>NC_090927.1:409731569-415432819 GCF_040938575.1 Ambystoma mexicanum
GCAGGAGGGGCGGGGCTAGCAGGCTGTGTGCACCAGTGAGAGGCCTGGCTGAGGATGCTGGTTTTCGCGGGCGTTTCGTCCGTATTCCCGGGCTGGGCCATGTTGATGTCGGTTGCCTGGGCAACCAGAGCAACCATCTTGCTGCCGGGCCCACACACGGACCACGTGTGCTGGGCGGGTAATGGCCGTATACGGGGAGCGGATGAGGGCTTCCGATGCTGTTTCTGGATCGCTGCCAGTCTCCCTCGCAGCGGAGCTGCAGAGAGGGGGGAAGGCCTTTTCCCTTGGCCTTCTCCCGGCGGCTTCGCCTGTCGGCCTCCTCCCACTCCCTTTACGAGTAGAAGCAGGAGGGGCGGGGCTAGCAGGCTGTGTGCACCAGTGAGAGGCCTGGCTGAGGATGCTGGTTTTCGCGGGCGTTTCGTCCGTATTCCCGGGCTGGGCCATGTTGATGTCGGTTGCCTGGGCAACCAGAGCAACCATCTTGCTGCCGGGCCCACACACGGACCACGTGTGCTGGGCGGGTAATGGCCGTATACGGGGAGCAGATGAGGGCTTCCGATGCTGTTTCTGGATCGCTGCCAGTCTCCCTCGCAGCGGAGCTGCAGAGAGGGGGGAAGGCCTTTTCCCTTGGCCTTCTCCCGGCGGCTTCGCCTGTCGGCCTCCTCCCACTCCCTTTAAAGCAGGAGGGGCGGGGCTAGCAGGCTGTGTGCACCAGTGAGAGGCCTGGCTGAGGATGCTGGTTTTCGCGGGCGTTTCGTCCGTATTCCCGGGCTGGGCCATGTTGATGTCGGTTGCCTGGGCAACCAGAGCAACCATCTTGCTGCCGGGCCCACACACGGACCACGTGTGCTGGGCGGGTAATGGCCGTATACGGGGAGCGGATGAGGGCTTCCGATGCTGTTTCTGGATCGCTGCCAGTCTCCCTCGCAGCGGAGCTGCAGAGAGGGGGGAAGGCCTTTTCCCTTGGCCTTCTCCCGGCGGCTTCGCCTGTCGGCCTCCTCCCACTCCCTTTAAAGCAGGAGGGGCGGGGCTAGCAGGCTGTGTGCACCAGTGAGAGGCCTGGCTGAGGATGCTGGTTTTCGCGGGCGTTTCGTCCGTATTCCCGGGCTGGGCCATGTTGATGTCGGTTGCCTGGGCAACCAGAGCAACCATCTTGCTGCCGGGCCCACACACGGACCACGTGTGCTGGGCGGGTAATGGCCGTATACGGGGAGCGGATGAGGGCTTCCGATGCTGTTTCTGGATCGCTGCCAGTCTCCCTCGCAGCGGAGCTGCAGAGAGGGGGGAAGGCCTTTTCCCTTGGCCTTCTCCCGGCGGCTTCGCCTGTCGGCCTCCTCCCACTCCCTTTAAAGCAGGAGGGGCGGGGCTAGCAGGCTGTGTGCACCAGTGAGAGGCCTGGCTGAGGATGCTGGTTTTCGCGGGCGTTTCGTCCGTATTCCCGGGCTGGGCCATGTTGATGTCGGTTGCCTGGGCAACCAGAGCAACCATCTTGCTGCCGGGCCCACACACGGACCACGTGTGCTGGGCGGGTAATGGCCGTATACGGGGAGCGGATGAGGGCTTCCGATGCTGTTTCTGGATCGCTGCCAGTCTCCCTCGCAGCGGAGCTGCAGAGAGGGGGGAAGGCCTTTTCCCTTGGCCTTCTCCCGGCGGCTTCGCCTGTCGGCCTCCTCCCACTCCCTTTAAAGCAGGAGGGGCGGGGCTAGCAGGCTGTGTGCACCAGTGAGAGGCCTGGCTGAGGATGCTGGTTTTCGCGGGCGTTTCGTCCGTATTCCCGGGCTGGGCCATGTTGATGTCGGTTGCCTGGGCAACCAGAGCAACCATCTTGCTGCCGGGCCCACACACGGACCATGTGTGCTGGGCGGGTAATGGCCGTATACGGGGAGCGGATGAGGGCTTCCGATGCTGTTTCTGGATCGCTGCCAGTCTCCCTCGCAGCGGAGCTGCAGAGAGGGGGGAAGGCCTTTTCCCTTGGCCTTCTCCCGGCGGCTTCGCCTGTCGGCCTCCTCCCACTCCCTTTAAAGCAGGAGGGGCGGGGCTAGCAGGCTGTGTGCACCAGTGAGAGGCCTGGCTGAGGATGCTGGTTTTCGCGGGCGTTTCGTCCGTATTCCCGGGCTGGGCCATGTTGATGTCGGTTGCCTGGGCAACCAGAGCAACCATCTTGCTGCCAGGCCCACACACGGACCACGTGTGCTGGGCGGGTAATGGCCGTATACGGGGAGCGGATGAGGGCTTCCGATGCTCTTTCTGGATCGCTGCCAGTCTCCCTCGCAGCAGAGCTGCAGAGAGGGGGGAAGGCCTTTTCCCTTGGCCTTCTCCCGGCGGCTTCGCCTGTCGGCCTCCTCCCACTCCCTTTAAAGCAGGAGGGGCGGGGCTAGCAGGCTGTGTGCACCAGTGAGAGGCCTGGCTGAGGATGCTGGTTTTCGCGGGCGTTTCGTCCGTATTCCCGGGCTGGGCCATGTTGATGTCGGTTGCCTGGGCAACCAGAGCAACCATCTTGCTGCCGGGCCCACACACGGACCACGTGTGCTGGGCGGGTAATGGCCGTATACGGGGAGCGGATGAGGGCTTCCGATGCTGTTTCTGGATCGCTGCCAGTCTCCCTCGCAGCGGAGCTGCAGAGAGGGGGGAAGGCCTTTTCCCTTGGCCTTCTCCCGGCGGCTTCGCCTGTCGGCCTCCTCCCACTCCCTTTAAAGCAGGAGGGGCGGGGCTAGCAGGCTGTGTGCACCAGTGAGAGGCCTGGCTGAGGATGCTGGTTTTCGCGGGCGTTTCGTCCGTATTCCCGGGCTGGGCCATGTTGATGTCGGTTGCCTGGGCAACCAGAGCAACCATCTTGCTGCCGGGCCCACACACGGACCACGTGTGCTGGGCGGGTAATGGCCGTATACGGGGAGCGGATGAGGGCTTCCGATGCTGTTTCTGGATCGCTGCCAGTCTCCCTCGCAGCGGAGCTGCAGAGAGGGGGGAAGGCCTTTTCCCTTGGCCTTCTCCCGGCGGCTTCGCCTGTCGGCCTCCTCCCACTCCCTTTAAAGCAGGAGGGGCGGGGCTAGCAGGCTGTGTGCACCAGTGAGAGGCCTGGCTGAGGATGCTGGTTTTCGCAGGCGTTTCGTCCGTATTCTCGGGCTGGGCCATGTTGATGTCGGTTGCCTGGGCAACCAGAGCAACCATCTTGCTGCCGGGCCCACACACAGACCACGTGTGCTGGGCGGGTAATGGCCGTATACGGGGAGCGGATGAGGGCTTCCGATGCTGTTTCTGGATCGCTGCCAGTCTCCCTCGCAGCGGAGCTGCAGAGAGGGGGGAAGGCCTTTTCCCTTGGCCTTCTCCCGGCGGCTTCGCCTGTCGGCCTCCTCCCACTCCCTTTAAAGCAGGAGGGGCAGGGCTAGCAGGCTGTGTGCACCAGTGAGAGGCCTGGCTGAGGATGCTGGTTTTCGCGGGCGTTTCGTCCGTATTCCCGGGCTGGGCCATGTTGATGTCGGTTGCCTGGGCAACCAGAGCAACCATCTTGCTGCCGGGCCCACACACGGACCACGTGTGCTGGGCGGGTAATGGCCGTATACGGGGAGCGGATGAGGGCTTCCGATGCTGTTTCTGGATCGCTGCCAGTCTCCCTCGCAGCGGAGCTGCAGAGAGGGGGAAGGCCTTTTCCCTTGGCCTTCTCCCGGCGGCTTCGCCTGTCGGCCTCCTCCCACTCCCTTTAAAGCAGGAGGGGCGGGGCTAGCAGGCTGTGTGCACCAGTGAGAGGCCTGGCTGAGGATGCTGGTTTTCGCGGGCGTTTCGTCCGTATTCCCGGGCTGGGCCATGTTGATGTCGGTTGCCTGGGCAACCAGAGCAACCATCTTGCTGCCGGGCCCACACACGGACCACGTGTGCTGGGCGGGTAATGGCCGTATACGGGGAGCGGATGAGGGCTTCCGATGCTGTTTCTGGATCGCTGCCAGTCTCCCTCGCAGCGGAGCTGCAGAGAGGGGGGAAGGCCTTTTCCCTTGGCCTTCTCCCGGCGGCTTCGCCTGTCGGCCTCCTCCCACTCCCTTTAAAGCAGGAGGGGCGGGGCTAGCAGGCTGTGTGCACCAGTGAGAGGCCTGGCTGAGGATGCTGGTTTTCGCGGGCGTTTCGTCCGTATTCCCGGGCTGGGCCATGTTGATGTCGGTTGCCTGGGCAACCAGAGCAACCATCTTGCTGCCGGGCCCACACACGGACCACGTGTGCTGGGCGGGTAATGGCCGTATACGGGGAGCGGATGAGGGCTTCCGATGCGGTTTCTGGATCGCTGCCAGTCTCCCTCGCAGCGGAGCTGCAGAGAGGGGGGAAGGCCTTTTCCCTTGGCCTTCTCCCGGCGGCTTCGCCTGTCGGCCTCCTCCCACTCCCTTTAAAGCAGGAGGGGCGGGGCTAGCAGGCTGTGTGCACCAGTGAGAGGCCTGGCTGAGGATGCTGGTTTTCGCGGGCGTTTCGTCCGTATTCCCGGGCTGGGCCATGTTGATGTCGGTTGCCTGGGCAACCAGAGCAACCATCTTGCTGCCGGGCCCACACACGGACCACGTGTGCTGGGCGGGTAATGGCCGTATACGGGGAGCGGATGAGGGCTTCCGATGCTGTTTCTGGATCGCTGCCAGTCTCCCTCGCAGCGGAGCTGCAGAGAGGGGGGAAGGCCTTTTCCCTTGGCCTTCTCCCGGCGGCTTCGCCTGTCGGCCTCCTCCCACTCCCTTTAAAGCAGGAGGGGCGGGGCTAGCAGGCTGTGTGCACCAGTGAGAGGCCTGGCTGAGGATGCTGGTTTTCGCGGGCGTTTCGTCCGTATTCCCGGGCTGGGCCATGTTGATGTCGGTTGCCTGGGCAACCAGAGCAACCATCTTGCTGCCGGGCCCCCACACGGACCACGTGTGCTGGGCGGGTAATGGCCGTATACGGGGAGCGGATGAGGGCTTCCGATGCTGTTTCTGGATCGCTGCCAGTCTCCCTCGCAGCGGAGCTGCAGAGAGGGGGGAAGGCCTTTTCCCTTGGCCTTCTCCCGGCGGCTTCGCCTGTCGGCCTCCTCCCACTCCCTTTAAAGCAGGAGGGGCGGGGCTAGCAGGCTGTGTGCACCAGTGAGAGGCCTGGCTGAGGATGCTGGTTTTCGCGGGCGTTTCGTCCGTATTCCCGGGCTGGGCCATGTTGATGTCGGTTGCCTGGGCAACCAGAGCAACCATCTTGCTGCCGGGCCCACACACGGACCACGTGTGCTGGGCGGGTAATGGCCGTATACGGGGAGCGGATGAGGGCTTCCGATGCTGTTTCTGGATCGCTGCCAGTCTGCCTCGCAGCGGAGCTGCAGAGAGGGGGGAAGGCCTTTTCCCTTGGCCTTCTCCCGGCGGCTTCGCCTGTCGGCCTCCTCCCACTCCCTTTAAAGCAGGAGGGGCGGGGCTAGCAGGCTGTGTGCACCAGTGAGAGGCCTGGCTGAGGATGCTGGTTTTCGCGGGCGTTTCGTCCGTATTCCCGGGCTGGGCCATGTTGATGTCGGTTGCCTGGGCAACCAGAGCAACCATCTTGCTGCCGGGCCCACACACGGACCACGTGTGCTGGGCGGGTAATGGCCGTATACGGGGAGCGGATGAGGGCTTCCGATGCTGTTTCTGGATCGCTGCCAGTCTCCCTCGCAGCGGAGCTGCAGAGAGGGGGGAAGGCCTTTTCCCTTGGCCTTCTCCCGGCGGCTTCGCCTGTCGGCCTCCTCCCACTCCCTTTAAAGCAGGAGGGGCAGGGCTAGCAGGCTGTGTGCACCAGTGAGAGGCCTGGCTGAGGATGCTGGTTTTCGCGGGCGTTTCGTCCGTATTCCCGGGCTGGGCCATGTTGATGTCGGTTGCCTGGGCAACCAGAGCAACCATCTTGCTGCCGGGCCCACACACGGACCACGTGTGCTGGGCGGGTAATGGCCGTATACGGGGAGCGGATGAGGGCTTCCGATGCTGTTTCTGGATCGCTGCCAGTCTCCCTCGCAGCGGAGCTGCAGAGAGGGGGGAAGGCCTTTTCCCTTGGCCTTCTCCCGGCGGCTTCGCCTGTCGGCCTCCTCCCACTCCCTTTAAAGCAGGAGGGGCGGGGCTAGCAGGCTGTGTGCACCAGTGAGAGGCCTGGCTGAGGATGCTGGTTTTCGCGGGCGTTTCGTCCGTATTCCCGGGCTGGGCCATGTTGATGTCGGTTGCCTGGGCAACCAGAGCAACCATCTTGCTGCCGGGCCCACACACGGACCACGTGTGCTGGGCGGGTAATGGCCGTATACGGGGAGCGGATGAGGGCTTCCGATGCTGTTTCTGGATCGCTGCCAGTCTCCCTCGCAGCGGAGCTGCAGAGAGGGGGGAAGGCCTTTTCCCTTGGCCTTCTCCCGGCGGCTTCGCCTGTCGGCCTCCTCCCACTCCCTTTAAAGCAGGAGGGGCGGGGCTAGCAGGCTGTGTGCACCAGTGAGAGGCCTGGCTGAGGATGCTGGTTTTCGCGGGCGTTTCGTCCGTATTCCCGGGCTGGGCCATGTTGATGTCGGTTGCCTGGGCAACCAGAGCAACCATCTTGCTGCCGGGCCCACACACGGACCACGTGTGCTGGGCGGGTAATGGCCGTATACGGGGAGCGGATGAGGGCTTCCGATGCTGTTTCTGGATCGCTGCCAGTCTCCCTCGCAGCGGAGCTGCAGAGAGGGGGGAAGGCCTTTTCCCTTGGCCTTCTCCCGGCGGCTTCGCCTGTCGGCCTCCTCCCACTCCCTTTAAAGCAGGAGGGGCGGGGCTAGCAGGCTGTGTGCACCAGTGAGAGGCCTGGCTGAGGATGCTGGTTTTCGCGGGCGTTTCGTCCGTATTCCCGGGCTGGGCCATGTTGATGTCGGTTGCCTGGGCAACCAGAGCAACCATCTTGCTGCCGGGCCCACACACGGACCACGTGTGCTGGGCGGGTAATGGCCGTATACGGGGAGCGGATGAGGGCTTCCGATGCTGTTTCTGGATCGCTGCCAGTCTCCCTCGCAGCGGAGCTGCAGAGAGGGGGGAAGGCCTTTTCCCTTGGCCTTCTCCCGGCGGCTTCGCCTGTCGGCCTCCTCCCACTCCCTTTAAAGCAGGAGGGGCGGGGCTAGCAGGCTGTGTGCACCAGTGAGAGGCCTGGCTGAGGATGCTGGTTTTCGCGGGCGTTTCGTCCGTATTCCCGGGCTGGGCCATGTTGATGTCGGTTGCCTGGGCAACCATCTTGCTGCCGGGCCCACACACGGACCACGTGTGCTGGGCGGGTAATGGCCGTATACGGGGAGCGGATGAGGGCTTCCGATGCTGTTTCTGGATCGCTGCCAGTCTCCCTCGCAGCGGAGCTGCAGAGAGGGGGGAAGGCCTTTTCCCTTGGCCTTCTCCCGGCGGCTTCGCCTGTCGGCCTCCTCCCACTCCCTTTAAAGCAGGAGGGGCGGGGCTAGCAGGCTGTGTGCACCAGTGAGAGGCCTGGCTGAGGATGCTGGTTTTCGCGGGCGTTTCGTCCGTATTCCCGGGCTGGGCCATGTTGATGTCGGTTGCCTGGGCAACCAGAGCAACCATCTTGCTGCCGGGCCCACACACGGACCACGTGTGCTGGGCGGGTAATGGCCGTATACGGGGAGCGGATGAGGGCTTCCGATGCTGTTTATGGATCGCTGCCAGTCTCCCTCGCAGCGGAGCTGCAGAGAGGGGGGAAGGCCTTTTCCCTTGGCCTTCTCCCGGCGGCTTCGCCTGTCGGCCTCCTCCCACTCCCTTTAAAGCAGGAGGGGCGGGGCTAGCAGGCTGTGTGCACCAGTGAGAGGCCTGGCTGAGGATGCTGGTTTTCGCGGGCGTTTC
The DNA here is from genome assembly GCF_040938575.1 of Ambystoma mexicanum. Taxonomy (NCBI): domain Eukaryota; kingdom Metazoa; phylum Chordata; class Amphibia; order Caudata; family Ambystomatidae; genus Ambystoma; species Ambystoma mexicanum. The sequence continues at coordinate 409,739,372 of NC_090927.1, forward strand.
GTCCGTATTCCCGGGCTGGGCCATGTTGATGTCGGTTGCCTGGGCAACCAGAGCAACCATCTTGCTGCCGGGCCCACACACGGACCACGTGTGCTGGGCGGGTAATGGCCGTATACGGGGAGCGGATGAGGGCTTCCGATGCTGTTTCTGGATCGCTGCCAGTCTCCCTCGCAGCGGAGCTGCAGAGAGGGGGGAAGGCCTTTTCCCTTGGCCTTCTCCCGGCGGCTTCGCCTGTCGGCCTCCTCCCACTCCCTTTAAAGCAGGAGGGGCGGGGCTAGCAGGCTGTGTGCACCAGTGAGAGGCCTGGCTGAGGATGCTGGTTTTCGCGGGCGTTTCGTCCGTATTCCCGGGCTGGGCCATGTTGATGTCGGTTGCCTGGGCAACCAGAGCAACCATCTTGCTGCCGGGCCCACACACGGACCACGTGTGCTGGGCGGGTAATGGCCGTATACGGGGAGCGGATGAGGGCTTCCGATGCTGTTTCTGGATCGCTGCCAGTCTCCCTCGCAGCGGAGCTGCAGAGAGGGGGGAAGGCCTTTTCCCTTGGCCTTCTCCCGGCGGCTTCGCCTGTCGGCCTCCTCCCACTCCCTTTAAAGCAGGAGGGGCGGGGCTAGCAGGCTGTGTGCACCAGTGAGAGGCCTGGCTGAGGATGCTGGTTTTCGCGGGCGTTTCGTCCGTATTCCCGGGCTGGGCCATGTTGATGTCGGTTGCCTGGGCAACCAGAGCAACCATCTTGCTGCCGGGCCCACACACGGACCACGTGTGCTGGGCGGGTAATGGCCGTATACGGGGAGCGGATGAGGGCTTCCGATGCTGTTTCTGGATCGCTGCCAGTCTCCCTCGCAGCGGAGCTGCAGAGAGGGGGGAAGGCCTTTTCCCTTGGCGTTCTCCCGGCGGCTTCGCCTGTCGGCCTCCTCCCACTCCCTTTAAAGCAGGAGGGGCGGGGCTAGCAGGCTGTGTGCACCAGTGAGAGGCCTGGCTGAGGATGCTGGTTTTCGCGGGCGTTTCGTCCGTATTCCCGGGCTGGGCCATGTTGATGTCGGTTGCCTGGGCAACCAGAGCAACCATCTTGCTGCCGGGCCCACACACGGACCACGTGTGCTGGGCGGGTAATGGCCGTATACAGGGAGCGGATGAGGGCTTCCGGTGCTGTTTCTGGATCGCTGCCAGTCTCCCTCGCAGCGGAGCTGCAGAGAGGGGGGGGAAGGCCTTTTCCCTTGGCCTTCTCCCGGCGGCTTCGCCTGTCGGCCTCCTCCCACTCCCTTTAAAGCAGGAGGGGCGGGGCTAGCAGGCTGTGTGCACCAGTGAGAGGCCTGGCTGAGGATGCTGGTTTTCGCGGGCGTTTCGTCCGTATTCCCGGGCTGGGCCATGTTGATGTCGGTTGCCTGGGCAACCAGAGCAACCATCTTGCTGCCGGGCCCACACACGGACCACGTGTGCTGGGCGGGTAATGGCCGTATACGGGGAGCGGATGAGGGCTTCCGATGCTGTTTCTGGATCGCTGCCAGTCTCCCTCGCAGCGGAGCTGCAGAGAGGGGGGAAGGCCTTTTCCCTTGGCCTTCTCCCGGCGGCTTCGCCTGTCGGCCTCCTCCCACTCCCTTTAAAGCAGGAGGGGCGGGGCTAGCAGGCTGTGTGCACCAGTGAGAGGCCTGGCTGAGGATGCTGGTTTTCGCGGGCGTTTCGTCCGTATTCCCGGGGTGGGCCATGTTGATGTCGGTTGCCTGGGCAACCAGAGCAACCATCTTGCAGCCGGGCCCACACACGGACCACGTGTGCTGGGCGGGTAATGGCCGTATACGGGGAGCGGATGAGGGCTTCCGATGCTGTTTCTGGATCGCTGCCAGTCTCCCTCGCAGCGGAGCTGCAGAGAGGGGGGAAGGCCTTTTCCCTTGGCCTTCTCCCGGCGGCTCCGCCTGTCGGCCTCCTCCCACTCCCTTTAAAGCAGGAGGGGCGGGGCTAGCAGGCTGTGTGCACCAGTGTGCAACATATGCTGTGTGGTACAGCCTTAGTATTTGATGCAGGGTATCTCACTTGTACTGTGCATAGGTCAGATGCCCCGCAGGGATATGAGTGCCCATTCATGCTCCATGTGCATTGCACGCATGCCCCTGTGTGTCCTTGACTGGATGATCACTGTAATACAAGTCCTGGGTGACATACATTGCATGGCATCTCATCAGCCTTCCCATGTCAACTGTGGCTCAGTACTGCGTTGCACACATGTTTAGGGTCTGACAATCTGTGTGGGTCACATGCCTCAGCCTGTTTAATGGCCAATGACTCTGTCCGACTGTTGTAGTGTCTTCTTCACACGTGGGTGGCCTACAGAGTTTATCATGTGTCCTGCTTACTGTCCCATCATCATTTGCAGTGTTGTCACTTGAATCACATTAAGCTGTTGATGCCAGTCAACACTGCCCGTCAATACACAGATCTATGGTCAGCCTTTTGATACCATGCTAGGCATCCCTGCTTTTGTACTTGGGTGGAGGGGTGCTTTGCTTGTAGATATGCTACCCATTGAATGCACAGTGCACGTGATGCCTGAATTTGACCTTGCACTGCCTTCACATTTCCTGACACACACCATGGAGTCCTTGTACATGTAGGTAGTGAGTGACATACACATTTTCTGCACTGCATAGACCCACTTCTATGCAAACTGCCACCTTTCAACAGGTCTGATCACAGAAGCAATTCAAAGTTGACCCAGCATGCATGCCAGGTTCTATGTTGTGTGTCACATGTCTGCCTGATGTGTTTGTTGTCGGTGTGTGTGTGTTGTGTTCTTCTGACATGTGTAGTGACCTTTTTTCTCTCTAATTTTCAGGTGATGGCGCAATGGAGGCGGAGGATGGTGTTGTCATGCCAGACACAGGGTTACCACTACATCAACCCGGCACAAGTGGGGGTCGTGGGGTGGTAGGCCATGAAAACCCCCAAGTGCTACAGTCCATCTTGTCTCTGGCTGCCTATGAGTCCAGCCCTGATGACGACTCTGACGTCCATGTCGAGTTGGATGAGCATCAAGTCCATGTGTCAGGGGTGAGTGATTCTGATGTAGACACTCCTCTGTCCGCGACACCTGCACTGAGGGATCAGACAGTCTTGGTTCCTCCACCTGTGGTGGATCGGGACGCAGGGTCACCCTCCACACCAGTCACTGATGTGCCTGGGACATCACGTCGACGGGGGTATGTAGTCGTGCAGCTGCGGGCGGTGCCAACACAGCGAGGACACCCAGTCCTTGGGTCCCGCAGGGGTCAAGCCAAGCAACGCGGCCGCCGCGCACAACCGCAGTATATTGAGTGGGAGCAAGACATGACTGCCAATTCAGAACGGCAGGGGGCAGCAATGGAGAACATCGCTGAGAGCATGGAGCGTGTGGCCCGATCTGTGCTCCCCCCTGCTAGGCAGGTGCTTCTCCAGCAGCAGGCGGCACGGTCTACGGCCCGCTCGCTCAGGCTGGGCATGGCAGCCTTTGACTGGGCACGCCAGGCTGAAATGTCGTCTCTGCGTAAAGCAATTGCTGCTCACGCAGAGGCTCACATGGATGTCCTGAGGGAGGAGTATGCTTCCCTCAAATCCACTCAGGGTGTCCTTATGATGTCCCAGAGGCAGCGGGCAGAGGAGAGGTTTGCACAGCTTGAGCGTACCATCTCGGCTGAGCTACAGGCTTGCCGGGAGGTGCAGCGGTATTCCAGCCAGGCCTTGCAGGAGGAACTCTGTGTTACACATACTACCTTGCAAGAGGAAGCACGTGTATCACGTGAGGTTCTGCATGCAGACCTAGTCACATCGCCACACAGAACCAGGCTCACCCGTCCGGCAGACTTGCTGCAGTCGAGGGGCAAGCTGCGGCTAGGCGTGGCCAGGCTACTGTGCCACGTCCTCCTTTCCGGCTTGAGCCAGACTCGGACAACCATCTATCTCCCACATAGGTCGGGCTGTGCAGGCGTTGAGCCCATGGAGGTTTTTTTTTTTGGCTCAGCATCATCGCATGTGGGTGTTGAGCAGCACCCTGTACCTCCCCCCTCCTGGGTGCCTCCCCTCCCCACCGGGTCATATGTGGCCATTTTTGATTTTTCTTTTATTTTATTTAGTTAAGTTTCTGTTTGATAGTTTAGTAGGGTTATGTAGGTTTTTCATAATTAGTGTAATTAGTTAATATAGTTTAAAATTGCTTGTCTATTGTGCTTTCATGTGACGGTGCGGTGCTTTGTGGCTTTTGAAAGCATCCACTGTCTGTTCCAGCTGGGCCCTTCAGACTTGTCTTGTGTATGTGTTTGCTGCTTGGGGTCCTTGACTCACATATGCCACTCCTGCCTCCCTTATCCATGGGCTCGCAAAGATGGTTCGGTGTAACAGCCTATTACACAAGGGATTTGGACTGTCATATCTGTGGCATGTCTGGTGCTGTGTAACTTGTGTTAACACCCCTAGTGGGGATGATTGCGGTGTTATTGACCACTGTTCTGCTTTTGCTAGATGGGGTGTTTCATGATTAATGTGTACATTCATTGCTATGCATTGTGTAGTATGTTTCTTATCTTTACTGTACACATGCTTGTTGCAATTCATGCCGTAGATAGTGTGTTCCACACTTTGGATGTGAAAGACGGACTGATGGTGTGATTTCTGATGTACGTCTCTGACATGGTCCAGTAATGACATGCCTGAAGAGACACACACAGATGACTTTAAAGCATTAATCATGTGTTTCATGCCCTTTCTGCAGGGGGATGAGCCTCCAGACCACCTTTGCCAGCAGACATGGCCCATTGGACGTCTGGATTCTGGACACATTTGTTGGTGCCCACGTGCACATATGTGCGCAAGCAGAGGCACAGGGATTGCAGACATACATCCTAGAACTGCTGACGTGTTCCAAGGAACTCCAGGCAAGGTGAGCAGCACAGGGGGGCCACAACACAGCAAAGCTTCCACCAGGCCAGTTGCACATGCAGGCTTAGTAGCAGCACTGAGGGTGAGCTTGGACGAATATTGGTGTTGAAGCACACAATACAGCTCAGATGTGTTGGTGGATTGATGGCTGTTGATTGTAAGGTTGTCTGGGGCACCTTCTGGGGCAGTGGCACATACTCTCCGGTACACCAAGGTCCATTGAGGCACTTGTATCAACCATGTAGCCTTCCGAGACATGGAAAGGAGCAGCTCACAGGGACATACAGCAAGGGACATACTCGGGTGCAGTGCATTTCTTTTCCATGTACATTTTGAAACATGCACTGCCTTCTTTGTTTCGGTCATGGTGGAACACGACTTGTTCCGAAGTCATGCCTTGCTATATGGGTCTGTCTGCTTACCCAGGTAACATTGCATGTTGTGTGAATTGTGACACATTGGTGTTCCATTTGCCACGCAACCACCTGCGGCTGACTTACTGCATTGACTGTGTATGACCCATCACAGGGTTAATGTTACATATGGGTACGAAGCATCCACACCATATTGTCTGTTTGTAGAGTAGTTTGTTGCTATGGGGCATATTTGGTGGTGTGTTTTTGCGTTATGGGCACGCACAGATTATTAACTGTGTCTCTCGTTGCAGTATTGAAGTGCTCCTGTAACCGGACCTGAGAGTGCGCAGGCAGGAGGCCAGCACTCAAAACCAGAGCTAAGTGTCTTGTTGTTTTTCTTTCAAACTGCTCTGCATAGGCTTGCTGGGGGGTGCACTAATGCATGGATGAATGTGTAATTCAATTTGGTATGTTTTTTTTTCCCTAATCACCCGGAGTCCTATCCAATTCTAAACCCTGTACCCTCTACCCGGTGTTCCTGCTTCCCGTACCTATCCAAACAACGTTCCCTAACCCTCTTTCCCCGCTGGGGTTGCAGATGCCTGTGTAAGCCCCAAGCTTGCAGGCGCCGAAACCCTAGAGGGGGTGGTTGGTTCGTGCCACTCCTAAGCCTGGACTCCGGAAGGCCCTGACAATGATGTACAAGTTTGTTAGGATCGTGTATGTGTTCATTCAGGTAGTACATTTTCGTGCATTCCCTACTTTCACATGTCATTCCTCCTCCCCTCTCCTGCCACTCATTCCAGTTAACCAGTGTGCCAACGCCTGTCCCGACTGCATATCCCTGACCCTCCTTCCCCACCAGGGTCTCAGAGGCCTGTGTGAGTTTGACCTTGCAGGCACCCGGGCCACGGTGGGGGTGGTTGGTTCGTGCCACTCCTGCGCCTGTACACGTGAGCTGTGACAGTACACATCCGTTCGTGGTGCATCATTCTATGTTATGTACCACACATGGTTCACATCCTGTTGTGACATTGTTTTACTGTACTACCTTGGTTGTTACATCATTGTGGTAGTACTTGGCCTTTGTGAGGTACTGCTACTTCAAGTCATCTACTGGAGGCTGTTCTGGTTCGTTTTTCTGCCTTGGATTTTGTGTTTTTGCAAATGAAGGTGGACTCTGAGGGTGCAGGCACCTTTTTACACACAAGGTGGGAGATGGTGATGAAGGGGAAGGGTTATCCTGTGGCCAGGTGAAATTGAGGGTTGAAGGCTCCATGACCCAGGTGCAGTTGTTCAGTGGGTCATGTGCCACCCTGTAAAAATCCAGGACAACGGCCAGCCTTTCTGCGGGTGTTCTGGGCATGTATATGTGCTTGCGGACTGAGGGGTGCGCTGTCATGATTGCCAATACCTGGTGTAGGCAGCGTGACTGCATGGCCTGTGAGACCCCCCCCCCACTATGGCAGTAGTCTGCTGAAATGACCCAGTGGCCAAGAAATGCAGGACATTGAGCACCTTCTCCAAGGGGCTCAATGCTTGGGAGCAAAGGGTGGGGGATGTAAGGTCATCTTCCCACTCCCTGACCAGGTCTAGGATATGGGGTGGAAACCTATACCTGCCGTAGACCTTGTCGTCAGGCATCCCAAAAGGCTTGTCCGTGGTGCAAAAATGCGTGCCCTGGCTATTCTCCTCCTCCTGCGGTGTCCCACGATCAGTGCTGCGACAAATGGGGCATTCATCGTAGCTGTATATACGTGTTTGTTGTTTGCGCGCACTTTTATACTGTGCGTGGGGACGCTTCCGCCTGCCTTCCTGTGGCAGACGCGTTGACGCCTGTGAGCATCATTTGCCGTGCACGGGTTTCCCGTATTCGAATCCATGAATACGGGTTGTTCGCGTGCGTGTGGGCATTCCGTGTAGTTCCCTGCAGTACTTCCCCAGTTCCGCCTTCTTTTTCACGCGTTATTCCCCATTCCGCGTGTTATGCCCACTGTTCCACCCACTTTGGTTGTGTGCGCCGCGCTATGTGCGCTTTTGCTGTGCGCGTAGCGCACGCCGTTTGGTGGAGTTTGTGCCCACGTGCGCCATGCAAGGATTTGGCGCATGGACAGCGGGAAACACGTGCAGCGTCTTCCTTGACTCGCGCGCGTGCGCTGGGTTTCTCACGCGTGCGCCACCTTGCGCCTGCTTGCGCTGGGATTTTCGGCGCAAGTTTGCTCCATGATTCAACCCCCTAATGTCAAATAAATGTACTTTACCAAATTTATCGTATTGCTGTTTGATTTTAAAGTACAGTTTCATATTCCAAATTGTGGCGCGCTGTGTTGTGAGTTGATCTGTGTTGGTTTCCGGGTTCTGTGTGAAGTCGCGGAGAAGTCGACTGGGCACGTTTGCCTACGCAGCACAGTAACGTCACGGAGAGACGGGGAATATGAATGTTTTGATAATGTCAGGCTCATGGGCGGAAGATATGATTTAGTGCCGCAAAAGCAGGTCAGCCAGGGCGATGCAGCAAGTGATAGGATTATCACAAAACGGCAGCACCCTGGTGCCTGTTTTTGCGTGCATTTAATGGACGAAAACTCAGGTAAGGTCCATAGGAAATTTTTCTAAAATTGAGCGATTTAGGCTTAAAAACACATGGCCGACCCGTAGGGACAATAACAATTTTTGACTGAACCATTCCTTTAATGCTATCCTGGAAACTGGCAAAGCCCCGAAGACCTTTGAGCAGGCTCTTATCTCTCTGATACATAAAAAGGGCAGAGACCCTCAGGCGAGCGGTTCATACTGCCTGATTTCACTTCTCATCGTTGATGCAAAGTTGTTTGCTAAGGTCCTGGCATCGGGACTGGATCCACATATGCCACGACTGGTGCATTCCGACCAGGTGGTTTTCATAAGGGGTAGACAAGGGACAGACACAATGTGTAAGCCCCTACATTTGATCTTACACTTGATTGAGGGGGCCCGATATGGGGAGGGCAATCCCACGCTTCGGTCTGTCCCTGTCAAAAAATGCCTTTGACAGGGTCGATTGGGCATTCTTGAAGGCAACGCTCGTCAACTTTGGTTTTGGGCCCAAGTTCCTGCAGGACTTCCTGGCACTGTACTCGGAACAGGTGGCCTACGTGTCAGCCAACAGGACCTTTTCACGCTTGTTTGGGTTGGGGGACGAGACAGGGTGATTCCCCCTCTCTCCCCGATTTTGTTTGCTCTCTCCCTGGAGCCCCTCGCTAGGCAGCTACGTAATGACCCTCGGGAGGAAAGGATCCCTGTGGGTGGTGTAGAATATAAACTGGGTTTATAAACAAACTACATACTGCTTCATCTTCGGAATCCAATCTCCTCAATCCCAGTGGTGGTTGAGATTGTACAAAGGTATGGGGCCCTCTCGGGTTTTAAAATCAACATGGGGAAATGCATCCTGTTTCCATTGGTCCAATTAGGGGTCGAGGATAGACAGAATCTGGACAGGCTGGGGATGAGAATGGAAGAGGACCGATTGCGTTACTTGGGCATAGAAGTAACAAGGGATATAGGTGACTTATATAAAGCAAACTTCCCACCCTTATTAGCAAGGCTTTGATGATCTAGAGAAATGGGGAAAATTTACATCGGCATGGTTGGGACAACTGAATTCAATTAAGATGAACTTTCTCCCTATACTACTGTACTTATTTCATATGCTCCGATCCATATCCTAGACTCCATGTTCTGGGAGATCAAGGGTCGGCCCTTTAGGCTCCTTTGGCAGGGTAGGGAGGGAAGGGTGGCATATGATGTCCTAGTGCTCCCAAAGGAGAGAGGTGGAGTGGGCTTTCCTGACATCTACCTGTTAATACAGGCATCCCAACTCCGAGTTCTCATACTGCATTTGAGGGAGTGAGGGGACTGTCAATGGGTGGGGCTGGATAACTCACCTGAGGCCGGCAACAGTCGGAGAATGGGTATGGCTACCAAGATTATTATACATTTAGACTCTCCTTGCTCCTCCTCTGTACTCTTCCGTGACCTCTGCGACTCCCTCTTCCTGTCCATCCTCCCCTCTGGCCTGACTCACTTTGGATTTAACCCGGGTCAAGTGGTAGCGTTAGCATATGTTGGGGGGGGACACACATGGGAGATTTATGGGGGGCCACTGTTAAGTGGTGGTTTTGTATTTGCCTATGTCTTTTACTTGACTGTAAGGTGTGTGGTAATATTTTAAAATGTCAAACTTGAAATTAAAAAAGAAAGGCAATGTATCACGTGTCACAGTAAAAAAGTAATAAATAAAAGAACACTTTGAACCCATTTTTTCTTTTTTTTAACTCAAATGTCTGCACACATGCTACTATTACCCAATCATTTCCATAGATAGTTTGGCCCACTGTGTGGGACTAGTGTGGTACATTCGGCCCTCCAGAAAACCTGTTGTACACCCCTGGCATAGAGAAATTCAGTTATCACATCAGAATGGGAAATGTCAGTGAGTTCCGGTCTGGAACACCTCTGGGGTCTAGCAAGGTGGTCACTTGTTGACCATTTGCATTGGCCCGCAGGACTTTATTATTGTGAAAATATCTTGTTGCATTGTGCCAATCACGTCCAGTATGACACCTGTTTACGGAATGGCCTCTTTGCTTTCCAGTTCAGCCTGTCCACCAATGACGAGTGAAGCATATCAACTTTCATTGGTTTTTAGTGTTGAAAAGAAAGATGAGAAACAGGATTACTCCAGTTGCAATAATGTAAATCAAAGGTGACATGCCAGAACCCATATTCGACAAAACATCCAGTGTTCTAGCACCTGAGTGAGTTACCCACCCCGTGACTATTTCCAAAACTGAAGTTAAACCTTGATAAGGTACAGCTTTTGAGGATTCTGGTGCTTTGCCTTGTCTGCTGCTTCCCTGAAAGTCTCAATTATATTCTCTAGGTGTGCCAACCTCAGCAGCAGTGCGAAGTGAAGATGTGGGCTTCTGGCAATTGCAGTTCCATTTACTTTACACTGGTTGCCAAAGCACGAGACAATCTTGGTGAAAGTATTCATGGTGTCCCATTCCCACAGGCATACCAAGGCCTGTCTCTTTAAACAGGATTACTTGGTAACCATTAGGTAACAAAAATGATCTGCTCAAAGAAGTCTCACCGCGCACAGGGCTCATTGCGCAGACTGTAGAATTTTAATTTCGTTACCAGGACTGTATTCTTGTAATAACTTGACACTTCATTTGAAGTGCCAAAACACCGTTTTGAGGTCATACTGTATTATAGTAGATTCACCATGACTAACACAGGTATATGTGTAGGATTGAAGAAAAACAACTCCAGGACTCTGCGCCATTAAGTATGTGTATACTTGGTTTAATGATCATTCAAAAAAATGTGCCCTCTCCATGATTACACGTGTTTCGGCTCGGCTGAGCCTTTGTCAAATCAGGGCTGTTATTCTGAACAAAAGGTTACATCACTGGTGAAGCAATCAACATTTAAAAAAGAAACAATTCATACAAATGAAATACATTGTAAGACATTACTCCATCATTCCCAACAATGTGGGGATCAGAAAGACAAGAATTGCAAAGACAGAAAATAAGGGTTGGTAATGGGGAGGATTGTAAGGGGATGAAGAGAACAAATCAAATCAAAAAAGGCAGCACCAGAATAAAGCAAAACTCAAATTCAAATAAGAAAATCAGAAAGAGAAAAAGGGAGACAAAACATAGTATTACGTTAATCCAATTATAAATCTATGAAAATCTTGGTACAGAACACTGCATTGGATATTAATCAAATGCATATCAAACTCCCCCAAACCTATGGGGTTGCTTACCCGAAATATTGTATGCGGTAAATCCACGTGACTGATGTCAGATATGTAATATAAGGATACTTCATAAGAGGTCTTTCTTCAGTGTACGGTACCTTAGGATTGTAGTGCTTTACAAAGTAAAGTGGGCTATGCAGGTACTGGAATGTTCAAGACCCTATGGATTGTCACATCTTTAACTCAGCCAACCGAGAATAAAAGCCTATATATACTCAGTACACACAACGGTATGTATGTAGTTTCGGACAGGTCTTCCCTTCTTGTTTGTGTAGACCAATTGTCCACAGCATGAGGCCTGTGGGCCGAATGGGACCTTTCAGGACATCATTGATCGATCTCTAAGTAACATGAGTTTAATTAAATGTGGCCTAGCCTAAAGTCAGTCAGCCAGTACGTACGTCTGTCTGTCATGTCAAGGGTGTGAAGACTCTGTAGTCCAGTTTTTGTCTTTGCATGATGATACATGCAGTTTTACTTCTGCTTAAAAATAGGACTCCAGTCTATAATCCCAATAAATCAAAGAGGTAATGGGGTGTGTGGCTAAGCGGCCATGCTGTAGAGACGCATTCTCCCTCGGCTGCTGATGATCCAGACTAAGATCTTGGCCTGGAATGATTAACATCCTGCTGGAGAAATGAAGGATGCAGGCACACTTGAGCGCTGATGTACTTCTTGCGGACAAAGTGGATGAGGAGAACGAGCGTGTGAAGTTTACAGCTCCGCCGAAGGGACGATGTACAAAATGGCGCCACCAACACAAACTGGTGAATAAACAACCTTGCGGCACATTGGGTCGGCAGGTTGTTACCAAGAACAGATTTGTGGCTGTAACACGGCGCTCAACTTCTACTGTGATCCGGCCTGAGGAGACATGGCGGAAAGTGTGCAGAGGGATTGCCATAAGACATGCTGTTGCAACATATCTGCGCGACCAAAGGAACAAGCTGCTGGTTCCCACTCCGGTCTGGCCAGGCAGACGGGCTTGATGATCAGGAGGCGCTCTCCACGGAGCATACGGGTGCAGAGGGGTGGGTAAAGGGAAAGCTTAGAACACTTACACCTGACCAACAGGGAGAAAAGGGGGGGGGGGGCAGACAACAGGGGTGAGAAGAAACTTAACGATCCTGCACCTGGGAAAGTGGGAAAAGGGGCACCGACTCAAAGTAAAGCCGTCGAAAATGTGGAGTAAAGTAACGGCGTCAGTTCCGCTTAACGGATGCTGCTCGCCAACAAGTTGGCTCACGAAAAGTAATGTGGGAAAAGTAACGGTGTCAGCTCCGCTTAACGGAAGCTGCTCGCCAGTCAAGTCGGATGTTCATGCTAAAGTAAAGTAAAAAGTAATGGCGTCAGCTCTGCTTAACGGAAGCTGCTCGCCATTCAAGTCGGGACTTCATGGAAAAAAGTAAAGTGAAAAGTAACGGCGTCAGTTCCGCTCCACGGATGCTGGTCGCCAACAAGAGGATACCCGAAAAGAAAAGTGGGAAAGTAACGGCGTCAGCTCCGCTTAACTGAAGCTGCTCGCCAACAAGTTGGCTCACGAAAAGTAAAGTGGGAAAAGTAACGGCGTCGGCTCCGCTTAACGGAAGCTGCTCGCCAGTCAAGTCAGAAGTTCATGCTAAAGTAAAGTAAAAAGTAACGGCGTCAGCTCCGCTTAAGTGAAGCTGCTCGCCAAGTCGGGAGTCCTGGCTAAAGTAAAGTGAAAAGTAACGGCGTCAGTTCCGCTCCACGGATGCTGGTCGCCAACAAGAGGATACCCGAAAAGAAAAGTGGGAAAGTAACGGCGTCAGCTCCGCTTAACTGAAGCTGCTCGCCAACAAGTTGGCTCACGAAAAGTAAAGTGGGAAAAGTAACGGCGTCGGCTCCGCTTAACGGAAGCTGCTCGCCAGTCAAGTCAGAAGTTCATGCTAAAGTAAAGTAAAAAGTAACGGCGTCAGCTCCGCTTAAGTGAAGCTGCTCGCCAAGTCGGGAGTCCTGGCTAAAGTAAAGTAAAAGTAACGGCGTCAGTTCCGCTCCACGGATGCTGCTCGCCAACAAGTAGGGAATGTAAAGGGGTGCTGCTCAGAGTAGAATATCCTGAGCAGTACTGCCAAATGCGAGTAACGGAGCACCTGTAAGCTACCTCCTTCTTAATAAAGCAACTGCGGCCTATACATCCACAAATAAATGTATCTGTGTTATTTCAGGTGGGGGGGTTGGTGAAGAGGAGAGGGAATGGATTGGGGGGGCCGCCGAGGTAGCAAGGTCGCTTCATGTCACTGATATCACAGTACAGGACCCGGGATGGCTGAGTTTGGGGTGTGGCGGCTAAGGCCATTATTGACACGAAGAAACAAGCTGATAGCCGGTTTCTACTGCGGTCCGGCCCAAACAGACCGAAGTTGCAGAGTGGGAAACGATTGTTCTGCTACAATAAGGAAGCATGAATATATATATAACACCATTAGCCAGATTCCACTGTGGACCGGCCCAAGCAGAGGAGCGCAATCGGCAAAGCACGTAGCAACAACTGATTGGCGGTTTCCACTGTGGTTCGGCTCACGCCGATGAGCACAGCTGCAGTACGAGTGAGAATCTGTTAAAGCTGTCCTTTGTGGTCCAGCCCGAGATGATGGGCGCTTGCTGTAAAGCACGTATGCACCGAATGAAGGCAGTTTCAACTGTGATCCGGCCAATGCCCACTAAGGCAGAAGCTGAACGGAGATGAAAGCCAGGGGCTCAGAGAATACACTGCCGGAGGAACGGATACAAAAGCTGTGGGTGGAGTGAACCACACGATTGACGCTACGAGTGCTGAACAAAGTCAATGTTCTACATTGCAGCTGTATGATGAAGACTTGCATAAAGGAGCAGTAGCCAGCAGGTGGGATATACAAGAGGTGAAAAATTGCAGCAGTTTGACAGGACAAATACACATGTGAGCAGTACCTTTATCGTGGGACAAGACACCAGGGCGACCTGTGGAATTTCTGCAATTGGCAACTCAAGCACTGCCCAGAAGTCAGGACTAAAGAGGAACAAGGCTGCTATATACATGCGCCCTGTGGGGACCTGATGAGTAGGTCAACACGGGACACAGACTAGTGCCACCCCGTAAAAACCACGGATACGTACCAACAGAGAGGGAACACTACCGGCTTCCCTGCCTGCACGGGGCATAACCTGGTGGTTACGCAGTAGTCCTGGGTATATTTACGCACCTTGGGTGTCATCTCGATAAAGGGCCAACGGAGGACAACGGATGACCCTCAGCAGACATAAGTAGCTTATTGGTGGCAAGTTTGGGTGGTATAAACCCAAGGCGACACACATGCACAAGAGGCCATAGGCACGCAGTGACGCGGCAACAAAATGCTACCCTACCTCTAGTACATTATACCAAGCAGCAGTTGGGACACAACATCGGCGGATACGAGTGACCACCTACTGGAGAGCTGTCTTGACGTAGTCGAGAGCAGGGTGGCACTGAAAAAACCAAGATCCCATCGCAGAGAAGTAGCCATGGCATCCAAGTCCCAGAAAAGTAAGGCTAAGCAACCTACACTGGACACCTTTACTAAGCACACAAATGCAACAGAAAACACCAGTTCAAGAACTCTTCAAAGAGAGCTGATGCTAGAGAAAGGAGATCAACAGATCCTAGAAGCCATAGGTATCAGCATATATGTGAACTTGTCAAGACAGGATGTGAGGTCACTTGCTGAATGCACAGGAAAACTTGAAAAGGCAGTAATGGAGAATACAAGTGGCCTAAAGGACACCTCTGAAGAAGTCAGGGTACTGCAACAGCAAGTGCATAATCTGGAATACAGAGCCGAGGATGCAGAAGGCACAGCTATATTGAATAATGTAAGAATTGTTAGGCTCCCAGAAGAAGGGGCGAATCCAACAGACTACATAGAGAACCTGCTGCAGCAAGAAATCGGTCCAGGCGCCCTCTCTCAAGGCTTTACGGTCGAAAGGGCGCATAGGTCACTGATGAGGAAACCACTGCCTGGAGCCCCGCCAAGGCCAATAATATCCCAGATACTGAACTACCAGGATAGGGAAAAGATCCTCGAACACTTCCGCAAAGGAGGGATGATCCAACGAGCTTCCGCCACGATAACGGAATACACCCTACAAGTGCAAAAGCAAAAGATGACCTACATATCGGTTAAAAGGAGACTACAAGAGGCTAAACTGAAGTACATGTTGCTGTACCCAGCTAGACAAAGTAATTCACAAAGGTTGCGCCATTTTCTTTGATAACCCTGAAGACGCATACAAATGGATGGACAAGCAGAATTTACCAACCAGAGCAGAGGCTGGTCCGAGTAGCGACAAGTAGAGAGACACAGAAGACCAGGACAATGCAAGTCAGCAGAGGACTGTACATACAAGACAAGGTGGTGTTAAGACCCCCCCTAGATGGAAGCTTCAGGAAAATAAGAGTTGCCAAATTCAGGAGCCCATGATGTGGTGCTTATTTAAACTCGCACTACGCAGGAGCGCCCTAGCCCGAAGACCAAATTTGTTCGTTCAGATACTAGCAGTTATGTATCTGCCTACTGCAGCCCACACACCAGAATAAGACCCTGGAGCAGAGGCGAGAAGTGGGGATGCCTGAGCACAAGGTATTGAGCTGGGCAATTGTTGGGAGGTGGAGGGCAGGGGAGTTGGGGTAGTTAGTCAGGAGTTAGCCTACGAGTCCACACTGTATATGCTGAACTTGAACATTTGACTGCTGATACATGTCAGAATTTTTAAGTGCGAGGGGAGAACTTGGAATAGTCTCCTGGAATGTCAGGGGCCTCAGCAGTTATATTAAACTTAACAGAATTATGACTTACTTTAGGTGTCAGAAAATTGACATTGCGCTCCTGCAAGAAACTCACCTCACAAAAGAGAAACAGATTGCTCTTGCTAGAAAATGGAGAGGCACAACGCTGGGCTTGTCATACTCTGCTTTTGCTAGGGAGGGGGGGGGGGAGTAATACCTACCTTTGAGGGTGCTCAAGACCTTCCAAGATAAAGAGGGAAGGATGTTCGTATTGAGCGGTCAGGTTGAACACAGAGAATTTTGTATCATCAACATATATGCAACAAACCAAGAGACTTTGGCTTACTTCCGCACGTCATACCCACTAATAAGTCCACAAAGAGATGGTATATTGATATGGGGAGGAGACTATTTACACGCTTAACCCTATAATGGACAGATCGGATTACACATTTATGCACCCTGCCCCCTGGGCACATTGTTGCAAGCATTTAAGCTCTCAGACATATGGCGGACTCTACACTTGCAGGCTCGTGGATATTCACATAGTACACTAGACTGGATTATATTTTTACAGGAGAAGACACCCTGGGTAAATTCGAGGGGACGGAATATAAAGCACGTGTGTTGTCAGATCATGCCCCGCTGGTGGTTGCATGTCATGTTCCCCCCCCCCAGAGGACATATCCAGACATGGAGACTTAAGAGTGAGTCCCTGAGAGATGAAGCATTCCAGGAACATTTAAGAGAAGGGGTGCAGGATTACTTTACGCATTATACAGGAAGTGTGGAGTCAGCGGGCACGTTATGGGAGGCCTTCCAAGTGGTGATCAGGGGGACTGCAATCGCCACGGTGAACAGGGTTCAGGCCGCAATAGAGACGGGTTCAGGCGCAATAGAGAATGACTTACGCAAGGCGGAAATAAAATTAGCAGCCATAAACTGTCCGAGAGATCTACCCAGTGGGAGTGCCCAAGAGGCTCTTGCCTTGCAGCATGAGTGTTTAGTACACTGGGATAGATTAGGTAAATTGAGTTATAGGAAATATGTGGAATGGGACAAACCTGGGCGCTTGCTAGCCTGCTTGTACAAAAGCGAAACAGAGTGGAGCCTGATTCGGGCAATCACAGGGAGGAATGGGGAAATCTGTGAGACACAACAGGACATTAACACGTTTTTATGATTGTTATATGAGGAGACATCAGAAACCCAGGAGTCAAAGATAGAAGAAGCCTTAGCGCTGATAGATCTTCCAAAGCTAGATGCAGAAGCGGCAGACAAGCTTGAAGCCCCCATAACCAAAGAGGCGTTAGAACACACCGTAAGAGGGTTGCCGTCAGGTAAGGTTCCAGGTGCAGACTGACTACCAAGCGAGTTCTATAAAGAATTAATTGCAGAAAACATGCCCTCATTATTGGCAATGCTGAATGCTCTATTGGCTAACAGGTTGAAGCCAGTAATTCACAAACTCATACACCCAGATCAGTCATGTTATGTCCCAAATAAGAATATCACATGCAATCTAAGACGATTGCACCATGTCATTGACCATACCCAAGACAGCACACAGTTTATGGCAGTAGCCTCGCTGGATGGAGTCAAGGCATTCGACTCGGTCAGATGGCCATGGCTACTAGCGGTTTCGGTACTGGCCCTACATATATCAAATGGGTAAGGCTATTATACAGCCACCCACTAGCGAGAGTGAAGACAAGCACCACTATATCATAACAATGGGGGATAAGCAAAGGCACTAGGCAGGGCTGTCCTTGGTCTCCTATGTTATTTATGGTTCCATGTCATTTCATCGCAGGATGTTTTTTCGTGTGGTTTTTTACAGCAAATCTATTATCGAAAAAAAACGATTTTTTTAACTTTTATTTTTGGGGGGGTTGCCCCCCCAAACTCCCATTCCCTTTCAGTTTATATCTATTACCAAAAACCCACATCCCAAATATATAATTTTTTAACCCCCCCAAAAACAAATTTGATGGGTTTTTTCGATAAAGAATTTGCAGTAAAAATCCCTACGAAAAAACATTCTGCAATGAGAGGCCGTTGTACCGTTATTTATATTGGCCTTCGAGCCATTAGCAGTGTATTTAGGGAAATACCATCATGATGCAGGCATCCGAATACGGGGCCGCACACACCTGATCTCCCTGTATGTGGATGATAGGCTTCTTTACCTACAACAACCAGAGACCAATTTACAGTACATATTGGATGTGTGAGCGCAATGCAGACCTTTCTGGGATTACAATAAATGCACAGAAGTCAAGCGTATTCCCCCTCACATGGTACATGCGAAGACCCCGGAGCTTGTTACCTGTGTTACCGATTAAATGGGAAATTGACACATTTAGATACCTGGGAGTAGACATCTTCCATGACCCTAAAGTAGAACATGCACAGAAAATGTTAAAAAGGCAGTGAATAAAATAGAGAACTCCATTAAATGTTGGGCCAAGCTGCTGCTTTCCCTAATGGGAAGGGCCGCGTTGTTAAATATGGTAGTGCTTCCAAGGCTGCTTCATTATTTTATGAATGTTCCATATAATATACCCAAAAAATGTTTAGGACACTGAACACCACTTGCCGGAGCTTCCTATGACAACTCGAGGTGTAGAATGTCGCTGGAGAAATTACAGAGACCATACGAAAAAAAAGGAGGGCTAAAAGTGCCGGATTTCGAGGGGTACTTTGTGGCATGCCAACTACAGTTTGCCACGTACTGGCTGTCAGACGAACAGACCCAGGACACAGGGTTACTACAACCAGCATGCACTCCATTCTTTCTGAAAGAGATGGTGTGGACCACGACATCATGGGATCCCAAGACCCCTCTGTTGCTGAAGCTAGGCATGATGATGTGGCAAAGAAACACCCTACTCACCCAAGATCCCATTAGTGACACTAAAGAGTGAAGATGCGCAGCTTAGGCTGAATGTTAGGAAATACTGGGACCCTAGAGGGGTGGTGACATTGGGCGATATACTGAAAGAGGGACGATCAATGACCTTTAATGAGGACGCTTCGGAATTAGGAGTACGGGAGGGGCAACACATAACCTATGCCTCACTTCTCCATAGAATAAAATTGAAATGGCCAGGATCGGAGGGAGTATTGGTAGAAGGCGAAATGATAGAAACAACTCTACGATATCTCTGAAGGGGGACACACAATATCAAGACTATATGAGATCCTGATGGCGAGGCGAGATAGTAACCTATTACAGATTAGGCAAAGTTGGGGAGCAGATTTGCAACAGCAGCTGCCGGACACAGCTTGGAGTAGGAAGCAGTAACCCACAGACGCAAGCAGCGATAGCGTTTGCTGGGACGTAGAAGTAAGTGAGGGGCACCTTCGGCCCCTCCTTGACCGCTACAGTGTCTATTTTAGCTATTGGATTACTCCCAAGGCTGAACCAGAGGCAGTCCAGCGAGACGCAACAAGCAATTCCAAACCGTGCAAAAATAGCATGAAAAAGTGTAGCAAAACTTCTAACACAGATCATCCTCGTGATCTGAAGAAGGAAGTTTTCCTTATCAAAACACAGGTCCTGAAGATGATGATTACACTTAATATCATCAAAACCGATCGACCCTGAAGGGCATGAGGAAGCTCATGCAGAAGACAATGTTCATCAAAATCTGTCTGGACATGTCCACTAAACCAGTTGTTGTCTACTAGATAGCCTCTAGTTGCTTTTAGCTCTCTGGTGAAAGCAGTTATGTTTGCCTCTAACAATACATGTATTGAATGGACCTGCCTCTGTTGAATGGTGAATAAAACACAGATTGAAATCCAAGATGAGAGGACAGCCCAGTACCAGTAAGACTGAGACAGCAGTGATGTACACGCTGTTATAGAAAATACATATGGTCAAGGCCTAAAGTTTTGTATTGTTTAATGCATTTTGTTGGTATGAAAGAAGATTAGATAGGCGACACATCATCCGTAGCGTAGGGAGAGAGTTCATAAACAGGGACAGGGTGTTCTTCCTAGGGACAGCCTGTATGTGTGTGATCTCTTTTAGAGATATTGACATGGATGTGTGACCAGTAACTTAGATAATCTCCAGACACCGTTGTTATTGTTATTGTTATTTTGCATTTGTATAGCGCCTTATATACCATTGGTATGGTCTGAAGGCGCTGGTAGGTTGAACGCCCTTGGGAACCGAAGTTCGGGTCAGTGGAAAGATTAGAGAGAGTCCAAAGGTGCGTGTGCGCACCGGTATGTGTGCAGCTGGTGCAGAATTCATGTGGTAGCTGCTTCTTAGCGGTAGGTGTGGTGGTTGAGAGATCAGGGATATGTGTTCAGTCTGGCTGGAATTATCCAGACCGAGTGTGGCGGCGTTAGGCCTGAGGAGATACGCCTAGCTGGGGGTGTGAGACCAGCCATGTTTACTTAGAGTGATGGGGGGTGAGCGGCAGATGTTGATATGAGAACAGTTATACCGAATGGTGTCATAGTATCTCTGTGTTCTAGTTGAATGGTGGTGTAAGGAGAGAGTAAGCGTGGGGTGTGATATGCAGTATGCTCTTTCAAAGATTCTTTGCATTCCAAAACAAAATAAGCACGTCGCGCAATTCTGAGCGGTCAGATCCGTTCTATCTTCACATCCGCTCTATGCACTATTCACCCATAACTCATTTGTTCCATGCGTTCGTTCGTTCGTTCCATACATTCGTTCGCTCTCCACACATTCGTTCGCTCTCCACACATTCGTTTGCTCTCGGCACATTCGTTTGCTCTCGGCACATTCGTTCGCTCTCCACACATTCGTTCGCTCTCCACACATTCGTTTGCTCTCAGCACGTTCGTTTGCTCTCGGCACGTTCGTTTGCTCTCCACACCCTCGTTCGCTCTCCGTACACTCGGCCGCTCACCGCACTAAGCCGCTCTCCACTCTCAGCCGCTCTCCGCACATTCAGCCGCTCTCCGCACATTCAGCCGCTCTCCGCACATTCAGCCGCTCTCCGCACTCTCAGCCGCTCTCCACTCTCAGCCGCTCTCCACTCTCAGCCGCTCTCCACTCTCAGCCGCTCTCCACTCTCAGCCGCATAGTGTTACCCAACGCAGACCGGATACATATGTTCTGGACCTGCGTGGAAATGCGCCGGTTTTGGCAGGAAGGGGCCCGGACCCTAACTAAGATTGGCTTGTCGCCAGAAACAGTCTCCCCCAAGGCGTGCTTGCAAGGAATTTTTCCGAGACCTAAGCAAGCAAGACACGTTAGTAAATTGAGAGATCTAGCATACATCTTGGCAAAGTGTAGGATAGCAATGGGGTGGAAAGCATGTAACGGTCCAGGGATAGACATGTGGTTGAGAGACCTCAAGAAATGGTCACTGCCAGAAACTACTGCATGGCAAGAAGCATCCCATGGGGGCCAACAGGAGCAGAACATGGATTTAATGGCCTGGAAACCTTTTATACAGGAGCTGACGCCCCCTGCGCACAATGACACTCAGACTCGGATACAAGCACCATCACAATCGGTGGAATAGAGATATGGTGGGAAGTTCAAAGCAGTTTAATAAATTCCATAGGTAGACATTGCAAGTGGAATAGGCTGGGGGGATAGGGGGAGTGAGGGGAGGAGGTTTGAACAGACACAATGTGATGTATCATTGGAGGTTATTAACAAAGTCTATATTATTTTGTTAAAAAATGTATTAAAACTTTTTTTTTAAAATGGGACCTCTCAGGACATTATTGATCGATCTCTAAGTAACATGAGTTTAATGAAGTGTGGCCTGGCCTAAAGTCAGTTACTAAGTCTGTAATGTCAAGTGTGTGAAGACTCTCTAGTCTAGTTTTTGTCTTTGCATGATACATGCAGTTTTACTTCTGCTTAAAAATAGGACTCCAGTCTATAATACAAATAATTCAAAGTGGTAATGTCATTAAAAGGCAATGTATAGGAGGGCCACCAGGCGACACGCATATGGAAGCTGTCTGAATGCGTGTCACCTTGTCCAGCAGGCGGTAAGGCGGTAAAGCGGATTGAGCCCCCACTTTAAGCCCCCCCCCACCCCCCGGGTGGACAACTGAAGGGTGTGATCCCTGAAGGGCCCGGGGTTATAACAACTGTAGAACATTTGAAGTGAATCGTGCCCCGGGCTGCAGAGATATCCGCCTGGGGTGACTTACAGAGAAAACAAAACTAACTCTGCTCCTATGGAGCTCCGCAGTGGTAGGCTGCAGGTGTGGCCCAGGAGCGGCCTGGGTCCTTTGGAAGGAGGCGAGGGGAAGCAGAGGGCTTAGAGAGCCAGAGGAAAGGGACATGGCACTGGTGGTGTACTCAGAGGTGAGCGGCCTGCCCTCCCCAACTCCATATCAGGCGTGTTGGTAAGTGCTTCTCTGGCGGCGTGTGGATCCCCCCCATACCCCTTTGGCTCTGGGATACGGGGTGTGCACGCTGTGGCAGGGGAGTGGGCCCAGCTGACTCACTGCACAGCGGGACCGTTTGAAAACAGGAAGGGCTGCAGTGAGGGGCACAGCGTTCGCCTGTTGGCTACTGAGGCTGGTGGAGCACTATCAGGGAGGTGTGGGCTCCCTGACCTGTGATAGGGGTGTGCGCCCGCCTCCTAGGCTGGTATTGGGAAGAGTGCAGCAATCAGAGGAAGGTGCCCCAGCTGCTCCTCAGAGACGGTGGATTTTCTCAGAGCCACGGAGCAGAGAGGGGAGAGCCTTGGGGCATATTTTAGAAGGGGAAGACTGACATCCGGAATCCGGCATTGGCCCGGACTTGGTGGGGGCCCGAGATCTGGTGGAGACTGGCAGGCGATTGGAGCGCAGAAGGGCTGGGAATCTGAAGGCTTGCCTGGTGAGATAAGGGGACCAGTGCACCACGCTCTTTGAAAATCTTGAAGTCTTCTGCAGGACTACGGCACCTGAAGACATCAAGGAGGTACCCGAGGGTCTGGACTGTGCCCCCCACCTAAGGACAGGCGCACAAACACCGGCGTGCACCCCCATCCCCCAGCTGGTGTGTTGTGTACTCTATAAGGACTGGAAGTCAAAAATCCACAGCAGAGGAGTGCTACCCGAGGCCCAAATATGGCTCAAATATGCAGGAGGGAGGGGAATACCCCATCTCCACAAAGACGGACATCGCCTCACTAATGTTAGCGATTCAGGGAATGAGGGCCAACATTGGAGGCAAGGTGGAAAAAATAAACCTCAGAATTGACCAAATCAACGAGAGACTGCAGGCAGTGGAGCATAGCCAGTCATCCCTCGACACAATGGAGGGAGTGGGAAATCACCCTCAAAATTGATGATTTTGCAAACCGTGAAAGGAGGTACAACCTGAGACTCTTTGGGGTGTCGGAGAGAGCGGGCAAGATGGACAGAGACCTAAGGAGGGTCATACACAAAGTTGTGAAAGTTTTATTTGGAGACTATGCCATCGATGAGCCCAAGATTGACAGGGTGCACAGGGAAGATGGAGTCGGTAGCAGTCCGCGGTTAGTCTTGGCTCACTTCCATAATTACCCAGACAAACAGAAGATCTTGGAAAAAGCTATAGGTGTGGGTTCGGTGACATTGGGCAATGCAAAGATTTTAATTTTTTTCAAGATCTGCCTTCTCTCACGTTGGCAAAGAGGCGCCTATGCATGCCTCTCACAAAATGGCTGAATGAAAAGGTGGTCAGACACAAGTTGGGGTTCCCTTTCTCCGTCTCCTTCGAGGTGGACGGATATGTTTACAAATTGGTCACAGAGGATGATATACGGAGGGTCTCAGGAGAGCTTATGGCAGGTTCAGGGTCCACACCGGAGGAGGGAACAAAGGACCCGGAAGACAGACCGCATCACATTAAGGGGCCAAATTGGTGCATAATGCCTGGCTAAAGAAAATTCAGGAAATTGAACACTCCCCAAACTGGCCCTACCTGAATTTGGAGATTCTGCGCCTCTGCATGGGTCCATGTCGCAAGTACCTGAGGCTCTTAGGTTCTCCGTTAAGGTTGGGGGTTGGGTACAATGGTTTCCTGAAGAGGGTCACTAATGTTGTTTGAGAGGGGAGGGAGTGGGAAGGTATTATAAATGTAGCATCTACGATTTGGTCCGTAATGGAGTAGGGAAATGATATGTGAACAGAAGTGTGAGGGGGGGTGGGGGGTGCGGCAGGAAATATTTGGGGGTAAGGGGCGGTTGTGAAGTTGGGGGCTCATGTTTCTGGGAGTTTTTTCATGGAGGTGACCCGTTGGACCAGGTCCTAATGCTGGTCCGGCGTTCATCCCGTGATGTTAACTGGAGGAAGCCTGGCACCGCAGGAGGAAGGGTTTTGGGGAGGGGGGTTATGATTGGCTGGGGAGCAGTTGGGAAGGGGGACTGTTATGTTCAAGTTTTTATGACCCAGGTGGAAAGTGTCTGGTATTGGTGGTGGCCTCTCCTGGTGATGTTTGATGAGAAACAACGGTAGACCGTCTTCAAGTCTAAATTCACTGACAAAGCGGTCTTTAGTGGCCAGGGGCAACTGTAGAATGGAAATAGCTTTTCTTTTCCTTCAAGAAACTAAGTTCTCAAGGGGGAATGAAAGGAACATTCCATGTGGGCTTTTAGGCCAGGTGTACTGGGGGTCGGAAACGTAAAAGTAAAAGGGGCGTGGGTATTTTGATACATAAAAGACTGAAAATGAAAGTGGAGAAATTCAGGAGATGTAATGAGGGAAGGGCAAATTTACTCTCAGGTCAACTGAAGGGGGTCCGATTCACTCTTGTGGCACTTTACACTCCCAACCAGGGCCAGCTGCGCTTTCTTGAATCCATGCTGGTGAAAGTATTGCATGAAGGGGCAGGTCATTTGATTGTTGCTGGAGATTTTGGCAGTTGGACAGGAGGGCCATGGTGCCGGCCGGGATGGGGTCCCCCTCGGGGAGTGGCTTCAGGGCTTTCTGGAACTGTACGGCCTGCATGATGTGTGGCCCTTCTTCCACATACAGGAAAGTAGATACACTTTCTACTCCGTTCCCCATGGGACTTATACCCATTTAGACTACCTTTGCGTCTAAAGTGAGCTCTTGGAAGGGGCCCTATGAGCAGAGATTCACCCGATTTAATGGTCTGATCACAACATGGTATCCCTAGACTGGTCTTGGTCAGGTTTAGCCCCAAATACCTCAAAATAGAGGTGCAACGAGTCCCTGTGGAAGGACCCGGTCTTTCGTGTGGAACTGGAGGGCGCTATATGGGAGTAATTCATCCACAATGTCACTGGGGAGGTGGATCAGGGCATGGTGTGAGATGCAGGGAAGGCGACATGGAAGGGACTGCTGATTAGAGAGGGGGTGCCTAGGAAGAGAGTGAGGAACCTGTTGGAGGACAAATTGCTGAAGGCGATATGGGCTTTGGAAAGGTAGATACAGGATATGGAAGAGGGAGCAGGGATTGGATTGATGAAGTCAGAGTGTCATGGTCATGAAGCCAGGGGCACAGGCATGCAGGGGTCGCATGCACAGGAGACCTAGGTGGACACTGTCCTGGCGCCTCTGGCGCCAGGCTCATGAACAAAAGTTAAGAACATCCATTTAACACCAAAAGGATTTTATTATGGACATAGCACTTCAGATGCATTAACCTTGAACATTCCATCCATTAAGCAGCCCCAAGTGTATTCTTGGGTGTAGCTGCTAATGGATTGCCTTTGCACGTGCTCACTCTCTAGGAGTGGCAGGGTGTGGCTGGTAAACCGGCCCTAATGGGAGTGCCCACGATCTCAGCTATATAAGCTGCCCCAATCCTCAAGACAGGCGCTTCGTGTTATTCTGCACTTGCAAGCTGCGTAACGCTCACCGTCGATCGAGGTCAGGCTTACCTTTGAAGATCCTGTTTCCTGGACATCCTGCTTCCTGTCAGCATACTTACCAACTGGGGGAAGCTATTCTTACCTGTACATCTCTTCTGCGAACCAAGTATTCATCTTTACACTTTCCGGAACGCTGAAATCTTCATCTTGGCACCGCAGCACGACACGCTCCATCGTCGACAGCAGCGCCTGCAAGGAAAAACAGAAGACAAGGTTAGACATCGAAAAAAGTCAGTTTAAGGTTGCGCTGCGCCATACTTTGCACTTTTCCTTAAACCATCACTTACCTGCTGTCAAACATTGCGGTAGCATCCATCTTCCATCCGGCCGCGTCTCGCATCTCACAGCTGCACTACATTTCCATCTAAGGGAAGAAAACAGAAGAGACATTATTGCGGGCATAAATAGGAGCAACATATAAAGACATTAAACAGAACAAACAGCATCACAAGAGCTGAGGGAAAACTTACCAATCATAAAGAGAAGCATAGTCGCAGCTTGCCCGCACTAATCCTTATCAGGGATCAGTGAAGGAACTAGATCCCATTCGACGCGCCGCTGCCAGAACTAGCAGGACGGAGAGCGTATCTTCCATAATTCACAGGTGAGCTTTATGGGCTGGCGTATGCTCACAGAAACCGTACTTTGGGGTGAAGGGTTCGAGAGGTACGACAATCACAGATTGGCGCACTCACACACTGTTCTCTCCACGCAGGAGCAGTATCACCACGTACCACCGCTCACAGCTTTTCTACTGAGGGAGAGGCCTAAAGGGGGTGATTCAAGTTAGGGAGGGCTGCAACTGTGCCCCAACGCCTCCGCAGAGACCAGGTGAGCATAACACAGAGGTAAGAGAGGAACTCAGGTTGCTGGAGGAAGTGTTGGGAAGGAGCTAGCGCCTTTCTGCACCCCTAAGCGCTTTAGAATTAGGCAAGACTTCTTTTGACTGCTTCTAGGGACTACAAAGCACCAGGGGCAACGGGGGGGCAACGGTAAAGCTCTCATGCAAATATAATCATATACACAGACATGAGCCGGCACTAAAAGAAGGCTGTTATTTAAATATAAGGTGCAAATAACTACTAGCTGAATACAGTTGTAAATGTTAAATCCTATGTAGTTCTAAAACCTTGAAGCACGGTTGATGCAAGCAGGCTCTCTGCCGGGAAGAATGTAGCCTGTGGTAAAAATTGATCACAGGGCTCATGCAGTGTTGCGTCACTAAGGCTGGCAGAGCTGCACGAAATAACTCAGCAGCTGCCTGCGGTCTGTCAAAAACCCATTTATGCTAAAAGGGGATTTTAACATGCTCAATGCACAACAGGCAGAATTATGACAACCAGGTTTAAAAGAAATTACAAGACCAGATACAAATATGAGTAGAATGAGTGGAGTATGAATGAAAATTAGTTATAGAAATGTTTAGTTTTCCCTTGGGCTAGGCCTCAAGGTTTGTAAAAATCTGCCAGGGCTGCAGTGTGTGTCTATGTAAGGTATCAATATGTAAAGAAGCATGTCCTGACAGTAATCGCTGACAATGAAGAAAGGAATACTTTGCAGCATCCCTTGTATGGAAAAAGGATGGTTTGGGATGGAGCCATGCCCTTATCCAGTGACCAAGCCAAGAGTACATAAGCTCCTGACTGGCATCAGTTTGGCAGGAGAAAGGAACGGTTGAGGGACAGTCATTTCTGTAAGGAATAAATGTGTTATCCTTGCAAGATAGACTCTTGGCCTCACTTCCCTAGAGGGTTGTGCTTTATTCTGGTGTGAGCATTATTTAGGGGCACCCTTATAATTAGGGATACCCCTGTAAAACAGTGCTGACGTCCCAACGTGATCTTAGTCTTTCCTCCGTATTTTGCAAAGCACAGGCCAGTCATCAGGAAGGAGTCACGCCCATCTATAGCGACAGGTCCCTAAATCAAAAAACATTTTAGTAGGAGCCATTTTAATAGAAATCATCTCTGCTCACTAAAGCAGGTGTGGCTCCAGAAAGACAGGCCAGTATTGGGACTTCTAGCAGAGGAAAATCGAGTGAACAACACCCATTTGAGTAGAACTCTTGAAAGTGATAACAAGGGGATATGTATGTATGATAGTATGGTGATGAGGATGAAGTACGAAGTCAATGGAATAGATTGAATAGGACTTTTGGTGATGTGGTATGGTATAGATTGGATGGGATTTTAGGAGATTTGTTAAGGAGTAGATTGGATAGGAGGTGGGTTCTGTATTGAAATTGTCACATATTTCTGTTTTTCTACTTTTTGTCATGGAAAAAGTCTGCGTATAAGGACTGGAAAGTAAGGGATCCTCAGCCATAATAGGTTGAGAAGGTAGTACCACGCATCATTCTTTTATGATAAAAGCAACGGGATCCTCCGCATATTAAAAAAGCTGGGAAGGATATAAGGAAAAAAAAGTAGCGGCTCGGTATAAAGAATGGGCCTGGATTTTAGTCCATTATTTTTAAATATTTTTTCTTCTCGTATTTTGTGGTAAAAAAGGAAGGTGGATGAGTCGCGGTGTATATAGGTGAAATCAAAGTGGAAAAGAATCAAAAGGGGGTGGGGGGAAAAGGTGGGTTGATCTGTATTATTGTAATAAGCAACAGCGTAGTAGTAAGGTTTAAATGAAGCACTAGATACGCTCACAACATTACGGGGGAAGAAACTACAATAAAACACATGCATAGGGTCCTGCCACTGTATTATGACAGGATAGATAAATATCACAAACAATGGATAGTGGAAACAAAGGAAGGGGGGGGGTGTACTGCTTCTGGCTAGAGCAGGGCTCCCATAACAGAAACATGCTAGAAAAAATGTCCATCTTTTTAGCAGCAAAATATAAAGGAAACAAATTCCAAAAAAGAAAAGAGATTCTAGATCTCTGGTGATTATTCGAGGATATGGAAGATCAGGAAAGTGAAAAAGAGATCCAATGTATGGTGATATACCCCATAATGCCTAAACCTGCAGTATGGTATACAAATCCAGTCTATAAGCCTCCAGTGCAAGATAGAGCATCAACAACAGGATTAGCAACTGGGTGGTGAGGGGGGGGGGTTCCTCAAGAGATTTTGCACCTCCACCTCCACATAACCCACCCACAAGCGCTGACATGCACGTAGCATCAGTGTACCCAGAGGGTCCACAAGTAGATATAGACAACGAGTTAAGAGCGTTGCGGGAAAGGTTAGTCCGGTTGCAAGAACCTGAAGTAGTATCACCGGAAATAAGGGTACTGGTGCAGAAAATAGGGGATTGGAAGTCTAGAGATTTTTTTGTTTAGATTCAACCCTGGGGCAATAAGAAAAGTTTGTGTTGAAAAAGATGATGGGGAGAGGGTATGGACGGTCCTGGGGCAAGAAGTACAACGAGCAAGGGGAAATGAATGGGAAGGTCAAGGTGGTAGAAATAATGAAGAGGCAGGGCAAGAAAGAGATAAAGGAGAAGAGGCGGCGAGAAACGCGTCCCCACCACAGGAGGCAGTGAGGAGGGATAGGCCAAGAAATAGACCAGAATTAATGGTAGTGGTACAAGATCAGAAGAATACTAAAGGGGTAGAAACAAAATAGACATGCAGATGCCTCTTATACATAAAGGAATAGGGATAACAGTATGTGCCATGGCCTCAAATGGACAAAAATATTGTGATTAAAGTTCTGCCCCAGCTTACAGCCGGCACCAATAAATGGATTTATGAATTTGAAAGACAAAACAGCAGGGGTACCTTTAGCACTAGGTGACCGTAAGAGTTTACTAGTCGCCATAGTTGGGGGATCAGGCTGGGGACATATGGCAAAGGGCTGAGTACCCTGGGGTAAGTCTTGCAGGTAATGAACATGATGGAGCAGCCTTTAATGAGGTAAGGGCAAGGGTATGGGATGCCCTACGAAGGATATACCCAAATACCCCTGACTTACATTCTTTAATGCAGTGCACAATTGGTGATGATGAGGATCGAGTTAGGTTTATCCTTATGTTACAGGAAATGTGGAGAGTTCAGACAGGAGGGCAATGGGACCATTCGGTACCATTTTTTTAATTTTATCATGGGGGGGGGGGATTACCAAAAGAGGTCCAGAAGCCACTAGATAAAATTGTGGGAATTGAAGCCAAAGGGTGGGCAGAGATATAAAGTATAATAGTCCACCATTGTAAGAGAATCAAGGAGCGGGGCAGGGAGACAGCCCAGAAGCGGCAAATGGACAAGTCAAAACTAGTAGAAAAGAAGCTAAATAAAGCCCAGGGAGGATGATTGGGAACATCACAGTGCTGGTATTGCCGGAGATGGGGGCATTTTGAAAGGGAATGCCTTAATAGGCCTGGGATGGAATTTAATTATGGGCCATCATCTCCAGGGCAGGGGTTCCAAGGGCCTCAAGGACTGGGACAACAGCAATTTGGGCGAGGGGGTCAAAATCAGTTACACTGTGGGGCTGACAGGCAGGAGCAATGTGGGCAACAACCACAGCAGGGTGAGGGAACACAGTTTAACAGACAGGATAGAAGGGGGAACAGGCGCCCCATTCCAAGGAATTACATGGCTGGTGCAGCCCTTTCTTCATTCCCCAGGACAAAAGCATATCCTAATTGGAACAGCCCACAGAGAGCACTCGCGTGTCCAATCCTATTGAC
Organism: Ambystoma mexicanum; assembly: GCF_040938575.1. Taxonomy (NCBI): domain Eukaryota; kingdom Metazoa; phylum Chordata; class Amphibia; order Caudata; family Ambystomatidae; genus Ambystoma; species Ambystoma mexicanum. Next base: position 409,769,680 of record NC_090927.1, read on the forward strand.
AACCACACACCCTGAAGAGGACCCCTTTTGGTGGAGGTGGAAATAGGAAACAAGCAATTTATATTTATGTTAGATTCAGGTGGAGCCAAGTCATGCATTATGGAGGGGAGCTTTCTATTAGAAGGTAAAACTCTTGACACCCAGGGATTCTCTGGGGCTATTTCTACAGTTCTATACACTGAGGAGCTGGATGTAAAGGTAGTACGAGCCCCCTTGTTATATTCAGAAAGTGTAACGCTCACCTGACTCCCACGGGGGCGCTGGCCTGGTTCGCGCTGCTGTGACCTCGTCTAAGTTGATGCGCAGGGTTCGGAAGACGGACTGGACCGGGCCCCAGATCTGGCTTGTCTGACTCGCAGAAGTATCCTTCTGTAGGTGAGAATAGGGGGTTAACTGTCTGCGGGGTAATGCAATCGGCCTCCCACTTACCCCTCTCACCCTCCTCAAAACCCTTCTGTGCTTCCCCGTAGCGTCTCACCTTAGGGTCTGGAAGGACGAGCTCTCCATCCTGCTTCTGATGCAGGGGCGCGTTGGTATCCAGTTACGTCACTGGATTTTCGGATGGGTGAGAACCAAACTTGCTTGGCTTCCAGGTAAGTTTTTCTGTAAGTGGTTCCCCTTGTGTCAATGCATTAATGTTCTAATGCTAGTGTCTTTTTCCCCATAGGGGCCGGGGTACGGAATGCCGGGGAACGGCACCGACCCGAGGTGAGCGGTGAAATCCTTGTGGAAATCAGGTAAGTCTTTAATGAGTGTTTTGGTAATGTCTTTTCATTCACTCATTAACGCTGATGTCTTTTTCCCCTTAGGGGCCGGGGTCCGAAAATGCCTGGATGCGGCGCAGACCCGAAATGAAAAGGGAATGACCCAACAGGTAAGTCTTGACATGGAGTTTTAGCTTCCCTTTTCCCTTCTTTCTCTCACCTTTGTTCTTGTCTTTTTCTCCATAGGCGCGGGGGCGTGACTGCGAATCCGGATGGTCGCTGCTGAACATGGAGGCGCCCTGTAAAGGTGAGTAGAATGCGGCGCTGCAGCGATCGATGCGATGTGCTTTTAAAAATAAATGTCTTCCTTTTCAGGATTGTCGGCGAAATGTCTCTGGGATGCAGATTTAGCAGGTGAGGCCTTTTCCTTCTTCTGTTCTCTTGTTCCCTTCCTTTGCAGGTGATTCAGGATGCTGGCAGGTGTGGCAAAAGTCAAGATGCAGGAGCAGACACGGTGAGCGTCCAGCTGCTAGATGCAGAACAACGCGAAGCACGTGTGGCTGATTGGGTGTGGTTTAAATAGCCTTGGAAGAAGTTCCTAGAATGTGTCCTTCCTCCAATCAGGTATGTATCCTTCCCCGACCACGCCCGGGTGGTAAATGAGTCCCACAGGTAAAGTAGTTCCTTTCAGGCCTCAAGGAGGCCGGGGTTCTGCAGCATGGTCTGCATCAGGTAAGTGCACCCAAACACTTTCATAATGAGCCTGGCGCCTATGGCGCCAGGACTGACGTTTTCTATGAGCCTGGCGCCATAGGCGCCAGGACGCTGTCCAAAGGGCCCCTATAAGGGGTTGCTGGGACCTTCCCCGGGGACTTGATGTCCGCTTTCGGGGACGCAGGGCCTGAGCCGGCTCCCCGGGAGCGGGCATCGTGACAGAAAGTTCTCCCGTTTACTTGTTGGGTAGGGATCTACTCAGTAAACTAAATGTAACTATCATTCACAGATCAAGGGGTAGTGTGTTCCACTCCAGGGATATGTGTAGCTCGAGCAATGTGTCATGATGCCTGCCCCCGGGAAACCAGGTTTGGCCCAGCTACCCCAGAAGCAGACATGCCATTTAATGCAAGCCCATGAACCCCAATTAGGGGCTATTTGGGTGCAGTCCTGACGCCTATGGCGCCAGGCTCATGGTCAAGGACTTACCTGAAGCAGACCATGCTGCTGACTTACCTGAGGCAGACCATGCTGCCAGTGACCAGAAGTCAAATGAGGCCTAGGAGGGACTATTTTTCCCTAGGAACTATTTTTTACTCGGGTGGGGCCGCGGAAGGATACTTACCTGTAACTACTTCCAAGGCTATTTAAACCACGCCCTGACAGCAACCCATGCTTCGCGTTATTCTGTACCTGCAGCGTAACTCTCACCGTGCCTGCAGCAGCTTCCAGTCTTCAGCCACGCCCGCCTGGATGCCGGAGCTCCTGAAAGAAAGCAGAGGGAAGGTTAGGTCCGGAGTTTTTACCTGCAATCCTTACCTGAATCCTGAATCTTCTTGGCTCTGACCTAGAAGGAAGAAATCAGACGCGCGCCGCTTCGCATCCTGCAGCGCCACGCGGAAACTCACCTGAAGCAATCCTCTGCATTCCATCGCGCTTTTCAGCATCCAGCGGCCGCTCTCTAACACCTGTGGAAATAAAGACAATAAGGTGAGCAAGGGAGCATTCCCAGACAATAAAGGCAATCCCCAGGACTTACCTGATACCACAGGGGGTACTTACCTCATTTCGGGTCGGCGCGGCCTCCACAGCTTCTCTGCCGTACCCCAGCCCCCAAAGGAGAAACAAAAGCAACACAAAAGCGCAAGGGGAAACCGAATTCCGCTACAGACTTACCTGGTTACTGCCTGAGGCCGCAATCACCGGAACCTCCACTGATTCAGCGCCTGCAAAAGGAAAGGGTCACAGGTTAGACCAGGTCCTCATTATCGAACTGAGCAGAATCCATAAACACTTACCTGCATCTTACTGGTTGCCACTTGGAACTCTTCTCAAGAACTATTAAGGCAACCTAGGGAATTTGGACAGAGTGAAGGCCAGACGTTTTTGAACTCTTTTTCAAACTATTTCCTTACGGAGTCAATACCGTTCTGCAACTCTCCAACATCCCACACCAGTGAAGTAACTGGTCATCTACGCGCCCCTGCGCTCGAGGCAGGATGGAGAGCTCACCTTTCCAAACTATCAGGTGAGAACATAGCAAGAGTTCGGAAGTAATTTGTGGGAAGAGATCGCAGGAGTGGGGGGAAGGTGGGGTTGGCGCCCAGTCCCCGCAGGTGGCTAATTCCCTTTTCTCCATTACAGAAGAATATTCATACAGGCAAAACAAGCTAAGCTGGGTGGTCTGGTCCAGTCCATCATTTCGGCGCCCCGTGTGTCGCTGGAAGAGGTAACAGCCAAGTTCAGATCGACGCCCCCGTGGACACCAGGTGAGCGTAACACAATGGTAATAATAAATGCAATGGCAAGGGAGGCAGTAGTACGTGGGTTCCTGTGGTCCCAGACATATTTGTCTATGGTATCAAGGTATTAACAAAAGCAGTGCCTCAAATTGCAACATAATGTTGGCGAGTGCTCACAGATTTTATTTTCTGACCCATGGTGCCACCCGAGATGGTGGCAGGGACAATATTGTCATTAGATATGCAAGGACTAGTAGTGTCAGACAAAAGAGTAGTCCTGATTGGAACAGACCAGGAGGGGTGTGAGTGGCTCACAGTACTATGTGTAGACCCAACAGTACAATTGAAGGAAATGACTGATGATGCGTTATTTGAGGACAGTGAGCAAAATGGGGAGATTTTGGAAATCTGCATCCCCTGTGATGATATGGTGCAGTATAGGAAGGTACAGTATCCCCCCTGTTGGCAGTGGTGACACAGTCTTTATTTTTTATATGATATAGCATTTATAACACACCTATACACAAGTGTTTCAAGGCACTACGAGGCAAGGAGGGGGACATAGGGAATGTTAATGTTAATGTTAAAGGTCATTTGTACCGCACACTATCACCACCGGAGTGGTCCCCTGGCGCTCTGGCGGCTCTGAAAGAGGGGGGGGGGTGGTGGGTTAGTGGGTGGAGGCTGGAAAAGTGCAAGATTGCAGTGATGTGCTGTTGGCAGCCTCAGCCCGGTGGTTCCGTCGGCTGGGCCTGGGGTGTATGCGGCTGGTAGTCGTCGTGTGCTGATGTGCGAGTATGTGTTTTTTTGTTTTGTTGTTGCAGTGTAGTGAAGTTCGTGCGGTTTGCTGCGCTAGAGGTTTGTGGTTGTATGCAGAGAAGGAAATTGTTAATGGTATTCGTTAGTCATCTCTATCCTGGACTGAAACCGGTTGGGCTCGTGTAATCTTACCCGACGGGATGCTTGTACACCCTGAGCCTCAGGAGGTACGTGCCCGATTTTCCATTCGAGGCCGTTTGAGGATCTAGCTGTCCCCTCCGCCCGCTCCCTTAATAACCTTGCATGCTCCTCCCCCCCTCCACATGACTAGCGCCGCTGCTATTGTCCATACACCCGGTTGTGTGGTGATTGGTGGTATCTTGTCTGTTCCACAGCCTCGTGGGACCTAGTTGTGGCTGTGAGGGCGGTGGGGGATGGTAAGGGTTGGCTGGAGTAGTTGTATCCGTTTCTCCGGGTCTCGCGGGTGGACCCCTGTGTCCAGCGTCAGCCCTGCTGGTGCCCAGGGTACTTCTGTCGGTTCTAGCGGTTTGTCACTGTCCTTTTTTGATGATTCGTTTGTCTTATTGTTGTTTCGGTTTTAGTCTCCGGTGTTGAAGAGGTAGGTTTTTAGTAATTTTCTGAATTTAAGGTGGTCTTTGGTGTTCCTTATCAATTTTGGGATGTTGTTCCAGGTTTTCGCGGCTAAGTGGTAGAAAGCGGTGCCTCCGAGTTTCTTCTTGATGTAAGGTTTTTGTTCCAGTCGGATTTCGTTGGTTGACCTGAGTGGTCTCGTTGGCTTGTAGATTGTTATTTTTTTTGTAGGAATTTGGCTCCTTGTCCGCTGATTGCCCTGTGCGTTATGCACATTGTTTTGAAGATGATACGCTGTTTTACTGGGAGCCAGTGTAGTGTTTTTAGGGCCGGGGTGATGTGGTCTCTTCTGGATAGTTTGAGGAGTAGTCTGGCTGCAGTGTTTTGGATCCGTTGTAGCTTCTTCAGTAGGTATTCCGGTATTCCGAGGTAGAGACTGTTTGCATAGTCGATACTTGACATGATGAGGCCGAGGATGGTGAGTGTTTTGTGTGTGAAGGAGAGGAAAGGTAGTATTTTTCTTGCCGTGTGGAGGAGGAAGAAGCATTTCTTGACTGTTGCGTTTATTTGCGGTTCTAAGGTTAGGGTGTTGTCCATCAGGACTCCCAGATTTTTTACTACTTTAGATGGTGATGGTATAGATCCCATTTCTGTTGGCCACGGGATGGCGGTTTCCTTCTCTTGGTCTTTGGATATGATCATGATTTCTGTTTTTCCTGGGTTGATTTTCAGGTTGTTGGCATTCATCCAGTTGAAGACTTCTTTTAGACAGTCGGTTAGGTTTGAATGATCGGATTGGGTGTCTTCGATCTTGTAGATGATTTGAGTGTCGTCTGCATAGTTGTAGCATTTGATGTTGCGTTTCTTGAAGATTCTGATTACAGGGGTTTGGTAGATGTTGAAGTACAATGGAGATCGTGAGGATCCTTGTGGTACTCCACAGTCGTTGACTCGTGGGGTGGATTTGAAGGGTTTGATCCAGACGGTTTCAGTTCTGTCTGCTAGGAATGATTTAGGCTAGCGTAGCGCTGTGTCTGTTATGCCTATGTCTTCTAGTCTTTTGGTTAGGGTGTCATGGCTAACTGTGTCGAAGGCTGCTGAGAGGTCGAGCAGGATAAGGGCAGATGTTGTGTTGGAGTCTGCGTTTGTTTTTAGGTCATCCCAGATGGATAGTAGTGCTGTTTCTGTACCTCTTGTGGGTCTGAAGCCGACTTGAGCTTGGTCTAGCAGGTGGTGTTCTTCAACGTATTCTTGGGTTAGTTTGTATAGGTAGGTTTCGAGGAGTTTGGCTGGGTAGGGGATGTTGGAGATTGGTCTGTAGTTGGAGAGGTCATCTACGTCCCCGCTTGTGTTTTTCAGAAGTGGTTTGATGTAAGCCGATTTGAAGATCCTTGGTACTGTCCCTGTTGCCAGTGATAGATTTAGAAGGTTTCTGAAGTATTCTGCTGGTGTTCCTTGTCCGAGGATTGATTTGTAGATGTCCGGGGGGCAGGGATCCATCGGTGAGCCCGCTTTCTTGCTGTGTTTTATTAGCATTGCGAATGCCTCTGCTGATATTTGAGGGTAGTTATTGAGTTTGTGCTGCGGTTCTGATTTGGGTTCATTTGGTTGTAAGTCGCTGCTGGTTGGTCTCTGTTGGATGGTTTGTCGGATGTCATTGATCTTCTTTTTGAAGTGGTCTGCAAGGTTGTTGCATAGTTTCTCCGAGGGGGTTGGGGTGTTGTCACAGCCTGGTGGGTTTCTCATTTCTTTAATGATACGGAACATTTCTTTTTGTGTGTTGGTGGCATTTGTGATTCTGTCATCATAATGCTTTCTCTTTGCCTTTTGAATTTCCTTCTTGTATGCGCGAATGTGCTTCTGGAACATTGTTTTTTTGTCTGGATTGTAATCTTTCCTCCATTCAGTTTCCATCTTTTTGTTTTCCTTTTTCATGGTGCTTAGTAGTGGGGTAAACCATTTTGCCATTGCTCTTTTTTTTGATGGTGTGAATGGTTTTTCTGGGGCCATCTTGTCGATTGTATCTGCAATCCATTTGTGTAGTATCTCCGCTTTCCCGTCTAGGTCAGCTAGGTCTAGTTCTGTTGTTGAGGGCTTGGTTAACTCCAGTTGTTCGAATAGGTTGCCTTTTTTGACGTCTTTCCAGTTTCTTTTTGTGGTGGCTGTGAGTTTGGGAGGTTGGATGTAGACTTGAGTAGGCAGAGTGATTACGAATGGGATGATGAGATGGTCACTCCACAGTATTTGTATCGGCGGTGCCATGGTGATGAGTTTTTCCTCTGCGAATATTGCGTCCAAGGTGTGTCCTGCCGAGTGAGTTGCCCCTTTTACTAGTTGTCGTAGTTTCATGGTGGCGAGTTGTTCAATCAGTGAGTTTTGGGAGTTGGCATGACTGTCTTCGAACCAGATGTTGAAATCCCCCAGTATGATTAGGTGTTCGTGGTTGATGGCTATGTTGGTTATGGCTTCTATGAAGTTGTCGACGAAGGATGCATCATAAGTTGGGGGTCTGTACACCAGGATGAATGTTATGTTGGTTTTTGGGCTAGTTGTTAGGTGTATGACCATGGACTCGCAGTTGGGGATGTTGAGTGGTTCGTCTGTTCTTATTGTTAGCTGCTCTTTAAATGCTATTGCGATGCCTCCTCCTTTTCTGTTTTTCCTGTTTATTTGAAGGCATTTAAAGTTTGCTGGGAGGCAGCTTTGGAGTGTGATTTTGTAGTTGTCGTCTAGCCAAGTTTCTGTGATGAAGAGGATGTCGATGCCGTTGTCGTCGAGTAGGTCGAAGATCTCTGTAGAGTGTTTTGACATGGATCTTGCATTTATTAGATTGCAGTGGAGTTTAGAGGTGTAGCTTGGTTTGCCTTTTTTTGTTAGGGTCGTTTTCTGATCTTGTTCAGGAGCAGGTTTCGGGTTGTCAGCGTTCTCAAGTAGTACTTCTAGGTTTAGCCTAGGGTTTTTGTTTTCATCTGGTTCGTCTTCCAGGGGACATGGTTGGGGGTTCTTCTTGCTTTGGTGATGTATGGTGTTATCGCTTCAGTTGTGCGCATGTTGTATCTGGTGGAGTTTGTCATTCTTCGTGATGTTGGTAGGTTGTTCAGTGTAGTTGGTTTTGGTGTCGCGTTGTTTCGATCTGGTGAGTAGGTCTCAGTGGGGTATGGAGTTAGGTAAAGGGATTTGTCTCTTCTTTCAGTGTTGGTCCGATCTTTGAACCTGTCTGTGGGGGTGTGTTCTGTTGTTGCGGTTCTTAGTTGAAGTTTCGGGGTGTTTGTTCTTTCTTCTCTTCTTTCCCTCTGGGTGGGTCGTTTGCGCGGCATTGTACGATTGAGTTGTTTTAGTTTAGTTGTTGTCTTGGTCGGGGTGTAAGGGTGGAGTTAAGGGTTGTATAGTTATGTAGTTGGGTTCTAACAGTGGCTCTCTTTAGTCTCCGTCTCCCTTAGCGACAATGCAGATTTGGGCACGGCGGCCCTGCTAAGTTTGAGACACCTGTATAGTGTGGGAGTGGCCTATCAGTGCAGTTTGGAGAACAGACAGTGCACTTTGGGCACGGCAGCCCAGCTAAATTTGAGGCAACTGTATAGAGGGAGAGGGGCCTATCAATGCAGTTTGGGGGACAGACAATGCAATTTGGGCACGGCGGCCCTGCTAGGTTTGAGACACCTGTATAGTGTGGGGTGGCCTATCAGTGCAGTTTGGAGAACAGAAAAATACACTTTGGGCACGGCCGCCCTGCTAAGTTTGAGGCACCTGTATAGTGGGAGAAAGGCCTATCAGTGCAGTTTGGAGAACAGGCAATGCAATTTGGGCACGGCGGCCCTTTTATCTGCTAAGTTTCAGAGACACCTGTATAGTGGGAGAGAGGCCCGTCAATGGAGCTTGGCGAACAGACCGTGCAATTTGGGCAAGGCGGCCTTCTATCTGTTACGTTTGAGAGACACCTGTATAGTGTGGGAGTGGCCTATCAGTGCAGTTTGGAGAACAGACGATACACTTTGGGCACGGCGGCCCTGCTAAGTTTGAGACACCTGTATAGTGGGAGAAAAGCCTATCAGTGCAGTTTGGAGAGCAGGCAATGCAAATTGGGCACGGCGGCCCTTTTATCTGTTACGTTTGAGTGACACCTGTATAGTGGAAGAGAGGCCTATCAATGCAGTTTGGAGAAACAGACAATACACTTTGGGCACGGCGGCCCTGCTAAGCTTGAGACACCTGTATAGTGGGAGAAAAGCCCATCAATGCAGTTTGAAGAACAGACAATACACTTTGGGCACGGCGGCCCTGCTAGGTTTGAGACACCCGTACGGTGTGGGAGTGGGCTATCAATGCAGTTTGGAGAACAGACAATGCACTTTGGGCACGGCGGCCCTGCTAAGTTTGAGACACCTGTATAGTGGGAGAAAGCCCATCAGTGCAGTTTGGAGAACAGACAATACACTTTGGGTACGGCGGCCCTGCTAAGTTTGAGACACCTGTACAGTGGGAGAAAAGCCCACCAATGCAGTCCGGAGAACAGACAGTACACTTTGGGCACGGCGGCCCTGCTAAGTTTGAGACACCTGTGTAGTGGGAGAAAAGCCCATCAATGCAGTTTGGAGAAACAGACAATACACTTTGGGCACGGCGGCCCTGCTAAGCTTGAGACACCTGTATAGTGGGAGAAAAGCCCATCAATGCAGTTTGAAGAACAGACAATACACTTTGGGCACGGCGGCCCTGCTAGGTTTGAGACACCCGTACGGTGTGGGAGTGGGCTATCAATGCAGTTTGGAGAACAGACAATGCACTTTGGGCACGGCGGCCCTGCTAAGTTTGAGACACCTGTATAGTGGGAGAAAGCCCATCAGTGCAGTTTGGAGAACAGACAATACACTTTGGGTACGGCGGCCCTGCTAAGTTTGAGACACCTGTACAGTGGGAGAAAAGCCCACCAATGCAGTCCGGAGAACAGACAGTACACTTTGGGCACGGCGGCCCTGCTAAGTTTGAGACACCTGTGTAGTGGGAGAAAAGCCCATCAATGCAGTTTGGAGAACAGACAATACACTTTGGGCACGGCGGCCCTGCTAAGTTTGAGACACCTGTATAGTGGGAGAAAAGCCCATCAATGCAGTTTGGAGAATAGACAATGCAATTTGGGCGTGGCGGCCCTTCTATCAAATGCAGTTTGGGGCAACGGGGTTAGGTATCTGGTGTAAAGCTGTACCTCTCCCAACCCCGGCCCTCCTACCTTACTGGTCCTTGTAGTCGCTGGTTGACGGCTGGTCACTGGGGTGGCTTCCCCTGCAGAGACCTGCTGACACTTCCTGGAGTTGCCTCTGTTGGAGTCGCCCTTGGCCTCGGGGCCCTTAGCCGCTGGGGGCTGCCGGGCAAAATGGAGGTCGGGGGCCGCAAGCACTCACCTGCCGATGATTTTTTTTTTTAGGAGGCAGTGGGCGCCTGCAGCGCGGGTCGCTAGACCCTGGGCCCGGAAGCCCAGTAACCAATCACGGGCGGTGGGCGGGTTGGGAGGAGGGAGGGAGCAGGGACACGCTCGGGGAAGGGATGCGGGATGCGGTGGGAAGGGGGGTCAGCGGGGCAAAATGGAGGTCGGGGGCCGCAAGCACTCACCTGCCGATGATTTTTTAGGAGGCAGTGGGCGCCTGCAGCGCGGGTCGCTAGACCCTGGGCCCGGAAGCCCAGTAACCAATCACGGGCGGTGGGCGGGTTGGGAGGCGGGAGGGAGCAGGGACACGCTCGGGGAAGGGATGCGGGATGCGGTGGGAAGGGGGTCAGCGGGGCAAAATGGAGGTCGGGGGCCGCAAGCACTCACCTGCCGATGATTTTTTTTTAGGAGGCAGTGGGCGCCTGCAGCGCGGGTCACTAGACCCTGGGCCAGGAAGCCCAGTAACCAATCACGGGCGGTGGGCGGGTTGGGAGGCGGGAGGGAGCAGGGACACGCTTGGGGAAGGGATGCGGGATGCGGTGGGAAGGGGGGTCAGCGGGGCAAAATGGAGGTCGGGGGCCGCAAGCACTCACCTGAAGATGGAGAACAATCCTACTAGGGCAGGCCACATTGAGATCGTGCAAATGCAGGGGGTGGGGGGGAGGGCAAAATGCGGGGGGAATGGGGAGGGGGCAGTGCAGTACATAGATTAACAATAAAATAAAGACAAATGGTAGTGCGGCCAGCAGGTGGCAAGTGCTAGTAGGGGCTGTAGGGATACAGAAACAGTCCCAGAGTGCAAGGATTGCCAGAAGGGCAATGCAGGTGTGTAACTGGTGGGGAGGAGACCTGGGCCCGAGATCAGAGGGTAGCCAGGTAACCAGTGCAGTTTCAGATTCAGCCAGGAGATCAGCAGGGGAGAGAAAGCAGAAGCAAAGAGGAAGGTCTTGAGGTGCTTCCGGAACCAGAGATGGTTCTCCTCAAATTTCAGAGAGCTAGGGAGGCTGTTCCAGAGAAAGGTCCCAGCAGAAGAGATCTACCACCAACTCGCTGCTTGGAGAAGCGACTGACCCTGAGGTAGTTGGAGGTGGATGAGCGAAGAGCTCGAGAAGGAAGATACTTAGGAAGAGAGAGTTGAAGGTATTGAGGTCCCAGGACCCAGAAGGCCTTGTGGACAATGCAGAGGGTTTTGAACTTAAACCTCACCGCCACTAGGATCCAGTGCAGAGATTTCAGTCCTGGAGAGACACGATCCCTGGGCTTGAGGCCAAGGACAAATCTCGCAGTCCTGTTTTGAGGAGGACATGCGATATGTGCCAGCACAAATATGGACTGTAAATCCACATGATGTTGGGTTACAGAGAGATGTGACTCTAGTAAAGATTACATTGAAGTCAGGAGCAGTACTTCTGAGTGTGTGGCAGTACCCATTGTCAAGGGAAGCAGAGGAAGGGATAAAAGGCACTATTCAGGCTCTATTAGAGCAAGGGATCATTGTGCCAGCCACGTCCCGTTGTAATATGGCCATATTCCCAGTCAAGAAAGCAACAGGGGGTAGTTGGAGGATGATCCAGGATCTACGTCCTCTTAATGACATGGTGCAGAAGGAGTTTCCGGTAGTTGCAAATCTGGCGACGATCCTATGTAGCATTCCCAAGGCAGCGACATATTTCACAGTGGTGGATCTGAAGAATGCGTTCTTCTCAATCCCACTTCACCCTGGTTCATGGTATCTCACTGCATTTATGTATGGTCAACGGTGCTTTGGGCACACGAGATTGCCTCAATGGTACTGTGAAAGTCCAAGTATTTTCAATAGAGTACTGCATGCCGACTTGGGAAATATTCAGGTACCTAGCCCAATCATCCAGTATGTGGATGATCTGCTGGTATGTAGTGAAAATTAACAACAGCGCAGGAGGGATTCTTTTGCATTATTGCAATTGCTGGCTCACAAAGGGTACAAAGAAGATGGAAATAAACTACAATACTGCCAACAGGAAGTACTATACTTGGGACAACTTATTTATGCAAATAGAAAACAAACATTGCCAGATAGGGCAGCGGCAGTACGCGCCACCCATACTGTCAAGGAAATGCAGTAATTGTTGGGCTTATGTAATTATTGTAGGGCATGTATACGAGACTACACAATGTATACAAGGCTTACACAATGCCACTGTTTCAAAGTCTCGGAGAAGGACAGAAGACAAACAATTGTAAATTGGAATGGACTGAAGAAATGACTAGACAATTTGAGGACTTGAAAGAAGCTATTTGCACAGCCTCTGTTTTAGCAACTCCGGATTATACACAGGAGTTTTATTTATTTGCCCACTCTGATGGATGGCTCATTACAGCAGTACTGGCCCAAAAGAGCACAATGGGCCACAAGCCATTGGCCTATTATAGTGGGACGCTCGATTCAGTTATGCAAGGACAGTTTGCGTGCGAACAAGCACACGCAGCGGCTGCATTTGCGATAGAAAAAAGTTCCACGATTGTCATGTGGTTCTCTGTTACCTTGTTTGTGGAACATACACTGTTCGCCATTTTGGCAAGATCTAAATCAACCTTGACAACTTGGAGGAAACCTCATTCATATAGTAAGGTGCAGGCCGGTGAATCCTGCCACATTTTTGACTGAGGCATCCACTGATGAATACCTGAAAATGCAGGACTGTGTTACATACGAGGGTGAGGAGGAGGGTAAATCTAAAGCTAGAGACATTGACAGAAGGAGGGATAATATATGTTGATGGGTCATCAACAATTGTCCATGAGACGGGACGGAGGCATACAGGGGCGGCAGTAGTGCACAGTAAAAAGGGGCAGGGGGGAGCATGAAGTTCTGATCATGAAAAAATTACCTATGCATTATTCAGCTCATGCCGCGGAATTTGTCGCTCTCATTAAGAGCCTCTCAAGGGCAGTGTGTCACCACCTACTCAGACAACAGTGCATGCAGGTCTGTCTCGGTGGAAGAGGAGAGGGTTTCGGAGGGCAGATGGCTCTCAAGTGCATCATGCAAGTCTGTTGGAAGAACAGATTGAAGCCTTATCATGGCCCTCCGCTGTGGCAGTGGTCAAATGTGCTGCCCATACCAATGGTACAGATGAAATCTCTAAAAGCAATGCAGCTGCAGATCAGGCGGCCAAGTTGGTATACAATGTATACAATGTTAACAGAGTGCACAGGGACCAACTCTGTAGACAGCAGGACCACAGTTCCATACACTGCATTGCCTATATCACAGATTATAGAGTTGCAAGGGAAAGCACCTGAGGGGGAAAAGGAGCTATGGTTGCAGAGGGGATGCAAACAGTCTGCCACTGACATATTGTGGAGGCAGGAGAGTTCTGGGAAGGTGGTGATGCCCCAAGAATTACTCTGTGGCATTTGAGCAACTCCATTTCCCCTGCCATAGCTCCAAACATATTGTAGCAGATATTCAGGAGGACTGGTTTGTGTCAAACCTCCAAGAGAGCGTTTAAAAAAAGCAATACATTGACATGCCAAAGTTTCAGCACAGGTATGAAATTACAGACATTAAGAGGTACATTACCTCGCCCTATACGGCCATTCCGTGTACTGCATATAGATTATGCAGATATGGGGGAAGGTGCAATGGATATAGGTACCTTATTGTGGTGGTTTGCCCCTTTTCAAGGTGGGTGGAGGGAGGCCCATGTGCACACCCAGATGCAAAGTGTGCAGCACGGTTCCTGGTCAGAGAGGTGTTTCCATGATGGGGGTGTGTTCCAAGTATTGAGATCAGATAATAGCACACATTTCTTTAATGCGTGATTTCAGCATGTCGCAGCGCTATTGGGCATAAAACATTGAAAGTGCTCAATTTACCACCATCAGGCTAATGGCGCTGTGGAGAGTATCAATGGGCTTTTGAAGAGTAAACTGTCAAAATTGTGTTCCAGGAGCCACCAGGGGGCGCTGAGATGATCTAAAGTGTCTCTGCCGGTCTCCTCTCCAGGGCACCTAACGAGGGATCCAAGCCCCCCACCTAGCCCCACTGGAGAGAAGCCCGACCTCCCCAGAGGCTGTGTGAATCCCCCGGGTAGCTGCTGAGAGTTTCCCCGGTTGCTGGAGATGCCGGGAAGTCTGAGAACAGAGCCGGCTTGGCGAGTCGGGGGAGCTGTGTGAGGGCTGCTTCCCACCGGCAGATCTGTGGCGGTTGAGTGCTCTCCTGAGTGGGTGAGGGGACGCTGCCCTTCCCACTGCCGGCGTTACCTGGAATCTGGTGTGCGATCCCCCCATGGGGCTAAGAAGATTTGCCCACTCTCTCGCTTGAAGCAGCTCCATGCTCCTGTGACCTGGCACGCCAAGGCAGTGGGGGGGGATTCCTGCTCCTGCCCGCTCGTGCCTTCGGAGTCCGGCCCGAGCTGCTGGAGGGGAGTGTGGGTGCTGGAGGGGCAGGCTTCAGTGGAGCCCAGGACTCTTGGGCGAACCGCCTCCACCGACGCAGAATCCTGGTTGAGGCTGCTGGACCTGGTGGGAGCTCAGGGTGGAGCTTGGCTGCTTATACAGCAGCGACTATGTTGAGGCAGTGGCAAGTAGCATTGGTCTGACTTTGTTGGAGCCCGGCTGGAGGAGAAGTAGTACAGTGGAGCTGAGGGGCTGTTGGCTCCTCGTTGCAGTGAAGGTCGGTGTGTTGAGCCTCCTCCCATTGACCCCACTCTGAGGCGGTATTGCAATCCTCTTCGTTTTTGCTGCCTGTGGGGTGGGATTGGGCGTGAGCCCCAGGACTCTGCTTACCAGCGCAGTGGGGGAGCTTCCCTCGCAGGCCAGAGCCTACACCAAGCTATGCGGCATGCTTAGTGCAGTGGAGCCAGGCCCTCATTGCCTAGCCTGATGTGGGAACCACAGATCCTTCCAGCTCCTATTTTGCTAGTATTGCAGACAAACTCATCGGAAGTTTTTGGCTCTTTGGTCTCTGCCCCAGCCCGCTCCTCCCTTGCTCGCCTGCCTCCAGCTTGTTTTTCTTCATGGATGCCTCTTCATCGTTGTGGCTGGTCCTGACGCCTTTCTCCAAGCTGTGGCCCCGAAGGGGAGGAATCTAGCTGGAACTCTGGATGCCTGCATGGGGAGCTCCTAGTAGTGACTCTCCCTTTGCTCCTTTGGCTCGGTACACGCATCTGGTCCGGCCGCGCTTTTAGACTCCTGCCTCCCCACTGATACCCTGGTCAGGGCCTCCTGCCCATAACTATTCGCTCATATTGTCTTAGAACTGGATGCCCTGTGAACTGGTCCTGTGGGTGCGCCGGAGTGCAGTGTGTCACACTCTCTCAGAGGGTGTTGATGAGCTCTCCCCCTCTGTCCGATGTGGTTTCTATTGAACTGCATCTTCTTTGCATCCTCCTGAGCTTCTTGGCAGGTGGCCCGCAGTGTGTGTCTGATGCAGGTCCCCCTAATGCTATTCTGAATCATGAGGACATGAGAGCGAGTCACGTCGCGTCTTCCAGTGCACAAATCAGCCTGAACATCCTTGAGTAGCCTGTACCTGGCAAGATATTTGAATTCCGGCTGCAGCACAGCGACTTGATCTTTGGAAGTTTCCCTTCACGACCGATCTGGAGGTTCTCCTGGTGCCCGTAGGGGAGCATTATCCGACGCCCCTTGTTGGTGGCTACCTGCTCTGCTTGGAGGGGGCGGCCTTGCAGGCCCTCCCCACCCCCCTCTGCTGGACTGGTCAAAATCCCCGCAAAAGTTCCGGCACTGCCCTGCATCGTCGGGAAAAGGGTGCACCATGCCTGCCTCTGACTACCCAGAAGCCACAGATGCCCAATCAATGAGCCGATGCATGGCAGCCCTGTTGGAGGAGATCTGTGGATTCAGGGCGGACATTAGTAAAAGGCTGGACAGATTAGATAAAAAAGTAGACTCTGTGGATGACACAGTCCAAGCCCTGGACGCCAATCAAAACTCGCTGGATATCCTTGAAACTCAATTTGATATGCGGCTATCAGAATTGGAGAGAAGAGAAGGTTACCCTCAAACTCGACGACCTGGAAAACAGAGCGCAGCTTTAACCTGAGATTTCTGGGCATTCCAGAACAAGAGGGGAGACTCAAGCAGATGTTGCAAGAATAGTCAATGCGGTTGTCAGCCAACTGTTTGATGAGGGTAACACCAGCGAGCCAACCATTGATAGAGCACACAGAGCAGGTGCTTCCGCTAGAGGGCTCCGATCGATTCTCGTGAAATTTAATTACTACTCTGAAAAAGCTAAGATCCTGGAGCTTGCGTGGAAGAAGGGCCCCATTCTCTGGGAAGGTTCTAAAGTCTCAATCTACCAGGATCCCTCCACCCTTACATTGGCGCGCCGGTGGCTCTGCAGTCCTTTAACGAAGTAGCTTCAAGCCAGAGGTGTGAGATACAGGTGGCGTCATCTATTTTCACTCTCGTTTGAAGTCGAGGGTTACAAATATTCCCTCGTCACGGAGGATGATATAGAGAGGGTGTCTCAGGAGCTCCTGGGTTCCCCCTCCCGGGTGATGGTGAAGACAGCAGGGGAAAAGAGGGGGCGGAACCCCATTAGACTAACGGTCTTGCAGAAAGACGCTGCGTCCGGGGCCACAGGAAATACAGAAAAGTGGCGCTGTGATATCCCGAGCAGCCGGCTACTTGATCTGTTCCAGTGGTTATATTGTTCTGGAGGGTTTTGGAATGGAGCTTGGGCCAGGTTATCTCCCCTAGATGCTTCTGGGGATACCCAGGGCTTGAGGTCTCCGCTATAGGGCCTTGTTTATGCATCTTGTCATGCTTCCTGGAGGGGATGGGGAGGATGGAGGAAGCAGTTGGTTTGGTAAGTTGGGGGGGGCTCAGAATGCTATGTTCTGCCCTGGTGGAGGCGGACTTTGGTGGCCTGGTCGTGCGGCAGGTTTAATGTTGCAGGCAAGCCAGGCGCTCGGGAAGGGGGACAAAGGGACTATGTCTCTTACACAGAGGTTATAAATGTTTGCAACAACTGTTTGGAGTGTCAGCTTGTTGGGGTTAGTTGTATATGGGGGGGGCCGGAGGAGAATCAGTTATGGGGGATGCTGTGGTGGAGTCCGCACTTCTAGTCGATTAGAGCTGTTACAACAACCTCCCAATGGCTGAATTAAGTCAACCGCTGAGCTTGGGCTCTTTGAATGTGCAGGGTCTCAAATCTCTCTTTAAGAGGTCCCTAGTTGTGAAGGAGTTCAATAGGCTGAAGCTCGACTTACTGTTTCTTAAAGAAACCCACTGGGTGCGGGGAGGTGAAACGACCCTGAAAGCTAAGTCAGTACAAAAAGTCTTCCATGCTTCATTCCAAGCCAAGAAAAGAGGGGTGGTGATAGTAGTCTCCACGAATGCTCCCTTTACCCCAAAAGCCCAATGCAGGGACCTGGAGGGAGGTTATATAATGGTCAAAGGAGAAATCAGGGCTTCAAGGTGACCCTAATTGCCATTTATGCCCCGAACAAAGCTCAAGACCGTTTCTGGTTAGACTTGAAGTCCAAAATCATTACCTTTATGGAGGGTGCGATTGTAGTGGGAGGGGATCTTAATATGGTCCTAGACCCTGATAGTGACAGGAAATCTGATCGGCCCTTTATGGATTCTCTAGCGCAGAGGCGATTGGCGGCCGCCTTTCGGAGCAACGACGACAAGTTAGGGCTCAGCGATTCCCATTTAGTTTGAGAGTGCCAATACCCCTTATTTACCTTTTTCTCGGGAGTCCATCCGTCGTTCTCTAGAATTGACCACATCCTGGTGGACAAATCATTCTTTGAGCGGATCTCTACTGTGAGAGTGGAATCGACTCCTTGGTCGGACCACGATCTAGTTAAAGTCTAATTGGGGATACCCCGGAGAGCGCCCGCATCAGGGAGGTTGACTTGTAATGATCTCCTCCTGAAAGACAAGGAGTTGTCCCAGTCCCTCCTTGCTACCATTAAGGACTACTTCATGATCAACGACGATGGGCAAGTGGGGGCGGCAGGGGGCTGGGAGGCTTTTAAGGCTACAGTCAGGGGTGTTCTAATCGGGATGGGAGCAGTGAGGAAGCGGGAGAGGGGCAAGGAGATGCTCCTTCGCGACAAAATCGAGGCGATTCAACCAGGGGGAAGAATTAAGTCCCAGATGTTGTAAGATCAAGCAAGGAATATCGAGGCTTAGTACCACCAAAAATTGGATCCGCCAGTCACAAAGTCAAAAATGTATTCTGTACAGATTCAAATATCAAAGCAGATAGCTATCTGGCTCCCAACACCTCGCAGTGTGTATCAGAAAACACTGAGGGGAGTGAGTACTGGTCATCACAAAACATGCAGTACTTATACACAGTCCTGGTCATAGGCCAGTCCATCTCCAGACTAATAGGTTACAAATTTGGGTTTGTGCCCAGTTCACATAAATCTACAATATTGGTTTGTACTTTTGACATGTTGTCCCATCCTTGAAGATTCAATGGTGTTGTTGGTTCTCCAGCTTAGGTTGATCCTAGTTTCAAGAAACAAATTCAATAGCTTATGCTAAGGCACATAGTTCTAGTTTATCTACCATTCAGTTCTTATTTTTGAATATGGCTGAGGCTATTGATGAGACAACACATTAAATTGAAGTTCCCTTTGGCTCCAAGGTTCCTTAAACATACTGACAAACTGTGTTGTAGTCAGCTGTGTGGATCTTTTAGTTTTTAGAGCAAGCCCTGTTTCAGGAAATGTACCAAGGATTCCTTAAAAAACACACAGCATTAGTGTAATGCTCACCTGATTCCCGTAGAGGCGCCGGTCTTGACTGGCGTATACCGTATCTTCAAAGGTGATGTGTAACACACGGCTGGCTCTTTGGGCTGGACCTCTGTGCACTGTATACCTGACTCGAAGGGTAAGATGTCTGCAGATAGAAAATATGGGATTAAGGAACTGGGTTATTGAATGTCTCTCTCTTCTTCCCTTTCTCTTCTCCTGTAGAACCCCAAAGGTTAACGCTCTCACCTTAGGTAAGTGAACGCCGTGCTCTCCATCTGCCTCGGGGCAGGGTGCTGTAACCAGTTTCTTCACTGGATAAGGGGAGCAGGCCTCTTGACTTCAGAGGACTGCTGTCCGTCGTTTACTGCACGAACAGTAAGTTTCGAGTAATTCTAATGTCTTTAAAGTCTTTAGTAATGATGTTTCTTGTTTTGCAGGGTTCCGGCGATGGCGGATGACGGGCTGAAGTGAGTTGAAGATGGAGCCCGTGTGATGAATAGAAGCGCCTGGAAGCACGTAAGTAAGCGCTTGTTGCCTGCTTCACGATGCGCTCTAACTGTCTTTTTATTTTGCAGGTACAAGTTCGGAGCGGCTGCAGGGTGCCGGAATACCCACTGGGTTAGATGTGGAAAGGAGTAATGGCACGCGAGTATTAAAGTTCCCCAATGTCTTTAAACGCACCTTGTTTTGTCTTTCAGATGCGGGATGCAGCGCCGAAGGCCTCCGGAGCGTGCAAAGAGTTGGTAAGCTTTTGTCTTTCAGATGGCGGAATGCAGTGTGAAGACCTCCGGAGCGCACGAAGAGTAGGTAAGCCTTTGTCTTTCAGATGCCGGAATGCAGCGCGAGGCGTTGGTGACAGCCGATGGACCAGGTAAGTGAAGAGCTGTCACTGAAGACCGTAATGCTAACCTGTTCTTTCTTGTCTTTATAGGTGTTGCTGAAGACTGGATTCAGGATGGTAAGCCTTTTTCCTTAGGCCCAGGATCAGATGCAGAAGACACGATGAGCGTTCTGCTGCAGAGGATGCAGAATAACGCAAAGCAAGATTCATCCATCGGGTGTGGTTTAAATAGCCTCCTGTAGTGCTTAGGTGTCTCCTTCCACAGCCACGCCTAGGTAAGAAAAGAGTTCCTGCTTTCCAGAAGAGTTCCAGTGTTCTGAATCTAGGGAGTGGCTCCTGCCCCACCCAACAGGAAAAGTAGTGCCAAACAGAAGAGGATCAGAGGCTCAACTGGCAGGCAAGTAAGCAGCATGGTCTGCTGCAGGTAAATCCACCCAAGCATTATGAGCCCGGCGCTTCCAGCGCTGGGACTGGGCATATTTATGAGCCTGGTGCCACTGGCGCCAGGAATGGGTCCAAAAGGTCCCAATTGGGACTGGTTGGCACTCGGAACCTGGGTTATGGATCTGCTTCCAAGGGAGTTGGGAAAACCCTGACCTTTTGGAAGCAGAGATCATGACAGTTAGTTTACATGCATTGTATATCACTGTTTGAGGGAGGATGAGTTTTGTAGACATAGATAACACTTTGAATGAGAGTTCATTCTGACTGCAAGGTCTCTTTGCACAGGACAAACAGTCTGCTCTGCCAGCCCTAGTGTTGACATAGGCTCAAAGGTCGTTTCTGCTCTGGCAGCTGAAAACATGGTTAATCATTACTGAAAAGAGAGCAGAAGTTAGAATCAAGATGGAGGATATTTTCCAAAATGGCGTTTGAAGTCAATTCTAATTAACTGCAGGTTTTAATACAAATGCGAAATGGCTTCGGACAATATTCATAATCAAGACAACATTTATGCAAATATGGTTTAACAATGTCTCCGGACAAACAAGCCGAGCTCCAGAAGCTAAAGGTGAAGCTTGCTGCTCTTCTCGTAGAGCAAACCGAGAGGAAATTATCCTTCCTCAAGCAAAGATATATGAAGAAGGGGGAGAAAGCAGATAAAATCTTAGCCTAGAGGTTTTGAGAGCTTAGAAATAGGAGGGTGGATTCGCTGGTTCTTCCGGGTGGGGCAAGTTGCAAGGATGACTCCGGGATTGCAGAGCAATTTTGTTTATATTATGAGAGCCTGTACAGGACAGAATACACTGGGGATGGTGTGGATATAGATTGCTTTCTGGACTCGGTGCCAATCCCCAGTCTCCCCCGATAAAGCAGATCCCTTAGATAGACCCATTACACCCCAGGAAGTGAGCGATACTATCGGCTCTATGAAGATGGGCATGACCCCGTGGGATGATGGGTTTGCAGTCCTCTTCTATAAATCCTTTCGCTCTGTCCTTGCCCCATTCCTGTCCAAACTCTTCAACACAATCTTGGACAATGGCTGCCTTCCTCAATCTATGCTTTCCTCCTGTATTTTAGCTATCCCTAAGGAAGGAAAAGGTCCAAAAAACTCCTATCGCCTGATCTCCCTACTCAACACGGACTTGAAGATTTTGGCTAAGCTACTGGCTAATAGACTTGCCCAGTGTCTCCCCTCGTTGGTGCATGGCGACCAAGTAGGTTTCACCCCGGGGAGGCAAGGGGGGGATAATATCAGGAAACCACTGGACCTGATGCATGAAGTAGCTATCACTAACGAGGAGGCCCATCTCCTGTCATTAGACTCAGAGAAGGCCTTCAACCGTGTTGAGCGGGCTTACATGAGCAAAGTCTTGCAGAAAATTGGGCTAGGGGTTAGATTTTGTAGATGGATAGCAGCCCTATATAATGGCCCAACAGCCAGAGTGGCGGTAAATGGAACGGTCTCAGCTCAGTTCTCGCTCTCCAGGGGAACCCAACAGGGCTGACCGATTTCGCCCCTTCTCTACGCCCTTGCTATGGAGCCCCTGGCGATAGCTATAAGGCACCACCAAGGGATTGCAGGGGTCTGGTGTGGGGATCTCGCCTTGAAGCTCCCACTCTTTGCGAATGATGTCCTGGCGTATATAACTAACCTTCAAAGCGCTCTCCCAAATCTTCTAGATTTGATCGACTCTTATGGTGCCTTTTTTCCGGATTGAAAATTAACTTCGCGAAATCTTGTTTTGATGCCAATGGGTAAACCCGAGGCTGGGATTGAGGGGAGGGAGTTGTTGGGAGGTTTCAGAGTGGCGAGTAAGGTTACATCTTATCTGGAGGTTCTCCTCCCTAGGGACTTGACCCTCCTCTTCGAGGTGAACTTTCCTCCCATCCTCGACAAGATAAAGTCTGATTTACTTCGGTGGGCCCCTTAACGCTCTTGGTTTGGGCGGACGGTGTCAATTAAGAGGAATATCATGCCTCGGCTCCTCTACCTCTTTTCCTCCCTCCTAGTTTTGGTGCCGGCCTCGTTCTTCAGATCCCTTCATGTAATGGTTCAGCGCTATGTCTGGAAGGGCAAAAAGCCAAGGGTTAGGCACGGGACCCTGACGCTCCTGAGGTCCCTCGGGGGATTTGGCTTACCCGATTTCTGCCTCTATCACAAGGTTGCCCAATTAAGGGTATTGTTGGAGCACTCGAGAGATGATATGAGAACCTATTGGTCCTATATCGAAGACTTCCAGGCCCATGACAGAAAAGTGCGGGACCTCCTATGGGCCCCTAATAAAAACATCCCAAGCAACCTCAAGCATCATCCCACATTGTCGATTATATGGGCACTATGGAGACACAACAGGGAGAATTCTCTCTTCTTGGCCCTCCCCCTTATGGGGTCCCCCTCTTGATCTAGGCAAAAGGGGGTTTCGTGGAATGCAGGGGTGGTTGGATGCTGGCCTACAGCGCGCGGCTCAGCTCTTTAGTCAAGGTGCATTCATCGATTATAACAACTTAGAGGAAGACATGGGGGTTACTCCGATGCCGATCTTTGATTATCTCCGAGTGAAGGGGATCTTGTCCAACACACAATGGGTGGCCCGTCCTCTTACGTCACTTGAAAGTCATTGTGAAGTCCATATAGAGGAGAGGGTCCCTGTCTAAAGTCTACAATTGCTTAATCACAGCGAACGTGGAGGGTAGGGAGGGTTTTAAGAAGCAGTGGGAGACGAGGGTTGGGAAGGAGGTGGATGAATCTACTTGGTGTTCTATCTTTAAATCCCTTTTCTCGGGCTCCCTATACACGTCAGCAATGGAGCATAACTTTAAGATACTCCACGCCTGGCATCTCCCGCCAGAGAGGCTTGTGAAAATGTACCCGGGGGTGCCCTCACTTTGTCCGAAGCAATGTGGACAACACGGAACTTGGTTCCATCTTTGGTGGGAGTGCCCTGCGATACAGGTGTATTGGTCAGAGCTGCAAAGCTGGATTAAAGAGATCACAGGGGCTTCCCTACCCATGCTCCCCCTGGAACTTCTCTTTAGCATCCCAGCCCCAGAAGAGGCCTTGGATACCCTGCCAAGGGTGTTACAGGCCATGTTACGGGCAGGGAGGATAGCCCTGGCTCAGAAGTGGAAATTTTCCTCAGTGCCTTCCAGGTCAAACTGGCTGGCCAAACTCTGGACGATATTAACTTGCAAAAAACTCACAGCCTTGACTCACGACACCATGAAGTCATTTCTTCTAGATTGGACAGTAGTTTTGCTTCACAAGGATTGTGAATCAATGAGACTCTGAGATCAGCTGGTACGGTGTGATCCATGTTCTGTCTACTCCATCCAACAAATGGTACCTCTTCCTTACTTGGTTGGGTCGAATCCAAGATGTCAGCTCTTGGAGCTTATTTGGTCCCTGGTTAAGTTGTTACTGACTCTCCTATACCCCTAGGGGTTCGGTTGTTTACGAGCGGGGGGTGAGTGAGGGAGGGGGGCAGGAGGATTCTTTGCGGATGACAAATGTGACTTGTGGAAATGCATTTTTTTATTTGGAAAATATTCAAAAAAATTTAAGTGGGAAAAAAAATGGTGTTCCACATTGAAGAAAAACTGGATGCACTGTTTGCCCTTGGCCCTCTTCAGTTTACGCACACAGCCTAGTAAGGACCACCATTTGACATCACATGAGAGTCACAGACGGACGCATGCAGACCCCCATATCCCGTTAGAAAAGCATCAGATGCACATCAAGAGCAACAGTACTATGAGAGAAATTTAGGGAATATTTAACAGCACTAACACATGCCATCAAATATATCTCTCTACAGATTGCACTACCCACGAGTGAAGGACAGGACACATCTGCCACAACTGGACCATTATTACCTGGCGAGCTGATCTATGTAAAAAAAATGTGGTCCGTAGATGGAACAATCCCTGTACTTCTCTCGCAGTCCGTGTGAAGGAATTAAGATATTGGGTGCATCTCTTGGATGCCCGAAGAGCACCTGAGACAAGGCAAAGGGCAGTAAGGAGATAGCCAAAGAAGAGGCCTTTTTAAGTATCCATGCCAGAGTGGTGTGCAGTGGCACATGACTTATTTTCTTTTTTTACTGTTTTATTTTTTGTATCTTTTTTCAATTTTTTGAAGAACCCAGTTGGCCCTGATGGGAAAAGGGTCGGTGTATTTTTTATATATCACTTTATTTCTCCTCTCCAGGAATAAGCAAGGATGCCTGACCAACGTGCTCAAACCTCTTATGTAGGGATAAGTTTAAGGATGTCATTTGTTCTAGGAATGATATATTATGCTTTTTAAGTATTGTTTTGTATGACACTGGTCATGGTTGTTGGAGTGGATGAAGGTATGTCTGTTATATAGGGTGGCCATATAAAAGGAGGGGTATGGACAGTTGGTAAATAATACTAGTATGACTGTCTTTGCTGGAGGAAAAAAAAAAGTCTCCTATCCTCATTTCTGTAAAGAATACATTTGTTATCCTTGCAAGATAGACTCTTGCCCTTACTTCCCTAGAGCGGTGTACTTTACTCTGGTGTGATCGTGATTTAGAGACACCCTTTTAATTAGGGATACCCTTGTAAATTGGGCTACCCTTACAGCAGGATAATTGGGAAGCTCCATTTCCTGAAGCAGAAATATTATGAAAAAGGGGATAAGGTAGATGTCCTGCTTGCAGCGCGGTTCTGTGGTCAGCGGGCCGACAGATGGCTACCGGGGGTTGTGGGACCTGGGGGCATGTTTGAGATGCCAATGAGGGGGGCGGTTGAAACTTTTGCAGATTTTTACGAGGTACTACATAAGAGTGATGACCAACTGGAGGGGATGCAATAGGGGCCTATTTGGGAGCTATGTCATTACCGACAGTGTGCTTGGAGGAGGCTGAAGAAATGGATGCCCCTATTACAGGAGAGGAGGTTTTATTGGCAATCTGCAAGCAGGAAA
The DNA here is from genome assembly GCF_040938575.1 of Ambystoma mexicanum. Classification (NCBI taxonomy): domain Eukaryota; kingdom Metazoa; phylum Chordata; class Amphibia; order Caudata; family Ambystomatidae; genus Ambystoma; species Ambystoma mexicanum. Next base: position 409,794,586 of record NC_090927.1, read on the forward strand.
GGCGCAGAGGGAAGACTGGTCTACAGCTGCGTTTTGCAAAACATTTGCGTCCATATAGGCGCCCCACTTGGTCAAACTCTTTAATGCCATCCTGGAAATTGGCAAAGCCCCGAAGACCTTTGTGCGGGCTCTTATCTTGGCGATAGATAAGGAACAAGTTACTTACCTGTAACTGTTGTTCTCCAGCATGGGTCTGGCATGGATTCACATGCTCATGAATATTCCCCGTCGTCAGGCTGGGAATCCTCGGTAAAGAAAAAACCAGTATCAGTTTCGTTTCTGATCTGTCTTTCGTAGCAATAACCAATCACTGGTCTCTGCGTCATACTGACCACAGCCAATGACTGCCCTCTACCTAAGCACCGCCTCTGGCAGCCATCTTCAGATTTGGAAGCACGTGAAGTGGCAGTATGACCAAGTGAAGAGCCGCAGAGGGGTAGGCGGGAGGGTTCGCATGTGAATCCATGCCAGACCCATGCTGGAGAACAACAGTTACAGCTAAGTAACTTGTTCCTTCTCCAGCATGGGGTCTGGCATGGATTCACATGCTCATGAATAAAGAATACATAGCAGTACACACATGCACAACCACGGGAGGTGGCAAAGGCTCAACATTAAGCATTGCATCAAACTCAACATTAAGCATCTTACCTCCTCACCAGGCTCACCTCAGGCGAACAGGTTGCGCAGCACTGCTTGGCCGACCCTGGACTCCTCCCTGGAATCCCGATCGACGCAGTAGAACTTCGTGAAGGTGTGCGTCGACCTCCACGTAGCAGCCCTGCATATGTCCAGCAGGGGCACACCAGAAAGGAACGCCGTGGTAGCTGCGATCGCTCTGGTGGAATGGGCTCTCGGACGGCCGGGCAGCGGTCGGTTTGCCAACCGATGACAGTACATGATACAGCCGGAGAGCCATCTGGAAATGGAAGCCTTCGAGAGAGCCTTCCCCTGATTGACAGGTCCAAAGTTCACAAAGAGTTGTGACGTCTTCCGAAAACACTTCGTGCGGTCCACGTAGAACTTCAGCGCTCTAGCCACATCCAGCGAGTGCAAAGTCCTCTCAGCCGGCGACGAAGGCGACGGGAAGAATACAGGCAACACCAAGGGTTCGTTGAGATGGAAGTCCGACGGTACCTTGGGCATGAAGGAGGGGTGCGTCCTGAGCACCACCCTCGTGTCGTGAAAAGTCAAATACGGGGCCTTGCAGGAAAGGGCCTGGATCTCTCCCACCCGTCGTGCGGAGGTGATGGCCACAAGAAACGCTGTCTTCCACGACAGAAACTTCAACGGGGCCGAGTGCAGAGGCTCGAACGGAGGTCCCATGAGCTTGGTCAGCACCACGTTGAGCTCCCACGCCGGGGCCGGAGCCTTCACCGGCGGGAACGATCTGAACAGTCCCTTCATGAACTCTTTCACCAGACGATGAGACCACAAGGACGTCCGTCCCGTGGTCCTGGTGTATCGGGAGATCGCAGCCAGATGAATCTTGATGGACGCGTGTGCCAGTCCAGCTTTGGCCAGCGTCAGCAGGTACGGCAGAACTTGGGGAGCCGTAATCCGTAGAGGGTTAATCTTCTGTGCGTGGCACCAGACAGAGAACCTCTTCCATTTGTGTCCGTAGCATTTAAGAGTCGAGGACGCCCTGGCCTTTGCAAGAACCTCTCTGCAGTCGGCCGGTATGTCGTATCCTCCAAACTCTAGCGCTGCAGGAGCCAGGCCTGCAAGTTCAGCGATTTCGGGTCCTGGTGGAGGATGGCGCCTCCTTCCCTGGAGAGCAGATCCGCGTCCACCGGCAGCTTGATTGGCGGGGACGGTGACAAATCCAGAAGGTCCGGGAACCATATCTGCCTCGGCCACGCAGGTGCGACGAGGATCATCCTGCACCGTGACCTCTTGAGCTGGTTGACGAGCCGGATTAGCAGTGGCAAAGGAGGGAACGCGTAGAGGAACAGGCCCTCCCAGGGGAACGAGAAAGCATCGCCCATGCTCCTCGCCTGGGGAAACCTGCTGGCGAACCTCCGGCACTTGGAGTTCGTAGCCGTCGCGAACAGGTCGATCTGGGGAGTGCCCCACCGTCGGAAGAGGCGATCCACTAGATCCTGCCGTAGTTCCCACTCGTGGCACGAGCGCAGCTCCCTGCCGAGTGAGTCGGCGATGGTGTTTTTTATCCCTGCCAGATGAAACGGCACCAGAAACATCCCTTGGGCGACTGCCCAATGCCACAGGTCCTGCGCCTCCTTGGACAGTGCTGGGGACCTGGTTCCGCCCTGTTTTCTGATGTAAAACATGGTGGTGGTGTTGTCGGTGAAGATCCTCACCACCTTGCCCTTGAGGGACGGAAGGAAGGACCTGAGGGCCCAAAACACTGCACGGAGCTCCAGGACGTTGATATGTAAAGATTTCTCCGTCGGGAGCCAAAGGCCCCTTGCGTGTAGATTTTCGGTGTGCGCTCCCCACCCTTCCAGGGAGGCATCCGTGGTCACTGTCTCCTGGTGGGCTGGGGTCTGGAAGTCCATGCCCGCCGTCAGATGCGCGCGGGTGTCCCACCACCGGATCGCTCGTCGGAAACTCTCGTCGAGTGTGATCCTTTCCTCGAAGCTGCCCGTCGTTTGGATCCAGCGCGCGTCCAGGAACTCCTGCAACGGGCGCATCCGGAGCCTGCACATGGGAATGAGGTAGATGCAGGAAGACATCATTCCGAGGAGGGACTTGATGGACCTCACCTTGGCCGCGTCGGCCACCAACATCCGTTGCACCTTGCCCAGGATGGTCCTGGTCCTCTCCTCCGACGGGGAGGCCAGAAGGGACACTGTGTTGAGCCTCGCTCCAAGAAACAGAGCGTCTTGCGCGGGTACCAGGTGGGATTTGGCGTAGTTCACGGAGAATCCCAGGACCGTGAGAAGTTGGACGGTCCTTGCCGTGTGAACCACGGCGAGCTCCCTCGTCTTGGCTCGGATGAGCCAGTCGTCCAGGTAGGGGTAGACGTGGATCCCCTCGCGGCGCAGCTGCGCCGCCACCGGTGCGAGGCACTTGGTGAACACCCTGGGTGCCGACCGTAGACCGAAGGGGAGGGCTTTGAACTGGTAATGACGCCCTTGGACCACAAACCTGAGGAATTTTCGGTGCCCTTTTAGGATGGGAATATGGAAGTAGGCATCCTCCAAATCCAACGACGACAGGAAGTCTCCTTCCTCCAGCTGACCCAGGACGTGCTGGAGGGTGACCATCCGAAACTTTTGCGCCTTGATGAACTTGTTCAGACGTCGCAGGTCCAGGATGGGGCGCCATCCCCCCCGTCTTCTTCTTCACGAGGAAGTATCTCGAGTACACTCCGGAGCCCCGAAGCCTCTTTGGGACGAGTTCGATGGCGCCCTTCCTGAGCATCGCCTTTACCTCCAGGAGAAGTTGAGGGACGTGAAGTTCTTTCCTGGCCACGGGGGGGACGCGTGGACACCTTCTTTGAAACTCGAGCGCGTGGCCCCGGGCCAAGGCGTCCAGCACCCAACGGTCGGTGGAGATGGACTCCCACACGCTGACGAAGCTCGCCAGCCGGCCTCCCACTGGGGTGCTTCGGTGGGGGCCCGACCCCACGGTCGGTTCAATCCTGCTTGGACGAGGCTTTGCCGCCTCGACCTCCTTGGCGACGACGGCGGAGTCCGCCAGACTTGCCTCGTCCTCTGTAGGCCTCCTGAGACGACGAGCGGGCCGCTTGACGGTAGGTGGAGAAACCGCCGCCGGAACCTTTGGAGGCGCCCTTGCCTCCGCTGCTCCGAAAGGGCGTCCGTCGTTGCTGCAGAACTCCCAGGGCCCGGGCCGTCTCAGTGTCCGCTTTAATGGCCTGAAGGGAATCGTCCACTGTTTTGCCAAACAGGTTGTTCCCATCGAAGGGCATGTCCAGGACTCTGGTCTGAACGTCTTGGCGGAAGTCCGTAGCCTTGAGCCATCCACGCCGCCTAAGGCAAACGCCGTTGCCCAACTGGCGGAACCCAGTGTCGGCGATGTCCGTCGCAACGGTAATGGCGTGGTCCGAAGCCACCTCACCTTCCTGCAGGATCTCCAGGGCCTCTGTCCTCTTGTCGTCCGGCAGGAAGTCCAGCAGGGGAGCCAGTTTGTACCAGAGCTCCCTGTCGTAGCAGGCCACGATAGCCAAGGCGTTGGCCGCTTTAATCGTCGTCGCTGCCGACGAGATGACTCTGCGTCCCATAGCGTCCAATTTCTTTCCCTCACCGTCCGGTGGGGAAGTCGATGTGGAGGCCGCACTGTTAGGCAGAAACCTGTGCAGTTCCCTTGGGGAACACTGCAAAAGATTTAAGACTACAGGTATAGCAGTAAACCCACTTGGTAGCAGTCTGCACCACCCAGATTTACCTGGTAGCTGTGGCTGAGCAGTCAGACTTCCCTCAAGAAGAGTTAGGCAGTATGCAAAGTATACACAATATGTACTCAGACACAATAGCACAAGCAAACACTGACCAGAGCTTGGTTTCAAAAGTATATAGTTATTTATTTTTTTAAGAACACATAAGTTGAAAACACTCTAGCAAAGTATAGTAAAAACACTTAAAACACAGTTATAATGAAAGCAGTTTCAACCCTTACTCCTATCTAGACAACTCTAAGTTAACCCCACATAATTAAAACAGAGGTGAGCGCTTAACGTTAAATGACACTCTAGTAGGTTTAAGGAAGGGATAAAAAGAAACAGAAATGGGTTAAACACACCACTCTAAGGTCCAGAACACTTGCAATAGGCTCAAAGAAGCACAAAGTCACAGGTGAGCAAAAGTCACTAGGCAGGGCCCACTCTTAGAGTAGCCGGAGCGAAAATGTGCCCAAGATCACACTGTTATTAGGGATTCAAAGTCTTGCAAAGAGTTAGAAAGAGTTTAGAGTGGCTTAGAAGTTTAGCCAGGGTATTCCAGGCACTCCCAGGTTCGAAAGCCGGGGGCTAAATCTACCCCGTACAGTCGGTGGCAAGGGAAGCCAGGCGGAACACGGTACCTTAAGCGGAAAGGATCCTCCAGCAGTGGCAGTTGTTCCAGGCAGTGGCAGCAATGCTCGACGTCGGTCAGGGGAGAAGAAGTTCTCGCAGAAGAGCAGAAGAAGAAGGTCGTTGCACTGCCCGGGAAGAAACCAGCCGCGGAGTCCTCCGGTCAAAGGGTTGTACCGACTTTCGTGGTTGGGGTAAAAGTGGTGGGGTTCCGGTTGCCGGGGTGCTTGGCACTGGCAAGGCGGCCACGAGATACCTCGAGAAGCGAAAAGAAGGCGAAAACTGGTTGTCCCCACCAGTCAAGGGAAGGAGCCACTCCGTTAAGAGTTCTCCTCGGTCGTCGGGAAAAGTGGTGAGATGGTTCAGCAGGGCTCCACCGGGTGGTGTCGTCGAAGCAGGTCGGCTCAGCTCTTCCCTCGTCGGATTCTTGGTCCTGTGGCGACTTCTGAAGTTCCAGTCCCCAAAGCCCTGCTTTTATGCAAACCCCCATTCACCCAGCCTAGCTGTCACTCAAACATGCTAAGTGGTGAGCCGGCCGGCTCACCACTTGGGCCAATCAGGACGGAGTGCGACTTGAGTTACCAAGGTAACTCAGTCCAGGGTGCCTAAACCCCCCTCCACCCCTCCTAAGTACCCCAGACAGAGTGGCACCACTTTGGAGGGCTTCTGTGGAGAAGCCCGCCAAAAGTGGAACAAAGGGCTCCACTTTGGGTCAGAGTTACAGAGGCGAACGCCAACGCCATTTTAGAATCAAGTTTTGGCAAAAAGTCCCAACCGGAGTTATAATAATAAATATATAAACCGGCGGTATGTTTAAGGCTACCGTAAATAAATAATTAAATGTGTTAGCCTAAAACAATGGGAAATCCCATAGGAAAATATTCGCGGTTGAATATAAAACGTAGTTTCCACTGCCACCAGCCAAAACTCGATCAGGGGGGACGGAGACGTGCCCCCTCGACTAACAGACCCTGGGGCAATCGAATTGCCCCAGCCAGTACGTCCACAATATGATGGTTTGTACTGGTTCTGTTCAGGATTCAAGACTAGCAAAGTCTTTGGTGACTTTACATGCCCTGGGAGACAGTAGTCAGTCCCAGGGTATGGAGTCTATGTTGGGGAGTCCCTAGGACACCCCTGGGTCACGGCACAGAGGGTGCTGTGTAACCCACATCACAAAAATACATGAGGCCCTATGGAGTAAAAGACCCCATAGCCCATTCAACACAAGGTTTAACCAAGAAAACACACTTCAACATGTCCAAGAGTGAGGGTAAAAGAGTCTCACTCTTGGCAGGAGAAAAAAAGAAACCCCAGAAATCCAGCAAAGCTGCTGGGGGACTCGCTAGGTAGGGAAATTCAGCCTAAACAGAGAATTCTCCCTAACACGCACCCCCCCCCGCTTTCTTCCTGGCCGCCGCGGAGATGACGGAGTCCGGGGTAGGCTGCGCCCGGAGGCACAGGGGGGCCGTGTCCGGGACCCGGTACTTCTTCTCGTACCGGTCTCTTCTAGCTGGTGTCGTGGAAGGGTTCTTGAGGAGGGTGAGGCCCTCATCCCAAATGTCGTCCAATAGAGGCACTGATAGGACCGTCTTCCTCTTGGCCTCGCGCCGCTGATAAAGGAAACCTTCCTTCTTCTCCTCAGGGCAGAGTTGAAAAAGCTCGGATGCCCTGGAGATCATGGAGTGGAACGATCCAATCTCGTCGGGCGGAGAAGCCCTGGTGGGAGGCGACGACGGTACATCCTCGTCGTCCGTACCCGTCGCTGCCGTGTCAGTCCCCGTATCATCCCCTCGGGTGGACGGGGAGGAGGGCTGGAAGGGGCGCGACGGCTGAAAAGGAGGCGGAGGGTGGATCCTTCTTTTCTTGGTAGGGGGAACACCAGAAGGTCCCGGTTCTGGGTCCCCCGACGGGAGAGGTTCCGTCGGCAACGGTAGTCTCGTCCTTATCTCTGAGCATAAGGACTGTATAGCCAACAAAATGGGCGCCGAGTTGTCTCGCGGCGCTGGCAGAGGGGAATCCGACGGGCGATCAGGGACCCCGTCGGTACCCTCGACGATGTCGTCGTCACCTGCGTCGGGATCCATCCCGACGGGTCGGTCTTCTTCCACGCCGAGGCCGTGGCTTAAGACTTCGACCAGCTCCTCCTCCGAGGTTGAGGCCGAATCTACGACGACGCCCTGCCCCCCCTTTTTCTTCCCCACGGGGGATTTCACGGGGGTCCTATCGATGGGCACAAAAGATGACTCCCTCCGAGGTGGCAGGGAGACTCTGAGCCCCGAGGTCGCCACCACTGGTGTAGCCTGCCCAGGCTGAGCCAGGGCCGCCGCGACAGTTTCGATAGAGGGCTTGGCCGGATGGATTAAGGCCTTCACCACCTTAGGTGCGCTCACCGCCTTATCCTTGAGGGGGGGGACACCGCCTCGCTCCCCCTCCGATGGGGCCTTCGAGCTCGACCGGGGCCTCTCCAGGAGCTTCGCCGGGTGCTCGGCCTTCCTCTTACCCGACCCAGAGCGTTGGCTCGTGGTTGATGGTGCCGGGGAGGGGGCGCCCTGCCTGGCGACCGTAGAGCCCGACCGTTCGGCGCTCCCGGTGCCAGCGGACTCGCGGTGCTTGGCCTTATGTTGGACCCCCGTCGCCGGGGCGTCCTCAAAGGACTTAGAAGACCGCTCAGATTTCTTCTTCTTCTTCTCGCCGGACGGGCTCTTCCCTTCTAGCCAGTTGGCGAGACGTTGATGGCGGTCCTTCATGGTCCGCTCCGACATGTTGCCGCAAAACGCACAGTCCTTCTCCACGTGCGTCTTGTCCTCATGTAGGCAGTAGAGACAAAAGGAGTGTTCGTCCTCCTTGAAGACGTTCTGCAGCTGGCATCCAGGGCAGACCCTGAACAGCTTTCCGGGCGTCGAGCTTCCCTTCTCCTGGGCCATGACCGGGCCTGAGAAACTTCTGGAGTCCTCCAAAAGCGTAGCTCGACGAATCTTCACCCTTGAGGGGCGCAGACGAATCCGACACGGGTCCCCGTTGATCGGATAGTGAGTCGGTGGAGCTTGAGGCTCTTTTGACCGAAAAAACGAAGTTTTTGAGAAAAAAACGTGAAAAAATAGCACTAACGCTCGAGAGCAATAGCACGAGGATCCCAACACATGAACGTGCGGTAAAAATCTGAAGATGGCTGCCAGAGGCGGTGCTTAGGTAGAGGGCAGTCATTGGCTGTGGTCAGTATGACGCAGAGACCAGTGATTGGTTATTGCTACGAAAGACAGATCAGAAACGAAACTGATACTGGTTTTTTCTTTACCGAGGATTCCCAGCCTGACGACGGGGAATATTCATGAGCATGTGAATCCATGCCAGACCCCATGCTGGAGAAAGAGGGCAGAGACCCTTGAGCCTGTAAATACTGCCCGATTTCACTTCTCAACGTTGATGCAAAGTTATTTGCCAAGGTCCTGCCGTCGAGACTGGATCCACATATGCCGCGACTGGTGCATTCCGACCAGGTGGATTTCACAAGAGGTAGACAAAGGACGGATATGCGGCCTAAGACCCTACACTTTATTGAGGGGGCCCGACGTGGGGATATCAATCCCGCGCTTCTATCTGTCGACACCAAAAATGCCTTCGATAGGGTCGATTGGGCATTCTTGAAGGCAATGCTCGTCAACTTTGGTTTTGGGCCCAAGTTCATGCAGGGCTTCCTAGAAATGTACTCCTACCGGGTGGCCTGTGTGTCAGCCAACGGGACCTTTTCACGCTGTTTTGGGTTGTCCCCTCTCCCAGATTTTGTTTGGATCCCTCGGCTCAGCAGCTATGTGATTACCCCCGGGTGGAAGGGATCCATGGGTGGTGTAGAATATAAACTGGGTTTATACAGGGATGACGTACTGCTTCACCTTTGGAATCCAATCTCCTGGTTGAGATTGTACGAAGGTATGGGGCCCTCTCGGGTTTTAAAATCAGCATGGGCAAATGCATCCGATTTCGATTGGACCAATTAGGAGTCGAGGATAGACAGAATCTGGACAGGCTGGGGATGAGAATCGAAGAGGACCAATTACGTTACTTGGGTATAGGAGGTAATGAGGGATATATTTGACTTTATGAAGCAAACATTCCACCCTTACGAGTGAGGCTTTTGATGATCTAGAAAAATGGGGAAAACTGACAATGTCCTGGTTGGGGCAAATTAACTCAATTAAGATTAACTTTCTCCCTAGACTACTGTACTTATTTCAGATGCTCCGATCCATATCCCCGACTCCATGGTCTGGGAGATCAAGGGTCACATCGACGTTCCTGTGGCAGGGTAGGAAGGCATGGGTTGCATAGGATATCCGGGTGCTCCCAAAAGGAGAAAGGTGGAGTGGGCTTTCCAGACATCTACCTGTATTACAAGGCATCTCAACTCTGAGCTCTCATACCGCATTTAAGGGAGCAAGGGGACTGTTAATGGGTGGCGCTGGATAACCCCCACATGCCTGTGCATCCTACCCTATGTAAGGAGAAGAACAAGTTACCAAACTGGTAACGTTCCTTCAACTGGATGTTCCTCCAACGTATTCCTTACTTATAACATGTAATGTCCACAGCTGTGTTGCTTCAGAAATTCTTTTGGCAGAGGGCGTCCTTGCATCGATGGTGTGGAGTCGATGTCCCTCAAAGGCCTCCCTCGAGGGTGACATCATCAGATGTTATAAGTAGCATGCACGGCACCCGTAGGCTCAGTTCATGTTTTTTCCACCTCACCACGTCTGGCACACATGCCCAGAACACAACATCGACTGCACTTAGCCTTGCGGGCGTAAGCTGTAATGGCATGGGAAATTCTTGAGGGGTAGGCTGGGAGGGCAATGAGGAATACGTTGGAGGAACATCCAGTCAAAAGTACGTTACCAGTTTGGTAAGTAACTTGTTCTTCGAATGGATTGTGTCCTCGAAGTGATCGGTGGAATTTTAAAATAAGAGCATCATTCTAAAAAGCGCTTAAATACAGACAACGATGCCAAATAACCTTTAATGGTCCCCACTTGAAGACCCTTGTGGGCCAAAGAAAGCAAGGAGAGAACCTCCAGAATCGAGTACAGGAAAGGATCCACATTCTTTCCTCTGCACCAGTTGTAAAGCTTACACCAACGGCAACAGTACAGGGACTTTGCAACACCTCGATCACGTCATCCGGGAGGTCCCAATTCCTGGATCTCAACCTCTCAGAAACCATGCATGAAGGTTGAGAGTCTTGACCTCTGGATGGAGAACCCAGCCTTCCTCTCGCAAGAGAAGATCCTCTCGTTGGGAAGACGCATTGGAGGACAGATGGACATGCCTACAAGGTCCGGGCACCACGCTCTCCTGGCCCAATCCAGAGCAATGAGGATCATGCTGGTCCCGAACCTTTCAAACTCCTGAGAACTTGAGGGATGACGGGGATCTGAGGAAATGCGTACAGTAGCGGGAAGAGCCACTCCACGACAAACGTGTCTCCTAGAGATCCTCTCATAGGAAATTTCCTCAAGCAGTAGCTTTCGCACTTCCGCTTGGCACCAGTCGCGAACAGGTCCACCTGTGGGGTTCCCCAAAGGGCGAAGATCTCCTGAAGGACTTCCCGAGCTATTTCCCACTCGTGGGAGACCGCGCTCTGCCTGCTCAGAGCGTCTGCTGCCATGTTTTCCTCGCCGGCTAGATGAACCGGCGATAGGGACATTCCCTCTCGTATTGCCCAGAACCAGAGCTGCATTGCCTTCCTGCACAGAGGCACTGACCCCCACACCCTCTCCCTTTTTGAGGTAATGCATTGCCACTGTGTTGTCTGTCATTATCAGGACATTCTTCCCCTGTACAGACTGCAGAAAAGCCTTCATTGCCAGTCTGATGGCTCGCAGCTCCAAATGATTGATGTGAAGTCTGGACTACGATGGAGACCAACGACCGCTGATGGACAGATCGTCGGCATGAGCTCCCCACCCTGTCAGGGAAGCGTCCGTCATCACCGTGACATCCAGCCATTGCCGCAAAAAAGGCTGTCCTTTCATGAGATTCTTCTCGTTGGCCCACCACAGAAGCTCCTGCGAGACCGAGAGCCGAACATGAAGGAGATCCGACATCCTGCCCGAGAACTGGGACCATTGAGCCTGTAGAACCCACTGAAGTGATCTCATTCTCAAGCGGGCCTCAGGCACCAGAAAAATGCAGAATGCCAGGAGGCTGAGCAACCTTAAGAATTTGGAAGACTCTGGGTATGCTGAAATTTTGTGACTATCTGAAGAATGTTATGAGCCCTCGCCTTGGGTGGCGAACATATCCCCAAGGACGTGTCCAAAACTGCCCCCATGTACTGGAGCCTTTGGGATGGCATCATATGCGACTTCTTGAAGTTGAGGGAGAAGCCCAGCTTGTGAAGGGAGTGGCAGGTGACGCTGAGATGATCAAAGGCTTGTTCAGAAGAACGCGCCCTGATCAGCCAATTGTCCAGGTAGGGGTAGACTTAAATCCCACCCCCTGCCCCCCTCGCCTGAGATGCACTGCCACCACCACCATGAGCTTGGTGAAAACCCTTGGGGCTGAGGTGAGCTGGAATGGCAGAACCCGAAAGTGATAGTGGGATCCACCGACTGCGAACCTGAGGTATTTCCTGTGCTTGAGATGGATCGGCACATGAAAACAAGCATCCTGCAGATCCAATGACACAAACCAATCCTGAAGTTGGAGGGCCTGAAGGATCTGAGAAAGAGTGACCATTATGAACTTGTCCTTCCTGAGGAACTAGTTCAAGTAACATAAGTCCAAGATGGGTCTCAGTCCTCTGTCCTTTTTGGGTATCAAAAAATAAGGGGAATACCAACCCTTGTTGCACTCCGCCACAGGCACTGGTTCTAGAGCACCTTTCTCCAGCAGGGCTAAAATCTCCTGCACAAGGAGTGGATCCAGAACCTTCAAAGAGTGTTTCCCCGGTGGATTGTCTTGAGGCCATTGGAGAAAAGGGAGGCAGTAACCACGCATCTGAAGTAATGGCTCGGCATTCTTCGAGATGCTGCGACAGCTTGGCCCCCCCACCCGAGAACAATGAGATCTGGCCTCAGAGCTGTTTAGCAGCAGCAGTGCCCGATAGCAAAGAGGCAGCTACCTGAGCGGCTTTGGCACCTCTACCTCGTCCACCACGAGTGAACCTACATTGGCCCCTTTGACTGGCCTTCCCTTTCGCCTTTCCAAATGAGGAGTAATAGCAAAATAAATCACCCCTTCATTGCTGTCTCTTAGGACAAAAAAGCTGAGGTTGTAGGACAGCTGCGCCCAAAGATTTGGCAGCTGCCTTGGAGGTCTGTAACTTCTCAAGGCTCTTGTCAGCCTTGCTGCCAAAAAGATGCAACCCGTCAAAGGGCATATTGAGAAGACTGGCCTGCACATCAGGTGCAAAACCAGACTTCCACAACCATGCAAATCTGCGCATGACGGTGCTCGTAGCCATGGACCCTGCAACACTATCCACAGTGTCCAACCCAGACTGAAGGAATTCGCACATGGCATCCTTGCCCTCCTGCACAATAGCTAGAAAGCCATCTCTTCGGGAATATGCTCAGTCGCAAGCGAAATACAATTCCACAGAGTGCGAAAATTTGGTCAAGGCACAGTTGTCGGATTTCAGCGCATTACTCCCAGCAGAAAATACCTTGCACGCCCATTCATCCATGCATTTTATCATCCCTATCGGGAGGGATGGTAGGGTATGCTGCCTGCTTCGAGGTGGCCGTAGCTGCATGGAACACCAAACTCTCGGGAGTAGGGTGTGTGGACAGGTAGCCGCTACTGGATGGGCAGTATTTCCTTGACAACGACTTGTTAATCGTCGGAATAGACTCCTGGGCATTCCAAGTAGCAGTCACCCTCTTTTGCAGAGCCACATGAAATGGCAACACTGGGTCAGTGTACATCCCCTGATCCAAGATGTCAGTAAGGTCATCCTGATCATAAGCAACTGAGGCCTGGACCATCCCAGGTACTCTACAACCTTCAACATCAGCCTCCGATAGGAAGATTCGGCATGATCACCAGGCTCGGGCTACCCAAACTTCATCTCAGGAGACGTGTCTAGGCCACTGGCATCATGCAAGGATTGACGCAGATCCTCAATCCGACTATCCTCAGAAATGAGACATTCTGGAGCCCCAGGTGTCCCATAAGGAAGACCAAAGGGCACATCCTCCTCCGAGCCATCTTCCTCTTCAAAAATATACTGGAGAGACTGAATTAACTCCTTCCTAGGGAGAGGAGTACACATCAGGTATAGGCTTCACAGATTTAGACGTAGCCTTCCTTGGAGGTGCAACAGCTCTGACGGAATCGGCAAAAACATAGGTGTGACCGCGGGTAAAGACCTGATAGACTCACTCGGCAGACACAGCGCCGATGGGGTCGACACCTTCTTCGACAACTTCACAGGCTTCGATGGTTTTGCTGGAACGAAGACCGTGACCTGCAACGTCTCAGGAGATCCCCCCTGATGCCTTGTCCGAACGGGAGCTCGAGGGCTCCCGATTTTTATCACGCCGACTAGCCAGGCCCGAGGGCGGAAGAGCATCGGACCGAGACAGGCGTGGGCAGAACTGTGCCATGAGATTGAAATATTTTCAACATTTTCTCCTGAAAAGACTCCCATTCCTCGGGGGTAGAGGATTTAGTGGGGCATGACATTTTCTTCAGGCAGTCGTCATCCGACAAGGACGGGGAAGGCAAACAGTGATGCCGCTTTTGGGACCGCCTCAACGAAGAGGAAGAGTGGCACAAACCACTCTGGGACCTAGACCTCCTGGACGTCTTCCGACAAGGAGACTCCGTCAACTCGTCGGTCGACATACCAGCAGATTTGGATTTACGGGGCTTGGAAACATAGCCTACCTTCAATTTCCCCTTACACTCCCGCAAGGCCTTGGCAGTCAACGACGGACACTTTAAGCAGTCGTCCGTGGCATGGTCCTCCCCCAGGCACTACAAGCAGATACGGTGCAGGTCTGTGATGGACATCTTGGACCCACAGTCCCGACACTTCATAAAGCCAGACTGAGGGGTCGTCGGGGTGGAAGAAGAAGACATAATCGGACAATACGAAGAAGAAGACACGAGGCGAGTTCTCGAAGCAAACACGTTTGTGTAAAAAACAGAACTGAGGCTACATGCGCCGTGCACGCTACTTATAACATCCGATGACGTCACCCTCGACGGAGGCCTTCAAGGGACATCGACCCGACGTCATTTATGCAAGGACGCCCTCTGCCGAAAAAAAATCCGAAGCAGCACAACTGTGGACATCACATGTCATAGATGAGGACTACGTTGGAGGACACAATCCACTTCAACAGCAAATTACAGAATTATCTAACAAATTGAAATTGATCACGACAGAAATTGAAAATATTAAAACCAAATTGATACAATCCGTAATAAAGAAGAAATAGTAAAGACCCTGGAAGACATTAACAACAAGTTAGAAGTCTACAAAGAGGAGCTTGAAAACAAGAAAGTGTGTAAATTCAAACAAGATACTTACAATTACCATAGCAATAAAGTCTATACCTGGATGAATAAATATAGCAACCACGGCCGACCATCGCAGCGCAGAAATTCAACTGATTCTGACACACAGACAGGGATTCCCATCAACAGAAACATCTGCCCAACAGTATACTAGAGAAAATATCAGCACAAAAGAAACAAAGTGAGACAGCTGAACGGAAGATCAACGACCCCACGAGACCGCAACCTTTTTTAGGACCAGGCAATCGAAGAAAAGAACCAGGAGTGGGAAGGAGAAAGACCAGAAACATCAGAGCAGGTATCCGAGCAGGAAAACTTAGTCATTAACATCTTGGATAGAAATTTGAATAAGACAGAAACACGTATTTTACAAAGAGGCTTGAATTCATACCAACAAATGGGTCCAAATTGTTTGACACTAAAATCGAGATGTTCGTTTATACGTAAATTGAAACTCAAATCATATTTTGCAAACATTGACAGAAATGTTGCAGCTGGAAACCGGTTTCCTTGAACTACGAACTCAAAGCAATTTTGTACCTCCACTTCCACATGGAACCATCAACTTATTCCATGAGACTGTACTAAAAGATTTGAAAAGGATATAATTTAAAGCTCCTAGATAAAAGAATGAGTCTACATCTATATGAGGATGAGAATATCGTTATCCGTTCAGCATACAAAGAGGGAGCATTGATCATAATGAATGCAATGGATTATCGAGAAGAATGCAACAGACAATTGAGTGGTACAAATATTTACAGCATTTTGCCTGATAAACCCACAAAAGATTATGGAGAACGTGAAATCTTAGATAAGGCAGAGAATATCGAGTGGATTAATGACAAGACTGTTTATGACAACATGCCATCCAAAAGTACCACACTTATACTTACTTCCTAAAATCCATAAATCTTTGAACAAACCTCTATGCCGCCCCATCGTGGTGACCACTAATGGGATCCTACAACCTTTGGGTATTTACATCGACAAGATTTTGCAACCAATTATTCAAAAATGTCCATCACACATTAAAGACAATACCGACTTTTTGAATAGACTGAACAGCATCGCGATACACGAATGTGACATCCTAGTGACCATAGATGTGTGCAGTCAATATACCTCGATTTTGCACGATTTGGGCCAACCAGCAGTAGAAGGATCATGAGTGATCACATGGAAGGCAGTGGCTACACACCCTTTTTGCGTCTTTCCACAGAAATTTTGAAATGTCCCATTAAACTAGGGGCAACATTTAAATGGAGTACGCTCCATACTGGATGGTGGACACTGAGGCAGCAAGACAAAGGCAGTAGGGGCAGGGAATGGGGGCAGGCATCCTCTAAACTGGTAAGATTATTCCACCCGCTCTCCCTACTGGTAGGGCCAAGCCAGGTGTAGGCCATAGCCCGTTGTCAGAAAATACGTGTTCCGTGTTCGGAATCAGACGGTGAGATGCTCCAGCTGTCGGAGTGCGTCGGTCGGTAACCAACAAGAGTAGTTTGGATGAAATTAACTCAAAAAGCAGCTTTTTGCTACAGACTCCGCAAGGATACAACTTGCCACAATGGCAGAAAAATATCATGCGAGGGACCACGACACGTGAGGGATTATGGGCACAGGGTACATCACGCCAGGGATAGTAGCTACGCCCTGTTGACGTCCCCTTTCAAGCTTCGAAAAACATTTGCACAATACTTTGCAACTTTCACTAGATTTCGGCCTATACAAATCATGGGATTCTAAGCAGATTCACAAGCATCTGAGATACATATATATACACACACACTGGCCAGATGTCATACTGGCCCTACTGCGCCGCGCCACCCCACCTTCCCCCCATGGTGGAAAATTATTAGAAGAGCCGCTGTCATGCGAGATAGATTAAGTTGGGAAATCTCTGGGAGGAGGGAACCCACTATAACAATACCTTACACTATTATCCCCTTCCCAGCCGCAACCCCTCGTTGACTGTGTATCCGGTGTTCTAAAAGAAACCTACCTAAACAACTAATGACCCTAATCATATGTCTCTCTAGGGGCGCACACACCAATTAGAGAACAGAAAATGTGCGGCAGGTATGCCCTTTGTGGGGTAGTTGGAATTGGAAAATGTTTGGCTTCTGACCACTCATGTGTGCCAAATTTGTGACAGCTCTCATCTGTAACCAAACGCCTCCACCAGTTTGGGGCAAGCACATCAAGCAGTTTAGGATGTAGGTGAGAATATTTTTCCCTATGAGAAACTGCATGGGAACGTCAGGTTTTACGACGCCCACTGTAAACTGGACACCTGCCCCCCACCATGAAGGAAACTCACAAAATGTTTCCAAAATAATCCAGGCTAGAATCTATATCTTAAAATGGGGTTGGCAATAGCGACTTTGTAATTCTGGTTAATTTGGATTGCCTATTGGAAGATTACTGTGTAACGCATATAACTCTGCATTGTTTGATAAACCTTCGAGTATAACATCTGGTACACCAAAGGCTAACAACGAGGCATGCGCAGCTCCAGATCTATATCCAGGGCGTCACTTCAGGTGTTAGTTGCGTCAGTGTCACAGGGATGGAGTAATGCTGGTATTACACGGGTGTCATTTGGTGATCAAATATTTGCAGATCTGATTTCCATCTAGCCCCATATCTTAACAAATGGAATTTCTGGGCAGAATGCATCCAGTTGAAGCATGAGAATCCAGAAAGGTCAGGCAAAGGGGAGGCAAAATAAAGTCAGGAATTAGTGGTACATGAAACATTAGTAGCAAATATTTATTAAAATAAATCTTAACAGTACTAAATTGTGCATGTATTAGCCAGAGTGAAGTTTATTACAAAACAAATCTGATGCAAGATGCCAAACTATTTTATTTGTTCTCATCAGTTATACATCACAATCTATTTTCGGAAAATGAAAGTTACCAGACAGGATACCTTAAAAAATGTTATTTGTAATCTGGGTAACAACTGCATAGCTTGCGTTTAACTGAAATTAAACGAACATTTACAGTGTCTGGTGCGGAATCATTGTATTCAATGTAACAATTAGAATGCTCTAAATAACTGGTTAGAAAGATAGCCAAGTTGCAAAAAAGACGTCTGAGCTTCTTTTTCAAGGGCGGCCAACTCTTGTACAGTAGGAGCCAAAATGTCCACATGTCCTTTATAGTTTCCACCTGCCATGAGGGGGGGGAAAAAATGTGTTAATGAAATTTGATATAGAAATTGATAAAAGATCACCTCTCAAGTTACACATATGCGGATTTACATATGCTTCATCTATTAGCAAAGAGTGAAATCAACTTTATACTCATATCCAATGTTCTCTAAAGTAAATATTACCTACCCGAAACCCAGTTGTCCATCCTGGGTATTGAAATAACAAATTACTTAACTTTTGTAATGTTCTTTCTGATGGATACGATTAATCCTGCCACCAAATCCTCATTTTATGAGCCATGCCTCAGGCGCGGTCTGCTACGGGAAGCTTTCTGAGCCACTAAGTGGCACCATGCAACCCCAAGAACGCCTTCCATCAGCACTTATATCATTGGACATGATGTCATCCATTCATACACTCAAAGCCGCTGGCACGATTTCCTCAATTGTATTTTTCCCGCAAGCACATGCAAGGAATGAAAGAACTAACTTGAACCCAGGGAAGGGCACCGAGTCAAATCAGGTGGCTGGAAGAGTGCGAGAATACACTGTGTACTACCCGATCTTTCCAGCTACCCAACGCCCTTCCCTGGGCGGCGCCATCTTGATTGTGGGGAGGCAACATGGAGCCCCTCCCTCATGCCTCCCCAACCCAAAAATACCACTTTCCCCACCCCCTGTGCTCCCTCCCCACTTACCTGCTGAACCAGAACTCTGTGCTCTGGTCCTGGCGCTACTCTCACCAAAGTCATAGACATGGAAAAGGGACTCAGTCCCTTCTCCCATGGCAGCAGACATTTTTGTTCTCTCTTATCAGGAGATTGGCATCATGCAAAACGCATGCAGCCCACCTACTAAACAAAAACTATTTGCACCCCAGGCAAACCAAAAGGTACAAATAGCTTTCACCCCTTGTAGGGGGTGTGTGTACATAGCAGGTAACAGTCCACAGCCCTGGATGAGGCACTCGCTTCGCTCGGAACTGCCTAGCCGTTACTGGCCATGTACGTCGAAAACTCGGGGTCGATTGCAATACTCTGCAAACATTTCCTAAGCTAATTGCAAACGTTCCAATGAGAGGACTGTACTAGTGGGGTCGTCAGGAGGACAAGAAGGAATATGTGGCAGTATCCATCAGAAAAAACATTCCAGAAGTTCAGTCATTTATTTTTCTAATGTCTCCATTCCTCCCATCGATTCCTTAGCTTTAGAGATTACTGAAGCCATGCTCCAAACACAATGGAGGTATGCTCCCAACGCAATGGAGGTGGTAAACAATGTAATTATGCAGGACCAACCTACGCACTCTCATATTCTTATCAGCCAGGGAGTCCACCTGTTAATGCTTGGCAAAGGTATGCAGCAACGCCCAAGTAGCTATCAAACAAATGTCCAGAAAGGGACAAGTTTCTGCAAGGAAGATACTTGCTTGTGTGCTAGCTCCTAACATGCCTTAATAAAAAGAAGAATTTATCTGGAGATTGTTTACTTAGTGATGGCTCTGCCTTTCAACAAAACCCAGTGTTGATCTAGACAATCTTCGCTGGATCAGAAGAGTTCAATTTTGTGGGCCCTTTTGGGGTCCAACCAATGGGATTTATCCTTCGATTTTGATGGTTGAAACGGTTGTGGGGGGGGGGGGGCGCATGGGTTTTGATAAGTGGCACTTTGACAGCATATGGAATTCTGAAACCATCTTGTGGGAAAAAGTTTCTTGCAGAGTAACTTTCTCTTTAGAATTGCAAAAAAAAGGGTGGCAATACGGAAAAAGCATGCTGCAAGACTTCTGACTGAAAAGTGCACCTCTATAAAGGAGAAATTACTCACCATAATTTTTCTATGATTCTTCTCCTGCAGATTCCTCATCTTTTTAAATATCCATCATCCAGCTCTGCTGCTGGGAAACATTTTGCTAGGGGGCGTAGTGGACCTCGACTCGGCCGTCGATCGTCAATCTGTCTTGCCCGGCTCTCAATCATCTTCTCCGAAAATGACGCCAGGTGTCTTATACAAAGCACGTCACTACGTCCCATGCTTCAGTTCCTCCCTTCCCCCCGTGCATGAACACTGCAGAAGGAAAAACCACAGGAGGCTAATCAACTTAAGGATACAACCCAACAGAATGATCCCACACAACAGTGATTGAAACCTTTTTTTTTATTGAATGAGATGGAAGCGGTCATCTAAGAGCCATCGCCAGATGTCTTCTCGTTTGGACATAAGCGACAAGCCACAGAACGTTCAGAGCAGGGATGGATGGGAGGGTCGATGATGAATCTGTGGAAGAATAATTCATAGAAAGATCATTACGGGGAGTAATATCTCCTTCAATGAATTGCTTTTCTTCCAGATTCCTTAGCTTAATAGACTCCCCAAGCAGTTACAACGGAGGAGGGCAGAACATTTTCTGTAGAACCGCCCTACCAAACTGTGCATCAGGTCCCCGTGCAACATTTAAGGCATAGTGCTTGGTAAATGTATGTAAGGATGACCATGTGGCTGCCCGACATGTGTCCCTAACAGGAACTCCTCTTTGGGGGGCAGAAGAGGCCGAAAGCCCCTCTGGTTGAGTGAGCCCTGATGCCCGCTGGAAGCTCCCTGCCAGCCGATTTCCAACACTCAGATATGCACAAAACAATCCAACGTGATAGTTTGTTTTGTTATGGCAAGACCCTTTTGTGACAAAGAATGGGCCACGAACAACTGATCTGACCTCCAAAACTCAGATGTGCGAGCAACATAGAAGCTCAATGCTCTCTTCGGGTCAAGGCGGTGGAACTGCTCTTCTTTCGAGAGATGTGGAGCAGGGTAAAAGACAGGCAAATCGATAGACTCGGGCAGGTGAAACTCTGAAAATCACCTTAGGAAGGAATCCGAGCCTGACTTCGAGCGAGACTTTCTCACGAAAGAACCTTAGAAAGGGAGGTTTGCAGCACAAAGCTGGTAACCCCCCTGGCAGATGCGATTGCCACCAAAAAAGCTGTTTTAAGGGATAACAGCCATAAAGAACATGAGTGCATAGGCTCAAACTGAACCGCGATCAAGTAGGTCAAAACCAGATTAAGATCCCAATATAGGACAACAAAGGGGGTTGGCGGAAACTTATTGAGAAGGCCCTTCAGGGATTGGGCCATGACTGGAATAGTAAAGAAGGAACCTTGGTCTGGGGACCCCTTGAACACAGACAAAGCCGCCAAATACCCTTTGACTGTGTTAACCTGAAGGCCTGACGAGGCCAGTGACAGAAGGAACTCCATCACTGTGGTGGTGGGGCAAGAGATGGGGTCAACCTCGTGTTCCCTGCATCACGCCTCAAATCTTCTCCACCTACACACGTGCAGAGATCTTGTAGAAGGTCTGCATGCAGCCAGCAACACCTCAAGTACCTCCTCAGAGGTCCGGTCAACATACCTCATACTCTCAAGAGCCTCGTATGTAGGTTGAGGGAATCCGGGGTCAGGTGGAGCAATGAACCCTCTGACTGGGTCAGGAGATCCGGACGCCAAGGCAACCAGTGAGGCAGACAGATGGTCGGATCCAAGAGATCCAAGTATCACTTTGTCCTCGACCAGTCCAGAGGGGGTGGGAGGGTTCAAGATCATGGTCGCTCGAAATCTCTTCAACCTCCTGAGAACCCAAGGAAAGAAGGGAATCAGAGGGAAGGCGTAAGGGAGAGCAAAGGTCCAATCCACTACTTCCCCCAACCATATACCACCTGCCCATGGCTGAGTACTATATACGCATATCGCCTCAAAAAGATGCTTTTTTATATGGGGAGGCAACTTCAATTGTGTGCGGGACATAATGCTAGATAGGTCAACACCCCCTTGAGGCTGCCCACACCCTGCTACCACCACTTTAAATTAAGTAATGACCGACTTAGAATTGGGCACCCGGGCACTAGAGGGTACTCATTTTATTTCTCACCGCATAAACTCAATTCCAGAATTGATTACTTAATGGTGGGGTCGGGACAACTCTCAGAAATGATTGAGGCTGAATATTTAGGCTGCAAGGTGTCAGACCACTCCTCCTTGAAAGTCACATGGAAAAATGATACACCAGGCCTATCCCCACGTGGCGTATGCCAGTAGAAGTCCTGTCCGATTCCCTGTTTAGGGAGCAACTTAGAACATTGGTTTCCTACCTGGATGATGATGTAGGGAGTGTAGACAACTGGGAGATAATATGGGAAACCCTAAAAATGGTGACTAGGGGAGAATTCATGGCGGGAGCAAGAGGCGTACGCAGGAAGTTGAAGGGCAACTTGGAAGTACTGGAAAAGAAAATAGCTGCTCTTGAGAGTCAAGGGTTGGGCCGAAGGGCGGCTGAGGAAGAGCTTAAGGAGATGAGATCTCAATGCCTAACCGAATAGGAGAGACTGGAGAAGTTTGACTATGCTACACACACGGCACGGGCACACAACAAGGAGACAAAGGCAGGAAACTGCTGGCATGGTTGTGCAAGAGGGAGCATATTAGAGCCTTGACTACGCTCCTACACGGTGTGCGGCCCTGTGGCAGGCCCAGGGGCGATTAAGGACATCTTCGCAACATACTACGCTAACCTGTATAGGCATGACAGGTGCATCCCCACTGAGGAAATGGACCAGGTCTTCGCATAGATCAGACTCCCAAATCTCACCAGTGGCCAGAAAGACCAATTAGATTCTCCCCTAACCCCAGAAGAGCTGGGGGAGGCAATTGCATCCCTCTGTGGGTAAAACGCGTGGACGCAATGTCCTCCTGGTCGAGTTTCACAAGACATATCATGCCACACTAGCCCCGACGCTACTTAAAGTTTTTGAAGGGGCATTTGACAAAAGTATACTACCTCCCAGTATGCGAAAAACGCTGGTGGTGCCCATACTCGCACCAGGAAAACCAGCAGACCTGTGTGCATCTCATCAGTCCTTAGCTATGCTAAACTATGACGGAAAAATATTGACCACTGTACTAGCAACACGCCCGTACATGTATCTCCTCGTTGATCCACACTGACCAAAATGGGTTTGTACCTATTTGTCGGTATACTACACTGAACCTATGCAGATTACAGCAAATCATTGATGAAACCAACCACCACACGGCAGTTTCACATAAGAGGGCACAGGGACATCATGTGTAGGTATGAGAAGAACAAGTTACTTTCTTACCTGGTAACGTTCTTTCGATGGGATGTTCCGACGATTATTCCACATCTATGACAGGTAATCACCACAGCTGTGCTGCTTGGGAAAATTTACGGCGTCTGCGTCCTGCATCGATACGCTGTCCTCGATGGCCTCCGTCGAGCCAACGTCACCGGATGTTATAAGTAGGACGCACGACGCCCGTAGCCTCAGTTGTAGTTTTTTCCCCAGAACGTGTGGCACCAATCTACTGCCAGAATGACTACAGAAAGCCTTGCGGAAACGAAAGCTGCAATCGCATAAGAAATTCTGTAGAGGGGCAGGTAGGGAAGGAGCGATGTGGAATACGTCGTCGGAACATCCCATCGAAAGAACGTTACCAGGTTAGAAAGTAACTTATTCTTCGAAGGGATTGGTTCCTCCGACGTATTCCACATCTATGACTGACTCCCAAATGGAGGTGGGAAAAAATTTAGAATTTTAGAATGCCCAATTAAAGTAGAGGACCGCCTTGCCAAAGGCCAAATCTTGCCCATGGATAGAATCCAGGGAGTAGTGTTTGACAAAAGTATGGACAGAGGCCCATGTGGCTTCTTCGCAAATGTTACGAAGGGGAACACCCCTCTGCAGAGCAGTAGAGGCAGCCACACCTCTCGTAGAATGGGCCCGTAAGCCCACCGGAGGGTCCTTACCCGCCAAGCGGTAACATTCAGAAATTGTCAAGATAATCCATCTAGACAAGGTCTGTTTAGTAACAGCTTGTCCAAAACGCCTTCCAGCGTATCCTAAAAAGAGCTGATCGTCCACTCTGACCCGGGACATGCGTGAGATGTAGAAACTTACAGCTCTCCTAGGATCCAACCTATGGAGCCTCTCCTCTTCCTTACTGTTAGGGAGAATTCTCTCTTTAGGCTGAATTTCCTAACCTAGTGAGTCCCCCAGCAGCTTTGCTGGATTTCTGGAGTTTGTTTTTTTCTCCTGCCAAGAGTGAGACTCTTTCTCCCACTTTTGGACATGATTTATGGTGTTCCTTTGACTGTTAATGTGTTTTATGGGCTATGGGGTCCTTTACTCCATAGGGTCTCATGTGTTTTTACTATGTGTGTTACACAGCATCCTCCGTGCAGTAACACAGGGGTGTCATAGTGACACCCCACCATAGACTCCATACCCTGGGACTGACTACTGTCTCCCAGGGCATGTAAAGTCACCATTGGCTTTACTAGTCCCAAATTATTAACAGAAACCAGTACAAACCATCATATTGTGGACGTACTGGTCGGGGCAATTCAATTGCCCCGGGGTCTGTTAGTCGAGGGGGCACGTCTCCGTTCCCCCTGATCGAGTTTTGGCTGGTGGCAGTGGATACTACTTTTTATATTCGACCGCAAATATATCCCTATGGGATTTTCCCATTGTTCGAGGCTACCAACTTTAATTATTTAATTCTCATAGCCTCGAACATACCGCTGGTTTATTTATTTAATATTAATTCGCCGGTTGGTATTTTTTGCCAGAACTCGATTCTAAAATGGCGTTTGTGTTCTCTTCTGTGACTCCAACCCAAGTCGAGCCCTTTGTTCCACTTTTTGGCGGGCTTCTCCACAGAAGCCTCTAAAAGTGGTGCCACTCTGTCTGGGTACCACAGGGGGTGTGGGATGGGGTTTAGGCACCCTGGACTGAGTTACCTTGGTAACTCAAGTTGCACTTGTGTGTGATTGGCCCAAGTGGTGAGCCGGCCGGCTCACCACTTAGCATGTTTCATTGACAGCTAGGCTGAGTGATTGGGGGTGTGCTGCATAAAAGCAGGGCTTTGGGGACTGGAACTTCAGAAGTGGCCACAGGACCTGAGAATCCGACGAGGGAGAAGTTGAGCTGACCTACCACGACAACACCACCGGTGGAGCCCTGCGGAACCGACTCACCACTTCCAGACGACAGAGAAGATCTCCCGGCTGGAGAGGCTTCTTCCCCTGACTGGTGGGCACAACCAGTTTACCTTCTTCTCTTCGCACCCCAGACCGTCTTGTAGTCGAATTGGCCGTGCCAAGCACCCCAGCAACCGGATAGCCACTTACCACTGGACCGCAAATAAAAAGACCGCTCCTTTTACCTGAGAACTCCGCGGCTGGTTTCTTCCCTGGCAGTGCAACGGACTCCTGTCTTCCTCCCCGACAAGATCCTCTCTTCCCCCGGACGAAGCACCGACTTGCATCCGCTGCCAGGAACAACTGCCCCCGCTGGAGTATTCTCACCACTTTAAGGTACCGTGTCCGCCAGGCCTCCCTTTCTAAAGATTGCTACAAGGTAATAACCCCTTAACCTTCTGGACTGGGCTGGCCACCTTGACCCTCTGACTGGTCCCTTTCTTTTGGTCCAACTCCTTTTGAACCTTTGCAAGACTCTTGTGCACTGCAACCGTGTGACCTTGGACACATTTCGTTTTGATCCCCTTAAAGTGGATCCGGCCTACTGACTCTAAACTCAGTGTTACTTTGCCTTCCTCTCTTGTTGTGTTTGTGAAAAAGTGTTGGGATCTGTTTCAATTTATTCTCTGCCTTTCTCTCCCTTTTAAAACGACTTATTAGAGTGCCATCTACGTTAAGCGCTGACCGCTGTCTGAAAATAAGTGGGGCTTTACTTAAGACTTGTCTAATATTCTTCTAAGGGAGTGTATATCTTTTAGTGGCCGTGTTTTTGAATTGCTTACTATTAGTGCCTGTGTGTTTTTCTAGATGTGGTTTTAAATAAATAATATCTCTTTTACACCAAGCCCTGGTCAGTGTTTACTTGTTCTACTGTGTTCTTTTGACCTATTGTGAATACTCTGTATACTGCCTAACTCTTCTTGAGGGAAGTCTGACTGCTCAGCCACAGCTACCAAGTGAATGTGTGTGGTACAGACTGCTACCAAGTGGGTTTACTGCCAAACACCTGTAGTCTTAAATCTTTTGCAGTGGTCCCAGAGGGAACAGCACAGGTTTCTGCCTAACACTTACCAGGATGCGGAGGAGGATAGAATGCCGGAAGAACAACCCTCTGGCTTAAATGAAATTCCGACACCACTTTCAGAAGAAAAGAAGGACGAACCCCAAGGACAACCCTGTCCTTATGGAACACCGTGAAGGATGGCTTAATGGAAAGTGCCTGCAACTCACTCACTCTGCGAGCGGAAGTGACCGCAACTAAAAATACAGTTTTCAAGGTTAGCAGTCTCAAAGGACAAGAATGTAATGGAGCTCCCATTAGGAATTTTAGAACCAGGTTCAAATCCCAACCTGGCACCTGGAAAGGTGACGGTGGGAACACATTATTGAGCCCTTTGAGAAACTGAGAAATCAAAGGAATCCTCAGACGAGAGCTTAAATATGGACAGCGCCGCCAGGTAACCTTTAATGGTACCCACTTGCAGGCCCTTGTGGGCTAACAAAAGCAAAAAAGACAGAACCACAGGAATGGCACATGAAAAAGGATCCACATTCTTAACCCTGCACCAGTCGCAGAACTTTATCCAATGGCAATGGTACAGGGACTTTGTTGCGGGCCTTCTGGCCGGAAGCAACACCTCCATCACGTCTTCAGGGAGGTCCCAATCCTTATACCTCAACCTTTCAGAAGCCAGGCCTGAAGGTTGAGGGACTTGACCTCTGGATGGAGAACCTGACCCCCCTCCCGTGAGAGCAGATCGTCTCGGTAAGGAAGACAGCATGGAGGGCAGATGGACCGGGTCCCACGATCTCCTGGCCCATGCCTGAGCAATGAGAATGATCCGGGAACCGAACCTCTGTAGCACTTGCGGAATGACGGGGACTGGAGGAAACGCGTACAGCAGTGGGAAGGACCACTCCACTACGAACGCATCCCCTAAAGCTCCTCTTGGAAGAAATTCCCGCGAGCAGACTCTTTCGCACTTCCGGTTGACATTGGTGGCGAAGAGATCCACTTGTGGGGTCCCCCAAAGGGCGAAGATCTCCAGGAGAATCTCCTGGGCCAGCTCCCACTCGCGAGAGGCCGTGCTCCGCCTGCTCAGAGCGTTCTCTGCCGTGTTTTCGTCTCTGGCCAGATGAACTGCCGAGATCGAAATTTCCTGCTGGATGGCCCAGAACCAGAGCTGCATCGCCTCTCTGCACAGAGGGAGAGACCGTGCCCCCCCCCTTTTTTGTTGAGTTAGTGCATGGCCACTGTGTTGTCCGTCAGGATCAGGATATCTTCCCTCGCACAGAAGGCAGAAAAACTTCAGGGCTAGCCTGATGGTTCTTAGCTCCAACAGATTGATATGGAGTCTGGACTCCGACGGAGACCAACGACCGCTGACTGTCAACTTGCTGGCGTGAGCTCCCCATCCCATGAGGGACACGTCCGTCACGATCGTTACCTCTGGCCAGGGAAGCCAAAATGGAGCCCCCTTCTTCAGATTGCCTTCGACGGCCCACCACACAAGATCCTGGGTGTAACGCTCACCTGATATCCACAGGGACGCCACTCAGCCGGTCCGGACTTCCGACCACTTCGAACCCTTCCCTGGACATGCTCAACCAAGCACTGGGCCTGAAACAGTATTATCAGAGATTAATTCCCTATTGGTCTTGCTTGTCTGGCCCCCCTCTTCTTCCCTGTGTCCCAACCATCCCCACAGACCTCTCCTCACCTTGTTTTTTGATGTGGGGCGTTCTCCGTCCTGCCTTTAATGCAGGAGTGCATTGGGTGATGCGGCTGGAGGGTGCCTAGTTGCTTCACTGGCACGGTCCCGGCAGACGGGGCTTGTTGCGGCTTCAGCCCGACCAGTAATTGGAATGAGTCTTACAAAAGTTCTGATGGCTCTAGTCCATTTAACACCGTCTTTCTTTCCTTAGGTGATGAAGGTCTTGAGGAGGTTGATGCGCTGCTGAAGTAAGTAGGAATGTGGAGCGTGATGCTTATTGGCTTCCTTAGCACTAACCAATGTTTGTCTTTTCTGTGTCCTTTTAGGTGCCGCAGTAACCCAGCATGGAAGCGAGCTCAGGAGATGAGGTGCAGTGACAAAGCGCGATGTGCAGCGCCTCTTAAATGTTTTGCGCTAACCTGATGTGTCTTTTCCCCTTTTTCAGATCGGCGGGATGCTCCGGAGCAGAGGTTGTCCGGTCGACAGGCGTTCAGGCAAGGATTAAACTATTTGCAAATTCGAGAGAGCCAAGTATTGCAGAATGCTTACTAATGTCTTTCCTTCTATTCTTCTCCCCTTTGGTAGGCCGCAGCGTGTCGAGATGGAGATAACTCTGCCGTAGGAATCCGCAAGACTGGGAAGAGCTGGACAGAAGTTGGATGCTCTTTGAGGTGAGTATTAGCAACGAAGTTCTTATTTTTGCAGGTGCGCTGGTGCTGAATAAAGAAGTGGGCCTCTTCAGGAGATCAGAGCAGGGTGAGTGTCACGCTGCAGGTGCAGAGAAACGCAAAGCATTTTTCTCAGGCCGGGTGTGGTTTAAATAGTCTGTAGGTATCCCAGGTATCCCTGGGCAGGGCCACACCCGAAAGACTAGACCGCTCATCCAGTTCAAGGAACTGAATTACATGGGGGCATCCATTGCCCCATAATACATTGCAAGTCCAATACTAAGTGGATATCAGGACTGTGTGAGCTTGATGCCAAAGGCGCCAAGTCTGAGTCCAAGTAGGTGTCTGGGGAGATGGAAAGGCCCTTAGGGGCCGACTAGGTGGCCGTGACCTGGCTCCAGCCTGATATGCCGGGGGGCTAGGGGTAGGAATCGTTACACTGGGTGGCCGAGGGCAGTACCTGAACGGGGTCCGACATCCTGCTGGAGGACTGCGACCACTGGAGCTTGAGAGCCCATTGCAGAGATCTAATCCGCAACCTGGCCTCTGGCACCAGAAGAATGCAGGATGCCATGAGGCCGAGCAACCTCAAGAACTCGAACGCCGGGAGACTCTGGGCATGTTGAAACTTGTACACCATCTGCAGAATGTGATGAGCCCTCACCTGGGGAGGTGAACACTGCCCCAGAGATGTGTCGAGCACTGCTCCGATGTACTGGAGCCGCTAGGTAGGTGTCAAGTGGGACTTCAAGTTGAGGGAGAAGCTCAGCTTGTGAAGGGAGTGGCAGGTGACAGACAGATGATCCAGGACTTGCTCGGGAGAGCGCGCCCTGATCAACCAATCATCCAGGTAGGGGTAGACGTGAATACCCCCGTTCCTGAGATACGCTGCCACCACCACCATGAGCTTGGTGAAGAACCTCGGGGCAGAGGTCAATCTGAATGGCAGGACCCGAAACCGAAAATGCGAGTCGCCAACCGCGAACCTCGTATTTCTTGTGCTTGGGATGAATCGCCACATGAAAATAAGCATCCTTGAGGTCGAGGGACACCAACCAGTCCTGAAGTTGAAGGGCCTGGAGGACTTGAGAGAGTAACCATCTTGAACTTGTCCTTCCTGAGGAGCTTGTTCAAACCATGCAAGTCCATGATGGGTTTCAATCCCCAGTCTTTCTTCGGGATCAAAAAATAAGGGGAATACCATCCCTTGTTCCTCTCCGCTACAGACACCAGTTCTATGGCGCCTTTCTCCAGCAGGGATTTGATTTCCTGCGCAAGGAGCGGATCGGGACTCTTCAAAGAGACGTTCCCTGGTGGATTATCGTGAGGCCTCTGCCGGAAAGGAAGATGGTAGCCGTGGGCGATCTCCAGAACCCACACATCTGAAGTAATGGCACGCCATTCTACAAGATGCTGCGCCAGCCTTCCCCCAACCGGCGAACCATGGGACATGGCCACATGACTGAGCCGAAGCGGCTGCGGCAGTGCCTGAGGGTAAAGAGGCAACTGCCCGAGCGGCCTTGGCACCTCGAGTACCTTGTTTTCCACCTCGATCTACCAAAGGAAGAGTAGTATCGAAAGGAACCTCCCCTCCATTGCTGTCCCCTAGGACGAAAAGGCGGAGGTTGGCAAACTGCCGCGCTCAACGACTTCGCTGCAGCTTTGGAGGTCTGCAACCTCTCAAGGCTCTCGTCAGCCATGCTGCCAAAAAGATGTTCACCATCAAAGAGCATGTTGAGAAGCCGGGCTTGTACATCAGGAGCAAACCCGGACTTCCGCAACCACGCAAATCTGCGCATTACGGCGCTCGCCTCCATGGACCGGCTGACACAATCTGCCATGTCCAGACCCGACTGAACAGATTCACACATGGCATCCTTGCCATCCTGAACGAGGGCAAGAAAACCATCCCGTTCCTCCCCTTCGGGAATATGTTCAGCTGCCAAAGAGACAATTCCACAGAGTGCGAGTGAAACGTGCTAAAGCACACACCGAGTTGGCCGCCTGTAAAGCCATACCCCCTGAAGAAAACACTTTCTTCGCCCAGCCATCAAAACGCTTGTCGTCCCCATCAGGCTGTAGCCGCCTGCACCAACAAACTCTCCGGAGTGGGGTGCGTAGTCAAGTAGCAGGGGTCGCTACTGGCTGGACGGTATTTTTTCGGCAAAGACTTGCTCACTGCCGGGAGACTCTCCGGAGCAGTCCAAGCTGCTGCCACCCTTCTTTGCAAGGCCATATGGAATGGCAGTACCGGGTCAGTTGATGGACCTTGGTCCAAGATATCTGTCAGGTCATCCTGCAGAAAATCAACTGGTGCCGCAGAGACCCCCCCCCCCCTAAGTACTCCGTCACCCTCGACATGAGGCACCTGTACGAAGATTCAGCATGCGTACCAGGCTCAGGCCTGCCAAACTCAACCTCCGGGGAGGTATCAAGACCACTGGAGTCGTGCAAACACTGACGCAGGTCTTCCACTGGCTATGACCAGATAACAGGTCATCGGGAACCTCATCAGGTACCATACCTTCCTCAGACCCTTCATCCACCTCAGAAATATAATCAAGAGGCTGGAAAAAATCCCTGGAAGAGGGCACAGAAAAAGGCACAACCACGTTTTTTGACTTGGCCAGAGCCTTCCTCTGGGTTTTGAGAGGCACCTCTGATAAAGCCTCCTCGAAAGGCGTTGACGGAATCTGTGTCGATGTAGAGCGTGGCGCTGATGGCTTCGACACAGTCCTCGAGGGCAGTGCCCCGAGCGTGTCCTTCAACGGCCTCGGTGCCAATGGCTTCCTCGGAGGCGGAGCCTCGAGAGTCCCTAGACGGCACGGCACCGGAAGAGTTGACGTCTTCTTCGAAGACCTCACAGGCTCAGATGGTGTAGAGGGCGTCGAGGACCTGGACCTGGAGCGGTTATGTCTAGAGCGATCCACCTTGTCCGACCGGGACCTCGAAGGTTCCCAGTGATCGCGCCGACCACCCGAGCCTGAAGGCGTGCGAGCGGTGGCTCTAGCACGTTCCCGGCCGGCTTCTTGCGAAGGCGCGGACGGAATGGAGCCCTGCGACTGAAAAATCGCCAACATCTCCTTACGAAATGAATCCCATTCCACAGGAGAGGAATGCATGTTGGGACAAGCAACCCGCCGACCGGTGACGGCGCTTCCATGAGTGTCTCGAAGAGGGAGAGGAATGGCGGGACCCACTCCGGGAACGAGACCCCTGGACTTGCGTCGACGATGCGGAGTCTCGCCTCTCGAATCGTCGGTTGAAAGCCCAGACTTTCGGGGCTTGGATACCCTACCGACAAAGCTTCTTCGTCCGCTCCTGCAAGGCCTTCGATGTTAACGACTGGCAATCGTCACAATCATCCGTGGTCCTCACCGAGGCACCAGAGGCAGGCGTCGTGCGGGTCCGTCAGCGACATCTTGGAACCGCAGTCCCGACACTTCTTGAAACCCGGCCGCAGGGTAGAAGACGAAGACATCAGGAATCTTCACAAACAAACAATTTCAAAGAACCGATAGAATTACTCAGACGAACCGAGGCGCGCTGAGATCTCCGAAGCGAACACGTTCGCCGAAAAAACGGAACGGAGGCTACGGGCGTCCTACTTATAACATCCGGTGACGTCGGCTCGACGGAGGCCCTCGAGGACAGCATATCGACGTCATCGACGCAGGATGCCGAAAATTTTCCAAAGCAGCACAGCTGTGGTGATTACCGGTCATAGATGTGGAATACGTCGGAGGAACCAATCCCTTCGAACCATGTTTATTGTGCCCACATAGGAGCCATCAGGATAAGTGTTACTTGTGGACTATTTTGTTGAGAAGTGTTTGGGGGTGGGGGAGTGGCAGCTGAGCATATGCAAATCTCCCTGACCAATTCATTAGTAGTGCATTCCCATTGGAACCTATCTGTGGAATCCTGGACGCGTAATTTAGGCATTGTGCGTTCTCCTGAGTAGCAAAGAAGTCTATTTCTGTTTAGTTGCCATTCGTGTTCTGAGGGTAGCACCACACTTCTACTTCATATGTCTGCCAGTGAATGGAGTTCCCCTGGAACATATGCTAGGAGAAACAGGTCATATTTTAGTGTCCACAGCCAAATGTTCTGGGCTAGTATGGACAGGCCTGGCCCCCCGTTTTTTATGTAAAACATGGCTGTGGTGTTTGTTGTCTGTCAGGATGACGGCTGTCTTGTGTTCGGAGTCTTGAACGCTTGAAGTGCTTTGAAGACTGCTAGCAGTTCCAGAAAGTTGATATGTGTCTTGGTTAATGCCTGTGTCCACACCCAGTGTGCAGTGTGATGGAGAAAATGAGCTCCTCACCCTGTTAGGGATGCGTCTGTTGTAAGAGTGGTTTCGATTACTGGTGAGTTGAAACGCTTTCCCTTTAACAGGTTGTCTTTGGACCACCACTGCACCGATTGAACTAGAGGTTTGCGAAACCACATAGGACTTGCATGCAACCATGTTTCGCTAACCAGTCTTGCATTGGATGCATGCGCAGTCAGGCGTGTGGCACTAAATAGATGCAGGAAGCCATAATTCCTAGAAGGCGCATTGCCTTTCGCACTATTACTTGACGATCGGCTACATACCGAGCGTTAGGGGGGTTTTCCTAAAGTCCTACTGGTAGTAAGACACTTAGTATCACTCTGTACGAGCTCTGGACCTTGGTAGAGAGGCAAAGTAGTCAGGCTCATCTCAAGAAGATGTGAGCTGTAGATAAGCACACTGAATCTTAGCTAGACAAGCACAACAAAGAAGCACTTACCCTTATTTATATAAAAAGTATATATTTTTTATATTTACACCAGAATCACTTTAAATATGTCTGACGTTTACGTTAGAACACTTAGGAATACTTTATAATACACTTCAAAGGGCACTTTCACTTGCGTTTGTTCAGGGTTACATTTGTAGCAACGGCAGAAAGGGAAAGACAAAGTTATCGTATTATTGATTATTGCGCACTGATGCGGTTTTCAACGGTTTATAAGGTAATACATTTACTCTACAAACACATAGTAAAGTCACTTAAAGGCAGGAAAATAGCATGAGCTTAGTTCAAGGTTCTAGAGACAGTATCTTTGCCTGGTCCAAAAACAAAACACTAGCTAAAAGCAGTTGGGAGAGGGCTTGAAAGCTTGGCAATCAGCGAATTACTAAGAGTTCCTGTGGATTTCTTCCAGTGTCTAGAGTTATTGAAGCAGCAAGTTAACAACCAACAATGGAAACCTTAAAATGGACTCGAGAAGGGGACACAAGCAGCTGCTTGGGTCAGAGGTAATAGGGTGTTTCCCTGGACACCTCTACGTGCACTCCAACACTCTGGAGCAAATTCTTGGAATCAGGTAAGCAATTTATTTTTCCCCCACAGTACATTAGGTTAGAAAAAAAGGTTTGTGCTGGATGCTCCGCAATGTTGCAGCTCTGGAACTGAGCTCCAGGTTCCTTGGTGCAGGACAATGGACGGGATCGCTCAGCAGCAGTCTCGAGAGAGGACCTGTGGCATGACTTTCAGCAACTTCTTGGTTCACTCTGTGGTTTTGGCACCTTTTCTGCAGCACCAACAAAGAACACAGATCGCCCGGCCAATCTTCTTTGCTTCCTGCAGTACCACACACTGGTGAGGGGGTCTGGGCGAGTCGGATCAGATCTCTGGAGTGTCTTTACGGGATCAGCAAAGATTTGGACGGTTTCGGCCTTTATACGATGATGCACTTGAAATGGGCAGCAGGTCTCCTTGTATTGGGGGTCTGCAGTTTTGGAAACTCCTAGGACCTCAGGAGATGGCTCGTTTCAAAGTTCGTCTTGGGACGGATTGTTCCCACCAGCCAAAGGGAAGGAGCCGTCCTCTTCGGAGATCCTCCGTCGTACAGAAAACGGAGCCAGTACAGCAGTGGTCACTTTAGTGTTGCCAAGGGTCTGCAGGCGTCTCTGGTCGTCTTCTTCGGTTACTTCAGCTTCCAGTGGTCGACTTGCTTTTCATTCCAGAGGCCTCATGTTTTATACAGTTCCAGCACACACTCCTCTGCCAACTCTCAGCATTTTACAGAAAGGGGCGTTTGGCTGTCATCAGACCTCCTGTGGGAGCTGGACCTATTCAGGCACTCTGGCAGACAAAGGACAGGAGTGTGGAAAACTTCTCCCCCACTTGCTGCCTGCCATGACACTCCAGAGCCTAGGCGGGGACACTTACGGGTTGCCGCCAAAGGCAAAACACACACTGACCTCCCCCTCCCAGAATGGTAGATGGACAAAAAAAGAACAACCAAGCTAGTAATGGCGAAAAGAAAAGGGAGGCACCAAGTTGGTACCGATTGTGCACTACCGAGACAATGGATATAGCCTGCGGTATAAAAAATACACAATAGTTGGTAGCACACGTCCACTGCCACCAGCCATAACTAAGTGGTTGTGTATGTGACTGAAAAGTCACAGGAGGAGAGAGAAGGGGGATACTAGGTATCCCTTTGGCACACCAATGAAGGTGGTGTGTGCCACTCTCAGACCATAGAGTTTTGGCAGAGTATCTCCATTCTTAAGAACTGTAGTTACTTGAGGATATAGAACTGTAGTTAATTGAGGATATAGAAAAAGAAACTTAAAGGGGTGGCCCTTAAGGGTGTCCCCCCCACCCCCCCAAAACTGCTCATAAGGAGCTGTGTGCTGCAGTTATAAAAAACACAGATGCCTGTAAGCGCTATGGGAGCAGACAGACTCCACAGTACAGGTAGGATACAAAGAATAGAGTTCCAAAAGACAGAGCCCACAATCCTGAATGAGGGGGGAAAAGGCTCCACTCATTCAGGATTGAATGAAAAAAAAAGGCCCAGAAGTCCAGCAAAAGTGCTGGGGGTCTTACTAGGAGAGTGGATGAAGCATAAAAATGACAAATCACCCCAACACTCGCCTACTCCTCCCCCGCCCCCCCCCACAGACCCCCCGGACTAGGGACAGGAGGATATAATCAACTCCTGAATGGCTCTCTTGATCCAGTCGGTCCTACTTTCTGGAGAGACCATCAGCATTCTTATGTGGGGTACCTGTGACCTGTGCTCAATAGGTAAGTCAAAGCTTTGTAGGATTACGGACCACCTAAGCAATTTTGGTTGTTCTCCTTTCATCTGCATCACCTACCTTAAGGGTCGGTGGTCACTTTGAATCTTGAAAGTAGTTCCATAGAGGTATAGTCTGAATTTCTTCAGGGCCCACAAATTAGAAAAACATTCACGTTCAATGGTTGACCATCTTGTTTCCCCAGCTTTTAAATGTCTACTAATAAAACAGATTGGGTGCTCCGTGCTTTTGCTATCAATTTGGCTCAAGACTGCTCCCAACCCTGTGTTGGAAGAATCAGTTTGGACTAGTAAGGCCCGAGTGTAATCTGGAGCTCTCAGCACGGGAGCTTTACAGAGGGCATCTTTCATCCCTTCGAAGGCTTTGTCCCCAGGCCTCATTCCACTTGACCTTTTTAGGGTACTTGGGAGAGGATATGGTATTCAGAGGAGAGGCTATGCCCCATAGTTCTCAATGAAGTTCCTGTAATATCCAGTACGTCCCAAGAAGGCTCTTACTTGAGTTTGAATAGTTGGAGTGGTCCAATCGTGTACAGACTGTACTTTTCTGGGCAAGGGCTTGATCTCCCCTCCTCCTACCTCATGACCAAGGTAGACCATTTGGCATTTACTTGCTTTGATGGTCAGAGTGGCCTGTTGAAGGGCGCGCAACACATGTCCAAGGTGGTCAAGATGTTCTTCCCAGATAGGGCTGAACACTGCTATGTCAACCAAGTATGCCATGTAGAAGTTCTCGAATCCATTCAGAACATGGTGTCATGCCGCAGATTAAGTGGCGTGTCTGGGACCTATGGAGACGGGTCCGCCATTAGTCGTTCCGGCACGCTTTTTGTTACGTCTCTCAGCGGTCTAGTCGTTGTACGTGTTCGTTTCAGAAGTATTTAGCCTGCCACTTCCGTTATGCGGACGCGTTGCAACGCTAGGCTTTCCCGTCTGTTGTTGCGCTCCATGTGTTATTTCCCTTGCGGTTTCGTCCACCTTTTTTATCATTTCTCGCTCCGATTTCCTTCCTTTCTTTCTGTGCCGATTCCCCCTCGCTACTGGCTCCCTTCATTTTCATCTGCGCTCTCCCCTTTCTTTTGCATCGCTCGCAGCTAGCCATTCTTTGTGTGTCTTTCTGATCGCTTTCTACTTACGTTGGTTCTGGTGTTCTCCCGACCTTCCCTGTATTTACTCTATCCATACCTGGATACCTTCAGTGGACAAGCCTCCTACCTTCTGGGTCCCCGCCTGATCGACTGCGATATCCAACTCCAGTTCCTGTTTTGGGTTTTTTTTATGCCGCTGGCTTTTTCCCCTTAAACAGACGACCACGGGGATTCGTCCACAGCCCACTATTCCAGTGGCACTGTGGCATCCTTCCGTGGTCGCCCCTACCTCAAAATAAAAAAAAAAAAAGGAGAAGCCATCTTTGAGGGACAAAAAAAAGAAAGGAACCAAGCTGAAGTCAAGAGGTGAGGAGGAAAGGGAAGGAGGGGAGACAGATTTAACATCAGAGGAAGAGGACATTTTTGACCATTGTGATAGTTTGCAACGCCAGGAAACAATTTTGGCCACACCACAGCAACTTCAAGAACTCGTAGCAGCAGTCCAAAATCTGAACTTAGAAGTTCAAAATTTAAAGAGTGCTAATACTACTCTACAACAGAGGATGCCTGAGATGGAACAATCCTCTAATGATCTTCCCCCACTCCCATTGGTCTCGGAAAAATTTGATGGGACACCCAAGAAGGTGAAAGAATTCTTAGATGCCTACAATCTTCATTTTGCCTTTAGAACCCATTCCTTCTCATCAGATCATGCAAAAGTCGGATTTATGATAACCCACATGACAGGGAACGCTCTAAGCTGGGCCACTCCTTTGGTTAACCAATCAGACCCGGTTTTACAAGATTACACAGCCTTTAAGGCACTTCTACAACAAATCTTTTTAAGGACTGAAACCACCTACATCGCTTCTGAAGACTTATTGGACATCAAACAAGGAAACTCTGATCTGTTGTCCTATATTACTTCATTTAAGCAAGTGGCATGTGAGGCTGGATGGCAAGAGCAGGCACAATATGCCATTTTTCACAGGGGATTAAGAGCGGAGCTGAAGGATGAACTTGCTCGCATTGCCTGGCCTCAAACCTTTGCCGATCTACTTACAGCAGTACTATGAATAGATTTGACTAAATGAACGTCGCTCTGAGAGAAGAAAGAACCGAAGCATACAGTCCTCCCCAGAAGCACTTCCCTCACCCTCCTCATCAGCCCCACGTTCGGCTAAAGACAAACCCATGCAAATTGGCACAACTCAAGCTCCTCTCACTCCGGAAGAACGGAAGAGAAGACGAGAGAGTAGTTTATGCATGTACTGTGGATCTTTAACCCATCTACTGATATTGTCCTGACGTGCCTCTCAGGCGTTCGGGAAACGAATTCTCCCGGTAGTAGTAAGGGCCAACTACCGAGGGGCTCAACCGAGTCCTTATACCACCCTCTCTGTGACCTCTTCTCGAACATCTGAAGACTCCCGTCTCATGGTGATATTCGTGTCCTTGAGTATTGGTGATGCCGACATCCCGACACAGGCATTATTGGATTGTGGTGCCGCCGGGAACTTTATGGACACTCAGTGGGCGGAAAAGATGCAATTACCTTGCATAGCCAAGGCAGAAGATCAAAAAGTCGAGGGGGTTGATGGAGAACCCCTAAGCTCAGGTCTCATCACTCATCCCACCGAAAGACTTACCATGAACATACAACAACATTCTGAAAAGATTGCGTTTGACCTCATTCACGCAGCTCATTTTCCCTTAATTCTTGGCATCGGTTGGTTACGAGACATAACCCTACCATCAATTGGGCCAAGAACACCCTCAGCTTTCACTCCACGTATTGCCACGAAACATGCCTTCCTGGACCTCAGTTTGAGACTATCAAGACGATATGTAGCAGTGAGAGCAGCACCATACATTGTCTGCCCAATTTCCTAAAAGATTTTTCCGAAGTGGTTACGGAAAAGATACCGCTGGAATGGCCGCCTCACCGCGCAGAGGACTGCTGCATCAAACTCTATCCTGATGCTCTCGTCCCACTCAGACGTATGTATCGTCTGTCCCTGGAAGAACGGAAGTTCCTTAGAGAATATCTAGACAAGAACCTTTCAAATAAGCTCATTCAACCTTCTAAGTCCCCGCCAGGGGCATCCTTGTTTTTTATCCCAAAGAGGGGTACTAATGAATTACGTCCCTGCATAGATTACAGGGGTCTGAACAAAGTGACTGTTAAAGATCGTTACCCCATGCCACTTATCTCTGAAATCATTCAAGCTGTCCAAGGGGCCAGCATCTTTACCAAGTTGGATCTAAGAAATACTTACCATTTACTCTGTATTTCCAAGGGAGACTAATGGAAGACTGCTTTTTGTACTCCATTTGGTTTATACGAGTATCAGGTGATGCCATTCGGGTTGGTAAATGCCCCGTCTATCTTTCAACGATTCATGGATCGCCTTTTCTCTGACCTATTATGCCAAACCACCATTGTTTACCTAGATGACATCCTGGTATTCTCCCAGACTCAAGACGATCACGAGGAGCATGTCAGAGGTGTTTCGGAGATTACAAGCTAACCATGTCTCTGTAAAGCTAAGGAAATGTGTTTTTTCCGCAACAACCATTTCCTAGTTGGGCTTTAGACTTTCCAGTGTGGGAATCTCCATGGATCCCCAGAAGGTTTCTGCCATCCTGGAATGGCCTTCTCCCAAGACTGTCAAGGAAGTCCAGAAATTCCTCGGACTAGCCAATTTCTATAGGAAATTCATCCCAAATTTCTCTCTACAGGTTCTACTCATAACCTCTCTTCTAAAAAAGTCTGCTTTACCTTTTCATTGGTCCAAAGAAGCTGAGGACAGCTTTTGTAGTCTCAAGCAGGCTTTCTGTTCAGCTCCCATTTTACGCCAGCCGGATCAAAGCCTTCCATTTATCCTAGAGACTGACGCCTCCTCCTCAGCCGTCGGTGCGGTTTTACTACAGCTATATGAGAATAGGGAACATCCCATTTCCTATTTTTCCAAAACACTCACAAGCAGTCAGAGAAACTATTCAGTGATGGAGCGAGAACTGTTGGCAATGAAGGTGGCCTGTCTCGAATGGCGCCATTTGCTCCAAGGAGGTGTACATCCTTTTACCATCCGCACGGATCATAAAAACCTCCAGATCTTGAGGCAGTTTGAATGCTTTAACACCCATCAGGCCCGATCAGCCCATTTCTTTGCTCAATTCGAGTTCAATATCTCTTACATTCCTGGTCCTCAAAATATCGTGGCTGATGCTCTCTAGGCGCAGCGATTACACGGGAGACACAATACCTACTAAAGAATTCATGTTTCCCCCATCTAAGAGGATCTTGTCATGATCTCTGCTTCCAAAAGGTCAGGGTTTTCCCAACTCCCTTGGAAGCAGATCCATAACCCAGGTTCCGAGTGCCAACCAGTCCCAATTGGGACCTTTTGGACCCAGTCCTGGCGCCAGTGGCACCAGGCTCATAAATATGCCCAGTCCCAGCGCTGGATGCGCCGGGCTCATAATGCTTGGGTGGACTTACCTGCAGCAGACCATGCTGCTTACTTGCCTGCCAGTTGAGCCTCTGATCCTCTTCTGTTTGGAACTACTTTTCCTGTTGGGTGGGGCAGGAGCCACTCCCTAGATTCAGAACACTGGAACTCTTCTGGAAAGCAGGAACTCTTTTCTTACCTAGGCGTGGCTGTGGAAGGAGACACCTAAGCACTACAGGAGGCTATTTAAACCACACCCGATGGATGAATCTTGCTTTGCGTTATTCTGCATCCTCTGCAGCAGAACGCTCATCGTGTCTTCTGCATCTGATCCTGGGCCTAAGGAAAAAGGCTTACCATCCTGAATCCAGTCTTCAGCAACACCTATAAAGACAAGAAAGAACAGGTTAGCATTACGGTCTTCAGTGACAGCTCTTCACTTACCTGGTCCATCGGCTGTCACCAACGCCTCGCGCTGCATTCCGGCATCTGAAAGACAAAGGCTTACCTACTCTTCGTGCGCTCCGGAGGCCTTCGGCGCTGCATCCCGCATCTGAAAGACAAAACAAGGTGCGTTTTAAGACATTGGGGAACTTTAATACTCACGTGCCATTACTCCTTTCCACATCTAACCCAGTGGGTATTCTGGCACCCTGCAGCCGCTCCGAACTTGTACCTGCAAAATAAAAAGACAGAGCGCATCGTGAAGCAGGCAACAAGCGCTTACTTACGAGCTTCCAGGCGCTTCTATTCATCACACGGGCTCCATCTTCAACTCACTTCAGCCCGTCATCCGCCATCGCCGGAACCCTGCAAAACAAGAGACATCATTACTAAAGACTTTAAAGACATTAGAATTACTCGAAACTTACCGTTCGTGCAGTAAACGACGGACAGCAGTCCTCTGAAGTCAAGAGGCCTGCTCCCCTTATCCAGTGAAGAAACTGGTTACAGCACCCTGCCCCGAGGCAGATGGAGAGCACAGCGTTCACTTACCTAAGGTGAGAGCGTTAACCTTTGGGGTTCTACAGGAGAAGAGAAAGGGAAGAAGAGAGAGACATTCAATAACCCAGTTCCTTAATCCCATATTTTCTATCTGCAGACATCTTACCCTTCGAGTCAGACATACAGTGCACAGAGGTCCAGCCCAAAGAGCCAACCGTGTGTTACACATCAACTTTGAAGATACGGTATACGCCCAGTCAAGACCGGCGCCTCTACGGGAATCAGGTGAGCGTTACAGATCTGTATACTTTCCACCTTTTTGCAACAAGTCAGAGAAGCCTCTGGAGGAACCTTTGAGACCGAAAGACATCCCAAGTCTCTCAACTATGACGTCAAGGGTGGTCTATATACTGTCAATGGAAGGCTGTACCTGCCCACGCCATCTTTAAGGAGAGTGACATTTTTCTGGTGTCACGGCTCAAGTATCGCAGGACACAGAAGACTTAAGGGTACGTTGGATCTTCTCCAAAGACATTTCTATTGGCCTACCATGTCAAAGGATACCACTCAATACGTA
Organism: Ambystoma mexicanum; assembly: GCF_040938575.1. NCBI lineage: Eukaryota > Metazoa > Chordata > Amphibia > Caudata > Ambystomatidae > Ambystoma > Ambystoma mexicanum. Next base: position 409,835,855 of record NC_090927.1, read on the forward strand.
CAGTCTTGCTCCATCTGCCTTCGCAGCAAGAACCCCACTCAAGGTCCATTAGGACTGCTAGAGCCCAGCCCGGTACCTTCTGGTCCTTGGAGGACTTCGACTACAGACTTTATAGCTGACTTGCCCAAGTCACAAGGATGTACTTGTATCATGGTTACAGTCGACTCCCTGACAAAATTGGCTCACTTTTCTCCTCTCTCAGGTCTACCTACGGCTCCTGAAATGGCTGAGGTATTTGTAAAAGATGTGTTCCGGCTTCATGGTATTCCCACTAAAATCATTTCCGACAGAAGAGAGATTGGGGATTGAGAGAGCTCGGTCTTCTGGGTTCCACCCCCAAACTAACGGACAGACCGAACGCTTGAACGGAACGCTTGAACAGTATCTCCGCTGCTACATTAACTCACAACAGGACAACTGGGTGTCACTTTTACCCACTGCAGAATTCTCCTATAATAACAGTACATTCTGCTTTGGGCATGAGTCCGTTTTTTGTACCTATGGTTACCACCCACTTGCGGTTCTGCCTACATCTAAGATGGCATCAAGCATTCCGCTGTTGAATCTCCCTTGGCTATGGTCCAAGAAGCCCATCATAAGGCGAAGGCTTGTCTACAGGAAACTGCTCATCTCAACAAGGCCCAGGCCAACAAACATCGGAGACCTGCGCCCAACTGGGAGATCGGGTCCAAGGTTATGCTCTCCACCAAATACCTACCCAGATGGGTGAGACCCTCTAAGCTTTCCCCCTGTTACCTTGGTCCCTACGAAATTCTGCACAAGATCAATCCAGTGGCGTTCCGCCTTAAACTTCCTGAAGGCTTACGTCGGGTACACCCAGTATTTCACTCATCCCAACTAAAGCCATTCCAGGTAGACGAATGGGCTCGCACCTCTAAAAAGATGCCGATACCAACCGTAGCGTCCAGTGAGGAGTGTGAGGTAACTCAAATCTGATTCCCGATACTGTCATGGTAGACTAGCGTACCTAGTTCACTGGAAGGAGTACCCATGGTCCGAAAATTCCTGGGAGCCAAGGTCTCACCTTCATGCCCTGTTGTTGGTCTGTAAATTCCATCGGTCTCATCCCGGCAAGCCCGGGGGGGGGGTGCGGTTTCGAAGGGGGCATCCTGTCATGCTGCAGATTAAGTGGCGTGTCTGGGACCTATGGAGACGGGTCCGCCATTAGTCGTTCCGGCACGCTTTTCGCTACGTCTCTCAGTGGTCTAGTCTTTGTACACGTTTGTTTCGGAAGTATTTAGCCTGCTACTTCTGTTATGCAGACGCGTTGCAACGCTAGGCTTTCCTGTCTGTTGTGGCGCTCCATGTGTTATTTCCCTTGCGGTTTCGTCCGCCTATCATTTCTCGCTCTGATTTCCGTCCTTTCTGTGCCGATTCCCCCTCGCTACTGGCTCCCTGCATTTTCATCTGCGCTCTCCCCTTTCTTTTGCATCGCTCGCAGCTGACCATTCTTTGTGCGTCTTTCGGATCGCTTTCTACTTATGTTGGTTCTGGTGTTCTCCCGAACTTCCCTGTATTTACTCTATCCATACGTGGATAACTTCCGTGGACAAGCCTCCTACCTTCTGGGTCCCCGCCTGATCGACTGCGATATCCGACTCCAGTTCCTGTTTCGGGGTTTTTTTATGCCGCTGGCTTTTTCCCCTTAAACAGACGACCACAGGGATTCGTCCACAGCCCACTATTCTAGTGGCACTGTGGCGTCCTTCTGTGGTCGCCCCTACTTTCAAAAAAAAAAAAAAAAAAGAAGCCATCTTTGAGGGACAAAAAGAAGAAAGGGAAGGAGGGGGGACGGATTTAACATCCGAGGAAGAGGACATTTTTGACCATTGTGATACATGGTTAACCATTCTCTGGAATGTGGCAGGTGCATTCTTTAAACCAAAGGGCATGACCATAAACTGGTATAAGCCTTCTGCGGTTCAGAATGCGGTCTTCTCCTTGGACTGTTCAGTCATGGCAATCTGCCAATAAACACTTGTCAGGTCAAAAGTACTGGGGAATTTTGCTGAGCCCAGCTTATCCACTAGTTCATATGTCCGTGGTAAGGGATGGGCATCAGTCTTGGTAACTGCATTTAATGCCCTATAGTCCACTCAGAATCTACGTTCTTTAGTTCCTGCTTTTGGTACCAACACAACAGGGCTAGCCCATGGACTTGTGGTATGTTCAATCATTCCTAGGTCAAGGATTTAATTGACCTCTTATGCGATTCCTCACATTATTGGACATCCTGTAGCCCCTGCTATTTACAAGTAAACTATCACCAGTGGGGTCAAGCCTAGTGTCAGTGAGAACAGAGGAGCAAAGTGAGTTAAAGATTTGCACCACTCCTGTTGCTGCATTGTCAGAGTAGATTAGTAGAGCGATTTACCCCTTCTAGTGACCCATCTGAAGGGCTCACTCTTTTCTTCCTGATCAGAAGCCAAGAGCAAAGCTATCTCTGGTCTGGAAACATAAGCCTTCAGACGGTTGGCATGAAAGACCCTCAGGGCCTCATTGGGGTTGCCCAAGTCTACCAAATAATTGACCCCTCTAGGTTTTCCTACAAAGGAAGGAAGGGTCCTGTCCTATGTTTAAGACCCTCTGTCTTATTGGGACTATGATGAAAACATGTTAGTCTAAAATAAACTCCACCATGTTTGCCTTCTGATCTTGCCAATGCTTAATCAGAGCTTGACCAGATTTGAAATTCTTAGTAGCCTCTGTCATCATAAGTGCCATCCTCTGTCTGAGGCCAAGCACAGTCAGAAAACCTTACTGGCTTGAGGGAAGGAGCACTCTCCAGACCCTCTTTAATCAGGGCCAAAGGGTCTCTGGATGACCATAAAGAAACGAAGGGGCTAAAGCCCACTCCACCTTGAGGAATTTCTCTTTAGGCAAATAAAAGCCATGGCAGAAGGTGGTCCCACTTTCCTCTAAGTGGTTCTTCCAAAGCTCCAATCATGCTCTTCAATGTTCTACTAAAACTCTCTACCAACCTATTTGTCTGAGGGTGGTAGGCAGTTGAGAACTTGTAGGTGACCCCACAGGATTTCTACAAGGCTTGCATGTAGTGAGACATAAAATGTGACCCCCCCCTGTAGGATACAACCTCCTTAGGAAATCCTACTCTGGTAAAAAAAAAATACCAAGTAGGGCCCTAGCCACTGACTGAGCAGTAACAGTCCTCATTAGAAAAGCTTCAGGCTACCCGGTGGCATGGTCCACCACAACCAATATAAATCGGTTGCCTGAGGATGTTGGAGGGTCTAGGGGACACAAAATGTCAATCCCTACCCTCTCAAAGGGGGCTCCCACTACTGGAAGAGGCACTAAGGGTGCCATGTTTTTGGCTCCACTCTTACCAGATAACTGGCAGGTGTGACAACTCCTACAGTGCTGGTCAATCTCTGCACCCATCTTGGGACAGTAAAAATAAAATGAGATCCTCTCCTTGGTCCTCGTAAAGCTTAAGTGACCAGCCAGGGGGACTTCATGTGCCAACTGTAGGAATTTGGGTCTCAATTCCTGGGGTACCACCAGTCTCATGAGGTCTCCTGGAATATACTCCACAGGCTGTAGAGAAGTCCATCTTCCCAGTATAGCCTATGCTTCCCAGGGTCTTGCTCTTCATTCTAGGAAGCTGCCTGACATAGACCTTCTAGAAAGGGATCCTCTCTTTGTCCCCTACTGAAATCTGTCCTTGAGGGTCCACCTTCTGCAAGCAAAGTCTGCAGCTCAGGATGGTCTCTAGGATCCAGATCTTCTAGACAGGGTTGAATCTCCTTCGACTCATCACAAGAGGGTTCTTCAGGGGATTCCTTTGGCACCACCTCAGGCTCAGCTGGTGGTGGGGTCAACTCCAAGTTTTCGACTGGTACCTTTTTCCCTGTGGAAGTTTTAGGCTAGGGGCCCTTCTTTCCTTGGGAGATTCTGGGTTTCCCATTGGCCTCAGATGGAAGATCCTTTAAGGTTGCCTCTCTGGCTTTCCTTGTCAACCCCCTTCTCTTCTTCAAGGAGGGCTTGGGTGTCCTAGAGACTACCACTAAGGCCTTCAAATCATTACCCAACAGAACCCTTACTGGTACTTCTGACTGAGCACTTACAGGAATGTTTACAGTCATCTCATTATACTTAATGATAGCTGGCAATACAGGGCACATTTGGACTCTGCCTCCTGATAACTTGGTAAGCCTTTGGGGAGTCTTAGCAACATCCCCAGGTTGCAAGAAACTTCTTCTATAACAGTTCTACTGGCCCCAGTGGCTCCAATGGCAGGGGTGTCCTGATTATTCACAAGTACACCGTCTTTATAATACTTCTGAATATTATCAGGAATGGAATTATAGACGTCAATGTTCTGTTCCCACAGTTCCAGAGATACTCAAGAAATTCTAGCCTAAACAGCAATAGGTTCTTCAACTTGAGGGTGAAAGCTAGCCCCCGTCATTGGAATATCCACATCATGTGTGAATGCTAAGCCGACAGAGGAGATCCCTGAAGGGTTACCCTTACACCTGGGATCTCCTTTCACATGGTCACCAGGCCCACAAACCACACATTTCCCAAATGTCTTTTGGAATGGGGGTTTCTGATAACCTTCCTCTGGTTTGGGCCCCAAGGTTTCACTAGCCCTATAAAGTTGTTTTTGGGGGAATTTACCGTTATGTTTGTGGCTCTCTTTTGGTGGCGGATTTTTGGAATGATCCTTTACATCCTTTTTATGCTTTTTCCCCTCCTTTTTCTTTTGAGGAGCCCCAGAATCCTTTTGGGTAACCCTGATGGCCACCCATAAGTCAGCAGCCACTGCTAGTTTCTTGGGGCCCAGTTCTTTGGAGACAGCCAGGTGCTATCTCAGCTCTGGGGAACAGGCATCAAAAACGTTTTCCAGCATGAAGAGACACCACATGCCTTCATAAGATCTCACCCAGCAAAGGCTCAGTCTGAAACCCGGTTTAAGGGTAATGCGGTCATACCAGCAGGAATCCGGGTATTCCTGCACCAGTCTCATGTGTAATCGGCAGTTGGAGATTAACGGGATGCATGATGACATTCCCAGCAGGGATTTGTAGTTGCGGACTGGCATCACTTGGGAGCTGTTGAGGTACCGCACCTTGTGTATAATAGCTGCCACCTTTTCGTCCGAGGGTTTGGCGGTGCAGGTTTGGGTGTCAAGTCTTGCTCCAAAATAGAGTGCCTGTTGCGATGGATCCTGCACAACTTTGGGAAGTTGATGGAGAAACCCAGTTGCTGTAGACACCAAATGTTGGTGGCGATGTTGGTTTCTGCCAGCGGATAAGAGGGGGCTCCCACTAACCAGTCTAGATACGGGTACACATGGACGCCCCTCCGCCACAGTTGAGCTACCATTGGTGCAAGGCATTTAGTAAACACTTGCGGAGCAGACCGCAGGCCGAATGAAGGGTCTTGAACTGATCATGTAGTCCTGCTACAATGAAGCGGAGGTAGCGCCAGTGTGAGGCAAATAGGGACGTGAAAGTAGACTTCTTTGAGGTCGAGAAATCTCCTTGTTGTAGTTGGGCCAACACCTACTGTAGCGTGACTATGCAGAATGTCTTCGCCTTCAGAAACTTGTTGAGCACCCTCAGGTCTATGATGGGCCTCCAACCCCCGCCCCGCACGACTGTCTGTGCAGTGATTTCTTCTTCACCAGGAAGTAGCGGGAGCAGACTCCTGTGCCCAGCTCATCCATTGGAACCTTCTCCACTGTGCCCTTCTGCTGCAGATCTTACTTCTTGAAGCAAGAGGTTTTGCACCCTTTCTGGTTTGTGCGCAGGAGGAATGTCCGGTGGATAGTCCACGAATTCCAGCGAGTAGCCCTGCTGAACGAGGGATAGCACCTCATTTGTCGGTTGTGATGTGTGTCCATTCTTCGATGAACCTGGACAGGCGTCCTCCCACTGGGCTGCTGAAGTGGGAGGGCCTGACCCTAGGCTGGTCATGCCTGTTTGCCGGGCTGGCCCCTAGATCGGGCTGAGCCACGGCATCGCTGCGAACACCTGTAGGACTGAGACCTTCTCCTGTACTGGACCCCTGATGAATATGGGGTCTTGTAAGAGGAGGAAGACTGGTATGTGGTGCAGTTTTCCAGCGAAGTCCTGCCATAGCGACCTTTTCCTGAACTAAAGGACTGGCGCATTTGCTGTAGTTTGCCCAAGGCGCGAGCAGTTCCCGTGTCCATTCTTATGGACACGGAGGCCTCTTCCGCCTTCTTTCCAAAGAAGGCTGATCTGTCGCAGGGCATATCTATGACCCTGGACTAGAAGTCTGGTTGGCAAAATGTAGCCTTGAGCCAACCCTACCTGCATAGGACCACTCCGTTCCCAAGCTGGTGAAAACCAGTGTAGCGATGTCCACAGAGACCATAATGGTATAGTCTGACGCCAACTCGTCTTCATGGAAGATGTCCAAGGCCTCTTGGTTCTTGCCTTCCGGTAGGAATTCCAGCAAGGGAGCCAACTTGTACCACAGCTCGTGATCACAACATGGGAGTATGGCCATTGCATTTGCCACCCTGATAGTCGTGGCTGCAGTGGTAATAATCTTCTTACCAAAAGGTGTCAAGGTGTTTTCTGTCCTTGTCTGGGAGACAGAGCAGGATGAGGATGGATTAGCCACCCTTTTCCTGTCCGCAGCCGAGACAACAGTCTGGCATGGAATCAGTGGGGAGGCAAAGCTCTTTGGGGCTCTTTACTTTGTCGAACCAGTCTTTTTTAGCCAGGGCAGTTGCAGGATGTGCTTAGGTGATCAGGCCATCGTCCCAGATATCTTCAAACAGCCGGATAGACATGCCAGATTTCCTGCGCTGTTCTCTACAGTGGTACAGCACACTCCTTTCGCTGTTCATCCGGCACAAGGCCGAACATCATGGCCCCCCCCTGGATATAAGAGCATGGAAGGCCCCCAACCTCATCAGGGGGTGCGTCCCTGAGTCGAACGCCATCTGGTTCCCCATCAGCTGTGATGAAGTCGTCAAATTCATCAGTTAGGGTAGTGAGAGTGGAGGCCATGCAGTCGGGGTCTGTGTCTGTTCCAGTATCCAACAGCCTCTGTGGCACCAACCGGTGCTTATCCCCTTGGTGCTTATACTTGTCTTTCACCACCCTGGAAGGGCCTGGGATATCTTTGCGACCTTGTCTGACCGGTGCTGTAACAGTGAATGGTACAAGCAGACGACGTTGCAAGGTTGCCACCAGAGTGGTTAGAGTAGATAAAACGTCCAGTGACAGGTCTCATTGTGAAGACAAAGGGATGGCTTGCTCTGAATGCAGATGGGATAAAGGTAGTAGCCTGATCTGGCTTGACTAACCCCTCTTTCTGGGAGGCGATGTCCTGTGCTCTGGCGAGGACAGCAGTGATAGGATGGCCTCCTCCTCTCCTTCCTCTGCCTCCGATTGGGTGAGAGCTGGCTCTGACACAACAATACCACCCAGCAGCAAGGCCACCCCAAGGTTAGGGAAAAATGCCTGTGGACAGGCAGTCAATTCAGACAGTGTGCTGGTTTCGGAAACGCCAGTGATGATGGCAGTGGTAACAGTGTGGTGGTCTTTTTGATCCATCAATGGTGTCGTCAACGAGGGTATGACAGCCATGGATGCAGATGTCGACTAGATCCTCGTGGCCGATGACGGTTTAGTTTACAAGGTAGTTTTGGTAGTTGACGGTTTCATTGACGGTCGTGAGGAGGCTGTTGTGGTTGTGGCCGTAGATGTAGACCGTTTCATTGACAGGGTGCCGGACGGTGTCGACGGCAGACGGATAGATGACCTGGAGTGAGGCTTGGTCATCGACAATGACATACCGGTCTATGATTTGAACGACAAGCTTGTTTTTGACTGTAAAAGGTGAAGAGTGGCCCCCAGATTTCAACGTGGACTTAGGGGACGTTACATCCTTGGGGCGATGGAAAGAACTTTGGCTCTTGTCCCCTGCCGATTCCCCTTGGGCACTGACTTTTGGTGAAGGCTGGTCATTTTGTGAGGATCTGGGCTTGTCGCCGAGGTACCCCCATGCCTCTTCTTGCTGGAGGCCTGTACTTCATGCAACGTAGACCTCTTGATAGAGGTGGTTCGCTGGGCCGTCCTGCCCCACCCTAACAAAGCATGACTCCATCCTGAAGCAGAGTCAAAGGCCCCGCCGGCTTCCTCGAGCCACGCAACGAGACAGCAGTGACTATCCGTCAGTGTTTTGTAGGAGACCAACTGGCAGATTTCGCAGTCCTGGATGACATGGTGAGGATGAAGGCAGTAAAGGCAGTCGTGGTGATCCTCTACATAGACATTCTTAAATCCACAGCGGGCACAGGCCTTGAACAGGGGTTTTCTCGTGGATTCCGCAATAAGGTAGGCCCAACAACACAGACGAAGCTTCGTCGAAGATTACCGGCGGCAGAGACGTCCAACGGGGCTAGTGCCGTCTCCGTCAAAGTCAGTCGTTGAGTAGATGCCGAAAAAAGTATATATTTTTCGTGGAAAAGATGTTACATTTTAGTATTAATCAAAGAAAAGTTAGAAATGATTTTTGAGGGCTCCCTACACTAACGTGCGGTAAAACATCTGTAGATGGCCGACAGGGGAGGAGCTAAGGGAGGTGTTCCTATTGGCTGTGAGCAGTTCGACCCAAAATGAATATGATGGAGGACAAAAGTGATTGAAAGGTTTAAGTTTAAACTGCTCTATCTTACTGTAGATTCCCAGCCTGACGAAGGGGAAAAGTCACAGCATGTGAATCTATGAAAGATCCAATGCTGGCAAAATGCCTCTGCTCCTGCCTGGCTTGCTAGAGCAGAGTCTTCCTGCCATAGGGGACATAGCGCCGGCAGCCTCCACCCCTTGATTCAAAACTAAAGGCAGGCTGGGCCGTCTGTTGCACAGTTAGGCCAAGGGACTTTGGAAAAATTAAAAAGTCCAAGCTAGCGGCAGAGAGTCGTCGGCCTTGGGAACGAAAAAATTCTGCCCATCGAAAGCAATGACGAGGTGTTTATTTTGAAAATTATGTGAGAATCCTGAAGTATGCAGGTAAGTCTGCCTCCTGAGCGCCATTGCCGATCCCATAGATCTGCCAACAAAGTCTGCGATGTCCAAGCACATCTACAAAGGATGCCGAGCAACCACCTTGATGTCATTACCAACCCCTGGAAGCCATCCAGCATCTCCCCCACAGGGATATACTGGACAGCCTCACCAATGGCCATTCACAAACCAAAAGAATATTTGGCGAATCTGCACAAGGCAATGACCGCCTTCAGGGCCATGCTGCCCGACAGGAATATTTTCTTTGCCAAAGCGTCAACCTTTTCCCCCTCCCTATTAAGCAGGAGAATTGACGTAGATGTGCCTGGTCTGGTAGATACAGTGGCCGCCTGCACCACTAACCCCTCCGGTGTCGGGTGGGTGGAAAGATACAGGGGGGGTGGGGGGGAGAATCTCTGTTAGGACTGATTTTCTATACTCTGGGCTGGTGTACAGATGTACAGAAGGCCAACCTATATTGTGACAAGGACAACTCTAGGGTGCTGTAGCCAGCCAAACCAGTTCAGTTAGCAGTGACAGGTGGTCTAGGCTACATTTGCCTCACCTACAAAGCACCCAACCACCTAGCCCCTCCCTACCTCTCTAACAAATACACCTTGAAACCAATCACTAGATCCTCCAATACGTTATGCCTCACCAGATTCACCTCTAAAAGAGCTGGCGGCTCAAGCATCATGGTTCTCGCCTCTCAACTCTGGAACACCCTGCCTTTGAACATTAAATCGACCAAATCCTTCCATTTATTCAGGAAACTTGCCATTGGTTGGCTACTGACCAAATACTAACCTTAAGTTAGACCTAGCCTATGACAAATTGCTTATATTGTACATGCCTCACCTACGCCGCATATGTAAGCTATAACTACCTCTGTCTGTATATACTGTACATAACTTTACAAATGTATTACTGCAAATGATATATATATATATATATATATATATATATAGTGCCTTGTAACCTGTCCTAGACGCCCTTTTATTCCCGGGTCTGGAGCGCTAAACAAATAAAACAAATGTTCTTCAGAGGTAGTGAGCTTGTAAAGTGTCCACAATGGGAATCACAGATTACGCTTAGACAGGATGTATACAAATACAATTACAATTACTATATATTGGCCAAAACACAATATTAGCAAATAGAGTCATCACACAAGGCTTGTAAAATGACATATACATTCCCTTATTAAAAAGGGAAAATATTCAACACAAACTCCTGCAAAGGAAAGGTAAGATTATATATGCACTTATAGGTCCACAGAGAAAGGACCCAACTTAAAAATTGTCCAGCCCTAAGTTGTCTGGGGCCTTTTGCCCAAAAGTTACACAGAATCATTGAAGCAGGAAAGAAATGCAAGTAGGGTCCTCTGGGGTCCACTGAAGGGTTCTAATGTTCAGAGTACCAGTTAAACTAGCTAACAGAAGAAGTCTTGCACAAGCAATGGCAAAGCCAGTATTGTTTTAATACAGTGTATTATAAGCCCATTGACTTAAAATGGGAGCATAGGGGTAGGTAAGGAGCTCTGTAACTCTCTCCCCGGCCCCACCCGTACTCAATTCTTACCCAGACTTGGCAGGACCAAGGGAGAGGGTCTGAGGTTGCTTTTCCTGCCAAATGTCGCAGTGCTCGTTTCACAGGGGTTGCAGGTTCTAGCTGATCTCTGGTTGGTGTCTTCCACTGTTGCAAGGACTCTCGATTGAAGAATGCAGAAAAACTCGATGCCCCTCTCGGGACTGGACTCGGGTCAGGTAAGCGATTTCGGATGGTGGTCACTGCAGCACGGCGACGCAAAAGGGACTCAACTGCTGCGGTCGGACTTTCCCTCCAATCTCTGGTTCCCTTGAGGCTAGGATGCTGAAATTATGCAGAGGTTAGTCTCGTAGGGCAAGCTGAAGATCCCCAAAGTTCCAGGTCCAATTTCTGAACTGTGACACCGGCAGCATGGGAGCCCAAAATCAGAGCTCGTCAGCTACAGGATGGGCCTGGGATACTTGCGAAGGCTCTTTGTTGCAGGGTACAGAGCAGACGTCAGGAATGGATGTTCCCTCCACTCCAAGGGTTGCTGCTCCCTCGCAGGACTGCTAAAGATCTTCAGCAGGACAGGGCTACTCCAGGACAGCAGCAGAGGTTGGTAGCCAGCCTTCCTTCCAACAGGTCACCAGTTTCTGCGCAGGTCTCACAGCTGGATAGGCTTCTTGGCTCCTTCAGGTTTCTCCAGGATCTCAGAAGAGTTTGTGCAGGGGTCACCTTCTTATGCTAAAAGCCATTTAAGAGCAGCTGCCCTCACTAGCCAATGACAGAAGTAGCCCACAGCCCATGCTGGAGAACAATAGTTACAGATAACTAACTTGTTCCTTCTCCAGCATGGGGTCTGGCATTGATTCACATGCTCATGAATAAAGAATACATACAACATTACACAACCACGGGAGGTGGCAAGGCCCAACAGAAGCAATTACTTTTACCTCCAGAACAGGCGCACCTTCAAGCGAACAGGTTGCGTAGCACTGCTCGGCCGACCCTGGCCTCCTCTCTGGAATCCCTGTTGACGGAGTAGCATCTTGTGAAGGTGTGCGTGTACCTCCACGTAACAGCCCTGCAGATGTCCAGCAGGGGCACACCAGACAGGAACACCGTCGTTGCAGCGATCGCTCTGGTGGAATGGGCTCTCGGACGGCCAGGCAGCAGTCGGTTTGCCAACCGATGACAGTGTGTGATACAGCCGGAGAGCCATCTGGAGATGGAACCCTTGGACAAGGCCTTCATATGGTTCTCAGGACCAAAGTTCACGAATAGTTGAGACATCTTCCGGAAACTCTCATGCGTGCCACAAAGAACTTCAGAGCACGAGCACATCCAGCAAGTGCAAAGTCCTTTCAGCCGGCGACAAAGGTTTCAGAAAGAACACAGGCAGCACCAAAGGCTTGTTGAGGTGGAATTCCAACTGAACCTTTGGCATGAAGGAGGGGTGTGTCCGCAGTACCACCCTCGAGTTGGCTGTTTGCATGATAGGGCCTGGATCTCACCCACCCTCCTGGCAGATGCGATGGCCAGCTGTTTTCTATGAGAGGAACTTGAGAGGGGCCTGATGAATAGGCTTCAAAGGGGAGGGGGCTCATAAGCCTCGTCAGTACCACGTTGAGTTCCCATGCGAAGGCAGGTGCCTTCACTGGCGGGAACGATCGAAACAGTTCTTTGAGGAACTCCTTGATGAGACGGTGGGACCAAAGAAGCCTGTCCAGGAGACCTGGTGTAGCGGGAGATAGCCGCCAGATGCACCTTGATAGAGGTGTGCGCCAGCCCGCCAAGGACAACAAGTACGGAAGAATCTGCAGGGCCGCGGCTCCCAGGAGGAAACGCTTCCACTTGTACCCATAGCACTTAAGAGTCAACAACGCTCTGGCCCTTGAAAGGCCCTCCCTGCAGTCCACCGGCAACTGTACCCTCCGAACTAACCCTGTAGAAGCCAAGTCCTCCGGTCCAGCGACCCTGGGTCGTGATGCAGGACCGCGCCTTCTTCTCTTGTGAGCAGATCAGTAACCACTAGCAGCTTAACTGTAGGCGACGTTGACAGGCAGAGAAGATCTGGGTACCAAATCTGCCTCAGCGACAAGGATGATCCTGCATCGGCACCTTTTGAGTTGATTGATGACTCGCAGCAGAAGAGGCAATGGAGGAATGCGTACAGGAACAGACCTTTCCACGGGAAGGAAACGCGTCCGACATACTTCTCGGCTGGTGGAACCTGCTGGTAAATTTCTGCCATTTTGATTTCATCGCCGTCGCAAACAGATTGACCTGGGGTCTGCCCCACAGGAGCGCAGCTCCCTGTCGATGGGTGTCAGCGATGGTGTTCATGACTCCCGCCAGGTGAAAGGGGATGAGTAACGTCTCTTGGGCGACAGCCCAGTGCCAAAAGTCCAGCGCCTCTCTGGAGAGCACTGGGGGATCTGTTGCCCCTCTGATATAGAACATCGTGGTGGTGTTGTCGGTGAAGACCCTCACACTACTTTGCCCTTGAGGAACCGAAGGAACGACTAGAGGGCCCAGAACACTGCCCGCAGCTCCAGGATATTGATTTGGAGATCCCTCTCATCCGGCAGCCACAGGCCTCTGGCGTGAAGACGTCCGGTGTGGGCTCCCCAGCCCACCAGGGAAGTGTCCATGGTTACCATCTCCTGGCACGGTGGGCTCTGAAATCCTGTACCCCCGGCGATGTTGGAGCACACGCCCCACCACCGTATTGCTAGACTGAACTCCTCATCTTTACTTTACACTTATACCGCGCACCATGGACCCGAAGGCTTAAGGGTGCACACAGAACATAACACAGTAACAGTCCTAAGTGACGGAAAGAGCATCTACACCCAAGGAAAGGGAATGCCACAAAAACAGCATCCAAGCAAAATATTAGTTTTTAATTTCTTTTTGAAAAGTTCAGTAGACTTAACTTCCCTTAGATCAGCAGGAAGAGAGTTCCATGCTCTTGGGGCAGCTGACATAAAAGCTCCCTTCAAGACTTTGCTACTATTGCAGCGGGGAGTCACCAATTGGTCAGTATTATTAGACCTTAGAGCTCCAAGGCTCGGTTTCTCCACCAAGCGATCCTTTAAGTAGGTTGGCATGAGTCCCATGCAACATTTTTGGGTAACTAATAGCATCCGATACAGGACTCTAGCACTCGCTGGGAGCCAATGCAGACTCTGCTTTGCATCCGACACATGGTCTCTCCACTTGAGGCTTTTAACCACCCTGACTGCACTATTCTGAATAACCTGTAGATGGTTACATTCTGATTGTGGAATGCCACTCAAAAGACTGCAGCAATACATTTTTGAGCCAATTACGGCCTAGAAATAGTCTCAGCATTTTTTTGAGAAATGAGTGGTCGAAGGTGAGCAAGTAGTTTTATATAATACGTTGATGCAGAAACCAAATTATGTGCTTTCATATTAAGGTTTTAATCCAGAATTATGCCTAGAGTTTTGACTTTCTTTTTCACCTCAATCTTGCAGTCTGCGATGGAAAAATAACTGTACAATGGACCAAGTTTCAAAATCTTCTGTGTGCCAACCATCAAGAGCAATCTTGTCTGCAAAGCTACCAGACCCTGGATCCAGCGTGTGTCCAGGAACTCCTGAAGGGGTTGCATCTGCAACCTGCAGATCCGGATCAGGTAGATGTACAACGACATCATGCCAAGCAGCGACTGGATGGTCCGCACTGCGGCGCTCTTCGGTGCTAACAGCCGTTCCACCTTTCCCAGCAGGGCCGCTATCCTCTCTTCCGAAGGAGCCGCCAGGCAGGAGACCGAGTTGAGCATGGCTCCCAGGAACAGCGTGTTCTGCGATGGTCATCAAGCAGGACTTTGGATAGTTGACAGAGAACCTCAGATCCGTCAGCAGCCGGACGGTCCTCTCTGTATGTTTGATGACTACCTCCCTTGACTTGGCCCAGAAGAGCCAGTCGTCGAGGTACGGGTACACGTGTATCCCCTGTAGATGCAGATGGGCTGACACTGGTGCCAGGCACTTCGTAAACACCCTGGGCGCCGACTTCAGTCCAAAGGCGAAGGCCTTGAATTGGTATTGCTTTCCCTGTACGACGGACAGGAACTTCTGATGCTTCTCGTGAAAGGGGACGTGGAAGTATGCGTCCTCCAGATCCAGCGACGTCAACAAGTCTCCTTCCTTCAGTTGGCCGAGCACATGCTGCAACGTGACCATCCTGAATTTGTGGGACTTGAGGTATTTGTTGAGACGCCGCAGGTCTAGAATGGGCCTTTACCAAGAAGTATCTGGAGCAGGCTCTGGAGGATGGAGTCGCTTTGGAACCAGCTCTATTGCCCCTTCTCTTATCATGGACCGTACTTCCTGCAGGAGCTGAGGGATGGGCTGCTCCTGCAAGGCCACCAGTGGTATCCGCTGACACTTCTGCTGGAACTCTAGAGTATGTCCGTGGGCGAGAACGTCCAGCACCCATCGGTCGGTCAGTCGAGATCTTAAGCGCCCCAGCTCGCCTCCCACTGGGGTGCAAGGGTGGGGGCCCGATGTCCTGGCTGGTTCTATCTTGTTTTGGGGCCTGTGTGCCACCTTGGGAGCGATGACTATGTCGGCCACCTCCACCGAAAGCCTTGGAATGCCCACTGTAGGCCTCCTGGGTTGTGGACCGGGAGGGTTGACGGTACGAAGAAGACCCTCCGCCAAAACCTTTGACGATCTGCCGGACTTCCGGCCAGAGGCACGAAGGAAGGGCAGTGTTGTTGAGTGCCCAGGCCGTCTCCATGTCAATCTTAATGGCCTGCAATGACTCATCAACAGCCTTCCCCAAAAAGGTTCTACCAGTCAAAGGTCATGTCCAGCATCCTAGTCTGGACCAGGAGGTCCAGACGGAAGTTGATGGCTTTCAGCCAGCCACGACGACAGAGGCAGACACCAGTCCCCATCTGTCAGAACCGTGTCTGCGACGTCCAGGGCCATTGTGATGGCATGGTCCGATGCCACCTCCCACTCCTGGAGGATGTAAAGTGCCACGACCCGCCTGTTGTCGGGTAGGAACTCCAGCATCAGGGCCATGTTATACCACAGCTCCCTGTCGCACCTGGCCAGGATTGCAAGTGCGTTGGCAGTCTTGACCGTCGATGCCGCTGAGTAGATCACCTTTCTTCCCATTGCATCTAACTTCTTCCCCTTGCTATCCGGAGGAACAGAGGATGAAGACGAGGGGTTAGACAATTTCTTTCTCGCTGCCGCCGATACCACAGAGTCTGGGGAAGGCAGCGAATGAAGGCACTTTGGTGTGGAGTCCAGCACCTGGTACTTTTTCTCTATAACCTATCCCTCTTGGCCGGGGCCATGGACGGATTTCTCATCAAAGCTAGGCCCTCCTACCAAACGTCATCCAGGAGAGGCACCGCCAAAATGGTCTTCCTCTTGGCCTTGCGCCATTGGTATAGGAAACCTTCCTTCTTGGTCTCTTCCGGCGTCAGTTGGAAGAGTTTCGATGCTCTGGTGACATGGCATGGAACGGAACGACACCACCTCGTCCCAGGGACAAGGCCTTGGCTGCGGCGAACTACCTGCCAGGGCCATGTTTTCTGTGTCCGTTCCTGTGTCTCTTCGGAGGGAGGGCACATGTGGAGGTTGAATGCAGCGGCATAGGGTGCTGCTTTTTCGCCAGAGGCTGGTCTGGGGCTGCCGGCAGTCGTCGGCATCCTTTTCGGAATATCTGCCACCAGGGTGTCTATGGTCGAAAGAATGTCCAGCGATACATCCCTCGGAGGGGTCAGGCGTTAGGCCTACTGGGCCCGCGCCGTCAGCATTTCTGCCGTTGCTGTCTCCGTCCCCCTCAGCAGTTGTTAGGGAGAATTCTCAGAAATGTGCTAATTTCCTCTACCTTAGAAACCCCCAGCAACTTTGCTGGATTTTGAGGACTTGATTTTTTATTTTAACCTGGACAGAGTGAGACCATTTTTCCCACTCATGTATTTAAAATTTCTGAGCTTTGTGTTTCTTTTGGTTATGGAGCCTGACAAACGCCATAGGCATTCTCTTTTACATTGTGTCACACAGCACCTTCAGTGCAGTGGCACAGGGAAGTCTTTCAGATTTCGTAAATGTTTAAAGACCTTCTCTGGGATAAACTACTGTTTCCCAGAGCAGTAAAATGAAATTGACTTTACTAACATTTGTAAATTTCTAGACCCAGCACACACTATTTTACAATAGGGTGCCAGAAGGGTTACCTAGTATCCCCCTTGTCTAGCTTCTCATGTAACGTTTTTAATGTTACCCGTTCCTCGATGAATGGCTGGTGGGAGTGGTTTGATTTTAACTACCGTGGTGTGCATTTACCGTGGGCTGCATTCGCAGCTACAGTAAAGCACCGAAGGGTGCCATTTTTTGTCAAAATGGCCCAGGCTTATTTTTTCGCCATTTCTTTGTGGAAAGGTCCTTCTTGAGATTTACTCTGCGCGCCAAACCAGGTTTGGTCCCTTTGCCTTTGGCAGGTTTCACAAGTGAAGCCCGCTTCTGGCTCCAGTGTGTCTAGGGTGGGCAGGAAGTGAGGGAGGTGCCCGAAACTCCCTGTGCTTAGTCTCCTAGGAGACCCAAATGCACTCTGTAGTGATTGGCCGGCTGACTGTCCGGCAAGGACAGCCACCCTGCTGGGTGACTGACAGCTAGGCTGGAATGAATGTGAGAGAACTGAATAAAAGGCAAGGCTTTTGGCTTGGAAGCCAGAGTCGACCACGGCACGAAGGAACCAAAGAAGAACTTGGAGAGGACGCCTGCTGCAACTCCTGGACCGTGGGTTTGCCCAGTGAAGCCCTGCTGCTGTGCTGAAACTCCAAATTCGTATCGACAGAAGCCCCTGCAAGGACGACTTCTCCCCTTGAGTTGGTGGGACCAATCAACTCCAAAGTAAGCCGCCTGGACATTCTCTCTGAGCTGGTTGACTTTCCACAGAGTTGCTGCTGGAAACCGAAATACCAGGGAGAGAAACACCAGATTGTGTGCGTTGCTTTTAAGCTGGCCAAGAGCTCCAGGAAGATCCTCTGGACTCACAGGAAGCAGGACTGACTGAGCCTGAGCCCCCTCAACAGAGTGCGGGACCCCAGAAGCAAGGATAGCTCACCTCGACAGCCAGGAACCACGGTGTTGCCATTTGTGGTAGACGCGAGCAGCTGAAACACCGAACAGTCACTTGTTTGAAGATTGCCGGTTGCGAGTGGTGACCGTCCCATTGCAGTGCAGGAGTACCCAGAAGTCCTCCCTCTTGTCCACGCGACTGAGGCCCAGGAACAATGAGATCTGCAGAGCTGCTCAGGAACAGAAGTCATCTGCTGCACTTTTTCTTCAATGCAAAGGTACTGTAAAAGTCTGAGAGAACTTACCTCTTGCTGTAGAGTTGCTTGCATCTTCTACTACTCACAAGTCTAACGACTTGTGGCCCTACATTGATTCTTGTTTTTCTTCAAAGACTTCTAAAACATTGTGCAAAGACTTTTCTTACTTACCTGCAAAGGAGTGCTTCAGCTCATATAGATTTTTGCCATATGACTTTGGCTTAGCCTGTTCTACTGAATGACTCTTATTGGGGGATCTGTAAGTATTTGCCTGTTTAAGAATATTTGTGCTTTCTTGTATGTTCTTATAACGTTTTTCCTTTGACTTACTCTTAAATGACTCTAAATGCAACAGTGATATATTAATGTCCCTAGTACCCTATCTATTGAAGTCACCCGAGGGTGAAGGTTGTGTCTGTGGGTCACCCCAAAAAGGTCTTTACTGATTTAGAAACTAAGAAAGTACAGTTTTGAGGTGTATTTGTGTGTTACTTTTATATTGCTCCCTTCTGAAGGCTTATTCTAACTGACTGATAAATTAATAATTGTTTATTTAAGAAACCTTTTGTGTAAGTATTTATTTGAATACTTGTCACTGAAAATCTGTGCAACTCCCCTACAGCTCACATTGACCCCTCTTGCGATAAGCCTGGCTGCTCAACACGCTAACAAAACTGCAGTACAAGCTTATACCAAAGGTTGGGTTTCCGATTACCTGTAGTCAGGGTTGTTGTAGTGTTCCCAAAGGGTACTGCATACAATTGTGCCTAACAGCGGTTCCGCTGTCGGCGTTGCCCCCCCTCGTCCTCCTGGACCTTGTGTACGGACACCTGGTCCTCCACGTCCAAGGAAGAAATATCGGTGCCATGGAGTAAGGTTGAAGAACCCCCGCCTTCCCCTTTTTTTGCATCCTGAGGGGTTGGGGTCGGGCTTAGGGATGGCATCCTCTTCTCTGTCGTCCTCTGCATCGGTTTGGCAGAGGCCTCCCGCCTCGGGGTTAGGGACACTTGGCATTGTCGGGGCTACCTCGACTGGTTCAGCACCCTTGGCCTTTGAGAGGGCGGCCAACACCAATTTTATTGTCCTGGGGCCTTCTGGGGCAGGTCTGTTGCCTTTTCCTGCGCTTTTGTCTTCTCAGGCTTTTCCCACCAGGTTAGCCGATTTCCTCTTCGATGAGGAGCTGGAGCGATGGCTGGAGATGGAGGCAGATGGAGAACATGAGCGTGCCCTGGCCATTGCAGGACTCGCATGCGCGGTGACCCGAAAGGAAACCGACTCGCAATGCTTGGCCTTGTCTTGGGCCCCCACGGATGGAGCGCCCTCTAAGGACTTAGAAGCCTGCTCCTCGGACTGGCTGGTTGTACGTGAGGCATGCCCCTGCTTGCCACACAGGGCAGAGGCCTTGGTGCTGAGCCACGCCGCTAGCCTACTGTGTATCATTCACGGTTTGCTTGAAGAACCCGAGGCAGATTTCACAATCCGCTTCCCTGTGATCCAGATGGATACAGTAGAGGCACTGGAGGAGTTTGTCCTCTACAAACACATTCCGTAGTCCGGAGCAGAGCTTGAAAAGGGAACTTCTCTCTTCCGACTTCCGAGTGCGGAGTAGGCCCGAGGGCCTTATGGAATCTAAGATTAAACTTTTACGATTCTTGCCCTTGAGGGGTGTTGGAATTTACCGACAAACGATCCCTGCTTGTCGGCCGAAGGAGCAAAAGACCACACAGGCTCCATTAGACAAAAATAGAAACGTTTTATCGAAATAAGCGCAAAAACATAGAACAGCTTACAGAGCAAAACACGAGGACTCGCAACACTTGAATGAGCGGTAAAAATCTTAAGATCGCTGCCAGAGGAGGGGCTTAGGACGAGGGCAGTCATTGACTGGGGGTAGTATGACCCAGAGTTCAGTGATTGGTTTAGAGGAGAAATACAGTTTGTAAGTGAAAGTGATACTGTTTTTTTTCTTTTACCGAGGATTCCCAGCCTGACGGGGAATATTCATGAGCATGTGCATCCATGCCAGACCCCATGCTGGAGAACATTTTTCGTAGTACTGACAGCCTGAGGGACATGCCCGTTTCCCCATAGCATATGAGAAAAAGCTAGTGCAGTGAAGCTTAAGGCTTCACTGCACTGTAAAAATAGGTCAGCATCAAAAATAAAAGCAAAAGGTTTGGGGGTTCCATAAAGATGGAAGGAAAGGTGCAGTCAAGAGAAATCTTTCCTAACAGTCTCCCCTTGCCGGCCTGTACTTCTTGGAGAAGTCAGAGTTGCCTGAGGGTGTGGCACAAGGTCTCTGCCACTGGGTGGCGATAGCGTCAGCAATAGCTGCATTGAAGGGCATGGCCCTCTCAGTAGCAGGTCCCTCATCAAGAATATCAGTTAAATCATAGCCTGATAACGGCTTGGCTGGAGCACTCCACCCCAGGCTATCCACCACCCTGTCTCTAAACTTGGCCTTAGTGTTGCCATACAGGTGGGTCTGCTGCGTTTCATGTCCAGGGACGTATTGAGTCCACTGGCATCGTGAAGACCTTCAGGCAGTGCTACCAGATCTGCATGGTAGACGAAAAGTCAGCCCCCAGTACGTAAAATCGAAGCCGCTCTGGTCGCCATCAGCTGCGCTGAAAATATCAGTCATGGAGCACTGGCAAGTACCGGCACTGAAGGCAACACGACTTTGCTCAGTGCCAAGCCAGAAAACTCCAGACGCCAATGGTGTCTTGATGGTGTTTGCTCTGGGGCCAGAGGACGCCGCTCCAGCCACGTGGGCCTGCCTCATTGAGGGGTCGCCTGTAACGGCAGCTGCCTTGCAAAATATATTCAGCATTGGAGTTTTAAATTCCTCCCACTCAGCCCTGGAGGTCGGCCCCGCAACAGACTTCCCGCAGTCACTTGAAGAATCAGACTTGTGCCTTCTTGTGGGAGAAGGAAGAAGATGAATGGCTACAGGAAAAGGACCTCTTTTTGGTATTTTTACAATGCCTCTCTTCCTTTTCTAGAGTTGGCTCCTCTGTTGAGTCTTTGGAAGCCGACACAATCGACCACGTCAGGTGTTTAGAGGGAGGTCGGCCTACCGGGATCTGAGCCACCCGTTCCCAGCAGGATTTTTGATCATCTTGCTTCACGAAATACAGCCCTCGATGTTTTGACCAGCACTGAAGCAACACACGCAGATGCTGTGTGGGTCCGTAAAAGACATTTTGGAGCTGCATTCCCTGCAGCGTTTGAATCCGGAGACTCTGGAATCGGACATGGCTCAAACTTGCATCGAACAAGAAAATAAAACTATAGCGATGTTACTCGAGCAGCGTGTAGAGCACGTGGATAAAAGGAACTGAGGAACAGGGGTGTAGTGAAGCCGTATATGTACAACGACCGGCGTCCCATACAGAACCCATGACCGAGGCATCAAGGCAAGACGGATCGACTGCCGAGTCGAGGTGCAATACGCCCCTCGTCAAAGAGTTTTCCGAGCAGCCGACGCTGGAAGGGAGATCGGATGAGGAATCTGCAGGAGAAAGGCAATCCATTGAAGGCTTTACTTACCTTCCAAAATTCAGGAAAGTGTTGAAAACAAAGCAAAAAGAAACAAGTGTCCCATAGAAGATTATGGATGGAAAGCAGCAAAACGAAAATCTTTCCTAACACTTTGGACTGTGAAAGACCCTTGGACCATTCTTGGCACACTTCAAGAGGTTCATCATACCATTCTAATCATTCTCTTGAAGAAGTGAAAGTCTGTACCTTTGCATAATCCAGTCAATGCAATGTGTCTGCAGTTTCAGCAGTTTGCCTTAACTGCAGAGGGTTATTGTAAGCATTAACTTTTTACAATTCTTTCCAGCAGATTGGAAGAATCATGTAAAGCACATTCATTTGTAGAAGATGGGTGTCCATGAAATGATAGAATTAAAAAAAATCAAAATGATAAATGACTTAATTATTTAGTCTTTCTAATAATGCGGGGATACCCCCCACAAACCCCTACATTAATTTCCTTACCTCACCGCACACCTATATTTTAATAAACAAAATGTTGATAAAAAACGGGCAAGTAAATTCAGTCATTGTTTCCTTTTCATTCAATTATTTCTACAGATAGCATGGGAGGTACTGTGTCAGGGAACAATATCTACATTAGCTCTCTTTAAAGGCAACAGTTGTAGAAGGTGAAAAGCTATTACTTGCCTCCTGCAGCTCTTTTCTGCCCATAAACAACCTTGCCATCAAAATCATCCACAGGCACTTTAATATCCGGTTCCACCTGGGATATGGTGCATGTCAGGTGCTCTTCAACCTCAGAGAGTAACTGTGAAGAGAACAAAAAAATATTTAAATGAGAGGAGTGATCATACTGTACACTTGAAAAGGAGAGGATGCTGAAGAACAAATTACTTACCTGTCGATAATGTTTGTTCTGATGGATGTTACTCCCACGGATTCCTCATCTATGATATCCCTATATCCACAGTGCAGCTGTTCTTCAGAAACATTTCTGCTGCCTAGGGGCGTAGCACAGCTCTGCGTCAGCTCAGTTTGACGCTTCTATTCGCCGAACATTTTGAAGTACTGCACACCGTGACCCCAGTTTCACCCTTTTCCCCAAGAACTGACGCAGAGGGACCACAGAAGCATTGGTGTACAGATTATCCGCCAAGAAGGGAATAGGGAGGGTGATGAGGAATCCGTGGGAGGAACATCCATCAGAAATTACATTACTGGGAAGTAAGTAATTTGTTTTTCTAATGGAGTCACTTCTCCCATGGGTTCATCTATGATAAGTCTCCCAAAGCAGTATGAAAATCTGGAGAAGGGAGGAGAGCAAGGACACCATCTAGACAAGAAAACAATGGAGAACCACCCTACCAAAACAGGCGCCCTGACCTGAAAGGGAATCCAAGCAGTAATGTTTAGCAAAGGTGTGCAGATGGCCATGTTGCTGCCTGGCAGATATCCAGAACAGGTACTACACCTCCCCCCAGGACATCCAGGGACATCCTTTGCAGCCAGATCATGACATTACGAGATAGAGAATGATCCACCTAAATAGGGTCTGTTTAGTAACAGCCCTGCCAGCATGAACCCCAGTGTAATTAATGAAACGCTGGTCAACTTGCCTAGCGCCTCTCATCCGTGAGACACAGAAGCCGACTGCCTAAACCGGCTCAAGCCGATTGGACAAATTACCTTACCCTAATGTTCTTTCGATGGATTCTTCTACTGCAGATTCCTCATCTGATATCCATTGTACAGCTCTGTTGCTCGGAAATTTTGCCAACGGTGTGCGTAGTGGAACTCGACTTGCCCGTCGATCTGTCTTGCGCGGTGGTCAATCATCTGCTCCGGAAGTGACGTCATGCACCATACATATACCACGTCACTACGCTCCATGCCTCAGTTCCTCCCACTCCCCCCAACCCCAAAAGCACAAACACTGTATAAGAAAACAGAAGGTGGCTAACCAGCCTTAAAAAGCAAATATGGAATAGAAACCAACAGGTTAAAAACATTCCAATTAGAAACCTTTAGCCTCCCAAAGCTATCACACTTGATGAAATTAGAAGCTAAGAGCCACAACAATTTGAGCTGGGACGTCTGGGAGGGGTGATGAGGAATCTGCGGAGAAGAATCCATAGAAAAAACATTACAGTAAGGTAATTTCTCCTTCAATGGATTGCTGTTCTCCTGCAGATTCCTCATCTGATAGACTCCCCAAGCAGTAAGTTAAAGGAGGAGGCCAGAAAGGATTACAGATGTAGGTTCTGCAGAACCTCTCTGCCAAAACGTGCATCAGCCCCACGTGCAATGTCCAAAGCATAATGCTTTGTAAAAGTATGTCATGACGGCCACGTGGCAGCACAGCAAGTGTCCCGTTTGAAGGGCTGTGGAAGCAAAGACTCCCCTGGTGGAATGGGAACAGATACCCGGTGGGACTTATTTTCCCGTTGACTGGTAGCACTCAGATGCAAAAAATTATCTAGTGTGAGATGGTTTGTTTAGTAATCGCAAGACCTTTGCAGGAACAACTGGTCCGTCTTCCTGAACTCTGCTGTGCCTGCAAGATAAAAACTCAAGGCTCTTTTACGATTGGGGCGAAAGCACTCTTCTTCCTTTGAAGGTTGAGGAGGAGGGAAGAACACTGGCAAGTCCAAAGACCGAAATGTGAAATTCCGAAACGACCTTCGGAAAAAACCCTGGTCGGACCTTAAGATATACCTTCTCTCTAAAGAAATGCAAACAGGGAGGCTTGCAGCTTAAGGCCTGCAGCTCGCTAACTCTCCTGGCCGATGTGATGGCAATCAAAAAAGCCGTCTTAAGGGACAGTAACCTAAGTAAACAAGAATGCATAGGCTCAACCTGAGCTGCCTTAAGAAAGGCGGAGAACCAGGTTAAGGTCCCAACACAGAACAAACGGAGTTGGCAGGAATTTGATGAGCAGGCCTTTCAGGAATTGGGCCATGACCAGTATGGTGAAAAAGGAACCTTGACCTGGGGGCCTTTTAAACACAGAATGGGCAGCCAAATACCACTTGACCGTTGCAACCTGAAGCCCTGCAGAGGCTAGTGACAGAAGGAACTCCACACCACTGTTGTGGTGGGGCAAGAGATGGGGACAACCTTGCACTCCCTACACCTTCTCCACCTGCACGCATACAGAGATCTGGCAGACTGTCTGTGTGCAGCTAGCATCACCTCAAGAACTTCCTCAGAGAGGTCCCAGTCATCATACCTCATCTGCTCAATAGCCACGCATGTAGGTTGAGGGAGTCCGGGTTGGGTGCAGTATCCGACCCTCCGACTGGGTGAGATCATTTGATCGCCAAGGCAACCGGTGAGGTGGATAGATCTAAGAGGTCGAGTACCACACCCTCCTTGCCCAATTCGGGGCGATCAAGATCATGGTCACGCGAAACCTCGTCAACCTCATGAGAATCCACGGAATGATGAGGATCGGAGGGAACGCGCAATGGAGAGGGAAAGTCCAATCCACCAGAAACACGTCTCCTAGTGCACTGTTCACTGTGAATTCCCTCGAGCAAAGCTGTTTGCAGTTCCTGTTGGCTTCCGTGGCAAACAGATCCACTGCTGGGGTAGCTCAGAGAGCGAAGACCTCTTCCGGGACTCCCTGGCACACCCCCCACTCGTGTGAGACCGTGCTCTGCCTGCTCAGAGCATCCACCAAACTGTTCTGTCCCTGCCAGATGAACTGCAGAGACCGAGATTTGATTCTGTAGCAACCAGAACCACAGTTGCATCGCTTCTGTGTAGAGGGGCCGGGAATGTACTACCTGGCCTGTTCAGGTAGTGCATGGCCAGAAGGGATCCCAGGCCATAAGATTCCTGCGCCTGTCCCACCAGCCGAGTCCACAAACTACCTGGCTGGACACCCTGAGAGGATCCGAGAGGGCTCCCAGATACTGAGACAAATCGTCTCATAGGAGCCACTGAAGGGATGTCATGCGAAGTCTGGTCTCTGGCACCAGGAAAATGCAGGAGGCCATGAGGCCCAAAAGGCTGAGAAAGGAAGTCGCTGGAAAGGTGGCGTGGCTCTGGAACAACTGGACCATCTGTTGTATGTTGTCGGCTCTCTCCTCGGGAGGGAAGGGAGCCGAGGACTGCTCTGATGAACTGAAGGTTTTGGACTGGTGTCATGTGGGATTTCATTAAGCTCCTGGAGAAGCCCACCTGTGCAGCACCAGACAGGTTTCTTCCAGGTGAGCCAAAACCTGTCCCACTGACTTCCCCCGGATCAGCCAGTCGTCCAGGTACGGGAATACGAGCCGCGACTACCGCCATGAGCTTGGTAAAGACCCTTGTATTGTATCAGAATTTTTTAAGTGCAGCAAAGACCTGGTGGCATCAAGGCGCTAAAAACCGTAGAGGAAAAGGCAACACCCCACATTTAAAACAGCATTTTCAGCTGTTTGCGAAAGATGGATAGGACGTGAATGTTCCTTATATGAAAAGGAAAGGCATTACACAAAGACGGAGCCAACACAGAGAAAGTGCTGCCTCCCGCACGGGTGCGTCGGTAGCCAGGGACAGACTACAGTTGAGCAGAGGAGGCTCTTAGGTTGCTAAAGAGATATTTTAGCTTGAAGGAATTCAGCTCTAACAGAATAAATTGCACAGTGAACTGTGCATGATATATATATATATATTTTACACAGCCACGGTAGTTCTGGTTAAGTTGCTAATCCCATAGGAAGAATCACTTTTTTGGCGGCTTATAACTTCGCTCTCCCAGGATGACTCCTCACCAAACTTTGCACAAAAAAAAAAAGAAAAAAAAAGAATATGGCCCTGAATTTTTTGCAAAGTTTGGTGAGGTTTGGTCAAGGAAGGGGGGGGGGGGGGGGAGGGGAGGGGCAAAGTTATAGAGGGGGTCCCATAATTTCTTCTTTCCCCATAGACACAATGGCAAGAAACTTTGCTCACGCCTACAGCCCAAACCGCTGGACGGATTTTCACAAAATTTGCGGCGGGAGCGGCAGCTTGGTCCCGAAAGTGTGCATTCGTTAATTTGGTGTAAATCAGTTGAGTTGTTTTCTTTTAAATGACAAAAATGTAAGTAAAAAAAAAATAGTGATATCTATGCCCGGTCTGTGGACTCACTTCCCTGTTCGGTCCGCGGACTGGCCTCTGATTGGCCGTGCTGTCTGCGGACTGGCCTCTGATTGGCCAAAAAATTTGCTGACTGTTGCATGGTCCGCGGCCGCTGGTGGAAAAACATGAAATGCATTAGCTTTCCTGAAACGCCCGCCATCTTGGATTCAAGGACTCTTTTGGGGTGCGCGGACAGCGCAGTGATTTTTCTTTAAAAAAAAAAAAAAACAGCATTTCACTTGTCAAACTGAACAATCTCTGGGGCAATGGGGGGGGCGGGGATGGGATGGGATATGGCCATAAAAAGCCAAAAAACGCGTTGTTTCACCCCCCAAAAGTCCGCTAATACTCTAGATGTCCTGGGGCAGTCCTGTGGTGTTCGCGGACACTTCAGATGTCCTATGACATCTGTACCTATTTCTGCATTACAGGGTTGGGGAAAGGCAGTTTTTGGATGGCTTATAACTTTTGCGGCACTCAGTGAAACTGCATGTAATTTTGCAATTCTATTCTAGGACTAACCCTGAATGGGTTTTGTGGGATTCTGTCAAGAGGGGGCAAAACTAGAGGGGGCGGTCCCAAAATATTGTAAAGGCATATAAATGTGGTGTGATTTAACGAATCTGCACAACATTTGGTAAAACGAATTTGGATCTAGATATAAATAGTTTTCTAAAGTTTGGTAGGATGTTGCAGAAAGTGTAATGAAGTGTTAAAAATGATTCTAGACGGTGGGAAATGGCAGAGTTGTGACATTTAGTAAATTGGACACAAATATTGTTATATTTGGTAAGTATGATATTAGTGAGTTGTAGGAAAATAGCATGCACTGGTAAAAACCCATGAAATTCACTAAAAAAATGTTAAAAGGGACACTATGGTTAAGTTGCGCTATTAAAACCTATGAAATTCAGTAAAAAAAAAACTTTGTTAAAGGGACGTTATGGTTCCAAGTAAAACCAAAAAAACCCTGAAATTCGGCAGTTATGGCAAACTAAGCAACCATAACTCACGCCACCACCGTGCACTGCTAAGACTAACACCCAGGACATCAAAGATGACATCACAAATGGGTTCTGGGGCGGAATCTATGAGTGCCGCGACTTCTTCCCACTGGTGGCAGTTGTAACGCGCCAGCAGGGTGGTGGAGTTGGCAATCCTTGCCTGGTAGGCGGATGTGGAGGCTACTTTCCTGCCCAAGCCATAAATCATCTTGCTCTCCTTGTCGGGAGGAGCTTCCGACGATGACAAGGGTGTTCCCGCCCTCTTACGAGTGTTTGTAACTACCAGGGAGTCTGGTTTCAGATGCCCTCTTACGTACAGTGGGTCTGTTTGGGCTGCCCTGAAAAGCTTCTCAACTCTGGGGTTTACCGCCCTAGTGAGATAGGGATTAACAAGGGAAGGGTCTATCCTTTGTATTGACTTAAGGATAGGGATGGCCTGGGCAACAGGTCTCCTTTCTCCCACTAACTCCTCGGCAAAGTCCCTCTCTTCCTGAGCACCCTGGGTGTCAATGTGGAAGTGTTCTGCCGCTCTGGACAGCACTTCATTCAAGAGAGGCTGGTTATCGACAGGGGAGTCGGTAACCGGGGGTTCTTTATCTACCGGGGAATCTAGCCTGTAGGTTTCTGGGTTGTCCTTCTCCTCCTCCTCCTCCTCCCCATAGTAGCCCGTCCCAGTTTGTTCTTCCAACATGCCCAAATCTGGATCCTCACAAAGGGATGAGCTCCCTGATATTGAGAATAGGGCTGTACACCGAAGGGGTCTGAAGTAGAAGCTTCAACCCAGGACTTCTTACTTGAGGGTATAGGATCCTTAGAGCCTGAGGGAGTTGACCCATCGGGGGTAAAAGAGAAAGTGTTCAGGGTTTTTGGCGTACAAATCTGCCAATGATGACATCCTTGACATGACTGTCTATGTCATCACTAGACCATTCTCTTGAACTGGGAATGATTCTTTCTTGAAGGCCTTTCCCCGTTCTATCTTGACTAGACCTACTGGTTTGAACAGGGGTCTTTGGGATAACAGAAGACGGAGACTTGTCCATCTGTTTATGAGGGGTAGAATGTTTTTGAGGTGTGGAAAGAGGCTGAGACTGCTTCCTCTGTTGTTTTTTCCCCTTACCAGTGGGTGGAAGAGTGTTTACCCTGTTTTTTCGCCCCTTCGGAGCATTTCGACGCCTGGCGTTGAGGTTCGGGGGTAGTGTCCCTATCTCTGGAGTGTGGCGGTTGGGACTCGGGACCAGCCGTTGCGTGGCCTGTTGACGCCGACTCCTGGAATGCCGTCTGGGGATAGAGGTCGGCTTCGTCTCCTGACGATCGAACCTCTGTTACCTTGGGAAGCGAGGCACTTCTAGCAACAGTGGATGGTTTCCTGGAGTCATGCGGCGATCTAGAACGCTCAGAGGACACCGATTCGGACCGTTCTCTATGTGCCTCTCTCCGAGTACTCGACGTGCGCGTCGAGTCTTGGTTGGACTTCGTGTGTTTTGTGGAAGTGCTGTGGGTAGCGCTTGTGTCGCCGGGGGTATTCCCCATTTCCGCCCTGCCAGACGACCTTCCGAGGTCGGGGACTTGCTCTTGGCCGTCAATTGACGCCACGTTGCCCTCGCCGTCCGAAAGCACGGCGTCGCTGCCATTGCTGAAGGCGCCCTCCGCTTACATGGCCTCTTGACGCCTGGCGTGGTGGGCCCAACGCTTGATCGAACGGTCCTGGAGTGTTTTCGGTTTGAACCTACTACATGCTCTGCAGTTAGCCTCGGGGTGGTCCCTCGGTAAGCAGAGATTGCACGTGGCGTGTCTGTCAACCCAAGGGTACTTGAGGTTGCATTTGGGGCAAAATTGGAAAGGGGTACCCTCCATACGCACCTTGTGGCAGCGGGCTAATAAGTGTAGGAATATATAAGAATGTACCTATATACCAAAAGAGTGTAGAGTATGTCCACCCCCCACTCTCCCTACTTGCAGGGCCGAGGCCAGAGGCCTTCCGAGGCCCAAATCTGTTGTGCAGCTCTCGACGGTCGATTCTTTCTCCGTGCCGGCGTCGAGTGTGGATGTTCGGTGACTCGACGTTGGGGTGGAGAAATGGGGAAATATAACCATTTTAGAAAAAGTATGGCTAAGGCCAGGAAACTCCGCAGAATGCTTCCGACCAGTATGGCAGAAAAAAACAATCTGAGGGTCCTAGACGCGTGAGGGATCATGGGTACAGTGGACGTCACACTAGGGATAGTATTACTGGCATGCCCTGTGTCGACGCCCATTTTCGAGTTTCGAAAACCAAACTGTAATAATCTGCAGCTCCCACTAGATGTCAGCCTATGCACAGCATGTGATCTAAGCAGATTCCACAAGCCTCAGAGATAGATATATATATATATATATATATATATATATATATATATATATATATATATATATATATATATATATATATATATATATATATATATATATATATATATATATATATATATTTAACACTTCAAAACACACTCTGTTTCTCCAAATCAGATAACCATTGCGGACACGTCCTACACACACAGGAGACTTTAATAGCTAGGACACTGACATTTATCACTGGTACATTTAGAGCAATACAGAGTTTGGTGCAAAGGTTAGATTGGGGGATAAAACAAAGGTTAACAAATTAATAAACAGGTAAGTACTTTTGAAAACCTTCCAAAGCAGAGTAAACTTGACCCTTTCCTGGGTGAAAGGCCAAAGCACAAAGTCAGAGGTAAAGAGGAGTCTCTTGGGGAGCTATGGCAGCCAATGTTAATTGCACAATGTCAAGGGGAGCTGAAGATGATCTTTGCAGGTAGGTAAAAAGTCTTGCAGTGTTTTTAGAGATGTTTGTAGAAAATAGAACACTTGAAGGGCCACAAACTGAGAGGCATGTAAGGTGCAAAGCTTCAGCAACTCTGCAAGGTACCAAAGACAGGTCTCAACTGAGAGCAAGTGCGGCTACACCACAAGACTTAAGTTCTTAGACTTTAAAGTACCTCTGGTTAGAAGAAATGGTTCCAGCTGGCTTCTGTTCCTGTAAAGTTCTGCAGATTCTGTTGCTCCTGAGCCTCAGTCATGGGGACAAGAGCGAGGACGTCTGGGGACTCCAGTGCTGCAATTGGAAGGTCAGCGGCAGCAATGGGCAAACTTCAATTCAGCGGATCTTCAGTGTTTCAGCTCCTCGCGTCTGACAGCAAATAGCAACACTGCGGTTCTTGGATACCACTTCAGACTTTTCTTGCATCTGGGGTTCAGCACTCTGTTGAGGTGGCTCAGGCTTGGTCAGTCCTGCATCAGAGAAGTTCAGAGGATATTCCTAGCGCTCAGGTCGGACTTAAAAGCAACGCACACAATCTGGTGTTCCTCTCCCCGACACTTCGGTTCCAGCAGCAGTGGAAATGCAACCAGCTTTGAGAGGACGTCCAGACGGGCTTACTTTGGAGTTGATTGGTCCCACCAACTCAAAAGGGAGAAGTCGTCCTTGCAGGGCTTCTCTAGTCGAGGCGAATTCGGAGCTTCAGCACAGCAGCAGAGCTTCACCGGGGAAACCAACGGTCCAGGAGTTGTAGCAGGCGTCTCTTCAAAGTTTTTCTTTGAGTTCCTTCATCCAGTGGTCGCCTCTGCCTTCCAAGCCAAATGCCTTGTCTTTTATTCAGTTCTCTCCCATTCATTCCAGCCTAGCTGTCAGTCACCCAGCAGGGTGGCAGCCCTTGCTGGACAGTCAGCCGGCCAATTGCTACAGAGTGCATTTGGATCTCCTAGGAGACTAAGAACAGGGATTTTCGGGCACTTCCCTCACTTCCTGCCCACCCCAGACACCCTGGAGCCAGAGGCGGGCTTCACTCATGAATCACGCCAAAGGCAAAGCGAACAATGGACCAAACCTGGTTTGGCGCGCAGAGTAAATCTCAGGAAGGACCTTTCCACAAAGAAATGGGGAGAAAAGAAGACTCAGGCCATTTTCACAAAAATGGCACCCTTGGGTGCTTTACTGCAGCTGCAAACGCAGCCCGCGCTAAATGCACACCACGGTAGTTAAAATGAAACCACTGCCACCAGCCATTCAGTGAGGAAAGGGTAACATAAAATATGTTACATAAGAAGCTAGACAAAGGGGATACTAGGTAACCCCTCCAGCACCCTATTATAAGATAGTGTATGCTGGGTCTAGAAAGTTACAAATGTAAGTAAAATCAATTTCACTTTACTGCTCTGGAAAATAGTAGTTTATCCCAGAGAAGGTATTTAAACCTTTGGGAAATCTGCAATATTTCCCTGTGCCACTGCACTGAAGGTGCTATGTGACAATGTAAAAGATGATGCCTATGGAGTTTGTCAGGCTCCATAACCAAAAGAAACAAGTTCAGAAATCACACTAAAATACATGAGTGGGGAGAAAAAAAAGGGTCTCTCTCTCCAGGTTAAAAAAATCAAGTTGTCAAAATCCAGCAAATTTGCTGGGGGTCTCTAAGGTGGAGGGAATTAGACAATTTCTGAGAATTCTCCCTAACAGTTGCTTTGTATGTTGCTCCCTTCTGAAGAAGTCTTATTCTAACTGACTGAAAAATTAATAATTGTTTATTCAAGAAACCTTGTAAGTATTTATTTGAATACTTGTCACTGTGAATCTCTGTGCAACTCCACTACAGCTCACACTGACCCCTCTTGAGATAAGCCGGGCTGCTCCACACGGTACCAAAACTGTGTAGTACAAGCTTATACCAAAGGTTGGGTTTCGTATCACCTGTAGTCAGAGTTGTTGTAGTGTTCCCAAAGGGTACTGCATACAAACTTTGCCTAACAGTTACCTTTCATGAAACCATAATAACAAAGCGCTTAGCAGCTTTAAACAGCTTGATTCATGCATTTATGTATAAATGTTCATATATTTTAAGCAGACAAATACAAGAAGCACATCTGCTTAAATCACTGCACCAGCAGGCCGTGATTTCAAATCCATTTTTATTCCCCATATTAACGGCAGTCTACCAACGAGAAAGGCCGGAGCATGTGAAGGCGGCCTTGACTCATGTTCCACATTGATATTGCTGCAAGATGCTTTCTCAAGCAACTCGCTAAGGAGCATATAATGTTTTTGTATTATTGACATTGGAGACACTTACTGAGAATTGATAAAACAGCCAGACACTTCAGAGAGATGTTTTTTCAAGCAACCTGCTGAGGGTTGATGTCTTTAGCTACTTGCTACGGTTTAATGTTTATACCAACCTAAGAACCGATATCTTCGTGACTTGCTAAAAGGGAGGTGCCCTCACATTATTTACCTACATAAATATTTACCTACATCGCACACATGAGGAAAGGGCCTTCCAAGTCATACAGGTTAAGAATTATTAACCACGGTTTTTGATGGTAAGTGGCTTTCCATTCGATTCACTATAAAATCGCATGGCAGCCCCAATATGTGGGCTGGCTGGTGGGGGTCTCTGAGTTCCCGAGGGCTTGGATTAGAGGGGGTGTTTTTACTTTAGGTTTTGCTTGCTTGAACAATGTGCTATACATGTGGTCTTCTCTTTATTTTTAATGCAGTAGAAACATGCTATGCATTAAATATGAAGATTTGTATTGACTTTATGTTGTTTTATTGTATACTATCTCATGGTTGAAACTACAGAGTAGGTTTTACAGTATTGCTTTTGATTTGTGATTTCAATTGAGCAGAGTCTTTATAAATTGGACAGGGTTTTCTGCATCAAAGCAGCTCATGTGATTGAAGCCCCATGCTTGGGACATTTTTTATATAGATTGATGTGATTGTGTACTATGTGATTGTGAGGAAACGTGAAGAGTTGGCGTATTGGATTTATGCTAGCAATAATGTATGATGTGATTAAAAGCTTCCCTTTCCAACATTAGTCATTGCTGACTGAGATATGTTGGTAAAGTGCAGTTTAAGGTCAATGAACACTTATTGTGTTGCATCATGCCTCTTTCCTTGAAGACTCGGGGTCTCTCTATATCCCTAACTAATGTGTAAATTAGGTGCAACATCACATTGTGGATGGGTTGCCGGGATTGTGAGTAAGTAGTCCTAACTAGACAGGTTTTTGGTTAGCAGAATGCTGTTGTGTGGGGTACATTTACCCACCCAGCAGAATTCCCCTCCATCACCAATCTGCACTTCAGCAGTTACCAACAAAATGGCTGCGCTGGTACTGTTGAGCACCATCGCATTGCCTTAAAACTGCGTTTTGCAATCACCAAAATAATGGCTGCGCTGTCTTTGCCAAGCACCTACGGAGCAAGATGAAACAGGTAACACACTGAGAAAGCCTGCCAGTGCGTTTCCTTATGCACACCAAAGAAGAGAATTGAAAAGCAGCGCTGCTTTGCTGCTAGCTCAGAATTTCCCATTGAAAAAGGAAATATTTTACATTTAAAATGATGCCGCCCTGATG
Organism: Ambystoma mexicanum; assembly: GCF_040938575.1. NCBI lineage: Eukaryota > Metazoa > Chordata > Amphibia > Caudata > Ambystomatidae > Ambystoma > Ambystoma mexicanum. The sequence goes on from NC_090927.1 coordinate 409,869,792, forward strand.
CTCTTTCATTTGTTCAACAATATACAGTTCTGATCCAGTAAGACCCAGCTATGCCCAGACATATTCAAGTTGGGCCCCAGCTAAAGATAGCATTTCTCACTGAATGACAGGCTGTGTCAGGCAAAAATCTGAAATCACAAAACTTTATTCCCAGCCGTACGGAAAAACGCTTGACATTTTGCTACAAAATATTCCAGATAAACTCTTCAAAAGAAACCCTATATCTCTGTGCATATGTCAGTTTCAAGGGATCTTTACTTGGACAGATGTCTGTGTATTAGAAACATGACTGGGGCTTTGTAAAGATTCAGAAAATGGATGTAAGAAGGCTGCATTTGAAAGTGACACCGCAGCAGAATTCACCACATGTAAAAAGGGTTGCTTTTGCAAACAAGAAAAATGTAATGTTGAATAAGGCCCTGTCCTTGCCTAGAAATGCAAGGGTGGTTTTGTTGGAAATCTAATGTTTTATTCCAACAGCCTTGCTTTTGGCCCAGAAATAAAATATATATAAATAAATGCAGTTGCTGTTCTGGGGAACCAGCAAAACAGGTTTTTAGGCCCTTGTCGTCAAAGGACATTTGCTTTTTGGGAACAGAATGTACTGCCCCCCGTAAGGGCCAGGCCCTTGGAAACTCTGACGGGACTAAGGGGGAGAATGTAACACGCTTATCAGACTTTGTGCCTGGGCTTCAGCCTGTTCCAATAGAGTTCCAGGACACTTGGGTGTGAAATTGCAAATAACACCTCCCCCTCAATTTCCAATGGGGGGGGCTTCAAAGCCGGCTTCAGAACAGCCTTGTAAACTATGCCCTTTTTTGGGAGACAATGCTGGCCATCTGGCTCAAAAGACTATTTTAATTAATAAACTATATTACACTGAAAATCATGAAAAATTATTAGACTGACAAAACACTACAAACTTGGGAGTTGGACTGCCATGCTCTGTGTGAAATATGTAATCTGCCTATGTAAGTTTCAAAATTGTCACAACTGTAAAAAAAAAAAAAAAAAAAAAAGAAAATATCCAGGTTTGTGCCATAACTGGTTTTAGCAAAAGTAACTGTGGGATGATCCTTTGCATTGTAAAGCACACATCATAAATCTGAAGTCATGCCCCTGAAACCCAACCTGCTGACAGCAAGGCGGTAACAATCACCCCTGACCAATCCAGTCGTTAGAGGCATGCCCAGCCTAAGCCTCCCCCACTGTATAATCCTGTGATGTCACCCGGCTTATAAAAAGTAGGAGCTCACAGAGACACCCACTCCTGAATTTTCCAGCGCCTGCGTATCCAGACATTTCATCTTCATCTGGCAGATTCCAGACCCACTGCCAGGCCAGAGCATAGTTGACCCTATCCAGGCAGGACCACCCTTCAGAACTAAACCCCATAACAAAATCCCACTAACTCAGGGAGAAGGGGAAAAAGCTGTGGTACCCTTTTTTGAGAGCATCCTGTCGCCAGACCTGCTTTTTGCCCCACTACCTGCATGCTGCTGTGCAGTGACCAGACAGGCCCAGCTGTTTTCTCCTAGGAGAGCTCCACAGTAACCAGTGACCAGATATTGCCTTGAGTCCAGACACCTGGTTGGCTGTCCCAAATTCCAAACTCCAGCACGGATTGAGAACATCTCCCCATCCCATAACAACACATACCCTACCCGATCTTGATACCTTGTCTTGATTCCGTAATCCCATCCATACCCTGATAATTTGTTTAAGATAGTATGAATTCTCTGTGCATCCTGTCCTTGATTTTCTAGTGTTAGCTCAATTCTTCCACTCATTTCAAGTCCTTAGTCCTATTTGGAGTAAATTAATTAATTTCCACATAAGAGACACGCGGCGTGAAGCGGGTTAAGACGGCCGCTTAACCTGTTTCAGTGCTATCTTCTTGATAATCTAGTTTAAGTAAAACTTGTCCTTTCTTTCCAAACCAATTTTCACTGTTAACTGTTTGATTTTCCCAAAACCGAATCTCCTTTCACATTGGAAATCTCATCCAGTTATTCAGCTAGAGTCCCTCTTTCACTTCTATATTATCCGTGTGATGAGCATCTACCACCCAGCCTAAAAGCCACATTTCGATTCTGTCAATTTCCCCCTTTTTTTTCCAAAACCGTTTTGACATTTAAAACTGTAAAAAAAAAAAAAAAAGAAAATGCAACTTTCCAACGTGTAATTTTGGCTGCAGTGTATTCTTACTTTCAAGTTGGTTTTTTTAACTGTATGCCCTTTGTTCATACCTTGCCTTATAGTTGCTAGTGTTCTCACATTGCTGATACTGTTAGAAATCATATTTACCTCATTTATTCAACTGCACATTTAAATTATTTACCAATTCTGAGTGTTATTGAGGAAATTGCATAGGTTTTTGAATCCGATTTTGCCTCATTTCATGGGGGAAGGTCGGTTTTTAATTCTGTTTGCTGCCGAGCATTCCCGACTCCTTGCTGCTCCTTTCTATCCACTCAAAATTCGATTTGTTGTGGATGTAGGGACCACAGCAGGGGGAACTCTTAACTCGGGTGCTATCTACCTGAACAGTAAAATTGCTCCTATTCATCTGTGCTTTGGATATGTTATGGTAGAAGGTCAACCAAGTGTATTTCATCAGTTTACATTGTAATTATCACCCCATTGGTGATTGCGGGCCAATATTAAAATTGTGTGTTTTTTCTTTGAATATAAAATAAATATTACATTTCCACCAACCGGCCGATTCATGGTCCATTGTGACCCAGGGTTTTTGTAAAAGGGGGTGTGAGACGGTTTGGGTGCCAGCTCAATCTGAATTCTAGGAAATAAAATAAAAATATTCTAATTGAGCGCTACATCCTAGGCTAAGGGCAAGGGTCCTGGTCCGGTGTGTGCAGGCCGATAAGAATCCGTAACGGTTGCAAAGAGAAAGGTTTGTGAACTGTTTCTGTGACGAGTGAGGGAGATGGAATACACTTCTAAACCCATGTAAATAAATGTAATTGTAGCAAGGGCACAATCAGCACTGTACCAAGGCGAGGGAAGACGTTCTCCGAGTTCTAATTCAGTGTCTGATAGCTTCACTGTTGCATTCCAGAGCCCTTGAATTTACTCTCAGCTGGACTGGGAGCAGGGGAAGCCCCCTTAAAGTCAGAGGTCAGGCTAACTGGAGCAATCCCCAAACGGGACACAACACTCCAAAAAGTCAGGACGGGGTTCAAAACAAGCAAAAAAGAAATGGGGTCCCATAGAAATATATGGGGGGAAAGGAGCTGCAAAAAGAAAATATTCTTTTAACACCTACCTTGATAAAGGTTTGGTTAAACAGAAGTATTTTTTCGCCATTCAGTATAATACGGTAACCTCTCGGAATCATCTTCAGAATTATTTCTGAAAATCTACTTTAACATGTGGTAAAAAAGAAACTTGCAGGCATTGGAGAAAAGAAATGACAGGACATTGTCTGCTGCTACCATCCTATACTAGGCACATCAAAAAAGTAATGTGATAGGAGAATGTTCATTTCTGTGCAAAAATCCTCCCACCTTAGAGACACCTAGCTCTTTTGTTGGAATTAGGATTTTTTCTTTTTAACTCCCGAGTGAGTGGGACTTTTTTCTCACTCTCATGTGTTTTTTCCTGATTTGGATTTTGTTTTCACTGTTTTTGGAGTCTGACAAACTCCAAAGGCATCTGCTGTTTGCATGGTGACACAGCACCTTCAGTGCAGTGTCAATGTGAAATCCTTTGGATTTCTCTTAAGGTTTAAATACCTTCTTGGCTGAGCTACTGTTTCCAAGAATAGTAAGGTGAAATTGATCTTACCCTTTTTTCTTTTGTAAAATGAAATACAGCATCTTATGTGGAGTGCTGGGGGGTTTCTTAGTAGCCCCCTATCCTACTTTCTCATGCAAATTTTTTTTGTTACCCTCACTACTTTAAATGGCTGGTGGCAGTGGTATAATGTTTACTACCATTGTGCTTTTCTACCGCAGGCTGACCCCTCAGCTGCAGTACAGCACCCACTGGTGTCCATTTTGTCAAAATGGCCCTGTCTTTTTTCACCATTTTTTGTTTGCAAGGTCTTTTTTGGGTTTTACTCTGAGTTGACAGGTTTGAGCCCCTTGTGCGAGTTTGCCTTTGGTCTCTGGCTCCAGTGTGTCTGGAAGGACAGGATGTGAGGGATGGTCCCGGAACTCTCCTGTCCTTTGTCTATAGGAGTGCCTGAACGAAACCAATCCTGATTGGCCGACTGGCTGTCCTGAAAGGACATCCACCCTGCTGTGTGATTGACAGCCTAGGCTGTGCATGAATGGGAAAACTTTCATAAAAAGGCTAGGGTTTGGGACTAGAGGCAGAGATGACCACTGGAAGAAACAGCCGAAGAAACCGTGAAGAGAAGCCTGCTGCAACCTCCTGGACCTTGAATTGCCTGGTGAAGTCGCTGGCTGCTGTGCTGACCAGAGAAGCTCTGGATGGATCGACTTCTCCCATTGGGTTAACGCCAGGGGTCGAGTGTCTATAACAGAGTACAACATCTGCTGCAGAACGAATCCGGCCAAAAGCTCCAGGAGCCTCCTAAGGACACTCCAGAAGCAGGAAATCCCGATCCAGAGTCCCCTCACAAGCCCAGGACCGAGGGAGCAAGGAAAGTTCAACCAGAAATATTCGTTCTGCATCTGTGCTGTTTGCAAAGCGCAGAAACCATGAAGTGCCGCCGAATCGAAGAGAGCCCATAGCTGTCGACGACCTTCCCGAGTACTGCCGCCAGAGCTCTCCAGACATCCTCCCTCTTGTCCCCACGTCTGAGGCTCAGGAACCAGGGTCTGCTTGGCTGCATCAAGACAAGCTCCAACTGGACCACTTTTCTTCTAACCAGAGGCGCTTACCTTCTTGCCTCAAGTTGTGCTGTCTCACTTGAGATTTGCCCTTCTTTAACTTTCTGAGTTGATTTCAACCCCCCCTTTGCACAGGCTTAACAGCTTGTGTTCCTACAGTGATTTTCTGAACTATCTGACTTTTGTGAAAAGCTCTTCGTCCAAGAAGTGCATCAGAACTGTAGATGTTGTCCAATTGACTGGCTGTCCTGGCTCCCTAAAGGCACCTTTCTGAAACCATTGACTTTGGTATTACTTGTCCCTCATAGGTTGCAATTTGTTGAATACTTTTAACGCTGGGAAAGGCTTACCTAGATTTCACTGAATGATTCAAACTGTCTTTACTTTGTAAGAAAGTATTTTCTAACCTCGATTTTCCTTTAACCCTTCCTTCCGGAAACTCAGTCTAAAAAGGTATATTGCTGTTATATATAAATGGAATACTATACTTGTTATTGAAGTCACATCAGGGTGTAGGAGAAATGTATTAGCATATCCAAAGAGTATTCACCAACTTTATTCACGGTTGAAAAGTTATTCCAAAGTGTGCTCGACTATTACAAACAATTGCCTTTTTAAAGAAGCTAAACTAAAACTTGGTATAACAAACCTTGAGAGTGTAATTGTTACTTGGTTACTTGTATTGACGGATTTCATTTGTACAGCTCACATGTAGCCCTCTTGAAATAGTTCTGGCTGCTCAGTCACACTATCAACTTGTGTAGTACAGACCTATACCAAAAGGTGGGTACCTAATGCCAATCAAATAAGTCTTGTGTAGTCTCACACAGTGTGACTGCACTAATTCTTACCTTACATGATGTAACTACATAACAATAAAAAAGGGATACATAGTACTTTGCAGCACTTCACTATAAGGCAACGTGTGCTACAGTAAAATACAGACATTCTATACAGGGGACAGAACATCCTTGCACTGGTAACCATATAGGCTGACCAGTGGCCCCAGATTCAGTGAGTCGAGGAAGGGTGGTAAAGAAAAAACACTTTACCTACCTCAAAAAGGGTTCAAGACATAGCAAACAGCCGTCAATTCCATTTATGTCAATGGAAGGAAACATCTTTCCTAACATGGGGCATCGTTAGGTAAGTATTGATGCAGTTGCACTGTGTGGGACTAGACACTTATCTGCTTGGTATTAGGTAACCCACCTTTTGGTATAGGTCTGTACTACACAAGTTGGTAGTGTGACTGAGCAGCCAGGCCTATCTCAAGAGGGGTAAATGTGAGCTGTAGCAATGAAATTGGTCAATACAAGTAACACTTACAGTCAAGATTTCAGTTATAGTTATTTAACGTCAAGTTTTCAATAAGCATTCTTTAAAAAGGCAATTTGTGCAAAAATAAAAATACACTTTAAAAATACTATTCAGAATCAGAACAAGTTAATGGATAATCTTTAGATATGCTTCCTACACAATTCCTACACCCTGAGGTGACCTCAATCACAAGGACAGTAATGGCATTTATATATCACACTAGTTGTACTTTGCAGATTCTGAGGTCACAGAAAGGAAAGGTTAAGGAAGGAATGGAAAAAGGTTAACAGGATCTCAGTGTTGGGGAGAATTCTCATAAATGTGCCAATTCTTCACCTTAGAGACCCCCAGCAACTTTGCTGGATTTTGAGGACTTGATTTTTTTTTTACCTGGAGAGATTGTGAGCTTTTTCTCCCCACTCTCTCATTTATTTTGATGTGCGTTTTCCTCTTGTGTTCTTTGATTATGGTGTTTTAGATAACTTCAAGGATTGACAGATTGATAGCTCTTTCTCGATTCTGTGGGTGGTGGTGCATGGCCGTTCTTAGTTGGTGGAGCGATTTGTCTGGTTAATTCCGATAACGAACGAGACTCCTCCATGCTAACTAGTCACGCGACCCCCAGCGACCAAAGACTAGGTCCCTGTTTTCCTAAGAACTTACAGACACCAGTTGTCTTGCACTTATTATTTACTTAAGACAAAAAACTTTGTGAATGATGGTTCTAGGTTTTTTCATTTGTTTATTAATTTTTTTGTATTTTTCAAGTTGTTTGCCATAAACATGTTTGTTTTCTGTTCCTTTCTCAAATGCACTTCTAAAAATGAGAAAATGAATGTATTTTGACGAACGATGTACCTTAAAAAACACCTATACATCTTCTTGTAAAATTAATTGCATAGAAGATGTTGTGCAGCTACTAGCACTAAGTAATCCCTTTTTTTCTTAAAAAGAAAATTAAAAAATGTGGCAATCCAAGGGCCTCTTTTGCTCATCTTTTTAGAATATCCTTTGACAGCTAGCTAAGTAATAAAGCTGTTGCCAAATCCTATTTTTGCATGCTAAATAATCACCCTTTACCAAAATGTATAGGTAAAGAGATCTAAAAACAAGTGGCAGGACGCCTCCCTACTCGTTTCATATATTAGATAACTTCATAGGCATCATCTTTTCATGTGTGTTACAGAGCACCCTCATTGCAGTGACACACGGAATAATTTTAAGCTGTCCCAAGGTGTAAATACCTTCTCTGGGATAAACTACTGTTTCCCAGAGAATGAAAGGTTAAATTGACTACTAGTCTTTTTAAATTCCTAGACCCAGCACACACTATCTTACAATAGAGTGCTGGAGGGGTTATCTAGTATCCCCTAGGTCTGTAAACTCATCTAGCAGTCAAATGCTACCCTTTTCTATCAAAATGGCTGGTGGCAGTGGTTTTACAATGAACTACCATGATTTTTCCGACCGCGAACACCAGTAGCTAAAAATCGTGTGAGCCATGTTTTTCAAGATGGCACCTAAGCCCCCTTTGTTTAAACAGGTCCCAGTCTTTTTTTGCTATTTCGTTTTGGAAAGGTCCTTCTAGAGTTTGTCTCTGCATGCCAAACCATGTTTGGTCCCTTTGTTCTATGCCTTTGGCGGGCTTCAGGACTGAAGACCACCTCTGGCGCCCAAGTGTCTGGGGTGGGCAGGAAGTGAGGGAGTTGCCCGAAACTCCCTGTGCTTAGTCTCCTAGGAAACCCGAATGCACTGGCATGATTGGCTGGCTGGCTGTCAAGGACAGCCACTCTGCTTGGTGAGTGGCAGATAGGCGAATGAATGGGAGAAAACGGTTTAACAGGCGTGTCACTTGGCTTGGAAGGCAGAGTCGACCACTGGAACGAAAGAACCAAAGACGAGCTGGAAGAGGACGACTGCTGCAACTACTGGACTGTTGGTTTGCCCGGTGGAGCCCTGCTGCAGGTCCGAATTGCCACGTTCATCTCAACATAGAAGCTTCTTCAAGGACGACTGCTTCCTTTGAGTTGGTAGGACCAATTTACTCGTAAGCCACCTGGATACCATTCTCAGAGCTGGTTAGGATTAACCAGGGGGAAGGGCACCAGCTTGTGGGCTTTAAGAACAGCAACTGGAATCTAAGAATTGCCATTTTGCCAGCTTGGTGACCTGTCCCCGTGCAGTGCAGGAGTCCCCAGACGTCCTCTCTCTTGTCCCCACGACTGAGTCTCAGGAACAGCGAGATCTGCAGGAACTGCCAGGAACAGAAGTCTTCAGATGCGTCTTTTTCTTCAAAATAAGGTACTGTGAAAACCCACTGAGAGAACTTACCTCTCACCGCGAAAGTTTGTGGAACTTTGGCAGCTTGCAGGCCTAGTCAGCATGTGACTCGACATACGAACCTTTCTTCTGTGAACGACTTCTAAGAACCGTGGAAAAGACTTTTCCGTTTTAAATACCAGAATCGTTTTTACTTATACAAGACACCAGCCCATTGACTTTGGCCTACCTATTGCAATGAATCAACTACTCTGGTGAACTCAAACTATTTGCACTGTTTTAGAGTAACTAATATTGGTTTTATTAACTTATGGCTTTTTTGTCCTACTTCAATGCTATTTTACTCCTACTTCAAGGGAGCTCAACTGCTTAGTAATCAGTATTGTAATATAATTTCTGTGTGCTATTGGTTGCCTCATTTAGTGAATGCTTTATAAATGATTGTGTAATAAATTAAGAAGTGTTTTTACCAAGAAACCTTGAGTATACTTGTCTGAATACTTATTGTAGACCTTTGTGTAACACACTTACAAGCTCACATTCCCTCTTGAGATAAGCCTGGCTGCTCAGCTCGCTACCAAAACCTGTGGGGTACAGACTTATACCAAAGGGTGGTTTTGCTTACACCTGTAGTCCTAGTTGTGTGTAGTGGTCCCAGAGGGTACTGCATACAAACATTGCCTAACACTCAGTATATGTGAGGACACTTAAATCTTCCAATGAAGTCTAGACAAGCCTGTCCCAGCAATAACAGTCTAAAACAAGTTACCATCTATGAGGGACAGCAATATCAAAGTCAATGGGCTCCAAGAGCCTGCGGGGAGCCAGGACAGCAAAGTCAATTTGAAACAGTCTATGGTGCTGAGGCAGTTCTTAGAATCAAAGTATTGCACAAAGTTAGAGAGTTGGTTTAAAAAAAAAAAATCACTTGTAGGGTCACAAGCGGTTAAGCCTGTGGAAGGAGAGTTGGAATCAACTCTAAAAGTAAGCTAATGCAATTCCAAACTGAGAAAGGCACAGCTAAAAGACAATGAAGTACCCCAAGTCTACACAGTACCTCTGGTTTGAAGAAGAGTGGTCCAGCTGGATTCTGTCCTGTTACAGTGATGCAGACCCTGTGTTCCAGAGCCTCAGTCGTGGGAACAAGAGGGAGGACGTTTGGAGGGCTCCTGCAGTGGTAGTTGGGAGGTCATCGGCAGCTACGGGCTCTTTTCGGTTCAGCAACACTTTGCGGTTTCTGTGCTTAGTAAACAGCACTGTTGTGGATCTCAGATACCGGTTGGGCTTCCTTCACTCCTTGGGTCCTGCACTCTGGTGAAGGGACTCAAGCTTGGGTCCTCGACCCCTGCCACTCAGTTCTTACAGGAGCAAAGTAGTACAGCCAGTCTGGGAATATGGTTCAGTTGAGTTCGTCTGGGGGTTAGTTGGTCCCACTACCCCAAGGGAAGAAGTCGTCCCCTCTGGAGATTCTCTCAAATTGAAAAAGGAGTTTCAGCACAGCAGCAGGGCTTCACCGGGCAATTCAAAAGGTCCAGGAGGATGCAGCAAGTTTTGTTCACGGTTTCTTCGTTGGGTGTTTTTTTCCAGTGATCGACTCTGCCTCTAGTCCCAAAAACATTGCCTTTTAAGGAGGTTTCTCCCATTCATGCACAGCCTAGGCTGTCAATCACACAGCAGAGTGGCTGGCCTTAAATGACAGCCAACCAGCAAATCAGGATGGTTGCATTCAGGCACTCCTTGAGACAAAGGATAGGGGAGTTTCGGGAACCTCACTCCCCCATCCTGCCTTTCCAGATACACTCGAGCCAGAGGCGGGCTACAGGGCTGAAGCCCGCCAAAGGCAAAACGAACAAAGGGCTCAAACCTGGCTCAACGCACAGAGTAAAACCCAAGAATGACCTCATAAACAGAAAATGTCAAAAAAAGAAGACTGGGGCCATTTTGACAAAATGGTCACCCAAGGGTGCTGTACTGTAGAGGATTCAGCATGCGGCAGAAAAGCACAATGGTAGGAACATTAAACCACTGCCACCAGCCATTTAAAGTAGCAAGCGTAACAAAATGTCATACATGAGAATGTAGTTTAAGGGGCTACTAGGTAACCCCCCAGCACTCCACATAAAATGGTGTGTGCTGGACCTACAAAGAGAAAGGTTAAGTAACCTCAATTTCACTTTACTATTCTTGGGAACTGTAGTTCACACAAGAAAAGGTAGTTACACTGTAGAAATCTAATGGATGTCTCTGTGACACTGCACTGAAGGTGCAGTGTGTCACCATACAAAAAGTAGATACCCATGGAGTTTGTCAGACTCCAAAAAAAGTGAAAACAACTAATCTAAATCAGGTCAAAACACATGAGAGTGAGAAAAATGTCTCACTCACTCGAGGGTTAAAATTAAAAGTCCTAAAGTCCAGCAAACGAGCTGGGGTTCTCCAAGGGGGGAGGAATTTAGCACTAAAATGAAAATTCTCCCTAACAGGCATGACCTTTTATATACTGGCCGCGACATCAGAGGCACTGAATGCAGCAGAGGAAAAAGTTACTAGGACACCTGGTACTGGAGAAGTTATAAGTTATATCTAAGATGAGGAATCTGTGGAAGGAATCCAATAGAATTTCGCCCATGTTGTGCTATGGCACGTTAACAGGCAACTTAGTTGTGGATTGATCTTCCTGAACACAGTTCTTGGAAAATCTACCACAGACTTCAGGATGTTCAAATCTGAAACTTGAGGTACACATTCATAAACCATTAGAGGGCAGAAGACACATGAATCCAAGCAATACGCACATCAAACAGGATTTACATAGGTAGTTCATTCACATTGTGTACTTTATTCAGACCGAAATACCTGCATCTCATTGTACCAGATAGTACATCCACCATCATCCTTTAGCCTTGTGTTGTAGCAACTCTTTCCACGGCTGTTACATGTATGGTACCACACCTAGGAAAAATAAGGGAAAGGAGACAAATTTTGTTTAAATGTTTAAATAATCCTTTTAACAATTCCAGAATTACAGACAATATCTCCCAAGAAAGTAAAGGGCAAAAGGGTCCAAGAATCGAGCATCAAAACGAAGAAAAAATAAATCCATGGCCAAACCGTGCCATTGTTCAGAAACAACCATTTGCCAGAGTCACTACTCATATAAAGCATGCATCTCTGGGATGATATGGCAATTTCCCAAAATCACATTTTTGCTATCATGCATGGATAGCCACTTGGTACTACAAATGTTAACAGGCATGCTCTAAAATATAAAAGCAGGATTGACTTCGTTCAGAGACATTTACATAAGCCAAGTACTACAACTGCACTTGTTTCACAGAAGCGTAGCTATTTTATTTTCCAGGTTAACTATTTTAGCTCCAGGGAGAACCTCTTTATCCATCTCATATTGACCATCAATTAAATGATGCCTACAGAAAATTAACTTCCTTTATGAGCAGTAATACCACCAAAACGGTGCTGATATTTTCCGCTTTTATTTTTATCGGCTTACAAAGAAGAAATGTGGAAATGCGAGTGAAAATGTGACTTCTAGCAAAGGATGCATGAAAGGCACCGACTTTTGGGGGGTGGGGGGAATAAACCTTAAAACTAATTCAACATCTTCACATTAGAAAAAGAAAAAAAAAAAAATTACTTACCTTCAATATTATTTTTGATGAGCACAGTATTCCTTAAACAGATTCCTAATCATCTCAAATAACTTCAGGAACAGACTTCATGCATGAATCTCAAAACGGTCAAAAGGGGGGACTGGAGCAACACAAGCCTAACTATGTCTAAAGACCTAGTTGGAGCAAAAGTGACATACCGGGTATATGATGAAAACCTGCCCATGTGCCATTAAGTCAGTTCCATCCAATTTACCCCTTCTCGTATAGGCCAAAGGGAACTAGAAAAGCACGATTAGGTGAAAGATGGAATCTTTCAGCAAAACATTAGCAAAGAAATAGGTTGTAACCGATACATTCCTTCCACAAATTCCCAAATTACGGAAAACTTTGGTAGAACAAATTACTTCGAATCAGTAATGTTCTTTCTACTTTGATGTTCCTCCCACAGACTTCTCATCTTTGATATCCTGCTTGCAGTTTGGAAACCTGTTCTACAGCAGAGGGCGCTGTGAGTAGTCGGGTCGATGTCCCTCCACGACTTACATCCCCCACGCTTGGACGGGAAGTCACTGTTGGGATAAAAAAGCATGCACTGCGTTTGTTGCCTCAGTTCTAGTTTTTCCCCCTTTCGCAGAGCCGACTTAAGGATACATAACTCGCATAGGAATTGAAAATGGAAAGCATTCTCAAAGAAATTCACCCAGTCAGAAAAGTAAGCTGGGAGGGCGAGGAGATATCCGTGGGAGGAATATCCAGTAGAACTAACATAGCCAGAAGTAATTTCTTCTTCTAACGGATTGTGTCATCCCACGGATTCATCATTGTTGATAGACTCCCATAGCAGTTAGATAGGTGGGACCAGTGGAGTTTGATACTGGTTTATACTGTGCAAAACGGCTTAACCAAAGCTAGCGTTCTGACCCGACAAGGTGTCCAGACAGTAATGTCTTAAGAAGGTGCGTATCGAAGACCAATTTGCAGCATTACAAATGTCCTGCACCAACGGTACTCGTTGCAGAGCCAAAGTGGTGGCTACAACTCTGGTGGATTGTGCCCGTTGATTTCCAAGGACATCTTTTCCAACCAAAGAACAACCTTCTGAAATCCATAGAATGATCCATCCTGATCAAGTCTGTTTGGTCCCGGCTTGACCCGGCCTGTGTCCAGTTTAACCAACAAAGAGTTGGTTATCTTGTCGGACATTTGCCAATCTGGCAAAATGAAAGCTCAAAGCCCTTTTTTGGTCAAGTCTGTGCAATCTCTTTACCTCCTTGGAAGGATGAGGAGGTGGATTAAAATGCTGGTAGGATAATCTTTTGTGTCATATGAAATTCAGACACCACCTTGGGAATTAAAGAGATGAACCCTCAAGACCGCCTTCTCCTTAGTGAAAGTAGGTTTACATGAAAGAGCCTGTAGCCAACTCACTCTGCGAGCAGAAGTGATGGCCACCAGGAAAATTGTCTTCAATGTAAATCCGAATGGACAGGAATGGAGAGGTTTAAATGGAGCTCCCATCAAAAATGTCAGCACTAAGTTTGGATCCCAAGCTGGTAATAAAAATATTTGTCAGTCCCTTGAGGAACTTATGACAAAGGGTATTTTAAAATCAGAGCATTGCTCTGGCGTGGGTTTGGAGATGGATAATTCCCGCCAGGTAACCTTTGGCTGTAGACACCTGGTGGGCCAGGTGTATCAGAAAAGAAAGCACTGTAGATATATCACAAGTGAAAGGATCAATATATCTTTAGATCTACACCAGCTGCAAAACCTATTTCAATGGCAGCGGTATAGTGCCCCCGCTGCTGGCGTTCTGGCTGAAAGCAACACCTCCATCACGTCTTCCAGGAGGTCCCAATCTTTACATCTTAACCTCTCAGAAACCAGGTGTGAAGGTTCAAGGTTCTGATTTCAGGGTGAAGATGATGCCTTCCTCTTGCAAGGGTAGGTCGACTCTCTGAGGAAGACGAAATGGAGGGCAGATCGACATGTCCAAAAGTTCTGGGTACCACGTCCTTGTGGCCTAATCCGGAAGAAACAGGATCATGGACTCCCTAAACTTTAACCTCCTGATGACACGAGGAATGAAGGGGACTGGTGGGAACATGTACAGGAGTGAAAAATCCCAGTCGAGCACGAACGTGTCCCGCAGAAATTCCCTGGGGCATAACCAGTCACATTTCCTGTTGATACTGACACAAACAGATTCACTTGAGGGATTCCCCAAAGGGCGAAGATCTCTAGAAGGACTTCCTTAGCCAACTCCCACTCGTGGGAGACAGTGCTCTGCTGCTTAGAGCATCCGCCGTCATGTTCTCTTCTCTGGCTAGGTGATGGATGATAGAGAAATGCCGTTTTGCAATGCCCAAAGCTAGAGCTGCATTGCCTCCCTATACGGTGGTAGGGACCCTACAGCACCCTCTTTTGTTGAGGTAATGCATGGCCACTGTATTGTTCAGAACATTTTTCCCCTTAATGGAAGGCAAAAAGGCAAAATGTGCCAACCTAATTGGCCTCAGCTCTAAAAAGGCTTGTGTATTGTGAAGAGCCAGGAATGAGACACGGACAGAGGACTCAAGGTGTTTGCTCTACACTTATTAAATGAAAAAGGGGTTGGAAAATAAAGTTACTCACCGTAGTGACTACCTTACTCCTAAATCCATAGCCCCCTTTCCTCCATACTTTTGGGACATTCCGTCCTGTGGGACAGGACCACTTTTTGTAAAAAAGCATAAAATTGAAAAATGTGTCTTTTACGTGGGGTACCGCACACGGCCGTAACCCTGCCCTCCTTGGCTCTGCCCCACGCATCGCCCTTCAGTCCTTTTCTATCGCCAAGCCTGAGATCATTTAAGCAATAGCAGATAGTTATTAGAGGGGACGGCATGCGGGCGTATGGAGGAAAGTGGACTAGGAGTAAGGTAGTCACTACGGTGAGTAACTTTGTTATACTCCTACATCCCGTTCCCTCCATACTTTTGGGAGATTACCAAGCACTCATTACAGGAAAACGGGTGGATGGAACTCCTTTACCGAGAGGTTTTTAAGAACCGCCAGCCCGAAATAGGCATCGGCTCTGGAGCTCAGGTCTAAGCAGTAATGCTTACAAAAAGCTGATGGGGAAGCTCAAATAGCTGCTCTGGCAATGGTTTCCCAGGGAACCCATTTTTGGAAGGCTACAGCAGCTGCCTTGCCACACACAAGATGAGCATGAATCCCCTTTGGAAGCTGAAGGCCCTGAACATTATACGCCTCTGAAATACAGGAAGCAATCCATTGGGAGATAGTTGCTTTCGAGGCCGGCTTTCCTTTCGGATCTCCGAAGGTCACAAAAAGCTGGGAAGAGCTCCTAAATTTAGATGTTCAGTCCAAATAAAACTTTAGAGCTAGTCTGACATCCAAATTATGCAATACCCTCTCGGCATCTGAGGCCGGGTCTGGAAAGAAAACGGGTAAGGAAATAGACTGGTTCAGATGAAAATCGTATACCACCTTTGGAAGGAAAGAAGGATTAGTCCGGAGGACAACGTTATCCTTATGAAAGGTGAGGAATGGATGTTCTACAGACAAGGCCTGAAGCCTTGCTGAAGGCACCGCATTCAGAAAAGACATTTTCCACGAAAGGAACTTCAAGTCCACCGTAGCCATGGGCTCAAAAGGTTCATGGCGTAAGGCAGTGAGGACCACATTCAATTCCCACTTTGGTTGCGGGTTGCGCGCAGGTGGATAAAGATACAATAGACCCGCAAAGTGTCTTTTAATGACAGGGTGTGTCAATGAAAAAGAGCAAGAGTCCGTGGACAGTTAAGCAGCAATAGCCCACGAATAAGTCCAAGACAAGACATGTATACCTGAAGTTGCCAGATGAGAAACAAATGACAAGACTGTTGATGGTAGCTTCTCTGGGGTTCAGCTGCTTAGCTAAACACCGGTGACAGAACCAGAGCCATTTGCTCATATACTGAGACCTTGTTGAAGATTTTCTAGCCACCTGGATAATACGCATATCATCAGCGGACAAGTTGAAACTTCCTAAGGATTTGAACTCCGGCACCAGGCTGCCAAGCTAAACAATCGTGTGGAGGGGTGCCACATCTGCTGATCGCTCTGGTGAAGCAGGTCGTGAATCAGCAGAAGCCTGACACGTGAGCAGACTGACAGATGCTGAAGCTCCGAAAACCAGAATCTGGCTGGCCACCAAGGGGCTATGAACAGGAGAGTGCAATTCGTTGTGTTCCTGAGCTTGCATAGCGCTCTGTGAATTAGAGGAAGAGGCAAGAAGGCGTAGGACCTCATGTTGTGCCACAGAATCTCGAGAGCACCCCCCAGGGAAGAAGCTCCGAGCCCGTTCCTGGAAGCATAAAGAGGAAGTTTCCTGTTCGATGAGGTCACGAAGAGGCAAGACTTCAGCTCACCTAGACTTTGCTCAATTGGCATTGGCTGTCCTCCAAAAAGTCACACATTCTTTACTTGTGAAGCTGGGAAAGGGTTCATCTATACTGCATTGGGGGGTTTAAAAGTGCTTACCTGTTTGAGAAAATTGTTAAGGGAGAAAACAATGGTTAACCTTTTCCTTTTGACACCAAACTCAGTATTGCTCTAAATGGACCAGTGATATGTCAAAGTCCACAGTATCCTTGTTATTGAAGCCACCTCTGGGTATAGGAAGTGTCTGTGTGCCATCCCAAATGGGTATCTACTGATTTATTGAAACAGTGTGTATTTATTGAAGTATATTTGTGTTACATATTTGCTCCCTTCTAAAGAAGGCTTATTCAAACTGACTGTTAAATGAAGAAATAATTGTTTAATCAAGAAACCTTGAGTGTTAGTGTTATTTGGATACTTGTCCCTGTGAAACACTATGTTGCAACCCTACAGCTCACATTGACCCCTCTTGGGATGAGCCTGGCTTTTCAGTTACTCTACCAACCTGTGTAGTACAGTCTTATACCAAAGGTTGGGTTAACTATTGCCAAGAGGACTAGGCTGGTGCAGTCTCCCACAGGGTACTGAATATTATCTTGCCCAACACCGGTGGCAGCGGTGGTATCTATTGTAGAGTTGTTACATTGAGTATTTTACGTTGCTTGTGTTCAAATAAACACCCACAAGGCTAAGCACCATCAGAACAGCAATTGTAACATGCCGAATATGGTTAACTTCAGTCAGGAAGCCCTGATCATTTTAACAGTATATAAACTGAAAGACATTTTTAAAGTCAAGAATCTTACTGTAAAAGGAAAGGAAAATGAGTTGATTACAAGGTTGTTGAATCACCAAAGTTTGGGAAGAAGGCTTACAACACCTACTAACTCAACAAATGTGGAAATTGATAATGAGGATGATAGTTCAGAGTCTTACTCTAAAGTCTTAGAAGAGTCAGGGGAGGTAGAAGAGTCCCAGGATAGGAGCAGCTCTTTGCCTCAGCCTGCCCTTTTGCCTCAAAACATGTCCACTGGGACCCAAGAGGCCCAAAGCTGAGTCCAGAATATGTGTCGCTTGAGAAAATGAGACTTGAATTGGAATTTAAAAGGTTGCACGCTCAAGCTGAAGCCAAACATAAGGGCATCAAGCTCAGGGAATTGAACATGCAACATGATCTTGAAATGAAAGGATTTTCTCTTGAAAGTTTTTCCCTCCCAGAGTCCTCTAGGGCTTCCAGTCCCAAGAGGCCTTGTCTGCCTAAAGAAGCAGTGAGTATGTATGATGTCAAACTTGATATTTTGGATTGGTTGGGTGCCTTTGAGTACAATCATGGGATTCAGGGTTGCACTGGGAATCAGCCGATTCCTTGGCTTTTGTCTAGGCTTCCCCAGGTTGAAACTGATGCTGTAATGGAGGTGGGTGAACTTGAAAGACAGGAGTATGAGAATGCGAAGCTGGCTTTAATAGCAAGATTTGGGAAAACTCATTCCCAGTACCTTAAGAGATTTAGGAATCTCAAAAAGATTGATGGTACCCGTTGGGCTACCTGGATGTGTGAATGTTTGAAAAACTTAGATGGTTGGGTTAAGGGTTACAGAATGAACACCTTTGAAGGAATGAGAAATCTGTTATTGTTAGAATCTATTTTTGACACCTGCTATCCTGAGGTGAGCCAGCACTTGTCTGACTGAAAAGAGATTGATCCCAAAAAGTTAGCAAAAGCTGCTGACTTGTGGGTTGCCAACAGGGCCACTCACAAAAAGGATGAGGGGAAGCAGCACAAGAAAGATGGAAAAGAGAATTAAAATTCCACCCACCCAAAAGAGGCCCACAAACAGAAAAAGGGCAAATACCATGGGAAACCACGCCAGTTTAGTAAAGCCTCTGGTGCAAAACCAGAGGAAGGTCAGCAGAAGCCCCCACTCCAAAGAACATTTGGTAAATGTTATGGTTGTGGGTCAACTGACCATGTGAAAGGGGATACCAGATGCAAGGGTAAACCTTCAGGGGTCCACACTGCCTCCTTAGCCTTCATCCCTGAGGGAGAAGTACATATGGCAAGTGGAAACTTTGAACTATTTGCTGAAGACCCCATTGGAGTCTCAGCCAGTGTTTCTTCAGTTTCCCTGGGTCTGTGGGAACAGCAGAATGTAGATGTGTATAACTCTATACCAGATAACACAAACGAATACTACAAGGACAGTGTACTTGTGAATGGTCAGGAGACCCCTGCTATTAGAGACACTCGGGCCAGCATCACAGTTTTGGATGAAACCTTTTTCAAACCTGAGGATGTTGCTAAGGCATGCAAATGCCCACTAAACTTGCTGGAGGCCCTATCCAGATGGTTCCAATACTACCAGCACTCATCCAGTGCAACAATATGGCTAGGAATACCTGTCCGTGTACAAAGTGAGGTGCCTGGGAGAGTCGGGCTGAGGAATGACTTACCGCCAGGTCTCCCAGTAAAAGGAAGCAGGAGCAGACTAGGAAGGCCAGAGAGCTCACCTTGAATGACTCTCAATGGGTTGTTACAGAAGAAACTAACACACAGTCCACAGGAAGAACAACATTCTATTTCCAGGAAGAAAGAGGCAAAGGGGAAACCCAAGGTTTCTGGGAAAAAGCAAGATAGCACTCCTGTGCATCAAACCAGGACATTCCCGAGAGGACAGTCCCAAGTCACACCAGTGACTCCTCCACCAGCTGAGGCTGAGTGTGAGGTCCAACCAGAAGAGGTTGTCAGCTACTGATGACACAGAGCTGGAAGAAGACCTTCCCCCTGTTGGAAATCTGGATCCTAAAGGTCATCCGGAGCTGCAGACTTTGCTTGCAGAAGGTGGCCCCTGTAGGGCAGACTTCAGCAGAGGTCAAAGAGTGTCCTACTCTTGAAGGACTTCGCCAACAGGCAGCTTCCCAGCTGGAAGGGCAAGAGCCAGGGAAGCACATATTGTACTGGGAGGATGGCCTCCTCTACAATGAACCTATAGAGTCTTCCCCAGGAGACTAGAGTAGACTTCTAGGGCCCCAGGAGGTGATACCTCAGTTTCTACAGTTAGCCAATGAGATTCCTTTGGCTGGTCACTTAAGCTTTAAGAAAACCAAGGAAAGGATTTCACTTTATTTCTACTGGCTACAAGATGGGGTCTGATGTAGATAAACTCTGTAGAAGCGGTCACGCGTGTCGGACTTCTGGCAAGAGTGGAGCCAAGAACAGGGTAGGAATCTACATTGTTGGTCACTTAGACCCTCCCACATCTTCAGGAAACCGATTTATATTGGTTGTGGTAGACCATGCTACTAGGAATCCTGAAGCCATACCTATGAGGACTGTTACTGCTCAGGCATTGGCGAAAGCCCTACTTGGTATTTTGTACAGAGTAGGTTTTCCTAAGGAGGTTATCTGACAGGGAAATCCAACTTTATGCCCAACTACTTGCAAGCCATGTGGAAAACTGGAGTGACCTACAAGTTCTCAACAGCCTACCATCGCCAAACCAATGGGTTGGTGGAGAGGTTTAATAGAACTATGAAGAGCGTGATAGGTGCTTTAGAAGAAACCCTTAGAAGAAAGTGGGACCTTCTACTGCCATGCCTTCTCTTTGCTTATAGAGAAGTCCCTCAAGAAGGGACTGGCTTCAGCCCCTTTGAGCTTCTCTATGGTCATCCGGTTAGAGGTCCATTGGCACTAATCAAGGAGGGGTTGGAGTGCTCCTTCCCACAAGCCAGTGAGAGTCACTGACTATGTGTTAGATCTCCGGAGGAGAATGACACACATGAGGACAGAAGCATCAAATAACTTGAAAGCAGGTCAGGCTCTGGTGAAGCATTGGCATGACCAGAAGGCCAACATGGTTGAGTTTACTCAAGACCAGCTGGTTCTAGTTATGGTACCTACAAGGCAGAGTGTTTTACAGGACAAATGGATTGGACCCTTCCAGGTTGTGGGAAAACATGAAGGGGTCAATTACTTGGTGGACATAGGCAATCCTAAGGAGGCCCCCAGGGTCTTTGACACCAACCACTTAAAGGCCTATGCCTCTAGACCAGAACTGGGAGCTTTGCTTCTAGCCTCTGCTCAGAAGGAGGAGGAGAGTGAGCCTCTACCTGACCTCATCAGGGGACAACCTTTAGATGGAAAGATGGGAGTTAATCTCTCTTCTGATCGGACACTGGAACAGGAGGCGTACAAAGCTCTGTTAAATCAGTTTGCCCCTCTGTTTTCTATAACACCAGGCTTGACCCCTTGGGGCTAGCCCGAGATTCTCACTGGTGACTGTTTACCAGTTAAAAACAGAGGTTACAGGAGGTCAGACCATGTAAGGACCCACATAAAGGAAGAGGTCAACAAGATGCTTGATCTCGCAATAATAGAGTCCTCTACAAGTCCATGGTCTAGTCCAGTTGTACTAGTACCAAGGCACGATACAAGGAGTTGAGATTGTGTGGACTATAGAGCTCTTAAAGGAGTCACCACGACTGATGCCCATCCTTTACCCAAGACAAATGAGCTGGTGGAGAAACTTGGTTCAGCCAAGTACCTCAGTACATTTGACCTAACTCCAGGCTATTTGCAAAGAGCTCTGACAAGCCATGCCAAGGATAAAACTGCATTTCCATCCCCAGAAGGCCTCTACCAGTTTAAGGTAATGCCTTCTGGACTAATAAATGCACCTGCTACAAGGATGGTGAATCATGTTCTAAATGGGATGGAGGACTTCTGCATGGCATGACATTGCAGTGTTCAGCCCTACTTGGAAGGAACATATTGACCACTTAGGATATGTAATCCAGGCTCTTGAGCAAGCCAATCTGACCATAAAGACAAGTAAATGTCAAATTGGTCAGAGTAAAGTCGTCTACCTTGGACCTGAGGTAGGAGGAGGAGGAGGAGGTAACATTAGGCCACTGCCTAGCAAAGTACAAGCAGTAAAAGACTGGCCACCCCTACTACTCAAACCCAAGTGAGAGCCTTTTTAGGTCTCAAGGGTTACTATAGGAACTTCATTGAGAACTATGGGACCATAGCTTCTCCCTTGAATGTGATCTTCTCACCCAAAATCCCCAAGGTGGTCAGGTGGAATGAGGAGTGCACTAAGGCATTAGCTCCAGTCTTAAGAGCTCCTGACTACAACCAATACTTTATATTGTACAGACGGATGCTTCCAACACAGGAGTAGGTGCCGTTCTGAGCCAGCTGAATGAGAAAGGCAGGGAACACCCAATCTGCTTCATCAGTAGAAAACGGAAAGGACCTGAAACAAGGTGGGCCACTATAGAACGTGAATGTTTTGCCATTGTGTAGTCTTTGGAGAAGTTTAGACCATACTTGAATGGATCTACTTTTGCGATTCAAACAGACCACCATTCCTTGAGACGGTTAATGCAGATGAAGGGGGAAAATCCTAAATTGTTAAGATGGTCAATCAGCCTACAGGGGGTTGATTTTACCATTGAACACAGGTCAGGGTTTAATCATCAAAATGCTGAATGTCTCTCCAGAAAGAATGACCGATTGGAGTAAGCCCTGTCCCTTAGTCTGGGGGGAGGAGGGAAGAGTGTTAGGGAGAATTCTGAGAAATGTGCTAATTCCCTCCAACTTAGAGACCCACCAGCAACTTTGCTGGATTTTGAGGACTTGATTTTTCTTTAACCTGGCGAGAGTGAGACACTTTTTTCCCAATCTCTCATGTATTTTAATGTGATTTTTGAACACTTCTTTTTGGTTATGGAGTCTAACCAACTCCATAGGCATCTTTTACATTGTGTCACACAACACCTTCAGTGTAGTGACACAGGGAAGTCTTTTAGATTTCCCAAAGGTTTAAATACCTTCTCTGGGATAAACTACTGTTTCCCAGAGCAGTAGAGTGAAATTGATGACTTTACTTACATTTATAACTTTCTAGACCCAGCACACACCATCATACAATAGGGTGCTGGAGGGGTTACTTAGTAGCTTCTCACGTAACAATTTTATGTTACCCTTTACCAGATGAATGGATGGTGGCAGTGGTTTACATTTGTTGGGTGTCCTGACCCACGTTTGAGCTATCATGCTGCAACATTTGGTGCTGTGGGCTTAGAAAATCCAAGATGGCCAAAAAGCCCACATGTGCGCCAAAATCCAGGAGAACCACACAGTTTGTGCACACTAAAATGGTTGCCTAACTTGCCACCCACCAGTGCGAGCAGGATGGGCCGGGGTGCCATGAGTGAAATGTGTGCCAAAGGAAAAACCGCACTTTAAAATTACCTTTGGTTTCTCTGAATGCCAGCTCAAAATGCCTATTTTCAAACATTGCAACACATCCAAAAATCTCACTGAACACCAGCGGACATCTGGCAGAATGAAGTATGTGTGCATACTAAATCTGGGAAGTTGAAGAGCCCCAAAACAATGTTCATAACAAGACTGGCTGAGTTCTGCAGGTCTGCAGCAGCCTAACAAACTGGATTTAAAACTACCAAAAATCGAAAATGTTTAAATTAACTGAGTGACCTACTTTTGAGTGTCACATAGTTTGTAACTGTTAAAATGTCATAGTTTTGAACTTAGAATCAGCATTCTAGCTGCATATGTAAAAATTGTCTTGACTTAAACTGGGGAACAAAAAGTGACATTTTACCTGAAACCTGGCTTAAGGAAACTGGAATTCTGCCAGACAGCTACCCCTGACAGGAGTGGGGGCTTGCCCAACAAATGCATTCCCAGGCCTGGCTGCATTCTGTTGCTCCTGCCAAAAGGAGGTCACACACTCTCTGATTGAATTACCAGGGGGGATTGCAAGAAACTAAAGAAAGGGCCCAGGCAGATGGTTTATTAGGGTGGTCGTAAATGGCTTCCTTTTGAACAAAGCCCTGCCTTGACTCAGGCAGATGGTTTATTGGGGGGACCGTAAAACAGCTTCCTCTTGGCAGAAGCTGGGAGGGGCAGGGTCTCTGAGCTTGGCAGAAACTGGATAAACTGGTTTCTATACCATGTGACCTGAAAAGACACACCCCTGTTGGCCAGAATATGATTCTAAGAAAGATGTATAACTCACAGTGCAGACTTGTCAAAATTATTTAAATGATACCATAATTCTTGTGATTTTTCGGTGCACGTTTTAAGACGCGTTGGGAATTTGTGTGATGTTCTGGGGCAAAACCCTGCTATTTATTGACACCACATACTCTGTGTTTAAGCTAGAGACATGGGAATTTACTGGAGTATGTATGGACAGGCCGTGTATATGTGTATAATTTTTAATGAAAAACCAATGTTGCAAAACCAGTTAAAAAATGCAAAATGTTGCCAGTTCTGAATGCGAGCTCTTAGAAACATCAGAGTTTGAACAGAGTATACCTCATGTGATCCGTGATGGGTGCATGTAATTTCAAACCACTGTGTATCTATGAAATATGTCTTTAGGTCAAATATAGATGTGTGTAATTTGACAGGGGAGTGTCCTTTCTGCAAGCCATTAAATGACATCATTCTGACACACAATCCTGTTCTCCAGTGAGAACGCAAAGAATTCTCCAACCTATCAGAACTCTCAAGGGGTTGGGGGCGTGGCTTGGACGGCCATGTAAGAGGTCGCACTCTGGAGGAGCTCCGCTGATCCTGTTTTGATCCTGATGGAGGGGTACGTCCACGGGGGCCGGCCGACGTTGGAAATCGATGTCCAGGTGTGTGAATGCCACCACTACATCCTGTGAAAGTTTGGGACATCTAGAAGGCTTAGAAACCGAAATAATTGTGATTGACTGGGACGAGCCCTGAGCAGGCGGACAAGACAAAATGGCGGCGACACATTACGAACACCGAGGATCATGAAGTCAGTGCCGCGATCACGAGTGCTGGACCTTTGCGTCCCTTTGCTCGGAGACTAAAACACACGAGCGCCGCCTAGGACGCACGGGGGCCCAGCGAGCTGGAGTGCCGAACGGATGTGGCTATAACGACAGGACCGTGGGCCTGGTGGTCGGAGTGCTCCGGGCGTGTTGGATGCCCCAAGGTGTGGTGGGTCAGGCTTCGGACGTTGGGTGGCGTGACTCCCCCTTGGTGACTGGCGGGACGGGCCCTCGCCCGACTCATACAACATTATGACCACGAGAGGTGTGAAACCTAAGGCCAAACAGCCCACGATGGAGGCTTATGCCAAGTCCCCCCCAGGGGCGGAAGGAGGCGAGATCAAAGAGACCCCTGTGACGACCGCGGAGTCACCTGGCACGATACAGGAGGTGCTGGTGGCGATTGCGGACTTAAAAGTGTCATGGGAGACCAAGCTGGGCCTCGCCATGAAAGAGCTACAAGAAGGCTTAAACCTCAAGATCGGTGCCGTCCAGGAGGAGGTGAATCTACTTAGGCTGGATGTGAGGGCGGTCTCGGAACGCGCGGGGGCCATCGAGAAGGAGACGGCCACGAATACGGCAGATTGCGCTGCTCATAAAAAGGAGCTACACACCCTTGTGCAACGGGTGGGCAACCTGGAGGACAGAGCGGAGCAGGCGGAGGGACGTGCCAGACGCAACAATATCTGAATCGTGGGCCTACCTGAAGGAACTGAAGGGCCAGACCCTACGGAATTTGTGGAATCCATGCTTTTGCAGGAGATTACCGGCGGGGTACTGACCCAGGGGTTTGCAGTTGAGAGAGCTCATAGGGCCCTAACCAGGAGGCCGCCACCCGGGGCCCCCCCGCGGCCGGTGATCGCGAAAATTTTGAACTATCGTGATCGCGAAAAGATTCTTGAATTCTTTCGAAAAGGGGGAACGATTGACAGAGGATCGGCTAAGATTACGGCCTACCCTGACTACACGCTACAAGTACAGCGGAGTCGGATGCACTTCGGAGCGGTGAAAAGGAGACTTCGTGAAGCTGGCCATCGCTATATGCTACTCTACCCGGCCAAATTGAAAGTCTTCTACAGAAGCAGATCCCCGTTTTTCGAAACACCAACTGAGGCGATGGACTGGCTAGACGCGCTGGGCAGTCCTCAAGAATCAGGCATCCAGGCAGAGACTACGGAAGATAAGTAGCTTGTGGCTGGGCCGCCTGGGGCAACGGGGCCGAGACATTGGGACTTGAATATAGTCATTTGTACGATATGTGATGCGTATGATGTGGTACTGACTGGCTGGCCCGTGGGGCGTGCCTACCCGTGGTCACTTTATTGGGAGCTCTAAGAGGCTTCCTTTGTCCCCAATAGTAATATATCTAGTTAGTTAGGTCGTTGTTAGATCGGCGACGCCCCGCGGGGTCCTATTCCTTGTAAACGGGATAAGACCAGACGCGGGTGGGCCTGAGATCCAGGGATGGAGCTGGGCTTTTGTTGGGAGGGGAGGGGTTGTTTGCTTTGGTGTGTAGTTGGGAAACAGGGAGGGGGGATGGAGATCAAGGGCGGAAGAGCCGGCAGAGTGTTAGACCAAGGGGGTATTGTGGGGAGGGCGAGGCTGAATACAGACCAAACAGATGGCATCGGATAGTCTTCGCATAGTTACCTGGAATGTCCGAGGCCTCAATAGTTACCTCAAGCGAAACAAAGTCATGCTATATCTGAAGAGGATGCGGATAGACATAGCCCTGCTACAAGAGACCCACCTCACCAGGGAGAAATTGGAGGTGGTTACGAGGAAGTGGAAGGGCAAGGTAGTGGGTGCCACGTACTCGGCGTATGCTAGAGGGGTCATCACTTGGGTGGCGCCGCATGTGCCGTTCCGGGTGCTCGACTCGATAGTGGACCCGGAGGGTAGAATGGTGGCGATAACAGGACTCCTGGAGAACAGGGAAGTACACATCCTCAACCTGTATGCCCCCAATCATGATACTGCAGCCTACTTTAGATCCCTCTATGGCAAACTTAGCCCCTTGGAAGGGGGCGCGATGGTGTGGGGTGGGGACTTCAATTGTGTCTTAGATCCCAAAATTGACCGGTCCGCAGACACCAAAGGGAAAATGTCGCCGGCGGCCAAGGCGCTTGGGACATTGCTAGGAGACTTGAGACTGGTGGATGTGTGGAGGAGACTCCACCCCACGGAGAGGCAGTATTCGCATTATGCGGCGCCATACGACTCATATACGAGATTGGATTATGTGTTTGGAACTGCTGAGATAGCGGGCGAAATAGTGGAGGCGGAATACAAAGCTCGAGTATTGTCGGATCATTCGCCCCTGGTGGTAGAGTGGCGACACCAACCCCCTAGGCCTCGGGTCCCCACATGGAGACTCCGGGCGGAAGCACTGCAGGATGAAGGTTTCCGGGAGGACCTGAGGGTTGCCATCGGGGAATATTTCGAGATAAACACGGGTAGTGTGCGTTCCGCGGGAACTCTGTGGGAGGCCTTTAAGGTAGTGGTGCGCGGAGTGGCGATCTCTAAATCCAAGGGACTGCAAGGGGGTATCGAGAGGGAGCTTCAGGACACCTGAAAGGGAACTGGAGAGCCTGGCTCGTCTTGAGAATGCCACTCAGGCAGACAAGACTAGGATGAGAGACCTTCAGGTGGCGTGCAGCGCTCTTTGGGACCGACTATGTAGACTGAACCATAGGAAATACACTGAGAGGCTGCACGCGGGGGGCGACAAGCCAGGCAGACTGTTGGCCTGGCTGTACAAGAGTGAGTCCCCCCCGAGTGGTTATCCATGAGATCCGGGATGAGGACGGTGGCCTTCGCAACACTGAGGATGGGGTGAACGAGGAATTCCTCAGGTTCTACAAACGTTTGTATGAGGACACTGGGGAGGACAGGAGCCAGGACATCCTGAACACACTGGAAGACATTGGTCTGCCCACCCTAGACGACCTGGAGCGGGAGGAACTGGACGCCCCTATCACTTCTGATGAGCTGGAGGTGGTGATCCGGGGCCTCCCCACGTGCAAGGCACCTGGGGCGGATGGCCTGCCTGGTGAGTTTTACAAGGTGTATGTGCAGGAGCTGCTGCAGCCTCTGCTGGCCTTGTTTAACGAGGCATACGAACAGGGAGAACTCCCGTTGTCCCTCCGTGAGGCCATGATTGTTCCATTACTGAAACCAGGCAAGCCGGCTGTTGAGTGCGGATCTTATAGACCTCTGTCCTTGCTAAACCAGGACAGCAAAGTACTCACGGCGGTGCTGGCCAACAGGTTGAAGAAAGTGATTGGCAAGCTTATCCACCCGGATCAAACGGGATATGTCCCAGGCAGGAATATCAGTGATAACCATAGGAGGCTGCACCATGTTATCGACCATACTAAGGATGACACGGGCGAGATGGCGGTAGTGTCGCTGGATGCGGTCAAGGCCTTCGATTCAGTGAGATGGCCTTGGCTGAAAGCGGCCCTGCAGGGATACGGCGTGGGCGCTGGTTATATCAGATGGGTCCAGTTGTTATATAGCAGCCCGGTGGCTAGGGTCAAGACTGGGGCCACAGTCTCGGAGGCCTGGCAGCTTAGCAGGGGGACCAGGCAGGGATGCCCTTGGTCACCCATGTTATACATACTTGCGCTGGAACCGCTGGCGATATGCCTCCGGCAACAATACGGTGCGGTGGGCATTAACACTGCCAGCGGCAGTCACTTAACATCTCTCTATGCGGACGATATGCTGTTGTACCTCCGCTACCCGGAGGAGAACCTGCAGTACGTACTGGAAGTACTGGATCATTACGCTGTCCTCTCGGGCATATCAGTGAACCCCAGGAAGTCCAGCCTGTTCCCTTTGGGCGGGTACAGGGACGTCCCGTTGGAGAGGCTGCCTGTGTTGCCAATACCATGGCGGACCGACACGTTTAGGTACCTGGGGGTAAATATTTACCACCGGACTGAGGCGGTGCACAAGCATAACACAGAGAAAGCCATAGAGGGGGTCAAGAACAGCATGACATTCTGGTCCAGATTGCCCCTGTCCATGATGGGGAGGGCGGCTTTGCTGAAAATGGTGGTCCTTCCCAGACTCCTGCACTTCTTCGTGAACGTCCCGTATTTGATCCCTAAAAGCCTATTTGTACGACTTCATAGTATGTGTAGGGGCTTCGTGTGGGGTAACTCCAGGAATAGGGTGGCCCTGTGGAAGCTTCAGAACCCGTACGAGAAGGGGGGTATAGGATTGCCTAACTTCGAACTATATTATCTGGCGGGACAACTGTTGTATGTGGCCAGGTGGTTGTCTGATGAAGATTCGGCGGAATCTAGGTTGCTGCTTGAGGATGCGGCCCCATATTTCCTGAGAGAGGTGGTGTGGCTACAAAGGAATAAACTGACGGGAAGAGGGTGGCTATTGAGGTTGGGATGGGAGGTCTGGCACAGAACATGGAAACTGATGGGGGAGTCAGAACCACTATCGTGGCAGGTCCCACTGGTGGCCCTGTGCGAAAATGACACCCAACTGTTTCACTCTGTCCGCAGGCATTGGGAGCCGGCGGGCCTGGCCACGCTTGGGGACATATGGAGAGAGGGGGAGGCGCTGGACTTTCAAAAGTTGCAGGACGAGACGGGGGTGCACAGAGGCCAGTACATCACCCATGCTAGACTAGTAAAACGTGTAAGAAAGGGATGGCCGGAGACGGCACTGGCAGATGATCCTGATGCCACCGTTGAAACTATGTATGATGTCTCAGAGGGTGGGCATGAAATATCTCGAATATACGAACTCCTCAGGACGAAGGCTGGGAAAGAGTTGCCCCAACTGAGGCATGAATGGGAAGAGGAGATGGGTGAACTCATGACGGAGGGTCAGTGGAAGGGGGTCCTGGGATATCATAAAAAGGTGTCCAGAAATGCACGGCTCCAACAACTCCAGTTCTACATTACTCATAGGGCCTACCTGACTCCCCAGAGGATCGCACGGTTCGGAGGCTCGACCACTCAAAAATGCCCCAGGTGTGGGGAGGTGGAAGCTGGGTTGCTACATATGTTTTGGGCCTGCCCGGAAGTGTATAGATTTTGGGAGGAGGTCAAGATGAGGCTCGCAAGTGGGGGAGTGGTGTTGGACGTGGGATCTGCCTGGTCATGTATGCTTGGGATCTTCCCCAGGCCCAGACACTTTAGGCACCTGAGCAAGCTGAGGGATCTGGCATATGTTCTGGCCAAACGCAGGATTGCCATGAACTGGAAATCGGCTAGCAGGCCGAGAGTGGAACTGTGGTGGGCGGACATTATGAGGTGGGCGGAGGCTGAATCCGTGGTCTGGTTTGAAGCGGTCACTAGAGGGGGCGAGGAGGAGATAGGGCCCTTGCTGGCCTGGCGACAATTGGTGGCCTCTATGACCAACCCACAACAGGGCTTGGACGACTGAGAATTCTGAAGATGTGCCTACGGACAATGTTTCTCCTGACGGTACCCCGACTGAGGATACAAGGGAGCCGGCTCTGGCTTGATGGGGGGTGGGGGGAGTTTTTTCTTTTTCCTTTCTCGTATTTCCTGTTGTGGTTTCTGTAAATAATTAACAGTTGTATTGTGTTTGTTTTTCTAAAATATAAAATCAATAAAATATTTAAAAAAAAAAAAAAACTCTGAAGGGGTTGGGCCTAGAAAGCTAGCCTCTCCACCCACTTTCAAAACACATAAAAAGAGACTGCTGGGACAGGTAGAGCCATTCAATTCCATTTGCTGCGGAGCATGCTGACCGACGACTTCACATCCAGAGATCCTACACTTAGACTTCCAAGCTAAACAGAGACTACAGAACTTTGAACCAGGAAGGCCCACTGCAAGCAAAAGTATTTGTCAGCGGGCCCAAAAATCATTTGTAGACTATCAACAGCCGGGCGAGCTGTTTGAATTCCCTGCCTAGAACATTGCTGTGTCCGGAGAAAGCGGGACCAGGAGCCGTGCAGATCGGTGCTAGACCAGACCAGCAGAACCCAAGATCCAGGAGCAGTGCCGGTGACCCAGAAAGCAGAGCTGTACTCGGAACCGGAGACCAGATCGCTGTGAAGTGCTGTGCGCAGTGACCGGATCCGTGACAAAGTCGCCTTCCTGTCCAAAATCTCTTGTGAGTACTCAGCAAAACTCAGAACCTATCCCTTAGTTTAATATAATATAATTCAATCTATTTAACCTAAAGTAGAACTGTCACCTGTCATTTTCTAGCTGCAACCTGTTGCTTTGAACTTTTAAAATTTCAAATCCGAAAAACTACCTTTATTTAATCGTCCGTATCTCTGGAACCGTTTGGGCTAGCAACTTGATTTAACTTTCCTCTGAAAGCTTAGAATCTCAGCTACTCATTATACTTTTGCCGTAATCACGATTCACGCACTTGCGAATTTTACCGCGATTTGCGATTTGGTTAAAAATCCAGCCACGTGTAACCATCAGCAGTCATCTCTTTCCTTGCTAAAAATTCGTTTGCCTCTTAATCACCATCTCTGAATCATTGCTAAAGTGAGCCTGAACTCATTAACTAGATACCACTCACCCTGAATCTCCTGAAGGGAATTAAAAGTATTTTCAGCATATTTCTCGCTGCATTGTCACCATA
The DNA here is from genome assembly GCF_040938575.1 of Ambystoma mexicanum. Lineage (NCBI taxonomy): Eukaryota > Metazoa > Chordata > Amphibia > Caudata > Ambystomatidae > Ambystoma > Ambystoma mexicanum. The sequence goes on from NC_090927.1 coordinate 409,900,717, forward strand.
TTCAAAGCATTTTACCTGTGTTTCAAAACTGCTATTGTTGTATAAGCTTGCTGGGGTGAACTGAATTACATTTGATTGCATTTCTAAGAACTGTGTGCTCTCCCCTCTTCATTTCCTTACATTGCATAAGGGGGGGGGGGGGGGGGGAGTGGATTGCCAGAGAAAAGTGATTACATTGTTTTGTTGAAATCATATTGAGTATTTTCTGTATTGCATTTTCATTCAACATTGCATCCATCTGAAACTAGATAAAGCATTCTCTACCACCTTATTCTTCTGTTCCTATTCCCAAGCGTGCTACCTCATCCTTTATACTACTCCTGGGTAATCAAATCAGTTTATTAGTAGAACATTACCCATTGTTGTTAACTGCTCATGTTCTGAAGTGTGATATTAATTTATTATAAAGTGTGATTATATATATATATATATATATTATGTTTACATTCTCAAATAAACCGTTTAACTTGCAAAACAGAATTACTTCTTGGCTCAGTGGGGTTCCAAGAGAGGGGTGCTATATAGGGGTAGTCATCCAGAACTCATGAACTGGACATAAAGATATATCAATAAGGGTTTCCATTCAGTATCCCAGACTAGGCATTGACTTAGCTGTAGTGCTGGATTGAATCCTCTTACACATTTAACTACTGTGGTGTGCATTTACCGCGAGCTGCGTTCGCAGCTGTAGTAAAACACCCAAGCGTGCCATTTTTGTCAAAATGGCCCCGGTCTTTTTTTGCCATTGCTTTGTGGAAAGGTCCTTCTTGAGATGTACTCTGCGTGCCAAACCCGGTTTGGTCCCTTTGTTCGCTATGCCTTTGGCGGGATTCACGAGTGAAGCCCGCCTCTGGCTCCAGGGTGTCTGGGGTGGGCAGGAAGTGAGGGAAGTGCCCGAAACTTCCGGTGCTTAGTTTCCTAGGAGATCCAAATGCACTCTGTAGTGATTGGCCGGCTGACTGTCCGGCAAGGACAGCTACCCTGCTGGGTGACCGACAGCTAGGCTGGAATGAAAGGGAGAGAACGGAATAAAAGGCGAGGCTTTTGGCTTAGAAAGCAGAGTAAACCACTGGACAAAGGAACCAAAGAAGAACTTGAGGAGGACGCCTGCTGCAACTCCTGGACCGTTGGTTTGCCCGGTGAAGCCCTGCAGCTGTGCTGAAACTGCAAATTCTTAGCGACAGAGAATCCCCTGCAAGGACGACTTCTTCCCTTGAGTTGGTGGGACCAATCAACTCCAAAGTAAGCCACCTGGACATTCTCTCTGAGCTGGATGACTTTCCACAGAGTTGCTGCTGGAAACCGAAACCACAGAGAGGAACACCAGATTGTGTGCGTTGCTTTTAAGCTGGCCAAGAGCTCCAGGAAGATCCCCCGGACTCCCAGGAAGCAGGACGGACCAAGCTAAGCCCCCTCAGCCCCCTCAACAGAGTGCGGGACCCCAGAAGCAAGCAAAGTCCATTGCGACAGCCAGGAACCGCAGTGTTGCTATTTGCGGTAGACGCGAGAAGCTGAAACACTGAAGAGCCAACTGTTTGAAGATTGCCGGTTGCGAGCGGTGACCGTCCCTCTTGTCCCCACGACAGAGGCCCAGGAACAGTGAGATCTGCAGAGCTGCCCAGGAACAGAAGTCATCTGCTGCACTTGTTCTTCAATACAAAGGTACTGTAAAAGTCTGAGAGAACTTACCTATTGCTGTAGAGTTGCTTGCATCTTCTACTACTGACAATTTTAACAGCTTGTGGCCCTACATTGATTCTACTTTTTCTTCAGAGACTTCTAAACACATTGTGCAAAGACTTTTCTTACTTCCCTGCAAAAAGTGCATCAGCTCACATAGACTTGTGCCCACCGACTTTGGCTTAGCCTGTTCCACTGAATGACTTATTGGGGGATCTGAAAGTAATTGCCTGCTTAAAGAATATTTGTGGTCTCTTGTATGTTCTAATAACCTTATCCTGTGACTTAATGATTCTAAATACAACAGTGATGTTAATGTCCCCAGCACCCTAGCTATTGAAGTCACCTGACGGTATAGGTTGTGTCTGTGGGCCATCCCAAAAGGGTACTTCGTGGTTTAGAAATATTAAGTGTGTATTTTGTGAAGTATATTTGAGTGTTACTATTCTATTGTTCCCTTCTGAAGAAGGCTTATTCTAACTGACTGATAAATTAATAATTGTTTATTTAAGAAACCTTGTGTGTAAGTGTTTATTTGAATACTTGTCACTGGGAATCTCTGTGCAACTCCCCTACAGCTCACATTGACCCCTCTTGGGATAAGCCTGGCAGCTCAACACCCTACAACCTGTGTAGTACAAGCTTATACCAAAGGTTGGGTTCCTATTGCCAGGAGGTCAGGGTTGTTGTAGTGCACCCAAAAGGTACTGCATACAATCATGCCTAACAGCACCCTAGAGAAGTAACGGACTCAGGGAATCGGCAGATTCTGAATGCAATTACAGGCAACATTGGAAGCCAAGATTGACGCAGTGGGAATTAATGTAAGCCTCTTGCTGCAAGATGTTAGAGCCTTGGCGGAGCACAAATGTAAATTAGTGGAACAGGTCAGAAAAAACACCACTGTAAGAGTGCAAACGTCCAGAGACGTTTATATCCTGCTTCAGAAGAACAAGTTACTCCTTACCTGGTAAATTTCTTTCGATGGGATGTTCCTCCGACGTATTCCTCATCTAGGATATATGTATCTCCAGCTTGCTGGCCTCGGAAAACATTTTTCCCAGTAGAGGGCGCTGTGCGTCGACGTCCATCGAGTAGGTGTTCCTCGACAGCCACCGTATCGACGCCGACATCATCATGCCTATAAATGGCCATGCGCAGCGTCCGTTGCTCAGTTCCGTTTTGTAGAGTAAGGTAGTTATTGCATGAATGGTTACTACCCTTGAAGGAGCGTAAGCTGCAACCACAAGGGAAATGTTACTGCGGGGATGGATGGGAGGGGCGATGAGGAATACGTCGGAGGAACATCCCATCGAAAGAACGTTACCAGGTAAGGAGTAACTTGTTCTTCGAAGGGATTGTGTCTTCCGACGTATTCCTTATCTATGATAGACTCCCATAGCAGTGGTATGTGATCGGAGGCGGGAGTAAGAGATGCCATATTACTCTTTAAGAATGAACAGAGTGTAACACAGCTTTGCCAAATCTAGTCTCTTGACTAGAGGAGGAATCCAGGCTATAAAATTTGGTAAAGGTATGTGTGGACGACCATGTGGCAGCCGGACATATGTCTCTAATTGGTACCCCTCTTTGAAGAGCTGAGGAGGCTGCGATACCCCTGGTCGAATGAGCCCTTAGATTTTGAGAGGGCTCTTTCCCTGCCAGTTTGTAGCATTCCAGAATGGCTAAAATAATCCATCTGGAGATGGTTTGTTTGGTTATTGGTAATCCCAACTTATGTCCTGCGTAACCTACAAAGAGTTGGTCTGCTTGTCTAATTTTAGCAAGTCTACTGATATAAAAACTCAAGGCTCGCTTAGGGTCCAGCCTGTGTAGTCTCTCTTCCTCTTTCCCCGGATGGGGAGGAGGATAGAATTAAGGTAAAGTAATCTTCTGAGTAATGTGAAATTCAGAAACTACCTTTGGGAGGAAGTTAGGCTTCACCTGTAGAACGACTTTGTCCTTGTGGAAAATTGTATGAGGAGGTTTACAAGATAGGGCTTGTATCTCGCTAACCCTTCTAACAGATGTTAATGCTACCAATAAAACAGTTTTGAGGGGGAGAAACTTCAATGAACAAGAGTCGAGTGGTTCAAAAGGAGCACCCTTTAGGAAGTTTAAAACTAGATTTAAGTCCCATAAGGGAACTTGGAATGGTCTTGGAGGGTAAACATTAGTAAGACCTTTCAGGTATTGTATTACCAATGGAATTTTGAAATACGATGGCTCCTCTGCAGAGCGCTTAAAGATCGATAGCGCTGCGAGATAGCCCTTAATAGTGCCAACTTGAAGGCCTGAATTTGCCAAATAAAGTAAGAAGGATAACACCGCAGGTGTACCACATGAAAAGGGTTTGATATTCTTTTCTCTGCACCAGCTGCAAAATTTATTCCAACAGCAGCGGTATAGAGTTTTGGTTGCTGGCCTTCTGGCCGAAAGCAACACCTCCATGACGTCATCTGGAAGGTCCCAATCCTTGTACCTCAACCTTTCAGATACCAAGCGTGAAGGTTGAGGGTCTTGATGGCTGGATGGAGAACCTGGCCTCCTTTCTGCGAGAGAAGATCCTCTCTGTACGGTAGACGAATTGGAGGATGGATGGACATGTCCAGAAGGTCCGGGTACCACGTTCTCCTGGCCCACTCCGGGGCAATTAGGATCATGGTCTTCCAAAACCTTCTCAACCTCCTGATCATTTGAGGAATGACAGGGACCGGAGGAAACGTGTACAGAAGTGGGAACTCCCAGTCCACTACGAACGCGTCTTCTAGAGCTCCTCTCGGGGGAAATTCCCTTGAGCAAAATCTGTCACACTTCCTGTTGATACTGGTGGCGAACAGATCCACCTGAGGGGTTCCCCAAAGGGCGAAGATCTCTTGAAGGACTTCCTGAGCTATCTCCCACTTGTGGGAGACTGTTCTGCCTGCTCAGAGCGTCCGCTGTCAAGTTCTTCTCTCCGGCTAGGTGAATTGCCGATAGAGATTCCTGCCTGAATTGCCCAAAACCAGAGCTGCATCGCCTCTCTGCACAGTGACCCTACGCCTCCTCTTTTGTTGAGGTAGTGCATGGCCACTGTATTGTCCGTCATTATCAGGACGTTTCTCCCCCGTACAGACGGCAGAAAAGCCTTCAGTGCCAGTCTGATGGCTCTCAGCTCCAACAGGTTGATGTGTAGTCTGGACTCCGATGGAGACCAACAACCGCTGATGGTCAGGTCGTTGTCATGGGCTCCCCACCCCGTGAGTGAGGCGTCTGTGACTACTGTTATCTCCGGCCATGGTTGCCAAAACAGTTCTCCTTTCAAGATGTTCTCTGGAGAGGCCCACCATTAAAGGTCGTGGGCTACCTTGTCCGGAATCCGGAGGAGATCTGTCATCCTCCCTGAGAATTGTGACCACTGAGTCTTCAGTGCCCACTGAAGGGATCTCATTCTCAGGCGAGCCTCTGGCACAAGGGATATGCAGGATGCCATGAGGCCTAGCAACCTCAAAAAGTCGTAGGCTGGGAGACGTTGGGCATTTTGAAACCTGGTGACCATCTGCGGAATATCTTGAGCCCTCACCTCTGGTGGCAAGGCTTTTCCCAGGAACGTGTCCAGGACTGCTCCAATGAACTGGAGTCTCTGTGATGGAATCATCTGTGACTTCTTTAAATTGAGGGAGAAGCCCAGCTTGTGAAGGAAGTGGCAGACATAATCTAGTTGGATCCGAGCTTGTTCCGAAGAAACTGCTCTGATCAACCAATCGTCCAGGTAGGGGTAGACGTGAATCCCCTCCCTCCTTAGACTTGCAGCCACAACCGACATTAGCTTGGTGAAGACTCTCGGGGCGGAGGTCAGCCCAAATGGCAGAACTCGAAATTGATAATGAGAGTTGCCAATTGCGAACCTCAGGTACTTCCTGTGCTTGGGATGGATTGGCACATGGAAATAAGCATCCTGAAGGTCCAGAGATACCAACCAGTCCTGAAGCTGAAGGGCCTGAAGGATCTGAGAGAGAGTTACCATCTTGAACTTGTCCTTCCTGAGGAACTTGTTCAATTCTCTTAAGTCCAGGATGGGTCTCAGTCCTCCGTCTTTCTTCGGTATGAGAAAGTAGGGGGGAGTTCCAGCCCTTGTTCCTGTCCACTACAGGTACCGGTTCTATGGCACCTTTCTCTAGCAGGTCTACAATTTCCTGCAAGAGGAGCGGATCCGGCACTTTCAGAGAGCTGTTCCCCGGTGGATGGCTCTGAGGGACGCGTAGAAAAGACAGGCAGTAACCTTGGGCAACTGTCTCCAATGCCCAAGCATCTGACGTAATAGCCTGCCATTCCGTCAGATGGTGAGTTAACCTGCCCCCTACAGGTGTCTTGTGATGGGAGACCTCAGAGTGGTTTCGGAGCGGCTGATGCAGTTGCCGAAGGTAAAGCGGCTCCTGCTCCTGCTGATGTGGCTTTCTTTCCTTTACCCCGTCCACCACGGGTACATTTTCCTTGGCCTCTTTGAGCCGGCCATCCTCTGCCTCTTCCATATGAGGAATAATAGCGAAAGGACCTTCCTCTCCAAGAGGATCCTGAGGGACGAAAATTAGTTTGGCGGATTGCAGCTCCTAGTGACTTGGCTGCTGCTTTTGATGTTTGCAGTTTTTCCAAACTGTCATCCGCCTTCTTATCAAACAGGGAAGAGCCGTCAAAGGGCATATTCAAAAGTCTGGCCTGTACGTCAGAAGCAAAGCCGGACTTTCTCAACCACGCATGCCTGCGGATTGTGGTACTTGCCGCCATGGCCCTGCTGATACGGTCAGCAGAATCAATGCCAGTTTGAAGGGACTCACACATTGCATCTTTACCATCTCTGATGATATTTAAAAATGCGTCCCTTTCTTCTCCTTCCTGGAGGCAGTCAGCTGCTGATGAAGCACACTCCCAAAGAGTGTGGCTGAACCTAGCGAGCGTACAAGTCGCATTAACAGATTTTAAAGCCATGCTACAGGCCGAGAAGACTTTCTTAGCCATGGCATCATATTTATCATCCCTATCCTGTGGAGCAGTGGGGTATGCAGATGTACTGCCTGATGAAGTTGCAGCCTGGACCACCAGACTCTCTGGAGTAGAGTGCTTAGATAGGTATTCAGGGTCAGCAGCAGATACCCTATATTTCGCTGACAACTTCTTGTTAACCGCAGGGACAACTTCAGGAGTTTCCCAGTTAGTTAAAATCTTTCTTTGTAAAGCAGAATGAAAGGGAACCACAGGATCCTCCTGTGGACCTTTATCCAGAATATCTGTGAGGTCATCCTGTTGAAAAACAGGTGAAGGCGCAGACCAACCCATGAACTCCATAATTCTTGACATTAGGGTTCTATAAGGTTTCAGCATGTTCCTCTGGGTCTGGTTTGACAAATTCCACTTCTGGGGAAGTGTCTAGGCTACTTGCTTCCTGTAATGCATCCTGAAGGTCTTTTAACCTTCTTTCTTCAAAAGGCAAAAGTCTCTGGTTCAGGTGATGTGGTCCTCTGCTGCCCAAAAGACCTTTCTTGATCAGAATCTTCCCTTACTTCATAAATTGAAGTTAAGGGGGGATGCTCTGCCCTGTGAAATGGTATAAAACCCATCTCTAAAGCTGAGGGAGCCATCATCGGTGGCCTTGAAAAGGTCGATGTCGTCGACGCCGATGTAAAAATCCTCGAAGGCGCCGACAAAGGCGTTGAGAAAACTGGAAGAGCCCTTGAAGAACTCGAGAGGATCGGAATCCTGCTCGAGGATGTCGACGACGTTCGACGTCTTGTCGGAGGCTCTCGGTGTAACCGTTGGCTGTGGAGTAGCCGTGGGTTTTTACTTTTATCGACGTCGATGTCGGCGTCGACAGATGCGAAGAACCCTTCGATAACTGCGTTGATGGCGCCGATCTATGCTTCGAAGGGGCTTTCGACGATGGCGTCGAAGATGCTTTACTTCCCGATGGCTCATGGTGCTTTCGGGTCGACTCTTTCGCCGGGTGCTTCCGAGTCGCAGCATTTAGATTTTTTGGGCTTTTCACCCGGGGTATCACCCTCAGCTGACTTCGAGGGGGTCGAGGCCGCTTTCTCGAAGACGCTTAGCATCTTTTTTCTGAATTCCTCCCACTCAGCCTGAGAGCTGTGTTTTGTGGGGCAATTTACTCTTTCAGGGGAACTAGAAGACGACGACAAAGGAGATCTTCTACGTCTCTTTTCCGAGTGTCTAGACCTCGACGAGAATGCTTTCGACGGTGAGGAGACTAATGTCTCGACTCTACCGCGGAAACTTTCGAGGAAGTTAAAACTGACTTACCTCTCTCGAGCTTCCCCTTACGCTCCTTCAAGGCTTTCGCCGTCATGGATAGGCATTCCTCACACTCCGAACACTGGTGTTCGATTCCCAGACACCACAAACAGATCCTGTGAGGATCCGTCAATGACATTTTCTTCCCACAGTCTCAGCATTTTTTGAAACTGGACCGAGGAGTCGTCAGGTCGGAGGAGGAAGCCATCGAGTACGAGTCGGTTTTCTCGAGGAAATATGAATATATTTCGACTGACGAACTGAGCAACGGTATTCCGAGGCACACGAAGCGCGGAAAAACGGAACTGAGCAACGGACACGCGTGGCCATTTATAGGCATGACGACGTCGGCGTCGATACGGTGGCTGTCGAGGAACACCTACTCGACTGATGTCAACGCACAGCGCCCTCTACTGGGAAAAAATGTTTCCGAGGCCAGCAAGCTGGAGATACATATATCATAGATAAGGAATACGTCAGAGGACACAATCCCTTCGAAAGTCACATTGCTAGACAGAGCGGATGACGCGGAGGGACGGGCGCGTAAGAACACCATCAGGATAGTGGGCTTGCCTGAGGGAATGGAGGGGTCAGACCCCACCACCTATATTGAAAATGTGCTACTGCAGGAAATAGGAGCTTGGGACCTAAGGTGTTCACCATTGAGCGGGTGCACCATTCTCTGACCAGAAGACCACCACCAGGTATCCCGCCCAGGCCCATCATTGCCAAGGTCCTAAATTACAAGGACAGGGAAAAGATCCTCGCACCTTTTCCAGGACCGGGGGAACCATACAAAGGGCCTCAGCAAAGATAGCAATATTCCCAGACTACACCGTTCAGGTGCAAAAGAGGATATCCCAATTTATTTCAACAACAGTCAGACTCAAAAGGGCAGACTAAAATATATGCTAACATACCCAGCTAAATTGAAGATCCTACACAATGGTAAGGCGCTCTTCTTCGAGACACCATCTGAAGAGCAGGACTGGATTGATAGTGTGCAGATCCCAGAAGCTGAAGAGCAGGGACAACAAACTTAAACATGAGTCAGAGGATGCCAAAGAGCTCTACAGGGGGAAGCTGAGTTTGTAAGGAACACATCACACAGCAACGGTGGCAAGATGTAAGCTAGCCCGAGGATTGTTGACAATAGGGCGCAATGATGCTGCTGTTTGAGTTAATATGTAGCAGGAACATGACAGTACAGTCACTGAAGCCTAGTAGAGGGAACGCAATATGCAGACCCTTCTATTGCCCCACACTGGATTGTGTTTCTAAGGGTACGGAATAGTACCTGCCCGTTGGGCACCAGGAATCTAGTCCAGTGACTAGGTCAAATGGAGCGGAAGCGGGAAAGTCTTAGCGTGCGTAGCTGGACAGTTTCTGTCGGAGTGTGTTTTGCTGTTAGTTAGGGGGGAGGGGAGGGTTTCACACAGGGGGAGGGGAAGCCTAGTATAGTTGCAAGTAGACTACACATGATCCCGGTCAAGCTCAGGGCTGTCCAGTGGCCCCGCCAGAACGCATGAAATTAAAGTATGGATGGCTGAAGAAGTCAAAATCATGACCTGGAATATCAGGGGTCTGAATAATTATGTCAAACGTCATAGGGTGATCAAGTATCTAAGGAGGCATAAATTATAAGTTACTCACCGTAGTGACCAATGTACTCATAGTCCCCTTTCCTCCATACTGCAGGGGCGTCCCCTCCAAGGGACGTCAGACGTAACCTTTTTCACCAGAAAAAACATTCTTCCCCTTTAAATTTAGAGGCGTGCTGGGGTGTGGCCCTGGGAGCATGCGGTGCCCTGACTCCACCCTCTGGCGCCACACCTCAGTCCCCCATTGACACGTCGACAATAGATTTAACCTTGCCTAATGACACCAGTTTTATTAGGGGGGAGGATGGTGGGACGTATGGAGTAAAGGGGACTATAGACTAAGAGTATGTTAGTCACTACGGTGAGTAACTTATAATTACTCTTACTTCCCATCCCCTTTCATCTATAGTGCATGGGCATTACAACTGAATGTAGCCCCAGGGTGGAGAGCAAACCCTTCTTAAGCAAATAGATTCCTGAGAACCACCTGTCCGAAAGCCGCATCAGATCTAGAGCCAGCATCCAAACAGTAATGCTTGCAGAAAGCCTAGGGAGTGGCCCAAGTGGCCGTCCTATGACTTGCCAAGGGACCTGGTGCTGGAATGCGATAGCCGTTGCTTTGGCCCTGACTGCGTGGGCACGCATGTTCGCCGGAAGTGGATTGTGCTGCCCCTCGTATGCTTCTTTGATGGCCGAGACCATCCAGCGTGATATGGAGGCCTGATAGCCTGGTCTTGCACCTCCGAAAGTGACAAACCGGGCGTCTGACTTGCGGAAGGTAGAAGTCAATTCTACCTGCCAAGGTAGAATTTCAGGGCACACCTGACATCCAGGAAGTGCAGAAGTCTCTGTGCCACGTCCTTAGGATAGACAAAAAACGTAGGAAGGACTATTTCTTCGTTCAAATCGAAAGCAGACAGCACCTTGGGCATGCTGGGTGCGTCCGCAGGAATACTTTGTCCCTGTGAAAGGTAGTACATAGTTCTGAGGCGACCAGCAACCTGGATTTCAGAGGTGAGGCCTACCAGTAAGGCTGTCTTGATGGGGACCAGCCTGATGTGAGCGGACGCCACTGGTTTGAACGGTTTGTGCGCCAGGGTGCCAAAGACTATGTTCAGGTCGCACACTGGATGTGGCCTCTTGATGGGCGGGAAGAGCCTTGCGAGCCCCATCAAATGTTTGACAATCGGATTGGAGGAGAAGACCCCCTCCTCTGAGTTCCTGTAAGCCCCGATGGCTGTGAGGCAAGTGCGGCAGGTGTCCACCTGCACGCCTGACTGGGCTAGGTGCGCCGAGAAGGAGTGCACATTGTCCAAAGTACATGCCAGTTGGTTGATTTCCTTGGAGTCTGTCCAGTGGCAGAACCTGGTCCATTTACTTTTATACTGGGCCCTGGTAGCCTTGCTCCTGGCGCCCTGTATGATCTCCAGATTGGCCTGGTAGAGGTTGCGGTGCCCTAGCGTTACCTGCTCAGGAACCAGGCTGTGATGGCTAGTTTCTGTGGCGTAGGGTGGATGACCCTGCCTCCATGCTGCGCCAGAAGATGTGCTGGGCCCGTCGGAAGGTGAATGTGTGGCATCTCCGAGAGGCTGAGCAGCTCCGAGAACCATGGCCTGGCTGACTACCATGGGGCTATTGGAATGATGTTGAGCTGGCAAGACTCCGTTATCTTGCAAATCACTCTAAATCCACGGAGTGGGCGGGAAGGCGTACGCAGTCACCCCATTCCACCGAATACGAAATGCATTGTCCAGGGAGCCGGGGGCCCTGCCCCTGCCAGGAGGCGAACTGCAGACACTTCCTGTTGTGCCAGCGCATGCTCCCAGGGCTGCACTCCCGCGCACCTCTAAAATTAAAGGGGAAGAAGTTTTTTTCTGGTGAAAAAGGTTCCATCTCCTGTCCCTTGGAAGGGACGCCCTTGCAGAATGGAGGAAAGGGGACGGGACGTAAGAGTAAGTTGGGATAGCGCCATTAGAAGAGACTAACTTGAATGCACAGAAACAAAAGAAGCTTGCTAGTGCATGGGGCGGGGTGATGGTGGGTTCCACATATTCATCATGCACTAGAGGAGTTCTTATCTGGATCGACCCAGCTATCCCACTTAAAGTACTGAATACTAAGATTGATGACGAAAGGAGGATGGCTGTGATATATGGCATGCTAGAGAATCGGGAGGTATGCATCGTGAACACCTATGCACCCAATCACGACGCCACTTTTTTAAAGTCACTATATGCAAGGCTTGGACCCTACAGAAATGGAGTCATGATATGGGGCGGAGATTTAAATTGCACCCTAAACCCCACACTAGACAGGTCCGACACAAAATACAAAAGACCGGCCCCACCTGCTAAAGTCCTAAGTACCCCTTTAAGGTGTGCAGTCAAAATATCCCCAAAAAAATGTCGAATGACAAAAATATCGAAAAAAAAGTAGAATTATTATTTTTTTTTATTTATATTTATTTGTTGGCTCTAGTAGATAAAAAAAAGGTAAAAACAAAAAAAAGGGGGGTTTGCGGGGAACCCCCCATTTCGAATAAAAAACGTATTAAAAAAGAAATTTGACTTTTTTTTCGACTTTTTTTTCTTCGATATTATGACTATGAACCCCCTTTAAATAATTTTTTGTTGAAAGATAAATGGAGGTCACTACATAGGGAGAACAGAGAACACTCCCATTATTCAGCCCCACAAAGTTCACACGAGACTTGATTATCTGTTCGCAGTGGAAGAACACGTCATGGAATTTACAGAGGCTGAATACATAGCTAGGGTCCTGTCGGACCATGCCCCACTTAACAAAATGGAGGATAGCTGCCCCGAGACGGCCCATACCTACCTGGAGACCTAGGAGTGAAGCATTATTGGATAAGGCATTTAACCAACACATCAGGAAAAGCATGGTAGATTTCATAGAAGTGAATGAGGGAAGTGTTAAGCATGTAGGCATGATTTGGTAAACATACAAGGTGGTAATTAGAGGGGAGACGATAGCCACAGCAGGTGGGGGTCCAGAAAACCATCACCAACGACCTGCAGGAGACTGAAAGCAAACTATTGGAAATTAAGAGGCAGGTGGGCGCAGGGGAGGAGCACTTGGAGGAGGAAATCAGATTGAGGCATGTATGTCTAACACAATGGGAGAGGCTGGGAAAGTTAACCTATGCAAAATATTTAGAAAGAAGTCCTGCACAAGGACATAACGGAGGTAGAATGCTTGCCTGGCCGTATAAAAACAGGAACTAAAGATCCCCAATATCTTAACTGCAGAATATTAACAATATCATCCAAACTGCAGAAGTTAAGAAGGGTAAATACGCAAGTAGGCATTAACAAAGTTTTTTCAGTATATTGTAAGAGTTTCTACACAGATCCCAAGATAGAGCGAGATGGCAAGATGCAGGATGCTTTAGATCTCATCACCCTTCTTCACTTAGACGAACAGCAAAAGAATATGCTGGAACACCCCATAACCCCAGAGGAAGTCTTGGCCACAATAAGAACATTACCCTTGGGGAAAAACACCAGACACAGACGGGCTGCCAGGGGAGTTTTATAAGGCATATGCCGAGACGTTGGCGCCACTTCTAGCCAGAGTATACAACGAAGCATATGAATTGGGAATCGCCGCAAACACCAAACAAAATATATACGACTGTAGTTCCTACAGACCTCTGCCGTTATTGAACCAAGACAGAAAAATCCTTACAGCAATCTTAGCGGACAGACTTAGGAAAGTAATACCCAAGATAGTAAATCAAGATTAGACTGGATATGTTCCGGGTAGGAATATCTCTGGGAACCTGAGACGGTTACATCATGTCATTAATAGCACATTAAGAGACAGTGCAAAGCACTGCGCCGCGGCTTTGTTCGATGCGACCAAGGTGTTTGATTCTGTCCACTGGGATTGGTGGTATGCCACTATGGTTAGGATGAGAATAGGTCTGCACTATATGAAGTGGGTGAAGCTAATATACACCCAACCGACAGCCAGGGTCAGGAAAGGTACCAAAAGGGGACGAGACAAGGTTGCCCCAATTCCCCAATGTTATACATAATCGCAGCAGAAACCATTGCGGCTTTTCTGCGACAGGAATATAGCGATGCCAGAATATAAATAGATGGGGTCAGGCATAAAGAATCTATGTATGCAGACGACATGCTATTATACCTGAGCAACCCTGCAGAGAACCTTCCATATTTGTTAAAGGTGCTAGACAACTTTGGCAAACTGACTAGGATTCGAATAAATAAGAGTAAATTGGGTCTCTTCCCGCTAGCAAAATCAGCAACTCTTGAGGATGAAGAGCTACCAACTCTTACCCTGTCATGGAGTAGGAACTCCTTCCGAAACCTAGGACTGAACATATATCACAATCCCAAGCTAGAACTAGAATCCAATACATTACTGGCTAAAGAGGGCTTAGTTAAATCGATGGAATTTTGGGGCAAGCTACCACTGTCGATGGCAGGAAGAGCGGCATTATAAAAATGTTTCCACTACCGAGGCTTATGCACTGTTTTGGGAATATCCTGCACAATGATCCCAAGAAGTTATTTCTAGAACTTGACCAAGTATGCAGGGGCTTCTTATGGCAGGGAGGCGGGGGGGGGGGGGGGTTACACAGGGTCGTGCGAAGGCCCTATGCGCAAGGAGGGTTGAAGATCCCCAATTTTGAGTTGTACCTCCTGGCGTGCCAGTTACAGTATGTAGTACAATGGATGGCAAATGGCCCTGCAGGGTAGACAATGCTCCTACAACCAGCAATAGAAAGATTATATCTGAGAGACTTGATTTGGACTCCCCAGCTAGAGTCGCATAGTCATCCACAATTAGTGAAGTTGGGAATACAGATATGGCAGAGGACCTGCAGAACCATGGGATTTAGAGACCCAATATCACCACAGCCCCCCTTAGCGTCGGTAATGGAAGACACAGGGAAATGGAGCAAGGGTGCGATCACAGTGGGAGTCTTGTAGTATTGCTACGATCGGGGATCTGAGGAATGATAATAGCTTGCTGGAATTTAAAGAATTGAAAGATGCTACGGGTATACATAAAGGTCAATTTCTACTATATAGGACTATGCCAAGTACAATAAAGGGTAGGTGGCAATCTGTCACAGAGGATACAATAGGGTGCGAAGACATTGAAACATTAATACATATCTGTAAAGGGTTGCACGCTATATCCAGAATGTATGAGGTACTTATGGATCGCAACTCGAGAGCCAAATTGAAGTTCAGGAGAGGATGGGAAAAGGAATTGGGGAAATCATTTGAAGATAGTGGCAAGGCATAGTGCTATACCACAAGAAAGTCTCTAGAAACCCCAGACTGCAGCTGCTTCAACTTTATATTACCCAAAGAGCAGATTTAATGCCAGCTGCAATAGCAAGGTTCAGGGGGGCGGGTAATCGGGCCTGTCCCAAATGTAAGGAAGAAAACATAGGCATAATACAAATGTTCTGGGAATGACATAACAAAGGGAATTTGGAAGAGTGTGGCAAATAAAGTGGCCCCAGGAGGCATTCACCTTGACCTCCAATCCCCAGAGGCATGTATATTGGGACTCAAAGAGAAGCACAAATCATAAAACCAAGGCCTAATTTATATACTGGCTAAACGCAGCATAGCCATGCAGTGGATAGCCACTCCGGGACAGAGTATTGATAGATGGTGGGAAGACCGAAGGAAATGGGCACCAGCAGAAATGGGAGGGCGGGAGAAGGCACTGTGAGAGCAGAAACACGAACTTGCAACAGACATTCTGCAGTGGATTGTTATAACGGTAACATTGTTTAACTAAAATAAGGCCGAGAATGCTGAACAGACCAGAAAAGACAGAGCTGATGTGTGTATCATCAAATGCGATATAAAGATTGCAAACTATAAACAGGCAGTTGGGGGTGGGAAGTTAATGGGGTAATAGTGGAATTGAAGCTTGAAGTATATGTTTATTTGCATCACTGCATTGTAACTGTATACATTTAAAACAAATAAAGAAATATTAAAATATTAAAAAAATAACTATGAAGCGCATGATTGGTGCTTAAGAGCAACCCCTTAGAAGAAAGTGGGACCATCTACTGCCATGCGTTCTCTTTGCTTATAGAGTAGTCCCTCAGGAAAGAGTTGGTTTCAGCCCCTTTGAGCTGCTCTATGGTTATCCGGTTAGAGGTCCATTGACCCAAATCAAGGAAGGGTAGGAGAGTGCTCCTTCCCTCAAGCCAGTGAGAGTCAATGACTATGTGTTAGGTCACCAAAGAAGAATGACACAAATGATGACAGAAGCTCCTGATAACTTGAAAGCAGACCAGAAGGCCAACATGGCGGAGTTCACTTCAGACCAGCTAGTACTAGTTATTGTACCTACAAGGCAGAGGGCCTTACAGGACAAATGGATTGGACCCTTCAAGGTTGTGGGCAAACTTGGAGAGGTCAATTACTTAGTGAACTTGGGCAATCCCAAGGAGGCCCCTAGGGTCCTTCACACTAACCGCCTAAAGGCAAACGTATCCAGACCAGAACTAGGAGCTTTGCTCTTAGCATCTGATCAAGAGGAGGTGGAGAGTGAACCTCTACCTGACCTTCTCAAGAGACAGCCTTTAGATGGAAAAATAGAATGAGTTAATCTCTCTTCTGATCTGACTGCAACAACAGAAGGAGTGCAAGGTTATGTTGAATCAGTTTGCCTCCCTGTTTTCTTTGACACCAGGCTTGACCCATTTGCGGCCAGCATGACATACTCACTGGTGACTGTCTCCCTGTCCAAAGCAGGGGTTACAGAATGTCAGACCATGTAAGAACCCACATAAAGGAAGAGGTCACCAAGATGCTTTATCTTGGGGTAATAGAGCCATCGGGCTAGTCCTGTTGTACTAGTGCCAAAGGCAAGATCCAAGGAGTTGGGATTCTGTGTGGACTATAGTGCTCTTAATACAGTCACCACGACCGATGCCCATCCTTTACCTAGGACAGATGAGCTGGTGGACAAACTTAGTTCAGCCAAGTTCCTCAGAACATTTGACCTAACATCAGGCAATTTGAAAATAGCCCTGCCAGACTATGCAAAGGAGAAAACTGCATTGTCCACCCCAGGAGGCCTCTACTAGTTTAAGGTTATGCCCTTTGGACTAAAGAATGCACCTGCTACATTCTAAAGGGCGATGAATCATGTTCTGAAGGACTTCTGGAAGGCATAATTGGATGACATTACAGTGTTCAGCCCAACTTGCGAAGAGCATCTTGACCACCTTGGATATGTTTTGCAGGCCAGTCATAAAGGCAAGCAAATGTCAAATTGGTCAGAGCAAAGTGTTCTACCTTGGACATGAGGTAGCAGGAGGTGAAATAAGGCCATTGCCTAGAAAAGTACAAGCTGTACAAGACTGGGCCACCCCTACTACTCAAACCCAAGTGAGAGCCTTTCTAGGTCTGACAGGTTATTATAGGAACTTAATCGGGAACTATGGAACCATAGCTTCTCCCTTGAATGTGATCTCCTCACCCAAATTCCCCAAGAAGGCCAGGTAGAATGAGGAGTGCACCAAGGCATTTGAAGGACTAACAAAGCCCTTTGTCAAGCTGCAGTCTTGAGAGCTCCTAACTACAACCAATCTTTTGCTGATGCTTCAAATACAGGAGTAGGTGCAGTTTTGAGTCTGCTGAATGAGAAAGGCAGGGAACACCCTATCTGCTTCATCAGTAAGAAAATGATGGACAATGAAACAAGGTGGGCAACAATTGAAATAGAATGTTTTGCAATTGTGTGGTCTTTGAAGAAGTTTAGACCATACTTGTATGGATCTACTTTCGTAATTCAAACAGACCACCAACCCTTGAGATGGTTAAAGCAGATGAAGGGGGAGCATCATACATTGTTAAGGTGGTCAATCAGCCTTCAGGGGTTTGATTTCACCATAGAAGCCATGTCGGAGTGTAATCACAAAAATGCTGATGGTCTCTCCATCAGTATGACCGACTGGAGTCAGGAGATGCATCCAGGAGTGGATTAAATCCTCCTGTCCCTTAGTCCTGGGGGGGACGAGTGTTAGGGAGAATACTCAGAAATGTGCTAATTCCTTTCTACCTTAGAGAACCCCAGCTCTTTGGCTGGACTTTAGGATTTTTAATGTTTATCCTGGATAGAGCAAGAACTTTTCCCCCCCCTCTCTCATGTATTTTTAATTAATTTGAACATTGTTTCTTTTGGTTTTGGAGTCTGACAAACTCCATAGGCATCTTTTTAAATTGTGACACAGCACCTTCAGTGCAGTGGCACAGGGAAGTCGTTCAGATTTCCCAAAGGTTTAAATACCTTCTCTTGGTTAAACCACTGTTTCCAAGAGCAGTGAAGTGAAATTGACTTTACTTACATTTTTAACTTTCTAGACCCAGCACACACTTACAATAGGGTGCTGGAGCGGTTACTTACTATCCCCTTTGTCTAGTTTCTCATGTAAGATTTTTATGTTATAATTAACCTTAATGGTGTCAATAGCCTGTGCGCCAACTGTGTATTTCTTGGTTTGACCTTCAATAAACATAGGGTTCATGCGGTTTGAGTAACTCTATCTTTGCTATTTCTTTTTGTTGCCGTTCTTCAATTCTTTGTATTGTAATCATACATTTTCCTTTACATACACTCATATTTCTCATCTTTCAAAACGTGTTTCCCTGTCGGGAGAATTCTCAGAAATGTGCCAATTCCTCTCTACCTTAGAAACCCCGAGCAACTTTGCTGGATTTTGAGGACTTTAATTTTTAACCTGGAGAGAGTGAGACCTTTTTTCCACACACTCTTGTATTTTAAATGTGATTTTGAACTCTGTTTCTTTTGGTTGTGGAGTCTGGCAAACTTCATAGGCATCATCTTTTTACATTGTGTCACACAGCACCTTTAGTGCAGTGGCACAGGGAAGTCTTTCAGATTTCCCAAGGTTTAAATACCTTCTATTGAATAAACTACTTTTTCCAAGAGCAGTGAAGTGAAATTGACTTTACTTAAACGTGTAACTTTCAAGACCCAGCACACACCATCTTACAACAGGGTACTGGAGGGGTTACTTAGTATCCCCTTTGTCTAGCGTCTCATGTACCACTTTCATGTCACCCTTTCCTCGAAGAATGGATGTGGCAGTGGTTTACTTTTAACTACCGTGGTGTGCATTTACTGTGGGCTGCCTTTGCAGCTGCAGTAAAGCACCCAAGGGTGCCATTTTTGTCAAAATGGCCCAGTCTTCCTTTTTCACCATTTCTTTGCGGAAAGGTCCTTCTTGAGATTTACTCTGCGTGCCAAACCAGGTTTGGTCCCTTTGTTCGCTTTGCCTTTGGCAGGATTCACGAGTGAAGCCTGCCTCTGGCTGCAGGGTGTCTGGCGGGGGCAGGAAGCAAGGGAGTTGCCCGAAACTCACTGTGCTTAGTCTCCCAGGAAACAGGAATGCACCATTAGGTGATTGGCCAGCTGTCTGTCCAGCAAGGACAGCTAGGCTGGAATGAATGGGAGAAACCTGTATAAAAGGCGAGGCTTTT
The DNA here is from genome assembly GCF_040938575.1 of Ambystoma mexicanum. NCBI lineage: Eukaryota > Metazoa > Chordata > Amphibia > Caudata > Ambystomatidae > Ambystoma > Ambystoma mexicanum. The sequence continues at coordinate 409,919,819 of NC_090927.1, forward strand.
TGGGTTGGAAGGCAGAGTCGACCACTGGACGAAGGAATCCAACGAAGAACTTGTAGAGGATGCCTGCTGCAACTCCTGGACCGTTGGTTTGCCCGGTGAAGCCCTGCTGCTGTGCTGAAACTCCAAATTCGTATCGACAGAGAAGCCCCTGCAAGGACAACTTCTCCCCTTGAGTTGGTGGGACCAATCCACTCCAAAGTAAGCCACCTGGACATCCTCTCGGAGCTGGTTGAAATTCCACTGCAGTTGCTGCTGGAACCGAAAAGCCAGGGAGTGGAACACCAGATTGTGTGCGTTGCTTTTAAGCTGGCCAAGAGCTTCAGGAAGATCCTCCGGACTCCCAGGAAGCAGGACTGACAGAGCCTGACCTGAGCCCCCTCAGAGTGCGGGACCCCAGATGCAAGGAAAGGCCATCTCAACAGCCAGAAACCGCAGTGTTGCTATTTGCGGTAGACGCGAGAAGCTGAAACACAAAAGTGCCACTTGTTTGAAGATTACTGGTTGCGGTCGGTGACCATCCCATTGCAGTGCAGGAATCCCCAGAAGTCCTCCCTCTTGTCCCCACGACTGATGCCCAGGAACACCAGGATCTGCAGAGCTGCACAGAAGAACAAGTTACTTACCAACTGGTAACGTTCTTTCGATTGCATGTTCCTCCAACGTATTCCTCATCTTAGATGTATTCCATCCAGCTTTGCTGCTCTTCGGGAATGTTTTCGTCAGAGGGCGCCGTGCGTCGATGTTGTCGAGTCGATGGTTTCTCGAAGGCCTCCGTTGAGGGTGACGTCATCGGGTGTATAAGTAGCACGTGCAGCGCCCGTTGGCCTCCGTTCTGTTTTTCCCCCTTTTTTTGCCTGTGATCTTGTACTGTATAGATTGTGCCGGCAGACAGGTATCAGCCTTGCAAGATTTCAGAAGGCAATAACCCGGAAAAATCTACTGAGGGGTAGGTTGGCAGGGTGATGAGGAATACGTTGGAGGAACATCCAATCGAAAGACGTTACCAGTTAGTAAGTAACTTGTTCTTTGAGTGGATTGTGTCCTCCAACATATTCCTCATCTTAGATAGACTCCCAAAGCAGTATTTTGTTACTTTCTCTGGAGGAGGGGTCAGATTTTGTATTTTTTTTAATTTATTATTTTTTTTATCAATGCCTTTATATGGCGGAATAAAGCACTGCTTTTCCAAAAGTCAGCTCCCTAGACTGGGAAGCATCCAGGCTATAGAATTTTGAGAAGGTGTGAAGTGAAGACCAAGTTGCTGCTTCGCAAATGGACCTTATTGGGACACCTCTTTGAAGGGCCGTGGAAGAGGAGATGCCTCTGGTGGAATGAGCCCTCAACCCTTCTGGTGGGTCTTTTTGTGCTAGTCCGTAGCATTCTGAAATGCAAAGTACAATCCAGCGTGAAATTGTCTGTTTTGTTACCGATTGACCCGTTTATAGGTTTCCTTCCTGTGTAGCCTATAAACAACTGGTTGTCCACTCCAAGCCTAGAAAGTCTAGAGATGTAAAAGCTTAAAGCTCTTTTTGGATCCAGTCTGTGTAATCTTTCTTCCTCCTTAGAAGGATGAGGGCGAGGACAGAATGAGGGTAAAACAATTTTCTGAGTTAAATGAAAATAAGATATTACTTTTGGTAAAAATGATGGTTTAACCCTCAATACAACCCTGTCCTTATGGAACACAGTATAGGGTGGCCCAGAAGACAGTGCCTGCAATTTGCTCACTCTTCTTGCCGATGTTAGAGCAACTAAAAAGTGCCGTTTTCCATGTTAGTAATCTTAATGGACATGTGTGCATAGGCTCCAAAGGGGCACATATTAAGAATTTTAGGACTAAATTTAGATCCCAAATCGGTACTTGAAATGGGTGAGGAGGAAACGCATTAGTGAGACCTTTTAAGAATTGTGTTATCAAAGGAATTTTTAAGTAGGAGCATTCTTCCGATGAGCGCTTGAAAATAGAAAGCGATGCAAGGTAACCTTTTATTGTTCCGATGTTCAGACCTCTATGTGATAGGGTCAGAAGGAAAGATAGTACTTCCGGAATAGAACATAGAAAAGGATCGACATTCTTTTCCCTGCACCAGTTGCAAAACTTTTTCCAACGACAACGGTATAGAGACTTTGTTGCTGGCCTTCTTGCAGAAAGCAACACCTCCATATCATCTGGAAGGTTCCAATCCCTGTATCTCACCCTTTCAGATACCAAGCATGAAGGTTGAATGTTCTGACCTCTGGGTGTAGAACCTGACCTTCCATTTGAGGTAGAAGGTTCTCTCTCTGAGGAAGACGTACTGGAGGACAGATGGACATATTTAGAAGGTCCAGATACCACGTTCTCCTGGCCCAATCCGGGGCAATTAGGATCATGTGGTTCCCGAAGCGTCTCGGCCTCCTGATGACCTGAGGAATGACGGGAATCTGAGGGAACGCGTACAATAGTGGGAAATTCCAACCCACCACGAACGCGTCCCCCAGGGCTCCTCTCGGGGGAAATTCCCTTGAGCAATACCTTTCGCATTTTCGGTTGCTACTGGTTGCCAATAGGTCTACCTGAGGGGTTCCCCAAAGGGCGAAGATCTCTTGAATGACTTCCTGAGCCAGTTCCCAACCGTGGGACACCGTGCTCTGCCTGCTCAGAGCATCTGCCGTCATATTCTCTTCCCCGGCTAGAAGAATTGCCATTAAAGAGATTCCCTCCTGAATCGCCCAATACCAGAGCTGCATTGCCTCTCTGCACAGGGGTAGTGACCCCCACACCTCCTCCTTTGTTTAGATAGTGCATGGCCACTGTGTTGTCAGTCATTATCAGGCCATTCTTTCCCCTGACAAATGGCAGGAAGGCCTTCAGCACTAGTCTGATTGCCCTCGGCTCTAAAAGGTTGATATGTAGTTTGGACTCCGATGGAGACAAATGACCGTTGATTGTCAAATCGTTGGCATGAGCTCCCCACCCCAGGAGTGAGGTGTCCGTCACTACTGTGATCTCCGGCCATGGTTGCCAAAAAGGTTCTCCTTTTAGGATGTTCTCTGTACAGGTCCACCACAGAAGGTCTTGTCTGACCTTGTTCGGAATCTGAAGAAGATCCGTCATTTGACCCGAGAACTGGGACCACTGAGTCTTTAGGGCCCATTGAAGGGATCTCATCCTCAAGCGTGCCTCTGGCACCAGCATGAGGCCGAGCAACCTTAAAAAGTCGTAAGCCTGGAGATTTTGGGCATTTTGGAAACCATCTGAACAATGTCTTGAGCCCTCGTCTTGGGAGGCAAGCTCTTTCCCAAGGACGTGTCTAGTACGGCTCCTATGTACTGAAGCTGTTGGGAAGGTGTCATTTGAGACTTCTTGAAATTGAGGGAGAAGCCCAGTTTGTGGAGGAAGTGGCAGGCGACTTTCAGATGATCCAGCGCTTGCCCGGCAGAGCGCTCTCTGATCAACCAATCATCCAGTTAGGGGTAGACATGAATCCCCCCCTCTCCTGGGGTGCGCTGCCACCACTACCATTAACTTGGTGAAGACCCTCGGGGCAGAGGTCAACCCGAATGGCAGGACTCGAAACAGATAGTGTGAGTCGCCAACTACGAACCTCAGGTATTTTCTGTGTTTGAGATGAATCGGCACATGAAAATAAGCATCCTGGAGGTGCAATGACACCAACCAGTCCTGGAGTTGAAGGGCCTGAAGGATCTGAGAAAGGGTAACCATCTTGAATTTGTCTTTCCTGAGGAACTTGTTCAAGTTTCTTAAGTCCAAGATGGGTCTCAGTCCTCTGTCATTTTTGGGGATCAAAAATTATGGGGAGTACCATCCCTTGTTCCTCTCCGCTGCAGGTACTGGTTCTATAGCACCTTTCTCCAGCAGGGTTAGAACTTCCTGCTGTAGGAGCGGGTTTGAAACTTTCAACGGGTGTCTCCCTGGTGGATTGCTTTGAGGTTGCTTTAGAAAAGGAAGGCAGTAGCCTTGGGCTATTTCTAGAGCAGATTTCTTGCAGCTGCTGATGGCAAAGAGGCTGCAACTGGAGCTGGCTTAGCATTTTTTCCTCGAACACCACGAGTGGCCTTTCTTTAGCCCCATTGACTGGCCATTCCTCTCGTCTTTCCATATGAGGTGTAATAACTCCCCTCCATGATTGCCCTTGCGCACAAAAAGGTGGAGGTTGCCTAATCGCAGCGCCTAAAGATTTGGCCGCTGCTTTTGAGGTCTGCAACCTCTCAAAGCGCTTGTCAGCCTTGTTGCCAAAAAGGTTAGACCCGTCAAAAGGCATGTTCAGAAGTCAGTTCTGTACGTCCGGTGCAAAACCAGACTTCCGTAACCACGCAAACCTGCGCATTACCGTGCTAGTGCCCATGGACGTGCTTACACTATCCACAGTGTCCAATCCAGATTGAAGGGATTCCTGCATGGCCTCCTTTCCATCTCCAATGATGGCTAGGAAACCTTCCCTTTCTTCCCCTTCTGGTATATGGTCCGCCGCCATTGCGATACACTCCCACAGAGTGTACGAAAATTTTGCCAAGGCACATGTGGAGTTGGCAGATTTTAATGCCATGCTCCCGGCTGAAAATACCTTCCGTGCCCAACCATCCACACACTTATCGTCCCCGTCTGGAGGGATAGACAGGTACGCAAGTTTGTTGGAAGCTGTGGCTGCCTGTATGACCAGACTCTCGGGAGTTGGATGTTTTGACAGATAGCAGGGGTCGCTACTGGCTGGGCGGTATTTTGATGCGAGGGACTTATTTACCAGAGGAATAGAATCCGGAGTTTCCCAATTCTTGGCCACCCTGTTTTGTAAGGCTACATGAAAAGGTAGTACTGGGTCTTCAGTGGGACCATGGTCCAATATGTCTGTTAAATCGTCTTGGACGAATTGGGCTGGTGGTCTAGCCCATCCCAAGTAATCTACCACCTTGGTCATTAACTGACGGTAAGATGGACTGGCATGCTCTCCTGGATCTGGTCTACCAAAGTCATTCTCAGGAGAAGTGTCAATGCCACTTGCATTATGTAGAGACTCCACCAAATCCCTCATTCTGGTTCCTCTGAGATTAAGCATTCTGGGACATTTGGGGTGCCATATTCCAATCCAAAAGGTACATTTTCCTCCTCGGATCTCTCCTGTTCCTCAAAAATTGAGGTCAAGGATTTGAAAAACTCCTTCCTAGGGAGAGGCTTGAAAACCTTCCCTGGGAGCGGAGGAGGAAGAGGTGTAGTACCAGGCTCTGAAGAAATTACATGTTTTGTAACTTTCTCCTTCTCTTTTCCTGGCTGCCCTGGCTTGGTTGGAGCCTTTGGCGCCAAGGGTTTCGGCGTCAACGTCGATAAAGGCGTCGACGGCATAGTGGTCATCGACAGGGTCTGCTTCGAGATGGTCAAGGCAGTCTTCAACGATTTTCCCTTCGAGGTGTGACAGGTCTCGGACGGCGTCGGTGACCTTGAGCGGTCGACTCGAGCGTTTATCGCTCCGCGTCCTGGAAGGTTCCCTATCCTTCCTTTTACGATCACCCGGGCTCGAGGGCGCGCGAGTGTTGGAGCGATGACGCTCCCGGCCGGCTTCCGAAGAAGGCGCAGATCGAGGTTTCGCCTACTCAAACACCGCCATCATTTTGACCCTAAATGCTTCCCACTCTTCGGAAGACTAATGTTTCGTGGGGCATTTCATTTCTTTCGGAGACTTGTCTGACGACGAGGTGGAGGGAGACCTGTGGCGTCGTTTCTTCGATTTTTTTACGAAGAACACGAGCAATGAGAATCGCTTCGGGATCTAGATCGATGCCTTTCGCGTCTAGGAGATTTCTCCTCATGGGGTCTCGACGCTAGAGTTTTTTTCGATCCTTCCGACCTACCTGTAGCTTTCCTCTCCTTTCTCGGAAGGCCTTCGCCGTCATCGCCTGACACTTCGAACAGGCCTCCATGTCGTGGCCTTCTCCGAGGCACCACAAACACTCGAGGTGCGGGTCCGTGATCGACATTTTTGAGCCGCACGACTTGTATTTCTTGAAACCCGATCTCGGGCTCGTGGTCGGTGTCGATGACAAGGACATATTTCTTCTTGTTTATATATATATTCTTCACAGAAGTCGAGTCGCGCCGAATGTCCGAAGCAACGTAACTGCGGAAAAACGGAACAGAGGCCAACGGGCGCCGCGTGTGCTACTTATACACCCGATGACGTCACCCTCGACGGAGGCCTTCGAGGGACCATCGACTTGACATCGATGCACGGCGCCCTCTGCCGAAAACATTTCCGAAGAGCAGCAAAGCTGGATGGAATACATCTAAGATGAGGAATATGTTGGAGGACACAATCCACTCGAAACAGAAGTCATCTGCTGCACTTTGTCAACCTAAAGGTACTGTACAGTCTAAGAGAACTTACCTCTTGTTGTGCCACCTTGCTTGTCCTCGTTGGAGACTTGTCTTGGTTGCATCTGTAGAATTGCCAAGAGCTTCTTTGCCTCACAAGCCTAAACAGCTTGGGGCCCTACTTTGATTTCTTCTCATTCTACCAAGACTTCTAAAACATTGTGCAGGACTTTTACTTACCTGCAAGAAGGACTTCGGTTCACCTAGACTTTCGCCCAATTGACTTTGGCCTGGCTCACTGAATGACTCTTCTTCCCTCTGACATTGTGTTTCGTCTTCCTTCCCAGAAGGGGTTAACTAACTTTGCATTGGGGGTTACCAAAATTACTTACCTGCTTCAGAATAATTGTGTGATCTCTTGTTTTGTTCCAGTAACCTTTTCCTTTGACATAAATCTAAGAATATTTTAAATGCAACAGTGATATATTAATGTCCGCAGCAACCTAACTATTGAAGTCACCTAAGGGTGTAGGTTGTGTCTGTGGGCCATCCCAAAAGGGTACTTACTGATTTAGAAAACCAAGAGTGGGTATTTTTAAGTATATTTGTGTGGTGTTATATATTGCCCCTTCTGAAGAAGGCTTACTCTAACTGACCGTTAAATTAATAATTGTTTAATCAAGAAATCTTGTGTGTAAGAGTTTATTTGAATACTTGTCACTGTGAATCTCTGTGTAACTTCCCTACAGCTCACATTGACCCCTCTTGAGATAAGCCCGGCTGCTCAACACGCTACCAACTTGTGTAGTACAGACTGATACCAAAGGTTGGGTTCCTATTGCCAGGACGTCAAGTTTGTTGTAGTGCACCCAAAGGGTACTGCATACAATCTTGCCTAACATTCCCCATAGTTGTTTGCCATGGTTCATCAGGAGAGAGTCCTAAATATTACATTAAGTTCCTTATCCTTCATGAAGTCGATATAAACTTGTTTATCGGCCAGAATTGTCAATACAATTGGTGTTCAAAGTCTGATCCACGTTATGTTACCCTTTATACAATTAATGGCTGGTGGCAGTGGTTTACTTTTTTCTACCATTGAGTGTTTCTACCGCATGCTCCAATTGTAGCTGCAGTAAAGCACCCATGGGTACCCATTTTCTCAAAATGGTCCGGTCTTTTTTCGCCATTTCGTGTTGGAAAGGTCCCGTCTAGAGATTTACTATGTGTGCCAAACCAGGTTTTGCCCCTTTGTTAGTTTTGCTTTTGGTGGGGTTCACTGCTGAAGCCCGCCTCTGGATCCAGCGTGTCTAGCTTGATCCCCTTGGTTACAGGAATGCACCTAAAAGGTGATTAGCTGGAGGACAACCACCTTGCTGTGTAAGTGACAGCTAGGCTGCAAATGAATGGGACCGACCTGCATAAAAGGCGAGGTCTTTTGCTTGGAAGGAACAGTCGACCACTGGACGAAGGAATCCAAGAAAGAACTTGGAAGTGACTCTTGCTGCAACTCCTGGACTGTTGGTTTGCCCAGTGAAGCCCTGCTGCAGTGCTGAAGCTCTGAATTTACCTCGACTAGAGAAGCCCTGCAAGGACGACTTCTCCCCTTGGGTTGGTGGGACCAATCGACCCCAAGACAAACTCAACTGGAAATCCTCTCGAAGCTGGCTGTTCTTCCATTGCTGCTGCAGAAACCGAGTGACAGGGAGAGGAACACCAGAATCGAGTGCATCATTTTTAAGTCGGACCTGTGCTCCAGGAAGATCCTCCGACTCCCGCGAAGCAGGACTAACCAAGCCTGAGCCATCTCAACAGAATGCTGGACCCCAGAAGCAAGGAAAGCCCACAAGGTATCCGAGACCCGCGGTGGTGCTATTTGTGAGAAACTGAAACCGCGAAGTGCCGCTGATCTAAACTTTGCCCATTGCTGCCGTCGACCTTCGAACCGTAGTGCAGGAGTCCCCAGACGTCCTCCCTCTTGTCCCCACGACTGAGGCCCAGGAACAACAGGATCTGACATACTACAACAGGGACAGAAGCCAGCTGAAACCAATTTCTTCAGTCCTAAGGTACTGTAAACTAAGGCGTACTTACCTCTTGCTGTGTAACTTGCTTGCTCTCAGTTGAGACTTGCCTTTGTTACAGAGTTGCTTGCAGCTTTGCCCTTGACAAGTCTCCCAGCTAGTAGCCCAACAGTGATTTCCTTTTCAACAAAAACGCTCTAACATTGTGCAAGACTTTTTACTTACCTTCAAGAAGAACTCCAGCTTCCCTAGACTTTGCTCAATTGACATTGGCTGTCCTGGCTCCCTGAAGACTCTTATAACATTTGACTGTTTTGATCTGTCCCTCCAGAAAGTCACACATTCTTTACTTCTGTAGCTGGGAAACGGTTAATCTATACTGCATTGGGGGTTTAAAAGTGCTTACCTGTTTGAGAAATTTGGTAAGCATTGTTTTCTCCCTTACCCTTTTGACACCAAACTCTGTATTGCTCTAAATGGACCAGTGATATATCAATGTCCACAGTGTCCTAGTCTTTGAAGTCACCTGAGGGTGTAGGAAGTGTGTGCGCCATCCCAAAGGAGTATCTACTGATTTATTGAAACAGAGCGTGTATTTTTAAAGTACATTTTAAGCGTTACCTAGTTGCTCCCTTCTAAAGAAGGCTTATTCAAACTGACTGTTAAATTAATAAATTATTGTTTAATCAAGAAACCTTGAGTATAGGTTTTATTTGGACACCTGTCACTTTGAAACTATGTTGCAACCCTACAGCTCACACTGACCCCTCTTTAGATAAGACTGGCTGCTCAGTCACTACTAACTTGTGTAGTACATGCTTATACCAAAGGTTGGGTTAACTATTGCCAAGAGGACAAGGCTGGTGCAGTCTTCCACAGGGTACTGCAGCCCAAAACAAGTAAATCAGCTACCAAACAGACTTGCCATCAGCTGCTTACAGGCTGTATATTCTGTTCTACAATCTTGCCTAACCCTTTCTTTGCTAGGGCATGAACATTTTTCACTTCCCTGTCGGGAGGCAGCGTCAAAGGGGAAGTTGCATGTCTAGAGGACAGTGGCAGCCTGCTTGACCAGCCCCTCTGGGGAAGGGTGAGAGGAGAGGAGTGAGGGATCTCCTCTAGCCGGCCTATATTTCCTGAAAATGGTGGAGCGGACAGGAGCAACAGAACAAGGATGTTGCCACATAATTGTTAATGGATCAGCAACTGCAGGGTTTAAAGGCATATTGCGCTCTGTGGTGGGGCCTTCATCCAAGATATATGTAAGGTCACATAACCTTGTATCAGCGTCACTGATGAATGCAATCCTAGGGTATCAAACCTTTCTACCAAAGCCCTGAATTTAGACATATTATGAACATAGGGCTGGGATTGCTGGAATTCGAGGTCTTAGCCGCGCCGACTGCAGGATTCTTTTTAAACATGTCAAACATGGAGGAATTGAAATCCTCCCACTCTTGGCGGGTGGTAGGCCCCGCCAACGGCTTACCTTTATCCGTCGATGAATCGGAGTCCCGATGGTGCCAGGTACGCCTTTTATTCTTTCGGGACGAGGAGGAATGGCTCGAGTGGCACTGTTTCTTCTTCTGCCTGTTATTTTTTGGGGGTGTGACCCTCAGTTTCAACCTCCGAAGACCGAATTGTCGACCGCACAGCAATTTGGAGGTCGGTCGACCAAGAGAGTTTAGCCGCTCGATCGCACAGGGATTTCAGCTGCATTTTGGCGCACAACAGACACCCGTCAGTCCTGTGAACAGTGCCGAGGCAGCAGAGAACTCCTGTGGGTCAGTGATGGACATCTTGGTATCACAGTTGGTACACCGCTTGAAACCGGATACCCAAATGACCGACATCTTGCGTCAAGGAATGAAAAAGCAAACATTTTTTCTGATGAAAATGTCGGATGAGTGGAAGACTCGCCTGCGTGACCATGCATCGTGTTAGAGCGCAGAAAAAAGGAACCGGGGATTGGGGCCTAGTGACAAGGTATTTCTATGACACCTGACGTCCCGTTCGGAGCAGACAACCAGAAGGCCGACCAAGACGGATCGATGGCCGGGTCGAGGTCCACTACGCCCCCTGTCGAGAATATTCTGAAGCAGCAGAGCTGAAGAGAATACCTATCAGATGATGAATCCGTGGGAGAAAAGCAATCCATTGAAAAGGATATTCTGCAGAACTGCCCTACCAAACCGTGCATCAGCTCCATGTGCAACGTCCAAGGTATAATGCTTGGTGAATGTATGCAACAGCGACCAAGTGGCTGCCGACATATGTCCCCAACAGGAACTCCGCTCTGAAGGGGTATAGAAGCTGAGGCCCCTCTGGCCAAATGTGCCCTGTTGCCCATCGGAAGCTCCCTGCCTGCCGAATGGTACAAAATGATCAAACGAGACAGGGTCTGCTTGTTTATAGCGAGACCTTTTCGAGATAAAGAATGGGCCACGAATAACTGGTCTGAATTACGAAACTCTGATGTTCGAGCAACATAAAAGCTTAACGCTCTTTTGGAGTCAAGGCGGTGGAACCGTTCTTCCTCTTTCAAGGGATGTGGCGGAGATCAATAGATTGGAACAGGCGAAACACAAACAATCTTAAGAAGGAACCCAGGTCGGACTTTGAGAGAAACTTTCTCAGGAAACCCCCCCCCCCAAAAATAAAATAGAAACTGAGGTTTGCAGCACAATGAAAAACCAGAGGGTGAAAAACCAGAGGTTGTTTCACTGCCCAAACCCTGGGAATCCCTGCTCAGGTGACCAGGGCATGGCCATCATCTTTGGATCCAGAAACGGGGGGGGGGGGGGGGGTGGGAGGAGGATGGGGAGGGGAGACAAGTGCCAGATGATCACCTGGGTGAGGGCTGCTCGAGGAGTGAGGGAGGGACACCCAATGGCAAGACACTGTATCCCCCTGTTTCCAATACCTCTATCCAATCCTATTTCTTGGGATATTCCAACTCCCCCGATCCCCCCCATTCCTACACAAAGCCGAGTAAGAGGAGGTCTAAGGTTGAAAGGATTTGCACCCAAAAAATTGGACATGTCCCTCTAACGAGATCAGGCAGGGTCAGGCACTTCAGTCACGCACACCTAATACCTATTAACTCTCCCCAAATGGTTCAAGGTGGAACATTGAAACACACTTTGAGCAAGGCGGTGCACAAAAAAGAGCAGTCCCTCCAGGGCTAAGGCGAACCAGGCGAAGGAGAAGGACAAACCAAGGGGTTAAACCGAAGGGGCAGGAAGCCAGAGACCCCCCCGCCCCCCGGCGAGAGATCATCATTTCCGAAAGGCCATAAGGATTGCGTACGACAACTCAGGTGCAAGAGAAAAAGAGTCTCCGAGTGCTACAAGGTTACCGGCCACCCTCTGGTGAACAACAGAGTTGGGGAGACACAGAGGCAGCAATGGTATCAACCTTGACTCGTACATCAAAGGCGCGAAAGACGGAAAGCATCTTAACACGACCAGTGAGTTGAAGGAAGCAGAGAAAGCCTGGCCTGTGTTTAATTGAAATGCTTGCCACGGTATCCGAGGGATGAAGGTTACGTGAGCGCCGATAAGCGGCAAGAGAAAGTGAATCCATTGCCAAGAACGGAGAATAAAAAATACAAAGTAGCAGAGTGGTCCTAAGCGAGATTTCCCAATCAAAAGTGCCGAGCCCAATCGAAGGAGACCTGTGTGTGAAAGTAAAAGGAGGGCCTGAGCCCGACTGAGGGAGACCTATTTGAAAAGCAAGTCATGCGTAAAAAGAACATTTTTCAAAAGACATTCGAACTGAAGGAAAATATGTGAAGTGGAAGTAAAGAAAGCAAGGAGGGTCAAAGTGGTCATGTGGAAGTGAGAGCAAAAATCCCCCCAGTTTCGAAAGTCTTCAACAGCAAAATCAAAATACGAAAGGAGGTTTGAGCCCGATTGAGGGGAGCCAATAGTGAACTGTGATCAAATACTATACTTGGAAACTGATTTGCTGAAACTGTGTAAAAGCTTGCAGGATGACCTGGACTTGAGGAGAGGAACCCAAGAGGTTAAACCCATGAACTTGTGACTCAGACTTGAATGGCCAAGAAGGCTCTGGAGGGCAGAGCCAACCGCCTAACTGTGTTTATAAGCCAAATTGTGTTCATCCATCAAGTGTTCCACATAACCCTGTGGTGTACAACGCGGGGACGAGAATTTATATTGCCATTCCGACATTTCGTTTGATCACTGATTTTTCCTTTTGTAGATACATATCCCTATATCACCTTCGAGTGTATTAGAGTGAGGGCAGGCAATAGTTTTGTTAGTATAGGCTTTTATTGTTTGACTAAGACTGACTAGGACTGTTTATTATTTGATGGTCGAGATTACTCCCATCTTAGTTATACGGCCAGACAGACGGGAGTTTTTCCAAACCCCTTGAATTTAACAAAGGTTTTGAAACGTACAACTCTTTACTTGTGATACCATGCCTCCCTTACACAACTTACTAACTCTCCTAGCTGACGTGACTGCAACTAAAAAGGCTGCTTTTAGAGACAACAGCCTTAAAGAACATGAGTGCATGGGCTCAAATGGAGCCTCCAGCCGTGGAAAGTAATTGAAAAGGCACTTCAGGAATTGGGCCACGAATAGTGAAGAACGAACTGTGGTCTGTGGACCTTTTGAACACAGACAAGGCCGCCAAATATCCTTTGACTGTGGTAACCTGGAGGCAAGTGACATCACTGTAGTGGTGGGGCCAGAGATGGGGTCAAGCTTGCGTTCCCTGCACCACGCCTCAAATCTTCTCCACCTGCACACATACAGAGATCTTGTAGACAGTCTGCATGCAGCCAGCAACACTAGGTACCTCCGCAGAGAGGTCCCAGTCATCATACCTCATCCTCTCTAGAGCCACGCATGTAGGTTGAGTGGATCCGGGGTCGGGTGGAGCACTCTGCCTTCCGACTGGGTCAGAAGATCCAGACGCCAAGGCAAACAGTGAAGCGGACAGATGGTCAGATCCATGAGATCAGAGTACCACATTCTCCTCGCCCAGTCCAGGGCGATCAAGATCATGGTTGCTCGAAATCTCTTTAACCTTCCGAGAACCCAAGGAATGACGGGAATTGGGGGAAAGGCATAGTGGCGAGGGTAGGTCCAGTCCACTAGAAACGCGTCCCCAGTGCACTGTTCGCTGGGAACTCCCTCGAGCGAAACTGTTCACATTTCTTGTTGGACTCCATGGTGAACAGGTCCAAGGCTGGGATATCCCAGACAGAGAAAAGACTTCCTGGCACACCTCCCTCTTGTGTGAGACCATGCACTGCCTGCTCAGAGCATCATCCGCCAAAGTGTTCTGCGTCCCAGTCAGATGAACTGTTGAGACCGAGATGTGGTTCTCCAGTAACAAGAACCACAGTTGTATCGCTTCTGTGCAGAGGGGGCGGGTGTGCACACCACCCTGCTTTTTGAGGAAGTCCATGGCCACTGCAGTTAGAATAAGAACATGCTTCCCTCAGAGACAGGGCAAAGACCCTCGGGGCTAACCTGGCGGCATGCCACACCAGCCTGTTGATGTGCCACTGGGCTTATATCGCTGAACAGAGGCAGCTCACCTGCAAATGCTCACAGTGGGCGCCCCAACCCTTCAGAGACACATCAGTGACCACTCGGGCCGACGGCCAAGGAGGACAGAAGGGTTATTCTGCCATAAGATTGCTGCGCCTGTTCAACCAGTGGAGGTCGACAACCATTTGGTTGGACACAGAGGATCCGTGAGTGCTCCCAGGTACTGAGACCACTGGTCCTTCAGGAGACGCTGAAGGGACATCATGCGCAGTCTGGCCTCTGGCACAAGATAACTACAGGAGGCCATAAGACCTAAGAGGCGGAGGAAGGAAGCCGCTAATAAGGTGGCGTGGTTCTAAAACAAATGCACCATCTGTGCTATGTTGCCGACTCACTCCTCGGAAGAAAATCCTTCCCTACCCAGAGTGTCTAGGACTTCTACAATGAACTGGGGCCTTTGAACTGGCGTCAAATGTCACTTGAAGTAGAGGGAGAAGCCCAGCCTGTGCAGTAGTAGGCAGGTGTCCTCCAGATGAGACAAGACCTGCCCTGCTGACTTCCCCCAGATCAACCAGTCGCCCGGGTAAGGAAATAGATGGACCCCAGATCTCCCGATGTGAGCCGCAACTAACAAAGTCATGTTCCCGATGCAGCATGCAATCGCACGGAAAAAAGGAACTGAAGCATGGGGCCTAGTGACGTGTTATATACATGACGCCTGACGTCACTTCCGGAGTCGATTATCGAGCACTGAGCAGGACTGTTCGACTGCTGAGTCAAGGCCGACTATGCCCCTTGGCTAAAAGTTTCTGAGCAGCAGAGCTGTATGATGGATATCTATCAAGATGAGGAATCTGCGGGAAAAAGGCAATCCATTGAAAAGTATACTTTTAACAGGGTTGCTTTACAATGTAATTTCTATAACTGAGTGTCACTGTATAACCGCCAGGATCCGCTACCCTTGAATTACTAGAAGTAATCCAAAAGTAACCTGCAGTTTTAATCCCTCTGAATAGGTGTGTTCTATTCTAAATGTGTAGAAGTGGGCCTGACTTAATAGAATTACTTTGAGTTATTCTGAACAAGGTCTGTGCTTTGGTCTGTGTACCTTAAGCACTGTTTTGTGTTTGTATACTGTGTTGATGATTCTATGAGTAAGTAGTTGCCCCTACTCCTCCCCCAAGATTTTCTTTGTACTTTCCTACATCCCTCTCTCCCATCTAAGATGAGACTGGCTGCTCTGTCCATGCTACCACATTCTCAGGTGGTACAGTCTTATACTAAGGGTGGACCTTATGTACTGCCTCAGATATGGTAGGACTTCAGAAAAATGGCCTAACAATATTGAACATGAGGAATCCTTAGGAGGACACAATACATTAAAAAAAGCTAAATGTTCAAGGGCCCATTAAACAGGAAACCAGAATTCCCAAATTTGGAACTCTTAGCAAACCGAACTTATCTGAGCGAATTAGAAGGGCCTCTTGGATCAAATCGATGGAAGCAAACTAGAATGTAATACACTCTGAAACAGCTACACGTACTTAGCAAAACCGGTATTTGTAACATAATGAAGTGCATGTGTATTAGTTTCATTTTATTGAAGCACAGTTTAGTTAACAGGAAGGAGAGGGTGGGTGAAGGTGTGGCATGGGATATGTTATTAGCACCCTGGCAGGGGGTGCCAGCCAATCATGTGGCTAGAAAGGCAGGCTTGAACCGCTGGTGAAAACCTGCATTCCATGCCGCCTGACGGCTGGCTCCCCCTGCCGACACCTTCCCACCACCCTCTGTCCCCATGTATTTTATTTTTTTATCCCCCGCTCCCAACATACTTTATTTCGGCTGCAGTGGCACTCCCCGCCGCAGCCGCACCTTCCACTCTTCTCCCAACACCAACAATGGAAAGCAAAGGCAATGGGGTTCTGTACGGAGCCCTGCCTTCCCTTTCCATGGTGCCCATCTTTGTAAAGCATTTTCCTTCGTTCAACGGGACGCATGCTGCATCCTGTTGAACGAAGGACTTTTTTTTTTTAATCAAGCACTCCAGGTTACCTCTTTGGCAGCCGAGGTGCGAATAGCCTTAATCCCCCCTTACAAGGGCTGGCACAGGGGTTAACGGCCTAGAACCCTCGTTATCCGCCCTTGCTTTGCTTAGGCCGATAACTTGGGGTACCGGGCCGTTAACCCCTGTTCCAGCCCTTGGAATGGAGGATTAACGCCATAAAACAATTCAAATCAGTTTATGTTTTTAGTGTGTTTTAGTTGAGAATCAAATGCGTATCGAGGCGTTAAGTTTGAAAACCAGTAGTAAATAACAAATATAAAATGTGTCACTTACTTTCTCTTTCTCAGTTGCCACAAGCGAAATGGCTAAGCCCATCCTAAAACACAAATCAAAAGTTAATCAGTAGTTGAAAGCTGCAAAATTACTTAAAATATTAAAAATAAATATTCTGAAATGTACCTCTCAGCTCTGCCGACTCGTCCAATACGATGAACATAATTTTGTTTTTCATCGGGCAGTGTTACATTTATAACTACAAGTCAAAATAAAAAAAAATTAAAAAATGTATCTAGATAGCTACAATATCATGTGGGTGTCTGGTTTATCACTTGTTTGCTTACCATATGGAACACCACGAATATCAATCCCTCTGGCAGCCACATCCGTACAAATCAGGAATCTCACCTCAACTTTCTTTAAAAAATGGTAAATATTTTGTTAGGTACACCATATCTCAATGTATCTTTTTTTAAAACCTTTATTATTTTCCATAATGCACAGTGCAATAAACATTAACCACAAAATATCCCTCTCCCACCCTAACCCCCAACCAAAACAAAAAGGCAGCTCGCTACAGTTGTAAAAACACCTGAAAGCATAAAATGACACCCCAAGCATACTTATCTAAAGTTAGCCCCAGTCCCCACTCTGGCATCCACCCCATGTCCCCTTACCTGCCGCTAAAATACAACAAGCCTACCACAGCAAGTCCTACATCGTCGTGACCCCCCAATTTCCTCCCCTAGTCCTAGGTAGCAGATGACCGAAGATCACCATTAATAAAGACTCCACTGGGGGCCGGTGGGCTCCGAGTCACCTGCACCAACAGCCATATAAATATCTGAGGGGGGCCCAATAGTCCAATGGCCTGCTTCAACTTCGCAAGGGTGCCGTATATCGAGTCTCTTGTTTCTCGCACATATTCATTCAGTTCAACCATTCCTGGAAGCATGGTGCCCTGCGCTTCCCCTGGGACCTAGCAATCAGATCTAGCAACAACGGACGCCATTCCCATCAGCTTCTGTTCAGCCTGAGACCCTCCCTCAATCACAGCTAGGAACCACAGTTCTGGGGATTATTGCCTTTAAGTACATAGTATCTGAGACATGGCATCCTCTACCTTGCCCCACAATGGGCGGATTCGTGGGCAGCACCATGACACATGGATATAGTCAGCTGGGTCATACGTACACCTAAGGCACTGGGAGGGTTTGTCGGGTAATATTTACGTAGGCGCATTTGGAGAATAATAAACTTGGTGTAAGAATTTAAAGTGGGTTACCCGGAAGCGGGAATTCAAGGACAGGTTTTGCGTTTGCATACATATCAATTTCCACTGCTCCTTGGATAGCACTCGACCAAAAGCAGTCTCCCATTTAACCATACAATTAGCCAGCATAGTTCTTTTCTGTGACTTAACCACTCAGTGGTGCAATGACATATTGAAGAAAGGGGCGAGATTGTGGGTGCATTTGGGAAGTCGAAAATACAGCAGCATTGTCACTGCGGTCCCCTCTGTCCTTAATAGCCGCCCAGTTGATGAACTCCACTTCTGTATCAAGACCCCAAGGCATGGATCCCCAGCCTTTCAAAATGGAACCAAAATATCCATTGAAAGGTAAACGGCACAGCTTGCACTCTGTATATGGCAAACAGGGGAATAACGTGCCTGCTCCCCCATAAGTGCTGAAGTCTGTCCCAATCATTACAGGTGGATTCCACCGGTTGGATCTCGCACGTATCTACCTTCGCTCGGTCGCCCCATAACAACCCCCTTAAACCATTCAGGTATGTAGTGGCTTTTTTGAGCGAAATGTGTGAGTTCTGTGGACTGGGACCACCACCAGACTGAATATTGTATGTGTGGCAAGGTAATAAACCTACATATCTGGGTATTCCAGGCCCCCTTTCTCATAGGGTTGGGTCAGGGCGTCATACGATATCCTAGCTTGCTTGCCTGCTCACACTAGACAAACCATCAAACTCTTAAGGCAGGTCCAGAAGCCTGCAGGAGGCCAAGTCGGTACATTATTAAAAGATATATAGAAGTTTCGGGAGGATCACCATCTTGGCAAGTAATATTCGGGCTGCCTGCGAGATAGGGAGGAGAATCCATGCCTCCAACTAATGCTCCAAATTCTCAAGTGCCACCACATAGTTCTCAGTGTATAGGTCCACTGGGGACTAACCAAAACCCCCAAATATTGCACGCCCTGTGGACACCACCTAAAGGCCTCCCTCACATCGGCCTGCAGCACTATGGGTGTTAACAGGAGCACTTCCGACTTAGACCAATTTATATTTTATCCAGAGAGGTCTCTGAACCTGCATATCTCTTGTACTAGCGGTTGCCGATTTTGCCGGGGATGTTTCACATATAACTGCATGCCATCTGCATACAAAAACTATAGAGACATGGGAATAGATCTTTAGCCCCTGAACCTCCTGTGAGCGTGGTATTACCTGAGATAGCAGGCCAAAGGTTCAATTGCAAAGGCAAAGAGGATGGGGGACAAGTGGCAGCCCTGTCTCGTGCCCCGTGATGGAAGGATGTAGTACAACGTAATTCGATTAGTATACACTGCTGCTCTGTGCGCCGTATATAGCATCTTAACACACTAAAGGTAAGACAGCCCAATCCCTGACCGCCGAAGGAGCTGAACACAAATGGCCATTCCAAGGGATCAAAGGCCTTCTCGGCGTACAGAGTGGCCACAGCAATCGGGACCTCAGGGTTTACATTATGCACGAGAGAGTACAGGTGCCTAAAATTGTTCCCAGTGGAGCTCCCAGGGATGAAGCCTGCTTAATCAGGAAGGACCATAGCAGGCATATACAGTAGAAGTCTATTGGGCAGCAGCTTAGCTAGGATTTTATTGTCAGTGTTAAATACTTAAATACTTGTCACTCTGAATCTCTGTAACTCCCCTACAGCTCATATTGACCCCTCTTGAGATAAGCTGGGCTGCTCAGCACACTACCAACCTGTGTAGTACAGACTTATACCAAAGGTTTGGTTCCTATTGCCAGGTGGTCAGGGTTGTTGTAGTGCACCCAAACGGTACTGCATACAATCTTGCCTAACAGAGCGTTTGAGAAGGTGTCAGCTAAGACTTCTTTAAATGAGCGAGAAGCCCAGCTTGTGGAGTAGGTGACCGGTGTGATTGAGATGATCCATGGCTTGATCCGGGTCAGTGCCCTGATTAACCGATTGTCCAAGTAGGGAAAGTCATGGACTGTGCTGTTGATGGATCGGCACCTGCAATTAAGCATCCAGCAATTGAGGGACAACTATTAGGGAGAATTCTAATTTCTGAGCTTATTCCCTTCAACCTTAGAGACCCCCCCCCCCACAGCTATTTTGCTGGACTTTAGGACTTAAATTTTTATCCTGGAGCGAGTGAGACCTATTGTTCACTCTCTCATGTATTTTGACCCGATTTGGATTATAGGTTTCTTCTGTTTTTGGAGTCTGACAAACTCCATAGGCATCTACTTTTTGTATGGTGACAAACAGCACCTCAGTGACACTGAGAAATCCTTTAGATTTCTCATAAGGTTTAAATACATTTTCTTGTGTGAACTACTGTTCCCAAGAACAGTGAAGTGAAATTGACTTTACTTACCTTTTCTCTTTGTAGGTCCAGCACAACCCATCTTATGTGGAGTGCTGGGGGGTTACCTAGTAGCCTGTTATCCTAGATTCTCATGTAACATTTGTATGTTACCCTCACTACTTTAAATGCCTAGTGGCAGTGGTTTAATTTTCCTACCATTGTGTTTTTCGACCGCAGGCTCAATCCTCAGATGCAGTATAGCACGCATGAGTGACCATTTTGTCAAAATGGCCCCGGTTTTCTTTTTTCGCCATTTTCTGTTTGTGAGGTCTTTCTTGGGTTTTACGCTGCACGCTGAGCCAGGTTTGAGTCCTTTGTTCTATTTGCCTTTGGCAGGCTTCAGCCCTGAAGCCCGCCTCTGGCTCCAG
Source organism: Ambystoma mexicanum (assembly GCF_040938575.1). Lineage (NCBI taxonomy): Eukaryota > Metazoa > Chordata > Amphibia > Caudata > Ambystomatidae > Ambystoma > Ambystoma mexicanum. Next base: position 409,939,956 of record NC_090927.1, read on the forward strand.
TATGCCTGAAAATTATAAGTTACTCACCGTAGTGACTAATGTACTCCTAGTCCATAGTCCCCTTTCCTCCATACTGTAGGGGCGTCCCTCGCTGGGGGACAGTAGACAGAACCTTTTTCACCAGAAAGAATCGTCTTCCCCTTTAAGTTTAGATGCGCGTTGGGGCGGGCCCTGGGACCACACTCCCCTGACTCTGCCCACCAGCGCCACTACTCAGTCCCCAATGACGCGTTGACAATATTTAACATTGCCTAATAACACCAGCATTATTAGGGGGGAGGATGGAGGGAAGTATGGATGAAAGGGGACTATGGACTAAGTACGTTAGTCACTACGGTGAGTAACTAGTAAGTACTCTCACATCCAAACTCCTTTCCTCCATACTGCAATTGGCGATAACAACTGAATGTAGCCCCAGGGTGGAGAGGAGACCCTCCTTAAGCAAATAGGTTTCTTAGAACCACCTGTCCGAAAGCCTGCATCTGACTTGGAGCTGTGGTCCAAACAGTCATGCTTACAGAAAGCCAAAGGGGTGGCCCAGGTGGCCGCCCTGCTGATGACCAGCCATGGAACCTGTTATTGGAATGCAATGGCCGTGGCCTTGGCTTTGACAGCGTGGGCGTGCATGTTAGCAAGCAGCAGCTCGTGCTGCCCCTTGTAAGCCTCCTTGATGGCCGCAACCATCCACCGTGCAATAGATGCCTTGTATGCGCGATACCCGGGCCTGGATCCCCCAGAGGTGACAACAGAGCATCCGATTTTTGCGGAAGCCCTTGGTCCTGTCCAGATAGAATTTCACAGCGTGCCTGACATCCAGATAGTGCAAGACTCTTAGCCTCGTCCTTGGGGTCAGCAAAAAACATAGGTAAGACTATTTCCCCCGTTTAGATGGAAAGCAGAGGGTACCTTAGGTAGGAACGCAGGGTGAGTGCGCAGGACCACCTTGGTATAGGGTTCCGAGGACACCAGAGCCTGGATCTTGCCGACTCTGCGAGCAGAGGTGAGGCCCACTAACAAAGCTTTTTTTAATGGTGACCATCCTGATGTCCGTGGACGCCATTGGCTCGAAGGGTTTGTTCGCCAAGGCGCCCAACACCACATTGAGGTCCCACACGGGGGGTGGCTTCTTGATGGGCTGGTAGAGCCTGGACAGGCACGCTAAATGTTTGACTATCGGGTTGGAAGAGGAGAAGACCTCCTCCTCCGAATTTCTGTAGGCCCCTATGGCGGCCAGATAGGTGCGACATGTGTCCATCTGTACCCCTGAGTGCGCAAGATGTGCCGAGAAGGAGAGCACATCATCCAGTGTACACATAAGGGGAGTTGGGGAGGGGTTGATCTCCTTAGAGTCCACCCAATGATAGAACTTAGTCCATTAACTCTTGTATTGGCTCCTGGTAGCCTTGCTCCTGGCGCCCTGAATGATCTCCAGGTTAGCCTGCCATAGGCTCCGGTGCTTGAGGGAGACCTGCTCAGGAACCACGCTGCAAGGGCTAACTTCTGTTGGGTGGGGTGGATGACCCTGCCCGCCTGCTGGGACAAGAGATGGACTGGCCCCATCGGAAGGTGACTGGGTTGTCTGTGAGGGTGAGCAGTTCGGAGAACCACTTTCTCGCCGGCCACCATGGAGCTATTAGAATGATGCTGATGTGACAAGATTCCTTTATCTTGCGGATTACCCTGTGGACCAGGGGAGTGGGAGGAAAATCATAGGCTGTCATGCCGTCCCACCATATTTATAACGGTCGCCCAGGGAGCCAGGGCCCTGCCTCTGCCAGGACGCAAACTGATGGCACTTCCTGTTCTTCCAGAAGGCAAACCAATCCACCTGAAGATGCCCCCATCTGCTGAAGACCTCTAGTAGCACTTGGTCGTTCAATTGCCATTCGCAATTGTCTGTTCCCAGTCTGCTGAGCCTGTCCGCTTCCAAGTTGGCCTCCCCCGGGAGGTGGACGGCCATGAGGTAGATGTTGTTCTCCAGGGCCCATTCGCACATGCTGACCGTTAGCTAGGCTACACAGTAGGGGGGACCTGGTACCCCCCCCCTGCTTGTTGACATAGTACATGCTGGTGGAGTTGTCAGTCTGGATAAGGACAGTCTTGCCCTCAATGAGCAGAAGGAAAGCTCAGAGCTAGCCAGATGGCCCTGAGCTCCAGCCAGTTTCTATGTGACTCCTGCCGGGTCCAAACTCCATTGATGCTGTGGCGGTCCCCCCGACGAGCCAGTCGTCCAGGCACAGGTAGACGTGGTGGCCTTGTGCCCCGAGGAGGGCTTCCACAACATTCATGAATGGCGACCTCGTCCCGACGAGCCAGTCGTCCAGGCATGGGTAGACGTGATGGCCTTGGGCCCTGAGGGGGGGCTTCCACTGCATTCATGAGTCTGGTAAATACCTTGAGGGCTGAGTTGAGGGCAAAACATAGCACCTTGTACTGGAAAGGGCAGCCCATGATCCTGAAGCGCAGGAAGGAGCGATGTGGCTGCCAAATTGGTACGTGTAGATAAGCGTCCTTCAGATCCAGTGAGCACATCCAATCTCCCAGGTCTATTGTCCCCACAATGAGTGCTGGCGTAACCATCTTAATTCTGAAGAGGGAGCGAGAGGTAGAGGGTGGAGAGGTCCAATACAACTCTCAGGCCAGCCTGACTCTTTTGTATGCGAAAATCCTGGAATAGAATACCAATCCTCGCTGGGAGGCTGGGACTTCTTCCACTGCTTGGCTCTCGACGAGCAACTGGCTCTCCGCCAACAGAGTTGTCGTCCCACTCTGTGGGAGTGGAGGGGAGGGAGAGACCAATAGGTGGTTCCCCGAGGATACTACAGAGGATGTAGGGGTCTGAAAAATTCTGGCGCCAAAATTGCACGTGAAAGGCAAGCCTGCCCTCCACTTGAGACACGTGGACCCCAAGGGACGCGTCATGCTTTCTTTCCTTCTGAGGCTGGTGCGGAGGAGGACTGGAGAAAGCGCTTGCCCCCCTTTTGTTGTTTGCGCCGGTGCTGACACAGCAAGCGGTCAGGCTGCCTCAACCTCTGTTCCTGGAAGCCCCGGAACCCGCTGAACGACCGCCCCCTGTCGGAGCGTTGATGCGACTGGGTGTACGCCTTGGGCGTGGCCTTCGTTAGGATAAAGTATTCACAGTTTGCGAGCTGTTCTTTTTATCCAATTTCTCATCGGTGGTAGAGTGAAAGGTCACTAACCTCGAACGGAAGGTCCAATATACGTTCCTGGACATCAGGGTTAAACTAAGTAGCCCGAAACCAGGCCGTCCTCATGTCTGTGTCGATGCATATGCCCCGGCCAGAGTTACAGATGTGGGCCACGGTGGACTCAATGATGTCTTGCGCTACCAGCTTGGCTTCCCCTAGACCCGACTTGAAGCGTGCCTGTCTCTGCACCAGAAGTTAAGGAAGGAAGTCCGCCATTTCCCGCCAAAGCCTCTGGTTTGCGGCTGCCAGCATAGCATACGCGTTGGATTGACAAAGGTGCAGAAGCCGCTGCCAGCATGGCATCCGAGTTGGAATGATGCAAGTGCAGAGAGGCGTTGGAGTACAGCTTCTTCCCGTAAGCCTCCGAGATCTTCTCCTCCTTGCCTAGCAGCGCTGAGGATGAGGTGGCCGAGGACGACGGAGGCTTAGAGTAGAGTGACGCTGCAGCCATCACCGAAGAGTGCGGTTGAGGGTGCTCCGACAGCAAGAGTGGATTCCTCTCCATCTGTCTATACTTGGCATCGAGGCGCTGATTGACAGGTTGGGCCGAGTGTGGCTTGAGTCACCCCTTCCTGGCCAAGGCAACATCTTTCTGCATCGGGATACCCGTTTTGGTAGGGGGTCGTAGGGTGAGGACATCTGCCAAGACCCCTTCCTCGGGCTGCTCGACCTCAGGTTGAGGAAGACCCAAATATTCTGCCAAACATGCAAGCCGGACGTGGAAGGCCGTTGCTGGCGATGGCGTGTCAGGGTCCTCCTCCTAGTCAGTGTCCACCAGAGTGCCCGGCTGCTGCAGAGGATGGTGTGGAACCGCCTTTACTGTGGGAGGGAGGGGAGCCGGAATCGAAGGAGCCGGCAGGGGCAGCAAGGGCTGCGCTGGGGCTTGTGGTGCAAGAGCCATGGGAGGAATGACTATAGGCGCTGGTGGAGTGACCGGAGGGAGCAAGACCCTGACTGCTTCCGGCAGGATAGCCCCCTGTCTTCGGAGGCTGAAGAGGTGGCAGGTGATATTGACAGAGTGGCTGGGGGCTGCTGGGGCTAGAGCGCAGTGTCTAGTTTTCAGGGGGAACCTGCCCTGCGCTGCTCATGGATAAACAGTAGGCCACGTACCTGGTTGACACCAGTCCCACCTTGAAGCTCGTTCTCGGACGAGTGCCCAGATTGTCTGGCATGGCGGCCATTTTTTCAAGCAGCGTGCCATGTGCCAAATTCGTGGTGCTTGGCTCCCTGGTCCCAGCCTCCACCAAGACTCTTGGCGGTGGAGCATGAGACCTACCCTGCACCTCAGGCCGGGGCCTTGAAGGCGTATTGCCCTCGGCAGTGTCACTGGTAGTGCTGCGTGCAGGCGCCCCCTCAGACATTAGGCGGGACTAGGGCGCTGCCCCTCGGGTGTACACTCAGTAAAAGAACCTTGCAGTCCCTCAGCACGGCTTCCGGAAGGATCTGATGACCCCCTCGGCCGCGAGGACGGTAGTTGGACTAGCATTGGTACGTGTGCTGGTGCGAGAACCCGAGAGGTTCCTCCCGCTCTGGCATTTGCTTGGGAAGGAGTCGCTCTTACGGGCTGCGATGGAAAACAGCAGCATTCCCTTGGGCCTCGATCTTTGTCTGACAAAGTCCTTCAAGTCCTCTGGAGGCGACCTTTCGAAGAGCTCCCTCCACCTACCTAGCCTGTTCTTGAGTGCGCGTGGAGTCAGTGCGTTGCACAGGTGCAACCTTCCCAGCCGTGGTCGGGGCCAAGGCAGCAGAGGTAAAGAGTATGGGGGTCAGACGTAGGAAAGAGCCCTTTGCAGGTTGGACACCTGGTGAAGCCCGCTGACATCGACATGCGGCAGTGAGGAGCGTGATGCCAGAGGACCAAGTACCTAAATGACAAAAAGAAGACAAAAAGATAGAAATAGTATCCGGGGAAGAGCACGTGGAATTCCATGGCCGAAGCCAAACCCAGAAGCTCTGGTGAAATCTGCCAGTTCCCGTTGACGTGGAAAAAGGGACTGGGGAGTGGCACCGGTGGGCAGAGTCAGGCACGTGCATGCTCCCAGGGCCGCGCCCCCGCGCCTCTTAATTTAAAGTGGAAGAAGGTTTTTCTGGTAAAAAAGGTTCCGTTTCCCGTCCTTAGCGACGGCCACCCCTGCAGTATGGAGGAAAGGGGACGGGACGTAAGAGTACTTATAATTACTCTTACGTCCCATCCCCTTTCCTCCATACAGTATGGGCGATTACAACTGTAGGTGCCCCAGGGTGGAGAGGGGACTCTCCTAGGAAAATACATTCCTCAAGACTGCCTGACCAAATGCTGCATCCGACCTGGAGCTGGCATCCAAGCAGTAGTGCTTGTAGAAGGCTGAGGGCGTAGCCCATGTAGCCGCCTTACTGATGACCTGCCAAGGGACATGCCTCTGAAAGGCAACCGCCGAGGCCTTGGCTCTGATAGCGTGAGCATGCATATTAGCTGGCAGAGGTTTATGCTGCTCCTCGTATGCCTGCTTGATGGCTGTCACCATCCAACTTGCTATGGAGGCCTTAGAAGCCTGATAGCCAAGTTTTGACCCACCGAAGGTGACAAATAGAGCCTTTGATTTGCAGAAGCACTTAGTTCTGTCGAGGTAGAATTTTAGGGCTCGCCTAACATCTAGACAGTGCAGTACCTTCTGAGGCTCGTCCTTAGGGTCCGCAAAAAAAGCTGGTAGGACTATCTATTCATTAAGATGAAAAGACAAGACCACCTTAGATAGAAATGCTGGGTGTGTTCTAAGCGCCACCTTTTCCATATGGAAAGTAGTATATGGCTCTGAAGCCACCAGAGCCTGGATTTCACTGACCCTGCGTGCAGAGTTAAGGCCCACCAGGAGGGCTGTCTTAATGGTGACCAGCCTGATGTATGTGGACGCCATTGGACCGAATGGTTTATGCGCCAGGGCGCCCAGGACCACATTGAGGTCCCACACCGGGTGTGGATTCTTGATTGGCGGGTAGAGCCTGGTCAGGCCCGCCGACTGTCTTTTTACCAGTGGGTTTGGAGGAGGAAGAAACTTTCTCCAAGTTCCGGTAGGCTCTGGTGGCCACTTGTCTACTTGCACCCCAGAGTGGGCGAGGTGGGCAGAGAAGGATAGCACGTCATCCAACATGCAGGTCAGTGGATCGACATCTCTAGAAGCTGCCCAGTGACAAAACCTGCTCCACTTGCTTTTGTACTGGCTCCTGGTAGCACCACCCCTTGCGTCCTGTATCAAGTCCAGGTTGGCCTGTGACAGATGCTGATGCCTTAGTGTGACCTGTTCAGGCCCCACGCTGCGAGGGCTAACCTTTGGGGGGTGGGGTGGATGACCGTGCCTCCCGGTTGTGATGATAGGTGAGCTGGGCCCAGCGGAAGGTTTATTGGGAACTGCTCCGACAGGCTGAGGAGTTCTGAGAATTAAGGTCTTGCCGGCCACCAAGGAACAATGAGCCCGTTGATGTGGGCCTCTTGCTCCTGCCGTGACCATACTCCATGGACACTGGCTGTCCAGTGTAGCTCCCCAACCCTACAGGGATGAATCCGTGGTGATGGTGACCGGCGGAGCAGGCAGACTAAGGGACCTGCCTCTCCGCAAGTTGCTGTCCTTGCTCTACCAGACCAGATCCTGGTGGACCTGTGGTGGAATGCCGACTAGTTCTGCCTGGGAACCCTTCTGATTCCAGGAGGCTGCGAAGTGCAACTGAAATCTCATCTTGAGCCTTGTGTGAGGCACTGTCAGGAGGCATGCTGCCATAATGCCCAAGAGGTGCTGGTACCACCATGCCGAGGTCACTGTTCTGCTAAGAAAGTGCCCCGTGGCCCTCTTGATGGCCGTGATCTTGTCCTCGAAGGGGACTATTTTCTTAGAGCCTGTATCTCAGATACGTCCGACTGTGGGTTCCAGCTGTGACTTCTTGAGATAGATGGAAAATCCCAACTCGTGTAGTATAAGCATGAGGGCGGAGGCTGTCTGGTGGACTGCCTCTGGAGATCCTGCCCTGACGAGCCAGTCATCTAGGTATGGAGACGTGGTGACCCTGGGTCCTGAGGAGGGCGGCCACTGCGTTCATCAGTCTTGTAAAGCCCATGTGAGCCGAATTGAGGCCGAAGGGTAGAACCTTGTAATGGAAGTGGAAGCCCATTATCCTGAACCTCAGAAAAGACTGATGGGGCTGCCAGATTGGGTCGTGCAAATAAGCATCCTTCAGCTCCAGGGAGCACATCTATTCTCCCCTGCAAATGTCTCTGCTATAAGCGCTGGGGTAACCATCTTGAACTTTTGAAGAAGGGAAAGGTTCAAGGTGGAAAAGTCCAACACAGCTCTCAGCCCTGCCTGGTGGTTCTTGTGTATGGCAAAAATCTGTGAATAGAAGCCCGGACGCCGCTGGGAGGCTGAGACTTCTTCCACCGCCTGACTCTCTACAAGCGAGCAAATTTCCACCAACACAGTGGTTGTCCTAATCTGTGGGAGCGGAGGAGAGAGGAGTGGGAGCGATTGGTAGGCGGTAGCCCGTGCTTACTACAGATGGGGTCTTGGGGTCCGCATAAGTTGTGCGCCAGCATTGGTAGTAAAGGGCAAGTCTGCCCCCCACCAGAGACAAGTGGACCCGGATGGGCGTGTCATTCCTTCTTTGCGTCTGAGGCTGAGGTAGAGGAGGGGGACTGAAAAAAGCCCTTGTACGCGGCTTTGTGTTGCTTGCGCCGGTGCTGGCTGGGGGACCTGTCTGGCTGCCTGGACCGCCGTTCCAGGAAACCCCGGAACTCAACGAAGGACCGACCCTTGTATGAATGCTGGTGCGTCTGGCTATACGCCTTGGGAGTGGCCTTCGTGAGCATGGATAAAGATTTTGTAGTCTGGGAACTGTTTTTCTTCTTATCCAGTTCCTCGTCTGTGTTAAGCAGAAACCTGTGCAGTTCCCTTAGGGACCACTGCAAAAAGCTTAAGACTACAGGTGTTAGCAGTAAACCCAATTGGAAGCAGTCTGTACCACCCAGATTTACCTGGTAGCTGTGACTGAGCAGTCAGACTTCTCTCAAGAAGAGTTAGGCAGTATATAGAGTATACACATCAGGTACAAAAATACAGTAGCACAAGCAAACACTGACCAGAGCTTTGGTATAAAAGTATATCATTTATTTAAAAACACACTTGTAAAAATACACTGGCACTAATATGTCAAGCAAGTTCAAACACAGTCACTAGAAATATATACACCTCCCTGATTAATTATTCGACAAGTCTTAGGAAAAGAACACCACTTATCAACACAGAGGTGAGCGCTTAACCAAGATGGCACTCCAATCATTATTTAAAAAGGGAGAGAAAAGGCAGAAATAGGAAAAACACACAATACCAACACTTTTAAAGAACCACAGCAAGTCAAGAAAGGCAGGGTCTACTGTAGAGCAAAAAGTTCATAGGCCAGGCCCACTCTTGGAGAGCAAGGCGGAATGTGCCCAAGATCACACAGTTGAAGTACACTTTAAAAGTCTTTGCAGATAGTTCAAAAAGGAGTTAGATCAGTTCAGAAGAGTTAGTTAACAGGTCCGAGGTCACCCCGGGATAGAGAGTCAAGAATTTACGCGACACCTTGGACGATCTGTTGCCAGGGAGACCAGGCGGGACACAGTACCTGAAATGGTGAGAAAGCTCCAGCGGGGGCAGTTGTTCCTGGCAGCGGGTGGAAGTCGGTGCTTCGTCCAGGGGAATAGAAGGTCTTGACGCGGAGGAAAGCTGGAGGTCATTGCACTGCCAGGGAAGAAACCAGCCGCAGAGTTTCCCAGTTAAAAGGTATTACCCTTTTATTTGCGGTAGTGGTGAAGTGTGGCTATCCGGCCACCGGGGTGCTTGGCACAGGCGTTTCGACCACGAGACGATGCAGGAAGGCGAAAAAAGGGCAAACTGGTTAACCCCACCAGCTCAAGGAAGAAGACTCCTGGAAGAAGATCTGTCGTTGGGAAGTGGTGAGTCGGATCAGCAGGGCTCCACCAGTGGTGTCGTTGCAGGTCGGCTCAGCTTCTCCCTCTTCGGATTCTTTAGATCCTGTGGCGACTTCTGAAGTTCCAGTCCCCAGAAAACCCCCATTCATCAGTCCTAGCTGTCACTCAAACATGCTAAGTGGTGAGCCGGGCAGCTCACCACTGGGCCAATCACACAAGAGTGCGACTTGAGTTAATAAACATTAAATAAATAACCCGGCGGTATCTTTAACATTGCACCAAAAAAAGTGTTGCGTTTAAAATGAATGGGAAAATCCCATAGGAAATATTCCGGTGGAATATTTCGCGTGGTAACCACTGCCACCAGCCAGAAACTCGACAAGGGGGGACTAGACAGTGCCCCCTTGGAAAACAGACCCAGGGGCAATCGAATTACCCCTACCAGTACTTCCACAATATGATGGTTTGTACTGGTTCTGTTCACAATTTAAGACTAGTAAAGTCAATGGTGACTTTATATGCCCTGGGAGACAGTAGTCAGTCCCAGGGTATGGAGTCTATGTTTGGGGGTCACTATGACACCCCTGTGTTACTGCACTGAGGGTGCTGTGTAACACACATAGCAAATACACATGAAGCCCTATGGAGTAAAAGACCCCATAGACCATAAAACATTACAAAGTCAAAGGACATTCTCAAATCATGCCTAAGAGTGGGAAAAAAAGTCTCACTCTTAGCAGGAGAAAAAAATAAACCCCAAAAATCCAGCAAAGCTGCTGGGGGACTCACTAGGTTTGGGAAATTAGCCTTTTCAGAGAATTCTCCCTAACAGTCTGTGGTGGAATGGAAGAGGTTGCCACTGTTATGGAGAATTTTCAGTTTAGTGCAAAATTCTTCCCACCTTAGAGACCTCCAGCTCTTTTGCTCAACTTTGGGACTTTGTACTTTTAATTCTATTTGTTTTCTGTGTTTCTTTTTTAAACGCCATAGGCATCATCTTTACATTGTGACACAGCACCTTCAGTGCAGTGGCACAGGGAAGTCTTACTTTTCCCCAAAGGTTTAAATACCTTCACTTGGATAAAATACTGAGAATCGGAAACTGCTGTGTTTCAGTGCGGCTTGATTCTCTGCAACTCTATGGGTATCATACGAAGCGGCTAGGTGCTTTCCTCTAGCCTGGAATTCGAAAAGTGAAAATGAAACTCTTAAGGAGGACGGACGCACAACGAAACGAGCTGCCCATGGTGCTCCTTGCCCGACAAGGGTGATCTGCAGCGTCCTATGGCGAGTGGGGTGCGCGGAGGGGCATCAGAGCGCTGTAGCTGGCGGTCCTGTGGCCTGGAGCACATGTTGCTCGTTTGGTGTCCTGAGGCTTATGAGCCACCTTTGCAAAGGTCAATTCTTACTGTGGCTTTTAATAGCTTAAAGTTGCATATGCTTGCTGGAAATGCCGTTCTGACTCCCCCCATAGCCGCTTTTTGGAGTTTGGGTGTAAAGTGGGTTTGACAGTGTTCTCTGGGATAGGCAGTGTTCTCCGGGATAGGCACTCGTGTGTATCACACTGTGTCCCGTATCCAATGTCCGGTGGATGGTGTTTGGTGCGCCAGAGCGCTGGAGCCTTTGTCTCACCCGTTTGTAAACCTTTCAGTGAGAAAAGGTGACTTTCATTGAGTGCCGTTTGAATTGGCTACAACTCGAGAAATGCACACAGATTAAGAGAGCTGCAGGACCTAACTCGCATACGTTTGGTCGAGTGACTGCGGGACAAAGATCCTTTGATCACGGCCGGCGAGGAAACCCGGAGGAGTGTTCAACATGCATGGTGGGACTGGTGCCTTGTAAACTGTCTCTGCATTCGCCGGGGTGCTCAGAGTGCGGAGTAGACCGCGCCCTTGGAGACTGTACCCGAGCGGTCAGGTCCCAGTGCCGGTAGCAGCACCCAGTTTTTGGAGGTAGCTCCTCTAACCACTTTAATCTCTGGTAGGGAACGAACATAAGAAAGCCCATCCAAAGCAAACACAGTAAATACAATTTACAATTGAAATACCTGGAAGAGACATTGAAAGGAAGAGACATTCTCGCTCTGTTAAAGGGGCAATTAGAGAAAGGAACAAGTTACTTACACTAACTGTTGTTCTCCAGCATGGGTCTGGCATGAATTCACATGCTCATGAATATTCCCCGTCATCAGGCTGGGAATCCTCGGTAAAGAAAAAATCAGTATCAGTTTCGTTTCTGATCTGTCTTTCTTAGTAGTAACCAATCACTGATCTCTGAGTCATACTGCCCCCAGCCAATGACTTCCCTCTCCCTAAGCCCCTCCCCTGGCAGCCATCCTCAGATTTGGTAGCACATAAAGTGGCAGTATGACCAAGTGAAGAGCCGCAGAGGGGTAGGAGGGAGGGTTCGCATGTGAATCCATGCCAGACCGATGCTGGAGAACAACAGTTACAGGTAAGTAACCTTCTCCAGCATGGGGTCTGGCATGGATTCACATGCTCATGAATACAAGAATACATAACAGTATACACATGCACAACCACGTGAGGTGGCAAGTGTCAACATTAAGCATTACATAAACTCAACATTAAGCAACTCTTACCTCCTCACCAGGCCCACCTTCAGGCGAACAGGTTGCGCAGCACTGCTTGGCCGACTCTGGACTCCTCCCTGGAATCCCGGTCGACGCAGTAGAACTTCGTGAAGGTGTGCGTCGGCCTCCACGTAGCAGCCCTGCAGATGTCCAGCAGGGGCACACCAGATAAGAACACTCGTCGTGCAGAGGTGACGGCCACAAGTAACGCTGTTTTCCATGACAGAAATTTCAACGGTGCCAAATGCAGAGGCTCGAATGGCGGCCCCATGAGCCTGGTCAGCACCACGTTGAGCTCCCACACCGGGGCTGGAGACTTCACTGGCAGGAATGATCGGAACAGTCCCTTCATAAATTCCTTCACCAGGCGATGAGACCACAGGGATGACCGTCCCGTAGTTCTGGTGTAACGGGAAATCGCTGCAAGATGGACCTTGATACAAGCGTGAGCTAGCCCCGCCTTGGCTAGCGACAGCAGGTACGGCAGCACTTGAGGGGCCGTAATTCACAGAGGATTAATCTTCTGTGCAAGGCACCAGACAGAACCACTTCCACTTGTGTCCGTAGCACTTTAGAGTTGAGGACGCCCTGGCCTTTGCAAGCACCTCCTTGCAGTCCGCCGGGATAGCGTACCCTCTAAACTCTAGTGCTGCAGGAGCCAGGCCTGTAAGCTCAGAGACTCCGGGTCTTGATGGAGGATGGCGCCTCCTCCTTTAGAGAGAAGATCTGCGTCCGTCGACAGTCTGACTGGGGGGGGGGGGGGGGTGCGCTGACAAGTCCAGAAGGTCCGGGAAACAGACCTGTCTCGGCCACACTGGTGCGACGAGGATCATCCTGCGGAGGGAACGCATACAGGAACAGGCCGTCCCATGGGAACAAGAAAGCATCGCCCATGCTCCTCGGCTGGGGAAACCTGCTGGTGAACCTCTGGCACTTGCAGTTCGCCGCCGTCGCAAACAGGTCGATCTGGGGTTCGCCCCATCGTTGGAAAAGTCGATCCACTTGATCCTGACGCAACTACCACTTGTGGCACGAGCGCAGCTCCCTGCTGAGCGAGTCGGCAATGACGTTCTTTATTTCTGCCAGATGGAAGGGCACCAGAAACATCCCCTGGGCGACAGCCCAGTGGCACAGATCCTGGGCCTCCTTGGACAGGGCAGGGGATCTGGTGCCTCCCTGCTTCCGGATATAGAACATTGTGGTGGTGCTGTCGGTAAAGATCCTCACCACCTTGCCCTTGAGGGACGGGAGAAACGACCTGAGGGCCCAGAACACTACACGGAGGTCCAGGATGTTGATCTCCAATGTGCGCTCCCCATTCCTCCAGGGAGGCGCCCGTCGTCACTGTCTCCTGATGTACCAGGGTCTGAAAGTCCTTGCCCGCCGCGAGATGCGTGCGAGTGCCCCACCATTGGATCGCTTGGCGGAAAGCCTCGTTGAGCGGGATCCTGTCTTCCAAGCTGCCCGTCGCCTGAATCCAACGGGCGTCGAGGAACTCTTGCAGAGGACGCATCCGTAGCCTGCACAGGCACACCAGGAAGATGCATGAGGGCATCATTCCGAGCAGGGACTTGATGGATCTCACCCTGGCCACGTCCGTGGCCAGCAGGCGCTGCACCTTGCCCAAGATGTCCTTCATCCTTTCCTTAAGACGGTGAGGCCAATCGCGCCACTGTATCGAGCTTGGCTCCCAGAAACAGTGCGACCTGCAACGGGACTAGGTGGGATTTCGAGTAGTTGATGGAGAATCTCAGGTCCGTGAGAAGTTGGACGGTCTCTGCTGTGTGTTCAACGGTAAGTTCTCTTGTCCTTGCCCGGATGAGCCAATCGTCCAGGTAGGGGTAGACGTGGATGCCCCGCAGGCGCAGCCACTGGTGCGAGGCACTTGGTAAACACCCTGGGAGCCGATTTCAGCCCGAACGGCAGGGCCTTGAATTGGAAGTGCCGCCCCTGGACTACGAACCTGAGAAACCTTCGGTGTCCTTTTAGAATGGGGATGTGGAAGTAAGCATCCTCCAAGTCCAGCGACGATAGGAAGTCGCCATCCTCCAGCTGTCCCAGCTAGTGCTGGAGGGTGACCATCCTGAAATTTTGCGCATTGATGTACTTGTTTAACCGCCGCAGGTCCAGGATGGGGCGCCAACCGCCTGTCTTCTTTCCGACGAGGAAGTACCTTGAGTATACTCAAGAGCCTCTTCGGGACAAGCTCGATGGCACCTTTCTTGAGCATCGCCCTTACTTCTAACAGCAGTTGAGGGACGTGATTTTCCTTCCTGGCCACTGGAGGAATGCGGGGCACTTCTTTAGAAATTGAGAGTGCCCGCGGGCCAAGGCATCCAGCACCCAACGAACGGTGGAGATGGACTCCCACACGCCGGCGAACTTCAGCAGCCGGCCTCCCACCGGGGTGCTCAGGTGGGGGCCCGACGCTACGGCTGGTTCAGTCCTGCTTGGGGGTGGCCTTGCCACCTTGGCCACGATGACGAGATCCTCCTGACTTGCCGCGTCCTCTGTAGGCCTCTGGCGACGAGGAGCGGGCCGCCTGGCAGTACGTCGAGGAGCCGCCGCCGGATCCCTTGGAGGCACCCTGTCTGCCTCCGGCGTTCCAAAAGGGCGGCCGTTGCTGCTGCAACGGCCTGAGCCGTCTGTCGGTCTTAATGGCCTGAAGTGACTCATCCACTGTTTTCCCCAACAGGTTGTTCCCGTCGAAGGGCATGTCCAAAACTCTGGTTTGCACGTCCTGGCGGAAATCATTTGCCTTGAGCCATCCCTGTCGTCGAAGGCAAACACTGTTACCCAACTGGCGGAATCCGGTGTCAGCGATATCTGTGGCCACCGTTATGGCGTGGTCTGACACCACCTCACCTTCCTGTAGGATCTCCAGGGCCTCCGACCTCTTGTCGTCCGTTAGGAAGTCCAGCAGAGGAGCGATCTTGTACCACAGCTCCCTGTCGTAGCGGGCCACAATCGCTAGGGCGTTGGCCGCCTTAATTGTCGTCGCAGACGAGAGGACTTGTCGTCCCATGGCGTCTAGCTTCTTTCACTCGCCGTCAGGGGGGGAGGTCGAAGTTGAGGAGGACGCCCCTGCCGCCGCCTTCTTGGCGGCCGCCGAGACGACCGAATCCGGGGTCGGCTGCACCCTAAGGCACAAAGGGGTGGAATCGGGGACCCAGTACTTCTTCTCGTACCGGTCCCTCTTGGCAGGCGTTGTGGGCGAGTTCTTCAGGAGAGAAAGTCCCTCCTCCCAGATGTTGTCAATCAATCAATGGTACCGCGAGGACCATCTTCCTCTTGGCCACTGATAGAGGAAACCTTCCTTCTTCTGTTCCTCAGGGCAGAGCTGAAAAAGCTTGGATGCCCTGGCAATCATGTCGTTGATCGACGGGGAGGCCCGAGGGAGTGGTGATAGAAGGCCCATGCCGTCGTCACCCGTCCCCGTCCTGGCCGTATCCGTTCCCGTGTCATCCCTAGGCTCAGGGGAAGGAGGTGAAGGCTGAGTGGGCGTGAGGGCTGGAAAGGTGGGGTGGGGGGGAGGGAGGAGGGGTGAACTCTCCTCTGCTTGTTCGGCGGGCTTCCCGACTGGCCCGGTTCGGTCGTCCGTTGGGGTGAGGGGCAATCTCGTTATCTCCGTGCATAAGGTTTGGATTGCCATCAAAATGGCCACCGAGTTGCCTTAAGGCTCGGGCACTGGCTGCGACGGGCGCGACGGTTGCTCCTCCTCCACGGGAGTCTCGTCGGCGCCACCGTCGCTTTCTTCGTCTGCCTCCTCGGGGTTCCCCCCGTGGGACCAGACCTCCTCGAACCTCTTGTTGAGGCCCTTGACGACATCAACTAGCTCCTCTTCAGAGGCTGTATCCGTGTCCGTGACGGCCACCAGCCCCCTCCCTCTTTTTCCACGGGGGGTCTTATCGATGGGCTGAAAAGAGGATTCCCTCTGTGGCGGCTGGGAAACTCTGGGCCCTGAGGTCACCTCCACAGGCTTTGCCAGGGCCGCCGTGACTCCCTCAATAGAGGCCTTCACCTTCGGGGGAGGGGTCACCGCCTCGCTTCCCCTCAGCTGATCCCTTCGTGATCGACTGGGGCCTCTCCAGAAGTTTAGCCGGGTTCTCGGATTTTCTCTTCCCTGAGCCAGAGCGTTGGCTTGTGGTTGATGGCGTCGGTGAAAGTGCGCCCTGCCTGGCAGCCGAGGAGCCCGACCCTTCGGTGCTCCCGGTGCCCGCGATGCTTTGCCTTCTGTTGGGGCCCCAGTCGCCCTCACAAGACTTAGAAGACCGCCCTGACGACTTCTTCTCACCTGCTGGGCCCTTCTCCAGCCAGCTGGCGGGGCGGGTCCGACGATCCCTCATAGTCCGTTCCGACAGGTTCTTGCAAAACGCACAGTCCTTTTCCACGTGTGTCTTGTCTTCGTGAAGGCAGTAGAGACATCTTGAATGCTCATCCTCCTTGAAAACATTCTGTAATCCGCATCCAGGGCAGTTCCTAAACAGCTTGGATCCGGGTGTCGAGCTTCCCTTGACCTGGGCCATGTCCACGAGGTAGGCCTCAGATCTTCTGCAATCCTCCAACCTTGATGAAAACTTTGCCCTTGAGGGGCGCAGAAAATTCCAAAACAGGTCCCCGTTGATCGGAAGTAGAAACGGTGGAGCTTAAGGCTCGGTTGACTGAAAAAAATTAGATAAAACTCTTTGAAAAAATGCAAAACGCAGTATAAGCTCGAGAGCTATAGCACGAGGACTCTCAACACTTGAACGTGCGGTAAACATCTGAAGATGGCGGCCAGGGGAGGGGCTTAGGGAGAGGGCAGTCATTGGCTGGGGGCAGTATGACCCAGAGACCAGTGATTGGTTAAAACTAAGAAAGACAGATCAGAAACGAAACTGATACTGATTTTTTTCTTTACCGAGGATTCCCAGCCTGACGACAGGGACTATTCATGAGTATGTGAATCCATGCCAGACCCCATGCTGGAGAACAAAGGAAACACATAATACAAATCAGGTCAAAACAAACGAGAGAGGGAGAAAAATGCGAATTCACTCAAGGGTTAAAATTAAAACGTCTTAAAGTCCAGCAAAAGAGCTTGGGGTTCTCTAAGGTTGAAGAGAATGAGCACAGAAGGAACAAGTTACTTACCTGTAACTGTTGTTCTCCAGCATGGGTCTGGCATGGATTCACATGCTCATGAATAGTCCCCGTCGTCAGGCTGGGAATCCTCGGTAAAGAAAAAAATCAGTATCAGTTTTGTTTCTGATCTGTCTTTCTTAGTAGTAACCAATCACTGATCTCTGGGTCATACTGCCCCCAGCCAATGACTGCCCTCACCCTAAGCCCCGCCTCCAGCAGCCATCCTCAGATTTGGTAACACGCCAAGTGGCAGTATGACCAAGTGAAGAGTCGCAGAGGGGAAGGTGGGAGGGTTCGCATGTGAATCCATGCCAGACCCATGCTGGAGAACAACAGTTACAGGTAAGTAACTTGTTCCTTCTCCAGCATGGGGTCTGGCATGGATTCACATGCTCATGAATAAAAGAATACATAGCAGTATACACATGCACAACCACGGGAGGTGGCAACAGGCTCAACATTAAGCAATACAACAACTCAACATTAAGCATCTCTTACCTCCTCACCAGGCTCACCTTAAGCGAACAGGTTGTGCAGCACTGCTTGGCCGACCCTGGACTTCTCCCTGGAGTCCCGATCGACGCAGTAGAATCTTGTGAAGGTGTGCATCGACCTCCACGTAGCAGCCCTGCAGATATCCAGCAGGGGTACACCAGACAGGAACACCGTGGTAGCAGCGATCGCTTTGGTCGAATGGGCTCTCGGACAGCCGGGCAACGGTCGGTTTGCCAACCTGTGACAATGCATGATGCAGCCGGAGAGCCATCTGGAAATGGAAGTCTTCGAGAGAGCCTTCCCTTGATCCACAGACCCAAAGTTCACTAATAGCTGTGACGTCTTCCGGAAACTCTTCGTGCGGTCCACGTAGAACTTCAGCGCTCTGGCTACATCCAGCGAGTGCAAAGTCCTCTCGGCCGGCGTCTAAGGCGACGGGAAGAAAACTGGTAACACCAAGTCCGACGGCACGTTGGGCATGAAGGAGGGGTGCGTCCTAAGCACTACCCTTGTGTCATGAAAAGTCAAGTATGGAGGCTTGCAAGATAGGGCCTGAATCTCTCCCACTCGTCGTGCAGAGGTGATGGCCACGAGGAACGCTGTCTTCCATGACAGGAACTTCAAGGGCGCCGAGTGCATAGGCTCGAATGGGGCTCCCATGAGCCTGGTCAGCACCGCATTAAGTTCCCACGCCGGGGCAGGAGCCTTCACCGGCGGGAATTAACGGAATAGTCCCTTCATAAATTCCTTTACCAGGCGATGAGACCACAATGACGCCCGTCTCGTAGTCCTGGTAGATCGGGAGATGGCAGCCAGATGTATTTTTATGGAGGCATGAGCCAGTCCAGCTTTGGCCAGCGACAGTAAGTACGGCAGCACTTTAGGGGCCGTAATCCGCAGAGGGTTAATCTTCTGTGCACGGCACCAGACAGAGAACCTCTTCCATTTACGACCGTAACACTTGAGAGTTGAGGACGCCCTGGCCTTTGCAAGAACCTCTCTGAAATCAGCCGGGATATCGTACCCTCCAAACTCTAGCACTGCAGGAGCCAGGCCTGCAAGTTCAGTGACTGTGGGTCGTGGTGTAGAATAGCGCCTCCTTCTCTGGAGTGAAGATCCCCGTCCGCCGGCAGCCTGACTGGCGGGGACGTTGACAAGTCCAGAAGGCCCGGGAACCAGATCTGCCTTGGCCACGCCAGTGCAACGAGGTTCATCCTGCACCTGGACATCTTGAGCTGGCTGATGAGGCAGAGCAGCAACGGCAACGGAGGGAACGCGTATAGAAACAGGCCGTCCCAAGGGAACGAGAAAGCATCGCCCATGCTCCCCGGCTGCGGGAACCTGCTGGCGAACCTCTGGCACTTGGAGTTCGTCGCCGTCGCGAACAGGTCGATCTGGGGTTTGCCCCATCGTTGGAAGAGTCGATCCACTTGATCTTGGTGCAGTTCCCACTCGTGGCACGAGCGCAGCTCCCTGCTGAGTGAGTCGGCGATGGTGTTTTTTATTCCTGCCAGGTGGAAGGGAACCAGAAACATCCCCTGGGCGACGGCCCAGTGCCACAGATCCTGGGCCTCCTTGGATAGGGCCGGGGATATGTTGCCTCCCTGCTTCCGTATGTAGAACGTGGTGGTGGTGGTGTTGTCGGTGAAGATCCTCACCACCTTGTCCTTGAGGGATGGGAGGAACGACTTGAGTGCCCAGAACACTGCACGGAGCTCCAAGATGTTGATCTGAAGAGACCTCTCCCCCGGGAGCCAAAGGCCTCTTGCGTGAAGATCTCCGGTGTGGGCCCCCCAACCCTCCAGAGAGGCGTCCGTAGTCACTGTCTCCTGAAACGCCGGGGTTTGAAAGTCCGTGCCCTTCGTGAGGTGAGCCCGGGTGCCCCGCCATGGGATCGCCCAACGGAACTCCTCGTAGAGGGGGTTCCCGTCCTCGAAGCAGCCCCCCGCCTGAACCCAGCGGGCGTCGAGGAACTCCTGTAGCGGACGCATCCGAAGTCTGCAAAGGGGTACAAGGTAGATGCATGAGGACATCATCCAGAGAAGGGACTTGATGGACCTCACCCTGGCCACGCCCGTGGCTAACAATCGCTGTACCTTGCCCAGGATGGTTTTGGTCCTCTCCTCTGAAGGGGAGGCCAATTGCTCCACTGTATCGAGCTTCGCCCCTAAAAACAGTGCTACTTGTGACAGAACCAGGTGGGATTTGGGGTAGTTGATGGAGAACCCCAGCTCCGTGAGCAACCGGACGGTCCTCGCCGTATGATGGACGGCGAGTTCCCTTGACCTTGCCCGGATTAGCCAGTCGTTCAGGTAGGGGTAGACGTGGAGCCCCTGCAGGCGCAGCCGCGCCGCCACTGGTGCCAGGCACTTGGTGAAAACCCTGGGTGCCGACTTTAATCCGAACGGTAGGGCTCTGAATTGGTAGTGGCGTCCTTGAACCACGAACCTGAGGAACTTCCTGTGCCTTTCTAGAATGGGGGATGTGAAAGTAGGCATCCTCCAGGTCCAGCGACGATAGGAAGTCGCCTTCCTCCAGCTGTCCCAGTACGTGCTGGAGGGTGACCATCCTGAATTTTTGCGCCTTGATGTATTTGTTTAACCGATGCAGGTCTAGGATGGGGCGCCAACCGCCTGCTTCTTCCCGACGAGGAAGTACCTTGAGTACACTCCGGAGCCCCAGAGCTTCCTGGGGACGAGCTCGATGGCACCTTTCTTGAGCATCGCCTTTACCTCCAACAGCAGTTGAGGGACGTGATTCTCCTTCCTGGCCACGGGAGGAATGCGAGGGCACTTCTTTAGGAATTCTAGTCAGTGCCCGTTGGCCAGGGTATCCAACACCCAACGATTGGTGGAGATGGACTCCCACACCCTGACGAACTTCGTCAGTCGGCCTCCCACTGGGGTGCTTCGGTGGGGCCCGACCACCCGGCCGGATCAGTCTTGCTTGGACGCGGCCTTGCCGCCTTGGCCTCCTTGGCCAGGACGGCGGGAATCCCCTTGCTTGCCGCGACCTCTGTAGGCCTCCTGGGAAGAGGAGCGGGCCGTCTGGCGGTAGGAGGAGCCGCCGCTGGATCCTTGGGAGGCACCCTGTCTGCCTCCAGCACTACGAAAGGGCCGTCGCTGCTGAAGCACTCCAAGGGCCCGGGCCATCTCCGAGTCGGTCTTGATGGCCTGTAGAGACTCATCCACCACCTTACCAAAGAGGTTGTTGCCGTCAAACGGCATGTCCAACACTCTGGTCTGGACGTCCTGGCGAAAGTCTGTTGCCTTGAGCCATCGTCGTCGGAGGCAAACTCTGCTGCCCAGTTGGCGAAATCCGGTATCAGCAATGTCCGTTGCCACCGTAATGGCGTGATCCGACGCCACCTCGCCCTCCTGCAGAATTTCTAGGGCCTCTGCCCTTTCGTCATCAGGCAGGAAATCTAGCAGGGGAGCTATCTTGAACCAGAGCTCCCTGTCGTAGTGGGCCACGATCGCTTAGGCATTGGCTGCCTTAATCGTCGTCGCCGCCGACGAGATGACCCGTTGTCCCATGGAGTCCAACTTCTTGCCCTCGCTGTCCGGCGGGGAAGTGGAAGTTGAAGACGCCGCGCCCGCTGCCTCCTCCTTAGCCGCTGCCGAGACGACCGAGTCCGGCGTGGGCTGGGCCCTGAGGCACAAGGGGGCAGCATCGGGGACTCTGTACTTCTTCTCGTACCTGTCCCTCTTGGCGGGTGTCATGGCAGGGTTCTTGAGGACGGCAAGCCCCTCGTCCCAAATGCCATTGAGTAAAGGCACCGCGAGGACCGTCTTCCTCTTAGCCTCCGTCGTTGGTACAGAAACCCCTCTTTTTTTCTGGTTCTGGATCCTCCGTCGGGCTCCGTGGTAATCTCATCCTTATCTCGGTACATAAGGATTGGATTGCCAACAAAACGGCCGCCGAGCTATCCTGGGGCTCGGGCAATGGCTGCGACGGACGGGAAGGCTGTTCCACTGAGCCCTGTTCGTCCTGCTCGTCGCTATCTTCGATCACGTCAGCAGGGACCGTCCCCTGGGATCGAACCTTCTCGAACCTCTCGTTGAGGTTTATGAACCTCTCGTTGAGGCCTATGGACCTTTCGTTGAGGCCCCTCTCGGTCTCCACCAGTTCCTCCTCAGAGGCTGATTCCGAGTCTGTAGCGGCCACCCCCCCTCTTTTTCGGCCAGGGGCTTCACGGGGGTCTTAGCGGTGGACTGGAAAGAGGATTCCCTCCGCGGCGGCAGGGATACTCTGGGCCCAGAGGCAGTTTCCATTGGCGTAGTCTCAGCCGGCTCCGCCAGGGTCACAGAGACCACTCCGGTAGAGGCCTTAGCCGGGTGGATCAAGGCCCTCACCACCTTAGGTGCGTCCTGGGCCTTCGCCTTGAGGGGAGGGTCAACGCCTCGCTCCCCCTTCGAGATCGACCGGGTCCGCTCCAGCGGCCTACCCGGGTTCTCTGACTTCCTCTTCCCCGAACCAGAGCGCTGGTTCGTGGTCAAACGTGCCGGGGAAGTAGCGCCCTGCTTGGCAACCGAAGAGCCCGACCTTTCGGCGCTCCCGGACTCGCAGTGCTTGGCCTTCTGTTGGGCCCCCGTCGCCGGGGCGCCCTCAAAGGACTTAGAAGCCCGCTCAACCTTCTTCTTTGCATTCTCACTTGCTGTGCCCTTCTCCAGATAGGAGGCGAGGCGGGAACGACAATCTTGTTTGGTCCGTTCCGAAAGGTTCTTGCAGAACGCACAGTCCTTCTCCACATGCGTCTTGTCCCCATGGAGGCAGTAGAGACATCGCGAATGCTTGTCCTCCTTGAAAACGTTATATAATCCGCATCCAGGGCAGTTCCTGAACAGCTTGGATCCGGGTGTCCAGCTTTCTTTGTCCTGGGCCATGTCCGTTGAGGTAGGCCGCAGATCTTCCGGAATCCTCCAAGTGTAAGTTCGACGAAAAACTTCACCTTTGAGGGGCGTAGAAGAATTCCGAAACGGGTCCCCGTTATCGGAAGTAGAAACGGTGGAGCTTGAGGCTCGATTAACAAAAAAAAAAGAGAAAATCTCCTGAAAAAGCGTGAAAACGCAGTAAAAAACTCGAGCTAAACACGAGGACTTCCAACACTTGAGCGTGCGGTAAAAATCTGGGGATGGCTGCCGGAGGTGGGGCTTAGGGAGAGGGCAGTCATTGGCTGGGGGCAGTATGACCCAGAGATCTGTGATTGGTTACTAAGAAAGACAGATCAGAAACTAAACTGATACTGATTTTTTCTTTACCGAGGATTCCCATCCTGACTACGGGGTATATTCATGAGCATGTGAATCCATGCCAGACCCCATGCTGGAGAAATGAGAATTCTCCCTTACAGAGCCCACTCTGGGAGAAAACAGACGAGCCGTGTACCCGACATGTCCCGCTACTTTGGCAGGCAAAGTCAGGCAATTACTGACAATCACTCACACCTGATTTCCATTAAACTTCCCCACACAGATAAAAGGCGGAGCACAAGAGCACACTCTGAGCGAGGCAAAGCACATGAAGGAACAGCAGTTTCAAGTAGACAGCTGAACGAGGGGAGAAAGACTGCAAACCAAGAAGGTTTTACAAGAAGGGAAATACCCATTACCTTTTCTGCAAGAAACCATTACTTTCAAGAAACCTTTCAGTCAGAAAGCATAATGCTAGGAAACCAGGTCGAAGAATCCTGCATTGTGTGTCGGAGATACCGGAGGCCCTCCCGCTGAACTGACCAAGGCGGGGAGGTACAGCAGCAGCCGTGGTATCATCCTTGGCTTCAAGAACAAAGAAACGCCAGAAAGACCAACACAGCCGGTGAGTTGGGGCCACCGATGCAAAACCAGTCTGTGTTGAAGTCAAGGTTGCAATCAGCAACATTGTGCAACGAGCGCTGGAACGAACATTGTTAAACGGGTGTGATGAAAGACGTGACTAAAGTTCAACGACTGATGACTGTTTGAACTTGAGATGGAAAGATACGATACCATAGACAGAATGGTTCAGCAACGCGAATGTGCTCAATCGAAGGTCTCTGTAAGTTATCTGTCCAAGAAGTGGAAGAAACAAAAGTAGGAGATTGATTATAACATTGTACAAAGTGAATCAAAGTGGTCCTGCGACAGTTTAAACGAAACCCATCACACATTCGAAAGGCTTTGATTTTGATATCAAGAGGAAACCGTAGAAAGTGAGACTGCATGGTCCGAGCGAGGGAAACCAAGTGATACATTGTGGTAAAAAGGGGGCCCAAGCACAAAGGCGGGAGACCCATAATGAATACTAAAAGAGAAATTGTGCATGTGAAGATCCTGATAAGAGTGGACCTTTGATATTTGTTTGTTACGACAGGCCCTCTGCAGTAAGAGAATGATTGGAAAAGGGGCGTTGGCAGAAGGCCTTGATACCTTGCTTTGAACTGTATACTCGTGGCAGAGAAGCCTGCGCGTGAGCAAAGCTCGAGTGTGCCGCCTTGCCCTGTGCTGAAAACGTGGGAAAGGGAAGCCAACTGCTCAACCAGCCCGACATATTGTTTCTTGAACACTTTTCTTTTTGCATACACAATTGTCCCACACCCATTTGTATTTAGAAGGATTGGCAATAGGTTTATCAGTATAGGCCCTTTTATTTTGACAGACTTGACTAGGACTGTGCTATTTGATGGTCGTAGCTTTATCCCATCCTTAGATTTAGGTTAGATAGGCATTCATCCAACCCATTGAAGTTCAATAAACACCCTCGAACTGTGACCACTTGTGTCAGTCTTCAGTGTTTGATACCACGCCTTCCTTACAGCTTAAGTGCCTTCTCTTGCGAGCAGGTGACCCCCTGGTGATCCGTGTAGCAAATCGCTCTGCAGATCACTGTCCTCATCGGTACTCGAGTAGATCTGCTCCGGTCGGTCTGGGTCAGCCCCCTGATCCACATACCAGAGAAGCTCCACCGGCGGGACCATCTCCCTCTCCTTATCCGGAGGCTGCTGGATACCTCTGGTCCATCCCTGACCCTGGAGTGGCTGCTGCCTTTGTCAGTCATTGCATGCGCAGCTGTATCTAGCCTTAGGGGTACGGACACCCGTGGAGTGGCTGCCACCTCATTTGCTGATCCACTCTCCTTCAGCACAATCTCAGCGGTCGTTGTTGACTTTGACTATGAGCTTGTCTGTCTTTGTTGACGGAGCAGTCATTGATTCCCTTGGCCTGGCATGCTGCAATGTCTTTGCCAGCTTCGAAGAATCCTCCCCGGACTTGTCCTTCGTCTGCTTATCCGTAGACACAGAGTTTTGCTGGGTCTGGGGACTTCCTCTCTGAAGACCCTTTTGATGTTCAACTCTCTGTAGAGGTCGTTGGTTATGGCATCGTCTTTTGCCCGACTCAGGAACCGCATCAGAGGGCAAAACCGGCGGTGCAGAGCTTGGCCTTCTCTTAGACCTCCGCGAGCAGGGAGACCTTAAAGGATCTCGACCACTCGGAGGGAGTTTGCTCCTTGGACTGGCTGGTACTAGATGAGGCATGACTTTGCCCTGCGGCTGACTTGAGCCACGCCGCCAGTCTGCTGTAGCAGTCTTTTTGGATTTTCTTCAAAAACCATGGCATACTTCGCATCCCCTTCTCATCGTGGTCCGAATGCAGGCAATGTAAGCATTTATGATGCCGTTCTTCCAGAAAGACATTCCTTAATCCACACTTTGCGAGTTTGAAGGTGCTTCAACTTTCTTTCTTCTCTTCACTCATGGTAGAAAAGGTGCGAAGTAGACCCAATGCCGGGCCTTTCTCAAAACTTCAATGATGATCCGACAGTGGATGGAGATCTTTGCCGGTAGCGGATCCCCACTGCCAACCTCTGTCCTTTGTCGAAGATATTTAAGCAAAAATCGGTCAAATTTGCAACTAATATGATCAAAATCTAATAAACCACAAAAATAGCTCAGAGAGTAATTTGAGGACTACCAACACTGAAGCGTGCGGTACAAATTTGAAGATGGACACCAGGGGTGAAGCTTAGGAAGAGGACGGTCACTGGATGGGGAAATAGTTTTAAAGTGAAACTATTTTTTCTTTTATTGAGGATTCCCAGCCTGACGGGAGGGAATATTCATGAGCAATATTCCAGTTGCACTGTAACCTATGTAATATATGTAATTAATATGATTTTTATTATGTTCGTATTGTTTAATTTTGTAATGTAATCTCCTGCCTGTATGTTCTTTCTTGCAACCCTGTACAAATTGCGCTCTGGTGCCCCTGGGCCTGATAGTATGCGCGTTATAAATAAACAAATACAAATAGCATGTGAATTCATGCCCGACCACATGCTGGAGAATTTCTCTCAACATCTCCATCTTGAACTTGTCCTTCCTCAGGAACTTGTTCAAGGCCCTGAGGTCCAAGATGGGACACAGTCCTCCCCCTTTCTTGGGTACCAGGGAATACCAACCCGATCCCCTCTGCTCAGGAGGTACCTCTTACACTGCACCCTTCAAAAGTATGGCTTGCAGTTCTTCCTGGAGCTCCTGTTCCGGTTGTTTAGGTGGTGGTCTGTCCAGCAGCCTTTTTAAGAAAGGCAGACAGTAACCAACTAAACGAGCTCAAGAGCCCCGGTGTCGGAGGTAAAAGGGCCAACCAGGGCAATGGTGGGGGGAGAAATCAAAGCGGCTTCGAGGGCTTAGCCGCCCTGCTGCTGCCACAGTCTGCTTGCCTCTTGAGGCCCACCTGCCCCTTCCAGTGTGGGAAATGCCTCTGCCCTTGCCTGGGTTGCGGGAGCCGAGCCTTCCTGCCAAAAGGGACATCGCGTTGGTAGGCTCTACTCCTTCAGGCGAAGCTAAAGGCAGGTACGGCCAGCTGTTGGACAGCTAGGCCCAGTGACGTGGCGGCTAGCTTGGACTCCTTGAATTTCTCCAAAGACTGTCAGCCTTTGGGCCGACGAGATTCTCGCTGTCAAAGGAAACGACCAGCAGCTTGTTCTAAACATTTTGTGATAAGTATGCAGCTAAGCCTGCCTCCTTATCACTGTGGCTGACCCCATGGTTGTGCTGCAGTCCGCAACGTCTTGGCCCGTTTGCAATGACTGCCGAGCCAGCTCCTTCCCGTCATCTACCAGCTTTTGAAAGCCATCTTGCATTTCCCGTTCGGGAATATACTGAGCAAACTTGACAGCCGTCTACAGACCAAATGAGTACTTGGCAAACCCACAAGAGGCGCTGACTGCCTTTATGGCCATGATGCCGGAAGAGAAGAACTAGTTACTCTTACCTTGTAACGTTCTTTCGATGGGATGTTCCTCCGACGTATTCCTTATCTTAGATATAAATCCTTCAGCTTTGCTGGCCTCGGAAAATTTTTTCGCCAGAGGGCGCTGCGCGTCGATGATCGCCGAGTCGATGACCCTCGACGGCCTCCGTGCCGACGTCGACGTCATCCTGCCTATAAAGGCCGCGCGCAGCGTCCGTTGCTCAGTTCCGTTTTGTAGTCCCCAGTAATGTTTTTGGATTAGACTAATCACCTTGAAGGAGCATAGGCTGCAAACCCACAGGAAGTCATACTGCGGGGATGGATGGGAGGGTCGATAAGGAATACGTCGGAGGAACATCCCATCGAAAGAACGTTACAAGGTAAGAGTAACTAGTTCTTCGAAGGGATTGTGTCCTCCGACGTATTCCTTATCTTAGATAGACTCCCATAGCAGTGGTATTGTGACTGGAGGCGGGAGTAATAAAAGTTATGTTACCCTTCCAGAATGGACAGAGTGTAACACAGCCTTGCCGAATCTAGTTTCTTGACTAGAGGAGGAATCCAGGCTATAGAATTTGGTAAATGTATGTGCGGACGACCATGTGGCAGCCGCACATATATCTCGAATTGGCACCCCTCTTTGAAGGGCTGAGGATGTTGCGATACCCCTGGTAGAATGAGCCCTTAGATTTTGAGGAGGCTCCTTTCCTGCCAATTTGTAGCACTCCAGAATGGCTAAAATAATCCATCTGGAGATGGTTTGTTTTGTTATTGGAAGGCCCAACTTATGTCCTGCATAACCTACAAAGAGTTGGTCTGCTTGTCTGATCTTAGCCAATCTGCTGATATAGAAGCTCAAGGCTCGCTTAGGGTCCAGCCTGTGCAGTCTCTCTTCCTCCTTCCCCGGATGAGGAGGAGGGTAGAAAGAAGGTAATATAATCTTCTGAGTGATGTGAAACTCCGAGACTACCTTCGGGAGGAAGTTAGGCTTCACCTGAAGAACAACTTTGTCCTTGTAAAAGATTGTATGTGGAGGTTTACACGATAAGGCTTGCAACTCGCTAACCCTTCTAGCAGATGTCAATGCTATTAGCAAAACAGTTTTGAGGGTGAGAAGCTTCAATGAACAAGAGTGTAGTGGTTCAAAAGGGGCACCCTTTAGGAAGTTTAAAATTAGGTTTAAATCCCATAAGGGAACTTGAAAAGGTTTCGGGGGATAAACATTAGTTAATCCTTTTAGGTATTGTATTACCAATGGAATTTTGAAGTATGAAGGCTCCTCTGCAGTGCGCTTAAAGATTGATAGCGCTGCGAGATAGCCCTTAATTGTGCCAACCTGTAGGCCTGAATTAGCCAGGTAAAGTAAGAATGACAACACCATAGGTGTACCACAAGAAAAGGGTTCAATATTCTTTTCTCTGCACCAGCTGCAAAATTTGTTCCAACGGCAGCGGTATAGAGTTTTAGTTGCCGGCCTTCTGGCCGAAAGCAACACCTCCATAACATCATCCGGAAGGTCCCAATCCTTGTACCTCAACCTTTCAGACACCAAGCGTGAAGGTTGAGGGTCTTGATGGCTGGATGGAGAACCTGACCTTCCTTCTGCGAGAGAAGATCCTCTCTGTATGGCAGTCGAATTGGAGGGCAGATGGACATGTCTAGAAGGTCCGGGTACCACGTTCTCCTGGCCCAATCCGGGGCAATTAGGATCATGGTCTTCCGAAACCTTCTCAACCTCCTGATCATTTGAGGAATGACAGGGACCGGAGGGAACGCGTACAGAAGTGGGAACTCCCAGTCCACTACGAACGCATCTCCTAGAGCTCCTCTCGGGGGAAATTCCCTTGAGCAAAATCTGTCGCACTTCCTGTTGATACTGGTGGCGAACAGATCCACTTGAGGGGTTCCCCAAAGGGCGAAGATCTCTTGAAGGACTTCCTGAGCTATCTCCCACTCGTGAGAGACTGTGCTCTGCCTGCTCAGAGCGTCCGCTGTCAAGTTCTTCTCTCCGGCTAGGTGAATTGCCGATAGAGAGATTCCTTCCTGAATTGCCCAAAACCAGAGCTGCATCGCCTCTCTGCACAGTGGTAGTGAGCCTACGCCTCCTCTTTTGTTGAGGTAGTGCATGGCCACTGTATTGTCCGTCATTATTAGGACGTTTCTTCCCCGTACAGACGGCAGAAAAGCCTTCAGCGCTAGTCTGATGGCTCTCAGCTCCAACAGGTTGATATGTAGTCTGGACTCCGATGGAGACCAACGACCGCTGATGGTCAAGTCGTTGGCGTGAGCTCCCCACCCCGTGAGTGAGGCATCCGTGACTACTGTTATCTCCGGCCATGGTTGCCAAAACATTTCTCCTTTCAGGATGTTCTCCCGACAGGCCCACCACTGAAGGTCTCGGGCTACTTTGACCGGGATCCGAAGGAGATCTGTCATCCTTCCTGAGAACTGTGACCACTGAGTTCTCAGTGCCCACTGGAGGGATCTCATTCTCAGGCGAGCCTCCGGCACGAGGAATATGCAGGATGCCATGAGGCCTAGCAACCTCAGAAAGTCGTAGGCTGGGAGATATTGGGCATTCTGAAATCTGATGACCATCTGCAGAATATCTCGAGCCCTCACCTCTGGTGGCAAGGCTTTTCCCAGGGAAGTGTCCAGGACTGCTCCAATGAATTGGAGTCTCTGTGATGGTATCATCTGTGACTTCTTTAAATTGAGGGAGAAGCCCAGCTTGTGAAGGAAGTGGCAAACATAATCTAGTTGTCTCTGAGCCTGTTCCGAAGATACAGCTCTGATCAACCAATCGTCTAGGTAAGGGTAGACATGAATCCCTTCCCTCCTTAGACTTGCAGCCACAACCGACATTAGCTTGGTAAAGACCCTCGGGGCGGAGGTTAGCCCAAATGGCAGAACTCGAAATTGATAATGAGAGCTGCCAATTGCGAACCTCAGGTATCTCCTGTGCCTGGGATGGATCGGCACATGGAAATAAGCGTCCTGGAGGTCTAGAGATACCAACCAGTCCTGAAGCTGGAGGGCCTGAAGGATCTGAGAGAGAGTCACCATCTTGAACTTGTCCTTTCGGAGGAATTTGTTCAATTCCCGTAAGTCTAAGATGGGTCTCAGTCCTCCGTCCTTCTTCGGTATTATGAAGTAGGGGGAGTACCAACCCTTGTTCCTTTCCGCTACAGGTACCAGTTCTATGGCACCTTTCTCTAGCAGGTCTAAAACCTCCTGCAAGAGGAGCGGATCTGGAAGCTTCAAAGGGTTGTTCCCCGGTGGATGACTCTGAGGGATATGTAGGAAGGGCAGGCAGTAACCTTGGGCCACTGTCTCCAGAGCCCAAGCATCTGACGTAATAGCCTGCCATTCCGTCAGATGGTGAGTTAACCTGCCCCCTACTGGTGTTCTGTGAGGGGAGACCTCAGAGTGGTTTTGAAGCGGCTGATGCAGTTGCCGAAGGTAAAGTGGCTCCTGCTCCTGCGGGTGCGGCTTTCTTTCCCCTACCCCGTCCACCACGGGTAAATCTTCCTTGGCCTCTTTGAGCCGGTCGTCCCCTGCCCCTTCCATATGAGGAATAGTAACGAAAGGACCGTCCTCTCCACGATGATCCCGAAGGACGAAAGGTATTCTGACGGATAGCAGCTCCCAATGACTTGGCTGCTGCCTTGGACGTTTGCAGTTTCTCCAAACTGTCATCCGCCTTCTTTCCAAAGAGGGTAGAACCGTCAAAGGGCATATTCAAAAGCCTGGTCTGCACGTCAGAGGCAAAACCAGACTTCCTCAACCACGCATGCCTGCGGATTGTGGTACTTGCCGCCATGGCCCTGCTGATACTGTCAGCAGAATCTAGGCCAGTTTGTAGGGTCTCGCACATCGCATCTTTACCATCCCTGATGATGTTTAAAAATGCGTCCCTTTCCTCTCCTTCTTGGAGGCAGTCAGCCGCTGATGAAGCGCACTCCCAAAGGGTGTGGCTGAACCTAGCGAGCGTACAGGTCGCGTTAATAGACTTTAACGCCATGCTACAGGCAGAAAAAACCTTCTTAGCCATGGCATCATACTTTTTGTCATCCCTATCCTGCGGAGCAGTGGGGTATGCAGATGTGCTGCCTGATGAGGTTGCAGCCTGTACAACCAAGCTCTCAGGAGTAGGGTGTTTTGACAAATATTCAGGGTCAGAACTAGCCACCCTGTATTTTGTTGACAGTTTTTTATTTACTGCCGGGATAATTTCTGGCGTTTCCCAGTTTGTCAAAATCCTTCTCTGTAGAGCAGAGTGAAATGGAACCACAGGATCCTCCTGTGGGCCCTTGTCCAGTATGTCAGTGAGGTCATCCTGCTGAAAGGCAGGAGAAGGTGCAGACCAACCCATAAATTCTATGATTCTAGACATCAGAGCTCTATATGGAGTCTCCGCATGTTCTCCTGGGTCTGGTTTGATAAATTCTGCTTCAGGAGAAGTGTCCAAGCCACTAGCTTCCTGAAGTGCATCCTGAAGATTTTTTAATCTTCCTTCCTCAGAGGCGAAAGTCTCTGGCTCTGGTGATGTGGTCCTCTGTAAATCAATATCTTGGTCTGAATCCTCCCTTTCCTCAAAAATCGAGGTTAAAGGGGGATACATTGGTTTTTGGAATGGTATAAACCCCATTTCCAATGCAGAAGGAGCCATCATCACAGGCCTTGAAAACGTCGATGTCGTCGACACCGACGTGAAAGTACTCGAAGGCGCCGTGAAAAGCGTCGAGAAATGTGTACTAGGCCTCGAAGAACTCGAAAGGATCGGAGTCCTGCTCGAGAACGACGTCGACGTTCTCGGCGTCGAGTCGGAGGTCTTTTGTCTAACCGTTGGCTGTGGAGTAGCCGTGGTTCTTTCCTTCACCGGCGTCGATATCGGCGTCGACGTCGGCGTCGACTCGATCGACTGATGCGCCGATGAATCCTTCGACAACGGCGTCGATGGCGCCGACCTCTGTTTCGAAGGAGTTTTCGACGATGGCGTCGATGATGCTTTATCTCCCGATGGCTCGAGGCGCTTTCGGGTTGACTTTTCCGCCGGGTACTGCGACTCGCGGCGTTTAGATTTTTTGGGTTTTTTACCCGGGGTATCACCCTCAGCTGTCTTCGAGGGGGACGAGGCCGCTTTCTCGAAGACGCTTAGCATCTTTTTCCTGAATTCCTCCCACTCAGCTTGCGAGCTGCGTTTTGTGGGGCAATGAACTCTCTCAGGAGAACTCGACGAAGATGACGAAGGGGATCTCCTACGTCTCTTCTTCGAGTGTCTCGATGTCGACGAGTGGTGGGAGCCACTTCGTGATCTAGATCGAGAGTGTTTTTTATGGTGAGGAGACGAACGTCTCGACTCTACCGAAGAAGCTTTCGAGGAAGTTAAAGTTGACCTACCTCTCTCGAGCTTCCCCCTACGCTCCTTCAAGGCTTTCGCCGTCATGGAAAGGCATTCCTCACACTCCGAACTCTGGTGCGTGATTCCCAGACACCACAAACAGACCCTGTGAGGGTCCGTCAACGACATTTTCTTCCCGCAGTCTCGGCACTTTTTGAAACCGGACCGAGGGGTCGTCGGGTCGGAGGAGGATGCCATCGATATCGAGGTAAATAGTAGTTATTATATACGTTATCTTGACGAGAACTGAGCAACGGTGTTCCGAGGCACAACGAAGCGCGGAAAAACGGAACTGAGCAACGGACGCTGCGCGCGGCCTTTATAGGCAGGATGACGTCGACGTCGGCACGGAGGCCGTCGAGGGTCATCGACTCGGCGATCATCGACGCGCAGCGCCCTCTGGCGAAAAAATTTTCCGAGGCCAGCAAAGCTGAAGGATTTATATCTAAGATAAGGAATACGTCGGAGGACACAATCCCTTCGAAGTGTTATTTTTCTTTCCCTCCCTATCGGTCAGTAGAATTGACATGGACGTGGTTGATCTGGTAAAGATTGGCTGCCTGAACCACTAACCCCTCTGGTGTTGGGTGGGTGGAGAGAAAATGAGGGTCTCCCCTTGCCGGCCTATACTTTTTGGTGAAGTCAGACTTAACAAGGGGCGTGGTGCAAGGCCTCTACCACAAGGTGGCGATTGGGTCAGCAACAGCTGCATTGAAGGGCATGGCCCTTTCCGTAGGCCTTTCATCGAAGATATCAGTAAGGTCATAGCATGAAAAAGGCTTGGCTGGAGCACTCCATCACAGGGCATCTACAACCCGGTCCACTAAAGCACAATATTTGGCGTTAGCATGGCCGTAAGGATGAGTCTGCAGTGTCTCCATGGCTGGGGATATGTCCAGCTTACTGGCATCATGAATGCCCTCAGCCAAGGCAACCAAATCTGCCTGGTCGACAAAGAAATCTGCCCCTCCAGCACCTGCATATGCAGCATCAAAACCACTTGGTTGTCATCAGCAGTGCCGGAAAATAGCGCCCATGGAGCCCAAAAACTCTGCTCTTGACTTCGGCACATAATACCGCTCGACAGCAGTCGAGAATGTCGAAGGCTTTGCGTTCGGATTTGAAAGATGCTTCCACACGGGGGGCATACTGTCTGTATCATCGCCGGAGGTGCATTGGCACTGAGACCGACGGCTCTTCCGATGACATTGGAACAGTGTTCACTTTGGGGCTGGGTTACTGGGCGCTGTTGGAGCCACTGTGGCCTGCTGCATCGAGGGATCACCCATGCACGCAGCTGCCTTTTGGAACATATGAACCATCTGTTCCTTGAAAGCCACCCACTCCGCCTTGGAATTCAGCTCCCCGGACGACTTACTGGGGTCGTCCAAAGAACCAGTCCTGTGTCTGATGGCATCATATTTTCTTGTGGGAGGAAGGAGCGACTACCGTAGTGTGACCTCTTCTTGGTCTTTTTTCTGTATGCTCCTTAATTCTCATTAGTAGGACCATCCGTCTCAACTTTCGGCGATCGAACGGTCGACCGCGCCAGAGATTTTGAAGGAGTTCAGCCCACCGTGAATTTCCCTGCCAGTTCCGTGAGGGACTTCGGATTCATTGTTCTGCACAAACCACATCCCTCAGTGTCGTGACCGGCACAGAGGCACCACATGTAAATGTTGTGCGGGTCCATAATGGACATTTTGGAGCTACAGCCTCTGCAGCACTCACACCCACATACTTTGGCCGCAGACATGACTCGAACTTGAAAAACAGACACATTCATTGAATTTAAACACTAAGGATTAGCAGTGTTCCTCGAGCAGCGTGCGGAACACGCAGAAAAGAGGAGCTGGGGCAAGGGGTGTTAGGCAAAGATTGTATGCACTACCCTTTGGGTGCACTACAAAAACCCTGACCTCCTGGCAATAGGAACCCATCCTTTGGTATAAGTCTGTACTACACAGGTTGGTTATGTGGCTGAACAGCCAGGCTTATCTCAAGAGGGGTCAATGTGAGCAGTAGGGGATTTACACAGTGAGTCACAGTGACAAGTATCCAAATAAACGCTTGCACTCGAGGTTTCTTGATTAAACAATTATTAATTTAACATTCAGTTTGAATAAGCCTTCAGAAGGGGCAATATAATAGTAACACACAAATACCCTTCAAAATACACACTTAGTTCCTCTAAATCGGCAAGTACCCATTTGGGATGGCACACAGACACTTCCTACACCCTCAGGTGACTTCAATAGCTAGGAAACTGGACATAAATATATCACTGGTACATTTAGAGCAATCCTGAAGTTGGTGTCAAAGAAAAGAGGTTTGAGAATAAGACAAGAGCGCACACACATTCTGAAGCAGGAAAGTACTTTTGAACCCCCCAATGAAAGGTAAGTTAACCCTTTGCTGGAAGGAAAGTAAAAACACACAATCAGAGGAAAGAAGAGTCATTCAGGGAGACAGGGCAGCCAATGTCAATTGGGCAAAAGTCTAGGTGAGCTGAAGCACTTCTTGCAGGTAAGTAAGTTTTGCACAATGTTTTAGAAGTCTTGGTAGAAAAAGTAAAATCAAGTATGGCCACAAGCTGGTAGGCTTCTGAGTTGTAGAAGATGCAAGCAACTCTACAGCAGCAACCAAGACAAGTCTCAACTGAGAACAAGTAAGGTTACAAGACAAGAGGTAAGTTCTCTTCTGTACAGTACCTTTAGTTAGAAGAAATGATTCCAGCTGGCTTCTGTTCCTGTGTGGCTCTGCAGATCCTTTTGTTCCTGGGACTCAGTTGTGGGGACAAGAGGGAGAACGTCTGGGGACTCCAGCAACACAAGGGGACAGTCGGCCGCAGCAGCAAAGGGCAAACTTCAATTCATTGGCACTTCAGCGTTTCAGCTCCTCGCGTCCGACAGCAAAGGCTTTGACACTGCGGTTCTCGGATACCACTTCAGACTGTCCTTGCTTCTGGGGTCCAGCACTCTAAGGTGACTCAGGATTGGTCAGTCATGCATCATGGAAGTCTGGAGGATCTTCCTAGTGCTCGGGTCGGACTTAAAAGCAATCCACTCGATTTGGTGTTCCTCTCCCTGGCACTTCGGTTCCAGCAGCATTGGAAGTACAGCCAGCTTCGAGAGGATGTCCAAACGAGTTCACTTTGGAGTTGATTGGTCCCACCAACTCAAGGGGAGAAGTCGCCCTTGCAGGGCTTCTCTAGTCGAGGCAAATTCCGAGCTTCAGCACAGCAGCAGGGCTTCACCAGGCAAACCAACGGTCCAGGAGTTGCAGCATGCGTCTCTTCCAAGTTCTTCGGATTCCTTCGCCCAGTGGTCGACTCTGCCTTCCAAGCCAAAAAGCCTTGCCTTTTATGCAGGTTTCTCCCATTCATTCCAGCCTAGCTGTCAATCACAAGGCAGGGTGGCTGTCCTTGTGGCACAGCCAGGCGGCCAATCACCTGTAGGTGCATTCCTGTAACCTAGGGGATTAAGCACAGGGAGTTTTGGGCACCTCCCTCACTTCCTGCCCCTGCCAGACATACTGGAGTCAGAGGCGGACTTCACTTGTGAATCCCGTCAAAGACAAAACGAACAAAGGGACCAAACCTGGTTTGGCGCACAGAGTAAATCTCAAGAAGGACTTTCCAACATGAAATCGCAAAAATAGATGACCAGGACCATTTTGACAGAATGGGCATCCATGGGTGCTTTACTGCAGCTGCGAATTCAGCATGCGGAAAAAACTCCCAATGGTAGTTAAAAGTAAACCACTGCCACCAGCCATTAATTGTAGAAAGGGTAACAAAAGTTACATGAGAAACTAGACAAAGGGGATGCTAAGTAACCCCTCCAGCACCCTATTGTAAGATAGTGTGCGCTGGGTCTAGAAAGTAACAAATGTAAGTAAAGTCAATTTCACTTCACTGCTCTTGGAAACAGTAGTTTATCTAAAAGAAGGTATTTAAATCTTTGGGGCATCTGAAAGACTTCTCTGTGGCACTGCACTGATGGTGCTATGTGTCACAATGTAAAAAGATGATTCCTATGGAGTTTGTCAGACTCCATAACCAAAAGAAACAGTTTAAAATCACAGAAAAATACGAGAGTGGGAAAAGGTCTCACTCTCTCCAGGTTAAAAATCAAAAAGTCCTAGACTCCAGCTAAAGTGCTGGGGGTCTCTAAGGTAGAGAGGAATTAGTACATTTCTTAGAATTCTCCCTAACAAGGGGCGTTGTGATGCACTATATGTACGACGAGCATTTCATGTCCGGAGCCGACGACTGAGGCATCGAGGCGAGATGGATCGACGGCCGAGTCGAGGTGCACTGCATCCCCTGTCGAAAGGTTTTCCAGGCAGCTGATACTGGAATGGATATCTGATAAGGAAGGCAATACATTGAAATAGGAATTCTGGCTTAACAATAAGGAATCTGTAAAAATGAGAATCCATTGCTAAAAAATACAAATGACAAGAAACACAAAGTAAAGCTTTTGTACTGTGCCATTTCTTGCTTACCTTAAACCTTTCCAGGTTTTGCTTCCTTTCATGAGGCTTTCTATCACCATGCAGACAAACACAAGATAACTGGTGTCCTTTTTTATCTGGGCCTAAAAAAGAAAAATCCGCAAGGCAGTGCACATTAAACAAAATGATCGCTTGTTAGGATCATTTTCTCATCCTAATCAGATTTAGTAAATGTTCATAATTTCTGATTTTATAAAGGTTGGCCCTGCCAAATAGGATTATTAAATGATGCTGTTGCTATGATTTAAACTGTACCTCCTCCTTGTTGGATAAAGTATTGTTCCATGTTATCACAGTCAATTTTTGTTCGGCAGAAAATAATTGCTTGATCCATCTTGTGTTCTTTGATTGCACGCACCGTGTATTCTCCCTTTAAGATTTTGATAGCTTCAGACCACATCTCTGAGGACAGAAACACAGAACATTTAACAGATTCAAAATATGAGAGCCATGCAACTTCCCTACAATACAGTATGTGATGGAGTGTTTTCAAATGCAATTATAGTGTGTTAGTTTAAACAAACTTTTCATACAATACATACAATAAAAAGTTAAGAACATTATCCATTTTCATAATCGTAAATTGTATTAAATTCATTATAGGTTGGACAATTATTTACAATTACCTCAATATACACATTGTGTATACTTGAACAGATTTGTCTATTAGAATGTATTTTCTTTTTGATACACACTCAGTTGATAGCAACTTGAATGTAATTGACTTTCACTATACGCTAAACTTTCTTGCAGGCTTTATTCTTTCTCATCCATCTCTACATAATTCATAATTTCATTTTGTGCCATTTCTGTTAATCTGTTCAACACCGTTTATTCCCATGAATAAACACTCCGACAAGGAAGGAGGTTAGAGAAAACTAAAACAGTGATTTATTCTAAAAATGTCTCTCCAAAACAGAGCTTAATTAGTCCACATTCAACCACAATAATTGAAAAGTAAAGCTTTTTTCAAAATACATGTTTATTTAAATATTAGTTACGCGACCCCCCCGCAAATTATATATAATCGTATTAACAGTGGCTATTCATCACGCATTCAACAAATACTTTCATAAGCATAGTAAATGAACTTTTACAACAAAAGCAAGCTGTCGAATGAGCGTCCCGCTCCAAAATGGCTGCCGCACGCACTGAGAACGCGATGATATCATCGTGCCGTGCATTAATAAGTTGCGCGCGGTGTGATGTCACCGCGCATCGCTAGGGTTATATAAAGCCCATTTTTCAAAACAAACGCAGCGCAACCTGGCCACTGGAATCAACGCTTATCAGGGCACCAAGGACATCTTTGACCACAGATGGACCGGTAACTAGATAAAAGGTAAGCCATGGTCAATCTTAGAAAACAGCTTAAATAAGATCTATGCTTATCTCCAAGTCCTCTTTTCCTTTCTTAAATGTATATACCAGTATTCTAATTTAGTCTTCTCTTTCCAATAGCTTCTCCAAAAATTTGATCTTATCAAACAGAACACTTTTAAAAAACTATGGAAATTACAAATTGAAGCAATTCGAAAAATGTACATTGAAGTTATTGATGAAAAAATTATGCAATACCCAAGTTATACAATACAGAACTCTGTAACCAAAAAAACAAGGCGAGTCAGATTTTTTAGAAATTATTGTTTACTATGTAAGATGTTGGCACAACTGTCTAAGAAATAATTACAGAAAATTAGACACCCATAGTTCAACATCTTTTTCTGTTTCTTTACTTCTTTTTTCTGTCAGAAACGACTCTCTCCTGATGAACCATTGACACACACAATGGGGAAAACATGTGTCGAGTACAATTTGAGAGTAACATAATTGCAAGGGTGTGATGTTAACACCAGAAGCAGATAACAATTCTTTGAGTAAAATGAACATTTATGGTGTGATGTTAACACCGGGACAAACAATTTGTTTACCTTTTTCAACCATCACCACTAGATGTGTAGCTAACACCAAATTAAAAACATCTTTACCATCCACGTGGAATGAAATCCTCTTTTTACATACCAGTACTTACCTTTGCTGAAAGTATATCTGACTCACCAATCAAGTATTTTCTACTCAGGGTTGGTGCATTCGAGTATATTTATTCTCATCTCTTTATTTTTTGTGCATCAATATTTGTGTAGCAACCACACAAAGATTTGGGAGCTACTCATGCTGACAACCATATCTCTTTAGAGGCTGGCGCCAAGGGAGAGCTTTGCTGGTTGCAACACCTCATTTTTCTTAAAACACATAGCAAACTATTTTAAAAAATCCCAATAAGATAACAATTTCTTAGAATCGGTTTTAAAAATTAAGAAATCCGCTTTAAACATCATTTATATAATAGACACTAGAATATATTTCATGAAATCTCAATATGACCATCCCCTGCCACATTCTCTTCAATTTTATACCACAGATTGCTAGTGGCAAGACAATGACAAGCAGGATCCCATTAGACATCAGAGTCAACACACTTGTGTTAATAGTAGTCACATTGTAGACAATCTTCCCTAAATATTTCTTGGTTAAATGTTCACAACTAATACAATCTGTTAAAAGCTGCTAAAATCCAAAACAGATCTACACGGACATGGGCCTAATGTTGATAAAACGGCTAACTGATTGAGCCTCATTAACATGTATGTGTTTCTATATTTGGGCTAAGGAAATTTGAGAACATACGAATTAGATGTGCAATAGCACAGTATTATGCTCATAAATCACTCCCAAGTATTGTAATGTTACCTTATTAGTTAATTGTTCCATTAATATATACAAATCCCAATAAATCATGTTATCAATACAGAATTTCTCATTATCTGTTCTGAATTGATTTAGCTAAACAGTTTCCCGCCTATCAAAGCTTTTCACAGGACCGACAATAGACATGAAAGCTGATGTGCAGGAGGAGCCCTTCTCATCCTTATGCAGTCAGCAAATGAAGCAAGCCCCAGTTGGATATTATGGCCTGTATCAGAATACATTGGGGTAAGGATAAGATGGTGCACTAGATTTTTCTCTCCAGTTTGTCCAACCATACAGTATCACTAGCACAATCTGCCTCCAATTGTTATGTAAGATTTTCTGTTTAGTACCAAATCTCCCTCACTTGTGTGACCCCCAGGACTTTTTGCTGGACTGGTGGATTATTTTTTCTTTATACCTCAGTGAGTGGGAATATTTTTACACTCTCAGCTTCTTATACTCTTATATGGGCGTCATTTGTAAGACTCTTCATAGTGTCTTTTGGATTTTATCCTTTTGACAACTTTTTGGCATATACCCCATTATTGTTAGTGGGTTGCCCTTTGGGTTCCACTTTTAATGTTCTCTGGCTAACCTTGAGAGAACTACAGTTCCCAAGAAAAGACAGGATATTTTATCCTCCCTACATTTTATTCTGGTGAGACAAGCACACCGTACCTTATGTGGAGAGCTGGGGGGATACAGTGTATAGCCCCCTTCGCATTCTCACTAACGTTTCTGCTATAAGGGAGGGACAAGATTACCTTCAATGGCTTGTTGCAATGAACCTTTTTACTAATTCAGTGCACCTTTAGTGCGGGACGTTTCCAGAGCTGGGGTAAAGGCACCCATGGGTGCTCATTTTACCAGAATGGCCCTGGTTTTCTTTTTCTGCCATTTCAGGGGTCATTGTCCTTTCTCAGTGCATCCCCTGCCCTCCAGGGCAGGAAAGTTCTTTCCATTAACTTTTATCGTCACAGGAGACCTCAGTCAAGCCCACCCAGGCTCCAGAGTGTCTGAAGGCGGGAAGAGGGAGAGGAGTCCAAAACTCTGTAGCCCTTTGTCTTCCAGCCTGCCTGCGAGAATCCAGTACTAACTGGGAGGTTGGATGTCCTGAAAGCACTGCCACCCATCCAGGTTAGAATGTTGCACGCCTGTCCGATTGGCTGGGTGTTAGGCAGAAACCTGTGCAGTTCCCTTAGGGACCACTGCAAAAGGCTTAAGACTACAGGTGTTGGCAGTAAACCCAATTGGTAGCAGTCTGTACCACCCAGATTTACCTGGTAGCTGTGGCTGAGCAGTCAGACCTCTCTCAAGAGGAGTTAGGCAGTATATAGATTATACACAATAGGTACAGAGATACAGTAGCACAAGCAAACACTGACCAGAGCTTTGGTGTAAAAGTATATAATTATTTATTTAAAGACACACTTGTAAATTACACTAGCACAAAAAGAGGTAAGTAAATTCAACACACAGTCACTATTATAGATATACAACCATGATTACTTATTAGACAAGTCTTAGTGAGAAACACCACTTATTTTCAGACAGAGGTGAGCGCTTAACCTAAGATGGCACTCTAATAAGTTTTAAAAAAGGGAGGGGGAAAAAGGCAGAGTTATGAAAGCACACAATTTCAATACTTTTAAAAGAACCACAGAGAGGCAGGTTAGGCAAAGTCTACTGGAGAGCAAGGAAGTTCAAATTACAGGCCGACTCTTAGAGAGAGCAAGCGAAATGTGTCCAGGATCACACAGTGGGGTTATGCCCAAAGAGTCTTTGTAGATCGTTCAACAAAAGATGAGATCAAGTCAGGAAAAGTTAGTTACCAGGCCCCAGGCTAACCCAGGTTAGAAAGTCGAGGATTTACGGTCACCCCGAACGATCTGTCGCAAGGGAAGCCAGGCGGGACACAGTACCTGTAATGGGATAAAGGCTCCAGCGGGGGCAGTTGTTCCTGGCAGCGGGTGCAAGTCGGTGTTTCGTCCAGAGGAAGAGGAGGTCTCGACGTGGAGGAAAGATGAAGGTCGTTGCACTGCCAGGGAAGAAACCAGCCGCGGAGTTCTCCGGTTACAAGGTACTACCCTTTTCTTCGCGGTAGTGGCAAACCTTGGTATTCCGGTTGCTGGGGTGCTTGGCACAGGCAAGGCGGCCACGAGATGATCCAGGAAGGCGAAAAGACGGGCAAACTGGTTATCCCCACCAGTCAAAGGAAGAAGACTCTCCGGACTGGAGATCTCCTCTGTCGTCGGGAAAAGTGGTGAGACGGTTCAGCAGGGCTCCACCGGTGGTGTCGTTGCAGGTCGGCTCAGCTTCTCCCTCCTCGGATTCTTTAGGTCCTGTGGCGACTTCTGAAGTTCCAGTCCCCAAAGCCCTGCTTTTATGCAGAAAACCCCCATTCATCAGTCCTAGCCGTCACTCAAATGCTAAGTGGTGAGCCGGGCGGCTCACCACTGGGCCAATCACACAAGAGTGTGACTTGAGTTGCCGAGGCAACTCAATCCAGGGTGCCTAAACCCCCCTCCGACACCCCCTGTGGTACCCAGACAGAGTGGCACCACTTTTGGAGGCTTCTGTGGAGAAGCCCGCCAAAAAGTGGAACAAAGGGCCCGACTTGGGTTGGAGTCACAGAAGCGAACACAAATGCCGTTTTGGAACCGAGTTTCGGCAAAAAATACCAACCA
This sequence comes from Ambystoma mexicanum, assembly GCF_040938575.1. Taxonomy (NCBI): domain Eukaryota; kingdom Metazoa; phylum Chordata; class Amphibia; order Caudata; family Ambystomatidae; genus Ambystoma; species Ambystoma mexicanum. Next base: position 409,981,908 of record NC_090927.1, read on the forward strand.
GTGATTTAATATTAATTTAATAAATCGGCGGTATGTTCGAGGCTATTTTAAAAAGTGGTAGCCTCGAACAATGGGAAAATCCCATAGGAATGGTTGAATATAAAAAGTAGTATCCACTGCCACCAGCCAAAACTCGGTCGGGGGGGACTGGACAGTGCCCCCTTGAACAACAGACCCCGGGGCAATCGAATTGCCCCGACCAGTACGTCCACAATATGATGGTTTGTACTGGTTCTGTTCACAATTTGAGACTAGTAAAGCCAATGTGACTTTACATGCCCTGGGAGACAGTAGTCAGTCCCAGGGTATGGAGTCTATGTTTGGGGGTAGCTACGACACCCCTGGGTTACTGCACAGAGGGTGCTGTGTAACTCACATACCAAAAACACATGAAGCCCTATGGGGTAAAGTCTAACTCTTAGCAGGAGAAAAAATAAACCCCAAAAATACAGCAAAGCTGCTGGGGGACTCACTAGGTTTGGGAAATTAGCCCTAACAGAGAATTCTCCCTAACACTGGGTTCCCGCATAAAAGTCAGATCCTGGAAGCTGAAGAGGTAGTCGACCACTGGACATGAATCCCAAGAGGAAGATGAAGAAACCGCGGCCGAGATGATTTCCAGCAACCAGAGAGCCTGCCGAGTAACCAAAGCCTTCTGGTTACCATTCATTTCAAGCGACCTGGGGATAAAGAAAACAAAGACCCTGACAAAGCCTGGTGAGATCCACTGGACTCAAGACCACCTGCATTTTGAACCATCCCACGACGTGCTGTGACCTTGGCCGGGCTGCAATATACCAATACCCTGGGAACTCGAACCATTGTGCAGTGCACAGTCTTCCGATTAAAGCAGACACTCTGGTGGGATGCTGCTGGCAGTCCAGGGACGCGATTCCACTAGTTAAAGTCCCTTCACCAGAGTGCTGGACCAGATTAGCGACAAGAATCCAACCAGCGATATTTAGTCTTCCTCTGGCTCCTGAAAAGGGTGGCAATACCACAGAACCACATCCAGACGCGAGGAAACTCTTGCCTGGAGCCTTCCCTGTTGACCCCTGCTGCAAAATCCCTTCCAGTGCCCAGTCTTCAAGACATGGAATTCATCTACAGTTTTGCGTTGCAGATCCTGAAGCCTTCCTGCTGCAAACTCTTCTTCTGTACTGAGGTACTGTGTTGGCTGGGGTATTTACTTAAGCCTGCAAGATTTCTGTAGAGCTTTGGGGTGTTTTCTGTGATTGGGATTCCTCTCATACAGTTTACACAGGCCCACTGATGGAATACTCCTAAGGGGTCTTCTCAGCAGTCCCTGTACCCTTTCAACCACTCCAAAGTGAAACACTTGTTTGAACAGTCATACTCAGGAACCCTGACTTTTGCTACATCTGTTTGTATCCTGACCTGTCTGTTGGATACTAAAGGCCTAGAGACCCCTCTTCTGCCAGTGAGAACACTCCTGCTCCAAGAATAGGGAAATACTTCTAAGGTTTGGGCCTTTTGCCTCGAAAGGATAAATTATAAGTTACTCACTATCAGTAACTAACATACTCTTAGTCCTTAGTCCCCTTTCCTCCATACTTTATGGGCGTCCCTTCCTAGGGACGTGAGAATCTTTTTCACCTGGAAAAACCCTTCTTCCCCTTTAAATGTAGAGGCGTGTGGCCCCGGGAGCATGCGCTGCCCTGACTCCGCCCTCTGGCGCCACACCTCTGTCCCCATAGACGCGTCGACAATAGTTGAACATTGCATAATGACACCGGTTTTATTAGGGAGGGGGGAATGGTGGGACGTATGGCGGAAAGGGGACTTAAGTCACTACGGTGAGTAACTTATAATTACTCTTACGTCCCATCCCCTATCCGCCAGACTGCATAGGCAATTACAACTGAGTGTAGACCCAGGGTGGAGAGGAGACCCTCCTTAAGCAAACAGGTTTCTGAGAACCACCTGTCCGAAAGCAGTGTCTAATCTAGAACTGCCGCCCAAACAGGAATGCTTGCAGAAAGACGAAGGGGTGGCACAGGTGGCCGCCCTGCTTATGACTTACCACAGAAGCTGCCGATGGAATGCGATGGCCGTGGCTTTGGCTCTGGCAGCATGGGCGAGCATGTTAAGCGGAAGTGGCTTATGCTGCCCTTCATATGCTTCCCAGATAGCTGAGACCATCCATCGTGCTATAGAGGCCTTGGATGCCTGGTACCCAGGCCTTGACCCGCTGAAGGGGATAGTGCGTCTGACTTGCGGAAGCCCTTGCTCCTGTCCAAGTAGAATTTTAGAGCACGTCTGACATCGAGGCAGTGCACAACCCTCTGAGCCTCATCCTTAGGTTCGGCAAAGAAAATAGGCAGCACTATTTCCTCGTTTAGATGGAAAGCGGCTGGTACCTTCGGTAGGAATGCTGGGTGTGTCTGCAGGACCACCTTACCCTTGTGAAGCGTAGTATAGGGCTCCGCGGAGACTAGCGCCTGGATTTCGCTGACTCTGCAAGCCGAAGTGAGGCCAACTAACAAGGCCGTCTTAATGGTGACCAGCCTGATGTCCAGACACCATTGGCTCAAAGGGTTTGTGTGCCAGGTCGCCCAACACTAAGTTGAGATCCCACATAGGTTGTCGCCTCTTGATGGGCTGGTAGAGTCTGGCGAGGCCGGTCAAATGCTTCTCGACTATCGGGTTGGCAGAGGAAAATACCTCTCCCTCTGAGTATCTATAGGCTCCTGTGGCCTCTAAATAAGTGCGGCATGTGTCCACCTGCACGCTCGAGTAGGTGAGGTTCGCCGAGAAGGCGAACACGTCGCCCAACGTCCATGCAAGGGGATCAATATCCTTAGTGTCTGCGCAGTGACAGAACCTAGTCTACTTGCTTTTATACTGAAACCTGGTAGCTTTGCTCCTAGCCCCCTGTATGATCTCTACCTTAGTCTGTGAGTGAAAGGCTGAGGTGCCCTAGCGTGACTTGCTCAGGAACCATGCTGTGAGGGCTAATGTCTGAGGTGCGGCTGGATGACCCTGCCCCCGTTTCGCCAGAAGGAGCGGTGGGCCCATCGGAAGGTGAATGGGTGGTCTCTCCGAGAGGCTGAGCACCTGCAAGAACCATGGCCACACTGGAGCTATCAGAATGACGCTGAGGTGGCAAGACTCCATCTTGCATCTCATCCTGTGGATCAGCGGAGTGGGCGGGAAGGCATATGCTGCCAATGCCGCTCCACTGAATCTGAAATGCGTCTCCCAGGGAGCCAGGGCCCTGTCCCTGCCAGTATGGAAACTGTTGGCACTTCTTGTTGTCCCAAGAATCAAAGAAGTCCACCTGGTGGTGTCCCCATCTGCTGACCATTTCCCGCAGCACCTGGTCGTTCAATTGCCACTCTTCATTGTCTGCGCCTGTGGGATGTATTGACCCACTCGGCTGTGCTATGGTGGCATCGCTCTGATACTTATGGTGCAAGAATCTGCAACAACGGCGGCAAAACTCTGGTGTGTGCCAAAAACCTACAAAAAACGCATTCTGCAACATAAAAAGATAGATGCACAACCTGCCACCCATGGTGCCTGTGTGGTGGAATAGAGCACACCCTGCAGAAAATGTGCCAGTGGGCTCCATGACCAGCAAACAGAGTGCAGAGAGAGAAGCAGCGCTTTGCAAATGATACTCCAAAAGGTGCCCACAAATGACATTTGCTTCGTTGCTAAAAACTCCAAAATGCCTAAAACACAACACTTCTCAACATTCAAAATCTTGCTGGGTGCTAAAAATCATGTAATCTAATGAAGCATTGCAAATCTATAAAGGTCTAAAGTGTGAAGAGCAAAACATTTCCTCAGACAAATTGGATTGTCTGTAAACTGACAGCCCCTGTCAAAATCTGGGTGCAGTACCCTGGACGACCTGTGGATGGCAGCTGTCAGATGAGCTCCTGATGAAACTTAAAAGTATTTAAAACTAAAAGTCTGCCGGATTAGCACACATAGGATTGTTGCTAAAAGGAAAACAGATCTCAGTTGTGTTTTTGATCCCCCAGATGTAAAGCTAAGAAAGTAATGGATTTATGTTTGATGCAACAAGTTTGGGTTTTGCTGGATTTAAGAAGTTAATTAGCCTGGCTGAGCTGCAAGAACTGGAAAGGCAGGTTTCTCCCAGGGAGAGGAAAATCCTCTCAGCAGAAGCTCACTGGGAGATGGTAAATGTGGGTTAGCTCAGACTTGTCTACAGAAAGAGAATGAACAATGGCAGAGCTACAGCCCAGGAAACTGAGGTGTGAAAGGGGTCGTAAACTGCTCCTGCAAGGAAATCCCCAAGGGAGGGGGCTGCTCCTGGACTGCAGGGAGAGACAAATGGGCAGACCATTTGCTGTTAAGCATGAACAATGAACATTTTTAAAGACTCATAACTTGTGATTCAAAGTGGTGAAAAATGTACCAAAGACAGGTCTGTTAGTCTAATTTTTGCCTGCACATTTCAAGAGGCGGTAGAACTGTGTAACATGTTCTGGACAGGAATGGCAATATATGTGGGTTTATGTGAACTGTGTTAATGCTAAAATTGTAAAACCTTACACACATCCCTATGGTAAACACACACATTTGTGGAAAGTTGCAGAAAGTTTGGAAATTGTGTTCATGGTGAAAAGGACAACATTCTGTAGAAAGGTGAAACAAGATCCCACAGCTGCAGGATTTTGATGAACAGATGCGACATAAAATATGGAATCTTTGTGTGTGATTTGTGTAGAGATTACCAATGTAGAAATATGTATTTAGGATCAAATCCGAATTTGAGACCAGTGGCTAAACGGAGGTTTCTAAGGACTGTAAAGCAAAACTATCAAATGCGACCTCATCCGGAGATGAGGTTTTGATCCAATCCCAGCTCACAGGGGCGAGCTTAGTTAAGCCGGCCCATACACCCATTTTGTGATGTCATTTGAAAGGATAAATAGAGAAAGCTGACAACACATAGGGACTCACTGATTCACTCAGTTTCCTGATTCCGGCGAAGCACTCTGATCCAGCATTCTACATCCAGCTTTAGCATCCTTCCAGATCCAGATGCCAAGACTCTTGCCAGCAGTAGAGAATTATTGATTTCAGCAAGGCCTAAATCCTCAAACTTATTCTTGCAACCCAGAGAAGCGCTGTGGTGTGAGAAGGCCTTTTCAACTAGTATCCTGAAACTCTCTGGCTTGCTACCACAAGGCTTGCCTGAGGAACTCGCTATCCAGCTGATTGAAATAGCCACAAACAAGGAGGGCAGATCCTGTGCAAATCCGGTGACCTGCCTAGCTGATCCAGTCCCGTGTCTGATGTGCTGGTCTTCCTTGACAGATCCAATCCATGACCAGAACTGGCGGTCCAATTTCATAACTTATTCTGTGAGAATTAGTAGGAAGAACAGTGACCCGTAATATATCTGCATTGTATGATCCCAATCTCAAACCCATCCCATCTTTAATTCAGAACCATAGTATTGCTAGAACTATCTTTGTGCCAACTCTTTTCTCATCTGTGTTATTAAACCCTAACTTCTTACTGATCTGATTAAGAAAAGTAAATCCCAGGAAGAAGTAGAGTATCCACAACTGGTGGGTTACGCGGATCACGTGACTGTAAAATCCATCTGTGGCCTTCGCTTTTTCATAGTCATAATAACGTGTAAGCAAACCCATCTGTCATTTTCAAAGTGCATTTCTGTTTTCCATTCTCGCGCCTATTTTGCAAAAATCCCTCCTACTAAAACCTCTATAACTCCCTCAGTTATTATGATGGAAGCGAAATTTCAACTCCTACTTGTACCTACCATCCTTAGCTATCCATAGAACCCAATGTGATTCACCCATTAAAGCAAATATCACGCAAGGAAAAGTTTGCCGCGAATTGAAATTCTGAAAGGTTTTTACATGTGTGAACTAGCTTTAAACTGATTCCCACTTGGACTTTGAGATTTCATATGCTTTCTTTTGACTAAATCATTGTTTGTGATTGTGTGCAACTGTTCAAAGCAGCTCCCATAGGAATTTATAATAATTTTAAGTATTTTTGACCACATTTGGTGTTTTTGCTCAGCCAATTCCAAAGCCATTCTGACACCTGAAAAGTCAATTCCGTTTCTCTCTTGTGTTTGAAGGGGGAAGGTGGGAGTGATATTCTGTTTGATTTGTGCTATTCCTGAATACCTGCTCTCTCCTCACTTCTATTTAATTGCCCATTGGGGCGTTGACGGGTGTTGCAGGGGGAACCCCTAACCACAGTGGCATCTGTTCCAAACCAAAAGTATTCTTTTCTCTGCTGCAATTTTTTGTTGTGCTCATTGATTGATTCCTAGTGCATTAAAGACATTATTCGGTGTTCGGTCACCCCATTGGTGATGATTGTTTACCTATTAAAATATATTGCGATTAAAAGTTTAAATACATAAATAAATATTTACCTTTGCAAATTAGCCCGATTCCTGGTTCAGTGTGACCGGGGCGGTCTCAGGAGAAGGGTGCGATAGGAGTGGTATATCGTTCAGAATATTGAACTTATAGATAATATAAATAAGGGTTTCAATTGCGCACTACATGCTGGGCGTGACTTGGGTGTGTGCCAGATTGAAATCACTTACACTCCAAGTCTGCCTCCAAGTTAGACCCCCTCGGAAGGTGGACAGCCCGAGGTGGATGTTGTTCTCCAGGGCCCATTGACACATGCTGACTGCTAGTCTGCACAATGGAGGGCATCTGGTCCCTCTCTGCTTGTTGACATAGAACGTGCTGGCTGAGTTGTCTGTCTGAATGAGGACGACCTTGCCCCCAGTAACCGGAAGGAAGGCTCCGAGTGCTAGCCAGATGGCCTTTAGTTCAAGCCAATTTATATGGTACTCCTGCTCCAGCCGGGTCTAGGTTCCATGGACACTATGGCTGTCCAGAGTGGCGCCCCAGCCCTCAAGGGAGGAGTCTGTAGTGATGGTGACCTGCGGGGTAGGCTGCCGGAAGGGCTTGCCCGTCGCAGGTTGTAGTCCCTGGATCACCATGTGAGGTCCGGGTGAAGAGACGATCATCTCTGCATGAGAACCCCGCTCCAGATTCCATGATGCTGCAAAGTGCAGCTGTAGCCTCCTCATCCTGAGTCTCGTGTGGGGGACAGCCAATAGCACTGCTGCCATGAGACCCAGTAGGTGTTGGCACCACCAGGCCGATGTCACTTCTCGGCTCAGGAAGTGAGTAGTGGCCCTCCTGATGGGCGTGATCCTGTCCTCTGAGGGGAAAAACTCTCTCGGAGAACGTGTCCCAGACTGGCCCCAGGAAGGTCAGTCTCTGCGTAGGCTGCAGCTGGGAATTCATGAGATTGAGCGAAAAACCCAGTTCGTGGAGTGTGTTCATAAGAGCTTGTGAAGTGTGGTGCACCGCTTCCGGCGATGTAGCCCTGACAAGCCAGTCATCGTGGTACGGGTAGATGTGATGGCCCTGGACACTGAGGAGGGCCTCCACTGTATTCATAAGCCTGGTAAAGACACTGGGGGCCGAGTTGAGGCCGAAGGGGAGCACCTTGTATTGCTAATGGTGGCCCATGTTTCTGAATCATAGATAAGGGCAATGGGCTGACAAATCGGGACGTGTAGGCACGCATCCTTCAGATCCATGGAGCACATCCAGTCTTCCTTGCACAATGTCTGCGCTATGAGCACGGGCATAAACATCTTGAATTTTTGCAGAGGTAGGGCGAGGTTGAGGGTGGATAGGTCCAACACAACTCTCAGGCCAGCCTGGATCTTTCTTTGAATGGCGAAAATCCTGGAATAGAAGCCCAAGCCTCGCTGGGAGGCCAGGACTTCCTCCACTGCCTGGCTCTCGAAGAGCGACCAGATCTCTGCCAGAAGAGTTGCTGTCCCAATCAGTGGGAGTGGAGGGGAGGAGAGGAAGGGCTAGGTAGGTGGTACCCTGTGGATACTACAGAGGATCCAGGGGTCAGTGAAATTCTGATGCCAGAACTGTGCATGGAGGGCAAGCCTGCCCCCTAACGGAGACACGTGGACCTTGAGGGGCATGTCATGCCTTCTTTCCCTCTGAGGCTGTTGCGGGGCAGGGGGACTGGAAAAAAGGCCTTAATTCCCCCCCCCCTTTTGTAGTGTGCGCCGATGTTGAGTCAGCGAACGGTCCGGCTGCCTGGACCTCCGCTCTTGGAAGCCACGGAACCCTGCGTATGTACACCCCTGGTCTGAGCACTTCTGTGACTGGGTGTACACCTTGGGCGTGGCCTTTATGAATATAGATAAAGAATATGCTATTTGCAAGCTGTTTTTCTTTTTATCTAGCACTTCGTCAACGATGAAATGAAAGAGGTCACCATCCTCGAAAGGCAGATCCAAAATACGCTTCTGGACATCCAGGTTAAATTTAGTAGCATGGAGCCATTTTAGCCTCTGCCAGTCCCGCCTTGAAACACGACAGGCTCTGCGCCAGAGGTTATGGGTGGAAGTCCGCCATTTCCCGCCAAAGCCTCTGGCTAATGGCTACCAGCATGGCATCGCCGTTGGCTTGACGAAGATGCAGCGAAGCGTTGGAATAAAGCTTTTTCCCCGTATGCCTCCAAGATCTCCTCCTAGCCTAGCAGCGCTGCTGACGAAGAGGCCGAGGACTAATGAGGCTTGGAGTAGAGTGATGTTGCAGCAATCACCGAAGAGTGTGGCTGAGGATGGGCCGACAACACGAGTGTATCCTCCTCCATTTGCCTGTACTTGGCATCCAGGCGACGATTGACCAGGTAGAACGAGTGGGGGCTTGAGCCACCCCTTTTTTGCCAAGGCAACAACATCTTTCTGCATCGGGATCCCCATTCTGGCCGCAGGGCGTCGCGTCTGGACTTCGGCGAGTACCCCCTCCTCTGGCTGCTCGACCTCAGGTTGAGGAAGGCCCAAGTATTCCGTCAGCCCTGCAAGACGTTTGTGGAAGGCCTTGGCTGACCAGGGTGTCGGGTTCTTCCTCCTCGTCTGTGTCCACCCGGGGGTCCGCAGGGTCCGGCGCCAGTGGAGAAGAGCTGGCAGCCGAAGGCTGCAGTGTGAAGACCGGAGCCAGAGGCTGTGGCGGAAGCTGGTACGGAACCACCTACTTCATCGGCTGGGGGGCCGGAGCGGACTGCACTGGGGCCTGCGGCGTTGGAGTCATGGGAGGAATGATATGGGTGCGGCTGGCGGCAGCACGTCCCTGATGGCATCCCTGAGGATGGCCCCCATTCGAGGAGATTTCATTAGCCGGAGGAAGCTTTCAAAGAGCCTGTCCTCGCAGGCCTTAGGGGTGGTAGGTGATATTGACGGGGTAGCGGGTGGCTGCAGAGGCCGTTGCATGCCCCGATTACATGGACTCAGCGGGAACTTGCCCTGCACAAATGCATAGGCTGTAGGCCACGTACTTGGTTGACACCAGTCCCACCTTGACTTTCGTTCCTCCACCTGCTTCCCTTCCTTGGTGAGGTTTCGGTCAGGTGCCCATATCGTCTGGCGCGGCACCCATCTTGACGAGCTGCCTTCCACGTCAGGTTGTTTGACTCTCTGGGCCCAGCCTCATCCAGGACTCGAGTGTGAATCATGAGGCCTATCCTGCGGTTCAGGTCGAGACCTGGTAGGCATTTCGCCCTCTGCAGAGTTGCCGGTAGAGTTGCGTATAGGCGCCCCCTCGGACATATTGCCGGTACAAGGGAATAGCCCCTCAGGTGAACACCCAGTAAAAGGACCTTCCGGTCCCTCAGCACTGTCACCGGGAGGATCTGTTGACCCTCTCGGCCTGACGGCAGGTAGCTGGACTAGCCTCAGTGCTGGTATGAGAACCTGGAGGATCCTCCCGCTCTGGCAAGTCCTTTGGAAGGAGTCTCCCTTGTGGGGTGTTCTAGAAAAGAGCGTCCCTACCGAGGGCCTGATCGATGATTGACGAAATTCTTCAGGTCCTCTGGAGGCGACCTCTGGAAGAGCTCCCTACACCTAGCGAGTCTGTTCTTCAGAGTCCTCGAGCAAAGCCCGTTGCACGCGGTACAACCTTGCCTGCTGTGGTCGGGGCCAACGCAGCAGAGCCAAAGGGTGTGGGGGTCTGATGTAGGCAAGAGCCCTTCACAGGCTGGCCACCTGCTGAACCATGTTGAAGTCAACATGCGCCGAGGAGGAGCGTGATGCCCGAGGACCGAGTACCTAAATGTGAAAAAGACAAAAACAGAAGAAGAGTTATCTGCATGTAGAATTACATAGCAGAAGCCAAACCCAGGAGCACTGGTGATTTCGGCTGGTTCCTGTCTATGCGGAAAAGGGGACTGAGATGTGGCGCCAAAGGGTGGATTCAGGGCAACGCATGCTCCCAGGGTCGCACCCCCACGCACTTCTAAATTTGAAGGGGAAGAAGGGTTTTCCTGGTGAAAAAGGTTCCGTCTCCCGTCCCTAGGAAGGGACGCCCATGCAGTATGGAGGAAAGGGGACGGGACGTAAGAGTACAATTGTTTACAGGTTTACTTGTGAAACAGTTGGTTGGTGTTACGGAGATGAACAAGTTACTCTCTTACCTGGTAACGTTCTTTCGATGGGATGGTCCGACAACGTATTCCATATCTATGACTGTAATCCCCACAGCTGTGCTGCTTTGGAAAATCTTTTGGCGTCTGCGTCGATGACATCGATACGCCGCCCTCGAGGACCTCCTCCGACGGCACCAGATGTTAGAAGTAGGACGCACGACGCCCGTAGCCTCAGCTGTAGTTTTTTCCCAGAACGTGTGGTACCACTCTTCTGCCAGTCTGACACACAAAGCCTTGCAGAAACGTAAGCTGCAATCGCATAAGAAATTTTGTAGCGGGGAAGGCAGCGATATGGAATACGTCGTCGGACCATCCCATCGAAAGAACGTTACGAGATAAGAGAGTAACTTGTTCTTCGAGGGGATTGGGTCCTCCGACGTATTCCAAATCTATGACAGACTCCCAAAGCAGTACCAATGCCAGGAGGTGGGAAAAGAATTTAGAAAACAGAATTTAGAATGCCCAATCAAATTGCGGAGTAAAGGACCGCCTTGCCAAAGGCCAGATCCTGCCCACGGATGTAATCGAGGGAGTAGTGACGTACAAAAGGATGTACCGAAGACCAGGTGGCTGCATCACAGATGTTACGAATAGGAACACCCCTCTGTAGGGCAGTAGAGGCAGCCATACCCCTGGTAGACTGGGCCCGCAAACCGACCGGTGGGTCCTTACTCACAAAGCGGGATAACACTCAGAAATATGCAGAATAATCCAGCGAGACAGTCTGTTTCGTCACAGCTTGTCCCAAACGCTTTCCAGCGTAACCAATGAAGAGTTGAACGTCCACTCTGACCCGGGAAATGCGTGAAATATAAAAGCTTAACGCTCTCCTAGGATCAATCCTATGGAGCCTCTCCTCTTCCTTACCAGGATGTGGAGGAGGATAAAACGCCGGAAGAACACCTTCTGGCCTAAATAAAATTCCGACACCACCTTCGGAAGAAAGGAAGGACGAACTCTAAGGACAACCCTGTCCTTATGAAACACAGTGAAGGGTGGCTTAACTGAAAGTGCCTGTAACTCACTCACTCTGCGAGCGGAAGTGACCGCAACGAAAAATACAGTTTTAAGAGTCAACAGTCTCAAAGGGCATGAATGCAAAGGGTGAAACGGAGCACCCATCAGAAACTAGAGAACAAGGTTCAAATCCCAACCGGGCACCTGGAAAGGTGAAGGAGTGAACACATTAGTGAGCCCTTTCAGAAACTGAGAAATTAAAGGAATTTTAAAATAGGAACACTCTTCAGACGAGCGCTTAAATATGGACAGCGCCGCCAGGTAACCTTTAACGGTACCCATTTGCAAGCCCCTGTGGGCCAAAGAAAGCAAAAAAGACAGAACCATGGGAATGTCAAATGCAAAAGGATCCACATTCTTAACCCTGCACCAGTCGCAGAACTTATGCCAACAGTACAGGGACTTTGTCGCTGGCTGTCTGGCCGAGAGCAACACCTCCATCACGTCTTCAGGGAGGTCCCAATCCTTATACCTTAACCTTTCAGAAGCCAAGTGTGAAGGTTGAGTGATCTGACCTCTGGATGGAGAACCTGACCCCACTCCCATGAGAGCAGATCGTCTCGGTAGGGAAGACGACGTGGAGGGCAGATGGACAAGTCGAGAAGGTCCGGGTACCACGTCCTCCGGGCCCACGCCGTAGCAATGAGGATCAACCGGGAACCGAACCTCCGCAGTATTTGCAGGATGACGGGGACTGGAGGAAACGTGTACAGCAGTGGGAATGACCACTCCACCACGAACGCGTTTCCTAAGGCTCCTTTTGGAGGAAATTCCCGCGAGCAGAACCTCTCGCACTTCTGGTTGACACTGGAGGCGAAAAGATCCACTTGAGGGGTCCCCCAAAGGGCAAAGATCTCCAGGAGAATCTCCTGAGCCAGCTCCCACTCGTGAGAGATCGCGCTCTGCTTCTCAGAGCGTCAGCCTTCTCGTTTTCGTCTCCGGCCAGATGAACTGCTGAGATCGAAACTTGCTGGTGGATTGCCCAGAACCAGAGCTGCATCACCTCCCTGCACAGAGGAAGAGACCCTGCACCCCCCTTTTTGTTGAGGTAGTGCATGGCCACCGTGTTGTCCATCAGGATCAGGACACTCTTCCCTCGCACAGTCGGCAGAAAAAGGCTAGCCGGACGGCCCTCAGCTCCAACAGATTGATATGGAGTCTGGACTCTGACGGAGACCAACGACCGCTGACTGTCAACTCGTTAGCATGAGCTCCCCATCCCATCAGGGATGCTTCCATCACAATCGTCACCTCCGGCCAGGGTAGCCAAAATGGAGCCCTCCTCATCAGATTGTCTTTGACGGCCCACCACAGAAGGTCCTGGGCGACCGAGGACGGCACCTGAACAGGGTCTGACATCCTGCCGGAGGACTGAGACCACTGGAGCTTGAGTGCCCATTGCAAAGATCTCATCCGCAACCTGGCCTCTGGCACCAGTAGAATGCAGGATGCCATGAGGCCGAGCAATCTCAAGAACTCCAACGCTGGGAGACTCTGGGCAAGCTGAAACTTGTGCACCATCTGCTGAATGTGATGAGCCCTCACCTGGGGAGTAAAACACTGCCCCAGGGACGTATCGAGCACTGCTCCGATGTACTGGAGCCTCTGAGTCGGTGTCAAATGGACTTCTTTAAGTTGAGGGAGAAGCCCAGCTTGTGGAGGGAGTGGCATGTGACTGACAGATGATCCAGGACTTGTTCGGGCGAGCCCGCCCTGATCAACCAATCGTCCAGGTAGGGGTAGACGTGAATCCCCCCTTTCCTGAGATGCGCTGCCACTACTACCATGAGCTTGGTGAACACCCTCGGGCGGAGGTCAATCCGAATGGCAGGACCCGAAACTGAAAGTGCGAGTCTCCAACCGCAAACCTCAGGTACTTCTTGTGCTTTGGACGTATCGGCACATGAAAATAAGCTTCCTTGAGGTCGAGAGACACCAACCAGTCCTGAAGTTGAAGGGCCTGGAGGACTTGAGAGAGTAACCATCTTGAACTGGTCCTTCCTGAGGAGTTTGTTCAAACCGTGCAAATCCATGATGGGGCTCAATCCCCCTAGTCTTTCTTGGAAATCAAAAAATAAGGGGAATACCATCCCTTGTTCCGCTACAGGCATCAGTTCTATGGCGCCTTTCTCCAGCAGGGATTGAATTTCCTGCGCAAGGAGCGGATCCGGACTCTTCAAAGAGGATTCCCTGGTGGATTGTCGCGAGGCCTCTGCCGGAAAGGAAGACAGTAGCCGTGGGTTATGATCTCCAGAACCCACACATCTGAAGTAATGGCACGCCACTCTACAAGATTCTGCATCAGCCTTCCCCCAACCGGCGAACCATGGTACATGGCCTCATAACTGAGCTGAAGCAGCTGCGGCGTTGCCTGAGGGTAAAGAGGCAACTGCCCGAGCAGCCTTGGCACATCGAGTACCCTGCTTTCCACCTCTGGCACTCCTACGGTGGCCCCTTTGACTGGCAGCTCCTCTCGCTTTACCAAAGGATGAGTAATAACGAAAGGAACCTCCCCTCCATTGCTGTCCCCTAGGACGAAAAGGCGGAGGTTGGCGAACTGAAGCACCCAACGACTTTGCTGCAGCTTTGGAGGTCTGCAACCTCTCTCTCAAGGCTCTCGTCAGCCTTGCTGCCAAAAAGAAGTTCACCGCCAAAGGGCATCTTGAGGAGTCGGGCCTGCACATCAGGAGCAAACGCCGACTTCCGCAACCACGCAAACCTGCGTATTACGGTGCTCGCCGCCATGGACCGGCTGACGCAATCTGCCATGTCCAACCCCGACTGAACGGCCTCACACATGGCATCCTTGCCATCCTGGACCATAGCAAGAAAATCATCCCGTTCGTCCCCTTCGGAAATATGTGCCAAGGAAACAGTTCCACAGAGTGTACGTGAAACGTGACAAGGCACACACAGAGTTGGTCGCCTGAAGAGCCATACCCCCTGAAGAAAACACTTTCTTCGCCCCAACCATCAAAAAGCTTGTCGTCCCCATCAGGAGGGATGGTAGGATACAACGCCTGCTTTGCCATGGCCGTAGCTGCCTGCACCACCAAACTCTCCGGAGTGGGGTGGTTGGTCAAGTAGGAGGGGTTGCTACTGGCTGGGCGGTATTTTTGCGGGAAAGACTTGTCCACTGCCAGGAGACTCTCCGGAGCAGTCCAAGCTGCCGCCACCCTCCTCTGTAGAGCCATATGGAACAGCAGTACCGGGTAAGTTGGTGGCCCTTGGTCTAGGATATCCGTAAGGTCATCCTGAAGAAATCCCCTGGGGGAGCAGACCATCCCAAGTACTCGGTGACCCTAGACATAAGGCGCCGGTACGAGGAGTCGGCATGAGTGCCAGGCTCAGGCCTACAAAACTCCACCTCCGGAGAGGTGTCCAGCCCACTGGCATCATGCAGGGACTGCCGCAGGTCCTCAATTTGGCTATGGCCCGAGAGAATCTCGTCTGGCACCGTATCAGGAACCATGCCATCATCAGAGCCCTCATCCACCTCTGAAATAAACTCAAGATGGCGGTAAGAAGGCACAGAATGTGGAACAAAGCCCTGCTTGACCTTGGCCAGAGCCTTTCTAGGGGATTCCACCGAGCCCCGGGGTACCCCCGTCGAAACAGCCTCGAAAGGCGTCGAGTACGGCACCAACAGCATCGATGGCGTCGACACAGGCCTCGAGGCCGGAGCCCCGAGCATGTCCCTCGACAGTTTGGGCACCGATGGCATCGACGACTTCTTCGGAGGCGGGGCCTTGAAAGAGTCAGTCGACGACCTCGGCGCCATCGGCGTCAACGTCTTCCTTGAAGACACCACAGGTGCACACGGTCTCGAGCGCGTCGAGGACCGGGACCTGGACCGGGCATGACGAGAACGATTCCCCTTGTCCGAGCGGGACCTCTCCCGCGAATCGTGCCGACCACCCGAGCCCGAAGGCGTGCGTGTGGTGTCTCCACCGACCCCACTCAGAGGCACGGACGGACCAGTGCCTTGCGATTCGAGAATCGCTAACATTTTCTTCTCAAAGGAAGCCCATTCCTCCGGCGTCGCATGCTTGGTGGAATAAGCAACCCGCTGACAGGCGGAGTCTTCTGATGAGGACAGCAAAGGCGGCCGATGACAGCGCTTCCGGGAGAGCCTCGAAGAGGAGTGGCAGGACCGACTCCGGGACCGAGACCCACAGGACTTGCGACGACGATGTGGAGTCGCCCCTCGAATCGTCCGTCGAAAGCCCCGCAGACCTCGACTTCCGTGGCTTGGACACCTTACCTACCAACAACTTCTTCTTGCGCTCCCGCAAGGCTTTGGACATGAGCGACTGGCAGTCGACACAGTCATCCGTGTCATGGGCCTCCCCGAGGCACCAAAGGCAGGCGCCGTGCGAGCCCGTCACTGACATCTTGGACCCACAGTCCCCGCACTTTTTAAAGCCCGGACGCGGGGTGTAAGACGAGGTAGACATCTTCACGAAGAATATACTTCACAAAACGAACAGGTTCGAAAAACTGAGAAAGAACAGAAACTCCAAAGAGTCGAGGCGCGCTGCGATCTTCGAAGCGAACACGTTCGCGGAAAAAACAGAACTGAGGCTACGGGCGTTGTGCGTCCTACTTATAACATCCAGTGACGTCGGCCGTCGGAGGAGGTCCTCGAGGGCGGCGTATCGATGTCATTGACGCAGACGCCGAAGATTTTCCGAAGCAGCACAGCTGTGGTGATTACATGTCATAGATATGGAATACGTCGGAAGACCCAATCCCCTCGAATTCTCATTTCTGTTCCAATTCCCATCAACCATAGAGACCCCAAGCTCTTTTGTAGGACTTAAGAATTTCTTTATTTTAACCCTGGAGTGAGTGAGCCCTTTTTCTGACTCCCTCAATGTTAGGGAGGATTCTCGGAAATGTGCTAATTCCTATCTACCTTAGAGACCCCCAGCACATTTGCTGGACTCTAGGACTTTATAATTTTTAACCTGGAGAGAGTGAGATCTTACTCCCACTCTCTCATGCATTTTTCTGTGATTAAACACTGTTTCTTTTTGGTTTTGGAGTCTGACAAACTCCATAGGCATCTTTTCATTGTGACACACAGCACCTTCAGTGCAGCGGCACAGGGAAGTCTTACAAATCCCAAAGTTTTAAAAACCTCTCTTGGATAAACTGTTTCCAAGAGCAGTGAAGAGAAATTGACTTTACTTATAATTTGTAACTTTCTAGACCGAGCACATACTATCGAGGCGTTACTTAGTATCCCCTTTGTCTAGTTTCTCATTAACATTTTTATGTTACCCTTTCTACAATTAATGGCCGGTGGCAGTGGTTTACTTTTTACTACCATTGTGTGCTTTTACAGCGGGCTGCGTTCGCAGCTGATGTAAGGCACCCACAGGTGCACTACAACAACCCTGACCTCCTGGCAATAGGAACCCAACCATTGGTATAAGTCTGTACTACACAGGTTGGTAGCGTGTTGAGCAGCCAGGCCTATCTCAAAAGGTGTCAATGTGAGCTGTAGGGGAGACAAACAGATTCACAGTGACAAGTATTCAAATAAACTTACACACAAGGTTTCTTTAATAAACAATTATTAATTTATTAGTCAGTTAGAATAAGCCTTCTTCAGAAGGGAGCAATATAACAGTAACACTCAAATATACTTAAAATACACACCCTTAATTACCCTTTTGGGATGGCTCACAGACACAACCTACACCCTCAGGTGACTTCAATAGCTAGGGTGCTGGGGAAATTAATATATCGCTGTTGTATTTAGAATCATTTCGGAGTAAGTCATAAGAAAAGGTTTTTAGAACATACAAGAAACCACAAATATTCTTAAGCAGGCAAATACTTTCAGATCCCCCATTAAGAGTAATTCAGCGGAACATGCTAAGCCAAAGTCAATAGGCAAAGGTCTTTATGAGCTGAAGAACTTCTTTGAAGTTAAGTAAGAAAAGTCGTTGTGCTATGTTTTAGAAGTCTTTGAAGAAAAAGAAGAATCAATGTAGGGCCACAAGCCATTAGACTTGTGAGTAGCAGAAGCAAGCAACTCTACAGCAAGAGGCAAGTTCTCTCAGACTTTTGCAGTACCTTTGTATTGAAGAAAAAGTGCAGCAGATGACTTCTGTTCCTGAGCAGCTCTGCAGATCTCACTGTTCCTGGGCCTCAGAAGTGGGGACAAGAGGGAGGACTTCTGGGGACTCCTGCACTGCAATGTGATGGTCACCGCTCACAACCGGCAATCTTCAAACAAGTTGCTGTTCGGTGTTTCAGCTCATCGCGTCTACCGCAAATAGCAACACTGCAGTTCCTAGCTGTCGAGATGGGATTTCCTTGCTTCTGGGGTCCCGCACTCTGTTCAGGGGGCTCAGGCTCAGTCAGCCCTGCTTCCTGGGAGTCCGGAGGATCTTCCTGGAGCTCTTGGCCAGGTTAAAAGCAACACACACAATCTGGTGTTCCTCTCCCTGGCGTTTCAGTTTCAAGCAGCAACTCTCTGGAAAGTCAACCAGCTCCGAGAGAAAGTACAGGTGGCTTACTTTGGAGTTGATTGGTCCCACCAACTCAAGGGGAGAAGTCGTCCTTGCAGAGGCTTCTCTATCGAAACGAATTTGGAATTTCAGCACAGCAGCAGGGCTTCACCGGACAAACCAACGGTCTAGGAGTTGCAGCAGGCGTCCTCTTCAAGTTCTTCTTTGGTCCCTTTGTCCAGTGGTCGACTCTGCTTTCCAAGCCAAAAGCCTAGCCTTTTATACAGTTCTCTCACATTCATTCCAGCCTAGCTGTCAGTCACCCAGCAGGGTGTTGTCCTTGCCGGACAGTCAAGCAGCCAATCACTACAGAGTGCATTTGGGTTTCCTAGGAGACTAGGCACAGGGAGTTTTCATGCACCTGCCTCACTTCCTGCCCACCCCAAACATCCTGGAGCCAGAGGCGGGCTTCACTCCTGAATCCCGCTTAAGCCAAAGCGAACAAAGGGACCAAACCTGTTTGGCGCGCAGAGTAAATCTCAAGAAGGACCTTTCCACAAAGAAATGGCAAAAAAAGAAAACCGGGCCATATTTGTCAAAATGGCACCCTTGGGTGCTTTACTGCAGCTGCGAACGTGGCCTGCGGTAAATGCACACCACGGTAGTTAAAAATAAACCACTGCCACCAGCCATTCAGTGAGGAAAGGGTAGCATAAAATGGTTACATGAGAAGATAGACAAAGGGCATACTAAGTGACCCCTCCAGCACCCTATTGTAAGATAGGGTGTGCTGGGTCTAGAAAGTTACATATGTAAGTAAAGTCAATTTCACTTTATTGCTCTGGGAAACACTAGTTTATCCCAGAGAAGGTATTTAAACCTTGGGAAATCTGAAAGACTACCCTGTGTCACTGCACTGAAGGTGCAGTGCGACACAGTGTAAAAGATGATGCCTATGGAGTTTGTCAGGCTCCATAACCAAAAGAAACACAAAGTTCAGAAATCACATTAAAATACGAGAGTGGGAAAAAGGGTCTCACTCTCCCCAGGTAAAAAAATCAAGTCCTCAAATTCCAGCAAAGTTGCTGGGGGTCTCTCTAAGGTGGAGGGAATTAGCACATTTCTGAGTTCTCCCTAACAGGTGCCCATTTTGTCAAAATGGAACCAGTCTTTTTTCGCCATTTCTTGCTGGAAAGGTCCTTCTTGAGATTTACTCTGCAATCAAACCAGGTTTGGTCCCTTTGTTCGTTTTGTCTTTGGCGGGATTCACGAGTGAAGCCTGCCTCTGGCTTCAGTATGTCTGGAAGGGGCAGGAAGTAAGGGAGGTGCCCGAAACTCGCTGTGCTTAATCCCCTTGGTTACCGGAATGCACCCAAAGTTGATTGTTGGCTGGCTGTCCGGCAAGGACAGCCACCCTGCTGTGTGATAGACAGCTAGGCTGGAATTAATGGGAGGAACCTGCATAAAAGGCAAGGCTTTTTGGCTTGGAAGGCAGAGTCGACCACTGGACGAAGGAATCCGAAGAAGAACTTGGAAGAGATGTCTGCAGCAACTCCTGGACTGTTAGTTTGCTCGGTGAAGCCCTGCTGCTGTGCTGAAGCTCCGAATTCGCCACAACTAGAGAAGCCCTGCAAGGACGACTTCTCCCCTTGAGTTGGTGGGACCAATCAACTCCAAAGTGAACTTGTTTGGACATCCTCTCGGAGCTGGCTGTACTTCCACTGCTGCCTTTGCTGGAACCAAAGTGCCAGGGAGAGGAACACCAAACGGAGTGCATCACTTAAAGCAGACCCGAGCTTGTGGAAGATCCTCCAGACTCCCAGTAAACAGGACGGACCAAGCCTGAGCCACCTCAAGAGTGTGCTGGATCCCAGATGAGAGGAAAGTCCAGAGGGGTAACAGAGTCTGCGTGGTGCTATTTGCTGAGATGCGAAGAGCTGAAACCGCAAAGTGCAGCTGAATAGAAGTTGGTCCTTTTCTGTCGCCAACTGTCTCGTGTTGCAGGAGTCCCCAGAAATCCTCCCCCTTGTCCCCACGACTGAGGCACAGGAACAAAAGGATCTGCAGAGCCACACAGGAACAGAAGCCAGCTGGAACCATTTCTTCTAACCAAAGGTACTGTACAGTCTAAGAGAACGTACCTCTTATTGTTGTAACCTTACTTGATCTCAGTTGAAACTTGTCTTGGTTGCTTCTGTAGAGTTGCTTGCATCTTCTACCTCCCACAAGCCTCCCAGCTTGTGACCCTACATTTTCTACAAAGACTTCTAAAACATTGTGCAAGACTTTTACTTAACTGCAAGAGGTGCTTCAGTTCACGTAGACTTTTGCCCAATTGACAGTGGCTGACATGGCTCCCTGAATGACTCTTCTCTCCTCCGCTTGTGTCTTACCTTCCCTCCAGGAAAGGGTTAATTTACTTTGTATTGGGGGTGGGGGGGTTCAAAAGTACTTAACTGCTTCAGAATATTGGTGTGATCTCTTGTTTATTCAGAAACCTCTTTACTTTAACACTCATCTCAGTAATGCTTTAAATGTACCAGTGATATATTAATGTCCACGGTGCCCTAGCTATTTAAGTCACCCGAGGGTGTAGAAAGTGTGTGCGCCATCCCGAATTGGTATGGGGTGATTTAGAGAAACTAAGTGTGTATTTAGGAGTGTATTTGTGTGTTACTAGTATATTGCCCCTTCTGAAGAAGGCTTATTCAAACTGACTGTAAAACAACATTGACCCCTCTTGAGATAAGCCTAGCTGCTCAGCCACAATACCAACCTGTGTAGTACAGACTTCTACCAAAGGTTAGGTTCCTATTACCAGGTGGTCAAGGCTGGTTTAGTGCACCCAAAGGGAAATACTCCAAATCCTGCCTAACATGCTACTTTGTAAAAAGTAAAA
Organism: Ambystoma mexicanum; assembly: GCF_040938575.1. Taxonomy (NCBI): domain Eukaryota; kingdom Metazoa; phylum Chordata; class Amphibia; order Caudata; family Ambystomatidae; genus Ambystoma; species Ambystoma mexicanum. Next base: position 410,002,812 of record NC_090927.1, read on the forward strand.
AAAAAAAGTAGCATCTACTTTTTGTATGGTGGCACACTGCACCTTCAGTGCAGTGTCAGAGAAACCCTTTAGATTTCTCTTAAGGTTTAAATACCTTTTCTTACTACGGTTCCCAGGAATAGTTAAGTGAAATTGACTTTACTTACCTTTTATCTTTGTAGGTCCAGCACACACCATCTTATGTGGCGTGCTGGGGCGTTATGTACTAGCCCCTTCGAAGCCCCTTTTCCTACCTACTCATGTAAAAATAATGTACGTCACCCTCACTACTTTAAATGGCTGGTGGCAGTGGTTTAATGTCCCAACCATTGTGCTTTTGTGCTGCAGTATAGCACCCATGGTTGACCATTTTGTCAATATGGCCCTGGTCTTTTTTCGCCATTTTCTGTTTGTGATGTCTTTCTTGGGTTTTACTCTGTGCGCCAAACCAGGTTTAAGCCCTTTGTTAATTTTGCCTTTGGCAGGCTTCAGTACTGAAACCCGCCTCTGGCTCCAGTGTGTCTGGAAGGGCAGGAAGTGAGGGAGCGAGGTTCCCGAAACTCCCCTTTCCTTTGTCTTTAGAAATGCTTGAATGCACCCAGTCCTGACTGTCTGGCTGCCCTTGCAGGAGCCACCCTGTTGTTGGAGTGACAGCTAGGCTGTGCATGAATGGGAGAAACCTGCTTAAAAGGCAAGGGTTTTGGGACTGAAGACAGAGTTGACCACTGGGAAGGGCATCCCGATGAAACCGTGAACACATCTTGCTGCATGCTCCTGGACCGTTGAACTGTCTGGTGAAGTCCTGCTGCTCTGCTGGAACTCCTCTTTCTGATAGACAAGAGAAGCTCCGCAAGGGACTTCTACCCTTGGGTTAGTGGGACCAACTAACCTTGAGACTAACTTCTTAGGCAGAGTTTGTCTACAGTACCTTTTGGGACCACTACACACAACTAAGACTACAGGTGTAAGCAAAACCAACCTTTGGTATAAGTCTGTACTACAGTTTTGTGGTAGTGTTGCTGAGCAGCCAGGCTTATCTCAAGAGGGAATGAGAACTGTAAGGATGTTACACAGAGGTCTATAATTACAAGTATTCAAATCGACTCTTATACTGAAGGTTTCTCGGTAAAACACGTATTAATTTATTTCATAGTCAGTTATAAAACATTCACTAGAAGGAGGCAATCTATATCACACAAAAATATACTTCAGTACTTCACACTATCAGGTTCTGAGACTTTTACTACTTTGAAGCAGGAGCAAAATGGCATTCAGGGCATTTGAAGTAGGAGCAAAAAGGTATTAGACTAGGCCTGCAATATAGTAAATATTACAGTTACTCTAAAACAGTGCAAATAGTTGAGTTCACATGAGGAGCTGATTCAATGCAATAAGTTAGGCCAAAGTCAATGGGCTTCAGTCTTGTATAGGATAAAGCAGTTCTGGAAGTTAAACGGAAAAGTCTTTGCCAATGTTCTCAGAAGTAGTTTGTAAAAGAAAGTCATATGTTGGGTCACAAGCAAACTAGGCCTGCAAGTTGCCAAAGTTTCAAGCACTTTCGCAGTGAGAGGTAAGTTTTCTGTCAGGTTTTCACAGTACCTTACAATGACTAAAAAGATTCAGCTGAAGAGGTCTGTTCCTGGCAGTTCCTGAAGATCTCGCTGTGCCTCAGTCGTGGGGACAAGAGGGAGGACGTCGGGGGACTCCTGCACTGCACTGGGACTGGTCAAAAAGCTGGCAAAGGCAAATCTTCAATTCCGGTAGCTGTAGTCAAGCACACTAACTGGTGTCCTTCTCCCTGGCTATTCAGTTTCCTGCAGCACTCTGAGGAAAATACAACCAGCTCCAAAAATGGTATCTAGGTGGCTTACGAGTTGATTGGTCCCACCAACTCAAAAGGGAGAAGTCGTCCTTGAAGGGCTTCTCTGTCGAGATGAACTTGCAATTCGGACCTGCAGTACGGCTTCACTGGGCAAACCAATGGTCCAGGAGTTGCAGCAGCCGTCCTCTGTCAGCTCGTCTTTGGTTCTTTCGTTCCAGTGGTCGACTCTGCCTTCCAAGCCAAGAGACTCGCCTTTTATCCAGTTTCCTCCCATTCATTGTAGCCTAGCTGCCACTCACCTTGCCGGACAGTCAGCCAGCCAACCACGCCAGAGTGCATTTGGGTCTCCTAGCAGACTAAGCACAGGGAGTTTCAGGCACCTCACTCACTTCCTGGCCACCCCAGAACCTCGGGCGCCCGAGGCGATCTTCAGTCCTGAAGCCCGCCAAAGGCGTAGGAACAAAGGCACCAAATCTGGTTTGGCACGCATTGACAAACTCTAGAAGGACCTTTCCAAAAATAAATGGCGAAAAGAGAAGACCGGGTCCTGGTTAAACAAAGGGGGCTCAGATACCATCTTGAAAATACATGGCTCTCGCGATTTAACGCTAACGGAGTTCGCGGTTGGGAAAAATCATGGTAGTTCGTTGCAAAACCACTGCCACCAGCCATTTCGATAGGAAAGGGTAGCATTTGACATAGTTTCTAGACATAGGGGATACCAAGTAACCCCTCCAGCACTCTATTGTAAGATAGGGTGTGCTGGGTCTAGGAATTTGAAAAAAGACTAGTAAAGTCAATTTCACTTTACTTTCTCTGGGAAACAGTAGTTTATCCCAGAGAAGGTATTTAAACCTTGCGACAGCCTAAAAGGCTTCCCTTTGTCACTGAACTGAGGGTGCTGTGTGACACATGAAAAGATGATGCCTATGGAGTTGTCTAAAACTCCACAATCAAAGAACACAAGAGTAAAACACACATCAAAATACATGAGATAACCCAAAGAAACATAAAGTTCAGAAATAACCTTTAAATAAACAAGAGAGTGGGAAAAAAGGCTCACACTCTCCAGGTAAAAAAATCAAGTCCTCAAAATCCAGCAAAGTTGCTTGGGGTCTCTAAGGTGAAGGGAATTAGCACATTTATGAAAATTCTCCCTAACAGAACTCCAGTGGAGCACCTTCCCCGACTGCCTGTACTTCTCCGCTGCTGCAGAAATCAAGTGGCAGGGGTCGAGATATCCCTATTAGAGTGCAACGTCTGTGATCCGTCCAGAAGCTCCAGGAGTGTCCCCAGGACCCTCCAGAAGCAGGAGGACCAGAGCTCGAGTCCCCCCACCAGAGTGAAGGACTAAAGGAGTGAAGGAAGCCCAACCGGTATCCAAGATCCGCGAAGGTGCTATTTACCGAGTGCTGAAACCGCAAAGTGCTGCTGATGCGACAAGAGCCCGTAGTTGCCGCCGACCTTAGAATTGATGCTGCAGTAGTCCACAGACGTCCTCCCTCTTGTCCCGGCGACTGAGGGCCAGGAACACAGGATCTGCATCAAGGCAACCAGACAGAAGCCAGCTGGATCCTCATCTTCTAACCAAAAGTACTGTTCTGACTTGGGGTACTTACCTCAGTGTCTGTAGCTTTCTCTACCTCTGAACCTTATTTTTATATAAGGAACTGTGTAAGCACATAACAGAGTGCAGACATTCCTTTGTGGGAGCTTGGGGACCAACTGTACATAAGAACCAGCCAGCATAACCTGAGAGCTTAAGCCTTGGTTGCTCATCCATAAGCTACCGTATAGAGAACCATGGCTGGGGATCTCTACTCTGCCATATAGAGGGCTGAAGTACAGATACACCCCCCCCTTCAGTCTTTACAGGTACCCTGCGAAAGAAGAGCCTTCGGATGTGTCCTGGGACCGTCCTGTAGCTGACCAGCTCAGAGTTCTGGCTACCGTGCTGCAGACGTCACTGTTTGACCTGGAACTTTGGGGATCCTCAGCATGTCCAACAAGATTACCTAAGCGAAATGTCGGCGTCCTAGCTTCAAGGGAACCCAAGATAGGAGGGAAAGTGTGACCACGACAAGTGAGGCCCTTTACATCGCCGTGCTGCGGTAACCACCGCCCGAAATTGGTTACCTGACAGAGTCCAGTCCTGAGAGGGGTCCTGCATCGAGTTTGCTGCATTCTTCATCCAAGAGTCCGTGCACCAGCAAAAGACAACAACCGGAGATCAGCTCGAACCTGCAACCCCTGTGATTCGAGGACTGCGACAAACAGCGGGAAAGCAACTTCGAACTCTCTTCAAGAGCCAAGTCTGAGGAAGAATCGGAGCACGGGGGTATGTTAAGGCGGTTCTTACCTGCCCCTATACTCCCTTTAAAAGTTGTCCCAACTTCTACAAAACGTTTACTATACTTTGGTTTTACCATAGCTTGCTGATGCAAGCATTCCGAGAATTGGGGACATGTCTATTAGTTAGAATACATTGTCCCCTAACCCTTGGAACTGTTCAATGGACCCTAGAGACCCTACCTTCATGTTTTCCAGCTTCACAAACTTTGTTGGAACTTTCCTGAACTTTTGACATAAAGCCCCAGACAACTTTGGGAAGGACAATTGAAGTTATGATTATGACTATTGGTGCATAATCTAATCTGTACTTTCTTTTACAGGGGTTTGATTTGTATTATGCCCTCAACCAGTGACTGTATATACGTGATCTATAATGAGTGTTGTGTGATATTTCTACCTGTTAGTCATTTTTCATGGTGTTTGGCCATAAATAAATAATTTTTATACATACTGTCCAAGTGTAACCTGTGATTCCCATTGCGTGTACTCATTGTGGACCATTTACAAGCTCACCACCTCTTGAGACTTAGCCTAGATCCTTGTCACTGCTATCTTGACTTATTTGGGTACAGCTATATTGTGACAGAGATGTCAGAGATGTCCCTGTCACAATATAGGTTGGCCTTCTATACATCCGTCCACCAGGCCAGAGTATAGAAAATCAGTCCTTACATCCGTCCACCAGGCCAGAGTATAGAAAAACAGTCCTAACACCTGGCAGTTGCCAATAGCCAACAGAGGATGGAAAGATGTTAAATGCAGGGTAATACCGGCTCTTTATTCAAAATACAAGAAAAGCTGGGCGGAAAGCACACAACAATACCGCATAGGCAACCCAATTGCCTTTGAAGCCCAAGCTCATCATCCATGGTGTCATGACAAGCAAACTGAAAAAAACCAATGTCTATCCTTAATTGGTTTGCATCCCTAGGATACATCTATCTCTCATAGGTACAAAGTTCTGGATTGGAGGATTCCCCCATCTTAATGGACAGCCCATTTTAGATATCCCAATTACTTACATAAATAAGCTGAGGTAATTGTTTTCTCATTGGCTGGCATCCGCTGTGCACAACCTTGCACTGACCAGGATAAAATATATTTGTTATAATGAGGACAGAGATTAGTGTGCCACTTCTAATTTGTAATGAACCACTAGCTCTAGTTATCTCCAAGTCATGTCTGAGAATGCAAGGCTACTTCTGAGCCATGTCCTTCCTCCGTCTAGTACGGCAGGTGTTGCCAATCTCAGTTGTCATTTTAAACTGCAGTCTCAATTATTTGTTTCCTTGAGTCTATGTTTTAGCTTGGAATATCTATTTTTTTTATTCAGAATTTAGCTACGCTGAACGCACATCGTCTGGCAGCGTCCATCAATAGGTCTATTAGGTCATTTATTTTGTTGCTTACCCATGCACTGGGACATGAAAGGCCTTATCTGCCTTAATCTCAAGCTTATTACATTTAACTACCGCACACTGTCCAGCTTGCAAGCAAATTCTCCCTGCTCTGATGCGTTTATCTTGTAGCCTTACATTCCATGCCCCTTAAACACTGCGTGGCTGTTGAAATTATGTTTGTCTGACTCGTACTAAGCTTCACGGCCTAGCTAGATTTGTAAAAGCCGACCTTTAATTTATAATGGTTTTTTAAAAATGAACCATTTATGCTAGTATTTCACTGCTATATGTTACTGGGTTTTAAATACATTTTCTGCCAGGTTTCTTTTCCTTGAAAGTGTACACAATATCTTGCCCTCGTTTTTCCACTGTCCCTTTACCAATGTAGTGAGGCCCTACCTATTATATGCAGGAAACCGATCTCCTCCAAGAATGTTTTAGCACACTGTTTCTGGTTTTATCGAATTTTAAATCTACATTGTCATTTTAACGAAGTAATTCTTATGGCAGTTAACATATGCATTGCCTGTTTAAATCTAAGCTTGTGGATTCTGCTTTCAGCTTACGCGCAAGTGTCATTTTTATATCTCAGGAATGGAGTACAGCTGAATCAGCTTGCATCTTTTCACCTGCTTGGTACTGGTAGGTGCTGGGCGTAAAAGCTACTACTGGCTGATTCATCTGCACCCTGAAACCATCTTTCAATCTGAGATACTTCCTTGCTTCTTGTGGATAGTCACATGAAGTAAGCATCCTGGGAAACTAGCCATTCGTTCATGTTCAGGGCCTGGAGGATCTCGGCTAGAGTGACTATCTTGAAACTGTCTGTGCGCAAGTACAAATTCAGAAGCCACAGATGCATGATGGGTGTCTGACCTCCGTCGTCCTCCAGCACCAGATAGGAAGTGGAGTACCAACCCCCATGCTCATTCAGAGTAGGGTACAATCGCTATGACCCCTTTTGGCAGGAGCTGACAGATCTCCAGCAGGAGAGGTTCCGGAGCTAAGGGTTGGTGGCAAAGGGGGCGGCCTGGAGGGAGAGAAGGAAATGGGAGGTAGTAACCCTGCTGGATGATTTGCAGAGCCCAGACATCCGAGGTGGTAGTTCTCCATTCCTTGCCGAACTTAAAAGCCTGGAACATTTGGAGTGACACGCCAGCCTTGACAGCAAACAAGTTCAGGCCATCAAAAGGCATGTCCAGGAGCTTCTCCTCGACGTCAGTGGTGAACCCGGACGTCTTCAGCCGAGGAAAGCACCCAAGACGGTGCTGATGGCCATCGTACTAGTGACAGTCTGCAGTGTCCAGACCAGACAAATATTTGAGGGGAAACCTCCTTGCCATCTGTAACAATGGCCAGATAACCACCCTGCATCTCCCCTTCTGGGATGTGCTCTGCCACCTCTGTTAACACGGACCACAGACCAAAGGAGAATTTGGCCAGTGTACAAGAGGTGTTGACGCACCAGAGATGCAGGCTCTAGGAACTGAAAACCTTATTGCCGCACCTATCCACCGTTTGCACTCCCTATCCGGGGCGGAAGGTGGTATAGGGGAGGAGGGGGGGGGGAGCAATGATAGAAAAGTCATGAACTTGAGGTTCGCTGTGACAGCCTGCACCACTGAACTCTCGGGAGAAGCGTAGGCAGAGAGCACTAAGGGGTCTGAAAGGGGCCAGTCTGTGCTTCTTGGCCAGGTCGTTGTCCACTGTGAGGACCCGACGCTGGTTTGGCCCACAGTTCCACCCCAGTCCCCTCCACTGCCCGATTGAAAGACAGCAAGGTCTCCTTAGGACCCGTGTCCAGAATGTTGCAAAGGTCATACTGCACCTTAGGCCTTGTGGGGGTAGACAGCCCAAGAGTGTCGACTACCTTTGCCATCAGGCGCTGAAGCACTTGCAGAAGGCATATTGATCTTCAGCGAGGTGTCCATGCCACTTGCTTCCTGCAATTCGGCTGCCAGATCCACCAAATCACCCCGTTCCCCGTATAAATCCTCTGGGAAGTCTTACCTTCCAGGGGTGGAAAGGCTCCAGACCAAATGGGACATCCCCCTTGTCATAAACGTCCTCCAAAAGTGACATATGCCCTTCTTGGGAGTGGGAGGAACTCTTTAGCGACTCAGACAGTGTTGGACCAGGACCATAGGCAAGTGGACCGACAAAAGATGACTGAATAGTGCATCCCTTTCTCGCGCTGTCCTGCGGGCTCCCTGCCAGTTCCTCCAAGCACAAGTGGCCTGGGGGGGGGGGGCATGGGGGGGGGAAGGGGGTCAGTCGGCTCGGCTGAAGCCAGAGCTTTCGGCGTCCACGCTGATGCCACATGTCGTCGGGCCAGAGCCTTTAACAGAAAGCCTCCCACTCCTCTGATGAAGAGAATTTGGTTGGAAAACATGCCTGCGGGTCCTCTTCCTCCTGGACTTCCTTTGAGTGGCAGTTCCTCTTCTTCAAGGAAGAAAGCGAGTGATGCAGAGAAGAACCGGCGGGTGACTTCGACAGCTTGAAGTGCTTTTTGGTTTTTGTCGTTCCTTTGTGCGTCCGTTGACCGAGCGTGGCCGCTTATCCCCCTTCTCTCCTCGTGGAGAAAGGTGAACAGCTTTGCGTTCACGCGGCACCTTCGGGCCCATTGACTGGCAACAAATCCGACAAGGTCTTCGAAATTAAAACCATGCGTGCATTGCGGGTGCCAAATGTCCCTGTAGGACTTGCACTGCATTTGCCTTTACTGCTTTGGTGATATCAGATGAGGAATCCGTGCAATGAAGGAGTCCATTAGAAGTGTTCTTTCTATTTCTGCTGCATCAGAGTACGTACCTGTGTTTCACTGGTCAATGAATCAAATGCTATGCTATTACACCGGGTGAATGTGTTTAATAGTGTTGATGTGACAATATTTGACTAGAGGTTTTACAAACTATTGTATATTTATATACTTCTCTTTCAGACTAGAATTATTGGTGTTGCTCTGCGTGGACTCCCTGTAGCCTGAGACCAATGTCACGCCCTACTTGAGACCAAGCCTTTCCACTCTGTTACTTTGCCTTGACTGGGTTTGGCTAAAATTTCTCTTCCCTGTTCACCATAATAGGGTAGCCTCCCAAAATCCTCCCACCGGGGCTAACTTGGGAAAATCATCCTAACAGTTGCGCTTGGGGAGGTTAACAATTAGGAAGGTGGAAATGAGCAATAGTGTTGTTGTCAATGGATCATAATGGCAAAAGATTTCCTTGATGTTAAATTTGAAAAAAGTTTTAATTCACATTCTTGCAAGGGTATACTCGTTTCATGAATGTATGCAATGAGAAGAACAAGTTACTCTCTTACCTGATAGCGTTCTTTCGATGGGATGGTCCGACGGCATATTCCATATCTATGACATGTAATCACCACAGCTCTGCTGCTTCGGAAAATCTTCGGCGTCTGCGTTGATGACGTCGATACGCTGCCCTCGAGGACCACCTCTGACGTCACTGGATGTTCTAAGTAGGACACATGACACCCGTAGCCTCAGTTGTAGTTTTTTCCCCAGAACGTGTGGCACCAGTCTTCTGCCAGTCTGACACACACAGCCTTGCGGAAACGTAAGCTGCAATCGCATAAGAAATTCTGTAGCGGGGAAGGCAGGGACAGAGCGATATGGAATACATCGTCGGACCATCCCATCGAAAGAACGTTACCGGTAAGAGAGTAACTTGTTCTTCGAGGGGATTGGGTCCTCCAACGTATTCCATATCTATGACAGACTCCCAAAGCAGTACCAATGCAAGGAGGTGGGAAAAGAATTTAGAAAACTGAAATTTAGAATGCCCAATTAAATTGCGGAGTAAAGGACCGCCTTGCCAAAGGCCAGATCCTGCCCTCGGATGGAATTGAGGGAGTAGTGACGTACAAAAGTATCTACCGAAGCCCAGGTGGCTGCATCACAGATGTTACGAATAGGAACACCCCACTGTAGGGCAGTAGAGGCAGCCATACCCCTTGTAGGATGGGCCCGCAAGACGACCGGTGGGTCCTTACCCGCCATGCGGTAACACTCAGAAACATCCAGAATAATCCAGCGAGACAAAGTCTGTTTCGTCACAGCTTGTCCCAAACACTTTCCAGCGTAACCAATGAAGAGTTGATCGTCCACTCTGACCCGGGACATGCGTGAAATATAAAAGCTTAACGCTCTCCTAGGATCAAGCCTATGGAGCCTCTCCTCTTCCTTACCAGGATGTGGAGGAGGATAAAACGCCGGAAGAACAACCTTCTGGCCTAAATGAAATTCCGACGGAAGAAAGGAAGGACGAACTCTAAGGACAACCCTGTCCTTATGAAACACAGTGAAGGGTGGCTTAACTGAAAGTGCCTGTACCTCACTCACTCTGCGAGCAGAAGTGACCGCAACCAAAAATACAGTTTTAAGAGTCAACAGACTCAAAGGGCATGAATGCAAAGGCTCAAACGGAGCACCCATCAGAAACTAGAGAACAAGGTTCAAATCCCAACCGGGCACCTGGAAAGGTGACAAAGGGAACACATTAGTGAGCCCTTTCAGAAACTGAGAAATTAAAGGAATTTTAAAATAGGAACACTCTTCAGACGAGCACTTCAATATGGACAGCGCCGCTAGGTAACCTGCAACGGTACCCACTTGCAGGCCCTTGTGGGCCAAAGAAAGCAAAAAAGACAGAACCATGGGAATGTAACATGCAAAAGGATCCACATTCTTAACTCTGCACCAGTCGCAGAACCTGCGCCAACGGCAACGGTACAGGGACCTTATTGCGGGCCGTCTGGCCGAGAGCAACACCTCCATCACGTCTTCAGGGAGGTCCCAATACTTATACCTCAACCTTTCAGAAACCAAGCTTGAAGGTTGAGGGATCTGACCTCTGGATGGAGAACCTGACCCCCCCCCCCCCTCCCGTGAGAGCAGATCGTCTCGGTAGGGAAGACGACGTGGAGGGCAGATGGACAAGTCGAGAAGGTCCGGGTACCACGTCCTCCGGGCCCACACCGGAGGACTGAGGATCATCCGGGAACCGAACCTCCGTAACCTCCGCAGTACTTGCGGGATGACGGGGACTGGAGGAAACGCGTACAGCATTGGGAATGACCACTCCACCACGAACGCGTCTCCCAAGGCTCCTTTTGGAGGAAATTCCTGCGAGCAGAACCTCTCGCACTTCTAGTTGACTATGGAGGCGAAGAGATCCACTTGAGGGGTCCCCCAAAGGGCGAAGATCTCCAGGAGAATCTCCTGAGCCAACTCCCACTCGTGAGAGATCGCGCTCTGCCTGCTCAGAGCGTCCGCTGTCTCGTTTTCGTCTCCAGCCAGATGAACTGCTGGGATTGAAACTTTCTGCTGGATTGCCCAGAACCAGAGCTGCATCGCCTCCCTACACAGAGGAAGTGACCCTGCCCCCCCCCCCCTTTTTGTTGAGGTAGTGCATGGCCACCGTGTTGTCCATCAGGATCGGGACAGTCTTCCCTTGCAAAGTCGGCAGAAAAGCATTCAGGGCTAGCCTGACGGCCCTCAGCTCCAACAGAATGATATAGAGTCTGGACTCCGACAGAGACCAACGACCGCTGACTGTCAACTCGTTGGCATGAGCTCCCCATCCAGTCATGATCGTCACCTCCGGCCAGGGTAGCCAAAATGAAGTCCCCTTCATCAGAATGTCTTTGACGGCCCACCATAGAAGGTCCTAGGCGACCGAGGACGGCACCTGAACAGGGTCCGACAACCTGCCGGAGGACTGAGACCACTGGAGCTTGAGTGCCCATTGCAAAGATCTCATCCGCAACCTGGTCTCTGGTACCAGAAGAATGCAGGATGCCATGAGGCCGAGCAATCTCAAGAACTCGAACGCTGAGAGACTCTGGGCAGGCTGAAACTTGTGCACCATCTACTGAATGTGATGAGCCCTCACCTTGGGAGGAAAACACTGCCCCAGGGACGTGTCGAGCACTGCTCCGATGTACTGGAGCCTCTGAGTTGGTGTCAAATGGCACTTCTATAAGTTGAGGGAGAAGCCCAGCTTGTGGAGGGAGTGGCAGATGACTGACAAGATGATCCAGGACTTGCTCGGGCGAGCACGCCCTGATCAACCAATCGTCCAGGTAGGGGTCCAGGTAGGGGTAGACGTGAGTCCCCCTTTCCTGAGGTGCGCTGCTACCACTACCATGAACTTGGTGACGACCCTCGGGGCGGAGGTCAATCCGAACGACAGGACCCAAAACTGAAAGTGCGAGTCGCCAACCGCAAACCTCAGGTACTTCTTGTGCTTTGGACGTATTGGCACCACATGAAAATAAGCGTCCTTGAGGTCGAGAGACACCAACCAGTCCTGAAGTTGAAGGGCCTGGAGGACTTGAGAAAGAGTAACCATCTTGAAAGTGTCCTTCCTGAAGAGTTTGTTCAAACCGCGCAAGTCCATGATGGGTCTCAATCCCCCGTCTTTCTTGGAAATCAAGAATAAGGGGAATACCATCCCTTGTTCCTCTCCGCTACAGGCACCAGTTCTATGGCGCCTTTCTCCAGCAAGAATTGAATTTCCTGCGCAAGGAGCGGATCCGGACTCTTCAAAGAGGATTCCCTGGTGGATTGTCGCGAGGCCTCTGCCGGAAAGGAACACAGTAGCCATGGGTTATGATCTCCAGAACCCACACAACTGAAGTAATGGCGCGCCACTCTGCAAGATGCTGCGCCAGCCTTCCCCCAACCAGCTAACCATGGGACATGGCCTCATGACAGAGCTGAAGTGGCTGCAGTGTTGCCTGAGGGCAAAGAGGCAACAGCCTGTGTGGCCTTGGCACCTCGAGTACCTTGTTTTCCACATCTGGCACTCCTACAGTGGCCCCTTTGACTGGCAGCTCCTCTCGCTTTACCAAAAGGATGAGTAATGACGAAAGGAACCTCCCCTCCATTGCTGTCCCCTAGGAAAAAAAGGCGGAGGTTGGCGAACTGCAGCGCCCAACGACTTCGCTGCAGCTTTGGAGGTCTGCAACCTCTCAAGGCTCTCGTCAGCCTTGCGGCCAAAAAGATGTTCCCCCGTGAAAGGGCATGTTGAAGAGCCCGGCCTGCACATTAGGAGCAAGCACCGACTTCCGCAACCACGCAACCCTGCGTATTACGGTGCTCGCCGCCATGGACCGGCTGACGCAATCTGCCATGTCCAAACCCTACTGAACGGCCTCACACATGGCATCCTTGCCATCCTGAACCATGGCAAGGAAACCATCCCGTTCGTCCCCTTTGGGAATATGTTCAGCCGCTAAGGAAACAGTTCCACAGTGTGCGCGTGAAACGTGACAAGGCACATACAGAGTTGGCCACCTGAAGCGCCATACACCCTGAAGAAAATACTTTCTTCGCCCAGCCGTCAAAACAATTGTCGTCCCTATTAGGAGGGATGGAACAAGTTACTTACCTGTAACTGTTGTTCTGCAGCATGGGTCTGGCATGGATTCACATGCTCATGAATATTCCCCGTCGTCAGGCTGGGAATCCTCGGTAAAGAAAAAAATCGGTATCAGTTTCGTTTCTGATCTGTCTTTCTTAGTAGTAACCAATCACTGGTCTCTGTGTCATACTGCCCCCAGCCAACGACTGCCCCCAGCCTAAGCCCCGCCTCTGGCAGCCATCCTCAGATTTGGTAGCACGTAAAGTGGCAGTATGACCAAGTGAAGAGCCGCAGAGGGGTAGGCGGGAGGGTTCGCATGTGAATCCATGCCAGACCCATGCTGGAGGACAACAGTTACAGGTAAGTAACTTGTTCCTTCTCCAGCATGGGGTCTGGCATGGATTAATATGCTCATGAACATAAGAATGCATAGCAGTATACACATGCACAACCACGGGAGGTGGCAACAGGCTCAATATTAAGCAATACAAAAACAACACTAAGCATCTCTTATCTCCTCACCAGGCTCACCTTAAGCGAACAGGTTGCACAGCACCGCTTGGCCGACCCTGGAGTCCCGATCGACGCAGTAGAATCTCGTGAAGGTATGCGTCGACCTCCACGTCGCAGCCCTGCAGATGTCGAGCAGGGGCACACCAGATAGGAACGCCGTGGTAGCAGCGATCGCTCTGGTCGAGTGGGATCTCGGACGACCGGGCAGCGGTCGGTTTGCCAACCGGTGACAGTGCATGATGCAGCCGGAGAGCCATCTGGAAATTTAAGCCTTCGAGAGAGCCTTCCATTGATTCACAGGTCCAAAGTTTACAAACAGCTGTGATGTCTTCCGAAAACTCTTCGTGCGGTCCACGTAGAACTTCAGCGCTCTAGCTACGTCCAGCGAGTGCAGAGTCCTCTCAGCCGGCGACGGGAAGAAAACTGGCAACACCAAGGGTTTGTTAAGGTGGAAGTCCGAAGGCACCTTGGGCATGAAGGAAGGGTGCGTCCTCAGCACCACCCTCGTGTCGTGAAAAGTCAAGTATGGTGGCTTGCAAGATAGGGCCTGGATCTCTCCCACTCGTCGTGCGGAGGTGATGGCCACGAGAAATGCTGTCTTCCACGACAGAAACTTCAACTGTGCCGAATGCATAGGCTCAAATGGGGCCCCCATGAGCCTGGTCAGCACCACGTTGCGCTCCCATGCCGGGGCAGGGGCCTTCACCGGCGGGAATGATCGGAACAATCCTTTCATAAATTCCTTCACCAGCCGATGAGACCACAAGGACGCCCGTCCTGTAGTTCTGGTGTATCGTGAGATGGCGGCCAGATGTATCTTGATGGAAGCGTGAGCTAGTCCAGCCTTGGCCAATGACAGTAGGTACGGCAATACTTGAGGGGCCGTAATCCGCAGAGGGTTAATCTTCTGTGCACGGCACCAGAGAGAACCTCTTCCATTTATGTACGTAGCACTTGAGAGTTGAGGACGCCCTGGCCTTTGCAAGAACCTCTCTGCAGTCGGCTGGGATGTCGTACCCTCCAAACTCTAGTGCTGCAGGAGCCAGGCCTGCAAGTTCAGCGACTCTGGGTTATGATGAAGAATAGCGCCTCCTTCTCTGGAGAGAAGATCTGCGTCCGACGGCAGCTTGACTGGTGTGGACGCTGACAAGTCCAGAAGGTCCGGGAACCAGATCTGTCTCGGCCACGCCGGTGCGACGAGGATCATCCTGCACCGGGACCTCTTGAGCTGGTTGATGAGCCGGAGCAGCAACGGCAACAAAGGGAACGCATAAAGAAATAGGCCGTCCCAGGGGAACGAGAAAGCATCGCCCATGCTCCTCGGCTGGGGGAACCTGCTGGCGAACCTCCGGCACTTGGAGTTTGTCGCCGTCGCAAAGAGATCGATCTGGGGTTCACCCCATCGTCGGAAGAGTCGATCCACTTGATCCTGGCGTAGTTCCCACTCGTGGCACGAGCGCAGCTCTCTGCTGAGTGAGTCGGCGATGGTGTTTTTTATTCCTACCAGATGAAAAGGCACCAGAAACATCCCTTGGGCGACGGCCCAATGCCACAGATCCTGGGCTTCCTTGGATAGGGCAGGGGATCTGGTTCCGCCCTGCTTCTGGATGTAGAACATCGTGGTGGTGTTGTCGGTGAAGATCCTCACCACCTTGCCCTTGAGGGACGGAAGAAAAGACCTGAGGGCCCAGAACACTGCACCGAGCTCCAAGATGTTGATGTGGAGTGACTTCTCCTCCGGGAGCCAAAGGCCTCTCACGAGAAGATCTCCAGAGTGCGCTCCCCAACCTTCCAGGGAGGCATCCGTCGTCACCGTCACCTGGTGAGCTGCGGTCTGAAAGTCTGTGCCCGCCGACAGATGAGAGCGGGTACCCCACCACCGGATCGCCTGACGGAACGTCTCGTTGAATGGGATCCTGTCCTCGAAGCTGCCAGTCGACTGGACCCAGTAGGCGTCGAGGAACTCTTGTAAGGGGCGCATCCGAAGTCTGCAAAGGCGCACCAGATAAATGCAGGAGGACATCATCCCGAGGAGGGACTTGATAGATATTACCCTGGCCATGGCCAGCAGACGCTGCACCTTGCGCAGGATGGTCCTGGTCCTTTCCTCTGACGGCGAGGCCAGCCGCGCCACTGTGTCGAACTTGGCTCCCAGAAACAGGGCGACTTTGGAAAGTTGGAGAACCCCAGGTCCGTGAGCAGCTGGACGGTCTTCGCAGTGTGCTCCACGGCGAGCTCCCTTGTATTTGCCCGGATGAGCCAGTCGTCCAGGTAGGGGTAGACGTGGATCCCCTGCAGGCGCAGCCGTGCCGCCACCGGTGCGAGGCACTTGGTGAACACCCTGGGTGCCGACTTCAATACGAACGGGAGGGCCTTGAACTGGTAGTGCCACCCTTGGACCACGAACCTGAGGAACTTTCAGTGTCTTTTTAGAATGGGGATGTGGAAGTACGCATCCTCCAAGTCCAACGACGACAGGAAATCGCCCTCCGCCAGCTGTCCCAGCACGTGCTGGAGGGTGACCATCCAGAACTTCTGTGCCTTGATGTACTTGTTCAGTCGTTGCACGTCCAGGATGGGACGCCATCCTCCTATCTTCTTCTTTACGAGGAAGTACCTTGAGTAAAGTCCGGAGCCCCGAAGCCTCTTTGGGACGAGCTCGATGGCACCTTTCTTGAGCATCGCCCTTACTTCCAACAGTAGTTGAGGGATGTGATTTTCCTTCCTGGCCACAGGTGGAACGCGAGGGCACTTCTTCTGGAACTTGAGGGCGTGCCCTTGGGCCAGGGCGTCCAGCACCCAATGGTCAGTGGAGATGGACTCCCACACGCTGACGAACCTCGTCAGCCGGCATCCCACCAGGGTGCTTCGGCGGGGGCCCGAGCCCACGGTCGGTTCAATCTTGTTTGGAGACCGCCTTGCCTCCTTGACCAGCCTGTCGACGACGGGCACCACGTGACTTGACGCGTCCCCTGTAGGCATCCTGAGACGAAGATCTTGGCGGTACGTCGAGGAGCCACTGCCGGATCCCTTGGAGGCACCTTGTCTGCCTCCGGCGCTCCAAAAGGAGGGCCGTCGTTGGAGCACTCCCAGTGCCCGGGCAGTCTCCGTGTCCGTCTTGATAGCCTGAAGGGACTCATCAACCGCCTTTCCAAACAGGTTGTTCCCGTTGAAGGGCATGTCCAAAACTTTGGTTTGTACATCCTAGCGGAAATCCGTCGCCTTAAGCCATCCTCGTCGTCTCAGGCAAACGCCGTTGCCCAACTGACGGAAACCGGTGTCGGCGATGTCTGTTGCCACCATGATGGCGTGGTCCGAAGCAATCTCACAAGATTTCAAGGGACTCAGCCCTTTTGGCGTCCGGAAGGAAGTCCAATAGAGGGGCAATTTTGAACCACAACTCCCTGTCGTAGCGGGCTACGATAGCCAGGGCGTTGGCCGCCTTGATAGTTGTCGCTGCGGATGAGATGACTCGTCATCCCATCGTGTCCAGCTTCCTGCCCTCGCCGTCCGGCGGGGAAGTTGATGTCGAGGCCGATGCCCCCCCAGCTTTCTTCTTTGCCGCCGCCGAGAAGACCGAATCCGGGGTAGGTTGTGCCCGAAGGCACAAGGGGGCAGCGTCGGGGACCCGGTACTTCTTCTCGTACCGGTCCCTCTTTGCAGGCGCCGTGGCAGGGTTCTTGAGGAGGGAGAGCCCCTCATCCCAGATGTCATTCAGAAGTGGGACGGCGAGGACCGTCTTCCTTTTAGCCTCGCGCCGTTGGTAAAGGAACCCTTCCTTTTTCTTCTCTCCGGGGCAGAGCTGGAAGAGCTCGGATGCCCTGGAAATCATGGCATGGAAGGATCCAATCTCGTCGGGCGGGGACGCCCGAGCAGGGGGCGACGGGGGACATGCTGAGCCTGGAGGAGCAGGAGATCCCTCCTTCTACTGCTGGAGCAGTAGTCAGCCCTGCACTGACGCCCTCGAGCCCTGCCTAACTCCAGGTATGCCACAAGCCTCCCTCAGATGCATTTTGGAATACGGAGCGCGAGTGTGCCATTTTTAGTCAATTCGCGGCGGATTATTTATTAATATATCCGCCGCACTTGCTTTGCCCAGTGGCCCACTTCCACTCAGGATTTGCCCCCTTATTGCACTCAGAGTGCATCCAGCCACCATTCGGAGACACGAGGTCTGCTCCACTCCAAGATGGCCGACCGTCACTGCCACAACCCTCCACTCGGCCCCACAGCCCTGCAAGCATCGTGATTGGCTCCTCTCCCCTACTTGGGAGCCAACCACAAGCCGGCAGGCTTGGAGCCGGCCCACCACGAAGGCACTGTGCCTGTCTCCAGCCTGTCTACACCGTCGAGCCCAGAGCCAGGACCCCTTGCCCTCCAGCTACAGGGTAAGCATACTGCCCCCCTCCACAATCTACTCCTGACCCTCGAGCCAGAGTCCTGAACTGTTCCCATCCATCACGGACCCGGCGTACAGGCACCTCCCAACATTGCTACGTCCAAGGTCCCACCTGCACCGTTGTGCTCTCGAACTGCAACATAATGTTTCAATGCTTAATCTGTAGCTAATTAACCATGCCCTGGCCCTGCATTGCTGTATGCTGCCACTTGATAATTGCATCTGCACCACGGTCGCTTATTGACCACTGTGATATTGTGTTGCGCCTTAGGGTCGCGGAGACCTTAACCCACCAGCTCTCGCTAACCTATCTCAACATGTACACCTGCCACACACTGTACCTCCTCACAGGTCTAGTCTACACCTTACTGACTAGTACTATTGACTACTCCGTGCCCTCAGGGCAACCCAACAGCCATTTCATGGAACTCAGACACACCACCACACACGCTACTCCTCCCGAGATCATACTCAGACAGTACAGACTTAGAACACGCACACTCCCTCTAGCTTTCCTCTCCACACCCATGCAGGTTACACCTAGGAACTCACGCCTAGGCTCTCGCACTCACGCCAAGACCTGCTGCCCACCATACACTATTACCCGCAAGCACCTTATCAGGTCCCCGAAGCTCGCTCCAACCCCACACGACCAATGTGAAGTCAGACATCACTTGACTAACAAGCCTATTCACGCTACCAAAAAGCTTACCCCTAGTACCAACCTCAAGCCACCACTACCAAAAAAGCTCCAACACCTTAAATGTGCTCTATTAAATGTTCGCTCACTCAACGCCCACGCTTTAGAAGTCAATGACATTGTTACCAACCAAGACCTAGACATATTAGCCATAACAGAAACATGGTTGCACCCTGCCTCTGGCCCGACTATCAGTTTAGCTGTACCATCAGGTTACTCGATCTTAAGACAGGACAGATCAGCTAAAATGGGAGGTGGAGTCGCACTATTCTTTAAAGACACCCTAGCCTTAAGACAGACTCCCACCACAGGGGAAGACTTCATTGACATCCTCTCAGCCAAACTCACCCTCTCCCCCAAAGACACAGTAAACATTCATGTCATATATAGACCCCCAGGCCCCATCAATAATTTCAAAGGCATAGTCAACCATCTTCTTGGAAAAAACATTAAACAAACTTCCAAAACATTGTTTCTAGGAGACCTTAACCTTGGCTATAATGATAAACTTGACAAAGAAGCTATCACCCTCACCAGAAACCTCACAGATCTAGGATTCACACAGATAGTCACTGCCCCGACCCATAATAAAGGCCGTATCCTAGACTGGGTGGCTGATCACAACTGTGGCTCCACCCTCAACTCCAACACAGCCCTTCCATGGTCTGATCACAACAGCCTTCAATTCTGCATCCCCATAACCTCCTACTCCATACCTCTTATACCAGCACCGGCCATGCTAGCCAGAAGTGCCAAAAAACTTACAGCAGACAATATACGTCCCCTTCTCAACATCCCTTGCCTAGCGCCACCGTTCTCCTCTGACCCCAGCATACTAGCAGAGATCTTCAAAGACACACTCACCCATGCCATCAACACCGCAGCCCCTCTTGAAAACAAAAAAAAACAAAATCGTTTCACTCCAACTCATGGTTCACGGAGGACTTATTAAATCTTCGCCAATGCAAGCGCCAAGCCCTCAAAACATGGCAGGCCAATCCCTGTGACGCCACCAAAGTAGACTTTCTCAGTATCTCTAAAAAATACAAACATGCCATATTCAAGGCGAAATCAGAAACCTACAATAAACGTATCTTGGAAGCCAACTCCCACTCAAAAGAGCTTTTCACCATCTTTAAAGAGCTCACTATCCCCCCAATTTGCACAGATGAGATTGTTAAGGATGAGGCCTGGTGCAACAGCATTCAAACAGCAATGTTAAATAAAATAGACCTTCTTCAAAATAAAATAGCAGAACACTTTAAGGCTCTGCACCCCCAACAGACCCTCTCCGTCAATAACACCAAAGATGAGCACACCTCCAAATTCGATTTCTCCCCAATCACCGAGTCAGACACTCTCCACATCCTCAAACAGCTCAAACCATCTCAATGCAAAGGAGATATATGCCCCCCCAACATCATTAAAGAATGTGCGACAGCCCTCGCACCAATCATCACAGCATTCATTAACGCCTCATTCAAGACAGGCAAAGTCCCTGACAGCCTTAAAGAGGCGTGGGTGCGCCCACTCCTAAAGAAACCAACCCTGGACCCTGCCCAACCTAATAATTATCGGCCCATTACTACGGTTCCATTTCTCCTAAAAATCCTAGATAAAGCTGCACATATGCAGATACAGGCTTACCTGGAAAACAATTCTGTCCTAGGTAAAAGGCAGTCCGGATTCCGCAAAGGTCATGGCACTGAAACCGCCTTACTGGATCTTAAGAATCAAATTACCCTGATCCTAGATAAAGGCAAGCCGGCCCTTCTGCTCCTCCTAGACCTCTCGGCGGCATTTGATTTAGTCGACCACGCCATCCTCACCAACCAATTCACTCAGGCCGCACATTTCTCCAAACAAGCCACAAATTGGATCACCTCCTTCCTCGAAGGTAGAGTGATGAAAGTGTTTTCTAATACAGCCAACGCAGAGCCTACCACCATCAGGTATGGAGTCCCTCAGGGCTCATGTACGGCTCCCACCCTCTATAATCTTTTTACCAAACCTCTCTTTGGACGCACTTGGGATCACATACACCAACTATGCTGACGATACCCAAGTACTCCTCCCGCTCACAGGACTCTACCACCAGGACGCAGCCACCCTCCAGAATATATACGCCACCATCCAAGCATGGATGGCCACAAACGGTCTATGTCTTAACGGAGACAAGACCGAAATCCTCATCCTTGGCCAAAAATCCACTCTCACAAACCTCGACCCCCTCTTCACCAACTTCTGCATTGACAATTGTGTCATCCCAGTTCTACCTTCTGTTAAAACACTAGGAGTCCACATTGACGCATCACTCTCCATGGACAAGCAAGTCAACTCCATTGTCTCTGCCTCCGCCCTGAGCACTTAGCTCATTAATGCAATCAAACCATTCCTAACTAAAGATACCTGCCTATCCATTGCCAGAGCCACCATTGGAGCCAAACTAGATTATTGTAATGCGCTACTGGCTGGCACCTCCAACTCCAATCTCAATAAACTCCAAATAACACAAAATAATGCACTAAGAGCAGCCCTCAATATACCTAAAAGGGACCACATCGCGCAAACCAGAAGGGAAGCACACTGGCTACCTGTCAAAGAGCGCATTACATTCAAAATACTTACCACCGCACACAAATGTATTAACCTGTCTGCACCTTCATACCTGTCCGACACGCTAGTCAGATCTCACTCCAATAGACCAATGAGACAATGCCACACCAACCAACTTAGGGTCCCACGCATCAAGCGAGCTAAAGCAGGTGGAATAAGCTTCCCCTACATCGCACCTAAACTATGGAACGCATTACCTAGCACGCTCAGAGCAGAAACCTCTCTCACTGCCTTCCGAAAAAAACTGAAAACCACCCTGTTCAACTAACTCCTCCAACTTTTGTCTTCTGACCCTCTCCTCTTCTCTCCTCCTCTCCTATAGCTACTACTTTTCTCTTGCAACTAAGTTATGACTTTTCTGTATGTATAACAAGTCATGTTCATATCTGTAACGAGCGCCACGATGCCCTATGGGCTGCCTGTGCGCTTAACAAATGCGAATAAATAAATAAATAAATAATCATCTGTACCTGTCGTAGCCATGTCCGTGCCTGTATCATCCCCGTGGGTAGCTGACCGGGGGGAAGGGAGAGCAGGCCGCAGAGGTGGGAGAGGTGGCGGAGGATGCATCCTCCTCTTCTTATGCGGTGGACTTTCCGAAGGTCCTGCTCTGGTTCCCCTGTCGGGTCTAGCTCAGGTACCTCTGTCGGGGGAAGGGGCAACCTGGTCCTTATCTCCGAGCATAAGGACTGAATGGCTGACAAAATGGCCGCCGAAGTGTCCTGCGGCACCGGAAACGATGGGCGCGAGGGCTCTTGAGGAACCTCGTCGGCTACACCGTTGCTCTCGTCGTTGCCCTCGTCGGGATCCCTCCTGATGGGCTGGGCCTCCTCCACGACTTGGATGAGCTCTTCTTCAGAGGTCGTGTCCGTATCCACGATGGCCACCTGCCCCTCCCCCTCCTTTTCCAACAGGGACTTAGTGGGGGTCTTCTCGATGGGCCTGAAAGACTCCCCCCTCCGCGGTGGCAGGGAGACTCTGGATCCTGAGGTCGCCTCCACTGGCGTAGTCTCCTCAGGCTGAGACAGGGCCGCTGCGACATCCTCAATCGAGGTCTTAGCAGGGTGAATTAAGGCCATCGTCACCTTCTGCACGCCTGGGGCCTTCACCTTGGGGGGAGGGTCCGAGCCTCGCTCCCCCTCTGCCGGAATCTACAAGATCGACCGGGGCCTCTCCAGAAGCTTCGCCAGGTTCTCGGACTTCCTCTTACCCGAGCCAGAGCGTTGGCTCGTGGTTGATGGCGCCGGGGAGGATGCGCCCTGCCTGGCAGCCAAGGAGCCTGACCGTTCGGCGCTCCCGGTGCCCGCGGTCTCTCGGTGCTTGGCCTTTTGTTGGGCCCCCGTCGCCGGGGCGCCCTCACAGGACTTAGAAGACCGCTCGGACTACTACTTCTTCTCGCCTGACGG
Source organism: Ambystoma mexicanum (assembly GCF_040938575.1). NCBI lineage: Eukaryota > Metazoa > Chordata > Amphibia > Caudata > Ambystomatidae > Ambystoma > Ambystoma mexicanum. The sequence goes on from NC_090927.1 coordinate 410,025,387, forward strand.
GCTCTCACCTTCCAGCCAGTTGGCGAGACGGAGGTGGCGATCCTTCATGGTCCGCTCCGACATGTTCCCACAAAACGCACAGTCCTTCTCCACGTGCGTCTTGTCCTCATGGAGACAGTAGAGGCATAACGAATGCTCGTCCTCCTTGAACACATTCTGAAGCTGGCATCCAGGGCAGGTCCTCAACAGCTTCCCGGGCGTCGAGCTTCCTTTCTCCTGGGCCATGTCCGGGGTAGGCCTCGGAACTTCTGGAATCCTCCAAAAGCGTAACTCGACAAAATCTTTACCCTTGAGGGGCGTAGAAAACACTGAAACGGGTCCCCGTTGACCGGATGTAGAAATGGTGGAGCTTGAGGCTCTATTTAACCAAAAAATGAGAAAAATCTCCTGAAAAAGTGTGAAAACGCAGCAAAAGCTTGAGAGCTACAGCACGAGGACTCCCAACTCTTGAACATGCGGTAAAAATCTGAGGATGGCTGCCAGAGGCGGGGCTTAGGGAGAGTGCAGTCATTGGCTGGGGGCAGTATGACCCAGAGACCAGTGATTGGTTACTAAGAAAGACAGATCAGGAACGAAACTGATACTGATTTTCTTTCTATACCGAGGATTCCCGGCCTGACGACAGGGAATATTCATGAGCATGTGAATCCATGCCAGACCCCATGCTGGAGAAGGTATGATACGACACCTGCTTTGCCATGGCTGTAGCCGCCTGCACCACCAAACTCTCCGGAGTGGGATGCTTGGTCAAGTAGGCAGGGGTCGCTACTGGCTGGGCAGTATTTTCGCGGAAAATACTTGCCCACTCCCGGGAGACTCCCCAGAGCAGTCCAAGCCGCCGACACCCTCCTCTGTAGAGCCATATAGAATGGCAGTACCGGGTCAGTTGGTGGACCTTGGTCGAGGATATCCGTAAGGTTATCCTGAAGAAAACCCCTGGGGGAGCAGACTACCCCAAGTACTCGGTGACCCTGGACATAAGGCGCCGGTACGAGGAGTCAGCATGAGTGCCAGGCTCAGGCCTACAAAACTCCACCTCCGGAGAGGGGTCCAGCCCACTGGCATCGTGCAGGTACTGCCGCAGGTCCTCAATTTGGCTATGGGCCGAGAGAATCTCATCTGGCACCGTATCAGGAACCATGCCATCATCAGAGCCCTCATCCACCTCTAAAATAAACTCAAGATGGCGGTAAGAAGGCACAGAATGTGGAACAAAGCCATGCTTGACCTTGGCCAGAGCCTTTCTAGGGGGTTTTACAGAGCCCCGGAGTACCCCCGTCGAAACAGCCTCGAAAGGCGTCGAGTGAATCGGAAAAAACGGAACTGAGGCTACGGGCGTCGTGCGCCCTACTTATAACATCCAGTGACGTTGGCCGTCGGAGGAGGTCCTCGAGGGCGGCGTATCAACGTCATCGACACAGGACGCAGACGCCCAAGATTTTCCGAAGCCGCACAGCTGTGGTGATTACATGTCATAGATATGGAATACATCGGAGGACCCAATCCCCTCGAAATAACATTTCCAATTGGCAAAAAAAATTAAATGGATGTCTTCAGTGAGATAAAAAGAGTTGGTGCAGAGATGGGACAATTGATTACCTGGAGAATTTCCTCCGGGTCTTGTATTATCTTTGGCATGAACTTCATCAGTCTGAAGAGGAAAATGAAATACAAACAAACATTAGGAAACATTTAATTAATGGAAATTACAATTGCAAATTCAAACCAATTTTAAGAACTTAAGGAATGCTTGTTAGGAAAGATTTTTCTTTGTTAACTTTCATCCATAGATTCCTTTGGAGCCCACATTCTTTTTTGCTTTTTTTATTCTGCCCTGACCTTTTGCCTGGAAGAAAAGCCTTCAGCTTCACTTCCCTTTTGCTCACAGTTGGGGGGAAAGCGATCGATCAGTCCTTCACATTCACAGTACTGGTAAACTGTTACCCTTTTTATATTTTTTGTACTTTAACATTGCACATAGCACCTTACAGTGCAGTTTAAAGGGGATACCTTTTATCAACCTATCTTTTTACACATAGGGTTTTTGGTTACTTTTGTATGTGCAAGGACAAGCTGGTGGCAGTAGTTACATTTTTACAACTTTTGCATTATTTTTGGTGTGCACATTGTGTACATGCGCTAGCGACCACTGAAGTTCCTGTGTCAATCACGGAACGGCAACGCTTCTGGCGAGGTAGCCCAAGAGAGCGGTCCGTCCACTGGCCAGTCCAGGGACACTTGTGAAGGCTCAGAAGGGCAGGATCCTTAGAGAAGGCTTTCAGACCAGTTGGCCCCCACTAGTCCAAGGGCTGAAGCCCAGCTCATTGTCTTCAGAGATCAGGCATAGGAACAGGGAATCACCTGGTTGGCTGCTGGAAGGGATGCTGGGCCACTTCAATAGTAGTCTTTGGATCTCCAGAAGGCTGCTCTTCTTTGGGGTATTCTTGGCTCGAACAGTGAATCTGAAGAAATGGCTGCAGAGGTCCACTTTATACAAACTCCGAGTTGGAACCAAGTCCAAACCCACCAATAGCAAGGATCTGCACCATTCAAACAGCCAGTAGTGTCCAATCAGGGAAAACTACTTGTTTCACATTTGCCCCATGTTAGGGAGAATTCTCTTATAAGGCTCATTTCCCAAATCTAGTGAGTCCACCAGCAGCTTCGCTGGATTTTTGGGGTTTGTTTTTGTCTCCTGCTAAGAGTGAGACTCTTTTCCTCCCACTCGTAGGCATAATTTGCGGTATGTCTGACTCTTTGTGTGCTTATGGGCTATTGGGTTTTCTTTTTACTCCATAGGGTATCATCTATTTTTTATGTATATGTTACACAGCACCCTTAGTGCAGTAACACAGGGGTGTCACAGTGACCCCCAAACAGACTCCATACCCTGGGACTGACTACTATCTCTCAGGGCATGTAAAGTCACCATTGACTTTACTAGTCTTAAATTGTGAACAGAACCAGTACAAACCATAATATTGTGGAAGTACTGGAATGGGTTAATTATATTGCCCCTGGGTCTGTTTTCAAGGGGGCACTGTCCAGTCCCCCCCTTGACGAGTTTCTGGATGGTGGCAGTGGTCACCACGCGGAATATTCCACCAGAATATTCTCTATGGGCTTTTCGCATTGATTTTAAACGCACCACTTTTTCGTGCAATGTTAAAGATACCGCCGTTTTTTTAAATTTAATATTAAATCCACGGTTGGGTCTTTTTGCCAGAACTCTTTTCTAAAAATGGCGTTTGTGTCCGTCTCTGTAACTCTGACCAAGGTCGAGCCCTTTGTTCCACTTTTTGGCAGGCATCTCCACAGAAGCCCTCCAAATGGTGTCACTCTGTCTGGGTTCCACAGGATGAGTGAGGAGGGGAATTGGCACCCTGGACTGCATTGCCTTAGCAACTCAAGCCGCACTCTGTTCTGATTGGGCCAATGGTGAGCCGCCCGGCTCACCACTTAGCATGTTTGAGTGACAGCTAGGCTGTTGAATGGGGGTTTTCTGCATAAAAGCAGGGCCTTTGGGACTGGAACTTCAGAAGTCGCCACAGGACCTAAGAATCCGAAGAGGGAAGAAGCTGAGCCATCTGCAACAACACCACCGGTGGAGCCCTGCTGCAACAAACTCACCACTTTCCCAACGACAAGAGAAGATCTTCTGCTGGACGAGTCTTCTTCCTCTGAGCTGGTGGGACCAACCAGTTCACCCTTTTGCCTTCCAAAGACGTCTCTTGGTCGAATCGCCTGTGCCAAGCACCCCGGCGGCTGGATAGCCAAGCTTCACCACTTTGACCGCGAATAAAAGGAACGCACCTTTTACCGACGAACTCCGTGGCTGGTTTCATCCCTGTGCAGTGCATCGACTCCACGTTCCCTCCTCGACGAGATCCTTTCTTCCCCTGGTCGAAACAACGAACTGCAACCACTGCCAGGAACAACTGCCACCGCTGGAGCTTCCTCTCTCTTTAAGGTACTGTGTCCTGCCTGGCCTCCCTTTCTTCGGTTTGCCCAAGGTGACCCTTAAATCCTTGGCTTTCCAACTGGGTTGGCCCCAGACCTAACTTTATCTTCTTGAATCGCCCAAACCTCTTTTGAGCTTTCTTCAAAGACTTTTAGTGCATTTTCAACCGTGTGATCCTGGGCACATTTCGCTTTGCTCCATTTAAAGTGGGCCTGTCCTATGAACTTTGGCTCTACAGTGTATACTGCCTTTATTCCCTTGCTGAGAACTCCTAAAAGTGTTGGGACCTGTTTGATTTCTATGCTCTGCCTTTTTCTCTCCCTTTAACCTAACTATTGGAGTGCCATCTAGGTTACGCGCTCACATCTGTTTTAACAAATAATGGTGTTTTAACTCTGACTTGTCTAATAGTTATCAAGGGAGGTGGTTATACTTTATCTGACTGTGTTTGAACTTGCTTTTGATTTAGAGTTTGTGTGTTTTTAAAGTGTGTGTTAAATAAATAATGATATACTTTTGATACAAAGCTCTGGTCAGTGTTTGCTTGTTCCACTGTGTTTTTAGCCCTGTTGTGTATACTCTATATACTGCCTTACTCTTCTTGAGAGAGGTCTGACTGCTCAGCCACAGCTACCAGGTAAATCTGCATGGTACAGACTGCTACCAATTGAGTTTACTGCTTACTCCTGTAGTCTTAATCTTTCTGCAGTGTTCCCCAAGGGAACTGCACAGGGTTCTGCCTAACACCCCACACCTAGGGTTTCTGTCAGCAAGGCTATGGACTAGAATTAGACAGTACTACCCAGCTCCTGGGCCACACACATACACAAAGGCATCACTGCACCTTTACCGGGCAAGTGTATGACCTTTTGTTAGGACAGTTCTTCTGAAACCCTACCAGACTTCATAAAAAACATACATCTGAGGCAGTAAACTAGCTCAACATTTAGTATAAGGCTGTACCACCGGAGAATGTTGGTAGCATGGACAGAGCAGCCAGGCTTATCCTAGGAGGGAGAGAGGGCTGTAGTAAAGTTTTAAGAACCTGTAGCCTACAAATGGTTCGACAGAAACACTTACACCCAGAGGTATTATAAAAAATAATGGTTCATTATAAATGCAATAAGGCCAAGATACATCTTAGGTGGTAAGTACTTTGTCATAGAATCATAAGCACAACACAATGCTTATGGTACACAGACCAAAGCATAGACCTTGTTCAGAATAACTAACCGTAATTCTAGGTAAGTCAGACGCAATTATACACATTTAGAATCGAACACACCTATTCACGGGGAGTACATCCACAAGTTACTTTTAGCTTACTTTCAGTAATTCAAGGGTAGTAGACCCCCAGTCAGTTATACCGTGACACTCAGTTGTAAAAATCACATAATAAACCAACCCTGTTGCAAGTATACTTTTCTGAATAGTTGAACACAAATTCATAGAACAGTATGAACCTACAACTACATTTAGGATAACAGTCAGTTATACCAGGTGAGTAAAAACGAATGTTGTAATAAACTATTACAGTTGCTTTTCAGACCAGTTAAACACAGACTAAGTTAAGCAATAACTCCGTACACTATTTGAGGATTGCACCAGGCAGACCAAGGTAAGCAAACCCCACAGTACGCTTATTCAGAATGGCACACAGCTATTCAATGTAGTTAAAGCCAAGGCAGACTTATTCTAGACAGGCTACACAGCAAGTCAGGGGAAGCAAACCCCAGTTGGTGAACTTATACACCCATTTTCTGATAGCATTAATTAAGTAAAGCCAACACGATTACATTAGGGAAGAGGAGAAATCAAATCCCAGGTAAGTAAAATAACCCTATACACTTAAGAATGGCAGAAGGTAAGTAAGAACTTTTGCAACTGCTCATATTTCAGAGGGACAGTTACCAAACCAACTCTTTCACAAGTAACTTTTCAACACTTGTTACACTTCAAGGCAAAGACCCAAAGCTTGTAAGTCCTTCCCTAATCTTGAAGCATAAGTGTTCTCAGTGGCAAGAGGGGGTCACTAGCGCTCTAGTGGCCAACAGACAGTTGAGGATAGGCGCAGATGCAGGAAAAGTCAGAGTTCACAAGGTAAGCTCTTCAAATAAGCAAGTGCTAGAGTTGCAGAAAAAGTCCAGGGACTTCACAGAAGGCACCCTAGAGGGATTCTAGCATTAGGCCTAGGCAAATTGGGTGAGTGAACTCCCAAGCACACAAATCACCCTCAATGCTTCAAAGGAATCACACAAGGATTATGGTAAGTAATACCCAAGCCAACACAGTAACGCAGCAGAGAAGAGGAGTTTGCAGCTGGACGTCTTCAGGATATGGGAGCACAAGACCCAGCCCTTCGATTCTTATTTGTGGTGACTGAAGACAGGACACTGGATGGGAACTTGCAGCAGGGATTGACGGGGCACACTCCAGGCAAGAGTTTCTTCAAGGCTGGCCGTGGCTCTGGTGCCCTTTTTCAGGAGCCAGGAGAAGACTGAATATCACTGGTCGGATTCTCGTTGCTAATCTGGTCACGGTCTCGCCCACACACGCCCACACACGCCCACACACACACGCCCAAAATGGTAGAAGGGCTAACAGTGAACAACCACGCTAGTAATGGTGAAAAAAGAAGGGAGGCCCGAAGTTGGTACTTGTTGCCCCTATAGTGCACTACTGAGGCTATGGCCATAGGCTGCCGTACAAAACTACACAATATTTAGTAGAACACTTCCACTGCCACCAGCCATAACTAGGGGATTGTCTATGTGACTCAAAAGTCACAGGGACAGAGCGAAGGGGGATAACTAGGTATCCCTTTGGCAGGTTATATGTCTTTATATCAAGGTACTTTATAACGAATAACCATATATCAAATCTTTTATCTTGAAAACCTTTATAGTGAATGCATTGTTTTCTTTTGGGGGGAGGGGGGTAAACCCTAGTTTCAAACCCCTAAAAATAAAATCCAGACCATTTCCCAAAAATATTTAACCCTTTACCCCACCCTAAAAACATTCACTATAAACGTTTTCTAGATAAAGGATGCGATATTTGGGCATTCAATATATTGAATTTGATATAAACACTGTATACCCCTATGGCACTGCACTGAAGGTGGCGTGTGCCATCTCTCAGACTATAGAGTTTTGGGAGCGATACGAAGTATCTAGAACTATAGTTACTTGAAGATATAGAAAAATAATCTTAAAGGAGGACCCTAAGGGTCCCCAGCAACACTGCCCATAAGGAGCTGTGCGCTGCAGTAGGAAAAATACAGATGCCTTTAAGAGCTATGGAGCAGACATACTCCGTAGTACAGGTAGAATACAAAGAATAGAACAGAAGTCCAGCAAAAAGTGATTGGGGTCTCACTAGGAGAGGGGATGAAGCATAAACATGATAAATCTCTTTAACAGCTACAAGGCCCCATTTAACATAGGGGCTGGAATTATAAAATTAGGGCACTATTCTTGTGACCTGGCTTTCCTTACAGCATCATTATTTACTTTCTTTTAGTTGTTTAAGTGAATTGTATGCATTACTACAAACCTAAGGTGACTGTATATGTTTGATAACTGAGTTTTGTGTGATACTACTACCTGCTTGTCACATTGTACTAGTGTGTTTTAGGCCTATAAGAGTATTTTTGTACTTACCTGTCTAAGTAGAATCATTGCGTGCTTCGTTGTGTGAACCCGAGCCCACTCACTTTCTCCTAACTAAGCATTGACTACTCTCCACATTTACTTTGATTGGGTATGGTGAAGCTCAGAGTTCCCCTGTTATCTAGACGTAGAGTGGCCTCCTAAAATCTATCAACCAGGCCACATTTGAGAAATTCATCTTAACAATGGGAACCCTATAAAATGGGGAAAACGTTCTGTCCTGTAAATCCAAGAATAGTTTTGTGCATGCTCTATTTATGCAAAAGGTACAGCCATAAAAGTGAATGCATCCAATTGGATTGTAAGAAATGGGAAAAATTCAAGCATACCAAACCAAATAAGAACCACCAAAGGTGCCCAATATCTAAGACACTTGCATAATAGACTAACTTACTGGATTTAAATGCTTAAGGCTGGACACGCAAATAAAACATACATATCTACTTACACGAATATGAGATTTCATTCTCTCCCAACTTTTGTCATTTTTAGGGTTGACTGGTACAACTACGTGGTGCACTGTTTCTGGGACAGAATCCTCCCCTTTGAGGTCCACCCAGGTTGGAAAGTGCATGATCTTCTCGGCTAATTTTTTCACATCAAAAGAATGCAGAGTTGCAGAGCATATAATCACCTGAAACAAGATGCATAGAAAAGGATGTTAGCCAGTACGAGATTTTTTTTATATTTTATTTATTTAGTGTTTATGGTCAGTCAGACCTTTACACTACAAGCATACACAAACATATTACAACATTTTCAGTTGGAATAGTTATAGTTAAAACCAAATCATTTACATAATTTTAAAACCAATTCTTTAAAAGATAAAATCAATTCATATCAATTGCATAAAAAGGAAACCACCCTTTACAAATGCTAGCTCAAAGACAAAGTGTGATAGACAAACACTAGGTGGCTGACAGGTCCAAATTCCCTCCTTGTAAACATCACTATTGTTAGGTAAGATTGTATGCAGTACCATGTGGGAGACATTGCCAGCCTTGTCCTCTTGGCAATTGTTAACCCAACCTTTGGTATAAGAATGTACTACACAAGTTGTTAGAGTGACTGAGCAGCCAGACTTATCTCAAGAAGGGCTCAATGTGACCTGTAAGGATTGTAACACAGAGTTTCACAGTGACAAGTATCCAAATAAACACTTACACTAAAGGTTTCTTGATTAAACAATTATTTATTCATTTTAGAGTCAGTTGAATAAGCCTTCTTTAGAAGGGAGCAAATAAATGTAACAAAAATATACTTCAAAATACGCAGTTTCTTTAAATCAGTAGATACCCATTTGGGACGGCACACAGACACTTCCTACACCCTGAGGTGACTTAAATAACCAGGAAACTGTAGACACGGATATGTCACTGGCACATTTAGAGCAATCCTGAGGTTAGTGTTGAAAAGAAAAGATGTGGGAATAAAACAATGGTTAACAAATATTCTCAAGCCGCTAAGTACTTTTGAACCCCCAATGCAAAGTAAATTAGTCCTTTCCCAGCTACACAAGTTATCTAATGTGTGACTTTTGTTAAGGGATAGTTAAAGCACAAAGTTGGAGGTAAGAAGAATCTTTCAGGGAGCCCGGCCAGCCAATGTTAATTGAGCAAAAGTCTAGGTGAGCTGGAGCACTTCTTGAAGGGAAGTAAAAGGTCTTGCAATGTTTTAGAAGTCTTTTGTAGAAAAAAAAAAAATCACTATGGCCACAAGCTGGAGGGGCTTGTGAGGGGCACAGTTGCAAGCAACTCTGCAAAAGCAACCAAGACAAGTCTCAACGGAGAGCTAGCAAAGCTACACAACATGAGGTAAGCAAACCCCTTAGTTTACAGTACCTTTGGTTTAAAGAAATTGGTTCCAGCTGGCTTCTGTTCCAGTGTAGGTCGGCAGATGCGGTTGTTCCTGGGCCTCGGTCGTGGGGACAAGAGGAAGGACATTTGGGGTTTCCTGCACTACAAATTGAACGTTGGTGGCAGCAATGGGCAAAATTCAGATCAGCGGCACTTGGCTGTTTCAGCTCCTTGCTGTGGGATGTCTTGACCCACTTTTGCTCCGTCATGCGGCATCACTGTGTTCTGATGGTGCCAAAATAGTAAAATGGCCGCAAAACCCTTGTGCGCACCCAAAACCTCTGAAAATCGCGCTTTGCAACGCACAAAAAGATGGCTGCCCAATCTGCCATGCATGTTGTCAGTGGTGGAACAGAGATCTCACTCCTGAAACATGTCACTGGGCTTCCCAACAAGTGAAAACTGAGTACAGAGGGAAAAGCATTGCTCTGCTAAAGGAAATCCAGAATATTGCTTTAAATCACTTTCTTTGTTCCTGAAACTGCAGAATGCCGGTACAAAACACCCTCAAACATCCACAATTCTTGCTGGGTGCTACAATTCACTTAGTTCAAGAAATCATTGTGAACTTACAATGTCCTGAAAAACTGAAAGCATCAAGGGATTTCTACAGCAAAAGTAGCCTGGCTGTGGATGTCAAAATCTGGGTGCAGTGCCCTCGGCCGCCTGAATGACAGCTGTCAGAAGCCTGCACGATAAACTTTAAACCTATATAAACTGAAATCAAATGTTTGCAATCTAAGTGGCCTGTTACTGAGAGTAACCTATGTTGTAATTATTTGAGCCCATGGCTTAAAATCTGGAAGAGGTGTTCTAGCTGCTCGTTTGAAATCACAAGTTTGTTTTAAGCTAAGGAAAAATGCAACAGAATTAACATTTAAATTTAAGCCTTGCTAAAAGCCACCCAAACTGGAATAACCGCTTTCCGCACAGAGGCAAGGCCTCTCCCTCCAGCTCGTCTCCAGCAGGAAATCACACCTAAGTGATGATTATAGGGTGCGGGAAGAATTTGGTCTGCAGTGGGGAAGGGGACAATGGACATCCTCCAGCTAAAGGACATGCGAGGTGTAAAGGGTCGTAAATGGCCTCTGCCAAGGAACAAACAGGGAGGAGGTTCTCCTGGGGTCCCAGGGAGAGACCAAAGGGGTGGAGCTAAACAACCATTTGTTGCTTAACTGTCAGGTTTTCACATTTTGTACCTCACATTCTTAGGAGAATAGGGTATGTCAAATACTATTCCAGTAAAGTTAGAAAGGGAAGGTGGTTGAAATATTAAACTAGATGCTGTTTTTGAGAATAGAGCATTTCTTTTTAGTTTGTTTTAATTTCCCTTAATTAACTTATTTAGAAAGATGAAAAGCCCCCAAGCCAAGATGGTGAAACACTTTCACAGCAGTGATTGGTTCAGTTTACAGCATGTAACATTAGGATGTCATTTAGAAGGTTAATAACAATTCTCAACAGCCTTTCATTAAAGTATGCATCCGAGTAGGTCATATATTAGTTAGCTCCAGTTAATTTCCACTTTAAGTTACCCTTTTTAAAAGAGTCAAATATCCTTTGAGAGTTCTAAAAGTATAATAGTATAGAAGCCTGCAGTAGAAGAATTCCAGAGTAAATCAGTTTGCTGAGCCAGTGAAGAGCCTTGTTCCTAGAACACTTATAAGCTAAGTGGACTTCTGAATCTTAAGTGAAGACTCTAATTTTTCTGAAATGTTATTCATTTAAAGACTTTAAATAAGCACTTAGTTTTTAGCACTTGAGCTTAAAATCATTTTTTGAGAAGATATAGTGAAGGATTCTTTGATGATAATATATTTATATAAAGAAAGTTCAACAATTCATTTTTTTGTGTATATTAATTTTATCCATACTAATAAGGCGCGCGGTTCGTTTCGCTGTGTTTTTTAACATTTAACAATAATTCTTTAATATATAGATAACTAACGTCTGGTTCGTTTTTGGTTTCGAGCTAGCGCCGCGTACTTCAGTGGATTGCAAGCGCGATTAGAGGAAAAGACCTAACGACGTCGCGCGTGTGTCGTGGCCATTTTGAGTTTTCATTGTTTTCCTCATTTTTGATACGTAGTAGTAACGGAAGAGAAAGACAATTTAAAGACAGCGTTTTGGGCTCCGTTAACGCAGCGTTTGCGAGCTATTGTTTATTCCTGTTCAATTAAGAGTTCTTTCAAGAGAAGTACAAGTTTAGCAAGAAACATTTTCTAATGTACTTCGTAAAAGGAGTTGGAGCATAAATACATTTTACAGCAGGATTATTTTTTAAAGAGTCTTCAGAGAAACAAAAAGGTAATTACCTTACACATTTCTTTTTAGCATTTATGATTCCTAGTTCACACAACAATTAGACAATAGTAACAATAATGTTTTTCTGTGGATATATTTTGATAATTCATGATTACCAGATACTAAAAAGAGCAAGTTAGCAGAAAGACAAATAGAAGAGATATCACTAGAGGATCTACAGTCAACATACATCTCTTTGAAGTAGCCTATTAGCAAATCAAGCTTAGGCAACAGGTAAAAGTTATTTGGGAAAATATAATAGCGAGTGGTCAGTAGTGATTAGAAGACTGATTCATTTAAAGTTGTATTTTCTTTTAGGATCATCCCATTTGAGCTAAACTTTCCATGAAGACGGTCTGAAGTACCTGCAGTGGGAGTTCTTGTCTTTTGTTGTTTTATCCATTCCCCTTGGGTTTGCCTGGCCAATGGTCTTAAGAAGCAGGATTGTTGAGCAGGCAGGCTTAGGGGGCTAGGTGGGCCAGCTTCACTCCTGCAGGATCCACTACTTCAGTTTTCCTGTCAGAATGAAAGGCCCACGGATTTGATCCTGCCTGTGAGTGAAGATGGACCCAGAGTCAGGGTTGAGTTTGGTAACTTTGGAAAAGATAGTATTAGAATTAAAGACAGAATTAAAAGAGACTAGAAAGGAGACTTTGTCCCTGGGAATTAAGATGGAGGAGTTGAATAGTAAAGTGAGAAAGGGGGATTTAGCAGAAGCTTCAGGTTTTAGCTTTGGACTAGAGAGTGAAGAGAGAGAACCACCCACTTTGTATCCAGAAGGAATTTAAGTCAAAGGATCTAGAGTAGCTAAAGAAAAAAAAAGTGGGGACTTTTTTTCAGGAGGTACAATAGTATCTACCCCATTAGCTCCCCCAGAACGATTTGGAGGGGATTTCAAAAGATTCAAATCATTCATTATGCAGTGTGAATTACACTATATGTGCCGACCAGAAGCATTTCCCACAGAAACTTCTAGAGTAGCCTTTTTGATTTCTTATCTCACAGGAGAAGCGGCAGCTTGGTCAGTTCCTTTGGTAGAAAGAAGAGCAGCAGAGTTACATGATTGGTTGGAGTTTAAGGTGATCTTTGGAAAGATGTTTGACAGAACACATTCCCAAAGTGTTGATGGATAGCTTTTAGAATTACGTCAAGGAAATCGGGAATTGGTTTCTTACATCACACATTTTAGAGGATTAGTGTTAGAAAGTGGTTGGCCAGAGGAAAAAAGGGCTTCCATTTTTTTAGAGAGGTCTTAGGGATGAGTTGAAGGATGCTTTATCAAACATTGTTGAGAGACCTACCTCTAGTGAAGATCTGATTAACTTGGTTATTCAATTAGATATGAGATTGGGAGAGAGAAGATTGGAAAAGCGAAGGAATTTTTCTGAGAATAAGGTTTGGTTCAGAAGTAAACGTCCTAGAACAGAGCAAGGAAAATCAAAACATTTTGCTCCTGGGTCCCAGGGAGAGACCAAAGGGGTGGAGCTAAACAACCATTTGTTGCTTAACAAGGACAAAATACACATTGTAAAAAGACTGATGACTTACTATGTAAAATTGTGCAAAATATAGAAATAACAGCATTGTTAATGTGATTTCTGGATGCACGGGTGAAAAGGCGCCAGAACTCTGACATGTTCTGGGAAGAAACGGCGGAAAATGTGATATTACACAAAATGTATTTCGGATAGAAGTATGAAACTTTATACACATATGCCCATGTTCAACGCACACATTTGTAGAAATTTGCTCCTAAATTGGACATTGTGTTACGGATGAAAAGGGCATAATTCTGTGAAAAGCAGACACAAGATCCCTCAGCGACGGGGTTGGAAGGAGTAGCTGCTACACAAAATATGTAATCTGTACATATGATTGTTATAGAGGTTGCACATGTGGAAATATGTATTGTACCAAAAGTAGATTGTGTTCAAGGAGCTAGGGGTGGATTCTAAGCCTCAAACCCACACCATAAAGGTGACACCCTGTTTTTCTCCTCCTATCAAGGAAGTGAGGAGACCCTGACCAATCCCCCTGTCAAAGGGGCGAGTTTAGGATAAACCAGCACACCCCTCCCTTCATCAAAGCCTAAATAGAGACAGCAGGGGGTAGATCAAGACACACACAGATCCACCCACTATCCCGACGCTGGCGGAGCACCCTGATGCAGGACTATCCATCTTCCTTGCTCCACACTCCAGAAACTTGGCAAAGCAGAAAGGCCCATTGCATAGCAGAACCCTTTTCAGCTAGGCCTTAAATTTCCAGAACCAGAACCAACCCCAGTGTCCTAAGTAGGGTGTTCTCTAGGCTTGAAGAGCAGTTCTCGCTTAGCAAGAGTATACCAGCGTGATGCATGTCACAATCCACCTTGAGATAGCTATTTTAGAGACAGGATCCCCTTCTCTACCAGCTGCCACTGAAACAAAAAACTGGTTTGTCTTCCTCAGTGGTTTTGTTTTTTCCAGGTAAAACATGACTGCCCTGCGCACATCTAGTCTAGTATTTTGGCCATGCTAGTGGGATTCCGGAAGAAAGTAGGTAGTTCAAATGATTGGTTCACATGGAACTTCGAGATGAATTTAGGTGCAAATCTGGGATGAGTGCGCATAACCACCTTATCCCTGTGAACTGTAACAAAAGGGTCTAGAAATGAAAGGCCCAGTAGTTCGCTAACCCATCTAATGGAAGTGATAGCCACTTGGAAGGCTGTCTTGTAAGCAAGGTCTTTTAGACTTGCTTTATGCATTGGTTCAAAGGGAGACCCCATGAGTGTGGTCAAAACATTTAGATCCCATCCGGGAGCTGGGTTAGGTAGGGGGTGGGCTGGGGTTTGGGGTGAATTCTCTTAACCCCTTCCATAAAAACCTTAACAGATATTTTCCACCACAACACTTTCTGTTGTGACGTAGTGTAGGCCGATAGAGCAGCTAGATGAACCTTTAGGGAATTAAAAACCAAACCTGAGTCTAACAAATGAGTTAGGTACAACACAATGTGGGTAGGCAAGCAGTCAATGGGATCGACGCCCTTGGTTTTACACCAGATGACAAAGCGTTTCCACTTACTGGAATAGCAATAACGAGTGTTAGGTTTTCTAGCCTCCCTGAGTATGTCCATGCATCTCCGAGGGAGTTGAAGGTGTCCAAACTCTATGACCTCAGGAGCCAGGCCGCTAAATTCAGAGTTTGCGGGCATGAGTGTAGTGTCTCCCCTCTGTCCTGAGACATGTTGTACGAGCATTTCCATTAGATGAGCGAACCAGGGTTGGTGGGCCCACATGGGGGCCACCAAAATCCTGGTAACTGGTTCCTGGTGCATCTTGTGCACTATCTTGTTGAGTAGGGGAGTCTGGGGGGCGGGTGGGGGCTTTGGGGAGCGTAGACACATTCCCCTGACCATGTTATCCAGAGTCAGTTCCCCTTGGAGCAGTTCTGGGGATACCTGGAGGTTTAGTCATGGCATTGGGCATTCTCCTGAGTAGCGAACAGGTCGATTTCTGGGAAGCCCCATTCTGCGAAGACGTTGGAGACTAGGTCTTCGTGCAGACGCCATTCGTATTCTAAGGGCAGTGGGAAGTCTCTGCTGAGTACGTCCACTAAAAGATTGAGTTCTCCTGGAACGTGTTGGGACAGTAGGAACATCTTGTGTTTGAGAGCCCACATCCAAATGTTCTGGGAAAGCTTGGATAGCCCTGAGAGTGTGTGCCCCCTGTTTATGTAATACATGGCTTTGGTGCCGTCTGTCAGGACCAGAACTGTCTTCCCCTATAGCTGTGTCTGAAAGGCCTTCAGTGCTTTGAATACCGCTAACTGCTCTAACAGATTTATATGGTTGGATGCTACTTGTGGGGACCACACTCCATGCGCTGTCTGATGAAGCAGCTGTGCCCCATACCCCGTGAGAGATGTCCGTCGTGAGAGTGGCTTCTACTGCAGGGGTGGTGAAGGTTTTCCCCTTCAAGAGGTTTTCCCTCGACCACCACTGCAGAGAGAGAGATAGCGAGGGCTGGTGAGAAAACTACCAGATCTTCCCATTGTCTGCTGGCCTGGCACCACTGGCTGTTGAAACAACCTAAACTACCTATTGCTAGGCAGTAAGCCCAAATGCACTCCTACCGAATCTTCGTTCGGGAGTTAAATGTTGACTCTTAGTTGATCAATTGATACTCTCATGTGGAAAGAGTGTTAATTGAGTCTTGACTTTAACAAATTACAAAATAGAAAATACATAACATCAATAAAGGGTAAATCGGGCATGTAAGATCACTTATGTAACCAATTATACAGATCTGGTACTGACCAATACTTTTTGATACTTTTTAATAGACCTCTCAAGGTCTGTTTTTTCAAACAAATGAACAATGTACAAAAGAATTATTCAGACAATGGTGAAGCATCCAGGAATTCTCATTCCAATTAACAAACAGAGTATATCCTGGTTTGTAAAGGTACATAAATGCAACAAAAGCAGAAAGCAAGTAGCTCAAAGCCTAGCATTATTATTCACATCCTGTAAATGTTCAAAGGGACATGTATATATTTCATTAACCAATTGTAAACCAGCGATATAAATTTAACAAACAGCAATAAGTTCACTCTTGGGGTTTTGTATTGTGAAGTAACACCATTCAGGGAAGCCCCTTTTAATAGGTGACATAGGTAACCAACGCGTTTCGGATCGAATGATCCATCTTCAGGGTGGGGACTTCACTGTTCCTGTATGTAGTAGGGTAGTGATTGTTAAATGCGTTCTAAAAGCCTTTCCTGCGGGGAATTCAAAAGAATAAACATTACCATTTAAGCTAATCAGTGAGGTTAACTGATATAATTTTGAACCGAAATAAGTAGAGAGGTAATGGGTACTAACCTCAATCTGAGGC
Source organism: Ambystoma mexicanum (assembly GCF_040938575.1). Taxonomy (NCBI): domain Eukaryota; kingdom Metazoa; phylum Chordata; class Amphibia; order Caudata; family Ambystomatidae; genus Ambystoma; species Ambystoma mexicanum. Next base: position 410,042,061 of record NC_090927.1, read on the forward strand.
TGATAAAGTTCCAATTCAGACCCAGTCAACAGCTGTAATGCGCCGGAGGCCGGGAAGTGACAGAATGCGGCCGGGACACCCTATAAGGAATAGTAACAGAGTAATGATCAGACCAAACAGTCGTGAGTCATCTAGATGGTCATAACAAAGTTTTCTCAACGAGCTATGTCTAAGCTATCCACCGAGGGGATAGAAATAGATATTAAATGTATATAGGAGCGCCAGCCTGGTATCTCGCTACGAGATACATGAAGTTCAATGCATCACGCCAAGTGTAAAAAGGCGGGTGCAAAAAAGTGCAGACGCAGGTGCGCCGTCCAAACGGAGTCTAAAGACCTACCTAGGTTGCAGATAAACACCGAGTGAGCCGACCGCTGTAAGCGTAGCGGCTCCACTACGGTAGGCATTAGTTGTTGTCCCGGTAACCCCACGCATGCGCGTTGGGCCAGCCGGGAAATCCGCCATATTGGTGTGGGCCACTCATCGCAGAGAGAGGAGCTCCATAGAGTAATAGGTAAGAGGACCTTGGAATCAATGTAACCCATGTAGCGGGGTCTCTATATTAAATATGTAGAGGAAAGCACTCAAACAGAAATTGATTACTCTGGGATGCGAGTGGGGGCACCACCGCGAAACCAAAAGGATTCGCGGGGTGCCCCCATCTCGCATCAATCTAAATGACAATTCCATGGGGGGGTATCTCAGGTGGCCGCATCTCTGTACTAAAAAGAGGTATTGAACTGGCGAGTCAAGCCAATATAACTATGTGCATTCCTAATCTACTAATCACCAAGTGACAAAGTCATAGAGTAAATGTATCGACAAGTCCATGGTGACGAATCGAGTGGACAAAGAGGGGAATATGTGATATCACACAATCTAGTTCTTAAGGACACAGGCTCTAGGTATTTGAGAACGAAAACCTAATAAGGAATATAGAGAGTGGAAATATGAGCTCAGAGTCACAATGGCGTGGGGACAACCCTATTTACCGCTTGGGGTGAGGCATTGTAGTCCATGAAACAATCATATGTCAGTTACCCTTGCAGCTGGGCGGACATTGTGGCGATTCAGGCTAATTTATACAAAGCACATTAAATCAAATTCAACATTCATCCCCCGAGGGTGCAGTGAGTCTAGAAGATCAATCCATAGTATTTCACGTTATGCTAATTTCCGTTGTATATCTCCCCCCCTGGTACCTGATGTCACTTGTTCTAAAATAACACATTTTAACTGCGCCACCGTGTGGCGTGCCTCTGTAAAGTGCAATGAAACAGGTGATTTGGGACTCTTGTTCCGAATATTGGACTTATGCTCAGTCCATCTTGTTTTCGCTTTCCGAGTAGTCATTCCTACATAATAGAGTCCACATGGACATTTCAGTGCATATATCACATTTTGAGCATCACAGGTACAGGAGTGTTTTAATTGTAAAGGTTTGCCAGAATGGGGGTGTGTAATGTGATTGCCCTTTATGATGTTGCCACAGTGTTGACAATTGTGGCATGGAATAGTGCCTTTGTGTTGGGTGGACGGACCCCCAACTGGGATCTCAGCTTTCACTAGGGTCTTTCGTATAGATTTGCTATTTCTATAGGCAAACGTTGGAGGATCAGGGAAAAGATGTTGCAATTGTGGGTCCAATTGTAGCATGGGCCAGTTTTTTTTGATGGCTTTCTTAATTCTTGTGCTCTGGACCGAGTAGGTGGTAACATATGTCAGTGTTTCTCGAGATTTTGTTGGTTTCGGTACTAGTAGTGAGTCCCTGTTTATCTCACGGACCTTTCCTGATACATCTGAGATCAATGTAGAGTCGTATCCTCTTGCTGTGAATTTATTTTCCAGTGTAATCACCTGACGTTCATATTCAGTGGGTTCTGAGATGTTCCTCCTATAACGTAGAAATTGACTCAGTGGCACACTGTCAATGGTTCGTTTAGGATGGAAACTTGTGGCGAGTAATAGACTATTCCTGTCAGTTGGTTTGGTGTAAATCCTGGTCTCCAATTTAGCTCCAGCCACGTAAATTTCCACATCCAGGAAATGTATGGTTGTTGTACTTGTCTCTGTAGTAAACCTAATGCGTGGATTCATCCGATTCATCATGTCAAAGAAATTGACCAATTCGTCTTGAGGACCAGTCCATACCCCAAAGACGTCATCAATGTATCTCACGTACAGGGATAGGCGTCTCATCCATCTTGGTGATGTAAGAACATGTTCGTATTCCAGATAGTACATAAATGCATTGGCATAGCACGGTGCCATAGCTGCACCCATGCTTGTGCCTGAAATTTGGATAAAGTATCTATCCTGAAACTTAAAAAAGTTGTTATTAAGTACCAATTTCAAGAGGGAGAGAATGAACAGCCGGTCTCCTTGACATTTGTCCGATCTCAAAATAAGCCATTCTATAGCTTCTAGGCCAGCTTCATGGGCAATATTTGTGTATAAGGACGTAACGTCCATAGTAAATAATATATCTCTCCCTTCCACAAACTGCGTGTTCTTCAACAGTTGCAGGAAGTGCATGGTGTCCTTCACATAAGTCGGCGTCTCTTGGACCAAGGGTTGAAGTATTTTGTCCAGATATTGTGCCAAAGGTTCAAGGATGCTATTAGTAGCTGCTATAATGGGGCGGCCTGGAGGTTTTAACAGTCTCTTATGGATTTTAGGTAAGATATACATCACCGGCATGATGGGATGTTTATTGTCGAGAAACCGGCGTGTTTTCTCAGAGATTACGTCATTCTCTTCGGCCTCATCCAGGACTTTTTCAATCAGAGCTCGCACTGTTTCTGTTGGGTTCATAGGGACCTCAAGGTAAGTTTCCTCGTCTCTTAATTGGCCTTCAATTTCATCGAGGTAATCCTGTTTGTCCATCAGGACTAGGGCTCCTCCCTTATCTGCTGGTTTGAAGATGATAGTTTGATTGTCTAATAGATTTTTCAATGTCTGGCGTTCGATTTTAGTGAAGTTTCCTTGAGCCTTAGTTTTGAATCGTATCTTCTTGAAGTCTTCAAGTACGGTCTTCTCAAAAGTGGATAGTATATGGTTATGTATTGGGGGATTAAAAGTACTTTTAGGAGTAAGCTCTAGGAATTCATGTGGCAATATTGACTATCAGGGTTTCTTCGTCTGCTGGAAGACTATAAGTTGGACATAGTCTATAGCTGGCAAGCCTATTACGGGTATAACCCGAATAAACAGAATAGTAGCAATCCACGGAAGACCGGACACCCCTCGATTGGGAACACCTCTTCTGACGCTTCCAGCACAGAACTAGACGCCATATCAGGTCAGACCGCGGAAACAACACAAGGTCCCTCAGCCAGCGAGCCCACGAACCATGAAGCTACGACTTCCCCTTTTTTAGAAAAAAGCCGACTCGAAGAGGACAAATGAAAAAATCCACAGAGAAAGAAGGGGACGAAGAAACCCTGATAGTCAATATTTCGTCATACCATCTCTCGAAGATGGAGACACAAGTTCTGAGGAAAGGTTTATCCTTTGTTCCAATGAATAGCAGTACCTTATTGAGGGAAAAGATTGATTTCTTTAAACTTATGCGCAAATTGAAGCTTAAAGTATTCTTCAACTCTCTGGAAGAAGACAACATCGAAAAGGAACCACATGAATTCCTAGAGCTTACTCCTAAAAGTACTTTTAATCCCCCAATACATAACCATATACTATCCACTTTTGAGAAGACCGTACTTGAAGACTTCAAGAAGATACGATTCAAAACTAAGGCTCAAGGAAACTTCACTAAAATCGAACGCCAGACATTGAAAAATCTATTAGACAATCAAACTATCATCTTCAAACCAGCAGATAAGGGAGGAGCCCTAGTCCTGATGGACAAACAGGATTACCTCGATGAAATTGAAGGCCAATTAAGAGACGAGGAAACTTACCTTGAGGTCCCTATGAACCCAACAGTGCGAGCTCTGATTGAAAAAGTCCTGGATGAGGCCGAAGAGAATGACGTAATCTCTGAGAAAACACGCCGGTTTCTCGACAATAAACATCCCATCATGCCGGTGATGTATATCTTACCTAAAATCCATAAGAGACTGTTAAAACCTCCAGGCCGCCCCATTATAGCAGCTACTAATAGCATCCTTGAACCTTTGGCACAATATCTGGACAAAATACTTCAACCCTTGGTCCAAGAGACGCCGACTTATGTGAAGGACACCATGCACTTCCTGCAACTGTTGAAGAACACGCAGTTTGTGGAAGGGAGAGATATATTATTTACTATGGACGTTACGTCCTTATACACAAATATTGCCCATGAAGCTGGCCTAGAAGCTATAGAATGGCTTATTTTGAGATCGGACAAATGTCAAGGAGACCGGCTGTTCATTCTCTCCCTCTTGAAATTGGTACTTAATAACAACTTTTTTAAGTTTCAGGATAGATACTTTATCCAAATTTCAGGCACAAGCATGGGTGCAGCTATGGCACCGTGCTATGCCAATGCATTTATGTACTATCTGGAATACGAACATGTTCTTACATCACCAAGATGGATGAGACACCTATCCCTGTACGTGAGATACATTGATGACGTCTTTGGGGTATGGACTGGTCCTCAAGACGAATTGGTCAATTTCTTTGACATGATGAATCGGATGAATCCACGCATTAGGTTTACTACAGAGACAAGTACAACAACCATACATTTCCTGGATGTGGAAATTTACGTGGCTGGAGCTAAATTGGAGACCAGGATTTACACCAAACCAACTGACAGGAATAGTCTATTACTCGCCACAAGTTTCCATCCTAAACGAACCATTGACAGTGTGCCACTGAGTCAATTTTACGTTATAGGAGGAACATCTCAGAACCCACTGAATATGAACGTCAGGTGATTACACTGGAAAATAAATTCACAGCAAGAGGATACGACTCTACATTGATCTCAGATGTATCAGGAAAGGTCCGTGAGATAAACAGGGACTCACTACTAGTACCGAAACCAACAAAATCTCGAGAAACACTGACATATGTTACCACCTACTCGGTCCAGAGCACAAGAATTAAGAAAGCCATCAAAAAAAACTGGCCCATGCTACAATTGGACCCACAATTGCAACATCTTTTCCCTGATCCTCCAACGTTTGCCTATAGAAATAGCAAATCTATACGAAAGACCCTAGTGAAAGCTGAGATCCCAGTTGGGGGTCCGTCCACCCAACACAAAGGCACTATTCCATGCCACAATTGTCAACACTGTGGCAACATCATAAAGGGCAATCACATTACACACCCCCATTCTGGCAAACCTTTACAATTAAAACACTCCTGTACCTGTGATGCTCAAAATGTGATATATGCACTGAAATGTCCATGTGGACTCTATTATGTAGGAATGACTACTCGGAAAGCGAAAACAAGATGGACTGAGCATAAGTCCAATATTCGGAACAAGAGTCCCAAATCACCTGTTTCATTGCACTTTACAGAGGCACGCCACACGGTGGCGCAGTTAAAATGTGTTATTTTAGAACAAGTGACATCAGGTACCAGGGGGGGAGATATACAACGGAAATTAGCACAACGTGAAATACTATGGATTGATCTTCTAGACTCACTGCACCCTCGGGGGATGAATGTTGAATTTGATTTAATGTGCTTTGTATAAATTAGCCTGAATCGCCACAATGTCCGCCCAGCTGCAAGGGTAACTGACATATGATTGTTTCATGGACTACAATGCCTCACCCCAAGCGGTAAATACGGTTGTCCCCACGCCATTGTGACTCTGAGCTCATATTTCCACTCTCTATATTCCTTATTAGGTTTTCGTTCTCAAATACCTAGAGCCTGTGTCCTTAACAACTAGATTGTGTGATATCACATATTCCCCTCTTTGTCCACTCGATTCGTCACCATGGACTTGTCGATACATTTACTCTATGACTTTGTCACTTGGTGATTAGTAGATTAGGAATGCACATAGCTATATTGGCTTGACTCGCCAGTTCAATACCTCTTTTTAGTACAGAGATGCGGCCACCTGAGATACCCCCCCATGAAATTGTCATTTAGATTGATGCGAGATGGGGGCACCCCGCGAATCCTTTTGGTTTCGCGGTGGTGCCCCCACTCGCATCCCAGAGTAATCAATTTCTGTTTGAGTGCTTTCCTCTACATATTTAATATAGAGACCCCGCTACATGGGTTACATTGATTCCAAGGTCCTCTTACCTATTACTCTATGGAGCTCCTCTCTCTGCGATGAGTGGCCCACACCAATATGGCGGATTTCCCGGCTGGCCCAACGCGCATGCGTGGGGTTACCGGGACAACAACTAATGCCTACCGTAGTGGAGCCGCTACGCTTACAGCGGTCGGCTCACTCGGTGTTTATCTGCAACCTAGGTAGGTCTTTAGACTCCGTTTGGACGGCGCACCTGCGTCTGCACTTTTTTGCACCCGCCTTTTTACACTTGGCGTGATGCATTGAACTTCATGTATCTCGTAGCGAGATACCAGGCTGGCGCTCCTATATACATTTAATATCCGTTTCTATCCCCTCGGTGGATAGCTTAGACATAGCTCGTTGAGAAAACTTTGTTATGACCATCTAGATGACTCACGACTGTTTGGTCTGATCATTACTCTGTTACTATTCCTTATAGGGTGTCCCGGCCGCATTCTGTCACTTCCCGGCCTCCGGCGCATTACAGCTGTTAACTGGGTCTGAATTGGAACTTTATCAGCCTCAGATTGAGGTTAGTACCCATTACCTCTCTACTTATTTCGGTTCAAAATTATATCAGTTAACCTCACTGATTAGCTTAAATGGTAATGTTTATTCTTTTGAATTCCCTGCAGGAAAGGCTTTTAGAACGCATTTAACAATCACTACCCTACTACATACAGGAACAGTGAAGTCCCCACCCTGAAGATGGATCATTCGATCCGAAACGCGTTGGTTACCTATGTCACCTATTAAAAGGGGCTTCCCTGAATGGTGTTACTTCACAATACAAAACCCCAAGAGTGAACTTATTGCTGTTTGTTAAATTTATATCGCTGGTTTACAATTGGTTAATGAAATATATACATGTCCCTTTGAACATTTACAGGATGTGAATAATAATGCTAGGCTTTGAGCTACTTGCTTTCTGCTTTTGTTGCATTTATGTACCTTTACAAACCAGGATATACTCTGTTTGTTAATTGGAATGAGAATTCCTGGATGCTTCACCATTGTCTGAATAATTCTTTTGTACATTGTTCATTTGTTTGAAAAAACAGACCTTGAGAGGTCTATTAAAAAGTATCAAAAAGTATTGGTCAGTACCAGATCTGTATAATTGGTTACATAAGTGATCTTACATGCCCGATTTACCCTTTATTGATGTTATGTATTTTCTATTTTGTAATTTGTTAAAGTCAAGACTCAATTAACACTCTTTCCACATGAGAGTATCAATTGATCAACTAAGAGTCAACATTTAACTCCCGAACGAAGATTCGGTAGGAGTGCATTTGGGCTTACTGCCTAGCAATAGGTAGTTTAGGTTGTTTAGATATTTTGTCCCAAGTGGTCTTGTGACGTTAGCCCGCCTGCACCTGAAATTTCACCATAAAATTCATTGACATTATTTCTTTATTTAATAGTGTGAACTAACACCTTTGGTGTGCTTCTACTCCACATCAATTATCCTGATTTACATTAGCTGTGCATTCCCACCCCATAGTTCTCTTGTGTTTTCCACCACTGGCTGTTGAGCCACTCTTGCATGGGACGCATGCGCAGCCGCGCGTGGGGAACTAAGTAAATCCATGACGTCATCATACCTAGCAAGCGCATGGCCTTGCGTACAGTCACTTCCCGACTGGCTACATATTGAGGGATCTGAGAAAGCATGTTCTGAACCCTCTCGTTGAAGGGGAAGACGAGGCTGTCTTTTGCCCATATTAGAGCCCCTAGAAAATGATTGACTTGACTGGCGTCTAAGCTGGATTTTTTCTCGATGGAGAATCCCAGACTGAACAGGAGGTGTATTGTCTTCGGAGCATTCAATAGGCATGTTTCGTAAGAGTCGCCTGTTATGAGCCAGTCGTCGAGGTAAAAGTAAACTGGGACGGATAGTCTGCGCAGGTGTGCTGCCGCAACTGCCAGGACCTTTGTAAACACCCTTGGTGCCGAGGCAATGCCGAAGGGGAGGACTTTGAATTGATAGTGCTTGTCCTCTATCATGAACCTTGATATTTTCTGTGCGCTGGCAACATTGAAATATGCAAGTATGCATCTTTCATGTCCAGCGTTGCCATGTAATTCTCCTGTTTCAACAGTGGGATTACTTCCTGCAGAATTAACATACAAAACTTGAGGTTTGACAAATTTGTTCGCTGGGCGCAAGTCTAGTACAGGGCGCATGGTGAGGTCCTTTTAGGGTACAAGGAAGTACACTGAATAAATACCCTTGTTTACCTGAAGAATTGGGACGGCTTCTATGGCGTCCTTTTCTAGAAGTGTTTCCACCTCTTGTTTCAGGATTCATATATGGTCTGGCGTCTTGTCTTGGGCGCCTGAACTGTGGTGGTCAGGCGAATTCCATGCAGTACCCGTGGGCGACCGTCTTGAGAACCCACTGGTCTGACGTTATCCCCTCCCATGCCGAAAAGAAAGATGTTAAGCGCCCCCCGACCGGGGTGACATGGGAGGGGACCTGGATCTGTAGGTCATTTCAAGCCGGAGGCTGTGGTTCCCCTGGAGTTGGGACCTCTGCCTCTGCCCTTCCTGCGCCGCCGCCACCTAGGTGGATAGTTGGCGGGGGTGCTAGAAGCCTGACCTGAGTTCCATGTGTTTCCCATATTATACTGGTTTTGTGTAGAACGGGTTTGCCCCGAAAGGACCAACGGGAACCGCCCCTCCCCCCCCCCCTTTGGGGGGGTGGGGGGTGGGGGGGGGGGGGGGAGGTTTTTGGGTGATTTTCTGCAGGGATTGAATAGTCTCATGCTCCATTTTGGCAGTCTCGAGGGCCTCGTCGACTGCTTTACCAAAGAGATTTGATTCCTCAATAGGCTTATTAATAAGAGCAGCGTGCGTCTCTGGCTTGAAACCCGAGTTTCGGAGCCAAGCGTGCCGTTTGAGCATGGTGCCCTGGGCTAGGGATCTTCCTGCCGTCTCTGCAGTATCCATAGTATTTTTTAGTACATTTTGGTTGACCTGCCTGCCCTCGGCCACTATGGCGAGTAGGAACAAGTTACTTACCTGTAACTGTTGTTCTCCAGCATGGGTCTGGCATGGATTCACATGCTCATGAATATTCCCCGTCGTCAGGCTGGGAATCCTCGGTAAAGAAAAAACCAGTATCAGTTTCGTTTCTGATCTGTCTTTCGTAGTAATAACCAATCACTGGTCTCTGCGTCATACTGACCACAGCCAATGACTGCCCTCTACCTAAGCACCGCCTCTGGCAGCCATCTTCAGATTTGGAAGCACGTGAAGTGGCAGTATGACCAAGTGAAGAGCCGCAGAGGGGTAGGCGGGAGGGTTCGCATGTGAATCCATGCCAGACCCATGCTGGAGAACAACAGTTACAGGTAAGTAACTTGTTCCTTCTCCAGCATGGGGTCTGGCATGGATTCACATGCTCATGAATAAAGAATACATAGCAGTACACACATGCACAACCACGGGAGGTGGCAAAGGCTCAACATTAAGCATCTTACCTCCTCACCAGGCTCACCTCAGGCGAACAGGTTGCGCAGCACTGCTTGGCCGACCCTGGACTCCTCCCTGGAATCCCGGTCGACGCAGTAGAATTTCGTGAAGGTGTGCGTCGACCTCCACGTAGCAGCCCTGCATATGTCCAGCAGGGGCACACCAGATAGGAACGCCGTGGTAGCTGCGATCGCTCTGGTGGAATGGGCTCTCGGACGGCCAGGCAGCGGTCGGTTTGCCAACCGGTGACAGTACATGATACAGCCGGAGAGCCATCTGGAGATGGAAGCCTTCGAGAGAGCCTTCCCCTGATTGACAGGTCCAAAGTTCACAAAGAGTTGTGACGTCTTCCGAAACCCCTTCGTGCGGTCCACGTAGAACTTCAGCGCTCTAGCTACATCCAGCGAGTGCAAAGTCCTCTCAGCCGGCGACGAAGGCGACGGGAAGAACACAGGTAACACCAAGGGTTCGTTGAGATGGAAGTCCGACGGTACCTTGGGCATGAAGGAGGGGTGCGTCCTGAGCACTACCCTCGTGTCGTGGAAAGTCAAGTACGGGGCCTTGCAGGAAAGGGCCTGGATCTCTCCCACTCGTCGTGCGGAGGTGATGGCCACAAGAAAAGCTGTTTTCCACGATAGAAACTTCAACGGGGCCGAGTGCAGAGGCTCGAACGGAGGTCCCATGAGCTTGGTCAGCACCACGTTGAGCTCCCACGCCGGGGCCGGAGCCTTCACCGGCGGGAACGATCTGAACAGTCCCTTCATGAACTCTTTCACCAGACGATGAGACCACAAGGACGTCCGCCCCGTGGTTCTGGTGTATCGGGAGATCGCAGCAAGATGAATCTTGATGGACGCGTGTGCCAAACCAGCTTTGGCCAGCGTCAGCAGGTACGGCAGTACTTGGGGAGCCGTAATCCGTAGAGGGTTAATCTTCTGTGCGTGGCACCAGACAGAGAACCTCTTCCATTTGTGTCCGTAGCATTTAAGAGTCGAGGACGCCCTGGCCTTTGCAAGAACCTCTCTGCAATCGGCCGGTATGTCGTATCCTCCAAACTCTAGCGCTGCAGGAGCCAGGCCTGCAAGTTCAGCGACTTCGGGTCGTGGTGGAGGATGGCGCCTCCTTCCCTGGAGAGTAGATCCGCGTCCGCCGGCAGCTTGATCGGCGGGGACGCTGACAAGTCCAGAAGGTCCGGGAACCATATCTGCCTCGGCCACGCAGGTGCGACGAGGATCATCCTGCACCGTGACCTCTTGAGCTGGTTGACGAGCCGGATTAGCAGAGGCAAGGGAGGGAACGCGTAGAGGAACAGGCCCTCCCAGGGGAACGAGAAAGCATCGCCCATGCTCCTCGTCTGGGGAAACCTGCTGGCGAACCTCCGGCACTTGGTGTTCGTCGCCGTCGCGAACAGGTCGATCTGGGGTGTGCCCCACCGTCGGAAGAGGCGATCCACCAGATCCTGCCGTAGTTCCCACTCGTGGCACGAGCGCAGCTCCCTGCTGAGTGAGTCGGCGATGGTGTTTTTTATCCCTGCCAGATGAAACGGCACCAGAAAAATCCCTTGGGCGACGGCCCAATGCCACAGGTCCTGCGCCTCCTTGGACAGCGCTGGGGACCTGGTTCCGCCCTGTTTCCTGATGTAAAACATGGTGGTGGTGTTGTCGGTGAAGATCCTCACCACCTTGCCCTTGAGGGACGGAAGGAAGGACCTGAGGGCCCAAAACACTGCACGGAGCTCCAGGACGTTGATATGCAGGGACTTCTCCGTCGGGAGCCAGAGTCCCCTCGCGTGCAGATTTTCGGTGTGCGCTCCCCACCCTTCCAGGGAGGCATCCGTGGTCACAGTCTCCTGGTGGGCTGGGGTCTGGAAGTCCATGCCCGCCGTCAGATGCGCGCGGGTGCCCCACCACCGTATCGCTCGTCGGAAACTCTCGTCGAGCTTGATCCTTTCCTCGAAGCTGCCCGTCGTCTGGATCCAGCGCGCATCCAGGAATTCTTGCAACGGGCGCATCCGGAGCCTGCACATGGGAATGAGGTAGATGCAGGAAGACATCATCCCGAGGAGGGACTTGATGGATCTCACTTTGGCCGCGTCGGCCACCAACATCCGTTGCACCTTGCCCAAGATGGTCCTGGTCCTCTCCTTGGACGGGGAGGCCAGAAGGGACACTGTGTCGAGCCTCGCTCCCAGAAACAGTGCGACTTGCGCGGGCACCAGGTGGGATTTGGCGTAGTTCACGGAGAATCCCAGGTCCGTGAGGAGTTGGACGGTCCTTGCCGTGTGGACCACGGCGAGCTCCTTCGTCTTGGCGCGGATGAGCCAGTCGTCCAGGTAGGGGTAGACGTGAATCCCCTCGCGGCGCAGCTGCGCCGCCACCGGTGCGAGGCACTTGGTGAATACCCTGGGTGCCGACCGTAGTCCGAAGGGAAGGGCTTTGAACTGGTAATGACGCCCTTGGACCACGAACCTGAGGAATTTTCGGTGCCCCTTTAGGATGGGAATGTGGAAGTAGGCATCCTCCAAATCCAACGACGATAGGAAGTCTCCTTCCTCCAGTTGACCCAGGACGTGCTGGAGGGTGACCATCCGGAACTTCTGCGCCTTGATGAACTTGTTCAGCCGTCGCAGGTCCAGGATGGGGCGCCATCCTCCCGTCTTCTTCTTCACGAGGAAGTATCGCGAGTAGACTCCGGAGCCCCGAAGCCTCTTTGGGACGAGTTCGATGGCGCCCTTTCTGAGCATCGCCTTTACCTCCAGGAGAAGTTGAGGGACGTGAAGTTCTTTCCTGGCCACGGGGGGGGACGCGCGGGCACCTTCTTTGAAACTCGAGCGCGTGGCCCCGGGCCAGGGCGTCCAGCACCCAACGGTCGGTGGAGATGGACTCCCACACGCTGACGAAGCCCGCCAGCCGGCCTCCCACCGGGGTGCTTCGGTGGGGGCCCGACCCCACGGCCGGTTCAATCCTGCTTGGACGCGGCCTTGCCGCCTTGACCTCCTTGGCGACGACGGCGGGGTCCACTAGACTTGCCTCGTCCTCTGTAGGCCTCTTGCGACGACGAGCGGGCCGCTTGACGGTAGGAAGCGAAACCGCCGCCGGAACCTTTGGAGGCGCCCTTGCCTCCGCCGCTCCGAAAGGGCGTCCGTCGTTGCTGCAGGACTCCAAGGGCCCGGGCCGTCTCAGTATCCGCCTTGATGGCCTGAAGGGAATCGTCCACTGTCTTCCCAAACAGGTTGTTCCCGTCGAAGGGCATGTCCAGGACTCTGGTCTGGACATCCTGCCGAAAGTCCGTAGCTTTGAGCCATCCACGACGTCGAAGGCAAACGCCGTTGCCCAGCTGGCGGAACCCAGTGTCGGCGATGTCCGTCGCCACGGTGATGGCGTGGTCCGAAGCCACTTCACCTTCCTGGAGGATCTCAAGGGCCTCCGCCCTCTTGTCGTCCGGCAGAAAATCCAGCAGGGGAGCCATCTTGTACCAGAGCTCCCTGTCGTAGCGGGCCACGATAACCAAGGCGTTGGCCGCTTTAATCGTCGTCGCTGCCGACGAGATGACTCTACGTCCCATAGCATCCAATTTCTTTCCCTCGCCGTCCGGCGGGGAAGTCGATGTGGAGGCCGCACCCCCCCCGCTTTCTTCCTGGCTGCCGCGGAGACGACGGAGTCAGGGGTAGGCTGCGCCCGGAGGCATAGGGGGGCCGTGTCCGGGACCCGGTACTTTTTCTCGTACCGGTCTCTTCTAGCTGGCGTAGTGGAAGGGTTCTTGAGGAGGGAAAGGCCCTCATCCCAAATGTCGTCCAACAGAGGCACTGCGAGGACCGTCTTCCCCTTGGCCTCGCGCCGCTGATAAAGGAAGCCTTCCTTTTTCTTCTCCTCAGGGCAGAGTTGGAAAAGCTCGGAAGCCCTGGAGATCATGGAGTGGAAAGATCCGATCTCGTCGGGCGGAGAAGCCCTGGTGGGGGGCGACGACGGAAAATCCTCGTCGTATGCCTCGTCGTCCGTACCCGTCGCTGCCGTGTCAGTCCCCGTATCATCCCCTCGGGTGGACGGGGAGGAGGGCTGGACGGGGCGCGACGGTTGAAAAGGAGGTGGAGGATGGATCCTTCTTTTCTTGGTAGGGGGAACACCAGAAGGTCCCGGTTCTGGATCCCCCGACGGGAGAGGTTCCTCCGTCGGTAACGGTAGCCTCGTCCTTATCTCGGTGCATAAGGACTGTATGGCCAACAAAATGGCCGCCGAGTTGTCTCGCGGCGCTGGCAGAGGGGAATCCGACGGGCGAGCAGGGGCCCCGTCGGTATCCTCGACGATGTCGTCGTCGTCACCCGCGTCGGGGTCCATTCCGACGGGCTGGCCTTGTTCCACGCCTAGGCCGTGGCTTAAGACCTCGATCAGCTCCTCTTCTGAGGTTGAGGCCGAATCTACGATGACGCCCTGCCCCCCCTTCTTCTTCCCCACGGAGGGTTTCACGGGGGTCCTATCGATGGGCACAAAAGAAGACTCCCTCCGAGGAGGCAGGGAGATTCTGGGACCTGATGTCGCCACCACTGGCGCAGCCTCCACAGGCTGAGCCAGGGCCGCCGCGACCGTTTCGATAGAGGGCTTGGTCGGATGGATCAAGGCCTTCACCACCTTAGGTGCGCTCACCGCCTTATCCTTGAGGGAGGGGGCACTGCCACGCTCCTCCTCTGCCTTAGAGCTCGACCGGGGCCTCTCCAGGAGCTTCGCCGGGTGCTCGGCCTTCCTCTTACCCGACCCAGAGCGTTGGCTCGTGGTTGATGGTGCCGGGGAGGGTGCGCCCTGCCTGGCGCCCGTAGAGCCCGACCGTTCGGCGCTCCCGGTGCCAGCGGACTCGCGGTGCTTGGCCTTATGTTGGACCCCCGTCGCCGGGGCGCCCTCAAAGGTCTTAGAAGACCGCTCGGGTTTCTTCTTCTCGCCAGACGGGCTCTTACCCTCCAGCCAGTTGGCGAGACGTTGATGACGGTCCTTCATGGTCCGTTCCGACATGTTGCCGCAAAACGCACAATCCTTCTCCACGTGCGTTTTGTCCTCATGAAGGCAGTAAAGGCAGAAAGAGTGTTCGTCTTCCTTAAAGACGTTCTGCAGCTGGCATCCAGGGCAGACCCTGAACAGCTTTCCGGGCGTCGAGCTTCCCTTCTCCTGGGCCATCTCCGAGACCGGGCCTGAGAAGCTTCTGGAGTCCTCCGAAGTGTAGCTCGACGAAATCTTCACCCTTGAGGGGCACAGACGAATCCGACACGGGTCCCCGTTGATCGGATGTAGGATCGGTGGAGCTTGAGGCTCTTTTGACCGAAAGAATTGAAGTTTTTTGTGAAAAAGCGCGAAAAAAAGCACTAACGCTCGAGAGCAATAGCACGAGGATCCCAACACATGAACGTGCGGTAAAAATCTGAAGATGGCTGCCAGAGGCGGTGCTTAGGTAGAGGGCAGTCATTGGCTGTGGTCAGTATGACGCAGAGACCAGTGATTGGTTATTACTACGAAAGACAGATCAGAAACGAAACTGATACTGGTTTTTTCTTTACCGAGGATTCCCAGCCTGACGACGGGGAATATTCATGAGCATGTGAATCCATGCCAGACCCCATGCTGGAGAAATATAGTTCTTGCGGGTTCAGGCACCTCTTGGAGGCTTTCCTGCATTAGTTTCCACTGTACATCAGCATAACTGGCAAGCAGCGTAGTGTTTGCTATGCGTGTGGTAAAAGCAGTTGCCAAGGTGATTCACTTTCCCAAGGCGTACAGCCTCTTTGACTCCTTATCGGGAAGTGCCTCTCCCGTAGCAAGGGGTACTCGCGCCAGTTTCCGGGTGGTGGTAACCACTAGGGAACCGGGGGTGGCATGGCCTTTAATATATTTTGGGTCAGTATGCGATGGCCGAAATAATTTCTCCACCCTTGGATTCACTGCCCTAGTCTGGGCTGGTGTGACTAGGGAAGGAGCCAATCTCCTTTTAGTGGAATTTAGGAGAGGAATGGCTTGGCTGAGGGGGACATTTTTTATGAATGTCCTCCACAAAATCTTGTGTAGGTAAGGCCTCTTGGGTGGCGATCTGAAAAAATGATCGGCCGCCTTCCTTAAGATGGCATTGAAAGGACAGCCCTGTCGGGTGCCTCTGCCCAGTGGGAAGGTCCTAGAGGTCCAGCCATTTACCCTGACCGCAGCCATTGGCGCCTCATACAGCAGCTGAACCCAGCTGAGAAAGGTCTCACCAATGCCCATGCGTCTCATTATCGCCCACAGGCTTACCCACACCGAGTCGAACGCTTTCTCGAAATCAATTGCTAAAAGAGCAAGTGGCGCGTCGAGGCTCAGGGCTCCCCCCCCCCTTCTATTCGCCCTAGCGATTGAACCGCTTGCCCAATGGCTCCGGCAGGTTACTACATGGTCAGGCTTTTGCTGGCCAGACGGATGAGAGGACAGGGTATCCCTATATGCAGATGACCTGCTACTCTATGTCAGCAACCCAGACTACGCATGCCCAATCATAACGACTTTTGGGGAATTCAGTGGACTCAGTTAACTAGGGTAAATCGGTCCTGTTCCCAGTGAAGGGCGACGACCTGGCAGTCCCCTGGGGCATGCCATATCGGGTGGAGAGAGGAGGCTTCCGCCATCTGGGCATATGGGTCTCAGGGACTCTCTCAGAATACATAGCGCACAACCTGCACCCACTTATTGACCGCTTTGCCGGGGGATGTACAGCACTGGATGCTCCTTCCTCTCACACTCATGGGCAGATCGGCCCTCTTCAAAATGATGGTGCTTCCACGCTTCCTTTATGTACTGCAGAATGCCCAATTGGCCATACCAAACGGGGAATTTAACCGAGTAGAGCGCCAAGTCAGGAAACTGATATGGAAGGGCAGGCAGCCTCGAATCGCGTTGACCACGTTGCAACGATCCATCTGGGAGGGGGGCATAGGACTCCCACACCTCAGGTCCTACTACTGGGCCTGTCAACTAAACGTAGTTAATGACCTCCTTCACGAAGACCCCGAACAACCACACATTAGAGCGGAGGAACCCATTATCCAAGGCACCCACCACTGGAAACAACATACCAGACCCTAACAAGGCCCCCCCTCACAAACGATGTCTACCCATATCGCGATGATCTGGAGGCAGGCACACACCCAATATAGGCTGGGGGAACAGGATCACTATGGCACAACCATAATGGCACAACTACGGGTTGAAGGAGGTAAGGAAGTTGGCTGCATGGACCCGGAGGGTGGAGGCTGGGATAACCACAATAGGAGACATTATTGCGGATGGTTCCATCCTTCCATTCGAAACCCTGCAGCAGAGATTCGGAATATCTGCCACAGAACATTACCACTACCTGCAATTTACTCACGCCATTAATGCACATGGGCAAGAGCTCAACGACATACCAGATTACATACCTCTGGAACGCAATTTACTACCACAACACATTCCTGCCAAGAGCACCACTATTCTGTACAAGGCGATTAACGCGTTCGCCACTCCGGACTTGGTCAGTCTCAAAAATAAATGGGAGGGAGCTGTGGGGCCCATTGAACCAGAGGACTGGATCCAAATACTGATGCACCCATGCGATATCGCAATAGACTCCAGAATTAGACTGGTACAACTTAAGATACTCCATAGGGTGTACTACCCCCGAGGGGCCCTATTTGGCTGGGGGAGGGCGGAGGACCCTAACTGTCTGAAATGTCGGAGGGAGGAGGGCACTTTCATCCACCTTCTCTGGGAATGCCCTCAAATCAAGATCTTCTGGGCGCAATGTTGTCCACTGTTAACGAGAACCCTGGGGTGCACAATCCCACAACCTGCAATAATGTTACTGGGTGCCCCAGATGATAATATTCCGTATAAATGGGAGAGTATTTTTCTCTCCAATGCAATGGGCCTGATAAAACGCGATATAGCACAGAAATGGGGGGCCCCGGAAAGCCCATCAGTGGCCCAATGGTTAAACGAAATGGACATATGTGCAGCAAAAGAGCATAGAATCTATACAGCACAGGGATGCCCGGCAAAAGCCATCAAGATCTGGGGAAAGTGGGAAGACCATGTGATATAGACCTCGCCGGTTAAATAGGAAAAGAGATGGACACAACCACTATACGGGACATAAGGAGAAATGCAGACCCCGAAAGTAAAGTGCAGAGCGGCAAGACAGGAATGGAGTGATGAACCAATCCGGGCGTTGAGGGGAGGGAGGGTGGGGGGGGGGGTGAGATTTGTTGGTTTACTGTATGTAGGTTTTAAAACCAATAAAATGTGTTATAAAAAAAAAAGATGGCATTGAAAGCCATCTGATCGTCTACTGGTGAAGCCTGGCGGGCCGGAGTGGAAGGAGAAGAATCCAAACACAGGACATCTGTGTCTTGATTGTGGGTAGGGAGCGCCCATGACTCCGTCTCAACCTGATGATGGTCCTCCCAGTTTTCCGTGGCGTCCGCCTGGTCATCCACACAGTATAGTCCTGTAGGAAGGTAGTGTCCTCTTCTTCATCATAAATGTCTTGATATGTGTCCATCTGGATTTCATCTTCAGGGTGGATAGAAGTGAAATGTTCCTGAGAAGGTCCAAAATTTCCAGGAAATCTTGACAGAGAGGGAGGAGGAATTTTTCCCTGGTCCATTTAATCTTCGTTTTCCCCCCCTATGACGGGGAAATGTGTTACTAACAGTGCTAGACAAAGGCCCATGACTATCTTTGTAGTGCTTGCAAGCATCGGGGTGCCGCGGCGCGTCTTTTGATGTGTCCGCAGAACGCCCTTTGCGCTTAGTCGACTTTTTAGGCTTCTACTTTAGCCCCATTGCCGTAGAAATCCTCGCAATGCTTTCAGCGATGTTCGGCAAAGCGGGGAGTGCTGTATGGCTAGGAGGCCTAGCGGTAGATTTTTCACCTACCGAGTGACTAGGAGGCCCAACGGTAGATTTTTCTCCTACTCGGGCCTTACGGGGCGTCGGAGCGTCAGCTGAGCGTGCTTCGCTGGCCAAATGTGTTTTTGCAGTAGCGCCCTTAGCTTTTGAAGGCCCAGTCGCAAGACGCTGCTGCGGATGTGGGGAAGGCTGTTGATCATGAAGATGACAATGCATTACTTACCGTAAAAGCATTTCTGATGGTTGTATCTGCTTAGATTCACATGCTGTGCATAGTCCGACATCCAGTGGTCACTGCAGAGTATTGCATTTAGTTTTTTGTAGTCGAAAAGGGGACGTCGACAAGGCGTGTCTGTAACACTATCCCTATAGTGACGTGCAGCGTACCCACAATCCCTCACGCATCAAGGTCCCTCTGTTTGTATTTTTTCTGCCCTGAGGGAGCCTATTAGACATAAGTGAGTACAGAAAAGAGAGATATAGAAGAAAGTCTATGTTCCTTCCATCCGAGCGGGGAGGAACGGTGGGCGCATGTGAATCTAAGCAGATACAACCATCAGAAATGCTTTTACGGTAAGTAATGCATTGTCTTCTGATGTTTGTTAATCTGCTTAGAATCACATGCTGTGCATAGACTAGTGAGCAGTAGCCGGAGTTGGAGGTGGGTTGTGAGAAGGAACAGTAGAGAAAAGATGTCTTAATACTGCTTGTCCCACCTGGGAATCCGATCTAGAGTGGGCATCTAGACAGCAGTGTTTTCTAAATGTGTAAACAGAACTCCAGGTTGCCGCTTTGCAAATGGACTCAAGAGGGACATTTGCAATGAAAGCTATGGAAGCCCCGGTGCCACGAGTGGAGTGCGCTCTAGGCTTGAAGGGCAGCTCTCTCTTAGCAAGAGTGTAACAGAGTGATGCATTGTACAATCCATCTAGAAATAGTGGATTTCGAAACTGCATCTCCTTCTCTTCCTGCTGCCACCGAGACAAAGAACTGATTAGTCTTTCTCAATGGTCTAGTTCTTTCCATATAAAACATCGCTGTTCTGCGAACATCCAGTGTATGCAGGGTCTTCTCACCTAAGTTTGAAGGATTTTGAAAGAACGTTGGTAGTTCTATTGACTGGATGACATGGAATTTAGAGATACATTTTGGTGCAAACCTAGGATGTGTGCGTAGAACCACCTTATCCTTGTGAACTGTAACAAAGGGGTCTAGTACAGAGAGCGCTTGTAGTTCACTTACTCTCCTAATGGAGGTGATAGCTATTAGAAAAACAGTCTTAAGAGTGAGGTCTTTCAGTGTTGCTTTGTGCATGGGTTCAAAGGGAGACCCCATGAGCCTGGTTAGTACCACATTTAGGTCCCATCCGGGAGCGGGGTTACCTACAGGAGGGTGGATCCTCTTCACTCCTTCCATAAAGGGTTTAATGTTGGGAAGTGGTGTATGCGGAAAGTGCAGCTAAATGGACTTTAATAGAGTTAAACACCAAGCCTGAGTCTTGTGAGTCAGGTACAGAACAATTTGTGTGGGAGAGCAGTCAAATGGGTTGATGCTCCTTCCCCTACACCAGATGACAATCTTTTCCATTTGCTAGAATAACAGTGACGAGTGGTAGGCTTTCTAGCCTCCCTGAAAATGTCCATGCATCTCTGCGGGAGTTGTAAATGTCCAAATTCTATGATCTCAGGAGCCAGGCTGCTAA
Source organism: Ambystoma mexicanum (assembly GCF_040938575.1). Lineage (NCBI taxonomy): Eukaryota > Metazoa > Chordata > Amphibia > Caudata > Ambystomatidae > Ambystoma > Ambystoma mexicanum. Next base: position 410,062,356 of record NC_090927.1, read on the forward strand.
GTTCATGGTCTGAGGGCATGGATGTAGTGTCCTGCCCTTGTCCTGTGACAGCATATTGTACGGGCAGGGAAGTTTCACTGGAGGGGATAGGGACATCTCCATCAAGTGAGCGGACCAAGGTTGTCTGGCCCACATAGGGGCCACTAGTATCATGGTAACTTGTTCCTGGTGCATCTTGTGCACTATCTTGTTGAGAAGGGGAGTCGGGGACGGGGGGTGGGGGGGGAGCATAAACAAATTTCCCTGACCATGGTATCGATAGACCGTTCCCCTTGGATTGGTTCTGAGGGAACCTGGAGGTGTAATCTTGGCATTGTGAGTTCTCCAGAGTTACGAACAGGTCTATTTCTGGGAATCCCCATTGTGTGAAGACGTCGAAGACAATGTCTTCGTGTAACCGCCATTCGTACTCTGAGTTCCCCTGGTACATGTTGTCACAGTAGGAACATGTGTTTGAGAGCCCACTTCCAGATGTTCTGGGACAGCTTGGACAGTCCTGGAGAGTGAGTGCCCCCCTGCTTGTTGAGGTAGTACATACCTGTGGTGCTGTCCGTGAGGACCATCACTGTCTTCCCTTGTAGGTGTGCCTGGAAGGCTTTCAGTGCCTTGAACACAGCTAGTAGCTCCAGTAAGTTTATGTGCTTGGATGCTACGCTCGGAGTCCAGACTCCGTGAGCAGTCTGATGGGATAGGTGAGCCACCCATCCTGTGAGGGATGAGTCTGTGGTCAGAGTGGCTTCCACTGCGGGGGTGGCGAATGGTTTCTCTATTACCAGGTTTTCCTTCGACCACCACCATAGCGAGAGAACCAAGGCCTGCGAGACCACCACTAGATCGTCCCATTGTCCGCTGGCCTGACACCACTGGCTGTTGAGCCACTCTTGCATTGGGCGCAGGCGCGCGTGAGGTACCAAATAAATACATGACGCCATCATTCCTAGTAAGCGCATTGCTTTGCGTACCGTCACCTCTCAACCGGCCACATATGGAGGGATCTGAAACAGCATGTTTTGGACCCTGGCGTTGGAGGGGACGAGAAGGCCGTCCTTTGTTCGAATTAGAGCCTCTAGAAATTGTTTGATCTGGCTGGGGTCTAAGATGGACTTCTTCTCGTTGGAGAAGCCCAGTTGAAACAAAAGGTCTACAGTCTTTTGGGTATTTGCAAAGCATGTTTCGTAAGAATCCCCCGTTATGAGCCAATCGTCGAGGTAAGGGTATACTGGGATGGACAACCTGCACAGGTGGGCCGCTGCCACTGCCAGTACTTTCGTGAATACTCTTGGCGCTGATGCTATGCCGAAGGGTAGCACTCTGAACTGGTAGTGTTTGCCTTCCATCATGAACCTGAGGTATTTCCTGTGCGCTGGCAACATTAAAATATGAAAGTATGCATCTTTCATGTCCAGTGTTGTCATGTAATCTCCCTGAGAAAGCAGGGGGATTACCTCCTGTAGAGTCACCATACGAAACTTTTGAGGTTTGACAAATTTGTTTGCTGGGCACAAATCTAGTACAGGGCGCATGGTTAAGTCCTTTTTGGGTACAAGGAAGTACACTGAATAAATACCTTCCGTTACCTGGGATAGAGGCACGACCTCTATGGCTCCTTTTTCTAGTAGTTGGTCCACTTCTTGAAGAAGGATGGCGAGGTGTTCCGGTGACAAGCGTCGTCCCTCGGGGGTCTGTACGTGGGGGATCTGTTGAACTCTATACAATAGCCACAGGCTATGGTTGATAGTACCCAGCGGTCTGATGTTATACCCTCCCATGCTGGAAGAAAGGATGTTAACCGGCCCCCGACAGGCATAGCATGGGAGGGGACCCGAATCTTTGAGTCATTTGGTGTTGGTGGCTTGGGAACCTCTAGGGGTGGGACCCCGACCTCTTCCCTTGCCACGACGTGGTCCTCTTTGGTTATATTGTCCACTGGTGCCTTGGCCATAACCACATTTGTTGGGAGGCCTTGAAATTTGATCTAGTGTCTTGATAGTGTCAAATTCTTTCTTTGCGGTTTATAAAGCCTCATCCACCGCTTTACCAAAGAGGTTTGCATCTTCTATAGGTTTGTTAATAAGAGATGCTTGCGTCTCGGGTTTAAAGCCTGAATTACGTAGACATACATGGCGTTTCAGTAGGATTCCTTGTACTAGGGAACGCCCGGCCGTTTCTGCAGCATCCAGGGTATTCTTGATGCTTTGGTTGACTAAAGTCCCTTCAGTCACCGTGGCTAGAAGGCGAGTACGTAGGGGTTCTGGTACCTCCTCAATGTCCTTACGTAGTTTGCTCCATTGTGCATCTGCGTAACTTGCCAGCAAGGAGTTGTTGGCAATTCTTGCGGAAAAGGCACCTGAGGCTGTAATCCTCTTTCCTAGGGCATATAATGTTTTACCCTCTTTATCTGGTGGTGCCTCGCTAGGTGACAGCGGCACCCCTGCTCTCTTCCTGGTATTTGTCACCACTAAGGAGTCTGGTACAGAGTGGCCCCTAATGTTAAAGGGTCCGATGGAGAAGGACTAAACAATTTTTCTATCCTAGGGTTGACCCCTCATCAACGCAGGAGTGGATAGTGAAGGAATAATTCTCCTCCTTAATGAGGCGAGGAGCGGAATGGTTTGGTTGACAGGGGGTTTCTCCTTAATGATTGTTTCGACAGTCGATGTCGGGAGAAGTTTCCCCAGTTTCGATCTCAAAATGCACTGCTGCCTTACGTAGAAGTGCATTAAAGGTGGGTTGATCATCTAAAGGCGATGTATTCCTAATAGGCTAGTCTTTTGGAGGGGACAGGTTTATGGCTTCAGGGTCTGAAAACACTGACGGGGACTGCCAGGGCTGAGAGGCCCCCTTCTTCTGGGTCTTCTCCGAAGCACCTATCACCCATATCAGGCTTGTCTTCAAAACCTTCCTCCTGTAGGTTTTCTTCCCCCTCATTGCCTAGGAATTCATCATCCTCCTGAAAGTAGGTGTCCTCTTCAGTGAGGTCATATAAATCTACATTTTCTTGAGGTGGATCAAACAGCCTGGGGTACTTGGCCCTGGGATCCTCCGGAGGTTCCTCTCTTGATCTCTTAGGTGTTGGAAGGTTCTGAGTCTCCATAAACCTGTCCATACAGAACTTGAGTCTCTCTAGGGTTTCGTGAGGTACCCCGGAACGGTCAGGGGGAGGAAAGGGAGGGCATTCCGTTAGGAAACGCTTCGACGTATCCCATAACGTCGAAGAGAGGTCTCCTTCGCCTTCAGAAAAGCCTTCCGGTACAACGAAGCAGGAGGTTCCTGCCTTCCTTCTGGTCTTTTCGGCATCTCCCGGGCCGTATGAGCATTAACAGACGTATCTTTCGCCGTCCGTTTTAGGCTATCGGTGGAAATGATCCTTGCCAGGCTCTCGACAACAAAGCTGTCTGTTGGGGGTACCTCCGGCGTCGCCGCTACAGGCATCGCTTGCTCTACGCCGACGGGCGCTTTCTGGCGTTGCGCGTCGTCTGGCGGTTTAGTGGTAGCGCCCTTATCAGGGGTTAGCCCAGTCACTGGTCGCATATGCGGTTGCGAGGGGGGCTTCATACTCTTACGGTCTGAGGAAGCCACCGGTAGTACCTGCGTCTCCGTTGGCGCCAACGCCATCTTCGTCGAGGAAGAGCCATGGGTTGTGTGTTTATGGGCGTGTTTTCTGTGTGCGTCCTTGTCGCCGGGGTGTTCATCCCCATAAGCAGGGTGTGAGCCGAGCTTGTCGGGGACGGACAACGAGGAGCGTGAACGCTCCTTAGAGAGGTCTACGACTTCCGAAACGGACGTCGTGTTGTCACATTCGTCACTTTCGGCGGTGGGTGATATGTCAGACCTAGACATGGCGTAGGCCGCCCACCTTTTGACCCTACAGTCTTTTAAGGCCTTCGGCTTAAGTAGCTGACAGGCCACACAGCCGTCGTCTTTGTGGTCGAGAGGCAAGCAACGGTTACACCGTTTATGCTCGTCTTTCCAGGTAAACTTGCCCTTACAACGTGGGCAAAACCTAAAGGGCGTCCTCTCCATAGCTGAGAAACGGATCGCATGTGACAACAACCCCGAGGGAAAAGGAGGGGAAAGGGAAAGGCATTCTCAAAGAGAAACAATGTCCCACGACCCCACTCTCCCTACTGTATTTGGCCGTCGAGGCCAGGCCACGTGTTCGGCGAACAACCTCTTCCGTCGAAGACACCGCAGTCGGAGATCTTGATCGGTGGTGAACAGCTTCGCAGCTACGACGGAGGGGTGAAAAAATTAATAATCAAGGGTGACCAAAGGTCAAGTAAAGTTTTGCAATGTCTCTCCAGTAGCTCCGCATATAGGCGACCAATATCTGGGTGGAAAAAAACAATCTGAGGGACCTTAACGCGTGAGGGATTGTGGGTACACTGCACGTCACTATAGGGATAGTGTTACAGACAGGCCTCGTCGCCGTCCTATTTTCGACTACGAAAAACAAAATGCAATACTCCGCAGTGACCACTGGATGTCGGACTATGCACAGCATGTGATTCTAAGCAGATTAACATCCATCAGAACGGAGGATTCCTGTTGGCGCTTTTGCCAGTTGCGGCGGAACCGTCGAAGCGGGGGTTGTGTTTTTAGTGTGGCAATCTTGTACGACCCTGTCGCCGGTTGTTTTCCCCATAGCGTGACTTGAGTCAGGCCTAGCGGGGAAGGTCATGGCGGCCCTAGAAGTGTCCGTCGTAAGGTTGATGGCATCCGGTATAGATGCTTGGTCATCACTAGTGTTTTAGGTCGGAGTCTACAGGCCGCACACTGCGCTTCGTCGTGGTCAAGGGGTAGACGATTATTGCACTTAACGTGCTCGTCCTTCTACAGGTATCTGACCCTGCAAGAGGGGCAAAACCTAAATGGTGTCCTTTCCATAGTGAAAGGTAATTAAGGTGATGACCAGACCTAGAGGGCAAAGAGGGGGAAAGAGGAGAGACATAGTGGAAGATATGGCCATCCCGACGCCACTAGCTCTACTGTGTAGGCAGGCCAGAGGGCCCGGCCACGTGGATGGCTCTGCCACCGAATCTTAGCCGTCGAAGTCCACCGCCGTTGAAAGTTCCTGCAGTCTTCGTCGTAGTATATGAAGCACTGTCGAAGTGACTTTAGGGGGATAACCGTCAAAGTCGGTAAACAATGATTAACAACGTCTCTTATGAAGAGCTCTGCAATAGGGCAACCAGTTATTTGGGCAGAAGAAAATCTGAGGGACCTCGCCACGTGAGGGATTTTGGGTACACTACACATTACGATAGGGATAGTGTTACAGACGCGCCTATGCCGACGTCCCCGAAAGTCAAGATGCAATACGCTGCGGTTCCCACTGGATGTCGGACCATATGCACAGTATGTGATTCTAAGCAGATTAACAAGCATCAGAAACCAGGAATACCAGCCCGATCCCCTCTGCTCGGGAGGTAGCTCTTCCATGGCACCCTTCAAAAGCAGGGCTCACAGTTCTTCTTGAAGCTCCTGTTCCAGTGGTGGTGGTGGTGGTGATGGTGGTGGCGGCGGCGGCGGCCTGTCCGGCAGCCTCTTTAGGAAATGCAGACAGTAACCCAACTGAACGAGTTAAAGAGCCCAGGCATCAGAGGTAATCCCCTGCCATAGAGGCCAATGCTCGCCTATCCGTTCTCCAACCAGGGAATAATAGGGGTGTGGAGGGGGGAGAAAGCAAAGCAGCTTCGAGGGCAGAGTCACCCCTGACATCAGCTGAACGCTGGAGGCCCCCTAGCCCTTCCAGAGTGCGGTAAGCGCCGCTGCGTGGGTTGTGGAAGCTGAGCCTTCCTGCCAAAAGGGACATACCATCAGTAGCCTCTACCCCTTGAGGTGGAGCTAAAAGGCACGTTTGGCCTGCTGTTGGACAACTAGGCCTACCGACTTGATGGCCGGCTTTGACTCCTTGAATTTCTCCAAGGAGTTGCCAGCCTTTGGGCCAAAGCGGTTTATGCCGTCAAAGGTGATGTCCAGTAGCTTGCTCTGAACATTTGGCAAAAACCCAGATGTATGCAAATAAGCCTGCCTCCTTAAGATGGTCACTGACCCCATGGATCTGCCGACGCCGTCCAGACTCGTCTGCAATGACTGCCGGGCCACCTCCTTGCCATCATCTATCAGTCTCTGAAACGCCCTCTCACATCTCCCCTTTGGAAAATATACTGGGCAGTCTCACCACTGGCAGTCCACAAACCAAACGCAGATTTTGCAAACCCACAAGAGGACTTAACCGCTTTAAGAACCATGCTGCCGAAAGAAGAACAAGTTACTTACCAACTGGGAACGTTCTTTCGATTGGATGTTCCTTCAACATATTCCACATCTTTGACATGTCCACATCAAAGGGCATGTTCAAAAGACAGGCTTGCACATCCGGGGCGAAACCTGACTTCCGCAACCACGCAAATCTGCATACAACGGTGCTCGCAGCCATAGACCGGCTAACACGGTCTGTTAGGCAGATACCTGTGCAGTTCCCTTTGGGAACACTGCAAAAGATTTAGGACTACAGGTGTTAGCAGTAAAGCCACTTGGTAGCAGTCTGTACCACCCAGATTTACCTGGTAGCTGTGGCTGAGCAGTCAGACTTCCCTCAAGAAGAGTTAGGCAGTATGCAAAGTATACACAATAGGCACTCGGATACAATAGCATAAGCAAACACTGACCAGAGCTTTGGTATCAAGGTATATAATTATTTATTTAAAAACACACTGATTGAAACACTCCAGCACTATTATTGTAAATCACTCTAAACACAGTTACTATTATTATATATACATCCCTTATTCCTTATCAGACAAGTCTTAGTTAACACCACTTATTTCCAGACAGAGGTGAGCGCTTAACTATAGATGCCACTCCAATAATTTAACGAAAAAAGGAGGGAAAAAGGCAAAATGTAGGAAAATACACCACACTAATACTTAGGAACTCTTAAGCAAGGCAGGAAAGTCAAAAGTTACTTGTGAGCCAAAGTTCATAGGCCGGGCCCACTCTTTGAGAGAGCAAGGCACAAATGCACCCAAGATCACACAATGACAACAGGCTTAAAAGTCTTGCAGGGAGTTCAGAAAGGTTTTAGTTAGGCTCAGAAAAGTTTAGCCAGGGTGTCCCAGGCTAACCCAAGTTCTAAAGCCGGGGGTTAAATCTACCCCGTACAGTCGGTTGCAAGGGAAGCCAGGCGGAACACGGTACCTTAAGTGGAAAGGATCCTCCAGCGGGGGCAGTTGTTCCTGGCAGCAGGTGCAAGTCGCGGCGTTGTCCAGAGGAAGAGAAGATCTCGACGTGGAGGAACGCTGAAGGTCGTTGCACTGCCAGGGAAGAAACCAGCCACAGAGTTTTCCGGTTAAACGTACTACCCTTTGATTCGCGGTAGTGGTAAAACGTGGTATCCCGGTTGCCAGGGTGCTTGGCACAGGCAAGGCAGCCATGAGATGCTCCAGGAAGCGAAAAAGGAAGCAGACTGGTTATCCCCACCAGTCGAAGGAAGAAGACTCTCCGGGCTGGAGATCTCCTGTCGTTGGGACAAGTGGTGAGACGGTTCAGCAGGGCTCCACCGGTGGTGTCGTCGTAGCAGGTCGGCTCAGCTTCTCCCTCGTCGGATTCTTAGGTCCTGTGGCGACTAAGTTCCAGTCCCCAAAGCCCTGCTTTTATGCAGCATACCCCCATTCACTCAGCCTAGCTGTCAAACATGCTAAGTGGTGCCAATCACACAAGAGTGCGACTTGAGTTACCAAGGTAACTCAGTCCAGGGTGCCTAAACCCCCTCCCACGCCCCCTGTGGTACCCAGACAGAGTGGCATCACTTTTGGAGGCTTCTGTGGAGAAGCCCACCAAAAAGTGGAACAAAGGGCTCGACTTGGGTTGGAGTCACAGAAGAGAACACAAACGCCATTTTAGAATCGAGTCCTGGCAAAAAATACCAACCGGCGAATGAATGTTAATTAAATAAACCAGCGGTATGTTAGAGGCTATTAAAGTTGGTAGCCTCGTACAATGGGAAAATCCCATAGGAAAATATTCGCGGTCGAATATAAAAAGTAGTTTCCACGGCCACCAGCCAAAACTCGATCAGGGGGGACGGAGACGTGCCCCCTCGACTAACAGACCCCGGGGCAATCGAATTGCCCCGACCAGTACGTCCACAATATGATGGTTTGTACTGGTTTCTGTTAATATTTTGGGGCTAATAAAGCCAATGGTGACTTTACGTGCCCTGGGATACAGTATTCAGTCCCAGGGTATGGAGTCTATGGTGGGGTGTCACTATGACACCCCTGTGTTACTGCACGGAGGGTGCTGTGTAACACACATAGTAAAAACACATGAGACCCTATGGAGTAAAGGACCCCATAGCCCATAAAACACATCTAGATTCAAAGAAACACACTCAAATCATGCCCAAGAGTGAGGGGTAAAAGAGTCTCACTCTTGGCAGGAGAAAAAAATAAACCCCAAAAATCCAGCAAAGCTGCTGGGGGACTCACTAGGTTAGGAAATTCAGCCTAAACAGAGAATTCTCCCGAACATGGTCGGCCAGGTCCAAACCCGACTGAAAGGATTCACACATGGCATCCTTGCCATCTTGAACGAGAGAAAGGAATCCATCACTTTCTTCCCCCTCGGGAAAATGCTCAGCCGCTAGAGAAACAATTCCACAGTGTGTGTGAAAATCTTGCTAAGGCACAAGTGGAGTTGGCCGATTTCTGCGCCATACTCCCAGTAGAAAACACCTTGCGTGCCCAACCGCCGAAGCGCTTGTCGTCCCTATCCGGAGGGATGGTAGTGTACGCCCCTGCCTCCCTGTGGCCGTAGCCGCCTGAACCACCAAACTCTCGGGAGTGCGGCGAGATGAAAGGTAGCTGGGGTCGCTACCGGAAGGGCGGTAGTTTTTAGTTAACAATTTGTTAACTGCCGGAAGCGATTCCGGGGTCTGCCAAGCAGCCGCCACTCTTTTCTGTAAGGTCAAGTGAAAAGGTAACACCGGGTCAGAGGACAGGCTTTGATCCAAAATATCCGTCCAGTCATCCTGAACAAAAGCCTCAGGAGGAGTGGACTACCCAAGATATTCCGTGACCCTAGCCATCAGTTTCCTGTAGTACGACTCAGCATGAGCCCCAGGCTCAGGCCTACCAAATTCCACCTCAGGAGAAGCCACCAACATCATGAAGAGATTGCCTTAACTCTTCCAATTGACTAACTCCTGAAAAGACAGGAACCTCATCAGGCTCAACAGGGTCAAAATCGAAATCTGAACTCTCCTCCTCCTCATAAATGTCATCAGAGGTATGTAAAAGTCCTGTCTCGGGACAGCCGAGGCTCTGGAGTCCTTAACAGGCCTCACAGACTAGCAAGTAGCCTTCCTTGGAGGATCCACTGTACCAGGGACCTCCGACGGCAATTCCCGGCCAAAAGGCCCCAAAGGCATCGAGAGCACCGACTGCTTAGACGTTGAGAGCGCCGACTGCTTAGACGTTGAGAGCGCCGACTGCTTAGACGTCGAGAGCAGTGCAGAGGGCTGGTACGAAGGCAAAGCTTCGACATCTGTATCCGACGGACACGGCACCGACGGAGTCGACGCCTACCTCAAGCCCTTAGCATGTTTCTGTGGTCTCGCTAGGGATGGGGACCGAGACCTGGAAGCCCGTCTCTTACGACCATCCTGAGCCTTGTCGAACGGGACCTCGAAGGTTCCTGATGAGGATCGCGCAGAGGACACGAGCCCAAAGGCACACGAGCCACGGATCGGGACTGTTCCTTGCCGGCTTCATCAGAAGGCGTGGACAGAACTGTGCACTGCGATTGAAAAATTGCCAACATCTGCTCCCTGAAGGCAGCCCATTACTCCGGAGTTGAGGACTTTGTTGGACAAGCCACTTTCCTCAGGGCTCCATCCTCCGAGGACGGGGAAGACGACCGGTGACGGCGCTTCCTAGAATGCCAAGACGAGGACGAATGGCGGGAAACACTCTGGGACCGAGAACCCAGGGACTCCTTCCGACGCAGAGAGTCGCCCCTCGAATCATTAGTGGACATACCCTTGGACTTAATTTACGGGACTTACTGGGTTTAGAACCCCTACATAACTGAAGCTTTCCATTACGCTCCCGCAAGGCCTTAGCAGTCAGCGACTGGCATTTGGAACAGTCATCTGTGTCGTGACTCTCCCCCAAGCACCACAAACAAATGCGATGTGGGTTGGTAATCGACATTTTCGACTTGCAGTCCTGGTAAGTCTTGAAGCCAAGCCGCGGAGTCGGAGGGGTCGAAGAATCTTCACGAAGAATACATGAGGCGCGCCGAGTCTCCGAAGCAAACACGTTCGAAGAAAAGAACAGAACTGAGGCTACGGGCGCCGTGTGTCCTATTTATAACATCCGGTGAAGTCGCCCTCGACGGAGGCCTTCGAGGGACATCGACCCGACGCCATCAACGCAGGAGGCCCTCTGCCGAAAACGTTTCCAAAGAACACAGCTGTGGACCATGTCAAAGATGTGGAATACGTTGGAGGACACAATCCATTCGAAAATATTTTCTTGGGTAAAGCATTCACTATTTTGCATCATCTTTCGGTAAGGAGAATTGACGTGGATGAAGCCGATCTGGTACCAACTATGGGCAGCTGCACTACTAACCCCTTTTGTGTCGGGTGGGTGGAGAGATAAGGTGGGTCTCCCCTTGCCGGTCCGTACTTCTTAGTCAAGTCGGTAGTTAACTGCGGGTTTGCCACAAGGTTGCAATGGGCTCAGAAATGGCTGCATTAAAGGGCATGGCCCTCTCAGTAGAAGACCCTTCGTCCAGGATATCTGTGAGGTCATAGCCTGACAAAGACTTGGCTGAAGCATTCCAGTCCAGGGCATCTACACCTTGTCCACCAGAGCCCTATACATGGCATTAGCATGGCCATAAGGATGGGCCTGCTGTGTGTCTCCAAGTCCAGCGATGAGTCCAGTCTATGGGTTTTATGATGGTCCTCAGACAGGGTGACCAAATCTGCCTTTCAGCAAAGAAATCTGCACCTCCAGCACCTGCATAAGCCGGGTCAAAACGACAACATTTGGTCATGGTGCCAAAGAATCGAGTCCTTGATTTAGGCGCATATGACTGCTTGAAGGTTGCCCAGAGCATTGCCAGTGGTTCAGATGTATTCAAAACCTTCCACCCACCACTTTTTTGGTTTTAGTTTGTCTATATATGACTGCTTGACAGATCGACAACGTAGACAGCTTTCCAATCGGCGCCGAAAGGTTCTTTTTACGCTAGAGGCACACTAGCTGTGATCAGCGCTGAAGGCGCGCTAGCGAGTATCAGTGCTGAAAGTCAGCCCAATTTTATTAGTCACCGAGCCCGACGACTCAGGCGCCACTGTCGCCGTAGTAATGTTGGTCACTTTCAGGCGCAGCTGGAGCCATTGAGGGCTGCTGCATCCAGCGATCAACCGTGCCCGCAGCCTCCTTTCGGAACATATCTCGCATTTGTTCATTAAAAGCCTCCCATTCGACAATGGATGTCAGCCCCGCCGACTACTTACTATGGTAGTCTGAAGAATCGGACCAGTTTTGGTGCTGATGGTGTTGACTTTTCTCATGGTAGGAAGAGGAGCAAGCGACTATGAGAGTGTGACCTCTTCTTGGTTTTCTGTGTACCTTTCCTCCTTCTCAGGAGTATGCCCTTGCACCGCGGCTTCCGATGATCGAACAGTCGACCACACCAGAGATTTCGAATGAGGTCGCCAACTGAGTTGTGTCGCCTTTTCCCTGAGGGCCTTAAGAGTTACGTTTTCTGCCATTACCACAGCTCTGGGTGTTGTGATCGGCACTGAGGCACCCCAAGCAGATGTCGTGCAGGTCTGTACAGAACATCTTGGAGCTGCAGTCTCTGCAGCGTTTGAACCTGGATACCTTGGGAGCGGACATAACTCAAATTCCTGTCAAAAAAAAGGAGGAATTTGTCGAATGTAAACGCTATTGAGAGAGACGTTCCTCGTGCAGTGTGCTCAGCGTGCGGAATATAGGAACTGGGGCACAGGGGCATAGTGATAAAGTATATGTACAACAGACATGTCTGAAGCAGACCGAGGCAATACGGATCGACGCCGAGTTGAAGTGCACTATGCCACTTGTCAAAAAGTTTTCCAAGCAGCTGATGCTGCAATGGATATCGATCTGATGATGAATCTGTGGGAGAAATGCAATAGCGCAAGAAGCTGCAAGCAGGATATCTGTATATAAAAAACAAGAGGAATTTGTGGGAGGACAATACATCAGAAGCAAAGTTTCTCAGTACTGAAAGTGTGAAGGACTAGTCAGTTTTCCCTAATAATAAGCAAATGTTAATTCAAGTTAAGCAGAAGTCTTTACTTCCCTTCAAAAAGTCAGGACAGGATCAAAAACCAGGCAAAACGAATAGAAAACTATAGAGGGAAAACAGCAAAACAAACTTTCCCCAACATATATTGGCCCGGATATCTTCCCCTGTGCGGCCGTATAGAGGTGTCAAGTGGAGCCGAGCTGCAACCCCTGGCAGAAGAGATTGTAAAGAGCACCTGTTCTGGGAGATAAATGATCAAAGATGGGTAATCCTTGAGAGGAAGGAATCCATTATGAACTAGCTTCTCTCTGGTCTCGCTCTCCCTACTGCAAGGAATTATTTTATTACTATGGGTGTCAAAGATGAGGCATCTGAGGAAGGCCACTATCCATTAGAACAAGATACTTACTTGTGGGAATGTTCCTTCTGGTGGATGTCACTCCCACAGATTCCTAATCGCCTTCCCATCCTGCGCCACTGATGGAGAGCTTTCCGAAGTTTTCCATGTCACCCCAACACGGCTGATCAAGGGGAAGTGAGCTCATGGTGTGCAGCACAAGGTCTATCTTGCCACTCAGCCAGTCAGATGAAAATGTGTTGAGGAGATCCCACTGCAAGAATCACACAAGCCCTCAGCTAGCTAAAAGATTCCCACCATCCAGCAGACGCTGCAATAGATCGAGGATGAGGAATCTGTGGGAGGACACTATACATTAGAAACAAACAGTCAGAAAAAAGAAAACTGTCCTGTGCAGAAATCCCTAAATTCTCAGAAATGAGTTCCTCCGGGTCATTGAGCGTGACATTGGGTGGATCATCCTTTTTACAATGTAACGTGTCTCAAAATAGGAGCCCTTTACCTCATAAAAAGCTGACCAACATAGACAGAGCTCCTGCTATGTTTATGAACATATAATTTCAATAGAGATCATACATTTACCAACTTAACCACTGTTAGTGCCTCCAATAAAGGGAAATAAAAGATGTTGCTTTATACATAGAAAATAATTCTCAAACGATTAAATGACCATATATAGACACCAAATTGATTTTCATACCTGCAGCCTCTTGCCATCTGAAGTAATCTGTGGAATTTGACCATGGATCCGATTAATGAAATCTGAGTAGCCTTGGGTTAAGAGACCATCCTGGGTTTAAAATAGGAAATGAAACCATGTGTAACAGTTTTCTGATTGTAGGTGGTCGGGTAACGTGTCAAAACATTACCCTAATTGTAAATACTTTTAGATAGCTTTCATTTTGGTATAAATTCTTAACATCAACGGACAAAGACCTAAAGGACGACAATAAAATCCTCATAGGTACACAATTATATAACAAATGTTATTTTAACAGAACATTGACCATCAATAAAAAATGAAAAATAATTTGTGTTTAGATAGATTCCCAAAATCAACCCTGGGGTTAGATTTTGGGAGACCAACCTCTCATTGTGAAGAGGGAGACGCTGAAGTCTAGCCAAACCCAATCAAGGTAAGGTATAGCGGCAAGGCTTAGACTCAGGAGGATTTCACACAGGACACCACCAATAATTCCAGCTAGACAGATCAGTACAAATATATACAATGATCTATTAGGCCTTTAAAATAAACAAATAATTAAGCAAATTTAACCTCTAAGCAAATATGCGTATGCACCTACTATAAAAGAGATGAACATGTTATTTACCCCTGGTAACCTTCTTTCAATTGGATGTTCCTCATTTTATGATAATTATCTCTCCAGCTTCAGAAGTGTTTTTTGACAGGGGGCGCTGTGTGCCGTTGAGGTCCCTCGAGGGCCTTCATTCGACTGTAGACGTCCTCATCAGTATAAGTAGTGCGCGCAGCGCTCGCTGGCTTCAGTTCTGTCCCCCCAATGAGGGATCACCAGGCGTACCATAGACAGTAGGCGCCAAGAAAGCAAAGTGTATGAATATGTAAATTGTACGGCGGGGTAGGCTGGGAGGGGCGATGAGGAATACGTGAGAGGAACATTTAATCGATAGACCATTACCAGGGGTAAGTAACTTGTTTTTCGAATGGATTGTGTCCTCCCACGTATTCCTAATCTTATGACAGACACCCAAAGCAATAATAAGTTGGTGGTGGGAGTACAAATTAAATTTTGTTCTAATCGTGGACCGAACGAAGGACTGCTTTTGTCCTCCCTGACTGGAAGATAAATCCAGACGGTAATGTCTCACAAAAGGGTGAAGAGACGACCAAGGGGCCACTGAACAAATGTCTTTGATTGGGACACCTCTTTGAAGAGCAGCAGAGGTTGCCACGCCCCTTGTGGAATGTGCCTATAGGCCTTTCCAGCAGGCCCCTGCCCACTAATCTATAACATTCACCAATAGCCAGGATGATCCATCTGGATATGGTTTGTTTTGTAACCGCTAAACCGAATTTGGGACAAATTTAGCCAATGAATAATTGGTCATTTTGGCTACATTTAGCCATTCTAGATATGTAAAAACTGACAGCCATTTCTGGGGCCAGCCTATGTAATCTTTCCTCCTCCTTTCCCATATGGGGAGGTGGATAGAAAGTTGGGGAGGTGGATAGAAAGTTGGTAAAGTGATTATTTTGCAACAAGTGAAAGTCGGAGACTACCTCAGGTAAAAAAGAAGATTTTACCTTGAGAATAACCTGGTCTTTATGGAAAACTGTATGTGGAGGTTTACAGGAAAGTCTACAGCTTGCTTACCCTGCGGGCTGACGTTAATGCAATAAGAAAGAGTTTTGAATGTTAAAAGTCTTAATGGGGAGGAGTGTAAAGGCTCAAAAGGAATGCATGTTAAAAATCTTAACAGAGGCCACCAGGGGGGCGCAGGCAAGATGGCTGCCTGAACTTCAAGCTCCCCACACGGCCCCGGGAAACAAGCCATAAGATGTGCCTCAACAACCTACAAGCCCCGATTCCCAGCATCATTTGAGAAGGGGAACTCTCAAGGAACGTGCAGGAGTTTACACGGTCTCCGGAGGTGCTTCTGTTCTCCCGCTAGCTGCTTGCAGACCGCGGCCCTCCCCCAAGCGCATTTGTGGAGGCTCCACGACGAGAACAGTGTGCTGGCCAGCCGCGCTGCGGGGGGAGGAGCCGGGCCTTCTGCCTACGCCCGCCCGCCGAACAACCGCTGCCCGACACAACATCGCAGGGCTGAGCTGGCCTCCTAAAGATCCTCACCGCTTGCCAGTAGCCCACCCCTCCAACTCAGGAGATAAGCGGCGCACGGCCGCCCGCTGCAGAGGAACGGAGAACACAGCAGCAGCGGCGTCCTGCCACACGGAGCACCGGGGAGCCGTGCCCCCCCACCCACCGACTCTGGTGCCATCGACACGATCTGGCCCGGGCCGACGCGGGAGCGCTCCTGGGCCCCACTGCTGCGACACTGTGGGGCACTATACTGCCGCCATAAGGATAGCGGAGATCCGCCTCGGCGGCCTACACCTCCGCAGAGCACCACCGCCAGTAACGCAGAGGGGCTCACTCTGCATAACTCCCCGGGGCAGTGACAACGAGCAGAGGAGCCCTCGAAAACACTGTAGACAGGCTCAGGCCGTCGCGGGAGCGTGCCTGCCCCCCCCACCCACCTCTCAGCCTGCCCATCTGCCTGGACGGGCTCCACTCGAAGGGGTCTGACCACCGAGCCTCGTGGGTCCAGCTCCGCATTATGCTGCAGAGCCATATTGGGCCCCCTGCCCACCAGCTACACTATGTTCCGCACCGTGGGCGCTGCCCCACAAGCCCGCCACGTGGTAGCCACCCCAGGTGAAAAACAGCACCATCCCCCACCCAGGGGGCTCCCTCAAAATCCGCACACCCACCAGCACCCTGCAGTGATTACTACTCCAGCACAGGGGGCCCGCCACATCGATGGGACATAAGGAAGTGAATCAGGCCAGACCCACTGCCGGGTGGTGGAACCCTTAGTTCCAAACCTCCAGCCGCCTGCTAAAGCCCACCCGGACCCTCCGGGAGGAACACCGTAGTGGACCAGCAAACCCCAGCGACCTAAGGCCGGACCGAGGGAGGCTGTGCTCCTGGTGTAATTGAAGTGGTGCACCAGAGAACAGAGCTCAGACGCCGACATACGGCTCCACCATCTGAAAGATAACCACGAGGATTCGAGTTAAAACTGTGTGGCTGACGGTTCGGGGCCCTGGGATTCTCCCAGAAGACACCCTGAGAGGTCCTGGCATCCCAAGGTGAACGACACCCCATGAGCTGGAGAGAAACTCTTGCGAAATACCAGTTCACCCCAGGACACCACACAATGGAAACCGGCCCCACCAGCACACAGCCCACGGATATGAACGTCATGCAGTGTAAAATTCAAATGATCCTTGAAGAGATCAGAGGCATGAGGACAGACATGGGGGCCAAACTGGCTGATCTCACGGCCAAGGTTTCTACATTAGAGGACTGAATGGAGGGGGTCGAGAATAATCAGGTATCAACAGACCTCCTTGAAACGCAAATGGATACCAGACTCAAGGAACTGCAACGCCGCGAGGAAGATCTCCGGCTTAAGGTTGACGATATGGAAAACCGAGAGAGAAGGAACAACTTGAGAATTTTCGCCCTTGAGGAGACCGAGGGAGAGACCCTGGTGGGGGGAAAGCAAAATCCAAGACATCATCCGAATTGTCCTGGGGTCCGACTCAAGAGAAACTCTTCTCCTCGACAAGGTCCACCGGGCTGGCGACAGAGGCCGGTGCCCACGCTCAGTCCTAGCAAGATTTCATTACTATAGAGACAAATCTAGGGTGCTGGAGAGGGCGAGAACCTTGCGTGACATTCAGCACGGGAACTCCAGGGTGACGATATACCAAGACACCTCCGCCCTCACACTCCAGATGAGAAAGAAATGTGGCTCCATCACCAGATGGCTACAAGAAAAGGGGGTACAATATCGCTGGGGTCATCCATTCTACCTGGCGTTTGAGTGGCAGGGCCAGAGATACCAACTAGTCACGGAAACAGACATTCAAAGGGCCACAGATGACCTTACAGGCAACCACGCGGGATCATCTGGAGACCAGAGTGGAACCCACAGAGATCGCGAACATGTCCCTCGGGGCCCAGACCCCTCTCAAGGGAAGCTAAAAGTCAAAGGTTCACATAAATTCCTGAAGACCAGACACACCTCAACGGATTGGGGGGGACCCCACATGAGGACACAAATGGCACTCAAGGTCTAATCGCCGTGCCAAGGCCCGATTCAGGTCCTTCCAGTCTTTGTAATCCCGAAGACCTCGATGGGCACAGTATGTTTTTCGCACGGTTTGGGGGGAGTTCTTTGTTCAAAAGACCCAGGTCAGAGTTGAAATGTTGCCCATTTTGTGGCTGTTTTATGGTCCTATAGTGTGACACTTTGCGATTCTCTCTAGATAACTGTTGGCGACATGCGACCCCGCACTATGACACGCACCAAGGGGTCGAGAGATGTCGATCATATGCCAAGGTTGGAGGGTAAATGAGGGAGCGAGCACCACCACTGGATACCCACCACTAACACTGGAGGGCAGACACGTAACTGAGAAAGGCATGATGCAAGGCGTCATACTAAACATTATTTTTCCCGGGGCAGCGACCCTGGCGGTTCGTTGCTCGCTTCAACCCCTCCTGGGGAGCAGGTGGCGAACGCCCCACAAAACAGGTAAGGGGGAGGTAAGGGACGGAGTTTTTGAAGAGGTTAAGGGGAAGGGGGAAATCCAGCTCAAGTCATGGACACTGGTCTTACAACGGGTTCTAGATAGCTGACACTCTATGGAGTTTGCAGAGCACAAAATGAAAGACGACAATGACTGAAGGGAAGACAGGCACGCTGAATGTCAAGGGCCTCAACTCCCAGAACAAAAGGTCCCTAACAAGTAATATGTTCCGCAAACACCTGACAGTCCTCTTCCTACAAGAAATACACTACAGGCAAGGCAAAGAGTCGAAGATAAAGGGGAAAGAGATTCGTAGTAACTACTGGACCTCCCACAGGAGCTCAAAAAAGGAGGGGGTGGGCATCCTCCTTGACAAGACGTTTCGTCTCACGGGCATAGAAACCAAAAGGGGCTTTGGAGGCCGATTCCTAGGTATCAAGGGAACCTATGAGGGAGAACGCATCACCCTGGACACTTTATACGCACCCAACTCGGGACAAACAAGTTTCCTTACCCAGATCTTTAATCTCAAGGACGAATGGGCAGAGGGGGCCATGATATTGGGTGAGGATTTCAACCTGATATCGGATCCCCGCCTGGACTGGTGGTCCGCGAAGGGGGGGCACCCAGGGTGGCTTCCAGGGATAACCTGGCTTTGCAAACCCTTCTGAGGGAACACTATTGGGTAGACGTCTGGCGTAAAACATATCCAGGCCAGGGCGGATACACCTTTTTCTCACCTCCACACTGCACCTACACCAGAATCGATCTCTTGTTGCTTTCCGAGGAGGGGAATGGGGGGGTGGAACAACCGAAGGTAGAAGCCATAACATGGTCGGACCATGAACTACTCATAGCCAATTGGTCTCTACCCGTCTCCCCAAGATCTTCCCGATGGCGATGCAACGACACGCTCCTCAGGGACCCCGTATTTCGGGACTTCATGAGGAAAGAAATGTTGGCCTACTTTGAGATAAATGACAATGGGGAGACCAATATGTCCATGGTATGGGAGGCTGCTAAAGCCACGTTTAGGGGCCTCCTTATCACAGAGGGTTCAAGGCGCAAACGGGATAGGGGCCTAATTGAAAATAAGATCTGGGCGGAGTTGGGCGGGCTGCGAGCCAGGCTAGGCCTCCCAGAGGTGGACCGTGGGGCTCTCCTGGAGGAGATGCAAGGCAAAAGACAGGAACTTCACACGGTCCTCATAGGGGAAGTCATTAAGAAAATGTGATACACCAAGCAAAGGTACTACGAACGGGGTGATAGGTTCTGGACCCTCCTGGCACAAACAACACGAGGGTGTAGAGTTGAGAGAGGAGTTGCTCATCTAAGGGATGGGGAAGGCGGGACCTACGCGGGCCGGGAGAAAATAGCAGAATGTTTTGCTGACTACTATAGCAAACTCTACTCTAAACAGGTGGGCGAATCATTAGATGACATTCATACCTACCTGGCAGAACACCCTCTGCCCAAGTTGTCAGAAGCAGAGCTAGAGGTCTTGGAGGGGGAGATATCGGAGGAGGAGGGCGCCATCAAGAGATTGAAAGCGGGAAAGGCACCAGGGGGAGACGGCTATACGGCGGACTTCTATAAGCAGACATCTGTCCTGCTAAGCCCAGCCATTAGCCAAATTATTTAACCAAATCAGAAATCGAGACTCAATTCCACCGACGTTCCTACAGGCCCTCATCAACGTAATACCTAAACCCGGCAAGGACCAGATGGAATGCGGGTCCTATAGACCCATCTCGCTCCTAAACTTAGACACCAAAATCTTTGCAAGAATCCTGGCCTCCAGATTGGAACGCTGCCTCCCTCGCCTGATACATCCCGCTTGAAGCGGGATTCGTCCTAAATAGACAGGGCTCTGATAACATGAGGAAGACTCTCCACGTGCTCACCTCCAGGGTGGTTCGGGATGAGGGAGCACTCCTACTGGCCCTTGACGCGGAGAAAGCCTTCGACAGAGTCAGTTGGGCTTTCATGAGGGAGGTCTTCCCGACTCTGGGCATAGGCCTGAGGTGGCTTGGCTTGGCTGGATGTCTGCGCTCTATTCCTCTCCTTCCGCCAGAGTAGTAGCAAACTGGACAGAGTCGAGAGTGTTCCCCCTCTAGCGCGGCACAAGACAGGGATGCCCACTGTCCCCGTTGATTTATGCACTTGTAATGGAACCATGGGCAATTTCGGTACGCAATGACGAGGCCATGAGGGGGGTACAGATAGGAGATACACATTGCAAAATCTGCCTCTTCGCAGATGATGCGCTGCTCTACATTACAAAGCCGTCCCAGACGGTCCCTATGATGTTACAGGGTCTCTCACGCTACGGGGAACTGTCGGGGTACAGGGTCAACCTTGAGAAGTCAGTGGCATTCATAGGGGGAAACTTACTGGACTCAGAGGCAGCTTATGTGAATGGGCTCCCCTTTACTCTGCGGGAGGAGAGATTCCGGTATCTTGGGGTCCAGGTGACCCGTGACCCCGAAGACCTATACTCTGCCAACTTCCCGCCCCCCCTTTGGTCAGCAATCAGAAAAGACATGGAGAGGTGGGCAGGGTCGGGTCTCTCCTGGATGGCACGCCTTAATCTTATAAAAATGGTTGTCCTCCCCAAGTTCCTATTCCTCTTCCAAATGCTCCCGGTACTGATCCCCAAAACATTCTTCACGGAAACGAAGCGAGTCCTTCTCAACTTCCTCTGGTCGGGCAAAAAACATAGGATCTCTTATGAGGTACTGACCACGCCAGAGGAAGATGGCGGGGTGGGATACCCCGACTTGGAAACATACCACAGAGCCTCCCAGCTGAGGATCCTGACCGACCACTTTACCCCAGGTACAGAAAAACAATGGGTGGCCATGGATAATAGAGTTCTTGCACCTGTAACCGTGGAGAAATGTCTCTGGGTCCCTAGGAAAAACATCCCCATAAGTGTCCTGAACCACCCAGTCCTGAAAGTACTGTGGTCCTTGTGGAAGGAGGGAGGTTACTATCGTTGGCTCACGACCTGGCCTTCTCCAGTGAGCTGCATTTGGGCCCCCCCCCCTTTCTTAGCTAAGATAGCAGAGCCAGCGGCATACCAAAAGTGGTTTGAAGCCGGCTTTTGCAGGACTGGCCACCTCTGGTTGGGGGGCACGTTCCTACCCCTGAGAGATCTGGAGGAGGCCCTGGGAATAGGTACTCTGTCCCCCTTCTGTTATCCCCAAATCAAAGGAGTCCTCACTGAACCATTGTGGGGGGACACCCTCATGAGGGACCTTACAGACTTCGAGAAACTCCTCCTCTCTGCCAGGGGCTCTAAGAGGATAATATCTCGCCTCTACAAACTTCCTCTTTTCTGTCCCAAGAGATCCACCACCGGCACACACGCAATGGGAGAGGGACCTGGGAGAGGAAATCGATGATGAAAGATGGGCTGAAATGTATAGGCGGGCCAACAGATCCACGGCCTCACTCCAATATCGCCACTAAGCCCTTAAGTTTTTGCATCGATGGCACTACCCCCCCACAGAGGATTGCAAGAACGAGGCCAGGATACGACCCACATTGCTGGAAGTGCAAGAGAGTGAGGGGGGGACTACATTCATATGTGGTGTGGATGCCCAGTGGTTCAAAAGTACTGGGGAGAGGTGTTAACTTGGATTAAAGGGGTTGATGGGGTTGAACGATCTTCCAGCCCCTGGCTTCTCCTCTTTGGAATAGACTCTTGAGAAGGCCAGGAAGACACCCAGGATCATATGCTACAAATCATGTTAGCGGCCAGGTGCTGCCTGGCACAGAAATGGAAAAGCCCCGGAATGCCAGGGGAAAAAGCATGGGTCACTAAAGTGCGGGCTATTTACGACATGGCATTCCTTACAAATCTACTTGACGAGGCCAAGTCAAATATTGAAGAAACATGGCTGCCCTTCTTTGATAAGTACAGGCACCCCACTTGATGTGCTACACCCAGGCTGGGGGCTCCTCTCCCGGGGGTGATATGCCGCTGCCTATTAACTCGATTGTGAACTTCCTAAAAACTGGCTCATGACTTTGGCGTGCTAAGTGACACATTACGAAAGTACTGCTATGCTCTCCGAGAACCCGTTAATCAAGCAGCAAATGAGAACTTGAACTGGAGGTGGGACACATGGGGAGGAGGGTTGGGGGGGGACGTGTTATAATTGTTTTTTTGTTACTCCATCTCTAAATGTGCTCTGTGATGTTATAACACATGCAAAATTTAATAAAATGATTTAAAAAAAAAAAAAACTTATTGTGAGCCCATACAGGGACATTGAATGGAACTGGTGGAAATACATTAGTAAGGCCTTTTAAGAATTGAACAATCAGAGGGATCTTAAAATATGAATCCTCTCCTGAAGAACGCTTGAAAATAGATAGTGCAGCCAGGTAAGCTTTAATTGTTCCAATCGGAGCCCCAGATTTGCATAGATGTGTCACACAGAAAGTGATTGACATTCTTATCTCTGCACTGCTTGTTCCAATGACAGCGGTAGAAAGATTTTGTTGCTGCCCTTCTGGCCGAAAGCAAAATCTCCATTACGTCATCCGGGAGGTCCCAATCCTTGCATCTCAGCCTTTCAGAAAACATGAGTGAAGGCTGTGTGTCTTGACCTCTGGATGGAGAATCCGACCTTTCTCTTGCGAGTGAAAATCCTCTCTTTGTGTAAGACGCATTGGATTGAAGATGGACATGTCCAGAAGGTCTGGGTACCACGTCCTCCTGGCCCAATCTGGAGCAATTAGGATCATGGATTTCCGCAACTTTCTCAACCTCCTGATTACGTGAGGAATGACAGGGACTGGAGGAAACATACATGAGTGGAAACTCCCAGTATCAACTTGGTCCAAACCCTTGGGGTGGAGGTCAGCCTGAATGGCAGAACTCAAAACGGACAATGAGAACCGCCAATGGCGAACCACAGGTACTTTCTGTGCTTGGGATGGATGGGCACATCAAAGTAAACATCCTGCAGGTCCATTGATGCCATCCATTCTTGGGAATTGCAGAGCCTGAAGGATTTGCGAAAAGGTAACCATCTTGAACTTGTCCTTCCTGAGGAACTTGTTCAAGTTTCTAAAGTCCAAGATGGGTCTCAATCTTTCATCCGTTTTGGGAATCAGGAAGTATGGGGAATACCAACTGATTGCACATTTCTCTAGCAGGGTAACAATGTCCTGCACATGGAGCGGATCCAGAATTTTGAAAGAGTTGTTCCCTAGTGGATAATGTCGAGGCCTTTTTTGGAAATGAAAGCAGTAACCTTGGGCTACAGTTTCCAGTGCCCAAGCATCTGAAGTAATGCCTCGCCACGGCTTCAGATGCTGAGTAAGTCTGCTTCCCACCTGGGTCTTGAATCATGGCCTCAGAGGTTGAGGCAGCTGAAGCGATGGCTGATGGTAAAACTGACGCTGCTTGGGTTTGCTTAGCACCCCTCCCTCGTCCACCACAAGGGAATCTTCTCAAACTCTTTGGCCAGCTTCTCCTCTTCCAATTGAGGAGTAGAATCGAAAGGACTTACCCGTCAAGGAAGATGAGCCAGAGAAGGATCGTTGAGGCCATCTAATGGTGGCGCTAAGGGAAGTAGCCACTGCCTTTGAGGTTTGCAGCTTTTCCAAACTCTCATCCGCTTTGCTGCCAAACAGCCTTGAGCCGTCAAAGGGCATGTTGAGTAGTCTAGCTTGCACATCTGGTGCAAACCCAGACTTCCACACAAATCTGAGTAACACTGTGCTAACCATGGATCTGCTGATGCTGTCTCCAGTATGCAGAACCGACTGGAAACATTCACCCATTGCCTCCTTACCATCCTTGATTTCCAGGAAGTAGTCTCTTTCCTCTCCTCCTCGGATGTGGTCAGGTGCCATAGCTATGGAGTCCCACTGGGTAAACGTAAGCCATGACAGGGTACAAGTTACATCAGTTGATGTTAATGCCATACTGCCAGCAGTTAATACCTTTCTCGCCCATCCACTCACTTATCCCGATCAGGAGGGATTGATGGGTATTGCTGACTGATGGTAAATTTAGCAGCCTGAACCACCAAACTTTCTGGTTTTGGATGCTTAGTCACATACTCTGGGTCGCTGCTGCATGCTCTGTATTTATTAGCAACATTTTTATTCACTGCAGCCGCAGTTTCTAGTGTATCCCAATTTGCGGAGACCATTTTCTGTAATGCAAAATTTGATCTTTCTGGGGACCCTGGTCCAAGATGTCCGTCATGTCATCCTGCTCAAAATAAGGAGTAGGCCTGCTCCAGCATAGAAACTCTAAAACCTTACTCAGTCTCCTATATGAGAAGTCAGCATGTTCAGTACGATCTGGCTAACTCATGAGAGGTATCTAACCCCACTGGCTGACTAAAGGTTGTCATACAAGTCCTTTAATCTAGAGATCAGTTAATCTGGTACATTAGGTGTGCCAAATTGTAACCCAAATCATGGTGTTTTATCATCTGAAGGTTGTTCATCTTCATAGATGGCTGATAAAGACTTAAGGCTCGGTTTCAAAGATTTTGTCTTCGACTTCCCTTTGTTGCCTTTTTGCAGATCCGACAGGGGCATGGGCTTCCTGCTTGTCCTTCGAGGGGGTCGAGGGTGCATTCTCGAACATTGAGAATTTCATTACGAAACACATACCACTTTGCTGGAGATTCCGATCCAGTTGGACACTTGATTACCTCAGTCGAGTAATCGCTGAAGGTCGAAAGTGACCTATGATGCTGTTTCTTGGCCTTCTTTGAAGAAGACTACGAATGGCGTGATAGACTTCTCGATCGAGACCATTTAGATTTTTTACATCGAAAAGAATCCCTCGACTAATCGGTGGGGGCGCGCTAGTAGTTCTATACAGTATCCTGTGGACACTGTGGACAGCACCCATCTGTCCGAAGTGACCCCCTCCCATGCGTGGTTAAAGATGGAAATGCACCCCCCTACTGCGGATGCCTGGGAGGGGACCCGAAGCGGAACGTCACTTTACTGGGTGGCGTACCACCTCTGGCAGGGCGGCCCCTGCGCTGGCCTCTGGTGAATCCATGTGATGTCTGGAACAGATTGTTGCCCCATGAGGTTCCTTGATTTTGGTAGTAGTTGGAACCCCTCTGGGAGCCTTGGCAGCAAAAGCAACGAAAATTATCATTTCCCCTCTGACCCGAGGGTTTATTTGTGAGTTGGCCGAGAGATTTTAGGGTCTCGTACTCATCTTTAGCTGTCTTTAGTGCCTCTTCCACTGCCTTGCCGAACAGAACGTTCGGCTCTACCGGCATATCTATAAGCGTGGCTTAGGTCTCGGGTTTGAACCCCGACTGCCTCAGCCAAGCGTGGCATTTTATTACTGTGCCTTCTGCTATCAATCTTCTAGCATTATCTGCTGCATCAAAATTTGTTTTAAGGATGCATCCAGATACGGACCTTCCGTCGGCTGAAATTTGGGCAAACTGGCTTTTTAGGGGCTCAGGTGCAGAGGATACCAAGGCAGCTACCTATTCCCATTGATGGCAGTTATAGCTTGCCAAAAGAGTGGCACTATTGGCGATGCGTGCCTAATAGGCTGAGGTGGAAGCCACTTTCCTACCTAGAGTATATTTTTTTGCTCTCCTTATCAGGGGGTGCTTCAGAAGAAGCAAGAGGTGTACCTGCCTTCTTTCTGGTGGTTGTCACTACCAGGGAGTCGGGTTTTAATTGACCCCTAATGTACATAGGATCAGAGGGTGCAGCACGAAATATTTTTTCGACTCGTGGATTAACCGCACAAGTCAGATTTGGGGTTACCAGTGAGGGATCAATCCTACGTTGGATAGATTTTAATATAGGAATAGCCTGGGTAATAGCTCTTTTGTCTCCTACGATCTCTTCCGCGAAATCCTTATCTTCTTGCACACCTTGCGTGTCCATATGAAAATGGGCTGCTGCCTTAGCTAGTACCTCGTTGAGGAGTGGCTGGTTATCTACCGGTGAATCGTGCACCGAAGAGTCTTTAGGAATAGGGGAGTCGAGATTGTAGGCTTCAGCCGCCGCCTCCTCCTTTTAAACATTTTTTTTGTTAATTAAAATGTTTCGTTTGATTTGACAAACTTCATTTATACTTATGTTACATCTAAAAAGTATTATTGAATCATTACATTTCAGTCGTTCATTTAAAGCTCTTTACTGATCTCAGTCCAAAATTTGATTACTGTGATGATCAGACGTTGATCTCGTCCTTGTAGTAGTTTCGCCCAGCTTTCTTCAGTCGTCATTGGTTTGTCAGATATCTTGAAGAAGTCTCTGTATAGACCTCTTTTTTCTTTGAGAGCTGGGCAAACCATAATCAGATAGAATAGTGTTTCTCGCATGTTTGGCTCTTTGCAGAACTGGCAGTCCGAGGATGTGCCATCTGATTTGTCTGTCATTATTAAATAGTCACAAGTCGGTAGAATATTAAGTCGGAAACGCAAATGAGATCACAGATGTTGCAATCCGGAAATTGATTCAAATAGTGTGGTAATTCATTGAGAGCCCCGATTTCAATTTCATATTTGAGATGGCGTTTGTATCTTGTTTGTTCGTCTATAGTTCTTATCCAATCGTTAGTTCGAATTTTTCGTTTGCATTTTTGGTTTGATCTCGGAAGTCCACTTCGAAAGGGCTGAAATCTGAAAGGCTTGTTTTTTTCTTTGAGGATTTCCAGTGACGGTATTTTATCTTCTGAGATTATTTTTCTGTGGAGATCCATTTGTTTCCAGAGAACTATGGATTGTATAGACTGAAGGGCTAATTCAAATCGGATTCTTGGCATCGGGAATGATTTTGGTAGTGTTAGGGTTTTCCTCCAGAATATCGCCTCATAGCAGGACCATTTAATTGATTGCTGATTAATTAGTGATTCACTGGCGTAGGTCAAAATCGGGATTAATTTGTTTGTATAACGTAGTTGTAACTTTTATTGAGTTTGTTCGATATTTTAAATAGAAAAAGCGTCCTTGTCTTGCCAATGAGCTTGCTTTTCCCCCCAATATGATATTTCCATTCAAGAAGGGGTTAATCAGTGCACCCAGATATTTTATTGTCTTAGTTGTCACAATCTTTGTTTTCTAGATGCATCTTTAGGTTGCATTGATTCTCGTTTTTTGAGTGGTGAGTTTCATTACCTTGGTTTTGTTGGTATTTATTTGCAAATCGTTTTCCATCATGAAAATGTGTGCTTTATCCAGTGTTTTTTGTAGACCTATCAGTTTGTTTTATCTAGGATGATGATATCATCAGCATAGATTAAAGTTTGAATGGGTTTGTTAATCTTAGGAAGATTCGCCGGTGTACAGATTATATAGATAAGCGGCCAAGGGGCATCCTTGTTTCAAGCCATTCCAGGTGGGGATTGGTTCTGTCACCATACCATCATTCGTAAAACGGACTTGAATGGGGGTGTTCAAATAAAGCTGTTTTATCGTGTTCAAGATGGAGGATGGAAAGCCCCAGGATGTTGATTTAGTCCAAAGTTTTTGTCTGTTACCGGAATCAAAAGCCATCTTTAAGTCTATGAAGATGGCGTAAATTTGTTGGATTTTAACTATAGCTTCGTATTTTAGCAAGTTCAACAGAGGGAGGTTCACATTGGTTCCGATTTTGGTGAAAAAACCTGTTTGTCTTTTTGCTCGTTTGTCATTAACTGATGCCCAGATGTTAAGTTTTTTTAGGAGGTAGCCAGTGAATAATTTTCCTAGAGGATCTAAGAGGGCTATAGGTCTGAAGTTAAGCGGATTATTCCGGTCTCCGGCCTTAAAGATTGGGATCAGAATGGCTACTGACCAGGTGCGTGGAATCTCTTGTCTTTTCTATAAGGTGGAGAAGGTGGATGAAAAAGTGGGCCCATTCTTCTGGAGCTGCTTTAAGATTGAGGTTTGACAGTCCAGCAGGACCTGGTGCTCGGGATGAATTGAGGGACTTGATGGTATTCCTGAGATCTTCCATTTCCCAGGTAAGATTCCAAGGAGTGTCTTCTTCCTCCACGTTGCTTGTCAAGGGGTCAACATTTCGTTTGTACAGATTTGAAAAATGGTTAACCCAAGTGTGTGATTCGACTTCTTGAATCATGGTATGGGTTTTGGGTGAGTTGTTCAAAAATGACAATGACTGGTGTTTTTCTGGTTCAGAGCAGTTAAGATCGCTTCTGCATCATTTTGTTTTGCTATAGCTTTAATGGAGTTTGAGTATTTTTGTTTTTCTTTTTTTATTTCGATATCAGGTTCTTTCTTTTTCTTTAGTTGTGGTAATCGTTTTTGATGCTGCAGTTTCTTCTGTTTGATTTCCATGTTGAAATGATGACTATGGGTGTGCTTTTGTAGATTGTTGTGCCTTGATCATGATTGGTGATATTTTTCCAGGATCCATCCATAGTTCAGTTTTAATTGTTATTAAAGTGGCGCTTCAAAGGTGGAGACTAATTCAGGTATCTGATGGTGCTTTATTCGGAGCCTATTCAACCCGTTGGTAGGTTCAAGGTCTGATAGAATTAAACGCTGGTCCTTACAATTTTGCATTGCCCATGAAATTGTTATTTGATGATGGTCGCTGGAAGAGTGTGCAGAGTTATCAGTCGAGATTGTTGATTTCCGTAATCCTTCTGAAGTGAAAATGTATTCAATAATTGAAGTAGAGTTTTCTCGTGACCAGGTTGGGTGTGGGAGGACATTGTCGTTCATAGGTTGTTCACTCAAAGAGATGTTACGAAGATTTAGTTCTTTAATCCTTTTTCTAGCTCTACTCGACATATCCTGAGGGTCTAGTTTCGAACCTTCTTTGCTGAATAGATGGATATTGAAATCTCCCGCTATGATGAATTCTGCTTGGCTGTTAGTGACGGCGACGTTGTCGATTTCTTCACATATCAAATCTATGAATTTGTTGTCGGTCATTGCAGTTGGATTCCAGTAGATGTTAAAAATGGTTATGTGGATGGTTTCCGGGCAATGAATCACATTGTTGTTGTTGAAGGTTGGCATTAGGATGGTGATATATTGAGCCCAAGAGTGGATGTTCTTTCTTGTTATTATCGTCCATGAGGGCATGATTTTCGTTAGGATCATTCCTGATGCGGGTCTGCCTTGTTGCGAGATTATTGCAGGATTCATCAAGGTTATAAATCCATCGCACAGTACCTCTTCATTCAACCAAGTTTCTTGTAAACAAATGTCCGATTCTGCAAGGGTTGCAGAAGGTTCTTCAAAAAGGTGTTTGTGGCCTCTTGTTCCAGGAGCATAGAGATGTTTTACTGAAATGGAAGTCTTTACACATTAATTGTTATAAATACGTTTTCCTGCTACATTGACTCGGGTTATCTCGTGGGGTATTTGATCTTGTTTTACATTGGGAGGTCTATAGATGGTCACGCCATATTTTTTGTCTTTTTGTAGCATCATATGCTTTTAATGGGATGTTTCCATTGATTGATTCACGAGAGTTTGATACAGTGTCTTTAACATGTTTCTGTGTCGCTTGTGGCAGGCGTTGTTCGGATCGTTTGTTGTGTGCGTATAGATCATGCAACGCAAGTTTCTTAGATTTTTTTTCAGCCATTAATCTGGATACAAAAATGTCTTCTGTTTTGAATCCTAGTGTTATTAGTTGACTATTTGTAGCTAAGACACGCTGCATGGTATCTCGGGTGTAGAAATCAATGTGAGCTTATTCCATATGTTTGTTGGGAAAGAGAATTACCTCAAGGTCACTAGATCCAAATTTGGGCTAATTGTGGAATTGCATTGAATAAGGGCAAGATGTTAGATCTATTCATGATTACTGGCTTTTCCGTGCTCGTCGTAGTTGGAAATAGTGCTATTCTGAATGCACAAGAAGCCTTCATTGGATTATGAAAGTTCGGTCTAACGAGTGGTGGGCTCTGATGAGCCACGGGGCTATCGTGCTTGGAGCCATTTTGCGTTTCTAGTGATGACCAGGATTCATCGTTGGATACTGTTGAGTAAGTAAGGGAGGTGATATTTGGTGGATCACGGGTGTGTGGGTTGGTTTGAGAAAGGTTTATAGACGTGTCGTGGCATTCATCTAAGAAAATTAGTAAGTCATCTTGTGAGTTTATGGAGATGGAGTTACGATCAATTGAGTCATCAGACGTAGCTGTATCCATGGGCGGCAATAAATTTGCCGGTTTGTTAGCTGAATTCTGATTGATTACTGCTAAGAGCACGTCAAGTGGTTCAGGCTGTGAATGGTTGTCTTGTTGGATTGGAATTCTCGGTGGATTCGCATTTGTTGAGGTTGGGATGACGCGTTCTTGAGTTACTGGCTTATGAGCGGTTTGTTTCTTGTTTTTAGGTGTTTTCAGATAGAAAAATGCAATCGGTGCAAAAATTGCTAAGAAACGCACGCGAGCCTGTTTGAGATTTTTTGGGGGCTTTTTGTTCTTTGATTTGCTCGATGATTCGTTGCTCACAAATCCTCGTTTACAGAGGTCAAAGATGTCGAAGGGAGTACATAAAGATGGTTCGATGTTCGCCTGGTTCATCGGCACGGAAGAATTCAGTACTGCGATGGGAAAGGTTTGAATTTCATATTGTGTCGTTTGATCTGTTTTCGTGACAATCTAGGTGGGTTGAATTCTTGGTTTGCGTTTGTTTCGTTGTCTGTTGTAATTGTGGGGTCGTTTGTAGGTATTTTGTTTTTTCCTCCATCATTTTGTTTAGTGATTGTTGATACTGTCTCCATTAGGTTTTGTTTATCTACTCGATCCACTCTTGCCAACTCAGCTAGTTGGGTTTGCCATGTCCTGGATCTTTCAGCTTTGTATTTCAGACGCTCCTGGATGGTACCTATGAAGGTTTCGAAATGGGTTTTGTTTGGTCATGATCATGGCTAAGAGGGTCGCTTGGTCTTTTGTTGAATCGACCATAAATTATTGGATCTTTAAGAATGGAATCATAGCTGTTGATAATACTGCTACTAGTGTATTCTGGAGGTCAAGCATTGTAGTTGGAAGTCTTTCTGGAATTTCAGGTGAATCGCTCGGGGGTTCAGATTTCATGCTCGGATAAGAGGACAGCGGCAGCGGGTGAGGAAACTGACTTCGACATCGTGTAGTCCGCCCACCTTTTAACCCTTCGTTCTTTAAGGGTTCTAGGTTTCAAGAGCTTGCAGGCTGCGCAGCTGTCCTCTTTGTGATCGAGGGGCAAGCAACGATTACAGAGCTTGCGCTTATCCTTCCAAGTATATTTGCCCCTGCAGCGTGGGCAGAACTTAAAAGGTGTCCTCTCCATAGCTGAGGCAATAATAGCTGGCGATAACAACCCCAAGGGAAAGAAAGGGGAGAAAGAAAGACATTCTCAAAGAGAAGATAAAAGTTCGAACCCCCACTCTCCCTACTGTATGTTGGCCGTCGAGGCCAGGCCACGTGTTTGGCAGCGCCGAAGGATCTCCTCCGCTCTTCCTCTCCGTCAAAAATCTGTTCGGCGGAGAAACAGCTTCACAGCTAACGTCGAGGGGAGGGATCGTTAATAATATATTAAGTATAACAAAGGACCGAGGTCCGTGGCAAGTATTAGCAATGTCTCTCTAGGAGCTCCGCGAAAGGCGACCAGAAACTGGGCGGAAAAAAACAATCTGAGGGACCTCGACGCGTGAGGGATTGTGGGTACAATGCACGTCACTATAGGGATAGTGTTACAGACACGCCTTGTCGACGTCCCCTTTTCGACTACGAAAAACAAAATGCAATACTCCGCAGTGACCACTGGATGTCGGACCTATGCACAGCATGTGATTCTAAGCAGATTAACAAACATCAGAAAAGAGGATTCAATGTCCTGTTTTTTAGGCTTAGTTGACAAATTGGGGGAGGATTTTGGAGATTCTCTCATAGGAGAGAGTTCTTTTAGGTGCAATGGGCATAGATGTTTTGATCTTTTGGATTTGATTAGAATTAAGGACTCCGCTGAATACTTCAGTTTTTTCTTGAGAGTCCCTGATCGCGTCCATCTCTGTAATGTCAAGAGAAAGACGCGCAATACGAACAGACAAAGGTTTGGTGTACTCATCGTTAGTGGGGTCAACAGGGTAGTATGTTGATTGCCAATGCTGTTTGGCTGCTCTTGCTCTTTCTTGGAGGGATGGTGTAAAGCACGAGTCCTCGCAAGTAGGTTGTTGGAATGTTTTATTTGAAAATTGGAATTGCACTGGTAACGAAGATGGTTTGGGATAATCAAGTGCTATTCAATCGGGGGGGCATTTACTGTGGTTGATAACTGAGGTATAGGGAGAAACATGTTTTGGATCGAAGAGGCAACCTTTGATTGGGCTGGATGCAGAGAAGTCTCGGCATCAAGAGGACAAGGTATGTGTTTTGTTGATAGCAGAACACTTACCGGAATTGGGAAACGAGCTATGGGAGGGGCTTGATCATCCGAGTGGCAATTTGGTGGAGATGGAGCCGTATAACGAAATGCAGGAAATTTGACTTCTGTATTTGATTTCTGTATGGAATGTTCGGCACTTGTTGATTCTTCCTTTCTTTCATCTCTAGGTTTAGGATTGTGCGTGGGTTTTCCGTACGACTCTTGTTGGGTTGGGGGTTTATTCAGTAAGGCTACAGATTCTTCTGGTTTCCCCTGTATCCGCGTACGTGGTTTTGTGGGTTCCATTGGCAGGATGTAGTGGGAGGAGATTAAGCAAACGCTAAGCAGTGTTCTACAAGATGTAAGACAGTATACTGATTTGGCGAGCACTTACCGCAGATCCCGCCAGGAACAGCCGGAAACAGCTGAAACAGCAGCGCCCTTTACTCCAGCGGGCTTCACGCCACAAGGGTCGCACTGTGCTGGTTTTATCTGTCAGTTCCTGGAGGAGTGGCTCAATGTGGTCACGTGACGAATCAGGAAACACAACTAAATAAATAAAGAAGAAAAAAAATGTGCTCTTCAACTGCCGATGGCTTCTGCCATCAGACTGATGCGAATCGGAGCAGGGTCTTAGGAGGCAGTGCACACAAGTCTTAAAAAGGCAGGAGGCGCACAGTATCCCAGCCGCACAGCTGAAACAGCAGCGCCCATTACTCCAGCGGCCTTCTCCTCCTGGTCCTAATCATCACCATAAAAAGAGACCCCTGTCTGGTCATCTACCATTTGTGGTTCTGTCTCCTCGCAGTATGATTCGGGATGGTAAGATTCAACCACCAAAGGGTCTGTGACCAAACTCTGAGCGTACCTCAGAGCGGAGTCTTTTAGCAGGGGGCTGAGTGTCCTTAGACCCCGAAGGGGCAGAGGTAGCAGGGGTGTTGGCATAACTATGAAAATAGTTAGGGTCTTTCTCATAGAAGTCTGCCATAAATTACATCCTTCTCATCACCCAATCAATATCAGCTGAGTTCCATTCCTTGGAACTGGGAATAAACCTCTTGTTCTGGTTCCTCATCCATGCCCATATCATGAGGAGTGGGAGGGACAATTTTACTCTTAGGAATAGTGTCAGGGACCTTCGACTTCCCTATTACTTTAGGAGCCTTTTGTTTTTCCTTAGTGTTCTGAAGGTTTATTATGTTGTTTATCCCCCTTCCCATGACTAGAGGAACGTTTTCCGGAGGTTTTAGGGGTTTGAGGGTTTCGACGCTTCATGTCGAGATTCGGAGGTAGTAAATGGAGGGCAACGAATCTCGGGAGTAGACGCTACACGCTTTGACTTGGGAGCATAGAGGTCGGAATCGTCTTGACGATCGAGCCTCTGGAACTATTGTGAGTGCAGCACCTTTTCCAACCGCGGACAGTTCTTTGTCATGTGGCGATCGCGAACGCCCAGAGGACACAGAATCGTTGGACCACTCTCTCTGTGCCTTCTGTTGCTGATCGCTCGACACACGTGTCGAGTCACGGCTCGGGCTGATGTGTTTAGAGGAAGTGGGGTGGATTGCGCTTCTGCTGCCGGGTGTTGTCCCCATAACTGGGCCGCTGGCCAGTCCTCCGAGGTCGGGGGCTTGCGTGTGGGTATCTGAAGAAACCCCTTTGCCCTTGCCATCCGATACGGCAGCGTTGCTGCCATCGCTGAACGATCCCTCGACGTCCATGGCCCCTAGCTGCCTGGCGTACTGGGCCCAGCGATTCGTGGAGCAGTCCTTACGTGTTTTTGGCTTGAAGCGCTTACAAGCTCGACACGTACCCTCGGGATGGTCTTGTGGGAGACACAGATTGCACCCATTGTGCTCATCTACCCAGGGAAACTTCCTGTTACACTTAGGGCAGAATTTGAAGGGAGTACTCTCCATATGTGTAAATCTGGCAGCAGGCTGTGTATATGTAGGAAATAAATGTGGTAAAGTTATGACCACCCCCCACTCTCCCTACTTGTACAGGGCCGAGGCCAGTGGCCTTCCAAGGCCCAAGGTCCATCATGTAGTTTGACGGCTGCTTCCCTCGATCTTCGTTGACGTCGATCTTCGGCGTAGGATGGAAGTTTATGGGGAAAATTCTTAATATTTAGGAATAAATGGCAAATGCCAAGGGAATTCTGCAATATGAGGGTCCTACACGTGTGAGGGATCATGGGTACAGTGGACGTCACATTAGGGATAGTATTACTGGCACGCCCTGGTTCGACACCCCTTTTCGAGTTTGGGAAAAAAAGAACACTCTGCAGCTTCCACTAGATGTCGGCCTATGCACAGCATATGATCTAAGCAAATTCCACAATCCTCAGAAATATAGATATATATATATATATATATATATATATGATACATTACTCGCCGTAATCTTATTTCTGATGCTTGCATCTGCTTAGTCGGTGTAGAGTCAGAGCGCAGGAGACTACGTGCTGTCTGTTTCCCGTTGCCGTGGAAGTGTGTCTTCTATTTTGTTTCCTGAGGAGGAGGGAAGACTCAAGCACCCCACTTCCACGGAGCGGAGTCGGTTCCGAGTGTTTGAGAGTCTCCGACAGCCGACGTGAGACCCCGCCTCCCAACTACTGATTACCTTTCGCACCTTCCCGGAGCCCCCGGACTGCTACGGTAAGCTGCTCCTCTTTCAAAACAACCTTTGCGTTTGACTCCTGCCCTTTCCCTCCATTCCTCCCCCTTTCCCCTGATCTCAGTGAATCTCTCCCATTGTCCTGCGAGGCTACCGTTTATTCATACAAGCTGACCTGTACAATTGCTTCCTCTGCTCCTCGCATTGGACCAATACCAGAAGGGAAGCTCTCATTGCTATTGGAAATCTCTAAAAATGCAACTGCAATGACTTGCAATAAATCCTTTTATTTGAACATCTTGCCGCCTAAATTAAATGACAGCCCCTCGCGACAACCACAACAGAGCACGATAATTGACGAACAAACCAACAAAACAAAAGAGTCCAAGATCGAATATTTGCCAGGATAGCACCTTGACATGGATCCTATCCCTAAAAACAACTAACATGATATCGAACCTGTACCCTAATCTATACTTTACAAAGAGAAGGAACCGCTGCCTAAAAACAGCTCAGCGAGTTGTGATTGCAGCTCGACTCCCAACATCGACATTTAACAGGAAGATTTTAATACTCCCAACTCTCCTGCAAAGCCGTGCAAGCAAACAGCCTTTAATACGCTCAACTATACTTTTGCATTTCGGCAGAGAACCCAAACAAGCGCTGAAAAAAAAAAAAAGGAAAACGCCCGCAATGCAACAACGGGGAGACCACCTCAGACACAACTCTTCACTATGAGACATTGCAGAAACATGAGACGAGCTGTGCCGCACACTTCTCAAGAAATCAAGGCCACTCAAGAATGACCAAATGAGACTCTATAAAGAGAAGGTGGAATCTTGTAATAAAACGATATCCAACACAAATGATGCTATGATCAAACCAACGTCGCAACAATAATAAAAAGGGTGCTTCAAGCCAAACTGGAAAGCAACAACCATGACCCGAATTGGACAAACCATGAGAATCATGCAGCTAGGCTCTCTTTAGACATTTCAGATTGAGCAGCATATGAACGACCAGGAAGAGAGAAGAACAAGTTACTTGCTAACTGTAACGTTCTTTCGACTGGATGTTCCTCCCACGTATTCCTCATTTTATGATATTCGTATCTTGCCAGCTTTGCTGCTTTGGCAAACAAACTTCTCGCCAGAGGACGCTGTTCACGAGGTTGTGGCGTTGATGTCCCTCGATGGCCTCCGTACCGTGTCGACGTCACCATCAGTATAAGTAGCCTGTGCCGTGCCCGTTGGATTCAGTTCTGTTTTTTCAAGGAACTATTCAAGGAACACCCAGGCGTGCCTCATGACTGAAAAACTCTTCGTGAGAGAGAAGTGTAACTAACGTAAACTGTACTGCGGGGTGGCATGGGAGGGGTGATGAGGAATACGTGGGAGGAACATCCAGTCGAAAGAACGTTACAGTTGGTAAGTAACTTGTTCTTCGAATGGATTGCGTCCTCCCATGTATTCCTCATCTTATGATAGACTCCCATAGCAGTGGTAATTTTGGAGGTGGGAGTACGAATTATTTTTCTCATGGATGGAATGGAATACCGCCTTGGCAAATAAACCTTCATTGGAAGACGAAGCATCTAAGCAGTAATGCTTGATGAAGATATGTATTGATGCCCATGTTACAACTGAACAAATATCCACTGCAGGGACTTGCCTCTTCAAAGCCGCGGAAGTAGCCATACCCCCTAGTGGAATGGGGTCGAAGGGCATCCGGCGGATCCTTTCCCGCCAATCTGTAGCACTCAACCATAGCCAAAATGATCCAGTGGGATATTGTCTGTTTTGTCACCGCTAATCCCAATTTATGGCTAGTATAACCCACAAAAGGTTGGTCATCCGGACGCAATTTTGACATTCTTTCTTGATCTATAAAAACTGAGAGCCCTTTTTGGGTCCAGTCTTTGAAACCTCTCCTCTTTGCCCAAATGAGGAGGAGGGTAGAACATTTGTAGTATGATCTTTTCTGACAATTGAAAGTCAGAAACTACTTTTGGTAAGAAAGAAGGTTTAACCTAAAGTACCACTTTGTCTTTATGAAAAGTAGTGTACGGAGGTTTGCACAAGAGAGTCTGCAACTCACTAACCCTGCGGGCTGATGTAAGGCCACAAGGAGGACAGTTTTTAATGTTAGAAGCCTCAAGGGACAGGAATGCAGAGGCTCAAAAAGGTATACAAGTTAGAAACTTAAGTACAAGATTTAAATCCCAAGTCGGGACTAGAGGGTACACATTAGGGAGCCCTTTCAGGAATTGAATGATTAATGGAATTTTGAAGTAGGAAACCTCTTCCGAGGAGCGCTTGAAAATTGGAGCCCCAGATTAGCTAGATACAATAGGAAAGAGAGCACCATTAGGGTGCCACATTGTAAAGGGTCCACATCCTTATCCCTGCACCAGATACTGAATTTATTCCAACGACACCGATACAGGGATTTAGTTGCTGGCCTTCTGGCCGAAAACAAAATCTCCATTACGTCATCCGGAAGACCCTAATCCTTGTATCTCAACCTCTCAGAAACCATGCGTGAAGGTTGAGTGTCTTGACCTCTGGATGGAGAACCCGACCTTCCTCTTGCGAGAGAAGATCCTCTCTTTGCGGAAGCCGTATTGGAGGGCAGATGGACATGCCCAGAAGGTCCAGGTACGACGTCCTCCTGGCCCAATCCGGGGCAATTAGGATCATGGTTCTCCTGAACTTTCTCAACCTCCTGATTACGTGAGGAATCGTGGGGACTGGCAGAAACGCGTACAGAAGTGGAGACTCCCAGTCCACCACAAAACCATTTCCTAGAGCTCCTCGGAGGAAATTCCCTTGAGCAGTACTGTTCGCACTTCCGATTGACCCTGTTCGCGAACAGATCCACTTTAGGGGTTCCCCAAAGGGTGAAGATCTCTTGAAGGACTTCCTGAGCTAGTTCCCAATCGTGGGATACTGTGTTCTGCCTGCTCAGAGTGCTGCCGCTGTGTTCTGCTCTCCGGCTAGGTGAACTGCCGATAGAGAGATTCCTTCTCTTATTGCCCAGAACCAGAGCTGCATTGCCCTCTGCACAGTGGTAGTGACCATACTCCTCCTTTCTTGTTGAGGTAGTACATGGCCACCGTGTTGTCAGTCATTATCAAGACATTCATTCCCTTACAGAGGGCAGGAAGGCCTTCAACACTAGTCCGATTGCCCTCAGCTCCAACAGGTTGATGTGTAGTTTGGACTCTGATGGAGACCAACGACCG
Source organism: Ambystoma mexicanum (assembly GCF_040938575.1). NCBI lineage: Eukaryota > Metazoa > Chordata > Amphibia > Caudata > Ambystomatidae > Ambystoma > Ambystoma mexicanum. The sequence continues at coordinate 410,100,530 of NC_090927.1, forward strand.
CTTATAGTCAGATCGTTGGTGTGGGCTCCCCACCCCGTGAGTGAGGCGTCCGTCACTACAGTTATCTCCGGCCATGGTTGCCAAAAAGATTCTCCCTTGAGAATGTTGTCGTTGCAAGCCCACCAAAGAAGGTCTTGAGCAACTGTGCTTGGAACTTGCAGAAGATCCGACATATTACCTGAGAATTGGGACCACTGCGTCCTGAGAGCCCATTGGAGGGATCTCATCCTCAATCGGGCCTCTGGCACGAGAAAGATGCAGGATGCCATGAGACCGAGCAACCTCAGAAAATCGAAGGCCAGAAGATGTTGGGCATTATGGAACTTTGTTACCATCTGCAGAATGTGGAAAGCTCTCACCTCGGGAGGCGAGGCTTTGCCAGAGAAAGTAGCCAGGACTGCTCCGATCGACTGGAGCTTTTGGGATGGTATCATGTGGGACTTCTTGAAATTGAGGGAGAAGCTCAGTCTGTGAAGGGAGTGACAGGTGATTGACAGATCAACCAATCGTCCAGGTAGGGGTAGACGTGAATCCCCCCTCTCCTAAGACTCGCTGCCACAACCGCCATCAGTTTGGTGAAAACCCTCGGGGCGGAGGTCAGCCCGAATGGCAGAACTCGAAACTGATAGTGAGAACCGCCAACCGCGAACCTCGGGTACCTTCTGTGCTTCAGATGGATAGGCACATGAAAGTAAGCATCCTGAAGGTCCAATGATACCAACCAGTCTTGGAGTTGGAGAGCCTGAAGGATCTGAGAAAGGGTTACCATCTTGAACTTGTCCTTCTTAAGTCCAAGATGGCTCTCAATCCTCTATCCTTCTTTAGGATGAGAAAGTATGGGGAATACCAATCATTGTTCCTCTCAGCTACAGGTACATGTTCTATTGCACCTTTCTCAAGCATGGTTAAAATTTCCTGTACAAGGAGCGGATCTGGAATTTTCACAGAGTTGGCTCCCGGTGGATGGTCCCGAGGCCTTTTTAGGAAGGGAAGGCAGTAACCTTGAGCTGCTGTCTCCAGTGCCCAAGCATCTGAAAATGCTATGAGATTCTACCTCCCACCGCGGTTTTGTGTGATAAGGCCTCAGAGTGACTTGGAGGTGGCTGAGGGCAAAGATGCCGTTCCTGAAGCTGGTTTCGCACCTTTTCCTTGTCCACCACGAGGGGCATTTCTTTGACCTCTTTGTATGGCCTGTCCTCTTCCTCTACCAAAATAAGAGTAGTATCAAAAAGAACGACCTCTCGAGGAAGATGAGCCTGAATAAGGTTTCTGACTGAGGCTGTCGCATTGAGGCGCTAAGAGATTTAGCCGCCGCTTTGGAGGTCTGCAGTTTTTCTAAGCTTTCATCAGCTTTACTGCCAAACAGCCTCAAGCCATCAAAAGGCATGTTGAGTAGCCTGGCCTTGTGATTCCGCGGCGGTCACAGTCTCCGGTCGGCAGCCTGTCGTAGGTCTGTCTACCAGGGAGCGTTGGCAAAGATTAGCAGTGCACGATGGTCCCTCATAGCTCGGGAAGAGGGCGCCTAACCATGTCCTCTCTGGGTCAGTCCTTGGAGACACAGCAGCTTTCAGATTGGTGAAGTAGAGCAGCAGCAAGACTTCTCTTCCAGCAGGGCTTCAAGGTTAAGCTTCAGTTTCAACTCCAGTTTCTTTTCAGCTTCTGAACATAAATTCTAGCAGTGAGAGGCCCCCAGATATACTAGTTCATCTCATTCATTCTGCTGGGTCACACTCGGGCAACCAAACGGTCAGAAGGGCATTCGTGCAGGCAGGCAGCCGATTGGGTGCATAGTGCATTCAGGCCATTCACTTCTCTCCAGACACTCACAATAAGTTATGTGTATTGGGACAAGTACCCAGCCATTCAACACTCCACACTGCATTCATACCATTTTCGGGCAGGGCTGTCTCAGTCATTGTGTCAAACACCAGAAACCAGACATCCACAACAAGCAGTGCATATTCGTCACACTCCATTCACCCAGGTCCCACCCACAGGGTGTACCCACAACATACAGTCATTGAAGGCTCCAGCCAGTCTGGCCTGGACTTCACAACACCACCATATATGGAACTTCCACCCAACAGTCAGTCAGGGGGAAGGGACAGAGTCGGGGCTTCCCAGGATTTTGGGAAAACAAGGTAACGGGCGATAGAAAACAAGAGGCCACAGGGGCCATCTTGTTTCCTATCAGGAATCAACCGGTTCCAATGGCAGGGCCTGGGTATCCCAAAATGAAGGATACTCAGAGCACCTGTCAAATTCAGCATGGAGTGCCACCGGCCCATACCCTGCTCTGTGGGACACACAGGTGCCCAAAAACACACTAGGTGCACAGGGTTGTACCCCACCCATGGGTGCCATAAGGGTATCCCATGGGTCTGTACACCAAACCAAAAGATCTGCACCGCCAGGAGTCCCACATGAACTCCTGCGCGGAAAACACTATAGAACACACGATAAAAACCAGTAAAGGACAAGGATACGGAGGCCCTGTCCCTCCGATGCATTTCCAGCATCACACTGCCTATACTGGTTAACTCCCAACAAGCCTGAGAAATATATACAACTATAAGAATTAGTGTTTCCCTGAAGTAGTGTACGCTCAGAGTTTTGTACCTTCCTACAACCCTCCTCCCGTCCTAGACTAAGCCTAGCTGCTCAGCCATTCTACTAAACCTTTGTGTGGTTCAGACCAAACTTAAGAGTTGGAACCCTGTACATCCAAGGTGGGCTTTTCCAAGTTCTGTCACAGACAGTAACTTGTGTAAAACTCTGTAACAGCGTGCAACACTATTATATGTCTCTTTACTTTCCCCAAAGGGCGACTAGGTCCAATGTCTATGACATTTACTTTTGTATGCTCTGAGAGCAATACGTTTTGGGGAGAACCAGGCATTGACAGTTGAAAGTTAAGTCATCTGGTGCCAATGCATTAACTGCTCCCGAGAGTAAGGTGCCATAATGGTTAACTAACTCAACCACAAACCTTTGAGATGAGCTGCGTCAGTTTGCAGAAAAGGAAGCATAGGTTCCTTTGTCAGCTTGCAATGGTTGCACATTTTTACAATCATTTTCATATCTGGAAGCATATGCTGCATTTTGTCAGTAACAAAATCAAAAGTTGTTAGTGATTCCAATTTTAGATACAAATAGGATGGAGTCTCAACAGATCTAGTCTCCATGTTATATTTCTCTGTAACCTATGCAAAATAGCAAGACCAATTTAATGTACCTGTGTTGAGGAATCAAAACCTGTCGTACTATAGATTGGCATTTGTTAGGGAGAAGTTTCAGTTTAGTGCTAAATTCCTCCCACCTTAGAGACCCCCAGCTCTTTTGCTGAACTTTAGGACTTTGTACATTTAATTCTATTTGTGTTCTGTGTTTCCTTTAACTATTAGAGTCTAGCAAACTCCATAGGCATCAACCTTTTACATTGTTAGACACAGCACCTTCAGTGCAGTGGCACAGAGGATTTTCAGATTTCCCAGAGGTTTAAATACCTTATCTTGGCTAAACTACTGTTTCCAAGGGCAGTGAAGTGAAATTGACTTTACTTACATTGTTTAACTTTCTAGACCCAGCACACACTATCTTACCATCAGGATCTGGAGGGGTTAATTTGTATCCCCTTTGTCTAGTTTCTCATGTAACATTTTTATGTTACCCTTTTCTACAATTAATGGCTGGTGGCAGTGGTTTACTTTTTACTACCATTGTGTTTTTACCGCAGGCTGCTTTCGGAGCCACAGTACGGCACCCCTGGGTGCTCATTTCATAAAAATGGCACCAGTCTTCTTTTTTCGCCATTTCTGTTTGGAAAGGTCCTTCGAGATTTACTCTGCGTGCCAAACCAGGTTTGGTCCCTTTGTTCATTTTGTCTTTGCCGGGATTCACAAGTGAAGCCCGCCTCTGGCTCCAGTATGTCTGGCAGGGGCAGGAAGTGAGGGAGGTGTCTGAGACTCCCTGTGCTTAATCCTCCTGGTTACAGGAATGTACCCAAAGGTGATTGGGCGGCTGGCTGTCCGGCAAGTATAGCCACCCTGCTGTGTGATTGACAGCTCTGCTGGAATGAATGGGAGAAAGCTGCAAAAAAGGCGAGGCTTTTTGGCTTGGAAGGCAGAGTCGACCACTGGACTAAGGGGTCCGAAGAAGAGCTTGTAAGAGACGCTGCTGCAACTCCTGGACCGTTGGTTTGCCTGGTGAAGCCCTGCGGCTGTGCTGAAGCTCCGAATTCGCCTCGACCAATCAACTCCAAAGAAAGCCCATCTGGACATACTCTCGGAGTTGGCCGTACTTCCACTGCTGCTGGAACCGAAGTGCAAGGGAGAGGACACCAGATTGTGTGCGTTGCTTTTAAGTCGGACCCGAGCACTAGAAAGATCCTCCGGACTTCTCTGAAGCAGGACTGACCAAGCCTGAGCCACTTCAACAGAGTGCTGGACCCCAGATGTGAGGAAAGTCCAGAGTGGTATCCGAGAACCGCTGTGTTGCTATTTGCTGTCAGACGCGAGGAGCTGAAACACTGAAGAACCGCTGAAACGAAGTTTGCCCATTGCTGACGCTGACCTTCCCATTGCAAAGTAGGAGTCCCCAGACATCCTCCCCCTTATCCCCATGACTGAGGCTCAGGAACAGGATCTGCAGAGCTGTACAGGAACAGAAGCCAGCTGGAACCATTTCTTCTAACCAGAGGTACTGTAACATCTAAGAACTTACCTCTTGCTGTGTAGCCTTATTTTCTCTCAGTTGAGACCTGTCTTGGTTAACTTGCAGAGTTGCTAAAGTATTGCTCCTCCCAAGCCTCCCACACCCTTCAACTTTTCTATTTTCTACAAACATTTCTAAAAACATTGTACAAGACCTTTTACCTACCTGCAAAGAAGATCTTCAGCTCCCCTTGACATTGTGCCATTAACATTGACTGTCCTGGCTCCCTGAGAGACTCCTCTTTACCTCTGACTTTCTGCTTTGTTAGGCAAAGTTTGTATGCAGTACCCTTAGGGAAAACTAGACACAACTATGATTACAGGTATAAGCAAACCAACCTTTGGTATAAGTCTGTGTCATGATTCCTGCCCCTCATGTCCCCAGCCCTCCAAGATGTCAGGCTGGAGCCAGGCCACGATCACCTACATGGCCCTCAAGGGCCTCTCCATTCCTCCAAAGACCCATTTGGAGTCAGACTTGGCGCTCGTGGCACCAGACTCACCCACTCACTCCCATAGGATAACATTGGGGATTGCACTTACAGTGCATTGATGGGGACAAGATGGATGCCCCCACATATTTCGGTTCCCAGAACTGCATGTGCGGTCTAGTCTTTTGGGTGTGGTTCAGCCCAGAGGCACCTGGGATACCCAGAGACTATTTAAGCCACACCCACGCTGAGAAACATGCTTTGTGTTTTCTGCATCTGCAGCGTGACACTCACTGTGTTCGGATCGGTCTCCAGTAGGCCTGCATCTTTCTTCTGCGCTCAACTCCTGCAAGAACAAAAAGACCCTTACCTTGCGGCGCTTCTGCCAATCATTCATCGCTGCTTCTGTTCAGCGGGCATCTTCGGCGGTGTCATTTCCATCCCGGCACGCCACTTCCTAAGGAAAAGGGAAAAGAACAGAAAAAAGGCATCAGTAAGCATTCTGCAAATCTTTGCTTATTTTTAAATACTGTACGAGCTTCAAACGCTTACCTGAAACCCAGCCGCTCTGGGGGAACTCTGTCTCCAGAACTTCTCATCCATCTGCAAGAGGGAAAAGACACGCCTGGTTAGCGTGGAAACATCTAGAGGCACCGCATATCGCGCTTACCGACTGCATTTGTTCTTCATAACCAGCATCCACGCTGAAAACGTTGCGGCGCCTAAAAGACACAGGAAAAGAACTCAGTTCAATACAAATACGAAAGGAGTGCATCGCGCTCTCACTCACCTTCAGCGCTACTCATCTCAGCAGCACACTGCCATCCCCGGACGCCGGCCATCATCTAAGGAAGGAAAGGAACGAAGTTAGAAAACTGTTCAAAAGACTCATACTTATCTGTCAGACCCTTGCCAGTGAAGTAACTAGGCAGCAACGAGCCCACATCAATCGACGCGCCCCTGCGCTGAAAGCAGGACGGAGAGCATACTATCCAAGAAAACAAGGTGAGCTGTGGGTCAAAGGGAAGGGTTGGACCCCGGGGAAAAAGGTTCAAGCACACAGACAATAGGGAGTTAAACTCTACCAATCCTGTGTTTCAGGCCCAGTCTCCAGTCGAGTAGACTCCAGGGAAGGGTTCGAGGTCGTAAGAGGTCAGAACAGGCTGAGTGACGTCCCAGTGGATACCAGATGAGCGTTACAGTCTGTACTACACAGTTGTGGTAGCGTGTTGAGCAGCCAGGCTTATCTCAAGAAGGGAATGTGAGCAGTAATGATGTTACACAGAGGACTACAATCACAGCTGTTCAAATAAACTTACACTCAAGGTTCTTTGAAAAATACTTATTAATTTATCTGTCAGTTATAAAACATTCATAAGAAGGAGGCAATTATATAATACAAATATACTTCAATACTATTTCAGAATACTTTTCAAGAGGAGTAAAAGGCAAAGGTTATTAGAACATGAAAGGTTACAATTATTCTTAAACAGTGCAGATATACTTTGAGTTCACCAGAAGAGTCCATTCAATTCAATATGCTAGGCCAAAGTCAATCGGCTAAAGTCTTGGATAGGATAAAGCGGTTCTGATAGTTAAACGGAAAAGTCTCTACACAAGTTCTTGGAAGCAGTTTGTAAAAAGAAGAATCATATGTTGGGTCTCAAGCTGATTAGGCCTGCGAGTTGCAAAAGTTTCAAGCACTTTCACAGTCAGAGCTAAGTTCTCTCCGTCTTGTTTTACAGTACCTTAAAATGAAGAAAAAGATGCAGCTGAAGAATTCTGTTCCTGGCAGTTCCTGCAGATCTCTCTGTTTCTGGGCCTCGGTCGTGGGGACAAGAGGGAGGACGTCTGGGGACTCCTGAACTGCACTGGTCAAAGCTCACAACTGGCAAACTTCAATTTCAGTGGCGGTTTCGCGCTTCAGCTACTGCACTGGTAACACCGCTGGTCCTGGCTGTCAAGGTGGACTGTCCTTGCTTCGGAGGTCCTGCACTCAGCTGAGGAGGGTCAGGCTCAGTCGGTCCGACGTCATGGGAGTCCGGAGGATCTTCCAAACGTTTTCGGCCAGCTTACAAGTAACGACACAATCTGGTGTCCCTCGCCCTGGATATACGGTCTCCTGCAGCACTCTGAGGAAATGCAACCAGCTCAGAGATTGGTGTCCAAGTGGCTTACTTGGGAGTTCAAAGGTTGAAGTCGTCCTTGCAGGGCTTCTATGTCAATGTGAACTTGGCAATTCGGACCTGCAGCAGGGCTTCACGGGGCAAACCAATGGTTCCTTCGTTCCAGTGGTCGACTGCCTTCCAAGCCAAGAGACTCCTTTTATTCAGTTCTCTACCATTCATTCCAGCCTAGCTGCCATTCACCCAGCAGGGTGGCTGTCCTTGTCAGTCAGCCAGCCAATCATCACAGAGTGGATTTGGGTCTCCTAGGAGACCAAGCACAGGGAGTTTCGGGCACCTCCCTCACTTCCTGCCTACCCCAGACACTCTGGAGCCAGAGGCGGTCTTCACTCAGGCGAAAGAACAAAGAGCGCGCAGAGAAAAATTGTATAAGGACCTTTCCACAAAGAAATGCTGAAAGAAAGAAGATCGGGACATGTATTAACGAAGGAAGCTCAGGCACCATCTTGAAAAACATGGCTCCCGCGATTTAACGTTACCGGAGCTACGAATAGCTTGCGGTCGGGAAAAATCATGGTAGTTCCTTTTAAAACCACGGCCACCAGCCATTCTGAGAGGTAACATTTGACTGTTACATGAGTATCTAGACACAGGGGATACTAAGTAACCCCTCCAGCACTCTATTGTAAGATAGGGTGTACTGGGTATAGGAATTTACAGGGCAAAGTGAAATCAATTTCACTCCACTTTTCTGGGAAACAGTAGTTGATCCCAGATAAGGTAGTTAAATCTTGGGAAAGCCTGAAAGGCTTCCCTGTGTCACTGCACTGAAGGTGCTGTGTGACAATTGAAAAGGATGATGCCTATGGAGTTGGTTAGACACCATATCGAAATAAAACACAGAGGTAAAACGCATATCAAAATACATGAGTGGGAAAAGGGGTCACACTCCCTCCAAGTAAAAAAATCAAGTCCTCAAAATCCAGCAAAGTCGCTGGGGGTCTCTAAGGTGAAGGGAATTGGCACATTTTTGAGAATTCCCTGTAACACTTTTCCCCCAGGAAAGTGCTAATTTACTCTGCGTTGGAAGGTTCTAAAAGTACTTACCGGTTTGTGAATTATGTGCCAGCGATAAATCAATGTCCACAGTGTCCTAGTTATGTAAGTCACCTGAAGGGGTAGGAAGTATGTGCCATCCCCATTGGGTATCATCTGTTTTAGAGAAACTAAGAGTGTGTTTTGAGGTGTATTTTAATTGTTACATATATTGCTCCCTTCTGAAGAAGGTTTATACAACTGACTGTGAAATAAATGTATAAGTTTTATCAATAAACCTTGAGTGCAAGTGTTTATTTGAATAACTGTTATTGGGACACTGTCACAACATTACTGCTCACACTGACCCCTCTTGAGATAAGCCTTGCTGCTCAGCCACACTACCAACCTGTGTAGTTCAGACTTGTACCAAAGGCTGGGTCCCTATTGCCAGGTGGTCAAGGTTATTGTAGTGCACCCAAAGCTTACTACATACAATCTTGCCTAACAGCATATTAGGATTATACTAAAACTACGGAAATATACATTTTTTGCCTTGAACAATTTTTTTATTGATGCTTTAAGATTTATGACCAACTGATAATGTGATTCTTATTTATACTTTGTATTAGAAGATCCACTTCATATTGTGACTGCCAGATGGTTATGAAGTACATTTTGGTGAATTGTATTCAAACAAACATTGTTTATGAACTTATCAGTGTTCCCATAATAATGAGCAAAATGATATGGGAGATAAAGCTGGAGGGCTTTACTGACCTCTAAAAGCAAGGCCAGGAGTCTAAACACAAAAAAGGGATAGCATTGAAGTATACGGGTGGAAAGCAGCAAAAAGAAAAAATCTTTCTCAAAACTCACCTTCACGATACCATGAAGACCGACTATTCCACAAATTCAGCCCCAATCTCCTCTGCAATTATGTCACAGTACCAAACATGTCAAAGCTTGTGGGCGATCATACAATCTATAAACCACACACCATAAAGCTAATCTAAATGTTAGAAGACCAACCCTCAGACAGCAAAATGAAGCATACGCATCTATGGAAGAGTCCATGCAGTAGTTTAGAACGGTGTCTAGTCAAATGGTCGACAGACAAATGCTGGAATTTTTCGTTTTTAGTTATATATATATTTTTTAGGTTTTCGTTTAGGGAAAAAAAGGGGTTTTTAGCAAAACAAAAGGGGGCTAAGGGGGACCCCCCCTCAAAAAAAAAGAAAATGTAAAAAAAAATGCGATCATTTGACCTGTCGACCTTTTGATGTCGACCATTTGTCCTGTCAACCATTTAGATTCGACCAGTTGACCTACAACCGTTTAGAACTCATCCTAGTAGAGAAGGCATCAAATAAGAAATTACTCCCTAAAAGACAAAACAGCGTGCAATTTTCTATGTGGCTGAACTTCCAAATGAACATCACAAACATGAACATTTTCTACTTACAGCTTCATCGAGGACTAGGAATCGGACTTGTGATAAATTTAGCTTTCCTGTTGACACAAGGTCATCCACTCTTCCTGGAGTTCCAACAACTATATCAACCTGGAAACAAGTGTTCAAAGTATCACTATGCTTGAAATAATGGTCACAATTCCTCAGCAGAAATCAGTATATATGCTTTAAAAGAGTAAAACATTAACATTTTAACTACTCTGGTTTCTAGCACCAGTGTTCAGTCTTTCTACTTTTCTGCATTCTCAACCTTCATCATTTTTATGTAAAATGAGGGATTAATGTGCATCTTATTTCCAGGAAGTGCCTGCATTCTTCAATTTGCAATCTTCTGATGTTCATGAAGGTTAAGATAGATTTTCAGAACAGATAGGCCACCCAAGGTAAAGAACAGGGTAAGTGACGCTTCAGGTCTAGGCAAACTACTAAGGTAACATAGAATGAGCAGTAAGGCAGACATTAGATGTGGGGATGGTAAAATATTGTTAACACACAGAACAATCAAAACAGGCAAGACAGGAGTACAAACATGTACTCATTTATTAAACCTTTGAACATTAATCAGTTCAAGTAAATGTCAAGCAGCTTCCAATGAAAAACACTTTTGCAGAATTGGTGATGTTAAACTGGGATCACCTACACTTTACACTAAAAAGTAAATGCCGTAAAAAATAAATAAAAACAATGACCAGTAAAGTGAAGAAACAATGCTTTCAAATCAACGGCTTTATAAATATGAGGCCCCCCGTAAAGTTTGATTTACAGAAACAGTCATGGGGAGGGTTCTGAGAGGCCACCCTTTATAGCGAACAAAGAAACTATCAATGAAGTGCAGCAGACCAGTGAGGCTTAGATTATAGGAGATATAGGGGTGGTGTAGTGGTACAATGAGACACACAGTACACTTAAATTAGACGGGCATTACAAACATATTTTGGTTATTAGGCCTGAACAGTATGTGCAATGAAAATATTAGGCAAGTAGTACCACTCAATCAAAACCCCTACAGAAAGTATAAGTTACTCATCGTAGTGACCAGCGTACGCTTAGTCCCCTTTCCTCCATACTGCATGGGCGTCCCTTGCGAGGGACGGGAGACCTTCCGCTTTAAATTAAGAGGCGCGCGTGTGTGGCCCTGGGAGCATGCGGTGCCCCGACTCCGCCCTCCGGCACCACAGTCCCCATAGGTGCACCAACAATAGATTTGACATTGCCTAATGACACCAGTTTTATCAGGGGGGAGGTTGGTGGGACTAAGTACGTTAGTCACTACAGGGAGCAACTTAAAATTACTCTTACATCCCGTTGTCTTTCCTCCATACTGCATGGGCGATAACAACTTAATGTAGCCCCAGGGTGGAGAGGAGACCCTCCTTAAGCAAACAGGTTCCTAAGAACACCCTGTCCGAAAGCTGCATCTGATCTAGAGCCGGCATCCAAACAATAGTGCTTTCAGAAAACCCAAGGGGTGGCCAATGTGGCCGCCCTGCTTATGACTTGCCAGGGGACATGCAGCTGGAAGGCGATGGCAGTTGCCTTGGCTCTGACCGCGTGGGCATGCATGTTGGCCGGGGGTGGCTTATGCTGTCCCTCGTAGGCTTCTCTGATGGCCGAGACCATCCATCGGGCTATGGAGGCCTTGGATGCCTGATACCCCGGTCTTGAGCCTCCAAAAAGGTGATGAATAGAGCGTCAGGACTTGCGGAAGCTCTTCATCCTGTCCAGGTAGAATTTCAGTGCACGTCTGACATCGGCAGTGCAGAATTCGCCGAGCCTCATCTTTGGGCTGAACAAAAAACGTGGGCAGCACAATTGCCTCATTCAGATGGAATGCGGAAGGCACCTTAGTTGGGTGCGTCCGCAGGACTACCTTGTCCTTGTGGAACGTAGTGTATGGCTCCGAAGTGACCAAGGCCTGAATTTCACCGATTCTGCAAGCCGAGGTGAGGCCGACTAACAAGGCTGTCTTAATGGTGACCAGCCTGATGTCTGCGGACACCATTGGTTCTAATGGTTTGAGCGCCAGGGCACCCAAGACTATGTTGAGGTCCAACACAGGGTATGGCTTCTTAATGGGTGGGTAGAGCCTGGTGAGACCAGTCAGATGTTTCCTGACAATCAGGTTGAAGGAGGAAAAACTCTCCTCCGAGTTTCTGTAAGCCCCAATGGCTGCCAGGTAAGTGCAGCAAGTGTCCACCTGCACGCCTGAATAGGCGAGATGCACCAAAATGGAGAGCACGTCGTCCAGGGAAGATGCCAGAGGGTTAATGCTCTTGGAGTCTACCCAGTGGCAGAATCTGGTCCAATTACTCTCATACTGGGCCCTGGTGGATTTGCTCCTGGTGCCCTGTATGATCTCTAGATTAGCTTTAGAGAGGCTGAGAATTGGCGGTGTGGGCGGAAAGGCATATGCAGTCATTCCATCGCACCTAATCTGAAAGGCATCGCCCAGGGGGCCCTGACCATGCAAGGAGGTTAACAGTTGGCACTTCCTGTTGCCCCAGGAGGCAAAGAGGTCCACCTGAGGGTGACCCCATTTGCAAAGGATCTCCTGCAGCACTAGGTCGTTCAACTGCCACTCGTAGTTAGCCGCTGCCAGTCTACTGAGCCTGTCTGCCTTCAGGTTGGATTGCGCCAGCAGGTGGACCGCTGTGAGGTAGATGTTGTTCTCCAGGGCCCACTCCCACATGCTGACCGCCAGCCTGCACAGTGGAGGGGATATGGTACCTCCCTGCTTGTGGACATAGACATGCTGGTCGAGTTGTCTGAATGAGGACGACCTTGCTCTCGATAGCCAAAAGGAAGGACCTGAACGCCAACCAGATGGCCTTCAGTTCCAGTCAATTGATAGCTCGACGAAATCTTCACCCTTGAGGGGCGCAGACGAATCCGACACGGGTCCCCGTTGATCGGATGGAGAGTCGGTGGAGCTTGAGGCTCTTTTGACCGAAAAAACGAAGTTTTTGAGAAAAAACGTGAAAAAAATAGCACTAACGCTCGAGAGCAATAGCACGAGGATCCCAACACATGAACGTGCGGTAAAAATCTGAAGATGGCTGCCAGAGGCGGTGCTTAGGTAGAGGGCAGTCATTGGCTGTGGTCAGTATGACGCAGAGACCAGTGATTGGTTATTACTACGAAAGACAGATCAGAAACGAAACTGATACTTGTTTTTTCTTTACCGAGGATTCCCAGCCTGACGACGGGGAATATTCATGAGCATGTGAATCCATGCCAGACCCCATGCTGGAGAAATGGTACCTCCCTGCTTGTGGACATAGACCTGCTGGTCGAGTTGTCTGAATGAGGACGACCTTGCTCTCGATAGCCAAAAGGAAGGACCTGAACGCCAACCAGATGGCCTTCAGTTCCAGTCAATTGATGCGATACTCCTGCTCCTGCCAGATCCAGGTGCCATGGACGCAGTGGTTGTCCAGGGTAGCCCCCCAACCCTCGAGAGCACAATCCGTGGTGATGGTGACCTGTAGTGTAGGTTACCGGAAAGGCTTGCCCGTCCGCAGGTTGCAGTGCCTGGACCACCATGTGAGGTCTGGGTGAAGCAACAGAGGAACGTTGATCATCTCCGATGGCCCCGTCCCTGGTTCCAAGATGCTGCAAAGTGCAGCTGTATCCTCCTCATCCCGAGTCTCGTGTGGGGGACAGCCAAGAGGACTGCTGCCATAAGACCCAGTAGGTGTTGGTACCACAAGGCCGAGGTCACTTCTCTGCTGACGAAGTGGGCCGTGGCTCTTGAGTGCCGTGATCTTTTCCTCAGAGGGAAACACTTTCTCAGAGCACGTGTCCCAAATGAGGCCCAAGAAGGTCAGTGCCTGCATGGGCTGCAGCTGTGACTTCTTGAGGTTAAGCAAAAAACCCAGCTCGCGCAGTGTGTTCATAAGAGCGTGGGAGGTATGGTGCACTGCTTCCGGAGGTGTAGCCCTGACGAGCCAGTCATCCAGGTACGCGTAAATGTGGTGGCCTTGCGACCGGAGGAGGGCCGCCACCGTGTTCAGTCTGGTAAAGACAATGGCGAAAATCCTGGAGTAAAAGCCCAAGCCTCGCTGGGAGATTGCGACGTCCTCCACTGCCTGGCTCTCGATGAGTGACCAGATCTCCACCAAAACAGTTGCGGTCCCAACCTGTGGGAGTGGAGGGGAGGAGGGAGGAGGTACCCCGTGGAGACTACAGAGAGGATCCAGGGGTCCGCAAAATTCTGGTGCCAAAAATATGCATTGAGAGCAAGCCTACCCCCCACTGGAGACACGTGGACTAGGAGGGGCGTGACATGCCTTCTTTCCCTCTGAGGCTGCTGCGGCAGAGGGGGACTGGAAAAAGCCCTTACTCCACTGCCCCCTTTTCATTGTCTGCGCCGATGCTGGGACGGCAAACGGTCAGGCTGCCTGGACCTACGCTCTTGGAAGCCGCGGAAACCTCTGTATGTACACCCCTTCTCAGAGCGTTGCTGTGACTGGGTGTATGGTTTGTGTGTGGTCTTCGTAAGAATGGATAAATACTTGGCAGTTTAAGAGCTGTTTTTCTTTTTATCCAGCTCCTCGCCCGATGTGGAGTGGAAGAGGTCACCCTCTTCTAACGGAAGATTCAGTATGATTCCTGAACATCTGGGTTGCATTTCCAAGCAGAGCCAGGCCGTTCTTCTCATGTCCGTGGCAATACAGATGGCATGGCCAGAGGTGTCAATGTGGGCCACGGAGGACTCCATGATGTCTTGCGCCACGATTTTGGCCTCTGCCAATCCTGCCTTGAATCGTGATTGGCTCTGCGCCTGAAGCTTGGTGAGCCGGCACCAGGAGCTTGATGCCCAAAGGCAGTGCAGTGTGGCACTTGGTCAGAGAATGTTGGTGCAAATGCCAAGCACCCAGGTGCGTGATCACAGTCTCAAGAGGGATCACTGCCGGTTCCTTCAAGCACGGTCAGCCCTGTTGATGCTGCCAGTGCAGTTTCCAGTATCTTCAGCTGAAAGCCTTCCCAGACCTCTGGGGTTAAGGAGTGGGTGGAAACCTTTATGTGTGGATCAGAATCTTCGGCGAAGTCCCTTAAGCAGTGATTCTTCATCAAAGAACGGTGTCTCAAAGAACTGCTTAGAGAGTGGGACCTCATGCAGAGTTTCTTTTTCGTGCATTTGTGGGTGGGGAATCTGTCCTCTCTCCTCTGCTGCACACATGGGGAACTTGAATTCCCTTTGTCACCTCTGTGGCAAAAGGTAAAGAGTTTTGCAGTACGCTTCCTTACATCCCTTAAGGCTGTTGGATGCATGGATTGGAATGACTCCCAATCCTGCAGATAGCGTTCCTCCCCAAGTCAGTATAAAAAGATCCTTTGGGGGTCAGAGATGGTCATCTGTCTCTAGCAATCCGTGCAAGGCTTGAAGCCCAAGACTTTACCACTGTTAAGCACTGAGCAGTACTAAGAGCTAAAGATGAGGTGAATAATACAGCGTGCAGAATAAAAGCTACTGAGGTAATGGGTGTGGCAGCTGCATAAATACTTTCATTGTCAAATCCTGAGCAGGGCACGTAGAGGGGCAGAGCTGACACTGAGCTTGGCTGTGTCCCCTGGAGGTGAAAAAGTTTCCAAAGGCAGCTGGTGCTGTGGATAGATTATCAGATGTGGAAAGCGTATGAGGAAGGAATCTATTAGAATCTAACCCTACATGGTTGTTAGTCAATCACACACAGGTAAAGTACAATTGCTCTGCTAGTGAATTTCACAACACTAATGTCAATGTTGAGAGCCTCCAGAAATAAAGGAATTCAGTGAGCCAAAAATGCTATAACTTGGGAAGGCTCTAATCAAAAACAGTGTCATCAGCCAGAACCACAATGCAATCCCTGGAAGGGGGTTATTTCCCCATGGAAATTAAGGGTTAACTTGGTGGTAACGACCACATTTGTAGGTATAAGAACTCCCATGGAGGTACATGAAGTCAAAGAGGTGCATCCTCAGTTAGACATGGATGGCACTCTGAGTACCTATGGTATTCAGACAAATGTTTACAGGACGACCAAAACAAGAACAAAGGGATTCTGTGCCTGTAACTGTTGGATAGAAACAGCCAAGACAACAGGATGAAGCTGGTCCAAGTCCACAATTTCTGGAGATTAAAGAGAAAACTGAAGAGTACGTACAAATACCAAAAGAATAATGTGCAACATCAGCAAAGACACCACGTCCTAATATATTGGTCTAATTGATTAATCAAACTCTATTGTCATAAGTCATTCACCAGGCAAAACAAACTTGAAATTAAATTGTGCAAAAAATCCAAAGTTGAAGTCTTTTTGCAAGGCACCAAGAGCTACATGATATTTATAATCAAACTACACCTATGTTCAGAGTTTCTAGTCAATGATGACTTCATACAACAACCTTATTCAAATGCTTATACATGGACAATAGAACTGGTAAGGCACAGAATTAAATTGTGCAGGAAAAGTCAAACGCCTTCTTGTGAAAGTATGCATTTCAAAACTACAATAATTGGGACAACAAATGCTTAAAATTCAGACCAACTTACACCCTGTTCCAGAATCGATAGTTGATCCTTTGCAGCAACACCACCAATGATCAAAAGCTCCCTATAGTAAAAGAATAAAATAAAACCATGAGAATACGTGCAAAAATATTAAACTAAAGCTTCCCTATACTTGTACATGCTTAAGAAAATGTAGCTTCATGACGATTAACATGTACCCCAAATGCCTGCTCTCCCATGCGCACACATTGTTAGGAGACAATCTTTCATCAGCAGTACCGGAAGGCAACAGGCTATATGACATTCATTACTTACCGTAATCATATTTCTGATGCGTGTATCTGCTTACATTCACATGCTTGGCATAGGCCGACTGTTCAGACAGTTTTTCTGAATTCCAACTAAGGGCTAAGTAAAAACCAAACGACAGATAGTACAAGACTCCACTCTTAGTATAAGGCTGTACCACCAGAGTATATGGTAGTGTAGACAGAGCAGCCAAGCTTATTTTACGAGAGAGAGGGCTGTAGAACCAGTACGAAGAAATAGTACACATATGGTCCAAATAAACACTGAGGCCAAAACATGTGTCTGGGGTTGCTGCTGGTACTCTTGTTCAGAGGAGAATTGCCTGGCATTTCAGTGCTGGACTGCCCCAGGGCAGGACTAAGACTGACATGTTATGGATATTTCTCCTCTGAGAGAGATCGTGAGCTAAAGGATCTGGGTAAGACTCTCGAAGCCGGGACTTATTGGCTGGCATAGGGACTCCCAGGAACCCCCTTGTTTTTCCAAACAAACACTGAAACACTATGTATTTTAAAAATAAAGGGTTTATTTAAATACAAGTAGGCCCAGAACAATCTTGGGGGAAAGAAGCATCATCACAGATCATATAAACACATTATAAAAACACAACACTATACTTTAAAGTACACAGACCAAAGCATAGACCTTATTTAGAAAGCTAACAGTATTTCTAGGTAAGTCAGACCTTATCAAACACATTTAGTCTAGGGCACACCTATTCATGGGGAGTAAAATCATTAGTTACTTTCAGATTACGTTACAGTAAATCAAGGATAGTATACCCTGTCAGTTATGCAGTGACACTCCGTTAAGGAATCACACAATCAACCAACCCTGTTACCAGGATACTTTTCTGAATAGTGGAACACAGATTCAAGGAACAGTGGAATTAGATGAAATGACCATAAACCACCCAACACTGTTTTAGAATCTTTATAAAACAGACCAGGGAAAGCAAAACCCAGTTGATGAACTTACACACCAATATTCTGAAATAGTTAGTGAAGCGAACAGAATTATTTTTGGGAAGAGGCACAAACAATTCACAGGTGAGTAAATTAACTTTCTCTATACTTTTCAGAATGGCACAACACATTTTCAAGGTAAGTAAGAACTTTTGTAACCGTTCACTTTCCAAGTTGCAGTTACCAATTCATTGTTATACTTTTTCAGACAGAATCGTTTACTTATCCAGTCCTTCCCTATTCTATAGCACGAGTTCACTCTGGGGCAGAAGAGGGACCCTAGTGGTCTAGGAGCCAGCTGTAGGCTGGGTGAGATAGGGTTCTGTTGCAGGCAAAAGTCAGAGTTCCTGTGGAAGACTGTTCAAACAAGTAAGTAGCTCACTTAAGAGTTAGTTAGGGTCCAGGGACTTCGGAGAAGACATCAGAGGAGGATTCCAGCAGTGGGCCTGGGTGAACTGGATGTAAAGACAGCAGAAGTCCACAAACTCTCACGTCCCCTGCACACCCAACTGGTATTGTATAAACAAAACATATTGGATTATCAATAAGTCGTATTGAATAATATAATTCGTACTCAAATTTCTGAAAAATAGATCAAAATATTTTACTTCATCCTATTGTTGCATATCAATTTATTTACAATACACCACAATTTGTCAACTCTTAGGTTTATGTCATACAATTAGATCAAATGAACATACAATCTTTGATTAAACCATTCACTTTCAAAATGACTTCAATTTTGCTGATCACAGGTAGACCGTTTTTCACAATGGATTTTAAATAATGTTTATATATGGTTAGATTAAAAAAATTAGTATGTGATGTGTTCAATCCTTGTTTCGGGGTAAGTTGACCCTCTTCTTCAGGAGTGGTGTAACCAATTCCCAGTTTCTTTTTCATATCTACAATGGATAATCAAAATGTAGTAGATCTTATATAAACAAATATATTAGTCCTACATTATCAGTCATCTGTCATGATTCCATGTTTCATAATCACCTGGATGTACATCTTTTGATTAATGGTTTCACGATTTCTTTCTCCTATCTGATTCTCAAGAACTGGTATGTGGTTCTTCCTACAAAAAAACCAACAAAAAAAAACAGATCTATATGTAAAGACTATCTACCCTTAATAAAAGACCATAGATACACTGCGTTTCTAATTTCAACAATTTGCATTCAGATCAGGTAATCATGTGCAAATTATGGATTCTTGGGTCCCTTACTTGGAAAATAACCTATATAGTATAAAGAATTTCCTTCACTTAAAAATGCTGAGTGGTAAGTTACGAGATCCCCAACGGCTGGAGGCCCTGTGGTTAGGCACCCTCACTTTCGCGCTGTGCCTGTAAGACAATGCATTACTTACCGTAAAAGCATTTCTGATGGTTGTATCTGCTTAGATTCACATGCTGTGCATAGGTCCGACATCCAGTGGTCACTGCGGAGTATTGCATTTTGTTTTTCGTAGTCGAAAAGGGGACGTCGACAAGGCGTGTCTGTAACACTATCCCTATAGTGACGTGCATTGTACCCACAATCCCTCACGCGTCGAGGTCCCTCTGTTTGTATTTTTCTGCCCTGAGGGAGCCTTCTAGACGTGAGTGAGTACAGAAAAGAGAGAATATATAGAAAAGGTGTCTATGTTCCTTCCATCCGAGCAGGGAGGAAGGGTGGGCGCATGTGAATCTAAGCAGATACAATCATCAGAAATGCTATTACGGTGAGTAATGTACGTCTTCTGATGCTTGTTAATCTGCTTAGAATCACATGCTGTGCATAGACTAGCGAGCAGTACCCGGAGTTGGCGGTGGGTTATTAGAAGGAACAGTAGAGAAAAGATGTCTTAATACTGCCTGTCCCACCTGGGAGTCAGATCTAGAGTGTGTATCTAGACAGTAGTGTTTTGTAAAGGTGTGCACAGAACTCCAGGTAGCCGCTTTGCAGATGGACTCAAGGGGAACATTTGCAATGAATGCTATGGAAGCCCCAGTGCCTCGAGTGGAATGTGCTCTTGGCTTGAAGGGTAGTTCTCTCTTAGCAAGAGTGTAACAGAGAGTGATGCATAGAACAATCCATCTAGATATAGTGGACTTTGAAACTGCATCTCCTTCTCTTCCTGCTGCCACAGAGACAAAGAACTGATTAGTCTTTCTCAGTGGTCTGGTTCTTTCCATGTAGAACATGACTGCTCTGCGTACATCTAGTGTATGCAGACTTTTCTCCCAAGCTGGAAGGGTTTTGAAAGAACGTTGGTAGTTCTGTAGACTGGTTTACATGAAATTTTGAGATGAATTTTGGTGCAAACCTTGGGTGTGTGCGTAGAACCACTTTATCTTTGTGAACTGTTACGAAGGGGTCTAGTACAGAAAGAGCCTGTAGTTCACTTACTCTCCTAATGGAGGTGATAGCTATTAGGAAAGCAGTCTTAAGAGTGAGGTCTTTAAGAGTTGCTTTGTGCATGGGTTCGAAAGGGGGGCCCATGAGTCTAGAAAGTACCACATTTAAGTCCCATCCGGGAGCTGGGTTAGCTATTGGAGGGTGTATTCTTTTTACCCCTTCCATGAAGGCTTTGATAACTGGTATCTTCCACCACGACACTTTAAGTTGGGAAGTGGTGTATGCAGAAAGTGCCGCTAGGTGGACTTTAATAGAATTGAACACTAGACCTGAATCCAGTAAATGGGTCAAGTATAGGACAATGTCAGTAGGAGAGCAGTCAATTGGGTTGATGCTCCTATTTGTACACCAGATGACAAATCTTTTCCATTTGCTAGCATAGCAGTGGCGAGTATTTGGTTTTCTGGCTTCCCTGAGGATGTCCATACATCTCTGAGGGAGTTGTAAATGTCCAAATTCTACGATCTCAGGAGCCAGGCTGCTAAATTCATGGTCTGAGGGCATGGGTGCAGTGTCTTGCCCTTGTCTTGTGACAGCATGTTGTATGGGCAGGGAAGTTTCACTGGGGGAGATAGGGACATCTCCATCAAGTGAGCGAACCAAGGTTGCCGGGCCCACATTGGGGCCACTAGTATCATGGTAACCTGCTCCTGGTGCATCTTGTGCACCACTTTGTTGAGAAGGGGAGTCGGGGGAAAGGCGTAAACAAATTTCCCTGACCATTGAATCGACAGACCGTTCCCCTTGGATTGGTTCTGGGGGTACCTGGAGGCGTAACTTTGGCATTGTGAGTTTTCCATAGTTGCGAACAGGTCTATTTCCGGAAAACCCCATTGCGTGAAGACGTCTAAGACGATGTTTTCGTGCAATTGCCATTCGTACTCTTCGGGCAGTGGGAAGTCTCTGCTGAGCTTGTCTGCTAGCAGATTGAGTTCCCCTGGTACATGTTGCGATAGTAGAAACATGTTGTGTCTGAGAGCCCACTTCCATATATTCTGGGACAGTTTGGACAGTCCTGGAGAGCGAGTGCCCCCTTGTTTGTTGAGGTAGTACATGGCTGTGGTGCTGTCTGTGAGGACCATCACTGTCTTTCCTTGCAGGTGTTTCTGAAAGGCTTTCAGTGCCTTGAACACTGCTAGAAGTTCCAGCAGGTTTATATGTTTGGATGCTAAGCTCGGAGTCCACGCTCCGTGAGCAGTCTGATGGGATAGGTGAGCCCCCCATCCTGTGAGGGATGCGTCTGTGGTTAGAGTGGCTTCTACCGCGGGTGTGGCAAAAGTCTTCCCTATTAGCAGGTTTTCTTTTGTCCACCACCTCAGCGAAAGTACTAAGGCCTGCGAGACCACCACTAGATCGTCCCATTGTCCGCTGGCCTGACACCACTGGCTGTTGAGCCACTCCTGCATTGGGCGCATGCGCAGACGCGCGTGAGGTACCAAATAAATACATGACGCCATCATCCCTAGCAAGCGCATAGCTTTGCGTACCGTCACCTCCCGACCTGTTACATAATGGGGGATCTGAAACAGCATGTTTTGGACCCTCTAGTTGGAGGGGAAGACGAGGCCGTCCTTTGTTTGAATTAGAGCCCCTAAAAATTGTTTGGTTTGGCTGGGTTCTAAGCTGGACTTCTTTTCGTTGATGGAGAAGCCCAGTTGGTACAAAAGGTTTACGGTCTTTTGGGTATTGGAGAAGCATGTTTCGTAAGAATCCCCGGTTATGAGCCAGTCGTCGAGGTAAGGGTATATTGGGATGGATAGCCTTCGCAGGTGGGCCGCTGCTACTGCCAGTACTTTTGTGAATACTCTTGGAGCAGAAGCTATCCCGAAGGGTAGTACTCTGAATTGGTAGTGTTTGTTCTCTATCTTGAACCTGAGGTATTTTCTGTGTGCTGGCAACATTAAAATATGAAAGTATGCATCTTTCATGTCTAGCGTTGTCATGTAATCCCCCTGTGATAACAGTGGGATTACTTCCTGCAAGGTCACCATACGAAACTTCTGTGGTTTGACAAAGTTGTTCGCTGGGCGCAGATCTAATACAGGGCGCATGGTTAAGTCCTTCTTGGGTACAAGGAAGTACACTGAATAAATACCTTCTGTTACCTGAGATAGGGGGACAGGTTCTATTGCTTCTTTTTTCAGCAGTTCTTTTACTTCTTGTAAAAGAATGGTGAGGTGCTCCGGTGATCTGCGTTGGTTTCGTGGGGGTTTGTACTTCGGGTAACCGTTGAATTCTATGCAGTATCCGTGGGTTATGGTTGATAATACCCATCGGTCTGACGATATTCCCTCCCATGCTGATAGGAACGATGTTAGCCGGCCCCCGACCGGTGATGCATGGGAGGGGACCCGAATCTTCGGGTCATTTGCTGGTATTGGGCGTGGAACCTCTGGGGCTGGAGCCACGACCTCTTCCTCTGCCACGCCGTTGGCCTCTTTGACTGAACTGGGTGTTACCCTGGTTAGAGGGCCAGTTGGTAGCAGAGTAACATTGTTGTTGGTTTTGCTGCTGTCTTTGGCCACGAAAGGAGCGTCTATTACCATAGCCTCGCCTGTTAGGGGGTCTAGATATTTGATCAAGAGTCTTGATGGTATCAAACTCTTTCTTAGCATGTTCTAGTGCCTCATCAACTGCCTTCCCAAACAGAAGCGTCTGTTCTATGGGTTTATTTATGAGGGAGGCTTGGGTTTCGGGTTTAAAACCTGAATTGCGTAGCCAAACGTGTCGTTTGAGAAGTATTCCCTGAACCAGGGATCGGCCAGCAGTCTCAGCGGCATCTAGGGAGTTCTTAACGATGCCCTGGTTTACAAGTGTTCCCTCTGATATTACAGTTAGCAGACGTGACCGCAGGGGTTCAGGTGCGTCCTCTGCCTCGCTGCGCAGCTTGCTCCACTGTGCATCTGCGTAGCTAGCTAATAGGGAGTTGTTATTAGCAATTCTAGTAGAGAAGGCGGCGGAGGTCGTGATTCTCTTCCCAAGTGCGTACAGCTTCTTGCCTTCTTTGTCAGGTGGTGCTTCACTAGTGGATAGTGGTACCCCTGCTCTTTTCCTTGTGTTGGTAACTACAAGGGAGTCCGGAATAGAGTGTCCTCTGATGTATAAAGGGTCAGAGGATGAAGGGCTGAAGAGCTTTTCTATTCTAGGGTTGACCCCTCTTACTAAAGCTGGATTAGAAAGGGAAGGAGAAATTCTTCTCTTAATAGAAGCCAGGAGTGGAATAGACTGGCTAACAGGGGCTTTTTCTTTAATAACTCTTTCTACAAAGTCTATGTCTGGAAGAGCTTCCCCTGTGTCAAGCTCAAAATGCGCTGCTGCCTTGCGCAATAGTGCATTGAGGGAAGGTTGGTCATCTATGGGAGAGGAGTTCCCAATATGTGAATCCTTGAGAGGAGAAGGGTGAAAGGCATCAGGGTCTGAGTGCACTGATGGGGATTGCCACGGCTGCACTGACGGGGATTGCCAGGGCTGCGATGTAGCTGTATCCTCTTCGAAATTAGTGTAAGGATCTTCTTCGAACCCCTCTTCCTCAAGTTCTTCTTCTTGCCCACCCAAACACTCCTCATCTTCCTGAAGGTATTGCTCCTCCTCAGTGAGGTCATATACATCTGTGGAAGGGGGAACCAGCCTAGGAATCTTGACTCTAGGGTCATCCTGGGGCCATTCTCTTTGTCTTTTGTGAGTGGGTGGGTCTTGGTTTCCTAGAAACCTTTCCATTTTCTCCAGGCAAGAATGGAGTCTTTCAAGGGTCCCATGGGGTACCCCTGAATAGTCTAGAGGGGGGAAATCTGTGTTTTCACCTTCGAACCGTTTCGAACGCTCCCACAACGTCGACGAGAGGTTACCGTCTCCTTCTGAAAAGCCCTCCGGTAGTTCAGAAGCGTCCTTAGATGAAAGGGGCAGTTCTTGGCTACCTTTGTGCTTTTTCGTCGCGGTAATCGACGTTTGTTTCGTCGTCCGCGCAGGTTTGTCTTCGGAGACAATTCTCGCTAGGCTCTCGACAACGAGTTTGTCAGTCGAGGGCTCTGGTGTCGACGTTGTGTGCGTTGTACCTCGACGGCCGCTCTATGGAGCGTTACGTCGGATGTTTTTGGGGTAGCGCCCGTGTTAGATGAAAGCCCAATCGCTGGTCGCGGCTGCGTTTGCGGGTGGGGCTTGAGACCTTTACGGTCTGCGGTAGACGCCGGAGTGCCCTGCGTCCCCTTCGGCGCTGATGGATCCTTCGTTCTCGACGAAGAAGAGCCGTGGGTTGTATGTTTAGCCTTATGTGGTTTATGTGCGTCCTTGTCGCCGGGGTGTTCATCCCCATAAGCAGGGCGTGAGCCGAGCCTGTCGGGGCCGGGGGCGGACGTCAAGGAGCGGGAACGCTCCTTCTGGGGGTTCATGACTTCCGTAACGGACGTCGAGTTATCGCCCTCCTCGTCACTTTCAGTAACAGCGGCAGCGGGTGAGGAAACTGACTTCGACATCGCGTAGTTCGCCCACCTTTTAACCCTTTGTTCTTTAAGGGTTCTAGGTTTCAAGAGCTTGCAGGCTGCGCAGCTGTCCTCTTTGTGATCGAGGGGCAAGCAACGATTACAGAGCTTGTGCTTATCCTTCCAAGTATATTTGCCCCTGCAGCGTGGGCAGAACTTAAAAGGTGTCCTCTCCATAGCTGAGGCAATAATAGCTGGCGATAACAACCCCAAGGGAAAGAAAGGGGAGAAAGAAAGACATTCTCAAAGAGAAGATAAAAGTTCGAACCCCCACTCTCCCTACTGTATGTTGGCCGTCGAGGCCAGGCCACGTGTTCGGCAGCGCCGAAGGATCTCCTCCGCTCTTCCTCTCCGTCGAAAATCTGTTCGGCGGAGAAACAGCTTCACAGCTAACGTCGAGGGGAGGGATCGTTAATAATATATTAAGTATAACAAAGGACCGAGGTCCGTGGCAAGTATTAGCAATGTCTCTCTAGGAGCTCTGCGAAAGGCGACCAGAAACTGGGCGGAAAAAAACAATCTGAGGGACCTCGACACGTGAGGGATTGTGGGTACAATGCACGTCACTATAGGGATAGTG
Organism: Ambystoma mexicanum; assembly: GCF_040938575.1. Classification (NCBI taxonomy): domain Eukaryota; kingdom Metazoa; phylum Chordata; class Amphibia; order Caudata; family Ambystomatidae; genus Ambystoma; species Ambystoma mexicanum. The sequence continues at coordinate 410,125,535 of NC_090927.1, forward strand.
TTACAGACAGGCCTTGTCGACGTCCCCTTTTCGACTACGAAAAACAAAATGCAATACTCCGCAGTGACCACTGGATGTCGGACCTATGCACAGCATGTGATTCTAAGCAGATTAACAAACATCAGAAATACAAATATTCCATCGTAAATGTGGAGCTTATCTCCATCCCCCTTCTGTTTTCTAGATCAAAGCATCCTAATGTTTTCATCTAGATAATAATGTAACATAGTGAAGTAGTTTTACCCCTGTGTAGCTTTTAAAGCTTATCTCCAAGGTAATGTTATGCTCATTAACATTTTCGAATTGGAATCTTCACGAGTGTTTAGTTTAGTCCAAAGGTGATGCTCCTGTAAATTAAAACAGGAGGCTGTATGTAATATCACAGCGAAGTCCTGTGTCTAACAGATACCAGATATGAATAAACAAATTAGGATGTCAAGGTATCCCATTGTCTAAATTAATTTCTTACCTTCCATACAGTTGTCCGTTTCCATGTCTTTACTCAGGAACCGCAAGAAAATGCGATCAAGATGGCCGCCTTTTGTTTGTACATGTCATCACGTCATTGCGTGAGGACGTCATTGTAGTTTTGCGTATGCGCGGTAGTGTAGCTATTCTAAAATCTCAGATCTTAGCAGTTTGTCATCAGATGATTGCGTTATTTGTTCAAGGATCATGTCTACACATTTCAATGTTTAGTGATGTGGAGAGCCCCATTGAAATTCAATTTTAGTAAAGATCACTATCCAGTCATTGTGCTACAATATTTATGTGCTTCTGTTGCTAAGCACCTTCTTAAATGATATAACAAGGCCTATTGTTTTAATGTGTCAAGATGTGGATTTGAAGGATGATCAGGTTTGTGAATTCAACAAGTTTAACCTATTGTTCTAAGTACTTTGGTACTTCAAGAGGAATGATGGTTTGTTAGAACGTCAATAGATAGCTGGTGTCTTTAAAAGATTGAATATTGTAACATACTCACCACGTACTATACACAAATGTTCTAGTTCTTAACCAAGCCCTCCATTTATTAATAAATTGATGCTGCACATTGGCACAAGTTTTCACATAGTTATAAGGCGATCCATATGGATTATAAGAACTTAATTACACACTGCAATGAGCCCTATGTCTCCATGTTCCTATGCAATGGTTGATTTTAGTCAACTGGTTCATGAAAAGATATGTAGGAACCGGAACATTGACTTTCCCTTAGATGTTTATGAACCACTGTCCTTACAGTTTAAAGATCTTTAACCGTATACATAACTCACAAAATTCAAATGGTGTATATTCATTAGATATCATAATATCATCTGTATGATGTGTATCATGAGTTCCTAGTGGATAGTAATTGGATTCCTAGTGTGTTTCAACAAGATGTTTATCAAATAATGATCATGCTCCCAATCTAATGATCAAACTAATTCCAGATTCATGTCCACTTGTTTAATGGGTACAGGTGTTAATTATCTTGTGTGTACAGATTGTTAGGGAGCATTCATAAAAAGGTTCCAATTCCTCTCTACCTTAGAGACCCACAGCTCTTTTGATGAACTTTGGGACTTTGTACTTTTAATGCTATTTGTTTTCTGTGTTAGTTTCTTTTTTGGTTATGGAGTCTAACCAACTCCATAGGCATCATCTTTTACAATTGTGTCACAAAGCATATTCAGGGCAGTGGCACAGGGACGTCTTTTAGATTTCCCAAGGTTTAAATACCTTCTCTGGGATAAACTACTGTTTCCTAGAGCAGTAAAGTGAAATTGGCTTTACTTAGGATTGTACTTGCTAGACCCAGCACACCCTTACAATAGAGTGCTGGAGGGGTTACTTACTACCCCGTGTCTAAATGCTAATGTAACATCTTTTATGTTACCCTTTCCTCAATTGACTGGCTGGTGGCAGTGGTTTAATTTTGAATTACCTAGGTTTGCATTTACTGCAACCGTTTGCGTAGCCGGTAATGTTAACCGCGGGAGCCATCTTTTTCAAAATGTCCAGCCATCCTTGCTAAAATGGTGCCCAGTCTTCTTTTCACCAGGTCTTTGTGGAAAGGTCCTTCGAGAGTTTCTCTGCGTGCCAAATCAGGTTTGGTCTCTTGGTTCATTTCGCCTTTGGCAGGGTTTCTGAGAAACCCGCCTCTGGTACCCGAGTGTCTGGGGGTGGGCAGGAAGTGAGGGAGGTGCCCGAAAACTCCCTGTGCTTAGTCTCCTAGGAGGCCCAAATGCTTTCTGTGGTGATTGGCTGGCTGTCCGGCAAGGACAACCACCCTGCTGGGGGAGTGACAGCAACGCTGAAATGTACGGGAGAGAACTGAAAAAAAGGCAAGTCTTTTGGCTTGGAAGGCAGAGTTAACCACTGGACGAAGGAACCAACGAAGTGCTTGAAGAGGACGCCTGCTGCAACTCCTTGACCGTTGGTTGCGGGACCTCAGATGTGAAAAAGGTCCACCTTGACCGCCAGCAACCGCGCTTGTTGCTATTTGCTGTACTGCAACGAGCTGAAACGCGAAAAAGCCACTGAAAGTAAAGTTTGCCGGTTGCCAGTTTTGACAGTACTGGTGTAGTGCAGGAGTCCCTCGACGTCCTCGCTCTTGTCCCCACAACTGAGGCCCAGGAACAGTGAGACCTGCAGAGCTGCAGAGGAACAGAAGTCATCAGCTGGATCTTTTCTTCTTTACCAAGGTACTGTAAAACAAGTCTAAGGGAACTTACCTCTTACTGTAGAAGACCTTGTTTGGTTTATTTATTTATAAAGCGCAACCAGGCCCAGAGGCATACGGGCGCGATAGTTTTTAATCATGTTACATATGAGTACAGTTACAATAGCCGGTAGTAGGCATCAGTTACAGTAATTGTGGTTACGAATAAATACATACATAGGTAATACAGGTACAGGCATACATGTGGCAGTTTAAATGTGGTGGACCGAAGGTGGTTCCACCATAAGGACAGTAATATGATCAACAGCATGTACAATAGGTAGTTGGTAATTCTCAGCTCTAGGGTGTTAAAGCTGTTGCTGTGTCCAGGTTATGAAGCCAGCGTTTAGTGTTAAGTTTAAATAGGTTGAAGAAGGTTACAGATCTGATTGGACCAGGTAGTTTGTTCCAAAGCTTAGAGGCTTGTACTGGGAAGCTAACTCCTCCCGAGTTGTGGAGTTTGAATCGCGGTATGGACATGGTGTTAATTTGAGCTGTTCTGAGTGGTCTTGTGGATGTACGAGGGGTAAATTGATTAGAGATGTAAGATGGTGCGAGGTTAGCCCTGGCTTTGTGGGTGAGGGCAAGAGCTTTGAGGGATATTCTATGCTCTATAGGGAGCCAGTGCAAATTACGTCTAGTCTCTGAGAGATGTGATTTCTCAGGGATGTTGAGGGCTGCCCTGATGGCGTTATTTTGAATTACTTGTAGTTTGTGAATATTTTTGCGGCTAGTACCTAGGTATAGGGCGTTGCAATAGTCTACTTTGGACAAGACTAACGTTCTAGCAAGAGTAATGCAGTTGGATGCGGAGATAAACGGCCTGCAAGCAGTAATAAGTTTACAGGTGTAGGCGGCTGATGACACTACAGCATAGGTTTGTTTAGTGAAGGATAATGTGGCATCAAGGTAGATCCCAAGGGTTTTTGTATTGTTAGAGACAGGGATGGAATTACCATTAATGGTGAACGATTTGAAGGCATTGTTTAGTTCTTTTAGTTTAGCATGAGTGCCAAGGATAATCAGCTCAGTTTTTTCGTCGTTAAAACATAGTCCATGATGTGCCATCCATGCTTGTATTACAGCGTAAATTTAATTGAGGATTTTGCTGTCAATGTCATAATCGCCAGAGATAGGAATGAGTATCTGGGTGTCATCCGCATAATTAGTGTACGTGACACCCGGAGAGTCAAGGATATCGAAGAGGGGCTTTGTAAATACATTATAAAGCGTTGGAGACACACAAGAGCCTTGCGGGACGCCAAAAGGGACTGGTGAGGGTTCAGCTGAGTCAGTAGGGGAGAAGACCCTCATGGTTCTGTTCGCCAAGAAGGAACTGATCCAGGCAGTGGCTGCGTCGGAAAAGTGAGCTGCAGATTTCAAATGGTGGCAGAGCGTTTGGTGGTTGACCAAGTCAAAAGCTGCTGAAAGATCAAGCAGTAAGAGCAGTGCTAATTTGCCATTGTCTTTTAAAATTTGAATCTGGGTAGTGAGATCTATTAGGGCAGTTTCCGTGCCATGTCTAGGTCGGAAGCCGGATTGCCTTAGTCCCAAAAGATTGTTTGTTTCTAGATAAGCCTGTATTTGCAGATAGGCTGCTCTATCAAGTATCTTTAGTAAGAAGGGTACAGTTGTTATCGGCATATTGACGGGTTGGCTGGGTCAAGAGTAGGTTTTTTGATTAGTGGGATGACCCAGGCGTCTTTTAAATTGTCAGGCACTACTCCTGTTTCGAAGGAGGCGTTGATAAGGTTAGTAATAAATGGTGCCAGATCATGAGCTGCTGCTTTGATAATCGGCGCAGGGCAAGCGTCGCCTTGGCAATTGGATGGTTTGAGTTTCCGAATGATGTTTTCTACTTCCCAATTTGAGAGGTGAGAAACTAAATGGTTTGCAGTTTCGCTCAAAGGTAGGTGACTTGTTAGGAGGTTGTTTGTGTTCAGGGTCAGCAAGTAACAAATCTTTTTTCGTATTGATTTTAGATTGTAAGCGGGCTATTTTGTCTAGAAGTGCCTTTTGGATGTTACTGCACCAAAGTGCATCTGTGACACATTTATCAATGGGGGCAATAGGGGATTCTATCTTTTAGAATCTTAAAAAAGTTCTTTTGTGTTAGATTCCGCTTGTTCGATCCTTTTGTTATAAGTATCCTTTTTGGCAAGTATAATAGCTTCTTTATAGCTAGAGGTTGCTAAGATTAGTTCATGTTTATTATTTACTGAAGGGCACTTTTTCCAATGTGCTTCTGCAGTTCCCTTAGTTTTACGTAGTTCTCTAAGGTGAGGCGTGAACCAAGTATTAAGGTGGCGTTGTGGTTTAGATTTCCGCAGTTGTAAGGGGGCGATAGTATTCAAGGCTTTCAATATTGCATGGTTGTAGATGTCTACTAAGACTGTGGGGTCAGAAGTGACCACGTTGTCAAGAAGGGGAAGTAGTAGTGGTAGGAGTTTGTCTGGTGTGATGTCTTTCTTATTTCTAGTGCAAGTGGGTGGCGCGATGATAGGAGCAGGGTGTTGTGTGTTGGCTTTGATGGAGAAGGTTATTTTATGATGATCAGACCAAATACATGGATCATTGGATAGAAGGTCAATCGAGCAGTTAAGGTGGTGAGCCAGTCCAATGTTCTTCCTTTAATATGCGTAGGCTCATGAATAATATGGGTATGACCCAAATCAGATAGGGTGTTAGTCGAAGGGTCATTAAAACCAAGGTTAAAGTCCCCTAGTAGGATAGTTTGTGAATTAGGTTTGGTGTCGGTGGAAACAAGGGATACAACATCCTCTATGAAGGGGAAATGGGTCCTGGTGGTCGGTAGATAAGGTGTACTGTTGCTGTGTGCTTAGGTGATAGTGGCAATTTGTCGGACAGGGATTCGACAGAGGGAATTTGGGCGTCCTGAATAACTCCGATATCGAAGGTGGTTCTGAAGATGATGGCAAGTCCGTCTCCCTTTACTTGGTTAGTGTTTGTATCACATTGTATGATGGCATAGTCATTGGGTATAGCAAGGGCCAAAGCTGGTCCAGAGGCTGCATTAAGCCAGGTTTTTGTAATTGCGAGGAGATCAAGCTTTTCATGCGTTATGAAGCCAGCGATGCCCAGTGCGTGGGCCGGTAGGGACCTAGCATTCACCAAGGCAGCTTTAATGAATGTGTCTTTAGTCTGAGTTTTTTGCGATAATGTGGATGGGCCATGTAAGGTGATAGGGGTTAGCTTGCTGTCTGAGTCAGTGACCAGATTAGTTAGGGTACTGTTAATGCACCTAGGTTTGTTGTTCTTGAGGTCGTGCGATTGGGGTTTTTTGAATCTTAATCGTACTCCTAGTCTGGAATTTCTGGTTGAGATGCTTGGGTGGTGAGAATATGGAGGGGCGGGGGCGTAGTTGTACGTGATGTTGTTACAGTGTGGGAGTGAGCTATTATATGGCTTCAAGTAAGGACGTTGTTTTAGTGGGGTGGTTCTGGAATTAAGTCTGAAGTTTCTATTAGTGATTTTGCATGGTTGATTTGGAATTGGTCTAGTTGCAAAGTGGCATATCCAGAGTGCTGGCTCATTTAAGTAAGGGTTGGCAGTGTCCATAGTGGTAGTCCACAAGGTGTAGATTGTAGCTAGCTTAAGTGTGCTGGTGTGGTTGTGTTGGTTGGTATGTAGGTAGGGCTGGCCTATCCAGCGTTTAGTGTAGATGTACAATAGGTGTAGGAGTGTGGTCAGACACGAATACATAGAGGGAGTAAGCTAGGCCAATGGGCAGGAGGGAAGAGCTATGCCAGTGGGCAGGGATAGAGGACTCAAAGTGTGTAATGAGTACTATATCTAAAAGCAGTGTCAGGAGATGACATAAAAGCTAGTGTCACATGCAGTGCCTAGGTTCAATTGGCCGCACGTAGTACGGGATAGGTCATCACGTGATGGCATTAGGTGATGGCATGTGGCTAGTGGCGCAAGCAATACATAAGTTCAAGCATAGGCCGTGACTAAGTTGCACGGAAACACCGTGTGCAGCGAGCAGTGACTAAGAGCGCGGAGGCATAGTGGGCATGGGTCAGCATAGTCAATGACTCGAGTAGACTAGGTGTTAGAGGATCTAGGGTGACCTGTGAGTATGATGAGCATATGCAGCAAGTACCTAGAAACAATATAGCAGTAGGAGCCAAGTGGCACTAGGCATATATGCAAGTAGGCACATCAAATTCAAAATCACAGGGTACCTAGATTCAATATTAACAGTAGGTGCCCAAAGGCCAATAGGTTTAAATGCAAGTAGGCACAAATACAGATACACTAATGCTTGCAGTAAGTGTGGACAAATCGAAATCAATATCAGTAGTGGGACATCAGAAGTTAGGCAATGTAGATACACGAAGACTTGCAACAAAATGTGGGCATATCAGGCGAAGAGCACTGCATGCAGCCTACATAGTAAAAATCTGGGGTGCAGCAGGTTGGGCTGGTGAAGACCTTAGATGCCTAGGTCGGGAGGCAGTGAAACTAGTAGCATACAGTTATCCAGATGGAGCAAATACTCAGGCGACGAATCTCGGTCTTAGTACAAGTTAGCGCGTCTATAAAGATAGAGTTACTCCGACCATTTGATCATAGTGGAGGTTCTTACCAGTGTGCCTTGGTGCTGGCTCCATTAGACCGCGGATTGAGTCAAGGGCAAGGGAAACCAGAGGTCCAGGCCCTGGTCTCTGGCAAACTCTGGACAGGCTCGAGACAGGCGCCTTTGTCCTGCGCCTTCGTCCGGGAGCCGGCTCGTGCCTGCCGGCGTTCTGATTGGAGCAGAACGTGGAGGTGTGCACCAATCCGGCACCAGGGGCGGGTGCAGGAATCTTGGTAGGTCAGGGGGACCTGAAGCATTACAGGGCGGCCATGTTGGACTGGAGCAACCACATGGAGTGCAATGGCGGCGCTCAGTACTCGTTACGGTGCATATATGCTGGTGAGGCTGAACAGCAATTTCAAAGGCTGCCCTGTCCTTCTGACGAACGGGCCGAAATTATAGGCATCAAAGCGGGTGACTTCCACAACACACAAGTCTAATCAGCTTGTGGCCCTACATTTGATTCTTCTTTTCATCAAAGACTCCTAAGAACTTGTGCAAAGACTATTCCATTACTTACCAGAAGTGCTTTACCCTTTCCAAGACTTTTGCCCATTGACTTTGGCTTAGCCTATTGCATTGAATGACTCTTCTAGTGAACTCTACAAGCATCTTCACTGCTTAAGAAAATTTGTGGTCTATTGTGTTCTAATAACCTTTGCCTTTAACCAACTTTTGAAAAGTATTCTGCATGCCAACAGTAAGGTATTAATGTCCCCATCACCCTTGTTACTGAAGTCACCTCTGGATGTAGGTTGTGTCTGTGGGCCATCCCAAAAGGGCCTTGTCCGATTCAGAAACTCAAAGTGTACAGTATTGAAGTATATTTGTGGGTTGTATACTAATTGACCTTTTCACAATTGACCTCGGGAGAATTGACCTAATTTAGAAGGTCAATTAGGACATATATGCGGGGGGAAACCCCCACAACCCCCCACCCAATCCCCTTATATTTAGAACCCAAAACCAACCCAATACATATATAAAATAACTAAAAAAGGTCAATTGTAAAAGGTCAATTTGGGTAATACCCATTTGTGTGTTACTAGTCTGGTTTCTCCCCTCTGAAGAAGGCTTTATAACGGACTGATAAATTATTAATTGTTTATGCCAGAAACCTTGAGTGTAAGAGTTAATTTGAATATTTGTAACTGTGAATCTTTGTGCAACTCCACTCCAGCTCACATTTCCCCTCTTGAGATAAGCCTGGATGCTCACACTACCAAAACTTTGTAGTACACGCTTATACCAAAGGTTGGGTTGCCTATGCCTGTAGTCATAGTTGTTTGTAGTGTTCCCAGAGGGTACTGCATACAAACTTTTCCTAACACAGATTTTCTAGAATGTCTTTGTATTTCAACGTGGTCAACTAGTCATCTCATATCAGTATTCATACGCAAGCCCCCAGATTATACTCATCATTCATACCATTAGGTGCCAAGCTGTTCAATTTCTCAACCCAAAAGATTTACCTTTGGTCCGTATGTTTCGCATGGTTACCCCCTCTCTGGGACTTCTTAACTATTTCCAGAATCACAACCTTCAACTGGGCTATGTTATGTTTGGCAAAATGTGCTACCGGTGACCGCACATTGTTTGTCCTGATGTTGCTCTTATGTTCATTGCAGTGTTCTTTCGCTTTCCTACTAGTCTGGCCAACATAAAAGATTCTGCATAGACAACTCAGCCCATTTATTACCGATTTATAGTCACAAGTTGCCTAGTCATTTAACTCAATTGTATTTCCATTGTTTGGATGTCTCACATATCCTACTCTCATGAGGTTATTGCAATTGCAACAGTTTAAACAAGCAAGTGTGCCGGTCTTTTTTCTGATTGTCTGTTGCCTGTCCTTTGGAGGTCTATCTGTCTTAACCAGTTAGTCCTTAAAGTTCCGTCCCCTCTTGTATGCAATAATAGGTGGTTTGGGAAATAATTTGTGGAGTTGTGGGTCCAATTCAAAAATGCACCAGTTCTTCTTGATAATTCTCGTTATGTGGTGGCTTTGTCTCAAGTATCTAAGTGCATACAGGAACGGGGTCTCTTTAGATTTTGTTTTGGGTGTTAGAAGGTCACTTCTGTCCAATCTTTCTGTTTTTTCTCTGGCTTTCTCAAAGATATCTTTCGGGTATCCCCTCCCACATTTCTCAGTCATGGTCATGTTCTCATCTCTTAGCGTTTCAACCGATGATACAATTCTCGGTATGACGCCCTTTCATCGCGGGATGTTTTTCCGCTGGGTTTTTTACTGCAAATTCTTTAATGAAAAAAATATATGGTGGGTGTTTGGGAATACATAAAACATGATAGGGAACAGGGGCTTGGGGGGAACAAATAATTGGTTTTTTTCGTAAAAAAATCAAAACAGTAAAAAACACTGCAAAAAAAAATCCCACCATGAAATGACATGGAAGCCAATTCTCTTTAAAGGTAAAAATTGGCTATAGGACAAGTTATTTTTCAAATGTTTGGGATGATGGCTCAAGTAATGTGAAGAATTGTTGATATCAGTTTTCTTATGGTAAATGTTAGTTATTATGTCTTCTAATCCAATCTCTAATTCTACATACAGTAAATGTAGTTTGGGAGTACCTACTTCCATTGTAAATTTGATCCGTTCGTGTAGGGAATTCAAGAATTCCACAAGTGTCCCAAAAATCTGCTCGAGTACCTCTCCAAATTACAAATACGTCATCTATAAATCTCTCCCAGATGATTAAGTGTGTCTGCCATCTTGGTTCTGTTAATATCAGGGTACCCCATAGAGGAGCCCATGGATGTTCCTGAGGCCTGCAAGTAGAACTGTGTTTTGTGTCTAAAATAGTGGTTTGCTAACATCATTTTGCTCAGTTCCAATATGAATATTTTATTAGCTTTGTAGTTGTTCCTCAAGAGTGTTCATTCCAGTGCCTCTAATCCAGCCTGGTGCGGGATTGAAGTGTACAGACTGCACATCAAATGATATCAAAAGTTAGTTTTCAAAGATATCTGGTAGTGTTTTTAAATTGTTTAGAAAATCTGTGGTATCTTTAAGATATGTGGACGTTGCATGTACAAGTGGTTGTAGGGCTCTGTCGACGTAAATGGCTAGAGGATTGAAGATGCTATCCATGCCTGCCACTATGGGCCTTAGTGGCAGTGTTTAGATTTTCATGAATTTTTGGCAATCCATAGAAGACTGGCGTTTTTGCATAGTCATTCTTCAGATATGTCTTTTTTTTTTAGATATCCACCCACGTTCTGTTGCTTTATTAGGAATTTCCTTTATGATTTCACCAACTTGTGTAGTGGGGTCCTGATCGATTTTGATGTAGGTACCCTCATCTTCTAGTAGCTCATTGATCTTGCTGTCATAATATATGGTGTCCATTATGACAATAGCTCGACCCTCATCAGCTGGTTTCAAGATTATGCTGTGATCATCCGCTTTGACTTTCATGTCTTCTGATATTCTAACTTTTGGTTTTGGAAAAATGCACTTTTTTCCAGGTCTTTTAGCATTTGTTCCTCAAATATTTTAATCACGATATTATTTACTTGAGTGTCAAATTGGTTTTTAGGTTTAATTTCTAGATATTCATGTTCCTCATAGTGTGTTTCTAGCATAACTTGTGTGTTGAAGAAGACCGAGTCTCATTTTCTGTGCCAGTCTATGGAGATTGACCTTCTCTTCAAGTAAATTGGAGTTTTGTGTTGGTATGAAGAATAAGCCCATATTCAGTATGTCCAATAGGTCATTAGATACATTTTTATAGAGATGTTAACAACTAGCTGTTTTGGTTGTTCTTGGACCTTAGACTTCTTGTTCCCTCTTCTCATTGTCTTTTTTCAAAAGAAAGATAGTTTGGACATTAGATGTTGTGGCCTCCTGTGATGTGTGTAAAGCAGAGGGTCTTGGTTGGATGTTCCCTAGGTTTATGCCTTCTTCCCAGCTTGTTGGGGCTTTGCTGCTTGGATCACATATCTTGTCCTGGTCCCTTCGGGTTTGATAGTGGTAGTCCATTAGGTACTGGTCTTATTTGAGTATAATGCTCTTGCCATGTATAGACTATATCCTGCGAGGAATCTAATGTATCCCTTCTGAATTTGGGAACTTTTTGTTGTTCAATTTCTTTTTGATAGTTGTCTAGGATTCCATTTACTTCCTCTAGGATTATCGCTAATTCCTCCTTATTCTTAAATGTGGCCAATTGTTCTGTTCATTCATCAATTTCTTTGTCCAAACTTAACAGATTTTGCCAATTCCTCGATAGTAAGAAGAATAAAATTAAGTGGGCACTTGTTTAAGATGTGTTCCCATCTTTTTACGAATTCTGGGTTGTGCTTAAAGGGTGGGCCTCAAGTATACTCTAAAGCCTCACGGGATACGTAGTGCACGATAATATTATGACAACGTGGTGGCGTGTAGTTTTTGTGATATTTCTCTAATTACCCTCTCCAGTTGTGATATTCATTTTTCAGGGTTGGTAGCGGTTGATACACTGCTTTCTATGTCTTTTATAAGTCCCATGATACGGTTTGCTTCCTCTTAGTTAAATACTAGGGTAGTTGCATGTTTTTCAGTTATGGTATTGATTTTTGAGAATGACATATCAATTGATGTTTTCTCCTTGGGTGTTACTATGGCTGTTGTGTCACACCCTATGTGTAGGGGATATGTATAAAGACTATGTTCTACTTAGCCTAGTGCACGCCTGGTTTTTTAGATAGTTTTGATTCTCTTCAGATAGGTAATGGGGTGCTGGGGTGAAAACATACCCCGAAACGCATAGAGAAACACACAAGGATTGAACACATCACATAATTCTTTCAATCTATCCATATGTGAAAACTGTTTAAATCCATTGTGAAAACCTGTTTACTTGTGATCAGCAAAACAGAAGTCATTTTGAAAGTGAATGGTTTAATCAAAGATTCTATGTTGTTAATTTGACCTAACTGTATGACATGAACCGAAGTGTTGACAAATCAAATATGGTTTATCGTAAACAAATTGTACGAATTATATTATTGCATACAACTTATTGATTATCAAATATTTATTTATACAATACCAATTGGTTGTGCACGGGACAGGAGAGTTTCACAAGTTAGTGAACTTCTGTTTTTACATTTGTTAGTACAACCCAGTGTCAGGGTTGGTTTTCTCCCTGGCATACCATTACCTATCTGAAGAGTATCAAATCTATCTAAAAAAAACAGGTGTGCACTAAGTAGAACATAGGTTGGGTGAACTGGATGACAGGACTCCCAATCACAGGAACACCCCCAAAGCTTTACAGAAATCACAAAGGCTTAAGGAATCTCAAGATGCCACCAAAGTTTCCGTGAGATTCGGAAGACCATGCACTGCACAATGGCTCGAGGTTCCAGGGTATTGGGGTATTGCAGTCCTGCAAGGTCGAGCATGACGTGGGTTAGGGAGAATTCTCTGTTTAGGCTGAATTTCCTAACCGAGTGAGTCCCCCAGCAGCTTTACTGGATTTTTGGGGTTTATTTTTTTCTCCTGCCAAGAGTGAGACTCTTTTACCCTCACTCTTGGGCATGATTTGAGTGTGTTTCTTTGAATCTAGATGTGTTTAATGGGCTATGGGGTCTTTTACTCCATAGGGTTTCATGTGTTTTTGTGATGTGTGTTACACAGCACCCTCAGTGCAGTGACACAGGGGTGTCATAGTGACCCCCCCCAGTATAGACTCCATACCCTGGGACTGACTACTGTCCCCCAGGGCACGTAAAGTCACCATTGACTTTACTAGTCTTAAATTCTGAACAGAAGCAGTACAAACCATCATATTGTGGACGTACTGGCTGGGGCAATTCAATTGCCCGGGGTCTGTTAGTCGAGGGGGCACGTCTCCGTCCCCCCTGATCGAGTTTTGGCTGGTGGCAGTGGATACTACTTTTTATATTCAACCGCGAATATTTTCCTATGGGATTTCCCATTGTTTTAGGCTACTATCCTTATTTAATTATTTACGGTAGCCTCGAACATACCGCCGGTTTATTTAATTAATATCAATTCTCCGGTTGGTATTTTTTGCCAAAACTTGATTCTAAAATGGCGTTTGTGTTCTCTTCTGTGACTCCAACCCAAGTCGAGCCCTTTGTTCCACTTTTTGGCGGGCTTCTCCACAGAAGCCCTCCAAAGTGGTGCCACTATGTCTGGGGTACTTAGGAGGGGTGGAGGGGAATTTAGGCACCCTGGACTGAGTTGCCTAGGCAACTCAAGTCGCACTCCTTCCTGATTGGCCCAAGTGGTGAGCCGGCTCACCACTTAGCATGTTTGAGTGACAGCTAGGCTGAGTGAATGGGGGTTTGCTGCATAAAAGCAGGGCTTTGGGGACTGGAACTTCAGAAGTCGCCACAGGACCTAAGAATCCGACGAGGGAGAAGCTGAGCCGACCTGCCACAACACCACTACCGGTGGAGCCCTGCTGGACCGTCTCACCACTTTTTCCCAATGACAGAGGAGATCTCCCGCCGGAGAGTCTTCTTCCTTTAACTGGTGGGGATAACCAGTTTCACCGTCTTTTCGCTTTCCCGACATATCTCGTGGCCGCCTTGCCCATGCCAAGCACCCCGGCAACCGGGACACCACGTTTTACCACGACACAAATGTACCACCTTTAACCGGAAAACTCTGCGGCTGGTTTCTGCCCTGGTAGTGCAACGACCTTCATCTTTCCTCCAAGTCGAGATCTTCTCTTCCCCTGGACGACAACGCAACTTGCACCCACTACCAGGAACAACTGCCACCGCTGGAGGATCATTCCCACTTAAGGTACCGTGTCCCGCCTGGCTTCCCTTGCTACCGACTGTACGGGGTAGATTTAGCCCCAAGCTTTCGAACCTGGGTTAGCCTGGGACACCCTGGCTAAACTTTTCTAAGCCTCTCTAAACTCTTTTCTGATCCCTCTGCAAGACTGTCTAAGCCTAGTGTAACTGTGTGATCTTGGGCGCATTTGTGCTCTGCTCTCTCTAAGAGTGGGCCCAGCCTTTGGACTTTGGCTCACCAGTGACTTTTCGCTCTCTGCCTTGCTAACAGTGTTCTTGAATCGTAGAGTGGTGTACCTCTTCATATTCTGTCTTTTTCCCTCCCTTTTTCACAAACTTATTAGAGTACAATCTAGTTAAGCGCTCACCTCTGTATGAAAATAAGTGGTGTTTTACTGTGATTTTTCTAATAGGGAAAAAGGGGTGCATATATCATAATAGTAACTGTGTTTAGAATATTTTACAATAAGAGTGCTGGAGTGTTTCAACTGTGTTTTTAAATAAATAATTATATACTTTGATACCAAAGCTCTGGTCAGTGTTTCCTTGTATTATTGTATCTGAGTGCCTATTGAGTATACTTTGCATACTGCCTAACTCTTCTTGAGGGAAGTCTGACTGCTCAGCCACAGCTACCAGGTAAATCTGGGTGGTACAGACTGCTACCAAGTGGGTTTACTGCCAACACCTGTAGTCTTAAATCTTTTGCAGTGGTCCATAAGGGAACTGCACAGGTTTCTGCCCAACAGCGTGGGATGGGTCAAAATACAGGTCTTAAGTCTATTCGATCTCATCAAGCTCTGGGTCGGGCTACCATTTGCAGAGTCCCCAGGTCGCCTGGAAGGAAGGGTAACAGCAGACTCCAGTTACACAGCAGGCTCTCCGGTCGCGGGAAATCCTCTCAGCCACGGTTTCTTAATCTTCCTCTTCCGATTTGGGTCCAGTGGTCGACTACCTCTTCAGCTTCCAGGATCAGACTTTTATGCAGGAACCCAACCAATCAAACAGATGTGCAACATTCAAACTTGGGGGTTGAAAGTCCTCTCAGGACAGCCAGCCTCCCAGTTGGAACTTTATTCTCGCAGTCAGGCTGGAAGACAAATGGCTGCAGAGTTTTGGACTCTCTCGCTTCCTGCCTTCACAGACACTCTGGAACATGGGGGCGGAGCGGCTTGACCGAGGTCTCCCGCTGAAGATAAAAAAATCACTCAAATGACTTACCCGCCCAGGAGGGCAGGGGAACATCCAGGAAGGGACACCTTGAGAAGATCCGTGAGTGCTCAGAGGTAATGTGACCACTGACCTCTTAGGAGCCATCAAAGGGATCTCATGCACAGCCAGGCCTCTGACACCAGAACAATGCCATGAGACCTAAGAGGCAGAGGCTAAGTTGCAGATTCTCTCCTTGGGAAGGCCTTGCCCAGACAGGTGTCTAGGACTGTCCGATAAATAAGAGCCTTTGTACTGGCGGCACATGGGACTTAACGATCAGTCTGTGCAGTAGAAAACAGGGGACCTCCAGATGAGGCAAGACCTGCCCCGCCAAATTTCCTTAGATCAGCCAGTCATCAAGGTATGGGAATACATGGACCCCGGATCTGAGCTTGTTGAAGACCCTTGGAGCGGAGGTCAACCCAAAGGGAAGCACTTGGAACTGATAGTGCTTTTCCCCTATGAGGAACCTTAGGACCTTCCTGTGCTTTTGATGTATCGGCACATGGAAATAAGCGTTCTACAGATCTATTGACACTAGCCAGTCCTGAAGTTCGAGAGCGTGGAGCATTTCTCTCAACGTCACCATCCTGAATATGTCTTTCCTCAGAAACTTGTTAAAGGAGCTCAAGGTCCAGAAAAGGACCGAGACCACCTCCTTTCTTGGGCACCAGGAAATACCAACCTGACCCTCTGATCGGGAGGTACCTCTTCCATGGCACCCTTCGACAACAGGGCTCGCAGTTCTTCCAGGCGCTCCTGTCCCGGTTGGATTGGAGATAGTGGGGGGTCTATCCGGTGGGTTCCTTAAGAAGGGCAGACAATAACCCCACGGAACGAGCTGCAGGGCCCAGGCGTCGGAGGTAATCTCATGCCACTGGTGCCAATGTTCTGCCAACCGTCCACCAACCAGCAAGTCGGGGAAGGGGAAAATCAAAGCGGCTTAAAGCGCAGTCCCGCCTCCGCTACCGTTTGCTGGCCTCTAGAAGCCCATCTCCCCCTTACGGGACACGAGAAACGTCTCTGCCCCTGCGTGGCTTGTGGGAGCTGCACTTTCCTGCCATAAGGCACATAGAGCCTGTAGCCTCTACCCCTAGTGGCAAAACTGTAGGCAAATCCATAGGCCACATTGGTGGCTTTTAACGCCATGCTGCCACAAGTAAAGACCTTTTTGGCCAATGCATCCAGCCTTTTACCCTCCCTGTCCAAAGGCAGATTAGAAGTGGATGCTGCAGGTCTGGTGGGGATTGTGGCTTCCTCCACAACAAGCCCTTCTAGAGAAGGATGAGAAGCCAGGAAAGATGATCTCCTCTTGCCGGCCTGTACTTCCACGTAAAGTTAGCATTTACTGGCGGAATGGAGCACCGATGTGGCCACTGTAGAGTTGCTTGCATCTTTTACCTCTCACAAGCCTCCCAGTTTGTGACCCTACATTGATTCTACTTTTTCTACACAGATGTCATGGCCACTTTCCCAGGATCACAGGAGCGGCACCATCAGGTGGAGGGAGCAGGGGACACCATAGTTCACGCACGTCCCTTTGGGACGTTTATACATTGGGGGCCCCGGTTGGACTCATGGCGCCAGGTTCATGGAAAAACATAAGCAAGACTCTTTACTATGGGCAGGAGTGCTTTCAAGAACTTTCCACTTGTGTGCAAACAGCCAGGGTGTGGCCTATCTATCTTCAGCTACACATGCAACTTCAAGGAGTGGCAGGGTGTGGCAAGCAAGACTGAGCTAGTGGGCGTGACCTTAAGAGCTCAGCTATAAATCCAGCCCAACCCCAAGGCACACGCTTCGCGTTAATCTGCATTCGCATGCAGCGTAACGCTCACCGCCGCCTGGTTAACTAGCACTTACCTTGAGAATCCAGTCGCCTGTCCCTACGCTTACCTCTTGGAGTCAGATTACACCTGCATCCATAACCGCTGAGCCTGGCATCCATTCTCCATCTTCCGAATCGCAGGACTTCAGCTCTGGGCACGACATCTTCCTCCACAAAGGCAGAACCTGTAAAAGGACAAAAGACCAGGTTAGACCTACGAACCTGCATTTTACGATCGTGCTTGCAAAATTCTTCACGCTTGTCCTTAAAAGCACACTTACCTGCTGCCGGACCGCTACAGAATCCTCCGATCCTCTTCAGGAGTCACTTTGGGCTCTGTTGCTCTGCTGTACCGCAATCACACCTATGTGGGGAGAAAGATAGACATTGTTACAGAGCTGACAACAGGCTGAGAACAAGACAATTCCAATACTTCACGACAAACAGAAAACAGAAAGACACTTACCAGAAAGGTATGGAATCGACGCAGCTGGACTGGACACCACGTATAAAGGACCAGTGAAGGAACTTGGTCCTGATTCTACATGTGCCCCTGCCAGAAGTAGCAGGACGGAGAGTTCGCCCTTAATAATCTACAGGTGAGCCTTAATGGGACGATGCATGCTCAACACTATGGGAGGAAGATTAGGAGAGGGAATTCACTCGCCGGCCAGTAAACTTACGTCCTCTCATTTACACAGCAGCAGGGTTCCAATTCATTGCAGTGGGAAAAAGCAGATTGGGGGGGTCCTACTTCCTGGGAGGGCTGCAACCGTGCACCAACGTCCCCACAGAGACCAGGTGAGCATAACAGACGTCTAAAACATTGTGCAAGACTACTTACCTGCAAGAAGTGCTTCAGCTCACCTAGACTTTTGCCCAATTGACATTGGCTGGCATTTACCTTTTACTTTAATCAATTTATATTGCGCTGCCGTGAGCCCTAAGGCGTGAGGGCGCAGACAAAAACGACCATGTACAAAAAACAGAGGGTGGAGTCGCATCAATTTAAAGATGGCTTTTGACCAAAATAATCTCGGATTAGTAGAAGAGCTAAGTCTTCAGGGCCTTCTTAAACGCCATGATGGAGGCATGCTGTCTGAGGGTCTGCCGTAATGAGTTCCAGAGTTTGGGTGAAGCAATGAAGAAGGCCGCATTCCCAACCATCTTAAGTTTACATCACGGAAGTACTAGCAAGCTCTGGTTACCTGATCTTAATGCCCTACTGCTGACCTTCTCTAGAATATGGTCTTGCAGGTATTTGGGCATTATGCCCAGTCTGGATTTAAAGACGAACATCATGTGGGATATATTTACACACTCAGCAGTACTTCCCGGCCACATCACCAAGCTGCATTTCAGCAGAAACAGCAAAATGGTTGCGCTTGCTCTTGTGAGCACCATTGCCTCACACCAAAACTGCATTTTGCAGCGGCAAAAGGAGGGCTGCACTGTTTTGCCAAGCGCCATTGGGCAAGATGGAACAGCAAGCACCCCGAGAAAGGCTACTAGGGTGTGTTCTTGTTTGTCTTAAAGAAATGGCGAAAAAGCAGCGCTGTGTTGCTGCAAGCCCACAATTCATATTAAAAAAGGGAATATTTCACCTTTAAAATGATGCCGCTCTGATGCTATTTTTCCCTGTTTTCATCACACTACCTTTATCAAAAAGACCCTGTCATGCCCAGCCATATTCCCATTGTTCTCCCTCAGAAAAGAGCCTTATTCCCGAATGGCAGGCTGTGCCAGACAAATCGGAGAAAATTAACAAAAGCCTTACTTCAGCTTCACAGAAACACGCTTCAACTTTTGTAACTAAATGTCAAAGATCATTGCTTGAAAAGGAATTCTGGCTTTCTGTGCCCCTGCCAATTTCAGGAGACCTTTGCCTTGTAAAGACTTGTGTAAAATAAGCTGGCTACAGCTACAGAACAAAATTGGGAAGTAGATGGAAGAGAAATCCCAGCAACATTTATCATGTGTCAAAATGGGCTTGTGCAAACCAGAAGAAATAAAAATGGCTGTTTTAAAAAGTACCATGTTGAACAAAAACTTGTCTGTGCCTAGCAATGTAAAGGGGTTTGTTGCTGTAGAATATATAGGGGATGTTTTATCAAACATGCTTGTTTTGATTCAGAAAACAAAACTATTAAAACTGCATTGGCTGAATTTTGTAAGCTCCAGAACAGGTTTTTCTCTGCTGGCTGGGAGAAGGCGTCCCCCAAAAGGAAACCACCAACAAAACATTCCAGGACACGAAAGTGATAATTCCTAGGTTGGAAAAATTTGACTGACCAAGACAAAGAAAGTTCACATACTCATCAGACTTTGGTCAGGGCAGGTACCTCTTACAATGGAACTCTTAGGACACGGATGTGCGAAGTGAAAAATCACACCTACTCGTGACTTCTACAGGAAGCCTCAAAGGAAATTTCTGTGACAACCCTGGATTAGGGGATGGCCTGGAAGCTGTGCCCATATATGGGGAACAATACTGAACATTTGTTTCCAAAGACTATTTTATAAATAAAATGTGTAAGCCTTTAATATTTGCCACAGGACTTTGCAAAAATTTGAAAAGTTCACAGTTTAAATGGGATTTTATGGGCTTTAATCTAAGACGTCATAGACTTCACTGCCACATAGGGAATAGAAATGGCAGGTAATTGGGTATTATAAGGAAATTATCCATGATGAGTTTGCAGATTTTAATACTTACATGCCTAATGATAATCCACACCCCTGTATAAAGTTATGGAATTTTAGGCCGAAGATTTCTCATTAAAAACGACAAAAACTGTTAAACGGACAAAACAGAGGCTCACAAACTGTAGAGTTGGACTATCATGAGCTGCATAAAATATGTAACCTGCTTATGCAATTTGTTAAGATGCTTCAACTGTATAAATGTACCATTTGTGGCAAAACTGAATTTTAGCTAAAGTATCTGTGGGAGGTTTTGAACATTGTAAAACTCACATCATAAATCTGACATCCTGCCCTTGAAATCCAACCAGCTGACAGCGAGGCGGGGACTATCACCCCTGACTAATCCAGTGGGTTAGAGGCGTGCTTAGCTAAGCCTGCCCTACCATAAACTTCTATGATGTCACTATGCATTATAAATAAGAGTCTCTGACAGGACTCCAGACACTCCTGAATTTCCTGCGCTGGCGCTCCATTGATCTTGCCGATTCCAGATTTTCACTACAAGGCCAAAGCATTGCTGATCCTGTCCCAACAAGGCCATTGATCCAGAAAAACCCACTAAATCCCATTAAAAAGGGAAATAGCTGTGGTATTAATTCTTTTGGGAAGCATCCTGAGACCAGCCTGGCTTGCTGCCCACTAACTGCTTGCCCACTAACTGCATCCAGCGGTACCTGTGCCATCCAGTGATCCGAATTGCCCAGCTGTCCTCGCCATCCAGTGACCAGAACTGCCCAGCTGTCTTTTGCCAGGTGCGCCCGCCGTGTGGTGACTAGACCCGTTGACTGTCCATAATCCCAGATTCTAAAGTGGACTGCGAGTATCCTGCATCCCATAACCCAAAGTCCACCCCATTTTGAATTTTCTTTATTCCACTCTCAAAGCAACCCTAGCCATACCCTGATAATTTTTCCAACTGCCAGAATTCTTTATGCATCTTGTCCGCGATTTCCTTCTTTTCTTCACCCCATCTTGTAACTCCTTAGCAATGTTTTGATTAAATAAATTAATTTCCCCTAAAGAACAGAGGTACACTGCGTGAAGGGTTACAACTGCAGCGTAACTTTTATATTCATGGGTGGCGTTCCTCTTTTCTAAGCCATTAAAACTAGAATAAGCAAAAACTGTCTTTCTTTAAAAAAAAAAAAAAAAAAAAAAAAAAAAAAAAAAAAAATAAAGGATTCTCACTTTTAACTGGTCTTTTTCCTAAAACTGAACATCAATCCACCCTTAATATCTCATCCAAATCTTTCACTACCACCATCCTTTCACTTTTATATTGTCCCTGTGAAACACATCTTTCCCCAGCCCAAAAACCGCATTGCAAATCAGAGTATTTCACCTGTTTTTCATAGTAACAGTTAATGGAATTTTAAAAGGGAATTAAGTAAATGGCAAGTTTTCCAACTTTTCATTTGGCTGCAGCATGCTCTAAACTTACCACTCATTTTCGAATTGCATGCCTTTTGCTGATCCATAACCTTGTGATAGCCAGTGATATAACATACATGCCATTGTGATGAAACATGTATATTATAATTGAACCACATATTCATTCATTATTTGTAAAATTCAAGTGTTATTTTAGGCCTTTGCAAAGGGTTTAAAATCTATTTTGCCTCTTATTTTATGAGGGAAGGTCGGATTTTGATTCCGTTTACTGACTTATTCCTGACTACCTGCTGCTTCTTCCTATCCACAGGAAGAAAACAGGTAACACCAAGGGCTCGTTGAGATGGAAGTCTGACGGCACCTTGGGCATGAATGAGGGGTGCGTCCTCAGCACGACCCTCGTTCCGTGTACAGCGAGGGGGAGTGACCTCTGATCGGTCCATAGAACCAGAGCTCACCCTCGAGTACTTTAAGACGAGATAGCTGCACCTTGAGGTGGATGGGGTGTGGGATTCTCATACTTCGACACCAATCAGTAAGGACATCTGAAATGGTTTGGCAAGGAGAGTCCGTTTAATGACAACTACAAGAAGGAACAAGTTACTTACCTGTAACTGTTGTTCTCCAGCATGGGTCTGGCATGGATTCACATGCTCATGAATATTCCCCGTCGTCAGGCTGGGAATCCTCGGTAAAGAAAAAACCAGTATCAGTTTCGTTTCTGATCTGTCTTTCGTAGTAATAACCAATCACTGGTCTCTGCGTCATACTGACCACAGCCAATGACTGCCCTCTACCTAAGCACCGCCTCTGGCAGCCATCTTCAGATTTGGAAGCACGTGAAGTGGCAGTATGACCAAGTGAAGAGCCGCAGAGGGGTAGGCGGGAGGGTTCGCATGTGAATCCATGCCAGACCCATGCTGGAGAACAACAGTTACAGGTAAGTAACTTGTTCCTTCTCCAGCATGGGGTCTGGCATGGATTCACATGCTCATGAATAAAGAATACATAGCAGTACACACATGCACAACCACGGGAGGTGGCAAAGGCTCAACATTAAGCATCACATCAACTCAACATCAAGCATCTTACCTCCTCACCAGGCTCACCTCAGGCGAACAGGTTGCGCAGCACTGCTTGGCCGACCCTGGACTCCTCCCTGGAATCCCGGTCGACGCAGTAGAATTTCGTGAAGGTGTGCGTCGACCTCCACGTAGCAGCCCTGCATATGTCCAGCAGGGGCACACCAGATAGGAACGCCGTGGTAGCTGCGATCGCTCTGGTGGAATGGGCTCTCGGACGGCCAGGCAGCGGTCGGTTTGCCAACCGGTGAGAGCACATGATACAGCCGGAGAGCCATCTGGAGATGGAAGCCTTCGAGAGAGCCTTCCCCTGATTGACAGGTCCAAAGTTCACAAAGAGTTGTGACGTCTTCCGAAAACCCTTCGTGCGGTCCACGTAGAACTTCAGCGCTCTAGCTACATCCAGCGAGTGCAAAGTCCTCTCAGCCGGCGACGAAGGCGACGGGAAGAACACAGGTAACACCAAGGGTTCGTTGAGATGGAAGTCCGACGGTACCTTGGGCATGAAGGAGGGGTGCGTCCTGAGCACTACCCTCGTGTCGTGGAAAGTCAAGTACGGGGCCTTGCAGGAAAGGGCCTGGATCTCTCCCACTCGTCGTGCGGAGGTGCTGGCCACAAGAAAAGCTGTTTTCCACGATAGAAACTTCAACGGGGCCGAGTGCAGAGGCTCGAACGGAGGTCCCATGAGCTTGGTCAGCACCACGTTGAGCTCCCACGCCGGGGCCGGAGCCTTCACCGGCGGGAACGATCTGAACAGTCCCTTCATGAACTCTTTCACCAGACGATGAGACCACAAGGACGTCCGCCCCGTGGTTCTGGTGTATCGGGAGATCGCAGCAAGATGAATCTTGATGGACGCGTGTGCCAGACCAGCTTTGGCCAGCGTCAGCAGGTACGGCAGTACTTGGGGAGCCGTAATCCGTAGAGGGTTAATCTTCTGTGCGCGGCACCAGACAGAGAACCTCTTCCATTTGTGTCCGTAGCATTTAAGAGTCGAGGACGCCCTGGCCTTTGCAAGAACCTCTCTGCAATCGGCCGGTATGTCGTATCCTCCAAACTCTAGCGCTGCAGGAGCCAGGCCTGCAAGTTCAGCGACTTCGGGTCGTGGTGGAGGATGGCGCCTCCTTCCCTGGAGAGTAGATCCGCGTCCGCCGGCAGCTTGATCGGCGGGGACGCTGACAAGTCCAGCAAGTCCGGGAACCATATCTGCCTCGGCCACGCAGGTGCGACGAGGATCATCCTGCACCGTGACCTCTTGAGCTGGTTGATGAGCCGGATTAGCAGAGGCAAAGGAGGGAACGCGTAGAGGAACAGGCCCTCCCAGGGGAACGAGAAAGCATCGCCCATGCTCCTCGTCTGGGGAAACCTGCTGGCGAACCTCCGGCACTTGGTGTTCGTCGCCGTCGCGAACAGGTCGATCTGGGGTGTGCCCCACCGTCGGAAGAGGCGATCCACCAGATCCTGCCGTAGTTCCCACTCGTGGCACGAGCGCAGCTCCCTGCTGAGTGAGTCGGCGATGGTGTTTTTTATCCCTGCCAGATGAAACGGCACCAGAAAAATCCCTTGGGCGACGGCCCAATGCCACAGGTCCTGCGCCTCCTTGGACAGCGCTGGGGACCTGGTTCCGCCCTGTTTCCTGATGTAAAACATGGTGGTGGTGTTGTCGGTGAAGATCCTCACCACCTTGCCCTTGAGGGACGGAAGGAAGGACCTGAGGGCCCAAAACACTGCACGGAGCTCCAGGACGTTGATATGCAGGGACTTCTCCGTCGGGAGCCAGAGTCCCCTTGCGTGCAGATTTTCGGTGTGCGCTCCCCACCCTTCCAGGGAGGCATCCGTGGTCACAGTCTCCTGGTGGGCTGGGGCCTGGAAGTCCATGCCCGCCGTCAGATGCGCGCGGGTGCCCCACCACCGTATCGCTCGTCGGAAGCTCTCGTCGAGCTTGATCCTTTCCTCGAAGCTGCCCGTCGTCTGGATCCAGCGCGCATCCAGGAATTCTTGCAACGGGCGCATCCGGAGCCTGCACATGGGAATGAGGTAGATGCAGGAAGACATCATCCCGAGGAGGGACTTGATGGACCTCACTTTGGCCGCGTCGGCCACCAACATCCGTTGCACCTTGCCCAAGATGGTCCTGGTCCTCTCCTCCGACGGGGAGGCCAGAAGGGACACTGTGTCGAGCCTCGCTCCCAGAAACAGTGCGACTTGCGCGGGCACCAGGTGGGATTTGGCGTAGTTCACGGAGAATCCCAGGTCCGTGAGGAGTTGGACGGTCCTTGCCGTGTGGACCACGGCGAGCTCCCTCGTCTTGGCGCGGATGAGCCAGTCGTCCAGGTAGGGGTAGACGTGAATCCCCTCGCGGCGCAGCTGCGCCGCCACCGGTGCGAGGCACTTGGTGAATACCCTGGGTGCCGACCGTAGTCCGAAGGGAAGGGCTTTGAACTGGTAATGACGCCCTTGGACCACGAACCTGAGGAATTTCCGGTGCCCCTTTAGGATGGGAATGTGGAAGTAGGCATCCTCCAAATCCAACGACGATAGGAAGTCTCCTTCCTCCAGCTGACCCAGGACGTGCTGGAGGGTGACCATCCGTAACTTCTGCGCCTTGATGAACTTGTTCAGACGTCGCAGGTCTAGGATGGGGCGCCATCCTCCCGTCTTCTTCTTCACGAGGAAGTATCTCGAGTAGACTCCGGAGCCCCGAAGCCTCTTTGGGACGAGTTCGATGGCGCCCTTCCTGAGCCTCGCCTTTACCTCCAGGAGAAGTTGAGGGGCGTGAAGTTCTTTCCTGGCCACGGGGGGGACGCGCGGGCACCTTCTTTGAAACTCGAGCGCGTGGCCCCGGGCCAGGGCGTCCAGCACCCAACGGTCGGTGGAGATGGACTCCCACACGCTGACGAAGCCCGCCAGCCGGCCTCCCACCGGGGTGCTTCGGTGGGGGCCCGACCCCACGGCCGGTTCAATCCTGCTTGGACGCGGCCTTGCCGCCTTGACCTCCTTGGCGACGACGGCGGGGTCCGCTAGACTTGCCTCGTCCTCTGTAGGCCTCTTGCGACGACGAGCGGGCCGCTTGACGGTAGGAAGCGAAACCGCCGCCGGAACCTTTGGAGGCGCCCTTGCCTCCGCTGCTCCGAAAGGGCGTCCGTCGTTGCTGCAGAACTCCAAGGGCCCGGGCCGTCTCAGTATCCGCCTTGATGGCCTGAAGGGAATCGTCCACTGTCTTCCCAAACAGATTGTTCCCGTCGAAGGGCATGTCCAGGACTCTGGCCTGGACGTCCTGCCGGAAGTCCGTAGCTTTGAGCCATCCACGACGTCGAAGGCAAACGCCGTTGCCCAGCTGGCGGAACCCAGTGTCGGCGATGTCCGTCGCCACGGTGATGGCGTGGTCCGAGGCCACCTCACCTTCCTGCAGGATCTCCAGGGCCTCCGCCCTCTTGTCGTCCGGCAGAAAATCTAGCAGGGGAGCTATCTTGTACCAGAGCTCCCTGTCGTAGCGAGCCACGATAGCCAAGGCGTTGGCCGCTTTAATCGTCGTCGCTGCCGACGAGATGACTCTACGTCCCATAGCATCCAATTTCCTTCCCTCGCCGTCCGGCGGGGAAGTCGATGTGGAGGCCGCACCCCCCCCGCTTTCTTCCTGGCTGCCGCGGAGACGACGGAATCCGGGGTAGGCTGCGCCCGGAGGCACAGGGGGGCCGTGTCCGGGACCCGGTACTTTTTCTCGTACCGGTCTCTTCTAGCTGGCGTCGTGGAAGGGTTCTTGAGGAGGGAAAGGCCCTCATCCCAAATGTCGTCCAACAGAGGCACTGCGAGGACCGTCTTCCTCTTGGCCTCGCGCCGCTGATAAAGGAAGCCTTCCTTTTTCTTCTCCTCAGGGCAGAGTTGGAAAAGCTCGGAAGCCCTGGAGATCATGGAGTGGAAAGATCCGATCTCGTCGGGCGGAGAAGCCCTGGCGGGAGGCGACGACGGAAAATCCTCGTCGTATGCCTCGTCGTCCGTACCCGTCGCTGCCGTGTCAGTCCCCGTATCATCCCCTCGGGTGGACGGGGAGGAGGGCTGGACGGGGCGCGACGGTTGAAAAGGACCAGAAGGTCCCGGTTCTGGATCCCCCGACGGGAGAGGTTCCTCCGTCGGTAACGGTAGCCTCGTCCTTATCTCGGAGCATAAGGACTGTATGGCCAACAAAATGGCCGCCGAGTTGTCTTGCGGCGCTGGCAAAGGGGAATCCGACGGGCGAGCAGGGGCCCCGTCGGTATCCTCGACGATGTCGTCGTCGTCACCTGCGTCGGGGTCCATTCCGACGGGCTGGCCTTCTTCCACGCCTAGGCCGTGGCTTAAGACCTCGATCAGCTCCTCTTCTGAGGTTGAGGCCGAATCTACGACGACACCCTGCCCCCCCTTCTTCCCCACGGAGGGTTTCACGGGGGTCCTATCGATGGGCACAAAAGAAGACTCCCTCCGAGGAGGCAGGGAGATTCTGGGCCCCGAGGTCGCCACCACTGGTGCAGCCTCCACAGGCTGAGCCAGGGCCGCCGCGACCGTTTCGATAGAGGGCTTGGTCGGATGGATCAAG
Organism: Ambystoma mexicanum; assembly: GCF_040938575.1. Taxonomy (NCBI): domain Eukaryota; kingdom Metazoa; phylum Chordata; class Amphibia; order Caudata; family Ambystomatidae; genus Ambystoma; species Ambystoma mexicanum. Next base: position 410,152,415 of record NC_090927.1, read on the forward strand.
GCCTTCACCACCTTAGGTGCGCTCACCGCCTTATCCTTGAGGGAGGGGGCACTGCCACGCTCCTCCTCTGCCTTAGAGCTCGACCGGGGCCTCTCCAGGAGCTTCGCCGGGTGCTCGGCCTTCCTCTTACCCGACCCAGAGCGTTGGCTCGTGGTTGATGGTGCCGGGGAGGGTGCGCCCTGCCTGGCGCCCGTAGAACCCGACCGTTCGGCGCTCCCGGTGCCAGCGGACTCGCGGTGCTTAGCCTTATGTTGGGCCCCCGTCGCCGGGGCGCCCTCAAAGGTCTTAGAAGACCGCTCGGATTTCTTCTTCTTCTCGCCAGACGGGCTCTTACCCTCCAGCCAGTTGGCGAGACGTTGATGGCGGTCCTTCATGGTCCGTTCCGACATGTTGCCGCAAAACGCACAGTCCTTCTCCACGTGCGTCTTGTCCTCATGAAGGCAGTAAAGGCAGAAAGAGTGTTCGTCCTCCTTAAAGACGTTCTGCAGCTGGCATCCAGGGCAGACCCTGAACAGCTTTCCGGGCGTCGAGCTTCCCTTCTCCTGGGCCATCTCCGAGACCGGGCCTGAGAAGCTTCTGGAGTCCTCCGAAGTGTAGCTCGACGAAATCTTCACCCTTGAGGGGCACAGACGAATCCGACACGGGTCCCCGTTGATCGGATGTAGGATCGGTGGAGCTTGAGGCTCTTTTGACCGAAAGAATCAAAGTTTTTTGTGAAAAAGCGCGAAAAATAGCACTAACGCTCGAGAGCAATAGCACGAGGATCCCAACACATGAACGTGCGGTAAAAATCTGAAGATGGCTGCCAGAGGCGGTGCTTAGGTAGAGGGCAGTCATTGGCTGTGGTCAGTATGACGCAGAGACCAGTGATTGGTTATTACTACGAAAGACAGATCAGAAACGAAACTGATACTGGTTTTTTCTTTACCGAGGATTCCCAGCCTGACGACGGGGAATATTCATGAGCATGTGAATCCATGCCAGACCCCATGCTGGAGAAACAGGGAAACCTTGAGATCAACAATGATGCGATGGTCCGCCTCGCTTCATCTCCCAACAATCTTCATTCAAACAATAGTTTGAGTAAAAATTCATCATCATTGACGTGTAACACTCAAAAGTTTGTCATGCAATTCTATTGGTTGAAAAAGGTTACTTCGGTATAGGTGCTATATCTGTATATGGTAATGGAGTGTGAGGATTGGATAACTTCTTATCGGGTGGGCGTCTACGCCCTTCCCTCTAGCATTACTTATGCAACCGTAACTTCAAGTACGATGTCTCATTGGCTCTACCATCTATAGGACCTTAGATTATTTGTCCCACTGTGATTGGGCTGGCTACAACCCTAAGCATAAATCTACACTTTAATTAGCAGCATTCAGAATGGTCACCCAGATGCATTATACCCCAAGATTTACCCTGCCTCCCTTCCATCAATCAGTACTTTAGGGATATGTGTCAATTAGTTGGCTGAGGATGGCCTCGAAACTGTAGCTTCTTGTCAGGAAAAGTTATGGTATCTCCTGCTTTGGGTGACATCAGACGTTGGTACCTCTCCGCGCTTGGCTGGTCACGTGTTAGCACACCGTGAATCAGCTTTGTTTTCCTTCTATTTGTGCATTTAATTCTCCTTTTCGGCCGCCACCTGCCTGGGCCCCCTTATCTCGACCTTCACGGGGCAGGCTGCTCTGCTCTTAAGTTTTGATTCTCCGAACTTACTGTTCGCCTCCCTCTCTTGGTTTGACCTAGATTTCCCAGGCATGGCCTGCTCCTTGACGAGTTTAGATTCCGCCGTCTCTTCTCGTTTTAGCTGGAAAAATCCTGGCCTGTAGACCCTTAATAACTTGGGTTAATTCTGCTTTTGTATAAAGTGGACTGCACTTATATAATATGCTTTGTTGAGGTAGATGTATGGTTGGCGCTTGCCGCTCTATTCTTCAACTAAGAATAGCAAGTCGCAATGTTTTCTTAGCTTCTTGCGTTACAAGCCTATGTACAGGCGTTCAGCTGGTTGAATACTTTCATCCTGCTTTACCGTTACTTTTCTTTATATTTCACCATCGTCTCTTCTTCTAGGTCTGTGATATTCTTATCCATGGTGTTTCGTCTGCGTGTCATCTTTTGGTTGTCGTTCTTCATCTGTACGTTTGTCCTGGCACTTGTGACGTCATCGTCTTCCATTAAGGCCCTTTGAGTTTTTTCTGGGATAATGTTTAACCATTCTTCATTTATTGTCATTTGCAGATATGGTTGTCTCAATGGATATCTTACTGCCCATGGTTGTCTGGTTATTGCCGCTTCACTAGGTATTGGTCTTCTGATTGGCACTGGACAGAGCCCTAGTGCGGCTCTCTGCTGGTTTATTTGCTCACCGTACGTCACATATCTCGGTTTGAATGTTTCTGGTACTTCCAAATGGGCGACTGGAGTGCAGGCCATATTTGGGACCTTCTCTACACAAGTACGGAGGCTTACAGGAGAGGGCCTAGGTCTCTCCCACTAGTCGTGCGGAGGTGATGGCCACCAGAAACACTGTCTTCCACAAAAGGAATTTCAGAGGCGCCGAATGCAGGGTCTCGAACAGAGGACCCATGAGCCTAGTCAGCACCACATTGAGCTCCCATGCCGGGGCCGGGGCCGGAGCCTTCACCGGCGGGAACAAGCAGAAAAGTCCTTTCATGAACTTCTTAACAAGGTGATGCAACCACATTGACGACCGCCCCGGATCTCTGGTGTAGCGGGAGATAGCCATCAGATGGCTCTTGATATAAGCGTGTGCTAGCCACGCCTTGGCCAGCGGCAGCACTTGAGGGGCCGTATTCTGTAGAGGGTTTATCTTCTGTGGACTGCACCAGACGGAGAACCTCTTCCGTTTATGCCCGTAGCACTTAAGAGTCAAAAAAGCTCTGGCCTTGGCAAGTACCTCCTTGCAGTCCACCAGGATCTCTTATCCTCCAAACTCTAGCGCTGCAGGAGTCAGGCCTGCAGGTTCAGCGACCCTGGGTCGTGGTGCAGAATCTAGCCTCCTTCCCTGGCGAGAAGATCGGCTTCTGCCGGAAGCTTGACTGGAGGGGACATTGACATGTCCAGAAGGATCCGGGTACCATATCTGCCTTGGCCACGCCGGTGCAATGATGCTCATCCTGCACCGGGACCATATGAGTTGACTGATGAGTCGCAGAAGCAACAGTGGGAACACATAGCGAAACAGACCATCCCAGGGGAATGGGAACGCATCCCCCATGCTCCCTGGCTGGGGAAATCTGCTGGCAAATCTCCGGCACTTGGTGTTCGTTGCCGTCGCAAACAGATCGATCTGGGGATTGCCCCATCGTCAAAACAGTAGGTCCACCTGATCCTGACGAAGTTCCCACTTGTGGCAAGAGTGCAGCTCCCTGCTCAGTGAGTCGGCAACAGTGTTCTTCACTCCTGCTAGATGAAAGGGTACCATCCTCTGGGAAACAGCGCAGTGCAATAGGTCCTGCGCTTGCTTGGAGAGCCAGGGATCTGGTGCCCCCCTGCTTCGAATGTAGAATATCGTGGTGGTGTTGTCGGTGAAGACCCGCACCACCTTGCCCTTGAGGGATGGAAGGAATGACTTGAGGGCCCAAAACACGGCTCGGAGCTCCAGATTGTTGATGTGCAACGATCTCTCCTCTGGGAGCCACAGGCCTTTTGCATGGAGATTTCCGGTATGTGCGTCCTATCCGTCCAAGGAGGCATCAGTCGTCACCGTCTCCTGATGCGCTGGGGTTTGAAAGTCTGTGCCTGCCGCGAGATGCACACAGACACCCCACCACCAAATCGCTCAACGGAATGTCTCTTTGAGGGTGATCTTGTCCTTGAAGCTTCTCGCCACTTGCATCCAATGGGCGTCGAGGAACTCCAGCAGTGGCCGTTTCCGCAGCCTGCACAATTGCACAAGGTATATGCATGACGCCATCATGCCGAGCAGGGACTTGATGGACCTCACCCTGGCCACTTCCACGGTCAACAGCCGTTGTACCTTGCACAGGATGGCTTTTATCCTGTCCTCCGACAGTGAAGCCAGGCGTGCCACCTTGTTGAGTCTGGCTCCCAGGAACCGAGCGTCCTGCGATGGCTCCAAGCAGGATTTAGCATAGTTTATCGAGAACCCCAGTTCCTTGAGCAGGCGGACGGTCCTCGCTGTGTGCTCGACGGCGAGTTCCCTTGACTTTGCTCGGATGAGCCAATCATCCAGGTAGGGGGTAGACGTGGATCCCTTGCAGGCGCAGCCACGCCACCACCGGTGCCAGGCACTTGGTGCAGACCCTTGGGGGAGACTTCAAACCAAAGGGAAGGGCCTTGAATTGATAGTGCCGCCCTTGGACCACAAAGGGCAGAAACTTGAGATGCCCCTTGTGTATGGGGATGTTGAAGTAAGCATCCTCAAGGTCCAGCGACGACAGGAAGTCTCCTTCCTCCAGCTGTCCCAGCACGTGCTGAAGGGTGACCATCTGGATCTTCTGGTATTTTATATATTTGTTGAGGCGGCAGAGATCTAGAATGTGCTGCCAACCGCTGGTCTTCTTTCGGACGAGGAAGTACCACGAGTATACTCCAGAGTCTCAGAGCCTCTTCGGGACAAGCTCTAGTATGCCCTTTTTCAGCATGGCTCGTACCTCCAGCAGTAGTTGTTGAATGTGGTTTTCTTTCCTGGCCAGAGGTGGAAAACGGGGACACCACCTTCGGAACTCGAGGGTCTGTCCGTGGGCCATGGCATCCAACACCCAACTGTCGGTGGAGATGGACTTCCACACGCTGACAGATTTCGCCAGCTGGACTCCCACCGGGGTGCTCGGGTGGGGGCCCAACGTGAAGGCCGGTTCAGTCCTGCTTCGTCAAGGCCGTGCCACCTTGGGTCCCTTGGCAACAACGACGGTACCCTCCGGCCTTGCTGTGGCCTCTGTAGGCTTCCTGGGACGAAGAACGGGCCGCTTGACAGTACGAAGAAGAGCTGCCACCAAATCTTTGGAGGCACCCTGTGATTTGCCTCCGGGGGACCGAAAGGATGGCTGTTGTTGCTGGAGTGTGCCTAAGGCACGGGCCGTCCCGGTGTCTGCCTTGATGGCCTGCAGTGACTCATCCACCGCTTTGCCGAACAAGTTGTCTCCGTCGAAGGGCATGTCCAGTACCCTCGCCTGGATGTCCTGATGGAAGTTGGTGGCCTTCTGGCGGAACCCGGTGTCGGCGATGTCCGTGGCCACCGTGATGGCATGGTCGTCCAGCTTCTTCCCCTCGCTGTCCAGTGGGGAAGTGGAAGTTGCCGACCCTGCAGATTTCTTCCTGGCCGCTGCGGAGACCCGAGTCCTGGGACGGCTGCACTCTGTGGCACATCGGTGCAGAGTCTGGAACCCGGTATTTCTTCTCATACCCGTCTCTGTCACGACCCTCGCCCAAAACCCCCTCTGGCAAACCCATTGGCCAGGTGGAGTCAGGACTCGGGCCTCTAGAGCCTGACATCCTCTTCAAAAGCCCTCATGGGGCCAGTCCTGGCGCCTATGGCGCCAGGCTCATACACCATGAAAAACAATGTGCTTGGGAACTACTTTATTGTATTGTCAGCCAACATGGAGGCATCCACATAGCTTGGTTCCTAAGAACCAAGCTATGCGGTCTAGTGTTTTGGGTGTGGCAGCCTAGGGACGACTTTACATGGACTATTTTGTTGGAGCTACTTAAACCACACCCGAGCAAGACAACACACTTTGCGTTACTTTGCAGCTTGCAACGTGACGCTCACCGTGTCCGGCTATTCCCTTGAACCTCGGAGAAGCAGAACCTGCAAGGAGACAAAGGGATCATCATTAGCAGCAGCATCTTACCTGCAGTCTTCATATTTAAACAGTCGCAGCTACTGAGAACAGCTTCCTCGAATCTGCACGCCTCCCGGACAGAACGACCTGAAAGAGGAAGATAGAGGCAACATTAAAGAAAGCAGTAGAGACATTTACAAATTACGAACTGCTCAAAAGGCTTACCTGGCTGGTCGCCTCTCGGCTGGCACCACTCCGGACATTCCACTAGCGCTGAAGAACACTGCGACCTACAAGGAAGGAAAACACAGGTTAGCAAAGGCAAGACTTTGCAGCGTTGCGCATAGCGCTTACTTACCGCATCTTATCGCTCTTAATGCGCCATCATTTACCAGCGGGGCTCAACCAAGCCAGTTTGCCGCGGCTGAAGCTCCACATACCTAAGGGAGAAAAAAAAGACATTTTAAACAAAGAAAGGCATGCAGGATAGCAACAAAACTAAAGAACAGCAATAAGACCTACCTGAACAATATCAAACGGGCCGGCATCAGTGAAGTAACTGGACCGCACTCGCCCATGAAAGACAACGCGCCCCTGCAAAGAAGGCAGGATGGAGAGCACGCCTAATTCTACCACAAGAACATTCCCAGCAGACCATATCAGGGCAAAGCTGAGAAGCATACCGGCGAGTAACCCGGCTGGGTGGCGTCCCGGTGGATACCAGGTGAGCATAACACTCTGGCCGGGGTTGTGGATGGGTTCTTCAGGAGGGACAGCCCTTCGTCCCAGATGTCGTCTAACAGCGAGTACGGTCTTCCTCTTGACCTCTCGTTGCTGATAAATGAAACCCTCCTCCTTTTCCTTGGGTTTGAGCTGGAACAGCTCCGAAGACCTAGAGATAATGGCGTGGAAGGATCCGGTCTCATCAGGGGGCGGGGGGAGCCCTGGGTACCAGCGACGGGAGATCCGTTCCATCATCCGTATCCGGCTCCATCTCGTCCCTCGGCGGAGGTGATTGAGGGAAGGTGTGGTACGGTGAAGAGGATGGACGCGTCTCCTCTTAGTCCTCTCCGACGGTCCAGGCGCCGGATCGGCCGTCGGCGTGGCAGCATTGTCCGTATCTCCGTGCACAGGCTGTGCAGAGCTTGTAGGATGTCCTCCGATCTGTCCGTCGGTGGTAGAGGTGGTTGCCCCTTTCCAACGACACCTTTTGTGAAAGCATTGCTGGTCGCAGAGCGCTCTAACCGCGCCCAGCAATGCCCACTAGACCACCAGGGATCTGTTTTAGAAACGGGGGGGATGTAGGGGATGCTTGCAGTAAGCAACCCTCCCCCCCCTGGTCCCCAAAGCATGCGGGAAAATATGGATAACCCTGGGGGCAGATGGCTGATCTGCCCCCAGGGAAGGGGGCAAATTGGAAGACTCTACACCCATGCCCACAAACTCTGAAGTTAGCAGCTTGGCTTCTGAGGTCATCGAGTTTGGACACCTACAGCTCCCTCAGAGGTGCATGGACATACTCAGGGAAGCTAGGAAACCTAACACACGTTATTGCTATGCCAGCAAATGGAAATGTTTTGTCATCTGGTGTAATTCCAAGGGCATCGATCCCATTGATTGCTCACCCACACACATTGTGCTGTACCTAACCCATCTGTTGGACACAGGGTTAGTCTTCAATTCCCTAAAGGTTCATCTGGCTGCACTGTCAGCCTAAACCACATGACAACAAAAAATGTGTTGTGGTGGAAGATACCGGTGATTAAGGCCTTTATGGAAGGGGTTAAGAGGATTTATTCTCCCATTTCTCACCCAGCTCCTGGGTGGGACCTAAATGTGGTTTTCACCAGGCTCATGGGAGCTCCCTTTGAGCCTATGCATTAAGCAAGTCTGAAAGACCTGACTTATAAAAACGGCCTTCCTAGTAGCTATCACTTCTATCGGAAGAGTTAGCGAACTACAAGCACTTTCTGTTCTAGACCCCTCTGTTACAGTCCACAATGATAAGGTAGTTCTGCGCATGCACCCTAGATTTGCGCCTAAATGCATATCGAAGTTCCATGTGAACCAGTCCATTGAACTACCTGCCTTTTTCCGGAATCCCACAAGCATGGCCGAAAGAACCCTACACACACTGGATGTGCGCAGGGCAGTCATGTTTTATCTGGAAAAGACTAAACCACTGAGGAAAACAAACCAATTTTTTGTTTCAGTGGCAGCTGGTAGAGAAGGTGATCCTGTCTCTAAATCAGCTATCTCAAGGTGGATTGTCAAATGCATCACAATATGTTACACTCTTGCCAAGAGAGAGCTGCCCTTCAAGCCTAGAGCACATTCTACTCGAGGCATTGGGGCATCCATAGCATTAATTGCAAATATTCCCCTAGAGCTCATTTGCAAAACGGCAACCTGGAGTTCTGTACACAACTTTACAAAACACTATTACCTAGACACTCATTCTAGGTCCGATTCTCAGGTGGGACAAGCAGTATTAAGACATCTTTTCTCTACTGTTCCTTCTCACAACCCACCTCCAACTCCGGGTACTGCTCGCTAGTCTATGCACACCATGTGATTCTAAGCAGATTAACAAGCATCAGAAGACATGCATTACTTACCGTAATAGCATTTCTGATGATCGCATCTGCTTAAATTCACATGCGCCCTCCCTACCTCCCCGCTCGGGGTGGAAGGAACATAGACGTCTTACTACTTTCTCTCTTTATGTACTCACTAAAGCCTTGGGCTCCCTCATGGCAGAAAAAAAAACAATCTGAGGGAATATGGCGCGTGAGGTATTTGGGTACACTACACGTCACGATAGGGATAGTGTTACAGACACGCCTATGCAGACGTCCCCTTTCGGTCCCCGAAAGGCAAGATGCAATACTCCGAGGTTACCACTAGATGTCGGACTATATGCACAGCATGGGATTCTAAGCAGATTAACAAGCACCAGAAACTTTTATTTATGCCTAGTGCAGCTCTTAAGGCGTTATTTTGAAGAGTTTGTAACCTCTGGATAACAGCTTTGTTAGCACTGCTGTAAAGAGCATTGCAGTAATCCAACCTAGAGAGTATGAGTGCTCTAGCCAGAATCATGCAGCTGTTATTTTAGAGGAATGGCTTGCCAGCTGCAATGACCTTGCAAGTGTAAGCCGTGGTGGAGGCCAAAGATTTTACTTGTTTGTCAAAGGACCTAGTTGAGTCTAAGTAAAATCCAAGGGTTTTTACCTCCTTAGATACCCTAATGATGTTTCCATCGATGGTGAATGAGGAATATTCATGGCTTAGTTTAAAGAGGTTGGAGTGTGTGCCCAAGATTATCAGCTCTGTCTCATCGTTCAGGCATAGACCGTGGTTGTCCATCCATGCTTGAATGCTGATATACCCTATTCACCCACACCGAGTCCTTGCCATGATCCCCTGAAAGAGGGAGGAGAATCTGTTTATCATCTGCATAATTAGTGTAGGTGATACCCAGAAGGTCCAGATCATCGAACAAGTGTTTGGTGAATTTGTTACAAAGTGTGGGGGAGACATACTGGATGGGGGTAGGATCCGCTGCTGCCGATTGGGAGCACACCCTCATGGTCCTTTCGCTCAGGAATGATTCTATCCATCGGATAGCCTCTGTGGAGAAGTGAGCTGCTGAGTCCAGGTGTCTGCCCAGGACCATGTGATCAACTAGGTCAAATGCAGCTGAGAGATCTAGAAGTAGGATAAGGGCAGTCTTCCCTTTATCTCTCAGCTCATCGATCTGTGTTTTTAAGTCAATCAGGGCCGTTTCCGTCCCATGTAGTGGGCGAAAACCAGATTGTCTAGCTCCCAGGAGTTTGTGCAGTTCCAAGTATTTTTGTATCTGGGTGTAGGCTACTTTAACAAGTATTTTAAGTAGAAATGGTACCGTTGTAATGGGGCGGTAGTTAGTGGGAATGAGCTGGTCAAGAGTTTGCTTTTTTAAAAGTGGAAGTACCCAGGATTGTTTAAGGTTGGCCAGAATGGTGCCAGAGGCAAAGGATGCATTAATCAGTTTGGAAATAAATGGCGACAGATCTCTAGCGGCATCTTTTATAATTTGAGCAGGACAAATGTCACCTTTTTAATTGGAAGGTTTAAGAGATAGAATAGTTTTCTCTACTTCTAGGATCGTGGTTTTGGTAAAACTGAATCTGGAGGTCTGGGCAGTAGGTTTTGACACACGAAAGGGTGGTGGCCTCCGCCTCCCACACCAAGTGGAAAGGGGGGCAACCCCTTGTAGCCCTCCCTGGGGGCAGATTTCTGTCCCCAGGCAGGAGTACATGAGGTGGCCCCCCATCCAATTGGAGGGGGGCCACCAGGAATAAGTGTGCAGGCCCCGCAAAGGATGGGGCCTGCAGGTTAGGGCTCTCCTGGGGGCAGATGGATGATCATCTGCCCCCAGGAGGGGATACTGGGGGGGAATTAAGTGAACAAATAGAAAAGTGGGTTAGGGGTGGGTCTGGGGGCCACCAGAGATTTTTTTTTGTACATGAAAGGGTGGTGGCCCTCTCCCTCCCACCCCAAGTGGAAAGGGGGAGGGGGACATCCGTTGTTTTTGCCCCCAGGCAGGAATACATAATGTGGCCCCCATCCAATTGGGATGGGGCCTGCAGTTTAGGGTCCCCCTGGGGCAGATGGGCACCCATCTACCCCATCTGACCCTAGGGAATGGGCCTTAGGAAGAAAAAAAATAAGGGAAAAAAATGCATGGCGTTTGGGGGGGGGCGGGGAGTGCCCCCTCCACTAGACCACCAGGGAATTATATTTATGGAAAGGGGGTGTCCCTCCCCCACCCAAAATGGACTGGGGGCCATAGTATGCACCTCTCCCTGGGGGCAGTTATCTGCTCCTAGTAAGGGGCATCTGACCCCAGGTAGGGCTGCATGAGATGCCCCCGTCTTATCCGCCTCCAGGGAGGGCTGATTGAGATGGCCCCCCTTTCATTTGGTGTGTGGGGGGGGGAAGAGGGCCACCCCCTTTACACTGGAAAATTCCCCGGAGGTTCAGGGTGCCCCTCAGCCCCCCCTAAAGTGTAGTGTACCATTTTCAATTTTTTATCAAGGTTCCCTTGGCACAGATGGGCACATTAGTGTGCCAATCTGCCCCCAGGGTGCCCAAACCTTACTGCCCCACCCACTGGGGGGCCTGTCCCACATTTTCTGGTGGCCCCCACCCCAAATGGGTGGGGGGCACCTCATGCAGGCCTCCCTGGGCCTCCTACAAAAACGGCTGCATGAGGTACAACCCCCCTTTATTTGGGGTGAAGGGGGAGAGGGCCACTACAAAATGTCGGACAGGCCCCCCCAATGGGTGGGGCAGTAGGTTTTGGGCACCCTGGGGGCAAAATAGCACACTACTGTGCCCATCTGCGCCAAGGGGAGTTGTGTAAACAAAGGAAAAGTGAAAAGGGTAGACAGCATTTTAAGGGGGCTGTGGGATACCCCAAACCGACGGGGAATTTTCTAATGGGAAGGGGTGGCGGCCCCCTCGTCCCCCACCCACAATGGAGTGGGAGCCATGTCACGCAGCCCTCCCTGGGGGCAGATATCTGTTCCTAGGAAGGGACACCTGACCCGAGGGAGGAGTGCATGACAGGCCCCCCTTTATCTGCCCCCGGAAGGCTACATGAGATGCCCCCCTCCATTTGGGGTGGGGGGGAGGTGCTCCCCCCCTTTACATTACAAAATTCTCTGGCGGTTTAGGGTGTCCCTCAGCGCCCCCCCCCCCTTAAAGTGTAGCCTACCATTTTCAATTTTGTTCTTTGTTTACCAAACTTCCCTTGGAGCAGATGGGCACATTGGTGTGCCACTGTACCCCCAGGGTGCCCAAACCCTACTGCCCTATCCATGGGGGGGGGCCTGTCCGACGTTTTGGGGTGGGCTTCTTCCCCCACCCCAAATGGAGCGTGGGGGGGCACCTCCTGGGGGCTGATCTCTGCCCGTAGGAAGGGGCAAATGTCTTTTTACTGGGGGATAGGGGGGTGAGGTTCAGTAGACCACCAGGGATGGCTTGCAAGGGGGGGGGGGGCATGATTGGAAAATATGAGTGTAGATTTGTTTTTGCTGGGGTGACCATAGGTAAAACGTTTTTTGTTTCGTTGACAGCTTTTTCTACGCGAGCAGCTACAACGTTATGAGAGTACTGTTTTTTTATTATTCTATGGTTAGGACCCACTTTCAGTGGGGTGGGTGAGACTGGGGGTGGATTGTTGGTGTGGGTGGGAATGGGCCGTCTGGGAAGATATTTTGGTGGGCTGGGACACAATTGCAAGGGCAGGCCACAAATTGCCCGCCATGCCAACATAACATTGGTGTTTCCCTGGGAGCGGATGTCTCCCATGTGAGTTATCTGTCTGCAAGCCCAGGCTGCACCGCTGGGTGTGCTACCTTACAGATGTCACCTCCGGATGTCCAGCCAGAGCTCCAGCAAAGTCAGCGGTAATATCCCTGGCCTTGGGCACCCTTCTCCCATGTGGGTCTTTGGCGGGGCTTGTGGGTAATACACTCTGGGGAGATTTGCGCAAGTCAAGACATCTTTGGATTCCCACCGGTGTCCTCTTTTCAGAAATGCATGGGGTTCCCGGTTTTCCTAGGTGGCTTGGACACCCTAGGCCCATATCCATATGGTGTGCTTCTAAAAAAATTCTGAAATTCAGCTGTCGGAAAAGACTTGGGGTTAGCCGTGTTTTAGGCTTTCTCCTTAGCGCCCAGATAGGTGCACCCACACATGTGAGGTACCGTTTTCATCGGGACACCTGTGGGAACGCGAGAAGGTAGGACATGTGTTGTTGGCGGTGTATTTCGGTGGGTGAGCTGAGTGGAATCTGTGTAAATCGGGTTTTTTTTGCCACATTTCGGAATTAGCCGGGGTTTCTGGGCAATACATTCTGGGCCGATTTGCGCAAGTCAGACCTCTGCGGACTCCCGCGGATGTCCTCTTCAGAAATCCATGGGGTTACCCGTTTTCCTTTGCGACTTGGACACCTTAGGCCCATATCTGTATGGTGTGCGCTTGAACAGAATTCCACAAATTCTGCTGTCGGAAAAGACTTGGGGTAGCTGCACCCACACGTGAGGTACAGTTTTCATCGGGACACCTGTGGGAACGTGGGAAGGTATGACATTTGTTGCGTTTGTGGTTTTCATAACGTTTCGACCCATTTGCTGGTGACCTTTGTCACACAACACTTTCATTTTCCAAATGCGCCCTACATGTAGTCGCTGCTTTAGGCACCATACACTTTTGTAACCTGCACAAGTCACCTACCCTTGAAAAGGTCTGGCTGTGCTCTTTCAAAAAAAATGTATGCTTGCCGTTCCTCACCACATTGGTTTTCCTGATTTACACATAAGTACGTCTGTTCAGGCCGTAAGCATAAAATTCCTGTGTACCATGGCTCAGTTTTTGGCTTGTGGTATTGCTTGTTTTGTGAAACATTACAAAAAAATGTGTCATTTCCTAACTGCAACAGTCGGGGGAATGTAGCGGAGAATTGTTTTTCTCAAAATTCCTAGAAGCCATTGCTGACCAGACCAACCATGTCCACCACATACCTTTTTTTCAGTAATTTTCCCGCTTTTTCCCCCAAACTATGGAATTTTCCCCTGCCTAGTACTTGCCTGACCTGGCCAAAATCGCCTACCTCTCACAAAACGAGAGATAACCACACCAAAATAATTTCTTTTCGTTTCAACTCAACCTGTTCTTGAAAGCCATGGAATTGGGGAATTCAGCATAGCAAACCATCCATTTGTTCCTAGCTCTTACAATGAAAAAAACACATGCTTCTTTGTACATCATTTTATTGGCATTTTTTTAAAAAACACAAAATGTTTGCCCTTTTTGGTTATTTTCTCACACCCTACAGCAACCTAGGATTCCTGGGTGGAGTTACGACGGCCTACATGTGGCGAAAAAAGGGGCCAAAGTTGGCCGAGCTAGCTCATGTAACAAAAAAGTTACAAGGCATTGAATGGCGATATACCGAAATCACCAAAAAAGGCCTTGCCACTGGCGGGGTGGGGGAGACCCATGGCACTTAAAGGGTTAAGCAGGTTTGTCCCATTCATGCACAGCCTAGCTGTCACTCAAACAGGACTGAGTGCATTCAGGCATTCCTAAAGACAAAGGACAGGGGCGTTTGGGGATCCTCCCTCACTTCCTGCCCTTCCAGACACACTGGAGCCAGAGGTGGGTTTCAGTACTGAAGCCCAAAAAGGGCTCAAACCTGGCTTGGCGTGCAGACTAAAACCCAAGTAAGACCTCAAACAGAAAATATCGAAGAAAACACGGCCATTTTGACAAAATGGGCACCCATGGGTACTGTACTGCAGCTAAGGGTTCAGCCTGCGGTAGAAAAGCACAATGGTAGGATAACAAACCCATTGCCACCAGCCATTTAAGTATGGAGGGTAACAAAAATGTTACATGAAAATTTAGGATAAGGGGCTACTAGGTAACCCCCCCAGCACTCTACATAAAACCGGGCGTGCTGGACCTACAAAGAGAAAAAGTAAAGTCAATTTCACTTTACTATTCTTGGGACCAGTAGTTCACACAAGAAAAAGGTATTTAAACCCAGAGAAATCTAAAGGACTTCTCTGACACTGCACTGTGTGTCACCATACAAAAAGCGGTCTATGGAGTTTGTCAGACTCCAAAAACAGAGGAACCAATCCAAATTAGGTCAAAACACGAGAGTGAGCAAAAACAAAATCACTACAAGGTTAAAATCAAAAAGTCCTAAAGTCCAGCAAAAGAGCTGGGAGTCTAAGGTTGAAGGGAACTAGCATAGAAATAAGAATTCTCCCTAAACAATTGGCAGTATGACTATGAAGAGGCGCAGAGGATTTGAGGGAGGGTTTGCATGTGAATCCATGCCAGAACCATGCTGGAGAACAATAGTTCCAGGTAAGCAACTTGTTCCTTCTCCAACATGGGGTCTAGCATTGATTCACATGCTCATGAATAACTAACACGTAGCAGTACAACATTACACAACCAGGTGGCAAGTGTAAGGAAACTCATGGTGGCAAAAGTAAATAAAGACAGACACAAGTGATCACAGTTCAAGGGTGTTTAACTGTTTAAATGGGCGAGAAAAACGCCTAATCTAAACCTAAATTTAAGATGGCGGCAAGCTACGTCAATCAAATAATAATAAGGCACCCCTATTGGCGTTTTGTAAAAAACTATTGCCAATCCTTACCGCTAACTAACAAAATAGTGTGGGAGAATTTATCAGAAAGGAAAAAAGGGTTCTCAAAATAATAAGACAATAGTATGGCTGGGGTCTCCCTCCCCCATGTTTTTAGCACAGGACAAGGCGGGACTCCTGAACACAGCAGACTCCTGGGCCTTGCCAGAACGAGGTTACACTTAGTTTCCAAAATATCAGGGCCTTCTGTGGCCAAGTCTCTTTTACACAAAGTCTCTTGCCTCAGAGGACCGGATGTGTTACAATCAACAAAAACAAAAGTTCCTTCAATACATTGTCATGGGGCAATTACTCTTTGCCTAAGGATCCCCCTGTGCCAGGCTCCGATCCTTCGTACAACGTGAGCCTCCCTCCGTCGGGTTCACTACGGCCTTTCATTCACAATGTAACATTCCAGAGTCTCAATATCTTTTTAAGCAACCATTCACTGTGGTCAACCCTCACCCGGATTCACTTTTGTCGACACAATGTTCACGGGTGTATTACTGTTCACCCCAATTTGCAGGCATCCCTCAGCTGGGTTCACATTTGCCAAATACACAGTTCACTCTTCTTTCTCACAATGTGGGATTCACTTCCTTTTTGTCAACGTGTCAGACTTTTCATCGTACAAGGGGGTTTGACCCGACCCTTGTATAACCCCTCTGACTCCTCAAGCCGGCCTCTCCTATGGCCTCCTGTCACTTGTAGTTTCAACAAAGGGGACCAGCTAGAGTCCTTTGAATGAGCGCTCATGTGGCGCCTTACCACTCTGAAGCTGGTCCTTCACTGTATTTTCTTCCAAGATCAAACACACAAAGTTCTTTGTTTCCAAGTTCATGCAATGTTGGTGTTCGCAACTTTGGGCTCAGCACAGTCCGGTTTGCAATCCGCTCTCTGATTCACTGGCTGTGTTGAACCCGTTGGCGTTTCTTGCCTCTGGAGTCAAGGACGGTACCATGGTAGCAAGCATGTCTCCACGCCTTGGTTATCTGTTGCTAGTGGGCTCCGGGGACCGTTGACATCTGATACACCACACGCCAGCTGGACTCCCTGGTCTTCAGATTTCTCTTTGAGGCTTTGCGGGTCTGAATTGAAAAGGGCAAGGGAAATTCCCTCCTCCTCGTCCTTTCAGGTCTCACCGCCTTTCTCCTCAGTTTGAACAACCGGTGCGTAACAGCTGCTTCCGCATGCATTCGGCCTTGCTCGTAGTGTGCTCTTGTGCTCTGCCTTTTATCCCAGTGGGGAAGAGAAGGGGCTTTCAGGTGTGTGTGTGTGCAATTGTCAATTGCCTGTTTTTGACCGACCCTTGTCTTGGGACATGTCGGGTAAACGGCTCTGGTGTTAGTTTGTTGTCTTTCGTGGTGTAAGAAAGTGTTCGTATTGGAAAAGGGGACAGCGGGTGGGGGAGGGGCAGAGCTTCTACGTATCCGATGGGGAACAGGTGTTAATGGGAAGGGGGTTACGCGTCTCAACCTTCGGAGTCCCACTTCACGAAGACCCTTCCCCCCCCCCGCACATCCAGGTGATCCTCCCAGACTGGTCTAACCCCAGGAACTGGATCCAATATCGATGGCCATGTCCTGGCCACCAGGATGACATACCTCCGGGGACTAGCGGGTGAGACACCTTCAGGTTTCTAACACAAGGCTCAACAAAAGCAATTACACTTATCCCTGGGACAGACTCACCTCAAGCAAACAGGTTGCGTAGCACTGCTTGGTCGACTCAGGACTCCTCCCTGGAATCCCTGTCGACGCAGTAAAAGTTCATGAAGGTGTGAATGGACATCCATGTAGCAGCCCAGCAGATATAGAGCAGGGGCACACCAGACAGGAACGGGGTCGTATGAGCAATCGCTCTGATGGAGTTGGTTCTCGGACGGCCGGCAGCAGTCGGTTTGCCAACCGATGACAGTGCATAATGCAGCCAGAGAGTCATCTTGAAATGGAAGTCCTGGACAAGGCCTTCCCATGGTTCACAGGACCAAAGTTCACGAACAGCTGTGAAGTCTTCCGAAAATACTTTGCGTGTGTGACATAGAACCTAAGGGCATGAGCAATGTCCAGCAAATGCAAGGCCCTTTTTCCGCTGGCGACAATGGTTTCGGGGAAAAAACAGGCAACACCAAAGGCTCCATGAGGTGGAATTCCGAAAGAACCTTCGGCATGGAGGGATGTGTACGTAGCACCACCCTCAATTCGTGGAAATTCAGGTATGGTTGTTTGCAAGATAAGCCCTGGGTCTCACCTATCCTCCTGGCAGAGGTGATGGCCACTAGGAAAGCCGTCTTCCACGTGAGGAACTTGAGCAGAGCCTGATGCAGAGGCTCAAAGGAAGCACCCATGAGCCTCGTCAAAACCACTGAGTTCCAACGCCGGGGCTGGAACTTTCACCAGCAGGAAAGATCTGAAGAGTCCTTTGAGAAACTCCTTGACGAGTCGATGGGACCAAAGCAAAGACCTTCCTGGTGACATGATGTAGCGGGAGATAGCCGCCAGGTGCACCTTGATGGAGGCATGCGCCAATCCGGCCTGGCCAAGCATATCAAGTACGGCAGAATCTGTGGGTCTGTGACCCTCAAAGGAGTAATCTTCTGTGACCAGCAGCACGAAGCAAAACGCTTCCACTTGTGACCATAGTACTTCAAGGTTGATGATGCCCTTGCCTTTGCCTGGACCTCCATGCAGTCCACTGGCAATTCACCCTCCAAACTGCGAGGTTCAACGATCCTGGGTCGCGATGTGGGATTGCGCCGCCTCCTCTTGTGAGGAGATCCAGAACCACTGACCGCTAATCAGAGGCGACACCGACAGGCTGAGAAGGTCCGTGTACCAAATCTGACTCGACCATGCCACGGGCGAGGAGTATCATCCTGCATTGGCACTGTCTGAGTGTGTTGATGACTCGTAGCAGGAGAGGCAATGGCGGAAACGAGTCACCCAGGCTCCTCGGTTGGTGGAATCTGCTGGCAAACCTCTGTTATTTGGAGTTTGCCGCCGTCGCAAACAGATCAATCTGGGGTCGGCCCGACTTGATGAAGATGTGGTCCACCTGGTCCTGCCAAAGTACCCACTCATGGCAGGAGCACAATTCCCTGCTGCGGGAGTCTCCGATGGTGTTCTTCACTCCAGCTAGGTGACGAGGGACAAGGAACATCTCTTGTCCGATGGCCCAGCACCACAAGTCATGCGCTTCCTTGGACAGCGCTGGGGATCGAGTGCCCCCTCACCGCCCCCGTTTCCTGATGTAGAACATTGTGGTGGTGTTGTCCGTGAAGATCCTCACCACCTTGCCCTTCAGAGACAGAAGGAATGACTTGAGGGCCCAGAACACAGCCCCCATCTCCAGGGTGTTGATATGGAGATTCTTCTCCTCCGGCATCCACAGGCCTCTGGCAGACGTCCGGTGTGGGTCCAAAGCCTTCCAGAGAAGAGTCTGTGGTGACCATCTCCTGGTACAGAAGGCTTTAAAAGCCCATGCAATGTTGGAGTGGACGCCCCACCACCTTACCGCCTGACCAACCGAACTAGTCATACAGCGATATCTTTTCCGCGAAGCTGCCGGACACCTGTATCCAGCAAGCGTTCAGGAACTCCCGAAGACGTTGCATCTGTAACCCTAATGAGGTAGAGGCAGGACAACATCATGCCGAGCAACAACTTGATGGTTCGCACCGTGGCCGCTTTCATCGGCAACCACTGCTGCACCTTCCCTTGAATGGCCACTACCCTCTGCTCCGAGGGGGACGCCAGGCAGGACACCGTATTGAGACTTGCTCCTAGGAACAGCGCGTTATGTGATGGTGTCAAGCAGGACTTCAGATAGTTGATGGAACGCCACTGGTGCAAGGCATTTCGTGAACACTCTGGGGGCTGACTTCAATCCAAAAGGTAGGGCCTTGAACTGGTAGCGCTGGTCGTGCACTACGAAGCGCAGTAACCTTTGATGTTTCTTGTGAATGGGGACGTGGAAATAGGCGTCCTCCAGGAACAGCAATGTCAAGAAGTCTCCTTCCTCCAGTTGGCCGAGCACATGCAGCAAAGTGATTATCCTGAACTTTTGGGACTTTAAGTACTTGAGACGTCATAGGTCTAGGATGGGCCTCCAGCTCCCAGTCTTCTTTCTGACCAGAAAGTATCTGTAATAGCCTTCAGTGCCCCAGAGTCGTTGGGGAATTAGCTCCATCACCCCTTTCTGCGGCATGGCCCGTACCTCTTCCAGGAGCTTGAGGGATGTGCTGCTCCTGACGGGACACCGGAGGGATCCGCGGACACCTGCGTTGGAACTCCAGGTTGTGCCCCTAGGTGAAAGCGTCCAGCACCCATCTGTCAGTGGTGATCTTCCACAAGCTGAAGAACCGAGTCAGCGGGCCACTAACTGGGGTGCACATGTGGGGGCCTGACGTCCCAGGTGGTTCAGGCCCGTTTCGGACTGTGTCCTGAGGGCAACCGGTCTCCTGAGGGCAGCCGGTCTCCTGAGGGCGACGGCGACGCGGTCCTCCACTACCGTAGGCCTGGGAACAGCCTCTGTAGGCTTCCTGGGTCGTGGATCTGGAAGGCTGACAGTACGAAGAGGAGAAACCTTTGGAATACCTGCTCGACTTTCCCCTGGAGGAGCGGAGGTTAGAGTGCTGCTGTTGGAGAGTGCCCAAGGAAAGGGTCTTCTCCGTGTCAGTCTTGATGGCCTGGAGGAACTTGTCGACTATCTTCCCAAACAAGTTCTCTCAGTCGAAAAGCATGTCCAACACCTTCGCCTTGACTTCCTGCCGGAAATTTGTGTCCTTCATCCAGCCTCGTCGACGAAGGCAGACACGTTTCCCCATCTGCCGGAACCACTGTTAGGGAGAATTCTCTGTTTAGGCTGAATTTCCTAACCTAGTGAGTCCCCCAGCAGTTTTGCTGGATTTTTTGGGGTTTATTTTTTTCTCCTGCCAAGAGTGAGACTCTTTTACCCTCACTCTTGGGCATGATTTGAGTGTGTTTCTTTGAATCTAGATGTGTTTAATGGGCTATGGGGTCTTTTACTCCATAGGGCTTCATGTGTTTTTGTGATGTGTTACACAGTACCCTCAGTGCAGTGACACAGGGGTGTCATAGTGACCCCCCAGTATAGACTCCATACCCTGGGACTGACTACTGTCTCCCAGGGCATGTAAAGTCACCATTGACTTTACCAGTCTTAAATTCTGAACAGAACCAATACAAACCATCATATTGTGGACGTACTGGCTGGGGCAATTCGATTGCCCCAGGGTCTGTTAGTCGAGGGGGCACGTCTCCGTCCCCCCTGATCAAGTTTTGGCTGGTGGCAGTGGATACTTTATATTCAACCGCAAATATTTTCCTATGGGATTTCCCATTGTTTTAGGCTACTATCTTTAATTATTTACGGTAGCCTCGAACATACCGCCGGTTTATTTAATTAATATTAATTCTCCGGTTGGTATTTTTTGCCAAAACTTGATTCTAAAATGGCGTTTGTGTTCTCTCCTGTGACTCCAACCCAAGTCGAGCCCTTTGTTCCACTTTTTGGCTGGCTTCTCCACAGAAGCCCTCCAAAGTGGTGCCACTATGTCTGGGGTACTTAGGAGGGGTGGAGGGGGATTTAGGCACCCTGGACTGAGTTGCCTAGGCAACTCAAGTCGCACTCCGTCCTGATTGGCCCAAGTGGTGAGCCGGCTGGCTCACCACTTAGCATGTTTGAGTGACAGCTAGGCTGAGTGAATGGGGGTTTTCTGCATAAAAGCAGGGCTTTGGGGACTGGAACTTCAGAAGTCGCCACAGGACCTAAGAATCCGACGAGGGAGAAGCTCAGCCGACCTGCCACGACACCACCACTGGTGGAGCCCTGCTGGACTGCCTCACCACTTTTCCCAACGACAGAGAAGATCTCCCGCCGGAGAGTCTTCTTCCTTTGACTGGTGGGGATAACCAGTTTCACCGTCT
The DNA here is from genome assembly GCF_040938575.1 of Ambystoma mexicanum. NCBI lineage: Eukaryota > Metazoa > Chordata > Amphibia > Caudata > Ambystomatidae > Ambystoma > Ambystoma mexicanum. The sequence continues at coordinate 410,173,360 of NC_090927.1, forward strand.
TTTCGCTTTCCCGACGTACCTCGTGGCCGCCTTGCCCGTGCCAAGCACCCCGGCAACCGGGATACCACGTTTTACAACGACCGCGAAACAAAGGTACCACCTTTAACCGGAAAACTCAGCGGCTGGTGTCTGCCCTGGTAGTGCAACGACCTTCATCTTTCCTCCAAGTCGAGATCTTCTCTTCCCCTGGACGACGACGCAACTTTTACCCACTACCAGGAACAACTGCCACCGCTGGAGGATCCTTCCCACTTAAGGTACTGTGTCCCGCCTGGCTTCCCTTGCTACCGACTGTACGAGGTAGATTTAGCCCCCGGCTTTCGAACCTGGGTTAGCCTGGGACACCCTGGCTAAACTTTCCTAAGCCGCTCTAAACTCTTTTTGAGCCCTCTGCAAGACTTTCTAAGCCTAGTGTAACTGTGTGATCTTGGGCGCATTTGTGCTCTGCTCTCTCTAAGAGGGGGCCCAGCCTTTGGACTTTGGCTCACCAGTGACTTTTTGCTCTTCTGCCTTGCTAACAGTGTTCCTGAATCTTAGAGTGGTGTACCTTTCCATATTATGTCTTTTTCCCTCCCTTTCTCACAAGCTTATTGGAGTGCAATCTAGTTAAGCGCTCACCTCTGTATGAAAATAAGTGGTGTTTTACTGTGACTTATCTGATAAGGAAAAAGGGGTGTATATATTACAAGAGTAACTGTATTTAGAATATTTTACAATAAGAGTGCTGGAGTGCTTCAAACTTTTTTTTTAAATAAATAATTATATACTTTGATACCAAAGCTCTGGTCAGTGTTTGCTTGTATTATTGTACCCGAGTGCCTATTGTGTATACTTTACATACTGCCTAACTCTTCTTGAGGGAAGTCTGACTGCTCAGCCACAGCTACCAGGTAAATCTGGGTGGTATAGACTGCTACCAAGTGGGTTTACTGCCAACACCTGTAGTCTTAAATCTTTTGCAGTGGTCCCCAAGGGAACTGCACAGGTTTCTGCCTAACAACCACGAGTCGGCAACCTCCAACGCCACGCTGAATCATCACAATAGAAATACATGAGAGTGAGAAAAAAAGGGCTCACTCTCTCCGGGTTAGAAATTAAAAGTCCTGAAGTCCAGCAAAAGAGAAATGTAGAAGGAAATTAGCACGTTTTTGAGAATTATCTTTACAACTCGTACCCCCCAGACTAAGGGACAGGAGGATTTAATCCACTCCTGGATGAAGCTTACTCCAGTCGGTTATACTTTCTGGAGAGACCATCAGCATTTTGGTGATTACATCCTGACTTATGTTCTATAGTAAAATCAAACCGCTGAAGGCCGATTGACCATCTTAACAATTTAGGATTCTCCCCCTTCATCTGCATTAACCATCTCAAGGGTTGGTGGTCTGTCTAAGTTATAAAAGTAAACCCATAAAAGTATGGTCTAAACTTCTTCGGTCTTTCACCACAGCAGAAAGCAGAAGTTTTTCTGTGACATTGCCCCACGGTCTGCCATTTATCATCAGAGAGCTGCAACACATGCTAGAGGCTACATACGCGAGTCCATTTGAGGATACCTCCCCACTGGAGTCTACACACACAGTGCATAACTAGTCACTCTGGTGACCACTAGGTCATACTATGCGGCGGATTACATCTTAGTAGCGAGGCATCAGGCAGTAATTATTTGTTTTTATTGTGTATTTTAGTTTTAAAAAAACCTTTTACACATTTTATCTTTACATATCAAAGTTACATACATTTTAACATTTTTCTTTAACAATTTCTTTAAAATATCAATCCTATACATATTCCATAACAAAACATAGTAAAAAAGAAAAATAGTATAAACAATTAAAACATACAACACACATTGATCACTCTTTAACAGCATCATGTAGGGACTCAAAAGATCCTAGTCCCTCTCAGATTTTAAACACACGAAACAATGTGAGAATCTTTGTACAAATCCTTTGTTTGATATACGAGTACTACTTTTCTGTTATTTTAATATCAAACAATTTCTAAAGTCCCTTGTGAGATTTTATTCCATAGCTGTGTTTCAATTGTTGCAACAAAACCACATATTTGATCATAAAAGAATTCGGATACGTCATAGAATTAGGATATGTCATGCACTTTACCCATAAGGTTTCTCTAGATAACAGTGTTTCTCCAGCATGGGGTCTGACATGGATTCACATGCTCATGAATATTCCCCGTCAGTCTGGGAATCCTCGGTAAAGAAAAAATCAGTTTCAGTTTTGTTTCGCAGGAAAAGGACAGTGCGTTTTGAATGAACATGTCCGAATGGACTATGAAGGATCGTCATATCCGCCTCTCCAACTGGCTGGAAGGGAAAAGACCAGCAGCAGGTGAGAAGAAGTCTGAGCGGTCTTCTAAGACCTTTGAGGGCGCCCCGGCGACGGGGGCCCAACAGAAGGCAAAGCACTGCGAGTCCGCGGCGACCGGGAGCGTCAATCGGCCGGGCTCCTCGGCTGCCAGGCAGGGCGCATTATCACCGACGCCATCAACCACGAGCCAACGCTCTAGCTCGGGGAAGAGAAAGTCAAAGAACCCGGGTAAGCTTCGGGAGTAGTCCCGGTCGATCCCGACGGAGACAACCGAGGGGGAGCAAGGCGGTGACCCCCTCCCAACCCCCCACCGCGGAGGGAATCCTCTTTTCAGCCCATCGTTAAGACCCCTGTGAAACCCCAGGCGCAAAAACAGGGGGGGGGGGGGGTGGTGGCCATTACGGACACAGATTCAGCATCTAATGAGGAGCTGGCAGGCGTCGCAAAGATCCTGAACAAGAAGCTCGAGGAGGCCCAGTCATACGGGAGGGATCCCGACGAGGCGGACGAAGAAAATGACGACAGTGCCAACGAGGAACCGAGAGCCGTGGAGGGGACGGAGCCTGCTCCCAACCATCGCAGCCGGTGGCAATGCCACAAGACAACTCGGGAACGATGGCAATTCAGGCCTGGTGTACCGAAATAAGGACAAGGTTGCCCTTACCCCCGACGGACGATCCAGTGGAGCCTGGACCATCAGAAAGCCCACCAAGCAAGCAGAGAAGAATTCCACCCCCCCCCCTTCCCTTCCAGCCTTCACGGCCTTCTCAGCCTTCATCTCCTTCTCCTGTTCCGAGGGATGAGCAGGAATGGAGACAGTGATGGATGACAATGGTGGTGACGACGGAATGGACCTTCCTTCACCACCCCCTCGGGCCTCCCCGCCCGACGAAATTGGCTCCTTCCACGCCATGATCGCCAGGGCATCCAAGCTTTTCCAGCTCTGCCCCGAAGAGCAGAAGGAAGGGTTCCACTACCAACGGCGTGAGGCCAAGAGGAAGACGGTCCTCTATGTTCCATTACTGGACGACACCTGGGACGAGGGGCTGGCGCTCCTGAAGAACCCGTCCACGGCTTCTGCTAAGAGAGACCGGTACGAGAAGAAGTACCAGGTCCCGGATTCCGCCCCCCATGTGCCTTAGGGCTCAGCCATCCCCGGATTCGGTTGTCTCGGCGGCAGCCAAGAAGAAAGCAGTGGGTGCGACGGCTTCAACTACGACTTCCACATCGAGATTCGTCAGCGTGTGGGAGTCCATCTCCACTGACCGTTGGGTGCTGGATGCCCTGGCCCGCGGGCACACTCTGGAATTTCTAAGGAAGTGCCCCCGTATTCCACCTGTGGCCAGGAAGGAAAACCACGTCCCTCAACTGCTACTGGAGGTACGAACAATGTTAAAAAAGGGAGCCATCGAACTCGTCCCAAAGAGACTCTGGGGCTCCGGAGTATACTCACGCTGCTTCCTCGTAAGGAAAAAGACAGGCGGATGCCGACCCATCCTGGACCTTCGTTGTCTAAACAAATACATCAAGTCCCAGAAGTTTCAGATGGTCACCCTCCAGCACGTGCTGGGACAGCTGGAGGAAGGAGACTTTCTATCGTCACTGGACTTGGAGGATGCATACTTTCACATCCCCGTTCTAAAAGGACAACGAACGTTCCTGCGATTCGTGGTCCAAGGGCGACACCGTCAGTTCAAGGCCCATCCTTCAGATTGAAGTCGGCGCACAGTGTGTTCACCAAGTACTTGGCACCAGTAGCTGCAGGGCGGCAGCGGCTGCGCCTGCAGGGAATCCACGTCTACCCCTACCTGGACGATTGGCTCATCCGAGCAAAGACCAGGGAACTCGCCTTCGTGCACACAGCAAAGACCCTCCAACTGCTCACAGGTCTGGGATTCTCGATCAACTTCGCGAAATCCCACTTGGTACTGTCACAAGTCGCCCTGTTCCTGGGAGCCAGGCTCAACACAGTGGCGCGATTGGCTTCTCCGTCGGAGGAGAAGACGAAGGCCATCCTGGGCAAGGTGCAACGGCAGTCAACCATCGACGTGGCCAGGGTAAGGTTCATCAAGTCCCTGCTCGGCAGGATGTCCTCGTGTATCTACCGCGTGCGCCAGTGCAGGCTGCGGATGAGTCCACTGCAAGGGTTCCTCGACGCCCGTCGGATGCAAGCGGCGGGCAACTTTGAAGACAGGATCTCACTCAATGAGACCTTCCGCCAAGCGATCAGGTGGTCGGGCACCTGCGTGCATTTGGCGGCGGGAATGGACTTCCAGACCCCGGCGCATCAGGAGACGGTGACGACGAATGCCTCCCTGGAGGGATGGTGAGCGCTCACCGGAGATCTCCACGCAAGAGGCCTTTGGCACCCAGAGGAGAGATCACTGCACATCAATGTCCTGGAGCTCCGAGCCGTGTTCTGGGCCCTCAGGTCGTTCCTTCCGTCCCTCAAGGGCAAGGTGGTAAGGATCTTCACCGACAACACCACCACGATGTTCTTCATGCAGAAGCAGGAAGGCACCAGATCCCCAGCCCTATCCAAGGAGGCCCAGGATCTGTGGCACTGGGCCGTCGCCCAGGGGATGTTTCTGGTGCCTTTCCATCTGGCAGGAAGAACGAACACCATCGCAGACTCACTCAGCAGAGAGCTGCACTCGTGCCACGAGTGGCAACTGCGGCAGGATCAAGTGGATCTCCTATTCCAACGATGGGGCAATCCCCAGATTGACCTATTCGCGACGGCGACAAACACCAAGTGCCGGAGGTTCACCAGCAGGTTTCCCCAGCCGAGGAGCATGGGCGATGCCTTCTCATTCCCCTGGGACGGCCTGTTCCTGTATGCGTTCCCACCGTTGCCGTTGCTGCTGCGACTCAATCTACTCAGACGGTCCCGGTGCAGGATGATCCTCGTCGCACCAGCGTGGCCGAGGCAGATCTGGTTCGCAGACCTTCGGGACATGTCAGCGCCCCCCCCGATCAAACTGATGACGACGCAGATCTTCTCACCAGAAAAGGGGGCGCCATCCTCCTCCACGTAACATAACCGTTCTGTTGACATTGCCTGCATCTGTTGCATCTGCCTCCACAGCTGGGTGAGTTATTTTTCTTCTTCTTTGCGCCATAGGAGCGTAACACACTGATATGAGATAAGTGTCCTCTTAGCCAATACACAGACTTATACAGACTTATACCACTAACTTTTGTACATTTACCGTTCTGTGTACTTCCTAAAAGACGACCTTACACTGGGCTGTTCTACTTGTAACCCCTCAGGTGTCCACAAGGAGATTAAACTACACTTCTTAGGAACACATAGCTCCTCAACCCTGAAGATGGATCTTAAGGATTCCGAAACGCGTCGGTAATTCTATTATCTAAGAGGAGCCATTTTGGATATAAAACTTGTGTGAATGCAGTAAACACAAGTCATCACTTGATGAAAGCTACCATGTTTTGATTTGTTTAGAAAAAAAACTGTGCAATGAACACAGGACATATATTTACAAAAGTGTTTGATATGACAATGCATTACTTACCGTAAAAGCATTTCTGATGGTTGTATCTGCTTAGATTCACATGCTGTGCATAGGTCCGACATCCAGTGGTCACTGCGGAGTATTGCATTTTGTTTTTCGTAGTCGAAAAGGGACGTCGACAAGGCGTGTCTGAAATACTATCCCTATAGTGACGTGCGTTGTACCCACAATCCCTCACGCGTCGAGGTCCCTCTGTTTGTATTTTTCTGCCCTGAGGGAGCCTTCTAGACGCGAGTGAGTACAGAAAAGAGATATAAAAGGAAGTCTATGTTCCTTCCATCTGAGCGGGGAGGAAGGGTGGGCGCATGTGAATCTAAGCAGATACAACCATCAGAAATGCTGTTACGGTAAGTAATGCATTGTCTTCTGATGTTTGTTAATCTGCTTAGAATCACATGCTGTGCATAGACTAGCGAGCAGTACCCGGAATTGGCGGTGGGTTATGAGAAGGAACAGTAGAGAAAAGATGTCTTAATACTGCCTGTCCCACCTGGGAGTCAGATCTAGAGTGTGCATCTAGACAGTAGTGTTTTGTAAAGGTGTGCACAGAACTCCAGGTAGCCGCTTTGCGATGGACTCAAGGGGAACATTTGCAATGAATGCTATGGACGCCGCCGTGCCTCGAGTAGAGTGTGCTCTTGGCTTAAAGGGCAATTCTCTCTTAGCAAGAGTATAGCAGAGAGTAACTGTAACGAAGGGGTCTAGAACAGAAAGAGTCTGTAGTTCACTTACTCTCCTGATGGAGGTGATAGCTATTAGAAAAGCAGTCTTAAGAGTGAGGTGTTTAAGAGATGCTTTGTGCATGGGTTCGAATGGTGAGCCCATGAGTCTGGTAAGTACCACGTTAAGGTCCCATCCGGGAGCTGGGTCAGCTATCGGGGGGTGTATTCTCTTTACTCCCTCCATGAAGCCCTTTATAACAGGGATCTTCCACCACGACACTTTGAGTTGGGAAGTGGTGTATGCAGAAAGTGCCGCTAGGTGGACTTTAATGGAATTGAACACTAGACTTGAATCCAATAAGTGGGTCAGGTATAGAACAATATGTGTGGGAGAGCAGTCAATCGGGTTGATGCTTTTTCCTCTGCACCAGATGACAAATCTCTTCCACTTGCTAGAATAGCAGTGGCGAGTGTTAGGTTTTCTGGCTTCCTTGAGGATGTCCATGCATCTCTGCGGGAGCTGTAGATGTCCGAATTCTATGATCTCAGGAGCCGAGCTGCTAAGTTCATGTTCTGGGGGCATGGATGCAGAGTCCTGCCCTTGTCTTGTGACAGCATGTTGTAAGGGCAGGGGAGTTTCACTGGGGGAGATAGAGACATCTCCATCAAGTGAGCGAACCATGGCTGTCGGGCCCACATTGGGGCCACCAGCATCATGGTCACTTGTTCCTGGTGCATCTTGTGCACCACCTTGTTGAGAAGGGGAGTCGGGGGGAAAAGCGTAAACAAATTTCCCTGACCATTGCATCGACAGACCGTTCCCCTTGGATTGGTTCTGGGGGTACCTGGAGGCGTAACTTTGGCATTGTGAGTTCTCCAGGGTTGCGAACAGGTCTATTTCTGGGAATCCCCATTGTGTGAAGACGTCGAAGACGATGTCTTCGTGCAGTCGCCATTCGTACTCTTCGGGCAGGGGGAAATCTCTGCTGAGTTTGTCTGCCAGCAGATTGAGTTCCCCTGGTACATGTTGCGACAGTAGGAACATGTTTTGTTTGAGAGCCCACTTCCATATATTTTGGGCCAGTTTGGACAGTCCTGGAGAGTGGGTTCCCCCCTGCTTGTTGATGTAGTACATGGCTGTGGTGCTGTCTGTAAGGACCAACACAGTCTTGCCTTGTAGGTTTTCCTGGAAGGCTTTTAGCACCTTGAACACAGCTAGTAGCGCCAGTAGATTTATGTGTTTGGATGCTACGTTCGGAGTCCACACTCCGTGAGCAGTCTGATGGGATAGGTGAGCCCCCCATCCTGTGAGGGATGCGTCTGTGGTTAGAGTGGCTTCCGCCGCGGGTGTGGCAAAGGGTTTCCCTCTTTCCAGGTTTTCCTTTGTCCACCACCGTAGCAAGAGAACCAAGGCCTGCGAGACCACCACTAGATCGTCCCATAGTCCGCTGGCCTGACACCACTGGCTGTTGAGCCACTCTTGCATAGGGCGCATGCGCAGGCGCGCGTGAGGTACCAAATAAATACACGACGCCATCATGCCTAGCAAGCGCATTGAGGGATCTGAAACAGCATGTTTTGGACCCTCTCGGAGGGGAAGACGAGGCCTTCCTTTGTTTGAATTAGAGACCCTAGGAATTGTTTAATTTGGCTGGGGTCTAGGCTGGACTTCTTTTCGTTGATGGAGAAGCCCAACTGGAACAAAAGGTCTACAGTCTTTTGGGTATTGGAGAAGCATGTTTCGTAAGAATCCCCTGTTATGAGCCAGTCGTCGAGGTAAGGGTAAACTGGGATGGACAACCTGCGCAGGTGGGCCGCTGCCACTGCCAGTACCTTCGTGAATACCCTTGGTGCCGATGCTATGCCGAAGGGTAGCACTCTGAACTGGGAGTGTTTGCCCTCTATCATGAACCTGAGGTATCTTCTGTGCGCTGGCAACATTAAAATATGAAAGTATGCATCTTTCATGTCCAATGTTGTCATGTAATCTCCCTGTGATAGCAGTGGGATCACTTCCTGTAAGGTCACCATACGAAACTTCTGGGGTTTGATAAACTTGTTCGCTGGGCGCAGATCTAATACAGGGCGCATGGTTAGATCCTTTTTGGGTACAAGGAAGTACACTGAATAAATACCTTCCGTTACCTGAGATAGAGGGACGACCTCTATGGCTCCTTTTTCCAGCAGTAGTTGTACTTCTTGGAGAAGGATGGCAAGGTGTTCCGGTGTCATGCGTCGTCCCCTCGGGGGTCTGTATGTTGGGGAACCGTGGAATTCGATGCAGTAACCGTGGGCTACGGTGGAAAGTACCCAGCGGTCTGACGTTATTCCCTCCCATGCTGGAAGAAAGGATGTTATCCGGCCCCCGACCGGTGTTGCATGGGAGGGGACACGAATCTTCGCGTCACTTGGTGTTGTTGGGGGCTTGGGAGCCTCTGGGGGTGGACCCCCGACCTCTCCCTTTGCCACGGCGCTGGCCTCTTTGGCTGTACTGCCCACTATTGGTCTGGTAATTGGTGGCAGGGTACTGTTGCTGCTGATTGTGCTGTTGGCGTTGGCCACGAAAAAGAGTTTGTTGCCATAGCCGCGTCTGGTAGTGGGCTTAGAGATCTGGTCAAGAGTTTTGATAGTATCGAACTCTTTTTTAGCCATCTCTAGAGCCTCATCCACCGCTTTCCCGAAGAGGTTTGAGTCTTCAACAGGTTTATTTATTAAAGACGCCTGTGTCTCCGGTTTGAACCCTGAGTTGCGCAGCCATACATGGCGTTTTAGGAGTATTCCCTGAACCAGGGAACGTCCCGCTGTCTCTGCAGCATCCAGAGAGTTCTTTACAATACTCTGGTTGACCTGGGTTCCTTCGCCAATAGTGGATAGCAGGCGTGTACGTAGTGGTTCCGGCGCTTCTTCGGCGTCTTTGCGCAGTTTGGCCCACTGCGCGTCCGCATAGCTAGCTAGCAAAGAATTGTTGTTCGCAATTCTTGCCGAAAAGGCAGCCGAGGATGTGACTCTCTTTGCAAGGGCATATAACCTCTTGCCCTCCTTGTCAGGTGGTGCCTCGCTGGTGGACAGCAGCACCCCTGCCCTCTTCCTTGTATTAGTTACTACAAGGGAATCCGGAATGGAATGTCCCCTGATGTACAGCGGGTCTGAGGGTGAAGGAGTGAAAAGTTTTTCAATTCTTGGATTAACTCCTCTGATTAGTGCGGGTGTGGATAGCGAAGGGATGATTCTTCTCTTCACTGAAGCGAGGAGGGGAATGGTCTGGCTGACCGGGGGTTTCTCCTTAATTACTCTTTCCACAAAGTCTATTTCAGGAGAGATCTCCCCAGTGTCCAGTTCGAAATGTGCTGCTGCTCTGCGCAACAGGGCATTGAATGTGGGCTGATCGTCAATGGGAGACTTGTTTCTAACAGGTGAATTGTCAGGAGGATTTAGGTTCAGGACATCAGTGTCCGAATATACTGATGGGGATTGCCAGGGATGAGAAGGTCCTTCTTCTGGATTTTCTCCGAAGCCTTCTCCTACCATGTCTGGGCTGTCTTCCAGACCTTCCTCCTGGTTCTGTCCTTCATCGTCCACAAATTCATCCTCCTCCAAGTATTGTTCCTCACCAGTGAGGTCATACACATTATGGAAATCTGAGGCTGTGTCCTGCTGGGGATTGAATAGTCTCAGATATTTGGCCCTGGGGTCCTCCTGAGGCCCTTCTCTTGTTCTCTTGGGAGTAGGAGGGTTCTGGGTCTTCATAAACCTCTCCATTCTCTCCATGCAGAGATGGAGCCTTTCCATGGTTTCATGGGGTACCCCTGAGCGGTCTAGCGGGGGAAAATTGTCGTCTAGCTGAAAACGGCTCGACCTCTCCCATAACGTCGAGGAAAGTGTCCCGTCGCCTTCCGAAAAGCCTTCCGGTGTGCTGGGGGTCCCCCCGACTGAAGGGGGTAGTCCCTGTCTTTCTTCGGGCTTTTTTGGCGTGTCTTTCGACCTTTGCGTAGCGCTCGACGTGTCTTTCGGCGTACGCTTCTGGGCGTCGGCTACAACGATCCTCGCCAAGCTCTCTGCGACTCGTTTGTCAGCAGAGGGCTGTGGTTTCGACGTTACGGGTGTCGATCGTTCTACGGCGGCGTGCGCGCCGGCCGATAGTTTGGGGGCAGCGCCCTTATTTGCCGAAAGCCCAGTCGCTAGTCGCGGCTGCGGTTGCGAGAGGGGCTTCGAACCTGAACGGTCCGAGGAGGCCGCCGGTGGAACCTGCGTCTCCTTGGGTGCTGATGCTTTCTTCGACGAAGAAGAGCCATGGGTTGTGTGCTTATGTGTGGTATCGTGTGCGTCACTGTCGCCGGGGTGTTCATCCCCATAAGCAGGGCGTGAGCCAAGCCCGTCGGGGCCGGGGACAGACGACGAAGAGCGCGAACGCTCTTTAGAGGGATCTACTTCTTCCGTAGCGGAGGTCGTGTTATCACGTTCCTCGTCACTGTCGGTGGTAGCAGCGGCGGGTGAAGAATCGGCCTTCGACATAGCGTAGGCCGCCCACCTCTTGACCCTACGGTCTTTTAGAGTCTTTGGCTTAAGAAGCCGACAAGCCATGCAACCCTCCTCTTTGTGATCGAGGGGCAAGCAGCGGTTACACCGTGAATGCTTGTCCTTCCAAGTAAACTTGTCCTTGCAAAGCGGGCAAAACCTAAAGGGTGTCCTCTCCATAGCCGAGGCAATAAATCGTGATAACGACCCCAAGGGAAATAAGGGGAAAAGGAAAGGCATTCTCAGAAAAGAACCAGAGATGTCCCACGACCCCACTCGCCCTACTGTATTTGGCCTGCGAGGCCAGGCCACGTGTTCGGCAACGCCGAAGGATCTTCTCCGCTCGTCCACTCCATCAAAGATCTTGCTCGGCGGAGACAGCTTCACAACTGCGTCGAGGGAGGGATCGATGTGTTATATATTAAATAGGAAAACGACCAAAGGTCAAGGAGATGAAATCTGCAATGTCTCTCGAGGAGCTCAGCGTAAAGGCGACCAGTAGGTGGGCGGAAAAAAACAATCTGAGGGACCTCGACGCGTGAGGGATTGTGGGTACAACGCACGTCACTATAGGGATAGTATTTCAGACACGCCTTGTCGACGTCCCTTTTCAACTACGAAAAACAAAATGTAATACTCTGCAGTGACCACTGGATGTCGGACCTATGCACAGCATGTGATTCTAAGCAGATTAACAAACATCAGAGGTACTGTTACTTCTCTATTGATGCCACGCTATCTTCTTCAAATCATTTTAGGTTCTTGAATATTATTATTGAGTGTTATTTGGTTAAATGATTATTGACCTAATTGCATGCCAAAAACTTGATCCGCTAAACTGCTAATACTAGGACTTACCCGAAAGGGTGGTCCCCAATCAAGACCATTTAATCTATTGGCACTACACATCCTCCAAGGAGTGCATCATAGGGCTACCGTTTGGCAACAACCAGTTTTTGTTTTGTGCTAAACTTCTTCAAAGACCACACAATGGCAAAACATTTGCGTTCTATGGTTGCCCACCTTGTTTCGCAGTCCTTCAGTTTCCTACTGATGAAGCAGATAGGGTGTTCCCTACCTTTGACATCCAGCTGACCCAGAACTGCCCCTATTCCTGTATTTGAAGGATCCGTTTGTACAAAAAAAAGTAACGGTTGTAGTCAGGAGCTCTTAAGACTGGAGCTTCACAAAGAGCTTTATGCCTTAGTGCACTCCTCATTCCACCTGACCTTCTTGGGGAATTTGGGTGAGGAGATCACATTCAAGGGAGAAGCTATGGTCCCATAGTTCTCTATGAAGTTCCTATAGAAACCAGTGAGAGCTAAAAAAGCTCTCACCTGGGTTTGAGTAGTAGGGGTGGCCCAGTCTTGTACAGCTTGTACTTTGCTAGGCAATGGCCTTATTTCACCACCTCCTACCTCATGTTCAAGGTAGACCACTTTACTCTGACCAATTTCCCACTTACTTGCCTTTATGGTCAGATGGGCCTGCTCAAGAGCCTGCAATACATATCCTAGGTGGTCAATATGCTCTTTCCAAGTAGGGCTGAACACTGCAATGTCATCCAAGTATGCCATGCATAAGTCCTCCATCCCATTCAGAACATGATTTATCATCCTTTGGAATGTAGCAGGTGCAATCTTTAGTCCAAAAGGCATTACCTTAAACTGAAAGAGGCCTCCTGGGGTTGAAAATGCAGTTTCCTCCTTGGCATGGTCTGTCAGAGCTATTTGCCAATAGCCTAAGGTTAGGTCAAATGTACTGAGCTACTTGGCTGAACCAGGTTTATCCACCAGCTCATCTGTCCTCGGTAAAATAAATGGGCATCAGTCGTGGTGACTGCATTAAGAGCACTGTAGTCCACACAGAATCTCAACTCCTTAGGTCCTGCCTTTGGCACTAGTACAACAGGATTATCCCATGGACTTGTAGATGGCTCTATTATCCCGTGATCAAGCATCTTCTTGACCTCTTCCTTTATGTGGGACCTTACACATTATGTAACCCCTGCTTTTGACAGAGTTAGGGAGAATTCTCAGAAATGTGCTAATTCCCTCCACCTTAGAGACCCTCAGCAACTTTGCTGGATTTTGAGGACTTGATTTTTTTAACCTGGAAAGAGCGAGACCCTTTTCCCACTCTCTCGTGCATTTTAATGTGATTTTGGTTATGGAGCCTGACAAACTCCATTGGCATCATCTTTTCCATTTTACATTGTGTCACCTTCAGTGCAGTGGCACAGGGAAGTCTTTCAGATTTCCCAAAGGTTTAAATACCTTCTCTGGGATAAACTAGTGTTTCCCAGAGCAGTAAAGTGAAATGTGTAACTTTCTAGACCCAGCACACACTATCTTCTCTTACAATAGGGTGCTGGAAGGGTTACCTAGTATCCCCTTTGTCTAGCCTCTCATGTAACAATTTTATGTTACACTTTCCTCACTGAATGGCTGGTGGCAGTGGTTTTGTTTTAACTACGGTGGTGTGCATTTACCGCTGGCTGCAGTCGCGGCTGCAGTAAAGCACCCAAGGGTGCCATTTTTATCAAAATGGCCACAGTCTACTTTTTTCGCCATTTCTTTGTGTAAAGGTCCTTCTTGAGATTTACTCTGCGCGCCAAACCAGGTTTGGTCCCATTGTTTGTTTTACCTTTGGCGGGATTCACGAGTGAAGCCCGCCTCTGGCTCCAGGGTGTCTGGGGTAGGCAGGAAGTGAGGGAGGTGCACAAAACTCCCTGTGCTTAGTCTCCTAGGAGACCTAAATGCGCTCTGTGATGATTGGCCGGCTGACTGTCCGGCAAGGCTGGGTGACTGCCAGCTAGGCTGGAATGAATGGGAGAGAACGGAATAAAAGGTGAGGCTTTTGGCTTGGAAGGCAGAGTCTACCACTAGACGAAGGAACAGAAGAACAACATTAAGAGGACGCCTGCTGAAATTCCTGGACTGTTGGTTTGCCCGGTGAAGCCCTGCTGCTGTGCTGAAACTCCAAATTCGTATCGACAGAGAAGCCCCTGCAAGGACGACTTCTCTCCTCAAGTTGGTGGAACCAATTAACTCCAAAGTAAGCCACCTGGACATCCTTCTCGGAGCTGGTTGAATTTCCACAGAGTTGCTGCTGGAAACCGTATAGCCAGGGAGAAGAACACCAGATTGTGTGTGTGGGTTTTAAGCTGGCCTAGAGCTCCTGCCAGGAAGCAGGACTGACCGAGCTTATACCCGCCCCTCCACAGAGTGCGGGACCCCAGAACCAAGGAAAGTCCAGCTCGACAGCCAGGAACCGCAGTGTTGCTATTTGCGGTAGACGTGAGGAGCTGAAACACCGAACAGCAACTGATTTGAAGATTGCCGGTTGCGAGCGGCGACTGTCCCACTGCCGTAGTCCCCAGTAGTCCCTCCCTCGTGTCCCCACAACTGAGGCCCAGTAACAGTGACAACTGCAGAGCTGCACAGGAACAGAAGTAGTCTGCTGCACCTTTTCATCAATTCAAAGGTACTGTACAAAATCTGAGATAACTCGCCTCTTGCTGTAGAGTTGCTTGCATCATCTACCACTCACAAGTCTGACGGCATTTGAGTCTTTTCTTTTAAGAATTCAAAAACATTGTGCAAATACTTTTCTACTTACCTACCAGAAGTGATTCATCCTATATAAAACTATTGCCCATTGACTTTGGCTTAGCCTGTTGTACTGAATGACTCTTCTGGGGGATCCAAAAGTATTTGCCTGCTTAAGACTATTTGTGGTCTCTTGTTGTTCTAATAACCTTTGCCTTTTACCAACTTCTAAGAGTATTCTAAATGCAAACAGTAAGATATTAATGTCTCCAGCACCTTAGCTATTCAATTCACCTGAGGGTGTAGGTTGTGTCTGTGGGCCATCCCAAGGGTTCTTTACTGAATTAGAAACTGAGTTTCTAAGAAGGATAAAATCCTTCCTAGCGAACAGAACCATGAGTCTCTTCTCCACCACATCAGCAGCAGACCCCATCCCCATCACATGCGGAGTCCCACAAGGCTCTTGTGTCTCCCCGACTTTGTACAACATATTTACAAAGCCACTATTTGACAAACTGGACCGTCTGGGTGTCACCTATACTAACTATGCAGACGCCACCCAGATACTCCTCACTATCTCAGGCAACTACAACACAGACGCCACCCGAATCAATGAAATCTTCTCCATCATTCAGGCATGGATGGCCACTCACGGCCTCTGTCTAAATGATGAGAAGACAGAGCTTCTCCTTGTCGGCTCTCCCAGCAACCTGTCCGAACTCAGTCCTCACTACAAAAACATTATCGACGGTAACACCATCCCCATTGTTAATAGTGTGAAAACCCTAGGCTTTTACTTTGATGCCAACACCAACCTCACCAAACAAACTAATATGAGGGCATCAGCCAACGCCTACACTGGCAAACTGATAAGAGCCTGCAGACCTTTCCTCTCGCCCCATAGCTGCCTCACACTTGCCAGAGCACTCATACAGTCCAAACTGGACTATTTTAACAGCCTATACCTAGGTGCAAACCAATCAATAATTAACAAACTCCAAGTTCTCCAGAATAACGCATTGCGCGCAGCACTCAACATCCCAAGACGAGAGCACATTTCCACAACTAGGAAAGCATGCAAATGGCTCTCAATACAACAAAAATTTGACCTCAAAACCATCTGCCTCACCTACAAAGCCTTAAACAACCTAGCCCCACCATATCTCACCAACAAATTCACTATGCAATCCGCTCCCAGAATCACTAGGTCATCCAACTCCTTATGCTTGGTAGTGCCTAGATTCACATTAAATAGAGCAGGCGGCTCCAGTTTCACAGTGCTTGCCTCACTTCTCTGGAACTTCCTACCCCTCAATATCAAAACCACTGAGTCCTTTCCAATCTTTAGGAAACAGGTTATTCGCTGGCTACTGAACAAAGAGCAGCGATCACCTCTGAATCGCCTATGAACCTGCTGAAGTTTTGTAAATAATGTAAAATACTGTAATTTGTAATTGTTGCACCATGTATAATGCATACCTCATTCCTGTAACTGAACTCTTCATGCACACATCTACCCATGGGTCTGGAGCGCTATACAAATAAAATAAAAAAAAACACAAGTGTGTACAGTATTGAAGTGTGTGTGTTATTATATTGCTCCCTTCTGAAAAAGTCTTATACTAACTGACTGATAAATTAATAATCATTTATTCAAGAAACCTTGACTGTAAGAGTTTATTTGGATACTTGTCCCTGTGAATCTTACTGCAACCCCCCTACAGCTCACATTGACCCCTCATGAGATAAGCCTGGCTGCTCAACACGCTACCAACACTGTGTAGTACATGCTTATACCAAAGGTTGGGTTTCCTATACCTGTAGTCAGAGTTGTTTGTAGTGTTCACAGAGGGTACTGCATACAAACTTTGCCTCACAGACAGGTATACAGTCACCAGTGAGGATATCATGTTAGCCCCAAGGGGCCAAGCCTGGTGTCAATGAAAAAAGGGAGGCAAACTGATTTAACAGAAACTTGCACTCTTCCTGTTGGTCCAAAGTCGGATCAGAAGAGAGATTAACCCCTTCTATTTTTCCATCTAAAGGTTGTGCCCTGAGGAGGTCAGGTAGAGATTCCCTTATGATCAGATGCTAAGAGCAAAGCCCCCCCATTTCTGGTCTACAGACATATGCCTTTAGGTGGTTGGTGGGAAAGACCCTGGGGCCCTCCTTGGGATTGCCAAAGTCCACCAAATAATTGGCCTCTCCAAGTTTGCCCACAACCTTGAAGGTTACAATCCATGTGTCCTATAAGACCATAAGACCCTCTGCCTTGTAGGTACCATAACTTGAACTAGCTGGTCTTGAGTTTAACTCAACCATGTTGGCCTTCTGGTCATGCCAATGTTTAACCAGAGCCTGACCTGCTTTCAAGTTATCAGAAGCTTCTGTCATCATGTGTGTCATTCTCCATCGGAGACCTAACACAGTCAGTGACTCTCACTGGCTTGTGGGAAAGGGCACTCTCCAACCCTTCCTTGATTAGGGTCAATGGACCTCTAACCAGATGACCATAGAGAAGCTCAAAGGGGCTGAAGCCAACCCCTTCTTGAAGGACCTCTACTTCCATGCCTTCTCTTTGCTTATAGAGAAGGTCCCACTTTCTTCTAAGGGGTTCTTCTAAAGTACCTATAATGCTCTTCATACTTCTATCAAACCTCTCCACCAACCCATTGGTTTGGAGATGGTAGGCTGTTGAGAACTTGTAGGTCGCTCCACAGTTATTCCGCATGGCCTGCATGTAGTGGGACATAAAATTGGTCCCCCTGTCTGAGATAACCTCCTTAGGAAAACTTACCCTGGTAAAAATACCAAGGAGGGCCTTAGTAACTGCCTGAGCAGTAACTATCCTCATAGGTATAGCTTCAGGATACCTGGTAGCATGGTCTACCACAGCCAATATAAATCGGTTGCATGAAGATGTGGGAGGGTCTAAGGGACTAACAATGTCAATCCCTACCCTCTCAAAGGTACTCCCACCACAGAGAGGCACCAAGGGTGCCACGTTCTTGGCTCCACTCTTGCCAGAAGTCTGACAAGTGTGACAGCTTCTACGGAATGGATCTACATCAGACCCCATCTTAGGCCAGTATAAATGCAGAGAAATCCTTTCCTTGGTTCTCTTAAAACTTTAGTGACCAGCTAAAGGAATCTCATGGGCTAACTGTAGAAACTGGGGTCTCACCTCCTGAGGCACTACAAGTCTTCTGTAGTCCCCTGGGGAAGACTCTATAATAACATGAAGTACTGATTAATATTTAATCGTATTTCTCCATTAAGTCAGCAAGATTTGAAAACAGGTTTCATGTTTTTCATACAATTCACACAGAACAAGCCCAAAAGAAGAAAAAAATTCAACTTTAACATATTCAAACCTGCTATATATAAAAGTCTGATTACAATTAATTCTATAAAACATAGCTCCCATGCATTCCACGCTTATGCAAAATAGAGAAACAGCAGCAAATTGACAGAAAATGAACCAAATCTTTGACTCCTTTTGCAAGCGCACTTTGTGCGTCCTCCTACACACTTTAATTTATTGAGGAGTGGGTACATTTAAAGGTACCGTTACCACCAGCCTCCTGCATTCTGGGTATCTTATTTCACAGATATCTTCGTGCCACCTTACATGTGTACGTAAGTCTGCATATAAGGCTAAAGTGGGCAGCCTATGTATATTTGGACACCTGACTTTTTCCATCAGACAAGCGCTTGCTTTTCGAGCTATTTGGAGGTGGCTTAATGCACCAAATTTAGTTATATCCCATTCCTATTAAATGGAAAGTGCCTTACAACCGCCCATAACCACAAGTATTTCTCTTCACCAAGGGAGGCTACAATCGCACTTGCACTGAAATTCACTTTATAATTAGCAAAAAATCCCAGATGTGCTTTTAAAAAATAACATTCTTAACTGGCCTGACATTTTCAAATTGAACACCCCCAATTTACCTTACAAGGGGCTAGCAGGTGTATCTGCAGGGAGACCTGCTATTTGGCACAGGAATTTATTTTGCAACCCCTCCAGGAAATGACAGTTCTAACCACCCTAGATTTTGCGGCCTTAAAATCATGGAGCAGACCTTTGTCTTATATACCACCAGACACTTCTCCAATCAGAATGCTGCAAACTTGAAATAAAAATGTAAAGAGCCATTTAATAAATAATTATGCCTTTTCAGCTATCTTATTAAAATGACTGACGCAAGCACTACTCTTTCAGAAGAGTAGGCTCAAATAAAAATGACTGCCCCCTCATCTCTACATTCATTTAAAAACTAGCTACAAGGTTTCACCCTTTGCCTGAACACCATCATTTTTGTTTTTATTATATTTAATTTCAAACTGTAATTCCCAAAATAGTAACTTGTGTTTAGCAGGCCCAGTTGGAGACCTGCTAGGGGCAAGTACAAAATAGCAGTGTCTTCTGCATAAGGAAGCATGCAATAAAATGAACCCTTCAGGTGGAGGGTGGATTAACTTTCCTAAGGGAAGTACTAGAATCAACATCTAAAAGGAGTACATTGGGACCAACTGACATCCCTGCTTGTCACCTTTATTGGTGTTGGAAAACAATGTATAATTCCACAATCTTGTATATTGGACAGATGCTGAGATGTCTGCGTATCACGTTGGATAAGACTTAAAAAAACATCAGTGACCTGTAAGAATGTAGTAGTAGTACTCGGAAACAGTGGCCTCATGTTGATTGACCTATACTTTTATTGAAAGTAAAATGGTGGGGGACTTGGGAAACTCCTGCCTTTTCCGACAGCTAAGAGGGGTTTCCCTTCCTCAACCAAAACTAAGGAAACTGTCAGGATGTCTTGTCTAAAGTAAATAGTCCACTGTCACAAGCCCGAAGCCTATTTCCGTCCCTCACACTATTGACTAACCTATAAAAAACAAAAGGTCTTCTTAATTCAGAAGAATAGGTTGTAGATCCAATCAAAGAGTTCCAAGTAACAAAGGTTCCAAACTCAAAGTTCTCAAATGTAAAACAAAGTTCCATAAAGTTCATAGATCTTTATCTGTTGCACAAACTTCGCAACAAGGGGCAACAACTCCCTTGTCCTGGTTCCTTCTCTTGTAGGTCCCAGATCTCTGCTTCTCTCTTTCCGCTTGGTCCAACTTGGTTCACTTCCTTGCCAAGTATGGTCCTTAGTAAATTACTCTGGTTTCCCTTCTTCTCATGGGATTGGGCCCCAGATCCCTCTATGTTCGGCAACTCGATGCCCTCTTCTCCCAAGTACCACCATGAGAAAGGGGACTTGTGTGTTTCTCATGGGGTGGGTCCCAAACCCCCCCTTCTTTGCGTGAGGGTACTTGGAGCCCTTTCCTCCCAAGTACCACCACAAGGAAGAGGACTCATGTTGCTTTTGTTTGGTGGGTCCCAGACCCTTAAGTTTCTCTTGTTGGGGGACAGACATGGTCCACATGCCTGGCAGGTACTGTGACTATTAAGATGCAGACTTCACCGTCTTATTTTCCCACCTGCCAGCCTGAGTGCTCCCCTTGTGTAGTGGGCTCTGGTCTGCCCGGGAACACTGCAGTGTCAATCTTTCCCAGGGCAGCGTGGTCTTCCTTTCACGTGCTTCCCTGTCTGCAGGAACACTGGGAGCTTCTCTGCCAGCTCACCTTCTGGTCCTTCCACTGTCGACTGGCCCTTGTCCTTCCAGCTCCCCCCTTGGCATCCTGGTGTGCTTTCTTGCACCTTCCTGCACTGTGCTGGCTCCTGCAGCTCCTTCATGGAGTACTAGACAACTTCTTCCTGAGTCCCCCTTCTTTTTCTATTCTGCATTGGCCAATGAGCAGCCAGCAACAACTAGACTGCTCATTGTGGTTCTTGGGAGAACTCTTCATGCCTCCGCTCCTCCTCTTCATCCCAGTATTTATTCCATGTTGTCTAGAATGCTCATGTTGGTTATGCAGAACACTCTACATTCCTCCATGCATCTTCTTTGTCTCAGTGGTTGTCAATAGCATATATATATATATTAAAATGATTGTTTATTTCTAAACATTTAATTTCATTACATTTCATTTCCAAATTTACAAAGTTACAAACTTCAGAATCAATGTCTTGACTTTCTAATTCTCTAAATTGACAGGAATTATATTTCTCTACAATTGAATAATCATATGTTAGTTTTTTGTTATTTCCCAATAGGATTTGTTCCCATCGGGCTTTAGGGCTTAAAACTAATGATGGTTTCAAATACATTTCTTTGAACAGATTTCTTTTTTCAACCACGTCTTCACATTCCATCATGACATGGTAAAAGGGTTCAGTCTGATCTTGCCGTTTACAGAATCTGCAGCCCGCCTGGGCCTTTGATATCTGTCTAGTCTTCGACAGGTATTTGCGGGTAGGGAGCAGGTTGAGGCTTAACCTTAAGATTTGATCTCTAATATGTTTGTCCGGGAATTGTTTTAAATATTCAGGAAGTACCGCTCTTATATCAATAACATAATTGAGGTGCATGCTGTATTGTCTCTTTTCTTGCATTGTACTAATCCAGTCATTTAGGAGTATTCTCTTCTTCGCATGTTGCGGTCGTTGAATCAACATTTCGATCGAGATTTCCTCTTCAAGTCATTTTTCCATTTTCTTTTTCTAATCCAGCAATATATATTTGTTAACTGTTGCAGAGTTCTCACAAAGTATCTCTATTGCAGGAATATTATCCTCGCACTGAATTTTTCAAAACAAATCAAGCTGTTTCCAATCCACTATTGTCTGGAATGACTGGGTCGCAATTTCATAGCATATCCTACTCATTGGGAAATTGGGCGGTAGAGCTAATACCTTGCACCAATAGATGGCTTCCAATTGTTGCCATATGCTTGGGTGAAGGTTTATCATTGCTTCCGCTCCATATGCTAGGATTGCAACTACTTTCTGGCGATAGAAAGTTAAAACAGGTCTCGGTGAGTATTTTCCATATTTTCAATGAAAACATACTCCTTGTCTCGCCAGGGCATGTGCTTTTGCTTTAAGGTGCTGGATCCAATCAGTAGCATATCTTTCAACTCTTCCCCATTCTTAATTGTTTCAGTATTTCTACCGTTGATCTCCTTTGGGTTGGTTGTGCTCTTCATAGTCCCAGTACTTATCTAGGGAAATGGCAGGGCGACTATAGCTCATGACACTATTA
Source organism: Ambystoma mexicanum (assembly GCF_040938575.1). Lineage (NCBI taxonomy): Eukaryota > Metazoa > Chordata > Amphibia > Caudata > Ambystomatidae > Ambystoma > Ambystoma mexicanum. The sequence continues at coordinate 410,195,117 of NC_090927.1, forward strand.
GGGAAGGGGTTGTTCTTTGGGTTATAGGCAGGGGGGGTGGAGAGGGGGGGGGGGTCGAGGGTCTGGTAATTGGCGAGGATATTGCGTTCTCAGGGTAGGGTCGTTCCTAGTCCCATGAGGGGTTTCCTCTCCCGTGTGATCCTCTCCCTGTGCGGCACCCTCAAGGGAACTATTGTACAGAGGACGTACCGCCCTGGCCCCATGGGAATGGTCTCCCCCATAGGGGAGAAGGGACAGCATCCACAGATTTGTCACAGACTCCAATAAAATGTAAATTACGCCACATTATGTTTCAGTCAAATACAGACAAAATCCACCCTGGAGTGCTACAGACTCCATAATTGGGGACTAACACCGCCAAACCACCACTTGGAATCTGGCAGTGATACCACTGGACCAAGTGGCAGTAACGGTACCGTTGAGATGCCACCAAACTCGTAATGAGCCCCAATGTCCAGTAAGGGAATTTCCCTATATCTGTGAGGGGCTGGTGGTCCAAGAAATGCTTGTCTAAGGGGATGGCATATTGCCTGTCTTGACAACAGCAAACAAAACAATTTGGTGTCCTTCAAAAAAGCTCCCATTGTTTCTCAAATTCTTTTTGTTGTCTTAAGGCAATTTTTTATGCCATTTTGAAACTATAAATCTGACCAGCAGTGTACACACCCCTCATTAAATCATGGTTCAGTTTTCTTTTTGAGATTCTACATTCTGCATCGAACCATGGTGCATCCCTTTCTATAACCTGGAACTCATGAACTTGGGGGCACAGTTTGCCAATAGCTCTGTCCTGGATAGTTTCTCCTAAAGACTTAAACTGACACTTTCCTTTGTGGCCTCTGAATTGTTCAACAATTTTAAGAGAATATCTTAATTTCTTGTGAATTAGTCATTCTTTCCAATGCCTCCTTTTCGATCGTAGGCATCACCAACCAGCCTCTCTGGCTGTCAGATATCTTCGTTGTGGTGCCTACCCTCGCCATTGGAAAATTAACTCAAGAGGATTGTGTTTACTCTTTGTTCAATAAGAAATGTAACATTTCATAAAATTCCTGAAGAAAACAAACATCCCCAATACAGTAATCAATGACTGTGGAACAGTATTGCTGATCTCGCATGCTTAGGAATGCACCATTTGCCATTAAAGATCCCATACAATCCTAGGCAGAATCTCAGTAGACCTGAGAAATTAGTGCTCCGTTTGTGGCCATTTTTACTGTCCATACATTTGCACTAATATTTTGCTCGGGAACCTGAAACCCCTGGTAATGTTTACTTACTCCTACTGTATTTTTGAACAGCCGGACTGGTCCTATATGTCTAAAAATGTACTACTGACCATTCAATCTCCTCAACATTTCTTGTAAACCACTAAACGTCAAATGAAGTTAAAGGCCTTGCACATTTCTTTGACTAGAATAACACGTGGTCTAGATAACTTAAGTACTGCAAATTAAATGTTCTATATGCAGTTTTAACTTTGTTACATTTGTAATTTGTGTTGCAAACAATTTGTCCACCAACTGTGCGCCGATTTGTTCCGTCGAAAAATTGATGTTGCTCACCATTTAATTTGATATGCCAATTTTGCTCATTGCGCACAGAAAGTTGGGGACCCCTGCTCTATAGACTCACTGTAAAGGAGGTCATCCTCCCAGTACAGCGTGTGCTTCCCTGGCTCTTGCCCTTCCAGCTGGGAAGCTGCCTGTTGGCGAAATCCTTCAAGAGTAGGACACTCTGACATCTGCTGAAGTCTGCCTCACAAGGACCACCTTCTGCAAGCAAAGTCTGCAGCTCAGGATGGTCTTTAGGATCCAGATCTCCAACAGGGCGAAGGTCTTCTTCCAGCTCTGTGTCATCAGTAGCTGACTCAACCTCTTCTGGTTGGACCTCACACTCAGCCTCAGCTGGTGGAGGGGTCACAGGTGTGACCCTGGACTGTCCTCTCTGGGATGTCCTGGTTTTGTGCACAGGGATGATACTTTTCTTTCTTCCCGAGACCTTGGGTTTCCCCTTTGTCTTTCTTCCTGCAATTAGAAGTTTGTTCTTCCTGTGGACTGGGTGTTATATGTACCTCTGTAACTACCCATGAGAGTCAAGTAAAGTGAGCTCCCTGGCCTTCCTAGTCTGTTCCTGCTTCCTTTTACTGGGCGGCCTGGGGGTGCTTGATACAACTCAAAGAACTTTTAAGTCATTCTCCAACAGGACCCTCCCAGGCACCTCGTTCTGTACACTAACGGGTATTCTTACAGTCATATTGTTGCACTTGAAGAGAGCTGGTAGTATTGGGACCATCTGGAGAGGGACTCCAGCAAGCTTAGTGGGACCTTTGGGTGCCTTAGCAACATCCTCAGGTTTGAAAAAGGTTTCATCCACTACTGTAATGCTGGCACCAATGTCTAATGGCAGGGTTCTCCTGTCCATTAACAAGTACAATGTCCTTTTAATACTCTTTTGTGTTATCTGGAATAGTTATACATATCTACATTCTGCTGTTCCCACAGACCCAGGGACGCTAAAGAAACACTGGCTGAGACTCCAATAGGGTCTTCAGCCAATAGTTGAAAGTTTCCACTTGCCATATGTACTTCTCCCTCAGGGATGAAGGCTAAGGGGGCAGTGTGGACCCCTGAAGGTTTACCCTTGCATCTGGGATCCCCTTTCACATGGTCAGTTTACCCACAAGAATATCATTTACCAAATGTGTTCTGGAATGGGGCTTCTGCCGACTACCCTCTGGTTTGGCACCAGAGGTTTCACTAGACTGACCTGGTTTCCCATATGGTTTACCCTTCTTATGTTTGTGGCCCTCTTTTGGGTGGTTGGATTTAGAACTCTGCCATCTTTCTTGTGCTGCTTCCCCTCATCCTTTTTGTGAGTGGCCCCAGAAACATGCGAGTAGCTCTGTTGGCAACCCACGAGTCAGCAGCCTTTGCTAGCTTCTTGGGATCAATCTCTTTTGAGTCAGCCAAATGCTGTCTTAGCTCAGGAGAGCAGGCATCAAAAATAGATTCCAAGAAAAACAGATGTCATTCCTTCAGAAGTAGTTACTCTGTAAACCTTAACCCATCCTTTTTCAGTCATTGTGAAGGTCCTAAACCTCTTAAGGTACAGGGAAGGAGTTTTCCCAAACCTGGCTATCAAAGCCAGCTTCACATTCTCATACTCTGTTCTTTCAAGTTCCCCCACCTCCATTACAGTATCAGTTACAACCGGGGGAGCCTAGACAAAAACCAAGGAATCAATAGATTCCCTGTGAGACCCTGAATCCCATGATTGATTTCAAAAGCACTCAACCAATCCAAAATACCAAGTTTTGCATCATACATACTCGCTGCTTCTTTGGGCAGGCGATGCCTCTTTTGATTGGAAGACCTAGAGTACTTTAGGATAGAAGCATTTACAAGAGACTTTTTTCATTTCAAGAGCATGTTGCAATTCTAGTTCCCGGAGCTTGATGTCCTGAAGTTTGGCTTCAGCTTGAGCCTGTATTCTTTTGAATTCCAATTGAAGTCTAATTTTTTCAAGAGACACATATTCTGAACTCTGTGATGGACCTTGTGGGGTTGCAGTGGACAAAGGTTGAGGCAAAACGGCAGGCTGAGGCATAGAGGGGTTCCTATCCTGGGACTCCTCTCCCCCTTGCTCTTCTAAGACATTAGAGATGGACTCTGAATTATCATTCTCTATCAATTTCCAAACTTTCTGCATTAGTAGGAGTTACAGGCCTACTATTCAACCTTTGGTGATCTAACAACCTTGTAATCAATTCATCTTAAACAGAGATTCCTGATCCTACACATCTTTCAGTGGAGCTACTGTTAGAATGATCAGGGCTTCCTGCTTGAACTTATCCATATTAGACATGTTACAATTACTATTCTAGTGGAGCTTAGTGTTTGTTTTACTTTTGTTCAACTAAAAACCTTCACAAGGCTATGTAACAACTCTACAATAGATCCCCCTCGCCTGCCACGATGTTAGGCAAGATTGTATGCAGTAACCTTTGACTCCTCTTGAGATCAGCCTGGCTGCTAAGTCACTCTACCAACTTGTGTAGTACAGACTTATACCAAAGGTTGGGTTACCGATTGCCAGGACAAGGCTGGTGCAGTGTCACACAGGATACTGCATACAATCTTGCCTATACACCATAACTAAGGTGGCCTCCTAAAACTGGTCCACCAGGCTAGACTCTAGAAATCCATCTGAACAATTATGCCACCCGCACAAGTCCTGAAGTCCTATAGCGTTACTGCTCTACCCAGATTGAGTTTGGCTAGATCGAAGGATCTTTTCCTTGACCCTCCTTCAGGGCTGTTTCTGAAACCCCATCTTAACAGATATCAAATTTTAGGGCATGTGAATGTTGTACGGATGCTCTTTTTAAGAAACCAATTATGACTTGAATACCTCATGTAATTATAGCCTACCTGAGTTTCGGATCAACCACATGTTTTTTAAATTGTTTGACATTGTTCAAAGTCTGTTCTGCCAGCTCTCTGGAGGGTTCAATAATTAGAGCTTTAGGAGCATTTGGAAGATTTTTCGTCTGAGCGACTTGTGCCGTTCCTGTGGACAACAAAAAAAACTATTAAAACACTTCTTCCCTCAATAGATATCAATATAATGTGCAATCTATACATTTCAATAATAAATGTACAAGTAGAGTTGTTCTACACATCAAAAGTTTAACATTAAGCTACTTTTTATTTCTTAGCAAACCCAGCTCAAGAGCAGTGGATCGCTTTACAATGAGGGGTGCCAGCATCGATCTTGGCATGTCATACAGTAGTGTAGGTCGGAGGACAGGATTTGTATTGGTCTGGCAGGTACTGTTGAAAGAGCCTACGTTTCTAGTGTTTTGCGGAATTGGAAGTTGGTGGAGTCAGTGAGCAACTGCTGAGATTAAATTCTAGATACTCTAGGCATGACAGAGGACGGACTGCTTGCATCGCCTCCGTCTACAGGCTAGTTTAGACACTAAACGTTCAATAGTTTTGCTATGTAAGGTCAAGAGCTTCCAGATGTGTGAGGTTCAATAACAAAGTATGTTGGGGTCCTATTTGGGATTGCTTTGAAGGTGACGCATGCAGTTTTGAAAAGGATCCTGGTGGGTAGATGGAAGCAGTAAAGCTTGTGCAGCGCCACGTAGGGCTAGCAAAGTTATTCACAACCCCAAGTTGACCTAAGCCAAAGTATCACAGACCAAGCAGCAACGGAGAAGGGGGCACTATGGTGTAGTACAGTTAGGAAATAAGATTTTCTTCTTTCCCTCCATAGACCACAATGGGGCTTCCCAACATTTTACCATTGCTTGAATTTTGGAAGCAAGTGAAGACTACTTCATTTGCCTTGCTAAGCTCATTGTTTTAGGGGCAGTGATCAGTCCCTATGACTATCGGTGCAGGAGACCTCTGTTCTCCACTGTAATATTCACTCTTTATTTTTCAACTGAACACACCTGTGACGTGTGGAAAAGACACTGTCCCTATACATTATTTACAACCTAGTGTTTGCTAACATGATCTGTCCCGTATGGGCTAGTAGCAGCAGATACTTTTCGAACCATTTTCGTTTTGTGCACTTTTACATTTAACCACTTGTTTGGTCTTCTTCCGGCCCTCATAGGCCCAGAAATTCCATACATGGAAAGCCCTTTGCTGGGGAAAACTTTAGCTTTCCCATGCAAGCAGAGGTATGAGTTTGTGGCCAGATGGGTCGGCTGGGACTGTCTGTTCCAAGTCCCCATTCATGCCAACGTGTTACTGTTGCTGGGCAGCAATGTTGGCCAGATTCTAATCTGCCAGTTTTAATGTTGCAGATCCTTACCATCGGTGATCTAGGGGGTGGCTTCGGGGGTCTCTTCAATTCGAATCCTGGATAAAAAGAGGCTCCTGCAGCCATTCAACAGATCTCCATTGGAGCCAAGACCTCTACAACGAGGAGCATCCTGATGAAGGCCTAGAGCTTGCCGTTGGAAGCCAGCACGCACTTCAATCCACCACAGTAAAGCACTTCTACTTTGCTGATCTGCTAGAGGACTTCATGGGTGCTTCGACCCAATGACCGGTGAGAACAACCAGTTATGATATTAGCTTGAGGCCTCTGGCCTTGGAAGCCTTCGTAAGTGTCCCAAAACCATCATGTGGGATGACCAGCTTGTTCCCGAGCTGCATCGGTCTACGTACCAAGTAAAGCCTTGGGACTCTGGAGATACTCGACTTGCTTAACAAGACTACTCATCCTGCAGTTGCAGCTCTCCAACATGGGGACTTTGGAGGACGAGCTAGTTTCCAAAATGAGGGCAGAGTGCAGCCACTTCTTCAGAGTGGTAATCGCGGATTGCAGCCTGCATTGTGTCCTGTGAGTCCACTGAGGTAGTCACCAAAGTGGTGGTACTTCCTTCAGGGGTCGAGGGGATGGTGTGGGGGGGGTGTTCCTTTTTTTTCTGGGTATGTGCCATGCATGCTGAAATGGTAGTCTTAGTTTTTCCCGGGACACCAGTAAAATCGGGGTGGATGAGATAGTTAACGTCAGTTCAAAGGGAACTGGTTTATTCTAATGTTGTTTGAAGTATCCATGCAAACCATGTGCAATTACGTTCAGGGTTAAAGGGCTCAGGCCAGTTGTAACTTGTAATGAATGTTTGTATACGCATGTGTAACCATGTGATGTCACGACTTAACACGGACGAATCCCAAAAGGGTGTGTGCTATGAATAGCATCTTTGGATGGTAGTTAAGATAGCTGTGACCAATGATAATGGGGCAACGTAGTGATTTCTTTGTGTAGGTTTTGTTCAAATACATATGTGGGACGGGGGCGGGTTGTAATAAAATGTGTGACTGTATTAACTGTTTCAAAAATGTATATGCGTCAACGTATGTGTTTAGAGGAGACTCCAGTTAGTTTGACACTTGTGAGGGGTCAGAAATGCGAGAATGCCACACAGGTATAGTTGCCTCACAAGTTGCCATTTCTATTGAATAAAAGGGGTGAGACAAACTCATCTTTCCCTAATCTAACAAGAATGTCCCTAGCTAAGGCTAAAGAAAAATGACCCAGTGCCCAAAAGTATCTGACCCTCACACTAACACACTACAAGATTTGTTTGGTTGTCTTCAATCTCACAAAATAATATAGTAATTCGAACTCAAAACATTTGACCAGTAATCCTTTTGACGAGGTATGGGTTCTGTTCCCCTGAAACAATTAAGCAATATTAGGAACAAAGTTCAGTTTCAATAAAGTTCTGTTAAATAACACATTTCTATTCAATGTAGCATACAAAGTATTTTGCATCCAATATCCTTACACTTGGCAAAGTGATTATCTCTCTTCCAAAGGCTTGCTCGCAAATCAAAGCAATTGTTAATGTTTCCTGAACCTCCTGCTTGGTAAAAACAAAAATACTCTTCCCCAAACACAAAAATCACAAATCAAATGCAAGTTTTCTTTTCTTAAAAGGCCAAGCACAAGCACTTGTTAGTACATCATACTACTACTTCAAAAGAAACACTTTAGTCGGAATAGTTCAACAATCACTTGAAATGGAACAGTTTACCAAAACAAGGTGATGGAGTTAACACGTCTTTTCCACCACAACCTTTTCCAACAACCACCCTACGTTAAATCAGCTTTTTCCTGGTATACTCGGCATGCCAGGAGTAACTACAACTGATACATTTCCTGGTGTAATGGCCTGCCAGGATAAAACTCCTACTACTACAATTTGTACTCTGAGGTAATGCTTGGTCAAAACCTTGCCACACGGGGGTGCGGTTGTGCGCCGACAAAGATGGCCGCCTGAAGTGGTAGCTTCGTAACTATCAAGATCCGGAGTTTAATATCCTGAGGTATGGAATGATTGCCGGCACTAAGAATACAAGATAAGCACAGGCAATCTATCCGGGCAGCACCAGGTGAAATCCGAGGGAAATCCGTGCAGTAACAAGCACGTATGAAGCAGTAACGCTGTGACAATCCGTAGACCGTCCCACTGACTGTGCGCCAAAACTGCTGGGAGGGCAGAGACTCAGTGACCCATCGAGGGGAAGCGGTTGAGGATCCTGCAGTGTCGAACATCCAAGGAGGCAGGGGCCAGTGAGTAGCGACCCTGCTGTTGGCATCCTGGGGGGTGAGTAGTCCTGGCTGAGGCGGTGTGTCTGCGTGCCCCCACCACCTGCGAGATGGGCGTACTCAGGCGGAGAATCAGGAAACCGCCCGCCCGCCATTGGCCGTTGCATCGAGGGCTGGCGGAGGCTGAGTAGCAGCGGGTGAAGACCACGTGTGGCGGCGTTCATACCACAATGTGCCCGCTCCTGGGCACCTGCCCCGCTCCCCCCGGGAGTCGGCTGCATACCAGCGCAAGAGGACAGAGTGAGAGCTGCAACGGAGGGGTCTGCAGCACAGAAGGTACGTGCCTGGGTGCATCCCCTGGGCCTCCTGCAACCACCCAGATCAACGACACCCCTGCGCCCCAGGGTCCCAACATACCCACACGGGGTCCGCCGAACACTCCACAGCACTGTGGAGTCAGCGTGCACGGCACATCCCTCCCTGGGCGGAGGGATCCCAGGCTGCCCTAAATTACAGCGGGGTGCTGCAAACTGAATCCCTTGCACCGCAACTGCACTGAGAGGAACCTGGAAACAGGCCGCATACACCCCTGGGCACACCAAGAAGGGGACTACGCATAGGCACACAGCACACTGCAAAACCAACTATCCCCAATACACACAACTGGCGTGGCTACGTGGGAGCGGGCCCCATACAAGGGACACCTGGCTGGGCCAAATGGTAGAGTCGTATGAGCACCTGGCTTGGCTTCACTCCACGCAACCCTGAGCCAGAGTGGTTGCGATTGACCACACAGAAGGGTGCATACCGCAGGGTTGCGTCCACCCCAGCGAGATTGTGAATACCCATGGGGCCACATCTACATAAGGAACTGTAGCACTTGAAAAACAGGTGGTCCCAGTCTCAACCCAGCAGGTCACCAAGATCAAACCTTCTCACCAGACGCACTAGAAGTCCCGACCAGACAACTTTTAACTTATAAGAATCGCGGCCAACCCTCCTCAGTCCTTCACCTACCCGATTGGGACATGCCAAGAGGGGCCAAGGGTAAGAAGAACAATAATGGACCCATGGATGCCTTTACCAGCACAAACGGCACAGACATGGCCCAGGGAACCACCAAAACGACTGCTTCCGGTCCCCAGCTACACCCGGTAACAAACATGGACACTTATATGAGTGGCCTGTGTTAGGGAGAATTCTCAATTATGGCTAATTTCCCCTCACCTAGTGAGTCCCCCAGCAGCTTTGCTGGACTTCGGGAGTTTATTTTTTTCCACCTGGTAAGAGTGAGAGCTTTTCCCCCATTCTTACCTGTGTTCTGCTATGTGTTTCCATCTGTTTTGTGATTGTGGAATCTGAAGTACACCACTTCAGTAGCCCTCTTCTTTGTGTGCGTCACACAGCACCTTCAGTGCCGTGGCATAGGGTTGTCTTTAAGACTTCCCTCGACTCCATTTCTGAGGCGACTACTGTCCCCCAGAAAAGGGTAAAGTTTCCATTAATTTTAGTCAATCTACCACAGATCCAGTACACCCCACCTTCCATGGAGTACTGGAAAGGGTTAACTCGTATCCTTTTTTATCTGTACCTCCTAGAGCATTGTTTTGCTCTTGTAACATTTAGACTTGGCTGGTGGCAGTGGCGTCTACCCTAACTTTTATACCGCGATTATATTAGATAAACGTGGTACTGTTCTTGACTATTATATTAGCCTCGAACATAAACCAGCTTGACCAAATGGTCTTTCTTTTGGCTCCAGTTGGGTTTAATCGCCATTTCTTTTTGTTAAAGTCCTTCTTGTGTTTTACTTAGCGCAGCAAACTAGGTTTGCCTTCTTTGTTCACAGTCTTTTGGCGGGCTTCTGCCCAGAAGCCCTCCTCAAGGCGCCTGGGTGTCTAGGTGGGCTGAATGTGAGGGAGGGGTGTAGTCACCCCCTGCACAGGGTATCCTAGGAAACCCAAGTCGCACTTTGTCATGATTGGCCAGGGTAGTTGTCTGGGCTGGACAACCCCCCCTGCTGGGTGATTGACAGCCAGGCTGTGTGAATGGGTTTCTTTAGCATAAAAGGCAGGTCTCTTGGGCTAGAAGTCAGAGAGTCGCCACTGGAACTACAAGGAACCGAAGAGAAGCGGAGAGAACGACGGCTGCTGCAACTACCCCAGCCCAGTGAAGCCCTGCTGCAGTCCTGAGCCATCTGCCTTTCAACGACTCAGAAGTTCCAGTCCAGAGTTTTCTTCCCTTGAGCTCGGTGGGGATAACCAGCTCATCTTCTATAGCCAGAGGATCCTCTTCCGTGGTCGAAATCGCTGCAAATTGCTGTAGCGGTCCTGATAGCCACCAGAAGAGCCTCTCCTGTATTTAAGGAGCGCACCTTTTATTCCGTGTTGCTGCTGCCGGCCTCATCCCTGTGTGGTGCAGACCCCCTTCGGGCATCCTTCTCGACGAAGCTCCAAGAATCGTGGGTCTGCGGGAAACCAACAGGAACAACTGCTAGGGCACCAGCTGCACCATTGGAACAAGGTATTGTGTTCTGTTGAGGAAACTGGGTGAATCCCTTTTTCTTAATTCCCAAGGCTTGACCTTTTCTTCCCTCCTCCTCATAACTTTTGCTTCCGAACATTGACAATATCCAAGTACTTTTGGCTCTGTTGAATCGTGAACTGTTAGACCGTGTGATCTTCGGCAACTGGCCCCGGTGTCTTCGACCCTGGCTCTGGCCCTTTGACTTTTGAACTCCTATCTGAGCATTTCTTGATTCTGCCTGCCTAACCAAAATATTGCCTGTGATTTTTGCCTCCAACTCCCTCTGGGTATCTCGGGTGCTAAGTGTGTTTTTTCCCCGGTAGCATTTCATGTCATGGATACGCGTTTGTTTAGTAGACCAAACTGTCAAAAAGTGTTCGCATTCGTGTTCGCAGTAACGTGTTTTTGTGCCAAACACTGGTTAATTCCAACACAGAGTACTTACCTGGAGACTTAGTACAAAGTGAATTGGTTAGTTGTAGTATATTTAACGTGTGGTTTTTATTGAAGTTTAATAGAAGTGTTGTGTTTATAACGAATGGTTTAAAAATAAATGTACTTATATTTTTCTACCTGAAACCTTGAGTCAGTGTTTGCTTGAGTCACAGTAATTGTGGTCCCTTTGTGTAATCTCTGCTACTGCTCATATACTCTTGAGATAAGCCTGGCTGCTCCGCCATTGCTACCACTATGACATAGTAGTACAGGCTTTTACCAAAGGTAAAACTTGTATCACCACCTGTAGTCTTAATTGTGTGTAGTGGTCCCTAAGGGCACTGCACAGGATTCTGCCTAACACCCTGCATGCTGGGTTTGCAGCAGTCAACTCCAAGTTAGACGATAGAGGTAGCACCATTGTCTCAATCAGAGCAGACCTGCAGAAAATGAACGCCAGGGTGTCTGAGACAGAGGAAAGAGTGAGCACCTTAGAGGATACATCGGCCACACACGGGAAAGCAATTGAAGAGATCCAAAAGAACCTCAAATCTATCCAGGAGAAATGCAAGGACCTCGAATCTAGTGTAACGCTCACCTGATTCCCGCAGAGGCGCCGGTCTTGACTGGGTGAATGCCGTATCTTCAAAGGTGATGTGTAACACACGGTTGGCTCTTTGGGCTGGACCTCTGTGCACTGTATGTCTGACTCGAAGAGTAAGATGTCTTAGGTAAGTGAACGCCGAGCTCTCCATCTGCCTCGGGGCAGGGTGCCGTAACCAGTTTCTTCACTGGATAAGGGTGCAGGCCACTTGACCTCCGAGGACTGCTGTCCGTCGTTAACTGCACGAACGGTAAGTTCTGGGCACTTCAAATGTCTTAAAAGTCTTTTGTAATGATATCTCTTGTTTTGCAGGGTTCTGGCGATGGCGGATGGCGGGCTGATGAGTTGAGGATCGAACCCGCGTGAGGAATAGAAGCGCCTGGAAGCACGTAAGTAAGCGCTTGTAGCCTGCTTCACGATGCGCACTAACTGTCCCTTTTATCTTGCAGGTACAAGTTCGGAGCTTTAGAGAAGCTGAAGGGTGCTGGAATACCCACTGGATTCGGCGTGGGAAGGAGTAATGGCACGTGAGTAATAAAGTTGCCCAATGTCTTTAAACGCACCTTCTTTTGTCTTTCAGATGCAGGATGCAGCGCCGAAGGCCTCCGGAGCGTGCGAAGAGCTGGTAAGCTTTTGTCTTTCAGATGCCGGAATGCAGTGCGAAGACCTCCGGAGCATGCGAAGAGTAGGTGAGCCTTTGTCTTTCAGATGCCGGAATGCAGCGCGAGGCGTTGGTGACAGCCGATGGACCAGGTAAGAGATGCGCTGCCACTGAAGACCGTAGTGCTAACCTGTTCTTTCTTTGTCTTTACAGGTGCTGCTGAAGACTGGATTCCAGGATGGTAAGCCTTTGTTCCCTTAGGCCCAGGATCAGAAGCAGAAGACACGATGAGCGTTCTGCTGCAGAGAATGCAGAATAACACAAAGCAAGATTCATCCATCGGGTGTGGTTTAAATAGCCTCCTGTAGTGCTTAGGTGTCTCCTTCCACAGCCACGCCTAGGTAAGAAAAGAGTTCCTGCTTTCCAGAAGAGTTCCAGTGTTCTGAACCTAGGGAGTGGCTCCTGCCCCACCCAACAGGAAAAGTAGTCCTAAACAGAAGAGGATCAGGGGTTCAACTGGCAGGTAAGTAAGCAGCATGGTCTGCTGCAGGTAAGTCCACCCAAGCATTATGAGCCCGGCGCTTCCAGCGCTGGGACTGGGCATCTTTATGAGCCTGGTGCCACTGGCGCCAGGACAGGGTCCAAAAGGTCCCAATTGGGACTGGCTGGCACTCGGAACCGGGGTTATGGGTCTGCTTCCAAGGGAGTCGGGCAAGTCCTGATCTTTTGGAAGCAGAGATCATGACATCTAGATCCTGACATAATAACATCAGGGTGGTCAGAGCGGAACAGAAAAGCATTAATGTGCCGATGGAGAAATAAATGGAGGAAATCCTTCGGTCACTGTTCCCAGAGGTCCAGTTTTCACAGCACTTTCTGATACAAAGAGCCCATAGGGTCCAAACAGCCAGACGCTCATTCGAGCAAGTGAAGAAGGCACTGCGTGACAGGAAAATTCTGTATGCGATGCTGTTCCCCGCCAAATCACAACTTCAACATGCAGGAAGAGCATACATTTTTGAATCACTGGGTGAAGCAATGGCCTATATCGAACGACATATCCCGGAAACCCAGAACAACGGTTGACAACGTGAAACTACAACGCAAAGATCCAAGTGCTTATCCTCAAGCAGTGCCCTAAGCGTCGGCACACCCAAACCCACCGTAAACCAAGGCTGCGACGCACACTCAGGCAGCAAGCCCCGAAGATGTAAGTTGTGGCCGCAAATAGCCACCCACTGACTCCGACTGTTAAACTAATTTGGGGAATACACTATCCAGTTGGAGGGATGGTGAGGGAAGGAAAGGGGAGGTTAAAAAGGGGAAAAAGCTGACATGAAAAATATGCATGGCTGGTACAACAATGGCAAAATGGTCCACATTGAGAGAACTCGTAGTCCGCTATACCCCCGCTAGTTTCAATGCATAATGTGAAACTATCCTGGAATGCGCAGGGCCTGGCACACGCTATAAAAGCCAGGAAAACACTAGCACACGCCAGGCAGCACAAAGTCGACATACTATTCTTGCAGGAGACTCATGCAACAACAAGAGTAGTGGACTCATTGGCCAGAGAATGGGGCCCTCTGAAGATCGGAACCGGGTACTCTACGCAGGCCAGAGGGCGTTTGCACCATCATCCATCGACACACCGGCTTGCAGCTTATCAAGTCATGCGTGGATGCAGAGGGGAAATAAGTTTTATAATATGAGGAACACTGCACAACCACAAAGTTATCCTGGTGAACACATGGCCCGAACATAGGCTCCCCGGAGTTCTATCTCCAAATCATGACACTGGTGGCTCCATGTGGGGACGCAGAGATTATCTGGGGAGGTGACTAACAATTCTACATCTCGACTTGGACAGATCGGCTGGACCCTCCCACACCCACCCCCTCCCCCCAAGATACCACTCCAGAGCAGCTAAAACTATAATACAAGGCATTGTCGAAATCCCATTGTTTGATGCATGGAGGGAACTGCCCCCAGCACTGAAATAATTCACATTCTACTCATCGGTGCACTACACAAGCTCATGAATAGACCATTGGCTTCTCTCCCCGACACTAATCCCAAGTGTGAGCGACTGCTGCATCCTTCCATGGACCATATCTGACCATTCACCAGTTTTGCTAGAAATAGCCCTGGAGACCACAGAAAAGATTCATCGCTCGTGGCGCATGCGGCCGTCCCTTCTGAAGGATGAGTCGACCATAAAGCCCCTAAGAACCGAGATTAGAGAATTCAGCATAAATGAGGGGTCGTTTCCGCAACCACCACGCTCTGGGAAACATTTAAAGTATGGACCAGGCGGCACCTCAGGGGTCATATTGAAATCCATCAGAATGGACCTAAACCTAGTGGAATGCGATCTTCGGGTGCTGGAAAAAGCACATGAACGAGCACCTAACATGGAGACCCTCAAGCCGTTGCAGGAGCAACTGGACAGGTTCAGAACCTTGGCAGAGAGGGAACTAAAGTACATTAGTCAGCTGGTCAGAGCCACGAGGTATGGAGAGGGCAACAAAGCCGGGAAGGTACTGGCACATTTTATTAAAACAGAACAGGGGTTCAGGCCGATCACTTCATCAAGGACACGGATGGGGAGGTCCACACAAACGCTAATAAGAACAAAATCTTCCTGGGCTTTTACTCAGAAATGTACAAGAACAGCGACCAAGGATCGCCAAACGAACTCGAGAACTACATCTCAACTATTCCCCTGCCCAGACTGGAACACAATGACATGGACAGTCTGGAAAACCTGTTTTCCATGGAGGAAATCACCCAAGCCATTAAAGACCTGATGGCTGGCAAGGCCCCTAGCCCCGATGGCCTCCCAGCCGACTTCTACAAATGCTATGTAGATGAACATCCCACAAGGCTACTTGCACTGTGGGAAGAAGCCCTCAAATCCGGCATGCTCCCGGATTCCCTGAGGGAACCAACAATAACCATGCTACATAAACCGCATAAGCCACTGCAAGACCCTAAATTGTACTGCGCCCTCATTAATTAACACGACACCAAAATGTATGCCGAGGTCATAGCGAACAGACTACGCCCCCAAATGAACAAGCTAATAAATCCAGACCAATCCGGCTTCGTACCTACAAGATCCACACATCCTTAAACCTGAGAAAACTCTTTGTGATCATATCACAATTGGACCCACATTCCGAGGCAGCAGCATAACACTCGACGCCGAAAAAGCGTTTGATTCTGTGTCCTGGCGCTACATGCATGCTATTCTGCACCGCATGGGGTTTGGTCCACATTTCCAAAGCTTCATCCGGTTGTTATACAAAAACCCCAGGGCTACATTTCATACTAACTATACTCTGCCCCCAGCCTTTACATTACAACGAGGCACACGTAACAGATGCCCACTGCCTGCCCCCCCCCCGTCATATTTGCCCTCACGATAGAGGGGATGGTTGCACTCCTGCGCCACAAACACTCACACCAGGGCATCCCATTAGGCGGCTCACTCCAGACTGTCTCGCTCAATGCGGATGACACTCTCGTATATATACTTAATCCAAACACCAACCTAACACCGGTCATGCAGGACATTACCGACTTTGCCAAATTCTCAGGCTACAAAATGAATCATGCCAAATCGGAAATAATTCCCCTTACCCCTAAAGGTGGTTACCAAATCAGAGACCATGGCAAAGTTTCGCTGGTCACCAAACAGCCCGGTACCTGGGCATAATTATAGCCACCGACAGAGATACACTCTATAATGCCAACTACGCACCCTAAATCAAACCAGTTTACGGCCGTATTGCACTTCTGAAAACGATGGTGGTCCCAAAAGCTACACTATTTAATAACATACCTATCTGGGCGGGAAAACCCTTCTTTGAAAAACTGCAACGAATGGCCTCATGCTTTGTATTGGGGGTGAGGGGATGGAACAATTAGAGATGGGTCAAACTAATCGAAAACGTGGAGAGGCGCAGTTTAGCAGCGCCGGACTTCACCCTGTACTACTATGCAGCGCAGGCTCACTATGCCAAATATTGGTGCCACGGCACCGAATCATACCCCCACATGCAAGTGGAAAAAAAGCAGTTGCCCCGGCGGATATATTCACCGAAAACAACAGTAGCCCGATGACCTGCACTACACGAGCCTGGGCGGCACGGTTCCGTAGGATGGGCTGCGCACACACATTTTGGGAACACACCCCCCTGTGGCACAACCCAGACATCACCCCCACACAGGACACCACATTGCAGAGGAAGTGGGATCCTGAGAAAGGTATGAAACTGGGGGAGGACCTGTTCCCAAATAGGGAATTCCTAACGCTGGCAGAAGCCCAAAACATAGCAGGGCAGGGGCTTACAACAACTCTTCAATATCATAGCCTGAAATCTGCCCTAAAACACAAATGGCCATCGTTCCCAGCGGTACCTCCTCCTCATCCCTTCATGGTAGACATGCTAGACCAAGACGGATTCAATGGCACTATTTCCAAGAGCTACAGTACAGTCCTACTGCCCGTCCCAGAACATGAAAACCAAATGGGAGAAAGACCTTGGGGTGGTAATAGACGACACACAATGGGCTAGATATTGCCAATATACTAAGAATATATCATATTGCCAATATACTAAGAATATATCACTAAATACCAACCTCAGACTGATCCAATATAAAATTCTGAATCACTTGCATGTAAACCTGGGAAAGTTGCCAAATTCGACAAATCCAAACAATCCCTATGCCCCAAATGCCAGCTCCTGGAAACCAATTCCTTCCATATGTACTGGGAATGTCCTCCCACTAAATGGTTCTGGGGAGAGGTGGCCGTCTAGGGATAGATCTGAGGGCTATATTATTCTAGTTTTGCTGAGAGCTGAGTGTATCAGTGATATCCTTGAGACCCGAATCCCGGCAACACCACTGAAATATCTCCTGGGGGACATAGGCAAGGCCCCAATTAAGCATCGTAAATTATTTTCAGTGGCAAAACGCAACATCCTCTATCACTGGAAAGCTAAAACGGCCCCCACAGTTCAAGTTTGGCTTCGAGATCTGATTGAGACACACGATTGTGAAACAGGGTACATAGGACTCCCTCCGGAGAGATCTGGCCTTGTCCACTCAGCTCTCAGCAAAACTAGAATAATATAGCCCTCAGATCTATCCCCAGTGCATAAAAAAGTTAACGCATTGAATATATGTATGCATAACCACCTGTAACAAGCTTCACCATGCAATGTATGACAATGCATTACTTACCGTAAAAGCATTTCTGATGGTTGTATCTGCTTAGATTCACATGCTGTGCATAGGTCCGACATCCAGTGGTCACTGCAGAGTATTGCATTTTGTTTTTCGTAGTCGAAAAGGGGACGTCGACAAGGCGTGTCTGTAACACTATCCCTATAGTGACGTGCGTTGTACCCACAATCCCTCACGCGTCGAGGTCCCTCTGTTTGTATTTTTTCTGCCCTGAGGGAGCCTTCTATACGTGAGTGAGTACAGAAAAGAGAGAGATGTAGAAGATGTCTATGTTCCTTCCATCCGAGCGGGGAGAAAGGGTGGGCGCATGTGAATCTAATCAGATACAACCATCAGAAATGCTTTTACGGTAAGTAATGCATTGTCTTCTGATGTTTGTTAATCTGCTTAGAATCACATGCTGTACATAGACTAGCGAGCAGTACCCGGAGTTGGCGGTGGGTTATGAGAAGGAACAGTAGAGAAAAGATGTCTTAATACTGCCTGTCCCACCTGGGAGTCAGATCTAGAGTGTGCATCTAGACAGTAGTGTTTTGTAAAGGTGTGCACAGAACTCCAGGTAGCCGCTTTGCAGATGGACTCAAGGGGAACATTTGCAATGAACGCTATGGAAGCCCCAATGCCTCGAGTGGAATGTGCTCTTGGCTTGAAGGGTAGTAGTCTTTCTCAGTGGTCTGGTTCTTTCCATGTAGAACATGACAGCTCTGCGTACATCTAGTGTATGCAGACTTTTTTCTCCCAAGCTGGAAGGGTTTTGAAAGAACGTTGGTAGTTTCATTGACTGGTTTACATGGAATTTCGAGATGAATTTTGGTGCAAACCTTGGGTGTGTGCGTAAAACCACCTTATCCTTGTGAACTGTTACGAAGGGGTCTAGAACAGAAAGAGCCTGTAGTTCACTTACTCTCGTAATGGAGGTGATAGCTATTAGGAAAGCAGTCTTAAGAGTGAGGTCTTTAAGAGTTGCCTTATGCATGGGTTCAAAAGGAGGGCCCATGAGTCTAGAAAGTACCACATTTAAGTCCCATCCGGGAGCTGGGTTAGCTATCGGAGGGTGTATTCTCTTTACCCCCTCCATGAAGGCCTTGATAACTGGTATCTTCCACCACGACACTTTAAGTTGGGAAGTGGTGTATGCAGAAAGTGCCGCCAGGTGGACTTTAATGGAATTGAACACTAGACCTGAATCCAGTAAATGTGTCAAGTACAGAACAATGTTTGTGGGAGAGCAGTCAACCGGGTTGATGCTCTTACCTCTACACCAGATGACAAATCTTTTCCACTTGCTAGAATAGCAGTGGCGAGTATTAGGTTTTCTGGCTTCCCTGAGGATGTCCATACATCTCTGCGGGAGTTGTAGATGTCCAAATTCTATGATCTCAGGAGCCAGGCTGCTAAGTTCATGGTCTGAGGGCATGGATGCAGTGTCCTGCCCTTGTCCTGTGACAGCATGTTGTACGGGCAGGGAAGTTTCACTGGAGGGGATAGGGACATCTCCATCAAGTGAGCGAACCATGGCTGCCGGGCCCACATTGGGGCCACTAGTATCAAGGTAACCTGCTCCTGGTGCATCTTGTGCACCACCTTGTTGAGAAGGGGAGTCGGGGGGAAAGGCGTAAACAAATTTCCCTGACCATTGAATCGACAGACTGTTCCCCCTGGATTGGTTCTGGGGGTACCTGGAGGCGTAACTTTGGCATTGTGAGTTCTCCAGAGTTGCGAACAGGTCTATTTCCGGGAATCCCCATTGCGTGAAGACGTCTAAGACGATGTCTTCGTGCAATTGCCATTCGTACTCTTCGGGCAGGGGGAAGTCTCTGCTGAGTTCGTCTGCTAGCAGATTGAGTTCCCCTGGTACGTGTTGTGACAGTAGGAACATGTTGCGTTTGAGAGCCCACTTCCATATATTCTGGGACAGCTTGGACAGTCCTGGAGAGTGGGTTCCCCCCTGCTTGTTGATGTAGTACATGGCTGTGGTGCTGTCTGTAAGGACCATCACTGTCTTCCCTTGTAGGTGTTCCTGGA
Organism: Ambystoma mexicanum; assembly: GCF_040938575.1. Taxonomy (NCBI): domain Eukaryota; kingdom Metazoa; phylum Chordata; class Amphibia; order Caudata; family Ambystomatidae; genus Ambystoma; species Ambystoma mexicanum. The sequence goes on from NC_090927.1 coordinate 410,214,649, forward strand.
AGGCTTTTAGTGCTTTGAACACCGCCAGTAGCTCCAGTAGGTTTATGTGCTTGGATGCTATGTTCGGAGTCCACACTCCGTGAGCAGTTTGATGGGATAGGTGAGCCCCCCATCCTGTGAGGGATGAGTCCGTGGTTAGAGTGGCCTCCACCGCGGGTGTGGCAAAGGGTTTCCCTATTATCAGGTTTTCCTTTGTCCACCACCGTAGCGAGAGAACCAAGGCTTGTGAGACCACCACTAGATCGTCCCATTGTCCGCTGGCCTGACACCACTGGCTGTTGAGCCACTCTTGCATTGGGCGCATGCGCAGGCGTGCACGAGTTACCAAATAAATACACAACGCCATCATACCTAGCAATCCCATCGCTTTGCGCACCGTCACCTCTCGACCTGCCACATATTGGGGGATCTGAAACAGCATGTTTTGGACCCTCTCGTTGGAGGGGAAGACGAGGCCGTCCATTGTTCGAATTAGAGCCCCTAGGAATTGTTTGACTTGGGTCTAATATGGACTTCTTTTCGTTGATGGAGAAGCCCAGTTGGAACAAAAGGTCTACAGTCTTTTGGGTGTTTGAGAAGCATGTCTCGTAAGAATCCCCTGTTATGAGCCAGTCATCGAGGTAAGGGTATACTGGGATGGATAACCTGCGCAGGTGGGCCGCTGCCACTGCCAGTACTTTTGTGAATACCCTTGGTGCAGATGCTATGCCGAAGGGTAGCACTCTGAACTGGTAGTGTTTGCCCTCTATCATGAACCTGAGGTATTTTCTGTGCGCTGGCAACATTAAAATATGAAAGTATGCATCTTTCATGTCCAGTGTTGTCATGTAATCTCCCTGTGATAGCAGTGGGATTACTTCCTGTAAGGTCACCATACGAAACTTTTGGGGTTTGACAAACTTGTTCGCTGGGCGCAGATCTAATACAGGGCGCATGGTTAGATCCTTTTTGGGTACAAGGAAGTACACTGAATAGATACCTTCCATTACCTGAGATAGAGGCACGACCTCTATGGCTCCTTTTTCCAGCAGCTGGTCCACTTCTTGGAGAAGGATGGCGAGGTGTTCTGGTGTCATGCGGCGTCCCCTCGGGGGTCTGTATGTTGGGGAACTGTTGAACTCTATACATTAGCCGCGGGCTACGGTGGAAAGTAACCAGCGGTCTGATGTTATTCCCTCCCATGCTGGAAGAAAGGATGTTAACCGGCACCCGACCGGCGTTGCATGGGAGGGGACGCAAATCTTCGCGTCACTTGGAGGTGTTGTTGGCTTGGGAGCCTCTGGGGGTGGAACCCCGGCCTCTTCCCTTGCCACGACGTTGACCCCTCAGATTGTACTGGCCGTTATTACTTTGGTAGTTGCTGGCAGAGTACTGTTGTTGGTTTTGTTGCTGGCGTTGTCCACGAAAAAAGCGCTTATTACCAAATCCCCGCCTATTAGGGGGTTTAGGAATTTGGTCTAAGGTCTTTATTGTATCAAATTCTTTCTTCGCGTTCTCCAGCGCGTCATCCACTGCTCTCCCAAAGAGGTTGGACTCCTCTATGGGTTTATTAATAAGGGACGCTTGTGTTTCCGCCTTAAATCCGGAATTGCGAAGCCAGACGTGACGCTTCAGTAAAATTCCTTGTACCAAAGTGCGGCCAGCCGTCTCTGCTGCATCAAGGGTATTCTTGACGATGCTTTGATTGACCAGAGAGCCCTCGTTAACTGTAGCCAGTAAACGAGTCTTTAGGGGTTCGGGAGCTTCTTCGATGACCTGTCTGAGCTTAGCCCATTGAGCATCGGCGTAGCTTGCCAATAGGGTATTATTATTGGCGATTCTGGTAGAGAATGCTGCAGAGGTAGTGATTCTCTTGGCTAGGGCATACAGCTTCTTCCCCTCTTTATCTGGGGGTGCCTCGCTAGTAGATAGTGGGACTCCTGCCCTTTTCCTGGTGTTGGTCACGACCAGGGAGTCCGGGATTGAGTGACCCTTAATATATAATGGGTCTGATTGAGAGGGAGAGAACAGTTTCTCAATCCTCGGATTGACCCCTCTCACCAATGCAGGAGTGGAAAGAGAAGGTGTAATAAGTCTCTTAACTGAGGCGAGGATAGGTATAACCTGGCTAGTGGGGGGTTTTTCTTTGATAATCCTCTCCACAAAATCGGTGTCTGGGGTGACGTCCCCAGTTTCGATTTCGAAATGTGCTGCTGCCTTCTTCAGCAGTGCATTGAAGGTGGGTTGATCATCGACAGGCGAAGGGTTCCTGACTCGTGTAGTTTCAGTAGACCTGATGACCATACTGCTACTGCCTGTGTCAGTCGACCTAGCCGGTGACTGCCAGGGATTTTGGTCGCCCTCGCCTGTGTCTTCCTGGAATCCTTCCTCACATAGGTCAGTTTCCTCGTGAAAACCCTCCTCTTCTTGTTGGTCCTGAACATAGGTGAACTCATCTTCCTCTTGGAAGAAGGTGCCTTCCTCAGTGGGATTGAAAGAGTTTATGTCCTCCTGTATGGGGTTATAAAACTTCTGGTATTTAGCCCTTGGACTCTCAAGGGGTGCCTCCCTTGGTCTCTTGGGTGCCCTGTCTTCTGGGATGGACATGAACCTATGTAGTTTGTCCATACAGGTCTGGAACCTTTCAAAGGTCCACTGAGGTCGGCCAGGACGGTCTGGGAAAGAAAAGGGGGTTTCCTCCTCCTGTAATTGTCTGGTTCTGTCCCATAACGTCGAAGAAAGAGAGCCTTCGCCTTCTGAGTAGCCTTCATGCTGGCTAGGGCCTTCTGTCGGCGTCGGGAACTGGCCTGATCTGCTTTCCGGCGCCTTCGGCGTATCTTTGGCCTTGTGCGCGGTTTTCGGCGTTTCACTCGCCGTACGTCTTTGGCCGTCCTTAGATGCTATGCGCGCGAGGCTTTCGGCGATCATTCTCTCTTCCGAGGGATCGGTCGCCGTCGCGCTATGAAGCGTCGAGCCTTTGCTCGTCGAGTCCCTGGTCGTCGAGTCCCTGGTCGTCGAGTCCCTGGTCGTCGAGTCCTTGTTGGCAACGTGAGCGTTCTTGCGATGCGCGTCGCCGGAAATTTTGGTGTTAGCGCCCTTATTTTTAGAGTGCCCAGTCGCCTGTCGCGGAAGCGGTGGCGGGGAGGGCTGATGAACCTTACGGTCAGTGGAAGACGTCGGGGGGGCCCGGCGTCCCCATTGGCCCTATGGCTGTCTTCGTCTTCGACGAATGTATGCCTGGGGGTATGTGCTTTGGTGTTTTTCTGTGTGCGTCCTTGTCGCCGGGGTGTTCATCCCCATAAGCTTGGCGTGAGCTGGGCTTGTCGGGGACGGACGACGAGGAGCGTGAACGCTCCTTTGAGAGGTCTACGGCCGTGTAGTCACTGTCCTCGTCACACTCGGCGGCGGCAGCGGGCGAGGAGTCAGGCCTAGACATGGCGTAGGCCGCCCACCTTTTGACCCTGTGGTCCTTTAGAGTTTTGGGCTTTAGTAATTTACAGGCCGCACAGCCGTCCTCCTGGTGATCGAGGGGTAAGCAACGGTTGCACAGTTTGAGCTTATCCTTACAGGTATATTTACCCTTGCAAAGCGGGCAAAACCTAAATGGCGTCCTCTCCATAGCTGAGGGTAATAGGTGAGACTACGACCTCGAAAGAGAGGGAGGGGAAAGAGAAAGGCATTCTTTTTTTTTTTTCCAACATTATTTTTATTGTTTTAAACCTAACTCATGCAGAAGCTGTGATTATTGCATGTTTTACCAACTTGTTAGAACATTTAATGGAAGGAACAGCTCTTGCGTAATTAAGTCTTAGCTAGTCCTGCGTTCTCTTCCATAACAAAAATTTAACTACAACAGAAAAAAAAAAAAAGAGAAAAGGAGGGGAGGGGGGGAACAAGGGACAAGGAGCTGTACGCACATTAGGAACAGATAACTGTCTGTTTCGACAAGGGGACAATTTCAAGGGTTCGAGTTGACGCTTAGCTGGATTTCGGCAGGGTGCTTTAGCGCAGGACCTTCCGGGTCATGGTAAAAAGATTGATGGTTAGTGACGGTTCGGAGGCGTGGGGGAACTCAGTTGCATGTCCGGCTTGGGTCTGAACATTCTTTTCAGTCTTGGGTTTCCATCCAGCGTAAGTTAGGTGGTTGCCTCACCACCCCGGGGAATTGCTGCACATAGTCCAGGAAGGGCGCCCATATGCGTTCGAATTTGGGTTTATTGCCTGATCTGATGGCTGTGACTTTCTCAGCTGCGACAATTTCCCAGCATTTGGACCACCACATCTGTGTAGACGGGCCCTCTGGATTTTTCCAGAGTCTGGCAATGGTGATTTTGGCCGCCGTTAGGAGATGGGAGCATAGGTCCGCCAGGCTGCCGGTTAGAGGGAATTGGCCTTCTCCTGTCCCCCCCAGTAGCACAATCCCTGGGTCCCAGGGGATGTTGAGTCCAGTGATTGTTTTAATTTGTTCCAGGGTGTTTTTCCAAAATTGGGTGGCTTTAGGGCATGACCAGAAGAGGTGGAATAGAGTTCCGCGGTCCGGGCACCCCCTCCAGCACTGCGCAGGGATAGCCGGGTTATACTTGTTAAGGATTACTGGAGTTCTATACCATCTGTAGCAGACTTTAAACGCACTTTCTTTGTTCGTGTCACATTTTGAGCTTTTCAGTGCACGGGACCAGATGTGTTGCCATTCCTCTGGTTCGATTGGTCTCCCGATGTCCTCTTCCCATTTCACCATGTACGGTTCTTTTTTTGCGGGGTCTGTTCTATCAAGTATTTTGTACAATGCGGATATTTTCCCTTTTGGGGGATTTGTTGAGAGGGTGAGTTCCAATGCTGTTAGCTCTCTGCTGCCTTGTTTCCTGACCTGGGGATTCGATAGCCAGTGCCTCAGCTGGGTATAGCGGAACCTTTCTGTTTCTTGGATCTTGAACTTTGATTTGCACTCTTCTAGGTTTAAAGGGAGGCCGTTCTCGAAGAAATCAGAAACGGTTTCTAGGCCACCGGCCCGCCACTCCGTGAACTGGTTTGGTGTGATTCCGGGGGAGAAGTCAGGATTGTCCCAAATTGGTGTGAGTGGGCCCGTTGTGCCTCTGCATTTCCACCGGCGGGCAGCCGCTTTCCAGCTAGCCACCGTGTTTCTTGTAGCTGGTAGGGGACCCGGGCCCCGGGCCCCTTTGGGCTCCTTGGAGTGGGGTAGAGCTTCCAGTGGGATCTGGCTCCAATCTTCCTCTAGTTGTAGCCACCGAGGGCGGTTGGCGGGGAGCTTCCAGGCGAAGGCCGGGGCTAGTTGGGCCGCGAGGCAGTACCTTGATACGTCTGGGACCCCTAGGCCGCCCAGGGCAGCACTTCGGAGCATGATGCGTTTTGGGATGCGGGCTTTCTTTCCTTCCCAGACTAGATTCAGAACCTCTCTTTGTAGCTTTTGCAGGGCCTTTTCCCGGATCGACACTGGCAGAGCTTGGGCATAATATAGCAGCCGTGGTGTGAGATTCATTTTTATCGCAGTAGTTCGGCCGAACCAGGAGATCTCCTGTTTTTTCCAACGGTTGATGTCGCTTTTCAGGTCTCTGAAGAGAGCCGGGAAGTTTGACTTGTACAGCTTCTCGGTTTTATTGGGTATATAGACTCCTAAATAGTTGATGCTGCTTCTTGCCCAGGGGATTTGGAACTTCGCTTCGAGGTGAGATTTGGACTTTCTTGGGATATTTATGCCCAGTGCAACTGATTTGGAGATTTTTATTGTGAATCCCGACGCTGCTCGGAATTCTTCGAGCGTTTGCCATAGGGCTCTTATTGATTCTTCTGGTCTGGTGAGTGTGAGGAGCACGTCGTCCGCGTATAAGGCAATTTTGTAGGATGCTTTTTTAATCGTTAGGCCGAGTATTGATGCGTTTTGGCGGACCCTTTCCGCGAATGGCTCCATAGATAGGGCGAATATAAGTGGGGAAAGGGGGCATCCCTGCCTAGTGCCTCTGGTTATGTTGATTTTACTGGATTTGGCCCCGTTGAGACGAAGATTTGTAAAAGGTCTTTGGTAGATGGCTAGGACCCACTTTGCAAAATTCGGGCCGAAGCCGAAGTGCCTTAAGATGTTCCCAACATAGCCCCAGTCGAGCATGTCGAATGCTTTGTGCGTGTCTAAGGAGAGTACTGCGAGCCTTTTGCCCAGTCTGTTCGCTGACTCGATGATGTTGATGGTTCTGCGGATGTTGTCTTGGGTACCCCGACCCGGGATAAATCCTGTTTGGTCCGGGTGGATGAGCACTGGGAGGGAGGGGGCCAGTCGATTTGCTAGGATTTTAGCGAATATTTTTGCATCGTTGTTTAAAAGCGTTATGGGCCTATACGAAGCACATTGTGTTCGGTCTTTTCCTGGTTTAGGGATCAGTACTGTTATTGACTCATTCATAGACGGCGTCGTGGAGCCAGTGGACAGGAATGAATTGAATAGATTTGCCAGCTGGGGTGCTAGTAGGTGAGCGAACTTTTTGTAGAATTTTGCCGATAACCCGTCCGAACCGGGTGTTGTGTTCTTCAGGTGACGGATTGTTTCACTGACCTCTTCCTCTGAGATAGGGCCCTCCAAATTCGCTAGGGGTGGAGGGGGCTGTTTCTTTGGGATTAGGCCCAAGAATTGGGTGATGGCAGAGGTTGCTGTCAGAGGCCCCGTCATGATTTCTTCGTGGTGTTGCACCATTAACTCAAGTTTTTCGGAGTCCAGGTAGTGTGGGGAGCCGTTTCTATCCAGCAGGGATTGGATGTGGTTTCTGCTTTGAAGCTTTTTCAATTTGTGTGCTAGGAGCCGATTCGCTTTGTTACTGTTCAGGTAGTAGTATTGTTTGGTATAAGTTAATGCTTTGGCGGCTCGGTCCGCTAGGTGGATCTCAAGCTCCCTTTTAATTCTTTTAAGTTCTTGGTGCGTTGTTTTCATATAACGGGCCTTAAGTTTGTTTTCCAGTTCTGTGAGTCTTTGCTCGAGCTTCTGTTGCTTCAGTAGGTTTTGGCGCTTGAGTCTGGCTGTCAAATCCATTGCCACCCCTCGGATCACCGGTTTCATGGCATCCCACACTGTTGCAGTTGAGGAGTCAGGGGTTGTGTTCTCGGTGAAGTAATTTCGAATCGCTTCCGAGAGGGCTGAGCTGGCCGCTATGTCGGTGAGGATATAATCTTGCAGTTTCCATTGCCGCTGGTTAGATTCCGGAGCCCCGTGGATAAGCAGTACCATCGTGACTGGCGCATGGTCCGATATTGCGATTGGGCCAATCTGGATATTCTCCACACAGGGGGCTATGCTGTTCGTGGCTAGCAAGAGGTCGATCCGAGAGTAGCCTTTATGCATGTGCGAGAAGAAGGTGTAGTCCCTTTCTTTCCAGTTGTGGGATCTCCATATGTCTATTGTCTCGGTTTCCCGCAGGAATTTCGCTAGGGCCAGGGATTTAACAAAGTCCACTCTTGAAGCTGGAAGCGTCTTGTCCATCGTCGGATCCGGGGGGAGGTTGAAGTCCCCTCCAATTAATAAGCAACCCACCGCGAAGGTCGTGATAGTTGGGAGGAGGTTGTGAAGAAATTGGTCTTGCTCTTTATTTGGCGCGTAAATGGCCACCAAGGTGATCGGTAGCTCCACTAGAAGGCCCTTCAAAAGTAGGAATCTGCCCTCGGGGTCTCTTTTGATAGTGATCTGTGTTAATGGAAGATCTCTTTTTAACAGGATCGCGACGCCTCTCTTTTTCTGTGTGGCCGAGGCAAAGTAGCATTTTGGGAAGCGCCAGAACCGTAGTCGCTTTTCATCGTCCGCAATGAGGTGGGTTTCCTGGATGATGACAATGTCAGCTGCTAGCTGGTCTAACTTGTGTTCCACTGCTTTCCGCTTTCTAGGTGCATTAAGCCCCTGCACGTTCCAGGTTGTGATGGTTAGGGTTTTGTCTAGCGAGCCCATCTTTTGGGTTTCACATAGTTCGGTTCGAATTGTTCCCTGAAGCTCTCTTGTTCCTTGTCTTTACGTGATGAAGTTCCCCGTCCTTCCATTTTCGTGGTGATTTCCTCTCCTCCCTGTCCCCCTCTATCTCCCCACCCTCCGCCCACCCAACAACAACAAGGTTTCTGGACCAGCCTTCAACCAACGGTGCATACGGCCGGACCGGTGTATAAACTCTGCTTGGAGGCAAACCTTGCCTCTTCCTTTGGCCAGTAAACATTCAGGTTGAGATTTGCTGCTTTAAGTGATAGGAGGCAATTTGTGGTAATTCAGTCTCCCCACACGGGGGAGGGGCAGACAATCGGGCCAGAAGGGAGCGTGTGTTTCAAATGTTCTAGGTTGCTCTTTCAGCGGTTGTTATCCCTTTTTGGCTTGCCCGATGGGCCGCGGGGTCTGCGGCGGCCAGGGACCCTAGTCCAGACCCCAGTGGAGTCCCCGCGGGAACTCCCAGGAGCCTCGGCGACTTCAGGGAGGGCCCCCTCTTCACTCTCCGGGTTCATGAATCTCTCGGCCTCTCTAGTCGAGGGGATAGACCAAGACCTACCCTCCCAACTGAAGAGTAGAGAAGTGGGGAAACCCCAGCGGTATGTTGTTTTCCGATCACGCAGCCATTCAGTCAGTGGCTTAAGGGCTTTTCTTTTTGCGAGGGTAGTCGCTGCTAGGTCCTGGTATAGGGATATTTCGGCGTCTCGGAAATGGATTCGGGCCAAACTTCTAGCTTCCTGCATGATTTCCTCCTTTACCTTATAGAAGTGGATTCTTGCTAAGACGTCCGGCGCAACATTTGCATTTTGTCTGGCTCTGACTCTGTGGACCCTGTCCAGTTCCAGAGGAGCTCCATCTGGGAGCGTTATGATGAAACGAAATAAGTCGGTGACATAAGCGTTGAGCTCCTCGTCGGGGACAGAGCTCGGGATTCCCCTCAAGAGGATATTGTTGCGTCTGGCCCTATTTTCAGCATCCTCTTGTTTGTTCTCGAGGGATTCACACCTGGCTTCCAACGCAGCGAGTCTGTCCGCCCCCTCCCCTATCTCGAAGTTGTGTTCAGTTAAGGTGGTTTCGATTTCTTTTGTTCTAGATTCTACTTCCCCCACTCTCTTGTCCAGGGAGGAGATTCTGCCTTTTAGTTCTTCTGTTCCTTTTTGGTACTCCTTAGTTATGGCAGAGAGTAGTTCCTGGAGGTCCGCTTTAGTCACAGCTTGGGTTGGCGACTCAGTGTTGTGTTCCGAGGGGGCACAAGAAGTGTCATTTCGCTCCCCTTTCCTTGATTTTTCACCCATGTTGGCAGATAGTAGGGTTGCAATGTCTGTTTAGCTGTTTTCTGGTTCCTGGACATTGCCCCTTGCGCCCTCCGTTGGCTCCTGCACTCCCCCCACGCAGTGTAGATGGTTGTGAAGGAGCGGGACTTCTTCTTGGCCCTAGCTTCCTGGCCGGATAAATGTAGATATAAGGGGGGACTTTGCTGTGGGGCCAGTTGGCTGATCACCCCCTGTGTCCTCTGTGGCTTGGAGCGTGGATGGTGGCTGTGATGGTAGTGGGGGGAAGACGATAGGGCCGTGGCCGTTCTCAGGAGGAGCGACTCTATGCTGGTTGCGTAGAACTTCTGTAGAGAAGGGGGCTCAATGAGGGTGGGAGGACATGGCCTCCCCTTCAGGTCTGGGGTCCAGCTCCCTCCTAGTGGAGTTCGTACTCGGGTATGCGTACTGCGGCAGGTGCCGCCTTACCTTCCTCAGGGTACCGGAGCCCGCTTCTGCCACGTCAAGGTGGTTTGAGGATACAACTCTTTCAATTCTCTCGGACTCCAGGAGGCGTTATTAGTGATGTGTTGCAGGGAGAGGAACTTCCAGGCTTCCCGTCCTAGCTGGGATGATGGGGACCACTGGTTTCACGGACCCCCCGCGGCCACAATCACCGATGGGTCCGCTGGACTCGGAAGGGAGGGAGGGAACCGCAGGCAATCCCCCTCTGCGGGGCTCAGTCCACCTCCTCCACCGCTCTCCCCCTAGTCCGCACCGGAGGAGGGATTTTAGGCTTCGTTGGGGGCAGGGGGGAGAAGCAGGAAGTCAGTGATTTTCAGCCAGGGCACAGTAGGAGGAGGGGGCCTCGGTGTTACGGGTGGCAATCGCGGGACTCAGCAGGCGTCGTAGGAGGGGGACTGGTGCACTTGATGAGGGCGGCTGGGCCTCTTGCTGTGGTTTAGCAGGCCTACTCAGGTGCCGCCGGTGCTAGCTAGTGTTCTCCCCAACTGCACCCTGCATAACCCCCCCGCATCGGAGGACGTTCCACTGCCGCGGCTGGTTTGGGATGGCGGTCGGGGAAGGCAGCGGTATTACTGTACTCCCGCTGTCGGGCCCTGATGCTTCCCTCAGGCTGGGGTGAGGGAGGTGCCGGTAAATCCCCGGAGGAGGGCCGGATCCCGTGCCTTCAGTTGGTGGTCTCTGGAGGGGAGGATGTGGGCCTCGTCTGTCAAAGGGGGTCCGGCGGCAGGCGCTGCGGGGTACTGCAGGCACCCTGGATGCCCGATGCTCCGGAGATCCTCCAGATGGCAGAAAGTCAGGGGCTGGAAAGGACGGGTCCAATGACGCGGAGACGGCGGATGAGGGGGGACTGACTTGCGGATCAGCCCGCTGCCAGCGATCGGCCGTGGAGACCACTGTCTTCCAGGTTCCGTTTTGCGGCAGTTCAGCTGTGCTCTCGGGCCGGGGTGGTGGAGGTGCTAGTAACCTTCAGGAAGGATTCCGCTGCTCCCTCGATAGTCCTCCGGCGGGTCTCCCACAGGGCTCATGCGTCAGAGTCTTACGTTGTTGCTTCTCTTGGCGAGGATCAGCCGCCGCCAGTCTTCCGAAGCGGAGGCTACAGCTTTCGAGAATCGATGTACTGGGGATACTGAGGGCCGGATCGGTTGCTGTGAGCCTAGGAAGGGGGGGGGCTCCCCCGGCTCCCACTCCACTCGAACGTCGGAAGGAGATTCACTGCGCCGCTCCGCCGTCCGCCATCTTAGCCCGCCACTCCCTCGCTCGGAGAAAACAGCTCCAGCTCGGTCCAACTCCCGTTAAGAGTGGCGAAATTCAGGCATAGGCAGCCGGAGCCTCCCGGCTCTGTAGGACATCGATTTTGTTCGCTTTGGCCTGTTTTTACTGGGGCATTGCAGGTAACACGCGGTCGCGGCCGGGAGCTCTCACCGGACCCGACCGTTCACCATGGCGCCAAGCCACGCCCCCCGCGAAAGGCATTCTTAAAGAAAAGAAAGAAAGACCACAAAGCCCCACTCTCCCTACCAGGCCACGTGTTCGGCAGCGCCGAAGGATCTCCTCCGCTCGTCCTTCCGTCGAAGATCTTGCTCGTCGGAGAAACGGCTCTGCGTCGAGGGAGGGATCTACGTTATTGATATTAATAAACGACCAAAGGTCGAAGAAACTATTTGGCAATGTCTCTCGAGGAGCTCCGCATAAAGGCGACCAGTAGCTGGGCGGAAAAAAACAATCTGAGGGACCTCGACGCGTGAGGGATTGTGGGTACAACGCACGTCACTATAGGGATAGTGTTACAGACACGCCTTGTCGACGTCCCCTTTTCGACTACGAAAAACAAAATGCAATACTCTGCAGTGACCACTGGATGTCGGAGCTATGCACAGCATGTGATTCTGAGCAGATTAACAAACATCAGAAACTACATCAGAAACTGCATTATAAAATATTATGTAATGTTTATGTCAGCCAATAAATAGTTTTTTTTTAAACTCCACACTAGAACCATAAATGAGCTTTGAACTAACTGCTTCTCTTGATAGTCTTGACTCTTACCAGAATGTGTAACATTTCTTCCCAAATTCATATTCCACAAAATAATGGTTCTCCTGTTTGTCTTTTGGCTGCAGGCAATGCAGGTTGCAGTTCTCTCCCCTTGGTCTCTTATACAAGATTGGCTTTGCTCCTTGTTAGGGAGAATTCTCATGTCTGTGCTAATTTCCTTCTACCTTAGAGACCTCCCTGCTCTTTTGGTGGACTTAAGACTTTTTAATTTGAACCCTGGAGTGAGACCGACCTTCGTCTCACTTGGCATGTGTTTTTACCCGATTTGGCTGTTTTTTGCATGGTGACACACAGCACCTTCAGTGCAAGGTCACTGAGAAATACATTAGATTTCTCATAAGGTTTAAATATCTTTTCGTGCGTGAACTACAGTCCCCAAGAACAGTAAAGTGAAATTAACTTAACTTAGGTCCAGCACACAGCATCTTATGTGGAGTGCTGCGGTATCAGGTAATATTTTCGCCACCAAAAATATCGCCGTACATATGGTCGTCGGGAACGGCCATAGGCGATATTTTTGGTGTCGAAAATATTAGGTGCGGGGGTTGCAGGGAGTGTCCCCGCACATAAAAAAATGATGCAGGGGTTGCGGGGGTGTCCCCCCCCCGCAGGGTCCATATGTTATTTTCGCCGCATAAATATGGCGATTTTTGCGGCGAAAATATCACATGGAACCAGTGCTGCGGGGCTACCTCGTAGCCCTTTAGCCTACATTCTCATGTAACATGTTAATGTTACCCTCACTACTTTAAATGGCTGGAGGCAGTGGTTTACTTTTTCCTACAATTGTGCTTTTCTACCGCCGGCTGAATCCTCAGCTGCAGTATAGCACCCATGTGTGACCATACTGCTTGTACCTTGCTGTTCTCACCTTGATTGTATTTGACGTAGTTCACCAACTCACTGTGAAACTACTATATTGTCCTGTATAATGAACATAATGATTTCTTGAACTGTCTAACTACGCCGTGATACCCTACGGTCTGGGCGTATAATAAATGCAATAAATAAAATTTAACATCAATTTTTAAATAAGCTTTCTTTAAAAAGGGCAAGATATGTATCAAATATACTTTTAAATACTTTTCCATAAACAGCATACGTTTAGTAGAGTTTTTATTTTTATTTATTTTTATTTTTTTTCTTCCCTTACACACTTCCCACACCCAGAGGTTACTTCATTCACAAGGACAGTAATGGCATTTATATATCCCTAGTACACTTTGCAGATTCTGAGGTTGCAGAAAGGAAAGGTTAAACGAAGGAAAAAGGTTAAACAGGTTCTCAGGGCATGCCAGTATACTAAATCTTCCAATGAAGTCTAGACAAAACCTTTCCCAGCAATAACAGTCTAAAAAAAAGGTTATCACCTCTGAGGGACAGAAAATATCCAAGTCAATAAACTAGAAGAGTCTGCAGGGAGCCAGGACAGCCAAAGTCAATTGGAGCAAGTCTACAGAGCCGAGCCACTTCGTAGTTAATAAAATCTTGCAAAGTTAGAGAGGTTTGTAGAAATCACTTGTAGGGTCACAGGCTGTTACACTTGTGGAGTTGAAATCAACTTTAACAGCCACTGCAAGTCTCAACTGAGAAGAGCAAGTTTATAAAGTACCCCTGGCTTAAAGAAGAGTGATCCAGCTGGATTCTGTCGTGTTGCAGTGATGAAGATCCTGGGTTCCTGAACCTCAGTCGTGGGGACAAGAGGGAGGACGTCTGGGAGGACTACTGCAGTAGCAATTTGGAGGTCGTCAGCAGCTACGGGCTCTTTTTGGATCTGCAACACTTTGCGGTTTAAGCGTGCGGTAAACAGCACCACTGCAAATCTGATATCAGTTGGGCTTCCTTCACTCCCTTAGTCCTGCACTCTAGTGAGGGGACTCTAGCTCTGGTCGTCTGGCTACTAGAGGGTGTGATGCTGGAAATGCATTGAAGAGACAGGGCCTCTATGTCCTTGTCCTGTACCCCTTTATCATGTGTGCTCCGTGTTATTTTCTGCACAGGTGTCCATGCAGGACTTCTGGCAAAGCAGCTGTTCTCTATTTTGGTTTGGTGTACAGACCCTTTGGAAACCCTTAAGGCACCCATGGGTGGGGGTTCAACACTTCACCCCAAGTGTATGGAGCAAGGTATGGGCTGGTGGCAGCTCCATGCTCAATTGGACTGGTGCTCCGAGTATCCTCCATTTTGGGATACCCAGGCCCTGCCATTGGAATTAGTTGATTCCTGATAGGAGACAAGATGGCCCCTGTGGCCTCTTGCTTTCTATTGCCGGTTACCTTGTTTTCCCAAAGTCCTGGGAAACCCCGGCTCTGTCCCTTCCCCTGACTGGCTGTTGGGTGGAAGTTCCATATATGGTATTGTGGGGGAGTCCAGGCCAGACTGGCTGGAGCCTTCCAAATGACAATGTTGTGGGTACGCCCTTGGGGTGGGACCTGGGTGAATGGAGTGTGTGACCAATATACATTTCATGTTACGGGTGTGAGGTTTCTAGTGTGTGACACGACGACAGAGACAGCCCTGCCTGAAACTAGTATGAATGCAGTGTGGTGTGCTGAAAGGCCGGGTGCTTGTCCGAATCCACATTCTGTGTTGTGTGTGTCTGGATGGAAGTGACTGGCCTGAATGCACTGTGAGCCCGATAGGCTGTCTGCCTGCCTGAATGCCCTTCTGAATGATTGGTTGCCTGAGCATGACCCAGCAGAACGAAGAGACCAAAGAGTATATCTGGGGACCTCTCACTGATGGAAATCGTTCAGAAGCTGAAGTCGAAACTTGATGCTTACCTTAAAGCCCAGCTGAAAGAAGGCTTTGCTGCTTCCTTCGACGCAATCCAAAAGCTGTCGTGTCTCCAAGAACTGATCCAAGAGAGGACATGGCTAGGAGACCTCTTACCAAGCTAAGAGGGAACAACGTGCACCAGCTAATCTTCACCAAGGCTCCCTGGAAGTCAGTCATCGAAAGGATGCCGACCGGGGACGGGGACCGCCAAGGAATCAAAGCAAAGCGCCCAGACCTTGAAGTCCATTGCCATCGACACGACAACCATCATCGTCGACCGGAGCCGCAACGCTCCAGTGCCTAAAACAGTTGAATCAAGGACTCCCTTGTTCATCACCGTCGACTGCTTTGTCCCGCCAAACAAAGTCAAGGTCACAGATGAACCGGGGAGAATCCGCAGGTGGGTTTGCTGTCACCAGAAGTCCTCAAAAGACGCAGACAGATACTCACAAATCAGACCCTGGATCTCACACAGAAGAACCCGGGACAAATGCTCGAGAGAACCATCAGCCCTGGAGCTCACATTAACTTCCCCGACCAACAAGGGGAAAATATCCATCATATACCGGCTCCTGGAAAGAACGGACCCAGCAAAGAAAGAAAAATATATGAATGATTGGGAAAAGGATATCGGCCGGGAGATATCAGCGGAGAGCTGGGGGCAAATCTGGTCCAGACTGCATAAAAGCTCACAATGCGTTACGAACAAGGAAAGAGGCTATAAGCTATGCTACAGATACTATATCACCCACACCCAAATCCACAAAGCCAACCCGGACTTTCCCGCCACATGCTGCCCAAAGGCAAAAACATACTGTAGGGAAGTCCTGAAACACATTAAAGAAATCTCTGGCCTCTCCATCCCCTGGGACCCAGGAATTGTTCTTCTGGGCGAATCCGGCGATGGAGCTTTCCCAATCTCAGGCCACATCTCCCGTCTATGCAACCACCTGCTACTAGCTGCAAAGATAGCTATGGCTCGATTATGGAAAGACAAACATGGCCCCTCGATCGCCCTATGGTGGGCCAAATGCTGGGAGATCGCAGTAGCAGAAAAGATATCGGCAATCCGCTCGGACTCCCTAAACAGAACCCTGAATATATGGGACCCATTCTTGGACTATGCGGCCAAATACCCATCCCTCACCAGGAGACCTCCACTTACTAGATGGCTCCAATGCAGCCCTCTCTACTAATTCCCAACCACTCCCCGAACATACCGGAACTGAGGGTTCAGGTCCCCAGAACTCTCCCACTCTAGAGCCACATTCAGAATCTGCCCTCCATTTCCTCCATCCTCCAACCCACATCGGACTACAAAGACACTAATTAAATGTTTCAGATGTGATATATTGCATTGTTGCATGTAACACTTTATCCTGCAAGATCAATAAAATGTTGTTATGAAAAAAGACGCAGACAAAGATCCGAAAGCCAGCCGTGGTTGAGTCCCGATTGATGACGTCAACTTCCGACAACCCGACGCCCTTGCTGGGCCTACATTCTTCACTCTTTGCAACAAAACTATCATTGCCGATGTGTACCGCACGCCTCATCTTTGCAGGACGTCCACGACCAATCGTAGACAAGCACCGCAAAGACCACAGCTGCTGCCTCAACATTGTTCACCCCTTTCTTCGAGGAATAATCGACGATACATGGCTCCTGTCTTAAAGAGTTCATTCAAGAAGGATCTGTCTACGACCCATCATCTAACTCTGCTAAACCAGGTACATTGGGGTAGTAGAACATTTGTAGAGGGAAATAAGACACTGCTAAACAATATATGGACTGGGCTTGTCAATATCTTATTTACAGGTGGCCCAGGTGGGGGAATCCTCACACAGAACTGTGTCTAGGTAACGGGACAAAGTATTCTGCCAATTTTTTAACCAACTTGTTTTCCTCCCAAGTCTATTGTTGATACCTTTTGCTATTGATGTGTATCCCATTTGAAACGGTCAGCAGTTGGTTCATTTTAATGGAGTTGAGGAGTAATTGTGGTACCACATGGAAGAACAAGTTACTCTCTTACCTGGTAACGTTCTTTAGATGGGATGGTCCGACGACGTATTCCATATCTATGACAAGTAATGTCCACAGCTGTGCTGCTTCGGAAAATCTTTGGTGTCTGCGTCCTGCGTCGATGACGTCGATGCGCCGTCCCCGAGGACCTCCTCCGACGGCCGACGTCACCCGATGTGATCAGTAGGACGCACAACGCCCATAGCCTCAGTTATAGTTTTTTCCCAGAACATGTGCCACCAGTTTTCTGCCAGTCAGACACACAAGGCCTTGCGGAACGCAAGCTGCAATCGCAAAAGAAATTCTGCAGCGGGGAAGGCAGGGAGGGAGCGATATGGAATACGTCGTCGGTCCATCCCATCGAAAGAACGTTACCAGGTAAGAGAGTAACTTGTTCTTCGAGGGGATTGGGTCCTCCGACGTATTCCATATCTATGACAGACTCCCAAAGCAGTACCAAGCAAGGAGGTGGGAAAGAATTTAGAATACAAATTTAGCATGTCCAATCAGATTGCGGAATAGAGAACTGCCTTGCCAAAGGCCAGATCTTGCCCTCTGATGAAATCGAGGGAATAGTGACGTACAAAAGTATGTACTGAAGCCCAGGTGGCTGCATCACAGATGTGACGAATAGGAACTCCCCTCTGCAGGGCAGTAGACGCAGCCACTCCTCTGGTAGAATGGGCCCGCAAGCCAGCCGGAGGGTCCTTACCCGCCAATCGGTAACACTCGGAGATAGCTAAAATAATCCAACGAGACAAAGTCTGTTTCGTCACAGCTTGTCCCAAACGCTTTCCAGCGTAACCAATGAAAAGTTGATTGTCCACTCTGACCCGGGACATGCGCGAGATATAAAAGCTCAACGCTCTCCTAGGATCAAGCCTATGGAGCCTCTCCTCTTCCTTAACAGGATGTGGAGGAGGATTGAACGCCGGAAGAACAACCTTCTGGCTCAAATGAAATTCCGAAACCACCTTCGGAAGAAAAGAAGGACGAACTCTAAGGACAACCCTGTCCTTGTGAAACACAGTGAAGGGTGGCTTAACTGAAAGTGCCTGTAACTCACTCTGCGAGCGGAAGTAACCGCAACTCGAAACACAGTTTTCAGAGTTAACAGCCTCGAAGGGCACGAATGTAAAGGCTCAAACGGAGCACCCATAAGAAACTTAGGAACAAGGTTCAAATCCCAACCTGGCACCAAAAAAGGTGACGGAGGGAACACATTAGTGAGCCCTTTCAAAAACTGCGAAATTAAAGGAATCTTAAAATAGGAACACTCTTCAGACGAGCGCTTAAATATGGACAGCGCCGCCAGGTAACCTTTAATGGTCCCCACTTGCAAGCCCCTGTGGGCCAAAGAAAGCAAAAAAGACAAAACCATGGGAATGTCGCATTCAAAAGGATCCACATTCTGAACTCTGCACCAGTCGCAGAACTTTCTCCAACGGCAACGGTACAGAGACTTTGTTGCCGGCCGCCTGGCCGAGAGCAACACCTCCATCACGTCTTCAGGGAGGTCCCAATCCTTAAACCTCAACCTTTCAGAAGCCAAGCGTGAAGATTGAAGGATCTGACCTCTGGATGGAGAACCTGACCCCCCTCCCGTGAGAGCAGATCGTCTCGGTAGGGAAGACTACGTGGAGGGCAGATGGACAAGTCTAGAAGGTCCGGGTACCACGTCCTCCGGGCCCACGCCGGAGCAATGAGGATCATCCGGGAACCGAACCTCCGCAACACTCGCGGGATGACGAGGACTGGAGGAAACGCGTACAGCAGTGGGAATGACCACTCCACCACGAATGCGTCTCCTAAGGCTCCTTTTGGAGGAAATTCCCGCGAGCAAAACCTTTCGCACTTCTGGTTGACACTGGAGGCGAAGAGATCCACTTGAGGGGTCCCCCAAAGGGCGAAGATCTCCAGGAGAATCTCCTGAGCCAGCTCCCACTCGTGAGAGATCGTGCTCTGACTGCTCAGAGCGTCCGCCGTCTCGTTGTTGTCTCCAGCCAGATGAACTGCTGAGATCGAAACTTCCTGCTGGATGGCCCAGAACTCAAGCTGCATCGCCTCCCTGCACAGCGGAAGTGACCCTGCCCCCCACCCCCCTTTTTGTTGAGGTAGTGCATGGCCACCGTGTTGTCCGTCAGAATCAGGACACACTTCCCGCGCACAGTCGGCAGAAAAGCCTTCAGGGCTAGCCTGACGGCCTTCAGCTCCAACAGATTGATATGGAGTCTGGACTCCGACGGAGACCAACGACCGCCGACTGTCAGCTCGTTGGTATGAGCTCCCCATCCCGTGAGGGATGCGTCCGTCACGATCGTCACCTCCGGCCAGGGCAGCCAAAACGGGGCACCCTTCATCAGATTGCCCTCGACGGCCCACCACAGAAGGTCCCGGGGTACCGAGGGCGGCACCTGAACAGGGTCCGACAGCCTGCCGGAGGACTGAGACCACTGGAGCTTGAGCGCCCACTGCAAAGATCGCATCCGCAGGCGAGCCTCTGGCACCAGAAGAATGCAGGATGCCATGAGGCCGAGCAGTCTCAAGAACTCGGACCCTGGGAGAGTCTGGGCAAACTGAAACTTGTGCACCATCTGCTGAATGTGAAGAGCCCTCACCTGAGGAGGAAAACACTGCCCCAGGGTCGTGTCGAGCACTGCTCCGATGTACTGGAGCCGCTGTGTTGGTGTCAAATGGGACTTCTTTAAATTGAGGGAGAAGCCCAGCCTGTGAAGGGAGTGGCAGGTGACGGACAGATGATCCAGGACTTGCTCGGGAGAGCTCCCCCTGATCAACCAGTCGTCCAGGTAGGGGCAGACGTGAATCCCCCATTTCCTGAGATGCGCTGCCACCACCACCATGAGCTTGGTGAAAACCCTCGGGGCGTAGGTCAATCCGAACGGCAGGACCCGAAACTGAAAGTGCGAGTCGCCAACCGCGAACCTCAGGTACTTCTTGTGCTTGGGATGAATCGGCACATGGAAGTAAGCATCCTTGAGGTCGAGAGACACCAACCAGTCCTGAAGTTGAAGGGCCTGGAGGACTTGAGAAAGAGTCACCATCTTGAACCTGTCCTTCCTGAGGAGTTTGTTCAAACCGCGCAAGTCCATGATGGGTCTCAATCCCTCGTCTTTCTTTGAAATCAAAAAATAAGGGGAATACCATCCCTTGTTCCTCTCCGCTACAGGCACCAGTTCTATGGCGCCTTTCTCCAGCAGGGCTTGAATTTCCTGCGCAAGGAGCGGATCCGGACTCTTCAAAGAGAGGTTCCCTGGTGGATTGTCGTGAGGCCTCTGCCGAAAAGGAAGACAGTAGCCGTGGGTTATGATCTCCAGAACCCACACATCCAAAGTAATGGCTTGCCACTCTACAAGATGCTGCGCAGCCTTCCCCCAATCGGCGAACCATGGGACCTGGCTTCATGACTGAGTGGTAGCGGCTGCAGTGTTGCCTGAGGGCAAAGAGGCAACTGCCCGAGCGGCCTTGGCACCTCGAGTACCTTTGTTTCCACCTCTGGCACTCTTACGATGGCCTCTGACTGCTAGCCCCTCTCGCTTTACTGAAGGACGAGTAATAGCGAAAGGAACCTCCCCTCCATTGCTGTCCCCTAGGACGAAAAGGCGGAGGTTGACGAACTGCAGCGCCCAACGACTTCGCTGCAGTTTTGGAGGTCTGCAACCTCTCAAGGCTCTCGTCAGCCTTGCAGCCAAAAAGGTGTTCACCGTCAAAGGGCATGTTGAGGAGCCGGTACTGCACATCAGGAGCGAACCCAGACTTCAACCACGCAAACCTGCGCATTACAGTGCTGGCCGCCATGGACCGGCTGACAATCCGCCAAGTTCAAACCCGACTGAACGGTCTCACACATGGCATCCTTGCCATCCTGAACCATAGCAAGGAAACCATCCCGTTCGTCCCCTTCGGGAATATGATCAGCCGGTAATGCAACACAGTTCCACAGAGTGTGTGTGAAACGAGACAAGGCACATATGGAGTTGGCCGCCTGAAGCGCCATACCCCCAGAAGAAAACACTTTCTTCGCCCAACTGTCAAAACGTTTGTCGTCCCTATCCGGAGGGATGGTAGGATACGACGCCTGCTTTGCCGGGGCCGTAGCCGCCTGCACCACCAAACTCTCCGGGGTGGGGTGCCTAGACAAGTAGCAGGGGTCGCTACTGGCTGGACGGTATTTTCGCGACAAAGACTTGCCCACTGCTGGGAGACTCTCCGGAGCAGTCCAAGCCGCCGCCACCCTTCTCTGCAAAGCCATATGAAAAGGCAAAACCGGGTCAGTGGGTGGACCGAGATCAAGGATGTCCGTGAGATCATCCTGAACGAACTCCCGTGGGGGAGCTGACCAACCCAAGTACTCGGTAACCCGAGACATAAGGCGCAGATATGATGAATCGGCATGAGTGCCAGGCTCCGGCCGACAAAACGCCACCTCCGGAGAGGTGTCCAGTCCACTGGCATCATGCAGTGACTGCCTCAGGTCATCAAAACTGACTATGGCCCGAGATAAGGTCATCCAGAACCGTAACCGGAACCAGGCCGCCATCAGAGCCTTCATCACCCTCTGAAATGTACTCCAGGCGGGGAGAGGAAGACCTCTGCGGACCAAAGCAGTGCCGGACCTTAGCCATAGCCTTTTTAGGGGCAAACCCTGTGCCACGGGGCCCCTCCGACACAACCGCTTCGAAAGGCATCGAGGGCGCCGAGCGAGTCGGCGCCGGCGTCGACAGAAAAGGCGGCGAGGGCGCCGAGCGAGACGGCGCCGACAGAAAAGGCGTCGATATCGAGCGAATCGGCGTCGACGTCAGCTGCAACGCCTCCAGCATCTGCAGCGTCGACACAGTCCTCGAAGCCGGAGCTCCGAGCGTGTCTCTCGACAACCTGGGCGCCGACGGCGTTGACGACCCCCTCGAAGACGGAACCTCGAGAGAAATCGTTGACGACCTCGGCACCACAGGCGTCGACGTCTTCTTCGAAGACGTCACAGGATCACGCGGTCTCGAGCGCGTCGAGGACCGGGAACGGGCATGGCGAGAACGGCTACCCTTGTCCGAGCGGGACCTCTCCCGCGAGCCGACCACCCTAGCCCAAAGGCGTATGGGCGGTGTCTCTCAACCGGTGCCGACCGACCCCACTCGGAGGCGCAGACGGACCGGTGCCCTGCGATTCCGGTATCGCTAGCATTGCATGGAGGGATAAGCGACCCGACCGACGGGCGGAGTCCTCGGACGGGGAAGGCGACCTATGCCGGCGCTTCCTGGAATGCCTAGAAGAGGCGGAGGAGTGGCGAGACCGACTCCTGGAAGGAGACCCACCGGACTTCCGACGACGACGTGGAGAGTCACCCCTCGAGTCATCGATCGAAAGCCCTGCAGACATCGACTTCCGGGGCTTAGACACCGGACCTACCGACAGTTTCTTCTTGCGTTCTCGCAAGGCCTTCGCAGTGAGCGACTGGCAGTCAACACAGTCGTCCGTATCGTGGGCCTCCCCGAGGCACCAGAGGCAGGCATCGTGCGAGTCCGTGACCGACATCTTGGACCCACAGTCCCTGCAGTTCTTGAAGCCCGGATGCGGGGTCGAAGATGAAAAAGACATCGCCACAAACAGGTCTTCACACCAACCGAAAAGGTTCAACGAACCAAGAAATAAAACAGCAACTCCATCGAGTCGAGGCGTACCGAGATTCACGAAGCGAACACGTTCGCGGAAAAAACGGAACTAAGGCTATGGGCGTCGTGCGTCCTACTTATCACATCGGGTGACGTCGGCCGTCGGAGGAGGTCCTCTGGGACGCCGCATCGACGTCATTGACGCAGATGCCAAAGATTTTCCGAAGCAGCACAGCTGTGGACATTACCGGTCATAGATATGGAATACGTCGGAGGACCCAATCCCCTCGAAATGGTGCATTTATCACTATAGTATTGCATGAGCACAAGTTTATTATTGTGATTGTGTATACAACTTGAACCTTATTTATATCAAGAACTGTGTTATCACTAATAGTGTGTGGGCATTCCTTTGTGGGGGCTTGGGGACTACACTCTACTTAAGAACCATCCTGCATCACCTCCTGAGAGCTTAAGCGTGGATTGCTCGTCCATACCTATCAAATAGAGAATCTTGGCTGGGGTGCACTGTGCTTCTAATCTGCCACATAGAGGGCAGGAGTACAGAAAAAAAACCCTCCCGTCTTTACAGAGGGTCCTTAGACTCCTGGACGGATTTCAGAAGTTGCACTAGACTACGGATTTCTCGACCCCTGGCACTTGGTTCCTGCAGCAAAGGAGTACAGGCAGTTGGGGAAGATGGTGCAGTGGAGTTTGTCTCACGGTTAGCTGGTCCCACTAACCTAAGGGAAGAAGTTGTCGCTTCCAGAGATTCTCTTGTCGATTAGAAAAAGGAGTTTCAGCACAGTAGCAGGGCTTTGCCGGGCAATTCAAAGGTCCAGGAGGATGCAGCAAGCTTTGTTCAAGGTTTCTTCGACAGGTGTTCTTCTCAGTGGTCGGCTCTGCCTCTAGTCCCAAAACCCTCACCTTTTAAGCAGGCTTCTCCCATTCATGCACAGCCTAGGCTGTCAATCAAACAGCAGGGTGGCTGTCCTAAAAGGACAGCCAGCCAATCAGGACTAGTTGCATTCAGGCACTCCTTGAGACAAATGACAGGGTAGTTTCGGGAACCTCCCTCACTTCCTGCCCTTCCAGACACACTGGAGCCAGAGGTGGGTTCAGGACTGAAGCCCGCCAAAGCCAAAACGAACAAAGGGCTCAAACCTGGCCTGGCGTGCAGAGTAAAACCAAGACCGACCTCACAAACAGAAAATGGCGAAAAAAGAAGACCGGGGCCATTTTGACAAAATGGTCACCTATGGGTGCTGTACTGCAGCAGAGGATTCAGCTTGCGGTAGAAATGCACAATGATAGGAAAATTAAACCACTGCCACCAGACATTTAAAGTAGTGAGGGTAACAAAAATGTTACACGAGTATGTAGGATAAGTGACTACTAGGTAAACCCCCAGCACTCCACATAAGATGGTGTGTGCTAGGCCTACAAAGAGAAAAGTTAAGTAAAGCCAATTTCACTTTACTATTCTTGGGATCAGTAGTTCTCACAAGAAAAGGTATTTAAACCTTATGAGAAATCAAAAGGATATTACTGTGACAGCACTGAAGGTCATCATACAAAAAGTGGATGCCTATGGAGTTTGTCAGACTCCAAAAAAAAAAGGAAACAATCCAAAACAGGTCAAAACACGAGAGTGAGAAAAAGGTTTCACTCTCTCCAGGGTTAAAATAAAAACGTTCGTAGTCCAGCAAAAGAGCTGTGGGTCTCTAAGGTTGAATGGAATTAGAACAGAAATGAGAATTCTCCCCAACACCCATTTACAACTGGTTTCAGCCAGGTATACCTACAGACAAAGGACAGCGAAGTTACAGGCTCGTGCCTCACTTCCTGCAGCCCGCCAAAGGCAAAACTCACAAAGGACTCGTATGTATTCTAAAAGGATAGAGTAAAAGCCCAGAAGGAACTGACAAACGAAAAAAGGATGGGGATATTGAGAAAATGGCCACCCATGGTTGCGGTATTGGAGCTGAGAAATCAGCCTGCTAGTAACCTGCACAAACGGAAGTAAGAAGTAACCACTGCAACCAGCCAGTTAAGTTAGTCAGTTGCAACAGAAGGTTACATGAGGAGTGGGAGAAGGAGTTACACTGTAACCCCCGCCAGGCACCACACATATGGTGGTGCGTGCTGGACCCACAAAAGGAAAGGTTTAGATAAAAGTTATCTTAATATTCTTGAGAACTGTAGTTATCACGAGAAAATTAATTTAAACATGTAGAGAAGTCCAAGGGACTTTTCAGTGACACTGCACATAGGGTGCTGGGTGTCACAGCATAATAGAGATGCCTTTGTAATACATATGGACTTTAACATACTCCATAAAACAGTAAAAATAAAAATCCCAGGGGGCGTGGCTTGGAGCGCCATCGATGTGGCTGCTCCCCTGAGGCCCGCCGTGCGAAGCCCGCCGCTTCTGGGCCCCTAATGCGGCTCCACACCTCGATACCGGAGCCCAGCTGATCCCAAGGACGTCAGAGGACCTGGGGCCCATGCAGGCTGAAGCGGGGACCATGACGCCCGACGAAGTTATCCGCTCCGGTTCCCCGAGCCGTCCTCAGTGACGACTCCCCAAGATGGCGGCCGTGTTCGTCTCTCGGCCCGGGAGGGCGGGGTGAGCTTCCTGAAGCCGCATCTAGACGCGGCTCAACTCCTCGAGCGCCCGGGGCGCGGCGGAGCGACACCAGTCCCCCGGACTTCTCCTCCGGTGGTCTCCCCGAGGCTTCCCGCACTACCAGCCCAAACCTGCACGCGACTGCCTGACGAAGGACGGCACGGACGGTGCCCATCAGGTAGGGGCTGCTGGGGGTGAGGACCCGGGTGGGGGGCTGGCCTCCCACCCCTTCGAGGCCACACAGGAGGGGCCCTCCGGACCTGCCACAGCGCCTGGGGTGGGGGCCGCGCCATCACCACCCCCCCCTCCTCCGCCCTCCAGCGGGCTCCTGCCTCCGCCCCTCGCTGCCCAGGACCCGGAGATCCGGACCCCATACGCCGCACTCCTGGGGCGCCCCGGCCCATACCATCATCTGGGGCCTCCGCCCAGGCCTGAGACCAGGAGGTCCCCTCCCACTACCAGCCCCACCAGGGGATCCAAGCCTGGGTCCACGGAGGAGGAGCGGTTTAAGCCGGGCCACGTTGAGTGACCCACAGCTGCAAGCCCCGAGAAGAGCCTGATCAACGCTGCCCGCCTGGACCCCCGGCCCGGGGCCCTCTCTGACGCCCCCCGAAGCGCCTAGGCTAACCCCCGGGCCTGGCCGCATTTCCATCCCGGGCTGCCCCTGACTCCGGAGGGGTAGCCCCCTCTGGCCTCAGAAGCGACCCGACTGCGTGTCTCCTGGGGCGCCCCGGCCCACTGCATCACCCTCTCTGCTCTCTCTGGCCTAGTCCCAAGTGGGCGCACATCAATCTATCTGCCCACCGGAACCTACGCCCCACACATTTGCCCACCACCAAGATTTGGAGAGCTCACCCCCTTATCTGAAGCCACTGTGCACCGGCCAAGCTTGGAACCAGCATTCCCTTTCCTCAATCAAGAGCCTTGACGCTCATCCACAGGGTGGGCCTTCCAAACCAGCTCCCCACCCACGATTCGCCAATATGTCGAGACAGTCGAAAGCCATTAGAAACGTGGACATTGCTACCATGCTCACCGCTCCTGACAGGGGTAAGAAACCGGACTCAGTTACTCCCACCCCAATGATCTCCCAGGAGGAGGGTGACACCCCAGCTACCAGAGGTGATCTACTGGCGCTTATGGCAGACATCAAAGCCGAGTTTCGGTCCTGCATGTCGGAACTCACCTCCAAATTGGAACAAACGGACCACAGGGTGACCGAAGTGGAGCAAAGACTGAGTGAGATCGAGGACCGCTCCCAAGACCAAACAGCTGCCATGGGAGATATTCAGCAAACAGTAAGAGCCCTCCAAGACAGGTGCGAAATCCTCGAATACAAACAAGAGGACCTGGAAAACAGAGCTCGTCGGAATAACCTCCGAATCCGGGGAGTTCCGTCCTCAGTCCCCGACCAAAATCTTGCAGGCTACATAGGAGACCTCTTCCAAATCCTCCTCCCACAACTAGATAAATCCCAACTGCTGCTGGATCGGACTCACAGACTGCGTCCGCGTCGAGGAGTAGACTCCAACCAGTCCCCGGATGTCATAACGAGAGTTCACTATTTCTCCACAAAAGAAGCTATCTCCGCTATCAGTCGGTCCGGAGATGATCTCTCCTTTCAAGGTCACCCTCTTCAAATTTATCAGGATCTCTCCCTCTCAACCCTTCAGAAAAGAAGGGCTCTCCGACCTTTAACCCTCTTCCTCCAAGAGCGTAAAGTCAAATACAGATGGCTCTTCCCCACAGCACTGCAATTTTCTTATAATGGCTCCCTCCGGAGAATATCCCATTTAGAAGATGCCGCTAAAATCATGCAGACATCCTCCTCCCCGGAGGGAACTACCGCCCCAGACTTGGAAGCCTCGGGGAGCCCTACGTCAGCCCTCCCTCCCCAACCCGGGCGTCCTCCATGGTCCAAGGCCTCCCGAAACAGAAGAAGATAACCCGAGTTCGAGCGGCCCTAGATGTCCTCCGCTCCTCCGGCGTCCCGGACACCCAACGCCCTTTCAGCTAAATTCAGAAACAGTAACTCCGGCCCAACACAGTCCTACGTTCGCCCGGCGCGGCGGGCTTCCTTCACGGCCTATGCCCCCCTCCAAGGCCCGCTTCATCTTAGAGCCCTTGGATGCAAACGTTACTTTGCCAGACACAATTGGCCCTGTTGGCCTGGGGTGGGGTTTCACCCACAATGTTTCCCACCCCGCTAGTTAAAAAGTTGGCCTCCCGTTGGGGGCCTCTGTTAAAACTGCAAGTGCGGTACAGATCACCTCTACACCCTCTTCACGATGGCAGCTAATGGACAACCTGGAGTCCTCCCTCCATCCCCCAAGCAAGGAACCTCTGGCTCCCCGATCCCGGATCACCAGACGCCGAGATGCCTTTCCTGGAATGTTAACGGACTCAACTCTCCCCCCAAGCGCAAATCGATTCTCCAGAAGCTACAAGATGAGGAGGCCGGTGTGGTGTTCCTTCAAGAGACTCATCTCCTCCCGGCAGACTTTGGCCGGTTCCGATCTAGCATGTATCCACGCCAGTTCTTCGCCTCAGGGAACTCCAAAAAGGGGGGCACAGCAATTATGTTTCGGAAAGACCTGCGCCCCCAGATCTTGGACTCCATGATGTGCCCGGAGGACCGCTTCGTGGCCATCAAGTGCCTCCTGCTGGGGGACCTCTACACCTTGGTATCGGCATATGCACCCAACTCGGGACAGGCAACTTTCTATGATTCCCTGGGCTCCTCCCTCTCAAGCTTTGCGGATGGCCAGACAATAATCGGAGGGGACTTCAATGGGGTTCCAGACCCCACTAAGGACAAATCCAACCCCCCTGCTCTTGGCGAGTTCGGTCAGGCCCTCAGTCTGCTGCGGCTCTTCAGAACCCTGGAGGTGAAGGATACATGGCGGGTGCTTCACCCCACCGAGAAAGACTACTCTTTCTTCTCGGGCGTTCACCGAACTTATTCCAGAATCGACCTCCTTCTATCTTCCCCCCAAACTCTCGCCCTCGCTAATGAGGTGTCGATAGGCCAGCGAATTCTATCTCCTCTATCCCTGGAGGAGGACTTGCGAGCCGCTGAGGAAGCCCAGAAAAAGAGTGGCTGGTCTCCCAAGACACAGAGAGCGCTTCGCTCGGCCAGGAAGAAACTGGAGGCCCACTATGCAGAACACACTGCGCAACTTCTGGCGAAGACCAAACAATTTTACTATGCCAAAAGCAACAAGGCCAACAAGTTGCTGGTGGCCAAGCTAGCCAAAACAAGACGGACCAACACAATTATAGGGCTCCGGGACCCACAGGGGGTGATACATCACTCCGAACAGACAAAACTACAACTAGCTTCGGACCACTTAACCCAGGTCATGACAGCACCCCCCCGAGATCGGTCAAAGCAGGAGGCATACCTGCGGAACGCAGCCCTGACGCGTCTCCCGGACTCCACACGAGAGCAGTTGGAAGCCCCAATAACAGATGAAGAAGTTGACGGAGCCATCAAGGCCCTCAAATCGCGGGCCCCGGGCCCAGACGGATTCTCCCCGAGGTTCTATAAGATATTTAAGCTCCAGCTTATCCCCCACATGGTGGCCCTTTTCAACTCTTTCCAGGTCTCGGGATCTGTAACCCCCACAATGCAAGAGTCGGTGACGGTCCTCCTTCCTAAGCCGGGGAAAGACCCGAGAGATCCGGCGTCATACAGACCCATCGCCTTACTGAATATCGACGCCAACTTGTACTCGAAGATTTTGGCCAACCGCCTGGCACTTATCCTCCCGGAAATAATCCACCCCGACCAGACAGGCTTCATTCTTCACCGAGCAGCAGGGGACAACATCCGGCGGACTCTGAACCTAGTGAACATCGCCCACCGCGACTCCCAAGGCCTTGCCTTAATGGCCCTGGACGCAACCAAAGCCTTTGACAGAGTCGATTGGTCCTATCTGGAATGCACCCTGGAAGCATTTGGGTTCGGCCCCACAGCCCGAGCCATGATCCTGGCGAACTACAAGCAGCCTAAAACCATCCTCAGGATCAATGGCGCCCACTCAGCCCCGATACCTCTGTCTTGTGGGACAAGGCAGGGCTGCCCGCTGTCACCCCTACTCTTCGCCCTCACAATGGAGCCCTTCGCCCAGAAGATCAGGCGGAATGAATCCATTAAGGGACTTCAGGTGGGCCCGTCCCACCACAAAATCGCTCTTTACGCGGACGATGTACTATTGACACTCACGGAAGCCAGTACCTCAGCGAAACACGCCCTGGCCGAAATAAAGGAATTGGGGGAGGTCACCGGCTTTACTGTCAACTTCGCCAAATCAGTGGCCCTAGGAATCGGCCTCCGCCCAGAGGAAAAAGAGGCGTTAACGGGTCTGTGCCCGATTGAATGGCGGGACCACTCGTTCCCCTACCTAGGAGTTCTCATCCCAGCAAACCCAAAGGAGACCTATCAGGCGAACTTTCCCAAACTGATCAAGGAGCTGGAGGGAGACCTGAAGCGCTGGACCACGCAAGAGATCTCACTAATGGGCCGGATCACAGCCGTCAAAATGAACCTGCTCCCTAGGTTCCTCTATGCCTGCTCATCTCTATCGGTGCCCTTCCCGACCCAGACCCTCCACGACTTACAGAGGAAGATATCGAAATTCATATGGAAAGGCAAAAAGGCCAGGATCCCCCCACAAGACCCTGATTGGTAACGCCAGGCTGGGAGGCCTAGGGGTCCCGGACCTGCAGGCCTATAGGGCAGCGGCGCAACTGTCACACCTACACGCTTGGCAGTCGAGCACAGCCCGCCCCAGATGGGTGGAACTGGAGCAAGCCCAGCTCCCGCTCCCCCTCCGGTTCCTCCCTCATATCCAACCCTCTCTCAGGGCGCGCTGGAAGGACATCCTACTGACAACGAAGCAGACCCTAAGCTCCTGGGACTGGGCCCTAAAGCAGAAAGGAATCCCGAGGGGCCGAGGCCCCCTTTCGCCGATCTTTCACAATCCCGACTTCTCCCCGGGATCTCTCCCCCGCAACTTCCAGAACTGGATAGACGGGGGCCTTGAAACCCTGGGGCAGATGTACTCCGAAAACAGACCCCAGACCTTCGAACAGTGCAAGGAGACTTTTCGGCTTCGAGAGAGGGACAGATTCACATACTGCCAGCTCCGCCACTGGTGTTCACACCCCCAGACCCTCCAGGCGGCAACTCGCCCCCCGACTCCACTGGAGCTAACCCTCGCGGAACTGCCGGCTAGAGGAAGAACTTCAGCCATATATAGATGCTTCTCGGGGGACTTTCTGGCGGCAAAAACTCGATCCATGGCTCAGTGGGAGGCGGACCTAGGCCATCCGTTCGATGACCAAACTTGGGTAGACATATGGTCCCGCACCCACTCCTCCTCCACCTGCGTCACCAACAAAGAATGTGCATACAAACTCACCCTGCGCTGGTACTACCCCCCTCTCAGACTCCACCACATGAATCCACAAGTGGACCCCGCCTGCTGGAGAGGCTGCAGTCAACCAGGCTCTTACTTTCACATGTGGTGGACATGCCCCAAGATCCAGCAATTCTGGACCAGGTGTCTCAACCATTGAACAAGTCACCGGCTCGACCCTCCCGACGGGACACTGAGACAATTCTACTGGGGATCCCGGTCCCCGGAATCTACCCCCGCTCCGGCAACAGGGCTAAGCTCCTCACACAATGCCTCTTGGCGGGCAAGACAGTTCTGGCCCGTTTCTGGAAGTCGCAAGACGGCCCCTGCCTAGCCCACTGGTGGGGAAAATTGTGGGACATTTTAATAGCGGAAAAGGTCACCGCTGCGAGAGCGGGGACTCTGCACCGCTTCCAGAATGTATGGGCTCCAGTGCTGGACTATGATCAGCGATTTCCTGCAATGACGTTCAAGCCAATCAACGCCCGTTGGGCCCTGGGGGACCTGGAGAGTACGCACCAGGCGGGGGTGATAGACTGAATCTCTGGCCCGGGAAAACCGGAATGATGGGGGGAAAGGGACACAAAGCCAGAATCTTTTCTTTGCAATGTTATACTGCCACCCGATACTGTTTGTAACCTATACTGCCTTGCTATAAATAAACATATTTAAAAAAAAAAAAAAAAATCCCAGTCAAAGAAGCAGAATGGGTGAAGGATAAAAGGTCCACTCATTCAGGAGATTAAAACCAAAAAGTCCGGAGTCCAGCAAAAGTGTTGGGGGTCTCAGGTAAAAGTGAATTAGCACAGAAATGGAAAGTCTCCCTCCCCAACACCTAGGGACAAGGGAAAATAATCACCAACTCCAGCAAAACGTTCTGGGGTTGGCACAGGTCAGGAGTATTTATAACAAATCTGAAAATCCTACCCGACACTAATTCTTCGAAGATTTATGTTTTGGCTCAATTTAGCACATTAAGTAACATTAAGTGCTCTAAGGAAAGTGCTTTCAGTTCTGTTTAGGAAGTAGGAAGGACATACATAATGTACAGAGTTTCTGTAAATGATTTATGCATTGGCTTAATTTGGCACATTAAGCATTTTTGACATTAAACGTTTTAGAATGACCCATAAAAATGCTGTTAATATGTCCTCACTGTTGAAGAAACACAATTTTACACAAAACAATTTACATACCCGAGTGCTGTGACTTAACTACATGTCCATCAGATGCCTTGCAGAGAACAGTAAATCCATCTTTTGGTGGGAACTTAAAATCTTCTTCCCCAAAGTTGAATTTTAATTCAGCATTCTGAAATGGAGTTGGACAAAAATATCAAAAGTGCACTTGTGACAACGAAATCTTAGCCAAAAATAAAAGATGCAGAATAAGAGAATTGCATAAACTAACATTAAAATTGCACGACCAGTAACAAATATAGAAGAACAAAACAGTAAACTCTGACAAAAAATGCAAAATATTTAATAGTGAACAGTTAAATACTAAATTTACGGTTTTCAAGCCTCAATTTACCAAGTCCTGCAAGTTAGGTGCTGCGATTACTTGGGGATTAGATTTAATGAAGTGGTGGATGAGCCGGCCAATTGTTGAAAGCTAAGGTCAACCTAAGCCAATACAGTGGGTGTGTATCTTACTTCTTGGAGTCATGGAAGTGGGGCAATCGCTCTGGCCATTGAGCTGTTTGACAAACAAGCCCTACCAGCAGCGCTGTATGGTGCCGAGATATGGGGTTATACATCCTCAATTGAGAATTCTTTTTAAAGACATTTTTGTTACCTCCAAAAAATGCCCCGACTTTGTTGATTCACTAGGACTTGCAAACCTGGCCTGTAGCTGCACAGACTGTCCTAAAGCCAGAACTGTATTGGGCAAGACTCGGGTCCTCTCCTGGCATGTCAACCTATACAGATGCACTTAGAGACTTTCGGAAGATGGATGGTGCGGCCAACTGTGGGTGGGTGCATCATGTGAAAAACAGGTTAATTGGGTTGGAAGCAGGATCTTGTTGGGTTATTCCCATAGACTGTCGGCATGATTCTAAAGCAGACCTCAAAGCAAAGGCGAAGACTATTGCCGTGGCCAAATTTGAGATTCTAGTCTGAGCTTTGAAGAAAGGTCCAGAATTCTTACATTTTAACATGATGGGGAATTGTAATCCCATCTTGGATGTATTCATCCCCCCTCAGAGCGTTCACTATATTTACGCTTTAGATTAGGGTTTTTATCCAGGGCGCACTACACCCGCATCTGGTCTGTGTCCAATTCTGGCTAATGACCCCTTTGTAGATTGACCAATTAAACCTTATTGCATTTTATGCTAATCTGTCCCCATCAACCTTTTTATGAGACGTCGGTACCCGTGACCCATTTCTGTGGAGTCAAGGATAAGAAACGCTTGAGATGCTGTGCAGTTTTTAACTTGCTCAATGGGCTGGAAAGTTATTTTCTCTGCCAGATAGGATCATCGCGTTTAGCTTTTAAGAAGGTTATGGGGCAATGTGGGATTTACTTGTTGGGTAACCCCATGAGGCTGCAAGCATGCTCTCCTCATTGAGGGTACCCTTATGAGGAGGTACCAATTCCAGAGGTCTTACAAACAAACATTCATATCAACTTGTTCTTTTAAGTTCTAGTATTTGTGTATTTTAACCCTATCAATTTTCTTTTGTACAAATTGATTATGGTGCTGAATTTTGCTAAAGGTCAATCCAAATAAATCTGTTACAATGAACAATAAGGAATCCATACAAATGACCTTCGTTAAGGTCCCATCCATTTATTGGATGAGTACAAAATTGACCAAAAGTGGTTGGGAGATTGCTGTAATTTCATTTTAAGGTTGCATTTAATATTCAGGTATCCAAGCAGGTGGGGGACACATGGACATCACAGTGTACATATTATCCACTTTAATCTGCACTTCAGTCATGTTCCAATGTGTGGATTTTGATTTTGGAGATTCTGGGGCCACTGTGTAACGCCCATTCACTTTTTCCTTTTTTCACATTTTTATATTAGCTCGATAATTTCACCCAAGGGTATGGATTCTGTGAGGAACCCTATTATAGTGAACAGGGAAAGGACACTGATGTCATGCAAAACTATCAGGATAGTGAAGCTGGTTATTAAGGTTTAGTCTCAGTGGGGGGAGGGGCAGTCTAGAGATATGAGAGACACATAGCACTCCAATAATTCAAATTAGACAAGATTACAAAAATACAAAATAATGTATTAGGCTTTTGAATATTTGAAGCCAACAAAACCCTAGATAAGCATTGGCACACTGTTAGTAAAGATATTCTTTTTGCCGCTTTCCTCTCAAGACCTCTGTGGAACACCCTTTCTTTTTGCTTTGATTGAACTGCTGAGCTGACTTTTTGGAGGCAAGTAACTTCCCTTGTCTTTTCTCTCATTCCTACCAGGAACCTGATCAGTCCTTAAGAATCTGAGCCGAGAGACTGTATCTCTATCGATTTCTTGTATGGTTGCAATGCACACATTAACCTAAAGTGAAGCAAGGTTAGGAAACTTTGATCGTATCATTTTCTGCAGTGTTTTTTTGTTTACATTTACAATGTGCTTAGGATGGGCTGGTGGCAATGTATATACAGCGTTTCGTACTTTTTACTGGAGCACTTTTGCATTTAGGGCAATTGGTTACTAAAGTTGCCTAGCACCTAAAGATAAGCATTATTGGGGGCATTTTCCAAAAATCATACTGACATTAAAACTTTAATAAGCTATCCCAGTGGTTTGTAGATCTCCAACTCTGAGTAAAAGTATGTACTGACTCAGGACCTTGATTAGAGTGGCAGAGCAGTCAGGCTTATCTTAAGAGGAAGATGTCAGCTGAACGCAAGTGCACTGAACCCAGTTAGGCATGCACATCAAAGAAGCACTTAAATATATAATTTATAAGTATTATATTTACCCCAGAATCACTTTAAATACCTTATACGTTTACACTAGAAATCTTAGATTATACTTCAAAGGGCACTTCCACTTTTGTGTTTGTTCGTGGTTACATTTGTTGCAATGTTAGAAAGGGAAAAGACAAGGCTATCCGTAATTACGCGCACTTGCGGTTCTTGCAGATTTACGGTAAGACATTTACTCTAAAAACACATACAGGAAAGTAACTTAAAGGAAGGAAAATGGTTGGAGGAAAACTAGTCTGGTTCAAGGTTCTAGAGAGGGTTTCTTCGCACAGCAAATCTTTTAAGTCCAAAAACATAACCCGATCTAAAGGCAGTTGGGAGAGGGCTCAAAGTCTTGATAAGTAGCAGAATACGTAGAGTTCCTGTGGATTTCTTCAAGTCTCTAGTCTTTTAGAAGCAGGAAGTTGCAAACTTACAGTGGAGACCCTATTAAGGACTCGAAGGGACACAAGCAGCAGCTTGAGTCAGAGTCATGAGGGGGATTGTCCTGGACTCCTCTACATGCACTCCAAAGCTCTGGAGTGACTTTCTGGAATAAGTCAAACAATACCTTTTATCCCACAGTACCTTGGGTTAGAACATTTTTGTGCTGGATGCTCTGCGATGTTGCAGCTCTGGACCCAGCCTCTCGATTCCGTGGTCTGATGACTGAAGGCAGAACACTGGACGGGATTGCTCAGCAACAGTCTCGAGGGAGGACCTGGGGCATGACTTTCAACAACTCCGTCACTCAGAAAACGGGGTCAGGACAGCAATGGTCGCTTCACGGTGTTGCAAAGGGTCTGCAGGCGTATCTGGTCGTCTTCTTCAGTTACTACAGTTTCCAGTGGTCGACTAGCTTTTCACTCCAGAAGGTTCACCTTTTATACAGTTCCAGCACACACTCCTCTGCAATCTCCCTCAGAATTTTACAGAAAGGGGCGTTTGGCTGTCCAATCAGTACAGCCACACTCCCTCTGTAGGAGCTGGTCCTATTCAGGCACTCTGGCAGACAAATGACAGTGGGGTGCGTTAGGCAAGAATTGATGTAGGAACACTTTGCGAGACTACACAACACTTGTCTACTTCGCATTAAGCAACATGCCTTTTGGTATCGGTCTGTACTACACAAGTTGGTAGTGTGACTGAGCAGTCAGGCCCATCTCAAGAGGGGTAAATGTGAGCTGTAAAGCTGCAACAATGAAATTTGCAAATAAACACGTACACTCGGTTTCAGTTATAGTTATTTATTGAACATCAATTTTTAAATAAACATTCTTTAAAAGGGCAAAATATGGAACACTGTAAATATACTTTAAAATACTTTCCAGAATCAAACAAGTTAGTGAATATGCTTCTTACACTTCCTACAGCCTGAGGCGACTTCATTCACAAGGACAGTAATGGCATTCAAGTATCACTAGTTATACTTTGCATATTCAGAGGTTGCGGAAAGGTTGAAGGAAGGAAAAAGGTTCTCAGTATATGTGAGGACAACTAAATCTACCAATGAAATGAAGACAAGCCTTTCCCAGCAATAACAGTCTAAAACAAGTTACCAGCTATCAGGGACAAACAATATCAAAGTCAATGGGCTAGAAGAGACTGCAGGGACACAGGACAGCCAAAGTCAATTGAGCACAGTCTATGGAGATGAGGCACTTCTTAGATCAAATGTCTTGCACAAAGTTAGGGTTTGTAGAAAAATCACTTGTAGGGTCACAAGCTGTAAAGCCTGTGAAAAGTAGAGTTGAAATCAACTCTAAAAGGTAAGCCACTGCAAGTCTCAACTGAGAAAAGCACAGCTCAAACACACTGAGGTAAGTACCCAAGTCTGTTAAGGATTCCAATCTGGCATCACACACTGGACCAGGACACTTCGTCTTAGCCTGGGATGTGGTGCTCAATAGGAATGCTTTTTCTTTAATTTCAATGAATTCAAATTGAGTGGGTACCCGACCCGTTTCACACCCTCTTTTACAAATACCCGGGTCACAATGGACCATGAACTAGGCCGGTTGGTGAAAATACAATATTTATTTTTAGAATTCACAAAAATCAAACAAATTTTAATATTGGGCAGCAGTCACAAATGGGGTGATAATTACAATAAAAACTACTGAACTACACGTGTTAACCTTCCACATGAACATAACCAAAGCACAATTGAATAGGAGCACTTTTTAAATTAGGATAGATAGCACCCAAGTTAAGGTTTCCTCCTGTGATATTCCCTCAATCTGACCTTCCCTCATAAAATAAGAGGCAAAAGGCCTAAAATGACACTCTGATTTTGACAAATAATTAAATGTGTGTTTAAATAATGATATACATATATTTCATCACAGTATCAGGAGGTTATACCACTATCAACCATAAGGTAAGGTATCACAAAAGCATACAGGTCACAAAACAGATTGACATTGAAAACCCAGTGCAGCCGAATTCACATGTGGAAAAGTTGAATTTGTTCTAGTTTGCAGTTTTAAATGTAAAAACGGTTTTCAAAATAAAAGGGTGAAAAACACTGAATTCGAATGCGGTTTTTTGGCAGGGTAATAGATGCACAGCACAGTGACAACATAGAAGTGAAAGGAGGACTATAGCTGGTGAAATAAGAAATTTGGAAGGTAAAATGAGGTTCGTTTTTAGGAAAATAAAACAGTTAAAAAGAAAAATCGGTTTTAAAAATTAAAGGCACATTTTTCTTAAACTAAATGATCTAGACTATAATGTTAAAGAAAGCCACGGTACGTTCAAAGATTGATTTGCAACGTCAACCTTTCAACTCCGTGTTCAAATCTTTGCAGGAATTAATTCAAATTATTCCAAATTTGACTAAGGAGTTACCAGATGAGATGGATGAAAGAATGACGCTAACACTAGAAAACAAGAACAGGGTGCACAGAGAATTAGAACAGTCTAGACAAGTTATCAGGGTATGGATAGGGTTGCTTAGAGAGTGGAACAAAGAAAAAGGTCAAGATGGGGTAGACTATGTGTTATGGAATGTGGGATACTCAAGTCCGCTCTTAAATTTGGCATTAGGAACAGTCAAGCGGTTTCTGGACTCCAGGGCTCGGGTAACCAGGTAGCAGCGGACTCTCCTAGCACAACAGTTGGGCCTGTCTGGTCCCTGGATCAAAAGGACAGCTGGATGGCAGGGTTGCAGCAGGCATGCAGTTAGTGGGCAAAAAGCCGGGCTGGGTCTCGGGATGCTTCCCAAAAGAATACCCCAGCTTTTCCTTTTGGTTATTGGGATTTTGTAGTGCGATGTTCTTGATTGAGGCCTTGCTGGTGTAGGATCAGCTATGCTTTGGCTTTGCAGTGGGATCTGAAATTTGCTAGGATGAATGTAGAGTATCGGGAACGCAGGCGTAGCACGCCTCTAAACAACTGGATTGGTCAGGGGTGATAGTTACAGCCTTCCTCTTAGCTGGGTGGGTTTCAAGGGCATGATGTCAGATGTATGATGTTTTATGATGCAAGTTTTACAATGTCCAGAACCTCCCACAGTTACTTTAGCTAAAATCCATTTTTGACATGAATGGCACATGTGTACAATTGTGGCATCTCAATAAATTACATGGGCAAGTTACATACTTTATGCAGCACATGCCAGTCCAACTCTGCAGTCTGTAAGACATTGTTTCGCCCGTCTAATATTTTTTGTTCATTTTTAGTGTGAAATATTCAGCCTAAAATTCTATAACTTTATACAGGTGTATGGATTATAGTTAGGCATGCCAGTATTGAATTTCACATTGGCATTATGTACACTTTTCTTGAAATACCCAATTGTCTGCCATTTCTGTTCCGAGATGGCATTGAAGGCTACAACGTCTTAAATTACAACCCACAAAATTACATTAAAACTTAACTTTTTACATTCCTGCGAATTTCTGTTGCACCGTTTTCAAGGTTTCTTAATAAAATAGTCTTTTGAAACAAACGGCATCCTTTGTCCTTCCCTGGGACCATTTTTTTGTCTTCAGCTACCACCAACTGTCAACCCCCAGTGTTGGGAGGGTGTTTCCCAGTTTGAAGGTTTTATGGCCACTTGCACTTCACAGATTGGTGTCCCAGAAGTTCCATTATAAGAGGCCTCAGCCCAGACAAAGTCTGCCAAGGTAGCACTTAGCACTTTTGTGTTCTAGCATCTACTGTGGGGGCCTTCTGTTGCTGGCATCACCCCCAAGCAGAAACCTGTTTGGGACGGACTTCACCCAAGTAGCCAAAACAATTTAATTCCTTATTTTATTTATTTTTGTTATAAATCAGAATAAAACCTGTTGAATAAGATCTCTCGTATATGTTTCACAGCACAAACCCCTTCACCTTGCTAGATAATGGCAGAGTCTTATCAAACATACACTTTTAAACAAGTATTTTTCTTAGTTTGCAAACGTACATTTAAACATGTGGTAACTGCTGGCATTTTTCTTTGCAACTCTGGTTTTTCTCTTCCCTTTGAACTCCCACATTGTTTTTTAGCCATCATTAGTTTCTTGTAGGCAGAAATTTGTTTTCACACAGATGTACTGAAATTGACCTAGGCCCAGAGAGCCAGGGCCTTTTTGGCGCATTGATCTTTGATATTTTGTATCCCAAAAGTAAAGTGTTTCCCTGTGTAGCTGAAGTAAAGCTTCTTTTGATTCCTTCAGAACTGAAAAACAGCCTGCCATTCAGGGATACTGTTCTTGTCTGCTGGAGCACAATGTGAATGTGAATGGGCATGGCAGGGTCTCATTAATAAAAGTAGTATGAGGAATCAGGAAGAGAGAGCATCAGAGCGGCATAATTTTTAAATGTAAATATTTCCCTTTTTGAATGGGAACTTTGGGCTTGCAGCAAAGCTGGGCTGCTTTTTCACTCCCCTTGTGTACATGTAA
Organism: Ambystoma mexicanum; assembly: GCF_040938575.1. Classification (NCBI taxonomy): domain Eukaryota; kingdom Metazoa; phylum Chordata; class Amphibia; order Caudata; family Ambystomatidae; genus Ambystoma; species Ambystoma mexicanum. The sequence continues at coordinate 410,253,730 of NC_090927.1, forward strand.
GCAACCTACCGACAGGCTTTTTCAGTGGGCCCCCTTGTTCCATCCTGCCCAATATGTGCTTGGCAAGATGGTGCAGCCATCTTTTTGTTGCTGCAAAACGCAGTTTTGGTGTGATGCAGTGGATCTCAAAGGAGCCAGTGCAGCCATATTGCCATTTCTGCTGAAATGCAGCCTGGTTATGGATGGGAGTACTGCTGAGTGGGTAAATATATCCCACAAGTCTAAACAGTACCTCTGGTTTGAAGAGTGGTCCAGCTTGATTCTGTCCTGTTGCAGCGATGCAGACCCTGGGTTCCAGAACCTCTGTTGTGGGGACAAGAGGGAGGATGTCTGGAGGGCTCCTGCAGCGGTAGTATGGCTGCCGTCGGAAGCTACGGGCTCTTTTTGGTTCAGCAGCACTTTGCGGATACAGCGCTCAATAAACAGCACTCTTGCGTATCTTGGATACCGGTTGGGCTTCCTTCACTTCTTGGGTCCTACACTCTGGTGAGGGGAGTCTAGCTCTGGTCGTCCTGCTTCTGGAGGGTCCTTAGGAAACTCCTGGAGCTTCTGGATAGATTTCAGATGTTGCACTACTACGGATTTCTCGACCCCTGGCACTCGGTTCTTGCAGCAGCAAAGACGTACAGCCAGTCGGGGAAGATGGTCCAGTGGAGTTCGTCTCGGGGTTAGTTCGTCCCACTAACGCAAGGGAGCTTCTCTTGTCGATCAGAAAAAGGAGTTTCAGCACAAAGGTCCATGAGGATGCAGCAAGCTTCATTCGCCATTTCGTCCAGTGTTTTCTCCCAGTGGTCAACTCTGCCACTAGTCCTAAAACCCTCGCCTTTTAAGTAGGTTTCTCCCATTCATGCACAGCCTAGGCTGTCAATCACACAGCAGGGTGGTTGCCTTGAAAGGCCAGCCAGCCAATCAGGACTGGTTGCATTCAGGTATTCCTAGAGACAAAGGACAGGGGAGTTTCGGGACCCTCCATCACATCCTGCCTTTCCTGACACACTGGAGCCAGAGGGAGGCTTCAGGGCTGAAGAACGCCAAAGGCAAAATGAACAAAGGGCTCAAACCTGGCTCAACGTGCAGAGTAAAGCCCAAGAAAGAACTCCCAAACAGACAATGACAAAAAAAAGAAGCCTGCTGCTATTTTGGCAAAATGGTCACCCATAGGTGCCGTTGGGGAGAATCTTCAGTTTAGTGCTAAATTCCTCCCACCTTGGGAGACCCCCAGCTGTTTTTGCTGGACTTTAGGCCTTTTGCCCCATGGATGTCAATCGGGAGACCTTTTAAGTTCCCTATAGCTAACGTGTTTCCTCTTGTCATTTTCTCTAACTCGTATATCTATTTCCCAGTGCCAGAATTCAACCTCGGGAGTTCTGCACCTTGAATTATCTTTCTTTTGTCTGTGGTCAAGGCATATACTGTGGCCTAGCTCCTCCCTTCTCTAAATAAAGGAAACTGAAATCCCAAACTCGTGCTCGTCACCCATCGTTTTTCGATCCATAGCAGGGACAATGGTTCTGCACCGCCTTCTACCTGGCAGCGACCTTAGACTACTTTCATACAGTGGTGAGCCCCCTCCCTCTGACCATGGGAACGCTCTTTAGGTTCATTTAGCCGCATCAATGATGGACGCCCGAGATATAGGGAAGTTTAAATCAGACCATCTTACTTCCTTATTCATAAAAAAAACAAAAAAAATAAACACACCCTACAGGGCCACATGTGTCCCCTGGCTTTTCCCCACGGAAGGTTACTCCATCTTCATCGGACAGATCCTGTCCCCAATTTCTGTGACTTCTCACCTCTTCATCTCTATTCAGAGTCAGTTTATCTAAAGACAGCTCCTCCGGTTCAAAACTACATGATGCTCCCTTTCTATCATACAGCTACGTGCTCGAGTCGATCATCTTTACCCTTTCCCTGCAGTACTCCCTTAGTCCTCATAACATGAGAGACTATCTATTGCGTCCCCAATACTTCTAGAGTCAAACTCATCCTCCAGATTTGCTCTGGACAGACCTGCTATAGGCTCATGTGCTGGGAAGAACTCATCTGTCCTCCCATGTCACTACTGGATTAGAATTCATGACTTCCTTTTCCATATGATCAATGTTCCGTGCGCGCTGCCTTCCCTTTTGTTCTATCTCATCAAATTCTCTTCGCTTCCTTGCTTCCTCCCTGTTAGGGAGAATTCTCTCATAAGGCTAATTTCCCAAACCTAGTGAGTCCCCACAGCTATGCTGGATTTTTGGGGGTTGTTTTTTTCTCCTGCTTAGAGTGGGACTCTCTTCCTCCCACTCTTAGGCATGATTTGAGGTATGTCTTTGACTATTGTGTGCTTATGGGCTATGGGGTCTTTTTACTCCATAGGGTATCATCTGTTTTAGTGTATGTTTTACACAGCACCCTCAGTGCAGTAACACAGGGGTGTCATAGTGACCCCCAAACAGACTCCATACCCTGGGACTGACTACTGTCTCCCAGGGCATGTAAAGTCACCATTGGCTTTACTGGTCCAAAATTGTGAACAGAACCAGTACAAACGATCATATTGTGGAAGTACTGGAAGGGGTTAATTCGATTGCCCCTGGGTCTGTTTCCAAGGGGGTACTGTCCAGTCCCCCCCCCCCCTTGTCGAGTTTCTGGCTGGTGGCAGTGGTTACCACGCAAAATATTCCACCGGAATATTTCCTATGGGATTTTCCCACTAATTTTAAACGCACCACTTTTTGGTGCAATGCTAAAGATACCGCCGGTTTATTTATTGAATATAAAATCACTGGTTGGGTCTTTTTGCCAGAACTATTTTCTAAAATGGCGTTTGTGTCCGTCTCTGTAACTCCAACCAAGGTCGAGCCCTTTGTTCCACTTTTTGGTGGGCTTCTCAACAGAAGCCCTCCAACTGGTGCCACTGTCTGGGTTCCACAGGATATGTGGGTGGGGGAATTGGCACCCTGGACTGCGTTGCCTTAGCAACCCAAGTCACACTCTGTTCCGATTGGCCCAGTGGTGACATGTTTGTGTGACAGCGAGGCTGTTGAATGGGGGTTTTTCTGCATAAAAGCAGGGCTTTTGGGACTGGAACTTGAGAAGTCGCCACAAGACCTAAGAAATCCAAAGAGGGGAGAAGCTGAGCCATGTGCAACGACGACACCACCGGTGGAGCCCTGCTGCAACCACCTCACCACTTTCCCGACAGGAGAACATCTTATGCTGAAAGAGTCTTCTTCCTCTGAGCTGGTGGGAGCAACCAGTTCGCCATTCACCTTCCAGGACGTCGCTTGGTCAAAATCGCCAGTGCCAAACACCCCGGCGGCCGGATAGCCAAGCTTGACCACGAATAACAGGAACACACCTTTTTACCGAACGAACTCCGTGGCTGGTCTCTTCCCGGGGCAGTGCAACGACTCCAAGTTTCCTCCTCGACGAGATATTCTCTTCCCCTGGTCGAATCCACGAACTGCACCCGCTGCCAGGAACAACTGCCACCGCTGGAGCTTGCTCAACTTTAAAAAGGTACTGTGTTCCACCTGGCCTCCACTTTCTACGGTTTGCTAAAGGTGACCCTTAAATCCTTGGCTTTCCAACTGGGTTGGCCCCCAGACCCAACTTTACATTCTGAATCAACCCAACCTCTTTTGAACATTTTTACAAAGACATGAATGCATTTCTAAACTGTGTGATCTGGGGCACATTTCACCTTACTCCATTTAAAGTGGGCCTGGCCTATGAACTTTGGCTCTACAGTAGACTCTGCCGTCACTAACTTGTTTTGGTCTTAGAAAAGTGTTGGGAACTGTTTTATGTTCATGACCTGCCTTTTTCTCTCCCTTTAACTTAATTATTGGAGTGCCATCTAAGTTACGCGTTCACATCTGTTTTTACAAATAGTGGTGTTTTGACTTAGACTTGTCTAAATAAAATTCTTAAAGGAGGTGTGTATACTTTTCTGATTGTGTTTGAACTTGCTTTGATTTATAGTGCTAGTGTATTTCCTTAAGTGTGTGTTAAATAATTATATACTTTTGATACCATGCTCTGGTCAGTGTTTGCTTGCCCTACTGTATTTTTAGCCCTACTGTGTATCCTCTGTATACTGCCATACTCTTCTTGAGAGAAGTTTGACTGCTCAGCCACAGCTACCAGGTAAATCTGGGTGGTACAGACTGCTACCAATTGGGTTTACAGCTTACTCCTGTAGTCTTAATCTTCTTGCAGTGGTCCCCAAGGGAACTGCACAGGATTCTGCCTAACACTCCCTTACCCTGTCTTCCTCTTTTATCTTCATATCTCTCCTCTCATTTGCCCTTCTCATCTCTTCATCTTTGTATTCTTTTATCCCTTAATTTCAGTCCCTTCTCTTGATACAACAGTTCCCGTCTATCCTTTATTTTCAACCCATCGTCTTTCAATCTCTCCTCTTTTGTTCCTTTTTACCTGTTCATCTTGATCTTCCCTTTGCCTCACATCAAGTTTGAACAAAATCTGAACACCCATCCATTTGTTCTGTATAAGCGCTAACTCATCAGTCTTATCTTTTCTCCTTTCCAACTCTATTTCTCGTCCTATATCTAGAGATGTACTTGGTTGTTCATTTTTCTCTTTATCTCGTCTCTCCTTGTCCCTCAGGACCTTAGAGATTACACCTCTCAGTATTTTTCTCTGGGCTCTCGTCACTGTTTTGCACAGGTGACTCATGATGGGTTACTATACCTAGTTGCTGCCTTGAGCTTCCTTAATGGGTACAACCCATCTTTCTTACCATCGCCATCTGCTTCAGGCGCGGCGGGTGGAGCGGAAGGCTCTTCACCCCTCCCTCTTTGTATAAATTAAGTTTCCAATCTACAGGAGGTGGGTCTTTTCTTTCCTCCCGATACGTCCTCCAGTGCTCGCTAGTCACATGTCTAACTTTTTTTAGGATTTGGGGAACTTGGAGAATCCCAGGTCAGTGAGCAGCCGGACGGTCTTCGATGTGTGTTCGACAGCGAGTTCCCTTGTTCTTGCTCGGATGAGCCAATCGTCCAGGTAGGGGTAGACGTGGATCCCCTGCAGCAGCAGGCGCGCCGCCACTGGTGCCAGGCACTTGGCGAATACCCTGGGCGCCGACTTCAATCCGAATGGGAGGGCCTTGAACTGGTAGTGCCGTCTTTTTGACTACGAACCTGAGAAACTTTCGGTGTCCTTTTAGAATGGGGATGTGAAAGTACGCATCCTCCAAATCCAGCGACGATAGGAAGTCGCCTTCCTCCAGCTGGCCCAGCACGTGCTGGAGGGTGACCATCCAGAACTTCTGTGCCTTGATGTATTTGTTTAGTCAACGCAGGCCCAGGATGGGACGCCATCCTCCTGTCTTCTTTCTGATGAGGAAGTATCTGGAGTATACTCAAAAGCACCGGAGCCTCTTTGGGACGAGCTCGATGGCTCCTTTCTTTAGTATCGCCCTTACCTCCAACAGCAGTTGAGGGACGTGGTTTTCCTTCCTGGCCACGGGAGGAATGCGGGGGCACTTTAGCAATTCGAGAGTGGGCCCGTGGGCCAGGGCATCCAGCACCAAACGGTTGGTGGAGATGGACTCCCACACGTTGACAAACTTAGTCAGGCGGCCTCCCACCGGGGTGCTCTAGTGGGGCCCGACGCAACAGCCCGTTCAGTCTGGCTTGGCCTCCCTGGCGACGATGGCGAGATGCACCTGACTTGCCTCATCCCCGGTAGGCTTCTTGCGACGAGGAGTTATGTCGAGGAGACGCCTCCGAATCCTTTGGAGGCACCTTGCTTGCCTCCGAAGTTCCAAAAGGGGCGGCCATCGTTGCTGCAGAACTCCCAGGGCCCGAGCCGTCTGTCGGTCTTGATGGCCTGCAGTGACTCATCCACCATCTTCCCAAACAGATTGTTCCCGTCGAAGGGCATGTCCAAAACCTTGGCTTGCACGTCTTGGTGGAAATCCGTTGCCTTGAGCAACCCCCGCTGTTGAAGGCAAACGCTGTTGCCCAACTGGCGGAAAAAAGTGTCGGCAATGTCCGTGGCTACCGATATGGCGTGGTCCAACGCCTCCTCACCTTCCTGTAGGATCGCCAGGGCATCTGTCCGGTAGGAAGTCCAAGGGGGGGGAGGGGGGAGGACGGCGATCTTGTACCACAACTCCCTGTCGCAGCGGGCCACAATTGCTAGGGTGTTGGCCGCCTTATTTGTCGTCGCCGCCGAGATGACTCTTCGTCCCATGGCGTCCAGTTTCTTTCCCTCGCCGTCCGGTGGGGAAGTCGAAGTTGAGGCCGATGCCCCCCCCCCCCCGCTTTCTTCTTGGCTGCCGCCGAAACGACCGAATCCAGGGTCAGTTGTGACCAGGGCCTCTCCAGGAGCTTAGCCGGGTTCTCAGACTTTCTCTTCCCCGAGCCAGAGCATTGGCTCATGGTTGATGGTGCCGGTGAAGGTGCGCCCTGCCTGGTAGCCGAGGAGCCCATCGGCGCTCCCGGTGCCACGCGGACTTGCGGTGCTTTGCCTGCTGTTGGGCCCCCGTCACAGGACTTAGAAGACCGCTCAAACTTCTTCTCACCTGCTGGGCGCTTACCTTGCAGCCAGTTGGCGAGACGGGTCAGACGATCCCTCATAGTCCGATCCGTCATGTTCATGCAAAACGCACAGTCCTTCTCCACGTACTTTGTCTCCGTGAAGGCAGAGGACTCTCGAATGCTCGTCCTCCTTGAACACATTCTGTAATCCGCATCCAGGGCAGTTCCTAAACAGCTTGGATCCGGGTGTCGAGTTTCCTTTCTCCTGGGCCATGTCCACGAGGTAGGCCTCAGAAACTTCTGGAATCCTCCAAGAAGCGCAACTCAACAAAAACTTTGCCGTTGGGGGGGTGTAGAAAATTCCGAAACGGGTCCCCGTTGATCGGAAGTAGAAACGGTGGAGTTTGAGACTCGATTGACCGAAAAAAACCAAGATAAATCTCTTGAAAAAACACAAAATGCAGTAAAAGCTTGAGAGCTATAGCACGAGGACTCCCAACACTTGAACGTGCGGTAAAAATCTGAGGATGGCTGCCAGGAGAGGGCAGTCATTGGCTGGGGGCAGTATGACCCAGAGACCAGTGAATGGTTACTACTAAGAAAGACAGATCAGAAACAAAACTGATACTGATTTTTTCTTTACTGAGGATTCCCAGCCTGACGAAGGGGAATATTCATGAGCATGTGAATCCATGCCAGACCCCATGCTGGAGAATTAAACAATTATTAATTTATTTAACAGTCTGTTTGAATAGATAATGAATTTGATGCTGTTAGAGACTTGTCACCATTTATTTTCAAATTGATCAATGCCTCCTTCGCCTCTGGCACCATCCCTGCCAACTTAAAACAATCATGGGTACTCCCACTCTTGAAGCAAACCCTAGATCCACTTATTCCCACTAATTACCTTCCCATCATAAATACTTGACAAAGTCGCATATACCCAGATTCAAAAATACCTTGAACTGTATAAGCTCCTGGGAGCTAGACAATCCGGTTTTCGCCCACTACATGGGACAGAAATGGCCTTAATTGACTTAAAAACACACGTCGATGAGCTCAGAGATAATGGGAAGGCAGCCCTTCTCCTACTCGATCTCTCAGCTGCATCTGACCTAGTGTATCACAAGGTCTTATTTAGACACTTGGACTCAGCAGCTCACTTCTCTACAGAGGCTATCAGATGGATAGAATCCTTCCTGAGCAAGAGATCCGTGAGGGTGTTCACCCAATAAGCAGTGGCGGAGCTTACCCCTATTCAGTGTGGTGTACCTATGGGCTCTTGTGTCTCCCCTACTGTATACAATATATTCACCAAACCCTTGTTCGATCTGGACCTTTTGGGTATCACCTACATTAATTATGAAGATGATACTCCGATTCTCCTACGTCTTTCAGGGGATCATGGTAAGAACCTGGCGTTGGTGAATAGAGTATATCTCATCATCCAAGCATGGATGGCCACCCACGTCTATGCCTGAATGATGACAAGACAGAGCTGATAATCCTGGGTACACACTCCAACATCAATAAATTAGGCCATGCATACTCCTCATTCACCATTGATGGAAACATTATTAGGGTAACTAAGGAGGTTAAAACCTTGGGAATCTTTTTTTAAAACTTTATTGTTTTAAAACGATAATCAACATCATAACAATACAGTAACCCCTCCTCCCTCCCACCCCCTGACTCCCCACTTTACCATTCGGTTCTACCCAAACCTGGAAGTACCAGCACACTTTGAAGACGAAAACCAATGTCTTTTCAGGTAACACAAGTTTTGCACCCGTCCATTTATCAAGTCTATGAGACACATGGGACACTTCCCATATCAGTCCGATGACGATCCAGGGGTCTGTGCAGACTGCGTCCTGTCCCTTTGGTATTGTCTGTAAGGAGACCAATAATCAAATGGTCGGCTGGTGCACGGCAGCATTGAAGCAAGCATGGCCTCCCGTCGCTCACAAACATCCATGCATTCTAGCCATCTGGAAAAGGTGGGAGGGGCCACCCTCCCCCACGCCCTTGCCACCTGACATCTAGCCACAACAGAGGCCATGCGCAACAGTTTCCTTTCAGTACGCGTACCCCCCTCAATCAGAGCCAAAGTTCAGGTGGGTAACTTCGGGTAGATGGGAACATTACTGACACGGCTTCTTCAATCTCTCCCCAATAGGCCCTAATACCAGGATAACTCCAACAGACATGAAAAAAATCTGGACGGTCTGCACCACACCTCTTACACACTGCCACGCAATCCGGAAAAATAATTGTGGGGAGTAGTATGCCTGGTGAATATACTTGTAGTGGAACAGCCTGAACCGCGAATTTAAAGAGATATCACATCTGTAAGTAGATGGGCTTCCACTGTTCCCCACTTAGTGTTTTTCCCCAATGCAGCCTCCCATGCATTCCTACATGCCAGCTCCTTAACTATCCTCTCCTTTCTCACAAGCTTATAGATGGTAGACAATTTCCGAAACTCGGGCCAATTGGCCCTGATGATGCCCCGTAGCCTGTAGTAGTGCAATAACGTCACTGCATCCGTTTCACCTCTAGCACTCAGCTCATCCCATTGTATAAAACGGCCCCTCATGAATCAAATCCCCCAATGCCCGCATCCCCAAAGCTTGAAATCGGTCTTTAAAAAGGACCTCTCCTGTGTTAGCGGGATCCCCATCACATCATATATCGGTAACTCTGGGAGGGAGTATGGTGTAGACTGCAATAATTGACACAATCTTTCCCAGGCCCTGCAAGTTATCTCCATAGGCTGCATCTCATCCCTCGGGACCTTATCCCTCCCGCCCCACAGCAGACCCATCAGAGCATCCGGGTGGGCAAGGGATTTAGCAAACATTGCGTGCGGGGATTCAGATCTGGGAGGGTTCCACCCAGCTATACACTGCACTTGTGCCGTAAGGTAATATAAATATACATCTGGATATTTCATTCCACCCATCTCATATGGCCGGGCTAGGGTGTTGTAAGCTATCCTAGGTTGTTTACCCGCCCAAACCAGTCTAGTGAACACCTTCCCGATGTGAGCCCAATAAACAGCAGGTGGCCACACTGGGACGTTATTATAACCATACAAAAGCTTAAGAACCATCACCATCTTTGCAGGTGCCATGCGGGCAGCCTGCGAGATTGGCAACCGTATCCATGCCTCCACCTTCAATTCCAAATTCTCCAAAGGCACAACATAATTGTCCCTATACAGCCTCTCCCTCACCGTAGAGACCGACTCCCAAATACTGTATGCCTTCCGGTCGCCATTGAAAGTTATCTCCCACATCTGTTCTCTGAACTACCGGAGTCAAGGGGAGAACCTCAGACTCTTCCCCCCCCCCCCCCAATTGATCCGGAGCACAGAGAATTCCCTAAATCTGGTTACCTCCCACATCAGTGGGGGGAGATTTTGGCACGGGTGCTTGACATAGAGAAGAACATGATCAGCATACAATGAGATGATTGAAAGATGTGAATATGCGCGAATACCTCGGTGTGCATGCTTCTCACGCACATGACACGCCAGGGGTTCCATCGCTAAGGCAAACAAAGCTGGAGAGAAGGGACATCCCTGTCTGGTGCCACGCGTGAGATATAGCTGTTCCGAAATAAGCCCATTCGTGCACACTGCCGCTCTCGGGGCCGTATATAACAGTTTGATTCACTTAATATACATCAAACCTAGGCCAGACCGGCAAAGTACTTCAAAAAGGAAAGTCAACTCAATCGAATCGACCGCTTTCTCATCGTCCAGGGCCACCACAGCCATTGGTATGCTAGGGTTGACATCATGCATAAGAGTAAATAGACGGCGCAGGTTATTTTGAGTGGAGCGTCCAGGGACGAACCAGGCCTGATCCGGGAGTATCAAAGCTGGGAGGTACGGGAGAAGCCGATTCACGAGGATCTTAGCTAATATTTTATTATCTGTGTTAATGAGCGAAAGGGGTCGATATGATGAAAGACAAAGGGGATCCTTGCCAGGCTTCGGAAGCACAGTTATCAATGCAGATCTTGTAGATTCCGTGAGGATGCCGTTGGCCATGGCACCTTCAAACATAGCAAGGAGATGGGGAATGACACGGTCCGCATATGCCTTATAGAATTCAGCAGTGATACCGTCCAAACCGGGGGGCCTTACCATTGGGAAGCGATTCAATGGCCGCACGCACCTCATCCTCCATGATAGGCCCATTGAGAGAAGCACCCTGCTCAGGGTCCAGCCAACCCAACGCTACCTCATCTAGATAGCGCAGCAGAGCATTGTGCCCAGGCGTAGGCCGGGACGTATATACTGCTCATAGTAATTACAAAATTCTTCGTTTATCCCCACCAGGTCCCGCACCCGGCTCCCATTCCGATCTACGATTTCAGCTATATTAACTGGCGCTTGCTCGCTGCGAATGGCCCAGGCCAGTGTCCTACCAGGCCTATGCCCCTCCCCATATCTTGCCGCCTGCATTGGATCGCCCAGGTACCCATCTTCATCACATGCCAATTCTCGCAGCCTCTCCCTATTTGCCCTTAATTCACTACGCAGCTCAGGCGTGTCTTGAATACTCTGCTGCCGCTCACCCCCTTTAATAACATCCTCCAGCTTCTTCATGGACCTTCTAAAGGCTTTTAAAACCCCTCCCTCTCTGGAGATACAACACCCACAAATGTAAACCTTAAAGGCCTCCCAGAGTACCCCCGGGTCTGAGACTGAACCCACATTAGTTTGAAAATAAACATCTATATCCTCCCCAATCTCTGTCAGGAACGCTTCGTCACCAAGGGCTGCAGCCCGGCAGCGCCAGCGCAACACAGTGGGAATTTCAGTCTTTGGCACGAATCTAACTAGTACCGGTGAGTGATCGGACAGAGTCTGAGGTAGGATACTGGCCTCAGCGACTGTTCCAAGAATTGCAGTGGTGGACATCACAGTCAATTCTAGATGCACTCCCATACACCCCTGAGTAAAACGTGTAGTCCTTAACATCAGGATGCAACGAGCGCCACACATGCAAATCATGGGTCTGAGCGATACTACCCCATACCTTAGCCACCTGGGAGACGGAAAGCTGGGCCGACGAAGCCCTGTCCAAAGATAGCATAAGGGCCAGATTGAAAATCGCCAGCCCAGAGTATTTCATACCCTGTGTATTTGTGAAGATGACTGGCACATATGTAGAAGAACTCTGGCGAGTCTATATTTGGTGCATATATATTTATGATCAGAAGCCGATTCCCCAACACTTCACCCGCCAGCAATAGAGACCGCCCATCCTCGTCCCACACTTGTTCATGCAGCCTAAATTGTAGTGACCTGTGTATATAAGTAGCTACTCCTCTAGAATGGGAAGAGATGGAGGAGCCATACCTTTGCGAGCCCCACCCTACAAGGTTTGGAGGAGGCACACCCTTAGCTAGAGGAGTTTCTTGTAAACACAATATATTCACCCCATGATTCTTACCATAATTGCCTATCAACCGCGTCATTTTATGATTGGTTAGCCCCAGAACATTCCAGGACATCAATGATATGACTGTTTTGCGGTTATCCCTCCCTATAGTCTGGGCCATAGCAACCAATCTCAAATGCCGTATCATGACCCCACCCCAACTGGGCGCTCACTATGAATGCTCTGTCCTCATCAAAAAACACGTGCCAAAGAACCACCACACACCTCGAAGATAAAGTTGGAGTCAACCCACCCCGCCCATCCCAACAATAAAACCAAACCATGAACACCCTCCACTCCCACCCACGCCAGAAACAAGAAAATACCAGCATTTCTTACCCTCCCCCCCTGCCCCCTGTCGATACTTGGAGAATGCTGCAGTGTCTACGGCAACCAGGGCCCTGAAGGCAACCCAAGAGCTCCTTATGGCAACGACCAGCATATATCTTAACACCCCCCCCCTCACCCAGTCCCCACAGAACCCAATTTGGGCAGCCTTTTTCTGACACTTGTACGGCACCAGCAACTCAGGGCACCATGGCCAGCTCAAGACGGTTGCTGCGGCGATCCGCCTACTTCCGGCAAGTTCCTAGCAAACTGCTCCACCGCATCCGGCGTAGTGAAGAACACCACTGTTAGGCAGAAACCTGTGCAGTTCCCTTGGGGAACACTGCAAAAGATTTAAGACTACAGGTAGAGCAGTAAACCCCTTTGGTAGCAGTCTGTACCACCCAGATTTACCTGGTAGCTGTGGCTGAGCAGTCAGACTTCTCTCAAGAAGAGTTAGGCAGTATGCAAAGTATACACAATAGGTACCAAAACACAATAGCACAAGCAAACACTGACCAGAGCTTGGTTTCAAAAGTATATAGTTATTTATTTAAAATACACATAAGAAAAAAACACTCTAGCAAAATATAGTAAACACTTCAAACACAGTTATAACGAAAGTAGATTCAATCCTTTCTCCTATCTAGACAACTCTAGGTTAACACCACTTAATTAAAACAGAGGTGAGTGCTTAACGTTAGATGACACTCTAGTAGTTTCCAAGAAAGGGAGAGAAAAAGCAGAAATGGGTTAAACACACCACTCTAAGATCCAGAACACTTGCAATAGGTTCAAAGAAGTACAGGTGAGCAAAAGTCACTAGGCAGGGCCCACTCTTAGAGTAGCCGGAGCGAAAATGTGCCCAAGATCACACTGCTATTAGGGATTCAAAGTCTTGCAGAGAGTTAGAAGGAGTGTAGAGTGGCTTAGAAAGTTTAGCCAGGGTGTCCCAGGCACTCCCAGGTTCGAAAGCCGGGGGCTAAATCTACCCCGTACAGTCGGTAGCAAGGGAAGCCAGGCGGAACACGGTACCTTAAGCGGAAAGGATCCTCCAGCGGTGGCAGTTGTTCCAGGCAGTGGCAGCTGGGCTCGACGTCGGTCAGGGGAGAGAGAAGTTCTCGCTGAAGAGCAGAAGAAGAGGGTCGTTGCACTGCCCGGGAAGAAACCAGCCGCGGAGTCCTCCGGTTGAAGGGTTGTACCGACTTTCGTGGTTTGGGGTAAAAGTGGTGGGGTTCCGGTTGCCGGGGTGCTTGGCACTGGCAAGGCGGCCACGAGATACCTCGAGAAGCGAAAAGAAGGCGAAAACTGGTTGTCCCCACCAGTCAAGGGAAGGAGCCACTCCGTTAAGAGTTCTCCTCGGTCGTCGGGAAAAGTGGTGAGACGGTTCAGCAGGGCTCCACCGGGTGGTGTCGTCGAAGCAGGTCGGCTCAGCTCTTCCCTCGTCGGATTCTTGGTCCTGTGGCGACTTCTGAAGTTCCAGTCCCCAAAGCCCTGCTTTTATGCAGCAAACCCCCATTCACCCAGCCTAGCTGTCACTCAAACATGCTAAGTGGTGAGCCGGGCGGCTCACCACTTGGGCCAATCAGGACGGAGTGCGACTTGAGTTACCAAGGTAACTCAGTCCAGGGTGCCTAAATCCCCCTCCACCCCTCCTAAGTACCCCAGACAGAGTGGCACCACTTTGGAGGGCTTCTGTGGAGAAGCCCGCCAAAAGTGGAACAAAGGGCTCCACTTTGGGTCAGAGTTACAGAGGCGAACACCAACGCCATTTTAGAATCAAGTTTTGGCAAAAAGTCCCAACCGGAGTTATAAAAATAAATATATAAACCGGTGGTATGTTTAAGGCTACCGTAAATAAATAATTAAATGTGTTAGCCTAAAACAATGGGAAATCCCATAGGAAAATATTCGCGGTCGAATATAAAACGTAGTTTCCACTGCCACCAGCCAAAACTCGATCAGGGGGGACGGAGACGTGCCCCCTCGACTAACAGACCCTGGGGCAATCGAATTGCCCCAGCCAGTACGTCCACAATATGATGGTTTGTACTGGTTCTGTTCAGGATTCAAGACTAGCAAAGTCTTTGGTGACTTTACATGCCCTGGGAGACAGTAGTCAGTCCCAGGGTATGGAGTCTATGTTGGGGAGTCCCTAGGACACCCCTGGGTCACGGCACAGAGGGTGCTGTGTAACCCACATCACAAAAATACATGAGGCCCTATGGAGTAAAAGACCCCATAGCCCATTCAACACAAGGTTTGTCCAAGATAACACAGTTCAACATGTCCAAGAGTGAGGGTAAAAGAGTCTCACTCTTGGCAGGAGAAAAAATTCAACCCCAGAAATCCAGCAAAGCTGCTGGGGGACTCACTAGGGAGGGAAATTCAGCCTAAACAGAGAATTCTCCCTAACAACCACCGACCCATTGTGCTGCACACGAAGTTTGGCCGGATAAATCATGGAGTATTTCTTGCCCTTGCAAGATTGGTAAGCCCCCGAACATTGCAGGACATCAATGATATGACTGTTTTGCGGTTATCCCTTCCTATAGTCTGGGCCATAGCAACCAACCTCAAATGCCATATCATGACCCCACCCCAACTGGGCGCTCACTATGAATGTTCTGTCCCCATCAAAAAACAAGTGCCAAAGAACCACCACACACCAGCAACTCAGGGCACCATGGCCAGCTCAAGACGGTTGCTGCGGCGATCCGCCCACTTCCGGCAAGTTCCTAGCAAACTGCTCCACCGCATCCGGCGTAGTGAAGAACACCACCGACCCATTGTGCTGCACACGAAGTTTGGCCGGATAAATCATTGAGTATTTCTTGCCCTTGCGCCTCAATGTTTTTGGCCGCCTGAAAAGTCTTCCTTTGATCCTGGACAGCTGGACTAAAGTCCAGAAACAGCCATATAGTAGAACCTCCCCATCTCAACTCCCCTTTCTCTCGAGCCGCTCGCAATATGGTATCTATCGCGGTGGCAGAAGATTCTCGCTATGATCGGGCGCTCAGGTGTTCCCAGAGGCGGTCTCCTCGCCAGCGAGCGAGGAGCACGCTCTACCATGTACATACTGGACAGCGAGGGATTGCCCAGCACCTCCGGTAACAACTGCTCCACAAATTTTTCCATATTGCTTATATCAGTGGACTCCAGAATTCTGAGAATTCTGATGTTATTCCTCCTTGAGCGCCCCTCCAAATCTTAATTCTTGGCCGCAATTTTCTTCACCACCTGCTGTAGACTCGCTACCTCGCGCTGAAGTGTTGCAACACTGTCTTCTGCAGTCCCAATCCTCTGCTCTGCTTCTTCCATGCGCCCACAGAGTTTCTCTATCTGCACAGCCGAGATGCCCACTTTACAGATAAGTGCATCAATTTTAACCCCAAGCGTATCCATGCTCCCCTTCAGCGCCAGCAGTTTGATTTAGGGCCGCCATATCCACTTTTTCAGGTACCGGCGAATGCGGAATAGCCGGAGAGGACTGAGCCTGGTCCGCGCGAGCAAACTGATCCATCCTCGCCTGCTTCTTCTGGTTGCCCATGCCGCCGCCCCCAGGTCAGACCAGAGCACCTCCACACGTTCCCTGCCGCACAGTGCAGCCACCAGCACCCGGGGACAGCCCCAAGTCAGCACAGTGTTCCAATCCGCTCTCCTCCGCGTGGGACTGCTTAGAGGCACTTAAAGTCTGTTTGTCCACAGGAGGGCACCTCACCCCGCCAGTGCATCAGGTTCAGCCAGCACTGTCTCCCCTTTCCTTCCCAGAGTCAATCAGCCGCCCGGTTCTGCTCCATCAGTTACTCACTGTATACTTCAATCCGGTCACAATATATCCAGAGGTGTGTGGGACACCAGCCCATCCACAGACTGTCCAACAGTAAGGAACAAGTTACTTACCTGTAACTGTTCTCCAGCATGGGCATGAAGGAGGGATGCGTCCTGAGCACCACCCTTGTGTCGTGAAAAGTCAAGTATGGAGGCTTGCAAGATAGGGCCTGAATCTCTCCCACGCGCCGTGCAGAGGTGATGGCCACAAGAAAAGCTGTTTTCCATGATAGGAACTTCAACAGTGCCCTATGCATAGGCTCGAAAGGGGCCCCCCATGAGCCTAGTCAGCAACACGTTGAGCTCCCACGCCGGGGAAGGGGCCTTCACCGGCGGGAACGAGCGGAATAGTCCCTTCATAAATTCCTTCACCAGGCGATGAGACCACAAGGACACCCGTCCTGTAGTCCTGGTGTATCTGGAGATGGCAGCCAGATGCATCTTGATGGAGGTATGAGCTAGTCCAGCCTTGGCCAACGACAGTAGGTACGGCAGTACGAGAGGCCGTAATCCGTAGAGGGTTAATCTGTGCCCGGCACCAGACAGAGAACCTCTTCCATTTGTGTCCGTAACACGAGAGTTGAGGACGCCCTGGCCTTTGCAAGAACCTCTCTGCAGTCGGCCGGTATATCGTATCCTCCAAACTCTAGTGCTGCAGGAGCCAGGCCTGCAAGTTCAGCGACTTTGGGTCATGATGAAGAAAGGCGCCTCCTTCTCTGGAGAGAAGATCCACGTCCACGGGCAGTTTAACTGGTGGGGACGCCGATAAGTCCAGAAGGTCCGGGAACCAGATCTGTCTCAGCCACGCCGATGCGACGAGGATCATCCTGCACCGGGACCTCTTGAGCTGGTTGACGAGCCGGAATAGCAGTGGCAATGGCGGGAAAGCATAGAGGAACAGGTTGTCCCAGGGGAACGAGAAATCATCGCCCATGCTCATCGGTTGGGGGAACCTGCTGGCGAACCTATGGCACTTGGGAGTTAGTTGCCGTCACGAAGAGATCAACCTGGGGTCTGCCCCACAGCCTGAAGAGTCGATCCACTTGATCCTGGCGTAGCTCCCACTCGTGGCACGAGCGCAGCTCCCTTCTGAGTGAGTCGACGATGGTGTTCTTTATCCCTGCCAGATGTAAAGGTACCAGAAACATCCCGTGGTCGACGGCCCAGTGCCACAGATCCTGGGCTTCCTTGGACAGGGCTGGGGATCTGGTTCCACCCTGCTTCCTGATGTAGAACCTTGTGGTGGTGTTGTCGGTGAAGATCCTCACCACCTTGCCCTTGAGGGACGGAAGAAAGGACCTGAGGGCCCAAAACACTGCGCAGAGCTCCAGAATGTTGATATGAAGCTGTTTTTCCCCCGGGAGCCAAAGGCCTCTCACGTGGAGATCTCTGGTATGTGCTCCCCACCCTTCCAGGGAGGCATCCGTCCTCACTGTTACCTGGTGAGCTGGGGTCTGGAAAGTCTGCGCCCGCCGCCAGATGAGTGCGGGTGCCCCACCACCGGATCGCTCGTCGGAAGGTCTCGTTGAGCGGTATCCTGTCCTCGAAGCTGCCCGTCGCCTGGATCCAGCATGCGTCGAGGAACTCTTGCAGTGGACGCATTCGAAGTCTGCACAGGCGTACCAGATAGATGCAGGAGGACATCATCCCGAGAAGGGATTTGATGGATCTTACCCTGGCTACGTCCGTGGCTAGCAGGCATTGCACCTTGCCCAGGATGGCTTTCGTCCTTTCGTCGGACGGCGAGGCCAGCCGTGCCAGTGTGTCAAACTTGGCTCCCAGAAACAGGGCAACCTGCGAAGGGACCAGGTGGGATTTGGGGAAGTTGATGGAGAACCCCAGGTCCGCGAGTAGCTGGACGGTCTTCGCTGTGTGTTCTACGGCGAGCTTCCCTGTCCTTGCTCGGATGAGGCAGTCGTCCAGGTAGGGATAGATTTGGATCCCTTGTAGACGTAGCCACGCCGCCACCGGTGCTAGGCACTTGGTGAATACCCTGGGTGCCGACTAATCCGAATGGGAGGGCCTTGAACTGGTAGTGCCGTCCTTGGACCACGAACCTGAGGAACTTCCGGTGTTCTTTTAGAATGGGGATGTGGAAGTAGGCATCCTCCAAGTCCAACAACGACAGGAAATCGTCCTCCTCCAGCTGTCCCAGCACGTGCTGGAGGGTGACCATCCGGAACTTCTGAGCCTTGATGTACTTGTTCTGTCGCCGCAGGTCCAGGATGGGACACCAACCTCCTGTCTTCTTTACGAGAAATTATCTTGAGTATTTTGCCGGCGTCGTGGAAGGGTTCTTGAGGAGGGAGAGCCCCTCGTCCCAGATGTCATCCAGTAGAGGTACCGCGAGGACCGTATTTCTCTTGGTCTCTCGACATTGATAGAGGAACCCCTCCTTTTCTTCAGGGCAGAGCAGGAAAAGCTTGGATGCCCTGGAGATCATTGCATGGAAGGATCCAATCTCATCGGGCGGGGAAGCCCGGGGAGGGGGACTGGACGACGGGATGTCCACCCCGTCGTCGCCGCCCTCGTCTGTGCCCGTCGTGGCCGTGTCATCCCCGCAGACCGTGGACGGGTAGGAGGGTTGAGCAGGCCTCGAGGGCTGGAAGGGTGTAGGAGGATGTGTTCTTCTCTTCGGTGGTGGACTTCCGATGGGCCTGCCCCTGGCTCCTCCGTCGGGGGTAAAGGCAATCTAGTCCTTATTTCAGAGCATAAGGATTGAATTGCCATCAAATAGGCCGCCGAGTTGTCCTGCGGCACTGGCTGAAACGGGCGCGACGGTTGGCCTGGGGTCTCGTCGGTGCTGCCGTCGCTTTCGACGTCCCCCTCGTCAGGATGCCTCTCAACGGGCTGGTCCTCCTCCAAGCCCGCGTCGTGGCTCTCGGGGACTTCGACAAGTTCCTCCTCGGAGGCTGTGTCTGAATCCACGACGGCCTCTGCCCCCCCCTTCTTTCTCCGCCGGGGGCTTCATGGGGGTTCTTTCAATGGGCTTGAAAGATGCCTCCCCTCCGAGGTGGCAGGGAGACTCTGGGCCCCGAGGCCGCTACCACAGGTGTAACCTCTGCAGGCTGCGCCAGGGTTGCCGCGACCTTCGCGATAGAGGCCTTGGCTGGGTAATTCAAGGCCTTAGTCACCGACTGCGTGCTTGTGGCCTTCACCTTGGGGGAGGGCTCCCCGCCTCGCTCCCCATCAGCCGAAATCTTCGAGATCGACGGGGGCCTCTCCAGAAGCTTGGCCGGGTTCTCGGATTGCCTCTTACCTGAGCCAGAGCGTTGGCTCGTGGTCGATGGCGCCGGGGAGGATGCGCCCTGCCTGGCAGCCGAGGAGCCCGACCGTTCGGCGCTACCGGTGCCCGCAGACTCGCAGTGCTTAGCCTTCTGTTGGGCCCCCGTCGCAGGGGTGCCCTCACAGGACTTAGAAGACCACTCGGATTTCTTCTTTTTCTTCTCACCTGACGGGCTCTTTCCCTCCAGCCAGTTGGCGAGACGAAGATGGCGGTCCCTCATGGTCCGCTCCGACACGTTCCCGCAAAGCGAACAGTCCTCCTCCACGTGCGTTTTGTCCTCGTGAAGACAGTAGAGGCATAAGGAATGCTCGTCTTCCTTGAACACGTTCTGCAGATGGCATCCAGGGCAGGCCCTGAACAGCTTCCCGGGCGTTGAGCTCCCTTTCTCCTGGGCCATGTCCGGGGTAGGCCTCAGAAACTTCTGGAATCCTCCAAAAGTGTCTTTCGACGAAATCTTCACCCTTGAGGGGCGTAGAAACTTCCGAAACGGGTCCCCGTTGATCGGATGTAATGACAGTGGAGCTTGAGGCTCAATTTAACTGAAAAATTAGAAATTCTCTTTGAAAAAGCGCGAAAACGCAGCAAAAGCTCGAGAGCTATAGCACGAGGACTCCCAACACTTGAACGTGCAGTAAAAATATGAGGATGGCTGCCGGAGGCGGGGCTTAGGGAGGGGGCAGTCATTGGCTGTGGGCAGTATGACCCAGAGATCAGTGATTGGTTACTACTAGGAAAGACAGCTCAAACAAAACTGATACCGATTTTTTTCTATACAGAGGATTCCCAGCCTGACGGGGAATATTCATGAGCATGTGAATCCATGCCAGAACCCATGCTGGAGAAGTATAGTACTCCGCAAGCACCCACTCAATTAAGTATGTAGCTTTGCTTATAGTGGACAGATGCCTGCCTGCGCCACGTTAGGTAGGAGACCTAGGCCCTAATGCAAATTGCGCCCTATATCAAACAGGTCTCAACTCCCATGGACACCGCCTATCCCGCTTTGCTGAGAGCCCCCTGCTAGGTCCTCAGACATCCAATCCCAACACAGGCGCTAGTCCACAAGCGATGCTAAAGGCAGCGAGTCTCAGCCATGCATAGTCGGGAGGTTTTTTTTTTAAACTGGTTGCAGCCAATCATGCAGATCCTCCTCCTTGTGGGTGCTATACTGCCGCCTCCCTGTCGCCCCGCAAAGCCGCACGAAGACGACTCCTGCGGCGTTGCACTGCTCCTCTGATGACAGAGCGCAGCCCACCACGATTAGGGGATGGGGGGGCAGGCGGCTCAGGGACGATGGAGGCCAGGTCATCTTGGGTGCAGCCGGCCGGCCGGCCCAAGAGAGTAGGAGTAGGGGGGGGGGGGCGGGGAGCACAATGGCGAAGGGGCAAAGTCCGCTCCTATATGCGCAGCGCGTGCAGAGAGACACCGTCACTCGTCGCCGACAGTCCGGGCCTGCAGGCACCCGGCACCGGCTCCAATCACCAGACATTCCCTGCTCCGCTCTCACCACACAACAGCGCCGCAGCTTCACACTACTTCCCCGTCAGCAGTTCGCTCCCATATTTCATCCGCTGGTGCTTGGAGAATTCACTGCCACAGTCCCGTTATTAGGGAGCTAGGGCTGGAGGGACAGGATATTCAAAGCAGGATTCTTGTAGTCGTTGCCGGAGCTTTTCAGGCAGCGGCCATCTTGTTCTGCTGCACAACAGCCCCTCCCCCAAACCTTGGGATTCTACCTGGACTCAACTATGTCCTTTGACAAAGTAAAATCCCTGGCCTCAACTACGGCTTACACTTGTAAGCTTATTAGAGCCGGTAAGCCATTCCTTTCAAATGACAGTTGCATGATCTTGGCTAGAGCACCAATACTCTCTAGGCTGGATTATTGCCATGCTCTTTACAGTAGTGCCAACAAAGCCATCATCAAGAGGCTACAAATCTTTCAAAACAATGCCTTAAGAGCTGCACTAGGTATAAATAAAAGAGTACATATCTCTTCTATCAGACGTCAACAGAAATGGCTCTCCACCCAAAACAGAATACTGTTAAAAATGGTCTCCTTGACCCATAAAGCACTAAATAAAGCGGCCCCCATCTACCTAGTAGAGAGGCTAAACAGAAGAACCTCTACTAGACCGACCAGAACCGGCAACGCCAACTGCCTTGTGGTACGGAGATTCAGACTCACCAAGATTGGCGGTAACAGCTTTCCCGTGAAGGCGGCCAAGCTCTGGAACTCCCTGCCTCATGAGTTGAGAGTAGACCAACCATATCTACAGTTTAGAAAGAACTACATCAACCTGCTCAACTCTACTGACCACTAGCCATACTAGAGAAACCTGCCACCTCTGGCGTTCTTAGTCTATCCCTCGCAAGCCAGTAAATGAGAAGCTAACCTGTATATTTGTTCCTACACTGAAATATAGTGCCTTTGTAATTTTACCTGTAACATTGTGTCATACTTTTATTATTTGTAACTTTGTAAGCTTTGCACCATCTTACTGCTGCGCCCCGTTACACTTGGGTTTGGTGCGCATTAGAAATAAATAAACAAAAACAGAATAAGCCTTCTTCAGAACGGGCAATATAATACGAACACAAATACACTCCAAAATACACACTCCAAGATACTGTAAATCAGCAAATACCCATTTGGGATGGCACACAGATGCTTGCTACACCATCAGGTGACTTAAATGGTTAGGACACTGGACATTAATATATCACTTGTACAATTAGAGCAATACAGAAGTGGGTGTCAAATAAAAGGGTTTAAGAATAAAACAAGAGATCACACACATTTTCTGAAGCAGGCAAGTACTTTTGAATCCCCCAATGCAAAGCAAATCAACCATTTCGTGGAGGAAAGGTAAACCACAAAGTCAGAGGGAAGAAGAGTCTTTCAAGGAGCCAGGCCAGCCAATGTTCAGTTACCTTAAAGTCTAGGTGAGCTGAAGCACTTCTTGCAGGTCAGTAAAAGTATTGCACAATGTTTAAGAAGTCTTTGTATGAAAAGTAGAAGCAATGTAGGGCCACACGTTGGGAGGCTTTTGATCGGCAAAGCTGTAAGCAACTCTGCAAGTTGACCAAGACAAGTCTCAACTGAGAACGAGTAAGGCTACACCACAAGAGGTAAGTTCTTAGACTTTACAGTAGCAACACAGAAAGGTGATGGCTGGGAGGTTTTGAATTAATCTTAACCACGGGCAAAGCTCTGGGCAACCCTCCAGACCATCATTTTTCAGCCTGCCAAGCCATTACAGAAGGGGAAAAACCATATGCCAATCAGGCTTGGTCCTACCCCAAAAGGGGCAGTCCAGTCCGAACTGCTAGGTCACATCCCTTCTGCACTTAGACTTTACAGTAACTTGGGTTATAAGAAATGGTTCCAGCTGGCTTCTATTCCTGTACAGCTCTGCAGATCCTGGTGTTCCTGGGCCTCAGGCGTGGAGACAAGAGGGAGGAAAGTCTGGTGACTCCTGCACTGCAATGGGAAGTTCTGCAGCAGCAATGGGCAAACTTCAATTCAGTGGCACTTTGGTGTTTCAGCTCCTTGCAGCTGGCAGTAAATAGCAACACTACGGTTCTCAGATACCACCAGACCTTCCTCGCATCTGGGGTCCAGCACTCTGTTGAGGTGGCTCAGGCTTGGCCAGTCCTGCTTCAGAGATGTCCGGAGGATCTTCCTGGCGCTCTGGTCCGATTTACAAGCAATCCACTTGATTTGGTGTTCCTCTTCCTGGCACTTCAGTTCCAGCAGCAGTGGAAGTACAGCCAGCTTCGAGAGGATGTCCAAACAAGTTCAATTTGGAGTTAATTGGTCCACCAACTCAAGGGGAGAAGTCGTCCTTGCAGGGCTTCTGTAGACGAGGCGAAATCGGAGGTTCAGCAGGGCTTCACCGGGCAAAGCAACGGTCCAGGAGTTGCAGCAGGCATGTCTTCCAAGTTCTTCTGATTCTTTCGTCCAGTGGTCGACTCTGCCTTCCAAGCCAAAAAGCATTGCTTTTTGTGAATGTTTCTCCCATTCATTCCAGGCCAGCTGTCAATCACACAGCAGGGTGGCTGTCCTTGCCGGACAGCCAGCCGGCTAATCACCTTTGTGTGCATTCCTGTAACCAAGGGGATTAAGCACAGGGAGTTTCAGGTACCTCCCTCACTTCCTGCCAGACATACTGGAGCCAGAGGCGGGCTTCACTCATGAATCCTGCCAAAAACAAAACAAACCAAAGGACCAAACCTGGTTCACCGCGCAGAGTAAATCTCAAGAAGGACCTTTCCAGCAAGAAATAGCAAAAAAAGACTGGGGCCATTTTGATAAAATGGGCACCCATGGATGCTTTACTGCATCTGCAAATGCAGGCCGCAGTAAAAACTCCCAATGGTAATTAAATGTAAGCCACTGCCACCAGCCATTAATTGTAGAAAGAGTAACAAAAATGTTACATGAGATTCTAGAAAAAAGGGGATATTACTAAGTAACTCCTCCAGCACCCTATGGTAAGATAGTGTGTGCTGGGTCTAGAACGTTACAACATAAGTCAAGTCAATTTCACTTCACTGCTCTTGGAAACAGTTTCCCCAAGAGAAGTTATTTAAACATTTGGGAAATCTAAGAGACTTCCCTGTGCCACTGCACTGAAGGTGCTGTGTGTCACAATGCAAAGATGATGCCTATGGAGTTTGTCAGACTCCAAAACTAAAAGAAACACAAGTGTTCAAATCACAGAAAAATACGAGAGTGCGAACATTGTCTCACTCTCGCCAGGTTAAAAATTAAAAAGTCCTAGTGTCCAGCAAATGTACTGGGGGTCTATAGGGTAGAGAGGAATTAGCACAATTCTGAGAATTCTCCCTAACATAAGGCTAAAGAGAAATTAAGGTAAAACCACTGCCACCAGTCACTCGAATAAATGTGCAATTGTAACAAAAATGCTACAGGTAAGTAAGCAAGGAGATACACTGTATCCACCCAGCACTACACATAGATGGGGTGTGCTGGCTCACTATATAAAATGTAAAGGGGGATGAAAATCCCTCTTGGAATCAGTAGTTCTACCAAGTCCATTAAACAAATTTAAAGGGATGCCCAAAGGGGCAACCCAGCCTAAGCCCAAAAGTTATAGGAAACTAACTCCAACCATACACTATGGAGAGACAAAAATGTCACCCATAAAAAGAGTAAAAGACTAGATGAGGGGGGAAGAGATTACCCTTCACCTAGGGACAAGAGAAATGAATCACCAAGTCCAAGCAAAAGGTTCTGCGGTTGACATAGGTCAGGAAGATTTATTACAAATATGAAAATCTTATATAACAGTCTCCTCCTAGGGGAAAAGGAACGATATCCACAGATTCGCCACACTCTTTTCGGGGCCTCTCATCCAGAACGTCAGTGAGCTCATACCGGACCTAAAACCTGGATGATGCTAACATCTGCAAATTGTCAATCACCTTATTCAAGTGCTGAAAAGACACCCAAGTCCTTCCGGTAGTCGGAACTAGGGTTCTGGGGAAGTAGCCATGCCACAGGCTCCCCAGAGATCCATAACCAAGGCCAACACATCCTCTCCTTCCCTTTAGAAATCCCGAGAGGATTCTTCTACTTCACCCTCGCACAGGGATTTCATCTCACACAGGATGAGAGTTCTTCCTTGTCTAAGAAGTGACCCATCTTCGGCATGAAGGGTCTCAGCGGGGGAAGGGCAGAATCACGGGTTGCCACGTGAGGTAGAGGTATGAACTGATGCCTTAACTCCCGGAGGCATTGCCCAATGACATTAGGATGTGTCTATTCTTACAGGAGCAAGGGCTAGGACCATAGATGTAATGTCTCAGTCCCCAGAGTGTTACCTGCCAGTCTGAACAGGGGCGGCGGAACTTGAGGGGGTTCTTGGTGCTGGGGCCTTAGCCAAGTCGAGCGTTGCCAGCCTGAAGGCCTCCCATCTCTGGAATAGAGCATTGGGCCAGAAATAGTACCTGTGGGGTAGTTTCCACTGAGTCCTTTGATCGATGGCTCCTTCAGGAAGGAAGAGATATGCCGGAAGGAACTGCTCGGCGAGCAGCGCCTCTTGCAGTGCTCACTGGTTATCTGTCCTTCGACCAGTGAGCACTGCAAACTCGACAGTGATTGTTTTGATTCACCTTTCTCCTTGTGGACAAAGGTAAAAGATTTAACGCCCGCTCACAAATGGCCTTAAGGTGCATGGACCTGGGTGATGCGCAATCCTGCATGTTGTGATTTTCCACTAGGCAATTTAAATATACCCTAAAGGGCTGGGTACTGACATTTGTCTGCAACAATCTGCAAAAGGCTTGAAATCTTAGACCTTCGCAGTATTAGGGATTACTTAAAAATGTAGGAAGAGTACATGGAAAAAAAAAAGGAACCGAGGTCATGGTCTCTATATACCGGTCCTTACATGTCTGGCGCATAAAGGCCTCAGACCGAGGAGATGTAGAGCGGTGCTGTGCCGCTTGGTGGCGGAAAGTATTCCAAAGATCAGCTGCATGGGGATACAAATAACGGATGAGGAATCTGTGGGAGGAAGCAATCCATTCGAGTACACTTGAAGGTATTAAACGTTCAGATTAGTATCATCAACCATCTACTCTCATACACATTTACATTCTCCATTGGGTTTTCTGCTAACCATGCGGTAGGGGTTTAAGCTCAAGACCTCCAGTGAGATCCTGGTTATTATCCGACCAAACTGGCGTAATTCGCTGAGAAATATTGCAAGAAATATAAATGCAGGTGTCAGAACACTGAGGGCACAGCTGGAGAGCTTGACAGAACGAATCGGAGCAGGAATCGACTAAGAAATCGAAGGCAAGGACTCCCCACGCCAAACCCAAGATGGCGGGCACAAGCTGCGTGGTTCTCTGAGGAAGGGCCGTTGCACACAAAGACTGGACGGCACCCACCAAGGAGCAAGAACATACAGCTGCCATAAAGTAGCAGCAGGCAGGCAGCGGACACGTCCGAAAAGCATCGGGAGCAGTGACTGCCGCGCAGACCCTGAGGACCGGAGACCGGGAGCTGATGTTTCACTGGGGGCCCGGGTCTGCACGCGGCCAAGCAGCAACAGGATCAAGTGTGCCTGGACAACAAAGCGGCCAACAGCGTATCCCAGGCATTGGAACGGAATACCCAGGACTGAAGGCAGTCGAGCGACCCGGGTTGGGCAGCCGGAAAACACGCTCAGGTAGTGGTGGACCGATGCCCTCCTGCCCCCGTCCCAGGGAGAGGCAGACACCAGCAGAAGAGGACCTGGAGGCGGGGCACCCCGGGAGTCATGAGCAACCAAGCAGATCATGGGCGCAACGCGCCACGGCACCCGGGCATGTGGCCCAGACACTGGCACACATGCCGGGGGAAGCTACCTCTGGCCTGCCTCTATGGAGAGTGTGCCCCGGCTTCGGCAAAGAGGGAGATCCCAGCCCGCTTCAACGAGCAACTCGAGCCACAGTAGGGCAGCAGAGCAGCCCGGAACGAAGAGGTGAGAGCAGCATACCATAGCTGGACACAGTTTCTGCGAGGCCTGGCCCGAATTTGAAATATATCACACAGCAAACTCCTCAAGCATGCCCAGTGATAAAGTGGGGTGAACGTGGGCACAACGCATAACGACCTTGGGGCCACCAAAACCCGCAGCCTCTGGTCAATGGTGAAAAAAACCTGCGAAGAGGCAGAAGTCACCAGATATAAGTGGACCCCAGCTGAATGCCTCCTAGGCTGCTATCCCAGATTGGCCAAACTCAAATATGCGGTTAAGCTGATGGACTTGCTATGCATAACAGCCAAAAGGACCATCGCCATGGCATGGAAACGGCCGGCAGGACCAAATCACAGGGCATGGCGCAAAGAATTTGAAAGATGGGCGACCGCCGAAACAAGAGCTTGGGAGGACAGCGTGGCTAGATCCACGGATGAGTCGAGTATGGCCCTTGCTGCATGGAAAGACACCATGTCTAAACTGTTTCACTCCTCAGACGATAAGCCCCCCTGAATTATCCACCGGCCCTAACACAGGACCTGAATGATTGCCTAAGACACTCGAAACCAAGCCCCTCCAGCATTAACATTCGTGGAAAGCCCATACCCACGTCCGTGTCACCCGGCCACTCCCCCTCCGCTTACGACCCAATCAGTCATCACCTACCTCTAAATCGGAGATAGTTAATGTTTCTAATGTTTTTAAGTACTTGTTATGTAAAGATTGTTGTTTAACCGCAAAGATTGAATGTCACTGACCAAATCGGTCACCTTGGAATAAGTAACTGTAACCAAAATGCAAATAAACAAATTTAAAAATAAATAACGACCTTGGGGCAACACAGTGGGTTGTTACGTGAGAAGATATAGCCCGTGTGGTTCCACAGGGACAACTGAAATGCACCTGCAACACCGCCTGGCGCAAAACAATAAGCTTATTGGCAGTGAGTGTGCACTCTGGTAGAGCATGCAGATACTGCTGCTGAATGGGAATAGCAGAAGGATACCATAACTAATTATACAAGGCAAACAGCCACCCTGGTGGGCTCACCAAGAGCGCAGACGGACGGCAAGGACTATATGACGTGGAAGATGACAACCCATTCGCTAAGTAGCACAGAGGTCAATGGACAGCGGACACCCCAGGTGAACGAGCAGACACCAACTGCGGAAAGTGGCGAGGGGCCTTCGAGAATACACATTCTCAGCAGACTTCCACCCTGGAGGGTTCTGCAATGGAGGGGCAAACTGTGAGGGGCCAGCTGAAGTGGGAGTGCACGACCCACCTCTGGAACAGCACCGGAGGGTACAGTAGGGTGCACAACCCAGTGGGGGGAGGAGGGGAGGGCTCACACGGCGAGCGGACTGAGCGGAGGGCTACAAAACCTAAGCATATAACAAACATCCTGAGCCAGCGGCTGAATTAACAGCAGTACGTGACAGGCGAGGTGTTGTCCTGTGAGGTGCCACCCGGGAGGGACGGCTGACATTGGAGACCACAACCCACTTTGAGCCCACAACCACTCAAAGAGACGAGGGAGAACAACCCACTTGTGGAGCGGAATAAAAAGTAAGAAAAAAAGGGTGGTCACTGAGTAAATTATCCTGAGACAAAGGGGTCAGGCCAGAGGAGACGCATCCCCCAAACAAAGGGGCGGAGAGGAGAAGAGCTCACAGGAAGCTGCAGGCCATTGGAACAGCTAGTGCACCCACCTGGGCCTTGGACACAGGGGGACACGCAACCCACAGTCACGAGGACCCGTGAGACCCCGGCTTAATCAGACGGAGGAGCTCGGCGGGCGAGGAGAAGAACCAGACACCCGCTGCCCTCACGCAGACCAACACGGGAAGGAGAAAGGGAAAACGACACCTCATGCTCGCAAGGGGATAATGCTGAAAAGGATAAAAGGAGGAAGAGGCAAACAAACCAGCATAGTCCCCTTGACCAGCAAATCCGAAAAGATACAGCCGGCTCACTCGAACGCAGTGATGGCTACTTCGAGTGCTGCGCAGCAAGAGGGAACGGAAAGTGGAGGGCCCATACTGGAGGCAATTGCCACCCTGAAGGTGTCCCTGGAAAATAAAATGGACACATCGAAAGGTGCCCTGAAGGCGTCCTTGGAGAATAAGTTAGACACAGTCATGGTGGAGGTGGGCCTCCTCCGACAAGATGCACAAAACCTGACGGACCGTGTGACAACAGCAGAAGCACCAAAACACCACCGATGTCGCCATCACACGGACAGAAATGTCAGAAGTGATGCAACAAGTATCCTGGAACGTAAGGCGGATGATGCGGCAGGGAGGGCACGAAGGAACAACATTTGTATAGTTGGACTGCCGGAAAGGTGAAGAAGGCAGAGATCCCGCAGAATACGTTGAAAATCTGCTGATCCAGGAGATAGGGGCAGGAGTACTGTCCCACAGTGTTGCAGTAGAAAGAGCACAGAGCCCTGACCAGAAAGCACCAACCAGGTGCCCCGCCTGAGATCAATGTTCATCATGATCATGGACTTCAAAGACAGGGAAAAGATATTGACATTTCCAAGAGAAGGGATGTGGGGGGGT
This sequence comes from Ambystoma mexicanum, assembly GCF_040938575.1. Lineage (NCBI taxonomy): Eukaryota > Metazoa > Chordata > Amphibia > Caudata > Ambystomatidae > Ambystoma > Ambystoma mexicanum. The sequence continues at coordinate 410,283,199 of NC_090927.1, forward strand.
GATCACCAGGAATTCCTCCAGAATCACTAAACACCTCGACTACACGATCACGGTCCAGAAGCAAAGAGCGCGTTTCGGCCCGACGAAAGACCGCCTTAAGGCAGCAAGGGAGCACAACATGCTGCCATATCCGGCTAAACTCAAGGTGATACACCAAGGCAGGTCAAGCTTCTTTGAGAAGACAGAAGAGGCCCCCACATGGATGGATCTGCAAGGTATCCCCCCCAACGAAGACCTAGGAATTGCAACGAGGATGGGAACCTACCCCGATGATAAAGTGCTAAGACTAATTATGTGAGAGACATTTAGTACACAGAAAATGATGCAAGTCAGGAGGAACTTGTAACGGAGCGACGAGCTCTGGATGAGGTTGCCAGGGAATAGTAGCTCCGGCAATAAGAACACCAAGTAAGCCAGATGGATGATAATTAAAAGGAGCTACGAGTGACAGCACCGCTGCAGATCGCGACAAGACACAAAACCCTGAGACTTTTGTTAGTTAGGATGCCAGTTCTAAGGCACCACGCTACAGCAGGCCGGCCCGCCTAGGTGGGCGAAGCAAGAGAAGCAGCAGAGCCCGAGTAGGGGGAGGGAGGCTGGGTGTTTAACAGTTGTGGTTAGTTAGGAAGGATGAAGGCACGAGTGGAGGAGGAAGCATCAAGCAACTGGAACGAAGAACAAATGGCAGGCTAACAGACTTGTTTCCAGACGACGGCTACTGGAGAGGTACGAAAAGGCGGCGCACTTGCACCAAAACCAAACGAGTGAGACACAGCAGGTATGGGGAGGGTCAGACCCACCTCGTGATGGAGAAATTATCGAATAATGGAACAAGAATGCCCACTAACAAAAAACAACCAACAGGCAGGCCTATGGCAGCAGATGTGCCACGAGACAAAGAAACCAAATGGGTCAGGAGAGAGCAATCATAGCCGCCTGGATCATCAGGGGACTAAATGCCTACGTCAAGAGACTAAGGGTCTACACCTGTCTGAACAGAGCAAAAGTAAAAATTGCTATGCTGCAAGAAACACATTTGATTGCGGAAAAGCAAACTAAGATAGCTAAGAAATGGGGAGGACAAATGTACAGCTCAACATACTCAAATTATGCCAGGGGAGTCCTGACATGGATAGCCCCGGGAGTCCCCTTCAAACTAATAAGACAAGAGAGACATGGAAGGCAGAAGGGTGACCATATACAGAATGATGGAGAACAAATGTGTGCCTGATAAACACATACACCCCTAATCACAACGCAACAGAGTTCTTATCACACCCCAGCTAGCCCCCTTCAGAGGAGCATCGTTTATATGGGCAGGAGATTTCAACTGCATGCTGGACCCGCAGATGGACAGATCTGATGACAAGCAGAAGAAACCGGCTCCGACGGCCAAGGCTCTATGGAAGACTCTAGACCAGCTGGAACTGGAAGACGTTTGGAGGAAGGTACATGCCAATACCAGGGGATCCACACACTATAGCGCCCCACACGGTACACATACCCGCATAGATTATCTATTTACGGGGAGGGTGTCCCTGGGGGAATTCACAGAGATACACATCAAGGCAAGGACGCTATCTGACCACGCCCCTATAAGTGATTTCAATCCAGCACTTCACCTAAGTCAATGCCTAGCGTGGAATGCACAACTGAAACCCTTATTTATTTGTGTCTAAAAGTTTTTATTCTGAACGATGTACCACTTATATCACGCCCCTCTCTTTGAACCCCCCCCCCCCCACGGTCACATTGAACCAGGAATCAGGCTGGTTGACAAAGTTAAAATATTTATTTATATACACAATATAATCACACTATTTTTAATGGGGATACAATAATCACCAATGGGGTGATGTCACACTAAACAATCTCTTTAATCATAAGGAGGAATAATGAGCACAAACAATGCAGCACAGAAATAATACTTTAGGGTGGATATTCAAATCAAATTAGGAGTTCGTAGAGTATTATAGACTACTATTTGAAGATGATGAGGAGAGTAATCCCACAGAAAAAGCAGAAACACTGGAGGACATGGGACTGCCGCAGATCAGTGCCGAAGAATGAGAGGATCTGGACGCACCGATTACTTCAGAGGAATTGGAAGAGGTGGTGAGGCAGCTGCCCACCAGCAAGACTCCGGGGGCTGATGGACTCCCAAGCAAATTTTACAGAACATATAAGGAAGAGGTGCTCCCCCCGCTTTTAGCGATGTTGAACGAAGCGTATGAGAGGGGAAAGCTGCCAGAATCCCTCAGAAAGGCGATAATACCGCTTCCCAAACCTAATAAGCCTGGTCGTAGCTGTGGTTCATACAGGCCCCTATCAATGTTAAATCAGGACAGTAAAATACTGACGTCTGTCTTGGCAAACAGACCGAGGAGGGTTTTTGGTAAGCTGATACATCCCAACCAGACGGGCTATGTCCCAAATAGGAATATATCCAATAATCTTAGGCGACTCCACCGAGTCATTGAGCATGTAAATGAGAGCGAAGGCTAATTGGCAATTGTATCGTTGGATGCAATAAAGGCCTTTGACTTGGTCAAATGGCCGTGGATGATGGCGGACTTGGCTGGTTATGGAATAGGGCCTGGATATCTGCAGTGGGCAAACATGTTATATAGTGAGCCACTGACTAGAGTTAAAACAGGAGCAGTTATATCAGAGAGATGGCAACTCCGTGGGGGCACTAGACAGGGATGCCCGTGGTCTCCTATGCTTTATATTTTGGCCCTCGAACCTCTGGCGATATACCCGAGGCAACAGTACGGCACGATAGGCATCGCCATGGGAGGGGAACCGCATTTAGTCTCCCTGTATGCGGAGGATATGTTGCTGTATTTACGACACCCGGAAGAAAACCTCCATACATTCTGGAGGTGATGGAGAGATATGCTGGGCTGTCTGGCATAGCTCTGAACCCTCAAAAATCTAGCATATTCCCATTGGGTGGGAATAAAGAGATCCCGTTGCAACAACTACCGGTGTTACAGATACCATGGGAGGTTAGCACATCTCAATATCTTGGGATAGATATATACCATACAGTGGAAGAACATCAGCATAATACAGAGGTAGCGATCCAGCAAATTAAAAACAGCATGAAGTTCTGGGCGAAGCTACCTTTAGCAATGGTGGGGTGAGGGGCAATGTTGAAAATGGTGGTCCTACCAAGACTCTTGCACTACTTTGGGAACATACCATACCTGATAGCAAGGAGGTTCTTTACTAGATTAGACAGCATGTGCAGGGATTTCCTTTGGCATGGAACGAGAAATAGAGTGGCCCTCTGGAAGCTACAAAACTCATTAGAAAGGGGGTATAAAACTGCCAAACTATGAAGTTTATTACATAGCAAGCCAGCTGCAATATGTAGCTAAATGGCTCTCCGAGGAGCTGACCTTTGAGTCTAGGCTGTTCCGACAGGACTGTGCTCCATTCTATTATGTGGCTGTCCAAGGCAGATATGGAAGGGCGCCCAAATATAATGATACTTGGATGGAAGATATGGCGCAGGGCATGCCAGGTGATGAGGACCCTTTTCCGTGCTCCCTGCAGGTACCATTAGTGGCGCTGGTGGGTAAAGAAAAGCAACTAAGGATGATGATTAGGAAACACTGGGAACCGGCAGGGATAGTAACAATGGGTGATATCTGGCAAGAGGGACTATAAAAGACTGAGGTGTTGGGGGAGGAAACCGGTTACACATAGGCCAGTATATCACATACCATAGAGTGGTGCAGAGAATCAGGGAGACATGGTCCGAAGCGGTACTAGGAGAGGAACCAGACGTCCCCATAGATACAATATATGACATAGCAGAGGGGGGATATGAGATATCTATAACATAGGAGTTGATGTCCAAAGTGGGGAAGGAGGTGGCACAACTGAGACAGGACTGGGAGGCCGAAGTGGGAGCCCCGATGAATGATGAAATGTGGGAACGAGCCCAAAGATGACAAGAAAAGGTGTCAAGGAATGCAAGACTACAACAGATGCAACTATATATTACACATAGGGCGTATATGACGCCCCAGAGAATAGCCAAATTCAAAAATACAAGTCGACAAGCATGTCCCAAATGTGATGGGGAGAATGCTGGAATGGTGCATATGTTCTGGTCATGCCCAGTCATTGAGCATTTTTGGGGTGAAGTGGCACGCAGATTAGCGGAAAAAGGTATTAAGATTGTGGTGGATACAGTGTGGGCCTGTTTGATAGGAGGGTTTCCTAGACCACGAAAACTTGTTAGCAAACTGAAAGACCTGGCGTATGTACTCGCAAAGAGGAGAATCGCCATGAGGTGGAAGGCATCCCAAAGACCACGACTAGAAGTATGGTGGAAAGATTTACAGAAATGGTCTGAAGCAGAAACCATGGTATGGCAAGAAGCAAGACATGCCGGGGGGAGGAGGAAACAGGGACCTTGATGGCCTGGAAACTATTAATAGAGTTATTTGGGCCAATGTGAGACCCAACGGAACACATGGGAGAGGAATCTATCACAAGGCACAGAAACAGACCATGAGAGGAAGTAGGCTCCACAGGGGGCGGGGGAACGGGAGAAGCGGTGGACATGATAAAGCGATGTATATTTAAAATGCCATTATATGCACTGCAAGTTTGGTTTGTATTGTTTGTTGGAATAAAATAAAATTATTTAAAACAAAAAAAAAAGTACATACCCCAGCCAACACAGTACCTCAGCATAGAAGATATTGCAGCAGTAGAACTTCAGGGTCTGCAGCCAAATACCCGGTCAGTGGATTCCTTGTCGTGGAGACTGAAAGCAAGACCTCAGAAGGGACTTCGCAGCAGGGATCGATGAAGGCGGCTCGAGGCAAGGTTTCCCTCGCGGCTGAATGCGGTTCTGCGGATTTGGCGCCTTTTCAAGGAGCACAGAAGACAGAAATTTGCGGTTGAATTCTCGTTGTTACAAAGGTCCAGCACTCTGTTGAGGGGACTTTTTGGACTCGATTCGTGTCTCTGGAGATCCACCAGGATGCCCACAAAGTTTCAGCGAGATTCGGAATTCGGAAGACCGTGCACTGCACAATGGCTTGAGGTCCCAGGGTATTGGGGTATTGCAGCAACGCAAGGTTGCAGCAATGCGTGGGGTGGCTCAAAATGCAGGTCGTCTTGAGTCTTGTGGGTCTCACCATGATCTGGGTCGGGGTCGTCGTTTTCGGAGCCCCCAATCACACAAAGTAATTTCCCACTCTGGATGTCAGGCGAAGGAACAAGAAATGGCAAGAAACACTAAAATGGCGAAAATAAGACGACGGGGGCCATTTTGGTAAAAATTGACACACTTCGGTCCCTTTACTGTAGCTGTGAACACAGCCCGTGGTAAAGGTGCACCTAATCAATTCAAGGTTTCACTGCCACCAGCCATTGAAGGTAAGCTTGTCACTAACAGAATTGTTACAGTTTTAGTGTGAAAGAGGATATATTGCATTTCCCCAGCACTCCCAAATAAGGTGGGGTGTGCTGGCTCCACATAATACATTGTAAAAGGGATCCAAAGATCCTTTCTACCCTTGGTAACAGTAGTTCACTCAAGGTTAGCACAAGAAAGTTAAAAGGGGAGCCTCTAGGGCAACCCGGCAACAACAGACACTTAAGTTGTTAAAGAGGATAACTTTAAAAAGACACTGGAGAGCCTTAAAATTACACCCATTAAAAAAATAAGAGTTGAAGATTATGTCAGTGTGGAAAAAGGTTCCAACTCAATTAGGTATTATGGAAAGCTATCCCACTAATAAAGCAAAAAGTTCTGGGGTTGACCCAGGTCAGGAAGATTTACCAGTTCTGTGCAAATCTTACCCAACACTAGTTATGGCAGCAACCCTGCATGGCCATGCGATAAAATGTAAGCTCGATGGAGAAACCTGAACAGGCCCAAAACACTGAGGAGAGATAAACCTGCACAACTAGTTCTCATAGAAACTTCCCCTTGTCCCTTAACTGTTGCACTTACTTTGCATCGCAGAAAGGAATGCGCCCTCTAAGGATATGAGACAGCACCAGGCTCCTTGCGGCGTTCATTCATCACAGCTAGGCCAACAGCAGGCCTCTAACTCCTAACCAGCTCCCCCATGAGCAATGATACCCACCCCTGACCCAGTCAAAGAGCGACTGCATTCCACAATACTGTGACCGGAGGCGCCAGCCATAAAACCAATGGTCATACAAGATCTGAGCATGTGTGACCATTTCACCACGTCCCATCAAAGAACAAGTTATTTACCATATCTGTAACGTTCTTTCGATGGAATGTTCCTCCGACGTATTCCGCATCTATGACAGGTAATGTCCACAGCTGTGCTGCTTCGGAAAATTTTCGGCAGAGGGCAGCCTGCGTCAATCCGTTGTCCCTCGAGGGCCTCCGTCGAGGGTCGACATCACTGGATGTTATATGTAGGACGCACGGCGCCCGTAGCCTCAGTTGTAGTTTTTTTCCCAGAATGTGTGGCACCAATCTCCTGCCAGTATGACCGCCGACAGCCTTGCGGAAACGTAAGCTGCAAGCGCATAGGAAATTCAGTAGAGGGGCAGGCTGGGAGGGCGATGAGGAATACGTCGGAGGAACATCCCATCGAAAGAATGTTACCAGGTAAGATAAGTAACTTCTTCGAGGGGATTGTGTCCTCCGACGTATTCCAAATCTATGACAGACTCCCAAAACAGTACCAACTTATGGAGGTGGGAAAAGAATTTAGAATTTTAGAATGCCCAAGCAAATGGCTGAATAGAGGACTGCCTTACCAAAGGCCAAATCAGCCCATGGATGGAGTCCAAGGAACAAAAGTATGGACAGAGGCCCATGTTGCTGCTTTGCAAATATTGCGAATAGTAACACCCCTCTATAGAGCAGTGGAGGCAACCACACCCCTAGTAGAGTGAGTTTATAAGCCTACTGGAGGGTCCTTTCCAGCCAAACAGTTACATTCAGAGATCGTCAATATGATCCACCTGGACAAGGTCTGCAGGAAAAAAGTCTGACCCAAGCGCTTTCCAGCATAACAAACAAAGAGCTGATCGTCCACTCTGACCCGGGACATCCGTGAGAGAGAGAAACTCGAAGCTCTCCTAGGATCCAACCTATGGAGTCTCTCCTCTACCTTACCAGGATGTGGAGGAGGATAAAACGCCGGAAGAATCACCTTCTGGCTCAAATGGAATTCCGACACAACCTTCGGAGGAAAAGAAGGCCGCACAACCCTGTCCTTATGGAAAACAGTAAAGGGTGGCTTGTCGGAAAGTACCTGCAACTCACTCACTCTGCGTGCAGAAGTAACCGCAACTAAAACATAGTTTTAAAGGACAACAGTCGCAACGGACAAGAATGTAAGGGCTCAAACGGAGCTCCCATTAGGAACTTTAAAACCAAATTCAAATCCCATCCCGGTACCTGGAAAGGCGACAGTGGAAACATTAGTTAGCCCTTTTAGAAACTGGGAAATGAAAGGAATCTTAAAATAAGAAAATTCCTCAGGACGAGCACTTAAATATGGACAGCGGCGCCAGGTAACCCTTAATGGTACCCACTTGCAGGCCCTGGTGGGCTAAAGAAAGCAAAAAAAGACAAAACCAAAGGAAAGGAACATTGGAAAGGATCCACATTCTGTACCCTCACCAGTCACAGAACTTTCTCCAACGGCAACGGTACAGGGATTTCGTTGCAGGTCTTCTGGCCGAAAGCAACACCTCCATCACGTCTTTGGGGAGGTCCCAATCCTTATATCTCAGCCTTTCAGATACCAAGCATGAAGGATGACAGACTTGACCTCTGGATGGAGAACCAGACCCCCCTCCTGTGAGAGCAGATCGCCTTGGTAGGGAAGACGGCGTGGAGGGCAGATGGACATGTCTAGAAGGTCCGGGTAACACGCCCTCCTGGCCCATGCTGGAGCAATGAGGATCATTCGGGAACCAAACCTTCGTAAGATCCGCAACACTTGCGGAATGACGGGGACTGGGGGAAACGCGTACAGCAGTGGGAAGGACCACTCCACTACGAACGCGTCCCACAAGGCTCCTCTTGGGGGGAAATTCCTGCAAGCAGAATCTCTCGCACTTCCGGTTGACACTGGTGACGAAGAGATCCACTTGTGAGGTTCCCCAAAGGGTGAAGATCTCCAAAAGAACTTCCTGAGCCAGCTCCCACTCGTGAGAGACCGTGTTCTGCCTGCTCAGAGCATCCGCCGCCGCGTTGGTCTCCGGCCAGATGAACTGCTGAGATCGAAATTTCCTGCTGGATGGGCCAGAACCAGAGCTGCATCGCCTCCCTGCATAACAGGAGTGACCCTGCCCCCTCTTTGTTGAGGTAGTGCATGGCCACTGTATTGTCGGTTATAATCAGGACGCCCCAACCTGTGAGGGATGCGTCCGTCACGATCGTCACCTCCGGCCATGGTTGCCAAATGGTGCTCCTTCATCAGATTGCCTTCGTCTGCCCACCATAGAAGACCCTGGGCAACCGAGGTCGGAATCTGAAAGGGATCCGACATCCTGCCGGAGAACTGGAACCACTGCATCTTGAGAGCCCACTGCAGGGATCTCATCCGCAGCCTGGCCTCTGGCACCAGGAAAATGCAGGATGCCATGAGGCTGAGAAATCAAGAATTTGAACGCCGGGAGACACTGGGCAAGTTGAAACTTGTCCTCCATCTGCAGAATGTGATGAGCCCTCACCTGGGGAGGCGAACACTATCCCAGGGATGTGTCGAGCACTGCGATGTATTGGAGCCGCTGGGTCGGTGTCAAATGTGACTTCTTTAAATTGAGGGAGAAGCCCAGCTTGTGAAGGGAGTGGCAGGTGACAGACAGATGATCCAGGGCTGGCTCGGGAGAGCGCGCCCTGATCAACCAATCGTCAAGGTAGGGGTAGACGTGGATCCCCCCCCCCCGCCCCTTCCTGAGATACGCTGCCACCACCACCATCAGCTTGGTGAAGACCCTTGGGGCGGAGGTCAATCCGAACGGCAGGACCTGAAACTGAAAATGCAAGTCGCCAACCGCGAACCTCAGGTACTTCCTATGCTTGGGATGAATCGGCACATGAAAGTAAGCATCCTTGAGGTCCAGAGACACCAACCAATCCTGAAGTTGAGGGCCTGGAGGACTTCGGAAGGACAAGTTCAAGATGGTAACTCTTTCTCGAGGAGCTTGTTCAACCAACGCAAGTCCATGATGGGTCTCAATCCCCCGTCTTTTTTCGGGATAAAAAAATAAGGGGAATACCATCCCTTGTTCCTCTGCGCTACAGGCACCAGTTCTATGGCGCCTTTCTCCAGCAGGGATAGGATTTCCTTGCGCAAGGAGAGGATCCGGACGCTTCAAACACAGCTTCCCCAGTTGATTGTTGTGAGGCCTATGCCGGAACGGAAGACAGTAGCTGTGGGCTATGATCTCCAGAACCCACACATCTGAAGTAATGGCCCGCCATTCTCCAAGATGCTGCGCAAGTCTGCCCCCAACCGGCGAACTATGGGACATGGCCTCATGACTGAGCGGACGCGGCAGTGCCAGGGGGCAAAGAGGCAACTGCCCGAGCGGCTTTGGCACCCGGAGTACCTGGATTTCCACCCTGGGTACTCCTATGGTGGCCCCTTTGACTGGCAACTCCTCTCGATCTACCAAAGGAAGATTAGTCCCGAAAGGTACCTCCCCTCCATTGCTGTCCCCTAGGACGAAAAGGCAGAGGTTGACATACTGCAGCGCTCAAAGACTTCGCTGCAGCTTTAGAAGTCTGCAACCTCTCAAGGCTCTCGTCAGCCTTGATGCCAAACAGATGAACACCATCAAAGGGCATGTTCAGAAGACGGGATTGCACATCAGGAGCAAACCCCGACTTCCGCAACCACGCAAACCTGCATATCACGGTGATCGCAGCCATGGACCGGTTGACAGTCTGCCGTGTCCAAACCCGACTGAAGGGATTTGCACATGGCATCCTTGCCTTCTTGCACAAGGGCCAGAAAATTATCCCTTTCTTTTTTAAAATTTTTTTTTTATTTTTGTTTTTGATGCTTACGCATCATTACAAATTTAGATCACATTCAAAAATACAGTAAAACTTTTTACAGCAAATTTACTACAATTTTAAAAATAAAGAAATAAAACATGGTTACTAGACAGCAAAGCAATAGGGACATAACAAGTATATGCGCGTTCACTTTTATCGGATATTCACAATGCACAAACAACTTTCACAATTAGGGAGACTACATAATTCATGACCAAGTGCAAGCAAAATCATACAATTAGGTGAGCAGTTATTCATGAATAAGCCTTTCCACAGTCTAAAAAATATATACATTAACGAAACACAAGTTCAATGCAATACACAATCTTTTTTTTTATGAGTTTGAAATCTCTGGCTGTAGAGAAATTGCTGCATCGATGATTTTTATCAAACGTACCGTTGCCAAAATTATTGCCTTTGAAGCACCCCACATACAGCGCGACCAAATTAGATCTCTTCCAAATTGAGTATTACTAAAACTAAAAGCAGAAATGATTTTTTGTCTATCTTCTTCAAAAACTGGACAAATCATAAAGAGATGTTTTAAAGTCTCGCTATGTTCTGCAAGTTTACAAAATCTGCAAGTAATGTCAGCAGAAATGTGTTTATTGTAGGACCAAAATTGAGTTCTTGATTTAGTGTGAATAAGGTCAAATCGAAATCGCATGTAGATTTCACGAGTCTCAGCACTAGGACACAGCATGAGATAGGATAGCCGAGGAACCTGTGCATGTCTGTACGATGCATATTCCACAAATGATACAAATTGAGATATCTGTAGGCAAGTTGCCGCCCAGTCGTTGTTGAAAAGCCGTTTATAGGCAATATTCAATTTGAACTCTAAATCTTCCGCAGGAATATTGATCCCAGCTAGGATGTTAAAAATTCGCTGTCGAAAGTGTGTAATCGATCTAGGCTGCGATTCTCTCAACATGATGTGGAGATCTTCATAAAGCGAATTTTCGAGAGGGAAGTTCATTTTGTGGTAAAGTTTCAAAAGCCGCCACTGATGTCGAGATGCCAAAGAATTTAAACCTAATTCATGGCGTACAAGTGCATTTGGCAGAAAGGTAGGGAGACACAGAGTCACTTTCCACAGTTTTGCTTGTATTTTATTTAAGAAGATCGACAGGTCTACCAAACATCTATCCAAGCCATATAATATAATGGCCTCCACCTTTTTGGAATAGAACTCGAACAAGGGCGTTAAAGTGAACTTGCAGTATTTACGATAAATTATGCGCATTTGATTTTGCAACGGTAAGATTTTTTCAACTATTGCTCTTTTCCAAAAATTGGCGGAAGCGTTATTTGCCAGGTTGTAACCAAGATAAGTCACATGATTAACGATTTGAAGGTATCTAGAATCGATTTGCCACTTAAATTTACGAATTTTTTTTTTTTTAGAGCATAAAATGAGAATGTTTGATTTAACAGCATTAATGGAGAGATTATTTTCTCTACAAAAGGAGGAGAAGGTATCTAGTTTGCTTTGAAGCCCAGAATGTGTACTATCAAATAGAAGTACATCATCAGCATAGGCAAGCCAAGATAGTTGAAGCTTGCCAAGACAGACCGAATTAGATTTGGAGAAATCCCAGATACCCTCAATGTCCGTCAGGTATAAGTTGAATAGGACTGCTGCAAGATTGCAGCCCTGCTTGACACCAGTAGCTGTGGGAATAGAATGAGTCAAAAGGCCATTATTTGCAATCCGTACCCGGAAAGAGGTATTATGATGTAATAGAGCAATAAGTGCTACTAAATCAGGGGGGAAGTCGAGTAGCAACATTTTAGCCCACAGTCTGCTACGAATTACAGAGTCAAAAGCAGATGATAAATCCAGAGAAGCAATAAAGATTGGTCCATTTGCAGGTTCATGGGATTTAGCAATCAAATGTGCAAGAAGAGTGGCATTTAATTGGGTCCCCATATATTTTCTGAAGCCAGTTTGTACTTTATTGAGGATCTTCCTTTCTAAGATATATTTTTCAATATCTTTTAGAAGCAATAAGGCGAAGATCTTTGCGGCCACATCAATAAGCGCAATTGGCCTAAAGTTAAGTGGATTATTGAAGGGACCTGATTTATGCAAAGGAATAATAATGGAGCAGGTCCAGGACGGGGGAATACTTTTTGATTTAAATACTAATTGAAATGCTTGCAAAAGTACATTGGCCCAGAATAGAGGATCATCTTTTATCACACAAGGCGGCAGACCATCAGGGCCTGCACACCTTGAGGATTTTAGCTTTGCAATTGCTAGAAGAATATCATCTATATCCCATGGACAGATCTCTGGTATGTATTTAGTTAGATCTGATAAATTTACTTTATGAAAGCGCATGGGCAATGAATATTTGTGTTCGAAGAAATTGAACCAAGAGACGCCGTCAATTGCTGATTCCATGTGAGGATGGTCCAATTTGGACGAGGCTCTAAGAATTTTCCAAATGTCCCTGGTGTTTTTTTTGCAGATTAGGCGAATCATGTTTTGAATGCCAATTAAATGAGAATTGGCACGGGCATATTTAATTTGCATTTTAAAATTTCTTTGAAGAATGTTTTTAGCTTTTGTATAGCAAGAAGAGCTCATGTTCAACAGATTTTTCCCAAGAAGACGAAGTGCAAAGTTTTTTCCCTTTTTTATGTTAGCAAGATTAGAAGCTAAATTTGGCGTTAGATTAGCAGTATTAGAATGCTTAAAAGAAGATTCCGCTATGTTTCTAAGGTGGTTCTGTATCATCTGAGTATTCCATGATAATAACGCTTGAGAGGAACTGACATCAATATGCGGATCCGACCACCAATCACGATTGACTAAAAAGGTCAGTCGTCGACATGTGGAATGATTCCAGCATATTGAAAGAAAGGGCCTATCATTTTGGAATAAAGCCAGAACAGGTGACTTAATAAATGAGTCAGTTTGGGCCGAAAAAGTGCTCACTAAGATAGCATGATCACCATACTGTGGAAAAAAGGGAATGATTGGTGAAAGTAGACCTGACAAAAACTTCGAAGTAATTATGTAGTCAATAATAGAATTAGCATTCCCCCTATGCCAGGTACATGGGGAGCTTGAACAATGTGTTTTAATTACACAGAGGTCCCAGTCCGCATGAAAGTTGGTCCATTTAACACCATTTACATAGGAGTTTTTGGCATGTTGTGAGACAGCATGTAAAGGAATATCAGAAAAGGCTGCATATAAGTGTGCATTGAAGTCACCACCAATTAAAATCTCAGCAGGAGGATGACAATGATGGATATCCATGAGCGCCTCGTTAAGCAAGGCAAGCGCATCAACAATGGGGAGAGTGGAGGGATTCCAATAAAGTGATATAAGCACCACTCGCTTTATCCCATAAATATTAATATTGACATCAACCATCAGAAACAAGGGATTAGCAATTTGGTTATTAATTGTAAATCGTAACTCATTGTTGAGTAGTATGGAAATGCCTCCCACTGGTCGCCCTATTGATGGTTGAGTTGCTACATGATGAAATGCTGTAAAGCCATCCAAAGAAAAGTTATTGGAACACAGTTTCCTGTAGAAACATAATAGTGGGGAGTAAATTTGCAGCCTTATTTTGAAACCAATTTAAAAGGTTCTTAAAGCCACAACAATTCCAAGACTGAAAGATGAAGCTTTTACATTATAAGTTTGTAGCTGCAGAAGAGGTAGATGGTGCCGGTATATTAAGAGGAAGTAAAGTAGGTAAGGTCCCTAAAAAACCATTTAGAGCAGAAGTCAGATAAGCCAATTGTGTTAAAATTTTGGCATTTTCTGATGTGTCAGAACAAGAACCTTTCGAAATATTAGAATTTTTTTCCAGCCGGGGAGGAATAAATTCTAAAAACTGCGTCGCCTTTTCCAGAGCAGAGAAAGCCTGCAAATCCAATCCCAAAAATAGCAAGTCATTTTTGTGTTCCCAAATAAGTTTTGCAACAATCGGAGAAAAGACTTTGCAGAGCATCCGATTGTTGTTAGTCAGAGGCAGCTTTATCCAATCAACATCTTGAGAAATAAGGTTGCGTAATGAGGGAATTTTATACAACGTATTCATCAAGAAGGAGCGGTTAATAGGTGCCATGCCATTAATTAGGGGATTACTAGACCAGCCAATCAGTGTTCGAGTTTCCTCAGGAATATCGTTAAAGGCAACTAGGTTGTTATTGAATATTGTAAGTGTAGGAGTGGAGGGAACGACAGGCATAGATAAAGCCGACCCCTCGTGTCTCTCAACACAAGTGGAAACTGGCAATGTAGAATCAAAACATGTAGAAGTTACAATGGGCACAGACTGTGCAATGGTAAGTTTTGACTCAGCTGGCAACAGAGTAGAACTTTGTATAGACACATCAGAAGATAAAGGTTGAGGAGTACTATTTTGTAGGGAAGAGGTGGTGGGTTCTATCTGCGAAACTCTGAGAGGGGGAAGATGGTTTAACACTGGAACAGAGGGCAGATTATCCACAACATCAAGCATAGAGTTAGCCACACTAATTGAGCATGAGGTTTTTTTATTCTCCATAGTAGGAAAAAACATGCACAAATTAGCTTGACAGGAGGCAACAGGCGGCACACTGCCTCCACCACATACAGCACCTACTTCAGCCTTTTGATCTTCTAAGGAATTTTCTACAATAGGTTGGAGATTTGTAGACCGTAAAAGTTTTTTTCCCTTTTTGTGTTTTTTTAACGGATTTCAATAGGGCAATTTGGCTTACTTCATTTAATTGACTCGAATTTAGTTGTAAATCTTCAGATTCCAACTGCGAAATGTTCATTGAAACATCACGTGTTTCACAAGTAGCGGCAGAGCCTTGTCGAAAAGGAGCTGCAAAATCAGTAGAAGATGAAGAGTTTATATTTGCCTTTGATTTATTTCTGCGTTTCAACGCTCTCTGGTATGCCTTTTTCATTCTGCGTGACGGATGGTATAAATTTGCTGGTCTATCGGAGGCGTACAAAGACTCACCGGAGTCATCTCCATCTAAAAGGTTTGTGAGAACAGAAGGACTATCTGGGGAAGGAAGAGTATTATCGTGAGGAGCAGTCAAAGGAGGAGGTACCGCAGTTCCAATAGCTTCCAAATCAAATAATTTTGAGTTGATCATAATTTGTTCTATTTGCAAAATTCTATCGTGTTGAAGTTTAGCTATTTCGGCTAGCTCAGTGGAAGAAAAGATGGAATTTGTACAATCCACTGATGCCGATTGTGCTACTGCGTTCGCAAAAGAAGTAGGCATACCATTAAGCAGAAGGGGAGCATCTATTGTTTGAGTGCTCTGTGAAATGCAAACTTGCATAACAGGGATAGCAGGCAGACTCTTACCTACTGACTCAGCCATACGTTGAGGGCAAGCTGCATGACAGTTATAACGAGCTTCTTGGTTCAAGATGAAGCCCTCGAGTTTAGCAAGTTGCAGCGAGTTAGATGAAATGGAGTTTCTTAAGTCCTTTAAAAGTTCATGAGTAAATTCATGACCTTTGTCAAGTAAATTAAGAATACGAGACAGGACTGGAAAAGAGTGTAGCTCTTGTTCAATCAGATGGGAAGAGTTCACATCAGTTGGTATGGGAGAAATTAGAGGTTGGGAGTATACCTGAGCAGTGGTAAAGTCTTGAGATAAGTGTTTAAGCGTAGAGTCATGATTGAGGGGATCTTCAAAAAGCAAATTTCTATTTGAGGGAAATGTGCTTCGAGGCGAACCTTCCAATATTTTCGGGGCAAGGCACTCTTGCACGAGTTTGTTGGATCGGAGTGAGTCTGGGAGTGAGATAGGATGGAAGTGTACTTGCTCACGTAAACCACACGAGGCTGCAGCTGGCGTAGAAGGTCCAAAAGAGAGGCTAATACGGCGCTCTAGGGCAGATATCACACCAGGTGCCAGCATCGAGGTGTCAGAGATGGCAAGGGGCGATTTACCAAGTTCCCCTGAAAAAACGTCGGACATGGTGTCCACATCATTTGCTATTTTTAATGAAAAGGGAGTATTAGTTTGTCAACAAACAAAGTATCAGGTAACTGAGGAGTGTCTTGCAAAGACAAAGGAAGTCGAGGGGGAGACATTGTTTCGATGTCATGAGAGCTGACAGTATGAAAGGCACTAAAAGAAGGCAATTGTTTCGAAGCTTCCCTCAATTGATCAACCTCCGCATTTGATTTGCGGGGCTTGAATGACTGTGGGATTTTTGCCACTTCTTTTAGGCATTTGCCATTCCTAAGTGTCGCGAGTGCGGAATCCATAGGAAAAGCTATCTGCACCTAATCAAAGGAGAAAAACACAGTGCACACCAAATTGTAAATCACCCAGACTAAACTATGTAAGATGTAAAATAAATATGTCTGAGAATGTGAGGCAAAGTAGATGTAAGTCCCAACTGACACGCAGTGCCTACCAAAAGACCAAGGCAACCCCTCGCCACGAACAGCCAACAGTCCTTTGCGGTGCGCCGGGAAGCTGAGGATAAGGGGAGGTGTAAGGGGCGGCGCCGGGCGCGAGCCAATCACAACGTGCCTTTAAAATAAGATAGAAAAAAAAAAACAAAATTAGTGGGATGCCAGACATATACTTTTAAGTTAGCACCTCCCACAGTCCAAGAGTACACAGTCCTTTCTCCTTCCTCCAATGCCGTGAGGAAGTGCAATGAGAAAGAAAGCTCAATCACCTGGAACTGACGAAAGTCAGGCGCTGCAAGGAGTTACACAGAAAGACGTCCTCCTTATGAAACGGCAGCGCGAGTGTGAACGCTATGGCAGACACACAGATGATCCTTCCTCCAGGCGGCACACAAACAGCCAGCAGCTCAGTCCAGGACAGCCAACAGGGTGCTTATCCCTTTCTTCCCCTTCGGGAATATGCTCAACCGCCAAAGACGCACAGTTCCACAGAGTGTGTGTAAATCTCGCTAAGGCACAAGTGGAGTTGGCCGACTTCAACGCCACACCCCCAGACGAAAATACCTTCTTCGCCCAACCGCCAAAGTGCTTATTCGTCCCTATCAGGAGGGATGGTAGGGTACGCAGCCTGCTTCGAGGTGGCCGTAGCCGCCTGCACCACCAAACTCTCTGGAGTAGAGTGCATCGATAAATAGCAGGGGTCACTACTCGATGGGCAGAATTTCTTCGGAAGCAACTTATTAACTGCCGGTAGACTCTCCGGAGCAGTCCAAGCTGCAGCCATCCTCCTTTGCAAAGCCTTGTAAAACAGCAACACCCGGTCAGTGGGAGAACCTTGATCAGGAGGTCTGTCAAATGATCCTGAGCAAACTCAAAAGGTGGGGTAGACCACCCCAAGTACTCTGTCACTTCACATGAGACGCTGATAGGAGGAATCTGCATGCGCCCCAGGCTCAGGTCGGCCAAACTCCACCTCCGGAGAGGTGTCAAGGCTACTAGCGTCATGCAATGACTGAGAGTTCCTCCATCTGACTATGCCCAGACAAAAGGTAATCAGGGACATCAGGAGGCACAGGCAAGGCCATCTCCTCATCAGATAGTTCCTAAACCTCTGAAATATCCTGTAAAGGTTGGAAAAACTCCAATCTAGAGGAGGAATACTTTTCCTAGAATAAGTGTTCCCCTATTCTTAACAGTATAAACTATAACTCTGATTCAGGATAAGTTATTCTAGGGGAGTTGGATCTTGGGGTGTAATATTCAATTACAGTTGCTTTTCACTTCACAGACTAAGGGAAGCAATAACTTATTTTAGTATAACAGTTCTTTATACTCAAGGTAAGTTAACCCTTCATACCTTTGTAAGGCGCTACCAGCTACCTAAAAGGGAAATCTGACCTAGGCAGACTTATTTTTGACAGGCTAACAGCAAGTCAGGGGAAGCAAGACCCTATTGGGGACACTCATTCAATTATACTAACAGGCATAATAAAGTGAAACCGGGAAGAGGCACAACCAATTCACATGTGATTAACTTAACCTTCTATATACTTTTCAGAATAATGCAACACCCATTCAAGGTAAGTAAGAACTTTTCTTACTGTGCACTCTCAGAATTACAGTTACCAACCAACTTTCTTTACAAGTAACTTTTGCACACTTGTTCTTTTCAAGGCAGAGAACCCTTTTCTTATCCAGTCCTTCCCTTATTCTATAGCATGAGTTCACTCAGAGGCAGTAGAGGGACCCTAGTGGTCTAGGTGCCAGCTGTAGGCAGAGTGTGATAGGGTTCAGTTGCAGGCAAAATCAGAGTTCCAGAGGAAGACTGTTCAAACAAGCATTTCAATTTAAAGTTCGTTGAGGGTCCTGGGACTTAAGAGAAGACACCCTAGGAGGTTTCCGCAGTGGACCTGGATGAGTGGTCTCCCAATCACAGAAAACACCCCAAAGCTATACATAAATCACAAAGGCTTTTGGTAGGTAAAATAGCCCAGCCAACACAGTACCTCAGCACAGAAGAAGAGTTGCAGCAGGAAGACTTCAGGATATGCAGCCAAAAAGCGGTCAATGGATTCCTTTGTCAAGAAGACCGAAGACAGGATTCTGGAAGGACTTTTGCAGCAGGGATCACGGAAGAAGGCTGTAGGCAAGAGTTGCCTCGCGGCTGGAAGCAGCTCCGTGGATTTGGCACCTTTAAAGGAACACTGAAGACGACAGACTATCGCCAGTCGGATTCTCACTGTTTGTGAGGTCCAGCACTCGGGTGACGGGACTTTTCGAACTGTAATTGTGCCTCCATAGATTCACCAGCATGCCCACAAAGTTCGTGAGATTCGGATTTTGGAAGACCTTGCACCGGACAATTGCTCGAGGTCCCAGGGTATTGGGGTACTGCAGCCCAGCAAAGCCGCAGTACAGCGTGGGATGGCTCAAAATGCAGGTCTTTCTGAGTTTAGTGGGTCTAACCAGAATCTGGGTTGGGTCGTCATTTTTGGAGTCCCCAGGTCGATTGGAAGGAAGGGCTACAGCAGGCTCCTGTTAGACAGCAGGCTCTCTGGTTGCTGGAAATCTTTTCAGCCACAAATTCTTCCTCTTCGGTTTTGGTTCCAGTGGTAGACTACCTCTTCAGCTTCCAGCATCAGACTTTTATGTAGGAACCCAGCCAATCAAACAGCCTTGCAACATTCAAAATTGTTGGGGGTTTGACAATCCTTTCAGGACAGCCAGCCTCCCAGTTTGAACTGGAATCTCACACTCATGGTGGAAGACAAAGGGCTGCAGAGTTTTGGACTCCCCCTGGTCTTCCTGCATTCACAGACACTCTGGAGCCTGGGCGGGAAGTCCACAGGACTCCTGAGGATAAAAATCACACAAAGAAATGTCCCGCCCTGGATGTCAAAAGAAGGAACAAGAAAGGACAAGGAACACAAAAATGGCGACAAGAAGAGCAATTTGGGTAAAATGAGCACCCATGGGTGCCTTTACCAGGGATGAGCAAACTGCCCGGTAAAGGTGCACTGAATTATCACTGCCACCAGCCATTAATGTTAACCTTGTCCCTGTAACACAATTGTTAGTTTTATGAAAGGGGATACATTGCATCTCCCCAGCACTCTGCATTAGGTGGGGTGTGCTGGTTTACCTAATAAAAATGTAAAAGGAATCCAAAGATCCTTTCTGCCCTTTGGAAGGGAATAGTTTCTTACCTGTAACTCCATTTCTCCAGCATTGGTATCTTTCATGGATTCACATGCTTAGAATATTCCCCGTCTTCAGGCTGGGAATCCCCGGTACATTATATAGACCCTTTCCCGTAGGAAAACTTTTTCGACGCTATGCGTCCTATCCACCTCGTTTTGTATCATGCGTGCCCGCCCCGTCAGGACGCCATGATATAAATACAGGACCCGCCCCCGCGCTCCCTCAGATTTCGGCCCCCAAAGTAGTGGGGGAACCAGTTTGCATGCTCAGGGGAGGCAGGCGGGCGCATGTGAATCCATGAAAGATACCAATGCTGGAGAAATGGAGTTACAGGTAAGAAACTATTCCCTTCTCCAGCATTGGATCTTTCATGGATTCACATGCTTAGAATAGATTACATAGCAGTACCATCCCGAAAAGAGGAGGCGTGCATGCAAACTCACATACTTTCATCACAATGCCCGTTCCCTATGGTCGTGTACCCATCAGCAATAGTTAACATAGAGAACGAACAATATTCAATCATAATTGCAACAAGATGTAACCCCTCAACCGTGGAGTACCTTATTGGAATAGGTGTCGAAGCACCGCCTGTCCCATCCGAGTATCTTCGGCATGTTGTTGTGGCAGGCAGTAATGGCGGGTAAAAGTGTGTGTAGCCGCCCAGGTAGCCGCCATGCAGATGTCCCCCAGAGGGACTCCAGACCACAGCGCCGTCGACGATGCCGCCGCTCTAGTTGAATGAGCTCTTGGGCGTCGCAGAAGAGGCTTCCCAGCCTTGGAATGGCAGTACGAGATGGTAGACGATACCCATCTTGACAGTCCTTGCTTTGAAATAGCTTTGCCTTTAGCCCCCCAAACCATAGGCCACGAACAATTGTCTCGTTTTCCTGAAAGGTTGCGTGCGATGCAGATAAAACTTGAGAGCCCTTTTCACGTCTAATGTGTTTAACGTGCGCTCCGCTCCCGAGCATGGCTCTGGAAAAAACGTAGGTAAGACAATAGAGGAATGTTTATGGAACACTGAAGGAGCTTTCGGTATGAACTGTGGGTTAGTGGCAAGGACCACCTTGTTCTTGAAAAATCTTAAGTATGGTGGGTCTACCATTAGAGCTTGGATTTCCGAAATACGTCGGGCTCAAGTGATGGCCACCAGGAAGGCCAATTTCCACGACAAAAACTTTAGAGACGATGATGACATTGGTTCAAAGGAAGGTTTCATAAGAGACGCTAACACCAGATTGAGGCTCCACACCGGAGGAAATCTTCTCGGGAGGGAAACTCCTAAACATACCCTTAAGGAAGTGCTTAATCAGGCGATCGCTGAATAATGGCGCGGAATGTCGTTGACGTGTAAACCTGGAGATGGCGGCCAGGTGTACTTTTATCGACGACACCGATAAGCCCTTTTGAGCTAAGAACAGCAAGTATGGAAGGAGCTGTTCCGGCGTAATCGACTGCGGAACCAAACCTGGGTGATCCCCACACCACTGACAGAAACTCCTCCATTTGTACAAGTATGAAGTGTTTGTGGAAGGTGCTCTTGCCGCTTGCAGAATACGACGACACTCCTCCGGAATAGTTAGCTGACCAAATTCGGCGAAGTCAGGAGCCAGGCCGTCAACTTGAGGCTGTCCGGGTCGTGATGCCAAACAGTACCCTCCTGTCGAGACAGAAGGTTGGGGATCTTCCTGAACCTCATTGGCTCCGCCGCCGCCATGTGAAGCAGGTCTGAAAACCACACCTGTCTGGCCCAATACGGGGCCACCAGAATCACCCGACATGGGTACTTGAGGATCCATTGCAACGTCCTCCGGATAAGAGGAAATGGAGGGAATGCGTACAGAAATTTGTTCGTCCATGGGAAGGAGAAAGCATCCCCCAGTGAGCCCTGCTGAGGCCATCTGCTTGCATACTGCGGGCATTTCCTGTTGTCCTTCGTCGCAAACAGATCGATGGAAGGATGTCCCCACTCCTTGAATACATGTTGTAGTTGCTGGTCGTTCAGCACCCATTCGTGAACTTCGTTCATTTCCCTGCTGAGGGCATCGGCCTCCACATTTCTCACTCCTGGCAGGTGGAACGCCAAGATTAGCATGTTGTGTTGCAGGGCCCAATGCCAGATTTTCTGTGCCTCCATCGACAGGGACCTGGAACGTGTTCCTCCTTGTTTCCGTAGGTAAAACATTGAAGTCGTGTTGTCCGTCATGACACGCACCACGGAGTCTCTCAATTGAGGAAGAAAAGATTTTAGAGCCCACCGCACTGCTCTCAGTTCTAGCAGGTTGATATGCAGGGAGGACTCTTGTAACGACCACCGGCCTTGTACCTGTAACGTGTCCAGATGAGCTCCCCATCCGCTCAGAGATGCATCCGTCACCACCGTCTTCTGGAACTCCGGTTCCACCAGAGGCATTCCTTTCGTTAGATGAGTAGAAGCTCTCCACCAACAGAGTGCTTGTACCAGTTGTTCATCGATGACCAGTCTGTCGGACCAGCGACCTTGGCTCTGCTAGAAATTCCTGGCAAGGCCTCATAAACAGACAGCAGTTGTTTATCAACGGAATGCAGGATGACATGGTCCCTAGCAGGGACATGTACTTGCGCACCGACACCCTGGTACCGCATCTCCATTCCGACGCCTTGCTTTGTAGCTTCTGTATCCTTTCGCTGGATGGTCTTACAAGGCTTGTGTGCGTATGAAACTCCGCTCCTAGAAAGACCAAGGTCCTCGAAGGCTCTACGGAGGACTTGCTGAAGTTTATCGCGAAGCCCAGTTCTCGTGATACAATCGCCAAGGAGTAGGCTGCTCTTACCGTCGTGGCGCCCACTGAGAGCACCTTTTTCCCAAAGGCGTCCTGCCTCCTGGCCTCGCTTTCTTGTGGGTTTGAACATTTTTGCTGTACTCTGGCCTTCCTAGCCGCTGCCGCCGATACCACAGAGTCTGACAGAGGCTGTGATGTTAGACATTTTGGAGTGGACTCCGGAGCTTTAAACTTTTTCTCAATACGCCCCTTAATAGCCGGTTCCGAGAACGGATGACACATCGTCTTGAGGCCTTCTTGCCACACGTAGTGCAGGATTAGGATGGCAAATACTGATTTCCTCCTTTGACCCATGTGATCAAAAAGAAAACAGTCTTTCTTTTGCTCCTCAGGAATTAAGCCGAACTCGGAACACGCTTTTCCCATCATTGCATGGAAGGCTCCCACATCATCCGGAGGAGATGGTTGTGCCTGGCTCCTCGTAGACTCTACCTCTACATCCGAATTCCATGTTGGGTCTCTCGACGGCGACAGGGAAATGTCCGACCCTGAGTCGCCTCGTATAGAATCGGACTCCGACAGCTCACCCTCCTCCTGCGCTCGAGGACGATCCTTCACCGCCTGGGAGGCCAACGGGCTTCTGGTCGTCGAACGAGCTGCTTGAGCTTGCTCCTCGACTTAAGGTGCAGAAAATATCAACGATGAAGTGCCAGGCTGAGGGATCTGCGTATCCAGACGCTGCAGGAGCTTCTGAAGTGTATTAAGCACATCCAGAGACAAAACCGTCTGGGGGGTCAGCAACGTCGAGGATAGAGGGGCCACACCCCCACTCGCACTCATCGTCGACGTATTGGAAGGCCGTAAGCCCAAGTCCGACGGCTGCATAACCATGCCACATTCTCCGTCCACCGACGACACCGACAAGGCCGTGTCTGGCTGCAGTAGGACCTCAGGGGGGGCCGGTTCACAGACCTCTGGCTGCCCGGCCATAGATAGAGTCACCGTCGACGAAGGAATCCCCAACGCTGCTGCCTGAATCTGTAAGAGGGACATCGTGGCCCCCAGACTGTTTCGAGTAATAGGCATCGTCAGCGACACCGGGGTCGACGAGCAAGTAGCCGGCACCGAGCCTTTAGACTTCGTAGCTGATTTCGTTGCCGACTTCCCTGCTGAAGAGTCTCGACTCACGGAAGACCTAGGACGGTCCCCTGAGGAGGATTTTGATGTCGTTTGCCTCTCCGTCTTAGAGGATGAGGAGGAGGAGGCCTTTTTGTGTGATGAGGAAGACCCAGCATGCTTCTCCGTAGGCTTGTCCGCAGGGCGTTTTTCGACAGGCCGTACCTTCTTCGAGGGAGGTTCCGACTTGCTCCTGGAGGCCGTGGAGCCAACTTCCGATGCCGGATAGGCACCCGCTCCGTCGTTAAGCCAGTCGACCAACCTTCTTTTTCGGTCTTTAAGGGTTTTTTGGGAGAAACCCTGGCATATTTCACATGTATCCGCCGTGTGGTGTGGGTGGAGACAGTAGATACAATCCATGTGGGCATCACCTTCATAGACTTTTTTGAGTCCACATGTCGCACAAGGACGAAATAAAGCTTTTCCGGACATATTATTTCCAGAATGTAACGTCGCCGAAGCGAAATACAACCTAATTATGACTAGCAGTAACCACGAGGATCCCACTACTTTGAAAGACGGTTGAAATCTGAGGGAGCGCGGGGGCGGGTCCTGTATTTATATCATGGCGTCCTGACGGCGCGGGCACGCATGATACAAAACGAGGTGGATAGGACGCATAGCGTCGAAAAAGTTTTCCTACGGGAAAGGGTCTATATAATGTACCGGGGATTCCCAGCCTGACGACGGGGAATATTCTAAGCATGTGAATCCATGAAAGATCCAATGCTGGAGAACTGTATTTCTCACAAGGTTAGCCAGAGAAAGTTAAAAGGGGAGCCCCTAGGGCAACCCAGCAACAATAGGCACGTATTGCCACAAAGTTGTCAAAGAGGATAACTTTTAAAAGACACTATGTAGAGTCTTAAATATGACACCCATAAAAAGAGTAAAAGATTCTGTGAGGGTGGAAAGAGATTCCCACTCACTGAGGTATAGGGAAAAATAATCTACGAGTCCAGCAAAAGGTTCTGGGGTTGACAAAAGGTCAGGAAGATTTATCCTTAATATGAAAATCTTACCTAACTGCCCGTTAAAGGGCTTTCCATACATGGCAATTGCAAACCAGAGAGGGCGGGAAAGAGGCCAAAGTACTAAATGGACATAGGACCAGTGAAAATCTCCTGGCACTGCTATTTTAGAATATATGGTACACTAAATGGCATTGTGGTCAAATGTGTTTGTGCACAAGTAAAACAGTTTAAAACAGAAAAAATAAACATCCACTGCTACCAGCTGATCATTGGCACACTAACTGAAACCACAAAGTTAAAAAAGGAAAGAATTAGGATACAAAATATCCTAACCACACTTCAAGGTGTTCAGCTTTAAAAATACAAGAGTTCCTAGAGGGAGACTGGGTCTTCCAGTATCCTATGAACTGATAAGTTATCCCCTAAAAGTGAGGGAAAAAAAAAAACAAGGAAGTACAGCTGAAGGCTTGATTTCCCTCCAAAAAGTCAGGCGAGTAAGAAGAAAATAGCAAAAAAGATAGGCTGTCCTATAGAAGTGTATGGGAGAAAAGTGGCTAAACTAATCTTTCATAACAACCTAACTGCACAGTCACCTCCCTTGATAGAGTTTGCTAGACTGTAGTGTGTCTTCCCTTTTCCCTATAATATGGGGGCCTTTCAGAATCTTCCCCTTGTGGAGTCTGACAATCCTTAACTATAATGTATTGTATGCAACGAACATCTCAGAAGGAGAATCGGTAATATTGTGTGAAGCATGCACATTTGCACCAAAAAATGTATTCACTAACCAATCACTGGCTGACAAAAAAAAAAAAAAAAAAGGACAATGCTTTGCAAATAGTTTAACGAAGTGTTATGCTGAGAATAAAGTACAAGACAACTATAACACTGAAGAAAAGAACGAAAAAAAATGTGCATTAGTTATATTGCCCAAAACAATCAAAAAGAAATGAGCCACTGACTGCAATACTCGGATACAGTACCTTCAAAACACAAGATGGAAAGAAAGCCTGGTTTTTCAAATGCGCCGGAATTTCAAATGCTAACCCCAAGTCCTTTCCTGGAATAAAGCACATTAAATTAGGATTTTGATCGTGTCCACTAAGCATATCTAACTTTCATGTACAATGATCCATTATAATCTGTCCTTCACTATGTTTAAACTCTACCTACAAACCTCTCGAAAAGGAAAAATGTGAAATTATGTCCAAAAACGCTCCTTGAATGTATCTGCAAATGGACACGCAACTGTTGTAAATAAAACACGAAACTTCAAACGACTCACATTTTTGATAAACCCAGTTGGAAATGTTAACAGAGAGGACTTGAGCCTAAACCCAAAATGACAAAAGCAATAGCGGTTTCAGTCAAAGCAATAATTATTCAGTTCTTGGTGTCTTCAAACTGCAAGATTACATAACTGACAGCAGATTCCTGCAATAAACACAAGTAGTGAGGAGAACCGGCATAGAAACCATGAACTGCATGCATCATAGCATATCACATTGAAGCCTCATGTTACACCAGTTAGGCAACAGGAAAGCAGAGTGCTGAGGCCTCTGTGGGTACCGTCAACAAATGAAACCAAGACCTAAATGAATCCTTTTGTAATTTTATTCCATATACAAGATGGCCCTGAACTCAGGAGCAGATGCAAATACACGTATGGATATCTTTCCCATGATTACAAGAAATAAAGGCTAGCATCTCCCTGCAGACTCCTCCCCTTTTCTAGGGGAAAGGAGCAATTAAATCTAGTCTGTCTTTAGTGTGTGTGCGCTATAGACCTGGCATTTAACAAAAACACTAGATGTGGGCTATCAGAAGTCGGCACTCCACAATTAATCATCCACAAGTTCCAGATAAAACACTGAAGAATACAATAAGGCGTGGTCTTCCTCTTATCGCGGTCCATCCCACATTCTAATCTGATGGGCCACTATTATTCAAGGACTTGTTAATTTCCACTTAGGAGCATAGGCCCAATGTACCCACCCATCAAACCAATAGCCATCTGTCTGGTCTCGCTGCTTGAAATTTGTTAGGCCAATTTGTTACCTGGGGATTGTGCAGTCCCATTTTTGGGACCCCTAAACCTTTCGTTTCATACTTTTTTTGGGACTTGGATTATTTTTGCGGCAGGACCTCTACTGAAATCCCACTGCAACCCTTATTTAGAATAGTTCAGGGTAGCCAGTTGTTGGGCAAGATTTGAAGCAGTACCCTTTGGTGTGGAATAAAATGAGATGCCTGGATTGTTATCATTAGAAGAATCATAAGACCCATTATTAGAATCAGTACTCTCTGTAGAGAACCATTACCCATTATTAGACTCACTGTTAGAGAATCATTAGAATTACCATTACCCAATCATTACTCTTTGCTATGGAATAATTCCATTATTGCATTCTGTTTAGAACTGATAGGTAGATTATTGAAGTAGACACTATCCACATTAGACTGCCACCTTTGTATGCATTTGCAATTTGCTCATAGATCGACATGTTTACATATAGTGCTTGCCATTAGGAGAGAAACATGCTAGACACTTTGCCATTTGCAATAGAATGACACTTGCACATATTTGAAGTGCCACAATAGAGCTTTAGAGACACAGTATATTTGCAGCATGAGAAAGAATGATTTGCTATGTATTTATGTTTGCATTAGAAATAGCGCTTAGGTTGAGAGAAACCTATTGTTAGCAGGAGAGCAGACGAATTAGGCCTGGAATGACACACACAGGCATATTTGAAATGACATGAAGAGCCATTTAGTATGATGACGCATGTATGCTTTGTAGTTATATATGTAGAGATATGTTTGACACACATGTATGTTTGTTGAGTCACTTAGAATAAGTTTGCATTATAGTGCTTGGATTTGCGTAAACGCTAGGAAGCATTTACCACGAGGCTTAAGGATCATGAAAGCCATTTCTTATGGCAGACACAGAAGCGCCACTCTGCGCGAAGATTGCTATGAAACACTGAAAGATAAGAAGTCACCCTTGTCCAAGAAGGGAGCCTAATCAGCTGGGCTCTGAGCTTCGGGGAGACAACACGAGGTTGGGGGCTGCTCCATGAGCATGATGGGGAGATGGAGGCAGTGCTTTTGCATGAGAGAGAGACTGGACAGAGAGCATTTCGTAATGCAGACAGAGCCAACAGTGGAAGTGCATGGAGAAATAGGGAATTAGATGGTGTTTTTCGCACCAGACTCAGATGGCCATGAAAGAAGATATGATGTCCAAATGTCATGCTGACAGCACACGAAGTGACAGGACACGAAAGGAACACGCAAACAGAATCTGGCAGGCATTTTGCTAAAACGCTGACAGAGACATTCTTAGCTTATAGAATGTATGTAACCATAGAGATCTGTGCGTCATTTGAAGAGTATAACCAGAAGGGGAGAGGGGACTGTCTCGAGAGAGCTAGCAAGAGTTGCATAGTTGTTGGTTGCTGGAGGGAGAGCTACAGGGGAGATCGAGAGAGGTGCTGATTAGTTGCTGAGGTTGCTGGCTGTTGGTTGGAGATGGTGCAAGATGGAGGACGAGATGCGATGAGAGAGAGGTGTCTTAGTGCAGCAGACTGATGGGGCTTTGATGAGAGGCCTGGCAAAGAGAGCTGGAAACACATGCAAAATGGGAAGTATGGTTTTGGCGTAGCCTGAACTGATTGATTAGGACAGACACACACACACACACACACACAGCTTTGGGTGAAGGGGAAATCAGACAGGGATTGTTGAGAGCGAGAGTGTGAAGATGGTGTGGATTGGTGTGGATTTGGTCCTGCATGAGGTGATGGATGCTGATGCTTGCATTTAGACTGCATTAGACATTATAGGCTTGTATTAGAGACCTGAAAGGCTTATAGTTATTGCATGATTTGCTTTGCACCAGAAGCATAAAAGGTGCAAATTCGAGAGTAGCTAGAGTTTTAGCATTGCCTGCATTATGCTTAGCTGTGTCATCATAAATAAATGTATCCCATTGTTATAAATTGAATTGATTCATGTGTTATCTTTGTGTTGTGTCTTATGTTATTCTGTTGTTAGAAGTAATCTAGGAGTAACACAGTGCACATAGGGCCTGAGATACGAATGCAGCCAGGGGGGTATAGTGATCCATAACCCCCTAGGGGATTGTCAAAGATTGTCTGAGACTGGAGCCATCCAGGGGGGGAGGGGGGAAGGCGATGGTTAGGGATTTGTTTTTTTCAGACTAACATTGGGTGCACTACCACAACCTTGACCTCCTGGCAATAGGAACTCAACCTTTGGTATAAGTCTGTACTACACAGGTTGGTAGTGTGGCTGAGCAGCCAGGCTTATCTCAAGAGGGGTCAATGAGCAGTAGGGGAGTTACACAGAGATTCACAGTGACAAGTATCCAAACCAACATTTACACTCAAATTAATAATTGTTTAATCAATAAACCTGAACAGTCCGTTTGAGCAAGCCTTCTTCAGAAGGGGCAATATAATAGTAACACAAATGCACTACGAAAAACACAAGTTTAGTGTCTCTAAATCAGCAGGTACCCATGTGGGATGACACACAGACACTTCCTACACCCCCCAGTCAACTTAAATAGCTAGGACACTGTGGACATTAATATCATTGGTACATTTAGAGTAATACAGAGATACGTAAAGCGGTTTCAGAATAAAACAAGAGACAACACAAATATTCTAAAGCAGATAACTACTTTTGAACCCTCCAATGCAAAATAAATTAACCCTTTCCTGGAGGGAAGGTAAAACCCAAGTAGAGGGGAGAAGAGTCATTCAGTGAAGCCAGGCCAGCCAATGTCAATGGAGCAAAAGTCTAGGTGAGCCGAAGCACTTCTTGCAGGCAAGTAAAAGTCTTGCACAATGTTTTAGAAGTCTTTGTAGAAAAAATAGAATCAATGTAGGGCCACAAGCTGGAAGGCTTGCGAGAGGTAGAAGATGCAAGCAACTCTGCAGAAGCAACCAAGACGAGTCTCAACTGAGAGCAAGTAAGGCTACAACAATAAGAGGTAAGTTTTTAGACTGTACAGTACCTTTGGTTAGAAGAAATGGTTCCAGCTGGCTTCTGTTCCTGTGTTGCTCTGCAGATCCTTTTGTTCCTGTGCCTCAGTCGTGGGGACAAGAGGGAGGATTTCTGGGGACTCCTGCAACGGAACGGGACAGGACGGTCGGTGGCAGAAAAGGACAAACTTTTATTTAACGGCCCTTTGTGGTTTCAGCTCCTCACGTCTCATCAAATAGCACCACTGCGGTCTCACGGATACCACTCTGGATGTTCCTTGCATCTGGGGTCCAGCACTCTGTTGAGGTGGCTCAGGCTTGGTCAGTCCTGCTTCAACGGAGTCCGGGGGATCTTCCTTCGGCACGGGTCCATCTTAAAAGTGATGCACTCTGTTTGGTGTTCCTCTCCCTGGCACTTTGGTTCCAGCAGCGGAAGTACAGCCAGCTGTGAAAGGATGTCCAAACGAGTTCACTTTGGAGTTGATAGGTCCCACCAACTCAAGGGGAGAATTCGTCCTTGCAGGGCTTCTCTAGTCGAAACAAATTCGGAGCTTCAGCACAGCAGCAGGGCTTCACCTGGCAAACCAACGGTCCAGGAGTTGCAGCAGGCGTCTCTTCCAAGTTCTTCTTCGGATTCCGTCCAGTGGTCGACTCAGCCTTCGAAGCCAAAAAACCTTGCATTTTATGCAGGTTTCTCCCATTCATTCGAGCCTTGCTGCCGGACAGCCAGCCAGCCAGCCAATCACCATTGGGTGCATTCCTGTGACCAAGGGGATTAAGCACAGGGAGTTTCAGGCACCTCCCTCACTTCCTGCCCCTGCCAGACATAATGGAGCCAGAGGCGGGCTTCACTTGTGAATCCTGCCAAAGGCAAAACGAACAAAGGGACCAACACTGGTTTGGCGCTCAGAGCAAATCTCAAGGAGGACCATTCCAGCAAGAAATGGCAAAAAAGAAGACCGGGGCCATTTTGACAAAATGGGCACCCTTGGGTGCTTTACCAAGGCTGCGATTGCAGCTCGCGGTAAAAACGCACAATGGTAGTAAAAAGTAAATCACTACCACCAACCATTAATTGTAGAAAGAGCAACATAAAAATGTTACATGAGAAACTAGACAAAGATGATACTAAGCAACCCCTCCAGTACCCTATTGTAAGATAGTGTGTGCTGGGTCTAGAAAGTTACAAAATGTAAGTAAAGTCAACGTACTGCTCTTGTAAACAGTTTCACCAAAGGAAGATATTTAAACCTTTGGGAAATCTAAGACTACACTGAAGGTGATGTGTGCTGTGTCACAATGCAAAGATGATGCCTATGGAGTTTGTCATACTCCAAAACCAAAAAGAAACGGAGTCCAAATCACAGAAAAATACGAGAGTGGGAAAAAGAATCTCACTCACTCCAGATTAAAAATTAAAAGTCCTAGAATCCAGCCAAATTCCTGGGGGTCTCTAAGGTAGAGAGGAATTAGCACATTTCTCATAATTCTCCCTAACACCAGTGCTGGATCAGATTTTCATAATTATGATAAATCTTCCTGCCCTATGTCAACCCCAGAACTTGTTGCTTGGATATTGTAATTATTTTACCTTGTCCCTAGGGGAGTGGGAATCTTTTTCCCCCCTCTCACCTAGTCATTTACTCTTTTTACAAGTGCCCTCATTAGGTCTCACCATAGTGTGTGGTGGAAGTTACAGTTTCCTACTACTTAGGACTGACGGTAATGTACTACGGCAGCACACAGCATTTTAAATGCAATGGCTTTCTTTTTAATTCTCTTATTTCTTGGGTGAACTACTGTTCCCAAGAAGTAATGTGGGATTTTCCATGCCCTTTACATTTTATATAGTGAGCCAGGACACCGCACCTTATGTAGAGTGCTGGGGGGATACAATGAAACCCCTTTCTTACTTACCTAGGAACATTTTCTTTACAATTTACTTGAATGGCTGGTGGCAGCAGTTTTACTTTTAGTCTATTATTCGCAGGCGGTCAAATCAGCTTTGGTAATGCTGCTAGAATGGTGGGCTCCTTTTTTCCATAGCTTTGTGTTCATCAGGTGGTCGACTGCGATTCTAGGCGGGAAAGAGCCTGGTTGAAGTTTCGTCTTTGGCTGCAATCCTTGCCAAGGTTCCAGAGTGTCTGAGAAGCCAGGAAGAGAGTGAGGAGTCCAAAACAGCACAGCCCTTTGTCCTTCACCTTGCCTGAAAGGAACCAAGTCAAAACTGGGGGGCTGGCTGTCCCGATTGGACAGACAGACCTCCCCTCCCCCTTTCTAAAAACTCCAGGGAGGGCTTGCAGAAGATGTGCTGTAGTTCCTGGTAAATACTCAGATCCTGGAAGCTGCTGACAATTCGACCAATGGAACTGAATCCAAACGGGAAGAAAATAAGTCTGTAGCGATTTCCAGTGACCAGAGAGCCTGCTGTGTAACCGAAGCCTGGTGAGATCCAATAGTCTCAGGTAGACCTACATTGTGAGCCATCCCACGACATGCTGCGACCTTGCTGGGCTGCCAACCACCAATATCCTGGGACCTTGAGCTTGAGTGCAGTGTATAGTCTTCCGAAGTCTGAATCCGTCCGAAACGTTGGTGGACTCCTGCTTGATCTCCAGTGACGCAATTGAAATCTTTAAAGTCCCCTCACCAGAGTGCAGGACCAGATTAGTTAAGAGAATCTGACCGGTAATATTTGTTCTTCATCCGGCTGCTGTAAAAAAGGTGCCAAATCCATAGGGCCGCAAGAATCCAGGAAGACAACCTTTGCTGGATGCCTCCTCTGACTGTTGCTGCAAGTTCGCATCCAGCGTCCAGTTCGTTCGTCTCCAGACGAAGAATCCAGGGACCGGGTCCTGTGCTGCTGCATCCTGAAGGCATCCACTTTGAAGCTCTTTTTTTCTCCTAAGGTACTGTGTGGGCTTGGGTAATCAGTCTGGTGTGCATCCTGTGAGGCTTAGGGGGCGATTTGTGTGGTTGGGAGTTTGCCCATACCACTTGCCAGGCCTAATGCTGGAACGCACATAGGGAGACTTTTCAGAAGTAGCTGAACTTCTAACTCTGAAGTGAATACTTACTTGTTGAAGAAGAAATCCTTTGGACCTCTGACTTTCCTGCAACTGAACCCTATCCCGACTTGCCTACAGCTTGCACCTAGACCAGAAGGGTCCCTCATTCACTTATTTGAGCATTTGTTAGGCTCTTATACAACACAATCGTGTTTACAAGCGCCACAAGCCAATTGGGGAATGCACAAAGTAGTAAATACAATGCAAAGGAACAGTAAGTATACTAACATGGTCCTACTAGACTTTGTGGCCTTTGGACATGCAAGTGCAGTCAAGCTAAGTGCAGGAGGTAAGGAGGGGGAGGAAGGATCAGGGCAAATGCTGGTCCACTGGCCAACTGCTGGGCGGAGCTATCCCAAGGAGTGGGATGCACAGCCGCCAGGCAGGGAGCCCACAAGGGAAATCCTTAAGGGGATTGGGGGGGGGGGATTTACTGGTGTCGACTGGGCAGAGGGCCTGGTAACCTGTGAAAGTCATGTAGGTATCTGGCCGCCAGTCTCATTGGCAGTGGGTGTTTAGCAGGGAAGTGAAAGCGGTGGAGGAAGGCAGAATTTTGAGAAGTTTACGGAACTTATGGAGGTCCAGCTCAAGTCAGAGTGGCAGGTAGGCTGTTCCAGAGAGAGAGAGAGAGAGAGAAAGAGAGAGAGAGAGAGAGAGGCAGCAGCCACAGAGAGACCTACCCTCCCTCCCCCACTCTCTGCCTGGAGAAGTGTTTGACAATCAGAGTTGGAGTTAGAGGAGCGGAGGGCTCTGGCAGGGAAGTAGTTAGGGAGAGAGTTGGCGATGGCATGGACCCAGACCCCAGAAAGTCTTGTGGATGATGCAGAGGATCTTAAATGTGATCCTAGCGGCCACCGGGAACCTGTGGAGAGATCTTGGGGCTGAAAAGATACAGTCCCTGGGCTTGAGGCCAAGGATAAGACTTGCAGCCCTATTCTGGATTAGCTGAAGGGGGCGTAGGAAGGAATGGGGGAGATTGAGGAAGAGGCTGTTGCAGTCCAGTAGTCCAGACTAGAGAAGACCAGAGTTTTGCAAACATTGAGCTTCTGGGGAAAGGTGAGGGAAGGGAGAATGCCTCTAAGGAGGTGAAGCTGGCAGTGGGCGTTCTTGGCAAGGTCCAAGATGCGAGGGGTGAAGGAGAGAGGAGTTAAAAACTACCCCCAAGGCTTTTGGCCTCAAGGGATGGTTAATGTAGAGGGTCCAAGGAGGGCAGCCAGAGGGTAGGAGGGAAACCAGGCGCTGGGGTCGCGAAAGTAAGGATATCCGTCTTACTGGCATTGAGACGGATGTCATTAGCCGCACACCGTTCCTGGATAGCGGACAGACAACCAGAATGAGAGGAGGAAGTGGAAGAGGGAAGTGTGAAGGAAAGCTGTGTGAAATCAGCATAACAATGGAAATGAGGAGAGAAGGAGGAGATCAGGCGAGCAAGAGGGGCGAGATACATATTGAAGAGCTGTGCGATAGGACAGAGCTCTCGGGAACGCCACAGGTAGAGAGGGAAGTAGTGGAGGAGAAAAGGTTCAGCTGCAACTGGGAGGGGTGGTTAGTGAGAAAAGAGGTCAGCCAGTCCAATGCCCGGTCCGTGGTGCCGAGGGTATCTTGGAGCCATTTTATGAGGATAGAGTGGTTGACCGTGTCGAAGGCAGAGAGATCGAGGAGAATAAGAAGAGCAGGAGAACTAGAGTCAAGATTTGCGAGCATGTCTTCACGGGTGTTCAGGAGAGCAGTTTCCGTGCCTCTAGATACCTGGAATCCAGATTGACTGTCATGGATGCAACTAACCAGTTCACTTTGTAGAGTCAGTTGGGGGAGGGACAACTTCTCCAGGAGTTTACCCAGGAAGGAGGTGGTACAGATGGGGCGATAGTTAGCCGGGCAGGTAGGGTCAGCAGACTGTTTTTTTAGGAGAGGATGCACAAAGAGTGTTTGAGGGGAAAGAGGAAAGGAGCCAGTGGTGAACGAATGTTTACATAAGTAACCAAGAGCCGGGGGCGCTGCGGGCCGGGGGGGGGGGGGGGGTAAATGTTGTCCTTAATGGATCGAGAAAAGCAGGGGAGCACTCGTTTGGCGACCTCATCAGGTGTTATGGGCAGGAGGAAGAAGAGCCAAGACTGCGGGAGCGGGAATGGAGGTGGGGTGGAGAGTGAAGACAGCATGTCCTGAGTTTTAGAGGTGAAATGGGAGCCCAAGGGGGCAGAGGTAGAGACTGCAGTTGGATTGGCGAGTTTCTTGCAGATTTTGAAAAGTTTTGCCGTGTTAGTGGATCCAGAGATGCGGGCTTGGATGTGGGCCCTCTTCTTAAAGCCAATAGAAAAAGCAATATTGCGTTTGGAGCAAGCGATAGACCAGTTTGTCAGAGGATGAACCCCAATTCTGCCACTTATGTTTCAGAGATGCCAGAACGGACTTGTACGAGCTGTTGCATTTAGAGGCAGGTTTCAGGTGGATCCTCATGACAGGGGCAAGGATGTTGAGGATGTTGGAGGTGCAGGTTAGCAAGGACAGAGTCAGAGGGAGAGTCAGGGGCAGGGGTTGGAGGCAGGGATGAAAGTGGAAGCAAAATCAGCGACTGACACTCGCTCCATCAGTCGAATGACAGCGAAGGAGGGTGGCAGTGCAGGGGCGGGTCTGACAGAGGACTGAGGGGCCCCAAGCGGGAGGATAGAGAGTGGTCAGTCTAGGAGAAGGGAGGGGTGACTGGGTTAGCGGTAATATGTCACTTACTGCTATGTTACCGCTATATTTGTCCTGACTCTGACAGGGTTCCACAGCCTTCAGCTGCGCTCCACTGGGCTTTCGCTCATCATTCTGGAGAAACTGACTTGTCATTCTGAGAGTCAGTACTGGGAAACATGGTTTCCCTTAGTTTTATGAATTTGTTGCTCCTTTTGGCAACTGTATTTCAGTGCGCCAAGTACATTACAAGTTGTTAGACAAGATTGTACATAATAACCCTGTGGGAGACTACACCATCCTTGTCCTCTTGGCAATAGAAAACCAAACTATTGGTATAGGTCTGTACAACACAAGTTGGTAGAGTGACTGAGCAGCCAGACTTCTCAGGAAGGGTAAATGTGAGCTGTAGAGATGTAACAGATTCACAAAGACAAGTATTCTAATAACACTTACACTCAAGGTTTTCTAGTAAAATAATTATTAACAGTTAGTTTTAAAACAAGTCTTCTTTAGAAAAGGCAATATGCAATAATAAAGTACACTTCAAAATACACTTCCTCAGCCTTAAATTAAGTAGATAGCGTTTTGGGACGTCACACACACACACACACACACACTTCCTACACCCTGAGGTGACTTCAATTGCTAGGACACTGTGGACATTGATATATCACTTAAACACTTAATGCAATACTGAGGTTATGGAAAAAGGAAAGGTTAGGGAAGGAAACAAAGGTTAACGAGTTCTCTGAACAGGTGAGTACTTTACAATCCCTCAATTAAGTATAGGTTAGCTTAATGCTTAAGTATAGGTTAACCCTTTCCCAGCAATACAAGTAAGAGTCTGCAGGGAGCAAGGACAGCCAATGCGTAAAATCCCTCACGTGGACTTACTATCCTGGCCTGGCCTATGGGCGGTTGACCTCGTAGTGTAGGTGAAGAATTCTTCCCTACAATACAACTTCCAATAGCACTGAAGGACTATCTTGGAAGGTGGATTGCCTGAAAGATGGAATGTCACCCCAGGAAGACAGCAGAGTGGAGATGGTATTTGCCCCAGAAGACAGCTGGCTGCAATGAAAAACATGCAATCAGTTTTCAAGGTGGTTACAACAAAAAGGTATTCAAGAAGAGCCAATAGTAACTCACGTGGCGATATGGGCGAGAGCCTACAGGTGAAAGGATAACAATTAGAAAAAAAGGAAGAACCTGCAACTCCTCCTCCAATTCAAGCAAAGATGTACAACAAGATCTTACCCATAGGAGGTGGATTGTAGGATCCGTGAAGCACCAAATAAATCCCAAAATGTCTTAGTGGTGTAGTCGGGCAAAGTTCAATCCAAAAATGTACCCAAGATGACAAACCTAACACCGCCGGCACGAGGACGCCTAATCAAGGTGCTTGTATGGCAGTCTGTAGTCCAAGCACATTAAATGGTCGTAAGGAAATCCAAGAGTTCGTAGTTACATGAAACCGGGAAGCAATGGCAGTCCAATAAGCGTTCCACGGTCGACAAAGTTAAAAAAATACCTGAGTGAGCAAAACGTGAGGCAAAGCAAAACCCAAAAACTAGAGCCAAGGTCCGGTACCGCGTTAGAATCCAGACAAAAAACAGCAGGCAAGGCAGGTCGTAGTACAGTTCCGAGGTCTGAGTAACGGGATATCAATGATCACCAAGGAGCAGTACAACAGAGTTCCGTGAAGCAGAAATGGTCAAGAATCATAAGAACCAACAATGAACTGATGAAGGTGAGAGCTTGAATGAATGTAGATTCAGAAGCAACGCTTCTGGGGTTGGTAGTTTATATTCTGGTCACCTGACCTACGAAGAGCGGCATGACGTCGGAGGTAACGTGACCCAGAACAAATGTGCTACGGCAGCCAGCGTCTCCATGGCAACCCCCAGCGTTGTTGGAAGGAACAGGGTACATCCAACGGAGCTTTACGCGCTGCATTCAATGCTCGTGAATAGTTGGGCACTGCAAGTAGCAAACTGGGAGAGGAACGGAAACAGCTATGATGAACTGCACTAGTTGAAGGAACATGTACAGCCTCAGAGATGGCCCGGACTGGATTCCTAACGCAATGTCAATTTAAAATGTCTAGGGAGCTGAGGCACTTCTGGAAGATAGCACAAAAGTCTTGCACAATGTTATATATAGAGTTTGTAGAAAAGAAACACTGTTAGGCCTCAAGCTGTAAGGCTTGTGAAAGCAAAGCTGCAAGCAATTCTGCAGAAAATGCAGCTACTGCAAGTCTCCAGTGAGAGGAACAAGTTACTTTCTTACCTGGTAACGTTCTTTCGATGGGATGGTCCGACTACGTATTCCATATCTATGACATGTAATCACCACAGCTGTGCTGCTTCGGAAACTTTTTTCGGCGTCTGCGTCGATGACGTCGATGTGCCGTCGTCGAGGACCTTCTCCGACGTCCGACGTCATAAGTAGGACGCACGACGCCCGTAGCCTCAGTTGTAGTTTTTTCCCCCAGAACGTGTGACATTAGTCAACTGCCAGTCAGACACAAAGCCTTGCGGAACGTAAGCTGAAATCGCAAAAGAAATTCTGCAGCGGGGAAGGCAGGGCGGGAGCGATATGGAATACGTCGTCGGACCATCCCATCGAAAGAACGTTACCAGGTAAGAAAGTAACTTGTTCTTCGAGGGGATTGGGTCCTCCGAAGAATTTAGAATCAAAATTTAGAATAGCCAATCAAATAGCAGAGCAAAGGACCGCCTTGCCAAAGGTCAGATCCTGTCCTCGGATGGAATCGAGGGAATAGTGACGTACAAATGTATGTACTGAAGCCCAGGTGGCTGCATCACAGATGTTGCAAATAGGAACACCCCTCTGCAGGGCAGTAGATGCAGCCACACCCCTGGTAGAATGGGCCCGCAAGCCAGCTGGTGGGTCCTTACCCGCCAAGCGGTAACACTCCGAGATGGCTAAAATAATCCAGCGAGACAAAGTCTGTTTCATCACAGCTTGCCCCAAACGCTTTCCAGCGTAACCAATTAAGAGTTGATCGTCCACTCTGACACGGGACATGCTTGAAACATAAAAGCTTAAAGCTCTCCTAGGATCAAGCCTATGGAGCCTCTCCTCTTCCTTACCAGGATGCAGAGGAGGATAGAATGCCGGAAGAACAGCCTTCTGGGCCAAATGAAATTCCGTCACTACCTTCGGAAGAAAAGAAGGACGAACTCTAAGGACAACCCTGTCCTTGTGAAATACAGTGAAGGGTGGCTTAACTGAAAGTGCCTGTAACTCACTCACTCTGCGAGCGGAAGTAACCGCAACTAAAAACACAGTTTTCAGAGTTAACAGCCTCAAAGGGCAAGAATGTAAAGGCTCAAACGGAGCACCCATAAGAAACTTAAGAACAAGGTTTAAATCCCAACCGGGCACCAGGAAAGGTGAGGGAGGGAACACATCAGTGAACCCTTTCAGAAACTGTGAAATTAAAGGGATTTTAAAGTAAGAACACTCTTCAGACGAGCGCTTAAAGATGGACAGCGCCGCCAGGTAACCTTTAATGGTACCCACTTGCAAGCCCCTGTGGGCCAAAGAAAGTAAAAAGGACAGAACCATGGGGATGTCACATGCAAAAGGATCCACATTCTGAACTCTGCACCAGTCGCAGAACTTACGCCAACGGCAACGGTACAGAGACTTTGTTGCTGGCCTTCGGGCCGAAAGCAACACCTCCATCACGGCTTCAGAGAGGTCCCAATCCTTATACCTCAACCTTTCAGAAGCCAAGCGTGAAGGTTGAGGGATCTGACCTCTGGATGGAGAACCTGACCCCCCTCCCGTGAGAGCAGATCGTCTCGGTAGGGAAGACGACGCGGAGGGCAGATGGACAAGTCGAGAAGGTCCGGGTACCACGTCCTCCGAGCCCACGCCGGAGCAATGAGGATCATCCGGGAACCGAACTTCCGTAACCTCCGCAGCACTTGCGGGATGACGGGGACTGGAGGAAACGCGTACAGCAGCGGGAATGACCACTCCACCACAAACGCGTCTCCTAAGGCTCCTTTTGGAGGAAATTCCCGCAAGCAAAACCTTTCGCACTTCTGGTTGACACTGGAGGCGAAGAGATCCACTTGAGGGGTCCCCCAATGGGCGAAGATCTCCAGGAGAATCTCCTGAGCCAACTCCCACTCGTGAGAGATCGCGCTCTGCCTGCTCAGAGCGTCCGCCGTCAGAACTCGAGCTGCATCGCCTCCCTGCACAGAGGAAGTGACCCTGCCCCCCCTTTTTGTTGAGGTAGTGCATGGCCACTGTGTTGTCCGTCAGGATCAGGACACTTTCCTCGCACAGTCGGCAGAAAAGCCTTCAGGGCTAGCCTGAAGGCCCTCAGCTCCAACAGATTGATATGGAGTCTGGACTCCGACGGAGACCAACAACCGCTGTCAGCCCGTTGGCATGAGCTCCCCATCCCGTGAGGGATGCATCCGTCACGATCGTCACCTCCGGCCAGGGAAGCCAAAATGGAGCCCCCTTCATCAAGTTGCCTTCGACGGCCCACCACAAAAGGTCCCGGGCGACCGAGGGCGGCACCTGAACCGGGTCCGACATCCTGCCGGAGGACTGAGACCATTGCGTCTTGAGTGCCCACTGCAAAGATCTCATCTGCAGGCGAGCCTCTGGCACCAGAAGAATGCAGGATGCCATGAGGCCAAGCAACCTCAAGAACTCGAACGCTGGGAGCGTCTGGGCATGCTGAAACTTGTGCACCATCTGCAGAATGTGAAGAGCCCTCACCTGGCGAGGAAAACACTGCCCCAGGGAAGTGTCGAGCACTGCTCCGATGTACTGGAGCCGCTGTGTTGGCGTCAAATGGGACTTCTTTAAATTGAGGGAGAAGCCCAACCTGTGAAGGGAGTGGCAGGTGACGGACAGATGATCCAGGACTTGCTCCGGAGAGCTCCCCCTGATCAACCAATCGTCCAGGTAGGGGTAGACGTGAATCCCCCCTTGCCTGAGATGCGCTGCCACCACCACCACCATGAGCTTGGTGAAAACCCTCGGGGCGGAGGTCAATCCGAACGGCAGGACCCGAAACTGAAAGTGCGAGTCGCCAACCGCAAACCTCAGGTACTTCTTGTGCTTGGGATGGATCGGCACATGGAAGTAAGCATCCTTGAGGTCGAGTGACACCAACCAGTCCTGAAGCTGAAGGGCCTGGAGGACTTGAGAGTAACCATCTTGAACTTGTCCTTCCTGAGGAGTTTGTTCAAACCGCGCAAGTCCATGATGGGTCTCAATCCCCTGTCTTTCTTCGAAATCAACAAATAAGGGGAATACCATCCCTTGTTCCTCTCCTCTACAGGCACCAGTTCTATGGCGCCTTTCTCCAGCAGGGCTTGAATTTCCTGCGCAAGGAGCGGATCCGGACTCTGCAAAGAGGTTCCCCGGTGGATTGTCGCGAGGCCTGTGCCGAAAGAGAAGACAGTAGCCGTGGGATATGATCTGGCTTGCCACTCTACAAGATGCTGCGCCAGCCTTCCCCCAACCGGCGAACCATGGGACATGGCCTCATGACTGAGTGGGAGCGGCTGTGGCGTTACCTGAGGGCAAAGAGGCAACTGCCCGAGCAGCCTTGGCACCACGGGTACCCTGTCATCCACCTCTGGTACCCCTGCGTTGGCCTCTTTGACTGCCAGCTCCTCTCGCTTTACTGAAGGAGGAACAATAGCGAAAGGAACCACCCCTCCACTGCTGTCCCCTAGGACGAAAAGGCGGAGGTTGGCGAACTGCAGCGCCCAACTACTTCGCTGCAGCTTTTGAGGTCTGCAACCTCTCAAGGCTCTCGTCGGCCTTGCTGCCAAAAAGGTGTTCACCGTCAAAGGGCATGTTGAGGAGCCGGGACTGCACATCAGGAGCAAACCCCGACTTCCGCAACCACGCAAACCTGCGTATCACGGTGCTCGCCGCCATGGACCTACTGACGCATTCAGTTAAGTCCAAGCCCGACTGAACGGACTCACACATGGCATCCTTACCATCCTGGACCATAGCAAGGAAACCATCCAGTTCGTCCCCTTCGGGAATATGTTCAGCCGCTAACGCAACACAGTTCCACAGAGTGTGCGTGAAACGAGACAAGGCACAAATGGAGTTGGCCGCCTGAAGCGCCATACCACCAGAAGAAAACACTTTCTTCGCCCAGCCATCAAAACGTTTGTCGTCCCTATCAGGAGGGATGGTAGGGTACGACGCCTGCTTTGCCGGGGCCGTGGCCGCCTGCACCACCAAACTCTCCGGAGTGGGGTGCCTGGTCAAGTAGCAGGGGTCGCTACTGGCTGGACGGTTTTTCGCGACAAGGATCTGCCCACCGCCGGGAGACTCTCCGGAGCAGTCCAAGCCGCAGCCACCCTTCTCTGTAAAGCCATATGGAACGGCAGTACCGGGTCAGTTGGGGGACCAACATCAAGGATGTCCGTCAGATCATCCTGCACAAACTCCCCTGGGGGAGCAGACCATCCCAAGTACTCAGAAACCCTAGCCATAAGGCGCCGGTACGAGGAATCGGCATGAGAGCCAGGCTCAGGCCTACAAAACTCCACCTCCGGAGAGGTATCCAGTCCACTGGCATCATGCAGTGACTGCCTCAAATCGTCAAACTGACTATGGCCCGAGACAATTTCATCTGGAACCTGACTAGGAACCAGGCCATCAGAATCCTCATCCGCATCTGAAATATATTCCAGGTGGCGAAAAGAAGGCACCCGAGAGTGCTTGCCCTTAACCAGAGCCTTCCTAGGGGGTTCCCCCATGCCACGGGGTACCTCCGACACGAAAGGCGTCGATGGCGTCGAGCGAATCGGCGCCGACGTCGAGAGAACAGGCATCGGCGTCGAGGAAATCGGCGTGGACGTCAGATGCAGGGCCGCCAGCATCGGCGGCGTCGACACAGCCCTCGAAGCCGGAGCCCCGAGCGTGTCCCTCGACGACCTGAGCGTCGACGGCTTCGACGACTTCCTCAGAGCCGGAGTCTCGAGAAAGCCTGTCGACGCCCTCGACGCC
Organism: Ambystoma mexicanum; assembly: GCF_040938575.1. Lineage (NCBI taxonomy): Eukaryota > Metazoa > Chordata > Amphibia > Caudata > Ambystomatidae > Ambystoma > Ambystoma mexicanum. The sequence goes on from NC_090927.1 coordinate 410,325,561, forward strand.
TCAGACGTCGATGTCTTCCTCGAAGACCTCACAGGTGCACACGGTCTCGAACGCGTCGAGGTCCGGGACCTGAACGGGTACGTCGAGAACGAGTCTCCTTGTCCGAACGGGACCTCTCCCGTGACTCGTGCCGACCACTCTTGCGAGCGGTGTCTCTCGACCTCTCATGACCAACCCCACTCGGGGGCGCGGACGGCTTAGTACCCTGCGACTCAAGAATCGCCAGCATTTTCTTCCCGAAGGAAGCCCATTCCTCCGGCGTCGCACGGCTGGTGGGGTAAGCGACGTGCCGGGCAGAGTCCTCCGGAGAGGACCTGGAAGACGACCGGTGTCGGCGCTTCCGAGAATGCCTCAAAGAGGCTGAGGAGTGGCGAGACCGACTCCTAGAAGGAGACCCACGAGACTTCCGACGATGACGCGGAGAGTCACCCCTCGAATCATCCGTCGAAAGCCCTGCAGACTTCGACTTCCGGGGCTTGGACACCCGACCTACCGACAACTTCTTCTTGCGTTCGCGTAAGGCTTTGGACGTGAGCGACTGGCAGTCGATACAGTCATCCGTGTCGTGGGCCTCCCCGAGGCACCAAAGGCAGGCGTCGTGCGAGTCCGTCACCGACATCTTGGACCCACACTCCCCGCACTTCTTGAAACCCGGACGCGGGGTCGAAGACGAAGTAGAAGACATCTTCACACAAAGGATTTTCACAAAACGAACAGGTTCTAAGAACCGAGAAGAACAGAACTCCAAAGAGTCGAGGCGTTAACCGAGATTCACGAAGCAACACGTTTGCGGAAAAAACGGAACTGAGGCTACGGGCGTCGTGCGTCCTACTTATCACATCGGATGACGTCGGAGGAGGTCCTCGACGACGGCGCATCGACGCAGGACGCAGACGCCGAAAAAAGTTTCTGAAGCAGCACAGCTGTGGTGATTACATGTCATAGATATGGAATACGTCGGAGGACCCAATCCCCACGAAAGACAAGCTACAGACCAAAAGAGTTAAGTACCCCTTTAGTCAAGACAGTACCTTAGGTTGGAAGAAGGATCCATCAGGCTTCTGTTCAGGTTGCAGTCCTGCAGTTCCTGGGCCTCAGTCGTGGAGACAAGGACGACTTCTGGAGGACACCTCCACTGCAGTTTGAAGGTCAGCGGCAGCAAAGGGCTCCTTCCAATTCAGCGGCACTTCACGGTTTCAGCTTCCGGAAAATACCACCGCAGTTCTTACTTCTGGGGTCCAGCACTCTGTTGAGGTGGCTCAGGCTTGGGTTGTCCTGCTGTGGGAGGGTCCTCGGGATGTTCCTGGAGCTCGGGTCCGGCTTAAAAACTATGTACTTGTTCCTGGTGTTTAACCCATGGCACTCGGTTCCAGCAGAAGAGGCAGTACAGCCAGCAAGTAGAGGGGTTCCAGTGGAGTTCGTCTTGGGGTCAGTTGGTCCCACCAACCCAAGGGAAGAAGTTGTCAGTTCCGGGCTTCTTTAGTCAATACAAAATTCAGAGCTTCAGCAATGCAGGGACCATAGCTTCTCCCTTGAGCGTTGTCTCCTCACCCACATTCCCCAAGGTGGTCAGGTGGAAGAAAGCCCTTTGTCAAGCTCCAGTCTTAAGAGCTCCGGACTACAGCCAAACCTTCATTGTGCAAACAGATGCTTCCAATACCGGTATAGGTGCACTTCCGAGTCAGCTGGATAAGAAAGGTAGGGAACACCCAATCTGCTTTATCAGCAGGAATCTGAAGGAACCAGAGACAAGGTGGGCAACCATAGAATGTGAGTGTTTTGCCATTGTGTGGTCTCTGAAGAAGTTTAGACCATACTTGTATGGATCTACTTTTGTGATTCAGACCGTCTACCAACACTTCAGATGGTTTTATATGAACAATTTCTATAGATTTTAATAAACAACAACTATCCGAACAGTGAACAGTGACAATGTACAAGTATCATATGCAGTAACATATGTCCACCGTCTCCCCCTTACCCTCCTCCCTAACTCGAGCCTACTCCGCTTCACCATCTGCCATTGTTCCATCTGGGGTGCTCTCTCCGCTGCACTCCCAGAGGAATCATCTTCTAGGCTGGCCTGGTGGATCCAGACAATGTGGCCACTAAGTGCCTCCAGGCCATCAACATATCCGCTTCTTCACCCCCCCCCTACCAACGGCCCCGCTCCATACCTATGGTCTATTGTTTGCTTTCCACCCGATAGCCTATATACTGGCCAAGTGCAGAATTGCCAAGTCCTTAAGTCTATTCACGTGTTTCAACCTGCACGGCATGGAAAACCCTCCTACCATGTACGTCCATACAGATTCCACTTCTAATTTAATCCCTTTCTAAATCAAGTGGTGTGCTACCTTGCTCCAGAACCTTCCAATTTCCGGGCATGCCCAGAACATATTTATCATCCCTACGTTTACCTCCCCACATTTGGGACATGTTTGTACTCCTGTGTTCTTGAATCGAGCAATCCTCTGGAAGGCGGGGGGAGGAGGGAAGTTATGTACACCCTGTGGGTAATTAACAACTGAATTTGTTGTAGCCTCGCGTTCCTGGACACTTTCATGTGGTATCTTCTGCACCCTCACCCACAACCCACGATTCATGAGTTCCCCGGCTTCCTCTTCCTAGTCCCGTCTCAGCTGGATCACCTAATTTCCCACCCTTGACATCAGCAGCTCATAAATTTGAGAGACCTTGTGTCCTCCATCTGACATCGTTTCTATGGTTTATAGTCATTTAGTCGAAAACAAAAATGTCGAACGTCATAATGTCGTGTTTTTTTCAATATGTTTTTTTTTCGAAATGGGGGTGGTCCCCCCCAATCCCCCCCTTTTTTTATTTTACCCATTTTTTATACTTACCAAACCTAAAAAATACATATAAATAAAAAAATAATAGATTCGACATTTTTTCGATATATTTTTTCGACATTTTTGTCATTCGACTTTTTATTTTCGACATTATGACTGCACACCCGTTTCTATAGCCGTGTTGGGCTTACCCTTCAGCACTGTTTCCGACCATGTCTCATTCACCCGCCGCACCAACCTAGTGTAAGCAATATACTGTCCCGGGTGTAGGCCAGGGTTTTCTACCAACGCATCAAATTCCATCGCCTTCCCATCTTGCCATACACATCCACCAGCTGTCATGATGCCTACCCCCAGGCATTTGGAGCAAGCCCATCAGCCCCAGGAACAGGCATCCAAGTGCTTACTAAAAGCCCAGCAGCCCCGACTAGGGGCTGTCTGGGTACAGTCCTGGCGCCATTGGCACCAGGCTCATGTACATTACTTACCTCATGCAGACCATGCTGCAATGAAGTCAAGCCAACGTGAGGCCTGAATGGGACTACTTTACTTCAGGGACTATTTTTTTACTCGGGTGTGGTTCTGGGGGGAACTTCTTACCTGGGACTACTTTGGAGGCTATTTAAACCACGCCCGAACAGCAGCACTTGCTTCGCGAATTTCTGCATCAAGCAGCGCAACGCTCACCGTGCCTGCAGTCAGCATCCAGTCTTCTGCCACGCCCGCCTCGAATCCAGAGCTCCTGGAAAACGAGGAAAGAAGAAGGAAAGGTTAGAACACGGACATTATTTAAATTCTTTACCGGATTCCGGATCCATCACGTCTTCGAACTTGGAAAGGACATTATTTCTGCACGCGTCGCATCGCCAGCTGCAGCACCGCACCATACTCACCAGTCCTCGCAGCATTTTTCGATTCAGCGCTGCCTCCATCATTTTCCTCGCCGAATTCCAGCATCTAGGGGACAAAAGAAATATAAGGTAAGCCGAGAGAGCCAACAAATACAATCTTTTTACCACCATAGACTTACCTGATTTACCACCGGAGGCATTATTCTTTAACATCCCGCAACTTAAGCCGCACCTGTAAGGAGAGAGAAAACAAAAGTTAAATACAAGCATCTTTTACTGGACAGCGTTGGGTAATACAGACTCTTACCTGAACGCCATCAGCTGCCACAAGACAATCTTCTCTTGGACCCAGCTGCAACACAAGAAGGGAATGGGACAAGAGTGAATATCGGACATATTGAACTCTTTGGACTTTATACTTACGGGTTCTCGCCAGGAACCTCAGAGTCAATATTCATCCGGAACACTTCCAACGCCTTCGATCCAGTGAAGTAACTGGTATCTACGTGCCCCTGCATTCCACGCAGGATGGAGAGCTCATCCTTCATAAACATAAAGTGAGATTACTGAAAGGGAATATCGGAGGTGATTAGTGGGGAGAACAGTGGGGTGCCATTACTAGAATCCACGGGTGACTAAATCCCCTTCTCCACTTGCAGGAGAATACTTCTACGGGTCAAGCAGACGAGATTAGGCTGGCCAGTCCAGTCTGTCATCTCGGCACTACGCTTCACGTTGGAGGAGACCGCAGCTGTCCGGGTCCGATCGACGCCCCTGTGGGAGCCAGGTGAGCGTAACACCAGCTTTGCTATGCCAATCGGTTCCATATGCCTACGGATGATCTTCCTCAATTGCTCATCTACTCCAGTTAATGCCACTAGCGGCATTCGTGGGGAACACAGGGTCGGCTTCTCCATGGCCTGGCAAGCCTTGCGCCAAATCCTCATCCCAATTCTAACATTCTCGTACCCCCCCCTTTTGCTCTGATTTCAGCAGCCATATCATCTCTTTTAAAAAGAACGGGACCTATTCAGATCTCAGAAATCTAGACTGCGATGTTGAGTCTTCCGTTAACCACCTAGTCATATATTTTAGTTGGCTGGCTAAATAATAAACCTCAAATTTGTGCAATTTAATGCCCCCTTGATCATACATGTTTTGCAGTTTCCACAGTGCTATTCTGATTCTGGTGTTATGCCATATATACCCTCTACATATGCTCTGGAGTCTAATGAAGAATCACTTGGGTATCATGTATGGTATATTCCGAAAAAAGTTTGACAGCCTAGGCAGCACTACCATCTTCAACAGCGACACCCTCCCCATCGTGGCTAGTAGGAGTTTAGCCCAGAATCTCATACTGTTTTCAATGTTGGCCACTGCCTTCGCCGTGTTGTGTTTGTATTCAGCCTCCACCGTGTGATAGATATCAATCCCTAGGTAACAAAGTCTTAGTCTCCCATTGCGTGTGTAATAGTGGCAGTTCCTCTCGTGGTACCCCTCTAACCCTTGAGATGGGTAATGCAGATGAAGGGGGAAAATCCTAAATTGTTAAGATGGTCAATCAGCCTACAGGGGTTTGATTTTACCATTGAACACAGGTCAGGGTGTAATCACCAAAATGCTGTTGGTCTCTCCAGAATGTATGACCGACTGGAGTAAGGAGATTGTTAACACACACCGGACCAGGATCTTTTCCCTTAGCCTTGGATGTAGCGCACAATTGGAATGCTTTCTCTTTATTTTCAGCTAATTTAATTTGAGATGGCACACAATCAGTCTCACACCCCTTTTACAAATACCTCAGGTCACAATGGACCATGAACCAGGCCGGTTGGTGAGAATGCAATATTTATTGATTTTAAAATTCAAAGGAAATCATACAATTTAAATATTGGGCAGCAATCACCAATGGGGTGATAATTACAATGTAAATCGAAGAAATACCCTTGGTTAACCTTCTACAAGAAAATATCCAAAGCACAAATGAATAGGTGCAGTTTTGCAATATGGGTAGATAGAACCCGAGTTAAGATTTCCCCCTGCAATGCTCTCCCAAACCACTGTAAATCGATTGTGGAGTGGATAGAAATAAGCAGCAGGGAGTCGGGGATACGAGATAGCAAACAGAATCAAAATCCGACCTTCCCTCACAAATTAAGGATTTTAAAGCCCTTTGCAGTGGCATAAAATGACATTCGGAATTTGACAAATAATGGTTAAATTAATGAGGCAAATATGATGTCTCACAATAGCAGGAATGTATAAACACTAGCAACCACAAGGCAAGGCATCAACAAAAGGCATACAGTTCAAAAACAAGTTGAAAGTAAGAACATGATGCAGCCAAATCACACGTTGGAAAGTTGCATATTTCTCAATTGCAGTTTTAAATGTCAAAAACGTTTAAGAAAAATGGGTGAAATACTCGAAATCAGAATGCGGTTTTTGGGCTGGGGAATAGATGCACAACACAGCGACAATATAGAAGTGAACGGATCGTTATAGCTGAAGAATTGGAGAGTAGCAAGATAAGAGGTTCAGTTTTGGAAAAATAAAGCCGTTAAAGATAGAAAATCTGTTTGGAAAGAAAAAGACAAAGTTTACTTATACTAGATTATCAAGAAGAAAGTGCTGCCCATGAAACGGGTTAAGCGGCCAGATTAACCCGCTCCACGACGCGTTTCTTTTTATGTGGAAATTACTTAAATTATTCCAAATATTACTAAGGAGTTACAAGATGGGGTGAATACAAGAATGGTGCTAACGCTAGGTAATAACAGACATAATGCACAGAGAATTCTGACAGTTGAACCAATTACCAAGGCATGGATAGGGTTGCTTAGAGAGTGGAAGAAATACAAATGGTCAAGAATGGGGAAGCTATGTTGCTATGGGATTGGAATACTCAAAATCTGCTATTGAATTTGGGATTAGGAACTGTCAACCGGGTTCTGGACTCCAAGGCTCGGGTCACCCGATAGCGGCGGACTCTCCTAGCAGAACAGCTGGATGGCAGGGGTACACAGCGGGCATGCAGTTAGTGGGCAAAACGCTGATCTTGTCACAGGATGCTCCCCAAAAGGATACCACAGCTTCTCCCTTTTGTTACTGGGATTTTTGGGTCTAGGCCTTGCTGAAATAGGGTCAGCTATGCTTTGGCCTTGCAGTGGAATCTGGCAAGATGAATGTAGAAGATCAGGATACGCCGGCCCTGGAAATTAAGGAGTGTGTGTCCAGAGTTCAGTCAGCCTCCCTTATTTATAAGGCATGGTGACATCATAGGATTATATGGTGGGGAAGGCTTAGCTGGGCACGCCTCTAAACAATGGATTGGTCAGGGGTGATTGTTACCGCCTTGCTGTCAGCTGGTTGGATTCTTAGGGACATGAAATCAGCTTTATGAGGTGGCTTTACAATGTATAGGATCATCCCACAGTTACTTTAGCTAAAATCATTCTTCACAAAAATCACACATTTACGAAATTGTGGCCTTTTTACAATTCATCTAAGCAGATTACATATTTCACACAGAGCATGACAGTCCAACTTTCTAGTTTGTAAGACTGTTCCGGCCGTCTAATAATTTTTCGTCATTTTCAGTGATATTCAACCTAAAATTCTATAACTTTATACATGGGTATAGATGATCATAAGGCATGTAAGTATTGAATTTCAAAGTGGCATCATGTACACTTTCCTCAGAATATCCAATTCTCTGCCATTTCTTTTCCCAATATGGCAGTGAAGGCTACCAAGTCTGGCTTAAAAAATAAAAAAAAAAAATCACCAAAATGACCTTTAAAATGTTAACTTTTTCCATTCCTGCTAAGTCCTGTTCCAGAGATAAAAGTCTTAAAAGTTTATTAATAAAATAGTCTTTTGAAACACATGGTCAGCATTGTCTCCCAAATAAGGGCATAGCTTACAAAGCTGCTCTTGAGTTGGCTTTGAAGCTCCCAGTAAAAGTTCGGAGGACGTGCGATTTCCTATGTCACACGCATGTGTCCTAGAATCTATTGTAGCTCCCTCTTTCGGGGGTTAGGTCACTGCTGTTGCCAGCCAAATGTCCCTTGAGCCATGACAGAAAACCTGTTTGGGCTGCTATCCCCATTGCAGCCACTGCCATGATTTCTTTTTTTATTTTGAATCAGAAGCAAGCCTGTTGAAATAACACATCCCATATACGTTTCCCAGCAAAACCCGCTTTACACTGCTAGGCAAGGATACGTTTTTATTCAACATTGTACTTTTCAAACAGGTCTTTTTTCTGGTTTGCAAAAGCCCATTTTGACACATGGTGAATGCTGCTGGGATTTCCCCCTCAAATTCGGTTTTTCTCTTCCATCTTATTTCCCACATTGTTCTGCAGCCCCAGTCAGTTTCTTTTATACAGCAGTTTGTTCAAGACACAGGTTCACTGAAATTGACATATGCCCATAAAGCTAGGATTTCTTTGAAGCATTGATATTTGACATTTTGTAACCCAAAGACAAGCATTTTCCTGTGCGGCTGAAAGTAAAGCTTCTGTTAATTTCCCAGTTCTGGCCTGACAGAGCCCGTCATGCAGGGATAATGCTTTCTTCTGCTAGAGCACAATCTGGATATGGAGGAGCATGGCAGGGCCTCATTGATAAAAGCAGTGTGATGTTTAATAGGTAAAAATAGCGTCAGGGCAGCATCCTTTTCAATGTGAAATATTCCCTTTTCAATGGGAAGTTTTTGCAAGCAGCAGAGCAGCGCTGCTTTTCCATTCGCTTCTAAAGGTGCACACAAGAACACACACTGGCGGGCTTTCTCAGTGTGCTCTCTGTTCCAACTTGCCCAATAGTTGTTTGGCAAAATGGTGCAGCCATCATTTTATGGCTGCAAAACGCAGTTTTGATGTGGGGCAATGGTGCTCCAAGGAGCCAGCGCAGCCATTTTGCTGTTAACTGCTGAAGTGCAGCTTGATCATGGATGGGAATTCTGCCGAGTGGGTCAATGTACCTCACAAACTCCCCGGACTCTTCTGAAACATTTTGTCGAGGGAGAGTAGGGCAAAGTGGGGTTAATCAGGTGGAGTCCTTCCATCAGGGAGCGGTATGCCACAATCCTCCCGTTGTCTCTCGTTGGTGTGGAGCGACACTCCCAGATTTTTCTTTGATCTTTCCTTTCCAGGTCCCCGGGGAGGTCCCCTTAGTCTATTAAATAAGAACCGGTTACTACATTTTTCACGGACTGCCTTCCAGGAAGGTTGACAGCAGTGGGACACACATGCATTCAATTATTACAGTACTTCGATAAAGACAAATGATCACTCACAAGACAACTATTGTGGGAATCCCTTTCGTCCTGACCATGAAGAAAATACTCCATGTTAAATAATGATACCTCTAAACCAACCTGTTCCCTTCTGGTTGTTCTTTTTCTGGTTCTCATTCTTCAGCTGTCTCCTCTATTTGATTTTCTCTGGGCTCCTCAATTAGCTGCAGCTTGTGCCGAGGGTGACAACTTTTTTAACTGATTAATATGGACCCATTTCTCTTCCATCAGTTCTCCTTTGGTGATACAGATTCTGTAGACGACAGTTGAAACTTTATCTACAATTTCAAAAGAACCGCGCTAGCTTGGTAAAAATATCCACTCCTTGGTCTGGTTCCTTTGGAAATTGTACAAGTAGACCCCCGTCTCCAACTTGGTACTCCTTTTTTTTTTTAAGTCATATTGAGTCTTTATCCCCCTGTCATGATGCCTACCTCTAAGGAGCCAGGTCCGACCCAGCAACCCCAGAGGCAGGCATCATTCCCCCCAGGGAAGTGCCAGCGGGCCCAAGCTGGGGCCCTTTGGACACAGTCCTGGCGCCTTAGGCGCCAGGCTCATGTTGGACCCCTGTCCTGGCGCCTTAGGCGCCAGGCTCATAAAGCTAGACAAGTGTTCAAGTGTTTTAATGTGCACTTACCTGATGCAGACCATGCTGCTACATCCAGGCCCTCTTGAGGCCTGAATGGAACTACTTTACCTGTGGGACTACTTTCCCCTGGGTGTGGTCGGGGAAGGATACATACCTGATCGGTGGAAGGATACATACCTGGAACTTCACCAAAGCTATTTAAACCACGCCCGATCAGCAACTCACGCTTCGCGTTGTTCTGCTCTTCGCAGCTGGACGCTCACCGTGTCAGCTCCTGCATCTGGACTCCAGCCACGCCTGTCAGCATCCTGGGTCACCTGCTAAGAGAGAATTGGAAAGAAAGAAGACCTTACCTGCTAAAGCTGCATCACGGAGACATCACTCCGACAATCCTGAAAGGGAAGACATCATTTTAAAAGCATTTCGCTTCGATCGCTGCAGCGCTGCATTTCACTCACCTTTCCTGGGCACCTCCATCTTCAGCAGCGATCATCTGGATCCGCAGCCACTTCCAGAGCCTAGAGAGAAAAAGACAAGAACACAAGGTGAGAGAAGGAAGGGAATAGGAAAAGCTCAGTTTCCTTCTAAGACTTACCTGTTGGGTCATTCCCATTTCATTTCGGGTCCTGCCGCTTCCTGGCATTCCGGACCCCGGCCCCTATGGGGAAAAAAGACAAAGACATTGAATGAGCGAATGCAAAGACATTACCCGAACGCTCATCCAGAACTTACCTGTCATTTACTGGAACTGCACGTTTCACTTCGGGTCGGCGCCATATCTCTGGCATTCCGAACCCCGGCCCCTAAGGGGAAAAAGACATAAGCGTTAGCGCTTGCTGCAATAAGACAATGAACATTATTATTAAGCTTGAACTTTTGAACTTGCTACAGAACTCTTACAGCGCCTTACCTGAATAGTCAAGCTTATTTGAACTCCCATCAAACCTCAATCCAGTGAAGTAACTGGGTTTCAACGCGCCCCTGCATCAGAAGCAGGATGGAGAACTCATCCTTCCAGACCCTAAGGTGAGACTTCACGGGGAATCGAGGAAGGGTATCGTGGAGGGTTGGAAGGGAGTGGGAGGCTTGAGCATTATTCCATCAGTGGGTAATACTCCCTTTTCACGCACAGGGGAATATTCCTGCGAGCCAGAGAGTCCATCTTCAGAGCCCTGCGCTTCACCATAGAAGAAGCATCAGCACTCGAAGCCAGACCTGCGCCTCCGTGGGAGTCAGGTGAGCGTGACGCCCCCCTGCAGATTGTTCCAGATTCCGCTGAGCGTATGCAAAAGCATGTTTAAGGTGTTTTCTTACATTCTCAACATACGCATGAGTTGTGGAGGCGTTTAGAGCAGATGCTGAGGTAGCACCATCCTTTGTCCAGTCATTAGCTCAAATGGAGACATCTTGGTCACAGAAGATGGTGAAGATCTGATGGCCATCAGGACAAGCGGTAATCGTTGTCCCAACTTGGCCCAGAATCTGCCACAAACTTTTTTAGAATGCTCACAATGGTTTTATTGTACCTCTCAACTCCCCCACTAGAGGACAGCGGTATGCAAGGTGAAGTTTCCTTTTTACCCCAAGTATCTCCCACATCTTTGTCATTACTTTGCTGGTGAAGTGACTACCTCTGTCTGACTCAATCCTTTGGGGTAGGCCAAAACGCAAGAAAATGTGGTTGATCATCAGGGCACCTGCTGTTTTTGCCTTGCAAATTGGGGCCGGGAGACATTCCACCCATTTGGTAAACAAGCATGTTACGGTTAACATGTACTTGTTCCCTGTAGAGGAGCGAACAACAGGCCTGATGAAATCTACTTGTAAATCTGACCAAGGCAGTGTCATACCCCTCTTCTGGAGGGGAGCTCAGTGTGTGAGTGATGTTGGCTGAAATTGTGCACCCACAAGACACCCCTTCAAGTATTGGTCTAGGTTGTGCCCCCTGTGTGGCCAGTATGCAAACTAAATTAGTGTGAAAACCCCGATGACCGGCTGTGGCCGCATCATGGGCTTGACTTGGCATGGATTTCCCCCCAACAGGGACTCTATCTCAAGGAGATCCCCTGGATGGCTCTGGTTTTGGCCAGCTGATCAGCTAGGTCATTTCCAGTTTTGTCTGGTGCCTCTATTCGGAAGGACCCTTCTTCCAATAGATGGCCATTCCACTAGAGGTGACCGGATCATCAATATTTTGTATTAGCTTGCCATATTCGAGTGGTTTGTTATTAGCACTTATCATGCCTCTGGTTTTCCAATTAATCATGTGCTCCATGAACCCGTTCGACATAATTAAAACAAGATCCTTAAGATCATGCTATGCCAACACGATTGTCACGCCCATAACGCGTTAGGTGGGTGCTGGTGGCTCCATCTTCCCCCACCCTAGCAGCCACGCATTGGAACACACTGCCACCTCACCTAAAACTGATTGATTCACACCTAGCCTTTCGGAAGGCTATCAAAACCAGGCTCTTTGTTTAAATGACCTCTCCCATCATTTTGAACGTTGTACATGTCATCCCTGCTTGCCACTGTGTAACTATAAGACTCTGATCACCTGTTCGTAACTCACAAGTCTTTTTCATCTTCTGTAACATCGCCTCAATGCCTTTTGGCTGCAAGCGTGCTTGACAAATGCAAATAAATAAAATAAATAATCTGAGTCCGTGATTATGACCAGTTTGTGGAGTGGACGGCAGTGAGGATGGCCTGATGAACTGCCATCAACTCCGCCTCCCGACTACTGCGGGGATCGATATTGTACCCAGCGGAGGGTTCCGGGGCTTCATTCACCCAGGCATTCCCCACGCCGGCCACCAGTTCCTTTTCCCAGTTGTTGTCAACATGATAGGAGCACCCGTCCACCTATAAACTGTGGGCATTCCTTGACACTAGTCTTCTTCATTGACTTTGTGCTGGGAATTCAGGTACGCCTCCATGTTGTCCTGGATTTTAAGACTTTCGTCCTCGAGTCAGCTTTCTCTGGCACAATCATGCAAGTCAGCCAGACCCTGCGCGAGGGGACTCTTCTTGTTTTGGCCATATCTGACCTCCACAGGAAAGCCTTGCATTGACAGAATCCAGGAAGTAATTCTGGAATTGCTCACGTTTCCAGCCCGGATTCTGTCACTTTGAAGGTATTGCAAAGGCTGGTGCGGAGTCTCCACTATGATGTGTTCCCCCTGGATGAACGTGCAGTAATTTTTCAAAGCCCACACCGTTGCCAAGAGTGCCTTCTCACAATCGTAGAATTCTTCCTCCACAGAGGATTAAAGTCTTGCTTGAATAGGAGATGACTTTATTAACCTTGTCATGCTTTTGATATAATACTGCTGTCATGCATGTATTTGAGAACCCTGTCTCCAAGAAGAACTCCTTGTTTTTGACAGGGTAAGCTAGGCAAGGCGCTTGTGAGAGACTTCTTTTCAGTTGCTTTACTGCCTCGGCTTGTTCTGGACCCCACTCCCACTTGACCCCCCCTTCAACAGATGGAACAGGGGTCTTGTGACCTCTGCGTAATCCTCAATGAACTTCCTAGTGTAATTAGTCAGTCCAAGGAGGCTTATTAGCAGAGTGTTGGGGTCTTTTAGTTTTAGGAGTGCTTCCACTTTCTTTTCCTGGGAACAGAGACTCCCAGGAGTTATTTCATGTCCCAAGAAGTTGACACGGGTCCTGCACCACTGTGCCTTTTGGAAGGACTGTTTTGCTCCGGCAACCCTCAACTGGGTCAGAATATAACAGATTTCCGCTATATGTACCATCCTATATGTTGAGCTTTTTTATAAGGACATCATCCACATAGCGGTCATGGCCACTTGCCCAAGATCACAGGAGCTGCACCATCAGGTGGAGAGAGCAAGGGGCACCATGGTTCACAAACGTCCCTTTGGGACTTTTATACACTGGGGACCTTTGGCGCCATGCTCATGTAGAAACATAGGTAAGACTCTTATTATGGGCAGGCGTGCTTTCAAGAACTTTCCACTTGTGTGCAATCAGTCCGGGTGTGGCTTTCTATCTTCAGCTGCACGTGCAACTTCAAGGTGTAGCAAGCAGAACTGAGCTAATGAGCGTCGCCTTAAGAGCTCAGATATAAAAGCCAGCCCAACCGCAAGGCGCACGCTTCGCGGTTATCTGCATTTGCATGCAGCGTAACGCTCACCGCCGTCTGGGTTAAGTAGCACTTACCTTGGGAATCTAGTCTCCTGTCCATACGCTTACCTCCTGGAGTCAGCGTACACCTGCAATTTTTACCGCTGAGCCTGGCGTCCATTCTTTATCTTCCAGATCGCAGGACTTCAGCTCTGGGCACAACATTCTTCATCTCCGGCAAGCAGAACTTCAGCTCTCGGCACCGCAGCACGACATCTTCTTCCACGAAGACGGACCCTGTAAAAGGACAAAAGGCATAGTTAGACATATGAACCTGCAGTTTAAGGTCGCGCTTGGAAAATTCTTCGCGCTTGTCTTTAAAAGCTCACTCAAGACAAACAGAAAACAGAAAGACACTTACCAGAAAGGCGTGGAATCATCGCAGCTGGACTGGACAACACGTATAAAGGACCAGGGAAGGAACTCGGTCCTCATTCTACATGCGCCCCTGCCAGAAGTAGCAGTACGGAGAGTTCGCCATTAATAATCTACAGGTGAGCCTTAATGGGACGATGCATGCTCACCACGCTATGGGAGGAAGGGTTTGAGAGGGAATTCACTCGCAGGCCAGTAAACTTACGTCTTCTCATATCTACGCAGGAGCAGGGTTCAAATTCATCGCAGCAGCCCACAGCCTATTTGCAGCGTGAGGAAGCAGATCGGGGGTTCTACCTCCTGGGAGGGCTTCAACTGTGCCCCAACGTCCCGCAGAGACCAGGTGAGCATAACAATAGGCCAGGTTACCCCTTTCACCCAAGTTGGGCATGGCCTTATGTAGGGAGATGCTGAATTAGTTGCCGGAGTTGACGTATCCGAAGGGAGTCCGGGTCCACATGTACTGCTGCCCCCCGAAGTTAAAGGCGAGCTTGTATTGGTCCTCACTACTGACAGACACGGTCAAGTAACCATTTGTCAGGCCAATGGCAGTGTATACCTTTGACCCCTGGATCTGGGCCAGTCCTTGGTCAATGTATGGGAGAGGCCATCGGAACCTGTGGCCTCATTTATTTAGCTCCCTAAGGTCTGCACAGTCTCTCCATTGGCCATTTGGTTTTAAAATCAGCTTGTGACCCAACATATAATTCTTCTGCTTACAAACTACTTCTAAGAACTTCTACAGAAACTTTACCGTTTACTTACCAGACCCGTTTTTACCTATCCAAGACTTTAGCCCATTAACTTTGGCCTAGCCTATTGCATTGAATTGAATTGACTCTTCTGGTGAACACAAAGTATCTACACTGTCTAAGAAATTGTAATCGTTTTATGTTCTGAACATATTCCTTTTTGCGACTCCTTCAAAGTATTCTGAATGCCATTTTGCTCCTCCTTCAAAGTAGTTTGAATGTCTCAGAAACTTAACGAGTATAGTACTGAAGTATATTTGTGTATGATATTTAACTGCCTCCTTCTATTGAATGCTTTATAACTAACGGTTGAATAAATTAAGAAGTGTTAAACCAAGGAACATCGAGTGTAAGAGTTTATTTGAATACCTGGGATTGTAGTCCTCTGTGTAACATCATTACAGCTCACATTCCCCCTTGAGATAAGCCTGGCTGCTCAGCTCCGCTACCAAAAACTGTGTAGCACAACTTATTCCAAAGGTTGGTTTTGCTTACACCTGTAGTCATAGTTGTGTGTAGTGGTCCCAAAGGGTACTGCATACAAACTCTGCCTAACAGTGGGACAAACTAGCCTCGAGACCCGCTTCCTTTTGGCTCATCCCCGACTTGCTGCAACTTTTCTAGACTGCGCAATCGCAATGCCCGGGGACCCCTGACCATTATAGAGTGCATCGTCCTCTAGAGAACTAATCCGGCCAAAACTTAGTGGGCACCTCTAAGACCCTCCAGAAGCAGGAATGCTTCATACAGAGTCCTCTCACCAGAGCAAAGGACCAAGGAATCTCCAACAGGAGCTATTAGTTAGTCTTTGGCACAGAGAGAAAGGCACCAAAACCAGGCACATCCGCAGAATCGTGTGGAAACCATTGTGCCGAGTCGCTCTCCGGAGTGCTGCAGCAGAAACCTGCCAGACGGCCTCACCATGACCAAGAAGAAGGGTCTGCATCACTGCATCAGGAAGGCATCCAGCTGGAACCTCTAACGCTCACCTGATTCCCGCAGAGGCGCCGGTCTTGACTGGGTGAATGCCGTATCTTCAAAGGTGATGTGTAACACACGGTTGGCTCTTTGGGCTGGACCTCTGTGCACTGTATGTCTGACTCGAAGAGTAAGATGTCTTAGGTAAGTGAACGCCGAGCTCTCCATCTGCCTCGGGGCAGGGTGCCGTAACCAGTTTCTTCACTGGATAAGGGTGCAGGCCTCTTGACCTCAGAGGACTGCTGTCCGTCGTTAACTGCACGAACGGTAAGTTCTGGGCACTTCAAATGTCTTAAAAGTCTTTTGTAATGATATCTCTTGTTTTGCAGGGTTCCGGCGATGGCGGATGGCGGGCTGATGAGAGTTGAGGATCGAACCCGCGTGAGGAATAGAAGCGCCTGGAAGCACGTAAGTAAGCGCTTGTAGCCTGCTTCAAGATGCGCACTAACTGTCCCTTTTATCTTGCAGGTACAAGTTCGGAGCTTTAGAGAAGCTGAAGGGTGCTGGAATACCCACTGGATTCGGTGTGGGAAGGAGTAATGGCACGTGAGTAATAAAGTTGCCCAATGTCTTTAAACGCACCTTCTTTTGTCTTTCAGATGCGGGATGCAGCGCCGAAGGCCTCCGGAGCGTGCGAAGAGCTGGTAAGCTTTTGTCTTTCAGATGCCGGAATGCAGTGCGAAGACCTCCGGAGCATGCGAAGAGTAGGTAAGCCTTTGTCTTTCAGATACCGGAATGCAGCGCGAGGCGTTGGTGACAGCCGATGGACCAGGTAAGAGATGCGCTGCCACTGAAGACCGTAGTGCTAACCTGTTCTTTCTTTGTCTTTACAGGTGCTGCTGAAGACTGGATTCCAGGATGGTAAGCCTTTGTTCCCTTAGGCCCAGGATCAGAAGCAGAGGACACGATGAGCGTTCTGCTGCAGAGAATGCAGAATAACGCAAAGCAAGATTCATCCATCGGGTGTGGTTTAAATAGCCTCCTGTAGTGCTTAGATGTCTCCTTCCACAGCCACGCCTAGGTAAGAAAAGAGTTCCTGCTTTCCAGAAGAGTTCCAGTGTTCTGAACCTAGGGAGTGGCTCCTGCCCCACCCAACAGGAAAAGTAGTCCCAAACAGAAGAGGATCAGGGGTTCAACTGGCAGGTAAGTAAGCAGCATGGTCTGCTGCAGGTAAGTCCACCCAAGCATTATGAGCCCGGCGCTTCCAGCGCTGGGACTGGGCATATTTATGAGCCTGGTGCCACTGGCGCCAGGACAGGGTCCAAAAGGTCCCAATTGGGACTGGCTGGCACTCGGAACCGGGGTTATGGGTCTGCTTCCAAGGGAGTCGGGCAAGTCCTGATCTTTTGGAAGCAGAGATCATGACACCTCTTCTTCAATTCTAAGGTACTTTGGGGCTTGGGGTATGACTACATTTTGCCATTTGTAGTATTCCCTTTAACCCCTTTGGTGTTCACCTCAACTCACCTCTGCAGGTCTTTCAGCTTGTGCTCCATCAAGCAGGCTCAACTTGAGCTCCTGTGATTTTTCAAAGCACTCGTGACTGTTTGATAACATTTTTCTAAGAAACGCTGCATCAGAACTGGAACTGTTCCATTGACTTTGGCTGTCATGGTTTCCTAAAGGTACCTCTTCTGACAGTGCTTGTCCGCTTACAGGTTTTAATTGTTGACAATTATCGCTGGGGTAAAAGACTACCTCGGGAGGATAGCTCAGCAGCAAAATGCTCGCCTTGGAAGCAAGATGACAGAGCAACACAGGTTCGATCCCCGGGTCCACGCTTGGAAACCCTCTGGGTATTAAGCGTGTTATAAATAACCTATCCTATCATACCTACATCCCTCTGGGAAAAACTAACTATTGAACCAATTGAAAGTGTGTTCTGCTTTAACCCTAACCATGTATCCCTCCTAAACCCAATTTTGTGGTGAACAAAATAAGTGTTAATACTGACTGTTATGGAGAATTATCAGAAATGTGCAAATTACCTAATACCTTAGAGACCCCGAGCTCTTTTGCTGTACTTTAGGATTTTTTCCTGAAAAAAGAACGTTTTCCCACTCTCTCATGCATTTCTATTTGATTTGAACTCAGTTTCTTTTGGTTCTAGAGTCTGACAACCACCATAGGCATCATCTTACATTTTGACACACAGCACCCTGAGTGCAGGTCACATAGAAGTCCTTTAGATTTATTCTAAGGTGTAAATATCTTCTCTTGGATAAAGTACCGTTTCCAAGAGTAGTGAAGTGAAATTGACTTTACTTACATTTTTCTCTTTATAAACCCAGCACACCCCATTTTACAATAAGGTGCTGGAGGGGTTACTTAGTATCCCCTTTGTTGATCTTCTCATGTAACATTTTTATGTTACACTTTCTAGAATTAATGGCTGGTGGCAGTTTACTTTTTCCTACCATGGTGTGTTCCTACCACAGGCTGAATCCTCAGCTGCAGTATGGCACCCATGGGTGCCCATTTTGTCAAAATGTCCAGGTCTTTTTAGCCATTTCTTGTTGGAAAGGTCCTGCTTGAGATTTACGCTGTGCGCCAAACCAGGTTTGGTTCTTTTGTTAGTTTTGTTTTGCCAGGATTCACTGGTGAAGCCCGCATCTGGCTCCAGCGTGTCTGGCAGGGCAGGAAGCCATGGAGGTCCCCAAAACTCCCTGTGCTTAGTCTCCGTGGTTACAGGAATGCACCCAATGGTGATTGGCCAGCTGGCTGTCCCTGCTGTGTGATTGACAGCTAGGCTGCAAATGAATGGGAACAACTTGTATAAAAGGCAAGGTCTTTTGCAAGGAAGGCAGAGTCGACCACTGGACGAAGGAACCAAAGAAAAACTTTAAGATGCTTGCTGCAACTCCTGAACCATTAGTTTGCCCGGTGAAGCCCTGCTGCAGTGCTGAAGCTCCTATTTCGACATCGACTAGAGAAGCCTGGATCGGACGACTTCTCCCCTTGGGTTGGTGGGAACAATCGACCCCAATGTGAACTTGGCTGGAAAACCTCCCTCTGCTGACTGTACTTCCATTGCTGCTGCAGGAACCAAGTGCCAGGGGACAGACCACCAAAATTGAGTGTATAGTTTGTAAGCTGGACCCAAGCTCCAGGAAGATTCTCTGGACTCCCCCGAAGCAGAGCTGACCAAGCCTGAGCCACCTCAGAGTTCTGGACCCCAGAAGCAGGAAAGGCCACAAGCTGTCCAAGAACAGCGGTGGTGCTATTTGCGAGTAGCTGAAACCGTGAAGTGCCGCCGATCTAATTGGCACCCATTGCTGCCGGCGATCTTCAAATCGTAGTGCAGAAGTCCCCAGACGTCCTCCCTCTTGTCCCCACGACTGAGGCCCAGGGACAACAGGATCTGCAGGAACTACAACAGGAACTCAAGCCAGCTGGAACCATTTCTTCAGACCTACGGTACTGTAAACTAAAGGGCACTTACCTCTTGTGTGTAGCTTGCTTGTTCTCACTGGGGATTTGCATTGGCTGATCTTTGCAGAGTTGCTTGCAGCTTTGCCCTTCACAAGCCTCACAGCGTGTGGCCCAACAGTGATTCCTTTTACAACAAAACTCTTTAACATTGTGCAAGACTTTTGACCTACCTTCAAGAAGTGCCTCAGCTCCCCTAGACTTCGCTGAATTGACATTGGCTGTCCTGGCTCCCTGAAGACTCTTCTTACCCTCTGACTTTGTGTTCAACTATCCCTCCAAAAAGTCACACATACCTTACTTGGATAGCTGGGAAACGGTTCATCTACATTGCATTGGGGTTTCAAAAGTGCTTACCTCGGAGAAACTTGTTAACCATTGTTTCCTTCCCTAACGTTTTCCTTTTTGCCACAACTCCAGTATTATTAAGTTAAGTGTGAAAAGTGATATATTAATGTCCACAGTGTCCGTCACCTCAGGGTGTGGAAATATCTGTGTGCCATCCCAAAAGGGTATCTACTTACTTTATTGTACTGGAGGAGTATCTTGAATTGTATTTTTATTGTTGCCAATTGCTCCCTTCTAAAAAAAGGCTTATTTTAAAACTGACTGTTCAATTAATAAATAATTTAATCAAGAAACCTTGAGTATAGTGTTATTTGAATCCATGTCACTGTGAATCCCTATGTTGCAACACTACAGCTCACATTGACCCCTGTTGAGATAAGCCTGGCTGCTCAGTCACTCTACCAACTTGTGTAGTACAGACTTCTACCAAAGGTTGCGTTACATACTGCCAAGGGGACAAGGCTGGTGTAGTCTCCCACAGGGTTACTACATACAATCTTGCCTAACATAATGCTGTTGCTTTAACTTTATTATTCCTGTTAGGATAATTATATGAGCGTCCCCCAACTTGGTCTTGCTATCCCCGTCTTGCTGTTAGCCTGTCCAGAATAGGTCTGCATTATGTTTTACCTACCTAGAATAACCTCGAGTCATTTATAAAGACGAACACTGGGTTTTGCTTTCCCTGTTCTGTTTCAGACAGACACAAAAATAGTCTTAGGTTTATACCTACCCCAAGTTGCTGATAGCTCTTTGAAAAAGTATATGGGTTTCACTTAGATCGAGTTAGCTGTGTTCCATCCTAAAATAAGTTACTCGAGTTACTGCTTATCTCAATTTGTGTTTCATTGATCTCAAAATCACCTGTAATTGAATATTACATCCTTCGATTTTACTCACCTAGCATAACTGTTTATCACAAAAT
The DNA here is from genome assembly GCF_040938575.1 of Ambystoma mexicanum. Taxonomy (NCBI): domain Eukaryota; kingdom Metazoa; phylum Chordata; class Amphibia; order Caudata; family Ambystomatidae; genus Ambystoma; species Ambystoma mexicanum. The sequence continues at coordinate 410,346,080 of NC_090927.1, forward strand.
TACTTCTAGGTTTTTAAGTGTTCCACTATTAACAAAACGTATATTGTCCAGTTGACCGATTATGTGATTTTTTGCTAAGCATCACGGTACAACTGTTAAGGTCTACTACTCTGGTATTACTGAATACAATCTGAAAGTAACAATTGGTTTTATTTCCCAAGAATAGGTGTGTCCTGGGTATCACCGATCACGGTCAAACATGCAATCCTGCTCAAACGTCTCCGTGATAACCTGGTTATCACCGATCAGGCCCTGACCTGGCTGACCTTGTTCTTCTCTGCTCGACCCTCCTAGGTCCAACTTGGGTCCTTCCTTTCCACTATCTCACTCTCTACCTGTGGTGTTCCCCAGGGTGTAACCTCTCTCCCTGGCTGTTCAACCAATACCTGGCACTTCTTGCCCACTGCATTGCCGCTCTGTGCTCTAACTATCAGTGCTAAGCAGATGACACTCAGCTTGTTTTCAGGATCCCCTCTGCCATGTCTTCTCCTCCTCTCATCTCTGACTGTCTACTATCCAGGATTGGTGTGCCTCCAACAATCTCTGCCTCAATGCCAGTAAGACAGAGATTCTCCTCATCAGCACACCTGCTCCCTCCTTTCCTGTCACTCTCTGGACAGCCCCACTTGGCCCTCTTCCTGCTCCCCCTTGTGAGGCTAAGAACCTCAGGGTCATGTTCGACTCCACACTCCTTTTCTCCTGACATCTCTGATGTCCTTAAGAAATCAAACTACCAAATACACCTCCTCAGAGGTATTCTTCCTTTCCCCTCCTTCCCCGAGAAGCTCACCGTCTCTAGAGCACTGGTTCTCTCTAGGCTGGACCAACGCAACAGCTTCTATCTAAATCTGCCTGCTTCTACTCTCCGCCCTCTGCAACTCATCCAGATCAGGAATGCAAGACTTGTCCTTGGCGTCAAGCCCAGGGATCGTATCTCTCCAGCACTGAAATCTCTGCATTGGCTCCCAGTGGCTGCGAGTATTAAGTTCAAGACCCACTGCATTGTCCACAAGGCCTTCTTGGGTCTGGGTCCTCAATACCTCCAACTCTCTCTTCGTAAATACCTTCCTACTCAAGCTCTTCGCTCCTCCAACTCCCTCAGGGTCAGTCGCTTCTCCAAGCAACGAGTTGGTGGTAGATCTTTTTCTTCGTCTGGGGCCCCCATCCGCAACATCCTCCATGCCTCTCTGAAACTTGAGGAGAAACATCTCTAGTTCCGGAAGCAACTCAAGACCTTCCTCTTTGCTTCTGCCTTTGCTCTGCCTCTCCTCTGCCGATTTCCTGTCTGATACTGCACTGGTCACCTGGCTACACTCCGATTCCAGGCCCAGGTCCCTGCCTGCCCAGTTGCACTCCCGCACTGCCTCCGGCAACCCTTGCACTTGGGTCTGTATCTAACCCTACAGTACCGTACCTTTACTTTTGGACACCTGTCGTCTGCACTTGCCCTTGCACCTGCCACCTGCTGGCCGTACTTCTTGCTATTGTTTTGATCCCATGTGCAACACTGCCCGCTCCCCTGGCACTTTTCCCCTCCCTCTCCACTGCACTTGTGCAATATCAATGTCACTTGGCCTATTAAGATAGTGGTCTCTGTCCTCCCTCTGTTCCCCTCTCCTTGCCTTGTCGCGCCTTACATCTCGTGTATAGGCAATTTACAAATGCCATATCATATACTGAATGTGTTTAAAAAGGTTTAACTTCACTAGAAATGCCATTAGGTGTACCAAATAAAGTTATATGCTTGATCTGTGTACCTTCAAGCATTGTGTTGGGTTTTATTTTTTTTAAATGTGTTTAGGACTTTCACCAATACTTACCGCAAGACTTAACTTGGCCTAATTGTATTTAAAATAAAGCTTTGTTATAATACTTCTGGTTGTCAGTGTTTCTATAGATTCATTTGTGTGTTATAGATTCTTTGTACCTGTCTAAAGCTCACTCTCTCTCTCCCAAGATAAGCCTAGTAGCTCCGTCTACGCTACCAACAAACTCAGGTGGCCAAGCCTTATACTATGGGTGGAGTCTTGTACTGCTTCAGTTGAATGGTTTTGAGGAAGTTGGGTGGAACTTCAGCAAAACTGCTTTAACAATAGCGCCTTGAGGCAAGGCTCTATATAAACAAATACAAATAGCCATGGAATCCTTGTAAAATGTCAGGACAGGTTCAAAAGCAAACTGTTTGTGGGTCCATAGAACTATGAAGTGAGAGTTGCCAAAAGAGAAATCTTTCATAACAGCGGGGGGTTCCATTTTTGTACCAGGTTCCTTCGAGTGAACCGAAGGGGCCGCCTTACATTGATCATTTTTAATTCTGAATTCAGTACTCTCCCGTTAAAATACGCCTCTGCCGAAAAATGGGAAAACGTAACTGCCAGCTGTCCGGTGAGGAATTGGTCGAACAAAAGTCGTCCGAATTCTTCTTTGATGAAGAAGAATGGTGGGTGTCGCTCCTGGAGCAGCATCTCTATAAGTGTTTTTTGGCTCCCTTTCTGGGGCTGTCCTGAGATTCTTTTCACCCACAAAACTACAACCTCTGGTTTATTTACTTTTTAAAGTTGTGGTACCGGGCAATTTAGATATCAAAGGACCCAAATTGAGCTTCGACCTTCTCTCTTTCAATACTTTAGCTGTCATTGATTGACTGGAGCCACACATTTGGGCAAGAGACAGATTATGTGAGGATCTGTAATCGACATATTAGAATAACAGTCCTCACATCTTTTTAAACCCTGGGATTTCAGAGTTGACATTTTGGCTTAAAAGGTTGCAAGAAAAAAATTGGTGTGAGTGAAGAATGAAATTCGGGGGCATGGTTGAGTGTCGAGAAGCATGCAGAATAACAAAACCGAGGCAATGGAGCACAGAGCCCCTACTGTTATGGAGCATGCATTCTCAGAAATGTGTCAATTCCTCTCTAGCTTAGAGAGCCCCCCAACCAGCTCTTTTGCTTGACTCTAGGACTTTAATTCTTTACCTGGAGAGAGCGAGACCCTTTTTTCCCCACTCGCTCATGTATTTTAATGTGATTTTGAACTCTGTTTCTTTTTGGTTGTGGGGTCTGACAAACTCCATAGGCATCATCTTTTACATGGTGTCACACAGCAAGTCATTCAGATTTCACCAAGGTTTAAATACCTGCTCTTGGATAAACTACTGTTTCCAAGAGCAGTCAAGTGAAATTGACTTTACTTGCACCTGTAACTTTCTAGACACAGCACACACTATCTTACAATAGGGTGCTGGAGGGGTTACTTCATATCCCCTTTTTCTAGCTTCTCATGTAACATTTTTATGTTACCCTTTCCTCGATGAATGGCTGGTGGCAGTGGTTTACTTTTAACTACCGTGGTGTGCATTTACAGCGGGCTGCGTTCGCAGCTGCAGTACAGCCACCAAGAGGGCCATTTTTGTCAAAATGGCCCCAGCCTTCTTTTTGTTGTCATTTATTTGTGTAAAGGTCCTTCTTGACATTTACTCAGCACGCCAAATTAGGTTTGGTCTCTTTGTTCGTTTTGTCTTTGGCGGGGTTCACGAGTGAAGCCTGCCTTTGGCTCCAGGGTGTCTGGCAGGGGCAGGAAGCGAGGGAGGTGCCTGAAACCCCCTGTGCTTAGTCTCCTAGGAGACACAAATGCACTCAGTGATTGGCTGGCCAGCTGTCCGGCAAGGACAGCCACCCTGCTGCGTGACTGACAGCTAGGAGGAATGAATGGGGGAAACCTGCATAAAAAGGCGAGGCTTTTTGGCTTGGAAGGCAAAGTCAACCACTGGACGAAGGAACCGAATAAGAACTTGAAGAGGATGCCTGCTGCAACTCCCGGACCGTTGGTTTGCCCGGTGAAGCCCTGCTGCTGTGCTGAAACTCCAAATTCGTATAGACAGAAGCCCCTGCAAGGATGACTTCTCCCTTTGAGTTGGTGGAACCAATCAACTCCAAATTAAGCCACCTGGACATCCTCTTGGAGCTGGTTGAAATTCCACTGCAGTTGCTGCTGGAACCGAATAGCCAGGGAGAGGAACACCAGATTGTGTGTGTTGCTTTTAAGCTGGCCAAGAGCTCTGGGAAGATCCTCCGGACTCCCAGTAAGCAGGCCTGACCGAGCCTGAGCCACCTCAGAGTGCCGAACCCTAAATGCAAGGAAAACTCATCTTGACAGCCAGGAACCGTGGTGTTGCTACTTGCGGTAGACGAGAGGAGCTGAAACACTGAAGTGCCACTTATTTGAAGATTGCCGGTTGCAGTCGGTGACCGTCCCATTGCAGTGCAGGAGTCCCCAGACGTCCTCCCTCTTGTCCCCACGAATGAAGCCAATGAACACCATGATATGCAGAACTGCACAGGAACTGACGTTATCTGCTGCCTTTTTTCTTCAACCAAAAGGTACTCTACAGTCTAATAGAACTTCCCTCCTGTTGTGTAACTGCACTTGTTCTCTTTTGGTGAGACTGGTTGTGATTGCTCTGTAGAGTTGCTGATAACTTCTTTACTTCACAAGTCTAAACGGCTTGCGGCCCTGCTTTGAATTCTTCTTTTCTGCAAAGACTTCTAAAACGAAGACTTTTTCATCCCTGCAAGTAGTGCTTCAGCTCACCTAGACTTTTGCCCAAGTCGCTTTGCCCTAGCCGGGCTCCCTGAATGACTTCTGCCCTCCGACATTGTGTTTTGTCTTCCTTCTAGGAAGGTCTGAACTAACTTTGCATTGAGGTTACCAGAATATTTGTGTGATCTCTTGTTCTGTTCTAATAATCTTTTGCTTTGCCAAACTCTTGAATCCGATTCTAAATGCCAACACTAGTTTATTAATGTCCACAGTGTCATAGTTACTAAAGTCACCCGAGTGTGTAGGAAGTGTCCGAAAGCCTTCCCAAAAGGGTACTTACTGATTAATAAATATTACGAGTGTGGACTTTGGAGTGTATTTGTGTGGTACTGTTATATTGCCCCCTTCTGAAAAAGGCTTAATCTAACGGACTGATAAATTAATTGTTTACTCAAGAAACCTTGTGTTGTATTTGAATACTTGTCACTGAATCTGTGTAACTCCCCTACAGCTCACTTTGACCCCTCTTGAGATAAGCCTAGCTGCTCTACACACTACCAGCCTGTGTATTACAGACTTATACCAAAGGTTGGGTTCCTATTGCCAGGAGGTTAGGGTAATTGTAGTGCACCCAAAGGGCACTGCATACAATCTTGCCTAACACCTACTGTTAGGCAGGGTTTGTATGCAGTACCCTTTGGGACCACTACACACAACTATGACTACAGGTTTAAGCAAAACCAACCTTTGGTATAAGTCTGTACTACACTGTTTTTGGTAGCGGAGCCGAGCAGCCAGGCTTATCTCAAGAGGGAATGTGAGCTGTAATGATGTTACACAGAGGTCTAAAATCACAGGTATTCAAATAAACTTACACTCAAGGTTTCTGTTACGCTCACCTGGTATCCACGGGGACGCCACCCAGCCGTAGGGACTCTGGTATCCTGCTCTGCGGTTCCCAGGTGTGACCAGCGGGGGAGTTCTGCCTGGAATACAGGTGGGCTATGTTCAAGACTGGCCAACTGGGGTAATCAGCCCCCCACCACCCTGTTTCCCGCAGCCCCTCTGGGCCTCTCACCTTATTAATTCAGGTGTGCTCTCCGTCCTGCCTTCTTGGCAGGGACGTGTCCTTTGTGGGCGAATGCGATCTAGTTACTTCACTGATGCCAGCCCGTTTGGAGTCTTTCAGGTGGGTCTTATTGCTGTTGTATATTGTTATTCTTGCATGCCTTTCTTGGTTTAATAAATGTCTCTCTCGTCCTTAGGTGTGCAGAAGTCCAGTGTGATGCATTGGCTGAATTGGGTCTCGCCAGTAAATGATGTCGTGTAAAGAGCGCTATGATGGTGTAAGTAGGCGCTATGTGCAGCGCTGTGATGCCTTGCCTTTGCTAACCTGTTGTCTTTTCTTTCCCATAGATCGCGGTGCTCACCCGGTGTGTGGAATTCCGAGGCGGAGTGGAGGGGCGACTTGCGAGGTAAGCCTTTCAGCACAGTTCATTATGTTGTAAAGTTTCTAATATCTTGTTTCTTCTTTTTTTGCAGATCCGTCGGTCCGGGAGACGCGCTGATCCTAGGAAGCTGTTCGCAGGAACTGCGGGCAGCTAACGATGAAATTACAGGTAAGCTGCTGCTGCTGCCAACGATGTCCTTTTGTCTCCTTACAGATGCTGTTCTTCCGAGGTTTGCGGGTACAGCTGAACACGGTGAACGTCACGTTGCAGGATTGCAAAGTAACGCAAAGCGTGTTATCCAAGTCGGGTGTGGTTTAAATACCTTCAAGAAAGTAGTCCAGGTAAAGTAGTTCCTAGGCTACCACACCCAAAACACTATACCGCATAGCTTGGTTCCTTGGAACCAAGCTATGTGGATGCCTCCATGTTGGCTGGCACTTGAAATAAAGTAGTTCCCTAAACACAAGTCTTTATTAAGTATGAGCCTGGCGCCAAAGGCGCAAGGACCGCCCCCAAAAGGGCCTAGATAATGGATGCCTAAGTTTGTTGGAGACCCGAGCCAAGACCCCTCCTGGCCCATGGGCTTGCCAGAGGGGTTTCTGGATGTGGGTCGTGACAGTTTCCTGGTTAAACAATTCTTCATTTATTCAACAGTTAGTTATAAAACATTCACTAGAAGGAGGCAGTTTAATATCATATACAAATATACTTCATTAATATACTCATTAAGTTTGAGGCATTCAGAATACTTTGAAAGAGGAGCAAAAAGGAATAGGTTCATAACATAAAAGGATTACAATTATTCTTAGACAGTGCAGATACTTTGTTTTCACCTGAAGTGTCAATTCAATAGGCTAGGCCAAAGTCAATGGGCTAAGGTTACGCTCTCCTGGTCTCTGCAGAGGCGTTGGGGCACGGTTGCAGCCCTCCCTGAACTTGAACCACCCCCTTCCGGCCTCTCCCTCAGTACAAAAGCTGTGAGCAGTGGTACATGGTGATACTGCTCCTGCGTGGAGATACCAATGTGTGATTGCGCCAATCTGTGATTGTTGTACCTCTCAAACCCTTCACCCCAAAGTACGGTTTCTGTGAGCATACGCCAGCCCATAAAGCTCACCTGTGAATTATGGAAGATAAGCTCTCCGTCCTGCTACTCCTGGCAGGGGCGCATCGAATGGGATGTAGTTCCTTCACTGATCCCCGATAAGGATTAATCCAGTCCAGTTGCGACTATGCTTCTTCTTATGATTGGTAAGTCTTTCTTGAGCTCTGGTGATGCTGTTCGTTCTGTTTAATGTCTTTATATGTTGCTCCAATTTAGGCTTGCAATAATGTCTCTCTTCTGTTTTCTTCCCTTAGATGGAAATGCGGCCTCAATGCAGCTGTGAGACGCGGCCGGAGGATGGATGCTACTGCAATGTTCGACAGCAGGTAAGTGATGGATTAAGGAAAAGCACGAAGTATGGCGAAGCGCAACCTTAAACTGACAGTTTTTTCGATGTCTAACCTGGTCTTCTGTTTTTCTTTGCAGGCGCTGCTGTCGACGATGGAGCGTGTCGTGCTGCGGTGCCAAGATGAAGATTGACATTCCGGAAAGTGTAAAGTTTAATACTTTATTCGCCGAAGAGATTTACAGGCAAGAACAGCTTCACCCAGTTGGTAAGTATGCTGGCAGGAAGCAGGATGTCCAGGATGCAGGATCTTCAAAGGTAAGTCTGACCTCGGGCGACGGGGAGCGTTACGCTGCTTGCAAGTGCAGAATAACGCGAAGCGTCTGTCTTGAGTATCGGGGCAGCTTATATAGCTAAGATCGTGGGCACGCCCATTAAGGCCGGCTTAACTGCCACACCCTGCCACTCCTAGAGAGCGAGCACGTGCGAAGGCAATCCATTAGCAGCCACACCCAAGAATACACTTGGGGCTGTTTAATGGATGGAATGTTCAAGGTTAATGCATCTGAAGTGCTATGTCCATAATAAAAGCTTTTTGGTGTTAAATGGATGTTCTTGTTTACTTTTGTTCATGAGCCTAGTGCCAAAGGCGCCAGGACAGTGTCCACCCAGGTCTCCTGTGCCTGCGACCCCTGCATGCCTGTGCCCCTGACTTCATGACCATGACAGCTGAAGTCTTGGATAAGTTAACGGTTCTGGTAAGTAAATGGTAAAGTCTCAAGCACTTTCACTGCAAGAGGTAAGTACTCTCAGTCTCGTTTCACAGTATTTTACAAGTGAAGAAAAATATGCAGCTGAAGACTTCTGTTCTTGGGAGTTCCTGCAGATCTCGCTGTTCCTGAGCCTCAGTCGTGGAGACAGAGGGAGGACGTCGGGGGTCTCCTGCACTGCACTGGAACTGATCAAAATGCTGGCACTTGGCAAATCTTCAATTCCGGTAGCTGTAGTAAACTGGTGTTCCTCTCCCTGGTTGTTCGGTTTCCTGCAGCACTGAGGAAAATACAACCAGCTCTGAGAATGGTATCCAGGTGGCTTAGTGTCGAGTTGATTGGTGCCACTAACTCAAAGTGAGAAGTCGTCCTTGCAGGGCTTCTCTGTCGAGATGAACTTGGCGATTTTGAACCTGCAGCAGGGCTTCACCGGGCAAACCAACGGTCCAGGAGTTGCAGCAGCCGTCCTCTTCAAGCTCGTCTTCGGTTCATTTGTTCCAGTGGTCGACTCTGCCTTCCAAGCCAAGAGAGACTCGTCTTTTATTCAGTGTTCTCCCACTCATGCCGGCCTAGCTGTCACTCAACCAGCAGGATGGCTGTCCTTGTCATACAGTCAGCCAGCCAGCCAATCATACCAGGGTGCATTTGGGTCTCCTAGGAGACTAAGCACAGGGAGTTTCGGGCAACTCCCTCACTTCCTGCCCACCCCAGACACTCAGGCACCCTTCACTCCTGAAGCCCACCAATGGCGAATGAACAAAGCAACCAAACCTGGCTTGGCGCACAGAGCCAAACTCTAGAAGGACCTTCCCACAAAGAAATGGCGAGAAAAGAAGTCCGGGACCCGTTTAAACAAAGGGGGCTCAGACGCCATCTTGAAAAGCATGGCTCCCACAATTTAACGCAACCGGTGTTCGCAATCGGGAAAAATCATGGTAGTTTGTTGTAAAACCACTGCCACCAGCCATTACGAGAGGAAAGGGCAGCATTTGACTGCTACATGAGAATCTAGACACAGGGGATACAAGGTAACCCCTCCAGCACTCTATTGTAAGATAGGGTGTGCGGGTCTAGGAATTTAAAGACTAGAAAAGTTAATTTCACTTTACTTACTCTGGGAAACAGTAGTTTATCCCAGATAAGGTACTTAAACCTTGGGAAAGCCTGAAAAGGTTTCCCTGTGCCATTGCACTGAGGGTGCTGTGTGACACACATGAAAAGATGATGCCTATGGAGTTGTCTAAAACTCCATCACCAAAGAAAACACACCCCGAAAACAAACAATTAAAAAGTTCAAAGTCCCAAAGTTTAGCAAAAGAGCTGGAGGGCTCCAAGGTGGGAGAAATTGGCCCATTTTGAGAATTCTCTCTAACACCTACTATCAAACTTTTTTCCAGGATCTGCTAAAGCACTTAATAAAATCAAAGATGAGAAATCCATAGGAGGACACAATCTATTAGATAGACCTATACATAAATCAAAATGTTATTGGCAGCAAAATGGGCTGTTGGATGACTAATGAACATAACTTAAGATAAAGGTCCATAGCTTTCAAGAGTGTAGAATATGATTGTTGTGAACGTTTACCGTATATACTGCAAAAGGAAGAGTCACTGTTCTAAAATAGATGGTCACCCTTTTTTGAGAAAGCATCACAGGTTGGCGAAAACCTGAGGTGTCCTCCTAGAACAAAGGCACTGTTGTGGTTTGGTTTTTTTTTTTTTCTTTTTTTTTTAAAAAAGGAGGGGAATAGATGGATTAATTTCACAAGAGAGTGGGATGGGAGGATGCATACCAGTTATAATCAAGCCTAGTTTTGAGCCGATACTTTTATACAATAAGAATAGTTACAAAGAATTCCTCAAACTGGTGCTGCTGAAAACATTACATTTCCTGAACTTACCATTTTTAGAAAATTTGATACAGCTTTTCTCTAAATCCAGGTAGCACCCCACGGTGTCATGCATAGTAAACTCCTAGAGTGGAGAGAGTAGTAATTCAATGTACTTTTCAGTATACAACTCAATGCAACCAATCCGAAATTAATCATTGTTTTGAAGGACTATTCACATAACCAAATGTAAACATGCAAGTTAGTGGGTGCCCACAAAAATGACTATCTGCTTCGATTATTTCTGCATACATGGAAATTTCAGTTGAGTCAACAGGCATTTAGCACATTCATTTAGAATAGATTATCAAGAAGGCAGAAACCCATATGGCCCGGGAATAAATCAGGCAACCCTTGCAACCACTGTCGGCCAGGCTACATGCAGAACTGCACACAGTAGAATATGTCAAAACTTCATAGTCTAGTTAATAGACCTGTATATATGAAATCTACTCTGTAGTTTTATTTCTTGCGTTGGACTGCCAAAATCCTCCTCCTTTAAAGATGATTGACCTGACCACAATCAATTATAATTTTTTAAAAGAAGAATTGGTGGTAAGGAAAATTTTAACCTGAAGACATGAAATAATAAAAGTAAAGAAAATGGCTTAATTGCTTTCTGTGTAGACAGGTCATCTAAAGAAAAGACACAGAATGGCATTTTCAAATGCCTTCTGATTCTCCATGGCCCAGGAGGTCTAATATTTGGGAGTTAGAGTGTTTGCAAATCTGAAAACTTCAATGATTTTGCCATCTTTTGCAGGAACCCCCGGGGTAGCACTGTATTCTGCATAGGTTATGTAGGAATGCAGAGTAATGATGCAAGCGTGGCACAAAGGAAATAAAGTTCAAACAAACCTTCATTGTTTTAAAGTCTCAGGGTGGGGGTGGTCAAATGCCTAAAGGACCTAGAGGAATAGTGGAAAATGGCTCAAGCAAGAAGGTAGGGCAGCTAGAATAATCATTCCCTACAGTTTGCAAATGTTTTATGCAACCCTCAGAGGAGAGCACTACAACCTTTTAACTTCATAGCAGAACAAAACCAACCAAAAGAGAAGCCAAACCCCTCCAAAGCTAAGCAGTGAGGCAGAGCAGTCAGTCTAATCTTAAGGAGGGATTGCAGGGTAGTTCAGTTAACCAAAAGAAAACACCAAACACATACATTAAAATTATACACTTCAGTAAAGTCGCAAATAATGCTCATCAGGTTAAAAACAATGGTTTTAAAAGTACTTTGGTTCCATCTTGTGTGTCTAGTGTATGCATAGAAAACCGTGCTAATCAATCAAGAAGCTGCTTAGCCAAACTACTCACTTGTGAGAACACCAGCTGGTGATCAGCACTACAAATATTCTAAGGCGGGAAGGGGGCTGAAAAGGGAAACTATACAGTAAACATTGCATTTACTCTATCATGATCCAGACCTATAAAACCCAAATGACAAGGTCAGTTAAGACTTACAGCAATAGCCACAAGGACTCATTACATGCATAGTAAAAGCAGAGAAATGTAGTTGGGAAATATTTCGGTTTTGCACCGTTCCCCTCCATAGATAACTATAACTTGTATTCATTTTGCTTGTTTTTAACCTGGTCCTGACTTTTTGGAGGGGTAAAGTCTTCCGCTTAGTACAGAGACTTGGGGTCTAATTCACAAAATGTTTCCCAATGGGGGTTTGCCATTATAACACGCTTCTGTGAATTAGGCACCAAGTCTCTTAATTCGTAGATTTTTACAACTACACACATCACCTTACAGTGAAGTGCAGTTAGGATACTTTGTATTCTTTTAACTTTTTATATAATGGCTTTTTGGTTACGTTGACAATATGCCCAAGGCAAACTGGTGGCAGCTGTGTGATTTTTACCATTTGTGACATTTTACTCATGCAATTTTGCATTTACCGGAAATGGGTACTAAAAGTGGCTAGTGCCCAAGGATTTTCGTTCTGTTCTTTGGCCATACTGTTCATTGGCCTTCTTAGGTCAAGAAATCCATTGTTTGGAAATCTCGATCTTGGAGAAAGCGGTGGCTTTTGCAGGCTAAAGGGCTATGTGTGAGCCAGAAGAGGGGCATGGGACAGTCGTCTCCCAATCGACAAACTACTGAAAGTCTGCTGCTGGGCAGATTTGGTGAACAGTGGCTGTTCAAGTTTGGACAATGCCCGGCTGTTCGAATGGTGCAGATCGTTACCATTGGTGTGCTGAAGCATGCTTGCAGCCCGATTACTGGATAAAAGGTGACTCCCAACAACTGTTCTTCAAATCGCCATTGGAGCCAAGACAAGCAGGCCTCAAACGAAGCAAGCAGGACCCCTGCCACTGACCAGTGTTATGTTATGTTACTGTCATTTCTTAAGCGCACGGTCATCAGAGGTATCTTGGCGATGGAGAGACGGGTAAACATCCACAGTAGAGGCTGTCAACAGAGTGGACGCCGAACTTGCTAAAACAGGAGAGTTATTTGCTATCCTAAAAGCCAGATGACTCGAAAGTATCTTTATTGAGGGGGGTAGTTTGTTCCACAGTTTGGCTCCAGCTATAGAAAAGTCCCTCCCTCTGATCCTTGTACGATGGTAGGGGGGGTACGGTAAGGAAGTTACCAGAGGCTGAGCGCAACTGACGAATAGGGTAATAGCGTGAGAATTTAGTTTGCAGAAACTCAGCGCCCTGATCGTGTATAGCGCGATGGACTATGCATAGTGCCTTAAAACTAATGTGCTGGTTAACAGGGAGCCAGTGAAGTGAACGTAGCACCGGGGATGTGTGCGCTCCGTAGGGTGTACTGGTCGCCACCCGGGAACGCCATATTCTGGAGGTGTTGTAATCACTGAATGAGACCCTTTGGCTGGGCCAAATACAATGAGTTGCAGTAGTCCAGCCGCGATAATATCAGGGCTGCTACGACTAGAGGGCGAAGAGGAGCAGGAATCAAAGGGAGAACTCAGCAGTCAGGCATCCCCGTAGGCACGACGACATCTCAGCCAGATTGAGATCTAATCGGATCAGGATCCGAGTGTTATTTGTGTAGCAGTGTTAAGATGGATTTCTAGAATCAGGCCTGGTGGACATATTTTAGGAGGCCACCTTCAATGTTATTGTTAGCGAGTATTTTCATTTATGTGCCAATTCCCTTTAACCTTAGAAACGCCCAGCTCTTTCGCTGTACTCCGTGATTTCTTATTTTAACTTAAGTGAGTGGGACTTTTTCACTCTCATTGTATTTTACTGTTTAATGGAGTCTGATAAAATCCATAGCCATCTGCATTTCCTGTTGGAAAGGTCCTTCTTGAGATTTACTCACGTGCCAAACCAGGTTTGGTCCCTTTGTTCGTTTTGTCTTTGGCTGAATTCATTGGTGAAGCCCATCTCTGGTCTCCAGCGTGTCTGGCAGGGCAGTAAGTGAGGGAGGTTCCCCAAATTCCCTGTGCTTAGTCTCCTTGATTACAGGAATGCGCCCAAATGTGATAGGCTGGCTGACCTTGAAGGACAGCCACCCGGCTGTGTGATGGACAGCGAGGCTACGAATGAATGGGAGAAACCTGCATAAAAAAGCAAGGTCTTTTGGACAGACAGATGTCTATCGCTGGACAAAGGAATCCGAAAAATAATTCGGAAGAAACGCTTGCTGCAACTCCTGGACCGTTGGTTTGCCCGGTGAAGCCCTGCTGCAGTGCTGAAGCTCTGAATTCACCTTGACTAAAGAACCCCTGCAAAGGACGACTTCTGCCCTTGGCTTGGTGGGACCAATCGACCCGAAGACAAACTCATCCGGAAAGCCTCTCGAAGCTGGCTGTACTTCCATTTGCTGCTGCAGGAACCGAGTGCCAGGGAGAGGAACACCAGAATCGAGTATCAGGAAGATGCTCTCGGCTTGTGGCCCAACAGTGATTTCTTTCTCAACAAAAACTCTCTAGAACATTGTGCAAGAATGTTTACTTACCTTCAAGAAGAACCTCAGCTTCCCTAGACTTTTCTCAATTGACATTGGCTGTCCTGGCTCCCTGATAGACTCTTCTAACCTCTGACTGTTTTGATATGTCCCTCCAAAAAGTCATACATACCTTACTTGTATAGCTGAGAAAGGGTAAAGCTACACTGCATTGGGGGGTTCAAAAGTGCTTACGTGTTTGAGAAGCTTGTTAACCCATTATTTCTCTCTAACATTTTTCCTTTTGACACCAAATTCAGTATTACTTTAAATGTACCAGTGATATATCGATGTCCACAGTGTCCTATTTATTAGTCACCTCAGGGTGTAGGAAGTGTCTGTGTGCCATCCAAAATGGTTTTCTGATTTATTGAAACAGAGTGTGTAGTGTGTATTTATTGAAGCATATTTTTGTTACATATTTGCACCCTTCAAAAGAAGGCTTATTCAAACTGACTGTTAAATAAATAATTGTTTAATCAAGAAACCTTGAGTATAAGTGTTATTTCGATACGTGTCACTCTGAAAGTCCATGTTACAACGCTACAGCTCACATTGACCCCTCGTGAGATAAGCCTGGCTGCTCAGTCACTACCAACTTGTGTAGTACATGCTTGTAACAAAGGTTGCGTTAACTATTGCCAAGAGGACAAGGCTGGTGCAGTCTCCCACAGAGTCCTGCATACAATCTTGCCTAACAGGTGGTATGAACCACAATACCTTGGATCTTTACCTTGCTTGGGTATAACCTCAATAAGTGCATCCAGGTAGGAGGTAGGGGGGTGGAGGGGGTGATATCCGCCGCAGTTTGGATTGAGTTGAATAGGCTAGCCATGGGTTTCGCTAGTAGTTCCTGGTATTGTGTATAGAAGGCTGAGGTGTAGCGATCTTCCCCCCTGGTAACATCCCAGATTTTAATTGGGTTATGGCCCCCGATACTTCCTTCCATGTAATTTCCGCCTCTAGGGTGGCCTCCCCTCCCCTCCCCCAATCGGTCATACGTTGTTGGGGAGAATTCTCTTAAGGCTGAATTTCCTAACCTAGTGGTCCCCCAGCAGCTTTGCTGGATTTCTGGAGTTTGTTTTTTTCTCCTGCCAAGCGTGAGGCTCTTTTTTCTTCCACTCTTGGACATGATTTATGGTGTTCCTTTGACTGTTAGTGTTTTATGGGCTATGGGGTCCTTTACTCCATAGGGTCTCATGTGTTTTTACTATGTGTGTTACACAGCACCCTCCGTGCAGTAACACAGGGGTGTCATAGTGACACCCCACCATAGACTCCATACCCTGGGACTGACTACTGTCTCCCAGGACATGTAAAGTCACCATTGGCTTTACTAGTCCCAAATTATGAACAGAAACCAGTACAAACCATCATATTGTGGACGTACTGGTCGGGGCAATTCGATTTCCCCGGGGTCTGTTGTTCAAGGGGGCACTCTCCAGTCCCCCCTGATCACTGCCACCAGCCAAAACTTGGATACTACTTTTTATATTCGACCGCGAATATATCCCAATGGGATTTTCCCATTGTTCGAGGCTACCAACTTTAATTATTTAATTCTCATAGCCTCGAACATACCGCCGGTTTATTTATTTAATATTAATTCGCCGGTTGATATTTTTTGCCAGGACTCGATTCTAAATGTGTTCTCTTCTGTGACTCCAACCCAAGTCGAGCCCTTTGTTCCACTTTTTGGCAGGCTTCTCCACAGAAGCCTCCAAAAGTGGTGCCACTGTCTGGGTACCTCAGGGGGTGTGGAAGGGGGTTTAGGCACCCTGGACTGAGTTACCTTGGTAACTCAAGTCGCACTCTTGTGTGATTGGCCCAAGTGGTGAGCCGGCCGGTTCACCACTTAGCATGTTTGATTGACAGCTAGGCTGAGTGAATGGGGTGTGCTGCATAAAAGCAGGGCTTTGGGGACTGGAACTTCAGAAGTCGCCGCAGGACCTGAGAATCCGACGAGGGAGAAGCAGAGCCGACCTACCACGACGACACCACCGGTGGAGCCCTGCGGAACCAACTCACCACTTCCCGACGACAGAAGATCTCCCGGCTGGAGAGGCTTCTTCCACTGACTGGTGGGCACAACCTGTTTACCTTCTTCTCTTCGCATCCCAGGCCGTCTTGCGGTCGAATTGCCCGTGCCAAGCACCCCGGCAACCGGATAGCCACTTACTTACCGCGAATAAAAGGACCGCTCCTTTTACCTGAGAAATCCGTGGCTGGTTTCTTCCCTGGCAGTGAAACAGACTCCTGTCTTCCTCCCCGACGAGATCCTCTCTTCCCCCGGACGAAGCACCGACTTGCATCGGCTACCAGGAACAACTGCCCCCGCTGGAGTATTGTCACCACTTTAAGGTACCGTGTCCGCCAGGCCTCCCTTTCTAAAGATTGCTACAAGGTAATAACCCCTTAACCTTCTGGACTGGGCTGGCCGTCTTGACCTTCTGACTGGTCCCTTTCTTTTGGGTCCAACTCTTTTTGAACCTTTGCAAGACTCTTGTGCACTGCAACCGTGTGACCTTGGACACATTTCGTTCTGATCCTCTTAAAGTGGATCCGGCCTACTGAACTCTAACTTCACGTTTGTACTTGCCTTCCTCTCTTGTTTTGATCTTATGAAAGTGTTGGGATCTGTTTCATATTATACTCTGCTTTTCTCTCCCTTGTTAACGAATTATTAGAGTGCCATCTGCGTTAAGCGCTCACCGCTGTCTGAAAATAAGTGGGCTTTACTTAAGACTTGTCTAATATTCTTCTAAAGGAGTGTATATCTTTTAGTGACCGTGTTTTTGAATTGCTTACCATTAGTGCCTGTGTGTTTTTCTAGATGTGGTTTTAAATAAATAATTATCTCTCTTTTACACCAAGCTCTGGTCAGTGTTTACTTGTTCTACTGTGTTCTTTTGACCTATTGTGAATACTCTGTATACTGCCTAACTCTTCTTGAGGAAAGTCTGACTGTCAGCCACAGCTACCAAGTGAATCTGTGTGGTACAGACTGCTACCAAGTGGGTTTACTGCCAAACACCTGTAGTCTTAAATCTTTTGCAGTGGTCCCAGAGGGAACAGCACAGGTTTCTGCCTAACACACGTGTCACTCTTCTCTCTACCCTTTGCTCCGTTATTCTGTTGGCCAGTAGGGTCCCTACTTTATCACCCCTTTCGTAATACCACCGTTTGGCGTAGCACAGTTTTTTCAAAACTTCCCCAATCAGGAGTGTATGCAACATCTGTTGCTTATTGCGCATCTTTGCCAGCAACCCCTCCCGTTCCACCCCCGGTTGCGTAAGCTCTGCCCTCATCGCTCAAAGGTCCCTCCTCAACCTCCCCTCCATCAGCCCTCTCTCCCCCTCTTCTTCCGGGTGCATTCCTGTATAATGACCCTGAATGTGGCCTTGGCAGCCTCCCATACCATTTTACATTGCACCTCCCTGTGGCGTTTGTCACAAAGAAGTGCTCGATCTCTTTTCGTAGGTATTCCCTGAAAACTGTCCCTGGGAAGGCCGTCATTACATCTCCATCTTGGGGTTCCCCGTGCTCCCGTCTCCACTCCCCATCCCACTACTACCATCTCGTGGTCCGACCAGGTCATAGATTCCACTCTCGGGGACTCAACCATTACCCCCCCCTGCTACTTTGGGACCAGCAAAAGTCAATTCTGGTTTAAGTTTGGTGCGGGGGCGAGAAAAGGTGTACCCACCAGCCTGGGTGTTTCCTGATCTCCACACATCTTCCCAAAAATGATCCTGAAGGAACTGTGCCAGCGCCTTGTGGTCCCCCCCCCTTGCGGTTCTACCCAGTCCCCCTGTATCGACCACCAGTGCATCGCTGGGTCCATTATGGCATTGAAGTCACCTCTGTTAGGCAAAGATTGTATGCAGTACTCTCTGGGACCACTACACACAACTCTGACTACAGGTATAGGCAACCCAACCTTTGGTATAAGTTTTTACTACACAGTTTTGGTAGCGTGTTGAGCAGTCAGGCTCATCTCAAGAGGGGTAAATGTGAGCTGTACTGGAGGTACACAGAGATTTACAGTTAAAGGTATTCAAATAAACTTACACTCGGATTTCTTGCATAAACAATTAATGTATTTATCAGTCCGTTATAAAGCCTTTTCAGAAGGGAGCAATGGTATATTAAGACACAAATACACTTCAATACTGTACACTCTTAGTTTCTAAATCAGTAAAGACCCTTTTGGGATGGCCCACAGACAACCTACACCCACAGGTGACTTCAATAACTAGGGTGCTGGGGACATTAATATATCTTAATGTTCGCATTTACAATACTTTTAGGAATTGGTAAAAGGCAAAGGTTATTAGAACACAAGAGACCACAAATATTCTTAAGCAGGCAAATACTTTGGGATCCTCCAAGAAGAGTCATACAATTGAATGGGCTAAGCCAAAGTCAATGGGCAAAAGTCTTGTATAGGATGAAGCACTTCTGGTAAGTAAATGGAAAAGTCTTTGCACAAGTTCTTAGGAGTCTGATTAAAAGAAGAATCAAATGTAGGGCCACAGCTGATTAGACTTGTGAGTTGTAGAAGTTTCAAGCAACTCTACAGTAAGAGGTAATTTCTCTTAGACTTGTTTTACAGCACCTTAGAAATGAAGAAAAGATGCAGCTGATGACTTCTGTTCCTGTGCAGATCTGCAGATCTCACTGTTCCCGGGCCTCAGTCGTGCGGATGTCGGGGGACTCCTGCAATGCACTGGGACGGTCAAAACTTGCAACCGGCAAACTTCACTTTTAGTGGCTGTTCAGTGTTTCAGCTCCTAGTGTATCGCAAATAGCAACACAGAGGTTCCTGGCGGTTGAGATGCGACTTTCCTTGCTTCTGGGGACCCGCATTCTGTTGAGGGTGCTAAGGCTTGGTCAGTCCTGCTTCCTGGGAGTCCGGAGGATCTTCCAAAAGCTCTAGGCCAGCTTAAAAGCAACGCACACAATCTAGTGTTCCTCTCCCTGGCTATAAGGTTTCCAGCAGCAACTCTGTGGAAATTCAACCAGTTCCGAGATGGATGTCCAGGTGGCTTACTTTGGAGTTGGTTGGTCCCACCAACTCAAAAAGGGAGAAGTCGTCCCTGCAGGGGCTTCTCTGCAATGCGAACTTGGTGTTACAGCACTGCAGCAGGGCTTCACCGGGCAAACCAACGGTCCAGGAGTTGCAGCAGGCGTCCTCTTCAAGTTCTTCTTCGGTTCCTTCGTCCAGTGGTCAACTCTGCGTTCCAAGCCAAAAGACTCACCTTTTATTGAGTTCTCTCCCATTCATTCCAGCCTAGCTGTCACTCACCTAGCAGGGTGGCTGTCCTTGCCGGATAGTCAGCCGGCCAATCACCACAGAGTGAATATAGGTCTCCTATGAGACTAAGCACAGGGAGTGTCGGGCACCTCCCTCACTTCCTGCCTACCGCAGACACTCTGGAGCCAGAGGCGTATTTCACTCGTGAATGCCACCAAAGGCAAAATGAACAAAGCGACCAAACCTGGTTTGAAGCGCAGAGTAAATTTCAAGAAGGAAACAAAGAAATGGCGAAAAAAGAAGACCAGGGCCATTTTGACAAAAATGGCACCATTGGGTGCTTTACTGCAGCTGTGAACGCAGCCCGCGGTAAATGCACACCATGGCAAGTTAAAATCAAACCACTGCCACCAGCCATTCAGTGAGGAAAGAGTAACAAAGAATGTTAGATGAGAAGCTAGACAAAGTGGATACTAGGTAACCCCTCCAGTACCCTATTGTAACAGTGTTTGCTGGGTCTAGAAAGTTACAATTGTAAATAAAGTCAATTTCACTTTACTGCTCTGGGAAACTGAAGGTGCTGTGTGACACAATGTAAAAGATGATCCCTATGGAGTTTGTCAGGCTCCATAACCAAGAAACAGTTCAGAAATCACATTAGAATACATGAGAGAGTGGGTGAAAGGTCTCTCCAGGTTAGAAAAGTCAAGTCTTCAAAATCCAGCAAAGTTGCTGGGGGGTCTCCAAGGTGGAGGGAATTAGCAAATCTGAGAATTCTCCCTTACAGAGACCAACTCCACTGGACCATTTGACTAGCTGTACTTCTTTGTTGCTGCAAGAACCGAATGCTAGGGGTCGAGTAATCTGTAGTCAAGTGACACGTCTGATGCAGTAACGAAAATGCTAGAAGCTCCAGGAGTCTTCTAGGACCCTCCAGAAGCAGGACAACCAGATCCAGAGTCCCCTCAACAGAGTGCAGGACTCAAGGAGTGAAGGAAGCCCAACCGGTATCCAAGATCCTCGACGGTGCTGTTTGCTAAGCACTGAAACCGCAAAGTGCTACTGAACTAAAAAAGTGCCCATAGCTACCGACGACGTCCCAAGTACCGCACAGGAGCCCTCTGTGGTATGTCTTTTGGAAGGACAGTTCAACAGTCGGAGGGTAAGAAGAGTCTTCAGGGACCCAGGACAGCCAATGTCACTTGAGCAAAGTCTAGGGGAGCTGAGGTACTTCTTGAAGATAGGCAAGAGTCTTGCACAATGTTAAAGAGAGTGTCGTTAATAAAAATCACTGTTGGGCCAGATGGGTGCTGTCCACAGTAGCAGGCTGTACGTGATTTCAATCCGGCCCACACCCAAGTCTCGCCCAGCATGTAGTGCGCAACTGAAACCCTTATTCCTAACCATAGTGCCATCTGTCCAAACCAACCCAAAAGTATTCTTTTCTGTGCTGCATATGTTTTTGGTGCTCATTACTTGATTCATAGTGTATTAAAGATACTATTCTGTGTTCCGTCACCCCAATGGTGATTGTTGTTTACCTATTAAAATATACTGGGATTAAATTTTAAATACATAAATAAATATTTACCTTTGCAAACTAGCCAGATTCCTGGCTCAGTGTGACGGGGGTCTCAGGAGAAGGGTGTGATATGAGTTGTATATCGTTCAGAATATTGAACTTGTAGATAAAAATGAATAAGGGTTTCAATCAAAATTCATGAGAGAGTGGGGAAAAAAGTTTCACTCTCCAGGTAAAGAAATCAAGTCCTCAAAATCCAGCAAAGTTGCTGGGGGTCTCTAAGGTGAAGGGAATTAGCACTTTTATGAGAATTCTCCCCAACAGCGGATACTGTATATAACTGCTCCAACGACCCCACAACCACCCCCCACAACAGAAGATCCACTCAGAACACCAGCGCATCCTTCGTGTAGACAGCCAGACTTCCAATAAAGGACGCCATTGAAGTCGTCCCGGCCAACCAAGTAAAACAGGGGTATTTATTCAACTTACTTCCATGTGCCCAAGAAAGATCTAACAATGCGCCCAGTATTAGATTTGCGCCCTGCAAACAAGTATGTCAAGCCACAAAAGTTCTGCATGACTACGCTACAAGAGGTAATCCCATGGGATCCATGGGTGCTGTACTGCAACTGAGTATTCAGCCTGTGGTAGGAAAAATTCAACCACTGCGACCAGCCATTTAACGTAGTGAGGGTAACATAAAAATGTTACATGAGGATGTAGGTTAAGGGGCTACTAGATAATCCTGCAACACTACACAAACTGGTATGTGCTGGACCTACAAAGAGAAGAGGTAAGTAAAGTCAATTTCACTTTACTATTCTTGGAAACTGTAGTTCACAGAAGAAAAAAAGGTATTTAAACCTGATGAGAAATCTAAAAGGATTTCTCTGCGACACTGCACACCGCTGTGCGTCACCATACAAAAAGTTGATGCCTATGGAGTTTGTCAGACTCCAAAAACAAAGCAAACAGTCCAAATCATGTCAAAACACATGAGTGAGAAAAAGGTCTCACTCCAGGGTTAATATTAAAAAGTCCTAAAATCCAGCAAAAGAGCTGGGGGTCTCTCACGTTGAAGGGAATTAGCACATACATTATAATTCTCCCTAACAGTCCTATTCTGGCAGACAAAGGACAGGTGGGTGGAAGACTCCTCCCCCACTTCATGCCTGCCCAGACACTTTGAAGCCTAGGCGGGGATACCCCAGGGTTCCCGCCAAAGGCAAAACACACACACACACTGACCTCCTCCCAGAACAGTAGAAAAGGGCTAACAAAGGTAAATCATGCTAGTAATGGAGAAAAAAGAAAGGAGGCCCCAAGTTTGTGCTTGGGTGCCACTTTTGTGCACTATTACGGCTATGGACATAGCCTGCGATATAGAAATTACACAAGAGTTGGTTGAACACGTCCACTGCCACCAGCCATAACTAGGAGACTACTCCTGTGACATTTTAGTCACATAAGACAAAGAGAAGGGGGATACTATGTATCCCTCTGGAACTCCACTGACGGTGGTGTGTGCCAATCTCTCAAACTATAGAGTTTTGGGAGAGATTAAGAACTGTAGTTACTTGAGGATATTGAAGAAGAATCTCAAAGGACCATAAGAAACCCCAAAAACACTGCTCATAAGGAGCCTTGTGCTGTAGTAGTAAAAGCACAGATGCCTCTAAGAGCTATGGGGCAGACAGACTCCATTGTACAGGTAGATTACAAAGAATAGAGTTCCAAAAGACAGAGCCCACAAGCATGAAAGAGTGGGAAACTGCTACACTAATTCAGATTTGAAAGAAAAAGGTCCAGAAGTCCAGCAAAAGTGCTGAGGGTCTCACTAGGAGAGGGGATGAAAATGCAATAAAAAATCTCCCCAACAGTCACTATAGCTTGTGAGTAATGTAGTTTTGGCAATCCTGGTTGAGTACAAGTATGCTGCAGAGGTAGTAACTCGCTTGCCAGGGACGTACAGCTTTTTGCAATCTTCGTCCAGTGGAGATTCCGCTGAGGACAGTAGTACTCCTGCCATTTTACGGGTTGTAGTAACAAAAGGAGTCCGGAATTGCGTGTCCCGTGATGTTAAAGTGGGTGAGAAGGTGCCAGACAGAAACTCTTCTGCACAGGGATAAACTGCCCGCGTGAGTGAAAGTGTAAGCAACGAGGGGGGCAGTCACTTTTTGATGGAGTTTAACAGAGGAACGGCCTGGCTGACTGGGGCCTTTTCATTTAAAATATCCTCCACAAAGCCTGAATAGGGGGCGGCTTTTTGCGTAGTGATCTTGAAGTGATCAGAAGCCTTTTTTAAGAGCATTGAATGTCATCTGGTCGTCTATAGGCGATGGGTCTCTAGGCTGGGAGACTGTCTGGGTATCCAAGAATTTACTTTTGGTATTGGGGTCATGTGGTGGGGTGTGCTATGTGCCCCGATCATCCACAGGGTTCCAGTCTGGGTCCTGGTAGCTGGAATATGGCCTCCCTGGTTGTGGTCCGATGTGTAAACTACATCCTGATCAGGTTCATCTGGGTTATCTCTGAAAACGTTGGCCTGGGGGTCCAGATTGGATTCCTCCGAGGCAGGGAGCCGAGCTCCCGGAGAGAGGACCTTTTGGGACTTGGCAGGGATGGGGCATGAGTACACCTCACCAAGTCTCTTCAAAGTGTTATGAAACAGGTCTGCAAAGTTTATAAAATCTGCCATTTTGTTCATACAGACCTCAAACCTGTCCCTGGTCCATGCAGAGGAGTCTGAAGGATCTGGAGGTGGAAAGAGTGTTAGGCCCTTAAATAGGGCCTTACAGAGAGGCAGGGAATAGCCTTCTGGTAAAGAGTCCTTTCTGGGGGTCGAAACGAGTGGATTAACTTCAGAAAGCTTCTTCCGAAGTTTTGGATGTAGAATCGTCGAGTGGCCCCGTTTCAGCACATCTTTCGGCATAGACGCATTTTTGGTGCCATTTTAGAAGAAAAGCTAGTTATAACAGATTTCGCACCATGCAGACAGCAACAGTGTAACGCAGAGGGTGACGAACCGCGAGGTTTGGAAGGCCAAGCCGAAGGTTTTGACTGGCCTGCAGGTGCAGAAACTTTGACGACATGGCTGATGAAAGTTTGGGTGCTTTGAAACATGTGGCACGTGTGTCCTTGACGCTGGGATGCGATCTCCCCTTAGCACCACCGGCGGCATTCCGGCTGGGGGCGGACAGGTAGGAGCATGAGGGCGGTCAACAGCCTCTGAATTAGAGCTGTGGCTTCCGCCGGATTCCTTGTCCGAGGCGACAGCGGGTGATTAACTCTCGGCCTGCATGGTGTCGGCTGCGCACCGTTCCATTATCCATTAAGTTTTCGGTCGAAAGAGTTTACAGGCTTTGCACAAGCGCTCGTCATGATCACGAGGAAGACACTGATTGCATTGGCGATGGGGTTCTACTCAAAGGAATATCCTGTTGCAAGACGGGCAAAATTTAAAGGGAGTCCTCTCCATAGCAGAGGGAAGCAGCAGCCAGACCGGAAGAAGGAAGAGAAGGGGAAAGAGAAAGGTATTTTTAAAAGGAGAAAGTGTGAAGGGCGGGCCTGAAGGCCAAGGCCACACCGTAAACAGTTGCCAAGCAGCTCAGGTTATGGAACGTCAGCAGACAAATTCATGCGTCAATAGTCGTCGAAAATGAGTGAAACACTGAGTATCAGTAGAATTAACTCCAATTTTAGAACGCACAAGCTCTGCATTTTGTGCAACCAACTAGGTAGGCAGAAAAACACAATATGTGGGACCTCGACGCATGAGGGATCTTGGGTACACTACACGTCACATTAGGGATATAGTGTTACAGTCATGGCCATGTCGACGTCCCTTTTTAATCTTTGGAAAAAAGATGCAATACTCTGCAACTACACTAGATGTCGTGCTATATGCACAGCATGCGATTCTAAGCAGATTCACAAACATCAGAATTGTAAATTGCACCAAAAGACTTTACTTACCTAGTGGAACTGTTATCAGTACCAATCTCGGACGGGTGATATTGTATGCAAATATGTGCTCTGTAAAGCGCTTTGGGTAAAGGTGCTCTATAAATAACACCTCATTATCCTGTAGTAGTTGTAGGTATATACTGTTCTTTGAATCTGTGTTCCACTATTCCGAAAAGTATCCAGGCAACAGGGTGGTTAATTATGTGCTTTCTCTGAGTCACTGCATTACTGACCGGGTGTAGTACCCTTGTATTAATGAAAGTAATCAGAGAGTAACTTATGGTTTTACTCCCCATGAATAGATGTGCTTAAGTAAACTGGTTTGATGCGGTCTGACTTTCCTAGAAATACTGTTAGTTTTCTAAACCAGGTTTATGCTTTGGTCTGTGTACCTTAAAAGCATTGTGTTGTGTTTATATATTTGTGACTATGACAACGTAGTTACCCCAAGACTTAACTTGGCCTAACTATTTATAATAAACCTTTATTTGTTATACTTCTGCTTGTAAGTGTTTCTGTTGAACCATTGGTATACTGCAAGTTCTTTGTACGTTCCTACAGCCCTCTCTCCCTCCCAAGGTAAGCCTGGCTGCTCTCTCTACGCTACCATATACACAGGCGGTACAGCCTTACACCAAGAGTGGCGTCTTGTACTGTCTCAGTTGATTGGTTTTACTAGGTTACGCTTCCCTGGTCTCCTTGGGGACGTCAGGTGCTGGTGCTTGGAGTGTCTGCTTCCCTGGGTTGAGGCGCTGCACGTCCTATGTTCCCTGGACTGGCCTTGGGTCCGCTCCTACGACAGGGGAAAGGGTGGTGAGTGAGACAGTCTGTGCCTGCCTCCTTCCTATCACCACCCCCCCCCTCCCCTCCCTGTTCCTTCCACACGTATTCCCACTCTGGGGTGCTCTCACCTTGTGTATTTGTTTGGTGGGCTCTCCTTCCTGCTTAGTCTCAGCAGGGGCGCAATGTCCTGTAGGATCTAGTTACTTCACTGACCCTTGAGTCGGTTGACAACCCAGTACTGCTGCGGTCGCCACTCGTGTTGCTTGTGTTGCTCTGCTCGTTATTGTCCGTTTAATCCGTTGTATTGTATGTCGTCCTTGTGCAGTTATCTGTGTTGTCCTTTGCTGCGTGCCGCAGTCCATGCGCCTTTCACTGTTGCAGCTCATGTCGCTGCTGTGGCACTACGCCCACCTTGGTGTGCATTGGCGTGGTGCAACACGTGTGAGTGGCTGTGCCAGTGGGTCAGGGTGGCCTGCCATATGTCTAGGGGCCAGCGCTAGCTCAGGGGCGGTTTGCGTGATCTAACCTGTTCTTTGTTTCTCTTTTCCAGGTACCTGTGCGCTGGCGTATGAATGAATCCGATCAATGGCGATGGAAGCAGTGAGTAATGAGCGGCGGGGACAGCGTGAAGAATGAGTTCAGTGATTAACCTTGTTCTCCTTTTGCTTGTGCAGGTGCCGGCGACCAATGAAAGCTGGAGTCCTTGACGAACAACCGGAACGCTGTTGGAGGCACAGTTAAGTCAGAGCAGGGGAGTATGCAAGGCCCGATGGTCTCCGGCTTTTCTTTGCTGGTCTGTGGAAGGTTGCTGGCAGAAGTTCCTCGGAGAGCGTTACGCTGCTACTGCAGAATAACGCAAAGGATGCTTTAGGGCTTGGGTGGGGCCTATATAGCCAACCATGCCCTGCCACTGCCATGCTGCAATGAATTCCAGAATTTCTCTGCCACGCCCCTGATTGCAGGCCAATGCAAAATCTAATGGCTCAGAGCCACGCCCTAACAGCAATTAGCACAGAAATCAATCACTTAGTGGCAGAACGATTATACCTGGGTTTTCCTTGGGATTAGCTCCATGAGCCTGGTGCCAAAAGCGCCAGGATTGGGTCCAGGTGGCCCTCCTTTGAGGCTTGATCCAGTCAGGGCCCTTAATGTGCCCCAATGTTCCCACTGCTGTTGGACTGGGCCGATCTGGTCTGCTCATCGTGACATACTGAGCCCTTAGTTGGACCTCAGAACAACCGCCCTAACAGACACTCCTGGGTTGGATAAACAGTTCAATCAAATTACTCCTGCTTGATTTACTTCAACAATCTCTTTGGCTTTCACAATTGAGGGTTCAGTGGTTAAGACCACACTGTACACCCATTACAGGTCGCATAACCAGGAACCCTAGGCTCTTTAGCCCACACAGTTTCTTCTCCATCTGTCCCTGTGGGAAGGTTCGCTCACTTTAATTCTCCTGGTCAGGCTCTTTGCTTTGCCACAATGTGTCACTTGCCACAATGCGACATCTCCTTTGCCATTCGTTGGCCTTGCCACACTGTATACATAAAGTTCACTTTGCTGTGGTATTTTTTTCCTTCCCATCTTTCTGTCATGCTCTTAAGGCTCTTTCACACTTGCTCTCTTATTTCATACGTTGTTTTCAAATGGGCACTTTCACATTTATCTGTTATCAGGTCGTAGCTCTGCCCATAAAGGGTTCATTCAGTCTGGTATTAAATATTAGTGATGGTTCACTTTTGCTGCTTCACTTTTCTCCCAAACCTGTGGCTTTGTGTTTGTTTCATTGTGTGTGTATTATTCTGTGCATTCAGCATTCGCCTCTCTAAGCAGGCACCTTCCCCCAGGACCACCCCGGTTTCGAGTGACTTTCACCTTCACTCACGGTCCATGGCGTTCCTTCCAAGCAGTTGCAGTATTCCGTTTCTGCATCCACCGCGAACCCTGCATATACTTTGGAGGCTCCTCTGTTCCAGCTGGCAGCTCTGCTTCTCTTCCGCGGACGCTGGCGGATAATTTGTTTCCTCCCCCCCTGCAGATCTGGTTGTGTATCTCCGACCACAGAGGCTTCCATGCCCATGGACTTCTTACGGCCTGCATGGTCATGGGAACCACAGTTCCTTGGGGTCATCTGCCGGCGTCCTGGCTCTCGTGCAGGACCCACCACGGCTGCCTTCTTGCAAACAGGACCCCCTGCTGGTTCCCTCCATTCTTATACCCCTGCAACCACTTCTTCACAGGTTGCATGTGCAAGTTCTCAATTGAAATTGCGTAACTACATTTAGAGTAAAACCTGGTACATGCCTGACTGTTACAGTACTCTGCAGGCCTCTTCCTCGTCTCAGTACCAGAGTGGTGAAATGACTTACTAGTTTACACTACTCGTAGTCACCTCTTCCTCGTCCTTGTATTGTAGTAGGTTGAATGAGGGGAAAATGTTTTACAATAGCCCATAAAGGCCAGGGGAGGGTTGAGTTGGTTCTCACAAGAGAAAGGGGGGATACCATGTCTCGCCTGAGGATACCCCCTTTCCAATCCCCATGGACCCTCCACCTAGGTGTTCCTCCCTAGCTTCTCCACCTCCAGGATCCGAATCCATAGGATAACATTGAGAACAAGTCTTTGTATCCTTCCATTCCTCTGCTTTTTGGTCGTCGCACATGGGCAGTGAAACATGTAAGAACACATTTCCAGTAACTTTGTTGCATCTCTTCTCTAGAACAATCACAAACACAAGTGCCTCACCTGCATCAGATACATTCTGGGGAGAAGCATTGTGACCTTTGGGCACATGGTCCCACACTTCAAAGGAATTGGACCGCTGAAGCCAGGGCACATTTCTTGTAACTCGGTTTCATCCAACCATCACTTACCTTCTTTTATTGATTTTAAGTAATTGAATTCATTTTAAGAACCTAGGGTGACTGTACATATGTTTATTATTGAGTGTTGTGCAAGATCACCTGCTCGTTTCATTTTTTTAGTGTGTGTTTTCAGCATGGAACTCGTATTTTTGGACATTCCTGTTTAAATTTAATTGTGTGCTTGCTTCACAGTACGGACTCATTATGTATCCCTGACCACATACTCACTCACCTGGGAATAGCCTTGACTGCTGTCCATTGCTACCTTCTTTGGGTTCTAGCCAACATATCAGAGTTCCCCTGTTCACCATAACTAGGGTGGTCTCCTAAAATCTGTCCATCTGGCCAGGTTACAGAAATTAATCTTAAATCAGTGATGAAACTTCAAAAAGGTCTAGAAAGGCAGAATATAAACCCATGCTTGCCAGGAAGGGACCGAAGGAGCATCTCCACAAGCCTTCTCACAGACATGACATTTTTCTAAAATGCAAGCAGTCCAAAAAAAAATGGATGTTAAATCCACCCTTTTAACAATATTTAAAGTAGCTTACCTCTCCATAACTGTCAAATTGTTTGTTGTGAGACTTTTTTCCAGTACCGCCAAAACCAAATCCAAACTTGTCGGTGCCTAAAGTGAAATGAGAGCAATTATCACCCAGTACCCAAACATTAGAATCCCATACAACAAGACAAATATTAATGTCCATGCAATCTTTGTTGCACATAGCAAGGCAGGTTAGGTACGAATTGATGCAGTCACACAGTGTGAGACTACACAACACTTTCAGGCGTTAGGGAGAATTCTCATTTATGTGCTTATTCCCTTCAACCTTAGAGACCCCTAGCTCTTTTGCTGGACTTTAAGATTTTTGTAATTGTAAACCTGGAGTGAGTGAGACCTTTTGTTCACTCCTGTGTTTTGACCTGATTTGGATTATATACGTTTCCTTTTTTCTGGAGTCTGAAAAACTCCATAGGCATCTACTTTTTGTATGGTGACAGCACCTTCAGTGCAGTGTCAGAGAAATCCTTTAGAGTTCTACCTTTTCTTGTGTGAACTACCGTTCCCAAGAATAGTAAAGTGAAATTGACTTTACTTACCTTTTCTCTTTGTGAGTCCAGTACACCCCATCTTATGTGGAGTGCACAGGGTTACCTAGTAGCCCCTTATCCAAGATCCTCACGTAAAAAAAAAAAGTATGTTACTCTCACTACTTTAAATGGCTGGTGGCAGTGGTTTCATTTTCCTTCCATTGTGCTTTTCTACCGCAGGCTGAATGCTCATCTGCAGTATAGCACCCAAGGGTGACCCATTTTGTCAAAATGGCCCGTGCCTTTTGCCATTTTCTGTTTGTGAGGTCTTTCTTGGGTTTTACTGAGCGAGCCAAGCCAGATTTGAGCCCTTGGTTTCTTTTGCCTTTGGCAGGCTCTAGTCCTGAAACCCGCCTTTGGCTCCAGTGTGTCTGGAAAGGCATGATGTGAGGGAGGTTCCCGAAACTTCCCTGTTCTTTGTCTTTAGGAATGCCTGAATCCAGCCAGTCCCGATTGGCTGGCTTGCTGTCCTGAAAGCATAGTTTGACAGCATAAGCAGTGCATGAATGGGAGAAACCCGCTTAAAAGGCAAGGGCTGGGGTACCAGGGGGCGCACAGATGGAGGACACCACTTAGCGTACCCTCTGCATCTCAGACCCCTTCTTTTTGCAAATGTGCCTGCATTTGCCCCTAGTACAAAAGCCCTGCATCAAGGATTGAAACCATAAACATAAGGAGCACACACTGTGCGAAAATCCAAAGGAAATCGGACAACTCAAGGAGAAAACTTGTTTTGTTTGTGTGACCCGGTGGTCTGTGAGAGAACGTCATCGCCTTCCCCGCCCGTGCCAGAGAGACAGGCTGCTGGAAAAATATGGCTGGTCTCCCTTGGTGGCAGGGCCACCCGCAAGAGCAGAGCATCTGAACATCCAGGAGTACGGCGTTGACGAAACAAATCCGCCCGACCCCCTCCCCCACCTAAGAGTTGATTGCGCAGACTGGCCTGTACATTACAGTGGCTGTGGGGACCCCCCGCAGCACTGTGGGTGCGTCTGCCTCAACATCAAAGAGCTACGTCCTGAACCAGTACGGAGGTAGGCACCGATCACCACGGGTGTGGCGCTGGTGGCAGGGAGACACCCGCTGATCCCAGGTGTTGGCCAAGCGCACAGCCTGTAACGTTGGCAGCGGGTGCTGCTCAAGGGGCAGCCTGCGAGAACAGTCTGCCACGGCCGACCGGGACTCCGACGACGGGATGTGCACTCCCTCCCGGTCCGAGTGCCCACTGTGCCTCTGCAGCCAGTGCCCCAGTGTTAGGGAGAATTCTGTGTTAAGGCTAATTTCCCAAACCTTGCGAGTCCCCCAGCAGCTTTGCTGGATTTTTGGGGTTTATTTTATTCTCCTGCTAGGAGTGAGACTCTTTCACCCACTCTTAGACATGATTTGAAATATCCTTTGGCTTAGTAATGTGTTTAATGGGCTTTGGGGTCTTTTACTCCATAGGGCTTCATGTGGTTTTTGTTAAGTGTGTCACACAGCACCCTCAGTGCAGTAACACAGGGGTGTCATAGTGACCCCCAAACATAGACTCCATACCCTGGGACGGACTACTCTCTCCCAGGGCATGTAAAGTCACCGTTGACTTTACTAGTCTTAAATTGGGAACAGAACCAGTACAAACCATCATATCGTGAAAGTACTGATAGGGGTAATTAGATTGCCCCTGGGTCTGTTTTTAGAGGGGGCACTGTGCAGTCCCCCCTCGTCGAGTTTCTGGCTGGTGGCAGCGGTTACCACGCAAAATATTCCTTAAGAATATTTAATATGGGATTTTCCCATTCATTTTAAACGCACCACTTTTTTGGTGCAATGTTAAAGATAACGGCGGGTTATTTATTTAATATTTATTCCCCAGTTGGGTCTCGGTTTTAAAATGGCGTTTGTGTTCGCCTCTGTAACTCCAACCCAAGGTCGAGCCCTTTGTTCCACTTTTTGGCGGGCTTCTCCACAGAAGCCTCCAAAAGTGGTGCCACTCTGTCTGGGTCTACAGGATGTGGGGGAGGGGGTATTTAGGCACCCTGGACTGAGTTGCCTCGGCAACTCAAGTCGCACTCTTGTATGATTGGCCCAGTGGTGAGCTGCCCGACTCACCACTTAGCATGTTTGAGTGACAGCTAGGACTGATGAATGGGGGTTTGCTGCATAAAAGCAGGGCTTTGGGGACTGGAACTTCAGAAGTCGCCATAGGACGAAAGAATCTGAAGATGGAGAAGCTGAGCCGACCTGCAAGGACGACACCACCGGTGGAGCCCTGCTGAACTGTCTCACCACTTCTTCCAACGACAGAGCAGATCTTCATCCCGGAGAGTCTTCTTCCTTTGACTGGTGGGGATAACCAGTTTTCCCGCCTTTTGGCCTTCCCGGGTCATGTCGTGGCCGCCTTGCCTGTGCCAAGCACCCCGGCAACCGGGATACCACGTTTTACCACTACCGCGAATAAAAGGTAGTACCTTTTAACCGGAGAACTCCGCGGCTGGTTTCTTCCCTGGCAATGCAACGACCTTCATCTTTCCTCCACGTTGAGACAATCTCTTCCTCTGGACGACGCCATGACTTGCACCTGCTGCCAGGAACAACTGCCCCCGCTGGAGGATCCTCTCCACTTTCAAGGTACTGTGTACGCCTGGCCTCCCTCGCCAACGGTCTATGTGGGGTGACTCTTAAAGCCTTCACTTACCACTTGGGTTGGCCCTGGGCTGGCTAACTGAACTTTTCTGAGCTGAACTAATTCTTTTCTGAACTCCCTGCAAGACTAAGACTTTTAAACTGTGTGATCTTGGGCGCATTGGTGCTCTGTGCTCTCTAAGAGGGAGCCTGGCCTCTGAACTTTTTACTCACAAGTAGACTGACTTTCCTGCCTTGCTGGGCGCTTCTAAAGTATTGTGTGCTTTTCCTAATTTCTGCCTTTTCCCTCCCTTTTTCTTAGCTTATTGGAGTGCCATCTTTAGTTCAGCGCTCACCTCTGTCTGGAAATGAGTGGTGTTAACTAAGACTCGTCTAATAAGGAATAAGGGATATATATATTAATAGTGACTGTTTTTGAACTTGCTTACATAATAGTGCTGGAGTGTTTCTAAGTGTGTCTTTAAATAAATAATTATATACTTTGATACCAAAGCTCTGGTCAGTGTTTGCTTGTGCTACTGTATTTTGGTACCTATCTTGTATACTCTATATACTGTCTAACTCTTCTTGAGAGAGGTCTGGCTGCTCAGCCACAGCTACCAGGTAAATCTGGGTGGTACAGACTGCTACCAATTGGGTTTACTGCCAACACATGTAGTCTTAAGCCTTTTGCAGTGGTCCCTAAGGGAACTGCACATGTTTCTGCCTAACACCCAGCCACCCACCTAATCGGAAGCAGGAAGCGCAGGGTCCCCTCTGACCCATGAGACTCTCGCCATGCACAGCTCCCAAGAAAGGTGGACGTTGCTCCTGCTCCTGGTGCTGGACCCCAGGGGCCCCCAAACCGCTCCAGCGCCAGGCTCACAGCGCAATAACCATCGGAGCAGCACCCACGTGGGAAATGACATTACGCTAAGGGCTCGCCAGAAAATACAGAAGGACATAGAACCGAACAATGACTGCTACCTTGCAGGAGGGCTGACAACCTGATGTAGTGCATAACAGCCCAATGCACTGAGTAACGGCCACTGTAGAAAAAGAGCATCTCACTTCATCCCCCAATCAGACAGGCAACTGCCTTTAACACACGAGACACGGTTTGGTGGCCCCAGAGCAAGCAAATTCAAAGCACAGCAGCGCTTCAATACAATAACAGTGCATGTCGTCGAAATGGTCCCCTTACGTCAGATTATCTACTCAATGTCTACTAGACACACGTCACTCCAACAAACAAGAGATGAAGGCCCTCTCCCAAGAGGCGTGTTCCTGCCATATTGAGACAAGCACGAGGGGTCAACCCCAGAAAAAGAAAGATAAGGAAGCTGAACATTTATGGTAACACAGCAAACTTGCACTGACAGGACCCCAGGACTGCAACGATCCATGTGTGGGTAGGGGTCCCTCTTCACAGTGGCCCAGGTGCTGTTTTGAGATCTTGCACTCCGCACAGGCAGATATATCACAGACTGAGCCCTCTTGGCCCGTCACTCGGAAAACACTTACAATTTCCAGACAGCTGCATCCTGGGGGAAGGCAAGATCTGGCTCGGAGACTGGATGAAAACGTAGTGCAACCATTTACAAGCACATAGAGTACACTCAGGGTGTGTGGCCCCCTGCTCTGGGAGTGTGCCCGCCCACAAAAGCTGGATCACACTGGATGAAAGATCTCAGAGGGGTCCACCCAAGCAACACCGCAGACATTCAAACAGGCCCACACTGATCCCTCAATGGGAAGCACGAGTGTCCACACCTGACCAATCACGTAGCCCCCGCCCACAAGCAAGTGAAGACTCCCCAGGGCGTCCAACGTCTCGGGGGTAGATAAGGCCAGAGGAACCATTACATGGATTCTAGAAACAGGTTGGCGGAGTTCACTTACACGGGACAGGGAGGAGGGCACAGCTCTGACGAAAACAAAGCGATGGCAACAGAAGGCCAAAACACTATGGCCACCAAAGGAGACATCGCCTCCCTACTAGCAGAGATAAGAGGAATGCGTTCCAACATTGGCAACAAAGTGGACAACATTAATCTCAGGCTAGACAAGATGGAAGACCGGTTGTAAGTAGTAGAACACAACCAGTCATCACAAGATACCATGGAAACACAAATGAACATATGGCTCAGTGAAATAGAAAGACGTGAAGCCAAAATGGCCCTCAAGATGGACGACTTTGAAAACAGAACGGAGAAACAACCTCCGCTTCTTTGGAATTCCAGAGAAAGAGGGTGAGATGGAAGGCAACCTCAAAAGCTCAATCCACCAAATTCTGAAATGCCTCTTTGAAGACGATTCGATTAATGTCACAAAGATTGAGAGACTTCATAGAGCTGGAGGACCAGCGGGTGGCCCCAGATCAGTGCTAGTCCGCTTCCACAACTACCCCGACAGGCTCAAAATCCTAGATAGAGGTAAAGCGAGCAGACCACTCACAGTGGGTACAGCCCGCATCACCATATTTCAAGACCTCTTGTCCCCGACACTCGCCAAGAGACGTCTATGTCAACCCCTAACAAAATGGCTGAAAGACAAGGGAGTACAATACAGATGGGATATCCTTCTCACTAACCTTTTAACTAGATGGGCTAAAGCACAAACTCATAACGGTATTAAGATTAAGAACGACATTCGAGAGTTGCTCGGAGAGGAGGACCGCTTCCCAGGTGCCATCAGAGGAGACGGAGACTGAGGTTGGAAAGTGAAGGGGCCCAACAGAAGAAGAATACCAGGCATGAGGAAATTCATCAAGCTTAATACACCCTCGCCCAAAGCCTCTTTGTGATGCCCTTGGTCAATGGGGTGGGATGAGGCGCAGACAATCGCCCTAACAATCCCACCCGAGGGCCGCCAACTAGGGGGCAAACTCGGGCCACCGAACGATGGTCAGGCAAAATGTTACTCAGCCTCACAGGGGCCTGGTAAATCGCATTGACACGATTGAAAAATGTTGCAGTTATTAGAGTTTTCGAATTGAAAAGTTACATGAGGGAAGTTGGGAGCACTCAATGTTGTGATTTGGGCTGGGGTCTCGGTACAAGATCTCACTGATGATAATGATAGGTTATTTATAACGTGCTTAATACCCAGAGGTTGCTCAGTATCACCAGATATCAAAGGGGCAACTAACACAGGCTATCAAACAGCCTTATAGGCAACACATTTTGGAACTCTAGTATTGTCAAGAGAGCGGGGGTCGGCATCCTTAAACGGAAGGGTCTACCTCAAACGGAAGGGTCTACGTATGGAAATTACCAAGAACTGGTCAGATACGGAGGGGAGGATATTACTGATCTCGGGGCTCATACGGAACATACAAATCTCCTTTGCCACAGTGTATGCCCCCAACCAGGCATAAAGGAGATTCCTGCAAAGGGCACTAGAAAAAAAATAATGGGAGAAGCACAGGGTCACATCATACTAGGAAGGGACTACAACGTATGGATGGACGCCACACTTCATAGGCAGGGGGAGAAACACCCCATGCACCCAAGAGTCAAGGAGAAACGGAACTAGACACAGCCTTGGAACTCTATGGCCTGAGAGACAGCTAGAGACCTCAACACCCACAGCGAAGAGGCTTCACTTTCTATTCTACACCATATAACACTCACGAGGATCGACTATATTTACACATCCAAAGACCTATGGGATGTAGAGAGAAACTCACATTTACACAATCTCTTCGTCGGACCACGACATGATGTCTCTTGAGAATCTGGGATGATCTGTGCCCCCATAGCTCAAAGTGGCGCTGTAACGACTCATTGTGGAAAGATCTTATCTTAGAAAATTAAATCACAATTCTTCGACACCAATGACACAGGCGAGGTGAGAAAGCCACTTGTCTGGGAAGCAGCCAAGGCCACATTTGTTTGTTGGCGAGGCATCCTCAGAGGGAGCCCGTAAGAAAAGAGAAAGTGCATTAATTGAGAATAGGCTAAGGGAAAAGATAATGACAACAAAGACACATGCCCAATCCTCCCCGCTAAACAGACAAGAATGCCTTCTACAGGCTAGAGACCTAAGAGACAAACTGAGGTCGCTCGAGGAGGGCAAGATCGCTAGGAACCTCCAGTTTCTTAGGCAAAAAAAGGGGACAAGGCTGATGCCCTCCTGGAAGCACGATTGCGCACACAACGAGCCGAGAGGTGGGTGACCGAACTAGAGGGAGTAGGGGACACCAATAAGAGCATGCCAGAAGAAACAAGGGAAACCTTTGCCTCCTTTTACGAAACTGTATACAAAAGTGAGGGCACGGCAACAGAAGGAACCATCGAGCGTTACCCAACGGAATCTTACCTCCCCTCCCTCGCACAAGCAGAGGCTCTGGAAACCCCGATTATGTGTGAATAAATAAATGCAGTCATCAGCCGCCTCAAACAAGGGAAAGCACCAGGTGACTAAGGTTTCACCCCAGGGTTTTACAAAACGTGTGTGGCGATCGTAACTCCCTTTCAAACTACACTGTTCAACGATCTCATTGAGCAAGGAGAGGCACACAAAACCTTCGCCCATGCCCTACTCACTGTAATACGCAAGGAAGGCAGAAACCCTGGACAATGTGGTTCCTATCGGCCAATATCGCTGCTGAATATTGACGCAAAAATATATGCCAGAGTCATAGCTGCTAGGCTTGAAGGCCACCTGCCCAAACTGGTACACCCGGAACAAGTCTGCTTTGGATGGGACGCCAGGGGCAGACACCAAGAGAAAGACGCTTCACTTAATAAACGAAGCCCAAATGTCTCAAGAGGACCCCACACTCCTTTCTATAGATGCTGACAAAGGATTCAAAGGATTCAACAAGGTGGCATGGGACGTTTTAGACAGGGTATTGGTGAAAATAGGCCTGGGCCCAAGAGTCCTGAGGGGAATCCGAGCAATCTACAAAGAACTCAGTAGCAGTCAATGGGGGCCAATCTAGAAGGTTCGACCTGGGGAGAGGAACCAGACAGGGATAACCCTTAACTGCCTTACTATTTGTCCTAACACTGGAGCTACTTGCCCAAAGACTAAGAAACTACCCCAGGGTGGAGGGCATTACGGCTGGAACAAAACATATAAACTCAGATTATACGCAGACAACATGCTGCTTCACGTAACAAACCCACTGACCACCATCCCAGCTGCGATCAAAGTGATAGAGAGATATGGCCAACTGGCAGGAGTCAAAATCAATACTGGAAAGTCGGTCCTCTTCCCCATACATAAAAATAGATTCCACATTTGGACCCACTGGCCATGAAGGTCAGTCTAACCACACCAAGATACATAGGCATTAATGTCACCAGAGATCTTACCAGCTTTTACGAGGACAACTTCCCGCTCCTAAAGACAATCAGAGAAAGACCTTGAACGTTGGAATCGACTCAATTTCATGGATGGGACGGTTCAATGCCATTAAAATGGTGGTACTGCCCAAAATCCTATACCTCTTCCAAATGCTCCCCATCCAGATAGCCAATAACTACTTCAAGAAGACCAAAGCCTCTCTACTATGCTTTCTATGGCAGGGCAAAAATCCCAGGGTCTCAAACAGATACCTTCACCTGCACAAAGATTGTGGGAAGGTAGGACTGCCTGACTTGTATATGTACTACAAAACTGCGCAGCTAAGAGTCCTCATCCCACATCTCAGAGCGCGGTCAGACATACAAGGGGTAGACCTCCACAACTGCCACCTCCATTCCGCCGCAGCGGGTGAATGGTTATGGGTCCCCAGATCTTAGCTACTCAAAAGAATACACAACCACCCCATACTGGGAACCCTGTGGAACATCTAGTACGAAGACAGGGGCATGTAGGGGGTCACAACGTGGCCCTCACGACCGAGTCATCTGTGGGTACCAGGGAACAGATGAGATCCCAGACCCCGCGAGCTATCAAACCTGGTAAGAAAGCCCAGCTAGAAAGAGCGGGACAGCTATGGAAAGCAGGCACCTTCATAACCATACAGGAGCTGGAGGAAGCACTGGGACTCGTGCCACTCCCAGCGTTCCTATACTTACGATTGAAAGGGGTCATGACCAGAGAAGCGTGAAAGGGCAAAACTACAAAGAGGACTCACTCCCCTTGAGAAAATACTAGACACAGGCTCGGCCACTAGGGGATTAGTAGGGGCCCTATATAGAGCGCTGATTGTCTGTCAGACGGAGTTTGTTCAGTGTCTAAGAGAGAAAATGGAGAGAGATCTAGAGAAGAAAGTATCACCAAACACCTGGCTTCACATATGCAGGAGAACGGCACAAACATTTATTGCCTCACAGTACAAACTCGATGGCATAAAATTTCTGTACAGATGGCAATATGATCCCGTTAGACTGAGTAAAATGTACCAAGAAGTGCGTCCCCAATGCTGGCGTAATTGTGGCTCAAAAGCCGATTACTGCCACATGTGGTGGGGATGCACTGCGGTCCAGTCTTACTGGGACGTGGTCCTCAGCTGGATCAAGGATATAGAAGAGAGGGAGAAAGTACACATGCTTATATTGTTTGGCCTAGTTGAGCAGTATGACAAACTCACCAAACTGCAGAGGATGACACATGGCCTGCTCCTAGAGGCCAGAAAGAACTTTACTCCCAAGAAAATCCGAATGGGTGAACGTAGCTCGCAATCTAGATCACATGGATCGCCTAACTGCAGCCATACACGGAACAGGTGGCTCGATTGAAATGGAATGGGCTGGCTTTTGTACACGATATGGCCAATGAAGCACTACACACAGAATCACTTAAATATAGTGTAAGGTTCGTAAAATAAAACGCTCACGTTACTGCATGTGTGGAAAAGGTTGTTAATGTTCTCATGTGTAAGGTGAACTAAAGCGATGTTAGATGTCTGATTCTAAGGTGAAATGAGACTGGGGGAGGGTGGGTCCAAGGTATAATCAGGGTTGCAGTTGTAATAATGTGATGCTCAACTTGTCTACATGTCTCTACAAAATATTTTGTTAAACTGATTTCCTTATGTACATTGTGACATGAAAAATCCAATAAAATTGAAAAAAAAAGGCAAGGGCTTTGGGACTCTAGTAAGATTCAACCACTGGGAGAAACACTTGAAGAAACCGTGAACAAAGATTGCTACATCCTCCTGGACCTTTGAATTGCCCGGTGAAGCCCTGCTGCTGTGATAAAACTCCTTTTTCAAAACAACAGAAGCTCGGGAAGGGACGACTTCTTCCCTTGGTTTAGTGGGACCAACTAACCCTGAGATGAACCCCGCTAGACTGTCTTCCCTGATTGGCTGTACTACTTTGCTGCTGCAAGAGCAATGTGCCAGGGGTAGAGAAATCCATAGTCTAGGGCAACGTCTGCAATCCAGCCAAAAGCTCCAGGAGTCTCCCAAGGACCCTCCAGAAGCAGGACGACCAGCGCTCTAGTCCCCTCACCAGAGTGCAGGACCCAAGGAGTGAAGGAAGCCGAACCGCGATCCACTGTGGTGCCATTTACTGCGCGCAGAAACCACAAAGTGCTGCTGGTCCGAAAAGCGCCTTGAGCTGCCGTAGCTCAGGAACCCAGGATCTGCATCGCTGCAACAGGACAAAGTCCAGCTGGACCACTCTTCTTCAAACCAGAGGGACTGTTTAGACTTGGGGTATTTGGCTCATTCTTTTGAGCTGTGCTCTTCTCAGTTGAGACCTTAGAGTTGATTCCAACTCGGCTTTTCACAGGCTTAACAGCTTGTGACCCACAAGTGATTTTTGTGAAAGACTGATTAAAGAAGTGCCTCAGCTCCATAGACTGTGCTCCAATTGACTTTGGCTGTCTTGGCTCCCTGCAGACTCTTCTAGTCCATGGACTTTGATATTTCTGTCCCTCATAGGTGGTACATGTTTTAGACTTAATGCTGTGAAAGGCTTATCTAGACTTCATTGAAAGATTTAAGCATACTCACATGCTCTGAGAACCTCTTGAACCTTTTTCCTTCCTTTAACCTTTCCTTTCTGCAACCTCAGAATCTGCAAACTATAACTAGTGATATATAAATGCCATTACTGTCCTTGTGAATGAAGTCACCTCCGGGTGCAAACACTCTCCTTACTGGCATTCACATATCCTTGCCAGTATGTTTGCTGCCTTTCACCAAACGAGGCCCTCAACAAAGACCTCTGTCTGCTCCCAGTCCGCTTCCGCTTGTGTGCCCCCAGCCCCCTCTGGTGCCACGTGTTGTCGCTGTGTACCCCCAGCCCCCAGCCCCCTCTGGTCTCCCCCAGGTTGTCGCTGTGGAACCCCAGCCCCATCTGGTCCCCCCAGGTTGTTGCTGTGTGACCCCAGCACCCTCATGTCACGTGTCATGCTGTTTGCCCCCAGCCCCTTTGGTCCCCCATGATGCTGTGTGCCCCAACCCCCTGGTCCCTGTTAGGCAAGATTGTATGCACATTCTCAAACCCATCCAGGCTAACCCTGACTCAGCAGACCAGGTCACTAGTACATCCCTGCTTCTCACCAAACTCTGGAAACTGGTGGACAAACCTCACCCTTTCCACGGGGACCTCCCACTCTGGAACTTCTTCCCTGATGTCCCACAAGTCCCACATTCCACTGTCGCTTGCTGGGCTGCCGCAGGATTTTGGCACTCTGCGATGTTTATGAACAGGGCAACTTCCTTGAGTGGACAGACCTCCCACTCCCCCTCAAGCAGAAACCCGCGGCGTGGCTACAGTACTCCTCCCTCTGGAAGAACCTCAAGGCTAGATACCTCAACTTCCCCACTATGCCACCTGATGAGCCCATAATTGCGGAGCTGTGCTCCTTCGATTCCTCTAGGGGAAAGTATCAAAGTTGTACACTACTGCAGGCTAGAGCTGCCCCCTCCTTCACCAAATTGAGACATAGGAAGAGGATCTCGGAGTCGAGATGACTGACGAACGCTGGTCCCGTATGTGTGCCCGCACCCATAACGTTTCCTATAATTCACGGTTTAAATTAATACAATTTAAGTTGCTGCACAGATATCACCACACTCCAGGCAGACTTCATCATATGTTCAGTGAACTCCCCTCCAGCTGCCCTAGATGAGGTGCTGACCATGCTCCCTACATCCATATGAATTGGTCCTGTCCACGTCTTACGCAATTACGGACCGAAGTATGTTCCACACCGTCTAGCATACTGGACCATACCATAGACCCATCCCCGGTGCAATGCCTCTTCCACGATTTTCCCCAGTTGGGACGCGACTCAAGGAAGCTAGCTGGACTCTGCGTGATACTAGCTGTACGCTGCATCTTAATGAACTGGCTTCGGCC
Organism: Ambystoma mexicanum; assembly: GCF_040938575.1. Lineage (NCBI taxonomy): Eukaryota > Metazoa > Chordata > Amphibia > Caudata > Ambystomatidae > Ambystoma > Ambystoma mexicanum. Next base: position 410,387,423 of record NC_090927.1, read on the forward strand.
TAGACCACCCACGTATGCACAGTGGCTCAGGGCAGTCACATGGGCGCACGACACTGAGGAAGCCTGGGGTGAGCTGCAACACCCGCACTCAAGACGAGAGACATTTGGCAGAAATTTTGCAGCTATATGTCTAACAGGACCTCGAACTCAGACACGGAATCCTCTACTCCCGTCCCCTCCCACCTAGCACCATCCCATGAACGGTGACTCTTGAATCATGTATCCGTGATATCTCCTACCCCTAACCCCTTAACGTATGCAAAATCCCAACACTGTATTGTAAAGTATAATTGTGCCAAATATGTCTTAACGCCATGTTGTGAGCATCTGTTTGTCTGTGTGTTGTCAAGTCAAATAAATAAAGGTTGGAGGGTTTATAACCGTGGCATCGCGTACGCCCCGAACAAGGGGCAAGATCACTACATACAAAACGGTACAAAAGCTTGAAGGGTTTGCCAGAGGGAATATAATTCTTGTGGGGGACTTTAAAGGAATGGTGCGGTCAGAAATATTATTGTCCCTATGGTTCGGCCATGTGTTTTTAACCGTAAGTCGATCGATCGTACAAACATTTCCTATGCACCTTACCCGAGTTTTCGTCTCTTGAACCCAAGCGAAATCAGGCAGCAGGGCACGGCCATTTTGTCATAATCTTATCACTTGCCGCATCGCCCTGGCTGACCTGCCTTTGCGGCACTAAATCATAGCCCCCGCCCCTTAGCCTGACATCACTAGACGCGTACCGCCCATTTCACAACACCAAAGCACGTCCCGTGTCAACATTCTCTGCACTTCAGCTAATGACGTGTCGCCATAGAAATGGCAGGAAGCCTCATTCCTTGATAAGTATAAACAGACCGTTTCACACCACAGCAGATTTTCTTTTCCATTCCTCTCACTGTATTTCTTTGAGTATTCTGTGACTCATTTCTGTGCTCTGGTCAACTTCCTTTGTTGCTTGTAGCCCGTGTGAACAGATACCAGTACCACCGCTATAAATTATTTTCGTTCGTTTACCACACAATGGCAACAATAATGCCCTACCTGTACGAGCCCGAGTATTCCGAGGAGGAATTACTGGAAAGAGAAAGATGCAGAAACCATGGGGCTTCAGACAACAGTTGGGAGGACGATTCAACAGATGAAGAACCTGGGCCTAGTCGCATGGACGGTGTTTCCACCTGGTGTACCTGCAATCGGTGCGCGCTAATGCCAACCGAGGAGGAGAACTGCTGCTGCCGAGAAAACTCTGGATGCTTGTCCTACATATCGCCAGGCGATCCACAGCCTCAATGAGTTACCGAGCTGCCAGACTTCAGGGCAGCCTGCCTCACACAGTCCGTGTTGAGGATTTTGATGGTGCTTATGCACAAACTTCACAGTTTGCCTCATAATCCAAGTAATGAATAAGTATACTCTGGTTGTGATGTCAGTTAGGCCACTACTATTTCATGGTTGTCTCCTATATTCTCGTAACTTCAATATATCATTGTCATATCAGTTTAGTCTTGCAATTCTCTACAAATAGTCGCATAAAAGTCGTTCAATATTGTGCAGTTTCTAGTTAGCATTTGTCCTGGCAAAAATGCCATTGGATACAATAATTGTCATTGACAACTAAGGTTTAATACGCTTATATTGCTCATTTAAAAACAGTTCCTATCTTTCTTTTTCACAGGTGGTACAGGCTGGTGGCCTATCGTTCGTTTACATGGTGGCTTCATGGGAGGCTTGGACACCGCGTTCAACGAGTAATACCAGCCTGTGTCGTTGGTGCCATTAGATAAACTTTCCCCAGTGACAGCGGTCAGTACAGGGGATTTTCCCTCGCTGTGCTGCAACCAGACCTTTACAATGTGTAGTAGTTTTGTGCCATCAAAATAAGAAACCAAATAAAGCACAACATATTTGTTATCAATTGTTGTTTCAGTTTTTAAGTGAATCAAGTGCGTTTCCATTCAGCAGTGTTCTGGTGCCTTGTCTGCACACCCCAGGCCCATCCATCCATCCCCCCCCTCCACTATCAAAGGCAGTTCGCACCAGTGGATGTGCGCTGCCAAGGGGTGCTGTCAGGGGTGCGAACGGCCAAGGTGCCAAACACCATGAACACTTCAAAGCTATATTTCGCGCAGGGGTCATTGTTCACAAGGCCTCCTCAGACCCAGTGTCTCCAGGCAGGCTCCCCTTCAAGCAGGCCACGCCCCTGCAATCCACATAAGTGAGTCTCCATTCAGCAGTGTTCCGGTGCCTTGTCTGCACGCCCCAGACCAATCCATCCCCCCTCCACTATCAAAAGGCAGTTCGCACCAGTGGATGTGCGCTGCCAAGGGGCCTGAACAGCCAAGGTGCCAAACACCATGTACACTTGAAAGCTATCCTTTGCGCAGGGGTCATTGTTCACATGGCCTCCTCAGACCCCGTGTCTCCAGGCAGGCTCCCCTTCAAGCAGGCCGCGCCCCTGCAATACACAATACCACGAAATATACACGTCATTCATTCACAAACACACCCCTTTTTGTAATTCTTTATAAACCACTTGATATTTATCATGAGAACATCTTTGAGCACTGCAAGTCAACTCGTGAACGTGCTACTCGAGAAGCCCAATGACCGATGCTAATCTGCTCTTCGTCGTGTTATCTGTGAACTTCTGTGACCGCTTCGAGTGAACTCTCGAGTGTGTTACCTGTGAACCTCTCCCTGTTCTCCTGCCACTAACTACTCTGCTTGCTGAATCTAACTGTGTTTGTTGGTCAAGGTAAGGGCATGTATCCTAATCATATCTCCTTCATTTGTAAATTTATATCTATTTCGAAGTAACGTACCCAGTAGTGCTATGTTAATTTGTCTCATTGCTATTGACCCGAGTTTTTTGTTAGGTTATCGATATATCAATTTTTATCAGTGTCAAATGGCATCGAATTGCATCCTTCACGGACTGTGTCTATAGTATAAGCATGTTTCCTTTTCATGCACGATAGAACATTCAAGGGACGAGTAACATGTTCTGATTTTCAGCACATCAATGAATTGTTTGTGAAACTTATCCTATTATACAGCCGCCCACGCTGCACTGGTTTTGCTGTGGTGCCCAAAAGAAAGCGTGCAATGAACAATGTATGGTCCAATTCCTTCTTTGTCACATTTTTATGCAAAACAATTTTCGAATAAGGTTGACCTTTATTTTGCAGAATTTACAACAATGCCTGCATGTTCTATTTTTGGTTGCCCTTCGAACACCCATGACAATTCTGAAGGCATTACAATGCAGGTATTCCCTAAAACTGTTGATCGAATAAGAGAATGGGTCAGATATTGCGGATATCCACCGGAAGAGCTTGAAAGTAGAGTCAAACAAGTCTTGGCGGACAAGAGGGGTCATCAATACCGCATCTGCAGCCTGCACTTTACATCTGGACACTATAACTTGGGATTTGGGCTGTAGTAGGTCAGAGGCTCTTGCCCTCCTCATGGAATAGCTGCTCGGAGGGAGCTCATGGCCCTGTAGGACGCATTCCTTCTGACTTACATGTGCTGTTAGTATTAGACAAGAGGTTTATAAATCCCCGTGAATTTGGCCTTCCACACCGCTGCCCAAGCTGCAATCCACTCCTTCACATACACATTTCTATGTTTCGTGCATGGGCCTCCTGCCCTAGTTGCAGCACAACGCCAGGCCTCAATTTCAGGATGGCTTCTGGATTCCTAAGATTGGGTTTCATTTTTCTAGTACAATCTACTACCAGTAGTTACATAATAATCCATTACAAGGCAGCTTCTATTGACACCCTTCCACACCCCCCCCCCCCCGCATCTTTCCCGAGCCCCGACAAAGCACTGTTAGGCCTATGCCACATTCAGAACCTCTTGGGGGCCTGGGATGATCAACCCCCCCCGCTTCCCAATATAAGCCCGACTGCTCTGCCACTCTACCAAGGTTCCATGAATAGTACGGACTGAAACTAAGAGTTGGGGAATCTATATACCATTGGGATAGATCAAGTCTTATCCCAAAGTGGACTTTAGGAAATCTCCCCGAAAACACACTGCACTCAGGCTCGAGACTCAGGGTATTGGCGGTTTCTTCTGGCACCTCTATAGCAGCCTCTGCCTGCAAGGCATGGGCTGCCCAAAGTTTACTATGCCGGTTTTTGAGAGTCTTGGGTCGAAAAAGCTGGCAGGCGGTTCATCGATTTTCAGGGTGATCTCGGGGAAGGCACAGATTGTACACTTTTCATGGGTGTCCTTCAGGGATACTTGTGGCAGGAGGGGCAGACTTTAAAGGGAGTGTTTTCCTGATAATGGAAACTGCTAACTGTGCAAATAGAAAAGCAGGGAAGTGGAAAGGTAGGCATTCTCTAAGGGACACTTGGAATGTGACACCACCACCCACCCCCCTCCCTAATGTGTAGGCCCAAGCCTCGACAGCAGTTGACGAGGAGTCTCTCGGCAATGGTGGTCTTTGTAAAGTGCTGTCGAGAATAACAGCATTAGTCTAACAATAAGAAATAAAGGCTAAAAGCTAAGAGCTCCGCAACTTGCAATGTCCACTACGTAGGGGAAAAAAACTAACAGACTTAGACGCTTGAATGACAATGGGTACTATGGACTTAACACTAGAGATAGTATTACAAACACGCCCAGTCGACGTCCCTTTTTAGACTTTCAAAAACAAGTCATGCAATACTCTGCACATACCACTACATAGCGGCCTATGCAAATCATGATATTCTAAGCAGATCACAAGCCTCAGAAATAAATATATACACACCCACACTAGAGAAAAGTGTGCTGACTAAGTGTACCTTTGTGTCGACTAAATAAATCTACTTGAGAGTTGAGGCTTGTGGCTTTCATTTAAGAGGTTTGGCTTACCTTTGGCAGATACGTTCGTCTCCCATTAGGATTAGTGTTTGTAGCATCCTCTTAGGGTGGTACAAAAACTGCCTCAACACAGCCAAGATTCTCCAAGTCAAAAATAAAACATAGAAAATCCATCAACTAAAGTTCAAGCCACAAAGACAAGGCAGGTCCCTCAGATGTCATGAACACACTGAGCTCCTGACTAACACCATGGAATGCACAGAGTAGTCAACGCCGGAAGTGGACACGTCACATCCTTTCAAAACTAATTGCCACAGAAGCACACCATGGTGTACTCCCTTCTTGCTTAGTAAGTATTCACAACTAACACCCAACATACAAACATGCAGCAGCATCCCCTACCTAGATCATAAAAAGCACACAAAATCCACAAAGAGAAAGTACCACCTCTGATTAGCACGCATGACAAATTCTACCCATCACACCTACCTCACCTATAATTACTCAGTTACCTAGGGCACAGGAAAAAAAAAACTATCAAATACTAGCCCTATATTAGTATCAAAAAGTTAACAGTTTGTTAATGTGTCCAATGTGAAAACCTTCACTAGAGAAAATACAAATGTTCTAGTCTTTTGTAAAGATGATAATAGGTATCCAAGTTTCAGCCACACTTTCAGGGTTACTATTTCTACAAGGGCATTGTGCCAGCATGCTACATCCATCATGGAAGTAGACAACATTAAAGACCAAACATTTCAATGAACGAAAGATGCTCCGCAGATATTTCTTGCGATCTAGTTTTTTTTTTCCAAGGTACTCACCCAAGTCCAAAGAAGCCTGCATGGATGACCACCCAACTCTGCACAAACCCTGATCATGACAGGATACTTCATAGTAATATTTGCCTGTTAATAGAATACAAAAAAAAAGCAAGATGATAGGTCTACACTTAAAGACACCACTACAATAAAGCAAGTTTGCGCACAACAGAATTGTATATCTGTAATTACTAACATGGCGGAAAAAGTATCAAAGTAACGACAATGGAAAATGCAATTATAGCATACTTCTATTTTGTCACAAGGAACGACATACAAATGAACAGTTGGTTGAATGATGGCTTTAAACAAACGTAGCAAATTGGAAAAAGAAACTGTAGTACTTTTAGGAAATTCTAGTGTCATGATGCCTGGGAGGGAGAAATGTGGTTATCTGATATTTAATTTGTATCGCGCTCGTACACAAGTGTTTGTGTTATACACATGTTGATGCAGTGCGTTACTGTATTCAGCTTTCTTTTTGCTGATTCCTCTCAACTTTCTCTTGGCTTTCCTGTTATCTTCAATGTTTTTGCTAACAGAGGCACTGAAGTCTTCTTGCAGCCGCATCGCCTTTCATATCTATGCTAAGTCTCCCTGACCTGTGAGACCCTCAGCACTTTTTCTTGGACTGCTGGATTATTTGTCTATGTTCCTGAGTGAGTGGGAACCTTCATCCCCCACTCACCCTTTCTTTTACTCTTTCCATCGAAGGCATGTTTGTTTCTCTCCATATTTTATGTTGGGAATCATACTTTCCTATAACTGTAAGGGACTGGGGGGACTGAAAAGGGTGCGGGGACTGAACAAAGCCCTTGCCCATCCCTCCACCCCTTTGTTGTTTGCGCCGGTGCTGACTCACAACGGTCAGGCTGTCTAGACGTCTGATCTTGGAAGCCCCGGAACCCGCTGAACGGCCGCCCCTTATCAGAGCATTGATGCGACTGGGTGTGGCCTTCGGAAGGATAAAGACTTTGCAGTTTGGGAACTGTTTTTCTTTTTATCTAGCTCCTCATCGGTGGTGGAGCGAAAGAGGTCACCACCCTCGAATGTAAGGTACAATATGCCTTCCTGGACGTCTGGGTTGAATTTAGTAGCCCGAAGCCAGGCCGTCCTTCTCATGTCCATGGCGATGCATTTGGCCTGACGTGTCAATGTGGGCCACGGTGGACTCCATGATGTCTTGTGCCACCAATTTAGCCTCCGCCAATCCCGCCTTGAAACTTGCCTGCTCTGCACCGGAAGTCAGCTATTTACCACCAAAACCTCTGGTCAACAGCTGCCAGCATGGCATCCAGGTTGGATTGACGAAGGTGCAGTGAGGCGTTGGAATATAGCTTTCCATAAGCAGCCAAGATCTTCTCCTCCTTGCCTAACAGCGCAGAGGACGAGGTGGCCGAGGACTACTGAGGCTTGGAGTAGAGTGATGCTGCAGCGATCACCGAGAATCCGGTTGAGGGTGTGCGACAGCAAGAGTGGATCCCCTTTATTTCCCTATACTTGGTGCTGAGGCGCCAATTGACAGGCTGGGCAGAGTGGGGCTTATGCCACCTTTATATGGCCAAGGCGACAAAATCCTTCTGCATCAGGATCCCTGTTCTAGCCACAAGGCGTAGAGCGAGGACCTCAGCCAGGACCCCCGCCTCCGGTTGTTCGACCTCAGTTTGAGGAAGCCCCAAGTACTCTGCCAACCAGACCGGGTGGAGGAGTGCTAGGCACCGAGAGCTGCGGTGTGGGGACCGAAGCCAGGGGCTGCAGCGGAGGCTGGTGTGGAACCGCCTGCACTGTGGGAGGCAGGGGGGGTGGAATCGAAGGAGCCAGCAAGAGCAGCAGGAGCTGCCCAGGAGCCATAGAGAGAATTACAACCGGCGCAGGGGTCAAAGGGAGCTCGTCCCGGATCACATCCCGAAGGTTGGCACCCATCTGAGGAGATCTCATGAGAGTGAGGAACTTTTCAAAGAACCTGTCCTCACATGCCAGTAAGGTGGCAGGTGATGTTGACGGGGTAGCGGGCGGCTGCTGAGGCAGGTGCATACATTGTCTAACCGGTAGTGGGGTAAACCTGCCCTGCAATGCTGACGGATAAGCTGTGGACCACGTACCTGGTTGACACCAGTCTCACCTTATAACTCGTTCTCCCACCTGCTCCGTTCCCATGGGCGGTATCGGACGAGCGGCCATCCAGTCGAGCTGCATGCCAAAGTCTTGGCTCACTGGGCCTGTCCTCCTCTGGCACTCTTGGGGGTGGAGCATGAGAGCTTTTCTGCACCTCAGGACTGGGCCTGGTAGGCATGTTGCCCCTGGCAGTATCGCCGCTAGTGCTGAGTGCAGGCGCCCCCTCGGACATCAGGCTGGTACAAGGGCGTAACCCCTCGGGTGTACACCCTGTAAAAGAACCTCGCAGTCCCTCTGTACCTCCTCTGGAAGGATCTAAAGACCATCTGGGCCTGGCGGCCGGTAGCTGAAATCGCCTCGGTACCAGTGCTGGTGCGATAACCTGAAAGTTTCCTCCCGCTCTGGTGTTTCCTTGGGAAGGAGATGCCCTTGCAGGGTGCGATGGAAAAAAGCGGCCTTACCTTGAGCCGTAATTTACGCCTGACTAAGTCCTTCAAGTCCTCTGGAGAAGACTTCTCGAAGCACTCCCTCCACCGAGCTAGCCTGAACTTCAGAGCATGCGGTGTAAGCACGTTGCACATGGTACAATCCTCCCAGCTGTGGTCGGGCCAAGGCAGCAGAGGCAAATAGCGTGGGTATCGGACATAGGGAAGTGCCCTTCGCAGGCTGGACACCTGCTGAAGCCCGACGGCAACATGCGCCGGGGAAGGGCGTGGCGCCAGAGGACAGAGTGCCCGATTGATAAAAAGAAGACAGACAGAAGTATCTGGGGAAGAGCACGTCGTAGTACAATGCCGAAGCCAAACAAAATGAGTGCTGGTTAAATCGACCCGTTCCAGTCTATGTGGAAAAGGGGACTGAGGAGTGGCGACGGTGGGCGGAGACAAGGGAACTGCATGCTCCCAGTGCCATGCCCCCACTCTCCTGTTAAATTAAAGGGGAAGAAGGTTTTTTCTGGTGAAAAAGGTTCTGTCTCCCGTCCCTAGCGAGGAACGTCCATGCAGTATGGAGGATAGGGGACCAGACGCAGGAGTACAATAGTTACTTTTAGATTACTTTAATACCAGGGTAGTAGACCTTACCAATTGTACCGGGACGCTGAGCAAGAAATCACAGTAATATTAACTGGACAATATACTTTTCTGCTCTAGTGAAACAGATTGTAGGAACAGTATAAACCTATAACTCTGATTCAGGATAACAGTTATTCTAGGGGAGTTGGACCTTGGGGAGTAATATTCAATTACATTTGCTTTTCAGTTCACATACTAAGGGAAGCAATAAATAACTTATTTTAGTTTAACACAGTTATGCTCAAGGTAAGTAAAACCTATACACTTTTTTACAGGAGCTATAATCAAGTTAAAGGTAGGTGTAAACCTAAGACTGTATTTGTGCCGGTCTACAACAGACCAGGGAAAGCAAAACCCAGTGTTACACATGAATGACTCAGTTAATCTAGGTAGGTAAAACCGAATGCAGACTTATTCTGGACAGGCCAACAGCAAGTCGGGTGAAGATATTGATAATTATGTGTTATTTATATTGCGCCTTAATCCAAAGCGCTTTACAGAGCACATATTTACATACAATATCACCCAACCGAAATTGGTACTCATTTATCAACCTTTGAAGGATAAAAGGTGGAGTTGGCCTTGCCGGCATTCGAACCTGCGACCTGCAGATCACACTCAGATTGCAGCAGCGAGCGCTCAACCCGCTGAGCTCTCTTACCGGCTATGTAAGATCCAGTTGGGGGACACTCATACATTTATCCTAACAGGAATAGTGAAGTGAAACAAAAAGCATTACTTGTGGGGAAGAGGCACAACCAATTCACAGGTGAGTAACTTACCCTTATAAATACTTTTCAGAATAGTGCAACACACAATCAAGGTAAGTAAAAACTTTTGTAACCGTTCACTCTCGAGTTACAGTTACCAACCAACTCTATTACAAATAAGTAACTTTTAAACACGTCCGCTCTTTTCTAGGCAAAAGGCCCTATCCTTTGAAGTATTTACCTTATACTTGGAGCATGAGTGTTCTCAGTGGCAGAAGGGAATGTCACTAGGTTCTAGGTTCCAACAGGCAGTGTCAGGATAGGTTCTAAAGTAGCAAAAGTCATTCCTAAGGAAGACTACTAGAACAAGTAAATACATTACTTTAGAGTTAGTTGAGGGTACAGGGGCTTCACAGAAGATACCCTAGGAGGATTCCAGCAGTGGACCTGGGTGCACTGGACGAGAAAACACCCTAAAACTACACAGGAATCACAAGAGACTTAAGGTAAGTAAATACCCAAGCCAGCACAGTACCTCAGCAAGGTATTAGCCTAATTGACCTAAAACATTTATATATAAATCAAATAAATTAGATCAAATGTGATTAGGTTAAATAGACCCAAAACCCTCAGCACAGAAGAAGATTAAGCAGCAGGACGACTTCAGGATCTGCAGCCAAAAACCCGGATGGTGCATTCCTTGTCGTGGTGACTGAAAACAGGACCTTGGATGCAGCAGGGATCAACGGGAAAGGCTCTAGGAAAGGTTTTCCTTGCGACTGATGCAGCTCCGTGTATTTGGCGTCTTTTTCAGGAGCACAGAAGACATATCATTGCTGCAGGTTTCGCCCATTCATGCACAGCCTAGCTGTCTATCACAGAAGGGTGGCCGTCCTGAAAGGACAGCCAGCCAGCCAGCCAGCCAATCAGGACTGGGTGCATATAGGCATTCCTAAAGACAATGGACAGGGGGGGTTTCGTGAACCACCCTTGCTTCCTGCCCTTCCAGACACACTGGAGCCAGAGGCGGCTTTCAGTATTGAAGCCTGCCAAAGGCAAAATGAACAAAGGGCTCAAACCTGGCTTGGCACGAAGAGTAAAACCCAAGAAAGACCTCACAAACAGAAAATGGCAATAAGAGAAGACCAGGGCCATTTTGACAAACTTGTCACCCATGGTTGCTATACTGGAGCCGAGGATTCAGCCTGCGGTAGAAAAGCACAAGGGTACGGAAATTAAACCACTGCCACCAGCCATTTAAAGCAGTGAGGGTAACAACATTTTTTACATGAGTAGGTAGGAAAAGGGGCTAAGTAACCCCCCAGCATTCCATATAAGATGGGGTGTGCTGGACCTACAAAGAGAAAAGGTAAGTAAAGTCAATTTCACTTTACGATTCTTGGGAAAAGTAGTTAACACAAGAAAAGGTATTTAAACCTTCTGAGAAATCTAAAGGATTTCTCTGCGACACTGCACTGAAGGTGCTGTGTGTCACTGTACAAAAAGTAGATGCTATGGAGTTTGTCAGACTCTAAAAACAAAAGAAACATAATCCAAATACGGTCAAAACACATGAGAGGGGGCCACCAGGGGGCATGTTGATGTATACAGCACCAGCGCAACTCTCCCGACCTGGGGGACCGGCAAAGTGGATTGAGTCCCCAGCATTGTCCCCCCACATCCCACGGACAGCACCGACCAATGGATGATGACCCCCCCCCCCTCCCCCCCGCCTCGGCACTCATGAGTGAAAAAAGTAGCAGAGTCAGCCCGCAACTAATGGAGAAAAGTGTGTCAGCGTCATAGCCGAAACCGAAATTGACTGCGACAGGAGGAGAAACAAAGGCAGTGGAGGGGAGGAGGGGTTGCATTACCCCTCCACCACACAAACTTGAGGTGAGCACCGCCGGGGGAGCGAGGGCACCCTCCCCCCCACCCCCTCCCAACAGGTGGGTGGCTTGCATAAGGGAGGGAGCAGGTCTGCCTGGGGGACGGGTGGCGAAGGGAGAAGTGCTCTGCCGCCACACCGCGGGAAAGCACCTTAGGACAGTGGGGGTCCCCCGCAGTGGGAAAGATTGTTCCGGTGAGGGAGAAGGAGGCCGAACTAGCCTCTAGTGAGCTCCGCGAGTGCTCCACAAGAACCACGTGGAGCGGGAGCGACTCACTTCAAGGATAGATGTCTTCCGTTCCACATAGCATCCAGGAGCGCCTCAAGGCCTGGCAACAAGCGGGTGTAAACAGTGTTTGGAGCAGGGAACACCGAAGAGAGGGGGGGGGGGGGGGGCTAGCCTGAGGTGGCAGGAGGCCCAGTGGGAAAGTAAAAAAAAAAAAACACAAAAAACAACAAGTCTTACAAAAGACTAGGAACAAGTGAGGAGGAAAACCACCCCCCAGCCTATACAGGATACCCTGTGCCTGGGGGGCTGCACCCCGCCAGGGAGAGCGGAGAAACACAGCCCCACCCAAAAAAAAAAAATGTAAGAAAAAGGACTTAAAAAGGACTCTAGGAGCAAGCGGGGAGGAGGAGCTTCCCCCCCCCTGAAGAGAGAGAGCTACTCAATACAACTACCCACCAGAGTTCAGTAGGAGTGGGCCAGAAGGAAACCGCAACCCCTACAGATGGAGCAGTGAGGTAGCCCAGCGGGGAGACTGGCGCGACCCAGAGCAAGGACACAAGGGAGGACATTAAACCTGAGGAGCACCAGGACAGGATGTGGAGGAATCCCAAGAACAGCTACAGTCGGCGAGATCCTGCAAAGTTGTGGGCCCCTGGTCCATACCTGGGGCGTGTGCCCACTTTGTGGGGGCTCCCCCTCACAGCCCTAACCAGGAGAAGGCGCCATTCATTCGGTGCAGGACAATAACAAGGACACCTCAAGTGCGGGGTTAGGGGGGTCTGGAGAGGAGTCGGCTCTCCCCCAGGCCTGACCGGTGGGACCCCAGCGACATCAAGTGAATCTGGTAGGTGTGGGCCTCCAGGGATTCCAACTAGGGCATGTGCCCACCTTAGTAAAGAGCTGAGCCATTCCACGCCCCAGGCATAGGAGGAGTCCGCAGAGTCAACTAAGCGCTGTGAAGCCTGAAACAGGGGAAGGAAAAAAGGCAAAAATAGCGGCGAAAGCCGGACACAGAGTGTGAGCCCCCAAATGAGGGTGAACAGGACCATCAGGGGTCTCAGCAAGAATGTGTGTGGTATAATAAAAGGGGGAGGCTGGAGGGCTTTAAAAAAAAAAAAAGACAAAGAAAGGACATTGGAAGAGAAGTCCTACAGAACGCTTCTTTGCCCTCTTTGCATAAAAAAGCTCTGCAAACTACATTACCCAGCAATCCTAGAGCCTGGAACTACTTTCTTCAGGCCACGTTGCGAGTGGCACGGCAACGCGCATACGCGAATATCCGAGCACGGGTCTTGTGCTCCGACCGCCAAAGCAAGCGGTCGCATTCATCGGAGCTCCAGCCTCGGGGGGAACACTGCGAAGGGCCACGCCCCAAGCAATCTCCATTCCGGCCTTTCGCAACATTGAGATACGTGGCGCTGCCTCGAATGGGGAGAAGGGACGCATGCTAAGTGGGAGAAGAGGCAGAGGGGATTACACGCAGGGGGCATTGCCCAAAGTCTACAGACCCCCCCTGCCCTTGAGAAAACTAAGTGTGCACGCTGTCACAAAGCTTCGCCACAGTAGGGCATGACTCAAGGTGCATGGAACTGCACCAAACCCCATCACGCTGCAAGTCCTGAAGCCATGCATACCAACCACTCCCTGCATGTTGGAACCGTATAATTAGCCACGTGCGGCTTATGAGAACCGCATGTAGAAAGGCCACATGCGGCTGGCAACGGCATTGAAAAAGCATGCTTACAGCCACATGCTGCTGACCGGTGCATGCTAAAGGCACATGCGGCTCTTGAACAAGCGCACGCCCAAAGCCACATGCGGCTAATTGCTGCATACCAAAGCCATGTGCGGCTTTCGAACACACACCCAAAGCCACGTGGTATTGGGTCACAAGCTGATTAGGCCAGCGAGTTGCAAAAGTTGCAAGCACTTTCACCGCGAGAGGTAAGTACTTTCAGTCTCATTTCAGAGTACCTTTCAATGAAGAAAAAGATGCAGCTGATGACTTCTGTTCCTGGCAGTTACTGCAGATCTTGCTGTTCCTGTGCCTCAGTCGTGGGGACCAGATTGACGGCATCGGGGGATTCCTGCACTGCACTGGGACTGGTCAAAATCTTGCAACTGGCAAACTTCAATTCTGGTGGCTGTAAGTAACGCACAGAAGCTGGTGTCCCTCTCCCTGGTTATACGGTTTCCATGCAACCAGCTCCGAAAAGGATGTCCAGGTGGCTTACTTTGGAGTTGATTGCTCCCAACAACTCAAGGGGAGAAGTCGTCCTTGCAGGGCTTCTCTGTCAAGGTGAACTTGACGATTCAGACCGGCAGCAGGGCTTCAACGGACCAGGAGTTGCAGCAGATGTCCTCGTCTTTGGTTCTTTCGTTCCAGTGGTCGACTGCCTTCCAAGCCAAAAGCCTTACCTTTTATTCAGTTCTCTCCCATTCATTCCAGCCTAGCTGCCACTCACCCAGCAGAGTGGCTGTCCTTGCCAGACAGTCAGACAGCCAATCACTACAGAGTATAGGGGTTTCGGGCAACTCCCTCACTTCCTGCCGCAAGCAGGCACCCGGGAGCCAGAGGCAGGCTTCACTCGTGAATCCCGCCAAAGGCAAAGCGAACAAACCTGGTTTGGCACGCAGAATAAATCTCAAGAAGGACCTTTCTGCAAAGAAATTGAGAAAAAAAGAAGACTGGGGCAATTTTGACAAAAATGGCACCCTTGGGTGCTTTACTGCAGCTGCAAATGCAGCCCATGGAAAATGCACACCACGGTAGTTAAAAGTAAACCACTGCCACCAGCCATTCATTGAGGAAAGCTTAACATAAAAATGGGAGTTCGTCCAAAATGACCGAGTCCCAAAAGTCCGACCCCCATTTGTTTGCATATATATATATATTGGGGAGTTAAAGTTGTTAAAAAAATGCTTAGGGATAAGGTGGGGGGGGCTTTAGGGTCTCCCCCCACATATATATATGCGAACAAATGGGAAATATAAAGTAAAAAAAAAAAAAATGACTTTTGGGACTCACTTTTTAATTCGGTCTTTTCACGCAGATCCAAAAATTGTACATGAGAAGCTAGATAAAGTGGATACTAAGTAACCCACTCCAGCACCCTATTGTAAGATAGTGAGTGCTGGGTCTAGAAAGTTACGTGAAAGTAAAGTCAATTTCACTTTACTGCTCTGGGAAACAGTAGCTTATCCCAGAGAAGCTATTTAAACCTTTGGGAAATCTCAAAGACTTCCATGTGCCACTGCACTGAATGTGCTGGGTGACAATGTAAAAGATGATGCTTTTGGAGTTGTCAGACTCCACAAACTAAAGAAACAGAGTGGGACAAAGAAAAAAAAAATCAAGTCCTCAAAATCCAGCAAAGTTGCTGGGGGTCTCCAAGGTGGAGGGAATTAGCACATGTCCCAACAGCCATGTAGACTGATCTTGGGGGAGTGTGGAGTGGAAGGGAGTGGAGAGGAGAGTGGCCCGGCTGGGAGCCGAAAAGGGAGATATACAGACAATACGAGAACCCTCGGATCTGAGAGAGTGATAGATGAAACTTGCACCACTGAATAAAAGTTGATTTGGATGTGGGGCTGGGGGGAAGTGAGGGGGGTGCAGGAGAAGGAGGGGAATTAGCACATGTCCCAACAGCCATGTAGACTGATCTTGGGGGAGTGTGGAGTGGAAGGGAGTGGAGAGGAGAGTGGCCCGGCTGGGAGCCGAAAAGGGAGATATACAGACAATACGAGAACCCTCGGATCTGAGAGAGTGATAGATGAAACTTGCACCACTGAATAAAAGTTGATTTGGATGTGGGGCTGGGGGGAAGTGAGTGCGGTGGTGCAGGAGAAGGAGGGGGGGGATTGGTAGATCTAGACGATTTTGATCACTGTGGGTTATACATGTTTTCTGTTATTATGAAAATGTCTGGTTTACTTTATAAATGCTAATCCAATCAAGTAAAAAAAAGGAAAATAACACATGAGTGAGACAAAGGGCTCACTCACTCCAGGGTCAAAATTAAAAGTCCAGCATAAGAGCTGGGGGTCTCTAAGGTTGAAGGGACTTAGCACAGAAATGAGAATTCTCCCTAACCTTAGGCATACGAAACAAATTCCCAAGTAATTTCGCCTCACATTTGTGTAACTCATCGATCAATTTGTGACCCCATACCTATGCTCCAAGAAGCAAAACTGGTTCTATTTCTGCCTTCTAAAGCTGCAGGATGGTCTTCATAGAGAAACTACCAGGTCTGCCAATAAAATAACTAATTGTGTGCACGATAGTGAGAAATCTCCTTCGTCTTTCCAATGTCTCTTCCAATTAAGATTTTTGTCCACAATGACTCCCAGATATTATATGCTCCAACACATTCAACTACAGACTTGTTAATGCACCACTGTGTCATCATTGCATTTATTCTTACCGGTAAGGGCCATGATCTTTGTTTTAGTGATATTAATGCAGAGTCCGTAGCTTTCCGCATATCCAAGAAGTGCATCTAGCATAATCTGCAGACCTCTCAGTGTATGGACTAGGACCAATAATTTTTTCATAGAACATGAAACTTTCTATTTACAAAAACATGGCACCAGCATGGGCTCTACCTTTGCCCCGGATTTGGCCACTCTCTTTATGGATGACTTGGAGATACATTCTGTTTTCGCTGAACACAACCCATTTAAACACCTCATGAAAACGTGGGTCCGTTAGATCGACAACGTTTTCATATTGTGGGGAGGTGACCAAATGGAGCTTGAACTCTTTTTGACTTGGCTTAACAACCAAGAGCAGTGCATCAATTTTACAATGCACTCACATGTCGACAAGATTGCGTTTTTAGAACTTGAGATCTATAAAGATACTAAGTTTGGTACTACCCTCTTTAGAAAAGTCACAGATAAAAACACTATTGCTTTTTGATAGTTTTCACCCTCTATCTCTGCGACAGAACTTACCTTTCGGCCAGTTTCTACGAATAAGAAGAAACTGTAGCCGCAGGGAAGATTTTGAGACCAACAGTAAGGAACTATCGAACAGACTCAGAGCCAGAGGTTATCCTTCATACATTGTACAGCGATCGATGAAGAGCTAAAAATGCCAACAGACAGTCCTGTTTGGTGCCACAACCACGAATAAAGGAAGAGAAAATTACATGTGTCTCCACATTTTCTCCCATAAGTAACGATCTGCGCAGGTGCATACTTAAACACTGGAACATGATTTCACCCTAAATAAGCCACGTTGAGGGACAAATTGGTCCATACATGTAGACCACCAGGGACCAGGGTTAATAATCAACACTCTGGGGTCTACCACCAGTAGTGGGCCACTTCAGATGTGGAAAATGTTCCATATGTAAATTAACAACAGATCTGAAAAGTGTAGATCTGAAAGGCAGAATTTGGAACTTAAAGAGTTTTACCAACTGTAACTCGAAATAGGTTGTATATGGCATAAAATGTCCATGTGGACTGCTGTATGTAGGCTAAACAAAGAGGCCCATACGGCAAAGGATCTGTGAACACAGATCTTGTGTGAAGAACTGCGTAGCAGAAAAACCTCTGGTGGCACATTTCAAGTCGGCACATCATGGGGTAGATGATATCCATTGGTTTATCATCAAAATGATTCTTCCCCAATCCAGAGGGGGCAACAGAGACCTCAAGCTGACGCAGGCTGAACAGAAATGGATTTATTCATTAAATACAGTGAAAGACTGTTTAAATATCTCCAACGAATGGGCCCTTTTTGTCCATCACAAAAAATAAATAATGGAAAACAAGGAAAT
Organism: Ambystoma mexicanum; assembly: GCF_040938575.1. NCBI lineage: Eukaryota > Metazoa > Chordata > Amphibia > Caudata > Ambystomatidae > Ambystoma > Ambystoma mexicanum. Next base: position 410,404,872 of record NC_090927.1, read on the forward strand.
GCAAGGCCGTCCGCAGTTCTCAACTGTCCCATTTGGGATCGACTTGAGAAAAAACGACATTGAGATCAGCAAGATTATTGGGGCGCCTCTGAATGGGCCCCTTTTTGTTGATCACAAATAATAAACAATTGAAAATAAGGAAGTGCAAGGCTATCTGCAATTTTCAACCCCATTCGGGATCTATTTGAAGGCAAGATAACTGAAGCCTTTGTGCCCCGATTTAGTATTCACTGTGTAATATTAGTTTGTTTTGATCACAGTGTATGCTGAACCATTGTTTCTATTTCTTAAACATCCAATAGAAACAAATGCATACCATTAGTGTTAGGTGTTCGTACAACCTTCTCAGATGGCAGACGCCGAGACATGCAGATTGAATTGGATACACTACTCATCACCACGTAGGACGCTTTTTAAGTGTCACGTGAGAGATGCAGGGAACATTCTGTTTTTCCCGGAACGAAGCTACGCAGAGCTGAGAAAAAGAAACACAGAGTCGTAGGAGACACGATTCACCAGGTGAGATTCAAGCACTGGTTTTTCATGGGAGCAAACGTTGGGTTCCAAACTGTTCCCTTTGACTGATACCTACCCTATGGTTATTTAAATAGGCCTGCGGGAAGGTTTAGACGTGGCCGCGAACAGTTGCAGCGACATGAAAAGTCAAACACCCCATGCGCTCTGAGAAGCACGAGAAGGGATCTTGTTTCAAGCAAGTGCAGCTGGGTAAGCACAAACGTGCGGCATATTAAAAAGGTACTAATAGAGACAGTCCGCCCTCTTGTGTGTAACATCGGAATATATGACAATGCATTACTTACCGTAAAAGCATTTCTGATGGTTGTATCTGCTTATATTCACATGCTGTGCATAGGTCCGACATCCAGTGGTCACTGCGGAGTATTGCATTTTGTTTTTCGTAGTCGAAAAGGGGACGTCGACAAGGCGTGTCCGTAACACTATCCCTATAGTGACGTGCATTGTACCCACAATCCCTCACGCGTCGAGGTCCCTCTGTTTGTATTTTTCTGCCCTGAGGGAGCCTTCTAGACGTGAGTGAGTACAGAAAAGAGAGAATATATAAAAAAGGTGTCTATGTTCCTTCCATCCGAGCGGGGAGGAAGGGTGGGCGCATGTGAATCTAAGCAGATACAACCATCAGAAATGCTTTTACGGTAAGTAATGCATTGTCTTCTGATGTTTGTTAATCTGCTTAGAATCACATGCTGTGCATAGACTAGCGAACAGTACCCGGAGTTGGCGGTGGGTTATGAGAAGGAACAGTAGAGAAAAGATGTCTTAATACTGCCTGTCCCACCTAGGAGTCAGATCTAGAGTGTGTATCTAGACAGTAGTGTTTTGTAAAGGTGTGCACAGAACTCCAGGTAGCCGCTTTGCAGATGGACTCAAGGGGAACATTTGCAATGAATGCTATGGAAGCCCCAGTGCCTCGAGTGGAATGTGCTCTTGGCTTGAAGGGTAGTTCTCTCTTAGCAAGAGTGTAACAGAGAGTGATGCATAGAACAATCCATCTAGATATAGTGGACTTTGAAACTGCATCTCCTTCTCTTCCTGCTGCCACAGAGACAAAGAACTGATTAGTCTTTCTCAGTGGTCTGTTTCTTTCCATGTAGAACATGACTGCTCTGCGTACATCTAGTGTATGCAGACTTTTTTCTCCCAAGCTGGAAGGGTTTTGAAAGAACGTTGGTAGTTCTATAGACTGGTTTACATGAAATTTTGAGATGAATTTTGGTGCAAACCTTGGGTGTGTGCGTAGAACCACTTTATCTTTGTGAACTGTTACGAAGGGGTCTAGTACAGAAAGAGCCTGTAGTTCACTTACTCTCCTAATGGAGGTGATAGCTATTAGGAAAGCAGTCTTAAGAGTGAGGTCTTTAAGAGTTGCTTTGTGCATGGGTTCGAAAGGGGGGCCCATGAGTCTAGAAAGTACCCCATTTAAGTCCCATCCGGGAGCTGGGTTAGCTATTGGAGGGTGTATTCTTTTTACCCCTTCCATGAAGGCTTTGATAACTGGTATCTTCCACCACGACACTTTAAGTTGGGAAGTCAGTAGGAGAGCAGTCAATTGGGTTGATGCTCCTATTTGTACACCAGATGACAAATCTTTTCCATTTGCTAGCATAGCAGTGGCGAGTATTTGGTTTTCTGGCTTCCCTGAGGATGTCCATACATCTCTGAGGGAGTTGTAAATGTCCAAATTCTACGATCTCAGGAGCCAGGCTGCTAAGTTCATGGTCTGAGGGCATGGGTGCAGTGTCTTGCCCTTGTCTTGTGACAGCATGTTGTATGGGCAGGGAAGTTTCACTGGGGGAGATAGGGACATCTCCATCAAGTGAGCGAACCAAGGTTGCCGGGCCCACATTGGGGCCACTAGTATCATGGTAACCTGCTCCTGGTGCATCTTGTGCACCACTTTGTTGAGAAGGGGAGTCGGGGGAAAGGCGTAAACAAATTTCCCTGACCATTGAATCGACATACCGTTCCCCTTGGATTGGTTCTGGGGGTACCTGGAGGCGTAACTTTGGCATTGTGAGTTTTCCATAGTTGCGAACAGGTCTATTTCCGGAAAACCCCATTGCGTGAAGACGTCTAAGACGATGTTTTCGTGCAATTGCCATTCGTACTCTTCGGGCAGTGGGAAGTCTCTGCTGAGCTTGTCTGCTAGCAGATTGAGTTCCCCTGGTACATGTTGCGATAGTAGAAACATGTTGTGTCTGAGAGCCCACTTCCATATATTCTGGGACAGTTTGGACAGTCCTGGAGAGTGAGTGCCCCCTTGTTTGTTGAGGTAGTACATGGCTGTGGTGCTGTCTGTGAGGACCATCACTGTCTTTCCTTGCAGGTGTTTCTGAAAGGCTTTCAGTGCCTTGAACACTGCTAGAAGTTCCAGCAGGTTTATATGTTTGGATGCTAAGCTCGGAGTCCACGCTCCGTGAGCAGTCTGATGGGATAGGTGAGCCCCCCATCCTGTGAGGGATGCGTCTGTGGTTAGAGTGGCTTCTACCGCGGGTGTGGCAAAAGTCTTCCCTATTAGCAGGTTTTCTTTTGTCCACCACCTCAGCGAAAGTACTAAGGCCTGCGAGACCACCACTAGATCGTCCCATTGTCCGCTGGCCTGACACCACTGGCTGTTGAGCCACTCCTGCATTGGGCGCATGCGCAGACGCGCGTGAGGTACCAAATAAATACATGACGCCATCATCCCTAGCAAGCGCATAGCTTTGCGTACCGTCACCTCACGACCTGTTACATAATGGGGGATCTGAAACAGCATGTTTTGGACCCTCTAGTTGGAGGGGAAGACGAGGCCGTCCTTTGTTTGAATTAGAGCCCCTAAAAATTGTTTGGTTTGGCTGGGTTCTAAGCTGGACTTCTTTTCGTTGATGGAGAAGCCCAGTTGGTACAAAAGGTTTACGGTCTTTTGGGTATTGGAGAAGCATGTTTCGTAAGAATCCCCGGTTATGAGCCAGTCGTCGAGGTAAGGGTATATTGGGATGGATAGCCTTCGCAGGTGGGCCGCTGCTACTGCCAGTACTTTTGTGAATACTCTTGGAGCAGAAGCTATCCCGAAGGGTAGTACTCTGAATTGGTAGTGTTTGTTCTCTATCTTGAACCTGAGGTATTTTCTGTGTGCTGGCAACATTAAAATATGAAAGTATGCATCTTTCATGTCTAGCGTTGTCATGTAATCCCCCTGTGATAACAGTGGGATTACTTCCTGCAAGGTCACCATACGAAACTTCTGTGGTTTGACAAAGTTGTTCGCTGGGCGCAGATCTAATACAGGGCGCATGGTTAAGTCCTTTTTGGGTACAAGGAAGTACACTGAATAAATACCTTCTGTTACCTGAGATAGGGGGACAGGTTCTATTGCTTCTTTTTTCAGCAGTTCTTTTACTTCTTGTAAAAGAATGGTGAGGTGCTCCGGTGATCTGCGTTGGTTTCGTGGGGGTTTGTACTTCGGGTAACCGTTGAATTCTATGCAGTATCCGTGGGTTATGGTTGATAATACCCATCGGTCTGACGATATTCCCTCCCATGCTGATAGGAACGATGTTAGCCGGCCCCCGACCGGTGATGCATGGGAGGGGACCCGAATCTTCGGGTCATTTGCTGGTATTGGGCGTGGAACCTCTGGGGCTGGAGCCACGACCTCTTCCTCTGCCACGCCGTTGGCCTCTTTGACTGAACTGGGTGTTACCCTGGTTAGAGGGCCAGTTGGTAGCAGAGTAACATTGTTGTTGGTTTTGCTGCTGTCTTTGGCCACGAAAGGAGCGTCTATTACCATAGCCTCGCCTGTTAGGGGGTCTAGATATTTGATCAAGAGTCTTGATGGTATCAAACTCTTTCTTAGCATGTTCTAGTGCCTCATCAACTGCCTTCCCAAACAGAAGCGTCTGTTCTATGGGTTTATTTATAAGGGAGGCTTGGGTTTCGGGTTTAAAACCTGAATTGCGTAGCCAAACGTGTCGTTTGAGAAGTATTCCCTGAACCAGGGATCGGCCAGCAGTCTCAGCGGCATCTAGGGAGTTCTTAACGATGCCCTGGTTTACAAGTGTTCCCTCTGATATTACAGTTAGCAGACGTGACCGCAGGTGTTCAGGTGCGTCCTCTGCCTCGCTGCGCAGCTTGCTCCACTGTGCATCTGCGTAGCTAGCTAATAGGGAGTTGTTATTAGCAATTCTAGTAGAGAAGGCGGCGGAGGTCGTGATTCTCTTCCCAAGTGCGTACAGCTTCTTGCCTTCTTTGTCAGGTGGTGCTTCACTAGTGGATAGTGGTACCCCTGCTCTTTTCCTTGTGTTGGTAACTACAAGGGAGTCCGGAATAGAGTGTCCTCTGATGTATAAAGGGTCAGAGGATGAAGGGCTGAAGAGCCTTTCTATTCTAGGGTTGACCCCTCTTACTAAAGCTGGATTAGAAAGGGAAGGAGAAATTCTTCTCTTAATAGAAGCCAGGAGTGGAATAGACATGCTAACAGGGGCTTTTTCTTTAATAACTCTTTCTACAAAGTCTATGTCTGGAAGAGCTTCCCCTGTGTCAAGCTCAAAATGCGCTGCTGCCTTGCGCAATAGTGCATTGAGGGAAGGTTGGTCATCTATGGGAGAGGAGTTCCCAATATGTGAATCCTTGAGAGGAGAAGGGTGAAAGGCATCAGGGTCTGAGTGCACTGATGGGGATTGCCACAGCTGCACTGACGGGGATTGCCAGGGCTGCGATGTAGCTGTATCCTCTTCGAAATTAGTGTAAGGATCTTCTTCGAACCCCTCTTCCTCAAGTTCTTCTTCTTGCCCACCCAAACACTCCTCATCTTCCTGAAGGTATTGCTCCTCTTCAGTGAGGTCATATACATCTGTGGAAGGGGGAACCAGCCTAGGAATCTTGACTCTAGGGTCATCCTGGGGCCATTCTCTTTGTCTTTTGTGAGTGGGTGGGTCTTGGTTTCCTAGAAACCTTTCCATTTTCTCCATGCAAGAATGGAGTCTTTCAAGGGTCTCATGGGGTACCCCTGAATAGTCTAGAGGGGGGAAATCTGTGTTTTCACCTTCGAACCGCTTCGAACGCTCCCACAACGTCGACGAGAGGTTACCGTCTCCTTCTGAAAAGCCCTCCGGTAGTTCAGAAGCGTCCTTAGATGAAAGGGGCAGTTCTTGGCTACCTTTGTGCTTTTTCGTCGCGGTATTCGACGTTTGTTTCGTCATCCGCGCACGTTTGTCTTCGGAGACAATTCTCGCTAGGCTCTCGACAACGAGTTTGTCAGTCGAGGGCTCTGGTGTCGACGTTGTGTGCGTTGTACCTCGACGGCCGCTCTATGGAGCGTTACGTCGGATGTTTTTGGGGTAGCGCCCGTGTTAGATGAAAGCCCAATCGCTGGTCGCGGCTGCGTTTGCGGGTGGGGCTTGAGACCTTTACGGTCTGCGGTAAACGCCGGAGTGCCCTGCGTCCCCTTCGGCGCTGATGGATCCTTCGTTCTCGACGAAGAAGAGCCGTGGGTTGTATGTTTAGCCTTATGTGGTTTATGTGCGTCCTTGTCGCCGGGGTGTTCATCCCCATAAGCAGGGCGTGAGCCGAGCCCGTCGGGGCCGGGGACGGACGTCGAGGAGCGGGAACGCTCCTTCTGGGGGTTCATGACTTCCGTAACGGACGTCGAGTTATCGCCCTCCTCGTCACTTTCAGTAACAGCGGCAGCGGGTGAGGAAACTGACTTCGACATCGCGTAGTCCGCCCACCTTTTAACCCTTCATTCTTTAAGGGTTCTAGGTTTCAAGAGCTTGCAGGCTGCGCAGCTGTCCTCTTTGTGATCGAGGGGCAAGCAACGATTACAGAGCTTGTGCTTATCCTTCCAAGTATATTTGCCCCTGCAGCGTGGGCAGAACTTAAAAGGTGTCCTCTCCATAGCTGAGGCAATAATAGCTGGCGATAACAACCCCAAGGGAAAGAAAGGGGAGAAAGAAAGACATTCTCAAAGAGAAGATAAAAGTTCGAACCCCCACTCTCCCTACTGTATGTTGGCCGTCGAGGCCAGGCCACGTGTTCGGCAGCGCCGAAGGATCTCCTCCGCTCTTCCTCTCCGTCGAAAATCTGTTCGGCGGAGAAACAGCTTCACAGCTAACGTCGAGGGGAGGGATCGTTAATAATATATTAAGTATAACAAAGGACCGAGGTCCGTGGCAAGTATTAGCAATGTCTCTCTAGGAGCTCCGCGAAAGGCGACCAGAAACTGGGCGGAAAAAAACAATCTGAGGGACCTCGACGCGTGAGGGATTGTGGGTACAATGCACGTCACTATAGGGATAGTGTTACAGACACGCCCTGTCGACGTCCCCTTTTCGACTACGAAAAACAAAATGCAATACTCCGCAGTGACCACTGGATGTCGGACCTATGCACAGCATGTGATTCTAAGCAGATTAACAAACATCAGAAATATATATATTTTCCTTTGATATTTAGAACTAAGCTGGCAGCAAGGGGATTTGTACCGATGGAGGTTCCTTAAAAGAAAAAGAAAATTAAGGGTGATTTGCCCTACCTGTAAAACACGAGGAGCAGCGATTAAGGTACTTTGCAACATAAGTCTGAGAGTAATAATCAGTGAAATGACAAAGAATTAGAAAGTGTAGCGCAATGGCGGCTCCCTTGAGAATGTTTGGAATAAATAAATATTCTTAAGTATTTATATGTCTACGGATAATGACGATACCTAATAGAAATGTATTCTTCTGTTTTGAAAGAGAAAGGTGAAGATGAATAGACATGTCATGCGGAAAGTTGTAATAACCATGTTTTTAAGTAGAATTGTTTGTTATTTTAGAAAAGTACGAATAGGGCTAATACTATGTGAAGGCATACAAAGAAATGGGAACATAGGAAAAAGATTAAGTGCCCTGAAGACAGCACCAAAAGGAAATGCAATTGAAATTGATTTATGTACATCTCTTGTATAATCATCTTTGGTCCTAGAAACACATTTTGGAAGTGTAGGCACATGTTTTTTGCCCTCACAAATCAAGAGGGTATTACTAGATTGGAGTGGTAGGGATAGAGATTATCCGCCCACTCTTGTAGAAAAGAGCCTGAATTGTATGCTTTTTTTCTGTATTTTCATTATGCGGTTGTTTTTAGATTAATGCACTGATCAGTGAATGGTTTTGATCAAACATTAAAATATATTTATTTTTTTGCTATCACATGGGTACGAATGGTTAAAGGGTAAACATGAATAGGTCTATAGGCATCTAAAAACTCACCATAACAGAGGAATAAAGGAAGCTGGTTTGTGGGCTTTTGTATATTTTGTGGACTAGGAGTAGAACATCAGCGTATCCGAGCCAGTGGAGTTTTTGAGCTCCCACTTTGAGCGGATGAGCATTCAGGTTAGTTAAACAGGGTTGCCACGACTATCCAACCCAGCTCAACTCCTCTACTTGTGGGAAAGGTTTTGGATAGTTTCATCTGACCGAGGCACACTCTTACACTGGTACCTTTGTGCAATAGCATCAACATAGACAAGAGACCACTTGGAATATCCTGTGATATCCTGTGATATCAAGCCATAGTCTATTTCTCATTACGGTATCAAATGCGGAACTAAAAATCGATAAATGCTACATAAACTGGGACTTAACATCTGTTCCATGTGTATGCGACTGCAGAGGATAAGGAGGTTGTGAGTGGTTTCAGTGTTCTTTCCAAATCAAATTTGATTTGGAGACAGTATACTCTACTCTCGTATCCATTCATTAAATTCGACAAGGGGAACTTTAGCAAAGAGTTTGGCCAGGATGTCTAGCATGGCCAGCATTGTTGCGCTGGATTGCTCCAAGGTTAGGTAGAATTTTCATGTTAGTGCTCAATTCCTCCCACCTTAGAGACCCCCCCCAGCTCTTTTGCTGGAGTTAAGGACTTTTTAATGTTTACCCTGGAGTGAGTGAGCCCTTTTTCTCACGCTCACGCATTTTGACCCAATTTGGATTATGTGGTTCCTTTGTTTTTGGAGTCTGACAAACCCCATAGTTATCTACTTTTTGTATGGTGTCACACAGCACCTTCAGTCCAGTGTCGCAGAGAAATCCTTTAGATTTCTCATAACGTCTAAATACCTTTTCTTGTGTGACCTTTTCTTGTGTGAACTACTGCTCCCAAGAATAGTAAAGTGAAATTGACTTTACTTACCTTTTCTCTTTGTAGGTCCAGCACACACCATCTTATGTGGAGTGCTGGGGTTACTTAGTGGCCCCTTTTCCTAACTACTCATGTAACATTTTTTATGTTACCCTCACTACAATTAATGGCTGGTGGCCGTGGTTTAATTTTCCTTCCATTGTGCTTTTCTACCGCAGGCAATCCTCAGCTGCAGTATAGTAGCCATGGGTGACCATTTTGTCAAAATGGCCCCAGTCTTTTTTCGCCATTTTCTGTTTGTGATGTCTTTCTTGGGTTTTACCTTGCGCGCCAAGCCAGGTTTGAGCCCTTCGTTCGTTTTTCCTTTGGCCGGGCTTCAGTACCGACACCCGCCTCTGGCTCATGTGTCTGGAAGGTCAGGAAGTGAGGGAGGTTCCCACAACCCCTGTCCTTGGTCTTTAGGAATGCCTGAATGCACCCAGTCCTGATTGGCTGCCACCCTGCTGTTTGAGTGACAGCTAGGCTGTGCATGAATGGGAAAAACCCGCTTAAAAGGCAAGTGTTTTGGGACTGAAGACAGAGCCGGCAACTGGGATGAACAACCCGAAGAAACCATGAACGAATCTTGCTGCATCCTCCTGGACCTTCGAATTGCCAGGTGATGCCCTGCTGCTGGGCTGGAACTACTTTTTCTAATCAACAAGAGAAGCTACGGAAGGGGAGACTTCTTCCCTTGGGTTAATGGGACCAACTAACCCCTAGACGAACTCCACTGGACTAGCCTCCCCAACGGGCTGTACTTTGCTGCTGCAGGAACAGAGTGGCCGGGTCGAGAAATCGTAGTCTAGTGCAACGTCTGTGATCCGGCCAGAAGCTCCACGAGTCTCTGCAGGACCCTCCAGAAGCAGGACAACCAGAACTTTAGTCCCCCTCACCAGAGTGCAGGACTCAAGGAGTGAAGGAAGCCCAACCGGTATCCAAGATAACGAGTGCTGAAACCGCAAAGTGCTGCTGATCTGACAAGAGCCCATAGCGGCAGTCGACCTACGAATTGCTGCGGCAGGAGTCCTCCAGACATCCTCCCTCTTGTCCCTACAACCGAGGCCCAGGAACCCAGGCTCTGCATCACTGCAACCAGACAGAAGCCAGCTGGACAACTCTTCTTCTAACCAAAGGTACTGTTCTGACTTGGGGTACTTACCTAAGTGTCTTTAGCTCTACCCTTCAAAAGTGTAACAGCTTGTGACTCTACAGTGATTTTTATTCAACAAACTCTCCAACTTTGTGCAAGACTTTCCTATCTAAAAAGCGCCTTAGTTCCATAGACTGGGCTCCAATTGACTGGCTGTCCTGGCTCCCTGCAGACTCTTACAGGCCATTTGACTTTGATACTTACTGTCTCTCAGTGATAACTTGATTTTTAAATTATTGCTGGAAAAGGTTTTTATCTAGACTTCATTGGAAGATTTAAAGTGCTCACATGCTCTGGTAACCTGTTTAAACGTTTTCCATCCCTTAACCATTCTACAAACCTCAGAATCTACAAAGTGTGCAAGTGATATATAAATGCCCTTACTGTCCTAGTTAGAGAAGTCACCTCAGGGTGTAGGAAGTGTGTAAAAGCATCTCTAAAGAGTGTGTTGATTCTGGAAATGTATTTTAAAGTATATTTGATTGTTGCATATATTGCCCTTTTAAAAAGAATGCTTATTTAAAAACTCATGTTAAATAAATATTTATAACTGAGACCTTGAGTGCAAGTGTTACTTGGCTACTTGCATTGGTTGATTTGATTGCTGCAGCTCATATTTACCCCTCTTTAGATACACCTGGCTGCTCATTCACACTACCAACTTGTGTAGTACAGGCCTATACCAAAAGGTGGGTTACCTAATTCCAAGAGGACAAGTGTTGTGTAGTCTCCCACAAGGTTACTACATAAATTCTTGCCCAACATTGAGTATTTAACAGGAACTACAACACAACTTCTGCATTCTCTCTGCATTTTGCGACAAGGGCGAGTGGTTGTCCAATCAGGACAGCCAGCCACCCACTGGGATTTGTCACCATTCGGGTAAGGAGGAAGAAAGTGCAGTGGAGTTTTGGACTCCATCGCTTCCTGCCTTCACAGACAGACTGGAGACTGGGCGGGGAGTCCAAGGGACTTGTGCCAAATATAAAAATCGCAAGGGAATTTCCTGCCCTGGATGTCAGGGGAAGGAAGAAGGAAAGACAAGGAACACTAAAATGGTGAAAAAACAAGACAGGGTCCATTTTGGTAAAATCTGAACTCTTGGGTGCCTTTACTGCAGCTGTGAACACAGCCCGCAGAAATGTGCACCGAATTAGTAAAAAAGGTATCACTGCCACCAGCCCTTAAAGGTGAGCTTGTACCTGTAACAGAATTGTTACAGTTTTAGTGTGAAAAGGGATACATTGCATCTTCCCAGCACACCACATAAGGTGGTGTCTGCTGGTTTCACCGAATAAAATGTAAAAGGGATCCAAAGATGCTTTCTACCCTTGGGAACTGTAGTTCACTCAAGCTTAGCCAGAGAAAGTTAAATGGGGAGCCCCCAGGGCAACCCAGCAACAACAGGCACTTATTGCCAAAAAGTTGTCAAAGAGGATAACTTTAAAAAGACATTATAGGGAGTCTAAAAAATGACACCCATAAAAAGAGTAACATTTTGCGTGTGGAAAAAGTTTCCCACTCACAGAGGTATAAGGAAAAATAATGCAGCAATAAAGCAAAATGTTCTGGGGTTGACAGGTCAGGAAGATCTACCATTGCATCGAAAATCTTAGCTAACATTCACTATGCAACAATGTCAGGATCTGGCATTTTGAGTGCCACAGGGTCTCCCGGCTTGCAGTATCGAAAGCATTGGACATGTCTATGGAGGCCATATAGATGGGCCCACCAATGTTTTTTTACTGCTTAGGAGCGATGTGATATTATAGTGCCATTAAGGGATGTCTCCATATCAGATCAGATCAGAACCCCACCTGGTATTAAGAGGGAAGGTGGAGATCCTTTATCTGACAGGAAAGGTTGAAGCAAAGATTTTGCTGGAGGCATCGAAAAGGGCAATTAGTCTGAAGTTCTTTGGGTCAGGCATGTCGCCCTGACATTCTCCCCATTTTGTGAGTCCCCCAGCATTTTTAGACATTCTCCTGTCCCCCATTGGACTGCCCCCTCCAACCCGGCCTCCCCTGCAAAGTTTGAATGGATGCATGTCTGGTGATTTATGGGCTCAGCCGGTTTTCCTGCATAGAAGGCGAGGATTGTGGAGCTGAAACTCAGACCACTGGACTGAAGATCCAAAAGGAGGAATTTGTAGAATTACTTGCTCTGCAACTTCCAGCGACTGCCAGAGCCGTTGAGCGATTGCTGCTGCTGACCCTAATCCCAGATTACGAGCAACAGGGAAGATCTCCTGGAGACTACTTCCTCCCCTGAACTTAGGTGGGCCTACCAGTCTCAAGACCACCTGCATTTTGCACCATCCCTCAAAGAGCTGCGACCTTCCGGGCCTGCAGTCTCCCAATACACTGGGACCTGGGCCATTTTCTGCAGTGCATCGTCTTGGGAACCGCGGTTTCGGCTGAAACCTTGTGGGCATTCTTCTGGGCATGCAGTGACTCGGTCCTGCTCCTAGACGTTCCCTCAGACAAGTCGAGAATCAAGAACCGTAGAGTAGTCTGCCGGATGCCAACCATTGCGGTTCCAAAGCCTGTGAAGAGCTTCAACAAGCCAGTGCTGTGAAGATCATCAGCTGGAGTCTCACTACAAGAGTACAACAGTCTGATTCCTCCAAAGTTCCTTCTTCAGCCGTCAAGGCCAAGAAACCTGAAACAGGGACTGCTGTCGTCTCACCTTGGGGACCGACCTGTGGCAGCTTGTTTTTCATTTAAAAGGTACTGTCCCGCACCTAGGTACTTACCTGGTGCTTGCTGCATTCAGCAGATCCTTGCAACTCTCCAGGGACCACCATGACAGGGGTGAACTTTATTAGACAGGCTAAACTAAAGTTATATGAAGTTATCAAAGGGTCTATAAGTTTGCAAATATGTTTCAGATGGTTTGATTAGATGATTTGTTAAAATGATTGCTATTCCGAAGTATCCAACTCTGAATATTGCAACTATTCCCTTATATTATTATGCTATAGTACTTACCTTGCCTGAATGCTACAAGCCTTAGTGTACATAAATAAATAACTTTTTTTTATATAACTCAGTGTAAGAGTTTCCTTGAACTAAGTGCCTGCTCGGGGTTCTGTGTGCCTCACTACGGACCTACATCATTCTAGACTAAGCCTAGCTGCTCAGCCATTACTACCAAACCTTTGGTTAGTTAACTAAATCTAAAGGGGTGTAACCCTGTTCATCCAAGATGGGCTTTCCAAAGTCAGTCTGGCAAAACCCCCTAACATGGGGTAATATCCCCATTTCACTGCTCTAAGGTTCTGTATGCAATGTTAAATATCAGACTACGGCACATTTAGACTATTAGCTTGCATCACATCTAGACAGGATTGAGAATATTAAACAATGCTGCAACTAGATAGAAATGAAGCTATTCACGTGCCACATCTAGAAAAAATTAACAAAAATTGCAAGCATCACATCTAGATAGCGAGGCCTCTAACCAACCCACTAACAGTCTCACCCTTCTGCGTACACCTCTCAAACTCCAACAACCCTAAAGCACAGCAAACTGCACAAACTTCACCACATCGCAACAAAACAAATCACACAGCCACTCACAACAGAATCTGACGGCTACCAACCGAAAAACACTTAAGCGGAGTGAACAGTACAAACCAAAATGAAGATGCCAACAGCACATCACTACTCTCTTGCACTTTTCCTGCTAGATCCCACTTACTCACCCCACACCCTTTGCCTCTTCAGATCTGCCAGGGGACAACTCTAGTGGTGATAATATTAAAGATCATTTGTACCGCGCACTAACATTAAAAAGTACAAGAATTCAAAAGGGAAATTGTTTCCCAGTACCGATAGTCTGAAGGACCGATCAGTTTCCCTATAACAATGGGCAAAAGACAAGGGTAGTAAAGCTGAAGGCTTTACTTGCCTTTAAAAAGTCAGAAGAGGTTCAAAAATAGAGCAAAAAGCAAGTGGGTCCATAGAAACTATGGAGGAAAAGTTGACAAAAGAGAAATCATTCCCAACAGCCAACCCCAAAAATCATTGACAAAATGGAGTTAGGTACTGTGACAGTCCTTCCAAACGTGAAGGTACAGATGCAAAATGTGTGTTCCCGTTAAAAAAGGCCTGTATAAAAAAAGGAAAGTTATTTTTTTAAAAGATAGTACCCCAGCATACTGCAGAACTGTTGCTACTTGCAAGTTACAAATGCAGATAAGTCATTTACAATGTACATAACCATGGTGCACAGTTGCAGTGATATTGTTTGCCATCTGTATCATGCAGAAAAAAGAAAAGCTAGATAGAACAGGCTTATTTTTCAGACTTAATACCTTTGATGCGTTTTCTTCAATGACAGTCAATTCTTACCTTTATTTATTCCTCTGGTTGCCCGACATCCATGCCATTCTTTTATTTCTCGGCTTTGGCACAACAAACCATCAGAGCCAATTGCTGGAAAGATACAAATATTCAATTCAAATAGCGCAATAAGGATTACACATTTGTATTTCACTTTATACTGTAACACTCCATGATGGCTCAGAGGCTAGCGTTACGTTTCCCTGAAATTTTGATGACGCTAGTTGCAGGGCAGTGCTGGCACTGATTTTCTATACTCTGGCCTGGTGGACAAACGTATAGAAGGCCAACCTAGTATAGTGATAGGGACAACTCTGGGCACTACATCCAAACTAGTTCAAGGTAGCAAGGCGAGTGGTATAGGCTAAGTCTAAAGAGGTGGTTGAGGGTTCCCCAAGGAGTACACAGTGCAAAGTTATGGATTAAACCTGTCTAAGTGTGAATAAGTATTTTTATAACAGATTCTATAATCCGTTATAAAAATACTTATTTGATATTTATGGCCATATAACACTGAGAAAAATGACTACTAACAGGTAATATCACTCAACACTATTAATAGATACATATACAATCATTTGAGTAGGGGAAAATACATATACTAATACTCACCTTCCTTTACATGGGGTTATATAAGCACTACAGGTCCACATAGATACAATACTAGCTTAACAAGCCCATCCCTAAGATGTATGGGGCCTTGTGCCCAAATGTTCACACGTTTCATACCGTTTTTTTGTGAGGCTGGAAACATGAATGTAGGGTCTCCACGGTCCAATAAACAGTTTCAAGTGGTAGAGGACTGTTAGGTAAGTCTTTCAAAAAGTCCAAATGGTATTGAACTCTACAAGACGTATCCCTTGGTTTTAGAGCCCCAACTTCTAATATAGGCCTGTACTAAACAAGGTTGGTAGAGTGGCAGAGCAGCCAGACTTATCTCAGGAGGAGGAATATGAGCTGTAAATCAGTACAAAAACCAGAATATACATAGATGCAAAGAAACAAACAACGCAGTTAGAAACTAAAGATTTATTGTTTCAACTAGCAACATCAAACATACAGTTAGAATAGGAAGGAAGAATAAAGCAAGCGAGTAAATTGTTATATACTTTTCATATCCTCACAGAGTGAGGTCAGGTCAGTAAAAGAACTTTAACTGCATTGCTCTGGTATACATAAGTTCAGGAATGGAAAGAGCAACAATCACAAGCAAGCAAGGAGTTCTTCAGTTCAGGTTTTGAAAGGAAACAAGACAATGCCAAAGTGAAAAGGAGAGCAATAGTTCTGAATGCAAATCTTAACACAGGTATCTAACAAATGAGTTGGTCTTTGTAAAAACCACGGGAGCTTACTAGAAGGCTTCCTGTAAGGCACAAGCTGTTAGGCCTGAGAGACTGCAAATGGGTGAACACCCAAACAGTAGAAACAGTACTCCAAAAGCAAACGAGTGACACAAATGGCTTAAGGTAACAGTACCAACAGCCCTACTGTACCTTAAGAGGGAAGATGATGCAGCTGGACGCCTTCTCGATGCACGACTGCAAACCCGGTTGCCTGCTCCTTGATCGCGGTAATGAAAGGGGGGGTGAGAGGGAGGGGCCTGGATGGGCTCCTGCAGTAGTATTCGAGTGGGTGACTCGCCAGCAAAGAGTCCTTACTCCTGTGTCAGTTCATGGTTTTAGTGCCTTTTCGCAGCACTAGGAGTAAACCATCACCACTGGTTGGAATGTTCATCTTTTCTCAGCCCTGCAGTCTGCTGGGGGGACGGAGGTGAGTATTTGTGCTTCTGGAGGTGCACAAGGATGCCAGCCAAGTTCCAGCGAGATTGTTCAACAGCAAGGCAATGCCCTTAAAGGTGGTCGACGTACACTGGGTATTGGGATTCTGCAGCCCTGGGAGGTCACAGGACATTGGCAGAAAGCTCACATTTTGAAGAGTGTCTTCAGGCTGGTGTTGGGAAGGAAATGAACCATTCCCACCCCCTAGGTGCTTTAGAGTGAAGCGATTCCCATAGATAGACGTGCGATGTACCAGTGGGGGAGAGGGCCGTGCTAAGGAACCCTGTACGAACATAATATTGCATGAATTACAGAAGTATAGACTTAATGGGCGCATATAAAAAGGCGCCATATTTTAATTATGGTAGAAAAATACAATTCTGCATGGCTGAGTGGCAAATGTAGGCCTGATGGAGAAACCTGAACAGGCCCAAGCACCGATGAGAGAAGGACCCGCGCTGCTAATTCCCATAGAAACTTCCCTTTGTTCCTTAACTGTTGCTGTTATACCGAAAAGGAATGCTCCTTGCAAGGCCACGAGACAGCACAAGGCTCCTCGCCGCGCACATTCATCTCAGCCAGGCCACGGGCAGATCTCCAACCCCCTCCCAAACCACCAGGATTAATAGCACCCACAACTGACTCAGTCCAAGACCCCTCAATTTCACGATAGTAGGTGACCTCAGACCACCAACCATTAAACCAGTAGTCGTAAAAGATCTAAAAAAGAACACAACCATTTCACCTTATCCCAGAACGACACCCTTTGTAATACGTGGTACAGGATGGAATACATTATAGTACAATGCGAGGGTGGAAGACTTGGGTGCGTAGAGTGCAATATGACCTACGCAAAGAAGGTGTGTCAGCATGATCGTGTTCCCCCGTGCCTGTTCCCAAGTTTCCCAGGTGCATGCCATAATGATGTAGTAGTTTTATCTTACAATAGTAACTCTGTAAATCAACATGTGAAGAGCCTGACCTCCAGTCACTGGAGAGATGAGCCCAGCTGACCCCATATAATGAGGACAATGTATTGCCTTATAAGCTTCTGCTTCTACAAACTCTTGCTACAACGTTTGTGAGTAGCAGAGTTCTTTGCTAGCATTCCTATTTTTGTGAGATGAATACTTGTTATCCTTGCAATAAATATCTTGGACTTTTTTCCCTAGCGTATTTCTTCTGGAGCAAGCATACAATTGGTGGCCCCGACTTCATCCCGGCGCCCGCCGTACCTGCAGCAGTATCCAGACAGCCTCTCCGGAAGGGCTGCGCCCACCTACAGCAACCAGTCAAAAAATGTACTTCCCAGTGGGCGTACAGGAGCGGTCTTTGCAGAATCCGGTCTGCTCTCTGGAGTCGGGTGCAGCCCCAAGGAGAGGTGCAGGCCGGTGTTGTTGGAAGCCCGTTAACGCAGGAGTTTCGGTGAGCACACACACGCGCGCGATTATACCCTAGCAAGGGATCACAAGTAGGGGACAGATGTATGGGGAAGCGTGAACAGTGAACACGCAGAGATTGAAATTGGGAGTGTGGCATGCCTATGGCTGGTTGTTTTATGTTTATGAATTTAAGGAGAATAATAAGGAAAAGAAAATGGGACGATAGGGATCCTGAGTGAGGGGGCTGGGGGAGGTGACACCGTATAAATAGAGAGCTCGGGTATAGTAGTGATTGATATTTTAGCCTGTTATTTTAATTTGTTTTATCTGTGCATTTGATTGTGCAGGGGGGAGGTCCGGGGGGGCGTGGTGTGGGCTACGTGTGTGTATAGAGTGTTGTTTGTGTGAGTAAGATGAACAAAAGGAGAAGCAGGGGGATGGGGGAAGATAGAGTATGTTTTTATCTTTTTTGTTGAAAAAGAGGGGGGAAATGCAACTGCATTTTTGACAATATCTGTACAACTGTGTGGCGCATTGTGGGATATATTTATCCACTCAGCAGTACTTCCCCACATCACCAAGCTGCACTTCAGCAGAAACAGCAAAATGGCTGCGCTGGCTCCTGTGAGCACCATTGCCTCACAACAAAACTGCGTTTTGCAACGACAAAGATGGCTGCACCACCTTGCCAAGCACATATTGGGCAGGATGGAACAAGGGGACACAGTGAAAGAGCCTGCCAGTGTGTTGCTTACATGTACAAAATAAGAGGAGTGAAAAAGCAGCGCTGCTTTGCTGCAAGGCCAAAGTTCCCATTGAAAAAGGGAATATTTCACATTGAAAAGGAAGCTGCTCTGACGTTATTTTCCTCTGCTTTTCATCAAACTACTTTTATCAAATGGTCAGCCATATTCACATTGTGCTCCTTCAGAAAAGAGCATTACTCCTCAATGATATGCTCTGTGCCAGCCACATCTGAGAAAAATCAACAAAAGCTTTACTTTGCTAAAAAATGGCAAAAATCACGGCTTGAAAAGAAATTTTAGCTTGCTGTGCACATGTCAATTTCATGGAGACCCTGCACAGCTCTCAATTCTATAGAACTGGCGAAAGCCTGCTTTATTCAGATGCTGGGATATGCTTCTGAAGTCAGAAGCGGAACACGACGGTCAGACGTTTAAGAACAAGTTACTTACCTGTAACTCCTGTTCTCCAGCATTGTATCTTGCATGAATTCACATGCTTATGAATATTCCTCGTCAGGCTGGATATCCTCGGTAATATTAAATCAAGTGTACAGACTGCTGCCTACAAGAAATAATCTATGGCTGCAAAACAATATTGGGAAGTCAGATGGCAAAACCGAATTTGAAAGGAAAATGCTAGCAGCCTGCACCACATGTGTCAAAATGGCCTTTTACAAACCAAAAGGAGGAAATGCCCGTTTTAAAAGGAATATGTTGGACAAAAACGTATCCTTGCCTAGCAACATGAAACAGGATTGTGCTGTGAAATACATGTAGGAGATGGTTTTATTCAGCAGGTTTTCTTCTAATTCAGAGCAAAAATAAATAAAAACTGCATTGGCAGCCTGGGAGCAACCAGCCCAAGACAGGATTCTGCTTGGGGGAGGATGCTAGCAACGGAAGGCCATTCACAGTAGATCCTAACACACAAGTGTTAAGTGCTACCTTTACAGACTTTGGTCTGTGCTCCAGTCTCTTACAAAGGAATTTCTGGGACATCAACCTGTGAAGTCATAAACCTTTAAATCAGACTGGGAAACCCCCCCCTCCACAATGGGCTGAACTGACACTTGGAGAGAAAGAAATGCTTCCAGTGAAGGACAAAGGATGCCCATTTGTTCCAAAGACTATTTTTTAAATAAAACGTATAAGACTTATCTTTGCAACAGGACTTCGCAAAAATGTAAACGTTTAAATATGATTTTTGTGGCTTTCAAATACAATATCTTTGCTGTCAATAGCATGTATGGGACACGAACGCTAGAAGAATGTATCATGGGGGGGGGGGGGACATATGATGGCATGTTAAAAACTAACAGAAATAGGCCCCATGATAGTATATACACACACACACGTGTAAAGTTATAGAATTTTAAGTAATATGATTCTCACTGAAAAGCACGAAAACGGGTAGAAGGGCGAAACAAGGTCCCACAACCGTGAGGATTGGACTACTATGCTCTACATACAATATGTAATCTGTCCATGTGATTTGTTAAAGTGCCATAAATGTGTAAATTAGGTTATGACAGATTTTTGGCAAAAAGGACTGTAGGATGCCTTTTTATCTCATAAAATGCTACCTCATTAACTGGGACTCCTCGAGGAGGCAACCAACATGGATTGTCCTATCCACTTCTTGGAGGTAGGCCTAGCTCAGTTCTGCCTACCAATAATTCTGGGATGTCACCATGCTCTATAAATAAGAGTGGTTGACAGAGCTAAAGACACACCCTCTCCTGAATTTGCTGCGCCAGCGTTCCTAATCTGCTCCATTCATCTTGCTGAATGCAGATTTCACTACAAGGCCAAAGCAGTGCTGATCCTGTCCCAGCAAGGCCATTGATCCAGAAAACCCCCACTAAAATCCCTTTTAAAAAAAAGGGGAAAAGCTGTGGTACCTTTTGCATCCTGAAATCAGACTGGCTCGCTGCCCACTACCTGCATTTCCACTGCCACCCTGCCATCCAGCTGTCCTTGCCATCCGGTGGGCAGAATTGCCCAGCTGTTTGCTGTAAGGCGCACTTGCCGTTTTGAGACCAGAACCTGTTGACTGTCCAAAATCCCAAAACTCAAGCGTGGACTGTGAGTATAATTGCCCCACCCCTTAGTAACACATAGCCTACCTTATGTGGCCTCTGTCTTTATCCCCACTCTTTAAGCAGTCATATTCATTCCCTGGTAACTTGTTAAAACTGTTAGAATTCTCTGTGCACCCTGTCCTTGATTTCTAAGTACTAGCGACATATCTTGATTAAAATTTGTCTTGTGTAAATCCTAAGCCCTTAGTCATATTTTGAGTAATTATACTAATTTCCAGTTAAAGTTGAGCGCTGCGGTTGACCTCGTGAATCAACCTTGGAGCTTACTGCGTTCCTCTTTAACAATATAGTGTAGATAATTTAGATCAAGTAAAATTTGTGGCTCTCTCAAAACCGGTTTTCTTATTTCTACTGCTCTATTTTTCCTAAAACTGAACCCCATTCCACCCAGAACATCTCATCCAAATCTTCAGCTACTACCATTCTTTCACTTTGATATTGTCCCTGTGATAAATCTGTCCCCCCAGACCAAAAACCGCATTGATATTTTCAGTATTTCACACGTTTTTATAAAAAAAACGTTTGGGTAATTTTAAATGGAAATTGAAAAGAAATGCAATTTTCCCACGTGTCATTCGGCTGCAGCATGTTTTAACTTTCCACTCATTTTCGATTTATATGCTTCTTGTTGATCCATTGCCTTGCGATTGCTAGTGTTCATGCATTCCTGCCATTGTGAGAAATCATATTTGCCTCACACATTTAACTGCACATTATTTATTGGTCCATTTCCAAGTGTCATTTCATGCCATTGCAAAGGGTCGTATTTTGTGAGGGAAAGTCAGATTTTGATTCTGTTTTCTGCCCCTTATTCTGGAATTACCTGCCGTTTCTTTCTATCCACTCTGAATTTGATTAATTGTGGGTTGAGGGAACCTTGCAGGGGTAAACCTTACCTTGGGTGCGATCTATCCTAATTCAAAAAGTGCTCCTATTCACTTGTGCTTTGTCTATGTTCTAGGAGAAGGTTAATTAAGTACATTGCTTCCATTTTCATTGCAACTATCGCCCCATTGGTGATTGCTACCCTATAATCAAAACAATTGTACCATTTCTTTTGAATTTTAAAAAATAAATAAATATTGCAATTTCACCAACCGGCCTGGTTCATGGTCCATTGTGACCAAGGGTATTTGAAAAAGGGGGGTGTTAGACGAGTTGTGTACCATCTCAAATTCAATCTGCATAAAATAAAGAGAAAGGCATCTCAATTGAGCGCTACTTCCTAGGCTGAGACCAAGGTGTTTTTGCCTGATTGAAATCCTTAACAGCATTATAGCACAGACGTAGCAGAAAGGGCAAACAGGAGGGACAATGGGCACCCCTGTCCGGTCCCCTGTTGTAACACAAGAGCCCTTGACAGCCTACTGTTAACCGCCACCCTTGCTGTGGGAAAGGAGTAAGGTACCTGGATTCCCCTCATCAACCTACTCCCAAACCCATATTTCCATAAGACCCCATAGAGGAAATCCCACCCCATCAGGGACAGCAATATCGGATTACCCTCCCTGCTCCCGGGAAATCAGGTGCAATGTTTTTTTCCATAGCGCCTCCACCCCCATATGAATCCGACCTGATCAGAGCTGACCAGTCGGGGCATGACTCGGTCCATCCTGGAGGCCAAGACTCTTGTGAACACCTTCACGTCCACATTTAAAAGAGATATGGGCCAATAGGACTTACAGTTCTTACAATCCCTCCCCTCATTTGGAATAACAGATATCAGGGCCAGTCCAAAGTAGAGAGGGGGTAGACAATATGTGATTGAAGAGTTTCACCATGTGTGGGACCACCTCACTAGCAAAGGTCTTAAAAAAAAAAAAAGCCCACTGTGTATCCGTCGTCCCCAGGTGCTTTCCCCATCTTCATCTCACAGAACGCCTTGAGCACCTCCTCCCCCACAATGGGCCCCTCCAGCTCTTTCATCTCCCCACTTGTCAAGCTCGGCAGGAGGATTCCTTGCAGATACGGCTGCACCCGACGGTCATCCACCACCGTGTTTTCCTCATAACTTCACATAAAACCAGAACAATTCTTCCAATACTCCCATTGTGGTTCGGTGGAGCCTCCCTGAGGCGTCCACAATGTCTTCCACCCACCGGTCCGCCCATTGGCCCCCTTAGCATGGACGCCAACATGGCATCCGCTTTGTCCCCCTTTTCATAACATCGTTGCCGGAGGGACTGCAACCCCCCGCACCACCATGCCCACCTCCAATTCCCTCAGCTCCTGTCTTTGTCCTGGCCTGCGCCAACCGCTCCTGGGCGGATCCTTCCTCACCCAGCTTTTCAGCCCCGAGATCACAAATCTCCCCAGTCAATCTCTCCGCTAGCAGAGGTCTGGCCCTCTTCTTCCCTGCTCCTTCTCCGATCAGCAACCCTCTCCATGTCGCCTATGCTGCCACCCAAACTGTGCAGGGGTCCAAGTCCCCTGTGTCATTTAACAGGGAAAAAGTCCCCCACCACTTTCCTCATCTCCTCCGCAAAAACCTCATCCTTTCAGGGAGTCTCTTGTTCGTTAGCCTACCACGGAAACTCCCATTATGAACATGTCGTGGTCCGTCCAGCTGAATAAGGTCACAGCTGGCTACCCTGTCGAAGTGTGGCCTCTGAATACACCAATAGTCAATCCTCGTTCTTGTACAATGCACAAGGCAGAAAAAAGTATAGCCCCTTGTCTCAGGGTGGAGCGCCCTCCAAACATCCACCATCCCTTCCCAAAAAATCTCATCATGTTCTTAGACAATCCTTGGCATAGCTCGCACTCTACTGCCTACACCCAGACCATAAGGATGTAGAGGCATTGTAGGTGCTTGTCCTCCACAAACATTACATAACCCGCATTTGGTGCAGGGCCTGAAGAGGGACCTTCCACCACCTCCTTCTCCTCCGACATTGTCGTAGGCAGCGATGTAGGCCCAAGGTGGCCTTCTGGAATCTTCGCCCTTGATGGGCGTGGAACTTCACCGACATCGGATCCCCCATTGCCGGTAGATGAGGAAGAGAGCACACAGGCTCTTTGGAACAAAAATTGAACTCTCATCGAAAAACACAGAAAAACATACAAATGGCTCAGAGAGCAAACTCGAGAACCTCCAACACTGAAGCGTGCAGTAAAAATCTGAATATGGCTGCCAGAGGCAGGGCTTAGGGAGAAGTAATTGGATGGGGGCAGTATGAGCCAGAGGGCAGTGATTGGTTTAGAGGAGAAATACAGTTCTAAAGTGAAACTATTTTACAGAGGATTCCCAGCATGACGGCGGGGAACATTCATGAGCATGTGAATCCATGCCAAGACCCCATACTGGAGAAGACAGTGCATTACTTACCGTAAAAGCATTTCTGATGGTTGTATCTGCTTACATTCACATGCTGTGCATAGTCCGACATCCAGTGGTCACTGCAGAGTATTGCATTTTGTTTTTCGTAGTCGAAAAGGGGACGTCGACAAGGCGTGTCTGTAACACTATCCCTATAGTGACGTGCAGTGTACCCACAATCCCTCACGCGTAGAGGTCCCACTGTTTGTATTTTTTCTTCCCTGAGGGAGCCTATTAGACGTGAGTAAGTACAGAAAAGAGAGATATAGAAGAAAGTCTATGTTCCTTCCATCCGAGCGGGGAGGAAGGGTGGGCGCATGTGAATCTAAGCAGATACAACCATCAGAAATGCTGTTACGGTAAGTAATGCATTGTCTTCTGATGTTTGTTAATTTGCTTAGAATCAGATGCTGTGCATAGACTAGCGAGCAGTACCCAGAGTTGGAGGTGGGTTGTGAGAAGGAACAGTAGAAAAAAAAGATGTCTTAATACTGCTTGTCCCACCTGGGAATCAGCTCTAGAGTGGGCATCTAGACAGTAGTGTTTTGTAAAGGTGTGAACAGAACTCCAGGTTGCCGCTTTGCAAATGGACTCAAGAGGGAAGCCCCGGTGCCTCGAGTGGAGTGTGCTCTTGGCTTGAAGGGTAGTTCTCTCTTAGCAAGAGAAACAGAGAGAGATGCATTGTACAATCCATCTAGAAATAGTGGATTTTGAAACTGCATCTCCTTCCCTTCCTGCTGCCACCGAGACAAAGAACTGATTAGTCTTTCTCAATGGTCTAGTTCTTTCCTTATAAAACATCACGGCTCTGCGAACATCCAGTGTATGCAGGCTCTTCTCACCTAAATTTGAAGGATTTTGAAAGAGCGTTGGTAGTTCTAATGATTGGTTGACATGGAATTTAGAGATAAATTTTGGCGAAAACCTAGGGTGTGTGCATAGAACCACCTTATCCTTGTGAACTGTAACAAAGGGGTCTAGTACAGAGAGCGCTTGTAGTTCACTTACTCTCCTAATGGACGTCCATTAGGAGAGTAAGTGAACTACAAGCGCTCTTATAGCTATAGAAAAGCAGTCTTAAGAGTGAGTTCTTTAAGTGTTGCTTTGTGCATGGGTTCAAAGGGAGACCCCATGAGCCTGGCTAGTACCACATTTAGGTCCCATCCGGGAGCGGGATTAGCTATGGGAGGGTGGATCCTCTTCACTCCTTCCAAGAAGGCTTTAATAACTGGGACTTTCCACCATGACACTAAGTTGGGAAGTGGTGTATGCGGAAAGTGCAGCTAAATGGACTTTAATAGAGTTAAACACCAAGCCTGAGTCTAGTAGGTGAGTCAGGTACAAAACAATTTGTGTGGGAGAGCAGTCAACCGGGTTGATGCTCCTTCCCCTACACCAGATGACAAATATTTTACATTTGCTAGAAAAACAGTGACGAGTGTTTGGCTTTCTAGCCTCCCTAAGAATGTCCATGCATCTCTGCGGGAGTTGTAAATGTCCAAATTCTATGATCTCAGGAGCCAGGCTGATAAGTTCATGGTCTGAGGGCATGGATGCAGTGTCCAGCCCTTGTGCTGTGACATGTTGTACGGGCATGGAAGTTTCACTGGAGGGGATAGGGACATCTCCATCAAGTGAGCGAACCAAGGCTGTCTGGCCCACATAGGGGCCACCAGTATCATGGTAACTTGTTCCTGGTGTATCTTGTGCACTATCTTGTTGAGAAGGGGAGTCGGGGGAAAAGCGTAAACAAATTTCCCTGACCATAGTATCGATAGACCGTTGGATTGGTTCTGTGGGTACCTGGAGGCTTAATCTTGGCATTGGGAGTTCTCCAGAGTTGCGAACAGATCTATTTCTGGGAATCCCCATTGTGTGAAGACGTCGAAGACGATGTCTTCGTGTAACCTCCATTCGTACTCTGAGGGCAGAGGGAAGGGTCTGCTGAGTTCGTCTGCTAGCACATCGAGTTCCCCTGGTACATGTTGTGACAGTCGGAACATGTGTTTGAGAGCCCACTTTCAGATGTTCTGGGACAGCTTGGACAGTCCTGGAGAGTGAGCGCCCCCTTGCTTGTTGAGGTAGTACATGGCTGTGGTGCTGTCCGTAGCTCCAGTAAGTGTATGTGCTTGGATGCTACGCTCGGAGTCCAAACTCTGTGAGCAATCTGATGGGATAGGTCAGCCCCCCGATCCTGTGAGGGATACATCTGGGGTTAGAGTGGCTTCCACTGCAGGGGTGGCGAATGGTTTCCCCATTACCAGTTTTTCCCTTCGACCACCACCGTAGCAAGAGAACCAAGGCCTGCGAGACCACCACTAGATCGTCCCATTGTCCGCTGGCCTGACACCACTGGCTGTTGAGCCACTCTTGCATTGGGCGCATGCACAGGCGCGGGCGAGGTACCAAGTAAATACATGATGCCATCATTCCTAGTAAGCGCATTGCTTTGCGTACCGTCACCTCTCGACCGGCCACATATTGAGGGATTTGAAACAGCATGTTTTGGACCCTCTCGTTGGAGGGGAAGACGAGGCCGTCCTTTGTTCGAATTAGAGCCCCTAGGAATTGTTTGATCTGGATGGGGTCTAAACTGGACTTCTTCTCGTTGATGGAGAAGCCCAGTTGGAACAAAAGGTCTGCAGTCTTTTGGGTATTTGAGAAACATGTTTCGTAAGAATCCCCTGTTATGAGCCGATCGTCGAGGTAAGGGTATACAGGGATGGACAACCTGCGCAGGTGGGCCGCTGCCACTGCCAGTACCTTCGTGAATACTCTTGGCGCTGATGCTATGCCGAAGGGTAGCACTCTGAACTGGTAGTGTTTGCCCTCCATCATGAACCTGAGGTATTTCCTGTGCGCTGGCAACATTAAAATATGAAAGTATGCATCTTTCATGTCCAGTGTTGTCATGTAATCTCCCTGAGAAAGCAGGGGGATTACCTCCTGTAGAGTCACCATACGAAACTTTTGAGGTTTGACATATTTGTTCGCTGGGCGAGGATCTAGTACAAGGCACATGGTTAAGTCCTTTTTGGAAACAAGGAATTACACTGAATAAATACCTTCTGTTACCTGGGATAGAGGCACGACCTCTATAGCTCCTTTTTCTAGTAGTTGGTCCACTTCTTGAAGAAGGATGGCGAGGTGTTCTGGCGACATGCGTCGTCCCCTTGGGGGTCTGTATGTAGGGGAACTGTTGAATTCTATACAGTAACCGCGGGCTATAGTTGATAGTACCCAGCGGTCTGATGTTATACCCTCCCATGCTGGAAGAAAGGATGTTAACCGGCCCCCGACCGGCGAAGCATGGGAGGGGACCCGAATCTTCGAGTCATTTGGTGTTGGTGGCTTGGGGGACCTCTAGGGGTGGGACCCCAACCTCTTCCCTTGCCACGACGTTGTCCTCTTTGGTTGTATTGTCCACTGGTACCTTGGTTAGAGGACCAGTTACCTGCAGAGTATTGCTGCTGTAGTTGTTGCTGCTGGTGTTGGCCTCGAAAAAAGCGTTTGTTGCCATAACCACGTTTGTTGGGAGGCCTTGAAATTTGGTCTAGGGTTTTGATTGTGTCAAATTCCTTCTTTGCGGTCTCTAGTGCCTCATCCACCGCCTTACCAAAGAGGTTTGCATCTTCTAATGGTTTGTTAATTAGAGATGCTTGCGTTTCAGGTTTAAAGCCTGAATTGCGTAGCCATACATGGCGTTTGAGGAGGATTCCTTGGACTAGGGAACGGCCAGCTGTTTCTGAAGCATCCAGAGTATTTTTAATGATGCTTTGGTTGACTAACGTCCCTTCAGTCACCGTGGCTAGAAGCCGAGTACAAAGGGGTTCCGGTACCACCTCAATGTCCTTACGTAGTTTGCTCCATTGTGCATCTGCGTAACTTGCCAGCAAAGAGTTGTTGGCAATTCTTGCGGAAAAGACAGCTGAGGCTGTAATCCTCTTTCCTAGGGCATAGCATTTTTTTACCCTCTTTATCTGGTGGTGCCTCGCTAGTTGACAGCGGGACCCCTGCTCTCTTCCTAGTATTTGTCACCACTAAGGAGTCTGGTACAGAGTGGCCCCTGATGTATAACGGGTGCGATGGAGAAGGACTACATTTTTCTATCCTCGGGTTGACCCATCTGATCAACGCGGGAGTGGATAGTGAAGGAATAATTTGTCGCTTTACTGAGGCGAGAAGGGGAACGGTTTGGCTGACATGGGGTTTCTCCTTAATGATCTTTTCTACAAAGTCGATGTCAGGAGAAGTTACCCCGGTCTCGATCTCGAAATGCGCTGCTGCCTTGCATGGTAGTGCATTAAAAGTAGCTTGATCGTCTAAAGGTGACGTATTCCTAATAGGTGAGTCCTTGGGTGGCGACAGGTTTATGGCGTCAGGGTCTGAAAACACTGATGGGGACTGCCAGGGCTGTGAAGCGCCTTCTTCTGGGTCTTCTCCGAAGCCCCCACCACCCATGTCCGGGTTGTCTTCAAAACCTTCCACCTCTAGGTTTTGTTCCCCTTCATTGCCTAAGAATTCATCATCCTCCTGAAGGTGGGGGTCCTCTCCAGTGAGGTCATAAATCTACATCCTCTTGGGGGGGGGGGGGAATCAAACAGCCTAGGGTACTTGGCCCTGGGAATCCTCCTGAGGTCCCTCTCTTGATCTCTTGGGTGTTGGAAGGTTCCGAGTCTCCATAAACCTCTCTATTTTGTCCATACAGAACTGGAGTCTCTCTAGGGTTTCGTGAGGTACCCCAGAGCGGTCGGGGGGGGGGGGGGGTGCGCTTTGGCCTTCCGTTAGAAAACACTTTGACCTATCCCATAACGTCGAAGAAAGGTTCCCCTCGCCTTCTGAAAAGCCTTCTGGTAGGCTAGGAGTCCCTCTCGACGGAGGGGGTGGTTCCTGCTTTCCTTCTGACCTTTTCGGCATCTCCCGGGCCTTATGAACGGTGGTCGACGTTTCTTTTGCCATCCGTCTGTGGCTATCGGTGGAAATAATCCGCGCCAGGCTCTCCATAGCTGAGGAACCGATTGCATGTAACAACCCCGAAGGAAAGGGAGGGGAAAGGGAAAGGCATTCTCAAAGAGAAACAATAAATGTTCCACGACCCCACTCTCCCTACTGTATTTGGCCGTCGAGGCCAGACCACATGTTCGGCGAACACCGAACAACCTCCTCCGTCGAAGGCACCTCCGTCAGAGATCTTGATCGGCGGTGAACAGCTTTGCAGCTATGACGCCCAAGGAGGGATGTAAGTAATAATAAAAGTTAAGAACGACCAAAGGTCGAATAAAGTTTTTGCAATGTTTCTCAAGGAGCTCCGCGTAAAGGCGACCAATATCTGGACGGAAAAAAACAATCTGAGGGACCTCGACGCGTGAGGGATTGTGGGTACACTGCAAGTCACTATAGGAATAGTGTTACAGACACGCCTTGTCGACGTCCCTTTTCGACTACGAAAAACAAAATGCAATACTCCGCAGTGACCACCGGATGTCGGACTATGCGCAGCATGTGATTCTAAGCAGATTAACAAACATCAGAAATAAAGTTATTTCAGAAACAATAATGCAGGCGAGTGATTTCTTTCAATGCTATACAGATACAGCACACAGAGTGACATCAATAAAGGTCAGTAATAGCATTTATACATAGATCACCTTTACACATTGAGTTTGGGAGAGACGTTTCCGAGTCAGTTAGAACACACTTTAGCGGGGGCGCTGTTGAGCGCCGAACAAGATGGCCACCTGGAAGTTACTCTCCGCGGCAGGAAGGTCGCATGATCCTTTTTTCGGCACTTTCCCGCATTGGCAGTCGACCTTGGAGGGCTCGACTTGGGCGCTGAGTATCCGGGCATCATCTGGCCGAATCCCGACGAGAAACGGGGGCCCTGACATCCTGATATCTCCGTGCCCCTCCCCCACCAGCGAGGCGTCTTCGCACCAACGTTCAGCCCCGGCCGTGGGAGACGCCGGGCCTTTCTACACACCGGAGCCGACATCCACTTGAGCGAGGATCCGTGGGGCACTCCGAGGTCCTTGCCCCCCCCCCACCCACTTCTGCCGAGACTCGACACATGAGGAAGCCCCCCCCCCCGGAGCGTCGACCCTGCACTTATCCTGGGACCGCCACCCACCGCCGAGGGGGGTTGTGCACACGGCTGCTGCCGCGGCACGTCCCGGCGCCGCCTCGGAAGACACCCTCAGCACTGCAGCAGCCTGGCCCCTCCTGGACCGTGACCGTGCTCGCCGGAGGGGCCGATCATTGGAGGCCCTCCCCACACCTCAACGAGACTCCGGAGATGGGGTTGAGCTGCGGCGCACCTCGCATACCTGGTGCCGCGCTCCCCCGCTGACGCACACCGAAGGGCTCTGGGCCCAATAAGGTACGTGGAGGGGGGGGTACTGCCTCACTCCCCCCTTGCATCGCTCCGCGACCTGAGCGCTGGCGGGGCCCGACTCTGGGACATGCAATAGTCACTGGCTCCTCCGCTCGATACGCTCTGCCCTGGCTTTACTTCGCCCAGGTGTCCCCCTGCACAGTGGACCTGCCCGCATCCGTGCAATCTACTTGGGGTGCTCTGGGCCACGCTAGCCACCCACATGTCCACTCTGGGGGGACTCCTGGCCAGGGGTCTCCCGGTGCCTGCTACAACCTACATTGCTGCTCCTAAGCCACAGCCTGTCCATCTCATCGGCAGTGTACAGGGCTGGGTGGTGCTTTCTTCCACCCCTCCTACAGACTCGCCTGGATAACCAAATCTGGATCCCTGCGCTCATAGTGGCCATTGGGCAACGCCACCCACAACCCTTGTGTCATCCACGCCCGAGGCCCTCGGACTGCGCCTTCTACGTCACCTGGGGCAAGCTGAACCCCCGCAGGCTGCACCAGCAGCCACAAGCCTTACACATACGGGTCCACAGTCGCTGGCCCCCCCTGGAAGACCACCTGCTCTACATCACGCCTTGCTTACTGCCCTACGTGTTGTACGGTCTGAGCTCCCCCCACCTTTTTTCTTGAGCTGCTGTGACCCCCCCCCCTTAACCCATTGGAACTCCAATATCGCCAAGATGACCAAGGGGGCCGCAAAAAAACAGAGCTCCATCAATATGTTTGCGAGACGCCGGTGAGATCGCCAGAGGAAACCACTGAGCAGGCCCCCACTGCGTCATCATCCGCCACAGCTCCGGAGTCTCAAAATATGATGGACTTTATCCGTGAGGGCTTCACCGCACTCCACTCCAAACTAGACGACATGAACGGCACTATATCCTCTATCAAGGCCCACATTGAGAGGACAGATAGCCGGGTGGCGGAGGTCGAGACATGGGTGGGCTCCGCAGAGGATGCGCTGGGTGCCCTGCGTTCTGAGGTCGTCCCTCTATCCAACCGAGTCCTCGATGTGGAGAAGAAGGAGGACTTGGAATCCCGATCAAGGCGCAATAACCTCCGAATTATCGTGTTCCCGAGAATGAGGTTCATGAATCAATGGAAGATTTCGTTGAACACACATTACTGACACTCCTCGACTCACCCAAGCTCTCCCCGCAATTCACCATAGAGCGTGCACACCGAACTCTGACGGCTAAACCCAAGCCTTGTGCTCCTCCTCGGCCCATCATAGCCCGTGTGCTGAATTTTCGTGACCGCGATGCCCTCCTCAGGGCCGCGAGACTCAAGGGCTAGCTCCTACTCGGCGGCTCAAGGATCCATCTTTACCCAGACTTTTCGATGGCCGTCCAGCGTGAACGCAAGACTTTCCTAGCGGTCAGGCGCAGGCTGCGGGCCCACTCAATTAAATATGCCATGCTCTATCCCGCCAAACTTCTCAAAGAACATGCCAACCGGGTGTTCTTCACGCTCCCAAAAGAGGCCTCCAAGTTCATTGATGAACGTTACCCGGGCTGATTCCCCTCCTCTGATCACGGCTCTACAGTTATCCTTCAGCCCCGTTGAGGAGGGCCCAAGCCCGGCCATCTTCCTTTATCGGGGACATACTGGTTCTCTATTTTGTAATCTGCTTAGATTGTTTCATCTTTACGAATATGTGCCACATCAACATGTGCAAAAACCCCGTCCAAGTTACGTGCACATTTCCACTGTTGGCACCTTTTGCTTCACTTGGACCTGCCGCGGCCCGGAGAGACGCGGCCAATCCGGCCTACAGGCCCCCAGGCGCTGATGCCCTTAGTTTGGTTTTGGTTGAGGGGTTTTGGGATTGCCATCCATCTGTTTGGGTGAGGGATGTGGGTGGGGGTGGGACATGTTGGGGATTATGTTACTAAAAGCTTAACATTGGCAGCAAAGGCGGACCGCGGGGTGATACTCAGTGACTGTTTCCGCAGGGCTACTAAACTGGCCCATCGGTCATCAACATTTTTTCTGATACAATCGTCTCTGCATCAATGTCTGGGAGTGACTTTGACCTTTATGAGCTGGAATGTACGGGGGTTGGGTAATTACAAAAAGATGCGGCAGCTCCAGCTGCAGGCTGAGCGTCATGGGACCAAGGTTCTTTTTTTGCAGGAGACACATGCCCGACGGAACAGTGTGTGAGATTTGCCAAAACATGGGGTCCCCATAGATTCTTCACCGATTTCTCCTCCCAAAGCCGTGGGGTCATGACTCTCATCCATAAGAGTCTCAAGTTCACTCTTATCTCTTCACAAATTGACCCCCAAGGCAGATATGTACTGCTTCATGCCACACTTAAAAACAAGGAGATAGTCCTGCTTAACATTTATGGCCCTAATATAGATGACCCTGATTTCTATGTACAGGTCACGTACCTCCTCGATGGCGTCCCCATCCTCTGGGGGGGTGATTTCAATACAATTTTTGATGTAGCCCTCGATAGATCTGGGTCCAGGCCCTGTCAACTTTCCAGGGCAGCCTATGCTGCACTATCATCCCTACCCCGTCTCGCCATGGTTGATGCATGGAGGTTCTTCTACCCGGATTCTCGTGCTTACTCTTTCTACTCCTCAGTCCACGATTCCTATTCCCGTATTGATAGATGGGTGATCTCCAACGAATTGGTTAAGAATGTCATACAGCTAATGATCCTTCCCAGAACCCTGTCTGACCACTCTCCGGTAACCGTCACCATAGGTTGGGGGCCGGATCCCGGCCGATCTCGAGGTTGGAGGTTGAAACCCCTCTCCCTTCTGGATCCAGAGTTTTGCTCCGAGCTCGAGGTATCCTATTGAGGAGTTCTTCGAGACGAACACGGGCTCGGTGGCATCACAGGCCACTCTATGGGAGTCCTTTAAGGCTTATTTTAGAGGGATAGCGCTGTCAAAGGAGAATGGTGTCCTTAAGTCGATCCGTAGAGATCTCGCCGTGAGTGAATACAAATTATCGATCCTGGAGGCTAAATGCTCACTCCACTCCGCCCCGGTTACCCTGGCGGATATCGGGGTGGAGCTGGATACGTTCCGATCCCTAGTGGAGCGCGAACACAAATTTTTAGATAACCCTGGCATGGCGAGGAGATACGGGGAGGGTTAAAGCCCTGGCCGATTTCTGGCAAGACTGATCCGTCATGAAACGGGTTCCCCGCATATACTTGGGATTGAGAGGTCCGACGGCTCTATGGCTGTCACCGCACAGGACATCAATATGGAATTTTTCACATTCTATGAAGCCCTATATTCCAACTCTGATGAGGTGTTAGCGGTGGAGGTAGATTCCTTTCTCGATACCCTTCCTTTGTCGACTCTCTCTCCGGAGGCCGCGGGCTCCCTTGATTCCCCACTCACGCTCGAGGAGCTCTCTGATGCTATGGACTCCTTATCCTCGGGGAGAGCCCCTGGCTCGGATGGTATCCCAGTTGAATTTTATAAGCGCTATAAATCACTATTGCTGCCTCACCTTTTGGCTCTCTGGGAGGAATCGGTGGAGGCCGGTGTATTTCCCCCTTCACTCCGCGAAGCCACAATTACAGTATTACTTAAATCTGGTAAATCCCCCTCGCAATGCGGTTCCTACCGCCCGCTCTCACTTATAAATTGCGATGTCAAAATCTATGCCAAGGTACTGGCACTCCGGTTGGCTCCATTTTTACCATCTATCATCCACCCAGATCAGGGGGGCTTCATCCCAGGTCGCTCTACCTCTCTGAACCTAAGGAGTCTCTTTAATATAATTAATAGAGTAAACCCCGAGACACAAGCGGTGGCTGCCACGCTTGACATGCAAAAAGTGTTCGATTCGGTTTCATGGAGGTATTTGTGGCAGGTCCTCGAGAGCTGTAAATTTGGCCCCTCCTTTCTTTCCTGGGTTAGATTGCTTTACTCTGATCCGGTGGCTAGGGTCCGCGCTGACGGCCGTTGCTCCCCTCTCTTTAAGATCGCCAGGGGGACAAGACAGGGATGCCCCTTCTCTCCTCTGATCTTTGCTATAGCAATAGAGCCTTTTGCCGATATGCTCCGCCAATTCCATGCGCATAGAGGTCTCCGCGCTGCGGGCCAGGCGGACAGTGTCCCTATATGCGGATGACGCACTGCTGTTTATTCGCTCTCCCTCCATCAACTTACCCCCAATATTGGAGGACGTCATTCATTTTGGCCAAATCTCGGGCCTTAAGGTGTATTGTTCAAAATCCACACTCTTCCCACTCACGGAGTGCACTCACCCCCCCCCTGACACCCAGGGGTTCACATGGGCTCAGTCTACGATTACCTACCTGGGGATAGAGGTAACGCGCCATCAAGCGCTGACCTTCAGGGAGAACTACCAGAAGTATCTTACACATCTGTCGTCTAAAGTCCTAGTCTGGGACAAACTCCCAATATCCCTCGCAGGCAGAATTGGTCTACTGAAAATGGTTGTGTTGCCCCAACTACTTTACATGTTCACCAATATTCCCTTGTGGCCAGGGGAGGGCTTCTTCCGTGAGCTGACCCGCACTTTCAATTCCTTTCTTTGGCACTCGGGTGCGGTTCGCCTTAAACTTGTTACCTTGTCTACCCCTATGACTTACGGGGGTTTTGGCGCCCTTAATTTCCTCAAATACTGGCTCGTATCCCAAATCCAATATACATCCTACTGGTTTAACACAACGGAGTCCCCCCCCCCCCCATGTTCGACTCGAGAAACTTGCGGTCTGCGACCGCGACATCCGCTCCCTGGTGATACAACCCGCCCCCCCCTGGAGCTGGACTCCCAGAGCCCCGTTGCCTGCACATCCCTGGCATTGGCGAAAACATGGAGGCTGACCGGAACTGCTTACGCCTTTCATGGCAACCTCCCTCTCTGGAACTTCCTTCCAGGGGTCCCACGGGTGCCACTGGCCATGGTTCGTCACTGGGCTGAAGCGGGATTATGAGTTGCTGCGTGATGTGTTTGATCAGGGTATATTCGTTGAATGGCCTGACCTCCCATTGTCCTTAAGGAGTGGCCAGTGTGTATGGCTCCAATATTCATCCCTTCGTAGGAACCTTAAACGTAATTACCAGATGTTCCCAGCATTACCACCGGACGACCCTGCCATCGAGGAACTCACCTCCCCCTCGCCCACTAGAGGTAAAATATCTAGACTATGCTGCAGTCCAGATCTATTCCAGAGTTCACTAAACTGAAGCGAGCGTGGGAGGCAGACCTTGGTGTTGAAATGTCGGATGAGCGCTGGGCACACTTATGCGAACGCATACACAGGGTGTCTTTCAACTCCCGTTTCAAGCTGATTCAGTTTAAAGTACTACATAGGTTCCACTACACCCCGATCAGATTACACCACATGTCCAGCGATCACCCCTCTAGCTGCCCTAGATGCGGTCAGGATACTGCCGATTACATTCACATGATTTGGTCCTGTCCCCGCCTCTCACAGTTCTGGGAGGCAGTTTGTTCGACGGTATCTGCTATGCTCGACCACCCCATCAATCCCTCCCCGGGGGTATGTCTCTTCCATGACCTCCCAGGCCTCTCCCGGAATTCCAAAAAACTACCTGGCCTCTGCATGCTTCTCGCGGTACGATCCATCCTACTTTGCTGGCTTCGCCCCTCACCTCCCACACATGCCCAATGGCTAAGAGCGGTCACGTGGGCCTCAGACTCTGAGGAAGCCTGGTCTCAGCTACAACCCACTCGCTCCAGGCCTAGGAATATCTGGCTCAGATTCCGATCTTATATGTCCGACCTGAATACGACACCGGATACATCTCCCTCAGCTGCCTCCCCCACTAGCTCGAGTCCTCACCCCTATCATAGCTCTCGGTCATCCTGCCCATGTTATAAAAATGCCCAATGGTTATGTTTATATATGAAGCAACCTCTGTATGTCTATATTGTGTACATCTGTATTCATATTGTAATTGCCTGGCGCTGTTCGCCTGTGTTTTGCTGCCACGCTGAATAAAAAAAAAGTTTTAAAAAAAAGAACACACTTTAGCAACTGTTTCAATAGATAGTTTTGCCCTGAGTGATGTAGGCAGTCTTTTATACCAGTAATAGTTTCAACAATTAAACAATGTAAGCGAACAAGCACTGCCAAAGCCAGTAGGGTTCAGATGAGGAGCTTTTAGGAAACCGGGACAGCCAAAGTCATGGGACACTTCCAGTTTTGATGCAGCTTTTCTTAGAGATGCTTGATCAAACAATCAGGAGTTCTTTGAAAGAAATGACAGTTGCTCAAGAGGTGCATAACTGATGGAGTACAAGCTGGAAGACCAGTGAGTTGTCATTTGTAGAGGTTTGAAAATAATTCCCAAGTCAGGAAGCTACAAATGGCAAAGGTAGTTCTACTCAAAGACCCACAGTAACTTAGAATTGAACAAAAGGTTCCAGCTGAATTCTTTCCTGATGCAGCGATGCAGACCCTTGTTCCTGCTCCTTGGTCATGGTGACAAAGGGGATGGGGTGGGGGGGGGGGGACA
Organism: Ambystoma mexicanum; assembly: GCF_040938575.1. NCBI lineage: Eukaryota > Metazoa > Chordata > Amphibia > Caudata > Ambystomatidae > Ambystoma > Ambystoma mexicanum. The sequence continues at coordinate 410,441,252 of NC_090927.1, forward strand.
ACGTCTGGTGGGCTTATGCAGCAGCACTCTGAAGAGGGACTTAGCAGCAATGGATTCCACTTTTTGGTTTTGGCACCTTTTTCTCAGTGCCAAGAAGGAACCAATACCTCTGAAAGTATTTTCCTCAGTCCTGAACTCTGGTGAGGGACTCTGGATGAAGATTTCTTGTTTCTGTAGGTACACAAGGATGCCCACGTATTTGGCCGGGGTCATTCTCTGGAAAACAATGCACTTTATGGTCAGGGTTCCGCGAGCATTGGGATTCTGCAGCCTAGGAAACCCTCAGCAAGTCGAGGGGATGAGCCAAAATGAAGTAGTACTCGAGGCTAGTTGGTCCCACCAGCCTAAGGGAGGAAGTCGTCCTGCACAGATCTTCACTGTCGAAACGAAAAACTGCGTCAGCACAGCTGCAAGGCTGCACTGGTGTTTCTGCGGTCCCAGAAGGTGCTGCTGGCGTCTCTGCTCGTCCTCTTTGTTGGATGTCTTGTTGCAGTGGTCAACTGTCTGAAGTACCAAAATCCTCACCTTATATGTGAGATCCCATTCAGCCCTAAGGCTGTCAATCACCTGGGGGGTGGCTGTCCTCCAGGACAGCCAGCCAGCCAGCCAGCACTGATTTCAGTCAAGCACACCTACAGAGAAAAGAAACCGAAGCTTTGGGCCCCACCCTCACTTCCTGCCTTTCCAGACAATGCGGCCTTGGCGGGCTTCAAAGGCAAAATGCACAAAGGACTCAAACCTAGTTTAAACAGAGTTAAAGCCCAGAAAGAACTGGTTGTTAGGGACAATGCTCAGAAATGTGCCAATTCCCTCTACCTTAGAGACCCCGAGCAACTTTGCTGGATTTTGAGGACTTCATTTTTTTTTTTACCTGGAGAGAGCGAGACTCTTTTTCCCCACTTTCTCATATATTTTAATGAGATTTTTTGTACTCTGTTTCTTTTGGTTGTGGAGTCTGACAAACTCCATAGGCATCATCTTTTGCATGGTGTCACACAGCACCTTCAGTGCAGTGACACAGGGAAGTCTTCCAGATTTCCCAAAGGTTTAACTACCTTCTCTGGGATGTACTACTGTTTCCCAGAGCAGTAAAGTGAAATAGACTTTACTTACATTTGTAACTTTCTAGACCCAGCACACACTATCTTACAATAGGGTGCTGGAGGGGTCACCTAGTATCCACTTAGTCTAGAATCTCAGCTAAAAAGCTTTGTTACCCTTTCCTCGTGGCAGTGGTTTCTTTTTTTACTACCATGGTGTGCATTTGCGGCGGGCTGCGTTCGCAGCTGCAGTAAAGAACCCAAGGTTGCCATTTTTGTCAAAATGGCCCCAGTCTTAATTTTCGCCATTTCTTTGTGGAAAGGTCCTTCTTGAGATTTACTCTGCGCGCCAAGGTTTGGTCCCTTTGTTTTGCCTTTGGTGGGATTCACAAGTGAAGCCTGCCTCGGGCTCCAGGGTTTCTGGGGTAGGCAGGAAGTGAGGCAGGTGCCCGAAACTCCCTGTGCTAAGTCTCCTAGGAGACCCAAATGCACTTTGTGACGATTGCTTGGCTGACTGTCCTGCAAGGACAGCCACCCTGCTGGGTGAGTGACAGCTAGGCTGGAAAGAAAGGGAGATAGCTGTATAAAAGGTGAGTCTCTTGGCTTGGAAGGCAGAGTCGACCCCTGCAGCCCCTGCAAGGACAACTTCTCGCTTTTGCGTTGGTGGGACCAATCAACTCCAAAGTAAGCCGCCTGGACACCCATCTCGGAGCTGGTAGAATTTCCAAAGAGTTGCTGCTGGACACCGTATAGCCAGGGAGAGGTACACCAGATTGTGTGTGTTGCTTTTAAGTTGGCCAAGATCTCCAGGAAGTTCCTCTTGACTCCCAGGAAGCAGGACTGACCGAGCCCCCTCAGAGTGCCGGACCACAGAAGCAAGTAAAGTCCATCTCGACAGCCAGGAACCGCGGTGTTGCTATTTGCAGTAGACGCGAGGAGCTGAAACACTGAACAGACAATGAAAGTGAAGTTTGCTGGTTGCAAGTTTTGACCGTCCCAGTGCAGGAGCCCCCCAACGTCCTCCCTCTTGTCCCCATGACTGAGGCCCAGAAACAATGAGATCTGCAAAGGAACAGGAGTCATATGCTGCATCTTTTCTTCATTTTAAAGGAACTGTACAATGTCTAAGAGAACTTAACGCTTGTTGTAGAATTGCTGGCATCTTCTACTATTTCACTTGTCTAACAGCTTGTGTCCCTACATTGATTCATCTTTCAAACATTGTGCAAAGACTTTTCTACCCATCTTCAAAGAAGTGCTTCAGCCCATATAGACTCTTGCCTATTGACTTTGGCTTAGCCTGTTTTAACTGAATGACTTATTGGGGGATCTGAAAGTATTTGCCTGCTTAAGAAATATTTGTGGCATCTTGTTTGCTCGAATAAAGTTTACCTTTTTACTTGCTCTTAACTAAATCTGAATGCAAACAGCACCCTAGCAATTGTAAACACTTGTGTATAGGCGCAATATAAATGCCATATCATATCATACCTGAGGGTGTAGGTCTCTGCTGTATGCCATCCCAAATGGGTATTTACTAATTCTGAACTAAGAGATTGGGTAATTTTGAAGTATATTTGTGTGGTGTTTTACAGTGTTCCCTTCTGAAGAAGGCTTATATTAACTGACTGGTAAATAAATTATTAATTGTTTCATCAAGAAAACCTGTGAGTGTCTGCTTGAATACTTGTCAACGTGAATCTCTAACTCGCGTACAGCTCACATTGACCCCTGTTGAGATAAGCCTGGCTACTTGTCCACACTACCAACCTGTGTAGTACAGACTTATACCAAAGGTTGGGCTGCTACTGCCAGGAGGTCAGGGTTGTTGTAGTGCACCCTAAGGGTACTGCATACAATCCTGCCCAACACTGGCTAATACGAAATTGGTGAAAAAAGAAGACCAGGCCCATTTCAGAGGCATTGTCACACATTGGTGCTGTTCTGCAGCTTAGAAATCAGCCTGCTAGGACCCTGCACAAAAGGTAGTAAAACGAACCAATGCCACCAGCCATTCAAGTTAGTCAGTGAACAAAATGTTACATGAGAAGTGGGATAAGAAGTTACTATGTAACCCCCCCGGCACTCCAAATAGGGTGGTGTGTGCTGGACCCACAAAAGAGAAAGCCAAGTAAGATAATAGTTCTCACTTCCACACTTGACTTGCATTGTTCCCTACGGTCGCTAAATAGACCCTTTGGTCACTAATAGACCACAGTTGACTTGCATTGTGTCCTTGTGCCTTGGCACTGTACCTAGCATGACAGCTGCATTTAGTCTGCCTATTCTTGACCAGTTCAAATTACTACTGAAACTGTACCTAGCCTGATAGTTGCATCTAGCCTGCCTAGTTTTAGCCACCTCAATTGCCACTGAAACTACACCTAACTGACTATTACTCAGCCACTTAGCATGTACACCCTGAGTCTTGCCTACAGGTCACCCTGGCTACCATTGTATATCGCCCTCCTCATCACATTAGGAATACAACCACTTAAAATAAGCACCAAAGCTAACATTCTGAGAGCTCACACCACGTCCTATTCCACCCATAGCACCTGCCCTATCATGCTTAACGCACAACAACCCAATACTGTAATTAAAATGACCCACTATCCAGATAGCACCACTCTACAAAGGCCATGCAACACTACAGACAGAAACCTAAGACTATGTGCTCGCCTGTCCAAACTGCATGAGCTACCTGCCAAGAAAGCTGAACTACTAAAATTCCAAAATAAAATACAGTTACCCTTGAAGGGTATTGCAGAACCCACCAGGAAACAGGCCAAGCCTAACAGACCCAGAATAAACAACTCCAAACAGACAACCAAAGGTAGTCACAACACCACCTGCCCTAACTTAGCAGACCACAAACCCCATCTCAAAGGTGCGCTTATAAACGCCAGGTCGCTAGTCGCACACGCCACAGAGATCTGAGATATCATTGCCACAGACAACCTAGACATTTTGGCCATTTCAGACTCCTGGCTACATGATGTGGCTGGCCCAGCCCTATCACAAGCAGTCCCAGACAACTATACAATCCTACGTGCGGACAGACTCACCTCCCGAGGTGGAGGTCTAGCAATCATAGCTAAAACTAGCTTGGACATGAGGATCACCACTACTACCACTATGCAATCCTGCGAATGCCTCACGGTCAAAATAGCCATCGCCAACTCCCAAACATTATCCTCATCTACAGACCACCAGGTCCTATCGGAACCTTTGCTGAGGACATCTCGACATCCCTGTCCAATAACCTAAAAAATACATCCCAAACAATAGTGCTAGGAGACTTTAATCTAGGCTATAATGACAATAAGGACACCCAATCGACAGCGATTGCTCTGACCTTGAAAGAGCTAGGATTCTCCCAAAAAGTTGAATTACCTACCCACAACAAAGGTTGCATCCTTGATTGGATAGCAGAACATAATTGCGAAGTAAATATTATGGACTCTGTACCGCAGATCTGGACTGACCACTACCTGCTATTATTCACAGCGACAACTAACCGGGCCACTGTCCCGTCCTCACCCGCCCCACCTCTGCCAACGAGAAATAAAAAACTAATGACAGCAGAAAATCTGATGCCCGTTATAATACCTAAATTGAACTCACTACCTGACAGCATGGACCCTAATCGGTTAGTTGAACATTATAACGTAGCCATGACCTCAGCCCTGGATCACATAGCCCCACTCAAACTAAGAAATAGCAAACCAAAAAAACACCTCAATTCTTGGTTCATGCCCCATCTAAAAAATCTCAGGCTGGCCAAAAGAAAACTTGAAACTATTTGGAGACTCTCCCCATCAGTCAAAAATAAACTCGACCTCTCCAAAGCCGCCTCCCAATACAAGAAAGAAATACTATTAGCCAAACAAGAAACCTACAATACTAGAATATCCAACTCAAAATCCAGTGTCAAAGAACTGTTCAGCATTCTGAAAGAATTGGAAACACCTGTTGTACCCCAAGAAAACTGCACCAAGGATAAAAAAATGGTGCTCTAGCATACAACTTGCTTTAACAAAGTAGCAAATCTTCAAACTAAAATTGCCATCAAGAAGGCATCGCTAACACCACACATCCCTCAGAGCTCAGCGCCACCGCCACAGCCTAAGATGGGAGCCCGATTCTGCTTTTCTAAGGTATCGATCATAGAGGTAGAAAAGGTTATCCTGGGACTGAAACCGTCCAACTGCAAAGGCGACCAATGCCCAGCACAACTCATCAAGGATGCTGCGAGAGAACTATCGCCATTTATAACCAAACTAATCAACTCCTCCTTTACCTCAGGTTCAGTACCGATCAACCTAAAAGAGTCCTGGGTACTGCCACTACTAAAGAAACAAACCCTTGACCCTGCCATTCCAACTAACTTCAGGCCCATCACGACTGTGCCCTTTCTTCTAAAAATCTTAGATAAAGTGGCTTACATGCAAATTCAAAACTTCCTAGAGTCTAACCACCTACGTGGAACCCGTCAATCAGGATTCTGCTCGCAACATGGGACCGAGACAGCGTTAATAGACCTTAAGGCCCAAATAGACTATTGCAGAGAATGGTCAAGCGGCCCTACTTCTCTTCCTGGACCTATCAGCGGCATTCGACTTAGTGGACCACACGGTCCTCTGTAGTCACCTCGATTTGGCAGCACACTTCTCAAAAGAGGCCATAATTTGGAGCAAGTCATTCTTGAGTAATCGGACCATGAGAGTCTTCGCTCCATCAGCCTCAGCAGATCCAATTCCCATAACATTCGGTGTTCCACAAGGGTCTTGTGTGTCACCCACCCTCTACAATGTCTTCACGAAGCCCCTCTTTGACGAAATGGATCTTCTGGGTATCCAGATCCTCCTCCCTCTCAGGAGATTACGCCAAGGACCTGGCCATAGTGAACAGGATATATAGCATAGTTCAGGAATGGATGGCCACACATGGCTTATGCCTGAACGATAAAAGAACAAGTTACTTTCTTACCTGGTAACGTTCTTTCGATGGGATGGTCCGACGACGTATTCCATATCTATGACAGGTAATCACCACAGCTGTGCTGCTTCGGAAACTTTTCCGGCGTCTGCGTCCTGCGTCGATGACGTCGATGCGCCGACGTCGAGGACCTCCTCCGACGTCCGACGTCATCCGATGTGATAAGTAGGACGCACGACGCCTGTAGCCTCAGTTGTAGTTTTTTCCCCCAGAACGTGTGACATAAGTCAACTGCCAGTCAGACAAAAAGCCTTGCGGAACGTAAGCTGCAATCGCAAAAGAAATTCTGCAGCGGGGAAGGCAGGGCGGGAGCGATATGGAATACGTCGTCGGACCATCCCATCGAAAGAACGTTACCAGGTAAGAAAGTAACTTGTTCTTCGAGGGGATTGGGTCCTCCGACGTATTCCATATCTATGACAGACTCCCAAAGCAGTACCAGAGCAAGGAGGAGGGAAAGAATTTATAAACAAAATTTAGAATAGCCAATCAAATAGCAGAGCAAAGGACCGCCTTGCCAAAGGCCAGATCCTGCCCTCTGATGGAATCGAGGGAATAATGCCGTACAAATGTATGTACTGAAGCCCAGGTGGCTGCATCACAGATGTTGCGAATAGGAACACCCCTCTGCAGGGCAGTAGATGCAGCCATACCCCTGGTAGAATGGGCCCGCAAGCCAGCCGGTGGGTCCTTACCCGCCAAGCGGTAACACTCCGAGATGGCCAAAATAATCCAGCGGGACAAAGTCTGTTTCGTCACAGCTTGCCCCAAACGCTTACCAGCGTAACCAATAAAGAGTTGATCGTCCACTCTGACCCGGGACATGCGTGAAACATAAAAGCTTAAAGCTCTCCTAGGATCAAGCCTATGGAGCCTCTCCTCTTCCTTACCAGGATGCGGAGGAGGATAGAATGCCGGAAGAACAACCTTCTGGGCTAAATGAAATTCCGTCACTACCTTCGGAAGAAAAGAAGGACGAACTCGAAGGACAACCCTGTCCTTGTGGAAAACAGTGAAGGGTGGCTTAACTGAAAGTGCCTGTAACTCACTCACTCTGCGAGCGGAAGTAACCGCAACTAAAAACACAGTTTTCAGAGTTAACAGCCTCAAAGGGCAAGAATGTAAAGGCTCAAACGGAGCACCCATAAGAAACCTAAGAACAAGGTTTAAATCCCAACCGGGCACCAGGAAAGGTGACGGAGGGAACACATTAGTGAGCCCTTTCAGAAACTGTGAAATTAAAGGGATCTTAAAGTAAGAACACTCATCAGACGAGCGCTTAAAGATGGACAGCGCCGCCAGGTAACCTTTAATGGTACCCACTTGCAAGCCCCTGTGGGCCAAAGAAAGCAAAAAGGACAGAACCATGGGGATGTCACATGCAAAAGGATCCACATTCCGAACTCTGCACCAGTCGCAGAACTTACGGCAACGGTACAGAGACTTAGTTGCTGGCCTTCGGGCCGAAAGCAACACCTCCATCACGTCTTCAGGGAGGTCCCAATCCCTATACCTCAACCTTTCAGAAGCCAAGCGTGAAGGTTGAGGGATCTGACCTCTGGATGGAGAACCAGACCCCCCTCCCGTGAGAGCAGATCGTCTCGGTAGGGAAGACGACGTGGAGGGCAGATGGACAAGTCGAGAAGGTCCGGGTACCACGTCCTCCGAGCCCACGCCGGAGCAATGAGGATCATCCGGGAACCGAACTTCCGCAACCTCCGCAGCACTTGCGGGATGACGGGGACTGGAGGAAACGCGTACAGCAGCGGGAACGACCAATCCACCACGAACGCGTCTCCTAAGGCTCCTTTTGGAGGAAATTCCCGCGAGCAGAACCTCTCGCACTTCCGGTTGACACTGGAGGCGAAGAGATCCACTTGAGGGGTCCCCCAAAGGGCGAAGATCTCCAGGAGAATCTCCTGAGCCAACTCCCACTCGTGAGAGATCGCGCTCTGCCTGCTCAGAGCGTCCGCCGTCACGTTTTCGACTCCGGCCAGATGAACTGCCGAGACCGAAACTTCCTGCTGGATGGCCCAGAACTCGAGCTGCATCGCCTCCCTGCACAGAGGAAGTGACCCTGCCCCCCCCTTTTTGTTGAGGTAGTGCATGGCCACCGTGTTGTCCGTCAGGATCAGGACATTCCTTCCTCGCACAGTCGGCAGAAAAGCCTTCAGGGCTAGCCTGACGGCCCTCAGCTCCAACAGATTGATATGGAGTCTGGACTCCGACGGAGACCAACGACCGCTGACTGTCAGCTCGTTGGCATGAGCTCCCCATCCCGTGAGGGATGCATCCGTCACGATCGTCACCTCCGGCCAGGGAAGCCAAAATGGAGCCCCCTTCATCAAGTTGCCTTTGACGGCCCACCACAGAAGGTCCTGGGCGACCGAGGGCGGCACCTGAATCGGGTCCGACATCCTGCCGGAGGACTGCGACCATTGCATCTTGAGTGCCCACTGCAAAGATCTCATGCGCAGGCGAGCCTCTGGCACCAGAAGAATGCAGGATGCCATGAGGCCGAGCAACCTCAAGAACTCGAACGCTGGGAGCGTCTGGGCATGCTGAAACTTGTGCACCATCTGCTGAATGCGAAGAGCCCTCACCTGGGGAGGAAAACACTGCCCCAGGGAAGTGTTGAGCACTGCTCCGATGTACTGGAGCCTCTGCGTTGGCGTCAAATGGGACTTCTTTAAATTGAGGGAGAAGCCCAGCCTGTGGAGGGAGTGGCAGGTGACGGACAGATGATCCAGGACTTGCTCGGGAGAGCTCCCCCTGATCAACCAATCGTCCAGGTAGGGGTAGACGTGAATCCCCCCTTGCCTGAGATGCGCTGCCACCACCACCATGAGCTTGGTGAAAACCCTCGGGGCGGAGGTCAATCCGAACGGCAGGACCCGAAACTGAAAGTGCGAGTCGCCAACCGCGAACCTCAGGTACTTCTTGTGCTTGGGATGGATCGGCACATGGAAGTAAGCATCCTTGAGGTCGAGTGACACCAACCAGTCCTGAAGCTGAAGGGCCTGGAGGACTTGAGAGAGAGTAACCATCTTGAACTTGTCCTTCCTGAGGAGTTTGTTCAAACCGCGCAAGTCCATGATGGGTCTCAATCCCCCGTCTGTCTTGGAAATCAAAAAATAAGGGGAATACCATCCCTTGTTCCTCTCCGCTACAGGCACCAGTTCTATAGCGCCTTTCTCCAGCAGGGCTTGAATTTCCTGCGCAAGGAGCGGATCCGGACACTTCAAAGAGGTTCCCCGGTGGATTGTCGCGAGGCCTGTGCCGAAAGGGAAGACAGTAGCCGTGGGCTATGATCTCCAGAACCCACACATCTGAAGCAATGGCTTGCCACTCTACAAGATGCTGCGCCAGCCTTCCCCCAACCGGCGAACCATGGGACATGGCCTCACGACAGAGTGGGAGCGGCTGCGGCGTTACCTGAGGGCAAAGAGGCAACTGCCCGAGCGGCCTTGGCACCACGGGTACCCTGTCGTCCACCTCTGGTACCCCTGCGATGGCCTCTTTGACTGCCAGCTCCTCTCGCTTTACTGAAGGATGAGTAATAGCGAAAGGAACCACCCCTCCACTGCTGTCCCCTAGGACGAAAAGGCGGAGGTTGGCGAACTGCAGCGCCCAACGACTTTGCTGCAGCTTTCGAGGTCTGCAACCTCTCAAGGCTCTCGTCAGCCTTGCTGCCAAAAAGGTGTTCACCATCAAAGGGCATGTTGAGGAGCCGGGACTGCACATCAGGAGCAAACCCCGACTTCCGCAACCACGCAAACCTGCGTATCACGGTGCTCGCCGCCATGGACCTACTGACGCATTCAGCCAAGTCCAGACCCGACTGAACGGACTCACACATGGCATCCTTACCATCCTGGACCATAGCAAGGAAACCATCCCGTTCATCCCCTTCGGGAATATGTTCGGCCGCTAACGCAACACAGTTCCACAGAGTGTGCGTGAAACGTGACAAGGCACAAATGGAGTTGGCCGCCTGAAGCGCCATACCACCAGAAGAAAACACGTTCTTCGCCCAGCCATCAAAACGTTAGTCGTCCCTATCAGGAGGGATGGTAGGGTACGACGCCTGCTTTGCCGGGGCCGTGGCCGCCTGCACCACCAAACTTTCCGGAGTGGGGTGCCTGGTCAAGTAGCAGGGGTCGCTACTGGCTGGACGGTATTTACGCGACAAGGATCTGCCCACCGCCGGGAGACTCTCCGGAGCAGTCCAAGCCGCCGCCACCCTTCTCTGTAAAGCCATATGGAACGGCAGTACCGGGTCAGTTGGGGGACCAACATCAAGGATGTCCGTCAGATCATCCTGCACAAACTCCCCTGGGGGAGTAGACCATCCCAGATACTCAGACACCCTAGCCATAAGGCGCCGGTACGAGGAATCGGCATGGGAGCCAGGCTCAGGCCTACAAAATTCCACCTCCGGAGAGGTGTCCAGTCCACTGGCATCATGCAGCGACTGCCTCAAATCGTCAAACTGACTATGGCCTGAGACAATGTCATCCGGCACCAGACTAGGAACCAGGCCATCAGAATCCTCATCCGCCTCCGAAATATATTCCAGGTGGCGAAAAGGCACCCGAGAGTGCTTGCTCTTAACCAGAGCCTTCCTAGGGGGTACACCCGTGACACGGGGCACCTCCGACACGAAAGGCGTCGAGCAAATCGGCGCCGACTCCGAGAAAACCGGCAACGGCGCCGAGAGGATCGGCGTCGACGTCAGATGCAGCGCCTCCAGTATCGGCGGCGTCGACACAGCCCTCGAAGCCGGAGCCCCGAGCGTGTCCCTCGACGACCTGATCGTCGACGGCGTCGACGAGGCCCTCGAAGCCGGAGCCTCGAGAAAGCCTGTCGACGCCCTCGACGCCTCAGACGTCGATGTCTTCCTCGAAGACTTCACAGGAGCACACGGTCTCGAACGCGTCGAGGACCGGGACCTGGAACGGGTACGGCGAGAACGAGCCTCCTTGTCCGAACGGGACCGCTCCCGTGACTCGTGCCGACCACTCTTGCGAGTGGCGTCTCTCGACCTCACACGGCCGACCCCACTCAGGGGCGCGGACGGCTGAGTACCCTGCGACTCAAGAATCGCCAACATTTTCTTCCCGAAGGAAGCCCATTCCTCCGGCGTCGCACGGCTGGTGGGGCAACCGACGAGCCGGGCAGAATCCTCGGAAGAGGACCTGGAAGGCGACCGGTGACGGCGCTTCCGAGAACGCCTCGAAGAGGCCGAGGAGTGGCGAGACCCACTCCTAGAAGAAGACCGACGAGACTTCCGACGATGACGCGGAGAGTCACCCCTCGAATCATCCGTCGAAAGCCCCGCCGACTTCGACTTCCGGGGCTTGGACACCCGACCTACCGACAACTTCTTCTTACGTTCGCGTAAGGCTTTGGACGTGAGCGACTGGCAGTCGATACAGTCATCCGTGTCGTGGGCCTCCCCGAGGCACCATAGGCAGGCGTCGTGCGAGTCAGTCACCGACATCTTGGACCCACACTCCCCGCATTCTTAAAGCCCGGACGCGGGGTTGAAGACGAAGTGGAAGACATCGCCGAAGGAAATACACAAACGAACAGGTTCGAAGAACCAGAAAGAACAGAACTCCAAAGAGTCGAGGCTTAGAACCGAGAAACACGAAGCAACACGTTCGCGGAAAAAACGGAACTGAGGCTACAGGCGTCGTGCGTCCTACTTATCACATCGGATGACGTCGGACGTCGGAGGAGGTCCTCGACGTCGGCGCATCGACGTCATCGACGCAGGACGCAGACGCCGGAAAAGTTTCCGAAGCAGCACAGCTGTGGTGATTACCTGTCATAGATATGGAATACGTCGGAGGACCCAATCCCCTCGAACTGAGCTTATCATCCTGGGCACCACTACCTATATATCCAAACTCAGCCCTGATTATGACAACTTTATTATCGATGGGAACAACATAAAAGTAGCTCACGAAGTAAAAACCCTAGGATTCTACCTAGACGCCACCATGAACTTTACCAAACAAGTTAACTCTCTAGCTTCTGCCACAGCATACACATGCAAACTTATTAGAGCGAGCAAACAATTCCTCTCTACAGATAGTTGCATTACACTTGCCAGAGCCTTGATACTATCCAAATTAGACTATTGTAATGGACTTTACATTGGAGCAAATAAACAGACCATCCACAAAATTCAAGTGCTCCAGAACAATGCCTTGAGAGCAGCACTAAAGATTAATAGAAATGAGCATATATCCTCTACTAGAAGAAAACACAAATGGCTCTCCATCATAGACAGAATTCATCTCAAAATCGCTTCCCTCACCCACAAATGCATCAACAACAAAGCTCCACCTTACCTCATGGACAGATTACGCAAAAGAACTTCCTCCAGACCTACCAGAATAGCCAACGCAAACTGCCTCCAAGTTCCGCGTTTCAAACTTGCCACTATAGAAGGAAATAGCTTCCCGGTCAAGGCTGTGCAGTTATGGAACTCCCTCCCCCATGACGTCAGAGAACCTCAGCCTTTTGCAAAATTTAGACAAAACCTCACTAGGTGGCTGAGAGCCAATGACAGCTAACTACTCCACTTGCCACATTGTACATTTCTGTATAACCGTCCATAACTGTATATAATTTACTGTACTATTGCTGATGTCTATGTCTACACTTCCTGCCTTTTCCTTGTACTTGCAATTAGCCGAGCATAACTGTAACCAAGCTCAGCGTATCTGTACCTTCATCTGATTTTTATGTACCTGTAACTAAGCTGAGCATATCCTTGTCTGCTTGCGCCCTGATACTCACTAAACTATTCTTGTGAACTGTAGTTCACACAAGAAGATGTATTTAATCATTCAGTGGCACTGCACAGAGGGTGCTGTGTGTCACTATACAAAAAGCAAATCACAGACAGTAAAATAGAAAGAGCGAGTGGAAAAAAAAGACCACTCCGCAAGTAAAAATAGAGAGTCCAGCAAAAGTTATGGGCGTCTCTAAGGTTAAAGAGAATTCACACAGAAACTGAAAATTCTCCCTAACAACTGTGAACTTCCCAGCATTGCGGACCCCCTTTTTATGTATTCTGGCACTTGCAACGCCTCCTGGGTGGGGATGTCAGGGAAGGAACAAGTTGCTTACCTGTAACTGTCGTTCTCCAGCATGGGTCTGGCATGGATTCACATGCTCATGAATACATAGCAGTACACATGCACAACCACGAAAGGAGGCAAAGGCTCAACATAAGCATCTCTTACCTCCTCACCAGGCTCACCTTCAAGCAAACAGGTTGCGCAGCACTGCTTGGCGACTCTGGACTCCTCCCTGGAGTCCCTGTTCATGCAGTAGAACTTTGTGAATGTGTGCTCAGACCTCCACGTAGCAGCCCTGCAGATGTCCAGCAGGGGCACACCAGACAGGAACGCTGTAGTTGCAGCGATTGCTCTGGTCGAATGGGCTCTCGGACGGCCAGGCAACAGTCCGTTTGCAACCAGTGACGATGGTTGATGCAGCCGGAGAGCCACCTAGAAATGGAAGCCTTGGAGAGGGCCTTCTCATGGTACACAAGGCCAAAGTTCACAAATGTTGTGACGTCTTCCGGAAACTCAACGTGCAGTCCACGTAGAACTTCAGCGCTCTAGCCACATGCAGCGAGTGCAAAGTCCTCTCGGCTGGCGACAAAGGAAAAAAACACTGGTAACACCAAGGGTTTGTTTAGATGAAAGTCTGACGGCACCTTGGGCATGAAGGAGGGGTGCGTCCGTAGCACCACTCGTGTCGTGAAATGTCAAATAAGGTGGTTTACAGGACAGGGCCTGAATCTCACCCACTCGTCGTGCATATGTGATGGCCACGAGGAACGCCGTCTTCCACAACAACTGCAATGGAACTGTCTGTAGTCAGGGAGGAAGTCCAGGATGGGAGCGATCTTGAACCACAACTCCCTGTCGCAGCGAGCCACGATGGCAAGGGCGTGGGCGGCCTTGATGGTAGTCACAACAGAAAAGATGACCGGTCGTCCCATGGCATCTAACTTCTTGCCCTCGCTGTCCGGTGGGGTAGAGGCCGCTGAAGCCGAACCACCCGAGGACTTCTGCCTGGTCGCCACGGACACCAGAGTCCGGAGAAGGCTGGGCCTGTAAGCACTTTAGCGTGGAGTCTGGTACCCTGTACTACTTCTCAAGGCGATCCCTCTTCACCAGGGCCGTGGAAGTCTTCATGAGGGACAAACCTTTGTCCCAAATGTCATCCAGGAGTGGGACCGAGAGGATGGTCTTCCTCGTCGCCTCCCAGCACCGATATAGGAAGCCCTCTGGAGCGAGCTGAAAAAGTGCTTGATGCTCTCGAGATCCGAGTGGAACGAGCCAATTTCGTCTGGTGGTGAAGACCTGGGCAGCGGAGAGGTGGGTCCCCTAACCCGCCGTCGTCCGTGTCATCCCTCAGAGGGGGGGGTGACAAGGGGCAAGGCGGTGGAGGGTGTACTCTTCTTGGCCGGGGGTTCCCCCGTGGGGGAGTCGGCCGGCACTGGTGCTGCGGGCTGGCTCGCCGGCGCAATAGGCATCCTTGTCTGAATCTCAGGGACCAGCGTATGTAGTGCCGAGAGGATGTCCACCGAAATGTCTGAGGTAACCGAGGTGTGGGTGGCAGCTGAGGTGCAGGCAGAATAGGTCGCTGGGGCACCGGCTGTGAGCCCAGGCCCAGTCACCCTGCTGCTCCTCTTAAGAATGTGTCCTCGCCGTTGTCACCTTAATCGGTGCGCTCGTCTTAGGGCCTGCTCCCGACATTCTCCTCATGGACGCTTTGTAGACCGTTGAGCTCCTCATAGGAAATATCCATACCCTGAAGGGCCACTGCACCCCCCCCCCCTTCTGTGCATCCAGCGGTGAAAGTCTTGCGGAGATGATGGGCATCTTCTCCGGAGTCTTCTCTATGGGCTGGAATGCGGCCTCCCTCCTGGGGGAGGAGAGACACCCTGGTCTTAGGGGTTGCGTCATGTGGACAGTCTTGGCGGCCTTCGCCAGAGACACCGCCACCCCCTCGATGGAAGGCTGGGCCTTCGCGGTCAGGGCCAGAGCCTTGTCCTGCTCCTTAGGGGGGAGGGTCCGAGCCCCACTCCCCATGGGACTTCTCCGGTTGACAGACTTGGGCCTCTCCTTGAGTTTGCCCGTATGGTCCGACTTCCTCTTGGCCGAAGATCCTGAGCATTGGCTGGTGACGGAGGCTGGAGACATTGAACACGCCGTGGCCGCAGAGGAGCCCGTCGCAACGGAGCTCCCGGTGACAGTGGACTCGCTGTGCTTGGCCTTCTGTTGGACCCCCCCGTGGGAGGGGCACTCTCAAAAAGGTCTTCGAAGCCCGCTCAGCCTTCTTTGAACTGGGAGAGTGTTAGGCAGAAACCTGTGCAGTTCCCTTAGGGACCACTGCAAAAGATTTAAGACTAAAGGTGTTTGGCAGTAAACCCACTTGGTAGCAGTCTGTACCACACAGATTCACTTGGTAGCTGTGGCTGAGCAGTCAGACTTCCCTCGAGAAGAGTTAGGCAGTATACAGAGTATTCACAATAGGTCAAAAGAACACAGTATAGCAAGTAAACACTGACCAGAGCTTGGTGTAAAAGAGATTTAATTATTTATTTAAAACCACATAGGCACTAATAGTAAGCAATTCAAAAACACGGTCACTAAAAGATATACACTCCCTTAGAAGAATATTAGACAAGTCTTAAGTAAGGCCCCACTTATTTTTAGACAGCGGTGAGCGCTTAACGCAGATGGCACTCTAATAATTCGGTTTAAAAGGGAGAGAAAGGCAGGGTATAAATTGAAACAGATCCCAACAATTTCACAAGAACAAAACAAGAGAGGGAGGCAAGGAAAACCGTGAAGTTAGAGTTCAGTAGGCCGGATCCACTTTAATAGGATCAGAACGAAATGTGTCCAAGGCCACACGGTTGAAGTGCACAAGAGTCTTGCAAAGGTTCAAAAAGAGTTGGACCAAAAGTAAGGGACCAGTTAGAGGGTCAAGGCGGCCAGCCCAGTCCAGAAGGTTAAGGGGTTATTGCCTTGTAGCAATCTTTAGAAAGGGAGGCCTGGCGGACATGGTACCTTAAGGTGGTGAGAATACCCCAGCGGGGGCAGTTGTTCCTGGCAGCGGATGCAAGTCGGTGCTTCGTCCGGGGGAAGAGAGGATCTCGTCGGGGAGGAAGACAGGAGTCCGTTGCACTGCCAGGGAAGAAACCAGCCGCGGAGTTCTCAGGTAAAAGGAGCGGTCCTTTTATTCGCAGTCCAGTGGTAAGTGGCTATCCGGTTGCCGGGGTGCTTGGCACGGGCAATTCGACCACAAGACTGTCTGGGGTGCGAAGAGAAGAAGGTAAACTGGTTGTGCCCACCAGTCAGGGGAAGAAGCCTCTCCAGCCGGGAGATCTTCTCTGTCGTTGGGACAAGTGGTGAGACGGTTCAGCAGGGCTCCACCGGTGGTGTCGTCGTAGCAGGTCGGCTCAGCTTCTCCCTCGTCGGATTCCTAGGTCCTGTGGTGACTTCTAAAGTTCCAGTCCCCAAAGCCCTGCTTTTATGCAGCACACCCCATTCACTCAGCCTAGCTGTCAATCAAACATGCTAAGTAGTGAGCCGGCCGGCTCACCACTTGGGCCAATCACACAAGAGTGCGACTTGAGTTACCAAGGTAACTCAGTTCAGGGTGCCTAAACCCCCTCCCACACCTCCTGTGGTACCCAGACAGAGTGGCATCACTTTTGGAGGCTTCTGTGGAGAAGCCCGCCAAAAAGTGGAATAAAGGGCCCGACTTGGGTTGGAGTCACAGAAGAGAACACAAACGCCATTTCAGAATCGAGTCCTGGCAAAAAATACCAACCGGTGAATTAATATTAAATAAATAAACCGGCGGTATGTTCGAGGCTATGAGAATTAAATAATTAAAGTTGCTAGCCTCGAACAATGGTAAAATCCCAAAGGGATATATTCGCGGTCGAATATCAAAAATAGTTTCCACTGCCACCAGCCAAAACTCGATCAGGGGGGACGGAGACGTGCCCCCTCGACTAACAGACCCCGGGGCAATCGAATTGCCCCGACCAGTACGTCCACAATATGATGGTTTGTACTGGTTTCTGTTAATAATTTGGGACTAGTAAAGCCCATGGTGACTTTACATGCCCTGGGAGACAGTAGTCAGTCCCAGGGTATGGAGTCTAGTGGGGTGTCACTATGACACCCCGGTGTTACTGCATGGAGAGTGCTGTGAGAGTGCTTTGTAACACACATAGTAAAAACACATGAGACCCTATGGAGTAAAGGACCCCATAGCCCATAAAACACATCAACAGTCAAAGGAACACCATAAATCATGTCCAAGAGTGGGAGAAAGAGAGTCTCACTCTTGACAGTAGAAAAAAAACAAACTCCAGAAATCCAGCAAAGCTGCTGGGGGACTCACTAGGTTAAGAAATTCAGCCTAAAGATAGAATTCTCCCCAACAGGCATGCAGCTGGGACCCACCCAGAGCAGAGGCCTTGACCTGTAGCCACTCGTTCAGCCGCCTGCACCGATCCTACAGGTTTTCGGAATGCTTGTCGTCCAAAAAGACAGTGAGCTGCAGCTGGAGCAGATCTTGAACAGGGGAGTTGAATCCTTCTCCTCCGACATGGTCCACGCAGCGTAGGCCTGAAAGAATCTTCTGGAAGCCTGCACGAAGAATCGACGAAATTCACCCTTGAGGGGTGCTGAAGAATGCAAAAACGGGTCCCCGTTAAACAGATAAGTTGATCAATGGAGCACAAGGCCCAATTGAGACTTCCAAAAAGCAAGAGCTAAACACGAAGACTCCCAACACTTAAACGTGCGGTAAAATCTGAAGATGGCTGCCAGGAGAGGGGCTTAGGTAGAGGGCAGTCATTGGCTGGGGGCAGTAGGACCCAGAGCTCAGTAATTGGTTGTTAGGAGAAAGACAGTTCAGAAATGAAACTGATTTTTTCTTTACCGAGGATTCCCAGCCTGACAGGGACTATTCATGAGCATGTGAATCCATGCCAACCCCGTGCTGGAGAAAGATTGGTTGGGGTAAGAAATCCAATGGGTGAAGGAGGGGAGAGAATAAGGTAGGGCACGTGAAACAGGAATGTGTGGGTTGTTCGGGTGCTGTCAGAGGAGACGATGGTACACCAAGAGACCAGAAGGAGAAAAAACAGACTTGAGTGTGAAGGCATTTGAGAGAAGTCAATTATCGGTTGGTTAGAGCAAGTGGTTCTGTGTTGCGAGTGTGTGCGCAAGTTGGGTGAATGGGAATATTAGAAAAGGTGGAGAGTAAGTGGATGGTGATACAGATTGAAAGGAGGGTGGCTGAGTTAAAGGTCAGAGGACTAGCAGTGGAGAGGTGATGTAGTGGAGAGGGGATAGTAGCAGCCCTATACATAACGGGAGTATTGGCCACTTTTACTCCCTAAAAATGGGGAAATACTCCCAAAAAATTAAAATAGGTAGTATAAATACTCAATAGGAAAAAGACAGTAGAATCCTGCACCCCTGCTTTCACCCTCAAAGCTCAATGATCTGTTTGGGTCAGTAGTGCGAGTATTACCACAGGAAGAACCTATTTTAACTGCACAATTGTAAGAAGTTAAGATACATGTTCATGAATAAAAAAGGTGGAAAACATTGATAAAAAAACTTTTGTTTTTCAGTTAATTCATATTTGTACTCTTTTACTCGCTTATAAAATACGCTCATTGGGAATTGGACTTACATTTTTACTCCCTAAAAAATCACTTAACTCCCAACTTATAGAGTAAAATACTCCTACTTCCAAATCTTATCTGGAGCACCTAGTAGTAGTAGTAGTAGTAGAGTGGAGAAAGTGGCAGAGGCAGAATTAGGAGAGGGTGGGGGTAGAGAGAGGGTCAGAAGTAAAGAAGACTTAGAGTTGGGAGCAGAAAAGCAGGATAGAAAAGCAGTGAGACATAGTGAGGGACATCAGGGCATGAATGGTTGGAAACAGAGTGGGGCTTGAGTCTCTGGAAGGCACAACCCTACAACCCCTCAGAACCAACCTCAATGTTAGCTTATGTCCAGTTTAGCAATTCCCAGAGAAAGGTTAGACAGATAAAGCAATTTCCTCTATGCCCTCACTAACAGTGAGACAAAACTGATAGGATGTATTAACAAGCTTGAGATAGAACCTGGGGATTAGGGAAGCTTGAGTTTGGAGGGGCACTGCCTCTTCCAGACAAGACGAAACTGAGGGACTGCCCTCGGAGCCCTTCCAAGTATTCTTAAAAGCCCTTGAAGCATCTCTTCAGGCCATCTGTGAAACTAGAGATTTGTTTTTCAGTTTCCAGATAATAGGGTGGTCTTGCAGAATCTGTCCATAGGGCCGATTCTGAAAATCCATCTCAACTCTTCCAATTTAAACAGGAAGAGGAAAAATATAATGCCAGCAGTTCCCTTAAACAGAGCCTACAATACACATTTTGCTCAACCATGCAAACACACTGATAGTGGTTACCAGCTTCTCTTCTAAGCAGTAAGCTATGGTTACAATGTAACATTAGGAGTACTGTGTCCTAATGAAGTACTTGGTCTCATGTAATAAGCCCAATCCCACCTCCCCATCCAATTAATAGAAGCAGCACATACTTTCCGCCTATTGGTTTAAACAATGTATTTTCCATGGATTACAATTCACACTTCATTATTCCTGGGTGGCTATCACAAGCAAGCAGCGGTTTGTTAAAAAGGGGTGGGGCTAGGTAACAGAACAGGCTTTTTAAAGTTCTTACATCAACCAAGTAAAGACTTACCAAAAGCAGACCCTCTGTCATATGGATTCATCTGCCACTTATTCAGCACTGAAAATAAAATAAAACATGTCAGGGACGTCAAGTGCCCATAAGATGGCATTAAATTGCTGCTACAAAACAAAAACAACCTGGGTAGAAATGACAAGCAGAATAAAACAAGGAACAGTAAACGGATTCACTGCTTTAACTATACTTTTGCTACGAACATTAAAAACGCCGCTTTTACTTTTGTACACATTTAGCATTAAAGATACAGTTAAACATGGTGTTAGGGAGAATTCTCATTTCTGTGCTAATTCTCTTCAACATTAGAACTCTTTTGATGGACTTTAGGACTTTTTCTTTTAACACTGGAGTGAGTGAGCCCTTTTTTCTCACTCTGTCATGTGTTTGGAACTGATTTGGATTACGTGTTTCCTTTGTTTTTGGAGTCTGACAAACTCCATAGGCATCTACTTTTTTATGGTGACAGCACCTTCAGCGCAGTGTCAGAGAAATCCTTTAAATGTCTCATAAGGTTTAAATACCTTCTCTTGGGTGAACTACAGTTCCCAAGAATTGTAAAGTGATGTTGACTTTGCTTCCCTTTTCCCTTTGTGTAGGTCCAGCACACCCCATCTTATGTGGAGTGCTGGGGGGTTACTTAGTAGCCCCTTTTCCTACCTACTCATGTATTATTGTTTGTGTTACCCTAACTACTTTAAATGGCTGGTGGCAGTGGTTTAATTTTCCTACCATTGTGCTCTTCTACCACAGGCTAAAATCTCAGCTGCAGTATAGCACCCATGGGTGACCATTGTGTCAAAATGGCCCCCTCTGTTTTTGCCATTTCTTGTTTGCAAAGTCTTTCTTGGGTTAAACTCCAAACCAGGTTTGAACCCTTTGTTCGTTTTGACTTTGGCGGGCTTCAGTACTGAAACCCACCTCTAGCTCCAGTCTATCTGGAAGGGCAGGAAGTGAGGGAGGTGCCCGAAACTCCTGTCCTTTGTCTCCAGGGAAACCTGAATGCACCCAGTCCCAATTGGCTGGCTGTCCTTGCAGGATAGCCACTGTTAGGCAAAGTTTGTATGCAGTACCCTCTGGGAACACTAAAGATAACTGACTACAGGTATAGCCAACCCAACCTTTGGTAGAAGCTTGTACTACACAGTTTTGGTAACGTGCTGAGCAGCCAGGCTTATCCCAAGAGCGGTAAATGTGAGCTGTAGTGGAGGTACACAGATTTACAGTTACAGGTATTCAAATAAACTTATACTCACGGTTTCTTGCATAAACAATTCATGTATTTATCAGTCAGTTAGAAAGCCTTCTTCAGAAGGCAGCAATATAATAGTAAGACAAATACACTTCAATACTGTACACTCTTAGTTTCTAAATCAGTAAAGACCCTTTTGGGATGGCCCACAGACAACCTACACCCACAGGTGACTTCAATAATTAGGGTACTGGGGACATTAATATCTTACTGTTGGCATTTAGAATACTTTTAGGAATTGGTAAAAGGTAAAGGTCATTAGAACACAAGAGACCACAAATATTTTTAAGCAGGCAAAAACATTTGGATCCTCCAAGAAGAGGCATACAATTCAATAGGCTAAGCCAAAGTCAATGGGCAAAAGTCTTGTATAGGATGAAGCACTTCTGGTAAGTAAATGGAAAAGTCTTTGCACAAGTTCTTAGGAGTCTTTGATGAAAAGAAGAATCAAATGTAGGGCCACAAGTTGATTAGGTTTGCGAGTTGTAGAAGTTTCAAGCAACTCTACAGTAAGACGTAAGTTCTCTTAGACTTGTTTTAAAGTACCTTAGAAAAGATGCAGCTATGACTTCTGTTCCTGTGCAGCTCTGCAGATCTCACTGCTCCTGGGCCTCAGTCGTGGGGACGATAGGGAGGGCGTCGGGGGGGGGGGGGGGGGGGGGGGAATCCTACAATGCACTGGGACGGTCAAAACTCGCAACCAGCAAGCTTCACTTTCAGTGGCTGTTCAGTGTTTCAGCTCTTCGATTCTACCGCAAATGGTAACAGCGGTTCCTGGCTGTCGAGGTGGACTTTCCTTGCTTCTGGGATCCTGCACTTTGTTCAAGGGGCTCAGGCTTGGTCAGTCCTGCTTCTTGGGAGTCCAGAGGATCTTCCAAAAGCTCTAGGCCAGCTTAAAAGCAACGCACACAATCTGGTGTTCCTCTCCCTGGCTATACGGTTTCCAGCAGCAACTATGTGCAAATTCAACCAGCTCCGAGATGGATGTCCAGGTAGCTTACTTTGGAGTTGATTGGTCCCACCAACGCAAAAGCGAGAAGTTGTCCTTGCAGGGGCTCCTCTGTCGATGCGAACTTGGCATTTCGGCACTGCAGCAGGACTTTACCGGGCAAACCAACGGTCCAGGAGTTGCAGCAGGCGTCCTCTTCAAGTTCGGTTCCTTCGTCCAGTGGTCGACTGCCTTCCAAGCCAAAGGACTCACCTTTTATTCAGTTCGCTCCCATTCACTCCAGCCTAGATGTCACTCATCCACCAGGGTGGCTGTCCTTGCCGGCCAATGACCACAGACTGCATTTTGGTCTCCTAGGAGACTAATCACAGGGAGTTTCAGGCACCTCTCTCACTTCCTGCCTACACCAGACACTCTGGAACCAGAGGCAGGTTTCACTCATGAATCCCACCAAAGGCAAAATGAACAAAGAGACCAAACCTGGTTTGGCGTGCAGAGTAAATCTCAAGTAGGACCTTTCCACAAAGAAATGGCGAAAAAAGAAGAAGAGCGGGCACCATTTTGACAAAGATGGCTCCTGTGGGTGCTTTACTGTAGCTGTGAACGCAGCCCGCGGTAAATGCACACCATGGTAGTTCAAACAAAACCACTGCCACCAGCCATTCAATGAGACAAGGGGAACATAAATAAATGTTACATGAGAAGCTAGACAAAGGGAATATTAGGTAACCCCCTCCAGCACTCCATTGTAAGATAGTATGTGCTGGGTCTAGAAAGTTACAATGGTAAGTAAAGTCAATCAATTTCACTTTACTGCTCTGGGAAAGTTTATCGCAGAGAAGGTAATTAAACCTTTGGGAAATCTGGAAGACTTCCCTGTGTCACTGCACTGAAGGTGCTGTGTGACAATGTAAGAGATGATGCCTATGGAGTTTGTCAGACTACATAACCAAAAGAAACAGGTAAAATCCACATTAAAATACATGAGTGGGGAAAAGGGTCGCACTCTCTCCAGGTTAAAAAAAATAATAATAAACAACCCCTCAAAATCCAGCAAAGTTGCTGGGGATCTCTAAGGTGGAGGGAATTAGCATATTTCTGAGAATTCTCCCTAGCAGTCACCCTGCTGTTTGAGGGACAGCCTGGCTGTGCATGAATGGGAGAAACCTGCTTAAAAATGCGAGGGTTTTGGTACTGAAGTCTGAGTCGACCACTGGGAAGAACAACCCAGCGAAGAAACCGTGAACGAAGCTTGCTGCATCCTCCTGGACCTTTGAACTGCCCGGTGAAGCCCTGCTGCTGTGCTGAAACGCCTTTTTCTGATCGATAAGATGAGGATGATAGGTTATTTATAACGCGCTTAATAGCCAGGGGTTTCTAAGTGCGGACCCGGCGACCGAACCTGTGGGGCTCTGTCGTCTTGCTTCCAAGGAGAGCACGTTGCCCCTGAGCTATTCTCCCGAGACCCTGGGTAAGATCCGGAAGGGACGACCTCTTCCCTTGGGTTACTGGGACCAACTAACCTAGAGACAAACTTTGCTGGAAGACCTTCCCCAACTGGCTGTACTTCTTTACTGCTTCAGACACTGAGTGCCAGGGTTTGAGAAATCCATAGTAGAGTGCAACGTCTAATCCAGCCAGAAGCTCCAGGAGTCTCCTCAGGACCTTCCAAAAGCAGGACGACCCTAGCTCGAGTCACCTCACCAGAATGCAGGAAGCCAGGAGTGAAGGAAGCCCAACTGGTGTCCAAGATCTGCGGTGGTGCGGTTTACCGAGCGCTTAAACCGCAAAGTGCCGCTTTTCCGAAAAGAGCCCGCAGCTACCGCCAAACATGGAATTGCTGCCGCAGGAGTCCCCAGACATCCTCCCTCTTGTCCTCACGACTGAGGCCCAAGAACACAGGATATGCATCACTGCAACCAGACAGAAGCCAGCTGGACCACTCTTCTTCTAAACAAAAGGTACTGTTCTGACTTGGGGTATTTACCTCCATCTGTAGCTTGCTCTTCTCAGTAGCTGCTTTTCTAGAGTTGATCTCAGCTCCAACTTTCACAAGTGTAACAGCGTGATTTTTCAACAAACTCTCTAACTTTGTGCAAGACTTACTATCCAAGAAGTGCCTCAGCTCCATAGACTGTGCTCCAATGGACTTTGGCGGTCCTGGCTCCCTGCAGACTCTTCTATTCCATTGGACTTTGATTCTTACTGTCCCTCATAAGTAATGCATTGGTTTTTAACCAATATTGCTGGCTACGCATCAAACAATGGATCAAGTTCAAATCAATGTGCCTAACTCACAGAGCAATCCACGACCAATGTGCAGAGTTCCTTAGAAGAAAACTAAACGTACATCACACTACAAGGCCACTCAGATTCAGCAGCAACATCCATTTGGAACCCAAATCGTACAACAATAGCAAACTCGGAGGATCCTCTTACTCTCACCTTGCCACCAAAAACCTCGAACAAACTACCAAAGAACATACGGAACAAGCGATAACCTACAATTCAGGAAAACTCCTCAATTCATGGCTCTTCATCCCATAACCAGAAAGAATACCCATGTAGACATACACAGCGGAACAAGGCTGAGAGAGGAACCTACCTCGGGAGAATAGCTCACCGGCAATGTGCTCGCCTTGGAATCAAGACGACATGGAGCAACACAGGTTCGATCACCGTGTCCGCACTTAGAAACTTCTGGGTATTAAGCACGTTATAAATAACCCATCATATCATATCTCTACTGCATTAGCCATCGGCCCTTAAAAGTAGTTAAGGATATACGCATCTACAACATATCCACTTCTCAATTAAAAGAAACCATATTGAATCATACCAAAGAACATACACAGATCAATTGGGAAGGAAGGTAAGGCATGACTTAGAAATAACACCTGTCCCACCTCGTAAACACGGGCGGCAATGGACCACCGACAGTAAATAGATAGGAAGGAGCGGGGAATGATAATATAACACCACTACCTAAGCAGGGATAATGCTTGCCCCCGGGATATACTAAACTTGAAAAGTTAGCTGGGGACCAGCCTCCACTGCCCCTGAAACTAGACAGTCAGGAAAGGGAAGAGAATGAATACACCTACCCAATGGACTACCAACAGTAAATGGACAGAAAGGAGCAGGTGAATGATAATATAACACCACTATCGAACTAGGGATGATATTGCTCGCCCAACCGGGTGTACTGAGTCCAAATAACTTTGCTAGGAACCAGCCACGTCATCACCCTAGAAATTAGAGAGCTAAATGCAAGAGAAAGACTAGGCCTACCCACCATGACAACCTGATGCATAAAACAAACTACAAGGATTAAGAGACATATTACCCACTAACCAAAATCTCACATTTCTGCATACTTAATTCACACAAAAACCCACACATCCACTTCTCTCACAACAAACCACACAGACTTCACCACACCGCAACAATCAACACATGGAGCGCAATAAACAGCACACGAGGACTTGCTTCGATCATATATCCATACCCAAGCTCAGTGCACAGTAAAAACCGAACTAAAGCTGCCAATAGGACACAACCTTCTCACTTTCCAACACCCGCTTCGCCCACTAACCCATTCCCCCACCTCTTTGTTTACATATCCGCCCGAGTGCCTGGAGACCAACGCCGTTGGCGACGGTGCGCTATATAAATACCTTTAACATTAAATCTTCCAATGAAGTCTAGATGTTAAAGTACTCAAATGCTCCGAGACCCTGTTTAACCTTTTTTCCTGCCTCTAACCTTTCCTTTCTACAAAACCTCAGAATCCAAAAGTGTACATGTGATATATAAATGGCATTACTGTCCTAGTTAGTGAAGTCACCTCAGGTTGTAGGAAATGTATATGAAGCATCGCTAAAGAGTATCTACTTGCTTTGTGGTGATTCTGAGAAAGTACATTGAAGTTTGATTGCTACATATATTGCCCTTTGAAAGAATGCTCATTTAAAAACGACCGGTGTAAGGCAAGATTGTATGTAGTAGCCATGTGGGAGACTACACCAGCCTTGTCCTCTTGGCAATAGGTAAACCAACCTTTGGTATATGCCTGTTTTACACAAGTTGTTACAGTGACTGAGCAGCCAGGCTTATCTCAAGAGGAGTCAATGTGAGCTGTAAGGTTGTAACATGGAGATTCACAGTGACATGTATTCAAATCACTTATACGCAAGGTTTTTTCATTAAAATAATTATTTATTAATTTAACTGTCAGTTTTAAAATAAGCCTTCTTTAGAAGGGAGCAATATGTAACAAATAAATACATGTCAAAAATACACTCCTTCAATTCAGTTGTAAATTGATACCCTTTTGGGATGACACAGATACTTCCTACACCCTGAGGTGACGTCAATAGTTAGGACACTGGACATTAATATATCACTTTTCACACAAAATTTAATACTGAAGTTATGGCAAAAAGGAAAGGTTTGGGAAGGAAACTATGGTTAAAATGTTACTGAAACAGGTAAGCACTTTAGAATCCCGTATTGAAATCTAGGTTAACCCTTTTCCAAGTATGGTATGTATGACTTGTGGGACAGTTGAACACAAAGTCAGAGGGTAAGAAGAGTCTGCAGGGAGCCAGGAGAGCCAATGTCAATTGAGTAAAGTCTATGGGAGTTGAGGCCCTACTTGAAGATGGCACAAAAGTCTTGCACAACGTTAAAGAGAGTTTTGTTGTAAAAAAATAATCTGGGAGGCTTGTGAAGGGCAAAGCTGCAAGCAACTCTGCAAAGGGCAGCAAATGCAAATCTCCAGTGAGAGCAAGCAAGCAAGCTACACACAACAAGTAGCAAATACCCGTAGTTAGAGTACCTCGAGTCTGAAGAAAAGGTTCCAGGTGGATTCTGTTCCTGTTGTAGTCCTGTAGATTCTGTTGTTCCTGGGCTTCAGTTGTGGGGACAAGAGGGAGGACATCTGGGGACTCCGGCACTACGGTTTGAAGGTCGGCAGCAGCAATTGGCACAATTCAGATCAGCTGCACTTTACGGTTTCAGCTACTCGCATATAGCACCACGCGGTTCTTGGACACCTTGTGGACTTTCCTTGCTTCTGGGGTACAGCACTCTGTTGAGGTGGCTCAGGCTTGGTTAGTCCTGCTTCGAGGGAGGAGGATCTTCTTGGAGCTCGGGTAGCAGCAATCAAGTACAGCCAGCAGAGAGAGGGGTTCCAGTTGAGTTCATCTTGGGGCGGATTGGTCCCACCAACCCAAGGGGAGAAGTCGTTCTTTCCGGGCTTCTCTAGTCAATTAGAAATTCACAATGCAGCAGGGCTTCACTGGGCAAACAAACGGTCCAGCATGGTGCAGCAAGCTTCTCTTCCAGGTTCTTCTTCGGTTCTTTCATCCAGTGGTCGACCGCCTTCGTTGCAAAAGACCTTGCCTTTTATGCACGTCTCGCCTTTTATGCACGTCTCTCCCATTCATTTGCAGCTTAACTGTCACTCACACAGCAGGGTGGCTGTCCTCCAAAGACAGCCAGCCATTCACCTTTGGGTGCATTCCTGTAACCAAGGCGATTGAGCACAGGGAGTTTCGGGAACCTCCCTTGCTTCCTGCCCTGCCAGACCCGCTGGAGCCAGAGGCGGGCTTCAGCAGTGAATCCCGCCAAAGACAAAACGAAAAAAAGAACCAAACCTGGTTTGGCACGCAGATTAAATCGCAAGAAGGACCTTTCCATCACAAAATGACAAAAAAAAGAAGACCGGGCCATTTTGACAAAATGGGCACAATACTGCAGCTGAGAATGCAGCCTGCGGTAAAAACGCACATTGGTAGGAAAAAGTAAACTACTGCCATCAGCCATTAATTGTAGAAAGGGTAACATACAAATGTTACATGAGAAGGTAGACAAAGAGGATACTAGGTAACCCCGCCAACACTATATAAAGTTAGTGTGTGCTCGGTCTACAAAGAGAAAAAGGTAAGTAAAGTCAATTTCATTTGACAAATCTTGGAAACAGTAGTTTATCCAAGAGAATGTATTTAAACCTTAGCAGAAATCCAAAGGACTTCTCTGACACGCTGCACTGAGGGTGCTGTGTGTCACAATACAAAAAGATGCTGCCTATCCCTTATCCTCGCAACATGCCGTGAGGATAACGAACCAAAGGGAAACCGCTGAGAATAAACAAAAAAGGTACCATCCTTTGATTTGGAATATAGATAACAATAGTAAAGAGTTTTCTTCCAAAGGCCTAAACCAATCCTCAAATGTGGACTATATTTTGCCACAGCAAAATTGCGCTTTTGAAAAACGTTACTGTACCCTCCTGATGAACCACCACATACAGGTGTGGAAACACGTGTTTAGGGATTGCCAAAGAAAACAAGAATAAAATTACAATTTGAATTGGCACAATATACCGGATTCGTCTTTCTTTCAGTTCCAAGTATCTTGAGTATTGGACAGCCTCAATACCAGTGGATCCATTTTTGCAGCCTAACGGCTCCTATTTAACACTAAACATATATCTCTAATTGGACTCGCCAACAGTTGCTCTAAGGCTGTAGATTTCTATCTAAAAGCCAGGAACTAACAAACAGAAAATAGCAACAAAAAACGAAAAGGGCCATTTTGGAAAAATGGTCATCCATGGTGCTGTACTGCAGTTGAGGAATCAGCCTGTGGTAAAAATGCACACTGGTAGTAAAAAGTAAACCACTGCCTCCAGCCCTTTAAAGTAAGTTAACGTAACAAAAATGTTTACATGAGAAGTGGGATAGGGAATTACTGGGTAACCCCCCCTCCCCACAAGCACTCCACAGAGTGGTGTGCTTGTCCCACAAAGAGAAAGGCAAGTAAGACAGGGATCATCTTACTATTCTTGGGAACGGTAGTTCACCCACGAAAATGTAATTAAATATTAAGAGAAGTCGAAGGGACTTCGGAGTGGCATTGCACCTAAGGTGCTGTGTGTCACTATGCAAAAAGCAGATGCTTATGGAGTTTGTCAGACTCCATAAAACACAAACATCGTAGTCAGGAAAAATACATGGAGTGAGAAGAAAAAAAAAGGTCCCACTCACTCAGGAGGAAAAAAGAATCACGAGCCCCAAGTCCAGCAAAGGAGCTGAGGTTCTCTAGGTTGAAGGGAATTAGCACAGAAATTAAAATTCTGCCCAACACAGAGAAAAAGTGTAAACAAACAAGAAGAGCACAGAAATCCAGCCAGAAAAAACCCAGTAGGCCAAAAAGAAGAATCCAGGTCAAAACCATAATCCGAAAAACATGAAGAAATCCATAAACTAACAGGAACTCCAGAAAAGCAATCTGACCGTGTTGAAAGTAGAAGCCAAAAATGGGATGAGTGTTTTTCCGGTTTATGTAAATAGGAGAAAGCCATAACAGTGACACCTACGGGTGAAAAAATATACTGCGGTTCCCAAAAAGTACTGTAGTTTGTGAATATAGTTTTAAAAGTTAATATAAAATGTAACAGGAATTAGTTATTAATTTTGATCAATGAAAATTAATTTATAAAAAATTCACCTAATTATTTGTCAATATTTTTGTGGTCGTTAACACTGTATACCACCGATTTCTTTTTTTATGATTTAATGTTCATGTCTAATGTTGTGAATTTAATATTAATTCATTTGTTTAAAGGAGTTGTGAAACTGAGCTTTGCCTTGAAAAGAACCATTTTGGTTGAAACACGGGTCTGCAATTTATGGCAAGTATTGAGAGAAATTACTTTGACAATTAAAATATTGTTAAGATAATATTTTATCGAGCTAAAGCAGCCCATTAGATGAAGGCACCCCCTTTTTTTTGTCACTTAGTTCATTCGGCAGGGGCTTAGCCTAGAGGTGCCAGAATCTCCAGCTATCTAACAATACATTACTCTGTCAGAAAGAGTTATCCTCTCTATTTGTAGGACCTAAACGCCCACATCCACTTGGCCCAGTCCTATCAATTCTTGTAGTAGCCTTAAGTGCAATCCCCGACTTGCTGTGACTTTCCAAGGCTGCAGAATCCCAATGCCCAGGGTCCCCCTGACCATCATCGAGTGCATTGTCTTCGGAAGTGCGAATCCGGCCAAATCTTTGTGGGCATCCAGTGGACCCTACAGAAGCAGGAAATCTTCATCCAGAGTCCACTGATCAGAATTCAGGACGGAGGGATCAAGTAACTTCTAACCAGAGCTATTTGTTCTTCTTTGCAGGTGAGAAAAAAGCGCCAAAACCACAAAAAGCTGCTGAATCATGGAGAATCCATTGCCGCAGAGTCCCTCTCCCCAGTGCTGCCTAAGTAGCCTGCCAGACATCCTCCCTTTCGTCACGAGGAACAAGGGTCTGCTACACTGAAACAGGAAGGCATCGAGCTGGAATTAATTCTTAGGTACTGTGGGGCGCATCTACCTTTTGCCATTTGTGGCGCTTCCTAGCTTGGAATATTTTAAACCCTTTTGAGTTGCCCTCAACTCACCTGCACTGGCCTCCCAGCTTGTGCTTCAAGGTGGCTCGTCTTGAGCTTCTGTGATTTTTCTACTGAACTACTGACTATTTTTTTTTTTAAATGTAAGAGCATCAGAACCTTGAACTGGCCCATTGACTTTGGCTGTCCTGGCTCCCTAAAGGCCCCCTTCTGAACCTATTGACTGAGGCAGTGCGTGTTACCTTACAGGTTTTAATTGTTTAGCACTATTATTGCTGGGATAAAATTCTGCCCACTGGAAGAATCTAACTTTTTTTCTACTTACAAATTATGTTCTGATCGGACTAACTTTTCCCTCCTTGAAAGTCAATATTGGACAAGGCCAGATTCAAGCGGACTGTACCGTGACATTTGGTGCCCCACATGGTTATGGGTCCTGGCAACAGTTGCCCACTGTGCATATAGCGCACTACCCCATGTCCACTGTAACGAAGACAGCAACATGCAAGCACCTTGTTATTGATTTAATCAGACCTTCCAGGAGTTTGCAGCACGTGCTTTTTTGCTCACTGTACCTTTCACAGATGGGAAATGTCCATTTGCATATCAGTCTTTGTCCCGCCCACATGGGCAGTCCAGCACTGAAACGCTATGGCAATTCCTCTCTGAACAAGAGTACCAAAAGCAACCCCATACACGTGTTATCATGCCAAGTTCTTTCTGGAGAGGAGCGCCTGCTACCTTCTTTGAACTATTTAATAATATTAACTAAATTGATCATTATCAATTGTAATGCTGAAAATATTCCCCTTCTATGTTCTCCAATCCCCCAAACACCTCTCTCACCAACACACATCTCACCAACTCTCCATCACAACTTACATTCCTTAACCTCTCACTCTGTCATACAAATACTCACGTGCTATGTCACACTGTCATGTCACAATTTGCACTACCCAGCCCCTGCCACACTATCATACTCCCAACTCACACCTTACACTCTACAATTTCTCCCGCAATATACAGTCTTTCATTCTTTTATGCTGCTTCTGCATCTTGCATCCTTTCTCCCATTCTATCACACTCTTCCCTCATCCTTTTTCCCAATCTGCAGCTCACTGCCTCTTTCTGGCCAACCGCTTCCTCTCTGCTTTCTGGCTCACTGACCACACGCTCCCTCTACTTTCTGTACCTCTGCTCGCTCTCAGGTTTCTGGCCCACCGCGTCACTGCTTCCTCTGCTCTCTTGTGCAGCGCTTCCTCCTCTGACCCACTGCTCTCCCTTTGCTTTCTTGCCTATCACTTCACATCTCACCCATCACTCTCCCTCTCCCTCTTTCATAGTGTAACCATTTTTTTAACTGTAGATTTTGACCCAGTTACTCAAATAATGGGGCATTTAAAAAAAGAACAGAGGATATGCTATTTTTAGACAACCCATTTTTGGAAATGAGCAGGTCACCTTATTCTCAAAAGGTGACAGGCGCATTTCCACAGGCTTGAACTGTAACGCAAATTGTGCGCTGGCCAGCTGCCTTGAATGGTGTTCTGGGTTGTTTGACCGAAGTGTAATTATTTGAGGCAGAATTGACCGTAGTCAATTTCGCTGCGAATTGATTTGTACTTCAGCCAAACAACCCAAAATGTACCTTTCACCACCACCTCACCCCCTCCCCTACTTAAATGCTTGGTCGCTGCCGCTTCCCCTGCAACCCTGCGGTGCCAGATCCGCCCTCTACCGTGGGTCGGATCCGACTCCGCAGGGTCCCTTTTTCGTTATTTTCTTTTTTATTTGTCCCCGGTTCCAATTGTGAGAAAAAAGGGGAAAACACTTCTGCAACCACCCTAGACCAAAAATACTGAACATGGGGACGGGTGACACCCCCGCAACACATGTTCAGTATTTATAAAAATTGATCGAATAGTACTGGACAAAATAGGTAAAAATTGTAACATTCGATAGATTTTTGTCATCAAAATGGGCAGTACTTTGAATAGAATCACTCTCCCTTCTGCAAGCTCCTAGCACCTTTCACAGGGACATGCCCTCCAGGTGCCTGCCGCTGTAAAATGCGACCCAAAAAAATGCATTTTTATCCTTTTTGAGGAACAGAAAAGCAAGCGGCACAGCAGCGGTTCATACCTTAAAAGAAATGCATGACAGGGTCAGGAAAGACCCTGTCATGCAGTGGCAGCCCCATATCCCGTGCGCATAGTGTTGCCTACAATTTCTGCACATTTAAAAGTGCATTTTGCTTGGAAATGAGGGATGTGCTTTTACATTGACAGAAACGCCACTTTATTTGATCAAGGAGGTGAAAAAGGCCATCTGAATGGGCGCGCATATAAAATGTGCCCATTCATGTGTCCCTTGTGGATTGGGCTGCAAATGTTCAAAATTGTAAAACAATTTTTAAAGATGCAATTTTTGCACGAAACAGCTGTTTTTGCGGCATTTTGCGCAAAAGGGCCGGTTTCGCGGCATTTTGCGGGATTGCAAAATCGCTATAAACTGGAGGGTCTATTTAATATGATTGGACTTGCTCCAAGTGATATAGTAACACTAGCGGCATAGAAGACTGTCCTGGTGAAGATCGCCATATCAATCAACGTATACAGTTTGTGGAACCAGTTCTTAAACAAAATAAACAAGACTAGTCGTGTTTTGGAGAGAAATTGATCCCTCCTTATTTTGTCTTCATGAGATATTGTGCCTTGGATCTAATACACGTCAGGTGGCACATTATTTATGAGTAGTGTTGTATAAGCCAGGGGGAATAACATTTTTGAATACCATTCCTGTGCCATTCACACACGGTGCTTCTACTCAATGTTTTTTTTGTCCTATGTCCCTTGTCCTAAGGCCAAGATGTTTATAGAATGACACCATGATTTTTAGGAATGTGTGACCTTTGCTATACGGGCCAGGACGCATTTATGATTTCATTTACAATGAATAACGCTTACCCCTCTTCCTCTATCCTCTCATAGATAAGCGGTGTACCACCGTTCCTTAGTATTAGTGACAGGGGCTTAGAGACAGATAGGGGTGTGTTCCGTCCCTGTTTTTGTCCAATCCCCCCCCCCCTTTGGGATTGGTTGTCCTGGCCCAGTATAAGATTCATGAGTGTACCAAGTCTGTGTAATTATTGAATGCTGTGTAGATTGGTCTGTCCCCTTTGGGTGTTCTATGATGTACGTTTGACAGACCCTACAGTACGTACAAATTGGTCCTCCTAAGTATCTTCTGATCAGACTTTTCAAACCTTGAAACTCAATATCGTAATGGTGATCACAAATAAGTGCCAATACTGACCTCAAATGAAGTCAGTACATGTGCTTGAATATGTTTAGCATAAATGTTTAGCATAAATGTTTACTCACCTACTTTATTGCTCTTGTTGAATTGAATCCTAACTTCGGAATTAATGATACCATTAGTTGCTGCTTTTTAAATATGGTCTAATTATCCTTGGGTATATATAAATAAATATGTATACTATAACTAAGTGTGTAACTAAGTGTGTAAGTGTTTACTTGGACACCTGCATTTACTAATTTCATTGTACAGCTCTATAGCTCACATTACCCCTCTTAAGATAAGCATGGCTGCTTAGTCACTTAACCAACTTGTGTACTACAAGCCTATATGAAATAGTGAGATACCCAATACCAAGAGATATGTCTTGTAAAGTGCCACACCAGTTGGACTCTACACATTCTTAAACACTAGTCAGGAAAGATTTTCTTTTTGCTGTGAACTTTGGCCTGACTTTTTGGAGGCAAGTAAAACCTTCTGGTTTAGTTCCCTTTCCTGTTTGATAATTCTTATGTGGAAACTGACTCGTCCCTATAGCGATCAGTACTGAGATGCCATCTGTGTGAATTTTTTGTGTTGCTACAATTGCACAAACCAACTTACAGTGAAGTATAGTTAGGACAATTTGCATCTGTTAGATTAGATCTTCCTTCTTGAGTGAATACTCTCTCCACCTATGAGTCCCCAGCATGGTTTGCTGGACTGGTGGTTTTAGGTCTGATTCTCCTGAGTGGGG
This sequence comes from Ambystoma mexicanum, assembly GCF_040938575.1. Lineage (NCBI taxonomy): Eukaryota > Metazoa > Chordata > Amphibia > Caudata > Ambystomatidae > Ambystoma > Ambystoma mexicanum. The sequence goes on from NC_090927.1 coordinate 410,475,770, forward strand.
CCGTTTTTACCTCATTCTTTTTTACTCTGATCATGGGAACCCTTTTTACCACTTTTTGGTAGATTGTTCTAGAGTCATGCTTTTCCTTCATCTTTTCTGGCATCTACATTTTACTGAATTAGTACACAGCATTTTTACTGTGTTACTGGAAGCTCCTGGAGCTTCCACTGTAATGTTTCTTTATTTCCCCGTGGTTAACACCTGGTTACCAAGGCAGGGGGATACCTTTTATCCTACCTCTTTCTTTTGTGAGAACACCACACGCCACCTTATGTGGAATGCTTAGGGGAACATTGTATCCCTTTTCTCAGTTCCCCAGTAAGCTTTTTGTTAATGGGACAAGTCCTTTCAGGCTGGTGGTATCCCAGACGACCGTCATTGCGGCTGCGGTAGGGGACTCAAGGGTCACCCATTGAGCCAAAATGGTAGCTTTACTTTTTGAAACCTGAACAAGATGGCTTTTCCTTTCTTAGGTCGTTTTCTACTTACCGGGGTGGGGGAGGTTCCTACAACTCCTTTGTCTTTGCCGGTGTTGGGAAGGGAATAACCCCATCCCAACCCACTTGGCGCTTTAGGGTGAGGCAAATCCCATTGGAAGACCTGCGACATGCCAGGGAGTAGAAGGACGTCACAAAGGTCCCCACACAATCATAATATTATATGCGATCTAGCGGATTGAGACATAGCACGCACGTAGATAGTATTTTATAGTCATGGTCGAAGGATAGGGCCTGCATGGCCAAGCAGTATTTATTTTTTTAAGCACAGGCTGCAAGCCTGAAGAGGAAAAACTGAAAAGGCCCAAGCTCTGATGAGAAAGGTCCACACTCTTGCTAACTTTCACAGAAACCCTCCTTTGTTCTAAAATTGTTGACAATATGTCTGTTCTAAGAAAGAATGTGCCATGCACAGTCACGTGACCGTGTTGGGTGTACGTGTTATCACAAATAGGCAGAGGCAGGCCTCTGACCCCCACCCAGCCACGAGTTATAGCCCAAGCCCCAGTGCCAAGACCCCTGAATTCCAAGATACTAGTCGACCCCAGACTACCGACCATAAACCAATCGACTATAAAAGATCTACGAGTATGGTCATCCATTCTCTATTCCACAAAGCATGATTTGTAATGCGAGGTACAAGGAGGAATAAATTATAGCTCAAACACAAGGGTGGTAGCCTTGTAAGCACAGAGACTCGATCGGGATGAGTGAGATGTGTGTGGGTTAGCGTGACCTACAAACTCACCCAATGCTAGTCTTCGAGCCTGCCAGGTGCACTTTGTATTGATAAAGTAGACCTGGTAACGTTCTTTCGATGGGATGGTCCGACGACATATTCCATATCTATGACAGGTAATAAACACAGCTGTGCTGCTTTGGAAATTTTCGGCGTCTGTGTCCTGTGTCGATGACGTCGATACGCTGTCATCGAGGGCCTCCGTCGAGCCGATGTTATAAGTAGGATGTACGACGCCGTAGCCTAAGTTGTAGTTTTTTCCCCAAAACGTGTGGCACCAATCTTCTGCCAGTATGGCCACAGAAAGCCTTGCGGAAACGTAAGCTGTAATCGCATAAGAAATTCTGTAGCGGGGCAGGCAGGGAGGGAGCGATATGGAATACGTCGTCGGACCATCCCATTGAAAGAACGTTACCAGGTAAGAGAGCAACTTGTTCTTCGAGGGGATTGGGTCCTCCGGCGTATTCCATATCTATGACAGACTCCCAAAGCAGTACCAACGTATGGAGGAGGGAAAAGAAGTTAGAATATAGAAATTTAGAATGCCCAATCAAATTGCAGAGTAAAGGACCGCCTTGCCAAAGGCCAGATCCTGCCCATGGATAGAATCTAGGGAGTAGTCTTACAAAAGTATGGACCAAGCCCAAGTAGCTGCTTCATAGATGTTACGAATAGAACACCCCTCTGCAGGGCATTAGAGGCAGCCATACCCCTAGTAGAATGGGCCCGTAAGCCTACCGGAGGGTCCTTCCCCGCCAAGCGGCAACATTCAGAAATTGCCAAGATAATCATCTAGACAAAGTCTGCTTAGTAACAGTTTGTCCCAAACGCCTTCCAGCGTAACCTATAAAAAGATAATCGGCCACTCTGACCCAGGACATGCGTGAAATGTAGAAACTTAAAGCTCTCTGGAGCCTCTCCTCTTCCTTACCAGGATGCAGAGGAGGATAAAATGCCGGAAGAATGACCTTCTGGCTTAAATGAAATTCCGATACCACTTTCGGAAGAAAGGATGGATGAACCCCAAGGACAACCCTGTCCTTATGAAACACTGTGAAGGGTGGCTTAACAGAAAGTGCCTGCAACTCATTGCAACTAAAAATAGTTGAAAGGGTTAACAGTCTCAAAGGACAAGAATGTAAAGGCTCAAATGGAGCACCCATTAGGAATTTTAGAACAAGGTTCAAATCCCAACCGGGCACCTGGAAAGGTGAGGTGGCCAGTCGATGTCGAATGAAAAAAGTCAAATACAAAAATGTAAAAAAAAAAAAATCTGAATGTGTTTTCTTTTTTTTATTTGTATTTTTGTTTTGGTTAGCTAATAAAAATAAACGGGGGGCCGGGGAGGGAACACCCCCCCCCCTACCCCGTTAAAAAAAAAAAAACACAAATTCTAATTTTTTTTTTCTCCACATTTTGGTATTCGACTTTTTTTAATTCGACTTATTGACTATAAACCGAAAGGTGACGGTGGAAACACATTAGTGAGCCCTTTCAGAAACTGAGAAATTAAAGGAATTTTGAAACAAGAACACTCCTCAGACAAGCACTTAAATATGGACAGCGCTGCCAGGTAACCTTTAACGGTACCCACTTGCAGGCCCTTGTGGGCTAATGAAAGCAAAAAAAGACAGAACCACAGGAATGTCACATGAAAAAGGATCCACATTCTTAGCCCAGCACCAGTCGCAGAACTTTCTCCAACGGCAACGGTACAGGGACTTTGTTGCAGCCGTCTGGCCGTCTTTCAGAAGCCAAGCGTGAAGGTTGAGGGATCTGACCCCTAGATGGAGAACCTGACCCCCCCCTCCCGCGAGAGCAGATCGTCTCGGTAAGGAAGACGGCGTGGAGGGCAGATGGACAAGTCGAGAAGGTCTGGGTACCACGTTCTCCGGGCCTATGCCGGAGCAATGAGGATCATCGGGAACCGAACCTCCGTAACCTCCGCAGCACTTGCGGGATGACAGGAACTGGGGGAAACGCGTACAGCAGTGGGAAGGACCACTCGACCACGAACGCGTCCCCTAGGGCTCCTCTTGGAGGAAATTCCCACGAGCAGAACCTTTCGCACTTCCGGTTGACACTGGAGGCAAAGAGATCCACTTGTGGGGTCCCCCAAAGGGCGAAGATCTCCAGGAGAATCTCCTGAGCCAGCTCCCACTTGTGAGAGATCGCGCTCCGCTTGCAAAGAGCATCCTCCGTCTTGTTTTTTTCTCCGGCCAGATGAATTGCAGAGATCGAAACTTCCTGCTGGATGGCCCAGAACCAGAGCTGCATCGCCTCCCTGCACAGAGGAAGTGACCTGGCTGCCCCCTTTTTGATGAGGTACTGCATGGCCACTGTGTTGTCTGTCAGAATCAGGACATTCTTACCTCACACAGTCGGCAGAAAAGCCTTCAGGGCAAGCCTGACGGCCCTCAGCTCCAACAGAAGGATATGGAGTCTGGACTCCGACGGAGACCAACGACTGCTGACTGTCAACTCGCTGGCATGAGCTTCCCTGTGACCACTGCATCTTGAGAGCCGATTGCAGAGATCTCATCCGCAACCTAGCCTCTGGCACCAGAAGAATGCAAGATGCCATGAGGCCGAGCAACCTCAAGAACTCGAACGCCGGGACACACTGGGCAGGTTGACACTTGTGCACCATCTGCTGAATGTGATGAGTCCTCACCTGGGGAGGGAAACACTGCCCGAGGGACGTGTCAAGGACTGCTCCTATGTACTGGAGCCACTGCGTTGGCGTTTAGTGGGACTTCTTTAAGTTGAGGGAGAAGCCCAGCTTGTGAAGGGAGTGGCAGGTGACTGACAGATGATACAGGACCTACTCGGGAGAGCGCGCCCTGATCAACCAATCGTCCAGGTAGGGGTAGACGTGAATCCCCCCTTTCCTGAGATACTCTGCTGCCACCACCACCATGAGCTTGGTGAAAACCCTCGGGCAATCCAAACGGCAGGACCCGAAACTGAAAGTGCGAGTCACCAACCGCAAACCTCAGGTACTTCTTGTGCTTGGGATGGATCAGCACATGAAAGTGAGTGTCCTTGAGGTCGAGAGACACCAACCAGTCCTGAAGTTAAAGGGCTTGGAGGACTTGAGAGAGTAACCATCTTGAACTTGACCTTCTTGAGGAGCTCGTTCAAACCACGCAAGTCCATGATGGGTCTCAATCCTCCGTCTTTCTTTGAAATCAAAAAATAAGGGGAATACCATCCCTTGTTCCTCTCCGCTACAGGCACCAGTTCTATGGCACCTTTCTCCAGCAGGGCTTTGATTTCCTGCGCAAGGAGCGGATCCGGACTCTTCAAAGAGATTCCCTGGTGGATTGTCGTGAGGCCTCTGCTGGAAAGGAAGACAGTAGCCGTGGGCTAGGATCTCCAGAACCCACACATCTGAAGTAATGGCACGCCACTCTGCAAGATGCAGTGCCAGCCTTCCCCTAACCGGCGAACCATGGGACATGGCCTCATGACCGAGCTGAAGCGGCAGCGGTGTTGCCCGAGGGCAAAGAGGCAACAGCCCGTGTGGCCTTGGCACCTCGAGTACCTTGTTTTCCACCTCTGGCACTCCTACGGTTGCCCCTTTGACTGGCAGCTCCTCCTGCTTTACCAAACGATGAGTAATAACGAAAGGAACCTCCCCTCCATTGCTGTCCCCTTGGACGAAAAGGCGGAGGTTGGCGGACTGCAGCGCTCAACGACTTTGCTGGAGCTTTGGAGGTCTGCAACCTCTCAAGGCTCTCGTCAGCCTTGCTGCCAAAAAGATGTTCACTATCAAAGGGCATGTTGAGAAGCCGGGCTTGTACATCAGGAGCAAACCCCGACTACCGCAACCACGCAAACCTGCGTATTACGGTGCTCGCCGCCATGGACTGGCTGACGCAATCGGTCATGTCCAAAACCGACCGAACAGATTCACACATGGCATCCTTGCCATCCTGAACAAGATCAAGAAAGCCATCCCGTTCCTCCCCTTCGGGAATATGTTCAGCAGCCAAAGAGACAATTCCACAGAGTATGAGTGAAACGTGGTAAGGCACACAGAGTTGGCTGCCTGTAAAGCCATACCCCCCTGAAGAAAACACTTTCTTCGCCCAGCCATCAAAACGTTTGTCGTCCCCATCAGGAGGGAGGGTAGGGTACAATGCCTGTTCGCCGGGGCCGTAGCCGCCTGCACCACCAAACTCTCCGGAGTGGGGTGCGTAGTCAAGTAGCTGGGGTCACTACTGGCTGGACGATATTTCTTCGGCTAAGACCTGCTCACTGCCGGGAGACTCTCCGGAGCAGTCCAAGCCGCTGCCACCCTTCTCAGCAAGGCCATATGGAATGGCAGTACCGGGTCAGTTGGTGGACCTTGGTCAAGGATATCCGTCAGGTCATCCTGTAGAAAATCTACTGGTGGCGCAGACCACCCCAAGTATTCTGTTACCCTCGACATAAGACACCGGTACGAGGACTCGGCGTGGGTGCCAGGCAAAGGCCTACCGAACTCCACCTCCGGAGAGGTGTCCAGACCACTGGCGTCATGCAGCGACTGATGCAGGTCTTCAATCTGGCTATGACCAGACAAAATCTCGTCAGGTACCTCATCAGCAACCAAACCACCTTCCTCAGACCCTTCTTCCAGCTCAGAAATATAATCCATAGGCTGGAATGGGGGCACAGAAAAAGGGACAAGACATTTTTAGACTTGGCCAGAGCCTTTCTAGGGGGTTCCACTGTGCCACGGGGTACCTCCGACAAAGCATCCTCGAAAGGAGTCGATGGAATCTGCATCGAGCGTGGCGCCGACGGCTCCGACAGCCCTCGAGGGCAGAGCCCTAAGCGTGTCATTCGACAGCCTGGGCGCCGACGGCTTCCTCAGAGGCGGAGCCTCGAGAGTCCCTCGATGACCTTGTCGCCGAAGGCGTCGATGTCTTCTTCGAAGACCTCACAGGCTCCGACGGTCTCGAGGGCATTGAGGACTGGGACCTGGAGCGGGCAAGTCTAGAGCGATCCGCCTTGTCCGATCGAGACTTCGAAGGTGCTCGATGATCGCGCCGACCAACCGAGTCCGAAGGCTTGCGAGTGGGACAAGCAACCTGCCGACGGGCAGAGTCCTCGGACGAGAAAGGCGACCCGTGACGGCGCTTCCGCGAGTGCCTCAAGAGGCAGAGGAATGGCAGGACCCACTCCAGGACCGAGACCCCCCCCTGGACTTGCGCTGACGATGCGGAGAGACACTCCTTGAATCGTCAGTCGAAAGCCCAGCGGATTTCGACTTCTGGGGCTTGGCCACCTTACTGACAGAAAGCTTCTTCTTACGCGCCCGCAAGGCCTTCGAAGTTAAGGACTGGCAATCGTCCGTGGCGTGGTCCTCACCGAGGCACCAGAGGCAGACGTCGTGCTGGTCTGTCAGCGACATCTTGGAACCGCAGTCCCGACACTTCTTTAAACCCAGCCGCGGGGTAGAAGAAGACGAAGACATCATGGAAATCTTCACAAACCAACAGGTTTGAAGAACCGAAAGAACAGAACTCGGAAGAACCAAGGCGCGCCGAGATATCCCAAGGGAACAAGTTTGCGGAAAATAAAAAAAGGAAAAAAAAACTGAGGCTACGGGCATCATGCGTCCTACTTATAACATCCAGTGATATCGGCTCGACGGAGGCCCTCGAGGATGGCGTATCGACGTCATTGACGCAGAAAGTTTTCCAAAGCAGCACAGCTGTGGTGATTACCGGTCATAGATATGGAATACGTCGGAGGACTCAATCCCCTCGAAACACTGTTCTTCAAATGTGTGTCTCGTCGACCTTGATTCCCTGGAGATAAACCCAGCAGACCCCACGTAATCGACCGACGGCCTGGAATGCCCTGTGGAGTAGGCTGGCCATGCAGAGGGTCGCACCAACCAACCAACTGTGCAGCTTTTCAACGTATACGAGTGACTAGGTCTCCTTAAGTTTATGCTTGCACCTTTTATTTGCTTAGAACGTTCAGCAGCAGAGTGCTTTGCTGGCGCACCTACTTTTTGTAGAAATATAAACTTTTTAACCATGCATGAGTTTCTTGGGCCTTTTTCCCTGCGGATTGTATTTTTTTCTGGTGTGAGCGCTCGGGGCCGCATCTTCATTTGGTGAACCTGATGTAATCTCATCGACCCCCGTGCCTGCGGAGGTGTCCAGACCGCATCTCGAGGGGCAGCGTCCACCTACAGCAACGAGTCCCGAATAATGCATATCCTTGTGTGGCTTTGCAGGAGCCATATTTGCTGAATTCCTGCCTGATCTTTGGAGCGTGGCATGGCTCAGAGGAGAGTGCAGGATGGTGTTTTTTTGGAACCCTGTGATGGGAGTTCAAAACGTGCATGTGAGTATAAAACTGTCAGCCAAGCCCTGGGCTATGTGAGGGGGAGGTCCCGCTTCACAGCCCGGGGGTTGGATTACCTTCGGTTTCACTTCGTCATGTGCAACACACACCGACATGAAACAAAGAAATTTCACTGCAGCAGCCATTTTCGACAGCCGTGTTGAAAAGAGAAGGTAAGAGCCCTTCTCCCTTGATTTCCAGCTTTTTTGAGCCGATGAGAAGGAGGGAGGTGTCGTTGGAAAGGGAAGACTCTCCCCTTTCCAACAACACCATTTTTGAGGCATTGCTGGTCTCGAATCGGGCAGCAGCCCTCTTTCGCCCCCCGCCCCGAGCCCCAAAAAGCATGGGGCCGCAGGTTTGTGCCCCTAAGGAAGGGCCCAAATACCAAAATGGAAAAAAAAAAAAAATAATGGTGGCTGTGGGGGGGGGAGTTCCCCCACCCCCTCCATTAGACCACCATGGAGTTTTTTTTAATGGAAAGGGGGGTGGACATCTCCCCCCATCCCAAGTGGATGGGGGGCACCTTATGGAGCCCTCCCTGGGGGAAGACTTCGGCCCCTAGGAAGGGCCATCTGCCCCCAGGGAGGACATGAGGTGTACCCCCATCCATTGGGGGGAGGAGGGGGAAGAGGGCCACCAGGAAAGTGTTGGCCGGCCCCCCCAAAGGACGGGGCTTGCAGTTTAGGCCCCCCCCCCCCAGGCAGTGGAGTAACTTTGCTGAAAATGTTGGGGGGGGGTGGTACATGACATCTGAAGAAAAGGTGCCCCAGCCAAATGAATGGGGACAAAATGGTGTGCCATGAAAGTTGGGGGGGGGACACCCCTGCCCCCCCCTAAAATTACGCCCATGCCCCTGGGGCAGATGGGTGCCCATCTGTCACTAGGGAAGAGGCCAAACATGAAGAAGAAAAAAAAGAAAAGGGTGGTTTTGGAGGTGTGGGGGACCCACTAGACCACCAGGTTCATTTCCAATTAAATAGGTGGCACCCCCACCCACCCCAAGTGGATGGGGGGCACCTTATGCAGCTCTCCCTGGGGGCAGATTTCGTGCCTTAGGAAGGGGCATCTGCCCCCAGGGAGGGCTGCATCAGTGCCCTCCTCCTTTTGGGGTGGGGGGGAAAGAGGGCCTCCTCCCCTTTACATTAATAATTCCCCAGTGGTTTAGGGTGCGCCTCAGCCCCCCCCTAAAATTCATCCTACCATTTTTAATTGTTTTTTTTTGTTTACCCAACTTCCCTTGGGGTAGATGGGCACATTAGTGAGCCCATCTGCCCCCAGGGTGCCCAAACCCTACTGCCACATCCATTGGGGGGCCTGTCCCACGTTTTGTGGTGGCCCTCTCCTCCCCACCCAAAATGGAGGGGGGGCGCACCTCATGCAGCCCTTCCTAGGAGCCCCAGTGAGGGCTGCAAGAGAAGCGCCCCAACCTGTGTAGTTAATGTTGAAGGATATTTGTAGCGCGCACTATCACCACTGGAGTGATCCCCTGGCGCTCAGACTTATACCAAATGTTGGGTCCCTATTGCCGGGAGGTCAAGATTATTGTAGTGCACCCAACATCCCACTGCTTTGAACCACGCTTCTCATAACCAAGGCCATGATTGCGGCTTACTGGAAAATCGCCAAGAATTCCTACAGCAGCCGACTGGTGTGACGCATGTGGTCTAATGGCAGCAGAGGTGGTGACCTGTTCCTCGAATAACGATGTGCAGCCCTTTTTGGGGAAATAAAATTGCTTTTAACCTATGCTCAAACCCATAATAAGGGCTTCATGTGCCCGACCAGATTACGGGTTATGGGATGTCTGATCACATGTAGGTTTGTCTTGGCTTCTTTGGCACGCAGAAGGGACTGGGCTACGCTACAGAGTAAGCAACTGGTGAACTACGGAATGGTAATAAGCTTCTGTGTTAATGTTTGGTTATGTTGTGTTGTTTTCACTTTGACAATCTACAGATGCACTAGTGGTGGGTGCAACGCTACAGCTGAGGTATGAGCATTGTGTTAGTGTACTATATTATGAAATTCCAAAACGAAAATTATTTTAAAACACTTAAAAAAAAAATCTTTAATATCAAGCACAGTATTTTCGAGTTTGGGAATAAATATCACTTTTAAGTAAAAAAATAAATGAGTTCCTTTACATATGTCACTTGCTTAAAGAGGAGCTAGTGCAATGAGTTATTCCAAAAAATACAAACCGTACCAGTGGCACCAGTCTTCACTGTGGTTTTTCCCTTCTTTCCTTCTTGCTGATCCTTCAGTGTTTCATAAACAATTTGTATGACTGGAATACTGAATGCCTATAACAGAAAAAAAAACTTAGGTACAAATACTTAAAACGACTAGTTAAATCTACTCAACCGCCCATAACAGAAACACATTCCAGGGGGTTTTCACTTTCGATAGAACATGTAGAATAAAAAGCTTTAGGCTTTGTCACTTTTCAAAAATGAAACTGGTGCACGCTCTCTACTGACAAATTCCTGGATGCTCCTAATAATAGTGGGGGCAGTAAAAAAACAGAAAAATCAAACAAAAAGTGAAAAAAGGAACAGAGGAAAAATTGGACCGCGGACAGGAGACTGATGGACCCCCAATTGTATATTAAAAAAGCAAACAAGCAATTAAAAAAACAAAATGGTCAAAGGTGTGCATTTGTCCAATTCGTCTAAAGCAGACGTTCTCACCTATGACAAACAACCAATCTGTTAGACAGTTACCTTGGATTTCTTTATTTATCATTAATAAATTGCCAAAAATACACTATTTACTACAAAGCAGTAGTGTAGGAAAATTCAAAATACATGAAATAAAGTTTTACGAAGTGGTTTTACTGCATTTGAATGAGATTTGGATTTTCCAACTTGGACAGCCCACTTATTTTATAGTACCAAATAATCGGGTTTGCCCTCCTGTCTGGCAAAAAAGGAACAAGTTACTTACCTGTAACTGTTGTTCTCCAGCATGGGTCTGGCATGGATTCACATGCTCATGAATATTCCCCGTCGTCAGGCTGGGAATCCTCGGTAAAGAAAAAACCAGTATCAGTTTCGTTTCTGATCTGTCTTTCGTAGTAATAACCAATCACTGGTCTCTGCGTCATACTGACCACAGCCAATGACTGCCCTCTACCTAAGCACCGCCTCTGGCAACCATCTTCAGATTTGGAAGCACGTGAAGTGGCAGTATGACCAAGTGAAGAGCCGCAGAGGGGTAGGCGGGAGGGTTCGCATGTGAATCCATGCCAGACCCATGCTGGAGAACAACAGTTACAGGTAAGTAACTTGTTCCTTCTCCAGCATGGGGTCTGGCATGGATTCACATGCTCATGAATAAAGAATACATAGCAGTACACACATGCACAACCACGGGAGGTGGCAAAGGCTCAACAATTAGCATCACATCAACTCAACATTAAGCATCTTACCTCCTCACCAGGCTCACCTCAGGCGAACAGGTTGCGCAGCACTGCTTGGCCGACCCTGGACTCCTCCCTGGAATCCCGGTCGACGCAGTAGAATTTCGTGAAGGTGTGCGTCGACCTCCACGTAGCAGCCCTGCATATGTCCAGCAGGGGCACACCAGATAGGAACGCCGTGGTAGCTGCGATCGCTCTGGTGGAATGGGCTCTCGGACGGCCAGGCAGCGGTCGGTTTGCCAACCGGTGACAGTACATGATACAGCCGGAGAGCCATCTGGAGATGGAAGCCTTCGAGAGAGCCTTCCCCTGATTGACAGGTCCAAAGTTCACAAAGAGTTGTGACGTCTTCCGAAACCCCTTCGTGCGGTCCACGTAGAACTTCAGCGCTCTAGCTACATCCAGCGAGTGCAAAGTCCTTTCAGCCGGCGACGAAGGCGACGGGAAGAACACAGGTAACACCAAGGGTTCGTTGAGATGGAAGTCCGACGGTACCTTGGGCATGAAGGAGGGGTGCGTCCTGAGCACTACCCTCGTGTCGTGGAAAGTCAAGTACGGGGCCTTGCAGGAAAGGGCCTGGATCTCTCCCACTCGTCGTGCGGAGGTGATGGCCACAAGAAAAGCTGTTTTCCACGATAGAAACTTCAACGGGGCCGAGTGCAGAGGCTCGAACGGAGGTCCCATGAGCTTGGTCAGCACCACGTTGAGCTCCCACGCCGGGGCCGGAGCCTTCACCGGCGGGAACGATCTGAACAGTCCCTTCATGAACTCTTTCACCAGACGATGAGACCACAAGGACGTCCGCCCCGTGGTTCTGGTGTATCGGGAGATCGCAGCAAGATGAATCTTGATGGACGCGTGTGCCAAACCAGCTTTGGCCAGCGTCAGCAGGTACGGCAGTACTTGGGGAGCCGTAATCCGTAGAGGGTTAATCTTCTGTGCGTGGCACCAGACAGAGAACCTCTTCCATTTGTGTCCGTAGCATTTAAGAGTCGAGGACGCCCTGGCCTTTGCAAGAACCTCTCTGCAATCGGCCGGTATGTCGTATCCTCCAAACTCTAGCGCTGCAGGAGCCAGGCCTGCAAGTTCAGCGACTTCGGGTCGTGGTGGAGGATGGCGCCTCCTTCCCTGGAGAGTAGATCCGCGTCCGCCGGCAGCTTGATCGGCGGGGACGCTGACAAGTCCAGAAGGTCCGGGAACCATATCTGCCTCGGCCACGCAGGTGCGACGAGGATCATCCTGCACCGTGACCTCTTGAGCTGGTTGACGAGCCGGATTAGCAGAGGCAAGGGAGGGAACGCGTAGAGGAACAGGCCCTCCCAGGGGAACGAGAAAGCATCGCCCATGCTCCTCGTCTGGGGAAACCTGCTGGCGAACCTCCGGCACTTGGTGTTCGTCGCCGTCGCGAACAGGTCGATCTGGGGTGTGCCCCACCGTCGGAAGAGGCGATCCACCAGATCCTGCCGTAGTTCCCACTCGTGGCACGAGCGCAGCTCCCTGCTGAGTGAGTCGGCGATGGTGTTTTTTATCCCTGCCAGATGAAACGGCACCAGAAAAATCCCTTGGGCGACGGCCCAATGCCACAGGTCCTGCGCCTCCTTGGACAGCGCTGGGGACCTGGTTCCGCCCTGTTTCCTGATGTAAAACATGGTGGTGGTGTTGTCGGTGAAGATCCTCACCACCTTGCCCTTGAGGGACGGAAGGAAGGACCTGAGGGCCCAAAACACTGCACGGAGCTCCAGGACGTTGATATGCAGGGACTTCTCCGTCGGGAGCCAGAGTCCCCTCGCGTGCAGATTTTCGGTGTGCGCTCCCCACCCTTCCAGGGAGGCATCCGTGGTCACAGTCTCCTGGTGGGCTGGGGTCTGGAAGTCCATGCCCGCCGTCAGATGCGCGCGGGTGCCCCACCACCGTATCGCTCGTCGGAAACTCTCGTCGAGCTTGATCCTTTCCTCGAAGCTGCCCGTCGTCTGGATCCAGCGCGCATCCAGGAATTCTTGCAACGGGCGCATCCGGAGCCTGCACATGGGAATGAGGTAGATGCAGGAAGACATCATCCCGAGGAGGGACTTGATGGATCTCACTTTGGCCGCGTCGGCCACCAACATCCGTTGCACCTTGCCCAAGATGGTCCTGGTCCTCTCCTCCGACGGGGAGGCCAGAAGGGACACTGTGTCGAGCCTCGCTCCCAGAAACAGTGCGACTTGCGCGGGCACCAGGTGGGATTTGGCGTAGTTCACGGAGAATCCCAGGTCCGTGAGGAGTTGGACGGTCCTTGCCGTGTGGACCACGGCGAGCTCCTTCGTCTTGGCGCGGATGAGCCAGTCGTCCAGGTAGGGGTAGACGTGAATCCCCTCGCGGCGCAGCTGCGCCGCCACCGGTGCGAGGCACTTGGTGAATACCCTGGGTGCCGACCGTAGTCCGAAGGGAAGGGCTTTGAACTGGTAATGACGCCCTTGGACCACGAACCTGAGGAATTTTCGGTGCCCCTTTAGGATGGGAATGTGGAAGTAGGCATCCTCCAAATCCAACGACGATAGGAAGTCTCCTTCCTCCAGTTGACCCAGGACGTGCTGGAGGGTGACCATCCGGAACTTCTGCGCCTTGATGAACTTGTTCAGCCGTCGCAGGTCCAGGATGGGGCGCCATCCTCCCGTCTTCTTCTTCACGAGGAAGTATCGCGAGTAGACTCCGGAGCCCCGAAGCCTCTTTGGGACGAGTTCGATGGCGCCCTCTGAGCATCGCCTTTACCTCCAAGAGAAGTTGAGGGACGTGAAGTTCTTTCCTGGCCACGGGGGGGACGCGCGGGCACCTTCTTTGAAACTCGAGCGCGTGGCCCCGGGCCAGGGCGTCCAGCACCCAACGGTCGGTGGAGATCCAGCCGGCCTCCCACCGGGGTGCTTCGGTGGGGGCCCGACCCCACGGCCGGTTCAATCCTGCTTGGACGCGGCCTTGCCGCCTTGACCTCCTTGGCGACGACGGCGGGGTCCGCTAGACTTGCCTCGTCCTCTGTAGGCCTCTTGCGACGACGAGCGGGCCGCTTGACGGTAGGAAGCGAAACCGCCGCCGGAACCTTTGGAGGCGCTCTTGCCTCCGCCGCTCCGAAAGGGCGTCCGTCGTTGCTGCAGGACTCCAAGGGCCCGGGCCGTCTCAGTATCCGCCTTGATGGCCTGAAGGGAATCGTCCACTGTCTTCCCAAACAGGTTGTTCCCGTCGAAGGGCATGTCCAGGACTCTGGTCTGGACGTCCTGCCGAAAGTCCGTAGCTTTGAGCCATCCACGACGTCGAAGGCAAACGCTGTTGCCCAGCTGGCGGAACCCAGTGTCGGCGATGTCCGTCGCCACGGTGATGGCGTGGTCCGAAGCCACTTCACCTTCCTGGAGGATCTCAAGGGCCTCCGCCCTCTTGTCGTCCGGCAGAAAATCCAGCAGGGGAGCTATCTTGTACCAGAGCTCCCTGTCGTAGCGGGCCACGATAGCCAAGGCGTTGGCCGCTTTAATCGTCGTCGCTGCCGACGAGATGACTCTACGTCCCATAGCATCCAATTTCTTTCCCTCGCCGTCCGGCGGGGAAGTCGATGTGGAGGCCGCACCCCCCCCCGCTTTCTTCCTGGCTGCCGCGGAGACGACGGAGTCCGGGGTAGGCTGCGCCCGGAGGCATAGGGGGGCCGTGTCCGGGACCCGGTACTTTTTCTCGTACCGGTCTCTTCTAGCTGGCGTAGTGGAAGGGTTCTTGAGGAGGGAAAGGCCCTCATCCCAAATGTCGTCCAACAGAGGCACTGCGAGGACCGTCTTCCTCTTGGCCTCGCGCCGCTGATAAAGGAAGCCTTCCTTTTTCTTCTCCTCAGGGCAGAGTTGGAAAAGCTCGGAAGCCCTGGAGATCATGGAGTGGAAAGATCCGATCTCGTCGGGCGGAGAAGCCCTGGTGGGGGGCGACGACGGAAAATCCTCGTCGTATGCCTCGTCGTCCGTACCCGTCGCTGCCGTGTCAGTCCCCGTATCATCCCCTCGGGTGGACGGGGAGGAGGGCTGGACGGGGCGCGACGGTTGAAAAGGAGGTGGAGGATGGATCCTTCTTTTCTTGGTAGGGGGAACACCAGAAGGTCCCGGTTCTGGATCCCCCGACGGGAGAGGTTCCTCCGTCGGTAACGGTAGCCTCGTCCTTATCTCGGTGCATAAGGACTGTATGGCCAACAAAATGGCCGCCGAGTTGTCTCGCGGCGCTGGCAGAGGGGAATCCGACGGGCGAGCAGGGGCCCCGTCGGTATCCTCGACGATGTCGTCGTCGTCACCCGCGTCGGGGTCCATTCCGACGGGCTGGCCTTGTTCCACGCCTAGGCCGTGGCTTAAGACCTCGATCAGCTCCTCTTCTGAGGTAGAGGCCGAATCTACGACGACGCCCTGCCCCCCCCTTCTTCTTCCCCACGGAGGGTTTCACGGGGGTCCTATCGATGGGCACAAAAGAAGACTCCCTCCGAGGAGGCAGGGAGATTCTGGGCCCTGAGGTCGCCACCACTGGCGCAGCCTCCACAGGCTGAGCCAGGGCCGCCGCGACCGTTTCGATAGAGGGCTTGGTCGGATGGATCAAGGCCTTCACCACCTTAGGTGCGCTCACCGCCTTATCCTTGAGGGAGGGGGCACTGCCACGCTCCTCCTCTGCCTTAGAGCTCGACCGGGGCCTCTCCAGGAGCTTCGCCGGGTGCTCGGCCTTCCTCTTACCCGACCCAGAGCGTTGGCTCGTGGTTGATGGTGCCGGGGAGGGTGCGCCCTGCCTGGCGCCCGTAGAGCCCGACCGTTCGGCGCTCCCGGTGCCAGCGGACTCGCGGTGCTTGGCCTTATGTTGGGCCCCCGTCGCCGGGGCGCCCTCAAAGGTCTTAGAAGACCGCTCGGATTTCTTCTTCTTCTCGCCAGACGGGCTCTTACCCTCCAGCCAGTTGGCGAGACGTTGATGACGGTCCTTCATGGACCGTTCCGACATGTTGCCGCAAAACGCACAGTCCTTCTCCACGTGCGTTTTGTCCTCATGAAGGCAGTAAAGGCAGAAAGAGTGTTCGTCTTCCTTAAAGACGTTCTGCAGCTGGCATCCAGGGCAGACCCTGAACAGCTTTCCGGGCGTCGAGCTTCCCTTCTCCTGGGCCATCTCCGAGACCGGGCCTGAGAAGCTTCTGGAGTCCTCCGAAGTGTAGCTCGACGAAATCTTCACCCTTGAGGGGCACAGACGAATCCGACACGGGTCCCCGTTGATCGGATGTAGGATCGGTGGAGCTTGAGGCTCTTTTTGACCGAAAGAATTGAAGTTTTTTGTGAAAAAGCGCGAAAAATAGCACTAACGCTCGAGAGCAATAGCACGAGGATCCCAACACATGAACGTGCGGTAAAAATCTGAAGATGGCTGCCAGAGGCGGTGCTTAGGTAGAGGGCAGTCATTGGCTGTGGTCAGTATGACGCAGAGACCAGTGATTGGTTATTACTACGAAAGACAGATCAGAAACGAAACTGATACTGGTTTTTTCTTTACCGAGGATTCCCAGCCTGACGACGGGGAATATTCATGAGCATGTGAATCCATGCCAGACCCCATGCTGGAGAAGTACTAGAACGCACTTCAAAATATAGACAGAATAAACAGGTTTCCATCACAGACAATAGCTGTGGTGAATGAAAAACACTGCATTCTGCACCACCATTTGCAAATTACAGGAGCCAAAAACTAAATGTATACAAAAGTTCCCATGGTACAATTCACACTGATCGCAAAATAAATTTTTCTGTCGCACTGTGCCAGCCATACATTTGAAAATACTTATAAACAGTTTCCGCATTTACTTACACCGGTTTTGCCACTTCCGGTTTCAGCAGCCTACAAAGAAAAAATAAATGTAAATTTTTTGTTCAAAGACTTGGTTTTCTTTTTTTTTTTATAGTTCTTCTGTAGCCATAGGCGACTGTAAATCACATGTGTTACTATTTCTTATAGCAAATTCGAAGACATCTTGCTACAGCCTATTGGACACAACACATTTCATCTGTATAGTTCTGATCTTTACTTTTACCCTTATTTGTTGACACTCAATTTGTCCATCCACCCTCGTTTTGAAGTTATAACATAATAAGTTGACTTATTAGAAGCACATGGAACTGGGGATCCATGTGATGGGTCTACCAGTGAGGCGAATAAGGTGGCCAGGTGCCTTTCAAAGCTAGTTAATGATTGACCAGCGTGGTATGAACCCAGTCAAACGGGAGGGGATAGTCACATGGCACCATCAAGAAACCGGCCCTTTTAAAGGGGGATAGGGCGGTGCATCCTCTACAACTGGGGAGAAAGCAAATTAGTCTCTTTCCAAATCACCTTTTGCATCCTCTGGAACTGGGGACACCGATTCAGAAGTGCCAGACACTAAATTAGCAACTACAAAGAACAAGCAGCAACTGAAAGCTCAGTTCATCTCCTGCGCTTGTTGAAATGTAATGTTAAAAGGTACTTATATAGCACACCGTCACCAACGGAATTGGTCCCCAGGCGCTCGGGAGGATCTGGAAACGAGAAGGTGGGATGGGTTAGTAAGGTGAAGAGGGAGTAGGATAGAGAGGAGTGGTGTACTGTTGGCAGCTTCATTTTGGTAGACACCGGGTGCTGAGCTTTGGTGCGACTATCGGAGTCAGTCCGCGTGTGCTGTAGGTGCAGCATATGTGTTGTTGCGGTGTGGTGAAGTGTGTGCGGCTTGTTGTGTGAGTTTTCTTTTTTTTTTAGAGAGATGTATGCAGAGAGTTTGAGCTTATATTGGTTAGTGGGTTATATGACATTTAACATGCTAACATTCACAGTTCTGTCCAAGTGTAGTACTTGCTAGTCTACATATTCCGTCTGAGTGTGTTACTCGCTAACCTTCCCAATAATTGTCTAGATGTGGGGCAGGATAACGTTCTCAATTCTGAGTGTGGCAGATTCCAACACTCAAGTTCCATCTAGGTGTAGCATGTGCCAACATTCACAATCCCATCTAGATGCAAGGCAGGCCTGAGCTAGGAAATCTGACCAAGTGTGACGCACGCTACAGTTAAGAAATCCATCTAGGTGTGGCACAAGCTAACATTCGAATTTCTGTCTAGATGCGACGTAGGCCAAAGTTAAGAATTCCAACTAAGTATGGCACATGCCAACATTCAAGCTCCATCCAAGCGTGGCATGTGCTAACATTCACAATCCTATCTAGATGCGAGGTAGGGCTGAGCTAGGAAATCCGACTAAGAGTGACGCATGCTAACATTCAAGTTCCATCTAGGTGTGGCATGTGCCAACATTGGGAATTATGTTCTTAAGTAATGCAAAACATTTACAGTCCGGTCATGCGTAGATTTCAGTCGGTGGACACAAATCTCTCTAAATATGCATGGTGCAAGTATGTGGTGGTGTACTTTATGGAACGGTAAGGTAAAGTGGCGGGGGCTTTCTGGAGTAGAGGAATTGCTCGACACCCCACCCAAGCCACACTTAGGGTTTTTGTTGGTGTCTCTTGACTGCTGGCTTCATTGGCTTCCGCTGCTGACACCTGCCCAACACCTCTTGGAGCCGCCCTTTGCCTTGGGGCCCTTAGCCGAAGGGGCTGCCCTGGGGAGTTCAGATTTGTCTATCATGTGACCAATCACGGGGGTCGGGGTGGGAGGGATGGGGTGGGTTGGAAGGCGGGAAAAACACGGGAAGCTGGGCGGGAGGGGGAGAGGGGACAAGGCTGCACTCTGGCAGCTGCGGGTACATTATTATTTTAAAATGGGCCCAAAGCGGTCCCGGCCATGTAAACCTAGAGAGGGGAAAAGCTGAACCTCAGCCAGCACACCAGGCCTCCACACTCATACAGTGAGGAGCCACTAGGAGAAGGGAGACGACTCCAGGCTCAGGGTGTGTGGAAAAGAGCCAAGGTACGCCAAACGTCTTAATTTAGGTAAAGTGGACAGAGAGATGAACAAGTTACTTACCAACTGTAACATTCTTTCGATTGGATGTTCCTCCCACGTATTCCTCATCTTTAGATATATCCTTTAGGTTTCGCCTAGGAATTTTTTTTCTCTTTCTCCAGCAGAGGGCGTTCCACTCGAGGTCGCGGCGTCGATGTCCCTCGGCGGCATCCGTCGAGTATCGACGTCATCCCTCGTATAAGTGCCTCGAGCGCGCACGTTGGCCTCAGTTCTGTTATTTCGTATAATATAGTCCATGGATCTTACTTCGTTTAAGGTATGCCTCTTTTGACCCAAGCCATAAAAGAGTTTAGAGTGTAATACACGTAAACTGTACTGTGGGGTTAGGATGGGAGGGTTGATGAGGAATACATGGGAGGAACATCCAATCGAAAGAACGTTACAGTTGGTAAGTAACTTGTTCTTCGAATTGATTGTGTCCTCCCACGTATTCCTCATCTTTAGATAGACTCCCAAAGTAGTTTTGTCTCGGAGGTGGGAGTACAGTATCCTTTTTTAATCATGTACAGAATGTAGTACAGATTTTGCAAACAGACCTCCTTGAGAAGAAGTCGAGTCCAATGCATAATGTTTTATAAAAGGTGTGCATAGATGACCATGTGGCTGCTGCACAAATATCTTGCACAGGGACACCCATTTTTAATGCTGTAGAAGTTGCCATGCCCCTAGTCGAATGAGCTCTTAGTCCATCAGGTGGTTCTTTTCCTGCCAATCTATAGCATTCTGTTATGGCTAAGATTATCCATCTGGATAAAGTTTGTTTTGTTATCAGAAGGCCCAGTTTACGTCCAGTGTATCCCACAAAAAGTTGATCACACTGTCGAATCTTTGCAAATCTAGAGATGTAAAAACTAAGCTCTCCTGGGATCCAGTCTATGAAGTCTTTCCTCTTCCTTGCTTGTATGAGGTGGAGGATAAAATGTAGGCAAAGTTATCTTTTATGACAGATGAAAATTAGAAACAATTTTTGGGAGAAAAGAAGGTTTAACCCTAAAAGATGGTGAGGAGGTCCGCTCGAAAGCGCCTGCAACTCACTTACCCTGCGGGCTGATGTTAATGCTACAAGAAGTATTGTTTTTAACGTAAGGAGCCTTAGTGGGCAAGAATGTAAAGGCTCAAATGGAATACATGTGAGAAATTTTAAAACTAGATTTAGATCCCACACCGGAACCTGGAAAGGTACCGGGGCAAAGACATTATTTAAACCTTTTAGGAATTGAATTATCAAGGGTATTTTAAAGTAAGATTCTTCTTCAGAAGAGCACTTAAAGATGGATAGCGCTGCTAAATATCCCTTTATTGTCCCAACCTGGAGCCCCAGATTGGCCAAATGTAACAGAAAAGATAAAATTGTGGGGATATTACACTGAAAAGGGTCCACATTCTTTTCTCTGCACCAGCTACTGAACTTGTTCCAACGACACTGATACAGAGACTTAGTTGCTGGCCTTCTGGCCGAAAGCAAAATCTCCATCACGTCATCCGGAAGGTCCCTATCCTTGTAGCTCAGCCTTTCAGAAGCCATGCGTGAAGGTTGAGTGTGTTGACCTCCGGATGGAGAACATGACCTTCTTGTCGCGAGAGAAGATCCTCTCTTCTTGGAAGACGTATTGGAGGGCAGATGGACATGTCGAGGAGGTCCGGGTACCACGTTCTCCTGGCCCAATCCGGAGCAATTAGGATCATGGTTTTCCCGAACTTTCTCAACCTCCTGATTACTTGAGGGATCACAGGGATTGGAGGAAACGCGTACAGTAGTTGGAACTCCCATTCCACCACGAACGCATCCCCTAGAGCTCCTCTTGGGGGAAATTCCCTTGAGCAGTACAGTTCGCACTTCCGGTTGACCCCGGTTGCGAACAGATCTACTGGAAGCACTGCCAAGGACTGTTTGCTGTGCTGGTCCCTAATTGAGGAGCGCTGCGCTGTGATTTTGCACAGCCCTCGTGTGGCGGTGGTCTTCACCTTTCCGAACCTCGCCTCTCTTGAACCTGAACTGCCGTTGGACAAGGAGGAAGTCTTTCACAGTGACACCGTTGTGCCTGACCTGCAGCATTATTATTATTATTATTCCTCCTCCTCCTCCTCCTCCTCCTCCTCCTCCTCCTCCTCCTCCTCCTCCTCCTCCTCCTCCTCCTCCTCCCCCCCTTATGTATAGTGGACAGTGAATACGAGTTAAGCAGTAATTTAAATTTATTCTTTTTGTTCTCTCTCTCTTCTATTGTTCAAAGGTGTTCTGAATCAAGCTTCCCTCTGTTGGAACACGCCCCTCCTACCTCCATAAATTCACTCGCCCCCAGCGCACCCGCGCTGCGCACCGCGAACCACTGCCAAGGACTGTTTGCTGTGCGCGGCACGTGGTGGGTGGCTGTTTCTAAGCGGACAAACGATTTGGGTAAGCCCTGCTTTATTCTTTTGTATTCCGCTTCCCTTCTGACAGCTTAATTAATAAATACTAATACGGTTGGGTTCTTGCAACGCAACCTTAAAATAAAAAATAAAAAAATAATACTAAAAAAAAATAAAACATCACACATTATTTCGGTGAGTTGCTATTGTTGTGATGTTACAATAGGTGACGTGTTATATTCCTACCAACCACTAATTTATGGATTCCTCTTTATTCACCTTAAGGAACGGGAAACAATTGCGGGAATCCAACAAAAAATCTGGTCTTAAATCTATTCCAAAAGCAAAAATGGAAGGAGTTAGGGTATCAGAAACTTGTCCACATTCCGAGCCTCCCGCTGACATACAAACGATGTCTACTGCGAATCCTGTAGAACTGGCGGTCGCTCTGAGTGCTTCTGAACAACATACAGGCACTGAAGTATCTGTTCCTTTACTCGAATTACAAGTGCACACACCTTTCACATTACAAACTGCCAACAACATAGATACTCAATCTAGTGTCTTTCTTGAGGTGACCGATAAAGACCCTATGCCCATCTCCGATACCTCTATGCTCGCTCCTGGCATAATCTCGGCCTTAGAAAGGTGAATTAGTCTCTCTCTAGGCCCATCCACTCCCGTAGCATCTTCTTGCGGAGTGAGGGAACATGTCCATTTCCATCAGACGCCATGTCCGCCTTTAGCGTCTTTTAACCAGCCTTCTTCATCCAGAAGTCATTCACGGGAAATGTTTGCGTTGAGCAAAATGAGAAGTTCACCCACTTTTGAACTTCAATCTCTCATGAAACCACAACATGAGAATACTGTATTCTCTGATCCTTTGAATAATCAATTACCACATGTGACTTCTCTTGATCCTACTGCCCCCCACTCTCCTCTATCTCCAATATCGAACAACGAAAACTCTTCACATTCATTGGAGCGTGAATTACATTCATTTCCTGTATTGACTCGTATCTTAAATCTATTGGATAGGGGACATGAATTCACACATGTGCTGTTAAAGGATATAAAAGAATCTATTGTTGACAATTCGATTAAACTAGCAAAAATCGAAGGGTTTATGTTAGCCCAGGAATCTTGTCATAAGTTTCATATTGCTTGTCCTGAACGCACGGCTGAGCTTGTAAAGAGAAGTTTGCCTGCCAACCTGGCAATACAGGCTCTAACTTCGCAAAGTACACAAACAACTGAAATTACATACTTACTAAATGGCATGCCCACCTCTTTTGCTAATGCCACAGTTGGAGTTAGTTTGCCAGAAACTTCTACTTCTGGCACAACCCCAATGGACATAGTAGAGGTGGCGAAACTTCAGCACGAGAGAATACTACAAATTGAACATATGCTATTTAGATCAGAGCTGTTTTCAGCTGACCTTCTTAACAATGATACAAATGCTCAAGCTGCTACTGCGGATGAGCCGGCTCCTGATAGTCCCTCAGCGATTATAAATTTACTTGAGGATTCCATCTTGACCTCGCTTGATTTGACTGAGGTGCCATCTAATATTTATCATCCCTCACGGAGGATGAAAAAATCCTATCAGAGAGCATTGAAACGAAGAAACAAATCAAAGAAAAACTATGCCTGCATTGCGAATAGTGGCAGTGCAGCTATCTCTTTGCAGGTTCCAGCCAAAAATTGTAACAATGGGGATGTAATACTGAATACTTCACAAATTGGAAGCGAAGATTTTCGTTTTAATTCAAGCCAACTGAACGAAGAAAGTTTAATGGCGCTACAAATAAATTCCTCTAAAAAAACTAAAAAAAAAGCAAAGAAAGGAATGTGTCCAAACTCTCTTAAACCAATTGTAGAGAACGCAATAGAAGATCTCACTCATACTGGAGAATTAGTTGGTTGTGAAGATGTTGGAAGCTCTAGCACGTTAGTTCAGGCAAATCTAAATACTTTTTTTCCCCTGATTGAAAACAAAAAAACATCATGCTGTGGTGGGACTACTAACATTAAGAAAGAAGCTCCCGAATCTATTACTCCAATTACTATGAATGTCCCAGTAATGTTTCACCAACCCACGACTATGATTCAACTGCAGGAACCTCAAATCTCTTTCCCGCAGAATATTGCTACTCAAATGCTCCTCCCAACTATGTTGACAGCCACTAATAATCCCTGTGGAGTAGTTCTAGCAACGCAAGCTGGTTCATCCTCGGGCATCGGCGCTTCTCCAGAGGTTATTCAAGTTGTAGCTTCATCTCCTTCTGAGGTGGCGAATGTTGTCCGGCGAGAGCCCACTGCTGAATGTACTCCGGCTGTCACACAGATCATAGTTAGTCATGATCTGCGCTCCTTCAATGAAATCCCCGAAGAAACGCAGACCTTGATTGGTTGGACCAGCAATCAACAAATCAATGGAGTGGTGCCCATCAATCGCTCATTTCTGATGAACACCCTATATAAAATCCCTTCGTTACGTAATTTAATTTCCCAAGACATAGAATGGATAAAGTTACCCCTAATCAACAACAATCGCATGCTTTGCAAGGTAATTTCGCCCATTATTGCAAAGTTAATCTGGGAGCATAAATCGGACCTAGTTTTCTTGGGATTGGAACTACAAGCATTTGCTTCTTTCGAAAAAGCAATGCAATTCCTAGAATTCATTCCCCCACCCACCCTGTCGAAATGTAATGCTCTAACTAACTCGGCCCTTACGTCTTTGGAGAATGGAAAAATTTTAGTTCAGTTGGCCTCCCTTACTTCCGCTCTGAATGGACTTTTGGGAATTTTGCCGCTTTCTCAAAATTCCTCACAAACAATGAGCACGACTGCGGCATTTTCATCATAATGTAACAAGCTCATTATTCAGTCCTGCAATTGCTGCGGTCTAAACAATCTTCTTACATGGTTTACAAATAGAAAATTGAATGATCTTCCCTCTATTTTATTTCTGCAAGAAACCATGTGCTGCAAAGAATTTTGTCTTGATGGATTCACAACCATTCACAACACCACATGTCAGCCACTGTCTGGTCGGCCAGTCGGAGGCATTTCTATTCTTCTCAATAATGATCTTGTCTTTGTAATAAATTCTAAGTTGTGCTCTCAATTGTTTGTAATGACAAACATTGATATTGACATTTCTGGGCTAAAAAAGGTGATGTTGATTTCCATTTATTGGAATCCCGCTAAGCTTGCCATTGAAGAGGCCATCCACATTTTAAATGAATTATTAACAGAAACTTTTTGTAACTATCCAGCGACAGAAGTGCTGATTTGTGGCGACTTTAATGCTTATCTATTTGCATCTCAAAGAGTTTATCCCTCACACATAGCCTCTCAGCACTTCAAAACAGCACACGCAAATGGATTAAAATGGACCCAATTTTTTTGGTCATGGGATCTAGTAGTGTTGGATCCCTTACTCCCTCAATCCTTCCTAACTTGGCACAGGGGAAAGGCTTGCTCGACTATTGATTACATGGTGGCCTCCCAAGGTCTAGCGGGCATCATCTGTCCTATTACTTCTTTTTTTCCAGCATACGGTGATCATGCCATTCTACAGTGTATCATACTTGCTGAAATTCAGTCCTTTGGCAGATCCCAACCGCTGACTTTAGTTCAAAGCGATAGACAATTCTTGTCTATTCGCTAGAATATCTCTACCTGCCGACGTTTAACATTCTTAGTAAACCGGGACTGGTGGCCTGATCATGATCAAGGGGCACAATCCTGCCATTTTATTCTTGCATGGAATTTGCAAATGATTCATAATCATCTAACTGCCCTTGCAGAACTTGCATTGATACAGCCTCAATCAAATGCTCCTGATTATATTTTGACATGTAAAATCGCTAAATTAAAATCGGAGAGAAATCGCGAGCTAAGAATTCTTAAAAGAAACTTTTGTTCCACATCCTGTAGCAGCTATCTTGTAAGTAAGAAGCTATTACTATGCAGATATAGAAACAATATAAGAGCGGTCAGATCTGCATTTCACCTAATAGGTAACCAAAACATGGTACGCCTAATCTGTAACCACAATACGCGGGATATTTGGAAACTACTGCGTACAGTGAACAAAAGTACTAGGCCCTCGCTTGAATCATCCATTGATGGCATTGCTTGGTCCAACTTTTATGCACAGAAATACCTGCTCCCACCAAGATTTTCATCTGCAGATATTATGGACCTAGTTATCCATATCCCAATGATATGCCCATGGACCATTGAAGACATTCTGTTCGCTATTTCCAAACTTAAATCCTCGAAATGTGCAGGTCCTGACGGCCTCCCGCCCTGTGTAATTAAAGATGACCCACTGTTTTGGGCCAATACTTTTTTGAAGATTTTTCAATCTATCTTTCCCCAAAAATACCTTCCGACCTCGTGGGTTAGCTCTATTATCATCCCATTACATAAAAAGGACCAATAAATAACCCCCTTAACTTCAGGCCTATTGCACTTATGGACGTGGCACCAAAATCTTTTCTCTCCTCTTATTGAAGGAGGTTGAAGCCCACATTTCTGAGAATCATATTTTAAACAAAGTACAGACTGGTTTTCGAAAGAATATGGGCACACAATTAAACGCCACGATCCTAGCACATTTAAAAGCTGAGGCACTTCGTCCTGACCATGGTCCAATCTTCATAGCATCACTGGATTTATCATCTGCATTTGACTGCGTTATTCGCAGTAGGCTCTGGAACAAAATGCTCCAACTGAAATTCCCTCCCTACTTAGTAGCACTCATTGCGTTGTTACATGACAAAACATCTTTCAGAGTACGCATCTCGAGTCAGGGCAGTTTGACTGACCCTATTTCCACTGCAATTGGGGTTAAGCAAGGATGTAATCTCGCAGCAGTCCTATTTAACCTTTATTTATCTGACATCGAATGGTTATGGGACCCTGCTATATCTAACACTGTTCGTCTTGGCAAACTTCAGCTGTCTTGGCTGGCGTATGCCGATGATGTGCTTCTCTTTGATATCAGGTTTGCAAAACAAATTGAATATTTTTCAGCATTATTGTAGTGATAACAATTTGACGATAAATTCCACAAAATCGAATATTCTTGTGCTCTCTTCAAAGGTAAAAATTCGCACATTTCGATGGCACTTGAACTCTTGTAATATTCAAATTGTTAAACAGACTATTTATCTGGGCTATAATTTGGCAAATAACTCCTCTGCTATTTTTTGGCAAATTACACTTGCGGAAAAAATACGACCTTTGCAAAATCAATTGAAAATGATTTTCCATAAGTATTGCAAATTTTCTCTACTTCCGTTGTTTGAATTTTATTCTAAGAAGATTGAAGCAATAATTTTGTATAGTCTAGGATCTATGTCTCTTAGATCTATCCGGTTTCCTAAATAAACTCCAAGCAAAATTGTGGAAGGCCACTTTAGGTCTTCCAAATTATCTTCCTAATTCAATATTACTACACGAACTAGGGCTAAATTCCTTAGCAGTGCGTCATGATTGGCGCATTGCAAAGAACTTTGCAAAAATGTGCTCTCCGATTGAAAATTCCATTTATGAGGACTTTAAAATCATGTTGCAGGAAGCTTATCCTATATTAGAACCTTCTATAAGCGTATTCTTGCTATCTTAGCGAGTATAAACATTTCTGCTGAAGCTCTACCATCTAAATTATTTAAAGCACATAAACGACTGTTCTGGAATGATTGGGCGGCTATCTGTTCGCAAATATCGGTCTACAAGTCGTTCACCGAATACGCGAAATTCCGTCATAAGCAATCGCCAAGACTACTATATCTGATACTCTGCCCCTGTGCTGAAACCAGAGCCCTTTACATGCGATTCCGCCTAGATCTATTGCATACAAAATCGAGAACGAAATATTGGGAGAGTACAGTTAATAGTACTACCAGTACCAGCTGTAGATTTTGCAATAAATCTGAAGCAATCGAAACTCTAAACATCTTTTTTTAGTATGTCCATTCTTTGAAACTGAAAGAGTGAAAACGATTAACTCCTTTAGTTTGACAGACTCGAGCTTTGTAAGAGAATTAATTTGGTTGCGTTGAGACTGCTCTATATTAAGCCACAACTTCCAGTGTTTGGGTCAAGATATATATATATTTCCAAGCTTTCTTTTATATGTTTATCTTTTGCCATATATCATGTCGTGTAAAAAAAAATCTACTTGAGGGGTTCCCCCAAAGGGCAAAGATCTCCTGAATGACTTCCTGAACCATCTCCCACTCGTGAGAGACTGTGCTCTGCCTGCTCAGAGCGTCCGCTGTTGTGTATCACTCTCCGGCTAGATGAATTGCCGATAGAGAGATCCCTTCTCGTATTGCCCAGAACCAGAGTTGCATCGCCTCTCTGCACAACGGTAGTGACCCTACTCCTCTCTTGTTGAGGTAGTACATGGCCACTGTATTGTCCATCATTATCAGAACATTCTTTCCCCGTACAGAGGGCAGAAAGGCCTTCAGCGCTAGTCTGATTGCCCTCAACTCCAGAAGATTGATATGTAGTTTGGACTCTGATGGAGACCAACGTCTGCTGATTGTCAGGTCGTTGATGTGGGCTCCCTACCCCATGAGTGAGGCGCCGTCACTACTGTCATCTCCGGCCATGGTTGCCAAAAAGATTCTCCTCTGAGGATATGATGTCTGAAAGCCCACCATTGTAGATCCTGTGCTACTTGGGCTGGGACCTGCAGTAGATCTGACATTTCCCCTGAGAACTGGGACCATTGAGTTCTGAAAGCCCATTGAAGAGATCTCATTCTCAATCTGGCTTCTGGCACCAGGAAACTGCAGGATGCCATCAGACCGAGCAACCTGAGAAAAATCGAAGGCCGGAAGATTCTGGGCATTCTGAAACTTTGTCACAATCTGCAGAATGTGGTGAGCTCTCTCTTCGGGAGGCGAGGCTTTGCCCGAACAGGTATCCAGGACTGCTCCTATAAATTGGAGCTTCTGTGATCTATCATGTTTGATTTTTTTTTAATTCAGAGAAAAACCTAGTTTGTGAAGGAAGTGACAAGTCTTGGACAGGTGATCCAGGGCTTGTTCTAGAGAACGTGCTCTGTCATCCAATCATACAGATAAGGGTAGACATGAATCCCCCCCCCTCTTCTGAGACTCACTGTCACCACCGCCATCAACTTGGTGAAAACTCTTGGGGCGGAGGTCATCCCGAATTGCAGAACTCGAAACTGATAGTGAGAATTGCCAATCGCGAACCTCTGGTACTTTCTGTGCTTGAGATGGATTGGCACATGAAAGTAAGCATCCTGAAGGTCCAATGATACCAACCAGTCCTGTAGTTGGAGAGCCTGAAAGATCCGAGAAAGTGTGACCATCTTGAATTTGTCCTTCCTGAGTAACTTGTTCAAGTTTCTCAAGTCCAAGATGGGTCTCAGTCCTCAGTCTTTCTTTGAAATAAGGAATGGGGAATACCAACCCTTGTTCCTCTCCGCTAAAGGTACATGTTCTATTGCACCTTTCTGTAGCAGGGTTAAAACTTCCTGCAACAGGAGCAGATCCGGATGCTTGGCAGAGTTGTATTCCGGAGGATGATTCTGAGGTTTCTTTAGAAAAGAAAGGCAATAACCTTGGGATACTGTTTCCAGTGCCCAAGCATCTGAAGTAATGCCCCGCCATTCCTTCAGATGCTGTGAGATCCTGCCTCCCACCCGGGTCTTGTGGGTCAAAACCTCAGAGTGGTTTTGCGGCTGATGGTACAGATGCCGTTGCTGGGGCCGATCTAGCACCTTTTCCTCTTCCGAGGAAATTTTCTTTGACCTCTTTGATTGACCTGCCCTCTTCCTTTTACAATTGAGGAATAATAGCGAAAAGGACGACCCCTCCAGGAAGATGAGCCTGTCTAGGGGCATTGCTGAGGTTGTCTTATAGCGGCACTTAAGAGATTTTTCTGCCGCTTTGGAGGTCTGTAGCTTCTCCAAACTTTCCTCTCCCTTGCTACCGAACAACCTCGAGCCATAAAAGGGCATATTAAGAAGTCTGGATTGCACATCAGGAGCAAACCCAGATTTTTTTTCTTAGCCACGCAAATCTGCGTAGCACTGTGCTAGTCGCCATGGACCTGCAGATACTGTCAGCTGTGTCCAGTCCTGATTGAAGGCATTCTCCCGAAGCCTCCTTTCTCCCTTATAATAGCTAGAAAGCCATCGCGTTCTTCATCTTCTGGGATGTGTTCAGCTGCCGCTGACATACAGTACCACAGGGTATAAGAGAACCTTGCTAAAGTACAGGTTACATTAGTAGACTTCAAAGCCATACTACCCGATGTAAAGATTTTCCTGGACCATGCATCCACTTTTTTATCGTCCCTATCTGGAGGTATTGTAGGGTATGCAGCATTTTCTGTGGAAGTAGCTGCCTGTACTACTAAGCTTTCCGGAGATGGATGTTTACTGTGGTATTCCGGATCAGATGTACAAGGTCTATACTTTGCCACAAACTTTCTATTCACAGCCCATATGGCTTCAGGATGTTCGCATGCAGAACTAACCCTTCATTGTAATGCAATTTGAAAGGGTAAAATGGGGTCTTGTTGGGGTGTTCCAGATAATATATCTGTCATGTCATCATCATGATTGACTGGTGAACTCCTACCCCACCCCATAAACTCCAACTCTGCCCATGAGTCTTCTATAACTCGTATCCACTTGTTCTGATGGGTCTGGTTTGTCAAATTCATGCTCTGCAAACAGCAAGTGGCCTGGATACTTCTCCAAACATTCTTGCAAATCTTTAATTATTGATTGAGGATCAATTAATTCCTCTGGGACAGATCTTGTACCATATCTAACACCAGCAGAGGTTACTTCCTCTTGTTCTGATGAATCTCCCTCATATATGGATGACATGGTCCTGAAAAACTCATGTCGACTCTCAGGTTGAAAAACCTTTTCAGGCATTACATGTCTTTGCTTCAATAGAGGTTTGGGCGTCGACGAAAGCGTCGATGGCGCTGAAGCCTTAATCACTTCCTTCGATATTGTGGAAGGAACTTTCGATGATCGACGTAATTGTCGAGGAAGCCGTGGAAACCGTCGAAGGAACCTTCGTGGTCTTCGAGCGCAAGCTCGACGTAGCTTCCTTTGAGTGAGTTGTCGACTCGAGGAGCTTCGAAGTCTTAGACGACAATGTCGACTTCGATGGCGTATGATCTTTCAACGCCATTTTGTTTCCCTCTGCCTTCGATTTATGCACCTAAGGATCTGTTTTACGAGGTGATCGAGGAGAATCTCTCGATGACATTCTAGATGTCTTTTTATGAGCCTTTCTTGTTTTGGACTTTCCTCTGTCACCTTTTTTTGTGAGCAGGAGCATGGTCTTTAGCTATTTTTGAGGGGGTCTGGACCACGTTCTCAAATTTTTTTTACATGGATACTCGAAAGGCTTCCCATTTTCTAGGAGAGTCACGTTTGGATGGGCATGTTATAACCTCTTCCGAAGATGTCGAAGAGGATGAAGGAGATTGATGCCGTCTTTTCTTCGCCTTCTTAGAAGACGAAGAAGATTTCCTCAATCTACCTCGATGAGATTTCGAAGACTCGTCCGAGTCTTTCTTTTTTAAAGTAGGCTTCAATAAACCCTCCCCCATCGCCAATTTACCTCTACGCTCTTTTAGGGCTTTGTGGGTCATCGACTGGCACGAACCACAGTCTTCCATTCGGTGGTCGGGGCCGAGGCACCATAGACAGTTCTTATGTGGATCCGTCAGACATTTTCTTTCCACATTTTAGGCATTTTTTAAAGCCTGTCTTCGGCGTTGAAGGGTTCGAAGACGGCATCGCTTTTTGTCATGAAATACTGAAGCGCCGTTTTACTCGATCCGAAGCGAAGCCAACGGAAAAACGGAACTGAGGCCAACGGGCGCGCTCAAGGCTCTTATATGAGGGATGATGTCGATACTCGACGGATGCCGCTGAGACATCGACGCTGCGACCTCGAGGGGAGCGCCCTCTGCTGGAGAAAGAAAAAAATTTCCGAGGCGAAACCTAAAGGTAAGGATATATCTAAAGATGAGGATTACGTGGGAGGACACACTCCATTCGAACGGGCTCAACTCTCAGGTAGGTGGGGTAGTAGGCCAACAACGGTTCAATTTGTCGACACCAACTCTATTAAATATATCTTTCAGTATGTCAGAGCAGAATGTTTTCTTAAGTACCACTTATCAAATGATCAGTTCAAATAAGTACTTTGGGTATTAATATGCAGGCACATTATAGACACTGAGATTAGAGGAGTCCATGTATGACTTTATTCTTGTTATATGTGGGTCTTTTACACAGGGTAAGCACCCAAAATAAAATAACAGCGGGGTGGGAAGGACCTGGAAACGATCAAACCTAACCAGCAGTTAAGTTCCTTATAGGCGTACACAATACAGTAGTGTCCTATATAGACTTAATTACCCTGGTTAATGTGAAAGGCCCTAGGCCTAGCGGTCAGCACCCTACACATACATATGGGAAAAGGGAACAAGTTAAGCAACAGGAAAAACATATGTAATAGATCTAAGGCCTAAAACTATGCTCCATATTCATTTGAACTCTGTGGTGTATTGTACAAGTATTAATGCACAGGCACATATATAGTCAGAGAATTAAATGGTTGAAAAACTAGCCAAAGGCTTCCACAAATAAAAAATAATTTAGGAAGTTAACCGATTCATACATTTGAAAAGTTAAAAAGTAAACAAGTTATTAGACATAGTCGCAATGTTTCCCTTACATTTCCATAAAAGAATTGCATATTAAGCCTTTAAAATCAAATAAAGAAAATGTAACAAAAGAGAAAGGAAAAAAAAAGAAAAAAAAATTACAGGTAACCAAGTATATCAAACTGCTCCAAGGCCTCACTACCCCAAGACCCCGCGCCTCCCAAGGAGACCCAAATTCACAAATTCATTTTAGGAGTTATTGATATTTAGGAGTGTTGCAGATAAGTTCACAGTTCAACTGTAATGAATGGAAAATGTTAAAGGACCATCCTCTTTACTGGAGAAAAGTCCGTTTGAACCCCGCATTTACGGATTCTGCGCCAAGGCGGCCACAGGAGAGCCCAAAGATGCATCCCAGAGGTTGAAAGATGCACCCAGGCTCCGGAGGTAGAGGCAGAAGAACAGGGAGAGCCTCAACAGAACTATGTGCCAATCAGGATAAAGACCAAGAAATCTACATGCCAGACCTGAGGGACATCTAGGAGGTAAATCGCTCAAATTATCGCCCACTCCAGGAAGGTGGGTACCCACCTCGGTAGTTGGGGGGGGGGGGGAACAAACTGCTATAGTAGTGCTAAACCACCCAGTGAGTAAATACCTTTCATGCAGGTGATGTTTGCAGGATTTGGTAACATAGGCCAATCAAGGTCCCTGCAACCCAGGAAATAAACTAAGTCTTTTCCAAGAACAACTGCCTTTAAGCCAGAAGGGAGAAATCCGGTAAGGAAAGACTTCAAGAAGAGGGGACCTGAAGAAGCGGCTCCCAGCTTCAGGGTGAACAAAAGGAGGCTGCAGCACGGCAGCAAACGGTTCCAGGAATAAAAAATAAAAAAAAAGGCTGGTGGCACCCTCTGGCGTCTCATAGAGGAGGATCTGGCAGGCAGTTAAGGCTTTAACCATCTTCTGGATTTCTGCAGTGACCCACAGCCAATCAGAAGAAGATGTCGCTGGTGGCAGTCACCAGTCCAGAAATTATTCTGGCGTGGCTTGCTCAACCTGGCAGATGTAGGGAGACTGCCTGAGACATTAGAAGGCCCAGACTTGCCCTTTAGAGTATGGCCCTTACCTGGCTAGTAGAGCCAGGTAAGGGTTAAAAACCGGAGGAATCGCAGCAAAAATCTTTCAGCAGGTCAGCAGACCCGCTTCCTCCTCATTGACTAACAAGACACCAGTGCACAAGTGCAGGACAAAGCCTAAATATCTTTGCACAAAGGGACAGGCCCTGGGGTAGCCAACCATTAAAAAGGGGTAGGGCCGACGTTCAGATGCCAGACTTAAGATGGATTTTAGAATAAGCCATATGGACAGATTCTGAGAGGCCACCATATTCTGGCGAAAAGGGAAAGACTAATGTCTAGACAAACTATCAAGGTACTGTGACTGAGCTTAGTCTTAAGAGAGTGTGAGTGAAGGCTTCAGTTAAGCCCAGCGAACACCCACAAGAGGGAGAATGAATCAAATACATTTATTTAGGCCATGGACAAATCTTAGTAGTCCAAAACCACAGGTAAATATTATACTAAACATACACTAATATAAAAACACATTCACATTTGGGTTAGTCTGGCTACAACATCAACACATTACTTTTGACCACAGATCAATATTAGAACACTGTAATGCAGCAAATAAAGTGAAAAACAAGGTAAGTAAAACCAATTTAGAAAATATGTAAGGAATTTAGAGTTCAAACACCATGCACAACTTTATAAATCTGCAGTTGTACACCTAAAGTCCTTGCATAGCTAGTGCCTATGGGGTCTAGTGTCCTTAAGAATCTCAAGTCTCAGTAGAACACTTTGCAGGGAGCAAGGAGTCTAAAGAAGTCTGACCAAGTGTTAAAGCCAACAGTCAGTTTGTAAGCGTTTCAAAATTTAGAACACAGCAATAATGTTTAGGAGACCGGCTCCCAATCCAACCACCTTACGGTAAGCCCAGGGGAGGATCCTGGACCAGAACTCCACAGATCACGGTCAGAGGGTAGAAACAGATCGATTTACTCACCCAATGTGCTCCGATTCACTCAGGGAACACTTTTGGGGATCTTCAAAAATCGCTTGCCATCGTGTCTTGATTCGATGGTGCAGAGATCATTTTTTGCATCAGGATTTATGTCCGTCTAGTGGGCAGTTATGCTCCCTGGTAGAAACTGTTCCATGTACTGGCTAACTGATCGACCCAGGCATGATGGACCACCATGTGGTTAATGACCTCAGGACTCCCAGGATACTATGCAGCTGGAGATCAGCAATGTCCACTTCAAAGAAAGGGTAGAAGTCGAACTTTGTGCCGGAGACAAAGATGCAAGTACCTCTTCATGCTGCAGAGCTACAACTGCAGTTTCACAAGTCTCAGGTCTGCAGAGTACCAAGTCTGATCTCGGGACGGGGACTGACGCAGTGAGATAGGACACAAGGCAGCTGGTTATCCCACAGGATGGTTTCGGGACACCTCTGATGACTTACGAGGCAGGCTCCTCCAGCAAGGGTTAAGACTGGTTTCTGCCCATCGTTTGAAGCACAGATGAGATTTCTGGCGATAAAGGAGCAGGGCTTTGCCGGGGTGGTTGAAGACTCCCATGCTGGATGGCTGCAGAAACGAGGTCAGGGGTCTTCAGCAAGATGCTACTCCTCATAAGGGACTTGGCGCCAACGTCAATCTGATTAATGGCTGCAAAATTCCTTTTATCCAATATTCTAGCTTGAGTTGCCCCCCACCCACTCCAAGTATCTGCAACATTGAAACCGGCAAGGGCTGTACAACCATGGATAAGCATCCAGTCACCACATCTGCCCAGCAACATACTATTTGGCATGGATGGACAGACCACAGTTGCCAGCCCCCACATCTGGCCACAAACTCATACCGCCACTTTGCCCGGGAAAGTAAAACTTTGACTGGGAATCTGCTTACCATTATGGCAAATCAGGCCCGAGAGGGCAGGAAGAAGGCTCTCTGATTCTTCATAAATAATGCTAATCAATTTAAAAAGTCCTTTGAGGATGTCAATTGCTTCGATAGCTTGGATGTCTTCAAAGACTTCGAAGAGCAATGCTGATTCCTTAGAGCTGCAGAAGATGATGGTTTCAACTTGACTCTAGTATATAGTCTCAACGCTGCTCGAGGAAGCTTGGCGACCTAACTACCCGGGCTCAGGCGTGTGAGCAGCAATATTTGTCGACTTCCTGTCGGCCTCACAAGGTGCAATGGGGTCTGAAGCCTTTTTCGATTCACCAACAGGGGTAGACGATACCACCTTTGTGAACACATGACATTTTGAGGTGAGAATCTTCCAACTCAACTTTAGTAGCCGATTTACTCAGGAAACGTACCCGCTTCTTATCAGGTGAGAAGTCAGATGACTAGTGGAATCTATGTTGCTTCTTTGATTTCTTGTGTGGGGAACTCAATCTCACGCGCTTGCGATGTTTGCTGAGCCTTCTTTCCACACAAGGTGAAACATCCCTCAAGCTCCTGTCAGACAACCTCACCTTTGAAGCGGTAATGGTAGGAGATTTGGGCAAGAACCTACCAAGGGCAAGTTTCCCCTTCCTCTCCTATGCCTTAACCGTCACAAACCACATGCAACCTTGTGGCTGACACCAAAGCACCAGAGGCATACTCTGTGTGGATCTGTGATGGGCATCTTCTATCCACAATTCAAGCACCTCTTTAACCCGGTTTCCAGAGGTAGACATTATCGAAGAACTCCATGAATGCAATAGGTAAATGTCAGAGGCGGATAAACTATTCCAAAGCTGATGTGCAAAAAAACAGAACTGCAGCAACAGGCTCTGCACTGCTAATTATACTGGTGTCAACGTTCACAGCCGAGAGCGGGGTGGAAGCCGTTGAAGGCCACGGGTCGACTATGCACGACACCCTCTACTGACGAGAAAGCTACAAAGCAGACTAATATTTGAAAGAGGAGTAATACGTGGGAGGACACAATCCATTAGAAACAATGTTATAAGAACAAAATGTATCCCTACCACACCTCAATGTAACGTGAGGAGTGCAATGTAAAACAAGTTACATCGCAATTAAGAATACCATCCACTGATAGCAAAAGCTCGAAAAATGCTACCACCAAAGGTTCAAACACCAAAAGTTCGAACCTTTGGTGGTAGCAATGAAGGCAAGTATAAAAATGTTTTTTAAAATAAGACTGCAGGGGGGTCCCCCGCAACACCCTGCTCACTATACTGTGTGGTATAGTGAGCGGGGTGTTGGGGGGGACAGGGGGGGGGGGGAGAGACAGCCACCCAACACCCGAAAAAAAAATAAAGGGTGTCCCCCACAACACCACGCTCACTATACCACACAGTATAGTGAGAGGGGGTTGTGGGGGACACCCCTGCAGCTCCTGCAAAAAAAGTGAAGGAGGAAAAAAAAAAAGACCCTGCGGCGCTGGTTCCCGATCACGGAAGTGAAAGGGAACTGGCACCGCAAGGGCACAGCATCTGAAAAGGTAAGTAGGGTTTGGGTATGTTGGCGGTGTGGGTGGGTATGTGTGGTGGGTGTCGGTTTCACTGCGTGTTCGCATGGGAAATGTGCAAACCTTTTGTGGTTCGCACATTTCTCATGCAAGCTTTTCCATGACGAAAAAAAAAATCACGCAGATCCAATAGAACTGATCAATGCACCCAAAACAGATTAGCTTAGTAAGGTAAGTGAAGTAAAATGGAGTAGTTTCTTACCAATAACTCCATTTCTCCAGCATTGGTATCTTGGTGTGAATATTCCTCGTTGTCAGGCTGGGAATCCCCAGTAACTTTAACTTAGTTGTTTTCCTATGGAAAAATGTAGACACCTTGGGTGTCCCATGGACGACGTTGTGGGTGCTTTTGGCAGCACCAATGGGACGTCGAGTGTATATCTCCACCTCAGCAACTTCCCCTCAGATTTTAACCTCTCCAGAAGGATGATGTCCCATAACGGATGTTTGCCTGAGTGGGGAGGCTGGAGGGCGCATGTGAATCCATGAAAGATACAAACGCTGGCGCAATTGAGTTACATGTAAGAAACGACTCCCTTCTCCAGCATTGGATCTCTCATGGATCCACATGCTGTGAATATATTTTGTAGCAGTAGACATGCTTGGAGGTGTATACCAGACAAACAGGAGATAGCCCTTGAGAAGAAGTGCACATTAAAGCAAAAACATACATCTTTAAGGTAGAAAAACAGGAACACCACCCCGGAAGCTGCAGGGCTTACCTTACTGGAACAGTCGGAGGACTGACCGTCCCATTTGCACATCTTCTGCATGTTTCTGATCTAAGCAGTAGTGCCTGGTGAAAGTGTGGGGCACTGCCCATGTTGACGCATGGCAAATGTCTCTTATGGGTACCCCTGACCAGACAGCCGCTGAGGCAGCTGTGGCTCTCGTGGAATGAGCTCTGGTAGTCTAATGTAATGGCCTATTGGCTTTTGCATGGCAGGATATTGTAGATGGCGCCCATCTTGAGATGCCCTGCTTCAAAATAGCTCTCTCTTTATTGGAAGACCAAAATGCCATAAAGAGTTGATTAGAGGATCCAATCAATTTTATGCGATCCAAGTAGTACTTCAATGCTCTCTTGACATCTAGAGAATGGAGTGTCTTTTCAGGTGGTGAAGAGGCATTTGGAAAAATGTTGGAAGAGTGATTGTTGCGTTTTTATGAAATTCTGATGGTATTTTAGGAATTAAATCCGGGTTCATAGAGAGAACCACTTTGTCTCATGAATCGAAGATATGGAGGATCGATAACCAAGGCCTGGAGTTCTAAAACCCATCTGGAAGACGTGATAGCCACCAGAAAGGCCACCTTGCAAGTGAGCAACTTGATGTGGGCCGATGACTTGGGTTTGAAATGGGGCTTCATAAGGGCTATTAGAACTAGAACTAGGTTAAGGCTCCTTACAGGTGGAATCATTTTCCTTGGAAGAAAGATTCGAAAGAGGCCATTCAAGAAATGCTCGATTAGTCTGTCACTGTAGAGTTGAGGAGATGTTCTTTTTTTGTGTGTAAATCTGGAGATCCCCGACAAGTGTACCTTGATGGAAGAGACTGCTAGACCTTCTGTAGCTAATAACAAAAGATAACGCCGAGTTGGTGCAGAGTTATATCTAGCGGTTGTATATTAGGTTGTTGTGCACACCATGCACAAAATCTTTCCACTTTCGGCCATATGAGAGGTTGGTGGATTGAGCTCTTGCTGCTACCAGATTACGATGACAGTCCTGAAGGATATTCAGATTTCTGAATTCTTAGTGGTCAGGAGCCATGCCGCCAATTTGAGGGAGTCCGTATTGTGATGCAAGATCATCGCGTTGTTCTAGGACAGAAGATTCGGCTGGGATGCCTGATGAATCGGAGCGTCCACGTTCAGCTGAAGCAGGTCGGAGAACCAGGTCTGCCTAGGCAAGAATGGGGTCACCAGGATTATCCTGCAAGGAGCCTTGCAAATCATTTGTATGGTTTTCCTTATGAGAGGAAAGGAGGGAAACGCGTAAGCAAACATCGCGTTCCAAGGGAAGGAGAATGCGTCCCCTGTGGAGTTTGAATGTGGAATTCTGCTGGCGAACTGCTGCCATTGCTAGTTTTCGGGGATGGCCAAAAGGTCCAGAGGGGGAAGGCCCCATTTCGCGAATATCCTTCCTACTTGGGTGCTGTGCAGTTAACAGTCGTGTGTCTGGGAGGAGTCCCTGCTGAGGGTATCCGCTTGCTTGTTCTGCATCCCGGGTAGGTGGAAGGCATGGATCTGAATGTTCCGGACGGCTCAGTGCCAGATGATTTGTGCTTCCTGGGATAAGACATCTGAACGCGTCCCCCCTAGCTTCCGCAGGTAGAACATTGTGGTTGTGTTGTAGGTGAGGACACGCACCACTGAGCTTTCGATGAGGTGGGGGTGGGGAGTGCACTGCCCATAACTCTAGGACATTGATATGCAGTAAGGTTTCTGCGGGTGACCAGAGACCTTTGACCTGGTGCTGGTCTAAATGAGTACCCCATCTTCCTTGGGAGGCAACGACTCCACCAGTGGCATTGCTTTTGTGAGGTTGAAAGGGTGCGTCCACCATTTGAGAATGTCTGGCAGTTGCAGGGAGAGGATTACCCTCTCTGACCAGGAACCCTGGATTTGGGACCATCTGGTTGCAAGGAATTTCTGCGCTGGGCACAAGTGGAGGTGACAGTGGGGAATCTGAGGAATGCAAGTTGACATGGTTAACAAAAGGGCCATGTAAGAGGGGACAGATGGATTTGTTTGGTGTAAAAGAGCCCGCTAGGGATAGAAGCCTTTTGACTCTTTCCACAGACGGTTTTTCCAGATTGTGGTTCGTCAGGAATTGTGCTCCCAGGAAGACCAAGCTCTTTGAGAGAATTGAGCAGGATTTCTTGTAGTTGATGGTAAATCCCAATTGTTGGAGTAGAATCTGTTTTGTTGAGAGAAGATAAAGCTGGTTGGTAAGTTGATCCCAGAACCAACCAATCATCCAAGTACAGGTAAACGTGATGGCCCTGTCTCCGGAGGAAGCCCGCTACCAGCGCCAGGCACTTCATGAATGTCCTCTGTGCCGATTTTAAGCCGAAAGGCAGAACCCGAAATTGGAAATGGCTTTCGCCCACTACAAACTGGAGGTATTTTTAGTGCTTTGGGTGAATTTGTATATGGAAATATGCATCCTTGAGGTCTAGGGACATAATGAATGGCTGAACTGCTCTTATCACCTCTTGCAGGATTGTTATCTTGAATTTTTGTTTTCTTATGTTTTTGTTTAGTACCTGAAGGTTGAATATCGGCACTATTTTACATCTGTTTTTTTTTACCACATAGAACCTTGAATACACGCCCTTCCTCTTGCCGAGAGGTACTTTCTGGATGGCTCTATTCTTTATCATGAGACTTACTTCTCGCAGAAAGACGCGACGGTGTGAGTGAGAAGCCTTCATGGGTGGGATTGGGAATTGTGGACATTTGAACTCTGACAAGTGACCGTACTGGATAGCATCTATTACCTATCTGTCCATAGTTCTAGAATGCCACTCGCTGAGGTGAAACGCCACATTTCCTATTAGACTGTCCTTGTGGCAGTCATTGCTGCGTTTTATTTTTCCAGCCTCTCTGGGAGGAGGAAGATCCATGCTTCCTTTGTCCCTGGTACTCTCTATTGTGCTGGGTAGATTGGAAGTTGCGCTTGTAACCATTTGAGTAATAGGTGTATCTGCTGTATACTTTGTTGTCCCTAGAGGCTGAGAAGCTGGAGTTTCCCCGAAACTCCACGAAAGGATTGTAAGGGGCAAAAGTTCTTCTTTGCAGAGTTGTAAGTGATTTAGCCGTGTATGAATCAGCTTTCATGGCCTTCAGGGCCTCATCTATCTTATCGCCAAAAAGATTTGCATTTGCACGGCATATCCACCACCTTGTGCTGCACCTCTTGGCGAAAGTCTGTACAGCGAAGCCAAGCTTGGCGTCTGAGAAGCACTCCCCATTGATTATCTGCTTAAAGCCGGTTTCGGTTAGGTCAACAGCTATATTGATGCTGTGATTCAAAGGCTCTTCTTCTCACACCAACAGCATAGCCTACTTCCTATGTTGTTCTGGCAGGTGGTCTAATAGAGGGGCTAAACAATGCCACATTTCACTGTTGTATCTTGCGACAATGCCTAGGGAGTTTGCAGCTTTCACCGGTATTGCTCCAATGCTAAGGACTTTCTAACCAAAGGCATCCAACTTGCGATTGTCATTGTCCGGGGGAGTGGCACACTTATGTTGTCTGCGGGATTTCCAGCTAGCTGCAGCTTAGACAACTGACTCGGGCATTGGGTTGCGAATTTAGGCATTTTTGGAGAGAAATCCGGAGCCTTACATTTTTTTCTCCAATTACCCTTTCACTGCCGGCTCGGTAAAGGGATGCTTCATGGTCCAGAGGCCTACCTGCCACACATGGTCAAGAACTAGAATGGAAAAAACTGCTTTCCTCCTTTTTCCCCAATTGATCAAAGAGGAAAATCTTTTATCTCCTCTTCTGGAATCGTGCCAAATTCTTGGCAGGCTTTTGCCATCATGTAGTGGAAAGCTCCGTTATCGTCAGCAAGCGGGGGGGGGGGGGAGCAGGGGCGAGCTTCAAGCAGGACTGGTCTGGGTCCGTGTCCCATGTGTCAGTTCTTTTTAGTGAAGAGGAAATAGTAGAAAGCGTCTCCTGTGGATGAGTTTCCACCAGCTCACCTTCTCCCTGTTCTCTTCATCATGGACTAAATGTCAGAGGAGGTGGAGGCGGTCTAATTGGAGATTGCCTTCTCAAGGCATAAAATAACTGTATTGCATCGCAATTCACTAGACAAGAATGATGAATCGCTTTTCATTTTAGAAATCATGTTGCACTAACTGCAATGTGATTTCAGCGAAGATGAGCATGTTTTTTATTCTTTGTACCAAGCTCCAGGACAGAACAGGGCCTATACAAAGGAAAGCAGAGATCCAGGTTGCAGGCTGACCCCAAAGTTTACTTTTAATGACTACTTTGGCTGATGGAAACTGCAGATAAGGGTGACTGTCTTGCACTGTACATATATGGAGGGAGTCAGGATGGTACTAAACAAGATGGCCCTTTCTCTCCGATGTGTCGTTGCTTCCACCTCTGTTCCCCAGCAATTTTCAATTTCATAATTTTTTTGCTCACTTTTACACCTATTGGTGGTCTACCCCCTTTTTTTCCCTCACTTTTCTCTAATGTATACACCGACCCTATAACTTTCTCTCTGGCCCATCTCTCCTCATCTTGTCTTTCATCTATTTCTTTTGCATGCATCTTGCTTCCTAAATTAATTAATTGTCCAATTCCCACCTTTGCGGAGCTCTATATTCCAATCACACGGCAATGGCCTTAAACATGATAGGCATTCATGTGCGCATGAAAATGGTAATTGTGTGCATGCATCTGAAAGGATGTGAATAGCCGAGTGTGCACATGTGCATTTTTGGTGTGTGTGCACGTGAAAGGCAGATGGATCTGGAATGGGTGCTTGCAAACCGCATTCCACAGGATCTGATTTGAATACCGCTTGACATTCATAAGGAGGAGCCTCGAAATCAGATGGGATTTCGTGCTGCAGAATCTCTTCA
The DNA here is from genome assembly GCF_040938575.1 of Ambystoma mexicanum. Classification (NCBI taxonomy): domain Eukaryota; kingdom Metazoa; phylum Chordata; class Amphibia; order Caudata; family Ambystomatidae; genus Ambystoma; species Ambystoma mexicanum. The sequence goes on from NC_090927.1 coordinate 410,517,984, forward strand.
GGTAAGACCATTGGAGACATTTCCAAAATAGGCTTGCCGTGTACCATGGGCCCAGATGGGGTTTTTAATATCCCTCTCCATTCCTGCACACTGTGGCACAGTCGACGATGTACATATCAGCTTCTCTGCCGGGGTTTTTTTTCTTCATCATCGACGAGGTGGTAGTCGTCATGGAGGAAGTCATCGACAGAAGTCAAGACGTAGATGGTGTCAAAATTGTTGTTGACTTCATGGTCGACGCCGTTGTTGGTGAAATAGACAATGCTTTGGTCGTCGAGTCATATTTTGAAGAGGACTCATGTCCAGAAGAAAACCTATGTGATCCCGATGACAAGTGGTGTTTCTTGGTGCTCAAAGACAAGGTCGAGGAGGATGTTGTAGATGGCCTCGATGGCCTCGATTTATGCTCATCAGTCAACAGATTTCTGGGAAGAGTCAGCAGATTTCAAAGACGGGCATGATCCCTTTACTATTGGTCTTTCCGACAGCGACTGACACCATAGGACCCTGAGAAGAGTGCTCAGACTATGTGGGATAGTTCACCACTAGAAAGAGGATTTTTTTTTTTTACTTTTTGAGGCAATGAGTGCTTGGCCTGGTCATAGCCAGAAGACTATTTAGCCTCACCTGTCCTTTGCTTTTTCGTTGCCGGTTCCTCATATTTGGATCTCCGACGTGACTGCGTCCTCTTGTCAGAGGGAGTGGTTGTCCTCCCGCTCTGTGACGAGCCGACCTCCGACCCTGGGTAGGCCCCCTGATTGAGCCAACAAATAAGGGGTCCATTTCAGTCCCTAAGGGTCTTTGAGAGAACCCCTGGCAGATGTCACATCAGTCAGACGAATGGTTCAGGTACAGACAATAAAGGCAGAGTGCCCGTCTCCCTCATACACGTTCTTCAGGCCGCAGGTCTCGCATGGCCTGAACAAGGACTTTTTCGGTCGCGAAGATTCCATAATGGAGCTGGAACAGAAGATTTTTCAGCGTCGGAAGATCGGAAAAACCGAATGCTGAAGAAGAACAAGTTACTAACTACGTTCTTTCGACTGGATGTTCCTCCAATGTATTCCTCATCTTTGATATTCTCGTCCAGCTTTTGTTCTTGGCAGAGGGCGACGTGCGTCGACTCAGTGTCCCTCGAAGGCCTCCTTCGAGGGACATGTTATTGGGTGTACAAGTAGCATGCGCGGCACCCGTTGGCCTCAGTTCTGTTTTCCCTCCTGTTCGTGTTAATTGACAGTGTAGGCAAATAGCAGACCGCCCTGCGAGTGCTGAAGTTGTAATAGCATAGGAAATTCTACAGAGGGGTAGGCTGGGAGGGCAATGAGGAATATGTTGGAGGAACATCCAGTCGAGAGACCGTTACCAGTTGTTAAGTTGCTCTTCAACTGGATTGTGTCCCCCAACGTATTCCTCATCTTTCATAGAATCCCAAAGCAGTATACAGAATTTGGAGGCGTGAGTAGAAGGTTGAGATTGTCTGCATTTTATAAAGCAGAATAAAAGTACTGCCTTTCCAAAGGCAACATCCTGCGAGAGGGAAGCATCTAGACCAATACTTAGTGAAAGCCTGTAGTGAAGACCAAGTTGCTGCATTACAGATCAATTTAATAGGAACACTGCTTTGAAGGTCTGTTGAAAAGGCTATACCACTGGTCAAATGGGCCCTCAAGCCTTCTGTCTGGTCCTTGCCAACCATTATGTAGCATTGAGATGCCAAGGGTAATCCACCTTGATGAGGTCTGTTTTGAAACAGCTTGACCCAATTTTCTCCCTGTATACCCGATACAAAGTTGGTCATCCACTCGGAGCTTAGAGAACCTAGAAATGTAAAAGCTCAAAGCTCTTCTAGGGTCTAGCCTATGGAGCCTTTCCTCTTCCTTTCCGGGATGCAGAAGTGGTAGAACGCCGGCAGAATGATTTTCTGATTCAAATGGAAATCAGACAACTTTTGGCAAGAAGGCGGGATTAAGCCTCAACACAACCCTGTCCTTGTGGAACACGGTATAGGGTGGCCTGGAAGAAAGTGCCTGCAACTCGCTCACTCTACATGCAGATGTTAATGCAACCAATCAAATGGTCTTGAAGATTAACAACCTCAATGGGAATGTGTGCATAGGTTCAAATGGGGCACACATTAAAAACTAGAACCAGATTAAGGTCCCAAAGAAGGTGGTGGGAACACATTTATGAGCCCTTTCAGGAATTGAATTATCAAGGGAATTTTGAAGTAGGAACACTCTTCCGAAGAGCGATTGAAGATAGAAAGCGCTGCCAGGTAACCTTGAATAGACCCCAACATTGAGACATTTGTGTGCCAGTGATAAGAGGAAAGATAACACCTCTGGAATTGAACATGGAAAAGGATCAACATTCTATTCCCTGCACCAGTCGCAAAACTTGTTTCAACGGCAGAGATTTTGTTGCTGGCCTTCTTGCCGAAAGCAACACCTCCATGACGTCATCCGGGAGGTCTCAATCCTTGTATCTCAAGCCTTTCAGAAAACAAGCGTGAAGGTTGAGAGTGTTGACCTCTGGATAGAGAACCTGTTCCACCCTTTGCGAGAGAAGGACATGTCTAGAAGGTCCGGGTACCATGTTCTCCTGGCCCAATCCGGGGCAATTAGGATAATGCGCCTTCCGAACCGTCTCAACCTCCTGATTACTTGATGAATGACGGGGATCGGAAGGAACACGTAAAGTAGTGGGGACTCCCAATCCACCACGAACGCGTCTCCTAGCGCTCCTCTCAGAGGAAATTCCCTTGAGCAATACCTTTTGCACTTCCAGTTGGTCCTGGTCGCGAACAGGTGTACTTCAGGGGTTCCCCAAAGGGCGAAGATCTCTTGAAGGACTTCCTGAGCTAGTTCCCACTCGTGGGACACTGCACCCTGCCTGCTGAGGACGTCCGCCGTCGTGTTCTCCTCCAAGGCCAGGTGAACTGCCGATAAGGAGATTCCTTCCTGAATAGCCCAGTACCAGAGCATTGCCTCTCTGCACAGTGGCAGTGATCCTACACTTCCTCTTTTGTTGAGGTAATGCATGGCCACTGTGTTGTCCGTCATTATCAGGACATTTTTTCCCCGTACAGAGGGCAGGAAAGCTTTCAGCGCTAGATGGAGACCAACGACCGCTGATTGTCAGACCGTTGACATGGGCTCCCCACCCCGCGAGTGAGGCATCCGTCACTACTATAATCTCCAGCCATGGCTGCCAAAATGTTCTCCCTTCAGAATATTTTCCTTGCAGGCCTACCACAGAAGATCCTGTGCGACCCTGTTTGGAACCTGAAGTAGGTCTGACATCTTTCCTGAGAACTGGGACCATTGAGTTCTTAGAGCCCATTGAAGGGATCTCATGCTCAGGCGGGCTTCTGGCACCAGAAAAATGCAGGATGCCTTGAGGCCGAGCAACCTCAAGAAATTGTAGTCCGGAAGATTCTGGGCAGTTTGAAATTTGGTAACCATCTGAAGAATGTCTTGATCCCTCGCCTTGGGTGGCAAGCTCTTTCCCAAGGATGGGTCTAGCACAGCTCTGATGTTCTGAAGCTGTTGGGAAGGTGTCATCTGTGACTTCTTGAAATTGAGGGAGAAGCCGTCTGTGAAGGGAAGGTGACCTTGAGATGATCCAGGGCTTACTCATGAGAACGCGCCCGGATCAGCCAATCGTCCAGGTAGAGGTAGACATGAATTCCCCCTCTCCTGAGATACGCTGCCACTACCACCATCAGTTTGGTGAAGACCCTCGGGCGGAGGTCAGCCCGAATGGCAGTACTCAAAACTGAAAGCGTGAGCCGCCAACAGCGAACCTCAGGTATTTTCTGTGCTTGAGATGGATTGGCACATGAAAATAAGCATCCTGAAGGTCCAATGACACCAATCAATCTTGTAATTGGAGGGCCTGAAGGATCTGGGAAAGTGTGACCATCTTGAACTTGTCCTTCCTGAGGAACTTGTTCAAGTATCTCGAGTCGAAGATGGGTCCCAGTCCCCAGTCTTTCTTGGGTGATCAAAAAATATGGGGAATACCAACCCTTGTTCCTCTCCGCTACAGGTACTGGTTCCATAGCACCTTTCACTAGCAGGGTTGTCGTGAGGCTGTGTCATGAATGGAAGGCAGTAACTGTGGGATATTGTTTGCAGAGCCCAAGCATCTGAAGTAATGTCTCACCATTCTTGTAGATGCTGAGACAATCTGCCCCCCCCCCCCACTAGTATTTTGACACGCAAACTCAAAGCGGTTTTGGGGTGGTTGCTGCAGCTGCTGCTGGCAAAGACGCTGTAGCTGGAGCTGGCTTTGCACTTTTACCTCGTCCACCACAAGGGATTTTCCTTTGGCCTCTGACTGGCCATTCCTCCCACCTTTCCAAATGAGGAGTAGTAACGAAAGGATCGTCCCCTCCAAGTCGCACCTCGAAGGGCGGTATTTTCTGGTGAGGGATTTATCCACAGCAGGGATAGAATCCGGGGCCTTCCAATTCGTGGCCACCCTATTTTAAGGTCACATGAAAGGGTAAAATTGGGTCTGTAGGCAGACCCTAATCTAGAATGTCAGTGAGATCATCCTGAATGAATTGGGTTGGTGGTCTAAACCCACCGAAGTATTCCACAACTTTTGTCATTGGTTGCAGATAAGATTAGTCAGCATGCTCTTCTGGCTCTTGTTTGCCAAATTCATTTCTGGCGATGTATCCACACCACTGGCATTGTGCAGTGTGTCAACCAGATCTTTCATTCTACTTTCTTCAGAGATTAGGCACTCTGGCACATTAGGAGAACCAAACTCCAGATCAAAAGGAACCTCTTCTTCCTCAGATCTTTCATCCTCTTCAAAAATTGAAGATAGAGACTTAAAGTACTCCTTTCTAGATAAAGGGGTGTTCCTTTCTAGATAAAGGGGTGCAAGATCTTTCAGGAGATGGAGCCATTGTTTGGCTTAGCAGCTTTTTCTTTTGCTGCCACATGCTCAGAAGCCTGAGCTGAAGCCTTAGAAACCTTCGGCGCCGATGGTTTCGGTGTCGACAAAGGCGTTGATGTAAATGGCGCCGAGTCCTCGACGACCACCTTCGAAGATCTCACCTTCGAAACATGCAGAGCCTTGGACGGCGCCAAAGACAGCGAGCGCTCGTCATGATTCGAGTGACTCTTTGTTGGAGACCTCGAAGGTTCTCCGAAGGTCTTTCTTCGATCACCCTGACTTGAGGGCGTGCTAGTGTCAGAACGGGAACACTCTCGGCCGGCTTCCGAAGAAGGCGCAGACAGAGGCTTGGCCTTCTCGAATACTTCAAGCTTTTTTAGAAAAAATACCACCCACTCTGCAGAAGAATGCTTGGTGGGGCACTTTATTTTTACTGGGGGGACTCGTCTGACGATGATGAAGATGGCGACCAGTAGTGTTGCTTCTTCGATCTCTTCGTCGAAGACCATGAGTGGCGGGAACCACTTCAGTATCTCAACCTTTTTTCTCACTCTTGTGTCGAGGAGAATTAACTCGCCTGTAATTTCCCCTTCCGCTCTTGCAGGGCTTTAGCGGTCATCGCCCGACACTTCGAGCAGGCCTCTGTGTCGTGGCCTTCTCCCAAACACCACAGGCAGGATCGATGCGGGTCTGTGATCGACATCTTTGAACTGCATTCCTTGCACTTCTTGAAACCCGAACGAGGGATAGCAGGGGTCAATGAAGAGGACAACTTTCGATGATTTTTCTTTCGAAATACAAAATGCGTAATATGTATAACCGACGAGGCGCGGAGTCTCCAAAGCAACATATTCTGTGGAAAAAAGTAACGAAGGCCAACGGGCGCCACGCATGCTACTTGTACACCCGATTGCGTCACCCTCAACGGAGGCCTTCGAGTGACATCAACTCGACGGCAGAGACACACGGCACCCTCTGCCAAGAATTATTTTTCTGAAGCAGCCGAAGCGGGACCAGAATATCAAAGATGAAAAATACGCTGGAGGACACAATTCATTTGAAAAATGGTTTGATGAATAAAGTTAATATTCTCTCAGGAGAGAAGCACGAGGAATCCCAACAGTTTGGAAGACGGTTGAAATCTGAGGGGAAGCTGCTGGGGCAGAGCTATACACTGTCCCATTGATGCTTCCAAAGCACCCACAACGATGTTGATGGGACACTCAAGGTGTCAAAGGTTTTCTTTTTTCCATAGGACAACTACTAAGTTAAAGTTACCAGGGTTTCTCAGCCTGACTTGGAATATTCACCACATGTGAATCCATGAAAGATGCAATGCTGGGGAAAGGCTTCACTTGCCTCAAAAAGTTAAGACCGGTTCAAAACAGGAAAATGCTGTGGGGAAGAGGGCGGGGGCGGGATTACATAGTTGTCCTTAGAGGGAAAGCAGCAACTTTTCTTAAAATCAACCATACTGACTGGTCAGCAGGATTGCCATTCAAACTTAGCGACCCCTACAGGAAGCGAAAGAAATTGACCAGGGGGCCTATACTCACAAACAAGTTATGACCAATATGGAGGATTACAAAGAACGCCCATTTGAAAGGCAAAGGAAAACCCTAAAACACAAAATGTCAGAGCAGCATTTAAGAAACCCATTAGTACCCCCAATGGCTATTAAAAAATAAAAAAAATAAAAAAGTACATTAGCGCCCAGTGCAGAAAAATGGCTTGCACCCTTGGTGAAGACAAAACTGAAGTACAGCTGCCACCAACCTAATCCCTAAAACCTGAGCAGGGTTATAAAATCACCCTAGGGCAAGAATGTGTAGCCTCAGAAGCACCTCTGGTACTGGGCACCTTAGAGGCAACCGAATACCATAACCCTATCATGGGTAAAAAGGGAGCTCCATGGTAGGGGGACTTCAGAAGTGGCCCTGGTCACCAAAAAGAAGCTATAGGGGAAACAACGACAAAAAAAAAAAAAAAAAAAAAAAAACGCACAAGAAAAGTTTAATTGATACAGGGCTCCAAAAAATGGTCATACAATCTCCAAAATAGCAATACTGCCTTAACAGGGTGTGACATCCCGAGTGAAAGCATCCCCCCTACCAACCAATCCCAACACCAGCTGGTGGAAGAAAAGCCTCTGTTAAAGTCCCAGATCAATGCTGTTGCCCATCCCAGGTGGGTGGAGCCGGACAGCCATCGAAGCAAACACACGGAATGCCACCACCGTTTTGAAATAGATCCTCCCATTTAGGGTATATCCACCTTTGGACTTTTAAAAGCCAATGAGGCAATCCAGATGGACCTTAGGGGTTGAAGAGAGTCCCACACGCTATTCACATTTAGAAGAACAGTGTTTCGAAAGACGTAAAATATGGATGGTTCAGATTAACAACAATGATGTATGCAACCAGCCTATTATGGGTGTGCAGTATTCTGGAGAATGTGAAGGGCATACTCATCTCATGAGAAAGCACTCAAGTGTTTGGATCTTTTCTTGAGACTAGATCAACTTAATGTCGCAATGAAGGATATTCACAGTAATTTACTAATTGTGGAAATTGTATGTACATTTGTATAGGATTATAGCCTAGATAAAGCCCACACTTGGGCTCAACATTGGCATTTGCACCAAATGCTAAGTGTTGGAAATACTGGTGTACAAGGGGCCTAGGCACATTGACATATGGGTGACCTAGATGCACAGACAAGCGAGTGAGAAACATTTGAAAACATTTGTCTCATGAAATTTTGCTTGTAAAGTCTGTGTAATAGATGTTGCAAAATCTCTGAATTTGTTTACTGTAAACTGTGACCAATGGGGACAAGGAGAGTGGGCTTTCATTGTGATCTTCGAGAACTGTATGCAGGTGAGACAGTTCTCTCCATGACTGTAGCTGCAAGGGGAAGAATAACCATATTGTTGGACGTTTCCCCCCACCCCTCGGGGAATACAGTATTAATAATCTAAATAAATCTTTTAAGGTAACACGCTGTATAACCGCACTGACCTGTACTTCTGAAAGTCCAGCAAAAACACCTCAAACCACTTTCACTACAGATGTTGTAAGACTGGTAACAGCACTATATGAAGAAGAAGAAAAAAGATCCACATAGTACCAGTCTTCAGTGGAAGTGTTTGGAGTAGGAATGTGCCAGAGACAGTAGCAACTTGAAGAAAGAGAGGAAAGAGCATAAATAGTGTAAACAGTAGTAGGAGACTAGAATTGGAATGGAGGAAGTGCAGCAGAAGGCTAGGAGTGATGCACCCAAGCTAGGAAACATCTGGAAAAACCTGGTCAAATTGATATGGCAAGGTAGTTGAACATCAGGAGAAGGGGGTGGGAGTTAAATGAGGTGAAATATTTTTAAGAGGTTCAAGTTGCTTAAGGGGAAGATGTGGAGTATCAGGTTTGGTGAAGTTAAGAAGCAATTAGTTGATCAGAGAGGACATGGATAAGGGTAGCCCTACAGATAAGGGGTGTTTCTGACACTTTTACTCATTACAAATAGGGAAATACTCCCAAACAAAAAAAAAGGGGAGTAAAAACAATCCCAACAAAAAATAACCTTTACCCACAAAGCTCCATGGGTATATTTGGACCAGTAGTTATGTAGTACCACAGGAAGCAACTACTATTATTACTGCACGATATGAAGAAGTAAACCTGTGCAAGAATAACCTTTCCGTTTTTTCAGTTAAAACCCGTTTACCCACATATAAAATACTCCCATTGGGAATTGGACTTATTTTTATTCCCTAAAAAATCATTTTACTCTCAACTTTAAAAGAGAGGGAGTAAAATACTCCCACCTCTTATCTTAAATAGTAGATAAGGATACAGCTGAAAGAGGACTAAGTGGACAAAAGGGAACAGGTTGTTTAAGAGTAAGGTGGTGGCAAAGAACATGAAAGAACATGAAAAAGGAAGTATTGGAGATATCTAGATAGTTTAGGGCCTACCTGATCTGCCAGAATCTCCTAGACAGGCACATAAGTGGGGGGGGGGTGCAGATGGCACTGAACAAGGGGACTATTGCAGGGTTAGAGTGTAACATTTAAGAATACGTATTTGAAGAGAGCGACAGTTGACGAAGGAGCTGAACGCAGAGATCGACCACTTGTACCTAGGAATATGAGCAGGTCAAGCAGTGTTAGCAGTAGAATCCAGGGGAGGGATTATGAGCACATGCCACCAACTTGGGGGCCTAATAAATCTGAGCGAGTGTAGCTGGCCACCACCTCATCCTGCCGGGATCCATTGGACCACACTCCAGGCCTTGAACAGTCACTTGACACAGACCCCTTTCTCCTTGGGACACATGAAAGAGTATTTCCTGGGGGAGATCAAAATACCCATGATACCTATCCAACAGAAGATTAGCAAGGAGAAGAAAGAAGATTAGGGACAACCTCAGGACATCAGTGATTTCTTCGTCCACCAAGGCATATGGGAGAGAAGGCAAGTCTCAGACATTGGGAAAAATGCAGATTGTTGTTCTTAAGGCATTTTGGTGCACTATAACAGACTCACTTGAATCCCGATGCCATTTGAGTCTTACATGTGTTTCAAACTTGCAGTTCCTCTGCATTCTTTTGTAGCAAGTCCCCACAGCCATACCAACACTTTTCAGTTGCTGTTCCTGCCTTGTGGGTTTTTCCCCATGGCACTAACATTTCATAAATTAATCCAGTTTAAATACAAGTCCTTGGGTGTTCTCTCGTATGTGGACTTGTCCGCTACTTGACAGTTGTTATACATAAGGACATTTCAGGGTTCTCATGTCCCATTTTATGAGACCCCTTAAGGTTTTTGCCTTTACTTAGAACTTTTATTTTACTTTTGTGGCCAGAGGATTCCTTCTTTCTAGGTCCAGTCTCAAACGCTTTCCACCATGTCATGTCCGAGTTTGTAGGTTTACCAGGCGACTAAGAAATCTCAAAAAGGTTAGGGGGACCCATTAAAAAGGGAGAGCAGATGCCCCAAAAATTGGATTCTGTCCCATTTTCCTGGATTCTGGACTAGGTTTAAGGCCAGAGGGACTTCTACAGCCCCCCCACCCTCCCCGACACAGCAACCCATTCTGATGTGAAATCCTAGATAGCAGCCCAAACCTAGGAACAATATTTGCTGCTTTTTCCAAGTACCCAATATAGGTCCATGGGTGATTGCATCACCTTACAATTGTGTGGTAGAGTAGGCTTGCAGCATCAATTTTTACTGCATTAACCAATTTGCTAGCATGCAGCCACTGGGATACCAACGCATATTTTAAAACCCTACTGCAGGCCTGTGTGCTTTGGGCCATCTGTGTCTGTGGACCATGAGGTAGGCCTAGAATGGCCTTTGTGCCGGCATGGGCTCCACCTATGCCCATCGCTGAACCTACTACAATAGTTTAAGCCAACAACCGTTTTCCTGACTGGGTATATCAGAGTGTCTGGTGGTTTTATAGGGTATACCCGACTGGCTGGCTGCCAAAACCATTGTGCGTATGGAGTCCGATTGGTGGGCTGGCTTAGGACAGGCCATGAGTGAATGTGCACATCTATGCGAGACTCTGCCCATTTCTCAGATGGTTTCTTTCCTGAATTACTGGAGGATTGCAACAGAGATAAGGTGTGGTTTCTGGATAATCAGATTTAAATGTATTGGGGTGAGTGTTAGGTGCTTGCCCTGGCTACCTTTTGGATGCTGGGCTTTTCCCCTACCTCCTCCCAGTCCTCCTTGCTGGCAGGGCTGGCTGTCCCATAGAAGTTAAAAATGATAATTTGTACGGATTCCAAGATTGTACCAGTCCGTGAGGGTGCACAACTCCTGTGCTCCACCCGGGCAGGATCTTAAAGGCGAAATTAGCAGTCTAAAGAACAAAGATAGTCAAATTTCTAACCCCCGGAAAGTGTACTGAAAGGTGTGCAGGAAAGGGAAGCTGAATTGTAGCAGTTACGCATCACTGATCCGCAGCTTCTGTAACGAGAACACAGCGAGGAGGCACCGCAGAGAGACGAGACTGGTGCGTAATATCAACACGGAGCGAAGGGTGGAAAGGAAAACAACCGCTCGCCAGCGACCCGAGGACAGAGGGCGACGCATTGCTAGCCGGATTGGAACCCCCCCCCCCAGCCCCACAATACCCGCGGTGAGGGAATCACAGCAACAACGGAGCAGACAGTCCGAAGCGGAGCAGCGGCATGAGGGCGAGGAGCAGTTGGACTGCTCAACAGGCATGCACCCAGCGAGGACAGTGGGAGGTAAGCCGTACTGAAGAGTGGCGCCCATGCTCCACTGTGGCCGCATAATAAAGAGGAGACAACGGGCTCGACCCCTCCACAAGGAAAGTCTTACTGAGGGGAGGACGTGGCGGCCCGCGCCAGGACACAGTCATAACACTCACCCAGAGCGGAACGTGAGAGCTGCATCCCCCAACTCCACATGCAGCCTCCCAAGGAGTTCAGTAAGGTGGTACGCCGTGCACTTACAGAGAAGCGGGGAAACCCAACAACTCCAGGGATAAGGTAAAGCTCACAATTGCGCAACGTTCAACCCACACAGCGAATGGGGAAGATCAGCACCACCACATAGAAGGCATTGCTAACATATGGGCACTAGGAAGCAAGCTGTTAAACGTAAGCTAAAAATAAGCTACCAAGGAGTAATGTGTAAAACGGAGCAACGCGGCATAGGGGCAACTTGGGATGGCCCCTAAACTCAATCTATATGACAGAGCATGAAGGAGCATAACTGAGCAAACAAGGCCCCTAAGCGGAACGGAAGAGGCAGCGCCCGAAGACGCAAGTATCTAGGGTGGTAACAGAGCGAAACAGGGCAGACTGACCCCGGGAGCCATCAAATAATATACTGCAACTGGCACAAAGGACCCATACAAGGCCACCCCGGCTCACCCACAGATTAAGAACAGAGGCAAGAGCCCTACGAGACCATTGACCCCAGCGGCACCAACGCTTACGCGGACAAGGGGGCGCAACCTAATTCCAGATAGAGGGTATGTGGATAGAGGAATACTGAGCTACTCAATAAGCGCTCACCCCCTGCTCACCTAGTGTGCCACGGTGAGGACACATTGTGTCAGCCTCAGTCAACAGATGCCAGGGGCCAAACCTAAGAACACCCTGCTAAGAGCCAAAGGCACATCCAAAATACGAGGGGGGCAGCTGGAGCACTGCAGGAGACAAAATCGTTTGTAAGAACAGCAAAGTGGGCTCACGACAGAGGAAGCAGATAACAGTGAAAACACAGGACGACACCAAGACGGCCCTGAACAAAGAGGAGATGCAAGAAAGTTTGAATGGGGTGGAAAGTAGGACGATGGAATCCCTTCAAGACCAACTGGGCAAAATAAGGGAAGAACTGAGATCCTCGCTAAAGGAGGTCAGGAGGGACATTACAGATCTGGGCAACAGAGTGGACACTACAGAAGCAGGGCTTTCAGAGATCGCGGAAGACTCTAAACAGAACAGTGTACTTCTCGAACGGTCACCAGGGCGACACAACCTAGAACTCCAGGCAGAAGACCTCAAGAATAGAACCCGTAGATCCAACATAAGGGTTAAAGGCCCGGTTCAAACAATCGAGCTAAGGACCTGAAAAAAAACAATGCAGCATTGCTTTAGCTGCCTGACCGGTACACAACTGGAGGACATATTAACAGATAGAGTGCACAGAGTAGACCCTAAGAAGGGGGACCCAGGAGCTAGGCCTGGAGACATGCTACTAGCAATTACCTACACCACGAAGGAGGAAATCCTGCGAGCAGCGAGAAATCAACAAATTGTCTTCATCAACGGAACGTAAGTCCAACTATACCAGGACCTAGCATCATCCACTGTACACAAAGGACTGATGCAGCATGTCACAAGGGCGTGAACAGCCAAAAGAATCACCTACAAATGGGCATATCCCTTTGGTTTGCTGTTCACCTGGGAGGGCAGACAGCAGCGGATCACCACGTGCGAGGAAGGACGGACCCTGCTACAGATAGAGGAAGAGGAACCCTGTACGGACAAGGGGGCAAGTCAAAATCAGAGAAGGGAAGGATCCAGACACTGGGAATGGTCATCCGGCTCCGAAAAGAGGCGAGGCAAAGAGGCCACTCTGACAAGCCCCTGTCCGAAACGAGGCCCAGAAGAAGCAGAAACGCAAATAAGACATCAATCAATAAGTGAGGCCCAAGGTTGGGGTCAGGGGGAGGAAGATGGTTAAGGAGGGGAAATGGTTGTGAGACGAGAGAAGCAGACCCGGGTGGGGTGGTCAAGGGGGCATCTTGGATCCTAATTCAGGATATGATAATATCCTGGCAGAGGGAAAGTTGGGGCAGGTACAAGACCCAATGCCCCGGGAGGGGAACGGGGGAGTTAAAGTTGAAGCTGAGATAAATGGGAAAGTTCCAAGGTGTGGTCCGCAAGGTGGGAAGACAGGAAGTGTAGGCAGCTGGAGGAGACCTAGGGAATATCTGGAGGAAACCAGACATAAGAGGCATGGCTGACTTGAACATCATAACCCTAAATGTACAGGGCCTAAGCTCGCCGGTGAAGCGGCTCTCTATTCTGGCGAGACTACGACACCTTCAAGCATCGATAGTCTTTCTACACAAGAGACACACCTACTCCCTGCAGATGGAAAAAGGATGAAGGATGACCCATTAAGCATTCCCTAGACAGTATTATGCTTCGGGCGAGAAAAAGACCAAAGGCGTGTCTATACTATTGGGTGCCAATGTAAAATTTAAGAAACATTTGTACAGAGATAGGGAGGGCAGATACCCGCTCCTCAAAGGCATGCTGGACGAACAGATATATACTCTAATCGCAATATATGCCCCGAACGAGAAACAGGACCTGTATTTAGGTGAAATACTGCAAAAACTGGGAGAGTGGTGTGAAGGCCAGATAGTGATTGGCGCAGACTTTAATTGTGTGATGGACCCTGCCCTGGATAAAACATTTCTACCACCGAAAACATTTCTACCACCGCTGCAGACGGGAGAAATAGGCAGGCGCTAGGGAAAAGGAAGGCGCTAGGGGAAACTCTTTAGGGATTTGGGGGTAGTGGACACGTGGAGATTTTTCCACTAGCAAGAATTCACCCACTACTCAGCAGCACACAGAGGGTACACAAGAATCAATACAATATTGGTTTCGGCCACGTTTATTCCCAGTTGGAAAAAGTACAAATATGAGTTAAATATCTCTCTGATCATGCTCCAGTCCTAGTGCAAATTGTAATTGGTAAAAGACACTATCAAAACCCGTAAGAACTGGAGGCTGAACGAAATGATATTGAGTGACACTGCACTTAGGGCACATATGGAGAAGGTACTGAATAACTATTTTCCAGATAATGACAATGGGGAAACAAACAGAAACAGACTGGGGAGTAATTGTGGATGCAGGGAAAGCGGTAGTCCGGGGGGGAATTCATATCGCAGACCACAGCATACATGCGGGAAAGGGGGCTCATTAAGAAGAAACTTGAGTCGGAGCTACAGGAGGCGGAAACACAACATACAACATAAAATCAGGCAAACGCAAAAATCACTGAGAGCACTCTAGAAAGCAAGAGTCCAGTTGGAGAAACACGTAGCAGATCGCACGGCACAGGTCTTACTGAACACCAAGCAGACATGTGACATTCAGGGGGAGGGAAAGCCAACAGATTCTTAGCAGCCAAGTTAAGTAAACAAAGATCCCGAAATTACATTGCACAGCTTAAAAACGAAAGAGGGGAACAATGCGCATCAGAGGAGGGGGAAACTGGAAATAATGGAGCGATTTCATCAGGGACTTCTGAAACAGGAGGACCTGCATCCATACGCACAAATAGAATACATGTCAAAATTCACGCTACCCAACATTACAATGGAGGACAATGACACCCTACAAGCCCCCATAACGGCACAAGAAATAAGTGACGCCATAACAAACCTACCCCCTAATAACACCCTGGGACCAGATGGGCTAGGGAACGGATATTACAAAACGTTCCGAAATCAACTACTAGGCCCACTAACAAAATTTTAATAATTTAAGGCAAAGCGGTACGGTCACGACCGACATGGGAAGATCGATCACTGTGCTAATACACAAACCGGGCAAAGACCCCACAGACTGCACTAGCTACCGGCCGATTTCACTGCTTAAAAGTAATGCCAAACTATGCGCTAAATTCCTTGTAGTAAGATTGATGAAGGCAGTATGCAAAATAATCCATGAGGACCAAGCAGGCTTTATAACAGGGAGGCACACGCAAGACAATATAAGGCAGGCAGTGGATGTCATAGACCTAGGACCCAGGTCGGGCAAATGTTCTCCATAGCTGCACTAGATGCACAACGTGCATTTGATGGTCTAGATTGGACGCACTTGAAACGGGTCTTGAGGCAAATGCGGTTGCGCCCCCAATTTCATCAGGATGGTCCAGGCGAACTTCCGACTTCAAACTACAACCTTTGTGGTCAACGGGAAAACCACGACCCAAATCAAAACACAGAGGCACACGCCAGGGATGTCCCTTGCCCTCCCTAATATTCACCATGGCGATGGAGCCTGTAACGGAAATAAGACAGGATCAATAAGTGGTAGGGGCAATACACAAGATAGCACTATATGTGATGACATTCTGCTCTTCCTTAAAGACACTACAAACACACTACCGAAAGCATTGGAAAGGTTACAAGAATTTGCCAGGATTTCAGGCTTCACCATAAATTTCACTAAATCCAAGGCTCTGAACTTAACGGAAGAAGAGGGGGGGATCAACAAAATGAGGGCATCATATCCCCAAACCTGGTAAAGCTAGGCAATAGAATATCTGGGGATACAATTAACAAAGGATTACAAAGGCCTGTATGGGGCAAATAGAACACCCCTGTGGAAACAATTGAAGGAACACCTACACAAATGGATGGTCCAGGAGTTATCCTGGTTCGCACGTATTGCAGCACTTAAAATTACATTGCTACCCCAATTGCTATATGTGGTGGGTTCCCTCCCGGTGGATATCCCCCCCCCCTAAGATAAGTAAGGCGCTACAGAAAGAGTTCACTTTCGTGTGGTACGGGGAAAAAAACCAGAATACAAAGGAATGTTTTGACAAGGCCACCGATTTTGGGAGGACTTGGGGTTCCCGATGTCGAGGGGTATATTCTGGCTGCGCAAATAGCACCAATGATGAAATGGAAGCGAGTGGACACTAAATAGCTGGAAGGGAATTTAGCAAGGGGTGACATCTATCCCTCTGGGAAAGCTACATGCTCTGCGGGTGAGGCCAGAGGGACAACTGCTAGAAGTCACCAAGGTGTTGCTGAGGGGATGGGACCGAGCACTCAGAAGGGGCCGCATCACACCAGGTCTAGGACCCTTCACCCCAATGACACACAATCAGGACTTTACCCCGGGGCAAGCAAAATAGGCTCTGGGATAATTGGAGACAGGCACAAACAATCCACTTAAAGGAATTTTTCCAGGGAGTAAACCATCTTCTACTCCAAGAATGCAAACAGAAATTTGGCATTGGGGAAAAGGAAAGATATACATACATACAGATTAGGCACTGGACATCACAGAAGGATGTTAGGGAGGTGGCCACGAGGACCCAGATAGGGATGGAGCGGACTCTGCAGGAGGGCACGGTGACAAGGGTAATATCGAGGTTGTATAGGCTGTTAGATGAGGCACAAGGGGGGCATAAACTGTCATAAAGGACAACTGAGATAAGGACCTGGGCACACCCATCACGAGGGAGGAATGGGGACAAATCTGTAGGCGGGCACAAGACATCCACATGCACTGCCATTAAGGAAACGGCATATAAAATATGCTACAGGTGGTACCTGGACCCCTCCCCCAAAAGGCTGCATAAAATGAAACCTAGTTACCCCCCCCCACATGTTGGAGACAATGCAGAGGCAAAGGATAATAGATCTGTATCATATGTGGCGGTCATGTCCCAAGGCTATGGTATATTGGAAGGTGGTCCAAGGACACAAAAGATTACAGGGAAACAACTGCCACCCACACCAAAAGGTAGTACTGCTGGCGACAGAGGTGGAAGAAATTTACACAGCAACCGGTAACAAAGCCACCCTCATCACCCACCTGTTAATGGCGGCAAGGATGACCTTGGCCCAAGGGTGGAAAAATGCGGAGGGTCCCATAATAGCAAGCTGGTGGGTCATAATTTGGAACGTAATGGCCATGGAAAAAGTGGGAGCCCTGAGAGAGGGCAAACATCAGAAATTCCTGTCAGTGTGTGATCCATTCCTTGAGTTTGTTAAGGAAATGGAAGGGCAGTACTATAGACAACAATAATGAGAGCAATACAGAACTGAGGGACACCAAAATGGTAACAGGAGAATCAGAATCGTGAGACATGCCTAAAGAGTGGACACACTGAACTCACCAAGTATCACAGAAACAGGAACCATACCAGTTGGGGAATAGGGTTGGAGGGCATAGGAAAGGTTTGGAACTGTTATATTTGAAGTTGGACTGAATCATATAAATGTGCAATATGTTACTCATTGAAACAACTATGCCAACAATGCCATGTAAACTGTGATTGTGTTTGAATAAAGTTTTGGAAAATAAATGATAATTTATTTACAACATACCATGAGCACATCACCACCTCCTAATATTAATGGGATTGACTCGGCCTGGATATCTGTGGGGAGACTTTAAAAAAAAGAAAAAGAACACACATCAGAAATAGTACAGACTTAGTAAAATATATGTACACTAAGTTAATATAGGATATACACGTGGAAAATCCAACAAATGTGTACAATAGTGCAAGCTGCGGCTTTGAAAATCCCACACAATACTGTTGCAAAATGGTATTCAGGATAAGAGCAACTTTCTCCATGGAAAATAAACCATATGCATAGCATAAATTAATAAATTCCCAAATAGAGGGCCACTTGCACCTAAGAATGCACTTTTTTCCAATACACACTAAATCATTGCTTATAGAACTTAACGTGCAACATTTTAAACTTTGCATTTTGTTAACGGTTGCACTTTTCAAGGATGTCTGTATTAATTGGTTAACCAATGTTTGCTAGCCTTGTGGCTCATGGTTATTCTATTACTGGTCATGTCTTTCTCGTCTTTACAATGCTAATATGTGTTTGCAGTCACACACAGGCCAACTGAACATTTGGAATGTATTTGTACACCGAATTCGTTAGCCTATGTCCGACTATGGTCTCCATCAATCCCAGAAACTTGCAACACTTCACACACAAACAGGCAGATAAACAATTGATTGAGTGGTTTCAATTTTTTCTTCATTACAAGTTTTACATGAATGCTATTGCAATATCACTGAAAGACACGTCATTCTGTGTCTACGTGTGCTACAAAACTTACATTGCTCAGTATCTTACTGTGGCCATCATTAGTCAAACATCAACCAATACTATCGACCATGTAAGACAGTGGTCTTCAAATTATTTTATGGCAAGCGCTTCTTGAACAAACTGGTGGCCTTCACCTACCTCTGATTATGGGGTTGGGTGGCACAGGTCGAAAGAGGTACGCAGTATGTCCAGCAACCCTCTTATCCCAAGTCACAGAGGGAGGCTATGGGCGATTGCATGCCAAGATGCCACCTTCACCCTCAGTAAAGTTCACAACACGGCCTTAATTGACCTCAAGGCACAAATTGATGAGCTCAATGACAATGGTAACACTGCCATGTTGCTCCTTCTTGACTTGCCGGCAGCCTTCGACTTAGTGGACCATGCAGTTTTATGCAAACTGCAAACACTGGCTGACCACACTTCGAGCAAAGCCATAGCATGGGTCCAGTCATTCCTAGATAACAGAACAATTAGGGTTTTCTCCACCTCGGCAGACCCAATCCAGACTACATGTGGCGTTCCACAAGGCTCTTGTGTCTCACCAACTATGTATCACATATTTACCAAGCCTTTATTTGACAAATTGGACAGACTGGCTATCACCTACACAAACTACGCAGATGACACCCAGATCCTCATTCCCCTTTCGGGCAGTTTTGTCTCAGATACAGCCTTGGTAAATGAAATATACCTCATTCAGGCATGGATGGCAACCCATGGCCTCTGCCTGAATGACGATAAAACAGAGATCCTGATCCTTGGCTCTGCTGCCAATCTAAAAAAAACTCGACATTAACCACTCTGCCTTCAAAATTGATGGCAACATAATCCCAGTAGCTAAAGAAGTTAAGACGCTAGGCTTTTACCTGGACTCTACCCTAACCTTGAGAAAACAGGTAAACTCTCAGGTTTCATCTACCGTCTATACCTGTAAACTTGTTAGATCTTGCAGGCCATTTCTAACACAAACTAGTTGCATTATCTTAACCAATGTGCTAATACTATCTAAACTTGATTACAGCAACGCCCTATATCTAGGAGCCAACAAATACATCACTAACAAAATACAGACACTGCAGAATAACGCCCTTAGAACAGCCCTTAACCTACCTTCCAGAGAACATATCAAATACTAGAAGAGATCACCATTGGTTTAGAATCAGTGATAGGATCCTTCTCAAAACCGTCTCACTAACCTTCAAGTGCCTTAATAATGCAGCCCCACCTTATATTAAGGAAAGAATAATCAGAAGAGCTTTGACCCGGCCTTCTAGAATGATTAATTCCAATCGCCTACAAATACCGAGATTTAGGTAAAAAATAAACAAAAAAAATACAGTGGAAACAGCTTTCCGGTAAAAGCTGCCCAGCATTGAATGCACTCCCACTTGAGCTCAGAACAGACCAATCCTACTATAGCTTCTGACGCAAAACCCTCAACTGGTTCCGGTCTAACGACCACTATGACTAACCCACCGACACCAGCCTCTGAACCTTCTCCTGCACTTGATGAGACTTCCGTACCGGACTCCTGACTGTACCTTACCCTGAATTGTGCAATTATGTATGTATTGTATTATATTATTTATTGACCTCATTTAACCACCCGTCTTTACAATGTAGGCCAGTCGGTAGGTTTCTACCCTACTCTGCCGCTTTTACCATGTAACTAAGCTGTAATTGACCTTTATATTCTGTTGCGCCCTGTAACCCAAGGGTTCCGTGCACCCTACAAATTAATGAACAAATGTTTAGCTTTGAAAGGGAAGACAACGTTGGATATTATTGAGGGGTACTCCATCGAAGTTAACAGATGACATTTTGCTTTACAATGGTGAAAATGCGTAGTTAGTGTTAAGGAGTTTTCGTGGGGGAAGCTACCCCTTCTTGCCAGAGTCACTTGGTGCTCACGTCAGCATTTTATCCTTCACTGATGGAACCGTTAAGGCGTGAAGACATTTAAAAGTGACTAATGGAGTGATCAGAGGGAGAGGGGAAGTAGGTCAGAGGAGAAGAACGAAGTTGCAAGAAAGAATAGGTCAAGAGTTCCCACCAGAGTAGGTAGGCTGGTCATGGAGGTGGTGGTCCAATAGGATGGGGGTGTGGGTTAAGTTCAAGGTAGGTAGCTGCAAAAGCTAAAATCCCCAAGAATGACAATGGGGTAGTAAGTCGGAAGTGGCACCAGGAGAGGGTTCAGGTCAGGGAAGACAGCAACGACAGGGCCAGAGGGTCAATAGCAAGCCAGAACACTAAGAGGAGGTGGAGGGAGGGAGATTAACAGTGGCATAATTTAAAAAAAGAAATGTCAAAGGAGAGGGTGGTAATGAGGGCCAGATTGATAAGGAACCCAACCCATTACATAAATGATTCATGAAATGGTTTAATAGCTACACATTATATTCTGTTTTAAACTGTATGGTGTTGGTAATCGAATACCTAAAAATAAAAGTGAATACAAATGATGCTGTCTGGCGTGGTCCTATGTGGCTGTGTCAAGAAATAAAAGTAACGATAGAGGTTTTAGGGATTTGGTCTGCCAAGTGGAGGCTGCAAGCATTTGTTGAGTGTAGGCGGGAGATCATAAAGGTGGGGCAATGCAGTACATTGTAAATCATAGGTTGGTGATCAAAACGATCAGGCTTGTGAGAAATGAATTAGAATGTGGAGTGGAGAGTTTCATGTACGTCTCTTTTTCCTGGAAAAGAATTTCCAACATGCCCTAGGCGCCTGTAGATCTTTTCGTCCTGCAGAAAGAGTACAGAGGATCTCGTTACAGGATTACCAGAGCATCTTTTCCCCTAACCAAACTAGCAATTGACCCAAGACCAACCACTCTCCCCTTCAGTGTACAGACTTCCACAGTAAAGAAATGTTTTGCCATATACCCATAGGGGCACACCTATATATACTTTACACACCCATTCCAAGTTTATGATCTATACATCCTGTGGGCAAAATTAGACCAACTGTTATGGACGAATATATAAACCTCAAGAACAATCAAAGGGTTAATAAAAAAGGAAGTTCCGTGCGTTTACAGAATGAGCATTACATCTTATTTTGACTGGGGTGTATGCATAGTGACTTTAAATAAACTCGGATATAAAATGACACCTTTTGAAAAAACAAATGTGTGAATTGTTATTGGTAAAAGCTGATCACGTCATGCAGGCATGGATTAAAAGCTCGGTTGCTATCAAAGAGGACTGCGTTTGCATAGTACCTGGTTGGTGTATGAAGTGAAGGTATTTTAGATCCGGTTGTAGGGACAAGTTGTGATGTAGGTCTAGTGGATTGCCTTGCGAATGGAAATTACTTGTAATAGCAACGAACTATAGTGTGGGGCCAAAAGGAGTCAGTTACTGCCTAAAATAGCCCAGTTTGTTGAAGTATATTTCAGTGAACTTGAAACCTCTATACCCATACCTACCTCTTCAATGGCAGAGAGAGAAAGGGGTGGCTTGAGAGGAGAAACGAGGACACCACCCACGGAGCAAGATCGCCAGTGCAGCCTATATCTTGTTTATGCATATAGCTAGAGACAAACAATGTTATGGACTCTGGCAAAACAGGATTCAGAGGCCTTTATTATTTGATTGCATTCATCCGATATAACAGTCTTCTGTGGGCCAGTGGTTGGCGTGCACAGCATTGGCATGCCATGCTTACATTGACATTTGTTGAGCCCCACGTTTCTGCGTCAACAGCATGTGCTGGCAAGTCTTACCTGTGTCGCTCTGAGCACTTCCCCAAAACAGGGAGCGGCAAAGCTATTGATCCATGCTAAAACAGCAGTCAGGACAGAGGAGGGTGGTTATGAACGAGAGTTTAAAATACTGGATGACTGAGGCTTCAGCCAACTGTTAATGTGGCAAGTGTTGGCCACATTCCTAAGTGAGGCAAGTGTTGGCCACATTCCTAGGAATGTGGCCAACACTTGCCACATTCCTAAGTGAGATTAACAATAGTTTCCATGCATATGAGTTGTGCGCTCGCTTTACTGTACTCCATCAACCTGTAAGTACTGGAGTATGTAGACAGCTAGAGACCAACCTACAAGGGGCCATGTAGAAGGAGAGCCACTAGCACCAACATTTCGACCAGTTTAGAAATTACTCTGGCTTTGTGGGATGTGAAGAAACTGGTTCAGGGTTGAAATTGCTTTGTCTAGAGGGTGGAATATTTTTCTGCAATTCTGGATTTGATGATATCTAAACAGAGGGAGAATCAGAGTAGAGGTGCCTAATATGCTGTATTGGTTAGGGCACAAGAGATCAGAATTTACAATACAAACTCCTCCCTTATCTGGAGAATGAGGAGAGAACGGTCAATTTTGGTGTTCCTCAATGAGTACAGGAGCTCTTAGGTGGGCCAGCGAAAAATAACTGTATGAGAGATTACTTTCCATTGTGTACACGCTCTTAAAACCATCGTTTGTTGAGGGGCCTTAACAGTTCAGTAGTACCAACAAAAATATTTATTGAATGAGAATACACACCACTCTGCACAGCCTGCCCAAAACCCCAATGTCCAGAAGTGGTCTCACCCACAATTATCAACAATAGTTAACAGCACACATCCACATCAAACAAATCCCAGGAGAAGAGCATCCAAGAAAATAGGTTTTTTTAAAATAAAAAACAAAAGCAGCGCCCACTTGGCTCCGCAATCTTTTATTTTTAAAGTCCCTAATGTACCATGTTCTCAAACGTTGTGCATCTTTAACAATATAATACTAGTCTACGGCAACTTCAAGCTTCTTTATTGCAGCTCTAAGAGCACTACTAAATGTTGGACTCCTGGATGCAGTTTTTTTGACCTTTATAACATTTTATTTCCATACCTTTAATGAACAAATTACCTTTACCAGAACTTCAGATCCACCGAGCAAATAATTAACAGACCACAAAGCAGTATAGTGTAAGGCACACAGAGGAATGCAAACAGCACAAAGAAAACTAAAGACTGCTAGTAGCATCCATTACCTAAACACAACATTTTCATATTCATCTGTAATGGAGGAGCAACGAAAGCTGATAACCTATACGAAGCCAAAGCATTGTAGACAATATAAACTACAGATAACAAGACCATCAATGTGCTCAAAGTCTACAACAAGCATTGATTAATCCAACTGTTTTCTCTCTTGTATAGACACTACAAAGGCAAGAACCAACATTTTCTTTGCAAATTCTTATTTTTGACATAAAACAGTGTAAAGGAACAGATTTAAGCCGTATATTACTCATAACGTCACGTGGTTGAAGGAACTGGTTTACAGTCCCAATTAAGCCATTGCCTTTTAGAGGACTGCTTATAGGATCATTGGCATCCCCTGAAAGCACACAGCTAGCTCAGAGAGATCACAGGCGAGCAGGTGTGCTTTTGGAAAGGGCAGGTAATGGTCACAGTGACACATTTTGCTAGGCCACTTACCACAGTCTTATCCCCACATGCCCTAAGGAGGACACAATCGGCATTTACACCTTTAGGACTTGGAAGCTAGGGCTTCAGATTTGGCAATTTTATCTGGAAAAACATATTTGAGCTGGTCATGGCAAACTATAATAGGGGGTAATCGTTTTCTATTTCATTCAAAATAATGCATTCTTGGCACCATGTGTATTAATATACAATATTTAAAAAAGGCCATATGTACGTTTGTCCGATGCAGTCAATCGCAGTAGACTGCCCGCTTCGCCTATTGTCACCGCTAGATGGAGCTGTTGCCTTAGGCTGAAAATGTCTCTCCTCATGCACTTTGGCCGTGCACACAGGCTTTCACACTAGTCCGTCTATATTTGAATAAAGTCCATGAACACAATTCTCAGTACATTATTTATGACAAATGCCTCATTTAATCATTCACTGGCACAGAAAGATTTGGAATCATCCACCGGTTTATGTTTAAAATATTTTGTAAATCTAATTGCTTCATCTAAGCATCTACATGCGAGTATGCGTACTCACTACATTCAATAAAATCGCTGAATGGTTTGATATGCCATCCACAAATATGATATTGACTCATCATAATATCTCGCTAAAATCAGCTGTGTTTTCAGGATTTCAACAAAAAGAATACTTTCTCCATTGTTTGCCATTAATGTCAAGCTCCTTCAAATCATTGTGCAGGTTTAACATGATAGTTGTATCTAGGTTCAATCAAATAATACTAGCAAAATCTGACTATCAGTTTAAATGCAGCGTTCTAATGTCGTTGTCAATGTGCTTCTAAAACATCAGCTCACAAACGCGCTTAAGCGCTGCAGTTTCTTTTACATAAAATATGGTACAACATTACTTGCAACTTGGGCGTGGCTTGGACGGCCATGTAAGAGGTCGCACTCTGGAGGAGCTCCGCTGATCCTGTTTTGATCCTGATGGAGGGGTACGTCCACGGGGGCCGGCCGACGTTGGAAATCGATGTCCAGGTGTGTGAATGCCACCACTACATCCTGTGAAAGTTTGGGACATCTAGAAGGCTTAGAAACCGAAATAATTGTGATTGACTGGGACGAGCCCTGAGCAGGCGGACAAGACAAAATGGCGGCGACACGTTGCGAACACCGAGGATCATGAAGTCAGTGTCGCGATCACGAGTGCTGGACCTTTGCGTCCCTTTGCTCGGAGACTAAAACACACGAGCGCCGCCTAGGACGCACGGGGGCCCAGCGAGCGGGAGTGCCGAACGGATGTGGCTATAACAACAGGACCGTGGGCCTGGTGGTCGGAGTGCTCCAGGCGTGTTGGATGCCCCAAGGTGTGGTGGGTCAGGCTTCGGACGTTGGGTGGCGTGACTCCCCCTTGGTGACTGGCGGGACGGGCCCTCGCCCGACTCATACAACATTATGACCACGAGAGGTGTGAAACCTAAGGCCAAACAGCCCACAATGGAGGCTTACGCCAAGTCCCCCCCAGGGGCGGAAGGAGGCAAAATCAAAGAGACCCCCGTGACGACCGCGGAGTCACCTGGCACGATACAGGAGGTGCTGGCGGCGATTGCGGACTTAAAAGTGTCATGGGAGACCAAGCTGGGCCTCGCCATGAAAGAGCTACAAGAAGGCTTAAACCTCAAGATCGGTGCCGTCCAGGAGGAGGTGAATCTACTTAGGCTGGATGTGAGGGCGGTCTCGGAACGCGCGGGGGCCATCGAGAAGGAGACGGCCACGAATACGGCAGATTGCGCTGCTCATAAAAAGGAGCTACACGCCCTTGTGCAACGGGTGGGCAACCTGGAGGACAGAGCGGAGCAGGCGGAGGGACGTGCCAGACGCAACAATATCCGAATCGTGGGCCTACCTGAAGGAACTGAAGGGCCAGACCCTACGGAATTTGTGGAATCCATGCTTTTGCAGGAGATTACCGGCGGGGTACTGACCCAGGGGTTTGCAGTTGAGAGAGCTCATAGGGCCCTAACTAGGAGGCCGCCTCCCGGGGCCCCCCCGCAGCCGGTGATCGCGAACATTTTGAACTATCGTGATCGCGAAAAGATTCTTGAATTCTTTCGAAAAGGGGGAACGATTGACAGAGGATCGGCTAAGATTACGGCCTACCCTGACTACACGCTACAAGTACAGCGGAGTCGGATGCACTTCGGAGCGGTGAAAAGGAGACTTCGTGAAGCTGGCCATCGCTATATGCTACTCTACCCGGCCAAATTGAAAGTCTTCTACAGAAGCAGATCCCTGTTTTTCGAAACACCAACTGAGGCGATGGACTGGCTAGACGCGCTGGGCAGTCCTCAAGAATCAGGCATCCAGGCAGAGACTACGGAAGATAAGTAGCTTGTGGCTGGGCCGCCTGGGGCAACGGGGCCGAGACATTGGGACTTGAATATAGTCATTTGTACGATATGTGATGCGTATGATGTGGTACTGACTGGCTGGCCCGTGGGGCGTGCCTACCCGTGGTCACTTTATTGGGAGCTCTAAGAGGCTTCCTTTGTCCCCAATAGTAATATATCTAGTTAGTTAGGTCGCTGTTAGATCGGCGACGCCCCGCGGGGTCCTATTCCTTGTAAACGGGATAAGACCAGACGCGGGTGGGCCTGAGATCCAGGGATGGAGCTGGGCTTTTGTTGGGAGGGGAGGGGTTGTTTGCTGTGGTGTGTAGTTGGGAAACAGGGAGGGGGGGATGGAGATCAAGGGCGGAAGAGCCGGCGGAGTGTTAGACCAAGGGGGTATTGTGGGGAGGGCGGGGCTGAATACAGACCAAACAGATGGCATCGGATAGTCTTCGCATAGTTACCTGGAATGTCCGAGGCCTCAATAGTTACCTCAAGCGAAACAAAGTCATGCTATATCTGAAGAGGATGCGGATAGACATAGCCCTGCTACAAGAGACCCACCTCACCAGGGAGAAATTGGAGGTGGTTACGAGGAAGTGGAAGGGCAAGGTAGTGGGTGCCACGTACTCGGCGTATGCTAGAGGGGTCATCACCTGGGTGGCGCCGCATGTGCCGTTCCGGGTGCTCGACTCGATAGTGGACCCGGAGGGTAGAATGGTGGCGATAACAGGACTCCTGGAGAACAGGGAAGTACACATCCTCAACCTGTATGCCCCCAATCATGATACTGCAGCCTACTTTAGATCCCTCTATGGCAAACTTAGCCCCTTGGTAGGGGGCGCGATGGTGTGGGGTGGGGACTTCAATTGTGTCTTAGATCCCAAAATTGACCGGTCCGCAGACACCAAAGGGAAAATGTCGCCGGCGGCCAAGGCGCTTGGGACATTGCTAGGAGACTTGAGACTGGTGGATGTGTGGAGGAGACTCCACCCCACGGAGAGGCAGTATTCGCATTATGCGGCGCCATACGACTCATATACGAGATTGGATTATGTGTTTGGAACTGCTGAGATAGCGGGCGAAATAGTGGAGGCGGAATACAAAGCTCGAGTATTGTCGGATCATTCGCCCCTGGTGGTAGAGTGGCGACACCAACCCCCTAGGCCTCGGGTCCCCACATGGAGACTCCGGGCGGAAGCACTGCAGGATGAAGGTTTCCGGGAGGACCTGAGGGTTGCCATCGGGGAATATTTCGAGATAAACACGGGTAGTGTGCGTTCCGCGGGAACTCTGTGGGAGGCCTTTAAGGTAGTGGTGCGCGGAGTGGCGATCTCTAAATCCAAGGGACTGCAAGGGGGTATCGAGAGGGAGCTTCAGGACACCGAAAGGGAACTGGAGAGCCTGGCTCGTCTTGAGAATGCCACTCAGGCAGACAAGACTAGGATGAGAGACCTTCAGGTGGCGTGCAGCGCTCTTTGGGACCGACTATGTAGACTGAACCATAGGAAATACACTGAGAGGCTGCACGCGGGGGGCGACAAGCCAGGCAGACTGTTGGCCTGGCTGTACAAGAGTGAGTCCCCCCGAGTGGTTATCCATGAGATCCGGGATGAGGACGGTGGCCTTCGCAACACTCAGGATGGGGTGAACGAGGAATTCCTCAGGTTCTACAAACGTTTGTATGAGGACACTGGGGAGGACAGGAGCCAGGACATCCTGAACACACTGGAAGACATTGGTCTGCCCACCCTAGACGACCTGGAGCGGGAGGAACTGGACGCCCTTATCACTTCTGATGAGCTGGAGGTGGTGATCCGGGGCCTCCCCACGTGCAAGGCACCTGGGGCGGATGGCCTGCCTGGTGAGTTTTACAAGGTGTATGTGCAGGAGCTGCTGCAGCCTCTGCTGGCCTTGTTTAACGAGGCATACGAACAGGGAGAACTCCCGTTGTCCCTCCGTGAGGCCATGATTGTTCCATTACTGAAACCAGGCAAGCCGGCTGTTGAGTGCGGATCTTATAGACCTCTGTCCTTGCTAAACCAGGACAGCAAAGTACTCACGGCGGTGCTGGCCAACAGGTTGAAGAAAGTGATTGGCAAGCTTATCCACCCGGATCAAACGGGATATGTCCCAGGCAGGAATATCAGTGATAACCATAGGAGGCTGCACCATGTTATCGACCATACTAAGGATGACACGGGCGAGATGGCGGTAGTGTCGCTGGATGCGGTCAAGGCCTTCGATTCAGTGAGATGGCCTTGGCTGAAAGCGGCCCTGCAGGGATACGGCGTGGGCGCTGGTTATATCAGATGGGTCCAGTTGTTATATAGCAGCCCGGTGGCTAGGGTCAAGACTGGGGCCACAGTCTCGGAGGCCTGGCAGCTTAGCAGGGGGACCAGGCAGGGATGCCCTTGGTCACCCATGTTATACATACTTGCGCTGGAATCGCTGGCGATATGCCTGCGGCAACAATACGGTGAGGTGGGCATTAACACTGCCAGCGGCAGTCACTTAACATCTCTCTATGCGGACGATATGCTGTTGTACCTCCGCTACCCGGAGGAGAACCTGCAGTACGTACTGGAAGTACTGGATCATTACGCTGTCCTCTCGGGCATATCAGTGAACCCCAGGAAGTCCAGCCTGTTCCCTTTGGGCGGGTACAGGGACGTCCCGTTGAAGAGGCTGCCTGTGTTGCCAATACCATGGCGGACCGACACGTTTAGGTACCTGGGGGTAAATATTTACCACCGGACTGAGGCGGTGCACAAGCATAACACAGAGAAAGCCATAGAGGGGGCCAAGAACAGCATGACATTCTGGTCCAGATTGCCCCTGTCCATGATGGGGAGGGCGGCTTTGCTGAAAATGGTGGTCCTTCCCAGACTCCTGCACTTCTTCGTGAACGTCCCGTATTTGATCCCTAAAAGCCTATTTGTACGACTTCATAGTATGTGTAGGGGCTTCGTGTGGGGTAACTCCAGGAATAGGGTGGCCCTGTGGAAGCTTCAGAACCCGTACGAGAAGGGGTGTATAGGATTGCCTAACTTCGAACTATATTATCTGGCGGGACAACTGTTGTATGTGGCCAGGTGGTTGTCTGATGAAGATTCGGCGGAATCTAGGTTGCTGCGTGAGGATGCAGCCCCATATTTCCTGAGAGAGGTGGTGTGGCTACAAAGGAATAAACTGACGGGAAGAGGGTGGCTATTGAGGTTGGGATGGGAGGTCTGGCACAGAACATGGAAACTGATGGGGGAGTCAGAACCACTATCGTGGCAGGTCCCGCTGGTGGCCCTGTGCGAAAATGACACCCAACTGTTTCACTTTGTCCGCAGGCATTGGGAGCCGGCGGGCCTGGCCACGCTTGGGGACATATGGAGAGAGGGGGAGGCGCTGGACTTTCAAAAGTTGCAGGACGAGACGGGGGTGCACAGAGGCCAGTACATCACCCATGCTAGACTAGTAAAACGTGTAAGAAAGAGATGGCCGGAGACGGCACTGGCAGATGATCCTGATGCCACCGTTGAAACTATGTATGATGTCTCAGAGGGTGGGCATGAAATATCTCGAATATACGAACTCCTCAGAACGAAGGCTGGGAAAGAGTTGCCCCAACTGAGGCATGAATGGGAAGAGGAGATGGGTGAACTCATGACGGGGGGTCAGTGGAAGGGGGTCCTGGGATATCATAAAAAGGTGTCCAGAAATGCACGGCTCCAACAACTCCAGTTCTACATTACTCATAGGGCCTACCTGACTCCCCAGAGGATCGCACGGTTCGGAGGCTCGACCACTCAAAAATGCCCCAGGTGTGGGGAGGTGGAAGCTGGGTTGCTACATATGTTTTGGGCCTGCCCGGAAGTGTATAGATTTTGGGAGGAGGTCAAGATGAAGCTCGCAAGTGGGGGAGTGGTGTTGGACGTGGGATCTGCCTGGTCATGTATGCTTGGTATCTTCCCCAGGCCCAGACACTTTAGGCACCTGAGCAAGCTGAGGGATCTGGCATATGTTCTGGCCAAACGCAGGATTGCCATGAACTGGAAATCGGCTAGCAGGCCGAGAGTGGAACTGTGGTGGGCGGACATTATGAGGTGGGCGGAGGCTGAATCCGTGGTCTGGTTTGAAGCGGTCACTAGAGGGGGCGAGGAGGAGATAGGGCCCTTGCTGGCCTGGCGACAATTGGTGGCCTCTATGACCAACCCACAACAGGGCTTGGACGACTCTGAGAATTCTGAAGATGTGCCTACGGACAATGTTTCTCCTGACGGTGCCCCGACTGAGGATACAAGGGAGCCGGCTCTGGCTTGATGGGGGCTGGGGGGAGTTTTTTCTTTTTTTTCTTTTTCCTTTCTCGTATTTCCTGTTGTGGTTTCTGTAAATAATTAACAGTTGTATTGTGTTGTGTGTTGTTTGTTTTTCTAAAATATAAAATCAATAAAATATTTAAAAAAAAAAAAAAAATTACTTGCAACTTATGTAAACTATCCCGTTTTAAGCAGCTGTTTAACATAACGCATACATTGTATATCAGACTTGCGTGCCTGGTCATCCTAAAGTCCGCTTATTACAGGCTCATGGGTAACTGAATAAGCATGCTTTGTGCCTCAGTGAAACAAATGCATCAAACTCACAGATCCTTTCATTGTTATGCTGGTATACAATTCGGTGGGTCTGGATTATGTCTCATGCAGCTCGTTCGGTGTGCCCCCCTTCTGCTGGGCCGATAAGCATTTTTCCCGCCTTGTAGCCTCAAATAACAAACCGCAGATTTGTCACCATGCCGTCTTCTGGCACACGTGCAGAAATCTCACCCCATCCTGCTTTACGGCACGTTTCTTGTATTTACCCCCAACATTTGAGAATGGGCCTGTCTGCTTTTCTGACGGTCTAATGTTCAAATATCTTGCCATGAACCACAGTGGCAGTTTGGGAAAAATCAAAGTGTGACCCTTCGGCTACACAATTGTGCTGGCTCCACCCCAGAAAGGCACCAGTAACGCAGAGCTCACCGAACATAGTTTCTTTGCAAAAACAAGGTCCATTGTAGTGCATGACCTTTTGGTTATGGACACACTCGGCAATAGGTTAGAATCGCCATGCTGGTCTTAGAACCTTGCAATTACTTAAGCGTATCCTAGTTCCCCAACGTAAGGCAGATTTTCTTTTCTGGTTTACGAAGCAGCCCTTTGACAATAATTTGGTTTTCTCTGCAGTGGTTTACACAGCTTTAGCTTTGCAGGCTGCTCTGCTAAACTGTACATTCAATTTGGACAAACGTGTCCTTTCTGCACCTTTCCCCTCCATGGATTTCTAGGGGTCACCCTTTTTTGTTTTTTAATCTTTCCTTACTTTTTGAAGGCAAGTAATGCCCTTCACTTACCTTGCCTTTTGTTCATCGTCACAGGGAAGCCGATTACTTCTTAAGACTGTCGGTACTGAGAAACTTTGCTTGCTTTTCGGAATTCTTGTATTGTTACAATTGTGCACACAGCATGTTACAGTGGAGTGCAATTAGGATACTTTGTATCCATAACTATGGTTTTCCTTATAACTTTTGGGGTTTTAGTTACTTTTGATAAGTGCCTAAAACAAGCTAGTGGAAGCAGTGGTATTTATACAATTTTCCTAACGTTTTACTTGTGCACGTTCACCAAAACTTTACTAAAGGTGGCTAGGACCCAAGGATGACTGTGCAACAAGGTTTTTCGCTTGTTCATTGGGCATATTGTAATTTGGCCTTCATCAAGTCCTCAGGTCATGAAATCCCATATATGGTATTACACTTGCCCAGGAAAGCAAAGCAGCTGCTTTAGTGGGGAAATGACCCTTTGTGTGAGCCAGGGGTGGTGAACCAGGATACTCCCATCCCAGTCAACATTCCCGGATGCCAGAAAGTCTGGTGCTGTGCAGATCTAGAGACGGTTGTTTGAACATGGCAGATTATTATTGTTATTGGTGGGCTTAAAGTTGCTTCCAGTCCAAAGTATGGATAAAAGGAGGACACCTGCACCCATTCTAGAGATCCATGTTGGAGCAGAAATGTCCACGAAGAAAAGTAGCCTGCTGATGACCAGAGGTCGACTTTTGCAGCTGACCAGCATCAACTCAGTGATTGGCCCGGTGAAGACCTGCTCCTCTACCCGAGGTAAGACACTTGTTGGTGCTTCGACCCTGTGACTAGTGGGACCAACTAGTCTCTACCCCTACTTGAGGATCCGTGCCCACAGAGCCTTCGGAAGTGTCCCTGGACTGGATGGTGGACTGACCAGCTCCCTGCTGGGCTACGTTGCTGCAGCAATTGCCGTTCTGAGTTGAGCCTTGGAACTTGACCCAGGCCTCGCTTGTGCCATAAGTCGCCTGCTCCCGAAATTCCAGCTTCCGATCTTCAAGCGAGTCTGAGCACTGGGGCCACTTTTGAGTTTGTTGCTAAAGGATCGCCTGTTGCAGACTGATCACTGACAAATCTGAACCCTGTCTTCATCCATCCTACGAGGGATCCAACGAGGTCAAAGCTGTTCCGATGCAGACTTAACCCCTGTGGCCCCTCAACCTCCCTCACCCAAACAAACTCACCTCCCCAGCACATTCTAGACAACCCACAGTGTCACGTGAAAGAAGAGGAGCCAGAGGGTTCCGGGGGGGGTAAGTAAAAATAGCAGTTTCAGTGCCCCCCCCCAGTCCTCCATAGGGCAACATTAGGTGCCAAGTCCCTTGTCCCATGACCTTTGTGACCTTTGGTTGTCGTACCTGGATCAAGGATCCTACCGTGGGGTTTAACTTTGGGACCAGATTAGAGACGAGTACTTACCTGATTTTGGGAAAATACTTATTTAACTTCAAAATACTTGGAAATTTTCTGGACTATTTTGCTGCATCGTTTTTGAAATCCCCCTCCTGTACCTGGAACCTGTGACATTTGGCCAATCGGTGCCATACATCTTGGGGCTGGACTGCTTAAGAAAGAGGGAACTGGAGTAGGGTTAATTCAATACATTTTCTTGCATTGTATTACTTACCTTATGACTTAGTAGGAGATCTTATATCTAAAAGAGAATGTATGTATATGCGATATCTGGTTTTTGATTGCAATTGCAAGGGCTAATACATTTGTGTGCATTTGGACACGGACTGTCATTTTTGCCCTGTGTGGACTCTGCAGCCCTAGACCACTCCCACATTTCCTGAGACTAAGCTTTGACTGCTCTCCCACGTACCTTGATTGTTTTTTTTTGCAAAGCTCCGTCTTCCTGTTCACCATAACTAGGGTGGCCTCTTAAAGTCCACTCCCTAGGGCTGCCTTTGGAAATCCATCTTAACAATATGTGATCTCATACAATTGATTTGGCTGAGATAGGTTTTGTATTATTGTGTACCGAGTGTGCAAAAATCTCAGTTACTGCCCCTTTAAGCAATACTCCTGGCTATGAGCTCTATGCAGGGGTTAATATACTGATCCCGCTGTTCTGCTACTTGCAGTGAACAAGGACGTTCTGTGTGCTTGTCCTACTTCAACGCGCTAGGGGGGGTATGGATATACTGTTCCATTACGTGCTTTACTCGCTCCTTTAAGCTCTATGCTGTGAATAATTACGTTTTAGGAGTTTTTCATACTTCCAAGCACTACACAGGAATTCCATACAGACCATACTGTTCATAGGTGGCGTTTTGTGGGGCTAGATTTGCAGCCATCCACATTATTTCATGCCAATATATGTCATTAAGGTCTGGCATGGCCAGGAGTAGTAAACAAGTGGATGAAAAACCAAACGGACAAGCTAGGCGTCGACGCCCCTCCACCCACCCCACATAGGTTTACTTCCCACGCCAATAGATTCACTTTACAGGCACCACTTACAGCGCCCAATAGAAGCAGTGACAACACATGTAACTGCCACAACTTTAGAAAATCTGCACGTTAGTTCTAGTTCTCTTGAATAACAAACATTTTCAAAATGGTAATACTCACAGCCAGTCCATTTCCTCCACTGCCTGAGCAATCTCAGCCATAACACCCAACTCTGTTAAAAAACAGAAAAAATATTAACCATGGATCATCAACTAGCTTTTGAAAGTACTTTTATAGCATGAATATATTCAGCATGTTCAGTACATTTTGGCCAGTCTTTCTTGTATTTATCTATTTTTGCAAAATAATCTCACATTTTTTTGTTCAGCGTTTGCAAGAATATATTAACACATTTACTGCATTACATATTAGAGGTGGCAAGAGATTAAGTGCTGTTGAACAATTATGAAAGGTGGACATTTTCTCAGTTGAACTAAAACGATATACGAAGACTTGTAGCAGTAGTAAAGAACTAAGAAGACGACGATCAGATTAACCAATTTGTCATCGGGTATTGTTCTGCGTCAGTAATGCTGCTTTGATGTTCAGATATAACAAGCTCCTTGTGCTTTAGGATAGACTGAGATTTTAAATGGAGAAATGCAGCTGAAATTAAAACAGTCACACAGTTGACTAGTGTGAGAAAGGACTCTCCCAGAGGAATGGGGAGACGTCTGTACAGCAGGGTTCTGCAAGCTGCAATTAAGAATGTTTTGATATAGGAATCCCAAGATTCTTCACCATTGACATGGTTACCCATGGCTGGTAGGCATTGTAGCCAATACATTTGGCGAGCCAAATGTTGCAGAACGCTACTGTATTGTGTGACAAAATGCCCAGAAGCCCAAAAAAGAACGAGTTACCTCAAGCCTGTTTTAGTGACATTCTTAGTCTATTCCACAAATGGAGAATCTTAAACTTTTAGTTGGCCGACCTAGTTTCCCTTGCCCGACGTTCGGTGGTTATGTAACAGCCATAAGGAGAGCATGACATTTATAAAAAAAATAAAAAAAAACAAGCCACCGATAAAACTTCCAGGGACAATAGAATTCAAAGGAAAACGGAGGGAAGCTCCCTACTTATCAGGGCTCAAAACAGTTTATTATAAGAGCAAGATTCCTAGGAAAAAAAAAAAAATCAACTGGAACTGGAGAAGGGATCAAACTGCTGTACTGGGACCACTGCTCATGGGAACCACCATGGACTCCACCTACCTGGCTGACACAGCAGTTCATTCTTGAGCCTCCAGATACCCAAAACTGCCACACAGGGAGACAATGAGAACGGAAGAGGGGTTTTAAAGTTTTAGAAAGTCACCAGACAGGTCAGGTGAGCTGACAAGTGTTTAAAGAGCGTAGAGCCCGAGAGAGGTGCTAAGAAAACTGAAAGCATGAGAACCGGAGAAGGTCTGAAAATGGTTAAGTTAAAAGTGGAAATTAAACAGACCAGCAATATCAAGAAAGGAGCAAAGAGGTTCAAAATGGAGAGACTAAGATCCTCAGAGGGAGCAGAAACGTGGCCATATACAACAATGAAGACCACTTCTGTGATGGTTCATTTAACAAAAAGTGTGGGGCAAATAAGGGAAACCCTAAATTAGCACCAAGAATAGTCCCATGCGTGCAATTTTCATTTGCACTACCAGGTGCAAAAGAAAAAAACGTGTAAAGAGGCAAATTGTTCTAACGCCTCATAAATGCAAATGGAGCATATGCAGCCTGCCATTGCAGACAGATGACATGCATTAATTGGTTTTACAGCGCATATAAAATGCCATGGTACCTTAACACCATGTCGTTTTAGAAGGTGGCGCAAATATGCAATCCGGAAACAGGCCATTTGTTCTGTGTCCCCACTCCGTATGCAAAGAACAATTATGCCCTTTGAGACAAAGTACTTCTGTCCTGACTTTATAGCAATTTGCATACGTCCAAATTATAGAAAGGATTACAGAAAATGTACCATGCATGGGAATACTTGCCTTAAAAACGTGTACATTAAGGAATGGACACCGGGTCTAAATTAATAAGATTACCCTTGAACTAAGATTATTGTAAGACAACCCATAGCGCTAGATAATGTAACCAAATCATATACCAGACTCACCAAAGGCCTTGATTGAACTTGCAGCCTAGAAAAACCATCCTACCAGAGTTGAATCACCTTAGTGAGCTACCTGCAGGCAGTACAGGGTGGGAGTTGCGGGCACCCCATTCAAAATCCTGGACCTGGCCCAATACAAGCGATAGTAATTATGCTAATAACTCTGAATGCGTTTGCACAATGGATCTGTTCTCAAACCCATATACTAAATTTCTCCATGCATTTAGGCAAAGACTTTCCAACTTTAATAAGACCATGAGACTAGGCAATATTTGCTTTTCAGGAGCGGATTGGACTGAGACATGGGGTAGACTATGTGCAGGGCCATATAGATGGCATCTATAAAAACAAATGACGTATGGGTACTAAGCTCGACTAGTGCGCTATTGAATGGGCCATCTTGAATAGGCACATTTGTATGCGTGGAGTTCCACACATTGCCGACGCATACAAATCTGCCTATTCAAGATACACCTCAAAATGGAAGTTTCAGAACGAGTATATTCACAACAGTCCCGATAGAGTGGCCACAAGATATCATTCGGACCTACAACTAATCAAGTATAAAATAGCCTTGCAAACCACTAAGGTCGAAACACATGTCGGCTGATTGCATCAAGAATAAACCAATTATTGTAAGATTCAATTGTAAGACTGATAATTAAAGGCTCTTTACTACCAAACTTCGAAAAATTAAGTAAGGCAAGAGCGCATTTCATCACAATCCAATTCAATGTGTGCCATATTGATAGGAGTTTCTCACCAAGATTGCCTACTGTTGAGGAATAAATGACTGAATGTGTCACACCCAAGAAGCAAGTGAGTAATCTCGCATGCCAGAGGGAATCCCAGCATACTGTGATGAATCCAATTGAGTCATCACCGATTCCCTGGGTGTGACCTCCTCCCAGGGGACAGCAGTCGCTCACGGATCCTGGGGAGTTTTGAACAACAACCTTGTAGAAATCCAATTACATCTACAACTCCCATAAAGAACAGGAGGGAAGAGTTGATGCAAACCAAACGTAGTCCAAAGACTAGCTCCAACAGACCAACTAGTCTGGGACCTTTAAACATGGCATCCACAATATCTGAAAGGGAAGCAGCATGGGAAAGGACTGTGCTGGAGAAAGCAGACAGGACAGAACCGTGCGGCGGCTCGTGACACATGTCATACTTACTGACATGAAGGAGGGAGAAGTGGGAGCACAGAGAGGGACAGCAGAGCTACTGGAGGTACAGTCATGCCGGAAAACAGCATTCTCTGGTCCAGGCCCAAGAGGGAAACCGATGAGTGAATGCAGAGCCGCAGAAAATGTTGGGGAGACGTCTGCATCGTGTCAGAAGCCAATCCAGGGAAGGACGCTTCACTGCAGAGGCGCTGCCGAAGTTGGAGAGGCTGCAAACAACCAGCGAGTATGGCCAGACCAATTGGGGACCCCCGGGGCCTACCGACTCCCATATAATGAAGTATGTGAGATTGATATTACGGAATTCCGGACAATACTCAAAAGCAAGTTAAAACCAGACAAGACCTAATATTATAAATCTATGCTTGAAAGAAAAAGTAAAAACGAAAATTGGACAAATGCCTCTACATAAGAGGTTAATGTGGGGGAGAGCTGAAACAAGTAGTACCTTAAGTAAATACACATAATAAATCAAGTGCTGATGCATATTGAAAAGGACATTGAAACCAATGAGAATTCCTTGTAAAGTACCAGCCAGTTGATATTCAAGGGGGAAGATACATGGCAGGGGAGTATATGGAACAAGTTACTTACCTGTAACTGTTGTTCTCCAGCATGGGTCTGGCATGGATTCACATGCTCATGAATATTCCAAGTCGTCAGGCCGGGAATCCTCAGTATAGAAAAAAAATCAGTATCAGTTTCGTTTCTGATCTGTCTTTCTTAGTAGTAACCAATCACTGGTCTCTGGGTCATACTGCCCCCAGCCAATGACTGCCCTCTCCCTAAGCCCCGCCTCCGACAGCCATCCTCAGATTTGGTAGCACGTAAAGTGGCAGTATGACCAAGTGAAGAGCCGCAGAGGGGTAGGCGGGAGGGTTCGCATGTGAATCCATGCCAGACCCATGCTGGAGAACAACAGTTACAGGTAAGTAACTTGTTCCTTCTCCAGCATGGGGTCTGGCATGGATTCACATGCTCATGAATAAGAGAATACATAGCAGTACACACATGCACAACCACGGGAGGTGGCAACAGGCTCAACATTAAGCAATACAACAACTCAACATTAAGCATCTCTTACCTTCTCACCAGGCTCACCTTAAGCGAACAGGTTGCGCAGCACTGCTTGGCCGACCCTGGACTCCTCCCTGGAGTCCCGATTGACGCAGTAGAATCTTGTGAAAGTGTGCGTCGACCTCCACGTCGCAGCCCTGCAGATGTCCAGCAGGGGCACACCAGACAGGAACGCCGTGGTAGCAGCGATCGCTCTGGTCGAATGGGCTCTCGGACGGCCGGGCAGCGGTCTGTTTGCCAACCGGTGACAGTGCATGATGCAGCCGGAGAGCCATCTGGAAATGGAAGTCTTCGAGAGAGCCTTCCCTTCATTCACAGTCCCAAAGTTCACAAACAGCTGTGATGTCTTCCGAAAACTCTTCGTGCAGTCCACGCAGAACTTCAGGGCTCTAGCTACCTCCAGCGAGTGCAGAGTCCTTTCAGCCGGCGACGAAGAAGACGGGAAGAAAACTGGCAACACCAAGGGTTTGTTGAGGTGGAAGTCCGATGGCACCTTGGGCATGAAGGAGGGGTGCGTCCTCAGCACCACCCTCGTGTCGTGAAACGTCAAGTATGGCGGCTTGCAAGATAGGGCCTGGATCTCTCCCACTCGTGCGGAGGCGATGGCCACGAGAAACGCTGTCTTCCACGACAGAAACTTCAATGGTGCCAAATGCATAGGCTCAAATGGGGGCCCCCCCATCATCAGCCTGGTCAGCACCACGTTGAGCTCCCACGCTGGGGCAGGGGCCTTCACCGGCGGGAATGATCGGAACAATCCTTTAATAAATTCCTTCACCAGTCGATGAGACCACAAGGACGCCCGTCCCGTAGTTCTGGTGTATCGTGAGATGGCGGCCAGATGTAGCTTGATGGAAGCGTGAGCTAGTCCAGCCTTGGCCAATGACAGTAGGTACGGCAATACTTGGGGGGGCCGTAATCCGCAGAGGTTTAATCTTCTGTGCACGGCACCAGACAGAGAACCTCTTCCATTTATGTCCGTAGCACTTGAGTTGAGGACGCCCTGGCCTTTGCAAGAACCTCTCTGCAGTCGGCCGGGATATCGTACCCTCCAAACTCTAGTGCTGCAGGAGCCAGGCCTGCAAGTTCAGCGACTCCGGGTTGTGGTGAAGAATGGCACCTCCTTCTCTGGAGAGAAGGTCTGCGTCCGTCGGCAGCTTCACTGGTGTGGACGTTGACATGTCCAGAAGGTCCGGGAACCAGATCTGTCTCGGCCACGCCGGTGCGACGAGGATCATCCT
Source organism: Ambystoma mexicanum (assembly GCF_040938575.1). Taxonomy (NCBI): domain Eukaryota; kingdom Metazoa; phylum Chordata; class Amphibia; order Caudata; family Ambystomatidae; genus Ambystoma; species Ambystoma mexicanum. The sequence continues at coordinate 410,557,539 of NC_090927.1, forward strand.
GCACAGGGAACTCTTGAGCTGGTTGATGAGCCGGAGCAGCAACGGCAGCGGAGGGAACGCATAAAGAAATAGGCCGTCCCAGGGGAACGAGAAAGCATTGCCCATGCTCCTCGACTGGGGGAACCTGCTGGCGAACCTCCAGCACTTGGAATTCGTCGCCGGCGCGAAGAGATCGATTTGGGGTTCGCCCCATCGTCGGAAGAGTCGGTCCACTTGATCCTGGCGTAGTTCCCACTCGTGGCACGAGCGCAGCTCTCTGCCGAGAGAGTCGGCGATTGTGTTTTTTATTCCTGCCAGATGAAGAGGCACCAGAAACATCCCTTGGGCGGCGGCCCAATGCCACAGATCCTGGGCTTCCTTGGATAGGGACGGGGATCTGGTTCCGCCCTGCTTCCGGATGTAGAACATCGTGGTGGTGGTGTTGTCGGTGAAGATCCTCACCACCTTGCCCTTGAGGGACGGAAGAAAAGACCCGAGGGCCCAGAACACCGAGCGGAGCTCCAAGATGTTGATGTGGAGTGACTTCTCCTCCGGGAGCCAAAGGCCTCTCGCGTGAAGATCTCTGGGGTGCACTCCCCAACCTTCCAGGGAGGCGTCCGTCGTCACAGTCACCTGGCGAGCTGGGGTCTGAAAGTCCGTGCCCACCGACAGATGAGCGGGTACCCCACCACCGGTTCGCCTGACGGAACGTCTCGGAGAGGGATCCGGTCCTCGAAGCTGCCCGTCGACTGGACCCAGCGGGCGTCGAGGAACTCTTGTAAGGGGCGCATCCGAAGCCTGCAAAGGCGCACCAGATAAATGCAGGAGGATATCATCCCGAGGAGGGACTTGATAGATCTTACCCTGGCCATGTCCGTGGCCAGCAGACGCTGCACCTTGCCCAGAATGGTCCTGGTCCTTTCCTCCGACGGCGAGGCCAGCCGCGCCACTGTGTCGAGCTTGGCTCCCAGAAACAGGGCGACTTGCGACGGAACCAGGTGGGATTTTGGAAAGTTGGAGAATCCCAGGTCCGTGAGCAGCTGGACGGTCTTCACAGTGTGCTCCACGGCGAGCTCCCTTGTCCTTGCTCGGATGAGCCAGTCGTCCAGGTAGGGGTAGACGTGGATCCCCTGTAGGCGCAGCCCCGCCGCGAGGTACTTGGTGAACACCCTGGGTGCCGACTTCAATCCAAACGGGAGGGCCTTGAACTGGTAGTGCCGCCCTTGGACCACGAACCTGAGGAACTTTCGGTGTCTTTTTAGAATGGGGATGTGGAAGTACGCATCCTCCAAGTCCAACGACGACAGGAAATCGACCTCCTCCAGCTGTCCCAGCACGTGCTGGAGGGTGACCATCCGGAACTTCTGTGCCTTGATCTACTTGTTCAGTCGTCGCAGGTCCAGGATGGGACGCCATCCTCCTGTCCTTTTTTACGAGTAAGTACCTTGAGTAAACTCCGGAGCCCCGAAGCCTCTTTGGGACGAGCTCGATGGCACCCTTCTTGAGCATCGCCCTTACTTCCAACAGTAGTTGAGGGACGTGATTTTCTTTCCTGGCCACAGGTGGAACTCGAGGGCGTGCCCTTGGGCCAGGGCGTCCAGCACCCAACGGTCGGTGGAGATGGACTCCCACACGCTGACGAACCTCGCCAGCCGGCCTCCCACCGGGGTGCTTCGGCGGGGGCCCCGACCCCACAGTCGGTTCAATCTTGTTTGGAGGCCTCCTTGACCTCCCTGTCGACAATGACGGGCACCACCCGACTTGCCGCGTCCCCTGTAGGCTTCCTGGGACGAAGATCTTGCCACTTGGCGGTACGTGGAGGAGCCACTGCCGGATCCCTTGGAGGCACCTTGTCTGCCTCCGGAGCTCCGAAAGGACAGCCGTCGTTGGAGCACTCCCAGTGCCCAGGCAGTCTCTGTGTCTGTCTTGATGGCCTGAAGGGACTCATCAACCGCCTTCCCAAACAGGTTGTTCCCGTCGAAGGGCATGTCCAAAACCTTGGTTTGTACGTCCTGGCGGAAATCCGTCGCCTTGAGCCATCCTCGTCGTCTCAGGCAAACGCTGTTGCCCAACTGACGGAAACCGGTGTCGGCGATGTCCGTTGCCACCGTGATGGCGTGGTCCAAAGCAATCTCACCCTCATGTAGGATTTCAAGGGCCTCAGCCCTTTTGGCGTCCGGAAGGAAGTCCAACAGAGGGGCGATTTTGAACCACAACTCCCTGTCGTAGCGGGCTACGATAGCCAGGGCGTTGGCCGCCTTGATAGTTGTCGCTGCGGATGAGATGACCCGTCGTCCCATCATGTCCAGCTTCCTGCCCTCGCCATCCGGCGGGGAAGTTGATGTCGAGGCCGATGCCCCCCCAGCTTTCTTCTTTGCCGCCGCCGAGACGACCGAATCCGGGGTAGGTTGCGCCCGAAGGCACAAGGGAGCAGCATCGGGGACCCGGTACTTCTTCTCATACTGGTCCCTCTTTGCCGGCACCGTGGCAGAGTTCTTGAGGAGGGCGAGCCCTCATCCCAGATGTCATCAAGAAGAGGTACGGCGAGGACAGTCTTCCTTTTAGCCTCGCGCCGTTGGTAAAGGTACCCTTCCTTCTTCTCTTCTGGGCAGAGCTCTGATGCCCTGGAAATCATGGCATGAAAGGATCCAATCTCGTCGGGCGGGGACGCCCGAGCAGGGGGCGACGGGGGACACGTCCCGTCGTCGCCTCCGTCGTCATCTGTACCTGTCGTAGCCGTGTCCGTGTCTGTATCTGTATCATCCCTGTGGGTAGTAGACCGGGGGGAAGGCAGAGCAGGCCGCAGAGGTGGGAGAGGTGGCATAGGATGCGTCGTCCTCCTCTTATGCGGTGGACTTTCCGAAGGTCCTGGCTCCGGTTCCCCCGTCGGGTCTGGCTCAGGTACCTCCGTCGGGGGAAGGGGCAACCTTGTCCTTATCTCCGAGCATAAGGACTGAATCGCTGACAAAATGGCCGCCGAAGTGTCCTGCGGCGCCGGAAACGACGGGCGCTTGAGGAACCTCATCGGCGACACCATCGGGATCCGTCCCGATGGGCTGGGCCTCTTCCACGACTTCGATGAGCTCTTCTTCAGAGGTCGTGTCAGTATCCACGATGGCCACCTGCCCCTCCCCCACCTTTTCCAACGAGGACTTCATGGGGGTCTTCTCAATGGGCCTGAAAGACGTCTCCCTCCGCGGTGGCAGGGAGACTCTGGGTCCTGAGGTTGCCTCCACTGGCATAGCCTCCACAGGCTGAGCCAGGGCCGCTGCGACATCCTCAATCGAGGTCTTAGCAGGGTGAATTAAGGCCATCGTCACCTTCTGTACGCCTGGGGCCTTCACCTTGGGGGGAGGGTCAAGCCTCGCTCCCCCTCTGCTGGAATCTTCGAGATCGACCGGGGCCTCTCCAGAAGCTTCGCCGTTGATCGGATGTAGAAACGGTGGGGCTTGAGGCTCAAATTAACCGAAAAATTAGAAAAATCTCCTGAAAAAGCGCGAAAAACGCAGCAAAAGCTCGAGAGCTACAGCACGAGGACTCTCAACACTTGAACGTGCAGTAAAAATCTGAGGATGGCTGCCAGAGGCGGGGCTTAGGGAGAGGGCATTCATTGGCTGGGGGCAGTATGACCCAGAGACCAGCGATTGGTTACTACTAAGAAAGACAGACCAGAAACGAAACCGATACTGATTTTTTTCTATACCGAGGATTCCCGGCCTGACGACAGGGAATATTCATGAGCATGTGAATCCATGCCAGACCCCATGCTGGAGAACAGGGGATCTGTAAAACCCAAGAGCAGGATTCCTGGCAGGGGATTATACCAAGAAATCCAGGATTATACCAGGAAATCCATCAAAGTTGTGCAAAGACTTGAACATTGTGGCCATAAAAGACGTCTCGACAGTCAAATATACCAAGCATTTGAATCTGTAAAAGAACTTTGAACATCTTGGAACAATACCTGGAGACTCAAGATACCTACGAGAGGATTTCTAGTAGGAGTATACCAGACAATCCTTTAGTGTCACTAGGAAAACAAATCAAATACTATTTTGGAACGTATCTGAAAAGAGCTTTCTAAATCCAGAGTAAAGACCTCAAGGAATTATTGGATAAAGAGACAGACACTCCTGGGATAGAGATATTATTGTTTAAAAGATAATCTTTTCCATCCCACTTTTCCATCCCACTTTTCCGTCCTACCAAACTATCCAGGAGAAGAGAACCACCCTCTGGATCCAAGGGTTTCGCCTCGGAAAACACTTTTTGGATTTATCCTTATGTTTATTTTATGTTTACATTGAACGTAAATTAGAGACATTTCCTTGAACCCTTAATTGTTTGTTTCTAGTACGAGGGTCAGTTTAGAAGGTTTTGGACACAAGAGTTATTAACTACACGGCACACACAGATTCTTAGATTTAGTTTCCCAGGTAGGGAACCTCTTTCATTAGGATGGGGCTGGATAGGAGTTATTCCAACCCATTTTATGTTGAATAAAATGTCAGACTCTGATAATATTACAACTCAGACCTGAGAGACCAGCACCCACAGTGGAACAAAGTAAGCTGCAATATGCTAATGTAGGGTCCCGCTCATTAACAGGGATCAACACATGTGCTTAGCATATGACACCAACATGGAGATTGAGATTTTCTTACACAGCAAAGCAGGGCGCAGAGATGCAAAAAGAATAATCTGGATCCCTTTACTTCCATAGAACCCCACCCCCCGCAGCACATCTGCCATTTAAATTAGAGCAAAACAGATTTTGATACAAGGTCTTGTAACTAAATTTATACAGCACAGTACAGGGATGAGTAGTGGCTGAAGCTCCTACTCAGTCATCCCAATCAAAGACAAAGCAAACGCAGGCCAACGTGCATACCCCCTTCACTGTTGGGGTAACGCGGTCCAAGGGCAGGCTACACTACGTGAGGGATGCAAGCAGGTACAGAAGAAACACAAGCATGGGGGTGCCGTTTCTCAGAAATGTGCCAATTCTCTTCTACCTTAGAGACCCCCAGCTTTTTTTACTGGTCTTTAGGACTTAATTTTTATCTTTGAGAGAGTGAGACCTTCTTCCCACTCATGAATTTTTCTGTGATTTGAACTCCGTTTCTTTTGGTTTTGGAGTCTGACAAACTCCACAGGCATCATCTTTTTACATTGACACACACAGCACCTTCAGTGCAGTAGCACGGAAAGTCAGATTTCCCAAAGGTTTATATAGTAGTTTAACCAAGAGAAGCTGTTTCCAAGAGCAGGGAAGTGAAAATGACTTTACTTACATCTGTAACTTTCTAGACCCAGCACACATTATCTTACAATAGGGTGCTGGAGGGGTTAGTTTCCCCTTGGTCTAATTTCTCATGTAATTACCCTTTATACAATGAATGGCTGGTGGCAGTGGTTTACTTTTTACTACCATAGATAATTTCTACCGCAGGCTACAATTGCAGCTGCAGTAAAGCACACATGGGTGTCCATTTTGTCAAAATGGCCCGGTCTTTTTTCGCCATTTCTTGTTGGAAAGGCCTTCTTGAGATTTACTCTGTGTGCCAAACTCGTTGGTCTTTGGCAGGATTCCCCAGTGACGCCCGCCTCTGGCTCCAGCGTGTCTGGCAGGGCTGGAAGCGAAGGAGGTGCCTGTAAAGCACCGGAGGGGAGCATCTGTACTCCTGCTCTCTATATGGCAGAGGAGAGGCCCAGAGCACCCCAGCCAAGATTCTGTATTATTGGTAACGTAGTCGAGCAATCAAGGCTTAGCTCTCAGGAGGTGATGCGGGCTGGTTCTTAAGTACAGTGTAGTCCCCAACCTGTAAATAAAGATGCACTACATGGCCAGTCCGTATATCGTCTGAGTCTTATCTCCTTCTATAAAAGTTCGACTGCCCAAAAGTACCTGGTTTTGTAGAGCTCTTCTGCGAGTCGACAGGCCCTTCTTGAGCACACTCCCTTTAAGGCAGGAGCCGCACGTCATCCAGATTCGGTGAGAAAGGGGTGTACACGGTCGTCTGAGGCCGCAGATTCAGTTCTTGCGGTGGTCGTTGACGATCAGTCGAAAACGTCCTGCAAGCTGAGGCTTGTCCTGCACCTCGACGACCATAGTTTCTTGCCGCAGTCAATGAAGAACTTTGGCCCAGCAAGGGCGTCAGGTCATCGGCGTCTGGCGTCAGCAAATGGGACGTGACCATGGCTGGCTTCAGTAGCTACGATGGCATCTGAGGTCTTCGGGTGGCGGGAAACCCACCAGCGGATTCTTCTCGGTCGTCGGCAGCCTTGACTTTCTCCAGCAGGACAAAAGCGATCGACAGTGATGAACAAGGGAGTCCTTGAATCAAATGTAGGCAAAGGGAGCACTGCGGCTCCGGTCGGCGATGGTGGACAGGTGTACAGCGCTTCTCTTAGTTCTCCTCAGTGGTCCCCTTCTACGGTCGGCAGCCTTTCGTAGGTCTACCAGGAAGCTATGACAAAGATTAGCAGTGCACAATGGTCCCTAGTAGCATGGGACGAGGTCTCCTAGCCAGGTCCTCTCTTGGATCAGTTCCTTGAAGGCACAGCAGCTTTCATATTGGCGAAGGACAGCAGCAGCAATTCTTCCAGTGGGCTTCAAGGTTAAGCATCAAGTATCAACTTCAGCTTCTGAACGATTTCCATCAGTGAGAGGCCCCCAGATACACTGTTGATCTCCCATTCACTCAGCTGGGTCACACTTAGGGAACCAATCGTTCGGAAGGGCATTCAGGCTGGCAGTGCATTCAGGCTATTCTTCTCCATCCAGACACTCACAACACGGAATGTGGATTCGGAGAAGCAGCCAGCCATTCAGCACTCCACACTGCATTCATAACAGTTTCGGGCAGGGCTGTCTCAGTCATTGTGTCACACACCAGATACTAGACACCCAAATGCGTATTAGTCACACACTCCATTCACCCAGGTCCCAACCCACAGGTGTACCCACAACATAGTCATTGGGAAGGCTCCAGCCGGTCTGGCTTGGACTTCCCCCACAATACCATATATGGAACTTCCACCCAACAGCCAGTCAGGGGGAAGGGACAGAGTCAGGGCTTCCCGGGACAGAGTCAGGGCTTCCCGGGACAGAGTCAGGGCTTCCCGGGACAGAGTCAGGGCTTCCCGGGACAGAGTCAGGGCTTCCCGGGACAGAGTCAGGGCTTCCCGGGACAGAGTCAGGGCTTCCCGGGACTTTGGGAAAAACATGGTAACAGGTGATGGAAAGCAAGAGGCCTCAGGGGACATTTGTCTCCATCAGGAATCCACTGATTCCAATGACAGGGCCTGGGCATCCCAAAATGGAGGATGCTCAGGGCACCTGTCAATTCAGCACGTAGCTTCCACCAGCCCATACCCTGCTCTGTGAGCCACACACAGGTACCCAAAAACATACACTAGGAGTACAGGTGCCATAAGGGTATCCCAAGGGTCTGTTCACCAAACCAAAAAGAGGAAGAGCCGTACCGCCAGGAGTCCCACATGTAATCCTGCGCGGAAAACCAGACAGAACGTACATGATAAATCAAAGATTCGGAGGCCATGAACCTCCAATGCATTTCCAGCATCACAGTGCCCGAAACTCCCTGTGCTTAGTCTCCTTGGTTACAGGAATGCACCCAAAGGTGATTGGCCGGCTGGCTGTCCTGTGCAAGTTACAACTACGCTGCAAATGTGGGAGAAACCTGCATAAAAGGATAGGTTTTTTGGACAGAAGGCAGATCCGACCACTGGACGAAGGAATCCAAAAGAAGAACTTAGAAGAGACGCCTGCTGCAACTCGTGGACCGTTGGTTTGTCCGTTGAAGCCCTGCTGCAGTGAAGCTCTGAATTTGCCTCAACTAGAGAAGCCCTTCAAAGGACTACGTCTCCCCTTGAGTTGGTGGGACCAATCGACCCCAAGACAAAATCTGGAAATCCTCTCAGAGCTGGCTGTACCATTGCTGCTGCAGGAACAGATTGCCGGGTAGAGTAACACCAGAATCGAGTTTATCGTCTAAGTCGGACCCAAGCTCCAGGAAGATCCTCCGGACTCCCATGAAGGACTAACCAAGCCTGAGCCACCTCAGAGTTCCAGACCCCAGAGGCGAGGAAAGCCATAAGGTAACCCGAGAACCACAGTGGTGCTATTCGCGAGAAGCTGAAACCGCAAAGTGCAGCTGATCTGAAGTTTGCCCATTGCTCCCACCGATCTTCGAACCGTAGTGCAGGAGTCCTCAGACGTCCTCCCTCTTGTCCCCACAACTGAGGCCCAGAAACAACAGGATCTGCCGGACCTACAACAGGAACAGATGCCAGCTGGAACCGATTTCTTCAGACCTATGGCACTGTGAACTAAGGGGTACTTGCCTTGGCTGCCTTTTGCAGAGTTGCTTGCAGCTTTGCCCTTCACAAGCCTCCCATCTTGTGGCCCAACAGCGATTTCATTTTCTACAAAGATCTAACATTGTGCAAGACTTTTTACTTACCTTCAAGAAGAAGTCCCGCTCCCCTAGACTTTGCTCAATTAACATTGGCTGTCCTGACTCCCTGAACACTCTTCAAACATCCGACTGTGTTTTAACTATCCCTGCAAAAAAGTCATACATTCTTTACTTGTACAGCTTGGAAAGGGTTAATCTACATGGCATTGGGGGGTCGGGGGAGGGGGCGTTCAAAACTGCTTTCCTGCTTAAGAGTATTTGTTAACCATTGTTTTATTCCCCAACTTTTCCTTTTGACGCCAAACTCAGTATTGCTCTAAATGTCGGAGTATTCTGTGCAGTTAGTGTGGGGGCAGGCCCACATTACGTGTCCCATTGTCCCTATGCCCTTGCATCCTCTCCAGCACTGGGCTGTGGGGGTTGAAGTCCCATTTTGTATAGTTTGACTTGGAGGATTTTGTATTGAATCCCTCTATTTTTTAAGACTGAGGGAGGACGCTGGGATAGCCGAAAAGTAGCCATGCAGGTATGCCCCTAGGTCTTCCGCCTATGTTGTAGCTTGCGCATGAAGTCTGCCTTCGTTATCTAGAATTGCCATAGAACGTGCAGAGTCGTGGGACTATGTTTTGTTCATTTCTTTCTCACATTGCGTGGGGGCTGTAGGCAAGACTCTACGGTTGTGTGTTGGAGGATCGTGGCCCAGATGGTGTGGTATCTTAGCCAATCGCTTGCCCCCAGTCCTAGTGTACGGCATGCTTCTTGGAACAGTACTAGTGCTCCCTCTTCCGTGAGGTATTATCTGCATATTTGCCCATTTGTCTGTCTGGTTCTGGTGTATTGTCTGTGTTAGCCCATATGAAAGGATCTATCTTATGCTGGTCCATGTTAGTGTGTTCTTGGTTAGTACCCCTGCCCGGAGTCTATGCCATTGATGTATCTATCGTTCGTCCAGTTATCAGGTGAGTTTTGAGTCGCGGCAGGAGTTTGTGTGGTGGTATGGCCATGGTCTCCATGAGAGTTAATGGAGCCAGCAGGGCTAGTTCCATGGTCCGCCAACTGACGTCGTCGTTCGTATTTAACCAAGGTTTCATCCAACTTACCGGAGCCACCTGGTGGTAGGCTTTTAGTGAGGGGGCTGCCAGGCCTCCATTTGTCTCGTCTGCCTGTAATATGGCGAGTCAGACTCACGCTTTCCCAACCCCCCTCCCCCAGACTTATTTTGTCACGGCTGGACTACTGCAACGTCCTCTTCCTAGGGACCTCCACAAAAAACCTTGAGAAACTGCAAGTCACTCAAAACAACGCCCTCCGCGCAGCACAAGGCACCGCCAAAAGAGAGCATATATCTACTGCCAGAAGAGCCTCCCACTGGCTACCTATAAAAGAGAGGATCATCTTCAAAACCTTGACCCTCACCCACAAATGCATCCACTCTGCAGCACCAGCCTACCTGGCACAAAGGATCCACCTGGCCATGTCCTCAAGACCAACCAGGACCCCCTACACCAACCTACTCACTGTACCCAGGGTAAAAAAAAAGCAAGAGCAGGGGGTGCCAGCTTCCCCTAACTTGCGGCCCTACACTGGAATGCCCTCCCCCCTGCCCTGTGAGCTGAACCTTCTCTGACCACCTTCCGCAAAACCCTGAAAACCACCCTGTTTGCTTGATTCTCTACCGTCTCTCATGTACACCCGCCATATGTATACCTCACCTGTGTACGCCTCTATACATATTATATGTTACACCTATGTACCCAATCTGTAACTTAGGCATAATGTAACTAAGTTGTCTGCAAGTAACAGCGCCACAATGCCCTTGGGCTGCCTGCGCGCTATACAAATGTAAAAAAATTTAAAATAAATCTACGTCCTTTCGCATGGCTGATATCATCACTATATAAAATTAGCTTGGAGTATGAATTCAACTTTGGGGCATTTATCCTCACTGTCATGGATAAGGCCAGGGTGTCCCATCTCTCTAAGTCTGTTTGGATTTTCCTCAGGGCTTGTGGATAGTTTAGGTTGCAGAGTCCCTCCATTGAGGCCTCAATATACGTTCCAAGGTAATAGATGGATCGGAGGTGAAGGGTGACGGGGCCACCCCGTCTGGGTCCCAAGGGATGTCTTGTTTTAGGGGCATAACTTCTGATTTACTCCAGTTTATTTTGGATCCTACCACCGGGCCCATATCCTGTAATAGTAACCTGATGTATGGGATGGTTGTTGGACTCGAGCTAATATATAGAAGTAGGTCGTCCGCGTAGAGCGAGACCCGATGTTCTTCCTCACCTTAGATAGAGCGTGAAGTAGTGGCGATAGTGGGCATCCCTGACACATTCCCGATTGTAGTGCAAATTCTGCAGAGGCCACCCCGTTGGTGACCACTGTGGCTGTCGGACCCGTGTATAGAAGCTTAATTAATTGGATAAGGCGCAGGGGAAGCCGTATCCGGGAAGGATATGAAACAAATTGCCACTGAACTTTGTTGAATACCTTTTCTGCGTCTACTGCCAGAATGGCGTCTTGGGGGTCTCTTTCTCCCGCAAAGACACCTGTGGATGTTGTAGCTAGAGTGTCTGCCTTTTATAAAGCTGGTTTGATCATTGTGCACTAGCTGCGGGAGTGCGTTCTCTATTCTGTGTGACGGGCATGTCGCTAATATTTTAGCATGCGAGTTTATCAATGAAATTGGCCTATAGGAACCACATACTTCCCGGTCGTTCCTGCCTTTATGGAATACGATCATTTTGGCTGCTAGCATTAATCTTGGCAGCTGTTTTGGGTGACCACTTCCTCGAAGACTGCTTCCAATTTTCATCAAGCATGTTTTTGTATAAGTCTATTGGGATCACGTCGAGCCGGATGCCTTTCCCTGAGAAAGTGTGAATTGCCTGGGTAATTTCGGCGGCCGTGATGTGGGCATCTAGGCCCTGTAGTTGATCTTCTGAAACTCGGGGGGATTGGTATCGTATCCAGAAAGGCTTTTATAGCTTGGGGAGTCTATGTATCAGCTGCTGTGTATAATTTGCGGTAGTATTCTGCAAATCTTGTGTTGATTTGTTCGTCCCCTACCACCAGATCATTTGCGTGGCTGGTCGTTGTTTGAGTGCAAGTGCCATCATATGGAAGAGTCTGTCACTTCAAATAATACGCTTGTGACTAGCTTGTATAAGATTTTTGTGCCCCGTCCGTCTGTGGCGAGTGGTCTAATCTCTATTCTCCGTTTTTTGAGCTGAGGTTGTAGTTGGCCGTTGCGGGTCGCTTTATGCCGCATTTCCAACAGCTTAAGCTCCTCCGTCAGGCGGGCTTCTGTCTCTGCCCAAGTATTTCGCTTATATGTCCATTGCGAGATACACTGACCTCTCAAGAAGGTTTTGAAGGCGTTCCAGCATTTATAAGGGCTGGGGGGGGGGAGAAATAGCCCGTTCTTTTGTTGTTTTCCCAGAAGTTCTCTATGCCAACTTGTAGGAGCCCTAGTATGTCCAGGTATTGCAGGATGCACATTTAGGCGCCATGTCGGGAGTTTGCGATTCATATCCAGAGACTTGAGTTGGAGTGTGATTGGGACATGATTTGATAGTGATCGGCATAATATTGCAGCTGGTAACCATGTGCACTGTGTTAGCTGGCATTAACCAGTAATCTATACGGGAGTAGCTACTATGGCGGTGGGAGTAGAATGTGAAATCTTGGTGGTACCCATGGGTGTTTCTCCAGATGTCAACTAATTGTAGGTCGGTCATTAGTGCTTTGAGGATCAATCTTTTCTTTAGATTGTGCGGGTTGTTGGGCTTTGACCCCTGGAGGGCTAATTCTGGGTCCAAGGTTACATTCTGGTCTGTGCCTATTATAGTGAGGTTCCCCATGTATTGGGTGCATTTCGACAACACATGGGTGAAGTAGGATGGTGTGTCTGTTGTGGGGGCGTAAATGTTTAGCAAGGTGATGGAGTGCTGTTGGATCCGGCCTTGCATCAGTATATATCGGCCCTCTTTGTCACTGCATGTGTGTTGTAGTTGGAAGGGGATTCACTTGTGGACCAGGATGGATACTCAGAGTTTCCCTTGGCTTGGTGAGTGTGCGGCCGTGCCCACCCAACCCAGTGTTGCTTTGTCCGCCTCTACTTTGTTGAGATGGGTCTCCTGTAAAAATACGATATCCCCCTCTGTAGGTCTTGCATGTAATTTATTCGCCTACTTTTTATAAGGTGACCCCGATCCTGGATGTTTAGGGTCCACTAAGGGAGTTTAGCCATTTTGTAGTTGTGTGGGTTCCTCTAATGTGTGGCCCCATGAAGTCTCTGTTGCTAGGGTCCAAACGCGTATCAATACATCTTGTGTTCGTCCCCAGTCTTTGTCTCATGCCATGTAACTTGTGGGTCGGTTCCCTCATCATAACAAAACTCAGGCCCGACCATAGGCCTGTATAAAACCATAAACAGTAACATTGCGTGGGCCAACCAGCCAGCCCATACCCATACATGGCCAAAAAGGCCATATATGGTGTTTGTGGGTGCAAGCACAAGGTTTGCCTCCCATTCCCATATGTAATGTCCTGGTAGTACCAGAGGGGTGGTAGATGGCTGGTGTGGCGAAAGTCACTCTATAATGCGTCTCTTGTCATCTACCCCGTGGTTGTGTGGAGCCAAATCTCTCGGGGGCCGAGATGCTTGGATGCACGGTGCAAAGCATTGCTTTGATGTTTCCGTTATTGCAATGGGTTTACTTTCGGGATCTCAGAGCTGGGTAGCCTTCAGGGTTTTCCAGCCAGTTTCCTCCATTCTTGGTCCCAGCCCTGATGGAATCTGCCCGCCTTCTGCCACATTCCCTCTGCCCTTATTTGTTCATGTGGGGACGGGGTTGTAGTCCGGTCTTGTTGCTTCTGCTGGTTTTTCCCCCCAGTCTGTCATCACTAGGTTGTGTTGTTGTAGGAATCACCATGTCAGTTCTGGGTCATCGAATGAGTGCCATTGTCTGTTCATTTGGATGCACCATATCGCTGGAAACTTTAGATAGTGTCTACATTCTGTCGATTTGAGTGTCTCGAAAATGGGATTAAAATGTTTGCCGTCTTGAGACTTAAAATTGAGTAGTCATTGAATATTCTTATTTCTGTTCCGCCAAGCCGTACTTGGGACGCCATTCTATAGGCTTTCAAGATGGCCACTTTGTGTTGGAAGTTTAGTAGCCTCATGGTTATGACCTTTGGGTGTCATTTGGCGCCGACTTTGGTATCGGCGCCCAGTGTGGTGTTGGCCAGCTGTAAGGAGTTCGTATATGCAGCTTTCTAGGTCCGGTCCTTGCGCATTTTCCGGGATGCCAACGATCATAAGGTTATTTCTGCAGGATCTATTTTCTAGATCCTCAAATCTAGTCTCCTGGGTCTTTGTACTTCTCGTATAACCCCATCTAGGTCCGTTTCCACGGTTGCTTGGTTGTCTTCTAATGCGCTGTTCATCATCTGTTCTCTCTGCTTGGGCCGTCAGGCGGCTTTGCATATCTTGGAGGTCCATCTTAATGTCTTGAACAGTCGTGTTCATTTCTTGTGTCCGCTAGCCTATTAGTTTCCTTTCAGCCAGTATGGCCTGCAATTGCGACTGGACATCCATTTCGGTTTTGTTTCTTGCTGACCATCTAGGCAGGCCCCCTTGTTGTGGGACGTCTGCAGTGTCTTTTTGAAGTGGTGTATAGATATATTGTTGTATGCCCCCTTAGATCCAGTTTACAGTGTGTAGCACTATGTAGGGTCTTCAAATGTCGTGCCGTTTTTCTTCTGTGTAGTGTCCTTGGTGCCCATGGGGTGGTTGGCGGGGGTGCCGCTATCGTTCCGTCGAGCTGCAGGTTTTTTTTTGTGCGTGGTCCTATTGTTGGATGGTCTTCACGTTGTCTTTGATATGTTTTATTTTTTTTTCCTTTCAGTCCCGAAAGGGAGTGTACCCTCTAGCGGTTGGGGCTCTTACCAGATATTTGGCCCCACATGTTTCCACAGCAGACTCTGGTTTGCGCACTTATTAAATGTGCTTGGTTCAAAGGCTTGAGGTCTGCTTCTAGATGTGAATGTTCCCCCAATAAGTCAGAGGTGATGGGGCAGTAGCATTGAGCTTGTCCAATGATTGATGTATATTCAACTGACTGAGGCCTCTCACGGGCTCCGTAGCAGGCTGACGCAGAGAGCAGGTGAGGGCCGGGAGCCGGGTCTGCCCCGCAAATTCAGTGTGTTTATCCAATTTGTGCCACTTAAGGCATGGTAGTCTTGTATTCGAGGCCGAGTAAGGTTTTGTGTTAGGGATGGGAGGGGGGGCCCTCCAGGTGTTCGTGGGTTGACACAGTGTCATCGGGGTGTGTGGTAAGCAGTGTGCGTTGGCTCCGGCCTAAGTGGGTCCCCACCACTTCCCGAGCCTCCTTGGTCATTTTGAGAATAGCTCTGTGCAGTAGTTCCCCTCCAGGGAGCGCCGGGGGCTCTATTTCTTATGCCTTCTTCCCCACTGTTGCCTTAAGGTGCCTGTAGTGTCCCCTTTGTCCTGGTTCGCTTAGTTTCCTTCCTGTGTAGATGTTTTTTTTGTTTTGGTCCCGATCCCCTCTGCAAGTCCTTGAGAGCTCCTAGTGAGGAGACGGTCACTCCCTGGTCCTGTGCTTGGGGGGAGGGGGGGGTTAGTCTAATTCAGCCATTGCAGCTCCATTCCTTTTCATTGGGTCCCTCAATTAGACTGCAGTGGTTGCGTGGGATCCCCCTGCTTGCAGCATTCGGCCACCCTTTTCGCAGGTGCGTTACAGTGTCACCACCGGCCCGTTGTGCACCTTTAACTTGCTCGGTTTTGGATAGGGCGTACAGAATAGATGAGGCCCCAGCTCGTTGTCATGTGGTGGGGCCGTATTAAGTATAATGTCCTCTTTCTTTATTTTCTCCCTCCTCCCCCACTCCTTTTCCACCTGGCTGGCGGTGTTATTGGAGTGGGGGCACCGATTGTGCTCTGTCTCTGCTGGCAGGGCGTCGCATGGCTGCTGCCTCCGTTTTAGCCACCGATGCATGCTTGACTAACTTGGGGGGTTAGGGCAGTGTTGGTTTCGTACCCGGGCCGTGGGCGGTGTGTGCAGAACGGCAGGCCCTGCCTGCTGCATGGGCCGCCCACAGCGTTTCTTGTACTGCAGTCAACGCCTCTTCCCAGGTCTCATGCCAGGGCTGTTGTAACAAAAGGGGAAGCCCTACTGTCGGAACCTTGGGCTAGGTACAAGTATGTATAACTGGGGGGAGGGGGGGGGGTGTTGGTAGCCGCCGAAAGAATTAAACCATTCTCAAATTGTGGACTGTTATATTATTTGTAGGGAACTGTAGTGGTGTTAAAAATAATCACCTTATTCCCAGCATGCAAGTACTTAAATTATCCTCACATTTTAGAGAAGTAACAAAGGATATTCGAATAAATCATAACAACTTTTCTAAATCCCTTAGTTCAGGGGACATGTATTTATTTACATGTATTGTAAATGAAAATCAAATGAACAACATAAACACAAGAAAAAATCATTGTCATTGTATATGGTCAAGGAATGGAGACAATGTTTAGAACCAGGTTTACCCACATCTGAGACAAAACATAGGTTCTGAAATAAGAATGGAAAACAATGCTAGGTTTAACAGGAGATTGCTTTCTACATGAAAACCATTCTTCAAAATCAATTGGTTCCCAATATTCAAACCGAAGACAACAAGTAAACAAAAGCAATTTTTACTGATGCTGTAGTCTTCTAGTAAAACACTGGATTGTAATACATCCAATGTTAGCACAACAGATTTGTGATACAATGATACCAAAACAGTGATAGCCAAGATTCAATGCATTCTGTTCTATATATGCCGTTTGGTAACTCTGAACCGGACATTATGGTTAGAAAAAGTGACATTTCAAATGCATTGCTCTTAAAGAGTATGTGGCCTAGCTCTTTTTGGTTTGTTTAGTCAAGCAAAGTTCTGTTTATGGTGAAATCTTGCACATTAGTAGGGTGGTGGCCAATCCTTGGTCTACGTCGGGAACTAAAAACCCTGATGTTTTGACTGACGGCAGGTGAAAACCTGCTGCAGTGATGTTTCGGCTTCTGAGTGGACAGCCTTCTTCTGGGCCAGTAGGATTGCAATAGCCTTGGGTGTGTCCGGGCTGGGAAGGGAAGGGTCGTGATCGTGGGGAAGTGGGGAAGTGGGTTTGAAGTAGGCGTTTGTTTACCGGACGGTTTATTGGGGCTGCTGCTGACGGGATCTGTTTATTCATTGATTTACAGATTCACGCATCAGCGTACACGCCCGTTAGCGTACAAACTGTGCTGCGGGATAGAAGGGAGACAAGTGCTACTCCATTTGGATAGCGTTACTATAACGAAGGTGAGAGGCTTTTCGCATTAAGGAGATGGCGGATTTGCCCGCAATAGTATACATGCCTGAGCCGCATTTCGCTAGTTTTAAGAGGATTTAATTTGTTTCCTAGACGGTTTTTTGAAAACTTGAGAAGAGTTATTTTTCTTCCCGTTCGGCTGGAGCAAGAAGTGACCTAGTCTCCAGTGTTTCTGACCTGTGTTTGGAACGGATCAGTTTAGGTATAGAACTTTCGCCATCTATATCTTCCTACAAAGAGATTAGTATAGGCATTTTCCATTGTGCGGCACTAATAAGTTTGGTTTATTGCTTCCTGTGTTCTTGTCACAGATTTTGCTTTTTGTGAAAACCCAGCCTTACTGGACTTACACCAGAAGCTACTGGGACACAAGCTATTAGGCGAACCTAATGAGGTTCGCAGGTATGTTTTCTTACATGTATTTGAATTCTGAAGCATATCACAGTGGGGGCGGTAGGTGTTATGGAGAGGGCACTTAGCACTTAAAAGGATATGTGCTATTAATTATGAATATGGGAAGAGTTTATATTCCTTTCTGAACCCTGGAGCCCTAAATGAAATTGGGGGGACTGTATATGGGTATATGAAAATGGACCGATTTGGTCGGTTTCATTTAAGCTGGCTGCATTGAGCAGTATTGATGGGATCATGGGCAAGGGAACACCCACTTGGACTCAGAGACAATTTTTGTTCTAGTGTTTAATGATTGGTCCAAATCGTGAGAGAGAGTTACTGATAGAAGGTTGACAGCAGTATGTGTTTTAACAATGTTTTAATTGTATGTTTGTTTACTTTTAGAACGTTGCTATTGTTCATCCAATCCTGATGAAGACACACATAACTTGTCGAGTCGAAACTATTAACCAACTGGGAAGCCTTTTATTGTAAAGAAGATTGATATTGTTAGGCACCAATAGTCTTAGGCACCAATAGTCGATATTATATTGGGAATGGACTGTGATTAATAACATTGTGAATGATTTACAGCACAATGGAAAAGAAGTGGTTTAATGAAATGATCAGCTTTTGTAATTTCTTAGCATGTCAATATATTATTTAAATATTGCATTAGAGAGTGAATGTATGAATGTATGATTAGTTAAATGCTTTTTAGAATTAATTAAATCAATATGCGTCTGTTTTTTTAGACAAATCTTAATAAAATGAATATACCGATTTGAGCTTCATATTTGTCTGCCCACCTTCTTCAGTCTCTCTTGTTCTCCTGGTACCATTTTTGTTCATATTACTTGGTGTTACCTCTAGGTATCAGTGAAAGTTGAGGTTCCCACTTTGGGTTTGTTGTTCAGATGTGGGTAAACCTGGTTCTAAACATTGTCTCCATTCCTTGACCATATACAATGACAATGATTTTTTCTTGTGTTTATAGGTTGTTCATTTGATTTTCATTTACAATACATGTAAATAAATACATGTCCCCTGAACTAAGGGATTTAGAAAAGTTGTTATGATTTATTCGAATATCCTTTGTTACTTCTCTAAAATGTGAGGATAATTTAAATACTTGCATGCTGGGAATAAGGCGATTATTTTTAACACCACTACAGTTCCCTACAAATAATATACCATTCCACAATTTGAGAATGGTTTAGTTCTTTCGGCGGCTACCAACCCCCCAGTTATACATACTCGTGCCAGGGCTGGCCTGCAGTCGCTCTGTGGGTTCTTCTGCCATTCGTGTCTTGGTGGTTTTATCACAGAGGCCATTTGGGATCTCTTGCGAAGCTCATACCTTGTAGGTATAGCGGCGTTCTGGTGTCTCCGGTTCCTCTGCCAGCACTCCTTTCTGCGTTGCGGGGCAGTGGCGTTGCTCCGTCCCATCGTCCCGTGGACGACACCTCCTTTCACTTGCATCTCTTCACTCGGCTCTTTTCACCCACTTCTCGCCTCTGCCGTGAATGATGGCAGTGTTCTGTTGTACTTCTGCTGTGAGGGGAGCGGCTGGTCCTGTGGTGCCGGCGCTTCATTTTCGTGCCTAATTGTATTCTGCCTGCTGTCATGGCATAAATTCAGAAAACCAGCTGATAATTAATTCAGAAATCACTCATTGGAGATCTGAATCTCTATTACTCTCTTCCTCGCAAAGAATAACTTAGCTTTCCGGGGCTCATCAGATAAGTTGTTCACTGATCGCAATGGAAATTTCCTAGGTTTGGTAGTCCTTCTTGGGGAAATATGATGATTTCATGCATGAGCCTATAAAACAAGTAGTTCGTAAAGAGGTCAAAGATCATAACTGCAGAAAAAGAATTCAAAATGAATTGCTCAACATTATGGCAAGTAAGGTGCTCGAGAACATATGAACTCAGTTATCATGGACTGCACTTCCGACATTAGTCACATAGAACAGATGTCACGGACGGTGAGAATGGTTGATGACAGTGATGGACAAATCAAAGTAAAGGAACACTGTCTGCGTTAAGCCTGTGGATGACTACTGGAAAAGGTTTAACTGAACGGTTTATAAATGTCCTGAATGATAATAAAATAATGCTTGCACACTGCCGTGGTCAAGGATATGACAATGGCGCAAACATGAAGGGGCGTGGCCTGATGTCCAAGGAGTGAGGATGCAGGTTCCCTGAGCTCCGGCTAAGCCACAGCAGTCTGATCCTTTTCTGGGTGCTTCTAGCCCATATATACCATCCACACTGATCTGCCAGCGACCGAGGCGAGGAGCTGTGCTTTCCTCCTTACCCCGACAAAAATCTGAGCCCGAGAAGCCTCTGCCATGATCCGGCGGGCTCCCCCTCCTCCCCGAGCGGGGCGCACAAGATGGCGGCCGTTTCGTGTTGACGGACCCGAGGCACATATCAGCGCCGAGAGCCAGCGACACCGGAGCCGGGCTGGCCCCACGTATTTCCTGCGGATGTTCCCTTCTTAGGGGTACAGGGCGTACCCGCGGGCTGGCTGCTGGAGCCCACAAGAACGCCATTTGGAACCGGGGGGGTTCCCCTCCCCCCACGGCCCGAGCGTCCTGGATAACGGCCGAGGGCCGACGCTGCCGCTCGGCGAGGAGTCAGTGTGCGGCTGGCACACACCGAGGTAACTGGACCGGCAGCACTTGGGGATCATCTCAGCGGGAGCACCTCCTCCACGACACACGCGCCCCGTTTACACACTGAGGAATGGCGCTGATCCATACCCGGGAGACAGTGCGTGATCAACGCACTTGGTGATTGTCCCCCCTGATCTACGAGCCGGGTGTCCGGTGTGCCTGTTGGGGGGAGGCGCCGTTCCGCGCCAAGTGGGCAGTGCGGGAACAGATTGTGGCAGAACCCATTAAGACCATTCACGGCACTCCCCGACAGTCACTCCAGCATCGGGGAGCCGCTCCCCGAAACAGAGCTTCCTCCATCGGCGGTGCTGGTGGTCGTTAGCCATCTGCCCATCGCCACAACACCAGAACATTGGAGACCATCCACGACAGTCACTTCAGCATCGGGGAGCCGAGCAGCCGTTCCCTGACACAGAGCCTCCTACATTGGCGGGGCCGGGGTAGCCAGCCATCTGCCCATTGCCACGACCTCAAGACACTACCCTCATGTAATGGGCACATCCAGGTTCTCCCAACCACGTCTCCCCTACACACAATAATGCTAACGTGGTGAGATCTTTCCTTGGGGCACGCATAGGTCCCATTATCAGCGCCCCCTGCCTGCCAAGAAAACCCACCGCCGTCAAGGAGTACGGCCACCCCATAGGGGACAAACCAATCAATTGGACACCGCGGAACCACGCTACGGCGCCCGTCCCCCCCCCCCCCAGTGCTCCGACCATATGATACACTGCCTGGACAGTGTTATTTCAAGAGCCCCCAAGGAGGCCCCCCAGCATCATAGACCACTGCAGAAGGGGCATGGTCGCAGACCTAAACGCCATTTATGCCACTGACACAAGGCGCCACCATGCCTTAGGGTCCAGACCATCACTGTGAGTGGCAGAACTGTACTGTCGTACACTGGGTTGTGACAAGCTGTAAGAGTTCACACACACTACTTCTCTGAGGGAGAGCTATATCCACTTTGCATTATCCAACGGGACCAGGCGAAGTAGAGATGGCCGCTGCAAGGAACAAAGCCAAGAATGCCACTTTGGACCCTTTCATAACAGCCAAGCCTCACCCTACTGCCCAACCTACCCCAAAAGGCTCAGCAACACACGATGGCCCTGAAGATGAGGTCAGGCATAACCAGCTGCTAGAGGCAATCGCAGCCCTGAGAACATTCATTGACACGAAAATAGGTGAGGTTAAGGCCGATATCCAGCTCATACGGCAAGATGCCCGTAATCTAACGGAGCGTGTCACCATTATTGAATCCTCCCAGGACATTTCGGATGATACAACGGCCCTAAAGACAGAGGTTGTAGACCTCAAACGCAAAGTGAGCTTCCTGGAGGCAAGGTCTGAGGAGGCAGAGGGTCGGACCAGACGAAATAATATTAGGATTCTAGGTATACCGGAGGGGACAGAGACCATGGACCCGACAACCTATGTGGAATCCTTAATACAGCAGGAAATAGGGGCAGCGAACCTCTCACAGGGTTTCGCCATAGAGAGGGCTCACAGATCTCTTCAGAAGAGGCCCCCCCCTGGATCCTATCCTCGTCCCATTATAGCGAAGGTTCTCAATTTTCGTGACCACGAGGCGATTCTGAAATTCTCGAGAGAGGGAGGAGAAATAGAGCGGGGCAATTCAAAAATCACCATATACCCTGATTATACTCAATCGGTGCAGAGAGCAAGGAATTCCTTTGTCCCGATCAAGGCTAGGCTGAGGAGACTAAACCTAAAATACATGCTGCTGTACCCTTCACGATTGAAGGTAATCTACAAAGGGCGTGCGATATTCTTAGAGTCACCAGAAGCAGCTACCATGTGGATGGAACATAACAACCTGGCTGAGGCCCCCATGGAACCCACACCTGAGAAACATAATGAAAACAGCTAAGGATGATCGCTTGGTGTCCCAGCTAGGGCACCCATGGCCCTTGTAGTATACCTTAAATCAGAACGAAGCTACACTACCACTGAAGCAAAACTACGACATGAGAATGCTAAATGACTGCAGGGCTCACCTGACCTCCTGCACATGGATACAAACCACGGACCCGCTGATGACCAGTGCAGGCCAGTTGCCTGCACGCAACCACTCGCGCCAGAGACCCGGATTGGGTCAGACAGCGCGAGAGCGCCCGAGCACTGCACCCCGGTGACAGAAGCTGGGTGCGTTAATGGCCGGACTGGTTTGGACATTGGACCGGAGGCAGGGGCTTCCCATCCTATACAAGCGGAACAATATGTGACATATGATTCGACACATATAACCCAGACGGGAGGAGGGGTGCTCCCCATTATAAGGAACCCACTCATGCAATGGCAGCAAGACTCAAATTAATCACATGGAATGTTAGAGGGATGGGAACCTATATACGGAGAAACAGAATTTACTCGTACCTGAAGAGAAAAAGGGTATCACTGGCCCTCCTTCAAGAAACGCACCTTACCACGGAAGCCACAGGCAAGATGGTAAGCTACTAGGGGGGCCAGGGCAACGGTGCATCCTACTCAAGGTATGCAAGAGGAGTCTATACGTGGGTGAGTCCGGAAACACTGTTTCACCAAATGGGGGTAGAATTGGACAAAGACAGGTACGTGATAGTGTGGGGCATGCTTGAGAACTCCCCTTTGTGCATAGTAAACTCATACTTCCCTCAACACAGCATACCCTCTCACATCAAGGAGTTATGTGCCAGATTGTTGCATTATAGAGAATATACTTTTATATGGGGAGGAGACTTCAATTCCGTCATGAACGTCGAATTAGATAGATCCGTAACGCCACGTGTACCTAACAACGTTTCCTCAGGGTCCCTCTCTAGGATGGTTGCAGACCTACATTTAACTGACATTTGGAGAGACCTTCACCCCTTCGACAGATCATATTCATTCTACGCGGCTCCCCATAACCTCCACACCAGGATAGATTACTTTTTCCATCGCCAACGAGCTAACCCCGCAAGTAGAATCGGCAGATTACATTGGCAGATCGATCTCGGATCACTCCCCTTTACTGTTACAGCTCTGCTTCAAGGGCCCTCGCCCACCTATCCCGATGTGGCGCATGCCAGTAGACACCCTAACCGACCCCGCATTTAAGGAAACCCTAGGTGAAAAGCTAGAAGAATATTTAAGGATCAATAAGGGATCAGTCGGGAAATGGAGCACACTCTGGGAGGCGATGAAAGTAGTATCAAGGGGAGTGATAATTGCTGAAGCAGGCGGGATCAGGAGGCAGCTGAGAAGGGAGCTAGAGACAGCAGAGGAGAAAATCAGACACCTCGAAAGCGACGGCCCATCGGCCACTGAGAAGGAACCAGAACTGAAAACGATCAGAGAAGACTGCAGGGTTGCATGGGAAAGACTCTCAAAGTTTGACTTCTCTGTACGCACCCTGAAGGCCCACAAGGAAGCAGATAAGCCGGGTAGAATACTCGCATGGCTATGCAGGAAGGAACACCCGAGACCAGCCCTCAAGAAGATCAAAGATAGGAATGATATAACCCATAGGACACAACAGGAGATTAATGATGTTTTCACGGATTTCTATACTGAGCTATATGCCCACGGGAATCAGATTCCTATGGCAGATATAAGAGACACGTTGGCCAAAGTAGGACTACCCAGGTTGAATCAGGAACAACGGGATACGCTGGGAGAGGCCATCACGGTTGAGGACATCTCAGATGCGATTAGATCCCTTTCCACATGCAAGTCCCCCGGGACTGATGGTCTTACCCCAGAATTTTACAAGGCCTATGAGGAGATTTTGTCCCCTGTATTGCACGCAGTATAGATGTAGGCATATGAGTCTGGAACTCTTCCTAATACCATGAGAGAGACCCTCATAGTCCCAATGCTCAAGCTAGGTAAACCAGCCGACAAGTGTGACTCATATCGTCCACTGGCGCTCCTAAACTACGACGGCAAAATATTAACAACCATATTGGCTAAGAGGCTCTCGAGGGTGATTGGATCTCTGGTACACGAAGATCAAAATGGTTTCGTTCCGGGACGAAACACTACTGCCATCCTCAGGAGGCTCCAACATATAATAGCACAAACAACCGAATGCAAGGAAGACCTAGTAGTACTCTCACTTGATGCCATAAAAGCCTTTGACTCAATTTATTGGGAATGGCTGATTGAGACTCTGAGGGAGTTTGGGGTCGGAGAACATTTCATCCGTTGGATCAAGGTGCTCTACAGCAACCCGGTAGCAAGAGTAAAAACGGGAGCCATGGTGTCAGAAGCCTGGTCTATTCAGAGGGGTACCAGACAAGGATGCCCGCTGTCACCAATGCTATATATCCTGGGTTTGGAACCAGTGGCAATCTACTTCAGGAAGTAGTTTTTTGACGCTGGCATTAACACTGGTGGGTCGGACAATATTATTTCTTTATACGCAGATGATGTCCTCCTATATCTGCGAGACCCCCTGAAGAATGCCCCAATAGTACTGGATGTCCTGGATAATTTCGCGAAATACTCGGGGATAAAATTTAGCAGACAGAAGTCATGTTCGTTCCCACTTGCAAGTCTAAGGGGAAAGCCTGTGGAAGAGCTTCCCGAGATCGGGATCCGTTGGCAGGTGGACGCCTTCCACTATCTAGGCCTTACTATCACACACACACGCCAGTATCCACCCATGAGTCCAACACAGAGGCTGCAATGAGTGGAGTACGTAGATCCATAAAATTCTGGTCGAAGCTCCCGCTCTCCATGATGGGTAGAGCTGCAATATCCAAAATGATAATACTCCCCAGGTTCCTCTACTACTTCACCAATGTGGCATACTACATTCCCCCAACCTTCTTCAGGAAGCTGGAATCCCTGATTAGGGACTTTCTCTGGGGACGAGCCAGACACAGACTCACACTAAATGTCCTTACACTTACCTGCACCGAGGGTGGCATCCAACTTCCCGATTTCCAGAGATACTACTTGGCGGCTCAATCGACACATCTAGCAAAATGGCTTTCAGACGAACCTACAGCTGAGTTGAATCTTCTCTCCCAATTAACCTCACCGTTGCACCCCAAAGAGTTAATATGGAACACACGAGTTGGGCCATCCAACCCACCCATGATACTAGATGTGGGGAGACAAGTATGGAACAGGGTTAGATCCATAGTCGGACTACAACACTCATATGCACCCGATATCCCCATGCTGGCGGACGTTTGCAAAACCCCCAGTGATCTATCAACACTGAGGTGCTGGGAGAGTTATGGCCTCTACACATGGGGAGACATGTTCTGCGAGGGACTCTTCAGGGACTTTGAATCACTGCAAGAAAGGGACGGACTTCCACCAGGCCAATTCCTATGGTACCAAAAAGTGAAGCATGTAGCCAAGGAGAATTGGGACAAATGGCCTGAAGAGCCAGAGACACACCCCCTTTTGCGGGAAATATACGACCTCGGCGACGGCTGGAAGCCGACATCACGGTTATACACCCAAATAAACAACAGACCGACTTGGGGACTGAAATCACAGAGGGCGAATGGTCGAGAGCCCTGGCATACCCAAAGGAGGTGTCTAGGAATGCCAGGTTCAGACTGATTCAACTGAACGTACTCTATAGAACTTATATGACCCCACACAGGATATCCACGTTTAATAACACAGCCGACCCAAAATGTCCTTGGTGCTCCTCCGACCTGCGGACATGATCCACATGTTCTGGGCTTGTCCCAAATCTCAGAAACTCTGGCTGGCCGCTGAACAAACCTGCAGGAATGCTGGGCTGGAGACACATGAATGGACACCCAAGGAGTGCCTATTGGGCACTTACCCGAGGCTGAGTAAAATCAGGCACCTGGCAAAACCTATGGACATGGCTTGTGTGTTAACTAAGAGGACGATTGCCATGGCCTGGAAATCGCCAGCAGGCCCCAGATATGAGCCCTGGA
The DNA here is from genome assembly GCF_040938575.1 of Ambystoma mexicanum. Taxonomy (NCBI): domain Eukaryota; kingdom Metazoa; phylum Chordata; class Amphibia; order Caudata; family Ambystomatidae; genus Ambystoma; species Ambystoma mexicanum. Next base: position 410,583,342 of record NC_090927.1, read on the forward strand.
TTAAGGAGATGGAGAGGTGGACCATGGCCGAAACTAGAGCTTGGGAGGAGGGGAACAGCCGGAGAGGCGACGACGCGAGCAACACACTAGAGGTTTGGAGGGCCCTCCTGAGAGACATGATTTTTTCGACGAACTATAAACCTCCTTGAATCTAACCCCCTTGTGCGCCAAAGGGGAACGGAGCGCAGAGATCAGTCCATTATTCTCATATACGTCACTATGTCACTGCCCTGAGTGGGTCAATGCAGAGAACTGGCTTCGGACCTGGGCCCTTAACCTAGAAGCATGGAACACGAGGTGCTAGTAAATGGTGGGACAGTCAATGTTGTTATTTTGTTTGTTTATTCGTTATTGTTTTACTGCAGTTTAATTGGCACACAATATATGCATTAGATGATGCAATCCAAAAGCAGTTGCTCAACAGTTTTTCTGTATACTTATAAATGCCAATAAAAACATTTAAAAATAAATAAATGGCGCAAACATGAAAGGCAAGCACAGTGGGGTTCAGGCTAGGATTCCTGCTCTTAATCAAAAATCATTTTTAGTGGCTTACGACTGCCATTCCCTCAATCTGGTGTATCCGAAGCAGCATGGTCATTTTTGGATTCAGTAACTATCTTTGGATTACAACAACGAATATACACTATTTTGTCTGCATCTACTATTAGGTGGAAAGTCCTCACAAATAATGTTAGAAATCTCACTCTAAAGCCGCTAAGGGATAGCCGTTGGGAGTGTCGCATTGACAGTGTCAAAGCAGTAAGGTTCCAAGTGACTGACATCTATGACGCACTAATGGATTTAGCACAGTTAAGCAATACGGATGCTGGAGTCAGACATGAGGCCCAAAGTCTGGTTAACCGGATAACGGACTTCAAATTTCTGGTTTCACTTGTAGTTTGGCACGATATCTTGTTTCATATTAACATTGTGAGCAAGGCATTACAAAATAAGTCAGTGGACATTGGGATTGCTACTTCTTTGATGAAAGGATGCATTCATTTCTTTGTAGCCTAAAGAGACAATGGATTTGAAAATGGCATCATTGCTGCCAAAGAAATGGCTGCTGAGCTAGGAGTTGAGCCTGCCTTCCAGGAGATCCATATTTGTCAAAGAAAGAGGCAGTTTGATTATGAGGGCAGAGATGATCTAACAGACCCAAAGGCCAGAAGAAAATTTCAAGAGGGAGTTTTATCATGCGCTTGTTGACACAGCCCATGGTTCAATTGAAGAAAGGTTTGGACAAATTAAGGATCGTGACCGATGCTGGGGCTTCCTGTATGACCTTAGAAAGCTTCCTATGGACAAGAAAACACTATTGGAGCATTGTACAAACAATCACCAGACAATAAAACATAGTGAATCTTCTGACATCAATGGCAAGGACCTTCATGTTGAATTGGAAAATATATGCTACATGTTACCAAGAGGGAAAGTTACACCACTACCAGTTCTCCAGTAGATTCATGATGCTAACCTGAAGAACATTTTCCCAAATGTCTGGATATCAATGAAGATTCTGCTCACTCTGCCCATCACAGTTGCAAGCGGTGAGCGCAGCTTCTCCAAACTGAAGCTCATTAAAACATACCTTCGATCAACAATGGCCAATGAAAGCCTGACATTGCTTGCTATTTTATCAATCGAAAATGACAAAGGCCAATCCCTTGATCTATCCGACGCTGTGCTTCAATTTTCAAGGCCAAAGTCAAAAGTTACTTTTTGAACACATAATACAGGTAACATTCTTAGACTGCCACCTAGTGTCTAGTGTATGCATTTCCTATTGTATTTGTATTTCTATCTGGTTCTTAATGAAGTGTCCTCTTTACAACATTTATAACATTTTCTGGTTGTCATTTTTAGGGGTCGGGGGCACCAACGATGCTTCCCGCCTGGGGTGCAATCTGGTGTAAGACCAGCTCTGCTCCTCTCCTTCTGAACAAACTCTTCCAGAAGGGCAGTCTTTTTGCAACTTTTTCCCCACTGAAAAAGTAACCAAATACTGAAAAAGTCTTATTCTGTTCGTTTCTTGGCTCTGGCTATGTATCTATATATATCAGCTTTTTATATATTTCCGGAGTCGGTGAAGAGTCGAAGCAGCAGCTGGAGCGGAGAGCTGTTCCCTTAGCAGTCTTAGCAGTCCGTTTACACTGCCTTTCACAATTGTGGGCGTACCTGCGTGACTACAAAGACTCGATTCCCCTGCAGAGCGGGCGCGGAGTCGATGAAGAGTCAAAGGAGCCCAAGGAAGTTCGAGGGAGCTTGAGTGGGCGGTATGGTCCTGTGCGGCAATGAAAGACATTTATCCCACCAAAACACGTGCACAGCGGAGATTGGAAGCGGCACTGTTAGACATACCAGCAATTCCAGCGACCGCAATCCTTGTTAACTGCTACGATCTTGCCTTCACGGACTCTGCCACCAGCAACAAGCCAGTCCCTCCTTCAGCCATTTCTGCACTCTTGGACGATCCCCAAGTAAGTGACTGTATGGTGAGAGTTGCTGGGGGCTGTATGAACGTCTGTACAGTGGTTAACAGCGACGAAAATGACACTATCAAGCATACTGCACTGGCACACTCCCAGGAGCACCTTCCAGCGGCAATCAATGATGTGACCGGCTAGGCGGCTCGGGTGGACCTTATAGGGGGGGTGGGAGGGGGGGGGGGGGCAAGAGTGAGTGACACGATCCAAACGATCACAGCGTCTGGTAATCTGGGCCGGTGTTCTTCTCAAAGTCCAAAACCAACATTCACGTCCAGTGGAGAGCTACCTCACGGCCGCTTTTTCAGTGCGGTGTCCTCAATGGGCTCCATAGGCGAATACACAATTACAGAGTTTCATTGTGCTTCCAATTGTGGCTCGAATTGTGAAGACGAAGATGTGGTCTTTAAACGCCCAGACGAGGATGTGGTAAGACAGCGAAGAAATCCAGCAGATGACCTCGGGACCCCAATGACAAGGAAGCACGAATCTGCCTCGGCCATTGTAGTTGGCATGGACCGTAGAAACTCACTCGAGGTTGTGAATAAACTGCTGGCCGATCTAACACGCATCAATAAACAAAGAACGCTGAAAGGCGACACAGGAACAACGATGGACGGCCAGCCGATCACAGATCCGCTTACGAGGTTGCCCTACGAAGAAAGGGCGTCCTCGCCCAACTCTGTGCAGCAGAAAATTCATCGAGTCCGCTGCCTCGTTAAACGCAGAAGAATGGATGAAAGTATTTCACCCAGCCTTAGATGCTCACAAAATAAAAAGGCGAAAAGTTCTTACCACAACTCATTGAATGCAACCTACCCAACGGAAGCTCTGCAAATAGAACAAAGTGGGAGCGCAATACTTTGACAGTAAGCGAGGACGATTTAGAGCAAGTGTCCTCTGATTCCTCTCTTATGGAGCGACCATTTCCGAAGATTAGACGCTGTGTCATTCGCAAAAAAAAAAAGAAGTGCGCGCTGTGGAGAGCCTGAGCAGGCGGCACTAGGCAATGCACAAAACTCACAAGTCCTACAGGCCTTGATAATGTCATCAATGTGTATGTCCACTGCCCCGTTTCTTAAAATGTACGAGCAACTTAATGACAACATGAAAGATCTGGCTTCGGTAGTACATACGTTGACAAACAATGTGTATAAGATTGAACAAGAGTCCACCGACCGCAAGGCGGCTTTGCAAGAGATGAACAAGAAGATGGATGCAACGTTTGCAGCCTCGTTAGATAATTTAAGAAACGCCAACATTGACAAAAAACTGTTAAAAGAAGCTTTCAAAAAGATACAACATCGAATGGACCGTCAACTGTCAGATGCGCAATCCTGCAACAGTATTGGACACTTGTGTTTCTTGTTCCAGACTAGAAAATAGCTATCTAACAACCCGGCATGCGTAGCAGCATTGCCTGAGAAAAATTTGGAACCTATGAAAAGTACACTTGGCTTACAGGTCTCAGCAGTAGTTCCTCCGGAACCGGTAAGGTCTGTTGACTTAACTGGTATTGTTGAGCATAGTTTGCCCGTCACTATCCCGTCTAGGGATCCTTGTTTCACCATAGTAAACGGGTTTGAGAAAGTTGTAAAAGAGGCCCAAGACGTTGCGAATTTAGCCTTACAAAACCCTCAAATGCCTTCGACATCTGCAAGCTGCTTACACTAGGAGACGGTGCCTGAGGAACCACCTAAAGCGATGGCGGATGCAGCCCAAGAAGTCGGAGGTCATATACGACATCTTCAAGATCCCAACTGACACACACAAAACAAACAAAAAAACCGAACATGTATTAAGTGGCTCCGGTAAGAAAACTAAAAATTTACCAGCAGCAAGAAAAGCGAAGAGAGGAGCCAACAATTCACGAAAATTTCTACGTAACATTAAAACCGTGAATGTTACGGTTAATGGACTGCTATCAAAAAGTAAACCCTTGGAAAGAAAGTAGATGGTGAAAGCTCCCAAGGAGACGGCAACAGATTTGGAGGCCTCGTACACGTGCATTAGTGACATCTCCGATGCGCTGCTGAATATATCTATTTACGAGGATGAAGAGCTGCATAGCAATGCCATAAATCCACCAACCTCTCAAGTGCCTTGTCTGCTGGCACCGGTTATATCGGCTCATGAGGTACCATCTGGGAACTCATTGGAGCATGGTATAACCAAGAAGGTAGTCACTGGCCAGACGCACATACCTAACGTGGTGTCAGCAGCAGAGACTGTCCTAGATAAAGAGGCAAGGCTGATAAATGCCTTCCTACCGCCCACGCTAAGGCGAGACCAACAATTGGCAAATACCTTGGTTCCAGACAATTTTATTTTTATTTATTTAATACATTTGTTACTCGCCCAGACCCTGGGGTATCACGGCGAATGGATACAGAAGGTAGTCAATTAATACACAATGTTACAGTTTCAAGACAGTAATATTTTTACAGACGTTACAATGGAAAATATGGTCCTAAATCAGATTACAATTGGTGAGATAGTTCAGTATTTATTGAATAACCAGGTTTTCAGAGCTTTTTTAAAGTTTTGTAAAGATTCCTCCTTTTTGATGCTTAGTGGAAGGGCGTTCCAATGCGAAGGGGCTAGAACTTTGAAACTACTTCCTCCTGCTCTGCTATATTTGAATGTGGGAACTTCTAAGAGGGCAAGATTGTTGGATCTCAGTGATCTGCAAGCCATTTTGTTTTTGATAGAGTTGTTGAGGTAGCTGGGCGCTTTGTTAGTGGTGCATTTGTAGACAATGCTAAGGGTTTTGAATATGATCCTTGCTTCAATAGGCAGCCAGTGATTTTCTCTTCTAATGTTAGAGATATGTTCTGATTTCTTTATCCCTAGAGCCGCTCTAAGGGCTTTATTCTGCAGTAATTGGATTTTGTTTATATTGGTTTTGGATGTTCCCAGGAAGAGGATGTTACAGTAATCTAGTTTTGTTAGGATTAGGGCTCTAGCCAGAGTGATACAATTTACAGGGGTGAGAAATTGGCGACTAAGAGCAATAAGTTTTGCTGTGTAAGCTGTGGATGAGGAGAGGGCTGCTATTTGTTTGTGCATGGAGAGGTTGGCATCGATGTAGACACCTAACGTTTTGACTTGTTTAAGTACTGGGATCTGGGTACCGTCGATGTTAATGTGGGAGTAGTCCGGCTGGAGGGTGCTTAATCTTTTTTGGGAGCCCACGATGAGGATCTCCGTTTTCTCATCATTTAAACAAAGACTGTTCAGCGCCATCCAGTTTTGGATTATGGAATAAACTTTATTGATGGTGAGGGTGTCTTGGGTGTGGTCGCCTGAGATAGGGATGAGGATCTGTGTGTCATCTGCGAAATTGGTGTAGATGACACCCATATCGTCTAGGGCTGAGAATAAGAGTTTGGTGTATGCATTATAGAGTGTGGGGGATAGGCAGGATCCCTGGGGGACCCCTAAGGGCACTAATATGGGGTCCGCTGCAAAGTTCCCAATGGCAACTCTGGATGTACGGTCCGTAAGAAAGGATTTGATCCAGTAAGTGGCGTTGTTGGAAAGATTAAAATCTTTTTTTAGAGTGTTGCATAGTTTGTCATGATCTACTAGGTCAAATGCTGCTGATAGGTCCAGTAGCAGTAGTGTAGCTAGTTTGCCTGAGTCTCTGATAGCGTCTAATTGGATTTTTAGATCCAAGAGTGCTGTCTCAGTACTGTGGTTAGGCCTAAAGCCAGATTGTCTGGCTCCTAGCAAATTATTTTGTTCTAGGTGAGTTTGTAGTTGGTTATACGCTATTTTATCAATGATTTTAAGTAGAAATGGGACAGTTGTTATGGGCCGGTAGTTAGTAGGCACTAGTGGGTCTAGCGTGGGCTTTTTTAGAAGGGGGGTGACCCAGGCTGCTTTAATGCTGATTGGGACCTGGTTGGTGGAGAAGGAGGCATTTACAAAGTTGGTGATTATGGGCGTGAGGATGGGGGCGCAGAGTTTAATTAGGTGTGCTGGGAAGTTGTCTCCTTTGCAGTTGGACGCTTTGAGTTTGGCTATAGTCTTAAGTACTGTATCGTGAGAGACTGGTGTGAAGTTGAAGGAAGGGGCAGTGTTTACTCCGGTAGTGGAGATCTGGTTGGCCGTGGAGTGTTTGTCGGATAGGTTTCTTTTAGAGATAATTTTGTTTTGTAGTAATTTAATCTTAGTGTCTAAGGCATCTTGGATGGTGGTGCACCATTCTTTGCTAGGTTTGACTGGGTTAATTATAGGGATCGGGTTCTCCAGCTCCTTGAGTATGGTGAATAACTCTTTGCTATCGGAGGACGCATTACTGATTCTTGTGTTGAAGGCATCTGCTTTATGGGCGATGATGGCTGATTTATAGGTTTTGTTTGCCGAGTTGAATTCTTCCAAAGCTTCTGGGGTCTGGTTTTTCTTTAGGCGGTGTTCAAGCGATCTTTTAATTCGTCTGAGGGCGACTAGTTCCTCATTGAACCAGAAGGAGGATTTTTTGTCTTTACGTTTAGTTTTATTAACGCAGGGTGCTAGGGCGTCTATTGTACTAGTAAGAGAGTTGTGGTAAAAGTCTGCCAGGGCACACGGTTCTTTGGCGTTAATGATTTTGGTATTGAGGGCTTTGGCTAATAGTGGGTTGATATTTTCTGCTGTGAGTTTACGTGTGTTTCTTGTTACATATGATTCTTTCATGGCCGTTTTGGGTGCATCTGGCTTTTTGCTCAGGATAGTGAAGTTTATGCAGTGATGGTCTGACCATGGTACCGGGGAGATGGAATCTATGGATACTGTAGTGTTAAGATATAGTATCCAGTCTAGAAACCTCCCTTTTATGTGGGTAGGGGTGTTCACGAGTTGCGTGAAAGCCATGTCTTTGAGTGAACTATGTAGTGCATCTGCTTTGTGGTCTTGGGGGTCGTTGAATCCTAGATTCAGGTCCCCTAGTACTAAGCATTTTGTGTTTGGTTTTATGAGTGGCGTTAGCAATAATGGTATGTCTAGTTCTGGTTGGGATAAGGTGTTAGGTGCTCTATAGATGGTTATTAAATTAATAGTGGTTTTGTGGTCCGTAGCTAGTTTAGCTAGCAGGACTTCATAACCGTCTGGGCTCTCGATAGGGCTGGTTCTTAGTTTGAGGTGGTCTTTAGAGATGATGGCTACTCCTCCACCTACTGATTTTGTTCTGTCAGTTCTGAGAATGGTATAGTCTGGGGGAATGGCAATGGAGAGCGAGGGGCCGGATGCTTGGTGGAGCCAGGTTTCTGTCACTATGAATAGGTCAAGCTCTTGCTCAGTAATGAGGTCGTGAATTTCAGTGGCATGAGCATGTATGGAGCGCGCGTTAATGAGGGCTGCTTTGAGGTGTGAGGCCGGAGGTGGCTCTTGGATTGGGGTGGGTGGGCGAGTGTTGGTAGTTTCAGTAGCGTTAGATTGTTGTTTGCTTATGATGGGACTTTTGGGGTGTTTATCTTGAGTTCTTGATAGAGGTATGCCTTCTGTGTTAGCATGATTGGTAAGAGTGATATTACGAGGAGGGTTGAAGGTTCTAGATCTGAGTCTTAGGGTTCTTGATGTGCCTAGAATTGGGATATGATTGGGTTGATTAACTTTGGGTAGTTCTCCCGTAGTGAGATAGGAAGATGTGGAAGTCCGTGATCTGAGTCTGGTGCGTCTAAGTGCACTGAGGACTGGGGTAGTTGTTATAGGTGAAAAGTGAGGTGTGTTGTTGCTTCGTAGCGTTTGGATACATTTGTGATCTGTTAAACTGTTGATCGGAGGGTGCAGGTTGTGGAATGGGTTGGTGCGGGGCAGGAAGGGAGTGGGGCATGGGATGGGATGATGACGGGGGCAGGCTGCTCTGGATAGGCCATTATCGTGGAAAAGGAAGTGGGCACCTGTGCAACGTGTATCAAACGGGATGGCACAGAAGGGGAACATCATGAATAGTAAGCAGCCTTGCATGGTATGGCTTGGTTTGGATAGGGGAGTGGGCAGGTGTTAGCTATCTAAAGTGGGGGTTTCTCTTGTGAGCTGGCTAACTCACTAAGGGGAGAATGAGACTATGCACCTATGTGCAAGGCAGCAGTAGCTGAATCACACGACATTAGTAATAACAAAAAGTGGTTGTGCACCTGTGTGCAAAAGCAACAGTGACTAGGGCTCACAACATCACAATAGGCAAGATTGGATATGCACCTGTGTGCAAATGCAACAGTGACTAGGGCTCACAACATCACAATAGGCAAGATTGGATATGCACCTGTGTGCAAAAGCAACAGTGACTAGGGCTCACAATATCACAATAGGCAAGATTGGATATGCACCTGTGTGCAAAAGCAACAGTGACTAGGGCTCACAACATCACAATAGGCAAGATTGGATATGCACCTGTGTGCAAAAGCAACAGTGACTAGGGCTCACAATATCACAATAGGCAAGATTGGATATGCACCTGTGTGCAAAAGCAACAGTGACTAGGGCTCACAACATCACAATAGGCAAGATTGGATATGCACCTGTGTGCAAAAGCAACAGTGACTAGGGCTCACAACATCACAATAGGCAAAGATTGGATATGCACCTGTGTGCAAAAGCAACAGTGACTAGGGCGCACAACATCACAATAGGCAAGATGTGCACCTGGCAGTGAGGACAATCAGTTACTGGAAGAAGCAATACCCGGGTATGGCTGGCTGGACAGTATAGGCAATCAAGTAACTGAAAGAGTCCTTACTTGAATGTAGGTAGTTCCATCGGCGACAAGAATAGGTCAGCCATATTGGGCTGCGTCAAGTACCCCATGCGTGGCAACGGCGAATGCACGCTTGCGTCGCTGGAGGACCTATCTGTTTCTTTTAGGGGAGTTAGGCTGACATACCTAGTGATAGTCTGGATACAGGCGGCAACGAGTAGGGTCTCTGGCATAAGGCAAGGCAGGCATAGACAGGCTGAGACAGGAAACAGCCTTAGTTCCTGCTGGCCTTCGTTCTGTGGGGCCGGCTCACGCCTCCCGGTGCCCGATTGGCTGCCTTGTAGCCGTCGTCGGCCAATGGTCAGGGATGTCGTCGGAGGGGCCGGTGGAGGTGAAGTCAGCGAGGCAGGGCCGCCATCTTGGAATGGTCGCCACCCGCAGCCTCGGGAATGGTGCCCAGATGGCATGAAGCCACTCACTCCTGCACCGTGCCCAATAAATGAAGGGCTAAAGGAAGTAGACGACAAAAGAAAACCGACGAGACTATGCCAATTGATTCAACCTTTGCGTCCTTGTTCCCCCGGAAAAGTGGACCAGATCTTACATTTTCTAAACTTGGCTAATAAACGCAAACTGGTGGAAGCAAAGTCTAATATTCAATGTGTAGCGCAAGGATCTGTTGATGCCAAATTCAAACCGGATGGCAAGAGTTTGCTGTCCGGGAAAGATGAGCCAGTGTTGCCCTGTTTGACGGGACCATTATGGGCCGACAAATTGGACAGCAAACCGTCTGACTCTACATTGCAGCCTAAAGATTATCATAATAGACAACAATCAGTTAAAAGAAGCAACTGCATGGGTGAGAAGAAGGAGGAAACCTTACGGAGCAAATGCCAGCAAGGTCTACACCGCCTTTTACTTGAGCGTATCGTAACCTCGGATGACTTAATTCTAAACCGCCACAACGTAATTTGGCTGTGCCACTTGATTCCAAGCTTAAGAGCAATTGCTTCCGGAGGATCTCACGATTGTAGAATTCTTTAATGAAAAGAAAAAAGATGCTGTAATACTACATCTTCACTCGAAACTGATAGCCGACGCCCTACATGATGCTGGTCCTGGGCTGATGTCATTAGGGTTTGACATAACTATAGTGGACCAAAGCGCGCGGCTGCCATCAAAAAGAGATAACAGCACTATAACAGAGTCTGAGAGTAATAGAGGTCGATCTCAGGAGCAGAAATCAAGAACAACTGACGCAATGATAAAGGCTCCAATAATGGCTTTACCTTTGTCTGTGGACTGTGCGGCGTTGCCACACAAGGATGAACTGATAAGGATTACAATCAACGGAGCCCGGAGTCCAGCAATGCCAACGGCTCGACAGCATCTAACTCTCCCCATAGCGTGTCCGATTGGTCTTGGCTTGCGGCCACCCTAAATAAGGTGTCAAACACCTAATGCAAGGAAGTGGAGCCCAGAAGTATCTGTACAGTGGCCTTGTGGAATACCAGAGGCTTCAGCCACTTGTTTAAAACCGCATGGGCAAAGAATTTGGATCTTATTTGCATACAAGAAACATGCCCAAGTGAAAGTCCGCTACTTGAAGGATTTGAAATTGCATTCAACCCAGCGATATGTCAGACAAAGGGAAGACCGATGGCTGGCCTATTGACGGCAGTTAGAAAGGCCTCAGGGTTTAGGATAATTGAATCATATAACGTGTCGCCCTACATACAGATAACTACAATAAGTGTCACATAGTCTGTGAATCTCAAGAGTGATCACTTATACATCATTAATGTCTATTGGTATCACCAGGCAAAGGATGCAAAGGCGTTTGCAGATACAGTGACAACAGTGATTGACGAGCTACTTGAAAAGACACAGCCGCTGGACCTGATTCTATGTGGGGACTTAAACATTATATGTCTAAATGAGAAAAATGACCTGGCGCCAAAAGCGACCCAATGGTGTACAGAAATGGAGTCACGCGGAATGTATATGCTGAAAGTTAACACTGTGGGCGACATGCCAGCTCAGACCACATGGAGAAGGCTGAAGCAAACCTCAGTACTTGACTATATATTTGTCAGCGAAAACATCCACAAGAGAGTGTTGCACCTAGACGTTCTTAAAAGGACTCATAGTGACCACAAAATGGTGCAACTCACCCTTGAAAAACAGAATAAACACGTTCGTTCGTACTGGCCACATTCTGTAAGTACTGGGTCTAGCAGGATCCGTTTAAACCTTCTCGTTACCGAAGTAGAGGGGATAACAGCTACCTTTATGGAAAATACAGAGGGCCTCGAATATTAACACCCGTTGTCTAATTTTGAAGAACGTAAACACAACCTAAATCAAGTCGAATTACGACCAAAACATAAATTCGACGTGACTGTTCTGCAACGAAAACGACTGATCAGACAAGAAATAAGGAAGACCAAGGGGCCTGTGAACAAAAATACAAAACAGAGGATAAGGATACTTAAACAAAATTAAAAGAACTGGCTCAAGTCCCATGTGGCAATCATGTTGCAAAATGACGCTGAGAACATGCTATCTAAAATGGAGGGGAAAAAAAAAGAAAAATCAGCAGACTTCTGGAAACTGATAACCAGCAATTTAGCGCCTCAACATGCTCTTCAGGCCATTGCAGTGACCGAAAAAGTATGGGTAGAGTATTACTCAGCCCTATTTAGCAAAGGAGTACCATCGACAGCTTGCGATACACCGACTGCAACTGAATGGGACCTGGAATTTGAGAGAACAGATATCCTACTCGCAATTAAAAGTGTGCGAGAACCTAGAGCCCCAGGTCCGGATGGCCTAACAAACCACGATTAAGCGTAATCCGGACTTATGGGGAGATTTTTGCGTTACCTTATTCAATTGGATTGTTTTGAGTCGCGCAACCCCTAGTTCTTGGAAATGTTCCGTTGTAGTGCCAATATTCAAGAAGGGGGAAATCGATCTAACCCGAGAAATTACAGACCCATAGCACTTCTTGATGTCTTGGGGAAGATATATGCAACACTGCTCCAAAGGAAACTTTTGAAGTGGGCTAAAGACTTCAACCATATTGACCCTAGACAAGCTGGGTTTGTAAGGGGGGGTTGGCTGTGGCCTAAATCTACTTCTACTGAACATCCTAAAGATGGAAACAATCAGACTAAACACCAAGCTGTCTGATAGACCTTTCGCAGGCATTTGACAGTATAAACAGAGTTGTAGTGGAAAAAACTAGCCAAGTGGGAGTGGCCCACGAGCTTAGTGAGTGCAATTCACGAATTGCACACGGAAACCTCCATTAAGATACTTATAGATATGACAGGTACACGGTCTGCTAAAATAAACACACATGGTGTAAAACAGGGGTGCCCTCTGGCAGCAACAATATTTAACCTGTTTATATCAGATATACAAGAAGTTTTTTCTGGTGCAAATAAGTTTCCTCCAAAAATACATGGCGCGCCTATTGACTACCTGGTATATGCCGATGACCTTGTGCTGATAGATCAGACCCCCAATAGGGCTTCAAGGCAAAATGACTCTTATGGACTCATATATAACGTCGAATGGATTGTCTATCAATAACCAAAAATGCGAAATTCTGATCTTAGAAAAGCTACAAGGCGCTTGTGGAAGGGGCAAGAAATTATCCTAGCACATTGCCAAGGACAAAATTCAGCTTGCCAAACACTCGATATATCTGGGCATGAGAATTAGTGCGAGCCAAAACGACGGACCTTAGGTAGAAGCAGTCAAAAAGTAGTGTCATCAGCTAGCATCCCAAGCCTCATTGATCAATAACAGATATGGGAAATTTTCATTAAAACCAATCATTATGTTTTATCAACAGAAAGTGGTACCTATTCTGATCTATGGAGGGGAAAATGCATTTGGTTCCTCGTACGAGCTTTGGAACACACTAGAAAACATCTTTTGGTCTCGAGTGCTGAAATTACCAAAGGGTACATCAACTGTTTGCATACGGTATGAATTAGGGCTGATTTCGATGCACGCTAGAGTTGCATGGAATCTACTAAGCTTATACCGCAAAACAATGTTGAAGGTCCCGGTACCCCAATTTGGTATTCTACACAGGCCTGACTTGGAAAACGCGAATACCATTCTAGCGAAATGGAACTGCCTGTCTCAAGACCTACTGGAAGAATATGATATCACTCTTACTCTGTTATTGGAAAATCCGGAGGCGGCAAAGAAGAAGCTCTGGAGACTGGACTGGATTAAAACCTGCAATCGAAGAGCAAGCTCTACAACAATGCTTGAAGTACCGGGCGAGGCGAAAGCATACGAACACCGCTCTAATTATGTATTGCGCCTTCCAAATCAGCACGCAAGGGCATTATATATGCGATTCAGACTAAATGCCTTTCCGACAAAAGACCGTATAGGAACATGGTCCAAACAAATTAATTTCAACTTTAACTGCCGATTTTGTAACGAGGCCAAAGAAACTTTGAAACATCTGATTATGTCCTGTCCGACTCTGGAGCAACAAAGGGGCCTTAGCTTTGCCCCTGTGATTAATACTCAACGTACAAAGAGCACTGAAGAGTGGTGGAAAATTCTCTTTGAAGGACTTAATAGAGCAGCATTGTTTGCTGTAATAAACATTTTACAAGTCCTAAAAACTCGGCTGGAAGAACAAGAAAAAAAACTTAAAAGTGACAGTCAAGTACTGTATGAGATGAAAGGAAGGTTGCTTTTCTCTTGTTTTAAAGATGGTCAGTCACAAGGAGGGCGGGAGGGGGGAAAGGGCTAATCGTAATGGAGTGATGTGTGCAGTTATGTCTCTTTTTTTAAAGGTTGAATAAACCAATAAAAAAATATATATATTTCACAAAGTATGAATAAAAGTATAACAACCCTTGGGCCTTCCATTAGTCCGCCTTTGGCAATATCCGTTGGACTTGTATTGCTTAATTTCTGGTTTCTCTTGGCTTGGGGAATGGTTGTGTGCGTTAACTTTTAACAATGTTGCCCCATCAAATTGTTGAACTCTCCATAAACTCACATGCTTAAATGTACAGTCATTTGGCTTTAACAAATATGATGGCTGCTTTCTGATAGTTTGGTATTCAAAATTACTGCCAACACATCTTCCACTCATACGCAAGTGAAAATGCCTGCCCTGAACACACAAGCAGTTTCAACTTGTGAACTCACCAGGTAAGTTGCACGCTGCCGATCCTCTCGGCGTTCGCAAGTCTTCTGCTGCAGTGGCTCCTCGCGACTCAGCGAAAAGCTTCTCCTGGGCCACCCTTGCCCGTGCCACTCATTACTGGAGCTTCCCCTTTGCTCTGGAGACTCTCGTGCACACCAGCCACCGGCGACCTCTCGAGAGGGAAAACTTGCCTCACTGCTTTCGCTTCCCCGACGCATAGCCTCTGCACAATAAATCTTCAAAGGGCAAGCGTTCCTTTTGCACACTTCCCATTACACGACCTCTGCAATTGGACAGCTGGAGGTATAGACCATTTTCAGACTCTTTAGCTTCCTCAATGGTCCCGGGGTCACTCTCCATCAGTCCAGATTTCGGCTGCATGCACAGTCTGCACTGCTGCTCACTCAGCTCCTCTCCTTTTCCTTCTAATAACTGCACCTGAGGGAGGCCTTTTAAGCCTCCCAGTCTCCTTCAGGTGTGGTTCATTTACACCAATTAGCTGCCCACCCCTGCCCCTGCAGCCTTGTTCCACTTCAGCACTCTCTCATCCCAGTGGACTGGCCAGCTCTCTAATGGACTGCCTGGCTCCAACAGTCACCATTTTCGAGTTAACTTGTTCGTCCTGGTAGATCGCCTGTCACCGCCCGACCGTGGTAACTGCCATTGCAACTTGTCTTCATCTCCTTGGAGGTGGTCTGCTTCATCTTTTGTTCATTTAGGCGTTCGACTGGAAGCCTACCCGATGCCCAGAATTGACGAACTGATAGAGAAACTGGGTTCAGCCTCATTTCTGAGCACCCTGGATTTAACCAAAGGATATTGGCAGATTCCCCTCAACCAAGCAGACCAGGAGAAAACCGCCTTTTCGACACCTCAAGGCTTGTTTCAGTTCACTGTCCTACCCTTTGGTTTGCATGGGGCACCGGCCACATTCCAGGCATTAATGGATAAAGTCTTGAGACCACACCAAGAATATGCTGCGGCTTACTTGTATGACAGTGATCTTCAGCCATGCGTGGAACGAACACCTGGCACATTTGACCCAAGTAATACAATCATTAAAAAGAGGCTGGTCTGCACATTAACCCAAAAAAGACTAAACTGGCAGCACACACAACCAAATACTTGGGGTATGCAGTGGGTGGAGGGGTGATAACCCCCCTTATGGACAAGATTCAAGCCCTACAAAAGCTTAGGCCTCCC
This sequence comes from Ambystoma mexicanum, assembly GCF_040938575.1. NCBI lineage: Eukaryota > Metazoa > Chordata > Amphibia > Caudata > Ambystomatidae > Ambystoma > Ambystoma mexicanum. The sequence continues at coordinate 410,598,907 of NC_090927.1, forward strand.
GAAACTAGGAAAGAAATTCGAGCCTTCTTGGGGTTTGTGGGGTATTACAGGAGATTCTTACCACACTTCTCTACCATAGCTGCACCGCTTACAGATGCGCTGAAAACCAACCGTCCCCTACAGATCACCTCGGAGGCAGTGCAAGCATTTCAGACGCTGATCCGGATGATTTCCACAAAACCTGTTCTCCATTGTCCTGACTTTTCAAAGGAATTCTATTTGCAGGCGGCTGCCTCGGGATGTGGTTTAGGAGCAGTGCTGTCCCAGGGGACGGAGCAAAACCTTTGCCCAATAGTCTTCATCAGTAGGAAGTTACTTCCACACGAGATTCCATACTCAACGCTGGAGAAGGAATGCCTGGCCATAAAATGGGCTGTGGAGTCTCTCCGATATTACCTACTGGGTAGACGGTTTACCATTTTTACCGATCATGCACCCCTAAAATGGTTGGCTACACAAAAAGACTCAAACCATGGAGTTCTGAGATGGTTTTTGACGCTACAGCCTTACCAGTTCGTGACTGTGCATAAACCAGGAAAATATCAGATGGTGGCTGATTACTTGTCACGTGCCATGGACCTGCCCGAACAGGCATGGGTCCTGGGGGGGGGGGTGGGGGGGGGCAAAGTATGAGGTGGAAGCAGTGGCAGCCGCCCTGGATACTGAGAGAAAGGAGGAGGTTGCGGAAGGGGCCCGTCAAGTGCTGGCCATCAATGAAAAGAGACAGACTACAGATCCCAGAATGCCCCACGAAATACTGCATCAGGGGTGAGGCACATCGATGGGTAAAGAAAGGAAAAAGAGGAAAGGGAGAACCGGGTTTCCTTATGTTAAAACCGCCCGAACACAAACAAAGTACAGGGTTAACCCACAGTGGACAGAGCAGGGAGGTGGTGAGGAATCAGAGTCAGGTGTGTTAAAACCGTTGCTGAGAACACGTGGGGCTGATTACGGGGGAGGGGCCGGACATGGGATAAATGCAACTTCAAGAGACTCAGGAGGCGTTTTATCTTGCAGGAGCAGCGCGTGGCAAGAGACGCCGCACCCGAGTGGAGTGAGACCAGCCAAGAATACGAGTGGGCTTACTAGTAAGAAGCGGAAAGTCCACAGAGTGACGCCGTACCCGGTCCAAGGCTCAAGACATTCCAGTGGAGACAAACGGCCTCCGAAGAAAAGGATTCGGAGGGGTGAAGTGTGTACTATTGCCATTTGTTATTTTGTTTTCATGGCCGGCGGACAGGTTTGAAGGGTGAAAGCCTGTAATCGCCTGGCTGTTATTTTGGAACTAATTAAGCCCAGCAGCGGAAGGTACAAATAAAGCAAGGCACAACGCCTGTGCCTATGAGGTGAAAGGAACCGTCATCATTTGGCTGAAGTTATTGATCTGTGACCAGTAATAATTGTGCAATAAACCGCTGTGAAAGGAAATCCTCGTTTGTCTCCAGCTGACTATATAACAGGCACGAAACACTATTTTGTTGTATAGGTGCCTTACAAATACCCAATAAATTAAAATATGACCCCAAAAAAAAAAAAATAACACAGGTTTTGCACTATTGATACTAATATGTTCACATTTCACTCCCATTATAAGCATGCCTTTGGCAAACGATGCAAGGTACCATTTCACGTTCTTTTTTTGTTCTGATGTGAAGTCTTGAAAGACAGCCTACAAGCCATTTTTTTTATAATGTTGTGGAATTGCATTCTGGCATTTTTAGTATTTAAGATGGGGTGAAAATAATGCAACATTTGTACTCTTTGTTTAACATACTTCTATAAGGATTCCTATATTGCTGGAGTACTTTAATTATGACTTTTCAAGTTCGATTTATAAAACAGACTATTGTTCAAAGCCAAATGTCGTGAGGAGAAGGGGAAAGGATCAGAGGGAAAGTTTATTGTTATGATTTGCCAGGTCCATGGATGTGGGAAGAGAGGTTGCAGGACTGAAGATGTCCTACCTAGGCCTGTGCTGATTTTCAGGGTACAAGTTGCGATTACATGTGCATTGACAGCATCTGCCCACGTTTCTCCTTTGCCAAATCCATCACCCTGGGGTGTTTTTGAGGTCCGCATTCAAAAATACTTGTTTGCACAAGTTTCACACCAGGATTTTAACCCACATGAAAGTGTCTCCAAAGTACACGTCTTGTATTGGTATTTTCGAATATTTCAATTTAGATTTTTTAGATAAAAAAGTTGCACATCTTTTTTGATTTATTTTGTGAAAAACAATGTTCATTTCCATTTTGAATGCTCTTCTATTAGGAAAGGCCAGTTGAATTGAATTTAGCATTTTCACTTTAGGATACGTTCAGTCCCTGTCCGGTTATGATCCCCAACACTTTTTTCTGGACTGCAACCCTATTGATAACATTTGAATATCTGCGGAATTGCTTGCTCCGACTGCCTTAGCACCTTTCTGGTAAATAGGCCTAGTTACAATTGCACTATCCTGCAGCAAAAGCACTCTGCCCTGTCTGTCTCTGGGCCAATCCCTGCCCTTACATCCTTGGAACATGCAGTCACATTATGTATGTTTGTATTACTTACTAGTGATCTTCATCACTCTTTGTCCTGCTCTTCCTTATCACAGAACTTTCATTTGCAGTAGCCATCTCTACAAATGACTAGGTTGGCTACTCCGAAATAAACCTAACTCCGGATATTGCTACAACCGTAATATTGACAGTTAAAATCCAAATATAGAATGTAGGTTATTGGATCCCAACGGATATTAATGACCAATTTTGTGACATAATTTTCTGCGATGCAAGGAAAGGTGCCCCATACATGGCTCAGCCCTTTGGGGGGCGGGGAGGGGGGGGATTTAACCAATCCACACAGGTACATTGGCTGGTGGTGCAGGCGCATTGCGTAACTTACTGATATGGTGTAGCTGGGCTCCCACTACATCTTAAACTGGAGAAAACCGTAGTGGGGCGTGCAGATATGAAACCACTGACACTGGACTTCATGAGTGCTCCTTCAACCCTGTGCAGACCACGCTGTTCCCCTCAAGGGCCATTTTTGAAAGAACGGGAGCAACATGTACGTACTATGGATGCCTCCCCGATGATGCTCTGGAATAGGCTAGAGTACCACTCAATAGGGGACTTATTTCCAAATGGAAAGTTCCTGACAATGCAAACATGGCCGGAGGCACAGGGTCACAACCACGGAAATACTCCAGTTTTATAGACTAAGAGCTGCAGTGCAACAACGATGGGAAGGTTACTTGCTAAAACCCACTGGGAATGATTTGCTGGTCCTCAAATACAACTCGTACGGCTTCCAGAGAATAGTTGCCTCTTTATACACTAGAATATTAGATAGAACCCTTATGAAAAGTGCTAAGGCTCGCGATAAACGGACAGCTAAACTGGAGTTGGACGGGATGTGGAAGAACATGTGTTTATTTACTAAATCAGTTTCCATTAATAAGAGGTTCAAATTGATACAGTATACGATCGCACATGTTACACTACACACACCACGAGCACTGCAGAAAATATACCCGGCCTGGGGGGGCAGGGTGGCGTTGCCAAAGATGTGGCCAAGATAGGGATGGCTATATACACGTTGTGGAACTGCCCCGGGCTGGTGACCTTTTGAGAACAGAAGTACGACACCGTTTTAGGTGGTGAACAGGCGATTGTAAGGGTCACCTGTGAGTGCTTTGTTTGGTGTGTGGGTGGGGATCCCGGAGAAGCAACTGAGGGCCTTTCTAAATGTGGGGTATTTGCTGGCAAAACGCTGCATTCTTCCGCGATGGCAATGCCAATCGTCTCCAAGCAGGCAAGAATGGTTAAGGGACCCAACATGGGTTAATGAATGTGAGGATACATCTATTGCTATACAGCCATCAAAATCACGTCCTAGGGATGTATGGATTGAGCTTCAGACGTTCCTTACCAAAGACTAAATGCATAATCTGAGTTACTGTAGACGGCAAGTCAGCCAATACGTGAAGCCTGTGCAACAACAATACAATGTACACATGTAGCAAGATTTACGATGTATGCTTAACATGTATATAAACAAAGTGCTTTTTTTTTCCAAACACGCTGTGCACGCCACACTTGCAGGTCCAATCAGAATACTCTGCATCTACAAGATATTTGTATTTGCTTTTTATTTATGAATACCAAATTGATATGGAAATTGCAGGTACAGAAGAGAAAGAAAACCAATTACAAAAAACAAAACGTACGAGAAATGATCATGGCCAGATATGTTCTATTCTTTACTTTTGAGTAGCGCTCATTGCCCCATTTACTACTTCTTGTTAGGCTGAATGGGGACTTTTAGGTGGTGGGATATTCCTACACACATACAAGTCTTACTACCTCTACGTCCTCTTCCTTGTCCCAGTACTCACTTCAGTTTTTACCTTTCCATTCAGAACCAATTCTGATTTTTGTACCCCTACCCCACGGTGTACCCCCCCCTCACAAACTCAATCCTAACAGTGCGAGCCTTCCCTCAGGTACACAGTGAAAACAAAAATGTAGTCAGTGAAAATGTCATGGTGAAAATACCTCTACAGTGAAAATGTTGCCAAGCAAAATGTAGTCAATAAATGCAGCTGAAAGGTAGCCAGAAATGTGGTACTGCTCGAAGGTTGTTGGGGTTAAGGAAGGTTTTGTGGGCTTGTGATTGCCTGTGACTGGGTAAGTGTTATGATAGGGGTCATGGTAATGCTAGGGCTAAGAGTAATGCTGTGGATAAGTGTTAAAGATAGGGAAGTTGGGGAGGGCTGTGGATGTTGGCTTAAGATAGGGGGTTAGAATAAACCTAGTGGTTAGAGCAAAGTAAGCATTAGGGTAAGTGTTAGAGTTGCAGGTAGGGTAAGGCAAGGTTAGGATTAGAGCAAGGGTTTGGGCAACAGCTATATCACTTCTGGAGAGCTGGGTTGGAGTTCAGTTCACTGTTAATTTTCCATTGGTTTTGTATTTAGTAACATGCAAATAAAAGGCTCGAGTACGCTGAAGGTTAGTGTTCTGTAAGAGTGCAGCATAACAATTAGAGCTAGCAGAAGGTTAAGTAAGGGTGATTGTGGAGGCTTTATTAAAGGTTTGGGTCATCGTTAGGGTTACAGCATTGTACTGTTGTGCATTTACAAATTGTTTTTGGTGACCTTATTACTGGCAACACCTTTACAATGATTGTATTGAACAACAACATTTTTGAAAACTACTTTTTGCTGGCTACATTTTCATAGGACATGTTCACAAAGAACCTTCCCTTATTGCTGGGCTCAAGGACAGGTGAGGAGATTGACCAAAATCACAAGGAGGCCTGTGGAGAAGAGTCTAAATGGGATATTAACAGTAGGCTTGGTGGTTGCTGCCCAAAAGGAGGTTTCTTTGCTTGAAAAAAGTGGCCTGGCATTCTTATATCTTAGGGTACACCACCCTCTGCTGGTCCGCTACTGTTGGTATGAAGCACCATTGCTTTAAGTGAGGTCAGAAAACAATGGGCTGCAACCTAAATTATGGGCGTGGCCTGAAGTGTCCACAGAACAATAAAAAGAGAAAAATGTCAGGTTACCTTTTTTTTTTTATTATTGTCTCGCACTGGGAATTCAAGCACTGCCAGCGACACGCCAGTGTCGAATTACACGGTGCTATTTTCATTGGTACTCAATTCATTTGGTTTCATTCAATAGACTGTAGAGCAGTCAATTGAATGAAACCAATGAAATCGGGCACCTGCGAAATAGCAGTGCGATGTGACGCCGTGCTAGGGATTCCAACCCGAACCCTGCCGCTGACAACCAGTGTTGCAGCTCACTGTCATAGGTGCACAATCTCTTGTTTTATACAACAGACTGCATGACGCTAAGCATGTTATGGGCTGAGCAGTCGATGAATGAAACAGACGAAATCAACCAACTAAATAACAGCACAGTGCAACGTGGCACTAGCTGGTCACTGGCAGTACGTGGGTTCAAATCCTGCACAGGGCTGACAAGGGTAAGGAGAACCTGGCTCGATCATGGTTTTGGGAGATTGCTGGGGTTGAGCCCCAGCTAACTTAAAGTACTGGGAAGGACCGCATTCCACAACAAAATGGTGCTGCTGAAGAAAAGAAACCACCAAGACGTTCCTTCTGCTGCTAGAGTGTTGAAGGGAGCAGTCTGACAAAACAAGTTGGTGTGTGTGCGTGTGCGCGCCCAGGGATAAAATACTGTGAAAAGTATCTCCTCGCAAACATTCTGTAATAGGTTGGTAACCTTAAGTAGGCTAGATGCACGAGTTTCAAGGCCATGATCAACGGGGCACTCTCTGAAGCCAAAGGCCTTGAAACCCATGCATCTGCAACTTTCCTCCACCATTTAATTTGTCGGTTATTTTCCCCCTCTTGTTCTTCCTAGACAGTGATAGGATTTTTCATGTTTTCTGTTAAGCACCTACTAAACTGCCTGGAGGAAGCAGTTGCACCTCTGAGATATTATAATGGCCTATTACCAAGGACAAGGGCTCGGAAAGTGGATTACTACATAGAAAACACACAAAAAATGTGCCACTGACCCGCAGCCCATCACAGCGAAGACCCTGTGAAACCAGCCCTACTGTGACACGTTATGTTATTGTGCATTTATATAGCGCCTTATGTACCATTGGTATGGTCTCAAGGTGCTGGTAGGTTGAACGCCCTCGGGAACCGAAGCTCAAGTCAGTAGAGTCAAAAGGTGTGTGTGAGCACTGGATATGTGTGCAGCTGGTGTAGCATTCGTGTGAAAGCTGCTTCTTAGCGGTAGGTGTGGTGGTTGAGAGATCAGGAGTATGCGTTTGTTCTGGCAGGTTGTAATCCAGGCCGATTCTGGCTGCGTTGGGCCTGAGGAGAACGCCTAGGCTGGAGGGTGTGTAACCAGCAGTGTTTAGTTAGGGTGATGGGGAGTATGAGGCAGATGATGGTATGAGAACAGCTATACCGAATGGTGTCATAGTATCGCTGTGTTCTATTTGAGTGGTGGTGCAAAGAAGAGAGTAAGCGTAGAGATGTGAATAAGGCAGTTTAGGCCTCTTGTGATCGACCCCACTCCAATAGTTCCATGTGCTCCATCCGTTCCATGTACTCCAACTGTTCTGTGCATTACGACCGTTTCAAGCGTTCAGACCGTTCCTTTCAATGCTCTTTGAGACGTTCCATGCCCTCCAAACCATTCCATGTAAGTCACGCCAGTATATGGACTTGCATCCGTTCCATGTACTTCAACCTTTTTATGAACTGCTCATTTCATTCGTGCTACCCACGTTATCCTTTCTCCATGCATCCTCCATCCACATACGTCATCTTCACATGTTCCATCCACTTCACCCACTTCACCCGTTCCATCTACATACTATATACCCTTTCCGTCCACATATTTCACCCGTTCCACCCACTTCATCTGTTCCACCCACAATACTTCACCCGTTCCAAACTCATACTTCAATCGTTCTATTCAATATATTTGACCCATTTTGTCCTCATACTTCACCCGTTCCTTACTCAAGCCCACACAGACCAAGAAGAATCAAAAAGAAACCAACCTTTGCAAGGAAACCGTGCTCTGTGTGGGTGCGTGTGATTCCCTTGAAAGGATAACGACCAATGAGAGACACAGAGCTGCCCAGCCTCCAGTTTCTGGTCTCTGTGCTAGTAGGGATCTTCCATTCAAGATGGAGAAAAAACACAGCACCCAACCTTTTGTGTCACCAAGGCGGGTGAAAACACCCGATTTTCTTTTTGGCGGGTGAGAGGCCACATAAGTGAATGGGCATACGAGGGACTTGGTGGGTTCAGCTGGTTGCTTGCTTAACAAAAGGATTTTAAGTTCCTTCTTGGAATATAGTAAAGAGCAAACTGGGTGCATAGCCAGGCTTCACCTCTTGGCTAACCACGTGACCCCAGGCAAATTATTTTCTGTCACTCATGTGCCCTGGCTGCCAAAAGTGGGTCGCCAGGTATGTTTGTATATTTTATTGCGGGGCGGGTGCCTAATATATGGGTGTCGTGGCTGAAGAGGTTGCAGGGCGCCGTAAGTCAATAACCTTTCGCTGGCTCTCTGTTTGGCGCACGTAACATGCGTGAGGGACCTATCTTTCACCTGTATGAGCCATAGTGTGCCAGATGGCTATACAGGCAAGACAAGCACTTCTTTTAATCGACTGCCTCTGCCGCTTGCCACGCAAGCTGATTTGCGCCAATGTTCTAACACAGAATAGTAACATTTAAACCAAAGAGCCTGGTTACAAGTTTGTAAAAGACAAGTTGCACCGGTCTCCAAGCCAAATGCAAATTATCTATTACCAGCGGTATTGAGACCTTTCATATAAATCTCTGTGCGCAAAATGTGAGATCGCCGACATTTAACGCGAGGGCTGGCCCGGTTCTTACCTCCGTAAGCCGCCATGATGTCAGTGCAGGCGCTGCTAAGTGTGAACCCAGAAGCAGAATTGCACACATGAAGAAATGGGCAAAATGGCCTCTTCCCTTTAGCACCACCTCACCGGCAACTAGTATTCTCCGCGGCCATATTGGAATGACTGTGGCTGCTTTATATAATAACCACAACATCGAGTCGTGCCTCTGTGTACAAATGTTTATTAACAAAATATATATAACCTCAACCAAAGTAGTATTTACCTGATGATGATTCTAATGAAAACATTTGTATAATACAATAACATGTATAGTTAATTAAACTCAGCATGTGTACTGCGATTACTGTGTGCTCCATATCCTTAATCATGACTTTTCGATGATATTTTAAGACAATGTCACTTGACGAATAAAAGAACAGCTCCGTGGATCGTAGCCGGCCAACGTAAAACGATCCCCTTGCTAAAATGTCCTTCAAGTAATGAGAGATGGCAGACGATCTTTGCGCCTATTACGTTTTCTGTTTCTAAATCTACCCTTCTGTGAATTGTAGCAATAAAGAGAACGTGCGTGTGTTCTTGTTTTGTTATTTTTTTTTATATTGAATACAGAACTTACAACCACAGGATCCCCTAAATGAAACTTAAAGACCACATTCAATCATACCTGCCTACGTTTGAAAATCAAAATTTCTGAGATTTATGCCCCGCCCACAGTCACACAAAACTCCGCCCATTTTCACATGGCTCCGCTCACATGTTAAAAAGGTAAAATATCAAAACTCTGTTGTAATGTGATGTGAAGTCAGAAATTTGCAGTTCAAAGTGAAATGTGCATATTTCATTAAATTGCCTTTTCACAACCACCCAAATTGCATAGGAAAAAAGGCATCCGCCTTCCATAAAATCAACACGTTATAATGTGCACATGTAAACTCCAAGAACCAACACAGGTTTTCCCTGAATTGTGCAGTACTGAAATTGGACATTTCAACGTAGTTGTATTTCATCAGTGTTGAGTATCGTGGGGGTGTTGGGGGGGCCCCACGCAGTCACACACACACTCGCTCCTCATACGTCCAAGGAGCTACGCCGGAGACATGTGGATGGTTTGGGTCCCTGGCGCGAACTGCCGCACGGGCCGTGTTTATTAACACTGCGCATGCGTGAGCCTCCTTCTGGCTCACGCATGCGCCCAACAGCGTATTACTACGCAACATCCCTTCTTTTCCCCCCGAAACAGAAAACATGAACAAACATAGAATTAACAGTGCTCAAATACAACTTAAACTCTTAGTGTATCACTGATCACGAAGCAGGGTCCATAAGGAAGTCTTGGAACCTCTGCGGCGGCCTGCGCCCCGCCCGGCTCGGGTACCTGCGTGCTTCATCCTGAGGTACATCGGGCGTCCCCTGAGTCTCGGGCGGTTCATCGTGTCTCAGTGTTGACTCGGCATTCTACTCCGGGTCGGGTGTGACTGTCTCCTCCGAGCTCGCAGTTGCGATGCGCTTGAAGAAGGACACGTTCCTGGTGACAGTCCCTCGTGCATTGGCGGCGGTGACCATAGACCCTTTGACGTGCGTCACCCCGAGTGGCTGCGTCTCATATGGTAGTGACAACTTTCCTTCCGGCCTTCTGTTTCGCACTAGCACGGTGTCTCCCACAGCAATGTCTTTCTCTGGGAGCCTCCTCCTGGTGGTCTCTCTTTCATTCTCAGTGGCTCTCTCCGCTTGCACCTGCTCATTATTGATCTCTCCCGGATGTCGACCTTCGATTTCTGGTAACAATCCTCTTGGCACCCGTTTGAAGAGCGCCTCCGCCGGGGCGACCCCAGTGGACTGATGCGGGGTCGAGCGGTACTCTCGGAGAAATTCAAACAGGTTACGTCTTAGATCTTCCCCTCCATTCATTGATATGCAGAACACCTTGTTGAGCGTTCGCATAAATCGCTCTACCTCCCCATTTGCTCTTGGCCAGAGGGGTGTGACCTTACGATGTTTTATCCCTCTTTCTTCACAGTAGGTTGCAAACTGCTGCCCTTTGAACGGGGCACAGTTGTCCGAGCACAACTCCCTTGGAAACCCATGCGTGGCAAACATTTTCTCCAACGCCATGATGGTGTGTCCGCTGGCTGTGGACTCGTCCAGCTCAACTTCGGGATATCGTGACCACTGATCGGTCACCACCAGAAAGTACATTCCCCGGCCTGTGGACCCAAAATCGGCATGTACTGTCCCCCATGGCTGGTCGCTCCTTACCATTGCTTGGATCGGCGGCCCTCTTTCCACTGGACTCGCAGCTTGGCAGGGAATGCAGTTCTTCACAAACTCCTCCACTCTGCTTTCCAGCTCCGGGAACCAGACCTTTAATCTCAGACGAGCTTTCATCTTGGCCATCCCCTGGTGGCCATTATGGGCGAGATGTAGGACTTTGTCAACTAATGTTCTCGGGATCACAATCTGGTGACCCCTCAGCAGGAGGCCGTCATCCGCCACCGTCAACTCGTGCCGCGCCTTCCAGAGGGCTTGCAGGTCCTTTTGAGCCCCTATGATCCTCCTGGAGTTGTCTTGCAGGACCTCACGCCACTCCCCACTCGCTATCGCCTGTCTGATTTTGGTGAACGTTTCGTCCCTGTTGGATTCCTCTGCAATTACCTGGCGGGCCAGGGCAATGGGCAGCGCAGATTCGACAGCCAGGTGTACGGCCTCTACGCAGTCGGCCACTTCAATGGAGTCTCGGAGCCTCCCCGAGCGCGGGTGGCGGGACAGATAGTCTGCCGGGTTAAGTGTTCCTGGGCGATACAGTAGTTTGACCCCGTACTCCATTAGCGAGAGCATCCATCGTTCAATGCGAGGTGGTGGTTTGGACGAGGTCCCTGATAGAATTGGGATTAGGGGCTTGTGATCCGTCATCACGACAACCGGTTTCCCCAGAATGTAAATGCGGAAATGTTTGCACCCCCACAGTATGGCCAAGGCCTGCCGCTCGATCTGAGAGTATCTCCTCTCGGTCTCGGTGAGGGCTTTGCTGGCATAAGCGATGGGCCTCATGGTTCCTTGATTGTCCGCCTGCATAAGAACTGCTCCCAGGCCCACGGGGCTGGCGTCGACCACAATTTCAGACTCCCGGTCCGAGTTGAAATAAGCCATGGTTTCTTGCCCTGATAGGGCGCTCTTAATGTCATCGAACGCCCGCTGCTCTTTTCCACTCCAGTTCCATGCGACGTCATTCCTGGTGAGCGCTCTTAAGGGCTCTGATAGCGAGGCTAGGTCACGGATGAAGCGACCGCAATAGTTCACCATCCCCAGGAAGCTTCTAATCTCCGCTGGAGATGTCGGTGGAGCGGCTTCACGGATGTCCTTCACTTTCTCTGGATCAGGGGAGATCCCTCCAGCATGGAAAACGAAACCAAAGAACTCCAACCTGTCTTTCAGAAACTCATACTTTTCTTTGTGTAGTGTTAGACCTAGAGTGCGCAGCCTTTCCAGGGTGTTCTCTAGGCGCTTCAGATGTTCTGCCTCCGATCGGGCAAAGACCAGGATGTCGTCCGACATGTTGATCACTCCCTTGAGTCCTGACAGAGCTCCCCTGATGGCATTTTGGAAGACTTCTGCCGCGGAAGAGACTCCAAAGCTGAGCCGCTTGTATTGATATAACCCCTCATGAGTCGTGAAGGTCGTAATGTATCTGGACTCGGGGTGTAACTCTAACTGGTGATATCCAGATTGTAGGTCCAGTTTTGAGAATACTTTCGCTCCCTGGAGTTCCCCGACGATATCATCTAAGGTGGTCGTGATGTGGCGTTCCCTCTTGATGGCTACATTGGGTAGCCTCATGTCCACGCAGATGCACACTGCGCCTGGCTGTTTAGGCTTCGGGCCACTACAATTGGGGAGACCCAAGGGGTGGGGCCTTCCACCTTTTCGATGATGTCTCGGTCAATCAGGGACTGCAACTCTTTCTCCACCTGTGCTCTCAGATGGAACGGGATACAGCAGTGTTTGAGAGCTGTTGGTCTCACTGACCCGTCTATGTGGAGGCGTATTGGATCAGCTTTCAGTTTTCCTATGCCATTGAAGATTGTCTCGAACCGTTGCAGTAGGTTTTCCAGGTCGGCGCAGTACACCGCAAATGAGAAGTGGACAATGTTTAGCGCTTCAGCGGCGGTGCAACTAAGGAGTGAGTGTGGGCTCACACCTGTGACGAAGAATCTTGCTTTGATTCTGGTCTGTCCATGAGTCACTGGTGCTACGAATACCCCCTGGATGGGGAACGGAGTGTGTCCACCATAAGCATATATGCGTGCCGTGGATTCTGCCAACCCTGGTGGGCCAGGCAACGCGTTGTAATGTTCAGTCGCTAGCATACAGATGGACGCTCCAGTGTCTATCAGGACCGGCGTGGGTGTTTCCCCAATGTTCACTGTGCATATGGGCTGGCGCCGTTTTCCTGGGCCTTTGGCGATACTGGAGATGAAGAAGATTTCGTCCTCCTCTTCCTCTTCTTCTGCGATGTTCAAATCTTGCATGCCCTGTTCAATGGACGACACACCCCGTATCCTCCTAGAGGTGCCTCGGCCAACTCTCTCGGGACCTCTTGACGCTGCGACTGGTGTCGTTGCCCTGCACACTCTCGCATAGTGTCCCGGAGTGCCACATCTGCCGCAGGTTCCTGATTTGGCGGGGCACTCGCCTACATGTGGCAGGTCATATCCGCAGTATTGGCATGATGGAGCATTGCTGTGACCTGTGGGTGGGTCTCCATCTCTTGGCGCCCATCTTGCCTTCCCTGGTGCATAGCGACCGACTGCAAAAGCTTCTTCCTCCTTCTTTACATGAGTAGCTGCGTCCATCTTTGCCCCCCTGGCATCAGCCAGTTCATATGCTCTCCCCATGTCTAGGATTTGTTGTAGGGTTAGCCCAGGTTCTCTCAAAACCTGCCTCTGCAGTTTTCCGGAGCTGCACCTTTGCAGCAACTGGTTACGAACCATCTCTTCTTCGTTACCCCATCTACAGGAGCTTGCTAGGTGTCGGAGTCGCGCACAGAACTTGTCCAATGATTCATCTTCTCGCTGCTTCTCCGCGCACATGACAAACCTGTCAAAGTCTACGTTTGCCATGGGGAGGAAGTAATCCCTGAGTGCTTGTTTCACTGCAGCGTAGGTGGCCACAGGGATGGTCAGCGAGTCATAGATCTTGTGTACCTCCACCCCTGCCGAGTATACCATGATGGCGATCTTCTCTGCATCTTCTGTGACCCCCGCGGACGTGAAAAACATTTCTAGCCGTTTCACCCACAGGAGCCATTTTGGACCCAGCTTAGATGGAGGGCCTGTGGTATCAAATTCAGGCATGGGGCTTAGCGTGCTGTTCATCCTGCGTGGGATGGGGGCAATTGCACCATCTAGGTAATCTTCTTCCCCCATCTTGGTGAATAGCACTCACCGGTCCTTGCTGGACACCTTCTGTGGCTGCTGGGCTGGTGTGCTGAGTCCCCTTGCGATGTGGTGCTCTTCCTGCACCCTTTTCTCCTCCTGGTCCCCTGTGCCACAGCCCTGTAAATGTAAGGGCTGTGGAATTTCCAAAAATTGCTGCTGGGCAAAGCAAAAGTGCAAGTGGCGCACGAGCACCCTCACGGGCCGCTACCACTGCCTTTCACGTGTTGACCAAGATGGCCGCCGGCCATACGCGTGGACTCGTGTGGACGCGAGTCAACGTTCTTCTCCTAGAACGTTGCCGGAGCGGAGGATGGCTCCCGCGCCGTCCTCGTCACCAGTGTTGAGTATCGTGGGGGTGTTGGGGGGCCCCACGCAGTCACACACACACTCGCTCCGTATACGTCCAAGGAGCTACGCCGGAGACATGTGGATGGTTTGGGTCCCCGGCGCGAACTGCCGCACGGGCCATGTTTATTAACACTGCGCATGCGTGAGCCTCGTTCTGGCTCACGCATGCGCCCAACAGCGTACTACTACGCAAAAATCAGGTTATATATAGTGGCGAGTTGTCCAGCCTGCAGACCTGATGGCTGTGGTTCAATGGGGCTGAGTCCACCCTAACCTGGGCAAAAAAATCGAAAGCAAAATGTTATGTTTTGTTTGATCACGTACAGGTGAGTGTGTCTCCATTTGGAATGTTTGAGTGGAATGTTTATCCTTGGGAAGGTAGAGTTCTATTATTGTCAGTTGGAGCTAACTTTCTACATTGGTCAGACCGGTGGATGTCTTTCCCCCTGATTACTTACGATCTCAATTTAATACTGCCTTACCTGTGAATAACAACTGTTCACATTAAAGAACTCAAAATAATCTTGGGCCACGCAGCTTTCATTCTGTTTCAAAGTGTGTGATCCGGGATTCCAAGATGGCCGCCGGCACTGAGTAGCTGTGCTGACAGCGCTCCCTGGACCCATCCGTTTGTAAGGTGCCCACCACCCACTTCACAGACTTCGTTTAAGCATCAAGTGGACCCCTGTGGACTTTAAGGGGCGAGAAGAGTGCTGGTGGCGAGCGTTGCCCCGGAGAAGCCGAGGCGAGAAAGTGGAGCCGGGACCTGCGAGGCGAGGAGGAACTGCGGAGCTAGTGGCAGCGGGCCCGCCCGTGAGCGACGGGCGGTGTGCGGAGAGGCGTGAGTCTGGGAGGTGCCCCGCCGCTCCGGAGGGAGTAGCCGCCGTCCCGTCCTACGTTGAGCAGCATTGCAGCGAGCAACTAGAAGAGGAGAACCGCCGGCGCTCGGCAGCGTGGGACGCCGTGCCGGGGACGGCCTCCTTCGTTGGCGGATCCCCAGGCTGCGGGAACCGGCGCCCCCCGCAGGGAGCGGCCCGTGAGTGGAGGCGGTCTGGGTGGACGGAGCCTGCGGCGGGCCCGGCGGCTGGGGCTCTGAAGCTGGGAGCCACAAAGCGGAGCGGAGGCGGATAGCCTGGAGGTGGGTGCCTGGGCGCAGCGAGGAGAGGAGCCTTATCTTTGGGGTTCTCCCGTCCCTGCTGGCCGCGGCTTGGGCGGTGGCCGGCGGCGGAGGACTGGACCTCGCCGACCCGGGAGGAGCGGTCGGACATCGGCTTGCCCTGTCCGCTCCGCATTGTGGGAGAGTTGGAGACTCGCTTCCCCCTGCCCCTCGGAGGTGAGGAGAGAGGCCCGGGGGACTCAGACTCGGCTTTCCTTGGGGACGGGAGAGACAACAGAAGGACCACGTACGTTCTCTGGAGGCGCGTTCAGCGCGGAGTGGACTCCATCCCTCCATCAAGCGACGCTGCGCCAGGCCTGGGCGGTGTGTGAGGAGGCAAGCGGAAAAAGCGCCCGGGATAGCTTTGCAGGTCCCCCAGGAATTAGGGGGCAGACTCTACCTGCGCAGATGGCCGTTAAAGCCTGCTCCTTGCCCGCGGATCCTGCTTCAGCAAGAGGTCAGTGAAGCGCAGCTGGGGTGGAGCCAGCCAGTGGGGGGGAGGTGGCCGGCATGTCCACGAAATCTAAGGGAAGAGGGGGGAAGCACCTACAGGCCTCTGGGGACAACACGGGTACCCTCCAAGCCATGTGGTCGGCGCAGAACTCGAAGGAGGGGTCCGAGGCCCTGGGGGGCACGACAAGGGAGGAATCCGCGCTAAGGCGAGCAGAGGATTTCGCAAATATGCCCAGACATGAGTTGATTGGAGAGCTACACACCTTGCAAGCCAATCTAGCTAAGACTTTCCAAGAACAGTTTCAGTTAATGCGCACAGACCTGAATGAAGCTGTGGGGGAGTTGAAGCAAGAGATGCGACAACTGGGGGAGAGGACCGATATCCTGCAGAAAGGCCTCCAAGAAGTGGATAAAGACAACGCAGCAAATAGTGAAGCTATAGAGAGGCTGGATGTCGCCACCAGGAATCTCGAACTCCAAGTGGAAGACCCTGAAAACAGGTCCCGTAGGGTCAACATACGGGTTAAAATATTGCCTGAATCTGTGCCCGATAAGGCTCTGAAAGCGACACTGCAAGGTATCTTTGTGGACATCTTGGATGAGGGCAGTCCAGAGGTGGTGGAGTTGGATCGTGTGCATAGAAGTGGACGATTGGCCAGGGGCCAGATGGCGAGGCCAAGGGATGTACTGGCCGCATTTACCCGGTATGCCCAGAAGGAGGCGGTGCTCAGAGTAGCAAGATTATGAAAACCATTTATGTTCGAGGGCCAGCAGATCGCTCTCTTCCAGGACCTGGCGAGCAGTACACTCCTAAAGAGGCGACAGATGGGCCCAGTGGTGAAGGTCCTTAATGAGAAAGCAATTCGATACAGGTGGACCTTTCCTTTTGGCTTGCTCTTTGAATGGGAGGGATCCCAGAGATGAATCACATCCCTCCAAGAAGGGGCTGCTCCTCTACACGTTGAGCTGGAGGATCCCCCCCCTGGTGCAGGCCTTCCGGGCCCGAGTAGTCGCTCGGGATCCAAGCCCTGGGATTGGACGACGGTACGAGTGAAGAGGAAAAGGGGACCCAGAGGAAGTGGTCGATGGAGTGATTGAACATCCAGTGAAGCTAGAAGCGGCTCTCCGGGGCAGTCTTGATCTGACACGGGGTGGTAGAGGTGGTGGGCCTCTTTAGGGTGTCTAAGTTCTCAGGGGTCGTAGGGGGTGCAACCATGTTGGAAGCAGAAAGGGCGAAGATGCCCAAGGTTAGCGGGTGGTGTGGGCGGGAAGGTGTTAGCCTTCACGGGGGGCTAGAAGGGGGGATTTGGGGGAGTATGGGGGGGCGGCGACGAGCAAAAGTTGGAAGGGCGATGTTGAGAGGCACTCCCACTCAACAGCGATTCTACTCTACTGGGGGTTCCCTTAAGTGGCTAACACATAATGTGAGGGGGTTGAATACCCCTCTCAAAAGGAAAAAGCTGGAGCACTTCACACAAAAGGAGAAGCCAGATATTATGGGTCTTCAGGAGATGCACTTGCTCCATAAGGACCAGGGTAGGTTGAAATTGCGAGGTTTTGATCAGATCTTTCACGCCTCAGCCCCCTGTAAGGCAAGGGGGGTAGCCCTGGCAATTAGGAATACGGTAGACTTCAAGTCCTGCGAGGTGCTTAGGGACAAGGAAGGGAGGTATATTGTAGTTAAGGGGAAGTGTCAGGGGGTCCCTTTGATGATAGCGGTAGTGTACGCTCCCAATATGGGCCAGGAACCCTTTCTGCAACGGGTTTTGAATTTGTTGAAGAGCACTCGTGGGGTCAAATTGTCCTTCTGGGGGATCTTAACTCTTCATGGGATAAGAGAAAGTATAGGACAGGAGGCAGTGTGGAGGGGGGAGGAGCTGTAATATCAGCGGACTTGAAGGAAAGAGTCAGCAGGTTGGGGCTAAGGGATGCCTGGAGGGAGCTAAGGGGGGACGAGGAGGGTCACACTTTCTTGTCGGGCGTTCACGTTTCCCGATCAAGAATCGATTACATATGGGTCTCGGTTGCTTTAGTTGGAGCCATTCGGGAGGTATGCACGGGGCCAATAGGTATTGCAGATCACAAAATAGTCTCTCTGGAGTTGGATGTGGGTCAGAGGAGAAGGGGGATTTGGGGCTGGAAACTCCCAGGGCCATCTTGAGGGATCCAGTAATCAGAAAAGGCGTTGAAGAGAAAATCAAGTTCTTTTTTGACACCAACAAGAAGGGGGATACTGGGGAGGACACGAGGTGGGACGCCTTTAAAGCCACCCTTAGGGGGAATTGATAGCGATATCCGCCCACCGAGAGAAGCAACTGCAAGCGTTGGAATCGCATTTAGAAGCAGAAGTGGAGGTGGCTAGACAGGCGGCGGGGGGAACCCCCTCGAGGAGGGCAATGCTGGCCTATAGAAAGGCAGTAGGAACTCCTATGTACTAAGAGGGCGGAGGGGGCCTTATTATCTGTGCGACAAAAATATTATGCAAAGGCCAATAGAACTGGCTCCCTGCTGGCCCGATTGCTCGGAGGTAAAAGGACCAGGAATGCGATAACAGCTTTGAGGTCGGCCACGGGGGAATGGGTTACGGACCATGACAGGGTTCAGGAGGCCTTTGCTGAGTACTGCGAGACGCTCTACACCTCCCAACATCCTCCAGGTGACAGCCACTGCTTCAGGCTTTCCGGGAGACGGGGGAGATTCGGGGTGTCCCATTCGGAGGAGAGCAACATAAGGTAGCAGCTTTTGCTGATGATATGCTGCTCATGCTCACGGCTCCACTGGAATCATTACAGGCGAGTGTGGCCCTCTCACAGACCTTTGGGGCGGCTTCAGGCCTAAAAATTAATGCCAATAAATCTGAGGTTTTGAACTTAACGCTTGGAGTAGCGGAGAGCGAGAGCCTGAGAGCAAATAATAGCTTCCTGTGGAGCTCGAGTGGGATTCGGTACCTGGGAGTGAGAATTACGGCGACATTGGCGGGGTGGTTCTCGGCAAATTTTCCCCCGCTCCTTAAAGCAATCAAGAGGGATTTTCAAAGGTGGAGAGATCTAAGGGTGTCCTGGATAGGGCGGATAGCCGCGGTTAAAATGGTCACACTCCTGCGGCTTTTGTATCTTTTCCAGGCAGTCCCACAGCCAGTCCCGGCAAGCTACTTCAGGGAGTTGGGAATGCTGACTAAGGGATTCATTTGGGAGGGGAAAAGACCTAGGGTGGGTGTCTGACTTTTGATGGCTTCGAAGGGCGAGGGAGGTCTTTCATTGTCGAATTTCCGGCGGTACTACGAGGCAACACAGCTTCGAATTATCAGGGAATGGCTGAAGGGTGAGGAAGGGACGCAGGACAAATTATGGGTGCGGATGGACAGGGCTGTAGCGCATCGCAACCTAGCAGAAGTACTGTGGCTCCCGAAATCGCATAGGCCTCGGTGTTACACTTCGCCCTCAGCCGCACCACGTTCCCCGGGTTCTTCCTCGTTCCTCCCGTGTACACAAGGACAATTGGGGAGTTCCAGGTAACGCCAGAATAAGGGACAGGAAAGTGATCGCCCTTCATAAAGGGTTACGGCGCCGGCATGCGCCCTTCTTATCGCGCTGGCAGCTGCCGTGGAAAATTGCTACACGAACTACATTACCCAGAAAACCTGTCAAGGGTTGTAGTTCCCGGCGTTGATACGGGAGCCTCATTTTCAAACGGTACGCCTCCTTGTTGTTACTTATTCCACAGCGGCGTACAGAACGCTGCTTCTGTTTAAAGTTACAACCGGCATACTTTCCGAAGTGCTCTCTCTGTACCTTGATTTTGGAAGTTCCTGTTTTCCCGTGTACCGACCCTGCCTGCACACGGACTCCTTCTTCTTAAACCTTATTTTGATTTGTTTGCTGACCGCCCGTGTACCAGACCTCTTGCCTGCTTCCTGGACTCTTGGATAGTGATTTTGCTGTGTTAATTGAACGCCCGTGTACCAGACCTCTTGCCTGCTTCCTGGACTCTTGGATAATTGATTCTGCTGTTTTTTGATCGCCCGTGTACCAGAACCCTTGCCTGCTTCCTGGACTCTTGGATAGTGATTACTCTGGTAAGAACACCTCTATAATTGGAATCCCTCTTTCATCAGACTGTCATCACGTCTGTGGATTTTGGCTTCATTTCTAAAGTGCATTTTGGAACGCTTTGCTGTGGTGGACCATCCCGAAACCAGTGCGACCCTCGTTCCGCTCGGGGATAGCTGCCTTACTAACCTTCCTTTTTTTTATTTTATACTTTCGTTGTTACCCAGGATTCTTTACACCAATCTTACTTCCACCAGTGGTAAAGTATAGTTTTCTTGGTTTTCAATATTGGAGAGTTACACATTTAGCTATATACTAAAGCCTCTTTGCTTTATAGGTTGTTCCAGTTCTTTTGGCTTAAGGGGAGTTAAACCAGGTACTACTTAAGGGCTATAGTCTTGGGGAAACCAGATTTAGAATTGACATATAGTTTAACTTGTTATCCTTTCCTTTACAGCCTGGGTTCGAGGCGGTGTGTTCTCCCCGCTCTTTTGATCGATCGGTCCCCTTGTCTGTACTGTTCAGCAGGTGGTCATATCGGTTTAAAGAGTTCTTTCCCTCACAGAGAGGAGGCTTGGGTGGAGGCTCCAACCCTTGCTCCTTCAAGCAACTCCCCAGCACTAGAGGTCCGGCCTGTTTTACGTACTCCCCATTCTGGTGAGTAACAAAAACAGAAGCCATGGAAGAAGTCGATCCTTTAACCACCTTGGTTCGCTTGGTATCTGAACTTCGTTCTGATATGACAGCCGCGCATAGTGCTATCCATCAAAGGATCGACACTTTGCAGAGTTTTCCAAGCCCCCACACCCTGGGGGTGGATACGTCTGCTGCTACTGCATCAGGTTCGACCGGTCCTACAGCCTCTGCCTCTGGCTTTACGGCTACCCCGGTGCTTATGGCTACTCAGTTCCCACTGGCCCCCCCAGAACGTTTCTCTGGGGATCCTAAACATTATCGCACGTTTATCAACCAGTGTAAATTACATTTCCTCTGTCGGCCCACTGCTTTTCCTAATTCTACTACTAAGGCAGCCTTTGTTCTCTCTCATCTTGGGGGTACAGCAGCCGCTTGGGCTAATCCGTTACTTGAATCCAATAGCTACGTCCTTTACGACTGTGATGCTCTCATCACTGCCATGAACAGAGTATTTGACACCCGCTATAAATCTCAGGCTACTGACCTGGAGTTCCTCAATCTGCGTCAAGGCACATCCTCTTTGATTTCATACCTTACTAAATTTAACCAACTGGCGGCTGAAACCGATTGGCCTGAAGAGAAAAAATCAGCCGTTTTTTACAAAGGGTTGTCGGAAGAATTAAAGGACGTTTTGGCCACAGTACCAGTGGTTCCTACCACTTTTGGTGAATTGCTGGACCTGGTTTTACAAATAGACGCTAGAAGAACCGAAAGAAGGGGCGAACGCAAGTCGCCAGTCCCTGTTACTCCTCAGGTGGACCAGTCTTCTCCTTCTACTTCGCTTCCGGAACCTATGCAAATCGGGGCAGTAAGAGGTCCTTTGACTCCTGCACAACGAGATTATCGCAGATCACATAATTTATGTATGTATTGTGGATCTGCTGAACACCACTTGAAGGATTGCCCTAAGAGACCTGTCAAAAAGCCGGGAAACGCCAGAACCCGGCGATAGACAGGGTCCCTACGCCGGGGGTGCTTTCCTTGGACTCTCATGGTGCTGTTTCTGCTCCTGTTAGCCTTCCTGTGGTGTTTACCACTGAGGGTAGTACTTTTTCTTCTTTGGCGATCATTGATTCTGGGGCCACCGGGAATTACATGGATTACGATTACGCCACAAGTAAGAATGTTACAATTGTCTCTAAAGCCCAACCCGAGGCTGTTCACGCTGTGGACGGTACATCCTTGATCTCTGGCCTAGTTACACAAAATACCTCCTTAATTCATAGGCAAACAGAGGAAGGACATGCTGAGTCAATTTCCTTCGATCTAATTAAAGCCCCTCAATTCCAGGTCATCTTGGGCATACCTTGGTTGCAACATCATAATCCGGCCATCGATTGGACAAGGAAAACCGCGCAGTTTCCTTCCACTGAGTGTAACGAAAAGTGTTTCCTAGACACTAGTGTGTCCCCTGAGTCTTCTTGTCGAGCCTTGGTAGCATCTATGTCTATAATTGGAGCCATCACTAAGTCTCCCAAAACCGAAATCCCTCCTGAATACAAGTCTTTTTGTGATGTGTTTGACAAAGGAGGGGCAGACCAATTGCCACCTCATAGGCCTTACGACTGCCCCATCGACTTACTGCCAGGTGCTAAGGTCCCGGCGGGTAGGGTCTATTCTCTTACGGTTCCAGAAGATAAGGTATTGAAGGAGTACATTGACAAGGCATTGGCCATTGGGTTCATTAGGCCTTCCAGGTCCCCTGCGGCCTCTCCGCTCTTTTTCGTCCCTAAGAAGGAGGGCGACCTCCGTCCCTGTATCGATTATAGGGCATTGAACGCGGTGACGGTAAAAAAACAATATCCCCTCCCGCTTATTTCAGTGCTCTTAGACCAACTCGGTTCTTCTGTAGTCTTTACTAAGCTGGATCTTAGGGGTGCATATAACCTCGTTCGAATCAGGAAAGGGGACGAGTGGAAAACCGCCTTCAAAACACGCTATGGATTGTATGAATATTTGGTCATGCCATTTGGTCTCTGTAACGCCCCGGCCACTTTCCAGGCCTTCATGAATGATATATTCCATGACTGTTTGGATCAATTTGTGGTAGTATATTTGGACGATATCCTCATATATTCACCCTCCAGAGAGGAACACACGAGACACGTGCAAATTGTCTTGCAAAGGTTGAGGGAAAACCACCTATTTGTTAAAGCTGAAAAGTGTGTCTTCAACTCCACTGAGGTGGAGTTTCTTGGTTATGATCTAACTAGTCGGGGTATACGAATGAGTCGCTCCAAGGTTAAGGCTGTTTTGGATTGGCCCGTTCCTACATCGATTAAAGCCTTGCAATCCTTTTTGGGGTTCTCGAACTTCTATAGGCGCTTCATCCGTTCTTTTTCTTCTATATATGCACCGCTGACGGCTTTGACCAGTTCTAAGAAATCCTATCAATGGAACCAGGAGGCACAACGAGCCTTTGATGCCCTTAAGGCAGCATTCACTTCCGCTCCAGTGTTACAGCATCCTAATCCCTTACTCCCATTTTTGGTGGCGGCCGATGCTTCTGGCTCGGCTATTGGGGCAGTTCTATCCCAGAGATGTCCAGACTCGGGGGAAATCCATCCGATTGCATTCTTTTCAAGGAAATTGACGCCTTATGAGCGCAACTATCCAATCACAGAACGAGAACTCTTAGCCATAAAAGACGCTTTTTCCGAATGGCGGCATCATCTTTTGGGGGCTCGACATCAGGTCACAGTCTTTTCGGATCATCGGAGCCTTTTGGCATTTCAATCAATGAAATGTCTTACCGCCCGACAGGCTCGTTGGCATCTTTTCTTTCCCAGTTTTATTTCACTATCACGTATCGACCGGCCCGATTGAATTCTTGTGCAGACGCTTTGTCACGCATTGCCTTCCATTCTGACAACAATGTCTCTGGCAAACCTCTCTTGTTACCTTGTAATGTTGTTTGTGCCTGCACCCCTCGACCTAGCCTGCGGACTATGATTTCGGATTGGGTCTCCGCACATAAGGAAGAGTGTGAAACTCTCAATCTTGATGTGGTTCAAGGCCTACCCTACATTCAAGGACGCTTGTTTGTGCCTCCAGGCCAGGCACGCTTACGTGCTCTGGCTTGGTCTCATGACTCCCTAAGTGCGGCTCATCCGGGTCAGCAAAAGACGCTGGAGGCATTACGCCGTTGGTCCTGGTGGCCTACTATGTCAAGGGATGTGATTGACTATCTGGCATCCTGTTCAGTATGTTCTCAATGCAAAGTCTCCCGTTCTAAACCTGTGGGTCTGTTACGCCCTCTCCCTGTGCCCCACAAACCATGGTACATGGTTTCTATGGACTTTATTGTGGATTTACCTCCTGTGAAAGGCCTTGATACCATATGGGTAGTCATTGATTATTTCACCAAGATGGCACTGTTCATTCCCTGTTCAGGCCTGCCTTCTGCTCCTGTCTTCGCTTCCCTTTTTCTCCAGAACGTTTTCCGGTTCTTTGGATTGCCTGCTATCCTGATTTCGGATCGTGGCTCTCAATTTACATCACGTTTCTGGAGGGCTTTGACTGCTTCATTGGGTATTGACGACTGGTTCAGTTCTGCTTATCATCCTCAGACGGACGGGCAAACTGAAAGAGTAAATGCCACCCTTGAACAATTTCTCCGGTGTCTCTGCCTTCGTTTTCAAGCATCCTGGTTGACGATGCTTCCTTCTGCTGAATTCGCTTACAATAATTCTATGCATACTGCCTCAGGGGTCTCGCCATTTTTTGCCCTATATGGTTGCCATCCACGGTCTTTGCCTTTTGATCCTACACTTCCCATTGACAACCCGGCGGCTCGGGATTGTGTCAGGGAACTGGTGACGACCCGTAGAACGGTTCGCTCACATCTACTTCAAGCTCAAGCAAGGGCAAAGAAAAATGCTGATCGTCACAAAAAACCGGCGCCTCATTATAAGGTGGGCATGAAAGTCTGGTTGTCCACCCGTAATTTGCGAATTCCTGGCAAACGCTTGTTGTTGCCTAGATTCGTGGGTCCTTTTCCCATTACTGAGATTATAAATCCGGTGGCTGTACGCCTTTCTTTACCTACCTCTTGGAATCAACATCCTGTATTTCACGTCTGTCTCCTGAAACCTTGTCCACCCTCTGTTCGGTTGCCCGATCGCCCTCCTCCGGTTCAGGTGGACGGGGATGATGTATATGAAGTGGCGGACATCCTGGATTTTCGTCTCCGTAGGGGGCGCCCCTTTTATTTGGTTGATTGGAAGGGGTACGGTCCCGAAGACAGGTCCTGGGAGCCTTTATGCAATATACATTCTCCGGCTCTCTTACGCCGTTTCCATGCTCGGAGGGGGTCTGCGCCGCCTTTGGGGGTGGATGCTGTTACACTTCGTCCTCAGCCGCACCACGTTCCCTGGGTTCTTCCTCGTTCCTCCCGTGTACACAAGGACAATTGGGGAGTTCCAGGTAACGCCAGAATAAGGGACAGGAAAGTGATCGCCCTTCATAAAGGGTTACGGCGCCGGCATGCGCCCTTCTTATCGCGCTGGCAGCTGCCGTGGAAAATTGCTACACGAACTACATTACCCAGAAAACCTGTCAAGGGTTGTAGTTCCCGGCGTTGATACGGGAGCCTCATTTTCAAACGGTACGCCTCCTTGTTGTTACTTATTCCACAGCGGCGTACAGAACGCTGCTTCTGTTTAAAGTTACAACCGGCATACTTTCCAAAGTGCTCTCTCTGTACCTTGATTTTGGAAGTTCCTGTTTTCCCGTGTACCGACCCTGCCTGCACACGGACTCCTTCTTCTTAAACCTTATTTTGATTTGTTTGCTGACCGCCCGTGTACCAGACCTCTTGCCTGCTTCCTGGACTCTTGGATAGTGATTTTGCTGTGTTAATTGAACGCCCGTGTACCAGACCTCTTGCCTGCTTCCTGGACTCTTGGATAATTGATTCTGCTGTTTTTTGATCGCCCGTGTACCAGAACCCTTGCCTGCTTCCTGTACTCTTGGATAGTGATTACTCTGGTAAGAACACCTCTATAATTGGAATC
This sequence comes from Ambystoma mexicanum, assembly GCF_040938575.1. Taxonomy (NCBI): domain Eukaryota; kingdom Metazoa; phylum Chordata; class Amphibia; order Caudata; family Ambystomatidae; genus Ambystoma; species Ambystoma mexicanum. The sequence goes on from NC_090927.1 coordinate 410,624,437, forward strand.
CCTCTTTCCTCAGACTGTCATCACGTCTGTGGATTTTGGCTTCATTTCTAAAGTGCTTTTTGGAACGCTTTGCTGTGGTGCACCATCCCGAAACCAGTGCGACCCTCGTTTCGCTCGGGGATAGCTGCCTTACTAACCTTCCTTTTTTTTATTTTATACTTTCGTTGTTACCCAGGATTCTTTACACCAATCTTACTTCCACCAGTGGTAAAGTATAGTTTTCTTGGTTTTCAATATTGGAGAGTTACACATTTAGCTATATACTAAAGCCTCTTTGCTTTATAGGTTGTTCCAGTTCTTTTGGCTTAAGGGGAGTAAAACCAGGTACTACTTAAGGGCTATAGTCTTGGGGAAACCAGATTTAGAATTGACATATAGTTTAACTTGTTATCCTTTCCTTTACAGCCTGGGTTCGAGGCGGTGTGTTCTCCCCGCTCTTTTGATCGATCGGTCTCCTTGTCTGTACTGTTCAGCAGGTGGTCATATCGGATTAAAGAGTTCTTTCCCTCACAGAGAGGAGGCTTGGGTGGAGGCTCCAACCCTTGCTCCTTCAAGCAACTCCCCAGTACTAGAGGTCCGGCCTGTTTTACGTACTCCCCATTCTGGTGAGTAACACTCGGCACCTGTACGAGAGTTCCATAACTAAACTATTGGCTGATGTCTGGGACAGGCTGGCGGGCTCCGAGGGGATTACCACATTCCCGTCTCCCTTCACCCCCATCTTTGGTAATGGGGATTTCTCACCGGGTTTGGAGAGGGGAGCCTTCACGAAGTGGCAGGAGGGCGGATGTCGGAAATTATGCGATATGTTTGCTGGGGGGGAATTGTTATCATTTAACGACTGTAAGAGCCACTTTGCGGTTAAGGAAGGAGAGAGGTTAAGGTATGACCAGATACGCCATTGGGTACTACATCCAGGCGTCAAGAAGGCGGCCACAAGGGACCCAACATCCTTTGAAAAATGTTTGCTTTCTAATGATGGGGCGAGGGGCCTCATCTCCAACCTCTATAAGATTCTGGAGGGCTCTAGGGCGGGGGTCCAATGGGCCTACATGCAGGAATGGGAGCGGATCCTGGGATGTGAGGTCAGTAGGACGGACTGCGAAAAGCTGTGGAGGAGGATTCCTAAACTGGTCAAGGCTCCACACCTGCAAGAGGCATGGTATAAGATTATGCTTGGGTGGCATTATACCCCTGCCTGGCTTCATAGGATTGACCCTACAGTGTCGGGGGTCTGCTGGGGGGGCTGTGGGATGGTGGGCTCCGCGGAGCATATCTGGTGGAAATGCCCAAAAATTGCATCGTTTTGGGGGAAAGTACGGGAGGCTCAGGGGCAGGCCTTCGGGCTGGAAGACAAAAGGACTCAGCGCAAATCCTCCTGGGCGTCCGGGAGGGATTGGAGGCAGGAGAACCTAGAGGAAGGGAAAAAGCTAAAGTTATAATGACTCTTGCCGCAATGCTGTTAATAGCCCAGAGATGGAAGGGCCCAGAGGTCCCTATGATTCAAGACTGGTTCCGAAAGATGTGGGAGATAGTGGCCTTGGAATGGGCTACTTACGCCATGGACAATAAGATCCAGCGCTTTGCGGTAGATTGGGGGGAATTATTGAACGTTCTCAAAGACGATTTTAAGGTGATGTGGTGCCCACAGCGATTGAGACTGTTGGATTTTCACTGACTGTAGAATTTTAGCCCGTGTGGACGGGGGTTGAAGGGGTCAAGCTTGTTGCCGGTGGGGGAGGGGTGGTGTTAGGGGAGGGGGGAAGGGAATGTTTACTCGTTATCCTGTGAAAATCAATAAAAAGAGTTTGAAAAAAAAAAGTGTGCGATCCAACATTGGCAACGAGGATGGGATTGACAAAGGCGTTGGATATAATTGTACCTCAAAGTGTGTGTCGTGCCACAAATTTCAACGCGAGTGAGATAGCAGGTATCGTGAAGTTTCAGGTTCAGAGCGGTTATCAGAATCGGCAAGGGAGTTGTGACACCGTGAATAATGGAACTGAAGAGGTGCTGCATGAAGCTATTGATATTCAGGAAAATCAGCCGGTGCCGCGGAAAGACATCCACCGGGTCTGTGACACGCCCCCATTTGATGTGTCCCCTCCGGAGAAGGTGAACGGGGCCCCTGGCTCTCTACTTACAGCTGATATGGCGTGCGGCAGTGCTGGTGGAGAAATATTCCAGCACACAGAACTGGCCAAGGAGGAGGTGCTGATGTTCAGTATCGCATCTGGTGCAAGGAGGTGTGCCAAAGGAGAGAGCGGACATTGGGGCTGGGTCCGACATATAAGGGTGACACTGTCTGTGTCATATGCTGTTCGGGTTGGTTGCCAGTTGGGTCCTCTGGGAGCTCTGCAGCTGTGGAGAGCTTCGGGACATATGGTGACGTCACCAGGCGGAGGATCAACCTCTTCCGCCATGGAGAGTGACGGTTGGGCCAGCGATACTGTACTGCTTCATGTTAATTCTAGTGAAGCACAGCGGTTTGTTTCCATGGCAGATTGCCCTTGTATTGGAAGAGAAAAGAATACAAAACCACCAGTTACGTATGAGGAAATAAGGAACGGGATCAGAGTTGCCAACAATTGTGAACATGACAGAGCTTATGTTTCGGGTCCGGGTCCACTGGACGAAAGTGTTGTGAAAGACAATATGGATGAATCAGCGGATTGCTGCAGAGATACAGTGTCTATTATGTCAAATGAGCGGCAGGTAACAACTGACGACACTGTAAGTACTGCACAAAAGTCTTTTGAATGGGAGATTGGTCCCGTTAGTCCAGAAGAGCCAGCAAGGACGCGGCTGGACAATGTTACGACCAATTGGGATTAGTTCAACAACATTTTCGTAAACTTTCGTGAACTTCCTACCAGCAAGGGCGACAGCATGGTTGGGAATGTTCAGGAATGTCCTGACCAGGGACAGAACAGCAACGGCTCTGATTTAACGTGGTTGGATTTTTATTTTTGTTATTTCAGAGAGCCCTCCAGGAGAATGTTGTTATAACATAAATTCTTTTTGGAAAATGTTACCGGCATATTGGCAAAAACTGCATGGCCCAGAATTATGTTGAGTTCTTTAATGTGAACAGTTGTTATTCAAAGGTAAGGCAGTATTAAATTGAGGTCATAAGTAATCAGGGGGAAAGACCTCCACCGGTCTGACCAATGCAGAAGGTTAGCTCCAACTGCCAATAATAGAACGCTACCTTCCCAAGGATAAATATTCCAATAAAACATTCCAAATGGAGACACACCCACCTGAATGTGATCAAACCAAACATAACACAAAAGAAACACGCGTTCGCATTGAAAGTTGGCAAAAAAGAATGAAAGGTGAAGCAAAATAGACACACGTTATTTTGCTTCACCTGCATTCTTTTTGCCAATGCGTTGGAAGCGTTACAGTCATTGCTGCAGAGACAAAGCCACACTCAGGCAGGGAGTCTGTGGCGGCAAAGTCCTGCCAGCATTAAAAAAAAGCATTCTGTGATGTCGTCACCAACTCCTGTGTCACGTGGAGAGGAACACGGGGCAACGGGAAGGGGAGGGGCGAGATGTGTTTAAGCTCAGGCAGTTCCTGAGAAGTGTTCATTCAATAAAGACGTGTTTGATCGAGCCTCCCTGCGTCCATCCCTCATTTGAGAGCGATCACTGATTGGCGAGACGGGGCATGTTGTAGGCTCATCCACATCTCCACACTGGCGACGAGGCGGAAGAATCTACGCCACGACAATTACCATTCCGGCGTTTTCGCACTCGACTCATCAAGTGTCGGAAGAGCAGCAGGCTGTGGCCCTGCCAAGGCGCAACGGTAAAGGTAAGGCGGGTGGGAGTGAGAAGGCTCCCCGCCAGCCACAATCCTCGTCAGGATTCCGGGCGGGGTACTGCGAGTACCCGCCAATGGCGATGAACACTCTGCAGATGGAGTGCATCGGCTCCCTGCATTCTGGACGGACCATCCCCGTCAACAGCGTTGGCCCTGGAAAGGCAGCGGTGGGTGGAGCGCATCGGCTCCCCACATGCATCGGATCCTCACGTGGAGGTAGGCCGTCACTCCCGTACTCCTGCCAACGACGGAAACGTGTTGGTGAAGCGCATCGGATCCCCACAGTTTCCCGGCAAAAATAGTAACGGCACAAGTGGGTGGAGCGCATCAGCTCCCCACAGTCTTCCCGCCAAAATAGTAACGGCCCAAGTGGGTGGAGCGCATCGGCTCCCCACGGTCTTCCCGCCAAAATAGCAACGGCCCAAGTGGGTGGAGCGCCTCGGCTCTCCACGCGCAGAAGGAATTCTGGCTACAGGCGGCAAAACGTGGGTGGAACACATCGGCTCCCCACGCCTCTTCAATATCAACACATCGCAAGTTCCTGCGCAGGCAGCAGCCAAAAGGGTGGAGCAAGGCGGCTCCCCACTCTCCTACCACGACAAATTGTAAGTGCACGCCGGCGAAACATTTGTCATGCCGGATGAATCATCGGAGGAATCACTAACCGTACAGCTAACACCTGCCCGAGTAGCACGCACAAGCATGACGGACAGCCTCATATCACAGCTGAAGTATGTCTCAAAGCAGTAGGCCCCCTCAAGGATGAAAGGAAACACAGCTTACTCACTCATGCCATAGGGTCAAATGTAAGAGACATTCTAGATGAACTTCCCGAAGACAACATAGACACCTACACTAACCTCAAAACGACTCTCACCGACTATTTCACGCCGCACACCAATGTGGACTATGAACGGCACATCTTCCACACCACAAAACAGTTGAAAGGTGAGACAATGGATGCATTTGTAATGAGACTGAGTAAAAATGAAACACTGTGACTTCAACAAATATTCAAATGAGGAGGCGCTTCGCTCCCAAATCATAGTGGGGTGTGAAAGCAGTGATTTCAGGAGACGACTATTGCAAAAGCCACGAAGCCTTGAAGAGATCCTACGCCTGGCCCGATCTGAGGCGGCACTGACAGCACAAGTGGAAGGTCTTGATGGCATCACCATCACCCACGGGAAGCATGAGAGTATACACAAACTTGAGAACACCTCAAAAGGGAACACAGATCCATTCTGTTATCGTTGTGGGCATGAATATCCACATGAGGGCGCGTGCCCCGCCATGGGTCAAATTTGCTCTGCATGTGTGGGGGGAACCATTACAAGGCTGTATGCTTCATATATCGCAGCAAAATGCGGGGCAGTGGAAGAAACAGACATTCCATACCAGAAAGAGAGTCGAGACGTCCAAGCCCCAGTCGCAACTCACACCACCAGAATGACTCGACACGCCGCAGAAGCAGGGAAGAACCATCAGACCGAAGACAACCAAGAGCATCACAGCAATGGAGAAACAACAAGCCCGCATCCTCAGGGCGAAGGCGGCGTCCTCGGAGATACGTCAGATGCTTGGTGGAACAGTCACAGTCAGACAGTGTCTCCAGCGCCTCTTCAGAGGACAACCCTAGGAACGAAATGAAACCAAGAAAAGGAGAACCACGGGTAAAAGGCTACCTATATGCACTAGGGAACCCCACTGCGAAAGAGAACAGCCCCACACTCATAATACAAGTCAACAAAGTGGCTGCTGAATTTCTGGTGGACACGGGAGCCACGGTCAACGTAGTCAGTGAGGAGGTATACAACAACATACCAAATGCACCACGCCTGCAGCCAGCCAGAGCGCTCATCTTTCCATACGGCTCCAAGACACCCCTAGCGTGCAAAGGCTTCTTCATGGCATCATGTAGATACAACGATCACACAAAAGAAATACCCATGCACCTTCTAGAAGCCGCCACAGACAGTGGATGCATTATTAGCTAAAAAGCTGCCGTCGACATGGGACTAATACATGTTCTGTACAGACTCATGATGCACAAACATTTGGATCCCACGGCAAACATTGACCAAGTTTTCCCTGCGCTGTTCAAAGGACTAGGAAAATTGAAGGACAGACAGATTGAACTACACATAGACAAAAACGTCCCGCCCGTAGCACAGCACTATCGGGGAATTCCTATCAACATACAAAAGCAGGTAGAAAATGAACTGATCAAACTTCTAGAGGCAGACATAATTGAACCCGCAGAAGGCCCCACTCCGTGGGTGTCCCCCATAGTACCCGTACCAAAGAAAGACTCTTCAGACATCCGCATTTGTGTGGACATGGGAAGACCAAACGAAGCAATTTTGAGAGAACGTCATCAATCTCCCAGAATCATGGATATGGTACATCTGCGCAACGGAGCCACTGTCTTTTCGAAACTGGATCTCAATAAAGGGTACCATCAATTAGAACTCCACAAAAGATCCAGGTACATCACCACATTTGCTACTCACCTGAGTCTCTATAGATACAAGAGACTCAGCTTCGGAGTCTCTTCAGCTGCGGAAATTTTTCAGTCAGAAATCCATAACATCATCAAACATGTGCCAAATTGTCTGAACTATAGCGATGACATCTTAGTGTTTGGGCAAACTCAAGAACAACACGATGATACACTTATGCGGGTGTGCATGGCACTGGAGGAAGCGCACCTCACTCTTAACAAAGACAAATGCGAATTCAGGAAGACAACACTAAGATTCTCCAGGCGCATCTTCTCTGAAAGTGGAATGACACCGGATCCCGAGAAGGTCAGTGCCCTCACAAACACCACACCACCATATTCTGTCACCGATCTGCGATCATTTCTAGGCCTAGCAAGTTATTGCACAAGGTACATAAAGGACTTTGCATCGGTCAGTGCACCCCTGAGAGCCCTCACCAAAACCAACGCAGAATTCAGGTGGTCAGACGAGTGCCAACAAGCATTCCAAGTCATCAAAAATCGCATCGCGGATGCCAAGAACATGGCGTATTTCGATCCACAGCGGCACACAGAACTTATCGTGGATGCAAGCCCAGTTGGACTTGGGGCCATTTTAACTCAACTTGATCGCAAAGATGGTCAAGCCATACATGTAGTATCCTATGCAAGTCGCAGCTTATCAAAAACTGAGCAAGCTTACTCACAAGCTGAAAAGGAAGGTTTGGCTGTGGTGTGGGCATGTGAGCACTTCCATCTATTTCTCTATGTTAAACCTTTCACAATAGTCACGGACCACCAGGCGCTACTGTTCATTTACGGCAACGCTCAGGCCAAAATGCCTCCTAGGATAGCTCATTGGGCCTTAAGACTGCAGGACTACCACTTTGACATCACTCATCGGCCAGGGAAAGAACAAATTCCAGCGGACTTCCTTTCGCGTCACCCCACTCAAGATTGCAGCCCAGACCCATCCATAGCGGACCAATACATAATGTATGTGGTCCAAGAAAATGCCCCGCAAGGTTTGGACATGGAACAAATCACCAGAGAATCCAACACGGACCAAGCAATACAGATCATCATGAAATGCCTTGAGACGGGTCGGTGGAAGCATGCAAAGCAACTCAAGGAGAATGTTGGAAATGAAACCAATCAAGACATCACATGTCTACTGGCTGTAAAAGAGGAACTCGCCAAAACAGAGAAAGGATTGCTGCTTAAGGGAACCAAATTAGTAATTCCCCGGACCCTGAGAAAAAAAGTCCTTGAGCTGGCACACGAAGGACACCGAGGGATAATGTCTACAAAAAGGATGTTGCGGCAAAGAGTATGGTTCCCTCAATTGGATACCCAAGTGCAAGAACTGCTCAAGAACTGCCCCACTTGTGTGGTCCTTAACCCTCAGACCAGACCAGAACCGCTAAGAATGACTGAATTACCTGAAGGGACCTGGGAAGAAATTTCAGTAGATCACTATGGCCCTCTGGAAGGAGGCGAATACATCCTTGTAGCCATTGATGAATATTCAAGATTCCCTGACGTGCAAATCGTACCATCCACGGCGGCGCATCATACCATCCCTGCGCTGAATCGGATGTTTGCCACATATGGCATTCCAAAAGTATTAAAATCAGACAATGGGCCACCGTTTACGGGACAAGACTTCAGACCCTTCGCAGAATATATGGGTTTCCATCACCGCAAGATAAGACCGTTGTGGCCCCAAACAAATGGTACAGTTGAACGATTCATGGGCAACATTAAGCGCGCCACGCAAATAGCTCGCCTGACTGGAGAATCAGTGAAAAAACTACTGTGTCAATTAATGAGGGACTATCGCAACACCCCACACAGTACCACAGGCAAATCGCCATCGGAAGTCATGTTCGGAAGAAGTGTAAGAACCAGACTACCTCACATAGGTCTGGAAGAGGAAAGGTACAAAGGTGACGCTGAAAAGAGACAGCAGGATGCGTCACGGAAAATGGACATGAAAGAAACGGCTGACAAGAGAAGAAGGGCCGAAGAGAATGCTTTAGAACCAGGAGACATCGTCATTGCAAGACAGCCACAAAACCGCAAGAACATGGCGGCTTTCAACGAAGAACCCCTCACCATAACCCAAAGAAAAGGGTCCCTCATCACGGCTGAAGGCAGCACCCGTGTCATGACAAGAAACAGCTCTCACTTCAGAAGACTGCCAAGGATCATACCCCTAATTGAGCCTTGCACACCAAGAGATACATGGGAAAGAGACGCACCTTACGAAGGAGACATGGAGGATTCTGGCACAGATGAGCCACGTTGGCTATCGCCGGAATTGAGTGAGAGAAATAGCGGGAGGCGGCAAAGGACTCGAAGAAAACCACATTGTCTCATTGAGGAGATGCCATGATCCTGAACTTTATGTTTAGTATCAGGGAGGTGTGATGTTGTCACCAACTCCTGTGTCACGTGGAGAGGAACACGGGGCAACGGGAAGGGGAGGGGCGAGATGTGTTTAAGCTCAGGCAGTTCCTGAGAAGTGTTCATTCAATAAAGACATGTTTGATCGAGCCTCCCTGCGTCCGTCCTTTATTTGAGAGCGATCACTGATTGGCGAGACGGGGCATGTTGTAGGCTCATCCACGTCTCCACACATTCAGTGAAAGTTTCCCCCATAAAAACTCCTGCGATTCCAGGGTCTTTCCCGGAGACCCAGAGAAATGGCTAAAATTCCTGAGTCTCCGGGAAAAATCCAGAGGCTAGGCAGGTATGCATTCAATGCGTGAGCCAGACTGTAAATGCTTAGAAATAGCGTCCCCATACAATCGTCTCTCTGTAACGCTCTAACACCCGACTTAATTGAAATGCTAATGCTTTGCCCTTGGGAGGTAATGGTCACGTTTTTAAACAGTAAGCATGACCAAGACAAACCATTAGCATTAGCGGTGTAATTAAGCCTGGTGTCAGAGTGTTAACATCACCTGGAAGACCAGCGGCTCCATCTGCAGGCACAAAAAGGAGGAATTAGTCGAGACTGCTGAATGAAATGAGGCAGTGATGCGTATTGATGCGCATGTTGTTACGCATGCTCAAGCCTCGTTCCGGCTCGTGCATGCTTGTTTAATAAAGCGAAACCCACGGTGATCATTAGCCGCTGGGACCCTGAAGCATACAGACGTGTCTGTGTGTTACTTGACGTATGTACTGGAGTGTGTGTGAATGGGCGGACCGGGTCTATAATATTAACACTGGCGACGAGGAAAGTCACTAGTGAGGGGAAGGTGGATTCTTGGCTATTTCAAAAGGATCTATCTGACACCTGCACGGTGCCGCATAGCTCTCAACCATTTGTGTTGCAAAGGCGGGTGAAATCACCCGATTTTGTTTTTGGCGGGTGAGACGCCCATTGAAATGAATGGGAGTGCTGGAGGCTTGGCGGGTGAGTCAGCCTTTTACAAGGCGGGTGACACCCTCCAAAAGCGTGTGAGTTGAGAGCTATGGTACCGATCCCGACGCGGCTATCGCAGCCGCCATTTTGAATTGTGCTACGATGGTTGTGGCCCTCACGGGTGCTCGTGCGCCAGTCGGAAGCAATTTAAGACAATTTTCGGACATTCTGCAGTGAATCCATCGTGGTTAGCTGTGGCTATAAACAAGAAAAGGAAACTGGACATTGTGCAGGACACTAACATGACCATCTATTGTGTGTGGGCCCAATATTGAGCCAATTTTGAATGTGGGTGCTCCCAAAAGGTGTCGGAGAGGAAGATACGGCACATCCACAGCCTGAGTGCGCTGCTGCATCCAGGGAGTGACAGACTTGCGGCCCCTTACCACAAGGAGGGGTGCTCGTGCGGTCTGAAAAGATGGGTGATCAAGAAGGTGCTGCCGTCACCACTGTGGCAATGCCACGAAGAGAACAAGGAACATTAGCGCCCATGCCGGAATTTTACCTATCCGGGCCCCCATCCAAGCTGGCCCCAAGTGTTTAATATGGGTGAAGAAATTAGAAATGTTCATCAGAGTCACAGGCGAAACTGATGACGATGCTAAGGTGGCGATCATGCTGTACTCGGCAGGATCGGAGGTGCATCGCTGAACTCACAAGCGACAACATATGCAGCCGTCAAGACAGCCCTACAGAACCACTTTTTATCCCTGGAAAATGTAGACTATGACAGGTTTGTCATGTGTGCCGAGAGGCAGTCGAGTGAAGAGACATTAGACCAATTCTGTGGCAGGCTGAGGCAGTTGGCTAGCACCTGCAGGTGGGAAAATGAAGAAGGCATGATACGCAACCAACGTCTTCAAGGATGCAGTTCTGGGAAGCTGAGAAGACAGGTACTCCGTGAGCCTTCAACTGACGCTGACCCAGATCTTAGATATGGGGTGAGCATACGAACTGGCGGAGAGTAGAGGTGCCCGTATGGAAGCAACAATCTGTCCTGGGAAAAGTGAGGAAGCCATAGGACGCTCAGCGACCCAGAAACAACGGTGGGCTCCGAAGAAACTGTAAGGTCATCAGAAAGTGGATCATCCGCACCCGAAGTCCTGTCAATATTGTGGCTATGATCTCCCTCATGTCGGGGAGTGCCCAGCAAAATCGAGAATATGTGGTTGATGCGGTGTAGCAGGACATTACGCAAGGGTATGCAGGGCGGCGGTACCGTTTGCTGCATCCAGGGGCCCGACAAGGATTGGCAGTGGCACCCCAAGAAAGACAAAGGGCCTCATTACACGTTGTCCGGTAAAAATCGGATTTTTACGGCATGGCGCTATTAGCGTGACCACCCTCGCAAGAGGCCGCTAATAGCGTCCCATTACGAGTTCGTGGACGCAAGCATAGCGCCATGCCGTAAAAGTCCGTACCGCCATGCCGCAAAAGTCCCCAAAATGCCCCTTACCGGCTTCGACCAAAGTGTGGATAGCACCTCCGCCCCCACGCTACATGCAAATAGCGGTCCCTGCCATTAGCGGTCACCGTAAAAAAGCGGAACCGGAAATAGCGTTATCGCACAGGAATGGTGAAAGAGCACGGCGGCCATCTTTAAAAACACAATCCATTGCCATACTCCGCATCCAGGACCTCTTTCCGGAGAACTCCGACAAGAAATCATCCAGGAAAGCCCGAAGATGCCCAAGGCGCTAATAAAATCTTCAGATCGTCAGCGGAAAGAAAAATTCTCAAATGAGGAGCTGATCATGTTGACCGGGACACTTGCAGCTAATGCTGAAGTTGTTTTCGCCAATGATATGCGGCGGGAGGCCATCAATAAGAAAAAGGCCATCTGGGCCGAAGTTGCCCGCAAAGTCAGGGCGGTGGGCACTACCACCCGCAGTATCAAGGACTGCCGCAAGAGGTGGGACGACCTCCGGGTCCGTGTGCGGAACATACTAACGGCCAACCGTAACCTGGCAATGGCCACAGGAGGTGGCGCAGATTCCCTGTTGAAGCTGAAGGAGTGGGAGGAGACATGTGCCTCCACAATTGGACTCGAATCCATAGAGGGAGTCGGAGATATGGAGCATGGTGTGGCCATTTCATCCGATGGAGGTGAGTGTATACATCAAACAATGCACAGTGAAGGGTGAGGGGTCCCCCAAATATGTGTCCATGACCAGGCCATTGATCCAGCCACACACATACATGCATGCATCACCATATGCACGTGCAACAGAGACCCATCCATGCATGACCAACCCGACATCCCCATTACTAGAATCAATGATAAAGAGGCCCCAATGCATAGAGCAGCATGACGTGAACATTCTGCATAAGGCACCTAGAACCATTTACATTGATATACCCTATTTTTGTCCTCAACAGGATCACCGACAGACACTGAAGGCACATGCACTGCAACACGTACCCCCCCAGCAGCCAAAAAGGCCAGGATGAATGAGAAAGGTGACACCGCCACCACCTCTAGGGGAACTGGGAGGAGTCTCCATCAGCAGAGGCCCAAAGGCAGCAGGAGCACCAGTTCCACACAGCCTGAGGGCACGGCTTCTGTTATTGCTGAACCCACACCAGTGTGCCCCATCATAGGTGAAATGCGCACGGAGGGCACGCACTCCGCTGCCACCAGTTCTACTGGTGAGGCAGCAGCCACCGCACTGCTCACTGACAAGGAGGACGCAATTGACATTCTAGAACAATGCCATTCCCCCAGCCCGACACATTCCATTGCAGAAAGTCCAAGGGCAATGTCCAGATCAGGTAGCCATGGAGCACATGACACCCACACCGTTGAAGGGGCATGGAGCCCTCATTTGTCCTCACCTGACGCCGGAGGCACGGACCAGGACGCAGCAGCCAGCCCATCACATACCACCCAACCTGACCTTGCAACCATCAGCCGGAGGCAGGCAGACATTACTGCGCTGGTCGCCCAGCATGTGGCCGAGACAGGCCGTCTGAGGGATGACCTCAGCAAATATGCAGGCCAAACAAGGGAGGCCATTGAGGCCTGCACTGACAGGATCTGCCAGGAAATGGGCCAACTCCGCCAGGCCATTAACCGTATTGGGGACATCATGGAGCAGCAATACCAACCCCCAACACGGGATCAACCGGGCACCTCCTCCTCCTCGGGTTCCCAGCAGACAAGCCCCCTGCGCCGCTCTCTGCGCAACCTGAGGCGCCCCACATCACAACCACCCAATGGTGGAGGAGGCCCTGTGGCTTAGGTCCAGCAAGGACTAGGTGGCACATGTTGAGCAGCACACATAGACACTATAAGGCTCACATGCGGGTGTTGTGGGGGGGGAGAGGGTGTTTTTGGGGGTGTTGTGGGGGGAGAGGGTGTTTTTGGGGGTGTTGTGGGGGAAGGGGGTAGAGGGTGTTTTTGGGGGTGTTGTGGGGGGAGGGGGGAGAGGGTGTTTTTGGGGGTGTTGTAGGGGGAGGGGGGAAGGGGCGTTTGGAAAGTTGGGGTCATGCACATTTTTATCACATTATGTTCACAATACACTGTTCTGAAGATGAAAACCAGGCGTCGTCTCCATCATTGTGTATGTGTCATTTATTGTGGACAGGGTCCTTTGTGGGCCTCATAACATGCACCAGGGCAACAATACCCATCTCCATCCATGTAATTTCACCTTTGTACCTGATGAAATTCCTGATTCAGATGCTGACGCACATCGTGTGCCTCCTTGACATCGCCTCTTGCATGTCCTGCCGGAGCATTTCACCCATACTCAGCCCCATCCACATCATCCTCATCTGGTGGTTGCATGTCAATGTCAAGTGGCATAGGCATATTCCATCAGATGCACATTTTGTGATGCTCTACACATGCCATGGTTGTCTTTGCCACTTTGTCACGGCCGTACAAGAGCCTCACCCAGGCCGCTTAGGCACCAGCGCACTGTCATTGGAAGGCCGAATGACGGCTCTATCACGACGCGGGTACGGGTATGTGCAAAATTGTAGTCCTCTTCCTGCTGGTTCTGTGGGTTCCGTACAGGGGTGAGGAGCCACCTCTTCAGTGGATAGCTGGCATCGCCTGTATGGTATGAGGAATGGGTACCTGTTACGGGTCACCTCTGGTGCGGCCTGTACATGTTACACAAATCGTCTTTGCATTGTGATTGTGAATCACAACTACCAGCATGCATGCAGACGAAGTGCGTGACTGCAATGTACAAAGCTGAGCTCGACCCTGCAAGTGGACATGCCCGAATCATGCCTCCGACAGTAATATAAATGTCCTGGGTGAGGCCAGGTTTCAGGTGTCCCTGGGCACAGGCAAATATAGTACAAATCTGCCACTGTACTGCCATTCCGACATCCATGTTGCCATGCTGTGAAGCATCACTTCAGTGGTGCTATAGGTGTGTGGTTCGATGCTATGGCTAGGGGTGATCCCTTTGCATGCATTTAAGGGCACATTGCTGTATTGATGTTGTGCTGCCCTAATTCTGTATGACTGTCTTGACGGCATGTTGCTGATTTGTGTATTATGTGGTGTGGCATGATGTGCAATGTGGGTGTGGATGGATGTGTAATCTTTTGAAACATGGTTTTCTTAAATGTTGTGCAGCTTCAAATTGCATGTGGTGTCTTCTCAAGTACATTGTGGCCTTGCCTGATGGACATTGGCGTACATCTGTATGTCCCTTTGTCCTACGCACAACAGTCAACACCAAATGGAGTATATATCTCTCCCCCCCCAATCACACCGCCATGTGCATGCCCTGCTACTCACCAAGTTGCCACGATCGTTGTCCGGCTTGTGGCTCCATGTTGCGTGGTATGGTTGAGTTCTGCAGGACCATTGAATCATGGGTTGATCCGGGATATTTGGCACAACAATGTGTGATTATCTTGTTTGCGTCACATGCCATTTTGAAAATGATGGAGTGGAACTGTTTTCTGTTTCGGTACACTACTTCATTGTGATGTGGGAGCACCAATTCCACATGAGTACAGTCGATGGCCCCGATGCTACTTGGGATGCCTGCCAGTGAATAGAAGGCAACTGGTGTTTGTGATCTCCTGGGCAGTCCGTGGCAGGAATATGTGTTCATGTGCAAGCTTCAGGAGGGCATCGAGTACCTGGTTCAGCGTGCATGTGAATACTGGTTGTGAGATGCCATGCATCTGCCCCACAGTATGCTGCTAGGAGCCTGTGGCCAGGAAGTGGAGCACAGTCACCACCTTCAGTACAGGGGGGATTGCAGGTCTGATGTCTATGAGGCTCACAATGTCGTCATGTATCTCATCCATGATGCTGTTGATGGTATCCCGGTCCAGATGGTACAGGGTATGTATCTGCTCAGGTGTTGGGTTAAATGGACTGGCTTGGATCCTGGGGATTGTTGGCTGCCTCTGTGGTATTTCTGGGTGCCCTGGTGGTGCTTGCTGCGCCTGTCTTGCCCTCCTCCTACACCTCCTCCTGCGTCTCCTCTGTGCTGCCTGTTGTTGTTTGTTCTGCATTGCAATCATGTCCTCCAGCTCATGTAATGTTGCTAGTATTGGAACCATCTTGGTGTGGAAAGGGGTGTGGGAAGGGGTGTGGTGTGCTCTTTTGTGCTGCCAGTCTCCATTGCCTCCACCTGTGCTAATTGTGTCCACCTGTGGCAGGTGGGAACACTGCTCAGGTCTCTTTACGGGTGGTTCGCGATGCCGGTATTAGCGCCATGCCGGTAAGGGGTTTTTGGGTCTTTACCATGCCGCTATTGCCATGTCCGCATGGCTTGTAATGGCGTGCTATTAGCGCCATGGCGATATTTCCGACCTGGGGGTCGCACGCCCACGGACTTGCTGCTATTAGTGGCACCGTACTTACCAGTTCCGCTAATAGTGGCAAGTCCGGGTCGTAATTGGCTAGGGAATTTAGCGGTACCGGTAATCCCTTACCGGTACCGTAATTCCCTTACCGCACAACGTGTAATGAGGCCCAAAGGATGTTGCTGCGATAGAACAGGGCCTACAAGAATTAGACATCGCGGAAGAAGAGGAAGAGGAGGAGGAAGTATTGTTCATCTCAAACATAGCTTCTGGCACAAGAAATGTAAAGACTGGAGGGGGGGTCTGTACCTCTGCTCTCTATATGGTAGAGGAGAGGCACAGAGGACTCCAGCCAAGATTCTCTATTATGGTAGCAATGGATGAGCAATCAAGGCCTAGCTTCTCAGGAGGTGATGCAGGCTGGTTCTTAAGTACAGTGTAGTCCCCAAGCCCCGACAAGAAATGTCCACACACTGGCCCTCATTACGACCCTGGCGGAAATCGAAAAACGATGGCGGAAATGCAATACCGCCATCGAATAGCGCTCGGTGCGATTATGAGCCGTCACCGTAAAGTACGATGCCATTAGCGACACCGTAGTGAACGCCAACGCTAACTGCACCAAGTACGCGCACGCGCGCCATGCCAAACCGTAATTACCACCATGGCGTAATGGTACGCGAATTCCGATCCAAGCAGACATGTACCTAACGCCATCAAGCATGGCGGAAAGTACCATTCCGCCATGGTGAGAAGTACGGCTTCGCGAATCAACCGTAAACGGCCCTACTGAGTGCCTGTACACCACTCCCTGGCCACATTGCACAACTCCTCGTAGGTGCAATGAAGACACAAATGCAACCAGTGAAATGTACAAGCCACCCATGCATGCCAACGAACAAATGAATCTAGGTGCTCCAAGTGCCTTGTGAGTGGCCATCCATTTATGCCATGGCACCATTGCCGCACTGATGCAGCACAGGCATGTGAAGGTTCAAGTACAGCAACATGAGCAGAAAAATGAGACAAACAAAAACAGGCCCCCCCATCGACTGACACCAGTGTAAGGCAACATACAAAGCAGTATCCTGAGGGAGACTGCACCAGCCCTGTACTCCTGCCAGTAAACCAACCAACCATCAGCATAAGCATGGACCACACAAGTTGGCAGAGTGACTGAGCAGCCAGGCACATCTCAAGAGTGGCCAATGGGAGCTGCAGGGCACAGATGGCACGAATACAGAAGCCATTCCAATGGACATGACCTCAGTCTCCCTCCAAGAAACGCACGCAAACACAGGCACCTGTGACCAGCCATATTCAGATAATCACATCATTCCACCAATCCACCTGGCTGACCGGCATCTGTTACACAAAAGCAAATCCCCCGCCCATGAGCAGGACATCATTAAAACAGTCACAATGGTAGCCCCTATCCCTGACCACACTGGGCTTCGTAGGCAAACGCGGCCAGTACAGTACCACGCAACTATACTCAGAAGCCGGAACCCTATGCAGATCTTCTCACAAAACATCGCACCACAAATAGGAATATGCTACATTACTTGCAAAGAAGAACGCTACACGGTTAAAATCAGAATAGACATTTAATGCACCACAAAATCACCAAGCCCATACAGCCATTAGGTCATGAACCCCAAAATACATTTCATCATTGTGGGCTGCATCCGCAATAAATGACCAGCTTCTTCTTGTGTGACGCCCTGTTCCTTCATGGTACACAGGGGCTACATTCACGTTCAAAAAGGCAACATGGAAGCGCCTAGAACCGCAGGGCCGTCCCATTAGGTAGGCACTAGTCCAGCTGAAAGCTCGAAATGTTGCTCCTAGCCACTAGTACTGCGTAAGGGCATGTGGCCCATTGGCGATCGTCCCATAAGATCGTAATGGTGCTCCACTGATTAACTCGAAGCAGCAGGTCCCGGGAGTAAAAGCCATCTGCAGGAGTGGCATACAGATGGCAGCGGCAAAAGGGGAGGAGATACCTGTCACCCAAATGAAATGAAAAAGAATAGTAGGCCATCAGAACTTGATTCGTATTACTCACTTCAATGATCACACTAAATCTACAGCCATATGCATGCTAGCCCACTCCAAAGGATTATTCCCACCCAAAAATCACTTGCGAATCATAACTATAAAAATCGAGCTGGGAACACTATTACACACGAGTGCTTGTGTGCATGCGTCTGTCAAAACAGAATCCATTCGATGGGATTAGTAACGTGCATAGACACAAGTGTATGAAGGCGCGTCGAGACACGGAGGGTACAACAAGGGCAGATAGACGATGGTCCCACTATGGCAGCTCTGCATCACATAGCGCAGGGGAGGTGGATAGATTCCAAAAAGCCCTGTACATGGCAAACTCTCCATTAAATCATCTGTCCATGCATCCATACATCATTTCCTCATCCCGGTATGAAAACGCATGATTATTTACTCACATCACATGTGAAATTTCCATTGAGTCTGTGCGTAATGCAGTCTGCAAAATCCACTGTGCTCCAGGCCGGGATTCCAGCGTTGTGAAGTAAGATGTATTTGGGAACGTCCTGCCTCATCGTCCACTACGCTATTGCGCATCCCATACTATTCATATCAATCATTGCATTCTCGCCATGGCCCCTGTCCCAAGGACACTAAACAATAGAACGTTATATTTGCAGTCAGACCTGTGGGCGTCTCCTCGCCGCTAGCTGAAGACCGAAAGCGCCGTCCTTCGAATACCTCATTTGCAACATCACGTCGAAAAGGCATCTGTGACCGCTTGAAATCACAAATTCATCCATGTAGTGCGGCATTGTGTGTAAATGCAAACTGGCTTCACTCACAAATGGGACGCCCCGCCCGTCGGTGAACCGCGGTACAGTGCTGCATGAGGGTCCACCGTTAATCGAGTACTACATTCCACTGACCCTTCACAAGTTTGTTCTCGACTGCAAAGATAGTATGTGAAACAATGGGACCATAGCAGAATGAACATATGAACCAATATTTCACTGCCATCGGGATCATATACATGATTGTAATAGCAAGATGCCATGCGTCGAATTGCAGCGTTGTGTGCGGGACGTGCTCGCCCAAAGGGGATTGCAGCTTGCACAGGTGGAATGAATCACCACAGGTGGAATGAATCACCACAGGTGGAGGCAATACAGCTTGAAAACACATAAATTGCACACCCAACCCCCTCCCACACCCACACCAAAATGCTACCGGCAGGACTAGCGATGTTGGCCCTGGGGGACCTGATTGCACTGCAAGTACTCCAACTTCAAGAAGAAGAGGAACAGCAACTACTACAACAACCGGCCGCACAGAGGAGACGCAGGAGGAGGAGGAGGGCAAGGCAGGGCCAGCAAGGCCCGCCAGCACAGCCACTACCACCACGCAGGCAGCCCGCAATCCCACGCCTCCGAGCACATCCGTTCGACCTCACGGATGAGCAGATCCACACCCTCTACCGTTTGGACCGGGACACCATAACCGCCATTGTGGAGATGACACAGGCTGACCTTGTCAGCATGATAGATAGCCCAACCGCCATTCCACCCCTACTGAAGGTGGTGTCTGTACTCCACTTCCTGGCCACAGGCACCTACCAGCACACAGTCGGACAGTTGCATGGCATTTCACAGCCAGTGTTCTCACGGACACTATTGCAAGTGCTCGATGCCCTCCTGAAGCACGCAGACGACTACATCTCTCTACCACGCTCGGAGCAGGAAATTACGAACACAAAAGTGGGATTCCATGCACTTGGCGGCATACCGGGTTGCATTGGTGCCATCGACTGCACCCATGTGGAATTGGTCGTCCCGCATGCCATGGAGGCCCAGTACTGCAACCGAAAACAATTTCATTCTCTGAATGTACAAATGGTGTGTGACTCCAACAGGATCATTACACATTGTTGTGCCCGATTTCCTGGATCAACCCATGATTCTATGGTTTTGAGGAACTCTACAATACCACGCAACATGGAGCGACACGCAGGGAACAGATCCTGGCTACTCGGTGAGTCTCATTTCATGCATGATAATGTGGGGTATGTGATGCGGCAATGACCTGGCAGGAAGGGGGGGGGGCCGTACGTAGCAATGTCATTCCACAAACATCCTTTATTGTCCACATACAGGTGATGCCGGGTATCCACTGAAGAGATGGCTCCTTACACCACTCCGGAACCCACAGAACCAGCATGAGGAGGACTACAACCATGCCCACTCACGTACCCGTGTAGTCATAGAACAGGCATTCGGCCTACTGAAGACTCGTTTCCGCTGCCTCAGCAGGTCTGGCGGGGCACTCCTGTACCGCCATGTGAAGGTGGCAAAGATGGTCATGGCATGTGTCATGCTACACAACATGTGCGTACGTAGAAATGTGCCCATGCCCCCTGACGCAGAACTGCAAGCACCTGAAGATGGTCATGATGAGGGTGGGGATGTGGCAGCACCTCAAGGAGTCCGCGAGGCACAGGAGGGCCGAGACATTCGTCAGATTCTCATAGATTCATGCTTCTAGCACTCACGCCTGGTGGCTGATACATGGACACGGGACTTGTGGCAATGTGTGTGTCTGGAACATGCACAATATGGACTGTACGCCTATAATGGCCTCGTACACAAAGATCAATGTCCACACATCTCATTGGATGATAGTGAAATGTTTATCGCATTTGTGAAATTATGTTACACACCCCATCGACCCGCCACCCAAGTGAGCCCAACACACCCCCTCCACCCTCCTACCTCCCCCCCGAACACCAGTGTCCAAAGATGCTCATTGTCAGTGGGCAGACGCTATTGCAAGCCCCCTCTGCGGGTATCAGGGGCACCCCTGCCTGTGGAGCGCAGGTTCCTCCCAGATCTACGTTGGGGGCTGCCCTGGACGGAACTTGCAACGGATGATGTCTCTGCCTGCTCACGTCCATGCATGTCCCTAAGGGTTTGTGAGAGCTCAGTGAGCACACGGCGCACAGCGGCAAGTTCAGCACATACGTCTTTGGACGTCGCATGCAGTTCCCCCCTCAGGCTCTCGGTGCTTCTCTCCATTTGTACTCTCAGGCTCTCGGTGCTTCTCTCCATTTGTGCCCTTAGTGTCTCTGTACTTCTCTCCATTTCTGCCCTAAGTGTCTCAGTAGATGTTTCTATGGCTGACTTATTACCCCCACATTCATCAGCATGGTCCTTGAGGAGCGTGGCCAGTTGCTGCTGTTGCACGATCACCTGGTCGAGGGACTGTTGCCTCTGCTGGGCCATGGCCATTTGCGGTGGTGTCACAGAGGGGCTGGTCACCTCATGTTGCCTTGCCACAGGGCTTGTGGGGGATGGCCAGTCGTCGTCTTGTGGGTGCCCCTGCGTGGTATCCTCATGGTGTACGGGATGGAACAAACAGGGGGATTGAGACAGGTCATGGATGGATCTTACTTCGACATCCCCGTTTTCTGTGTCGGAGCATGCTGCCATTAATGCAGTGTCACCTATGGTGCTGCTGCCACCAGAAGCAGTGCCTTCTGTGGCATCCATTGGGGGGACCTGTGGTGGTGCTGTTGTGGGCATGCTGGCTGCTGGGGTGCCTGTTGAAGTCCCCTCCTGTGTGCTGTCACTTGATTTGTGCTGCTGCCGTGTCTTGATGCGTGCAGCTGAGGTGGAGGGTCTTTGGCCGTTGGTCTTGGCCCTCTTTGCAGGTGTGCTGGTAGGGGTGTCCTGGAGCTCGTCGTTTGAATCGGACCCTGTGGTGGAGTAAAGGAGGGCGAGCGTTATTAATGGGTCTGTTGAAATTGGAATGGCAATGTATCACATGCATTGGGGTGGTACCTGAGGGTGATTTGGGTCGGGGCCTTGGAGGTGGTTTCATTTTTGTGTGGATTGAGGATGCAGTTGTTTTGCAGCCTGCAGTTAGGGTGTGCATGCTGCACGTGTAGAGGGTGTTTTTAGGGTTTTTAATTATTTATGTATTTATTGTGAGTTTTAAAGTGCGCTATCAGGCCAATGTATGTGGACGTTCTCCTGGACATGTGTTACTGTTGCACTATGTGGACACATGGTACTTCACATGATTGGACATTGTGGATTTAGCATTGTTTTATTTGGCCCACCTACCTGATTCTTCGGATGTCTGCACTCCTTTCTCCATCCCTCCGACTCCCTCTATACTCTCCATTCCAATGGTGGAGGCACAGATTTCTTCCCAGGGGGTCAACTTGATGGGTGATTCCGATCCTCCCCCGGTAGCTGTGGCAATGTTTCGGTTGGCAGAAAGTATGCTCCGGACGCGTATCCGCAGGTCGTCCCATCGCTTTCTGCATTGCTGTGGGTTGCGGGGTGCGGTCCCCACCGCACTTACCCGCTGTGCCACCAGGGCCCATATGGCCTTCTTGTTCGCAAGTGCCGTCCTGGTCATTTGCGTCGAGAAGACGACGGCAGCATTCTCCTGGAGGGTCTCTGTGAGCACGGTGAGTTCCTCACGGGAGAAGTGGACCTGCCGCTTGCGGTCGCACGCTTTTTTCGCTACTTTTCCCATTGTTATTGTTTTCACTAGGGTGGATGACGGGTTGTGATGTGTCTCAGGGTAGTATTTTTAATGGTTGTGTGGGAATTCTGATTTTATAGGTGTACGGCGTGCTGTTTCCCGTTCCGGGACCATGTTTTTACTTCCGTTTCCGTATATTTACGGTCACCGTACTTTCCGATTGCCGCTCATTACGGTGTCCGCTAAGATGGTTGGCGGAATTGCACCTAGGGCGCCGTACGACGGCGGTGGGGGGCGTTTTGGGGACATTTCCGCCATCGCGGACATTGCACTTCCGCCATGGAGTAGTGCTCGTGCCCGATGGGTCGGAATTAGCCGCACTTTGCTCCGTCGTGCAATGGCGGAAACGCTATTTACGCTGTGGCGGTCAGGTCAGTCACTTTCCGCCAGGGTCGTAATGAGGGCCACTGTATTAATTCAAACACAGTCTTTATATAATTAAGTTCAAGGTTATGCACACAATCACAATAACTCCCTTTGTGCTCAGTAAATCTACAATGGCAAATATATACAGTTCTAAGTGGTATGTCAAAAATCAAGTACACAATAATGGGGAAGGTGTGTCGACACTCTCCCCCGAACCACAGAAGCCGAATGAAGTCGACCCTCCACCCGTGGATGGCACAGGTACCTGATATACAAAACACAGGATACCACGTGGCAGCCAGTGGGGGGAAGAGGGCTAGGGAGAGGTTGTGGACGGGGAGGGGAATTTAGGAACCCCGGATAAAGGGTTAGGGAATGCCTATTTTGGATAGGACAGGGGACGTGACAGGGAGAAAAACCCTACCCTATCTAATACCATAGAAAATACCATAGACCATAAACACAAACTCAAGTCACCAGTATTACCACTTAATACAGGCCCCTGATGCACCTTCCTTGGTCACTTGTACCCTAGTACCCCTTGATACAGGCACTGGTTGTCATACAATTGCAGGGATCACATATAAGCAATCAAAGAACAATGAAACATACACATGGGAGGTTTTCCCAACATGAAGAACATAACACATGGCCCTATGGGCAAGCATTAGCAACACGTACAAACATCAAACATGAAATGTCATAGACATGGAACAGACACAACCGCTGTGCTGTTTCTGAACCCACTCTGAGTAATCTAGTTAACAGCACTGCAGCACTGATACTCGAGTGAAGCCTGTGCTTCTTTTCAGTGTGAGCGCCACATGCATTGAAGAGCCAAGACCCTGAAAACAATGTGGCCAGAACGAGGTTGGCTCTCCAGACACTATTGCTGGTAACCTATGAATTCTGAACCCCCAGGTAATGTCCATCAAAAGATATTGCCCTCTCCATATGAAAATACAATAAACATCACCAGCGTTGTGCCTGTGTAACAACGAGAGTTCAAAACAAACCCCTCCCACACTTATCTTTCGTCCGGGAAGCTCGCAAGCCTTCCCGGACGTAATCTTGTGTAGCACGTAGCAGCCACACTGGTCCTCCTTCCGCTGCTGCGAGTTCAAAGTGCCTGCTCATGGAAAATGAATTCCCGGCACGGAAACCGCGCATCCTTTCTCTGCTGCCAGTTCGAGTTGCCTGCGAGAAAAGAATACATACAGGTGGGAGCGGTCTCCCTCAATCCTCCGGCATGACTTTGTCCCAGAAACAAAATAAGCCACACCTGCCGTGCGCCGTTGGCCCTTGATAAGCTGTTACTAATTAGTGTCAGCTGGCCCCACGCGCGCACGGCAAGAACTACCAGATGTCCCAAGGATTGCTGGGAAAGCTAGTTCATTCCCTGTATACAGCTTTCCTGAGTCCTTGACATCCCTTCCACCTCCTCCACCCCATACTCCTGACATTGTACCACAATTATTATTAGATTCCATTAAAGTGCATCAACTGTACTCTGGTTAAATGTCACACAAATCAATTAATAGAGGTAACCAACATTAGACATAGGAGGAAAGCAGTTGGTTAGAACAGTTGTCAGAATACTGGCCCCGTTACCTAGACACAGTTCTGTGTGGAGATCCCCCCACCTGGGCAACCTGTAAATAATGATATCTCACAAGCCCAGTCCATATATTGTTCTATGAGTCTTATTTGCTTCTAAAATAGTTCTACAACCCCAATGTACCTGGAATAGCAGAGTTCGCCGTCGGGTCGTTGATGGATCCTTTTTGAGCGGCTCCCTTTAAGGCAGGAGCCAGGGATCATCGAGATCCCACGAGAAAAAGGGTTGAACGGTGACAGTGAGGTGGCAACGTCTTTCCTAGCGGTGCTTGTCGACGATGGAGCGTTGGTGTCCTGCAAGGATGAGGCGTGCGGGGCACCTCGGTGTCATGATCTCTGCTTCCAAAAGGTCAGGGTTTTCCCAACTCCCTTGGAAGCAGATCCATAACCCAGGTTCTGAGTGCCAACCAGTCCCAATTGGGACCTTTTGGACCCAGTCCTGGCGCCAGTGGCACCAGGCTCATAAATATGCCCAGTCCCAGCGCTGGAAGCGCCGGGCTCATAATGCTTGGGTGGACTTACCTGCAGCAGACCATGCTGCTTACTTGCCTGCCAGTTGAGCCTCTGATCCTCTTCTGTTTGGAACTACTTTTCCTGTTGGGTGGGGCAGGAGCCACTCCCTAGGTTCAGAACACTGGAACTCTTCTGGAAAGCAGGAACTCTTTTCTTACCTAGGCGTGGCTGTGGAAGGAGACACCTAAGCACTACAGGAGGCTATTTAAACCACACCCGATGGATGAATCTTGCTTTGCGTTATTCTGCATCCTCTGCAGCAGAACGCTCATCGTGTCTTCTGCATCTGATCCTGGGCCTAAGGGAAAAGGCTTACCATCCTGAATCCAGTCTTCAGCAACACCTATAAAGACAAGAAAGAACAGGTTAGCATTACGGTCTTCAGTGACAGCGCTTCACTTACCTGGTCCATCGGCTGTCACCAACGCCTCGCGCTGCATTCCGGCATCTGAAAGACAAAGGCTTACCTACTCTTCGTGCGCTCCGGAGGTCTTCGCACTGCATTCCGGCATCTGAAAGACAAAAGCTTACCAACTCTTTGCACGCTCCGGAGGCCTTCGGCGCTGCATCCCGCATCTGAAAGACAAAACAAGGTGCGTTTAAAGACATTGGGGAACTTTAATACTCACGTGCCATTACTCCTTTCCACATCTAACCCAGTGGGTATTCCGGCACCCTGCAGCCGCTCCGAACTTGTACCTGCAAAATAAAAAGACAGTTAGAGCGCATCGTGAAGCAGGCAACAAGCGCTTACTTACGTGCTTCCAGGCGCTTCTATTCATCACACGGGCTCCATCTTCAACTCACTTCAGCCCGTCATCCGCCATCGCCGGAACCCTGCAAAACAAGAGACATCATTACTAAAGACTTTTAAAGACATTAGAATTACTCGAAACTTACCGTTCGTGCAGTAAACGACGGACAGCAGTCCTCTGAAGTCAAGAGGCCTGCTCCCCTTATCCAGTGAAGAAACTGGTTACAGCACCCTGCCCGGAGGCAGTTGGAGAGCACGGCGTTCACTTACCTAAGACATCTTACCCTTCGAGTCAGACATACAGTGCACAGAGGTCCAGCCCAAAGAGCCAGCCGTGTGTTACACATCACCTTTGAAGATACGGTATACGCCCAGTCAAGACCGGCGCCTCTACGGGAATCAGGTGAGCGTTACAGAACGCAAAGCCTACTGCAAAACTCCCGTCCAGGCGCTATGGAAACATCGGATACCGACCAGCTAGCCCAGTTACTTGGGGAACTAAGGGCAGAAGTGCATGCAGCCCGTCAGGAAACAAACGCTCTAAGAAGGGAACTGATTATTTCCAAGGAGCGAACAGATGATCTCGCTAGACAATTGCTACAGTCACAAGCCGGACAGACCCCGTTACCCGCATCTCTGGGGAATCTTCCTTCTACATCCTCTATGAATCCAGTGCAGATCAACCTACCTGGGAATGTACCTCTGGCTCCGCCCGAACGATTTTCTGGTGCCCCAAAGAGGTTTGCAGTATTTATTAATCAGTGCCGGTTGCATTTCTTATGCCGGCCAGCAGCCTTTCCAACTGATCAAGCTAAAGTAGCTTTCGTGCTTTCGTACCTTAGTGGCAATGCGGCAGACTGGTCGATCCCTCTAGTAAATCAAGATGATCCGGTCCTCCATGATTTTCAAGCTTTTCAGCTCAGTATGGAAAAACTGTTCGCAAGACATTCACAGGGGCAGGCCTTGGACAATGAGCTTCTTTCGTTGCGACAAGGTAATCAAGACCTTTTGGCTTATATTGCGTCTTTCAACAGACTGATAGTGGAAACTCGATGGCCTGAGGACAAAAGGATTACGCTGTTTTATAGAGGTCTACGTGGAGAGCTCAAAGATGTGTTAGCCCAAGTAGTGAATCCCCCACAAGATTGCTTGGAATATATAGACTTAGTCGTTCAAATAGATCACAGACTGCAGAACAGGAAGGCCGATCGTTCCAAGTTTGATGCTCGAGTATTTTCCAAACCGTCAACTCCTTCCAAAGGAGTAGACTCCGGGGAACCCATGCAAATAGGGGGCCTGAAAGGTCCTCTAACACAAAAGGAGCGGGAAAGGAGAAAACAGTTGCAATTATGCCTCTATTGCGGAAACTCAGGGCACTTTCTTCGAGACTGTCCGGTGAAACCTGCCAAGAAGGCAGTAGGAGCTGCAGTTACCAAAGTTACAAACTCTGAGCAGGGAAACGACCTCGCCCGACAAGAATAGAGGTCCTCTTGCCGAGCGTGAAAACCAGTTCCGTGACCTCGCATTTCGTGATACCTATGGTCCTCATTAGCCCTGATAATCCGGATCGATTACATGCAATTGAAGCTTACGTCGACAGCGGTGCCATCGGCAATTATGTGGATCATGAAATGGTTTTGAGGATGAATCTAACTCTTTGTCCCATGGCTGTAAAGGACGTCATTACTACGGTGGATGGAACGGAGATAGCCTCCGGACCAGTAACGCATACCACTCAAGAAGTGACGCTAGTAAGTCAAGATGGACACCATGAGAAGATCGTGTTCGATGTGATCAAGGCTCCTCAGTTTCAGATTATTCTAGGAATACCTTGGTTAGAGAAACACAATCCTCTGATCGATTGGCAAGCAAGAACGGTCCAGTTTCCAGAATGTGTCTCTACTTGTCACCCTCCACCTGGTGTTGCACTGGCAGCAATTTCTTCAGAGACTCCCCAGTTACCTCCCGAATACCTAGAATACCAAGATGTTTTCCGGAAGGATCAGGCTAACTCTCTACCTCCTCATAGGTCTTATGACTGCCAGATAGACCTGATACCTGGATCTACTCCTCCATGTAGTAGAATTTATGCCCTCACCGAGCCTGAGAACCTTCACCTTCGACAATACCTGGATCAATACCTGGCAAATGGGTTTATTCGTCCTTCCAAGTCCCCTGCTTCTTCAGCTTTGTTCTTCGTTCCAAAAAAGGAAGGAGACCTTAGAACTTGTATAGATTATCGCTCCCTGAACCAGATCACCGTCAAGAATAGATATCCGTTACCTTTGATCCCTGAACTCCTGGACCAAGTCAGAAAAGCATGCATATATACAAAGCTGGATCTTAGAGGAGCCTACCACTTGGTACGAGTAAAAGAGGGCGATGAATGGAATACGGCCTTCCGCACCAAATATGGGCTATTTGAATATCAGGTCATGCCCTTCGGACTTTGCAATGCCCCGGCCGCCTTTCAATATTTTATGAACGATGTCCTCAGAGAGCTCATAGACGTGTGTGTTGTTGTTTACATTGACGACATCCTCGTTTATTCTTCATCGGAATCTGAACATCGGAAACATGTGAAAATGGTCCTCGAAAGATTGCGTCAACACAAACTTTTCGCTAAGTTGGAAAAATGTGTTTTCAACGTGACTGAAGTTGAATTCTTGGGATTCATATTATCACCTAGCGGAGTGCGTATGGATTCAAAGAAGGTCGATGCAGTTCTCAAATGGCCATCACCATCCTCCGTAAAAGGTGTGCAAAGCATGTTAGGCTTCGCTAACTTTTACCGCAGGTTTATCCCCAAATTTTCTCGAATAGTCCAGCCCATCACTGCCTTGTTAAAGAAAAACAAACGTTTTGAATGGTCTACCGAGGCGGAACAAGCTTTCCAGGATTTGAAGACTAAATTTATCTCTGCACCAATCTTAAAACACCCTCGCCCCGAACTCCCCTACATCGTGGAAACTGATGCTTCAAGCCTTGCCATGGGGGCAGTTCTATCACAAAAGGACCCGGTAACCAATCAGTTGCATCCCGTGGCATTTTGGTCCCGCAAATTCTCGCCTCCTGAAATCAATTACACGATTACTGACAAGGAACTTCTGGCTATCAAGTCTGCCTTTAAGGCTTGGCGGCATTATCTGCTGGGGGCCCGACACACCGTTACTGTGATTACGGATCACCGAAACCTGCAATATTTGAAAACCGCAAAAGCCCAATCCTCTAGACAACTCCGTTGGGCATTATTCTTTGCCGAGTTTTACTTCATAATTACCTATCGACCTGGTACAAAAAACGGTAAAGCTGATGCCCTTTCTCGGATGGGAGTGGAAGAACACTTGTTCAACCCTAAACCTGTACCAATCATTCCCGAACAAAGAATTCTGGGTGTAATCGCCACACAATCCATAGAGGAAGTTAAGGATGAAGCCAGGCAACTTGTAACTCCAGCAGACATACAGAATTGGCATCTGCAGGGAAAGGACTTTGCAGTAAAGGACAACTTATTGTATTTCCAAGAACGATTATACCTGCCCAGCACAGATTTACAGAAAAAAGTAATCTCTTGTTATCACGATTCTTTAATGGAAGGACATCCCGGTATGGCCAAGACCTCAGAAAAGATCAAGCGCTACTTCTGGTGGCCGTCTTGGAAAAAATATATCAGAGACTTTATAATGTCCTGTGGGGTATGCGCCCAAAACAAGAGTCAAAAGGAAAGACCAGCAGGCCTCTTACGCCCTATTGACATCCCACCTCGCCCTTGGCATACGCTTTCTATGGACTTCATCACAGATCTACCTCCATGCTCCGGATACAATACGATTCTAGTAATCGTGGACTTATTCTCCAAGATGGCGCATTTCATTCCGCTCAAAGGCTTGCCAACAGCAGCAACTCTGGCCCGAGAATTTCTCGAAAACATCGTCCGACTGCACGGTTTTCCTTCGGTTCTAATTTCGGATCGAGGTAGTCAATTTATTTCTCATTTTTGGCGAAGTTGCTGTCGGTCGGCTCAAATTGATGTGAGACTATCGACCAGTCACCACCCTCAGACCGACGGACAAACCAAGAGGACCAATCAAACTCTGGAACAGTATTTACGCTGCATGCTGCAACAAACTGAAAAAACTTGGAAAGACATCCTTTGGATAGCCGAATATGCCTACAATAACTCTGTCCATTCGGGAACTGGGAAAACCCCGTTTTTTCTTTTATACGGCAGTCACCCTCGAACCTCGGAGTTGGATCCCCTCCAAGATCTTGAAACACCAGCAGTAGACTACCTGCATTCTACAATCACCCAAGCCTTTAAGGAAGCTGTTTCTCACCTTCAAAGGGCTAAAGAACAATACAAGAAAGGAGCAGATCAACATCGGAAGGAAGCCCCTCAATATCAAGTAGGGGATCAAGTCTGGTTATCCACCAAATATCTACCTCTAAAAGGGCCACGCACATTCAACCCAAGATACCTTGGTCCCTATTCCATCACTACCATAGTAAACCCAGTAGCGGTCAAGTTGGACTTGCCCCCGCACATGAAGATACATCCGGTCTTCCACGTCTCTCTATTAAAACCCGTGCAACCTCAAACCCGACTAACTAAATCTCCAAAACCCATCCTAGTTGATGGAGAACTCGAGTTTGAAGTCAAAAGCATTCTGGACTCCAAGATCTCCAAATCTAAACTATTTGTCAAGCTGATTGGCCCGAGAGGACCGCGTACCTGTAGACTTGGTGGTTGGTCTCGCAGAGGTCGCCAGTCTGGAGTCCAGGAACTGATGAGATAGCGGCACGAGGAATCAGCCTCTCCACCACCCAAATGAGGAACTGGGTGAAGGATGGACCAACCCCCAATGTCACAAAGGCACTCTCCCAGGTAAGCGTGACAAGAGGATGTAGGCTCAGATGGAGGGAACCATAGTCCAGGTAGAGCTTGTTGTCCAGACCATGAATCTTCCAAGAACCTCAGTGCAGCGACAGTTGATAGATAGACCAGTGTAGCAGAAAGGTATTCGTAGTAGGCAAAGGAGCTTGGCTGGTGCAGATAGTTCCAATGGTACACAGGATGAGATTCGGAGTCAGGCAAGACGGGAAAGAGTGAGGACAGTTGGAACTAGTTGTCTGGCCAATTAGAGAACTGTAGGAACGTGCCCAAGATGGAACAGGGGGAATGCAGGCTAGTGTGGGATAAGTCCCCTCTACACAATGATGACTCAGGACAGAACTCCGGAATGGGCTGAGGGAAGACTGACCCAGGGCAAAACCTAGGTAGTAGCTGGAGGCTGGCTGGCCCAGGGCCGAACCCAGGTGAGGATTGAAGGCAGGCAGGCCCAGGACAGGACCCGGATAAGAACTGGAGTCAGGCTGGCCCAGGGCAGGCCACAGGTAAGGACTGGAGGCAGGCAGGCCCAGGACAGGCCACAGGTAAGGCCGGAGGCAGGCAGGCCCAGGACAGGCCACAGGTAAGGCTGGAGGCAGGCAGGCCCAGGACAGGCCACAGGTAAGGCTGGAGGCAAGCAGGTAGGCCCAGGACAGGCCACAGGTAAGGCTGGACAGGAACAACGAGGAAAGCGAAGCAAACCGCGTTGAGACGCGGGCAGCTTTGACTAGCGGCCTCTTTTATGGGCCGCCGGCGCCCGAGAGGCCTGGAACGCAAACCGTTCCGTTTCCGGGCGCCGGCGAACCCAGAACGAGGCTTGGAAGGCAAGCCCCCACGGCGCATGCGCGGAACCGAGAGAGAGGACCTCCGCGCATGCGCCGAAGGCCGCCGGCCCTGTAATCCGTTGCTCCCCTCCCGGCGAGTCCCCAGACGCGAACGCGCGGGTAGACTCGCCAGGAGGAAATGGGAGCGGCAGACCCCAGTCTCCCGCGTGACATGACACTATGCCCCCTCCCAGGAAGACCCGGGGCCCCAGGCTTCCAGGGAAACCGTACGTAGAACTCACGTATCAGCCGGGGAGCATGCACGTGCTGGCGCGGTTCCCAGGTACGATCACAGGCCGGGTACCCCTTCCAGTCAACCAAATAGTGGAGCACCCCTCTACGGTACCGGGCATCACAGATCTCGTGTACCTCAAACTCAGGGCCCCCCTGTACCAAAACAGAGGCCGGACGAGGAGAGGTGCGGCCATAATCATCGACCACATAGGGTTTTAACAGGGACACGTGAAAAACGGGATGTACACGCCAGGAAGAGGGTAGGTGAAGACGGAAGGCTACAGAGGACAACCGTTTGGTGATAACAAAGGGTCCCAAATATCGAGGGGCCAGTTTGACGGGCAGATTGCGGAGAGGCAGGTTCTTTGAGGACAACCACACCTTGTCGCCCTCCTGGAAATTAGGTTCTGCACTCCTCTTCCTGTCTGCCTGTCTCTTCATCCGATCCTTGGCTTCACTTAAGATCTTGTGTGCAAGTTCTTGCTGTTCCCGGATGTGTAAGACCAGACCATCAGCAGAGGGAACAGTACTAGACGGAACTGGTTGAAAAGGCATTAACCGAGGATGTAGACCAGTGGAACAGAAGAATGGGCTGACTCCAATGGAGGCATGAACAGTGTTGTTGTAGGATACTTCGGCCAGATCTAGCCCACCTTTCCAATTAGACTGTGTGGCATTGGCAAAACAGCGGAGGTACCCCTCCAAAGTCTGATTGGTCCTTTCGGTTAGCCCATTTGTCTGTGGGTGATAGCCTGAGCTTAGAGCTCTATGTATTCCCAGATGACCACACACCTGTCTCCAAAATGATGAAAGAAACTGGGTACCTCTATCCGATATGATTTTCTCCGGTAGGCCGTGCAACCGGTAGATGTCGTGCAGAAACGCTGAAGCCATTTGAGTAGCTGTAGGGATTTTCCGGAATGGGATGAAATGGGCCAGTTTGGTGAAGCTGTCCACAACCACCATTATACAGGTGTACCCTTCAGATGGAGGCAAATCCACAATGAAATCGGTGGCGATGGTATGCCATGGATAGGGAGCCACTTCGGTGGGCATTAACAAACCCAATGGTCGTCTTCTGGGAACCTTGCACTGGGCACATATTGGACAGCTGTCAATGTACTTCTGGACCTCGGTCGCCCAACCAGGCCACCAGAACTGTCGGGATATCAACTCTCGAGTGGCTCTGACCCCGCGATGTCCTCCTATGGGTGAATCATGGAATCCGTGTAGAATGCCCCTTCTAATGGCTCCTCTGGGTATGTAGAGTCTTCTTTGAAAAAACAACAGTCCGTCTCGTTCTGATACTAGTTGCCGACTAAGAAGGGACGTTCTTTCTGGATCCGACCGAGTGGCTTCCGCGATGGACTTAAGGTGAGAGGACAAGGCCAGCAGAAAATGGCGAGGAGAAATCAGTGGCTGTTCTGGACAGGGCGTCCCATCTACGTTTTCCAGGGACCTGGAAAGCGCATCCGCTTTCGTATTGGAGGTTCCCGGGATATAAGTAACATGGAACTCAAACGGAGAGAAGAAGAAGGCCCACCGGGCTTGACGAGGAGTCCGACATTGCAGAGAGCGAAGATATTGCAGATTGCGATGGTCTGTCCGCACCTCCACAGAAAAGCGTGCTCCGAGGAGAAAATGTCTCCATTCCTCGAATGCGGTCTTGATGGCTAACAGTTCCCTTTCAATCACCGCGTAGTTTCGTTCGCTGGGACTCAACTTGCGAGAATAATAGGCTACTGGATGTTCTACCAACGTGATAGGATCTTTCTGAAGAAGGACTGCCCCTACAGCAAAGCTGGAAGCATCGGCCTCCACTATGTAAGGCAACTCTTCCTGGGGATGGCGCAGGATCGGGGCAGCCATAAAGGCCGACTTCAATACGTCGAAAGCCCGGGAAGCCACGAGATCCCATTCGAACGTGATCTTGCTGCTGGTTAGCCTGGTGAGGGGCGCCGAGATCTGTGAGAACTGTGGGATAAAGCGCCTGTAAAAGTTTGCGAATCCCAGGAAGCGTTGGAGAGCCTTGATATCGTGTGGATGTCTCCATTCTTGTATGGCTCGCACCTTCTTGGGATCCATCCCAATGCCTTCTTGATTGATAACAAATCCCAAGAATTCAATGCTGGGTTGGTGAAAGCTACATTTCTCCGCTTTGGCGAACAGGTTATTGACGGACAGCCGATGAAGGACCTCACGAACATGTTCCACATGCTCGTCTAAGGATTTAGAGAATATCAATATGTCGTCCAGATAAACCCAAACGGATAACCCTAACAGGTCACCAAAGATGTAGTCCATGAATCGTTGAAAAACAGCGGGAGCATTACATAGGCCGAAAGGCATAACCCTGTATTCAAAATGCCCAAAAGATGTCTTGAAAGCTGTCTTCCACTCGTCCCCACTCCTGATGCGCACCAAATGATAAGCTCCGCGGAGGTCCAATTTGGAGAAGATTCGCGCAGTATGCAGGGTTTCAAGGATGCTGCGAATTAAGGGTAAAGGATACCGGTCCTTGGCTGTTATGTCATTCAACTGCCGGTAGTCGACACAGGGTCTCAATGTACCTTCTTTTTTCTTTACAAAAAACAGGGGGAATCCTGCAGGCGATTTCGATGGCACAATGTACCCCTTTTCTAGACTCTCCGACAAATACTCCTGAAGAACTAGCTTCTCGTCACGTGTCAAAGCATATAGTTTCCCATGGGGAATAACGTGGTCCGGTAGCAGGTCAATGGAGCAATCAAAAGAACGGTGTGGAGGAAGGGGTATGTTGCCAGGTTCAGAAAACACATGTTTGAATTCGGAATATTCCTGTGGGACCAGAGACGTGGAACATAGATGAACCCCATTGCTGTCCGTTATTAGAGAAGTCGAGACGGTCCTGGTGGGAACGGGTAGCTTGCATTCTTGAGCACACCGTTCGGATGAAAAGGTCAAGGTCTGGGTTCTCCAGTCTATCAAAGGATTGTGGTGTTGCAACCAAGGTAATCCCAAAACCATCTTGTAGTTCGGTGACTTGATAACATCAAAGGCTAGTTCCTCGTAATGATCAGCAATCAGAAGGGCCAGTCCAACTGTGAACTGACTAACGGGTCCAGAAGACAAGGGAGTACCATCAATAAGCTCCACCGACAGAGGCGTGTGTCTGGAAACGAGTGGTATCTTATGTCTGGTGACGAACGTTTCGTCGATGTAATTGCCGGAAGCCCCACAGTCCAGTAGACCGGATACTTCCAGGTTCTTGTCTGGTAGTTTAATTCGGACCTTCAGGGTCTGTAGTACCGCTGGTTGCATGGGCAGACGTATAGAACAAATAACAGAAGGGTCTGAGGAAGGAATGGGACCTGTCGTTGCCCTTCCTGTATACGACAGGTCTCCTAGTTTCCCGACTTCTTCTTCTGCGGACGCAAAGGACACGTACCCAAATAATGTCCAGCTGCTCCACAGTAAAGACACAAACGCAAAGACCTCCTTCGTTTCTTCTCTTCTTCCGTCAAAGGTCCCCTCATGGCTCCTACTTGCATGGGCTCAGGTCCGGACTCGGTCGACCCAAACGAACCAGCAGGTGTGTTGGTTGTCCGGGGACCGCTTCTGTCAAGCCGACGTCTCTCAGCCTTTCGTTCGGCTAGCCTTTG
Organism: Ambystoma mexicanum; assembly: GCF_040938575.1. Classification (NCBI taxonomy): domain Eukaryota; kingdom Metazoa; phylum Chordata; class Amphibia; order Caudata; family Ambystomatidae; genus Ambystoma; species Ambystoma mexicanum. Next base: position 410,659,371 of record NC_090927.1, read on the forward strand.
GTCAATACGGAGTACTTGATCGATCAAGAGTTGAAGGCTCTCTGGTTCAGGGATGTGAAGTAACTCATCCTTGTACTCCTCTCTCAGGCCTCGACGAAACAGTGTCTTCTGTGTAATTTCGGGCCACTGGGAGTCAGTAGCCAAAAGTCGGAAACGGCTGATGTAGGTGATGACGTCATTGCTTCCCTGTTTGTAGTTCATCAATTGATTCTGTGCAACGGAGGCCAGGTTCGGCGTCTGAAATACCTCAAGAAAGGCCTTTTCAAAGGCAGCAAAGTCATTCAAAATAGGACTGTTCGTAACCACAAACGGAGTTGCCCAAGCTAATGCGTTCCCAGTTAGGTTCCCCAAGATGTAACCAATCTTGGCCCTATCAGTGTTGAAGTAGGTAGACCTGAAGAGAAAGTGTATTCTGCAGTGGTTACAAAACTCCGCCACCCGTCTAGGGTCTCCGTCGAATTTGATGGGTGTTGTATGAGCCAATGATCCCTCTCCTTGAGAGGTACTAGGTGCTCCTTGCGTTATCATTTGTCGTAATGTTTGATTCTCCTGACGCAGGGCGGTCATCTCGGCCCTGAGCGCTAGCAACTCGTTCCTCATGTCCTGCGATTCATCCATCTCTGAATCAGGAGGAAGGCGTCTCAATCTGTCAAGCTGATTGGCCCGAGAGGACCGCGTACCTGTAGACTTGGTGGTTGGTCTCGCAGAGGTCGCCAGTCTGGAGTCCAGGAACTGATGAGATAGCGGCACGAGGAATCAGCCTCTCCACCACCCAAATGAGGAACTGGGTGAAGGATGGACCAACCCCCAATGTCACAAAGGCACTCTCCCAGGTAAGCGTGACAAGAGGATGTAGGCTCAGATGGAGGGAACCATAGTCCAGGTAGAGCTTGTTGTCCAGACCATGAATCTTCCAAGAACCTCAGTGCAGCGACAGTTGATAGATAGACCAGTGTAGCAGAAAGGTATTCGTAGTAGGCAAAGGAGCTTGGCTGGTGCAGATAGTTCCAATGGTACACAGGATGAGATTCGGAGTCAGGCAAGACGGGAAAGAGTGAGGACAGTTGGAACTAGTTGTCTGGCCAATTAGAGAACTGTAGGAACGTGCCCAAGATGGAACAGGGGGAATGCAGGCTAGTGTGGGATAAGTCCCCTCTACACAATGATGACTCAGGACAGAACTCCGGAATGGGCTGAGGGAAGACTGACCCAGGGCAAAACCTAGGTAGTAGCTGGAGGCTGGCTGGCCCAGGGCCGAACCCAGGTGAGGATTGAAGGCAGGCAGGCCCAGGACAGGACCCGGATAAGAACTGGAGTCAGGCTGGCCCAGGGCAGGCCACAGGTAAGGACTGGAGGCAGGCAGGCCCAGGACAGGCCACAGGTAAGGCCGGAGGCAGGCAGGCCCAGGACAGGCCACAGGTAAGGCTGGAGGCAGGCAGGCCCAGGACAGGCCACAGGTAAGGCTGGAGGCAAGCAGGTAGGCCCAGGACAGGCCACAGGTAAGGCTGGACAGGAACAACGAGGAAAGCGAAGCAAACCGCGTTGAGACGCGGGCAGCTTTGACTAGCGGCCTCTTTTATGGGCCGCCGGCGCCCGAGAGGCCTGGAACGCAAACCGTTCCGTTTCCGGGCGCCGGCGAACCCAGAACGAGGCTTGGAAGGCAAGCCCCCACGGCGCATGCGCGGAACCGAGAGAGAGGACCTCCGCGCATGCGCCGAAGGCCGCCGGCCCTGTAATCCGTTGCTCCCCTCCCGGCGAGTCCCCAGACGCGAACGCGCGGGTAGACTCGCCAGGAGGAAATGGGAGCGGCAGACCCCAGTCTCCCGCGTGACATGACACTATTTTACCTAATTGACTGGAAAGGCTACGGCCCCCAAGAGAGATCCTGGGAACCTGCTGAATATGTCCACGCTCCTCGCCTAATCAAAAGATTTCACCGAACATTTCCTGACAAGCCAAAACCCCCGGAGAAGCCCGGTTTGGGAGGGGCCTTGAGGGGGGGTACTGTCATGATCTCTGCTTCCAAAAGGTCAGGGTTTTCCCAACTCCCTTGGAAGCAGATCCATAACCCAGGTTCCGAGTGCCAACCAGTCCCAATTGGGACCTTTTGGACCCAGTCCTGGCGCCAGTGGCACCAGGCTCATAAATATGTCCAGTCCCAGCGCTGGAAGCGCCGGGCTCATAATGCTTGGGTGGACTTACCTGCAGCAGACCATGCTGCTTACTTGCCTGCCAGTTGAGCCTCTGATCCTCTTCTGTTTGGAACTACTTTTCCTGTTGGGTGGGGCAGGAGCCACTCCCTAGGTTCAGAACACTGGAACTCTTCTGGAAAGCAGGAACTCTTTTCTTACCTAGGCGTGGCTGTGGAAGGAGACACCTTGGCACTACAGGAGGCTATTTAAACCACACCCGATGGATGAATCTTGCTTTGCGTTATTCTGCATCCTCTGCAGCAGAACGCTCATCGTGTCTTCTGCATCTGATCCTGGGCCTAAGGAAAAAGGCTTACCATCCTGAATCCAGTCTTCAGCAACACCTATAAAGACAAGAAAGAACAGGTTAGCATTACGGTCTTCAGTGACAGCGCTTCACTTACCTGGTCCATCGGCTGTCACCAACGCCTCGCGCTGCATTCCGGCATCTGAAAGACAAAGGCTTACCTACTCTTCGTGCGCTCCGGAGGTCTTCGCACTGCATTCCGGCATCTGAAAGACAAAAGCTTACCAACTCTCCGCACGCTCCGGAGGCCTTCGGCGCTGCATCCCGCATCTGAAAGACAAAACAAGGTGCGTTTAAAGACATTGGGGAACTTTAATACTCACGTGCCATTACTCCTTTCCACATCTAACCCAGTGGGTATTCCGGCACCCTGCAGCCGCTCCGAACTTGTACCTGCAAAATAAAAAGACAGTTAGAGCGCATCGTGAAGCAGGCAACAAGCGCTTACTTACGTGCTTCCAGGCGCTTCTATTCATCACACAGGCTTCATCTTCAACTCACTTCAGCCCGTCATCCGCCATCGCCGGAACCCTGTAAAACAAGAGATATCATTACTAAAGACTTTTAAAGACATTAGAATTACTCGAAACTTACCGTTCGTGCAGTAAACGACGGACAGCAGTCTTCTGAAGTCAAGAGGCCTGCTCCCCTTATCCAGTGAAGAAACTGGTTACAGCACCCTGCCCCGAGGCAGATGGAGAGCACGGCGTTCACTTACCTAAGACATCTTACCCTTCGAGTCAGACATACAGTGCACAGAGGTCCAGCCCAAAGAGCCAGCCGTGTGTTACACATCACCTTTGAAGATACGGTATATGCCCAGTCAAGACCGGCGCCTCTACGGGAATCAGGTGAGCGTTACACTCGGTGACGATAGTTTAGGACCGCAAAGAGATTGTGAAGAACTGTGGCTCAACAAGGGTGTCGAGTCGTTGACGTTTCTGTGGTCTGCAGGTGGCGGGAAACCCACTGGCGGATGCTCCTCGGCGCATTGGCGGCCTCGACTTTCTCCGGCGGGACAAAAGCGGTCGAAGGTGCAGGCGAGAGCGTCATTGGATCAAATGTTACTTAGGCAAAGGGAGCAGAGTGCCACCGGTCGGCGACGGCGGTCATCGACGGTGATGGACAACAGTGTCCGGGCGCTTCTCCTTGTGATTCTGCGGCGGTCCCTGCTTCCGGTCGGCAGCCTTTCGTAGGTCTGTCTACCAGGGAGCTTTGGCAAAGATCAGCTGGTGCACGATGGTCCCTCGTAGCTCGGGAAGAGGGCACCTAACCAGGTCCTCTCTGGGTCAGTCCTTAGAGACACAGCAGCTTTGAGATCGACAAAGTAGAGCAGCAGCAATACTTCTCTTCCAGCAGGGCTTCAAGGTTAAGCTTCAGTTTCAACTTCAGTTTCTCTTCAGCTTCTGAACACGAATTCTAGCAGTGAGAGGCCCCCAGATATACCAGTTGATCTCCCATTCATTCTGCTGGGTCACACTCAGGCAACCAATCGGTCAGAAGGGCATTCATGCAGGCAGGCAGTCAATCAGGTGCATAGTGCATTCAGGCCATTCACTTCTCTCCAGACACTCACAACAAGTTATGTGTATTGGGACAACTACCCAGCCATTCAACACTCCACACTGCATTAATACCAGTTTCGGGCAGGGCTGTCTCAGTCATTGTGTCAAACACCAGAAACCAGACATCCACAACAAGAAGTGCATATTGGTCACACACTCCATTTACCCAGGTCCCACCCACAGGGTGTACCCACAACATACAGCCACTGGGAAGGCTCCAGCCAGTCTAACAACACCATATTTGGAACTTCCACCCAACAGCCAGTCAGGGGGAAGAGACAAAGTCAGGGCTTTCTAGGACTTTGGGAAAACAAGGTAACAGGCAATAGAAAGCAAGAGGCCACAGGGGCCATCTTGTTTCCTATCAGGAATCAACTGATTCCAATGGCAGGGCCTGGGTATCGCAAAATGGAGGATACTCAGAGCACCTGTCAAATTAAGCATGGAGCTGCCACCAGCCCATACCCTTCCAAACATACACTAGCGGCACAGGGTTGCACGCCCACCCATGGGTGCATAAGGGTATCCCATGGGTCTGTACACCAAAACAAAAACAGGAAGAGCTGCACTGCCAGGAGTCCCACATGGACTCCTGGGCAGAAAACAATACAGAACACAAATGAAAAAGGACTACAGGACAAGGACAGGGAGGCCCTGTCCCTCCAATGCATTTCCAGCATCACAGTCGCCCCCCCCCCCCAGACTGAGGGTAGGGTGCCTAATCTCCCACAAGATAGACACCCTCATCCAGACAGTCAACATACCTTCTGGAAAGGTCATCTGCATTATTGTGACTCTTCCCTGGTCTATGCTGTATGGTGAAGTCTAGCCCTTGTAGGCTAATGGACCACCTGAGCAGTTTCGGGTTCTCACCCTTCATCTGCATAAGCCACTTCAGGGGCTTATGATCTGTTTGGACATTGAAAGTAGACCCTGTAAGGTAGGGCCTAAAACGCCTAAGGCTCCAAACTATACTGAATCATTCCTTTTCAACAGTAGCCTACCTAAGTTCTCTACCCTTGAGTTGGCCACTGATGAATATGATCGGATGTTCCCTCCCTTTGTCATCTAACTGGGACAAGACAGCTCCAATTCCGGTGTCGCAGGCATCCGTCTGGACGATAAAGGGTTTGCTGTAGTCAGGTACACACAACACAGGTGCCCTACACAGACTTTCTTTCAAGCTATCTAAGGCCCTCTGACAGTCTTCAATCCAATTAACCTTCCTAGGCTGTTTGGGTGAAGTCAGAACTCTCAGTGGTACAGCTATGGTTCCATAGTCCGCCATGAAATTGCAATAGTACCCAGTGAGGCCCAAAAAGGCTCTCACCTGGGTTTGAGTAGTGGGAGTCTCCCAGTCATGTACACCCTGTACATTACTGGGGAGATGTTCGATTTGACCCCCTCCTACCTCATGACAAAGATACGTGACTTTCCCCTGAGCTATCTGGCACTTGGTGGCCTTGATAGTGAGGTCAGCCCTTTTCAAGGCCTGCAACACCATATCCAGATGTGTCAAATGCTCTTCCCAGGTGGAACTGTAGACGGCAATGTCGTCTAAGTAGGCCACACAAAAGGCCTCCAGCCCACTGAGCGCATGATTGACCAATCTCTGGAAGGTGGCAGGGGCATTCTTCAACCCAAAAGGCAAGACCCTAAACTGGTGGAGGCCCTCAGGTGTTGAGAACGCTGTCTTTTCCTTGGCATGGTCCGTCAGAGCTATTTGCCAATAGCCAGAGGTAAGGTAAACGGTGCTCACGAATTTGGCAGCACCTATGGTGTCCACGAGCTCATCAGCCCTGGGTAATGGGTGCGCGTCAGTTTTGGTGACGACATTGACTCCTGGGTAGTCCACACAGAACCTCCAATCGTTGGTACCTGCCTGGGAACTTGCCTTGGGGACAAGGACCACTGGACTGGGCCAGGGACTGGTTGAAGGTTCAATGACACCCAGATCCAACATCTTGGCGACCTCAGCCTGGATGTGGTTCTTAACTGTATCTGACATACGGTAGCACCTGCTTTTGACATGCACACTGTCACCAGTGTCATTTTCGTGACTACACCATGGTGTAAGGCCTGATGTCAGTGAAAACACAGAGGCATACTGCCGGAGCAAAGCCCTGCAGGCCTTCTGCTGCTCTGTCGTCACATCGGGAGAGAGATGCACTCCCTCCATGGAGCCATCCTGAGGGTTGCTATGCAGCAAATCAGGAAGGGGCTCACTCGCATCCTCTTCTTGCTCTGAAGCTAGCAAGAGACATGAGACTTCTGCTCGCCTGTGGAAAGGCTTGAGCCTGTTAACATGGAATACCTGAGGGGCTACCCCAAGGACTTCCATGTCAACCAGATAATTGACTTTGCCCATCTTGGAGATGATCCTGAAGGGTCCGGTCCACTTGTCTGCCAAAGCTCTAGGCTTGGTAGGCTCCATGACAAGGATTTCGTGTCCCGGAGTCCAATCCACTTGCAAGGCTTTAAGGTCATACCAGTACTTGTTCAATTCCTGGCTGGCCTTGAGATTTTCTGTCGCCTGACCCATCATCTGTGTCATCCTCTGTGTGAGGCCTAACACATAGACCCCCACTTACTTGGCAGGCACTGGAGGGATGGCTTCCAAACCTTCTCTGATCAAGGCAAGGGGCCCCCTCACGGGATGTCCAAAGAGTAACTCAAAGGGGCTGAAACCGACACCCTCTTGAGGTACCTCTCTGTAAGCAAACAGCAGGCATGGCAGGAGGAGATCTCATTTCCTCCTTAGGGGCTCTTCCAAAGCGCCTAGCATGCCCTTGAGAGTTTTATTAAATCTCTCAACCAGACCATTGGTCTCAGGATGGTAAGAGGTAGAGAACTTGTAGGTTACCCCACACTCTTTCCACATGGTTTTCATGTAACTAGACATGAAGTTGGATACTCTGTCAGAGACAACTTCCTTAGGGAATCCAATCTGGGTAAAAATGCCCAGGAGAGCCCTGGCAACCACCTTGGCAGTAACAGTCCGAAGGGGTATAGCCTCAGGGTACCTGGTGGCATGATCAACCAAGACCTGGATGAACCGATGTCCACCGGAAGTGGGAGGGTCAAGGGGACCGACAATGTTGATGCCCACCCTCTCAAACGGTTTGCCAACCACTGGCCATGGCAGCAGTGGGCCAATGACACTGCCTCCAGTCTTGCCAGATAACTGACAAGTTGGGCAGGTCCTGCAGTGGGACTCCACTTCTACCCCCATCTGAGGCTAGTAGAAATGGGCAGAAAGCCTCTGCTTAGTCTTCTTGGTACCAAGATGACCAGCTAAGGGCACCTCATGCGCACACTGCAGATGGAAGGGCCTGTAAACCTGGGGTACCACCAACCTCTTGAGGGCACCAGGTACAGGCTTAGTGGGCTCATTAACAAGGAGCTCACCCTCCCAATAGATCTAGAATGTCCTAGGCACATCTTCTTGTGCCTGGGACAGGGCCTGTTTCCTCAGACCCTCGAGAGAGTGGCACTCTCTCTGTCCCTTACAAAAGTCCACCCGGGAGGGTCCCCCTTCAGCCAGCCGGCATTGAAGGTCGGTGTGGTCCTCTGGGTTGAGAACCTCTCCCACAGGAGAGTCTTCTGCCTCTTCTCCCTAAGGAGTTGAGTTTGGGTTTTCCACTGGATCCAGCCCGTTCGGATCATGGATCCCAATGGGTGCTGTAGGAACAGCAGGAAGAGAAGTAGCGCCCTGCACAGAGGTGGCCTTCTTGTTCTTCCGTCTTCTTGCCCTAGGCCTCGCTTTTGGCTCGGGTACCTGACTCACAGCCAGACCTGGTATCACCTGTGACCTAGTGTCACATATCGCCCATGGAAAGTATGGAGCAGATGGGCGATGTGGAAGAAGGACTAGTCTTTCTGTTGTAGTACCTACAAGTACCTGGGAATGGAGAACACCTGCGCGTTGCAACTTTCTTGCTGTCTACGTAAGTTTCACAACACTCGTTCTCTGCCTCCCGTTGTTCCTCTGTGTTTCCTTGCCTTCCTTCCTTGTTCGTCTGCCTGTGTCTTTCTGTTACTGCTGTTCGCGGTTTCCCCCCACCCACTCTATCTGCTTACCTGTCTGTTTCAGCCTCATGCTGTTGTGCCGCGCTCCGCGCTGCCTTCTTATACGCGTCCCTGCCACGGCGTCTCACCTGCCATCAGACGATCTATGCTGGGAGCGCTACTTTGTTTGAGTACATCGGAGTACTGAACTTTTTGTGCTGTGTTAGGCAGAATCCTGTGCAGTGCCCTTAGGGACCACTACACACAATTAAGACCATAGGTGGTAATACAAGTTTACCTTTGGTACAAGCCTGTACTACTAGGTTATAGTGGTAGCAGTAGCAGAGCAGCCAGGCTTATCTCAAGAGTATATGAGCAGTAGCAGAGATTACACAAAGGGACCACAATTACTGTGACTCAAGCAAACACTGACTCAAGGTTTCAGGTAAAAAAATATAAGTACATTTATTTTTAAACCATCAGTTATAAACACAACACCTCTATTAAACTTTAAACAAAACCACACGTTAAATATACTACAACTAACCAATTCACTTTGTACAGTATGTCTCAAGGTAAGTACCCTGTGTTTGAATGAACCGGTGTTATGAACAAAACACGATACCGCGGATACGATTGCGATCACTTTTTGACAGTTCGGTCTACTCAATAAACGCATATCCGTGACATGAAATGCTACCGGGGGAAAAGCACACTTAGCACCTGAGATACCCAGAGGGAGTTGGAGGCAAAAATCACAGGCAATATTTAGGTTAGGCAGACAGTATGGAGAAACACTCAGAAACAGGAGTCGAAAGTCAAAGGATCGGAGCCAGGTTTAAGTGACACCGGAGACCTGTGCCAAAGATCACACCGTTAGACAGTTCACGATTCAGCGTAGCCCAAGAGTACTTGGATATTGTCAATGTTCAGCAGCAAAAGTTATAAGAAGGAGGGAAGACAAGGACGAGCCTTGAGGATGAAGAAAAGGGATTCACCCAGTTTCCTTGAGTAGAACACAGTACCTTATTCCCATGATGCAGCTGGTGCCCTGGCAGTTGTTCCTGTTGGTTTCCCGTAGACCCACGATTCCTGGAGCTTCATTGTGAAGGAGGACGTCTGAAGGGGGTCTGCACCTCACAGGGATGAAGCTGGCAATAGCGACAATGAAAAAGGTGTGCTCCTTAAAAACAGGAGAGGCTCAGCAGGTGGCTATCCGGACCACTACAGCAGTGTGCAGCCATTTCAACCACGGCGGAGATCTCTAGTTGAAGAAGATGAGCTGGCTATCCCCACCAGGCTCAAGGGAAGAAGATTCCGGACTGGATCTCCTCTTAGTCGTCGAAGGGTAGATAGCTCAGGACTGCAGCAGGGCTTCACCGGGACGGGGTAGTTGCAGCAGTCGTCGTTCTCTCCGCTTCTCTTCGGTTGCTTGTAGTTCCAGAGGCGACTCTGACTTCTAGCCCAAGAGACCTGCCTTTTATGCGCAAAACCCCCATTTACACAGCCTGGCTGTCAATCACGCAGCAGGGGGGTTGTCCAGCCGGGACAACCACCTCAGCCAATCATGGCAAAGTGCGACTTGGGTTTCCTAGGATACCCTGTGCAGGGGGTGACTACACTCCTTCCCCACATTCAGTCTACCTAGACATCCAGGCACCAAGAGGAGGGCTTCTCTGCAGAAGCCTGCCAAAAGACGGTGAACAAAGAAGGCGAACCTAGTTTGCCGCGCAAAGTAAAACACAAGAAGGACTTTAACAAAAAGAAATGGTGAATAAACCCAACCGGAGCCAAAAGAAAGACGATTTGGTCAAGCGGGTTTATGTTCGAGGCTAATATAATAGCCAAGAACAGTACCACGTTTATATAATATAATCGCGGTAGAAAAGTTAGGGTAGATACCACTGCCACCAGCCAAGTCTAAATGTTAAAAGAGCGAAACAATGCTCAGGGAGATACAGACAGAAAAGGGGTACAGATTAGCCCTTTCCAGTACTCCATGTAAGATGGGGTGTACTGGGTCTGTGGTAAAAATGACTATGTAAAGTAAATGGCAACTTTACTTTTCTCTGGGGGACAGTAGTCAGCCCCAGCGAAATGGAGTCAGAGGGAAGTCTTAAAGACAACCCTGTGTTACTACACTAAAGGTGCTGTGTAACCCGTACAAGAACAGAGGCACCTGGAGTGGTGTGCTCCAGTGCCCAAGATCACACAATGAGTAAAACACATAGGCCAAAACACATGTAAGAGTGGAAAAAGCTGCTGGGGGACTCACTACGTGAGGGAAATTAGCCCTAGAAGGAGAATTCTCCCTAACATGCTGTTCCGCACTGGATCGTTATTCCTCAATCTACTACGAATACTTATCAGTGCATGCTGGTTATTGTGGTCCAGTATTCTATGAAACCTAGTACGCTGGAACTGGACATTGCTGCTCTGCGTTCTAGTGCATGCTGCTTAGGGTAGTCTGTTACCCTCAGAACCTGAGTCCGTTGGAACTATATATTGCTACTTTACCTATCCATGCAAGCTGGTTATTGAAGTCCAGATACCGGTGCACGCCAACAACTACCTCTCTGGATAACTACAACTCACCACTGCCATCCACAGCTACAAGATCTTCCAGGGTTTTTTGGCAAAGCTTTTCCCTGGTTTGGGGTGGGCTCCCCAAAGTCCCAGCCGCCGGGCTAATAGCTTTATAGGCAAGGTGGCCTCCGGGGGAGCTTGCCCCTATCTCGTCAAACAGAAGAATAAGGCCATCAGGACAAAGACAAAGACAGCTTGGAGGGAAAAGCTGAAGAGCTCAACCGACGAATCCGTAAAGACACACACAGAATCATCAGGTGAGGAGTGGGCTAGTGGTAAGGAAAGTGTGAGTGATAAACCTGCGGAATCTGAGAGATTGCTATGCCTAGAAAAGATGGCTAGTCTTGAGCAATACTAGGAGATGGTTAACGCCATACAAGCCCTTAGGGTTGAAGTACAAACCCTAAAAACGGATAATACCGCATTGAGGCAACAAGTACAACAGAGAGAAGATTCCAGAGGAGAACCACCTCCTATATCCCTACCTTGTGGTAAATTTGATGGAAACCCCAGGAAATTAAAGGAGTTTCTGGATGCCTGCACAATACATTATACTTTTCGGCCCAAAACGTACGAGTTGGACCGAACAAAGGTGGGATTTCTGATTTCAAACTTAGCTGGTAATGCCCTAGCTTGGGTCACCCCACTGGTAACAAACTCAGTCCCAACTTTAAATGACTATGGTGCCTTTGTAACACGTTTCAAAGAGAGATTTGAGAGACCTGAAGTCTTATACTCCACCTTTAAGAACCTGCTAGACATACGTCAAGGAAGCTCCGACATACAAACATATGTTACCTGTTTTCAGAAGGTGGCAACTGAAGCAGGTTGGCCTGAAACGGCGCAGCAGGCTATTTTCCATCGGGGTCTGCATGAAGACATAAAGGACGAACTGGCCAGAGTAGCCAGACCTGCTTCCTTTCAGGAACCCGTGTCATTGGTATTACAGATAGAATTCTGCATGCCGGAGAGGAAAGCTGAGAAGAAAAAGCCTGAGTCTTTCGTACCTTTCACTAGCCTACCCTCAGTCCATGAAAAGGTTCAACACAAAGAACCAATGGAGATAGGAACTGTTAGAGGACCACTTTCAGCCAACGAACGGAAGAGACGCAAGGACCTAGGACTTTGCATGTATTGTGGGTCCAACACACATTTGCTGTGAGATTGCCCAGAATTCCCTCCCAGAAACCAGGGAAACGAAAGACCCCGACCTTGAACAGGGATAAGGAAGGGGAGACAGCTATGCATCCCTGTGCTAATGCTCAACCAGCTTTGATCAACAATAACATTCTGATGGTGGTTAAGATTACGTTAGACTGGAACTCTACAAAACCCATTGAATGTTTGGCTATGTTGGACTGTGGGGCTGCAGGCAACTTTGTAGACGATAGATGGGCCGATGAACACCACCTACCTCGACGGCCCAAGATCAGACCGATTCCAGTAGAAGACGTCGACGGCACACCTTTGACATCCGGACCCATTTGTCAGGAAACTCAGGAACTGCAGGTCAGAGTGTCAAATCATTCTGAGTACCTATCTTTTGATCTTATTCGAGCGGCTCATTTTCCAGTCATATTAGGCATACCATGGCTCAGAAAACACAACCATGCAATCAACTGGCAACTTAACACAGTAGAGTTCAGATCCACATATTGCTCTCAGCAGTATTTGGCTAATGAATCCGCCTTATCCTGTATACTTCCAACAATATAAAATACCATCCTCAGTGTTAATACAATTCCTATTCAGTATCAGGACTATGAGGACGTGTTCCTAGACACCCAACCGAGGAATCTCCCTCCTCATCAGAAGGAAGACTGCAGAATCAAACTGATTCCGGAGACTGAAGTACCCTTTGGAAGGATGTTCCCTTTATCACTACCCGAAAAGGAGGCATTGAGGGAATACTTGTCAACCAACCTGCAAAATGGCCTTGTACGGGAATCCTCATCGTCAGCAGGAGCACCTCTTTTCTTTATCTCCAAAAAAGGGACCACGGAACTAAGGCCCTGCATAGATTACAGAGGTCTGAACAGTCTGACTATACGAGACAGGTATCCTATGCCCTTAATGAAAGACATTATTGAGGCAGTCCAAGGAGCACATCTCTTTACCAAATTAGATCTTCGACGGGCCTACCACCTGCTTCGTATTCGTGAAGGGGACAAATGGAAAATGGCTTTCAGGACTCCCCTAGGACACTACGAGTACAGGGTTATGCACTTGGGTTTGGTAAATGCACCGTCCCAGTTTCAATGATTCATGGACAAGATATTTGCAAATATGTTGTATTCCTCAGTGGTGGTTTATTTGGACGACATTCTCATATTCTCAAACACTCTGACTGAACATCATCAACACGTTAAAGAAGTCCTCCACAGGTTAAGACACAATAGTCTATTGGCCAAACCTGAAAAATTTGTTTTCGAAGCTACTACGGTACCCTACTTAGGATTCATCCTCTCCGCAGATCGGGTACAAATGGATCCAGCCACGACTCAAGCTATAACACAGTGGTCCATACCCAATTCAGTAAAGGACATACAAAGGTTTTTGGGACTCACAAACTTTTACCGTAAGTTTATACCAAACTTTTCGGACATCATACTTCCTATTACAAACCTCCTTAAAAAAGGAGTCAAGTTTCTCTGGGCCCAGAAAATGGATTAAGCATTCCAAAGGCTTCAGGAAGCATTTGTGACAGTTCCTATCCTGAGACAACGGGATCAATCTTTACCATTTATCGTGGAGACCGATGCCTCAGGAGGGGCGATTGGAGCAGCTTTGTTACAAAAAGAGAGGATGGATTGGAACACCCTATAGCTTATTATTCCAGAACCCTTAGTCCCAGTGAACGGAATTACTCAGTGCTTGAAAGAGAACTCCTGGCCATGAGACAGGCCTGTGAGGAGTGGAGACATTTATTACAAGGAACAGTTTGTCCTTTCCAAGTTCGTACAGACCACCAGAATTTAAAGGTGTTACAGAAAATGGAATGCCGAAATTCCAGACATGTCACATGGGCCTATTTTTTTTCTCAATTTGATTTCGTAATCACCTATTTACCAGGAAAGGATAACCCACTAGCAAATGCCCTTTCCCGCAGTCAAGGGAGTGACTATGGAGGATATCAAGGTCCAGAAATTCTTCTAGCAGGGAAGAGGTTCATCAATATGGTTAATACATTTCTTCAACAAGTACAGAAAGCCCAAAAGAATAACAGGAAGACAGACGACTATGGAATGACCCAAAGAGGAGATCTGAGGTTTATGAAAGAGGCTTTGTTCCTACCCACTCAGGATCTACAAGAACAGGCCATGGCTTGGTGCCATGATATCCCATCAGCGGGACACAAAGGTCAACTTGCCACCATGCAACTTGTGTCTAGACAGTTTTGGTGGCCTACTATGAAAAAAGATGTCAAAGAATATGTGGCTACATGTCCCATATGTGCTCAGAATGCTTACTGTAAACCATTAGGCTTACTACAACAGGACACACTACCAGATGGGCCGTGGCAACACATTTCCACTGACTTTATTGTAGACTTACCCATTTTCAATGGACATACGGACATAATGGTCACTGTGGATTCGTTCAGTAAATTAGCGCATTTTTCACCATTGAAAGGTCTTCCAACAGCAAGTATCACTGCGGAGGTGTTTCTGAAAGATGTGGTTAGGTTACATGAACTTCCGCAATCCATAGTCTCGAATAGAGGCTCACAGTTCACCTCTATGTTTTGGGCTGCCTTGTGCAAGGCTTTGGGTATAAAGAGATCACTGTCCTCAGGATTTCACCCTGAGAGCAATGGGCAAACCAAACGTCTTAATGCAACATTGGAACAATACATTAGGTGCTTCTGTAACCAGGAACAAAACAATTGGTTTCACCTACTTCCCATGGCAGAATTCTCTTATAATAATACAAGCCATTCCTCGACAGGCAGGAGTCCTTTTTCCTGTACCTACGGTTTTCATCTCAGACACATTCCTCTGTTTGGTCAGGTGTCTACTAACATTCCCTCTGTGGACCATCTTTTTAACACCCTTCAGACCCTTCACAAAAGAACCAGGGCTAATCCTGAAATCTCCCGTCTGGAGAATAAGAGGTGGGCTGATCTCAAGCGAAGACCCAATCCGTAATGGGACATTGGTACCAAGGTATGGTTATCCACCAAGTTCTTGCCCAGATGGGTACATCAAGGAAAGTCCTCTCCCCGTTTTATCGTACCTTTCGAGATTACTGCCAAGATCAATCCTGTCGCCTTTCGTTTGGCTCTTCCTGCAAGGCTACAAAGGATACATCCGGTGTTTCACACCTCTTTGCTAAAGGAATATGTGGAAGATCCATGCAACAGAAGGAAGAGAGGAACTGGTATCCTACCCATTGAAACATCGAAGGAGTATGAAGTATCCAGATTACTGATCTCGAGGTACAAGAGAGGCACCTTACAGTATCTGGTGCTATGGAAAGGATACCCAAGGTCTGAGAGTTCATGGGAACCGGTCAATCACATATCTGCAGCCCAACTTATCCGAAGGTTTCATCGGCTACACCCGGGTAAACCGGGAGGAGGACCACTGAAAAGGGGTCATACTGTCATATTGCCCATGGAAAATATGGAGCAGATGGGCGATGTGGAAGAAGGACTAGACTCAGAGTCACTGCAAGGTACGGTCTAGTCTTTCTGTTGTAGTACCTACAAGTGCCTGGGAATGGAGAACACCTGTGTGTTGCAACTTTCTTGCTGCCTACGTAAGTTTCACAACACTCGTTCTCTGCCTCCCGTTGTTCCTCAGTGTTCCCTTGTCCTCCTTCCTTGTTCGTCTGCCTGTGTCTTTCTGTTACTGCTGTTCGCGGTTTCCACCCACCCGCTCTATCTGCCTATCTGTCTGTTTCAGCTTCCCGCTGTTGTGCCGCACTCTGCGCTGCCTTCTTGTACGCATCCCTGCCATGCCATCTCACCTGCCATCAGACGCTCTATGCTGGGAGCGCTACTTTGTTTGAGTACATCGGAGTACTGAACTGTTTGTGCTGTTCCGCACTGGATCGTTATTCCTCAATCTACTACGAATACTTACCAGTGCATGCTGGTTATTGTGGTCCAGTACTCTATGAAACCGAGTACGCTGGAACTGGACATTGCTGCTCTGCTTTCTAGTGCATGCTGGTTAGGGTAGTCAGTTACCCTCAGAACCTGAGTCCGTTGGAACTATATATTGCTACTTTACCTACCCGTGCATGCTGGGTATTGAAGTCCAGATACCAGTGCACGCCAACAACTACCTCTCTGGATAACTACAACTCACCACTGCCAACCACAGCTACAAGATCTTCCAGGGTTTTTCGGCAAAGCTTTTCCCTGGCTTGGGATGGGCTCCCCGGAGTCCCCACTGCCGGGCTAATAGCTTTATAGGCAAGATGGCCTCCGGGGGAGCTCGCCCCTATCTCGTCAAACAGAAGAATAAGGCCATCAGGACAAAGACAAAGACAGCCTGGAGGGAAAAGCTGGAAAGTTAATCCGACGAATCCGTAAAGACACACACAGAATCATCAGGTGAGGAGTGGGCTAGTGGTAAGGAAAGTGTGAGTGATAAACCTGCGGAATCTGAGACCTAGTGACGGCAGCAGCAGTCATGGGTAGACCATCCGAGATCAACCCCAACTCTACTAGATCATTTCCTAACAGAATGTTAGCAGGGACATTGTCCTGAACCAGGACAGGAAGCTTTGCTGTCTTGTCTCCAATCATGAGTGGGACTAAGGCTACAGGCGATAATTTGGGAGGCCCACCAGCTAACCTGGTGGATTTCAGAGGAGCACCTACATAGTCCTCTGGCTTGAGCAGGGTCCTGTCCACCACTGTCATGCTTGCCCCAGTGTCTCTCAAACCAGTAGAAAGCTGGCCATTCAAGAGGACACTTCTCAAAAACCTATGGGTGTTCTGTGGGATAGTCACCAGTACTTCTGCGTACTGGTCCCAGGCCCCAAGGGACACTAAGGAAATCCCTACAGGAGCACCAAATGTGATTCCTGTGAAGGAGGGGAGGACAGTGGCCTGCACCTCAGACATGGGTTAAGGGTAGGTCAGGCTGACAGCCTGTACTCCAAGTGACTTACCTTTACACTTGGAGTCACCCTTCTTGTGATCCAGAGCCCCACATTCCCAACAAGTGCCAGGAATGCAGGGTGTGGTACTGGAACCACTGGGAGCCTGCTTTGCAGCAGGTGGACCACTACTCTTTATTCCCACCCACAGATGACTTATCCCCACTAGATTTTTGGGTCTTAGGAGAGGAAGGTTTTGGTTTACCCGACTGTGATTGCTTGTGGGACTCCTCAGCTTTCTGAGAGGTCCCTTTTTCTTTGTCCTTCCCACTGGAGTCCTTAGGGGACACCCGATGGGAGACCCACTTGTCAGCCAACCTAGCCAGCTTAAAGGGATCCAAAATGTTCTGGTCAGCAACATACTGACGCAGGTCTGGTGAACAGGCTTCAGAGAAATGCTCAAAAAACAAAAGGTGGGACAATTCAAAAAACGTTTTCACTTTGTAACTATCAATCCACCCCATCATGTTCATGTGCGCTGCACTCACCCAGTCAACCCAAGACACATTCTCTCTTTTCTTAAAATCCCTGAACCTTTTAAGGTATTGGGTAGGTGTCTTGCCGAACTTGGCAATCAAAGCAGACTTTATGCACTCATACTGACCCCTTTCTTCCACACTCAGTTTTAGAATACAGTCATATCCAGACTGAGGCACTCTGCATAACAAACACTTAGCCCAAACTCTTTTATTAACATCATGAATTGCACAAGCCATTTCAAACGCTTCAATCCATTGGAGGATATCTGAACCCTCCACAAACACACCAACCAAATCTTTCATAAACTTGGTGGCTGGGGACCTGCCACTCTCAACTGGTTTAGCTGAAGTCTCCACTCTAGCTTTCTCTAGCTGGATTCTTTGATGCTCAGTGTCCCTATCTTTGAGTATCACTTGCTGTGCCAACTCATCTTTCTTCAACTCAGCTTCTGTTGCCAACTTTTTGTATTGAAACGCTAACTGTTCCCGTTGTAGCTCCAATTTTAAAGGTTCAATCTTCAGGGCTTCCCCCTGAAGAGCAGTGCTGGGGTTAGGAACAGAGGCAGCAGGAATGGTGGCATTCCCAGAATCAGATTCAGCCACAACCCCAGGGGCAGAGTCCTCATTGGTTGCATCCCCCCCTTCAAGAGTTTCACTATCAGTCTGGTAGTCCACCAGGGCAGCTATCAGCTCAGCCCTAGACTTATCCACAAAGTCTAACTCCCTGGCTTCACAAGCACTCTGGAGAGCCTCTAAACTCATCCTAGTCAATTTACCATTTGCAATAGACTCCATTGCTTGTAATGCAGTTATCCTGTACACAACTAAACCTTATTTTAACAAAGTGCAGCACGGTTATACACTGATTCTTAAAACCATAAGATTCCCACCGCTGCCACCAGTGTAAAGACTGGAGGGGGGGGGGGGTCTATACTTCTGCTCTCTATATGGTAGAGGAGAGGCACAGGGGACCCCAGCCAAGATTCTCTATTATGGTAGCAATGGACGAGCAATCAAGGCCTAGCTTCTCAGGAGGTGATGTAGGCTGGTTCTTGAGTACAATGTAGTCCCCAAGCCCCCACAAGGATTGTCCACACAATGTATTAATTCAAACACAGTCTTTATATAATTAAGTTCAAGGTTATGTACACAATCACAATAACTCCCTTTGTGCTCAGTGAATCTACAATGGCAAATATATACAGTTTAAGTGGTACCACAATTATTATTAGATTCCATTAAAGTGCATCAACTGTACTCTGGTTAAATGTCACACAAATCAATGAATAGAGGTAACCAACATTAGACATAGGAGGAAAACAGTTGGTTAGAACAGTTGGCAGAATACTGGCCTGTTTTCTAGACACAGACACAGTTCTGTGTGGAGATCCCCCCACCTGGGCAACCTGTAAATAAAGATATCTCACAAGCCCAGTCCATATATTGTTCTATGAGTCTGATTTCCTTCTAAAATAGTTCTACAACCCCAATGTACCTGGAATAGCAGAGTTCGTCATCGGGTGGTTGACAGATCCGTCTTGAGCGGCTCTCTTTAAGGCAGGAGCCACGGATCGTCGAGATCCAACGAGAAAAAAGGGTTGAATGGCGACGGTGAGGTGGCAGCTTCAATCCTAGAGGTGCTCGTCGACGACGGAGCGTTGGCGTCCTGCAAGGAAGAGGCGTGCGGGGCACCTCAGTGAAGATAGTTCAGGACCGTAAAGAGATTGTGAAGAACTGTGGCCCAACAAGGGCGTTGAGTCGTTGGTGTCTCTGTGGTCTTTAGGTGGCAGGAAACCCACCAGCGGATGCTCCTCGGCGTATCAGCGGCCTCGACTTTCTCCGGCGGGACAAAAGCGGTCGACGGTGTAGGTGAGAGCGTCCTTGGATCAAATGTTACTTAGGCAAAGGGAGCACAGCGGCTCCGGTCAGCGACGGCGGTTGTCGACTAGATGGACAACAGTGTCCGGGTGCTTCTCCTTGTGGTTCCGCGGCGGTCCCCGTCTCCGGTCGGCAGCCTTTCATAGATCTGTCTACCAGGGAGCTTTGGCAAAGATCAGCTGGAGCATGATGGTCCCTCATAGCTTGGGAAGAGGGCGCCTAGCCAGGTCCTCTCTTTGTCAGTCCTTGGAGACACAGCAGCTTTCATATCGACGAAGTAGAGCAGCAGCAAGACTTCTCTTCCAGCAGGGCTTCAAGGTTAAGCTTCAGTTTCAACTCCAGTTTCTCTTCAGCTTCTGAACACGAATTCTAGCAGTGAGAGGCCTCCAGATATACTAGTTGATCTCCCATTCATTCTGCTGGGTCACACACAGGCAACAAATCGGTCAGAAGGGCATTCATGCAGGCAGGCAGCCAATCATTCAGGCCATTCACTTCTCTCCAGACACTCACAAAAAGTTATGTGTATTGGGACAAGTACCCAGCCATTCAACACTTCACGCTGCATTCATACCAGTTTTGGGCAGGGCTGTCTCAGTAATTGTATCAAACACCAGAAACCAGACATCCACAACAAGAAGTGCATATTGGTCACACACCCCATTCACCCAGGTCCCACCCACAGGGTGTACCCACAACATACAGTCACTGGAAAGGCTCCAGCCAGTCTGGCCTGGACTTCACAACAAAACCATATATGGAACTTCCACCCAACAGTCAGTCAGGGGGAAGGGACAGAGTCAGGGCTTCTCAGGACTTTGGGAAAACAAGATAACAGGTAATAGAAAACAAGAGGCCACAGGGGCCATCTTGTTTCCTATCAGGAATCAACTGATTCCAATGACAGGTCCTGGGTATCCCAAAATGGAGGATAATCAGAGCACCTGTCAAATTCAGCATGGAGCTGCCACCAGCCCATACCCTGCTCTGTGGGCCACACACAGGTGCCCAAAAACATACACTAGGGTTACAGGGTTGCACGCCCACCCATGGGTGCCATAAGGGTATCCCATGGGTCTGTACACCAAACCAAAAACAGGAAGAGCTGCACTGCCAGGAGTCCCACATGGACTCCTGGGCAGAAAACAATACAGAACACAAATGAAAAAGGACTACAGGACAAGGACAGGGAGGCCCTGTCCCTCCAATGCATTTCCAGCATCACTAGAAAGCGACGTCAACCATCCTGTGTAGTCAGCATTGGAACAACGCCAACGCTGGTCCTCATAGACACTGGTGCATCAGTGTGTGTCCTAGCTGCGGGACACTATGAAGCTCTACCCGGCCAACCGGCGCTTGAAGATACAAAGGCGAAAATATACACCTTTGGAGGAGACACGCCTCTACCTCTAAGAGGGGCATTCATATCGACCGTCACTCACGGACAAAACTCAAATAAGGCCAGATTCTTTGTTACGGATGTTAGCCCCCATTCGTTGCTCAGCTGTGCGGCCTCGGTGGCGCTCAACATTGTAAATTTTGCTATGCCGGTGTATCTGACAAACATGGATCACATCATGGAGCGATATGCTGAGGTGTTCAGAGGCATAGGCAAATTAAAGGGAGAACCCATATGCCTTCATATAGACGAGTCGGTGAGACCAACGGCACTAAAACACAAGAGGATTCCATTCCATCTGAGGGCGCAAGTGGAGAAAGAACTGCATGCTCTTGTGGATATGGAAATTATTGAAAGAGTTGAGGACCCGACTCCCTGGGTCTCCCCAATTGTGGTGGCAGCAAAGCCCAAGCAACCAGGGCCGGTGCGCATATGCGTGGACATGAGGCTGCCCAACATGGCCATCCGCCGAGAGCGTCACTTAACACCCACGCTTGATGACATCGTAGGCAAACTTCAGGGTGCCAGGGTGTTTTCTAAACTGGACCTCCGCTCTGGGTACCATCAACTGGAACTATACCCTGAGTCCCGCTACATCATGACTTTTACAACACACAAGGGCTTATACCAGTTTAAAAGACTAAGCTTCGGCATCTCGTCAGCTTGCGAAGTCTTCCAAAATGTGACTAGGGGCACCCTCACGGGACTAAAGGGTGTGATAAACTTAAGCAACGCCATCTTGGTGTTTGCTTCATCAGAGGCAGAACACATGAAAAGACTGGAAAGAACATTGGATAGAATCAAGAGCCTGGGCCTCACGTTACACAAGAGCAAATGTGAGTTCTTTAAGGATCGGATCGAATTTTTTGGATTTGTCTTCCATGCCGGCGGCATGTCCCCTGACCCAGAGAAAGTGCGAGATATCCGAGAAACATCTCCTCCAGAGTCACCATCGGAGGTCAGGAGCTTTCTGGGGATGGTGACCTACTGTGGGCGTTTCATCCGCTGTCTGGCATCACTGTCAGAGCCGTTGAGAGCCCTCACTCGGAGTGATGCCATCTGGGAATGGTCCAGCAAAGAACAAAGAGCATTTGAGGACATCAAGGCGGCGCTGACGGACAGTAAGACAATGGCCTACTTTGACCCAGAGAAGGAGTCAGAAATAGTAGTAGACGCCAGCCCGTTAGGTTTGGGTGAGGTGCTGTGTTAGGGAGAATTCACCAGAATGGCTAATTTCCCTTACCTACTGAGTCCCTCAGCAGCTTTGCTGGATTTCTAGGATTTATTTTTTCTTTTCACCTGGTAAGAGTGTGAGCCTTTTTTCCCACTCTTACATGTGTTTTGCTGTGTGTGTTTTCACTTTTTGTGTGATCTTGAGCACTGGAGCCTCACCTACTCCATGGCCTCATATTTTCATGTGTGTTACACAGCACCTTCAGTGAAGTGGCACAGGGTTGTCTTTGAGACTTCCCACTGACTCCATTTTCTGGGGCTGACTACTGTCCCCCAGAAAAGGGTAAAGTTGGCATTAACTTTACTTTAATCACTTTAAACCACATACCCAGTAGACCCCATCTTACATGGAGTATTGGAAAGGGTTAACTCTTAACCCTTTTTGTCTGTGCCTCTTGGAGCATTGTTTCGCTCCCTTTACATTAAGACTTGGCTGGTGGCAGTAGTATCTACCCTAACTTTTATACCGCGATTATCTTATATAAACGTGGTAATGTTTTAGGCTATTATATTAGCCTCGAACATAAACCCGCTTGACCAAATACATTTTGTTTTGGCTCCGGTGGGTTTAGTCACCATTTCTTTTTGTTAAAGTCTTTCTTGTGTTTTTCTCTGCGCGCCAAACCAGGGATTACTCCTTTGTTCGCTGTTTTTTTCCCAGTGCAGGGCACCTGAAAGTCTAGGTAGACAGGATGTGAGGAAGGGATCTTCGGACCCCTGCCATGGGTTCCCTTGGTAGCCCAGGTCGCACTCCTGTTTGATTGGCTGAGGGGACTGTCCTTGCCAGGACAGCCACCCTGCTGTGTGATTGACAGCCAGGCAGTATGAATGGGGGAAAACTGCATAAAAAGCAGATCTCTGGGACTGGAAAGGCAGAGTCGCCACTGGAACGAAAGAACCAATGAGGAACTGGCAGAAGAGGACCCCTACAACGATTGAACTGCCTGTTGAAGCCCTGCTGCAGGTCCGAATCTTCAGAATCCGATGACAGAGAAGATCCTCCAGGAAACTTCTTCCCTTGAGCTGGTGGGACCAACCAATTCGCCCAAACTGCAAGCCAGGACCCATCCTCTGGTCAAATTCGCTGTACAGAGCTACAGTGGGCCGGATAGCCAGGAAGGTCAGACCCTGCTTGGGTTTTAAGGAGCGCACCTTTTTGTTGCTTTGCTCTGCTGCTGGTTTCTTCCCTGGGTAGTGCAGGACCCTCCAGTCTTCCTACTTCTTGCCAGTCCAACAGTCGCTTCAGGAACCGCGAGCCTGCAGGAACTACCAGGAACGTCCGCCTCAGCTACAGCTCCCTCTCCGTTTTAAGGTACTGTGCAAATCCGGTTGTCCGTTTCGTTAAACCGCGGTGAAAGTGTTTGAAATCTTTCTCCAATCCGAGGGCTTGTCCTTCTCTTCTCTTTGAACTAACTTTTGTATCAACCAACCTCGTCCGGAAACCGTGCCACGAACTTTACCGCAAACTACCCTGAACTGTGCGATCTTGAGCAAAAGACTTTTGACCCATTGACTTTGGCCCTTAGCCTTTTCTACCTGATTCTATCCCTGTAGTTCCTCTTGTTCAATTGCCCTGAGTACTTACCTGTTGGTGTGATTTAATTTCTATTAACTTTGTCTTTCCCTCCCTTTTAAATTGCTGGAGTGCCATTTTGCTCCCACTTCATTTTGTGAGCTTAACTTGTCTAGAATTTAAGGGAAATGGTGGGTGTATTAAGAGTGTGGTGTTTAAACTGCTTATAATAGTGTACTGTTATACAACTGAAGAGTGAAATAAATGTAGTATTCTTTTACTTGAAAACCTTGAGTGAGTGTTTGCCTGAATCATAGTAATTGCTGTCCTTTGTGTAACTATTTGATACTGCTCACTTACTCTTGAGATAAGTCTGGCTGCTCCGCTACTGCTACCACTTTATCTGTGTAGTACAGGCTTGAACCAAAGGTGAAATTGTACTGTCACTTGTAGTCTCAATTGTGTGTGATGTTCCCAAAGGGTACTGCATATAATTCTGCCTAACATGCTGCTACAGGCAGACACACAGGGACAGATGCACCCAATTGCATATGCCAGTAAGGCGCTATCTGACACAGAGAAACGGTATTCGCAAATTGAAAGAGAGGCATTGGCCATCCTATGGGGATGTAAACATTTCCGCCTGTATAGTCTGGGAAAGCCAGTAGTTGTGGTAACGGACCACAAGCCACTTATCCCCATTATGGCTGGCAGGTCGTCCAAGCCACCGCCTCGGATAGAGCGCTGGATGCTGTCCTTAATGGAATATGGGGTGAGACTACAATACCGGCCAGGTACCAACAACCCTGCAGACTATCTGTCTCGCCACCTGGGGTCAGGCCGAGCACAAGAGAAAGTGGAAGTGATTGAATGTGTCGAAATGGTCCGATATGTAGTGGAGGCAGCGATACCTGTGGCACTAACGGTCAAGGAACTGGTAGAGGCGTCCAGAGCTGACGAGGTCTTTCAGGTCATTGAAGCAGCCATGGACAGCGGAGATTGGAAAGGAGTACTTGCCAACAAGACCAGAAGAGAAAAGGGTGCCCAGCAGGACATGCAGGCTTTGGGGTGGCCCAGGAATGATCTCTCGAGGTCCAAAGAAGGGCTGATGCTAAGAGGGTCCAGATTGTCATACCTCGCACACTGGTGTCAAAAGTATTGGACCTGGCACACAAGGAGCAGCCAAGATGAAGGCGCGCTTACGGGCCAAAGTGTGGTTCAAGGACCTAGATGAGAGGGTAGAAGAATTCCATGTCAAGCCGCCAGTCCAGCAGAAAGGGGGCCTCAAATACAGTGCATGGAAAGAGGTGAGCAACCGTGGGGCACCGTGCACGCAGACTTTGGGTCCACAGGTCGGGGCACCTACTTCCTGGTGGTGGTGGACCAGTGGTCCTGATACCCTGAAATTGAACTGGTGGAGTCCACAGCATGCGACCACACCATACTGGCGCTGGAGAAAGCCTTTGCAACCCATGGGTTTCCAAATGAGCTATGCTCGGACAATGGTCCCCCGTTTCAGGGCCAACAATTTGCAAAGTATTTGGAGGACCGAGGAATTCGACATCGAAAAGTGACTCCACTCTGGCCAAGAGCCAAAGGAGAGGCTGAGAGATTTACGTGAACATTAAACAAAGTGTTCCGGATATCCCTGAATGGGGGAGGGGAGCTGCGAAAGAACCTATTCGAATACCTCCGGGAGTACAGGGCAACCCCTCATCAGTCCACCAGAATGATCCCTGCGGAGGCACTATTCAAACGCTGCCCCAGAGGTCTCATACCAGAGGAAGAGGGAAGAGAACCAGGAGTAATTGACAATGACCGAGTACGTGAGAAGCGGCAGGTGAGGAATGAGAGTGAGAGCGCCCGAAGAAACCTACAAAAATCTAGCATTTCCTTAGGAGATACGGTGTCGGTGTGTAATAGACATCCAGAGGGTAAAATGTCCCTTACGTATGAGCCCCAACCCATGGATGTGACCCATGTGAACGGATCCATGGTCACCGCGGCAGATGGACGTGGAGCTGTCACGTAAAACGTGTCGTATTTCAAAAAGATTGAGACCCGTCCACCTGCTGGAGGCCACGAGGGTCGTGGAAACAAGTGCCAATCCGGCAGAGAATGGTGATGGGGGAGGGGACCTTCCCCCAGTGGATGTGCCACGTCTGGCCCAGGACGCCATCAGGAGATACCCGAGCAGGGAGACAAGAAGGTGTCCTGCCCGATTTCAAGATTATATAATGGACACCGATCCCTGAACGGCACAGATGGTGATAGTTGACTCATGTTGAGTTGTTGTATCATGTTGCATTGATGTTCTGTTTTTGTTTAAAGAAAAGGAGGAATGTTGCGTATTGAAGCGCATGTAGTTACGCATGCGCAAGCCTCGTTCCGGCTCTCGCATGTGCGTTTAATAAAGTGGAACCCGCTGTGATTATTAGCCGCCGATACCATGAAGCATACAGACGTGTCTGCGTGTTACTTGACGTATGTACCAGAGTGTGTGTGAATGGGCGGCCCGGGTCTATGATATTAACAGGCAGGACTTTTTCCTGTCCGGCTCAGGAGAGATTCCTTCAAAACAGGACAGACCCATAAAATATACCCTATGCCTTCCCATAACATAAACTGCCATAGACTTAGCCCATGCATACTTAGAAAGTTTTGTGACCACCAGCTGGATTTCATCCATGAGAGTATTTGAAATGTTGCCCTGAACTGCATCCTAACATACTAGTCAATGTTAACAAGTGGCAAACCAGGAGGGAATTGGGGATGCCAGCCTGCGTCGCATCTAGATAGGTTTGTGATTGTCGGCATCTGATTACTTGGATGGAATTAGGAAGGTTTAGCATACACCACACTTGATAGAACTCTGATAGAAATGTTAGAAATGTGAATGTAGGCATGCGTCGCACTTTGTTAGAATTTTTTGCTTTGGCCTGCCTCACATCTAGATGGGATTATGAATGTTAGCAAGCACCATACTTAGATGAAACTGTAAATGTTAGCATGTGTCACACATAGAATTGAGAACATTAGCCTGCGCAGTATCTAGATAGGATTGTGAATGTTAGCGTGTGCCACACTTAGACGGAATTCCTAACTTTGCCCTGCGTCGCATCTAGATAGAATTGTGAATGTTAGCATATGCCACACCTAGATGGAACTTGGATGTTAGCATGTGCCACACTTAAAATTGAGAACATTAGCCTGCGCCGTACATAGACAGAATTATGTAGGTCAGCAAGTGCTACACTTAGACAAAACTGTGAATGCTTGCATGTTAAATGTCATATAACCCACTAACCAATATAAACTCAAACTACCTGCATACTCAACTAAAAAATAACTCGCACAACCTTCTCTCGCACAAGCTGCACGCACTTCACTACACTGCAACAACACATAAGCCTCACCAACAGCACACGCGGACTGACACCGATCCAATACTCGCATCAAAGATCAGCACCCGGTGTCCACCGAGTTGAAGCTGCCAACAGTACACCACTCCTCTCACTAACCTACTCCCTCTTCACCTTACTAACCCATCCCACCTTCTCGTTTACAGATCCGCCAGAGCGCCTGGGGACCAATTCCGTTGGTGACGGTGCGCTATAGAAGTACCTTTAACACAACATAACATAACATGCCAATATTCTGAAGCACCGACCAGAGAGGGAGATTTTGTCAAGGAAAGCAACGGAAATTAATGTTCCTATATGCTTGTATTGGTTTAGAATTATTTTATGCGTGAGAAAGGGAAAAATGGCAATATTCTTAATAGAAAAACCGGGAGACTCCTACCTAAATCAGGAGCGTTGACATGTAAGGGTATTATCCCTGAAAGTATATTTGTGTCACTCGAGGACTTCACCAATAAGCCAGGTAACACTCAATCACTGAAACTACAATACTTCCATATGAGACTACAATACTGCCATATGAGAGCAGCGTTCAGAAGGTAATTCTATTAAAGACATGGAGGTGAAAAAGGGTTTATCCTGGGTCGCACCATTCAGGCTAAAATCGGGCGCACAATAGACTTAATCGAAAGTGCTTCATTGGCGCTCACAAAGCGTTTGACCTACGAGACCGGGGGTACATAGGCAAGACTCTGACCCACTTCGGGTTTGGCCGAGGTTCATTTAATGGGTCCTGGCCAACTACCAGCATTCCTCCACTTCCCTAATAATGAATGGCGTGAGATCCCCGAAACTCACTATCTCTCGGGGCACGCGCCAGGGCTGCCCCCTGTCAGCGTTAATATTTGCCCTCTCCGTTCGTGGCCAGAATCCATGAAAATCCACATATCCAGGGGCTGCGGGTGGGCGAGGACGGCTACAAGGTCTCCCTGTATGCCAATGATGTCCTCCTCTCCCTAACTCAGATTGATGGCTCCTATGAGGTTCTCTGGCAGGAGGTCTCAACGTTTGGAGAGGCATCCGGCTTTAGGGTTAACTACGTGAAATCAAGGGCTTTAGGGGAAAATGTCTATTGCATGCGCAGAGATGTACTGACAGACACGGGTCCCATCCCATGGGCCAGAGCCCACATTACTTATCTAGGGGTCTGTATCCCGAATAAAATCGAGAGAGTGTACTGAGATAACTTCCCAAAGCTATTCAGGGACTTACTGAGTGACCTGGACCACTGGCACAAACAAGAGTTATCATGGCTGGGGAGAATTACCGCCCTCAAAATGTACTTGGTCCTGAGACTGATCTACCACTACCGGGCTCTACCAGTGACCATCCCCGAAGGGGAGCTCCAAAAATTACAAAGGGGGAGGAGGAGTTACATATGGGGTAGGAAAAACTACGATAGCCAGAAGAGTCATGTGCCGGGACACCTCTGGAGGTGGCCTCAGAGTTTCAGACACATTTAGGTACTGTATAGGGGCGCAACTCTCGCACTTCTTCGTTTAGCGGGCTTCCGCTAACCAACCCCGATGGAAGCATATTGAAGAATCATGGAGCCCGATCCCTCCCTCAGTCCTACTACACCTCGCGACATCCCGCGTTTCCCCAGGCACCGGCCCACTAGCATCCACCAAAAATATGGTCCAGTGCTGGAAAAAGGCAGCTTGTCGATGGGGCAGTAAAGGGTCAATGGGGCTCCTCACCCCAGTGTGGGACAACCCAGACTTCATGCCCGGGATTAAATCAGCGCGGTTCCGTAAATGGTGGGAAGGGGGCTTAATGGAAATCACAGATTTCTTTAATAACGGGATGCCACTATCGTTTGAAGAATGTAAAGCAAAATTCCAATTCCCGGAAGCTCAAAGATTCCTATCACTGGACACTGGATGTCGCAGCACAAAACAAGAACACAAGGGGGCAGGGAGCTTAATGCACTGGAATGCACCCTAACATCAGCGACCCGAGGGTGAAAGTCTCGCTCCTCCATAGGGTCCTAGAGAAAGGTGACACCACGAAGGAGAATTACATGCTCAAATGGGAAAGGGACTTGGGGAGGGAGCTCGAGATGGGGTACTGGTGGGGGCGCATCTGGTCCCGCATGCACAGGGCTCCAAATGTGTTATGAATAAGGAGGGGGAATGAAGGTATGTAATCAGTGGTATGTCACCATAGAAATCTTGAATAAGATCATCACAGTGCTAGAGGGGACATGGAGTCACTGGCTGGCTGTTCCACCTCTTGTGGACCTGCCCAAAATCTACCCAATTCTGGAGGGAGGTTCTGGAACATGTTGGATCGATCACTCGGTTGACGATCCCCTGGGACCCGGGGATTGTGTTACTGGGGGACACTGGCGATGGGGCATTCCCACTGACAGGGCACTTGGCAGACGTAATCACCCACCTCCTTGCAGCGGGCAAGA
This sequence comes from Ambystoma mexicanum, assembly GCF_040938575.1. Taxonomy (NCBI): domain Eukaryota; kingdom Metazoa; phylum Chordata; class Amphibia; order Caudata; family Ambystomatidae; genus Ambystoma; species Ambystoma mexicanum. Next base: position 410,688,486 of record NC_090927.1, read on the forward strand.
TTTCCGTTGCCCAGTTGTGGAAGCAAACTTGAAGGCCCAGTGGTCACTATGTGGTGGGTGAAATGTTGGGACACACTGGTAGCAGAGAAAATAACTGCCTCCCGCCTGGGAAATATGGGAACATTTTACAATATCTGGTCCCCTTTCTTTGATTAGGCCGAACAATTCCTGGGGGTGGCTCGCAAACCGCCTGTAGTTAGATGGAGCACAAAATATTGACTACCCCTCTCCCCCCTGGCGTAAGCGAATGGATTACACATGGCAGCGCACACCGCCGAACAGAGCAGACCATACTCATCGACCTGCATCCGTCGCTACCCAACCATCAAGCTTAAGCCCCGCACCAAAAATCAAGAATTTCACCCTGCTATTATGGCCTACCAATGCTGTGTGATGCTCTGTTAAGTATTTCAATCAGGCGATACACCCTGGTCTCAGACCAGTATGCAGCGCGCAGCTGAAATGCTTATTTTATTATGTCTATAGGTTGAATATTCTGAGTGATATGCCACTCATATCACACCCCTTCTCAAAATATCCCCAGGTCACAATGGACCAGGAATCAGGCTGGTTGGTAAAGGTAATATTTATTTATTTATTTATTTAAAATTCAAATTAAACATATACTTTTGAATAGGGAACAGCAATCACCAATGTGGTGACAATAACAGATAATAGGGTATGTAAGGCAGTTAAATTCACTTTTAGCAACACAGAATATAAAACATCAGAGAAAAGAACACTTTTGGCTTGTTTGAAAGGATAGCACTTAGGTTAGGATTTCCCCCTGCAATATTCTTCAACCCACCAAAAAGCAATTCTGAATAGATATAAGGAAGCAGCAGGTATTCAGGAATAAAGAACAGTAAACAGAATTTAAATACCACCTTCCCTCCCCAAACAAGAGAGAAACATGTGTTGGAAATCTTACAATTTTAAAATGATATTCGAAAATGACTTAGCAAAACAAGAAAAAGTGTGTAAAAATCCTTAACTCAATACAAATTTCTATGGGAGCAACACTGAAAAGATGCTAACAATCATTGAGCAAAATTAAACACTTTGAATCTTAATGGAAGTTTGAAAATAATTTAAAACAAAAATCACATGTGTAAACTTTGCAGAAATGCGGATTCCTGCCTAAAATTAACCAAACGATTTTTAAGAAAAATGGGGGAAATATACTAATTTGGAGTGCAGGTTTTAGGTTGGGATGTAGCTATGGCAGCTATGGCTTTTAGGTCTAATCCTACACTAGGGCATTCAGGCTAGGTTACCAGATTGAAACACAGTAAGCTCTAGAGTTGATCCGCGGAACCAATACCAGCACCTCCGTGTCCGCCCTGGCGGACTCAGTCCGATTACCCAAGGGAGGATTAAAGGGTTTGGGATTTCACAAGACAAACTTATTTAAAGAAGTTAGAACTAGCGCAAAGAATCAAAGGCAAGGTTTCAAGAATGGTTCTGACAATGTTACAAGTTCTTAAGGTAAGGATAGGATGGTTTAGAGATTTGGATGGAACAAAACAAGGCAAGGTATGCTATGATTTTCTATGCTTCCTATTAATACTTACAGTCCACTTTTATTTAGGATTTTGGACCGTCAAGAGTTCTGGTCATCACACGGATCAGGTCTAACCAAGGACAGCAGGGCACGTCTGGCGGGATAGGGTCAGCTGGGCAGTTCTGGTCAGCAGACTGGCACCTCGGGTTACTGCACTGGACTGCACTGGTTACTGGAGACTGGAAATCAGTGGTATGGTGAGTTTGCAACATGCATGCATGTAGTAGCAAGCCAGGCTGGATCAGAAATGCTTCCCTTAGGTTTTGGGATTTGTTTAGAATTTGAGGTCTAGCTGCAAAAGGAGTCAGAAATGCTTAGGCCTTTGCTTTGTAATGAAATCAGGAATCAGGAACAAGGATGGAGAATTCAGGAACAGGGCGCCATGCAGAAAATCAGGATGAAGTCAGAAATCTGTGTGTCTGTGTGTTGTGAGGTTCTCTTATTTATCATGCCAAATGACATCACTACATTATATGGCAGGGCAGTCTTACTGTCCACACCCCTAAGGCTAGAATTGGGCAAAAGCACACTCTCCGCCTTGCTTTTCGCTGATTGGATCATAGAAAATTATGTCATGTTTTATGGTGTTACTTTTACAATGTCTGGAAACCTCCCATAGCTATTGGGACCAAAATCTAACTTTCCCAGAAATACATATTTATGTAGTTATGACCTCTAAGAAAATCAGATGTACATCTTACACATCATGTGGGTCACATTTCAATCCAAATCCCAAGTCTGGGAGACCTGGCTTTTCCTTTCTGCTACATTTTTGCAATTTTAACCACGAAAGATTTAGCCTAACATTTTGTACATAGATGCGCAATTACCCCTGGAATATGTGTACAAAATGTTATATTCACCGCATTAATACTTTTCGCGCAATTGGTCGTTCTTCACAACTTCCGTTCCTTACGCAGTATGAAGCTCTACCAAGTTTTCCAATGAATAACATAAAATTAGATTTAGAATTATGCACTTTTTACATTTTTTCTCATTCTTGTGGCAAAGTTAAATATCCTTAGAGTTCAGTTGCAAATAGGCTTTTTAAACACCAAATGTCCTCGTCCGTTTATTTTTATTTTTCCCAAGTGTAAGCAAATTGTAATGATTCCTGCCCCTCATGTCCCCAGCCCTCCAAGATGTCAGGCTGGAGCCAGGCCACAATCACCTACATGGCCCTCAAGGGCCTCTCCATCCCTCCAAAGACCCACTTGGAGTCAGACTTGGCGCTTGTGGCACCAGACTCACTCACTCCAATAGGATAACATTGGGGATTGGACTTGTAGTACATTGATGGGGACAAGATGGATGCCCCCACATATTTTGCTTCCCAGTGCGGTCTAGTCTTTTGAGTGTGGTTCAGGCCAGAGACACCTGGGATACCCAGAGAATATTTAAGCCACACCCAGGCTGAGAAACATGCTTTGCTTTTTCTGCACCTGCAGCGTGACACTCACCGTGTTCGGATCAGTCTCCAGTAGGCCTGCATCTTTCTTCTGCGCTCAGCTCCTGCAAGAACAAGAACACCGTTAGGAACAGCCTTAACATGCGGTTCTTCTGCCCATCATTCATCGCTCCGTCTATTCTGCGGGCATCTTCTGCGGTGTCATTCCCATCCCGGCACGCCGCTGCCTAAGGAAAAGGGAAAAGAACAGAAAAAAGGCATTAGTAAGCATTCTGCAAATCTTCGCTTATTTTTAAATACTGTACGAGCTTCAAATGCTTACCTGAATCCCAGCCGCTCTGGGGGGAACTCTGTTTCCGGAACTTCTCACCCATCTGCAAGAGGGAAAAGACACTCCAGGTTAGCGTGGAAAAATCTAGAGGTGCTGCATACCGCGCTTACCCACCGCATTTGTTCTTAATAACCGGCATCCACGCTGAAAATGTTGCGGCACCTAAAAGACAGAGAAAAAGAACTCAGTTCAATGCAAATACGAAAGGGGTGCATCGCGCATCGTGGTCTCACTCACCTTAAGCACTACTCATCTCAGCAGCACGCCACCATCTCTGGACGCTGGCCATCATCTAAGGAAGGAAAGGAATGAAGTTAGAGAACTGTTCAAAAGACTCATTATACTTACCTGTCGGACTAGGCAGCAACGAGCCCGCATCAATCAACGCGCCCCTGCGCTGAAAGCAGGACGGAGAGTACACTATCCAAGAAAACAAGGTGAGCTGTGGACCAAAGGGAAGGGTTGGACCCCGGGGAAGAAGGGGTTCAAGCACACAGAGATAATAGGGAGTTAAACTCTACCAATCCTGTGTTTCAGGCCCAGTTTCCAGTCAAATAGCCTCCAGGGAAGGGTTTGAGGTCGTAAGAGGTCAGAGCAGGCTGAGTGACGTCCCCGTGGATACCAGGTGAGCGTTACACAAATGTCAATCCTTTGAAGTAGTGAGTGGCCTCTTCCTTGAGAGTGAAGCTTCCTGCCCCTCCCACTGGAGGCTTGGGGCCAAAACGAATGTCTAATGTGACTTGAAAGGCCTCATTGTCCTGGGGATTCCAAGCCTCCAGCCAGCAATTAGCCTTTTCCTGCTCCAGCAGTTGAGGTGTCACCCTTTCTCAGGGTCAGCACTGACAGAGCAAGTTTTTTTTCTTTTAAATATAGTTTGCCATTCAGACTGGGTTGAGCTTTGATTTATGCTTTTGAATCTTAACTTTAAACATATAGGGCCTCATCACGACTTGGGCGGTAACGGTAACGCTATTAGCACGGGCGGTATTAGCCCTACCGCCGAACTCCCCGGCGCTAATAGCGCCGGATCATGAGTTCGGCGGTAATGTAAGTCCCCTTTCCCCACTGAGCCCATTCAGGAATGCCCCATTCCCCATTGGGCTCAATGGGGAATTTTCGCGCTAATACCGCCGGCGGATTTCCCACCGGCAGTAATAGCGCGAATTTTCAGCGGATTTCCCCCCAGCTCAGAGCTGGGGCGAAATCCGCCGAAGCCCTGATTCGGCGGACCCTTAAATCCGGCGGTAATAGCGCTACCGCCGGATTTAAGGGTTACCGCCGAAGTCGTGATGAGGCCCATAGAATTAAAACAGTTTATAGGTGTGTCTTTACCATTACAAATCCTTTTACATTTCTTAAGTAATTAAGCCTTGACACAACAATATACTTTTAAAATAGGCGATTTTCCCCCTTCAGTCAGGAAAAAGCACATTTTACTATTCCTTTCAATTCCGTTTTCATCTCAGCAAAAATACACTTTGTGCAGCTTATAGTTCTTGTCTTGAGTGCTAGAATTGTTTTGCAGCATGGATACATGTATCAGACATTTGTTTAGAGTCTCTCTCGGCACTGCTGATTCTTGATACTTGTTGCAACATTTTAGCCGTGGGAAAATGAAAAAACAGGGTCTTTTTTGATCATAGTGGTCCTTTTGGGCTGTTTCTTTCACCATTGCAGTAAAGTGATGTAGTGAGGCAAATCTGAGTGGGTCAAAATATCCTGCAGCTCTCAATCTATGCATAATTCTGTTACTTCCCTGATGTATTGTGTTGTTCTGTCTTATCCTGTAAGTGATTTCAATCCGGCACTTCACCTAAGTCAACGCCTAGCGTGTAATGCACAACTGAAATCCTTATTTATTTGTGTCTAAAAGTTCTTTTATTCTGAACGATGTACCACTCATATCACACCCCTCTCTTGGAACCCCCCCCCCCCCGGTCACACTGAACCAGGAATCAGGCTGGTTTGCAAAGTTAAAATATTTATTTATGTATTTACAAATTAATCACACTATGTTTAATGGGTATACAATAATCACCAAAGGGGTGGTGTAACACTAAGCAATCTCTTTAATCACAAGGAGTAATAGTGAGCAACAGAATTCAGCACAGAAATAATACTTTTGTGTGTGTGTTCAAAACAAATAGTAGTGTGGTTACTATTTCCCCCTGCACAACCCGTAACCCCCCAACAGGCAATGTAAAGAGATAGGAGGAGAGAGAGCAGGTTTCAGGAATTGCAACATTCAAACAATTTCTCAATCCCAATTTCCCCCCAGCAACACCAGAGAAAAATGGAATTGATTGGTAAACTGTCAAAATGGTTTTTAAAGTTATCTGAGAATGGATTGTGCAAAAACACTAAATATGGGCTAAATTGCTGAAATTGTTTAAATTCTTATGGTAGCCACTTTGGATAGTTGCAGACAAACACTAGTAATGATTTGATACTAAGAAGCAATGTGAAATCTTAAAACTGAGGCCGGGTACAATCAAAAGCTGTTTTACACGTGTTAGAAATTTCCTAAAACAAAATTTGCCACAAACATTTCATCGCGTGCTAATCAAGAATGTGGGAGAACTATATGGATTTGGTTCTATGGAAAGCTGTGGATGTTAGCTACAAGTAGAAGTTGAAATTTTGTTTCTAGCATATCATTTGAATGAGATATGGACGTTTTAGTGGAAGTCATTTTTTCTGAGACAGGCGCAAGAAAGGTAAAACAGGCATGCACTTTTAAAAGACAAATGGAATTTCTTATACTAGATTATGACTATAGAAAAAGAGAATGCCACACTTGAATCTCCACAGTCCTGGCCAGAGACCCTTCACGTGGTGGATACTCACATTCTTTCTGGGATTCAATTTATTTATTCACAACACTAATGATTATGATTTTAGCAAACAAATGAGAGAAACTTAGCGCAAGAAAAGCTCTGACAATTCAAAAATACTCCTAACACTATCGTTTCTGAATACAAGAGAGGATGGGTTTAAGACAGGGATTACCATGGACAGTACATATGCTGGTGACAGTTCTATCTATAGATACTCACTATATGGGTTTCAAACGGAACCATCAGGGATTCTGGTCAGGGATTCTGGTTCTGGGACAGACTGCTGGGCGCACTGGATTGGATTGGGTCTGTTCACTACACGGCACGGACTGGATCGGGTCTGCAATGGTTCTGGTCACAGCACGGCACCAATGGATTGGATCTTTTGCTTCTGGTAATAATTCTTTTAGCAGGAAAGCAGTAAAGCACAGCCCAGCTGTTTCTTTGTTTCCCCTTAGATTTCTGGGCTTCTGGAATTTTAAGGCCTAGCTGAAAGTGGATGGGCCTTTCTGCTTTCCAAGTTCCTGGAGTCTGGAGCAAGGAAGATGGATTTCTGCTTCAGGGTGCTATGTCAGCAATCGGTTAGTGGGTGAATCTGTCTGTGTCCTTCTAAGTCCTCAGCTGTCTCTATTTATGCTTATGATAAAGGGGAGTGTGTGCTGGTTTACCCTAAGCGCGCCCCTTAGGCAGGCGATTGGCTAGAATCTCTTCTCTACCTTGATAGGAGGAGAAGACAGGGTGTCACCATGATGGTGTGAGTGTATGAGTCAGAGAATCCTCCCCTTGTCCCTTTGAACATAAAATCTACTTTTGGTACAATGCATATTTACATATGTGCAATCTCTATAACAATCATATATACAGTTTACATATTTTGTGTAGCATCTACTCCTCCAATCCCCGTCATTGTAGGATCTTGTGTCTGCTTTTGACATAATTTTGCCCTTTCTGTCCGGAGCACAATATCCAGTTTATCAGAAGATTTGTACAAATGTGCGCATTGAATATGGGCATAAGTGTATGAAGTTTCATGCTTTTGGCATAAATACATTTGGTGTAAAACTATATTTTCCGCTGTTACTTCCTAGAACATGTCACAGAGTTCTGGCGCCTTTTCAAACATGCTGCCAAAGATTAAATTCACAAATCTGTTGTTTATACATTTTTCACAATTTTACACAGTCATTTATCAGTCTTTTAAAAATGTGCTTTTGGCCTTTGTTAAGCAACAAATTGTGGTTTGTCTCTGTCTCCTTCTTCTCCTGGCAGCTAAGAAGCAGCCTCTTACAACCTCTTACATCTTTGGTACTCAGACGGGGTACTCATGGCTCTTCGGACTCTAAGATCAGACGTGAAGAGGTAAGAGGCGTCCCCCCGGAGGTTCAGAGGCCAGATAATCTGTGCTCTGTGCTCCCTAGGGGGCCGCCCCCTGGGAAACCCTCTTGGGGAAGAAAACCCAGACTCTGCAGGTGTAGAGGAGGATCAGATGCACAATGTCCGTAGTGTCAGGTAGAAGGACGAAGAATATCCCAAACCAATCAGTGCAAAAATGGCTCAAGATTCTTGAATGCAGTAGAATATGTGGACGGCTGTAATAAGAAGGTAAGGAATGGGGCAGCAGAATAAAGGGACAGAGGAGAGACAGAAGAATGAAAGGAGAGAGAGAAGGACAGCTGGAACCGTGAAGAAGAAGAGTTAGGTAAGTCAAAGCTGAGACGGGTGAAAGGTAAGCGCAGTGAGAAGCCACGAGCAGCTGCAACAACAGAAGCTGCAAGCCGCGGCTAACCGAAGCCGGAGGAAAAGAAATGCCGAGGGCGGCAGAAAAGGTAAGCACTGGAAGTAGCCGCGAACAGCTGGAAAGAACAGGGGCCGCAAGCGGCGGCGAATAGGAGACGGAGGGATAGGATGCCAGGGGCGGCAGAAAAGACAGAGAGCAGATAACAGTGCCGAGAACGGAGTCGGAAGCGGGATGAAAGGAATAGGAAGAAACCGAAGTGACGGTGACTTGCGAAGGAAGGGAAAAGGAGGAGGGAAAGAGGGAGGACTCAGAAGGAGGTCTGAGTGAGAGCAGGTACCAAAAAATATGAGCGAACAACAACAAGGGAGCAATGCTATAGAACAGAGTAGCAACGCAGTTACCAGTTTGTTCGCAGGGAATAAGTACGAACAATTGGTAGAAAGAGAAGAAGGACAAACTGCAAGAAAAAGACTAGACCTGCATTGTTAGTTGATAGAGATGTTATCAAAGAGCCGCCATCTTGGATTCCACTGAGTATATCGTGGTTGATGTAACTTCCAGTGTCTCCATAGGCTTCTAGGAGTTCTTCTAACAGTATGCCCTCCCCGTGGGGGGAAAGGACCGGGTTTCCAGGGATGGAATCGATGGAATTTCCTCACCAAAGCAGGTGCATGCACTGCAGATGCTGGTTCCCAAGTTCTATCAGATGGACCGTACCCCTTCCAAACAACCAAGTATTGTAGGGTACCTCTCTGATACCTAGAATCAGCTATGGCGGAAACTTCGTATTCCGGTCCTTCTGGTGTATCAATAGGAGGGGGTGATATCACTCCTTGTCTGCAGAATCTGTCAGATACATGAGTTTTTAGTTGGGAGACATGGAATACATTGTGTATCCGTGACCATGAAGGTGGTAGTTGTATCTGATACAATACCTTTCCAATAGCCTTGAGTACCTGAAAAGGACCAAAGAATTTGGGAGATAGTTTGGAGGGTATCAATCTTCTAGGTAAATAACGAGATGACAACCATATGAGATCACCTTGTTTGTACGTTGGTTCTTGGGATCTTCTTTTATCCGCTTGGACTTTGGTTCTCTGTTGAGTGTCTTTCAGGATGGTACGGGCAATGTTATGTCCCGATTGAATGTGTGCCACCCACTCCTCTACAGAGGGGAAGTTTGTTATCCGAGTGGCTATGAAAGGTACAACCACAGGATGGAACCCATAGTTATAGTAGAACGGGGACATCTTGATGGCGGAATGTTGAGAATTGTTGTAAGCAATTTCTGCATATGGTAATAACTCATTCCAGTTATCCTGTGTGGCGGATACGAAGCATCTGAGATATTGTTCCAATGATTGATTTAATCTTTCGGTTTGACCATTGGCTTGTGGATGGTAACCTGAGGTAAGATTCCGGTGTATGCCTAAAGCTTGGCAAATATTCTTCCAAAAGGCGGAAATGTATTGTGGCCCTCTGTCAGAGATGATGTTCTTTGGTAAGCCATGTAAACGAAAGATAGTCTGTAGGAAGCACAATGCCATCTGGGCAGCCGTTGGAAGCTTTACCATGGGAATGAAATGTGCCATTTTAGTCAGCGAATCAATGGTCACCATAATGGTGGTGTTGCGATTGGAAGGAGGCAATTCCACAATAAAGTCAGTCGAAATCCTTTCCCAAGGTTGATTAGGAATGGGAGGTTGAACTAACTTCCCTATAGGTGGTCTTCTTGGTGTCTTTTCCTGAAGACATACAGGACATGCTCTAACATAGTCTCTTACGTCTGAAGAAACAGATGCCCACCAGAAATGTCGATTGACCAGTTCGAGGGTGTTGGCTATTCCCCTATGTCCTGCAATTTTGTGGTCGTGACACATGTATAATACCTGTTTCCTGAGGGATTCAGTAGGCACGTATAGCTCTGTGTTGTGGTAGTACAATCCTTGTTCTTTCTGGAGTTGGTACTTTTGGATATCCATTTCGTTGATTCCATGGAGCTGTTTGCGAATGTCCTGAAGAAAGGTGGATACCAAAAAGATAAAAGTAGCTTGAGGTAATATTTTCTCTTGAATGTGGGTTTCTGCTGTTTATAGACTCCGGGATAAGGCGTCCGCCAATTGATTGTTGGTTCCAGGAATGTGAGTAATGATGAAGTCAAAGGAGGAAAAGAAGTAGGCCCAGCGGGCTTGGCGACTGTTCTGACATTCATAGTTTTGGAGTACCTTCAGATTACTATGGTCAGTTCTGATGGTGATAGGATGTCTTGCACCTATTATGAGATGTCTCCACTCTTAGCATGCTTTCTTAATAGCGAGTAGTTCCTTCTCAAGGACTGTGTAGTTTTGTTCCGAAGGAAGTAAGGTTTTTGACATGTAGGCTATGGGGTGTTCAATGCCCGACAAGGAGGCCTGTTTTAGCACTCCCCCAATAGCCGAATCTGAGGCATCAGTTTCGAGAACATATGGTTTTGTTTGATCTGGTAATCTCAGGATAGGTGCAGTGGAAAAGGCAGTCTTAAGTTTGTCGAAGGCTTGTTGTGTCTCGGTAGTCCATATATATTTTTTACCCTTTTGAAGAAGAGTGGTCAAAGGTTTGATGGTTTTTGAGAAGTTAGGGATATATCTACGATAAAAGTTCGAGAATCCCAGGAATCTTTGGATCTCTTTTACCCCTTGAGGAGCTTTCCATTGCAGTATGGCTTGTACCTTTCGTGGGTCCATGGAAGCCCCTTCGGCAGAGAGGATAAAACCCAAATAGGGGATACTAGTTTGATGAAACGAACATTTCTCCAATTTAGCAAACAAGTGATTGTCTTGTAGACGGTGGAGTACTTCGGAAACATGGCCTACGTGTTCTTGTAGATTTTTAGAAAATATCAATATATCGTCTAAGTAGACGATTAAGGAATGGAGGAGTAAATCAGAAAACAAATGGTCAACGAACCTTTGAAAAACTGAGGGAGCGTTCTCTAATCCAAATGGCATCACACGATACTCGTAGTGGCCAAATGGTGTGCGGAACGCGGTTTTCCATTCGTCTCCGCTTTTTATCCGAATCAAATGGTACGCACCACGTAAATCCAGTTTCGAAAAGACTGAAGCATCCCTGATTGCTTCGAGGATGTCTTGGATAAGAGGTAAGGGGTATCTGTCTCTGTAAGTGACCTTGTTTAATCCTCTATAGTCTATACAGGATTGAAGTTCTTTGCAATCCTTCTTTGGTATAAAGAATAGCGAAGCCCCTGCTGGACTTTTGGATTCGGTTATCAATCCATTGCGTACATTGGTTTGTAAATATTCCCGTAAGGCTTCCTTTTCTGGGTTAGAAAGAGTATACATTCTTCCAAAAGGGATCTGAGCATCTGGTAACAGCTCAATGGCGCAGTCATCTCGTCTGTGGGGAGGCAACTCCTTGAATTCCTCGTTGGAAAAGACTCTGTGAAATTTATGATAGCTCTCAGGCAGCAGATTTAGATTCAGTACTACAGAAGAGGAATTCTGTGGTGCTACTTGAGCTTGGGAGATATGTACACCAGTGTCACAGTGGGGTAAGCATGTTGCAATGCAGTACTCAGATCCCAAAAACATAGTTCCGGCCTTCCAGTTAATATAGGGGTTATGTTTTGATAACCAAGGAATTCCTAGGATAATAGGATAATGTGCGGCCTTGATAAGGTCAAAGATCACCTCTTCTTGATGTGTGTTTATCTTCATCGTAAGGACCGAAGTATTTTCTTTGATGAATCCTGAGGACAGTGGTTCTCCGTCTATTCCTTCCACTGGTATAGCGGTGGTCTTGGATAGATGGGGTATCTTATGTTTGTATGCCCAATCAATGTCCATAAAAAGACCTGCCGCACCACAATCCACCAGTGCTGGTACCTTTTCGATTATAGAGTCCTGGAATTGGATGGTTAACGGTAACACTACCATTTGCGGGGCATTCGTTACGCAGTTGAGGGAACGCTTCAAAATGGACCCGTTCACGGTTCCCCTTATGAACGGGTGGATGCGTTTCCCGAGCGCCGTGGAGGAACCAGGCTACAGTCTTTAAGTACATGTTTGTTGGATCCGCAATACATGCACAACCCCAGAGTATGTCTCCTGTTCCTCTCTTCAGTTGTAAGAGGGCCTCGAGTAGTGCCAATTTGCATAGGTTCATCTTCGGTGATACGGGATGTCTTGAGTGTTTCACTTCTAAGAGAAGATGGTATTCCTTTTGCCTTTCCTTTCCTTTTCTCCGAATTTCGTTCTTGGATGCGATAATCCATTTGAAGAACAAGAGTGATCATCTCTGCAAGATTATGTGGACGGGGAACACGAGATAACTTGTCCTTTAATTCCTCGTTAACATTTCTTCTGAATATGGTTAAGAGGGCATCATCGGACCATGCTGTCTCGTTAGCCAAGTGTTTGAATTGTGTTATAAAAGACATTAGTTCCATGGTTCCTTGCTTTAAATCAAGAAGGTTTTCCTGGGCTGTAACCACTAATTCTCTGCGACCAAACATGGCCTGTAGACTATTGAGAAACCCTGCCAAAGAGTCTAAGAGTTGATTGTTAGTGGTCACTAATGGAGTAGCCCAAGCCAGCGCACTACCAGAGAGGTTAGAGATAACAAAACTAGCCTTGGACCGTTCTGTAGGAAAAAATCCCGGTTTGAGCGTAAATTGTACGGTACAAGAATCTATGAATTCTTTAAGCTTCCTGGGGTTGCCTTCATATTTTCCCATAGGTAAGGGTCCTGGAGGTAATTCAATGGCTGATGATTCTTGAATGCAGTAGAATACGTGGACGGCTGTAGCAAGAAGGTAAGGAATGGGGCAGCAGAATAAAGGGACAGAGGATAGACAGAAGAATGAAAGGAGAGAGAGGAGGACAGCTGGAACCGTGAAGAAGAAGAGTTAGGTAAGTCAAAGCTGAGACGGGTGAAAGGTAAGCGCAGTAAGAAGCCGCGAGCGGCTGCAACAACAGAAGCTGCAAGCGGAGGCTAACCGAAGCGGAGGAAAAGAAATGCCAAGGGCGGCAGAAAAGGTAAGCACTGGAAGTAGCTGCAAACAGCTGGAAAGAACAGGGGCCGCAAGCGGCGGCGAATAGGAGACGGAGGGATAGGATGCCAAGGGCGGCAGAAAAGACAGAGAGCAGATAACAGTGCCGAGAACGGCTAATAGGCGACAGGCTCCGAACGGAAGAGTCGGAAGCGGGATGGAAGGAATAGGAAGAAACCGAAGTGACGGTGACTTGCGAAGGAAGGGAAAGAGGGAGGACTCAGAAGGAGGTCTGAGTGAGAGCAGGTACCAAAAGATACGAGCAAACAACAACAAGGGAGCAATGCTATAGAACAGAGTAGCAATGCAGTTACCAGTTTGTTCGCGGGGAATAAGTACGAACATTTGGTAGAAAGAGAAGAAGGACAAAGTGGAAGAAAAAGACTAGACCTGCATTGTTAGTGGATAGAGATGTTATCAAGAAGCCGCCATCTTGGATTCCACTGAGTATATCGTGGTTGATGTAACTTCCAGTGTCTCCATAGGCTTCTAGGAGTTCTTCTAACACAGCCCCCTCCCAGTTCATGCTGGGCCCGGCCATTTATGACTCTTCACACTTCGCATTTCCTTTCAGCCAAAAGATGTCTATTGTCTCCTTCCCCTGCAGCCCCAAATTCTCCTCCCCTAATCTAATCATCACAGAGGTGTGATTTCCTGGTGGAGTGAAGCAGAAGGGAGATGCCTGGCCTCCGTGGGGGAAGCTGTTGGACTGGTTCGATTATTTTTAGGCAGTCTTAAATTTAATGTCATTCTGTTACATTTCTTTCTTGGTTTAAAACAAACTTGTAATTTCAAAACAAGCAGCTATAACACTGATTCCAGATTCTAACCCATGGGATTTAAACAGTTACAACCTAGCTTACTTCTCAATAACAGGTCACTTAGTTTTCAGACATTTTGTACAAGTTTAAATTCTATCATGCAAGCTTGACAGCTGTCATACAGGCAGCCACGGGTACTGCGCCCAGATTTTCACAGATTTAACAGGCAGGCACGTTTTTACTGTGAATGTTTTGATGACAAATTCAGCTTTTCAGGACATTGTATTGTCATAATGATTTCTTGAACTAACTGAATTGTAGCACCCAGCAAGAATATTGGATGTCTGAGGGTGTTTTGTACCGGCATTCTGCAGTTTCAGCAACCAATAAAAAGATTTACAAGCAAGATTTTGGATTTCTTTCAGCAAAGCACTGATTTTCCCTTGGTGCTCCATTTTTACATGTTGTGAAGCCCAGTGACATGTTTCAGGAGTGAGATCTCCGTTCCACCACTGACAACATGTCATCCGCTGACATGCTTGGTGATTTCTTCTGCATTGGCGGCTCCACTGCGGAAGACGGAACAGATAGTTCCATCACGTTTCCTCTAACGTCTGTTGCGGGTCTAGTGGTTTCCAATATAGCGACCACTGGGAGGTACTTAGCCATTTCACTTCCAGCGGTAGTCTCATGCAACCGCTTGCTTGGCTTCTGAGCTCTCTTTGGCTAGTGCTCCCTCTTCGCGGTCCCTCTCGGCCGTATCTTGCTCTTCGGTCTGCTGCTCGAGCATTCCGATTCTGTCTCTCTCAGTCCTGCTGCCGGCCTCTCCTACCTCCGGCTTTGTCTCTCTCATTTCCTCTCGCTCGGCGCTCCTCTTCCACAGCGAACACTTTTTCCCACCTTATCTGTCTCCCTTTCTAGACTTTGGCTCCGAGTGACTCCCTGCATTTCTTCAGTGTACCACGGGCTCCGGTCCGCATGCTCGGCAGCTCCAGCTTGCTTCCTCTGACACACCTAATTCCTGGAATTCAATCATCATCAAGCTTCTGGGTCCAGCGCCGACTTCAGGCAGTGTTACTCGGCTCAACAACTTGCCAGAAGGGTTTTTTCTGCCTTGATTGGCTTTTTCCCTTCTACACGGCCTGATCATGGGAAAGGAGCTGCAGGACTGCTGACACTAATAGCATTCACTGTGGCTTCTTCCCATGGCAGGCATACCTCACACAAAAGGGAGAAGGATTATCTGGCCCATCGTCACCTACGCTATGAAGACTTCGAATCAGGTGAGGAGAGTGGGGAAGAAAGAGGGTTGCAGGAGACCCAAGAACAGGTCACGACATGTATGGTAGATTTGGCAGCCATCTTTTCATGTTGTAAAGTGCGATTTCCATAGGTTTTGGCGCGCACAAGGGTTTTGTGGCCATTTTGATAATTCTGGCACCATCAAAACGACTTGAATTTGACCACCCGTCAAGTGGAAGTCGGTAGATTGGGATGTTATTCTTTCTCTTTGGTCCAAGTGGAAAAAATTCGTCTGCTTCTCCCATCAATGCTGGATCGACAGGTTCTCCTCGCCGGTTACGGATGGGAGTATGGAGCGATACTCCGGGCCCCTTGGGTCTTTCTGCCCCTGAGTGGTCCTCCTTGGTGCTTAGAATCCCTGGTTTCAGTACTATGATGACAGAACAGAGCAAGGTTATGGGCATTTCCCCACCACTATTCATGTAGTGGGGCAGGTGCATACATTTGAAATAGAATTGACAATCTTTCCCGCCTGTAATTACTACTGATTTTGACAGGTGGAATTACTACTGATTTTGACAGGTGGAATGGTTTAAAGTTGGAATTTTCTAGGGATCCGGAATTTCCCCCTCTGGGTTTCCAGATGGCTCCTCTAGTTGCCGCAGAGTATGCCTAGGATGGCAACACTTCTGCCAAACTGCCTTTGGGGATGCAGATTTTGTAGGCGACTGGTGAGATTCTGTCTACCATTTCAAAAAGACCCCGCCAGCTGGAAGAAATTTGTGCTGTTTGGCCTGGTTCCTTTGGAAATTGTACAAGTAGACACGGTCTCCCCTTTGGTATTCTTTTCCAGTTGTATTAAGGTCATAGTGGGTCTTCATACTGTCTGCAGATCTTTCTAGATTCCGCTGAGCATAGACAAAAGCGTTTTGAAGGTGTTTTCTCAGATTCTCAACATACTCATGAGTTGTGGAGGCATTTATCAAGGTCTGCTCTTGAGTTCTGTAGAGCAGATGATGGGGAAGCACCATCCTTCGTCCAGTCATCAGCTCAAACTGTGACATTTTTGTTGCAGAAGAAGGGGTAGATCTGATGGCCATCAGGACAAGAGGTAGTCAAATGTCCCAACTTGGCCCAGAATTTGCCACAAACATTTTTAATATGCTCACAATTGTCTTGTTGTATCTCTCAACTCCACCACTAGAGGCAATCCGGTAGGCAATGTGTAGTTTCCTTTTGACCCCAAGTATCTCCCACATCTTTGTCATCACTTCGCTGGTGAAGTGGCTACCTCGGTCTGACTCAATCCTTTGGGGTAGCCCAAAATGCGAGAAGATGTGGTTGATCATAAGGGCAGCTGATGTTTCTGCCTTGCAATTTGGGGCCGGGAGTCATTCTACCCATTTAGTGAACAAGCATGTCACGGTCAACATGTACTTGTTCCCCCTAGAGGAGCGAATCACAGGCCCGATAAAATGGACTTGTAAATCTGACCAAGGCAGTGTCATCCCCCTCTTTTGGAGGGGAGCATGGTGTGTGAGTGATGTTGGCTGAAATTGTGCACACACAAGACACCCCTTCAAGTATTGGTCGAGGTCCTGCCCCATGTGTGGCCAGTATGCAACCTCTCGGAAGATTTCTAGTGTCGTATGAAACCCCTGATGACCAGCTGTGGCCACATCATGGGCGTGACTTAGCATCAGGCATCGGAATGAGGTAGGGACCACCCACTGGTCATGGCCAGCTAGGGATCTCCTCACCAACAAACCGTCTTGGATTTGGAACATTTTTGGACATTTCATCAACACTCTGAGGTCCTCTTTCCCTATGTAATCGGTATCCATCAGGGGAAAGTTCTCAGGGTCCTCAATGTGTTGATAAAACTTACCAATTATTGGATCCCCTTTTTGAGCTGTAATCAAATCAGCATCTGCGGTCTCCTTACTCCATTGTGCAGTTGAGAGTTCATTGTGAGCATTTGTCTGGGACCTAGTGATAGCAGTGACCTGGATTTCCCCCAACAGGGACTCAATCTCAAGTAGATCCCCTTGGATGGCTCTGGTTTTGGCCAGCTGATCAGCTATGTCATTTCCAGTTTAGTCTGGTCCCTCTACTTTAGAATGACCCTTGATCTTTTTCCAGTATATGGTCATCCCATTCGAGGTGACCAGATCATCAATATTTCGTATTCATTTCCCATGTTTCAATGGTTTGTTATTAGCACATAGCATGCCTCTGGTTTTCCAATTAACCAGGTGCTCCACAAACCCGTTCCGTACATAATCAGAGTCAGTGATTATGACCAGTTCGTGGAGTTGGTGTTGGACAGCAGTGAGGATGGCTTGATGCACAGTCATCAACTCTGCCACTTGACTATTTCGGGGACCGATTTTGTACCCAGCGGAGGGTTCTGGGGCATCATTCACCCATGCATTCCCTACGCCAGCCACAAGTTCCTTTTCCCCGTTGTTGTCAAGATGGTAGGAGCACCCATCCACATAGACAGTGGGCATTCCCTCACACTGGTCTTCTTCATAGACTTTGTGTGGGGAATTAAGCTATGCCTCCATGTTGTCCTTGATTTTAATATTTTCGTCCTTGAGACAGTTTTCTCTGGCACAATCATGCAAATCAGCGCAAGGTGACTCTTCTTGTTTTGGCCATATCTGACCTCCACAGGAAAGCCTTGCATTGACAGAATCCAGGAAGTAATTTGTGAATTACTCACATTTCCGGCCCGGATTTTGTCACTTTGAAGATATTGCAAAGATTGGTGTGGAGTCTCCACTATGATGTGTTCCCCCTGGATGAACGGGCGGTAATTCTTCAATGCCCACATCGTTGCCAGGAGTACCTTCTTACAATCGTTGAATTTTTCCTCCGCAGAGGATTAAGTTTTACTCGCATAGGAGATTACTTTATTGACTTTGTCATGCTTTTGATATAATACTGCAGTCAAGCATGTATTTGAGAACCCTGTCTCCAAGAAGAACTTCTTGTTTTTGACAGGGTAAGCTAGGCAAAGCGCTTGTAATAGGCTTCTTTTGAGTTGTCTTACTGCCTCGGCTTGTTCTGGACCCCACTCCCACTTGACTCCCCCCTTCAAAAGATGGATCAGGGGTCTTGTGATCTCTGCGTAGTCCTCAATGAACTTTCTGCTGTAATTAGTTAGTCCAAGGGGAGTTGTGGGGTCTTTTAATTTCTGGAGGGCTTCCACTTTCTTTTCCTGGGGACAGAGACCCTGAGGAGTAATCTCATGCCCCAGGAAGTTGACATGGGTTCTGCACCATTGTGCCTTTTGAAAAGAGATTTTAGCTCCGGCAGCCCTTAACTGTATCAGGACATAACGGATCCCCGCTATGTGTTCCTCCACAGTTGAGCTTTCGACTGGAACATCATCTACAGAGGCCAGGTTACCCCTTTCACCCAGGTCGGGCAGAGCCTTATGTAGAACAATGTTGAATTAATTGCCGGAGTTGATGTATCCGAAGGGAGTCCGGGTCCAAGTGTACTGCTGCCCCCGAAGGTAAAGGCCAGCTTGTATTGGTCCTCCCTACTGACAGGTACAGTCTAGTACCCATTGGTCAGGTCGATAGCAGTGAATACCTTTGACCCCTGGATCTGGGCCAGCCCTTGGTCAATGTAGGGAAGAGGCCATCGGGAAGTATGGACCCGTTTGTTGAGCTCCCTTAAGTCAGCGAAGAGTCTCCACTGGCCGTTAGATTTCAAAATCCCCAGCACCAGATTATTGAAGGTGCTGTGGACTGGACAAATTATCCCTCGGGACTTAAGGTTATTAATTATTTCAGTAAGGGACTCCATTGATGCGAGAGGCAAGCGATATTGCTTCACAAACACTGGAATCATGCCAGGGTCCGTGGGAATTTTTGTTGTGTGGATGTTGGTGCGACCACAGTCATATGAGTCCAGCGCAAAGAGATCTTGAAAATCTAAGAATGGCAAAGCGATTGAGAATGTCACTACCTAAGTAAAATGCAGCAGGGACATCTCGCACGACCCAACAATTATGGACTATACTCTTGTTGCCTATGGACATTTTGAGCATACACCTGCTAGGCAGGATATGTTTGGAATTGGGTGTTTCCAGGTCCATTTCCCATTTGTCTATAAGTTTAAATGTGGGAATGGCTGGATCTTTTGGGAGTTGCCGGAACATGGCTTCGCTGATGAAGCGCTTACCGTTGTTCACACACACTCGGGCGAGAACAGAATGCTCTCCAATTTTCTGAATATTAGCCAAGCTTTGAGCTGATTTCTCATCTTTCTGGACTATAGGAATGGGATTTTCTGATTGTGAATTTTTATAGAATTTCAGAGTGTTTCCTTCCAGTGTGGAATGCCACCTTAGACTGGAAGGAAGGTTGATTTTCAGAAATAGAGAGGACTCCCCATCACCAGTTTGTTGTCCTACTGCAATTACAGTCACATCTGGGATTTGATTATTCTGGAAGTGAAATTATATTTGGTCAGGTTTTTGTTCAACCATGTGGCATGTGCCGTTTAAACTAACATGGTTGACACTATGTTTCAATTTTATTGGTCGCTTAGTCTGGGTCCAGAGGGCCTTGTTTACACAATCTATGAGGGGTGACAATCTACGCAGGATGTCATTCCCTAGTAAACAAGGTGTGCCCTCTGGAGTCAAAACAATGACCAGGTGCTTCACCTTGTGTCGCCCAATTTTAATGTCCAAATCCGCAGTCCCCTCGATGGGAATTTCCTTCCCGTCGAAGTTCTGAAGTTGTCAAGGAAGAGGGGTGAGAGGAATTTGGTATTTCTCCCCCCTTCCCGAATTCAGTTAATCAAAGGCCCTTTTTTGACAGAAGGGTAGCTTGGGATCCAGTGTCCCCCAGTGCCAGAATTGTACATTGCCCCTGTTTTTGGACCAGGGCATAATATATTCCCTCCTTTTCCTGAAGGGGGCAGAGGTAATGCGCATTTTTGCCCAACTGGTGGGTTAGTTTCTTTGCTTTGGACACTGATAGAGAGGTGATTTGGGCAGGATTCTGTTTGGGATCTTGGGAATCTGTAAGAAAAAGGTGACAGCTAGATATGGGGGAAGTTTCGGGTTCCCCTGGTTCTGATTCTGGGCTGCCCCCCCCTTTTTGGAGGCAGTCACCAGGATGGGTTTGAACCAGAGGATTTTCGTGCTGATCATTCTGGGTACTTATGATGGGCGGTTCTAACTCGGTCCCTACATCTACCCAGTCTGGATTGGGATCCTTTGGGACCCATTTTTCTTTGGGAGGAGTTCCCCCATCCCTGAAGGAGAAGATCCTTTTCCCAGGATCCTCCGAGGATCCCTCTCCTTCAAACTGGAAGATTTGTACCTCCTCCACAAAATGGGTCTTTTTGGGCTCTTTATTTCTCCTACCCGCCCTCTGCTCCTTGGGTTGCAGACTTTCAGGGGCAGGAGATTTTGGTTCCGGTTCCTGGGTTTCCAGGGGCTTTTCACAAGCGGGGAAGGAAGCTTCCTCCAAGGCTTTACACCCCCTTCCCCTTGTGCCTCCTCCCTGGGAACCGATGGGTTGTCGGGGTTCTTCCCCCTGACCACAAAAGTGATGGGTGGAAGGTTTTCGAATGAAGCCAAACCACTGGCAATTGCTCTGGGCAACCTTCCACACCACAGTTTTTTAGCCCGTCTGCGCCATTGCAAAAGGGGACCAGCCATATGCAAATCAGTCAGCAGCTGCCGCCACCGAAGGTAGCAGCCCAGCCCGAACTGCTAGGCCAGGTCCCCTCTGCACAGAAAACCAAGCAATCCCAGACATGTTTCGGCCTTGTCGGACCTCCTCAGTGAGGTGCAGCCTGGTTCCCTGTGGCGCAGCGAGCAAGGGACCCACATCTGGGCATACCCTCTCTCACAAGGAGAAACAAACTGACCACAAAAGTTATGGGTGGAAGGTTTCGAATGAATCTAAACCACTGGCAATTGCTCTGGGCAACCTTCCACACCACTGTTTTTTAGCCTGTCTGCGCCATTGCAAAAGGGGACCAGCCATGTGCAAGTCAGTCAGCAGCTGCCGCCACCGAAGGTAGCAGCCCAGCCCGAACTGCTAGGCCAGGTCCCCTTTGCACAGAAAACCAAGCAACCCCAGACATGTTTCGGCCTTGTTGGACCTCCTCAGTGCAGTGCAGCCTGGTTCCCTGTGGCTCAGCGAGCAAGGGACCCACGTCTGGGCATACCCTCTCTCACAAGGAGAAACAAACTGACCACAAAAGTGATGGGTGGAAGGTTTCGAATGAATCTAAACCACTGGCAATTGCTCTGGGCAACCTTTCACACCACCGTTTTTTAGCCCGTCTGCGCCATTGCAAAAGGGGACCAGCCATGTGCAAATTAGTCAGCAGCTGCCGCCACCGAAGGTAGCAGCCCAGCCCGAACTGCTAGGCCAGGTCCCTTCTGCACAGAAAACCAAGCAACCCCAGACATGTTTCAGCCTTGTTGCAGCTCCTCAGTGAGGTGCAGCCTGGTTCCCTGTGGCGCAGCGAGCAAAGGACCCACGTCTGGGCATAACCTCTCTCACAAGGAGAAACAAGCTGACTACAAAAGTGATGGGTGTAAGGTTTTGAATGAATCTAAACCACTGGAAATTGCTCTGGGCAACCTTCCACACCACCGTTTTTTAGCCCGTCTGCGCCATTGCAAAATGGGACCAGCCATGTGCAAATCAGTCAGCAGCTGCCACCACCGAAGGTAGCAGCCCAGCCCGAACTGCTAGGGGGTTCTTCCCCCGTCATTGCTCTCGAGCACCAGATCCTGGATTTGAGGCATTCTGAGCCGCCAAGCTCATCTGAGGATTCTGTTGAGCCCTCAGCATGCGACCCAGATCCTGTGCCATGTTCTGGACCTAGCGCTCTAGTTGGGACACCCACTCTGGCTGGTACGGGGTCCTCATGTCTCCCCTGGGTTGATCCCGGGAAGGGTAGCTATCCCTTCTCCCAAAATACCCGGGTTAGGAAAGTTTGGGTACCCCTCCACCCTTGGCCTCCACTCTCCTGGATTGGGCTGTCTGGGCTCAGGAAAGTGGGAAAGAATGATGGATTGTTTTGGGGGTTGAAATTTGGCGGGTATCTGGGAAAGAAATTTGGTCCGGCATTTGGGAATTACTGCCCTACTGGGGAAAGTGAGGAGGGAAGTTCCCTGGGTTTCCTGCTGTCTGGTTGGATCCCCCCCTCCTTGGGCTGAAGGAGTCTACACATAACCCAGGATGGGCCTATTACCCTTGTAGCGTGGGCTAATGTAGTCAGGGGAGTTAGGGGTCTCATTTGTGAGGTTGCCTCCCTGACTCCCTGTTTGTGATTGGCCAGAGGGCCTTCTGGGTTGGGGTTGTTTGGATTCTGTGCAGGAAGGTTTTTAGGCCCCCCCATCTCCAGATCTAAAATGGGGGCAACCTTCACCTCCGCCACCTTAGCAGCAGCCGGGGTGTTGGTTGTTTTGGGGCTTTTGCTGCTATTTTTGTTTTTTAACGGCTTCTGCACCTCATAGATGCGCGTTGCTTGTTCAATGACCCAGTCTAGTGATCTTTTCTCATGAAAGTCCCTCACTAGCTGGGTCATAATGTACTTAGGGAGCGCATGAAAGAAGGTGTTTAGAAATTCTTTACTGTCAGTGCGCACCCTTCTAGTGGTCTGCACAAAGGCACGTTTTAATTCCTGGACAAATTCTTGTGGGGCCTGGTCTTCCCCACATTGTAAGTTGTAGGCTGCTTTGCGAGCCTCTTGAGGATTCCTGTGAATGGAAAAATGTTTCAGGATGGCCGCCCTTTAGGTGGACCATCTGAAATGATTCTCATCCTCCAGCCCCGCAAAGAAGCTGGAGTACTCAGGAGAAAATGTCCACTTTACATATTGAATACAGCTTTGGCTGTCCTTCAAATGGAAAGTTTCCATCATCTGTTCAAATAACTCAAGGTGCTCCCAAACCGAATATTTAGCATTCTTGTGGTAGGGCGTAATGACGCTCCTAATGGCTTTTATTTGTTTCAGGGGATCCTTGAGCAAGGCCCTTTTGACTTTGTTGGCTTTTTTAGTTCGGGTCACCTTGTTCCACTCATCCTCTGACTCAGAGACACTGCTACCAGAGGTGGCTGTCTGGTCGTCTAGGCTCTGCCGGATTCTGCGAGCTTGGGAATGGCTGGCAGAATGTGGGGGCCTAGTTTCTTGGGTCCTGTGGCGCTCAGAAGAGTCTTCTGACTCTTCTTTGCTCCCAGGATTGGCTGAGTACCCCCCACCCGCCACTGTCCTGGCTGGGAAGAGGTTTTTAATGTACTCTTAGTTGGGCTACCCTCATGGAATTCCCCACTAAATGTTACCATCTGATCTCTGGATAAGTGATATTTCTGAGGATCCATTTCTCTGATTCTCCCCTCATTGGAGTCTCCCTGATCAGAGAAGATGGCCCTAGTACTTGGGAACCCAAACATAGATGCCCGCCCTTCCATTTCTGGGAGGCGCTGACCTATTGGCCCCATATTTCCCCTTGGGTTGGAGTCTACCATCCCCATGGTCCTTGGCTCATGTGAGCCAGTGGACATGGGGGTGGCAGGGTCCATGCAATTGAAGAGATTAAAGTCTCTGGTGCCAGGGTTCCTGAGGTTATGCTCAGGGGTTTCCCTCTCCCAGTGGACCTCATCTCTATCAACCCCTACACCCTGTTGGCATGCAAGAATCTGACCCTTTTGTTCTTCTATCAAGGCCTTACCGGTCTCTATTAAGTGTTCCTGCATGGCCACCTGCCTATGGAGCCTGTCATTTTTCTCACAGAGAGCCTCATTGTCTCTCTGTGCTTCCTGTCTAATTTTGGAGTATTGGGCCAATTTTTGCTGCAGGAGGGTGACCTTCTGAGTCTGATCATTCCCAGGCTGATAATTCTTTGCTAGAGCATCTTCCACCCTCCTGGTGTGCTCTAACAGTTTTTCATAAACCTTTTTGAGCTCAGCCAGTCCCTGAAGGGCCAGGTGACTTTCTTCCATCTTGGTTTTTAAATAACTGACTTCCTGGCCTAAGGTGTCCCTTTCCTGAATTAGAGTGCCCCTCTGTGCAGTCAGGTCGTCCCTTTGTTTTTTTAATGCACCAGCTTTCTGGTGCTCTTCATCAAATTCTGTTTGAGATTCAAGATCTTTGAGAATTAATTTATTATTTTCTTCTTTTATCTCATCAATCTGATTATCCAGGGTGACTATCTGCCCTGCGCAGGCCCTATTATAGTTTAATTGCTGCTCCAGCTTTTGTTGGCTCTGTAGTAGAGAGTCCAACCCTTCTTGGCACTCTTTTTTCAGCGCCAGTACTTTGGTATCCTGCTCTACCTTTTCTTGCTGCAGGATATCCAGATCTCCTTTTACTTTGATTATGTACTGTCTGATTTCATTCTCTGATTCTTGGCTCTTTTGTAGCCTTTGCTCTGCAGAGTCCAAATCAGTTTGGGTTTTTTTCTAGTGATTGTACTTGCCTTTTTGCCAGATCTAGGTTTTCAGCATATTTTTCCTGTATTTCTCCACACAGGTATGCCGCTATTTTGGCAATTTTACATTGCTCTTCTTTTGCCCTTGGGGCCATGTACAATTCACGAAGTGCCATGTGTAATGGACCCTGATCCTGTCATATATCTAATTCTGTGGCAGTGGCTTGTTTTTTGATTTCCTGCCGCCAGACATTCTCATCCTGCTCTGTCCATTCACCCCTGACAAATAATTTGTGCAGTAGGTGTTCTTTTGCCATATTAATTTCTACTGGGGTCGCCATTCCGGAAATATTAATTTCCTTCTGACTTACAGGAGTTATTTTATTTTTGCAAAACAGGCCAAACTCCTTAGAGTGTTTCTATTGAAGGGTGTTTTTACAGTGTAGCACAGTGTGGTAGCCCAACAGGGCTTATGTACCCCGTCAGTTAGCACGCTGTATTAGACTGTCACAAGTGGTATGCCTAATTCAGGATCTTGTGACGAGCCCCCAATCTGTACGTGATTTCAATCCGGCACTTCACCTAAGTCAACGCCTAGTGTGCAATGCACAACTGAAATCCTTATTTATTTGTGTCTAAAAGTTCTTTTATTCTAAACAATGTACCACTCATATCACGCCCATCTCTTGGAACCCCCCCCCGGTCACACTGAACCAGGAATCAGGCTGGCTTGCAAAGTTAAAATATTTATTTATGTATTTACAAATTAATCATACTATGTTTAATGGGTGTAATATAATCATCACTGGGTGGTCTAACACTAAGCAGTCTCTTTAATCACAAGGAGTAATAGTGAGCAACATAATTCAGCACAGAAATAATACTTTTGTGTTTGTGTTCAAAACAGATAGCAGTGTGGTTACTATTTCCCCCTGCATACCCCTTAACCTCCCAACAGGCAATGTAAAGAGATAGGAGGAGAGAGAACAGGTTTCAGGAATGGCAAAATTCAAACAATATCTCAATCCCAATTTCCCCCCAGCAACACCAGAGAAAAACGGAATTGATTGGTAAGCTGTCAAAATGGTTTTTAAAGTTATCTGAGAATGGATTGTGCAAAAACACTAAATATGGGCTAAATTGCTGAAATTGTTTAAATTCTTATGGGAGCCGCTTTAGATAGTTGCAGACAAACACTAGCAATGATTTGATACTGATAAGCAATGTGAAATCTTAAAACTGAGGTCGGGTGCAATCAAAAGCTGTTTTACATGTGTCCGAAATTTCCTAAAACAAAATTTTTCGGCAAACCTTTCCGCGCACCGTAATTGTGATTGCGGGAGAACTATATGGATTTGATTGGTTCTATGGAAAGCTGTGGATGTTAGATACAAGCAGAAGTTGAAATTTTGTTTCTAGCATACAAATTGAATGAGTTATGGTCGTTTTAGTGGAGGTCGTTTTTCTGAGACAGGCGCAAGAAAGGGAAAACAGGCATGCACTTTTAAAAGACAAATGGAATTTCTTATACTAGATTATGACTATAGAAAAAGAGAATGCCACACATGAATCTCCACAGTCCTGGTCTTGGACCCTTCACGTGGTGGATACTCACTTTCTTTCTGGGATTCAATTTATTTATTCACAACACTAATGATTATGATTTTAGAAAGCAAATGAGAGAAACTTAGCGCAAGAAAAGCTCTGACAATTCAAAAATACTCCCAACACTACCGGTTCTGAATACGAGAGAGGTCGAGTTTAAGACAGGGATTACCATGGACAGTACATATGCTGGTGATACAGTTCTATCTATATATACTCACTATATGGGTTTCAAACGGAACCATCAGGGATTCTGGTCAGGGATTCTGGTTCTGGGACAGACTGCTGGGCACACCGGATTGGACTGGGTCTGTTCACAGCACGGCATGGACTGGATCGGGTCTGCAATGGTTCTGGAGACAGCACGGCACCACTGGATTGGATCTTTTGGTTCTGGTAATAATTCTTTTAGCAGGAAAGCAGTACAGCACAGCCCGGCTGTTTCTTTGGTTTCCCTTAGATTTCTGGGGTTCTGGAATTTTAAGGCCTAGCTGAAAGTGGTTCAGCTACATGATGGGCCTTTCTGCTTTCCAAGTTTCTGGAGTCTGGAGCAAGGAAGATGGATTTCTGCTTCAGGGTGCTCCGCCAGCAATCGGTTAGTGGGTGAATCTGTCTGTGTCCTTCTAAGTCCTCAGCTGTCTCTATTTATGCTTATGACAAAGGGGAGTGTGTGCTGGTTTATCCTAAGCGCGCCCCTTAGGCAGGCGATTGGCTAGAATCTCTTCTCTACCTTGATAGGAGGAGAAGACAGGGTGTCACCATGATGGTGTAAGTTTATGAGTCAGAGAATCCTCCCCTTTTCCCTTTGAACATAAAATCTACTTTTGGTACAATACATATTTACATGTGTGCAATCTCTATAACAATCATATATACAGTTTACATATTGTGTGTAGCATCTGCTCCTCCAATCCCCGTCGTTGTAGGATCTTGTGTCTGCTTTTGACAGAATGTTGCCCTTTTTGTCCGGAGCACAATATCTAGTTTATCAGAAAATGTGTACAAATGTGCGCATTGAATATGGGTATAAGTGTATGAAGTTTCATGCTTTTGGCATAAATACATTTGGTGTAAAACCATATTTTCCGCCGTTACTTCCTAGAACATGTCACAGAGTTCTGGCACCTTCTCAAACGTGCCGCCAAAGATTAGATTCACAAATCTGTTGTTTACATATTTTTCACAATTTTACACAGTCATTTATCAATCTTCTAAAAATGTGCTTTTGGCCTTTGTTAAGCAACAAATTGTGGTTTGTCTCTGCCTCCTTCTTCTCCTGGCAGCTCAGAAGCAGTCCCCTCCCAGTTCCTGCTGGGCCCGGCCATTTATGACTCTTCACACTTCGCATTTCCTTTCAGCCAAAGGATGTCCATTTTCCCCTTCCCATGCAGCCCTAAATTCTCCTCCCCTTATCTAATCATCACAGAGGTGTGATTTCCTGGTGGAGTGAAGCAGAAGGGAGATGCCTGGCCTCTGTGGGGGAAGCTGTTGGACTGGTTTGATTGTTTTTATGCAGTCTTAAATTCAATGTCATTCTGTTACATTGTTTTCTTGGTTTAAACCAAACTTGTAATCTCAAAACAAGCAGCTAGAACACTGATTCCAGATTCTAAACCATGTGATTTAAACGGTTACAGCCTAGGTTACTTCTCAATAACAGGTCACTTAGTTTTCAGACATTAGATTTCAGTTGTACAATTCTATCATGCAAGCTTGACAGCTGTCATACAGGTGGCCACGGGTACTGCGCCCAGATTATGACAGATTTCACAGGCAGGCACATTTTTGCTGTGAATGTTTTGATAACAAATTCAGCTTTCAGGACATTGTATGTTCATAATGATTTCTTGAACTAACTGAATTGTAGCACCCAGCATGAATATTGGATGTTTGAGGGTGTTTTGTACCGGAATTCTGCAGTTTCAGCAACCAAGAAAAAGATTTACAAGCAAGATTTTGGATTTCTTTCAGCAAAGCACTGCTTTTCCCTCAGTGCTCCATTTTTACTTGTTGTGAAGCCCAGTGACATGTTTCTGGAGTGAGATCTCCGTTCCACCACTGACAACATGCATGGTATATTTGGCAGCCATCTGTTACTCACCACACCAGGATTCGGAGAATTGAAAACGGACCTCGAAGACAGAAGTGGTGGAAGTCTCAGATCAACCAGTCTCGACCTCAGCTACCCTGATTTTAATAAATCAGGCTTCCTCAAAAGAGGGGCTCTTTTCTATTATGTATCCCTCTGCTGTGATGATAAGACAGACAGAGGTATCAATCAAATAAAAGACCGGGGTAGACACATACACCGCTAGACCAACAGCTGAAAAGAAACCACATAAAAGGTTATAAACGGCAAGGATAAGAATAATAATTGTAAGACAATCAACTATCAATGAATACCTGAATAATAAGTTGGTTGGAATAGTAGAGCAGATGCAGAGCCTAAAAGAACAATGCAAAGGACAATAAGGAACTAACTACTGAGTTAACAAATCCTCTTGAACCCCTAGGGAATGCACAACTGACCTGGAAGGAGATGGTTGAGGAGCCAAGAGGGAACTCCAGTTTAAAAGGGCACAACGACAGGAGAAAATAATAAACAGGAAGGTTAGTGAGGGAGGAAACACCCGAACGGCATGAGGGACGCACTAGGTACGGGTTGGTGCAGGTAACTGGAAAGCATCCTGAACTGCACTTGCAATGTAAGAATACAAATCCAGCACAATGTCCAAGGAAGGTCATTTCTTCACAGCGGGAGAAGTCAGTGTTTATCCAAGAACCAAATCACAGGAAGTTATGACAATGAAAACACTTACTGAAAGCAACTAGTGTCAGGCGATGATTGTTTTAATGCAGCCCTTGTGGAAGGAACCAAAAAGCTACAGAGCATAGGAAAATGACTTCTAACAGCCGTCAGCAATCCAGGAAACGTTCCGAGTCGTAACAGCGTGTAGAAACAAAATCAGCTGGGCAATCCATGAACAGTCCAAAGTGGAAGGCAAGGTCGAAAACCAGGAAATCTAAGTTGGAAGGTTTGAAGAAGGAATTTAGCTCGAGGGCTAAACATGTAAGAGTACGTGTAGACTACAATTAGCAGCACCGAGCCAAAGGCGGAACCGGATTAAGAAGGCAAGGGGCGGGGCATCGGAGTACGCGTAGTGCGTAATGCGCAAGTCAGCTGACTCGGTCGATACTGATACTGACCTCCATACAGTCTCCATGGAAACCGATAACGCTGCCACAGCGATGTCTTTCCCCGGACGGTGTAAGCCGGTGTAACTGCCAAGGGAGGTGGCGAGAACCGAGCTGTCGGAGCGTAACACCATCTTTTCGTGTTGTAAAGCGAGATTTCCATAGGTTTTGGCACGCACAAGGGTTTTGCGGCCATTTTGATAATTCTGGCACCATCAGAACACAGTGATGCAGCAGGGCAGAGCATAAGTGGGTTAATACATCCCACAATCCTCTCTTGTTTTTGTACAATTCATGTTAATAAAATGCTAACAAAATATGTTATATTGAAAAACAAAAGACATGGAGGCAAAGGATTATGCTCAATTCTACTCTTTGTTAGGAATTCCAACTCCCGCTCCTTATGAGACTGTTGGAAGAAGAGACATCCTAATTATACCTCTTTTGTTTTAAAATGGTGTCTCTTGAACACCGTTATCGATTCTAAAAAACATTCTAGTCTTTACCAGCATGGTGCCGGCTGTACGCCCACTTCCAGAATTGAAGAATCCTCTTCTACATTAAGCCGGAATTCAAGGTGAGTGGACATGTCCCTACTTTCATTGCGCTTTGCTTTTTTTTGTTTAAGATCCTTTCGGGATCCTTCCTAGGCGCTTCGTCTAGCTCGCTTATTCTGTTTCTAACTCCTTTCCTTAGGTGTGTTTATTTCCTACTCTGCCTTTCTTCAGGCGTTCTGTTTTTCTACGGACTGGCGTGTGTTTTACTTTCTACATGCTACCGTTCCCGTCAGCTACGCACGGCGGCAGACAATGGGCCTCATTCTGAGTAGGGCGGTAAGGGTTAACGTCACCGGTAATGAGAACAGTGCCGTTAATCCCTTACCGCCCTACTACGAGTTCCCTTTGTGGGTCCTTCCTTAACGCCTGCTTTTAACCTGCCTTTAGCAGGCGTTAAGGATGGGATCCGCAAAGGGACCCCGGGGTCAATAATTTACGGTACCATTATTGCCGCCTTCCCTCTTCCCATTGAGCCCTATGGGGGCTCAAATGGGAATGGGGAATGGCCCTGGTGAATGGGGAATTACCGGTCCCTCCGACCTCGGAATGGACCGGTAATTACTCCATTCACCAGGCCGGAGTTTGGACGAGTTCGGAGGCAGGCATGCCGCAAATAGCGGTGTGGTTATCTCTGAACTCGGATTGAGGCCCACTGTCTTCTACTTACCTTTGCAGTGTTTGTTTTCGACGCAGTAGCCTACGGAGCCCCGGTATTTCTCTGTTAGCTTCTTTTCCCTCTTGCCTTCATACTTCTCACTTGTGACTCCTTCTGTGCAGCCTAGCGCAGATCTATTTTACAAGAAGCGCACATTTCTTCCTTTTCATTTCTTCATTTAACTGTTCATTCTTCAAATTGCATTACCAGGCAACCTTCCCTTTCTGACTTGTCTAACTAATTGACTTGTCTAATTCTTGTAAATTCTTTCTTCACTTGCAACTCGGTTGTCCTTGCTCCTGATTCTCATCCCATCTACCTTTGTAGTTTCTATTATTATTCTGTTCTATTTTTCCATTCTGTTACTTCTTTTCCCTTCCCACTTATCCTTTTTTCTATCGTTCCAGTTTTTCTTATCTTGCCTCCCTGTGTATTATTACCTCAATTTACCTTGCAAGAACTTACTTGGAAGGACTACCTGGACTTTGTGAAACATTCCTTAATCTGTTTCTGGATTATTACAAGCCTGCAAGGAACCATCCAACATCCTGATTGGGTATTATTCCCCAGAGGGTTTCTTGAGGGCGTTGGCCCGTTGAGTACAAATAATCTGTTTCCATCCAAGTATCTGGATACCCAGAGGGTTGCTCCTACATTCCTCGCTTCTATTATCCAACAGATTAGTGAAGTAACAACCTGATGATACTCTTTACTTTTCGAGCAGCTTCACTAGAAACATAATGTAAACAAAACAAAACAAGGAAAAACTACAACATCCCAGAGGAAAAAGATTCTTTTTCTAGTTTCACTTGATAGAGTGTTAAAATCCATGTGACACTGTCATCGAGTCCTGCTTCACCTCAGGCTAGACCACCCTGTCTGACTGAATCTCTTCCTCTTTCTTCTGATGCCTCTGAACCAACAAGCATCCCATCCTGCTACTTCACGAGCCTGCCGGCTTGACCTATGCACCTGCAAAGCAACCAGAATATGGCAAAGCTGAATGAAGGGCAACTACATGGCGGGCAATCGTGACATACAGAACTGACGTGCTGCACAACACATACTGCTACCATGCATACATTTACGCGATTGCATGGGTGGGATAATCCTTCGCCTCTGTGTCTTTAATAGAATTATGCATTTCTATTAAGATAGTAGGGAAAATCTGAATTCTATATCAAGAACAAAGGCTCGGGAGATTCCAAGATGGCCGCGTAGAGTGGAGGACGTCTTGCCCCGTACTCCCGTCCTGCTATCGAGCGCTAGCCCATCCTTCACACTTGCAGCCCTCCCCGGCACCCAGACTAGGTGGCGGGGGGATTATCAAGCGGGGGGCGACGTCTGGCGGCCCCTGGAGGAGATGCGGCCGGTGTCGCTGGGACTGCAGCGGACTGGCTGCCCGTGACCGAGGCCGCGACTGGCACAGAGAGGTGGTGACGGAGCCCTCGGCGCTCGGAGCGTGTTATGTGGGCTACGGGAGCAAGCTCACCGTGTTGCTGCCGACCCTCCCGAGGCACAAAAAGGAGGGGGCGCGGAGTGTCCCTGCCCGCCCGTGGACTGCTGAAGGTACGGAGGAGCCTCGGGGGGAGTCGGGGAGAGAAGTGCCATATTGGCCCTGGCCCCAGCGTGCCGGGGCAGGGATTAAGTCCGCGCTGGGCGCGCTCCCCCGGGTGAACTGATCGGCGGGGTCGAGGAGGCCCTTGGGGGCGGAAGATTGAGGCGCTACCTCAGGTGCAGGACTTGGTGCAGATTGGCTGGCCCTCGGCTCTGGAGCCGGTACCCGGGGGCCGCCTGGGTAGCGAGCAGTGGCAGCTACATGCGACACTCTGGAGTGGGGTCTCCCTCTAGACTCTCTGGGCCTTGCAGTGTGGATGATGCCTCGATTTTAAGGCAACAAAACTATTTGACATCTGGAGGAACCGGCGCCTTTTAAAATTGCTGAGCCCGGGGGAAGCCAGCAGTTGGCCCCACTAAGTAGAAGCACCAGAGGGGAGGGCGCTGATCACTGTGTCGGGGAGTGAGCGCAGTGGCACCCATTCGGGAAATTGTGGGACATTGGCATTTGCACCAGGACGCAGCGGGATCCCATTTGAAGATGTGCGAGGCCCCGGGCCTGTTCTGATAGCGCCTCCTCACCAACATACTAGCTCCCCCTCCTGGAGGACGTTGTGTGCACACTCTCCGAGTAGCGATGCCTAGAAATAAGGAGAAAGACTACCCAGCCCAGGGGAAAGGCCCTAAAAAAGTAACAGACGGCCCCCTCATGAAATTTTGGCCAAAAGACTCAGAGACTGCAGAGACTCAAGGGATGGGCCAAGGCTCAGCGGATAATGAGGCCGCGATGTCCCATGAGGACCGAGACAAGCCGATATCTCAAGCAATGTTAGCCCCGTTCATAGGCGAGCTGGTGGAGAAGATCACGGCAACGGGGCAGAAGCAAATGGACAAGCTGCGAGAAGATCTGGCTGAAGACCTAAGGGAGATCAAAATAGACATTAATAAAGTCGAAGAGAGAGTGGACATTAACGAGCGTGCCATTCAAGAACTGATGGAGGATGCACAAAAAGTGGATAACTTGCTGGAAACCCTAGCTGCGGCCACACAAAACCTGGAGTTACAAGCTGAAGACTTGGAGAACAGGTCAAGAAGGGCGAACAGAGTTAAATCATTCCCAGAGGACATCCCGGATCAGGAGCTGGCCCCATCGTTAAAAGAAATATTTGTGGACCTGCTAAATGCGGGCTCAGACTCAGACATGCAGTTAGACAGAGTTCATAGGGTGGGTCCGCGAAGATCGGAGCCAGCACGTGATGTGCTGGTGGCCTTCCATAATTACGTAGTAAAGGAGAAGATTTTGGAGAAGGCGAGAGGGGCCACTCACATCACTTACAATGGCCATGAAATCTCGCTATACCAAGACCTGGCGAGGATCACGCTAATCAAAAGGAGACGGATGGGTCCGGTCCTGTCCTTCCTAAGTTCTCAACAAATTCGCTACAGATGGGCCCACCCCTTCGGTTTGTCTTTTGTCTGGCAAGGCTCCCATCACAAGATCACGACCTGCGACCAGGGGCTGGCCTTGCTGGGCCTGGAAGAGCAGGCCTCGGCTCCACTGGTGGGAGCGAACTGCCGTCTGGTGGGCGCAAACCATGGGAATGGTCTACAATCAAGCACAAGAGAGGAAGGAGGAAAGCCACAGGCCCAGTTCCCAGGAAAACCATCAACAACGGGGCTCTGGAAAGTTCTTCGGAGGAGGGTGGCCCTACAACAGGCACATAGGACAACGTATGGTTGTGTGAGTCTTCGAAAATAGAGCCCGGGGAGGGCGCTAGTGAAAGCAGTTCAGTTGTTGGTGATGGGCAGTTCACTAGAGATGCAATGGGTAGCAGGAGCGGGGGGGAGGGTGGGTTGGGGTCTTGGAATGGGATTGGGTAATCCTGCGTGGGAAGTTTCTGGGTTAGTTATTGAGTACGGCTCTCGTGGAGAAATCACGAGGGGGGCTGAGTGCCAGCAGGGCTTGCCTAGAAGGAGGGTGTGGGGGGAGTTGGCGAAGGGGGGGAGGGAGATAGATCCAAGGTTCAGAGCTGGATGGCCCAAACAGCGGCTCTCGGTTGGAGCCTGCATCGCAAACAGCAAACGAGGAAGGGCACAGGGGGTCCAATACGGTTAACATAGCTTTATATGAAAATGTCAGATGGCTACCTCGGATGCACTGAAGTTCCTTTCTCTAAATGTGAACGGCCTCAATTCCCAGGTTAAGAGGAGGAAGGTGGAGAGGTTCCTCAGGCGGGAATAACCCCAGGTAGCGGCATTGCAAGAGACCCACGTACACTCTAAGGACACCCACAGGATAAGATTCTGGGGATACTCCCGAGTGGTTCAGGCCTCGCAAGCATGCAAGAAGGGGGGTGTCTTAATTGCTCTAAGGGATGGATCAGATCTGACCATTAGGGATATGCAGAAGGATAAGCAAGGAAGGTACCTAGCGGTGATACTCGAGGGAAAGGGGGAGTATTTTACGGTAGCAACCCTCTATGCTCCCAATCAGGCTCAAGATGCCTTTATACAAAATATTCTCACTCGTTTGAGGAAATTCGCTAAGGTGAACATACTCCTAATGGGGGACTTTTACCTAGCCTGGGATCCTTCCAAAGACAGGAGTTCCTCCTCTTGGTAGGTACAGGGGCGACCGTCAGGAGATCTGGTGAAGAAAATGCACGACTTGACCCTTGTTGATACATGGCGAGAACTCTATGGGGAGGCGGAGGGATACACCTTCTATTCGCATGCACATAGGGTCCACTCGCGGATAGACTATGTCTGGATTTCAAAACCACTGTTGGGAAGGGCGACAGCAGTGGAGGTAGGGGCGATTACCCTCGGAGATCACGCTCCACTCACCCTGTTAATAGCTAAACCTAAGGGACCCTCTGCTGGAAATAGAGGTACCTTGCCTCGTTGTTCCGGGATCCAGTCTTGGTCAGGGAAATAGAAGAGCAAGTAATTGAATATACCATCCACAATAAGTGTGAGGACACGACCCCTCAAATATGGTGGGATGCCCTCAAGGCCACAATCAAGGGCAGGATCATAGCAATCAAGGCCAGAAGGGAACGGGAGCTTAGACTGGAAGAACAACAGCTGGAAGCAAGACTTAAGGAAGTCATGGCTCGCATGGGCTCCAGGTTGTCGGCAGCCACCAAAAAGGAATACAAGGCGGTGAGAGGTCAGCTGAACTTAATACAAACAAGAGCGGCCGAACACAATCTCCTACGGCTGCGACAAAGGCTCTATATCAAAGGCAACAAGGCCGACCGTGTGCTGGCCAGAAAGCTATGTAGGGAGGCAGGTGACAAAACAATCCTAAAAATAAAGGGGGAGGGAGGAGTCCTGTTAACAACGAATCCCGACATTGAGGGTGAATTTACCAAATTTTACGCTGACCTCTACAGCTCATGTAACCCCAAAGGCACGGACCAGGAAGCTTATCTATGCGAGGCAGGGTGTCGACAGATTTTGCAAAACGATAGGGATGCGCTGGAAGTTGAGATCACCACAGACAAAGTTAGAAGAGTCATCAAAAACCTTCCGTCCAGTAAAGCCCCAGACCCTGATGGGTATGTGTCTGAATTTTATAAGACCCATAAAGAAGTGTTAATTTCCATGCTAACCAATGTATTTAACTGCATAGGGTCCACTGGAAATCTCCCCAATTCCATGAACGAAGCCAAAGTTATCCTGATACACAAAAAGGGCAAAGATCCGACTGACTGCGCATCCTACCGTCCAATTGCTTTAATAAACGTTGACACCAAAATCCATGCTAAGGTCCTGGCCAATCGCCTTGAAACCATCCTCCCCAATCTAATCCATAGTGACCAGGCGGGCTTTATAAAGGCAGGCAAACATCAGATAATGTCAGAAGACTGGCTCATTTGGTCGAAAAGTCACAGAAAAAGAATATCCCGGCCCTTCTTCTGGCGATTGACACGGAGAAGGCTTTTGATCGGGTAGAGTGGGGGTTCTTGTTTGCGGTCATGGGCGGAATGGGATTTGACCCGGGTTTCATCAAGCGGGTTAGGGCAAATTACCAAAACCCAGTAATACGGCTGGCAATAAACGGCCAACTATCAGCTCCGATTCGGGTGGGAAGGGGTACTAAGCAGGGCTGCCCGATGTCGCTGCTCCTCTACGCCCTTCACCTGGAACCGTTTTTGGAGACGGTGCGTGCGACTGAAGATATTAAGGGAGTCCAGTTTGAGGGCGAGGTCCACAAGATCGCTGCCTTTGCAGACGACATGATTCTGTCGCTGACCCACCCGATCACCTCCTTGCAGGCAGTGGCAAGAGAACTGAATAGATTTGGCCAAGTAGCAGGGTTAAAAATCAATGTCCACAAATCTGAAGCGTTACCCCTTACCATGTCATCCAGCACGGCCCAAGCTCTCAGGAAGGCTTACAATTATAGATGGGTTAGCACTTCGCTAAAGTATCTGGGTATCCATCTGACCCATACCGTTGGGGAATTATATACAGCAAATTATCCCCCGGTCCTTCAGAAGGTGAAATCGAAACTGGTGGACTGGGACCCCCTCGAGATCTCGTGGTTGGGTAGAATCAATGCCTTAAAGATGGCAATCTTGACTCTGCTCCTATATCACTTCACAGTCTTACCGGTCCGAGTCCCAGCGTCATTCTTTAGGGCACTGCAAAGAATAACCAGCCGTTTTGTCTGGAACCGAAAGCGCCCGAGGGTGGTGGCATCCATTATGAAAGCTCTGCCAGACCGGGGGAGAGTAGGGGAGCCGGACTTTCGAGTGTACTATCTTGCAGCGCAGATTAGGGTCATTAGTGTCATGATCACTGCTTCCAAGGAGCCAGGACCAGCCCAACGTCCTTGGAAGCAGGCCCCTAACCTTAATCCTAGGCACCAGCCGGTCCCCACTGGGACCTTTTGGACCTTGTCCTGGTGCCGGTGGCGCCAGGCTCATCAATGCCATCGGTCCCGGCACTGGAAGCTCCGGGCTCATAATCTATATGAAGATGCTTGGGTGGACTTACCTGCAGCAGACCATGCTGCTTACTTACCAGCTGCATAGGAATCCTCAGTAAGCCGGAACTACTTTCTTACCTGGGTGGGGCAAGCTCCACTCCCTGGATACAACACTGGAACTCTTCTGGAACAGGAACTCTTTTCTTACCTAGGCGGGGCCGTGGAGGAAGACGCCTCAGCACTCCAAGGCTATTTAAACCACACCCGATTGATGAAACGTGCTTCGCGTTATTCTGCATCTGCAGCAGAACGCTCACCGAGTCTGTTCCAGCTTTTCTTCTATCCGGGCCCGAACCTGCAAGAACATTACTTACCATTCCTGCATCCAGTCTTCAGCAGAACCTGCAAGAACAATACTTACCATTCCTGCATCCAGTCTTCAGCAGAACCTGCAAGAACAATACTTACCATCCCCGCATCCAGTCTTCAGCAGCACCTGCAAATTAAGAAACTACAGGTTAGCACGGCAACCTTCATACGAAGCGCATTACTCACCTGATCCATCGGCAGCGTCCATTTCATCACGCTGCATCTCCGCCTGTGAAAACAAAGGCATAGTTATTTCTTACCGGCACTCTGGGTCTCCCACGCTGCAATCCGGCACCTGAAAGACAAAAGGAGAGACATTAGACAGGTATTTACTTACGCCCATCACGCTCGCCATAATAGGACGCCTGCAAATACTCCGGCGTTTTCCAGTATCTCTTCAGCACGAACCCGCAGCTGCAAGAGAAAAGAAACAGTTAGAGCGCTTGCATTTACTCACGCATTTTCAAGCGCTTCATTCCCATTCCAAGGCTCTGGCTCCAGCTTCGGCTCCCTTCACACCATCTTCTATCTCCAGAGCCCTGCAAAACAAATAGGAGAAAGCATTATACCAAACCCTGATCTACATAAAAGTGCCCTCGCACCTAAAGACTTTAAGGACAAAAGGTGTCCGGAAACTCACCGCTCGTGCAGTTAACGGCGGTAGCGATCCTCTGATGTTAAGAGGCCTACGTTTTACCCAGTGAAGGAACTGGCAACGGCACCCTGCACCAGACGCAGATGGAGAGCCCAGCATTCACCTATCTAAGGTGAGCACGTTGACCTGGGGGATTCTACGGGGAAGCTGGGAATAGAGAGAGAGAGAGTGAGAGACACTCAACTGCCCAGATCATTAACCCCCATATTCTCTCACCTGCAGAAATCTCACCCTTCGAGTTCGACACACAGTGCGAAGAGGCTCAGCCCCAGAAGCCAACCGAGTCCTGCACATCACCTTTCGAGTCACAGACACCTTCCTGCCTAGACCAGCGCCTCCGTGGGAATCAGGTGAGCGTTACAATTAGAGACTGGCAAAGAAATGACAGGGGCAAGGTGTGGAGGCCCATGGATAGGGCGGTAGTGGGTAAAGACCTGGAGGGGGTGCTGTGGTTGCCGAAATAGGATAGGCTGGCCAGAATGTATTGTAGTGAAATAACCGACTATAGGGGATGCTTAGGATCAAGCCATTGATAGGGCCCAAATGACCTCTTTTCCTTCCCCGTACACGCCCCTGCATGGTAACCCGCAATTCACTCCTGCGGCCACTAATACGCTGAATTTTGACCCATGGTTTCACGGGGGCTGCCGGAGGGTGCGGGATATGCTGGTGGGGGGGGCGAGGTGAAAAACTTCGAGCAGTCTAAGAAGGATTTTGACTTGGGGGAGAAGCAGAGGTTGTCGAATATCTACAGATCAGGCACTGGATCTCCCACCCGTTGGTAACGCAGGTGGGCTCTCGTTCCCTTACCCAGTTTGAAAAATATCTCGACACGGACACGGGAGACAAGGGGGTGGTCTCGTCCATTTATAAACTTATAAAACGGGAAGAAACTATACGGTCTAGGAATGACATGATCAAATGGGCGCAGGATGTTGAGTCGGGCATAGAGGAACAGGAATGGGTTAAGCTGTGGTCTCAGATCCCGAAACTTGCAAGATCTATTCAAATCCGGGATATTTGGCTGAAGCTGTTATTGAGATGGCATCTAACCCCACTCAGGTTAAAGAAATTATACCCTACTGTATCATGGTATTGTTGGAGGGAGTGTGGCACAGTGGGCTCCTGGGCTCACGTTTGGTGGGAGTGCCCAAAAATCGATCTCTTTTGGAATATCGTCCACCGCGTGATCGCCCAGGTGTTGGGGGTCCAGCAGAGCTGTGGCAGAGGGCGGGACTTATTAGGCCTTAATGGAATGCTGACAACCCTCCCTACCAGAGCGGACCACAAACTGCATGTGATAATGATGTTGTCGGCTGCACTGGTCCTGGCCAGGAAGTGGAAGTCAAAGGACCCTCCACAGGAACACGAGTGGGTGGCGAGGCTGTGGTCACTGGTGGCCATGGAGTGGCTTACCTACTCGATCAGGGGCTTCACATGCGGTTCATTTCGGATTGGGCCAACCTGTTGTCATATCTGAAAGCGGGAGCTCGCCGTGCCTGGTGCCCCAAGGCCATGGAACTATTGGGCATAGTTCGCCCTCAGGACGAATTGGACCTGTGAAGACTTGTGTCTTGGTACATCTATTCTTTTTGGGAGGCCGTTTAGAGACACTGGCTCAAAGTTTTACTCGGGCCACCGGGCTGCATTAACATGCTTAATGTATCTAATTTAGTTGTCGAAGTCGGGCTGACAGCAAACCTAAAGGATCTGGGAGGAGGGGGAGGAGTTGGACAAAGGGGGTTTTTGTTGGTTCTAATTTTTTTTTTTTCTCAATGTAATTGTTTCACTGAAAACTGTTAATAAAAACTTATTGAAAAAAAAAAGAACAAAGGCCCGAATTATGCTAGTTTAAAGCTTACATACCACCAACGTCGATACTTGCTCAATAGGCCTAAAGTACCAGGTCTT
Source organism: Ambystoma mexicanum (assembly GCF_040938575.1). NCBI lineage: Eukaryota > Metazoa > Chordata > Amphibia > Caudata > Ambystomatidae > Ambystoma > Ambystoma mexicanum. Next base: position 410,728,284 of record NC_090927.1, read on the forward strand.
GAAAACCAATTCATTAGACGGCCACTCTCATGATTTCTTTTAAGCGGGCCCCTGCGCTAAAGCCCTTGGAAGCCATAGCACCTCAGGTCAAGTGAGCTCCATAAGCTTGGACGTGGACCCCGCCTGCTCCATGCACCTATGCACCCATCTGGCCAAAGTTGTAACTGATACGGCCTTGAATGCTTCTGCATTGCTAACAGCAGGCGGGACTGCTCCGGCGGTCGAAGGTGTGCCGTCTTCGCTTTGTTTGCTACCAGGCATTTAACTGGACACAGCTTCGGCTGATCTGGGAAAGCCGTATACAACACTGACCTAATCCTGGTTTTTGTTCTTTTGGTGACACGAAAGGTCACTTCAGAGGGTGAAAAAGACTTGTGGTCAATGTTAGGAAAGATTTCATAATTGTATGTAATTTACCCTCCATATGTACACCACTTTTTGCTGCTGTTTAGACACCATAGACTGACTTTGCCAGAGAAGCACAGCCTTCAGCTGCACTCCTCTGGGCTTTTGCTCACTTTTAATGGGGAAACTGACATGCCCTTAAGACAGTCAGTACTGTGAGACTTTGCTTCCCTTAGTCCTTTTCCAATGTTGCAACTTTTCTGCAACATGTAACAAGTGTGCAATGTATCTTACCATACAGCACACTTGGGTCTCTTAGTCATTTCCAAAGGCCCTAGAAACTCCTGTTGGACTTTTTATTAACTGTGCAGATGTGTCAGGGACAGGACTGTTGACAGCTATCTTTTTGCATTATTTTTAACCCTTTCCTGCCATGTTAACTGCGTTAACCGCGTTTGGCACAAATAGGTGACCTAGCTCCAAAATGGCCATGCCACAAGGTTCTTTGTCCTGTCCTTTGGCCATCTTGCGCCCTTCACCTTCCCCAGGTCGAGTCGACCCGGGTCAGTCCTTATTTGGTCATGCATTTTACCGTGAAACACAATGCTTTCGCGGGCTTCTGCATGCCTTGTGTGTGTGCCTCCAGGATGTGGGCTGGAACGCCTAAATCCAATACACATCCTGGATGCCATAGAGTCTGGAGTGCCATGAATGACTGGGACCACCGTGGTCCGTGATTGGTCCACGTATGGAGTGTGTGTTTGTGAGCAGATCTCCCATTGCCGTCACTTCTGTGCTAATGTCAAACCAATTTCCATTAGCACCCCTGGAAAGGTTTAGGGGGGGATCCAAAAACATATAGGACATTCATGAACCAGTGTAGATTACACTTCCTGTGTTGTCCTGCCTCTTTCCCCTCAACCTCGAAAGCAGAATTTATTCTGTCGTATTTGGGGGGTACCGCCGCCACTTGGGCAAACCCTTTGCTTGAATCAAACAGCCAGGTGCTGTATGATTGTGATGCACTCATCCATACCATGAACCGGGTTTTTGACACTCGGTATACCACGTAAGACACGGATTTGGAGTTTCTAAAACTGAGACAGGGGAGTTCCTCGCTTTTGACTTATCTGGCCAAGTTTAATCAGCTAGCCGCAGAAACTGACTGGCTTGAAGAGAAAAAAGCTGCAAGGGCTTTCAAAGGAACTCAAAGATATGCTGTCCACTGTTCCTGTGGTGCCTAAAGAATTTCCAGAGCTACTCGATTTGGTGTTACAAATCAATGCTCGAAAGCTGAGAGGAAAGGCGAAAAGAGAGCTGTTCCTGTCTCTGCATCTTCAGAGGCAACATTGGCTTCTTCCGTTCCTACCTACACCCAAACCTATGCAAGTAGGGGCTATACGGGGTCCTCTCACTCCAGATCCGGGAGTACCGGAGGTCTCACAACCTTTGCACGTACTGTGGGTCTTCGGAACATCTCTTACCAGAATGCCCCAAGAAACCTAAGAAAAAGGCAGGAAACATCAAATCCCGACAGTAGATCGAGTCCCTACTTCGGGAGAGTCATGCTTGGACTCACATACTCCAGGGCATTCTGTTCTTTTTCATCTACCCGTTGTCTTTACCGTTGCTTCGGGTATGCCCTTTCCCGCTTCGACTATTGTTGATTCCGGGGCCACGGCCAATAACATGGATCAACAATATGCCCTGTCCGTGGGTATTCCAACCCAAACCAAGGAACATCCAGAGGCAGTTAATGCGGTTGACGGTTCCGCTCTTGTTTCTTGTCTGGTTACCCAACAAACGGTTGTTGTTTCCATGTGTATACAGGATGGTCACGTTGAGGAATTGACCTTTAACATCATCAAGGCCCCGCAATACAAAGTCATTCTAGGGCTTCCCTGGTTGCAATCCCATTCATAGTCATTCCGAGTTTGGAGGTAAGCAACCGTCCTTCCCGGCATGGAGCAAATACTGTGTCCATGTAGTCAAGAGCCTGCTAATAGAGGGCTATTATGAGTACGCGTGCACCAGCTTTGCGCCATGCCGGTAATGACATTACTGCCATGCCTTTGAAGTCCTAAAAAAGGTCCTTAGTGGCATCATGTAAAGCGCAGACAGCACTACCGGCATGAATCAAGACGGCATTAGCGGTCATCGCTATCAGCGGTGACTGCTAATAACGGTCACCGTAAATAAGCGGAACCGGAAGCAGGGCTGGACTGGGAACTAAAAGAGGCCCTGGAAATAATTACTGGGGACCAAAAGAAGAGGCCCTGGAAATAAAGTTCAAAGTGGCCCTATATGACACATTTTCAGCAAGCCCAATGCTTTTCCTATGAGAAAATTTGGAAATACCACAGAAAAGAGGCCCAGAGTGCAAAGGCCCACCGGGAAATCTCCAGAGTTCCCTAAAGGCCAGTCCAACCCTGACCGGAAGTAGCGTCATCGCACAGGAACGGGAAAGAGCATGGCGGCCATCTTTAAAAACACAATCCATTGCCATCCTCAGCACCCAGGACCTGGAGTTTATTGCTGTGTACCTACATAAACCCACAACAGCTATATAATGCCCAAGGCAGTGAAAAAAGTCGCCTCCCGCCTGCGCAAGGAGCGCTTCAATGAAGACGAGCTCACCATGCTTGCAGAGACCCTGGCTGAGAAAGCCAATGTTGTATTTGCTCAGTGCCTCAAGAGGGAGGCAGTCATCAAGAAGAAGGAGATCTGGGCAGTAGTTGCACAAAGGGTTAGCGCAGGTTGGCAACACCCCACGCACAACTAAGGATGTCAGGAAGAGGTGGGATGACCTGCGCCTGCGCGTCAGGAATATCCTGTCTGCAAACAGGAGCCAGGCCATGGCAACTAGCAGAGGAGCAGGTTCCCCGATAAAGCTGTCCCGGTGGGAGGAGATATCTGCCAGCACGATCAGCATAGAGGCCATTGAAGGCGTGGGTGACATGGAGTGTGGCGCAACCTCATCGGCGGAAGGAGGCGAGTGTCCTAAGAAAACACTGTATTGCAGAGTCTGATGATAGTCCACCAATATCTCTGTCTAAAGAGGCAAACCATGCCCCAATACACACACATTCCCAGCCTAGTTGTAGTCCGCAGCACAGGCACATGCAGATGCCTGGAGCAAGGCAATGCCAGACCTTACACAAACCACACTAAGATGTTAATGGCATAAGTCACACTGCATGCAGGCCACAACAGAAATGCATGTCACATAGTATACGTCCGCCCCAACATGAGTGAGCCCGACGGATGCCTGCATTACCCACCCATATAGCAAGCAACGTGATCATCCAAACTCCACTGCCTATTCCCCTCTATTGTGTAGATGAGCAATTATACAAATGTATGCATGATGCTTCTCAAACCATCACTCATGTCGTCCCTCTCTTCGACCCCCACAGGCTCAGATCCTGACAGCGAGGCCCGGGACTCACCCCCACAGCCGACCACACCCCGGAAGAGGGCCCGGGATGAAGGCAACAGGCCTTCCACCTCCAAAGCCCCACACAAGCCACGGCAGGCACCGAAGAGCAAACCACCTCAGGATGCCACGGCACTGGTGCCGCCAAGGCCCGTCGACACTGTACCCACAACTCCAGTGACACTGGCACAGGATATAGTTGAAGGTGCACTCGCTGCAGAGAACAGTTCTGTCGGGGAGGCGGCACCCCTGACTGATGACGGGCGCGGGGACAGGTGTGTGGGACGTGGAGGACGACTCCTCTGACCTGCTTGACACACCAAGTCCAGCACCATCCCCCCAGCTCACATCGGTTGACTCCGACAATGGCACCACCCCGGAGCAGTCTGGGGGGGGAGTACATCCAAGGGAGCGTGAGTCCCATAGAGGACCCAATTTAAATTGAGCATGACACACAATCACTCTCCACTGGTGTACCGGCGGGGGGCAGCAGGCAGGGCAGGCTTCGCAGTGGCAGGAGGAGCTAAATGCCCTGGTGAGACAGTTTGTCAATGACAATGCACAAGCAAGGCAGCAGTGGGGCGAGAACACCGCCTCCCTGGGGAAGACCATCGAGGATAGCACCGGTAGATTGTGCGAGGAGGTGTCTGCCCTGCGGCAGGTCCTCAGCCACATAGCAGATTCAATGGAGGCTGGGTGTCAGGCCCCCCAAAATCGAGCAGGCGGCCACCCCATCTTCCTCAAGTTCCACGCAGACCAGCCCACTAGGCAGGTCGGCGCACGCCCTGCACCGCCCAGACATGCCGCCACCAGGTGCAGGGAGTGGCAGGATGTAGACTGGCCAGCCTGATGAAGGCAATAGACAATTGCTTGGACACCATGTGTGGGGGAGTTGTGGGGGAATTCAGGGGGGTGAGGGTGTGTGGGGGAGTTGCGGGGGGAGGGAGGTGTGTGTGGTGGAGGGTTAGTGCACTTTCATCTTTATTGGACAGTTTAATACACCTGTTTTGTGAAAAGAATTATCTTGAGTGGACATTCCTCATTGCGCATGTGTCATTTATTCATATACAGTGCATAGTGTACATGTACTCCCACACCCAGTGCCCTCTGTCCAACTATCATGTCAGCCTCTGCAGCCATGTGTGTCAGAAATATTGCGCAATCACTGACTGACGCACAGCACGTCCCTCCTGTGCATCGGCACTGCGATGATGTGTAGCCACATCTTCTTCATCCCCTTCATCATCACCAGGTGGTAGCAGTTCAATGTCAGGGGGCAGGGGCACGTTCCGTCGGATACACATGTTGTGCAGCATGACACATGCCATGATGATCTTGGCCACCTTCTCCTGCCTGTAGAGGAGTGCCCCACCCGACCGGCTAAGGCAGCGAAACCGTGCCTTCAACAGGCCAAAGGTCTGCTCAATGACCACACGGGTACGGGTGTGGGAACAATTGTAGTCCTCCTCATGCCTGTTAGGTGGGTTTCGGACAGGGGTGAGGAGCTACGGCTTCAAGGGATAGCCACTACCACCTGCAAGGGAGGCAACAAAAGGTATAGGTCAGTCGATTCATGATAGACAGCTGTACTAGTCACACATGCCTGCAGATTATCGTTGGTCACATGCACATGTCCCTGGTTGTATGCAAGCCATTCTTATGCCCTCCTGTGCCATGCACTAATGGTGTGGGTTGCATCTCCAAGATGATACACAGTGTGCACTGCCTTGATGTTGCTCATGCATTGTGGACGCATACAGCTGTGTTTGTGTCAAATTTGTGATGTGTTGTGTTGTGTAAGATTTTCTGACTGCCAGCGTTGGCAGTAGGCTCTGCAATATTAGGCATTCAGTGCTGATTTTTCACATGGTGACATGCTGCAGTCCTGTGGTTGTGGCGGCCCTGTAACAGACAGTGAGTTGCTTTGGTGGTTTTGTTCAATGCACTCCCATTGATGCTTGTCCTGTGTGGTGATTTGTTGGAAACAGCAACATAGTGCATATTCACTGCATGCTTCTGGATGCTGTTACGGAGGGTGAGGTCCGCTGATGAGTGGTGCACGTGTTGTGGGATGTGGTGTGCTTTAATGTTTGGCATGTTGTGATAGGTGTCCACCTTACTGCAGTCCTATGGGATTTGGTTGTCATGTTCTGTTTGGGATGCTTTGGGGCACAGTGTTTAGTGATGTGCACATCGTGCTGCCACATCAACATTAACACCATGGTGGTGTGTGCATCTCTCCCCCCATTTCAATGGCATGTGCCTGTCATGCAACTTACCAAGCAGCCAGGCACGTCGTCCTGCATGTCACTCCATGTAGCGTGGTAGCGTGGAGTTATGAGTTGATCCAGGATATCGGGCAAAACAATGTGCGATGATCTTGCTGGCGTCACATACCATCTGCACATTGATGGAGTGGTATTGCTTGGGGTTGCGGTACACCACCTCCATGGCATGTGGGACCACCAACTCCACGTGGGTGCAGTCGAGGGCACCTATACAATTTGGCATGCCTGCCAGTGCATGTAAGCCAACTTTTGTATCAGAAATCTCCTGGGGAATCCATGGTAGGGATATGTAGTCCCTTGTGTGCTTGAGGAGGGCATCCAGCACTTGGTTCAGAATGCGAGAAAATAAGGGTTGTGATATGCCATGCATGTGTCCCACTGTGTGCTGGTAGGTGCCTGTGGCAAGGAAGTGGAGCACCGACACTACCTTCAGTAGAGGGGGATGGCGGTGCGTAGTTCAATGAGGCTGACAATGTCATTGTGTATCATGTCCACAATGGCGGTGATGGTGTCCCGGTCCAGATGGTACAGGGTGTGGATGCTCAGGGGTTAGGTTGAATGAACTGGCTCTGATGCGAGGGATTGGGGGCTGCCTGGTGGAGCATGCTGGGCCTGTCTCACCCTCCTTCTCCTCCTGCGTCTCCTCTGTGGTGCCTGCTGTTGCTGTTGTTGCTGGTGTAGCAATGCAAGCATGTCCTCCATCCCCAGTATTGCTACTACTAGTGGAATCATTTTGGTGTGGGAAGGGGTGTGGTGTGTGGGTGTGCTCTTTTTGTGCTGGCCTAGACTCCATTGCCTCCACCTGTGCTGATTGTGTGCACCTGCGGCAGTTGGGATCACTGCACATAGCATTTTACGGTTGGTTGGTAATGCCAGTATTGCCGGCATGCCGGTATACCCTATTAGCGCTTTCATGATGCCGGTATTTGCATGTCCGCCTGACTTGTGATGTCCTCCCATTAGCGGCATGCCGGTATTGCTGGCCTGACGGGGCGCGTGCCCTTGCCGCTATTAGAGGCATTGCTATTAACGGTGCCTCTAATACCGGGGTCTTAGGTCGGAATAGCCTGGAGCGGTATGCGATGCCAGTAATCCTTTACCGGCATCGTTTTTCCATTACCTCCAACCTCGAAATGACCCCCATAGATTGGGCGTTGCGTACCATTCAATTTCCGTCTATCACCTGCAACACCCAGTGTATGCCCGTTCATGGCATAACAACAACTAACCCCTGCCATGTGCTAGTGGCAGCCTCGGCCTCAATTGGCTCAGTTGTGTCTGCTACACTTGCTTGTATTCCTCAGGAATACGTCGATTTTCATGATGTTTCTGTCAGGGCTGAAACCTTGCCTCCACACAGAGTCTATGACTGTCCCATAGACCTCGTACCAGGGGCTAAAACACCTTCCGGCTGGGTGTATACCCGGACACTGAAAGAGGATCAAGTCCTCAAAGAATACATAGGGCCTCATTAAAGGTCGGGCGGTCCAGAATTAACAGTGGCGGTAAACCCGCCGCCACTGTTAATTCCGGACTGCCCGATCCCGAGTCCTGCAGACGGGAGGTGATCTTCCCACCAGGTCTGACCTGGCGGGTTGAACACCTCCCACCTGCAGGCAGACGTGGAAACACCAGCACCATCACGAGATGGTGCCGGTGTTTCCACTTCCCCATTCCCATTGAGTCCTATGGGACTCAATGGGAATGGGGATTTACCGAATTCCGCCTCCGGAATTCCCGGGACACCAGGGCTGTAATGCCCTGGTAATTCCAGGAGTCACGGAGGCGGAATGGTAATACGAGTCCGGCGGTAACCAGGCGGTTTTACCGCCGCGGTTACCGCCGGACTCGTAATGAGGCCCATAGACAAGGCATTAAAAACAGGGTTCATTAGACCATCCAAATCACCCGCAGCCTCTCCCCTCTTTTTTGTTCCCAAAAAAGAAGGGGACCTGAGACCCTACATCGACTATAGGGTTCTGAATGCGGTAACTGTACATAATCAGTATCCGCTCCCTCTTATATCAGTCCTTCTTGACAGACTGGGTTCTTCGTGAATATTCACAAAACTAGATCTCAGGGGCGCATATAATCTGGTACGTATCAGAGAGAACGAGGAATTGAAGACGACCTTTAAGACCAGAATCAGTCTATTTGAGTATCTTGTGATGCCCGTCGGTCTCCGTAATGCGCCTGCAACAATCCAGGCGTTCATGAAATACGTCTTCCACGACATCATGTATCAATACGTGGTAATATTTATTTATTTTTAAAATTCAAAAGTAATCATACCATTTTTAATATGGGGCAGCAATCACCAATGGGGTGATATTTACAATGAAAATGGAAGCAGTGCACTTGGTTAAACTTCTCCTAGTGTCATGAACCATCGAACTCGACCCTTCTGGGCTTCCTGGCCCCTGTCACGTCGGGCCTTACACTCCATAATACTACCAACATGGCGGCAAGTTCAGCATGCTGCTCGCCAGTCTTCAGGTTCTACGCATCGTCCTCTATAAAGAAGCCACGGGCCCGCGCGTCTCAACGCTGCTAGTAGCTGTGATCGGACGTGTGTTCCGAACCTTCACTAGTGCTACTTGCTATCCCCTGGCCCCTGGATTCCCTTCTTCCGACTTCTTCCCTCTTTTCTACTTCCGCGCGCCACCAACACCTTCTTGAATACTCCTGGAGTTTCCCGTGATCCTGGACATCGAAGCTGAATGTAATCTGGAAGCCGAGGACGGCCAAGCGGGCTTATTTAAGTCCCGAACCATACGAAAGAAGACTCCACCAAAGGAGGACATCAGGCAACATAGACAGGTGAGAAGGGGGGAAACCTGTGACAGATTGAGACGCCACCTGACCGAAGTCGATACAGACATGGAGGCGGTCATCCAGGATCTTATGCGTGCATGCAAGAACTATCGACCGAAGTACAGAACTTGAAAGCGGAGAACGCCGCGCTGAAACAATTGGTACTCTGTGCGACTCTGCCTCAAAGGACAGCGTGCTATTGGGCGGCATTGTTGACAAATATGACGGCTGTGCAAAAACTCTCAGAGGATTCCTGGATTCTTGTTTGGTCCACTTTACCTTTAAACGTTATTATTTTTCCACCCCCAGGGCTAAAGTGGGCTTTATTATTTCTCACCTCTCCGGGAACGCCTTAGCTTGGGCCACACCATTAGTTAACACCGAGATTCTCTTTTGGATGATTATGATGGATTCATTCAAGCACTAAAAACTATGTATGACCGCCCAGATCAGGTCTTTAGTGCTCAAGAACGTTTACTCGATTTCCAGCAAGGCTCTCAGGACATGCTCACCTACGTAACTCAATTCAAGCAATTGGCTAAAGAAGCGGGTTGGCCTTCTGAAGCTTGCTTCACCCTCTTTCGAAGAGGGCTAAATGAAGATAAGGATGAATTAGCCAGGGTAGCACGTCCTAGTTCTTACCAGGCACTTATGGATCTTGCTCTACAAATTGATTTCCGAATCCAGGAAAGAAAGGCAGAGAAAAGGAAAACCAAGTCAACCATCCAAAAAAATCCTCTTGTGAGCCCTTCAAAATCCGAAGAGTCTCCTGCTCCTACAAATGAACCGGAACCCATGCAGCTAGGGTTCTTCCATGGACCCATATCCCCCCAAGAAAGGCTGAGAAGGATCCATACTGGCTTATGCATGTACTGTGCCTCGGACAAGCATTTAGTCAGAGAATGTCCCTTAGCCCCTCCATGTCGTTCGGGAAACGCCAACTCCCGATCCTAGATGAAGCTCAGTTTCGGGAGAGAGATGCAGGCTCCACATCTATACCATCCTTGAACTCTCCTGGACAAAACTCCCTGGTAGTCTTACAGGCTTTTCTATCGTCATCTAAGAAGGAATCCTACCCCATTCTGGCACTAGTGGACTGTGGGGCCATGGGAATATTCATAGATCAGGAATGGGTCCTTAAACACCATATTCCTTATGAATCCCGGAACGTCCAGCAACCTGTAGAAGCAATTGATGGAAGACCTCTTTCTTCTGGACCCATAACCCTTCAGACTAAGGAAATTGAGCTTGCTGTAAACCATCACCGAGAAAGGATAAAGTTTGACATCATAAAATCTGCCCATTACCCAATGGTTTTGGGAATGCCCTGGCTACAAAAACACAACCCATACATCAATTGGACAGCTGGTTCCCTGTTCCTAGGTTCCGAATTTTGCATGTCCCATTGTCTGCTCCAGGATCCTTTACCGACAACATCAGAAGAACATTCAACAACTCAGCAAGATCCTCTTATGGTCTCCAACATCATCCAGGTTCCTAAAACCTACCAGGAATACGCTGATGTGTTCTCTTCTGCTATTGTCCAAGCCCTGCCACCCCATATGCCTGAGGACTGTGCTATTGAAACTGAACCTTCAGCCATGATTCCCTTTGGAAGGATGTGTCATGATCTCTGCTTCCAAAAGATCAGGACTTGCCCGACTCCCTTGGAAGCAGACCCATAACCCCGGTTCCGAGTGCCAGCCAGTCCCAATTGGGACCTTTTGGACCCTGTCCTGGCACCAGTGACATCAGGCTCATATAGATGCCCAGTCCCAGCGCTGGAAGCGCCGGGCTCATAATGCTTGGGTGGACTTACCTGCAGCAGACCATGCTGCTTACTTACCTGCCAGTTGAACCCCTGATCCTCTTCTGTTTGGGACTACTTTTCCTGTTGGGTGGGGCAGGAGCCACTCCCTAGGTTCAGAACACTGGAACTCTTCTGGAAAGCAGGAACTCTTTTCTTACCTAGGCGTGGCTGTGGAAGGAGACACCTAAGCACTACAGGAGGCTATTTAAACCACACCCGATGGATGAATCTTGCTTTGTGTTATTCTGCATTCTCTGCAGCAGAACGCTCATCGTGTCTTCTGCTTCTGATCCTGGGCCTAAGGGAACAAAGGCTTACCATCCTGGAATCCAGTCTTCAGCAGCACCTGTAAAGACAAAGAAAGAACAGGTTAGCACTACGGTCTTCAGTGGCAGCGCATCTCTTACCTGGTCCATCGGCTGTCACCAACGCCTCGCGCTGCATTCCGGCATCTGAAAGACAAAGGCTTACCTACTCTTCGCAGGCTCCGGAGGTCTTCGCACTGCATTCCGGCATCTGAAAGACAAAAGCTTACCAGCTCTTCGCACGCTCCGGAGGCCTTCGGCGCTGCATCCGGCATCTGAAAGACAAAAGAAGGTGCGTTTAAAGACATTGGGCAACTTTATTACTCACGTGCCATTACTCCTTCCCACACCGAATCCAGTGGGTATTCCAGCACCCTTCAGCTTCTCTAAAGCTCCGAACTTGTACCTGCAAGATAAAAGGGACAGATAGTGCGCATCATGAAGCAGGCTACAAGCGCTTACTTACGTGCTTCCAGGCGCTTCTATTCCTCACGCGGGTTCGATCCTCAACTCTCATCAGCCCGCCATCCGCCATCGCCGGAACCCTGCAAAACAAGAGATATCATTACAAAAGACTTTTAAGACATTTGAAGTGCCCAGAACTTACCGTTCGTGCAGTTAACGACGGACAGCAGTCCTCTGAGGTCAAGAGGCCTGCACCCTTATCCAGTGAAGAAACTGGTTACGGCACCCTGCCCCGAGGCAGATGGAGAGCTCGGCGTTTACTTACCTAAGGTGAGGGCATTAACCTTTGGGGTTCTACAGGAGAAGAGAAAGGGAAGAGGAGAGAGGCACCCAATAACCCCAGTTCATGAATCCCATATTTTCTATCTGCAGACATCTTACTCTTCGAGTCAGACATACAGTGCACAGAGGTCCAGCCCAAAGAGCCAACCGTGTGTTACACATCACCTTTGAAGATACGGCATTCACCCAGTCAAGACCGGCGCCTCTGCGGGAATCAGGTGAGCGTTACAGGATGTTCACCCTGTCTGAACCAGAGAAAAAGGCCCTTTGTGAATACCTAGATACTAACCTAAAAAATGGCACCATACGCCCATCCAAGTCTCCGGCTGGAGCGTCATTATTTTTTGTTCCTAAAAAAGACACCAAGGAACTCAGACCTTGTCTTGATTATCGAGGTCTTAATCAGTGCACCCTTAAGGATCGTTATCCATTACCCTTGATCTCGGATATCCTGGAAGCCGTAAGAGGAGCCGTAATATTCACCAAATTGGATTTTAGGGGTGCTTATCACTTGATTCGTATTAGAGAAGGTGACGAATGGAAGACAGCCTTCAGAACACCCTTTGGTCATTACGAATACTTGGTCATGCCTTTTGGACTCTCTAATGCTCCGGCAATCTTCCAACGCTTCATGGACCGGGTGTTTTCGGATATGCTATTTCTTTTCGTCATCGTCTACTTGGACGATATTTTGATATTCTCTAAGGATCCTCTCAAGCATGAAGAACATGTTAAATCAGTGTTACAACGGCTACGCGAACACAAGCTTCTAGCCAAACCCGAGAAATGCCTTTTTCATGTTTCCACTGTTCACTATCTAGGATTTGTCCTTAGCCCAGATGGCATAGGCATGGATCAATCCAAGGTTAAAGCCATACTATCCTGGCCAACTCCGACCTCCGTAAAACAGATCCAATCTTTCCTGGGCTTGGCCAATTTCTATAGGAAGTTTATACCATCCTTCTCCGAGATTCTCCAACCGATCATCTCCTTGTTGAAGAAAGATAATCCCTATCGTTGGACCCCAGCCCAGGAGAAGGCCTTCCAACGCCTAAAAACAGAATTTACACAAGCCCCCATCCTGGTTCAACCTGATATAAATCGACCATTCCTAGTGGAAACAGATGCCTCTAACTATGCCATCGGAGCAGTTCTGAAACAGGAACTAGATGACGGGCTGGAACATCCTATTGCCCATCTTTCACGGACATTGACCTCCAACGAAACTCATTACTCAGTCTTAGAAAAGGAACTTCTAGCCATCCGTCAAGCCTTCACCGAGTGGCGTCATTTACTTCTAGGAGCTAAACATCCTGTCCAGCTTCGGACGGACCATCGAAATCTCCAAGTGTTACAGGCCCTGGAATGCAGGAACAGCCGTCGGGCCCGTTGGGCGTTTTTCTTTGCTCAATACAAGTTCCAAATTCACCATGTTCCGGGAACACAAAACGTAATTGCTGACGCCTTGTCTCGGCGCCCTAACTATGAACCTCCTGATGACCGAGCATTTCCCAAGATGTTTCCCCACACAATAATTGTAGCCCAGGCGACCAGCCTCCTAGATGAAGTCCGCAGTCAGACTCAATCCTCGGAACTCTGGAAAGGTATCTCGGACAGGAACCAGTGGAAACTGAAGACCAAAGATGGATACTTGTTCAAAGACAATGCCTTGGTCATCCCAACACAAAAACTACAGCAAAGGATAATAAATCTCTGTCACGATACTCTTTACTCCAGGCATCGTGGTATTACCAATACCCTCTGATTAACACAAAGGCAATTTTGGTCGCCTGGAGTGAAAACTGATGTACAAAGGTATATCCAGGCATGCTCTGTCTGTAATCAAAACAAACATGACAACAAGAGACCAGCGGGTCCATTGCAGCAACCTCCACTTCCAACAAGGCCTTGGGAATTCACAGCAACAGACTTCATTGTGGAATTACCACCTTCCAGGGGATACACAACCATCATGGTCACCATTGATTTGTTCACCCATGTGGCCCATTTTACACCTCTGTTTAAACTTCCATCCTTGTCAGAACTTGCAGGAATTTTCCTGGAACACATTCCGACTGCATGGACTTCCTTCCAAGATCATATCAGACAGAGGGCCCCAATACATTTCTCAATTCTGGAAACATCTTTGCCAAATACTAGGAATCCAACGCGCTCTTTCTTCAGGATATCATCCCCAAACCAACAGAGCCACAGAGCGTGTAAACCAAACCTTGGAACAAATCCTCTGTTGCTTCGCTACCAAGGTCCAGGACGAGTGGTCCCTCTTAATACCAGTGGCAGAATTCGCCTATAATAATTCGGACCACTCTGCTATTAAGACCAGTCCTTTTTTCTGTAGCCAAGGATTCCACCCTTCGGTTCTACCCTCCATCCTTCCTCATCCTACACCAGTTCCAACAGTCGATTCCTGGATTGAAATGCTCATTAATGTTCAAAGAGAAGCCAAAGAACAATTAGAAAAGGCCAGGACCCAGACCAAACTGTATGCAGATTCCAAACGAAGACCAAGCCCCTCCTACACAATAGGGAATAAGGTTTGGCTATCCTCGAAACTGCTTCCACGGCATTTGCGACCAAATAAATTGGCTCCTCTATATTATGTGCCATTCCTTATAAAGGAAATCATCAACCCAGTGGCCTACCGACTCAAGCTTCCAGACTCCTGGAAGAAAATCCATCCAGTCTTTCACAAGTCCTTAATAAAGCCATATGTTCAGACGGGGGGGCGCTGTTGCGCACGTTGGAAATGGCCGCCTGATCTAAGAGCTCCCGCTCCACCGAGAAATCCTGAGCCAGTTTATCCATCCAGCGCTGCCTGTTTCGGCTCGGACGGGCTGGGGTGATTGCCCGGCCGCCCGTGGGTGACCAGACGAAATCCTGAGGCCCGGGGTCCGAGGTCGCCGGAGTTACGGCACGATTCAGATTGTCCGGCGCGCGGAGTGACAGGTATCCGGAGGCGAGCTCCAGAGCAGACTACCACAGAGCCGCGGCGCGGCCGGAACGACTGGGCCCAAAAGGGGAGGAGCTTTGTCCCGGCTCTGCCCCGACATCCTTCTGGCGACACGATACGGCTTCTGGTCTACGGCGGTGTGGTCGACTCTCCGGCCCGTATCTGCTCCAGGCCCGACCCGGCCCCGGTGGTGGTTCCGCGGATTCTCAGCCCCATAGAACCGAAGTGAACCGCAGTAGTAATACCCACACAGACGACCGGTAAGGAGACGGGGCTGGGCGGAGAGGGGGCTCCGTGGGTTGCCGCAGGGTTGGCCGGACCCGCAACCACCCTTGTTGAGGCGGTGTGCTCAAGTCTCCGAGCGGACGGAATACCAAGCCCCTACCGATAACTGGAATACGGCGTGCTGGGGGAACCACAGAGGCCGGCTAAGGGCACCAAGACTCCGGGGAAGCAGAGGACGGGCCCCATGGACGCCTACACGGGGGGTCAGGGACAGGCCGTATCGGCCGACGCCCACTCGGCCGACACCGAGATCCCCGCAGCTGAATCCAGTGAGAATTTGGACAACCTAACAGCTATAGTACAAAACGGGTTCCGCTCGATAAACTCTAAGCTGGATGACAGTCTCTACCATCGGCTCATTAAAGGCTAGAGTGGAGAAGGAAAGCCTACGCATAACGGAAACTGAAACCCGTATCAGCACCAATGAAGACGTTATCGCGCACCACGGCCGCGATATCACCCAAATTAAGGAAAATATGACGAAGCTACAGAGCAAGTGCGAGGACCTAGAATCGCGCTCTAGGCGCAATAATATTCGTGTGGTGGGCGTAGCGGAATCTTTTGGGAAGGCCCAAATGGAGACACATCTTGAGATACTGCTTAAAACCCTGTTTGGGCCAGAGGCCTTCTCTGAACAATTTTTGGTGGAAGGAGCACATCGTACGCTGGCCCCTGCACCTAAACCAGGTGCGCCACCACGCACCATAATCGCTCGGCTTCTAAATTATAGAGACAGAGACACAATCCTAAGAAAAGCAAGAGAGGCGGGAACCCTCTACTATGAGGAAAGTCGCATACATTTCTATCCTGATTTCTCCTCTGGAGTACAAGCGAGCAGAAGGTCCTATGAACCAGTCAAGAAGCTCCTAAGAGAGCGCCAGATCCCATACGCTTTAATGTTTCCGGCAAAAATGAGGCTTCAACATGCGGGAAGGGCCCATTTCTTCGAGTCCCCAGCGGAGGCCATGCATTATATTGAAACTTCCATACCCCTTCCTCCCAGAGGGGGCAGACCAGCACAAAATAACAGGCCCAGACCCGTGGAATGAGAAACACTTGTATGTCGACCCGGCGCGGGCCCGGGGCCCCGGGGCCCATACGAATAACTGATTGAGGTACACCAGGCACTTTGGTCGGTGGAGCTGTTGGACCTGATCGGCGGCCATGTGAAGCAACATGGCCACCCATGGAATGTTCCATAAGTTATATGGGCCGCATCTTCAAGTTGGGGGTGATGATGAGGGGGGACGGGTGGGACAGGGTGGGGGGGGAGTTATGTTCAGTTGTTGGATGGTCTCGAGGGGACATTTTGTTGGAAGCTTTGGCTGCCTTCTGGAGCTACCTCTGAAAGGAGGATGGAGGGGGGCTGCTTGTTGTTGGAAAAGGAAAATTTTGGTCGCGGCTGGGCTTGCACTGTTTACATGGCACGAATACTATGCACCTGTGAGGTTTGGAAATGGCTAATATGACATCTCTGGTCCCCGGGGACGGGCTGCTGGTCAAGCTGTTAACGTGGAATGTGAGGGGATTGAATAATCCAGTTAAGGTTAGGAAGATATCCAACTACGTCTCCAGGCACAATCCACAAATACTGATGCTGCAGGAAACCCATGCAGTGGGGACAGGCAATTCTCACATCCTGCCCGGATGGGGTCCCCAGAGGTACCACACGGACTACTCTACCCAGTCCAGAGGGGTTCTCACCCTTATTCACCCAAGCCTTGGGTTCCGGGTTGGTGGGCACAAGGTCGATCCCCAGGGGAGATTTGTCATGGTCTGGGGGGAGGTGGCTAACCAACAGCTTCTCCTGGTTAATACATACGGCCCCAACATTGATGACCCGGCCTTCTACCTGGATATATATCAGATGGTTACAGCATTGGATGTTTCGGGTGTCTTGTGGGGGGGGGGACTTCAACCTGACCATTGATCCGGTTCTTGATAGATCCTCTATGGTGATGAGACCCCCAAGCAGGACAGCATTGAGCCTCAGACATGTCATTGCACAGCTCTCACTGGTTGGATGCATGGAGGGAGGTTCAACCGGGCAGCAGAAGATACACGTTTTATTCCTCGGTACATGATTCCGAGTCCAGGATTGATTACTGGTTGGTGTCCACGCCTATGACGCCCTCTGTTGAGCGATGTGAAATCCTACCCCGCACCCTCTCCGATCACTCCCCAGTATTGCTGGAATTACTATTCCGGAACACCCCGAGTCCCTTTAGGAGGTGGAGAATGTCTGGTGGAATGTTAAGTGACCCCCGGTGTGGTGGAATCACTTCATGTTGAAATTTCGGAGTTTCTGTCCAATAATATCGGATCGGTCGACAGACTCTCGATGGTATGGGAGTCATTCAAGGTCTGGATGAGGGGTCTGCTGATGTCTAGAACTACGGGTATGTTAAGGGCTGTGAGGACCGAACTATCGGCAGTGGAAGGGAAGTTAGATGCACTTGAGGTAGCATATTCAAATACGCAAGACAAGAAAGTGCTAGCCGACATACACACTAATCTCCAGGTATTTGACAAGCTTGCTTTAAGGGAGGTCCGATATGTTGCGGCCCCGATTCGGGCACGCAGGTACGGGGAGGGCAACAAGGCTGGCAGGGCGCTCTCCAACCTAATCAAACACGATAAACAACCCACACAGTTCACGAGCATATGCACGCAACAGGGGAGGGTTCTCCTTGGGGATAAAGACATTAATGGGGAATTTATGGAATTTTACAAGAGGCTATACTCTAACCAAGATAAGAAAATGTCCGCAGAAATCAGGACCTATCTTGAGGCCCTATCCCTCCCTAGGCTTCCAGACGAAGTACGACTGGCAATGGACCAGCCGGTAACGATGGAAGAAATTGGGGAAGCAATCAAGGATCTATCAACAGGCAGGGCACCAGGGTCAGATGGGTTAGGCGCCGAATTTTACAAGGAGTTCCGCGAGGAACTTGTGCCGATACTACTACAGGTGTGGGAGGAAGCGCTCGAATCCGGCAGATTGCCCTCAACTATGAGAGAGGCCATAATAGTGGTACTCCACAAACCCAGGCGACCACCACAGAACGTTTCGTCCTACAGGCCCTTATCACTCATAAACACAGACGCTAAAATCTTTGCAAAGGTCCTGGCGAATCGCCTTCTGCCGGCAGTCCCGACCCTAGTCCACCCCGATCAAAATGGGTCTGTCCCTACTCGATCTACAGCCCTAAACATCAGACGACTCTTTGGTATCATGGCGCAGATCGACCCAGCGAGGAGCGCGGTGGCCATATCCCTTGACGCTGAAAAAGCGTTTGACTCGGTGTCATGGGTCTATCTCCTTTCGGTGCTTGAGGCGTTTGGGTTGGGCCCCACCTTTATACGATACGTAAAACTCCTATATACGGAACCTGGTGCCCGGGTCCTGACCAATAAGACCATTTCCGAGATGTTCCTCCTAGAAAGGGGGACCAGACAAGGATGCCCTTTCTCGCCTCTACTATTTGCACTGACCATTGAACCCATGGCGGCCGCGGTCCGTCTTAGACACTCAGACAAAGGGATCACTATGCAGGGCTCCACCCAACTAATTTCGCTTTACGCGGATGACACACTATTATATGTCAGGGAACCTGAGGCTAATATAGCACCCGTCATGACTGAGATCCAGGGGTTTGCAGACTATTCCGGGTATACCATAAATATGTCAAAATCAGAAATATTTCCCCTAACTCCTGCCACCCAATGCCCTACAGACACAGTGGGACTCAAGTGGTCAGCGGACAACATTAGATACCTGGGAATACTGGTCTCCATGGACAAGCTCACACTCTACGCAGATAACCACGAGGAATCCCTACAGGCAATAGGCTCCAAGCTTCAGATCTGGGGGCGGCTCCCAATTTCATTAGCCGGCCGTGTTGCCATCCTTAAAATGGTGGTCCTCCCTAAACTTTTATACCTATTTGTTAATATTCCTATATGGCCGGGCAGGGCCTTCTTCTCCAGGCTTAGATCCATGGTGGTAACATTTCTCTGGAACGGTAAGACTGCTAGGATTAGCTGGGAGAGGATGGCGGCACCCTATGCCTCTGGAGGGTTGGCGGCCCCCGATTTCGAACTTTATTACTACGTCTCCCAAACTCAATTTGCGAAATATTGGTACAATGACGAGAACGATACACCCCACGCATGGATAGAGGAACACACCACACATCCCACGAATATAAAGTCAGTCATTTTCGATCCAAAGTATAAAGACACATGCGCATACAATCCGGTTAGCTGCACAGTCAGGGCATGGATGGCGATATTTAAGAGGCTGGGAGTGGAGGTACCCTACAACCCAGAGGTGCCGCTTTGGGACTTCCCGGGCATACCCCCCATGCATGATACTAACATACAGGAGTCCTGGGACCCTAACAGGGAAATGAAACTGGGTGACATGTTTGTGAACTGTACTTTTGCGGACTGGGGCCTCTTGTTGAGAGCACTGGGGGGTGGGCCCCTAAAAACGTTGCAATACTACCGTATGAGGTCTGCATTCCAAAAGAGATGGCCGCTCTTCCCGGATGAGCCCCCTCCCCACCCATGTGTGCAATTGATAACATCTAAGAATGGCCTGGGGATTGCTAGGTTGTACACAGCCGTGCAAGCTCATACCCCCACATTAAATCAGATAAAAGAGCAGTGGGAAGCGGATTTACAGGGGACCATTGAAGAAAAGAAATGGGCCAACTATTGTGCGTTATCCAAGAAGGTTTCGCTTAAGGGTGATTCAATTTAAAATCCTGAACAGGCTACATTATACGCCGGCCAGAATCGCAAGGTTTGCACCGGATGCCTCTGACGCCTGTCCTAAATGTAATGCTCCCCAGGCTGGATCCTTTCACATGTACTGGGACTGCCCATTACTGAGGGGATTCTGGAGGGAGGTGGCTGAGCTCCTGGAGGAATTCACCGAGGTTCCCCCCGATTTGACTCCTCAGAAATACTTGTTTGGGGACATTGACAAGCAACCAGAGAAAATTAGAAGATTATTTAACATTGCATGTGCTATTGCCAAAAAATGTATTTTACAGAAATGGAAAAGTTCGCTCCCGCCCACCCTAAACCAGTTCCTTCAAGAACTGACACATGTCAACGAGTCAGAGGAACAGTTTGTTTAACCCGCCCCTCGGCATGCAGGCCCAAGGACATTTGGGGCCCGTTCAGATCCTACCTATGTAACATGATTGCCGATCCTGACTTGTCTTCATAATATTGTTATGTGTAATGTAACGGATATTCTACCCTTGATGTAATTGTTAAACAACTGTGCTGTGATGTGGCGGCCTATACGTGACCATTAATAAAAAGAGTTTTAAAAAAAAAAAAAAAGCCATATGTTCAGACCTCTCGAACTAACCTTCGGCCCAAACCAGTACTCATCAATGACCAACTGGAGTATGAGGTCTCCAGGATTTGCGATTCTAGATATAGACGCAGCAAACTCCAGTACCTGGTGGAGTGGAAAGGATATCCCCCCAGTGAACGCACTTGGGAACCTATCTCAAATCTAAATACCCCCAGGCTACTCAGAAGGTTCCATCTCATACACCCGGGCAAACCCGGTGGAACAAGTTTCCGGAGGAGGCATGCTGTCATGAACCATCGAACTCGCCCCTTCTGGGTTTCCTGGTCCCTTTCACGTCGGGCCTTACACTCCATAATACTACCAACATGGCGGCAAGTTCAGCACGCTGCTCGCCAGTCTTCACGTTCTACGCAGCGTCCTCTATAAAGAAGCCACACACCCGCGGCCCCGCGCGTCTCAACACTGCTACTAGCTGTGATCGAACGTGTGTTCCGAACCTTCTCTAGTGCTACTTGCTATCCCCTGGTCCCTGGATTCCCTTCTTCCGACTTCGTCCCTCTTTTCTACTTCCCGGAATCCCTGTGCCGCTTCCGCTCGCCCCCAACACCTTCTTGAACACTCCTGGAGTTTCCCGTGATCCTGGACATCGAAGCTGAACGTAATCTGGAAGCCGAGGACGGCCGAGCGGGCTTATTTAAGTCCCAAACCATACGAAAGAAGACTCCACCAAAGGAGGACATCAGGCAACATAGACAGGTGAGAAGGGGGGAAACCTGTGACACCTAGGACATACACAAAGCACACTGAATAGGAGCACTTTTTGGATGAGGAACCCACAAATAAGTGAGTGGATAGAAAGAAGCAGCAGGTAGTTAGGGATAAGAGGCAGAAGATAGAATAAAAATCTGACCTTGCCTCACAAAATAAGAGGCAAACACTCTTTAAACCCTTAGAAAAGGCCTAAAATAACACTCGGAAATGGCAAATAAATAATTAATATGTGGTTAGAAGTAAATATGATTTCTCCCTGAGGAAACACTGCATAGATACTTAACAATCACAATGCAATGGATCAACGAGGAGCATATAATTAGAAAATGAGTGGAAATTTAACACAGCTGCAGCTAAATGACATGTTGAAAAATTTGCAATTTACCCAATTCCCGTTCAAAATGTCAAAAACGGTTTCTTTGAAAAACGGGTGAAATACTCTGATTTGGAGTGTGGTTTGTGGGCTGGGGAATAGATATATATCGCAGGGACAATATAGAGGTGAAAATAGGTCTCTAGCTGGTGAATTGAGAGAAATTTGGAAGTAGAGTGAGGTTCATTTTTATGAAAATAGAGCAGTTAAAAGTGAGAAAATCGGTTTTGAAAGAAAGGAAAATGTTACTTACACTAAATTATCTAGGCTACATTGTTAAAGTGGAACACAGTAAGCTCCAAGGTTGATTTGCGAGGCCAACCTTGTCACGCCAGTGCTCAACCCCAATAATAAAATCTATGGGAATTAGTTTGATTACTCCAAATATAACTATGGGCTTATAATTTACACCAGACAAAATTGAAAAGAGATGGCGCTAGCACTTAAACATTAAGGACAGGATACGAGGATAAGTCTAACAGTTTCAACACGTTACCAGGGTATAAATATGACTACTCAGAGAGTGGGATAAGGACAAAGGCAAGACAAGATAGGCTATGTGTTTCTATGGGGTGGGGATTATACTCACAGTCCACTTTTTGGTTTTGGGATTTTTGGACAGTCAACAAGGTCTGGTCACCACATGGCGGCGCACCTGTTAAAAGTCAGCTGGGCAAGGTCTGGTCACCAGGTAGCGAACAGCTGGGCAATTCAGAACACTGGATGGCACAGGTACCGCTGGATGCAGTTAGTGGGCAAGCAGTTAGTGGGCCGCAAGCCGGTCTGATTTCAGGATGCAAAAGGTACCACAGCTCTTCCCCTTTTTAATGGAAGTCTAGTGGATTTTTCTGGATCAATTGCCTTGCTGGCGTAGGAATCAGCGATGCACTGCGGTTTTGCAGTGGGCTCTGGAGTAGGGTCAGCAATGCTTTGGCCTTGTAGTTGGAATCAGCAAGATGAATGGAGCAGATCAGGAACGCAGCACAGGAACTTCAGGAAGAGTGTGTGTGTGTGTGTAGTTCTGTCAGCTACTCTTTATATAGAGCATAGTGACATCACAGAATTATCGGTGGGCAGAACTGAGCTAGGCCTACCTCCAAGAAGCGGATAGGACAAGCAATGTTGGTTGCCTCCTATAGGGAGGAGTCCCAGTTTATGAGGTTGAATTTTATGGGGTAAAAAGCCATCCCATAGTCCTTTTTGCCCAAAATCAGTCATAACCTAATTTACACATTTATACATTTGTGGGATTTTATCAAATCACATTGGCGGATTACATATTGTATGTAGAGCATAGCAGTCCAATTCTCATAATTGTGGGACCTTGTTTCGCCCTTCTACCAGTTTTTCGTGCTTTTCAGTGAGAATTATATTACTTAAAATTCGATAACTCTACACATGTGTGTAGATTATTATTCGGCATATCAGTGTTAAAATTCACAATGGCATCATGGATACCTTCCTTATAATACCCAATTATCTGCCATTTCTATTCCCAAGGGGTCAGTGAATGCTACAATGGCCCTCATTACGACCCTGGCGGAAAGGGGTTTACGCCGGCGTAAACCATGGCGCCCCTTTCCGCCTGACTACGAGTTCCCGTAGCGCCATGGTGATTTTTACGCCTGCTTTTTGCAGGCGGAAAAATCCATGGCGCTACGGGACTTGTTAATTACGCCACCGTAATTTACGGTGGCGTAATTAACGCCTTTCCCACTCCCATTATACCCTATGGGGCAAAAATGGGAATGGGAAAGGGTAAATGGGGATTGGGGACTTACCGCCCCGCCAAGGTCGGAATGGGGCGGTAAGTCCGCCAACCACCATGGCGGAGTTGGCAGCTTAGCGCCATGGACCATGGTGCAAATTGCACCATGGTTCTCCGCCAGGGTCGTAATGAGGCCCAATGTCTTAAATTATACACCACAAAATCACATTTAAACTGTGACATTTTCACATTTTTGCAAAGTCCTGCTGCAGAGATAAAAGTCTTTAACATTGTTACTAATAAATAGTCTTTGGAAACAAATGTCAGTATTGTTCTCATGTATGGGCATGCCTTTACAAGGCTACCCCCTCACCCCAGGTTGTCAGAGAGAGTTCCCTTGAGGCCTCTGATGGAAATCACAAGGTGGTGTGAATTTTCACTTCACACTTTAGTGTCCTAGAATTCTATTGTACAAGGCTGGAGCACAGACAACAGTCTGTCCAACCTAGCAATTATCACATGTGTGTTCGAGGAGTTTACTGTGGGGGTCCTTATGTTGCTAGCAGCCTCCAAGTAGACCTGTTTGGCTGGTTCTCCCCCCATGTAGCCACTGCATAAAACTATTTTTGGGCTAACTTCCCCCAAGGCAGCCATTGCAGTTTGAGTCAATTGTATTTATTTTTGCTCTGAATTGGAAGAAAACCTGCTGACTAGAACCATCTCATACACGTATTTTCCCATCCATCACAATCCCCTTCACATTGCAAGATAAGGTCAGGGCTTTATCCAACATGCCCTTTTAAAACAGAAATGTTCCTTTATTTTGCAAAAGTACATTTAACATGTGGTGACTGTTGCATATTTCTTGCAAATCCGGTTTTTCTATCTAGATTCCAACATTGTTTTGCAGCCATAGATAGTTTCTTGTATACAGCAGTCTGTACAAGGCAAAGGTCTCCTGAAATTGACAAGTGCACAGAAAGCTCTGATTTTCTTTTCAAGCAGTGATTTTTGACATTTTGTAGCACAATTTAAGCATTTCCTGTGTAGCTGGAGGAAAGCATTTGTTGATTTTCTCAGGTTTGGCTGGCACAGCCTGTCATTCAGGAATAATGCTCTTTTCTGATGGAGCACAATGTGAATTTGGCTGGGCGTGACAGGGTCTTTTTGATAAAAGCAGTTTGGTGAAAACAGGGAAACATAGCATCAGAGCAGCATCATTTTAGAGGTGACATATTCCCTTTTTCAATGGGAATTTTGGGCTTGCAGCAAAGCAGCACTGCTTTTTCACTCCATTTCTTTAAGACAAACATGAACACACCCTAGTAGCCTTTCCCGGGGTGCTTCCTGTTCCATCTTGTTCCATGGCACTTGGCAAAACAGTGCCACCATCTTTTTGTTGCTGCAAAACGCAGTTTTGGTGCAATAGTGCTCACTGGAGCCAGCACAGCCATTTTGCTGTTTCTGCTGAAGCGCAGTTTGTTTATGGAGAAATTCTGTTCAGTAGGTCAATGTAGCTCACAGGGGGCGGGTGCTGTCACATCTGGCCGTAGCCGCGTGCGGCACCCCTTTCGCCTAAACAATGGCAGGCTTATTAGAAAGCCTGTTCAGGGATATTGTTCACTTTGGAGGCGTTGGCGGCTGTCATGGCAATGTGCTCTGTTGTTCCGTGGTGCTCGACGGAACGTATCACATGGCAGTCAGGTGAATAGTGTTTGAGACATGCCTCCATGATACGCCTTACTCCATAGAACGCTGCTTCTGTTTAGCGTTACTTCCCATACTACCTTTTTTTATGACTTCTTTACGTGTTTGACTTCGGCCTGTCCCCGGACTTTCTATCGCTTTGTGAATTGGTTTTATGGCCTTCTTGTTACCGAACTCGGACCTCTTTCCCGGACTGCCTCTGGTTTACCCTGTCATCCTCCTCCGCCAGCACCTTGACAAACACGGAACTCCTCCGGGACAGTTTTCTGCCTTCCAATTCGGATACGCATGCTACCACGTTGACTCCTTTCAACATGTCTTCTCACTCGCTCCCTACCTCAGCACTCGAGTGCAGCTCACCGACTGCGGTGAGCTGTTCCTTCTGCATACGCTTCCAGTTCTGAGCTCCTCTTCATCCTCTGATAAGCTCTGTATTACCTGCTTCATGGTTATACATACATACATTCATAGGGGAAATACTGGTTAATCCATGGTTAATCCATAGTACTGCCACAACTACTTAACATTTGCTGTTGCCAATCATGCACGCCCTTCAGCATACTCCATCCTACACCAACGTTGTTGTGAACTGTCTTGTGGAATCCGTTTAAGTGCACCCTGGGTGCTTTGCTATGTGTGTGTGCACCTGTCAGTCCAGAAAAACCAAACACCCCTTGAGGGTCCGGAAATGAATGATAATTGGTTGACCGAAGACCAACCGCCTCATTTACAGTGGAAGAATATATATTCATTAGTCAGTTATTACGTAGCTATTAGTTTAACTAGAGTGAAGCCATTTTAAGATGACCAGAATCGTCATTTTGTTTTCTCTCTATGCTCTCTCTAACGTTGCCACTTTGCCTCATGTAAAACTACTTTGCTGTAGATATTATTTCGCTTCAATGGTCCAAGGCTAAGAAACATGTTGAAACATTACACTGGAGAGCCAGACAGAAATGCCCGATTCCCTCCCTCACATATCCTTGAAGACAGGGAGCAAGGCATTTAATCAGTACACGAATGCCAGCGAGTCTCCTGAAAGAATAGCAATGTACGAAACTAGCATTTTAAGAGTTGAATTATGATCTTCTTTACGGCCCCCCTTTCTGAGCCCAGTGAGGCCCCGGAGAGCAGGCTGACTTCTAGAGCGAGAATCGAAACTTAGAGATAGTGAGGCCTGGTATGTGCCAGCCTCCTACGCGCAGCTTGCCCATGAAAAACAGAAACGCTGTGTTCTCGCAAACAAAGAATGGTGTCTGTAAAATTGGAGATTGCAAACTGTTACTAAATATGGTAGTCTAAGGTGTCATATTTGTCACGATGGTCAATCATCACCTCTAATTCAAAGGGAAATGAATTGAGGGCGGCATCGAATGTGTCATTCTGTGTCATTGCTGATTGTAAGGTGCTCCGTTTGTATATATGTAACTGATGTACATCTCGCACTCTCTTGCGTCCCCCGAAGTCTGTTAGACACACGTCGCGGGGCGTGGGACCACTTGGCCAACTGGGACTATTTTGTATTGCAATAAACCCTAGATTTTGGGAACAGAACTTCGTGTTTGGCGTATCTATTCGTGTGTGGTGACTGTGCCTTGTTTCCACATCCGAGGGTCCCTCAGGGGCCCCTTCAAGATGGCGCCCGAATAGGGACCCTCCCCCACTTGTTCCATCGTGTACATTGCAAAATAAGGAAGGCGGTAAGAACGGCGAGGACGGGAGCGATCGAGCCGGGATCGAGAGGTGTTCGGGGCGCCCCTGCGAAAGCGATGAGACTTCTTTGCAGATCTGCATACCGCTGATCCCTGATCGACGCCCCTGGCCAGTGAACAAGGAGGCGAGGGTCCCGAAACAAGGCAGAGCCGAGATACGCAGACACAACGTCATTGGTTGCGTCAGTATACAGACGAATTGTGCCTTGAAAAGACAAATTGATTGATCAGGTGAGTCGTGCCCCAATTCATAAGTAGTCCTGATATTGGTTGAGAGTTGATTTTGCAAAATCAAACACCCAGAGTAAGTTTGATTAGCCAACGATAAGTTTAAAACATGCCCGGGGTAGTGTCCACCTTAGTGGGATTTTTCCGCTACGGTGAACAATCTTTGGAAACTGGCCAGGAAGCACCTCCGGGAGGAACGCTGGCTTATGATATGTACATAAAGTATGGTATGGGAGCGATAATGTTTTGTGAAACTTGGCATAAGCAAACCAGAAAACAGGAAAATCTTCATTGGCCGAGGGATGGGAGTTTTGAGATGGAACGTATAGATAACCTGGAAAAGGTGTTGATAAGTAAAAGAGCACGCCCTGGAGCACTTGGTATCCTTAGGGACTGGAGGAGGGAAGCAATGCTCCGATTTAAAAGTAGAGAGAAACATGCACGCAGGCATAATTCAAAGACGGAGAAAGCTGAGGAGAAGGAGGAGGAGGAGTGGAGTAATAGCTTGAGAAAGGCAAGACGGCGCGATGAATTAAAAATAGAAAAAATATATCCACAAAGAGAGCTACACTCATCGGACGAATTAATAAACAGAATCTTAACTGAAACAAAACAGGGCCTGAGGAGTGTAACTAAAAAGACTACGGCAGTAGCTGCCGCTCAACCTCCTCCCGTTGCTCAGCCCCTCCCAACACCAGCACAACCACAGACTGCATCAGACACTGCACTGCCCACTAGCCAGCCAGCCCCGAGTGTTTCTCAATGACCACGGCCCCAGCAGACGGATCCCGCTCTCACTGCCCAATCTGCACCTCCTGATCAAGAGGGTGCCACTGTGCCGACTGCCCCTCCCATGAGTGGAATTGAGCAGAATGAATGTACGAGAGTAACTCGCAGCGCGATCAGTAAGGAGAGAAAGCGTGAGCTGCAAGAACAGACGGAAATGTATATAGACGATAATGATGAGGTATCCACGCTAGCGTCCCTATATGACTTCGGAAGAAACAACGAAAGACAGGTATTGTTGGAATGCATGGGGGAATATTTGTCAGGACAATGGAAAAAGTTAATTGGGAAGTTACCACTGCAACGATTGTTGGATTTCAATGCATTAGCCCGTTGTAGAGGGAGAGATGAAGAAATAGAAGAGCATGTGAAGCGACTGTTTGAAATAAAGAATGAATTGGATGAAGAGTATTCAGAAGTACTCGCCACACCAGGGAAAAAGAGAAAGAATATTGAGAGGGGTAGAAAGCAGCGATTTATGTCACCAGCAGCGCAAATTAGTGCAGAGCTAAAAGTATGCATACAGGAGGCACAAAACTGGATTTCAGATCCCAGTATTCCCACAATGGAAATTCATGGAATATTTGATGAATACACTTTAGCAATGAAAATAGAGGCGGATATAGTCAGAGAAGGCCTCACAGAGTGCACATGGGAACAAATGGTCACAACAGAAATCATATGCAGCAGCATCAGAATGATCAAGGGAATGGTGCATAGAATCAAGGCCAGGCTTCGAATCAAATTACGCAAAGTCAAAATCAGCAGGTTGTACAAACGGGAAATAGAGGGAGAGGGGGGAACATTTTTGATAACCAGACAGGTGCATACTATAATAACAGTGGTGACTACACATCGGATGACGTGTTGTTACCCCAATAGGACAGCCCAGGACAGGGGTCGGAACCAGTGTCAATTCCCGTGAATCAGAAAGGACCCTACGTAGAGATGAAAATCAGGAATGATGAGCATAGATTCCTCGTAGATACGGGGGCACAAATAGATAGATCATCACTTGGTTCCAGACATACCTCTGTCAGGGCGACAGAATATCTCAGTAGGGTTCGCAGGTACACCAGTAATAAACCCTGAGTCCAAACCAGTGGCAGTGATAATAGGGCCTTTTACTGAACATTGTCCATTCCTTTTAACAGAGCATTGTGGGGAGAATCTTTTAGGATTGAACCTATTGAAAAAACTAAGCGCAGTTATTCATTGTACACCAGATGGGGTATTTTTGACTATTTCTCCCCAGAGTATGCCGACTTCTGAATTTATGGCGGAACCCTTAACAGGGGAATTGAGTACAGTGCCAACTTGCATTTGGGCCATGAATGACAATGATGTGGGATGTTTGAAAATAGAGCCAGTGAAAATTACATTGAAAGAAGGAATAACGCTACCGCGTATTCCGCAGTATAAAATTTCAGCAGAAGGAGAAAAAGGATTGAAAAGTATTGTTTCTGATTTGGTGAAATGGGGAGTGATTGAAGAGATTACAGGTAGTGTATGTAACAGCCCCATTCTTCCCGTACACAAGAACGGGGGTAACAAGGTACCGTACCGTTTCATAATTGATCTCCGTGCACTGAACAAAGTGGTAGATCCCCAATTCCCGTTAGTGCCAGACATCACTACGATCTTGACAATGATCCCTGCTTCGGCAGAATACTTTAGTGTTATTGATTTGAAAAACGCTTTCTTCAGGATTCCAGTACACAAAGAAAGCAGGTATTTATTTGCCTTCACTTTAGGAGGACGATCATTCACATTCACACGCATTCCACAAGGCTATACTGAAAGTCCAAGCATATACACTAGAGCTTTGAAAGAGCAGTTGGACATGTTAGAATTACCAGCAGACTGTGTATTGTTACAATACATTGACAATTTACTAATCGCTGCTGACATGGAGGAGATATGTAAAGAAGGTACTGTTCTATTATTGACTCATCTAGCCACGCATGGCCATAAAGCAAGCCTAAAGAAATTCCAGTACTGTCAGAAAGAAGTAGCTTATTTGGGTTACCTACTCTCAAAGGAAGGGAGAAGATTAACTCCACAGAGAATAAAGAGTATATCTGGTATGCCTACTTCAACAACGCAAAAAGGTGTGAGAGCGATAATAGGAATGGCTTCTTATTGCCGTCAATGGGTTATGAACTTCGCTTTGATTGTGAAACCAATGGTGGAATTAACAAAATAGGATGCTGTGATGCCTTTGCAATGGAATGAAGAATGTCAGAAAGCATTTGATTAGCTAAAAACCATTTTGAGTTCTGCTCCAGTTTTGGGCACACCAAATTATGAAAAGGTTTTTAGGCTATTTGTGCATGAGAACGAAGGATGCACGTTGTCTGTTTTAACACAGGAACAAGGTGGAAGAAATAGGCTGTGCGGCTATTTGTCTTCTGCGCTGGACCCTGTAGCGCGCACTACCACGATGTTTGCGAGCTGTTGCAGTGGCTGCTGCGTCAGTGAAACAAACAGAAGGGATGGTTTTGGGGCACACCTTAATTTTGATGGTGCCACATGCCATAGATGTTCTACTCAATAGAACACAGACGCAACACCTCACCTCTGCTAGATTGACTAGATATGAAATTGTATTGTTCACGCCCAACATCAAAATTATGAGGTGTAGCGCTTTGAATCCAGCAGAATTAATGCCAATGCCCGGGGAAAACAGTGGTGGGACTGAATTGCTTCCCCATGATTACCTAATGGTTACTGAGGAAGAAACAAAAGGGAGAATTGATTTGAGTGACACACCACTAAAAGAACCAGATGGGGAACTGTTTTGTGACGGCTCCTGTTTTAAACTACCTGACGGCACATCAACTGCCGCATATGCTGTTACGACATTAAAAAGTGTTGTGGAGAGTAAAAGAATTCCTTATAACTCCGCCCAAGCAGCAGAGATAATTGCTTTAACAAGAGCTTGTGAAATTTCAGAGAACTTTAGCGTAAATAACTATACTGATAGCCAGTACGCCTTTGGTGTAGTTCATAATTTTGTCCGATTATGGACCGAGAGAGGTTTCTTAATATCCCATGTGGCTGGAATTCAACATGGCCCTCTGATTGTGCGATTACTGTCTGCACTTACGTGTCCAAAACACCTGGCAATAGTGAAATGCGAAGCGCATAAAAAATAACATGTAAAGTGGGGGAAGGAAACGCATTTGCGGACAAGATTGCAAAACAGACTGCCACTGATTTGAGTACAAAAATGTGACAGAACAATCGGAGGAAGTGCCCTGCATGATAGAAAATGGAATTATGACTGTTAAAGAAATGCAGGCGGAAGCTACCGCCGACGAAATACAGGGATGGGCCAAGGGCTCTGCAGAACTGGATTTGGAGGGTTGTTGGGTGGACATAAAAAAATGGGAATTGGATGTTGCCAAATGCGTATGTAAACGCAATGGTTACAATGGCTCACAGTCCCACACACATCTGTGCAAAGAAAATCGTCCAACATTTAGCCACGGTCTGGGAAAATCCACTCATAAAAAAGAATGCTGAGAGGCTGGTGCAAAACTGCATCACGTGCCTACAGCATAATGTGGGAAAAGGAACAGTGACCCAAACAGGAAGTTTTGGACCTCCCTCTATGCCATTCGAAGTGATTCACTTTGACTTCATAGAGATGGAGAGATGCCAAAATCTGAAATACGTTCTGGTGATCATATGTGCATTCAGCAAATGGGTAAAGCATATCCCTTGAAAGATTGCACAGCCATGAGCACGGCAAAGGTAATGCTAAAAGAGTATTTCTCTCGCTTTGGTCTGCCCCGTGTCATATGGTCGGACAATGGTCCGCACTTTGTAGGTGCAGTGATAATGCAGATTTGTGCAGGATTATAGATCGACAAGCGATTCCATTGTTCGAGACATCCGAGTTCGGCTGGTCAAACGACATACCGGAATTTTGAAATCCAAAATCAGTAAGATCTGTGCAGGTAGCAAATTAAGCTGGGTAGATGCATTACCAATAGCGTTAATGTGCATGCGAACGTCAGTGCAGGCCAGAACTCGGCTCTCCCCCTATGAGATCATAATGTGGAGACCGGCGAATGTGTGGTGCGCACCTCAGCCTAAAAGAATGAGAGAGGTAGAATACCCTGTACTCAGCATTTACTGTAATTTGTTAGTAAAAAAACTGCGTTTGATTCATCAGCAGGTGCAGGAGGCATTACTGCGGTATACTGGCCCAGGACATGCATTAGAGCCCGGAGCCTGGGTGCTCATCAGAAATTATGAGCAGAAAACATCGCTAGCACCCAGGTGGCGTGGGCCCTACAGGGTACTTTTAACCACACAGACAGCATTACGCGTGGATGGACGCAAGGCGTGGATTCATGCCACGCACGCCAAGAAAGTCCCATCGCCATTCGACACGTCAACTGAGCGGGACAAAGACCAGAAAGAGATAGCAGCGGTTCCAGAAACGAAAAAATGCCATTGCCAGTCCCTTGCCACAGAAACTGCCTGATCCTGAAACAAAGCCTGATGAGATTGCCATAAAAATGGAAGAGCAAAGAGTACCTCAACGTTGTCCAGCAGAAGCTGCATCTCTGCTGGCCGACATCAAGCGCATACCTCTGTGGCGCCCACCATCTTCTGTTGTGCCACAGCCTGCATTGTCGCCTGGGCACCCATCATCATCTGCCATTGTGCCCCAGGCTGACTCCAAGCTCGAGACCGGAAGTGCACCCGCACTATTTGTTGATCACACGGTACCAGGAGCAAATCGGTACAACCTGCGGAGCAGAAAGAAGGAGTGATCACATTTTTCATCTCTTGGTGAATTTCTTGCCTCTGTTTCCTATTTTCGGATGAAGTGGGAACCGGAGGCCTAGAGGAGGGTGGCGTAAGAGTTGTGCAAATTAGACAGCTCACAAAACGCAATTCCTCGGTGCTAAATCCATGTGTCAGGAACCCGAGTGAACAAGCGGGGCGCACGTGGTACAAAGGAAGCTGCTCAGAAATTCTAGAGCAATGTGCAAAATGCACGGAGGCCTTGCCAAGTGAAAAAGCAATCCAGGCAGACAGAAAACTGGCATAAAAGATTGTAGACATTGATTGAATTTTTTCAACATCCTGGGAAGCACATGAACAAGAGATCTTCACAACAAGCACAGCAGAAGAAGAAGGATGAGAGAAGAAATGGCGGAACCAGCAAATGCCCCCTCTTGCACCAATGCTGATAGCGAGTTAAACGCAGTACATAATAAGGTGAAAAAAGGACATGGTCGAAAGAATTGTATGTTGGGTCTAACCATAGTAATGTGCATAATGAGTATATTAGCCCCAGTGTTATGGTACCTATAGGAAATGCACCCTCTTGAAGTACCTTTGCCTATGATGAACATTTCCACAACGGAAAGCCCAGCCCATGTGATTTCCTATACCTTGTCCCCAATGGAAGGATATGGGAATAACACATTGCTGTTAAAAATGAATATGACACACTCAATCCTAAGAAAAAATAATTGTTGGGTTTGTGCCCACCTGCCGCAGCATGGTGGTCAGGGAATATGTACAGCCCCTTCTATTAACTTCTGCATGTTATGCTTCTCCGAGTGCGCTATATTATGGGAAATGGAACGAAAGTGAAACTGGTCAACTAGATAAAACACATATGAATGAATTTGAGGAAGTGATTATGAAACCGGTGGGTTGCTCCGTGTTCCACAAAAGACGATTAATTACACCAGCAATAATGCCACAGGATAGATTGTCTGTACCTTATAAAACTTCTGTGATCACGTTCCTCATGAACCCACATGGGAATAAGGATGCGGAACCCCCTTCATATACAGTGAATTATAACCCTCATTCTGTCCCATTCTGTTTAAATAAAAAGGGTTCTTTCCAGGTAGGAACATTTACCAGATGCAGGAATATAGCATTCCTCGATAAAGAAGTGGAACCAATATATGTGGGAGATTCTGTGTATTTCATATGTGGAGAAAAAGCATATCCTTGGTTACCTAGGAACTGGGGAGGTACGTGTTGTTTGGGATTTCTGTTTCCTGGGGTGTTTCTTTTAAAAACATCAGACATAACCAAATTGACCAGGTCATGACCTCGCCGTAATATTGAAGACGGGTTGATTGTAGAGGACATAGCAAAATCATTCATACCATTTTGGGGCCAGGCGATAAACTCTTATAACATAAGACGACTGTCTAGGATATTAGAAGAAACAATAAATGGAACCACTGATATATTATATAATATGACTCTTGAAGAAAAAGGAATTAGATTAATGTCACTACAAAATAGAATGGCCCTTGATATAATCTTAGTTGATCGCGGCGGTGTTTGCAAAATCGTGGGATCAGCGTGTTGCGTATTTGTAAGTGACTCCTCCCCCACGATCTTTGAGGCGATAAGAAAATTGCATGTGTTAAGTTCTGATCTTCATCCCCCTGAAGACAGTTGGCAATTGAACATAAGCTCCTGGTTCTGGGAAGTGTTGCGATCCTGGGGATGGAAACTATTTGCAATCCTAGGAATATTCGTGACATGTTGTTATTGCATACATTGTCTCCCCATAATATGTTTTGAAACTAGTGAAGAGTGTGTACAAATGAGGAAACAAAAAAACATTACTAAACCAAGCACTCGCCATAGTAACGAATCTGAAACCATTAAAGAATTCATGGCAATTCATATTGATAATAATAACAAGGAGACAACAAGTGTACATGACTCCGAATTTGAATCAGGTTCCGAATCCAATCCAATCCAAATACTTGGTCGGAGGAGGATGCAATGTATGGATGAGACGTTTGGCTTACGGCCAAGAGGAGGGTTTGTCAGTCCAGAAAAACCAAACACCCCTTGAGGGTCCGGAAATGAATGATAATTGGTTGGCCAAAGACCAACCGCCTCATTTACAGTGTAGGAAAATATATATTCATTAGTCATTAGTTATTAAGTAGCTATTAGTTTAACTAGAGTGAAGCCATTTTAAGATGACCAGAAGCTCTCTCTAACATTGCCACTTTGCCTCATGTAAAACTGCTTTGCTGTAGATATTATTTTGCTTCAATGGTCCAAGGCTAAAAAACATGTTGAAACATTACACTAGAGAGCCAGACAGAAAAGCCCGATTCCCTACCTCACATATCCTTGAAGACAGGGAGCAAGGCATTTAATCTGTACACGAATGCCAGCGAGTCTCCTGAAAGAATAGCAATGTACGAAACTAGCATTTAAAGAGTTGAATTATGATCTTCTTTACGGCCCCCCTTTCTGAGCCCAGTGAGGCCCCGGAGAGCGGGCTGACTTCTAGAGCGAGAATCGAAACTTAGAGATAGTGAGGCCTGGTATGTGCCAGTCTCCTACGCGCAGCTTGCCCATGAAAAACAGAAACGCTGTGTTCTCGCAAACAAAGAATGGTGTCTGTAAAACTGGAGATTGCAAACTATTACTAAATATGGTGGTCTAAGGTGTCATATTTGTCACGATGGTCAATCATCGCCTCTAATTCAAAGGGAAATGAATTGAGGGCGGCATTGAATGTGTCATACTGTGTCATTGCTGATTGTAAGGTGCTCCGTTTGTATATATGTAACTGATGTACGTCTCGCACTCTCTTGCATTCCCCGAGGTCTGTTAGACACATGTCGCGGGGCGTGGGACCACTTGGCCAACTGGGACTATTTTGTATTGCAATAAACCCTAGATTTTGGGAACAGAACCTCGTGTTTGGCGTATCTATTTGTGTGTGGTGACTGTGCCTTGTTTCCACATCCGAGGGTCCCTCAGGGGCCCCTTCACACCAACCTGGCACTAGTGCGACCCTCGTGCCGTTCGGGTTATTTTTCCTTTACTATCTTCCCAGTTTTTTGTTTTCTCCCATCGTTGTATTGAACCTACTTGACTGGGTGTTATACAGTTGGGGTAAGAAAGGAAAACTCTTTATTTGTATCTGGATATAGTGAGCTCTTCCTGGTATTTAGACAATCTTGTCCTGTTTTCTTGTAGAGCCCTTTATATCATAGACAGCAAACTCCCATTCATAAGGTACAATAACTGTAAATCAGAACTTGCTTGTATGCTACCTTTTGCCCAGCATTGACCTGTGGTTTTATCCTTTACAGTATTGTGTTTTGGCGGTGCGTGTTCTCCCCGCTCTTTAGTTTGATTGGTCCCTCTGTCTGCTGTCATCCAGCAGAGGGATATGTCATAATAAAGAGTACCCTTAAGTTGTGGAGGCCTAGTCCCGGACGAACGGATTTGGGCTTAAGAAGCTTACGGGTATTCTTCTGGCTAACTCTCCAACCTTCCCGGGTTCCGTAACCAATGCCCCAGCCTGTGTGGTGAGTAACACTAACCTTGCCCTCCTTGACAAAATGACAAATGTGTTAAGGGAATACAAAAGGAAAATAGTGTCTCAAAAAGAAATGTCAGAATGGCTTCACTATCAACTCCCTTCCCCAGGTTCAACCCCACGGGGTCCTAGAGAGTCTCTTAAAAAACAAAGGGTGGGAGGATGGCACAATTATATCAGTCTTGCACACTTCGGCTTACTGGTAAAATTCAACAGTTCAATCTTAGGCTTCCATCTTCTGGTAGTTCAATCACTTCATTAGGCTTTGCCCGCCTTGACATCAATATTCAGTTCATATTCACTTTCTCAATTGCTCACAGTTTTGCACGTGCTTCCCTCTTCCAGGCTTGAGCCTGTCTCATTTTCACTTTATCACATAGTTCTGCACATGCTTCCCTCTGCCGGGATCGAGCCTGTCCCTCCTTCGTGGGGGTTCTCTTCCCTACATGACCACTTCGGCCTCTCTTTCTTTATCACGGTTACTTTCTTTCCTTTGATCTCCACTGTAATATATTTCAAAACACTTAACATTTCACAGAGAATTTCGAATGTGTGACTTCATCTTGCAGGACCACCCTGTTACTTTGTGTCCCTTCCTTTCAGAAATTGCTCTCTTTATTTGCGTTTTATCGGCACACGTGCAACCTTCAACTTTCAAATTACAGTCACTTTCCCTTTGACATCAACCAGACTTTTGTTCCCTTCGATAACTCACTGGTTGTGTCAATTGGATTTCTTTAATCTTTTTCCTGCAGCTCAGGCCGTTACCAATGCTTCCTCTGCTCCTCCCCAACTCTGCCGTTCATCCAGGAGGTTCGCGGGCCACTTTCTGGCAACTTGAAGGTTTCTGTCCTTTGCACACTCGGCTTTCCTCCTCGAAAGCATCGAAATCTTGCCTGGCTTTCTTTTGATCCTCTCAACTGCCGATCAGCCCATTGGCCTTCCAACTTCCACAGCCTGGTTCGCATCAGCCTTGGAAGAGCTGTTATTTCTTGTACCCAGCCTCGCTCAAAGTGTGCCTGTGTACGCCACCTTTTATCTTCACAGGGAATGTTAATAAGCGCCAGATGTACATTGTTAGAGCTACGTGCCTGACTCTGCCTGGCCACATTACAGGGACAGGGCCAATGCAAGTCAGGGGAGATAATCTTTCTGGCCTCATTCCTCAACTTCTTCGGCGCAGTACTGTTGTTAAGATAAAGTGGGGAGGAATTATGGGAGTTGTAGTTTCCCATAAAACAAGCAGTGATAGGGTTTAGATTGTGGAAAAAGGGGGATACAATGGGCCTCATTACGAGGTAGGAGGTAGCCATGGTGCTATTAGCACCATGGCTACCCCCTTACCGCATTTCGGGTCCGGGTTCCCGAAATAGGGACTTACCGGGTCATTCCAACCTTGGAGGACCCGGTTAGTCCCCATTCCGGGAACCAATCCCCATTCCCATTCGAGCCCCCATAGGGCTTAATGGGAATGGGTATGGAGCTAATAACGGTACCGCAATTTGCGGTACCGTTATTAGCTCTGAAGTCCCTTAACGGGTCCCTTTCATAACACCTGGTAAAACCAGGTCTTAAGTAAGGGACCCGCTAAGGGACCTCGGAATAGGGTGGTAAGGGATTACCGGCACTGGTGTCCTTACCGGTAATCCCTTACCACCTACCTCGTAATGAGGCCCAATGTCTCACCATAGGGTGCTTCTCCCCCACTCCCTGAGGATCCCTACCCAGAGGATCCTCCCTCGCTTGTCCACCCCCAGGGTTGGGATCCAAAAGCAATAACCTTTCCCTGGCCACCTGAGTACGGCATCCCAAGGGACGAGATTGTGAAGCACCTTCTGGTTTATCACATAGTCAATCTCCCGTCTGAAGAATATCTTGCAAGAGATGAATTGCCACCATCTTAAAGTGATGATACACTAAGAAGGCATTGATTGCCTTTGGATTGATCACTGGGCACAACTTGGCTTTGCGTCTCACAAGAAACATGTTGCTCACGAATGAGCTAGGGCTGCTTTCTGCTGGCTCGATTGCTCCATTGTGCTGCAGCTGCGCTATCTGCTCTCCTAGCATGTGTTTGTCTTCTGCTGCAAACACTGTGGGTCGGGGTAGCTGCGCTTGCATGGGCTGCTGATAACATACTAAACAGAATCCTCATACCGCCTGCAACACCCACACATCTTTGGTGATTTCTAGCAATTTTTCTGCGCACTGCGCCAGTCTCCCCCCTAATGGAGAGAAAATGTACACTTGCTAGATTACCAGGTGGCACGGGCAGTACTATCACCTGAATTGGCGGGTTGCTGCTTCCCGCCGTGCCTCCAGCCTCTTCCTCGCCTCCTGGACTGGAAGAAGGGGTTTGGCTTGCTGGTCTCGCCAGCTTCTCCCGTAAGGTACCCCGTAGCTGAAGGAGCGGCTGGCAGTGCGGCCCCTGCCTCTGCCAAAAACTCCACTTCTGAAAACCTTCTTCAGGGATGATTGCACTTTGTCGAGCACCGTATTAACAAATTTGCTCATGTCCTTGATGAACATCCCTTTTGTGGCTCCCGCCGCTTCTGACGAGGCAAGCTCCCCTAGTTTTTAAAACATTTTTTACCAGGATGGACCTCCTGGGCTCAGTAACAAGGGCGCAATTGGAGTTCTCTAGGAGGCAAATCGCCTGTTGCGCCCAGCCCGCTAGGACATCGGGGTCGACGGCCTACTGCTGCTTGGCCTCTTCTGCCAGTTACCAGACCTTTGCAAGCAGTACAATCAAGTCCAACGCCTTGTCATGGCATTCCCTCCAGGACTGGTCGATGCCTTTCTTAATGTCTCGCCCTATAAAAGTGAACATGCACTCATCAATCTCCTGGGTCTCAGCCACTTTGTTAGGAAGTGGAGGTCGGGAGCACTTAGCCCTGAGCTTATCACGGGCCTCTTTGTCTAGGGGCATATGCAGACATTTCCCCTGATAGGCAGCGATCTTCTCTGGCGATTCCCACTCAGCCGATCTGGGGTGGATGAAGCTTTCCGGGTCAAACACATCCTGGTCCTCATCCCCAATCTCTTGCTTTTCTTTGATGCTTTACGTGATCTCCCCACGTCAGAGGATAGGTCTTCCCTCTTATCTGAGCTTGCTTCAGAGGGATCTGCCCAGCTGTCCTCATCTTGGCCATCCGAGGAGGAGGTATCCCCTCCCCATCCTCTGCCTCTGCTGTCACATGACCTTGTTCTTTTGCAATGCTTATTGCGCGGAGTGCCCGGGGGGGGGGTCTCGGCACTCTTGGCCCTGCAGGCTTTGTGTCTTCCTCCTTCTCTGCCAACTGACGCAGAATCTCTGAGGTGATAACCTTGAACTCTTG
Organism: Ambystoma mexicanum; assembly: GCF_040938575.1. Classification (NCBI taxonomy): domain Eukaryota; kingdom Metazoa; phylum Chordata; class Amphibia; order Caudata; family Ambystomatidae; genus Ambystoma; species Ambystoma mexicanum. The sequence continues at coordinate 410,767,596 of NC_090927.1, forward strand.
CATGCCTTTGCGAAAAGGCTATAAAGTCTTCCATGACACTCAGCTGTATCCCGAGCGGCCCCAAGCTGGCGCAGATGGCCTTCTGCACTACTCATCCCATGGACAGGTGCAGCCGGCGACTGCAGTGCGGCTCGTACGACTCCTCCGTGTAGCTGTGCTCTCTCCGGCTGATACTGCTGCAACTAACAATAGGGCTTGGGTTTTGTGAGATAGGCATGGTATCAAGAGAGATGACACAGACAACAGGTGTACAGTTCCAAATAAAACTTTAATTTAATAATAATCAAGATGGTTTAACGCCTAACTTGCCCTAGGCTATGGTGGGATTTTCCCTACCTAAAGAAACAAAGGATAGTCTCTGTCTACAAGTCCAAAATAAGAATCTGTCTGTTTCAAAACCTATGCTTGTCCTCACAATTATAACTGAACATAGTGGAGAAATCTTCTCAGCAAAATATAAGTGTTCAAAAGTAAAGGTTAAGCTACTTGTAGCTTCAGTTCTTCTTGAGTTCTCCATCTCAAGTTCAATATAGTTCCAATATAGTTTCACTGCAATAGAGTTTGGTCATGTTCTGAAATTACCTTCTTTAAGTTCGAGTGCATCACAAATCACACCAAACAAAGGTCCGGGGCTTCCCTTCCCAAAGTTCAAATGTAGTACAGTTCACACAAAACAGAGGTCCTGGGACTCCCTTCCCCAAGATAATGTTCTCTGGTGATTTAGCTCTCAGGGTTCCTTTCCCCAAGACTTAACTAAGCATTCACCTTGTTTCATCTATTCAAAGTTCACAAGAAAACACTGGGTCCACTTGACCCGCCTTCAGGTTTGTTTCACCAGTTTTTTCACACCTCTTTGCAGCTTTTATACCATTCAGGGTTTCCTGTCTCGCCTTCAGGTACCCTCTTTCCAATCCCCAAGGAGCCTCCACCCAGGTGATCCTTCCTCGCTTGCCCACCCCCAGGGTTGGAATCCAAAAGTGATGGGCCTTCCCTGGTCACCTGAACAGAAGATCCCTGGGGAGTAGATGTGAGAGTACCTTCAGGTTTCTCACATACTCTTCCCCAATGCGTGGTCGACCTGGGAGCTTTACAGCAGAACCTTAAGAGGTAGTCGACGTTACCTTGTTCTCCACCTCTACGATGTTCCACTCAGAAGCAATATGGTTGAAGGTCCAGGAACACAGCATAACTCTAGCGTTAGACTATTTTCTCCAAACTAGTGGAGAATGATCAGTAACTAGGTTGATTTTTCAACCCACTTCCAATTTGATTACTGATTCATTCTTCTCCCTAGGGAACAGTTTTTTTTAATGTATAATAACGGATATTCCAGTCCATCATGATTTAGAGATAAGACTGTACTTAGTCTTGGTAGGTAGGCATCTGTTTGAAGGATGAACTCTTCAGAGAGGTCTGCTACCTTTAAGATGGGGCTTTGACATAACGTTTGTTTCAAAGGGTTATTACAGATTTCCTCATCTGTATCCCATTTAATCTTCTGAGGTTCTGCATTTTTCAGTTTATTGGTCAATTTTCACTAGAGACATTTTAGATAAATCAGCTATCGTAGCCTCTCAGGGTTCCCTTCTCCAAGCATAGGCCTCTTTTGTGTTTCAAAACACAAGTTCAGTTTGTCAGAATGTACCTTTCTTTCATATACAATTCTTTCAAGGGGTGGCATCACATACTTTAAAAAACTCCAGGTTCTTTGCTCCTAAGTGCGACCACTCTGAGCTTTATCCCCTCTCTTTAATTTCCTGCTCTTCCTTCTCTTAACCTTTTGTCCATGTGGTCCTCTACCCCCTCCTTCAGCCCCACTTTCCCTTGTTCTCTCTCCTCTTTGCCCTGCACTTCCCTTCCCACCCTAGCACTTCGCATTTCACACAGAACGGCACTCGTCCTTCTTTGTCCTTCTTGTGCCCCTGGCACTTTCTCTAACTTTCCCATGCACACTTGCACTCTCTTTACCTTTCCGTACCCACTAGCACCTTTTTCAGCTTTCCCGTGCACACTTGCACACTCTGCCGGGTGGCTTGTACCCTTCTCTCTTGTTTGGGGTCGCTTTCCCCCTCTTTATTACAGTTCTTTCAATTTGTGCTGCTTGCACGCTCTGCTTTTCTTGCTTTTTTCTTACTTCCTCTTGATCCTGTCACTCTTCTTTCATTCTGTATTGCTTTACTAGTTTCTTTCATTTCTTTCTTCTTTTCCGCTCTGTACTGCTTTATGCATTCCTATCGCCCGCTCTGCTTCAGTCAGCTGCATGCTCCCGAGTCTCTCTCTCCCTCTCTCTCTGACTGTCCGGAGACTCACCCAGGCAGCAGCGCATTGACAAGCGGCCCCTTCTGGTTGTGCGGACCTGAGGTCACGGTCTCACCGCCTGCCCTGCAGACATCTTTGGGGCCGGCACAGGTCTCAAGGGAACAAGCAATAATCCAATAGCAGCCTGCAGGGTGCTTCGCTCCAGCTTTCTGGAGACACAGCTTTCTAGCCACTCTGCAGCCCCTCACCAACACCGGGCCAGCGTCTTAGCACACCGTTCTCCTCTGGGCCGTAGATCCTGCTGCCCTGCTGTCCAAGCGACAAGCGAGGGAGGATCACTTGAGTGGAAGGTCACCCCCAGGGTAAGGATCCAAAAGCGATGGTCCTTCCCTGGCCACCTGACTAGAGGATCCCGGGGGAGTAGGTGGGAGAACACCATCCGGTTTCTCACAGAACCTTCCCCTATGCGGTTTTGACCGGGACGTATCACATGGGAACCGGGAATGAAAGTTCAGGTTACTCTGGTTTTGAGATTCTTGGTATTCCCTTGTGAAACAGGGGGATTGACGGTCCAAGGACCACTGCATAACCTTTGAGGTAGATTCCTTCTCCAACCTGTTAGGCAGAAACCTGTGCAGTTCCCTTGGGGAACACTGCAAAAGATTTAAGACTACAGGTATAGCAGTAAACCCACTTGGTAGCAGTCTGCACCACCCAGATTTACCTGGTAGCTGTGGCTGAGCAGTCAGACTTCCCTCAAGAAGAGTTAGGCAGTATGTAAAGTATACACCATATGTACTCAGACACAATAGCACAAGCAAACACTGACCAGAGCTTGGTTTCAAAAGTATATAGTTATTTATTTTTAAGAACACATAAGTTGAAAACACTCTAGCAAAGTATAGTAAAAACACTTCAAACACAGTTATAATGAAAGCAGTTTCAACCCTTACTCCTATCTAGACAACTCTAAGTTAACACCACATAATTAAAACAGAGGTGAGCGCTTAACGTTAGATGACACTCTAGTAGGTTCAAGAAAGGGATAAAAAGAAACAGCTATGGGTTAAACACACCACTCTAAGGTCCAGAACACTTGCAATAGGCTCCAAGAAGCACAAAGTCACAGGTGAGCAAAAGTCACTAGGCAGGGCCCACTCTTAGAGTAGCCGGAGCGAAAATGTGCCCAAGATCACACTGTTATTAGGGATTCAAAGTCTTGCAAAGAGTTAGAAAGAGTTTAGAGTGGTTTAGAAAGTTTAGCCAGGGTGTCCCAGGCACTCCCAGGGTCGAAAGCCGGGGGCTAAATCTACCCCGTACAGTCGGTAGCAAGGGAAGCCAGGCGGAACACGGTACCTTAAGCGGAAAGGATCCTCCAGCGGTGGCAGTTGTTCCAGGCAGTGGCAGCAAGGCTCGACGTCGGTCAGGAGAGAAGAAGTTCTCGCTGAAGAGCAGAAGAAGAAGGTCGTTGCACTGCCCGGGAAGAAACCAGCCGCGGAGTCCTCCGGTTAAAGGTTTGTACCGACTTTCGTGGTTGGGGTAAAAGTGGTGGGGTTCCGGTTGCCGGGGTGCTTGGCACTGGCAAGGCGGCCACGAGATACCTCGAGAAGCGAAAAGAAGGCGAAAACTGGTTGTCCCCACCAGTCAAGGGAAGGAGCCACTCCGTTAAGAGTTCTCCTCGGTCGTCGGGAAAAGTGGTGAGACGGTTCAGCAGGGCTCCACCGGGTGGTGTCGTCGAAGCAGGTCGGCTCAGCTCTTCCCTCGTCGGATTCTTGGTCCTGTGGCGACTTCTGAAGTTCCAGTCCCCAAAGCCCTGCTTTTATGCAGCAAACCCCCATTCACCCAGCCTAGCTGTCACTCAAACATGCTAAGTGGTGAGCCGGCCGGCTCACCACTTGGGCCAATCAGGACGGAGTGCGACTGGAGTTACCAAGGTAACTCAGTCCAGGGTGCCTAAATCCCCCTCCACCCCTCCTAAGTACCCCAGACAGAGTGGCACCACTTTGGAGGGCTTCTGTGGAGAAGCCCGCCAAAAGTGGGACAAAGGGCTCCACTTTGGGTCAGAGTTACAGAGGCGAACGCCAACGCCATTTTAGAATCAAGTTTTGGCAAAAAGTCCCAACCGGAGTTATAATAATAAATATATAAACCGGCGGTATGTTTAAGGCTACCGTAAATAAATAATTAAATGTGTTAGCCTAAAACAATGGGAAATCCCATAGGGAAATATTCGCGGTCGAATATAAAAAGTAGTTTCCACTGCCACCAGCCAAAACTCGATCAGGGGGGACGGAGACGTGCCCCCTCGACTAACAGACCCTGGGGCAATCGAATTGCCCCAGCCAGTACGTCCACAATATGATGGTTTGTACTGGTTCTGTTCAGGATTCAAGATTAGCAAAGTCTTTGGTGACTTTACATGCCCTGGGAGACAGTAGTCAGTCCCAGGGTATGGAGTCTATGTTGGGGAGTCCCTAGGACACCCCTGGGTCACGGCACAGAGGGTGCTGTGTAACCCACATCACAAAAACACATGAGGCCCTATGGAGTAAAAGACCCCATAGCCCATTCAACACAAGGTTTAACCAAGAAAACACACTTCAACATGTCCAAGAGTGAGGGTAAAAGAGTCTCACTCTTGGCAGGAGAAAAAAAAAGAAACCCCAGAAATCCAGCAAAGCCGCTGGGGGACTCACTAGGTAGGGAAATTCAGCCTAAACAGAGAATTCTCCCTAACACAACCCATAGTGTTGCATAGGTTTATTAAGCTCAACCCCTTTTTGGCCTATTTGGGAGATCCACTGATCAAATTGTGGTACACTCTTTCCTATAAATAATTGGGCGGGAGGTTAGGAAGTACGGCTACCCCAAGATGTAATTTTTTCCCCTGGAATGGAAATGGGAATTTGTGCTCGTAGGTGGCTCTAAAGGTGGCCATGGACACAGCCTACTCTTTCTTCCCCCACTTTCTTCCAACCTTAGGGAAGCAAGTCTGCCCTTATTGCGCATCTTTGGCACCCAGTATCTAATTAGTTCTTCCCTTTAGGATATGTGAGAAACCACACGTGTCTCACCCGCTAGTCCCCGGGGATCTGTCATCCAGGTGGCCAGGACACGGCCATTGCTTTTGGATCTAGTTACCGGGGGTGGACCAATGTGGGAGAATCACCTGGGTGAGAGGTCTTTGGGGAGTGGAAGTGGGACACCGGAGGGTGAGACGCGGGATCCCCTTCCCAGTAATACCTTTTCCCCATCCTACCAGATAGGATACCTAGGAATTCAACCCCTGCCCCTTTTCCGGCACAAACACTTTCTCACGGACAGTCCACAGTGAGCGACAAAGGACTAACACCAGAGCCGTATACATGACACGTACCAACACAAGGGGCAGGCAGAGTCTGGCAATTACTGATAATTACACATAAACACATGACTTCCATAACACTACCCCACACGGATAAAAGGCAGAGCACGAAAGAAAATTCTGAGCAAGGCAAAACACCAGAGGAAGCAGCAGTTCCGAGATGGCAGTTTAATACGAGGAGAAAGACAGCAAGACCAGAAAGAGTTGCAAGGGGGGATTTGCCCTTGGTCTTTTCAGAGGAAGAAAACTGCTACTTTCACGAGCCCTCGAGAATAAGAAACATAACACCGGAAATTAAAGCTGAAGAAAGGTGCATTGAGTGTCAAAGGTACCTGGGGCTCTCCCGCATCGGTAGCCGAGGCGGGGAGGAGTGATTGCCGCCGTGGTATTGTCCTTGGCTCCTACAACAAAGCCGCTCTAGTAAAGTCAGCACAGCTGGTGAGTCTGGGAGACTAATAGCAGACCAGTCCGTGTTAGAACTAAGGTTGCAAGCAGCAACATTCTATGAAGAAATCTGCAAAGTGTTCGCCATATGTGATGAGCGACGCAAATATAAATGAATATCCAAGGAGTGACTGAAGTTTTGAAACCAAGGTAGATGCCAAATACAGAGTGTTCCGATGTCATGTGGGTGCTCATTCGAAGGTCTCTGTTAGGTACAAACTGAGAGTGTAAAATTGTGAACTGTGAAATCGAAGTGGTCCTGCAATGGGTCAAGCCAAACCCTGTGCACATTCGAAAGTCTTTGATAGCTAATACAAACTGTAATTGCTCTGCGCCCGGCTGAGGGAGACAAATTGTGTAAAAGGGATCTGAGCCTGGCTGAGTGGGTTCCAGGGTAAACCATGAGTCACATGAGGAAAGATATTCTACAAGCGCTGAAGAAGGGGATCTGAGCCCAGAAGTGGGGGGGGGGTCCAAACTAAAGATTGTGGTAAACAAGGGATCTGAGCCCAGCTGAGGGGGATCCAGGGTGAAGAGTGACTCGCCCAACTTGATTTTTTTTGTAAAATAACTTTTTGTTTGTTTTGATACATCAGGCCCTCTGAAGCAAGACACTTTTATCATAAGAGACTTGGCCACAGAAGACCCTGATGTTGGTGAAGGAACTGTGTACTTGTGCCGAAGAAGCCCGAGAGTGTGCTATGCTCGAGTGACCTGCCTTGTCCCATACTGAAAATGTGGGGAAGGGAGGCCAACAGCCTGAACATCCTGACTTATCATTTTGTGAACACTTCTTTCCTTTTCATAAACATTCCCCCACACTATTTGCAAATTAGTGGTAAGGATTGCAATAGTTTTTTTTAGTATAAGCCCTTTTATTTTGACGAGACTCCACTGGGACTGTGTTATTATTATTTGATGGTCGTAGCTTGCTCCCATCTTAGATGTAGGTTTAGATGGGCGTTTATCACACCCTTGATAAAGTTCAATAAACACCCTTGAACTGTGGTCACTTGTGTCTATCTTACTTTGATACCATGCCTTCCTTACAGTACACAGAAGCGAGGAGCGGAAAGATCACAAACCCACTTACCGCTCCCAATCCCAGGTACTAGATAGAGGAGGGCTCTCTAAACCCAAAAGTGGATCCCGAAAGAGATAATAGAAGTCAGAAGACCTGACCCGAATGGCAGGATAGAGGAAATTAAAGGAATTAAACTGTCACGTCCTACTTGTCTTTCGTGTAAAGAAACTGGCCATCTGGCCCGATATTACCCTAAATATTTTAAAGAAAAACCTATGGAAACAGGGTGCCTAAAAGGGGATGAGTGGGAAGAAACAGAGGCAGATCTAGAAACCTTTAGCAAATGTCTATGCTAGTCTTCAACTGACTTTACATATGAAAAAACCCTGGTGAATGCAAGACCCGTAAAGGTGCTAATTGATTCAGGCAGCAAACAGACCCAAATAAGGGCCAATTTGGTTACAACAATGGACCTAGAGAATGCGACTCTAGTTAGAGTCACATGTGTGCACAGAGATAACGAGGTCTATCCCAAGATACCAGTGTACATTCAAATTAGGGGGGATTATAAGTGATAAATAAGGGATTTATCTGCATTTTCTACTCTCTTACAAGGACTACCAAAACCCCATAGGGAATTTTTGCCCCAAGATTATTGGCAATTTGACTGTTATGACTGTTACTCCCAAACCTCTCCAGTGTGGGTGCTACTCACCGATAGCTGAACTGGCCGGGGCGTTGCTCGGACCTCGAATCAGCAGATAAGAGGGAGCTGCTCCGGACAAGAGTTCAGCCCAAGCTGTGGTGTTTCCCGAAAGAGAGACACCCAGAACCATGCCTCCTCAACTTGAGGATCTCTTTTATGCAATATATCCCTCTGCTGTGTAGTGTAACAGGCAGAGGAGTTTATTACCCAAAAGAGCGGGGACACCCACACTGCTATACCAAGGCTGTAAGGGAAACAAGAAACAGGTTAATCCTCTGAAGTTACCTTCTTAGGCACAATTCTCCTACTGGTAGTAATCTATCTGATTAACCCTGGACTGGAAAAAAGGATAGCGTGGGATGGTAACAGCAAATGACCAACAACTAAGAAATAGAGAAAAAATAAAGAACCAGTTATTCCCTATACTGCAAGGTGGTAGATCAATATTATACCCCGGTAGAATCTTACCCTATGTGAAGGCAGGAAAGGAGCAGAGTAAATGAGGACACAACAACAGGAGAAAATAACAAAGGGGTAGGTTAGTATAGGAGAGTTACCCAGACGGCAAGCGGAACGCAACTAGAGCCAGGATGATGCACCAAGCAGGATAGCATCCAGGAGTGTACAACGGGTCCAGTAAATACAGGTCCAAGCAGCAAAGTCTCTCACAGAACGGGAGATCAAGTATTCAGTTGGGTCTTAAACGTATTTGGAAGTCCCCAAAAAGCTTTAGATGAACGATGTTGTGTAATAGCCTTGACCTTCTGTACTCAAGTAGTAGCGCAATGGTTATAGTAACAGAGGGCTCACCTTGCGCATCAGCAGGGCCAGGAGTACAGTGTCATGAAGGGGTGCCACATGGCCTCATGGATGGTGAAAACAGCACGCAAGTATGGAGGACGCGAGCTGTATGACTCCACTGGAGAGTTCAAGGCGCAGGCTCTGCGGCGTATGAGAGCGAAGATCAGGAGCGCTGGAACAGGTAAGGATGGCTCCGGAGCAACAACCCGAGTAATTCCGGTACGGAGACCGGATCCGGTTCAACAAGTCTGAAGGAGCAGGCAAATAGGAAGGTCGAGTCGGGATTCCGTGGTCAAAAAACAAGAGAACAATAACAAATGGAATTGTAAGAATAACGCTAATTAGAAGCAGCGTTTCCTGGGCGAGTAGCGCTTATGAATGGTTGTCGGGAGGCAGGACCTCGACTTGCCGCAATCAGCTGTCTGAACATGTTACTTGGTGCGGAGCCGTGAAACACGAGCACCATGTCTCCAAGGCAACCTCCAACGTTGAAGGAAGGTAGATGCCAATCACCTGACTCTGCCAAAATGAGCAGAGTGATCACACAACGGGACCCCATACGTAACAGTATCCACCCTTAAAGGCCAAGGCAACCCCCTGGCAGCATGGAAGGCCTGCAGTAGGACAGGAGAATGAATATGGGCCAATGGTTCCCAGGTGCGGTCCTCAGGGCCGTAGCCCTTCCAATCCACCAAATAGAACAATTTGCCTCTGGACAACCTGATGTTCAGGATAGGCGAAACCTTGAACTCTTCCTCCCCGTTCACCACGAAAGGGGCTGGCCGATGGGGCAACCGGGTGCCAACATCGCGATGCAACTGGTCCATATCCTGCACACAAGCAAGGGCATCCAGATTGTCCGTAGGCAAGAACGGGTCTAGATGCAAGGAGCGAGGGTGAAACCCCTGCAATGTGAAAAACTGTGAAGAACCCGCAGCCGAGTGCAGGGAGTTGTTATAAGCAAACTCAGCTTGAGCAGAGCGGCGAGCCACATGCTCTGAAATTGCAGACACAAGCACCTCAAATACTGCTCCATAGTAGCATTAAGACGTTCCGTCTGCCCATCTGTTTGAGGGTGGAAGGCAGAAGAGAACCGATCTTCAACATTGAGGAAGGAGGTAAGAGCCTTCCAGAACCGTAAAGTGAACTGAGGACCCCTGTCAGTCAGAATGATAGATGGTAGACCAAATCATCTGAACACATGCACAAGAAAGAGATTGGCCAAAGCAGGAGCAGAAGGGAGTCCAGAACAGGGGAGAAAAATGGCATACTTAGTAAAGTAATCGATGATCACTAGGATGGTATCAAGCCTGTTGTCATGATGCCTACCTCCAAGGAGCCAGGCCGGGCCCAGAAACCCCAGAGGCAGACATCATTTTCCCCAGGGAAGTCTCAGCGGGCCCAAGTCGGGGCCCTTTGGACTCAGTCCTGGCGCCTTAGGCGCCAGGCTCATAGCGGACCCCAGTCCTGGCGCCTTAGGCGCCAGGCTCATATAAGAGGATATGTGTTTATGTGTTTAAGTGCTTGGGTGCACACTTACCTGATGCAGACCTTGCTGCTTCATCCAGGCCCTCTTGAGGCCTGAATGGGACTACTTTACCTGTAGGACTACTTCACCACCCGGGTGTGGTCGGGGAAGGATACATACCAGGAACTTCTTCCAAGGCTATTTAAACCCCACCCGAACAGCCACACGTGCTTCGCGTTGTTCTGCACCTAGCAGCTGGACGCTCACCGTGTCAGCTCCTGCATCCTGACTTCAGCCACGCCTGCCAGCACCCTGGAACACCTGCAAGGGGAGAAAGGAAGAGAATAGGAGAAGAAAAGCCCTTACCTGCTAAATCTGCATCCCGGAGTCATTTCTCCAACGGCCCTGAAAAGGAAGACATCATTTTAAAGGCATTTTGTTTCGATCGCTGCAGCGCTGCATTTTACTCACCTTTGCAAGGCGCTTCCATCTTCAGCAGCGATCTTCCGGATTCAGCTACGCCCCGGCGCCTAGAGGAAAAAAGACAAGAACAAAGGTGAGAGGGAGAAAAGGAATAAGGAAAGCTCAGTTTCCTTTTAAGTCTTACCTGTTGGATTATTCCCACTGCATTTCAGGTCCTGCCGCTTCCTGGCATCTCCGGACCCCGGCCCCTATGGGGAAAAAAGACAAAGACATTGAATGAGCGAATGCAAAGACATTACCTGAGCGCTCATCCAGAACTGTTTCACTTCGGGTCGGCGCCATATCTCCGGCACTCCGAACCCCGGCCCCTAAGGGGAAAAAGACATAAGCATTAGCGCTTGCTGCAATTAGACAACAAACATTATTAAGCTTGAACTTTTGAACAGAACTTTTACAGCGCCTTACCTGAACAGTCAAGCTTACCTGAACTCCCATCAATCCTCAATCCAGTGAAGTAACTGGGTTTCAACGCGCCCCTGCATCAGAAGCAGGATGGAGAGCTCATCCTTCCAAACCCTAAGGAGGGTATCCAACGAGCCAGGGAAGCCAGAATAGAGGGGCCCTTCCTGTCCATCTTCAGAGTTCTGCGCCTTCGACGCCGCGCCTCCGTGGGAACCAGGTGAGCGTTACAGAACGCGAAGCCTTACCACAATTTCCCACCTGGGCGCTATGGAGACTTCCGAGACAGATCAGCTGGCCCATCTTTTAGGGGAATTATGGGCAGAAGTGCACTCAGCCCGCCAGGAGACTAATGCTCTCAGAAGGGAACTAATCCTATCCAAGGAAAGAACTGATGATCTGGCCAAAAGGTTATTGCAGGGCCAGGCAGAGCACACTCCTTTACCTGTTTCCGGAGATATTTCTACAACAATGGGTTCGAATAACCCGGTACAAATCAATCTACCTGGACACATGCCTTTGGCCCCGCCGGAACGTTTTGCGGGGGATCCCAAGAAATATGCCGTTTTTATGAACCAATGCCGTTTACACTTTTTATGCAGGCCCGGGGCCTTCCCCAACGACCAGACCAAAGTAGCCTTTGTACTATCTTACCTCAGTGGCTGTGCTGCCGATTGGTCTATTCCATTGGTAAATCAGGATGATCCCATTCTCCGGGATTTCCAGGGCTTCCAGGCCAGCATGGAAAGATTGTTCGCTCGACACTCGCAGAGACAGGCCCTTGACAACGAACTGCTATCCTTACGACAAGGTAATCAGGATCTTTTGTCCTATATCGCCACCTTTAATAGACTAGTTGTGGAAACCGGATGGCCTGAAAATAAAAGGATCACATTGTTTCATCGAGGCCTGCGCGGAGAGCTTAAAGATGTTATAGCTCAGATAGTAGATCCACCCCAGGCCTGCGCAGACTACATAGACTTAGTGGTTCAACTTGATCACAGACTTCAAAATAGAAAAGCAGATCGGCTCAAGTATGAAACCAGAGAACCTATCAAGACCCACGTTAACTCCAAGAGTACTGACGTTTCCGAACCTATGCAAATTGGCAGTGTTAAAGGACCATTAACGCAGAAGGAACGGGAGAGAAGGCGACAAATGCAACTTTGTCTGTATTGCGGAACTTCCGGTCACTTTCTTCAAAGTTGTCCAGTTAAACCACCCAAGAAGGTGGTTGGAGCCACTGATAACGAGTTATTGACACCTGGTTCGGGAAACGACCTAGCCCGACAAGCGTAGGGGTCCGCTTGCCGAGCTTGAAAACAAACTCTTTGACCTCGCATTTTGTCATGCCAATGGTGCTTGTGAACCCAAAACAGCCTCAGCAGTTGCATGCTATAAAAGCATACATAGACAGTGGAGCTATTGGAAATTACATAGACCGTGAATTGGCTTCCAGGATTAAGCTTCCTCTCCGCCCGAAAGTAACCCAAGATGTAATTACTACAGTTGATGGAACCGAAATAGCCTCAGGGCCTGTAACGCATTCCACAGTTGAAATCACTCTGGTGGGTCAGGACGGACATCGGGAAGCAATCGTGTTTGATGTGATCAAGGCCCCACAATTTCAAGTACTTCTTGGTATCCCTTGGTTAGAAACACATAATCCGAGAATAGACTGGCGAGCAAAGAAGATACCTTTTCCTGATTGTGAACCAACCTGTTACCCAAGGAATCCAGCTATGGGTCTAGCCTCTGTAACTTCCACCCCTGTACAGCTACCATCTGAATACCAAGAATTCCAAGACGTTTTTCAGAAAGAGCAGGCTAACACCTTACCTCCCCATCGATCTTACGATTGCCAAATCGACTTGGTACCCAATGCACAACTACCTTGTAGTAGGATTTATGCTCTTACTGAACCTGAGAACCTGCATTTGCGCCAGTATTTGGATCAATACCTGGCCAATGGCTTCATTCGCCCATCAAAGTCACCAGTCTCTTCCGCTTTGTTCTTCGTACCTAAAAAGGAAGGAGACCTTAGGGCCTGTATTGACTACCGCGCCCTAAATCAGATAACGATTAAGAATCGTTACCCTTTGCCCCTGATACCTGAGCTTATCGACCAAGTAAAAGATGCTTGTGTGTACACCAAGCTAGATCTCCGAGGAGCTTACCACCTGGTACGTATAAAAGAGGGCGACGAGTGGAAGACTGCATTCCGCACCAAATTTGGGCTCTTCGAATATCAAGTAATGCCCTTCGGTTTGTGCAACGCACCTGCCGCCTTTCAGTACTTCATGAATGATGTTCTTCGGGAACTTATCGATGTTTGTGTCATCGTTTATATTGACGACATCCTGGTGTATTCCTCCTCAGAATCTGATCACAGAAACCATGTTAGGGCAGTTCTTGAGAAATTGCGCCAGCACAAATTATTTGCCAAGCTCGAAAAATGCGTTTTTCATACCACAGAAGTGGAGTTTCTCGGATTCATCCTGCACCTCAAGGAATCCGAATGGACTCGCGGAAAGTGGACGCCATTCTCAAATGGCCATCTCCTAGCTCTGTGAAGGGAGTGCAAAGCATGCTTGGCTTTGCCAATTTCTATCGAAGGTTCATCCCGGAATTTTCTCGAACTGTTCAACCCATCACAGCTCTCCTAAAGAAAAATAAACGCTTTGAATGGACTCTTGAGGCTGAACAAGCCTTTCAGGACCTGAAAACCAAATTCACCTCTGCACCTGTATTGAAGCACCCGCGCCCAGATCTCCCTTACATCGTGGAAACCGATGCATCCAGTTCGGCCATGGGAGCTGTCCTGTCGCAAAGAGACCCAGAAACTAACCAACTACACCCTGTAGCCTTTTGGTCCAGAAAATTCTCTCCACCTGAACTCAATTACGCAATTACCGACAAAGAACTACTGGCTATTAAATCAGCTTTCAAGGCTTGGCGTCACTATCTTCTCGGTGCAAGACACACCATCACCGTAATTACGGACCACAGAAATTTGCAGTATTTAAAGACGGCCAAAGCTCAATCTTGGCGACAACTCCGATGGGCTTTATTCTTTGCGGAATTTGATTTTGTAATTACCTATCGCCCTGGCTGCAAGAATGGTAAGGCAGATGCCTTATCCCGGATAGGCATGGAAGAACCCAATTCGAGTTTAGAACCTGTGCCAATCATACCGGAACAAAGAATTCTGGGCTTGACTTCATTGCAAACCATTGAGGACATCCAAGCTCAAGTAAAACAGCTTTTTGACTCTTCTGCCTTACTGGAATGGAGTCAAAAGGGTCCTCACTACACCGTTAAGGATGATTTACCCTACTTCCAAGAGCGGTTATTTCTGCCAAGTAAAGAATTGCAGGAACTTGTCATTACCCGTCATCATGAATCATTAATGGAAGGACACCCCGGTATCGCGAAAACAGAAGAAAAGATCAAACGCCACTTCTGGTGGCCTTCTTGGAGAAAAGACATAAAGTCATTTGTGTTGTCTTGCGGAATCTGTGCCCAAAATAAGAGTCAAAAGAAAAGGCCAGCCGGCCTACTTCAACCTTTGGACATTCCACCAGCACCTTGGCACACCTTGTCAATGGACTTTATAACTGACCTGCCTCCTTGTGGTGGTTACAACACGATTCTCGTAATAGTGGATCTATTCTCCAAAATGGCCCATTTTATCCCTTTAAAAGGATTGCCGTCAGCTTCCACCTTGGCCACGGAATTTATGGAAAATATAGTGCGGTTACATGGTTTCCCTTCCATATTAGTCTCAGACCGTGGAAGTCAATTTATCTCCCACTTTTGGAAGAAATGTTGCCAACTAGCACAAATAGACGTGCGGTTATCCACCAGCCACCACCCCCAGACCGACGGACAAACCGAGAGAACCAATCAGACTCTCGAGCAATATCTGCGGTGCATGTTACACCAATCCGAGTTAAATTGGAAAGACATCCTTTGGATTGCAGAATATGCATACAACAATTCAGTGCATTCTGGAACCGGACAGACTCCTTTTTATACCCTGTATGGTCACCATCCTCGGACCTCTGACCTAGATCCACCTCTGACCCTGGAGATGCCTGCAGTAAATCACCTACATTCCACAATAACCCAAGCCTTCAAAGAAGCTACAACCCACTTACAGCAAGCCAAGAAAAAGTATAAAGAAAACGCTGATTTGCACCGAAGTAAAACTCCTCCTTACCAAGTAGGAGATCAGGTATGGCTAGCAACTAAACATCTACCCCTCAAGGGTCAGCGAACTTTTAATCCCAGATTCATTGGGCCTTACCCCATCAAAGCTATTATCAACCCAGTGGCCTTTAAACTCGATTTACCATCCAACATGCGGATTCATCCCGTTTTTCACGCATCTCTTCTAAAACCAGTACAACCTGGAACCAGACTGTCTGAGCCCCCAGGCCCTGTGCAAATTGATGGAGAATTAGAATTCGAAGTGAAAGACATTTTAGATTCCAAGATAGTTAAGTCGAAACTCTTCTATCTTGTTGATTGGAAAGGATATGGACCTCAGGAAAGATCTTGGGAACCCAGTAACTATGTTCACGCACCACGATTAATTCAACGATTCCATCGAAGATTCCCGCACAAACCAAAACCCCCGGAGGAAAAGACCTTGGGAGGGGCCTTGAGGGGGGGTACTGTCATGATGCCTACCTCCATGGAGCCAGGCCTGGCCCAGCAACCCCAGAGGCAGACATCATTTTCCCCAGGGAAGTCTCAGCGGGCCCAAGTCGGGGCCCTTTGGACTCAGTCCTGGCGCCTTAGGCGCCAGGCTCATAGCGGACCCCAGTCCTGGCGCCTTAGGCGCCAGGCTCATAGAAGAGGATATGTGTTTAAGTGCTTGGGTGCACACTTACCTGATGCAGACCTTGCTGCTTCATCCAGGCCCTCTTGAGGCCTGAATGGGACTACTTTACCTGTAGGACTACTTCACCACCCGGGTGTGGTCGGGGAAGGATACATACCTGATTGGTGGAAGGATACATACCAGGAACTTCTTCCAAGGCTATTTAAACCCCACCCGAACAGCCACACGTGCTTCGCGTTGTTCTGCACCTAGCAGCTGGACGCTCACCGTGTCAGCTCCTGCATCCTGACTTCAGCCACGCCTGCCAGCACCCTGGAACACCTGCAAGGGGAGAAAGGAAGAGAATAGGAGAAGAAAAGCCCTTACCTGCTAAATCTGCATCCCGGAGTCATTTCTCCAACGGCCCTGAAAAGGAAGACATCATTTTAAAGGCATTTTGTTTCGATCGCTGCAGCGCTGCATTTTACTCACCTTTGCAAGGCGCTTCCATCTTCAGCAGCGATCTTCCGGATTCAGCTACGCCCCGGCGCCTAGAGGAAAAAAGACAAGAACAAAGGTGAGAGGGAGAAAAGGAATAAGGAAAGCTCAGTTTCCTTTTAAGTCTTACCTGTTGGATTATTCCCACTGCATTTCGGGTCCTGCCGCTTCCTGGCATCTCCGGACCCCGGCCCCTATGGGGAAAAAAGACAAAGACATTGAATGAGCGAATGCAAAGACATTACCTGAGCGCTCATCCAGAACTGTTTCACTTCGGGTCGGCGCCATATCTCCGGCACTCCGAACCCCGGCCCCTAAGGGGAAAAAGACATAAGCATTAGCGCTTGCTGCAATTAGACAACAAACATTATTATTAAGCTTGAACTTTTGAACAGAACTTTTACAGCGCCTTACCTGAACAGTCAAGCTTACCTGAACTCCCATCAATCCTCAATCCAGTGAAGTAACTGGGTTTCAACGCGCCCCTGCATCAGAAGCAGGATGGAGAGCTCATCCTTCCAAACCCTAAGGAGGGTATCCAACGAGCCAGGGAACCAGAATAGAGGGGCCCTTCCTGTCCATCTTCAGAGTTCTGCGCCTTCGACGCCGCGCCTCCGTGGGAACCAGGTGAGCGTTACACCTGTCAATCGTTGGCAATTCCACTACGAAATCCATAGACAACATCTGCCATGGCTTATAAGGAACAGGAAGCGGTTTTAAAAGTCCCATAGGTTTGGACCTTGTAGGTTTGCATTGGGCACAAATAGCACAGGTTGACAATAGTCCATGACATCCTGTGACATCGAAGGCCACCAAGACCAGCGCCGAAGGGACTCGAGTGTCTTCTGATGGCCGGGGTGCGCTGCAAAAAACAGAATCATGAGCCCACTGTAGGGTATGCAACTCCGCCTGACCAGGAGGCACAAAGACACGACCCTGGATAAATGGTAAACCACCTTGTATAACAAGGTTGAGCGAGTCCACCTCCGCTGGGTTAGAAACAACCCATGTCTCAATGATGGAGCGCAGTGATGGTTTAATAGTACATCCGCAAACAACGTTGTCGGATAGGAGAGAAACGGGTGCTTTCACTTCCTGTTGAACTACCAAAGCCTGCCTAGACAGTGCGTCTGCGGGGACATGCAACCACGCAGGACGGTATGTGATGATGAACTGAAACTGGGGAAAAAACAAATGCCAGCGGGCTTGACGGGCAGTGAGACATTTCATAGATTTGAAGGCGAAGAGGCTTCTGTGGTCTGAATACACGGTGACTGAGTGTATGGCCCCCAGGAGATGATGCCTCCATTCCATGAAAGCGTCTTTGATAGCCAGAAGCTCCCTTTCAGTGATGGAATAATTCCTTTCATAGCTGGATAATTTCCGGGAGTAGAAGGCAACAGGGTGTACCTCCCCTGATTGCGGACAAGACTGGGACAACACTGCTCTGACTGCATAACCAGAGGAGTCGGCTTTCACAAAGAAAGGTAGATTTGGATTGGGATGTTGCAAAAGCAGAGCCGAAGTAAAGGCCTCCTTTAACTGGTCGAAAGCAGATTGGGCCACAGTACTCCAGAGAAACGAGGCTTTAGAACTATTAAGAGCTGTGAGCGGGCAGATATGGCTGAAAAAGAGTGGATGAAGCAGCGGTAGAAATTAGCGAATCCTAAAAAGGATTGTAAATCCTTTACTGTCTTGGGAGCAGGCCATTCTAATACCGCTTTTACCTTGGAAGAGCTCATTCTGATTCCCTGGTCAGTAATGTCAAAACCCAGGAATTCTACTTCCGTGGTATGTAACACACACTTTTCTGCCTTGACATACAGATGATTTTCTCTCAATCTTTGTAAGACATTAGAAACGTGTTGTACGTGTTCAGGCATAGACTCTGAATAAATGAGAATGTCATCAAGGTAAACCACGACGTATTGATCCTGTATATCATGAAACACGTCCTTCATAAACGCCTGGAAGGTAGCAGGGGCGTTGCAGAGACTGAACGGCATAACCAAGTATTCATAGAGACCAAAGTGGGTCTTAAATGCTGCTTTCCACTCATCACCGCTTTGAATACTGACAAGATTGTAGGTGCCACGTAGGTCAAGTTTGGTGAACACCTTTGAGTTACCCAATTGGTCAACTAAGACTGAAATGAGGGGCAGGGGGTACTGGTTCTTGACTGTTACTTCGTTCAACGCCCGGTAATCTATACATGGGCATAGGTCACCTTCCTTTTTTGGCACAACAAAAATGTGGAGAGGCTGCAGGTGACTTGGATGGTCGTATGAATCCCATGGCAAGAGCCTTGTCCAGATAGTCCTTCAATACCTGGTCTTCCTTTAGGGACAAAGAGTAAACATGACCAGACGGGACTTTGGCTCCAGGAATAAGATCAATAGGACAGTCGTAAACACAGTGAGGCGGCAAAGACTCTGCCTTCCCTTTATCAAATACGTCATGGTACTTGACGTATTCGGGGGGAACAACAGGAACTGGTGTGATCGTGACTGCCCCTATGCAAGCTGTTATGGTGGACAGCACCTGACATGGGACCCCTGAGGCAACCCCTAGGGTGGCGAAACACGTGCTGTTGCAAAAAGTGGATGGAAACTGAAGCAAACCCAAAGCCCAGTCTATTACGGGATTGTGAAGGCGAAACCAAGGGATGCCCAGCATAACTTTATATGCTGGGGCCATGATAACATCGAAAACGATGTCCTCAGAGTGTCCCTCCGAAGTGCACATGGAAATGGGGATGGTCTGCTGGGTAACAAGGCCAGACACCAGGGCAGAACCGTCAACAGCACTAACGGACTCAGGTTGAGGCTTTTCAACAAACGCAATACCGGAGATCATGGCAAAATGCTGATCGATATAGTTCCCGGTGGCTCCTGAGTCTATGACCACAGACACTGGAAATGAGGGACCAGTAGCCACCGTGAAGGAAACAGACAGATGAAACAACGCTGTCTGTTTGTGAAGGCGAGAGTCCAGAGCTAGCCTTCCCGACGTACGGACTCCATCTACTGTCGTGATCTTGCGTTTCCCACCTTCTTCTTCGGTTTCTTAGTACAATCAGGAAGGAGATGCTCTGATGAGCCACAGTAAATACACAGATTGTGGCTACGGCGGTATTCCCACTGTGCCGGAGTCAGAGACCCTCTAACTGCCCCTATCTGCATAGGTTCTGTTGTTGGGACTGCTGCTGTAGGGACATCTGGAAGCAGAGGCGGTATATTAGGCCTTTTCTCGCCCTTCCGTTATGCCCTGCGGGCATCTATCGGGAGTACCATATCAAGGAGTTCCCCAAATGCGGTTGGCACAACAGGTACCGTAGACAGGGTATCTTTCAATTCTTCAGAAAGCCCCTGGTAGAAAACAGCGGATTTCTTCTCTTCGGGCCAAACGGTTTTGGCCGCCAACTGATTGAAGCGGGTTAGGTAAGTGAGTAGGGGAGAGAAGCCCTTTTTGAGTTTAAGCAGTTCCAAATCAGAAGCTTGAGAGGTTTACCTGGTATCGAAGACCATGCTCATGACAGACAACAGCACGTCACAGTTGTATAGTACATGGCTGTTGGACTCCAACAGGGGCTAGCCCAAGCAGCGGCAGTACCTCCCAAATGAGATAAGGTAAAGGTGGCCTTGGTGGTAGACGTAGGGAAGGAAGTGGGTCGACACAGAAAGTGCAGTTTGCACTGGTTGACAAATGTCCTGTAGTGTTTTGGGTCGCCCAAAAAACCGCTCTGGTGGAGCTAAAGGAAATTGTGCTGAAAGCACTATTGGAGTGGCCTCCTGCCTGGATGGGGGAAACCCAGAACCAGATGCGGTAGCCCCTGAAGCTTCCGCTCCCCGTTGACCGGAGGTAATCAGGGATTGGATAGTGTCAATACGCTGTTGAAAATTGTCCTTCATGGAAGATATTTCGGCCCTCAAATGTGCAACCAACTGCAGAATCTGTGCCATAGTCTCCGAAGGTTCCATCGCTTCTAATTCTGTTACTCCCCGATAGCTCAACTGGTCGGGGCGTTGCTCGGACCTCGAATCAGCAGATAAGAGGGAGCTGCTCCAGACAAGAGTTCAGCCCAAGCTGTGGTGTTTCCCGAAAGAGAGACACCCAGAACCAGGCCTCCTCAACTTGAGGATCTCTTTTATGCAATATACCCCTCTGCTGTGTAGTGTAACAGGCAGAGGAGTTGATTACCCAAAAGATCGGGGAGACCCACACCGCTATACCAAGGCTGTAAGGGAAACAAGAAACAGGTTAATCCTCTGAAGTTAGCTTCTTAAGTACAATTCTCCTACTGGTAGTAATCTATCTGATTAACCCTGGACTGGAAAAAAGGATAGTGTGGGATGGTAACAGCAAATGACCAACAACTAAGAAATAGAAAAGAAATAAAGAACCAGCTATCCCCTATAATGCAAGGTGGTATATCAATATTACACCCCGGTAGAATCATACCCTATGTGAAGGCAGGAAGGGAGCAGAGTAAATAAGGACACAACGACAGGAGAAAATAACAAAGGGGTAGGTTAGTATGGGAGAGTTACCCGGACGGCAAGCGGAATGCAACTAGAGCCGGGATGGTGCACTAAGCAGGATAGCGTCCAGGAGTGCACTACGGGTCCAGTAAATACAGGTCCAAGCAGCAAAGTCTCTCACAGAACGGGAGATCAAGTATTCAGTTGGGTCATAAACGTATTTGGAAGTCCCCAAAAAGCTTTAGATGAACGATGTTGTGTAATACCCTTGACCCTCTGTACTAAAGTAGTAGAAGAGAAGTAGCGCAATGGGTATAGTAATCAGAATAACGGAGGGCTCACCTTGAGTATCAGCAGGGCCAGGTGTACAGTGTCATGGAGGGGTGCCACATAGCCTCATGGACGGTGAAAACAGCACGCAAGTATGGAGGACGCGAGCTGTATGACTCTACTGGAGAGTTCAAGGCACAGGCTCTGCAGCTTATGAGAGCGAAGCTCAGGAGCGCTGGAACAGGTGAGGATGGCTCGGGAGCAACAACCCGAGTAATTCCGGTACGGAGACCGGATCCGGTTCAACAAGCCCGAAAGGAGCAGGCAAGTAGGAAGGTCGAGTCGGGATTCCGTGGTAAAAAAACAGGAGAACAATATCGAATGGAATTGTAAGAATAACGCTAATTAGAAGCAGCGTTTCCTGGGCGAGTAGCGCTTATGAATGTTTGTCAGAAGGCAGGACCTCAACGTGCCACAATCAGCTGACTGAACATGTCACTTGGTGCGGAGCCGGGAAACGCGAGCACCACGTCTCCAAGGCAACCTCCAATGTTGAAGGAAGGGAGATGCCAATCGCCTGACTGTGCCAAAACGAGCAGAGCGATGACACAACGGGACCCCATGCGTAACAGTGGGAGGAAACTGAATCTCATGAACCATTCACCAAGAGCTAACCCCAAAGCATAAGGAATACAAAATAACAAAATCACCACCTCGATCCCAGTTCGTAGGATACATACAGGAGCCAAATAGGAACACCCTGCCTCTACCGGAACGGAGGAAAAGAAACCCTTGGAATATGCGAGACCCCATGGATACATCTGTTCCTTGCTCTCTCCAAGGTCCTAAAATTGGAGGACCCTGGAAAAGACCAAGCATATCCACCTTGCACAGGGGAAGGGTATGTGAGAAACCTGAAGGTGTCTCACCCACTAGTCCCCGGGGATCTGTCATCCAGGTGGCCAGAACACGGCCATCGCTTTTGGATCCAGTTCCTGGGGGTGGAACAGTGCAGGAGGATCACCTGGGTGAGGGGTCTTCCGGGAGTGGGAGTGGGACACATGATGGTGAGACGCGTTATCACCTTCCCTGTAACACCTTCACCCCATCCTACCCAGTATGGTACTTGGGATCTTTACCCCCCCCTTTCCCTTCACAAATACTTTCACCCAGACAGCCCGGTCTGGGAGAAAACAGACTCACACACGAGCATTGTACCTGACATGTCGCACTACTATGGTCAGGCAAGTTCAGGCAATTACTGGTAACAACTCACACCTGTCTTCAGAAGTGACAGTCTGCGGTAGTTGGACGTCGGAGCATGAGGTAGCGGGCTCTGGAGAAGATCACTGCAGCTCGTGGGATGCTGGTAAACAGAGCAATGACTCATGGTCTCAATAAATGAATAAACTAGACTCAGTGAAGGGGACCAGCTCTCCCGCATCTCTTACCCCGGAAGGCAAACATTCATTCCATAGACTGGGTCATCTAAAACATTCTGATTTTGGTCCTGAGGAAGGCAGAACCACTCGGATACCACCGCCGAAACATACACGCCCTGTGTGAACCGTGCAGACACACAGCAAAGTAGCTGCTCAGTTCTAATATATAGACTCTGAGCTTTATGTAGACCTCTGAGCCTAAGCATTTGATTCTTGGGCATGTTTTTCACATAATAGCACAGAGCAACTAGTTAGACAGAGAGGTACTCTCATATGTAATTAAGTTTCTTGAGGATTAGGTTTCCTCTCAGTTTAGCGCTATTTTTAATGATCTTTCATGTGATGTTCATGTCAACAAAAACATTTTGCCTTGCTTTGATGTATGGTTGAATTGAATTTTCTTCAGTCTTTATTGTGATATTTTGTGTCTTTTGAGTGTTTTTTTAATACAAAAACAGCTGAATGTATTTGTATTCTTTAAAAAGCTTTTGCCTAAATAGATGCAGAATAAACTTTGTTGCATGGTGTAAATGAAACATGCTTTAACCTTGGTGTATATGATTGGTATTTCCTTGGTTACAAGCATTTTAATGATAGGCGTACATTTCAAAATCTGCCTAGAAATTCCCACACCATTAAAATAAAAAATGACTTTCCTGTCAGGACAACAAGGTCAGGCAATTACTGGTAACCGCTCACACCTGACTTCCATTAAACTTCCCCACATGGATAAAAGGCGGAACACGAGAGCAGACTCTGAGCAGGGTAAAGCACACAAAGGAATAGTTTCTTCCGGGCGGCAGCTGAACAAGGGGAGAAAGACGGCAAACCTATAAGGGTGCACAAGGAGGGAGATACTCATGACCTTTCTGGCAAGAAACCGTGACTTTTCTAAATCCTTCAGATTAAACAGCGTAAGGCCCGGAAACCAGACTGAAGAATCTTGCATTGTGTGTCAGAGATACCCCGGCCCTCCTGCATGGCTGATCGAGTCGGGGAGGAGCAGCAGCCACTGCGGTACCGTCCTTGGCTCCAAGATCAAAGCAGTGCCAGAGAGATCGGGAGACCGATGCAAGACTGGTCTGTGTTGAAGTCAAGGTTGCAAGTGGCAACATTGTATAAAGAATGCAAGAACAAAGATTGGTAACGTGTGTGATGAAAGACGCGAAGAAAGCTTAATTGCTGATGGATGTTAAAACGAACAAAGAAAGATACAATACTAGTAACAGAGGGGTCCGGCACTGTGAGTTTGCTCAATCGAAGGTTTCTGTAAGGTATCCAGCCAAGCAGTGGCAGAAACGAAAGTAAAAGAACGAGAATGAGGAATTAAGTTAATCGAAGTGGCAATCGCAGGGATAGCTTAAGCAAAATCAATCACACAATCAAAAGTCTGCAGTTTTTGATATGAAGAGGTCCGAGCCCAAACGAGGGAGACGAATTGTTAACATTGTGTTTAAGGGGTCTGAGCACGAATGAGGGAGACCAATTGTCAATATTGTGTTTAAGGGGTCAGAGCCTGAATGAGGGAGACCAATTGTCAACAGTGTGCTAAAAGGGGGTCCAAACCTGAAGATGGGAGATCCAAGGTGAACAGTGGACCTGAGAACTTGTGAAAGTAAATATCCTGATAAGAAAGGAACTTGGGTGTTTGTTTTGTTATGTCAGGCCCTCTACAATAAGAGACTTTTATTTGGAAAGAGACTTTGGCACAGAGTGCCCTGATACCTATTATTTGAAAGATATCTTTGTGGCAGAGAAGCCAGAGTGTGTGCAAAGCTTTAGCGTGCCCCCTTGTCCCATGCTGAAAACGTGGGCAAGGGAAGCCAACTGCTCAACTATCCTGACATATCATTTCTTGAACAATTTTCTTTTTGCATACATTTTTGTCTCACACCATTTGCATTTGGCAATAGGTTTATTAGCATAGGCGCTTTTATTTAGACAAAGACTCCACTAGGACTGCATTGTTATTATTTGATGGCCGTAGCTTGCTCCCATCCTTAGATGTAGGTTTAGCTAAGCATTCAACCAACCCATTGAAGTTCAATAAACACCCTTGAACTGTGATCACTTGTGTCTGTCTTCACTGTTTGATACCATGCCTTCCTTACAGATAGCAGGTACTTTATAAATGGTTTGGATGCCTGTGTATAGAAACGTATAGCGTTTTCTATTGATCTTATTTTTCTTCCCCTTTTTGATAACTTTCTTAAGGTTCTCCTCTCCTTCTGTCAGGGGTACATATGACTATATCTGAGATGGTTTTAGATGACCGTTCTACTTTTCCCTCCTGATTCAGCCCATTCCCAAGTGGGGTTTTCTTTCATCTAGTTAGGAGTCCAATCTATTTTATTTAGAGTGCAATTCCGTGCTGCATGACCCACCTCTCGACAGGAGTAACATGGTCGATCTAAGGTAACAGCTACTTGGTCCCCTTGGGTTTCCTGCAATGGTAGTAATTCCTCAGGATGGGTGTACAGGATCATACATGTTACCTCAGATCCTAATGGAGTTTCCTGCTCTATTTGTTGTTCCTATTCTAGAATAGGAACATCCTGTTTCTTAATGGTATTATTCTCTATGATATGTCTTTATGGGGATCGTGCTTGTTTCTCCTTTTGGTCTAATCCCCTTATAATGTGATTTTTGGACAGTACAATGGTAGTTATGGGACATGAGAATGTCCCACTTTCCAATCTTACCACTGACTCAGGGGGAGGATAAGTAATTTCTTTTATAGAGTCACAATCTTCAGGGTCTTCAGGGAATGTTGCAACATATATGTTCTCTTCTAACCCCATATCACAACCACTCCCAGATGTTTCCAGTTCTGAGCAACCATTGAGGGATATTTTAAAGATGGCTGTATTCTTTCCCTCTTGGTTTAAAAGAATGTCACCCAATGAGGGGTCCAACTCTTCCCTTAAAAGGATGGGTTTGTTTCCAGTAGAAGACAAGGACTCCAAAGATGGTATCCTTGGGATGGGGGACTTACAGGGGAGTCTTTAAACGGATGAAGTTTCTCTGTCTTCCCTTGCTTGTGCCTCCATTTGTTCCTCTTCTAAGTTCTTGGGACAGAGCTTTGTACTATGATCCAAATCCCCACAAAAATAACAGCATTCAAAGCTAGAGGATTCTAACTCATCTTCAAATGTGGGGTTGCTCTGTACGACCTCTTGTTTTATCCATGGTGTTATAAAGAAATGTCTGTTAAAAGAGGTAGCTCAGATGGTGCATTATTGGAGCCCCCTGCAAGGGGTTTTCCGAGGACTGGTCTTTCTTCTTTCCCTTTAGGTGATCCGAAAAGTTTTCTGGTTGGTTGTCACCCCCTGGTTCTCCCTTGTCCTCCCAATGGAGAGTTCCCTTGGCCCCTCACACTCTAGGCTTTCCAACCCTTCATCTTGGCTGACCTTCATAATGTTTGGATTCAGTTTGCTTCTCTCACAGTTACATAGCTCTTCCTTTTCGTGTGAACCAGCGAAAGATTTTTCTAGAGAAGATGGTTCTAGTTCTTTATCCTTAGAGGGCAGTCTTTCATAGAATGAGTAGATAGTCGGGTATATCTGGGGTTTTAATGGTCTTCTTGGGTAAGGGATGCCCCATACTCTCATATATGAGGTTTCCCACTACCTCACCCCTATTGATCCTTATGGGAGGGAAAGAGAAATTTAGTAGAACAAACCTCAGTTCATCTGCACAGGAGAGAAGGGGCAATAATTAGAATACTCTTTCTCTGTGGGGTATTACATAGATGTGCAGGTTGGTGGGAAAACATATACGGAACTCCAAGGAAATCACCACCTTGTCTCTCCCTTGTACCACATGACCTTGGGGACAAAAAAGATGGTAACTTTTCCCTTCTACAAATTTCCTAAAGAGAAGAATTGCCCGTGGGGTTAAGGGATAAAAAGTGATCCCCATCCCAAAGTTGCAACACCTTATGGTTTTAGATTCTTCTGATTCAGGGAAAAAGGACCTGCTGGTAGAAAAGAGGATATTGTCTATTTTCTTGGGGTCTAGGTTTGTCAATTGACTCGGTTTTAAGGGCTGTTGTTCTCTAATCTAGTGCGGTCCCCAAAATGTATCAGTTGAGCTGAATCCCACTGCTATGTGAGACAGACATGGTATCAAGAGAGACACAGGGCCTCATTACGATTTTGGTGGTAGCCATGCCGCCGAAATCGGGTCCGGGTTCTCAGAATGGGGAATTACCGGGCCATTCCGAGTTCGGAGGGCCCAGTAATTCCTCCCTCCAGGAACCCGGGCCCGGATCTTCCCCATTCCCATTCAGCCCCCATAGGACACGATTACGAGCGGCCCGTTGTTTGCTCCCTCTTCCCCTCGTGGGACCCGGTAAGCACGCCTGGTTTGACCAGGCGTTACTTACCGGGTCCCGCGAGAGGAGCTTGTAATGAGGCGGAACGAGTTTAACGGGTCCGCCTCCTTTAGCGGGTCCCATTAACCCGTTCCGCCTCACTTGTAATGAGGCCCACAGACTCAAAGATATTCATTTAAAAATACCTTTATTTACTAAAGTTCCTGGGTTGGTGTACTGCCCGACTGGCCCTAAAAATAAAGGGATGGTGGTTCCCTTAACTGATGTTTCTGAGGGCCGTCGATGTCTGAGAGTCCATAATAAAAAACTGTCTGTGTCTAAACCTGTGCTCGCCCTCACTCTTTGATCATCATTACACGATAGGCGGAGGACCAAGGTGCTATAAGCACCTTGGTCCATGCCGGTGAAATACCGGCACCGCCTTGGTGGAAAGGGGAATTACCACAATATTCCAAGGTTGGCGGGGCGGTAATTCCCCCTTCCCCCATTGCCCTTCCCCATTCCCATTTTTGCCCCATAGGGCATAATGGGAATGGGGAAGGTGCTAATTACGGTACCGCAAATTGCGGTACTGTAATTAGCACCCTGGTCCCTTTGCGGGTTGGTTTTTAACGCCTGCTAAACAGCAGGTGTTAAAGTACCTACCCGCGAAGGGACCTCGTAGTAAGGCGGTAAGGGTTAACAGTCACCGGTACCATTACCGGTGACCGTGAACCCTTACCGCCTTCCGTGTAATGAGGCCCTTTGACAAAAATGTGTTAGGAAGTCTTTCAAAAGCACAAAGTGATGGTTCAACAAAAATAGGAAACCAGGATTTGTTTCAGGTGGTCTTCTCACCAGGTGTAGGTTGGGCAACTTCAAAAGAATGGGTTCAATCAAAAATTGACTATTCGTAGGACCTTCTCCATGGTTCAAACAATGTCAATGGGCCTCATTACACGTATGGTTCATGCCGTTAAAATACCGGCACCGCCTTGGTGGGAAGGGGAATTACCGCCCCATTCCAAGGTTGGCGGGGCCGTAATTCCCCCTTCCACCATTGCCCTTCCCCATTCCCATTTTTGCCCCATAGGGGTCTATGGGAATGGGGAAGGCGCTAATTACGGTACTGCAAATTGCGGTACCGTAATTAGCTCCCTGGTCCCTTTGCGGGTTAAATTCCCCAACCCGCAAAGGGACCTCGTAGTAAGGCGGTAAGGATTTACCGGTACCAGTAAAATACCGGTACCGGTAAACCCTTACCGCCATCCGTGTAATGAGGCCCAATGTCTTTAGTGCCTTGGGGTTCCCTTCCCCAAGCTTTAGTACTTCTAAGTTCAAAATATAAAAAAAAACAACTAAATAAATTCTTGAAGCATCTTAGGTTCCCTTCCCCAAGCTTCAATTCCAAGATTCCGCTTTGCTAGGCCTCTCAGGGTCCCCTTCCCCAAGCTCAGGCCTGTTCCAAGTTCAAATACAAGTTCACCTCTTAGGCCTCTCAGGGTTCCCTTCCCCAAGCTTAGGCTTCTTTTGAGTTTCAAAACACAAGTTCAGTTTGTCAGAATGTACCTTTCTTTCCTATACATTTCTTTCAAGGGGTAGCACAGAGACTTTACTAAGGGCCTCATTACGACCCCATCGGTAGCCGTGCTGGTAAAAATGACACGGCTGCCGCTGGAAAAAGTAACACCCCATTCCCACAATGGGAATGGGGAGGATGGAAGCACCGGCACTGTGTGCAACAGTGCCGTAGCTTACGTCAAAGTCTTCGAGCCGGCGCCTTTCCGCCTGCCAGGACAGACCTGGGGGCGGAAAGGCATCCGACTTACAGACTTGTACTCTGCCAGTCCGGTAACAACAATGCCAGTGAGCCTACCAGCACCATTGTTACCGGACCAGCAGGGTCATATTGAGGCTCTAAGGCTGTGGATATCAGCCTTCTTTCTCCTGGAGGAATGGTCTCCTGTGTAAGGAAGGTATGGGCAACAGACTGTAAGACAGACACAAGTGACCACAGTTCAAGGGTGTTTATTGAACTTCAAAAAGGGTTTGAAAAATGCCTATCTCCTATATCTACAGGTGAGAGCAAGCTAAAACCATCAAATAATAATAACGCAATCCTAGTGTTGTCTTGTCCAAATAAAATGGCCTATACTAATAAACCTATTGCCAATCCTTACTTCTAAATACAAATCAAATAGTGTGGGAAACAGTGTTACAAAAAAGAAAGAAGTGTTCACAAAATGATATGTCAGGATGTTCAGGCCACTGGCCTCCCTTCCCCACTTTTTCACAAAGTACAAGGTGGTACACTCGAGCTAAGCAAAATCTCTGGCTTCTCCAGCGTGAGGATACGGTTCAATCATTAGCATCAGGCCCTTCCGTGTCCAAGTCTCTTTCCCTTTCAAATCTACTTCGTTCATGAAGGCCTGATGCAACAAACAACCAATAAATTCCTTTCCTCTTTCAGGTTTTTATAAGTACTCAATTTCTCAGGTGATTTACTATTCACCTCGGACCCCCCCGTCAGCCGGGCTCAGATCCTTTAAACACAATGTTCAATTAGTCTCCCTCCGCCAGGCTCGAACTAATTCCAAATTCCAATATAACCTTTAACACAAACTTGCTTTAGCCAAAAGCTTTTAGCTGATCTTTGTCCACCGGGCTCGGACCAACTTCATCTACTTTGTCATCAACTATCGAAGGCTTTCGAATCTGCACGCGGCTTTACTTGACCCGTTGCAGCACCACTTTGATTTCACAATTCTTTATCACTCTTCACATTTGCCACATTTCAGTTGGAATGTTAGGCAGAATACTGTGTGTGCAGTACCCTTACGGACCACTACACAAGATTAAGACTACAAATGGTAGTACAATTTCACCTTTGGTACAAGCCTGTATTACATAGAAAAAGTGGTAGCAGTGGCTGAGCAGCCATACTTATCTCAAGAGCAAATGAGCAGTATTAGAGATTACACAAAGAACTACAATCACTGTGACTCAAGCAAACACTGACTTCAAGGTTTCTGGTTAAAAAGTAAAAGTACATTTATTTTTAGACCATCTGTTCACAAAACACTTCACTTCTATTAAATTAAAACCACACTTTAAATACACTACACACAACTAATTCCCCTTGTGCAGAACAATTCAAGGTAAGTACCTTTGGATTTGACAGACCGGTGTTGTGAAACAAAGACGTTATCGTGGGTTATTACGCAATCACTTTTTGACAGTAATGACAGTTCGGTCTTACGAAAGAAAGGCGTACCCGCGAGAAGAAATGTTACCGTAGTCAAACACAATTAGCACATGAATTAACACAAGAGAGTTGGGGGTAAAAATCATAGGCAATACTTTTGTCAAGGCAGATAGAATCAAGAGACACTTCTAAAACGTAGATAAAAGTCAATAGGCCTGCGCCAGTGTCAAATGGGACAGGGCCCTGTTGTCGAGGATCACAAGGTTAGAACGGTTCACGATTCGAGATTGCCAGAAGTACTTAGCTATTGTCAAAAGGGAAGCAAAAGTTATAAGAGGGAAGGAAGACAAGGGCAAGCCTTGGGTGAGGAGAAAGGGTTCACCCCAATTCCTCGAAGCTGGACACAGTGGGCCTCATTCCGAGTACGGCATTAACCAATGGGGCTATTAACGCCTTGGTTGACGCCGTACCCGGACCGGCAGCGCCTTGGTGGATGGCGGAATTACCGCCCCATTCCAAGGTTGGCGGGGCGGTAATTCCCCATTCACCAAGGCTCTTCCCCATTCCCAAATGAGCCCCCATAGGGCTCAATGGGAATGGGGAAGATGCAAATAACGGTGACCGGTCACCGTTATTGGCTTGGAGGCCCCTTTGCGCCCTCGACTTTAACACCTGTTCAAAGCAGGCGTTAAGGGCGAGGGCGCAAAGGGAACTCGGAGTATGGCGGTAAGGGATCACCGCCACCGGTCTCGTTACCGGTGGCCGCTATCCCTTACCGCCATACTCGGAATGAGGCCCAGTACCTTATTCGTATGAAGAAAAGCTGGTGCTACGGCAGTTGTTCCTGGTAGTTCCTGCAGACTCACGGTTCCTGGAGCTTCAGTCTTGGGGACAAGAAGGAGGACGTCTGGAGCGATCTGCACTACCCAGGGATGAAGCCAGCAGCAGCAAAGAAACAGTGAATAAAAGGTGCGCTCCTTTAAAACAGGCAAGGCTCTTCAGATGGCTATCCGGACCACTACAGCTGTGTGCAGCGATTTCGACCAAGAAGAGGATCCTCTGGCTGTAGAAGGTGAGCTGGTTGATCCCACCAGGCTCAAGGGAAGAAGACTACGGACTAGATCTTCTCTTGTCGTTGAAGGGTAGATAGCTCAGGACTGCAGCAGGGCTTCACCGGGACTCGGGAGTTGCAGCAGCCATCTTCTTCTCTGCTTCTCTTCGGTTCCTTGCAGTTCCACTGGCGACTCTGACTTCCAGCACAAGAGTCCTGCCTTTTATGCCAAAATCCCCCATTCACACAGCCTGGCTGTCAATCACTCAGCAGGGGGGTTGTCCAGCCCGGACAACCACCACAGCCAATCGACACAAAGTGCGACTCGGGTCTCCAAGGAGACCCTGTCAGGGGGTGACTAAACCCCTCCCTCACATTCAGCCCACCTAGACACCCAGACGCCAAAGGAGGGCTTCTGGACAGAAGCCCGCCAAAGGTCGGTGAACAAAGGAGGCAAACCTGGTTTGCCATGCTAAGTAAAACACAAGGGGCCTCATTACACGGACGGCGGTAAGGGTGACCGTTTACCCTTACCGCCGTACTACGAGGTCCCTTAGCGGGTTGGTGCTTTAACGCCTGCTTTTTGCAGGCGTTAAAAACCAACCCGCTAAGGGACCTCGGAGCTAATTACGGCACCGCAAAATTGCGATGCCGTAATTAGCGCCTTCCCCATTCTCATAGAGCCCTATGGGGCAGAAATGGGAATGGGGAAGGGCAATGGCGGAAGGGGGATTTACCGCCCCTCCAACCTTGGAATGGGGCGGTAAATCCCCTTTCCGCCAAGGCGGTGCCGGTATTTTACCGGCATGAGCCATGGCGCTAATAGCGCCATGGCTCACCGCCTACCGTGTAATGAGGCCCATGGACTTTAACAAAAAGAAATGGCGATAAAACCCAACCGGAGCCAAAATAAAAAGTATTTGATCAAGCGGGTTTAAGTTCGAGGCTAATACAATAGCCTAAAACAGCACCACGTTTATATAGTATAATCGCCGAAGAAAAGTTAGGGTAGATACCACTGCCACCAGCCAAGTCTTAGTGTTAAGAGAGCAAAATAAAGCTCAGAGAGGCACAAACAAAAAGAGATAGGAACTAACCCTTTCCAATACTCCATGTAAGATGGGGTGTATTGAGTCTGCAGTTTAAATGACTACATAAAGTAAATGGCAACTTTACCTGTTTCTGGGGGACAATAGTCAGCCCCAGAAAAATGGAGTCAGTGGGAAGTCTCAAAGACAACCCTGTGTCACTGCACTGAAGGTGCTGTGTAACACACACAAAAAGTGGAGCTCACGGAGTGGTGTAGCTCCAGAGCCCAAGATCACACAAACAGTATAAATACACATGGAAAAACACATGTAAGAGTGGGAAAAAAGGTTCACACTCTTACCAGGTGGAAAAGATAAACCCCAGAAATCCAGCCAAGCTGCTGAGGGACTCACTAGGTGAGGGAAATTAGCCATAAATGAGAATTCTCCCTAACACGGATACCTAACAGAGACTTTGGAATGAGCACGCACGTGGTGCCAGACCACTCTGTCTAAGGTATCATATCTTGATTTCAAAGGTCAATCACTCATCTGTTGTTTAATTTTGTTCAGGTCATTTGCCACATACGCTTCATACAAAGTTCTCTTCAGCTTTCACTATATAATTTTGCCGCTTGCAACCTTGGCTTCAACATAGACCGGTCTGGTATCAGTCTCCTCAACTCATGGGCTGTGCTGACTTCACTGGCGCTGCTTTCTTGAAGGAGCCAAGGACAGTACCACAGCGGCAACGATTCTCCCCACCTTGACTATTGATGCGTGAGAGCCCCGGGTACCTCGACACACAATGCAGGATACTTCAGCCTTTATTCCTGGTCTTACGTTTCCTATTCTCGAAGGATCATGAAAGTAACAGTCTTTCGTTGAAAAGATGAAGGGCACTTGCCTCCTTGCGTTCCCCTTCGGTTTTGTGGTCTTTCGCCTTGTACTAAACTGCCATCTTGGAACTGCTGCTTCCTCGTGTGCTTTGCCTTGCTCAGAGTGTGCTTTCAGGCTCCGCCTTTTATCCGTGTGGGGAAGTGTAATGGAAGTCAGGTGTGTGTAATGGTCAGCAGTAATTGCCTGACCCTGCCTGACCATTTTATTGGGACATGACAGGTATACGGCTCGGGTGCTAGTCTGTTTTCTCTCATAGTGAGCTGTCCGGGAAGAAGTGTTCGTGTTGGGAAAGGGGGGGTGGTTGAGTTCCTAAGTATCCTACCTGGTAGAATGGGATTAAGGTGTTACAGGGAAGGGGATACCACGTTTTGCCATCCGGTGTCCCACTCCCCGAAGACTCCTCACCCAGGTGATCCTGCCTCACTAGTCCACCCGTAGGAACTGGATCCAAAAGCGATGGCCATGTCCTGGCCACATGGATTACAGGTCCCTGGGAACTAGCGGGTGAGACACATTCAGGTTTCTCATACCTGTCTACTGCTACAGATATCAAATCCCACGTATCCTTTTGTGGCTATCATAGTATCCGAAGCTCTGTTGCTCAATTTTCTCATATTTCATGGCCCCATAGCCTGCTTTGGTTGAGCTGCATCTCGCATCTGACACCATATGTGAGAGAGGCATGGTATCAAGAGAGATGACACAGACAACGGATGTACAGTTCCAATCAAAACATTATGAATGATCAAGATGGTTTAATAAAAAATACCCAAAGAAGAAACTCAAAAGCAGTTGGGAACAAACAACTGAGTATAAGAAGTCAAAACAAGAAGGATGGTTTAATGCCTAACTTGCCCTATGCTATGGTGGGATTTTCCCTACCTAAAGAAACTAAGGAAAGCCTGTGTCCAAAATAAGAATCTGTCTGTGTCAAAACCTATGCTTGTTCTCGCAACTATAACTAAATAGTGGAGAATCTGCTCAGCAAAATATAAGTGTTCAAATATTAAGGTTAAACTACTTGCAGCTTGAGTTCTTCTTGAGTTCTCTATCTCAAGTTCAATATAGTTACAATATAGCTTCACTGCAATAGAGTT
The DNA here is from genome assembly GCF_040938575.1 of Ambystoma mexicanum. NCBI lineage: Eukaryota > Metazoa > Chordata > Amphibia > Caudata > Ambystomatidae > Ambystoma > Ambystoma mexicanum. Next base: position 410,801,659 of record NC_090927.1, read on the forward strand.
TGGTCAAGTTCTGAAATTACCTTCTTTAAGCTCGAGTGCATCACAATTCACACCAAACGAAGGTGCAAGAAAACACCAGGTCCACTTGACCCGCCTTCAGGTTTGTTTCACCAGTTGTTTCACACCTCTTTGCAGCTTTTCCACCATTCAGGGTTTCCTATTCTAGGCGCAGTTATCAGACCACACGTTCCACCCATCACAGGTCACGCAACCAGTAACCCTATACTTTGTCTTTGGTGTGATTATTGATTTTGGTAACTTTCATATTAGGAGACTTTCTGGTCTGGGCACAGTTGTCAGACCGCATGGTCCACCCATCACAGGTCGCACAACCATAAATCTCCCCAAAGTGTTACTTAATGATGTGCAAAACAACTCTTCAATTTCTTCATAGATCTTTAGTTCTGTTCATATTGCGTTTTTCTGGCTGTGTGCCATTTGATATGTCTATTTGACTTAAAGTGATCGTGCACCATTCCGCACATCGTAGTTTAGTCAAATGATAGCTTTCTTTCAGTTCGGTATTCAATAAATGCAGCATTTACTTGGGCTCACTCAAATGGCACCTTTCTTTCAGTAATGATTTCTGCTCACTCGAATAGCACCTTTCTTTCAGTTCGGTATTCAAGAAATGCAGTACTGATTTGTGCTCGCTCAAATAGCACCTTTCTTTCAGTTCGATATTCAATAAATGCAATATTGGCTTGTGCTTACTGAAATAGCACCTTCCTTTCAGTTTGGCATTTAGTAAATGCAGCATTCCCTTGTGTTTGTGGACCCTTACTTATTTTAGGTGCCTCAGAGGCCTCCGGTCTCCCCAGTGTCTTCTGACACTTACCGGCTCTTCGCAGCTCTCGCGAATGGATTACCAAACCGCCAGTTTGCCGGGCACTTCATCACGCACACACCAGCCTCTGTGCTCTGCTCTGCTATACGGCAGTGCCTGCTGCCCGCCTTCCCATACGAGTGTTCCCAGTCCTGCCCAGTCCCTCTGGCAGTTCTCCCGGGATCCTAATCAGCGTCTCTGCTTCCTGGTCCTCGAGCACGGCAGATTCTCTTCTCTCTCTCTCTTCTGCTGCTGCTGCTTGTACGCTTTTGGGAACCACCTTTTATACTCTTTTCCACTGTTAACAGGCTGCAGGTGAATGAGTCAAACTCAATTGCCTGACCTTGCATAAACCTGCTAGTGTGACATACCTGGTCTTCATTACTGGATGCCTCCAGGCCCCTCTTCTTCATCCCACTACTAGAGTGGTGTTTGCAATAGGAAGTGTGAACCACTCTTAGCTGCCTCTTCTTCTCAGTACTTGGTGGGAAACTATAGGGAAGGATGGGATAAGATTGACAGTATCCCATGAAGACTGAGGGAGGGTCAGGTAGGTCAGTGTTAGTAAAGGGGGATACCATGTCTCGCCTTCAGGTACCCTTTCTCCAATCCCCAAGTATCCTCCACCAATGTGATCCTCCCTCGCTTGTCCACCCCAGGGGTTGGGATCCAAAAGCGATGGCCTTTCCCTTGTCACCTGAACAGAAGATCTCTGGGGAGTAGATGTGAGATTACGTTCAGGTTTCTCACAGTTTCAACATGTGTACATGGGCCTGCTCCCATCAAACCATTAGTAATGCTAGTACTGCAAAGATATGATAAAGCTGTAGGTCTGAACAGATGCTGTTAGCAGTATTCACTTGGGACTGTGCTCGTTGGTGCTTTGCTGTGCAGTCTTACAGAGACTGAGGCTGCACAGGGACCAAGCTTTAGCTCGTGATCGTGAAGAGGTTTGCAATTAATTTTACTCCACTAGGTGGTGCTGCAGTGAGCCACTGATGCCAGCGTGGTTGATCGCTGTGAGGATCTCCCTCAGCAGTAGTAGAACTGCGCGGGATGCCGGGTGACTAGTGCTGGTAAAATGAAGCTGCTCATGTGAAGGCATCATGAAACAAGACACAGACTATAGAAGTATGTTTCAAACTAAATTATTTTATTAAATCAAATGTCAAGATGGTTAAAAGTCTTTCTTGCCCTATGCTATGGTGGGATTTCCCTATCGGGATAAAAATAAGGAAAGTCAGAGTTAAATAGTTCCACTTCTAAGTCTGTCTATGTCCACAACCTATACCTGCCCTCACCATTTAGACTAATAATGTGTAGGAATGTTAATAACCAAAGAAGCAACGCACAATGCAAAGTTTGTAGCTTCTTCCAGCTCTCAGCTTTCTTTCCCCAAGTATAATATAGTCCCACAAACGTCTCAAGATGACCTCTCTCGAGTTCCAAGCAACATAGTTCAAGATAATCCTCTGGGTTCCCTTTCCCAAGTCTCATACAACACAATTCCAAACAAAAAGGCAAGGGTATTGAGACCTCGCTCTAAAGACAACACAAACAGGTTTCTCAGTCTCAGGGCTCCCTTCCCCCAAGACTTCAACTTTTGTACGTGTTGTAGTTTATTTGAGCAGTACATTTTCCCAATATGCTGGGTCTTCAGCATTCAGGGTTCACTGGTCTAGGCGCAGTTGTTAGACCACACGGTCCACTCATTACAGGTCACACAACCAGGATCCCTGGGCTCTTCAGCCCCTTGCCAGTTCCTTAACACTTGCTTCTGGGCGCCAAGGGTTTCCTTGATATCTGTCCTCGTGCCCCACGATGTTCCTTGGCACTTACTCCTGTGTACCAAGGTGGTTCTTGGCACTTGCTCCTGTGCACAAAGGTAATTCTGCTTAATGTCTTTAGGTGAGCCTCCTGGCCTCATGTAAAACGTCCCACTGCTTTTGACTTGCCCGTTGTCAGCCTCTGGGGTTGTCCCTCACAGTTCTTATTAGGGGGGTTCATATGTAAAATGGTTTTAATGTACTTTGAAGATGAATTGCTCTCAGTGCAATGGTTACTTATGTTGCTTAAAGTTTAAGTTGCAAAATAAAATACTCTTGTTAACTTAAAGTGCATTCTTGTTCTTGAAGGTCAAATATAAGTTTGAAATGCACTCTTGTAAGTTGAATATATGCCTGTTTGCCATTCAATATTCAAAATGCACTTTGATAGTTAAATGTCGGTTTGCTTTCAGTTCAGTATTCAAAATGTACTTTTGTAATTGAATATGAAATATGCTTTCAGTTCGATTTTCAAAATGCACTTTTGTAGTTGAATATGATTTGTGTTTTCAGTTTAGTATTCAAAATGAACTTTTCTGTTTGAATATAACTTGCCTGCAGTCTGTTTCGTTCCTTCTCAGTGTCTGCGTGCCCTTCCAACACTTCCAAGCGCTCTGCTCCTGCTCCCGGTTCCTACCATTTCTGATTTCTACTGGAGCCAGGAAACACTGCTGCTGCGAGCCTACCTTTTGTTCCGGTCTTGCTCCTTCTGCTTTCCAGTGGACGGTGACAGTGTCCTATGTAATCTGGTATTAGGAAAGATTCCTCTTTACTGCACCTTTCCTTCCATCTCTATGGACTGTAGAGGAGGCATGGTATCACAAGCAGAGACTGACACAATGGGTACAATTTGTAAAACCTTTATTTAAATGGTTGGGATTGGAAAAACTCCTGTCTGCCCTATAACTAAGATGGGAGTAGTCTCGACCATCAAATAATAAAATAACGCAGTCCTGGTGGAGTCTGTCAAATCAAAATAGGCTATGCTATAAAAAATGAATGCCTGCCCTATCTCTTGTACAAACAAGGATGAAAAGGAAACATTTCTACAAAAGGAAAACTCAGTGTTCAAATGATAATATGGTTGAAGCAGCTCTCCTTCCCACATTAGGCCTCATGGAGTAAGGCGATCCTTGTAGGCAAGATGACACACTCTGGCTTGGTTTCCAACACAATATATATAGTTCAAAAAGCTGTGGATCAAAGCCTGACTGGTCTTCCACGCTCGAGACGACTCTTTCGCTTTCTTCCAAAATAATGTCTTATCCAAAACATTCCCAAAGATCCCCCTCTGCTGGGCTCAGACCTTTCACCACACAGTTCTTTTAGATATCCCTCTGTCGGGCTCAGATCTCCTACGATAAAGTTCAATACAAGTTGCAAGGGGGGCTCCCTCCCCCAAGTTTATTTCACTTCAGGTCTCCCTCTGTCGGGCTCGGAGCATTCACATTAACTTTCAACACAAACTTCGGGTCTCCCTCTACTGGGCTCGGACCCCTTTTGGGTGTTGAAGACTTTCGAAAGTGCGTGGCATATTTGTCAGACCACTGCAGGACCACTTCGATTCAAAGTTCACTGTGTTAATTTCACTCTACCCTTCTCTAGGAATTAATCTTCTTTCATTTACTTTTAATGTGCATTTGCTTTCTCACTTCGAATAAAGTACCTTTCACTGAGACTTTCGAGTGGGTTATTTTCTTTCACCAGACCACTCCGTTACTTAGTATTGCTGATTTCCCAGCTGTTCTTTACATCAAAGTTCATTTACAGGTCTGCCTTTCTTCGCGTCTCAACCACGTGTCCAGCCTTCACTTGTGATATAATGTTGCTATTTCATTCACTTTAACACACACCGGACTCTCAGGTCGCTTGCAAACTCACTGGGTGTGTGCGTGTCTTTCTTGTTTGACGTTTTCTGATTTTCGAGTCACGGTTAGTACCACAAGCTTGACCTCACCTCGCCAACTCTGCCCTTCACCCGAGAGGGTTGTTGGCTTCCTTGAAACACAATCTTCCCTTGTGGGTTCTGGCCTTCTACACGTGTCTTTCGTGGCCTGTTGGAGGCAACGTCCTCATATAGGGAAGCCTTGGGGTTTTCGTCCACGGCTCTCGTCCCTTGGTCTGTTGCTCTGCTCTAGTAGGTGTGGCTTTGTCCCAGAAGTTCTGCCCATTCTTGTGTTCCACCTTGCTAAGAGTGTGTCTTTGGTTTCTGTTTTTTATTCATGTGAGGATAGTTAATTGGTATCAGATGTATGCACTTAGGATTAGGAGTCTGACTTTGCCTGACCCGATTAGCAGGACATGGCCAGTACGATTTAAGCAAGTCAGTGTTGTTATTCTCAGTCATCCTCGGTCCAGTGTTTTCGTAAAGGGGGGGGGGGGGGTTTGGATCTCGGAGCATCCTAAAACATAGGTGGGTTTGATAAACAAAATATGGGTGAATACCTCAGCTTGCCATCAGCTCTCTCACCCCCACTCCCGAAGACCCTTCACCCAGGTGATCTAACCACACTGTTCCACCCCCAGGGTCTGAATCCAAAGGCGATGACCATTCCCTGGCCAACTGAGAGAGAGATCCCCAGGGACTAGCAGGTGAGACACCCTCTGGTTTCTCACAGGACCCCAAACATTTTGCTTTTATTTTTGTATATGGCCTGTTAATCTTTTCAGTGCAGTGAAGCCTTAAGCTACACTACACTGGCTTTTGCTCATCTGCTATGGGGAAACTGACATGTCGTTCAGGCTGTTAGTACTGGGAAACATTGTTTCCCTTAGTTTTCCTACTTCGTTATGTAAGGAATGCATGGTATCAATAGTAAGACGGGCACAAGTGACCATAGTACAAGGGTGTTTATTGAACTTCAACAAGGGTGTGATAAATGCCTATCTAATCCTAAATCTACAGATGGGAGCAAGCTACGACCATCAAATAATAATAATGCAGTCCTAGTGGTGTCTCATTAAAATAAAAGGGCCTATACTAAAAATAAATATTGCCAATCCTTACTGCTAAATACAAATAGTGTGTGAAAAAGAAAGAAGTGTTTACAAAATGATATGTCGGGATGTTCAGGCCATCGGCCTCACTTCAACACGTTTTCAGCACAGGACAAGGCAGTTCACTCGAGAAAAGCACACACTCTGGCTTCTTCGGCACAATGATACAGTTCCATTACCAGTGTCGGGGCCTTCTGTGCCCAAGTCAGTATTGATTCAGAGGGGCCGATGTATCAAAAACAAAACACAAAGGGCCTCATCACAAGTTGGGCAGTAGCTCTTAAATGCGGCGGTAACGCTATTACCGCCACATTTAAGGGTTTGTCCAAACAGGAGTCTGGCAGCATTTACCCCCAGCTCCAAGTTGCGGGTAAATGTGCCATAAAAATTGCCATTTTCGGGTGCAAGTAGCACAGAGCTATTAGTTCACGCTAATTGCACTGAAAATGCCCCATTTATGGACCCAATGGGGAATACCCATTACCGCCCAACCCTTGATCTGGTGCTAAATGCGCCGGACCAGGTGCGGTAATGCTATTCATACTGCCGGTATACCGCCCGACTGGTGATGATGCCCAAGTGTTCAAGTATTCAATTCTGATGACTCACTCTTCACCCTGGAACCCCCTCAGCCGGGCTCAGATCCCTTTTTACAATGCTCATTACTTTGGATCCCCCTCTTCTGGGCTCAGATCCCCCTTTACCATAGTCAGAGAATATTCTTTCTCGGGTGACTCACGGTTCACCCCGGTCAGATAGCTCAATGAGCTGAGTGCCCGTATCTAACATCTGTGTGCAGCCTGCTGATGCAGGGTTGAATCCTGGCAGAGCCAACTCAACCTTTCATCCTTCTGAGGTCGATAAATTGAGTACCACGCTGTGGGATAATAATATCAACTGTTATCTCAGCGCTCAAATGCCTGCAGGCTTGTAGCGCTATATAAAACTAGATATTATTATTATATTATCATCCCCCTCAGCCAGGCTCAGATACTTGCTCTTTACACATTAATCTCCCTCAGCCGGGCTCAGACCAATTTCAGTTCGCATCAAACTATCAAAGACTTTTGAATGTGCACAGGGATTAGCTTGACCCATTGCAGGACTATTTCGATATCAAAATTCCCTTCTCACAGTTTGCTTTAAGAAAAGCTCTCAGCTAATCTCCCTCTGCCGGGCTCGGTCCAACTTCATTTACAAGGTTAAAAAGTCTTTGGACTTCATGTCCCAGAATGCACTTTTCATCAACTTTCACCTTCCTGTTTGGGTCCGGCCACTTGCCCGCTTTACTTGGTGCATTCCCCCACGTGCTCTGCTTCCCACCTGCTCACCGAGTCTGTTGATCAAACTCACCAGGCAGCATTGTGATGTCAGTGGCTTTGTCCTTTGGCATGGCTATGAGGTCAGGGTCTCACCACCTGCCCCTCTTCATCCTTGGGGTGAGCACTGGCCCCAAGATAACATGCAATTGTCCAGGCCTCAACAGCAAGGTCCTGGCTGCCTGAGTCCAACACATAGGAGGCACGGCTCCTGTGACACGCTGCAGCCCTTCCATCTCACTGGGCCAGCATCGCTGCACGCTGCCCTCCTCTGGATTCACCTTATAGCTCCCACCCTTTGGTCTCTCAGCTCAAGACAATCTTCCCAGCTTGCTTTTGGTGTTTGCAATTTGAAGAGGGATCCTCTGCCGGTCTCAGCCTTGCAGCCTCCTTCTTGCTCCCCCAACTGCATCTGACCTTTCCTCACCAGCAGCTTCCCTTTATGCAGCTGTGGGATGTTAATGGGTAGCAGGTGTGTGATTAGGGTTGGGTCTGCCTGAACCTGCCTGACTTCATTAAGGGGACAACCTGCTGTCAGAGTGTTGTAGTCTGTCTTCTGAGTCTTAGTTGTTTTTTCATTTGTAATCTTCACCCCTCGGGATCGCCTCTTTTTTATCCGAGTATTATGCGAAAATGGGAGGGGCAGATGCTGTGTGTTGGAAAATACCCCAAAAAGACAGACGGGTTGTATGGTTGTGGATAATTGCTGAGAGGGGGATAAAGTGTCTCACCTAGGGTATTGCCATGAGAATGACCCCAGACTTCCCTACACGGGTGATCCTCCCGCACTGGTCCACCCACCCCCAGGGTCTGGATCCAAGGGCAATGGTCGTGCCCTGGCCACCCGAATAGAGGATTCATGGGGTCCAAATAGGGGAATACCCCTAGGTTTCTCACAGTTATTACTTTTAGTAACATTGTTATCACCTGTGGTAACTTTTTATCATTGTACAATGCATTTTACAATGCAGTACAATGAGGTACACATTTTGTTTTGCCCTAGACTGACACTCTGAGAATTTTTGGTTACTCACTCTAGGTGTGCTAAATGGACAAACTGGTGGCAGCAGTAACCTTTTTTTTTCTTCAAATAAGTTTTTATTAACAATTTTAATCAGAGTACATTAACAAAAAGCCCCCCCCCCCCCCAACAACCTCCCCTTGTCCTCCCCCACCCACGATCCAAGAGCACCCCAGTTTGCGACCTTGCGTGTTAGAACAGTCTTAGCTATTGTGTGAAACATTGACAACTTCCCAGGGTCAACCGCTCATTTGGACCCCCTGCAACAGTTCTTCACAAGTCAGATTTGTCTTGCGGGGAAATTATGCCAAGGAGTTCCATGGCCTTGGGACACCAAGCTCGCCGGGCTCCCGCTTTTAGGTATGTCAATAAATTGGACCAATCTGAGACAAACCGCATGTGGTCCCCCTGGATAGAGTAGGTGAGCCATTCCAGGGCTATAAACGACCATATTTTGGCAAACCATTCATGTTCCTGTGGAGGTTCTCTTGATTTCCATTTTCGGGCCAGGACCAGAGCTGCCAACATCATCATCATCATCACATAAAGCTTACGGTCTGCCCTCGCTGCGAGGGTTGCCAAGACCCCATTTAGACCCATCAAGTGCAATCCTCTGTTTTGGCCAACCCTGATTCCCAAGACCTGGGTAACCGCCCGCTGTACCTGGTTCCAGAACTGGTCAATATCTGGACATTCCCACCAGATATGAGCCCAGGAGCCCTCTGCCCCGCACTCCCTGCAGCACAGCCTAGACGCATTGGGGAATATTTTATTTAGCCTGACCGGGGTTAGGTGCTACTGGAGTATCAGTTTCAGCCACATTTCCCAAATCTGAATTGACCTTGTAAATTTGGGAATCTGAGACCACAGGTTTTCCCAGACCGGCTCGGCTATCACTGTCCCAGGTCACCCTCCCATTTCTTCATATATTTTTTGCTTGACAGGATTTCTCCTTGCTTGATATGTTTATAAATAGAAGCTAGAACCCCTTTGCCCCCCGCATCTGTGTCTAGGTACTTTTTCGAAAGGGATGAGGGGGCGGGACCCCGCCTGCTTAACCAACGGGTGAGAGAGCCAGGGGCTCATCTGGAGATAGGAAAATCTCTGTGTCTCACCTATACCAAAACCTTTTTTACACTGCTCAAAGTGTTTAACCTCGTCTCCGACAAACATGTCTCTCACCATCCTGCAGCCCCCTTGGTGCCAGATGTTAAAGGCCGACGCTCGAGTGTATGCTGGGGTGAACTGCGGGTTGCTGTGCAGGGGCATGTAGGGGGAGGGGAAGGAGGTGATGTGCGCCCTTTTTATCGCTTGGTCCCAAGCCTGTCCCGTTGTCGCGGTTATTACGCTACAGTACATTTGGATAGGTCTATCAGGTCTCGGCAACCACAGTATCCCCTCTAAGTCCCCCCCCCGCCACCGCTCTGTCCATCATCCTCCAAACTTTCTCCAGGTCATCCCTTTGCCAATCCCTGATAACACGGATCCGAGCCGCCAAGTAGTAAACCCTGAAGTTCGGCTCGCCCAAGCCGCCCCGTGCTGGCTGAGTCTTCATTAGTGAAGCTGCCACCCTCAGGCGTTTCTGGGATCAGACGAATCCGGTGGTTATTTCTGGACGGCTTTGAAGAAAGACGCTGGGACGGGTGCAGGAAGAGCTGAAAAAAAGTACAGCAGTCGAGGTAGCATCGCCATCTTTAAAACATTAATACGTCCCAGCCAGGATATCGCCAGGGTGTTACTCACCACTAGTTGAACAGGTCGGGACGTTGCTCAACCTTAAAACACTAGAGGAGAGGGAGCTGCTCCGGTAAGTCTTCAGTCTAAGCTGGTATGTTCCGTTACCGGAACTCTGCAGAACCAGACCTCCTCAACTTGAGGAGCTCTTTAGTGCACCACACCCCTTTGTTGTTAAGGAACACAATCAAAGGAATTGGTTACCCACACCGCTACACCAAAGCTGCAGAAGTAAATAAAACACAGTTATAGGGTGAGGACTACAAAACCAATATATACTGTTTTAGCGAGAAGGAGGAATACCTGAAATAAGCTTGGTAGGGCTGTGTAGTCGGGACATATTACTGGGAAGGAAGAAAACAGATAGGTCAATCCCAAGTTATACCAATCTAAACCCAAAATGCACAATATTGTAGAAGGCTTACCCTAACAGGAGAGTGGTTTGAGAATTGGAATAAACAACGACAGGAAAAAATAACAAACAGGGAGTTAGTACAGCAGACTACCCCGAACGGCAAGAGGGACGCCTCTAGTTTCGGGATGGTGCATTGAGTCGGATAGCGTTCATAAATGCACTGTAGTAGCTGTGGAGTAGTTGTTTAAAGTGTCCCAATTTATGAAACAATCTAGAACAAATAGAAAATCCAAGGAGAAAAAACCACTTAACAGTCAAAAACTGATTGAGCAAAGTTCTAAACAGCAAGGACAGGATAATCTGAAATAATGCTTACCTTTACAAGGGTGACTGAACTCACCAGGTACACAGAACGAGTACTTCAATGGCAACTTCTGCAGTCAAGATCACAGGAGATTAGCACTGACTCGTGGGTAGATGTAAACCCACTGTGGGAACCGTTGGAGTGCTTATGGACCGTTGATCACGGCTGCCGGGAAGTGCAGCGTTCGGAGAAGAACCCCAGCGGAAGGGAGCTGTAGAAGAAATCGCCAGAAAGGCGAAGGTGATCGGCGTGCAGGCGAAACTGTTGCCGAAACAAGTGTGTCATCAAATCCGAGTCCCCTAAATGCATAGAAAGAGAATAGTCGAGGGATGTAATCTGAGGTCAAAAGGTAGGTTGAAAATCCAAAATTCAGGCAATGCGGCAAGATAACGCTAATTAGAAGCAGCGTTGTGAAGTATACAAGCCTAATTTAAACCTCTCCTTGTGCGTGGGGTCGGAGCCTATCCCGCTGCACACGTGACAAACAGGTCATGTGACCTCCATCGAATCGGGAGGCAGAGCGTCCGCGTCTCCATGGCAACCTCAAGCGCTGCAATAATGGAGATGCGGAAAAGCGAGCGAAGCGGCTGCGTGGCATTGTCAAACTCAGGGATTTCGTAACACAGGAGCCTCCAGTCAACCAATTTGGATTTGAGCTTCTGAAGGAGAGGAGGATAATTTGCCTTGTAAAGGTCCTCAGCCGTTTTGTTAGATATATTCCCAGATACTTTAAAGAGTTACAGAACCATCTATATTTATACTCCTTCACAAGGTTTTGCTCTGTGGTGTCTGACAATGAGAGGGAGAGGATTTCAGATTTATGCATATTCATTTTTAACCCCGCCACCTGGCCAAAACAGACCAGCTCCCTAGTTACCACACATGAAGAAGAGTTGGGATGAGTCAGCGATAGAATCATGTCATCCGCAAAGGCTGCTACCTTGTGGACGGAGCCTCCAAACGGTATTCCCTCTATATCGCTGGCTGCCCTTACTGCTGCTAGAAAGGGTTTCAGGTGGAGAGCATAAAGAAGAGGTGACATTGGGTAGCCTTGTTTTGTGCCCCTCCCTACCGGGATAGGGGGTGAGATATAGCCGTTGATTGCTAGTCGGATAAGTGGATGTTGGTAGCTAGGCCTGAATCGGTCGATATATAACTGGGACCGAAGCCCATCTTGGCCATAGCCGCGAAAAGGAATCCCCATTCGACCCAATCGAACGCCTTCTCGGCATCGATTGCTAGCAGAAGGGCCGGTATTTCCCTCTTCTGCGTCTTTTCTACAAGGTGGGCCAATCTTCTTACATTGTCTGATGTTTGCCTGCCGCTAATGAACTCAGACTGGTCTGTGTGGATACATTTAGGAAGGATAGTGTCTAATCGGTTCGCTAGAACTTTGGTGTGAATTGTAGCGTCCATGTTAATTAAAGCTATAGGGCGGTAGGACCCACAATCTGTCGGGTCTTTCCCCTTCTTATGAATTAGGATCACTACGGCTTCGTCCATGGATTTGGGGAGGACCTTGGTGGAACCTATAAAATTAAACAATTTAGTAAGGAGGGGAATTAAGACCTCTTTGTGTACTTTATAAAACTCAGATACAAACCCGTCTGGGCCAGGGGCCTTGTTGGAAGGCAAGTTGTTGATAACCCTTCTAACTTTGTGTGAAGTAATCTCGCCTTCCAGAAACTCCCTGTCTTCCAACGAGATCTGATGTAAGTCTATCGTATCTAGATATGCCACCTGCTCAGGGAGAGGAGGGTTATCGGAGGTATAAAGGCCGACGTAACATTTGCAGAATTCGCTTTCTATATCTGAATTATTGTCGTATACTTGCCCTCCCACCCCCTTGATTTTCAAAATGGATTTGTCTACTATCTCCTTTCTTAGCAGTCTGGTCAGAAGACTATCAGATTTGTTTGCTTTAATATAATATCTTTGGCACAGCCAGAGGAGACTGTGCTCTGCCGCTCTTGTTTGTATGAGATTCAACTGCCCTCTGACTGCCCTGTATTCCCTTTTAATGGCTGCCGATTGTTTATAGCCCATCTGCGCCATAGTTCCTTTGAGTTTGACTTCCAGTTGTTGTTTCTCTAGCCTCAACTCCTGCTCTCTTCTGGCCTTGATAGCTATAATTCTCCCTCTAATCGTTGCCTTGAGGGCATCCCACCAAATCTGCGGGGTCGGGTCATCCCAATTGTTGTGATTAGCAAACTCTACTATTTCCCCCTCTATCTCCTTTACCAAAATGGGATCCTTGAAAAGTGAGACCGGGTACCTCCACTTCCAAAGACCCGGGGGTCCCCATGCTCTAGTTAGCGATAACATAAGTGGAGCATGATCGGCCAGGGAAATGGCACCTATCTCCATGTCAGTGACTCTCCCCACCAGTGGTTTTGATAGCCATACATAGTCAATACATGAATGTACTCTGTGTGCATGCGAGTAAAAAGTGTAACCCTCCAAGTTTCCGTGGAGTTCCCGCCAAGCGTCAACCAAGGCCAAATCCTGTATCTTCTTTACCAGGTCTCCGGAGGGTCTCCCATGTGTAGCCCATGAGGGTGAGCTCCTGTCCTTCGAGGGGTCTCATGCTAGGTTAAAATCTCCCATTAGCAGAATGTTAGCCCTGGCAAATTTCCCTAGGTGGGAGAGAGCGTTTTGAATGAAGGGGTCCTGGGCAGGATTTGGTGCGTAGAGAGACGCCACTGTAAAGGACTCCCCCCTTCCCTCTAGGATCACTGCTAAATACTTCCCCTGGTCGTCTTTCTGCGTCCCAGTGATGGCCAAGTCTAGCCCATCTTTCAGAGCGATCAAAACTCCCCCCTATTTACTTGCTTGTGTGGCCTGAGCGAATCTCGAGTACCCCCGGAATTTTATCCTCTGCGTGTCCTTAGAATGAACATGGGTCTCTTGTAACGTTACTATATGGGGCTGTTCCCTCCTTAGAAACCTCTCCACCTTTTTCCTTTTAACCTGGGAGTTGAGCCCGTTTACGTTTAGTGAAAGTAGCTTAAAGGAGTCCATGTTAGACATGCGGGGGGCTATAGTTTTACTTTTAGTCTCACTAAGAGCCGACACCCCTGTCTCCGCTGCCCTGGGAGCGGTCTCGCACCCTACTGGATACATCCCTGAGTTGGGACTCTTGGATCTTCCCTCCCCCCATCCCCACCCCCCTTCTTTCCCCTCATCCCTCCCCCCTCCTTCCAGGAAAATCTGACTGGTACAAGACCCCCCTCGTACTACAAAGACGGGAGCCGGACCTTATAGGTAACCCGGACCCACCCCACGCAGGATTTCCCAATCCCATTCCAAGACACCAGCCCACCCCCCTCAAGTACAAACCTTACTGAACCACTTGAATTATACCACACAACTGCATTGGCGAATTCCCTTCCCCGACTCAGCCTTAGACTACCAAGACATCTTGCTTCATCAGGAACCATTAGTGGAACCCCTGGCCACATCGGGGGGACCCTCATCCGCATTGTTGACAATTTTCCTGGGAGTAGATCCCTTTTCGCCCTTCCTCGCTCTCTTAGACCTGACCGTAGAGCATTTGCGCACACTCGGGTGAATCTCCACCCCCGCAGGGGACCTGAAGGGTGCTCCTTCAGGCCCAGATGGGCCAGCCCTTGGTCGCAGGTTGTAATCTTGTGGTAAGAGCCCTGCCAGATGAAAGTCAGACCGAACGGATGGGACCATCTGTAGCAGATTTGATGAGAGCGTAAATAGTTCAAAACCGGACCCATTTGCTTCCTTTTAATTAGAGTTATCTGTGCCAAATCTTGATACTGGAAGATTTTGTGGCCATTGTAGGTGAGGTGGGTGGCCTTTCTTGCCTTTTCCGGCACTTTCTCTTTCATAGCGTAATTGTGGAAGGCCAACAAACATCTCTCTGCCTCGCACCTGGTTCCAGTCTGCGCTGGCCCACCCTGTACATTCTGTCAAATTGCATCTCTGGTTCGGAATCAGACTCCAGGAGGTCTGCAAAAATTGATTTAAGGGTTGGAGTCAGCTCCTGATCCGGAATGTCTTCGGGCAGGGATTTGACTCTGATATTCACTCTCCTTGACCTGTTCTCCAAATCTTCAGCCTGTAACTCGAGATTTTGTGTGGCGGCGGCCAGCGTTTCCAAAAGATTGACGACTTTCCTTGCATCTTCTGTCAGCTCTTGGATGGCCCTCTCATTAGTGTCCACTCTCTCTTCCACTTTGTTAATACCCCTTTTTATTTCTCTTAGACCTTCCGCCAGATCCTCTCGCAGCTTGTCCATCTGCTTCTGCCCCACAGCCGTGATCTTGTCGACCAATTCACCCATGAATTGGGCGAGCATTGCCTGGGACACAGGCCTGTCCTGCTCCCCCTGGCCAGAGGAGGCGGATTGATCATGTGTCCATTCTCCATTCTCTTGGCCCTCAGTTGTCCCGAGATCTTTTAGCCAAATCTTCGTCAGGGGGCCATCCATCCCCTTTTTGGATCAGTTCAAGGGGCCAAGCGCGTCTTTCCCTCTGTTCCTTGATATTTCCGGCTGCCTCGCTTTATGTGGTGGTGGCTGTCCTTTGAGGGAGCGACCTATCTGCCGGCGAGGCAGTAGGGGTCACGAAAGGGGCTTTTTGCCGGGAAGGGGCCAATGTAGTGACACTCAGGCTGGTACGATGTAGATTCACTAACTGGCCCATGCCGCCTCTGGCTCTGTAAGACTTTGTGGGTGGACCGGTGAACTGTCAGACTGATGGTCCCCCTGCAGCTTGTGGCCCCCCCCAGCTGGGCCCATGTTGGCCTCCGCCCCTCCTTAGGTCCGCTGAGGCCCAATGAAAGCCTCCTCCGTGGAGAGTAAGGCTTGTCCAGGAGAGCCCCCGGAGACCGTGTTGAGATAAATTGTAATGCTCCAGGGGATGCCGCTCCAGCCCAGGCAGTGCGGAGGGGTCACCCCCAGAAGTCAATGTTCAGGTGCCTGTGCCAGACCCTCCATGGAAACACTTAGGCAAAAAGGGCCCCCCGCCCCTCCAGCTATAGGGGCTTGGGGTGGTCTGCGCCGCCCTTCCGTAGCTGGAGCGTGCTGAATGAGACGGGAACCGAGCACTCCCACCATCTCACTGTCATGATGCCTGCCCCCGGGAAACCAGACCAGGCCCAGCAGCCCCGGAAGCAGGCCTCACGCCATTTGGAGCATGCCCAAAAGCCCCAGTTAGGGGTGGTTTGGGTGTAGTCCTGGCGCCTTTGGCGCCAGGCGCCAGGCTCATTAATGATAACTTACCTAAAGCAGACCATGCTGCTTACTCACCTGATGCAGACCATGCTGCATGAAGACCTAAGCCAAATGAGGCTTAGGAGGGACTATTTTAATGCAGGGACTATTTTCTTACCTGGGTGGGGCAGTGGAAGAATACTTACCTGGGACTTCTTCCAAAGCTATTTAAGCCACGCCCGGACAGCCACACGGGCTTCGCGTTATTCTGCAGTAGCAGCGTAACGCTCACCGTGCCTGCAGCAGCTTCCAGTCTTCAGCCACGCCCGTCTACACTCCGGAGCTCCTGAACCCTGCAAGGAAAGCAGACGGAAAGGTTAGAGCAAGAGTTTTATTCATACTCACCTGAATCCTG
Organism: Ambystoma mexicanum; assembly: GCF_040938575.1. Classification (NCBI taxonomy): domain Eukaryota; kingdom Metazoa; phylum Chordata; class Amphibia; order Caudata; family Ambystomatidae; genus Ambystoma; species Ambystoma mexicanum. The sequence continues at coordinate 410,817,701 of NC_090927.1, forward strand.
CATCTTCCCGACTTGGACCTGGAAGAAAGAATCCATTAGACGCTCTTACCGCGCCTCCTGCAACGCCGCACTGAACTCACCTGTTGCCATTTTCAGCATTCCTTCACGCGCATCTTCTGTTCACGGCCGCTCTTCATCACCTATGGACATAATAACAATAAGGTGAGCAACAGAGAGTTATCTAAGACAACAAAGGCAAATATTAAGACTTACTTGAGATCACCGGGGATACTCACCTAATCTCGGGTCGGCGCGACCTTTTCCGCATCTGCGCCGCACCGCGGCCCCTATGGGGAAATATTCTGCTACAGACTTACCCGGTTGCGGTAAACGCTTCAATCCACGGATCTTCCTCCGAATGGATGCCTGAAAAGGAAAAGACCACAGGTTAGAGCAAGCTTCCCTCTTTATTCCGAAGCAGCTTTTATAAACACTTACCTGCGCATTTCTGGTTGCCACGTGAACTCTTTCCAGATCCATAAGGGCAACCTAGGGGAATTGGACAGAGTGAATTCCAGACGTTTTGAACTCTTTATAACTATTACCTCTACGGAGTCAACACCGTCTGCAACTCGCCAACTTCCCACACCAGTGAGGCAACTGGTCATCTACGCGCCCCTGCACTTGAAGCAGGATGGAGAGTTCATCTTTCCAGATTATCAGGTGAGAATCTAAAGGAGTCCCAAAGTAATTCATGGGGAGAAGGTGGGGTTAAGCTTAAACCTCACAGGTGGTTAATTCCCCCTTTCTGCATTACAGAAGAGTATTCATACGAGCCACACAGACCAAGCTGGGTGGCCCGGTCCACTCCGTCATCTCGGCGCTCCGTGTATCACTGGAAGAAGTAACATCAGGCCGGTCCAGATCAACGCCCCCGTGGACACCAGATGAGCGTAACACTCACGCTCAGTTCTTTTGTGGTGGCGCACTTCACGTCCCGCCGCAGGCCCCGGGCCCTAGGAAGCAGGTCTTCCCAGACCGTGGGGTCCGCACCACCACAGGGCGGCCTCCCAACCGGGGGTGGGGAGGGCTGGGCCACCACACGAGCACCTCCCTCAACCCCCCCACCGCAACCTCCATACCTTTGCTCCTTGGGGGGACACAGGCTAGCCACGCTTCCTCTGGGGGTGGTACAGCTCCTCCTGTTGCCCCTCCTCACTAGCCCAGCTGGGTCTGCTGAAAATGGTCCCACAGGGCTTCGAGGTCCGCCGTCGGGTGGATGGGCACAGGTCGTCGCTGGAACCCACGTCAGACTCACTGCTCTCTCAGCCAACTTGATCCAGGGGCTGTCTGACGCGGGCCGCGATGTGCCATGCCACGGCCAAAATGCTGAACTTCTCCGCCGTAAGTCGGAGGGCCGACCCACACGCCCCCATTGTCCCGCTGTGCTCCGACGGTTTTCCCTGCCCTCTGCGGGTGCCGGGGAGGGCAGATGCGCTTGGGAAGTGGTTGCCTACGTTTCACAGGTTGGGAGCCCGGGAGTCGCGGTCCTTACAGCGACACAGCCATCTTGGAATCTGGCAGCAGTAACTTTTTTACATTTTTTGGTGCATTTCGTTTTAGTCTTACTGTGTTTACTGCGTTTGGCTGTGGATAGTGGGCAAACATGGACATGCCATGAGATTTTTCGCTTGTCCTTTGGCTATTTTGCCTTTTAGCCTTCTTCCTGGGCTGTGAGGCCAGGAAAATCCATATATGAATTCCAGTGCATGGGAAAGCAGAGGCTTTTGGTGGGCTAGAGGAGGGCTACAGGTGTCTGCTGCCAGGAAGTCGGCTGGGACTGTCTGGTCCCAATCCACTGTAAGGAAGGCGTGGTATCGAAGTAAGTCAGACACAAGTGACCACAGTTGAAGGGTGTTTATTGACTTTTTGCAGGGATGTGATAAACACCTATCTAAACCTAAATCGAAGATGGGAGCAAGCTACGACCATCAAATAATAATGAAGGCAGTCCTAGTGGAGTTGCGTCAACATAAAAAGGGTCTATGATAAAAAAACTATTGCCAATCCTTACTACTAGTTACAAATAGTGTGGGGTGCAGTGCATGAGAAAGAAAGTGTTCACAAAATGATAAGTCCGGACGGTACAAGGCGGTTCACCCGAGCCAAGCATACAATGTGACTTCCTCGACAAGAGGAAGCAGTTCCAATTTCAGCATCAGGGCCATCTGTGACAAGTCTCCTTTCTCATCAAAGTTTCTTTATTCAGAGGGCCTGATGTACAAAACAAAAATAGAAAGTTATTTTCTTCTTGTGATTCGGGTGTCCTTCCCTGGATCCCCCTCAGCCGGGCTCAGATCCCTTTTCTATTAAGGTGGATCCCCTTCTTCCGGGCTCAGATCATATTATTTTAAGGTTCCACAAATATTCCTTCTCGGGTGACTCACGGTTCAATGCGGATCCCCTCATCCGGGGTCAGATCCCATTTCCACTTTCAATTAGTCTCCCTCAGCCGGGCTTGGACCAATTGTAGTTCACTTGATACTTATCAAAGACTTTCAAATGTGCACACGGTTTAGCTTGACATGTCGCAGAATCACTTCGATACAAAGTTCCTTTTTTACAATACAGTTGCCAATTCGTTGGATACCTAACAGAAACCTTCAAATGAGCACCCACGTGGAGCTGGAGCACTCTGCACACAGTATCTTATTTGGCCTTTCCAAAGTATATTCACTCTGTTAGTTTCCACTTGTTTGCGCCTCTCATTACATACGCTTCAAACAGTGTTCTTTGTGGATTTCTTCATACAATGTTGCCGCTTGAAACCTTGGTTCAAACACAAGCTGATTTCGTATCAGTTCCTCCGACTCACTGACTGTGCTGCTTTCACTGGCGCAGCTTTCTTGCAGGAGCCAAGGACAGTACCACAACAGCAATCGGTCCTCCCGACCTGGGTTATCGACACAGGAGTACCCTGGATAACTTTAATGCACAGTATAGGCTTGTTCATCTTCTGTTCCCGGTCCTAGGCTTCTCACTTTCTAAGGCTTGTGGAAATAACGGTTTCTAGAGGTCAAGGGTACTGTCATGCGACGCATTGGATACTGGCGTCTGTGGCCCCGGTTGAGTCTCCACCGTACTTCCTGATTCCCACCACGCTCTCATCTACGTGCACACAGCGGTCTAGTTCTTTTTCACATGATGCACGTAGAACTATTTAGGCATACCCCTTGTTGACATCTGCGCGTTGCAACCTTTCGATCAGCTGTGTTTTGCTTTTGCTGCTGTTGTTGCGCTACGCAGTGTTATTTCCCAGACTGTTCTGGCCTCTTTATCTTGCCTTATTATTCACTTTCTCTCCTCCTCTGCTCTCTCTGTTATTGTGCTGCCTTCCCGTGTGCGGTTTCGCGCACAGGTCTACGGTACCCTGCGGTGCCTCCGCCTCTCTCTCTTTCCCTGCTCTCTTTTCTCTCCTCCTCAGTGCTTCCGCCTATCGTTTTTGGTTCTTCCAGCGGGAGTGCCTTCCGCACTCTGCTCCACTATCACTGGTGGTACCGGTTGGGATCTGGCCATTCGAGGTCCCATTGCCGGACCTTTCTTACTCTGCCGCTTGTATCCTGTACCTTCAAACAGTTCTGCTGTACACCGCTTCAGAGGGTTTTTTTGCCACATTTGGCTTTTTCCCCGTATTGGTCCCTTCCGGGAAGAGGGGCCCAGGGAAGTGCTCCCAAGTAGCCTTCACTGTGGCTTCCTCCCGTGCGAGACCCAAGCTACACAACAAGAAAGAAAAGGACTACAGATCCCACAGATCCTTGAGCCCAGTGGAAGAGGACACAGATTACTCAGGTGAGGAGGTGGAGGAGGGAAACAGGGACACTCAACCCCAACAGGAGAAGGAAGTTGACAGGTACTTCCCTCCTTGCAACCCTCTCCGGTCTCGCCACATTTCTTTTTCTGTTACACTGCCATCTTGGAACAGCTGCTTCCTTGTGCGCTATTCCTCGCTCAGAGTGTGCTTTCGTGCTCTCCCTTTTATCCGTGTAGAGAAGTGTGATGGGAGTCAAGTGTGTGTGTAATGATCAGTAATTGCCTGACCTTGCCTGACCATGGTGTTGGGACATGTCAGGTATACGGCTCTGGTGTTAGTCTGTTGTCTCCCACCTCCCCTTGTCTTGTTCATACTCCATTAGCGGCCACACACTTGGGAGAGCACACAGTTAGAGAATCTTTGAACTAAACTGAAACTAACGTGTCCTTTGCCAAAATAGATCAAATAACGAATAACAGGGCTGAAACCTTGGGTTTTAGTGAAGAAGCAAAACAGATTTCATCACTGATTAAATCAACGGTGAGGAATTAACTACATCAGAAAAACCAGAGGCATTCATAAAGCAACTAGTGTGGAAGATACGGCGTGAAATTAACCTCAAACTCCATTTGTTGACTTTAACGCAATACTATAAAGCCCAGAGAATCCCTCGGGGGTTAAGAGTGAATTTAGAGCCCACGTTGTGTAAAGAGAATCCCGTTTTCGTTAAGAGATGGCGCCAGATCTTAAAGAAATGTTTGCTGGACCTCATACTTTTGACCATCGAGGAACTGGCACAGAGTTTGAAGACCTTAGACAAAGATATTGTGAGCCTTAAAACATGACTCAGTAAAGGCTACACAGCAGATCAACTCCAACAGGTGTTAGAAGAAACTAATCAAAAATTACAAAGATATAGGCAAGAGCTTGAAACCAAGAAAATCTGGAAATTTAGGTGCAACACACACGATTACAAACTCAATATCGTCTACACATGGCAAGAGTACTACGGACATTGCCTGAATAAACCATACCAAGGCCACACACTGAACCCAGGTGTACCAAACCCAGAGACCATGTCATCTGACGTCTCTAGCACAGAACATGAAAAGGTACCAAATCCTAGAACCGAGCTAGTGACAACTTCAGGTGATGACACACCTGCTACCGGAAGTACACATTTTTTAGAAAAGGACCCACCAGACGTGTACAAAAAAAGGAATCCACAGATAAAGAAGGTACAGAAGAAGACTTAGTAGTGAACATCTCGTCCTATACGCTTTCAAGCTTGGAACTACAAGTGCTTAGGAAAGGTCTTTCCTTTGTTCCACAGAACAATAGCACACTTTTGAAAGAGAAAATTGACTTCTTTAGACTATTGAGAAAGATGAAGCTGAAAGTGTTCTTCGATGATCTCGAAGAGGATTTGAACCAGGAAGAACCATCAGGATATCTAGTACTTATTCCTAGAAGTACATTCAATCCACCTGTGCAGAACCAAATCCTCTCAGTTTTTGAGAAGACCATACTTCAAGACCTGAAAAAACTACAGTTTAAAAGCAAGGGATATGGTAATTTCACAGTGCGGGAATGACAGACTCTTAGGAATCTATTGAATAATGATAGTATCATTTTTAAACCCACCGACAAAGGGGCTGCCTTGGTCCTAATCGACAAACAAGATTTGCCTAGAGGAAATAGAATGACAACTATCCAACACTGAAACATACAAGGAAATATCGTTCAATCCAACTGCACAGGTGATGGCCCTGATCGAGGAAGTACTCGATGAGGCGGAAAAGAGGGGGACAGTGTCTGAGAAAACCAGAAGGTTCCTAGAAAACAAACATCCTATAATACCTGTACTATATATACTTCTGAAGATCCACAAGAGGCTAATTAAACCACCTGGATGCCCAATCATTGCTGCCACCAAAAGTCTACTTGAGCCACTAGCACAGTATCTAGACAAGATCTGGCAGCCTCTGATACAGAATACGGCTACATACCTAAAGGACACCATGCACTTCCTGCAGAAACTCAAAGATGTACACTTTGTGAGGGGACCTGACATACTATTTACAATGGATGTCACGTCCCTTTACACCACTATAGTACATGAAGCAGGCCTAGAAGCCGTGGAAGGCTCCTTTTAAGATCCGAAAACTGCCAAGACGACCACCTACTGGTGCTTACTTTATTCAAATTAGTTCTTATGAACAATTTCTTTAAATTTGGGGACAGGTTCTTTTTACAGATCTCAGTAACCAGCATGGGGGCGGCAATGGCCCCCTGTTATGCCAACACGTTTATGTACTTTCTAGAGCATGAGCATGTGCTATCATCACCCAGATGGTCCCGACATTTGCCTCTATATGTGCGATATATCGATGACATATTTGGAATCTGGACTGGACCAATCGAAGAACTGCAAGAGTTCTTTACGATGATGTACCAAATGCACCCAAGAATCCAATTTACCAGTGAGATCAGTGAATCTTCGATCCATTTTTTGGATGTTGAGGTTTATGTCAAAGAACAGATGTTGGAAACACGTATCTTTACTAAAATCACAGACAGAAACAGCCTGTTTCTCGCCACAAGTTTTCACCCACAGAGAACCATCGATAGCGTGCGGCTATGTCAGTTCCTTCACTACAGAAGAAACATCTCTGAACCAGCAGAATACATTCGAAAATCTCAATCACTGCAATCCAAATTTGAAGCAAGGGTTTATGATACCATGTTGATTGAGGGTATCAGAGAAAAAGTCAACACCGTAGAGAGAGAATCACTTCTAACTCCGAAGCCACCTAAAACAGTGAACCCTTAGTGTATGTGACTACACACTCAACGCAGAGTGGGAGAATAAAGAGGATCATCCAGAAACATTGGTTGATGCTCCAAATGGACCCTAAATTACAACAACTGTTTCCTCGGACACCCACATTTGCATACAGAAACAACAAAGCGATACGCAATAGCTTGATTAAAGCCAAAATGGTGACTCCCAGAACAAGAAACAAAACATTTAAGGCTACTATACCATGGCAGAACTGTCAGCATTGTGCTAACATAATCAAGGGCAATAATATCAGACATCCCCACTCAGGTAAACCAATCTGGTTGAAACACTCGTGCACTTGTGATACTATGAATGTTATTTATGGCCTGATGTGTCCCTCTGGTTTCTATTATGTAGGCATGACCACAAGGAAACTGAAAACCCGCTAGACAGAACCAAAGTCTAACATTCGCACCAACAGTCCCCGCTTACCCTTATTCTCAGTAATGTTCGGTTGAGATAGCATAGTAAGTGTCCACTTGCGATTCAGTGCTGTTCTTCTCGGGTAGTTCACATCTGGCTTTCTCAATCATAAAATAGAGACTTTACGTAATACTCTGGGTTTAAAGTACATTTGTTCTCTGTCTCTGGTGAACTCATGGAGGGGCATTCACGTCTCCAAATATTTAGGGTATGAGCCGTGTGCCAACGCTGTCACCTTCTCCATAGCCATGACCCCCCATAGCTTGACCCACCACATAGCCACAACCGGTCCTTGTTTATTTTTCCACATGTGTGCCAAGTTGATTCTCGCTGCACTCAGCATGTGGGTTATGAGTGTGGCCCTGCTCCCGGTATTTGCATAGCTACCTTCAACTGTTCCCCCAGCAGTATCGCTAATGGATCCATAGGTAGCAGTACCCCCATTATTTCTTTGATATGGCTCAGGATTTCCTTCCAATATGCCTGTGCCCGAGGACATGCCCACCATATATGAATTAGGTCTCCCGCTTTCCCACAGCCTCGCCAGCACAATGGGGAGTAACTAGCGTTAGTAGAGTGTATTCGCTGTGGTGTCATGTACCATTTGAGACATAACTTAATTGCTGCCTCTTAAATTGAGGCTCATTTTGAGCTTTTCGCAGCCCACCGCCATATTTGTCCCCATGTTTCTACGGGAATAGGTTTGCCCACATTCTCCTCCCATTTCTTCATGTATGAGAGAGTTTCTTCTGGATCCTCCCCACAAAGTAGTCGGTATATTTGCGATACCCATTTTTCCGGTGTCCCCTCCTGTATGGTGAGTTCCAGCCCTATAGGTTGCCGAGATGCCTACTCTTTTACCTTCGTATTCGTAATCCAAGGCCTGATCCGAGTGTAATGGTATAGTTCACTTTCAGGGATTCAGAATTTTTCTTTACACTCCACGAATGTTAGGGGGACCCCGTCTACGTAAAATTATTTTAAGGTAAGGGCTCTCCCACCCTCCCAGCGAGACCAAAAGTGGGGTTGTGTACCTGGTGTGAAGTCTGGGTTATTGGCCATCGGTGTGAGTCAACCTCCCCCCAATTTTATCTTCTTGCTTCGCAGGGATTTGTCCCAATACCATTGAGTGGCCTTAGTTGTTTCCAATAGTGTGCCCTCTTTCCCTCTATGTCTCGGACGCAAGAACCCCAGACACTCCAACAGGATTTTCGTTATCCCCCTCTCCAGATTTACCCAGCAATTCTGATTTTCCCTTGAAGCCCATTGTAACATCAGTGCCACCTGTGCTGCCCATAGGTATCCACGGAATTCTGGTACTCCTAGCCCTCCAATTGCCTGCGTGCGGACTAGGACCTTCTTAGGGATTCTAGGCTTCTTCCCTTTCCAAATAAAGGCCATAACTTTCTTTTGCAGGTTTTTAATCCCCGGGGTGGGAATTTTTAGCGGGAGTGCACCTGTTATGTATAAAAATCTGGGAAGAAGGGACATTTTAACTGCCGCTATCTATGCTGACCAGGATAGCTCTTGCATATCCCATCTTTTGAGGTCCTCTGTTAGAGTTTTCAACAGTCCTGGGATGTTTGCCCCGTAAAGCTTCTTATAAGTAGGTGTTAAGTTTATGCCCAAGTAGGCTATGGGTCCTTGACTCCACTTTAGTGGGTAACGTCTTTCCCAACCTGCTACCCGCCTCGGGTCTTCTGTGAATGTTGAGTGCCTTGGATTTAGGGTAATTATTATGAAACCTTGAGACTTCCGCAAATTTCTCTAGTAGTGTAATGGCTTGGGGAAGTGGGAACTTTGTATCCCTTAGGAAAAGAAGGATATCATCCGCATATAGGGCTATTTTCTGGGGTCCACAGGACCCTGTCTCCACTCCCAGGATGCCTTGCTCCGCTCGTACCCTCTGTGCCAGAGGCTCCATGGCCTTCGCAAAGATTAATGGTGAGAGGGGACACCCTTGTCTGGTGCCCTTGCTGATCGGGATGCTTTTGGTTAGTTGTCCATTAATCATTGGTTTTGTAGTCAGGTGTACAAAATTGCCTAGTATCATACGGGAGAAGATCGGACCGCATCCAAACCTCCCCAGGGTCAGCTGTAGGAAGCACCAAGGCCTAGAGGCATCCAATGTTACTATTGACATGGGCTGGCCTGTTCTCTGTCCCCATTCGATGGTGTTTATTGCCCTATGGATGTTATCATACGTGTGGCGCCCCCTCACAAAGCCCGCCTGATCCGGGTGGATTATCTTCGGGAGAACTCTAGCTAGTCTCTGTGCTAAAATGGTGGAGTACATTTTTGAATCTCCATGTAGCAGTGAGATAGGGCGATAGCTTGCGCAATCTGTTGGATCCCTATCCGGCTTCAACAGGAGGACCATGGTAGCTGGACTCATATCACCCATGACTCGACCAGTGTCCCTTATATAATTGAATAGGCGTGTCAGCGGGCCTACCAGAATGTTTTGGAATGTTTTATAGTAAGCATTACAGAGGCCATCCGGGCCTGGGGATTTGTTCCCTTTCAAGGCATTAATGACCCTCCTCACCTCTTCTTCTGATATGGGTGATTCTAGCTCCTCTCTATCACTTTCGGCGAGTTGCGACAATTCTGTTTATGCCAGGAACTACATTTGTGCCTCTCTTTGTAGGTTATCCCCTGATAAGTGATTAGCGTAAAATGCATGCATAATTTCCGCTATCTCTTTCCCCCCCCCTTTCCACACCCCCCTCTGGGCGTTTTAATTGGTTAATGCGGTTGCGGTTTTTCTGCTTTTTCAGTTTGGCCGCTAACAGCCGATTGGCTTTGTCCCCCTTTATGTAGTACATTTGTCTTGTTTTGAGATGGAGTTGCAGAGATTCGTCCGCATAGTGAGCCTCTAGTGCTGCTTTGGTTTGTTTGAGTTCTCGCCAAGCCTTCTAGGATCTTTTATCCTTATATTGAGCTTCGGCTATTTTTACTTTAGTTTCTAATTCCTGCCTCTCCCTTTCCTTCCTCTTCAGGAAGTTTGCTGTGTATGCAATAATTTCACCCCGGACTACCGCTTTGCTGGCATCCCATATTGTCCCCCAGTTAATCCCTGGTGTGGTGTTCTGTGTGAAATAATTCCTTAGCACCTGTTCTATATCCAAATCCTTCAATAGCAGTTAGTTTCAGCACCATGGTTTACGAATGTGTGGTTTCGGGCTCGCCATCTCCATGGTTATTGAGACAAGCGCATGGTCTGATATACACCGTACCCCTATTTCCAGCCCTGTGATGTGTGGGATAGCTGCATCCGAGACTAAGATCATATCGATCCGGGAGAACCCTCTATGTACAGCTGAATAAAAGGTGTAGGCCCTTTCTTGAGGGTGAAAAAACCGCAAGGTTTCTATTAGCTGTGGGTTTCTAAGAAATTGGGCTAGGGCTCGCCTATTTACATTGTTGCCGGCTGTCGCAGGGAGAGTTTTATTCATTGGGGCGTCCATTATGCAATTTTAATCTCCCCCTATCAGGATCTGTCCCTTCCCCCATTCTGCAATTTTCGGTAGTAACTCTAGTAGGAACCGATCCTGCTTATCGTTGGGAGCATAGATCGCTACCATGGTCACCTGCTGATTCATCAGAGTCCCTCTCAAGATCGGGTACCTCCCCTCTGGATCTTTTCTTACAAACTGCTTCTCGAAGTGGACCCCGTTGGCAATGAGAATTCCCACCCCTCTTTTTTTCATCTCACTCGAGACCAATAATTGCGTTGGGAAGGCACTATGTCTTAGCCCATGTTCATCTTCTGGGAGCAGGTGGGTTTCCTGCACCCCACACCACTGAGGCTTGCAATTCTACCATCCTTCTCATAATTGATCTTCTCTTTATTGGGGAATTTAGCCCTTGAACGTTTAGTGTAACAAATGTTAGGTCAACCAGACCTGAGATTATGCTTCATATTCTTTAGCCGGGCCCCGTTTCCACAAAAGCCTCTAGATATTGCATCTATGCCGTTCTTGTTCTCAACCGCAAACTGTGTTTTGTTTAGATTTCCTTTCCCTCCCCGACTTCTAACTTCCCCATAACATTCAACATTAACTCCTACCATGAAATATCACGGTAACTCACTGGGATTAAACTTTCCCAGGAACATGGGGATCCGTGTCCCCCCTGTCACCCTTTCTTCCCTCCTCCCCCACCCCAAACATATCCTTGCGTTATTCCTTTCTGCCCCTAGTGATTTGTCCTTACAGAGTACTGATTTAATGGCCTCGTGGTCCCCTGCCATTTCAGAGCCGTCATTCAGTCACCCCTCTGCCAAAAAAGTGATAACAACCCAAAACTATAAACATCGTTATACCCTCTCATGTGGGCTCACCATGTCGGGTCCTTCTGCTTAGGCTCTCTATTGCGATCCCTTGGGCGAGGCCATGCCGGTTTGCATTGATCCTTCTCCCGGGCATTATTTTCTCTTGGATGGCCTGAGGGATTCCTTTTCGGCAGCATCACACTCACTTCCATCCTCCTCTCTCATGAGTACCTCCATGCCTTCTTCGTTCGTGATTGTGTACCGTTGTCCTTTCCATTCAAGTCTAAGCCCATTTTGGAAGATCCATCAATACCGAATGTTCTTATTCCTCAGCCAGTCCGTTGCCACCCTCAAGCGTTTTCTCTTTTGTAATGTGGCTTGCGCTAGGTCTTGATAGAGCTGAATAGGTGCCGATTGCAAGCCACCCGCATGATGTCCTCCTTTAATTGGTACAAGTGTACTCTGGTTAGCACATCTAGGATCACATTCTTATTGTATTGATAGGTGGAGTAGACTATATGAGTTATGTCTAGTACTATGTCCCTCTCATCCTCCGGACCTAGTATTAGTCGGAATAGCTCTATTCCTGTTTGCTGGAGCTCGGAGTCTGGAATTGATCTAAGAATTCCCCGGATCCTTATAATATTGCACCTTGACCTATTTTTGGCATCTTCCTGTTTGCTTTGGACCCGGTCCATCTGTTGTTCCAACTCTTGGACTCTCCTAGTCAGTGCATCCTGTTCGTGTCCCTGCTCCGCTATTGCCGTTTCTGCTTCATCCACCCGTTTCTCCACGGCCGTAATTCCTTTATTTAGGTCTGCTATTGATTTGGCCAAGTCAGAGGCGCTATCCTTAATGTCCTTTTTCAACTTCTGTAGCATCGCCAACAGATCCGATTTGCGCAGAGGCGTGTCCTCCTGTGTCAGCATGTTTCCTGAGGGAGGGGAGTGCACCTGAGCTGATGTTTACTGCTGGTTGCATTTGTGAGTATCTGCCACTTGCATATGGGCTTTGATGTCCCCAGACGATGGGCCTTTCTCCTTCTGACCCTGTTTGGCCATGCTATTTTCTTCAGTTAGCATCTGGGTTTCCAAGGCCTGCTTGTATCCTGGGCTTGGCCCCGGAGGGTCGTCTTCAGCTTTAACTAATCAAGTCCTCCCGGGCTTGCTGTGCTTTCAGGGATCCGGAAGCCCCCACAGGCACTTGAGTGTGGGGACTATCACCTCCTCCTCAGTGTTTTATGGCTTTAAGGGTTTGTGAGGTGCGCTCTCCTCTTATGCAGGCGTTCTCAGGATCACCAGGACCTCACCTAGGTCTTGGCACATGCTTTGCAGCTCTCTGACACTTTTATTGCGTTGAGAGTTCCCGGTTCATTGGTTCCCTAGTGAGGACCCCATGAGCTATTATGTTTTACGTCATTTATTAAGCCCACAGTGCCTTGGTTAGCTTCTCACGTCTCTTTCTTGGGTTGCTTAAATATATGGCCAAGCTAGGTTTCCTTTACCCGCCTGTTCGAGCAATGCTGTGTCATATTGCAGGCCCTTTAAGTGTTTTGGGCCTTTAAGGGTCTGCTACCCCGTGTGCCATTTATGGCTTCTTGCACCACCCGGGGTCTTCTCTCATTCCGGCACAAGTTCACATATAGTGCAAAGGGGCTCCAGTCCCGCTTCAGTCAACTTTCACTTGCTCGTGCTGTCATCTGTCTTCTCTCCCCTCCTCGTGGGTGAGGGCCTGATGTCCGTTATTTTCAGGGCCGCCAGGCACTCTTCAACTGCAGCAGCCTGTTCCCCCGCATCCACGCCGGCACCTGCCTCCTCCTCACCTCCGCATCTCTGATAGTCGACTCCGGGCGCCTCAGTCCTTCGTTGCTCGTTATCGGGCTTCATCCAAAGCTGCCGCCGCAGCAGCCCAAGTATGGGAGGGGGGGGGGGGGGTGAAGATCCGCAGACCACCACCAGCCTCTGCACGGAGCAGGGAGCCTTCTATGACTCAGACAGCTGGATTTGTTGTACCAGTGGGGGGCCCTGGAGTATGCTCACCAGCTGCCGCTCATTCCCGGGTGACTGACATTCTTCTCTGCATTTCCTTTGATCGGCCACCATCTTGGCGGGAGGTTCAGTCCGCGCTGCAACCTTGCCTCGCCAGACGGATGGCTCCTCGGTAAGCTCTGTGATCCCTTTCCACCTCGAGGCCCAAATCCCACTTCAAAACACGCCCAAACTTTGGCAGAAATGACCCAGGCAACCATGAACACTTGTAGTATTGCTAGGAAGAAGATGGGGTGCTAAGGCGAAGTTTCGCTACTGCCGGCATACCCGGCGCTATTAGTGCCGGCAGAATTTGTGCTATCGCCGGAACAGGAAGCATTGCGGCGGCCATTTTGTAAAACACATTCCATTGAATATCTCCACAACCTGCAGTCCTTCGGTCCTGTAAAGCTGCAAATATGTCACAGGACAGGCTACGAGGCAAGGGGGCTGAATATTGTCTGAGAAAGCCGAAATCTAGTATGGGAGAGCTTGTGGTACTCACAGATGAGGTGGTGGCCCACTGCGAGGAGCTGTACGGAAGCAGGTAAAGGAAGACCAGTGGCCAGCAGCGGACAGCAATCTGGAACACCACTGCCCAGAAGGTGTGAGCAGTTGCAAGTGTACCCTGTGATGGTGAGGACTGCCGCAAGAGGTGGAACGACCTGAGGGTAAGGGTGCAGGGACTGCTGTCCCAACACTGCCGTGCGTCCCTGGTGACAGGAGGAGGTACTGTCGAGCCACTGGCCCTCACTGCCTGGGAGTAGAAATGCAGCACAGTGCTGGACCTCGAAGGGAATAGAGGGAGTCAGCAGTGCGGAGGCGGGAGCCAGGAGGCAGGAGGTGACGCCACCTCCCCCAAATGCATGCACAAATGACAACCAAGCATAAAATGCCCCAGTAGACAGGGACACAAGTCACCAGACCCCGGCGCTGAGCATGCCGACAAGGCAGAGTGACGGGGTGGCACATCGCCCACCCTCCACAGGAGCCATGAGGCATGGCAACAAGGGCATCCCTGAGCGTCAGAGCAGCGGGAAGGGCAGGCAAGTGAACCAAACAAATGCCATGTGCACCACACCCCTATTGGCGCACCCAATGCCAGCAGGATTGTGGTGCATGATCAAACATGACACTGTGCAGCAGTCACCCCAGCAAGAAGCTGTCCCAGTAGGCCTGCCCCATGACAGACAAGCCACAGGGACCCACAACACTCAAGAAGGGGTCACAGCAGGGCACGCCACAGTCCCAGCGCCTTCTTCACGCAAACTAACCAGGGGCAGGCAGCGGGGGAAAGAAGCCCAGACTGTGAATGACTCCGGGACACTGGTCGCCATGGGTGGATATACTGGGGAGTTGGTGGTGGGAGTCGGGTAGGGGGGATGGTGTGCTGGGGAGTTGGTGATGGGAGGTGCGAGGAGGGATAGTGTGCTGGGATGTTGGTGGTGGGAGGCACATACAAATTCCTCAATGCTAGGACATTCATGATTGTGTCTGTCGTATTCATTGATTAGGGTTTTGTCACACAGTGGTGCATGGCTTGTGCCATGTGAAAGTGTCAAACAAAATTGTCTATGGGCCTCATTAGGACCCAGGCGGTAAGGGGTTTACGGCGGCGTAAACAGCGCCGACCCTTACCGCCTGATTCCGAGGTCCCTTAGCGCCATGGCGGATTTAACACCTGCTTTTAGCAGGTGTTAAAATCCATGGCGCTAAGGGACCATTTTGTTAATTACGCCACCGTAATTTACGGTGGCGTAATTAACGCCTTCCCCACTCCCATTATGCCCTATGGGGCAAAAATGGGAATGGGGAAGGGTAAATGGGGATTGGGGACTTACCGCCCCGCCAACCTCGGAATGGGGCGGTAAGTCCGCCAACCTACGCCATGGTGGTAAAGGTACGACCCAGGCGGTAACTTACCGCCTGGGTCGTAATGAGGCCCTATCAGTCCCTGGCGTGCCATTCTCCCATCCCTCACGTCATCTCTGGAAATGTGTGCATTTGCTTCTCCCACAGGCACTGCATCCTCATCCTCTGGGGGTGGCATGTCCACGTCAGGGAGTAGGAAAACATTTCTCTTCAGGTAAATATTGACAACATTACACACACAAGCACAATTTTGCAGACTTTCTCTGGAGCGTGCATCAGGGCTCCACTGGTACTGTTGAGGCAGCAGAAACATGCCTTCAGGAGGCTGAAGGTACGCTCAATGCACACAGGGGAGCGGCTGTGAGCGTGGTTGTAGGCATTCTCTTCAGGTGCTTGTGGATTATGCATAGGGGTCATTAGCCAGGGCAACTGGGGGTATCAAGAATCACCTGCATGGGTGGAGGCACAGGCATTAGTCATAGTTTAAGGTGTGGGGGTGGATTTACACAATGGGCATCATCACGACTTGGGCAGTAACGGTAACGCTATTAGCGCGGGCGGTATTAGCCCTACCGCCGAACTCCCCGGCGCTAATAGCGCCGGATCACTATTTTGGTGGTAATGTAAGTCCCCATTCCCCACTGAGCCCGTTTGGGAATGCCCCATTCCCCATTGGGCTCAATGGGGAATCTTCGCGCTAATAATCCGCCGGCGGTAATAGCGTGAATTTTCGGCGGATTTCCCCCCAGCGAAATCCGCCAAAGCCCTGATTCAGTGGACCCTTAAATCCGGCGGTAATAGCGCTACCGCCGGATTTAAGGGTTACTGCCGAAGTCGTGATGAGGCCCAATATCAGGTCAATGGACTACTTGTGCATGCAGATGGGCATTCATTACACAGCATGTATCTATCCTATTTCTGTGCATGCAGGGCCACTCGTGCCATGCATCATTTGTGCTTCACATGCACCATGTTCCCTTGCAGCGTATGTTACATACGGTGTCTGTCGGTACCATGTGCTGCGGATATGGAGACAGTCATGTGGCTGTGTCTTTACACCGTGCATGTGGCATGCTGGGCTCCCCATGGACCCTCCCTGGGCGTCCGGTGGCTATCGGTGGGCATTGTGGGCTGGCCACACATGGGTGCATGGCCATGGCACTGGCAGGGATGTAGTTCTGTGTGGTAATTTGGCCATTTGTCTACATTGCTTGGTGGGTGCATGTTGCATTGTGGTACCTGTAGTCATGTTGGTGTATTTGATATGATAGTTTATTTATATAGCGCCTATACACAATGTGTTTCAAAGCACCTCAAGACAAGAAAGGGAACAAGGCAAAATACAATGACATTCCTACAGGCCATGAACAGTAATGATGTTAAATTATTATTATTATTAATTAGTATGTGTTAGGGAGAATTTTCCTTCTATGGCTAATTTCCCTCACCTAGTGAGTCCCCCAGCAGCTTTGCTGGATTTCTGGAGTTTATTTTTTCCACCTGGTAAGAGTGTGCATCCTTTTTCCACTCTTACCTGTGTTTTGGACTATGTGTTTTTACTCATTGTGTGATCTTGGGCACTGGAGCACACCACTCCAGGTGCCCCTGTTCTTGTACGGGTAACACCGCACCCTCAGTGTAGTAACCCAGGGTTGTCTTTAAGACTTCCCTCTGACTCCATTTCGCTGGGGCTGACTACTGTCCCCCAGAGAAAGGTAAAGTTGCCATTTACTTTACATAGTCATTTCTACCACAGAACCAGTAAACCCCATTTTACATGGAGTACTGGAAAGGGCTAATCTGTACCCCTTTTCTGTCTGTACCTCCCTGAGCATTGTTTCACTCTTTTAACATTTAGACTTGGCTGGTGGCAGTGGTATCTACCCTACCTTTTCTACCGCGATTATATTAGATAAACGTGGTACTATTCTTGGCTATTATCTTACCCACGAACATAAACCTGCTTGACCAAATTGTCTTTCTTTTGGCTCCGGTTTGGTTTATTCGCCATTTCTTTTTATTAAAGTCCTTCTTGTGTTTTACTTTGCGTGGCAAACTAGGTTTGCCTTCTTTGTTCACCGTCTTTTGGCGGGCTTCTGCAGAGAAGCCCTCCTCAAGGCGCCCGGGTGTCTAGGTGGGCTGAATGCGAGGGAGGGGTGTAGTCACCCCCTGCACAGGGTATCCTAGGAAACCCAAGTCGCACTTTGCCATGATTGGCTCAGGTGGTTGTCCCGGCTGGACAACCCCCCTGCTGTGTGATTGAGAGTGTCCTACCTTGGAAGGTCTTTGCCAACAGGCCACTTTTCAGCTCAATCGGACTGAGCCTGGGAAGTATAGGTTGCACTGGGAAGATGGCCTCTTCTACAGTGAACCAACTGAGTCAACCCCTGGAGACTACAAAAGACTTGTAGTACCTCTAGTGAACCGACTCCAGTTTCTGCAATTAGCCCATGAGGTACCTTTGGCTGGTCACCTAAGTTTTAAGAAGACCAAGGAAAGGCTATCTCTGCACTTCTACTGGCCTAAGATGGGTACAGAAGTAGACAAATTCTGCAGAAGCTGCCACGCTTGCCAAACCACTGGCAAGAGTGGGTCCAAGAATGTGGCACCCTTAGTGCCTCTCCCAGTGGTGGGAATTCCTTTTGAGAGGATGGGGATTGACATTGTTGGTCCTCTTGACCCTCCCACATCTTCAGGCAACAGGTTAATCCTGGTTGTAGTGGACCATGCCACTAGATTTCCTGAAGCCATACCTATGAGGACTGTTACGGCTCCGGCTGTGGCTAAGGCCCTACTTGGTATTTTTACCAGAGTAGGTTCTTCTAAGGACGTGATATCTGACAGGGGATCAAATTTTATGTCCCACTACATGCAAACCATGTGGAAAACCTGTGGAGTTACCTACAGGTTCTCAACTGCCTACCACCCCCAAACCAATGGACTGGTATAGAGGTTTAACAGAAGAAGAACCCCTTAGAAGAAAGTGGGACCTTCTACTGCCATGCCTTTTCTTTGCTTATAGAGAAGTCCCTCAGGAGGGAGTAGGATTTAGTCCCTTCAAACTTCTCTATGGCCATCTAGTCAGAGGTCCCTTGGCCCTGATTAAGGAGGGGTTGGAGAGTGCTCCTTCCCCCAAGCCAGTCAGAGTGACTGACTATGTGATAGGTCTCTGGAGGAGAATGTCACACATGATGGCAGAAGCAAGTGATAACTTGAAGGCTGGTCAAGCTCTGGTCAAGCATTGGCATGACCAGAAGGCTAACATGGTTGAGTTTACTCAAGACCAGCTTGTTCTTGTTATGGTACCCACAAGGCAGAGGGCCTTGCAGGACAAATGGATAGGCCCCTTCAAGGTTGTGGGTAAACTTGGAGAGGTGAACTATCTGGTGGACTTAGGCAACCCTAAGGAGGCTCCCAGAGTCTTTCACACCAACCGTTTAAAGGCTTATATCTCTAGACCTGACATAGGAGCTCTGCGTCTAGCTTCAGCTCAGGAGGAGGAGGAGAGTGAACCTCTGCTTGAACTCCTCAGAGGCTTACCTTTATATGAGCAAGTGGAAGGAGTTAATCTCTCTTCCAGTCTCACATCTGACCAGCAGGATGAGTGCAAGTTACTGTTAAATCAGTTGGCCTCCCTGTTCTCACTTTCACCAGGCTTGACCCCTTGGGGCCAGCATGACATACACACTGGTGACTGTTTACCTGTCAAAAGCAGGGGGTACAGAATGTCAGACAATATCAGATCCCACATAAGGAATGAGGTCAACAAGATGCTTGAACTCGGGGTTACAGAGCCCTCTACTAGCCCATGGTCTAGCCCAGTTGTGCTTGTACCAAAGGCAGGATCCAAGGAGCTGAGATTCTGCGTGGACTACAGAGCTCTAAATGCAGTCACCACGATTTATGCCCATCCTTTGCCTAGGACAGATGAGCTGGTGGACAAACTTGGTGCAGCCAAGTACCTCAGCACATTTGACCTAACGTCAGGTTATTGGCAAATAGCCCTGACAGACCATCCCAAGGAGAAAACTGCATTCTCCACTCCAGCTGGCCTCTACCAATTCAAGGTGATGCCTTTTGGGTTAAAGAATGCACCTGCAACATTTCAGAGGATGGTCAATCAAGTTCTGAATGGGATGGAAGACTTCTGCATGGCATACTTGGATGACATTGCAGTGTTCAGCCCTACATGGAAAGAACATATTGAACACCTAGGTTATGTATTGCAGGCTCTGGAACAGGCCCATCTGACCATAAAAGCAAGCAAATGTCAAATTGGTCAGAGTTCAGTGGTCTACCTTGGACATGAGGTAGGAGGAGGTGAAATAAGGCCATTGCCTAGCAAAGTACAAGCTGTACAAAACCGGGCCACCCCAACTACTCAAACCCGAGTAAGAGCCTTCCTAGGTCTTACTGGGTACTATAGGAACTTCATAGAGAACTATGGGACCATAGCTTCTCCCTTGAATGTCATCTCCTCTCCCGAATTTCCTAAGAAGGTCAGGTGGAATGAGGAGTGCAATCAAGCCTTAAGAAAGCCCTTTGTCAAGCTCCAGTCCTAAGAGCTCATGACTACCACCAACCCTTCATTGTACAAACTGATGCTTCTAAAGTAGGTATAGGTGCAGTCCTTAGTCAACTGGATGAGAAAGGTAGGGAACACCCCATTTGTTTCATCAGCAGGAAGTTAAAGGATACTGAAACAAGGTGGGCAACAATAGAAAGAGAATGCTTTGCTATTGTGTGGGCACTGAAGAGGTTTAGACCATACTTGTATGGATCTACCTTCACCATTCAGACTGACCACCAACCCTTGAGATGGCTGATGCAAATGGAAGGGGAAAACCCAAAATTACTCAGATGGTCAATCTGCCTGCAAGGGTTTGATTTTTCCATTGAGCACATAGCAGGAAGTCACCACCAAAATGCTTATGGTCTCTCTAGGATGTTTGTAACCGACTAGAGGTATGAGATCCATCCAGGAGTGTATTAAATCCTCCTGTCCCTTAGTCTGGGGGGGGGGCGAGTGTTAGGGAGAATTCTCCTTCTAGGGCTAATTTCTTTCACCTAATGAGTCCCCCAGCAGCTTTGCTGGATTTCTGGAGTTTATTTTTTCCACCTGGCAAGAATGTACATCCTTTTTCCACTCTTACCTGTGTTTTGGCCTATGTGTTTTTACTCATTGTGTGATCTTGGGCACTGGAGCACACCACTCCAGGTGCCCCTGTTCTTGTATGGGTTACACCGCACCATCAGTGTAGTAACCCAGGGTTGTCTTTAAGACATCCCTCTGACTCCATTTCGCTAGGGCTGACTACTGTCCCCCAGAGAAAGGTAAAGTTGCCATTCACTTTACATAGTCATTTTTACCACAGACCCAGTACACCCCATCTTACATGGAGTACTGGAAAGGGCTAATCTGTACCCCTTTTCTGTCTGTACCTCCCTGAGCATTGTTTCGCTCTTTTAACATTTAGACTTGGCTGGTGGCAGTGGTATCTACCCTAACTTTTCTACCGCG
The DNA here is from genome assembly GCF_040938575.1 of Ambystoma mexicanum. NCBI lineage: Eukaryota > Metazoa > Chordata > Amphibia > Caudata > Ambystomatidae > Ambystoma > Ambystoma mexicanum. Next base: position 410,838,416 of record NC_090927.1, read on the forward strand.
ATTATATTAGATACACGTGGTACTGTTCTTGGCTATTGTATTAGCCTCGAACATAAACCCGCTTGACCAAATCATCTTTCTTTTGGCTCCGGTTGGGTTTATTCGCCATTTCTTTTTGTTAAAGTCCTTCTTGTGTTTTACTTTGCGCGGCAAACTAGGTTCGCCTTCTTTGTTCACCGTCTTTTGGCAGGCTTCTTGGCGCCTGGGTGTCTAGGTCGGCTGAATGTGAGGGAGGGGTGTAGTCACCCCCTGCACAGGGTATCCTAGGAAACCCAAGTCGCACTTTGCCATGATTGGCTGAGGTGGTTGTCCCGGCTGGACAACCCCCCTGCTACGTGATTGACAGCCAGGCTGTGTGAATGGGGTTCTTGTGCATAAAAGGCAGGTCTCTTGGGCTAGAAGTCAGAGTCGCCTCTGGAACTACAAGGAACCGAAGAGAAGTGGAGAGAATGACGGCTGCTGCAACTACCCCGTCCCGGTGAAGCCCTGCTGCAGTCCTCAGCTATCTACCCTTCGACGACTAAGAGGAGATCCAGTCCGGAGTCTTCTTCCCTTGAGCCTGGTGGGGATAACCAGCTCATCTTCTTCAGCCAGAGATCTCTGCCGTGGTCGAAATCGCTGCAGACTGCTGTAGTGGTCCGGATAGCCACCTGCCGAGTCTCTCCTGTTTTTAAGGAGCGCACCTTTTATTCGTTGTCGCTGCTGCCGGCTTCATCCCTGTGTGGTGCAGACCCCCTGCAGACGTCCTCCTTCCTGACGAAGCTCCAGGAATCATGGGTCTGCGGGAAACCAACAGGAACAACTGCCAGGGCACCAGCTGCATCGTTGAAATAAGGTACTGTGCTCTACTCGAGGAAACTGGGTGAATCCCTTTTCTTCATCCTCAAGGCTCGTCCTTGTATTCCCTCCTTGTTATAACCTTTGCTTCCGAACATTGACAATATCCAAGTACTTTTGGGCTACGTTGAATCGTGAACTGTCTAACGGTGTGATCTTCTGCAACAGGTCTCCGGTATGACTTAACCCTGGCTCCGACCCTTTGACTTTTGACTCCTGTTTCTGAGTGTTTCTCGATGCTGTCTGCCTAACCTAAATATTGCCTGTGATTTTTGCCTCCAACTCCCTCTGGGTATCTCAGGTGCTAAGTGTGTTTTTGCCCCGGTAGCATTTCATGTCACGGATATGCATTTATTGAGTAGACCGAACTGTCAAAAAGTGATCGCAACCGAATCTGCGGTATTGTGTTTTGTTCATAAGACCTGTTCATTCAAACACAGGGTACTTACCTTGAGACATACTGTACAAAGTGAGTTGGTTAGTTGTAGTATATTTAACGTGTGGTTTTGTTTAAAGTCTAATAGAGGTGTTGTGTTTATAACTGATAGTTTAAAAATAAATGTACTTATATTTTTTTACCTGAAACCTTGAGTCAGTGTTTGCTTGAGTTACAGTAATTGTGGTCCCTTTTTGTAATCTCTGCTACTGCTCATATACTCTTGAGATAAGCCTGGCTGCTCTGCTACTGCTACCACTATAACTTAGTAGTACAGGCTTGTACCAAAGGTAAAACTTGTATTGCCACCTGTGGTCTTAATTGTGTGTAGTGGTCCCTAAGGGCACTGCACAGGATTCTGCCTAACATTATTGTGCTTGACCTGACAACATTTCAGATAGTGCAAGAGCTAAGACATAGATAAGGAAGAGAGGGGGAGAGTGGGAAGGAAATGTAGACAGACAGGCGACTACTGTTCTAGGCCTGACAACATTTCTAGTAGAGCCGGAGAAAAACAAAAGGTGAGGGAGAGGGGTGCAGAAAGGGAGGGGAGGAACAAAACAAGCGACTATCGTAATAGACCTGATGACATTTCAGATAGTGCTGGAGGAGGTGGGGGGAAACAAGTAAAGGCAGGTGGGAGGAGACAGGCGAGGTTGCCATCATACTAGGTCCTGGGGCAATTCTGATAGAGTAAGTGCATAGAAAAAAGTAAGGGAAGGAGATAGGAAAAGGGAGAAAGGGAGAGCAGGAGAGAACAGAGAGTAAGCAGTCAAAAAGAGTGGAGAAGCAAGAGGGGAGAGCGACTACAATTGCAGAAGTCAGTAGTAACACATATGGGGTCATTACGACCCAGGCGGTAAGTACACCAAATTTACCACCATGGTGTAAACTGCGTTTACACCATGGTGGATGGCGGATTTACCGCCCCATTCCAAGATGAGTGGGGCGGTAAATCCCCATTTCCCATTTACCCTTCCCCATTCCCATTTTTACCCCATAGGGCATAATGGGAGTGGGGAAGGCGCTAATTACGGCACCGTAAATTACGGTGCCGTAATTAGCACCAAGGCGGTTTAGCGTCATGGATTTTAACGGCTGCTAAAAGCAGCCGTTAAAATTGGAATCAGGCGTTAAGGGTTAACGACGACGTTAACCCTTAACGCCTGAGTTGTAATGAGGCCCATAATGTTGCAAGCCAGGATACAAGATGAAGATAGGAACAGCATGATTCAGGGCCACCATGAGTACAAGATGCAAAGGAAGTTCAGCTTGAGAGTTGAGAAAGGGTGACTCACTGGGCCTCATTACGACCCAGGCAGTAAGTTACCGCCTGGGTCGTACCCTTACTACCATGGTGTAAACTGTGTTTACACCATGGTGGATGGCGGATTTACCGCCCCATTCCAAGGTGAGTGGGGCGGTAAATCCCCATTTCCCATTTTACCCTTCCCCATTCCCATTTTTGCCCCATAGAGCATAATGGGAGTGGGGAAGGTGCTAATTACGCCACCGTAAATTACGGTGGCGTAATTAGCACCATGGTCCCTCAGCGCCATGGATTTTAACGCCTGCAAAAAGCAGGCGTTAAAATCACCATGGCGCTAAGGGACCTTGTAATCAGGCCTTAAGGGTCGGCGCCGTTTACGGCGCCGTTAACCCCTTAACGCCTGACTCGTAATGAGGCCCACTGTGAATCAATGAAGTCCATAAAAGTCAAATCCAGAATTGGCCACAAGATGGTGATGGCGAAACCAGAATGTATCAGGACAGACTCCTAGAGAAGTAGGCTGGAGGGGGAGGAGGAGCAGGTTAGAAGAATCAAGCAAAACAGGCTACACCTGTGTGCTTGAAGGGGGGAGCACACAGAACATCACCGGGGGACTAGACGAGGTGGGGTGAACACCTGATGCTCAAATGCATCCATCCCTAAATATTATAAAATACACTTCCAGAGTTGTTGTTTATTTCATAGAACTTCAACCTCAAAAGGGAAGCACTTACAAATATATAAAACTCAGGTGCCAACATTGAAGCTGTATTTCTGTGAGGTTCCAATACATCTGAACTTCAAAACTGCAATGTGCAGCCAGTGGGTCCGCATCACTGTTCTCATCTGAAGATGTTCCTGTTATGATTGATACTGTATATATAACTAATGCTTCTCTGTGCAGGATAAGTCCGACATGTGAATGCTCCATGGTCTGTACTGTGATGTTGCTGCGGGAGGTGGTAAAGTGCCAATTTCACATTTGCTTGTCATGCCATCCTTTGTGTGGTCATTCGCACCCCTCCCCTTTGGGCATGTGACCCGCAGCACGTGTACTAGCTTTCCTTCTCACCCACAATACAGGTCCGTTGTCCTCTGTGCCTCTCCATGTATCCTGACAGTGTGCTGTTCTGTAGGACCCTGGCATCATGGAACCAGGGTAGCGGGCACAGCAGTGGGTGATGAGGTTGGGGTCGCAGGTCACCAACACATTGAGGGAGTGGTAGTGCTTGCGGTTTCGGTACACTGCTTCATGGGCCTGGGGGGCCACCAGCGCAACATGAGTACAGTACAGGGCAGCTATCACATTTTGCATTTGGGCTACAGCATAGAACTGTGCCTTCGTGGCATTGACCTGTGCTGGGGTTGTGGGCAGTGAGATGTGGTGTTGCACTTTCCGCAGGAGGGCTTCAAGCACCTGGGCCAGCACTGTGCAGAATGTGGGCTGTGCCATGCTGTGCATCATAGCCACGGAGTGCTGCAAGGTGCCAATTCCAAGGAATTGTAGGACGGACACTAGTTCAGCAGTGGGGGCACATCTGTCTGGATGTTGAGCTTGCTCCCTATTTCATCCTGTATTGTGTTGAGCAGCTCTGTTATGGCCTCCCTTTTGAGGCGGTACAGGGTGACCAACTGGCTGTCAGTGAGTGTCCAAGGTGAGGGCCTGACCCTGGGGATTGGGGCACGCCTTGCTTGGGCTCTACTCCTCCTCCTCCTGCCCAAACCACCTGTACTCTCTTTGCCCTGTCCTGGTTGTGCAGCCTCTCTACTTGCAAGCACAGCATGTGCAACTGCCTGTTCCTGGCTAGTGGCAGCATGGTGTTAGTAACGGTGTTTGGGGTAAGGGTGTGCCTTATGCATCCCTCTGGAATGTATTGGGATCAGCGGTGGCTTCATTTCAGGCACTGTGTTCATTTTCCTCCAGCTGCAAAATGGAGGTAACTGCGGCGTGTTTTCGGCAGTATTAGTGCCGGGCATGGACTTGTGATGCGGCTGTGTTTGCGTCTCGTGTGGCCGGCTGTAAAAGTGCTGGCTGTAATTGCATAGGCTGTAATAGCACTGGCAGTATTTGCGCTGGCTCATGATCCAGCCGAGCGGTATTGTCTGTGCTAATTCCGTCACTGCCAATTTTAAGGGTTACCGCCAGACTTGCGAAGAGGCCCAAAGTTTGTCTTCTCACTCTTTGATTGTTCATTGTATCTTTCCTTCTTTATAAACAATAAGATCTTGTCAGGATGAGTTTTTATCACAGTTCAAATTATTACACTAGTGGCCTTGCCAATTTCTTTCCACCACGAACTTCAACCACAATGTAGTACTTCAGTGTCTACTTCCTAGTCCACTAACCTGCCACGACTAACCACTAAAAAGTCCCTTTTCTGGTTGCCAGGGTAACACTCCTACTATTACTACGAGTACTCAGTGGTGAGGTCAACTTCAAACTTCATAAAGGTCTTCAACTTTCAAAAACATTGAGATTCATAACTTCTTTCACAATGGCAGAATACACATTGATGCCATTTGTGTCAAGTACCAGGTCACGTCGCTGAAGAGGTTGTGATGATGTCTCCCAGGCCTTGGACCTTGTTAACTTGTCCAGAGTGTTGCCGGAAAAATGTGTGACTTGAGAAGCTGTCTCTCAGCCCACCTCTCGTAAATACTCCTGAGGCAAGAAAACCGCACCACGGGACAGCTTCCCTGGATTTACGTGGTGCAGGAACAGTGCCAAGATGCTGGCCGAGCAAGCCACTGAGTGTAGAGTAGATAGTGACTGAAGGAACAGCACAAGGTCCAACTGGGTTCCAGCAAGTAGCTTCTGGAACAGGCAGAGTAGAGAGTGTCAGGCAAGGGCGGCAGGCAACCAGGAATAACAGGAAGGTGACCAGCAGGACGGGAAGAGAGAACTAGTGGAGGAGGGGAGAGAGACAGGCTCACAAGGAGACTGAGGAAAGGTACAGGCAGCAAGATCACAAGTAATTAGACCAGATTGCAGAGCAAAAGCGCAAGGTAACAGAAGGCAAGTACAAAAGCACATTCAGAGTGCATTCAGATGCGTCTGTTCTGTGCAAGAGAAGTTTTTAAATACTCAAATGCTGGTGGCGGAGTTGCCATGATTCCCAATGATGCGGTCGTGTCTGCACATGCGCAAGACTAGGAGGCTGGGGAATTGACGGGTGTCGGGCCGGACTCCAGGCCCTGGCGCCCGATGCCCAAGACCCCTCTCGACCCTCCTGTAGCCAAGACCCACCACGGGTAACACCGCTAGGTAGGTTTCCCCGGGTGGTGGCGGTGACAGGTCCGGGACCTGACAATATGTTCCATTGACTTGCTTGGCACATGCAATGCAGGTTCATTTCCTCTCTCCATTGATAATTATTATTTTTTTATTCAGTGACTTACAAATGGTTATACAAAAGACAACCTTTAGCCACATAAAAATTCAAATACATACATCGTAGAAAAGAAAAAAGCCATTCACATAGTTGATACTTAAGATATGCACAGACATAGACAACACAAATGAGTCCACTGTCAGCCGCATGCTGGTTCCTCTATTATTTCCGTCTCTCCAGGATTCTCTTTACTAATGTCAAAGATGGCAATCAATAGTTTGACTAAAGCCAGTGTTATGGCTACCTTTTCACCGGCCAAAAGGATCTTCCGCCATTTCTCAGTTGATCTCGGACCATATTTGACAATTACTTCATTCATTAATTAATGTTGTTCGCTGGGTATTTAAGGCTGGGCAACTCACCACAAGGTGTTTTAGTGTTTCCACTGAGTCAAGTTCTTGACACAATTTACATGTTACCAATTTTTCTTTACCTTTCTTCGACCATAATACTTCTCTAATTGAGAGCAGATTTAGTCGGAAAAGCATAAATTGTCTCCTAAAAAAACAATTGGGGAATAGTTGTAGATATCTGGGAGTGGTATTTAATTTCCTTGATTCCTCAATCATTTTGCTGTAACCTTTATACTTAGAACTTTCTTCCTGCGCAGTTATCCAATCCTGAGTGAACAGTTTCTTTTTAGTTTCATCAGGGTTTCCAACCACGGTTTTTGTAGATTCTCCTAGGTCTGTCAATATTGCCTTGCAGTTAGATTCTCATTCCATCAGTGTTAGTTCCTTTCTTTCTGACGAGGCCTTTTTCAGGACCACAAAACCCCCCTTTGGGTTCTCTTCTATACACTTCCTAAAAAACAACAAGGTTTTCCAAATGACTTGGGCCTTGAGTGACGTTAACCCCAGTTCCATACGGACAGCCTGTATGGGGGTAGATGTCAACAAACTTAAAGGAGCAGGATATCAATCCCCTCTCCCGAACCACAGAAGCCGAATGGATCGACCCTCCCACCGTGGTTGGCACGGGCACCTGAATATTTAAAGTACAGGAAGTCACGTGGCAGCCAATGGTGGGAAGAAGTAGTCAGGGAAAGGGGATGGACTGACAAAGGGAAGGAAGGGTGAAACAACAATGCACATATGGAAAGAAACTAAACTAAACACCTTTTAGTCATACCCTGGTAATTCCTGACTTGATACTCTGAAACTCAATCATACACCCCTGAACATACACCTAGTCACTTGAACTTGGAAAGCATGACATAGTTCTCACAAACTCAAAAAGCACAATACATGGACCGTAAATGTTAGTGAGCATGACTGAATTGCAACATTATTAGGCAAGTCTTTTTACATGTAACACAACGTTGCGTATCATATGGTACACACATAGAGCGGGCATGACACTGAGACAAAAATGCCCCAACTAAGGTAAGCACAAGCAACAGTACATAAACCAGCACACTACACATGTTGGGAGTGTCACTGTTGCTTGTCAGTGAAGAACCATATGTTTCCTGGGCCCCCCGTGTTAGCAAAACCTCTCCTTGACCACCAATTCAACAAGAACGTATCATAACCTATAAATGTCCACCGTAGCACAAAATGGTTATGAAAACACACTTAACTGCTTGTCCGGGCGTCTCCTGCGGATGTCCGGACCCAATAAAATGAAGCCAAAAATGAAGCGTCTGGCAACCTCAATCACCGCCGCGACCCGGGTATTATGTGGCTTTCATTACCCATCACGAAACACACAAGGCACACTTAACTGGCTGTCCGGGCGCCTCCTGCGGCTGCCCCGGACCTGAAGTGAGTATGCAGGATAATCTCAGCAATTGCGAACTGCCGCGGCCTGAGTTGTGACCCTGCAGCCTTTCATGGCAAGCGTTTCCCTCCTATGCTTCCTGGTGTCTGCCAGCCTCCTTCTGCGTCGCTGCTTCGCCGGACGGCCGTTATACACACTGTTAGGCAGAATCCTGTGCAGTGCCCTTAGGGACCACTACACACAATTAAGACTACAGGTGGCAATACAAGTTTTACCTTTGGTACAAGCCGGTACTACTATGTCAGAGTGGTAGCAGTGGCAGAGCAGCCAGGCTTATCTCAAGAGTATATGAGCAGTAGCAGAGATTACACAAAGGGACCACAATTACTGTGACTCAAGCAAACACTGACTCAAGGTTTCAGGTAGAAAAATATAAGTACATTTATTTTTAAACCATTCGTTATAAACACAACACTTCTATTGAACTTCAATAAAAACCACACGTTAAATATACTACAACTAACCAATTCACTTTATACAGTAAGTCTCAAGGTAAGTACCCTGTGTTTGAATGAACCGGTGTTATGAACAAAACATGTTACCGCAAATACGATTTGGATCACTTTTTGACTGTTCGGTCTACTAAACAAACGCGTATCTGTGACATGAAAGGCTACGGGGCAAAAACACACTTAGCACCGGAGATACCCAGAGGGAGTTGGAGGCAAAAATCACAGGCAATATTTTGGTTAGGCAGGCAGAATCAAGAAACACTCAGAGACAGGAGGTCAAAAGTCAAAGGGCCAGAGCCAGGGTGGAAAGACACCGGGCCCAGTTGCCGAAGATCACACGGTCAGACAGTTCACGATTCAACGTAGCCAAAAGTACTTCGATATTGTCAATGTTCGGAAGCAAAAGTTATAAGAAGGAGGGAAAACAAGGGCAAGCCTTGGAAATGAAGAAAAAGGGATTCACCCAGTTTCCTCAACAGAACACAGTACCTTGTTCCAGTGGTGCAGCTAGTGCCCTGGCAGTTATTCCTGCTGGTTTCCCGCAGACCCACGATTCCTGGAGCTTCGTTGTGAAGGAGGACGTCTGAAGGGGGTCTGCACCACACAGGGATGAAGCCTGCAGCAGCAATAAGGAATAAAAGGTGTGCACCTTAAAAACAGGAGAGGCTCTTCAGGTGGCTATCCGGACCACTACAGCAGTGTGCAGTGATTTCGACCATGGAAGAGGATCCTCTGGCTGTAGAAGATGATCTGGTTATCCCCACCAAGCTCAAGGGAAGAAGATTCCGGACTGGATCTTCTCTGAGTCATTGAAGGGCAGATAGCTCAAAACTGCAGCAGGGCTTCACCGGGACGGGGTAGTTGCAGCAGCCGTCGTTCTCTCCGCTTCTCTTCGGTTCCTTGTAGTTCCAGTGGTGACTCTCTGACTACAAGCCCAAGAGACCTGCCTTTTATGTGAAATACCCCCATTCACGCAGCCTGGCTGTCAATCACCCAACAGGGGGGTTGTCCAGCCCGGACAACTACCCGGGCCAATCATTACAAAGTGCGACTTGGGTTTCCTAGGATACCCTGTGCAGGGGGTGACTACACCCCTCCCTCACATTCAGCCCACCTAGACACCCAGGCGCCTTGAGGAGGGTTTCTGGGCAGAAGCCCGCCAAAATACAGTGGACAAAGAAAGCAAACCTAATTTGCCACGCAAAGTATAACACAAGAAGGACTTTAACAAAAAAAAATGGCGAATAAACACAACCGGAGCCAAGAGAAAGATGATTTGGTCAAGCGGGTTTATGTTCGAGGCTAATATAATAGCCAAGAACAATACCACGTTTATCTGATATGATAGCGGTAGAAAAGTTAGGGTAGATACCACTGGCACCAGCCAAGTCTAAATGTTAAAAGAGCGAAACAATGCTCTAGGAGGTACAGATACAAAGGGATACGAGTTAACCCTTTCCAGTACTCCATGGAAGATGGGGTGTACTGGATCTGTGGTAGATTGACTAAGTAAAGTTAATGGTAACTTTACCCTTTTATGGGGGACAGTAGTCGCCTCAGAAATGGAGTCGAGGGAAGTCTTAAAGACAACCCTGTGCCACGGCACTGAAGGTGCTGTGTGACACACAAAAAGAAGGGAGCTACTGAAGTGGTGTACTTCAGAGTCCACAATCACAAAAACAGGTAGAAACACATAGCACCACCCAGGTAAGAGTAGGGGAAAAGCTCTCACTCTTACCAAGTGGAAAAAAATAAACTCCAGAAGTCCAGCAAAGCTGCTGGGCACTCACTAGGTGAGGGAAATTAGCCATAAATGAGAATTCTCCCTAACACTCGCCCCCCCCCCCCAGACTAAGGGACAGGAGGATTTAATCCACTCCTGGATGGACCTCATACCTCTAGTCGGTTACAAACATCCTAGAGAGACCATCAGCATTTTTGTGGTGACTTCCTACTCTGTTTTCAATGTTACAATCAAAGGTTTTTCTTTGTAAGCTATATGACCTACATACCCTTGGAGAGACATCTTTCTTTTTGAATCTATAGGGGATCTGGGTGACCAGTCCCTCAGAAGTTGCTACAACTCCTGAACCTGTGATAGGCTTTTTCAAGGTGTCCTTATAAAGGAATCCCTTAGATCTAGAGTGGCCTCCAGGGTTCCTCACCACCTCTCTTTGGGGAGAAGGTTGGGTCTCCGGTATCTTGGTTGGAGGGACTGGGGATAAGCAAGGTACATGCTTCCCCTTCCTCTTAGATCTAACCTTACCTACTTTAGGAGTTCCTCTCCTAACATTAGGATTTGGTTTGGAGTCTTCTGTAGAAGGTCCAACAGTCTGAAGGTTTTTTGCCTTAGACTTGTCTTTTCTGGTTTTCCACCAGTACTGAGAATTGCCAGTTCTCGTAGGCCTAGAGAGGGGTCCAGTTGGTCTATCCACCTCTTCTTCAGAAGCAGGGGGAGTCAGAGACTTTAAAACTGGGGGAACAATGATGGAGCTTGCTTTGGGCTCCCATTTCCCTAACATACTAGCCTGCAATTTGCCTGGGTTAGAGGTCAACCTACTAACACCAGGGCTTGTAGTGGGGTTCTCTGTAGAGGTTCCCACAGGCTCAGAGTTGTCCCTTAAGGTGGCCTCTCTAGCCAATTTGGTGTGGTTCTGCTTCTCCATACTGGGAGACCTGGGGGTACTGGATACTACTCCTAGAGTTTTTAGATCATTCCCCAACAGGACCCTCCCAGGCACCTCACTCTGAATACTGACAGGGATCCTCACTGTCATATTGTTATACTGAATGAGAGCTGGTAGAATAGGAACCATTTGGACAGGGCCTCCAGCACGTTTGGTGGGGCCTGTGGGTGCCTTAGCAACATCCTCAGACCTGAAAAATCTTTCATCCACAACTGTTCTGCTGGCCCCAGTGTCTCTCATGGCAGGGGTGTCCTGACCATTGACAAGAATACTGTCCACATAATACTCCCTAGAGTTTTCAGGAATGGAGTCATATACATCACTACGTGGTTTCTTACCCAGACCCTTGGACTTTAAGGATACAGTTGCTTGAAGAGCCAAAGGGTCTTCAGCACACAAATGAAAGTAAGCACTAGACATCTGTACTTCTTCCTCTGGGAAGAAGGCTAAGGGGGTAGGGCTGACCCCTGCAGGGTTACCCTTGCATCTGGGATCTCCTCTCATATGGTCAGTTGACCCACAACTAAAGCATTTACCAAATGCTCTCTGGAATGGGGGTCTTTCCTGACTTACCTCTGGTTTGGCACCAGGAGGTACACTAGCCCTGTTTGGTTTCCTGTGTGGCTTACCCTGGTTATGTTTGGGGACCTCTTCGGATGGGAGGTATTGGAATTCTCTTGGTGTCTTTCTTTGACTGCTTCCCCTCATCCTTCTTCTGAGTAGCCCCAGAATCCTTGTGAGTGGCCCTGTTGGCAACCCACAAGTCAGCAGCCTTAGCAAGCTTCTTAGGATCTATCTCCTTTGAATCAGCCAAGTGCTGTCTAAGCTCAGGAGAGCAGACATCAAAAATAGACTCCAACATTACAAGATTCCTCAAACCTTCATAAGTGTTCACTTTGTAACCCTTAATCCAACCATCTAAGTTTTTCAAACATTCACACACCCAGGTAGCCCAAGAGGTACCATAATGCTTTTTGAGGGCTCTAAACCTCTTAAGATACTGGGAGGGGGTCGTCCCAAACCTAGATATTAATGCTGGTTTCACACACTCATAATCCTGTTTATCCTCCTCCCCCAACTCCATTACAGCATCACATGCAACAGGGGGGAGCCTAGAGAAAAGCCACGGAATCAACTGATTCCCTGAGATACCTTGAATCCCATGATTGTACTCAAACATTGCTAACCAATCCAAAATATCAAGTTTAGTCTCATACATAGCAATAATTTCCTTTGGCATAAAAGGTCTCTTAGGGCTCGAAGACCTAGAGGACTCTGGGAGAGAAGCATTTTCTAGAGACAGTTTCTTCATTTCTAGTTCATGGTTCAGCTCCATTTCTCTGAGCCTTAACTCTTGATGTGTCATGGCAGTTTGTGCATCAATACATTTCACTTCTAATTCAAGTCTCATTTTCTCAAGTGCAATAAACTCAGGAGTAAGTGTAGGACCTGTGGGGGTCCCTGTGGACAGAGGTTGTGCATTCTGAGCAGGCAAGGGAGTTCCAGGGTTTCCTAGCCAGGACTCATCTACTTCTTCACAATTAACACTCTCAGAATCAGAAACATCAAAATCCACATTTGCTGGAGTGGTAGGTCCTTCTGACCCACTCTCCTGGCTTTTTTCCATTAACTTTGCAACCAGTTCAGATTTCTTTCCTTTACCAGAGATATTCTTATCCCTACACATGGTTCTTAGAACCTCAGCAGTATAGAGTAAAAGACTCACTTCAGTGAAGTTTTCCATATTTGACATGTTTTCCTAGTTAAATAGAATTAGTGGTGTTAGCCTTGTGGTTAGTTGAACCCAAGCAACAGCAGCACTCTAAGTGTAATCACTCTACTTCCAAATCCTCACTGCTGTACAACAGTGTTGGGCAGAATCCTGTGCAGTGCCCTTAGGGACCACTACACACAATTAAGACTACAGGTGGCAATACAAGTTTTACCTTTGGTACAAGCCTGTACTACTATGTCAGAGTGGTAGCAGTGGCGGAGCAGCCAGGCTTATCTCAAGAGTATATGAGCAGTAGCAGAGATTACACAAAGGGACCACAATTACTGTGACTCAAGCAAACACTGACTCAAGGTTTCAGGTAGAAAAATATAAGTACATTTATTTTTAAACCATTCGTTATAAACACAACACTTCTATTGAACTTCAATAAAAACCACACGTTAAATATACTACAACTAACCAATTCACTTTGTACAGTAAGCCTCAAGGTAAGTACCCTGTGTTTGAATGAACCGGTGTTATGAACAAAACACGTTACCGCGAATACGATTGTGATCACTTTTTGACAGTTCAGTTTACTAAACGAACGCATATCCGTGACATGAAATGCTACCGGGGCAAAAACACACTTAGCACCTGAGATACCCATAGGGAGTTGGAGGCAAAAATCAAAGGCAATATTTTGGTTAGGCAGGCAGAATCAAGAAACACTCAGAGACAGGAGGTCAAAAGTCAAAGGGCCAGAGCCAGGGTCAAAAGACACCGGGGCCAGTTGCCGAAGATCACACGGTCAGACAGTTCACGATTCAACGTAGCCAAAAGTACTTTGATATTGTCAATGTTCAGAAGCAAAAGTTATAAGAAGGAGGGAAGACAAGGGCAAGCCTTGGAAATGAAGAAAAAGGGATTCACCCAGTTTCCTCAACAGAACACAGTACCTTGTTCCAGTGGTGCAGCTAGTGCCCTGGCAGTTGTTCCTGTTGGTTTCCCGCAGACCCACGATTCCTTGAGCTTCGTTGTGAAGGAGGACGTCTGAAGGGGGTCTGCACCACACAGGGATGAAGCCGGCAGCAGCGATAAGGAATAAAAGGGGCGCTCCTTAAAAACAGGAGAGGCTCTTCAGTTGGCTATCCGGACCACTACAGCAGTGTGCAGCGATTTCGACCTTCGAAGAGGATCCTCTGGCTGTAGAAGATGAGCTGGTTATCCCCACCAAGCTCAAGGGAAGAAGACTCTGGACTGGATCTTCTCTGAGTCGTTGAAGGGCAGATAGCTCAGGACTGCAGCAGGGCTTCACCGGGACGGGGTAGTTGCAGCAGCCATCGTTCTCTCCGCTTCTCTTCGGTTCCTTGTAGTTCCAGTGGCGACTCTCTGACTTCTAGCCCAAGAGACCTGCCTTTTATGCGAAAAACCCCCATTCACGCAGCCTGGCTGTCAATCACCCAGCAGGGGGGTTGTCCAGCCCGGACAACTACCCTGGCCAATCATGACAAAGTGCAACTTGGGTTTCCTAGGATACCCTGTGAGGGGGCGACTACACCCCTCCCTCACATTCTGCCCACCTAGGCAGCCAGGTGCCTTGATGAGGGCTTCTGGGCAGAAGCCCACCAAAAGACAGTGAACAAAGAAGGCGAACCTAGTTTGCCACGCAAAGTAAAATACAAGAAGGACTTTAACAAAAACAAATGGTGAATAAACCCAACCGGAGCCAAGAGAAAGACGATTTGGTCAAGCGGGTTTATGTTCGAGGCTAATGTAATAGCCAAGAACAGTACCACGTTTATCTAATATAATCGCGGTAGAAAAGTTAGGGTAGATACCACTGCCACCAGCCAAGTCTAAATGTTAAAAGAGCAAAACATTGCTCTAGGAGGTACAGATACAAAGGGATACAAGTTAACCCTTTCCAGTACTCCATGGAAGATGGGGTGTACTGGATCTGTGGTAGATTGATTAAGTAAAGTTAATGGTAACTTTACCCTTTTCTGGGGGACAGTAGTCGCCTCAGAAATGGAGTCGAGGGAAGTCTCAAAGACAACCCTGTGCCACGGCACTGAAGTCCACAATCACAAAAACAGGTAGAAACACATAGCAAAACCCAGGTAAGAGTGGGGGAAAAGCTCTCACCCTTACCAAGTGGAAAAAAATAAACTCCAGAAGTCCAGCAAAGCTGCTGGGGGACTCACTAGGTGAGGGAAATTAGCCATAAATGAGAATTCTCCCTAACAAACACGCCTCCTGATTTCCAGATTGCCTGCAGCTGGTGACAGGCTCGCTTAGGGAAGTGTAGTTCCCAGCTCATTTACACATAATACACCTTTTCCTGCACAACCCCTGATTCCTGACAGTAGATCTAGGTAAACCTAGGACTTCTTTTCAGAAAAGACCTTCGATCTTCGGCCAATTTTCCATTTTGAAGTTGAAACAAGACTCTGCACCGTAAGATAGAATTGGGGCAACTTTTAGGCGGTAAAATGATATCACCGGGAGTATTGAAAATCCACTTTCCCTTGTGCCGCCAAGTTCTGGGTTTACCTCCTAAGCGACTCCAATCTTGGAGCATCCGTGGAACTAGTATTCATACAAACTCCCAAATAAGTAAGGGAATTTACCACCAGAATTTTTACACCCTGAAGTTGCTATTTCAGCCTTTTTTTCCCTCCACTTATCCTACGTTCCCCCAATGGAAGGATCATTGATTTGTTTGGGATTGATCATGAGACCGTCGGCTTCGATGTAAGATTGAAGCGCTTCCAATTGTCTGTGTAACCCAATTTGGTCCGCCAGGACCACCTCATCGGCATACAAAGGTCTTCCGATGGTGATGTTTGCAAGATTGGGGGGGAGCATCTAATGTCCGAGAAAGCATGGTCAATGTCTGAGATAAACAGATTGAAGAGCTTTGGAGCCAAGGGACAGCAGTGCTTCAAGCCTTTCTTTGTCTCTAGGGCCTTAGTCAAAAGACCCAGCGTGTTCAATCTGATCTTCAAGTTGGTGTCTGTATATAGATCTTGTATTGGTTCAAACAGGTTGTTGAGACATCCTGTTACACCCAGGTACCGGTTCGCGCACTGCGACCTGCATCGTATCCGCCGCCCGAAGGTTCGAGTAGCTTTACTTGCTTCCCCGTTCTGGCAGCGTTGGTGGTTGCTGGGGAAACCACATCACAGGCCCGTGCAGCGCTTCCTCAATCAGCTGATTCAGGCGCGCTCCAACGAGTCAACACGCGTTGGCAGCTCACGCCCTCTTTCTCCATAAAAGTTCACGTGATCGGAAGCTCGGTGCTTCTAATTAGCGTTTCTTTTTTCCCTCTCATCACCATTGTTGTGCCTTGGATACCTTCCTATCTTGACTCTGGTTTTGTCCCTCTACCTCGCAACTGCGCGCTCCTTGTCTGTCATTGGATCTGCCTGCCTGACTCTGCCCTCGGACTGTTTATCGGACTTCTTTTGTCGGATCCCTGAAATTGCCATTCGCTAACTCATTCGAAAGGCTTCCCGAACTTGTTACTATTTTCCTGCCGCAGAGACATTCTACGTGCAGCTGTGCATTCCATTGCACGTTTATTTGTTGCTCTGCTTTAACACCCTCTGCAACCCGGATGGAAAGTCACCAGTGTCCGCCATTTCCTTGTGTCTGCTAAGAGAGACTACGTCCCTGTTATCCTCGGTAAGGAGTTCTACCAATTGTACTTTTGTGTTCAGTAACTTACATCGTTATTTCTTGTTACCTACTTGGGAAACCTGCAAGTGACTGAAAGTACTTCCTATCTGTTCCATGTGCAAGCTGGATGCTGTGCTGAATTCCTTGCACCATCCCGGACCTAGTTGCAACCCTCATGCCGCCCGGGGAGTTACCCTTTACTAACCACACCGTTTATTATTTTATCCTGTCGTTGTGTTCTTTGTGGACTTTCTTCCAACAACTCAGGGGGGTAAGGATTTCTTTATTCTTCTTTCTTCGATCCATCGGAATAGGATTCCAATTGCTAAAGCACTCTGTTCTCTCTGCCTTTCTCTAGACTCCTCTCTTAGGACTAGCTGTCAAGTGTCTCAGGTATATACCTCTACTCTAGACCTTTAGTTTTTCTTGTACATATTCCGGTATAAAATGTTTTGCCTTTTCCTTGCAGCTTGGTGTGGTGGCGTGGTTTTCCCCGCTCTTTTGGGTAATACACCAACCTGCCTGTCTGTTTGTACAGCCGAGGTGGTTCATTATCATAAAGAGCTGCCTCAAGTGAGGTAGTCCGGTCTGAGGTGTCCTTATTGGGCAATTCTCAGCAGAGACTGAAGTTTCCTGTCCATTGGATACTACTTCTATTCAACGCCCTGGCCAGTCCAACTGGTGGCGAGTTACACATCCCCAATGAAGTAATGTATCCCATAGTTTTGGGCACGTTATTGTGTTGATCGCCTGCGTTAGATCAACAAACGCCAGGTAGCTCTTCTTGTTTTTGTCTCTATCTGTTCGAGCTTTTAATAAACTCAAGATAAAGGTGTTTAAAGACTGCCCTACTCCTTTCACAAAACCTGCTTGCCAGATATCTTGGTGACCTGAGGTTAATATCCACTTGACCAAAGATCTCAAAATCAAGGAAGCAAAAATCTTTCCCGGGACGTCCAACAAAGCGATGGGACAATAGTTGAACTGATCTGTTCTCACCTTTTTTGTCGTCGATGGGAACGATGCTTGTGGACTTCCAGGAGTTCGGGATCCTTTGAGACTTAACAATATGTTCAAACATGATGAAAAAAAAAGTGGCCCATTGTGCTTTGTCTTGTTTCAAGATGGAGTTACTCAGGCCATCCAGTCCAGGACTATGATAAGAGTGGATTTGCTACCATAGACTGTGCACACAAACCCAATTGTTAAGGCTCATTTGAGCGTTATTTAATACAAATCGTGTTTCGAGCAGCAACGCTCTTCTTTCAAGGCTGCAACATCATTACCAAGGATATGTACATATTGAACATAATTGTATGAAACAACCAAAATATAACGAACATCCAGGCCCAAAATAAGAAAGGGACATGGTGGTGTTGAGTGCAAGACAAAAGTGATAGCCCAACACAATGAATCAATGATATAAGTTGTGCAAAATAACCAAAGTTGAAGACCAAGACAATTTAAATTAAAAAAATCATGAAAAGGATATTGGGATGAATGGTCAATGTAGTTAAGCAAAAATTAAAGACAATTGACATTCATGGAGAGAGAAAAAAAGGAAACATTGAATGAGAAATTGTAATGGTAGGAGCTGTCATGTAAACACAATCCTGGTCACACATTGTGTCTTGCTATTACAAAGCCAATTTCCAACATCCAAAATTAATGGTTACCTTGAGGATGCTTGAGCCAAAAATCTAGTGCGGAGGCAGAGAAAAGCAAACAAGGATAAGAACCAGATTTCGTAGTCTAATCAAAAAATGAAATTGTGCCTAATTAAGTATAAATCATACAAGTAGGTCGCTGTAATGACCTTACCTATGTAGTTGTGTGATTGAGAAATTGTAAGTACAGGGTACAATCCCCGGCTCCACTGTAAGCATAAAAAATGTGTATGTTACCTCTGATGGGTGTACAATTATCGTGATAGAAATTAAAAGAATGTTAAACTTGCAGCAACATACCTATATAAACGCAAATGCGAAATGACTATCTACGGTGACAAGTGCAGTTGTCAAAGTCAGGGGAACCGGCATGAACGCAGCACAAAAGTCAGGGGGAGACAAAGAAAACCGACCTTATTAGTGGTCTAAATTAAGTCTTAATTACTGCTCGCGAAGCGCGAGACGGTCACGTGCGTATGGCCCCTGGACTGTGCGAGTCTGCAGGGGTCTACGCGAAAGACTTTTCCTTACCGGCGTTTCCTCACGTAGTGAAGACAACAGGAGCCTCGCGCATTTAAGCAGGGCTCCTGTTTAAACAAGTTGCATGTGCCGTCTGCTTCCTAAACAAAACTCGGAAGCGTACGGCAGAGGAGAAATTTGCACTTTTTGGCAACAATTTTGTTCAATTTATTTATATCTGGAAACGTTATATTGACAACGTGATTCTGATTTGGACGGGCACAGTGGATTGTCTAAATGAATTTGTTAATTACCTGAACAATAATGATTGGGGTATTCAATTCACTCACAAATGCAGCAGTAAAAGTATCAATTTCTTGGATCTGACAATCAGTCTGCAGGATAACACCATTGTAACTAAAAACATTTTGCAAGTCTACCGCAGTCAATGCAATCTTGCATGCCTCAAGTTGTCACAAAAAATCTGTCATCACCAACATACCTGAATGCAAATTTATTAGAGCTCGTAGAAACCGTTCTAATGACAATGATTTTTCACAAGAATGTAAATTCCTACGTCATAAATTTCAAGTCAGAGGTTACGACCCCTGCACGGTGTCAAAAGCAGAACGCACTGTGCAAAGCATGAAGAGGATTGACCTACTCACACCTAAAATAAGACCCAACTCTACCCATACTAATAAATTAAAATGTATTAAACACTATAACACAGATAGCTCTAATTTGTACAAAATAGTCCGACGTCATTGGCATTTTGTTACACCTTTCCAACGTTGGTCATGGTTACGTAAGAGAAGAATATGTGGTTCGATTCATCCTGACGTATTACCAAGAGTCAGAGATTCGGAGAATGCAAGCGTCTGCAGTCTAGTTGTTCCACGTTCCCTATGGACGTCTGCTCCGAGTCACGTGATCTCACCACGTTTTCAACAGAAGCCTATGGCGAGTCACATGATTATATTTAAGCTGCAGAGACTGTCCTCACATTGCGTCGCTACTTTGGAAGACGCTCCGTAACTAGACTTCTTACTTTCCTCTGCTGTACTAGCCATTTACTGTATTAACCATTTCTTCTCACTTACGCTTTAGAATTCCTCTTCCGTGCCTGCGTTCAGGGACGCTTCCACGTTACCCTTTACTTCCGGGTCTGACTACGCTCCCCGGTCCGCTTTCTACCAACACCCATGCAGAGCGTAGAGGAGATATAGCATCATTATCCACAGTGAGTCACCTTCCCTTCCCGTTCGATTTAGAGGCTTTCTTTTCTTGCCTCCTTTATTAATCCCTTCTCCTATCTCAGGGAATCCAGGAGGATTCAGACTCCTGCACGCACACGCCACTTTGCCTAAAAAGAACTCTCCCCTTTGATCGCTTCCCAATTCTCCTTGGAACTTCCAGTAAGCATTCGCACTTTCTTCTTGCTATTCCCTTGTCTTTCCCTAATTCCAGTACTCACCTGTCATTTCTTTATTCAGTAGACTCCATGCTGCAGACTCTCCAAGATTCCACACGCTAGACGCCAACCTTCGGAAGCTCCGGTCATCCTCGCCCCCCAGGGTTTTCTTCCCCAGAGGGTTTCCCTGGGGTTCGTGCTTCTTCCTGCTGGTTGTTCAGTCCCAGTATTGGGAGGAGCAGGGGCCTCAGAGCAATGCTTGCGTTCTGCTTGCTGCGTCCAGACCAACCAGTTTCGACCAGGTTAGTGAGATTCCATTGATACTTCTCATTGTATTAGTTGATATCTAATCGAACTAGCGGCAGTTGTAACAGTTAGCGACGCCTTAAAATAAAAGATAAAAATATTTGGCATAGAAAAAGCCTGGTCGAGCCGCTCTGGTATGGAGCAGCAAATGCAGCAGCTTATGGCTGCCATGCAGTCAATGTCCTTAGAGATGCAGACACTTAAACAGGATAATGTTCAGTTAAGGCAACAAGTCGCTCGAGCATTTTCCGACACCCCCCCAATCACCTTACCCATGGGCAAATTCCATGGAGACCCGCACAAATTAAAAGAATTCTTGGATAGTTGTACTATTCAGTTTACTTTCAAACCCAGATATTTTCCAACCGACAAAGACAAGGTTGGGTTTCTCATATCCCATTTGACGGGTCCTGCCCTTGCTTGGGATACCCCGTTGGTTACTTCAGGCAAGGTCATTCTGGATTCTTATCCTGCCTTTTCTAACAGTCTTAGAACCATGTTTAGTCGTCAAGAGATTTCTGTAACAACCCAGGAACGACTCTTGGATCTTAGGCAGGGTCACAAGGACCTCATGACCTTTGTCACTCAATTCAAACAATTATCATCGGAAACGGGATGGCCCGATGAGGGTTTACTTACCCTGTTTCGACGAGGTCTGGCTGAAGATCTGAAAGAAGAGGTCTCTAAGGTCCCGCTGCCCGCTAATCTGGCTGAGATGATAACCCTGACTATGCAAATAGACTACCGACTTCAGGAACACACTCAAGAAAAGAAGAAAGGGAAAGGAACCCGATCAGGTTCTGAATCCGCCTATTCTCCAAGTAAACACATCTCTTCCGAGGAACCCATGCAAATCGGTTCCGTAAGGGGCCCTATTTCTGCGGCAGAAAGAGAACGTCGAAAGACTTCCGGACTATGTATGCACTGTGGCTCATCAGC
Organism: Ambystoma mexicanum; assembly: GCF_040938575.1. NCBI lineage: Eukaryota > Metazoa > Chordata > Amphibia > Caudata > Ambystomatidae > Ambystoma > Ambystoma mexicanum. Next base: position 410,859,455 of record NC_090927.1, read on the forward strand.
ACACTTGTTACGGGACTGCCCATTAGTTCCTCCCCGCAGATCGCGACCTCTGCCTCCACTGCCTTCGGGAAACGCCAAGTCCCTGCCGTAAGGGGAGCCGCGGTAGGAGACCAACGACAGCGTTCCCCCAGCTAGAACTGGATTTTCTCATGAACCTCTACCTTCCAATTATTCCATGATAGTGCTTTCCTTAACTTTGATTCTGCCAGACCGGACATTGCAAGGTATACCTGCCTTACTAGATTGTGGCGCTGCTGGCAACTTTGCGGATGATCAATGGGCGGCAACCCATGGCATAGAAAGGATTTCCAAAACCTTTTCTACACCAATTCAAGGGGTAGATGGGAGCCCGTTGAGTTCAGGACCCATAAGAGAACAAACTAAACCTGTAACCTGCATGATCACTACCCATAAAGAGATCCTGGTGTTTGATTTGATTAGAACGGCTCATTTCCCAATTATTTTGGGCCTTCCGTGGTTACGTCTGCATAACCCGTATATTAACTGGAAGGCTGGGACTCTTTTTTTGGGTTCAGAGTACTGTGCATCTCATTGTCTGTCTCAAAATTCAGTTGGCATTCACATTCCTTCAGAGGTTACGGTTTCTTCTGAGGTTCCTTCCATTAGTCGGTTAGGAGTAATCCCCGAATGTCATCATTCTTACCTGAAAGTATTCTCCACACTGCAGTTTCCCTCTCTTCCTCCTCATAGAAGAGATGATTGCCACATTGAGCTTCTTCCGGACCAACCTATTCCGTTTGGATGGATGTATGTTCTTTCTCAACGGGAAAAGACAGCTCTGAAAGAGTATCTTCAGAATAACCTTCAGAACGGCCTTATTACCGAATCCAAATCTCCGGCCGGGGCATCCTTGTTTTTTATTCCCAAAAAAGACACCGAAGAATTTAGGCCGTGTATAGATTATAGAGGGCTCAACAAGATCACTATTCCTGACAAATACCCCATGCCTTTGATAAAGGATATTCTTGAAGCAGTTAGAGGTGCTACTTTTTACACCAAATTAGACCTTCGGGGGGCATATCATTTAATAAGAATAGCGCCCAATGACGAATGGAAGACAGCTTTCCTTACACCCTTTGGCCATTTTCAATACCAAGTTATGCCGTTTGGTCTGATAAATGCGCCAGCAGTCTTCCAGCGGTTTATGGACCATCTATTTGCTGACCTGCTTCTTCATTATGTAGTCATATACTTGGATGACATTCTAATTTTCTCCAGGAGTTTAGAAGACCACATCCAGCATGTGAATATTGTTCTCAGCCGATTACAAGCTAACCATTTATACTCTAAGGCAGAAAAATGTGAGTTCCATCAAACACAAGTGACGTACCTGGGTTTCGTTCTGTCCGCCCAAGATATTTCCATGGACCCCAAGAAAGTCTCTGCTGTGCTGGATTGGCCTTCTCCTAAGTCTGTAAAAGAAGTCCAAAGATTTTTAGGATTTGCGAACTTCTATCGTAAATTAATTCCTGACTATTCCCAGACTATCCTACCTATTACCCGATTACTTAAGAAAGGTACAAATTTTTCCTGGGATCCCCTAGCTCATCAAGCCTTTGAAACTCTAAAGGGGTTGTTTACCTCGGCTTCAATTCTACTCCATCCAGATCAGTCTCGACCATTCATCGTCGAAACGGACGCCTCCCATCATGCGTTAGGAGCTGTTCTCCTGCAGAAAACAGAACAAGGGAATGAGAGACCTGTTGCCTATTTGTCTAAGACCTTCACCTCTTCAGAACAACACTATTCGGTCTTGGAAAAAGAACTACTGGCTATCAAAAGAGCCTTTGAAGAATGGAGGCATTTACTTTTAGGTTCTCCTTTTACCATAGAGGTTCGCACGGATCATCGAAACCTAAAGGTATTGCAACAGGCGCAAACCACTAATAGCAGACAGGCATGATGGGCTCACTTCTTTTTACCCTACCGGATCGAGTTTACATTCTTGCCAGGTAACCAAAACTTGAGAGCAGATGCTTTATCTCGGAAATCTCCCTATACCACCCGATTTTGCCCTGAAAGGATGTTTCCAAAGGCCAGATTTGTCGCCATGGTATCAGATTTTCTACAACTTCTTAAACTAGAAACTGTGAAACACCAATTGAAGTGTGAAGACCTTGCTCTAACTCATCATCTTACAAGGGATCAGGAGTTATACTTCCATGCTAAGCAGGTCCTCATACCTTCCGTTTCTCTACAGACTGAAGTACTATGCCTGTGCCATGATTCCAGAGCAGCTGGACATAGAGGAATACAGACTACCCTTGATCTGGTCCAGCGGCATTTCTGGTGGCCTTCCCTTCAAAATGATGCTCAAGACTATGTCAATGCCTGTCCTACATGTATTAAGTCTAAATCCTGTCGAGCCCCTCCATTCGGTCTCCTTACCCGAATGCCTATACCAGACAAGCCATGGCAAATCATATCTACAGACTTTATTGTAGATCTTCCACCCTCTTCCCTATTCACCACGATAATGGTCACTATAAACTATCTAACAAAATTGGCTCATTTCACTCCGTTAACCAAGCTTCCAGGAGCAGCACACATGTCAAGACTGTTCATTACAGAAATATTCTCACAACATGGTTTGCCTGAGGTTATCGTCTCCGTCAGAGGGTCACAATATACTTCACAGTATTGGAAGAGAGTCTGCCATATTCTGGGAATCAAGAGGGCACTTAGTTCAGGATATCATCCTCAAACCAATGGGCAAACGGAACGCTTCAATCAGACACTTGAATGTTACTTATGCTGCTTTGTTTCGGCGGCCCAAGATGATTGGATGGTTCTTTTACCATTGGCAGAATTTGCCTATAACAACGTAAAGCATTCGGCCCTCAAATCAAGTCCTTTCTATTGTACCTATGGTTATCACCCTTCGTTTATCCCTACAATTGCTCCTCCCTCCTCTAGTTTTCCAGGAGTAGATTGTCTTATATCTGACATTCAGACTGGCCACAAGAAGACTCGCTTAGCCCTCCAAGCAGCCCAAGACAGAGCCAAACGTTACGCTGACATACATCGCCGGGAGATGAAGGAGTTAAAGGTGGGCAACCGAGTTTGGCTGGCCTTTCGATTTCTCCCAAGACACTTGGTACCTTCTAAATTGTCTCCTAGATACTTTGGACCATTTATGATACTTTCCAAAGTAGGAGCTGGTGCGGTTCGCCTAGCCTTACCACCCTCTTAGTCTCGCATTCACCCTGTCTTTCATCATTCTCAGTTGAAACCAGCTGTCGAAGATCAGTTTCATCGATCTGCGAAAACTATTCCTCCGCCAGTGGTTACAGACTCAGGAACCGAGTATGAGGTGGCTAGCATTTGTGTCTCTCGGTATCATAAAGGTCGGCTACAATTTCTAGTCGATTGGAAGGGCTATTCTGCGGCTGAGAGAACCTGGGAACCAGCCTCTGCAGTTCACTCCCCTCTTTTGGTACGTCGATTATACCGCCTGCACCCCGGGAAGCCAGGTTCACCCCCCAGGAAAAGGGGGCATACTGTTACACCTTTCCAACGTTGGTCATGGTTACGTAAGAGAAGAATATGTGGTTAGATTCATCCTGATGTATTACCAAGAGTAAGAGATTCGGAGAATGCAAGCGTCTGCAGTCTAGTTGTCCACGTTCCTTATGGACGTCTGCTCCGAGTCACGTGATCTCACCACATTTTCAACAGAAGCCTATGGCGAGTCACATGATTATATTTAAGCCGCAGAGACTGTCCTCACATTGCGTCGCTACTTTGGAAGACGCTCCATAAGTTTGTTTTCTAGACTTCTTACTTTCCTCTGCTGTACTAACCATTTACTGTATTAACCATTTCTTCTCACTTACTCTTTAGAATTCCTCTTCCGTGCCTGCGTTCAGGGACGCTTCCACGTTACCCTTTACTTCCGGGTCTGACTACGCTCCCCGGTCCGCTTTCTACCAACACCCATGCAGAGCGTAGAGGAGATATAGCATCATTATCCACAGTGAGTCACCTTCCCTTCCCGTCCGATTTAGAGGCTTTCTTTTCTTGCCTCCTTTATTAATCCCTTCTCCTATCTCAGGGACTCCAGGAGGATTCAGACTCCTGCATGCACACGCCACTTTGCCTAAAAAGAACTCTCCCCATTGATCGCTTCCCAATTCTCCTTGGAACTTCCAGTAAGCATTCGCACTTTCTTCTTGCTATTCCCTTGTCTTTCCCTAATTCTAGTACTCACCTGTCATTTCTTTATTCAGTAGACTCCATGCTGCAGACTCTCCAAGATTCCTCACGCTAGACGCCAACCTTCGGAAGCTCCGGTCATCCTCGCCTCCCAGGGTTTTCTTCCCCAGAGGGTTTCCCTGGGGTTCGTGCTTCTTCCTGCTGGTTGTTCAGTCCCAGTATTGGGAGGAGCAGGGGCCTCAGAGCAATTCTTGCGTTCTGCTTGCTGCGTCCAGACCAACCAGTTTCGACCAGGTTAGTGAGATTCCATTGATACTTCTCAGTGTATTAGTTGATATCTAATCGAACTAGCGGCAGTTGTAACACATTTGCTCCAGCTTGACCAAGAGATAGCACCATGGCTGGATACATCACCTAATTTTATCTATAGTAAAGCAAATAATTTAAAAAACTTGCTATCCCCATCATTCATGCCTAGCCAGCAACCTGTCACAACTTGGCTCAGTCAGAGCAGTAACCATGGCTTTCATAAATGTGGAAAATGCTCCATGTGTTGTTTCGCATTAGAGGTTTCTCAAATTGACTTTGGTAAACTTGGCATGTTTAAAGTGAACTCTTTTATTAATTGTAACACCAAATGTTGCGTATACTGCATTATGTGTGTATGTGGCAAACACTACATTGGGAGCACAATTAGGCCCCTCAAGATTAGGATACGAGAGCATTTGTCCACTATTTCTAGTCAGGATTCAAAATACCCTCTGGCCACACATTGGCAAAAAAATAATCAATTGGACAATAAGTCAGAAATTAGGTTTGCCGGCATGGCAAAAGTAACTTTGCCTCAACGCGGTGGCAATCTTAGTCTTAAATTAAGACAACTGGAAGCACGGTTAATTTGCCAATACCGTACTGTATCAGTTGGCCTCAACAGTGACCATGAATTATCGGTGTTTCTCTGAAGCCATAGTGTACAAATGCTCGTGATCATTTTGCCTTTTTATGCCTCATGAGCATATATATATATATTCTCTTGTAAAGGAATTGTCCTGTACAGATAACACTGGTCACCTTGTGTTTTTCAGGTTTGGTACCATGTTAGAATTCAAATTTCACAATTCAATGTTCAATCTATTTTTGACTGTATGGATGCCTCATTCCTTAAGGGGGGACAATGTTGCTAATGTTGAATTATTACTTGGCACATAAATAGATTCATTTAAATTGAGATATAATTATCCTCTATTTTGTATGCAAGAGGCTGACATCAAGCTAATGCGCTGTCACTGCGCAAATTACTATTTTTAATTGTTTAATTTAGCTCGTACCTACGGAGCTAACTCGTTGGCAGTGAATTGCTCCCTGGGCTCCCAGTCAACTTGACATATATATTTTCTTTTTACTCCTCACCCTTTTTTGCCCAATAGTGAGTTAATCACTGCATCTACATAGCACAGTTATATCACCAGCAATGAAGTCCATAGGAAGTTTTCACACTCAACATGGCCGCCCGCATGTGCCGTACGCTTCTGGGTTTTGTTTAGGAAGCAGACGGCACATGCAACTTATTTAAACAGGAGCCCTGTTTACATGCGCGAGGCTCCTGTTGTCTACACTACGTGCGGAAATGCCGGTAAGTGAAGGTCTTTCGTGTAGACCCCTGCAGGCTCGCACAGTCCAGGGGCCATACGCACGTGACTGTCTCGCGCTTCGCGAGCAGTAATTAAGCCTTAATTTAGACCACTAATAAGGTTGGTTTTCTTTGTCTCCCCCTGACTTTTGTGCTGCATTCATGCCAGTTCCCCTGACTTTGACAACTTCACTTGTCACCGTGGATAGAGTCATTTCGCATTTGCGTTTATATAGGTATGTTGCTGAATGTTTAAAATTATTTTAATCTCTATCACGATAATTGTACACCCATCAGAGGTAACATACACATTTTTTATGCTTACAGTGGAGCCAGGGATTGTGCCCTGTACTTACAATTTCTCAATCACACAACTACATAGGAAAGGTCATTACAGCTACCTACTCGTATGATTTATACTTAATTAGGCACAATTTTATTTTTTTATTAGACTACGAAATCTGGTTCTTATCCTTGTTAGTTTTTCTCAGCCTCTGCACTACATTTTTGGCTCAAGCATCCGCAAGTTAACCATTAATTTTGGATGTTGCAAATTGGCTTTGCAATAGCAAGACACAATGTGTGACCAGGATTGTGTTTACATGACAGCTCTTACCATTACAATTTCTCATTCAATTTTTCCTTTTTTTCTCTCTCCATGTATGTCAATTGTCTTTAATGTTTGCTTAACTACATTGACCATTCATCCCAATATCCTTTTCATGAATTTTTTAATTGAATATGTCTTGGTCTTCAACTTTGGTTATTTTACACAACTTATATCATTGATTCATTGTGTTGGGCTATCACTTTTGTCTTGCACTCAACACCACCATGTCCCTTTCTTATTTTGGGCCTGGATGTTCGTTATATTTTGGTTGTTTCATACAATTATGTTCAATATGTACATATCCTTGGTGATAATGTTGCAGCCTTGGAAGAAGAGCGTTGCTGCTCGAAACACGTGTCGGCTCTTTTTGATTTGTATTAAATAACGCTCAAATGAGCCTTAACAATTGTGTTTGTGTGCGCAGTCTATGGTAGCAAATCCACTCCAATCATAGTCCTTGACGTGGACACCTTGGCAGGGTAACCACAACCTGCTCCCATCTGCAGAATTCTAACACACCTTATTTCTCGTCAGGGCGCCTAACCTCAATTGTCTACCAATGCCAAAATCCTTTCTTCCATCCAGTCAAGGAGCCTGGGAATTTGAAGACTTATTTATTTTCTCGCGAATGGCATCTGGATGGAAGTAAAAAGCGTCCCGCTTCCTGTCTTTCGGCTGAGCGGAGATTGCAGAATCTTTCTCATTCTTCTGTTCTAGAATTTTCCAAAGTATGTAACCCAAGTTGTTAACGGTATGGAGGTTAATGTAAGCGCCTCCGGTGGGGTATCTGATTGATTAATTAGGATCCACATACCTGTCACGCCACTTACCTGGAGACCGGGATTCTCTGTGCCAGTTCGGTTTTCTCCCTCTTGGTGGATCTATCCCTGCTTCCGCACCTGGGGATCCGCTGTTCAGAGGGCGTCAGGGGTCCGTATTGACTTGCCTCTGCGCATGCGACCACAGTCACGGTTCCGCGCATGCGCAGTAGACTGGGCCCTCGCCACTGTCAGGGCTTGCTTTCCAAGCCTCGTTTTGGGCTCGTCAGCACCCGGCAACAAGATGGCTTGCGTCTCAAGCCTCTAGTGTGCTGGCGGCCCATAAAAGGAGTGGAGATCGGAAGCAAGTCGCGTCTCAACGCGGTTTGCTTCAGATCGTGTTGCTTGCTCATTTGGCTTCTGAGCCCTGTTCCTGTTCCTGGTCCCGTCTCCCTGCCTTTGCCGGTCCCTTGCCTTTTTCCTGCTTCCCTTGTGGGTCTTCTGGTTCCCTTCCTTACCTAGCCTCCCCCCTCTGGGCTGCTCTCCTTCCTGCAGTTTTGAGTTTCCTGTTTTTGGGCTGGCTTCCCTTGGGTTGCTCCCTGTTACTGTTCTGTGGATCCTGTTACTGTTCTGTGGATCCACTTCCCGCCAGTAGCCTGCTCCCCTTCCCTGGGTCAGTTCCACTTCCTCCTGCCTGAGCTATCTCCCCTGCTCAGTTCTGAGCCCTTCTGGAACTTGGTTGTTCGCCTCAGTCTGGCCTGACTTCTTCTCATCTACTACCTTGCCTGCATCTGCCATCAACTCATTTTGGTCAGCTTTGGATCAGCGCCAGTCATCTCCCTGCCAGGTTCCTTTGGTCAGCATCAGATCATCAGCCATTCTCTGCATCAGCTTCATTGCTTCCCGGACTTGCTCTTCAAAAGAACCATCTTCTGGTTATCTTCATCAATTGAAGGACTACAGAACATTCGCCTCTCCTGCCAGTGCTTGCACTGTCCTGACGTCACGCAAATCAGGAGAGAGCACCCCGTGACGTTGGGAGTCGGTCCATCTTCCACCCAGTATCACTCCTGGATTGGGGAAAAGCCGGTACCCGTGTCATACGCTCGTCTGGAAACAGTTGTCAGTCTGGCTGCTACACCAAGACCTGCAACCAAACCAACAGGTACGCAACACTCCCGTGATACTCACCTTAACAGATTGAGACGCCTGCCTTCAGACCTGGAGATGGAGGATAATCAAGAATTGCGAAATGAGCTACAAGCTCTCAGAGCAGAGATGACTGCACTACATCAGGAGAATCAAGCATTACGCCAAATGGTAACAAAGGGGGCAATGAGTGCTTCACAAGCTGAAGGTTCATTAGCTCATACGACTCCAATCAAGTTCGATGGGGATCCACAACGAGTGGCGGAATTTTGCAATCATTGTCGGATCTACTTCCTTTTCAGATCAACTCATTTGAACAACGATAAGGCCAAAATTGGATACATCCTGGGTAACTTAACTGGAAATGCTCTCGCCTGGGCAACACCTTTAGTGGCTACCAATAGCCTCATATTGAATGATTTCGTAGCCTTTGAGAAGGCTTTCCTGGAGGTTTTCCAAACCCGCAACCTGGCCTCGGCAGCACAGAACCAATTGATGGATATAAAACAGGGAAATGCTGATATAATAGCATACATAAGTCATTTCCGTCAACTGGCAACCGACTCACAATGGCCATAAATTACGCAGAAGACACTGTTTCGCCGAGGACTGAGAGAGGAGTACAAGGATGAGTTACTTCATATTCCTGAGCCAGAGACCCTCCAACGCCTTATCGAACAGGTGCTTCGGATAGACCAAAGACTAGCAGAACGAAGGGCAGAAAAACATCGTTTTGAGAGGTTAAACCCCAGAATGACCAGTGTACCTGCCGGATCGTTTGGTTCCGCGGAGTCTGGAACTGAGCCTATGCAAATAGAGGCCATGGGGGTTTCTTTATCGGAAGAGGAGAAGAGACGAAGAAGGACTTTACACCTGTGCCTGTATTGTAGGGCTGCTGGGCATTTCTTGGGTACATGTCCTTTACGCCCTCAGAAGAAGAAGGCGGAAAACTAGAGGACCTGTTGTGTAATGGAAGGGCAACGACAGGTCCTGCCCCATTTTCAGACCTTTCCACATCTTGTTCTGTGCTCTACCCAATGCAACCAGCCGTCTTAATGACCTTGAAGATCCAGCTACAACTGCCAGACAATCTTTTGGAAGAATACGGGTTGCTGGATAGTGGGGCTTCAGGTAATTACATCAATGAAACATTTGCTACCATCAACAAGATACTGCTTCTTTCCAGACACACAGCTTTACCGGTTGAGGTCATCGATGGAACTCCTCTGTCTTCCGGACCCGTCCATCTGCACACTGTGGGTCCGATACTTCGGATTGCCAAACATGAGGAAAATATTGCCTTAGATGGGATTAAGTCCCCTACATACAAATTGGTTTTGGGATTACCTTGGCTTCAGCGTCACAATCCATTCATCAATTGGGAGACTCACACTCTGTCATTTTCCTCCGCCTTTTGTGAATTGCAGCCTGCCAGGTCAGACTCAAGTTACTTCGACTTTCTTAGAATCCCTCGGCAAAGGGTCTGGTCTTTGTTCCATTTCTCAAGTTCCACAAGTGTATGCCGACTTTGAACATGCATTCTCTGAGCCAGGAGACATACCTCTGCCACCTCATCATTCTTTTGATTGTGCCATTGATTTGTTGCCAGGCTTTGAGATTCCTCATGGGAAACTTTATGTCCTAACCCAGGTCGAGAGGCAAGTGTTACAGGACTATTTGTCTGAATGTTTAAGAAAGGGATACATAGCGCCTTCAAAGTCGCCCGCAGGATTCCCTTTGTTTTTTGTTAAGAAGAAGGAAGGAACCTTACGACCCTGTGTTGATTACCGGCAATTGAATGATATTACCACAAAAGACCGATATCCATTACCATTAATTCGCAGTATCCTGGAGACTCTCCACACCGCTCGGATTTTCACCAAGCTCGATTTACGAGGAGCCTATCTGGTTCGAATTAAGAATGGGGACGAATGGAAGACAGCATTTAAAACACCTTTTGGGCATTATGAGTACAGGGTTATGCCCTTTGGGGTGTGCAATTCCCCAGCTGTTTTCCAGCGGTTTATGGATAACATCTTCAGTGATCTGATAGGCATTTCAGTCTGGATTTATTTGGACGACATTTTGATCTTCTCCTGTTCATTAGAGGAACACGTAGGACATGTACCTGAGGTTCTTCATCGCCTGTCACACAACCAATTGTTTGTCAAAGCTGAAAAATGCTCCTTTCATCAACCAAGCATAGAATTTTTGGGATATGTGATCAACCATACTGGCATACAAATGGACCTCAAGAAAGTTCAAGCAATCCAGGATTGGAAACAGCCTCATGACGTAAAATCGTTACAGCGCTTTTTGGGATTCGACAATTTTTATAGGCGCTTCATTCCACACTTTTCTCAAATCACAGCGCCACTCACCAGGTTGACCAGCAGCAGGGTTACGTATAAATGGGACTCTCTTGCTACCCAGGCATTCAATTCCCTGAAGACAGCCTTCAGTACCGCCCCTATATTGCGTCATCCTCAAGGCGAGTTACCTTAGATCGTGGAGGCAGACGCTTCAGATTTCGCTGTAGGGGCTGGTCTTCTGCAGAGCGATCCCGAGACGTCCATTGAACATCCAGTGGCCTACCTCTCACGTAAATTGACCCCCAGTGAGAGGAATTATGTGGTTATTGAGAAGGAACTGTTGGCCATAAAGACTGCTTTTGAAGAATGGAGGCATCATTTACTTGGGGGTCACTTTTCTGTGGAGGTCCGTACCGATCATCGTAATCTGCAGTACCTACATTCCTTGCAATGGCGTACGCCTCGCCAGGCCAGGTGGGCCTTCTTTTTCTCCCCATATGTGTTTCATGTGACATATGTCCCTGGTACTTCTAACCTGAAAGCGGATGCCTTGTCTAGATCCCTGGAAAAAGACACAGGGAACCCCAGTCTGGACCAGCCATTGATTTCACCAAACCATTTCTTGTTGTCGCTGTCTCCCCATTTACAGTCTATTTCGAATGCGACCCGAACAGATCCAGAACGGACAACTCTTCTTCAACGAACGTCAGTGACTGAACGTGAGGGTCTCCTGTTTTTCCAGAAAAGACTGTACATTCCCAAGGGGTCCATTCGCGATGGCATATTGCAAGGCTTTCATGATTCACCTATTGGGGGGAATCAAGGAATTAGAGCCACGCAAGAACTGGTATCCAGACAGTTTTGGTGGCCTGGTTTGGCCCGAGAAATCAAGACATACGTGGAGAGTTGCAGCGTTTGTGCCCAGTCCAAGGCTCCCAGGAGGCGGCCTTTGGGATTGCTTGTGCCTACGGAGGTGGCACCATATCCTTGGCACACAATCGCCACTGATTTCATTGTTGATCTGCCTCCCTCTGACGGTTACACCTGCATAATGGTCGTAGTAGATTGTTTCACTAAATATGCCCATTTCATCCCATTCACCAAGATACCCACGGCCTCCCACATGGCATTCGCCTTCCTACACGAAGTGTACCGGTTACATGGCCTACCAGAAAAGATCATTTCGGATCGGGGGTCTCAGTTCCTCTCTTCTTTTTGGAGCAAGGTGTGTGGCCATCTTGGCATCCGTAGGGCACTGAGCTCTGGTTATCACCCACAAACCAACGGTCTTACCGAAAGAACTAATCAGACTTTGGAAGATTATCTTCATTGTTTTGCCAACGCTACACAGTCCAACTGGAAGGCTTGTCTGGATCTCGCTGAAGTTGTCTTACAACAAATCTGTCTATTCCTCTACGGGATTTAGTCCGTTCTACTGTTCTGTAGGCCTACACCCGAAACTGATGCCTTTCCGTTCTGTGCCTCCCAGTGCGGTTCCTGCCGCTGATGTATTAATAACGGCCATTCAGAGGCAACATGAGACGGCAAGCAAGACCTTGATGGAGGCACGGGAGCACATGAAATCACAGGCCGACAGGAGGAGGAATGTGGAACCCGATTTCCAGGTTGGTGACAGGGTTTGGTTGTCCTCTAAGAACCTGCCACTTCGCAATTTACCCGTTAAATTGGCTCCCCGGTATTTTGGTCCATTTAGGATAACCAAGCACCTGTCTTCTGTGGCTTTCCGCCTCCAGCTACCCCATTCTTGGCATGTGCACCCGGTTTTTCCAGGTCTAGCTTTTGAGCCCTATGTCAACGACACCTATGGTCGTACTTGCCCCCGTCCGGCCTCAGTCTTGGTGCAGGGGGTCCCCGAATTCGAGATTCAGGCAATCTGTGATTCCCGCTTCCGTAGGGGGGTGCTTCATTTTTTTGGTGGACTGGAAGGGATACCCGGCTTGTGATCGCACTTGGGAACCGCACTAGCATGTGCACGCTTCCCTCCTTGTGCGTGAATTCTATCGCCAGTTTCCTTGGAAACCTGGGGCCCGTGGCCTTCCTGGGAGGGTAATCATGTTTTTAAGATTTTTAGTTAAATGATTTAAGTTATGAGTTGCGATTTTCAATCTATTACGACCCTGCGTAACCTCCAAATTTAAAGGGTAAACCTGAACATTTTGTTGAATGACCACAGATAAAGACAAACTTAACAAGTTGTGGTCACTGCCCGTCATGTTTTCAACTCTCATTGTATCTGCGGATGATACCATAATTTTTGAGATACAAATGTAATCCAAGATCTTCCCACCATTCTTGCCATTCCTGGTGGTATGCCCTGTAATATCTCTGAGGATATTACCGTTAAGGATAACCACTTCTTTTAAGTCAATGGTCTGCCTCCACTGGATCCTCTTTTCTCCAGCGACGTTGCGTTTATGGGCTCGATATCTGACCATTCAGCATTTTTACATAAACAGGTGCATTTTAAGTCACCACATAGTATAAACCAAGGGTCACTCCAGAGGGTTCGGCATCTGTCTATATGTTCCGCCACCTGATTCGAAAAGTTGAGACTGGCCATACTTGCTGGGTTCCAACATAAATTCATCAGAACCAATGTTTTCTTCATCTTGTTGTCTTCAACCGTCAGTTTACCCACCAATATTTTAATTAGAGGGTTTGGTGTTATTTCCTCCTCCACTGCAAATTGAAACTGATCCTTTAGAAGTATCAAAAGACATGACGTCGGTCGACCCATTGCTCCTTTCACTGCTGGGTTAAGGTAAACAGAAAAGTCATTGATCACTGGAGCCGACCTTAGCCATGTCTCTTGGAGACAAATAAGGTCATGTTCTTTGATATTAAACCCTCCTTTGGTAAACAAGAGAATGTGGCCTCTTGTGTTCCAACTCGCCACAGTGAGGGGGCCAAAATGGGTCTGCTGAACAGTCTATGACATTTTGATTTTATCCATCACTAGACCCATCAGTCACTTCCAGGTGTCCTCTGTTCCCTTTAACTCAGCTCTTAGAGCTTCTTTCCTTAGGTTGGGAGTGTTTTTTCCCCTCACCAATGCTTCCTTTCTTGTCCACGTTCCCTTGAGGGCCTCCGTACTAGTCCACGTTCCCTCGAGTTCATTCTTTTGGTATAATTGTCAGAATTGCGACTATTTAGGTATCTATATTTTCCTCAATGTTTTGGAGAAACTCTTCTTGCCGATCTTATTTTGATCATTTGCTCTGTATGGTCAAACCCTTGTCTCAACTGACCCGCTTGTTCTTTCAAAAGTTGCACAATCAGTGGTGTAGTAGGGTAAATGGTCACCTTATCCGTACGCATGTCATCAGAGAATTCGATTATTGCTAAGTCATCTGAGGCCAGAAGTCTTAGCGATGGGACGTGATGAAATAGCCTTAAACAATTAGCTCTATTTAGAATCAGTCCATCCGATGACTTTATCAATCTTTCTAACAATAGACCATCTTGATGGTAAATGTCAGGCCATTTGCTAGAATCTAATCTTTCTGATCTTTCTTTTTGGTCTCTGACCCGGGTGATCGACTTTCGATCAATTTCCCGGCTAATTCTCATCTGTGGTCTTGTTCATACTGTTTGCCGTAATCCCCCACAGGTGTCTTTTTGACCACATATGAGAAATTGGAGAGAGCCTCCCCCTTTTCAAGTTGATTGCTGAGATTATCTCAAGGTTTCTTCACTGCCTGTTTCGGCAGATTGATGGTTTCTCTTGTTAGTGTACTCGGTCTCTTGACTTCCTCTTCTTCATGCTCCGATAGTGCCTCTACTTGCGATATTACACAGGAGTTCTTTTGGTGTACACCCACCGCTGTTGTGTTATGTTTAGTGGCAAAGGATGACAGATTAGTTTTATTGAGTATAACCAGTCCTGACAGTTTGTTGTTCCCTTCTGGTGTTTGGTTTTTAAGTGGAGGTTCTTCTTCATGATCATTCACTCCTTCTTCATAGTCCTGGTCATCAATCTCTTGGGATTGGTCACTGTTTCCACTCTGGTCTGAAATGGAATATGTCGAGATATCCATTAGATCGATTGAGGATTTCTCATTCAACTCTTCTTCTTCCCATGAAACCTTCTGTTTCTTGGCAGTTAGGGTTTTTCCAGATTTGGTAATAGTAGGCAGTTCCGGTATTGGATTATTAAGTCCTGCTGAGCTAATTTGAGTTGCTTTAGTTGGTATTGTAAGATTTTTAATAAATTGTCGCGTACCGTTAACTCTTTATTTCTCATTTTTAGACTTCTTTGGAGGTTGCCACTTATTCCCTACCGATGATAATATCAACCTTTTTTGTTTTCGTACAATTTTATCTGCTGTACCTTCTTTGGCCTTAGCCAACCTTTAAGAGGCCTTCAGGGTATTAAATATGGGACATATCTGATTTGTACATTTCTGTACTTTTACTTTGTCCTCATGTTGTATATCCTCTGGCTGTAATACAGTCGGTTCTTTAGATGAATTTTCCTTTAATGGTTCCTCTGTGATCCTACTTTTATTAGGTTCAGCTATTTTACGGCTATTTGTTGGATTTTTCACCGTAATTGGGCAAGGATCCTCATCATGTATCTTAGCTAAAGTGTCCAAACTTGATAACCCTGCACCGGCTTTGGCTGTTGATAGGTGGTCTAGGTGCACGCTTCTCCCTCCCGCAATATCCGAGCCAGTGATGTCTGAGCTTCCGATTTGGCAGTTATTTGTTTTCTCCAGTGATGTTGACTGGTTTCTGAACTCCTGTATGTCAAACAGTCTTGATTTCCTACGATTTTCCTTATCAGTAATCAGAGAGTCTAGTATGGTATGCATCAAACGGGCTACGTTTGTAGTGCTATTATCTAGATTTTTCTGAATAGCAGTTACAAAGCCCTTCACAAAAAACATTTTTGAGTGGAGCATGGCAGTCTGGTCCTTAAGATGGTCCCTTATCTGCTCATAGAGCTTCATAAATAGGGCCAGAATAGATGTAAGGGTCGTATATAGTATAGTATATTGCCGGCCCGGAAAGAAGGGTGCCGGTAGGCTCACTGGCACCCTTATTTCCGGACCGGCAAACTCCAAATCTGCCTGCTGTGGCCGCTGTGCCCGACAGGTCTAACCCTGCTGGGCGCAGCAGGCACAGTAGGCAGACCAGTCACAGAAGCACTGGCACTGTTAACAACCGTGCCGGAGCTTTCGTGTCCCCACTCCCATATAGTCCTATGAGAATCTTTGGGAATGGGGACTTTGCCTGCGCCTGACTTCCCGGGCCACCAGAGTTGTAATCTCCCAGTGGCACCGGGAAGTCAGGCACTGTAAAATAATACAGGTCTGGCGTCAACCCACCGGTAGCACCGGCATGGTTACCGCCAGACCCGTATTGAGGCCCAATGTCTCCGATTTAGGTTTCTCTCTCTAGGAAAACGTGTTTCCATCTTATATATTATTGCCTTTCTTTGGCTTAGGAAATACTGGTTCTCTTGATCAAGTATTGCCTTCTCTTTGGCATTAATGTATATAATCTTTCATCTTTCGATATCTCTTAATGTAAGAATGAATCCAAATTCATTAGTTTGGTATTCAAAATGTCCATTTCCAGGCAGCGGTCTGTCACGGATCGTCCCAGGGTCACCTTGCATAGGCATGGGTCAACTGGTCTTCCTCTGTGCTTCCTTCCGACCCACTGCTGTTGTAGCTGCTGTTTCCTGCCTTGAGTGCATGTAGTCTGCTTCACTTCTCATGTATTCCTGTGCACGCCAGCAATTGAAGCACTGCACAGAATTGGGAGAGCTCCTCTCTCCCGTGGGACAGTCAGCCTCCATATCACTTCCCGCTGCATGATATCTGCACTTCAAAGCCACAACTCTTATGACTCTCTCAGTACCACAACAGACTAGAAACGCAGCAGCGGTTCGGCGCCTTCTCTCTGCTTCTGCTGCTCACACGGTTGATGAGTTCTAATGGCTTGCACCTGAAGGGTTTTTAAGTACTAAAAAGTCCTGCTCCGATGTGGGTCATTAGAGCTACTAGACTGTGCATCAGAGTTCTTCACCTCTGAGCTCCTCTTCCTTGTCCCAGTACTTAAAGCATTAGGGGATTTGGAGTTCCTAATGTTCTTGTTCCTGTTTTTGCCACATACTTCAAATTTGCAATATGCCATTAAGATCGTGGGATCAATTGGGAAGTTAGGGATGCTCCATAGGGGACATCAGAAAGAAGGGCAAACCAGGTACACTTCCCCTCACCTCGGACATCAGTTTGGGGAAACCTGGAACCAACATTGCCAACAGCCAAGAGCATATAAATTAAAGAAAGAAGGGCACACAGGGTGCAATTCCCTCACCTGGGACATCAGTTTGGGAAAATCTGGAGCCCATATTGCCAATACCACAAAGAGAGAAAACATTTGAGAGTTGTGTGAAATTAAGACATATTCCTGGCAGGCGAGTGAACCAGGAGCGATACCAGTTGTATGAAGTTGAAGTTTATTCCTGGCAGGAGGGTAAACCAGGAAAGGAACATTTACAGTTATTTTCCAACAGAAAACATGATGGTTATCAAGAAGAATGTGTGTGAAGTTGAGATCATTTCTTGGCAGGTGAGTAAACCAGGAAAGTGTCAAACACTCACCATCACTCTGAGTCCAGTAACGCACTGCTCCACCTTCCAGTGTCCCACCCGTACAACGCTACCCGCAACGCGGATGGAGGTTGCCATGGTGCCTCAGGGACGCCGCAGCCCGGAAACGCACACGTCAGTCTCAGCACTTCTCACTTGACCTAAATAAGTCAAGTGACAACATGAACCAGGAAGCTTAATGTATTTATTGACTTAGCAAGGGGACACCAGTGCTTCTCAGTGTTCCTGCGTGCAGCATTTCGTTTTTCTGTGCTTTTGCTTCCCTGGATTGACTTGGTCTTTTTTTTATCTCTGGCTTTTTCCTTTTGGATTGACTATTTAGAGAGTCCATATTACAGCTCTCTGACCGGTATTTGGGGACACATGTATAGGTTCACCTGGGAATTTGAATCACAACAGAATGAGAAGCCGTTATTCTATACTCGCACCTGAACTTATGGAAGTGGCCGGGGACCCGTTACTGCAGGCCATTACCATGCTTAGGACAGACATGACCACTGCTAATACAGTTTCCAGCAGCAATTAGACGTTTATACAGAGCACCATCCTTTGCCTCCGGATGAGGAATTTGGTGATGCTGCGGTACCGCTATCACAGCCTGGCGCTCTCCCCCCCCGAATGTCTCCCATGCTCCCATCTTTGTTCCAACATCCATCCCTTTCGCCCCACCAGAAAGATTCAACGGGGATCCACAGAAATTCTGCACTTTCGTGAATTAGTGTAAACTGCACTTTCTCCGTAGACCTCTGGCATTCCCCAATTCCACTATCAAGGCTGCCATTACCCTGTCCCATCTAAGTGGGACAGCAGCCACTTGGGCGAATCCGTTGCTAGAAAGCAATAGCCCGATATATGATTTTGATATCTTCGTTACGGAAATTACCAGGGTCTTTGAGACTCATTTCAAGGCACAAGTCTGTGATCTTTAATTGCTTGAACTAACGCAAGACAAGACCAGCTTTTTAGATTACATTACCCAGTTTAATCAATTGGCTGCTGAAACCTCCTGGCATGAAAACAAAAAGGCAGTAGTGTTCTACAAGGGTCTTAATGAGGCCATGAAAAATGCCTTGTCTGTATTACCCGCTTTACGCACCCAATACCCCAACCTGGTTGTTTTGACGTTGCAGGTGGACTCCAGAAGGGCTGAATGAAAATCAGATTTGCATAGAACACCTCGGTTTGCACCTAGCCAACCAACACACTCTTCGGGATCCACCGAACCAACTGTGCAACCTATGCAAATAGGTGGTGTTCATAGCCCTCTGACGCCAACTGAGTCAGATTGAAGTTATCTGTCTAATGCCTGTTTCTATTGTGGACAATCGAGGCATTTTGTTAAGTAATATCCCAAAAGGCCAAAAAAGATTCCTGGTTTTTAGAAGGCTCATCCTTTTTTTTCCAATTTATTTTATTTTCCAAAAAAACAATACAAACTTATAAAGGATTGGGAACAATAACGCAATCACAATAAACCCCCCCCCCCCTTCCCTCCCTCCCTCCCTCCTAACTTGACCAAGTCCATTCTGTTCAGAAGGCTGATCCTTAGGACACGGGGCACGGATGAGCCCAAACCCTACGCCGCCTCCTGGTCAACCTGTGTCTGTTCCTACTTCACACATGGTAATAGACGCTGGTGTTACAGTCCCTGACCTTACTAAACATGCGATCCATGGGGTGATCGATTCTGGGGCTACAGGGAATTATGTTGATATCACCCTGGCACCATTGCAGGACAAATCAAGACCTAAACCAGTGCAAGCTAGTGATGGGTACTCACTTGTCTCCGGACTCATCAGACAACAAATTAGGTCTCTTATTCTCACGATTCAAGATAAAATCTCTCACTATAATTTGATCCTATATCTACTCCCCAGTTTCATGTGATACTAGGGATCCCATGGTTGAAGAAACATAACCCGTTAATTGATTGGGCACAGGGTTCCATTGACTTTCGCTCCCTTTACTGTCAAGAACATTGCCTCACAAGCACCTCAGTGTACCATTATCTTTACCAAGCATTAGTTACTATAGACCACCTAGTAAAAACCATCACATCAGGTGTTCCAGAAGAGTACAACTCCTTTTTGGATGTGTTCAATAAAGGCGAGGCAGAGTCCTTAACCCCACATCGCCCGTATGACTGCCCGATTGATTTGATGCCTGTTGCTGAAATTCCTTGTGGTCCTATTTATTCCCTAACCCGTGCAGAAGGCCAGGCTCTAAAGGAATACATGTCTGCTTTACGCAATGGTCATAACAGACCCTCTCAGTCTCTGGCTGCCAGCCTAATCTTCTTTGTCCCTAAGAGGGAAGGGGATTTAAGACCATGCATCGACAACAGGCGGGTAAACCAAATCACGGTAAAGAACAGATACCCATCGGAATCAGGAAAGGTGATGAGTGAAAAACGGCTTTTTGTATGCGGTACAGCTTTAATTAATATGATGTAATGTCCTTTGGTCTTTGTAACACGCCTGCCACATTTTAACATTTCATAACTGACATTTTTTATGACATAATTGACTCCGATGTTATCATCTATCTGGAATATATATTGATATTTTCACCAACGTATCAAACCCATGTGAAACAGGTCAGGGAAGTCCTTTTCAAACTACAGCACAATGCACCGTTCGCTAAAGCAGTGAAATGTGTATTTCATGTACGTGAAATAGATTTCCTCGATTTCCACATCACGGCATATGGGTTATCCATGAGCACCGCTAAAGTCAAGGCCATATTGTAATGGCCTGTTCCAGCATCAGTTAAGGCTCTACAAACATTCTTGGGTTTCTCCAACTTTTACCAGCGTTTCACGTTTGATTTCTCTGCCACTACTTCTCCCTTAACCAAACTTAATAGTTCGACTGTACCTTTTCTCTGGTCGACTCCTCAACAGGAAGCCTTTAATACACTAAAGGCGGCTTTCACCACAGTCCCAATCTTACAACATCCTAATGCAGACGCACTGTTTGTAGTAGAGGCCGATCCTTCCCCCTTTACTTTGGGTGCTATTTTGTCCCAGACTTGTCCAGGCTCAGGTCCTTTGCATCCGGTGGCCTATCATTCTCGTAAATTCATCCCCACTGAAATGCACTATACTGTCATAGAAAAGAGTTGACAGTGAAAAATGTGTTTCAACCATGGAGACACCATTTACTTGTGGCTAAGGGGCCTGTTCCTGTGTATACTGACCATCGCAATGTTCAGGATCTAGATTCCATGAAATGCGTAAACAGTCATCAAGTGCGCTGGCACCTGTTTTTTGCCATGTTTAACTTCACTATATAATATTGTACTGCAACTGCACACGGAGAGGCCAATGATTTATCCCGTCTTGAGGGGGAGGGGATGTACTTCCCATATTTTCTGACACAAACTTGGAGAAGGTGCATTTCGTTTGTATTTGTACACCACCCCCTAGTCTAGTTACATCTATTAAAGAGTGGGTTACCCAACATTCAGCTAACCTGCAAGAATGGCTGCTCGGTATTCAGCTACAGGCACACCTGCACAAATCCAGACAATATCCTCCTGCATCTGTGTAATGCCACCCAACAAAGCGGTTCTTGAGAGGCTGGAGAAACCAGTGTGCAGCTTACCGGTGTCCCACTGGCATAGAGGCACTGGGGAGGCGGATGCAACTGCTGGGTCCGAAGAGAGGCCTGGAGGAGTGACGACTGCGGCTCCAGCCTGGTGTCATGATGCCTACCCCCGGGCATCTGGACTAAGCCCATCAGCCCCAGAAGCAGGCATCCAGACATTTATTAAAACCTCAGAAGCCCCGGCTAAGGGCTATCTGGGTTCAGTCCTGGCGCCTTAGGTGCCAGGCTCATAGTAGAAATTAGTCCTGGCGCCTAAGGCGCCAGGCTCATAGTCATCACTTACCTCAGGCAGACCATGCTGCAAATGCATCCAGGCCAACGTGAGGCCTGGAGAGGCCTGGAAGGGACTTTCTTTCTACAGGGACTATTTTTTACTTGGGTGTGGTTCTAGGGACTTCTTACCTGGGACTATTTTGAGGCTATTTAAACCGCGCCCGACCAGCAACACACGCTTCGCGTTATTCTGTATTCTGCAGCGTAACGCTCACCGTGCCTGCAAGCCAGCATCCAGTCTTCTGCCACGCCCGCCTCGAATCCAGAGCTCCTAGAAAAAGGGGAAGAAGGAGAAAAGGTTAGATCACGGACATTATTTTAATTCCTTACCTGCTTCCGGATTTTGCACAACTCTGAGCCTGAAAGGACATTATTTCAGCACGCGTTGCTTCGCCAGCTGCGGCGCGCGCCATTCTCACCAGTCCACAGCATCTTTCGACTCGGCGCTGCCTCCATCATTTTCCTCGGCGAACTCCAATACCTGGGGGAAAACAAAGGAATAACAAGGTGAGCCTAGAGAGCAGACAAAGACAATCACTTTTACCACAAGGTTTACCTGATTTACCACCGGAGGCATTACCCTTCAATACGCCACATCTTCTTATGCCGCATCTATAAAGGGAGGAAAAAACAACAAGTTAAACTCACGCAACTTTACCGGATAGTGTTGGGTAATACAGACTCTTACCTGAACGCCATCAGCAGCCTCCAGACAATATTTTTTCGCTGCAAATCAGCAAGGAGATGCAAGAGTGAACATCGGACATATTGAACTCTTTGAACTTGGTAAACCCCAGAGCCAATATTCCTCCAGAACTCCAGTACCCCAAACCAGTGAAGTAACTGGTATCTACGCGCCCCTGCATGCCACGCAGGATGGAGAGCTCATCATTTAAAAACATAAGGTGAAGATACTAATTGGGAATATCGGAGGTGACAAGTGGGGAGAGCGAGAACAGTGGGGAGGGACCATCACTCAAATCCACAGGGCTAAATCCCTTTCTCCACTTGCAGGAGAATACTTCTACGGGTCAAGCAGACGAGACTAGGCAGGTCAGTCCAGACTGTCATCTCTGCACTACGCTTCACGTTGGTGGAGACCGCAGCTGTCCGGGTCCGATCGACGCCCCTGTGGGAACCAGGTGAGCGTAACAGAACGCGAGGCCTAGCTACAAATCCCCACCTGGGCGTAATGGAAACCTCAGAAACCGACCAACTAGCCCAATTGTTAGGGGAACTTAGGGCAGAAGTGTACTTTGCGCGCCAAGAAACTAATGCCCTCAGGAGAGAACTGATTATGTCAAAGGAACGCACTGATGATCTTGCTAGGCAACTGCTCCAAAACCAAGCTGGCCAAACACCACTACCTGGACTAGGGGGGAATCCAACTCCTGTCTCATCGAGCAATCCTGTGCAAGTGGTTCTACCAGGGAGCATTCCTTTAGCTCCACCGAACATTTTGCTGGGGACCCAAAAAGGTTTGCCGTGTTCATGAACCAATGCCG
Organism: Ambystoma mexicanum; assembly: GCF_040938575.1. Taxonomy (NCBI): domain Eukaryota; kingdom Metazoa; phylum Chordata; class Amphibia; order Caudata; family Ambystomatidae; genus Ambystoma; species Ambystoma mexicanum. Next base: position 410,882,120 of record NC_090927.1, read on the forward strand.
CTTGCACTTTCTATGCAGACCTGGAGCTTTCCCAAACGACCAAGCTAATTGGTCAATCCCACTGGTCAACCAGGACGACCCTGTTCTTCGGGATTTTCAGAGTTTTCAATTGAGCATAGAAAAACTATTCGCCAGACATTCACAGGGACAGGCCCTGGATAACAAACTTTTATCCCTACGAAAAGGTAATCAGGATCTGCTAACCTATGTCGAAACCTTCAATAGGTTGGTGGTGGAAACCGGCTGGCCAGAGGAAAAACGAGTTACATTATTTCATCGTGGACTTCGGGGTGAACTCAAAGATGTTTTGGCCCAAGTTGTGAACCCACCTCAGGATTGCGCAGAATATATAGATTTAGTAGTCCAGTTAGACCACCGACTTCAGAATAGAAAGGCTGATCGAGCTAAGTTCGAGAATCGGGTATTGGTTAAACCCAATGTTACCCCCAAAGGAACAGACGCATCAGAACCTATGGAGATCGGGGGGGGGGTTAAGGGACCCCTAACTCAAAAGGAAAGAGAAAGGAGGCAACAGATGCAATTGTGTCTATACTGTGGGGCCTCAGGACATTTTCTACAGGATTGCCCTATAAAACCATCCAAGAAAGTTGCCGGAGTTGCTGTTAGAAATCAAACAGAGCCTGATTCAGGAAACGACCACGCCCGACAAGCGTAGAGGTCCGCTTGCCGAGCTTGAAGAAGGACACTCAGACCTTGCATCTAATCATACCAATGGTCCTTATTGATCCAAGGCAGCCATCACGTATGCACGCAGTAAAGGCATACATCGATAGCGGGGCCGTAGGAAACTATATGGACCACAAATTGGCTTCTAGGATGAATCTACCTCTCTGCAAAAAGACCACTTCGGATGTCATCACCACAGTCGACGGAACTGAAATTGCCTCTGGGCCTGTAACTCATTCCACTACAGAGATGACATTGTTGGGTCAGGATGGGCATCGAGAGACTATTGTGTTTGATTTAATCAAAGCCCCGCTGTTCCAAATAATACTGGGGATACCTTGGTTGGAAACACATAATCCTTGTATTGAATGGCGAGAGAAGAGAATAACCTTCCCGGATTGTGCGCACACCTGTTACCCGGAAAAAACCTTGAACAAAGGCCTGGCCACAGTCACTAATCCAGTCGTGCAGTTACCTCAGGAATATCTAGAATTCCAGGACGTTTTCCAAAAAGAACAGGCAAACACCTTACCGCCACACAGATCATACGATTGTCAAATCGACCTCATACCCGGTGCGCAACCTCCATGCAGCAGGATCTACGCCCTTATGGAACCCGAAAACCTGCACCTACGATAATACTTGGATCAATACCTTGCTAATGGCTTCATTCGTCCATCCAAGTCCCCTGCATTCTCAGCTTTATTCTTCGTACCTAAAAAGGAAGGTGACCTTAGAACGTGTATAGACTACCGCGAATTAAATCAGATTACAGTGAAGAACCGATACCCATTGCCTCTGATCCCCGAATTACTAGACCAAGTAAAGGATGCTTGCATCTACACTAAATTAGATCTCCGAGGGGCATATCATCTGGTACGAGTAAAGAAAGGCGGCGAATGGAAGACTGCCTTTCGTACCAAGTATGGATTGTTCGAATATTAGGTGATGCCCTTCGGGTTGTGCAATGCACCAGCAGCCTTCCAGTATTTTATGAACGATGTCCTTCCTGAACTCATTGACGTCTGTGTTGTCATATACATCGACGATATTCTAGTGTACTCTTCCTCAGAAGCAGACCATGTTAAGCACGTTCGTGCAGTCCTCGAGAAACTACGTCAGCACAAGTTATACGCAAAATTGGAAAAATGCGTTTTTCATGCTGCAGAAGTTGAATTCCTTGGATTTATCCTGACTCCAAAAGGAGTCCGAATGGACTCTCGAAAGGTTGATGCAATTCTCAAATGGCCATCACCCAATTCAGTTAAAGGGGTACAAAGCATGCTCGGATTTGCTAATTTCTACCGATTTATTCCAGACTTCTCACATGTTGTACACCCCATCACAGCACTTTTGCGAAAAAACAAACGCTTCTTGTGGACCGAAGAGGCTGAAAAGGCCTTCCAAGAGCTGAAATTGAAATTCACGTCGGCACCTGTCTTGAAGCATCCACGCCCCAAGCTCCCATACGTAGCCGAAACCGATGCATCCAGTTTAGCCATGGGAGCTGTCCTGTCCCAGAAGGATCCTGAAACCGGTCAACTTCATCCAGTAGCATTTTGGTCCAGAAAGTTCTCGGCCCCAGAGTTAAACTATGCGGTTACCGATAAAGAGTTGTTAGCCATCAAATCCGCCTTCAAGGCTTGGCGGCATTATCTTCTCGGTGCCAGGCACACCATTACTGTAATCACCGATCACAGGAACCTGCAGTATTTAATAACAGCCAAGGCCCTATCATCGCGTCAACTTTGATGGTCATTAATCCCCGCCGAATTCGATTTCGTGATCACTTATCGACCAGGTTGCAAGAATGGTAAGGCAGATGCCTTATCCCGAATAGGGATGGGAGAAGCATTTTCGAACCCAGAACCAGTGCCTATAATTCCAGAACAAAGAATCCTTGGCATAACTACTCTACAGACTTTAGAAGATATTCATTTAAAAATCCAACAACTTTACGATTCAGCAGCCATGCAGGACTGGGTGAAAAAGGGCCAAGAATACTCAGTCATCAATGACTTACCTTACTATCAAGGGCGTCTATTTCTACCACACAAAGAACTACAAGAACTAGTAATCTCCAATTACCATGATGCTCTGATGGAAGAACAACCAGGTATTGCAAAGACTGAAGCTAAAATTAAAAGACAATTCTGGTGGCCCACCTGGCGAAAAGATGTAAAGTCATTTGTGCTGTCTTGTGGTATCTGCGCCCAAAACAAAAGTCAGAATAAAAAAACAGCCGGTCTTTTACAACCTTTGGATATTCCACCCACACCCTGGCACACTTTGTCTTTAGACTTTATTACAGATCTACCTCTGTGTAATGGGTTTAACACCATTCTAGTTACTGTTGATCTTTTTTCCAAGATGTCCCACTTTATTCCTTTAAAGGGATTACCTTCCGCTTCAATTTTGGCCAAGGAATTTCTCGAAAACATTGTTCGAATACATGGATTTCCTTCTGTATTGGTCTCTGATCGAGGTAGTCAATTCATTTCGCAATTTTGGAAGAAATGTTGTCAATTGTCACAAATCGGCGTGAGGTTATCTACCAGTCAACATCCCCAGACCGATGGTCAGACGGAGAGGACCAACCAGACTCTTGAACAATACCTATGTTGCATGCTACACCAGACCGAAGGCAATTGGAAGGATATTTTATGGATTGCTGAATACGCATACAATAACTCAGTACATTCAGGAACCGGACAAAGCCTCTTTTATACCATATATGGACATCATCCTCGAACCTCAGACCTTGATTCGCCCCAGCACTTAGAAATGCCGGCAGTGACCCATCTGCACTCTACTATTACACAAGCCTTTAAGGAGGCAACTGAACATTTGAAACAAGCAAAAGAGAAATACAAGAAAAATGCTGATCAACATAGAAGTGACACTCCCCAATACCAGATTGGGGATCAAGTTTGGCTGGCTACAAGACACATAACTCTAAAAGGAACTCGAACTTTTAATCCTAGATATTTGGGACCTTACACCATTAAAGCCATTATTAACCCGGTGGCCGTCGAATTAGAATTACCCTCTAATATGCGGATCCATCCTGTCTTTCATGTTTCACTTCTAAAACCAGTTCAACCCGGAACAAGATTAACCAAACCACCTGACCCCATCCTGATAGATGGAGAACCTGAATTCGAGGTAAAAAATATCCTAGACTCTAAGATGGTTAAATCAAAACTTTTTTATTTAATCGATTGGAAGGGTTACGGACCACAGGAAAGGTCATGGGAACCCAGTGACCACGTTCATGCACCTCGGTTGGTGAAGAAATTCCATCGGAACTTCCCAGACAAACCAGGGCCCAGGGGAAGAACAACCTTAGGAGGGGCCTTTGGGGGGGGGGGGGGGGGTGCTCTCATGATGCCTACCCCCGGGCATCTGGACCAAGCCCATCAGCCCCAGAAGCAGGCATCCAGACATTTATTAAAACCTCAGAGGCCCCGGCCAGGGGCTATCTGTGTTCAGTCCTGGCACCTTAGGCGCCAGGCTCATAGTAGAAATTAGTCCTGGCGCCTAAGGCGCCAGGCTCATAGTCATCACTTACCTCAGGCAGACCATGCTGCAAATGCATCCAGGCCAACGTGAGGCCTGGAAGGGACTATTTTTCCACAGGGACTATTTTTTACTCGGGTGTGGTTCTAGGGACTTCTTACCTAGGACTACTTTTGAGGCTATTTAAACCACGCCCGACCAGCAACACACGCTTCGCGTTATTCTGCAGCGTAACGCTCACCGTGCCTGCAAGCCAGCATCCAGTCTTCTGCCACGCCCGCCTCAAATCCAGAGCTCCTAGAAAAAGGGGAAAGAAGGAGAAAAGGTTAGATCACGGACATTATTTTAATTCCTTACCTGCTTCAGGATTTTGCATGACTCCGAGCCTGAAAGGACATTACTTCAGCATGCGTCGCATCGCCAGCTGCGGCGCCGCGACATACTCACCAGTCCACAGCATCTTTCGACTCGGCGCTGCCTCCATCATTTTCCTCGGCGAACTCCAATACCTGGGGGAAAACAAAGGAATAACAAGGTGAGCCTAGAGAGCCGACAAAGACAATCACTTTTACCACAAGGTTTACCTGATTTACCACCAGAGGCATTACCCTTCAATACGCCACATCTTCTTATGCCGCATCTATAAAGGGAGGAAAAAACAACAAGTTAAACTTACGCAACTTTACCGGATAGTGCTGGGTAATACAGACTCTTACCTGAATGCCATCAGCAGCCTCCAGACTATTTTTTCGCTGCAAATCAACAAGGGGATGCAAGAGAGAACATCGGACATATTGAACTCTTTGAACTTGGTAAACCCCAGAGCCAATATTCCTCCAGAACTCCAGTAACCCAAACCAGTGAAGTAACTGGTATCTACGCGCCCCTGCATGCCATGCAGGATGGAGAGCTCATCATTTAAAAACATAAGGTGAGGATACTAATTGGGAATATCGGAGGTAACTAGTGGGGAGAGCAAGAACAGTGGGGAGGGACCATCACTCAAATCCACGGGGCTAAATCCCTTTCTCCACTTGCAGGAGAATACTTCTACGCGTCAAGCAGACGAGACTAGGCAGGTCAGTCCAGACTGTCATCTCTGCACTACGCTTCGCGTTGGTGGAGACCGCAGCTGTCCGGGTCCAATCGACGCCCCTGTGGGAACTAGGTGAGCGTAACACCTGGGCTGCCTCATGATTGCAGCTGAGCTGGGACACATCGCGGAACTGAGGGCTTCCCCTACGCAGCTCCATCATTGCGGGCATCTGTTTTGCTTTTCTGACACGTGTAATGACTCCAGAGCTCCAGAGCTACTCACCCTATTACACAGACTAAAAGTTCTTAGACTCAGGAAGGCAATAATAGACACCTAGACCAATGATAGGAATATAATTGGCTCTTTTACAGGCCCTTTATTCACACTCAATAAGCATACAGATAACTATTGGAATAAATGCAATTGGTTATACAAACAAATGGTTATACATAAACATGCAAGAATAGTTACACAGAGTCTACATCACTGTTATTGTAGTTTTAGGATAAAACTTCATCTCGGCCACAGCGACACCACCCAGTCCCGAGGCAGGTAGGCAGAGAGATCACACATACAAACAGGGTCTGGAGCGGAGTGTCCTCCCTCTCAGCGAGACTTCATCACCCGGTGTTCCAATTCTCTCTCTACCATTAGAATACCTCTCCTTTTATGGGGAAAAAATCCCTGCCCCTCCTAGGTTGCCAACCGTCCCCGGCTGAAGGACAGACAGCAAGCAAAAATATTGGCCCCTTAATGCTGGGCCCAGCCAAGGCCAGTTCCGTGCTAGACCTAGATCAGCCCACCACCAGCCAATCACACTGCTGCTGCTCCATGTCACATGTTTGGCGCTGACGCATCTGCTGGCACAGGCTAGTAGTGGGATGGATGGGGAAAGGCACACATGGGTTGAGGAAGTATAATGCTTTAAAGCTGGAAAACACTTGTTATGGTAAGTGTAGGTGTTCCAGCATTCCGGCAACCCCAGAGGCAAAAGAGTGCATTTGAACACACTTCCAAGTTCTAGACCACACTTGTTAGACGTCTGGACCATACTTGCTGTCCTCAAAGTGATAATGCATTTGATAAAATTGTTGCAAACCTATAGCATTCTCGAGGCAGTAGCTACAATCCTGTTGCTAATGAAAGTTTACTTATCATGATAAAATAGCCTAAGGTGTGTATATAGGAGCAGTGCTTGGTAACAAGGCCAGTACCTCTCGGTAAGATGTGGCTAGTTTATAAGTTAATTCTTGGAACAGGGCAGCAGGGTGCCTGTCCACACACTCACCCCATAATGTAGGCACTGGGAGGAGAAAGGCAGACATGATGTCATCTGATGTGTAATCCGGCATTACGCTAGTGTATAAAATAGCTGAGAAATAAACTGTTATTTAGTTCGCAGGATTTGCAAGGCTTTAAGAAGTGTAAACTAGCTGTGAACATCCGTTTATTGCATTGCAAGTATTTGCTGCTTCCATGGCACAGTGCTAGGGTGTGGTCCTAATAATTGAGACACATTAAACAGCTTAAATATGTTTTTAAACTACACAACCAGGTTTTGTATACATGTCACAAACATTACTTTAGAAAAACTCTGCTGGTCTCTACGGCCTCACATCAGCGTCAGCTATTTTACCAGCATAATACGAGCACTCTCGGAGCACAGTCATTTGTTGGACTGTGTTCTTATCCCGAGTGAACACTTCCTGAACAGTGGAGATTTATTTATAAACTGAGACTTGAGTTCAGGACCCCTGGACAGCTCCCCCGGCTGCTTACGTGCCACACAGCCACTGCTCGGGAAAACTGTGCGGTGTCACTGCAGCCCGTCGCGTGGACAGAGGCTGCAGTGCCTTCAGCGAGACCACTGCATCCAGCCAAGAGCTGCAATACCCCGGAGCACCTATATCAGCCCTGCAGTGGGACTGACATCCCTCAACAGTTTGGAATTCTTTCAGATAACAAGGTGCATGGGGGTATGCAGTGCTTAACTGTCACCTGTAGAATCTGAGTTAAATGTCTTTGGGAGGAAGGTCGATAAAATACGGGAGGCTTTGATCTACGCACCACTCACTGGCCATACACCGACTAAACCACCTTGTAAGGACCACCCCGAATAACACGGCAAGCGTTATAAGTGCGGCATGATTTGGCAAAGCGAGTTCAGAAACACAGGAAGAATGTTGTGCACATCACACCTGATTCAATGGGTACACACTATAAACATCTGAAAAGCACCTCAACATGCAACTGTATACTAGCTAGTACACCACGACACGCCACAGTACTGTGGTCAAAGGGTGGGGTGTGGGGGGGGACTCTTACCTTACATTATTATTGGAGGGGGGCTCTGCTGTGGATATCCTATCTGTGATGTTACGAGCGAGGGGAGGCGTGGTGTGGAAGCAGGCCCTCACCGCTCGTAACGTTCGGGCCTCTCCGGGCCCCCTGTCGCTGCGCGCAGCGCAGCAGAGCCGCCTGCATACAAAAGACGCGACCACCGTGATCAGGTTCCAACTCCGTGACGCCAGTTCCGGTTAAAACTTTATTCTTCCTTCCGTGTCACGTGACCTCCGTCTCGCGGGGCACGTGACACCACATTCCTCCCCAAATTGGAGGTATTTGCGCGGCTGTCAAAACATACATCTTAACTAATATCTAACATTATGGTCAAACTTGCGGTTGCAAACATACATCTTAGCCGGTACCTTAACATTGTAGTCAAACTTGCGGTTGTATTCAGGGTTCGCCCCGGTGTGATTTTGGCTGGCCTATTCTGTCCACTACGTATCCTTTGAGGCGGGACGACGGCTTGGGCTTCTCCTTCAGATGATACCGTGTGTTTTTCTTCTCTGGCGCTTCTGCTTTGGGGGACGAGGTCTCGTCTCCCCCTGTTTGCTGATGTGAACTGTCTGATGTTCCTGGGATGGCTGTGTTCCTTGGCGCCATTTGGTCGGGGGGTGAGGGCGGTGTTTCAGTTTCTTCTCTCGGAGACATCGGTCACTCTTCCCACTGTTCTGGGGGTACCTTCCTGAAGTGAGATACGTTTCTCGTCACCGTCTCCCCTCCTCGGGTGGCTGTGACCATGCTGTGGTTTGCGGTGCTCACTGTCCATGGTTGGAGTTCGAAGTTGAGGGACATCTTTTTTTGTGGGGCTCGGTTCCTGACGATGACGGTGTCTCCTGGCATCAGCTCTCTGTGACAGGCTCGCCTGGCGATGCTTTCTTGCTCATTTCGCCTCCGCCGCTTGGCGTCTATGGCAGGGATGTCTGGTTCCGGTGCTATCCATTGGGGGTGTATGGGTAGTTCTGCCTGTATAGGTACGCCTAGCATGAGGGCCGCCGGGCTGATACCTGTGGAGGAGTGTGGGGTTTGTCTGTGTGTTCTCAGGAACCGGTAAACTGTTTTCAGCCACGGGCGTCCTTGTTCTTTTGCGATCCTGATGACTTTGTTGAGTGACCCCATGAACCTTTCGGCGTCTCCATTCGCTTGGGGCCACCTTGGGGTGATTCGCTGGTGTTTGACATTTACCTCTTTGAAATACTCGCGTAATTCTTGACTGGTGAATGACGGTCCGTTGTCACTTTTCACTTTTCTCGGTATCCCGTGAGTGGCAAATATCTTTTCAAGTGTGAGGATGGTGGTCTCTGCATTGGTGGATGTTACGTGCTCCACCTCCGGGTATCGGCTAAACTCGTCGATCACTACGAGGAGATATCCCTCCCCGGCAATCGTGCAGTGGTCCATGCTGACCGCGTCCCAGCGTTTGCAGCTTCTTGGGGCACTGCTGATGGGTTCGGGATTTTCCGGTCTCCTGGATGCTTGGCAGGCTGCGCAAGCATCTACTAACTCTACCACCTTTTGTTGCATGTTCGGCATCCACATTCTGGACTTCAGATAGGCGTAGGTTTTAACCATACCTTGGTGTCCACTGTGTGCTAGGAGGAGAGCTCTTTCTTCTAGTGACTCAGGCAGTATGATCCTGTGTCCCTTGAGTAGGACACCTTCAGGGGCTACCGAGAGTTCATGTCGAATCCCAAACAGGGCTCCGAGTTTGGCTTGGGCTGGCGCGGTGCGCTGGGCCATTGACGTGAGAAAGGTCTTCCAGTTTCCGGATCGGACGGTATTAGCGGTATGTTGTAGGATGGTGTCTGCTTCCGTTTTGGTGGCTACTTCGTGCAGGGTCAGGGCCCTTGGCCTTGCGCAGGTGACTATGTGGCAGACATGTTCGTCGGTTTCTTTTGCTTGACGCCGCTCTCTGTTGGTAGCAGGCCGCGGGTGGCGGGATAAGTAGTCTGCTGGGTTGTCTGTTCCTGGGCGGTATTCAACCTCGATGTTATAGGGTTGCAACTGCAGCATCCATTTCTCTATGCGCGCTGGTGGGTGAGGAGCAGACCCCCGGAATATTGGGATCAGCGGTTTGTGAGGACTCTTGCTCGTTTGCCTAGCAGGTACACTTTGAAGTGTCGGCATCCCCATAGAATGGCTAGGGCTTCCTTTTCTATGTGGGCATAGTTTTGTTCAGGTTTTGTAAGAGCTCTGCTGGCAAATGGAACGGGGAACACGTTTCCTTCGTTGTCGGTCTGTGTTAAGACTGCTCCGAGGCCGACAGGGCTGGCGTCGACCAGAAGTTCGGTTTGCCGGTCGGTGTTAAAGAACGCCATGGTGGTGGACGCGGAGAGGGTGTCTTTAATCTGTTGGAACGCCTGCTGGTGAGTTTCGGTCCATACCCACTTTTGGTCTTTCTTCGTTAGTTCTCTGAGTGGGCTTGCTGTGCTGGCGAGGTCGGGGATGAAACGTGCACAATACGTCGCCATTCCCATGAAGCTTCGAACTTCGGAGGCTGATTGGGGTGCTTTGGTGTCTTTTATATCCTGTACCTTGGATGGGTCCGGGGACACGCCCTTGGCGCTGAAGATATGTCCGAAGAAGCATATCTCTTCTTTGTTGAACTCGCATTTTTCTGCGTTTAGCGTCAGGCCCGCTTCTTCCAACCTTGTTAGGACCGCTTCCAGTCGTTTGTGGTGATCTCTTTTGTTCGATGCGTATACAAGGATGTCGTCACTGATATTGGTAGTGCCTTCTAACCCTGTGATGACTTTGCGGATTTCATGCTGGAACACTTCTGCAGCAGATGATATTCCAAAGTTGAGTCATTTGTACCTCATCAGGCCGAGGTGAGAGGAGAATGTGGTGATATATCTCGACTCTCTGGACAGTCTCAGTTGGTGGTAGCCTGATCGGAGGTCTAGTTTGCTGAAGATAGTAGCTCCTGTGAGGTCTACGATGAGCTCGCCTATCGTGGGTGTTACATGACGTTCTCTCCCAATGGCTGTGTTGGGAAGCCTCATGTCGATACAAATTCTTACCGCGTCCGGTTGTTTGGGCTTCTGGGCCACTACCATGGGCGAGACCCACGGGGTGGGTCTTGACGTTCTTTCAATGATTCCTTCTTCCTCTAGCTTAGTTAGTTCTTTCTCTACCGCTCCCCTCAAGTGGAACGGGATTCGACGATGCCTTACTGCCTTGGGTTCAATGGTGGGGTCTATGTGGAGCTTGATGGTTCGCCCTTTCAGACACCCGATGCCTTGGAACAACTTCTTATGTTTTTCTAGCAGGTTGTCAAGATTGTCCTGTTGGAGCCCGAAGGCGAAGTGGATCAGCTCTAGCTTTTCTGCTGTCCTGCAGCTCATCAGCATTTCGCAGCCGGCGTCTACTACGTAGATGCGCGCTCTGTAGTTAGTGTTTTTGTGAGTAAAGTCTGACTTGAACGATCCTTGTACGGGCAATGGTTTCTTGCTTCCGTAGGCATACAGCTGAACTTTTTTCCTCTGGAGCGTGGGCTTCGGGCAGAGTTTGTTGAATGCCGTCACTGGCATGACGTTCACAGTTGCGCCGGTGTCTATGACTACCTTCAGGGGTGCTCCGTTGGAAAGAACTGTGCACGATGGTCTTTTCCTTTTTCGTGCTCGATGTGGTTCGATTGCTGAGATCAGGTGTACTCTGTGAATCCGTCTACTCCCTTTCTTCCGTCTAGGTTTGTCTCTCCTCTCTGGGGACGAGTCGTCATCTCTGTCGTCGCTGCTGCACGTGTCTGGGGATCTTTGGAGGTCGTCGACGGCTCTAGCTTTACCTTTCCATTCTTGTTGGTGGGAGAATTCTCTAGGCGCGAACTTTTTCCTGTGAGGGTTGTTGTGTTGTGTCATTTTTGTTCGGTGGATTCAAACAAACTGCAGCGTAGTGGTTAAGGAGATTGCATTTTCTACACTCGGAACACCATGCCGGGCACAAATCACCTTTGTGCCATGGGCCTCCACACCATTTGCAGTTTCTGTCTCGCCCTTGTGTCGTGGTGGGCCTTTGGCTCTGTTTCATGTGATTGCTCTGATGCTTGGAAATGGCTGCAACGTCTTCCGTGGGTTTGGGGTTGTCTAGCGGCAGTCTTTGGATGGCAGCTTCCATGATCGCTACTTGATCATCTGTTTGCTCACGGAGGCGTGCCATTTCTAGGATGCGAGAGAGACAGATGTTTTTCTCGGACATGATGGCTCGTCTCAGTTTTTCTGAGGATATCCCGTTGATGATCTGGAGACGGATGGCGAACTCCTCATCCGGGAACTCGCAACCTACTGCCATTTCTCGTAGGCGAGCGTGGAATTTGTCTACGGTCTCTTTCTCGCGCTGCCTCGCCATGCAGAAATGAAAGCGTTCGTAGTCTGGGTTGAGGTCAGGTTTGAACATATTCGTAAGTGCGGCTTTGGCTGCGTCATAGTTGTTGTCGTTGCCACGGTTCGGGGTAGCGTTGAATAGGCGTAGGGTGGCTGCTCCAATGTTGAGTAGGAGGAAAATGCGCCTCTTTTTCGCTATGGTAATGTCTCTCGCATCTAGATGCATCTCAAATTGTTGTAGCCAGATCTCCCACCAAATGGCTGCACCAGTGGTGAAGGGGTCGAAAGGTGGCATAAAAGTTGTTTGTGTTGGGTCTGGAGGGTCCAGGGTGAGGCTCCTCCTGGATGACGAGCCTATGCTGGCTCTCGTGGGGCTGGTGTTTGGGCTGGACATGTTTTAGAACGCACCTTGCCGTATTGTACTTTTGCTTCTCCCTTGCCAATGTACTCCTTACTTGGTTTTAGGGCGTGGTAACTCTTGTGGTGAGGTGAGTCTTGTGCTCTTGGTTCTCTGCATGTGGGGTGCCTGGAGGTGTCGGAGGAAGAAATGCTTGCTGCGCATTAGCTTGTTGAGTGTCCTCCACTGCTTCCCATGGAGATACAGGATTCCTAGGAGTGGTTGTGTAGACTTGTGGCATGCACCTGCACGTCGTGGGGCCGTCGCGTGGTCTCCCTGGAATGGATTGAGAGGAGAAAGAACATCTATTCCTCTGCGTCGTGGGCGGATTAATGATACGCGGCACCGCGTGTGTTTTGGAATGCGGGCCGATCCCGCTTCGTCGCCAGTGTGATGTTACGAGCGGGGGGGAGGCGTGGTGTGGAAGCAGGCCCTCACCGCTCGTAACGTTCGGGCCTCTCCGGGCCCCCTGTCGCTGCGTGCAGCGCAGCAGAGTCGCCTGCATACAAAAGACGCGACCAACGTGATCAGGTTCCAACTCCGGACTGGCGCCGTGACGCCAGTTCCGGTTAAAACTTTATTCTTCCTTCCGTGTCACGTGACCTCCGTCTCGCGGGGCACGTGACACCACACTATCCACGACGACGGCCTGCCGCAATAATAATGTTGGCAAGCCACAGCGGCTTGGCAAGGATCATGCGAGTGACACTCGCAAGGCCTCAGCCCTCGCGGCCTGCCTGCCTGCAACATAACAAAAGAAGTTCTTCAGAACTTACTGCGTTGTCGGGTGCCGGCGTGCCGCACTGAGCAAGCAGGGCCTGGCCTGCCCCTGAGGAAGTTAAGCTGCAGCAATCCTAGGGCTAGGCCGCACACGTGCAGGGGAGGCTCTCAGAGTCGACTGCAGTGCTGCCCACGCCTTAACAAGTGTACTGAGGTTGCACTGCTGCCTCTGCAACAAAGACCAACGTGACCACCCACCCCACAACCCCAAGTCAATGTGTCATTTCACTGGCTCACAAGAACAGCCAATGAAAAGTATACATTCTGTGTTACTATACAGAATGTATCAAAGGTTGCATAGTAACAACAGAATGTTGGTTTTCATTGGCTGTCCTTGTTGTGCTGAACTCCCAGGCCCAGCCAGGCCCTGCAAGCAGAGCAGACTCTGAATGAATGATTTATGATGGAACTGGAAGCTTGGAAAGTTAGAAGTTGAAACTTGGAACTAACAAACAAAGCAATTACACGTGTGCCAGCCGGCCCAATGATGTTCTGGTGCCCAAAAGGGGTTGGCGGGTGTGCAACGCGAGCCACCCTTGCTCTTTGGAGAGGCAAGAGAGCCCATCCGGATCTCTCGGTCTAACCCCCGCCGCAGGCACACCAGCGACACATCAACGCTGCTACCACCGGGGAATCGGCGGCCCTCCTCCCGGCGCCCCACGCACTCCTGAGCTGGGCACAGATACTCCAATAACCAATATGGAGCTTGTGTGGGAACCAAGGCGGACGCCTGTTGGCTACGTCCCCCTGCTGGGATTTTGGGCTCTGGGAGTGACCTGAGATATTTTGCATAGCCCGGACCTGGAGGCCCGAATGCTATAGCCGTGGGTTGTGGCTTCCCAGGCTGCCGGCCGTGTACTTTCTGCGGAGAGGGGATGAGGCTACAACTCCATTGTGAAACACGAAGAGCTGGGCTCGCTGACCCCCTGAGACAGGAGGGACAGCGCATAAAGCTAGAACGTGCAGGTGTGAGAGCCCCTATCTGGCAGCACGTCCCCAACTAAGGGTGGAAATTCCGGACCCCACTACCAAACTTTTTCAAGCCGCAAGGCATGGTGTTCGGCCCATTTCTTAAAAGCCCAACGCTGGAAAGTGGCACAAAATATATCTGGGGCATCGGAGAGGGCCTGCAATTACACTATGCACAGGGAGAGGAGAGGACACACTGGACACGTCTGTGCCACCATTTGACTACGAATGCTCCACAGGGACCACGCTTGTAATCTGATAACCGGCATCCACCTGGGGGAGCCATCTTGAGACCACTGGGCACCCGGATCGGGTGCAACAGGCCTGCCCCGCGATCCTGGCCCGCCTGACGGCTGCGGCAACACAGCGCTGAATCACCTTTTTTAGTTACATTATTGGAGCAGGGCGTAGAAGTTCACCCCACCTCAACAGCTGAACCATCTGTGAGCTTGTATAGAGAGCTACTGTGTCTATATTGTGCCTACGCCATCCCACATATTGGACACATAACTCAGGCACCTACGAAGCATATACTGGTGGGCAACTCCCTCATGGTTGTTCCACGCCCCGCCACCCTACAATAACAGAAACATCTACTGAGCATAAACTGGTGTGTGGCACCTTTGCTGCTGTGCCGTGGTCCGTCCACGCTACAATACAGAAGCCCAGCACACTGGACAGCAGACTGGATTGGCTGCAACATCACCCTACGGTGCCGAGTGTGCTCGACCCGGTCTGACCCAATACAATGCCCAAAGGCGTGGCAGCCAAGAAAGGGGAAGCTATTGAAAAGTTTACTAAGCCTGTTACAACTGAGAGAAGTAAACCCAGTGACCCCATCGACCAGATGGCTTCCCCACTTGAACAACCGGCTCCCCCATCCATGGACCTAATGGGAGTGTTCAACTCAATGAAACAAGGGTTCGCTGCACTCAACGACAAGCTCAACGGAATAAACACCAATGTGACATCTATCCGTAACCAGCTGGAAAAAGCGACCGGGTGCATTACGGAGGCAGAAACGAGAATCAGTAAGACCAAGGACACCCTGGAAGCCCTCCAGAACACAGTCATCAACATGGCCAAGGACTTGGGCACGATTAAATTGAAATGCGAGGACTTGGAGGCGAGATCACGCCGCAATAATATACGTATCGTGGGGGTACCTGAGGAGGCGCTCAAAGGCCCTATGGAGCTAGCGATCGAAGAACTGCTGAAGGACTTGCTTGGTGATCCCGAATGGTCGGCAATGTTCGTGGTGGAGCATGCACACAGATCCCTCGTCCCACGTCCTAAACCTGGCGCGTTCCCAATACCGATCATAGCTAGGCTCTTGAACTACAGGGACAGAGACCTACCTGGTGCTGAGGGCGGCCAGAGATAAACAAGTGCTGAAGCTGGGGTCTAACGTCATCCGCATATTCCCGGACTATACAGTTGCAGTACAACAGGAGCTGCAGACATTCTTGGGAGTCAAGAAAATGCTACGGGACCATAAAATACCTTACGCAATGCTGTACCCCGCCAGGCTGAGGCTCCAACACAAGACATACTTTTTTTGTTTTTTGTTGAGGCGAATATACCCATGCCCGACAGGCAGTCCCCTGTGAGTGGGAACCCCACAAACTGAACTCCCAGGCAACATCACTGATTCAGAACGAGGACCGACCCACTAGAACAGCTCGAGAGGGACACTGTGCAACACTAGGCCGCTACACGCACTGATGTGCAATCGGACTGCAGCTATGATATACCTGCTGATGCAGTTTGTTACGAGAGATGGTAACACAAGTAAGAATGAACCGCAGAAGGAAAATATGATTAGGCAAGAGCTCTGGCCCTGGCCGCCATCGAAGCGCCCCCACAAGCAAGTGCGCTAGTTAGACATAGGGGTTAGAACTGGGGGTGGGTGGGGAGGGGGGTATTACCCAAATTGTTCGAACACTATTGTTTGAATGCCCAAATTGACTGAATGTCAAAGGTCCGAATTGACCTTTACACAATTGAATGCATATATATATATACATATATATATTATATATATAAAATGGGGGGTTGCTTGGGGTTTCCCCCCACATATATGTAACAATTGACCTTCACAATTCGGTCAATTGTAATTCGATCAAATGTAGTTCGAACAATTTGTATACAACCGGGAGGGACGGGTCATTACATAGTCAATGTTCGGGGTACTATGAGGGTGGGGTGGCGGGGGAGTGGTTTGTTAGGGGAGTTAATTTGGAAAAAATATACAGACAAGATATTGCACCTCATGGCCGCGCCGCTGAGACACAAGGGTATAGCGTTGTAGACAGCTTGGCTGATAGACAGATTGGCTGATAAGAACCTAGAAGAGATAAAAATGATGAGCTGGAATGTCAAGGGGTCGGAGATGCAGATGAAGGCACGCAAAAAATAATGGCATACGTCAATAGGACAGGTGCACGCATACTCACTTGATGGGTGAACAAGCCAGTACACTTGCACCGGGATCGGGTCCACACTGCTTCTACACAGCCTACTCCACAAGAGCCCAGGGGGTCATGACATTAATACATAGAACACTGCCGTTCACACGTATCTCATCAGACTGTGATGCGGATTGTAGATATGTGTTGGTACATGGTAAACTATGTGACACAGAGGTACTGCTGATTAATATATATTGCCCTAATATAGACTCCCCAGAGTACTATACTGAGATATTTCAAAAATGTGCCCAGTACCCTACGGCCCACATCATATGCGGGGCTGACTTCAATACTATACTGGACCCTGTCCTAGACAGGACGTCGATCATCCACAGGCCACAGACGGGCGTGGCCCGTGAGATAGGACTGCACATGGAAGATCTGGGGTTGGCGGATGCCTGGCGTGTGACCCATGGGACACAACGATCATATACCTTCTACCCCTCAGTCCATAATATGCACTCTAGGATCAACCTTTGGCTTGTATCCCGGAGAGTACTGGGCTGGACTTCGGCCGTTACATTTTTGCCCAGGACCTTCTCAGACCATTCACCAATACTACTGACACTCACTGTTCCCGAGGTTAGCACATTTAAAACCCTATGGCGATTCAAGGCAGCTGCATTGTCGGACCCGGTATATAAGATGACCCTGTCGCAACACATTGCTGAGTTCTTTGAACACAATGATGGGTCAGTTAAAAGTCAAGCTACACTATGGCATGCTTTCAAGGTCTACATAAGAGGTGTGGCCATGTCCACTGAAGCGGGAATATTGAGGGATATACGGGGTGTACTGAAGAGGAAGGAAGGGGAAATTGATGCGCTGCAAGAATGCGATGCGTCAGCCCCTCAGGCGCAGACGGTGGCTGCCACCAAGGCACAGCTGGAAGACTACTGGTCTGCAGCTGACCACGAGATACGCTACTTTGACAGGCCAGCAGCGGCAAGGCGATACGGGGAACGGGAGAGGCCAGGTAGACTGCTTGCACGAATGATTCAAGCAGAAAGGGAGAACACTAATAAACCTTGCATAACGAGGGCGGATGGGACAGTCGTGACCCCTCAGGAAGAGGTCAGTATTTCTTTTTATGTCTTCTACTCATCACTGTACTCCCCCCCAGAGTGCGGCCTCGAATTACGAGATAGATAGTTACCTGTCAAAGATACCAACAACTATATTATCGAGTGAAGCTCGGGGGATGCTGGACGTACCCCTCTAACTCGGGGAAATAAAGGAAGCCATTTAGGCACTGCCGGGAGGGAAAGCACCAGGCAATGATGGCCTTGGCACAGAGTTCTATAAGGAGTATGTTGAAGTACTGGGCCCACGCCTACTTGCAATGTGGGAAGAGGCGCTGGAACTCAGAGAGGTGCCGAGCACTACTCGAGAGGCTGTTATCACACTGCTTCTCAAGAACGGGAAGCGGCCTGAGGAGTGTGGCTCTTACCGCCCCCTCCCTCTCATAAAAACGGACACCAAAGTGTTCGCAAAAATCCTTGCTACCCGGTTCAATCCCCTAATGCTGCATATGGTGCACGAGGACCAAGCAGGGTTTGTGCAAGGTAGGTCCACGGCAACCAACATACGCCGCTGTTACAATATACTGGCGAACATACCGAAAGATATGCAGCGAATAGCAATGACCCTCGATATGCAAAAGGCGTTCGATACAGTGTATTGGCCTTTCCTGTTCAGGGTCCTCGAAAATTATGGCTTTGGGCTGCACTTTATAAAATGGGTATGCCTATTATACACGCGCCCCTACATGAGGATATGCATCAATGGCGTCCTATCATCTATACTCAAATTCGAAGGGGGGATGATACAGGGTTGCCCACTGTCACTGCTCTTATTCGCCCTGGTGATTGAACCGCTGGCAGATCTGCTAAGGGCGCGATACTAGAGAGCTGGGATACCACTTGCAGGTAAAATAGAACTAATCACCCTCTATGCTGACGACATCCTGCTCTACATCAGAAACCCGGATAAATATATGTCAAGAGTTCTTGGGGCTGTATGGGAATTCGGAAGTTATTTAGGCCTTAGACTGAACGCCTTCCCGCTCACGGATGCCACGGTATGTCCCGTTGATCTTCACGGTCTCACATGGGCCCCAGATAAGATTCAATATCTAGGGGTGGTCATGGTGCGTACAATGCAACAAACCGGAGTGCTAAATTATTCGCCCCTTACTGAGACACTCTGTGCCACATTGACACGCTGGACCCACCTACCGATCTCATCGATGGGGCGCCTTGCACTCATCAAAATGGTCATACTCCCTAAACTATTCTACCTATTCAGTACCATACCGGTGTGGCCTGGGAGGCCCTTTTTCACCAAGATCCATGCATGCTCAGCCTTTGTCTGGAAGGGACAGCCCAGGGTTAGCTGGGAACGCCTGACTGAGCCATATGGAAAGGGAGGACTGGCAGTGCCAGTCTTCGAACTTTATTACTTTGCCGCGCAGGCCTACTATGCGAAATACTGGGTGAAGACCCCCCACAGCACCACACTTAGTGATTGAGATACACAAAACAAAGCCCGAGCAGCTCCTGCATAGAGCTGCCAAAAGGGGTCCCCGGAATGATAATTCAATTAATCCAACATTGGTAACGTGCAGGGCATGGGATAGGCTGGCTGGAGATGCCTGTGATACAGTGCTATATCATCCCGGGATGCCGATATGGAACGCATACTATCTCCCCCCAAGTCTGGACGTGACACTAGCCACACACTGGAGAGAGAGGGGTGTGTGTCTGTTTGTAGACGTGTTCAGAGAGGGACAACTTGTTGATTGGGACATAAGGGGGTGGTGGGAGACAACCCTCTTCAGAAGCTCCAATATCTCAGGCTGCGCTCAGCAATGGCCGAACTATGGGTGAATTTCCCGGCAGAACCCCCACTACACCAGGGTTTAGGATACGTGCTTACTGATAATAGGTTCAAGAAGTCAGCCTCTATGCTCTACAAAATCACCCTGGCGGATAGAGTAGCCCAGATCATAAAACCCAGAATCGAGTGGGAACTGGACCTGGACATCTCATACACAGACACGCAGTGGCCACAATTATGCAGGCTGTCCTATCTTGCAACTCCAGGTACCGACTGATTGATTTTAAAATACTTAATCAGGTCCATTACACCTCTGCGCATCTCCACAGCATGTACAACACGACATCCGGGAAATGCCATAGGTGCAATGGTGAAAATGCCGGTATATTACATATGCTGTGGTCATGCGCGAAACTCACAAATTACTGGGCAGAGGTTTGCTCTGCGCTAGATGAGATGACTGATCATACTGTGCAATGGGACCCTGAGATCTGCGTCCTAGACATAGTGGTCAAAATGAACCCAATACAACGCAGGTTCCTTAATTTAAGCTTATTGTTGGCTAAGCGTGTAATACTCATGTATTGGAAGAACAAAGATCCCCCAACAACTTGTGACTGGATGAGAGACATGATCTGGGCAAACGATAATGAGGAAGTGTATTCCAGCTTATTGTCAATACCCTGCCGACCCAAAGACATTTGGGGCATGTTCGGAACATATCTGTCAAATATGGAACATAGAGATGGAGACCGAGAGGACATGAACAATTAAGTCTACAATGCCTAAATGTTGTACTGTGACGGTGCTGGTCAGTTGTTGTAGCCTTGTATGTAAAGTAATCATGATCTGTGTAAGTTAAGTAAAAGTTTAAAAAAAATAATAACGCAGTCCTAGTGGAGTTTTTGTCAAAATAAAAGGGCCTATACTAATACACCTATTGCCAATCCTTACTTCTAAATACAAATGGTGTGGGAAAACGATGTATGCAAAAGAAAAGTGTTCAAGAAAGAATATGCGAGGATAGTCCCGGGAGGATAGCTCAGCGGCAACATGCTTGCATTGGAAACAAGAGGACACGAAGCAGCACAGGTTTGATCCCCTGGTCCGTGCTTATAAAACTCTGGCTATTAAGCGCGTTATAAATAGGCAACTAAGAGACATTTTCCTGTAACAGCGCCTCGATGCCCACAGGCTGTGTGAGTGCTTTAAAAATGCAAATAAATAAAATAAATAAAAAAATAGTTGAACAGTTGGCTTCCCTTCCCCACGTTTTCAGCACGAGACAAGGCGGCACACTCAAGCTTTGCACATATTCTGGCTTCTCTGCCATGAGGATGCAGTTCCAAAACACAGGTATCAGAACCTTCTGCGTTAAAATCTCTTTACTAATAAAAGTCTCTTGTTGCTGAGGGCCTGATGCACCAAACAAATAGCAAAGTTCCTTTCTTCGTAGGATTTTCACATTCACGAGTTCTTGGGTGGCTTAGTGTTCATCACGGGTCCCCCTCCGCCAGGTTCAGACCCCCTTTTACACCATGTTCACCATTGGTCTCCCTCCTTCAGGCTCGGACCATTAAACACAATGTTCCCAATTGGTCTCCCTCAATCGCGCTCAGACCCTTAAACAAAATGTTCTCTTTCTAATCTTTCCTCTGGGTATCAAAAGTTGAAGACTTTCGACTGCGATGGATTTTGCTTCAACCGTCGCAGTACCACTTACATTTACTTTGCTCATCCATTTAATCTTTAAACTTTCGCTCTGCCCCTTCCTGGCTGGGTACCCCACAGATGCCTTCGATTGGGTACTCCCACTGTACCGGACCACTCTGTTACCGGTATCGTATCACTATCTGTTTAAAGTTCAAATATATATCAGCAATTGAGCTATACTCGCGTCTTTCATCGCACGCGTCAATTATGTATGTTCTTGCGCTCGTTATACAATGCTGCTGCTTGCAACCTTGACTTCAACACAGACCGGTCTTGCATCGGTCTCCCCAACTCACCAGCTGTGTTGATCTCTCTGGCGCTGCTTTGTTCTTGCAGTCAAGGATGGTACCTGTCACGATACCAAAAGGGGGAGATTACCGACACTCTCTCCCGAACCTCAGAATTCGAATAGATTCAACCCTCCCACCGTGGTTGGCACGGGTACCTGATGTCAGAATAATAGGAAAACCACGTGGCAGCCAATGGAGGAAAGGGATTAGGGAGAAGTTGTGGATAGGAAGGGGGAGTCTAGGAAAACTGGAAAGAGGGTTAGGGTAAACATGTTTGGATAGGTATGGGAAACATTAGGAGAAAACATACATATACATGAACTTTAATTCCTGCCTCCAGACCTGTCTAACTCCTCACTCTTACCAAAATCCTGTAACCCAACACATCATATTATAACCTTGTAGACATGCATCAGTGTTCAGCGTAATGAAAACATAAATGCACAGACTAACATGGAGCATAGCATATGGAACAAACAAGGGTGTCACCCTTCATGAAGAAAACATACTCATGGCCCTTGGGCCAAGCAAAGCCACACACAGTGAAACATAAAGATGTTACCTTAAGCAGAACTCTCTTAGGTGTTGTCTCTCAAGCAGTTCCAAAATTATACAAGATAGAGGTTTTTGGCATGCCTCTGCCAGTTACTTGATGTTCATAACTAAAATCAAAAGCTTGAACTTAAATGCATCCGTATTGCCATGTCCTTCAACAAGCACAACTGGCCTTGGCCCCCTTAAGGACTTGCACGTATATCACTAGGAGTTTCATGAACCCTTAGCAGGCTCTGTAAGCAATAAGGCAGCTAATAACATCAACTCAGAGAATATTCATGTACTTATCTGGCTGTCCGGGAGCCCCGCGGGACCACCCGGACCTGAAGAAATGACGCTGTGAAATTGCTGAGACACATCTCCTCATCCCCGCGACCCGGGCTGTAGTTGCACTGCGTTCATGGTTGAAGCCTCGCGCTCATGTGTGAGGAAGTGCAGCTCGAGGAGGCTTTGTCTCCTAGATCATCGCCACGGCTCGGGGAGGTAACCAGCTGTCCTCCGGCGTCCGAGAAATTATGAGAAGTATTCCTGCATGCCTCTGTGACTGCCTAGCCTCATGCTTCAATAATCCGCACCTGGGCATGGGCGGCCGGCGTGTAAATAGACCTGGCGATTAGAAACAGCTGTGGAAGCGCGTGCAAGGAAGGACTACAATTCCCTCCCAATGCTGCTGGGAATTGTAGTTCCTTCCCTCTATACATGTTTTTTAACACTTCCTTAGTCCCACATGCCTCCTCCTGGACCAAACGTCACTAACACACAATATAGGGGAAGAGAGATGGACACTCTCCCCCGAACCACAGAAGCTGAATGAATTCGCCCCTCCCACTGTGGTTGGCACAGGCACCTAATAGATATTTAACAGGTCAAGGTTAACAGAGGTTAAGGGAACACCTAGGGTGGATAGGGAAGGGGAAACACCAGGGAAAAACCTAACCTTTCTGCACATATGCCTAACGTTCTTTCCTACAACTTAATTACCAAGAAAGCTAGTAGTCCTGACCTAACATAAACCATATACCTGCTCCCTGCATGAACCTGATTAGGCACACCTTAATACGTTTGCTCGACCATTCCCAAACACAAAATGAACACATTTTGCAGGAAGCGTGATGAAACAAACAAATGGGAATCTTCCCCAAAATGATAGACAAAACACATGGCCCTTTGGGCAAGCTCAAGCAACATGTACATGACAAACAGAACAGTCATAAAACATAACTTGTTGGCTGCCCTAGTTGGCGTGAGTGGATTCACACTTGTCTTTGTGTTCCTATACTCTCGTGGGCGGCGGATTGCTTAACTCTGCGTGTGAGCACTTAATGCGTAACTGTTCGCAATGTGTCCGCTGCATATTTGCTAGCACTGTTTGTAGTAATCACCGCATACAATGGAGCAGAGTCAGGTCCTCGGACCCTTTTAACATTACAAATCAGGGTGCACAAATCCCTCCCTGAAACCCTCTGGTACTTATCTGAAGTCCGAGAAGCCCTGTGGAACTTCCCGGACAAAGATTGCACTGCGATAAGGCACCCCGGCAGCGTCCTCGCCCCTTCGAGCTGCAATTAATCAGGGCAGTCAGCAAACCAGCATGCAGGGAAGCGCGCAGACCTCTCCTCCCTGCTCTGACACCAACCGTACCATAGTATCAATAAGCCACACCTGCCTCGCGCCGTTGCCTGCTAATGAGCTGTCCTTAATCAGAGTCAGCTGGCAATGCGCGCGTGGCAAGAACTACACGATTCCCAAGTGCTGCTGGGAAATGTAGTCTTTTAGTCTTTCCCTAGCTCCTGGTCCTTAGTACGCAAATTTGAGCACTCCACTCCTGTTCCAGCCCTTATTCTTGACAGTTGAACCTTACAGTACCTCCTCTCTTAGGGCCCTTCACAGGGCCTGGCTTTTCCAGATGGCGTAAATGAAACTGTCTCACTAATCTGGGAGCATGAACTGCACTCGCCGGTTCCCATGAACAGTCTTACGGACTATAACCCAACCATTGAATTAAATACCAATATTTGCCTTGCTTCCTCTTGGAGTCCAAGATCTTGTTCACCTCATATTCCACTTGGCTCTCCTTCAGTATTGCTGGTGGTCTCTGCGTGATCATCCCCGGAGCTGCGGGTTTAAGCAAAGATACATGTAATACGGAATGTATCTTCAAATTCTTAGGTAATTGCAATTTCATGGCCGCAGAAGACACACACTGGATAATCTCGTAGGGCCCAATAAACCGAGGTGCAAACTTGCGAGATCCAACCTGAGAAAGATTACGCGTGGAACACCAAACTCTATCTCCCACCTTATATTTGGGAGCCTATTGCCTTTTCTTGTCAGCCTGTATCTTATAGGCCCTCTTAGCCTGTTCCAACTTGGCTTGTGCCTTCCGCCTACTGTTCAGAAGTAATTGCTTCCTTTCATGTAAGACTGGAATTTGCTCCACTTTAGGCAAAACTTCGGGGTACATATTTTGTTCATGCCCGTACACACATTCATTAGGTGCCATACCCAGAGATGCGTGTTCAGTGTTATTGTATGTCGACTCCGCCAACCACAAGGCCCTCACCCACAAGCCCATCCCATCCTGTCATGATGCCTACTCCCGGGAAGCCAGTTCAGGGCCAGCGTCCCCGAAAGCAGACATCATGTCCCCAGGAAGGGACCCAGCAACCCCTTATAGGGGCTCTTTGGACATTGTCCTGGCGCCTTTGGCGCCAGGCCCATAGAAGGCATCAGTCCTGGCACCATAGGCGCCAGGCTCATTATGGGAGTGCTTGGATGGACTTACCTGATGCAGACCATGCTGCCGGATCCAGACCTCCTTGAGGTCTGAAAGGGACTATTTTACCTATGGGACTATTTTACCACTCGGGCGTGGCTGAGGAAGAATACTTACCTGGAACTACTTTGGGGGCTATTTAAACCACGCCTAGACAGCAGCTCACGCTTCACGTTGTTCTGCATCTAGCAGCTGGACGCTCACCGTGTCTGCTCCTGCATCCTGGCTCCAGCCACGCCCGCCTGCAACCTGGAACACCTGAAAAGGAAGGAAAGGAGAGAAAGGTGAATAATTGAACTTTACCTACCTCCATCCGGAGTCCGGAACCATCACTCCGACGATCCTGAGAAAAGACATTATTTTTAGAAGCGCATCGCATCGCTCGCTGCAGCGCCGCGTTCCACTCACCTTCACGAGACGCCCTCGGGCTCTTCAGCCACCATTGGCACCATCCGTCGCCTTTCAGCGCCTAAGGAGAAAAAGAGACAAAACAAAGGTGAGCGAAGGAACAGAATGAGGAAGGCCTGATTCCTCCACCTTAAGACTTACCTGATTTTTGTTGGGACAATCTTTCCACACCTCGGGTCGGCGCTGCTTCTTTGGCACTGCCGTACCCCGGCCCCTAAGGGGAAAAAGAGACAAAACAAAGGTGAGCAAAGGAACAGATCGAGGAAGGCCTGATTCTTCCACCTTAAGACTTACCTGATTATTGTTGGGACAATCTTTCCTCACCTCGGGTCGGCGCCGCTTCTTTGGCACTTCCGTACCCCGGCCCCTAAGGGGAAAAAGACACACGCATTAGTGGGTAAAAGCAAGATCACTAAGGGAACCATCCATCAAAAAGACTCACCAGAGTTACCTTCGGCGAATCCATTCCTCTACGCGGATTCTTCATCCTACATCTGAAATAGAGAAAAGGACAACGGACAATTAAGGCTTGAACTTTTGCAACTGAATACTTACGGTCTCATATCGGAAAAGTCAAGCGGAGTTGAATACTCACCAAACCCGAGATCCAGTGAAGTAACTGGAAATCAACGCGCCCCTGCATCGGAAGCAGGATGGAGAGCTCGTTCTTTCAGACTCTAAGGTGAGACTCTCTGTAACGCTCACCTGGTTCCCACGGAGGCGCAGCGTCGAAGGCGCAGAACTCTGAAGATGGACAGGAAGGGCCCCTCTATTCTGGCTTCCCTGGCTCGTTGGATACCCTCCTGTGCGTGAAAAGGGAGTATTACCAACTGTGGAACAATGCTCAAGCCTCCCACTCCCTTCCAACCCTCCACGATACCTCCTCCACGATTCCCCGTGAAGCCTCACCTTAGGGTTTGGAAGGATGAGCTCTCCATCCTGCTTCTGATGCAGGGGCGCGTTGAAACCCAGTTACTTCACTGGATTGAGGATTGATGGGAGTTCAGGTAAGCTTGACTGTTCAGGTAAGGCGCTGTAAAAGTTCTGTTCAAAAGTTCAAGCTTAATAATAATGTTCGTTGTCTAATTGCAGCAAGCGCTAATGCTTATGTCTTTTTCCCCTTAGGGGCCGGGGTTCGGAGTGCCGGAGATATGGCGCCGACCCGAAGTGAAACAGTTCTGGATGAGCGCTCAGGTAATGTCTTTGCATTCGCTCATTCAATGTCTTTGTCTTTTTTCCCCATAGGGGCCGGGGTCCGGAGATGCCAGGAAGCGGCAGGACCCGAAATGCAGTGGGAATAATCCAACAGGTAAGACTTAAAAGGAAACTGAGCTTTCCTTATTCCTTTTCTCCCTCTCACCTTTGTTCTTGTCTTTTTTCCTCTAGGCGCCGGGACGTAGCTGAATCCGGAAGATCGCTGCTGAAGATGGAAGCGCCTTGCAAAGGTGAGTAAAATGCAGCGCTGCAGCGATCGAAACGAAATGCCTTTAAAATGATGTCTTCCTTTTCAGGGCCGTTGGAGAAATGACTCTGGGATGCAGATTTTGCAGGTAAGGGCTTTTCTTCTCCTATTCTCTTCCTTTCTCCCCTTGCAGGTGTCCCAGGGTGCTGGCAGGCGTGGCTGAAGTCAGGATGCAGGAGCTGACACGGTGAGCGTCCAGCTGCTAGGTGCAGAACAATGCGAAGCACGTGTGGCTGTTCGGGTGGGGTTTAAATAGCCTTGGAAGAAGTTCCTGGTATGTATCCTTCCACCAATCAGGTATGTATCCTTCCCCGACCACACCCGGGTGGTGAAGTAGTCCTACAGACAAAGTAGTCCCATTCAGGCCTCAAGAGGGCCTGGATGAAGCAGCAAGGTCTGCATCAGGTAAGTGTGCACCCAAGCACTTAAACACATATCCTCTTCTATGAGCCTGGCGCCTAAGGCGCCAGGACTGGGGTCCGCTATGAGCCTGGCGCCTAAGGCGCCAGGACTGAGTCCAAAGGGCCCCGACTTGGGCACGCTGAGACTTCCCTGGGGAAAATGATGTCTGCCTCTGGGGTTGCTGGGTCGGGCCTGGCTCCTTAGAGGTAGGCATCGTGACGACACTCTACGGGGAATCGCGGAGGGGGTTCGAGGAGTGTAAGGGGGGAAGGGGGGGAATCCGACACATTATCCAGCAGACAGTTAATCCCCTTTTCCATCTACAGAAGAATTCTACTACGGGCCAGACAGGCGAGGTTTGGGGGTCCGGTCCAGTCCGTCTTCCGAGTCCTGTGCATCACTTTAGAAGAGGTCATAGCAGTCCAGAACAGATTGGCCCCTCCGTGGGAATCAGGTGAGCGTTACACATCCCCCAGATAGAACCGTAAGTATTGTTCCAATGTCTGGTTAACCCTCTCCATCTGCCCATCAGTCTGTGGGTGATAACTCGTGGAAAGAGCACAATCAATTCCCAACATCCGGCAGAAGGCACGCCAAAATCTAGAAGTAAATTGAGGACCTCTGTCGAAAACTATACTCGGAGGCAAACCTCTGACAATATTCTGCAAAAACAACTCGGCCAGTTGCCCAGCCCCTCAAATACACATACAAGGCACAAAATGAGCTTGCTTTGACAAATAATCAACCACCACCCAAATAGTGTCATATTGATTATCCGGAGGGAGATCCATTATAAAATCCATGGAGATATGTGTCCAAGCTCTCTCAGGTGTGGGTAAAGGCTGTAACAATCCCACCTTTCGAATATGATCTGCCTTGTTGTGAACACATGTCTCACATTTTGAAATTTACCCCACCGTATCTTTTCAGAAATCTGGCCACCAAAAGTATTTTTCCAACATCCTTTGTGTCTTTTTCTTTCCAGAATGATCTGCTAATGGGGATTTATGGCACCAATACAATGCTTTCTCCTTTAACTCACGCGCAGGTAAAAACAATCTCCCTGCATAGTAAGGAAGCCCATCCTGAGTGGTCTTTATCGGGTCACCCACTCCCCACTCCTGCACTTCCTGCTGACTCAGATTTCCCCTTACTTGTTCCAACAGCCTTTTGGTAACCGCTCCAAACACCTTCTCAGGAGGAATACCTTAATCTCTGTCACCAAATACTCCACATTCTGCTGCCTAGTCAAGGCATCCGCTTTACCATTATTCCTCCCTGGCAAAAAGTCACCACAAAATCAAATTCATTAAAATGTAGAGACCATCGCAGTTGCCTAGGACTCAGAGTCTGTGCTGTCTTAAAGTATTGTAAATTCTTGTGATCTGTCACCACTATCACCAGATGCTTGGCCCCCAACAAATAATGCCTCCACTCTACAAAAGCTGCCCGAATGGCTAACAATTCTTTGTCTGTAATTGAATCGTTTTGTTCACAATTGGTAAACTTACAGGAGTAGAACGCCACCGGATGCCAAATACCTTCCTCACTTATCTGAGACAATACTGCCCCTATAGCCACATTGGACATATCTGTCTCTACCTGAAACGGCTTCTCAGAGTCTGGATGTCGTAATACTGGAGCCTGAGTAAATGCTCTTTTCAATTCCTGAAAAGCCTCTTCTGCTTCCGGGGACCACTGAGACTGTGCTGCTTTTCTCAACAACTTAGTTATGGGAGTCACCACCCGAGAAAAGTTTTCAATAAACCTCTGACAGAAGTTGGCAAACCCCAAAAATAACTGGATGTCTTTGACACATTGGGGCGATGGCCAATCAGTGACCGCCTGTACTTTCTTTTTGTCCATAACAATACCGATCGGGGTTAAAATGAACCCCAGGAACTCCACCCGGGTAGTATGAAAAGCGCACTTCTCCAATTTCACATACAACTGATATTCCTGCAATCGCCCTAACACCGCATTCACGTGTGCTATATGTTGCTCCTGAGATGCAGAATAAATAAGAATGTCATCAATATACACAATGACAAACACATCAATGAATTCGCTTAATACCTCCTGCATGAAATTTAGGAAAGCAGCATTGCACAAGCCAAAGGGCATGACCAAGTACTCAAACAACCCAAAGTTCGTCCTGAACACAGTTTTCCATTCATCACCACTATTCACCCTTATCAAATGATAGGCCCCCCTTTAAATCCAACTTGGTGTACACTGCTGAGGATTTCACTTGATCCAACAATACCGAAATTAAAGGCAGCAGAAACCTATTCTTTACTGTCACCTTGTTTAATGTGCGATAGTCTATGCAAGTTCTGAGTGTGCCTTCCTTCTTAGGCACAAAAAATAAAGGTTACGACACAGGTGACGTGGAGTGCCTGATGAACCCCTTTTCCAACATTTCATCTAAATACTCTCTCAAATGTACATTCTCAGTCTCAGCCACAGCACATATTCTACTGCAAGGCAACTTTTGCCCTGGTTCTAAATCAATCACACAATCATAAGGCCGATGGGGTGGCAACCCCTCTTTCCCCCCTTTGTCAAATACACTTGCAAATTCCTGATATTGGGATGGAACTTCATTCTCCACAGCTCCTACCACCCGAGACACTTGATGTGTGCGGTCTGCCAAATGAATAGCGGGTCCAACCTCCTCTTGCATATTTGGCTCACATTTCTGAGTCTCAAAAAACACTTCTTGAGTCACCCAATCAATCCTAGGATTATGCTGCACCAGCCATGGCATTCCCAAAATAAGACCAAATTGTGGTGCTGCAATTAGATCAAACGTAATATCTTCTCCATGTTCCGATGCACAAACCATCCTCAAGGGTTGAGTCTGCAGTCTAATGGGTCCCGACGTCAATGCAGAGCCATCCACTGACTGAACCCCCTCCACCTGCTTCTTATCCTGTAGGGGTAATCCCAATTGTTCTGCTAGATTGATGTCAATGAAATTCCCTGTAGCCCCAGAGTCCACCATAACTGACACCATCTGTTTAGTTAGGGCAAAACATAAAGTCACCAAAAGATAGAAATGAGAGGTCTTACTTCCTACCGCATTTGCTACCCAATCTGGGAACCTAATCTAAGGCCGGCCCAATTCTTTTCCTGCCTCCCCCTTGCTCCGTTCTCCCCCTGTTCCCTTTTTCTGGCATGTTAGGACAAGTGCAAATATAATGCCTGGATTACCCACAATATAAACACAGATTGTTTGCCTTACGCTGTTCTTTCTCTGCTGACGACTATGGCCCTCTTACACTCCGTATTTGCATGGGTTCACCTTCTCCACTCCTACCTACCCGCCCATTGTCCAACCTTACAAAAGGTACTATCTCTGGGTTTTTCCTATCACCCTTGCGTTCATTCATACGATGATCCAACCGTAAGGCTAGACCAATCATGGCTCTATATGTAGTCGGTTGAGGCGCCACTTGGGCAATGGCGTCTTTCAACTTCTCTCTCAACCCCTTGTTAGGGAGAATTCTCATTCTATGGCTAATTTCTCTTACCTATAGAGTCCCCCAGCAGCTTTGCTGGATTTGAAGGGGTTGTTTCTTTTCAGCTGCTAAGAGTGAGGCTCTTTTTCCCACTCTTATACATTTTTGCTATGTGTGTTCTAGGCTATTTTTGTGTTTAATGCCTATGGGGTTTCTCTCACCTCCATAGGAACCATCTTTATTCACATATGTTACACAGCACCCTCCGTGCAGTGACACAGGGGTGTCATAGCGACCCCCAAACATAGACTCCATACCCTGGGACTGACTACTGTCTACCAGGGCATGTAAAGTCCCAATTGACTTTACTAGTCAATTTTTATGAACTAAACCAGTACAAACCATCTTACTATGGAGGTACTGGAAAGGGTTAATAGTTTTTTCCTTACGTTCATTTTCAAGAGGGTACCGTACAGTCCCTCTCTCTAAAGTTTCTGGCTGGTGGCAGTGGTTACTACCGTAAATATTTGACCGCAAATATTTTCCTATGGGATTTTCCCATTGTTCGAGGCTACCACTTTTTCTGACAGCCTCTAACATACCGCCGGTTTATTTTTATATTAACTTTACTCCGGTAGGTTTTATTTTGCCAGAACTTTAATATAAATTCTTTCTCGTGTCTTTCTCTACACTCCTAACCCAGGTGGGGGATCCTTTGTTCGTCCTTTTGGCGGGCTTCTGCCGAGAAGCCCTCCTTTTGGCGCCACTGAGTCTGGGGTGGGTCTGTTGTGTGGGAGGGGAATTAGGACCCCTGGACAGGGTTGCCTCTGCAACCCATGTCGCACTCTATCCTGATAGGCTGGAGGGTCTACCACCAAGATGACCCCTCCACTGTGTGATTGACAGCTAGGCTGCATGAATGGGGCTCTTTTTGCATAAAAGCAGGGTCCTGAGGACTGGAAGAGCAAGACGTTGCCACTGGAACTAAGAAGCCAAAGAGGAGAGAAGCCAAAGACATCTGCAACGACTGAACCACCGGTGAAGCCCTGCTGCAGCGTCTCACCACTTTTCTCCACACGACGAGAGAAGATCTTCATCTGCAAGAGCCTTCTTCCCTTGAGCTGATGGGGCCAACCAGTTTGCCAATCGCCTTCCCGGACCTGCCTTGGTCGAATCACCAGTACCCTGTACTCGCATGCCGGATAGCCAGGCACCAGTCCACCCGGACCGCGATTTAATGGAGCGTACCTTTTATTCGTCGGGCAGCACCGCGGCTGGTTTCATCCCTGGGTAGTGCAGTAACTGAACCTTCCTCCACAACGAGAGCCTCTCTTGCTCTTCTGGATCCCCCGAACTGCAGGAACTACCAGGAACAACCACCACCGCAGGAGCCACTTCTTCATTTTAAAGGTACATTGTTCCGCCAGGCCGCCCTTTCTTCGCGGTAGAGCTAAAGGTGTTTTAAATCCTTTCCTTACCTGTTGGGTTGGCCGCCCCTCTCTTTTAACATTGTCTTTCACCTTCTGCATCCACCTTTTCAAACTCGTTAACCAAAGACTTGACTGCATCTACAAGAACATTTTGCTCCTGGGCCCTTGCCCTGTACCATTGACTCTGGCACAGGCCTTTTCACTCTGGCTACATTTGTTAGAACTGCCTTTTTTATATTGCTTCTCAACTATAACTGTGTGGTGCACCAACTTCTTATATTCCCCTTTTTCTTCCCTTTTCTAAACCTTGTGAAATGCCATGTTGCTCAGTTTTCATTTAAGTATATTCTATACTGATGCACTGTCTTGCTTAAACTGGTTCACAAACATATGGGAAGTGTTGCTAGGGTGTGTAAGAAGATATTTCTGTATAACTGGTGCTTTCCCTCCCTTGTGGGAAATTTCTAGAGTATCCCTTGTGTGTGGTTTTCACTGTGCCGTTTTGCTCAGGTTTCACTCTGGTTCACTTGGTCTACAATTTAAATAGGGAGTGTGTATATATTTTTTGGGACTTATTTTAACTTGCTTGATGAATGTGATAAATGTGTTTTACTAGAGGTGTATAAAATAAATATATATATACTTTTTAATACAAAGCTTTGGTCAGTGTTTCCTTGTGCCATAGTGCTGTAGGCCTATTGTGTAAACCCTGAATACTGCTCTTGTCCCTCTTGAGATACGTCTGACTGCTCAGCCACAGCTACCATCTAAATCTTTGTGGTACAGACCGATACCAAAGGGGATTTATTGCTCTCACCTGTAGTCCTAATCTTCTGTAGTGCTTCCTAAGGGAACTATACAGGATTCTGCCTAACATCCCTGGTAAAACAATACGGTCTGCTTGGTCTCTGGCCAATCTGTCTCAATTACCAATCGATTGAACTGTGTCACATAGGAAACTAAATCTTGTGGGCCCTGACGTAATGCCAGTAGTTCTTTGTCCTGAACCAGTGGCACCTCCCGTCTGTCAAACAATCGCTCAAACTCAGTCAAAAACCCATCCCCATTATATAACAAAGGTTCATCTTTTTGAACCAACGGCATGGCCCGTGCAGCTGCATCTCCAGTCAAATAAAGGATTACAAAAGCAGTTCTGGCTTGAATGGTTTCAAAAGCCGCTGGCTTACACAGAAAATGTAACCTGCACCGTGTCAAAAACATCATGTACTTCCTAGGATCTACACCGAACCTTTCCGTTGTCACCAAGGGAATGCAACTCGGCGGTTGCACAATTACCGTAGGAGACCTGCCACCTGCTGTTACCCCAGAAGGTCCTGCATTCCCGCCCTCTAAGAGGGTACCTTCAGCGACTAGCCCTTGCACCTGAGCTTTAAACGCAATAGATTCCTGTCTAGCATGATTCAACTCAATCTGAATATCTTGTAACGCCTTTAGCACATCGGCTAAAGGGGGAGGATTAGTCTCCATTTGGCTTGGGTGGTAATATAACACACTTGGGGGCGGATTATTATGTCACGATACCAAAAAGGGGAGATTACCGACACTCTCTCCCGAACCCACAGAAGCCAAATAGATTCGACCCTCCAACCGTGGTTGGCACGGTTACCTGATGTCAGAATAACATGAAAACCACGTAGCAGCCAATGGGGGGAAGAGTGATTAGGGAGAGGTTCTGGATACGAAGGGGCAGATTAGGAAAACCGAAAAGAGGGTTAGGGTAGACATATTTGGATAACTATGGGGAACATGAGGGGAAAACATACATATACAAGAACTTTAATTCCTGCCTCCTGACCTGTCTAACTCCTCACTCTTACCAAAACCCTGTAACCCAACACATCATACTATAACTTTGTAGACATGTAGCAGTGTTCAGCGTAATAAAAGCATAAATGCACAGACTAACATGGAGCATAGCATGTGGAACAAATAAGGGTGTCACCCTTCATGAAGAAAACATACTCATCGCCCTTGGGGCAAGCAAAGCCACACACAGTGAAACATAAAGATGCTAACTGAAGCAGAACCCCCTCAGGTGTAGTCTCTCAAGCACCAAAATTATACAAGATAGAGGTTTTTGGCATGCCTCTGCCAGTTACTTAATGTTCATAACTAAACTCAAAAGCTTGAACTTAAATGCATACCTATTGCTATGTCCTTCAACCAGCACAACTGGCCTTGGCCCCCTTAAGGACTTGCACGTATATCAATAGTAGTTTCATGAACCCTTGGCGGCTCTGTAAGCAAGTAGTCAGAAAATAACATCAACTCTGAGCATATTCATGTACTTATCTGGCTGTCCGGGTGCACCGCGGGACAACCCGGACCTGAAGATATGATGCTGTGAAATTGCTGAGACGCGTCTCCTCATCGCCGCGACCCGGCATGCAGTTGCACTGCGTTCATGGTTGAAGCCTTGCACTCATGTGTGAGGCAGTGCAGCTCGAG
Organism: Ambystoma mexicanum; assembly: GCF_040938575.1. Taxonomy (NCBI): domain Eukaryota; kingdom Metazoa; phylum Chordata; class Amphibia; order Caudata; family Ambystomatidae; genus Ambystoma; species Ambystoma mexicanum. The sequence continues at coordinate 410,916,454 of NC_090927.1, forward strand.
GGGCCTTTGTCTCCTAGGTCACCGCCACAGCCTGGGGAGGTAACAAGCTGTCCTCCGATATCCAAGAAATTATGAGAAGACTTCCTGCAATACAGCCGTGACCGCCCGTGCCTCACGCTTCAATAATCTGCACCTGGGCACGGACGGCCGGCGTGTAAATAGACCCAGCGATTAGAAACAGCTGTGGAAGCGCGCGCAAGGAAGGACTAAAATTCCTCCCAATACTGCTGGGAATTGTAGTTCCTTCCCTCTATACATGTATTTTACCACTTCCTTAGTCCCACACGTCTCCTCCTGGACCAAACGTTGAACCGGACAGTACCACAGCAGCTGCTGCTCCTCCCTGACTCTATCAGTAACGCGGGAGGGCCCCATGTATCTCCGACACACAATGCAGGATTATTCAGCCTGGTTTCCTGTTCTTACGCCTATTAATCTGGAGGCTTCAGGAAAGTACTGGTTTCTCGTCGGAAAGGTCAAAGGTCTCTCCCTCCTCGCGCTCCCTTCTTGGTTTGCCGTCTTTCTCCCCTCATTCAGCTGCCGTCTAGAAACTGCTGTACCTTCGTGTGATTTGCCTCGCTCAGAGTGTGCTTTTGTGCTTCACCTTTTATCTATGTGGGGAAGCTTAATGGAAGTCAGGTGTGAGTCGTTACCAGTAATTGATAGTGGGTTGTAGAGGTGCACACGTCTTAACATTAAACAATTGAACTACAATCAGTTTATCACAATAGTTTCCAGGTGCTCCTTGTTGGATATGTGCAAGCAAGGGCACACAATGAACAATATTATTGTTAAAGTATTTACACTTTTTAGAACAAAACACAGTTATTTTTAAAAAACGTTTTACATTGATGATTTCAATTCATACAAGACTCAGTTCTCAAGACAACAAACGTGGTGCATCTGCAGTAGTTTTACTGGGCTGTTTCACAGTGTCCTTGTTTTTCACCATTCAGGATTCACTGGTCTGGGTGCAGTAGTTTGACCGCACAGTCCACCCTTCACAGGTCGCGCAACCAGGATCCCTGGACTCCTCAGCCCACAGAGGTTCCTTGGCACTTGCTCCTATGCACCAAGTCACCTTCACTTAGTTCCTTTAGTCGCCCTTTTGGCTTTATGTGTAGTCTTGCACTTCGTTGATTTCTCTTGGTAAGCATTGTGGCTCTGCCACCACGTGCCACACACCTCTTGCCAACCTGTGGCCTTACCAAACTGCAGCCAATCAGCAAAGTTCACTGTGTGGCTCCCTTGAGCCATTGATGTATTTAACTTCAGGGTTTAAGTTAAATTGTGCTGTAACATGCATTTAATATTGTTTGCTTTCAGTTCAGTGTTCCATGTGCACTTATGTCGCTTAATTGTAAGATCTCATTCAGTTCGGTATTAAATATGCACTTTTTTGCTTCAAAGTTAAGTTTCCATTTAGTTTGGTATTCAATATGCATATATTAGCTTCAAAGTTAGGTTTCCATTTAGTTCGGTGCACGGACTGTTCTTCACTTGTGGCCCCAGATGAGCACCTCGTGCATATACGCCCTCCCGACACTCACTGGCCTTTTGCATGACTTCCCGGTGGTTCTGGCAACTTCCTCTTGCCTTCTGAAGTTCGGAAAGCCACTGGCGCGAGCCCCACTCGCCTGCTTGTGTTTCTCTTGGCACGTCGGCTCCAAGGCTTCTTCCTGAATGCGGGTGGCGTCCTCTCTGCACTGGGAATCTCCTGCTGCTTGCACCCAGAGATGGAGGCTCCTGGACTTGGGGAAAATACACAGCCCACTTGTTTCGGGTTGCACAAGTCCACCGGAAGAATTGCTGGGGTCCTGGCTCCGTCTCTGGTACCACCATGGCTGCCTCCTCATAAGGGTCTCCTTCCCCTTCACACCTAGGTCTTCCTGTTGCTCCTCCAGACACAGGCCTCCTTGTTGCTCTCTTCCCTGCTTGGCTGGTCTTCCTTTATACACCTGCAGTCCCTTTACAGGCTACAGGTGTAGATGTCTGATTAGCCCTGCCTGATGATAATTAATGGGACATGCCTGGCCCTCACAGTTCTTAGCAGGCATCTTCCTCGTCCCAGTACTAGAGTAGTGTAAAAGACTAGTCTTCATTACTCTTAGTTGCTTCTTCTTCATCCAAGTACTGTCAAGTGTTACATGTGGGGAAATGAGGGGAGCTGGCTTATAGTAGCCCATAAAGGTTGGTTGTCACTAGGAAAAGGGGATACCATGTCTCACCCAAGGGTCCCCCACTCCCAATCCTCAAGGACCCTCCACCCAGGTGATCCTGCCTCGTTTCTCCACCCCCACGGTCTGCATCCAACAGTAATGGCCGTTCCCTGCCCACATGAGAAGAGGACACAAGGGGAGTAGGAGTGAGAATACCCTCAGGTTTCTCACACCCCAAACCCATCAGTTCCTCTTCCAGTTGGTTCAGAGTTCTTAACTTCCTTAATCTTTAGGAACATAGCACATTCCAAAATACCTTGTGCTATCCTTTCCCCGGCTTTGATTTGGTATGCTTAGTTCCCATTATTTTGCATTGAGACTTTCACATCTCTTCTATAGTCTGGCTGAATCACTCGTGGCAATATGTCTAGGCCTCACCACCAGGCTAGGCCTGACTTAGAGGCAAGGCGAACATAAGTACCCTAAGAGGGAATAAAGATCAAATTTGTGGAGAGCAAAACTCTTTCCACTGGTTGTATCAATTCTCCCCTACTACTATAAATGTCAAATCCAATAGAATGTTCAGTAGCTATAGTGGGATTAGGAGCTCTCTTAGTAAGCTTCTCAAATTGAAGGGTTCCCCAATTCTTATCATTGAGTCACATCCCCCTCCTTATACCATATATATTATCTCTAAACAAACACTTTTCAACACCTACCCTACGGCCGCCAATATCAGCTGCATCCCCACCCCATTCACCCCATCCTCCACACAGATTAACTTCAGAGATACCTCTGAAAGTGAAGTCCTTCAACTAATGAAAAGCTTAAAACCCTCCAAATGTAAAGGCGACATCTGCCCTGCAACTCGTATCAAAGACTGCGCTGATGTGCTAGCCCCATTCATAACGGCCTTTATAAACACATCTTTTGCTAAGAGCACAGTCACAGTCAGCCTCAAAGAAGCATGGGTCCTCCCTTTACTAAAAAAGAAACACCCTTGACCCTGATAATCCTTCTAATTATAGGCCAATTACCACAGTCCCCTTCTTTTTAAAAAATCCTAGACCGTGCAGCCTACCTGCAGGTTCAGCGTTTCTTGGAAGATAACCAAATCCAAGGGATGCGCCAATCTGGCTTCTCACCAGGCCACGGGACTGATCTGCCTTGCTTGACTTAACGAATCAACTTGACGAGATCACAGATGAGGGAAACTTGGCCGTGCTCCTCCTCCTAGATCTCTCTGCGGCATTTGATCTCATTAACCACCAAATCATTTGTCACCACCTCACTACTTACGCCAACTTCTCCCCACCTGCCACTGCTTGGATTGCCTCCTTTCTGGAAGGCAGGGTCATGGGGGTCTTCTCAGAAATTGCAAACACCTCGCCCTCTCCCATCACCTTTGGCGTTTCTCAGGGGACCTGCATCGCCCCAACCCTATATAATATTTTCACCAGGCCTCTTTTCAATATCCTTGATTCATTAGGCATAGCCTACACCAACTATGCCGATGACACTCAAACCGTGATCCCACTATCAGGGAACTACTCAGCCAACTCCACCTTCCTTAACAGCCTCTACTCAATCAGACAAGCATGGATGGCAGCCAACCACCTCTGTCTTAACAGTGATAAGACGGAAATCTTAATTGTTGGCCTTCCAAATGCTCTGAAGTACCTTGATTAACAAAACTCTGCAGTCAAGATTGACAACTGCACAATTCCTGTTTCATCAACTGTGAAGACCTTAGGAGTCTACCTTGATGCCACACTTACCATGTCCAGGCAAGTAAGCCCTGTTGCCTCCTCTGCTGCCTATTCCACCAAGGTCCTTAACGCAGCCAGACCCTTCCTCGTGAAAAAAACGGCCTCACAATCACCCGCACTATCATTGGTTTAAAGATCGACTACTGTAATGTCCTCTCACAGGCACCTCACCGATAAGCATACAAAGATTACAAGTGGTCCAAAACAATACCTTGAAAGCAGCCCTCGACATCCTCAAAAGAGAACACATATCCAAAGCTAGAATAGAAGCACACTGGCTCCCCATCCAAGAGCGCATTACATTTAAAACTCTCTCCATTAAGCACAAATGCTTATCAAACATAGCTCCCCCATAACTCACAGACAGAATCACTATGGCGCACTCCTCCAGACCCACCAGATCCCCCTAAACCAACCGCCTAGTCATGCCTAAAGTCAAGAGATGCACAGCTGGAGGATCAAGCTTCCCATACCTTGCTGCAAAGCTTTGGAACAACCTTTCCCCTACCCTGAGGGCTGAGAAATCATACCAGATGTTCTGCAAAGCGCTCAAAACCCAGTTTTTCTGCTAACCTCCCAGTCATCCCTCTTTCTTGCAAATATTTTCCAGCACTCTCCTCTTTCTTGTGCTCACCAACTTGCATGATACTACCTTCTGTTCTATGTAACTGCTCCATTGTTCTCATGACTGATGTAATCTGCTAACTGCATGACAAAGTACACTTCCTTGACTTGTACCTGCAACAGTGCCTCAATGCCTCAGGGTTGTTTGTGCGCTTTATAAATTAAATAAATAAACAAATATGAGGGGTCAGTAATGCAAGGAGGACAACTGCTTGTGGGTTTCTCAAAATATGCCATATTTATTAAAGTAAATATATGAAAACAAAGCCTTGCTTGCCCTACTGTACTGAGGAATTCCCTGCCTAATCTAAAAGCTAAGGTAATATTTTGTAGCATGGGAAAACTGACCCTCCCACTAAACAACAGACATACAAAGAAAATAAATGGCCACACAATATATAATAACCAATATTAACACAATGGGCCTCATTACGAGTCTGGCGGTAGCCGTGCCGGAAAAACCGGCAGGCTGCCGCCGGACCAGTAATACCATTCCACCTCCGTGATTGCCGGAATCACCAGGGCAGAATGACCTGGTAATTCTGGAGGCGGAATTCTGTAAATCCCCATTGCCACGGAGTAGGACTCCATGGGGATGGGGACCATGGAAACACTGGTTTCGTCTATGACAGAGCCGGTGTTTCCATGTCCGCCTGCAGGCGGGTGGTGTTACTCCCGTCATGTCAGACCTGGCGGGAGTGACACCTGCCGCCTGCAGGACTCGGTATCAGCCGGTCCGGAAACAACAGTGGCAGCAGATTTACCGCCACCGTTGTTTCCGGACCGGCTGACTTGTAATGAGGGCCAATATCTAAATGACCTTCTCCTATTCTGGGTGAGAAGCCTTCCCCAGGATTCAAAGTTAACTAAAAAAAATTCTCAAAGCAAAAGAAAGGTTTTGAAACAGCTCTTATTAGTTCCAAGTCAAACTAAAAGTTCATCAAACAAAAATAATCCAGTGGTAGCAAATCTTTGTTCCTGGATGAAAAAGTCACTTTCAACCTCCAGAAAAGAAATAGCACCAATGGTAATCCTGGTTATGATACATTGGTGTAATATTCAACCAATGTCAATAATATATCATTCTTTAGGACTTCGTTAGTTCAACTTTAGTTACAACTGCTGCTTCCTTTCAACAACCATACTTCTGCTGTTGGTACTATGAGAACCTTTGTCCCACAGTATGTTACTACTTTAGACCACTTCAATGTGACATCTATTGACAACTTAGTATACTACTAGAGTTTAAGTGCTACTACTACAGCTCAGTACTTGAATTGTTAGACAGGCTCCAACAGGATACACTTCAATCTATTCAGGAAGGCAAGGCACTCTTCCTTTTGATGACTTCCTCAAAAGGGGCAGCCTCCTTGCCCTTCCTATTGTCTGCAACAAAAACAACCTGCTTCTGTCCATAAGACTTACTTTTCTATAGCTTCTGCAATCTTTTGGCCTCAGAGGTTATGTCGACTTCAAAATGTTTCTTCAAAAGGTTTCTTTACAAGCAGGTAGTTCCCCTTCCCCAGCTTTACTCACACCTTCATGTCAGTTATCATCCCAAATAATTACCCATAAGCCTTGGTGCCACTCTTTTAGCTTCAGGTAATAATGCCATACTTGCATCTTAGGCTACTTGACTGTTGACAACTCCACAGTGTAGTTAGATGGCTCTTAAACTCTTGGCAAGGTGGGTTTCACTATAAAAAGGGGTTGCCTCTTAGCTTGGGTAATTTGTGTTCTTCTCTTCACTAGTTTAAACTCGTCACTTTGTAGAAATGAAAAGAGTGTCACTTCTGGATACAGTGTTACATTTAGTCTTTCAGGTGAACACACAATTGGGCACATGTGACCTCTCTTTAAAGTGGAGTTCTGGGTTCAAAAATAAAGAGAGAATTGAATTCCTGAGTAACAGCAAAGGATAAAGGTCTAACTTCCTCTGGGAATTACAACTGGGTATATGTGATATCCTTTTCATGTAGTTTACACTCTTCATAACTTGTAACTTATGTATTATCCAAGTCAGGTATTTAGTAATGGTTTGGAGTTGGCTATATTTACTGGCAAAGCTCACGAAGTGTATTAGAACGATGTGCTTCACTCACCGGCTTCATGAACACTAGTTTTGCGGTCGCCCTGTTTTACCGACTTCCTCTACAATGTTTACTGCTTCTGGCACGCTGGGGACCCACAACCTTCTCCTGCACGGATGTCTTCGGTCCGGCCACTTGATTTGGGAGTTCCTTTTCCTCCCGAGACCCTCGGCTTGCCATTTGCTTCTGGTCTTGATCTCCTGCACGTTCACAGCTCTGCAATCACGACAGTCAGGCTCACATGTGGACAACTTAGACGCCTGCACATCTTCTCCTGCGCAGCCTCTACACTTCAGATTTTGGTCGAATAGGACTCTCTTAGAACTTTCAATTGAAATCTGCTGCCTCCACGTTTCCGATGTACCTTCTGTTATTCCACGTTCTTGTGATTTGCCAGCCTCATGCTTCTTCTCTGCTGCCACAATCAGCTTTCCAGCTCTCGTTACAGCTTCTTCTACTCCTCCTTTCCTGAGGGGGCTTTTTATGACTCACAGGTTCATTGATTGTCTTCAGGTGTGGGCTATTAGTCTTAATTGCCTGACTACTGCAATGGCTGCTAGTCTTAATTGCCTGACTGCTACGTCTGCATGCCTCTTCAGCGCTCTTCCTTGTCTCAGTACCTCTAGGATTCTAAGACTTGTAGTTTCTTCCAAACAATATAGATTTTCCAACTTCTGTAGTTTGGAAAATAGCCATCAAAAGTGTGGGATTATGGGGAAAGTTGAATAGGGGGTTACCCCTGTCTTCCTGTTCTGATTCCCCCCCATGTGATCCTTCCGCAGTACACCACCCCCAGAATAGGGATCAGGAAGCATCTGCCTTTCCCTGGCCGCATGAGGAGGGCCCAGACCAGGTTTCTGGGAGGAATCATCGCTGATTCATCACAGTAGCCAACTCTTTTTAAGACTGTCCTTTATTTTGGCAATCCTTTCTTTTAAAAGGCCATTTAGGTATTCACAAATACTATTTGCTTGTGGACGATAGGCGGATGAGAATTTGTGCTTTATCCCCAAAAGGATAGTAATGTGCTCAAACACTTCATTTTCAAACTGTGGTCCGTTGTCGTAACGTAGCACTTCACATAGTCCCCACCTTGGAATAACCTCCCGTACAAGGAATTTTGCAGCTTACATGACATCTGAGTGGGTGCATGGACTGGCTTCGATCCAGCGGGGAAAAGGGCATACGTCTACTATCATATACTTGTAGCTGTTACAAATTCGGAGCATATCTGCATAATCGATATGCAAATTCTGAAATGGTCCAGTAGGACGGGGTAGTGCTTCTCTCACTGTTCTTAAAGTATGACCAGCAGTGAAATGTTCACATATACAAGACAATGGCCCTCATTACGACCCTGGCGGAAAGGGGTTTACGCCAGCGTAAACCATGGCGCCCCTTTCCGCCTGACTACGAGTTCCCGTAGCCCCATGGTGATTTTTACGCCTGCTTTTTGCAGGTGGAAAAATCCATGGCGCTACGGGACTTGTTGTTAATTACGCCACCGTAATTTACGGTGGCTTAATTAACGCCTTCCCCACTCCCATTATACCCTATGGGGCAAAAATGGGAATGGGGAAGGGTAAATGGGGATTGGGGACTTACCGCCCCGCCAAGGTCGGAATGGGGCGGTAAGTCCGCCAACCACCATGGCGGAGTTGGCAGCTTTGCGCCATGGACCATGGTGCAAATTGCACCATGGTTCTCCGCCAGGGTCGTAATGAGGCCCAATGTATAACAAAATTTGCTATGTGCTCATTAAAATTAGAAACAAACCGCTCCTCCGAAACCAGTAATGTAAGACATTCCCTTGTTATGTGTGCTGGATAATGCAACTATTCCGGTGCTACAGTGCATAACAGGCTTCCCGGTGCTGTCCTGTCACCACATTGCTTCTGTGGGGGACAATGAGCACCTACTCCTTTTCCACAATTCCTGCTCCTCTGATGGTGCCCGCCCCTGCAACTCAAAAATGTGTGTGCTAGGTATTAAATCCCTCCTTCATCAGCATGTTCTGTACACATGTGTATTTGTTTGGGGCAGTTGCAATGTCAGATATTTCTGGGAAATATGCTGCCCTTTTTGCTTCTGTTTCAGTAGCCTTGTTGCCATGGGAAATCAGATCTGCACCTCTACTGTGTGCTGCACACTTCACTACAGCGATAGCCGATGGAACTTCAAGGGCGTCTATGAGCCTTTCTAGTAATGGCACATGCTGTACTGGTGTGCCGTCTGCGCGTAGGAAGCCGCTCCTTTTAAACATGACAGTCCTGCATGTACTGTTGACGTCACATAGGTGGAGTGAGAATACACTGCTACCGCTTCATTCTCATGTGCTTCAAGTACCAAAATCAAAGCTACCAACTCTGCCGCTTGGGCTGAAGAATGCACAGGCAATCTTGCGCGTGTTACTATTTCAAAGCTGTTATTCTCGCCTGCCTTCACTAGTGCTGTTCCACTGTGTCCCATCAATTAAAAGAATGATACCCCTCCTAGGGCATTTTCCTTGACCCGAGGCTTCTCTCTCCCACGGGACAGCTGCTCTTAGGGTCTCCCAGGTTTCCCAAACTCCGCTACTTCAACATCACGTTGTCCCGCTTTCAACACATCAGCAGCATCAGTAAGAATAACCTGGAGCCCATACTATGAATATGATGAATACTCACAGTAGCCATTCCCTGAATATACTGACGAGTTTGTCAATTTAATGCATGTCGAGCAAGAGGGAGCTGACCCCCCGAAGATGATGGTCAAGATGAGTGAGGCAACACACTGCTTCCTGATTGACATGGGCACCACTGTCAACATAATGCGAGAGCAGGAATTATTGCAAACGGTGGACAGGAGAGGTTTGACCCAGTCCAAGGTGCGCATTTTCCAGTGGGGAGCCAACACGCCGCTTCCATCACTTGGACAGTTTCAGAGGACACTATCGCACAATGGGAAGATGACTGACATCCCATCCTCGTCGCCAGTTGTTAACCTCCTTTGGTACTGGGGACGGAAGGACACAGAGACGTGTTGGATCTTCAATTTACTTTATCTAACTAAAGGACCTTGGTCCTTGTGGCACCACCTCTTCCTCCCTGTTATGTGTGACCCTTCCAAGTGTATTGCCCTTTTAAAATGGGCTATGACTGTGTCATGGCCCGAGTTAATGAAAGGAGCAACTGCAGGCGCATGCTTCAGAGCGGCTGCAGACTCCAACAATGGATCTGCTGACTCCGTCTCTCATTTCGGGCCTGCAGGCCTACACCGTGTGATCACGGTCCTGCAGGTCTGGCCTGCAGGCCCAAACAGTGTGATCACGGCCTTGCAGGTCCCTGCTGGTCTGGGCCACCCAGATCAGCCTATTGACCTGGGTCCAGCCCAGGCACCCTCCATCTCGGATGCTCCCGGCATCCATGGTGCCCCTGGCACCCAGGCCGTATCCCTATGCCCTAGCATTGTCCCGCTCTGTAACCACTGTAAGACCGGGTGATCCCGGCAATACCAACAGGGTGCTGGGTCCCCCAGCACATATGAGGCCGGCCGTGTGCCCACAGCCAACCCCACAATAAGGGTGACAAGGGAGACGAACCTTTGCGATTTGCCCCGTCCCCTGCTGTCCCTCATTTTCAGAAAAGGCAAGTTGGGTCCCGGCCGCCGCTGTGGTGTTAGGTGAGAGTGGCCCTCATTACGACCCTGGCGGAAATCGCGGTGCTAAATGCACCGCGGAGCACGGCGGAAAGCTGCCGATAGCGCCATGGAGGTTGGCGGATTTTCCGCCCCATGCCGACCTTGGCGGGGCGGTAAATCCCCATTCCCCATTTTACCCTTCCCCATTCCCATTTTTGCCCCATAGGGTATAATGGGAGTGGGGAAGGCGTTAATTGCGCCACCGCAAAATACGGTGGTGTAATTAACATCAAGGTCCCGTAGCGCCATGGATTTCTCCGCCCGGAAAAACCAGGCGGAAAACGTTCCATGGCGCTACGGGAACTCGTAGTAGGGCGGACGGGTCCGCCGCGAATAACGCTGGCGTAAACCCACTCCGCCAGGGTCGTAATGAGGGCCAGTGATGCCCAGCCCCTGTCGGTGTACTCTCCCTGGCCGTGGTCCTCTGTGAATAGGGTGCTTGTGCAGCCAGTGGAGGGCTAGCTCTGTGGCATGGCTATCAAGCGCGTTGCTTGCTCCCACTACAGGGAACCAGAGCTCTTAAACATTTAAAAGAAGGTGAGTGCTCTGCAGGCAGCAGCGCCATCCTGCATTGTGCCATGTCACTGGAGCCCCACTAAGAACTCGGGCCCAGTGGCGGTGAAGTGTCACACTCCCCATTTAGAGCTGCGGCGGGGCAGAGACCTGTGTTTCTCTGCCTGAGGGAGGACCTGGCCACTGCCACCCGCTGGGAAAGGAGGAGGCAGCAATAACCACTGCCCGTATGATGATTTGAAGTCTCCCGCGTGGAGCGGAGAAGCGGCTTCTGCTGCGGAGGTGCAGCTCAGCACCAGTCGCCGCAAGAGGCAGTAAAAGCCTGAAGGCTTCCACAACGCTGGAGACCCAGGGAAAGATCCCGGGCCACCAGGCACTGAATTGCTCAGCGCTCTAAGTTGGAGCACAGATTAAAAGATCTGTGGGCGAACAGCGGTGAAAATAGCAAAGCGTTGCACTCGGCGCAATGGGGAACAAAAGGACTGAGCTCCGGTGTCGGAGCTTGTGGAAATAAAAGGGCCCGCTGCACCGAAAAGACCCCAGACCACTGAGCGGTGAAGCATAAGGTACTCCTGTTATCGGAGTATGCAAAATAAGAGGCCCACACCTTGAGGGTGCCCCTGCCTGTGATCCCGGGCCGCACAGCTGTGGATTTTAATACTGTCACGCGCCTGCCTGTTTGGCGCTTGTGGAGTACTTGACGGTTCCACCGCCATTAGGCAGTGCTTTCTCTCCTCTCTTTGGTTTACAGGCTAGTCTATTTTCTTGTCCGTTTTCTATGTCCACTGTTCTGTTCTCTCTTTGGTGTACGGTCTAGTCTATTTCCTTGTCTGTTTTCTATGTCCACTGTTTCCTTTATTGTCACGTCCCTTCCTAGCATCATTGCGTTGCAACCCATTTCGCTTCTGTGTTTTTTCGGGTTAGCACGCTAAGTGTTCTTTCTCTGGCTCTTTTGGAGTCACTGCTTTTTGACTTCTGCCTTTCTTCGTTGGTGATTTCCTGCCCTTTCCCTTTCACCGCACTTATGGCGAACGGATCTCATTCCGTTCCCCGCTTCTGCGGTCTCCTGAGCAGCTCCGGGACCAGCCCCAGTGTTTACTTCAGCGCTTTTCCCTGCAGCTCTCCCGTGTCCCTTCCTGGTCTGTTTCTGCCTTTTGGCCCTTTGTGTCTGTATTTTTCTCATACCAGCCCCCTTGGAATTTCCGTCCTTTCATCTTTTGCTATCCCTTCTGTATCCCATCTCCTTGTACCTTCCTCTGTGGCTGCTTCCTGTAATCGGTTAGAGGTAGGCGGTACCGTTCCTCATTACCGCTCCTGTACCTTTGTGAGCGGGTTACTACTGCTCCCGTGCATACTCACCGCAAGCTGGGCGTCTGGCTCCTACTAATTTGTCTGGCTGTTCTTGGTACTTCAGATTTTGAACTGATTATACGCTCTTTCTTGGAAGCCTCTTACCTTGTACCTCGGAACGTACCAATCTTAATACACACTTGGACTGCTGAAGAATACCTAAAGGAAGGATTGCCCTATATTCCGCACAAGAGATTTTTTAGCCTTGGCTTTTTCCTCTCATTGGCGCTCTCAGGAGGGGGCCCTTTGCCTACCTTTTTCTATAAAGGTAGCAGGGTGGCTTCCACCCGGGGTAGGCCGTACCTCTTCAGAAAAAGGCAAAAGGACCGAAAGAAGAAAAGACATCTTCATTATTCATCGTCGGAAGACACAGGTGAGGAGGAGGGGGACTGTGTACTCAGTGATGAACAAGAAGAATTAAGCAGTTTTGACTGTAGTTTTGACAGTTTGCAATGCCAAAATACTTCTACGATGGCTACCGCCGAACAGCTACAAGAATTGGCAAACGCTGTACAGGGTCTCACTAAGGAAGTACGAACCTTCAAAACTGAAAATACTACACTTCGTCAGATGATGACCAACAGGGATCAACAGCGCACCGAACTCCCTCCGATGGCCCTAGCTTCGGGCAAGTTCGATGGGTCACCCAGGAAACTTAAGGAGTTCATGGAGGCATGTATCATTCATTTCACCTTCCGGCCTCAAACCTATGCATCCGATCAGCCTTGCATAGGTTTTCTGTTCTCCAACTTGATGGGGAACGCTCTAGCTTGGGCAACCCCTTTGGTAACCGGTGCCAGTTCCCTTCTACAGGATTATGTGGCTTTTACTGCCCAATTTAAGGAAACCTTTGAGAGACAGGGGTCAGCTCAAGTAGCCAGCAAAGAACTACTTGATATGCGCCAAGGACCTTCGAATCTGTTGTCCTACATATCCCAGTTCAAGCGTGTGGCGGCAGAAACCGGTTGGCCCGAAACCGCACAATACATCATCTTCAGACGAGGACTCAGAGAAGAACTGAAAGCCGAATTGGCCTGTTCTCCAAGGCCTACCACGTTTGCTGAATTGCTGTCTGTCGTACTACAGATCGATTTCCGTCTTTCGGAAAGGCATTCCGAATGAAGAAAGGGTCACACTCTACCGTCCCATCCAAAGTCTTCTATTTCGATCCCCTCCTCACCTCGACCACCCAGAGACGAACCTATGCAAATCGGGACCATCTGAAGACCTTTGACCCCAGAAGAGTGTATAAGACACAAGGAGAACAACCTCTGCATGTATTGCGGATCAGATAAACATCTACTCAGGGATTGCCCTGAAGTCCCACCTCGCCGGTCGGGAAACGGCTGTCCTCGGAACTAACAGGTACAGGTTTCCGAGGCAGTCCTTCCAGTCCCTATGCTACCATGTCGGTCTCCTCCTCTGTTTCGACTGACGACAATCGGTTGATGGTAGTTGCCATACAGTTACACATGGAACCACAGCCCATAGATGTCTTGGCCCTCATCGACTGCGGAGCAGCGAGGTGTTCATGGACATTGTGTGGACAAACAAGAACGGAATTGTTCTCTTGGAAAAAGACGAAGACCAGAAAGTTGAGGGTGTTGATGGCAAACCCTTAAGCTCTGGACTTATAACCCACACCACAGCAGCAGTAACCATGACAGTGCTACAACATTCAGAAGTGATTCAGTTTGACTTATTCAGGGCAGCCCACTTTCCGGTCATCCTTGGGGTATCATGGTTACGGAAACACAATCCAACAATAGACTGGGCAAGAAACCAAATGGTCTTTACCTCAGACCATTGTCTCAAGTCATGCCTTTCAGGTGCCAACTATTCTACAGTAAAGGCATTAACAGACTTCTCCGTATCTCAGACCATCCTGGGGGTCCATTCTATTGCGACCGACCTATGTGAGTTCAGTGAAGTCTTTCTGGACAAGGATCCGCAGGAGCTATCACCACACCGGCCCGAGGATTGTGTTATAGACTTACTGCCGGATGCCCTTATCCCTTTCGGCCGGATGTTCTCACTCTCATTAAAGGAGAAAGAAGTGCTGAGAAAATATCTGACTCTAATCTGCTCAACGGCCTTATTTAACCCTCACAGTCACCAGCCGGGGCTTCGCTGTGTTTTGTCCCTAAGAGGGACACCCAGGAGCTTAGGCCATTCATTGACTACCGAGGACTTAACCAAGTGACCGTCCAGGACAGGTATCCCATGCCCCTCGTAAAGGATATCCTGGAGGCAGTGCAAGGCGCCGTTGTATTCTCTAAATTGGACTTGAGGAGAGCATATCACTTGCTACGTGTCCATGCGGGGGACGAATGGAAAACCGCATTTCGGACCCCGTACGGACACTTTGAATACCAGGTCAAGCCATTCAGTCTGGTCAATGCTCCATCCATATTTCAAAGGTACATGGACCGCCTGTTTTCTGACCTCCTTTATCATTGTACCATCGTCTACCTCGATGACATCTTGTTCTACTCCTCTTCTCACCAAACCCACCAGCTACATCTCCGCCAGGTCCTTCAACGCCTCAAGGACCACCACCTACTGGTTAATTCAGAGAAATGCGTGTTTCAAGCCTCCGTGGTTCCCTATCTGGGTTTCATCTTGTCCAAGGCAGGTGTAGAAATGGATCCCCGGAAGGTCGAAGTTATTCTTAAATGGCCCCCTCCTACCTCAGTGAAGGAAGTCCAAAGGTTCCTGGTCCTAGCCAACTTCTATCGCAAATTTATCGTTGGGTTCTCTGAGACTGTCCTACCCATAACGTCATTACTCAAGAAGACTACGGCTCCCTTGTCCTGGTCGAGGGCAGCGGCTGAAGCCTTCCTGCGTTTGAAACAACTCTTCTGCTCAGCCCCGGTGTTGCGACAACCTGACCAAACCCGACCGTTCATTGTTGAAGCCAATGCATCGGTCGCCGAAATAGGAGCAGCCCTTCTTCAGGAATTCGACGGGATAGAACACCCCATAGCCTACGTCTCTAAGACACTTAGTCCCAGCCAGGCCAACTACTCGGTCATAGAAAAGGAGTTACTTGCCATGAAAACCGCTTGTGAAGAGTGGCGTCATCTCCTCCAGGGAGCTGCACATCCCTTTCTCCTGAGGACTGATCATAAGAATCTGAATGTAATCCAACAGATGGAATGTGTAGACTCTCGCCAGGCTAGGTGGGCAAATGTTTTCGCTCAATACGACTTTACTATTACTTACTTATCAGGTTCTAAGAACGTACTGGCAGACGCTCTTTCACGGATACCCATTCCTGGGGTTTCTTCTGACTATCTTCCGGATCTGCTTTTTCCCTGGAACAGGATCGTTAGCCAAGTATCCACCTTCCTTCAGAGGGTCAAGGATGCCACAAACCTGATGCTCAAAACCCTCAAGCCCAACTCAAGAGATGTCATCCACAAGCGAGACGGTTTACTCTTTATCAACCACTGATTGTTTCTGCCTGACTCATTCTCTAGAAGGTGTGCTCTGAAATGGTGCCATGACGACCCCATGGCTGGTCATCAGGGGGTACTCAACACCATGGACCTACTCAAGAAACAATTCTGGTGGCCAGGTCTGCAGGCGGATGTTACCCAGTATGTTAAATCTTGCCTAGTCTGCAACCAGGCCAAATACAACAACCAACGGCCGGTTGGTCTATTGCAACAAGAACCCCCACCAACAAGACCGTGGAGTGTCCTCAGCATGGATTTCATCGTGGAGCTACCTAATTCCGAGGGATGTTCTTGTATAATGGTTACGGTGGACACCTTCACCAAAATGGCACATTTTTCTCTTCTTCCTGAGGTTCCTTCTGCTGCTGAGATGGCATCAGTCTTCACCAAGGACATTTTTCGTCTTCATGGGATACCTGAAAAGATAATCTCTGACCAGGGTAGTCAGTATACCCCATGCTTCTGGAAGACTTTTTGTGCCATGGAGGGCATTGAGCGAGCCATGTCTTCAGGTTTCCATCCCCAGACCAACGGGCAAACCGAACGACTTAATGCTTCTTTCGAGCAATACCTCTGCTGTTATGTAAACCAACAACAGGATAACTGGGTTGCCTTGCTCCCACTGGCCGAATTCTCATACAACAATTCCAGACACAGTGCCACCAAACTCAGTCCCTTTTACTGTACCTATAGTTATCATCCCTGCTTTTTGTTACCCAAGAACAGTCAAGCTTCCCTTGTGCCTTCAGTGGATGCCATCCTCTCTAACATCGCTGAAGCACACAAGACTGCCAGAGAAGGATTGCAGGATAGCCAACTCAGATACTGCACTCAAACCAACCCTCATTGCCAGCCTTCCCATATGTAGGCTAAAGGCACCAAGGTTTGGCACTCTACCAAGTATCTACCCCGTTGGCTCGATATGATATGATATGATATGGCATTTGTAACGCACCTATACACAAGTGTTTCTACGACCCTCTAAACTGTCCCCTAGATATTTAGGTCCC
This sequence comes from Ambystoma mexicanum, assembly GCF_040938575.1. Taxonomy (NCBI): domain Eukaryota; kingdom Metazoa; phylum Chordata; class Amphibia; order Caudata; family Ambystomatidae; genus Ambystoma; species Ambystoma mexicanum. The sequence goes on from NC_090927.1 coordinate 410,933,108, forward strand.
TTCTCGGTGCTGGAACGCATCAACCCTGTGGCTTATCGCCTACAGTTGGCCAAATACATGAGACTTATACATCCAGTTTTTCACTCCTCTCTACTTAAGGCACATCATGCTGATCTCTATGGTCGCCCCAACCCAGGACCCAAGTTACAACAGACGTTACCCCTGAGGAATACGAGGTAGCAAGAATCATAGATTTCTTGATACAGGAGGGGACGTCTTGAGTACCTGGTCCATTGGAAAGGATATTCCCATTCTGAGGACTCCTGGGAACCCGTCTCGCACCTCCATGCTCCCAGACAGGTTCGGTGGTTTCACCGGAGGCACACAGGCAAGCCGGGTGGGCCACCGCTAAGGAGGGGGCATACTGTCATGCACCTGCCTGTTTGGCGCTTGTGGAGTACTTGGCGGTTCCACCGCCATTTGGCAGTGCTTTCTCTCCTCTCTTTGGTTTACGGGCTAGTCTATTTTCTTGTCCGTTTTCTATGTCCACTGTTCTGTTCTCTCTTTGGTGTACGGTCTAGTCTATTTCCTTGTCTGTTTTCTATGTCCAGTGTTTCCTTTATTGTCACGTTCCTTCCTAGCATTGTTGCGTTGTAACCCATTTTGCTTCTGTGTTTTTTCGGGTTAACACGCTAAGTGTTCTTTCTCCGGCTCTTTTGGAGTCACCGCTTTCTGACTTCTGCCTTTCTTCGTTGGTGTTTTCCTGCACTTTCCTTTCACTTTCACCGCATTTACAGCTAACGGATCTCGTTCCGTTCCCCGGTTCCGCTGTCTCCTGAGCTGCTCCGGGTCCAGCCCCGGTGTTTACTTCAACGCCTTTTGCTGTAGCTCTCCCCTGTCCCTTCCTGTTCTGTTTCTGCCATTTGGCCCTTTGTGCTTGTATTTTTCTCATACCAGCCCCCTTGGAATTTCCGTCCTTTCATCTTTTGCTATCCCTTCTGTATCCCATCTCCTTGTACCTTCCTCTGTGGCTGCTTCCTGTCATCGGTTGGAGGTAGGCGGTACCGTTCCTTATTACCGCTTCTGTACCTTTGTGAGCGGGTTACTACTGCTCCCGTGCATACTCACCGCAAGCTGGGCATCTGAATCCTTCTAATTGGTCTGGCTGTTCTTGGTACTTCAGATTTTGAACTGATTATACACTCTTTCTTGGAAGCCTCTTACCTTGTACCTCGGAACGTACCAATCTTAATACACACTTGGACAGCTGAAGAATACCTAAAGGAAGGATTGCCCTATATTCTGCACAAGAGTTTTTTTTAGCCTTGGCTTTTTCCTCTCATTGGCGCTTTCGGGAGGGAGGGGGTCCTTTGCCTACCTTTTTCTATAAAGGCAGCAGAGTGGCTTCCACCTGGGGGAGGCTGTACCTCTTCCGAAAAAGGCGAAAGGACCAAAAGAAGAAAAGACATCTTCATTATTCATCGTCGGAAGACACAGGTGAGGAGGAGGGGGACGTTGTACTCAGTGATGAACAAGAAGAATTAGGCAGTTTTGACTGTAGTTTTGACAAATACGCTCCAGGCGGAGCAGGACAGAGATGACCCTCTGCAAATCCCGGGCCAACTGGGTGGTGAAGTGGAAAAGAAAGAACAGAAAGTGAGGAAGGTGCGTGTGCAACCCATTCCCCCTTCAAGAACTGTGAGAGGGCAATGGGGAGTGTAGCTATCATTGGGTTGAAACTCTCATGATTGCTTGTGTGCCCTCCCATGCCAACAACCCCTGCCTGGGAGGAAGTGAGAAGGTGAACACTGTGTGCATGTGAGCTCCTGCCTGAAGTGGGGAGAGGAAAGTGCTGCATTCAAGCTCCAATGGGAGCGCAGAAGTGATGCAGTCCTAACACCCACCACCAAGAAGTGTAACGAGCAAGTGAGGGTTGCAGCTCTGTATGAGTGTTTGTGCGCCCTCCTGTGCCACTACAGTAAAGTAATACCCCTGCCTGAGGAGCGTGGCTGAGAAGAGGGGGTGAGTAATGTGAGAAACCTGAAGGTGTCTCACCCGCTAGTCCCCGGAAATTTGTCATTAAGGTGGCCCGGACACGGCCATCGCTATTGGATCCAGTTCCTATGGGTGGACCAGTGTGGGAGGATCACCTGGATGTGGGTCTTTGGGGTGTGGAACTAGGACACAGATGGGTGAGATGCGTTACCCCTTCCATATAATACCCTTTCCCCATCCTACCCCGTAGGATACTTAGAAGCTCTATCCCCCTCCCGCTTTTTTGACACAAACACTTTCGCACATCGTGAAAGACGATGGACTAACACCAGAGCCGTTTACCTGACATGTCCCAACACAAGGGTCAGGCAGAGTCAGGTAATTGACAATAACTACACACACCTGACAGCCCTTTCCCTTCCCAACAGAGATAAAAGGCAGAGCACGAGAGCACACTTTGAACAAGGACAAACGCATGAGGAAGCAGCTATTCCAGGACGGCAGTTCAAACACAGAAGAAAGGCAGCGAGACCGGAAGCGACAACAAGGAGGGAAGTGCCCTTGCCCTTTTCGACCCAAACCTGTGAAAGCCTCCGTGAAAGGAATCATAAGACCAGGAACTACAGCTGACGTGTGTTGTAACAGATGTCAACAGTGCACAGGACCCTCCTGCACTTATAACCGAGGCAGGGAGGTGCGCTTGCTACCGTGGTACCGTCCTTGGCTCCAGAGTCAAGAAACGACAAAGAGGTCAGAACAGCCAGGGAGTCGGAGGGAGAACCAATAGTAAACCGGACAGTGCTGAGCGAAGGTTGAAAACAGTAACCTGTGATTAACAAAGAACTTGTGTGATAGTGAACTTTTAAAACCCAGGGAAAAACCAGCTGTAGAGTGGTCCAGCGCCACATGGGCGTCCATTCGAAAGACTCTGGCTGGTTCCCTTTTCTTGTGAACCTTATAGTAACAAGAGGCCATAGAAAAAAAAAGCACAAAGTGCTAAGGTGGTCACACAAGGGTCGAGCCAAAATCCCTTGTACAATCGAAAGTCCTTAACCCATTACCAAAGTTTTGACATTGTGGAAACGATGTACGAACGATAAATGTGGAAAGCCTTACTGGTGGCTTAAGAGAAAGCCTGATTGGGGACTTGAGAGAAAGCTTGACTGGGAGCTAGAAAAGGCTAAGGGAAGTGAATCCTGCAAGGTATTACGAAAGTGAACTGTGTAAAACTGGCAAAAGTTAATCCGACTTAGGGAAGCCAAGGGTACATAAAGGATCGGAGCCCACTTGAGGGGGATCCACGGGTGAAAGGAAATCACTGGACAGGAAGATTACTGAAAGGAACTTTTTGTTTGTTGTTTTTAGTACACCAGGCTCTCTGAGGCAAGAGGCTTGGTGGAAAAGGGACTTGGTCACAGAAGGTCCAGATATTTTAGAAACTAACTCTAAGCTTGTGCTGGAGAAGCCTAGGAATGTGCTGTGCTCGAGAGTCCCGCCTTGTCCCGTGCTAAAAACGTGGGGGAGACCCCAGTTATACCATTCTGACTTATCATTTTGTGAAAACTTCTTTCTTTTCTGATGAACATTATCCCACACTATTTTGTAACTTAGCGTTAAGGACTGGAAATAGTTTTTTTAGTATAGGCCATTTTTATTTGACAGGAGACCACTAGGCCTGCCTTATTATTATTTGATGGTCGCAGCTTGCTCCAATCTTAGATTTAGCTTTACATTAGGCGTTTTTCTCACCCATTTATACATTTTAATAAACACCCTTGAGCTGTGATCACTTGTGTCTATCTTTACTGTTGCCACCATGAGTTCCTTACAGTAACATGCTGCCACCCCATGCCTTTAACATCAAGATGCATTCCCGCCTGGGGGAGCCTGAATGTGACGTAGCCTAGATGCCCTGCTACCCGCATCTCGCTGCCTGCCCCAACACCAACGGACTGACTGAGCCTGAAGGTGGTGCAGCCTAGACACCCTGCTACCCACTTCTCGCTGCCTGCCCAAACCTCAAGGGACGGACTGAGCCTGAATGTGGTGCAGCCGAGACGTCCTCCTACCTGTGTGTCACCGTCAACTCATTTTCAGGCGGCCCTCTGCCACCTCTTCTACAGCTCCCATCTCCGATTGCCTTACTGCCATTCAAGATTGGTGTGCTGCCAATTATCTTTGTCTGAATACCAGAAAGACGGAAATCCTCCTCATCGCCACACCATCACCATCATTTCCCCTCACTCTCTGGCCGGCCTCCCTTGGCCCTCCTCCTCTTATCCCCACCTATGAGGCCAAGAACCTCTATGTCACCTTTGATTCCACACTTACCTACTCCGCCCACATCGCTGATGTATCAAAAAAGTCAAACTTCTGACTGCACCTCCTCAGAGGTACTCTGCCTTTCCTCTCCTTCCCCCAGAAGCTCATTGTCTCTCAAGCTCTGGCTCGCTCTAGGTTAGACTATTGCAACAGCCTCTTTCTTAATCTACCTGAGCCCACGACCCCTCTCCCCCGTCTCCCACTCTCTGGGCCCCATAGTGATCAAGTCCACCAGTGGCACATTCAGTTTATATTCCCCAGACAGCGATTGTGATGTTTCGACGACCTCAAGGGGCTGGACCTGGGGATGAATTCTGTGATGAGATTGAGTCAGTGGTGGACATCAGGTATGCGATGTATGGACCCCAAATGTCTGGTGGCCTTGCATGAAGCGGCAGCGTCGTTATGAAGTTTGTTTCTGTATCTTGGCTATATGTTACATCCTTTAGCCAGCTTTCTAGGTTGGGGGGCAGACCCCGACCCCATGTCATTGCGACTCTTCTCCGTGCTAGTACCAACAGTAGGCCCGCCAGTTTGCGGCCAAAGGGCGGTACGTGTCTGGTTAGCCCCAGAGCGCTAGGGTTGGGTCAGGATCTAATTGAGTTCCGATTATTGCTGCAATTTTCCTTAGTACTGAGTCCCAGAATTGAGTTATGCTTGGGCATGCCCATGCTAGGTGCAGGAAGTCTTCCTTTGGTGCCTTGCATCTTTCACACGTTGCTGGGGTCGCTGCTTGTTGCGACTGGAGTTTTGCTAGCGTTAGGTATATTTGGTGTATGAAGTTGAAGTGAATTTGTTTGTAGCGTGTGTTGAGGGACACTTTTTGAGTTTGATGCACGATGTACGACCAGTCATCATCTGTTATTGTGATTTGTAGGGTTTTTTCCCATCGTCTTTTAGGTGCTTGGGACGTGGGTGCTGTGTCATCTAGGAGTGACTTATATATCTCTGATACTAGTCTTCCATTGCCTTGCAATTGTATCACTCCGTGGAGAAGTCGCCACGTCTGCGGTTGTTGAGGGAACGTGGGTAAGGTGCCTTGTGGTGCGTGGCGTAGTCTAAAGTACATGAATAGGTCCAGGGCGTTGTCGCTCCCTTTGTCTCTGGCTTGTTGTGGGGTGATGAATGTGTCATCGATGAAGAGGTCTTCCAGTGTTTTTATTTGCAGCTTATCTGTCCAGTAAGTTCACTCGGTAGTTAGGGAGAATCATGTTATGAATCTTGCTGGGATTAAGGGGGAGAACATGGTCTGGATGTTGCTTTTTTGCGCTATCTTTTTCCATATGGCGTATGTGACGTGGACAATGTTAAGTGTGGTATGGGGTATGTTAGGATTCCCTGGGATTGTCATTCTAAGGAGGAATGGAGATGCCAGTGCTCGTTCGATTTGGACATGAGGTCTGATAAAGTCTGTAGAGTACCAATGTCCCAGGAACTGGGCTTGGGCGGCCCAGTAATAGCGCTCTAGGTCTGGGAGTGCCAGGCCCCCTTTTTTACGGGTTGGATAAGTGTGTAGTATGCCACTCTCACCACCTTGCCCACCCACACCAGGTCCAGTATCGAGCTCTGGATACGTGCAGGAACTGTTGTGATAGCAGTATGGGAATATTCGTAAAGAGGTATAGAAGTTTTGGGAGGATCACCATCTTGACTAGGGAGACATGGCCCCAGAGGGTAAGTGGAAGGAGTTTCCATCTATTTATTTTGCCTTGTAGTGCCTCCATTATTGTCCCGTAGTTATCTTCCATAATGTCTGAGTGGGATCTGGACAGCGAGATACCGAGGTATCTGACCTTCGACAATTGGCAACGGAATCCAAAGTCGTCTGTAAATATTGTTGTTGTTTCGGTTAGGGGAAATATAATGGATTTGGAGTGGTTGATCTTCAGTCCAGACAATTTGCCGAATTTGATGACCTCTCGCATAATTGGGTTTAGGTTTTCAGCTGGGTTGTGTATGAATAGAGCTATGTCATCTGCGTAAAGGGAGATTATCAATTTGTGGGGTCCAATGGAGAGCCCTCTTTGTAGGTGGCGTGCTCGAAGATCAGACGCTAGGGGTTCCATCACTAACGCAAATAGAACTGCTGACAGTGGGCATCCTTGTCTGGTCCCTCTTTGTAGTCGTATTTCTGAGGATCTGGTATTTCCCATGGTAATGATGGAGGTTGGGTCGTTGTATAGGAGGGCGAGGAGTTTGAGGTAGTAGTTGCCTAGTCCCATGCAGCATAGAACCTCGAAAAGAAAGGGCCATTCGACTGAGTCAAATGCCTTTGTGGCGTCTAGTAGAGCTGCTATTGCTTGAGTCCCGGGGTCAAGTGCCGTCATAGCTCCGAACATTTTTCTGATACCAAAGGAGGTGTTGCGTCCAGGTACAAAGCCAGCCTGATCTGCCAGTACTAGGCCTGGCATAAGCGGGAGTAGTCTGGCGGTTAGGATTTTGGCGAGTATTTTGTTGTCCAAATTTATTAAGGAAATCGGCCTGTATGAGGCGCAGTCTTCGTGTGTTTTTCCTTGTTTGTTAAGGAGGATCATGTTCACCTGACGGAGGGTTGAAGGTAGTGTTCCGGATTCCATCACTTCTTCATACACCTGTAGTAGGAGAAGGGCCATGTATGAAGCCAGCCTGATCTGCCAGTAGTAGGCCTTGCATAAGCGGGAGTAGTCTGGCGGTTAGGATTTTGGCGAGTATTTTGTTGTCCGAATTTATTAAGGAAATTGGCCTGTATGAGGCGCAGTCTTTGTGTGTTTTTCCTGGTTTGTGAAGGAGGATCATGTTCGCCTTACGGAGGGTGGAAGGTAGTGTTCCGGATTCCATCACTTCTTCATACACCTGTAGTAGGAGAAGGGCCAGAAGTTGGGTGTGAGCCTTATAGAATTCCCCCGTTAGTCCGTCTGGCCCTGGAGCTTTAGTGTTGGGGAGACTTTTGATCACTGTGAGAATTTCTTTGAGGCTGATGGGAGCATTCAATGGTTCTCTCAGCTCGTTGTCAGTCCAATAAAGTTCAATGTTCTCTAGGTATTGGGAGAATTCTGCAGGGTGTGCTGTGTATTTGGTGCTGTAGAGTTCATGGTAATAGATGAGGAATGTTTCAACGATCTCTTCTTCTGTATGAACTAGGTCTCCTTGTTGGCTTCGTATCCTTTCGACTAGGGTGGGTTTCCTCTCAACTGCTATTAGTCGTGCTAGTAATCGAGTTCTACCTTAAGGGCAGCCAGGGAACTGGGATCTTCCGATTGGATGTATTTCAGCTCCCATTCTTTCAGTTTGGCTTCGCTGGAGGTTAATTCCCTTCTGATGAGCTTTAGTATTCCATGCTCTTTCGCAAGGCATATTCCCCTGATCTAGCATTTCATCGTCTCCCAGAGCGTGCCGGCAGACACGACTGATGGTTGGTTTATCTCCAAGAAAGGAGGTTATTTAATTGCGCAATTCGTCCGTGAAGACTTGGGTGAACCGGTTGCCCCGGTTTCACCGATTTCAGATACTACAGGTCCTCTTTCTTCTTCAACCCCGGAACCCATGCAGGTAGGGGCTATTCGGGGCCCTCTAACCCCTGCTCAGAGGGAACACCGCAGGGCAAATAATGTATGTATGTACTGCGGTTTGGCAGAACATCAATTAAAAGATTGCCTGAAAAAACCAGCCAAGAAGGCGGGAAACGTCAAACTCTGGCGGTAGTTAGAGTCCCTACGCCGGGGGTTCATTCACTAGACTCTCCAGGAAAGACTGCAACTCCTGGCAGCCTGCCTGTGGTTTTTACCGCTGCTCCTAACTCCTCATTTTCTTCCTTGGCGATCATTGATTCCGGAGCCACCGGGAATTATATGGATTATGATTACGCTATTTCCCACAACATCCCGTTGTTATCGAAAGCACAACCTGAATCCGTTCATGCCGTGGATGGTTCTTCTTTGGTTTCTGGGTTGGTCACACAAAACACCTCTGATGTCCGGATGCAGACAGAGGAAGGACATGTGGAGACCATCTCTTTTGACCTCATTAAGGCCCCGCAGTTTTGGGTCATTTTAGGGGTTCCCTGGCTTCAGCGGCATAATCCTGCCATCGACTGGGTTAACAGAGTTGTCCAGTTCCCGTCATCTCTTTGTAACGAACAGTGTTTTCAGAACACCTGTGTCTCTCCTGGTTCTTCCTGTCAGGCCTTGGTGGCTTCTTCGGCCCTCATTGGGGCTGTTACCACCACTCACCAAAATTGCATTCCATCTGAGTACTCTTCGTTTCTTGATGTCTTCGACAAGGGCCGAGCAGAACATTTACCACCACATCGACCCTACCATTGCACCATCAATCTTATTCCTGGTTCCAAAATCCCAGCGGGTAGGGTCTATTCACTCACGGTTCCAGAAGACAGGGTACTGAAGGAATACATCGATAAGTCTCTAGCTACAGGATTCATCAGACCTTCTAGGTCGCTGGCGGCCTCTCCTCTGTTTTTTGTTCCGAAGAAGGAGGGCGACCTCCGCCCTTGTATTGACTATCGGGCTTTGAATGCCATCACAGTAAAAAACCAGTATTCCCTACTTTTGATTTCGGTCCTTTTAGACCAACTCGGGTCCTCTGTCATCTTCACCAAATTAGATCTCCGGGGTGCGTACAATCTGGTACGTATTTGTGAGGGGGATGAGTGGAAGACCACGTTCAAAACCCGTTATGGCTTGTATGAATACTTGGTGATGCCATTCGGACTCCGCAATGCCCCGGCTTCATTCCAAGCCTTTATGAACGATGTTTTTCATGATTACTTGGACCAATTTGTGGTAGTCTACCTGGACGACATCCTCATATACTCACAGTCTGCTGAAGACCATGTCAACCAGGTTCGTTTTGTTCTCCAACAGCTCCGGGAAAACCACCTCTTTCTGAAGGCCGAGAAATGTGTCTTTAATACCACTGAGGTGGAATTCTTTGGTTATGATCTCACTAACCAGGGTATCCGTATGAGTCGGTCTAAAGTCAAAGCCGTTTTACAATGGCCTGTTCCAACTACCATCAAGGCACTCCAGTCCTTTCTCGGTTTTTCAAACTTATACAGGTGCTTTATTCATTCCCTTTCAGCCATTTCGGCCCCTTTAACCGCCTTAACCAGTTCCAAACAGCCCTACCGATGGAATCCTGAAGCCCAACGGGCCTTTGACGCTCTGAAAGCGGCTTTTTCGTCTGTGCCAGTTTTACAGCATCCTAACCCTCTTCTGCCTTATCTGGTCGAGGCTGATGCCTCGGGCTCTGCTGTTGGCGCAGTATTATCCCAGCGCTGTGCCGATTCAGGGGAAATTCACCCTATAGCCTTCTTTTCTCTGAAGTTGACCCCTTATGAAAAAAATTATCCTATTACAGAAAGAGAGTTGTTAGCCATTAAGGAAGCTTTTTCCGAGTGGAGACACCATCTGCTGGGTGCCTGACATCCGGTCACTGTATTTTCTGACCATCGGAGTCTACTTACGTTCAAGTCCATGAAGTGTCTCACCGCACGGCAGGCTTGGTGGCACCTCTTCTTTTCGCAATTTAACTTCACCATCACATACCGTCCTGCTTGTCTCAACACATGTGTTGATGCCTTGTCGCGACTGGCTCCCGGCCTTACTTCTGCCACGTCGGAACGACCTTTGGTGTTGCCTTCTCGGGTGGTCTGTGGGTGCACACCGCAACCTTATTTACATTCGTTGGTTGCGGATTGGGTTTCCTCTCATTCAGCTGAATGTACCGAACTCAATCTTGATGTGGTAGAGGGCCTGCCCTATATTCAAGGTCGCTTGTACTTACCACTGGGGGAGGCACGTTTGCGGGCCCTTGCATGGTCCCATGATTCCTTGTTGGCAGCTCATCCGGGTCAGCAAAAAACTTTGGACTCCATCCGCCGTTGCGCTTGGTGGCCTTCGATGTCCAGGGACGTTGTTGATTATCTTGCTTCTTGTTCTGTTTGTGCACAGTGTAAAACCTCGTGATCTAGACCTGTGGGCCTCTTAAATCCGCTCCCGGTCCCGCACAAGCCCTGGTATATGATATCAATGGACTTTATAGTCAACTTACCTCCGGATTTGACACCATATGGGTGGTTGTGGACTATTTCACTAAGGTGGCTGTCTTTACTCCATGTCTCGGACTGCCTTCGGCACCTGCGTTGGCAACGTTATTCCTCAAGCATGTTTTCAGGTATTTCGGTCTTCCTTCAGTGATCGTATCCGATCGAGGTACGCAGTTCACCTCACGTTTTTGGAGATCTGTGACACATTCACTTTGCATCGATGATCACTTCAGTTCTGCTTACCATCCACAGACTGATGGGCAGACTGAACGGCTCAATGCTACACTGGAGCAGTTTCTTCGATGCCTATGTCTTCAGTTTCAGTCCTCCTGGGTGGCAATGCTTCCGTCCGCCGAATTTGCCTATAACAACTCAGCTCATTCTTCTTCTGGGGTCTCTCCGTTCTTCGCCCTGGGGGCATCCTCGTTCCTTGCCTTTGGATCCGTCTCTTCCTATTGATAACCCTGCGGCTCGAGCTTGTGTTAGGAACATCAAAGGGGTACATCGGACGGTCCGTATGCATCTACTCCGGGCCCAGGAGAGGACCAAGCGTTACGCCGACCGCCGTAGGCGTCCGGCCCCGGTGTACAGGGTTGGCATGAAAGTATGGCTTTCCACACGCAATTTGAAGATTCCTGGCAAGCGAATGCTTCTTCCGAGGTTTGTGGGTCCGTATTCGGCTACTGCTGTTATCAATCCTGCTGTGGTGCGCCTTTCTCTGCCCCCCTCCTGGAGGGTGCACCCCCTCTTTCATGTCAGTCTTTTGAAGCCCTGCTCCCCTGCTACTAGGCTGACTGCCCAGCCACCTCCGATTCGTGTGGAGGGGGATCTGGAGTATGAGGTGGCTGATATTTTGGACTTTCGCCTGCACCGGGGGCGCCCCTATTATTTGGTTGACTGGAAGGGCTATGGTCCGGAGGACCGATCTTGGGAACCGCTCTGTAACATTCATGCTCCTGCCCTTGTGCGCCGGTTCCATGCTCGCAGGGGGTTGGCGCCGCCTTTGGGGGTGGATGCTGTCACACTTCACCCTGTGCGCATGCGGCGGTTCGGCTTCCCCGTGCTCCTGGATAAACACTCTTGTGGGCGCCATGGGACTGCGCACAGAACTGTGGCCATCCCGCATGGTGTACGCCGTTTTGTTGCACCGTTTTTTGCTAGATGGTGGCTTCGGTGTCACTAGACAACAGGTGCCTGTATTGGGACTACATCTCCCAAGCTGCCATGCTTGTGTCAGGTGACCTATGTTTTCCAGTCATGGAGAAGCTCCGCCTACTTAAGCAGCTGTGAAACGTTCTTCGCTGCTTCTATTTGAAGTTACTCCCCGAAGTCACCTCTTCCTTACTTCCGTGTCAGTTTGATTCCTGCTTTCGTTTACAGACTTACCTGCTTTGCGATTCTGTTCCTGGCGTTTCAAATCATGTACCAGACCTCTTGCTACTCTCACGGACTGAGTTAGATATAGATTCTGCCCTTGTCTTGCCGAACCGTGTACCAGACCCTGCTACTCCCACGGACTGCTTCTGATTACAATTTTTGTTATTGGCTTGTCAGCTTGTGTACCAGACCCTTGGCTACTCTCACGGACTTCACCACATAACGATTGCCGTGACATCCCATCTTCAGCAACTCGCTATATGTCCTCTGGATCTGGGTCCTCCGGTAATGTGAGTGTTCCTTTTCCTGTCTTTGAGGTTAATTTCCCACTCATTAATTAGTGACTTATTGCTGTTATTGGACTGCCTATCCTAAACTTCCCTTTTCCAACCTATACTGGCATTTCTCCTGTTGATGATTACTTACGTGCACTCAGGACGCTACGCTGATTGTGCACCAACCCGGAACTAGAGCGCCCCTCATGCCGCCCGGGTCTAGTTTCCCTACTAATCACTAATTCCTTTTTTTTTATTTTATACTTGTCGTTGTTTCCTTGGAAGGCGAGCCAGTACTTTCATTGGTAAGATCTGACATCATCCTTTTTGGGTACTTCATCAAGAGTTTATATTCCAGCTTATCACATTGGTAGGTCTTTTGTTTTGTACCATTAGGTGGGAAGGCATCTATGTGTTTCTAGCCACTAATCGGGGGGAGGACTTATCAGGTATACACCAGAGCTAGACTATAGTTTATGTCATTTTACCTATCACCCGTTACTCACGCTCTTTTTTTATCTTGCAGCTGGTACCGTGGCGGTGTGTTCTCCCTCCTCTTTTGAGTGATCGGGTCCTTTGTACTGTTCACCAGTAGAGGGCCATATCATTAAAAAGAACGTTGTCCCTCACAGAGAGGAGGCTCGGGTGGAGGCTCCAACCCAAGCTCTTCAAGCAAATCACCAACCATACAGACGTAGTCGCCAATCCAGGCCACCCCTGTCCGGTGAGTGACACCGGAGTATTGGGATATTTTACGTGTTCGTGTTTTAGCTGGTTGATTGCCCCCTCTAATGTTCCACGTGGCTAAGTTGACCATAAGTGTGTGATGATATTTCTCCTTCGAATTTGTTCAGTGTTTTGGTAATTTTGGTTGTTCTGGCATTTTTCTTCTGCTGTCTGCTGGATTGTAGTGGGTGGTAATGCTGGCACGGCTTGGGACGATCAGGTACATGTGGTCCGAGGTGGAGGGCGACAGCAAAGTCGAGAGGTAGGTGGTGGATCTGCTTCCTGTGCTTTCCCATAACTGTATGTAACTTCCCTCCCTCACACGGGCAACCCCCAACTCGCCTGTAAGTTTACCCACCCTTTTGAACATGTTGATTTAGGGTGCTGTGCTTATAATCTGAGTTCTTCCAGTGTGATGTTCCCTATCCCTAAGGTTGTAGGGTGGTGGTGACTGGTGTCAGGCCACTGCCTGTGGAAGGTAGTTGTCCTGTTTTGCAGCGGATAGAGGGCCACCACCGAGACCGTTCTGTGTCAGTGATTAGGGTCAGGGCTTGCTTTAGCTCAATGCTGTTGAATGTTCGTCTGCGGGTACCTCGGCGGATGCCTTAGTATGGTGCTCTTGGCTCGTGTGTCATTGAGTTGTGGAGCACGCCGGAGTTGGAGCTTTATTCAACACCTGGGGACTCTGAGCGTCGTGTGTGGAACACTTGATGCCGCTGACGGAGATTGAGTCGTTGTAAGTCTTTGTTTGGGCAAGGGGACTGTGCGCCCTGTTGGTTCTGTCTGTTGATGTTGTTGTTCAAGTGGGCCGTTTCGTGGGTGCTTTAATGCCCTAGTGCAGCTGTTGATGGGTCTGCTCAGTGCCCAGGAGACTGTCTGTCCCTTCTGCACTTGGCCTGGTGCCTGGAAACCCTAGGCTGCGATGGAAAACGACCCCACTGTGTTATATCTTGGGTGTCCCAATTGCCAGGCCCGGTGCTGGTTCGCCTATCTGGGTCATTACTGCTGATGCCGTTCAATGCTCCTCCTCAAGAGGCCCCCCTGTTGTCCCGTGGGGAGCTGGTGTAAGTAGGTGGGGGGTTAGACACCCCGCGGGATCGAGTCTGATATCATGTCCAGTGGTCCCCCTTATATTTGTTTATTTTATTCTCTTAAGTAGGGGGGGGGGCACAGGATGGTGCGGACCCGTGGTCTGGGCCGCTTCGAGGGAGGAGGCGGCAGGTCGCTTGGTCTCTGCACCGTGGCTTCTGGGGGGCTCTCCTTCCGATGAGGGCCGCAGCAGGGGGAAGGTTATGGGTGAGGAAGTCACCTCTGGCGGCAGGCCCAGGATGCCCTGTCCCGCTACTGCTCCGCCCAGTGCCTCAGCCACCAGCCCTCAGTGCCGCCGCAGACCCGGGGGGAAGGGCCGCCAGCGCGGGGCAGAGAGGCCTGTGTACTCACCTGCTGCTTGGGCCGGTCTCGTGTGCTGGCGCCGTGGGTTTCTCCTTCCCCCCAACGGCATCTGGCTTTGCCCCGCGGTCCGGGGGAGGCGTCTGTTGTGGAGCTTTCCGTCGGCAATCAGCATCTCTGTCGCAGTCCCTCCTCCGCTACTCTCGCTGCTGTATCTGCTGTGTTTGCTGTGGGGCTGTCAGCTCTCCTCCTTCCCGCGCTCACCTGGGGCGATCCAGCCACCGCCGGGGGCCTATCTCCGGGTCTCCTGTGGGGTGCGTGCCTGTGGGTTTCGGGGTCCCTCCCTCGGGGGTATTTCTAGTCAGGCGGGGACCCGTTCCTAAACTGAGAGCGGTCTCTACTTCACCATCCAGGGCATCGGGTTGTGGCCCTTCTCCTCGCCCTCTCAGCTGCAAAATGGCACCGGGCTGTAGCGACGGGCCAGTCTCCCTGCAGGACAGCTCGGATCTCGCTCTTTCGGGTGTGTTTGTCCATTACCAACTCTTGCCGGACTCTTCAGCCTTATCCACTGATTAGAGTTCAGTTGCTCACTTAAGGAACACGCAGATGTCAGGATTAATTTGGGAGCCGTAGCAGCACTCACAGAGGAGCAGCCATCACGGCAGCCATCACAGTCGGCACTCTAGCGTCGTCTATTACTCTCTGCCCTCTATCCTTTGAAACTTATCCAGAACAGGACTGCAAGACTTGTCCTTGGCCTCAAGCCCTAGGATCGTATCTCTCCAGCTCTGATATCTCTCCATTGGCTCCCAGGGGATGCAAGGATTAAATTCAAGACCCTCTGCATTGTCCACAAGGCTTTCTTGGGCCTCCCTCCGCAAATACCTCCCATCTCGAGCTCTCCGCTCCTCTACCTCTAACTCCCTCAGGGTCAGTCGTTTCTCAAGGAAACAAGCTGGGGGTAGATCTCTGTCTTCGGCTGGGGCCTCCCTGCCACTCTAAATATTGTGGAGAACCATTTCCGGTTCCACAAGCACCTCAAGACCTTCCTCTTTGCTTCTACCTTTGCCCCCTCTCTCCCCTGCTGATTCTGTTCTCCCTCTGCACCGTGCACATGGCCACCCTCTGTCCCTCCATGCCCAGTTAACTGCTTACCTTGCCACCCTCACGCACTGCCTCCGGGCCACCCCTTGCACTGGGGTCTGTATCTGTACCCATGCAGTCCCCCCTTTTCTTCCTGCACTTATCAGACATACCCAGCCTGCTGCCTTAAAAACAGCACTTGTCACTTCCTGGCTGCACTACCATTGTTTGTTGCCTTCATTATTTATTAATTTATTACTATTGATCTGTTTTTCTACTTGCTGCGCACTCTCCTTTTCTCCCCCCTTCCATGCACTTCTCCCCCCCCCTCCCATGCACTTGCATGTTCTCAATGTCACTGGGCCTAGTAAGATCGTTGTTTTTGTTCTCCTCTGTTCCCCTTCGCCTTTTCGCGCTCTGAAACACTTGTGTATGAGCGTGATAGAAATAAAATATCAACATCAATGCCCCAACATCAAGGGACTGACTGAGCCTGAACGTGGCGCAGCCCAGACGCCCTGCTACCCGTTTCTCGCTGCCTGTCCCAACATCTATGGACTAAGCCGATGTGGCCCCTGGTGCTTCCAGGTGTGGCTTTGCCGGCCTTTGAACTATGCCATCAACTGACCTTGATCCGTGGTAGAGACTATTCTGAATGGACACTGTTGCAAAGTGAACTGGTTTCCTGCAGTCCTACAAGTCCTCGAAGAAGACTCAGTACAAATGTTTAGATGCTGTGAGCATGCATGTTAATTATGTGCTTAAAGTGATCCCAGTTAAATGGATGCAAAGCTGTGTTCCAGTACTTTGTAGGCATGCTCTAAATGTGCCAGCAGCTAACCATGGCGTCATTCAGTGGGTGAAGTTCCACTTACCCCAGGTTAATAAAGGGGCTTATAATATGTGGTAAAACTACTAACATTCCACCGGCAGTTGAACAACCACAAATGTCACCCGCTGAATATGTGTTGAGTGTTCGATGTGTGTCATATGTCTGTAACTATCTGGGTCTCTATGTATGTATCAGTGGTCTATCTTACTATTTGTCTACCCTACAATTCCCATGTGGTATAAGTATTGTTGTTCTGTAATGGAGGGCTGTGGGGGGCTGGGAAATCATTAATGTTTCAGTAACATTTGTTTTGTTTGTTATGAAAAAGGTGGAGTGTTTTGTCTGACCCTCCCAAGTGTATTGCCCTTTTAAGATGGGCCTAATAAAAGGGGCAATTGAAGGCATGTGCTTCAGAACGGCTGCAGACTCCAACAATGGATCTGCTGATTCTGTCTCTCATGTTGGGCCTGCAGGCCCACACCGTGTGATTACGGTCCTGCAGGTCACTGCTGGTCTGGACCCCCCAGATCAGCTCCCAGCATCCATGGTACCTCTGGGACCAAGGTCGTATCCCTATTCCGTCCTGTAACCACTGTAAGTCCGGGTGATCCTGGCCATTCCAATAGGGTGCTGGGCCCCCCAGAACCTGTGACGCCAGACCTGTGCCCACAGCCGACCCCACAATACTCCCTGGTGCTGCGTCATCCCTGCTCACTGACTCACGTCAATCTCCCCTCACAACATTGGACTATTTCAATTGTGCCCTGCATAGCAGCATACATTCTAACGTTACCCACTTTCACCTGAATGTTTTGTTCTGAAATGCCCAATTTCAACCCACAGCTTAAAAAATGTATAAGGGCAGGGTTGGTCATTGTGCCAGCTCTCGCCAGATTTGCGGCACCAGATGTGTAGCTGGATCTCGGGATCCGGCCAGAGTCAGCCGCCCCAAACCGCTGCTCTGCACTGGGGAGAAGAAAAAAAAAAGCGCACGCGAGCAAACTGTAACTGTCATGCATAGACTTTTACGAGGCAGCTCACGTGCGCCTTATATGGCCAAAATACCCAAGAGAAGTAACCAAATGAGGGGCATTGGACGGCGGGGTATATTAGCACAAAACCCTGCTCTTCATGGTGACTGGAGGTTGCCATGGAAGCTAGGTAACTCGTTGCTAAGGAGACGCAACGTTCATTTGGGATCACGACGTTGATCATGTGATCCTGGCTATTTAGCCACACCTCCTCAGTTGCTCAGTGCTTCTGATCAAGCATTTTGGCATTAGTTTTCTTGGTTTACGTATTTTCGGCTATCTTTGTAATTTTGACCTGGATTTGGAACTCACCTGGCTTCTGGATTACCCTAGTCTGTTTAGGTAAATAACTCTGCCTCTCTGGTTACAAACTTTAGCTCTCGTCCCTGGATTGCGTCTTGTTATCTCCTTCGGTTTTTTGTATTGCCCGCATGATTGATAACCCAGAGCGGAATTGGATTCCTTTGGTTAGTGATTAAACTGTGTATTATTTGGATTTCAAGGACTTCGTTCAGGCGCCCTTTAATTGTTTAGGATATTGTTCATAGTTCAACGCATATCGGGAACAGTCTCCGCTGCACCGTAGGAAAGCCTCCGCTGCACCGTGGGACAGCCTCCGCTGCGCCGTGGGACAGCCTGCGCTGCGCCGTGGGACAGCCTCCTCTGCGATGCGGGAGTCAGAACTACATCCGTGGTAACTGGGAAGCTAGAGCAGCGTCCGCTGCAACACGAAAGTAAGAACAGCCTCTGCTGCAACGTGGGAGACATTACGTTAATCCCGTACATTTTGAAGCTGAACGGAGGTGTTTTTTCCTCGTATGGTCTGTGTTTTTCTGGCTAATCGGCCAGTGAAAAAAGACTTCACTAGTTCAAGTGCTACATATTGGAATTTTCCTGGTAAGATTATTGCCCTGTTACGATTTCTGTATTTTTGCTCATCTGTCCTTAGTGAGTTGTAGAGTCATAGTAGTTATTTCTTTTGCAGAATATCTATTGGATACAGCCCTTAATCTGATCATGGTAGTTCTTCTAAGCCTGTCACTACTAGTCAGGTTAGTGTGGGAATAGTAGCAAACAGTTGTCTGAAGCCATAGGTATATTTGATACTAATTGTGCTTTTCTTTCTACAGCCATGTGGTCTTGGTGGGAAATCCAATCTTTCAAAGAATTGATTCCTTTGTATGTGTATTTACTACATTCAGAGGGATACATTAGTGGGAAGAGTTCTTCTTCTACACTACGGGGTGAAGTCTGTGAAGAGGAATTCTGACATAATCAGAAGCCTTCCTAACATGGACCCCAACGAGACCCTGGCTAATCTACTTCAGTTAGTGGCCGATTTAAGAACGGATATGGCTAATGCTCACACCACCACTCAACAACAGATTCTAGAATTGCAAACAGCCATACAGCCACTACCCCAAGTGGCACCTGCGATGCCTACTGCCCCTGTCATTGAACCTACACAGGCGGAGGCTGGGCCAGTGTATATTACTTCACAATTTCCTTTGGCTCCTCCAGAGAGGTTCCATGGGGATCCAAGGCATTTCAGGACATTCTTAAATCAATGTCGCTTGCACTATTTATGCCGACCAGGTTCTTTTCCTGATTCTGCAACTAAGATGGCATTTTTGTTGTTGCACCTTGGGGGAACTGCAGCAGCATGGGCGAAACCTCTCTTGGAGGAGGGTAGTCCTTTATTGTTCGATTGTGATGCATTGATTGAAGCTATGGGAAAGGTGTTTGATACCCGATACAAGGCTCAGGTCATGGAACTGGAATTGTTAAATCTACAGCAAGGTGATTTGACACTTCTGGCCTATTTAGTCAAATTTAATCAATTGGCTGCTGAAACAGGATGGCCTGATGATAAAAAGGCGACTTTGTTTTATAAAGAATTATCTGATTTATTGAAAGATACTCTTGCTATGGTGGCAGTAGTCCCGGTAACATTTCCAGAATTGCTTGAACTAGTTCTCCAGATTGATGCCCGTAAAGCCACTAGAAAAGGAGAGAAACAGGGTGTCACGGCTGATATCCACGTCAATCCTACACCAGTTACAGTTGCACCAGAACCAATGCAAATTGGAGCGGCTCGGCGGGGTCCTCTTTCTCAGGAAGAAAGAGAGCATCGAAAGAAAAACAGTTTGTGTTTTTATTGTGGGTCTTCGGAACATCTATTGAAAGCTTGTACCAAGAAGCCTACTAAAAATAGGGAAACTTCTAAGCTCGTCAATAAGAGGAGTCCAATTGCTGAGCACTAATGTTTCCACAGACTCTAACTTAGTCCAACCTGTTACACTGAAGGTGAACTTTAGGTTGCCTCAAGGCAGGGTCGTTCAAGCCACGGCTATCCTGGATTCCAGTGCTACCGGAAACTATATTGATACCTTGTACGCCAAGGAATTGGATTTGTCTATTGTTGAGAAGGAAAATCCTGTTGTCGTGAATGCTGTTGATGGTTCTACCCTGTTAACTGGTATGGTGGTCCAACAAACAGATGATTTGGTAATGGAAACAGTACAGCGACATTCAGAAAACATTTATTTTGATCTTATTTCGGCACCAGAGTTCAAGCTTATTTTAGGAATTCCGTGGCTCAGGTTGCACAATCCATCCATTGATTGGCACACTGGGAGTATCGAATTCTTGTCGGAATATTGTGAGACTAGGCTTTGGGGTGGTAAGGTTCCAACAAATAATCCTTGCCGTCCTTTAATGGATACTGCATCTACTATTGGGGCTGTAATGACAGGTGATTTGCCTACAGGGTATCTTGAGTTTAAAGATGTGTTTGATGAGGGTGGAGGTACTGTGTTACCCCCTCACAGACCGTACGATTGTCCCATCGATTTGGTCCCTGGGGCCAAAATTCCATCTGGGAGGATTTATTCTTTAACACACAAAGAAGATATCATTCTAAAGGAATACATCGATCTGTCCCTAAAGTCAGGATTCATACGTCCTTCTCATTCACCTGCAGCCTCCCCCTTATTTTTTGTGCCCAAGAAGGAGGGGGATCTCCGTCCATGTATTGATTACCGGGCCCTTAATTCCATCACTGGGCGTAATCAGTACCCCATACCTCTTATTTCTGTACTCTTGGATCAACCGGGGTCCTCTGTCATGTTTACCAAATTAGATCTTTGTGGTGCTTATAATTTGGTAAGAATCCATAGCGGAGACGAGTGAAAAACTGCCTTCAAGACCAAATATGGGTTATTCGAATACAGGGTCATGCCATTTGGACTCTGCAATGCGCCTGCTACGTTTCAGTATTTTATTAATGATGTTTTCCATGACATGATGGACCAATTTCTCGTAGTTTACTTGGAGGACATATTGATTTATTCCGCATCCTACAATCTACATGTGACCCACGTTATTTGCGTCTTACAAAGGCTTCGTGACAACAGTTTATATGCAAAATTAGAAAAGTGTATTTTCCATGCCTCGGAAGTAGAGTTCCTGGGGTATAAGATAACTTGTAAAGGAGTACAAATGAGTCAGTCTAAGGTTAAGCTGGTTTTGGATTGGCCTATATCCACGTCCTTGAAAGCCCTTTAGTCATTTTTGGGCTTTGCAAATTTTTATAGGAGATTTATTAAAGATTTCTCGTCTTTGGTCGCTCCATTGACCACTCTGACAAGCAGTAAAACAACTTTTCTTTGGGATAAAGTCTGTCATCAAGCCTTCCAGAGTCTCAAAACTGCATTTACCAGAGCCCCTGTGCTCCAACACCCTAATCCTAATTTACCATTTGTGGTAGAGGCGGATGCATCGGACATCGCTCTTGGTGCCATTTTGTCTCTAGAATTTCCAGAGACTAAGGGGTTACATCTGGTGGCGTTTCATTCAAGAAAATTGACCTCGTATGAAAGAAACTACACTATCACAGAATGGGAGTTGTTAGTGGTACGTGACTCTTTTATGACTTGGCGGCATCATTTATTGGGTACGGCTTTTCCTGTTCAGGTATTCACTGATCACAAGAATCTAGTAGCCTTACAGTCAGTGAAGTGTTCTACAGCTCGGCATGCTAGGTGGCATGAGTTCTTTTCAATGTTTAATTTCACTATCACATATCGGCCCGGCTCTCTACACACTAAAGCAGATGCCCTCTCACGTATGCACAGAGACTCATTCCCTCCAAGATCAGACGGTCCTCTTCTATTGCCACATCAGGTAATCTGTGGGTGTACCCTATAACCTACATTGCGTGATGGTTTACTGGAGTGGGTAAGAGAAAATCCTGCAGAGTCTGCTAAACTTAATCTTGAAGTCATTCGTGGGTTGCCTCATATCAAAGGTCTGCTGTTTCTTCCGGATATTGATACTCGGAAGAAAGCTATCCAATGGTGCCATGATTCAATGTTGGCAGCACATCCTGGTAATAAGAAGACCGTTGATCTCTTGCAGCATTGGTGCTGGTGGCCTTCTATGATAAAAGAAGTTGCTGAATATATTGCTCGTTGTTATGTGTGCGCTCAATGCAAAGGCACTAATTCCAAACGTGTTGGGCTACTTCAGTCCATGCCGGTCCCTGATTATCCTTGATATATGATTTCAATGGACTTCGTGGTTGACTTACCTCCGGTTTCTGGATTTGATACTATTTGGGTGATCATTGATCATTTCACCAAGTTGGCGTTGTTCGTACCCTGTCAAGGTCTACCCTCCGCCCGAGGTTGGCGGATTTGTTTCTCAAGAATGTGTTTCGTTTCTTTGGTCTCCCTTGTGTTATCATCACGGATAGGGGTTCACAGTTTACTTCTCACTTCGGGAAATCACTTACTGCTTCTTTTGGGATTGATGAGAGGTATTCCAGTTCTTATCATCCCCAAACGGATGGACAAACGGAATGTCTCAATTCAACCATGGAACAATATCTTAGGTGTTTTACGCATCAGTATCAGGACACCCGGCTTTCATTACTTCCGATGGCAGAATTCGCTTATAATAATTCTCTCCATTCATCCACACGCTCTTCCCTGTTTTTTGCCTTGTTCGGGCAACATTCTAGATCTTTGCCTATTTCCCCTGTTTTGCCGGCACGCCATCCAGCGGCTTCGTCTTTCATTCAGCATTTGTGTTCAATACAGAAGTGTCATGCCTGCTGGACATACCTCTGGACCAGGAACGACCTCTCCATACAAAATGAGTTACGCCCATAGAACCATTAGACCATTCTACTCAAAATGGAGGTTGTTCGATGCATTGCCCGGAAAACGACGTCTGCATTGTTCACGTCGTTAAAATTCACGTGACTTAGGTCCGTCACGTGTATCACGGCAGTGCATACATAAGCAGCGTGGAAACTCTGATCGCTGCTTCTGATTAAGTCAATTTTGGTGTTTTTGTAGCTGAACTCCGGACTTGCGTTCTCGCATTCCCTTCAGCAACTTCTTTGGCCTATTTTGAGCGTGTTTTCCTTCACACACTAATTCCGGAGCTGCGTGTATCCTGTTTGCGTGCCAAGTCTCCACGCGGACGCTGTCTGCAAGCGCGGCTGTCCTGAGCTGTGTGAATCCTGTTCGCGTGCTAAATCTCCACACGGACGCTGTCTGCAAGCGCGGCTGTCCTGAGCTGCGTGAATCCTGTTCGCGTGCCAAATCTCCACGCGGACGCTGTCTGCAAGCACGGCTGTCCTGAGCTGCGTGAATCCTGTTCACGTGCCAAATCTCCACGCGGACGCTGTCTGCAAGCGCGGCGGTCCTGAGCTGCGTGAATCCTGTTCGCGTGCCAAATCTCCACGCAGACACTGTCTGCAAGCGCGGCTGTCCTGAGCTGCGTGAATCCTGTTCGCGTGCCAAATTTCCACGCGGACGCTGTCTGCAAGCGCGGCGGTTCTGAGCTGCGTGAATCCTGTTCGCGTGCCAAATCTCCACGCAGACGCTGTCTGCAAGCGCGGCTGTCCTGAGCTGCGTGAATCCTGTTCGCGTGCCAAATTTCCACGCGGACGCTGTCTGCAAGCGCGGCTGTCCTGAGCTGCGTGTATTCTATCGCGTGCTATCCTGCACGTGGTTTTCTGAACTATTTTTGAACCTTTGGTACCTGTGACAGTTAACAGGTGAAATTCTAATTTCTGTTCATCGTGGGAAAGGAAGTATTTCATGAACTATTGGAAAGTTATTGTGCATAGTACTTTGGACGCTATCCTGTGGTGCACCAACCCGGTATCTAGCGAGAGCCTCGTGCCGTTCGGGATAAGTCTCCCTTACTAATATTCCCTTCCTTTGTCGTTTGTTCAACTCCTGGTTTTCTTCAAGGAACTTTCGTGGATTACTTCAGTTTTTGTCATAAGGTCAGTGTCTGAATTAATGCTAAAACTGTGTTATCTTAGTAATTCGATTGGGACAGTTTCTTATGATACTTTATCTATCCTAGGCATACTTCCTACACAATTCCCACGCCCTTTCCAGTGATCCATCTCTCTGCATGTTTTATCCAGTCAGAGAGTTGTATCATTTGGAAGGTCTAATTTGACCTGCCTACAATCAAGTCGTGTGAAAATAGGATCCGGAAGAGCCCTACCAAATTGTATCCTTTATTGGTTACCATATCCTTTTCAGTTGATACATTGGTGATTTATGACAAGAAGCAGGTGAAACAGCATCTTGAGGTAACGTGGGATAGTGCTAAACGATTCACCGACGTTCACTGTTCTCCAGCCCCTAAGTATGTAGTGGGTGGGAAGGTTTGGCTGTCGACTAAGAATCTGCATATTCCTGGAAGAAGGGCGCTTCTTCCACGTTATGTGGGTCCATATGTGATCATGGCAGTGATCAATCCAGTGGTTGTGTGTTTGTCCCTTCCTGCCAAGTGGAAGGTGCATCCCGTTTTTCATGTGTCTCTCCTTAAACCTTTTCCTCCAGATACCACTCTCCCTTCGCGTCCTCCTCCTGTCTCTGTGTAAAGGGAAGAGGAGTATGAGGTTCATAGGATTCTGAATACCAAGGTCTCTAAGGGAGTCAGGTTGTATTATGTGGATTGGAAGGTTTACGGTCCGGAGGAAAGGACATGGGAACCGGTCCAGCATATTCATGCCCCTCGCTTGATTTCAGAGTTCTGGGCCTCGAGGAGACGGGACCCATCTTTAGGGGAGGGAACTGTCATGCATAGACTTTTCCGAGACAGCTCACGTGCGCCTCATACGGCCAAAATAGCCAAGAGAAGTAACCAAATGAGGGGAATTGGATGTCGGGCTACATTAGCACAAAACCCTGTTCTTTGCGGCGACTGGAATTTGCCATGGAAGCTAGGTAACTCGTTGTTAAGGAGATGCAATGTTCATTTGGGATCGCAACGTTGATCATGTGAACCTGGCTATTTAGCCACACCTCCTCAGTTGCTCAGTGCTTCTGATCAAGCATTTTGGCATTAGTTTTCTTGGTTTACGTATTTTCAGCTATCTTTGTAATTTTGACTTGGATTTGGAACTCATCTGGCTTCTGGATTACCCTTGTCTATTTAGGTAAATAACTCTGTCTCTCTGGTTACAAACTTTAGTTCTCGTCCCTGGATTGCGTCTTGTTATCTCCTTCGGTTTTTTGTATTGCCCGCATGATTGATGATCCGGACCGGAATTGGATTCCTTTGGTTAGTGATTAAACTGTGTATTATTCGGATTTCAAGGACTTCGTTCAGGCGCCCTTTAATTGTTTAGGATATTGTTCATAGTTCAATATGTATTGGGAACAGTCTCTGCTGCACCGTAGGACAGCCTCCGCTGCACCGAGGGACAGCCTCCGCTGCGCCGTGGGACAGCCTCCACTGCGCCGTGGGACAGCCTCCTCTGTCAGAACTACAATCGCGGTAACTGTGAAGCCAGAACAGCATCCGCTGCAACACGAAAGTAAGAACAGCCTCTGCTGCAATGTGGGAGACATTACGTTAATCCTGTACATTTTGAAGCTGAACGGAGGTGTTTTTTCCTCGTATCGTCTGTGTTTTTCTGGATAATCGGCCAGTGAAAAAAGACTTCACTAGTTCAAGAGCTCCATATTGGAATTTTCCTGGTAAGATTATTGTCCTTTTACGATTTCTGCATTTTTGGTCATCTAACCTTAGTGAGTTGTAGAGTCATAGGAGTTATTTCTTTTGCAGAATATCTATTGGATACAGCCCTTAATCTGATCGTGGTAGTTCTTCTAAGCCTGTCACTACTAGTCAG
The DNA here is from genome assembly GCF_040938575.1 of Ambystoma mexicanum. Lineage (NCBI taxonomy): Eukaryota > Metazoa > Chordata > Amphibia > Caudata > Ambystomatidae > Ambystoma > Ambystoma mexicanum. Next base: position 410,958,294 of record NC_090927.1, read on the forward strand.
GTTAGTGTGGGAATAGTAGCAAACAGTTGTCTGAAGCCATAAGTATATTTGATACTAATTGTGCTTTTCTTTCTACAGCCACGTGGTCTTGGTGGGAAATCCAATCTTACAATTGATTGATTCCTTTGTATGTGTATTTACTACATTCAGAGGGATACATTAGTGGGAAGAATTCTTCTTCTACACTACGGGGTCAAGTCTGTGAAGAGGAATTCTGACAGTAAATTCCTCTGGTGGCCCCATGCAAGAGGTCACAAGAGGAAGTTACAGTCCCCAGCCAATGTGGTTTATTTATTTATTCCTGAAATGTTTGTCGAATACATGGACCCAGATTATTTATTCATGCAATGTTTGTCAGGTACATGTATCCGACAAACATTGCATAAATAAATACAGGTATCAGACAAACATTTTTTTATTTTTATTTTTGTAGTTGTTTTTTTATCGTAGTCTTTTTATTGAAATATTCTTTGAACATTAAATTCATCAAACATCAATACAAGTGGTAGGACAGTCAATCTCGAGACTATAAATCATCAATACAGTCCACTGTCTGTTACAATTCATCAGTTCAATCAATTCTGACAGCGTTTATAAGGAGATCATCTTCATAGCTTCTTCGCAGATACAGCAACAATTAATTTCCAATTCAACATCAACCTTTCATTTGAATAATTTTGTCATTCATCACGTATATGAAGTTTACAGGTATCTTCTGGGGGCAGGATGGATTGCTGAATCACTATTAATTATCCAAATTAAAGAACGCAGGGAGGAACAAACCCAAAAAAAAGAAAACCTCACCAAAGTTTCAACCAGTTCTTCACAAGGCCTCATAAGGGGCTGACTCTTTCATTATCAGATGTCCATTTAGTGGGCACTTTCCTTGTTCCACAAGCGTGTCAGGGTTGGCAGAGATGCTTAATCATTCTCGGCTGAAAGAACATGTGCTCTTTTTCTGCGACGTGGTCTAGGAATGGGCCCCATATGTTTGTGAATTTGGAAGTCTGACCTTCTATAGCAGCCGTTAATTTATCCATACCCAAGAGTTCTCATACTTTAACCCACCAGAATGCTATGTGCGGCCCTTCTATTTCCTTCCAACAGCGCGCTCGCGTAAGGTGGACCGCCATAAGTAATTGGGTGATCAAGCGGGCAATAGGGCCAGAGCAGGGGTAGGAACCGTCATCCAGTGAGTCGCCAAATAACATTACTAATGGGTCCATGGGGAGAAGAATTCCACTTATCTCCTTAATTTTGGACCTAATCTCTAGCCAATAAGTTTGGATGATCGGCCAGTGCCACCATAGGTGTCCCAGATCGCCCCTCGCCCCGCATCCGTGCCAGCATGTGTCCGGGTATTCCGGGTTTATCGCATGCAGTCTCTGGGGTGAGAAATACCAGCAATAACAGATCTTAAGTGCACATTCCTTCACTGACCTGAACCTGGAGGACTTCTGTGCCCTGTCCCAAATTCTTTGCCAAGATTCTGGGGGTATTTCAATTCCTAGTTCTCTCTCCAAAGCCGTCATATACGGGAGATTCTCCTCTTCTGGGACCTGTTCTAAGAGGCGGTAATAACTTGTTACTCTCTGTGAGCTTTGACCTTCTGCAGCTATCAGTCTTTTTATTGAAATATTCTTTAAACATTAAATTCATCAAACATCAATACAAGTGGTAGGACAGTCAATCTCGAGACTATAAATCATCAATACAGTCCACTGTCTGTTACAATTCATCAGTTCAATCAATTCTGACAGCGTTTATAAGGAGATCATCTTCATAGCTTCTTCGCAGATACAGCAACAATTAATTTCCAATTCAACATCAACATTTCATTTTAATAATTTTGTCATTCATCACGTATATGAAGTTTACAGGTATCTTCTGGGGGCAGGATGGATTGCTGAATCACTATTAATTATCCAAATTAAAGAACGCAGGGAGGAACAAACCCAAAAAAAAAAAAACTCACCAAAGTTTCAACCAGTTCTTCACAAGGCCTCATAAGGGGCTGACTCTTTCATTATCAGATGTCCATTTAGTGGGCACTTTCCTTGTTCCACAAGCATGTCAGGGTTGGCAGAGATGCTTAATCATTCTCGGCTGAAAGAACATGTGCTCTTTTTCTGCGACGTGGTCTAGGAATGGGCCCCATATGTTTGTGAATTTGGAAGTCTGACCTTCTATAGCAGCCGTTAATTTATCCATACCCAAGAGTTCTCATGCTTTAAACCACCAGAATGCTATGTGCGGCCCTTCTATTTCCTTCCAACAGCGCGCTCGCGTAAGGTGGACCGCCATTAGTAATTGGGTGATCAAGCGGGCAATAGGGCCAGAGCAGGGGTAGGAACCGTCATCCAGTGAGTCGCCAAATAACATTACTAATGGGTCCATGGGGAAAAGAATTCCACTTATCTCCTTAATTTTGGACCTAATCTCTAGCCAATAAGTTTGGATGATTGGCCAGTGCCACCATAGGTGTCCCAGATCGCCCCTCGCCCCACATCCGTGCCAGCATGTGTCCGGGTATTCCGGGTTTATCGCATGCAGTCTCTGGGGTGAGAAATACCAGCGATAACAGAGTGCACATTCCTTTCCTGACGTGCACCTGGAGGACTTCTGTGCCCTGTCCCAAATTCTTTGCCAAGATTCTGGGGGTATTTCAATTCCTAGTTCTCTCTCCAAAGCCGTCATATACGGGAGATTCTCCTCTTCTGGGACCTGTTCTAAGAGGCGGTAATAACTTGTTACTCTCTGTGAGCTTTGACCTTCTGCAGCTATCAGTTCCAGGCCTGATGGTGGCCTAGTGGCAGCTTTTTTGATAATCGGGTTGGTGATCCAATGTCGTAATTGTATGTATCGAAACCTCTCGGCCTCAGGGAGATTAAACTTTTCTTTGCATTGGGCAAATGTCAGTGGGGTTTGTTAGTTCATACAATCTCAGGGGTCCCTCTCTCGACCAGTGTCGATAAGAGTTTGCCTGAAGCCCACGTGTAAAGGCCGGATTTTGCGTAATTGGGGAGAGGGGCCCCAATCCTGAGGGGATTCCTCTTAATTTATACTGTATGTCCCAACATTGGAGCGTTGCTTTCGTGGTTGGGAGGAGAGGCTTCTGGGAGGTTCGCATTTCATGTGGGAGGAAGGGAAGATGAGTGAGAGGGGCCTCTGAGAACAGTTGTTCGATGTCCTGCCATTTAGGGAATCGGGGGGCTTGGTCCAGCTCAGTATGGGGGCGATTTGGGTTGCCCGATAATATCTTAGTTAGAAGGGAGTCCGAGACCACCCATCTGTTTGCTTCGAGTGAGGATCTTGCACTGAATTCTGGGCGTTTTCCGCTGCCAAATGAAACAACCTATCTTGGTCTGCAGGCTTAATAAGTCTCACTCTGGGATGAGCAGTGGGAGTGCCTGTAGTGTTTAAAGAAGTCTCAGGAGCAAAGTCATTTTGACTGCGGTTATGCGCCCTAACCACGATATCTCCTGAAGGGCCCATTTCTGTAAGAATTCTTTAGCTTATTTTAGTAAAGAGGGAATGTTAGCTTTCCGTAGGCCTGAATAGGTTGGGGTCAGGTGCACCCCCAGGTAGGTGATTTTAGAGCTTTCCCATCTGAGGGAATAGGTGTTGTGGAGGGCGTTTACCAGGTGTTGCGGTTCAGATAAGTTCAGGCCTATCGATTTAGTCATATTTATCATGAATCCCGATATTACCGCAAATTGGTCAAGCAGGTCCATAAGCTGGGGGACTGAGGTTTGGGCATCTCTCAGGAAACAGAGCACATCATCTGCATAGAGTGTGACTTTGTGACATTGATCTTCTACCTCGAATCCCTGAATATCAGGGCGGAGACGGATGTGTTGTGCCAGGGGTTCCATAGCTAGTGCAAATACTAGAGGCGATAGGGGACACCCCTGTCTGGTTCCCCTATTAAGGGGTATCTGGGGTGTCCACCAAGAGTTGATTCGTACTTGGGTGGAAGGGATCCGGAGGTTTGATAAAATCAATTTGATAAATTGAGGGCCGAATCCAAAGCCTTCAAGGACCAACTGCAAATATTCCCATGACATGCTATCGAATGCTCTATGGGCATCTCGAGACAAAAGGGATAAAGGGGCCGGGATTGATGGGGACAGGGCTATCAGGTCAATCGCTCTACAGATGTTGTCATGGGCGGAATGACCTTGGATAAAACCGGTTGGGTCCCTGTCTATTAGTGTGGGCAAAATCTCCCCGAGTCGCTGCGCTATAATTTTACTGTATAGCTTGGCATCTGTATGGAGCAAGGCTATGGACCGGTAAGATGAGCATTCTGCAGGGTCCTTCCCTTCAGAATTAGAGTTGTGTTAGATTCCGCCATAGATTGTGTGACATTTCCGGTTTCCCAGCATTCGTTAAATAATCTCTTAAGGTGTGGCGTGAGATCCTTACAGAAGGTTTTGTAAAACTTGTTTGTGAAGCCATCTGGGCCCGGAGCCTTGCCAATAGGGAGCGATTTTATGGCTGATTCTATTTCTTCAGGGGATATTGGGTCCTCTAAGGGTTTCTGAAGGGCGTGCGGGAGTTGTGGTAGGGTTGCTGTATTTATAAACCTCTTGGTGGATTGTAAATCTCCTTTGTGAGGGGCTGCATGTTCCCTAAAGAATTCCTCAACAATGAGGCATTTCCCCTCTTCGGAGGTGGTGCTCTTGCCCTGTTTATCTCGCAAGTGGTCAATCCTGTTCTGGCGTGTCAGTTTCCCTAGCTTAGCCGCTAATAATTTGTTAGCCTTGTTACCCCTGGTATAAAAGAATTGTTTGGTGCGCATCATGCAATAGGCTGCCCTCTCCATATCATGTGCTTCAAGGGCTTTTTTTGCCATACGTAAGTCTCTTAGTGCGCGCCGCGAGGGCTTCCTTCTATGTATGTGCTCCAACCTATGGACTTCTCCCTCTAGTTGTTCTTGGAGCAATCTCCTAGCTTTTCTTTGTTGAGCTGCTTGGTCAATGAAATGCCCCGTGATTACCGCCTTACTTGCATCCCAAACCGTGCCCCAGCACACATCATCAGTGTTGTTCTCATTAAAGTAGAGGTCTAAGGATTCTCGAATATGGGCACAGGTCACTGGGTCCTCCATGAGGAAGTCGTTTAGCTTTCAGGTGGGACTTGTATGGGAATTAGCTCGTGGGGGAGCTATGGTTAATAGAACTGGGGCATGGTCTGCGAGTGCCTCAGGGAGAATCTCTGTTTCCTCAACCTCATGGATGAGTGAGTCTACTATAAAGAACATATCCAATCTGGAGAATCCCCCATGAACGGCTGAAAAATAAGTGTAGTCCCTCTCGTCCTGATGATAATACCTCCAAGCTTCAATCAGGGAGTGTTCTTTAAGCAGGGAGGTAAGGGCTCTGAAGTTGTTCCTGTCATTCAGTGTGGGTGGGACGGTCTTATCAACCAGGGGGTTAACCACCGCATTGAAGTCGCTGCCCATGATCACTTCTCCCTCTGCATGGTCTAGTAGAGCTTTCGACAATTTCATAAAAAACAGATCTTGGTTAGCGTTAGGGCCATACATGGAAACCAATGTGATTTTACAACCATCGAGCATAGCGTTAACCAGCAAGAACCTCCCCTCTTCATCTCGCACCACCCCCACAGTTTTGAAGGAAATCCCCCTGGGCACTAGAATGGCAACCCTTCGTTTCTTCAGGCCACTTGAGGCAATGAACTTGGTGGGATAGGGCTTGTCGTTAAGGCGGAATTCATCTGCGGGCCGTACGTGGGTCTCCTGAAGGAATAAAAATGCTGCATCTAGGGATCCTAATCTGTGAAGGAGTGCCTTTCATTTCAGAGGGGAGTTTAGACCCTGCACGTTAAGGGAGATACATCTATAACTTGGAGTTGCCATATTCTAGTCGCATGAGTTTTCGCTTTGCATTTCCTCCTCTAAAAGGACTAAGCGCTAAGCATCTGGTCAGAGAGATCGCTACAGTGTAATTCTCTTGAAGTCTGTGGTGAGAGGGGGGATAATGCCAAATTAAATATTTCAGGTTGAACTCAAACACATAATCAAAATAAAAACATACAAAACAAGATAACCAATTTGTTTCCGTCTCGGAATGTACTAATCTCATCCCCAGAATTAACATTAACCAAATGTAAGGTAAGTCAGGTGCCATCCACTCAGGCGCCCAAGCCGATTAACATGTGGAAATTTCCAGTGCTCCAAGTATATTCGTCCAAGGCCTCTAATGGCGATAAGGAGCTGGGTAACTTTCAAGATTGTGTTCAGGCTGACCAGGTCTTCCTCGGTCTTTCGCCCAAGGTTGGAAGTGGGATGCTCTTGGATGGGTCCCCCGGGAGAGAGGAAGACGTCTACAGAGGTCCAAGAGCCTCAATTGGCCACATGGTGTCTATTTTGACCAAGAAGAGACATTGCCGCAGTGAAGGGCCCTAGGACGGTAGCATCCTCCCGGAGCAGGGTTTTGAGTTCCTTGCGGTTGAATCACGCAGCGGCCCAGTCTTTCTGTTCTCTCGATGGGCATCTCCTCCGGGGTGAAGGGCGCTTTCTCTAGGTCTGATCCCTGGCGAGGATTCATTGCGGGCTGATGTCGCCGCCGGACCTTCCCTCGTACGGCTTTTGGCAAAGGATGTGGAGTAGAGCCCTCTGTGTTCTGAGCCTGTGGATTCAGCGCGCCATTATCGGGGTCCTCCGACATTAGGGATCTCACCTCCTCTTCAGAAGTAATTATATAGTGCTGATTTCGAAAATCAAAGATCAATTTACAGGGTATCCCCCACCGATAACTGACTTTTTGGGTTCTCAACCACAAGGTTACTTTCTGTAGGCGCTGCTGGCATGCTAGAGTGTAGGGAGCAAGGTCCTGGAAGAGCTGAATTTTCGTGCCTTGGAATCGTATAGAGTCCGAGTTCCTGGCTGCCGCCATAATTGCTTCCTTCTGGCGGAAGAAATGAACTCGGGTAAGCACATCTGGTACCAGGTTCCTTTTGAGCTGGGCCAATGAGTATACTTGGTGGTTCTATCTAATTGTAGTTCTTCGTTTGGTGGGAGGTCTAGAAGGGATCTGAACAGAGTCTCTACATATTTGGTTAGGCCCTGATCAGGAATCTGACGAGGAACTCCACGGAGGAGCAGGTTATTCCGTCTCGACCTGTGTTCTAGGTTGGCTTGCTTAGCCCATACGTCCTCTAGCTGTTCTTCGATAATCTTCACCCTTTCTGCTAGGGCCTCGTTGATATGGGCTTGTTCACATGCTGAGTTTTCCAGGTCACTGACCCTGGATTCAATCCCTCCTAGGTGGGAAGTCAGATCTGCAAGGGACTGTGCCAACAAATCTTTGGAGGTCTTGATCTCTTCCTTAATCTCTTGGGTAATGTCTTGTTTGAAAGATCTGAACATGCGCTCTAAGTCTTCCTTGGACATCGCCATGTTTTGGGACAGGATTGAAGGCGGGACTGGGTGGATCTCGGCCGTTACCAAACGTGTGGAATGTGAGCTCCCGGGTTGTGGCGCCAGGTAGGCTTGTATGCCATGTCCCTTTTTTTATGCCTGTTTTGGGCATCCGCCAGAGTGAAGATTGAGCTCCTGAGCCCTTTCAAACCCAACTTAGGTGTGGAAGCGTGGGCCGCCAGATGTATCTGAGCAGACTCTGGGGTTTTGACATAATGTCAGCTGGTAGGGTAAAGGGCTTTATTACCTATTTGCAGGGCTGTGTTATGGGGATCTTGGGAGGTTTGAAGGGTCCCTCGGGGAGTTAAGGCACCAAGGTAGATTGATCCGTGAAAGATGGGGTCTGAGATTCCTTCCCCGGGACAGAGCCGCACTCACCAACCAACAGTAGTTCAGCTCCTGATAACTTTGCAGGACAGGGATATTAGGTGTTGTTCCTTGGGGTCACAGCACCTCTCCAGCAGGGGTAGGAAGAGAAGAGGGCCGGGCTGCAAAGTTGCATTACGATCGACTTACCACCTCCTGGCATTCCCCATCTGCATCCAGTGGCAATCTGTCCCTTCAGTTTCTAACACTGCTTATAAGCCCTGAAGTGGACCATGGCATATGTCTGTTGCAGCTCCTCCTCATAACCGCCTCAGAGAGGGAGACCTTCAGCTCTCCACCGGCCCCTCTCCCCGGTGCTAGGGATCAGGCCGTCCCGCATCCCCATGCGCCGCCGACTCCTCGCAGGGCCCGGTGATTATTATATTCACAGGCCCAAGCGGCCCCCCAGGAGTGAAGCCGAGCAGCGAAGCCCAGCGGGATCAGTCTCCCGCCCACGGATGTTCCTTCGCTCCGCCGCTCAGCTCTCTCCCTCCCCGGGCTCAAGGCTTCTTTTGTGTGCCACCCCGAGCGATTCTCCAGGGGCGGCGCTGCGTTACGGCTCCAGGGATGGCCGGATCCTCAGCTCGCTCTAGTCCATCCAGGGCTCCACAGCTCCGGCCCTCCGATCTCCTCCACTCCGGCACGGAGGGCTGCTCTGTCTGCGGGCCAGCCACGGTACTGCCCCTCCCCCACCGCCAACTCTACCGCCGGAAGGCTCTCCCGGTCCCCCCGAGCTGCTGGGTTTTATAGGGCACGCGTCGCCATTTCCTTCCCTGTGATCGGCAGCATCAGCAGTTCCCGAGCTCGAGCAGCGGCCGTCATGGGGTGCGGTTCGGCTCCAAAACACAGCTGCCACATCAGGATTTCGTTGCGATCTCCCGCCGAGTAAAATCGGACTGGAATTTTGGAATTTTCATGCAAAAATCACATTGCTTGGGCCCCTTAGAGCGGAGCTCATGGAAAGCACAGCTGCATGGCGTGCCGTCAAGCCACGCCCCCCTTATTTTTGTATTTGTAAAGCGCACTGCAGACCTTAGGCATTGAGGCGCTATGAGAAGGCTTAGGAAGGCTTGATTCAGGGTTACATGAATGCGGCCCAAGCAGATACTTGGAAACAGAACTGGCTGAGATTGACAAGGACATTTTCATGACCGTTTCATAACAAATAGGCACAAAGCAGAGTACAATGTCAGAATCATATTACAGTACACATCACATAGGTTGTTAGACACAGAGTCTAGTATTTTTTTTTTAATTGGATTTATTGGATTTTCGTTTCACAAAACACGACATACAAAACACAACCATATATCTTTGCATACAATTAGCATTATTAGAGCAGTGCAACCAGGAACTACATTTATATTTGCGTATTTAGAGACACAGATGGTATAAGATACAGGTAGAGCTGAAACAGTGAACAGTGGCAGGTGACCAGATTTTGTCTGCTTTGCCGGGACAGCCCCTTGCTTGGTAGACTCGGCGCTCCATTGGAATGATGGCATCTACATCTGAGGTCCATTGTTCATAACTTGGCGCAATGTCTGAGCCCCACAGCTGTGCTATGTTTCTTTTGGCGATTCCTGTAGATGTTGAGAGAAGTAGCCGTTCGAAGCGGGACATGTCTCCTTCTTCTTCAATTCCCAGAAGAAGGAGTTTGGGGTCAGTCAGGATCGGGCGGCCCATGACCCTCGAGAGTCGTTCACTGCATTTATGCCAAAAGTGTTGTATTCGCGTACATTGCCATACGACATGGTAAAAGGTTCCTTCTTCTCGTCCGCATCGTAGGCACTTGAGGTCGCTTGTTTTACCCCATTTGTACAGAGCTACTCGGGGATAGTATATTCTATGAAGTATTTTCAACTGGATTAGCCTAATTCTCGCCCAGATTGCAATTTCTCTTGGATAAATCAGGGCCGAGATCCAATCTTCAGGTAGTATCGGTCCCACATTTCCTTCCCATTTCGCTTTCAGGTGTGCCAGCTCATCGTGGCAAAAGAGGATATGGCGTTATACATAGTGGATGTGACCTTGTTGCTGACACTGTCTAAGACTATGTTTCTCTCAATTGGCGTACACTCTGGCATGTCCGCTAGCTGATCCCTGTGTGCGCTGAGTGCATGCTGTAGTTGCCCATAGTGATAGCTTTCGGTGGCTGGAAGTTCATATGTAGTCAAGATCTCAGCGAACTGCATTATCTGATTGTTTGCATAAATTTGCTGGACGGTTTGTATACCGGCTGTTACCCAATTCGGCGACCTCGGGAGGTTACGGAGACCTGTGAGGTGGGCATTGTTCCAGATGGGTTGGACTGGGGTGAGTTTGTTGTCCCATCCTATGTGTTTGTCACAGAGTCTAGTTTTGATGGCCTTCCTGAAGGTTGCATGGGAATCAATCCCCCTGATGGAAGGGGGAAGGGAGTTCCACAACGTGGCCGCCATGTTGGGGAAGCTTGTACCACCCGCTCTCACTCTGCGGGTAGAGGGTACAGTGATTCTGTTGGTATAGGCCGCTCTGGGGGGCCTAATGGGAGTGTGCAGGCTGATCCTTTGAGCTAGGTAAGTTGGAGCATGACCGTGCAGGCACTTGTGCGCCAGGGAAAGTGTTTTGAAGGTAATTCTCTCCTTGACGGGGAGCCAGTGGACCTTCCTCCTGACCTTAGAGATGTGGTCACATCTTGAGATGCCTGTTGCGGCCCTGAGGGCATTGTTCTGTGCTAGTTGTAGTTTGGCCAGGTTTTTTTGGGAGGTGCCTCCCAGAAGGGCATTGCAGTAGTCCAGCCTTGACCCAATTATTGCCCTAGCTATGGTGAGGCAATTTGGTTGGGAGAGAAAAGGTCTGGCTGCATTGAGGAGTTTAGAGTGGTACGCTGCGGAGAAGGCAATTGCGTTAATCTGTCTGTTCATAGATAGGTCAGGTTCAATGTATACGCCCAGCGTTTTAATGACTTTGGAGACAGTGATAGGGATGTTATCTACTGTAAAGGATTGGTATTGTTCATCTAGTTTCCCCACGGTGGAAGGGGCCCCAATCAGCAGGAGTTCTGTTTTTTCGCTGTTGAGGCAAAGCCAGTTTTTAGCCATCCAGGATTGGATTGTGGTGTGAATGGCATTGAGGGTTTGGAGGTCAGATGTATAGTCGCCAGAGAGGGGGATCAGCACCTGGGTGTCATCAGCATAATTAGTGTATGAGATGCCCAGTGCGTCAAGAATTTTGAATAGGGGCCTAGTGAATAGATTATAAAGTGTGGGAGCTATGCACGATCCCTGTGGGACCCCACACTTGATGAGGGTGGGGTTAGCGCATGAGGATTCCGAGAAGACCTTCAGGACTCTATCCTGCAGGAAGGAAGTTATCCAGGCACAGGCCCTCGGGGAGAAGTTGGCTGCAGTGGAAAGGTGATGGCAGAGGATCTTGTGATCCACCAGATCAAAGGCAGCGGAGAGATCGAGGAGTAGAAGGAGCACAGGTTTGCCCGCGTCTCTTAGGTCGTCCATTTGGTTTTTTTGGTCGAGCAGAGCTGTTTCCGTGCTGTGCCTCGGCCGGAATCCGGACTGCCGTAGACCTAGAAGATGATTGTTTTCGATACATTTTTGGACTTGCAGGTAAGCTTCTTTGCCAAAATTTTGAGCAGGAGAGGCACCGTGGTAATGGGCCTGTAATTTCCTGGGATCAAAGGGTCGAGAGAGGGTTTTTTCAGCAGCAGTCTGAACCAGGCTTCTTTGAGTCCAGTTGGAACGTGCCCAGCCTGGAAAGGTGAGTTAATGAAGGCTGTGATAAGTGGGAGGCACAGTCCTAAATGATCTGAGCTGGGCAGGCATCTCCTTTGCAGTTGGAGGGCAGTGACTTCAAGTTCACTCATGTCTTTGAAGTCGAACATGGGCGCGGGGGAGGAGGGTGCTTCCACCGAGGCGGTGCTGTTACAATTGTCAAGAAGGTTGGAAAGGGCATTTTGGTGTGCTAGGATTTTGGTGTGTAGGGTTTCCAATTTGTCTAGCATGGCATTTTGAATTTTATTGCACCACGTGTCATCTTTTAGGAGAGTCGGAGGGGCGGGAGCGGAAGACTCCAGCTCTCGAAAGATAGCAAATATTTCCCTAGTTCCTGACTTGGCGCCTTCAATCCTTGTGTTATAGGAGGAGGCTTTAGCCTGAATGATGGCCCTTTTGTAGTCTTTGGTGACAGCCTTAAAAACATTGCATAAATATCCCTATTAACATCACATACGATGCAGCCAGCCAACTGTTATCAGAAGGGAGCTGCAGGAGCTGTGCTGGGTGTGGTTCAAGTAAAGGAAAACGTTGCTTATGGCGAACAGAAATCACTGTGTTTGAATAGTCCCCAAGGGGAAGTTTTTTTTAAATAAAATGTAATGCAAATTTTGCATTTAACAAAAATATTTAATCAGCAACACTGGTCTAAACTATTTTCCGCATAGTGAAGTAACTCATCACCAGTGCCATAGTAGTGGTTTAAAGTGGAATTGATATATCGTTTGGAAAAGAAGTAGCATGAAAGAAATAGCGCCGTTTAAAACTATCATTTTGCACATTTCCTTTGATTGGAGGTCAACTGCGAACTCCGACAGCTTAACCTCAACTCCTCGGGCCCCGCCCCCTTGTGGGATCCCCCACCAATTGTTTTCCATTTACACCACTGTATAAGGGAAATCGCTGGTGAAAACCTCACTGCATAGTTCAGGTGCTTTAACTTGGTTCAATTTAGGTCAGCAGCAACCGCACTCTACTGTAGTGGTATTGTCAGAGTGGGCCTGGATGCCCGTGAAGATGGCTACATTGGTCTTACGTTATTTTAGCCAACATTGGAAGAAGTCGATTTCCCCCCCATACAAAAACCGGACTTTTTCCATAGTTCACCCTCCAAACATCTGCTAGGGTGGATACTCCCTACCCTCGAATATCCTTTGGAGTTAGGACTTCTCTGATAAACGAACTCCGCTAGTATAAGTGCGCGAAGGACGCGCCCCGCTAATCTATATGTACACATCATCTTTTTAACGTTTACATATGCTCCGGGCAAGAAGCAATAGAGCACTTCGAGCGCGACCTGATTTTGTCAGACCTGTTCCAGAGTAGTACAGACATGGCATACAGACGTTTTGCGCGCTTGTCCAGTGAGACTGACTAGGTAATGCTACCCCGCTGCACGCTTTCGCTTTGTCACTGAGGAACAACTCCTCCCCTTCCTCCTTCCGACTTCACTTGCACCAGTCGCATTTCGCGCTGTGCACAGTTTTGAGCCAGGCGAGGAGCCGTAATCTTGAATCTGCCGGTGTAAACATGGCTGCGCCCGCAGCACGGGAGAACGAGGAGCAAGATGACATTCTGTACGATCTGCTTGTCAACACTGAGTGGCCGCCAGAGCAGGAGGTGCAGGTGAGAGCCGGGCGCACGAGAGGGGATCCGTTGTCTCGGCTAAGCAGTGCAGGCAGCGCCCGGTGCAAGTAGAAAAGCCACGTAGAGCGACCTCTGACCGCACAACACAGCGAAGCTAAGGCATATGTTATGCATACGTCAAGCCTTGCTGACGTGTCTCACTTTGAAATGGGCGCCTTTCGGTGCCACGTGTTCTGATTAGCTGTAACATAAGCAGTAGGCTCCTGATTGAGACTAGGACAGCATGTCAAGGCGAAAAAGCCCATCCACAGTGATAGGAAACCAGTGTGCTACTTTGATAATCCGCTACCCATGCTCGTAACACTGCAGAGAACATCTAGCAAACAGTATTTACACAGGCTGTTCCTTAACTTGAATACTTGCAGGTCATCACCTGAACTACGCACCCAACTTCATAGGAAATTCATTACATAACATCTTCACTGCAACTCAGTGGAAAATCTGAACATGCAACAGCCCAGCACTAGTAGTGGGAGTTATGTTAAAGGATATTTATACCACGCACTATCACCACCGGAGTGGTCCCCCGGCGCACTGGCTGGTCTGAAAAGCAAGAGGGTAGGATACATTTGTAGGACTGAGCGGGACCAAGCACAAGAGAGCTGTGATGTGGTGTTGGCAGCTCCAGTTTGGTTTACACTATTTGCTGAGTGTAGGTGTGATTTTTCAGTTGGTAGTTGTCATGTGCTGTTGTACGAGGCTATGTGTGGTTTGTTTTGTTGTTACGGCGCAGTGATGTGCGTGCGGTTTGTTGTGCAATATAGGTATGGTTGTGTTTGTCTAGAGTTTGAGAGGTGTAAGCAGAGGGATGAGTTTTTTAGTAGGTTGGTTAGTTTTGTCGCTCCATCGTACCTCCTCCTCTACGTGTGCCACGCAACCCTGCCAGTGTCTACCTGCTCTATTCTGAGCTGGGTTGTGGGTTGTCTGCAGGGCTAGTTAGTGATGATGGCTCCTCCCCCGTGTTCAGACTAATGGATGTCTACACCGCTTTGGCCCCTGTCATATGCTGGTGTGCAGCCGCCATTGCCTCCCTGGGGCCCCTTAAGGTGGTGGGGGGCTCTTCTAGTCCTCCTTCTTGCGATATGTGTATTCATTCTGAGGGGTGTGGGTGTTGCTCATTCGTTTTCATCCAGTTCTGAGTTGAAAAGCCAGGTTTTTAGGAGTTTTCTGAATTTTAGATGGTCCTTTGGTCCTTTGTGTTTCGTATTTCTCTTGGGAGGGAGTTCAACATTTTTGCAGCTAGGCAAGAGAACGCTGATCCACCAAGGTTTTTCCTTGTGTACGGTTTAGGTTCCAGGCGGATGTCATTGCTGGTTTTGAGTGTTCTGGTCGGCTGGTTAATGGTGATTTTCTTTTGTAGGAATTCTACTCCTTGGCCTTGGATTGCTCTGTGCATTATGCACATTGTTTGAATGTGATTCGTTTTTTGACTGGCAGTCAATGTGGCATCTTTAGCGCAGGAGTGATGTGGTCCCTTCGTGAGAGTTTGAGGAGAAGTCTGGCCGTTCCTTTCTGTGTACATTGCAGTTTCATCAGTAGATAATCCGGCATTCCGAGATATAAGCGGTTGGCGTAGTCTATCCTGGACGTAATGAGGGAGATGATGGATAGTGTTTTATGCGTAAAGGAGAGGAATGGTAGGATCTTTTTGATTGCGTGTAGGTGGAAGAAGCATTTCTTGATTATTGCGTTTTCTTGCGGTTCTAGAGTTAGCTTGTTGTCCATTAGGATTCAAAGGTTTTTGACTATTTTTGATGGCGTGGACGCTGTTCCTAGTTCTGTGGGCAATGGGATGTATTGGTTGCTTTCCTGGTTTTTGGATATAATCATGATTTCTGTCTTGCCCGGGTTGAGTTTGAGGCTGTTTGTGTTCATCCATTTGTGTAGTTCTTTCAGACAGACTACTAGCGTTGTGTTCTCCTTTTGTACATATTTGATTTTGTAGATGATTTGGGTGTCCTCTGCGTAGTTTTAGCAGGTGAGGCTGTGCATTTTGATGAGGTTGATTAGTGGAGTCAAATAGATGTTGAAGAGGAGTGGGAATAGGGAGGATCATTGCTGTACTCCCATAGGTGGTGTGCCACAGCACGGATTTCAATAGTTTTTATCAATGCTCTTTATGTTCTTTCAGATAGGAACTATTTAACACAGAGCAGCGTTGTGTCAGTGATCCCTATTTCTTCCAGTCTCTTGATGAGGATGTTGCGACTGACTGTGTCGCACGCTGCAGAGAGGTCAAGTAGTATCAGTGCAGAGTTTTTGTTGGAATCTGCGTTGGTCAAATAGAAGTGTAGCCTTTGTTCCTCTCGTAGATTTTAAGCCGACTTGTGCCTGGTCCAATAGTTCTGTGTGTTCCAGTGTTCGTTCGTAGACATTGGTTTCTAGCAGTTTTGCCAGAAAGGGTTTGATATCTGTCTGTAGTAAGAATGGTCTTCCGCATCGCCCGTAGTATCCTTGAGAAGTGGTTTGTGTACGCAGATTTGAAAGACCACAGTACTCTCCCCGTTGAGGGCTATTGGTTGAAGGTTTCTTTGGCATTTGTGAGAAACCTGAGGGTGTTCTCCCATGTAAACCGTGAGAATCCTCTATTCAGGTGGTCAGGGGAGGGCCATCGCTTTTGGATCCCAACCCTGGGGATGGACAAGCGAGGGAGGAACACGTGGGTAGGGGAGTCCGGGGGAACAAACCTGGGAAGGTATCGGGTAATACTATCCCCACCAAAAATATTGCCGTACATATGGTCGTCGGGAACGGCCATAGGCGATATTTTTGGTGGGGATAATTTATGGGGTAAATGGGTGGGGGGGTTGCAGGGGTGTCCCCCGCTCCCTTTAAAAATATATGGGGGCTGCGGGGGTGTCCCCCGCAGGTTCCATGGGGTAATATCGCCGCAAACATATGGCGACATTTTTGTATGGCGACATTTTTGTATGGCGATATTATCACATGGAACCCCTGGGAAGCCCTCAGGTGAGACATGGTATGATACTGGGACAGTGAGGGGTGATAATGATAACCCTGAAGTTATCATGGGGTTATTTGGGTCTCTCTCTCTCTCAAATCATAGACTGAATCCTAACCACAGTAGAAGACAAAGGGAAGTATAAGAACCAAATGGAACAGAGCATATTTTTTAACCTCGACACCAACCTGTTCTCCCCACCCCCACCTCAGATCGTCAGACTTGTAGAAGTCAGTCTTCCCATTCCCTCCTAACAGCAGTTCGGGATAAAACGGGAACAGGGGAATTACCCAGGATATATAAAATAAGACTTGGTATTCCCCCTCTTCCCACTTTTCCATCAACCTACTCTCCCTCAGCCTTTCTGGTCTTTTGCCAGTCCTATCCCGTACACCCTTCCCCATTTCCAACACATACTGAGATGACGAAGAGGTGTCCGAGAGTAATGAAGATTACCTATAGCAAAGGTACCTATAGTACTGATAGGAGGAAGATGAATAGAGAGGTATACTGCAACACACTACCAGTATGTCCCTTTAACGAGGTCAGGCAGAGTCAGGCACTTGACAACAAACTATGCACACCTGCATTATGTTGAACACCGACTAAAGTATAAAGGATAGAGTTTAGCTACAGAGAACGAACGAGCCATGGGAGCAGAACATCAGGAAGTTGCAGCAGAGGTATCCAGTGGAGAACGGGATGCAGAGACGCTGACTCAGTGTCTGGTGAGGGTCAAAGAGTTGCAAGGGAGCCGTGTCTCCAAGGAGCCGGAATTGTGAACCCTGGTGGGTATGTTGAATCATGTTGGCAATGTGAAGCAAAGTGCTTGTTTCTTTGGTCGGGATCCAGACCCCAGGAATGTTTGAGGGACAAGTGGTGAGACCCTGACCTCTGCGCAAAGATAAGAGGGCATTGGAACCATCATCGTGCTGACCGGTGAGTTTCTAGAAAACCGGTGCGCGTGTGAGACTGGAGCAGGAGAAAAGGAATATAAAGCGTGCAAGTGACACGGAAAAGAAAGTTTGAAAGCAGTCGAGCGGCACAGTAAGTGAAAAGCAATTGAAATTAAAGGAAAATAGTTGGAAATAATGTGGAAGTAGGCAAGTGGCACGAAAGAGAAAAGAGAAAAAGTGAAAAGTCAAACGTGCAAGAAGCATAGAACAGTGAACAGTGAGAGTTGTGCAAGTGGCACGAGGAAGAAAACAGTGAAAGTGAAACGTTCAAGAGGCACGGTCTAAGAAACAGTGTGGAAGTAAAGTGTCCAAGAAGCACAGGATGAAAGCCAAGTACAGTGTGCAAGAGGCACAGGAAAGTAATATTAACAAGGTGACTCGGAAGACAGTGAACCTAAATATCAGAGTGGTCACGCATAGGGGAAAGTAAAGCTATGCGTTCTCGAAAGTCTCTGATATGCATCAGTGTTGAAAGAAAAATAAAGATAAAGGGCCTCATTACAAGCCTGGCGGTAACCATGCTGGATAGAACCGGCAGGTTGCCGCTGGACTTAAAAATTGTTCCGGCGCCTGGTGTGCTGGTAACAGCAGGGGATTCTAACCCCGCCGGTCCGGAAAGTCAGGCGCCGGAAAATGGAAATCCCCATTCCCATAGAGTCCTAACGGTGCCGGTACCTCAGTGTAAGTCTGCCTAGAGTGGCCGCTTTGTCCGGCAGGGTTAGACCTGCCGGGCACAGCAACTCTGGCAGGCAGACTCGCAGTGTGCCGGTCCAGGAACACCGGTGCCGGTAGGCTTACCGGCACCGTTGTTACCGGACCGGCATACTTCTAATGAGGCCCAAAGTCATTTAAGAGAAGGTGGAAAAAGGGGAGCTACAGAAGTGAAGTAGGAGAAAAATCCTCAGTGTTTTGAAAGACTGTTTGAATCCAAAGGAGAATCCTAAGAAGCTGAACCTTTTGTGTTTTGTAAAACTTTGAAACTAGAGAAGCTTGGGGAAGGGAACCCTGAGAGGCCTAAAGGAACTGTGAGCTTTAGGAAGCTTGGGGAAGGGAGCACCAAGAGAACTGGGAACGTTTTGTGAACTAATCTGTTTTGAAACTAGAGGAACAGTGCCTTTATTTTATTTTTCTTTTATTACATTTGTTATACGCCCAAACCCGGGGGTAACACGGCGTAGTTACAGACAATGGGAGAATGCAATCTTGGAGAGAACAAAGTAGTACACAGGAATAGCAGTCGAAAATATACAATAATATACAAAGCAGTCAGATATGTACAGTTAATTGGAGCGGAGTAGTGCTCTGGTTCAGTTAGAACTTATTGAAGAGCCAAGTCTTCAAGAAGCTTTTGAATTTGGGGAAGGAGGTTTCGTTCATAATGTGGGTCGGTAGCGCATTCCAATGTCTGGGGGCCAGCGTTTTGAAGCTACTACCCCCTGCTTTCTCTCTTTTGTATCTGGGGGTTTCAAGGTATGCGTTTTTGTTGGACCTGAGGAGTCTGGTTTGGGGCTTCATCATGACTGTGTTGTTGAGGTATTTAGGTGCTTTGTTGGCCTTGCATTTGTGGGTGATGCTCAGGGTTTTAAATGGAATTCTGGCTTGGATGGGGAGCCAGTGTTGGACTCTTCTGGTGTTGGAGATATGTTCAGATTTTTTGATGCCTAAAGCTGCTCTGAGGGCTTTGTTCTGCATAAGTTGAAGTTTGGCTATGTTGGCTTTGGAGGTGCCAAGGAAGAGGATATTACAATAGTCTAGTTTAGACACTATGAGTGCTCTGGCTAGAGTAACACAGTTGTTGGCTGAGAGGAATTTATGGCTGAGGGAGATGAGTTTGGAGGTGTAGGAAGTGGACGAGGCTAATGTGTTTACTTGTTTAGAAATGGATAGTGTTGCATCTAAGTAGACGCCAAGGGTCTTGACTTGTTTAAGAACAGGGATTATGGTTCCATCGATGGTGAATGAATTGAAAGCGGGCTCGATTTTGATTTTGCTGTAGGAGCCTAGTATGAGGAGCTCGGTTTTGTCATCGTTGAGACAAAGGCTATTATTAGCCATCCAGTTTTGGATGAGTGAGTAAATTTGGTTAACCAGGAGGGAGTCTTGTTCATGATTGCCTGAGAGAGGAATGAGGATTTGGGTGTCATCGTCGAAGTTAGTATAGATGACACCCATGGCATCCAGCGCTGCAAATAATAGCTTAGTATAGGCGTTATACAGAGTGGGGGGTAGGCAGGAGCCTTGTGGCACACCTGCAGGGACAGGCACTGGGTCTGCTGATTCTTTGCCGATGGATACTCTGGAGGTCCTATCAGCCAAAAATGATTTGATCCAGTTGGTGGCGTTCTGAGCTAGGTTGAAATTGTTTGCTAGAGTGTTAGAGTTTATCGTGGTCAACCAGATCAAAGGCCGATGAGAGGTCCAGGAGCATCAGTAGACAGAGTTTACCTGCTTCTCTAGTGGAATCCATTTGGATCTTAAGATCAAGAAGGGCTGTCTCTGTGCTATGGTTGGGACGGAATCCTGACTGTCGGTCTCCTAATAGTTGATGTTGTTCCAAATGGTTCTGAATTTGGCAGTAGGCTATTTTGTCAATTATTTTTAGGAGAAATGGGACTGTTGTAATAGGTCGGTAATTAGTGAGTATTGATGGGTCCAGGGATGTTTTTTTTAGTAGTGGTGTCACCCATGCGTTTTTGATACTGGTGGGGACTGTGTTTGTGAGGAACGAGGCATCGATTAATTCAGTGATGATGGGTGTAAGGGTGGGAGCACAGACTTTCACTAGGTGGGAGGGGAATTGGTCTTCTTTACAGTTGGAAGCTTTGAGTTTCATTATGGTGTCATATACTTCTTTGTTAGACACTGGTGTGAATTGAAATGGGGGGCCAGTAGTGGCATTTGATGTGGTCATTGATATGGTGGGTGGAGTTTTGTCAGCTAGGAGCGTTTTTTTACTGTTGGTTTTATTTTGCAGTAGAAGGATTTTAGATGAGAGTGCGTTTTGTATAGTGGTGCACCAGTCTTTGCTAGCGTTGGAAGGTGCTGAGGTTTGACAAGGGTTTTCGAGCTCTCTAAGGATGGTAAACAGTTCTTTGCTGTCTGAGGACGCATTAGCAATGCAGAGGTTGAAGGCATTGGCTTTTTGGGTGATTATTGCTGACTTATATGTTTTGTTGGCTTCACCGAAGGTTAATGCCGATTCTGGGGTATTGTTTTTCTTATGGAGGTGTTCAAGTGATCTTTTTGTGCGTCTTAAGGCTACAAGTTCCTCATTAAACCAAGAGCAGGAACGTTTGTCAGGTC
This sequence comes from Ambystoma mexicanum, assembly GCF_040938575.1. Taxonomy (NCBI): domain Eukaryota; kingdom Metazoa; phylum Chordata; class Amphibia; order Caudata; family Ambystomatidae; genus Ambystoma; species Ambystoma mexicanum. The sequence continues at coordinate 410,978,745 of NC_090927.1, forward strand.
TACGGGTTTTAGTGGTGATGGGAGCAAGTAGGTCGATAGTTGGGTAAGGCATTGTTGGTATTGTTCTGCTAGACAGGAGGGGTTGTTGGTGCCTAGAATTATCTGGGCAAAGGCAGCACTCGGGGCTGAAGTGAGTTTGTCGGAGGAGAGCTTTTTGATATTTCTAGTTTCAAATGTTTCTGTTTTTTAGGGGTGATGTGCTCTGTACTGGCATTGTCTATAGTGAAGTTGATTACATAGTGATCTGACCAATTGACTGGGAGGATGGAGTCAATGGTGAGTTGAGAGTGAGAAGCCAGTCTAAGGTTCTTCCTTTTGCGTGGGTGGGTTTATCTATCAGTTGTAGGAAGTTCATTTCTGACATGGCTGTATAGAATGTAGATGCTTCTGAGTCCAGGGGGTCATTGTATCCTAGGTTAAAGTCACCCTGGACTATGAATTTAGTTTTAGGCTTGATGAAGGGCGTTAGGAGTAGTGGGATGTCCAGGTCGGGGTGTGTATTTTTATTGGGTGATCTGTACACCGCTAGTAAGTTAGTAGTGATTTTGGGGTTGGAAGTATACTTCACTAGTAGGAGTTCATAGCCTTGTATCTGTTTTATTGGGCTAACTCTGATTTCCAGAGTGGTTTTGGCTATTATGGCAACTCCGCCTCCTTGGGTATTTGTCCTGTCTGTTCTAAGGATGCTGAATCCTGGGGGAATGGCAAGGGCTAGATATGGTCCTGCTGCTGGGTGGAGCCAGGTTTCAGTGACCACCAGCATATCAAGGTGTTGGTCCTCAATGAGGTCATGGATATCTATAGCATGGGCACCTAGTGAACGGGCATTGGGGAGTGCACTTTTGAGGGTGGAGGTGGGGGCAGGGGGTGGTGTGTTACCTAAAATGGGGGAAAAGACAGTGGTTTTGTTGGTTTGGTGTTTGAGTGGTACGTTGTGGATGCTTTTGTGTTGGAAATTAATGGGCAAGGTGTTTAGTTTGGTCGGTGTATAGGGTGTGGTGGTGAGTGAGGTAGCTAATACGGACATTTTAGTTCTAGACATGAGTCTATTGAGTCTTTCAATACCCAGGATGGGTGTGGCCCTATCATTAATGCTAATAGTTATGGTGTGTTTGTATATAGATGGGTTGAGACTAAGGCACAGGATGTCTGAGGTTGCTACATTCTTGATGGTGGTGTGTGTAGTGTGGGATTGAGGAGATGTTGAGGGGAAAGAGGGGTGTGTGGGGAGGAAAGGGGTGGGGCAGGGGATGGGGAAGTGGCGTGGACAGCCTAGTTTAGCTAATCCTTCGCCAACCTTGATGAAATGTCCTCTTGTGCATGGTGTAGCATTAGGGACTATACAAAAGGGGAACATGGTAATGGTAAGGAGCGCCAGCATTATATTGGTGGGGGCTGAGTAGGCAGAGATAGAGTTCAATGAATTATTTAGACACATAGGATGGGTGCAATAATCCAGCGCAGGCAAGCAATGCACTAGTGCAGTCACAGCATCAGCATGGGTCACTAGCAGGGTGCATAGGCAATGGGTCACCTAAATTCGATTTTTTTCAAACAGGGCGAAAAGCATGGGTCACTATATATGGCAAAGTCATGGCTTCAGGTATTTCGGTTACCTTGTATGTGGCAGTTAGGGGATGGCAGACACAAACAGGAACCAAACAGGTGCTGGCCTTGTAGCAGTGGGCCTTGGTGAATGTGGGCCGGCTTCGCCGGCCGGTGATCAGGGATTGGTTAAGGCGCTAGGCCAGCCAATCCGGTTGCAGGCAGGTCGATGGTAGGGAGTCAGGCAGTCAGGCCAAAGCAAAGGCGGCCATCTTTAAATATTCTCCTCCTCGTTGGCTGTAATGGTGGAGAAGCAGCTGGTGGGCAGTGATGGTGCACTGATGCTGTATTCAGTGCATCAAAGAAATAGAACGATTCCTTCGCAATTATGAGGAATGCTCGCGTTGAATGGCGCGTATTTTAAAAGTGCGAGGGGGGGGGGTGCGCAGGGAACCCAGCAAGGATGCCTGGGCTTACCTGGGGCACTCTGAAGCTTCCTGGGATGAGGCACTGCTCCAGCAGTGCCTCTCCTGATCTGTCGGCTGGATTCTGGAGCCTTGAGTCCAAGAGCACTTTTTGAGTTGAACTATATTTTGAACTGGCAAACCTAAACCTGACGAGAAGGCCATCTGAATCCAGCCTTGTTTTATACTTTCATTTGAAACACCTATGTTTCTTTTAGAGAAACCCTACACAACTTTTGTTTCATTAATGAGGCCAAGCATAGGTTTGAAACAGAATTTTTTTTTTGGGGGATTTATGGACATCGACCATCCTTAGAAACATCAGTTGAGGGAACACCAAAAATAGCGATAGGGCAAGATAGGCATTTCACCAACCTTAAGTCTTTTAATAAAGGTTTTCCAACTATTAACTTTGTGTCTGTGTCTTCTCTTGATGCCATGCCTGCCTCACACATCCAATGGTGTGCATTGTGTAAGGATTAATTTATAGATGTCTGGTGGGCATGGGTCCATTGGGGAGCCTGCTTTATTGCTAAGTTTCACCAGCTTGAACAAATCTCTTTACTGATATTTGTGTAAAGCTTTGCAGGTTGTTCTGTGGTTCCAGGGTTGGTGGAACATGGTGCATGGTCTGGTTGATTGGTCTGGTTTGTATGATCCGATGTATGTCAGTGATATTATTTTTGAAGTGGTCTGCAAGGTTGTTGCATAGTTTTTGTGAACGTACCGGTGTGTTGTTGCATACAGGTGGGTTTCTCATCTCATTTATGACGTGGAATAGTTCTTTTTGGGTGTTGGTGGCTATTGTGATTCGGTTGTCGTAGTATTTATTTTTGGCTTTGAGAATTTCCTTTTTGTATGCTCTGATTTGTTTTTGTATAGTTTATTCTTTTTGCCTGGTCATAGTTTTTCCTCCATTTCCTGAGTTTTGTTTGGGTTGCAGTTTTCCTTTGGCTTCTTTGTGGTTTTTGGTGGGCTGTGGTTATGGACGAGGGGGCGTGATCGAGGTGGGGGGTCTTACAGTCTTTTAGTAGATTTGGGTAAGGAGGGGCTTTTAAAGGCCCAGAGGATGATGCTTCTTCGGTGCGTGCCCTTAGGTGTCCTTATCCATTGGGTGAACTATCCCTTGGTTCTGGGTATTGTAGGGGCGAGGGGTGAGGTTGTGGTTGTTTAACCAGGGGTAGTAAACTCTTGCGGTTTGGTTGTTTGTAGGTATTTCCTTTCCGCCGCTGATTTTCTTTTGTTTTTTTGCTGTTTATCTTGTGGGTCCTTTGTATGATGTTGTAGAAAGAGGGTGGGTTGTGCGGCTAGCTAGCTGTTGAGTCGGTAAAGACCCGGTTGGTTCGCGTGCAACGGGGAGGGTGTTGCGATGGGGCACCGCTGATGGTGCGGCAACAACCTAAAATTGGGGCTTTGTGCTAGGTGGGAGAGCTGGGTTATGCGGAACCCGCAGTTGGTGCTGGTGCCTGGGTTGGAGACACAGTGATTACTCAAAAGGCACCTGTACCTTAGCTACCAGGGATTGTGGGGTGGCCAAGCGGGGTCAAAGTAGCAGTATTCTGCTTGGGGATGCCTGGTAAGAGGGTGGGGGCCTAGGATTGAATTAAAAAAAATATATAACGCGTTGATACCTAGCTTTGGGATACTTAGCAGATGGGGGAGAGTCCCTGACTGAGGACGCAGCAGAGAATGTGGTAGCACTTAGATTTGGGATGCCTGGCAAGGGGGATAGAAGCTCGGATTGAGGACACAGCAGCAATGCCAGGCATAGCTAACAAAATAGTTGGCCTAGAGGTCAGATATGGTTGACTGCAGTGTGGCTATGCTGAATCTAATGACACCTAGTGACACCTAGATTTGGGACACCTGCCTAGTGTGGGAAGGGCCTAGAATGGGTGTGCAACAGTAATGCAGTAACCCTCATAATTGGGATAAATGGACATAAAATGGGGCAGAACAGTAGATGTAGTAACAACTAGATTTAGAAGGCCTGGAGAATGGCCTAAAAAGGGGGCACAACAGTAAATGAACAATAGTAAATGTAGTAACACCTAGATTTGGGACACTTGGATAGAGGGACAATGGCCTAAAATGGGTGCACAATAGTAAATGCACTAACACCTAGATTTGGGACACCTGGTGTGAAGGCATCATGAAGCAAGACACAGACAACAGACTTGTGTTTAAAACTTAAGCACTTTATTAAATCAAATGGGTGGATTCCTGAAGGTCTATCTTGCCCTATGTTAAGGTGGGATTTGCCTATTGGAATAAAAGTAAGGGAAATCTGAGTCAAATAGTTCCACTTGTAAGTCTGTCTGTGTCCACAACCTATACTTATCCTCACCATTTAGACTAACAATGCGTAGAGATGTTAATAACCAAAGAAGCAACGTTCAATGCAAAGTTCAGTGCTTCTACCAGCTCTCTGCTTTCTTTCCCTGAGTATAACATAGTCCCACAAAAGTCTCAAGATCACCTCTTTCGAGCTCCAGGCAACATGGTTCAAGATTCCTGTGGTTCCCTTCCCCAAGTCTCATTCAACACAATTCCAAACCAAAAGGGGAGGGATTGGAGACTGTGCTCTCAAGACAACATAAACCGTTTTTTCTCAGTCTCGGGGCTCCCTTCCCCCAGACTTCAACTTCACCTTTTGTACTTGTAGTTTGTTTTATTAGTTAGTTATCCCAATATGCTGGGTCTTCAGTGTCCAGGGTTCACTGGTCTAGGCACAGTTGTCAGACCACACAGTGGACCCATTGCAGGTCAATCAACCAGGATCCCTGGGCTTTACAGTCCCTTGCCGGTTCGTTGGCACTTGATCCTGTGCGCCAAGGGTTTCCTTGGTGTTTGTTCCTGTGCCCCTTGATGCACCTTGGCACTCACTCCTGTACTCCAAGGTGGTTCTTGGCACTTGCTCCTGTGCACCAAGGGAATTCAAATTCTGTTTAATGTCTTTTATATGGACCCCCTGGCTTCAAATTGCTTAAGGGTTTTAATGTGTTTTAAAAATGAATTGCTCTCAATTCAATAGTTATTTGTGTTGCTTAAGGGTTACATTTCATTCTGGAAGGAAAACACTTGTGTATTCAAAATGCATTCTTGTTCTTTGAGTTCAAATATAAGTTGTAAATGCACTTGTTAAATATAAGTTAGCCTGGACGCGCTGTCGTGAGGCTGGGAAATGGCCGCTGCCTGAGAGAGCTCCGACACAGACTGTCTTACATCTTTCATTTATCCTGCTTCGCCGGCACGGTCCGTTGGTAGCTGAGCTCTACCAGGGGTATAAACCTCTTGCGCAACAGAAGAAACAGCTGGGAATTTCAAACGTGCAGAGATTTGGCTGTGCCAGCACCAGGCTGCACGAGCACGCTGGCGCCATCCTGCCCCCCTCCCACCCCCCGAGCTGGGTGCCTTCAACACATGCGGCTGCTCTCCCTCAGTCCCCTTAGAGCGGACATGCTTCCCAGGCCGTCGTCCGGCAGTGCTGGGTGTACCAGCACCGGAGGGAAAGAAGAAAGGAAGAAGAAAAAAGAAAGGAAAAGAAAGACTATCGGCTGCACGCTGTGATTGCGGGGTCCAGCTGGCCCTCATATCTCCTCCTCCTGATAACGCTCACCCACCAGGCAGAGATCCGTGGGCGCAACTCCCCTGTGATGTATTGACTGTGGGAGCGACAGCGGGTGCAGGGAGAGGGGGCGCTGCGAGCACTGGTGCCCCCTGTTTGGCTACCCGGTTCCACTATTGGTTCTACCTACTAGTGCCGGTTCTGCGGCACCCCAACTTGCCCGGCGTTCATCCTTGGATCGGAGACCCGGCTATGAGGGACCTTCTGCCTCCAACCTGCACCCCTGCTGAGGCGCCGTACTGGGCTCTCAACTGGTGTCCTGATCTGGCGGGGACAGTTATCCCTGACCCAACTCTCCACACTTCCTGCAGAGTCCTCGTGGTGGACCCTGAGCTGCCCTACATACTTCATATCCCTCATTGTCCCGACCGAGCCCCGCAGTCTCTCCTGAGTAGTGCGGCCACCCCCACATGAACATTGGAGCGCTTCTGGAGGACGACAGGGGTGCTTAAGTGGGGGCTAACCCCAAAGTAACCTGCTTATGCAGCGCTGTGGGTTTCTGCTCGGGTTGGTGCCGGCCCTGCGGGGCCCATCAGCTGTACACTGACATCGATGCTGGAGTCGACGCGGAGCACCAAGGTGCCCTGACCACCCTGTTTGCCTGGGGATACGCCCGAGTGCTGTTACTGGCACCTGCCAGGCACTGATCACGGTTGGAGGGGATTATGCAGCCTGTTCCTTGCTTCTGCCTCCAACGCCCCCCCTGAGGAGCCCCCCTTTTTATTTTATTTTTTAATTTTTTTTACAGGGAGATCCTGACTCCTCCCCCTCACCCCCACAGCCCAGGAGTTAGTGTTCTGGCGCACGACCACACCCACCCCCCGGTATCGCTGGTTTTCACCTTCGCTTACCTCCCGAATGGGCACCTGTAGCAAGTCTCTGAACATTATAACCTATCTGCCCTACTACACTGTGCCCTTGGAGTGATCAACGCTATAATCTCCAATCTTGTGCTTTGTGCCCGGCACACCAGCCGACCCTGCAATTATAACATGCTCTTTGTAGACCTACTGCACCTGTCCCCCGGACTGCGACCTTACCCACTCTCTGGCCCCCTCAGGAATACATCCTGCCAGTGCCCTGCTGTGACCTCCTGTACAGACTGACTGGGACATCAGACCTGCGTGATAGCTGACCCAACGGATACCCACCTACCAACGTGGGGGTAAAGGTTGGGAGTGGCTGAGCCAGCTAACCCTTTAGGTGATCACCTCCTCTGCCCCACCCCCTCTCCATCTGTCATACCCTCTGTGGGTCAATAACTGTCCATACTCAGGAATAACAAGGTCCTGCTGCAACGCTGGTGGCCCTGGCGGGTCGACCGCCAGCTCTCTTCACGTAACAGACGCTCCCCTGAACATCCTGAAGGAATTGAACCCCTACTGGCCTGCCCGACCGCCTCCAATACCTAGTGCATCCTCATCCACCCTTCGCACTTCCCGACCCAGCTAAGCCTCAGAAAAGCTCCTCCATCAGATCTTTTGGTGTCCAGGTGGAAAACGGTGACCGGTTGATCCCTGACCTTGTCGGGTGTATCCTTGAGGGGTCAGTGGATCCCCTATTACCTAGCAGGAAGCTGACACGTTGACCATCCTTTGTCACCTTCATATGGGGAACCCCAAGCGACAATCAAAAATGGAACAGCATGCTAGGTCAAACCAGCACCCACCACCCCCTCCGATCTCCCGGGTCCTTCACAGCTGGACGTTTCTACACTCCATCAGATGCTACTGGCCTTAAAGGGGAGCACTGACAGTTTGGGGGCAAAGATAGATGAACTAACCTGCAAGGTGGACGTCTCTGCGGTCCAGATCGAAAAGCTGTGTGGCCGTATGTCGGAAGCGGAACAACGTATTGGTGATGACGAAGACAAGATAGTAACTCTCCAGCAGGAGGTTGCAACCCTCCAGAAGAACATCAAGAAAGTAATGGCCAAGAACAATGATCTTGAGGGGAGATCTAGGAGGAACAACATTCGGATAATGGGAATCCCTGTATCAACCCCCATTGATAATATGGAGACCTTCATTGAAAAACTGTTCATAGAAGTCCTGGAGAACCCCCCCACCCCTGTTACCCACATGTGCATGGATGAGCAAGCGTACAGGTCACTGGCGGCCAGGCCCCCCCCCCCGGGGTGTCCTGGAGAGGGTGATAATAGCCTGCATCTTCAGCTAGCGGAACAGGGACATTCTGCTTTGGGCTGCCAGGGAGAGTGGGGAGCTGCGCTGGGGTTCCACGACGATTCAACTCTTCCCGACTTCAGTCCGCCGGTGCAGTACCTGAGGAAGACTTTTTTACCGGCCAACAATATCCTTCGGAAAAAAAGATGTACGATACTCTATGCCATTCCCAGACAGGCTGAGGTTGGTCCTGGATGGCAAGATTACCTTCTTTACGTTGCCTGAAGCTGCAGAACGTTTTGCCAAGGATATTCCGGCCCCAAGGCTCTCCCCTCGTGGAGACCCGTAATAATCCATCTCAAAAGTTGCCTAATTAACTGCTCTTCCTGACCGCACCATCCTAGTGGTGCATCAGTACTGTACCACCACATGTTGCAGATAACTTGCCCCCCTTGAGGGGCCACGGCAAAGACACCATTTGCTACATCAGGCCTGTGTCATATGGAGCGTCCCCAGCTAACGCGACACTCCCCCCCCCCCCCCCCTGTGCCTGTCGGCAACCCCATTTTGTTGCCAGCAGTTCTTTAAGTTACAAAGTTTTGAGTTACCTCACTCTCTGGAGTAGGGATGATAGGGGTGGGGAGGGGGAATTGGGAGCCGGTAAGTTTTTGTTTTCTGGCATGGGTGTCGGGTCGACGGGGCCTCTTGGGACGAGGATCTGTTTGGGCTGTTTTCCCCCATAGTTAGGGGTATTCAGAAGTGCCACTTAACAATTGACATTTATGGAGCCTATATCTCTAGGAGGAAGAATGGGTCACTCCCAACTGCAACACTCTGTGCCAGGATTGGGTGGCAGGGAGTTCTAATTCCGGGGTCCTGGTCTCCCATTCACATGTTTATTACCCGAAATGACACGAGAACATAATGTGGTATTTAATGTAATGACCTGGAACATAAGAGGAATCACAAATGTGAAGAAAGCACGTCTGGTAGAAAATTGTGTAAAAAACCATGGTGCTAATATACTGTGCTTGCAGGAGATGCACCTGACACTGAGTGATAAACTCCCTGGCTTGTCGGGGTGGGGAGTACACAGATATGGCTCGCCCTATTCGTCATAGTTCCGTAGTTTCGCCACTTATGTTCACCAGTCCCTGGAGTTTAAATTGCATGCTTAGATGGGAGGAGACGAAGGGCGATTCCTGATGTTTGCGGGTGAAATAGCAAGCTGGAAGATAACAATCATTAACATATACGCCCCGAATACCGATGATCCGGATTTGTTTCAGGCCTGTGCGACCCATCTATACACATACCCAGACTATGAAATAATCTGGGCTGGTGATTTTAATATAGCCCTCTCCCTTGACCTAGACGGATCCACTCTGCCCCTGCACCCCGTTCCGAAAGCGTCTCAGAAATGGGAGGTTATAGCTAAGTATCATGGACTTCATTATTCCTGGAGACTACTGCACCCTCTGGCCAGGGAATATTCATACTACTCCGCGGTACACAGTAACTCCTGCAGGATTGACTATGTAATGGTATCGTCAAACTTGCCCAGAATGTCAGAAGCCCACATTCTCCCCCACTCTTTATCGGACCAATTCACCGGTGCTGGTTGAGATTAGTGGCCCTCCTCGTTCTCCCAGGCATATGCTCTGGCGCTTTAGAGCCCGCGCCTTGGAAGATATAGTGTTTCTGGAGAAGATCAGGCGAGACATTCAGACCTTTTTTTAAATGAACACAGGATCAGTAGCAGATCTGAGAATAGTATGGGAAACGTTCAAAGTATTCCTTAGGGGATGCTGTATCGCAAAGGAGGGTGGGGTCCTAAGGGCCATACAGCGTTCCATCTCCTCCCTTGAACGCGAGATCAAGCTTTTAGAGATAAAACAGGGTCTCCATGATACCCACGAAGGGTGATGCTGACTACGTACTGCTAGGGACGAGCTGACCCTCCTCACCGAAAGGGAGGAGCATTACCTGGGTGATCCGATTACGACCACCTATGCCGAGGGGGACCGCCCAAGCCGTACCCTGGCTTGGGTGATCAAACGCGAGCATCAACTAGATTCCATATTGGAAATCGAGGACCCTGAGGGGACTTCGACAAGGCATAATGGAGAAATTAATAATATATTCCGTGACTACTATGAGAGGCTCTACACCTCACAAACCAATGCCACCGAGGAATCCATCTCTAAATACTTGGATAGAGTGGCCCTGGGCCGGCTGGACCCTGACCTGCTTATCCCCCCCGTTGCGAGTCATGTACGAAATGGACAGATTGAATGGTACTCTCCCGGAGTCCACCAGATCTGCCCTTATCGCAATGTCATGGCCACAGGGCAAGAACCCCAAGTTCCACTACATAAAGGGTCCAGTTGGACCCAGTCCTGGCGCCTTTGGCGCCAGGCTCATGAGAAAGTGTGCTCTGCACACTTTTATTCTGGTGCACATGCTATTTTCTCCCCTGCAGGGCCTCCACGTGCCTCCAGGTCGGGCGTGGCCATAGGAGTGCATTGGGCTGCACGTGCAGCATCTTCTGGGAGTGGCAGGGTGGGGCTACAAGTCAGAACAAATGGGCGTGGCCGGGACCAGGCTATTTAAGCCTGCCCCCGCCCGCATGCAACTACTTCGCGTTAGTCTGCTTATAGCAGAGTAACGCCCACCGCCGCCTGACCTCATCTTGCCTGATTCCAGCAATAACCATTGCCTGAAGCGCATTTTACCTGATTCCAGCAATAACCATTGCCTGAAGCGCATCTTACCTGATTCCAGCAATAACCATCGCCTGAAGCGCATCCTTACCTGATTCCAGCAGCAACTGCGGTCGGAGCGCATCCTTACTTGATTCCAGCAGCAACTGCAGTCGGAGCGCATCCTTACCTGATTCCAGCAGCAACCGCAGTCAGAGCGCATCCTTACCTGATCCCGACTTCCAGCCTCAACACTTACTCTGGAGTCCATCTTCGGTCAGCATCATCGCGGATTCTCCCGCTGGCAGATCTTCGGATAACAGCATCCCGGTCAGAATTCGCCAGGCCATCCCTGCAAGAGAAAAGGACAAACAAGGTTAGAAAAAACTATAAAGACATTACGCTAAGGTTGCGCTCAAACCAATCCTCGCGCTTGACCTAAGACCCAAACTTACCACCTATTGGAACATCGTGACCTCTCTCTTTCTCCATTGGGGCTTGCTTCTTGCACCGCAATTCTGCTGGGCCACATATCACCTATTGGGAAGAAGGAAAGACATTATAAGAGATACAGACAATAATCATTATCGAAGGATACTTACCTTTTGAAGTGGTTCAGCCACAGCTGGTCTAGGCTGCCACGCACATGGACCAGTGAAGAAACTCGGTCTATTTAAAAGCGCCCCTGCAGTGAGAAGCAGGACGGAGAGCTCGCCATCATAATTAAACAGTTGAGACTATATGGGTAGGCGCATGCTCACCACATTCTGGGAAGAAGGGTTCGAGGGAGACCACAGCATTCTCGCTGCCTCCCGTATTCTCGCAGGGGCAGTACCAACAACCAGCGCAGTACACAACACGGGAGTGGGGGAAGAAGCCTGACCAAGGGGGGTCGGTTCCAGGGAGGACTGCAACTGTGCCCCAACGTCCCCGCAGAGATCAGGTGAGCGTAACACACAGTCCTGTTAAAACCCTCCATGGTCTTAAAACCCTCCAAAGACCCACGTAAATGCCCCTCATACAGGCTGTTACCCTTGATTAACACGGATAACCAGAATCTGGCAAAGATCCTAGTAGATAGATTACTCCCACATGTACCTGCATTGCTCCTCCCTGACCAGGCGGGTTTTGTCCCCAGCCACTCAACCCAGAATAATCTACGCCGCCTGTTCTCTCGCTCATCCATGACGTAGACCTGACTATCCCAAATAGTAGTTGCCGTGCTTGTTGCCGAGAAGGTATTCGATTCGGTGGAGTGGGCCTTCCCCTTCGAAGAACTCCAAAGTTTGGTCATCGGCACTGCATATCCCAGCTGGATCAGACTTCTGTACTCGGCTCCGATAGCCAAAATATATACCAATCGTATGCTGTCACATAGTATACAACCGACTCTGGGAACACGCCACGGGTGTCTATTGTCTCCATTCCTTTTCACACTGGCTATTGTACCCTTAGCGTGCGCCATCAGAGAATTTCACACCCACAGAGGAGTCGGGATACATTCCCATCTCTTTATCATTTCTCTTTACGCAGATGATCTGCTGCTGCACGTGAAACATCCCAAAAGAAATATGACACCTTTGGTAGAGAAATAGCCCAATTTGGTTGGTTCCTATTCCGGTCTGAAGATAAACTGGTCCAAATACGAGGTCCTCCCCTTGACTCCTTGTTTGCTGCACATACATAGGCGAAGAGTTTCGATGGTGCCCAGAAGGTATCCGTTATCTAGGCGTGCAGGTGACTATCTCCCGATCCACACTATTTCAACTTAATTATATTAAAGCTCTTGAACAGTTGGAACATAAGGTTGACGCGTGGATCCGATTACCCATTTCACAGGCGGCCGGCCCGTATGGCCTTGGCCAAAATGGTGATTCTCCCCAAACTCTTATACATTTTTAATAACGTCCCCTCATGGCCACCACCCACATTCTGGTCCCGATTTAGGAGTTTTATGATTCGCTTCGTGTGGGCAGGAGGACAGGCGAGAATAGCCTATGACACCCTAATTTTAACATACGAACAGGGGGATCTGGACTACCCGGATTTATGGTCCTACTTTCTGGCAGCACAGATCTAGTACTCTGTACGGTGGTGAGCCCCAACCCCTGACCTTCCGCATATCCTTCTTGAAAAAGTCACGACCTCTGTGAGAGAAGAGAAAACGGAGATACAACCCATAGCTAATACTTTGAGGGCCTGGTTTTCCAAAGCAATCAGGCTAACTAACACAAGCAGGCTAGATGCGAGATATGACTGACTTAACAGAATCTGGCTACATGTGACATATGGCTGGCTAACACAATTTGACTAACACAGGTAAGGTTGCTATACAAACTGGGGGCTGCACGTATCAGACTAGGAGCTAACAGAGAATAGGGTAAGCTAAGATTGGGTTGGTCGGTTATGTGGGGAACAGTAATGGCTGTGTTTACCGTGTGTAATTTTGTCTCTGATTTTCTATAAATCATCTCTGGAAGTCTAGATGTTTTACTTCTGCCACCAGGTATAGGGGTACATTCTAGGGTAAAGAGTGAGTTGGACTTTAACTGGCCATTTACTTTTTTTTACTTCCACTGTGCTCTGTGTAACCGGGGTACTTCGTCCCCACTCGCCTATCATAAATATTTTGTGTGTGACCTGTGAGAAACCTGAGGGTATTCTCACTGCGGTTCCTCATGGATCCTCTGCGCAGGCGGCAAGGGAAAGGCCATAGCTTTTTGGGTCCTGACCCTGGGGTGGGCAAGCGGTGGAGGGACTGTGGGGAGTGGGATGCCCTTGGGAGTGACATAGTATCCCCCCTTTCCTACTAATGACTAACCCAATCCTTTCCCTGCCTTCATGGTGCATTAAGAGTCAACTCCCCTAACTTCCTCAAATGTAACTAGTAACAGTACTGGGACGAGGAAGAAGCAACCAGGAGTAATGAAGACTAGGTGTTTTTACCACTGTGGTACTGGAACTAGGAAGAGCCCTGTTGAGAGTATTAGAGATCAGGCATGCGCCCTTTAATGATGGTCAGGCAGTGCTAATTGTACATTCATACCTGCAGCCTGTTAAGGGCCTGCAGGTGTATAAAAGGCCCAACCCAAAAGAAGCAAAGCATGAAGCCGTGGCGTTGATGGAGGTGCAGCAGCCGAGAGAGGCCAAGAGAAGCAGCAAGAAGCTGTAGGGGCGGGGCATGCCAGTGGTTCAAAGGAGTGCAGCCCGGGAGCTGGGGTTCTGTGGAACCGAAGGAACTCTGACCGGGTAGCCGTGCCTGGAGGCTGCCCCTTTTCATGGAGTTCACAGTGCTCATTCTCCTGCTCTCAGAAGCTGACTCGGGAGTGCCTGAGGGGCAAAAGGTGGAGCCCGGAGGCGGAGAATTAAAGGCTGAGAGAGCTGAGCTGCAGGAACGTCAAAAGACACAACCAGTGAGTTTCTATATGAAAGGTAACCCAGTATACAAGTGTTTGAACATTAAACAGAGGATTACTTTGTAGCAGAGTGGTCACATGTACATAAAGACGTGTTTTGGTGAGCTTTTAGTAGTTTGGCATCACTAGGTAAATCTCAGTCGGAGATTGTCGGAAGTGACTGTGCTGCTGACTCAGTGCGACTTGACGATCTACGTGTTGCGAGGTGTGGCCCTTTCCTCAAAACAGGCTGCTTTGGCAGAGATCGAGCTGAGGGGAGTGGAGGCGAGCGAGTGGGGGCGATTTGGCCTACTCGATCTGGCAGGAGCTGAACAGAGTTCTGTTTGGGTCCTGTACGGACACACTGGTGGTGCGGTGTGCAGCGGACGAGTGCGGTCACCAGATTGCCATTGACAAAGCTCTCTTGGAGCCCAGGACCCTGGGAGTCCAGATCGTAGAGGTGCAGGTACTGACTTAAGACGCCGTTTGTGGGTTCCAACACATTCATTGTGATCGTCTCCTTGTAGGCGTCTAGAGCAGCGAGTGTGTTCACTCATTCGTTAGTGTGTCGTCTAACGCTGCACTTAGCGCGGCAGGGAGCGCTATACCATCTCAAACACCCCAGGGAGTTCTGATGGCGACTGTGGGCTCTTAGGAGCTTTTGAGCTGTTAGCTCATAGCTCCTAAGTGAAATAATACCCTGAGGTGGTAGCAGTGGTAGCAGAGGTGTTGTAGTCTCTGCGGCTACTACGGGACTACAGTGGGAGTTTGCACTTTTCTGCTTTCCCGGGCGAGCATAACGCTTGTGAGTAGTAAAGAAAAGTATGATGCTCACCCTGCACAGTGGCAGGGTCGCAATGGCAGCCAAGACATGCTGTAAGGCAAATACAAGGAACAAACACTAGCAACATGATGATATTGAACCATTCCTTTGAGTAATTATGTAGCGCAACATCCCTATGCAGCTACTTCAGGGGTATGGGGGGGAGGGGAGTTCAACCAATGAGCCCTCTGAACAGTACATTCCAAGCACCTGGAAGAGAGTGTCCAAGGACAACAAATGGGCGGAGGCAAGCGATCGGTGAAGTTGTTTTACACCTAAAAACATCACGATGAGAAGAGACTCCAGCATAATGCAACAGATGGACACGTTGGGACCAGCATCCATATCTGCTTTGTCCTTAGTGCTGGAGTCTCTAATGCAACTGTACGACAACATCAGAGAAACCGTCCAAGGAAACTCAGGGGAAACTAGACCTGCTGGAACAAGGAATGACAACACTGCTGGCAGATGGAAAGCAGGCAGCACACCCGGAGGCCCCCCTGCTCAAGGAGTGGGAGGAGATGCACCACACTACCCAAGAAGCACAAGGATTGCACATGGGACCCCACATTGTGGATAGAAACTAGTACTGGTTGGCTAGAGACTGAGGAATGGGAGCAATCACAGGAAGAGGGCCCTCCAGACTCTCCTTTCCCCTTATGTGAGCATGTGAGCAGATGAACGCAAATAGCGCAGAAGGGGCTGAACAGGAGAGGTCAATACAAGAAATAACTGTACAAGGAGACAGTTAATCAAGAAGGAGATAGATGGGGGAAACGGAATAAACAAAAAAGCAAAAGAAAGCTAAGAACCTGCCAGCATTTGTGGGTGCTCTGTCGCTGGCCAAAAAAGATAGTTAACATCACGAACGCAAAGTCCCAAAAGAATTGAGTAGACGACCAAGGAAAGGAAAACAGACTGAGAAGAAAGAAAAAGCAGTCTAAAATCACTATTTTCACTCGCAAGAGAAGGATAAAAGTGATCAATCTAACCCAGTCCTTTATGAACATAAAACGGCTATGGAGACTACCAGTGGGGAACAAACTGCATAGGAGATATTACCATCTAGGGAATCATCAGAGAGGGTACAAACAACATCCGCAGAGGTTCATAAGGAAAATGGAGTGAAACAGGAGGTGAAGAGAGAGAAATCCAATAAGAACAGAGGAGAGGTAGCCCCTAGAAGAATGCCAAATATCAGCACAAACAAGGGAAACATTCCTAAAAGCCTACACTAATTATGCTGATGACACCCACATTTACTCCCACTCACAGGCAACTATGTGGACGACTCCAACACACTTATCAATATCTACTCCACGATAGCGGCCAACTACCTGTGCCTAAATGGGGATAAGATTGAAATCCTGCTAGTCGGACCCCCAGCAATTCTAAATAAGCAATATTCAGCCTTCCATATTGACAACATCGTGGTCCCCGTCTCGTCATCGGTAAAGACCGTAGGGGTTTACCTCGATGCCACCCTCTCCATGTCCCGCCAAGTGAACGCTGTAGCCTCATCAGCAGCCTACACCACCAAACTACTAAATGCTGCAAGACCTTTCCTCTCCAAAGACAGTTGCCTAATGATCGCCGGAGCAGTCATCGGCTCAAGGCTAAACTACTGCAATGTTCTCTTTGCAGGCACCTTACCCAGAAACTGCAAGTCATACAAAATCCTTCCCTTAGTGCAGGGCTGAACATTCCTAAGAAAGAATACATCTCAGCAGCCAGACAAGATGCTCACTGGCTGCCCTTCCGAGAGCGCATCATTTTCAAAACCCTATCCATCACCCACAAGTGCCTTTCCAACACAGCCCCCACTTTCCTCTCCCAGAAAATAACCAAAGTTCAATCCACAAGACCTACCAGGACCCCCTATACCCACCGCCTACTCCTTCCTAAAGTAAATTGAGCCAGAGCCAGAGGCACCAGCTTCCCTCCCGCCTAAACTGAGAGCAGAAGAGTCATACTGGGTATTCCGAAAAGCACTAACGACTCAGTTGTTTGATTAGACAGGCCTTCACTCTGCCCTTCTCTCCTGTTCCCCTCTTGTACATTGTGCCCAGGTTGCCCTGAGTCAGAGTGAGCCGGATACAGGTGTTTTCGGGGAAGGCGAGGAGGCACGTCCTGGAGAAGAAGGACCGGGACAACAGAGGCCAGTGGGCATTGGGAGGGAAGAATGCCGCCATACATGACGGGACAGAGTCTGGCTCGGATCCCGGACGAATATCGGTCTGATCCCAAGCCTTCAGCTAGAGAGAGTGCAAGAATGCTGGAACCACAGGCTTACCTGGTAAAGCAACGGGTCCTTCAGAGCGGTGGCCCAGAGCTGGGCGGTTATCATCATGTAGGCGGCAGTTCTGACTCAGGAGACAGCGACTGTGTATGGAGGACGGTGGTGCAAGGCTGGGGCGGACAGGCAATGGTAGCCTTGGGAATCCAACATCAGGGAAGGGGGCGGGATTACGTCACGGGGTTACCCAGGCAGCAACAACCACCCTGATTGGCCAAAACCATGAGTCAGTGCTAGAAAGTCCTGATAGACTGTTACTCAGTTTTCGTCTCTGATCATTGCAGGAGGCGTACGTTCCGAAAAGCGATGAGATCTATCGTTGGGTCTACAAAGAGTTCCATACAGACCAATTTGAGTAAGAGGAGAATTCCTTATCCAAAAAGGTGGGGGGGGGGGACTACAGACCTGAACTTTAAGGACTAAATTGTCTTGTTACCAGTTCCTTTTCAACTCCCTGTTACCTGAATAAAGGCTTTCTTTTACTTTACCTTACTTCAGTCTCCAGCCTCTGTGTTTATGAAAGTGGTAGCAGTGGTGGGATCGCAAGACATCGCATCATGGAAGGCATCATAAAAACACTTGCAGAAGACCAGCAACAGCTTCAACAATTGTTGCAGGTACAGAGTCTCCAGGCCCATGCCGACCACCAGGCTTTTCAACAGGCTATACAGATACAGAGTGCCACCCAGGAAAAGAACCAAGAAAGATTACTGACACCATGGTGGCCTCCAGAGGGCAACCTGTGGTTCCTACCAGCATCCTACTAAAGTAACAGCCGGGGGAAGACCAAGGTTATTTTTTTACCAACCTCGAAAGAGTGGGGCGAAAAGCCCAATTAACACCTGAGGTGGGGGGCATTACATCGCCCCACTTCTTACTGGAGTCATGCAAGGCGCCTACCAAGCCGCAAATCCTTCTTCTGACACGCCATATTATGACATTAAAAGAGCCATTCTCTAATGTGTTGGAATGGACGATGAGGCGTACCGCCTACAACAGCGGGAAATGAAGCTCAAACTAGGTGAAACACCTCGCCAATTGTATTACCGAATCCAAGACCTGACCGAAAAGTGGTTAAAGCCCACTTCCGCTTCCGTGCCCGACCTCATGGAAAAAACCCAACCGGAGCAATTCGTTGATGCCCTTTCTGGACCTGTACAGAGATGGGTGAGACAACACCACTGCCACACGTTGTCCGAGGCAATCGACATTGCAACAGCGTTCCAGAAGGCTGGCTTCAACTGGCATCCAGGAGGCGGTAGACTGGGAGAGGTCCAAAAACTCTCTGCAGTTAGGTGGCATTTCATTGAACTGAAACCACCTAGACCACAGCTATTGGTACTACCGCGGCCTTACACGTCAATACAACCACAGTTGATTGTGGGGCATGGGGGCACATTGCCCGGTTTTGCCCTAGACGATCCATGCCCGAGCCCATGGAGGTTGGAGGCTTACAAACCCAAGAATACTACAGAAGACGCTATCCATATACAGTAGAAGTGACCTTGGACGGAAGACCTGCCCAGGCGGTATTGGCCAGCAGAAGTCAACAAACCACGATCACACCCCAAGTAAGTGGTACTCAGAGTTATGATAACATAACAATACCTGTCATGTGTTCACAGGGACGTTAAAACATATCCATCCAGAATAGTAAGCCTGGGTGTCCACAAACCGACCATGGATGTCAGGGCCACCATAATACCGACTCTACCCACCCCGTACTCTTAAGGACCGCCTCCCCACTTTCAAGGAGTATATCAACGATGATGAATGGCTACAGTCTGCGCCTTTCTCTCAAGAGTCGTTATGAGACCACGTAAGTGCCAAGACACAGAAAATTAGAAGAGACGTTGGTGAAGAAAAAAGCAAATGGGGAACCCAAAGAATATTTGATGCTGCAGTTTACTGGCTGCCTGAGGGAGCCAAGGCTTCCTTTTGGGCAGAATGCCAAACAGATGCTACCCTACATAAAGCTAGAGAACTAACAGAGACGGGGGACCCTATTTCAAAGAAAGAGCAGAACTATATTGGCGTGTTACCAAGAAAAGGGATGGGAGCAGATTCGAACAGTTGCTGGTCCCTCACACCTTTAGGAAGGTGGCGTTAAGACTTGCAAATGATGTCAACAGGGGGTCACCCATCAACGGAATAAACCTTGGAAAAGTTGTTAAACCGTTTCTACTGGCCTGGTATCTATAGGAAAGTCAACAACTACTGCCAGGCCTGTGCCACTTGACAAAAGACTAATCCCTTTGTTCCACCCAAAGCTCCCTTACAACGTATGCCTTTGATAAAGTAACCCTTCCAGCGCATTGGCATGGACCTTGTAGGGCCTCTTGACCCTCCAGCAGTGGATACTGATAACTACTAGTCCAGGTAGACTACGCCACCTGTTACCGTGAGGTGTTCCCTATGAGGGGAACTTCTGCTACCGGGTCTGTGACCTGCTCGTTCCCTCCTTTGCTCGTCAGGATTCCCAAGGAGATGGTCACATACCCGGGTAGGAACTTTATGTCACAACATAAAGCAGTTGAGGATGTCTGTGTACCATCCCCAGACTGATGGGTTGGTTGAACGTTCTAGTAAGATCATAAAACAAATGCTAAAACAGGTGACTGCCCCTACTTGGAAAAACTGGGACTGAGCCCTACCATGGATTCTGATGGTCCTCTGAGACACTGCACAGTCCTCGACCCCTTCGAGCTGTTGTTTGGTCATCAACTAAGAACCCTGTTGGACATAATGAAGGAAGGATGGGAAGAAGGGGATGAACAAGTGCTGTATCTTGAAGAAATGCATGCCCACCTAGATACCTTACGGAGCATGGCACAAACAAATCTAGGTCAAGCATCTGAGAAACAAGAGGAGTATTATAACAGGTGGTGTCGGATGACAAGCCACACAATTGGATGACAAACCTTACAATCAGCGTGCAGGGTAAGATACCACCTCACACCTCTAAAATAACAAAGTAAAATGTATATACAAGGGACTTAAAACACTCTGTCAAAGACACCCACTTATCCAATCCCCACAACCTCTACTAATTTCACACCCACACTCCCAAGTCTACTCCTACCAAACTCCTTAAATAAAAGAAACAACCCTTTTATACTGTCTCAGAAAGCCTGGAGCCCACCCAGGGATGCCAATTGTACGGATGGGTCTTTTAATCACCTTAACTCAGACACGCCCACCACTTAAGAAGTGAGTACAAGGTTGTACATAAAGCAAGTTTATTGTACAATTATTCGGGGAGCAGTTAGATGGTACTGTAGGACCAAACCAACTCAAGTCTGAACAAACCTCTTCAGTTGACATCTTTTATACATTTTTGCAACAGTTTAAACACTCCCAGATACTTTATTACAATCCACCCCCCACATGTAATTGGACAAAACCCTCTTCAAAGAAATCCCATCTTTCTCAAATTCCTACATTTTCATTGGCCAGTTTAATCTGAACTATCATCTTCAGCTCATGTGTAGAACAAACCTCTTCTTAGGATTTGTTGTTGTTGGTCATGTCATTATTTAGTAAAACATTTCTATGCAACCATAATTCATTACTAGCAATCGGTGCTTCAGATAAGATTTTGAAGTGGAGTGTTTTACTTCCTATTTTTTAATGATGGGAGTAAAATGATATTTTAGGGAGTCAAAATGTAAGTCCTATTCCCAATGGCAGTAATTTATAAGCGAGTAAAAATGTTTTAACTGGAAAACAGAAATGGTTTTGTAATAATTATTCCTTTGCACCTAGTTATTCATATACATTAAAAGATACATGTTTACTTTTTCCAATAAGGCAGTAAAAATAGTCGTATCTTCCTGTGGTACTATGCGCACTACTGGTCCAAACATATCCGTGGAGCTGTGTGGGTGAAAGCAGGAGCACAAGGCCCTACGTGTGTTTTCTATTTTTTTGTTGGCAGTATTTTTAGTCCCTATTTTTATTTTTTGTGAGTATTTGCCTATTTCTAGGGAGTAAAAGTGGCAGATAGACCCCCTTATCCGTAGGGATGCTCGCAATAACTGGCCTAAGCTGTTCGCATTAATATTCCCGGCGATATGAGGAAGGCTGAGTAACTTTAGTTAGCGATGCTATCTCATTCCCCAGGTCTTAGGTTTCATTGGAAAGTTCTAATCTAAATACCCACCGCTTTATCGCACATAGCACATCTGACAATACAATTGCAATTCCTGGTTTCTCATTATTTAGTACGGATCCCTCGCTGAAATCCTGCCTAAAGGTTCCTCCCAGGTGGTCGGGGGAAAGCAGAGGCTTCCTGATCCTAACTTGGGGGTGGTATACTGCAGGGGGATCAATTGGGAGGAGACATGTGAAACCTGCCTTGCCAAGGGTTAAAGAGCCATCCAACTACTTTGTGAAGTTGTCAGCAGTCAAGTGGCCTAAAATACAAGTGTGGCATTATTACCTGAAGCTAAAAGAGTGGCACTATGATATGATATGGCATTTATAACGCGCCTATACACAAGTGGTTCAAGACGCGATGAGGCAAGGGAGGGGGAACAAAGGGAAGACGGACAACGATCTTACTAGGCCAGATGTCATTTAGATCACGCAAGTGCATGGGAAGGGGAAATGGAAAAGTGCGTGGGGGAAGGGAGAGGGGAAAGTGCAGTACATGGGATAGTAGAATAAATAAACGGCCAGATGGTGGCAAGTGCAAGTTAAGTGCAGTCATAAGTGCTGGTAGGAGGACTGTAGGGATAAAGAGAACAGTCCCCAGGTGCATGGGTTGCCCTGGAGGCAGTGCAGGTGTGCAACTGGCGGGGCCTGGGCCCGAGATCAGAAAGGGTGGCCAGGTAACCAGTGCAGTTTCAGCCAGGAATTCAGCAGGGGACAGGGGGAGAGAAAGCAGAAGCAAAGAGTAAGGTTTTGAGGTGCTTCCGGAACCGTAGATGGTTCTCCTCAAGTTTCAGGGAAGTAGGAAGGCAGTTCCAGAGGGAGGCCCCTGCCGAAGAGAGGGATCTGCCACCAACTCGTTGCTTGGAGAAGCGACTGACCCTGAGAGAGTTGGAGGCGGGTGAGCGAAGAGCTCGAAGGATGATATTTAGGAAGAGAGTTGAAGGTATTGCGGCCCCAGGCCCCAGAAGGCCTTGTGGACAATGCAGAGGGTTTTGAACTTAATCCTCGCAACCACAGGTAGCCAGTGCAGAGATTTCAGTCCTGGAGAGATTACAATCCCTGGGCTTGAGGCCAAGGACAAGTCTCGCAGTCCTGTTCTGGATATGTTGCAGAGGGCGGAGAGTAGAGGCAGGCAGATTTAGATAGAGGCTGTTACAATAGTCCAGCCTAGAGAGAACCAGGGCTCTGGAGACAGTGAGCTTCTGGGGGAAGGAGAGGAAAGGAAGAATAACCCTGAGGAGGTGCAGCTGGTAGTGTGACTTCTTAGAGATGTCAGAGATGTGAGGAGAGAAGGAGAGTGTGGAGTTGAAGATGACCCTGAGGTTTTTAGCCCTACAGGTGGGAGCAGGAAGAAGGCCAAGAGAGGCCGGCCAGAGAGCTGCAGAGAAGGAGGGAGTGGGTGTGCTGATGAGTAGAATCTCAGTTTTACTGGCATTAAGGCAGAGGTCATTGGCGGCACACCATTCCTGGATAGCAGACAGACACAGAGATGAGGGAAGGAGAGGAGGAGGCCGAGGGTAGCCTGAAAATGAGCTGGGTATCATCTGCATAGCACTGAAAATTGGGGCAGAGAGCGGCGATGCAGTGGGCAAGGAATGCCAGGTATTGGTTGAACAGCCAGGGAGAGAGGTTAGATCCCTGGGGGACACCACAGGTAGAAAAAAAAGATATTGAGAGGAAGGACCCAAGTTGGACCTGGGAGGGTCGGTCGGAGAGGAAAGAAGTCAGCCACACCAGAGCCTGACCAGTGATAACCAGGTTATCACAGAGACGGTTGAGCAGGATGGCATGGTTGACCGTGTCAAAGGCAGAAGAGAGCTCAAGCAAGATGAGGACGCACGGGGTGTTAGAGTCAAGGTTGGAGAGCAGGTCTTCACGGATGTTCAGGAGAGCAGTTTCCGTGCTTTTGGCAGCTCTGAAGCCAGACTGATGGTCATGTAGACAACCAACAGATTCGGTGTGAATATTAAGCTTGGAGATGGCCAGTTTCTCCAGGAGCTTTCCCAGGAAGGGAGTGATGGAGATTGGGCGATAGTTAGCCGGGCAGGAGGGGTCGGCAGAGGGTTTCTTGAGAAGATGGTGCACAAGGGAGTGCTTCAGGGGGGATGGGAAGACTCCAGTGGTGAAAGAGTGATTGCAGAAATCAGCCACGGCAGGAGCCAGGGAGTCGATGTGGTCCTTGATAGTTTTGGAAGAACAGGGGTGAACCTGTTTCAACAAGACTTTCATAGATCGGACTTGTCTAGAAACCTCATCTGCAGAGAAAAGGGGAAAGGCAGAGAAGGAGGGAAGGGGGTGGCTGCAGAAGGGCCAGAGGAAGAGCAGGGACTAGAGGGAGGGAGGTGAGGAGGAGAGTGAGGACAGGATGTCCTGAGTTTTTGAAATGAAGTGAGAAGCCAGTGCCATGCAGAGGGCCTGGGAGGGGACAGGAGAGGTAGAGACTGCGGCAGGATTGGCCAGTTCCTTGCAGATTTTAAAGAGTTCAGCCGAGTTGTTAGATGCCACAGAGATACGGGCTTGGAAATGAGCTCTCTTCTTGGTGAGGACGGAGAGCCGGTATTGTCTTTGCAGCAGGCGGCAGGCCAGTTTGTCAGAGGATTAACATGAAGCATGCCATTTCCTCTTGGCCACCCTGTACTTGCATTTTAGGGTGACGAGGTCTGAGTCATACCAGGAGTTACACTTGGCTTTGGGCTTCTGGCGGATTCTCATGACGGGGGCAAGGATATCAAGAGTATCAGATATAGAAGAGTGGAGCATGGAGAGGGCTTTGTCCGGGTGAGAGTCAGCCAAAAGGGGAAGAGGGGGTTAGAAGGTGGTGGCGAAAGCCTCAACTGACATGCGCTTCATGGGTCAGATGACCGAGAAGGTGGGTGGCAGTGATGGAGGTGGCTTGGCCTGAGGGGTAGGGAGGGTGAGGTGGGAGGATAGGAGAAAGTGATCACTCCAGGAGAGAGGAGTGGAGAGAGGGACAGAGAGGGGAAGGTCTGAGGAGATCATAACATCTAGAGTGTGCCCTGCAGAATGAGTCAGGCCAGATGGGAGAATGGGGAGTGAAAGAGAGTCGCAGAGGTCGCAAAAGAGTCCAGAGGGGGGACGGGAGGTATCCAGGTGGATGTTGAAGTCTCCAAGAAAGAGGAGTTCAGTGGTTGAGGCCAGGAGTGAGGAGGAGAGGTCCGCCCACTCAGAGAGGAAGGAAGAAATCAGACTAGGTGGCCAATAGATAGTAGCCACAGTAATGGAATGGCTAGGGAAGAGAGAGAGCCTGCAGATGAGGCATTCAAAAGAGGTGTAGGTCTGCGTAGGAGTGACCGAGGCAGGAATACACTCGAGGAAGATAAGGGCTACACCCCACCAAAGCGGTTGGGCATGGGCACGGAGACGATCTTGTAGCCGTCAGGTAGGAGTGTGTCAAAGCTGGTGACAGAGCTGGTCGTGAACCAAGTCTCAGTGAGACCGAGGACATTGAGGTCAAGTTCTTCAAGAAGGCGGCAGGTATCCAAGGAATGTTTGACAGCAGAGCGAGAGTTAAGAGTGGCAATGTGGAGAAGGTTGCCATCCTTGAAGGACTTCCGGGGAGGGGTACAGATCAGATGTACGCCCTGCAGAGGTGTAGAAGAAGCCCGAGAGGGAGCAGAGAGGGAGGGGGAAGGCAAGATAGCCCAGGAAAGGGGAGGGGAGACAGCCTGAGAAGAAAGGAAGCTGATGAGGTGCGGGAAGCATCTATCAAAGAGGTTAAGGTTGGCCTGAGGGCCTTGGACCAAGATGGACCCATTAACGTAAACATTAATGATGACCTTAGTGGAATGGAAGGAGACCAGGAGGGCGTCCCAACGGGTGCCACCATTAATGGGAGAAGAGGAGAAAGAAGAGAGCACAGAGATCATATGAAGGGTCCATAGGTCAGGTGAAGGCACGACAAAGAGGATGTCAGTGAGAGTCTCCTTGGATGTGGTGTAGGTGTCAGCAATAGGGAGGCCTGGGTTGGAGACCCGGATGTCCTTTTTAAACTTGGAAAGCAGGATAGTCAATAGAGAAGCAGTTAGAGAAGATGGGAGAGACAGAGACCACCATAGAGTAGGTGGGAGAGGAGGGGGTGGAAGGAGAGGGGAAGACACTGACGATAGTAGGCAGACAAGATGGCGAGCGGCAATCGAAGTTGCGCAATAGGACAGACTCTCAGGGTTAAAGAGCTCACAAATGCTCAAACATTAGAACCAGTGAGAAGCCACCAAGTGTGAGAATCCTGAAAGGGGAGAAAAAGGCCTAGTTTTCACAGTGCACAATTTTTTAAATACTGATACAGTGTGTATTTCAACAACACAGGGGACAGCACAGCTGTATTTAAGAATCTGAAGGTGGGGTAAGCAGGGAGGCTAGTGGGACTAACCTGTGGAGACAGACTGGCAACTGGCGTCCCCTGCGGACACCTGCAGACGCAACAGGAGCTGCAACCGTGGGAGCAGCCCTTTGCCCTAGGGGCCCTTAGCCGTGGGGCTGCCGGGGAGGGGCTGCCCTGGTAGCGCCTGTAATGAGGAGGGGGGACATGCACCAGCCAATCGGGGTGGGCTGGGAGGCAGGAGGGAGGGAGGGGACACCTGAAGACCACGGAAGGGGAGAGGGGGCAGGGGAGCACACAACGAGGGAAGAAAGGAACAAAAAACACAAAGCTTTTTAAAATGCACGCGGCCCACAGAAGGGCGGAATACCTGGTTGTGGAGCCTGCAGTCACCCGCTCAGCCCCGGATGGGAGTGGCTTCTGGGTAATTACTTGGAATTACTTGGGCAGATGACTGGCAGAAAGGTCAGAGTACAGCTGAGGAAGGGGAAGTAATTGCTTGTGTTGAACACTTCAAAATGCTAAGCTGTAGTAGTTGGGTCGACGGAAGAGCAAAGACGCTGCCCCTTTTTGGATGGTCATTAAAAGGAAGAGTGCCTTGACTACCGGAAGAGGTCCAAGTCGAAGCCTGTCTAACAATGCAAAGTACTAGAGTTGTAGTGGTTAGACCAATAGAAGAGGCAAAAAGGCTGCCTCTTTTGAGAAAGTCATTAAAAGTAAGAGTGCTTTGCCTACCTGAAGAGGTCAAAGTATATTATGTTGAAGTCTGTCAAACAATTCAAAGTACTGGGCTGTAGTAGTAGCACTGAAAGCTGTGGTGGCATACTAAATTGTCAGCAGACGTCACATTGAAGAGGTTTTGATGCAGTATCGTGCTGTGGGACATAGGTCTTATATTCTTATAGTACCAACAGTAGAAGTGTGGTTGTTGACATGGAAGCAGCAGCACAGAGCAAGCATCCTGACAAATATACCAATGTACAGTTGTAACTAAAGTTGAACTGAAGAAGTCGATTTGTGTACTATTGACATGGGGAATGTTACACCTTCTTTTGAACTGTTGTAAGTTATCTGGAAGGAGAGACAATGGGCCTCATTACAGGTCAGGCGGTCCGGACTTAACGGCGCTGGTAAAACCATACCGGCACCGTTTTCACGTCCGCCTAATCATCACCTGCGGACCCGGAAATAGCACCACCTTCAACTGCCACTGCCGAGTTAAAGCTCCCGTAAACTCCGCCTGTACGGTACCGCCGCCACCGCAAACATGACGTTAAACAGTGCCTGGTGACCTGAATCAGGCCACAGGTGCATCATATCAGCCCAGCAGGCCACTGGGAGCCTACAAAAGGGCCACACCAAGGCCAACTCAAAACAGAACCATGCAGGCAGCAGCTCTAGTAGCATTGGGACTGGGCATACTCGACCAACAGGCAGCACTGCACATGATGGCAGTAATGTTGCAGAGGAGGAGGCAGAGGCGTAGGAGGCACAGGCGGCAACCAGCTAACCCTGTACCCATGGCAAACCCCATTGTCCAGCCGGCACCACCCCCCAGGCAGCCTGCAATACCACGCATCAGGGCCTCACCCTGGAACCTTACCCCAGGACAGACCCACACATTATACCGGCTGGACCGTCCAACAATCCTGTACATCACCGGCCCGATAGAGGATGACATCCGAAGCCACATAGAGACCCCCATCGCCATCCCCCCCCCCTCCTGAAGGTCGTGTCTGTACTGCACTTTCTTGGCACCGGTACCTATCAACACACAGTTGGTGAGCTGCACGGCCTATCGCAACCCTGTTTCTCCAAAATCCTGGTACAGGTACTGGATGCCCTGTTGCGCCAATTGTCTGAACAGATTGCCCTACCCCGTACCCTCCCCCAGGTAATTGCCACCAAGTTGGCCTTCCATGCCATAGCAGGCATGCCAAATTGCATAGGTGCATTCGACTGCACCCACATTGAGCTGACAGTACCACGTGCAATCGAAATGGTGTTCCGCAATAGGAAACAGTACCACTCAATTAATGTACAGATGGTATGTGATGCCACGCAAGTGATAACACATTGCTGCGCACGTTTCCCGGGCTCAACCCATGACTCAATGGTGCTGCGGAATTCCACATTGCCACGGTACATGGAACGCTATGCTGGACAAAGCACATGGCTATTGGGTGAGTACAGCTGCCAATGCAGCGGACCAGTGGAAGTGGTGTGTGTGTGTGTCCAGGGCAATGAGCAATGTGAGTGGGCTGCTGCGACTGCACATGCATCACACCCTGCCCATCCACTGAATAGACAGCAGAACCCAAACATCACAAAGCAACACATGACAGGTTGCCACAGTGTGCCCGTACACACCCTGCCACATGACGCACACAGCCTGAACTGCCGCTGGCACACACACCTGGAGCCACTGCAAAACCCCACCCACAATATGCAACACTGCCCTCACAATGCACATGATGGCTGTACATGAGACGTCCTGCATCAACTACATCATCACTGTGGAGTGACTCTGCCATGTGTGCACATCACTGCACAATGCCATACTCACAAGCCACATGCACACGAATGCGTTGGCCAATGTCCAACTGCCAACGTCCTCTACGATGGCCAAAGAAGATAAACATCCACCAGTAAAATCACTGCATGCCACATACGCATGAATGAACAATGACACAAGATTGCACTGCATCTGATGAAGACATGATACTACAAACACTGACATGTCTCCCACATCAACATCCCATGTAGGTGATGTTGGATATGCACTCACGCCATGGCTGATGACGCCTGTACGGTGGCCAAGGAACGGGCATGAAGAGGCGTACAACAGGGCACATGTCTGCACACGTAGCATGATTGAGAGGACATTTGGACTACTGAAGGCCCGGTTCCGCTGTTTAAGCAGATATGGCGGATCACTGCTGTACATCCCAGTGAAGACGGGTAACATTACGCTCGTTGGTGCCATGTTGCACTATCTGTGCCTGCGCAGGAACATTCCAATGCCCCCAGACGGAGATGATGAAGATGGGGATGGAGACTGGGATGGGGATGGGATGGCACAACCACCTCCTAGGGGTTCACTAGATGGACAAAGAGCACGGGATGCACTGATTCGCATTTACTTTTGAGAGACGGCACATTCACAGCATTTCATGGATATGGTGATGCCAGTAAATTAATTCTTGTACTGCAAATGAAATGATGGATGTCCACTCGTGTATGTTTTTTCCAAATGTTGATATATTGATTAAATCACAACAGGGAAGGAGGCGCAATGGTTAGGGAAGCTGTACACCCGTGCCCACCCACCACCCAAACGTACCCACCCCCAACCAGGCCCCAATACAAAAAACCCCTAATGGACCTCCCCCACCACCCAAACGTAACCACGCTTGTGGATCCTTGCCCGAGAGCCCTGTCAGCCGACTCGAGCACCTCCGTGGACTGGCAGTGTTGGAGCTGGATGGGGTGGTGGTATTGGATGGCACAGAATCAGGAATAGGTGGCATGTGTGCAAGATTTGTCTGTTGGCCAATCAACATGGACTCAATGATCCTCGAGGTGTTGTCATTGCCCTCCCGCAGATGGCATGCCAGGGTGACTATTGTGCTGGCAAAGCGTCCAATGGACCTTGAGAGGCGACGTACTGATGTGTTGTAGCACTCCCTCTGCAGCCTAGATTACTCGAGCTGCCTCTCCACCAGCTGGGTGAGGGTAGCCTGCTGCTCCTCCATCCGCTGCATGTGGGAATTTAGCTCTGCCATTGAGGGGGTAGGTGACCTCATGGGACTTTGGAGTGATGTGGGGCTGAACTCCAGTTGATGGAAGGATTCCAAGTCATCCAATGTGGGCATCTCCCCCTGTGGCCCTGTATCAGACTGCACTGCTGGGGCACTGTTGTCACTACATGCTGCCTCCTCTGCAGTGCAGATGCTTTCTGTGGTGTGTTGGGTAGGCATGATGGGTGCCTGTGGCACCTGTGTTGCATCAGGCAGCGTGGAGACGGTGGGGATGTTGGTGATGGTGGTGGCCGGCACATGTGTTGCAGTTGCTACTGGGGGCAGAGATGCCGAACTGCTGGCAGCAGGGGCGCTGGCTTGGACACGTGCAGGAGCTGATTGCCTGGGCTGTTGTGCAGTATCACTGTCACTTGATACGGCTGTGGGGACATAGAGGGCATGCAGTTAGTTATGTGGTGCTGCCTGATGGGTGCATCACATCCATCATACAGGTTGATCATTTAATAGTGGCATTTAGACGCATCTGCTTGTTGCCGGAAATGCATTGTAGTGATATTGGGCACCATATGGATCATAATGTGTGTTTTGGCCCAGTCATGCACTGCCTGGGGGTGGGGGGGGGTTAGTGGGTCCTATGGCCCAGTCATGCACTGCCTGGGGGGGTGTTAGTGGGTCCTATGGCCCAGTCATGCACTGCCTGGGGTGGGTTGTTAGTGGGTCCTATGGCCCAGTCATTCACTGCCTGGGGGGGGGGGCTGTTAGTGGGTCCTTTGGGCCACTCCTGCCCTCAACATATACTCATATGGCATTTATGTTTGCGCACTTAACAGCATCTGCAGGTGGCCTCGCTCCTGCCTCAGCCTCCCCGATCCCATGGATGCCCTCAAGGTGGAGGACACTGTGGCAACGTTCCTCCATGCTTGCAGCCTCCGTGGGGAAGGGGGGTCTTCCACCTGTCCCATTGCTGCGTTGGCGGTGTGTGGAGATCAGGCTCCGTACCCTCAGCCTGAGGTCGTCCCACTGCTTGTGGCAGTCCTTTACACTCCTCACAGTCACGCCCACAGCGGTGCACTTGCGTGCTGCTTCCGCCCACACTTCCTTCCTCCGCTGCTGTGTGGCACGCTGTTGATCGGCACTGAACAGCATCTCAGCATGCTCCACTATGTGCTCGACAAGAACAGTTAGCTCCGCCTCACTAAAACGCTGTTTGCGCTGCCTCTGGGCTGGAATCCTGGCAGACATGCTGGTGGTCCCTTTTGGCTTCTCACAGTGTGGATTCTGCTTGTGCTGACTCTGGATGGCAATGGATTGTGCTTTATAATGATGGCCGCCTCTCTGTTTCCGGTTTCGGCGATCATGGTAATTCCGGGTCCGTGTCCGTGGCGACGATGGTGGACACGGGTTTTACGCTACTTGTGGCGCCGCTATGTCCATTTCCGTGGGTGTTTTCCGTGACAGCGGTTACAACGTTTCCACGTCCTTGTGGTGCGTGCGACTGACAGCACGTAATCGGCCGGTCTTTCCGCAACCTTGCAGACGCGAAAACTTTGTTGCCGCCGCCGCGGAATCACCGCGGTCCGGACCGGAAAAGTTGTAATGAGGCCCAATGTATCATAACCAGGATTACCATTGGTGCCATTTCTTTTCTGGAAGCCGTAAGTGGATTTTGCACCCAGGAACACTGATTTGCTACCAGTGGATTTTTGTTTGATTAACTTTTTCTTTGATTTGGAACTATCAACGGCTGGTTCAAGACTTTTCTTTTCCTTTTGAAGAACATTTTGAGTTAACTTTGAATCCTAGAGGAAGGAACTTACCCATTTTACCCAGGATAAGAAAAGGTTATTCAGACATTAGGTTAATGTTGTTTGTTGTATGGTGTTGCTATGTGATTTCTTTGTATGTTTGTTTAGTGTGAGGGCCAGTTCATCCATGCTAGAGATTGTTCCCTTAGCTTCTAGACTAGTCAGGGAATTCCACGGTAGAGTAGGACATAGAGGCTTTGTTTTCAATTATTTACTTTAATAAAATGGCATATCTGGAGTAATCTATAAGTAGTTGTCTGCCTCGCATTTCTGAACCCTCATATTAGCCGTGGGCATTGGCTCTCCCCCATGTTTTACTGCTAGCCAAAGCAAATGGTGAAACCCCTTCTGTCATGCTCCCATTCATCAGGAGGTTACCTCTGCCATCTGCAATACATATCACATCATAAAACTCATGGCTCAGTTTCTCCAGCTGAGCTGACCATGAAGGTTGTGAAGTTACTTATTCACCCATCCCCCTGGTTTCTAAAACCTCATAGAACCAGTTTCAAAGTTCACTTTGCAAAACAGCCCCTATTACAGTGTTTTTTATTCATTTGTGAAAAAAGCCCACTGTATTGAGATTCATGAATTCCCCATGTATTTGTATTAATATGGATATATGTTTTTACATTTGGTGGGTTTAACATTTTATCTTTCTGCGCAGGTACAAGCAAATATGTATCAATTCTAGACAAACAGTAACACTAAAGTGACATATCCCATCCATAATTAACTACACTTCAATACAACATCACGCCCCAGTTCGCCGCCACCCCTCAGTTAGCAATACGGCGCGCGCAACATGAACCCCTCAGAATTATGGGGGCCCTTCTTGACTACACCAACACAAGTATTCCTCTTTTATTTTATGTTTGCATTCTTCTGTTATGTTGTAAAGTTAAAACAGCCAAATGATTCCTGTAGGATTTTTGTTGGATGTATTAGTGTGAGCGGACAGACATTTTTCAGACATTAGGTCATTTTCCTTTAGCCTTAGTTTGATAGGTAGGGAACTCTTTGTTGGGTTAGGGAAAGTTAGGTGTTTGTCTCACCCTCTATTATTTAATACATGGCGACTTGTGAGAAAACTACACCTATGTGTCCATCTCCCATGTCTGACTCCTGACAGAAGGCCTTGTAGGAGGGACAGAGCAGTTTGAGGATGAGGATGAGGTTGGGAAAGGTCCAGAGTAAGGTGAGGAGGAAAGTAACGTTTTGGAAGGGGCAGATAGAGTGAAGGTGAGGGTAGAATGAGAGAGGGGAAATTGGAAGTCTGATCATCAGAAGTATAGAGAGGAGGTGCGATTACTTGGGTTTCGTTACGCAAAGTACGCTGAGAATAAAGGAAAGTTGCATGCAGTTCTTTATCTGTATTTCATAATGGTTATTTCTAAGTAGTCCAACATTCTGGTAGCTGAGCAGTGGTTACCTCACCCCCAGACTGTCCCGGTTATGAACAAATCCCACAGTGGCAGCATTTTTTCCACCCACAACCCCCTATCTCTTCGGCAGGCTCATTTGCTCCCTCGGTGGCAACTTTCTGTCCGACACTTGCCCCCTGGATCCCCAACATCCTCGTCAATCTTCAGCAGGCTCACCTGCTCCCTTGTGGGTGGCGTCCAGCGTGGTAAACCCATGTCTACCTCTGTCGTTCCTGGCTCGCACTGCCCTGCGGTCGTTGATGTCGGCCCTCCAGTACTGTTTTCCTGGGCCAGCTAATAAGCCCAGACGAATGCCTCTTCCGCACCGTGACCTGCAGTCTCCTCAGTTCCTTGTGGCACGACCTCCTCTTCCACCTGACGGGTCTCTTCTCCCTTTTTAAAGAAAAGACAGAGCAAACTCATTAACCCAACTCCGCCTCTCTCCGCATCCTCACCCGTGCTCACACCTGACAGTCCTTCATTCTCGTAACCGTCTCGCACAGCCTGATTAACCTCTTCCTACCCTGCGTGCCGCAGACTGTGCCCCCTCGGTTTTCACTGTCCCTTCCTCACAGGAGGCAAAAGGAGATGGGGGCAGTAATGTCTAGATTGGGAAACTAGCATTTTCCAAGCTAGAGGAGCAAAGGCTGGATTTGGTGCTGAGAGGGAAAAGTTAAGACCAGAGGGGCTAGGGGAGTTGAAAGCCTTGTGAACCTGGTCAAGAAAAATTTTAGGGTCCAATCCTAAAAACCTGTGCTGGTAACTAGTGAAACAGCAACCGGTTGGTATGGCCAGGCTGGAGCACTCTACAATCTATGCATTGGCATTGGCATTGGCAGCTACAAAGGAATTTCAGGATCCTTGAATCCTGAGAACTGCGAGACACTATTCCTTCATGCAGACCCCTAAAGATGAACTGTTGTGAATCTGGTACTTGGACTGGAGACAAAGGCTTGCCTTGGATTTGGGCTAAGACCCCCTCATCTAATTTGTTTCCTTTGGACCTTCCACATTGTTGGAGTTTCTCCTGTATTGCTGGCCTTTCTCAACCCTGATCCTTTTGTAAAAATAAATAGACAGTTTCAGGACCTCTTTTGTGTTATCATTCGTTTATTGTTCATTCTAGAACAATAGTAACTCTGTTCGTGGTCACATATAACAACGTGCACAGGGTTTGAAATGATGATCGATGTGCAGGAGCTAAAACCAGATCCTCGGTGTCTGGCATTACACAACTGGCAAGAGCTACCATTGGGGAACCAGGAGGGAGTACACAGTGCACTGCAAATCTAACCTCTTCATGAGATGCACACTTTTTACCCATTATGTTTACATGTTTACCAGCTATGTCCTAATGCTTCATTATTAACATTCTCAAACACTCAAAGTTAATATTACAAATGCATGTTTTATTTAGGCACCAGTTGGCCTGGAAGCTTCAGATAGCTCCTGACAGCGGTTGGTTTCAAGCTAACCATCCCCACTATTGTCACTGCTTCCATGGGGGAGGGCCCACATCCCATGAGGTTGGGGAGGTGAGGGTGCTATCCGATAATCCCCTTGACAATCACCTTGGGAAAGCACTGTATTCCCCACCCTCATCCCCGTCCCCTCCTTCCTTTCATCCCATTCAGTACCCTGTGGTCCCCCACATCTCTATCTCTGTAGTATTGAGGAAACCAAGCCCCAGGAAAGTACTGAGACGAAAAAGAGTGCTACTGAACTTTGTGATGATCATCAATTCAGTACTGTGATGGGGCAGAAGGATGGAGTAATGAAGAATACCTATGGGAACCATCCCACACAGCCTAGTTGCTGGAGATTACCTATTGGTTATGCCGAGTACAAATTAGAAGGACACTGTAATTCGTCATGCCAGCTCCCGAGGAAGTGAGGGTGAACTTCGAATATGGCAGGCAGAGAAGCACAGAAACCAGCTGTGGACTGGGACGCTGGAGGCGAGAAGCTGCAGTTTGTAAGGGTGCTGCCAAGAACAGGCAGGCGACGAGAAAGCAAAGAGAAGCCAAGTCCACAGTGGGCTTTGGACACCACCTGGAGTGAAGTCGTGCAGCCCGACTCGCTGGAGTCGGGAGGTGAGCGGTAGTGGAGAAAGACTGAGCAGAGGCTCGCCCAGAGAATCAAAGCAGCCTGAGGAGGACGCCAAGCGTAAGTGCCCAAAAGCAAGGTACCTGTGCTGCCTGGGTCCATGAGAGGGGCTGGGAACTGAGCAGGGGGCGCCAAAAGAGGGCCCCGGACCCGGCACAAGTTAAAGCAGTTGATAAAATACTGGTCAAGGATCCTGCCCTAAATATAAAGACACAGACATATGATGCATCTATAGACACGTGGCAGGAGAGTACACCAAGTGTCTTGGGAAGCCTATACAAAGGGGTTTGGGATAAATGTATCAGGGACCCTAACACAATCAAGAAGGGGGCAATTAAAACAATACAGAGATATGCTGCATCAGTAGACACTTGACAGGATAGTATACCAAGTGTCCTGGGAAGACAATACATAGGGGTCTGGAACTCAAGTGAAACTAAGTAGATGGGTCGGGAACCCTGCGGAAAACAAGAGGAAAAAGACTGAAACAAACTGTGTAAGCCATCTCATGTGCAACAGTACCTGGCAGGAGAGTACTCCAAGTATGTTCAGTGTGTTAGAGAATGAAGTTGGGGTAGAGATCGATGTTTGGGTAGAGAACCCATGAAAGCAGCACACCAGGATCTGGGAC
This sequence comes from Ambystoma mexicanum, assembly GCF_040938575.1. NCBI lineage: Eukaryota > Metazoa > Chordata > Amphibia > Caudata > Ambystomatidae > Ambystoma > Ambystoma mexicanum. Next base: position 411,013,942 of record NC_090927.1, read on the forward strand.
CCATATGAGCTGGGTCAAAATCCACAAAATCCAAACGCAAGGGCCTGGGGCATATACAAGAGCAAAGGAATATATGGTCAAAGGGGTTGAGGCCCAGAACAAGTCGGGGAGAGCCTGAGAGGATAAAAAAGGGGGTCTGTGACCCATATGGAAGAGATAGAAGAGCAACAACCCAGAGGGGTATGTGACCCACGTGAAGGAGAACAAGACAATTGTTGGAAATTTGAGCTGATTAGTGAAGTCTGACAGGAAAGTTCACCCGACTTGGTGCTACAGTTTTCAGTTGAAAGAAGAAAGAAAAGTTCTATACTTAAGTCTGGTGGGATACTGAACCAGACTTAACACTACCTCTGGGAATTGATACTTGTGAACTGTGTTTTAAGGAATGAGTGATTGTGTTTCCGCATTACAAGCTGAAGTTTAAAGGCCCGTGTCCTGAGCGAGAGAGGCCTCCTTCTTGATCAAGAAGATGGACAGTTTTTCCTAAGTTAGTTACTTGGAAGGGACGGAAATAGGTTTTGACACAGGACGGTGGACTTCTTATTTAACGAGACATCCTGACAAGAGTTCTTAGAGTTTTAGTTGAGGTAGGGTAACCTCTCATAGAAATAGGGCAAGATAGGTTTTTCCTTTTCTTTATTTCTACAATAAAAGTCTATGATAACAAGCATGACACCACTGTGTCAGACTTGTACTTCTGCACCCTTACACCAGGCTCTACTAGGAAAGAAGCAGTAGCTTAATAGCTCCCAGCTATTTCAAACCATGTGTGCATACATACAGGGATCAAAGTACTTGGGACTCCCTCGTTGTGGTCTAAAAGAACTTGGTTTTCTTGATCTCAACTGCAACCAGCACTTTTGTCTCCTCAGACCAACATGTGCAACACTGTACTTGAGAGTAACAGTTGTATATATTGCCATTTATCAACTGAAATGTTTGTCTCGTCTATAATTCTTGACACTATTTTGGGCCCAATTTATCTCTGCTTCAGGTCAGACATATCTTCTGAGACAATGTTTATCATTTCACTAGTAGAGGACTCATTGTCCTTTAATTGGGCCCAAGCATCTATATCTGCATTCTCTGGCCATGGCAACGAATGCACTTTGTATAATAATTGAGGGCTTGGGTTCGAGCCTGCTGAATGCCTCATCACTGGGTGACATCACAAATACCCAGGGCACCATGTTTCAATTTTCTTTACCAATGTTACTTTTAATGCATTGAGTAAACTGTAGATTAAAAACCTGAGCTATTTATTGATGTATTGCTTCAATCTATCTCCTGCTTTTTGACGGGTGTGAGTTTGTCTATTTGAATATTTATTTGGTGCTTTAAACAAGCACAGGAAGCAGGTGAATTTGTTCTGTATTTATTATATATTTGTTATTTTTATTTCTTTTTACAGTTTATATTGCTATTAATGTATTTATCTCTTGTTTCTATGACACATAGTGGGATCTGGGAGCCAGAATCATGTGTCTTGCGGCAGTGCTGCAGCAGAGACACTGACAGTTCCATTTCTTTTTTCTCCATTAGACATCTGCGACTATAGGCCCCAGAATGTGTGGGGCATATTGGCATGTTCTATGCGCCATAGATGCACCTTGAGTTTGCAAAGGCGGTTAAAAAGGCATCCCATGCTATACTCAGAAGCAATATGCGCCTTCTCTACTATCTGCCCTCTCACACAGCATCAACTTCGTCAAAATCACTGTTGAGCCCTTGACTCGGCCCTCCTTTTCCTCACTGGTTCACACATTACTCAGTGCCGAGGCCTACTGTTTTCAGATGCCATCAAGGGCACTTTGCACTGCAATGCCTTCCTTGATTGGTGTGACAGAGGGCCTTTCAAGCACAACAATTTTCAGGCGCCAATGGTTCTAATAATTTCAGTGGACGCATTGTTGAGTCCCTGCCTGTCCTCTCCATAATTCTAATTTTTTTATTATTGTTTTGTTGTTTTAACCAAGATAAATTAACATATTTATACATATATTAAGAATAAAAAATTAGAAAAGCAATAGCAAGATACGATTTGACCCAGCTTATAAATAAAAATGACATTTCATGCAATATTCCACCAATACTCTCTACTAACATCTAATTTTCAAACACAAAGAAAAAGACAGAAGAGAAAGAAAAGATGGAAAAATCATTGTCATCGCTAATAAATGCATACATTAAATATTTAATAAAACTCTTTTCTTCAACTTCTTTGTATTCTTAACAAAATCATTAATTCATCAGAGTTTAGGAGGAACAGATCAAGGTAATTTACTTTTTTCTTACGTGTGTTTTGCATTTTATTCTTAATAAAGTTTTTTCCCTTTTTTTTCTTTTCCTGTTAACTTCAGACTATATAAGATTGCATATCTGACTTTTCTAGCCGTAGTGTGATACAGTAGTTCCCAGAATCGAACTACAGTGAGATCCTGATAATCCTCTAATAAATGCTTAAAATGTATCACTCTTAAATGATATATCATTACGCATTCTGTACATAGATGTTTCATTGTTTCAGGCATGAGTTTGCAAAATCGACATTTCAAATTATTTGTTGGAATAAATTTACGTAAATACAGCACTTCATTAGTTGGTCATAAGTTCAAGCGAAAGCGTAAATAATCACCCCGATGTTGTGAGCTGGGAAATTGCATTAGATACGTTTCTGTCATACCATAACATTTCATCACCAATGGGTTATTCACAAACTTTTGATATTTAAAACATGCTTGTCTCGTTCGTATCCTTTCAGATTTCCAGATGCCTATTTTGGCTTTGTCTTGGTTCTCTAGTAGCAACTTTACTGAGATCTTCATTAGTGATAATTTTCTCTGCTTTTCTTCGCCATAATAAAGGAAATGTGTCTGTTGATTCCAGTAGATAATTTGCCAAAACATGTAATAAGGCATTTTTGGAATCTACTAGAATAAATTTCCGATAGAAAGAAACATACTTTCCATTTGTGTATCGCATGCAATGACAACAGACCTAATTCGTGTCTTACTAGGCATATAGGTTCTGAATTTGGGAGGTTAAGAACATGTTTCCAGTATTCTTCCAATTTTGCCCAATAATCATATGATCTCTCGAGTAGTGCTTCTGATCCATATGTAATTACTGGTATTACTTTCTGCCTATAGTACATCAAAATAGGAGAAATGGAAAATTTACAAAATTTGCCACTAATCACGCGAGCCTGTGGTTGCTGTTTGTAATTTATGTTTGATGTACAGGTCTAAGGCAGCTTGGCCTTGCTGGTTGGATATCAAAGTACATAAGTACACATACAAGGGTTCAGATGCCAAAAATATTTTTTGTAATAGCCATTTGTGTTTAGTGTTACGTTGTTTAGTATTACCAAATTGTACTATTTTGGTTTTTGTAACATTAATTGATATATAATTTTTCTGGGTATAGCTGTCAAGGGCACCAAGTAATGCTCTTAAACCATTTGGCGTTTTTGAAAAGAGCACCATATCATCAGCATAGAGAAGATATTTCACTTGTGTTTCATTAATTCTTGGAGAATCCGCTTTAACACCAGCAAAACAGTTGTTGATATCAGCGATGAAGAAATTAAACATGGCTGACGCCAATAGACACCCCTGTTTCAAACCACAAGCAGACTCAATGTGGCCTGTCAAGACACCATCAGAGGATATTTTAACCTGGATGGAGGTGTTTGAGTACAATTCAATCACCCATTTTAATATGTACCATGGGCATCCTTTGTCCATTCGTTTTTTGTATAGAAGCTCTCGTGGTACAGCATCGAACGCCATCCGGAAATCAATAAACGCAGTATATAATGGCTGGCCATGTTGCTTTGGTTTGCAAAGGATACTATTTATGGTGATGATATTTACCCCTGTCGCAAGTCATGGTATAAATCCCGTTTGAAAGGGATCACGCTGGTTATTTGTATCGAGACATGCATTGACCTGTCCAAGGACTAGGCGTGCAAATATTTTGCCCGGACAGTCCAACAACGCAATTGGCCGGTACGACTTCGGGTCGGTTCTACTGCCCTTCTTAAATATGGGAACAATTAATGATTATTTCCATGATTTGGGGATATGGCCCACTAAGAAGGCATGCTTAAAAATCTGATGTAGTATTTCAGCCATTCTTCTGGGTATTTCTTCATCATGCCATTGTGCAGGCTACTGGGTCCCATTGCTCAAGTTATTAATGCAGTGTACAATGTCTTCAACTTCTATATGAAATTAATGGGGTCTATCTAAAGATGATGTAAGCCATTCGAATTTTTCAAAGGGGGGGATATATAACCCACCAAAGTATTTTTCCCATTCTTCTTTGGGAATAGTATTGATCTGCACTGAACTTTGACTTTTAGATATGGCATTATTGAGACCAGCCCAAATGCCACTGGTGGATTTCACCATAATTTGTTTGAGCATCAATTCGCTGTCTTGTTCGTGCCAGAGATATTTGCGACCTTTCAGCCAGGTCTTATAGTCCCATTATAATAGTTCTTTCTCTGCTTCTTTATCTATATTTGTTTGCCAATTTAATTGGCGAAGGTCGCTTCTTAATAGAGCTTTTCGATGTTTTAATTCAGAATCAAATTAATGACAGTGCTCGAACTTCATGCTCTGATCTCGCAATTTATGCTCTCTAAATATCTGCATTAGTTGCACATAACACTCTAAGCCATTCACAAAAGGGGATCTGAGGGCCTTGTCAATATCAGATCCAAATTAAGTTTAGTTTCATTCCAACGCAGACGATTACCCCCATTATTTACTATTACGTTTGTACAATAGTCAGTTCGTTGAATATACTGTGAGCTTGATGGCATAATAAAAGACAAATGTAAAATATTATGGTTGCTTTGATTCGACGGTCTGATTTCTAGAGACGTTACATATTTCATGAAGCCGGAGTTTACAAATATATAATCTAAGATGGTTTTTTGGCAACCTCTATTCCACGTAGATTGTGCAGGCACATCACCCTCTATTGTGCAATTTAACATCACAAAATCTTTCTTTCATTATGGAGGACCACATTATTTCATCACATGTGAATTCTGAGTTGGTATCAGTAATAAGATGTAAATTTAAATCTCCTATAATTATAGTATGTGCAATCTGGGAATCCAAAAGTAACATGTCTAGAATAAAAAGTACACTTTCGACGAACACTACTGCTGGTACTGATTGTTTACTCCAGTAAACATTAATAATGGCGAATGTCATGGTACCCTTGGTTATCTTCGCTATTTGAAAGCAAGATAGTGTTGACGGATATAGTACACATTTTATTCCTGCAGCATTTTTTATTGCTATTAGAAGCCAGTCTTTTGGGCGTCCCAATAGTTGTTTTATGTCCGCTATGACTGCGATGGTATGAGAGTCCCATATTGGGGCTCTCATTAGCCATGTTTCCTGAAGTGCGATGATGTCATATGTTCTAAGTTCAGATTCCCATGAATTAATGAGGTGCTTATTACCTCTTGTGTTCCAAGAGATAATGCTCATATTCTCATTGGTCACCACTTGTTATGACCTACCTCCTGTAAAATTGGATTTCTGGTGTTTGATTTGCATATTGGCTGACTTGTTCCATTTCTGTGAGTTGGTTTGTAGATTTTCATTATTGGCTTTTCTATTTGCAACATCGAGGCTGGATTGTTTTTAGTTAATATGAAGCTCAAATTAAATATATCTGATTTTGCTTGCCATAGTATTTTAGCAACCAGTCCTGATCAAACGTATATTTTTGCTTCATCTAGGCTATGATTATTACTGAACTCCACTAAGTCGATAACTGTTGTTATTAGATTCTTTGATAGTGGAATTTCAGAGCAGATATTTAATATACTCGCTCTGTTTAGTACATATTGGGCACCTGGTAAATTACGACACTTCAACGGTAGGCAATGATCATTTTTATAATCATTGCTATTCGCGTTGTTTGCCTGAGAATTATTAAATGATTTTTTTAGAAATTGCCTGGGAATGTTTCGCCATATTGGATGAGGTTGATACATTTTCTTGTGTTTGTCTATGACCTTCGGTTAAACCGAAAGGACCTTGTAACAATGCCGTTACATCAGGAAAAGCTAATCGATGGGGTCTCTCATCTCGTGAAATATTTTGATTTTCTGAAATATAAGTATCAATAGATAATTTTATTACGTCCCTCAGTTCTTGTGATATAGATTGTTCTATTCTAGGTCGTGAGACAGGAATTGGCTGTATGTTAACCAGCGTATAAATGCTTTGTGTAGGTAGTGGTGGCATTGATGAGTTCTTGGTTTGAGACAAATCAGACTGAGATTTTGAGTCAGTGGATGGGATACAATAAACTTTGCGCGTTGTTTCTAATGCCCCCGGCACATTTCTTTCTACTGGAGCTGAGACTTCAGATAAAGTTTGTAAAGCCTTACTTTGTACTTGGTCTATAGGGTTTTGCAGTATATATACCTCAATGGAGGCACGTATTTCTTCTCTGAGCTTGTCGATATTTAACTGCGTTGGTGCCGCAGATGATGTATGGGCTGAGACTGTTGATAATGTTCCCATTTTGATAGTACTATTAACTGGTAAAGATATTTTCTTGGCCTCTACTTCATTTTTTGATCTCTATGCTCCACTTCTCTGGACAACATGACTCCACTGGAGAGTGCCACTAGATCGTCTAAGGGCTTATAGTCCACTGGGGGTAGGGCAGCGTTCTTTGGAATCATGGACGATGTCTTGTTGACTAGATTGTCTTGGTGCTGGGTTAGTCGACTGACTGCTTTGACAATCCTTCTAGGTCTAGTCTTAAGCTTAGGTTGTTGTACTCTTCGGACCGGTTTCTGGATTTTTTTAGGATCATTATTCAGTTTTGTCACTGGATCTATTTCAGTTGTCTGTTTGCTTCCAGCAGATGTGAATAGGTCAAATATATTGGATTTAATGGAAGATATTGATTCCACTAATGGATTTATATCAATTGACTGCTTAGTTACATGCTCCTTATTTGGGGACTGTATTATTTCAGTCATCTTCTCTGTTCTGATGTTATCAAACCCTGATGGGGTTACTTGTGTCTCTGTACTTTCTTCATTTAGGAGGATGCGTTCTTTCTGATGAAGTACCTCCTCTGATCGCAAAGCTTTGATTTCAGTCGAATCAGAATTATTCGAAAGATTCTTGGATAACTGTACAGTTGGATCTATACTGAGTTTAAGACAATTCTCGATATTACTCATTTTAGAAATGAGCAACTCTATCATTGTTGTTTGCCCACTTACTTTAGCCTCCATTATTTCATACAGTTTTGCTATAGCTAATAAGGCCGTGTTCATAGCTCCTAGGGTATTAAGTGCGGGGGCTTCAGGAAAGTAGAAGCATGTTGGGTGTTCTTTGTGTATAAAGAATTCAGATTCCTGTGCTATCTCTTGGAATCTAGTTCGTCTCGGGGTTGGGGCAATAAAGGAGACCGACTCATTTATACAGTTGCATTGTTCTTCACCTAGTATATCTTCTTTTGTCAGGTCTTCAGGGGCTGGTATTCTAATAGGTGATATATGTTCTTGTTGTATGGTGGCATTATTATGACTAGTATCTTCTTGCAATTGTATTAAATTTCCTGAATTTGAACAAATATATTGAACCTCTAGTGAGCGCGGACTAGATTTACTGGATAAATTCATAAAATCTAGTGCATCCTCATCTATTTCTGCCGCCAATGTTAGTTGCTCATGGGCTTGTCTTAGTCTCTTTTGAGCTGCCACTGTGCAGCCAATTGGATCCAAGACGAGTGAGGTGATATCTGGTACTAATAGTTGCCTTGCCGTGATTAAACGTGTTTCGTCTGCTATGCAAGCAGTAATCAGCGTGGTATCTGTTACTTCCCCAGATAATGTAACCAATCCTAAATCATTTGTAGTTCTTATGTGTAAATGATCATTGTCCGGAATTAATTAATTCACTCCAACAGATTTTACAGTATTTGTACCGGACACATGATTAGGTATAGTACTTGAATTCTCTGGCGCTAATTATTGTACATGATGAGTTTGAGGACTTGCTAGGTCTTCCTCCTTAGGCTCATTTGCATAAAACATTTGAATATCAGATGTAAGTGATATTGAACGATGTGGCAACAAACCCGCGTGTCTTGCAGCAGATGGCAGATTTTTAGCACGTAAATGAAATACACTCACTTGTGGCAATTTCTCTTGTCCTTCTGTTGGTAACCGCGTTGGTATAATTGTCGGCATTCCGGTTTTTAACGTACATTTTTTCGGGCCCATTTTCACAATGATCGTGTAAATTAATATTCACAAAACAATGGATAGATAAGTGAGAAACACAAGCGGTAAAAGAGTTAGCCTCTTACTCCCGTACGACCGCTAGACAGCAAGACAGCGGGCGAAAACACTTAGCGAAAGCACTTATGCGAATGCGCACGTGCGAATGCGCATGCGCAGTGCTTTTGTGAGTTCCGGGAGAAGATGGGCGGGCGGGCTCACTCCTGTGGAAAGAGTATTGATCAATTTTAGTTCCTTCTATGATATGACACAGTCTACCACAGTCTATCACAGTCTATTGGTCCAGAGGGGCAGCACTCATACCCGCCCAATTGTTCTGCTTGATTCTGTGGTCCGTAGTCACGTGATGTGATTGTCGTACTGGCTCCCTTCCGCTGGCAATTCCAAGTCTGCAATCCTCTGGAGCACAACACACAGCAAGACAGCGGGCGAAAACACTTAGCGAAAGCACTTATGCGTGAATGCGCATGCGCTGTGCTTTTGTGAGTTCCGGGAGAAGATGGGCGGGCCTACTCCCGGCCAATTGTTCTGCTTGATTCCATGGTCACGTGATGTGATCGTCGTACTGGCTCCCTTCTGCTGGCAATTCCAAGTCTGCAATCCTCTGGAGCAGAGCCCACAGCAAGACAGCGGGCGAAAACACTTAGCGAAAGCACTTATGCGAATGCGTCCTCCCCATAATAGATTGGAGACTGGTAAATGCAACATCACCTGAGGGACCCTCAATTAAGTGGGCACCAGATTTCGAAGCACTAGATCAATGTTATTTTAAGGTGGACACCACAATTTACTGTATCACACGCATTTCTTCCTGGTATGTTTTTAACTATGTATGCATTATTTCTGGTACAAGAAAATAAAACCAGTGAATGTGTTGAGTATTATTTATTGTTGTTTAATTTTTTTTTATTTATTCCTTTCTGTTTTTACAGTACCACTTCTATAGTACCTTGTGAAGGTGGTTGGAAAGACAAGCTATGCTGTACACAAATTGAACACCTCGATGAAACCCACCCACCTCTCACCCACAGCATCAGCTTCTATCAAAATAACAATTGAGCTGAAGTTGCCCTCCTCTCGGTCCACGTCCACCACCCCCACCCCCGCAACCCACACTCATTCATACCGGATAGGTCCGGACCGAGTGCGGCATACCAAGCTGGGAGCATGCCTTGAACCTCCCTACCCCACTCACTACCTATGCAGTAGTATTCATGCCATTCCTCAATGGAACTTTGCGCTGCCCTGCACCCCAGGCTACAATCTGATTTTCATTGTGCGTCTTATAACTGCGTTATCTCTCAGCCTGTGTTTGTCAACACAGACTCATTAGGACATTAGGAGAGCAGAATGTATTTTTATCAGCACCGTTATACGTCTTGCTGTAACATTCACACGTTTGTTTACTTGTAGTACTTTAATCTTGGTCTGGGTTTAGAACGATACCAGATCGAACTCCACTAAAATGTTTACATTTGACTTTGTTCATAAGACCTTACCATGGTGTGCAAAAGATACATTTCAGTAGCCTGTGCATCCGTAAGCGTTATCTGCACCTCCCAAGAAGCAATATCTAAAGTGAGCATGATACAGGATCACCTATCAGTTTCTATTTCATCAAATTCATTGCGCATTAAATAAACACAATACATATTTTTCGCTGCCCATTCCTTTTGACAACTACGGGTAGGACCTTTTTAATATGGGCATATGTCCCGCAGCAAATATTTGAAGTACTTTGTATTAAAACCTTTATGTGGCTTCAGTTTCTCTGTCTTGCTCATAGGTTTATGAGGCTGCTATCAATGTCCCTTGAGGTGCGCCCACACTTTTTAAATATGATTTCTGCCTGACAAACCCAAAAAGCACTCAGTTCTCAATGAATCTTTCAGTAGAGGAATGTTTGAGTTTATTGTCTTATATCAGATTTAGTTTTCAAGTGTTCGGAGGCTAAATCCTTTACATATGTGGGATCCAAGCCTCTCCCTCTGACAAAGTGTTCCTTGAAAAAGGCTGCATCCCATTATGCCCTCAAACCATGACTGTGGAACCTGGGCCCTTCTTGGAGAGGCCCCCCTCCACCTCACATCACTTGACCTTTCATTTACTCAACTAGGTAGGTGCCCTCCCTTGAAATGCCCATGCATTGAAGCGTTAAGGTGTGACCGAGGTCTTGATCGTAGACAGCACACCATTACAGTCTTCATTTGTGTCGATCCACTATTTTATACCTACCTTTTCTTGTTAACGTCACAATCAAAGGTAACACAATGACACATAATCTGCCCTATTATTGCACTGTACACACTTAAAGAATGCAGGTCAACACTGCTCAAAATGTAAGGCTGCTTTTTACCGTCTCTGTCTACAGCCCCACTGTCAGGCTGTAAACCGAGCAACACTTGTCACACTGCCCCTCACTGAGTTCACCTGACCATGATTGGTGGTGAGACAGGGTCCAGGGGAACCCCACGAGACAGAGAGCGTAATGGATCCGAAGTGAATGTGTATATGGAAGTTAGGAACACTAGAAAGTGGACAATTATCAAGTCGTGTGTGTGTGTATGGAATTTCTTGGAGAAGCTTGTTTTTAGTTTTTCGTATTTCAATGCCAAGTTGTTTGCCAACATGTCTTCTCTGCATTAAGTTATGCACTCATTGTGCACATCTGTTCCTCATTGTTTCTTGTGGTACAATCCTGTCAGATCAATATCCTATCCGTTTATTCATTAGGTACACAATACTATTACAACTTTGCTCAAGGGGTTAGGCGTTCTACCTTAACGCACCTCTTCACGTGTAACATACTCTGTGTCCCTTACAGTTTGATCATTGTGGATGTAGCATTTCGTTAGCAACTACTAGTCTCTCTGAGGTGTTTAGGGAACCTAGCAAGCTGGTCTCCTGACTAACCAAGGAAACTCAAATTAGATTGAAAGCATTCTGTTTCCGCCACATGCATCATTCGTGCACGCCACACTTCTAGCACTACTTTGCTTGGTGGGTTAGTGACTTCTGTGGTCGTTCCCCCTTAATTGTAGCTGAATTCCTTGCTTTCCCAGTTGGGGCTGACCTGCAGGAAGCAGACTGAGACTGCCAGGCTTCCATGTGCCGCCGGCTGGGCGGGGGCTGTGAGATCATTCTAAATGATGGACTTCTGGTACTTTGATCTCCATTCTCGAGTGCCAGCATGTCAATCTTCTACCCTATGTATGTGGCCACTGCCCAAGATAGCCTCTTGCAGGGCAGTCTAGAGGCTGTAGTCCTGATGGATGGGCATATATTTTATAGCTGTTTGCTGGTCCAGATGTTGCTTTAACTTAAGGCACTTTTTCACATAATGTGTTGGTATATGGACACTGGATTTGGTAATAACTGTACAATTGTCTTCAAAACAAGGTCCTTTAAATTGGGACGTTTGTAGGTTTAATTGTTTGATACAGTACCATGTTAATCACAGTCCTCAATGGTCTGCGCCTAAATCATGGCTTACTGTTTTTCATTTTGGGTGGACTGAAATCTCCCATCTTAAAAAGGTCCTGTCACGAAAACACCGGTAAACGCCATCAGCCGTGCAAGTAAGGATTAAGAAGATTGAATATATTTTGGCTGTGGCTATAAGGTGTGCTTTAGGCACTATCTATGCACCGACAACTATTGGCATAGGAAGGGAGGACAGGAAAGAGATGGGATGTGGTATATGTAGCGTGTGGGTGTTTCCCAGTCCCTGTAGCTGTTCCTGCACATTACCTTCCCCCCTTTCCAAAACACCACCCTCCACAAGGACATCTTTAAGATAGCTCTTTGCTTATAAGCGGATGTGAATGTTCTTTTCTAAGCATAAAGGTAATGGCATAATTGCTGATTTACACAAGCTCCTGGTCTAATAAAAATGTCTTCATCAAATGTGCCTTCGGCCACTTGATTTATAAGCAATTTGTGTGTCCGGGCATCTGTTCCTTGCAATGCATTCCTGTTAAAAACGAGCAATAAAAAAGCCAACAATTTTGGATATTGTATGGACATTTGCCAGGCACTGCCATACCGTGCCTAGTTACTTTACACTGTTTGAGTCTGTTGCTTATGGCCGGCACTATCATTATAGAAGTACTTGAAAAATGCCTATCCCGTTTCTACACAAAAGCCAGAATGTTTGTATTTGTCAATGGGCGTAAACTAAGGCCATTGGAGCAGTAACGCTAGTTTTACTTATTGTTATAGTCAACGCTTTGCTCTTTTTTTAATGCATTTTCTGACGTTTATTAGAAAGTAATAAGCACCTTCTATATTTTCACGTAATTGTTGTAGATTATGCGTTTAGCATTATGCTTTTATTCTAAAAGCTCTTGCTACAAGATAGATGTGTATTTATTCACCCTGGAAAAGAGAAAATAATATATTCAAGTGATAATGTTGCGTAGATTGAGAAAAAATGCCATTTAGCATACAGGAAACGCAGTGAGTATTTATTGAGCAAGAGCTAAAGCTGCCTCTTGGGCATAAGGAATTACGCGGGGCCGCGCTGCTTAGACTAGGGAGCTAATTATAATGCTGGCCACAAATCTAGCCTCTACCGATGGCCCTCGCATGCTCTCTGGCACAATAGATGTTTTGTAATAATGTCTGGTAGTAATTAGTGCATGAGTTTAAGATTTTTATTTCACAGACTATACAAAGCCTGGAATATGTGTGTTGCAAATCTCTGCAATGCCCTTCTGCATATGAAGTCAAGCCAGTTGCTAAAATTGTGTGGGAAGAAGGCAGGTCAGTAAAAGATTGTTAGTGCACTGTTAAATGGGTTGCAGATCATGTCCTCGGGGTGTGTTCCCTTCTACACAAAGCAGAACCTTTCTGTTCCCCTACTTTCGCAGATTAGTTTCTCATGTTAAACTTGACGAAGAAGTCAAAGTTTGGTCAATTAGTAAAAGGTGAACAAAAAGCAAAATGCTTTTGATCAGGTGAGGAAAAAATAGCTTGGTGAATATTTTTGGGGTTAATTGACGCAGCCAACTGTGGAATAGAAATTATCTCGAATATTTTGATTAGTAGCAAGAGGGCGATTGGATTTCCAGAGGTGATGTACAAGATACAGTAGGGACTCTTACTCCTAGTCCTTAATTCCATGAGTGCCAAGGACTGTAGCCAGGGTAAACTGGCGGGCATAGCCTGACCAAAGAGCAGCCCATGTGTGGTTTTTACAAGGATGCTCAAATGGTCCCCCTTCAATAATAGGATACAAGTTCCATTCATCTGGAGGACTACCTTCGTAAGAAACGGTGAACAAGATTCTGGCCAGTGTGTAACTTGTACTTGTTCTAATTTACTACCAATATATTTATCTGTATCCAGCATATCCTATGCAGACCTAGCACACCTACTCTATTCCTGCACTCTTTATCTCGCTTTTTCGTTTTCTCTCTGTCCCACTCTTTGTTCTCTCTTTGTGCAGACAGCTTGACAAGAGCCCAATGACAGAGCCCACAGACGAAACCATGTTGCTTGATCTCTGTATTCTCGTTGGAGATGCAGGACAACAATTCCATCATGACCCTCCTGTAGGTCCCCACTTACCTGCAACCCATGACACTGTGTCCACGGGTGATTTTACTGTGATCACAGATTTAGATGCCAGCTCTCCAAGAGGATTGTGCCCTTCAACATGCCTTCTGTGCCAACCTTAGAGACCCCAACCACTTTTACTGGACCTTAGGACTTTTTAATGTTTACCCTGGAGTGAGCCCTTTTTCTCTCTCTCATTTGTTTTGACTTGATTTGGATTATGTGTTTCCTTTGATTTTGGAGTCTAACAAACTCCATAGGCATCTACGTTTTGAATGGTGACACACAGCACCTTCAGTGCAGTGTCACAGAGAAATCCTTTTGATTTCCCATAATGTCTAAATACCCTTTCTTGAGGGAACTACTGTTCCCAAGAATAGTAAAGTGAAATTGACTTTACTTACCTTTTCTCTTTGTGGGTCCAGAACACACCATCTTATGTGGAGTGCTGGGGGGGTTACTTAGTAGCCCCTTTTTTTACCTACTCATGTAACATTTTTATGTTACCCGCACTACTTTAAATGGCTGGTGGCAGTAGGTTAATTTCCCTACCATTGTGCTTTTCTACCGCAGGCTGAATCCACAGCTGCAGTATGGCACCCATGGGTGACCATTGTGTCAAAATGGCCTGGTCTTCTTTTTTTGCCCTTTTCTGTTTGTGAGGTCTTTCTTGTGTTTAACTCTGCACGCCAAGCCATGTTTGAGCCCTTTGTTCGTTTTGCCTTTGGCAGGCTTCTGTACTGAAACACGCCTCTGGCTCCAGTGTGTCTGGAAGGGCAGAAAGTGAGGGAGGTTCCCGAAACACCCCTGTCCTTTGTCTATAGGAATGCCTGAATGCACCCCGTCTTGATTGGTAGGCTGCCAACCTGCTGTTTGAGTGACAGCTAGGCTGCGCATGAATGGGAGAAACCTGCTTAAAAGGTGAGGGTTTTGGGACTGAAGACAGAGTCGACCACTGGGAAGAACAAGCCGACGAAGAAACCTTGAACGAAGCTTGCTGCATCTTCCTGGAGCTTTGAATTGCCCGGTGAAGCCCTGCTGCCGTGCTGAAACTCCTTTTTCTAATCGACAAGAGAAGCTCCGGAAGGGACGACTTCTTCCCTTGGGTTAGTGGGACTAACTAACCCCAAGATGAACTCCACTGGACCATCTTCCCTGACTGACGCTGATTCCCTCGGCGACCTCGACGACATTCGTGAAGGATTTGCCGTAGGTGCCCCTGAGGGCTGTGGAACCTCCGGGGAAGGCTCTCAGTAAGTCTGTGAGGCCTGTTTTTGAGCCCAGGTCTGTTCCTCTTCCTAGATTGGATTTTTTCCAACCTTTGCAAGAAATTTCAGAGGTTGATGAACTGTCTGATCAGGAGTTGGGGTTGCATGTGCATCCTGACGTCCCTGATGACCTTTTGTCTGGGCCTAGTCAGATGGAGGAACTCCGTCAGTCATTGCATGAAGCCAGTGGCCTCGACACCTCTCCGGAGGTGGAGTCTGGACAGCCTGAACCAGGGGCGCATGCTGAGTCTGAGGGTGACGGAGTACTTTGGGTGGTCGGCCCCCCCAGTGGAGTTTGATCAAGATGACTTGACTGATATCCTGGATATCCTGGATCAGGGTCCGTCCACTGACCCGGTGTTGCCGTTTCACATGGCTTTGAAAAAGAGGGTGGCGGCGGCTTGGACTGCTCAGGAGAGCCTGTCGGCAGTTAACGGGTCGTTCCCGAAAAAATACTGGCCATCCAGTAGTGACCCCTGCTACTTATCGTTGCACCCTACTCAGGAGAGTTGGGTGGTGCAGGCGGCTACGGCCTACTCAAAGCAGGCTGTGTACCCTATCATCCCTCCTAATAGGGACGACAGGTGCTTCGATGGGTGGGCAAGGAAGGTATTTTCTGCTGGGGGTATGGCGTTGAAGTCGGCAAACTCCACTTGTGCCATGACAAAGTTTACACACACTCTGTCTTTGGCGGCTGAGCATATTCCCGAGGGGGAAGAAAGGGATGGCTTTCTGGCACTCGGGCAAGACAGCAAGGATGCTATGTGCGAATCCCTTCAGTCGGGTTTGGACACAGCAGATCGCGTCAGCCGGTGCATGGCTGCGAGCACCGTGATATGCAGGTTTGCGTGGTTGCGGAAGTCTGGTTTTGCCCCGGATGTGCAATCCCGTCTTCTGAACATGCCCTTTGCCCTAAAACGTGTTCATTTGTTTGGCAGCAAGGCTGACGAGAGCCTGGAGAAGTTGCAGACCTCCAAAGCTACAGTGAAGTCTTTGAGCGCTGCAGTACGGCAACCTCCACCTTTTCGTCCTATGGGACAGCAATAGAGGGGAGGTTCCTTTCGATACTACTCTTTTGGTAGATCGAGAGGGGCTGCAGTCAAAGGGGGCAGCGAAAAAGTACCCGTGGTGGTCAGGGAAATCGTGGTGCCAAAGCCCCTCGGGCAGTTGCCTCTTTGCCATAAGGCACTGCCGCAGCCGCTTCTACTCAGTCATGAGGCCATGTCCCATGGTTCGCCGGTTGGGGGCAAGCTAGTACAGCATCACGGAGAATGGCGAGCCATTACTTCAGATGCGTGGGTTCTGGATACCATAGCCCATTGCTACTGCCTTCCGTTCCTTCAGCGGCCTCACGACAATCCATCGGGGAAGCTCTCTTTGAAGCGTCCGGATCTGCTCCTTGCGCAGGAAATTCTATCCCTGCTGGAGAAAGGCGCCATAAAACTGGTGCCTGTGGCAGAGAGGAACAAGGGATGGTATTCCCCATATTTTTTGATTCACAAGAAATCCAGAGGGTTGAGACCCAACATGGACTTGCGTTGGTTGAACCAACTTCTCAGCAAGGACAAGTTCAAGATGGTTACTCTTTCTCAGGTCCTCCAGGCCCTTCAACTTCAGGATTGGCTGGTGTCTCTCGACCTCAAGGACGCTTACTTTCATGTGCTGATTCATCCCAAGCACAGGAAGTACCTGAGGTTTGCGTTTGCGGCTGGCGACTCGCACTTTCAGTTTCGGGTTCTGCCATTCGGGTTGACCTCCGTCCGAGGGTCTTCACCAAGCTCATGGTGGTAGTGGCAGCGTACCTCACAGGCGAGGGGGGGATTCACGCCTACCCCTACCTGGATTACTGGTTGATTCGAGCACCCTCTCCCAAGCAAGTGTTGGATCAACTTGGTCTCACATGCCGCACCCTCCACAGGCTGGGCTTCTCCCTGAATTTCAAGAAGTCGCATTTGACACCTTCCCAGCAGCTCTAGTACATCGGTGCTGTGTTAAACACTTGGCTGGGGGAGTGTTCGCCTCCACGGGTCAGGGCTCATCACATTATGCAGATGGTGGACAAGTTTCAAAGTGCCTGGCTTTTGACTTTCTAAGGTTGCTGGGCCTCATGACATCCTGCATCTTTCTGGTGCCAGAGGCCAGACTGCGGATGAGATCCCTGCAATGGGCCCTCAAACTGCAGTGGTCCGAGTTCTCGGGCAAGATGTCGGATCCCATGCAGATTCCACTCTCGGTCGCCCAGGATCTTCGGTGGTGGGCCGACGAAAGGAACCTGCTGAAGTGGGAACCGTTATGGCAACCATGGCCGGAGGTGACGATTGTGACGGATGCTTCCCTCACAGGATGGGGTGCTCATGCAAACGGACTGACAGTCAGCGGTCATTGGTCTCCGTCGGAGTCCAGACTCCACATCAACCTGCTAGAGCTGAGAGCCATCAGGCTTACCCTGAAGGCTTTTCTGCCGATTGTACAGGGGAAAAGTGTCCTGATCATGACGGACAACACAGTGGCCTTGCATTACCTCAACAAAAAAGGGGAGTTCATCTGGCCGGAGACGGAAACGCAGCGGCGGATGCTCTGAGCAGACAGAGCACAGTCTCTCACGAGTGGGAGTTGGCTCCGGAAGTCCTTCTGGAGATCTTTGCCCTTTGGGGAACCCCGCAAGTGGATCTCTTCGCCACCAGTGTCAACCGGAAGTGCGAGAGATTTTGCTCAAGGGAATTTCCTCCGAGAGGAGCCTTAGGAGACGCATTTGTGGTGGATTGGTCATTTCCAGCTGCTGTACGCGTTTCCTCCAGTCCCCGTCATTCCTCAAGTGTTGCAGAGGTTCGGGACCCGCATGTTACGCTCACCTGATTCCCGTAGAGGCGCCGGTCTTGACTGGGCGTATACCGTATCTTCAAAGGTGATGTGTAACACACGGCTGGCTCTTTAGGCTGGACCTCTGTGCACTGTATGTCTGACTCGAAGGGTAAGATGTCTGCAGATATAAAATATGGGATTAAGGAACTGGGTTATTGAATGTCTCTCTCTTCTTCCCTTTCTCTTCTCCTGTAGAACCCCAAAGGTTAACGCTCTCACCTTAGGTAAGTGAACGCTGTGCTCTCCATCTGCCTCGGGGCAGGGTGCTGTAACCAGTTTCTTCACTGGATAAGGGGAGCAGGCCTCTTGACTTCAGAGGACTGCTGTCCGTCGTTTACTGCACGAACGGTAAGTTTCGAGTAATTCTAATGTCTTTAAAGTCTTTAGTAATGATGTCTCTTGTTTTGCAGGGTTCCGGCCATGGCGGATGACGGGCTGAAGTGAGTTGAAGATGGAGCCCGTGTGATGAATAGAAGCGCCTGGAAGCACGTAAGTAAGCGCTTGTTGCCTGCTTCACGATGCGCTCTAACTGTCTTTTTATTTTGCAGGTACAAGTTCGGAGCGGCTGCAGGGTGCCGGAATACCCACTGGGTTAGATGTGGAAAGGAGTAATGGCACGCGAGTATTAAAGTTCCCCAATGTCTTTAAACGCACCTTGTTTTGTCTTTCAGATGCGGGATGCAGCGCCGAAGGCCTCCGGAGCGTGCGAAGAGTTGGTAAGCTTTTGTCTTTCAGATGCCGGAATGCAGCGCGAGGCGTTGGTGACAGCCGATGGACCAGGTAAGTGAAGAGCTGTCACTGAAGACCGTAATGCTAAACTGTTCTTTCTTGTCTTTATAGGTGTTGCTGAAGACTGGATTCAGGATGGTAAGCCTTTCTCCTTAGGCCCAGGATCAGATGCAGAAGACACGATGAGCGTTCTGCTGCAGAGGATGCAGAATAACGCAAAGCAAGATTCATCCATCGGGTGTGGTTTAAATAGCCTCCTGTAGTGCTTAGGTGTCTCCTTCCACAGCCACGCCTAGGTAAGAAAAGAGTTCCTGCTTTCCAGAAGAGTTCCAGTGTTCTGAATCTAGGGAGTGGCTCCTGCCCCACCCAACAGGAAAAGTAGTTCCAAACAGAAGAGGATCAGAGGCTCAACTGGCAGGCAAGTAAGCAGCATGGTCTGCTGCAGGTAAGTCCACCCAAGCATTATGAGCCCGGCGCTTCCAGCGCTGGGACTGGGCATATTTATGAGCCTGGTACCACTGGCGCCAGGACTGGGTCCAAAAGGTCCCAATTGGGACTGGTTGGCACTCGGAACCTGGGTTATGGATCTGCTTCCAAGGGAGTTGGGAAAACCCTGACCTTTTGGAAGCAGAGATCATGACACCGCATGATCGTTGTGGCTCCGGATTGGACCAGGACAGTGTGGTAGCCGGACCTTCTGGTGTTGTCCACCTGCCCTCCAAGCCGTCTTCCTTACCGAGAGGATCTGCTCTCGAGGGAGGGGGTCAGGTTCTCCATCCCGAGGTCAGGACTCTCAACCTTCACGCTTGGTATCTGAAAGGTTGGGATACAAGGATTGGGACCTCCCGGATGATGTGATGGAGGTGTTGCTTTCGGCCATGCGGCCCGCAACAAAGTCCCTGTACCATTGCCGTTCGCGTAAGTTCTGCGACTGGTGCAGGGGACAGAATGTTGATCCTTTACAATGCTCCATTCCTATGGTTTTGTCTTTTCTGCTTTCTGTGCCCACAAGGGCCTTCAAGTGGGTACCATTAAGGGTTACCTGGCGGCACTGTCCATATTTAAGCGCTCGTCTGAAGAGTGTTCTTATTTTAAGATACCTTTGATTTCGCAGTTTCTAAAAGGACTGACTAATGTGTTTCCGTCGTCCCCTTTCCAGGGGCCGGTTTGGGATTTGAATTTGGTTTTGAAGTTTCTGATGGGTGCTCTGTTTGAGCTATTGCACTCTTGTCCTTTGAGACTGTTGTCTTTCAAGACAGTGTTTTTAGTTGCGGTTACTTCCGCTCGCAGAGTGAGTGAGTTGTAGGCACTTTCGGCCAAGCCACCCTTTACTGTTTTCCATAAGGACACGGTTGTCCTTCGGGTGCAGCCTTCTTGTCTGCCGAAGGTCGTGTCTGAATTTCATTTAAGCCAGAAGGTAGTTCTTCCGGCGTTCTATCCTCCTCCGCATCCTGGCAAGGAAGAGGAGAGGCTCCATAGGTTGGATCATAGGAGAGCTCTGAGTTTTTATATTTCACGGAAGTCCCGGGTCAGAGTGCACGATCAGCTCTTTATCGGTTATGCTGGACACCGTTTGGGCCAGGCTGTTACCAAACGGACCATGTCCAGGTGGATTATCCTCACTATTATTGAGTGTTACCGTCTGGCAGGTAAGTACCCTCCGGTGGGATTACGTGCTCACTCTATTAGGGGCGTGGCTGCCTCCACTGCCCTTCAGCGTGATGTTCCTATTGGTAATATTTGTGAAGCTGCCACATGGGCTTCTCTACATACTTTTGTCAAACATTACGCCCTGGATTCGATCCATGGGCGGGATCTGGCCTTTGGTAAGGCGGTTCTTTATTCCTCCATTTGATTGGGTGTTCTAAAATCCTTTTCCCACCTCCATAGTCTGGTACTGCTTTTGAGAGTCTGTCATAGATATGGAATACGTCGGAGGACACAATTCCCTCTAAGAACAAGTTACTTACCATATCTGGTAACGTTCTTTCGATGGGATGTTCCTCCGACGTATTCCACATCGGCCTCCCAACCTGCCCCTCTGGAGAATTTCCTATGTGATTGCAGCTTACGTTTCTGCAAGGCCATCTGCAGTCAGGCTGGCAGCAGATTGGTGCCACACGTTCTGGGAAAAAACTACAACTGAGGCTATGGGCGTCGTGCGTCCTATATATAACATCCTGTGACGTCGACCCTCGACGGAGGCCCTCTTAGGGACTTGGGATCGACGACATCGACGTAGGACGCCCTCTGCTGAAAAGTTTCCAAAGCAGCACAGCTGTGGACATTACATGTCATAGATATTGAATACGTCGGAGGAACATCCCATCGAAAGAACGTCACCAGATATGGTAAGTAACTTGTCCTACTGTCCTACAGAGTGAAGTCACCTCAGGGTGTAGGAAGATGTGTAAGAAGCATCTCTAAAGAGTATCTACTAGCTTTGTGTTGATTCTGGAAAGGTATTTTAAAGTGTATTTGATTGCTTTATATATTGCCCTTTTTAAAGAATGCTTATTTAAAAACTTGTTAAATAATTATTTATAACAAAAATCTTGAGTATAAGTGTTACTTGGCTACTTGTATTTGTGAATTTCATTGCTACAGCTCTAAAGCTAACATTTTACCCCTCTTGAGATAAGCCTGGTTGCTCAGTCACACTACCAACTTGTGTAGTACAGGCCTATACCAAAAGGTGGGTTACCTAATATCAAGAGGACAAGGGTTGTGTAGTCTCCCACATCAATTCATGCCTAACACCAACCTCTCCAGCTACACCTCTTGCTTTGTTACAAGGGGGACCTCTCCAAAGTGGCGGATGTTCCCTTTGTTTGTTCTAATTCAAGATGGTGGGCTTTGATTCCCAACATTGTGCGCTCTCAATCTAAGATGGCTTTTTCCAACGTCCTGTCCTTCCTTGCATGTCCAGGTCACTACCCACTATGAGTCCTGTGTGTCTCAGTTTGTCATGTCTTTCCTAACGTTGTTGTCAGCTCCTCCTTGCGCTGGTTTCCTTTATGTGGCTAGAATAGGGTCAGATGAAGGGATGTTTTCTAAACTTTTTTTTTTCCTGTTCTTTTTTGTACTCCTCTTGGGAGAGTTTTCCCCCCCCTCTGTGATGTTTCCCAAACAGCCAATGTTCCAGCCTGAGGTCTAGGTCTGGGGTACTCGGGCTCAGGTACTAGCTGATGGGGCGATAGACTACACTTCCCAAAGAGAAAGAAGGAGTTGAAGCAGCGTCCAGATCGCCCTGCTTTTGATAGGTTGAGATGCCAAAAGAGCCTGAGTTTTACTGAAGGCATGCCTCCTATACAAAAGCTAGTTGTAGCTGTGCAGGCTCTTAGAGCAGAGGTGCAGAACCGAAAGAATGATCACGCTGGATTGCACCAAGCCTTGCAGGATACCATAATTTCCTTCTCTCCCCCCTCTCTTGGCAGGCTTGTCATGATGGGCTTTTGATGGTAGCCCAAAGAAAATTACTGACGCTCTCACAAAACGAGTCCATGCTAGGAGTGGTGGGAATCTCTCTCTTCTCTCTCTACACACACACACACACACACAGACACAGACACAGACACACACAGACACACACAGACACACACAGACACACACACAGACACACACACAGACACACACACAGACACACACACAGACACACACAGACACACACTTTTACCTACCTTGTGGGGACTATCCTTTCCCAATGTTTTAGAAATTGGCTAATAGCAGAACTAGGTTCAGAAAAAATTCACAATAAAGGATCCAACTTCATATTTGCAAAAATGCTTATTTTTACTCGCGTGTCCGGTACCATCTTTGCGGGGACTTGGACGCGTGTTACCATCCTTGTGGGGACTTACTTTATTATTCTTATTTGGGATGGATTGCCCCATAAGCAGATGGAAAAATGCTTACTTTATAATACTCAATATACATTATACAATTGTATTCATACATGTGAGTACCTGCCTGCATTATGGCTATCACAACAGGTGCATTTTGATGGTTTGGCATTTCCCACAAGATGTTTAATTTGCATTAAACCTTAAAAAAGGCACCTAGTTTCTGGCATTAAACACTTTTATAAACACTTAAAATGTTCCAGAAAAGATAACTGCGACATAGGAGATGACTCGATTGACCCAGGCTGGCACACTGTGGCCAAAAAGGAATAATGAATTCAAATTCAGCTTTCATTCTTTCACAGGCATCACCTCCCTGCTAACTCATATCTCCTCTTTAGAAATGGTGTAATGGAAATGATGTTGCTTTCTTCTTTTGGAATGTGTATAATAATAGTGGAGTTAACTTTCCTATAGGGGTCATGTTTGATTATGGAAAAGTTACATTTTCCACAGAGATTGTGTGTGATAATCATGAAACGCTCCCCACAGAGACATTGTGTACTTGCAATCATGTTGAGGTCCCCACAGCGATGGTGTGTGATTACAGTGATGGTAAGATCCCCATAGAGATGGTGTGTGTGATTAGGACTGTGCCTTGCCCTGTTCAGTCAGTGTGTAATTATGTGGCTGTTAGCGCTTGGGCATTCATTTTCAAATGTAGATATGGTTGTTTTAAAACAACATAAACTAATTACAGAATTGTATTTCAAATATAAGTAATTTAAGGAATCTAAGACGATTTACAGTGAATATATTTTAATATTTTTCATTTTTATATTTTTCATTTTGGTCCAAGTCCCATTTGCATGTTCACTTAAATACACTTAATTTGACCAGTGTGTAATTATGGTGATATTATACGATATGGCATTTATAACACGCCTTTACACAAGTGTTTCAAGGCGGTGCTGTTAAGCGCTTGGGCATTATCCACTATATAAATCTAAATATAATACAAAAAATACAAATACAAAATATGGTCCCCACAGGTATGACAAATGATGATGATAACACCAAAGTCCCCACAGAGATGGTGTGTGATTACAATGATGATAAGGTCCCCATAGAGATGGTGTGTGATTAGGACTATACTTAAGCCCCCACAGAGACAGTGTGTAATTATGGTGCTGTTAATCGCTTGGGCATTAGCCGCTATATAAATCTAAATGCAATACAAAAAATACAAATATGAAATATGGTCCTCACAGATATGGCAAGTGATTATGATAACACTAAAGTCCCCACAGAGATGGTATGTGATTACAATGATGATAAGGTCCCCACAGAGATGGTGTGTGATTACAATGATGATAAGGTCCCCATAGAGATGGTGTGTGATTACAATGACAATAAGGTATCATTTTAATATTTTTAATTTCGGTCCAAGTCCCATTTGCATGTTCACTTAAATACACTTAATTTGACCAGTAGCCACATTCCATTTGCTTCAGGGTTTTAAATGTTTGATTGTGATTCCCACTATGTCATACAGAGAGGAATCTGTGATTGAGATGTAGGCTTCCTGGGTTCACAGTCATAAATGTAACCTTTACAATAGGCCCTACCACAAGAATGGCATGATATAATGGTGTTACTATCTGCTCTCTGATTTAGGATGGTGTATTTTGCTGATCTATTTTGACCATGAGATGAATGCCTCCTCAGGGATGTTGTTGATGAGTGTGGTTTTAAAGTCCTCATAGTGCTGGTGTGTGATGATGGTGGCACTAAAAGTACCCACAGTGATGGTGTGTGATAATCATGGCATTAAAGTCCCTACAGAGATGGCGTGTGAATATAGTGGTTTTAAAGTCCCCACATGGATGTTGTGTGATGAGAGTGAAGCATGGCATTAAGGACCAACAGAGATGTGTAAGTAATAAAGACATTGTGTAGGATATTAGAAATGTTTAGGTCTCAGTGGGATTGAGAGAGGAGGGGTATGGTAAAGTCCTCACAGAGATGGTGTGTGACGATTGTGCTACGGAAGTCCCCAGAGAGATGGTGTGTTATGACTGTGAGATTTTGAGTGTACACACATAAAGTATATGTTGTTTGGGATGTTTAACAGATTTTATGTGTGATGAGCTGAGTTTTATTGTCCTTGTAGGGGTTTTGTGTGATGATCATGCCATTGAAGTCCCCACAAAGATGTTGTGTGAACATTGTGGTGTTAAAGTTCACACCTGGATGTTGTGTGATGTGAATGAGGATGACATTAAGGTTTAAAAGATGCTTTTAGTGACCACAGACAATATGTGTGATGTCACAAATGTTTAAGTCCCAAAAGAGGGGGTGAATGAAGAAGGACATGGTACAGTCCTCACAGAGATGTTGTGTGATGATTAAGCTATTGAAGTCCTCACAGAGATGGTGTGTGATGACTGTGAGTTGCCACAGATATGGTGTGTTTTGTTGGGGATATTTAAGTCACCACAGAGATTTGCGTAATGGGTGGGTGTTATATTCATTAGATAAGAGGTATGTGATGATCGTGGCATTGAAGTACCTACATCGATGGCGTGTGATGTCGGATATTGGAGTTGCATCATGGATGGTATGATGTCCGTGAAATTTAAGTCCTTACAGAGGTGTGTGATGAGGGCAATTTAATGTCTTAACAAGGGACAATACAATGATGATAACTTCCCCCTATTTCTGTGATGATGATGATGATGAGGTTTAAGTAACTGTAAGAATGGTGTGCGATTGTAGTAATGATACATTCCCACAGGGATGGTGTGCAAAGATTCTTTCAGGTCTTGACAGAGGTACATAACTTGTTCCTGATCCTGTTCCACATCCTAGAGACATACAACCGATGGATGGTAATGTCGTTGCACTTCCTGTAAGATATTCACTTAACAGAACTTCATTCAGGCATTAAACCCTATTACAACACCCCAAATAACGATGAGGTGAATAATAAAGCATCACATTCTGTGGTCCAGTGGGCAGCAGGGATTTGGATTGCTACAAGGTCACATACTTGCCCACTGAACCACATCGCCTCTCTCGGATTGGTGTGATGATAGAGATGTTACTGTCCTCTTTGGGACAAAAGTGGCATTTCCAAAAAGGGATGGTACGTGATTATGGTAAAGTAAACGTCCACACAAAGATTGTTTTAATAGTAATATCTGCAGGCTCCAGAGAGATGGTGTGTGATTACAATGATGCTAAAGTCCTCACAGAGGGGGTGTGGACTATTAGTGACATTGAGGTTCCACTGAGAGATAATAGGTGATATAAATTGTATTAAGGTCCCCATAGAGATGGTATGTGATGAGGATAAAGTCCTCACATAGATGATGTGTGAAAATGGTGTTAAAGATCCCACAGAGATGTTGTATCATAATGCTAATGTTTAAGTCCCTACATTGAGGGTGTGTGATTATCATGATGTTAATGTCCCCGTATAAATGGTGTGCAATGTTGGCGATGTTGAGGACCCTGTAGAGATTGTGTTGTGTGATACTGATGTTCAGGTCCACACAGAGATGGTGTGTGATAATAATGATATCCAAGTTCCCACAGAGATGATGTGTAATTATAATGATGATAAAGTCCTCAGAGAGATGGTGTGTGATAACAATGATGTCAAAGAACCACAGTGACATTTTATCTTAACACACATTTTAATATCTGATTAGAATGGTGTTATAATCCTCGCAAAGATGGTTTGGGCTAACAATGATGTTAAAGTCCCCCTCAGAGGTAGAAAGTAGTTAAAATAGTGTTAATGTCCTACAGTTATGGTGTGTGATTTATAATGATGTTAATGTCCCCAGAGAGATGGTGCATGATACTTATGAGAGATTTTGTATCATAACACTAGTGCTCAAGTTCCTACAGAGATAGCACGCGATTATAATGATATTAACGTCCTTACAGAGATGGTGAGGGCTTTCATTGATGTTAAAGTCCCTCCCAGAGATAGTGTGTGATACATATTATGTTCAAGTCCCCATGGAGATGGTGATGATGATGATGAACACGTCACAGCAGATATAGTGTGTGATATTAATGATGTTAAAGACTGCACATAAATATAATTAACTCCCTCACCCCCAAAAAGAGAAAGGATGTGTTTCTTCCTCAGATGACCAACCCCCAAGCCCATAAATACAGATCACCTCAGTAAGTCACAACTCTAGTAAAAACAAGGCATTTGTCAAGAATTGAATAAGCAAACAAACTGCTTCTCTATGCCTTATTGAAGCATTACAGTAAACCCTACCCAAGCATGTTTAGGGCAGAACATTTAAATTAGCTAAAAAACAGTCAGTGAACATTTTCTAAGTGAATTACTCGGTGCTTAGAGAAGAAATTAACCACTTGTACAAGAAAAGTGCTTATAACTGCTTGGGAACTATAATTTACACTTTCCAATCCCTTGATAACTGTTGAGGTAAAACAAAATAATAACGGATTGATTGGCTGATAAGAAAAGTGGCACACATAGTTACTGTGTGGTAGAAAAATATTCACTCATAACATAACATTACCTGCATCAAACAATCGGTGTCTGTCTTTTTTCCAGTCATTTTATGACCGAATCAAAGAACCCCCTGACCCTGGCCAATTCTGTGTAAAAGATCCCACTTTTAGAGTATTGAGAGAGAACTGTATATATATATATATATATAGCGGCCAGACATTTCTCTGGCTAATCAGGTCCATGTAATGCTCAAGCCCCAAATCAGGTTTATACAATAAATAATACAAAACGGTATTTAGGGCGGTGCAGTCCTCTTCTAACCTGCAATGGGAGAGGGTACCACCTGCACATTTGATCTGTCGCTTCAGTTCTCCAGTACTGGTCCAGATTCAGTTTAGATAATTCTGTTTTCACTTATCTGAACCATGGGAGGAACTTGGACCCCACTAGAGACAAAATATGCACCAAGGCATCTTTATATACGGCCAAATCTGGCGAGGTCCAAATCCTCATCCAATACAAAAGGGGTTTCAACCTTGCTTGATCGTCGACTGGTTGAAGGTTGCATTCCATAAATATACTAGTGCTAGGCGAAGAACTTGGTAACATGAATAGCATTTTTAAAAATGTCCTTTCAATAATGGCCAGAGATTTCGAAACCCATGTGTCCCCATATCTCAGCCCCATATAGTGACAAGGAAATGGCCTGCATCCGGTGTAATAGCAGGACTGGGCTAATGGCATCGCTGTGATGCTGTGATGCATTCGGTAAAAATGCCCTATGCCGCCACAATACATTTTACGTTAGTTACCTACTGCAACCAGAAACCGTTGTCCATGAACCTGACTCCAAGGTAGTCATAGGATAGGACATGTTCTAGATTTGTTCCATCCACCTTAATGTCAAGCTCAAGGATTGTGCCAGGCGAGGTCTGATGACAAGTGTCTTTGTTTTCTCTTTATTGAGCTCCAGACCCAATTCATTGCATTTGTCAATGAACTTTGCCAGAGTGGTCTTAAGACACATGGGGGATGTGGCCAGCCACACTGCATCATCCGCAAATAACAGTGCAGGGAGCCTGCTGCTGCCCAATCTAGGTCGTTCAATAACCTCATTGATATAAATGTTAAGAGGAATGGGGCTAGCATGCAGCCTGGCCGGACACCTCTCTGAAAAGCAATTGGGTCTGTCAACTCGCCCCTCAAACCTCAGCATACAAACAATGTGTTATCAGTATACAGCTGTTGGATTTTGATCAAGAAGTTCTGGGGGATACCTTTGTTTCTTAGCACTTGCCACAGGGAATTTCTGGGAACACAGTCAAAAGTGTCCTTTAGATCTACTAAGACCGCATATATCCTGACACGACTAAGGGCTGACTATTTATCCAGGATTAGATGGAATTGGAAGCTCTGATCTATTGTGCTGTACCCTTTCCGAAAACCAACTTGTAGGTGGCTAATGAACCCTCTTGATTCTTCCCAGTTCTGTAATCGCTCCAGGATAGCTTTGGCAAACATTTTCCCAGCCTCATCTAGAAGTGAAATGGGGCGGTAATTCCCAGGTTGTTCCCTGTCCCCTTCTTGAAGATCAGAACTTTTTCTGCATTCCTCCATGACCTTGGTGTTGCCCTGTTTTCCATTGCTACATTAAAGGCGCAGCACCATAAGGGAGCCAATATTGAGGGTTCATCTTTGTATAGATTACCCTTAGCTTGTGCTTGTATAGCTCTTTCTACCTGCCTCTCTGTAAGGACCAGGGCATTTGCAAATGGGGGGGAGCATATTCTCTGATTTTAAGCGTTCCTCCAGCTGGTCTGCCCTAACTTGGCACAGCTTCCCAGAGTGCTTGCACCATGAAGGATGTATGATGCACTGGAGGGCATTGGGAGCATTACGATCTTAAAGTGCAACCATTTTCCAGAACTGATGGGAGTTGCCATTTACACATGCAGAGTGCAACTCGTCCCATCTATTCTGGTTAAAGCCTGCCTTTTTCTTCAGAATCAAAGATTTGTATGCAGACCTGGGATTTTGCAGACTTACCAGTGTGCCCTCACTGAGACAGCATATTAAATCACACTTGGCAGCTCTGCATTCCTCGTCGAACCACCCGTCCTTTGCTTACTCCTTATGCTTGGTTTGTCTGACCGGCCTGGTGAATGCATCCTGAAGACTTTGTGTCATAACTTTATAATAATCCAAAATGGTTATAGAACCAAATGGAAGGGTGCTAATTGCTTCTATTTCATGTATGATGGTCTGATAAACTTTGGGTTTGAGATTTTTTCACCAACACGTCTCCCCATTTTACCCTTCTTGTTGCATTCCACACTGTCTATCCCTACAGATCTGGACGCATTGAATTGGTGTGCTATAACGCAGGTGACTAAACAGATGGAACTCGTGAGCGGCTTGCCGTCACTCTCATTGCGATTTAGTATAAGGACATTTACCATCAAAGGCCAATCTTCAGTGTTAATCCAAATAAGGTCAATTCTCTGGCAGCCATTCAGCCCAGAGAAAGTATGCCCCGCATAATTGCTAATAGACCCGCAAGATTACACCCAGCCGCTTCAGAGATTGATAGAAGATTGTATAATGCTGGACTGAGACTTTCCATTGGCCGGTTTGCTACTGACCAACCAGCTGGGTATACTTTTATCTGCCCAGAAGGTCACTCTAGAATAGATTGTGCCCTAGTGTCAGAATCAGACTGGCAGATAATAGAAGGGTTTCAGGGTGCTTAGAGAGCGATCATATGCTGATACTTCTCCAATTAAAGACCTTTCACCTGAGCCAGACCTGACAGTGGATGGGGCAGTGTCCGTGATGGTTCATGGTAAAGCCAGGCGCTCTGTGAAATGGGCGGGCCTGAACCTGGTTGATCTTGCTCCAGTTTGATACAGTAAATTTATAGTGCTGCACAAGTGCATTTGTGAGGCAAGTACCTCTCTTGAAAGTAAACGTGCAAGTTATCTCACTTTAATTGAGTAGCTAGGAGAATCCCTGACCATGCCGGAAAGGTGACCACGACAGGAGGGTAAAAAATCGAACTTCTGGTTCGACAAGGTGTGCAGGGAAGCAAAGCAGGCCCTGGTCACATGCCTGAGGGGCACTGGCCAGCTAGATGGAGCTCATGTACAATGGTTACAGAGTGTATATAAGAAGATCACAGCCAGTAAGAAATCTCAGTACCTACAAGGTAGGTGGCCTACCCTGATCAAATGTGTGCAGAGTGGGGACCACGTTGGGTTCTGGCATCTTATTACGGATATGGATATAAAGGGTGATGCAATCGACCCTGAAGATATAAGCCCGACCAGATGGTATGCCCACTTTGAAGATTTGTACTCATTTCAATCTAGGGGGAAGGGAGCATGTATCAGTCCCATATTGGAGGGGGACTGGACCTGTGCATGATGGACTTGGCAACTTAACATTCATACTCGCAGAAGTGGAGAGGGCTATAAGAGTACAGAAGTCGGGTAAAGCGCCGGGACCCGATGGGGTGCTGGTGGGTCTCTATAAAAGCATGCTTGCAATTTGGGCCCTAGTATTAACCATGGCATTTAACACTGTAATGCAGAGTGACTGGATGACTAATAACTAGACATCAGCAGTAATATTCTGCATGTACAAAAAGGGTGACCGGGCAGACCAGGGAAATTATAGACTCATTACCTTACTGGATGCCACAGGAAAGACATTTGCTAAGGTCCTGCTGCGGCACCTAGTGGCATGGGTGGATGATACCAAGCAATTGAGTCATCTTCAGGCCTGGTTCTAGGCAGGAAAACACATGATACATAAGTGCTTCCGGTTCTACTTAGTGGTCCAAAAACAACTGAGAATCGCAAACACCAATTTATATGGTGTATACGTGGATCTCAAGGCAGCATTTGACAGCGTCCCTAGAGAAACCCTGCGGGCAATATTGCATGCCAAAAGTATCCCCAGTGAACTTTTGCGAGCGATCCAACTCTTGTATAATGACAATACAGCAACTGTCTGCTGTGGGAGAGGAGGCAAACGCACAGAATTTTTCAGAGTGGACCGAGGGGTCCAACATGGTTGGGTCCTTGCTCCGGTATTATTCTGTTTGTATATTAAGTCTATTATCGAGTGACTATTGGCAGTGAGCATGGATCTGCCAAGATTGTGATGGAACCACATCCCAGTTTTGTTTTTCGCTGACAACGCAGTCCTATTGTTCACCACCCCTATGGGACTGTGCCTTGCCCTGTCCACTCTAGCAGATGAATGTGGTAAATTTGGGCTGGAGGTAAATGCCTCAAAGACTAAGGCTATGGTCTTTACATCAAAATCATTTGGAATCAAACCATTGAAATTCGAGGTGGGGGGTACAATTCTAGAAGAAGTGGGTTGGTATGATTTTCTGGGAACTCGGTTCTCAAGTGGGGGTCATTGGGTTGGTCAGGTTGCCAAAGCCAACACTCTATTACAAACAAAACACTGGGGCCCTGAAAGCCTTACATGCTAGGCACGGAAGGGGTGCAATATGCCCGGCCCTAAAGCTATACGTACCGCAGGCTAAGGCAGCAGCATTATATGGCGCTAGCAGCATTATATGGCGCTGAAGTCTGGGGCTACGCTGATGCCACCCCCTAACAATTAGAGAGAACACATTTCTGAAAGTGATATTGTTGCTTCCCAAAAGCACCCCCACTAGTACAGTTTGTATGAAGTGTGGTCTCTCTCCCACTGATGAATAAATGAGCATTAGACCGGTTTATTACTGGCTCTGAGTTTGGGGAAACGAGGAGCTAGTAAAATACCGGAAGCATTAGAGCATGTATTGACATTCGGGGGATGGCACATGATTCAATGGTTGGCCCACATAAAAAAAAATGGCTTGCCCCCTTGTGTTTATCTCCATATTGGCAAAACCCACAGACTTTGGGAGATTACGTGAAAGGGAGAGTCAAGGTGACTTTTCATAGATATAAACTAATAAGGGCACAGGAAATCTCATTAGCCTTGGCAACTGGTTCAAACAACTTAGAGCTTAAAGCTACGCAGGGCATGGAGCTATACCTGAATACAGTGGAGCCAGCTAGTGCCCGCTCCTTATACATTAGGCTACCCCTAGGTTGCTTGCCGGTGCAGGAAAATATGAGTAAAGGGGATGGAATGGGTAGCTCGGAGTGCCCAATTGAAGAAGCCCTCTGCCGATCCTTCCTCTCCGGCTAACTATCACCCGATCTCTATCCCTCCTTTCCTTGGCAAACTCTTGGAAAAGCCGGCCATCTCCCAGATTAACCTTCATACTGAATCTGTTGGTTGTTTCCATGACCATCAGTCTGGCTTCAGAGCGACTAGAAGCACGGAAACTGCTTTCCTGAACATCTGTGAAGACCTGCTCTCGAACCTTGATTCTAACCTTCCTTCTGTTCTCATTCCCCTCAATCTTTCTTCTGCTTTCGACACAGTCAACCATGCCATCCTGCTTAAGCGCCTCTGTGATAACCTGGGTATCACTGATCTGGCCCTGGCCTAGCTGACCTCTTTTCTCACTGACCGACCCTCGCAGGTCCAACTGGGGTCCTTCCTCTCTTCTATCTCTCTCTACCTGTGGTGTTCCCCATGGGTATAACAACTCTCCCTGGCCGTTCAAACAATACTTGGCACCTCTTGCCCACCGCATCGCTGCTCTCTGTTCCAATTTTAAGTGTTATGCCAATGACACCCAACTCTCCTTCACGCTACCCTCGGCCACCTCTACTCCTTCCCTCATTCCTACCTGTCTGTCTGCAAATCAGGAATGGCGTGCCACCAATGATCTCTGCCTTAATGCCAGTAAGATGGAGATCCTCCTCATCAGAAAACCAGCTCCCTCTTTTCCTCTCTCTGTCTGGGGGCCCACTCTGGGTCCTCTTCCTGATCCTACCTGTGAGGCTAAGAACCTTGGGGTCATCTTCTACTCCAGCCTCTTCTTCTCTCCTCACATCTCCGACATCTCTAAGAAGTCAAACTATCAGTTGCACCTCCTCAGAGGTATTCTTCCTTTCCTTACTTTCCCCCAGAAGCTCACTGTCTCCAGAGCTCTGGGCCTCTCCAGGCTGGACTACTGCAACAGCATCTTTCTAAACATTCATGCCTCTACTCTCTGTCATCAACAATTTATCTAGAACAGGGCTGCAAGACTTTTGTTTGCCCTCAAGCACAGGGATCGTATCTCTCCAGATCTGAAATCTCTTCATTGGCTCTCAGTGGTGGCAAGTATCAAGTTCAAGACCCTCTGCATTGTCCACAAAGCTTTCTGGGGCCTGGGACCGCACTACCACCTACTCTCTTTTCCTACGTATCTCCCATCTCAAGCTCTCCGCTTAGCCACCTCCAACTCTCTGGTGGTCAGTCGCTTTTCCAAGCGGAGAGTTGTGGGTAGATCTCTTTCTTTGGTTGGAGCTAAACTCTGGAACAGCCTCCCTGCCTCTCTCAAACTTGAGCAGAACCATCTCTGGTTCCGGAAGCAACTCCAGATCTTCCTCTTCACCTCCGCTTTCTCTCTTCCTCTCCCCTGCTGATCACCCATATGTTCCACGCACTGGTCACATGGGTACCCTCTGAACTTGGACCCAGGTCCCTGCCTATCCTGTTGCACCTCGCAATGCCTCTTGGCTCCCCCAGCACTTGTGGTCTGTATCTGTAACCCTACAGTCCCCTCTCTCTGCACTTATTTATTTTACTTTTATTTTGGGATTTGTAGAGCGCACTACAGCCCACAGGCATCAAGCCGCTACTACAGGTGAGAGTAGGTAGGCTTAATTCAGGGTTACAGGAATGCAGCCGAACAGCAAGTTTACCTGCTACATGTTACTTGGTTACATTTACACAGATACATAGAGGTAGTTATGAGGGTAACAATAACAGCATGTTTGATACAGAGCAGAAGAAGCAAAGGGGAGGGTACAGGTGCAGTGTCATACAAATAGCCTGGTTTTGATGGCTTTCCGGAAAGCTGTGTGAGAGGCAATTAGCCTGATATGAGAGGGGAGGGAGTTCCAGTAAGTGGCTGCCATGGTTGGGAAACTGGTACCGCCCGCACGAACTCTGCGGGTCTTGGGTACAGAGATCCTGTTGGTGTATGCCGTGCTTGTAGGCCTAGCTGGGGTAGGTTTGGTAATCCTTTGGACCAGGTAGAGGGGTTCCAAGTCATGGACACACTTATGCGTCAGGGCGGGGGTTTTAAAAACAATCCTTTCCTTAACAAGAAGCCAGTGGACGAGCCTCCTAACCTCCGAGATGCGGTTCCTGTTGTACTAGTTGTAATTTAGTAATGTTCTTGCAGGAGGTCCCTATGAAGAGGACATTACAGTAGTCCAGTCTTGACCCAATTATTGCCCTAGCAATGTTGAGGCAATTCTGTTGGGATAAGAACGGTCTAGCTGCATTAAGCAATTTGGAGTGGTAAACTGAGGAGGAGGCAATGGCATTGACCTGCCTATTCATCGTCAGGTTAGAGTCAAAGTAGACGCCCAGGGTGTTAACAGATTGGGAGACAGAGATGGGGATATTATCAGCGGTGAAGGAGCTGTATTGCTTGTCCAGTTTACCCAAGGTGGCCGGCGATCCAATTAACAGATGTTCGGTTATGCCGCTGTTGAGGCATAACCAGTTTTCTGCCATCCAGGATTGGATCGTTGAGTAAATGGAGTTGAGGGTGTTCAGGTCAGACAGATAATCACCCGAGAGGGGAATGAGCACCTGGGTGTCATTAGAATAGTTTGTGTATGAGATGCCCAGTGTGTCCAGAATGTTGAACAGAGGCCTCGTTAAAAGGTTGTACAGGGTGGGGGCAATGCACAAGCCCTGTGGGACCCCGCATTTGATGAGACTTGGATTGGCACATGACGATTCGGAGAAGACCTTCATAGCTCTTTCCTGAAGAAGAACAAGTTACTTACCAACTGGTAACGTTCTTTTGATTTGATGTTCCTCCGACGTATTCCTCATCTTAGATGTATTCCATCAAGCTTTAGCTGCTTCGGAAAAGAATTTCTGCAGAGAGCACCGTGCGTCGATGTCGTTGAGTCGATGGTCCCTCGAAGGCCTCCGTCGAAGGTGACGTCATCGGGTGTACAAGTAGCACGCGCGGCGCCCGTTGGCCTCAGTTCTGTTTTTCCACCTCAATTTTGTTCTACTGTGTAGATTGTGCCGGTAATCAGGTATCAGCCTTGCGAGAGTTGGCAATAAACCGGAAAAATCTACAGAGGGGTAGGCTGGGGGGGGTGATGAGGAATACGTTGGAGGAACATCCAATTAAAAAAATGTTACCAGTTGGTAAGTAACTTGTCTTCGAGTGGATTGTGTCCTCCAAAGTATTCCTCATCTTAGATAGACTCCCAAAGCATTATGGACAATTCTCTGGAGGAGGGAGTAGATTTTTTGATACCCTCAAATGGCTGAATATAGTACTGCTTTACCAAAATTCAGCTCCTTAGACTGGGAAGCATCCAGATTATAGAATTTTGAAAAAGTATGCAGCGACAACCGGTTTGCTGCTTCACAAATGGATTTTATGGGAACACCTCTTTGAAGGGCTGTCGAAGAGGCGATGCCTCTGGTATAATGGGCCCTAAAGCCCTCTGGTGGGTCTTTCCCTGCTAATCTGTAGCATTCCGAAATGCAAAGCACTCCAACGTGATATGGTTTGCTTTGACACCGATTGACCCAATTTCCTTCCGGTGTAGCCGATGAAAACTTGATTATCCACTCTAGGCTTGGAGAGCCTAGAGATGTAAAAGCTTAGAGCTCTTTTCGGATCCAACCTATGCAATCTTTCTCCTCCTTACTAGGATGAGGTGGAGGGTAGAATGCGGGTAGAACAATTTTCTGATTTAGATGTAAATCAGACACAACTTTAAGCAAAAATGAGGGTTAACCCTCAATACCACTCTGTCCCTGTGGAACACAGTATAGGGTGGCCCAGAAGACAGTGCCTACAATTCGCTCACTCTTCTTGCAGATGTTAGAGTAACTAGGAAAGCAGTTTTCCATGTCAGATATCTTAATGGACAAGTGTGCAAGGGTTCAAAAGGGGCACACATTAAGAATTTTAGAACCAGATTGAGATCCCAAATTGGTTCTTGGAAAGGATAAGGAAGAAACACATTGGTAAGTCCTTTTTAAGAATTGTACTACTAAAGGAATTTTGAAATAGGAGCATTCTTCCGACAGCGCTTGAAGATGGAAAGCGCTGCAAGATAACCTTTCCTGGTCCCCACATTTAGACCTCTATGTGCTAGGGACAAGAGGAAGGACAGTACTTCCAGAATAGAACATAGAAACAGATCAACATTCATTTCTCGGCACCAGTTGCAAAACTATTTCCAACGGCAACAGTATAGAGAGTTTGTTGCTGGTCTTCTTGCCGAAAGCAACACCTCCATGACGCCATCTGGAAGGTCCCAATCCTTGTATCTCAGCCTTTCAGATACCAAGCATGAAGGTTGAGAATCTTGACCTCTGGATGGAGTACCTGACCCTCCATTTGAGAGAGAAGGTCCTCTCTCTGAGGAAGACGTACCGGGGGACAGATGGACATGTCTAGAAGGTCCGGGTACCACGTTCTCCTGGCCCAATCCGGGGCAATTAGGATCATGCGGTTTCCGAACCGTCTCAGTCTCCTGATGACCTGAGGAATGACAGGAATCCGAGGGAACGCGTATAGTAGTGGGAAGTTCCACTCCACCACGAACGCGTCCCCTAGGGCTCCTCTCGGGGTAAATTCCCTTGAGCAATACCGTTCGCACTTCCGGTTGATTCTGTTCGCAAACAGGTCTACTTGAGGGGTTCCCCAAAGGGCGAAGATCTCCTGAATGACTTCCTGAGCCAGTTCCCATTTGTGGGACACCGTGCCCTGCCAGGTCAGAGCGGCTGCCGTCATGTTCTCCTCCCCAGCTAGTTGGACTGCTGTTAAGGAGATTCCTTCTTGAATTGCCTAATACCAGAGCTGCATTGCCTCTCTGCACAGAGGTAGTGACCTTACACCTCCTCTCTTGTTTAGATAGTGCATGGCCACTGTATTGTCCGTCATTATTAGGACTTTTTTTCCCCTGACAGATGGCAGAAAAGCCTTCAGCGCTAGTCTGATTGCTCTCAGCTCTAAAAGGTTGATGTGTAGTTTGGACTCTGATGGAGACCAGCGACCGCTGATTTTCAGATCGTTGGCATGAGCTCCCCACCCCATGAGTGAGGTATCCGTCACTACTATATCCTCCGGCCAAGGCTGCCAAAATTGTTCCCCTTTTAGGATATTCTCTGTGCAATTCCACCACAGAAGATCCTGCCGAACCTTGTTCGGAATCTGAAGAATATCCGTCATTTGACCCGAGAACTGGGACCATTGAGTCTTTAGAGCCCATTGAAGGGATCTCATCCTCAGGCGTGCTTCTGGCACTAGGAAGATGCAGGATGCCATGAGGCCGAGCAACCTTAAGAAGTCGTAGGCCTGGAGATTTTGGACATTTTGGAATTTGGAAACCATCTGAAGAATGTCTTGAGCCCTTGACTTCGGAGGCGAGCTCTTTCCCAAGGATGTGTCCAATACAGCTCCTATGTACTGGAGCTGTTGGGAAGGTGTCATCTGTGACTTCTTGAAATTGAGGGAGAAGCCCAGTCTGTGGAGGAAGTTGCAGGTGACTTTCAGATGATCTAGTGCTTGTTCGGCAGAACGTGCCCTGATCAACCAATCGTCCAGGTAGGGGTGAACATGAATCCCCCCTGTCCTGAGGTGCGCTGCCACCACCACCATTAACTTGGTGAAGACCCTCAGGCGGAGGTCAATCCAAATGGCAGGACTCGAAACTGAAGTGTGAGTCGCCAACTACGAACCTCAGGTATTTTCAGTGCTTGAGGTGAATTGGCACATGAAAATAAGCATCCTGGAGGTCCAATGACACCAACCAATCTTGAAGTTGGAGGGCCTGAAGGATCTGAGAAAGAGTGACCATCTTGAACTTGTCCTTCCTGAGGAACTTGTTCAAGCTTCTTAAGTCCAATGGGTCTCAGTCCTCTGTCCTTTTTGGGAATCAAAAAATACGGGGAGTACCATCCCTGTTCCTCTCCGCTACAGGTACTGGCTCTATAGCACCTTTCTCCAGCAGGGTTAGAACTTCCTGCTGTAGGAGAGGGACTGAAAACTTCAAAGGGTGTCTCCCTGGTGGATTGCTTTGAGGTTGCGTTAGAAAAGGAAGGCAGTAACCTTGGGATATTAATTCTAGAGCCCAAACATCTGAAGTAATGGCTCGCCATTCTTGCAGATGCTGTGACAGCCTGCCTCCCACAGGTGTCTTGTGATGCAAGTCCTCAAAGTGGTTTTGTGGCGGTTGCTGTAGCCGCTGATGACAAAGAGGCTGCAGCTGGAGCTGACTTTGCACGTTTTCCTCGTCCACCACGAGTGGCCTTTTTCTGGCCTCTTTGACTGGCCATTCCTCTCGCCTTTCCATATGAAGAGTAATAACGATAGGATTGTCCCCTCCAAGATTGTCCTGGTGCACGAAAAGGCTAAGGTTGCCTAATAGCAGCTCCTAAAGATTTGGCAGCTGCTTTTGACGTCTGCAACCTCTCAGGGCTCTCGTCAGCCTTGCTGCCAAAAAGGTGACACCCGTCAAAGGGCATGTTCAGAAGGCGGTTCTGTACGTCTGGTGCGAAACCCGACTTCCATAACCACGCAAATCTGCGTATTACAGTGCTAGTACCCATGGACCTGCTCATACTATTTACAGTGTCCAGTCCAGATTCAAGGGATTCCTGAATGGCTTCCTTTCCATCTCCAACAATGGCTAGGAATCCTTCCCTTTCATCCCCTTCTGGTATGTGCTCCGCCGCCATTGAATGCCCTCCCACAGAGTGTACGAAAACTTTGCCAAGGCACATGTGGAGTTGGCTGATTTTAACGCCATACTCCCAGCTGAAAATACCTTACGTGCCCAGCCATCCACACGCTTATCGTCCCTGTCCTCAGGGATAGAAGGGTACGCCATTTTATTTGAAGCTGTGGCTGCCTGGACCACCAGACTTTCGGGAGTGGGATGTGTAGACAGATAGCCAGGGTCGCTACTGGCAGGGCGGTATTTTGAAGTAAGGGATTTATTCACTAGAGGAATAGAATCCGGAGTCTCCCAATTTCTGGCCACCCTATTTTGCAAGGCTATATGGGAGGGTAGGACTGGATCTTCGGTGGGCCCATGGTCCAATATATCAGTCAAATCATCCTGGATTAATTGGGTTGGTGGTCTAGCCCATCCTAAATAATCAACCACTTTTTTCATTAGTTGACGGTTTGAGGGACTGGCATGCTCTCCTGGTTCTGGCCTGCCAAAATCTGTTTCAGGAGATGTATCAATGCCACTTGCATTATGTAAGGATTCCACCAGGTCCCTCATCCTGCTTTCTTCAGAAATCAGGCATTCTGGGACATTTGGTGTACCATATTCCAGTCCAAAAGGCACATTCTCCTCATCAGATCGCTCCTGTTGCTCAAACATTGAGGTCAAGGACTTGAAAAATTCCTTCCTAGGAAGAGGTTTGAAAACCTTTTCTGGGAGAGGCGGAGGAGGTGTGTTAGTGGACCCTGAAAGTCTTACAGGCTCTACAGCCTTCACTTCTTGTCGAGTTGGTTGAACTGAAGCCTTTGGAACCTTTGGCGCCGAGGGCTTCGGGGTCGACATCGACAAGGGCGTTGATGGCGCCGACGGAATAGTGGTCGTCGACGGTGCTCTTCGAGGTGTTTTGGGTTTTGGATGGCGTTGGTGACCTGGAGCGGTCGACTCGACTCGCGCTGTCTTTTTCACTTGTCGTCCTGGAAGGTTCTCAATCCTTCCTTCTTCGTTCACCCGGGCTCGAGGGCACGCGAGTGTCGGAGCGATGACGCTCCCGGCCGGCTTTTAATTCTGAATGCTTCCCACTCTCAGAGGAAGAATGTTTTGTGGGGCATTTCATTCTTTTCGGAGATTCGTCCGAGGACGAGGTGGAGGGGGACCTGTGGCGTCTTTTCTTTGATTTCTTTGTCGAAGATGACGAGCAATGGGAATCGCTTCAGGACCTGGACCGATGCCTTTCGCGTTGAGGAGATTTCTCCTCACGGGACCTCGACTCGACGCTAGAGGCTTTTCGGTCAGATTTACGACCGACCTTTAGTTTTCCCTTCCTCAATCGCAAGGCCTTCCCCGTCATTGCCTGACACTTCGTACAGGCCTCCGTGTCGTGGCCTTCCCCGAGACACCACAGACATTCTCGATGCGGGTCCATGATAGACATTTTTGAACCGCAAGATTTACATTTTTTCAAACCCGATCGCGGGGTTGTAGTCGGTATCAATGATGAGGACATATCGATATTTCTCTAATAATATTCACTGCGTCACAGAACTCAAGGCATGCCGAATCTCCGAAGCAACATGTACCACGGAAAAATGGAACTGAGGCCAACGGGCGCAGCGCGTCCTACTTGTACACCCAATGACGTCACCCTCGACGGAGGCCTTCGAGGGACCATCGACTCAACGACATCCGCGCCCTCTGCCAAACATTGTTTCCAAAGCAGCTAAAGCTGGATGGAATACATCTAAGATGAGGAATACGTTGGAGGACACAATCCACTCGAAACAATGTTATCCAGCCACAAGTCCTCAGGGAGAAGTTGGCCGCAGTAGAAAGGTGATGGCAGAGGGTCTTGTGATCCACCAGATCAAAGGCAGCGGATAAATCATGGAGCAGAAGGAGTGCAGGTTTGCCTGCGTAACTGAGGTCATCCATTTGATTTTTAAGGTTTAGCGGGGCCGTTTCGGTGCCATGTCATGGACGGAACCTGACTGCCGAAGACCAAGAAGGTGGTTA
Organism: Ambystoma mexicanum; assembly: GCF_040938575.1. NCBI lineage: Eukaryota > Metazoa > Chordata > Amphibia > Caudata > Ambystomatidae > Ambystoma > Ambystoma mexicanum. The sequence goes on from NC_090927.1 coordinate 411,054,867, forward strand.
TCTTCAAGGGATTTTTAGATTTGCAGGTAGGCTACTTTGTCCAGGATTTCTAGCAGAAAAGGGACAGTGGTAAAGGGTCTATAGTTCCCTGGCACCAATGGGTTGAGGGAGGGTTTTTTAAGGAGCGGTCAAACCCAGGCTTCCTTAAGTCCAGTTGGGACATGGCCAGGCTGGGAGGAGGCATTCATGAATGCAGTGATGAATGGGGCAAGGTAAGGGGCACAGTCTTTGATGTCCTGGGCTGGGCAGGCATCCCCTTTAAAGTTGGAAGGTTTAATAGATTTGAGGAGGGCAATGACTTCCGGTTCACTCATATCCTTAAATTCAAACATTGGGGAATGTTTAGAGTTGGTTACTGGGGACGGGTTACTGTGACTGTTGGCTATAACGTTGGTAAGTGCCTGTTGGTGGGCTAAGATTTTGGTGTGCAGGGTGTGCAACTTATCAAGCATGGAAAATTGAATTTTGTTACACCAGAGTTCATCCTTCATGAGAGTAGGTGGCGTGGTGGAGGGAGTTTCCAACTCTCTAATGATGGCAAAGATTTTTTTTGTCCCAGATTTTGCATTAGCTATCCTAGTGTTGAAGGTTGCAGCTTTAGCCTTGATGATGAAAGTTTTATAGTCTTTGGAGATAACTTTGAAGTCTACTTTCGAAGCGTCATTGGGGTTATTTTTCCAGGTGGCGAGCGCTGCCCTTTTTTTTTTTTTGGAGCGTAGCTCCAGAAGCTCCTGGGCGAACCAGGCATTAGAATGCTTTGTTCTCTTAGCTTTCTTTAGGGTGAGTGGGGCAACGTTATCAACAGCTTGGGTGATGACCATTTTGAATTTACTAGCAAGAATCTCAGGGTCCTTGGAGAAAGGGGGCAAGAGGGCAGGAACCGTGAGGTAGGGGGTGATATTCTCCATGGTGAGCTGATGGGAGCTCCTCGAGTGTGCTGCAGGGAGAGGAATCATTGGCTTAGGGGGCCCTTTGGAGGCAATGAGGTCAAATTTAATGCAACGGTGGTCAGACCATGGAATGGGATTAATATCGGTGACCAAGAGGGAACAGTTATGGTGAGACGCCCAATCGAGCGTGCAACCTTTAATGTGGTTAGGCTTAGAGGTGGCTTGGGTAAACCCTAGGGTAGATAAGACTTTATTCAGGGCAGTGGCGTGGGCATCGTTAGGGTCATTAAGCCCTAGATTGGGATCACCCAGGAGTATGACTTTAAATGAGTTTATTAGGTTGTCGGAGAGCGCGTGGATTAGTGCTTCACAAAAATCAGTGATAGGGCCAGGTGGGTGGTAAAAGACATGGAGCGAGATGGTACAGTTGGGGGAGAGCCTCATTTTGAGCTGAAGGTAGTCTGAATTCTGCACAAGTTCCCCTTCAATCCTTCTGATAGAGTCTCCTTAGCAATGACAGCTACCCCACCGGCCCTATGACAGGAGCGGTCTTGCCTGAAAAAAGGTGTAGCCACTCGCGATGGCGAGGGCCAGGGCGGGCCAGAGGTTTCATTCAGCCAGGTCTCACTTAGTATCAGTAAGTCAATGTTGTCCCTAATGATAAGGTCTTGCACATCTAAGGTGTGTGCTGGTAGGGAGCGTGAATTGACCAGGGCACACCTCAGTGGGGCAGCAGGTGAGGGACACTGGGAGGCGGTAGGGGGGATATGGATCGCTAGACCCGAAGCAACTGGTGTTTTCTGCCAATCATAGGCGGTGGGCGGGTGGGAGGCGGGAGGGAGAGGGAAACCAGGAAGAGACGCCGGGGATCGAGGGGGTGCAGGCACACAGGGCCTAGAATTACTTTTACACAATACAATGGGCAAAATGGAGCAACAAGGAAGGCTGCACTCACCTGCTTCTTTGGAAGGAAAATACAGCAAATTAATTCTGTTTCAAAGCGCCAACAGGGCAATGGGGAGGGAGGGTCAAAGGTGTCTCGGAGGTTGCACCTCCTCACCTCCTTCCTCTCCAGTTTCTACGACATGGCCATGGAACCATAACTCATAAGTTAAATACACAATTTCCGACTTGGAAATACGGTGCAAACTCTGCCATTTATTTTTGTTTATTTCACTGTACCCCAGTTTCCTTATCAATAACTTTAGAATAGCAGGTGAATAGCAGAATCAATATTCTCTGCGCAGCTGACAATTAGACATTTATACCATTTATTGTCTAGCATTTTACTTATTGAAAGGTTGAATGGTTGACAGTGCTGTATTGGGCAATGGTGGGTTAAAATGCACACCAATGAGAGCTTTCAAGTTTCTCAGTTCAGTATCATACAACTGCTATAAGTTTAAAAAAAGACAGAACTGGATGGTTTACACACACATGGAGCTGAGAAACCTGAAAGCTCTGGTCAAAATATATTTTAGCTTTTAGTAAGGTTTGCAAAGATTAATTGTGAACAACGTATTGCAGAAAGTTCACAACATTGATGCATCCCAAATGGAAAATGTTTGAAATAACGGTTTGAAAGATGATAGGATATGATATGATATGGCATTTATAACGCGCCTATACACAAGTGTTTCATGATAACTATGTATAATAAACGAGCAGAGAGCCATTGAACACTGTAGAATGTCAGTAACTTTGTTCATTTGATCCTTCTATCAGCCAGCATTAAATCTTATCGTTTCATGCAAATATTCAATTGTGTGAAAAATAAAAAGTCATTTTGTCACAATCAAAAAAATGTTTGTCATTTTTAGCATTGTAGCATTTATGATTATATTGCATTTTGGTAACCATCGTTACAGTTATTTTTAAAATTGGAGTTATGTCTGCAATTCATGTATTATATGCCTTTCATTCATGCGCAGTACATCATTACAGAACGTTGGCCATGCAGATAGAAATGGCATGCCTCTGTGAAAACATATAGAAAAGGGCTGGGGCTGCTAATACTGTTTAAAAATACCCATACTATGAGAGTCCTGCTATCCTTGGCTGCCCCATATTAGATAAAATCAAAAACACGGGTGCCCGCCAAAAGTGCCTTCTTTACTGAAACCTTTCAGAACAGGCAAGTTTGCAAATGTTTGTTCTAAGGCAATGGCTGCAGCAACCATCCCCCCTCCTCCACAGCACTAAGGAATGCAAAGCCACGGGTGTTGTAATTAGGTGCTAAATTCGCCTGAGCCCAGGAGCATCTGCATTACAATAGCCCTTCCCAGGCTGGAAGTGACCTCTCCCTAGATAACACTGGCATCACTACAGCCAAGGGGAAAACAAAACATGCAGTTGCAAGTGAAACCTCGCATTCAGCTTGTTCTAAAATGAGCAAAACAAACGTGTTGGTGTTTAATTTAGAAAATAAACGTTGTTAAAAAGCTGCACAGTATTTTGATAGCCTTAAATTGGATAATGCTTTTTTTATTTTTAAAGTTAAGCAACACTTAAGTAATGGTGTCACTTTTAATCTTTGTCATTGTATTGTGGTCATTTTTCCTACAGAAACGGGTTGTTTTGCAAATGGAAAAGGCAGATATTCGCATTTTGATTGCAGTGTACTAACGCTTTTACTATGGTTAGACAATTTTATACATTTTGCGCACCAATGCATTGCAAATGGTATATACGGAAATTCTGATTTCACTGCACTTATTTAATGGCACACCATTTTAGTGCATAGCTTTGGATGTGGGGCATTGGGATAAACCCTATGTATTGGTCTCATTACAAGTTCAGCAGTGCAGGGAACAAATTGTGGTTATTCTGTTACAGCCATTGGGCCTCATTCCGAGGTTGGTGCTAGTCATGGTGCTATTAGCGCCATGACTAGCACCATTACCGGTACCGTGTCCGCCCTGGTTCAATGGGGACTTACCAGTCTAGTCCGACCTTTGCGGGACCGGTAAGTCCCCATTGAAAATGTCAATCCCCATTCCCATTTGAGCCCCCATAGGGCTCAATGAGAAGGGGGAAGGCGGCAATAACGGTACCGTAAATTACGGTACCGTTATTGATCCCGGTATCCCTTTGCGGGTCCCGTCCTTAACGCCTGCTAAAACCAGGCATTAAGGGAAGGACCCGCAAAGGGACCTCGGAATAGGGCGCGAAGGGATTACCGGCACCGGTGTCGTTACCGGTGCCCGGTATCCCTTTGCGCCCAGGTCGTAATGACCCCCACTATGATTGTCAGTAACGAAATTACCACAGTTTTTCTCGCACAGCCAAATTATAACTTTGGAGGCAAAGTGGACAATTTCCCTACAGCAACAAGCTGGAGGTAAAACAGTCACTTAACCTTTGCAAAATGGCATATTTAACACTGCCCTGAATTAAGTCGCAGTGTGTGATTGTGGAGAATTGTGAGTGGAGGGTAGAGTAATAAGGAGGGCTGCATCTGGACATGAAAACACTTATGTGAAGACAAACATTTACCCATATAACATCCACCAAATTCCTAGTTTTTTTGCACTGTGCATTATGGCATATACTGTTACCATGTGTTAATACCACATTTCCACAGTGGAATGTAATGGCACTCCAAAATGTGGGAATACCTATTGAATTATGCATATCCCTCCCGTTACTGCATGCTTACCATGTAGCATTGGTGATTGACATGGCCAATATTTCCAAAGGAATAATAATGTAGGCTTTCTCCGTAAAAATAAAGTCCTTCAAAATGATCTGAAAATGCATTATGCTCTATCAACTGCACTGACCTTTCTTCAGGATGTGATGGAACAATTTACTATCATATGATATGATATACGATATGGTTTGATATAAGTCATTTATAACGCACCTGTACACAAGTGTTTCTAGGCACAACAAGACAAGTAAGGGAGGACAGAAGGACGACAAAACAACAATCTTACTAGGCCTTCTGTCATTCAGATCGCTCAAGTGCGTGGGGTGGAGGAGAGAAGTGCCGTAGGGGAGGGGAGAGTGCAAGTAGCTAGTAAGTGTAGGCGGCAGGTGGCTCATAAGTGTAGAGAGTCAGGGGACTGTACGGTTGCAGACAGTCCCTTAAGTGGTTGCGGGGCCCAAAGGCAGTGCAAGGGCAACCAGTCATGCAGGAGCCTGGTCCTTTAAGTTCAGTGGGTGGCCAGGTGACCAGTATGTGCAGCAGACATGTACATCAGCACAGGAGAAGGAGAGAGAAAGCGGAATCAAAAAGGAAGGTCTTGAGTTGCTTCCGGGACCTTAGGTGGTCCTGCTCAAGATTGAGAGAGGCAGGGAGGCTGTTCCAGAGGGAGCTCCCAGCTGAGGACAGAGATCTACCCCCCACTCTCTGCCTGGAGAAGCGTCTGACCCTAAGAGAGTTGGAGGTGGATGAACGGAGGGCTTGAAAAGGAAGATGCTTAGGAAGACAAAATTGGATATAGGGCCTCATTACACGTTATGCGGTAAACCATGGTGCTATTGGCACCATGGTTGCCGCCGGTACCACCAAGGAGAAAAGGGGAATTACCACCCCATTGCAAGGTTGGCGGGGCAGTAATTCCCCCTTTCTCCATGGCCCTTGCCCATTCCCATTTTTGCCCCATAGGGCTCAATGGGAATGGGGAAGGCGGTAAATACGGTACTGCAAATTGCGGTACCGTAATTAGCACCAAGGTCCCTATGCGGGTCCAATCTTTAACGGCTGGTAAAACCAGCGTTAAGGTGGGAACCCGCAAAGGGACCTCAGAATAGGGTGGTAAGGGTTTACCGGTACCGGTGCCCTTACCACCTACCGTGTAATGAGGCCCATAGTGTGGTCCTCGGCACCAGGTAGCCTTGTGGACGATGCAGAGGATCTTGAACTTGATCCTTGCAGCCACAGGGAGCCAGTGAAGAGATTTCAGGGCTGGAGAGATACAATCCCTGGGCTTGAGTCCATGGACAAGTCTCGCTGTCCTGTTCTGGATAATTTGTAGAGGGCGAAGAGTAGAGGCAAGCACATTTAGATGGAGGCTGTTGCAGTAGTACAGCCTAGAGAGGACCAGAGCTCTGGAGACAGTGAGCTTCTGGGGGAAAGAGAGAAAAGGAAGAATACCCATGAGGAGGTACAGCTGATAGTGTGACTTCTTAGAGACGTCAGAGATGTGAGGAGGGAGGGAGAGGGTGGAGTCGAAGATGACCCCAAGGTTCTTAGCCTCCCTGGAAGGAGCAGGTTGAGGACCCAGCGTGGGCGGCCAGAGTGCGGGAAGGCTGGAGCAAGAGTCCCAATGAGGAGGATCTCAGTCTTACTGGCATTAAGGCAGAGATCGTTGGTGGCACACCATTCCTGAATAGTGGACAGACAGTCTGGTATCAGAGAAGGAGCAGTGGAAGCTGGGGGGAGCCTGAAGGAGAACTGGCTGTCATCCGCATAACACTGAAAGTTAGGGCAGAAAGTAGAGATGCAGTTGGCCCGAGGCGACAGGTAGTGGTTAAATAGCCAGGGAGAGAGGTTAAAGCCCTGGGGAACACCACAAGTAGAGAGAGATAGATGAGAGGAAAGACCCAAGTTGGATCTTGGAGGGTCGATCAGTGAGAAAGAAGGTCAACCAGGCAAGGGCCTGACCAAAGATACCCAGGTTGTCTCAGAGACAATTGAGCAGGATGGCGTGGTTAACCGTTTCAAAAGCAGAGAATAGATCAAGGAGAATGAGGACAGAATGTAGGTTAGAGTAAAGGTTGGAGAGCAAGTCTTCATGGGTGTTCAGGAGAGCAGTTTCCATGCTCCTGGCTGCTCTGAAGCCAGACTGGTGGTCATGGAGACAGCCAACAGATTCAGTATGTAGATTAAGCTGGGAGAAGGCCAGCTTTTCCAGGAGTTTGCCCAGGATGAGAGATTGGCCGATAGTTTGCTGGAGAGGAAAGATAGGCAGAAGGCTTCTTAAGAAGGGGGTTGCAAGGGAGTGCTTAAGTGGCGACGGGAAGGTTCCAGTGGCAAAAGAGTGATTGCAGACATCGGCCAGGGCTGGGGCAAGGGTGTCAATGTGGTCCTTGATGGTTCTGAAGGAGCAGGGGAGCACCTGCTTTGACAAGACTTTCATAGATCAGACTTGTCTAGAAACACTGTGGGGAGTGAACCAGTGGAAGGAGGAGAACCAGCCAGAGCGGGCCTAGAAATGTAAAGGGAGAGAAAGAGGAGGCAGAGCAAGAGAGAGTGGACATGATGTCCTGAGTTTTAGTGGTGAAATGAGATGCTAAGGATGTGCAAAGGGCCTTGGAGGGAACAGGAGAGGTAGAGACTGAAGCAGGTTTGGCCAGCTCCTTGCAGATTTTGAAAGGTACGGCCGAGTTCTAAGAGGCTGCCAAGATGCGGGCGTGGCTGTAGGGGGAAGAAAATGGTGAGGGAAGCAGGACAATGAGGGAAAGGGCAGCTAATAGGGGAGGGACAGTATACGCTATTTAGCAGCAAGGGATCTACAACAACCGGGGAGGAAACATTGGGGGACAGTTCACCTAGTCTCTGAAAGGGTGTGAAGTGGTTCATGTGTGGACCTAGGTGTTAAGGGGAGAAATTCCCTGAAGAGAAGGATCTTCTCCCTGAACTTTAGAAGTGATAGCCCAACTCTAATGATGATGGGAGGAGATTCCAGAGTCGTGGGCTGTAGACACAGAAGACCTGTCTTCTGGTTCTCGCCTTCCTGCACCTCCGGAGTTCAAGTCTGCATGTATCATTGCTTCTTGTGTATTGTAGGCCTCGGGAGATACAGAGTTTCTCAGTGAGGAAGTTTGGGGATTTCAGGGTAGCAGCCTAGTAGGATGAGTGTCGGGGTGATGTGGTCGAATGTGCAGAGTCATTTGAGATAAGACGAGCTGCAGCATGCAGGACACCTCTCAGGGGTGCTATGGTAGTCACTGGGAGGCCTTCCAAAAGGGCATTGCCATCATCTAGGTGTGAGAGGTCCAAGGCCTGCACAGTAGATCTGAAGTTGTTTTCTGGGATAAAAGGCTTGATTTTTCACAGGAGAGCGAGTTGTTACTAAGCTGTTTGTGTCCTCCTTGGTATGTTGGGTTTGAAGGAGAGGTGTCTGCCAGTGTCATACCTAAGAGATTTGGCGCAGGTGGGCAGCTGGGGTTTGAATTCTTGAGAAGCATAGCATAGAGCAAGTTATGGATGTCAGGGTGTTAAGAGTTGTTAGTCAGCAGTAGGAATTCAGTCCTGAAGGGGTTCAGCTTCTGGTCAGCACTAGACATCCGTGAAAGGATCAATGTGAGGCTGGCCTTAAGCCTGTGGATTCCTTTGAGGGTGGAACTCTTGAGGAAGATCTGCATGCCATCTGCGTATTGGTGGGTGTGGATGTTGTGTTAAGCGAGGAGAGTTCCAAGTGGTTCCATCTAAAGATCGAAGATCACGGGGGAAATCCTTGCGGGACTCCCCAGGTGGTTGGTAGGGTTGGTGATCTAGAGGAATCCATTTGTATGAACTGGCGGCATTTAGCAAGGTAGTATTTGAAGCAGCTGAGGATGAACTCAAATATCCCCATGTGGAGATGTAGATTTTTGGTGAGTGTTTGTTGATTACTGTTTTGAATGCTGCTGAGATATCAAGGAGAGCAAGGAAGCAAGGATGGCCATCATTAAATGTTTTACAGGAATCATTGATCACCTTGATGATAGCTTAGCTGTTTCTGTGCTGCATCTTGTTCTGAAGCCAGATTTGTAGGACTGAAGGAGATTGTTAACCTCGACGTGTTGGAGGATTTGAGTGGCTACTGCTTTCTCAAGGATCTTACCTATGAAGGGAAGATGGGTGATGGGGCGGTAGTTTCTGATGTCGTCAGGATCCAATGTTGGTTTCTTGAGAAGTGGGAGGATTTGTCTAGTCTCAAGGGACTAGGGGAGGATGCCTTGGGTAAGGGAGCTGTTTATGATTGTTAGGTCTCGGGGAGTGCTTCAGCCAGAAGGATCTTGCGTACAGAAAAAGAGGATTACGTCCATGTGCAATGTTGACTTGAGGGATGCTAAGGTGCCAGTGAGATCTTCAATAGTGAGTGTCTTGAAAGGTGTCCAGGTAGTTTTGGTTTTTCAGAGATGGGATGTGTAGTGTGTTGTCAGTTGTGGCGTTAGCGTCTATGTGTTGGCAGGTCATACTGACCTTGATGAAGGAGAAAGACTTGATTGCACTGGATTTTTCTATGGATTATTGTACAAGTAGGTCAGGCAGAATGTTGATGGAGTTCTTGATAGCTTTGAAGAGGGCTCTGCTATCCTTGTTGGCCTTGGCAATGGTCTTTTGGTCATAATTGGCCTTGGCAGTGGTGATCAGTTGTATGCGTGTAGCACAGTGTTTCTTAAGCAGAAACTGGATAGACCAACGATATAAAAGCAGGACTAACCCACGACAGTGACTGACAGCTGTGATTACACTTTAGTAGTGGGGAAAACAGAGTGGTCGGGTGGGAGTGGTGTTGTGATTCTAGGCATTTACTCTGGGCTTATACTGTGATATACCTGTGACTTTAAGGACACTAAATACAAAGGTGCTTTTGCTCAGATTGATATTGTAGTCCTGTCCAGTTTATCCGAGCAGTGTCTGTGGTACAATTGGTTAGTACTATGGGGTGCTAACTGATATGATGGTGATTCAAGTCCACACAAGGGCGGTTGGCTTCAGGCATTACAATTAAATCACCAATTATGTTTATTTAATGTATAGCAAATAAATGAAGAGGTCTGTTTGTAAAAAGGAGGTTGAAACTCATTTTTTCCAGGATGGGGTTTTTAAATCAAAAACTCTGAGGTCAGGGGGACAGATTTCTGAACTTTGGGACAGTCCTGGCAAAACTGGGACATCTGGTCACCCTACAGACATATCATTGATAAATGAAGAATTCACCTGAATGCTTTAATTGTTAGGCTTTGCAGGAACTCTGAAGAAGTTTGTTTGTTTGTTTGTTTTATTTCTATAGCGCACTGAACCTGGAGGTATCGGGGCGCTTTGGAACCGTTACAAGTGTTACAGATAGGCATGATCACAGAATACAGAAAAATACAATAAAACAATGAGTAGGACAGTTGGTTACAGGTGATGTCCAGTCATGGGAACAATAGCAGTGCAGAGATAAATAATGTACAGAATGTGCCCTTGGCGGTGCTGAAAGCCTATTCTTGGCATAGGTACATCTTAGTTAGCCATAAGATAGATTTTCTTCTGAAGTCAGAGAAAGACTCGGTCATCTTCAGGAAGGGTGGGAGTGAGTTCCATAGCTGGGCTGCCATAACTGGGAAACTGTTTCCTCCTGCTTTTTTAGTTTGTACCTGGGACTACCAGACAGGAGGTATTTGATGACCTGGTGACCCATACTGAAGATCTGATGTTGAATTTTTCAGTTAAGAATGGAGGGGCTACATGGTTCAGGGATTTATACATGAGACATGGTTTTGAGTTGGATCTTATCCTTGATCGACAGCCATTTATGCTGTCTTCTTGTTTGGGAGATATGTTCTCTCCTTGATATAATCAAAGCAGTCCTAAGTGCATTATTTTGCAGTATTTGTAATTTATTGATAACGTACTTACTTGCACCTAAGTAGAGTCCCTTACAATAATCCAATTTGGACAGGAAGAGGGCTCTGGCAAGTGTAAGGTAACACTCCTTAGAGAGCAGAGGTTTGCAAGCCCTTATCAATTTACCAGTATAGGCAGTAGCCGAAGCTGTGGCGTTAACTTGTTTTTGTAAATTGAGTGTGGAATCTAGAGAAAAACCTAATGTTTTTAGCTCTTTAGCCACTAGGATATTGTTCCCATTGATATTGAAGGAGGCATAATCTGTGTTGAGTTTATTCAGGTTAGCTGGGGATCCTATGATCAGAAGCTCGGTTTTATTGTCATTCATGCAGAGGCCATGGGTGGCCATCCATGCCTGAAAGATTAGATACATTGTGTTCACTAGTGTACATCAGTGTCATAAGTACCCGTTAATGGGAGGAGGATCTGGGTGTCCTCTGTATAGTTAGTGTAGGTGACACGCAGATGGTCCAGGTCATCGAATAGGGGCCTCGTGAAAATGTTGTACATAGTCGGTGATATGCAGAAGCCTTGGGGGACTCCACATGTAATGGGAATGGGGCCAGCTGCTGCTGATCGTGAAAAGACTCTCATTGTCTTGTTATTTAGAAAGGATTGGATCCATGTAATAGCGTTCTGAGAAACGTGAGCTGCTGAAGTGAGGTGATTGCATAGTACTCTATGGTCGACCAGATCAAACACAGCCAATAAATCCAACAGAAGTAACAATGTGATTTTCCCATTGTCTTTGAGTTCGGCAATCTGGGTTTTTAAATCAATCAACGCTGTTTCATTACCATATTGAGGTCTAAACCCAGATTGCCAAGTCCGTAGGAGATGGTTAGTCTCTAAGTCTTCATGGATCTACAGTTATGCTACCCTATCCAGTATCTTCAGTAAGGACAGGACCATAGTGATTGGCCTGCAATTTGTCGGAATTGTAGGGTCCAGTGATTGTTTTTTAAGGAGGGGTAGAACCCACGACTCCTTTAAGTTGATGAGTGCAATACGAGAAGTAAATGAAGCATTAATTAGTTTGGATATGAATGGTGCCATGTCTCTAGTGGCATCTTTCATTATTTGAGCCGGGCAACTATCTCCTTGGCACCTTGATGGTTAAAGGGATGCAATAATTGTTTTTACCTCCGGGACGGAGACTTTGGAGAATTAAAAGCATTGGGATGGTTTAATAGATGGCTTTTGGGTGTGGTGTGGAGTATCTGAGTTTTGTAAGTTTAGGCATTTGTCAGCAATTTTACTTTGCAGTGTGCCTATTTTATTGGTGAGAGCATTCTGAATGTTTGTGCACCAGAGTTTGTCCTTTAGGCACGGATCTGTAGGGGTAATGGGTGTCTCCATCACTCTACGGATAACAAAGAGCTCTTTAGTGCTGGAGCTAGTTTGATTAATTCTATTGTTGTACGACTCGCGTTTAGTATGAAGTATCTCTTCCTTGTATTTAGCAGATAAATTAATCAGATTGGTTTTATTCTCTGCGGAAGGGAGGTGTTTCCATAGAGTTTCCAATTTTCTTTTTTCAGCCCGTAAAGATTTTAACTGCGGAGTGAACCAGGGGTTCAGGTAAACTCTTGGTTTGCCTTTGCACATTTTGAGAGGGGTGATAATGTTCAATGCCTTGGTCATAGTGGAACAGTAGATCTCTACTAACTTGTTGGGATCAGTGGTGCCCTCTAGGGAATTCAGAGTAGGGATCACTTGTGGCAGGATAGCATCCGTTGTAATGTTCCGTTTGTTCCTTGTAGGACATGGAGGCGCTATCAGGTTAGTTGTATTTGTATTTTGTTTATTTATAACGCGCAAACCAGCAGGCCCGGGGGCATCAGGGCGCAATTTGTACAAAGTTGCAGAAAAAGAAATACAGACAATAAATTACATTACAAAATTTACAGTAACAGCATATTAACCATCTTTCTAATTACATATATAACAAAGATTACAGTGCCACTAGGAATAACAGAGGATATACCCTAGGGTGTACAGTAACAGTACAGCGGTAGCAGGCCAATAATAGTATCAGAGGAAGCAGACCGGAGTATGTGAGACAGACGCAGAGCATGTCTTATTGCTGATCAAAGAGCCACAATTTGGTTTTGGTCTTAAAGGTGTTGAAAGAATCTTCAGCTCTGATAGTGGCAGGGAGGGTGTTCCATAGTTTAGAGGCTAGGACAGGGAAGCTGGTGCCCCCCGCTTTTTGAAGCTTAAACCTAGGGATCGATAGACAATGAGTCTGGGCAGTTCTTAGTGGTCGGGCGGTAGAGTGGCGAGATAGCAGACTACAGAGATAGATTGGGGCTTTGTTGGCCAGGCATTTGTGCGTTAGGGCAAGTGTTTTTAAGGAGATTCTCTGTTTGACAGGTAACCACTTTAAGTTGGTTCTGGCTTCTGAAATGTGGTGGTTGCGGGGATGTTCAAGGCCGCTCGAATGGCGTTATTCTGGGTGGTTTGGAGTTTGCTCAAGTTCTCTTGGCTGGTACCTAAGTAAAGAGCACTGCAATAATCAATTTTTGCCATAATGAGGGTTCTAGCTAGTGTGACACTGTTGGGGGTGGTAAGAAACGGTCTGCAGGCTGCAATAAGTTTGCACGTGTAAGCAGAGGCAGACCTAACTGCATTTATTTGTCTGGATAAGGATAGGGTGGAGTCAAGGTAAAAGCCTAACGTTTTGGTGTCTTTTGAGACACGTATGGTATTACCGTCTATGGTGAATGACTGATAGGACGGCTCCAGTTTACTCAGGCGTTGTGCGGTCCCAGGATAAGGAGCTCCGTTTTATCGTCATTTAGACATAGCTGGTGTTGGGCCATCCAGGCCTGGATGACCAGGTAGACGTCATTGATGGCCTTGGTGTCAGCTAGATAATCACCTGAGATGGGAATGAGTGTCTGGGTGTCATCCGCATAGTTAGTGTAGGAGACACCCAGATAGTCAAGCACATCAAAGAGTGGTTTCGTAAAGATGTTGTAAAGTGTAGGTGACACGCAAGAACCCTGAGGTACGCCGCAGTGTATAGGGGAGGGGTCCGCGGCTGCGGATGGTGCAAAGACCCTCATGGATCTGTTGCTCAGAAAGGATTTGATCCAGGCCGCAGTGGAGGAGGAGAAGTTGGCAGCAGAGTGGAGGTGCCTGCAAAGGATCTGGTGGTTGACCAAATCAAATGCGGCAGAGAGGTCGAGGAGTAATAGCATTGCTAATTTGCCTTTGTCCTTCAATACTTCGATCTGGGGTTTTAGGTCTATTAGAGCAGTTTCAGTCCCATGTCTGGGCCGAAATCCGGATTGTCGTAGACCTAGCAGATTGTTCGATTCCAAGTAGTTTTGGATCTGAATGTAAGCTGCGCGGTCCAGTATCTTAAGCAAAAACGGTACTGTAGTGATCGGTCGGAAGTTCGTAGGTATACTTGGGTCAAGGGAAGGTTTTTTGGGTAACAGGATCACCCACGCGTCCTTAAGGTTGTCCGGGACAATACCTGTTTTAAAGGAGGAGTTGATGAAGGTCGTAATGAATGGAGCTAGATCATGGGCAGAGTCCTTAATGATGGGAGCTGGGCAAGGGTCACCTTGGCAGTTGGATGGTTTAATTCTCAGGATGATATTTTCTACCTCAGTAACAGTGAGCGGTGAGAAGGTGAAAGGTATGGTGTTAGCATTGTCTGACGGGAGGGACCTAGCTGGGGAGAGTGCGCGGTTGCCGAGCTTCAGGCTGTCCTGCTTGTCTTTAATTTTGGATTGAAGCATGGACATTTTATTTAGTAAGGCTGCTTGAATGCTAGCACACCAATTACTATCTTGCATGTGTCAGGAGGGGAGATTGGGGTTTCGAGCTCTTTTAGGATTCTAAAGAGTTCCTTGGAGTTAGAATCGGCTTGCAAAATACGATTGTTAAGCAACTCTTTTTTAGCAGTGATGATGGCATCTTTGTAGGTAAGGGAGGCAAGAAGGAAGCCATCTTTATGCTCATCAGACGGGTGGCTTTTCCAGCGATTTTCCGCACAGCGTTTAGCTTTGCAGAGGATTCTTAGCTGTGGAGTGAACCATGAGTTAAGATGTGCTTGTGGTTTGGCCTTCCTAGGTTTGATGGGTGCTATAGAGTCTATAGCCGTAAGCATAGTTTGGTTATAGGTGTCTGCTAGGGAGGTGGGATCAGAACATGAGTTGGTAGCCGCGTTGAGGGAAGGAAGTAGCAGTGGGAGGAGTTGTTCCTTAGTTATGTTTTTTTTACTACGAGTGGGGAGTGCTGGGGCTATCTGTGTCGGAGCCCGCGGGGTAGCTTCAGTGTTCAAAGTTATGATGTGATGGTCAGACCATAAGCAAGGGGAGTTGTTGAGGACCTGAATTTTCAGAGTATTAGCTGAGAGAGTAAATGACAATAGATAATGATATGTCCAAGATTGGGGTCTAATAGATGTAATTATAGTATCACAGTTAAGGTTGGCTACCCAATCTAGGGTCCTTCCTTTGTCATGGGGTAACTAATATACAATTTCCTTTTTAAATAAATACTGTGTTGAAGGCTGTCTCGAAATGATACTTTTATTACTCTCAGCTGGTAATGTTTTGGCAAAAACCTTTTTCAGTATATTCGCCAATTCATTTCCGTTTTACTTGTAAATTCGAATTTCTAGCATACAACCCCTCCCAAATGTTGTTGGGGACCTAAGGAAGTAAGCACATGGGATTTGCTATCTGTGTTTTCAGGGACATGGCATAATAATGCTCATGCTCCCCATGCAGTGAGTGCATTCCAGAGATGCACCACCTTGTGCATTGGACACCTGCTCTCCAGCTGTCTCTTCTCTTGGTGCTGAGCCCCATAGAATACAGTTGAGTCCCACAATGTATTCAATACAATTGTAAACATAGCTCCTCTACCCTTTCCTACTCATGACTTCCTGTGCATCATATCTATCCCTCACCTTCATCCAACTATCTACCCAACTTTACTTCTCCCTGCCACTACTGAATGTTCTATAATACTCCTCCTTTGCCTATCTGATAGCACATTTGTTTCTCCCAAACAGCATTGCTAGTTCCCAGATGAAACTTCATCCATTCCAATTTGGACTGCCATGTCATATTGCAGAAAGCTATGGTTTCTGAAGGGATCCCCAGTGACTCAGAGGTTAGACCATGGCCCTCATTACGACCCTGGCGGAGTGGGTTTACGCCAGCGGTATTCGCGGCGGACCCTTCCGCCCTACTACGAGTTCCCGTAGCGCCATGGAGCCGTTTTCCGCCTGGTTTTTCCGGGCGGAGAAATCCATGGCGCTACGGGACCTTGTTGTTAATTACGCCACCGTATTTTACGGTGGCGTAATTAACGCCTTCCCCACTCCCATTATACCCTATGGGGCAAAAATGGGAATGGGGAAGGGTAAAATGGGGATTGGGGATTTACCGCCCCGCCAAGGTCGGAATGGGGCGGTAAATCCGCCAACCCCCATGGCGGTATTGGCAGCTTTCCGCCGTGCTCCATGGTGCATATTGCACCACGATCTCCGCCAGGGTCGTAATGAGGGCCCATGTGTTTACAAACTGCAGGTTCAAGTCCCCTCATTGGCCTGAAAATAGTCAAATTGGTAGGTTCAGCTGTGCATTGGGTGGACATAGGTAATATTTCTGTGTGTAATGCTTTTTTACTGTTATACAAATATTGTTTTTTATCTTTATTTCCATTTCAAATGGCTCAGACCAGCACCTTTGTTTAACCGGCATTGCTAGTTCCCAGGTGCATCTTCATCCATTACACCTTTGACTGCCATGTCATAATGCACAACAATATGCTCTCTGGAGCAAGATCCAGTGACTCCGACGTTAGAGCATGCAGGCTCGGACTGGCCTATAGGGCTTTGCCCGAAAGCGCCAGCCAATGATTCTATAATGGGCCAGGTATTTGTTTACAGCATGGACCACTTTTGGACAGAGTAGGCCGGTTTCATTTGTTTCCACACTAGTTTTAACCAATTTTACTACGCCTTGGATAGTACTCAAACAGTCTGTTCTGGATAGTAATCAATAGTAATGTGTGATTGTGGGCCACTTTTTCATTGGTGCCTGTACTAATTTCATGCCCCAGTCTGACCCTGCCTTGGTGCACCTCGTTGGGAAGTGGACGTGGGATCAAAATGCACAGGTTACACTGGGTATGCCTTTTAGCACACAAAACGTAAAGGCAGACAGCAAAATGCTGGTGTATGGTTTGTTTAGTTGATCTTAAGATTTTTCCCTTCTCCCAGTACACCAGTAGATTTTTATATTTTTATATGAAAAGGGGTAATCACACAATACCATTTACATTATTAACCTTCCTAAGCAGCTGAATGACTAAAAACAGCTGAGAAAAGAGTTATTTTAAAATATAAACAGTTCTTCCAAAATATAAAAGTCTGTGTTGTGATGGTTCTATGGCAGGTATGGCAGCAGCATGTGGGGTGAGTCCCCAATATTTTTGGGGATGGGCAGTTTATGCTAGGGGCAGTCCAGCATTGATGGCAGCCTGGGAGCAGGGTCCAAACCAATGCTCCACCCACGCTGCACCTGGCAGATGCAGCCCTGGGAATCTCAGAGGCCTGTCTTGGCGGGGGCCAGGCTTTAAATCATTACACAGCGCTCCCCTCTCTATACCAGAGAGCGCTGAGCCTGACAGAGCGAGAGAGGGGGCAATGACTGGGGGCGCTTACCGCTCACGGAGCACTGTGGAGCCAGGCCACGGAAGTGACAGGACTGCCAGGAGGCGGTGGTGGGTTCTAGCACACCCCTACCTGTCAGGGTCAGCTTGGGTCCGCAGAGGTGAAAAAGAACCAGCAAAGGTACGGGTGGAGCACTGTTCCACCCTCCTCAGTGAAGGTTGAGACCAACTGTCCCCAAGGAGCTCTGCTCGCGCCACAAACGTTTTCCTTTTTTTAATGAATCTCTGTGCTGCATCATACACGGGTGCCTTTCACTCTACTTGTTGCATGCTTCCCCCCCATTTAAATATCACAAACCTTGAGGATAGCCTTGGCCTGATTTATAAATCTATCCAGCTAACACCTAGCTCCACACACTTTCCACTCTGCATCCAACCTGAGACTGGGTGATCTGCTCCTCACTGTTTCCACCCTCCCCTGATTGCTTGGAGATCCCTTTCCCGCCTTCCCCTTCCAAATACACTAATAATAATAATAATAATAATAATATTAAAATAATTGAGCCATGATGTCTAGCTAGAGGCCACCTGCCACAGTACCCTATAATTCCTAGGTTCATGTCCTCTTCTCTCACTGCTAGTGTCAGCTCAAACTCAACCTGGACTCAACCTGGACTGGGAGCGGTTGGTTCCGTTGTAATGTCTTGATGTTCCTTGGCTGTACTCCTTGTAGACAGGTAACTCTCCTAATTGTTGCTCAATGATGAATGGTGGAACCTCCCACTTGTCTCCCAGCTTGTTCTGTCCACTCTTTCCCAGGCTATGGATCAACACACAATCGCCAGGTGGAAGAGCGTGAAACTTAACCTTGGTGTTTTAGCAGCGTTTGTTTCCCTCTGTTGCCTTCTCCACAGCAACTTGGGCAAGCTGATGACCTTGCTCTAGTTGATGTTTCAGCTGCTTCACATAGCTGGCATAGTTCTTGTCACATGTTCCATCTGCGGATACTGCAAAATACAAGTTTACAGGCAGTTGGGCATCTCTTCCCAACGTCAAGTAGTATGGTGTAAACCTGGTGGCTTCATTCTTGGAACAATTATAACGATGGGTCAAATTAGCCACATGCTGACACCGCCTGTTCTTATCAACTGGCATTAGGGTGACCAGCGTCGGCGAGAGGGTTTGATTGAACCTCTCTATTTTGGCATTCCCCTAAGATTGGTATGGAGGCATACTGGTCTTCTTGATGGCAACCAGCTCCAGTATCTGCTTTACAAGTGTCGACTCAAAATCCGGTCCCTGGTTGGAATGAATCCTTACTGTCCAACCATAGTGCACAAATGATTTCTCCCACAGCACCCTGGTAACGGTGGTGGCACACTGATCATTAGGAAGGAACACCTGCGTGTTCAGAGTAAAGTGGTCTGTCACCAGCAGGAAGTTCTGCACACCTTGCCTGTCCATCTCCAACATGATAAAGTCGATGTAGTTGAGGTCCATGCGAACCCTGCAGGTGATGAAAATAAGCAGCATGATGAGTTGCAGTCTTCTTGGTGACATACCTGGAACTGTGCTGACAATAATACTGCATATCTGCTGCTAGTGTAGGCCAGAAAACCCTCGAGTGGACCAAACAAAAGATCAGTCACTGCCAAGATGTCCATGCTGGTCGAGAAATGCATACACTACTGCACAATAGATCCTCTGTGGTAAAACCAGGCAATGCAATAGCCAAATTCCAACTTTACTTACCTTATTTAGGATTCCTCCCATCTGCACAAGTGTCTTCCACTCCTTCAGCATTGCAGTCTGTTCTGGGTCATGATACCCATCGATGTCTGGAAGCATCCAGCTTAACTGACTTCAACACATACATCAGGGGGTTGTTGTCTCTCTCTCTGGTCTCTGAAAGTCGCACCATAGAGGTAATCCTGGAACTTGTCTGTGAAAGCCCACCTCAATACCAGAAATGCCAACTTGACTGGGCAGTTCCTCTGCTATGCATGCAGACCTCACCAATCTCTTCTCATCATTGTTCTCCTGGCAAAGGACAGCTCCCAATCCCTGCAGACTTGCATCAATGTGTGTGCAAGATGGAAGGCAACTGAGGATCCGTGTAGGCCAGGACTGGAGGGAGGATTCAAGGAGCTCAAGTGGTGAGGGTCTGCTTGAGCTCCTCGAATGCCTCCTGGTATTGGTTGGTCCACCTATCAACAAAGGGCTCATGTGGATGGTATAAATGGTCCACAGAGTTGATGGTAATCAATGATAGTAGAAGTGTAGGGGTTCTTGGACTCTTGGATGATCCCTGCCTCCAGAAGATCCTCCGGGTAGTGGTGTAAATCCTCTACATCTCCTGGGTCTAGGCATCATAATCACTCCCTGAAGGGCATCTCGTCACTCACACAAATCCAGTATTGCACTGTTTGGGCCTTGCCGATGTCCCAGGGGCTGGTGGGAAAAGCCTTGGCGCACATGGCGACCTGTTCTCTCAGGTGGTCCGGGTCCTTTTCTGACATCAGTAGCTAAAGTCCAAGGTCTTCAATTCCAGTACCTGTCATGATGCATGTTCCCAGTCTTCAGGGCCAGCCTTTCCAAGTTGCAGGCTTCCAATGGGGCTTTAAAGGCCACAAATTGTTATCAGAGGCTCTCCTGGAGCCAACCCTGGCACCTTTGGCACCAGGTTCATGCTATTTGACCACATGGAATAAGGTTCCAGTGAACATGGAGCCACACATAGCCCAGTCCTGAAGAACTGAGCTATGCAGTCTAGTTTCTAGGGTGTGGCTGGTCCTGGAACTACTTTAGCTGGGACTACTTTACCTGTGCTATATAAACCACACCCAAAGAGCAGAACACACTTCGCGTTATTCTGCACTCCTGCAGCATAACGCTCACCGTGCCAGCTCTGCTCCTGCTTACCTGGACTTCAGCCACACCCTGTTAACTTCATCTGGAACCACGGACCATCAGCACCTGCCGAACAAGGGAAAACCAAGAAGAAGAACATTAGTTAAGTTCTTACCTGAGAGAAGCAGTCTTTCCAATTCCATCCGCCGCTCCTGAGGACCACTGCACCTGCAGAAAGGAGACAAGAAGAGAGAACGAAACTTACCCGGAGGCATCAGTCATCTCAGGATTCCATCGAAGCAGTCCACGCGGTCGCTACTCTGGAGCATCACCACACCTGCAGAGGAAGGAAAGAGAGACACCAGGTTAGCCGTGCAATAGAAAAATACTTATTTTAAAGTACATTATTTTAAAGTACATTTCGAAGGCGCGCTCACGCGCTAGCACTCACCTGCATAAATACTGCTCGACGCCGTATTCAGGAGTCCGTTGCTTAATCTGGCATCTCCAAGACAGCTTCTGCAAAATAATAAGGACAATAGTGAAACATTGGCAACAAGAAGAAACACTTAAGCAAAAACAGTTACCAAGAACCAATTGGTACCAAGACTTACTTATGGAGTCACAGCTGGTCTGGATTCCACTACAGGCCGTAGGATCAGGGAAGGAACTAGATCCAGTGAAGGTGCCTAAGAACATTAAAGCGCCCCTGCATTCAGATGCAGGACGGAGAGCCCAACGTTAAGATACCTAAGGTGAGACATAAGCACAGAGGGAAGCAGTTGGAGGTTTGAGGGAGGTGGGAGTCTTGCCCACCCTAAGCAGCAAGTTAACTTCCCCGTTCATCACTTTAGGGTAGCGCCCAAGCGTGAGTGAAGCAGTGGGACAGGAAGAGACGCGCGCAGACGTTCACCGTTCAGCTTCGTGCAACGCCCCTGTGGAGACCAGGTGAGCGTAACAGTACCTTCTCTGATTGGCTGGTAGCAACACCTGCTAGGGCTACAGGAGGGGTCAGGTGTGACTGGATGATGATGATGATGCATTATGGTAAACATATGGTCCTATTGGCCACATTAATGACCAATACCTTGATGGTCTTGAGGCACATGCTATCCATTGTCACCATGGTCTCTTGTACTAATAAACCCCTTGGGATCTCCCCTAATTCTGATGACTCCATCACCAGACATCTTGGGTGTTGCTCCCCACTGAGTCACACTCTGGCAGGAACCCTCACTGTGGCATGTGCCAGGACTGTGATCTGGTCCAACCAGTTGTTGTGGACATCTACAACGGGTCCATCAGGTAAATCTCTGGACCGAATATCTATCTGCAAGCATGCCTACTGGCACATAGGGTGCATGGATACTGTGCTGACATATCGTGGTTCAGCCATCTCCCAACATAGTGCAGCCAATGCATTGAACATCGAGGAATTGGTTCTAATCACCACCAGTGAGTGGGTTCCTCACTCCGGTTGCTGCACAACAAAGCCATGGAGACGATGGAGGTGCTGGCTCCAGCTACATTGCATGGAAATTGCAGCCTGCATCAGATGTACACCAGATATTTGTAGGGGGGATCTCTCTTGCAGAGGAGGATCAGTCCAGTCAAGGGATCCAATGGGATATCAGTTAAGGGTTTTCTATAGAACCATTCATACACAATGTTCATCTGTGAGCTGTTTTGCAGTAGCATTTGTACCTGCTATCCATCAATGGTAACTGTCACAGTGGCTGGTGGTCATGGGAGCCCTTTAGGTACAAAGTGTTCCAGTGCTTCTCTTGATGGTAGTTAGATTACAGGTGATCTACCTCACAGGTGGGCTAGCCAGTTTGGGTGGATGCTGGTTCTCAGATGACTTTACCACAAGAGATGCCACTGCAGCTTTGGACCTGTCTGGTGGCACAGACTTGCAGTTCTCTGTCTTTACACTGTCGGTGCATAATAATTGTGAGGATTCAGTTGCTCCTCCGTCTGGTCCTCACTGGCGTTTCCCACCATTGCGCATGTTGGAATGTTCAAGGCCTGGAACTTCTCTGCAACTCGGATGTAATCTGGTGGGCTTGTGCACATACAGAAAGTGCTGCTCTGCTGTCCACAGCTTTGGCAGAATTGCCCGGACTGCAGCGGTGCTGTTCACCATTGGTATACTTTGGGCAGCCGTGGTTCTTGAGCTCGAAGAGCTGGCATTTCCTCTCCTGGGCGGAGAGTGTAGAGTCTCTTCCAAGCTCTGGTAGCATGGGTGACCCTAAAGGCAGTGTCCTGGCTGGCGCCCTCTGCAGCTGCATCACCAAGCTGGTCTGATTCAATTTCACCACTTGATGTCTCCGGTCATATCCTGGGGCTGTGTAAGGAGACACCAGTTGACTAGGTAGACTATACACTGTGTCCTTCATCTCTCCTTCCGGGCCAGTTCATCAAAGAAAGGTGGTTTCGGGATCCGTTCTCAGAGTCGTAGCTGCAGAAGCATCAGCAGCACTGATCTTGCTACACACATTATGTGTTGCTGCCTGACCAGTTTCAGGTTGTTTGGCTCAACCTCCTTCTGCTTGTAAGGCAGCTGCAGAATCAGTTCAGTTCTGGCCATATATTCTGAGAGACTTTCACTGTGTTGGAGGTGGTTGGCATAATACTTAAATGTCAGCTCTAGATCTGACTCAGTGGCTCCAAAGACTCCATTCAGCATGAATAATGTCCTTTGATGTGGGGTTTGGGTGTGTGGCAAGACATCAGAGACTCTCAAGAGCACAGCGCCTTGTCTCCCTGTCAGGAGCTCTCAAGTCGTGGATTATCTGGTTGGTCTGGTCCACCCTTAACCAATATTCCTCTTCACATCTCGGGGTCGGTTTCTCAACTGAGTAGGGTCTCAGGCAGATATAAGGTCCATGTTCTGCTGGTGTCATGATACCCTGCATTCAACATATGCTTGACAGCATTCGCCATGAGGAAGCGTTCAGTATGGTGCCTCTATCCTCTGGTGTAGAACTGGTGCGTGCTACACCCAGGTGAACTAGGGTTGCTTGTGGGTGCAGCTATGATGGCACCTACAGTGGTCACTGCAGGGTGAATGTGTGTAGTTTTGGTCAAGGCAGGGCAGGGCTTGAGCTAGGCATAGGTGGTGTGGATGGTAGGCTAGCCTATAACACTGGCCAGATGTTGAATGCCCAAAGAGGATAGGACACTATTGAGTCACACATGTGGATGGTAAGGGGCAATGTCTCAGGGTCGACTTTCTTAGGGCCATGGCAGACCAGGATGCTGGTCTCTGCTAGGCCAAGGTCTTTACCCAAGCACTTGACCTAGCCTGTGAGGGACTCGACGGACATGGTCATTTTGAGCACGTGTTGTAGGGGTGTGCTCCATGGGACATTGCCTATAATGAATTAATGGTCAGTCTTAATCCCCTCACGCTCAGTCCAGCTGGCTACCAGAACCCAATTCATGAAGCTGGTGCCTGCCTATCTGCTGTGGTGGCAAATCACAATTAATTCAAGAATATAAACAAATCCCTATCCACAAATGTGCACAAAAAAACTATTTACACGATAGAAAAATGGAAACTTACACTAGAAATATGTACACTAACCCTGAGATGAGAAAGGGTAGGTATGCCTAGGTCAAGGTAGGGTAGGATGGGATAGGTATAGCACTCCAGAGGTGAACTCAGCAGTGCCTCCAAGAAATGTAAGGGGGTGGTCTTGCCACTCTCCAACCATGTATCCCAATAAGGTTTGGTGGTGAAGGTCATGATGGCTAGCTTCCAAACCACATTTTCCCCCTTTTGTCTCCTGACAGGGGAGCAAGGGGCTGGATGCACAATATATCAACTACGGGCATCCTTGCCCTGAAAGGCTGAAATGCATCCTGTAGTTTGGCCAAGTTATCTTTTGAATTTTTGGCTGTGGTCTCTGAAGCAACAACAAATCTCCTAAATGGAGAGTTGAGGGACAGCTTCAACATGCCTGTAAAGAAGGACAGTCATGAATTTCATGCTAAATAAATGGGCACAAGAAGTAGGTGAAATGTGGCAGAAGACCTCACAGTTGCACAGAAGAGAAACTAAAGATATTTGGACTCATTACGAGTTGGGCAGTGCAGTAAAAATGCAGCAGTAATAGCATTCACGCCACATTACCACACCACCCAACTATGAGTTTGGCAGAAATGTAAAAGATTCACCTCCAGCAATGAGCTGGAGGTAAATCTGCTGACTTTCTACCCATTTTCAGCGAAATTACTGGGGTGGAATTACTGCTGCAGTAATTCTGCCAAAATGCCCCATAGAGTCCAATGGAGTCTGAAAAAATGGGAACATACTCCGCCGCCACCACATGTGATCCAGCGGTAAATCTGCCAGACCAAGTGTTTATAACGGTAAGACCAGTGGATTTACAGACAGAATACCGCCCAACTCGTAATGACCTCCATTGTCAGGTGAGATTTCATTCAATTTCTGATTTGGCCATGTACTAAGCAGGGGTTGATGTAACATTGCCATTACACGAGTTCAAGTTAACATAAAACACACTCGGGCCTATACATACTTTCTTAAATTATTTCAACATCTTCACCAACCCTCTCTTCTACTTCCTTGAAGCAGTATATATATGTAAGGCATTTAATATCAAAGAGCCCACATACAAAAAGTTTAATATCATAATACATCTTCATTAAGGAGACTTCAACATCATCACATACTATCCATTGTTAGGCAGAAACCTGTGCAGTTCCCTCTGACAGTAAACCCAATTGGTAGCAGTCTGTACCACCCAGAGTTACCTGGTAGCTGTGGCTGAGCAGTCATACTTCTCTCAAGAAGAGTTAGGCAGTATATAGAGCGTACACAGTAGGGCGGATAACACAGTAGAATAAGCAAACACTGACCAGAGCTTTGGTATTAAAAAGTATAGATTTATTTATTTAAAACACACTTTGTAAAAATACACTAACACTAATGAGGCAAGCAATTTCAAACACAGTCACTGTAAGTATATACAACCCCCTTATAAATATTCGACAAGTCTAGGTTCAAGACACCACTTATTTTCAGACAGAGGTGAGCGCATAACCTAGATGGCACTCTAATATTTGTTAAAAAGGGAGGGAAAAAGGCAGGGTATGAAACCAACTCAGTACCAACACTTTTAAGAGACAAATGCAAGTCAGGCAGGCAAAATCTACTGTATAGCACACAAAGTCAAGGGCCAGGCCCACTCTTGGAGAGAGCAAGGCTGGATGTCTCAAACAGCACAGTGGAAAAGCACTTCCAGTCTTTGTAGAAAAATGTCACAGAACGGTTGGACCAGTTTCGAAAAGAAAGTTTAAGAAGGTCTGGAGGACGACCCAGTGGAAAGGTGAGGATTTACGGGACACCCCACTCTAACCGTTACAAGGGAAGTCAGGCGGACACAGTACCTTTAAAGTGGGGAGACAGCTCCAGCGGGGGCAGTTGTTCCTGGCAGCGGATGCAAGTCAGGGCTTTTCCTGGAGGAAGAAAAGATCTCGACGTGGAGGAAAGCTGAAGATCGTTGCACTGCCAGGGAAGAAACCAGCCGCGGAGTTCTCGGTCACAAGGCACCACCTTTTGTTCGCGGTCCCGTGGTAAGTGTGGCTATCCGGTTGCCGGGGTGCTTGGCACGGGCAATTCGACCACACGACGTTGGGGGTGACGAAAAGAAAGGCAAAACTGGTTGTTCCCACCAGTCAAGGGAAGAAGACTCTCCAGCAGGGAGATCTCCTCTGTCGTTGGGAAGTGGTGAGTCGGTTCAGCAGGGCTCCACCGGTGGTGGTGTCGTTGCAGGTCGGCTCAGCTTCTCCCTCTTCGGATTCTTAGGTCCTGTGGCGACTTCTGAAGTTCCAGTCCCCAAAGGCCCTGCTTTTATGCACCAAAACCCCCATTCACACAGCCTAGCTGTCAATCAAACATGCTAAGTGGTGAGCACACAAGAGTGCGACTTGAGTTGTCGAGGCAACTCAGTCCAGGGTGCCTAAACCCCCTCCCACACCCCCAGACAGAGTGGCACCACTTTGGAGGGCTTCTGTGCAGAAGCCCGCCAAAAGTGAAACAAAGGGCTCAACCTTGGGTTAGAATTACAGAGGCGAACACCATCGCCATTCTAGAACCGAGTTCTGGCAGAAAATACCAACCAGTGAATTAATATTAATTTAATAAACCGGCGGTATGTCTGAGGCTATGTTGAAAAAGTATTAGCCTCGAACAATGGGAAAATCCCATAGGAATATATTTGCGGTCGAATATAAAAAGTAGTATCCACTGCCACCAGCCAAAACTCGCTCAGGGGGGACGGGACAGTGCCCCCTCGAACAACAGACACAGGGGCAATCGAATTGCCCCTACCAGTACGTCCACAATAGGATGGTTTGTACTGGTTCTGTTAATAATTTGGGACTAGTAAAGCCAATGGTGACTTTACATGCCCTGGGAGACAGTAGTCAGTCCCAGGGTATGGAGTCTATGTTTGGGAGCCACTATGACATCCCTGTGTTACTGCACGGAGGGTGCTTTGTAACACACATAGAAAAAAAAACATGAAACCCTATGGGGTGAAAGACCCCCATAGCCCATCAAACACATAGTCAAAGGAACACCTCAAATCATGTCCAAGAGTGTGAGGAAAAGAGTCTCACTCTTGGTAGGAGAAAAAAATAAACCCCAAAAATCCAGCAAAGCTGCTGGGGGACTCACTAGGTTCGGGAAATTAGCCTCTACAGAGAATTCTCCCTAGCATCCATGTAAGGACTTCAATATCATCACAAATCATCCATGTGGGGACCTCAACATCAGCACACACCATCCATGTGAGGACTTCAATATCATCACACATCATCCCTGTGGGGACCTCACCATCAGCACACACCATCCATGTGAGGACTTAAATATCATCACACATCAACCCTGTGGGGACCTCACCATCAGCACACACCATGCACGTGAGGACTTAAATATCATCACATATCAACCCTGTGGGGACCTCACCATCAGCACACACCATCCATGTGAGGACTTAAATATCATCACATATCAACCCTGTGGGGGGGGACCTCACCATCAGGACACACCATCCATGTGAGGACTTAAATATCATCACATATCAACCCTGTGGGGACCTCACCATCAGCACACACCATCCATGTGGGGACTTAATATCATCACATATCAACCCTGTGGGGACCTCAACATCAGCACACACCATCCAGTTGGAGGATTCAATATCATTGCATTCCATCTCTACTGCGACATTGAGCATAATTACAAACTATTCTTATGGGGCCTAATATGTCATGACACACCATCCCTGTGAGGACCTCTTTGTCATCAAACAACATCCCAGTGGGGATCTGAACATGACCACGCACCATCCTTTTGGTGGACTCAGTACCATCATATCTCTATGGGGACTTCAGCATCATGCCATACTATTGTATTCACATACCCTTGTATGGCCAATTGGGTGCATCTGTGGCTTCATTTGCATCACCTGAATGCATTTTCCTTCGCCTTTTGGGTATTTTTGGCTGTGTTTCGTTCAGTATTTTAACCTGAAGGTAGGATGGAATAAGCATTTTTATTTCCAGCTCTAATTCCACTGGAGGATGTATCCCGGGGGGAATTATCACTGGTTTTCATTGCTTATTCCTCCAGTGCTAATTTCTTCAGGGTTAATTTCACCAGAGGAATTAGTGTCCATTTTCAATAACCTGTATATCAGCAGACTGAATAAAGTGGCGGCAATTCCACTACTGCCACTTTGACCCTTAGAGATGAACTTGTAATGAAACCAAATTAGTATCAATTAAACATTAACCCTGTGAATATGTTTGTGTAATCAGACAAAATGTGATGCCAACATTCAATTAATTCACATATCAGACTATAGACAAGATGACATCAGTGCACATAATGTGTTGTCTTCACAGTGTGGACAAGATGACATCAGTGCACATAATGTGTTGTCTTCACAGTGTGGAATTCAATATCATCACACGCCACCCATATGGGGACTTCAACAAAATCACAGAAAAATAAGGAAGTAAAGTAAGTCACATTGTGATTGGTTTGTTACAAAGTAGCCAATGCTTAAAATGAATCTGGAAGTGTGTTGTGCAATGAGGGAAGACTTATGTTGCGTATCAATTATATTCAATTCTGTAAACATACAAAATACACAAAAAACAGCTTAATTTCATTCTTTTACATTTAAACGCAGAGTTCAGGCCATTTAAAATACAATTGAATTTGTGTATAAATGGTTCCCATGAATCTGCTGTCTGTTGCCTAAGCATGTAGGGCATCTGATTTATCAAGTGTGTTTAAATTCTTGTCCGTGTGTTGATGACTGCAATACCACACCCAGCCTGCGGGGGCAGAGCTGAGTAAAAAATCAACACACCAAAATAAACACAGGTCCCCACAAAGCCATTTTTTTAAAAGTTCTAAAAATTGGCACAGATGTCTTTTAAGTTGTTTTAATTCTCTCTCTCTCTCTCTCTCTCTCTCTCTCTCTCTCTCTCTCTCTCTCTCTCTCTCTCTCTCTCTCTCTCTCTCACACACACACACACACACACACACACACACACACACACACACACACACACACACACACACACACACACACACACACACACACACACACACACACACACACACACACACCCCCGCGCCCCCCCCCCCCCCCATGCTGAGCTCAATCTCCCTGGGAGACAGCAAGAAAGCTGAGTAAATAGCCCCCCTAGAGTAGCGTCATTTAAAGAACCAATCAGGAGAGCATCTCTACAGAGCTAGCGGAGTTCAGCTGCACCAAATCGTGAATAGGTGGTTTGGCCGGCCAGAGAGAGAACACCAGATGTGGCGTCCTAGCCATGAGGTGCACACTAGGATAGTGCAACCAGGCACCGCGGATGAGCAGCCAGAACAGGCTGGAGAAACCATGAGAACGGAGGAACGTGGCAAATCGCAAACAAGAAGCTGCCTACAGGTCCCCACCCCGAGCTAGCAGGAGAGAATGGTCACCAATGGTGGACATGGAGTACAGTGGACGAGTTGTATAAGCAGCTTTGCAGTAAGAGGAGGCTTGGGCAGACTTCACAACCCTTCCGAGGAGCACTGCTCAATGCAAGAAGGTATGCAGTGGTTCCAGTAGAACGGGTGGCGGGCAGCAAGATGGGATAGAGAGCAAAGAACCAAGAGTGGAGGGAGAGAAAGAAGCAAACCCAGGAGTGGGGAGAGAACAAAGAAGCCCCAAAGTGAGGCCATAGAAAGGGGCAAACCCTGGAGTGGGAGAGAGATCGGAGAAGCTTTAGAGTGGGGAGAGAGAAAGAGGAGAGCCCCTAAGTGGAAAGATGGAAGAAACCCCAAACTGGGGAATGAGAAGGATGAGCACCCTAAAGTGGGGAAATGTGGAAAGAACCCCAGAGTGAGGGGTGGGAAGGAACGGAGCTCCAGAGTGGTGAAGGGACTGAGAATGCTCCATATTGGGGAGCAGGAAAGACGCAAGTCTCCTCGAAGGAAGAAAGACTGAGAGTAACCGAGATTCGGAGGAGATGCAAAGAGGCCTAGCATGAGCGCAGCAACTGCACTCCAGCATGACACAAACTCTAACCCTATAACTGTAAACATAGGCAAGGGCCTATGGTAAAGAGATACAGGGTTGGGGGTCAGAAGCCTACCATTTTAATGGGCAGTTCCCAAAAGTATACCTTTGTTGTTTGGTTATTTCTTATTTTGTGAGGCAGGGAAAGAAGCTAGGTTACAATAGCATTCCGGACCAAGGACTATATACGTGTTTAGACATCCTGACGCTCACCCTTTTACTTATTTGTGTTATAGAGTAGGACTTAGACTTACAGGTTTAGGGAAAGACTAGTCCTTGTGACGAATCCAGGGAATTGGTACGCTCTCCCCAAAGGGGAGCCACCACCTTTGGGACTATAGAGAGGTGATCCTGTTAAGCTTAACACCCCGTAGGAGATGGGGAAAGCTGGATCCCACTGGTGTGAACCGCTTAAGAGGGCAGGCCATCCTGTAACAAGCATATGTTTTACCTTCCCTAGTCTCAGGACAATAATGGCTTTGTTGGCCATATGGGGATTGCACAAGACAACTGTGTGACTATTCGTAGGGAAGTAGCTGCTGTGCTTTCTAACTCTGTACGGTTAAACATTTTTGCATGAAGCGCAGACCAATGGAATGTTTCATCTCCTTGCAGGGAGTAACATAAAGGCCCCATGAGACCGACACAGAGGAACAGAAGTGAGAGACGAAAGCCTGCAGTGTAACGCAGAGAAGGGAACGTCCGCCTTCGAGGGGGAGCCAGGAAGCAGTCCCACGCTGATAACGTGGAGCGCTGCCTCCTGTGCCAAGGCCACAAACTGTAGAAGCTCGGCCCCACCGAAGAGAAAAGAGGCGCGACCGCTGTAAGGGTGACATGATATCAAGAATAGACAGACACAAGTGAGCACAGTTCAAGGGTGTTTATTAAACTGTATAGATATGTTGGGATGGAAAAATGCCTAATCTAAACCTAAATCTATGATGGGAGCAAGTTACGACCATCAAATGAAACATAAGGCGGTCCTAGTGGCGTCTTGTCAAATAAAAAGGGCCAATACTAGGAAAACCTATTGCCAATCCTTACTACTAATACAAAATTGTGTGGGATAAGATTTACAAGAAAGAGTGTTCACAAATGATAAGTCAGGATGTGGTAGCCGGGGGTCTCCTTCCCCACATTTTGGGCATGGGACAAGGTGGGACTCCTGAGCACAGCACACGCTCGAGCTTTCCAAGCACGAGACAACAGTTCCAGCTTCAGCTATCAGGACCTTTGGTGATTAGGTAGTCTTTTCTACAAAAGTCTCTTGCTTCCAAGGACCTTACGTACTTAACAAAATAATAAAAAGGTATGTTGGGTGATAGCTTTCACCCTTGGATCCCCCCTTCCGTGCTTCAATCCACAAAGATTTCCTTTCTATATCAGGACCTTCGGTAGTTGACTTTCTTGCTTCCCAGTGCCTGATAGGTTCAAATATTACAAACAAAAAGTTCCTTCCGGATTACACTTAAGGTGAGGATTCTTCATCCCTGGGTCTCCCTCTTCTGGGCGCAGACCCCCCTCGATTATCAGCCTCCCTCCTGTCGGGTTCACTCCGGCTTATATTCTCAATGATTTCTCGATTGCATTCATATGTCGTTGGGGGTGATGGCTTCTCACCCCTTGATTCCCCCCTCTTCCGGACTCTGACCCCTTCAAACATTCTCCTCCCTCCGTCGGGTTCAGTACAGCCTTTTGAAAAGATATTTTCACCTTAATGTCTTTTTACACAATCCATCGTGGACATCCCTCTGCCGGGTACACTCTTGTCAACACACTGTTCTTTGGGACTTTAAGACTTTGCCCCTCTTTATTGGCATCCTTCCCTCGGGTTCACTCTTGCCATTTCAGAATTCCTTTTGCTTTCTCTTGATGGCTGGACTACGGCAACCCCCTATACCTCGGAATCCATGCCTACCAAATGAACAAACTTCAAAGAGCACAAAACGCGGCGGCCAAAGTGCTACTTGCGCTTGGTCCAAGAGACCACGTATCCCCAGCCCTCAAGACACTCCACTGGCTTCCAGTAGCCCGTAGGGTAGCTTTCAAAACCTTATGCCTCACCCATCGAGCAGTACATAAAACTGGACCACAATATCTTCAAGAAAAACTAATAGCTTATCACCCCACTCGCACCCTCAGATCAAGCACAGCCGGCCTCCTAGTAATTCCTAAGACAAACTCAGTCAGGTTAGGCGGAGCATCATTCTCAGCCCTAGCCCCAACCCTGTGGAACTCTCTCCCACCCCACATCAGGCTAACCGAGGAGCTAACAGCTTTCCGCAAACTACTGAAAACCTGGCTCTTTCCCTAAAACCAACCGGTTCCATTCTAGCATCATCAAAATAACACCGACCCAGCGAAGCACCCAAAGCAAAACCAAATGTAAATAAAAAAAAAAAAAAAAAGGCGAATGCCTTTGGAAAATGGGTATGGATGGCGGAAGACTGTGGAGGGCGGTTGCCTGGGGAAGATGTGTGTGGAGGGCGGATGCCTGTGGAAGATGAGTGTGGAAGGCGGATGACCATAGAGGGCGGATGACCGCGGAGGGCGGATGACTGTGCAAGGCGGATGACCGAGGAGGGCGGATGTCAGTGGAGGGCGGATGTCTGTGGAGGGCGGATGACTGTGGAGGGCGGATAACTGTGGGGGGCGGATAACTGTGGAGGGCGGACGACTGTGGAGGGCAGATACCTTTGGAAGATGAGTGTGGATGGCGGTTGACTATGGAGGGCGGATGACTATGGAGGGCGGATGACTATGGAGGGCGGATGACTGTAGAGGGCGGATGACTGTGGAGGGCGGACGACTGCGGAGGGCGGACGACTGCGGAGGGCGGACGACTGCGGAGGGCGGACGACTGCGGAGGGCGGACGACTGCGGAGGGCGGACGACTGCGGAGGACGGATGACTGCGGATACGAGTCC
Source organism: Ambystoma mexicanum (assembly GCF_040938575.1). Taxonomy (NCBI): domain Eukaryota; kingdom Metazoa; phylum Chordata; class Amphibia; order Caudata; family Ambystomatidae; genus Ambystoma; species Ambystoma mexicanum. Next base: position 411,087,343 of record NC_090927.1, read on the forward strand.
AATACCTTCTCTGATGAAATGAATTTAGAAGTGTTCCCATTAGACTCTGTATGGAAAATTGTACTTAGCAGTTCGCCCAGTTCCCTCTCTGGGAAAGTTGCATTTAGAAGTTTGCACACTGAAAGACCATATAACCCGTCACACCACACCCCATGCTTACTCTCTCCTTACATCACCACTCAACTAGAACACAGAGATACTATGACACCATTCGGTATAACTGTTCTCATACGAACATCCACCGCTTACTCCACATCATTCTATGTAAACACTGCTGGTCCCACACCCCCAGCCAGGCGTTTTCCTCAGGCCTAACGCAGCCACATCCGTTCCGGATAAATCCTGCCAGAACGAACACATTCTCCTGATCTCTCAACCACCACACCTACCGATAAGAAGCAGCTATTACACGTGTACCGCACAAGCTGCACACATATCCGGTGCTCACACGCACCTTTTGACTCTCCCTACTCTCTCTACTGATCTGAACTTCGGTTCCCAAGGGCGTTCAACCTACCAGCGCCTTCAGACCATACCAATGGTATATAAGGCGCTATATAAGTGCAAAATAACAATAACAATAACAATAACAATGTGAGATTCACTTCCCTTGCGCTCTCAATGGTTTGTCGGTCAAAGACTTTCGACTGTACATGGATTTTGCTAGACCCTTGTATGACCACTTTGACCTTTTCCACGCGGGTCCCCTAGGGCCTTCTGGTATTAGTATTTTCTTTCAAACACAGGATTAACCAGAGTGTCTCGAGTGAACACCCACGTGGTGCCGGACCTCTGTGCAGCTGGTCTTCCTTAAACAATGTACAGTTCTTTGAACCTTCCTCAATGGGCCACTTTGCGACTTTCATTCAACACAGTTCGATTTCTTTATCGGTTTTCCCTCGACTCACCGGCTGTGATGAACCACTTGGCTTTCTTCGTATCCGGACTCGAGTCCGGTACCACGGTAGCAGGCATCTCCCTCTGTCCTGCTTATCAGCATAGGCAAGCTCTGTGTACCGTTGACATCTGTTGCAACACACCTGGGCTATTGTTCGCAGTCTTACGATTCCTTCCACGAAGGTCTCAGGAGTCTGGGTCGGAAAGGGCAAGGTCGCTACTCACTTTTGTTTCTCGCCGCCTTTCTCCCCCCCCCCTTGAACAACCGGGTTTGGATAGCTCTCATCTTGCGGTCTTCCTTGCTCGTATTGTGCTCCACCTTTTGTAAGGGAAAGGGCCATCAAGTGTATGTGATTCGGGTCAGTTGCCTGACTTTGCCTGACCCCTTGTATTGGGACATGTCAGGTAAACGTCTCCGATGTTAGTCTGTTGTCTTACCTGGTGTGCAAAAGTGTTTGTGTGGGAAAAGGGGGGGGGGAGCAGCGTTTCTGAATGATGGGGGGGAAAAGGTGTTGGAAGAAGGAGGATACCGTCTTCCCCGTCGGTGTTCCGCTTCAACTCCCCGAGTACCCCCCATCCAGGTGATCCTCCCTCACTAGTCCATCCCCACTGGATCGAATAGTGAGGGCCCTGTCCTGGCCACCTGGATGACAGACCCCTGGGGACTAGTCAGAGAGACGCCTTCATGTTTCTGACACTGCACAGAAATTGGTCGGATGGTGCCCGCTGGAGCAATGCCAAAGTCCCGTCAAGATCCGACGGGAAAACACAGATGCATGCAAACCGATGCGTAAGACAGTGGAGAAGCATCTGCAGAGGAGACCGCTTCCCCAGAGGAACGCTGGTGCAGCAAACCAGGTACACCATGCTTCCAGTGAACTGGGTGGAAGGCGGAAAGGTGCACCAACCCCAAGAAGGGATGAAGAACCAGATAGTCCAAGAAGAGGTGAAATGCCAAATAGCCCCAGAGGGGCTGAAACGCCAAAGACCCTAAAAGGAGGTGTGAAACCCAGGACCCTATGATGTAGTGAGACTCCGTCATAGTCCAGAGTGGGCCGCAATCAAACGGACCCCAAGAGGGGTTATGAAACCTGAGATCCCTGAGAGGGGTAGGAGCCAAATGGGTTAGGAACGGAGCCAGAAGAGTCTCGGCTATTCAGAGACATTGGAGGGAACTTTGTTTTCGTACAGATGGCCAGGAAGCCTAGAGACACTCACTACTCCCTTGTACATCGGGTGGGAAGCTCCACAGAGATTAATTGAGCATTCTTACTTGAACTTTAAATAGGGTGAAAAAAACAGACATTTGTTGGTGGTCATATTGGAACCTTGCTAAAAGTGAGAAGCCTTGTCTAATCCAGAGACAGTACAGTGGGGCCCAGAAACCAGCCAATAAAATATTGTTTGGGTAGAAGGCCCTCAGAATATTTTTGTGTTTACATTAGATGCTTTTCCTTTTTAGTGGTAGAAACAGGGATAAGGCTAGCATAGGCTTCTAGACGGCAGACAGACTTTATTTTGTACGACATCCTGATGTGCACCCCTTTGAATTCCCTTTTTTTCAGCGTAGGAACCAGTAGCGTAGGTTTAATCTAGGGTTTTGACACCAAATAAAACAATCACCTTACAAATCAGAATGAGTTGTCCGTCTTCTGATTCTGATTTACCACACCTTTTTTGTTTTGAGGCAGTAATCAAATAAAATCACACACATCATGTCTTGTTGTTTGTCTTCTGATTCTGACCTATTAAATGTTATTTAAAGGGGACTAGGAGGACAGTAGTGTTCATATAACGTATGTTGTTGTCTTTGGGGCTCAACCCCATCGAGGTCAGACTTTTTCGGCATAGAACAGCACCAGACAAGGTTCCAGTCCATAAGCGGCAAGGACCAATTCCAATGATGCATTCCTGTTTAGCAGCTGTGATGGCTTGTTGGTTAAAGATGCAGGGGACAGCAACCAGCGTTGGATTGGTGGCGCTGGAAGACTCAGTGGCTTCAGGTGCAGAGAAGCAGAGATTTGCCTTCCATAGGTCATCGGGCTCGGCTGCCTTAGCATGGCATCAGGGTACTGCAGTGGCAATGGCTTGAAGCTTGAAGTGTATGCAGTATCGATTTGAGGATGCAAGAAGCTTCAGTGGGTCGTGGTTGTGGAGACATTGGAGCTTCAGTGTTGGGCAAAACTCTGGCAACCTCTCCCTGTTTGAACTTTGTGTTGCAGCACCTGTCAGGAATATACGTGACATTTGAACCTGCGCTGCTGCAACTGATGGGACAGTTACTTGAAATGTCAAGATACGGTTGAGGCGGCGGCACGTGAGTGCATTGTGATTTAGAATGGATCATTATGAAAATTGGGTCTTGTTAGCAGTTCTAACTTCCAGAAATTGAATTACCTACACTATTTTATTTCTAACAACCAAAACAGTTCAGTATATCCCATTTGCACTAATATCACATGGAAAAAGATTTCCCCAACAACTGGCTAACAGCAAGTTGCGTTTGCTACATGATTGGAGAGTGTGTGTGCCTGTCAGGATTTAACTATTCATGTAGGTTGGAAGTGTGGCATATCTCAATCTTGTAAATGTGTCGGTGTGACTTTCTCTATTTGGATGTATGTATGTGCTGTATGACATTTGTAAAGCGCCTACCTGCCATTGTTATGGCCTTGAATCGATGAATATTGTCTGATGCTAATAATGTAAACATTAGATACTAACACTGAACTACTGATTGTAGTATAGCGCACCACTGCCATTGGTGTGACTTCAAATTGCTGCACCCCTGTCTGAGAGTGCAGCTTATGCATCGCTTAGGTTTCCTGTACAGGGAGCTGTACCTGTTAGATGACTATTATCACTTAGTTATGACATATTTGCAGGTCGAGTGGTTTATGCTACTGTAATGCCACCTCAAAGCCCTGAGGAAGAGTAGTGGGAAGGGAGTCTTTGAGGCTGCATTTCAACAATGTAAGCACCAGTGCACCAAAAGATCTGAATTTGAGGTTCCTCAGCAATGAAGGGCTGTGAAGAAAGGACTTCTGCTCTGCAGACGTACAAGCCTGCGTACTGGCTAAATCGCATACCCAGCCCCCACCCCTCTATAAACCAACAGTGATCCCAATCATAACCAGAAAAAAGGCACTGTGAAAAGATAGATCTTTTTTGCCTTTTGTGGTAATTGGGGCCGAGGGAAAGCTATAATTTCAGAAGGGGTGTGAATGTGAGCTAGTGGTAATCCAAACAGCATTATTATAGCAATTCCAAAATAAAAGAAGTTTGCACCAAGGTTCTATAAAAATAAATACTTTAATTGAACAAATCAATTATGCATCCATCTATTAAAAATAGAATAAAAAAATGACAGAAAATTTAGTATATGCATTCTGGGTGATTTATCAGGGAGTAAAAGAGGCGAAGAATGCAACACTGTGTTCAAAAGTATATTTCTTCATGGAAAAATGTGCAAAAGGGATGTAACCAGTCTACCAGGCCACACAAGGTGTACCAAGGGGAAAAGGCCACTTGAAAGTACCAGATTCCAATGTTGGGAAGTTCAACTGTGTGGAACCAGGTTTCGAGGTGCTGTGGATGCGGACCAAACCAGGTTAAGGTGCAATGAGTCGTACTGGGTCAGGTAGCATAGAGCCGGTTTGAAGCAGGCACTCAGCGTGTTGCGGATGCAATGCGGATGGCTCACTAGGTTAGGTTTGAAGGAAGAGGTTTGGGTTGACTAGTAATGCAATGCTCCAGCGTTCAGATCCAGTGGTTGAAGTTGTGATCCTAGTTGTCCGATGCAATGTTAGAAGCAGCTGTGATTCGAAGTCGTCTGAAGCACTGAGCTGGTTGTTCGAGCCAAAGAGGTGACATGCTCTACTTGGTGCAATGCAGTGGTGAGCCGGTTCGATGGAAAACAGCTTTTTTGAAGAAAAAAAAAGCAGCAACTTCGGGCCACATTGGTATGAGTGCAGCAAACACGGCTCAAATGTGGTTCAATGCAATGAAAATTGGTACTGGCAGTTCTTGCTCTCAGGATGCTGTGAGACCCACTGCAAGGGGCTTCGGGACAAGTTGAGTCCTTCTCCATCTCTGCTCTTCATGAAGGCATCATGAAGTAGACACAGACAGCAGATTCAAAATTGGTTCACAAAGGTTTTATTAACTCAAAAGGCAGGCTGGGCTAAGGCCTAACTTGCCCTATGCTAAGGTGGGAATTCCCTACCGAAAGAAAACTAAGGATAGTCTGTGTCAGAAGCCCAAATCAAATGTCTTTCTATGTCCAGAACCTATAGTTGCCCTCACAACTAACTGTATACAATGTGTAGGGATGTCCACATCAAAATGAATAGTGTTCAAAAGAAAGTTCAGAGCTTTTTCCAGCTCTTTGCTTATTAGCCGCTTCCACTTCCTTGAGTTTAAAACAGTTCTCAATTTTTCAGGGTTCTCTTCCCCAAGAGTTAAAATCTTCCAGCTTTCAAAAACAACTCATTTCCTTGGGTACCTTCCCAGCTCTTTTGATATCCGTACTTTTCACCAGTTCACATAGGCAGTTCTGTTTCTTGACCTCAAAATCATGTACAAGGTTGTTGCAGGCCTTGAGGGATAGAGGGTTTATTGTGAAAAGGGAAAGGGGGATACCATGTCTCACCTAAGGACGTCCTCTTCCCCACTCTCCAATTTACCTCCATCCAGGTGATCCACCCTTGCGTATCCACCCCGAGGGTCGGGGTCCAAAAGCGATGGCCTTTCCCAGGCCACCTGAGAAGAGGATCCAGGGGGGAAAGAAGTGAGGACGCCCTCGGGTTCCTCACATCTCCCATAAATAGAGTGGTTTTCAAGCAGAGTAGTAGGCCTTGGTGCTCAGCACTCATTCACTTCGGTTGGCTGAGGGCTTTGTAAAGTACAACTCTCCCAAATGGGGTCCAAATGTATTCTTTCTTAAGTCTTGGATGGTCCAAACATGTATAAAAGAAGGAAGGGAGACCCCCTCTTTTATGGGGAAAAGGCCACACATGGTTTGCTAAAAGCATGCCTGCTTTAAGTGGTCCTATCCCTGTCCTGGTGACAAGTGACCCTTGACTGCTAGTGTCATACCAACAGTGCCTTGTTCTGCAGGAGGAGGAAGGAACAGGAAGGAGTGAAACGCCTCCAGAAAAGTAAGATGGTAGAATCCTTACTCATACTCACATATGTCCCTTGACTGTCAGATCTCTGCTTCAAAGCTTGCAGCTTTAAAGGCTCTCTGGTGTGCAGCCCTTTGGTGTGAGCCAGGCCTTTGTTATTGACTTAGCTCTATGAAACCAGGCTCATAGGGCGTCTCCTGCTTGGGGATCCCAGGCCTGGCAAGGATGGTGATAACTTCCTTACCCGAGAGTCAGTCGAGGCATGCATATTTCCGTTTGTCTCCTGCAATGCAGACAAGCAGGTGCCTGAAATCCACATAGCCATCCATGGCTGTCGGAGCTCAAGGGAAGATATGGGCATCATGAAGCAAGACATAGAGAACAGACTCACTTTTCTCAAAATCAAGAATTTATTTCTTATTTGTCAGGATGGAGTAAGGCCTTACTTGCCCTATGCTAAGGTGGGATTTCCCTTCCTAAGGATAGTCTGTGTTCAACTTAAAAGTCTGTCTGTGTCTAAAACCTATGCTTTCCCTCACATCTAAAGATAAATAATGTGTAGGGATGTCGGCAACCAAAGAAATGGTGTTCAAAACAAAGTTCTGAGCCTTTTCCAGCTCCTTGGCTTGTATCAAGTTCCCCAAGTTCAAAGCAAGACAAAAGACCTCTGGGTTCCTTTCGTCAAGTATAACACAGTTTCATCAAGGGTCTCGGGGTTCCCTTCCCCAAGTTCAACACTTTCAGATTCAAATTTATAGTCGGTTCTCTTGGCTTTCAGTAAGTATTCCAAACCAACTTTGCAACCTCTTAGGCTGGTCAATGGTTCACTTAACTTGCTCTTCTCTTGAACTACTTTAACACTTGACCAACACCATACCTTCAGTTTCTAAACTTTCCTTGGTTCACTCCAAGTAGGGTTACTCAGTCAAGGCCCGGTTGTTGGACCACACCGTCCACCCACTACAGGTCACGCAACCAAAAACCCTTGGCACTTTTTTTACAGTCACTTGTTCTCATTGGACTTCCTTACAGACACAGGCTCCCTCTTTGAACCTGCATCAATTGCCCACTTGCAGCTCTTTTCCTTTGGCAGTTTTCATTTCTTTAGTTAGGTATTCAAAAATGCAGGCAATATTTGGCAGCTTGTTTGGGTTGCATAACACTCTCCTTTGGTCTCCTGACCCAATACATTAGCTTTAATCTGGTCGGTATCTCCATATGCCCGAACTCAAGCCCCTGGAGTGCCCCTGGGGTGCCCCTGCAGGACTTTCCCTCACTGGTATCCAGCAGCTCCTCTGGATGCCTTCAGTTCTCTCCTCTGGGTTTGCTCACTCCCTTTCACCTTGTTGGGAGCTTCGGCGAGATGTGCTCGCCTTTTCTGAACCGTCCTGCTGTGTGCTGCGGCTCCCTTGAGTCTTCAGTGTCCTCCAGCTCCGGTCAGGCTGCAGCGTCTCGCTCCCTTTCCTGTAGCACTCGGCGCCCTTTTCACAGAGCGGGCTCCTTGCTTCACAGGGGACGCCATCTCCTGAAACCTGTGTTCTCTCTCCCAGCTAGCCTCTGGCAACATGGATCCTCTCTCCCCGCTGCACTCTGGCAACCTGGGTTCTCTCTCCCCACTGGACTCTGGCAACCTGGGTTCTCTCTCCACGCTGGACTCCCTTTCCTTCTGACTTCTTTCTCCTGATATAAACCTGTAGCCTGTCAACTGGCTGCAGGTGCAAGTCCTTTGCCTGATCCCAATTAGCGGGACTTGCCTGACTAGTATAGTGGTGTTTCACAGTCCTCTTCCTCGTCTCAGTACCAGAGTGGTGAAATTATATGTTAGTGTGTACTGCTCCTAGTCGCCTCTTCTCTGTCCCAGTACTATAGTGGTGCATATAAGTGGAAGTGTACATTGCCTTTTCTTCATCCTCGTCTCACAGCTATATGAAGGTGGAACCATGTGTGTGTGTGTGTGCGTGCAAGAGGGGCAGACTGAAAAGGGCCTTCAAAGGTAGGGTGATAACAGAGTGCACTTTGACTTTTTCCTGTATTAACAAAAGCAGGTGAATGTAAGTCTAACCTGTGCTTTGGAGGAGGTGTTCCCCCTGACTGGTTTCTTGTCCCTTTACCCTGATAATATATACAAGGGTCCGTTTTAAGGGGAAGAACAGATGGTGTTTGACAATATCCTACTAAGACATCTGGGACGGAAGGTTCATCGGAAAAAGGGAATGGGAAATACTGTGTCTCTTCTGAAGACCTCCTCTCCCCACTCCCCAAGGACACTTCACCCAGGTGTTCCTCCTTCGCATCTCCACCCCCAAGGCCAGGATCCAAAAGCCATGGCCTTTCCCTGGCCACCTGAGAAGAGGATCCGAAGGGAGTAGATGAGGATGCCTCCAGGTTCCTCTCACTATGCTGAAGATCAGATGTGGCTTTAATAATCATGTGACCTCCCCACATGCCAAAATAGGTATATCTTATACATGCAGATTATCCTGCCACCATGTGGACAGTTCAGCATAATTATATTGAATGTGGAATTTATGTATAGACTTAAATGCAACCTCTGTACTGCAGTGACTTAGCTGTCACTAGCAGCTGTCGGACGGGACACCTATGCCCTCTAATCTGTACCACGGCAGAGCAGGTTCTGCAGCTCAGGATATTGAGACAGCAGGGCACTGGTGCACACTATGCCTTTTGCCGGGAGTTTAATAAAATGTGGGTCTGATTAACAGACCACTGTTTCGGAGATGGATTACCTGCATCATTTTATTATTAATAAAAATCAAAATAGCTAGCGCTTCTACACTGTTGCCAGATGACAATCCTTCACAACAGCTATTTCTATGGTTGTTGACCCTGAGGATAGACATGTAAGGGAGGCCTTCACTGTGTTTTTCTATGTGTAGGTCCCTTGTTGAGAATATAGCTCTGAGGCTGCCTCTTGGCCAGTCATTGGTCTCTGCAATGCGAGCTAGGGCATTCTTGGGCCTTGTGAATACTGAGCACCTCTTCAGCAGATGCTCGGAGTAATTGTATCTATACCACGCCATTATGTTGCTTAAGCTGCAGCTACCTAGTTAAGTTAACTGATGTATTAGGGTGAACACAGATCACTTTGGGAAAGCAGCTCAGTTTACTAGACAACCTGCTTTTTGTACAACACTGAACAAGACCTACAATCTACGCGCCATACTTGGTTGGTCAACAATGGGAAAATAGGCTAACTTCCGTGTGTGGTTTGGTATATTCCACTGAATCACTGGGAATTAAAATTCTGTGTGTGACAGGATTTCTGAGTATGCCGGAAATGGGCAAGCTGCAGCGCAGTACTTGGGGCCAAAGTGGAGATAATTGGATTCCAACCCAAATACATTTTCTCCAACATGGATGCACAGACAAGGCCCTTTTCTGCAGGCACGACAAATGGTGATCTTCATGAAAAATGTATTTGTAAACCCTAAAAGATGCATGGGATTCCATGAAAACCTGTCAAAACAAATGAATTTTCTCCAAAATAGCCTCCTCGACTGGGCACATTGCCTGCAGGAGGTGAAATCGGGACATGTGCAGTAGGTACACTTCAAACCCAAGTTTCTTTAATATTTCCAAAACAAAAATATCATCTCTTTAAACACTCTCTCACAAACAAGGAACCTTCTGCAACAGAAGAAGACATGTTGTGTTATGCAGCATTTGTAAATGGCTTAACTTACTTTAGTTTGGCGTCAAAGTGCTGATTCAGTGTGGACTGACATTGAATTAAATCATCAAGATGAGCATTGCACAATATGGGCGAGGAGCATCAAATAATCCATTTAGTCAATATAGTAAAACTGTGTAAGACTCATGCATTCGTGTTCTGTTCTTAGCATATCTTGTTATCCCAGTGCAGCTGATTGCAGCGTTGGGCTGTACAAAACAGCAACACATATTTTAGTTAGTTCAGACGATTTTCAAATGCCTTTTTCCTTTTAGCATATATCCAACAGGGGCTGAGGAAGAATGCAGACATATTTGGTGGAAGAAGAAGGCAGTGTGACGAGCCAGGAATAAGACACGGACCCAGGACTCATAGTTTTGGTCAAATATTTTTATTAAATGAAAAAGGGATTGGAAAATGCCTCGCTGTCCTAATCTAAGAAGTATTTCCCTACGTGAATCAAAATGAAGGGTCTGTCCAGTGTCAAGATGGCCCAAATAAACGTACATCCTGTTTCCAAAATCCTATCCTCACCTTCACACTCTAAAACTAACTCTGAGATGCTAAGGGAATTGTCTCTGGTTCTCAAATGTTCAAATCCAACACAAACCTATAACTCCAACAAAATAGTTCCAAGTGGTCAATGTTCACAGCTCCAGGGAAGGACTCTCTTCCCAAGGTTTCGCTCCAGAAAATGCAAAATTCAAAACATAGAATCATCCAAGTTCCTTGTAACCCAAGAGGACAACTCCTTCCTTTAGTTGTCGTAATCCACTCATGGGGAAATGGCTCCCTTCCCCAGGTTTCTCTCCACATTCAAAATAACTCAAAATTCTAAGGGCATGGGTCTTCCTTGGGATCCGCTTCAACTGTACTGCAAATTGGCTGTGGGTATCGGATTCACAGGACACTTGGTATACTCCCCTGCCACGTTTTCTTTCTCCTTCAAATGCAATTCAGAATCCTAACAGCATGGTTCTTCCTTGGGATTCTCTTCTGCAGCTCTTTATATACACTTGATTTGGCCTGGTATTCTCTCTTACCAGGACTTTTACACAATTTGTTCCACAAACTTGACCTTGCCTGGTATACTCTCCTGCAAGGACTTCCGTGCAGCTTGCTTATACAACCTGCATTTGGTATTTTTATAATGGGTTCATTCAGCTTGCTCTACAAACGATATGGTATACTGCCCTGCCAGATCCTAACAAACAATGTCCCTTTTGTTGCTCTCTCTTGGTTTTCCCCAAGTCCATACCGTGAGTCCCAGACACCAGTTGCACTGTCTAGGGCCTTGCTTCTCTTGCCCGACAGTGCCTCAGTGTCACAACTCTTTCCCTGGGCTCACCGGTTTGCTTTCTGTGCTTCCACGGCTTTCCCGCTTCCACGTTGGGGTGTTTTCTGGCTCTCGCATCTCTCGCGGCCACTGCAAGTACCCCTGACAGCCGTGCAGTCTTCTTTCATGTTCCTGCTCCCTCAGCACTAAGGAAGCACAACTTGCTTCCTCCCGATCTGCCACAGCCTCCGCTGAGCTTTCCTGAGCATGTAGTTCAGCGGGTTTCCCACCCACTTCGTTCTGCCGTTTGGTCTACTGCGATGCTGCCGGTACCGCACTCTGCCTTGTGCTGGAGAACTCCATGTTTCCCTTCCCGGCATGGTTTTGAAACATACTGGGCCAATCAGATTGTCCCAGCTACTAGACCGCTGGTGTTGGTTCTCTTTGGGATTAACCATTACCACTCCTTGCCTCTTCCTCATATCCGTTTCGGGCATGCTTTTTTCCTTGTGATATTGACGAATATTGGCTATGGATTTGACAAGTAGTTGCGGGATATTGTTACAATATGTTATCAAGGCATGAGGTAGGGAGGGAACATCTCTAAAAGGGAATGGGGGATATGTGACTTCCTTTGATGACATGTCATCCCCCTTGAGGGTCGCCTCCCCCTATGTGGTCCTCCATCATATATGCGGCCCCCAGGGTCAGGATCAGGTAACGTCTGCCGTCCCCTGGCCACATGAGGAGAAGCTATCGCAGGGAAAGGAGTGAGCACATTCACAGTGCCGGACCACTCAACGGTTTTGTATATTTTCTTCTAATGTACAAATATTCATCAGCAATTTCGCTTCACTCGCGTCTTTCATCACACGCGTTTAACAATTTTCATTTTCAGAATGTTGCTGCTTGCAATCTTGACTTCAACACAGACTGGTCTGGCATCAATCTGCCCAACTCACCGGCTTTGTTGTTCTCTGTCGCTTCTTTGTTCTTGGAACCAAGGACTATACCACAACATCAATTGCTCCTCCCCGCCTGGTCAGTTACACAGGAGGACCCTTGGTATCTCCGACACAATGCAGGATTCGTCAGCCTGGTTTCCTCGGCTTACGTTTTCTGCCTTGAAGGTTTCTGGAGAGTGACTGCTTTCTGTCAAAAAGATCAAGGGTGTTGCCCCTCTCACGAACCGCTTGTGCCCTGGCAGTCTTTCTCCCCGTCTTCAAATGAAGACTTGAAACTGCTGTACCTTTTGTGTGTTTTGCCTCACTCAGAGTGTGCTCTTGTGCTTCGCCTTTTATCCGTGTGGGGAAGTGTAATGGAAGTCAAGTGTGAGTGATTGTCGATAATTGCCTGACCTCGCCTGACCATAGTATTGGGACATGCCAGGCACATGGCTCTGTGCGAGTCCGTTTTCTCCCAGAGCGGGCTGTCCATGTAAAAGTGTTTTTGCAGGAAAACGGAGTAGGGGGGAGTTTCTAAACATCCCATCTGGTAGATGGGATAAAGGTGTTAGAGGGAAGAGAGGGATACCATGTCTCACCATCCGGTGTCCCACTCCCCAAGCACCCCTCACCCAGGCGATCCTCCCGCACTGTTCCACCCCCAGGAACCGGATCCAAAAGTGATGGCCGTGTCTGGTCACCTGAATGACAGATTCCCGGGGACTAGCGGGTGAGACACCTTCTGGTTTCTCACATACCCCTCCTCTATGCGATGTAGATACACTTAGTCTTTTCCAAGGTCCTCCTTTTTGAAGGCCTTGGAGAGAAAAAGGGGAAAAGGTATCCAGGGATTTATGCATTGTCCATGTTTGTTTTCCTCCATTCTGGAAGGGGTGGAGTGTTAGTGTTAGTCTTGCGAATGTATCGTACAAACTGGGATTGAGGTGGCGATTGTGTTATTAGGTATTCCTGAGGTTTGAAAGTGAATGGTAGGTTCCTGAGAATCGGTTAGTGAATGGTAGGTTCCTGAGAATCGGTTTCTGTCCACTCGCACACCGGAGAGGTTTGTGAGCAACAGTCAGGTTGCCAACAATCCTTAGGTACAAACTCTCTAGGGGAATTTTGGATATCTTGTAAGAGAGTAGAACATGCAGGAAAGTCTCTTCCCACAATGACTTCTTCGGGAAGTCCAGGAATAATGGCGGATGATACTAGCCGTGATTCTCTGCTGATGTTAATGTACAAATGTACCTTGGGGTAGATTTAATTATCTCTGTGTACACATGTGACTCTGACTAGGCTTGCATTTTCTAAGTCTGCCGCTGTTACCAAATCAGCCATTCTGGCGGTCTGTTTGCTGCCTGAATCAATTAGCATTTTGACTAGCCTTCCATTTAGTAGGTAAATCAGTTGAAGACTGCCATCGACGTATACTGAAGGTTTCTAGCTCAGCGTCTGTTTCTTCCCACTCGTCTCCTCTGAGGCACCCTATTTCCATTGGCTTTTCTTTTAGATTTTTAGGGCAGTGTCGAGCCAATGGGCCAGTTTCATTGCATGAGAAACAAATAGGGGTGATGGTTTAATTCCTTTTAATTCTTCTCTCCTGCTTTCCTCTCTACCCTTCGGGTCTGGTCTTCTGATTTCTATTGTTTCTTTCGGGGGTTCCTTCTTTGGGTTTGTGGAGCCCCATATCTAGTACCTGGGTTTGGGAACAGTAGGTGGGTTTGTGATCTTTCTGTTCTTCACCTCTATGTATAGAGTGAACATGTTGTTCTGCGTCTGAGTGATTTTGGGCAGTGTCAATAGCCATAACTAGGGTAGGTCAGTTTAGCTGTAATACCGCTTTTTGTAAAAAAAGGAGGTAAAAAAGGAGGTAGAGAATTGGTGAATTTCTCTAAAATGATCATTTCAACCAATTCTTCCATGGTCTTGTTGTTAATCCAGAGGGATACAGTTTTCTTAGTTCGTTCTCCTAATTCGAGGGGTGGGGGGATTCCCTGGCGTTTAATCTAATAGCCCTTAGTTTCTGTCGATGGAAGTTACCGGTTTGGCCTACTCTTTTAAGAAGTCCTTCTTTTATGGATATAAAGGTGGCTCCCTTGGCAAGGTTAAGTAGATGGTAGGAGGTCTGTAGATCGCCTTTCAATAGGGGTCCCAAATATTTGTTTAGATTTTCTTCCCACCCCAGTTGCTGAGCTAATCGCTCGAAATTCAAAAATAAATTCCATAGATCTTCACCCTCCTGATAAGGTTCTAGTATTCCTTGAGGTAGTATGGGTCTGGCCTGTAACTAGTCTAATTTTGTTAAATTCTCCTTAAGACAGATTTCGGCCTGCATCTGATGGGCGGCCTGTTGGGCCATGACTTCTTCAAGGTCGGCCATATCTTCCAGGGGGTAAGGGTTCCCTCCATGACACTTTCTGAATCGGAAAAAAAAGGGTCTCAAGCTCCGAAAGGGTTTTGGAGTTGTCTGACTCCTCTGAACTGGATCCTGACAGATGAGAAGATCTGGGTGGGTTGGTCTCTACACCTGAGGGCCAGTAACTGAAAATAGTCTGGTACCAAATGAAAATTGTTCGGGGAAAGGCTGATTCAGGGCGCTAGGTCTAGTGAAGAGATGCACAGGCCTTATTTCTAAGACTATTCGATCCTATTGTTGGATATTATAGTGGGACAGCGGAAGCGTATCTAACAATAAGTGGGTTTTGAAAAACAAATCTTGTTGGCCAATTGGGATTTGAAGCTGGGAGAACAAGGCCTCTTTTATGGTGTATATTCTATCAGACTCAAGGTGTTCAATAATCAGATTTTCTCCTTCTTGTGGTATGACGGTTATCAGCATGAGTTTTCAATTTTTGTCAGTTGAATCATATCCCACTCCTGAAACTACATGTAAGGAAGGCATGGCATCAAACAGTGAAGACACACACACGTGATCACAGTTCAAGGGTGTTTATTGAACTTCAGTGGGTTGGTAGAACGCCTTGTGAGTCTGTTTTCTCCCAGAGCGGGTTGTCCGTGTAAAAGTGTTCATGCAGGAAAAGGGTGGGGGGAATTGAGTTTCTAAATATCCCATCAGGTAGGTGTCAGGTGTCTTGACCTACGTTTGAATCATTATGCTACAACATTTGGTGCTGTGGGCTTAGAAAACCCAAGATGGCTGAAAAGCCCACATTTGCACCAGAATCCAGGAAAACCGCGCAGTTTTTCGCACACCAAAATGGTCGCCTGACCTGCCACCCACCAGTGCGAGCGTGATGGGCCAGAAGCACCATGAGTGAAACGTGGTGCCAAAGGAAAAACAGCAGTGCTGGTTAGCTCAAAAAGCGCCTTGAAATCACCTTTGTTTCTCTGAAATGCAAGCTCAAAATGCCTATTTTAAACATTGCAAGATATTCAAAAATCTCACTGAACACCAGCAGACATTTGGCAAAATGTAGTCTTGTGTGCATACAAAATCTGGAAAGATGAAGAGCCTAAAATAATGTTGATGATAAAACTGGTTGAGCTGTGGATGTCAGCAGCTCAAGTGAAATTGGACTTAAAGCCACTAAAATCGAAATGTTTAAAATAAATTGAGTGATTTACTTTGGAGTGTCACATAGGTTGCAACTGTTTAAATGTCATAGTTTTGAACTTAGAATCAGCATTCTAGCTGCATGTGTCAAAATTGTAAGTTTGATTTGCATGAAAAAAACTGGAACAAAAGTGACATTGGCTGAAGCCTGGCTTGAAGAGATTGAATTCTGCCCGGCAACTACCCCCGACAGGAGTTGAAACTTGCCCAGCAACTGCATTCCCAGGCCTGGCCTCCCTTCTGCTGCACTACCAAAAGGAGATCACACCTCTCTGATTGAATTAGGGGTGGGATACCTGGGGCTGCAGGAAACAGAACAATGAGCTTTCCTTGGCTCAGGCAAATGTTAAATTAGGGGGGGTCGTAAATGGCTTCCTCTTGGAAGAAACTGGGAGGAGCAGTGCTTCCTGGAGCCACCTGAGCTGGAGGCAGGGACAGACAGAAATCCCCCCATGTGCTTTGGAACCTAAACCACACCCATCTGGGCCAGAGCATAATTTTAAAAAGATGGATAATTCATAGTACGAAATTGTCAAAATTATATAATAATATCATTTATTCTTGTGATTTTTCTGTGCACATTTTAAGTGGTGTTAGGACTCGGTGGTATTTTCTGGGGGGTAGTAGCGGAAAATAAGGTATTACTCCAAATGTCTGTATGTTAAAAATGACACTTTATCATCTGATGCCCATATTCCTTGCGTATGTTTGTGCAAATTCTGGAAAAGTTTAGAGGTTGTGTTCTTGATGAAAAGGGCAGAATTCTGTCAGAAGTGGACACGATATCTTACAAAGACAGGGACCGGATGATTTGGTGCTACAGAAAATAGGTTAACTGGACATGTAATATTAGAAAAATTGTACATAGATAAATATTTATTTGGATCAAAAATAGATTTGTGTGCAAATTGACAAGGGGAGGATCCTCTGACCCATAAACCTACCTCATCACGATGACACTCCATTTCCTTCCCCCAATCAAGGGAGAGAGGAGAGCTTGGCCAATGATAAGTTGTGAGGGGCAGGCTTAGTTATGCCCACGCACACACCCATTTTCTAAAGACATAAAAGGAGCCACTGGGACCCAGGTAGGGACATTCATTTTCCATTTCAAACTGATTTCTTTCGAAGCACTCTGCTGGGCCAGACAATATCAAGAAGGACCATCCAGAACTTAGAATCCAGACTCCAGAACTTGTAGCAGAGGGGCCTGAACCACCAGCTGAATCCTTTTTCAGCAGGCCTTAAAATCTTTTGCAACCTGACTCAACAGCCGGGCTGTGCTGTTTGATTTTGGCTAGAACCCTATGCCAGAACCCAGAAAGCAGAGCTGTATCCAGTGCCGAGACCAGAACCAGAGATCCAGAACCACAGACCAGACCCAGACCAGATCGCTGTGAGCAGAACCAGTGCCAGAGACCGTCCCGTGGCGAGAGAACCGCAGCCAACCTGACCAGATCTTGACGGCCTATTTCAAATTTATAGTGTGAGTACCCAGCCAGAACTGTGCATAGTCATCTATCAGTTTGAAATAAGCTTATCCCATCCAATTTCACCTGTCCAGAACTGCATCATAGAAATCGTGTGTCCATTTTCTGATTAAACCTGTAAAAGTGTCATTTTGTCATTCTGAAGTTTACTTTAATTTCGAGAAACTACCTTCACAAAAACGTCCGTATCTTTTGATCCGTATGTGCTAGGAACAAGATTTAACTTTCATTTTAAAGCTAAGAATCTAAGCTTTCCAACACGCCTAACACTTTCTACTCCTTATAGTTTTTCCGTAATCGCGCTCGACGCACTCGGAAAAAGTGCCGCGAATTGCCACTAGCTGAATTTCACCACTTGTAAAAAAAATAGCTGCTTTTGCTTTGCATTTCTGAGATTCGTTTTCAGTCTGATAACCATTCCTGAATAATTGGTAGTGTTGACCTCAACCAATCTTAAGTAGCTATCACCTACCCTGAATCTCCTATAGGGAATTAAAATCATTTTTAGCATATTTTCACTTCAGTACAAATCCCATTCAAAATATTTCTGCATGTTTTCAAAGCATACCGGTTGCTCTAAGCTTGCTAGGGGAAAACTGAAATTTGTATTGCATTGTGTTTGTATTCCTGAAATTGTGTGCTCTTCTTCCATCTCCTTATATTGCATAGGGTGGGAGTGAATGGTCAAAAGAAAAAGTGATAATATTATCTATTGTTGAACCCATCTCAGTTATTCTGTGCTGCATTCTTTTCCATCATTGAATTTCCTTGAAACCATAAAGCATCCCCAGCTATCTTATTATTCTATACCAACTTCTAAGTGATTACAAAAGCGTACAATTGTAATATTATCCATTGTTGATCACTCTCATATTCTTAAGTGTGATATCAAATATTAATTCAT
The DNA here is from genome assembly GCF_040938575.1 of Ambystoma mexicanum. NCBI lineage: Eukaryota > Metazoa > Chordata > Amphibia > Caudata > Ambystomatidae > Ambystoma > Ambystoma mexicanum. The sequence goes on from NC_090927.1 coordinate 411,105,248, forward strand.
TATAAAAGTGTGATATATATATCTTGTTTAATTTTTCAATAAATCTGTTAATTTGCAAAACAAACCTACTTCTTGGCTCAGTGGGGTCAGGGGGATTCAAAGAGAGGGGTGTTATATAAGGGTTTATCATCCAGATTATAACTTGTCATAAAAATATATAGATAAGGGCTTCCCTTGGGCATCCCAGACCAGGCATTGACTTAGTTGGTGTGCTGAATTGAAGTCCCTTAACATAGGATGGGGTAAATGTGTTACAGGTAAGAGAGGGATACCGCGTCTCACCATTCGGTTGCCGCCTCCCCGGGGACCTCTCACCCAGGTGATCCTCCCGCACTTGCCCACCCCCAGGAACTGGATCCAAAAGTGATGGCCGTGTCCTGGTCACCTGAATGACAGATCCCTTGGGACTAGCAGCTGAGACACCTTCTGATATCTCACAGTAGTTATGCAATGAGAGAACCAGTATACAAGAATAGAAGCCCTAACGTTGAGTCCAAGCCCTAGGTTGAATGGGCCCTTGTGGCCAAAAGTCACAAAGTTCATTTAGGAAAGGGCACAAAGGCAGGAAGAGTTCCGGTGGTGGTAAGAAATGTTTCAACAGACTTCACAAGGATTTTACTGTTAAGAAAGATATTTTTTCTGTCACTTGGAACAGTTTTTTAAGCAAACATTTAAAAAGCAAAAGAATGGAATACATCCAAGTACCTCACAAACCTTTAGAATGGAGGAGATGGGGGCAACTGTAAGTATTGCGGCTACTCGCCACCTTTACTCTGATTTTCTCAAAGAACTCAGCAGCTCTGATGGGGATTGCTGGAGGTAGGTTTTCCCACCTTTGGATCCAGTATAAGCTGACCAGGAGCTGCGGGTGTAAGGAAGATTCTGCTCTGGTCCAGGCTCAGAGTGCAGCCCTTTCCAAAGAAGAAATTCAGCAGCACTTGATGCAGGGTTCTTCAGGACTCTCGACCAGACGGGGGATGGCCAGTTCCAGCAACAGTCGCCTCAAACTGGCAACAGCAGGTGTCTCTCCAGTGGCGAAGAAAGACCGGCTTCCAGGACAGGATCCTTTGATGCTGGGAAGATGAAACTTGGCATGAAGGCGACATGTAGGACTAGCTGGCCACCGTCGAAGTTCCAGATGAAAACACGGGACGGTGATGCTTCTAGCACGGTATCCCAATTCAGTGACCTTCAGTCCACCGGTTGGTCCAGGGACACTTCCGAAGGCTCCAGGCAGCAGGATTATGAGGAGGCATTGAGACTGGTTGGTCCCACCAGTTCAAGGGTTGAAACACTGATAAGGGCCTTCTGAGATCAGGTAGTCCAGCAGGACTTCACTGGGACAGTTGCATGAAAGGTTGCCAGGCTTCTTCAGAAGTCATCCTCGGTTCTTCATTTGGCTGCATAGCTACAAAGGATAAATGGCTCAATTTCGGATCTGCTGGAATGGCTGCAGGACTCCTCTTCTTATCCTAAATTCAGGTGAGTGATCAAACTTGGCCCTCCAACAGCAAGTATCTGCACCACTCACTCAGCTAGCAGTGGTCCAATGATGGACCACTGTGGGTTTCTTTTGTGCGCGCACACCAGACTCGCTGGATTTGTGGATTGGATTTGGACCAGACAGTCGCAACCCACTTCTTGGGTCCACACATAAATGGCATGCACTAGCCCCTGAAAACAGCAGCTTTCCCGGGCAAATGCATGACCATGTAAGGCAGGAGGAAGGCCAAACATCATAATGGCCAAAGAACAAGCAAAGAAATCTTGGGGCACGGCCATCTTTGGACACTAGCAACTTTTAGTAGCCAATCACAGTAAACGTAAATGTACATGCAAAAAATGTAGCAAAAATTGTAAAAAGGTATCTGCTGCCACCAGCTTGTTTTTAGGAACATTGAAAAGTAACCAAAAATCAGTTAGGCAAGAGTCTAGGGTGACACAAAAGTATCCCCAGTGTACTGCATTGTAAGATGTTGCGTGCAATGTTAAACAGATGCCGAAGAAGGTAAAAAGTAGAAAGACAAAAGGGAAACATAGTTTCCCATTACTGACAGTCAGAAGAACTAGTCAGTTTCCCTTTGATAAATGAGCAAAAAGCAGCAGAAAGATTCACATCTTGTAGCATTCATGTTCTGTATGATTCATTCTGTGCCGAGGAGCGAGCATGGAACTCGGCTGCATCAGAGGGAATCCGAACGCGAGTCAAAGGACAACAGCTGTGAGACTCTGCAGACGGATGACACAAACTCCCTCCTTCTCCTGATATATGTATACTTATTAATGTATAATTAAACTTAGTGTAAACCCAATACACCCTGTGTCCTCACATCATTCCATGCCTACACACTACAAATTGGCGACGTGGTGTTTACAGCTACGACGGGCATTTTATTATGTGCCTGTGAGGCCGCTCCGCTCAAGCCCGAGCGTTGCAGCGGCCCCAGACGAAGCGAATATCAGCAGCATTTCAAGGTAACGTACCTTCCTCCGTCATTGTCTCTGCTCCGCTCAATCCGAGCCTGGTAGCGCCCCTGGGGTTGCCGGTTTGGACGCCTGCATTCCTTTTCTGCCGTGGAGCTGTTTACACATCCATTTCCTCAAAGACACATGCGCGCATGTGCGTTTCAGTAGTACAGTGAGGGATCAAGCCCAATGCTGTTAAAGCAATACACACTCATTTAATGTGTGTCTGGCAACGAGCAAATCAGACTGTTTCTGGCCTCGGTATTCTTTCTAAGGTGAGACAGCACCTGCACCAGGGTTTGAACAGTATCCAGTGAAAATCAAACAATGCACTCATGAACATACAAAGTCCTTGGGATTAATAAATAAGTGCAACTATACATTGTATGGAAGGCCAAACAAGTATACAAATCATCGAATTTCGCATCGGCTAATACAAAAGATAATACATATAGGTACAGTACCAACTCATATTTAGAATATTACAGCACAAGCACACTGTTGACAGATATTAAATTACAATATATTTGTGACATCAATGGCGTTCAGCAGTGTTCCCCCTCCCATGTTTTTTTATGCCTTATGCCAATTAACCCAGCTTACCATGGAAGAGGTGGATCCGTTCCTTTGAACGTTATGCAGGAGTGGTTTGTGGCCCGAACTGCAGTGCAGAAAAGAGAAAATCCTTATTGTTTGGGTCCAGCTGGCCAAGAGAAGTAAGAATCCTTACCAGAACTCAGTCGATGAGGATGTAGATATCAATGAATATGAACGTACAGTCAAAAAGATTGACAAACACTACGAGAAGAAAATAAGTATCATATTGGAGAGATATAAGTTTGGAAAGAGTACACAAGAGGAGGTAGAAAGTGTTGAGAAATATATTACTGCATTAAGAAAACTTGCCAAGACGTGCAATTTTAATGACCAACTAGACGAAAGACTAAGAGACAAGTTTATGTTGGAGTGCAGGAGTGCAAAAGTAAGAGAAAAACTTTGGTCAGAGAATGATCCTTAGTTAGATATTGTGCTAAGAGTAGCGAAAGAAGTTGAACACACTGAGGAATGTGTAAAGGAACAAGAGAACAAAAGGAAATCTGTCCAAGTAGAAACCAATAACATGAGAGCTGCAAAAGTATTGTGCAATGTTGCTGAAGATAGTGAATCTATTTCCATGATTAACAATACCTCTGTCAGAAGGGAAGCGTTTGGTAAATCATATAAATCACCACAAATTGACAGAGGAAAGTACAGAACCAATCAAAAAGGAAGTTTCAATAACTATACCAGGAGAGAAAGTCCAAATGAGCAACCTGCGAATTAAAAAAAAAGGCGTTAAGGGAAATGTTATAGGTGCGACAGCATTAATCATTGGGCCAACGACCCAGAGTGTCCAGCAATAAAAATCATATGCAGCAGATGCAAAGTGAAGGGCCATTATTCCAAGTGCTGCAGATTTCGTAATACGTCCACTAATTGATGGGGGGAAATTTAGATAGTGATCACAGCGATGGAGAAGAAGGTGAAGAATGTGTATTTGCCATAACGGATGACAATGACGAAGAAGTCTTAGAGAGCCCCAAAGCTACAGTTTCTGTTGATGGAGTAGAAATGAACATGATGATTGATACCAGTGCGAAATACACATTGATACCGCAACAACTGTGGAATAAAGAAAAGCATGAGTACTTGCACGAAAACGATATCAAACCCAGAGCCTATGGCGGTGTAAAGATTGATACAATCGGCTGGTTCTGGGGCAAGTTAAAGTTCAAAGGTAGGAAAGCCAAAGGAAAAGTTTACATTACCAACGTAGGCAAAACACCACTTTTGAGCTGGACGCATCAGGGTAAACTACAAGTAAAAATAGACTCTATTGCGGAAGAATCTGTCTTGGTAATCAACAATGATGTGAACAAGCTCAATAATAGTCCCAATACAGTAAAGTGCGACACCAATGAGAGAATTGCTCAAGAAGAAAACTTTCGAATGGAATGATGAATGCGAGGAAGAATTTGAATTTATTAAAACTGCAATAGACAAGGCCCCAGCGTTGAAAAATTTCAGTAGCAATAAGAAAATCATCATCATTACTACTGATGTTAGTAATATAGGTCTTCGAGCTGTCATCACGCAAGAAAATAAGGGCCGAGAAGTGTTAATTGCATTTGCATCGAGACTAATCAACGGGGCTGAAAGATCGTATGCTGCCATTGAAAAGGAAGCATTGGCGATAAAGTGGGCAGCGGAAAAGTTCAGGAGATTTATCTGGGGTAGTGAAGTGGAGTTCTGCACAGATCATAAACCCTTGGTCCATGTCATCATGTCTAAAGGGTTAGACAAAGTATCCAATCGCATCAGGACGTGGGTGATGCTTCTTCAAGAATATAATTGCACCGTACGTTATGTTCCTGGAGTTAAGAACATCACTGCCGACTGTTTATCTTGATTTACTAATATATCTGAGATTATAGATGAGGATGAAGATATGGAAGTTGTTTTGAATATTGAGGCAGCATCCATTTCAAGGATGGAATGGAATAGTGTTGAGAAGGATGACAAAGTGCTAGAATGTCTGAAGTAACTAGTCAACAGTCAAAGTCCATGGAGTAAAGCCAGATTCGAAGAAGCAGATTTTCTGGATTATTTGTTTGTTGCTGATGAATTACATGTACACAATAATATCATCATGAGAGGAGACAAAATAATTCCACCTTCAAACTTACGCCGAAGAGTAATTGAACTTGGTCATGAAGGTCACCAGGGAATAGTAAAAACTAAACAGAGAATAAGGAATGATTTCTGGTGGCCTGGATGCGATCTGCAAATAGAACGTTACATCAGAGATTGTATCCTTTGCAGTAATGGTGAAAAGAGTTGTGTTGGTGTGAAACAACCTATTGTAGTTACCGAAATTCCGAGTAAAGTATGGAAAGATCTTGGCATGAATGTGTTGGGGCCCTGTGAATAGCAATGGAGTACAAAAATGTTGCCTAGTGGTAATTGACCTCCTTACTAGATGGGTAGAGGTGTTGATAGCACCAAGTATCACAGGGAAAACTGGTTGAATTCCTATCTGATATTTGTGCGAGAGAGAGGGGTACCCAGGGAGTATCATGACAGACAATGGTACTCAATTCATATCTAAAGAGATGGTGGATTTCTGCTGTAAGTACTCCATTGTACACAAAAAGAGTGCTATTTACCACCCACAGACGCATGGGACAGTAGAACGCTTTAACAAAGTGTTGAAGCAGACTATTAGGTCGGCATGGTCCAATGGGATTAATTGGGAGGAAGCTGTTAAGGGGACGATTGTGGCGCATCGTTTCACACCGCATTCCACCACTGCTCTTTCTCGGTTTGAGCTAAGCAGAGAGAGGAAGTTGAACACAAAATTGGCACCACTATGGTTGGACAACAAAGATAATGGAGTGGAGAAAGATTTTGGTGTAGTATGTGATAAGATCAGAAATACGCAATTGAAAAACAAATCCGTGTAGGATGAGAAAAGGTCCACAAATAAGTATGACAGAGATACCGTTGTAGGTTAGAATTGATCTCCCTCCTGCCCTGGGAGAAGGCCCGTGTAAATGGTCTAGACCAATTAGAGTTCTGGAAGCATTCAAGCATTCTGTCAGAACGGAAGATGAAAGGATTTGGAATGTTGAGAGAGTATGGGTATTCAGCGACAGCAGACGTGAATGTCAGTAGTGGTCAGCATGGTGGTGGATGCCTGAGCGAGACCAATGAGAGGGGAAGTTGTTGAAGAAAAGTATCTGGGGTGAAGAATGGGAAAAAGACCCTTCAAATAAATCTGAAGTGATTTCCTTGCCAGCCTTCATCAGAGACACGACTTGCAAGTCCAGGTGGAGAAGAGCTTATCGCAAACCAAGGCGTATGGAAGACTATGTGTGAACTTCCATTCAGTTCCACATTCAGCATTTTAGCTGTTCGTTTTGTGACATTTATAAAGGAAGGGAGATGTGTAGCCTTCATGTTCAGCATGATTCATTCTGTGCTCAGGAGCGAGCATGGAACTCGGCTGCATCAGAGGGAATCCGAACGCGAGTCAAAGGACAACAGCCATGAGACTCGGCAGACGGATGACACTAACTCCCTCCTTCTCCTGATATATTTATACTTATTAATGTATAATTAAGCTTCGTGTAGACCCAATACACCCTGTGTCCTCACATCATTCCATGCCTACACACTACACATCTCTGTAACTAGTCAGGACAGGTCAAAAACATAAGCAAAATGTTTGAGTCCCTGGAATATGGAGGGGAAGTTGGCTAAAACAGAAATATTTCCTAACAGCGAGTTGCTTGTTGAAACATGATATGTGCATCTTTCTGAAAGCTGAATTCCAACATCAGCCATTTTTTGAGAGCCAGTTGAGCTGTTTAAGGTGACTTAAGGAAGCTTTACTTGGGCGTGCTGGGTCAGTCCATCCTACCCAACTACCCAAAGCTATGGTATAGATTCAGCCATTTTGCTAGGGCCAATGGAGCTGTTGAAGTTTGGGAGAGATCTTCTGAATGTAGGTTTAACAGGCTTAAGGTTTGTTTTCATGATGCCTGGTACCTTGAATATTCTTTTGTGTGCTACTAGTGGAACTATCTGCATTGGGGACAGATTTCAATGTCCTGCTTGATGCGTTTAAGTGCTTTTTTGTATTTGTGCTGCTTGTACAGTCCAGCACAATATGTGGTTGATAGGTGGTGCTTTGGAGTCTGGCATAAGTAATGCACGTTGTGCAGAATTTTAGGATGCCATTGCTGCTTCTTTAGAGGGAGTCCCTTCCCATGTACCCGGGAGGTAAGGCTGCTACCTGATAGACCCCTGGTGGTGGTACTCAGCAGGAGGATCACGTGGGGGGGATCTCCCCTATAGAAACCGGGATAATTATCCGGAGAGACCGCAGTACGTCCAGCAGATGGTAACCCCCATCTCACCCACTTACCCTATTCCAACTCTACCTAACCCACACACTTCCTTATTTCATTGTAAGGTAGATGATCCCACTTTCTCTAGAAGTACTGAGATGAGGAAGAGTTTGGTTGAATTAGGGAAGGCACACTCAGAAACCTCCTTATCTGTCACTTGATACCACTGTCTGTAAGCAGAGCCTTGATGTCTATGGGTTTTCTGTGCTTCGCAAATGCATAAATAAATAAAACTAGGACGAAGAAGAACACGAACAACCCAGTAGAGAGTGAAGGCATCATCATTGAAATGAGGAGGAAACGCAGAGTAATGTGCAATAGCTCGCTGAACTAACACGGACTGACTAAACATTCTTAACGAAAAGGGATGAATGACTTTGTTTGAGGAGAAGCCCGCTGGAGAGAACCCGATATATTCGAAAGCGAGAAGAGATGAAAGGTGAAGAGAGCACGAACCGAGACGCTTACCCAAAGGCAAAGACGTCTCGGGGAAGGTCTGCCGTGGACGGATTGGTAGATGAGCAGAAGCTACAGACAGGCAGCCGGTCGAGGACCCTGGTGTGCATGCTCAAAGGGAGACTCAAAACCCGAAGGCAGAGGAAAGCTGCAGAAGCACTGCAGCCCCTGCAGAAGTCAGATGGAGCGGGAGGTCGGAGAGACCCACATACAACTGGAGAGTGCCTGTAAGCACCCTGTGAAGCTCTGGGTTGCCGGTACAGTTGGTGGGACCCCAAAGGGTGGATGATTAGCAGAGAAAGGGTCTGGGACGCCCACACATAATGAGCAGACTCCTAAACCTTCCTCCTCATTGCAGTAGTTGGGGAAAGAAGCTTCCCAGATACTACAAGCTGAAAGAACACATAAATAAGGGTCTGGCACCGGCACCTGAAGCGTGAACCGTGGAGCAGATAGACATCCCCTGGCAGGGTAGTGAACCAGGGCTGTCCAGAAGAAAGAAAAACATGAGAAAGGCCAGGGGAAGGGATACATTTCCCCCATTGGTTGCTGAACTTCCTGAAAAGCCTGAGAGAGGCCATGGGAAAGGAGACACTCCCCCGTCTGTTGCTGAACTTCCTGAGAAGCCTGAGCGAGGTCAGGGGGAAGGGAGACATCCCCCCCACCCCCCCATCAGTGTTGAACTATCAGAAAGATTAGGGGAGGGAGAAATTCCCCTGACACTGTGAATTGGGACCAGAGGGGAGGGTGTCATCCCCTTGGTCAGGAAGAATGAAGATGGCTAATCCCCAAGGAAACAATAGTGAAAACAACTGACAAATAAGGAACATTGTTTATGAACTAGAACTCCAGAACCTGGTGAACCTGGAACTTTAGGTTGCTTCAGAACGACATTCTCTAACCTGAGGAAGGGACACATGCCCTCAAAGTATAGTCTCCGTTTGGAACTATTGAAACTCGTCATTTAGTTTATTTTGTAGTGTAAGGGAAGGAAATAGGATTTTGACACAAGACAGTGTACGTTTTACTTTAGACATCCTGACAACGCTGTAGTACTTTTAATTGAGGCAGGGACATTCCTGTTAGAATAGGGCAAGATAGGTTGTCTTTTCTTTTTCTTTTATTACAATAAAAGTCTTTGCCAATCACCATGCCACCATTGTGTCAGACTCGTACTCCTGCACCCTTACTACATCTAAACACTGAAACATTTCTGTGTGCCATAATAATGATGCAACGTTACCCTCTCTCGATCCCATGGGGAAAAAGTTGAAGTTAAGCAGGGAGATGTACAATACAAAGAAGCATGCAACTTTCTCAAAAATTAGCAAAACGTCGTCTGAGTGCATAAAAGCCAGGGCCCCTGTGTAAAGTGTTAGCTAGACTTGTAGAATTCAGCCCATATGAGCTCATTTAGTCTATCTTGTCTTTGTATTGTTATTCTCTTGCTAAGGGAGGAGGCTGCTCTGTGATGCTTGATTAAACGCCGACACATTTTTTGCTGGTAGGCTATTCTGATGTGCGTGGATATGCCACCATTTTAATCTACGTACCATGGCAATGTGTAATGCTGTGGAAAGAGTCTACAAAAAATGGGTGTACAGGGGTGCAGAATCAAAGGCATAAAATGTTTCTATCCAAAATTGCCATGCCTTCTGTTAATTGCTGGCGATATGCAATATAGGCACTAACCCGTTACTGCGCAGACCACTACCACACGTGGTTAATGTGCTACCCTGTGCAGTCTGGCACATTTAATGTAACTGTAGCTATGCTATTCTTGTGCAACTTTTGTCCAGGTGAAACACAGCGCTGCGAATCTGTGCTCCTTTATTTTTTTTACAGGCTTTTGTAGGGCATTGATGTTTCGCTAACCTATATGCTGCGTTCATATTTATTATACTTACTGCGTTAAGTGCGCTAGCTGCTCCATTATGCTTGGGTAGGCGCTGATTATTATTTCTTGAGGGGGCCTGCCACCATTATGTACAAAGGTAAGGTATTACACAGTGCTGTGGTGCTAAGCACCAGTAATTAGTGTACAGCAGTGCACAATTAAAGGCTTTGATATGCGGAGTTGTGCAGTTGGGCACACACGTGCAGTGCATGAAGTAGGCCGTTAATTGGCGGTGCTATTCAATCTGGCTCTAACACATGCCCACAGCAGTTGAGTACCACACGTTATTGACACGGAGAGCTGTGCAGTTTCGCACAAGTAATGTACCTGCAGACAAACTACCCTTGTGTCACTTTTGTCCACATGGAAAATCAGAATGCGTGCTTCTTTAAGTTTCGCAGCGTTTTGCAACACTTCAGTCAGTACGCCACTGCAGGCTTATAACAGACAGCATTGTGCACTTGGGCGCTAACACTGGATGTATGGGAATGCAATAGCACCAGTTGTTAATGGATCGCGCTGTGCAGTCTGCAATTAGTAGTGGAGGTGCAGCTAAACATGTGCCTCCTCTGTACTGTTTGACACAGTGAAATATCAAGTCTTCCTTGCCTGAGTTTCAACTCCTGGCTTGAAGGTCGATGCTGCAGAAAAAGCTTTTGGTTCTTTCCTGGGTCATTTGGATCGGTGATGGCCCAGGGTTCTAATCCCTAGCAACTGAATCCTGAAAACTACACTCACCTGTGGAAAAGAGCCATTTACTCACCGGATTGATTTGGGTTGCTGCAGCCACTGATGTGAGAACTTACCTTGGGCTTCTGGGGTGGGCGATTTTACAACATGCTCCCCCTCGGGTGTCACTCATGTCCATGGTAGAGATTCCTTGGAGGCAAGCCCTTACTGCATTTCCCACAGACTTTCATTGGGAGGCTTCCAGTTCTGCTACTGCTTTATCTGGAGTCCTGGGTCCATCTTTCAAACTCAGGACTCGTTCCATGGGGACTCCCCTTGCCTTTGCTGGGGTTGCTCATTGCAGAATCTGTATCTTTGGGGTAGATCAGACTTGCCTCCATTAAAGCGGATGCCCCTTTAACTTTTCCCATTCATTCCAGTGTGACTCTGAACTTACTCTGGAACTCTCCTGAAATTAACACTGACGCACTTGTCTGCCCCTGGCTCCCCTTAGGGTTAAGTGAGCTCTGGACTAAGTTTCATAATATTTGCACTTAACTGCGATTTTATATTGATTTTTAAAGTCATACCCTGCATTTTTATTATGGTGAATCTACCTCCAATAGTGTAACTAATTATGGTAAGAATGTGGTTTATTTCTCCTGAAATGGTCAAGAAAAGCAACTGTTTCTATAACGATTTATTGATTGGCAGGGAGGCCGCCCACTCCACTGCTGGGTACTAATAAGTGATATAATGTCCTGGCAATCCAAATAATGTTGGATTAATATTATAGGCCTTAAGTATTTTCTACATATTTTCCTGTTGGTAAAATTATGTTTCCCAATTTTTCCAATGCTCTACCATATGTGTTAGGTGCTGACCGCCGGCTATCGGGCTTTCCGCATGCACTAGGGTTGGGTTGTTTCTTTAGGACACTGCATATTAGTGTGCGGGCCCATAGGGGACTTACCTGCTTGCTACGTTTGATGGTTTCTGATTCTTCCCAGCTCCTTATTTGGTGTTGGGTGTTCACCACAGGTAGCGGACCCACATGCAGAGATTGGGGTTAGGAGACTTTACTTTATTTATAAATTTGCCTGGTATATTTTAATACAGTTTATTATTTCAGTACTTATTTAAACTGATAGTTTTTCAGTTAATCAGTGTGGTGTATTTTCTATGTATACGTGTGTGGACTAGTTGTACCTACCTGATAGTTGAGCCTTGTGGCTCTGCCCATGTGACCTACCTTAAGAGAGGTTTAGGTTTTCCTTCTTGTCAGGTGTGTTAGCGTTTCCCCTAGGGTTAGTGGTTTTAGCATCCTCAACAGAGGGGGTACAAACACTGCCTTAACAGTCAGTAATGCTGTGCTGGTTTATAAACATAACCACGGGCAAATCCAGGCCTATTGGCTTTGTCAATGCTTTTATATTTACTAGCAGTACCCAACTGTGTGGCTCTGTGTGTGGGTAGAGTATGTGTTCGTTTTAACCATGTTTCTTTGTGTATTTGTTTGCACTCTTTACTTTTTTGGTTATGATCGTGTTTCTCAGTAATTGTCCCCCATTACGAGGTTGCCGCCAACCCCGTATTACCGTTACCACCACCTGACATGCCGGTGCTACCGAGATATCACAAGTGGCGGTGGTACGGTAAGTGCCCATAGGACCCCATGGGAATGGGAACCTTGAAGCACTGGCACCGTTAGTAACGGTGCCCTGCTTCAGTGAAAAATATGCTGGTAGGGGCCTGAACTTTGTCAGGCCGGCCGGTAGTTCAGAGCCACTACCAGCAAACACGGAGTGAGTCGGTCTGGAACAGGTGCTGGTAACTTGTTACCTGAACCTTTATTTCCGGACCGGCTCACTCCTAATGAGGCCCATAATCTGTTACTAAACTAGAGGTACGTGTTCACAGTGAAACATTATTGGGTTGTTGAAACTAGCCAGCAAAGTGTCCTGGCTTCTTCTCCACCTGCTTCTCCCCGGTTGCTTCAGACGTCATATGAGCATGCCTTAGTTACAGTTACACCTTACACAAGTCGATGTATATGAGTATAGTATTACATGATGTCTAATAATGTTATTTTACTTACAGCCCAGAGGAAAGCGAGAACATGGTGTTTCGTTCGTCATCACAAAAGCAGTTACAGGTAATATCACTTGTTTGCATTTATTGTAATTCGGGGGCCTGTTCTTAATGCCTTTAGCGACTATAACACTTTAAGAGAAGCCATTTTCTGTTTATTGTTCATGTATTTGTGTTTATTTAAAAGTTTTGTTAAGCATGAAATTAACCGTCCGATGTCGAGGCACACACTCTTCATAGTTCGTTTTCTTATAAATAGCGCTTAATGTCCAAGTCCTCTTGCTTCTAAGCACTACCCCCATATGATGGTATTGAGTTTACCTGAGAAGGATGAAGGACTTAGACAGCCCTTCCGTGGGATTTCAACTTGATCACTGCAGCATAATACCACGTGAGAGGCCAGCGCTTGACTCTTTAACAGGGGCGCATCCACGATTTTAAGAAGGATCCTGTGACATTTCAAGCTTGCACGGCGAGAGAAACCGGTGGATGGGGCAGTGGCAGAGTTTTTTTTTTTATACTCCTGGAAACATGTTTTAACAGTAACTTCTGGCGAGAGGAAAACAGATTTTTTCTTTTTTTTTAACCAACTTTATTTGATTTTCACGAGCACAGTTAGATATGCCTGCATCAAAAAATAACAACCAGTAGCACAACCCATGTCTTCCCTTTTTTCCCCCGGAGTCCATTGCTCATGAGTTGTAACTGTTAAAACATTCCAACCACCCCCCCCCCCTCAACAAACTTTTAGGTGGAGTCCTTCAGCTGTTCAGGCTTTCTTGAATATTTCATGGGTAAGGTCTCCTTTTTCCCCTTCGTTCAAGGTTCATATTAATCATTAGATGATGGACACTTTGTGGAGTAATTTAGGTTTAAAGTACATCTGTTCTCTATCGTCTGTGAACTCATGTAACGGCATCCAAGTGTTCAGATATTTCGAGTAGGAGCCATGCGCTATTGCTGTTCCTTTTCCATTGCCATCACGCCCCACAGTCTCACCCACCACATGGCTACCACCGGTCCTTGTTTATTCTTCCATGCCTGTGCCAAAGTGATTCTAGCTGCACTCAGCATGTTGGTGACAAGACTAGCTCTGGCTTCAGAGTTCCCGTAGCTCCATTCAACTGCCTCCCCCAGTAACACCACCACTGGGTCTTGAGGCAGCTGCACCCCTGTTATGTCTTTGATATGACTCGAGGTCTCTTTCAAGTAGGTTTCTGCCACCGGCCATGACCACCACAGGTGAATCAAGTCCCCAGGTTGCCCACATTCCCTCCAGCAAGTATTGGGATACCCCGGGTTGTTGGATTGCATACGTGATGGTGTCATGTACCACCGTAGACAAAGTTTGTATGCCGCCTCCTTAATTGCGGTGCATTTGGAGCCTTTTGCGGCTCTATACCATATGCGACCCCAGGTCTCCTCTGAAATTGGGCTCCCCACATCTGCCTCCCATTTCTGCATATACGTGAGTTTCTTCTGGGTCCACCGCCCCCATCAACCGGTAAAATATTGATGCCCCTTTTTCAGGCTGACCTGCTTGTATCGTTAATTCCAGCCCTACCGGGTCTCTAGCTGCTCTTTCCCGGACCTCCGTATTGGAGATCCAATGTCTGAGTTGGATATAGTGGAACTGTTCTCCCTCCGGTATGTCAGACTGGGCCTTACAGTCTTCAAATGTGAGGGATACCCCGTCTGCGTACATATCCCTCAGTAGCAGAGTTTGTTCCCTCCCTCCCCAACGTGCCCAGAAGTCGATCCGCATCCCTGGGGTGAAGTCCGGATTATGGGCCACCGGGGCGAGCGGACCTCCCCCCACCTTCACTCCTCTGCCCCTTAAGGCTTTGTCCCAATACCATTGAGTGGTTTTGGTGGATTCCAACAATGTACCCCCCTTGCCTCTGTGTCCTGCTGCTAGGAAGCCAAGGCTCCCCAGGGGAATTTTAGTAGCAGCACTCTCGAGGATTGTCCACCGGTTTTGATCTTCTCTGATTGACCATTGCAGCATGGGTGCTATCTGTGCTGCCCCTAGGTATCTTCGAAATTCTGGGCCCCCCAGGCCCCCAACACTTGTGGTCTAAACAGTACCTTCTTGGAGACCCTCGGCTTCTCCCCCTTTGCCCCAAATAAAAGACATCACCTCCCTTTGTAATTTTTTTATTGCCGGGCCCGGGATGCGTAATGGGAGTGCGCCTACCACGTATAGAAACCTATGTAACAGGGTCATCACATCATGACTGCGGTTATCCGTGCCAGCCGAGGAAAACAGATTTAAGTGATAGCTTTGGCAGCAGTACTTAAGATTCAACCTTTCGGGGCGTGGCCAGGCAGCACACCATGCGGACGTGTCTCCTTTGAGCTCTGGTCCGAAGCGCCCAAGTCCACCAATTTTAGCCCGCTCATATGAAGAATTTCTGCCCCACACGAAAACAGAACTGAAAAGATGTGTTGTTGAGGCCACTTGCGTGTTTGGGAGGCTGAAGATTCGTGATTAGAGCACTTTTGGAGCCGTGCATCCTGGCACCGGGAAAGCCAAAATGGCGGAGCGCGCCATCTCGAGCAACCCCTGTTGGGGGACCCCTCACTCGAGCCGTGCCGGAATGGCGGCCCTGGTGGATGGCCCATACTGCAGAGATAGACACCAAGTACCGACGGAGGAGCGAATACACGGACAACGAAGACCCCTGCAGGAGCGTTATGCCTGAGGCGAGGGAATCTGAAATGCATCGGCTGTAACGAAGTCCCGGCGGGTGGAGTGCGCCTGGAGAGCTCACTGCCTCCTTGGTCCAACCAACTCTGTGGCAACGGCCCTGACTGCCCTTGCGAGCCCTGCTCGGGGCGGCTCGGGTAGAGGGCGGCAGCACTTGGGCGAAGTCTCCCCCGCGAAGCGGAACGGCAATTGATCATCCGGCTGCCTCCGCTGGAACTTCGGAGAGGACGGGGCTTCTTGGCCGGGTCTCCGGCCCCTGCAGCGCCGCAGTGCGAGACCAGTCGGCCCCCTGGGAGTTTCGCTCGGGGTCCCGACGGGAGAGTTTGTCCGAGCTGCTGCGGCCCCCCCCCCCCCGTGGGCGGACGAAGAGGAATACCGGCCTCGCAAGTGAGTCCCCACGGCCTCCGGCCTCACCAATAACGTGGTGTTCGTCCTGCCCCCCCCGCTCCCCTCCTGGGAGCGCTGCTCGGGGCTGCGTGGCACAAGGTGGACGGACCTCCAACGGGCCTCCGTTTGTCCCGCTCACGCAGGCCGCCGTGGGCCACCGCTCATCCCCGCTCACGCGGGCTAAAGAGGGGACACTCCTTTGGGGGATTTCACTGGCCCTCCGGCTCTGAAGTCAGTGCTGCGGCCGCCGTGCCTGCATCTGGAAGAACTATTTAGAGGACTCCGCAGAGAAGGGCCCAGCTTGTCTCATCTGCCCCGACAAATTCGCAACACACCCCCCCCCCCCCAGGATCAAGATCACAGAGTAACGGGAGCTCAACCTGCCTCCTAAAACCCGCAGTGGACTTGGGTGAACCCACTCGCCCTCCGTGGCTGCCCGACAACAGATACAGAAAGTAACCTGAACAGGTACGTAGATTAGAAGGGCCACAAATAAACACACCAGGGGTCGTGTGGGTGCCCTGGGAAGCGCTGGGGGGACTGGGCTTGGTGACAGGGAAAGCGCCACTATTAGAAGGAGAGTTCTTGGGAGGGACGCAGCGGCTTGGAATGGTTCCCCCAATATATAACTGCGCTAGCACACATTAGGTCAAAGCTCACAAGAACAACAAAGCACGGGCTGTGTGATCCTGCGTCCTCCTCTCCTCAGGCAGCTTGGTTTCTACGTGAAGCCAAGCAAGCAACATCTACAGCACCGCCGGGGGAGGCCCAAAACGGGGACTAGAAAGAAAATACACAGCATACAAGCCTATCTAATGCCACAACCTAGAGACCCACCCACTGTCCCGGCTTTAACCCCGGAGCTGAATACCAACATGGCCATGTCCAGGGAGGATTTGGAAAGTATGTTTAAGTCCTTTAAGCAAGACATCACCCAGGAAATTAAGAAGGCGATCAAGACCTCCCAGGACTCTCTGGCCCAGTCGCTTGCAGAACTTACATCCCACCACGGGGGGCTGGAATCCAGAGTCAATGACCTGGAGAATGTTACCTGTGTGCAATCCCATGACAACGAAGCCCTGGCGGGAAGAGTAAAGGTCCTGGAGGAACATTTAGAAGACATTTGGGCAAAACAAGCTGACCTGGAAAATGGGTCTACACGAAACAATGTACGCCTCCGTGGGGTCCCCCGGAAGATCCCTGACCGGGGACCTGGCGGAATATGTTGCGACGTTCTTTAGGGCCCTTTTGGAGTTGCTACCAAACGAAGAGTTAAAATTGGACAGAACCCACCGTGTGTACTCTTCAGCTCAGATGAAGAAAAACTTACCTCCAGATGTGCTTACCCGGGTGCATTTCTACCGCCAGAAGGAGGATATCATGGCGGCAGCCAGGGACTCAGACTCAATTCGATTTTAGGGCACTGAGATACTCCTATTTCAGGACCTGGCCCCATACACCTTGGCACGTAGACGGCGCCTGCACAGAGTGACAGCCTGGCTGAGGGATCGGAAGATCCGTTATCGTTGGGGGTTCCCATGTAAGCTGCTGTTTGAACTCCACTATCAACACCACATAATATCCTCGGATGAAGAAGCGAAAAGCTTGATGGAGGAGACACCCGACGGCGTGGACCACAACCCACGCTCCCCGGACGACGACGGGTCCACCTCTCGTCCGGCGCCGAAGCCTAGAAGGGGTCCGAGCGGCGAATCTGCGTTGCAGAAAACAACTAAAACCCCTGATGAGGCTTCGTCGGCAACATCCTCGGAAGGGAAAAGCTGTGCAGAGATCTGTACAGGTTGAAGGCAAGAGGTCCAATTTACACCTTTATTCGAGGGACGGTACCCCAGGAGGACACCGCCTGATCCCCGCCATGACCCGATGAGGAAGAGTTTTCCTCTCTGTACAGGAACGATTTCCTTGAAGGATTCACCTGAGGCCTAAAACCAGACTGCAGACTGGGATCAATCCCTCTAGGTTAAACTCCAGTTTACTACTGTACTTACCTGTTACAGCTGAATCTTGGTTTAAGTGTGTTCTGGGTATTGGAAATTCTCTGTTAGTAGCCGACTTGGGCGCCGGATTGGATGGCGCCCGGTAGAGCTTTTACTTGGTTAAATTACCCTGGGCACTACAAACACTGAAATTTCTGATGGAAATAGTCAGCTTAATTGATATTTTGTGCCTTAACTATAAGTTCCTTTTTGAGTTTTTTTTAATATGTTGTACATCTCTGACGTTGGCAGAGAGAGATTTTGGTTGGTTTCACCACAGCCCTCATTCCGATTGCACCGCTATATCCTACTTAAGAAAATGTATCACACCGGCGCTGGCCGGGAGATCCAAATTGGTGCAGAAACCTGAGCGACCGTACCAAGGCTAACCCTAGTTATAATTTCATCTCACTTAATATGCAGGGTCTGAACTTCCCCTTGAAACGTAAAGCACTCCTCCACAGACTGAAGTCCTTAGATGCATCCTTTCTGTTTCTCCAAGAGACTCGCCTATGCCCGGCGGATGAATTCCGCCTGAATGACAGACTTTATCCTCTTAGATTCTTTGCATCGAGCGGTCTGAAGAAGCGGGGGGTGGCCATCCTGTTGCGCAAGGGGATCTCTTTTAAGCCCCACAGAGAGTTTCGGGATGAGGAGGGGAGGTTTTTGCTGGTTAACGCCATGCTAGACGGCCGCAAAGTCACCCTGGTCTCTATTTATGGCCCAAACACCAATCAAAGTCAGTTTTTCACAAAGTTATCTAAAGCTCTATTTGACCACGCTGAGGGGGAGGTGATTCTGGGAGGAGATTTTAATGCTGTAATCAACCCCTTAGTTGACAAAACACTACTGCCAACAGTAAATGATGGTAACAACTTCAAGGCCCTCACCTCCTTGCTGAAAGATCATTCTTTGATCGAGGTTTGGAGATATTGTCACCAGGATGAAAAGAATTACACATATTTTTCAGCTGTACATGGGGGATTTTCAAGACTAGATATGTTCTTTACAGCCGACTCAGTGATTCCAAATGTATTAGAGGTTGAAATACTCCCAGAGGCACTGGCGGATCACTCCCTGGTCCTGTTGTCCATTTCTTCCCCCCCCCCGAGCCACCTCCCCCTAAAAACCCCCCTGGAGGCTAAATTACTTTCTACTAGATGATCCAATGATTCGTGCTCATATTAGAGAAACTATGGAGCTATACTACAGAGAAAATGACACGGGAGAGATGGGCTGGGGGACTATCTGGGACACAGGTAAAGCGGTACTCTGGGGCCATCTAATAGAACAGCCAGCACAGCGCAGCAGAGCTAGGAAACGGCTGCAGGAGCAATTAGAGGGTGAAGTTCTCAGACTTGAGCGGGCACATAAGCAGAAACCCTCTCGGTGCATATTAAGGGTCCTGCGGATGGCTAAAAAAGTGTTGTAAGCGCATCATGTGGGGAGGGCGGCCTATGGCATGATGCGCACCAAACAATTTTCTTACACGAAAGGGAATAAAGCGAACAGATTATCAAAGGCACATGCTCGGAGGAGGGCAAATACCATATCATAGAAGAATTTTTCAAGGAACATGCGACTCCGCATGTTGGGAACCCACAGCTCACCAGAGAGTTTATAGACAAAGCAGAACTCCCACAGCTACCACAATCCCTAAGAGAAACGCTAGGAGCTCCAATATCGGGCGAGGAAATGGAATTTGTCATCAAAACTCTCCCCATTGGGAAGGCTCCGGTTAGGGAATGCGCAATTAAAATATGTTTCCGATGTATTTCACGCCGCAGAGATTGCACGCTATGAATGTAGAGTACCCTGATACTTGCTGGCATGGTTGTGGGGCTAAAGGAGATTTGGGACACATGTGGTGGCACTGCCCGGTCATTCAGTCCTTCTGGCTGGAGATTCGCTCCAAAATTAAGGACATCTGTGGATCCCTCCTCCCCATGGACCCATTAGTGATGGTGTTGGGCGATTCCCCTGAGGATGGATCGTATCCTCAATCTTGTCCCAGAGCACAGCTAATCGCCCAACTACTGATGGCGGCCCGCCTTACGCGTGCTCGATTCTGGAAAGAACCTGAGGGCCCGCACATCGCACACTGGTGGGTCAAGGTCTGGGAACTCCTGGGAATCGAAAAGCTAACAGCCGCAATAATGAACCGAACAGACAAATTCCGACAAATTTGGGGCCCATATCTAGATTATGTGGAAGAAAAGGAACACATGTTCTTCCAACCTAGACTGGTCAAATGTCTTCTTCAGCCCTGAAGCGCTCAGAGGGAAGAAAGGACCCCATCGAACTGGTCCCAGAATGGCAGGAGGATACTGGACACCAAGGGTAATGCCTGGATCATAGGGGGGTGCCGGTGAGTTTTCCTTATTTGTTTTTCTTTCTCGTTCATCTTTCTTCTCTTCTTCTTCTCCCTTTAATGAAGAAGCTTCAGAACATACAATTTCAATTTTACATCCCCAAGAGTAATTGCGATATCACTAATGGAATTATAGTTGTTAAAAGGAAATGTCAATACATCGTTGTAAATTAATTGGTCACAGCGACAATTGCTGAGGCTTATTAAGCTGGCGAATTTTGACGAAACTGTTGAACTACTTCCAAATAATGTTGCCACGGTTATATATCGTTAAGATTGTAATGTGCATTGATGTTTCAATAAAAAGATCTTGACAAAAAAAAAAGATTCAACCTTTCTTTGAAATAGCACAAGAAACATTCTGTGAATAAGTTGAACTTTCTGCCACTATTTTAGTGTCAGGCACAGTCATTCTATCAAGTGGTTGCTTTATTTGACCCCAATCCATCATGTGCACATAACTTTCAGTTTTCCTCGTCATAGCAGACCGGGGCCACTGGAGCAACATTACATGTGCGCCTGCATTTAGATTTCGGTGCAGAAGTAAAGATCCTTTCCACTCCCCCTCAGTCTCCCTATCAAAGTACTAGCAAATCTCTCCCAAACACTGGTAGGCCAGGCTGGTTCCTCTGAAAAGCCAGTAGGCCCATGGTGGTGTCCGTCACATGTCACGACTAACAGCTTATCGGAGGCACCAGTGTGAGCCAGGCCATGTGTATGGCTTCAGCTTGACTCTACATTTGAGCCATTAGACACCCAACACATTGTCTGAGACTGAGTCCCACCTGCCCACGCAGGCAAAAAACTGTTGCCTGACCTGGAGCAGGTAGCGCCTGGCTGACTTCTGGCCCTGCTCCTAGCACAGACCCTCCCTCCTAGGGGACTGCCTCTCGATGTCATACTGGTAGAATTCTGACAGAGCAGGGCTGCCTACATGATCAATTCTGTTCTGAAGGCGGGGGCTTCATGCATATGCCATACCAGCAGTGAAATTCAATTAAGGTCTGTGTGTGCTTGCCAGGAGTTGAACTGAGCAAGGAGCCAATCATTGTTCATGGGTCAGGTGTGAACCTTGCAAATAAGAACTCAGTGGCCACATTTCTACCGGAAAGTCTCTTAACCCTGTGCCTTCTTCCTAAGTGTGTGTGTATATTTTATTCATTTGGTTTAAATTTCAACTATACAACATAAGAACATACAAATTATTTACATCCAGTACACGTGTAGTTAATGCATGTTAAAAAGAGAATATCAAGCTTCTAAAAAATATTTGAACATTAAATTGCATGAATCTGATAATAGGATATGAGATAAAAGAATTTAGAAGAAAAAACACTTAAAACCAAACCAAACCAAAACAATTAAGTAGAAAAATAGTATAAAAGTAGGTATATACATAATTGTTAAGCGAAAAACTAAATGAGTAGTATGTACATGTGGATCGTTAACTAATCATATCCAATTTCAACAGATATCCAATTTCAACAGATAATTTATCACAGCCAAATTTGACGAAACGGATTGTCCATTAATGATCATATTCCTCATACGGTCAGCCGTTAGGAGCACAAAGGCAGAGAAATATCTAAAAAAGCTTTCTTTCCTCTGAGCTGCTAAGTTTGGGCAGTGTACTATTAAATGATTTTATGCTTCAATTTGGTTAACATTCTTGCAAAATCTACACCAGGATTGGGCCCCCTGAGAAGGTTGCACGGGTAGCTATAATTTGGTTAGTCGCCCAAAGATTGAATCTGAATCGCATGTAGTTACTACAATAGTTAGGGTCAGGGAATTTCTGTAAATAGATGGGAATTTGATGAAGCTTTTTAATTTTAATTAATTTAATTTTAATTTTTAAAGTTTTACAATTCCCGTTTTGAGTAGGTTATAACGGTTGCACATATCCCAAGTGGCACGCCAATCATAGTCCCAAAGTTTCTTTGTAGCCCTTTGGGGTGTGTAAAAAAGAAGTGTTTCATCAATGTCAGCTCTGAGCATTAGATTAATGCAGTGGTTCATCCAAGTAACTAAAGAATTGTCATGTTGGTCTTCCAATGGGGAAGCCAGAGCTGGCAATAATTTTGAGTGATGAACAATTCAAAATACATTTGTGATATAACATAATGGTGTGCCAGGCGATGATGGTTTTTAAAGACAATAAGCCTAGCTCATATGGGATGATTTATATGGGGATGCTCCGGGGTAGAGACAGGACTTTCTTCCAAAATAGTCCTTTTAGAAGGTCCCATTTTGGGCAATGTTCGGGGAGCTTGCCATGTGCTGCATAGGTAATGATAGGAACAGCTTTTTGTTTATAAAATTGTATAATAATATAGGAGAACTTTCCATACTTACAATGAATGATAATAGCTTGAGCCACTAAAGACTCCATTTTATGTCTCAATTCTATTTTATATGGAATATCTGTTTTGCTGCATTTGTGTCACGGCTCGCTCCCGTTCCAGTCACTTGGGGGCATGTTTTGGGGTTTATTCCCTACTGGACATTTCCTCCGAACCTTATGCTACAGTGCTGTGATGAATTGGGAGCACTAAAACCTTATTTTCCAAGTTACTTCCCTTCCGCATCCATTCCAGGTTTTTGGCAGCCAGCATGCTACTTTAATCTAATGACTATGCTTCCCAGAATGCCTGGCTCACTGCTTCACCTCCTCCCTTGCAGGACAAGGTTGGGTGGAGGATAGGCAACACCTGTGGCTGCAGGTGCAGCAGGCGGCACACCTGAGGGGTGTGCTCGTTAAGCAGCTTTAAAAGCCTCAGTCCAGCGCTGGTCATTGTTGCAGTGTTCCTGTTGTGACTGGTCCCTTGTTCCTTGTTCCTAGCTTTTGTGCCTAGTTCCTAGTTCCTGTTTCTTGTTCCTCTGCCCTGGATTTCGGATTTATGTGCTTAATTGATTTCTGCTTTCTGGATTTCCCTTTCTGTCTTCCTCTGTCTGCAGGCAGCCTTTCTCTGTGCTTTACCCTTTGATGCTGCCCAATTTGCCTGTGTTCTCTGTTTCTTTGATGCTGTCCTTTGCTACTGAAAAACTTGATGCATTAGTCTTTCCCTTTATAGATTTAGCTTCCTGCCTTTTCTCTTTGGATGGGTGGGAAAGGTTTCCTTTTGTGATATCATTTTCCCTGCTCCTGATCCTTACTTTCTATTGGGATCCATTCCATGTTTTCCATTGCACTTCTGTATTTATTTCCCATTGATTATTAGGTGTGGGGTGCTGTTGTAACTAGTCCCTGTGTGAATGCCTTTTGTTTTCCTCACTATTCTATAATCACAATTCCTACTTGCCCCTTGACTTGGGTCTTATGTATTTAGTTATCCTCCACCCATTGCCGCGATAGCCTTCTGGGTCCCTGTTTGATCAACTGGGTTTGTGGGTTTACTGACATTCAAGTGGTCTTTCCGGTCCTCGTGAGTACTGTTTCTAAGTTCCTTATTCAGTATCATCCAGAGTGTCAGCTCACAGATCCTGTCCTTGCTTGCCCTCTATGTGGGCTTAGCGCTGTCAGTATCTGTAATAGCATAGTGGGTAAGGAGTTTGCCGACTTTCCTTTCAGTCATAAGGAGGTTCTAAGTGCTTACCCCACATCCCTTTTCATATATTGGTATTATTGTTTCACTCTATTTGCACTCCTGGGTTTTAGTATACACGAGTCTTGGGTATTGTATGCACGTTGTTAGATTCAAAGTTGTTCACTGTGCGATTCCGTGCACATTTCCCTTGCCATATTCATTTCCTTCTTCCTTTCTTAACAGAATGACCAGCCGTTATTCCCCTTTGAAAATGGCCAGTTTAAGAAAGAAAGGCAGCAAGGCCACTAACAAGTTTGTACAGAAAGCTTCCCTTACGTTTACCTGTGACAATCAAATCGCTGATCCTGACTTAAATGAACTCCTTGTCACGAATGGGTATTTACGTGCAAAGTATTTCTCCCACAGGATGGCCCATCATACATTGCCTGATCCTAGTTCTGTATTTAATTTTGATCCAGATTCTATGTCCGCACAAGCCTTAGCAGCGGAAAACAACACACTGCTAGATTTATTACACACGAGTTCCTCTGTTGTTGAACCCCATGATTCCGGTTGTGCTTTATCTCAGATTGAACAGTTTCATGATTCAAACATAAAGAATGGAGGGGTTCCTTGCATATCTTCTGTTTTCAGCCCTCAGTCTACAGCTTACTCCTCTGCACAAGTACTTACTGTAGTCCCTAATGGCAAGAGGTCTGATGTCAATAGTCTGCTTAAGGGAAACACAGACCAAGTCGGTAAGAGAGAGTATAGATCACAAAACCTGCAAGCAGTAAATGACAATGTACAATCAGTGCACATCCGGATGGCTAGGACAGGATCCAGCCCTGTTGCCACCATGCCTTCCCCTGTGCCTACTGATAGGGATGTACAGTTAAGGCGGGGCATGCTAAAAGCTGAACTTGAGGAGTTAAAACAAGAATACATTACTTTACAAGAGGAGAATAAAACCTTAGTCTTTTCTGAATACACCTCAAACTTTATCCGTTGATGAAGTGAATACTGTTCAGTCCCTGAGTGCGGAGATTTTTGTAGGTCATGATACTTATCAATATGTAAAATCTATTGGGAGTGAAAGTCCTTTTTCTAGCACAACACTTATTCAGGGCACAGGTTCTGACAATTGTTCTACCGTTTGTCAGGAATTGCTGTTAGCTGAAGATTTACAAGCCACTCCTTTACCTAAGATTTCCTGTGTAGCAGTTTGTCATAATTCTGAGCTTGAACACATACATGCTTCTGATTTCCAAACACAATCCACAATGGTGGCATACACAGAATCAGTCACTACTGTAGGCTTAGGTTCTGCCCTTGATCTAGCTGCTGAGACTGAAGTAGACATTCAAGCTGATGTGGAAAACTATGCTACCTCTGTGTTCGCTCCTCCTTCTGCCAATGTTTGTCACAACGAACAGTCAAAGACAGTACAGAATTCTTGTTTTGATGGACTCATTCCACAGTATACTGAACCAAAGACCCGGCAGGCGATTCCTGAACTGTTGATTGTTAATATGCCACTTTCAGAAGCTAAGACAGAGGAATGGACATTTGATGAAATCCTAATTAACAGAGACTTTACTATGGTGATTCCTCTGGTTGATTTTGACTTCTACAAAGGAAGAGACTCTGTGTCATCCACTAAGGAGAGGGACGGCATGGGTACAGCTCAGTCTTTGGTTACTGGTGCCAAGGAGTCAACCGCCCTAAAGGTGCTTTCCATTCCTGAGCCACAAATGTGTCTGTCGACTTCTGGGACTTCAGTCTGTCCTCCTACAACCATTGACTCTTCGATTATCCAGTCCAAGGCTCTGCAGTCATCGTTGACACACGTGTCTTCAATCAATGAACAATTGCTATTTCTCCCAGTCACTCAAGAGCCTTCATGTACGTGGTCCGAGCCAAAGACCTTGACAAGTTTGTCTTCAGCTAACGAGACGGCTCCAGCTTGCATGCCCTCAGCCTCAGAATTTCCTCTGGCATGCCTTTTTTCGGCTACAGTGACTCATCCAGCGGATTATCCTTCAGCCATGGAGCCTCCGGTAGCACATCCTGAGTGCATGTCTTCAGTCCCAGAGCCTACTGCTAGTTTGGCTTCAGTTCATGAGAGACCTGTATCCTGCTCAGCCTCGCTGCCAATATCGGAGGTGCACCTGTCTACTCTGTCTGATCATGTTGCATATTCTTCTACTTCAGAGTAACCTCGTGAATCCCAACCATTTATTATGGATGAACGTCCAGCCTGCCCTTCTTATGCTTCAGGGGGATCACCAGAATGCCTGCCTTTTACACAAGTTGATTCTCCCAACTGCTTGACTGTAGCATCAGCGCCTCCCGAATATGCAACATCTGAGTCTGAGACTTCTGCCAGCTCTCTCTTCAGAAACATCAAGCTGGATCACGAATCGGGAGAGCCTTACATGCGAGGCCGTTGGACTTGCCTGGAGTGTTACGAGAGGGAGACGGATACCATCCGCCATGGCCCAGTCACTGAACAAGTAGCCGACCAGGATAGCGGGCTGGACGGTTCGAATTTGGGGGCTGGTTTGGATCAGCCGCTTGACAGCTTTCTTGTTGCCGGATCCCACATGAGCCTGAGGGAGGGGACGGGCACGGCCCCCCAGCTGCAGCACCAGTCGGGTGCAAGTAGCCAAAGGAAGGGTATGACTGCTGCAGTTCAAGATGTGCCTGTTATTGCTCCTGCTGCGAGTGTGCCTGATGTACCAAGTACTGCGTCTATCACTCCTATCGGTATTCCAAACGTCCCTGCGGTTGTATCCCACGTGCAACAAGGTGGCTACATGACTGACACCAGGAGTGCCAGCCTCGTACAACCCATTGGACTTCCAGGCCCCCAAGGCGTGGAACAGATGCAGTTGAACCTTGGTCACCCTCAACCACAGGCCTTTACCCAGATGGATGACGGGAGAAGATCCGAACCTCTACCTCGGCCGCCACCTTCTTTTTCTGAACATGAACATTTCCTGAAACCTGCTATTTTCTCACCTCCTGTGTGTCCGCTCTCGGCAGGGAGGCTACCAGAGCATCTACCATTGTCTAAAGCATGTTGCACCAGCCTGCCTCCCTCCTCAATGATGTATGAGTGTTCGCTCCCAGTGTCTGAGCTTCCTGGACCTTCCAACTCTGCTTCGGGTCCTGCAAGTCCTTCATGCCTTTCTTCGACCCATGAGTCTCTTCCTCACCGAAAACCTGCCTATGGCTCTTCTAGACTGCGGCCTGATTCTATTCATTCCAGTCCCTCTGCTTTTGCCCGTGGGTCATCGTTTCCGTCAGTGCCACCTCCGAAGACACAGCTCTCCTGTCATGGAAGGAAGATGTTTTGTGCGGGTGACGGTCGCCTGGAGTCGGCCGTGGGAGGGGGTATACTGTCACGGCTCGCTCCCTTCGCTCCCGTTCCAGTCACCTGGGGGCATGTTTTGGGGTTTATTCCCTACTGGACATTTCCTTCGAACCTTATGCTACAGTACTGTGATGAATTGGGAGCGCTAAAACCTTATTTTCCAAGTTACTTCCCTTCCGGATCCATTCCAGGTTTTTGGCAGCCAGCATGCTACTTTAATCTAATGACTATGCTTCCCAGAATGCCTGGCTCACTGCTTCACCTCCTCCCTTGCAGGACAAGGTTGGGTGGAGGATAGGCAACACCTGTGGCTGCAGGTGCAGCAGGCGGCACACCTGAGGAGTGTGCTCGTTAAGCAGCTTTAAAAGCCTCAGTTTGCTTCAGTCCAGCGCTGGTCATTGTTGCAGTGTTCCTGTTGTGACTGGTCCCTTGTTCCTTGTTCCTAGCTTTTGTGCCTAGTTCCTAGTTCCTGTTTCTTGTTCCTCTGCCCTGGATTTTGGATTTATGTGCTTAATTGATTTCTGCTTTCTGGATTTCCCTTTCTGTCTTCCTCGGTCTGCAGGCAGCCTTTCTCTGTGCTTTACCCTTTGATGCTGCCCAATTTGCCTGTGTTCTCTGTTTCTTTGATGCTGTCCTTTGCTACTGAAAAACTTGATGCATTAGTCTTTCCCTTTTATAGATTTAGCTTCCTGCCTTTTCTCCTTGGATGGGTGGGAAAGGTTTCCTTTTGTGATATCATTTTCCCTGCTCCTGATCCTTACTTTCTATTGGGATCCATTCCATGTTTTCCATTGCACTTCTGCATTTATTTCCCATTGATTATTAGGTGTGGGGTGCTGTTGTAACTAGTCCCTGTGTGAATGCCTTTTGTTTTCCTCACTATTCTATACTCGCAATTCCTACTTGCCCCTTGACTTGGGTTTTATGTATTTAGTTATCCTCCACCCATTGCTGTTATAGCCTTCTGGGTCCCTGTTTGATCAACTAGGTTCGTGGGTTTACTGACATTCAAGTGGTCTTTCCGGTCCTCGTGAGTACTGTTTCTAAGTTCCTTATTCAGTATCATCCAGAGTGTCAGCTCACAGATCCTGTCCTTGCTTGCCCTCTATGTGGGCTTAGCGCTGTCAGTATCTGTAATAGCATAGTGGGTAAGGAGTTTGCCGACTTTCCTTTCAGTCATAAGGAGGTTCTAAGTGCTTACCCCACATCCCTTTTCATATATTGGTATTATTGTTTCACTCTATTTGCACTCCTGGGTTTTAGTATACACGAGTCTTGGGTATTGTATGCACGTTGTTAGATTCAAAGTTGTTCACTGTGCGATTCCGTGCACATTTCCCTTGCCATATTCATTGCCTTCTTCCTTTCTTAACAATTTGATATTCTGACCTAGATATCTGTATTCTTGGACAATGCTGAGTTTTTATTATCTATAGTCAATTTAAACACGTTTGAATGTGCAGATTTATTTGTGGTCATAATACGAATATTAGATTTTTCTGTGTTAATGAAGAGGGAATTGTCAAGTGCATAATGCTCTAAAGCTTGACGTTTTCTCTGTAATCCTATTGGGGTTTTATCAAACAGCAGAAGGTAGTCTGCGTAAAGTAACCATGAATTGGAAACTCCTCCCACTTTAGGGGGAAGTGAAGAAACAGCATTTAAATCTATACCAATATCTCTGATAAAGATGTTGAAGAGAACATTTGCTAAAAATACATTCTTGTTTGAGACCCCGATAAGTGGGAGTCACTTGGGATAAAGGCCTTCGAGATAGATTCAATTTGACGCGAATAGAGGTACCAGATTAAAGTTGCATTAGTAAATTAAGAAGATAAGTGGGACAGTCCGCTTTCAACAATTTAGATCAAAGCAAGTCCCTAGGAATTGGATCGAAGGCTTGCTTAAAGTCTATAAAAGCAAAATACATTGGTTTACCTGATTTGATGGCTGACAAGATTAATTCATTCACTGCTGTACCTAAATTAGGAACAAACCCAGACTGGTGGACATCTAATAGGGAGGCAGCTGTTAGCCACTTTAGGAGGTCTCTTAAGACTAATTGAGCAAAGGTTTTTCTCGGAATATCCAAGAGGGCGATTGGTCGATAATTAGAAGGTAAGGACCGATCGCCTTTCTTAAATATTGATATAAGTATGGATTGCTTCAAGGAATGCGGAATCGAGCCAGAATTCTGAACTTGCTGAAAAATTAGAAAAAGAATGCATATCCACAAATCTGGATATGCTTTTAAAGTCCGATTAGAAAGGCAATTAGGGGCAACGGCTCTAGACGTGCTAAATTTCTTAATTTCTAGAAAGATATCTTCATATGAAAAAGTAAGACAATGGAGATCAACTGGAAAAGCTTGGGGCATAGGGGTTGCAGAAAGGGTTTGCAAAAATGGTACTGAAGTGGAGGTACCAAGTCTGTTCATTGATTGCATTGATCATCAACAGATAAGATGTGCCATCGGTACCAAGCTTGAGAAGCGACCAAATATGAGCACTAGATTTAGAGGCTAAAGCAACAAGCATTGCGTCACCATCTTGTTAAGTTTTGCTATATTTGTGTAATTTGGACCAATTTATATACTTTGTTTTAATGTTTTGTAACGTAAGAGCTTTATCTGGGAGGTTTGCCTGAATAATTTGCCTCTGTTGTCTTGTAACTAAAGCCTTCATGTCTTGAATCTCATGATCATAAAAGTGTTTGTGGATAAAAAGTGGGCGATGTCCTGCCTGCGACTTTTCTCCAAAAAGATGAAGAACCTCGGTATAGAGTGGAACACGGAGAGTGTTAGAGAATTTTCCTGGCACAGATAGATATCCCTGAAGATGATGGAGCTTATTTTCTGTCCAATCAATTCTATTTTGGCCTCATCGACTGGAATAGTGTGGTTATAGTAATCTCGTGGAAATTGGTTCGATTGAAGCCAGGTTAATACTAAGAGATTTCTGTCACTCTTGAGTGTTGGAAAAACCTCCAATGATTCCATGATGGAAATAGTGTTTGGTGACAAAGATGTAATCTATTGTGGCCATGAGGGAATCACGGTGCCAGATGGGTCGCGGGGGAGAATCTCCTGGCAGACTTCCATTTAGCATTGGTAAGCCGCTATCGTTCATTAGTGTCATCCAATGCTTGGCTCTAGAAGAAAGATGTGAGTGTCTAATATTGAGACATTTAATATTTAGGTCACCAGCTATCAAGATGGAATCAGTGGTGTCATCAGACATTGCTAGATCTAGCATGTGACCAACAAATGAAAAGAAACTGTCATCGGATATGACGGGGGAGTTCCAGTATAAGATAAGAATAGCTGTGTTTTTACTGTGGGGTCAGTGACTAGCTAGAGGACAGAGTTTAGTTAGTTGAATAAATGGATGAAGTGAAGTACAGGGAAACAAGGTATAGGTACGATCTAATTATGGCTGTAAGAAGCCCTGCTGTGGGACAACCTTTAGGATGTTTTATTGCAGATATCCAACAAACATCTCACCCGCCAAGTAGGACTAGTAGTTATCCAAGTACGTCAAAGAAGGTGAAGAAATTAGCTTCCGATTGAGGGGAAAGATGTTTAAATCCTAGGGTGTTCCAGACTGCAACTGTTAGCTTGGTGATCTCTTTAGGTATATGGCACTAGTGGGTGAAGTGAGTAGAGTTGTCCTGAATGGCCTTCGCAACCCATGTCCAGGAAGAATCCTTGGACGTTTGCAATGGGTGTATAAATACATCTCTCACGAGGGCACCTTGGGCCCAGTGACAAGTAATAGATAGAGGTTCAACTGAGGAGGTTGGCTTTCGCCTTGGAGAGGGATGTCTCACAAAGGCTTTTGCAGTCCAATTACGGGGATATGTCTCACTACCTATATTCAAACTGAAACCACGATGTCTAAGTTCTTACGCATCCCATAATAATTGTCTTAACTAATCGGGAGGCAATTATCAATCGAACTTTGTCTAATTTGCGGTGGTCTACAAATTAAATATGTCTTCAATTTGAATGGCTTTTAAACTCGGGATTGTTTTAAGTAAGGTAAGAATTGCAGTACTATTAGGAAATGGATCATGTCTCTGCCTATCTTTCATTAGTAGGTGTAGGCAATCTGAATGGCTTAGGTTTTCTAATTCTAATGATGCAGCTCAAGGCTGGTTCTTAGGTGTGATAGCAAAGTAGGGTTATGATATTCTTGTTGAGTGGACTCTCTGGGGTGAATATATGAAGGGGCAGCTGCTCCATCTGGGGTAAACCAGGATTGCAAGTTAGACCTATCATGGTTAGCAGATGAAAAGGAAATTTGGGATGTTTTAGATGACACCAAGAGAAACTGTCTCCTTTGCCCCATGGTGATAAAATCATCCTCATAAGAGGCAAAGGCCTGACTGCCCTTGTCAGCTGTTACAGCCATGAGATGAGAATTTGGGGGTGAACAAGAAAGCGGGGATGTCATGTTAAGTTCATCAATTCCTGATCCTCAGGAGGTGGGTCCAAGGATTTTAGTGCACTCGGGTCCAAGGGAGTGGACAAGGTCATATCAGCCAGCGGGGAAGAAGGTGGAGAAGCCTGAGATTGCAGGGTTTTCCTTTTTTTCTTGGTAGGTAGGGCAGGAGCCTTATTCTGGTTTGTTGTTTGTTTTGAAATACTGAGCTTCTTACGTGGAATCGTTTTTTAAAAAAAAACACTTTTTATTGAATTTTACAACACACAAAACATAACTGTCACACCCAACATTTCCAATTACAAGCTTTTTAGCATACATTTGCATATTATTCAGTTTTGTCTCCCCCCCTCCCCCCCACTGTAACTCGAGCTTCCGCTGTGACTCCTCGGGTTTCCTTTTTCCTGGGGTTAATCCCCTGCGCCGTCCTCGGACTTATCATGTTCACTGGAATTGGTCTGGGGTGCTCCCGACAGTGTGGCTACTGTTTGTCTCCATGCTATCACAGGTCCCACTTCATCCTCCTCCCCTCTACTGGCTGCCTCGTACCATGTGACTGTCTCGGCATCCGGCCACTTCAGGAGATCATTCAACCATAACTCCAATCTGGGTCTACGAGCTGCTTTAGAGCCCATGGATATTCTCCTTTTGGCCAGAATGTAGGCCAGGTCCTTGAGTTTACAGATATGTTTTAGGTTGCGTGGTCTGGTGAATCCCCCCAACATACATGCCCATACGGATTCCACCTCCATCTTAATCCCTTGCTCAAATAGTCGTAGCCTGATTTCCTCCCAAAATGTCACCACCTCTGGGCACGCCCAGAACATGTGGATCATCCCAGCATTCACCTCTCCGCATCTGGGGCATTTTTGTGCTACACTACTCCTGAATCTAGCAATCCTTTGGGGGGCTCATATTAGCCCTGTGGGTGACATACAACTGGATCTGTTGCAGCCTCGCATTCCTAGACACCTTTTGGTGATATCTCTGGGCCCTTTCCCACTGCCCATCCCGCATAGGCTCTCCCGCTTCCTCCTCCCAATCCTGTCTAAGTTGGAGCAACTCCCTGCCCACTCTGGACATCAACAGCTCATAAATTCGGGATATTTCGTGCCCTCCCTCCGAGATATCGTACATCGTTTTGATGGCGGTGTCAGGTTGTTCTGCTAATGTGATTTCAGACCACGTTTCCTTCATCCGTTTGATTATTCTGGTATATGTAATATATTGCCCCATGTGTACCCCAGTTTCATCCACTATCGTTTGGAAGTCCAGTGCCCTTCCCTCTCGCCATGTATCTCCCAAGGTCGCTAGGCCTGCTGGCTCCCAATGTTTCTGGATCCCTTTCCTCAGTTGCTCATCCCCCTTGCTTAGCGCCACGAGTGGCGCATGTGGGACGCATGGGGTTGGGTTTCCACCACTCGGCACGCCTTGTGCCATGTCCTCCAGCCCAGTTGCAACAATCTCGATTGCCCGTGCATTTCCAGTTTGGATAGCCATATCATTTCTTTTAGAAAATATGGGTCACATTCACCCCTCAGCAATCTAGATTCTGCTGTCTCGTCCTCCTACAGCCACCTAGCGACATATTGTAGCTGTCCTGCTAGATGGTATATATCAAAGTTCGTCAGGTTTATGCCCCCCTTGTCATAAGTGTTCTGTAGTTTCCATAGGGCTACTCTGTTTCTGGAATTGTACCACAAGAATCCCGTGCATAAGCTCTGGAGCGTAGTGAAAAAGCGCTTAGGCACCATATATGGGATATTGGCGAAGAAATGTAGTAGCCTAGGCAAAACCACCATCTTGAGTAAGGCCGCCCTACCCACCATGGCTAGGGGGAGCTTTTCCCAGAACCCCATGCTGTTCTTGATCCCTTCAAATGCCCTTTCCGTGTTGTTTTTATGCTCATCTAGGAGCGTATGGTATATATTAATCCCCAGGTATCTAAATGTCCTGGTTTGCCAGGCTATCTGTAAAATAGGTAAATTCTCATCTGGAACACCTAGAGGCTCCCATCGGGGAAGAAGAAATCACCGAAGCCATCAAAGTCCTCAAACCTTCTGCTCCAGGCCCAGACGGCCTTACCGCAACCTTCTACAAAAAATTCGCCAGAGTCCTGGCCCCACAGCTGTCCACCTTGTTCAACTCCTTTCTGTCCACGAAAACCGTCACAAAATCCATGGCTGAATCAATCACGATCCTGCTCCGCAAACCTGGAAAAGACCCCGAACTGCCTGACTCCTACCGGCCCATATCACTCCTGAATAACGACGGAAAAATCTTTGCCAAAGTGCTAGCCAGAAGACTAGGCCCGACCCTTCCAGACCTAATCAACCGCGACCAAACGGGATTCATCCCCGGCAGAGGGACCCATGATAACATACGCCGGGTCCTGAACCTAATTGAAAGCGCTCATAAACTCAAAACGAAAATGGCTGTAATCTCACTAGACGCCCACAAAGCCTTCGATCGAGTGGACTGGGGATATATTCGCGAGGTCCTCTATCGTTTTGGCTTCGGCCCCAACTTTACATCATGGGTCATGGCCAACTATCAAATCCCCACCACACAACTCCGAGTTAACGGAACGAGATCTGAACACATCCGCATCATGAGAGGCACTAGACAGGGCTGCCCGCTCTCACCCCTGGTCTTCGCCCTATCCATGGAGCCCTTTGCCGCCAGAATCAGACGAAGTGAAACCATAAAAGGGATCCAGGTGGGAAAACAAGAATATAAAATCGCACTCTATGCCGACGACGTCATGCTCACCATGACAGACCTCCCAGCCTCATTAGGGTCCCTGTGGAAAGAGATCGAGACGTTTGGCTCCATGTCAGGATTTAAAGTCAACTTAACTAAATCCTCAGCACTACCCATCAATCTTTCTCACCTGGACGAGGTCACACTCGCACCACTTTCGCCGATTCCCTGGGCCAAAGACGCCATAGAATATCTCGGAGTCCAGATCACCGGAAATCCAACGCGCCTATACTCCAAAAACATCCCACAACTACTTAGCGCTCTGCAAAGCGACCTCAAAAGATGGAAACAACAAGAAATCTCTTGGTTCGGTCGAATATCAGCCGTGAAAATGAATCTAATACCCAGATGGCTATATCAATGTGCATCCCTACCAATACAGATTCCACCACCGGCCATACAAGCTCTACAGAAGAAGGTGATGGAGTTTGTCTGGGGTGGGAAGAAACCCAGAATCAACAAACGAATCATGTTGAAGAGCAAACCGCTGGGAGGAATGGGAGTCCCGGACCTTGCCGGCTACTCACTAGCGGCCCAACTATCGCATGCCTTCGCCTGGATGCAAGAAGCAGACCCCCCATTATGGCGCCAAATTGAAGAATCCTGGAGCCCGGTCCCACTACATGATCTCCCACACCTACCAACAACAAAAGCTCAGCCCAACTCGGGGCCACTATCGGCCACACTCACCACAATCCAAAGCTGGAAATCCGCAGCGCGGAAATGGGGTCTTCGTGGTCACCTAGGACCTATGTCTCCCATCTGGAACAACCCAGCCTTCTCCCCCGGAAACACACCCCGAAACTTCCACGCCTGGATAGCAGGGGGTTTAGCCAAAACCAGTGACTTTATAGAAGAGGGCTCCCCCATCACATTCGAAAGATGTAAAACAAAATTCAGAGTGGATGAACGAGAAAGATTCCGATACTCACAAATCAGGCACTGGATGTCCCACAAAGCGACCCGAGACAAATGCTCGAGAGAGCCAACAGCCATGGAACTCACCCTAACATCCCCGTCCAACAAAGGTAGAATATCCACCATATACCGTCTCCTAGACAGATCGGATCCAGCAAAGAAAGAAAGATACATGACGGAATGGGAAAAGGATATTGGCCGGGAAATAGCTGCGGAAAGCTGGGAGCAAATTTGGGCTAGACTCCATAAGAGCTCACAATGCGTCACAAATAAGGAAGGAGGCTACAAACTATGCTACAGATACTATGTCACCCCCACCCAAATCAATAAATCCAATCCAGACTTCTCCGCCTCATGCTGGCGGGGCTGCCAAACCGCGGGATCCCTCTACCACTTAGTATGGACATGCCCAAAGGCAGAAGCATATTGGAAGGAAGTGCTGAAGCACATTAAAGAAATCACTGGCCTCTCAATCCCATGGGACCCAGGAATTATCCTTTTGGGCGAAACCGGCAATGGAGCGTTCCCAATCTCAGGCCTTATCTCCCGCCTCTGCACCCACCTACTCCTGGCCGCAAAGATCGCAATGGCTCGATTGTGGAAAGACAGAAATGGCCCCTCAATCGCCCTATGGTGGGCTAAATGCTGGGAGATTGCAGTTGCAGAAAAAATCACTGCTATTCGCACCGACTCCTTAAACAGAACCATGAATATATGGGACCCATTCTTCGACTATGCGACCAAATATCCAACCCTCACCAGGAGGCCGCCACTCACCAGATGGCTCCAATGCAGTCCCATCTACTAACTAATAACGACCGTCCATTCCCCGAACACTCCAGCAAATAAGAGCACACTTAACCAGAAAGGCTCCGCCCAACCGCCATTCCGAGGAGCAACCACCTTCCCCCTACTTTACAATCTACAATAGACTATAAAGGATCTAACTAAAGCTTGTATCGACAGATGTTGCGCTGCTACATGTAATCACTCCATCTTGTAAAACCAATAAAATGTTTTTTTGAAAAAAAATAGGTAAATTCTCCTGTGGGACTCCTCTGTACCTTCCCTGGGAGAACATGCATGATTTTTTGGGGTTCACCGCTATGCCCGAGAGAGTCGCATAGCGCTCTATCACCTCCAAGACATAGTGCAGTTTTTCCTCTGGGTACCGCAAGTATAAAAACATATCCGCATACAATGATATCAATTGTGGTCCCCCCTTGGTGTGGACCCCTATTTCTCCATATTGCTGTCTCAAACAGATCGCTAATGGCTCTAGTGCAAGGATGTATAGCATTGGGGACCATGGGCAGCCCTGTCTCGTGCCTCTGCTAAATTGCCATTTATCTGAGATTATCGCTCCCATTTTGACTCTGGCTGTTGGGGCGCTGTACACCATTTTCACCCACAGCAGATACCCTGGTCCCATCCCGTATTCTTTCAAGCCCGCCATCATCCAAGACCACCTTACGTAGTCAAAGGCCTTTACTGCGTCTAATGAGACAAGACTATTGCTATCTCACTTGGGTCGCCCTCTGCATGTTCTATGATATGGTGAAGCCGCCTGTGGTTATCGAATATGCTTCTACCTGGGACGTATCCGGTTTGGTCGGGGTGTATTAGTTTGTTTATTATTCTCTTTAGTCTATTCGCCAGCACAGCCGTAAGAATTTTGCTGTCCTGGTTTAGCATGGATAGGGGTCTGTACGACCCACCCTCCATGTTAGGCTTGTCCGGTTTGAGCAGTGGAATAATCACTGCCTCCCTCAGAGATCCCGGCAGTCTCCCTCTCTCAAAGGCCTCATTTAGCATTGCTAATAGCGGGGGGAGCACTTCTTGTCTATACGTTTTATAGAATTTGCTCATGGGCAGGTGTAGTACCACTGTCTCTAATTCCTCTATTGTGATTGGGGCATCCAGGTCCTCCCTGTCTTCCTCATTCAGTTTAGGTAATCCTATATCTTCTAACGTCTCCTGAGTCTCCTGCTCTGCTGTCTCCCGTACATCCTCATAGAGGCGTTTTGAAAATCTAAGGAATCCCTCATTCACACCTTCTTGGGTGTTCCAGACTTGGCCCGCTTCTCCGGTATCTCCCTAATTGCTCGTTGTCTCGTTCTTGTACAGCCATGCGAGCATCCTCCCCGGTTTGTCTCCCCCTGTGTGTTGCTTTTCGATATATATTTTTCATAGTTCAGGTTACATAATCTCTCCCAGAGCCCACCACATTCCTGTTGTAGTTGGCTCACCCGTTCGGCGTCTCCCTGTGAGGTGCCCCCCCTTTCATAATTGTTTCTAGTTTCTTTTCTGTATCCTGTAGCTCTCGCTCTATTCCTCCTTGGAGCCCTTTGGATTTGGATATGGCCGCCCCTCTCACCACCACCTTAAAGGCTTCCCACAGGGTTCCCTCTGACTTCACTCTACCTGTGTTATTTTCGAAGTATCCAATTATCTCCTCCCTTAGGTCCTCTCGGAATGCAGTGTCCTTCAATGCCTCGGCTCTAAGCCTCAATGTTGGGATCCTGGCTCTAGGCGGCTGGTGTCGCCACTCTAGGACCAGGGGGGAATGGTCTGATAATATCCTTGCTTTGTATTCTGTATCTGTTATTTCCCCCACGAGTTCCGGGGCAGCGAACATATAATCCAGCCTCGTGTACAGGTACTGTAGGGTGGCATAGTGCGAGTACTGCCTATCATTCGGGTGTTGCTGTCTCCATATATCCTCCAATCTGAAGCCTCTCAACAGGGTTTGTAACGCTGTCGCTGCGGGGGTGGGTCTATTTAGCTTTGTGTCCGATCTGTCCATTTTGGGGTCCAGCGTACAGTTGAAGTCCCCTCCCCATATAACCGCGCCTCCTATATGGGGGCTGATTTTGCTATATAGTTTCCTGAAGTAGGCCACTGTGTCTTGGTTGGGGGCGTATGTGTTTATGATGCACAGTTCTCTGTTTTCAAGGAACCCCCGAACCACTACCATCCTCCCGTCTGGCTCTGCTGTAACCTGCAATATCTGGAAGGGCACATGTGGCGCCACCCAGATAATTACTCCTCTGGCATACGCCGAGTACGTTGCTCCCACAGTGTTCCCTCTCCACTTTTTCCCCACCACCTCCTGTTTCTCTTTCGTGAGGTGGGTCTCTTGCAGTAAGTTATGTCCACTTTTTGCCGTCTAAGGTACATCATCACCTTGTTCCTCTTTAAATAGCTATTAAGTCCCCTGACATTCCAGGTTATGATTCTAAGGTCTCCCATTATCCTGTCTGGTATCACCCTAGGCTCCCCGGCCGGTTATTCCGCCCGATCTCTCCCATCTCCCCTCCTGCTTCAAGCTACAGTGCATATGTATATAAGTTTGTTCCCCAACTACAACCACTGCAAGTCCCCCAACTCCCCTTTCTCCTCCCTCCCTGCCCAGCCCCAACTGTTGCCACTCCAAACTTCCCAGCTTCTCTCCCCCACCCCCACCCAATCCCTTCCCCAACTGTCCCCTTCCTTCTTCTTCCTCCCCAACCCCAACTTATGCCCAGCTCCATCCCTGGATCTCAGGCTCACCCGCCACTAGTACTTTCCTTGGCCACAGCCGATACTCGGTGCACGGCAGGGGGTACCGCCCTACTGGCGATTCGCCTACACTAACTATTGGGGGTAGGCCTATCTCTATCCTCGGCTCTCCCGTTGGGCAATAGTGTGCGCATTTCCATTTTAACAGTTCTAACCTCTAAATTCCAGTCCACACAGCTCCTCATTTGGCATATTTACAACGTTGCTAGCTACGCCTTATTGGTGCGCCCTATATGGCACCCTTATGCTCCTCTGCTGTCTTTGGGGCATAGGTTTAATTTAGCAATTTAGCGTTGCATCACTTATCCTGTCCTTGTCCTGGTCCGTCTGTGTCATCTGGGCAGCCTTGAGCATTCAGCCAATTCTCTACTTCCTCTGGGTCTTCGAAGAAATGTGCCTTGCCTTTGTGTAGGATCTTTAGCTTCTCTGGGTAGAGCAGCATGTATTTGTATCCTGCCGCCCTTAGTCTCCTCTTTATTACAATGTAGCCAAAGCGCTGTCTTTGCACCAAATTGGTGTAGTCCGGATAAACTGTTACTGTCGACGAAGCTTGGGTTATTGTTCCGCCTTTCCGGAAGAATTCCAGAATCTTTTCCCTGTCTCTGTAATTCAAGATTTTTGCAATGATCGCCCATGGGGGGGGGCCCCAGGTGGTGGTCTCCTTGCTAGGGCTCTGTGCGCCTGCTTGATCGCAAACCCCTGGGAGAGTTTACCGGCCCCTATTTCCTGGATCAACATGTTTTCCACGTACTCTGTGGGGTCTATTCTTCCTTCCCCTTCTGGCAGGCCCACCACGCGGATATTGTTGCGCCTCGCACGCCCTTCTGCCTCCTCCGCTCGAGTTTCCAGGTTGCGTACCTGTTGCTTCAGTATGTGGACCTCCTTGGCTGTGGTGGTGCCAACCTCTGTGTTGTTTTACTACCTCCCGTTTCAGGCTGCTTGTGCACTCAGCCAGTGCCCTCACGTCTTGTTTTAGGAGGTTGACGTCTATGCCAATGGCATCTATCTTGAATTCCAGTGCCGCTTTAAGGTCCGCAGTTGTGGTGGTCCACGAGGATTTCCTCTCTGTGATGGCTTGCAGGATCAATTGGTCTTCTCGTGGTGGGGCCGACGTGTCTTGTGGGCCAGTTTTTGCTTGTAGAGGTGTAGGCAGGGACTGCGACAGTTTTGTGAAGATGTCCATCGTTGGTTGTTTGGCTTTGATCTTGTCCCCTTTTTGCGCCATTGTCTCTTTGGGGGACCCTTGTAGTGGTGCGGGCCCAGCGGATGCCTCCCCCATACGCTTTTAGTGGCCCCACTGTGTGTGGCAGCGGTGTGGTTACTCCAGGGTCACTGCCCCCGTGGGGTCTCCGGGGTTCTGCTATTTATGGCCTTCCGCCTGTTGTCCCTCCATCCGGTTCACCCGGCCCCCACCTGGCTTCCGGTTAGGCAACCCAGGTATGATTGGGCCTTTCTCTATTGCTTCCTTGGCCTAGCCTCTGTGGTGGGGCTTCCGTGTTCTGGGTGCCCGGGTCGCCCAAGGCTCCAGTTCCATAAAGGGGGGGGCACTGCTGCAGCTTACTGTCCCCTGCTGGTGGTACGCTCCACCACACGACTGCTGGACCCCATCAGTATCTTGCCTCCGGAGGGCGCCCAGCCTCTCTCATGTTCTGTTGGTGCACAATTGTGCTGGGTGGTTCGACTTGTACTGCATGCGCTGCTGCCCCAGTTATGATGTCCACAGCTGCCTTCCTGCCCTCCTTGTGCACACCTGGGATTGTGGCTCCTCCAGTCTCCTGCTGCCGCTTGCCCAGTCCCTTGGATGCGCTCCCCGTGAGATTGACTATTTAGCCTGGGCTGCTGTGTTGGGGTCTGTGTGCTGCAACTCCATGCGTTTCGTTTCAGTCTCCCTGGGTACAGCTTTACATTAGGTCATAGGGCCCTCTATCACGCTCCGTGCAATGTGGCTTGTGATTCTGTGACCTGGCAGCCAGCATTTATGCCTTTGATCTTTATGCACCGTACCGACTCTGCTCCCGGGCTGCCCAGCTCTGCTTCGCCCCGTTGCACTGTGAATCTCCCACGCCGCCTGATACAATGTATCTGATCGGGGCTCCGTGTGAGGCTCACAACAAATGTATCTCCTTCCGTGCGTGGCAGCACTATTTCAGCGCTAGTCTTGCCAGCGGCTCACTGTCATCCTCAGTCCTGCACGGTCTGGCGTCCCGAAACGTTCCTTTGTTTGGGGACATCTGCCATTTTGTTGAGCCCCTGGGTGTCCTCGTTTTGGTGCGCATCTCTGGATCTAGCCCTTCTTTTCTCTCCGCAGGGCCTGCGATACAGGCCCCTTACTTTCCGACATCTGTGTGGTGGATTATGTTGATTTTCCTCGTTTTATGCTGCAATGCGCTTCCAGATCCAGTTCGGATGAACGGGAACCCACGGGAAGAGCAGCCCTACTCCATGGCTGCCAAGCCACGCCCCCCTCTTACGTGGAATCGTTAGAGTCTATATTGTTTTTGGAACTACTTATGGTAGATTTGAGTGTAGCAGATTGATATATTTTTTTCATGTAACTAATATTTTACTTTTCTTACGACGTCTCTTGTTTTAAAATAGCTGAAATAACGGTTCCTCAAGACTCATCAGTAGGTTTGTTGGGGTGACAAGGAGAAACAACAATAGGGTCTTGTAAATCTAATGGTTGGGAATCCGTTATTGTGTGAATTTCATCTATTTGGTGAGAATCAACACCAGGTGCAGAAATGGGCTGAGGAATGTCAGAAAGTAAGTCACTTGCATTTACATTCAGTATGCAAGGGACTTGCTCTAATAAGGTATGTAGTAGTGTTTCAAGTTGCGGTACTATCATATCTATTATCTCCCAAAACTGTGTTAATAAGTAGTGGTTGATCATTAACTTTCCTTTCGAGAGTCTTGAAGAGCTTGGTTGGACCCGACAACCCGTTATTCATTGCTACCTGGGTGATCTCAACGGATTAGCCGGAAGCTTCATTCCAAATGAGGGTCTCTGAATAGGTTTTACAAAAGATGCCGTAGAGCTCAATGAGGAGTTGAATGATTTCTTAGAATCATGATGACTGGTGAATGAGACAAATTTAAAGGGGCATGGTAGAGATTTCCGTCTAATTGTGTTTCGTGTACTAATACAGAAGTGTTCAACAATTCAAAAGCTAACATATAATAGGGGATGTATGCTTTGTGATTGATGACATAACAAAGTTAAAACGGGTAGGTGTTGAGAAGGCAAGGAAATATTCGTCTTAACAATTTGGGAGTAAAGTGTAGGTATTTGAGGCAAATCTGCTGAATGGATTAAAGCATCTGTTGTAAACCGTTGATTGATTGGTAAAGCCTTGCTGGTCCAATTAATAGAAGGTTCAGTTGTTAACAGCTTCTGCATGGGCCCTGGCTTTGTTTGCGACATTTCTGCCAATAAAACAGCATCTGGTATATCGTCGGTTAGGTGGGAGTCAGCAGGTCCGCGTCTCAACTGTTTTAACATTTTCGCCTCCACAGAAGCCGTAGGACAAGAATCTCGGGGAAGGAATTGTGTGGGAGCGCAACAGGAGTTCAATTGGCAATAATGCCGGATGTCTGTAGATAGTGATTTGGAACGTTGTTTCTTGCTTTTGAATTCATGAGGGAGGCAGGCAGTAGTAGTCGCCGCTGGGGAGACTGTCCGCAGAGATAGAGATCTGCCATTTTAGCAGAACCCAGAGGCATCGCTGATTTTAATGTGTACATGACTGATGTAAAAGTGAAGAGGACTTTTGGATGCAGAAATATAAATATTATAGGTCAAAGTAGAATGAGCAATGAATACATTTCAGGATAGACATGTGGCGGTAGGAGGCCCTACTTGCTGCTGTTTGCTCACCATCTGAACAGCAGCACAGCACTTCACAAGCACTCGCTCAGTGCGTGCAAATGCCAGATTTAAAGGGGCGAGCTGGAGTGGGGCAGAGTGTTTCTCCCCAAATATTAATCCAAATAAAGTTCAGAGAATTGTAGCACTAGTGTTCACTGGATCCACGGGAGAAAATGGCCTGCCAGCAGAACAGCACTCCACAAGCACTCGCTCAATGCACGCCTTCTTCCAAAACAATGAAAATGAATTGCAAATAACCCCTCCTGCCTTTCCGAACTAGCTGCTTTATTTTCATGTCTTCTACTGGATTCACATGATCAGAAAGTGTTTGCTTTTATGTTTAATATCATGTGTTTTTTACATTATCACAATAAAGTGCTGCAAGACTGTGTCTGACTAGCACTATCGCACTGTTTTGTTTTTGTTGCTGTTAGACTCTTAAGTCTTGAAAGTACAGGAGATTTCTTTAGGATAGTACAACTTTGCATTATCATATCGGTAGTGTTGCATTCAGGTGGGTAAAAATAACTGTACTGTTGTATTCTTTTTGCTTAACATAAGGATTTATAGATTTGCTGTGTTGACTTAAAATGAAACTTGTGTACTCTTCATATTTTTTCTGTGTAATAAATCTCACATTTGTATCAGCTAGAGGAGACGACATTTGCGGTCCAATGCAAGGTGCAAACTGGGCTCAAATCCGGTCTTCAGCTCTTGCATAAAGTGCATAATCCTGTGCAAATAATGTTATCACTGTACTGTATATGCCAGAAATTCGGATGTCACATACAAGCTTTGTTTTTATGTAGGCAGAGGAAGGACA
Source organism: Ambystoma mexicanum (assembly GCF_040938575.1). Lineage (NCBI taxonomy): Eukaryota > Metazoa > Chordata > Amphibia > Caudata > Ambystomatidae > Ambystoma > Ambystoma mexicanum. Next base: position 411,148,528 of record NC_090927.1, read on the forward strand.
TTTTGAAAGCTGTTAAAAACGGCATCTTTCCCCGATTTACCTCTCTTTAAATGGAAATGGCCTAAGCTACTGTAACCCTCCCTGTAGTGTCACTTTTTATACCCTTGGAATGTTAAACGGTGGTACCCTTGGTTGAGCCCTCCCCATCCTCCTATTGCCTGATGCAGGCCTCTCCAGTATCATGCAATTCTTGAAGCTATTCACTGTTGTATCTGTTGCACATTTTGGATACCTACTGTCCAGCATATTGTACTTAAGCTTTTCTTCCTCCGTCTAGCACTTACACTGGTTTGATTTCCCCAGGAACTTTAAATAACCTTTTTATGTATATGTCTCCAACGTCTGTGTATACTCCTCCCGACACCTTCCTTTTGGTCACCACAAAGCAAAGCTTGCTTTGCAGCTGGCACCTCATCAATACATTTTATTGGCGAGATGGTAGCACAGTACTAGTTTTTTATTTTGCATTCAGGGACTCTTAAGTACTAGCTATATAATGGGGAATCTGGGCCTTCAAGTGCCAGAATGCACAGACAAATGTTGCAACTGGACGGCCATTTCCCAACTAGAATGGGGCATGTATTGGTTTGTGTTTTGGTGGGTGAGGAGGCAGGAAGCAAGGTGTGAATATTTTGCCAACTCGGGTCTTATTTGGTACCCATGAATTATCGGGCTCCTTCACCTGTAGGCAACAGCATGTGGAAAATCCTCCCCTATGTGCTCCTTGTTGACCTCTCACCCCAACTCCCAGTGAGGAGGCTTTTTCTAGCTGGTAAGGTATGTTGAGCACTTGCTGCTGTGATCTATGGTAGTAAATAGTTCTTGGGTACCCTCTGTATATGTGCAGCCAGTGCGGTTTACGTGGTGTGTAGCTGCATTCATATTGGTATGTGTGAGTATCTGTGTCGATTGGTGGGAGACCCCTATTCTCAATTACCTTCAAGTACCTGCTGAGCTGACCGGATCTATTCTAGAGGTTCGGAGAATTGGTTGAGAGAAATTCTCTGTCTAATGTGGAGTTTCTTCTGATTACCAGGCTTGAGGTTGTCTTTCCCTGCGTGGCAGTTTCATCGCTGGGTAGAGGGAGACACGCCTAAAATGGGGCCACAACAGTAAATGAAGTAAACACCTAGACTTGGGACACCTGGATAGAGGGAGACACGTCCAATCGGAGGCACAACAGTAAATGCAGTTTATCCATAAGTATGTATGCTTCGTCTAATTGGACACCATTAACTTGCAACAGAAATATATTGGGAGGGAGGGGGAAGCTTAGTAACTCGTCATCACCCAAAAATTAAACCCATCAGTGGAGTGGGGCGTTGCCTTGCTTTTGAGTTAACTTATAAGTAAGGAAACATCAAATATTCATAGTTAAACAGGGTATCTAAATTCAACAAATGTGAAGAGAGTATGTCAGCAATCCGTGGAGTATGGCAAAAACTAGAACAGAAATTGTGCCTGAGGGAGGCGTTCACTGCCTGGTAGCGGCAAAGAAGCGACAACAGGTACCATTCTGTAACATTCGAGATTTTCACAATTCTGAACGAATTGCATGACCTAACATAAATATTTTCTGGGCGAATGTTGATGCTCTACCAAACCAGATCTGATGCACACTGTAACTGTGTTGCAGACAGAATTTCAGATTTTCGGAAGCGGACAGAGAGAAACTGCAGTGCGTGAAAGAGAGCAGTAGAGAGCAGGCATTCTGCTATCCTGGTGCGGCTTGACGATTCTACGTGTCCTTTCCTCTAACGGAGGCAGGCAAGCCTGCAGTAGCGAGGAACGAGGAGTGAGGACGCGAGCGGGCGGAGCGGGAGCAGGAGCCGCGGCTGAAGTTTGAAGCCAGGTGCCGGGTGCTGTGGGCCGAGCTGGAGTTGGATGCTGGAGGTTGGGTCCACCCCAGCGCTCCCAAAAAAAAAAAAACTGTCAGAGCTGCCTGTGCCTGTGCTGTGCTGTGCTCAACGCCCATAAGAGAGGTGAGGCGAGGGTGATAACGCTCAATATAAACTCAATATAGCCTCAGAAAAAACTCAGAAACGCTCAGGAAAACCGCGCGGCAACTGAGCTGAGCTCCATAGTGTGGGTATATGTGGGTATTGCGGTCAATGAGCTATTGAGATATTGTACTGCCTATCCTGCCTAACCTGCTTAACCTGCTGTGGATTATAAACGGCAAATTGCAGTTCAGTTCAGTAATGCACACCAGTAATTTATAGCAAATCTATCTTCTGCTAAAAGTGAAACTGTTTTGAGCAATTAGATTAAACTGATTGTGTGGGCTATTGCTTTTGCTACCGGGGCTGTTACAGCAGGGTTAAACACAGTTAAACATAGCCTAGTCTATTAACTCAGCCCAGCCTGCTAACCCAGCCTAGTGATACCTGGCAGTGGAGAGAGTAAAGGTTATCCAGCACTTGAACAATTCCTCACTATCCACTACTGTGTGAGCGCACAGGGCCCGTTTGCTTGTGATTTGTACGGTGACTGCGGGCTTGTTGCCTTTGAGCCGTTCAAGTCCCTGGTGGCTGGGAACCCTGCGCGAAGGAAAACAAGGATGCCTTTGTGCACGGAGGTGCCGGTTTGATACCTGTGTTGTGACTGTGGGCTTTTGTCCTTCGAGCCTTGAGCCTTTGAGCCTTCAGCCGCACGGGCTCATATCTCTTAAGTCCCGTGCGGGAGGCCAGAGGGGCCAGAGGGGTTCGAATTTGTGAGTGAGGCCCGTTTGGAATTGTCCATAGTTGGTATCAATTAGGGCGATGAAACTGCGGAGCAATGCACTTCAGGATGACCCGAGAGCCCCAGAATGGGAGGAGCCAAAAATGGCCCGCAGCCCCCTAACTCATGGCATGAGGGGGCCTTTAGAAGTAAATGAGAAGGCCCTGTCTCCGGCATTGGGGGTTCAACAGCTTCGGGTACAAGTGCATGCAGACCCATCTCTGGCCCCCCCTTACTACACCAGTAAGAACTTTTGGAGGGCAGGAAGCAGAATCTATCCTGGCGGATAACTGGAAAAAAGGGTCTTGAATTTACAATAACTACAAACAAAATTCAAAAAAAGATTGATGAACATTTTGGAGAAAGGAAACAGTTTTATGTACCGGAAATGAATAAAGATATGGATACATTCTCAAGCCTTATTAGAAATCATAAAGGGTCTAATGAGTCTGCCAGGCCTGTTCTGGACCTGGACACAAGTGATCAAACGTTAAGTAATCTTAACCTGTCTGGTCCAGACACTAACCTAGAGCTTGCAGGTCCATCTCAGGAAGCAGTAATTGAAGTACCATCAGTCCTAGACTTAAGTGACCCCGAGGGGGAAAATGCTGAAAAAAGGGTCCAGTCAAATGACAACACATTGAGTGCACTCAATTATGTTTTGAACTCGTTAGTGTCCGTGTTCGAACTTTTGAAAACTGAGGTGCAACTTCATTCGGGCTCGCTAATGAAAATGACGAAGGGGGTGGCTGCTCTAGACGGGGCAGTAGTGGGTTGTTGTAATGTCATCAATGCAAATGTGCTGTCGAAACTGCATGAAATGCAGCTAGAGTCAGTTAAACAAGGGCTGGACATCTCAGCTCTTCAAAGGTCTTGGGCAGCCAAAAATAAATCGGAAGAGATTGGCAGATCTCTAAACCATGCTTTCCTGTCCCAACTCCAATTATTAAATCAAAAACAATTGGAGCGGACAGCGTCAGAGCCACTAGAGGTGATTAGCCAACAAATGGATGACACCCCGTTGTCGGAGTCGATTCTGGAAGAGTTTTGCAGACTGGCAAATGTGGTAGAGGGGTTTCAAGAAGAAGATCCAGCTGGAAATCCACCCCCAGTCATCCCCAGCATTCAGTCGGATTCCCAAGGCGAGGAGACCCCAGCAGCTCGTCCCCAAAGTGCAAACCTTGGGAGGAAAAAAAATCGAAAAAGGGAAGCAAGAAGGATGAAAAGACTCAAAGAAACAATTGAAAGTAAAACATAAGAAGCCAGATCCTAACTCACCTGCTAAGAAAGCTGGTTTCTCCCATCCAGCGGTAGCTGAGGATGACCAAGAAATTGTTGAACTTGATTCAGTGAATAGTCCACAGGGAAAAGGTGAGGGTGCGAAGATGAAGAACAACCAGGGAAGAGCCCCCCAGGTTGCCCAGAAAGACGGAAAGAAAACCAGCCTTAATAAAATCAAGGCCACTTCGAGTGTGACATCAAGAGGCTCACAAACAGATAAGACTTTGAACAAACAGGAAGCGGCCCCAGCTTCATCTAATTTGAAGAAGGTTATCAAGCTAGCACCCATTTTTCTTAAAGTAAAACAAAAATCGGGGTCGAAATCATCCCCGGTTAAGGGTGGGGCCACAGTCGAACCAAAAACTAATGTAAAGATCGCTCCAATTTTTCTGAAAAAACCTACAGTGCAAAATCAGAAGAAACCAGCATCTCCGGCAGTAGAAATAAAACTGGGCGAAGGTAAATTTAGGTGCTTGGGAGACTTGGCCCTTGTCTTGGAAAAATCAAGACTATTGGAAGAAAGTGCAAGTTCATCTCAGGTGATTACTGGAAATCTGGAACAAATGTCCCCACAGAGGGAGGAAAAAACTACTACGGACTCACTCTATGTGATGCCAATTATTTGGCTCTCTTTAACTGCCAAAAAGCAGGTAACATTTTTTAACCGTGGGACCATACTTTCTCTTTTGAAAAAAGTTCTGAGTTTGATTCTAATTAACAGTAAAGACATAGAATCTGTTAGATTCCCTGATCCAAACAACCCTCTCCTGGCAGAAGTGGGCTGCGCATCTAGTAATGTGTTCGAGGCAATTGAAGATGCAAAATCGGATTTAAGGATCTTGGACATATTGGTTCTAAAAAGCCAACCAAAACTACTGCAGCCACGGAATGTGGGAGTTGGAAAGAATGTTCATTTCCAAGAAGGGGTCACCAATCCGCAAACCACCACCGAGATGCCTAAAGCCACATGTGAAAAGACGAATGTTTCCAACAAGGACAATACCTTAGCCCTTCTGCCAAGTATTCTAACGGAGGTTTTTCAGAAGCTGGGTCACACAATGCATTGATCTCCCAAGGAATCAGAGAATATCTGTGGGGAAAAGAACCACCAAAAATGGCCACATGTGGGTAGAGTGGTTGAAAGACTGGGGTTTGAAAATGTCTAATGGGTGTCTTCCAGGTGATGTCCCGGCTAATCCAACCAGGATCCAGGGCACCTCTGCCTCAATATTGGACTACCTTTTTTTATCTGGTGGTCTTTTTGAACAGAAAGTAAACCTGAATATAAAAGAGGGGGCGGTAGTGACCATCTCAGGTTGGAACTTTTCTTCCCAGAAATCTCAGCAGAAACCTTGCCACGGATGCCTCAGAAGCTAACAGCTTGGAAAGGCAAAGTTCGCCTAATGAAATATAAGGCCGGGGAGCTGATTTAAATGAAAGGCTTTCTGTAATGCCAGAAGAAGTACAAAGAGAGAACTGCTCCCCATCAGGCTTTATTAAATTAATTTGGCAAACTTGTCCTCCGAAGCTAGGAGGGGGTAGGCCGAAACATATCCATCGGCACGTGTATGACGAAGAAACGATGGCTAAGAAAAAAGATCTAAATGGTAGATTGAGGTTCATAAAAAAAGACTCTTCCATCAGTAAATTTGAACAAGGGGTGCAAATAAGTCAGCTTAAAAACAGCTATAAACAATGGTTAGTGGCTAGGAATGTAAAAAGGTTCCAACAGGACAGAGAGCACATATTGGAGGTTTTAGGCAAGAGAGATGCTAAGGGGCTTTGGGATACCATGCATGAAATGGAGGGGGAAAAAACTACCCAATTGTGCAAGAGGGTGAGTGGATCAAATACCTAAAATCAGTTTTTGGTCAACCAGCAAGAACAGTATGTGACTATAACATTAAGGCAGAATGGCGGCTCGATCTTAACACGCCTGATATCGAAGATATCATTACGAAGGCTTCGTCCTCGAAGGTGGCAGGGCCTAATGGGCTGACTTATCAAGTCCTGAAGAGTAATCCAGCGTTATGGGCAAGACTGCTTAATTGGCATTTTAGGGAAATCCTGGCTCAGAAACAATTACCATCATCATGGCGCACTGCTACAGTTATCCCATTATTCAAGGGGGGGGGGCGATAGGGAGGCGGCGAAAAATTATCGCCCCATCGCCTTGTTGGATATTGACAGCAAGATTTTTATAAAAATCTTGCTGGGGGAACTGGAAGTCTGGGACAAAAAAACCAGAATGCTCTCACAATGTCAAACTGGCTTTAGGAGGGGTCTCTCAACAGCAGTGAATGGCATAGCATTAAATCTCCTGAGTGAAAAAACCCATGGGAAGGGAGGTGAACAACTCTATGGTGCTTGGGTAGATTTCTCCAGGGCCTTTGACCAAGTGGACAGGGGAAGGTTGTGGATGAAATTAAGGGCTAAAGGCATCCCAGAGGGGCTCCTGGCAAGGCTTATAGAATTCCATAAGGAGAATATCAGGGTGAGATTAGATGCAGAGGGTCATCTGTCAGAACCTGTGACAGTGAACTGGGGGTTAGACAGGGTTGTCTTGGGGCCCCGCTATTCTTCAACCTGTATACTTCAGATATGGGGGAGTTTCTAGCATCCGCGGCGTTGGCCAGTCCCTCCCTAAATGGTAAGAAAATACACTGCCTGGCCTACGCCGATGATGTGGTAGTTCTAGATAAAACAGCCATCGGGTTACAACATCTACTTAATGGTATTCACAACTATGCAGCTGAAAATGGGTTCTCTCTGAATCCTAACAAATCAAGAGTGTTGGTATTTAGGCAAAGGATTAAAAAAATATTATTTCCAGGATGGTCAATGGGGGGGGGGGCAATCAAAAGGGTTGGGGATTTGGTTTACATGGGTTAAAAATTCTATGCCACACCGGCATCAAGTAAAGCAGACTCTGACCTTGAGATAAACATAAAACCCCTTGCAGCTCAGATGAAAAGAATACTCTGGAAATACGGTAAATTTTCATTCATACCTATCCTCAAGTTTTATCAGGCTAAAATCGTTTCTGTTCTATTATTTGGGCTAGAAGCCTAACCTCAATTGTGGAACACATCCTGGCAAAAATGGGAAGGTCTGGTGTGGAAACACGCCTTGGGACTACCAATGAGTCTATCGATGGACAATATCAGTTTCGAACTGGGCCTAAGATCATTAAAATCCCAAGCAGAGTGGAAACTGTTGATCCTGCACCACCGCATTATGTCATCACAAGACCAATCCCTCTATACAGATATGAGAAAACATCTGGAGGCTGGCAATTCTCACCAGCTGGACAGACTTGACTCACTGGCGAAGGAATGGCAGGAGTGGGCAAATATAGACTCAAAACTGTTGCATGAAAATCCATTAAAGGCCAAAAAAAATGGGAGGAAATGGACAGGATTAGGACCATTGGGAAAATAAGATCAGGGTTATATCCAAATTCCCTACAAAGAGCAGAAGTGAAACTGGGTTTCCTCAGCAAATATCTAATAAAATTTACAGACTGGAGAACAAGGAATACGTTTTTCAGACTGAGATTGAACATCTTACACACTGGGGAAATACTGGCAAGAAGAGGCATGGGAGCTTCTGCAGTAAGCCTTTGTCAATCATGTACCAAACCTGAAAACCAATCAATCAAACATCTGATGATGGAGTGTGTGGGAACGAGAAATTCTAGACATCAATTTCTCAGTAGATTCATGTCCGATGTATCATACTGGGCACACGACTGCCTTTGGGAAAGCCTGATTGATGGACATTCGCATCAAAAGACGATTGCTGTAGTCAAGATGCGTGAGGACTGTAAGATAGAACTGTAAAATCCTTTTAAAGATTGTGTAAATTCTGTTGGAATTGGTCTGGATGTGAATGTTTTGTTTATTAATTGTATACTTTTTTTCGCCTTCGTTTTTTACTAAATTATGTATTTGATTTGAGATTTGTGAAAGGTTATATTTTCTTTGTAACCATATACAATAAAAAATAAAAATAAAAAGAAATTGAAACATGCATTGGGGTGGTAGCAGACTCGAGACAAAGCCTGGAGAAGGTAATCTCCTTCACTAAATACAGAAAGGACGGTCTCGAATGAACAACCTTTGCATGCTAGTAGTAACAGCATTGGTACCCACTATACCCATAGCCAGTTTTTTTAGAATGATTAATAAAGAAACTCTTGTAAACAGCTCCCTTTTCAAGCATCTTTCTGGTCGAAAGAGCTCACACAGTGCTAGGACCAAGAACCCCACCTGGAGAGAATCTGAGACCATTAATTTCCCAGATTATGAATTTGAGAGAAAGGTACACTGTTTCTTGAGCAGCCAGGGAAACAGAAAAGTCCTGCAGTAGGAACAATAAAATCAGCAGATATGTGGACCTAACCATGGCTATACAAAAAGCAAGGAAAGATTCACCAGGGATCAAACGTGCAGTGCAAGTGTTAAGAATTTTAATTGGGCGTCACACGCCGGACCAGGACCCTTGCCATTAGCCTAGGATGTAGCGCTCAATTAGAATGCTTTTTCCTTAATTTCCTAGAAATCAGATTGAGTAGGCACCCAACCCGTCTTACACCCCCTTTTACAAATACTCCGGGTCACAATGGACCATGAACCATGCCGGTTGGTGGGAATGCAATATTTATTTATTTTAAATTCAAAGAAAATCACACAGTTTTAATATTGGGCAGTAATCACCAATGGGGTGATAATTACAATGTAAACTGATGAAATACACTTGGTTGACCTTCTACTAGAACATAACCAAAGCCCAGGTGAATAGGAGCAATTTTACTGTTCGGGTAGATCGCACCCAAGTTATGATTCCCCCCTGCAATGCTCCCTCAAACCTCAGTTGATCGAATTTTGGGTGGATAGAAAGGAGCAGCAAGGAGTCAGGGATACTAGGTAGCAAACAGAATGAAAATCCGACCTTCCCTCACGAAAAACCGTTGCAATTGCATAAATGACACTCGGAATTGGTAAATAATTAATTTACATGTGAATAAATGAGGTAAACTAGCAACTATAAGGAAAGGTATGAACATGGGCATACAGTTCAAAAATCAACTTGAAAGTAAGAACACAGTGCAGCCAAAATTGCACGTTGGAAAGTTGCATTTTCTGCTTTTTACAGTTTTAAATGTCAAAACGGGTTTGAAAAAAAAAACAGGTGAAATTGACAGAATCGGAATGCGGTTTTTAGGCTGGGTGATAGATGCACATCACAGAGATGATAGGAGAATGAAAGAGGGACTCTAGCGGGAGAACTGGATGAGATTTTCAAGGTGAAATGAAATTCGGATTTGGGAAAGTAAAGCAGTTAAAAGAGAAAATTGGTTTAAAAAGGAAAGGACAAATTTCACTTAAACTAGTTTTAATAACTTTGTTGTTAAAGAAAGACACGGTACGCTCCAAGGTTAATTTGCAAGGTTAACCTTTCACCCCGCGTTCGGCTCTATGTGGGAATTCATTTAAATTATTCAAAATATGACTAAGGACTAATGCAAGACACAAATGGATGGAAGAATTGCGCTAACACTAGAAAATCAAGGAACATAATACACAGAGGATTCAGACTATCTTAAACAAGTTATCGGGGTATGGATGGGATTACTTGGAGAGTGGAACAAAGATTGGGTATCAAGATGGGGTATACTATGTGTTGCTATGGGATGGAGAAATACTCACAATCAGCGCTTGAGTTTGGGATTTGGGACAGCCAACCGGGTTTCTGGACTCAAAGGATCTGGTCACCACGGCAGACTCTTCTGGCAAAGGCAGCTGGGCAAAGGTCTGGTCACGGCACAGCGATGCCTTCGCTGGAAGAACCGGGTAGTAGTCAGCCTATGGTATGTCGCCTCCTCCTTAGGGGCAGATTGAACTGAAGGTGGGCACTGAGTTTTATGCGATGTGTTTTTATGAGATACAAAGCCAACCCCCCATCATTTTTGCAAAAAATCAGTTCTGACATGAATTGCACCTTTTTATAGTGGTGGCGCTTTCACAAATCATACAGGCAAATTGCATATTCCACACAGAGCATACTACTCCCACTCACAAGTTTGTAGGACTTTGTTTTGTCCTTCTAATAATTTTTTGTCATTTTCAGTGAGAAATATTTTACCTAAAATTCTGTAACTTTATACATGTAAACCTATTATCATAAGGCATGTTAGTGTTGAGTTTCAAAGTGGAACCTTAAACACTTTCCTCAGAATATACAATTTTCCATCATTTCCGTCCCCAACATGCTAGTGAAGGCTACCACGTCTTAATTTGAAGCCACCAAAATTGCATTTAAACATTAAACCTTTTACATTCTGGCGTGGTCCGGTTGCAGAGATAATAGTCTTAAAATGTATTAATAAAATAGTCTTTTGAGCCAGATGGCCAGCATTGTCTCCCAAATAAGGGCATAACTTCCAAGGCTGCTGTGGAGCTGGCTTTGAAGCCCTGAAGTTGAGGGGAGGTGTTATTTGCAATTTCACAGCTCTATTGTAACAGGGCCAAGCCCAGACACAAAGTCTGACGAGCTTGTGATATGCTTCCTCTTGGTCCATTCAAAGTTTCCAAGGGGGTGGCTCCTTTTGCGGAAAGGCCACTCCTGTTGCCAGCACACAAATGTCCTTTGAAGCCAAGCAGGAAAACCTGTCTTTCTGGTTCCTCAGTAAGGCAAATGCATTTATTTTATTATTTTTTTCCCTGAGCCAAAAGGCAAGGCTGTTGGAATCAAACATTATATAACAAGGACAGGGCCATATTCAACATTACACTTTTAAAACAGACATTTTTCTTGTTTGTAAAAGCAACCCTTTTTACACGTGGGGAATTCTGCTGGGCTGTCACTTTCAAATGCGGCCATCCTACATTCATTTTCTGAATCTTTCCAAAGCCCCAGTCATGTTTCTAATACACAGACATCTGTCCAAGTAAAGATCCCTTGAAACTGACATATGCACAGAGATATAGGGTTTCTTTTGAAGAATTTATCTGGGATATTTTGTAGCAGAAAAGTCCAGTGTTTTTCCATACGGCTGGGAATAAAGTTGTTTGTGATTTTACAGATTTTTCCTGACAGTCTGTCATTTAGTGAGAACTGCTTTCTTTTGCTAGAGCACAACTTGAATATGGCTGGGCATAGCTGGGTCTTACTGGATCAGAACTGTATATTGTTGAACAGATGAAAAAGAGCATAAGGGCAGCATCACTTTAAATGTAAAACATTTCCTTTTTCAATGGGAAATTCTGAGCTAGCAGCAAAGCAGCGCTGCATTTCAATTCTCTTCTTTGGTGCGCATAAGGAAGCACACTGGAAGCTTTTCCTGGTGTGTTCCCTGTTTCATCTTGCCCCATAGGTGCCTGGCAAAGACAGCGCAGCCATTATTTTGGTGACTGCAAAACGCAGTTTTAAGGCAAGGCGATAGTGCTCAACAGTGCCAGCACAGCCATTTTGCTGGTAACTGCTGAAGTGCAGATTGGTGATGGAGGGGAATTCTGCTGGGTGGGTAAATGTACCCCACACAAGATATGCAGCTGCACTATGCTGCACCCTGCAAAGCCTAATATAATGAAGAATGAGAAGGCAAATTGTCTTTCAAACCCTATAGTGGCAATGGATTTCATCGAACAGGTTCTGCCTACTTCACAAAACAAAACTGCCACTGAGATTAGAGGGAAGCAGGACCTAACTGGGAGAACCCCTCCTGCCCTCTATGTGGAGACAAGGACTCCCTCTCCTTTGAGGAACTTATTAACATTACCTCTTCATCCATACCCTTTAAGAACTTATACGAAGAAAGAACTATATATTATTATAAACCAGAAAATGTGAATATGTCTTTAAGAAAAGAGATGCATTTAACTGAGACAAGGGAGATGAATAAAAGAAATTATAGCTATATATTCCCTTGATTAGCTGTTTCTAGTCAGTCAGCATCCTCGCTTGTGACACCGTTCCCCTCCTTGTCCTTCGCTGGGCCGTCTTGGCGTAGGACTCCATGGTAGTTTGCTTGCCTTTATTTTTGTTATGTCTGGCCGCCATCCTTGTAAGAAATACTTCTCGCTGTCCTTGCAGCTCTAGCTCCCTGTGCTTCTTTATTCGGTACAGGTTGAAGCCTCGTTTGTGTGCTTGTTTAGTGCGTTTTAATACTGCGCGGCCGCTTCCGCTGCCTTTGCAGAATGACTATGTTAGGATCTCTCCTCCTCCTACTTTGTGTCCGGCTTTAGCAGTTCTGCTTTGTTCAGTAGTTGGCGCTCACACGACAATGGCACGTGGCCTGGGACTGCCTTGCAAGCTTACTCGAGCAAGCGACTCGCTATTCGGTCTCCTTTAACCATCTGCTTCATTACTTGTCCAGGGGGTGTCTTAGTTGGGGTGGGGTTACTTGCCCACCTCAAAGTTATCTGCAAATGCAGGCTTGCCGCCCTTTGAATGTTCCGCAGCTTCGTTTGGTGCCCGAGGATCTGTGCCGGAGTCCCCAGGGCTGCACAATATTATGTTGTCTTTGGGGAAGGAGGAGGGCCTACTCCCCCACAAGCCTAATCGGGCTTGTGCAGTGTATAGTCAGATGGGGTGCGCGTTAACCCAGCCAGCGTGCTCCAATTTCACCAAATGATGGTGCCCAATTGCGTGGCCCACCCGGGCCAGTTTCAGCCCCTCCTATTGACAGGATGGCCCTCACCACTAATCTGAAACTTTGTTGCGCAAGGCAGTGGGAATACGGGCCCTTATTTCGTAGCAGTGCCAGTGGCCCTTTGTCACCTCATATCCGGCCCTGCTACCCACTCTCTATCAGTGCATGTTTGCCTGCCTTGGAGCCCTACCTCTCAGTTCGCCTGCAGGTCCCGATGGTTGTTCGCTTTGGCTTGGGGGCCAGCGGCTCACACAGTATTCAGTGTACCGCGGCAGGAGATCGCCAGCAGCCCCCCTCTCCTTACCACTGCTTAGCTTCAGATGCGCAACGTTACCATTCCTGCTTCTATATCGTGGCTGCAGGGACCGCTGCACAGGCCTCCCCCCACCCCCACAACGCTTTCCATACACCTCTCTGTTCCTCCTTGCCTCCGGATCCTCTCTAATCTGCTCTGCACTGAGGGCACTGTCTCCCTCACAAGACCTTGTCTGCTTCGCTATGCTCTCCGGGCTGCTGTTCACTGCCCGAACTGGCGTGTCTGAGCCCAGACCGGGATCCCAAGGGCGTGCACCTCCACACTGCCTTCAGGCTTCGTCCTCGCCCTGTATCGGAGTGCAATGGAGTCCCTCCTCTCTAGATCTGCAGGATAAGGGTAGCGCTTCCCCTCAAGTGCCTGCAAGGTTCCGTACCGATCGAGCGGTCAAGACTAAGTCTCAAGAGGGGTGAGGGTGACCGAAAGACCTCAATGAGCACACAAAGCAAGGACACTTACAAATTACTCCAGACAGGTGTTATATTAAAAATATAGACACATTTATTACAAGGCCTTTGTAACATCGACCATAGCAAAGAATCACAATAATACTAAAGTAAATCAACACATCACAATCAATACAATATATATACAAGACCGAGGGGTCTAAGGAGTTAGGAGCACGTAATATGTAAACCACCTAGATGGGGAGGAAAACAGGCAGTCCAAGTAATCCTTAGACCCAGTTCGACATCTGAAATACACCTAACTAGGAGCAAGTCCGAGCCCTACGAAGAGAGGAGCCTTATGCTCAAAAGAACCTGCACGCGCTGGTGCCAATGGACAAAAGAGGGCCTCTTCGAGGATATCGGGCAGTTCAGTAAGGTGAATGAAGCGATGCAGAACAAGTCCCCACTACTCAAGCAAGGCCTCCACTTCTGGGCAGAGGCAGGGTGAGAGTGCGGGATAAAGTCGCTATTTCGCAACAGCGGTAGAAAAGAAATGGGCTCCTGCGCGAGGGGCCACGGGTTGGGGTATGGACTACTCACCGGTCCCCGACGCAGGCAGACCCAGACTTCTCCAGTTCAGTTCACGTTGCTGGTAGGTTCAGCTGCGTTGATCAGGACTTCTTGACTCCGTGTAGATTCTGAGTAGCAGGATGCAGGGCCGAGGGTGTCCCAAATGCAGCGGACGTGCACAGGTTGTTACCACAGCAGGGCAACCGCGTTTACTCTGGTCCGGGCGCACTCGTCTCACTTCAGACCTGGGAATGCCAAGTGTACGAAATTCGGTGTGAGGGTGCCGTGGACGCAGAGCAAGCAGTAAACCAAGTTTCGAAGGCTTCCCCGAAACGGCGGTGGTGACAGAGCAAAGCGTCCTGCGTAAGCTGGTCAGCCCACTGGTTGGTCCAGGGACACTTCCGAAGAGGCTTACTTGCAGGGTTTGATGAAGGTGCCGGGAATAGTTGATCCCACTATTCCAATGGGTCGAAGCGCCTTCGCAGACCTTCTAGGACGATCAGATGCAGAGGGGTCTCGCAGGACGACAGCGGCTCAGGATGCCAAACCTTCAGCGGGTCACAAGCGGTTCCTCGACTCAGCTTCTTGTTGCAGGATACTTGGCTCCTTATGCCTTGTTCGGTGTGAACTCAGGAGATCGACATGGTAGTGGTGTTTTCAGCCTCCTCTTATCCAAAGTTCCCTTTGTGCCAAAACGGAGAGGACCCAATGGGAGATCTACTCACAAACACTCACATCATACGTGGACCCATCACGGACCACGGTGGTCCCAGGCATTCAGGACACTCCAGACTCTCTGGCACCCAGGATGTGTATTGGGACCAGACATCCCAGCCCACATCCTGGAGGCACACACAAGGCATGCAGAAGCCCGCAAAAGCTTTGGGGTTTCGTAGGAACGTGCATGACTAAATAAGGACTGCCCTGGGTCGGCTCGACCTGGGGGAAGGTGAAGGGGCAGGACGGTCAGCGTACAGGACAAAGAACCTCGTGGCATGGCCATTTTGGAGCCAGGCCACTCATTTGTGCCAAACGCGGTAAGCGCGGATGACATGGCGAAAAAGGGTTCAAAACACAAGAGAAACGATAGCTGCCACCAGTCCCGTCGTGGCACACTTGCACAGTTCATAATAAGTCCAGCGAGAGTTTCTAGGGCCTTTGGAATGACTAGAGATCCAAGAGCGCGGTAATGTAAGTTACGGTGCACTCTTGTTTCATGTTGCACAAAAGCTGCAACATGAGGAAAGGACAAAGGGAAACAAAGTCTCCCAGTACTGACTGTTTTAAGGGCATGTCAGTTTCCCCATAAGAATTGAGCGAAAGCCCAGAGGAGTGCGGCGGAAGGCTGCGCTTCTCTGGCAAAGTCTAGATCAGGGTGTAAAACAACAGCAAAAAGTTTGGGGGTTGACACATGGAGGAAAAAACTGCATACAATTATGAAATCTTTCCTAACAGCAGACACTGCGGGACAACAGGTACGTAGTTCCCCATAAGGAGAGGGATGGGGGCTACGCAGCACCGACTCATCCAGAGGAAGCTCAGAGTGGTAACATATTGGAACATCTATCCCCCTGCCTCTGTGGGGCCATAGAAAAGCAGACTGAGAGAAAAACCCAGAGAAGGTTAAAAGGAAATTAATTTCTGATGCTTGTTAATCTGCTTAGAATCACATGCTCTGCATATGGTCCGACATCCAGTGGTAACCGCAGAGTATTGCATCTTGTCTTTCGGGGACCGAAAGGGGACGTCGGCATAGGCGTGTCTATAACACTATCCCTATTGTGACGTGTGTAGTACCCAAAATCTCTCACGCGCTGAGGTCCCTCAGATTGTTTTTTTCCGCCCAGATAACTGTTCGTCCTATAGCAGAACTCTTACTAGAGACATTGGTTATCTTTACCGAATTGTCGGTTTATTCCCCGTTAAGTCACTTCGCCAATAAGAACATCTTCGACGAAGACTATGGGAGAATCGTCTACGGCTGTGGATTTCGGCACCTAAGATCCAGTGGCCGGATTTCCCACGTGGTCGGGCCCTCTGGCCGACTATACAGTAAGGAGAGTGGGGTCAGGGTGGCCATACGATTTAGTATGTCTTTCCTCCTTTCCCCTCTTTTCCCTTTCGGTCTGGTCATCCTTCCCCTTTGCCTGTCTCTAGAGCTTGACGAGAAGCGTTGTGCGGCGTGCAAACTCTTTCGGCCCAAGACCCTTAAGGAGCGCTGTGTAAAGTGGTCGGCCGCGTACGGTATGTCACGCGTGGAGCCGCCCTCCCCCACCGCCACGCCAGCCGAAAGTGACGGGGGTACTTCGGATGACCAAACGTCCAACGCGGATGTTATAGATCTTGAGGCGGACAATTCTAGGTCTGCTATGCCTGTCCCTGACCCTTCCAGGCTCGACTCTGGTCTTGCTACAGGGACTACACCCGGCGACAGGGGCGTACAAGCGCATCGCACTAAGCACACAACCCCTACGCCAATTTCGACACCTTCATCGAAAAAAGGCAAAAGCGCCAACGGGCCTGCCGAAAACTTTGCCGGTTCCCTCGGATCGTTCAGATCCAAAGCCTTCCCGGCATCCGCAGCAGCATATTGCGACTGGGCAATCAAAACAAACCAAAGGCGCTACTCCAAAACCTACACGCGTCGAAGTTTGGGAGCCCGACGCTTCGACGATTTCCAAGGCCTCCGTAGGCCCGAAAACTAAGGCTAGGCCTCTACCCGGAAAACCGACCGCTAGGCCTCCTGGTGCCGCGGACGGTATTTCTACTGCCGACAAATCATCAGAACCTTTGTCTCATGACGATTCGGTGACTATCCAAAGTAGCATCGGAAGAATTGCAGCGGCGGTGGGCCTTACTCCGGTTCCGCCTAAAGTTATGGGCCAAGCCGCGGAAAAGATTTTGGCGGTTTTGTTCCTCGATTCCGATGAGACGTACCTAGATAGTCAAGAGCCTCTCTCCGACACCCTGAGAGGTTCTTTGCGACGCCACAGTGCGGAGAATGTCGTTTCTCCTCACGTAGGCCCCTTTGGGTCCTCTAAATGGACTACAGAAAAATTTGAGGGTTATATGGATCGGCTGGAGCAGATTATCAATTCTTCTGATCATCCTCCCCCGAAAAGGTCTCGGGTAGACCCTAACCCCCAAATTCAAGAAGTTCAGTCTCATGTTTTCCAACAAGAAGACGTGGTCCTTATGGATACATATAGAGACATCTATAATGAAGAAGAAGAAGAAGCTTCTTTTCTCAAACTATGAGGAAGATCAACAGGATACGACGGACAACTGGGAGGAAACCCAGCAGGAAGGTCAAGACCCTTGGACACAGCAAGAACAGGACACTGATATTTTGTGCCTAGACTCTCCTCCGTCCACCCCGGCTCGCCAGGCCTCCCCTGTGGGTGACCAAATGGCTTTCAACTCCATGTTGGAAAAAGCAGCTGAATACTTCAAAATTGCCACTGAAGAGGCGGTACCTGAGCAGGATTTCGTGGAGGATATTATTAAGGAAAAACCTCTGGCGAGTCAATCCATCCCCCTCTTTAACTCTGTTAAGAGACGGGTAGCTCCCTCATTGGTCTCACCTGCTCAGACATGGGCAGTGAACCCGAGAGTCGTAAAATAATTTTGGCCTTCTCCCTCCGACCCTCTGTATATCAAAGGGCACGACATCCCAGACTCACTGGTAGTGACTACCACTCGAAAGAGGGCAGGGGTACCCCTTGCCACGGGAGAATCACCACCGGACAAGGAGTCTAAAAGGTTGTATGCCCTGGGCAAACGTGTCACATCAGCAGCTGCATACACAATTCGGGTTGCTAATAATACTACGCTATTAGCAAGCTATGCTGATGCCCAATGGAACTTGCTCCAAGAAGGCCTCCAGGAGGTTTCTGAACCCGCCAGGGCAAAGCTTCTCGCCATTGTTTCGGAGGGAAGACTGGTTAACCAGAATGTGGTTGAAGAACACCCTGGACACTGCAGAAATAGCATGCAGGTCTCTAGCACAAGGGACTCTTCTGAAAAGACACGCATGGCTGCGTACATCGGGATTTAGACCTGAGACTCAGGCCTCCCACATTAATAAACCCATTGAGGAGACTAACCTCTTCGGGAAAGCAGTGGATGAAGTGTTGGAGACAGCCAAGAAGGAGCATGAGACTATAAGGTCCTTGCACCGAATTACACAGAAACCCTCCTCCCAGAGGGGTAATAATTCTCAGCGGTCCTTTCGAGGGCAAGCCCGTGCTGGTCAAAACAACTACGGCACGGGTAACTTCAACACAAATCAAATATCTGGAAGCCCTACTTACTACCCCTCAAGGGGTCAGAACGCAGCAAAGGTAGAGGAAGAGGCCCCAATCCCAGAGGAGCCACAGTCTCTGGTCAGAAATGACCACCAAGTCCAGGTCCCTTCCCATGTCTCCCCGGTCGGGGGGCGATTACATCTTTCCTCAAGGCATGGGAGGGGATAACTTCCGACCAGTGGGTCTTAAAGACGGTCGCCCACGGTTATTGCATGGAATTTGCCCGACCTCCACAGTTCAGACCGCCACGCTCACGGCGCCTTTCACCGGACCATCTGGAGATCCTGATCCAAGAGGTGGAAGCAATGCTGGGAAAGGACGCCATAGAAGCCGTCCCTATTCTTCAGGTAAACAAGGGTATTTATTCAGTGTACTTTCTTGTACCCAAAAAGGATCTCCCCATGCGTCCTGTTCTAGATCTGCGCCCAGCGAACAAGTTTATAAAACCCCAGAAGTTTTGCATGGTAACACTGCAGGCGGTGATCACATTGCTGAAACAGGGGGACTTCATGGCAACATTGGACATGAAAGATGCATACTTTCATATTTCAATGTTGCCAGCGCACAGAAAATACCTAAGGTTCATGATCCAGGACAAACACTACCAATTCAAGGTACTCCCCTTCGGCATCGCCTCGGCGCCAAGGGTGTTTACCAAAGTCCTGGCAGTGGCAGCAGCACACCTGCGCAGACTATCAGTCCCAGTTTACCCTTACCTCGACGACTGGCTCATTACGGGGGACTCGTTCAACGCTTGTTTTTCGAACACCCAAAAAACGGTAGATCTCCTCTTCAGCCTGGGTTTTTCAATCAACGAAAAGAAATCCAGCTTAGTCCCCAGCCAAGTAAAACAATTTCTGGGAGCGCTAATTCGGACGCAAGACGGTCTTGTCTTCCCCTCCAGCGAGAGGGTTCAGAACATGCTCTCTCAGATTCCTCAATATGTAGCCAGTCTGGAGGTGACGGTACGCAAGGCCATGCGTTTGCTAGGGATGACGGCGTCATGTATATACTTGGTTCCCCACGCGCGGCTGCGCGTGCGTCCCATGCAAGAGTGGCTCAACAGCCAGTGGTGTCAGGTCAGCGGACAATGGGAAGATCTGTTAGTTGTCTCGCCAGCCCTCATTCTCTCTCTGCAGTGGTGGTCAAGAGAAAACCTCTTGAAGGGGAAGAACTTCACCACCCCTGCAGTGGAATCCACTCTCACGACAGACGCATCTCTCACCGGGTGGGGGGCTCACCTGCTTCAGCAGACGGCACACGGAGTGTGGTCCCCTCAAGTAGCGTCCAACCATATAAACTTACTGGAGCTATTAGCGGTGTTCAAAGCATTGAAAGCCTTTCGGGTGCAACTGCAAGGGAAGACTGTGCTGATCCTAACCGACTGCACTACAGCAATGTATTACCTGAACTAACAGGGGGGCACTCACTCTCCAGGGCTATCCAAGCTGTCCCAAAACATTTGGATATGGGCTCTCAAACACAAGATGTTTTTGTTGTCCCAACACGTTCCAGGGGAACTCAATCTTCTGGCAGACGTACTCAGCAGAGATTTTCCTCTGCCAGAAGAATACGAATGGCGACTGCACGAAGACATTGTGTCCAACGTCTTCGCAGAATGGGGTTTCCCAGAGATTGACCTGTTCGCTACTCAGGAGAACGCCCAATGCCAAGACTATTCCTCAAGGTACCCCCAGAACCGAAGGGGAACGGTCTCTGGATAACTTGGTCTGGGAAATTTGTCTACGCTTTTCCCCCGACTCCCCTTCTCAACAAGATAGTGCACAAGATGCACCAGGAACCAGTTACCATGATACTTGTGGCCCCCATGTGGGCCCGCCAACCCTGGTTCGCTCACCTGATGGAAATGTCCCTCTACGCACCAGTCAAGCTGCCCTGCCCGTGCAACATGTTGTCTCAGGACAGGGGGGAGACCCTACACCCATGCCCACAAGCTCTGATCTTAGCAGCCTGACTCCTGAGATCATAGAGTTTGGACACCTGCAACTCCCTCAGAGATGCATGGACATACTCGGGGACGCGAGAAACGCTAATACGCGTTATTACTATGCCAGCAAATGGAAACGTTTTGTCATCTGGTGCAATTCCAAGGGCGTCAATGCCATAGATTGCTCACCCTCACACATTGTGTTGTATCTAACCCACCTGTTGGACTCTGGGTTAGTCTTCAATTTCCTAAAGGTTCATCTGGCTGCTCTGTCAGCCTACACCACATCGCAACAAAAGTTGTGGTGGTGGAAAATACCGGTGATTAAAGCCTTTATGGAAGGGGTTAAGAGGATTTATCCTCCCATCTCTCACCCAGCCCCTGGATGGGATCTGAATGTGGTTTTGACCAGGCCCATGGGAGCTCCCTTCAAGTCCTATGCATAAAGCAAGTCTGAAAGACCTGACTTATAAGACAGCCTTCCTAGTGGCTATCACTTCTATCAGAAGGGTTAGCGAACTACAGGCTCTTTCTGTTTTAGACCCCTTTGTTACAGTCCACAAAGATAAGGTAGTTCTGTGCACACATCCCAGGTTTGCGCCTAAATTCATCTCGAAGTTCCATGTGAACCAGTCAATCGATCTACCCACTTTCTTCCAGAACCCTACTAACATGGCCGAAAGAAGCCTTCACACACTGGACGTGCGCAGGGCAGTCATGTTTTACCTGGAAAGAATTAAACCACTAAGGAAGACTAAACAATTCTTCGTTTCAGTGGCAGCTGGTAGAGAAGGGGATCCTGTCTCTAAATCCGCTATCTCAAGGTGGATTGTCAAATGCATCACACTATGTTACACTCTTGCTAAGAGAGAACTGCCCTTCAAGCCTGGGACTCTACTCGAGCATCCATAGCATTCATTGCAAATGTTCCTCTTGAGTCCATTTGCAAAGCGGCAACCTGGAGTTCTGTACACACCTTTACAAAACACTGTTGCCTAGACACTCATTTTAGGTCCGATTCTCAGGTGGGACAAGCAGTACTAAGACATCTTTTCTCTACTGTTCCTTCTCACAACCCACCTCCAACTCCGGGTACTGCTTGCTAGTCTATGCACAGCATGTGATTCTAAGCAGATTAACAAGCATCAGAAGACGTACATTACTCACCGTAATAGCATTTCTGATGATTGTATCTGCTTAGATTCACATGCGCCCTCCATACCTCCCAGCTCTGGGTGGAAGGAACATAGACGTATTACTGCTTTCTCTCATGTACTCACTCACTGTAACATTGGGCTCCCTCATGGCAGAAAAAATACAATCGGAGGGACATTGGCGCGTGAGGGATTTTGGGTGCTACACACGTCACGATAGGGATAGTGTTACAGACACGCCGATGCCCCCTTTCGGTCCCTGAAAGACAAGATGCAATACTCCACGGTTACCACTGGATGTCGGACCATATGCACAGCATGTGAATCTAAGCAGATACAATCATCAGAAATGCTATTACGGTGAGTAATGCATGTCATCTCGAAGAGGGTTATAAGAACACTATGGGTAAGCTGCACACTCCAATGGGGTGAAAGCAAGAATAATAACTGTAAGGGTGCAGAAGTACGAGTTTGACACAGGGGTGACATGTTTGCTGGCAAATAATTGTATTTAAAAGAAAAGGAAAAACCTATCTTGCCCTATTTCTATGAGGGGTTGCCCTACCTCAACATAAATGCTAAGGACTCTGTCAGGATGTCCAATATGTCCAAACCTATTTTCGTCCCTTACACTCTAAGCTAACTAAGGAAAACTGGGTGTCTTCTTGATACAGAAGAAGGCTTCTCTCGTTCTGGATACAGATTTAAAATGTTCAGTTCTTGATAAGAAAACGCAAGGAGTGGGTTCTTCAACTTAAAATTTCTTGGTCTGAAATTCTCTTCCAGACGCAAACAAAACACAGTTCCCAAGTATCAGTGGGAGGGGGCCTCTTCCACTGCTCTCTCTCTCCAGTTCACACATGTAGTGTCAAGTCCGGTTCACTATCCTGCCAGACTTGTCTGTAGATCTGCTTGTCATATTACACAGTTCGCAGTTATCGGGGGGCGTCTTTTCCCCTGTTCTTTCTCCAGTTCAAAAATATAGCGGCAAGACTGGTTCACTATCCTGCAAGACTTGACTGTAGATCTTACAATTCCAATATCTGTCTCTTCCTGTGGCAATGGGTCCTCGACCCCTTGTTTTAGCTTCTTGCACCTCTCTTTCTCTCTTACGTGAGTCCCAGACCTCTATGGACTGTCTCTGGATCTCTCCAACTTACTCTATATCTTGTTTCCTCTTGTGTGGGTCTGTAAGGAAGGCATGCCATCAACAGTAAGACAGACAGAAGTGACCACAGTTCAAGGGTGTTTATTGAGCTTCAAAAAGAGTTTGAAAAACGCCTATGTAATCCTAAATCTACAGATAGGAGCAAGCTACGACCATCAAATAATAATAACGCAGTCCTAGTGGTGTCTTGCCATAATAGAAGGGCCTACACTAATAAACCTATTGCCAATCCTTACCTCTAAATACAAATAGTGTGGTAAGCAATGTTATGAAAAAGAAAAAGTGTTTACAAAATGATATGTGAGGATTTTCAGGCTGTTGGCCTCCCTTCCCGAAGTTTTCAGCACGGGATAATGCAATACACTCAAGCTGAGCAGTTTCTTGCTTCTCTAGCCTTCCAAAGTCTCTCCTTCCAGAGGGCCTGATGCGACGAACAAACAATATGTTCTTTTCTTCCGGTACTTCACACATGCTCAATTTCTCAGGTGATTCACTATTCTCCTCTGATCCCCCTCAGCCGGGCTCAGATCCCCTTTAACACAAGCTTGCTAGGGTTTTCATGTGTCCAATTCTCCGGTGATTCACTGTTAACCCCGGATTTCTCTATGCCGGTCTCAGATCCGTTTCAACACAATGTTCAATCAGTCTCCATCGGCCGGGCTCGGACCAACTTCAATTTAACTGAAACAAAAACTTGCTTTATCCAAAAGCTTTCAGCTGATCTCCCTTGTTCGGGCTCGGTCCAACTTCATGTACTTTATCATCAACTTTCTTTACTCTATCAACATCTAAGACTTTCGATTGTGCACAGGATTTTCCTTGACCCGTTGCAGGACCCCTTCAATTCACAATCCTTTGCCGGACGACTCTGTCTAAGGTATTGTATCTTGGCTTCAAAGTTCAATCACTCATCTGTTGTCTCATTTTACTTGCGTTCGTTATCACATGCGTTTCATACACTGGCCGCTTCAGTGTTCACCATACTGTGTTACTGCATGGAACCTTAGCATCAACAGAGACCGGTCTGGTATCAGTCTCCCCAACTGACTGACTGTGCCGACTTCACTAGCGCTGCTTTGTTGTAGGAGCCAAGCACAGTACCACGGCAGCAAGCGATTCTCCCCGCCTTGACTATCGACGCGGGAGGGCCCCGGGTACCTCTGGCACACAATGCAGTATTCTTCAGCCTTGTTTCCTGGTCTTACGTTTTCTATTCTCGTAGGTTAATGAAAGCAACGGTTCCTCGTCGAAAAGGTCAAGGGCAAGAGAGGGGGCAACCTTGTCTAATACCCATAACCAGGGGGAGAGGTGCAGACTTAAATCCATTAACTGTAATTCTGGTGGACGGAATTTGAAAATTCGCTTTAATAAATTTGGAGAAAACAAGGCTGCTAAATAATCCCAGGACATTATGTCGAAAGCCTATGCGCATCTAAGGAAAGGAGAGTCCGACCACCTGGGATTCGGGGGGCTAGGTCCACTACTCATGGGATATTATCGTGGGCACTCCTTATTTTTTTATAAAGCCGGTTTGGTCATTGTTAATGGTGCTTGGGAGGACCTTGCCCAGTCTGGTTGCAAGAATTTTACTGTAAAGTTTAGCGTCTGTGTTTAAGAGGGCTATGGGACGGTATGAGGTATGTTCCTCTGGATTTGTCCCGGGTTTTAGGATTAAAGTGGTGGCTTGTTCAGTCATAGAATCAGAAACCTTCCCTGCGTTCAGTAAAGAATGAAATAGCCTAGTGAGAGATGGGATCAGGGTGTTAGCAAACATTTTGTAAAATGTATTAGTGAAGCCATCGGGGCCAGGGGATTTCGCAGTTGGGAGAGACCGAATTGCTTGGGCTACCTCCTGATTCGGGAGAGATGTGACTGATCAATGAATTTTTGGATGGCGGCTCGGCTCCCTTGGTATGGGACTAATAGCTTCCGGAAAAAGGTCTCCATAATCTGCAGCTCCCCTGCCTCCGTGATTTCTTGTTTCCCGTCCTCCCTACTCAAGGCCCCAATATGGTGTTGCATGTAGTCACTTTCTTCAATTTCGCTGCTAGCAGCCTAATAGCCTTATTAGCTTTAGAGTACAAATATTGTTTCGTCAACAATATGGACTGCGCCGCCTTTACATAACAGTGTGCCTCCAGAGCTTGTTGAGCTATGCGGAGCGCTTGAATAGCGCGTTGAGTACCTTTCACAACATGTTCTTGTTCTTTCTCCCGGACCATTCCCTCTAACCTGGACTAATGACTCTTCTAAGCTCTTCCCTAGGATACCGATTGTTCAATAAATACCCCTTTAATTACTGCTTCCCCTGCCTCCCATATTGTACGGAGCTCGAGCTCTCCTGTATCATTATTCTGAAAGTAGTTTATGATGCCTTCTGAGACCTGCGCATTTAGGACCTCATCACGTAACATTGGTTTAAGTCTCCATGGAGGCCTAGGAGGTGGGATGACCAAGGGAAGATCTAATGTAAGTTTAAGGGGGGACGTGATCTGAAAGCGCTTTTGGCAGGATAGACACTTGGGATGAGGGAATCAGAGACCAGGAACTTGTTTAGCCTAGAGAATCCTTTATGCACTGCTGAAAAAAAGGTATACTCTCTCTCTGGGTGGAAGAATCGCCATACCTCAGGGAATGGTCCCTTAATAATGTTTTCAAGGCGTAAAGGTTTTGGTTGTCATTGCTGGTAGGGGCTAGTGTTTTGTACTTAGTTGGATCTACCACAGTTAAAATCTCCCCCAGGATGATTTCTCCCTCAGCAGCCTCAGCTAAGACTCCAGAGAACATTGCCATGAACTCTGCTTGCTTTTTGTTAGGACCATAAATTGTAGCAATTGTAATCTTGTGTTCACCCATGCGGTCTATAAGCAGCAAGTACCTCCCGCCACCATCTCTCAGCACCTTTAAATGTCTTCAAAGGTAAGCCCTTGCGGATCATGATGGCAATACCTGTTTTTTCAGATCACTCAAGGCAAAGTATGCTCTAGGGAATAACGTGTTGGTAAAATGCGGTTCATCCACCTCTACGAGGGGGGTCTCTTGTAAACACACAACGGCCACGTCTAAGGTAGACCATCTTTGCGCTTTATTGGAGAATTAAGAACCCACACATTCAGAGTCGGGGAAGAGGGATTTAGGCAACGCTATCATGTATCCCTTTAGGCGCTAGCGTTGCATGCATAAGACCATGGGACACCAGAGACGGGACTGGGACCCAAACCTAGAGATGAAAAGCATCAGAGTAAATCTCCCTTATTACAGTGGGATAAGGACTACTGGCCATCAAAGAAGGGTCTGGGACATTGACAAGATTAGGGACTTTTGGGAACAAGTGGCAAAATGTGCGTGAAGTTGAAAACATTGAGAAAGAAATATATCAAGCCATACCAGGAGAAGGGGACCCGAGATAGGAGGGACAGTCTGACCGCGACAAGTGAGATGCTTTGCGTCACCGTGCTGTGTTGACCACTGTCCGTAACAGATTACCTGAGTCTAGTCCAGTCCTGAGAGGGGTCCTGCACTGCGCTTTTCTGCATTCTTCATCCGAGAGTCCTTGCACCAGCTAAAGACATTGACCGGAGATCTGCTCGAACCTGCAACCCCTGCAAATCAAGTACTGAGGCTGATGGCGGAAAAAGCAACCTCAGACCTTCCTCCATTGACCTGCCAAGTCCTGTGAAGAATCGGAGTACGGGGGCGAGTTACAGTGGTTCTTACCTGCCCCTAAACTCCCTTTAAAAGTTTTGCTAACTTTTATAAAACATTTACTATACTTTGGCTTTGCCAATGCTTGTTCGCGCATGTGTTTTCCGAAAGTTGTGGATACTTTTGTTAGTTAGAAAAAACTGTCCTTTAACCCTTGGAACTGTTCACTGGACCCCAGAGACCCTACCTGCATTTTTCCTGCATCACAAACTGTGTCTGAACTTTTCCTGAACTTTTGGGCATAAGGCCTGTAAGGAACTCATGGTGGCAACCGTAAAGACAGACACAAGTGATCTCAGTTCAAGGGTGTTTATTGAACTTTATAATGGGTGAGATAAACGCCTAATCTAAACCTAAATCTAAGATGGGAGCAAGTTACGACCATCAAATAATAATAATAAGGTAGTCCTAGTGGCGTCTTGTCAAATGAAAAGGGCCTATACTAAAAAAAAAAACTATTGCCAATCCTTAGTACTAAATTACAAAAAGAGTGTAGGATAATGTTCACCAGAAAAGAAAGAAGTGTTCAAAAAATGATAAGTCAGGATTCAAAGTAACTAACAAAAGTTCTGTGTTCTTGCACTTTGGGGGATTGTTCTGCGCTCTGATTTCACAGTGACAAACAGAAGTTCTGCAGCCGGGCAATTGCTCTTTGCGCCTGCGATCGCCCTCTGCCGGCCTCTGATCCTGGTGTACAAAAACGGGCCTCCCTCTGTCGGCTTCACTACGGCCTTTGTGATAGTGCTCCTAATTGTTAGGAGCCTTAAGGTTCGTTCAAACAAACAACAAGGTGATACTGTGGTGGATACACCGTTCTCGGGTGTATTATTCTTCACCCCTTTTTGTAGATTGGAAAACAAACGAAAGTTCTTTGGGCGATTGCTTTTCGCCCCGGGATCTCCCTCTGCCGGGCTCGGATCCTTCTTGTACAAACGGGTCTCCCTCTGTCAGGTTCAGTATGGCCCCCTTCTTGTGTACAGTTAATGTATTCCTAATACAGTTCATATATAGCTCAGTTTTATCAGAAAGCAGGGTTTCCTTCTCTTAGCTTTCTTTCGGCATCCCTCTTTCGGGTTCACACTTGTCAGTTATCACAGTTCACAATCATTGTGGAAAGCGGGTTTCCCTACCCCCAGCTTTCCTCTGGCAACGGGACAGAGACTTTCAATTGTATAAGGGATTTGGTGTAACCCTCATAGGAGCACTCTGATGCCTCACACCACCCTTTCTTAGGGCCTTCTGGTTGCTGTAGTTTTCAAAAGAAAACAGGTCCTGTCAGATCCTTTCGAATGAGCGCCTACCTGGCGCCGGACCCTTTTGCACCTGGACCTCAACTGGTCATTCTTTAAAGTTCAAACATACACACAAGTTCTTTCTTCTTGCGTTCAAAATGTTGCAACTCGCAACCTTGGGTTTAACACATTTCAGTATATCAGCTTCCTCCATCTCGTTGGCTTCTTTGTTCTCTGGAGTCAAGGAAAGTACCACAGTAGCCAGCTTGCCTCTCCGCCTGCGTTATCAAAGCGGGAGGCCCCAGTGTACCATTGATCTCTTGCTCTGTACGCCAGCTGTAACTCGAGGTCTTAAGATTTCCCTTCTGGAGGCTTCATGGGTCTGACTTGAAAAGGGCAAGGGCAGTTCCACCTTCGTTCTCCTTCCAGTTCTCCCAGCCTTTCTTCTCTATTTGAACTGCAGGTTTCGTGTAGCTGTCTCCTTGTGCGTTCGGGCTTGCTCGAAGTGTGCTTTTGTGCTCTGCCTCTTATTCCTGTGAGGAAAGTAAAGGGTCGTAAGGTGTGCGTGGTTACTGTGAATTGCCTGACTCTGCCTGACCCTTATATTGGGACATGTCAGGTGACTGGCTTTGGTGTAGTCTGTTGTCTATCACGGTGTGAGAAATGGTTTGTGTCGGAAAGGGGCGGGGGGCTTAGAGTTTCTAAACATCCTACGGATAGGAAGTGAAAAAGGTGTTGTACGGTTGGTGAAACAAACAGGAATAACCGGGATTTGTAGCGTGAAAGGAACAGGGGGGATTGTGGGAATGGTAGTATTTTGTCAAGGGAGACTGGGAGTGCAGGAAAAAATAATCAGACAGACGTGGAGAAGAATGACTGGGAGTGTTCGGGTAGGATACAGGAAAAGGGATTCTGGGAGATGTGGTTTCCGAACGCAAATGTTTCTAGGGGATTTGTCATGTACGGAGGGGTCGGTGGATACAGGCAAGAGAGTTTCATTGGGAGGAAGGGAGGCAGATGTGGTACAGCCTACAAAAGGTCTCGGGGATCTCGTACTCCTTTCCTTCTTCCCCGTTGTAATACTGCGTCTCACCTGGGGTATTTCCCTGAGCACAAACCCATTTTCCCCTACCCAAGTGATCCTCCCTCACTTGTCTAACCCCCAGGGTTGAGACCTGAGAAGGCCAGTTCTTCCCTGGCCACCTGAATAAGCGATTCACGGTATCTACTTGGGAGAACACCCTCAGGTTTCTCACAGGCCCCAGACAACTTGGGGAAGGACTTTTGAAGTTAGGGTTAATTCTCTGTGGACCTGTAGTGCATAAACTAATCTGTACTTTCTTTTACACAGGGTTGATTTGTATTATGCCCTAAACTAGTGACTGTATATATGTAATCAATTAGTGTTGTGTGATACTTCTACCTATTAGTAGTCATTTTTTTATAGTGATATTTGGCCATTAATAAATAACTATTTTTTTTTTTACCATCTAAGCGTAATCTATGATTCCTATTGTGTGTACTCATTGTGGACCCTTTACAAGCTCACAACCTCTTGAGACTTAGTATAGACCTCTCGTCACTGCTACCTTGATCTGTTTTGGCTACAGCTCCCATAGTTGTCCCTGTCACAATGTACATCTGTCCACCAGTATAGAATATCAGTCCTAACACTCCTCCCGAGGACTATAAAGCTATAAGCACATGGTGGTAGCAACAATCCATGTTGTCGAGCTTTGAGGGGGAAGTAAAAAAATGTTACTTTGAAAGTGAGTAAAGTAAATGGGAAGAGTTAGTAACTTAAACAAGGTTTTATTTTGTAGTATTTAAATAACATGGTTGTCTTAATATGTTAAGCATTTTAATTGCAACTTGGTTGAACTGAAACCGGTTTAACTTTAGCATGCATTAGGTGTCATGTAAAAGTAAATAGTTTCTCTATCGAAAATGAAACCATTTTCCAATGTTTTCGTTTTCTCTGTCGTGTATTAAATAGCATGTTGTGGCAGATAAAGGTCCTCCAAGAGCGGGAGATACTTGTTTTAAAAAGTCTTGCTTGACAATTGCATGGTTGTTTCCCAGTCTGCTTCTGAATACGGAATGTTCAGAATTCAGTCAAAACTAATGGTTATTGACTCTGCTCTAAACATTCTGATTGGCTGAGAGGAGGCCAATAACCATCTACATGTGCTAATTTCCATTAAGCAGAGGCCAGTATGCCCTGCATGATATTACATTCCTTTGGAGATGCAATTTCACCTTTTCTCTCAGGGTATCAAATTACTTAATTTTAAGATTTATTTAGTGGACATAAGGCGGCAGGACTCTACACATAATGGTCACTCTACTGGCTCCCTCCAGAAAATCTCTAATTGCTTCTTGAACATCAGCAACGGGCCTTTAGCTTCTTCCAGGAACCAACAGCTTTATGCAATCTGATTCTGCTGCTATGCACTGGACTTTCTTCTTCTTCAGTCTTGAATGGGCTTACCCTTAATGGCTTTGAAGCCTCTCTTGCAGAATGGATTATTTCTTGCTTCTGTTAAGAACCTATCCGTCTCCATATAAGATCCCTGGTATTACTCCTGGATCCTGTGTTTTTCTGTTCTTGATATTTCCCAAATATCTCCATTCTCTGCACACAGTTGACCTTTTGAAGGGAATAATCACTCCCAAGATATTTGTGATGTCATTAATTCTCTGTTCATGCGCGTGGACACTCGGAGTGCATGACAGTTCATCCAATTACACACTCTACAACTGATTGGGTAAGAGCGTGATGGTAGGATTCCTCATATTTCTGCTGCTCCTCTTTACTGGAGGAGAGAAATCACATGTTCCCTTTACTCCTTACAATAAAGTGGGCTTTTCGGCAAGTATAATGTTATTAAAATTACATATTATATTATTCCTCATCCTTCAATATAACATCCGACTTTTCCAAGTGAGCTGCTTCCATGGATGTGTTTTGGATTCAACTAGGATAAATAGAAGCAATGGTATTTAAAATGTGTTTTCATACTAGCATATTGAAGCGTCCCTCTCAAATTAAGTTATTTTTAAAGTCATCTTTCTCCTAGGTTGCAGTCATATTTTCATTGTTTCTATAGCTAACATAGGCAAAGTGTGATGGAGGATTGAAATTATTGATAAATCCCTCTTTAAAACATCCTGGTTTTAAAACATTTCTAAGTTTTATTTTTGCCTTTCACATTTCCCAATTTCAATAAGTATTCCCAAACACAAGCCTGCTCCTTTGAAGGTAAGATTCATGCATTTCCTAGTAATGAAACCCCCCTTCAAGCCTTCAGAATATTGACAATGTAAGGTTCCCAGTGCCAGCGAAGGATGTATAGATAAATAGCGTGAGGTTTTCTGAGTATCTCAGAAAGTGATATGTACCTTACTGAATTCTGGCAGGATGTACAAATTGCCACCTTGGAATAATGGGACCATAAAGGAAAACGGATTTCAGATCCTCGTCACTATATCGACTGCAGATGGTGAGGCAGGAGCGTTGCAGCCTCGCCATGTTATCCTTAGGGCGCAGGAGCCTCACCCATGTGGGATCGGGCCGATGTGTGCTGGCGGTAGAGTTGTCTTGGCAGGCGCTGCTTCACCTCTGGTGTCTCCTTGGTACAGAATTTGAAATGCGTGTCCCCCTCACCACCATGCAAGTCACTGCCGATGTTACCTACAGGAACACTGCTCCGGTTGGGAGTCCCAGTCGTTGGGGGTTAGGCAGCGCGTCCCAGCCACCGCGGGGGCCAACAGGCGGGCCAGATAACGGAGCAGGGACGGCGGGCTTCTCCCCCAGCAGCGATCAGTGCTGCTCCGGATCCAAGGGGCTAATTCAGCTGAGGACGGGACGTCAAGGGTGTTCGACAGCACCCCCCAAAATTAATACAAATTTAATTTAAAAAGTTTGAGGTTGGGTTAGCAGCGGACAGTGATGAGGAAGAGTGAGGTTGGGGTATATAGGTAAGATTACTATTCACTACTGGGATGAGGAATGGGGATGTTGGTGTTCACGTAGGATTATTAATTCGATACTGTGATGAAGAAGAGGGAGGTGAGAATATAAATGTCTTTCCTGCTCACATCAGGACTGAATCGAGAACTTCACTGTTAAGTCACGTGAAATGTGTCCAATCAAAACAAAGGCTATAGTAAACCTGCATCTTTCTTTTCAACTAATTAAGCAAACATAAGCTTAATTAACACATTTAACACCTCAAAAAACAAATAGTCCCTTCCCACACATTTTAGGTAACTTTAGGAGAAATCCCAGTATTTTTTTTGTATTAAAGAAATACTCTTACCCTAACTAGCAATCGCAGTGATTGTCACATCGCCATATATTATTGTTTTGACGTATCTACACTTATTTTATTTTTTTGCCGATCGTGCTGAATCTCAAACTCAGGAAAAACACTCCAAAAAAAAAAGACACCATACCCAAACCTCCCTTTCGAGGGGATTGTGTCCTCCGACCTATTCCACATCTATGACAGTAATCACCAGAGCTGTGCTGCCTCGGAAAAAAATTTCGGCGTAGGCGTCCTGCGTCGATGACGTCGATAGCTGTCCTCGAGGGTCGTCGTCAGCGGATGTTATATCTAGGACGCACGGCGCGCGTAGCCTCAGTTCTGTTTATTCCGCGAACGTGTTCGCCTCGGAATCGCGGCGCGCTCGATTCTTCTACTTCAATTGAGAAAGTTTGAGAACATGTCTTCGTCTTCTTCTACCACGAAGTCGGGCTTCAAAAAGGGTCGGGACTGCGGTTCTAAAATGTCCATTACGGACCTGCACAACGTCTGTCTCTGCTACCTAGGTGAGAGCCATGCCACCGACGACTGCGATGACTGCCAGTCCCTGACCTCGAAGGCCTCGTGGGAGCGGAAGAAGAAATAACGGTTGGTAGGGTTTCTAAACCCCGTAAATTGAAATCCACTGGGCTTTCGACCGACGACTCGAGGGGCGACTCTCCGCGTTGTTTTAAGTCCAGGGATCTTGGTCCCGGAGTGGTTCCCGCCATTCCTCTGCCTCTTCTAGGCATTTGCAGAAGCGCCGTCACTGGTCGCCTTCCCCGTCCAAGGACTCTGCCAGACGGCGGGTTGATTGTCCCACCAAGTATTCATCGCCAGTGGAATGGGACGCATTCCGCAAGGAGATGATGGTGATTTTTGAATTGCAGGGCACCGTTCCGTCCGCGCCTTCGAGAGAAGCTGGCAAGGAACACGCTAGAGCCACCGCTCGCACGCCTTCGGGCTCGGGCAGTCGGCGCGATCATCGGTAGCCGTCGAGGTCCCGATCAGACAAGGTTGATCGCCATGGCCGTGCCAGGTCCAGGTCCCAGTCCTCGACGCCGTCGAGACCATCGTAGTCTGTGAGGCCTTCTAAGAAGGCATTGATGCCGTTGGCGCCATGTCTGTCGAGGGACTCTCTCTCGAGGCTTCGTCTCCGAGGAAGTCGTCGATGCCATTGGCGCCGAAGCCTTCGAAGGACACGCTCGGTGCTCCGGCCTCAAAGCCGTTGTCGAAGTCGTCGGCGCCTCGGTCGACGTTGACGCCGATTCCATCGGCGCCCTCGCCGCTTTTTGAGGAGAATTTACCGGAGGTACCCCGGAGGACGGTGGAAGCTCTGAGGAAGGCTCTTTCTAAGTCAGTGAGGCCTATTTTTGAGCCTTTTTCTGTTCTCTCATCCAGAGTGGATTTATTCAAGCCTTTGGATTACATTTCAGAGGTGGAAGAAGGGTCGGATGAGGAGGGGCTGGTGCCTACTGAGGTACCTGATGACCTGTTGTCTGGTCATAGCCAGATGGGAGACCTACGTCAGTTCTTACATGACGCCAGTGGTCTGGAAACCTCTCTGGAGGTTGAGTTTGGCAGGCTTGAGCCTGGTACACATGCTGAGTCCTCGTACAGGCGTCTCATGTCGAGGGTGACTGAGTACTTGGGATGGTCTGCTCCACCTGTGGATTTTCTGCAGGATGACCTGACAAGATATATTGGACCAAGGTCCACCCACTGACCCGGTGCTGCCATTTCATATGGCCTTAAAAAGAAGGGTGGCGGTGGCTTGGACTGCTCCGGAGAGTCTCCCGCCAGTGAATAAGTCACTACCGAAAAAATACCGTCCAGCCAGTGGCGACCCATGCTACTTGTCTACACACCCTACTCCGGAGAGTTTGGTGGTGCAGGCGGCTACAGCCCCAGTGAAGCAGGCTGCGTACCCTACCATCCCACCGGATAGGGACGACAAGCGCTTTGATGGTTGGGCGAAGAAAGTATTTTCATCTGGGGATATGGCTTTAAAGGCAGCCAACTCTGTTTGTGCCTTGGCAAGATTCACTCACACTCTGTGGAATTGTGTATCTTTGGCGGCTGAACATATTCCCGAAGGGGAGGAACGGGATGGTTTTCTTGCCCTCGTCCAGGATGGCAAGGATGCCATGTGTGAATCCGTTCAGTCGTGTCTGGACGTGGCAGACTGTGTAAGCCGGTCCATGGCGACGGGCACCGTGATGCGCAGGTGTGCCTGGTTGCGGAAGTCGGGGTTTGGTCCTGATGTACAGTTCCGGCTTCTCAACATGCCCTTTGATGGTGTCCATCTTTTTGGCTGCAAGGCTGACGAGAGCCTTGAGAGGTTGCAGACCTCCAAAGCTGCAGCGAAGTCATTGAGCGCTGCAGTACGTCAACCTCTGCCTTTTCGTCCTAGGGGATAGCAATGGAGGGGAGGTTCCTTTCGATACTACTCTTCCTTTGGTAGATCGAGGGGAGCTGCCAGTCAAAGGGGCCAACGTAGGAGTACCAGAGGTGAAAAACAAGGTACTAGAGGTGCCAAAGCCGCTCGGGCAGTTGCCTCTTTGTCCTTAGGCACTGCCGCAGCGGCTTCTGCTCAGTAATGAGGCCATGTCCCATGGTTCGCTGGTTGGGGGAAGGCTGGCGCAGCATCTTGTAGAATGGCGTGCCATTACTTCGGATGTGTGGGTTCTGGAGATCATAGCCCATGGCTACTGTCTTCCTTTACGGCAGAGGCCTCACGACAATCCACCGGGGAAGCTCTCTTTGAAGAATCCGGATCCGCTCCTTGCGCAGGAAATCCTATCCCTGTTGGAGAAAGGCGCCATAGAACTGGTGCCTGTAGCGGAGAGGAACAAGGGATGTTATTCCCCATATTTTTTGATCCTGAAAAAAGACGGAGGATTGAGACCCATCATGGACTTGCATGGTTTGAACAAGCTCCTCAGGAAGGACAAGTTCAAGATGGTAACTCTTTCTCAAGTCCTCCAGGCCCTTCAACTTCAGGATTGGTTGGTGTCTCTCGACCTCAAGGATGCTTACTTTCATGTGCCGTTTCATCCCAAGCATGAGAAGTACCTGGGGTTCGCGGTTGGCGACTCGCATTTTCAGTTTCGGGTCCTGCCGTTCGGATTGACCTCCGCCCGAGGGTCTTCACCAAGCTCATGGTGGTGGTGGCAGCGTGTCTCGGGAAAGGGGGGATTCACGTCTACCCCTGCCTGGACGATTGGTTGATCAGGGCGCGCTCTCCTGAGCAAGCCCTGGATCATCTGTCCGTCACCTGCCACTCCTTTCACAAGCTGGGCTTCTCCCTCAACTTAAAGAAGTCTCATTTGACACCTACACAGCGGCTCCAGTACATAGGAGCAGTGCTCGACACATCCCTGGGGCAGTGTTCGCCTCCCCAGGTGAGGGCTCTTCACATTCTGCAGATGGTGGACAAGTTTCAACATGCCCAGGATCTCCCGGCGTTCGAGTTCTTGAGGTTGCTCGGCCTCATGGCATCCTGCATTCTATTGGTGCCAGAGGCCAGGCTGCGGATGAGATCTCTGCCGTGGGCTCTCAAGATGCAGTGGTCGCAGTCCTCCGGCAGGATGTCGGATCCTGTTCAGGTGCCGCCCTTGGTCGCCCAGGATCTTCTGTGGTGGGCCGTCGAAGGCAATCTGATGAAGGGAGCACCATTTTGGCTACCCTGGCCGGAGGTGAGGATTGTGACGTTCGCATCCCTCACGGGGTAGGGAGCTCATGCCAACGAGTTGACAGTCAGCGGTTGTTGGTCTCCGTCGGAGACCAGACTCCACTTCAATCTGTTAGAGCTGCGGGCTATCAGGCTATCCCTGAAGCCTTTTCTGCCGTCTGTGCGGGGGAAGAAATGTCCTGATTATGACGGACCATACAGTGGCCATGCACTACCTCAACAAAAAGGGGAGGGGCAGGGTCACTCCCACTGTGTAGAGAGGTGATGCAGTTCTGGTTCTGGGCCATCCAGCAGTTCATCTGGACGGAGACGAAAACGCGGCGGCGGATGCTCTGAGCAGGCAGAGCACGGTCTCTCACGAGTGTGAACTGGCTCAGGAAGTTCTTTTAGAGATCTTCGCCCTTTGGGGGTCCCCACAAGTGGATCTCTTCGCCACCGGTGTCAACCGGAAGTGCAAAAGTTTCTGCTCGTGGGAATTTCCTCCAAGAGGAGCACTAGGGGACGCATTTGCAGTGGAGTGGTCCTTCCCACTGCTGTACGCGTTTCCTCCAGTCCCCGTCATTCCGCAAATGTTGCGGAGGTTACGGAGGTTGGGTTCCCGAATGATCCTCATTGCTCCGGCATGGGCCAGGAGAGCGTGGTACCCGGACCTTCTTGACATGTCCATCTGCCTTCCACGCCGTCTTTCCTACTGAGACGATCTGCTCTCATGGGAGGGGGGTCAGGTTCTCCATCCAGAGGTCAAGTCTCTCAGCCTTCATGCTTGGTATCTGAAAGGTTGAGGTATAAGGATTGGGACCTCCCTGAAGACGTGATGGAGGTGTTGCTTTCGGCCAGAAGGCCCGCAACAAAATCCCTGTACTGTTGCTGTTGGAGAAAGTTCTGCGACTGGTGCAGGGTACAGAATGTGGATCCTTTTCAGTGTTCAATTCCTGTGGTTCTGTCTTTTTTGCTTTCATTAGCCCACAAGGGCATGCAAGCGGGTACCATTAAGGGTTACCTGGCGGCGCTGTCCATATTTAAGCGCTTGTCTGAGGAGTGTTCTTATTTTAAGATTCCTTTGATTTCTCACTTTCTAAAAGGGCTAACTAATGTGTTTCCACCGTTGCCTTTCCAGGTGCCGGGATGGGATTTGAACTTAGTTGTAAAGTTCCTAATGGGAGCTCCGTTTGAGCCCTTACATTCTTGTCCATTGAGACTGTTGTCCTTTAAGACTGTATTTTTAGTTACGGTTACTTCTGCTCGCAGAGTGAGTGCGTTTCAGGCACTTTCCGCCAAGCCACCTTTCACGGTGTTCCATATGGACAGGGTTGTCCTTAGGGTTCGTCCTTCTTTTCTTCCGAAGGTTGTGTCGGAATTTCATTTGAGCCAGAAGGAAATTCTTCCGGCATTTTATCCTCCTCCGCATCCTGGTAAGGAAGAGCAGAGGCTCCATAGGTTGGATCCTAGGAGAGCTTTGAGTTTCTATATCCCACGGATGTCCCGGGTCAGAGTGGACGATCAGCTCTTTGTTGGGTACGGTGGAAGGCGTTTAGGTCAAGCTGTTTCTAAGCAGAACTTGTCCAGATGGATCATCTTGACAATCTCTGAATGCTACCGCTTGGCGGATAAGGACCATCTGGTGGGCTTACGGGCTCATTCCACTAGGGGTGTGGCTGCCTCCACTGCTTTGCAGAGGGGTGTTCCCATTCGTAATATTTTTGAAGCAGCCACATGGACCTCTGTCCATACTTTTGTCAGACACTATTCCCTGGATTCCATCCATGGGCAAGATTTAGCCTTTGGAAAGGCGGTCCTCTATTCAGCAATTTGATTGGGCATTCTAAAATTCTAAATTCTTTTCCCATCGCCATACGTTGGTACTGCGTTGGGAGTCTGTCATAGATGTGGAATACGTCGGAGGACACAATCCTCTCGAAGAACAAGTTACTTTCTTACCTGGTAATGTACATTCGATGGGATGTTCCTCTGACATATTCCACATCGCACCCTCCCAGCCTGCCCCTCTACAGAATCTCTTATGCAATTGCAGCTTTCGTTTCCGCAAGGCTTTCTGCAGTCATACTGGCAGGAGATTGGTGCCACACATTCTGGGAAAAAACTACAACTGAGGCTATGGGCGCCGTGCGCCCTAGATATAACATCCGGTGATGTCGACCCTCGACGGAGGCCCTCAAGGACAGCTTATCGACGTCATTGACGCAGGAAGCCTAGCCGGAAAAAAAATTCTGAGGCTGCACAGCTGTGGTGATTACTGTCATAGATGTGGAATATGTCGGAGGAACATCCCATCGAAAGAACATTACCAGGTAAGGGCAGTTAGCTATCACCACCGTATAATAGATGGTCTTTTTTTCAGGGCTTGAAATTAAGATTGGATAAGCAGCAGCTAAAAGCAGCTCCTGGATATCCAGCATTAAAAAGTGACCAGGAGCTACCATTGGGGAGCGAGGAGCTAGTACATAGTGCTCTATGCTCTCTAAATCTAACTTCCACATAAGATGCAAATATATCATTTTGTCCATTAAATATTACTCCTTTATGCTTTAGATGTCTTGTAGATGTGTCCTAATGTTTTATTTAGCGATTGTTCTAAATACACACACTTACATTGACATGGGTGCGTATGTTCAGCATCTTTTGGCCTGGGGAGCCGACAATAGCTCCTGGTAGCTGTTGGTGTCAAGTTAATGTGAGAAACCAGAAGGTGTCTCACCCGCTAGTCCCCGGGGATCTGTCATCCAGGTGGTCAGGACACGGCCATCGCTTTTGGATCCAGTTCCTGGGGGTGGACCTGTGCGGGATCACTTGGATGAGGGGTCTTTAGGGAGTGGGAGTGGGACACCAGATGGTGAGACGCAGTATCCCCTTCCTTGTAACACCATTTCCCCATCCTACCAGGTAGGATACTTAGGAACTCACTCCCCCACCCACTTTCCCGACACAAACACTTCCTCACGGACAGCTCACCATGAGCAAAAACAGACTAACACCAGAGCCGTATACCTGACATGTCCCAATACAATGTTCAGGCAGAGGCAGGCAATTACTGATTATTATACACACCTTACTTCCATCACACTTCCCCACATGGATAAAAGGCGGAGCACGAAAGCACACTCTGAGCAAGGCAAAGCACATGAGGAAGCAGCAGTTCCAAGATGGCAGTTTAATACAAGAAGAAAGACGGCGAGACCAGAAAGGGTTGCAAGAAGGGAAGTCTCCTTGACCTATTCAGACCGTTACTTTTGTGAGCCTTGGAAAGTAAGAAACCTAAGACATGGGACTAAAGCTGAAGAAACCTGCGTTGTGTGTCTGAGGTACCCGGGGCTCTCCCGCGTCGTTAACCAAGGCGGAGCAGAGCGGTAGCCGCCGTGGTACTGTCCTTGGCTCCTACAATAAAGCAGTGCCAGTAAAGACAGCACAGCCGGTGCGTCGGAGAGACTGATACCAGACCAGTCTGTGTTAGAACCAAGGTTGCAAACTGCAACAACGTATGAAGAAATCTAAAGAGAACAATGAGTGATACGTATGTAACGAGCGACGAATATAATTGGAAACCAGAGGAGTGACTGAACTTTGGAGGCCAAGAAAGATAGGTATCCAGCTGGTTGGGAATTGTGAAAAGGTTATTTGAGATCAAAGTGGTCCTGCAATGGGGCAAGCTAAACCCTGTCCACATTCAAAAGTCTTTGATAGTTTAATGCGGACTGAAATTGGTCCAAGCCCGGCAGAGGGTGACTAATTGTGTAAAAGGAAGGATCTGAGCCCGGCTGAGGGGGATCCAGGGTGAACCGTGAGTCACCAAAGAAAGATTATTCTCTGAACTTTGTAAAAAGGGGGCTTTGAGTCCAGAAGAGGGGGATCCACAGTAATGATTGTGATATAAAAGAGATCTGAGCCCGGTTGAGGGGGATCCAGAGTGAACCACCTGAATTGAGTAGTTATAAGAAGAAAGGAACTTTATGTTTGGTACATCAGGCCCTCTGAATCAAGAGACTTTGATGAATAAAGAGACTTGGGCACAGAAGGCCCTGATGCTGGTAATGGAATTGTATTCTCGTTCCGAAGAAGCCAGAGTGTGTGCTTTGCTCGCGTGTGTACCGCCTTGTCCCGTGATGAAAACGTGGGGAAGGGAGACCAACGGCCTGAACATCCTGACATATCTTTTTGTGAACACTTCTTTCTTTTTCATGAACACTACCCCACACTATTTGTATTTAGCAGTAAGGACTGGCAATAGTTTTTTTTAACAGGACGCCACTAGGACTGCATTATTATTATTTGGTGGACGTAGCTTGCTCCCATCTGTAGATTTAGGATTAGATGGGAGTTTATCACACCCTTGTTAAAGTTTAATAAACACCCTTGAACTCTGGTCACTTGTTTCTGTCTTACTGTCCATGCCTTCCTTACAATAACCATGGTCTTCTAAGCTACAAGCAGAAGCTAAATAGCTCCCAGCTCCCCTCAATTTCGATCCATGTATATACTGTGAGGAACTTGATGGCGTCCTCACAAATACTTCCCTTGGGTCTTCCGCTCAGGTGGCCAGGGAAGGGCCATTGCTTTTGGATCCCAACCCTGGGGGTGGATATGCGAGGGAGGATCACCCGGGTGGAGGGTCCTTGGGAGTGGAAGGAGAATCTCATCAGGTGAGACACGGTATTCCCTGTTTCCGTTCCATGATGAACCCTCAGTCCCAGCCACATTGATGGGATATTACTACCCTTTTTCCTTTGGCCGGAATGACATCAGAAGACATCAATATCGGAACACTAGAAAGAGTGTAAACAAGAGGGTATCTGCAGGCGAAAAATGGTATGCCCCCCCTTTCTGATGAAAACCAACCTCATCCTCCCCTTGCCTTTATAGGCTGTTGTAAACCATCTCCCATCATTTTCCACCATTCAGACCATCATAGTACTAGGACAAGGAAGAGATGGCTAGGAGCAGTGCATACTAACATGTTATTTTACCACTCTGATACTGAGGTGGGGAGGAGGGCTGAGGCTGGTTGTGAGGGTCTGGCATGTCGCACTAAATTTGGTCAGGCAATGAGAATTCAGGACTCTCACCTGCAACCTATTAAAGGGTTGCATGTGTATAAAAGAGGAAGAAAGCAGCAGATCAGGGAACCAGGCGAGCAGGAGAACGCAGCAAGCCAAGTTGGGGGAAGGCAGAGCATTGGCCGGTGAAAAGGGTGCCGACCACAGAGAATCCAGAAAGTCGCTGATGCTGGAGCGAGCCGTGAGTGGTCTGGAGCTGAGCGAAGCCCATTGTTGTGTGTTCCCCGTTGGGAGTGCGGAACACAGAGAAGCCGCTGAATGCTGAGCAAAGGTCTAGGGAATGAGAGTGCCGCTCACCAGAACTCCACGGTAGAGAGAGCAGAGCTAGCGAGAATCAGAGAGCAAGACCAGAGCACCCGGACGAGCGGCTGTGCACCGGTGAGTGACAGGCATGCATCACTCAGGCCCAGGCGCTACAGGATCATGGTAATTTGTTAAGGATTACAATCGGGCGACACACAACTTGGTCTCGGCCTAGTATGTAGCGCACAACTGAGATGCTTTTCTCCTTATTTTATGCAGATTCAATTTGAGATGTTA
This sequence comes from Ambystoma mexicanum, assembly GCF_040938575.1. Taxonomy (NCBI): domain Eukaryota; kingdom Metazoa; phylum Chordata; class Amphibia; order Caudata; family Ambystomatidae; genus Ambystoma; species Ambystoma mexicanum. Next base: position 411,189,582 of record NC_090927.1, read on the forward strand.
CCCAACTCGTATCACACCCCCTTTTCACATATCTCGGGTCACAATGGACCATGAACCAGGCTGGTTGGTGAAATACAATATATTTATTTATTTTAAAATTCAAAAGAAATCATACAATTTATTTTTTATAACAAATTTTATTGCATTTTTAATACTACAATACAATGACATACATTACACAAATATATACATTTGCATGCAGATGGTGGAGCAGTATGATCAGACACTGTATATATATATTTCTGAGGCTTGTGGAATCTGCTTAGATCACATGCTGTGCATAGGCCGACATCTAGTGGAAGCTGCGGAGTATTACAGTTTGTTTTTTGAAACTCGAAAATGGGCGTCGACACAGGCGTGCCAGTAATACTATCCCTAGTGTGACGTCCACTGTACCCAAGATCCCTCACGCGTCTGGGATCCTCAGATTGTTTTTTTCCGCCATACTGGTCGGAAGCATCTTGCGGAGTCCCCTGGCCTTAGCCATACTTTTGCTATTATATTGCAATTTAAAATTATTTATTGACATCCTTCCCCACCCCAACGTCGACCATCGATCTCGACGACGGCTGGAGAAGACATCGACCGTCGGCTGCTGCACGACGGATCTGGGCCTAGGAAGGCCGCTGGCCTCGGCCCGGGCCTAGTAGGCCGCTGGCCTCGGCCCTGCAAGTAGGGAGAGTGGGGGGTGGTACATACTCTTCACTCTTGGTATATAGGTACACCTTATATATTTCCTACACTTATCAGCCCGCTGCCTCAAGGTGCGTATGGAGGGTACCCCTTTCCAATTCTGCCCCAAGTGCAATCGCAAATACCCTTGGGTCGACAGGCACGCCACGTGCAATCTCTGCTTGCCGAGGGACCACCCCGAAGCGAACTGCAGAGCGTGTAGTAGGTTTAAACCTAAAACACTTAAGGACCGTTCGACAAAGCGTTGGGCCCACCACGCCAGGCAGGCAGCCATGGCAGCGGAGGGCGCCTTCAGCCATGGCAGCGACGCCGTACTTTCGGACGGCGAGGGCATTACGGCGTCGAAAGACTGCCGAGCGCAGGTCCCCGACCTCGGAAGGTTGTCCGGCAGGGCGGCTATGGGGAAGACCCCCGCCGACGCAAGCGCTACACCTACACACACTAAGCACACTAAGTCCAACCGAACCTCGACGACGTCGACTTCTCGGAAAGAGGCACGGATAGAACGGTCCGACTCGGTGTCCTCAGGGCGCTCTCGATCGAGATCGCCTCATGACGCAAGGCAATCATCCACTCTTGCCAAGAGTGCCTCGCTCCCTAGATTAACGGAAGTTCGATCGTCGGAAGACGAAGACGACTTCCACCCCCAGGCCGCGCTCCAAGAGACCGAGAGCGCAGTTAACACCAGCGAGGCCCCACGCTCAAAACAAAATACCTCTCCCGACCCTCGGCGCCAGGCGCCGAAAGTCTCTGGGGCCTCTAAGGGGCAGGGAAAACATTTTTCCACGCACGGGGAGGGAGGGAAACAGCGGAAAGCTCAGCCTTCCACTCCTGTAAGACCATCCTTCCACCCCAAGCAGACAGATAAACATAAATCTACTGGGACAGCAACATCCAGCAAGGATACCCTTGATAAGTCCCCTAAGTTGCCTACTAAAGTCATACCCTGTTCCAAAGAATGGTCCAGCGAGGACATAGACAGGGTCATGTCAAGAATGTCTTCCTTAGCGGATTTTTATGACAAAAACCCAGAACATTTCCTTTCGTATGACCCTCAAGGGGCCACACCCTCAGGCTCCTCTGATCCTATCCCCCTAGGTAAAAAGGCTCGGGTCGAAAGACCTGACCCCTTCGAGGTGCAGCCTTACTCTACTCCATACTCTACTCCACACCCCAGATACCAAGGACAAACTTTCCCTGAAGGGGACCAGGAGTTTTCAATTATGGAGGAACGAACCGGGTCTGAATACTATGCGGAGGATGAGGACCTGGAGGAGGTAGAAGATGAGGAAATTTACAGAGTAGATTCCCCGGTAGAGAGCGAAGCCCCAGTTACCGACTCTCCAGTTGATAACCAACCCCTCCTTAATGAAGTTCTTGCTCGCGCAGCAGAACATTTTCACATCGACACCCACGGTGTACAGGAGGAAAGGGACTTCGCAGAAGAGTTGGTGGGAGAGAGGAGGCCGGTCGCTCAGACCATCCCTATCCTTAAATCCATACAACGTAGAATAGATCCATCCCTGGTGAATCCTAACCTCACCAGAGCCGTCAACCCCAGAGTCGAAAAACTTTTTCGGGCAGCCCAGTCTGACCCTCTTTATATAAGAGGTCATCTTAAACCAGACTCCCTAGTGGTTACCAACACTCGGAAGAGGGCTGGGACACCCTTATCGTCGTCAGAAGCTCCTCCCGACAAGGAGAGCAAAAGACTGTACGGGTTTGGCAGGAAGGTAGCCTCAACGTCCGCCTACCAAGCAAGGATTGCAAACTCCACCACCCTGTTGGCAAGTTACAACTGCCATCAATGGGAAGAGGTCGCGGCGCTCATAGCCTCTGCTCCTGAACCGTTAAAGGGCCAGTTGGCTTGGATCTCGGCAGAAGGGAGAGCCGTGTCTGGTTGCATTTTGAAAGCAACTTTCGACGCTGCAGACAACGCAGGAAGATTGATAGCAGAAGGTACTGTTATCAAGAGACATGCGTGGTTACGGCAGTCGGGGTTCAAGACAGAAACACAGGCGTCATTAATAGACAAGCCGGTGGAACCAGAACTATTGTTTGGGAAAGCGGTCGAAGACGCACTTAAAAATGCCAAGGACGAGTACGAGACTCTCAAATCCCTTGGCCAGCTTACCAACAAACCCCCGAACCAGAGGGGGAACAGTAATTTTCGTCGCCCACGCGGCCAAAATTCACAAAGAGGCAACTATGCCCAAGGACAGGGTACACAATGGAACAACAACCAGCAGTCTACCCAAAGTTACAGTAAAGGTAACAAGAGAGGTCGTGGAAGAGGCAGAGGCAGCCCCAACAAAGGAGGTGGCACGCCTCCGCCATAGCAGTGACGCTCAGTTCAGGGTCCCTTCTCACGCAACCCCAGTAGGGGGACGCATTTCCAACTTCACCCAGGCTTGGGAAGGGATCACCTCAGACAGATGGGTGCTGTCAACAGTGTCCACAGGATATTGTATAGAATTACTGCAGCGTCCCCGGAACCACCCTCCACGACAAAGAATACACTCCTTAGAACATCAGAAGATCCTTCTCGAGGAGATCGCCATTCTGCTAGAAAAGGACGCGATAGAACTCGTCCCAGGACACCAGGTAAACAAGGGTATCTATTCAACTTACTTCCTTGTGCCAAAGAAAGATTTGACAATGCGCCCAGTATTGGACTTACGGCCTGCCAACAAGTATGTCAAGCCCCAAAAATTCCGTATGACCACGCTACAAGAGGTAATCCCCCTCCTAAAAAAGGGGGACTACATGGCAACCTTGGATATGAAAGATGCCTATTTTCATATTTCCATGCTCCCGGCGCACAGAAAATACTTGCGCTTCAAAGTGGACAGTCGCCACTACCAATTCAAGGTACTGCCCTTCGGGATAGCTTCAGCACCAAGGGTATTCACCAAGGTACTGGCGGTGGCAGCTGCACACCTACGCAGGGAGGCAATCCCAGTGTACCCTTATCTGGACGACTGGCTCATAACGGGGGAAACCCCAAGAATTTGCAGGTCAAACATTCAGAGGACTATCGACCTCCTCCACGAATTAGGCTTCTCTATCAACGAGAAGAAGTCAAGTCTGGTGCCAAGCACCTCAAAACAGTTCCTAGGAGCAATCCTAGATACTCAGAAAGGGTTGACCTTCCCCTCGGAAGAAAGAATTCGGAATATACTACTGCAAATTCCACATTATCAGTCAGGTCAACAAATAACGGTACGCAAAGCAATGCGGTTACTGGGCATGATGGCGTCATGCATTTACCTGGTCCCCCACGCGCGTCTGCGCATGCGTCCCATGCAGGAATGGTTGGCGAAACAGTGGTCTCAGGCAAGTGGTCAGTGGGACGATCTAGTGGTCGTTTCGCCAACACTCGTACAAAGCTTACACTGGTGGACAAAAGAGAATCTCGCAAGGGGAAAACCCTTTTACGATCCCGAAGTTCAAGCAGTGGTAACTACAGATGCTTGCCTGACTGGGTGGGGAGCTCACCATCTCCACCACACAGCTCAGGGTCTCTGGTCTCACTCAGTAGCCAAGAACCACATCAACCTGCTAGAGCTTCTGGCAGTATTCCGAGCGCTTCGGGCGTTCGAGCCCCATCTACTAAACTTGTCGGTGCAGATCCGGACGGACAGCACGACAGCCATGTTCTATCTGAACAAACAAGGAGGGACTCGTTCGCCAAATCTGTCCAAGCTTGCCCAGAAAATCTGGATATGGGCACTCAGACGGAACATCTTCCTATCAGCACAACATGTTCCAGGGGAGCTCAATTCCCTAGCGGATGCCCTAAGCAGAAACTCCCTTCCAGAAGAACACGAATGGGTCCTTCACAAAGAGATCGTAGAAGATCTCTTCTCTCAGTGGGATTTCCCCACTATAGACCTATTCGCCACAAGCGAAAACAAACAATGCCCAGGATTTGCATCCAGGTTCCCCCAGCCAGACTCCCAAGGGAACGCCCTGTGGATGAACTGGTCAGGGATGTTTGCGTACGCTTTTCCACCAACCCCTCTCATCAGAAAGGTGGTGTACAAGATGAACAAGGAATCGATGACGCTCATCCTAGTTGCTCCCATGTGGGCGAGACAACCATGGTTTCCACACCTACGCAGGATGGCGCTGTGCGAGCCCATCAAACTCCCAGCCTGGTACAACCTACTGTCCCAGCAACAAGGTCTAACAGTGCACCAGGAACCCAACTCTATGAACCTGGCAGCATGGCTCCTGAAGTCATAGAGTTTGGCCATCTCAATTTACCACAGAGGTGTATGGACATCCTAAAAGAATCCAGGAAACCAAACACAAGGCACTGTTACTTTGACAAGTGGAAGAGATTCGTTATTTGGTGCCAGAATAAACAAATCAACCCAGTTGATTGCACTCCTTCCAACGTGGTAACATACATGCTCCACCTGCTGGACGCAGGGTTGGTTTTTAACTCTCTGAAAGTACACCTGGCAGCCCTCTCGGCTTACACCACATCCCATAACAAGGTATCGTGGTGGAAAGTACCAGTAGTTAAAGCCTTCATGGAAGGAGTAAAGAGACTTCACCCTCCTATTTCGAACCCACCGCCAGGATGGGACCTCAATGTGGTGCTAGCTAAGCTCATGGGGCCCCCTTTCGAACCCATGCATAAAAGTAGTCTCAAACACCTGACTTATAAAACGGCCTTCTTAGTAGCCATTACGTCCATAAGAAGGGTCAGTGAAATTCAGGCTCTGTCAGTGCAGGATCCTTTCTTTATTATCCACAAAGACAAACTGGTTTTACGCACACACCCTAGGTTCTCACCTAAAGTTATATCTAAATTCCATGTAAACCAGTCCATCGAGCTTCCGGCTTTCTTCCAGAACCCGCAAAGCTCGGCTGAGGTGAAACTACACACCCTTGATGTGCGTAGGGCGGTCCTCTACTATGTAAATAAGACCAGACCGCTAAGAAAAACAGATCAACTGTTTGTCTCCGTAGCTACAGGCAGAGAGGGGGATCGCGTCTCTAAAGGCGCGATCTCGAAGTGGATTATCAACTGTATACAGCTGTGTTACTCTCTTTCTGAAAAAACTCTGCCTTTTACGCCAAGGGCCCATTCTACTAGAGGCATTGGTGCCACTCTGGCTTTCATTGCAAATGTTCCCCTCGACACCATTTGCAAAGCAGCTACTTGGAGCTCTGTTCACACTTTTACTCAGCATTACTGCATTGACACTCATTCCAAGACAGATACACAAGTGGGACAAGCGGTTCTAAGACACCTGTTTGCTCATGACCCTTCTCACATCCCACCTCCTTCTTCGGGTACTGCTCGCTAATCTATGCACAGCATGTGATCTAAGCAGATTCCACAAGCCTCAGAAGGGATACATTACTCACCGTAATCGTATTTCTGATGCTTGTATCTGCTTAGATTCACATGCGACCCACCCTTCCTCCCCTCCGAGAGAAGGCGCATGATTGCTTGTAGTCTTACCTTTCTGTCTATCTGCTTGGATTATCTGTACTCACGCTACTCCTCATGCTTCCTCATGTCAGAAAAAATACAATCTGAGGATCCCAGACGCGTGAGGGATCTTGGGTACAGTGGACGTCACACTAGGGATAGTATTACTGGCACGCCTGTGTCGACGCCCATTTTCGAGTTTCGAAAAACAAACTGTAATACTCCGCAGCTTCCACTAGATGTCGGCCTATGCACAGCATGTGAATCTAAGCAGATACAAGCATCAGAAATACGATTACGGTGAGTAATGTATCCCATATATATATATATATATATATATATATATATATATATATATATATATATATATATATATATATATATATATATATATATATATATATATATATTGGGCACTTCTCCGCTTGTCCTATTCGAGTTATGACAGGTCGTGGTACGGGTCCTTGAGGTAGTGGCAGGGTTATGCATCATGGTCTGTTGGTTCAGTCTATACATTCATTACAGGGTGTGTTCCCACTTTCCCCATATTTTGTCTGCCTTGCCCGGGAAGCCTCTTGCTTGATAGACTTGGCGCTCCATTAGAATGCTAGCGTATACATCCGATATCCATTGGTCATAGTGGGGAGTGATCTCTGAACCCCACAGTTGCGCAATGTTCCTTTTGGTAATCCCTGTGGACGTTGAGAGTAGTAGTTTTTCAAAGCGAGCCATTTCTCCTTCCTCTTCAATCACTAGGAGAGGGAGTTTGGGTTCGTTTGGGATTGGTCGGCTCATGACCCTCGAGAGCCTTTCACTACATTTTCGCCAAAAGTGTTGTATTCGTGTGCATTGCCATAGGATGTGGTAGAAGGTTCCTTTCTCCTGTTTACAACGTAGACATTTGGGATCAGTTGTTTTACCCCAGTTATATAGTGCTACTCGGGGATAATATATTCTATGGATTATTTTCAGCTGTGTAAGCCGGATTCTAGCAGATATCGCTGTATCTCTGGGATACATCAGGCTCGAGATCCATTCCTCAGGTAGTATCGGGCCCACATCCCTTTCCCATTTCATGTTTAGGCTAGACATTTCTTTCTTGGCAAAAGAGGAGATTGCGTTGTACATGGTGGATGTAACCTTGCTTTTCCCGCTATCTATGACTATGTTCCTTTCTATGGGCGTGCATTCCGGCATGTCCACCAATTGGGGCCTTTGTTTGGTGAGTGTGTGATGTAGTTGGCCAGAGTGGTGATTTTTGCTGGCAGGAAGACCGTATGTGGCTGAGATCTCAGCAAACGGTATGATTTGATTGTCTGCGAATATTTGCTGAATGGTCCGTATACCGGCTGTTTCCCAGTTTGGCCATTTAGGGAGCTGAATGAGGTGCATGAGGTGGGCATTATTCCAGAGGGGCTGGACTGGGGTGATTTTATTGTCCCAACCGATATGCCTGTGTTTATCTCCAGATTTGGGCTGTATGCGCTATTATCGTGCATTTGGGGGGTGACTCTTTGTGTTATAGAGGCTTTCAATCGGAGACATGCTGTGTCTTGCTGCTATTTCGGCCTGTATGTGTGGAAGTTCGGGGTTACCATGTAGTATGTCGTTTACCGTCGCCATCTGAGTCGCCCAGTAGTAGGTTTGGATATTCAGGAGTCCTATTCCCCCCTCCCACACTGAGCATTGGAGGGTCTTGAGGGCTATCCTTGGGTGTTTCCCTCCCCATAGTAGTTTGTGTTATTCTGTCTATTTTGCGAAACACTGCTGTGGGGTTGTGGAGGGGGGCATTTTGTAGGATGTACAAGAAATGAGGTAGGGCAAGCATTTTGAAAAGCGCTGCGCTGCCTAGTAAGTTAATGACAGTGCTTCCCAGTGGGCCCATCTTGTGCACATTTTCTAACTAATGGTTGTAGGTTTTGGGTCACGTAGCTGTCCAGCCTGTTTGCAATCAGGATGCCTAGATATCGAAACTGGTTGAGTTCGATTTCGTATGGGGAGCCCTGTGGTGGTATGCAATCTATTCCTTTAACCGGAAAGAGCATTGATTTGGACCAATTCACCCTGAGGCCACAGAAGGCCCCGTAGTTTATCAGTATTTGAGTAACTATAGGGCAGGAGATTGCTGGGTCGCCTAGGTATACCAGGAGATCATCTGCGTTGAGGGATACCTTATCTTCCCATACTGAGTTCCAACGGAAACCAGTCCATGTCGTTGTGTTCCGCAGGATAACAGCTAGTGGTTCAATGATCAATGCGAACAGCATTGCCGATAGCGGGCACCCCTGCCTAGTACCTTTCCCTAGTTGAATGTTACGAGAGGACCATCCGTTCACCCTCACCTCTGCTATCGGGGTATTGTATAGAAGCTGGACCCATTTTATGAATTGTTCACCAAATTTCATTTTCCTCATAATTGTCCACATAGCCTCCCAATGGACTGAGTCAAAGGCTTTTTCGAAGTCTATGGCCAGCAATGCCAATGATTGTTGTATGGCGGGTGCTCTTTCTCGCGCTAAATGCAGCCTGCGGATATTCATCCTCGTGGATCTCTGAGGCATAAAGCTGCATTGGTCCGGATGAATCAGTGCTGTGATAACCGTTTGGAGTCTGTTAGCTAGTATTTTGGCTAGTATTTTGGCATCACTGTTAATTAGGGATATGGGCCTATAGGAACTACATTCATCTGAGGGTTTGCCTTTTTTTGGGATCACTATTATTGTGGCCTTACGTAGGTCCAGTGGGAGCATACCCACTTCTAGGGAGTGTTCGAACATGTTAAGCAGGTGGGTAGATATATCTAGATGCTTTATTTTTTTCGAGAGGTCAAGTGGGAAACCGTTAGGGCCTGGGGTCTTGCCTGTTTGAAGTTGGGTAATAGCTGCTGATATTTCATCCTCTGTTATTTTATTATCTAACATAGTGGCTTGTTCTGTGGTGAGTGTTGGAAGATCGGTTCCATCTAGTATGATACTGGCCGCTGTGCCACTGTGGGGTTTGTATAGCTCTTCGTAGAAGTTAGCAAAACATTCTGCTATCTCTTCATCAGAGGAGACTATTTCTGCATTCATATTTTTAATGTTTTTCACTTGCTAGTGACCCTCATCACGTTTTCCAGCCATGCAAGCAATTTGCCACCTTTTTCCCCAGTTTCATATAGGCGTGCCTTCATGGCACCATGTGCTTTTTTGGCGCAGTCCAGAGATAGATTATGCAGCTTCTTCTGCGCTAGTATTGGAGCTCTGTTTGTTTCGGGAGTGTCGCTAGTAATGTGTTCTGATTCTTTGATCATAACTTCTTTCTCAGCTTCTACAACCTGTTCACGCTGGGCCTTTTTTTTAGCTGTCGTCCACGAGAGGATTTCGCCCCATAGGACTCGCTTGTAAGCCTCCCATAGTGTACCAGGGTCATCGACCGAGCCTGTATTAAGTTCGAAATAGTTGGAGGTGGCTGTTTCTATCCTCTCCTGTAGGTCCGGGAACCCCAGGTAGTAGGAGTTAAACCGCCAAGTGGAAGGAGGACGTGGTCTCTCCGTTTCAAGCTCAAGTAACAATGGGGAGTGATCAGAAATTCCCCGCGGAAGGAGGGACGCGCTACGTGCTTTATGAATATTCTGGCTTGGTAGGAAGGAGTAGTCTATTCTAGACATGGAGGCATGCACTCCTGAATGGAAGGAATATTTGCGTGCGTCACTGTGCAGATCCCGCCATGTATCTCGCAACCCCAGTGCAGACGCAAAGGAGGCCAGTTTGGTGGTGGTGGCGGGGTTTCTCGCTCTCATGTGTGTGCGGTCTAGGGTATTATGCATTACTTCATTGAAGTCCCCGCCTATCACCCAGGTGTTAGCCGTATTTGCGGCGAGGATGGGGGTAATATCGGCTAGCAGAGTATTTAGGAGAGACGGTGGGGAGTATATCGCCATAATCGCCAAGGTTTGGTTCTATAGCGTTGCATGTATTTGTACATATCGTCTACCTCTGTCCTGCGTTATGTGTGAGATCTCCAGTGGAAGTCTTTTGTGAATTAATATTAGTACCCCTCTTGCCCCAATGGAGAAGCCCGCATGTATCGCTGTGCGGTAATTGGATCTTCTGAAGAGGTTACATATCGTTCCTGCAAGATGTGTTTCGGTTAGGAGGACTATGTCCGGTGAATTCCGGTTTATATATTGCAACACTAGTCTTCTTTTAATGCTGGACCCTAGCCCATTCACATTCCATGTCATGAGCGTTAGGTGTTTATTGGTTGAACCAGCGTCAGGTGCCATCGGGTCTCTGGATGTTTGATTTACGGATGTGCCTCGTAGGACGTGAATGCTGTGATATATTTTGGATTTCACCTTGTTCCTCGTGCTTGCAGTCTCCTTGTATGCTGAACATTGAATAAAAATGTTTTCCCCAACTCCCCCCTCCCTATTCTCCAACCCCAACTGAAGCATCTGTCGTCCCATCATAAACTTAAATGCCCGCTCCGTGCTAACCGGGCTTTGCAGTTTGCGCATAAATTCTGGAGCTAGTCGGTTTAGCACCCTCATTTGATGCTATGAGTTTGTTTCCTTGTCGGGGTGTGGGGTGGGGGGCGGCTGCTAGGTTGGCCGCCAGCCATAACATGCTTTGTGATTCATTTTTCGGTTTGGAGCAAGGGCTCCTTTGTGTTTTGCGTGCAGTGGTTACGTTAGTTTAAGCGTTGTTGTTCCTTTATTATTCATTTCCTTGTTGCAGCATTCTTTCTTGTTGCTGTTGTTGGGCCCCTAAGTCTGGTGGTCGCTCAGGGTGTGGTCTGTTGCGTTCCCCTCTCTTTTTCCCCCCGGTGCTCCAATCGCCTTCTATATGTCTTTCGGCCCAGTTCCACGCTTTAGGGTCTGTGAAGTGCACCGTTGTGCTATTGTGGAATATTTTGAGTTGGGCAGGGAAAATTAGACCGTATTTAGCTCCCATTGATTGCAGGCATTTTTTGAGTGGATCAAAGGATTGGCGCGCTTTCTGCACCTCCCTGGTGAAGTCAGGGACAAAGGCGATTTTAGATCCATTGTACGTGAAAGCCCATTTCGATATTGCCTGTTGTAGCACGGTGTCTCTATCCCTTTAGTTTAGGAATCTTGCGATGACTGTGCTTGGTGGTGCACCTGGTGCAACTTTACCAGTTGGGATGCGGAGAGCTCGCTCGATGGAAAAGAACCTGGAAAAGGATTCTGCATCAAATGTGTTAGTGAGCTATTCTTCAAGAAATAGTTGCATGGTTGCCCCTTCTGCCTTCTCAGGGAGGCCAAGTATGCAGATGTTATTGCGTCTGGATCTGCCCTCATTGTCATCCACTCTTGTTTCCAGGATTTTAGTGCGCTCTAGCATGACAGACATGTGACGATTGACCCCCCCCCCGTAGGTTGTCTTCAGTCTCTGAGATACGTGCTTCGGCCTCCCCAGTGCTTGAGGTTAGCTTTTGTAGGTCGTGTCTCAATAGAGACACATCAGCGCCAATACTGTCCATCATTTTCTCCATTGATGTTCTGGAGCTGGCAATGGCACTCATCACGTCCCTGAGGTAGATATCCTCCATGCACTCTGGTTCCGTTGATGTCGACCGCTCCGGGGAGCGAGCAATCGGCTTGGTCGTGTATTGCTCTATCCTGCTTTGTGTGGAGGTTCTCCTGGGTTTCTTTCCCCATTTTGTCTATTCGTTATAATGGCGTTGGAGATTAGCTCACTTTGTGGAGGGGGGGGGGTGACAGAGCGGATTAGCAAGTGTTTTCCGGAAGGTTGGGAGAGATGTTCACTGGATCTTGGTGCGCCGTGGATGGTAGTCCTGTGGAGCTGTGTGAGATGAGCCTCCGTTACTCCGCTTCTGCCTTATGACAGGAGTGACCACAGGCTGCAGGGCTCTGTGTGGAGTTGCGTCTGTTGTGGACATGCACCTTTGTGTGCTTCGTCTGCTGTGGGCGCCTTGCTTTGTTCACAGGTACGGTGGACATGGGTTTCCTTTGCGTGTACCACTTCAGGGGGGTGGCAGCTTTGTTTGCTGTTGGTTGCGTCAGTTCATTTAGGGCAACATCATGCGCTTGTGTGTGTTGTCTCTTTGTCTGGCACACTTTGTTTGCTTTGGGCTGCTAATGAGGCTTGTCTGGCATTTCTGTGGGCATCAATAATTGGCCCTTCTGGTACGTGTGCATATAATATTGCGGCTCGTTTGATGTGTTGGCCTGTTGAAGATCCTTCAGGTGGTCTCACCCTCCTCTTAGCGTCCAGTGCCACCACTTCAGGATCTTGGGGGGGGACTTACCCCCTGCCTCCTACTGCCAGTGGTGTGCGTTCCTTGTTTGTGTCCTGTGTTAGTGACACAGTGCCCACATTTGGACATGGGTGTGCTTGGTGGAACCACATGGTCTTTATTATTATGTAGGTGCAGCAGGGGAGTAGGCAGGGTCTCACGTCCTTTGCCGCCACCTCCCTTCTCCCTGTTTCCCCTTCTCCTTACCGTTTTGCTTCTATCTGTCGCGTGAAGGCAAGTAAGTGTGTTGCCTCTGGGTTGGGGAAGGTTCAGCAGGCGCTATACGCAGTGCGAAGCAGCCGCGATCTTGTTGTGGGTCCTGGTGGCACTTTTTGGACCCTTCTCAGCGCTGCATTACTTATCACAGAGGAGGGTTGTGGCAGTTCTCTTCCTTCTCGAGGTGTAGTAGAGGCAGCGCTGATGGGGGATATTTGTGCTCTTTACGTCCCTGAGCCCTGTCTCTTCGGCGCCAGCTGTCCAGGTTCTTCCGCTCCACGTTGCTGCTCGGAGTGGAGGGGGAGGTATCACCCTCGGCCGTCTGCATAAGCGGGAACGCCGCCGCAGTGTCGCTCGGCAGCTGATTCGAGGAGGTAGAACGGGCGACGGTTGGACCCGAACGACCATGCGGCCTCTCCGCTGTCACCAGGTTGGAGGCTGCACACGCCGTCCCGCCGGTGGTGCGATCCTCCCCCTCAGGCTGGCTCCCTCGTAGATGTGCCACGCTCTCTGCCTATTCCTTGTCCTCGGCAGCCATTTTGAGAGCCATACGCTGTTCGCTGTCTCTGTCTCTCGAACGTTGTATCCACGGAACCCCGCGCCAATTTAGGTCCGTTGTAACACAAACTGATGCAGTAGGATTTCATGCGCCGCTGAAGCGTTTTGGATCTTCTCACAATTGTTATTTAAGTAGGATTTGGCTGGCGGCACGGGAGCAATGAAAGATCGGGCCACGCCCCGATCATCATACAATTTTTAATATGGGCAGCAATCACCAATCACCAATGTGATGATAATTAATTACAATGAGAATGTAAGCAATGCACTTGGTTTAACCTTCTAGTGGAACATATACAAAACACCAGGGAATAGGAGCACTTTTTGATTTAGGAAAGATAGCACCCAAGTTAAGATTTCCCCCGGCAATGTTCCCTTAACCCACATATCTGAGTGGATATAAAGAAGCAGCAGGTAATTGGGAATAAGAGGCAGGAAACGGAATCGAAATCCGAACTTTCCTCCCCAAATAAGAGGGATTTTAAACCCCTTGCAATGTTATGAAATGACACTTGGAAACGGACAAATAATTAATGTGTGTTAAAAACCTTGAAACAAATACAATTCCTCACTACAGCAACAATGCAAAGATACTAACAATCACAAACAGTGGATTACCAAGAGCATACAATTGGAAAACGAGTGGAAAGTTCAAAATGGATTGCAGCCAAATGACACATGTAAAAGTTGCATTTCCTTTCAATTTCCGTGTACATTTACTCAAACTGTTTCTTTAAAAAACGGGTGAAATATTGCAAATCGTGATCCGGTTTTTAGTCTGGGGAACAGAGGTACATCACAGGGATATTACAGAAGTGAACGAATGGGGGTTACTGCAGTTTTGAATGAGATTTTCAGGTTGAAACAGGGTTCAGTTTTCGGAAAACAAAGCGGTCAAAATGAAGATTTTAGTTTTGAAAGAAAGGCAAATGTTACATGTAATGAATTATCTAGACGAGGAACACAGTAAGCCCCAAGGTTGATTACCCCAGTGCTCAACCCAAACAAAACAATATATGGAAAGTATTTGGATTACTCGAAATATCAGTAAGGGCTTACAGTTTACACCAGACAAAAATGAAAAGAGAGATGGCGCTAGCACTAGAATCAAGGGCAGGGTTGCACAGATAACTCTGACAGTTTTAACAAGTTATCAGGATAAGGATAGGATGGCTTAGAGTGTGGGATAAGGACAAATGCAAGACAAGATAGACTATGGATTTCTATGGGTTAGGGATTATACTTGCAGTCCACGTTTAGTTTGGGATTTTTGGACCTTCAACAGGTTCTGGTCGCCACACGGCAGCGCGCCTGGCAAAGGACAGCTGGGCAAAAGACAGCTGGGCAAGGTCGGGTCACTGGATGGTAATTCTGGTCGCTGGATGGCACAGGTACCGTTCGATGCAGTTAGTGGGCAGCAGTTAGTGGGCAGCAATTAGTGGTATCGGGATGCTTCCCAAAGAATACCGCAGCTTTCTCCCTTTGGTTATTTGGGATCTTAGAATTGAGGCTTTGCTGGAAGGGTCAGCAATGCTTAGGCCTTGTAGTTGGAATCTGGACTCTGCAGGATGAATGGAACAGGAACACCGCGCAGTAAAATCAGGAAGAGTGTCTGTCTAGAGTCTTGTCAGGGATTCTTATTTATAATGCATAGTGTCATCATCTAAGTATATGGCTGGGCAGGCTTAACTAAGCACACCTCTAACCAAATGGATTGGTCAGGGGTGCTAGTCTCCGCCTCGCTCTCAACTGGTTGGATTTCAGGATAACATGTCAGATTTATGATGTGAGATTTACAATGTTCAAATACCTCCCACAGTTACTTTAGCTAAAATCTGATTTTGCCACAAATGGTACATTTATACAGTTGAAGTCTCTTAGCAACTTACATAAAAAGGTTACATATTTTATGTAGAACATTCCACTTCAACTCTGAAATCTGTGAGACATTGTTTTGTCTGGTTAATACTTTTTAGCAATTTTGAGTATGAAAGGTTCAGTCTAAAATTCCATAACTTTATACATGTGTGTGGATTATCATAAGGGAGGTAAGTATGAAAATTCGCCATGGGATCATGGATACTTTTCTTATAGTCCCCTATTCTATGCCCTTTCTGTCCCCAAGGTGTCAGTGAATTCTACAATGTCCCAAATTGTACCCCACAAAATCCCTTTTAAACTGCAAAATGTTTACATTTTTACAAAGTCTTGCTGCAGAGATAAAAGTCTTTACATTTTTATTAATCAATAGTCTTTGGAATCAAATGGCAGTCCTTTGTCCGTCACTGGACCATTTCTTTTTCTCTTCAGCTGCCACCAACTGTCATTTCCTCCAGTGCTAGGTGGGGGTTTCCCAGCTTGGTTGAAGGTTTATTACCCCATCTCCACTTCACACATCCCTGTCCTTGGAGTTCCATTGTCTGGGGGTTCAGCCCAGACCATATTCTGTCCTAACTAATAATTATCACTGGGGTGTTAGCATCTGCTGAGAGTTTATGGTGGTTCCTTTTCTTTGCGGGAAGCCTTAGATCTGCCAACTGGGATAACCTGTTTTTGAAAGTTTGCAAAATCCAGCCAAGGCGGTTTAAATACTTTATTTTCTTATATTTGGTCCTGAATTAAAACAAGCCTGTGGAATAAAATAGCCCATGTGTGCGTTTTCACCAGCAACAACCCTCTTCACCTTGCTAGGTATTGAATGCTTTCATTCAACAGTTGTACTTTTTAGAACAGGCATTTTTCTCCATTAGTTTCCAAAGCCCATTTTTATACACGTGTGGTGCAAGCTGGCATTTCTTTTTAAATTCAGTTTTGCATCTCCATCAGATTCCCACAATGTTTTGCAGCCATAGTTATTTTCTTGTATGCCAGAGTTTTGTTTGAAGCACACATGCATTGAAATTGACATGGCTCAGATAGTTGGGTACTGATCTTTGTGAAGCAAATTAATGTGTTTCGCAGGCGGGTAAAATTGAAGTTCCTTGGTTGATTTTTCACAGAGTTGGTTTGACAGGGCCCGTCAATTAGAAATCATGCTTGGTTTTGATGAAGCACCATGCAATATACTGGGCATGGCAGGGCCTTATTAATAACAGTTTTTTAAGGAAGAGCAGATGAAAATAGCATCAGCAGCATTATTTTAAAGGTGAAAATGTTTCCTTTTTAATGGGGATTTTGGGCTGGCAGCAAAGCAACGGTGCGTTTCCACTTTATTCCATTTGTATATGTCAGAACACACTGGCACGCTCTCCCAGTGTGTCTCCTTGTTCCATCCTGCCCAATGTGTGTTTGGCAAGACGGTGCAGCCATCGTTTTGTTGCTGCAAAATGCAGTTTCGAGGCCATGGAGCTCACAGAAGCCAGCGCAGCTATTTTGCTGTTTCTGCGGAAATGCAGCTTTGTGATGTGGGGAAGCACAGCTGAGTTGGGTCATTATATCCCACCGTATGTAATTGCTGATGCTGGTCAAGCTGAAAGTCTATGGAAAAGGTTTCTGCGGACCCAAGCTTAACTTATTGAATATCGAACGAGTTCTCAAGCATGACATGAGCTTTGAATGATGTGGCTAAGCGGTCTGGGGACCCAATATGAAATATTGAATACTGAACAAGTTGTCAAGAACGTAATGAGAGTTGAATGCTAAACAAAGGAAAAGATATGAGAAAAACTCGCAAATGAAGCAGAAAGTAATGTGCATTTTCAAACAAAGTGGATTTAAACAAACCGCTTTTGCGAACAAAGTGAATGAGTAAAAAGGCAAAGCACTATTGAATAGTGTGGAAGCAAGGTGGTAACCAGGAGAAATACCACAAAGGAAGGTGTGTGAGAATCACATATTGGTAAAGGCAAGAAGCCGTTAAAGTAAGCCTGAAGCATTTTCGGATTTATGACATAGGTACAGAAAGGAAGTCTGTGTTGTCCTATGAAAAAGAAGGAACTGTTGTAAAGTGCTAAGGGTTATCAGTTGTGCAATCAGTTGTGCAACCTGTGATGGATGGACCATGTGGTCTTACAACTGTGCCTATACTGAGGTGCCCTTACTTGCAGTAAACCAAAAGAAGTCTACAGGCTGAGGTTGCTCGGCCTAAGATTGTTCAAGTGGCAAAACGAGAAGACAAACTAAACAAGTGAATGTAACTGTGAATTTGAAACCTCGGGATGGGAACCCCCAGAACATTCTGTACACTTGGGGAAGGTAACCCAGAGACCATTTTGTGGAACTGTGTTGAACTCGGGCAAGGGAACCCGAGAACATTCTGTGGTACTGTGTTACACTTAGGGAAGGTGACCATGAGACCATTTTGTGGAACTGTGTTGAACTTGGGGAAAGGAACGTCGAGACCTTATTTGTTGGAACTTTCTTGAACTTGGCGAAGGGAGCTAAGGGCAAACCAGGAGCTGGAAGAAGCTCAGAACTTTAGTTTGAACAATGTTTCTTTGGTTGCTGACATCCCTACACATTGTTTAGCTTTAGTTGTGAGGGCAAGTATAGGTTTTGGACACAGACCGACTTCTAAGTTGAACTTACTGATTCTCAGACTATCCTCAATTTATTTAGGAAGGGAAATCCCAACTTGGTATGGGGCACCTTAGGCCTTACGGCATCCTTGGATTTGAGTTAATAAAGATCTTTTGTTTGAACTTAGAATCTGTTTTCTGTGTCTTGCTTCAAGATGCCTTCACAATACCAGCTGTGTCCTATCTGGGGACCAAGATGTTGTGACGTAGCCAGACTATGCATTCTCACACACACCATCTGGTGGATTTTGAAAGATTTTTCAGATCCAGTCTGTGCATGGAATTAAAAAATCATGAATCTGTATTAGGAAGGAATCCTTTAGAAAGTATGCATTTGTTGATGGGTGTTCTGGAAATATTAGCATGATGAATAGTATTATTTTACCTCTGTCAAACGTAATCTTTACTATGAAACGATACTCTCTCCAGAACATGGAGGAGCTGAAAGCTACATGTTCCTTCTCAGTCAACTGTGTCAATGTGTTCTCTAAATCTCACCAAAACGGTGACCGTTGGGCTCATCAACTCTGGGATAGAATAGGTCAGCACCTTTTATGCACGTCTCCTAAAGTACCAACTGACCTGGCTGGGAAAGAAAATTTAAAATGTATTTAAATTTAACAGGTGCTATCTTGAAAAACACTGTCTCTAATTATTCCTTACTTGTTTCCATTTATTTTTCGTTTTTGTTTTTGCAGGCCCTGCTCTGTTTTTACTGCAATATGTTTGGTACAGGTACGTCATTTTTTTAAAAAAATCAAAGTTACCACATGAATGCAAAATCACTGACATAATTGACATGAGTGCATGTTGTAATAGTGTGCCTTATGATTGACACAGACCTTACGAAAAGTGTTAAGCTCCATTGGCAGAAAGAATTGCTAATTTCACAGTACAAAATGTAAGCCAAGGGACCTTGTTTAAAGAATGACATAAATCCTGGAATAAGTCTGCCTTTCCATAATGATGTGAAATGTACATTGGTTAGAATGTTAACTTAGAATGATTTTCTTCAATAAAATTATTTAAGTAAAAAGCAATGACCCTTAAGTTGGAATGTTGTCATTTCTTGTTTGGGACTATCAAACAATTTGTAGGAATGGTCATAAGGTTCTTCATAAAGTCCAGAGCCCGATAGCGTGACCCCTGGAGCAATCGGTTCAATGTCATTTCATCGCAGAATTTTTTTTCGCTGAGTTTTTTTACCGCACATTTTTTATCGAAAACACCCATCGAATTCTTTTTACATTTATTTTAGGGGGGGTCCCCTTTCAACCCCCATTCCCTTTCAGTTTATATCTATTACCAAAAACCCACATCCAATATATATAATTTTTTAATCCCCCCCCCCAAAAAGAATTCGATGGGTTTTTTTTAATAAAAAATTTGTGGTAAAAAACCACGCGAAAAAACGTCCCGCGATGAGAGGACATTGTACCGAGCAATCTTGCATGCACAACTACAGGTCTTAACTGACCACCTTCAAGGATGTTTTGGTTCTGTCCAAAGAGAACAAAATGTAAAGTGTCTGAATTCTGGGAATGCCAATTTTGAAGTGTAAACAGTGAGTCCAAAACAACTATTTCCCTAATGCAAATGAAGTCATCAGTCTACAAATTAAACCGTAACATCATACTACACCGCGGCATCATAAGACTCACTTTAAGTATAGCATTTATTTAAGTTACTTAATATTTGGAACATGTTTTGTGAGGCAGTGGTGTAGCATGAATTAAGATTACATTTGTAGTGTGATGGATTTAGTTTGGATTAGGAAAAATAATTGATTTTAACTGAATGTGTTTATCGCAACATTGGCAGTCCCAACAATTTTTCCATTGGTTGTATACGAATAGTTTGTTTTGCAACTGTTCGAATGACAATTGATCTTTTCACAATTGACCGAATTGTGAAGGTCAATTGTCAATTGTTCTGTAAACAAACAATTTGGGTAATACCTTTCCATTGATATCCTTGCTTTGTAAAATGCGTGTGCGAGTGCTGTGATGAATCTGATATGCGAACTCCTTTCCCAGAGATGACCTCCCACTATGTGGCCAGGGGACGGCAGCCGCTACCTGATCCTGACCCTGACAGTGGCTATATGAGGGAGGACCACCTGGGGGGAGCTGACTCGCGGCGACCAGATGATATTGATGGAGAAAACAACATGCTCCCCATTCCCTTCCAGGGATGTTTCATCAGTCCCCCATCCCTTAATGGCATATTGTTAAACTCATCCCCCACCTCCTAAAAGATCTATTGTGATTAATCCCCAAACTCCCATTTGGGAGAATATGTTGACAACTAGGAAAAGGAAGAGGCGGGGAGGATTGAGGATCACTTCCAGGAGGCTCAATATCCACGTCCTTCAAGTCATTCAGAAAGTAACTCCATAATGACTGACATGAGAAAGCACAACAGATTAATGAGGATCATGAAAACCAAGCAACCAACACAGCGGTCTGGTTGTTGGCAAATGAGTAAGCAAGCCGGGAAGTTCAAATATGGCCCAGCTGCAGCCGATTTAGAAGGAGAGAGGAATGCTGCAGAGGCAAGACTGCCTCACAACCTATAAAACCGCTGAGCACCACACTGAAGGCAAGCCCGTCATAGCAGGCGTCATGGAGGTGAAACCTAGAAGGGAACAGAGAAACCAGGGTGTGGGTGGTCCACTGCTGAAAGAGAGAGATCAGCGAGAACCATGCGCCGTGAAGCCAACACAGTGAGAGTTCAGCGCTTGATGGGGCACACAAGATGCTATTACACCGAAGTAGGAGACCGAGCGGAGAAATGCTGGAGACAACCAGTAAGCCATGGGAAAGAAAAAGGGTTACTGGGTTGCTGCGGAGTGTATTTCACTTCGCAGAAGCAACAGAAACAACCGCTGAGTCTGAAAGTAACAAGTGGGTTACCCGGTGGCCAAATAAAGTAAATCACTTCTTAAGAACACAGCACGTGGGAAACTCACTTACTAAAGAAGTGAGATCATTAGCAAAGCAAGTTATCCATGTGTTGTTGAATCCCAGGCTCTAAGAAGGAGTGACTTGTATGGTAAAGTCCAGGCAAACAATTATACCAGATGAAGTCTAGTATTTGTTACAAAGTCCTGGCAGACGAGTATACCAGTTGAAGATTGATGTTTAGATAATAGTCCTGGTAGGGAAGTGCCCCAGCTTAAGTAAAAGTTAGGCGTTTTTATCAAACGAATACAAATAAAAAAAAATAAGAAAAGAAAAGTCAGGCATTTGTGTGACAAGGCCTGAGGGGAGAGCATCCGAGGTGTACACAAAATACCTATAGCAAAGAACATTAAGGAAGGTCATACCCTTGAATTAATTAACTATTATGAACTTTTACAGAGAGGAAGAGAGCCATTAGGAAGAAACGTTTCCTTGGGATTTGCAACCTGTAAAAGAAGAACAGAAAGCTTGGGGAAAGGAGCTGATACCACAAGAGAAATAAATACACTAAGGGGAGAGAGAAATCATCTTGGAACCTGAATATTCTTTTGAGTTGGTGAAGCTTGATACTTGGAATCTGCAGAAGGAAGATGGTCCCTGTAACTGTGAGCATTGTTCATTGGAAACCTTTTTGTTGGATTGGAACTTTTGTGTTGACCGTAATATTGTTCTGGGGACTGTATCGGGACACATGGAGTGAGCTGAGGTAACGAAACAGGGGCATGCCGCTGGTCGCATGAAGATCCACTCGGAACTGTAAAGGGCCGAGACCCGGCTTAACGGTCTCGCGACACTAGGATGCAGAGCTGCGGAGGGGGCAGCTCTGGGTCTTTAACTGAGAGGGTGGATGAGAATGTGGTCCTGGAGGAGCTGTGAAGGAGGTGAGGGGGCCTGACCCCACCCGGGCCATTGCGGTGCATTCTAGATTTGATGAAGGGGAAAAAAAAGAAGGGCGGCAGCAAGGAGCCGATTAAGCTGTCCCCAGCAGCGGATTATGCTGCAGTGAGGGCCAGCAGGAGTGTGTCTGTCTGGTTATGTGGAGAAGGCCATGGAGGGTTGAGGCATGCTGCGCTTGGGAAAACTAGAGGTCTGCACTGGTGATGGGCATAAAGGAAAGGAGTTGGTGGTGTCGCGGCGTGCACAGGTGCACTGACTGGTGAATGGTTTTCCACCTGTGAGATAGTGCAGAGACCTCCATTCCCCTCTCTGTCTTTCTGCAGGGAGTGAGTGCTTACTCTTACCTGTGACCCCTGGGTGGTGAGTCATTGGATACAGCCTGTGGGGCCTGGTGGTGAGTGTGCCTGCAGAGTTGGGGTACTGGATACCTCTCTTGGACTGAGTCATACACAGTGTGCTGTCTTGTCGTACGGAGTCAGCGAAACGTTACTACAAAGGAAACGGATGATCCGAAGATCAAATAGGGCTCTGCAGAGAGAGCGAGCCAAAAGCCGTAAAGTAAGGTAACTGCTGAAAGGGTGTCACTGAGAAGATTTGCGTGCCCAGTGGGGACGAAGTGATTAAGAGGCTGTAATATCAGTTGTAAAAAGCACATGAAAGGGTCTTTTACAGACGAACAGAACTTTAATATCGTATGCATGAAAACGATACTATACTTTAATCGTTAAGGGACTCTGGCAATCGCTTGCACCAATGATTAGTACATTGGCCAAACCCTCACAAATTAAATAAGAGAACAGATGTTATGACAGAAGTTTTTTTTTTTTATTAAAACATTATTAAAACAGATTTCCGAAAGGAAAACAAATAAACAAAAGCCGGATGTAAAGAGACAGAAATAGAGATCTAAGAGAAGAAGAAAAGACAAAGGGACACAGTCGAAAGGAAAGAACAGAAAGCATCCATAGTATTGGTTGGAAAGAGACAGAGACACAGTAGCAAAAGTTGGAAGATTAAATGAACAGTGAGAATTTGCAAGGTCTCTTACCTGAACATATTCTTTGGGAAAGAATCCTTTGATAGAGAAGTTTTTGAAGAATCTGGGAGAAGGACGTATCCTTTTTCTTAAAACTGAAAGAAAGAGAAAAGTTCCTGTTAATAAAACTGTTGGGTACCATACATAGCCCATAAAACTACTCACTGGCTCAGACTCTTTATTATATATTATATAAATAATAACCTTACAAGGACTCAGTGGTCCCAATTATCAGGAAGGATGTCAGGCCTCCTACAGATTCAGAGCAGAGTCTCACAGGAACTTTTGGTGGTGGGCCTGCCAGGAGAACATTTTGAAAGGAGAACCTTTTTGGCAACCATGGGCGGAGATAAGAGTAGTGAAGGACGCCTCACTCACGGGGTGGGGAGCCCACGCCAACTATCTGACAATCAGCAGTTATTGGTCTCCATCGGAGTCAAAACTACAAATCAAGTTTTTGGAGCTGAGGGCAATCAGACAAGCGGTGAAGGCCTTTATGCCATCTGTACGGGGAAAGAATGTCCTGATAATGACGGATAACACAGTGGCCATGTACTACCGCAACAAAAGAGGAGGTGTAGGGTCACTACGACTGTGCAGAGAGGCAATGCAGCTCTGTTACTGGGCAATTCAAGAAGGAATCTCTCTATCAGCAGTTCACCTAGCCGGAGAGGAAAATACAGCGGCGGATGCTCTGAGCAACTAACACACAGGGATTTTATTCAAAAACACATTACCTCAACCGCGGGTATGCGTCCTTTCTGTTATCAGAAAAACATTTTAACACACAAAACAGAGTAAGGAACAATGAGCTTCACCGAAGCTGTTTATTTTATTGTGCTTTTAATGCAGCCCTAGCTCTTTCCCTACAGGGGATACACTATTCTAGCCCTGCATGGTGTTTCTGTCCCTAGGAAGCGCTACTGCGCCGACTACAGGCAGGGAATACATGGGGACTATTCTCACCCTATGTCAAAAGAAATGGAAAAATTCTTTACGATAAAGTTGCACAATACATTTTGTACATACGATCCACCTGATATACAGACCTCCTGGCCCACTAGGAACCTTTGAGGAGGACCTTACAGATATCATAACTAGCAACACTAAAATCCACTCACTAACCCCGCTACTGGGGGATTTCAATCTCGACTTCAATGAGGCTGGAAACAAACACACCCAAGCTATAGCTGCACTTCTCAAAGATCATGGACTCTCACAAAAAGTCCTATGCCCCACCCACATCAAAGGTAGAACCTTGGATTGGGTGGCTGACTCGAACTGTAACATTATTATTACAGATAATGTACCACAATTATGGTCCGACCATCACCTCATTACTTTCTCAGCCACACTTGACCTCCTTAGTCCTAAAACCATTGAGTTGGCACCCCCACTCCCCACAAGAAGCAAAAAGGACATCACAGCAGAAAAACTACTCCCGCACCTGCTGACCCTAAATCTCTAGTGGAAATCTTCAATACTGCCATGTCCCAAGCCTTGGACTCCGCCGCCCCAGTAAAAATGCGCATTGCCAGACAAAAATCCCACCTCAACGCATGATTCACACCTCAATTTAAAGAGTTAAGATTACAGAAAAGAAAATTGCAAATGATCTGGCGCCACTCCCCGACTACTGTCAATAAGGCTAAATTAACAGAACTCTCCATATACTACAAAAAAGAAATAACCAACACAAAAACAAAATATATTCAATGATAGAATTGCAAAAGCCAGCTCCAATACTAAGGAACTGTTCTCCATCCTCTGTGAAATGGAAGTCCCAACTCCACCGGCAGACATTGTCCCGAAGGACAAGCCATGGTGCACTGCAATTCAAAAAGCCCTCCTAAACAAAATCACTACACTCCAACAGAAAATAGCAATTAAAAAAGCCTCCCTGCCCCCCTCTGAGCAACAACCATCCCCTGACACAGGGTGTAACACAACTACACCATTTACCTTTAAAGAAATCTCTATTCTTGACACGGAAAAATTCATTCTCCCTCTAAAACCATCTAACTGCAAGGTCGACAGTTGCCTGGCACAAATCATAAAGGATGCGGCTAGAGACCTTGCCCCATTTATCTCCAAGCTCATAAATGCTTCCTTTAACACCAATACAGTACCTAATAACCTCAAAGAATCCTGGGTCCTCCCCCCTGCTTAGAAAACAAACACTGGACCCTACCATCCCTACCAATTATAGACCAATTACCAATGTCCCCTTTCTACTTAAAATTATTGATAGAGTAGCCTATATTCAAATTCAGGAATACCTAGAAGCTAATCACTTACTAGGATCACGACAGTCTGGCTTCCACCCACTCCACGGTACGGGAACTGCCCTGCTAGACCTTAAGACTCAAATTGACGAGTTGAAGGACAAGGGACAAACAGCTATGCTACTTCTCCTGGACCTCTCTGCAGCGTTCGACCTAGTAGATCATGCAGTCTTATGTAACCATCTTAGTTCGGTGGCGCACTTCTCAGGGGAAGCCATAGCCTGGGTCCAATCCTTCCTGGCCAAAAGGATAATGTAAGTCTTTTCCCCACTAACGGCTGCTGACCCAACTCAAATCTCCTGTGGAGTACCCCAAGTATCCTGTGTCTCACCCACTATGTATAACATCTTTACTAAGCCTTTGTTCGACAAATTGGACAGACTGGGTATCACCTACACAAATTATGCAGATGATACCCAGATCCTCATTCCCCTTTTGGGCAACATTTTGGAGGACACAGCCTTAGTAAACAGAGTATACCTCCTCATTCAGGCATGGATGGCATCTCATGGCCTCTGCCTGAATGACGATAAAACTGAGATACTAATCCTAGGCTCTGAAACTAACATAAAAACACTTAGCCCTAACTATACTGCCTTCAATATCGACAACAATCTCATCAAGGTGATGCCAGTGTCAAAACACTAGGCTTCTATCTTGATGCCACTCTCTCGCTTAAGAAACAAGTCAACTCACTCGCATCTTCCACAGCTTATACTTGTAAGTTTATCCGAGCTTGCAGACCATTCCTCTCTACCTCGAGTTGCATCACCCTGGCCAATGTCCTTGTAATGTCGAGATTAGACTACTGTAACACTCTCTACTCGGGTGCCAACAAAAATATCATCGACAAAATACAAAGAATGCAAAATAACGCCCGAAAAGCAGCCCTGAATATCCCTAGGAGAGAACACATCTCTGATGCTAGAAGAGAGGTTCATTGGCTAAAAATACCTGACAGTATACTTCTAAAAACAGCCTCCCTTACCTCCAAATGCTTAAACAATTTGGCCCCACCCTACCTTGCTGAAAGGATAAATAGAAGATCGTCCACACGTCCACCGAGAACAGCCAATGCCTATACCCTGGAAATGCCTAGATTTAAACGTGTCACAGCTGGAGGATCTAGCTTCCCAGTTATTGCAGCACAAACTTGGAATGCACTACTGTATGACCTCAGAAAGGAACAACCATATCCTAAATTTAGACTCAATGTAATTAAATGGCTACGAACGAATGACTGTTAGCTTACCTTCTTGGTATCTTGCACTCCTGTCTCTGCTGCATGTCTCTTGACTCGCTTCCTTCTGTATGCCACTGTAACCATCCTGGCAGCCTATTTTCAAACTGTCTTGTATATTATATGCTTCTTTGTGCACATTATGTAACCAAGCCAAGCTGTCTTGATCTCTACTGCGCCTGGCTACCTAATGGGTTTGGCGCGCAATACCAAATAAATAAAAAAACAAACTGTAGCGGTACAATGGTCGAGTGATTGCAGCAGTCAGTTCCACAAGGCTGTGGAGCAGCAGTACTTTGCCATACAGGTGGATTAGAAGGCCAACATCAGAGTTTGTCATTTTGGTATGTGAAGTCTTCTTTTGGAAGTGCACAGGAGCAGTTGCAGGCAGTAGACTAGTTAATGATATTGTGTTTGAGCAGATACACTAATCACACCCGATACACCATTCTCACATCTGGAAGCCTTCCGATCAATGGAAGGACCTCTCATCGTTGTTCCGTGGTTATCAGCACCGGAACATAAAGGGATATGGATTGGGGCGTCAACCAAACATTGGCCGTTCCTGCTTCACAAAACACACTGGAAGGGCAACAAGCTAGTTGCCTAGTTAGGTGCCTAAAAAAGTCAAAGCCCATTGATCTTTTTTTCAACAAGTAAAGGGCCAGCAACACGTTAAAATGAAAACACTGAGGCACGTGCAAGTAAAAATCTGCCTCCAGCTTGGCATTGTGGCCCTAGATTTAAGAAACTCACTATCTGATAGGCATTGCTATTGAGACAGTGGTATTAACAGTTTCACACAATAGTCTGGCACTGGGGCCCCCTCAACTCTGCTGCTTCCCCCACGCTGAGCAGGGTCCCTGCTCACGGGGTTCATGACCCTGACCCCCTCACAACTGACTTTTTGTGGGTAGACAGTGGTGTAGGAGTACCACATATACGATCTCCTTTGCTCATGTTTGCACTGCTGAAAAGGTGGCAGTGACTATAGATTCCAACTGAACCCAGGTCATGGGGATCACTTTCAGAAAGATCCCTTTTAGCCCGTAGCACTTTGATAATAGTACGCGTACGTTCTCCTTTACCATGTAGGTATGGACCTGCAAGCCCAAGCCAGCAACGTGCTGCTGGCTACAAATCAGGACGGAGTGAAGGTGACCCATGAAATGAGACAAGTTTGCAGTTAGGAGGTCATGCTTCATTAATAGTGTGCCGCACTTGCTGAATACTTGGAAGATCTAAACCTGAATGGCTGGTAAGAGGCCATGCACCAAAAAGTAAAGACGAAACTTTAAAATATCTACAAGCCTATAACGTTGAATTTCCATTTGTTTTGTATTATATTTCAGCCTCACATATTTTATTTTTGGTCTGTTCTGTGTTTACCTTTGCATCTGAAAGTTCCATTTGCGTGAACATTTAAACCCTGTTTGTTTCAGCAGAAGTCAGCACTCCTAATAAAAACAGATATTTTAAATGAGATTCCCTGAGATAATAAACCACCATCTGCTCCTATGGTAGGGACCCTCAGCACGACACTGCCACCACCTCCTACCGGTACGGTGCAGATGGCCATCAAAGGAAGCCATCTGCGCCGCTATGGATCATTCCTTCCACCTTCCATGGTGTGAAGCTTAGAATGAGCCATGGAACATCTATGCGCACTGCCTCCCGCTGCCCATACTAAAGAGCTGGAACTGTGTAAACCATCTTTCACCCTCGCTAGAGTGGTAATTATGTGCTGTGCTCTTCTGTGATTGCTCAGCACATTCCATTCCCGGGCTTAATTAAATATTAAAATCTCATCAGCGTTCTGCGTGGCGCTGCAGAGGTTTTGCCATGTCGGTGATGTCATTGCGATGATTTAGTCCCTCATCCTGCAGCCTTGCACCAATGAGCCTTATAGATTATCTTTTTTATGGGCTGGTTAATGATGCCATCCGTCAATGCTTTTCTCTTTGCTGCTGTCCAGTAAAGCAGTGGGCACACCACATTATTCTAGAAAAGTTTAATGGGCTTGCAGGTAAAGCTCTTACATGAGCCCACTTCTATCCAGGTTGTTTCTTCCTATCTCACAGGTTATGACTTTCTAAAACCTGAACAAGGTGGATTTTATTTTGGGCCTTGTGTGTATATGTATGTATATATATATATATATAAATATATTATAAAGTCTATTCTCCTTAATTTTCAGCCCTGCAAAATTCTCGCTCCCAGCTGGCATGGTCCGCCTGGTCAGTAAGCAGATCAACTGGCACCTTGTTCTTGCGAGGTAAGTTATACGTTCCTTAAAACACACTGGGCCTCATTACGACCCAGGCGGACTTCGCGGTGCTAAATGCACCGCGAAGCATGGCGGAAAGCCGCCGATAGCGCCATGGGGGTTGGCGGATTTACCGCCCCATTCCGACCTCGGCGGAGCGGTAAATCCCCAATCCCCATTTTACCCTTCCCCATTCCCATTTTTGCCCCATAGGGTATAATGGGAGTGGGGAAGGAGTTAATTACGCCACCGTAAAATACGGTGGCGTAATTAACAACGAGGTCCCGTAGCGCCATGGTTTTCTCCGGCTGGTAAAACCAGGCGGAGAAAACCTCCATGGCGCTACGGGAACTCGTAGTATGGCGGAGAGGTACGCCATGCACTACGCTGGCGTAACACCCTCTCCGCCAGGGTCCTAATGAGGCCCACTATATTTTCCTGTGGGAATATTTCTGAATTGTTATTTGGTATCTTGCAATTCTGAAGTTCATTTTCATGGCATCTTGTTGAGATTTCCAAACCTAATTTGTCAGCTTAGAAAACAGTCCATTAGTGAGCAGACCCTTCTCTTGCATTCCTCCTCCACCTCCCCCAACCCCTTACCTTGCCAGTACTCTTACCTCTGGCATGCATGACTTATCGAGCACAAACGGCCTTCTACTGTTGGCAAATGAAAAAGATGTGATTTTTGAGAAAAAAGGAATGGATGGAAAAACGTAAGCTAGCGGGCCTTGCAACTTTTGGATTGGTTGGTTCTGTGCTATATAATCTTTAAGATGGGTTTCTAAAATCTGGCCTGGTGGACAGATTTCAGGAGGTCACCCTAGTTATAGTGAACAGGGGAATTCGGAGATGTTAGCCAAACACAATCAAGGTAAGCGTGCAGATTGGTCAAGGCTTAGTTTTAGGAGTGAGCGAGCGAGTCAGTGTGGCCAGGGGTCCACATTGAGTCCACACAGTGAAGCACACAATAATTCTGCTTAGAAAGGTAAGTACAAAAACACTCTATTTATTATAGGCCCAAAACACACTAGAAACATTAAACGAGCAGGTAATCTTATATCACTCAACACTCAGTTATCAAACATATATACAGTCACCTGTGGTTTGTAGAAATGCATACAATTCACTTAAACACCAGAATGGAAGGTAAGTAATGGTGCAGTAAGGAAAACCAATTCAGAAGAATAATACCCTAACTTTATAAGTCCAATCCCTATATTAAATGGGGCCTTCTGTCCAAAAGTCACAAAAGCTTCTTCTCAGGAGAGGGGTTAATGGTAGGAAAGGTTCTTGTAGTGGTGAAACATGTTCCAGAAGACTTCTTAAGAGTATTACAGATAAGTAAGATTCTTTTTCTATCTCTTAGAACAGCTTTTAGAACAATCATTTAAAAAGCGATGGAATAGAATAAACAAATGTTTATTACAAGGGTACAAGGGGTGGCTGTAAGTATTGTGATTACTCACCGCCCTGACTCCAATTTTCCCAAGTGACTAGGCAGGTCAACTGGGAGTTGCTGGCGGCAGGTTTTCTCGCCGTTGGATCCAGGAAAGGAAGCACAGGAGCTTTAGGTGCATGGCGGATTCCGGTCGGGTCCAGAAGCTGAGTGCAGCCCTTTCCGATGAAGAAATGCAACAGGCACTGATGCAGGCCTCTTCAGGACAGTCTACCAGACGGAGGAAAGCCGGTTCCAGTGACAGTCACCGAACACAAGGGACAGCAGGCATCTTTCCAGTCGCAATCGAAGAAGACCTTCCAGGACAGGATCTCTTGATGCTGGGAAGTTGAAACTTGATAGGAAGGTGACTTGTAGAATGAGCTGGTGACTAAGGAAGTTCTGGGCAAAAACGCAGAATGGTGATGCTTCTGCTACGGTAGCACAATTCAGAGCTGGCGGGTCCACCTGTTGGTTCAGGGACGAATCCGAGGGCTGCAGTGAAAAGGCATTGAGACTGGTTGGTCCCACCAGTACATAGGTTAAAGTACTACAGATGGTCTTCTCAGATCAGGTAGTCCAACAGGGCTTTAGCGGGGCAATTGCAGGAAAGATCGCCAGGCCACTTCAGAAGTTGCTCCAATGCTGATCTTTTGGAATGGCTGCAGGAGTCCTCTTCTTATCCTAAATCCAGGCTCATTGCAAAAACCAGCCCACCAATGGTAAGGATCAACACTACTCACTCAGCCAGCAGTGGTCATATCAGGGACCACTGTAGGTTTCACTTGTGCATGCACACCAAACATTCTGGCACCATGGTTGTGGAATGGGACCAAACAGTCCCACCCACTTCCTAGGTCCACACACAGATGGCACTCCCTAATTGGCAAAAACAGCTGCTTTGCCGGGCAACTGTATGATATATGATATGGCATTTATAAACCGTCCATACACAAGTGTTTCAAGGCGTGACGAGGCAAGTGGGGGGACAGAGGGAAGACGGAGACAACGATCTTACTAAGCCAAGTGTCATTCAGATTGCGCAAGTGCAGGGGAAGGGGTGTGGGGGGGATAAGAAGGAGGGAACAGTGCAGTACATGGGATAAATAGAATAAATAAAACAATAAGTAAAAAGTACGGCCAGCTGGTGGCAAGTGCAAGGGTAAATGCAGATATAGGATGTCAAGTGCTGGTTGGGGGACTGTAGGGATACAGAAAACAGTCCCAGAGTGCTGGGTTTGCCAGGGAGGCAGTGCAGGTGTGCAACTGGCGGGGGAGGGGAACTGGGCCCGAGATCAGAGGGTGGCCAGGTAATCAGTGCAGTTTCAGCCAGGAATTCAGCAGGGAGAGGAGGAGAGAAAAAGCAGAAACAAATAGGAAGGTTTTGAGGTGCTTCCGGAACCGGAGATGGTTCTCCTCAAGTTTCAGGGAGGCTGTTCCAGAAGGAGGTCTCAGCCGAAGAAAGAGATCTACCACTAACTCGTTGTTTGGAGAAGCGACTGACCCTGAGGGAGCTGGAGGCGGATGAGCGAAGAGCTCGAGAAGGAAGATATTTAGGAAGATGGAGTTGAAGGTATTGAGGCCCCAGGCGCCAGAAGGCCATGTGGACAATGCAGAGGCTTTTGAACTTAATCCTTGCAGTCACTGGGAGCCAGTACAGAGATTTCAGTCCTGGAGAGATCTGATCCCTGGGCTTGATGCCAAGGACAAGTCTTGCAGTCCTGTTCTGGATGAGTTGCAGAGGGCGGAGAGTAGAAGCAGGCAGATTTAGAAAGAGGCTGTTGCAATAGTCCAGCCTAGAGAGAACCAGAGCTCTGGAGACAGTGAGCTTCTGGGGGAAGGAGAGGAAAGGAAGACTACCCCCATGACCATATTGGGGATTTCCTGACCTGTGAAAGCAGGAAGAAGGCCAAGAAACAATATGGCTAAAGAACAAGAACAACCAAATCTTGTGGCACGGCCATTTTAAGGCACAAGCCATTTTTAGTAGCCAGACAGAGTAAACATGAATGTGTAGACTAGAAGTACTGCACAAATGGTAAAAATTGAACTGCTGCCACCAGATTGTCTATAGGCATATATAAAATCTACCAAAAATCCTCAGTGTAAAAGACTAGTGAACAAGTTTGCAGAGTTGCTCATTATCTGTTTGACGAGCACGCAAACTTAATTGTAGCTTCAGCAGTCACTTACTTGCCTAACGTATGTAATTCTCTGTATTTACCTTTGTCCCATCATGGTACCTGTACGGTTAAACCGTACTTCACGTGCCCACTATCGCTCACGGCATCCGGTCACCGAGGTAGTCTCTATCCTTTAGTGATTTAATGACACCAACCCGACTAGGACATTGGGGTCGAGTGCATCTTGCCACTCTACCTGTTGTCGCACCTAATCCTCAACGTATCATTGTGCGGCTTCAATGACTTTCGCATCCTGCCTAATCTAACCTAGTACGTGTAGATCACTGCCCATTATTACCATTGTGTCTTTGTTGCACCGATCTCTACAACATACCATCTGTGTGGCTTACGAGGACTATTGTAACTTGCAACTTTCTTCTGCTGCACCTCATTTGTAACGTGACACTGTGCATCCTCTTGGAAAAAGGTATTCTGCCTAACCTAACCAAGTGTTTGTGAACCACTGTCCATTGATTACAGTGCGCCATCTATGGCTCACGCAGTCTATTGTATTTTGACACTCTACCCCTGTTGCACCTAATCTGTTACGTACTACTGTGCGGTCTCATGGACTATTGTATCTTGATTTGTTTATCGTTGCCCATTGCCATTGTGTCCTTGCTTTACCCAATTCCTCTCGTGGACTATTGTATCTTGCCATACTTGAACGCAGCATTTGAGTATCACTACCTTGTTCAGAGTCTCTGATAGGCTGTCCTTTTAACGTGTCTCTCTATTTAACCGAATTATAGCATCTGTGGATTACTCTATCACACTAACTGTCCAGATCACTGTACTCCCTTTCAGGCCTACGATTGGCTAAAATTAACATCCCCTTGAAATACCTACTTACGCAATATCGCTTTAACTGTCAAGTATCATTACTAACCTCTAGTGTACTTCTATTTACACTAACTATGCATGTGTACACCCACATCACCTGCTATCTATGCATACTGTTAATCATTATGCTTCAGCATACCATGGCCACCAACGACACTAGAATCTATCTGCCTACCAGTAATTTAAATACCATGGATAGAACATTTAGAATTTCTCTCACCATGGCCACAAAGCTTCCTGCAGTGAATAGTATACACCCTACTGCCTTCCTACTCTCACCCAGTGCCTAAACTCACACCCATGATATATAATCCTTACTTAAACACTCCAGCACTGTGGATTAAACAATTTGCGACAAGACCGACACCTCACCAACCTTGCACGCTGAAACACAGGAATGCTAGACTAGGCTCTAGATTCTTGTCAGTCCATATGTCCCCTAAATCCAAAACCATTATAATCGATAAAGATCCCACTTCACGTCCTACTTCAACAATTAAAATAGCTGACCGCCCCCCCCCCAAGAATATGGTGAATAAGGCCACTGTGACTAGGGAACATGCCTCCCACACAAAACGTATCGGTAACAAAGCCATGACACTGATCAAGGGTGCCCTTATAAATGCCAGGTCCCTACCAGCCCATTCCCTAGACATCGCTGATAACATCACAAGACCTTGACCTCCTAGCAATTACAGAAACCTGGCTCCATGCAGCTGCAGGGCCTGCACTCTCTATTGCTATTCCTAAGGACTACTCCATCATTGGACTTGACACAGGCTCAAACCGAACTAAAGGTGGAGGTGTCGCCTTCATTTCCAAAAATTCCCTAGGCCTTTGACATTTTCCTAGGCAACCTCTCCCCTCAGCAGAACTACTGACCGTCAAGTTTCCAATCTCAGCGTCTCAAACAATCACTATTCACCTCCTATACCGGCCACCTGGGACTTTCACTACCTTCGAAGAAGACATTACTCTTCTACTCACCTCAAACACTAAGTCAGGATCACAAATCATCCTACTAGGTGACCTTAACCTCGGTTGTCAAGAGACAAAGGATGCTAAAGCATTGGCCATCGCTAATACGTTCACAGAACTTGCCATTCTTCAGCATATATCGGGACCTACTCATAACAAAGGTAGAACTCTAGATTGGCTGGCCGACTTCAACTGCTACATCAACATTTTATCCAACACGCCTTGCCCTTGGTCAGATAATCATCTGATCTTGTTCACTATAAAGGATAATATCCAGCGTACCAACCAGACCCATGCCTCTCCCTTATGCACGAGGAACACGTGTGACATAACACTGGAGAAATTACTCCCATTGCTACAACCCATCACTAATGTCAGTGCCAACATTCATAGAGACCCCACTGTGCTAGTGGACCTCTACAATCGGACCCTACTCAAGGCCATTGATACAATTGCGCCGCTTAAATCGCATAAGGCTAAACCTTATGCGCACTTAAACTCCTGGTTTACGCCGCACCTCAGAACCCTTCAAAAAATCAAAAGAAATGCAGAAGCACTCTGCAAGAGTCTCCCAATCGCTTCTAATAAGGACTTCTTCCTGATAGCATCCCTCAATTATAAAGAGGTGATCCTGCAGGCAAAAAAAGACACGTACAACAACCGTATTATCCAAGCTAAATCGGTAATAAAGAACTCCTCAATATACTCCGAGTTAGAATCCCCAGTTGTACCACCTGACTCTTGTACTAAAGGCTCCGTCTGGTGCACTAACATTCAGAAAGCCCTTCTGGATAGAATAACCATGTTACAAAACAAAATTGAAGTAAAACAAATTTGTCTCCCTACCATGATACCTCAACCCACCCTATCAGCCCCACACTTGAACACCCACAAGCTATTTAATTTCTCCCCACTTACCACTAAAGAGGTAGAGGGCATAATCTCTCATTTAAAACCATCAAGATGTAAGGGTGACATCTGCCCTGCTCCTTTCATCAAAAGAGGCAGTGAAGGAAATAGCTCAGTTTATCACCTCCCTTATCAACTCTTCCGTTGACACAAGTACGGTGCCTAATAACCTAAAAGATGCTTGGGTCCTCCCCCTACTCAAGAAACCAACACTAGTTCCTAACAGCCCTACTAATTATAGACCAATCACTATGGTCCCTTTTCTCGTGAAAACCTTGGATAGAGCAGCCTACCTGCAGATTCAGGAGCATTTAGAACCAAATGACCTCCTCGGCCTCAGGCAATCAGGCTTTCGACTTAGTAAATTATAAAGTCCTATGTAATCATTTAACTTCAGCAGCGCTCTTCTTGGATAAAGCTACCACTTGGATCCATTCATTCTTAGACAACAGATCAGTGAGGGGTTTCTCACCTTCAGCTGCTGCCGAACCTGCACCAGTTACTTGCGGAGTCCCCCAAGGTTCGTGTGTGTCTCCTACGCTTTATAATGTGTTCACAAAGCCCATTTTCGATGACTTTGACCATCTGAGTGTCACCTACACTAATTATGCAGATGACACCCAGATACTCATCCCTATCTCGGGCGACCATAAAGTTGACTCCAGAGCACTTAATGACATCTACTCGGTCATACAGGCTTGGATGGCTAGGCGTGGACTCTTGTCTTACTGACGATAAGACAGAGTTACTCCTCCGAGGATCCCAGCCTAAACTCAACAGATTAGATGATAAGTTTGACTCCTCCAATATAGATGGCAACACTGTTAGGGTCTCCAAGGATGTGAAAACCCTTGGCATTTATATTGACTCTACACTAACCTCATCTAGACAAACCAATGCAATAGCCTCCTCGACGGCCTACACATGTAAATTAATCACTGTTTGTAGGCCTTTCTTAACCGTGACTAATTGTATAACCATCGCCAGAGCTCTAGTTTTATCAAAACTAGACTACTGCAATGCGTTATACTTAGGGATCAGCCAACGGCATATAAAAAAGATGGAAGTTCTACAAAAGAACGCCATCAGGGCGCGTTGAACATCCCTAGAGCTCAACACATTTCTGAACTCAAACGAAACCTGAACTGGCTTTCTGTCAACCAAAGGATTGCGTTTAAATCTCTATCACTCACACATAAGTGTCTGGCAAACCTAGCGCTAAAATACTTGACCAAGAATTTCTCTGACAACATCTCAAACCGACCTACTAGATCTGCCCAAACACATTGCCTCAAGATCTCTAGGTTTAAGTTACAGAAGGAAGGAGGCAGTAGCTTTCCTGTGTTAGCAGCTAAATTGTGGAACATCCCACCTATATCGTTAAGAACAGAACGGTCCTACCGCTCATTCAGAAGTAATGTAAAAAAATGTCTCTAAGCTCAGTAGCTTTATATTCCTCTACCTGCCCTTCCACAGCATACTGTACCTACTTAACGTTCATGCTAATTTATGTAACCTAGTTGTAATTTGTGTAACCTGTATGTTAGTATGTATCATTAACCCTACATTAACCTGTAACCTAATTACATTACTTAAGTTAATCTGTCAAATTGCAACCGTGTAATTTTTATGTTAAAATGTATCTTAAGTAAATGGAAGAATTTTATGTAACTGTGTAACCTTTACTATGTAAGAAATGCACCCAGATGCCTTTGGGTTTGGTGCGCTCTATAAATAAACAAACTATATAAGTATCCCCATGCACTGTATTGTAAAATGCTGTGTGCACTGTTAGGAAAGTTAGCCAAACAGGTAAAAAGAAAATAGTCTGAAGAACTGATCAGTTTCCTATTAACCTAGTGAGAAAAGGGCTAGTGGAGTGAAGCTCTCTGTAAAAAGTTAGGACAGATTCAAAAACAAAAGCAAAACGTTGGGGGGGGTCCATAGAATATGGAGGAAAAGTTTCCTAAAAGAGAAATCTTTCCTAACACTCTTTTTAGTATATCTCTACCATAACGAACGCCAACCAACCGTCCCCAAATAGAGGTTAGCTCTGCAGCAAATGGGATCCATCCAATTCCATTTGCTGTGCTACATCACCTCTACAGGAGCTCAGACATGTTTTAGTCTTGTTTTGATATTGAAATAACTTTCCGAATGTTTGCTTCCCTAATAGCTCTTATATCAGCATTAAAAAAGTAAATGGAGTGCTGTTCAGTTACTCTTAGTACTAGTTCTCCCACATTCCCTGATCCAACTGCCCCCACTTTCCATACATCGCAATATCGGTGGTTTGATGTAATAACCTCTGATGACTGGTGGTTGGACTTTAATGCGTAGAGCGAAACAAGCAGTAGATAAGCTCTGGATTGTTTTAGTTAAGAGCACTTTCTGAACCAGACTTCTACTGAATGCAGGGTTTTCGACACGTTGTGAAGGAGAGAGGTACATGCTCAAACCTTTGGAATCATCACGAGAGTGATGTTTAATATTCACATGCATTTAAATATCCCTCTGGTCACAGCAAGGACCCTTTCCGATTAAAATTAATGTAGCAGTATTCCCATTTCTAGATGTCGTAAAAGTTACTGTGAGTAATCTATTATTGCAAAGTTACACAAGGATCTACCATTTTTACTTGTCTCTGAAAACAGGTAGACCTTGCGCTCTGTGGTTTCTGTGAAAAATCTATAATTTGACACCGTGATTGGCAATCACGGTTCAGAGTAACTACGCTAGTCCTTCTTTCCTTAGTCCTCAATGTGCTCTGTGAAGATGACTGTAAGACTGTGCCTTGCTGGTGTAAACCAGCTGCACTGAAGAGGGTGTGCAACAGAGTGGAACATTTAGTGACTATCTCACTTTTACAGAGAAAGCCAAAGCGGGATGCTGTTGAAAGGACAAGAACGGGGCTCTGAACATGCCCGAGAACTGTGATTAGTTGCCAATGATGTGCAGGATTTACTAGGCACAGTGGTAAATGATTTGATGGTGCATGCCACTGCTTCGGTGCAGCGAGGGCAGTATGGAGGTGACCGAATGGCAGTAGGTCTTTTTGAGTGGAGTTCAGCAGAAATGCTGGCATGAGGTGCCTAGAGTCAGAAGGGCCATCAGACACTGAGCAGGTGGTTAATCCAGTAACAAAGCTATTGCCTGTGATTTGGGTTTGGTGGATGCTGCTGCCACATGCTGACAAAGGAGCTCTGCATCCCTCCTGGACCTGTGTAGTGATGGGAAGAGACAGCTGGCGGGAGTCTCCAAATGAAAGATTTAGTTCTCACCTATGAATCTGTATTCAGTGAAGTCTCAAAGTGGAGAGGCACACGTATTGCCTGTAGACATTGGGCCTAGAAGCAGAGAAGAGCCACACAAAACTAGTGGTTGGTATAAGGATGCTCAAGTACCCTCAGCTTCTTAACTGTGCATCACCTTAACATAGCTGTCAAGAATATTCACTATTCTGAGTGGTTGTCTCGGGTCCCAAGGGGGAGTATTCATTTGCCTGACCGCATCACTTGAGGTATGTCTGGGCCATCTCGATTTCCTGAAGATATGGGGAGTAGATCTGTAAAGCCGCAGAGAAAGGCGTGCAGCCGTCCAAAACTGGCTTGTGGGCAAACAATTGTGACATATTGGTTTACAGGCTAAAGAGTGCAATAATTTGCTGTGCTCAGATACAATTGCAAGAAATTGGGATATTATGTTAAAATATTGTATATAGGCAGTTTACAGATTGGGCCTATTGTACAAGCAAAAGCAAAACATTATATGTGGACATAAACATATTAAAAAGTGTAACAAACAGATAAGTAGATTCACTATATTAAGATTTGATGAATAAACTGAATTTCTAACTACATGAGACTTGTCAGATATATAGGCTATAGGCAGTACTATTAGATCGGAATTGTGAAATTATTATTACATATATAATGCATACCATATGTACCATCTTGATTTGCTGTCTCTGGCAATGCCCAAATGAACAAAACAATATAGATACAATCTCAGACGTGCGCATGATGAAAGGTGTAATTTGTCATTGTGTAATCCTATTGAAAGCCCCTTTAATATAATTCAATGAAATGACTGGATTCAATGTATGGGTTATAACGTGCAATATAACTGTAAGAGCAGGGATCAAAATTATAGTAGACATTTAAAAAAACATTGTGAAAATGCACTTGTCAAGATCTAGACAGTGCTGCATTATGTCACAAAATATCAAACCTATGCACAAAACATGAAGTAGCTAAATAGCAATAAAAATATAGCTACACCAGTGCATCTGAAATCTATAAAGGACACCCATCTTTGATGTGTGTATGGAGCGTAGATATACTTGCTCAGCTTGGGTCAAGTGTGTTGGGCAGTTAGTTAATGTGTCCAGCTACTCAAGGTTTTGCAACCCTGAGGCATGGGCCGTGGTTTTTTGTGTGGCTCATAGGCATCCACTGTTGATTCCCTTTGTACCATAACTTTCTATTTATGTGATGCAGTGATTAACCCGCTGGGCTGGCGCTCTACCTTTGACCCTCAGTGCTGCTATTACAAGAATAAGACTCACAGGTTTGATGGGCTAGTTGAATGGTGGCTGGAGATTTGTTGTGAGAGCTCTCCTGATTGGTCTTAGTGATTGCTGGTAGATGTGAAAGAGAGATTTCCCTTTGTATTGAAATTCTGCTGTCCTATTCTTCTGTTTATCGTCTCCCATACACAAAATCATATACAGTTTCACTTTTGCTTTTATTTTGAACCAACAACACAGAAGTCAAGTTTTGTCTGAGACCCTGGCATGGGTTTAGGGTTCCTCAAATCATTTAGGCTTTCTTTGGGATTGTGGTCCTTCCTCCCTCTCCTAGTTGAGGTTTGCGTTCTTGGCGGAAATTAATCACTCGCAGTCTCTGGGGTTTACAGTGTACCGCTCTTCTTTCTTGGACTTTGGTGTGACTTTCTTGGTCATTGCTTAAGTCATTCAGGTCACGTGTTGGTTCACATGGACTTGTCTTCTAGGTGCCCCCCCCCCCCAGCTTAGGCCTTATGACAGCCATTGGTGGTTGTGATCTGTAGTTTTAATTGTATGCCTCTGCACTACTGTATAGTCTTTCTTAGGGCTGAGGTTCTGAGGCTTGTCACCTGCTCCCCTTCCTTTCCACATTCCAACTCACTTCGATGTATCCTGATATTCCTCTTCCTCCTTACTCTCTCCCCACCTTCTTGCCTCCATCTCTGCTCTATTATCTCCCACGCTCCTTATCCTCTCATACATTCCCTTTTCCACCTCTCCTCCTCCTTTGCGCTCTTCTGTTTCTTCCTCCGTTTCACCTCTCTCCACCCCTCTTCCTTCCTGCCTCCCTTCTGTCTTCCTCCTCTACTCTGTTTTCTCTTCCTTCTCATCTCCTGTCACATCTGTCTCTCTTCCACCTCTGCCTTCTCTTCCTCTTTCTCCTACTTACTACTCTGCCCGGCTTTCTCCAACTGCTCTTCTCTTCCCCTTCCTCTCCACCTCCTCGCTGCTCTGCCAGGTTCTCGTCGCGGCTCAGTTTCCTACCCAGCTCTTTCTGCCTCTCCTCTCCACCTTCTCCACACTTTCCACTACACCACCTGCTCTACGCTAAGACTCATAACTCTCACCCTACACTTCTGCTTGTGTGTATATGTGTGTAGATTGTTTCGGCTTGCGCAAACTGCCAATTCTCCATGTGATTTGTGTTGGGCAATGGGTTGCCCTGCAGCTCCATAGTTTGTCTGCTATCTTGGAAACAGTCGGACAGTAGCAATTGCTGTGGCAACCCTCCCCGAAAGCTGTGCTTTCCCTTTTGAATCTGTCTGGTAATACACCTCACTTCCTCCTGATAACCATAAAGCTGCAAATGGTATGAGCGGGGTCAAGCTCCTGCATGCAGCAATCACAGATAACTTCGAGGGACTTGCTAAGGTCTCTCGTGAAGCAGTAATGGTTTAACACATTTTCATTGAGGTTTTTAACAATGCTTAGGCAAGGTAAAAGTGGGCAGTCTCTTCTCAAGATAACAAAAATCAAGAAGGCTTCACCTTATACAATGATGCAAAAAATCTCTATAGTAATTCAGAATAGATCAGACGGATTCACTGTTATGTCTCTCCCTGTCGTATTCCTTTCTCGACAGCTCTCTTCTGCTAGTGGTATAGCACCGTCCTCCTTCCCCTGGTGTCAGGATTTAAAGCTGGTATTGGGCTGCAGCCACTGAACTGAGGTAGAGACAGAGTTTTTCAGCAGCTCTGAGCTAGTGGCAACTGGGAAGGCCTTCCCCAGTTTCAACCAGCATTCAGTCCAGTGTCTCTCCATCTCCCTATCTTAGCGTCCCGGCCCTACCTGTTATTTTACTCTTTTGAAGTCCTATCTATTTCTGTCAATCACCTATTCCTCCTTGCTGCTTCTCAAGCTGCTCATTCATTAAGTCCAAGGCTCACCCACTCCAGACCAGAGGGTCATTTCTACAACCTGCCCTAGGCCAAACATGGGTAGTCTTGCATGCCTGAGAACACTTTCCCTCTTTCCTAATGGTGTTTATTCACTTTTCTCCAATCTCCTTACTTCTGGGCTTGAGGAGGCAGCACCTTATGCTTCCTCACCTCTTTTCTACTCTTGACCTCCTCCTGCTCTCTCTTAACCTTCTCCTCCTGATGACCTTCTCCAACATTCTCCTGTCACCATCCCTCCTGACCCCTCTCCTCACTCGTCCTTGCCAACCTCCTTTCCAAATAACTGTGCCCTCAATCTTCTCTGACTCCAAACTCATACAGCTCTGCTGCTTACATACCCCCTATTCCCTCCCTCTCATTCAGGTTATGTATGGGTGTTGGAACATATGTATAATCTATTTTACGAATGTGTGATATGTTGTCTTTTAGCAATCCCTTTGTCACAGGTGTCACTACTTGCAAAACACAGGGCAATCTCTTCCACTGAACCACAACTTCAAAAAGCCTAGCAGCCATCTTGGAATTCTTGTGAGCCTTGTACATGTATGGAAGAGCTTAGGCTCTGTGATGGGCAGGCAAGGTTAACATTGCTTCCACAGCATTCTCTGGATTCCATTGTTCTAACATCTTGAGTTTGCAGTTTCCATGTGCAGGTCATATTGTCTCACCGTGGTGGTGTCTTCCAGGGCCTGCTTGACCGGAATCACCAACATTACGCTTTACTAAACACTGGGCATTTGTTAAAAAGCCAGATGAGCCAGATATGGATGACTCCAGCCATTGTTGGTGCGACTAGGGGTACTCCTTGTACTGCCTGCAGGCCCATCATTCTGCACTGGGTGAATGCACCGAGCCCTCTTGGTCACACCACTGTCATCCCCAACAGCCAGGCAGGGGACTTTTTCACAGAGCGGCCTGCGGATGGCAACCTACACGGATCCTGGAGCGGTGCACGTATCGTTCAGGACTGCTTTTTCATCAGTGCATTTATGCTTTTCAGGCAATACTGTGGCTCTCGAGGCAGGGGGATTTCACATAGACAGGAAGCAAGCAACGGGATGCGAGGAGAATCCTCTGTAAAC
This sequence comes from Ambystoma mexicanum, assembly GCF_040938575.1. NCBI lineage: Eukaryota > Metazoa > Chordata > Amphibia > Caudata > Ambystomatidae > Ambystoma > Ambystoma mexicanum. The sequence continues at coordinate 411,231,867 of NC_090927.1, forward strand.
GACCACTGTGGTGTACATCATCAAGCTGAAATCCCCTACATTAGCGCTTAGGACTTTGTAACACTTATTTGGCACGTCATACTGGATTCCGCTTTGAAAAGCTTGTCATCTTGTTTGCTGCCTCTCTGAAAAAGGCCCATAGTCAAGCAAAGGGACAAAGTATCCCAGTGTAATTCCGTGTATTGGTCAATAAAGAAACCGCTCCACTGACAATAGATTTTTCTTCAGATGGCAGTTACAACAGTGGAGCCACAAAGGTGGCTCAGAATACGCTGAAAGAAACCGTTGTGGATTTCAAGCAGGACCAGAGAGCTAAGTGATAATGCATGCAGGAATTTCTTGATAAGTAATATACTTCTATGTCCCATCCACTTTACTCCATACGTTATGGGTATCCTACAAATGGGAAAAGGACCATCACATTTTCACATCAAAAAAAATCCTCCAGTTCAAATTTGGGGGTGGACCCTGCAAGCGTGCGGGGCATGACAACATAGCATGCAGGCTCCGCCCACCAGCAATGGCTGGCAGTCAATATTTCTGTGCAGACGGGCCGGGTCGCACAGCACTCACCTCTTTTCTTTGTTTTATTTCTGTACCAGTACCTCTCCTCCCCACCCCCTCTTTCACAATTTATTTGAGGAACTGAAGCAGGGTTTTCCAGTTGTAGTTCGAGCTCGTGTTGCTTTTCAGCGTGGGACCCACACACCCTGTGTTTGTAATGTTTTGGCCATCTCCATCACTGGTACATGCGCACGGCCTGCAATGCTCTTTCCCACAGGTAGCTAAAGAAGAGGTTAGTATGCTGGCAAAAGATGTTTGGTGTGCTGTCTCCTCAACATCTCAGAAAATTTGTCGTGTCACACACTGGAAAGTTAAGTGAACTTCCCTTTTGTAATGCACCCCAGCACAGTGACTCTATTGCAAGGGTGGCTTTGTCCGGGAAGAACCTTGCAGGTTCTTCAAGTTCTACCAGGGGCAATGCCAAGGCCTCTAAGGCGCATACTGGCACTCGCACCGGGTATCACAAGGGATCTCGTACTGATGTTGCCACGGGTACGAGACCCTACCCCCAACCCCAGGTCCTCTTGCTCGCCAAATGGCTGATAATTTGTCAGAGCCTCCATCTTGGCCTTCATTTGGGCTTCAGCCTCCTACCAGAGCTTGCACCAAGGTCCACACTGCTACTACCAGCCTTTGATCCGATGGTTCGGCTGAACCTACAGTGTGGGACAGCGTGTAGCATAAAACCACACAGTCCCCTACTTCACCACAAGTATTGTCACATAAGATGTCGGCTCATCAAAAAGAGATGGCCAGCATCATTTTAACCTCCACGGATTCATTCTGGCAGTGCCCTTATCTCAGGACTCGGTTGATTCACCTCAGAATTCCATTATTAAGTAGACACCAAGATCGCTGCAACCCCTGATAAGGCTCCCACCTATGGTTTCTTGGGGTTCCTTCACTCCCTGATTCGAATGGTCTCCCATGTCAATGCCAGCTTGGTTCACCCAGTACCCGGTCTTACGGAGATGTAGCCGTTTTATGCCTAATCCCCTCTCCTAGAGAGACCCCCAGCACTTTTTGCAGGATTTATGGACCTTTTCCGTTCTATCCTGAATGAGGGGAGCCTTTTCCCCCCCTCATTCGTTCTTATTTGCTTTGACCTTTGGAACTCTGTTCTGTGTTTTATCTTTACTTTGGAGTCTGCTTTCCTCCAGACCTCTTTAAAGGCATCTGTGTTCAACTTTTGCAGCACGCAGCACCCTATGTGCAGTGTTGCTGGGAAACCTTTGGGTTCTCCTTTAAGATTATTTCACTATCCTTAACAACTACTGTAATTAAGGATAGAGGGATAATTAGGAGCATGGTGTTGCCTATCCCTAACTGCGTGATTAGACATGAGTTAAGTCTGATATCATCATGCAGAGTGTCATGGCGCTTGCTGTCCATTTATGCAATACTTTTGAATCCGCCTAAAAATTGTTTATTTAAAGATCAGCAAGTATTGATGGAGGAACGATCAGTAGGCTCTATTAAGAAGTTTAAGGTCCGCATGCAAGTGATTTTAGATCGACTTGGGGTATCGCATGATGATCTATGCTTTCGACCTGGTTTTGTTAAAAAATACATTCTTTGAAGAAGATTGAATATGTACTTTAGATCAACTGAAACTTTATTCTTCATATTGTGAATATGCCAAATTCTTACGAAAACGTATCCAGATATTCCCTATGTTGCCATATTTCCTTGTCCTATTATAAGAAGTTTATTCATGCGTTTTATGCTGAATCAATTTCACACTAAAGAACGTTGTCACCAATGGACTGGTCTGTCAATTACTATGCAATCTATGGAATGTAGGTTTCCCAGTTGTATGGAACACTATGAAACCCTTAAACATCTGGTGCTCGAGTGTCCACATTTTAAAAATTCCCGCTCACTTTTTTTGATGAAATTTGTTACCGTTGAATTTGCTGATTGCACTGAATTTTTATGGGACAGACTTAGGAATGGAACATATTATCCTCTAATTCTAGCATTAGGCAATTTTTTAAAGATTGTGGAAGAAGAGCTTGCTCGATTTGTAAGTTAAGATGGCATTGATATATCTTTATAATGTCATTGAATATAACAGTTGTTTTAAAACTAGAACTGCCAAAGGGTTGTATTAATGGGTTTATGTGTTTTATGTTTATTTTAAAACATTCATGTGAATATATGGGGCTAATGCATAGCTCGTTAAGAATGCAAAGATGCTTAAGAATATTTTAAAGTTTTATGTTTTATGAAATTAATTTGATGTTAAGTAAAGTTGTAATTTTGTAAAGGTTTATTATAACCAAACACAAATAAAAAAAATTCAAAAAAAAGAAAGAGGGATAATTAGCCTTACCTTATGTGGAGTGCTAAGGGGATACATAGTATCCCCCTTCTCTCTGCTCCTTTGATTTTTTAGTCACAGTGACAACCCTACAGTTATGGCTGGTGCCAGTGGATGTGTTTTACCAACTATTGTGCTATTTTTTAATGCAGACTGTATTGACAGTCTTGGTTGTGTACGACTGTATTGACAGTCTTGGTTGTGTACAATAGGGTCACCTATGTTCTAACATGGTGGCTCCTTTCTTTTTTTGCCATGTCTTGTGTGGTTGTTCTTTGTTAGCCCGTCTTCTACCATTCTGGGAGGGCGATGTCTGTTTGTGTGTTTTGCCTTTGGCGAGAACCCTTGGGTGTACCCGCCTAGGCTCCAGTATATCTGCGAAGGCAGGACATGGGGGAGGAGTTTTACACTCCCCTGCCCTTTGTCTGCCTGAGTGCCTCGATGGAACCAGTTCCCACTGTGGGGCTGGCTCTCCTGATTGGACAGCTACCCGCCCCTTTCTCTAAAATGCTGAGAGAGTTTGCAGAGGAGTGAGTGGGAAAACCGAATATTAGGTAAGGTTCCTGAAGTAGAAGGCAAGTTGACCACTGGAACAGAAGATCCAAAGCTGAAGAAGACCAGAGACGCCTGCATACCCTTCCAGTAACCGTGAAGCGACCACTGCTGTCCTTACCCTGTTTGCTTATCGACAGAGGATCTCCGAAGAGGCTGACTCCTTCCCTTTGGCTGGTGGGGCCAACTAGCCTCAAGACGAACTACAAATTGAGCCATCTCCTGACGTGTTGTGACTCTCCTGGGCTGCAGACCGCGAATACCAGGAGACCTCTGACTCATTTACAGTGAAACTTCTTGGTGAGGCTGAATCGTCAGGTGAGCTCCAGTTGGACCTCCAGAGGTACGATCCCACTTATCTAAGTCCCCTCACCAGATTACAGGACTTGGGAATTGAAGAAGATTGAGCAGGCGAATACCGTCCTTTGTTGGAGCTGATAAAAAGTCGCCAGAACTGCAAACTGACCGAGGGGAGACCGAAGAAATTTGTGCCAATGATCCTCTCTCGCAACTGCTGCTGTGACATCCCATTCAGAGTCCTTCGTTTCGTCACCAGACCGAGGAATCAGTAGACCGGGTCTGTTGCTACGGCACAATGGCAAATCTAGCTATGTTTGATTCTGCTAACCTACGGTACTGTGGGGCTAAAGGTAGAACTTACCTTAAGCCAAAGAGTCGGTCCAGTGTAACTGGAGTGTGTGAAGAGGTTTCGGAGAGTCCACGGTACCTCTGACCCAGGCTTGACAGCTTGTGTCCTATAAGGGAGCCCTTTTGCAGGGTCCCCCTACTTTGTGTTATTGCTAGACATTTCTGTTTGTGTGACTAAAGTATCCTGAAGAACTTAATCTGTTCTGCTTTGACATAAGACTTTGGTTTCACTCCTACATTGACTTTTTGGTATAGTTAGGGATTGGACTTTAAAAGCATTAGAAGCCTCAAAGTGTCACTACAACGTAAAGAATTGTTCAAGTATATCTAGCCAACTGTTTTCCCTCCATCAGACTTTATTTTTGAGTGCGCGATAGCACCGATAATGCGGTAGAACTGTCATTAGCGTCATTCTCTGTAACAAATGCAACCGCGTGCCTCTACTATTGAATCAATCACCTCTAAAAAGTATTGCTATTAATTCCTGTGTGTGTTGGTTAAAAAGTATTTACCTGCCGTGTGTAAATAAGAATAAATGTATATTTTTAATGTAACATTTACTGTGTAAGCATTTCTGTGGACAATTTTATTTACTGGGTTTAGTGTACTGTGAAGGCATCCTAGCATAGACACGGACAACAGATTCAAATTCGATTTCAAAAGTTTTATTTAACTTAATAATCAGGATGGAGTAAGGCCTAACTTGCCGTATGCTAAGGAGGGATTTCCCTACCTAAAGAAAACTAAGGATAGTCTGTGTCAGTAAGTCCAAATCAATTGTCTGTCTGTGTCCAAAACCCATGCCTACCCTCACAACTAACTGTATACAATTTGTAGGGATGTCAGCATCAAAATGAATGGTGTTCAGTAGTTAAAAAGAAAGTTCAGGGCTTCTTCCAGTTCTTGGATTATGATCAGCTTCCCCTTCCCCAAGTAGACAGTTCACAAAAGTTCAAATGTTCAAGCTTCAAAAATAACACAGTATCTTGTGACGCTTCCCAGCTCCTTTGATATCAGTAATTTTCACCAGTGCACTTATTTAGTTTTGTTTCTCGAGCTCAAGTTCACACACAAGGTTGTTGCAAAGCACAGGCTTCTGCAGGTATACTTTAATTGGCTTTCCCATGCAGGACACTCTGTCTAGGCGCAGTTGTTTGACCACACGGTCCACCCATCGCAAGTCACGTAACCAAATACCCCACCTTGACCGCTTCCATCAACAATTAGCCACTGCTTCCCTTTGGCAGTGATATTCAGTTGATCCACGGTGTCAGACTCTTCTGACACTGTACCGTGGCTTGCTTGGCTACTGTTAGGAAAGATTTCTCTTTACTGCACCTTTCCTTCCATTGTTATGGACCCCCAAACATTTTGCTTTTATTTTTGATCCTGACCTGCACTTTTTTCAGTCACTACACTGTCTTTTGTTCATCTGTTATGGGGAAACTGACATGTCCTTCAGGCTGTCAGCACTGGGAATCATTGTTTCCCTTAGTCTAGTTACTTTGTTACTACTTTTAGTAACTTGTTATCACTTGTCGTAATTTTTATCATTGTACAATGCATTTTAGAAAGCAGTACAATGGGGTACACTTTTGTGTTTGCCCTGGGCTAACACTCAGAGGTTTTTTGGTTACTCTAGGTGTGGTAAATGGACTTTTCGTTTTAGCCTTACCGTGTTTACTGCGTTTGGCTACTAACTGTGGCTAGTGACAAAACATCGCCATGCCACAAGGTCTTTTGCTTGTCCTTTGGCCATCTTGTTTATTAGCCTTCTTCCTGGCCTCTGAGGCCAGGAAAATCTTACATGGACTTCCAGTACCTGGGAAAGCAGAGGCTTTGGCATGCTACTGGAGGGCTATGTGTGTTTTCGCGGCAGGATGTGGGCAGGGACTGTCTGGTCCCAATCCACAAACTGGTTTCAGTGTGTCTAAGTGTTATGCATGAGTGTTCCCACCAGTGGTCCTGATTGGACCATTGCTGGGGTGTGTGTGGGGCTAGTTCTGCCCACTCTAGACAGATCCTGGAGAAACCTGAAGGAGCCAAGACTCCTGTCCAGCTGTGAGACCTGTGAGGAGACCGGAGACCTGTCTGCAAGAGGCCTGGCGACCAACTTCTGCTGCTGTCCTGGAAGAACACTGGAAGAACACTGTTTTGCTGTTGATCTTCAGCATTCCTGCGGGGGAGCTGTGACCCGTGGAGTGGAGGGAACAGCCATTCCGGATGTCTGCTCTGTACCCTGTGAAGAAGCCTTTGGAATGTCACCCATATTCCCTATGCCTGACCAGTTCTGAGTTTGGGCTGCCGACGTCGCCGTTCCGCGTTGAGTCCTGGAACATGGGAGACCCTCTGCTTGTCCTACAAGTCTTACCTCCGCGCAATTACGGAGTACTAGTGTCAAGGGGACCCGAGATAGGAGGGAAAGTCTGACCACAACAAGTGAGTCCCTTTGCATCGCTATGCTGCGGTGGCCACCGTTCTAAAAAACTTACCTGAGTGGAGTCCAGTCCAGAAGGGGGTCCTGCATCATGTTTTTCTGCATTCTTCATCAGAGAGTCCTTGCACATGCTAAAGACACCGATCAGAGAGCTGCACAAACCTGTAACGCCACTGATCAAGGACTGAGGCTGGCGGGAAAAGTGACCTTGGACCTTCTTCCATTTACCTGCCAATTCCTGTGAAGAACCGGAGTACAGGGGTGAGTTACAGTGGTTCTTACCTGCCCCTAAACTCCCTAAGCCTTCTGAAAGTTGGGGACACTTTGGTTAGTTAGAATAACTTGTCCTCTATCCCATGGAATCATTCACTGGACCCCAGAGACCCTACCTTCATTTCTTCCAGCGTTACAAACTGTGTCATAACCTTTCCTGAACTTTTGGGCATAAGGCCCCAGACAACTTAGGGAAGGACGTTTGAAGTTAGGGTTAATTCTCTGTGTTGTGCATAAACTAATCTACACTTTCCTTTGCATGGGTTTGATCTGTATTATGCCCTACTCTAGTGAATGTGTATATGTATTCTAATATGTATTTTATTATTAATGTTGTGTGATACTTCTACCTGTCAGTAGTCATTTTTCATATTGATATTTGGCCATAAATAAATAACTGTATTTGTATACATACTGTCTAAGTGTAACTTGTGACTCCCATTGTGGGTACTCATTGTGGACCCTTTACAAGCTCACCAACTCTTAAGACTTAGCCTAGACCACTCGTCACTGCTACCTTGAACCGGTTTGCCTTCAGCTCCCAGAGTTGTCCCTGTCGCAATATAGGTTGGCCTTCTATACATTTGTTCATCAGGCCAAAGTATAGAAAATCAGCCCTAACTGCTACCATACACTTTATTACACTTTGCTCCATTCCTTTGGCTCTTGCCAACACAGGTTTCCTCCTTCTGCAATTCTTGGGACCCTTTTTGCTTTGGTTTCTCACTTCATACCCTTCTTGGTATTTTCTTGACTTGCCAATGCTTGTTTCATATAATACATTCTGTGGTAGCTGCTCCATTTGCCACCTTTCTTGCATTTCATTCACAAGTACTTATAACTTGCTTTTGCTCAGCATTCAAAATGGCTTATAATATTTTTCAATTAGTTTGCTATTCAAAAGTATTCGTTTTAGTATTCAAAAATGCTTTAAAAAAAATGTCAGTTCATTTAATTTTGACAAGCGCTTGTTTCAGCCTCGAAAAGTGCTTCTAACAACTTTCAGTTGGTTCACTATTCAGTGTGTGCTTTAAGCTCCGAGAGAGTCCCGGTTGGAGTGTTTCACTTTTTCACTTACCGGTTCCACATGGCAGCTCCAATTGACTCCTTTCCACTCCTTGCCCTGCTGTTTGGCTTACCGTGTCTCTGCTCTTCCTTCGTGGAGACCAGACAGGCTACTGCTCGCTGTCTTGGCATTTAGTGGCCACTGGAGTGCTTCGGTGCCACACAGCTCCCACTGTGTGCACCCGACAAGCAGGGCTTGCAGGGATTTCAGACTCTTTGGGGCAGGCCTCTGCCGTGGTGTCCCTTTCTCATGCTTGACACAGCTCTCGACTCCCGTGTCTCCTGCCCCTCTCTCTCCCTCCCTCTCCAGCCAGCATCTCTCCAGCCCACGTTTGCAGCCTGCTTCTGTGTTCCCCTTCCTGCTATGCAGCCAGGCTTCTTATACCTATTGGGATTGCTAAATGACCACAAGTGTGAGTCATTAAGTTCAATTGCCTGACCATAGTGAAACTAATTACGTGGACATACCCGGCTGGTGCATCGGTACACCTCCATAGCCCTCTTCTTCCTCTTCTTAGTACCAAAGTGGTATTTGGGGAGGTTGGAATTAGAGAAGTGTCTCCTTCTCATCTTGGTACTTGAGTGAGGTGTGTCTAAATTAACACTATAAGGTGAATGGGTTTATCGCACCCAAATGAGGATGGGTCCTCCTAGTTGGTCTCTTCCTTGTCCCAGTGTTAATGTGGTGTTTTTGGGGGCCATTTCGGAGGGAAGGAAAGGAAAAGGGTTGACAGTAGCCTACAAAAACTTAAGGGATAGAAGGTTCATTTTGGAAAGGGAATGGGGGATTCCATGTCTCACATAAGGACGTCCTCTCTCCAAGTTCCCTCAATCCAGGTAATCCTACCTCGCATATCTACCCCCAGGGTTGGGATCCAAAAGCAATGGCCTTTCTCCGGCCACCTGAGAGGAAGATCCATGGGGAAAAGAAGTGAGGATGCCCTCAGGTTCTTCACAGTACTTACCTAAAGCTCACATCTTCCTCCTATGATGAGCCTGGCTGCTCTTCCATTCTACCAAGATCCTTCGGATCATCCAGAATTATACTAAGAGTTGGGGACCTGAATGCATTGGGATAGCTTTATAAAGTATTACCTCAAGTGGACTTTAGGAAAACTCCCCTATCACCGGCCTCCTCCAAGGCAATGCGCTTTTCTGACACTTGAGGCAACCAACCACACCAACTGTATTGGTACCAAAGTACCCCTCTTCTTGGACCTCAGCCTCTTTGGCTATCGGAACTCCATCCTCTGCTCCAACTCAGTCCCAGTCAGCCTGTGAAGATCATTTTTTCAGTCATCTTCAGAACTTGATGAGCTCCCAGACCATGACGTCCTACTTCACAGACTTAATTAAAGAGCTGCTTTTTCCTCAAACTCTGGCTCCTCCTACTCAGCCAGCTCTCTCTGTGGCGCCCATGCCTCCAATGCCCCCGGCTACCAGAATACTAATGCCGCCAGTGCCATTAACAGTGCCCCACCAACGGTGACTGGGCCACCAGTACTTGCGTTGCTGGCTCCAACTCCCCCAGTTGAGCTCCCGGCAAAGCCTTTCCCACCAGCATCTCGAGGGACAGGGCCAGATCTTCTACCAGACATGGGCATGGATGAAACAGCTCAGACGGATACGGAAGAGGAGCTTCCAGCCCCAGCAAAGTCCTTCCATGAAAGAATTAGTGGAGTGGCTGAGCTTCCCGGCCTCTCAGATCCAGTCGAATCCCATTTTGAATCTGGCCATTTTGTGTCTCAAAACATATCAGTCCTGTATCCCAATCCAGAATGACATGCTAGTCAAGGTGCCTAAGATATGGAGAAAAGAACACTTGGCTACTCCTAAAGTCAAGAAATTGGATCAGAGTACAGGCAACTTTCCTTGTATTCGATCAGTTTGGCTGTGCATCTTCTGCCTTTCCTCTTCAGTGATAGCAGCATGTGTCCCTCTTGCATAAGGAGTCCACGAGTACTGCTTTTTCATCCTCCTCCATGTCATCTTCTAGATCTGCTGGAAAGGTAGAAAAGCTGTGAGACTTACTCGGGAGGGGAGGTGGGAGAGGTCTACACCATTCAGCACTGCACCCAAGCTAGTTTAGGTGCAGTGCTCATGCTATGCTCGCAGCAGACAACCATAGACTCTAGGAGTTGTTGGATTTCCAAAATTATCGGCCAGCAGCTAAACAGGCAGCTTTTCGAGCTGAGTTGGTGGATGTCAAGATCATAGCCAAAAATCTCTTGGTGTCGGCTCATCAGATCGAAACAGTGGCTTGAGGGTTGTGTATTAGAGTAGGCCTGCAAAGGCTGGCATGGCTTTGCTCCTCCAACTTTGAGCAAGATGACCAAGAGAAGATCCTGGAATGCCCTTCGAGGGTTCAGAGCTCTTCTATAGCTCTACTGATGAAAGGCTGACAAAGCACCATAAACACCAAATCACTTACTGTCCCGACAAATCGGCTGCAGGGGTCTTTTCAGTCTAGCTCATCTTCTGGGCAATACTTCAGATCCAGAACCACTGGTGGATTCAGAGACTTTCTGGAAAGAAGGCAGCGGTAGCCTGAAAGATCGACCAGCATCCACAAGAAAAAAGCAAAGCATAGGTTCTAAGGGGTTTTATTACCCTAGCACCACACCCTACCAAGGGAAGGAGAAACTGAAATGACTTCTTTGTCCATATCGGATTGGTATGATTTGACCACGGCATAATTGTTAGTGGCGGAATTGACCGTAGTCAATTTCGCTGCGGACCCAATTTTACAGCCGCCAAAATCAACTAATTCATGCCACCCTCTTACCCCCACCCCCAATACCCCCCCCCCCCCCCCCCACTTAACTATCAGTGGCTGGCTTCATTCTGATGCAGCAGGGTCCCTTTCTCTGTTTTATTTTTGTACATTTTGTGAAGTCCCCCGCTTCCAATGTCCGGGAAGCGGGGGACACCCCTGCAACCCCTGTCCCCCTTGTTCGTTATAATGGAACCGTATGGCCTAGTTGACCGAGTTTTTGGCTGTACAATAATTTTGTACAGCCTAAATTCGGTCAACTAGACCATACGGTTAAATATTTTTGGTCAAATTGGCCAAACCCTCCATATCCATCCATTACCAGTTGGAGGCAGAATGTCTACATCTGTCATAAGGAGATGCACAATTCCAGTACAAGGTGTTGCCCCTTTGAGCTGAATGCAACCCCCAGAGTCATCATGAAGCTCATGGCATGGGTCGAGTGCATCTGTACCAATACCTAGATGACTGGCTAAAAAGCGCTGCCTTGGCCGAGGAGGCCAACCTTGGTCTTCTGGTCTTGCTTCTAGACCTGCTGTTCAACCCAGTCTATTAATTTTATACTTTGGCATTGGCACACCATAAGGTTGAAATCCTTTCCAATCTTAGGATGCGAGAAAGACATCTAGGAGACAGCCATCCATTTTGTCAATCGAGAGGGAAAGTTAATTGTGGTGGTTTTGGTGGATACACTGGCTCATGCTTGCCTGCGTTCTAGAACTTCCCCACACACTCCTTCAGATGAGGAGGATTCTGTTATACCTGGGGAAAAATTGGAATTGAGCATCATATCCCCAGGTGGTTCTGCTCATGATTCCAAAAGCATCGCATCTAGACCTGCTCTGGTGGTCCAGGGAAGTCAACCTTTTGTCAGGCAACCCCTTCACAGAACCCTCACAATGGGCTTGTCCCTCATGAGGTGGGGGCAACCATGAACCACGTCTCTGTTCATCTGTGGTCCTCCCAAGATTAACTGAAGTGTATTAATAGATTTAGAGCTAAGGGTGATCCATCTACCTGTGATTTTATTCCTCCCATCTCTGTAGCGCAAGACACTACTCACTCAACTGACAGCACTGCCTTAATGTATTATATCAACAAGGAGGTTGGCTCAAGGTTCCCCACTTTATGCAGATTTGCAGTGAAAATTTGGGGGTGGGCTCTGAAACTGCCAGTCTGCAAGCTAATTGCCTGCCAGGAGTAGAGAATATTGAGGCAGACAGACTATCCTAATTCAACTACGAATGGGAATTGCACACCTCAGTGCTCCAGGCAGTCTTCCTGAAGTGGGTCGTACTTCTGCTAGACTTGTTTGCCTCGTAGAGCAATGCAAAATGCTGGATTTTTGCTTTGATAGGGGGATGTGATCAAGATTCTGTTTTGCGAATGGAATCTGACACATTTCCTCCCATTCTCCTCATTGCAAGAGTCCTCGCCAAGTGGCAGCCTGCATGCCGTGTGTCAGTGATCCAAATAGCTCCTCACTGGCCAGTCGTTCTCGGGCCTGATTCAGCACGCTTCGGAAGGGCTGATGTATCTCCCAGTCTTTCCAGAGATTCTGTCGCAGCAGGGAGAGGGAAAGTCCATCATCCATCCACTCAATTGTTGAGCATAATAGTCTGGCTCCTGAAGAGTTGACCCTAGGTCACTTGGGTTTCACAGGACAATTTGAGTCTTGTAAGACAGACCTGGCCTGGTCTTTCTCTTCGTCCAACGGGGTCATTCAGCTCCATTTTGAGGACGGACCTCCTGTGGATGTATTGCCCAACTAAAACTGATCACTCTCTTGGTTATGCGAACATGATCCTGGTGGTCATCTCGCACAAATCGTTTGAGCCCATGGCCTTGATAGATTTAAAATGTGTCACTTGGTAAACCGCTTTCTTAGTGGCTATTATATCAGCCAGATACATCAATGAAATTCGAGCTCTAGCTCCCTCTGAACTGTATACCACTTTCTATAAGGGCAAGGTACTCGCTCAAACATTCTTCCACAAGTGATATCGTCATTCCACATCTACAGAAGATAGAGTTGCCATTTATTTCCAAACCTCTAATCCCCAGCTGAGGGCTTTTTGCACTGCCTGGACCTTTGCAAGACACTAATGTGTCATCTAGACAGGGCAAAGTCATTCACAAAAGTTGACAACCTCTTCATTGCATATGGCAGAGACCACAAACCGGTGCTATGTTATCTAAAGCATCCATTGCTCGCTGGATATTAATGTGCATATCGGAAACTTATTCTCATCAGAACTCATCCATTCCAAAGGGCCTTCATGCTCATGCAGTCAAAGTCAGGGCAACAGAAGTGACATACAGGCAACCCCTGCACTTGGGGGATGTTTCTGTATCCCTAGTCCCCTACTAGCTCTTGACACTTGATGTCTGCACTTACCCGCGCACTTGCCACAAGCTTGCCACACTTTTTACCTACCATTTTATTTATTTAATAAAATTTTTACTGTTGATCCTATGTTATGCACTGGCCCCTCTCCCTTTCCCCCGCACCCCCCCCTGCACTTGCGCGATCTCAATGTTACCTGGCCTAGTAAGAGCGTTGTCTTTGTCTTCCCTCTGTTCCCCCTCCCTTGCCTCGTTGCGCCTTGAAACACTTGTGTATAGGCGTGTTATAGATGCCATATATCATATCATATATACCAGAGACGGGTCCCGTGGGACGTCATTGCGGAGGCAGCAATGTGGGCTCAACTGCCGCTTTCTGCCAGCATTATTGTATGGACACCAGTAGCAGAGCTGATGGTATGTATGTGGGCAGTACTACTGAACCTCTTTGTTTAAGGCTTTTCCTGGCTCCCACAGAGTTTATTATTGGTACTCTCCTATAACGTATGGAGGAAAGGGGAATGGCGTAGAAGTAAGAAAATGTTGCTTACCGTAGTGACTACTGTACTTACAGTCCATAGTGTCCTTTCCTTCATTCAACCCTTCCTAACGCCCCCAATAAAAAGATTCCATGTATATGTGAACCGTATAACCTGGGGAACTAGGGACAGGCAGGCGTTGCCGGAGTCTGTGTGCCCATGGACCCCTCTCCTGTGTGCACATGGGCTCATCTCCTGCATGCACATCTCCTGCGTGCAAACGCGCTCTGCCCCAAAAATTTTATTTGGAGGAATATTTTTGATAATCAAATATGCTGGTCCCACTCCTAATGGACAGACACCCATAAAGTATGAAGGGAAGGAGACTATGGACTAAAGGTACAGTAGTTACTATGGTGAGTAACTTTTATTTTCTTATTAAAGCGCTTTTAAAGTATCTTTAGCTCTTGGCGTAAAAGGCAAACAGTGACCTTGTATTAGCCTTAATATGTCTGACCATACATTCAATGTGCCTTTTTCTTTTGCAGCAATGGTAAACTTCTAGCTGCCATTCAAGACCAGTGTGTAGAAATCAGGTAATTTGTTTTCTGTTTATTCAAAAACATAATTGGGGCCTGGTTTGTAGAGCTAATATGAAGTCAATTTTTACTGTAAAAATGTTCCTTAATGTTTCCTGTTCTCTCTAAAGTAACTGTTTAAATTGCTTTGACACTAAAATTACTCTCATTGATTTCCTTCATTGTTTCTGAATTCTGTTAATGTACGTGTTCCCATTGCTTTCTGTACCTTTTCTATGAAGTATTTTATTATGCCTGAACTATTGGTCTCTCGTCCCATCCTCCACAGTGACACCAGCATTTTTTCCAGACTGGCAAAGCACAAGTCTGCCGCGGATCTCCCAGCAGGTAGATCAGTCCCCCCACCTATTCAGTAAATCCCATCCCATGGAGACCTATGGAACTCCATGGCAATGCGAACTTACTGTTACTCCGCCACCCTTAATATCCTGGTAATACCAGGATATCGGGCAGCGGGGACGGTAAGTCATGGCTGTCGGTATCGGCCGGAATTACTGGTGGGATACTGGCAACCCTGAATGAGCCCCATAGTCTATTGTGGCAGGTAGGCCTATGGAAGAAGGCCTGTAGCAGGTGTTATCAGACCACATCTGAGTTTGGGACATGAGGCAAATGGGAAGGGACAATAACAAATGTTACAACTCACCTCCGATAGACTGTAATGTACATTTTTTATATGTTAAAATCACATAAGCAGTTTCAAAACCTCTGGAGAAGGTGCTTGGAATCTTGGAGAGAGCATTGTGAAGTTGAAATACTGGTCGTGGACAGTGAAGAGGTGGGCTGGGCAGGCAGACAAGAAGTGGGTGTTGTAATATGCATGTTAAGAGCATGGAGAATGTGGAATCGTGGTGGGTGACGTCAGAAAGAATGAAATGCATTGGTTTGAATGGGGAGCGACAGTTACCCTCTAAAAGGGTTGCCAGTGGTTGGATTTAACGGCATCTCGTGTAATTTCGGAAACTTATGAGTATCTGGAACTTAATCAAATAAACGTACATGACAATTTACCACTGGATGACAGAAGAATGTTTTCCAAAACAGTGGCCATGTCTACATTCTCAGGGAAAAACACCTAAAGATAGCCCGATGGGGAAGGGAGGTGCTTGCTGGAAGGGGTGGGAGGCATGCATGCCAAGGAGGGAAGGAGACAGAACGTTCCGGCAGGCGTAGAAGGAGATGGTAGTGGGGGCACAGCAGACAGGAAGATGAGGATGAGATCAAAGGGAAGAAGCCAGGAGGATGTGCAGCAAACAGCAGCTTGCTCAGAATGCCAGTGGGATACCAACTGAAAATTACCTTATTCCGAGACATCTTTTGTCTGTATTAGACCCCCTCGGTGCTAAAGTATGTTAATCGCTTTGGTGTTCGAATATTCCAATCCTATTTCTTCTCAAATTGTATCCCCGATTTCCCTTTACATTTTTAGCTCGTGGAACGGCATGCACCTAGTAAGGAGGGAAGAAACCCTCTCACTCTCAACAAGCACTTGAGTTATGAAATTCTGGCGTGGTGAGCCACATACTTTTCTTGAATCTGCCATGTCATAATAAGACGAATTGCAGCCAGAAAGATATGCAGGGTAGTGGGACAGGATCCAATTGAGCGCCATATGCTTATAAAATGGGTCGGCTACTGCTATGAATGCAGCATTCTTTCGTCTTTATCTTGATGGGCCAGAACATCATCATTATATTGGAGCCTCTGTCCAGGAGTGGTATACAGGACACCAGATGTAGAGAAGATTTAATTTCAGGAAACTGGTTGGACCTGGAGTTTAAAGGTGACATCTGGCTTAGCCAAATAACCCGAGGCTTGATTTATGCCAAAGACAACCCCTTGAACCTGCCCTTAGGACACTTGCATTTACAATTAACCATGCGAATTCCCTTAGGATTCATATATACAATCCTAATTTAGTTGTCTTATTTTTCTCCTCCTAATTTCTGGTGGGAACTGGCTTGAACCATCTATCGTACTTTCAGGTAAACGTTTAAAGCAGCACTTGGTAAAGGTTAATGGAAGCATCAGGCATTTTGTATATTTGCATTTATTGTTTGTAGGATGTGTGAAAGTGAATTAGTGCATCTTTGTTTAAACTTCTTCCCTGAGCAGGCCATTCAAAATGTAAATGTTTGGTATTTTGAACCATATTCATGACCTTTGGAAGACTGTTTGAAAATATGGAATTGCAATTGTTGATCATGGTGGGAAGGCATACTTGGTTCATTATGTCATGTAGTATAGTAATGTATTTGTTCACATGTTCTTAATTCCAAAGACATTATGATGTTCTCACAAACACACACACATATATATCAAACTTGTCTGACTTGTTGAATTTTTCCACATGTTCAGGTCCGCAAAAGATGACTTTGGATCTATTATAGGAAAGTGTCAAGGTAAGCGAAGCTTGACTGAGTATAGATTAACTTGACTGATGTGTTGTGTTATTCATCATTTGCAGTATTCTTTTTGAGACTTGGAGTAATGTTGCTATGTTTTTTATTGGAATGGCCAAAATTAATGAGAATATTTTAATGTCTCTTTTAAATGTACAAACAATACACTTTGTAAAAAATAGTTTGTAATTCAGTTGTGCTGGAGACTGACTGGAAAGTTTATTAGATGTTAATGGGAGGGCAATCTTTTAAATAGTAATTTCTTTATGGTTTTTTAAATTTGTTTTAATGTGGTATGGTTGTTAGTTACAACCTGTTAGGCAAAGTTTGTATGCAGTACCCTCTGGGACCACTACACAAAACTAGGACTACAGGTGTAAGCAAAAGCAACCTTTGGTATAAGTCTGTACCACACAGTTTTTGGTAGCGAGCTGAGCAGCCAGGCTTATCTCAAGAGGGAATGTGAGCTTGTAATGAGGTTACACAGAGGT
Organism: Ambystoma mexicanum; assembly: GCF_040938575.1. NCBI lineage: Eukaryota > Metazoa > Chordata > Amphibia > Caudata > Ambystomatidae > Ambystoma > Ambystoma mexicanum. The sequence continues at coordinate 411,248,819 of NC_090927.1, forward strand.
CTACAATCAAAAGTATTCAAATAGACTCTTATACTCAAGGTTTTTTGGTAAAACACGTATTAATTTATTACACAGTCAGTTAGAAAACATTCACTAAAAGGAGGCAATTGATATCACATGAAAATATACTATAGTACTTCACACTATCAGGTTCTGAGGCATTCAAACTACTGTAAAGGAGGCGCAAAATGGCATTTAGAGCATTTGAAGTAGGAGCAAAAAGGCATAAATTAATAAAACGAATAACAGAGTTACTCTTAAACCGTGCAAATAATAGTTTCAGTTCACCAGTGGAGTGGTTCCAATGCAATAGATAGGCCAAAGTCAATGGCCTAGAGTTTTGTATAAGAAAAACTGTTCTGGTAATTTAAATGGAAAAGTCTTTGCAACGGTTCTGAGAAGTAGTTCATAGAAGAAACGTTCGTATGTCGGGTCACAAGCTGACTAGGCCTGTAAATTGCCAAAGTTTCACACACTTTTGCAGTGAGAGGTAAGTTCCCTTGGTCGGGTTTTCACAGTACCTTAGACTGAAGAAAAAGATGCAGCTGAAGACTTCTGTTCCTGGCAGTTCCTGCAGATCTCGCTGTTGCTGAGCCTCAGTCGTGGGACAAGAGGGAGGACGTCGGGGAACTCCTGCACTGCACGGGGACTGGTAGCAAAGCTGGCAAACTGGCAAATCTTCGATTCTGGTAGCTGTCATCAAGCACACAAACTGGTGTCCTTCTCCCTGGCTATTCGGTTTCCTGCAGCACACTGAGGAAAATACGAGCTCCGAGAATGGTGTCCAGGTGGCTTATGAGTTGATTGGTCCCACCAACTCAAAGGGAGAAGTCGTCCTTGAAGGGCATCTCTGTCGAGATGAACTTGGCGATTCTGACCTGCAGCAGGGCTTCACCGGGCAAACCAATGGTCCAGGAGTTGCAGCAGTCATCCTCTTTCAGCTCGTCTTCGGTTCTTTCGTTCCAGTGGTGGACTCTGCCTTTCAATCCAAAAAACTTGCCTTTTAAACAGTTTTCCCCCATTCAATCCAGCCTAGCTGCCACTCACACAGCAGGGTAGCTGTCCTTGCCAGACAGTCTGCCAGCCAATCACGCCAGAGTGCATTTGGGTCTCGTAGGAGGCTAAGCACAGGGAGTTTCTGGCACCTCCCTCACTTCCTGCCCACCCCAGACACTCTGGCGCCAGAGGCAGTCTTCAGTCCGGAAGCCCGCCAAAGGCATAGGCACAAAGGGACCAAACATGGTTTGGCGCGCAAAGACAAACTCTAGAAGGACCTTTCCAAAATGAAATGGCCAAAAAAGACCGGGACCTGTTTAAACAAAGGGGGCTCAGACGCCATCTTGAAAAACATGGCTCCTGTGATTTTTAGATACCGGTGTTCGCGGTTGGGAAAAATCATGGTAGTTCGTTGTAAAACCACTGCCACCAGCCATTTCGATAGGAAAGGATAGCATTTGACTGCTACCTGAGTTTCTAGACATAGGGGATACTAGTTAACCCCTCGAGCACTCTATTGGAAGATAGCGTGTGCTGGGTCTAGGAATTTAAAAAGACTAGTAAAGCCAATTTAACTTTATATTCTCTGAGAAACAGTAGTTTATCCCAGACAAGGTGTTTAAACCTTGGGACAGCCTAAAAGGCTTCCCTGTGTCACTGCATTGAGGGTGCTGTGTGGCACACATGAAAAGATGATGCCTATGGAGTTGTCTAAAACTCCATAATCAAAGAACACAAGAGTAAAACACACATCAAAATACATGAGAGAGTGGGAAAAAAGGCCCACACTCTCTCCAGGTAAAAAAATCAAGGCCTCAAAATCCAGCAAAGTTGCTGGGGGTATCTAAGGTGAAGGGAATTAGCACATTGATGAGAATTCTCCCTAACACAACCTTACACATAAAACACAATACAGAGAAGCATAATCTATAATCCATTAAGGATTCTTAAAAAGAAGAAAATGACACAACAAAATACATATTAAAATAATATAACACAACACCTAATATCTTCCGTATCTGTGAGTCAACAACTTTGATTTATAAGCCAGTACATTTATTTTTAAAATTCTTAAAACGCTACTTGAACTCAGAAATACCATATTCAAATGGATTTTGTCCTCCCACATACTCCTTATCTCATGATAATTATCCTTCCAGCTTCAGCTGCTTTGGAAATATTTTCGGCAGTGGGCGCTGTGTGCTGTCTCAATAAGTCGATGTCCCTCGAGGGCCTCCGTTCGACTGTCAACGTCATCATCAGTATAAGTACCGCACGCAGAGCCCATTGGCTTCAGTTAACTTTTTCCAAGTTAATGCTTTGAAGAATTATGGCACGCTTCGGTTCTTCTGTGAACTTCGGTAGTTATTTTCGATCAATGAAAATGTCTTCCCCGTCGGCTCCTTCAACGCCCCTAAGATGGGCTTCAAGAAGTGCCAAGACTGTGGATTGAAGATGTCGATCACCAACACCCACTGCATATGTCTAGTGCCTTGGTACCGGTCACCGTACCTTCGACTGTAACTCCTGTCATGCGATGACCGAAAAGGCTCTAAGGGAGCGTAAATGTAAAATGGTGGTGGGGAAGTTGCCTTTGAAGTCTCCTTCGAAGAGCTCAAAGAGAAAGACTGATGATTCGAGGGATTCTCCTCGATGGAAAAAATCTAAACCGTCTCGATCGAGAAGTCGATCATGCCATTCTTCATCTTCGAAAAAGAAGGCCAAGAAACAGCATCATAGGTCACCTTCGACCTCTAGTGATTCCTCTGCTGAGGTAATCAAATGTCCAACTAAGTTGGACTCCCCAGCAAAATGGGATGTTTTTCGTGATGAAATTCTTAAAATCTTTGAGAATGCGGCCCGATGGCATCGAAGGACAAGCAGAAAGCCCATGCCCCGGTCGATCTGCATAAAAACGACAAAGGGAAGTCGAATAAGAAATCTTCAAAACAGAGCCATAAGCCAGTACAGCATCAAGAAAAATCTTGATCCGATGAGAAATTGTCGAGGGCTTCGACAAGTCAGGAATCCAGTCCATCAAGGCTTCCTTCGAAAAAGCATAAGAAGTCGACGACCTTCGCTCACACCGTCAGCGTCAGAGTTGTCGACACCAGTGTCGTAGTTGACTCTGCCAAAATCGTCTCTGACTTTGAAGTAGTTGTCGACGATAACTTCGAAATTGTCGAAGCCAGTGGTAACCCAGGAAAAGGTTTTCAAACCTTTGCCCAACAAAGATTTGTTTAAGCCTTTAACCTGCATCTATGAATATAATTAACCTTCAGATAACACACCACCATTTGGGTTACAGTATGGCTCCCCTAATGTGCCAGATGAATTTATCCTAGAAAAGTCTAGATTAAAAGACTTGTATGATAACCTTCAGTTGGCCAGTGGTTTAGATACCTCTCCCGAACTGGAATTTGGCAAACCAGATCCTACTGACTACACTGACTCCTCATATAGGAAACTGATGAGCGAGGTGATAGTTTTTTTTTTTCTTCAAAATGTATATTTTATTCAATAATTAATCAAACAGAAAACAAATTAAACAGTAGACAATGGAATTAGCAAACGATCGTAATGACACAGGTCATTATACTGGAAGAGTGGATATTAATGGTAAAATTCAGTATGCAATTAATTCCTAACGATATTCTGATAGGGAAGGAGTAGTGGAGGGGGACAGTTCTGAAGAGGGGCGAGTTATAGCCATGCAGATTTCAGTTCAACCAGCGGACACTGGGCGGCTTCAGTGTGAGGGCAGGGTAGCGATCAGCATAGTCTTTGAATGGGGCCCAAGTGTTCAGGAAGGGGTTGAGGTTGCCCAGGTGGGAGGCAGTGACCCTTTCTGCAACAATGATGTCACAACACTTAGCCCACCAGAGTGGGATAGAGGGGCCTTTGTGAAGCTTCCAGAGATGGGCTAAGGCGATCTTGGCCGGGAAGAGTAAGTGGGAGCAGAGGCGGGCTGCATTTCCCGACATTGGCAGGTCCCCTTCCCCCGGGTCTCCTAGTAGTATAATTCCAGGGTCCCATGGGATGTTGAGGCCTGTTATTGCTCGGATGTGAGTCAGAACCCCCTTCCAGTAATGCGCCGCTTTTGGGAAATCGCATAGGAGATGGAAAAGCATCCCCTCTTGCTCACATCCCCTCCAACAGTTCGGTGAGGGTCGCACCCCCGCTTTATACAGTTGGGACGGTGTAATATAGTACCTAAAGCATACTTTATATCCTTCTTCTCTATTGGTAACGCATTGGGTGCTCTTATGAAGTTTTGTCCAAATTTTGTTCCAGGTTTCAGAGTCAAGGGGGCACCCAAGATCGCGCTCCCAGTTTAGCATGTACCTTTCCTTTGATTCGGGGTTGGTATTTTCCAGGAGTTTATAGAGGGAAGAGATCTTGCCTTTTGGGGGGGATGCCGTTAGTGAAAGTTCAAGGGGTGTTAAGTCCGTGGAGCCTCGTTCTCTGACAGAGCGCTGTGAGATCCAGTGTCTGATTTGAGTGTACCGGAATCGTTCCTCCTCGTAGATGTTGAACTTTGCTTTACAGTCCTCGAAGGAGAGTGGCTGGCCATCATTTAAAAAGTCAGAGATTCTATGGAGTCCGCCCTTTGACCAGTTGGCGAAGCTTCGCCGGCAAAGGCCAGGGGAGAAGCCTGGATGGCCCCAGATCGGGGTTAGTGGGCCCAACAAGCTTTTGATTCCCCATTTTCTGTTTGGCGCTTTCCAATTGTCCACTGTATTACAGTTTGCTGGGAGCGGAGATATTGCGGGGGGGTATTCCGGGACTGGATGTGGGGCAGGTCTGATAAGGGGGACGAGCACCACCCTTCTTCAAGTTGCAGCCAGGCAGGGCGATCCCCTGTGCAGGTCCAAGCGAAGGCGTGCGCAAGTTGAGCTGCGCGCCGATATCTAGTGATGTCCGGGGCCCCAAGACCACCGAGTTGTCGGCTGCGGGTCATGATCTTCCTGGCGATGCGGGGTCTTTTGCCTCCCCAGATGAATTTCATAATATCGCGCTGCAAGGCTACAAGATCCGTTTCAGGGATATGGGTTGGGAGCGCGTGGCAGTGATAAAGCACTCTTGGGAGCAGGTTCATCTTTACCGCGGCGACCCGGCCTAGCCACAAGATCTCTTGCTTGTCCCATTGTTTCAGGTCGGAGCGTAGCGTTTTAAATAACTGGGGGGAAGTTATATTTGTAGATTAGTGGGCTGGATTTGGGGATGTGAACGCCCAGGTATTCCAATGAAGTGTGAGCCCATGGGATTGGCAAATCGGGGCAAAGAGTATTTGCCTGGCGCCTTGGGAGATTGATCGGGAAGACAGAGGATTTATCATAGTTCACCCTGAACCCGGAGCATGCCCCAAATGCTTCTAGTTTTTCGAGTAGAGGTTGCATTGAGCTGTTAGGATCTGTGACTGTGAGAAGTACATCGTCGGCGTAGAGCGCCACTTTATGTTCAGTCCCGCCCACCGTGACCCCTTTAATATTGGGATTGAGGCGGATTCTCGCGGCGAACGGCTCCATCGATAAGGCGAACACCAAGGGAGACAGTGGACACCCCTGGCAGGTCCCTCTGGATAAAGAGCTGCTTGTTGATTTCCTTCCATTGACTCGAAGTTGTGTTGATGGGTGTGCGTAGCATGCGATTAGCCAGGTTGTAAAGTTGCGACCAAAGCCCATATGAGAGAGAGTGTTCCGAATGAAGTCCCAGTTCACTAGATCAAACGCCTTATGTGCGTCGAGAGAGATTACTAGGAGCGGAATTTTCATTCTGTTCGCGGATTCGATTATGTTGAGTGTGCGCCTGATGTTATCATAAGTTCCTCTGGCCGGAATAAAGCCTGTTTGATCTTTGTGAATCAGCTCGGGGAGAAACCTGGCTAATCTAGCTGCTAAAACCTTGGAATAGATTTTTCCATCGGTGTTCATTAGGGCAATTGGTCTATATGAAGCTGCTTGCTCGGGGTCTTTTCCCGGTTTCTGCAGAAGGATGGTAGTTGATTCGGCCATGGAGTGTGTTATCTGTTTTGTAGATAGAAATGAGTTGAATAGTACTGCTAATTTTGGGGTCAGGATGTGGGCGAACGATTTGTAAAACTTAGGCGTGAGCCTGTCCGGGCCTGGGGCGGCGTTAGTGATTTGATGGCTTCTAGAATTTCCTCTGAGGATATTGGGGCTTCTAGGGAGTCTAATGGGGAAGAGTTCGTGGGGGTGTGAAAGGATTCTAAATAGCGCTGCTGATGGGCTCTGTCCTCCTGAGATGTGGGTGGTCCTTGCATGACCGCTTTATGATGATCCAGAGTTTTTAAGTTGGAGCAGGCCTACTCTTTCTTTTGAGGCGGATGACTTGACAGATATTTTAGATCAGGGTCCCCAAAAAGATCCAATTTTGTCATTTCACACTGCACTACAAAAAAGGGTCTCAGCAAATTGGGAGATACCAGAGACTACGGCTGCAGTGAATAAAAATGTTGCTAGAAAATATAGACCATCCAGCAGCGACCCAGAATACTTGACAAAACATCCAACACCAGAAAGTTTGGTGGTTCAGGCTGCTACATTTAATAAGCAGTCAGTATACCCCTCCATCCCTCATGATAGGGATGATAAGAGAGTGGATGCCTGGGCGAGAAAAGTATTTACTGCTGGCAGTATGGCATTATAGTCAACTAACGCAACATGTACCTTGTCAAGGTTTACGTTTACCCTGTGAGACTGCGTAACTATGGCAGCTGACAACATCACGGAAGGCGAAGAAAGAGACGGCTTCCTGGCAATGGCTGAATGCCTCTAGTCAGGTCGGGATTCTGCAGACAACATCAGCAGATCCATGGCAACTCGCACAGTGTTAGGCAGATTTTCGTGGTTGAGGAAGTCAGGATTTGCAGTCTAGACTCCTCAACATGCCCTTTGACGGCTCGAGGCTGTTTGGCCACAAGGCTGATGAGAGTTTGGAAAAGCTGCAGACCTCGAAAGCGGCGGCTACATTCCTTAGCGCGCCTTTAGACGGCCTCAACACCCCTACTCCAGTTAATCTTCTTGGAGGGGTGAGTCCTTTCGATTCTATTCCTCAATTGGAAGAGGAAGAGGACAAGTTGGTCAAAGAGGTCAGAGAAGATTCCCTTGTGGTGGATGAGGGAGCGGTGCTAAGCCAACCCAAGCAGCGGCAGTTTTACCCTGAGCCGCAGCTTCAGCCGCCTCAGAACACTCTGAGACCTTGACTCACAAGACCCCGGTGGGAGGCAGACTTACTCAGCATCTGAAAGAATGGTGGGGTATTACTTCAGATGCTTGGGCACTGGAAACTGTAGCCCATGGTTACTGCCTTACTTTTCAAAAAAGGCCTCAGGAGCATCCACCGGGGAACAACTCTTACAAAGTTCCGGATCCACTCCTTGTGCAGAAAATGTTGACCCTGCTAGAGAAAGGTGCTATAGAACAAATACCTGTGGCGGAAAGGAACAAGGGTTGGTATTCCCCATACTTTCTGATTGCCAAAAAGGACTGAGGATTCAGATCCATCTTGGACTTGAACAACTTCCTCAGGAAGGACACGTTCAAGATGGTTACCCTGTCCCATATTCTTCAGGCTCTCCACCTCCAAGACTGGATGGTGTCATTGAACCTTCAGGATGCTTACTTTCATGTGCCTATCCATCTGAAGCACAGAAAGTACCTGAGGTTTGCGGTTGGTGGTTCTCATGATCAGTTTCGAGTTCTGCCATTTGGGCTGAACTCCACCCCAAGGGTTTTCACCAAGTTGATGGCCGTGGTGGCAGCCAGTCTCAGGAGAGGGGGGATTCACGTCTACCCCTACCTAGACGATTGGCTGATCAGGGCACGTTGACCCGAACAAGCACGGGAACATCTTGGCGTAACCTGTCACTCTCTTCAGAGACTGGCATTCTCCCGCAATTGAAAGAAGTCCCACATGATACCATCTCAAAGACTCCCATTTATTGGAGCAGTCCTGGATGCTTCCCCTGGGAAAGCCTTGCCACCCGAGGTGAGAGTTCAACATATTCTGCAGGTTTTTTTTTTGGGTTGCCCCGTGTCATGGCCTCCTGCATGTTTCTGGTGCCTGAGGCCCGCCTCACAATGAGATCCCTCCAACAGGCTCTCAGGACTCAAGGGTCCCAATTCTCAGGCAGAATATCAGACCACCTGTATGTTCCGAACAGAGTCTCTCAGGACATTCTGTGGTGGGCTTGCAAGGACAACATTTACAAGAGAGAATCTTTTTGGCAGCCACGGCTGGAGATAACTGTAGTGATGGACGCTTCACTCACTGGGTGGGGAGCCCACTCCAACGACCTCACAATCAGCGGTTTTTGGTCTCCATCGGAGTACAAACTACACATCAACCTTTTGGAGCCAAGGGCAGTCAGACTAGCGCTGAAGGCCTTCCTGACTTCTGTACAGAGAAAGAACATTCTGATAATGACAGACAACACAGTGGCCATGTACTACCTCAAAAGAGAGGTGGTGTAGGGTCACTACCACTGTGCAGATAAGCAATACAGCTCTGGTTCTGGGCAATTCAAGAGGGAATCTCTCTATCGGCAGTCCACCTAGCCGGAGAGAACATGGTGGCAAACGCTCTGAGCAGGCATAGCACAGTTTCCCACGAGTGGGAACTAGCTCAGGAAGTCCTTCAAGACATCTTCACCCTTTGGGAGACCCCTCAAGTTGATCTGTTCGCGACCAACGTCAACTGGAAGTGCGAACTATCCAGGGAATTTCTCACAAGAGGAGCTCTAGGGGACGAGTTTGTAGTGGACTGGGAATTTCCACTCCTGTTCGCGTTTCCTCCAGTCCCCGTTATTCCTCGTGTGATCAGGAGGTTGAGAACGTTCAGGAAACCCATGATCCGTATTGTCCCGGATTGGGCCAGGTGGATGTGGTACCCGGTCCTTCTGGACATGTCCATCTGCCCTCCAATACGTCTTCCACAAAGAGAGGACCTTCTCTCACGAGAGGAGGGTCGGTTTCTCCATCCAGAGGTGAAGACTCTCAACCTTCACGCATGGTTTCTGAGAGGTTGAGATACAAGGATTGGGACCTCCCGGATGACATAATGGAGATCTTGCTTTCGGCCAGAAGGCCAGCAACTAAATCTTTGTACCACTGCCATTGGAACAAGTTCAGCAGCTGGTGCAGGGATAAGAATGTAGATCCCTTTCTATGTGACTCACCTATTGTGCTTTCTTTTGTTGTTACATTTGGTGATTGTGGGGCTCCAGATTGGAACAATTAAAGATTACCTGGCAGGGCTATCCATTCTCAAGCGCTCTTCAGAGGAGGATTCATATTTTAAAATCCCTCCGATTGTTCAATTCCTAAAAGGTCTTACTAATGTATTTCCACCAGTTCCATTCAATGTTCCTGTATGGGATCTTAATGCATTCTTTTTGAGCCTATACACTCCCGCCCATTAAGACTGTTAACCTTCAAAACTGTTTTTCTAATTGCAATAACCTCAGCTCGCAGGGTAAGGGAGTTGCAGGCTCTTTCCTGTAAACCCCCACATATGGCTTTCTATAAAGACAAGGTTCTCAGAGTGAAACCTCCTTTTCTACCTAAGGAACTTTCCGACTTCCACTTGTAGCAAAAAATAATTTTGCCAATGTTCTAGCCACCTTGTCGTCCTGGAAAAGAGGAGGAAAGATTACAGAGACTGGAACCAAAAAGGGCTCTCAGTATTTACATATCAAGAATGGCTACATTTCGTCAAAATGCCCAATTATTGATTGGCTATACAGGCACTAAATTGGGGTTAGCTGTTACAAAACAAAACATATCCAGATGGATCATCCTGGCTGTTGGGGAATGTAATTGGTTAACGGGCAAAGACCCGATGGAAGGCTTGAGAGCACATTCCACAAGCGGCATGGCAAACCCTGCTGCTCTTCAGAGAGGTGTCCCAATCAAAGACATTTCTTCAGCGGCCACTTGGCTGTCTATTCACACGTTTGTGAGACATTGCTGCCTGGATTCATCTTCCATTCAGGAAGGACAATTTGGAAAAGTGGACATCATTCAGTCAGTGACAACAGTTAAAACAAAATATAATTTGTACTCCCACCACCAAATTATTACTGCTTTGGAAGTCTATCATAAGTTGAGGAATACGTGGGAGGACACAATCCAATAGAAGTAGTTATTCCTCATCTGCCCTCCCAGCCTACTCTGCCGTAGAATATCTGCGTTCTTACACTTTTTTACGCTTTCTTGGAGCTTACGGCATATGGTACACCTGGTAATTCCTCTTCAGGAGGGGAAAAACAGAACTGAAACCAACAGGCGCTGCTGCGGTACTTATACTAATGATGACGACGACAGTCGAACAGAGGTCCTCGAGGGACGTCGACTCGACGAGACGGCACACAGCACCCCCTGTCGAAAAAATGTCTGGAGCATCAGAAGCTGGAAGGATAATTATCATAAGATGAGGAATACGTGGGTGGAACATCCAATCGAAAGAACGTTACCAGGGGTAAGTAACTTGTTCTTCTACAATTACTAGTTTATAGTCACCTAGTTAACGTTTGCTAAGAATTTCAAAACCGCAATTGTCAAGGCAACCTCAAGTCCACTGGCTGCCGTTTTCCAAAAATACTCAGTATTTAGCCAGTAAACATCTGTGAAGGCATTATGAGGTAAGACACATACAACAGATTTAACTTTCTAAGAAAAGCTTTATTTATTTTAAACTAGCTGGGGTACCTAGCGTTGCCCGTTTCCTGATTGAGTGGTGTCTCATGTGCCCTGGAGGATGTTGCTCTTGTGCTCTTGTCAGCAAGTCTTACTTCAGCTTCAGTTTACTCTGCTGTCTCATGTGCCCTGGAGGATGTTGCCCTTGTCCTCATGTCAGCAAGTCTTGCTTCAGTTTGCTTTGGCATCTCATTTGCCCTGGAGAAAGTTGCTCTTGTCATTGGTCAGCAAGTCATGCTGCTGTTTGTTGTTGTGTTTCAGAAGCTCTTGATTTTTATTTTCGCTTTGCGTCAGATGGAGCTTTTCCAAGTGATGTTAGTTTTTTGTGCGGCATGTTTCAGTCACCTTTGAGAAAATGTCCAAGAAAGATTGATGGTGCTCTCTTCTCGTGAATGAACTTAAGTAAACTGTATCCTTGCCATTTCCCATATTTGGAGTGGCGTGATAAAATGCATTATTTTTATTTTCTAAAAATGCTTTATTAAACACTTTCGAACTGTATACAGTAGTAATACATTTCAAAGGAATAATCAACACATCGAAACTTTAGCTTCAGATATATATATATATGATGTCAGGCTGGAGTAAGGCCTAACTTGCTCTACGGTAAGGTGGCATTTCCCTAGCTAAAGAAAACGAAGGATAGTCAGCGTTCATAAGTTCAAATGTCCAAAATCTATACTTGCCCTCACAACTAAATCTATACAATGCGTAGGGATGTCAGCAACAAAATATGTAGTGTTGAAAAGTAAAGTTCTGAGCTTCTTCCAGCTCTTGGCTTTCTCTCAGCTTCCCCTTTTTCGAGTTTAAAATAGTTTCAAACAGACCTCGGGGTCCTCTTCCTCAAGCGTTCAACACTGTTCAACAGTTCCTCAAAAGGCCTTGGGTTTCCCTTCCCCAAGTTTTAACACAGTTCCTCAAAGGCCTCAGGATTTCCCTTCCCCAAGGGATCAACACAGTTCATAAAGTTTAGGGGGATCCTTCCCCAAGACGCAGACTCTTTCAGCTTGCAAATACCCACAAGTCAATTCAAATCCTCTGGCTCTCAAAATAGTATCACTAAACCTTCTTTTTCATTCTCAGTGGGCCACTCGGTCTAGGCGCAGTTATCGGACAGTCCACCCATCGCTGGTTACGCAACAGATAACCCTGTGCCCTTTGATGTACTTTGTATTCTTCTGGTTCTGGCCAACACAGGTTTTTCTCTCCCCCTGCAGTCATGTGGCCTCTGGTATCTTGATCCTTGATCAATACTTATTTCACGTACTTCTTGGCAGTCTTTTTGGCTTTGCTTCACTTTGTCGCTTATATATTTAATTCCTTGATAGTTAACTTCCTTAACAGTTAACCCTCTTCTTTCTTTGCAGTCTTTTAGACTTTGCCACAATTGGTACCTCATTGTGGGATTTCAGCCCTTATATCCTTGGCAACCTTCTAGGCTTTACCATAACTGATATCTCATCCAATTCACTCTGTGGTATTTTAACCCTTCTAACCACCTTGCTTTCACTTAATCCATAAATGCTCATAATGGTTCAGCACTTGTTTTACTTTGTTGCCGTTTTCAAAACATACTCAATATATCCTTTAGTTAGTTCAGCATTCAATAGGGATCTGTGAGAAACCTGAGGGTATTCTCACTCCTACTGCCCTTGGATCCTCTACGCAGGTGGACAGGGAAAAGCCATTGCGTTTGGATCCTGAGCCTGGGGGTGGACAACCGATGGAGGATCACCTGGGTGTAGGGTCTTTGGGGTTTGAGAGTGGGATGCCTTCAGGTGAGACATGGGATCACCCTTATCCTAATGTCAACCAACCTAGCCCTCCCCCAACCTTTAGGGGTTATTGTAGGAGAGCTGCCCTTCTTTCTCTCTTGAGACACCTGACAGTACTGCAATGAGAAAGAGACATCTGAGAGTAATGAACACTACTCACTCTCACCACCCTAGGTCTGAGACGAGGCAGAAGCAACTGAGAATGATGAAAACCATTCACTTTCACCACTTAGGTACTGGAACGAAGAAGATGCATGCAAGGCATGTTCTCTTAATCAGAGTCAGGCAGAATTGAATGATGGAATACACCTGCAGCCCATTGAAGGACCATAGGTGTATAAAAGGCAGAGCAATGAAGGAAGCAAAGAGAGAGACCTGGGGAACTTGGTTAGAGATCAGCATAACACCCAGGGAATCCAGAGGCAGCCGTGGTGGGATCCGAGGACAAGACGGGACGCCGGCCGACATCACCAAACCAAGGGAAGCCTTCTGTGTGCAGGACGAAGTCTACCGATGAAGTGGGAGCAAAAGGATCTGCAGCGAGGCGCGAATACCAAGGACGCAGTGTCCGGCCTTGCAGAAGCATTGAAGCCGCCTATGCCGACCAAGATCCTGTCCCCACGCGAGCAGGGCTTGTGGATCCGAAATGAAGCAGGAAAGTGGCCAGGTCCGAAGGAGGAAGAAGCCTACAACCGGTGAGCGCTAGTGAAGTTACCCTGAGACTGGAGAATTTCGGGCAGGCTGTAAAGGTTGTAAACAGCGCAGAGGGAGTAGATACTTCAATTGCAAATGAAACTGTGAAGTTAAATGATTGAATGAAAGTCCAATGGGGCGCAAAGCAGTAAACCTGCTCATGTAGAATATCAAACTGAATGAAAATTTTGAATACTGAACTGAATGAAAACAGCAAACTTGCTAATATTGAATACCGAACTAAATGAAAGCAGCAATATTTGGTAATATTGAATAACTAACTGAATGCAAATAGCAAACTGCTAATGTTTGATCATGCACTGAAAGAAATTAGAAAACTAAATTGACTGAAGGACTCGAACTGCAGAGTTGTAGTCAAGTCTGAGAAACGGTTTGGTTTTGAAGCTCCCTTTGAGAAACCATTTGTTTGCTGAACACCAAACCACTAAAAGGAGAACTAAAGGTTCCTGGTTGCGTTACCTGTAATGGGTGGATCGTGTGGTCCGACAACTGCGCCAAGACTTGAGAAGCCCTATATGCTGACAAGGAAATGTACTACTGTGTCAAAACGAAAACCACTATTGATGCATATAAGGCTTGGGGAAAGGAACCCTGAGCTGTGAAGAATTGTTGGAACTTAGCTTAAAGACAAAGCTTCAAGATCATTCTTTTTGTGACATCTTTGATATTGAACCTGGGAAAGGGATCCCTGCGACTTGTTGCCAAGGAACTGTATTGAACTTGGGGAAGGGCATCCTGACATTTTAAACCCAAAAGAAGGAAACTTGAACATTGTGGTGAGCTTGTTTATATTTGGGGAGCAGAAGCTGAAGAATAAGCATGAGCTGGAAAGAGGTGAGAACCTTACTTTTGGAACATTGTTTAAGTTATGGTTGACATCCCGACACATTGTTTTGGTGTTAGTTGTGAGGGCACGCATAGGTTTTGGACACAGACCGACTTTTAAGTGGAACTTACTGACACAGACTATCCTTAGTTTCTTTAGGAAGGGAAATCTACCTTAGCATAGGGCAATTTAGGCCTTACATCATCCTGACATTTAAGTTAATAAAAATATTTTTGTTACATTGAATCTGTTGGCTTCGTCTGCTTCCATGATGCCAACCCCACAGATCGTGTCACCTTTCAAAAGTACTTATTATACTTGGTAGTTTGTTCGTTATTCACAGTCATCTCATTTGACCCTCCGCAGCATGTGCAATAGGAGCTCAGAGCTCCCTGTTAATCGTAATTAGGCTGGCCTCCTAAAATGTGTCCACCAGTCCAGATTCTAGAAATACATCTTAACAGACTATGAAAGCAATTGCAACTATGACGGGGGTACCCCTATGACATTAGAGGAATGTAAAGGTAAATTTCATTTAGACGAGAGAGACGTTTCACTATGATCAGCTGCATCATTGGGTTTCCATGTCGCAGGGCAACGAAAGAGGCACCAGTCAGTTAAAACGTACATACTATGTGGGTCTCCTTAAAGCTCGGGTGTTAACCCTCTCTGAGTAGCAATAATACTGAGAAATGTGCATATATGGATAAATGGGAACAGGACATGGGGTAAATACGGATAAGAACTGGAGGCGTATTTGGCGGAGGAATCATTTGTCTTTGATTTGTACTACAAATAAAGAATGCATATTAAACTCCTTTACAGATTGCACTTGACTTCTACACAGCTCTAAAAGGTTTGGCTAGAACAACATTGATTCGAGGTATCACGTTAACAATGGATCCATTGCTGGTGTGGCTGGGGATACTAGGGATCGGAATATACTGTGAGGAATCTGAGGGCATCCTCACTTATTTTCCAAAAATTGCCCCTCATCCCGTGGCGAAGGAAAGGCCACCACTACTGGACGGAGAGGGTGAGGTAACCCCAGATAATATTTGGTATTCCCCTTTTGCATTTAGTAATATCACTTCGATCCCCCAGGCCTTTTTGGCCTGTTATAGGTCCATTCCCTAAAGCTCCAGTAATACTAATAGGGATCAACACCACCTTGGTACTGAGATGAAAAAAAGGTGCTCAAACAATAATTTGTTACTGGCACGAGGAAGAGGAGTCCGGAGGGAATAACAACTGAATGTGACTATTTGCAACATGATAGTACTAGCTTTTTGGAAATCCAATCCTGGCGCAGGATATTTAAAGGGAGAAACAAGTGTTGTAGAGAGAGAAGGGGCACAGAGGAAATCTCCAAAGTCAAAGCCATGTAAAAAAACGCCAACTATCACAAGGTGGCTGCCGTGTGGAGTCTGCGAGCCGAGACCGTAATAGTTCAGTGAGGCAGAGTGTCCGCAGTGGGAAGTGAAGCAAGAAGCTCTGATAATAGAGACGAGCTCCCGATGGTACGCGAGTGGCTCCGGTGAAGCAGAGAGGCAGAGGAATTGCCTGAAAGAAGTAGCAGACTTCCCAATAAGACCGCAGGAAAGCCGGCAAACACAACCCTTTGACAGAGCTGCAGCAGACGAAAGACAGCTCAAAGAAGGCAAATGGAGGCGTCGCCTGGAACCGGTGAGTTGGCCTGAGGGAACGGGTAACACCAGGGCGTTCTGCTTAAAGCTCAAACCCTCAGACATTTTTGAGAAACCTGAGGGTATTCTCACTCCTACTCCCCTTGGATCCTCTGCGTAGGTGGCCAGGGAAAGGCCATTGCTCTTGGATCCTGACCCTTGGGATGGAGAAGCGAGGGAGGATCACCTGGGTGGAAGGTGCTTGAGGATTGGGAGTGGGGAATCGTTGGGCGAGACATGGTATCCCCCTTTTCCTATGGATGACAAATCTAACCCTCCCCCAACCTTTATGGGCTATAATCAACCAGCTCCCCTCATTTTCCCACATGGGACACTTGACAGTTCTGGGGCAAGGAAGAGACAACTAGGAGTTATACACACCAACATGCAGCTACACCACTTTGGTACTGAGACGAAGAAGAGGAGTACCATTGCAAAGACCAGGAATGGTCAGGCAATTAGAAGAAAGGACTCGCACCTGCAATCCCTTTACACAAAACAGGTGTATAAAAGAGGTGGGGTCAGAAGTGGAAGGAGAGACGCTGAAGGGAGCCGTGGTGAGCTGTTTTGCAGCCTGAGAAGCAAATTGGAGTCTGAAGACACAGAGAGTCTAGGCGAGTGTGACGTGGGAGCAGGAGCTCCGTGGTGCAGAGGTGAGGCAAAGGAAGGAGGCCAGAGAAGGGGCTGTCATTCATCCGAGATAGTGCTTGTTCTCCTGTGGCGCTGCGAGAGTGTCTGAAGGGCGGGGACAGACCCCCTGGAAGGAAACAGCAAATGTGGGCAGCGAAAAATGACTTCAAAATGATCTAGTGAGTTTCGAAGGTTGAAAAATCCAGTGTTACTTTAATCGCAAGCCTTACAAAGTGAAACGCTATTGTTAAATGAAACAAGAGACTTGTACATTGTATCAGAGTGGTGGTGTGGCGTTCCAAAGCAACAAGCTTGTTTTCGAAAGTCTCTGAACGATATGAACTCTTCATTCTTAAAGAAAAAGTATTGTTGAAATGGTCGCGTATCTTGGAGAAAAGAAGGATTGTTACAAGGAAAGTGAAATATTGACTGCATGTGACTATAACGAAAGACCAATGGCTAAGGAAGACGAATGAGGCTAAAATTAAAATCGGAGTGCGTTTATTTATTTGAACATTTATATAGCGCACAAAACCCACAGGTATATTGTGCATGAAAGTCGCACCTTGTTAAAAATGTAACTGAATGAAAGTAAAACACTTAATGTTTATGAATTGTGAAACTAATGAACACAAATGCATATTGAATACCGAAAATACATGGAAATTTAACATTGAATCAAACAAGTATACGTTGAATACTGAATAAAAATGAGCAACATAAGAGTGCATTGAACCTTGAACTACACTTGAACACTATTAAATGTAGTTTTAGTGATTGGATGACAGGCCTATCGCGCTTAAGCCCTTAAATCCTATATGGTCCAATTAGAAGAGGTTAGAATCCTAAAACGGTGTATTCAACAGAGGTAAAATTGAAGAAGCATCAGCATCTTTATTCTAAAAGATGTCAGCTGACACGTGTTTCGACATGTGTTGTTTTCAAGGCTGGCGTAATCCTCCGCAAAAGTAACAGTAATAACAATGCCATTGAAATGCAGAACAAATAGTAAAAATTACAGTGAGCATGGTGAATATATGGCCAATTATGATAAAATACATTGGGCCTCATTACGCGTTTGGAGGCAGCCATGGAGCTATTAGCCATGGAGCTATTAGCTCCATGGCTGCCTCCAAACCGGGCTCCTTTACCGGGTTCCTGCAATGGGGACTTACCGGGTTACTCCGACATAGGAGGACCTGGTAAATCCTCCTTGCAGGAACCATTCCCATTTGAGCCCCTATAGGGCTCAATGGGAATGGGGAGGGAGGTAACAGGCACATTATGATTGCCCCATTGTTACCTCCCTATTCCCCTCGCGGGACCCGTAAAGGACGCCTGGTTTTACCAGGCGTCTGATCCGGGTCCCGCAATGGGAACCCTGTTATCAGCCCTGACGGAATGAAGGGGGCCGGTCCTGTAACGGCCCCCTTCATTCCATCAGCGCAAACCTTCTAATGAGGCCCATTGTGTACAATTCGAAAACAAACAGTTTAAAAAGAAACAAAATGTTAACATAGTGCATGATTTCTTTCAGAAGTATTTGGGATTGGTAGGAAGAACAGAGCAGGAGAAAAAAAAAGACTAAATAGGGTACATATGGTGTGCAGTGAAGAGGCAAAGTGATAAACCCGTGGATGCTGCTCCAAAACAACACAAACAAAACACCATACAGGCACCAAAAAAGTGAGTAGTGCTTGTAATGTATTTGAAAACTGCGACAAATCAAAAAACGCATGTGAATGTTTGGAAATTCCCTATGCATAACGTGCATACATGCATTACCCCATTGAAAGTCTGTAATACTATAACGCTGAATAAATAGGCACTGGTAACTCACCAAAGGTCCAATATTTAAAACCCGATTTGGGTTACATTCAGCTAAATCTGTTGGTTCGACCCGTTGAAGTCAGCACGAGTGGATGCTCCAGAGAATGACTAGTTCTTTGAATATGTAAAATACTAATCTATTGTGTGCGTCCGGGGTTGCAAGAACAAATGCAACTTGGTCAAAAAATTATATGTGAAGAATAATAAAGTGCTTACCATGTCCGTGTGTATATGTTCTTAGTCTGATATGTGTATATAACACTCAATTGAAGGTCTTGAACAAATTGCAAATGAGTTGTTTCAGAATCTCGGTAATCCGATCTACTAAATAAACACAGAGAGCCTACTATAAATATGTTGTCTTTAAATATCCGGCACCCTTCCAATCTCATAGGGGTCCGGTTTACCGTATGTAATGTTACCGTATGTAATGTTCTGCAGGGCTCGATCCCTCTTACACGTTTTGAAAGTCCAACGCACATCGGGATTTGGAAGAGATAATATAGATAAAGGTGAATTACGTGTGACGGAAGGTGTAGGAAAAATGCAGAGACGCAGTAGCACCACAGCACACACATGACAGGAGGGACACCTTTGTGTTCAGGCATGCGCCGGGAAAATGAAAGTAAACAAAAAGCAGCGGCGAAATAATCAGAATATTGCAAATGCTCTGGACCACAATTAACCATTATGTGCAGCCTGAAGAAATTGTCATAGTTTAAAGTTTTACTACATCTCGTAAATTAATTTGTACTGAGATGCCGTAATACTATCCGGGAGTTGCCATCCTGTCGTGGAGCCAGGGTAAATTGTGATTGAAAAAGAGTTCTGTACATCCTATATCACTAAAAAGACCTGTGCTATTTAGAGCTGCACGTTGGCTAGTTATAATGCAGAGAAGTGAAGCCTAAATTAAAACGTTTAAGTTATTAGGGTGCATGTATCGATAACGTGAAGCATGGGGATGAAGAAATATTACATCACTTGTATTAATTTATTCTGGCATGGGATGGTAGGGTTATCCCAAAGTTGCCGTTCTAACATGAAGCCAAGATAGAATGAAAAGTAAAGTCACAGAGAAATGTTCTATGCGTCATATATGGCTTGCAAGACCAATGCTTTGATAAGTTGCACGTTGTCTAAAAATAGTGCAAAGAAGTAGAACCTAAATTTAAAAATATACACTGTGGTGCATGATTGATTAGCATCTTGCAAATGATTAAGTGTCAATACAGTGGTGTAAAAAATAATAGGCAACGTCATTGGCCATTGCCAGAAAGCTAATAGTCCAGTTTCTCAGTCGAGGTGCCAGTTATTCTCATTAATTGTAGGTTAGCATGAAGAGAAAATATATTGTGGCCTAAATGCCGGAGTATTGTAATGCTTGAGATATAAGAGAAAGCGTATAAAAAGGGCTGCATTCATGGGGCCGTCATATACACAGTTCAAAGCACACCAAACTTAATGGTCTCTCATGATATCTGCATCGCTGCATGATCGTTAAACTTATAAAATACATAAATGCCCTTAGGCAATGTATGGTTAGACTATTCCAATTAATTTAGAGAAAAACGTACATCTCAGGATCAGTATTAAGGCGTGGCCTTAATACTGATCCTGAGATGTACGTTTTTCTCTAAATTAATTGGAATAGTGCATCGCAGAAGACAAATGGACTTTGCCTCCAATTGTCTTAATTTCAGTTGGATATTTCCTCCCCTTTTGCCCTTCTTGACTCTCATCAAACCAATGAAACGTAATTCATCCTTATTGCTCAGTTGATTTGTGGTTTGCCAGTGGAGTGCAAGTGGGATTTTCGGGTCTTGGCTGTTCAGGTTTGCCATATGCTCCCGAATCCTGACACGAAGTTGTCTAATTGTGGAGCATACCACAAGCATTAAAGATGGGACATAGCGCACACCACATGGTCCTTCACCTATACAGAACTCTTAGTTTCACTATTAAATGTATGTTGTACAGCGAATTACCTCAAACCTTGAAATCAAACACATTAAAGGCTGAAGGAAGACAAACTGCAAATTTTGAGTGAATGCATTGTGGCAAGGCTACAGTTTGAAAAGGGGTGTGTGACACATGGTGGCAGAGCCACGAGGAGGCCAAGGAGAAACGAGAGAAACCCAAGTGTATACCCTAAACCCTGAGGCCAATAAAAGGAATCGAGTAAAGGCAAATTGGTGCACAGGAACAAGTACCAAGGAACCTGTATGAGACATTGAAGTCTTGGGGAAGGGAACCCTGAAACTTGAAGGACTACAAGTGCTGTCTTGAGAATGGAGTCTCAAGTTCCCTTTTTTGGATTTGTGTTACTTGAAACTTGTGGAAGGGAACCCCAGGATTGGTTCTGAACTGTATTGCCTTCAACTGGAGGAAGGTCAACTTTAAGACTCTCTTTTTTTTTTTATGGAACTTTCTTATGCTTGGGGAAGGGAAGATGAGAGAGAGCTTTTAGCTGGAAGAAGCTCAGGACTTAAAACACTGTTTCTTTTGACTTTGATATCCCTACACATTTGTTTGTTTTAGTTGAGAGGGCAAGGATAGGTTTGGACACTGATGGAGTATTAAGGTCAACCTGTTGACTCAGACTTTCTTTATTTCATTCAGGTAGGGAAATCCCACCTTAGTATAGGGCAAGTTAGGCTTTTAACCATTCTGACATTTAAGTTAATAAAAGTGTTTATTTTGAATCCGTTGTCTGTGTCCTCCTTCATGATGCCTTCACACATTGTATGAATACCGAACTGTAAGAGAAACGCCAAATAGGCATTGCCAGGTACCAAGAGGCTACAGAGAAGGGCAAAACAAGTTTTGCCACGTACCAAGAGAGTACTGGGAGAAACCTGACAGTATTCTCCCACCCATTCCCTCGGGATCTTCCATTTAGGTGGCCAGGGATGGGCCATCGCTCCTGGATCCCGACCCTAGGGGTGGACAATCGAGGGATTGGGAGGAGGATGCCAAAGGGCGAGACACGGTATTCCCCGTGCCAAGAATCCCCCAACATAATCTCCCTCAGCCTTTGTGGGGTATCTCTAATCTCACCCCATCTCCCCTTCCCCTTTTCCAACAAATACTGAGACGAGGAAGAGGCAACTAATATCAGTAAAGATTACCCTTAGTAATAATATGTGGAAAGTAGGGGCAACATAGACTAGAAATAACTTGAGTTGTCCCACTAAAAGGCAGGCTGGGTCAGGCAGTTAATAGTGACCTTTTACACCTGACTCCACTTGACTGGTTTTCTCACTATAAAAGGTGTGGTTTAACACAGATGGCTGAGGAAGCTGGAGAAGCGTTTTCGACCAGAGAAGCCACGAACCTGGGGGCTGCAGGAAGGAGGATCCGGAGGAGAGCGGCAGGCTGCAGCGCTAACCCAGTGTATGAGGAGGGCTGCAGCGTGGCTGGGGAGCCGTGTATCCTGAGAGCCGGAGCGAGGCAGCTGAAACACTGCTGGCAGAGTCTGCAAGTGCTCGTTCCCTTGGACCGTGTGCCCGGCCCAAGTTGTGTCTGAGGGGCAGGTGGTAAGACCCTGACCTCGACCCAAAGCATCCCAGAGAGACCATTCGCCAGTGTTATGCTGCCGGTGAGTTTCGCATGACAGGGTGAAGCGGGAAAGGGAGGAAAAGCAAGATTGAT
The DNA here is from genome assembly GCF_040938575.1 of Ambystoma mexicanum. Classification (NCBI taxonomy): domain Eukaryota; kingdom Metazoa; phylum Chordata; class Amphibia; order Caudata; family Ambystomatidae; genus Ambystoma; species Ambystoma mexicanum. The sequence goes on from NC_090927.1 coordinate 411,270,648, forward strand.
AAGACGGCACAAGGCGGAAAGCAAGAAGCAGAAAGTAGAAAGAAAGCAAGTAAATGGTGCATGCAAGCAGTGCAGAAATTAAAGGACAGAAAATAAACATATAAAAGAGGACAAGTAATCCGGATGTAAAGTTAAAAGTGGACAGAAGCCAAGTAAAAGAAAAGTGCAAGGGCGCACAAGGAAGTCAAGAGAGGGCAAGTGGCCCAAAATAAAAGTAAGAAAGTTGCGAGTGAGTATGGAGAAGGAAAGCAACAGTATTAAAAGTGCAAGGACGCGCAGCAATGGAAAAGAAGTGCAAGTGGGCACAGCCAAAGACAGAAGTGAATAAAACAGTAGGGTAAAACAAGCACTCGTGGTATTACACCAACCCTGAAATGGCAAATAAAGGTTTTGAAATCTTACTTTCTAAGTCTGTGTCTCTCTTGTCACCATGCCTGTCTCACAGTACGAAGAATTAAAGAAACAGAATGAGCAGGTTAAAGCTAATGAAAGGCACTTTGAATATCAAACGAAATAAAAGCAAGTTAAAGCAGAAGCAAAGCATTTTGAATACTGAATTAAATGAAAGCAAGGCATTTTGAATATCGAACTAAATGAAGAGCAAGGCATTTTGAATACTGAACAAATTGAAAGCAAGTTGGAAACACTCTTGTATCTTGAAAGGAGTGAAAGAAAGAGTGTGAACTTTACAGAAAGCAATATTTTGAATTGCATTGAAATAATGAACTGCATTGACTGAAACAAGTGCTAGCAAAGCCAAGAGAGCACAAAGAGGTGTATGCAGGATATGAGAAATCCAACAATGGTCACAGCCAAGAAGGAGGTAAGAACTGGAACTGTAAATAATAAGGAAACGAGCATTGGCAAGAGCCAAGGAAACCTAAGAAGGAGTAACATGCCAACAGTGGTTAAATCGGTCACAATACAGTGTCAGGAGAGTGTGACACATGAGACTGAGGCAAACCTCACTGCTGAGGAGAAACAGTGAACTGGTGTTAAAGGAAAAGTAGTCCAGGAAAGGTACCGGCTGCGTGACCTGTAATGGGTGGACCGTGTGGTCCGACAACTGCGCCTAGATTGGGTGCCCTTGAATGGAAAAAACACTGAAAACACCTATAAATAAGCTTGTGTTGTGCATTGCAAAGACCTTGTTGTGATATTTAAGTCAAGTGTTACTTTGAAAGCTGGAAGATTTTAATTATTGGGGGACTTGGGGGGGAAGAAAACCCCTGTGTTGTTTTTTTTTAAAAGCTGGAAGATTGTAACTCTTGGGGAAGGTAACCCCTGTATTTGATTAACTACTTTGAACTTGGGGTAGGAGAGCTGATTACAAGCCAAAGAGCCAAAAGAAGCTCTGAACTTTACTTTGGACACTATTCCTATTGATGCTGACATCCCTACACATTGTATGCAGTTAGTTGTGAGGGCACGTATATAGCTTTTGGACACAGAGGTTTTACTTTGGACTTCCTGACATAGACTATTCCTAGTTTTCTTTAGGTAGCGGAATCCCATCTTAGCATAGGGCAAGTTAGGCATTCATCCATCCTGCCTTTTAAGTTAAATAAACTGTGTTGAGAAACATCTGAGCCTGTTGTCTCTGTCTGACTAATGATGCCTTCACAAAACCCACTCACTGAGAACATGACAATCCTTATGACACGACTCCTGGTTGCTGCTAAAATAACGATTGCATGCAACTAGAAAAACCCAGGGGGTGGGGGGCACTGATACATAGGTGGTACAGGAAGGCATGGAAGATTATGGCGGCAGTAAAGGTCAGTGCTTTCATATTGAACCAGTATTCTACTCTGTGCTCACTTTTTAACGAATACTGCAGTGAGAATCTCCTAACCACATACAAACCATTGTTAACGTGTAATTTTTCGATTTTGTTATCCTTGTCGAACTATGTCCTTACAATATGGGAAAAATGCTAATGCCTTATTGGAATTGGATGGGGCAAATTAGTGACACAAGATGAACTGTTTTTATAGTAATAAGTATTTCACTTCTAGGGGGATGGGGAATTTGTATATACATTAGTAATAATATGATTTATGGCTTGAAAAGTTTTCAATAAAAGTGTTCACAAAAAGTACTATGAAAAGAAATCAAGAGTACATTCTTAGTGTAAACTCATGCAAAACATGTATATCAAACATTGATCAGCCTAAAACAGAAGGCAGAAAGTCTGATATATAATGCTTGCAGCTCAATCTCAAAATAACAACAATTGATAGTTTCCAGCAGGGATAAGTTATTAGTTAGTTTCTCCAGCATTGGATCCTTCATGGATTCACATGCTGTGAATATTTCCCGTCGTCAGGCTGGGACTCCTCGGTAACTTTAACGTAGCGTTTTCCTATGGAAAACGTCAACACTTTAGTGTCCTATCGATGTTCTTTTTAGGTGCCTTAGGCCACGCCAATAGGACGTCCGCTATAAATAGCCCCTCCCCCTCGGCTTCCCTTCAGATTTCAACCGTCTCCAAACTGTTGGGATCACCTCGTGTTTCTTCGTGTATGCACATGCTTTTTTGTGCTGGCCAGTATGTCATCTGTGGCCCAGAAAAAAATCTCTCTTTCGGCCTTGTGCTACCTGCGGCCTTAAAAAGGTATTCGAAGGAGATGGACATTCGGACTGTCTGTAATGTGTCTACCTCCAGCACTCGTCAGATGCCTGCGAGATATGCCAGGGGTTTTCGCAGAAGACTTTGAAAGACCATAACCTGACGGCTCATATGTTGGTTAAACGAGGGCACTTATCTGCCTTTGGAGGTGGGTTCGACCCGGAGGAGACAGTCTTCAGGGAGAACAGAGAAGGCCTCCGAGTACCGCCGGTGTCGGCGGAACCCCCCGCTAAGAAGCAACGGACAGAGTTGCCTATGTCAGAGGTGGGGAGAGGTAGCAAGTCATCTACGACCAGGTCGCATCATTCCAAGGGGGCGAGTGGTTCCTCGCTTTCCAAGTCAAATCGGCCTGACAAGTCCAAGGCGTCTGGTGGTAGGCCTGAGAAGTAAAAGGTGTCGGACAAAGGACAGGCCAAGCCGAAGGAGTCTTCCTTGAAGCACTCGTCGTCCAGAGATCATCATATGTCTTCGTCCAGCTGGGAGTCTTCAAAGCACTGTTCTGGTTTGCCTTCCAAGAAATCCGGGTCTCCGAGTTCGACGGATATTCCCTCGTCGATGGTGGTAGCAGAGTCTGCGGTTCCGTCCTCAATGGTGGTGTCGTCGGCATCGTCCACGACTTATGGACAGTGGGCCACTGCTACTGTTGTTGTCGATGCAGATCCAGTCAGAAGGCTTGTTACGGACGGTTGGGCTGTGGCAGTCCGCCGGCTTTGGGCCCATGCTTCCTGTGGACATTTTGCAGCAAGATCCAACTGCGTATTCTGTTTCCTCTGGGATGGAGGAGGAACAAGAGCCGCTTTTTGACCCTGGGTCAGAGTGCGAGGCTGTCAACGTCAAGTGGGGTGGGGGCTGGGCCGCCCCTTTACCTGTTGGCTAATCAGAAATCTCTGCTGTCCTTACAAGTATTAAATACGCTCCAATCTTTGGTGGGGCAAATGGACGCGAGTCTGCCACCACCTCTGAGTCTGACGGTGCCGGTGGTCAGCGGTTTGCCTGGTGAGGCCCCTAGGAAGTCGCCTCCTGCACGGTTGCCGATTCCGGTGGGGTTGGGCCATCCACTGAGTCAACCTGAGGAGGGGGAGTTACCTGATTCGGATCCAGAGAGTGCTCAGCGTGACACCCTGTCGACGCTGTCTTCGTCACCGACGAGTGATGACGCTTCGGACACAGACCCCTCGGTGGAGCAGCCCAGTACTCTGACACAACCATCTCTGCCAAATGATATTGGGGCATTCTGTGCCATGATGGTAAAGGCGTGTCAGGAGTTTAAGCTGGCACCTGAAGACGAACGTAAGGATTCCTTTCTCTTCGACCATACGGGAAAGCGATGGAAGGTGGTCTAGTTGGTTCCGATTCTCAATCACGTGTGGCAGGAGGGCCTGCGCACGATGCACCACCTGTTTTCTGAGCCTGCGGTGAAGGGTCACCTGGAAAAGAAATTCAAGGCTCCTGGGTCTACCCCTAGATGTCTCGTGTCGCAGCCTGCGCCCGAGTCAGTGGTTTCGGCGGCAGCCAGCCGTAAGGCCAGAAGCCAACACAAATGTGTTACGCCCCCAGACAGTGAGGCTAGGAAATGGGACGCGTTTGTGAAGAAGGTCCTGACGGTGGGGGCTACGACTGTGAAGGCTGCAAATTTCTTGGCAATTTTGGCCAGATATGATCGGGAAATGTGGCACAGGCTAGTCCCAATTCTTGATCATCTTCCGGAGCAACACCGTAAGGAGGCGATGCTGTTGGTTCGAGAGGGGGAGGAGGCCTCCAACCACAGCGTCAATATTGCAGTGGACATGGCGGAGTCGTGGTTTAAGCAAATTAATAACAGGGTGGTGCTCCGACGACAGGTCTGGTTGAAGTGTATGGATTTTCACCCAGAAGTACAGTATAAGGTTATCGATATTCCCTGTGAGGGTGAACATTTGTTCAGCGAAAAGATTGATGAGGCCATGAAAGGTATGAAAGAGGATACCGAGACAGCAAAGTCTTTGGGTTCGCTGCAAGGGGCTTGCTCTTTTCACTCCTTTCGAGCTTTTCGTGGAGCCTTGGGTAATGCCTGGTTTGCCTCCTCCAGAGATTGAAGTTACGGGCGCTCTAGCTACTCGTCTCGGCTGCTAAAAGAAGGCAGTCAAAAGCTTGACTGCCATATGGACAATCTGCTGGGGGGCAGGGTGGTGAACCATGTCGACGAGTGGCAACCGATAACATCAGATCGCTGGGTGCTGGACATGGTGCGTCTCGGCCATTCGTTGGAGTTTTGGCATCCTTCTGTCCCTATTCTGCCATTGTATGTGGTGCAGCCGCATCTTCCAATCTTGCGGTAGGAGTTGGTGCTCATGCTAGAGAAAAGGGGCGATAGAACCAGTTTCGGTCGCGGAGCGAGGCCGGGGGGTGTACCCAATGGCAAATGGAGGCCTATTCTAGATCTTCCGGCATTGAACAAGAATCTGCAACGCCTGAAGTTCAAGATGCTCACCCTTCAAGAGGTAATCCGTTCGTTGCAACCGGGCGAGTTCCTGCCGTCATTAGATCTGCAGGATGCCTACTTTCACATCCCGATGAGGGAAAAACACTGCAAGTTCCTGCGTTTCGTGGTTGGAGACGGATCACTATCAGTTCCGGGTCCTCCTGTTTGGCCTGAAGTCACCCCCCAGGTCGTTTACAAAGTGTATGGCTCCGGTGGCTGCCTTCCTCCGGAGGGAGGGCCATCATGTGTACCCCTACCTGGACGATTGGTTGGTAAGGGGTTTGTCGCAGGTGTGGGCAAGGGGTCTCTCATGGCGATCATGGGCCTTTTACAACAGCTTGGATTTACCGTTAACTTCGACAAATCATATTTGATGCCGTCCTGGGAATTGGTCTTTCCTCGGGCGCAGTTTCTTACCCAGGACAATCTGGTGAAACCTTCCAGCGAGCGAAAGGACAAGTTGCGGTCCAAGGCAGGCGAGTGGAGAAGGGGTACAGTGGTCTCGGTCCGAGGTTACATGTTGCTGTTGGGGGCCATGGCGTCTTGTATCCCTCTCCTTCCCAATTGCCACCTGTTCATGAGGCCGGTGCTGGAGTTCTTCGCAGACAGGTGATCAGAGTCGAGGATTATGGTCAGACAAGCTGGTGGTCGACAAGGGCTTAGTGGACACCCTTCAGTGGTGAACTTGCACGCCTAATCTTGTAAGGGGCATGCCCTTGCTGGAGCCGGAGTTCCAATTCACAATCATGGCAGATGCTTCCCAGATAGGGTGGGGGGGGCACACCCTGACAAGTCACAGTTACGGGGCCTATGGTCTCGGGAGGAGACTTCATTGCATATCAATGTACTCGAGTTGAGGGCAGTGCACTGGGCCCTGAGGTCATTTCTTGGTGAGGGTGTTGACAGACAATACCACCACAATGTTCTATTTAAGGAAGCAGAGCGGCACGCCTTCCCGAGTCCTGTCAAAGGAGGTGCAGGACGTTTGGCATTGGTCTCTAGCTCAAGGGATCAGTATTGTCGCCTTCCATCTGCCGGGGGTTCTGAATGGTCAAGTGGACGCGCTCAGCAGGGACGCCTGTCAGCTGCACTAATGGAGGCTGAAGGCCCAGCAGGTGGCGAGAATCTTCCAGCGATGGGGGTCTCCCCCGATAGACTTCAGATTTTAACCTCCAAAGTAGAGGGAACCCGAACCCTAGGCTTGCCTGCAGGGGCGGCTGGTGGGGGCATGCGAATCCATGAAAGATACTAACGCTGGAGAAATGGAGTTACAGGTAAGAAACTACTCCCCTTTCTGCATTTATGCATGGCTGGTGGCTAGAAATGTCTATCCAAACAAAAAGGAAGCTTGCAGATTTATTAATTTGTGTGTGGCAGAAGGTTTAAAAATATCTGTAGTGATCTGTAATCTGAAAATGAGTCTAGAAATTAATAAAGAACCTTTATTTTATTGAGATGGCTGAAAAGATTCAACCTTTCAACTTTTAGTAAAACTCTCATAACACTGTAATAACACAAACAAACAATATAAGTTCATATTGCATACAGGATAAAACAAAACATCTAATAAAACATATAAAATAGGATTCCCATTTCACAATTAAAAATCATTCCTTTTTTTCCCCCACCCAACGTATTGCCTATTGGATAATCACTATAAAATGTTGAATATTTCATATTAGGAGTTAATAATCCCTATATTCGCCCTTCTGTAAAATAACTTTAAAAAACATGTTAGCTAAGATTACTGATGAGCATTGTCCATTAAAATCCATTGCCCATAATTTCTTTTATGTTAGATTCTTGTAATTCACAAAATGCTTAAACAAGTGTCATGATCCCTGCCCCTAACCCTCATAGGTAAGTCACTGGAGCCAGGCTACGATTCCCCATGATGGCCTTAAAGGCCTTGCCATCTCATCAAAGACTCTCCTGGAGTCAGTTCTGGCACCAGGCTCATACTCAATGTGAAGATGACATGGGACCTGGACTTGTTAATGAGCTTTTGTGCAACATGGAAGCACCCACATAGCTCAGTTCCAAGAGCTGTGCTATGCGGTCTAGTGTTTTGGGTGTGGTCAGGCCTTGGAATACCTGGGGCTATATAAACCACGCCCAGGCAGAGGAACACGCTTCGAGTTACTCTGCGGTTAGCAGTGTGACGCTCACTGTGTTCAGCTCGGTCTCCTGAGTTCCTTGCCTGCCTTCCTGGAGCCGCGTTTGCGAAAGAACAAGAACATCTTTAGTACGACACTTACCTGTGAGTAGTATCCTGTTCGCAATCCACCGCTCGCCCGGTCCAGTGAACACAGCATCTCGACGCCGCATCCATCTCCGGAACACCGCAACCTGGAAAGAAGAGAGCGAAAACAGCATTAGTAAGCGTTTCTATATTTTAATTCAGAAACAGCAAGAACCATCAGACTCTTACCTGAATTCGAGCCGCTCTTGGTCAGCATCTGTTCCGGAACCTCACAACAACCTACAAAAGAGAGGAAACACAGGTTAGCACATGAAAAGACAAGAAGGCGCCACATACTGCGCATCCACTCACTGCCTAGTGCTCTCTCGGTCAGCATCCTTTCTGGGACATTACAGCAGCCTACAAGAAAGAGGGGAGACAGGTCAGCACAAGAACGAATAGCGCTGTGCATCGCACATTCACTCACCGCCTCATGCTCAACCCCAGTCAGCATGACAACACCAATAACCTCTTCCAACACTTAGAGGAAGAAGCAGAGATATTATTAAGGGACAAGAGAAAGAAAGAAGGACAGATTATCAAGACTGTAAAAAAACAGCAAACTTACCTTAACGAACTGGAGTCAAAGCAGGTCTGGACTCGAACAGGGCCCACACCAGTAAAGCAACTAGGTCGTGACTCGCCCACACCAGCTATGCGCCCCTGCACCGAGAAGCAGGACGGAGAGCACATCATACAAAAAAGCAAGGTGAGGAGAAGGCTTAAGCGGAAGGTTTGGTTCTCAAGGGAGCCGGGAGCCAAGCAACAAGAGACAGTTAAGTTTTAAATCCGATATTCCTGTATTGCAGGCCCAATCCTCGGCCGAACAAATTCCAAGGGAGGGGTTCGAGAGTGCGAGTGGTTCAACCAGGGCTGAGTGGCGTCCCCCTGGATATCAGGTGAGCGTTACAACAAGTATAGAATCGTTGTAGCTAGTAGTTTAGGGCAAGCTACTGTAAGGAAAGCATGGTATCCACAGCAGACACAAACACACGATTCGAAAACCTTTATTTTGTAGTTTACTGGGGTTGGTGCAATTCCTAACTGGCCCCAACTCTAACATGGGAGTATTCTTGACCATTAAATAAACAATAAACAAGTCCAAGTCGGTCTAGTCAAAATAAAGGTCTATACTAAGAAAACCTAACCTTGCCCTCCTTCTCAAATGACAAATGTGTAAAGGGAATACAAAAAAGAAAATATAGTGTCTTAAAAGAAATGTCAGAATGGCTTAGGTAACGACTCCCTTCCCCATGTTCAGAAGCACAGGGTCTTAAGAGTTTCTTAAAAATGATAGGTGGATGGTACAGTTCTATCAGTCTTGCACACTCTGGCTTGCCAGTGCAATTCAACAGTTCAGGCTTGGGTTTCAAGGTTTGACAGTCTAATCAATTCTTTAGGTGTTGTCCCCTTACCACAAATACACAGTTGTGCTTCTGGCTTTCACTTTTCCACTATTCAACGCAGGCTTCCCTCTGCTGGGCTGGAGCCTGCCTTTCCCTTCACATTCAACTCTTCACTTCATCACAGTTCAACACAGGCTTCCCTCCGCCGGGATCCAGCTGGTCTTTCTCTTTGTGGGGGGTTCCCTTCCTCACGTTATGTCCTTACCTTTTTTTACTGTCGAAGACTTTCGAAACCTCAAGGATTTTGCATAGACCTCTGCATGACCACTTCGACCTCCTCTTAAACAATTTGACAATCAACAATCTTAACAACACCAATGCTCCTTGGTACTTGTAGTTTTCACCTTTGCCCTCTTGGTGTCTTTAAAAGTTCACACGCAACACCAATGCCCTTTGCCACTTGTAGTTTTTACTTTTGCCCTCTTGGCATCTTTACAACATTCACATGCTCTTTACTTTGCCCTCCTGACGACTTTGAGTGTTCATATAAATTGCTTTTCACTCAGTCAACTTTCCTGCAGGATTGCGGTTACTTTCTTGCTTTTATCTTCCGCTTTCCATTACTCAGAACATTTCACAGAGACTTTCGAATGTGCGACTCCTTTGCTGGACCACTCTGTTACTTTGTATCCTTTTCTCAAAATTCAACCATTGTTCTCTTCACTGCGCGTTTTATCGGTACATGTACAACCTTCAACTCTTCTTACATGCCTCTTTTGCTCCTAACACAAACCAGGCTTTTGTTTCCCTTCGATGACTCACCGGTCATGTTAGTTGGGCTTTTATCTTCAATGCTTTTCCTGTAGCAGTCAAGGCCGTTACCAATGCCTCCTCTGCTCCTCCCCAACTCTGTCGTTCACTCGGGTGGGTAGCGCGCCGCCTGGAAAAGCTTTGAAGGTTTCTCTTTTCCGCTCACTCGTTTTCAGTTGTGGAATGCTTATGGGTTCTCTAAAGGATGGAATTCCTGCCTGTCTCTCTCTCGTTCTCCGCAGCAAACGTTCAGACTCATGGTCTTCTAACTTCCACAGCCTGGTTCACATCATCCCCGACAGAGATGTTCTTTTTCGCTCCCAGTCTCGCTCAGAGTATGGTCAATATGAAGTGGGGAGGAATAATGAGAGTTGTAGTTTCCCATAAAATAAACAGGAATAGGGGTTAGATGGGTTCAAGAAAAACGGGGATACCATATCTCACCCTCAGGTGCTTCACCACCATTCCCAGAGGACCTTCCACCCAGGTGATCCTCCTTTGCTTGTCCACCCCCGGGGTCGGGATCCAAAAGCGATAGCCCTTCCCTGGCCACCTGAGTACAGGGTCCCCGGGAACTATGCCAGGAAACACCCTCTGGTTTTTCACACTAGCAACAAATGCCTCAGGGTTTCCCATGCACCTTGGTTGTTGCAAAAGCGACAACCTCTTTTGTATATTGGCCATCTCTCCCTTAAACCTCTGACTTCCCTTGTAGGCCACAGATTGAACCGCAATCTTAAAAACTCTGTACATTATGTATGGCACGGGATTAACCTGTGCTCAGGTTAGAAAAATAGAAGGTAAAAGAAAAACTGAGCTGTTTTAGCTTTTGTGGAGTTTATTCAGAGTCTTCCCCTATAGCCGACTTGCTTATCCTTTTTCATTTATATTGTATTGGGTTTTCAATCATTCAACATATTAACAGAAATACATGTTTGGGAGATGTTGTAGCCCATAGTGATATGCAACCTTTTACAAGATGGTGGCCGATAGACCTACTTCCATGCCAAAATATCCCCTTAACGGAGGCCATGCATACAACTCTGGTGATCGTCCTCATATGTTCTTGAAAGTGCTTGTTCTCGCTTTACTTGCCATTCACTGCATTCTTTCATTGATTTTATTGTGGTACTAGCAAAGGTTCTCCCCTTACTGCATTTTATCTAACTGCTTGTCATTAAGTAGTGGTACTACACCTAATAAAATGAGAAAAGCAATGTGTTGACACAAGCAGCCCTCATCAATATCAAAATAAATATTTTAAATACATTAAGACACACATTTTAAAAACATGAAACACTTGTTCGTAATCTGTTTTGTTCTTGGATAAGAAAGATTTGTTTGTATCTTCGTCTATAACTGGGACTGACTTTGCATTTTTTCTATTTTTCTGTTCCTAGTACCCAAGGATCCGAACCCCCAGTGGCGACGAGTGGCATGGAGTCATGACTGCACACTGCTGGCTTATGCTGAAAGCACTGGAACTGTCATATTGTTTGATCTGATGGGAAGTGAGCTGTTTGTCATACCACCGGTAAGCATGGCCCTTTCCATCTACATGACCTAATAACAAGGAGATTTTTCATGCTCACCAAAGTTGCATTATACATCAGTTTTCACGCTTACTTGCATCATTTTAAAAAGGATTGTCTATCGCTCCCAATAATTTGTCCAACTCTATTATGACTTCATGACTTGGCTATGTTTATGTCCATGACCCATTTCGTCTCCAGAGAGCTGCATATGGTCTCAACAAATCCTGCTCTGTTCTGAGAAAACTGATCACAGTGAGAGGAAGAAACACCTATTTTTTCTGAATTTGGGAAATTTCACAAATTAAATATTTCACCATACTGGAGCCCATCTAACGTTATGTTGTGTACTCTTTTCCTATTCTCCAAATTTGCCCCGAAACACAGTCCAATCGATTCCAAACACTTAATTGAAAACTCTTGTGCATGAATAACCATAGTCTACAGACAGATAGGCACCCTATCACAAACATTCTTCCCACGCTGCATCCCTCCATCCTTTTGCCTGTGGCACCTATTCTTTTACTGTTTGTGTTACATAGTTCAAAGCATCTTTTAACACTATAAAAGCAACATGTTAAACCACATATTACTCATAAATCATTACTATTGCACTGGGCGCTTCTGGAGTGAGATCGCACATAAATTAGCGGGAAAAGGCATTAAGATTGTGGTGGATAATGTGTGGGCCTGTCTGCTGGGAGGGTTCCCTAGGCCGAGGAAATTCAAGCCTGTGAGCAAACTGAAAGATCTGGCATATGCGCTTGCGAAGAGAAGAATTGCTATGGGGTGGAAGACATGCCACAAACCTCGGCCAGGGATGTGGTGGAAGGATTTGCAGAGATGGGCGGTGGCGGAAACTATGGTATGGCAAGAAGCCAGTAAAGCTGGGGGGAGGAGGAAACTGAGACTCTCATGGCCTGGAAACTGCTGATAGCATAGCTATTTGGGTCGGTATCGGACTCAAGGGACCTCATTGACAGCAACCCCCATCACAAGATGCAGAATAGGACATTAATTAAAGTAGGCTCGTAGTGGGGGGAGGGAAAAGGGAAGCAGTGAGCGCGACTGCATAACATATAAGGGATATGTTACTGTATGCACTGCAAGTTTGGTTTGTATTGTTTGTTTAAAAATCTGATTTGAATGTTTAAAAAAATAATCATTCATATTGCACAATATTGACCAATTGTTTAACGTATCCATTAATGATAAATGGCAATAATGTAAAATAGCAAAATCACTGAATTATTGGCCATGAACTATGACCAAAAATTTTCATGTTAAGATCCCCTAAATACTCGCAAATCTCCCAGAGACAATTCTTAAATCATCTAATACAGGGCAATTGATATTGAAGTTCTATTGGGTTTACAGACTTTTGCGTTGAGAATCTACTATCTCTTTGTACCAATGAATTATTCGTTTCCAGTTGATTATACCTAAACTGTTGATACACCCATAATTTATGTTGGCTTGATAATTGATTATAAAAAGGAGACAGTCGTTGTTAGTACAGTACCTTCAACTCTATCAGCAACAGAACAGTGTTGGCTCGCTATCTGTACAAAAAGTCGGGTGAAAAGTTTTGATTGTAGCAATTACTATCTTTTTTGCGGCTATTTCCCCAAATTAGGGGACATTTTCTAAGAAATATAGGGATGGGGAGTTAAGGGGAATAGTTAAGGTGGGGGGGGGGACTCCTCCAGCATTTTAACAAAAAATTCAAAAAGCTGCTGTAATTTCTACATTAGAAATTTTAACGTAAATCCAGTTGGCTTGCGTACCTGGTGATCTTCAAGAAGTAGAAATTACCTGCGGTGTTCAGGGCTGACCACCTTTGAAATCACATAGCCTTCCTAATCAGTAAGGAGAGGACAGTGAGTCTAAAGGCGATCCCCAAGCCGGGAAACCCTCTGGGGGAAGAAAACCCTCTTGTTGATGATCTTCCACGGCTGATGGAACAGGCTGGATAAAAGAGGCTAAGTGAGAATCCGGATCTTCAAAAAAGTAGGCAACAGGAATAGGAATGACTTAATGGAAGGACTGTTGAATGAGAACTGGAAAGAGATTGCCACAGGAAAGCAAGAGAGCATAGAGCTCGTATCTGCTACAGTGAAACCTGAGCGTTGCGATGCGTCTTCACTAGCCGCTAGGAAGCCTATGTTGCCTTGTTTTGATTGTCATCTTAGAATGACATCACAGCAGACATGGTGACACAACCATGTTGTCCGCCACCTTATTATGGGAAACAAGTCACGTCGCAACCATCATCTTGGTATGTTATGATGTATGTGGTTCCCTGTGTTTCCATACAGAGAGGGTGATGGAGTTTCCACTTCTTCCATAGGGACCAGGTAGGAACAGGTACAGGTTTCCCAGGGTGTCCCTTATGAAGCGCTGCAGGACAATGCAGGCATACATGCTAGAGCTAGGTTTCCATGTACCGTCAGTGTCCGTACAATGTCCAGTTCCCTAAATATTGGAGCTAATTGATGAATAGCTAAATATGATAGCAGGAATTGCATACATGTGATATTTTGTATTCCACCCCATCAGGTGTCCAGGTGGTAACAGGTGGCTTCTTCCTCTGTATGAGAAAACGGTTTGCTACCTGAAGTTTCAGGTGTGAGATATGAACGCAGGGTGAATGTGGGAGCAAGAGGGAGGCAGCTGAAGAACACAGGATACAGAGTGGAACCTTTAGAGTATTTTGAAGTGCCCAAAATACTTTGGGGAAAGCTTGGATGGTTGCTAGGAAAACATCTTTTTGCTGCTTTCCTCCCAAAGACTCCCTTACTTTTTGCTATTGTTTTCTGGCAAACCAGACATTTTGGAGGTAATTAGATCGATCTGCTTCACTTCCCTTGCCTTTTGCCCATTCTTATGGGGAAATTGATCAGTCCCTAAAACTATCAGTACTGGGAGGCTATGTCCCTCTCAGTGGATTTCATGCAATTTTAAAGCTGCACACATCCCTAAAGAGAAGTGCGATATTTTGTATCCATATATCTTTTTCTTTTGTCAGTTTGTGGTTACAAATGCAGTATTTCCATGATGGGCTGGTGGGCTGGTGGGAGTGAATATTGTTCTACTGTGTTTTTGACTGCTTTTTACTCGCACACTTTTTGCATTTTACCTCATAATAAATAGTACCATATGCTTTAAAATAGCTTTCGCCTGTCCTTGGGCCTTCCTTCTGGCATGAGTGGATAGCCACTGGCAATTTCAATGGTACAGGTCCGTACCATTGGTGGACCTCATGACGACTCCATTCCAAATCCTTGATAAAAAGAAGACTCTGCAGCCATTCAACAGATCATTGTTGAAGGCAAAGCCACTACGAAGAAGTGCAGCCCGCTGAAGACCCATGGACGATCGTTGCAGCTGACAAGCATCAACTCCATTGAAGTCCTGGTGAAACCCTGCTTCTCTTTCTTGATCTCACAGAGGTCCTCATCAGTGCTTCAATCCCTGGACCGGCGGGGAACAACTGCTCGAGGTTCCGTACCGCCTGATCCTTTGGACATGTCCCTGGAACACCTGGTGGACTGACCAACTCTCTCCTTGGCTACCTATCTGCGGCCGTCCCTGTTCTGAGTGCATCCTTGGAACTTGGAGGATCTTCAACTTGTGCTACAAGACGTCTGTGCCTACATTTCCAGCCTTCGAGTCCCAACAGAAGCCTTCCACGGCCTGCTCTTTTGTTCGCCAACAGAAGATCACCTGTTGCTACCTGATTGTGGTGTCACAGGATGCTGCTTTCTTTGTGTCCTGGAGGTCCCCTGAGGTCACCTGTCCCATAGAAGTCTGCATCTCTTCTTGCCAAGGGTGTCCAGCTGTCCAGTCTGCAGAACTGGAACACTAAAGTCTGAACCATGTACTAGCCGGAGCAATTTTTCTATTTATGCATTGCTTTGGCAATAATGTCTTTGACTAATTACTTTTGATATAATTCTGTTTTTCACTTCTTATTCTCCTTCTGTCCCCTTTAAGTACTCATTTTTTGTTTTGTTTGTGGCTGATTATTAATATTCCTTTTTTGTTTCTTTTGTTGTTTCCTTTCGGTGGTTTCAAATGTGCTCATGATTTAGTTCAGAGATTTTTTGAGGAAGATATTTTTAATCTGCCATTTTTTATGAGAATCGTTATTGTAAAGTAATGTTCAGATGTTGGTCTCCTCTGTCATTTGTGTACTTGCTCCCGATTAAATATCATTCAGACGTGTAACACCTCTTTTTCATGTTCTCTTAATTTCAGCTGGTTAGATAGCTTTGATAGACGGCCCAAAACATACTATCTCTACACCAGGTGAGAGGCTAGCGCTTCAGTCTATGATGATTATGTCCAAGGCTTGAAGCGATGGAACTTGTTCCATTAGTATGCTCCCAAACGAAATTTTGCAAATTGCAAAAAGGGCAAAATAAAACGCCTTCTCCATGAAGGTCCACATTATGACATGCCCAATCGCTCTACTTCTAGACTCTAACAATCCGCCACAGACTCAAAGCCCCAAAAAGAAACATGCCGCAGAAATACATCCCAATCAATGTTTTGGGAAGAACTCTAATGTTCCTTTGAGGCAGTATTAGCACTGTTAATACAATTAAATATATAAGGGTTCCTTGGGGTATGCAGCACATCAGCGTATACAGTTTTCCTATGTGTCCATCAACTTTTGGGGCTGATACCTGTCACCATAGGAGAAGGGAACATTTTCATTAACGTGGCCGTAACTTACTGAGATGCCCAAGTATTTGATTAGCGTCTGTGTGGGCCAGTAACCTCTATTAGCACCCGGCACATGGGGAACTAGCCAATCAGGTGGCTGGTTCCCCCGGCTGTCATCTTACCCTCACCCTCCATCCCTCCTTTTTCTTTTCCATTTCCTTATCCCACTCCCCAACTCCACTTACCAGTTTTGTTTTTTAAATTTTTATATTCACATCCATCCACAGGAAGTTTTGCAGCAAGCCATCAAATTCTCTAAAGCTTTTCTTCCTAACATGTAGTGGCAGCGTGCGCATCACGTAATTGATGCGTGGCGCTTATGACATTTTGATGGCATTAAATTTCCCCCCCAAGTGATAACTTCAATTCTGTCGATCTTGCCAGTTCCAACTTCATTTTTGATATTATGCTCTTCATGTTAATATCCACCATTCGACGTACCTCATTTGTTAGCCAGACACCCAGATATTTCATTTTCTCTGGACACCAATGAAATCTGAGCCTTGTAACGCACAGGCTTGATCAAGCAGACGAAGCCGGCATCGCCTCAGACTTTGCCAAATTGATTTTATACCCTGAAAACTACTGCATCAGAGCCATCAATGAGGAGTCCAGGATCTGTAGCAGTAACCGCATGTCATCGGCATCGGCATATAACTACACCTTCTGCAACACATCTCCATACTGAACTCTTTCGATCTCCTCAAGAACATCAGAGTCGATAGGCAACCGTGCTTTGTCCCACAGCCCAGTTCGAACATTTCAGATGACCATCCATTTGTATGTAGATCAGATGTCGGTTTTGAATAAAGCAATGATATCTGCACCAAATCCACAGCTCCTCAGTAGAGCAAACGGGAAACTCCACTCGATTCCGTCAAATGCCTTCTCGCCATCCAACGAAAACAGGGCCACGTCGGACTCAACTTATTGTATTGCTGCAACGTCAATATGAATTTCCGAACGTTAGTTGAAGGGCTCCTTCCTCTCACAAAGCCGGACTTGTTAGGGTCAATTAGGTGTTCTCAGTCCACAAGGAAACGGCTTTGACTGGCATTTTTTTTTCAGTATTGATCAGACTGATTGGCCTATTACTCCTTATGGAAGTCGACGGTTTCCCATTCTTTGACAATACTGAGATTGAAGCATGTCTTGTTGTTGATAATACACCTTTCCTCCTTGACTCAATATCTCCAATAGGAGCTCGAAGGCTACCCTCTGCATGATTCAGTAAAACTCTGCAGGGAGCCCGTCCAGACCAGGACACTTACCACTGTTTAAGTGTGATGCCGCCCCCATCGATTCTGCCACTGAAAGATCTAAGTATAATGAAGTTTTATTGTGTCCAGCAATTTATTCAAGCCACAACCATCCAGGTAACTCATTAGGCTTTCGTCAGCTACGAGGCATTCAGAGGTATATAACACAAGGTAGAAGTCTTGGAATTCCTTTTTGATCTTTGCAGGTCCAAATGTCAGCCTTCTTGAGGCTCTGTAATGGCACTAATGGTTCGATCTGCCTCCTGGACCCTCAAACGATGTACCAGAAGTCTGTCACATCTTTCACCCCCTTCATAGTAATTACACTTAGTTCTGAAAAGGAGTCTTGCTGCCCTTTCAGTTAATAACTTGTTCAGGTGATATTTTTATGGATTAACACCTACCTGGCGTCTACTGTTGGATTTGACACATTCTTTCTCTCCAACAAGAAATAAAATATCAATCAAAAACTCCAGGACTTGAGCATGTTGTGCATTCAACTCGCACTTCAACACTTTATTTCTCTTGCTGGATAGACTTAACAGCAAGCCACGATATAACTTTTAAAGGCCAGGTCGAGATCACACACACATCTGGTGACCAATTCAGTGATATAAAGAATTCAGCCTTTTTCACAATCTTATCAACCAGCTCAGTGTCATTCAGTAGAGTAGTATTCATCTTCCAGTAATTGGATTTGGGTATTATGAAAGACAATGGCATCTCAATCCAGAGTGGTGCATGATCAGAGATTAGTATAGCATCCACATCTGCATGCATGAAATTTTGTGTATATTGGCCAGCAATCAATAACATATCAATTTGGGAAATTCCATTGTGGCACCCTGAATGATATGTGTAACCTTTAACAGTAGGGATAGCTAACCTCCACACATCCACAAAATGGAACTCATCAACTAATGCATGTAAAGATAAATGATTTCCACCCGTACAACTTGCAGTTCTGCCACTCATATCCACTCCGATCCACACACGGGTCAATAGTTTCATTAAAGTCCGCTCAGAGAATTAAATCAACCTGCCCAACTCCTTGAAGAAACTCTGCGAGAGACCTGAAAAAAGAGGAATTCTCCTCCCCCGCCCTCCCATTTGGTGCATAGATATTGCAGATCCCAATGACAGAATCCTGTATCTTAATTGTTACATAGATGATTCGGCCCTCATCATCCTTTTTCGTCAAAAGGACAGTCAAGGGCAGAACTTTTCTCAAAAGAATACAAACCCCTCTTGAATTAGAGCAGTAACAAGCTGAGAATACTGAGCCCACCCACCCTCTCCTCCTTATGTCAACATTAGCGACCACAAAAAAGTCTCTTGCAGAAGGGCTACGTCTACCTTCATTCTGTCCAAATGATCCAGGACCCTTCTTCGTTTATTCCACTCATTGATTCCGTTCACGTTACAAGAAATCACTTTCAGACTGTGCTTGCCCTGAGTTGACATCATGAAGAAATCACTCCCCTTCCCCAACTCACAAAACCAGATAAACAGAAACGCAGACAAACACACAATAAATAACAAAAGAACACTAAAACACTTCCTGGTATTATTGCACGATAAAACCATTCCAAACCCCCCCACCCCCACATAAATATCCCCCACAAATATATTTCAACAAATATTATGGTATGTCCACAAACCCAAGAACACACCCTACGCGTAACAGATTGCAGTAAGCGTGTTATTCCTAGCCCTCGCTCTGGCTCTTAAACTCAAACAGGTGTCAGACGTTTGAAAGAGACATGCTTTTGGTATCTTCCTACTTGACATTCATCATACAGTAGTAAAAGAACCATCACAAAGAACCATAGTGCCGTCTAAACTACCAAAATTGCAATTTGAAACAATCATATTCTAGCATGAACTAGTCGAGTTCTCTAGTTTCAAATGCCTTTCTCTTTGCCCATCATCAACATTGCTAGTAAAGCAGATATGCTGGCTATGTATTTGTGCTTGATCAGGCGTTCTGTGACTTAGTTTTATGGTTAATGGTACCATATTTGTTGAGTCACAAAATCCGTGACCACATTACACCAAACCACGTGTGTACAGACAATTGCAGGTAACTAAGCTGCCTTTAACATTAAAAATCGCTGTTGGACAGTCAGCTGATAAAATTAGAAATAGATGAGCTTCAATGTTTCTAATCAGCAATTGGCCTGTGACAGTGATCCATTTTTTATTAAGTGAAAAGTACATCAAAGTAAATGACATTGTGTCTCTTTAGGGTTAAAATCCCGAGTCTGAAATAGTTAAGTGAGCACATCCTAACCATTTGTTCATAATGCCACATGCAACATTTCTATCAGACATGACTAAAGGGGTGCATTCCAATCCTTCTAACCTTATCTTATATGCATTTTAAAATTAGCCCGCTGCTTCCTTCTTAAAAAAAAAAAACGATACACCTCATGGCCTCGTTACACTTAACCAGCAGAATTACTCCCACATTTCATTTAGCAGATCCGAGAATCCATTCTTATGGAAACATTTATAGAGACATGTACACAGCTTGGCTGTTTTTGTTTCAAGATGAGTAGAGCTTTTGTGAACAGTTTCATTTGCTGCAACAAGGCTCGATCAAGAACTCTTGGTTGCATGGCCATCATCTAGGGGCTTTCAAAGGAGCCCTGAGCCATGGGAGGCTGGATCGACAAAGCAAGCAAAAACAAGTGCAGAGCAACGCAAAGGCAACGAGAGCGCTCTCCATTAGCACTCCGCCCGGCCCATGCCACTAGGATACAGACATACAGATATATGCCAATGCAGTCACTTTTACTTAAAGTCAAAAAGAAAAATGCCCTCACACCCCCGCCCCCCACCAAAAGACGTCAACATTTTTCCTAATTGAAAAACAGCATTTCGCTTCGCTGGGGACAGGCCATTACCCCCTGTTCCAGCCCTTGGAACGGCGGCTTAAGGCCACATTAAACTATTTACTCGTCTTTTATATCAACAGAAGCAATATTTCCCTGTGTGGCTGTCCAGTGTTTTTGTTTGACGAGTAAGGCACAGAACCAGTTCACTAATTGCAGTGCAATACACTAGCCTGCAGCATGTGATGTCCGTGCCCTCTTCTAATCTAAAAGCAGCAAAAGCCTCCAATGCCAAATCACACAATTGTATGCTGTTTTTTCGAGCAGGCAGAATTTGTTCTCGCAACGAGTTCATGAAGCTTTATAAGAAGTTAGTAATCCTGCGTAGATGCAGCCACTCGCTTCAGCCAGTGAATACCAATGTGTTCATCTTTGCTGTCCATTGCACCTATTGCTTCCCCTGCTTACATGACACAATCCTTGCAGAAACATCTGATATGTGAGGTAGCCTCGAGGGCTTATTGCCGCCTTGTCTGACGTTTGGCATTTTGTGTTGTTCCATTAGGTATCAGTCCCGTTTTTATCCTACGCAAATCTGCCATTGTCCACATTGTACCGCTAACCGCTGCCACATCCTTCCTAGCACCGTCCGTACTTTTCACAGCGCCAGCAGCACTAACGTCTCAGGCCTCATTAGAGTGTCTGTTAGAACTACTGCCTCCTATATGAGTATTGTTCATGCTAAAAAGTGAAACTTAAGACCAAGAAAATATTGTAATTCCACAACTTTATGAAAATCACAACGCAATAGTAAACAATTTTGTTCATCATTCTTTTTTTAAAGTTTTAATTTCCTCTTTGTACCTTGAACACGTAAACCGATATCTAGGTTAGCGTTCTAACTATAGTTTGTGTTGGCTGTGCCCAAGAAAATTACTCAACTTCTTTCCACAAGACAGAATTAGTAAACTCACTCTAACAACCTTATAGAAAACTTGAAATAAAAAATAAAAAAAATATATATATGAAGGCCACTGGGGCTAGTACAGGAATACGAAAAATATAAATGGAACACCAGTAGTACACACACTTGCAGGCACTAATGTTACCATTGGTTGAAGTAAGAGAGTAAGCTAGAGATGCATTCATCAGATAAATGAAATGAAAGTGCTCTAGTCCATAGTCCTGGAGCTAGTATCATGGTCAGGCCCATCAAAGAGTGGTGCTGTAAGAGAACCCACAGTCCTGTAGACAAGATCATAGCCATTGGCCTTGTACAGGTGAAAAATAAGCCAAAGCACAAGACCATAAGGTATTGGTGATGCGATTAATAGATATTCTTGAAATTGTTGAAGAGAAATGGTTGTTCTGTTCTTGTATTAAAACATTTTTGTCTCACCACTTAAGAATTGCAAATGTGCAACACTGTGGCCGAGCCTGGGGCGACCCATATGTAAGATCACTGTTAGGAAGAATTTCCATTTCTATGCCAATTCCGTTTAATCTTAGAGACCCCCAGCTCTTTTGCTGGACTCAGGGCTTTTTAAATTTGACTCCTGAGTGAGTGGGGCCTTTTTCTCACTCACTCATGTGTTTTCCTGACTATGATTTTCTGTGTTCCTCACTGTTTTATGGAGTCTGGTAAACTCCATAAGCATCTGCTTTTGCATTGTGACACACAGCACCTTTTGTGCAGTTCCACTGAGAAGTCCATTGGACTTCTCCTAATGTTTAACTACATTTTCTTGGGTGAACTACTGTTCCCAAGAATAGTAAGATGACCCCTGTCTTACTTACCTTTACTTTATGGGTCCAACACACAGCACCCTATGTGGAGTGCTGGTGGAATTGCCTATTAATTCCTTAACCCATTCCTCATGTAAGATTTTGTTACACTAACTCACTGAAATGGTTGGTGGCACTGGCTTCTTTTTTACTACCTAGTGACATGTATCTGCAGTGTGGTCCTCAGCTGCAGTGCTGCACACAAGGGGGACCATTTTGCCAAAATGGCCCGTCTTCTTTTTTCGCCATTTCTTGTTAGTTTCTTCTAGGCTTTTACTCTGTTGTTTGCATCAGGTTGGAGTCCTTTGTGTAGTTCGCCTTTGGCGGGCTTCAGCCCAGAAGCCCGCCCAGGCTCCAGTGTGTCTGGAAAGGCAGGAAGTGAGGGAGGGTCCCGAAACTTCACTGTCTTTTGCCTCTAGGTATGTCTGAGTGAAACCAGTTCCTATTGGCCGGCTGGCTGTCCTTGAGGACATCCACCCTGCTGTGTGATTGACAGCCTAGAGCTGTGAATGAATGGGAACTTGCATAAAAAGCAGGTTTTTTTGGACCAGAAGCATAGTCGACCACTGGAGGACAGAATCCAAGGCAGAAGATGAGAGAAGACACCAGCAGCAAACTCCTGGACCGTGAAGTGCCCGGTGAAGCCCTGCAGCTGTGCTGACCCTGTTTTCGAATTGACAGAGAAGACCTCTAAAGAACGACTTCCTCCCCTAGGCTGGTGGGACCAACTAGCCTCGAGACAAACTCTCTTTTGGCGCGACCCTAACTTGCTGTGACTTTCCAAGGCTGCAGAAGCCCAATACCCAGGGTAGATCGACCACTTGTGAGTGCATTGTCTTCTGAAGTCCAAATCCGGCCAGATCTTCGTAGGCATCCAGAGGACCCGGAAAAAGCAAGAGATCCGCATCCAGAGTCCCCTTACCAGAGTCCAGGACCGAGGGATCAAGGAAATCCTAACTAGAGCTTTTCGTTCTTCATAAATCAATAAAAAAACACTGGCGCTGAGAAAAAGACGCCAAAACCACAGAGAGCCGCTGAATCGACGGAATCCATTGCTGCCAAGTCTCCCTCTCGAGTACTGCCGCAGAAGCCCACCAGACATCCTCTCCTTCGTCACCACGACCAGGAACAATGGTCTACTGCATTGCATCATGAAGGCAACCAGCTGGAACACTTTCTTCATTTTCAAGATACTGTGCCTTTTGGGGTGCTTCCTATCTTTGGGAGTGCGATTTAACACAACACCAGGTTGACCTCAATTTACCTGCATTGGCCTTACATCTTGTGCTTTCTAAAGGTGGCTCCCCTTGAGTTGCTGTGATTTCTCTTCTTGAACACTGACTAAGAACATTTGTCTAAGAAGAAGAGCATCAGAACTTTGTCTTTGGCTGTCATGGCTCCCTAAAGGCCTCCTTCTGAACGTATTGTCTTTGGCAGTGCTTGTTTCTTTACAGGTCTTAAATGTTGAACAATTTAATACTGGGATACTTGACTGCCTGTATCCCTTTGGGAGAATGTTACTGTTCTTATAACCACTAAGCGCTCTGGGCCTCATACGGATGGAAAAGCTAATGTGCAATAGCTTATTAGGCATGCTTACTTTTCATTAGTCTTCATATTCTGATGTTCTGCTAAAATAATGTCCCTCAGCATTTTGCATGCCTTTTGCACTTTTAAAATGGGGTTGTACTATGCCTTCTTTGCTCCTGGAAACAAGCGTTGTGCTTCCTTAGCTATCACTTTCAGGGCAGGTGATCAAAAGATGAGCTCATTAGCCATAGTCTGATGATGCATTGCACTGGTTTAGCTACGACAAAAGATTTGCAGGTCTACGTCAGCTTTCATGTCCCATAGTTAGGTTTTAAAATGCAATGTGATACTGTTGCTGTCTTGAATCTTTTCATTTATTTTAAAATGCTTTGCATCTTAAGCATTTTACGTAAATTGTCAATCATTTACTTATTAGCTGTTAAAGTGACAGTCCAACAAAAGATTGGTAAATGGCATCTTTAAAAAGGCAGCCATAGTTGGGCGGAGAAAAAACTTAAGAAACCAGTACATTTTACTTCAGCAAGGCCTACTTCTTACAAGAGCCCTGTTCTGTAGGAGCAGCCTCCCATGCATTGCAAGTGTTATTGTACATGTGTGTGGCCTGCACAGCACTTTCTTTCTGAACAAATTCTGGCACAAAAATAGACACAAAGTTCATGTTAACTCACATTTTTCAAGTTATTTTTTCCATTGCCTACATCCACCTATTACAGGGCATCAGAATTTGATGCAGATTGTACTCGCTTGCCAGACGCAATGCAAATGAGGTGCAGGGCCTTAAGGGGCGTGCAACAGCTTTCGGGAATCCATTCAAAATTTTATGGGGCTATCTTGACAAGGTGGCTTCCCAGCCTAATTATCCCCTATCCACGGTTGAAGGATAGGTGGTTTGAGTGTCTGTGACTGTTTCGGTGGCGAGTCTACCCTGGCGCTGTCCCCTGTCCCTGTTTGCTTGACAGGCTCTAAAGCCTGATTGCTGTAGGAGGGTTGGTCCTCAACCGCAAGCCGCATTTTGCATACTGTATCTCTGGCTCCATCAACCTTGTGCACAGTCAGTGAGCTTGTGGTTACCCTGGAGGTCTTCAGGGGCCACAGCAGAAGTGAAGGGAGACGAGCAGAGGTGAATGGCTGATTGTGGCCCGCCCTTAGCATTGTGTTGGGTGTGTTATAGAGCATTAAAAATGCCACAAGTAGCTTCCTGGTGCTTAAAATAGAACCAGCAAGAATCTATCAGAATCAATACAGTAGGTGTGATTTAAGCTTCATGGCAACTCTGTACCCCCGAGTGACTAGTGATGAGAACTATTTGAGTTTTGTTCCTTAAAAGATGCTTTGACTGGAATTTGCTTGAGAAAACTGAATCAAATTCCATCGGTGAAGAATCTGAAAGCTAAAAGATGTTGTACCCAGTCTGGATTTTACACATTTGGATTCGCTCATCGTAGCTGGCTAACCAATTGAAGTGCCCTGCTAGGTAGGTAACAATGGAGTTTATTTTGGATGAAGGCCAGTGCCTGGATATAAAAGGCTCTGTGTGCTATGCAAAGATGGAGTAATATGGTCACTGCCCCCGAATCCAGTTTTCCAGCTGCATTATGCAATTTCTGCAGTAGAATTGTCGCTAGCAAACCCTGCATTCATTCCTTGAGATTACTAATGCTAAATTAGCAGAGATATTTTGTTCATAATCTTGTATTGGCAGTATGATTTGTAGCATTGTTACGTGTCATAAACCTTTTTGTACAACTGTGGTGATTTGTAGTCTCATTGATGTATTACTAAAGTGATTAGTCCCAGATTCTTGGCCAGGAGGGCTCCCAGAGGACAGAAACCAAGATCTGCAGACCAGTGAGACATTTGCCAAAGATTAGGAGTTGTTCAAAAAATTAAGCACTTCCATTTTGCTTGGGTTTAGTTTCAAAAAGTGCTGGATGTGTGAGTGGGGGATGAGGGAGAGCGAGAGACAGACAGAGAAGGAGGAGGTAGTATTAAGCAGTGGAGGATGTGTTAGTAACAGCGGGGTGGATGAGGTGGTTGTATTATCAACAGAGTATATGGTTTCAGAGGACGAGGAAGTGGACAGAGTGGAAGTATCAACAGTTGTGGGGAAGGCGGGTAACCAGCCAGCTAAAAAGAGCAACAAGGTGCGAGGACGCCGGGTCGGCCTAAGGCAGTCCAAGCAGGAGGGAAGAGGAATGAGACCCCGGCAGGGAGGAAAGAGGAGTAGAAGCCAGGACTAGTGAGGAAGGGATCCCAGTGTTTGGTAACCGTGAGGTTTCAGAAGTGGCTGTTGATGGCTCACTTACTCGCACAGAGATTCTAAGGCTTTACTGTAACAGATTACCTTAAAAATACCCACACAACAAAGATGAGTTCAAGGGTGCTTATTTTCAATTTGGTTAATATAATATAATGATGTGATGGCAGCATGCTGAACTCTGGGACACTAGGGGCTGTCCTATTCACGTCTCCCACAGGGATCCCACCTCCCTAACTCGGGTGTCCCTGTAATACAGGTTGGATGCTAGTGATAGGTAAGCCTGTGTAAGGTTCCAGTTATGATTTGAGCCTAAAGGCCAATGCCTTATCTGCCAGACTACCTCAGGTATTTTATAGGGGGATTCTGTCCTAACACTTCCCCAAGATTCTCACTTTAAGGAATGGTTTTAAGGGCTGAATATTAAACACCCTGGTTCAGCTTCTCTTTCAGTCATGCCCTTTGTCTCCTTTCCCTAATCTTACTATCTCCTCTATTCTACTCTCCCTCTTCCATTCTGTCGGACGCCCTCCGATAGCCCAGTCTCTCTCTCTCTCTCTCTCTCTCTCTCTCTCTCTCTCTCTTTCTCTCTCCCTCTCTCCCTGTCTGTCTGTCTCTCTGTCGTTCTATCTCTTATGCTTTCTTTCTCTCTCTACGGTCCTCTGATGTCGACGCTCTTCTCACTCTTCCTTCTCTACTCCCCCCTCTCATGTTGAACCTCATCTCCCCGTCTCTACTTTGTATTATTCTCCCTTCCCCACTCTCCTCTCCCTCTGTCAGGAGTTACACAGGACACCCAGGTAGGTTTGGGGTAGCTGTGCTGATGTATGGGGGCAGGCAAGCGCATACAGCAGGCGGGTAAACGAGGAAGAATAAACGAGGTAATTCTGAACAACGGAACTGGAAGAAAGGGCAGACCTCAATGGTGAACAAGAAGGCAAGGGAACCGTGCACTGCACAAACAATGAGGAATCCCAATAGGGGTGTATACCCAGGTTGGACTAGAGACTACCCACAGCTATATGGGAAGCTCAATGCCTCTGTGTAAGTTCCCTTTACAGGCACCACACCCTGCAAGCCCATATAAGGGGTGGCTGCAAGTGTGGCTTCTGTGTCTGGACCCTGAGCTACAAACAAGAAATATACTTACACGAGACAAGCCGGTATGGGTCCAGCTGGAACTTACAGTGGATGACCTCTGAAGGAACAGAACGAAACACACTGCTATATTAAATTCGCTATCGACTACAAGACAAAGCAAGGGGCAGAGATTGCCTGCTGGGAAACCCAGCAGCCAAAGTCTGAACAAAGTAATAACAAAAGCACAAGTGAGGACAAGAACAGTAACAGAAATGTCTAGGGAAGGATCGGCAGTCAAATTAAGCACGGTTCAGGACCCGAGAACAGGAATGAAAGGGGAAAAAGCAAGTAGAAAAATAATCGAAGTGCAATGCAACCGGAGACTGGAAATGCAGACTAGAAACTAGGGACCGGAATCCAGGAACAACTAACTGAACAGTAGACCAGGAACAAGGGAAACTGAACGCTGAAACTCTAGACTAGGATAACAAGGACTGGACTGTAGGATGTAACAGGAATACAAGGGACAGTAACTCTGGGCTAGAATAACAAGGACGGACTGTAGTCCGAGAACAAGGAAACTCAGGATTGGAATCTAGGAAGCTAAAGCCGGTGAACACAGATTATTGGCACAGAGCTAGGAACTGCAGGCATGGAACAAGAGGCTGCAAACGGGGAACAGGAGACCCGCAGGGAAGCAGGGCTGCAGTGCAGGAAGCACAGAGGTGCAAGGCAGAAGGCAGGGGAGGGTAGGCAGAGTAGCTTGACTGGCAGGCATGGAGCACAGGGCACTGGAACAGAAGCAGGCATAGGTTCTGGCAGCAACAGGAAACCGCAGAATTTCGAGGATCAAGCCACAAAGGGCTGGGAGCAAACTCAATGCAAGAGACCTGTGCAGACAGCTGCTTAAATACTGACCTGCCCTGTTCTGGAGCAGGCTCTTTAGCAGCACCTGGAGCAGCACACCCGAAGGTAATTGGTCTCCTCCTCCCTCACCCTGAGAAAGTGAAAGCAGCACTAATCGCTAAGGCTTCTGGGGATTGTAGTTCTAAGACTGCTGCATGGGAATAGCTAGGGAATGGGAACTGCCACAGGGTGCATTATGGAACACATAGTTTGTGAAATTAAATAAGGAAGTTCCAAAGTCTTGCAAAAAGAAAGTAAAGACAACAATATTAATAGGTATTGTCCAGGGAGGATTATGGGGATGAATGAGTCCCAAATATTCACGATGAGTGCCAATTGGCACAGTCGTGACACTCTCTCTCTCTCCACTCTACTCTCCCATCTTTGCACTCTATTCTCCTCTGTACTCTACCATCCTTTTGGGAGGATGTATTTATTAAAGTGGGTTATAAGGTGGGAGAGAGGTTGGCTGCCTCCCTGTTGATAGGTTTGCTGGTCAGCACTAAGGACCTACCATGGGAATTTTGGAGTTTTGTAGGTTTATTATTGTTGGTAGCTAGGCACCAAGTGGCCGTTTTTTGGTATTGCGATACTCCTCCAATGCTGCAATCGTAGCTTGAGGACTTTGCCTACTGCTGTGACACTGAGGATGCCTACTGCTGTGACACTGAGGATGCCTATAGTGAGATTGTTGTAGCACAAAGCAGACCTATGTGGACATACTATCATAGTTGTTTTGCTTGGAAATAAAGATGCTCCACCTATTGTGGAACATTATGTTGGCATGACACATGATGGTACACAGTACAGGTGCTGATTTCCTTTGGCCCAAGTAGAGAGAGGATACATGGAATAACCCAAACATGGTTCTGCCTTTTGCCCTCTGGCGGTACCTGTTTACCATCTCTGGAATGAAAGGTGGGCTCGTGGAGTCTGCGGTCACCTTTATGCAAACATATATGTAACCGTGTTACATTATGTCATTTGTTCCGTCAATTGTTTACTGTCGCTCAGCCAGTTTGTCGATTAGTTGTTTTGTTGGCTTTTTAATTAATTGGTTGTGTTTTTGATGAAATGCTAATATATATAACTACTCCACTCTCCACAGACATTTATCTTGCCATCTTTCTGCAAGCACCTTCCTCCAGCTCTTTGAATGCCACACACACCGCCAGCCTGAACGACTGCTCTTTATACATGGTTCTCCCCTCTCCTTAGGTGGCGCTTTGTGGGCTATACTGGTCTGTGAATGGGTAATGCGCTTAGGGTCATGTCGGCTGAAAGGGAATGGACCTAAGCTTACATTATGGCCTGCTATTATCTTGGGCTTTAGGTCTGTGTTTATAGTAAGTGAATTCAGAGTCTGAAAACCTCCTTTTAAGTCTGTGAAGCTATCTGATATTAATTTAACGCCTTTGTCATAGGGAATTTGAAACTTTGTAACTCCTGCGACGCGCACAGAGTGAGAGAATCGGCAGCAGGACTTACTCGTTCTGTGTGTGTGTGACTCATAATAGGAAATATTTCCTTCAGTGCCTGTTGAGTAGGATTTTTAGAATCTGACCCGGTGGACAGATTTTAGGAGGTGTGGCGAACCAGAAGAAGGACTCGGACTAAGATGGGTCAGATTTAGTGCATTTATTTAAATAAAAAGGAAACGCCTATCTAATCCTACTGCTACGAGGGGACTTCCCTGCCTAACAAATGAAAAATAAGTGGTCTTGTCACAGTCCAAAAGAAATGGTGCTTAGTCCCAATTCTATGAACTGAATACTCCCTACCACTTTGAAGAAAATAACAAAAAAATGAGGCTGGGGCAATGGCCTCTGTCTTTGGGCTTCTGCCTGGTCCAATCACTTGGATACCTTTTCCAAGAGGTTTTAAAAGTACATAAATGTCCCACAAAGCAGTTTATAACCTCTCTGTATGCCAAATCTTAATTTTGTACGATTCTCTATTTCCAGGAAGAAAAGGTTTTCTTAATACTATTATACCATGTCCAGCTCAGTGCTTGCCAATGTTCTTGTTTTGTACTTAAGGGCATATGGTTTCCTCTTCCCTGGAAGAAAAGGTTTCATTAATCCAATTCCACCATTTCCGACTTGGTACTTGACAATGTTTTTGTTTTGTACTTTATTTTTAAAAACATCTTTATTTGTAAGTTTTGTGAGACATGGGAGATAGCACAATAACACTTATAGGCATAAACGGATATTGTGAATCATAGGCAATAAGACCATGATGGATAAGCATTCACACACATGATTATTGCTTACTGTCTGAACATGTTAACTTGTGGCGCAGGTGTCCGTGCCCAGGCCTAGAGCAGAGCTAAGTATTTATATAGCTTGGGCTTATGCGTGATATGCGTGATATGATGGGCCTCTTGCGTATAATCTATAAAGGGAAGCCGGGTAGCCTTGTAAGAAGAGTATCTCCCTTCCGCTAGGGCTGTAATCTTCTCCAATGCCAGCATCTTCCACACTTTCCCCCACCACATGCCAAGCACCGGCCCATCTGCATTTTTTGAGTGCTGGTCCAGGGCAGTTTTGGCAGCAAGGAAGAGGTGAGTGAACAACCTGACTTTACGACCCATCCGAGGATAAAGCCCACCCCTGCAGTCCCCCAACAATACAATAAGAGGGTCCAGAGGTAAGTCAATAGCCAACATAGTTCTGATGTGCAAAAGAATCTACTTCCAATAGGTTGGGCTTTAGGGCATTGCCACCACATGCGAAAGTAGGTTTCACTTTCCTGACAGGCCCCCCCACCCACCAACAGTTCTCAGGGTATGAGGGAGCCATGCAATGGAGTCTGTATGGGGCGTAATGCCATCAGTAACAACGTTTGAGCTGGCACTCCTTGTCCATGGTTCATCCTTAAATCTTTGGGGTTCCGTTCCCAGATGCGACGCCACAAGTCCTCTCCAATCTTCCCCCCAGGTCTCTCTCACATCCCACCATGTAGGGCAAGTGTCCTTGTGGGTCAAAGGCGTCTAGCAGAATGTAAAGTGCTGAGACTCTGCCATTGAATCTGCCTGCCAAGCATGTGAGCTCTAAAACATTCAGGGTTCTAGTGCCCCTCTGTCCAACCATCGGGTGGGACCTCCAGTGGCACAGCTGGAGATACCGACACCTCTCCCCCTCCTGTACTGTGAATGCCTGTTTGCACACCTCAAACGTGAGCAGGTACCCATCTTTAAAAATCTGTCGAAGTTCCCTCAGGCCCCCAGCAGTCCAAGCTGCAAATGATGCTGCTTGTTTGCCCGGTGTAAACTCGGGATTGTTGACCATGGGTGATTGTGGGCCTAACCCTGTTAGAGTGTTCCACCTTTCCATTGCTAGATTCCAGCACCTGAGTGTGTGAAGTGTTGGGCATAGATTTGCGGGTCTGATCGGGCTGCCGCTCACCTTGACGAATGGCAGCTGTTTCAGGGGAATTGGGTTGGCTGCCTATTCCATTTGCGGCCACCGTGGAATTTCCCCAGACTGACCCCATCTGAAGATGTGCGAAAGGTGAGAGGCAAGATGATAGTGGTATATGTTGGGGACCCCAAGCCTCTCAGTTGCTCCTTATGCATCAGGACTCTTTTAGCTATCCTCGGTCTCCGATGCCGCCAAATATAAGCTAAAATGTTTCATTGTAGTCCATCTAGTTTTGGGATTGGAACAGCAGTAGGAAGGGCCTGAAAGTGGTAAAGAAGCCTGAGAACAATAGTCATTTTAACAGCTGTGACGCACCCAAGCCACAACGTTGTTTGCTTGTGCCACCTTTTCAATTCCGATCCACCCCTGTGAATAAAGAAGGAAAATTGGCTGAATATTAGTGGAGCTGGGAATATTCACTCCCAAGTATTCAATGTGCTCTCATTTCCATTTTATCGGGCACGTGTCCGCCAGTGTGTCGGTGTCCTCGGGTGCTAATGCAATCACCATGCCAAAGGATTTTGTGCAACTAACTGCGAACCCAGAGACCTGGCCAAAGCACTCCAGTTCGACCATCAGGGCTGGGATCGATTGCTGCACTTCCATCAAGGAAAGCAACACGCCATCTGCGTATACAGATATTTTATGCTCCCGACCCTGGTAAGGGATGCCCTGAATATCCGGGTGATTACGCACTCTGGCTGCAAGAGGCTCCATCGAGAGGGCGAACAAGAGAAGGGATAGGGGGCATCCCTGCCTCGTGCCCCTCAAGACCTTTATAAGGGGGTGGCCCTGTCATTCACTAGGATCCGGGTCATCGGCCGAATTAATAGCCAAGACTGACTGGCAACATTTCTGGCATAGGCCCGACTTTTGAAGGAAAGCCTCGAGGTAGGACTAGTCCAGCTGGTCAAAAGCCTTATTGGCATTGAGAGCCAGGAGGCTGGCCTTTGTTTTTGCTCTAACTGCTATCTCAGCCAGGTGGAGCCTGTTGGATGTTATCCTGAGTGGATTGGCAGGTGATGAAGCCAGTCTGGTCCGAGTGGATCAGGGTTGGCAAAGCCATCATCAGCCTCGTAGCGAGGATTTTGGAATACAATTTGGCATCTAGGTTGATGAGGGAGATAGGACGATATGAATCGAGCAGACTGGGATCTTTTTGTAGTTTCAGGAGCAGGATGGTGTAGGTTTCAAGCATTGTGGGCATGAGCGTACCGGCTTCGGGGAAGGAATTGAAAAGTCGGGTCAGGAGAGGAGAAAGAATCTCACAGTAGGCCTTGTAAAAGTCAGTGGTTAACCTGTTCTGCTCAGGGGCAGTGTTTTTCAGGGATTTGATGGCCGCTGAGACTTCCGCGACAGTTAAAGGCTGTTGCAATTACGTGGCCAGAGTGGGAACCATGGTTGGGAAGGTGACCGGCTCTAAATAGGACCGCCAGGTGTCTCTGCTCAGCGGGGAGGCCAACGCTGCCCTTGTATGCTAAGTGAAGTTGAATTCGAAATCGGTGTTGATAGCTGTCCTGATCTCCCGACATACTATCCTGTCCCTGAGAATTGGGCCATATAACTTCTATAGTTTAAGGGCTGGGGGGAGTTTTCCTAAAGTCCTACTTGGAGGTAAGTCTATAGTAAGCTATCCCAATGGTTTGTAGATCCCAATCTCTTACTATCAGTCTGTACTACTCAGGAACCTTGGCAGAGTGGCCGATCAGTCTGGCTTAAATAAGAGGAAGATGTGAGCTATAGGTAAGGACACTGAACCTTGTTAGTAATGCACATCAGAGAAACACTTACATCTATATTTTAATATGAATGTATGTGTATTATATTTACGGAGTCACTGTTAAATACTTAGCACAATAAACCATCATACATAGTTATAATTTTAGGTACTTTTAAAAGGCCACTTCTTAGTTGGTAGTTGCTGAACGCTTACAATTGTTACAGGAGTTTGACAGGTCTACCGCATTGTTAATAATGCGCCCCCTCAAAGTAATACAGTAATTGAATTCAGTTAGCAAAGACATAGCAGCTGGTGATTTTTAGGAAGGAAAATAGTTGGTTAGTTTTCTGCTAGCATAGCTTAAGGTTCTAGAGGCAGTTTCTTCGCACAGCAAGTTTTTAAAAGTCCAAAACGCAACCCTAGCTAAAAGCCAGTTCGGAGCGGCTTAAACTCTTGAATAGCAGCAGAAGTCAAATGTTCCTGTGGATACTTTCTAGTCTCTAGAATAAAAATGCAAGAAGGCTTAACCAGCGTCGGAGACCCTGTTAAAGGACTCGCCAAGGGGACACAAGCAGCGGCTTAAGTCAGAGGTTGCCCTGGACACCTCTATGTGCACTCCAACGCTGTGGAGCCACTTTCTGGAATAAGGTAAATAATTACTTTTCCCCAAAGTGGTTAAAAGGAAGTGCTTGTGGCTCAATGCAACCTTCGTTTACTTTACGCTCAGCTGCCACTGCCCATCATACACGAGTGTTACCTTGCAAGTCATCCTGCTCACTTAAAGCTCCTCAGAGTCTTCTCCTGACCCGAAGGGGCTTGGCAGCTTTACAATCCATTCCCATCCCATGAGCGGAACTGCACTCGGACGGATTCTTCGCTCAGGCGCTTCATGATCACTTTCACCAATGCCTTTCCTCGAACCCTTTGTCACATTAGCCTTCCTCACAGCCTCGTACACCAATGGCACCGTAGCAGAACTATTGACACTTGTGGCGTTCAAGACAATCACTGAGACCACCTGCTACTGCGACTACGTCAATCATTCCCCTACTGCTTGCCGCACCTCTCAGAGCTCCGCAGCTCCAACCGCCAACCTTACTTGAGCGGTCATCTCGCCCATACAGTTCAAAGGTGCCTACACATTTCGGCTGTAACCTTTCATGGGGATATATCCTCCACAACGTAATAGTAAACTGTCCAAACGAGGGACACCTATTTCACTACCTACTCAGCTATTTGGCTCATAACCAACTATATAATGGCGGCAGGCACAATTTCACAGCCCCTTCCTTCTGCAGATGGCACCGCATCCACTTAGTGCACGGGATGCCACTGTCTTCCAGTCTATAGGCCACAGTTTCCCGATCAGGCTCTCGCACTTAATGTTCACTCTTCAGCTTATGGCCCTCTTTCCTACTTCAGCCCCAGGACCCAGCTCTCCACCCATTCTATGGGCTGCTGAAGGTCCCACCTGCTATGGGGCTCTCTCCCCCCTGCCTGTGCCCTGGGTGATGGGTCTTACTTGATTTGTTTTGGTGGCCGTGTGTCATCTTCCTTCTCCTTCTGCACCCCCCTGCAGCATATTCTCCAGCTTAGTTTCTTCTTCTCTAAGACCAACTCGTCTCCATTGTAATGAGGTGACATCCAGCCTTCTTAGGTTAACTTGTAAGATTTATTACCAGCTTCTCAAGATAACTTTACAAGCAGTTACATAGGTTTACAAGTAAGTTACATGAATAGGACAAACACTGGCTCCATCACCCAGGCAGGGGGGACTCCTAACTGCCTGGACTGGAACCCTCACCCATACATTCTGGCATTCAGGCATCAACACTCCACATGACATCACATCATTCCTTCTTGCCTAAGCAAGCAATACACAACAGTAGGATGAAAAAAAGAAACAAATAAAATAAAAAGCGTGACTTTCTATCATCTGATACGAATGCCAAGAAGTCAAAACATTTAGTTGCGCACGATATAAAGAATACCAATCAAAAGACATGTATTCATAATTTAACGATCGCAAGAAACAACCAGATCTCCCCTCTCTACGACTCTATTGAAGACTCTGAAAATGGCATTCTCCCTAATCAACTTCTACCTACTCTTCCTCCTTCGAGTCATATGGTTTCAAGTCATAGTAGGGTCGACGAGTGCTCTACAAATGTGAACGGTTGTAATGTTACCAATTATTGTTTCTTACTTGTGAATTGACCCACCTCTGACTTAGCTGGAATCGATCCAGAACTATTGAATCTTTCTGTTGATCCTGTTCATTCACCTCCTATCATAGACATTATACATCAGAGCCTGCATGCCCCTAGAACTGTCTTGAGCATTCCTAAACAAGTCTTTTGTGTCAACCTAGATGTCGACCTCCCTTCCTTTATGACCCTAGAACAGAAACGTGTAGCCTTGCTAGGCTCTAGGATCAAAACAAAGACTCTAACCTCTTATCCTGACCATCATATTCCACCTAGTGTCATTTCTGCTGTTTCAAATTCAAATAATGTCCAAACTGATGCAGAAGGACAACTTATAAATGCACCTCTTCTCCCCCATCTTGAATATTACTGTAATGTACATGGATACTTTAATTGTTACGATGCTGGATAGACTTCGTTCCGATCCCTATCCCAATAGAACTACTCTATTAGCAATATTCCAGTCCATTACAGATTTAGAACAAATTACATCAGATGATATCGAAACAATTGGGTATCTCGAAAATTCTAATTATAGTACAGTGGAACTCAATACACCTTCTAAAACCGTGAAAAATATTGTGTGGAGAGCTAGAGAGATTTTGAAACAAAATGGTATTTTACTTGAAATTCGGAAACAACAACCTCCTGTAAACCAAACAGAGAATCAGAATTCCCTGTCTAAATGGCCGCTTACTTCAGATACTAGGCAAGCGACTCAACCTCCATCACAACCATTCTGTGGGTGTATGGGAAACATGCTTACTAAAACAAAACCTTCTGACTATTGCCCTGCGTCCCAACCCATTTCCAGATGACGTGGGTATCCAAAGCTATCCAAGCGCCTCCAAAGCCCTCTCAACACTAGCGTAATGTTTTATTCCAACAACATTTCTGCTCATTGGCCGTATGGAATACGAGAGGCTTTTCACACCTCCTCTTCCCTAAAGCTAGATGTCTCAATAGGTATGATATTGTTATGTTGCAGGAAACTTGGCTGACATCTGCACCGACATGGCCAGATCATTATGTAACCTGGATTCTTGTCATAAAAGCTCTGAGAGGTCGCCCTGCTGCGGGGTTACTCACAGCTGTTAAGATCAGTGCTCAACTTCAACTGGAAACATGGCAATCTCTGCTTTCTGGCATTCAACTAACCAAGATATTATCATCAAATCCCTATCGTCCACTCTAACCCAAATAAGCATTAATAAATCTATATTGGAACCCCCTAGCTAACGATGAAAGCCTTTTTCATGCTAAGATTGAATCCTTGCTTGATCTGATTCAACTAGACTTGCGAATCCACACTAAGATTATTGCAGGCGATTTCAACATGAACTGCTTTTCATCAAATGCCATCCATTGTGAATCCAGAGCTGCCAAATGGATGTCTCGTATGGAAATAAGACATTTTACAATGCTTAACGGCTCCTCAAGTGATAATTCACCAGAATGTACTTGGAAGAGGGGCTCATACTCATCCACTCCTGATTATGTCTTTATCGTCTGACATGAACAAACAGATCGCTTCTTTTAATGTAATCCCAAACACTGCGAGCGATCATTCAATACTAGAAATTCACTGGACTTCTCATATAAGGCAGGCGCCAACTTTTCTTAACCACCCAATCATACTTAATCAAGCCAGAAATAGTCTTTTATTGGCGCTTAAATCAAATAGCATCTTTAGCACATTCTTTGAACAAGGCACTGAGCACCAATCAAAGAGAAAAAGATACCAACTATACTGACTATCTCCATATAATTGCACAAAATTCTCAAATATGGAAACTTACAGTATTCAAGCACAAACACACCACCTAGAAATGTTGGGTCTTAAACAAAAACTTTGTAAATCACTCAGATCCCTTTCCCCTATTAGCCAGGCTGATCAAAGAGCTAAATTGAGAACAAAATACAGAAATAAAATCAAACATATTATAATGACCAAAAAGCAAGCATATGCCGAAAACATGCTAGGAGCTGTAATGAAGAAATCTGCATCAGAAATCTGGAAACTTATAAATGACTCTATAACTTCTGTTACTCAATCACTAATATTAAACACCATTGATGAACAAAGCTGGATTAAATACTATACTAGTCTCCTTAATAGACCCTCATTAGTAATACCAACTCTCTGTATAGATCACCAGATCTCACTAAGATCAAGTTTGATAAATTGAACATCATTCTTCTAAGTCCATCGAGAGTCCCTGGACCTGACGGTCTTGCTAATGTGAGCCTGAAAGCCCATCAACTCGAATGGGGAAGTATTCTAGAAATAATATTTAATGAAATGATTTGTTCAGGGAGCTTACCTCTCTCTTGGCAACAATCTATTATTATACCTATATTTAAAAAGGGCGACAGGAATAATCCAGACAACTATCGACCTATAGCCCTTCTAGATGTGCCTGGAAACATTTTTGCTAGATTGATTTTAAAAAACCTAACGAAGTGGCTCACTGATAACAATCTTTTAGATTCACATCAGGTTTTACCAAAGATATAGGAACTGCTTTAAATTTTATGATTTTATCTATAATTAAGAAACAAACTATAGATTAAAAAAAAACTGTTTTTATAGCACTGATGGATTTTAGACAGGCGTTTGATTCAGTTTCACGTGATCTTTTATGGACAAAACTTTTAAAATGATAACTGTCCTCCACATTTAATTTATATAATTTGTCAGTTGTATTCATGTACGTCCATTAAAATCAAGCTAACCACTGATGGTATTTTATGTCAGAATCCGAAGAAACCTCCCTCCCTTCCTCCTCACCTGGGTCTTCCACAGAGCTTTCTTCAGGATCCTTCTTCTTCCTTCTAAAGGTCTTTCGCTGGGTGCTCCCCTTCTTGTCTTTCTTTTGCTGTAAATAGGGTCTCTCTCCTTGGGATGCCACACTGTCGATAAGGAGATCCCCAATAGTGTGGTCTCCCCTGGAGTAAGCCCAAAAACAGGGAAAAGCCTCCTGGCTGAAAAACCCTGTAGGTCCGAAGGTGTAGAACTGGACTTATCGTTAAGTTTGAAGGTAAGGCAGTAATGGTGCTGTAGTTCCTGGTATGACAGTACAGAAACAGTGGTTCTGGTTGAAACAGCAAGATGCTGGAGATCCCAGGAAGACTTCCACAAGGCACTCAGAACAATGAGGGCAGGCAGCTGACCGCAAAGGTAATGAAGTCGGCAGTGGAACAAACTCTTGAACAGAAGAGTCCGCCTTGTGCCAAACACGAGCAGCTCCAAGGGAGGAAAACAAGAAACACAGGTAAGAGGAGCTCCGGAGAGAGCCTGAAAATAGACAAAGCTGAATGAAAGTCGGAACGGAATTCCTGAGATAGTTGGAGTCATTGTGCAGAAGCACAAGTGAAGGAAGAAGGAAAGCGAAGGGAAACTAGACGCGGCCGCGAGCCGTGAGGAGAAAAGAAAGATGGGAAACAGGGATACGAGAGGACGGAACCAAGCAAGCAATATAGGCAAAGGTTTGCTACAAAAGAAGCAAAATAAAGAACTCCACAGAAGTGCTCCCAAACAGGGAAGGGCTAAGGAAACGCTATCGCAAACGATAGAGAGAGCGCATAGGCGCACCGAGGCTCTGTTGCTGTGTCAGTATATGCCTGGTGGTGGCCATCTTTGAAATCAGCTACACCGTTACTGACAGAACGGTGAAAACGTGATGGAACAACCTAATGGCGCCACCATCGCTCCCAGATCCTACAAGAAGGCATGACATTTTATCTCCACCTATTCCTACCAACATAGGATTGAAACAGGGGTGTATATTTGCTTCGGTGTTATTCAACTTTTATATCAAGGATATAAACAAAGCCTTTGAGTTGGTTCGCACATTCTCTCCAAAGATAGGTTCAACTGAGATAGCGTGGCTTATCTATGCTGATGATTTGGTTATTCTTGATAAAACTCCAATAGGCCTTCAGCGAAAATTAACTGCACTAAGCAACTATGCGAACGGTAATCATCTTATCATAACTACATCCAAATGTAATATCTTGATATTTCATCATCATCTGCCGAAATGTGGCTATAGATTTAGTTGGACACTCTGTGATATCTCAGTGAATCAAATATCTCAATGTAAATATCTGAGTTAATTTGAATACTCACCCCTCAGATCAACCATATAAACTTGAGTTTAAAAATAGGATGAAGTTTTTAGCAGTTCAAGGTAAAGCGCTCCAGCAAAAATATGGACAAATTTCTTACAAGCCAGCGATTATCTTTTATAAAATAGAATGTTATTCTCATAATTTCATATGGCGCACAAGCAAAATTTCCCTCTAGTTCACCAAGGTGGGATCTGCTAGAAGGTACATTTTGGAAGATAATTCTATCCTTGCCCCTAAGCATCCCAATATCGCTTATCAGATACCAACTGGGTCTAATATCCTTATCAGCAATCGTTTCCTGACAATTACTATCTATGTATGGAAAATGTCTCCTTTCTGAGATCAATGGACACAATCTCTTCCCAGTACTATAGACGGCTTTGCTCTCAGAATCACCTTCTCCCATCCAGGCTTGATATGATAGGAAATGTTATTTAGAACGTGCTTAATACCCAGAGGTTTCTAAGCACGGACCCGGGGATCGAACCTGTGGTGCTCCGTGTCGTCTTGCTTCCAAGGTGAGCACGTTGCCCCTGAGCTATCCACCTGTGACCAAATGCCAGCTGATCCCCGTGGAGGCTGACATCACATTAGAATTGCTACTAGAATCACTGGATAAAGCAAAGAAAAAACTCTGGTATTGCGATTGGAGGACTACGTAGTTGTAATCGGTACGCTAATTTCAAAGCAGGAGTCTTTTTACTAAAACCCAATGCACCAAACTCCAGCTTATATATTGAAATTATCAGACCAAGTATACACCAATACACTTTTAGGCTTTTGTTTAAACTTAAGGCCAACGCGAGTAAGATTGGCGACAATTTCGAACAATCCCACAATTGACACCTCATGTCGATTCTGCAATATGATTCAACACCAAGAAACTGTTCAACAGCTTATAACAGAATGCTCGCCCTTAGTTGATCAACGAAAGATGGCTTTCTTTAAACATCTCAAAGGATTTAAGTTACTGACTAAACAGCAAATGTGGATCTATATATTTAATGCCAGTAATGTCTCCCTGAATACTGCAACAATGCAATTTCGTTTAGCCCTAAAGCTGCTTGATAACTAAGACTTTGTTTAATATCTTACTTATTTCTAAGATTGCACTTGCAGAACGGACATATTTTATGAACTTGAGGATCTAAATTGCAACATCAAATGGAGAAGTCGTATAGATGTCAAGAAATATTTAACATGAAACAATTGAAAAAGTTGAAAAATGTAAATTAAAACGATTTCTAATTTTAAAAAATTAACATTGTTTTTAAAAAAAATTGATTGTTACTTGCATGCTCTGATAAAGTGAGCTTGTCAACAAATTTGTGAAACTCATATTTCCCTGGATACAACTTTCAGTGCTTCTACTGCTTTTTAAAACCAATCAAATAAATAGTTAAATATATGTATTGCACAATGAGCTACCACTTCATAGATTGGCAAACAATTCAAAATGCTTTTTCACCAGAGCCAGTTCGGCCCCTGCTGAGGGAGTTGAAAGGGACCAAGTCTCTGCTCCACCCACACCTGTGCAATGCTTGTTGCAAGTTTTACCACTGTTGATCACACAGTGCCTGCCAAACCCTATCTGCGCCAGAGTTCCTTTTTCTTTTGTTGCAGAACTACCCGACCCAGAGGGCTATACTGCAACAGCAAGTCACTGCGCCCTGCAGAACGAAACAACTGGCTTCGCATGTGAATTAAGACAGAAGCAACTGGTCAAATAGAATGTCCAAAGAAAAAAGGTGGACTCACAGTATATTTGAGATGGTAGCCTGGCGGCCAGTCCCTGCACTACAGAGGGGGTTTTGAAGCTTCCAGGTGCTGTGCCCAAATCCTGGGGCACGAGTAAACCCAAATTGGCCAGGTCAGGTGGAGTGGAGGTCGACCGAGATACCAGGTGGATGAAGGATCGTGGAGTGGAGCTTTGCAGAGTTTGTGCTGGAGTTTGTTGCCGGTGAGGTGTTGGTAGTGAGAGATAGTGATGCCTGATTGGGGCATTTAGGTGTTGAATGAGTGAGTGTGGTAGACCATGTGAGAGGCAATAGCTATAATAGAGTAGTAGACTAATTGTGTGTGACTAAGAGGTGTGACTGAAAAAGTGAAAGGAGGGTGAGAAAGTAAAGCGGAAAGTAGAGAGGAGAGTAGAGAGTGAAGAGTGGAGTTGAGAGGGGAGAGGAGAGGAGAGTAGAGTAGAGAGGGAGTGTAAACATCCGAGGGATAGACGACAGAAGAGAGTGGAAAGATGACCGGAGGGAATGTGAGGGGAGAGAGGGACAGAGAGAGGCAGAGAGAGAGATCGGGAGATGGAGACAGGGATTCTGAACTAGAGTGTCTGACATTGGCATATATAAAAAACACAATTTTCCCCTTGAGAAACCTGGGGTTAGGACATTCTTGGAAAATTCCCTCAGGAAGCCAGAGAGATGAGTCTTTTTGGCCATCACTGATAGCTAGCATTAGATAGTAGGTGTTCTCCAGAATTGAATCTTTCATGGATTCACATGCTCATAAATATTCCTCATCAGGCTGGGAATCCTCAGTGATATTAAAGCAGTTTATCTTTAAAGCTTAAAACTGCTTGTCACTTATAGCCTACTGCTTTCACTCATACTGCCCTACCCAATGACATTAGTCCTCCTTAGCTCCACCCCTGGTGGCCATCTTCAGATTTTTACTGCACGTTTTCGTATTGGGAGTCCTCGTTGTTTCACTACTTAAAATGTCATCTTTTGTCCTATTATTTTGATAATTATTTTCCATTGTTTCTTCATCTTCACCAACTTTAGTGACTACTGGTAATGGGGGCCCATTTCCAGTGAAAATCGTTTGAGGCCTTCGACACTCTCTGATGGTGGATACTAGAAAGAAAAGCCTCTCCAAGATCTGCTCCAAGTGTCGCCTCAAGAACTTTTTTGTGGATAACCAGCATGACAAATGCTTGTATTGCTTGCACCCGGATCACGATATGGATAACTGCTCCATTTGCAAGTCCTTTTCTTCGAAAACTCAATTGGATTGTAATTGAAGAGGAGGTTGCCAGGGCCTGTGACATGGCCTTGGTTCGTAGTCATGCCTCTGCCAGGGTCAGCCATCCTGTGGAACGAACACCCTCTTTCAAGAGGTCTAGGTCGCATGAGGAAACTTCCCTGGTGAAGAAATCTAAAAGGGCAAACAAGTCGCACACTTCGACTACTCACCCATCGGCGACAGTGCCGACTGCTCCCTCCACGACTACGACCATGTCCATGACTAAAACACTTTCTTCGACTTATTCTTTGGAGAGACGATGCCCGTCTATGTCCGTGACGACGACTACGTCCACGAGCCCCATTCCCAAATCGTTGTTGAAACCAGCAACCTAGTCGATGACGCCAATGTTGACGACCCAGTTGACCGTCCGCAGTCTGAAATCAACCATCTCTTCGTTGACAGTCGCACTGTCCAGGATTGCTTCATTAACGGCTTTGT
Organism: Ambystoma mexicanum; assembly: GCF_040938575.1. Taxonomy (NCBI): domain Eukaryota; kingdom Metazoa; phylum Chordata; class Amphibia; order Caudata; family Ambystomatidae; genus Ambystoma; species Ambystoma mexicanum. The sequence continues at coordinate 411,313,037 of NC_090927.1, forward strand.
CGACGACTACTGCGGCTGCCTCCAAGATTGCTTTGTCTCCCAGACCGGCTTCAGTACCAATGACGTCTTCGGCACCTTTGATGACTCTGCAAGCTCCACTACTTACTTATTTATTTATTGTACTCATTTATAAAGCGCACAACAGCCTGAGGGCATGGTGCCGCTGTTACAGAAACCAGTTACATATGTTCACAATAGTGTCATGATACTAGTCAAGTAATGCAGAGTAAAGGTGGATAACTTGTGAAATTAGTGATATCAGCATTAGTGGCATACATGCTTAGGTTATTCAAACAGCCATGTTTTGAGAGCCTTGCGGAATGCCCAGTAGGATGGTTCAGAAATCAGGGTGGGGGCAGAGCGTTCCACTGCTTTGCTACAATGAAGGGGAAACTCACACCATCCGTTTTGGCACATCTGACTTTGTGTAATATGTGTCGATGGGCATACAGTGTTCTGGTAGGTCTGGCGGAACAGGCTCTCACAACCTTCTGGGAGAGATAGGGAGGGGCCGTGTTGGTGAGGCATTTGTGAGTGATGGCCAGTGTTTTTAATAGAACACGCTCCCTAATAGGCAGCCAGTGGACTTCCCTCCTCGCCGCAGAGATGTTTTCCCTTATAGGGCTGCTCTGAGCGCATTGTTTTGAATGACTTGCAATTTTAGTACATTTTCTGATGATATACCGGCGAAGAGCACTGAAGCCTATGACTGCTCTGGTGATGGTGTGGCAGCTGTCAGTGGACACGAAGGGTTTGGCCACATTCAGGAGTTTGGTAGCATAGGCAGAAGAGGATGCTATAGAGTTGACATGGCGTGACATAGAGAGAGCGGTGTCCAAATAATTCCCTAGGGTCTTGACTGAGGCTGAGACAGGAATCCTTATGTTATCGATGTCAAAGGCTGCATTTTGGGCGCAGAGTTTTTTTAGTAACGCCAGGGGGCCTACCAGCAAGATTTCTGTCTTCTTCCTGTTTAGACAGAAGCGGTTTACTGCCGTCCAGGCCTGAACGGTGGAGTAAGCCATATTGAGGGCATTGGAATCTTCTTCGTAGTTGCCTGTCGGGGGTAAGAGGACTTGGATGTCATTGGCATAGTTGGTGTAGGCTATGCCGATGAAGTCCAAGATGTCAAACGGCGGTCTGGTGAATATTTTGTAGAGTGTAGGGGAGATGTAGGAGCCTTGCAGAGCCCTTCAGGGAATGTGGGTTTGGGGCTGCACTCGTATCCTCTGCAAACACTCTCATAACTCTGCCCTCGAGGAATGAGACAATCCATGAGGTTGCTTCCTGTGAGAAGTGGGCAGAGGTAGTGAGCTGGTGGCAGAGGATTTTGTGATACACTAGGTCAAATGTGGCTGATAGGTCGAGAAGGGGGAGCAGGGATGGCTTACTCCCTTCCCCGATCTTGTCCATCTTTTTTTTAAAGTCCAGTAGCGCTGATTCAGTGCTGTGGCCAGGGCAAAATCCATATTGGCGTAAGCCTAGTATGTGGTTGGTTTCTAGGAACTGTTGGACCTGCAGGTAAGCAGCTCTGTCGAGAATTTTAAGCAACTATGGCACTGTCGTGATGGGCGTGTAATTATTGGGGGCCGTGAGATCTAGCAATGGTTTTTTGTAGTAGGGGGAAGTACCCAGGCTTCCTTGAGGCTAGATGGGGCCCATCCAGAGGCAAAGGAGGCGTCGATAAAGGCCGTGATGAAGGGTGGAAGGATTTCAAAGCAGTCCTTGATGATAATGGCTGGACAGATATCACCTCGAGGGTTTGAGGTTTTTCAGGATGGAGAGAACTTCTTGTTCCGAGACCTCCTTGAAAGAGAACCTCAGGAGATCCGGGGTGGATTTGTCCTTGGTAGTGGTGGTGTGGTGCGTACAGGTTGTTCTGATTGGTATGGATTTTTTTGTTTAGTAAATTGATTTTGATGAGCATGGCAGTTTGGATATTTGTGCAGCAAGCTTCATCCTTGGTGAGGGTTTGAGGGGTGATGGTTGGGGTCTCAAGTTCCCTGAAGATGGTGAAGATTTCTCTAAGTCTGACTTAGCATTGGCAATTCTCTGATTGACCGAAGTGTATTTCGCCAGAATAATCGCCTGTTTATACGCTTTTGCAAACTATATTCGAGTAGAGTCAGAGTTTTTTTTTTGCCATGGAGATTAGGCGAGACGTTTTTTGTTTCAGAGTTCTAGTAGCTTTGGGGTGAACCACGCGTTTGAGTGTCTGATGGGTTTCGCTCTTCGAGCCGTCAGGGGGCCAATGGAATCCACTGACTTCATTAAGGTGGAGGTGTAGAGCTCTACAAGATCGTTGGGATCCTTGGAGAAAGGATGCTTGAGATTAGGGACGTCAAGGAAGCTGCGCGCTAGAGCAGGTGGCAGTGGTACGGTCAAGGGCTTGTGACTCTTGGGATGGGGGATGGAGAAGTGGATGATGTGATGCTCTGACCAGGGACATGGGGTGTTGGATATGATGGAGGGCAGACAGTTGAGATGCGCAAACAAATCCTTTGGAATGGGTGTGATTTTTGATGCATTGCCTGGAGCCTAGGGTTTCAAGGTCTTTTGCGAGTGTCTTGGCTTGAGGGTCGTCAGGTTCATTGAGGCCCAGGTTCAGGTCACTCATTAGGATGATCTTGGACTAATTCTTGATATTGTCTTCTAGGACGTGGAGGAGATTCTCGTGGAAGCTGGCATGGGCGTAGGACATGGGGGGGCACATGAGGGACAAATCCCCCCACCATTTTAAGTGGGGGGGATATAATGGCATTTATCCCCCCCACAATTATGTCTCTGCAGCATGTAAAAATACGTCTGGCACTGACAACCTGCAGGCTGCAGCTGTCATATCATTGTGCGTGCAAAACAGCAAAAGTACAAGTTATAACTAACAAGTACTTCTGCTGCTCGCTCATGTGTGCCCTCTGCCTGCACATTTGGAACCTGCCCAGGCCGTGGAACAAACTGCATGTGCCCCTGCGCAGTGCACTGCTGCGCAGCCTGAGCCTCAGCCTTTGTTTTTCCAGAATGAAGGAGAAGCCAGGCAGCGACGCATGCTCGTGCTGATCGAGGGAGAGACTAGAGACAGAGTGAGACTCTGACTCGACCTCCTCAGCTACTACGTACCTAAAGTAAGTGAAGTGTAATTCTGTAATCCATACCCTGTCCTTTAGTTGGTCACTGGACTGGACTGGGCATGACACAGCCCCGGTCCGCCCACCCCTCGTCGTCCCAACCATAGACGGATTTTGAAAATATTTTCCGTAGATTTTGTGTTTGTGCATAAATGTACTGAGCTACCATGGGGGTTGGTGGGGGGGTGGGGAGGGGCGGTGTGTGTGTGTGTCACTGTGTGTGTGTGTCACTGTGTGTGTCACTGTGTGTGTGTGTGTCACTGTGACTGACTGACCAAACCTAAACTGTAAAGTGAATGTTCACTGCTGTTCCTTCCTGGTTCGGCCAGTGTTATATGCAAGCTCTTTGCTTGTGTGTTTATTACATTGTGTTCGCAAAGCAGCCTTTATGCATTTTTGGGGCCACTGTAGTTGAGCTGATGTGTTTTCGACTCATTTTGTCTATTCCCCAACAATTATTTTCATATATATATATATATATATATATATATATATAAATGCTTTTTTCCGATCATGTAACCAGAAAATGCTGTTTCTCATCTTTGGTCTCCCACGACCAATTGTGTGATCCTGAGCAAATCTCGTTATATTCCAGCATATCAAATGTCTTTTAGAGGGCACCTTTAGAAGCTGGGCGTTCTAATACTTGCTGCCTGTTTGGGGAGATGTCTAGGTATTTTCCACAATGCACCCAGGCGGGTGTTAGTGAAACTCACTAAAATTACAAAATGAAAGCACATTCACACCAATATAATAATGACCATTAAGGTGCAGGACATGAAGTAGATTAAAAACCAAGACCCTGGAAGAGGGAGGAGTGGGGTTGTATGTAAGATTGTAAAGGGTTTTGCTAGAGGTTTAAAAGTTGCGTATTTAGGACCCGATTCATGGAAATATCTGCACAGAAAATAGGGACTTTGCGCACCTAACCGCACTCGAAATCCCGTTTGTCGATTCATGGAATCGGCTGCGCTGTTCTTTTTCGCTGGGACTTAGTGCAGGCCCGGCACGTCTCTGCGAGAGCCAGAGGGCCTTGTGCGATACGCAATGCAGAGCGTTGGCGTGGCTTGCGCGGAGGGCAGGGTAGGGAGCAGAACTCGGAAAAAGAGGAAGAACAGGGAAAATGTGGGCATTATGAGGGATGGTCCGCAGGGAGTCCATTGCTTGCCCACTATTGCTTGGAATGATACGTATTCATGGATCTGAGTGCGCAACCTCTCGGCGGGGAAATGGCAATGCAAAGCCCTCATGCCATCCGCCACCCGAAGGCAGGCATATAGACACTTGCACATTGGATTCACCACACAGAGGTAAGATCGGGTGTCAGATGTAGGGGTGTGTGTACACAGCCCGGGTTCCGATCTGATTTAGGGGTGCGCGTATGCACTCTAGCTGGGTGCAGGAAAGATTTACGGGGGTTCGCATGCAGATTGTCTGAGTTTTACCCAAACTACGATAAAGTCAGGACTAACCTTAAATGAGGTATATATTCACCTCTGACCTGTCCTGTAGTGGGAGCTATGCCAGGGTGCATGGCATCTTGCCTTGCGACACAGCATCATGTTATTTGGCCTATCTTAGCAATTTTCATAGGTTTTTGGTGGATGCCACGCGGGACGCAGACTCATTTTACGCCATATCCTATTCCTTTAAAAATCACGAGAATGATCTATAAAGGGCACGTAAAGTGCCGGTTCTGGTTTAGATAAAGCAATTGATTTAGGCATGTTTACTTCAAAGCCCTGTGTAGTTAATTACTTAATTGTAGTTGGGAACATACTACTGGTGTAATACAAGTGTCTTATCCAGGGCTGCATTCTCACACTCTATTAGCACTATGCATTTCCTTCACTGAAGTCCTGCTTAAAACAAGCAATGGCAAGTGTTTGCTTGTGTATACGTATTGGGCATTTGCCTAGCACTGCTATTATATGTCCTGGTACTTGCACCATTTTGCAGCTGCTACCATCAGTTGGTACCTAATACCAATATGGAGGTGCCTGGCAAGTGTCTTTTCCATGCTCTTCTGTTTTCTTTTATTCTTTTCTCTTGTTTTATACAGTGATGATATGTGTAATTTAATTTCTCCAGCATGGGGTCTGGAATGGATTCACATGCTCATGAATATTCCCCGTCGTCAGGCTGGGAATCCTCGGTAAAATCAGTATCAGTTTCGTTTCTGATCTGTCTTTCTTAGTAGTAACCAATCACTGATCTCTGGGTCATACTGCCCCCAGCCAATGAATGCCCTCTCCCTAAGCCCCGCCCCTGGCAGCCATCCTCAGATTTTTACTGCACGCTCAAGTGTTGGGAGTCCTCGTGTTTAGCTCTCGAGTTTTTTACTACGTTTTCACGTTTTTTCAGGAGAATTTCTAATTTTTTCGGTTTTGACCCGTTTCGGAATTCTTCTGTGCCCCTCAAGGGTGAAGTTGTCGTTGAGATTACACTTCTTGGAGGATTCCGGAAGATCTGCGGCCTACCTCAAGACATGGCCCAGGACAAAGGGAGCTTGACGCCCGGATCCAAGCTGTTCAGGAACTGTCCTGGATGCGGATTATATAACGTTTTCAAGGAGGACGAGCATTCGTAATGTCTCTACTGCCTCCATGGGGACAAGACGCACGTGGAGAAGGACTGTGCGTTCTGCAAGAACCTTTCGGAACGGACAAAACAAGATCGTCGTTCCCGCCTCGCCACCTGGCTGGAGAAGGGCACAGCAAGTGAGAAGGCGAAGAAGAAGTCTGAGCGGGCTTCTAAGTCCTTTGAGGGCGCCCCGGCGACAGGAGCCCAACAGAAGGCCAAGCACCGCGAGTCCGCGGGCTCCGGGAGCGCCGAAAGGTCGGGCTCTTCGGTCGCCAAGCAGGGCGCTACTTCCCCGGCACGTTCGACCACGAGCCAGCGCTCTGGGTCGGGGAAGAGGAAGTCCGAGAACCCGGGTAGGCCGCTGGAGCGGACCCGGTCGATCTCGAAGGGGGAGCGAGGCGTTGACCCTCCCCCCAAGGCGAAGGCTCAGGACACACCTAAGGTGGTGAGGGCCTTGATCCAACCGGCTAAGGCCTCTACCGAAGTGGTCTCTGCGACCCCGGCGTAGCCGGCTGAGACTACGCCAATGGAAACGGCCACTGGGCCCAGAGTATCCCTTACCTGATGCAGACCATGCTGCAGGATCCCGGCCTCCTTGAGGCCTGAAAGGAACTACTTTACCTGTGGGACTAATTTACCATCCGGGCGTGGTCGGGGAAGGATACATACCTGATTGGAGGAAGGATACATACCTGGAACTTCTTCCAAGGCTATTTAAACCCCACCCGAACAGCCACACGTGCTTCGCGTTGTTCTGCATCTAGCAGCTGGACGCTCACCGTGTCTGCTCCTGCATCCTGACTTCTGCCACGCCTGCAAGCATCCTGGATCACCTGCAAAGGAAGAGAAGAAGAGAACAGAAGAAGGAAAAGTCCTTACCTGCTAAATCCGCATCCCGGAGACATCTCGCCGACAATCCTGAAAAGGAAGACTTTAATTTAAAAGCTCATCGCGTCGATCACTGCAGCGCCACATTCCACTCACCTTTACAGGGCGCCTCCAGGTTCAGCAGCGATCATCCGGATTTGCAGTCACGCCCCAGCTAAATCTCCATGTTAAGACTTACCTGTTGATTCATTCCCTCTTCATTTCAGGTCCGCGCCGCATCCTGGCATTTCCGGACCCCGGCCCCTAAGGGGAAAAAAAGACATCAGCGTTAATGAGCGAATGAAAAGACATTACCAAAAAACGCTCATTAAAGACTTACCTGATTTCTACAAGGATTTCACCTCTCATCTCGGGTCGGTGCCTGTTCCCCGGCATTCCGTACCCCGGCCCCTATGGGGAAAAAGACACTAGCATTAGTACATTAATGCATGGACACAAGGGGAACCTCTTATCAAAACACTTACCTGGAAGCCAAGCAAGTTTGGTTCTCACCAATCCGAAAATCCAGTGAAGTAACTGGATACCAACGCGCCCCTGCATCAGAAGCAGGATGGAGAGCTCGTCCTTCCAGACCCTAAGGTGAGACGCTACGAGAAATCACAGAAGGGTTTTGAGGAGGGTGAGAGGGGAAAGTGGGAGGCTGATTGCATTACCCCGCAGACAGTTAATACCCTATTTTCGCCTACAGAAGGATACTTCTGCGAGCCAGATCTGGGGGCCCGGTCCAGTCCATCTTCCGAACCCTGCGCATCGCCTTAGAAGAGGTCACAGCAGCGCGAACCAGGCCAGCGCCTCCGTGGGAGTCAGGTGAGCGTAACAGACCCCCCCCCCCGTGAAGCCCCCGGCTGAAAAAGAGGGGGGGGGCGGTGGCCGTTACAGACTCGGAATCAGCCTCTGAGGAGGAACTGGTGGAGACCGAGAGGGGCCTCAACGAAAGGTCCATAGGCCTCAACGAGAGGTTCATAAATCTCAACGAGAGGTTCGAGAAGGTTCGATCCCAGGGGACGGTCCCTACTGACGTGATCGATGATAGCGACGAGGACGACAAACAGGGCCCACGGGAGCGGCCATCCCGTCTGTCGCAGCCATTGCCCGAGCCCCAGGATAGCTCGGCGGCCATTTTGTTGGCAATCCAATCCTTATGTACCGAGATAAGGATGAGATTACCAAGCACCCCGAGGGAGGAGCCAGAACCAGGCCCGTCGGGAAGCCCTCCGAACAAGCGGAGGAGAGTCGACCCTGCTCCGCCCTTCGTGCCTGCGAGACCGGCGGACCCCTCATACCCCTCGCCGGGAGAGGATATGGCGACGGACGGCGGCGATGACACAGCGGACATCCCGTCGTCGCCTCCCCCGCGGGGACCCCAGCCGACGAGGTTGGCTCTTTACACGCCATGATAACCAGGGCATCCGAGCTCTTCCAGCTCTGCCCTGAAGAACAGAAAAAGGAGGGGTTTCTGTAGCAGCGATGAGAGGCTAAGAAGAAGACTGTCCTCGCGGTGCCTTTACTCGATGACATCTGGGACGAGGGGCTTGCTGTCCTCAAGAACCCTGCCACGACACCCGCCAAGAGGGACAGGTACGAGAAGAAGTACCGAGTCCCGTAGCCGCCCCCTTCTGCCTCAGGGCCCAGCCCACGCCGGACTCAGTCGTCTCGGCAGCGGCTAAGAAGAAGGCAGCGGGCGCGGCAGCTTCAACTTCCACCTCCCCGCCGGACAGCGAGGGTAAGAAGTTGGACTCTATGGGACGACGAGTCATGTCGGCGGCGACGATGATTAAGGCGGCAAATGCCTCAGCGATCGTGGCCCGCTACGAAAGGGAGCTCTGTTTCAAGATAGCTGCCCTGCTAGATTTCCTGCCGGATGACAAAAGGGCGGAGGCCCTAGAGATTCAGCAGGAGGGCGAGGTGGCGTCGGATCACGCCATTCCGGTGGCAACAGACATTGCAGATACCGGATTTCGCCAACTGGGCAACAGAGTTTGCCTCCGACGATGAGGATGGCTCAAGGCGACAGACTTTCGCCAGGACGTCCAGACCAGAGTGTTGGACATGCCGTTTGACGGCAACAACCTCTTTGGTAAGGCAGTGGATGAGTCTCTACAGGCCATCAAGACCGACTCGGAGACGGACCTGGCCCTTGGGGTGCTTTAGCAGCGACGGCCCTTTCGGAGCTCTGGAGGCAGACAGGTGCCTCCAAAGGATACAGCGGTGGCTCCTCCACCTACCGCCAGGCGGCCCGCTCCTCTTCCCAGGAGGCCTACAGATGTCGCGGCAAACAAGGGGGTTCCCGCCGTCGTCGCCAAGGAGGCCAAGGCAGCAAGGCCGCCTCCAAGCAAGAATGACCCGGGCGGGCGTGTTGTCGGGCCTCCACCGAAGCACCCGGTGGGAGGCCGGCTGACGAAGTTCGTCGGCGTGTGGGAGTCCATCTCCACCGACCGTTGGGTGTTGGACACCCTGGCCAACGGGCACTCGCTGGAATTCCAAAAGAAGTGCCCTCGCATTCCTCCCGTGGCCAGGAAGGAAAATCACATCCCTCAACTGCTGTTGGAGGTAAGGGCGATGCTCAAGAAAGGTGCCATCAAGCTCGTCCCCAGAAGGCTCCGGGGCTCCGGAGTGTACTCAAGGTACTTCCTCGTCAGGAAGAAGACAGGCGGTTGGCGCCCCATCCTGGACCTGCGCCGCTTAAACAAGTTCATCAAGGTACAGAAATTCTGGATGGTCACCCTCCAGCACGTGCTGGGACAGCTGGAGGAAGGCGACTTCCTATCGTCACTGGACCTGGAGGATGCTTACTTCCACATCCCCATTCTAAGAAGGCACAGGAAGTTCCTCAGGTCCGTGGTTCAAGGACGCCACTACCAATTCAGAGCCCTACCGTTCGGATTAAAGTCGGCACCCAGGGTTTTCACCAAGTGCCTGGCACCAGTGGCGGCGCGGCTGCGCCTGCAGGGGATCCACGACTACCCCTACCTGGACTACTGGCTAATCCGTGCAAGGTCAAGGGAACTCGCCGTCGATCATACGGCGAGGACCGTCCGGTTGCTCACGGAGCTGGGGTTCTCCATCAACTACCCCAAATCCCACCTGGTTCAGTCGCAAGTAGCACTGTTTTTGAGGGCGAAGCACGATACAGTGGAGCAGTTGGCCTCCCCTTCAGAGGAGAGGACCAATACCATGCTGGGCAAGGTACGGCGACTGTTAGCCACGGACGTGGCCAGGGTGAGGTCCATCAAGTCCCTTCTCGGGATGATGTCCTCATGCATCTACCTTGTACCCCTTTGCAGACTTCGGATGCGTCTGCTGCAGGAGTTCCTCGACGCCCGCTGGTTTCAGGCGGGGGGCTGCTTCGAGGACAGGATCCCCCTCGATGAGGAGTTCCGTCGGGCGATCCTATGGTGGGGCACCCGGGCTCACCTCACGACGGACACGGACTTTCAAACTCTGGCGTTTCAGGAGACGGTGACTACGGACGCCTCTCTGGAGGGTTGGGGGGCCCACACCGGAGATCTCCATGCAAGAGGCCTTTGGCTCCCGGAGGAGAGGTCTCTTCACATCAACATCTTGGAGCTCCGTGCAGTGTTCTGGGTGCTCAAATCGTTCCTCCCGTCCCTCAAGGACAAAGTGGTGAGGATCTTCACCGACAACACCACCACAATGTTCTACATACGGAAGCTGGGGGGCACCAGATCCCCAGCCCTATCCAAGGAGGCCCAGGATCTATGGCACTGGGCCGTCGCCCATGGGATGTTTTTGGTTCCCTTCCACCTGGCTGGAATAAAAAACACCATTGCCGACTCACTCAGCAGGGAGCTACGCTCGTGCCACGAGTGGGAACTGCGCCAGGATCAAGTGGATTGACTCTTCCGACGATGGGGCAAACCCCAGATTGACTTTTTCGCGACAGCGACGAACTCCAAGTGCCAGAGGTTCGCCAGCAGGTTCCCCCAGCCGAGGAGCATGGGCGATGCTTTCTCGTTTCCTTGGGATGGCCTGTTTCTATACGCGTTCCCTCCATTGCCGTTGCTGCTCCGCCTCATCAACCAGCTCAAGAGGTCCAGGTGCAGGATGATCCTCATCGCACCGGCGTGGCCGAGGCAGATCTGGTTCCCGGACCTTCTGGACTTGTCAACGTCCCCGCCAGTCAGGCTGCCGGCGGACGCGGATCTTCTCTCCAGAGAAGGAGGCGCCATTCTACGCCACGACCCACAGTCACTGAACTTGCAGGCCTGGCTCCTGCAGCACTAGAGTTTGGAGGGTACGATATCCCGGCTGATTGCAGAGAGGTTCTTGCAAAGGCCAGGGCGTCCTCAACTCTCAAGTGTTACGGTCATAAATGGAAGAGGTTCTCTGTCTGGTGCCGTGCACAGAAGATTAACCTTCTGCGGATTACGGCCCCTCAAGTGCTGCCGTACTTACTGTCGCTGGCCAAAGCTGGACCGGCTCACGCCTCCATAAAAATACATCTGGCTGCCATCTCCCGATATACCAGGACTACGGGACGGGCGTCCTTGTGGTCTCATCGCCTGGTAAAGGAATTTATGAAGGGACTATTCCAATCGTTCCCGCCGGTGAAGGCCCCTGCCCTGGCGTGTGAACTTAATGTGGTGCTGACTAGGCTCATGGGGCTGCATTCGAGCCTATGCATTCGGCGCCTTTGAAGTTCCTTTCATGGAAGACAGCGTTCCTCGTGGCTATCACCTCTGCACGACGAGTGGGAGAGATTCAGGCCCTATCTTGCAAGCCTCCATACTTTACTTTTCATGACACGAGGGTGGTGCTGAGGGCGCACCCCTCCTTGATGCCCAAGGTGCCGTCCGACTTCCACCTCAACAAGCCCTTGGTGTTACCAGTTTTCTTTCAGTCGCCTTCGACGCCGGCCGAGAGGACTTTGCACTCGCTGGATGTCGCTAGAGCGCTGAAGTTCTTCGTGGACCGCACGAAGAGTTTTCGGAAGACGTCACAACTGTTTGTGAACTTTGGGTCTGTGAATCAAGGGAAGGCTCTCTCGAAGACTTCCATTTCCAGATGGCTCTCCGGCTGCATTATGCATTGTCACCGGTTGGCAAACCGACTGCTACCCGGCCGTCCGAGAGCCCATTCAACCAGAGCGATCGCTGCTACCACGGCGTTCCTGTCTGGTGTGCCCCTGCTGGACATCTGCGGGGCTGCTACGTGGAGGTCGACGCACACCTTCACAAGATTCTACTGCGTCGATCAGGACTCCAGGGAGGAGTCCAGGGTCGGCCAAGCAGTGCTGCGCAACCTGTTTGCCTAAGGTGAGCCTGGTGAGGAGGTAAGAGATGCTTAATGTTGAGCTGCTGCATTGCTTAATGTTGAGCCTGTTGCCACCTCCCGTGGTTGTGCATGTGTATACTGCTATGTATTATTTTATTCATGAGCATGTGAATCCATGCCAGACCCCATGCTGGAGAAGGAACAAGTTACTTACCTGTAACTGTTGTTCTCCAGCATGGGTCTGGCATGGATTCACATGCGAACCCTCCTACTTACCCCTCTGCGGCTCTTCACTTGGTCATACTGCCTCTTGGCGTGCTACCAAATCTGAGGATGGCTGCCAGGGGCGGGGCTTTGGGAGAGGGCAGTCATTGGCTGGGGGCATTATGACCCAGAGATCAGTGATTGGTTACTACTAAGAAAGACAGATCAGAAACAAAACTAATACTGATTTTTTTCTTTACCGAGGATTCCCAGCCTGACGACGGGGAATATTCATGAGCATGTGAATCCATGCCAGACCCATGCTGGAGAACAACAGTTACAGGTAAGTAACTTGTTCCACGTACTGCTATTTTAACTTTGTGAAAAGTCGAGTTCTTTGACTAGAACACAATACATTTTTTAAAAGTTTCCAAGGGCTGGAAGCTGGACAGGGGTGGTAGACCATATGGAGTGTGATGGTGGGGGAAGTGGTCAACTTGAGGGACAAGATATCCCCATTCCCTTCCCCATTCCCTCTGGAGAAGTGCTGAACTGCCTAATAGGAAGGGACTCTTTGGCCATGAGGTCCACCTCTCTGGCATTGGGATGTTCTTGCCGGTAGATTGTAAAGCCTGAGAGGAGGGCTAGTGAAAGAGAGGGCCGGAAGCGGCATGGAGCCATGTTTCAGAGATAGATGGCTAGGGCATCGAGGTTGTGGGAGGTGGATAGGTCATTGATGTCCAGCGTGTGCGCTATTCACTGCAGACTGCATATGAAGTCTCTTCAGGAGTTTCTGGATGCCAGGTGGCAACAGGTATCGGGCTGCTGGAACGACAAGATCACCCTCACTCCGGCATTCCGCCAAAATCTCCGTTGGTGAAATCATCGCTAGCACCTCACGCAAGGTGCTTCCTTTCGCCACCTGTCACACCAGGCCACAGTAAAAACCAATGCCTCTCCCTTAAGTTGACGGCTTGCCTCCTGCAGCCTAGAATTTGGACAGTTCGAATTACCTTCAGAATGCAGAAAGATTCTGGCAAAGGCTAGAGCTCCATCTACTATATCCTTCTACAAACAGAAGCGGAAACGCTTTACTGTATGGTGTCAATCGCAACGGCTCGACCCTTTTCGCAATAAGGATAATCGGATTCTGCCATATATTTCTGTCATTGGTGAAGGCAGGACTTGTACATGCTGTTAGGCAAATTTTGTATGCAGTACCCTCTGGGAACACTACAAACAACTCTGACTATAGGTATAGGAAACTGAACCTTTGGTATATGCTTGTACTACACAGTTTTGGTAGCGTGTTGAGCAGCCAGGCTTATCTCAAGAGGGGTCAGTGTGAGCTGTTGGGGAGTTACACAGAGATTCACAGTGACAAGTATTCAAATAAACACTTACACTCAAGGTTTCTTGAATAAACAATTATTAATTTATGTATCAGTCAGTTAGAATAAGCCTTCTTCAGAAGGGAGCAATATAATAGTAACACGCAATTCTGATGTTTCTTAATCTGCTTAGAATCACATGCTGTGCATAGTCCGACATCCAGTGGTCACTGCGGAGTATTGCATTTTGTTTTTATAGTCGAAAAGGGGACGTCGACAAGGCGTGTCTGTAACACTATCCCTATAGTGACGTGCAGTGTACCCACAACCCCTCACACGTCGAGGTCCCTCAGATTGTTTTTTTCCGCCCAGTTATTAGCCGCCTTTATGCAGAGCTCCTCGAGAGACATTGCGAAATCATTTCCTCGACCCTTGGTCGTTTATTATTATTAATAACTATCACATAGATCCCTCCCTCGACGTAGCTGCCAAGCTGTTCTCCGCCGAGCAAGATCTACGACGGAGGGACGAGCGGAGGAGATCCTTCGGCGCTGCCGAACACGTGGCCTTGCCTCGCCGGCCCAACACAGTAGGGAGAGTGGGGTTGTGTGGTCATTTCTTTGTTTCACTCTGAGAATGCCTTTCTCTTTCCCCTCCCTCTCTTTCGAGGTCGTAATCACATTTCATGCCCTCAGCTATGGAGAGGACGCACTTTAGGTTTTGCCCGCGTTGCAAGGGGAGTTTACCTGGAAAGACAAGCCTAAACGGTGTAATCGTTGCTTGCCCCTCGATCACAAAGAGGACGGCTGTGCAGCCTGTAAGTTACTTAAACCCAAAACTTTAAAGGACCGCAGGGTCAAAAGGTGGGCAGTCTATGCGATGTCTAGGTCTGACTCCCCGCCAGCTGCCGCCGCCGCCGAATGTGATGAGGACAGTGATTACACGGCCTCCACAACGGAGGTTGTAGACCTCTCGAAGGAGCGTTCCCGCTCCTCCTCGTCCGTCCCTGGCCCCGACAAGCCTGGCTCACGCCCCTCTTATAGGGATGAACACCCCGGCGACAAGGACGACAAGGACGAACACAGAAAAACACATAAGCACATACTCCATGGCACGCATTCGTCGAAGACGAAGGCAGCCATAGCGTCAACCGAGGCGTAGGGTCCACCGGCATCTTCCGCCGACCGCAAGGTTCGCAAGCCCTCCCCGCCACTGCTTCCGTGACCGGCGACTAGGCTTTCTGTAAATAAGGGCGCTAACCCCAAATCCTCAGGCGACGCGCCTCGCAAGAGTGCGTACGTTGCCAGTAAAGACTCGGCACTGCCTAGCGCGATGGTGAGCGATCCCTCGACGGAGAAGCTGATCGCCGAAAGCCTCGTGCGTATAGCTTCTAAAGACGGCCAGAGACGGACGACGGGTGACACGTCGAAGACCGCTCACAAGGCCAAAGAAACGCTGAGGACGCCGGAGGGTAGGCTGGGACAGCTCCCACCGTCGACAGAAGACCCTAGCCAGCGAAAAGGTTTCTCAGAAGGCGAAGGGACCCTATCTTCGACGCTATGGGACAGAACTAAGCAACTACAGGGAGAGGAAACTCCCTTTTCACTCCCAGACCGCTCTGGCCTACCTTACTGGACTGTAGAGAGGTTCCAGTCATGTATGGACAAGCTAGACAGGTTCATGGCCATCCCAGAAAATAGGACACCCAAGAGGCCAAGGGAGGTACTCCAGGAGGGGCCAAGGACTAAATACCCGAAGCTCTTTAACCCCCTACAGGAAGACATGAACTCTTACGGCCTCACTGAAGAGGACTCTCACTTCCAGGAAGAAGATGAGTTTGTGAATAATGAAGACCAACAAGAGGAAGAAGGTTTTCATGATGACACTAACATAGGTGAGGAGGGCTACGAGGAGGACCCAGGTGAAGGTGGCTCACAGCCCTGGCAGTCGCCATCAGGGTCTACAGACCCCGAAATTATAGACATTTCTTCTCCTCAGACCACACCGGTCAGGAACCCATCTCCAGTAGACGATCAGCCCACCTTCAATGCGCTACTGAGGAAGGCAGAGCACATTTTGAAAACCTCCCACTAGTCAAACTATTCCTATCCTCGCCTCGGTTAAGAGACTACTCACCCCATCGCTGTCCACCCCCGCGCTGGTAATAGGGGTCAATCCAAGAATCGAGAAATTGTTCTTACCCTCTCAGTCAGACCCATTATATATCAGGGGTCACTCAGTCCCGGACTCCTTAGTGGGGACTAACACAAGGAAGAGGGCTGGGTTCCACTGTCAACCAGCGAGGCACCCCCAGATGAAGAAGGGAAAAAGCTTTATGCCTTGGGCAAAAGAATTACCGCCTCGGCAGCGTTTTCAATTAGGATTGCCAATAATAATACATTGTTGGCAAGCTATGCTGATGCTCAATGGGGGGAAAGCTTAAGCAGGACATCGAAGAAGCCCCTGAACCTCTAAAAACTCGCTTATTGGCTCCAGTTACAGAAGGAGCTCTGGTCAACCAGAGCATCATTAAGAACACTCTTGATGCGGCAGAAACTGCTGGCCGTTCTTTGGTGCAGGGAATTCTGCTGAAGCATCACGTCTGGCTTCGCAGTTCCGGTTTCAAGGCAGAAACGCAGGCGTCACTCATTAATAAGCCAATAGAAGAGTCAAATCTCTTTGGAAGGGCAGTGGACGACGCACTGGAAAATGCAAAGAAAGAATTCAACTCCATAAAGACCTTAGACCAAATCTCAAAGCCTCCAAACAGGCGGGGATTTGGCAACAAGCGCTTTTTTCGTGGCCAACGCCAACAGCAGCAGCAGCAACAGCATTACTCTGCGGGCAACTGGCCCTCTAATCAGGGTACCAGTAACCAGTATAACCAAAGAGGACAGCGCCGTGGCAAGGGCAGAGGCCGGGGCTCCAGCCCCAGAGGCACCCCGGAAAATAACACCAAATGACCCGAAGGTTCGGGTCCCCTCCCATGCGTCTCCGGTTGGGGGCCGGATAACATTGTTCCTATCAGCATGGGAGGGAATAACATCAGACTGGTGGGTATTGTCAACCATAGCCCACGGGTACTGTATAGAGTTCAATCGGCCCCCCACCTACAGACCTCCAAGGGGACGACGCCTGTCACCAGAACACCTTGTCATCCTCCTGCAAGAAGTAGAACAGCTGCTACAGAAAGGAGCAATAGAGGTCGTGCCCCTATCTCAGGTAATGGAAGGTATTTATTCAGTGTACTTCCTTGTACCCAAAAAGGACCTAACCATGCGCCCTGTACTAGATCTGCGCCCAGCGAACAAATTTGTAAAACCACAAAAATTTTGTATGGTAACATTACAGGAGGTCATTCCCCTGCTATCTCAGGGGAACTACATGACAACACTGGACATGAAAGATGCATACTTTCATATTTTGATGTTGCCAGCGCACAGAAAATACCTCAGGTTCATGATAGAGGGCAAACACTACCAGTTCAGAGTGCTACCCTTCGGCATAGCGTCTGCACCAAGGGTATTCACGAAGGTACTGGCAGTGGCAGCAGCCCACCTGCGCAGGTTGTCCATACCGGTATACCCTTACCTCAACGATTGGCTCATAACAGGGGAGTCTTACGAGACATGCTTCTCAAACACCCAGAAGACAGTAGACCTTTTGTTCCAACTGGGCTTCTCCATCAACGAGAAGAAGTCCAGCTTAGACCCCAGCCAAATCAAACAATTCCTAGGGGCTCTAATTCGAACAAAGGACGGCCTCGTCTTCCCCTCCAACGAGAGGGTCCAAAATATGCTGTTTCAGATCCCTCAATATGTGGCCGGTCGAGAGGTGACGGTACGCAAAGCAATGCGCTTGCTAGGCATGATGGCGTCATGTATTTATTTGGTACCTCACGCGCGACTACACATGCACCCAATGCAAGAGTGGCTCAACAGCCAGTGGTGTCAGGCCAGCGGACAATGGGACAATCTAGTGGTAGTCTCGCAGGCCTTAGTTCTCTCGCTACAGTGGTGGTTGAAGGAAAACCTGGTAATAGGGAAACCATTCGCCACCCCCGCAGTGGAAGCCACTCTAACCACAGACGCATCCCTCACAGGATGGGGGGCTCACCTATCCCATCAGACTGCTCACAGAGTTTGGACTCCAAGCACATAAACTTACTAGAGCTACTTGCGCTGTTCAAGGCACTAAAAGCCTTCCAGACACACCTACAAAGAAAAACAGTGATGGTCCTCACGGACAGCACCACAGCCATGTACTACCTCAACAAGCAAGGGGGCGCTTACTCTCCAGGACTGTCCAAGCTGTCCCAGAACATCTGGAAGTGGGCTCTGACACAACATGTTCCTATTGTCACAACATGTACCAGGGGAACTCAATCTGCTAGCAGACGAACTCAGCAGAGACTTCCCTCTGCCCTCAGAGCATGAATGGCGGTTACACGAAGACATCGTCTTCGATGTCTTCACACAATGGGGCTTCCCAGAAATAGACCTGTTCGCAACTCTGGAGAACTCACAATCCCACAGAACCGCTCCAAGGGGAACAGTCTCTGGATAACATGGTCAGGGAAATTTGTTTACGACCCCCCCCCCCCTCCGACTCCTCTGCTGAACAAGATAGTGCACAAGATGCACCAGGAACCAGTCACCATGATACTGATGGCCCCGATGTGGGCCCGCCAACCATGGTTTGCGCACCTGATGGAGCTGTCCCTGTCCCCACCGGTGAAACTGCCCTGCCCGTACAACATGCTGTCACAGGACAAGGGCAAGACACTACACCCATGCCCACAGAACATGAATTTAGCAGCCTGACTCCTGAGGTCATAGAATTTGGCCATTTACAACTCCCACAGAGATGCATGGACATTCTCAGAGAAGCAAGAAAACCCAACACTCGCCACTGCTATTCTAGCAAGTGGAAGAGATTTGTCATCTGGTGTAGAGGTAAGAGCATCAACCCAGTCCACTGCTCTCCCACACAAATTGTCCTTTACCTGACCCATTTACTGTACTCGGGTCTAGTGTTCAATTCTATTAAAGTCCATCTAGCGGCACTTTCTACATACACCACCTCTCAACTTAAGGTGTCATGGTGGAAAGTCCCAGTTATCAAAGCCTTCATGGAGGGGGTAAAGAGAATACACCCTCCGATAGCAAACCCAGCTCCCGGCTGGGACCTTAATGTGGTACTTACCAGGCTCATGGGCTCACCCTTTGAACCCATGCACAAGGCAACTCTTAAGGACCTGACTCTTAAGACTGCTTTCCTAATAGCGATCACCTCCATTAGGAGAGTAAGTGAACTACAGGCTCTTTCTATTCTAGACCCCTTTGTAACAGTTCACAAAGATAAGGTGGTTCTACGCACACACCCAAGGTTTGCACCGAAATTCGTATCGAAATTCCATGTCAACCAGTCAATAGAACTACCAACGTTCTTTCAAAACCCTTCCAATTTGGGAGAAAAGAGCCTGCATACACTCGATGTGCGCAGAGCTGTCATGTTTTATATGGAAAGAACTAGGCCACTGAGAAAGACTAATCAGTTCTTGGTCTCGGTGGCAGCAGGAAGAGAAGGAGATGCAGTCTCAAAGTCCACTATATCTAGATGGATTGTTCAATGCATCACTCTCTGTTACACTCTTGCTAAGAGAGAACTACCCTTCAAGCCAAGAGCACACTCTACTCGAGGCATTGGGGCATCCATAGCATTCATTGCAAACGTTCCCCTTGAGTCCATTTGCAAAGCGGCAACCTGGAGTTCTGTACACACCTTTACAAAACACTACTGTCTAGATGCTCACTCTAGATCCGATTCCCAGGTGGGACAAGCAGTATTAAGACATCTTTTCTCTACTGTTCCTTCTCACAACCCACCTCCAACTCCGGGTACTGCTCGCTAGTCTATGCACAGCATGTGATTCTAAGCAGATTAACAAACATCAGAAGTCAATGCATTACTTACCGTAAAAGCATTTCTGATGGTTGTATCTGCTTTGATTCACATGCGCCCACCCTTCCTCCCCGCTCGGATGGAAGGAACATGGACCTCTTTCTACATCTCTCTCTCGTTTCTGTACTCACTCACGTAGAGAAGGCTCCCTCAGGGCAGAAAAAATACAAACAGAGGGACCTCGACGCGTGAGGGGTTGTGGGTACACTGCACGTCACTATAGGGATAGTGTTACAGACACGCCTTGTCGACGTCCCCTTTTCGACTACGAAAAACAAAATGCAATACTCTGCAGTGACCACTGGATGTCGGACTATGCACAGCATGTGAATCTAAGCAGATACAACCATCAGAAATGCTTTTACGTTAAGTAATGCATTGTCATACACTTCAATACTGTACACTCTTAGTTTCTAAATCAGTAAAGACCCTTTTGGGATGGCCCACAGACACAACCTACACTCTTAGGTGACTTCAATAGCTAGGGTGCTGGGGACATTAATATCTTACTGTTTGCATTTAGAATACTGTTAAAAGTTGGCAAAAGGAAAAGGTTATTACAAGAGAACACAAATATTCTTAAGCAGGCAAATACTTTGGGATCCCTACAGCAGAGTCATTCAGTATAGCAGGCTTGGCCAAAGTCAATGGGCAAAAGTCTTACATAGGATGAAGCACTTCTGATAGGTAAGTAGAAAGGTCTTTGCACAATGTTTTGGAAGTCTTTGAAGAAGAGAAGAATCAAATGTAGGGCCACAAGCCGTTAGACTTGTGAGAGATAGAAGATGCAAGCAACTCTACAGCAAGAGGTAAGTTCTCTCAGACTTTGTATAGTACCTTTGAGTTGAAGAAAAGATGCAGCAGATGACTTCTGTTCCTCTGCAGCTCTGCAGATCTCACTGTTCCTGGGCCTCAGTCGTGGGGACAAGAGGGAGGACTTCTGGGGAATCCTGCACTGCAATGAGATGGTCACCGCTCGCTACCGGCTATCTTCAAATCAGTGGCTGTTCAGTGTTTCAGCTCCTCGCGTCTACCGCAAATAGCAACAGAGCAGTTCCTGGCTGTCGAGATGGACTTTCTTGCATCTGGGGGTTCTGCACTCGGTTGCGGGGGCTCAGGCTCTGTCAGTCCTGCTTTCTGGGAGTCCAGAGGATCTTCCTGGAGCTCTAGGCCAGCTTAAAAGCAACACACAAAATCTGGTGTTCCTCTCAATGGCTATAAGGTTTCCAGCAGCAACTCTGTGGAAATTCAACCAGCTCCGTGAAGGATGTCCAGGTGGCTTACTTTGGAGTTAATTGGTCCCACCAACTCAAGGGGAGAAGTAGTCCTTACAGGGGCTTCTCTGTGTATACGAATTTGGAGTTTCAGCACAGCAACAGGGCTTCACCGGGCGAACCAATGGTCCAGGGGCTGCAGTAGGTGTCCTCTTCAAGTTCTTCTTGGATTCCTTCGTCCTGTGGTCGACTCTGCCTTCCAAGACAAAAGCCTCGCCTTTTATTCAGTTCTCTCCCATTCATTCCTGCCTAGCTGTCAATCACCCAGCAGGGTGGCTGTCTTTGTCGGACAGTCAGCCGGCCAATCACTACAGAGTGCATTTGGGTCTCCTAGGAGACTAAGCACAGGGTGTTTCGGGCACCTCCCTCATTTCCTGCCTACCCCAGACACCCTGGAGCCAGAGGCGGGCTCTATTTGTGAATCCTGCCAAAGGCAAAGCGGAAAATGGGACCAAACCTGGTTTGGCGTGCAGAGTAAATCTCAAGAAGGACCTTTCCACAAGGAAATGGCGAAAAAAAGAAGACTGGGGCCATTTTGACAAAAATGGTACCCTTGGGTGCTTTACTGCAGCTGCGCAGCTGCGAATGCAGCCCGCAGAAAATGCACACCATGGTAGTTAAACGAAACCACTGCCACTAGCCATTCAGTGAGGAAAGAGTAACATAAAATTGTTACATGAGAATCTAGACAAAGGGGGGATACTAGGTAACCCCTCCAGCACCCTATTGTAAGATAGTGTGTGCTCGGTCTAGAAAGTTACAAATGTAAGTAAAGTCAATTTCACTTTACTGCTCTGGGAAACAGTAGTTTATCCCAGAGAAGGTATTTAAACCTTGGGGAAGTCTAACAGACTTCCCTGTGCCACTGCACTGAAGGTGCTGGGTGACATAATGTAAAAGATGATGCCTATGGAGTTTGTCAGACTCAACCAAATGAAACACAAAACTCGGAAATCACTCTCTCCAGGTTAAAAAAATCAAGTCCTCAAAATCCAGCAAAGTTGCTGGAGGGGTCTCTAAGGTGGAGGGAATTAGCAAATGTTTGAGAATTCTTCCTAACACATGCATCCATTGAAGCCCATCTTGCCGCTTCTCTCGCTAGACTCGCAAAGCTGGCAAGCCTTCCTTATGGTCTCACAGACTGGTTAAGGAGTTACTCAAAAATCTGTTCCAGGCATTCCCTCTGTTAAAGTCCCCAGCGCCAGCGTGGGAGCTTAATGTGGTTCTCTCCAAGTTAATGGGTCCTCATTTGAGCCCCTTAAGCTGTATCTCTAAATCCAGCTCGATCCTTTTCATCTGCCTGTCTTGCACTGCTTTCCTCGCTATGAGTCCCCCCCACCTGCCGTAGCACAGCTTTGAAAGCATCCCAGATGGAGGTCCCCGCCACCTCCTGGGTATCATTTCTGGCAAAATATTGCCTGATTTTGTTCCACTATTACCCTGTTTCAGTATCTCTGAAGGGTATGTCCAGCTCCACATACTGCTCTTTTGCCACCTCAATAGCATAGTAAATATAAGCGGGCATGATCTGATAGAATAGGGCCCACCTTCAAACATTCTATCCAGCCCACCAAAGTCATGGACGTCCACACATAATCAATCCGCAAATACATACGGTGAGCATGTGATTAAAAGGGGTACCCTGAGGTATCCCCATTTTATTTTAAAGTGTTTTTATTGGCATTTAGATTTACAGCAAACATAGTCAAATTATAAATGCTTATTGAGATTGTAGAATGGGAAGGGGTAGCGGGAGGAAGGGGACAGGAGGAGGTAAGGGAAGAATGCCAACGGACAACAAAACTTTAACAAACAACTGAGGTCATGAGAGTCCGGGGTTCCCTTTGGAGCTTCTCTGGCAGCGGAGCGGAGTAGCCTGTCTCCCGAGGGTTGGGTGCGTTTACTGGGTGAGGTGGATCTGGTAATCCTGGGTTTTAGTTCCATTTATATGTCCAGTTTTCCGGCCAGCATGGTATTGTTCATGGGGGTTTGTCATCCGACAGGTGGAACATGTCCCATAGCAGTGATTTCCAGGCTTCATATGTCATAACTGGACTTTCTCCGGTTTTGGGTATTCCTTCTCCCCATAGTCTGGTTTCCGTTTCAGACCACTGTTCTAGTTCTTTAAGCCATTTAGTGTAGCAAGGGCCGTTGCGGATTTCCATGTCATGGCAATTGCCCTTTTGGCTAACATGCAGGCTATGTCCATGAGTTTGATGATGTGTCTAACCTTGCTTAACCGGGGGTAGGATCCTAGCAGACATTCCTTAGGTGTCCATTCGTAACGGGTCAGACCCGCTTTCCTGCACGCTTGTTCAACTTTGGTCCAGAAATTCTGTATCTTTGTGCAGCTCCAGAACATATGCGCCATTCCCGCATCTTCCAGATTGCATCGGGGGCATAGTGGAGCCGGGGGTTTGCTGAATTTGGCGATTCTGCGAGGGATCATATAAATTCTATGAAGCATGTTAAGCTGAATTAATCTCAATCTCGCATTTATTTACACTTCTCTGGGAAACTATAGGGTTCTTTCCCATTCCTGTTCGGTAATGCTTGTTCCCAGGTCTGCTTCCCATAAGCTCTTTAGTGCTTCGGTCTTGGGATTAGGCCTGTCAGTGAGCTGTGCGTATATCCTGGAGGTTGGTTTCCAGCCGTCACCCAGGTTGTGCATTAGGGTGAGGGTCGGGTCCGGTTCTGGTTCCTGTGGCCATTCTCTCCATTTTTGTTTAGCCACCTCCCTGATTCTCCAGTAACGAAGGTGCTGGCCCTTGGGGAGTCCGTCCTCATTTACTAGGGAGTGGAGCTCTCGAAAGGAGTTTCCTTCATGCATGTCTCTCCAGGTGTAGACCAATGCCTTTCCCTAGTCTTATCAGCGCCAGTTCATCTCTATTAGAGCAAATGTCGGCAATGAGTAGAGTCTCCGGTGAGTATGGGTTCTTTAACTTCTGCAGTTTCAGCAGTCTATCCCACACTTTGCGGCCCAGCTGGATAAGCAGGGGAACTTTCGCCATGTATTTCCAGCAGACCCAGAGAATCTCCTGCAGTCGCACTGGTGCGATCAAGTGGCTCAAGAGGTTGGTCTCCGAGGTGGAGTCATCCGCAAGCCACCTGGCCACAAAGGCGAGTTGGGCAGCCAGGAAGTATCTCTCTAGGTCCGAGAGTTGAACTCCGCCTGACTTATATGGAAGTGTTAATGTGCCAAGGGCGAGCTTGTGTCTGGAACTCCCCCACACCAAGTCCTTCAGTAGTGTGTTCAGCTGCTGAAAGAAGGTGGCCGGTATGTAATAGTGGATGTTTTGGAAAATGTACATGAAACGTGGTAGTACTATAATTTTTGCGATGACCACTCGGCCCATCATTGATAGTGGAAGCCTGGTCCAGAACCTCGTTGATTTTTTTGAGCCTCTGTATTACCACCAGGGTATTGCCCCCATCTGTCTCGGGGGTGTGCCAAATATTGATGCCCAGGTACCTAAATGTATGCCGTTCCCAACTTCTGGGAGTGCCGGAGCGTGGATCTACCAGACCTGCTAGTGGGAATATGCAAGACTTCTCTGGATTGAATGCTATCCCTGATACCTGGCGAAATTTCCTAGTACCTCCAGGATTGTGGGCATATTGAGTTGCGTGTCTCTTAGTTAAAGTAAGACGTCATCGGCATACAGCAAGATCACGTGATATCGGCCCCCGATGTTTATGCCTGCGTCAAAAAATTGCATCCTAAAAAATATTGCCAGCGGTTCCAGCCCAAGTATGTATAACATTGGGGAGAGGGGACATCCCTGCCTGGTGCCTGTCTGTATATCCCAAGGTGCAGACACCGTACTTCAGGTTTTTACCCTCGCCCTTGGTGTACTGTATAAAATCTCGACCTAGTGGATGAAGTAGCCGCCCAGGCCGAATTGTTTCAGGGTGGCTAGGAGCCACTCCCAGTATATGGAGTCAAACGCTTTAATGGCATCTAGGGAGATTACTGCGTAGGGTTCTTGCAAGCCTGTTGTGTGTGCTATGATATGTTGTAGCCTGCGCAGGTTTGCCGCTGTGCTACGGCTCGGGACAAACCCATTTTGATCCTCATGTACTAGGGCCCCAATAATCTTGGATAATCTATTGGTGAGTATGGTAGTGAGGATTTTTACGTCGTAATTAAGGATGACTATAGGTCTATACAAGCCACACTCAGTGGTTGGTTTCTCGGGTTTGGGTATGGGAATCACTAGGGTCTCATACTGTCTGGTAACACCCCAAGTTCGAAGGCTTCCTTGTAGACGTCATGTAAAATTGGGGTTAACTCAGCTGTGAAGGTTTTGTAGAACTCCGGGGGTAATCCATCGCTCCCAGGGGTTTTACCGGCAGACAGCGCTTTAATCGCCTCCTGTATGTCTTCGGTTGTAAGCTCCTGATTTAGTGTTTCCCCTTGGGTGCCCTCTAGTGTGGGAAGGCCTATTTCGTCCAGCGTATTGTAGATGTCGCCTTGGGGAATAATGGTATTGTGGCTGTATAAGTGTGAGTAGAAACCTTTTGAATGCCCCGTTAATCCCAGTTTGTGTAGTATGTGTCATGGGTATCGGGCAGGTAGTTGGGACAAGCTGGGTGGAGGCTTGGCAGGCCTGGCATAGGCACACAAAGAACCCATAACAAATCCCTCCTTTCATTCCTTCCTAGTGTTTGTAGTAACTTCCTGGTTACCACTTCCTGTTGCCAAACAGGAAGTGCCTAGCTCATGAGCTCTCTAGTGTTTGGGTGTGGCTGGCTATATAAGCCACACCCTAGATTCTTCCAGTGCTTCGTGTTGCTTACTGTGAGCTGTATCAGCAATACACTTGCCGTGCTCTGGATCAGCCAGCATCTGCTTACCTGCTCCGGATCATCCTGTTTCTGCTTACCTGCTCTGGATCATCCTGCTTCTGCTTACCTGCTCCGGATCATCCTGCTTCTGCTTACCTGCTCCGGATCATCCTGCTTCTGCTTACCCGCTCCGGATCATTCAGCTTCAGCTTACCTAGTTCTTACAGTCAAGAGGGGACTTCTACACCGGCACCTGTAAGAACAAAGAAGAACGGCATTAACACACGCACATCAGTAACGCTGCGCATACTCACCAAATCTTCCCGTGACGCTGGAATCCAGGTTAGTTGCACGAGCGCACAAACTCCTGTAAGAAAGAAGAGACCTTATTCATTGCGCTCGCTCCAATAACGCTGGAGCTTATTTCACTGCGCTCTCTCTCTCTCTACGTGGTGCATACTTACCAAAAGCCTCTGTGCAAACTTACCTAACCACCAAGTCTCCAGTAGCGCAGAATCTGGACTCGAGGCACTAATACCACATCATTTCTTCTACAAGGGAAATGGAGAGACTTTACCAGGCGCGCTAGAATTGAAGGCGCTGCGCAAACCTACCAGCAGCTAGCTTCTACACGCAGCACTACTCGCCCACAAAAATACCGGCAAACAAAGACAATACGGACAATTTTGGACACTCAACATTCTCTGCGCAACGTTCACTTGTGGGAAGGACTTTATAGCCAGTGAAGAAACTGGCGCCTTGAACTCTCGGCCTCGCTGTGAAGGCATAAAACAGTGTTTGGCATCTGAACTCGGCCTACAGACATTGGCACCAATCACATGAGTGAATCGCGCCCCTGTAAATACAGGATGGAGTGCACACCCTACTAAAGATCAAGGTAAGCCCATAGGGGGACATCACAGCACACAGTAAAGAGAAGGGAAGGGCCCAGGGGAATCGGGTGAATTCAGGTCTGAGTGTACACCTTGTATTTGACAGGTATTCCTCCGGGTGAAACAGGGCAAGTGAAGACTCGGGACAACGGAGGCTCGTCCATCGCTCCTGCAGAGACACAGGTGAGTGTTACAGTATGTGTAGTACCTGTCTGGTCTTGGATTTCGAGGATTGGGGTTTTCAGATTCTCTTTTTTGCACAGCTACAAGAGTAGCCTGCCTGGTTTGTCTCCTTCCGAGTGGGTCCTGGTGATTTATGTGGCATAGTCAAATTTAGCTAGTCTGGCCCAGGCTTCTTGGCAGTTTTTCCTTATTGTGGCCATTTCTCTTTCAAATTCTGTGGATTTATCAGGCGAGGCTTCCAGTCGTTTGATCTTCTCCTCCCCGACCCTCTAGTTCTTCCTTGAGCGTCCTCCTGATCCAGCCGGCACTGGCTATGACTTCCCCCCCTTACTACAGCTTTCAGGGCTTCCCAGATAGTACTCCATCTGTTCACACTTCTTACGTTGTTATCCATGTATTCCACAATTGTGTCGCAAAGCTCCTCTTTGAACGCACCGTCCGTTAGGGCGTCCTCCACATCGGTGTGGGGGGCCTGGGGCCTTTCGGTTTCCAAACCATAAGGAGCGGGGGGTGGTCGGATATGGGTCTGCCTAGGTAGGAGGCAGATTCAGTTTGAGGGAGGTGTGCTCTGTCTATCAGCAGGTAGTCTATACGGGTGTAAACCTCATGCAGGGACAAGTAGTACGAGAATTCCCTACCTTCAGGATGCAGGTTCCTCCACACCTCACACAAGTACGGTTCTTGTATGGTTTTCCGTAGGGTGGAAGAAAGTTGGTTGGTTGGAGGAGCAGATCTGTTGAGAGCAGGGTCACTGACGCAGTTGAAGTCGCCTCCCCGTATGAAGAAGCAGTCTCTGTAGGGGGCTAGCTTCGATTGAAGTTTGGCGAGGTACGTGTTGACCAAGCACACTTCTTTCTGTTCGATACATCCTCAGAGTATGAGGTACCTGCCCTCAGGGTCCGCCTCCTTTGACCAGAGTTTGAAAGGCACCTTGCCGCTTATCCATGTTTGGACTCCCCTGGCATATTTGGAGTACGTTGTTCCAAAGCCCTGACCGCCCCACCAGTCGGGGATACGAGAGTCGACCTCTGCAGTGAGGAGTGTTTCCTGGAGCATTGCAATGGAAACATGCTTCGGTCTCAAAAAGGATTTTATTCTGTTTCTGCGCATGTAGGACCCCATTCCCCTGACGTTCCACGTCAATATCTTGATGTTGGCTGCCATGTTTGCAGAGTTGGACCCCTGGCCCGTTGTGATGTGCCCCTCGGCTCCATAAAGTAATTGTGTTGAGGACTACTGGACCCCTTGACCTTTGAGAACAAAACTAACCAAACTTGTCCAAGTGGACCAACTGCACCAGTCGTGCAGTTTACTGCTTTGTTCGGGTGCCCCCGCTCTGCCAAGGCCTTTCCAGGTCATCTTGAGCAGGTGTAATGCGTCATCAACGTGCTGTCGCGAGTCTGTTCGCTGGGGGTTGTTTTAGGTCGGATTGGTGGGCCGACTCCCTCCTGTCTTGTGTTATGTAAACCATGGTTACGTTGCGCCGTCCGTTCGTTGTTGGGTGATCCTGTACTGTAGACTTGGCGGGCGAGGCACGGTGTCTTCTCCTCGCCGTCCGCCAGGTTATTGTGCTCTAGCCACATAGTGGCTGTCGCCGGAGATTCCCGAAAGATTGCTCTGCCTTTGTATATTATCTTGATTCTCGAAGGATACATTAGCATGTATTTGATATTTAACTGGCGCAGTCTGGCCTTAATTGGCACAAAAGAATTCCTTGCCCTTTGTGCTAAAGGCGTATAGTCAGGGTAGATGGCGATCTTGGCATTGCCTCTTTTGATTTCCCCGCCTTCCCGGGAGAAGCGCAGGATGATTTCCCTGTCTTGGAAGTTCAGAACTTTGGCTATCATGGGGAGTGGGCAAGATCCCGGTGGTGGCTTCTGCAAGGTCCGGTGTGCTCGCTCGACTGCGAAACCGTGTGAGAGGTGGGCATCGCCTATTTCTTGCTGTAGGAGGGTTTCTATGAAGTTGGTGGGTTTGGGACCTCCCATTCCCTCGGGAATTCCAAGAAGGCGCACGTTATTGCATCTGGAGGGCCCTTCGGCATCTTCAGCTCTTTCTTCCAAGAACGTTGCGTTTCTCAAGCTCTTGGACTCTCCCTAGTATGTCTTTGAGGGACTCAGCTGGCTCCTTCTGCGCTGCTTCCGTGGTGGACACGCGATCTGTGAGGTTGCGTAGGTCTTGTTGCAACAACATCATGTCTGCCTTCACCACCCCGATTTTGGTGTCTATGAAGGAGCGTAACCCACTGACCTCCAAGATTTGGTTGTCCTTATCTTTCTCCACAGATGCTGTGGGACCGGGGTCGGGTTCCTTGGCCCATTGGTCCAAGTCTTTGGGTTTGCCTGTTGTGAAGGACTCCATAATGGTATTCTTAGTTTTGCCCTTGATGTTCGGCATAGCTACTTGTAGTGCACCGGCTCGTCTGCTGGGTGGGGTGATCTCTCCGACACTTGGGATCCAGTCGAAGGTCCAGTCGCCAATCGTGAGTCACAGGTGACTGCTGTGTAGAGAGCGCCCATGTGCAGTAGTGGGTTGACACTAGGTTCTCCTGGAGGCTGAGGAGGGAGGTAGTTGGCAGATGGGGAGTAACTACAGGTTAGCTTCCGCAATATGGCATAGTGCCTTCGGTCCTTGTGCGGGGAGCTCGTTGCAGCGTCTCTGTGCTTCCTTCTGTAGCGTGTGCCCCAAGGAAGGGGAAAGTGGACCCCAGGGGGTTCAGTGTGTCCCTGCCTGGTACAGTGGAGGAACACTAGCAGGGGCCGAGCCCACCGGGCCAGCACAGTGATCCGAGCTCTGTACCGCTCTGTGGGTCTGGGCTGCGTTCTTTGTGGTTGTAGGGGCCTGCTGGCTGCTGTAGCGGCTTGGCAGCAGGGGGCCAAGCGGCCTGAGGACCGCCGTGTCCCAGGTGCGTGCAGTTTAAGAGCAAGGCACCGCGGATCGGATGTGCTGCTGTGGGAGACACCAAGCCGAGGCCAGCGGTGAGGGTAGCAGGCTGCCAGATCCCAGGTGGCGCTGCTCGGTAATGTAGAGTTCCTTACTATCTGTTGATATGCAGAAGCAGCTTGTAGGTGGAGGAGTCCATCAAGACTTGCATGTGATGATGGGGTTTAACGGGTGCCCATCTTGAGGTGTGCCGAGCGCGCAACGTGTGCGCAGAGCTGTTTGATGCAGTGATTTTCTCTGCCGGTATATGGTGCGTTGATGGGCGCAGGCAGCAGCGTGGAGCCTGTGAAAGTTGTGGTGGCTCTGGAGCAGCGGGCAAACAGCTGTTAAGAGCGCTCGGGTTAAATGTCAGGTGAGCGAGGCAGCAACCAAGATGTATTTGTGGGGCCATGCTTACTGTAAACTGTCCACGGTCCCAGGAGCGACGGGCTTCCTTGTTGGGCCGTCTGGTGAGCGGGTCCAGTGTGCGCGAGGAGGGGAGGTGGCCGATGATGCTGACGGGGCGCTCTGGGTGGGTGAGGAGCCCGACCCTGACAGTGTATACTGATCTTCCAGGGGTGCCGATGCGCTACACCGCTTGGCGCACTCGGCCTGTGTCGAGAGCAGACGCTGGACCGGGCCTCCGGCCCCTCCTCTTCCCACTGGCCGGGTGCCGGCGGCAAACTCTGGGTAGATAATGCCCGCGGGGGCACAGTAGGGGAAGGGGGTGCCAACACTGGGATTCCGGGGCCGAGACACAGACCCGGCCTGGGCCTCTCGCCTTGGGTCGCGGTGTGCCGCTGCTCTCTCTTTACGGCCCCTCCTGCCTCCGGGGTTTAGAGCCGGAGCACGGCCGCCATCTTTGGACACGGAGGGGCCGAGTTTCAGAAGCCGTGTTCTTTGGAAGCCAGCTCCAGTTTTCTCCCTAAATTGCAGTCGGGGGTGCAGGATCAGGTGCTCCAGATAGGCATATGGTTATATCTGTTGTAAAATGAGGTTAGCCGTATTTGTGAGGATCGATGACAGGATGAAGGCAGGAGCTTGGCAAGGACACGTCCTTAGTCCATGGACCCAAGCCACGCCCCCTACCCTAAGGAATCCCCATACAATGTGCGCCATACATCCTTAAGCGTCAAGGCCCCTATTCTAGCTAACAGGGCTTTCATCGGCGACACCTTACCAATGTAGATTCGGGCACTCCAATCCATTTGCAGGTCCCATGCCAAATTACAATCACCCATCAGTAGAATGTGTCTAGGGCTCCCAGTACCGTTCTAATGAAACCATCTTGTCCTGAATTTGGCACGTAGACCGAGGCCAAAGTTACGTTGAACATTCCCACACTAAATTTGACAAAGATATATCTACCCCCTTTGTCTCCCTTTGTGTCCAGAATACATTGGTTTGGCATGTGTCTAAATGCTATTACAGTGCCCTCAGTTTTCCCCTCAGCGTTCAACTGGTAGATAATCGGATATCCCTTCAGTTTCTGCTTAAATCTGTCGTTATTAAGCACATGTGTTTCGTGAAAGGCTAAAAGTGTTCCTCTGTTCGATAATGCTCAGTTTTCTTCCATTTGATCAGGGAATTTAGACCCTGTACTTTAGGAGTCAAGGTTTTGAACTATGCGCAAGTGTAAAAGCCCTCCCCTTGTCCCCAGAGACCCAGGCCCCTGTAGCCCGTGCCGTTCTCTCTGTGTCTGTCGGAGACTTCCCGGTACCCTCCACTGCTATGCCCATGACCTGTATGTGTTCCCCTGTCTGGATCCCTCCCTCCCGTTCCCTACTGGATTCAAGTGACCAAAGGGCCCCCCACCCTTCGGTCTCTTGCCAATCTCCCACCCTAAACACAACCTAAACTGTATTGTCACCCCGTTGTCCCCATAGGCTGACCATTTCACTCTTCGTCTACCAAGCCTGCCCTCCTACCTCTCTGTATTGGTCTCCGGGGTTGTGCACTTACAAACAGCCCTGTGATGTCTCCAAGTCAACATGGGAGTCCCCCTCTCTGAGCCTTTCTCCCCACTTACATCCATTCCCATGGTCTCCTCCATGGGGGGAGCGAGGTAGCCCTGGTTCCCGCGGGCTGAGAGTCCTCTTCGTTAAGATGGAGGCTGGCCTCCACCTCTTCAAATTTAGGTATGCGATGTTGCTGCCCCTCCCAAGTGAACGAGATGCCAAAGGAAATGTCCATTTGCATTTTGTCTTCTTTTGTATTAGAAATCTGACTACGGGGCCCATCGCCTGTCGTTTAATTAGCATAGATTGGGCAAGGTCCTGAAACAACTGGATCTCCGTGCCATTCACTTTTGTTGGCCCAGTGGTTCTTGAAGCAAAGAGAATTATTTCTTTCTGGCTATATTTGGAGAGGTCCACCAGAACATCCTGTGACCTGGCCCCCGGCTCCCTCTTTTTGGGCTCACCCGGTGGATCCGGTCAATTGGTATCACTGTTTCCTGGTCCTCTCCAATGATGTCCCTAAAGATACTTAGAACTGTCTCCTTCACGTCTTTAGCCTCAATGATCTCCGAGAGATTCTTTATATGAATATTCGCTCTCCTCAACCTGTTCTCCAAGTCTTCACACTGTAGTTCAGGTCAGGCTTGTTCAACATGCGGGCCGCAATACGGCCCTCCAGGCAGTTTTCTGTGGCCTGTGTATCTTAAACTAAAATGTTAACATTGCACTGCAGTTTCCAGCCTTTGTCCCTCCTTCTAGGCCCAAAACAGCTTTCTGTTGGCTGCTGTTCTGCTGAGTAAGGGGGTGGGAGCAACTCTTTGACCTCACTGCTTGCCTGGTAGAACGCACTACGGAGGGTCCAGTGCCGGATTGGAAAACTTCATTAATAATGGGAGTAGCAGGTAAGTGGCTGATCTGCAAGTACCTTTGTATGCCCTCCTCTTTTTAAGCAAACCCGCCACCCATTGCACGAGTGGCAAAGAGACAAATCACAGCATTAATTTGCTGGTTCCTCGAAGTGTCACTCTGGTTCGGCAATCTCTGTGCAGCTTTCGTTCACCAGCTTTTCCTCTCCACTGCGCGCAGTTCCCCTGTAACCCAGCCCCGAACATGGCTTTGTGCACCTGGAGTCACTAAGTGCTATCAGTCAGCAGAAGCCCTTTGCCAGCCTCACTGCTTGTGTTGCTCAGAATGAATTGGGTTAATTGACACTCACTGTCTTTATTTTTTCAACGTTATTGTAAGACTGTAACAATATTGCAGAAAAAAAGAAAATACAATAAACACATCTTTCCCCCCATTTGAATTGCAAACACTTAGCTTTGCGAGACATAAGGAGAGGCTTGCTGCTTCACAAAGCTGTGCACAGGTTTTGGGATCTATTTTTCTAACCTAGGTAGTCATAGGAACTGAGGTTGGTCTGTGGCCCACACACATATACATCTATTTATATATATGTATGTATGTGTTCTAGCAAGCAAAGTCTGAGTGGAAGTAGACGTAGATTAGAACCACACATCAAGGGAAAGCCCACCTGCCTGTGTCGAAACAGGAGTTCCTTTATTATTCAGGCAGTGTCCAGGAGCCCCAGGCAATATATAATAGTGCAGAGGTAAGAGCACTATCCTTTTACTCTGGGTTTATCTGCGTTAGCATCTAGCTGACAGAGCAATTACTAATTTTTCAGTGGCAGTTTCGTCTTTCAGCTCCCCTCTGGCTGTCTGCCCCATGAGATTAAGAGAATTCCTTTGTATCCGTTCTTATTCAAGTAACCCAAGGGTGCCCTGAACTGACAACTTGTATATTACACGTCAAACATTGTATCACTATGGCCACTGTTCTACATGTGAAAATCCAGAACGTGTTACACAACCTAGTCCCCGGGAATTCCGTACTCGGGTGGCCAGGGACAGGCCATCGCTTTTGGATCCTGATTCTGGGACTGGACAAGCGAGGGAGGATCACCTGGGTAGGGGGTCCTCGGAGTGGGAAAGAAGCACCTGATTGTGAGACATGGTATCCCCCTTTCCCAACAGCCCATCTAACCCATGTCCCTACCTATTTTATGAGAAACTACAGCTCCCATAATTCCTCCCCTTTTCACACTGACAACACTACTGAGTCGAGGAAGATGAGGAATGAGGCCAGGAAGAGGACCTCTAATGACTTGCAATGGCGCTGTCCCTTTAATGAAATCAGGCAGAATCGGGCATGTAATCCTAGCCACTTGTTAACACTCCCTGTCAGGATAAAAGGTGGCGCGCACAGGCACACTCTAAGCAAGGCTTGGTACAAGAGCAAGCAGCTCTTCCGAAGCTAATGCGAACCAGGCTATCGGAGTTGGAAGGCCAAGGGTCTGATCGGCCCTTGCGGATAACGAGAGGGAGCCAGGCGAGAATTCCATACTTTCGGAAAGCCGTAAGCGTTCCAAGACTGAAAGCGATTCAGAAGAAAGGATATTCCTTCAAAGTGCTTCAAGGTGGCCTGGTTCCCTCCCAGGTGAACACCGAAGTCGGGAGGAGCAGAGGAGGTATTGGTAACGGCCCTGAGTGCTACATGAAAGGCATTGAAGAAATAATCCCTATTATCTATTATCACGACCAGTGAGTTATCAAAGGCAACAAAGGCCCGGTTTGTGTTAAAGGCAAATTAAACTGTAACAAGATTTGAAGAGTTGAAGGTTGCACGTCTGCCAATAAAGGCGTAATAGAAAAGATAATTGCTATGATGAGAGTATACAAAGTAACAGTGGTCCTGCAAGGCGGAATCGCACATTCGAAAGTCTCTGTAAAATGTTTGAAGTTGAGATAAAGCGGGAAATGAAGGCAAGAAAGTAACTGCACTCCTGAATGAAAGTTGATTGAGTGGAAAACCAAAGTATATGAACTTTAAGCACGCCAAGAGGACAAAGTAAAGAAATGATAATTCCAAGGAACTACAAGTACCAAAAAGCATTGGTGTTGAAAGTTAATGAAGATTGTCAAATTGTTTAAAGAGGGGTCAAAGTGGTCATGCAGAGGTCTACGTAAAACATTGCAGTTTCAAAAGTCTTTGACAGTAAAAGTAAAGTAAGATAAAAGTTGTATGAAACGAAACTTGGGGAAGGGGGGACCCCCACAAAGAGAAAAGAGGGTTTGAGCCCGGCGGAGGGAGACTCGGGTGAGAAGTGAAATTACAAATGTTTGTGAAAAGAAAGACAGGCTCGAGTACGGGGGACGGAAGCCTGCTCTGAACTGTGGTAAAGTACAAGTTAAGGGTTGTACAGCGCATTTGTGGCAAGGTGGACAAAGCCTTAAGAACTTGTTGAACTGTCAAAAGCTTGACGCCTAAGCCTGAACTGTTGAATTGTACTAGTAAGCCAAAGTGTGCCGGATTGATAGAACTGTGCCAACCACCTATCAGTTTCTATCCTTTTAAGAAACTCTTGAGACCCTGTACCTCTGAACGTGGGGAACGGAGTTGTTACCTAAGCCATTCTGACATTTCTTTTAAGACACTTTTTTCCTTTTTATATTCCCTGTTCCTTTACACATTTGTCATTTGAGAAGGAGGGTAAGGTTCGTTTTTATTTTAGTATAGGCCTTTTTATTTTTACTAGACTGACTTGGACTTGTTTGGTATTTGTTTAATGGTCGAGATTATATATATATATTACTATGAGGGAGACTTCTATTTTAATAGTGCCATACAGTGTGACCCGAATCAACTCTATGAAATTCTAATTTTGGCAGAAAAGGCACATTGAGATAATTTTGCCCCGGTGGTGAAGCCGGGATTTGGCACCATTTTGCACCTTAGACACTTGACCACGTATCTAGCCAGCGCTACCTGGGAGAAATATGTAATTATAATAAGCCACCTTGACAAATATATATAACTCGTTTGTAGCTTTACTCTCACGATCTTGAACAGAATCAAAAGGCAAATCTGTGTCGGGGTAAAACATAGATGACCTTTAGGTTTTGTAAGTGTACTTTGAAGTTTAAAGACACCCAGCAAATTGGACTGTGCGAGAAAGTCACCCGGTGTTACAGGCAACATCAATCATGCTTTTACATGCTTTTGCAGGACAATGCTGGCATAAATTGGGCACAGCCAGCATAAACCTATTTCTGCAGAGGCATATATTGGGCACAACCAGCATGAAAATGTGTTATGTCGGTGGCAGTGCTGGCTTACACTGTGGACACATTGATCATTTAAATGTGTTGTGTTGTAAAATGTTCTTGTGTGCTGTTGGCGATATGGAATTTTAATGAAGGGTCCCCCAGAGATACTCACTGCCACTGACACCAAAAGCTATCTTTGGTACTGGATGGCACATCACTGCATGTGATGCTATTTTGTCAAAGGTCACACAATATCACTTTCTAATGTGATACTTCTTTGGGTGAGGTCGTTGAATTTGGCTCACCAGCCCACTGG
Source organism: Ambystoma mexicanum (assembly GCF_040938575.1). Taxonomy (NCBI): domain Eukaryota; kingdom Metazoa; phylum Chordata; class Amphibia; order Caudata; family Ambystomatidae; genus Ambystoma; species Ambystoma mexicanum. Next base: position 411,348,810 of record NC_090927.1, read on the forward strand.
GTGACAAAGTTAATGCTTCGGCCCCACATTCCAAAAGTTTGGACAAGCCTGTTCTATGTTCGGCTCCACCCTGGAAAGATTTCCTAGTATCTAATTTTTCCTGGCGTCATTCGCTAGATCCTGGAGGGCATTCTCCTTGGCGTCTGTGCGTGCTTCCAAGTTGGCAGTATTCCCTTTTATCTCCTGCAGGGCCTGCTTCATGTCAGTTTTCAACTCTGCAAACTGTAGTTGTAGGGATGCCGTCAGTTTATCTTGGAGGTCACTGAAGCATTGTTTCGGGTTGTCCCCATTCATTGCCATGTTGAGAGAACTGACTGCATCGGTGGAATGCCCTGTGTCCCCTCTGGACTTAAGTGGATCGCTTGCTCACTTTCTTGATGCCAGAACCGCTGAACGCTGCCTGCTGTTTTTGGGGCATTTGTGCAGGAGTAGACCCTTCTTTTCTCTTGCTTCTGGTTATTGAACCCCCCGAACCCCCTGACAGACCCTCAATTTTGCACCTTCAGGTGCTCTCTTCCACGGAATGCACCAATCAGGGGGAGGACACTGCTGAGCAATCTATAAAAGGAGGGTGAGCCCCCACTTTTCCTCTGCTCTCTGGTCTGTAATCCCTGCTCTGCTGCGTTACGTGGGGCCTGTACTCCTCTCCCACTGTCCACCTGGGAGACTGCTGTCAGCCCTCCCCATAATGCACCGGTGCTGGGGCCCGTATTGCCTTGGGCACCCAAGTCAAACTCCTTCACCAGGTTCTCCCCCTGCTGGCGGACCGCGTCCCCACCACTGACCTTACTCGGGCCCGTCGCCAATGTCTTGTTGCAGGCTGTTGCCAGTATCTGCGCTCCTTATTGCCGCAGAAGGGTCCGCCTGCACGGACCCGTCCCATATCTGCTAGCTTCTCCTTTACTCCCGCCGGCACAGCGGGCCGTCCTCGCCTATGCCCAAGAACCCCTCTGTTAGCTGTCTCGCTCTTCCTCGGATGAGAGAGAGTTGGTTTGCTGCACCGGGGATGCCTGGGGCCACCTCCTTTTGCCTCGGGGCCCACGGTCAATGCATTGCCGGATGGGGGCTCTACACGTTTATCTCCCTCCACGAGTATTCTTCTGATCATGGCAAATTCTGGGCGGCCGACCAGGAGATGCTCTAGACTCCACCTTGGGCTGTGGGCTTCCCGCTGCCTCTGTTGCTGCGGGCCTCGACTGCCTCTGCCATCCTACGCCTCCACAAAGCTATCACCGCCCAAACCCTCTGATTAGGTCTGCAGCTCTCTGACTTCTTGACTGACTTGTTTCGGTTGCGCTATGTTGATGCGCTTTACTGAAACTGGCCTCGGATAAACGGAGCACTGGCGCTCACGTCCTACCTGCGCCGGCAGCCATCTTTGAATCTTGAGAATGCACTTTTAAATGACTATTTTAATTTTTTATAACCTGAAGACCTAATTTTAAATTCAGTATTGAAATATAAGTTCCTAACCTGAATTAGGTTGATAAGGCTCGCAAAGATGTGTTTTTACATTGGCAGTACATCTGTTGAAGGAGTTTTTATGTGTTTTAATGTATTTGTATTTACATTTTTTACTTTTATGGAAGCAAATCCTTCTGAAATACTTCCATAGGGGGTGGCATTTCCACGCATTCTACTGGCACCGGCTAACTATTTCCTGGTGTTAAATTCTGACCTTTCAGTAAGAATCCAGTGCATCTGCACCAGAATGAAAATCAGTGGCCCTCATTACGAGGTTGGATGTAAACGTGCCGCATTTAGCAATTTTTTTACAACTTATTTCCTGCTCTGGGTGTTCAAAAATAAGCCCCATATTGTCTAATAAATGTTATGCATGTTGCAGGGACCCTTGTGGTGTCTCGTTAATCAGGATTTCAGATGCAGTTCCTGTCCTGCGCACAATCTATTATGTTAGTTTATACCTTGCTCTGCTTTCTTTTTTCATTTTAGGCGACCAGTTTTCCCGGTGATCTGAGCTATGCCGTTGCTGGCTTGATTTTTCTCGAGTACAAAGCAAGCGCCCAGTGGTCAGCAGAACTCTTAGTGACTAACTACCGGGGACAACTAAAAAGCTATCTTGTCAGGTACTGTAAAAGGAACATTAAAACATGATTAGTCTTTGCTCTTTAAAAACAAAAACGTATTAGATTTAAGACCGGTTTTAGTTTTGCATCTGGTAAACGCAAAAAGAAAGTTTTACAAATGTACACTGTGATGATGAAGGTAGAAGGTGCATATGTGGGAATTCAATGGGTATTATTTCATGAACCCTGATCGAACATTACAAGGAGCGGGTTCTAACTTCTGATATAGGGTTTTGCTGTCTTATGGCGCTGTATCCTATTCTAGTTTGCTCAATGACAGTGGCAATGCTATCTTGTTCCCTCCTTTGGTGGGGTAATGGTTTTGGAATTGAACCTTTTGAAGGAAGGTGCATACAAAAATACATATATTTATATATTTGTTTCAAATTCATACATGCACAAAGTCATATCTAACATTTTCTTATCAATTTTCCAGTGTCGGAACTAACCAAAGCTTCCAGGAGAGTCATAATTTCAACTTCAGCAGCCATTATTCATATGGGATAACTTCAGTAGTTTATCATCCAGGGCACAGGTAACAAATTGCTACTCCAGGAACAATAACTAGAACATCCCTGTTTTTCATTTATTTTATTTCAATTTTTTATTTATTATTCATGACCAATAGACAACACATTAATTCAATGTATGTAAAGCATATTTGCCTGTTTCATCTGATCCTATTTATGTAATTATCATATTGTTTTCGCGAAAGGACTAAACATAGCGCAGGAATCCAGCATGAATACAATTATGGAAAACCCGTTTTAAATCATATAGATGAACAATACCTAGGATGAGAATATGCTGTACCCTAAAGCGGTGGTCCTACTTGGACAATACCACATGACTAGTTATTCCCACTGACCTATGACTTCATACTAATGTTCTGACTTAATACTGAGACCGCCTTTATTTGCAAGTTCAGACCCGTTCCACGTGCATGTGGCACAACCAAGTGGTTGGTGCATTATTGCAGAATGTGTCCGGTTTCTGTGTTAATGGCTATTGCGGTGCTGGCCACCTCTTCAGTCAGGTGTGTGAGCACTGTTTTGGGCAATGTTAGGTAGACTTTCCATTTTTATGCCAAATCTCCTCCACCTGCGAGACCCCCAGCACTGTTTGCTGGACTTGTGGTTTTTATGTCTATGCTCCTGGGCGAGTGGGATCCCTTTCTTTTACTCTGGCTATGGGAGTCATTTTTGTGTCTCGCCATACTTTATTTTCGGAGTCATGCTTTCTTCCAACTTTATAGGCATCTGTAATTTATTTTTGCCGCACACTGCACTTTATGTGCAGTGTTGCTGAGAATCCCCTTTGGCTCCCTTTTCATTTTATTTTATTCTCCATGTAAGAACACATGTTCTCATGGGTAGAGGGATACTTGATATCCTTTCTACATTATATATTGTGAGATCAGCACACACCACCTTATGTGGAGTGCTAACGGGTTACACCCTATCCGTTACAGAGACCAGCGGAGCAGACCACTGCAGGCAGCATCTACACCCTATTGGAAGCATTATAAAGGTTAAGAAGCACAACTCCAATCCAAGGATAAAGAATTGTTTTTCTGAATAAACAAAGGGGATTAGATCTCTTAGTGCAGCCAGAAAGGTTATATGTAAGCTGCTGGACATCGTTCAATCATTTAGTTAGACTATTTAGACAGGAGAAAGGTGATAGATTGGCCTTGAAGAAGATCTGTGTTCTGTGAGGTCGAAACACGTGTTGGCAGGAGCATATTAATCACCAATTGAAATAAAATTTGAGCATGAAGAATCTGTTGAAAACTCTCATTAGCGAAATATTGGCAAGAAAACTGATACCTATTGATAAAATTGTATATTAAGGAGAAGATTGATTAATGGTCTGTGCGCAGTGGTTGATCCAATACCTTGACTGTTGTTATTCCTCAATATAGCTGGTGGCAGTGGATGTGTTCTACCAACATTTGTGTCGTTTTTACTCGCAGGCTGTGCTCACAGCCGCGGTAATGCACAGAAGGGTCACCAAAATGGTGACAGTTTAATTTGTTCACCATTTCTTGGTTGCTTGCCCTTTCTTGGTCCTTCTTCTGCCATGCTGAGTGCGGGGGGAGGTCCCGGTTTAACTTTTGTCTTTGGCGGGAATCCTGCTAAGGTGCCAGTGTGTCTTTTAAGGACAGGATGCAGGGGAGGATCCCAACACACTGCTGGTCTTTGTCTTCTAGCATGCCTGCCTGGAACCAGTTCCAACTGGGAGCCTGGCTGTCCTTCCCCAAAGTTTGAATGTAGCATGAATGGTGATTGGCTGGATTTCTGGTTAAGAGGCTGGATTCCTGGTGCACACAAGAGACTCGACCACTGGTACTAAATCTGAAGAGGAAGAAAAGAAGAAGACACCTGCAGCTACTTCCAGTGACCGGGGATGCCTGCTGAGTGACCGCTACAGTGCTGGCCCTTTCTTCCATGTGACGGAGGATCTCCGAAGAAGACTCCTTCCTTTGGGCTGGTGGGCATAATCAGCTTTGAGACTACCTGCATTGTGAGCCATCCCATGGCGACCTTCCTGGGCTGCAAACTGCCAATACCCTGGGACCTGTGACCATCATGCAATGCCTCATCTTTAGAAGCCTGAATCCTCCCGAAACTTTGGTGGACTCCTTGTGGACCTCCAGAGGCAAGATTCCACTCGTTGAAGTTCCCTCACCAAGAGTGCTGGACTGAGAAAGTGAGACAAATTGATCAGGAGAGAACCGTTCTTCATCTGGTATCCTGAAAAGGGCACCAAAACTACAGAGCCGGGAGAAGCTATGAAAAAGCCTTTGCTGGGAGCCTTTCCACTCGACTGCTGCTACAAAATTCCTTCCTGTGTCTCTTCTTTTGTCAGAAGACCAAGAATTTGGTGATGGGTCCTGTAGCTGCTGCATTGTGAGGGCGTCCACATGCATCATCTACTTCACTGCTAAGGTACTGAGAGACTTGAGGTAATACTTACCCAGGGTTGTTCTGCCGCTCCTGTGTGGCTAGGGAAGTGATTTGCACGTTTGGGCGTTCACCCAGTCCTAACGCTGGTGCACATTCAGGGAGTCCTCTACGAAGTCCCTGAACCCAATTTTACATACACAAGCTTAGTTATAATACTTGTTACAGAAGAATCCTCTGGAACTCTGACTTTTCTACATCTTGTGCCTTATCCTGTTCTGCCTACCACAGGCCTCTAATGTCCAGCGTCCCCTTCTGACTCTGAGACAATCTTATACCTAGATAGGGAAGGACTGCTAAAGCCTAAAGCCTAAGGCCTTTCTAAAGAAAGTATTACACTTGTTGAAAAGTATTTACCTGCTTATATTGGTCTTGTAACTTCATTTTATTCCTGAAACAGAATATTCTACAAAGTTTACTACAAAGAATTGCATTGGTTTTCTCCGGCTCTGGTGTGCCCGGGAAGCCGCTGAACCTCAGAAGAGATATATAGAGAACCGGGGAAGGCCACGGAAAACTACAGAAGCAGAACCACAGAAGCAACCACTGCTCATGGGAGACCCACAAGCAACTGGAGGGGGTGGTGTGAGAAACCTGAGGGTGTTCTCACTCCTAAAAACCCCTGGATCCTCTTCTCAGGTGGCCAGGGAAAGGCCATCACTCTTGCATAGCGACCCTGGGGGTGGAGAAGCGAGGAAGGATCACCTGGATCCTTGGAGGGTCCTCTGAGTCTGGGAGTGGGGTGCCCTTAGGTGAGACATGGTACCCCTCTTTCCGTAATTGTGACCAACCTGAAACTTCCCCAGTCTATATGGGGTATTGTAGGACCTCTACCCTCGTTTCCTCACATTTAACATCTGAAAGTACTGGTACGAGGAAGAGGAGACTAAGAGTGATGAACACTATCTTTTCACCCTTTATGTACTGAGACGAGGATGATGCTTGTAAAGCATTGGTCTTCAAACATTTTTGGCCTGGACCCCCCTGAGCAAAATGTGGGCAGGCCGAGCCCCTCCAAAAAATGCCAAATGGACAGTAAGTTAAAATGTCTATGGACTATTGCGCACTGTCGCCGCACTCTGCCCCCACTATAGTCCCTGGGCTCTCCCCACCCTGCTCTTGGCACTGTCCCATGCCCCCCACTCCCCTCCATCCTGCTCTTACCACAGTTCCTGGGCTCCCCCCACCTTGCTCCCAGCACATTCCGAGGGCCAGTGGCAGCCAATGTTGCCTCTAAGCTGTGCGCATGTGCGCTTGCCCAACTTCCTTCTGGGTGCCGCTCAGAAGAATGTCATCAGCGCACACAGACAATTCCCACCTCTTCAAAAAGATTTAATAATGCACAAGGCACAGCAGATACCTAATATTTGCTTTCTCTCAAAATTAAGCTAAATTATTTGAACTAGTATTGACATTCTAGTCTAGCGTATTTACATTGCCCTACTATGCAAGCTTGACCTTAAAAGCCCGCAAACCCTAAAAGTAGAATACATCCACAATAGGTTAAAAACTAATATGAAAATGTTACTGCATGAACAGAAGATATAATTAAGAGATGTTTGCACACATTAAGCAAATTATCTCCCCTCCCTACCCATGACTCTTATACCTGACTCTACCACACTTATACCTTATGACTCGAATTTCCACCGCAGGCCTCATTCACATATTACCAGACAACCTTGACTCTGCCTACCTCTGCTCTACAAAAGGTTACCAGACTTGTACCTACATCCACTTGTTTTATGTTTCTAATGTGAATGACGGTTAAGCACATGAATTTCTGTTACTCATGGCGCTGTAGCAAAAGCGGACCCAGACTACTTAGCCCAACTGTCAGCTCAAATATCAGATATTGATTGAAAGTAACCAGGCTACTTGAATGTGTAACCTCATCCCATGATTCCTATTCTTTGCACATGTGTCACACAAGACTTTGAAGCGGCCCCCCTTGCAAGTTAATGCATTCTAAAACTCAAATATAAGTTTCCCCTCGAAGGATTTTTTGTAGGCAAATGTGTCTACTTTATAAGAAGAGAGATTGCAATATCATTTACCTGTTCTGCAAGGGGTAATGGGTACGGATTATGCCTGGCAAAATTTGTATTTAGTATTAGGGCAATGGATATACAGATTACTAGAATGCTTTTCACACAATCTGCCACCTTTCCAAGTTTTCAAAGTTCCATGGGGCATAGACCTTAACAAATGATATGCTAACTCGCTGCTATGCAAAAATAGTTTCACTGAGCATTTTTATAATCCTACCCAACAATGTAAAGCTGGGGTATTTGGCAAACAATCTAACATACACTTCATAGTAACTGTGCCCTTACAGATTCATGGCATTTTCGTAAACTGCATATTATATCATGGTGAGCATCCCCATGTATCTTGTCAAACTGATAAAAGCAAATTTACTAAAAGGGGTCCTTAGTTAAAGAAGAAAGCACTCAATCTGTTGTACCTATGAACATTGCTGCTATTGACTTAAAAGGCAAATATATATGATTTTCTTCACCAGGCGAAACCTCAGTAAGACTCTAGTGGAATTGTTTCTAGGCTGCGGTGAGAAAGGGTGGCCAAAACTGTAAACTGTATTATGTATCCTGTCATATCACAGGGTTACAAGGAGGGCTCTGATATGATGTTACTCCCTACTACAAATCAAATGATTTTTCAGGGTGTAAGAAAGTAAATAGCTTTGCCAGTAGGGATATTTCATGTTTAATAAAATATGTTCTTTCCCCTTAAAATTCCTTTTGAGATTGGGCAGTAGTATTATTTGCATTTCTACCAATGCCACTGCTCTGAGAGTCACTGATAAAAAAAAATATCAGTGGAACTTTGTGGGTAAAAGCAGGGGGTAGGTTTCTATGTGTTCATGGTTTCCCATTTCTGTTGGAAACATTTTTCTGTTTTATGGAGTAACAAGGGATTGTGTATATGCCTCTTAGCTGTAAGGCTGATTTTCAGAAAATATCACAGCTCACAGGACGACGTAATGTGGATAGCAAGGCAGAGGCCCAAGAATTCTGATCATCATATTCTCTGGTGCAGTTATTCAAATGCAATTATCGTCCTTAGACACATTTTGAGGAATGTTCTCCTGGCCCTTGAATTACTTCATTAAAGTGGCACACACATTCCTATTTGCAGGTTTTCTGACACATTCCTTTCAGTTGCCATTATTTCATTTACAAAAATGTTATCCTGTATGGTTTTTCTGACAGCCACATCAGTGACCAGTGATATTTGCTTTTGTGTAATAAACATGAGTATTTTTTCAAATGGTTTTACACATGGTCTCTATACAGTGTCGACAAATGAATAGCCACAACTAAACATATTGTTTATCCCGACCATAGAAAGCTTTTTTTGTGCATACACATTTCTTTCTCTGCACATGAGTAATTTTGGAAAGGAACTATAGCATATCGTGAAGCCTTGGACTGGTTGATGAGCTTTCTTTATAATCACATAAAATATTAGTTTTTTTTAAGTGTATATGTTTGGAAAATGTGTTTCAATATGCACCTTTTACACTGACTTGTAAAGAATTGCCGTGGTTGTGAAGGAGAAATTCTGTTCCAAGCTCTTGGAGATGATAGCTCACCAACTACGCATGCTCACAAAGTAACTTGCCTCGGAAATTAGTCGCGCACATGGAAAATAAGTTGTGCACGAAAGCTAAGCATATACGCACTTAATGAAAAATAATTAGAGGGAACATTGGTGGCAGTTGGTGAATTTTTTTAAGTGAAGGGCATAAAGATTTACCCCAGATATGCCATAGCGACTGAGCGTCGCAAGGAAGCCCGAAACAATCAAGGGTAGTTTCGAGGTTTTAGAGGGTCTCTCCCCCCCCCCAGGAAATGTTTTAAAATTGGTCCAAATGCTGCATTTTAGAGCACATTTTATTTACAAAATTGGGTAAAAAGCCAAGAGGTGTGCATGGCCAGGCACAGTGTTCTGAGGAGGGCAGTGGGCGGAGAGAAGAGCAGGTGTGGAGCACCATTGAGGCTGCAGCGGCAGACTAGACCATGCTCTGGTGCAAGTGTGGGAGAAAGGAGAGTGAGCTGCGCCTATGCGGGGACACAGCACGTTGCTAATGAGTGGCCTCTGGGAGTGCTAAAGTCAGGTCGCTACCCGAGACTACTGACCGAAAATCTAGATGGAGTGGGCCAGTACTGAATTTATGCAATGAGGGCACAAATCCAGAACACAGGAGCCATCTCTCTATATGCATTAGGAAGTGGTACACTAATTTGATAAACATGGGGATTCCTAAATACTCTGCGCAACACCCAAAACCAGTATCCTTGCCCCTGTCCAATTTCATTGTAGGAGTTAACATAGCCTACACCCCAGACTTTTCTTCAGTGTGTAATGCAATTGGGCATTGAGTATAACAGTGTGGTCCCTTTCTTGGATAACCCTAAAACACCTTTACAGGGAAGACTTATATGGAATCATATGTAACTAAGTGCTTCAGGCTGGACCTCTAAGAAACGAACACTCAGACAGCCAGGAGAATCAACCTCTGGAGCTTGGTGCTGGCCCACATTTCCTTATTCTTACGAGAACCAACGCGAGGGTGTTGATTAAAGTGTGTGCCTGAAGACCATGCAAATGGCATTAATCGCACACCTGCATGTTAAGAGGGACACAGACACTTGACATGTATGTTTGTGAATTATCCTCTGGTTGCTATATCTTATAGGAGAGGTCTTTATCAGTCGGTTTGTCAATGAACTACAGCTACCATTTTGAGGAGAGGGCCTGAAGATCCCTTTTTGTTTGAACTGTGCTATGTTGAAGTCTTGTGGAAGGGAGCTGTAAGGAACTCATGGTGGCAACAGTAAAGACAGACGCAAGTGATCACAGTTCAAAGGTGTTTATTAAACTGTGAAAATGGGTGATAAAAACACCCAATATAAACCTAAATCCAAGATGGGAGCAAGCTACGACCATCAAATAAAAATAAGGCCGTCCTAGTGGCGTCTTGTCAAATAAAAAGGCCTATGCTAAAAAAAAAAAATATTGCCAATTCTTACCGCTAAATTACAAAAGAGTGTGGGATTGTGGTCGCAAGAAAAGAAAGAAGTGTTCACAAATGATAAGTCGGGATGTTATAGCCGGGTTCTCCCTTCCCCACCTTTTTAGCATGGGACAAGGTGGAACTCTTGAGCACAGCACACTCCTGGGCTTCTCCAGCACGAGGCTACAGTTGCTTTCAGCAATTTCAGGACCTTCAGCGGTTAAGTCTCTTTCTTTAAAGTCTCTTGCCTCTGAGGGCCTGATGTGTCCAAAAATATCAAACACAAACTTCCTTTCCGCATGTACGTTGGGTGATGACTCTTCACCCTTGGATCCCCCTCTTCCAGTCGGGTTCACTACGGCCTTTTACTGAGAATATTTCACTTGTTGTATTCACAAGTCTCAATGTCTTTTTAAACAATCTTTCACTTTGGACATCCCTCAGTCGGGTTCACTCTTGTAAACACAATGTCAACAGGGTTATCGTACTTCACCCCGTTCAGCAGGCATACCTTATCCGGGTTTGCTTTTACCACAAATACAGTTCACTTTGCTTTACACAATGCAGGATTTACTTCCCCTACTTTCCTCTTGGTTACGATAGCCTCACTCTGTCGGGCTCAGACCATCAATTCACTGCAGACATCCCTCAATCAGGTTCATGCTTGTCATTCTAACACAGTTCATGATTTTAATGTCTCATTAGAAAATCGGGGTTCCTTCCCCTAGCTTTCTTTCGGCATCCCTCCGTCGGGTTCACACCTGCCTTAGCTCATTAGACCTCTTAGGTTCTTCCTACCTAAGTCCGGATTTCCGCCCTCAGTCAGGCTTCATGTACTTCAATGTTCTCGGGGTGTTACTGACCACCCTTATTCGCAGGCATCCCTCTGTCGGGTTCACATTTGCCACAAACACAGTTCACTTGGTAACCACAACGGGTCAAAGACTTTCGACTGTACAAGGGCTTTTCACTTGTCCCTTGTATGACCACTTTGACCTCTTACGTCGGGCTCGCCTAGTGCCTTCTGGTATCGGTAGTTCAACAAAAGGGGACCAGCCAGTCTTTGAAATGAGTTCTCACGTGGCGCTGGACCACTCGGCACCTGGTCTCTCCCTGGGTTTTTGAAACAGTTCTGTAACACATAGTCTTTGTTCCTTGATTCACATTACGTTGCCACTTTAAACCTTAGCTAAATCACAGTTCTGTTTCCTATCGGTTCTCCCTTCGACTCACCGGCTGTGATGAAACGATTGGTATTTCTTGTCTCTGAGTCAAGGGCGGTACCACGGTAGCAAGAGTTTCTCCCTGACTTTGTCAGTGTAGGAGGGGTTCGTGCACTGTTGACACCTGTTGCGCCACACGCTGGCTGTTGTTCCCAGCCTTGTAATTCCTTTCGCCTAGGATTTGCGGATCTGGGTCAAAAAGGACAAGGTCACTTCCCTCCTGGTCGTCCTTTCATTTCTTGGCGCCTTTCTCCTCCTCTTGAACTGCCGTCCTGGAACAGCTTCCTCGTCGTACGGTCTGCCTTGCTCAAAGTGTGCTCTCGTGCTCCACCTTCCACCAGGTGTGTGTGGTTATTGTCAATTGTCTGACTGCCTGACCCTTGTGTTGGGACATGTCAGGTAAACGGCCCTGTTCTTAATCCATTGTCTTTCGTGGTGTAGAAAAGTGTTTGTGTCAGAAAAGGAAGGTGGGGTAGAACTTCTGAATATCCTACAGGGTAGGATGGGGGAAAGGTGTTATAAGGAAGGGGGTACCGTGTCTCACCCATCAGTGTCCCACTTCCACTCCCTGAGGACCCCTCATCCAGGTGATCCTCCCTCACTAGTCCACGCCCAGGAACTGGATCCAATAGCGATAGCCATGTACTGGCCACCTGGATGACCGATTCCCGGGGACTAGTCCGTGAGACACCCTCGGGTTTCTCACAGAGCCCTAAGACTTGATAACTAATGGCTTGAGGACAGGGCCTCAGGACATCTTTTGTTTGAACTGTATTGCTTTGAACTTGGGGAAGGGAATTTGAACTGGGAGCTGGAAGAAGCTCAGTATTTTGTGTTAATCACCATTTCTTTTATTATTGACATCCCTATACACTGTTTAGTTTTAGTTGTGAGGGCAAGCATATGTTTTGGACACAGACAGGCTTTTAAGTTGGACTCTTTCACTCAGACTTTCCTTACTTTTGTTCAGGTAGGGCAATCCCACCTTAGTATTGGGCAAGTAAGGCCTTTTACCATCCTGACATCTAAGTTAATAAATATTGTTTGTTTGAACTTAAGTCTGTTGTCTGTGTATTACTTCATGATGCCTTCACAGTGGCCAATCCAAGGGTTGGGGAGGCCCGGAGAGCGAGTGAAGTAAAACGCAATATACAGAAGAAATACTCTCTAGGAAAGAGATGCCAAGCAAAGGGGGTCTGGGACCCACCCTGGGAGACCTAACACTAACAGAAGTAAGAAGAGATACAAACGTTGTATGCACAGGTGGTATCCACGGACCTTGGTAGGGGAGTAAACCAAGGTTGTGGTGTGAAGAGAAATTAAAAAAAGAGAACAGTAAGAACGAGCAAGTGAAGGGGGCCTGGGACCCATACTGGGGTAGCGCACCCCTAACATAACAAGGAGAAATACAAACTTTGCTTTTACTAGTGACTCTCATAGACCTTGGCAAGCGAGTAAACCAAGGCTGTGGCACCAAGGAACGTTAAAGAACAGTGTGTATGATCAAGTGAAGGGGGACTGGGACCCATGTTGGGGAAGTGCTCCCCGAGTCATAATTCGGAGGAATAGGACTGACGTGAAGGCATCATGAAGTTGACCCAGACAACTGAATAAAGGTTGGCCTATAAACTTTTATTAAACCAAAAGAGGGTTGGAAAAAAGGCCTAAATTGCCCTATGCAAAAGTGGGATTTCCCTAACTAAATGAAACTAAGGATAGGCTGTGTAATGAAGTCCAAAGCAAATGTCTGTCTTGAGTCCAAAACCTATTGCTTGCCCTCACGTCTATTTGTATACAATGTGTAGGGATGTCGGCATCAAAATGTGAAGTGATCAAGTTAAAGTTCAGAGATTCTTCCAGCTCTTGGTTTGAAAAGGGGTTTCCCTTCCCCAAGGGTCAAGATAGTTCACAGTGCAAGAAGAGGGGTTCTCTTCCCCTGTCAAGTCTTTCAACGTTCCAAAACACAATTCCTTGGGATACTTTCCAGCTCTTCTGGTTTGGTTACCCTTCACCAATTTCATAGCGTTCAGTTACTTCATTTCAGATAACACAATATTTCCTTTATATTCAATCACAAGCTTCCTTGTGGGTGATTTAAGTGGCTTTTTCTTAGATGGTGTACTCGGTCTAGGCGCATTTTTTGGACCACAGGGTCCACCCATTACAGGTCACGCAACCGACACACCTTACTTGCTTCTTCTTTATAGAAACATTGACACTGTTTCAGCTCTACAATGGTGCTTGGCTTATTCTCATTTCACATTCTCCTGATGCTTTACCACTGCTTATTTTGCCACCCTTCACTTGTTACACTTTCCCATATTCTCATGGCTCTTGCCACTGCTTTTTCTCTGAAGTTACACAGTTCCTTATATTCTTATGACTCTTGCCAATGCGTTTTCTTGCAAGTTACACATTTCTTTATATTCATCAGGAAATTCCACAAACTGCTTTCAATCAGATCAGTATTCAAAAAGTCTTCCTTTAATTCAGATCGATATTCAGAAAGTGTGTGCTCTCATTTTCGTTCGGATCAGTATTTAAAAAGTACTTGCTTTCATATAAATCGTCATTCATTAAAGTTTTCACAAGCTTTGTGTGCTCACCTGCCGTCCCGGTGTCCCCATGCCTAGGTTGACTCAACGGTCAGTGCTTACGGCGTTCCAGCAAGGCTTCCAGCCTCCACAAGCTCTGATTCCTCACATAGACACTCTGAGACCTTGGTAGGAAAGTACACCAAGGCTGTGGTTGCAAGTCAAAACAGAGAGACAGAACTGAGAATACAAATGTTGTGTACCTTATTTGGCAGGAGAGTGGACCAAGAGAAGAAGTAATGAGGATCACGGCAGAGCTTGGGAGAAGAGAACTAAGCTATTTTCCCTTGGCATGGTACATAGGGGAAGCATCCTCCCACAGAAGATAAACCTGGATAAAGCTGGAAAGACTGTGGGGAAAGGGATTCAAACCCGAGTCTAGTGGAGCTTTTGTTTGCTTTGTTGCAGCTTTTTGGAACGTTTGTTTTGTGAACTGCGATCAACGATCAAGGATTCAGAAATGTTTTTAACTCCTTCCCAGAGCCTTACCGTTCAACATTGTTGGTATTAGAAACTACTTCTATGGCCCATCTAGCTTTCCTTACCATTCTATGCACTTGTACTAAGCAATATGGTCTATGTGATGGCATGTTTTGAAGTGCTACACGCAGTTAGGTTTGGTATGCCACACTGTGTTATGTTATGGTTTGCCCAGTAATGTGTGCAAGCTGTAGAAACATGTTGTGTAATGTTTTGTTCTGTTGGGACCAACGTGTTCTTTTCCCAAAGCTAAACGCAAGTTAACTCGAACCTACCTAGGTGTTGCTGTTTTTTTTGGTACTTGCATCTGTATGTATTCATTCACTATTTTTTTCGGGGGGTGGAGGGGAGAACATGTTTAGTTTCCTTTCATACTAGCTGGTTAGGTCAAGTTATATTATGTTGAAGTTTAATTATAATGTTTTGCTTTAAATGTCTAATGTTCAAGCACCTTGAAGCAGCCTTAAGGAGCAGGTAAGCACCGTAAACAAGCAAAAAAGCAAAAAACAATCACAAAACAGGAACAGAATGTAGGCATGTGTTAACAAGACCCCTACACACCTGTTTTGAACTAACAGTCACATGATGCCCTCTATTACTGGGGCACTGTAACTGCAGCCAGATTTAGGCAACTAGTCAAAGACTGGAGCACCCAGCCTCAGCCTTAGAGTATTTCTGCCTCAAACACCACCCACGCCATACCCATAAAAGTTCTAGCAGAACTCGGGAATCTTCAGAAAGCCCTGACCAGGGTCTCTGCTCCCAGAGAAGCTGTGGCAGAAATCCCACCCTCAGTTAAATGTGCCCATATTTCCTTCTAGCTTTCCCCTCTATAGAATCTGGATGTTCGGGGCTCAGAGGAGTAAGCAGAAGGTATTTGCCTGCTTTGTTTCTTGGGCATGGTACATGCCTCTGCTCCATGACACTGTGGATGTTAGGCAAGATTGAATGCAGTACCCTTTGGGTGCACTACAACAACCCTGACCTCCTGGCAATAGGAACCCAACCTTTGGTATGAGTCTGGTATAAGTCTGTACTACACAGGTTGGTAGTGTGTTGAGCAGCCAGGCTTATCTCAAGAGGGGTCAATGTGAGCTGTAGGGGGGTTAGACAGAGGTTCACAGTGACAAGTATTCAAATAAACTCTCACACACAAGGTTTCTTGATTAAACAATTATTCATTAATTTATCAGTCAGTTAGAATAAGCCTTCTTCAGAAGGGGGCAATATAATAGCAACACACAAATACACTTCAAAATACACACTCAAGTACCCTTTTGGGATGGCACACAGACACTTCCTACACCCTCAGGTGACTTCAGTAACTAGGACACTGTGGACATTAATATACCTCTGTTTGCATTTAGAATCAGACTTAGGAGTGAGTCAAAGGAAAAAGGTTATTGGAACAGACCAAGAGATCACACAAATAATCTCGGGCAGGTAAGTACTTTTGGTAACCCAATGTAAAGTTAGTTAACTCCTTACTGGAAGGAAGACAAAACACAATGTCAGAGGGAAGAAGAGTCATTCAGGGAGCCAAGCTAAACCAAAGCCAATTGGGCAAAAGTCTAGGTGAGCGGAAGCACTTCTTGCAGGTAAGTAAAAGTCTTGCACAGTGTTTTTAGAAGTCTTTGTAGAAAAGAAGAAATCAAAGCAATGCCACAAGCTGTTTAGGCTTGTGAAGTAAAGAAGCTGTCAGCAACTCTACAGAGCAACCACAACAAGTCTCACCAACCGAGAACAAGTGCAGTTACACGGCAAGAGGTAAGTTCTCTTAGACTGTACAGTACCTTTGGGTTGAATAAAAGTGCAGCAGATGGCTTGTGTTCATGTGCAGCCCTGCAGATCCTGGTGTTCCTGGGCCTCAGTCGTGGGGACAAGAGGGAGGACGTCTGGGCACTCCTGCACTGCAATGGGACGGGCACCGACCGCAACCGGCAATTTTCAAACAAGTGGCATTTCGGTGTTTCAGCCCTTGTGTCTACCGCAAATAGCAACACCGCGGTTCCTGGCTGTCGAGATGGACTTTGCTTGCATCTGGGGTCTAGCTCTCTGTTGAGGTGGCTCAGGCTTGGTCAATCCTGCTTCCTGGGAGTCTGGAGGATCTTCCTGGAGCTCTTAGCCAGCTTAAAAGCAACGCACGCAATCTGGTGTTACTCTCTCTGGCTATTCGGTTCGAGCAGCATCTGCAGTGGAATTTCAACCAGCTCCGAGAGGATGTTCAGGTGGCTTACTTTGGGGTTGATTGGTCCCAATAGCTCAAGGTGAGAAGTCATCCTTGCAGGGCTTCTCTATTCGAAATGAAATTGGAGGTTCAGCACAGAAGCAGGGCTTCACCGGGCAAACCAACGGTCCAGGAGTTGCAGAAGGTGTCTTCTTCAAGTTCTTCTTCGGATTCCTTCGTCCAGTGGTCGACTCTGCCTTCCAAGCCAAAAGGCCTTGCCTTTTATGCAGGTTTCTCCCATTCATTCCAGCCTAGCTGTCAGTCACCCAGCAGGGTGGCTGGCCTTGCTGGACAGCCAGCCAGCCAATCACCTAAGAGTGCATTCCTGTTGCCTAGAAGACTAAGCACAGGGAGTTTCGGGCCCCTCTCTCACTTCCTGCCCCTGCCCCTGGAGCCAGAGGCGGGCTTCACTCGTGAATCCTGCCAAAGGCAAAATGAACAAAGGGACCAAACCTGGTTTGGCGCGCAGAGCAAATCTCAAGAAGAACCTTTCCACAAAGAAATGGCGAAAAAAAAAGACTGGGCCATTTTGACAAAAAATGCACCCTTGGGTGGTTTACTGCAGCTGCGAACGCAGCCCACGGTAAATGCACACCACGGTAGTTAAAAGTAAACCACTGCCACCAGCCATTCATTGAGAAAAGGGTAACATAAAAATGTTACATGAGAAGCTAGACAAAGGGGATACTAAGTAACCCCTCCAGCACCTTATTGTAAGATAGTGTGTGCTGGGTCTAGAAAGTTACAATGTAAGTGAAGTCAATTTCACTCCACTGCTCTTGTAAACAGTAGGTTATCCAAGAGAGGGTATTTAAACCTTGGGGAATCTGAAAGACTTCCCTGTGCCACTGCACTGAAGGTGCTGTGTGACACAATGTAAAAAGATGATGCCTATGGAGTTTGTCAGACTCCACTACCAAAAGAAACAGAGTTCAAAATCACTGAGAGTGGGGAAAAATGGGTCTCGCTCTCTCCAGGAAAAAAAGTTAAGTCTTAGAGTCCAGCAAAAGAGCTGGGGGTCTCTAAGGTAGAGAGGAATTAGCACATTTCTGAGAATTCTCCCTAACAGTGGAAGACTCACAAGCCTGACCACTGCTTAGCCAAAGAGACACATAAAATGGAGATGGTTTTACTCGCTTTACGGGAGCTTTTGCAATCTTGGAAAATTCGAATTTCTGAAATACAACCTCTCATACATGTCGATCATGTCTCTTCCTCCCCTCCCCTACCACTTACCCATTGTTCTCACCAAGCATACTTCTATGCACGTCCAATTCTTGGCACCAACACCTCTGTCATTTGGCTTGGCAAACCCAGTGCTCTCCCTTGACATAGGGATTATTTCTTACAAACTAATCTGGTGAAAGCCTCCACACTACTTGGGCATTGCTTGAAGCACCCCTCCAGTCCATCTCACAACCACTCACCATCTAACAACATCTAGTACCATGCTTTGTCGGTTATAGATACTGCATCACAATAAAACAGTGCTCTAATCAAGCTGTACCCTCCGACACCCATGCTTACCAATAACTTATCACATCGGAGAAACATGCATCCTTACTAAGACAACAATATCCCCTCCCACTCTTCCCATTTTTTCCCCTCTGTTTTGGTAATTGCTTTGTCTAGTTTCTCTTTCCTATCACCTCCTCCCCTTCCTTTCCACAGACTAAGGTCTGGTGACACCCTGGCAGGGTTACAACATGCCACCTTTCGGACAAGGCCAGGTGCAGTAAAACCATTACGGTGATGATGGGTGCAGTATAAATATTGGATAACATAACAGGAGCATCAGAATTTCACTTGAATATATCAGTGTATCAAGTTATCAGGGGCCTCGCTCCCATGGGACTACAACTAAAATTCCCAACAGGCCCTTGTGGGTGAGTAGCTCATGAATTGGGTTTGGCTGAGAAATATGGAATAGACATATGAGCAGAAGTTATAGTGATAACCAAGGGTAGTGAATGATTTTTTACTCCACAAGGCGTTTGTGGTTTGGGAGGGAGATCCAGTGGCTCATATTTGTGAAAAGTACTTCCCTTGTCTTCATGAAGAGCCAACTGCTCTGAGACCTACAGAGAAAAGAGAACGGATTTGTTTCTGCCCAACCCATCCGTCAGGGGATGTGAGACGGGCATGGCATCAAGAGAGATTACACAGACAACAGTAGTATAGTTAAACAAAGCATTATTAATAATCAGGATGGTGTAACGCCTAACTAACCCTATGCTATGGTGGGATTTCCCTGCCTAAAGAAATCAAAGGACAGTCTGTGTGTATCAGTCAAAACCAAAAGTCTGTCTGTGTCAAAAACCTATGCTTCTTCTCACAACTACAACAAAACTAGTGCAGCAATGTTCTCAACCAGGTATGAGTGTTCCAAAGTAAATGTTCAATGATTGCCAATTCAAGTTCTTGTAAAGTTCTCTGTTTCAATATCAACACAGTTCCAAAGTAGTCTTGTCGTAATAAGGACTGATCAAGTTCTAAGTTTACCTTCTGCTGATTCACAAATGTCACAGTTCACATCACTTGACTGTCTCGGGTTTTCCCTTCCCCCAAGTTCCAAAAGTAATTAAGTTCACACAACACTATGATCGTGGGATTCCCTTCCCTTCCCTAAGATGAATATTCTAAACGTTTTGCTTCCAGGGTTCCCTTCCCTAAGATGTATGTTCAACTGTTTATTTGTTTCTTCGGCTTACCAGCTTGCAAAAGATCATGGGATCTACTTATCCCTTCCTTTGTTTAACTTCACCAATGATTCACTTCTTTCTGCTTTTCAACCTTTTGTGGTTTTTGTTCTAAGCGCAGTTGTCAGACCGTATGGTCCATCCATCAAAGGTCACGCAACCATATGTTTCCCAAAGCTGAAGTTAACACTTCGTAATCTTGTCCAATAGCAACTTTCTTGTTATTTAATATATCCAGCATTGCAGCATTCAGTTGGTTTCACTCTCACCATGTTTTCTTGATTCTCATGTTCAGCATTCAATATGTGTTGCTTTTACTTGTACGGGCTCAACAGCCCCTTTCATCAAGTTCGATATTCAGTATTCACATGATTCAATTACATGGGTTTAACAGCCCCTCGGAGCGCCCTGGAGTTCCCACTCTCCTTGAGAGCCTTAGCGGTTTGCTGTGCTCCGCTTCGCGGCTTCCCTCCCATATGGAAGAAGCAACTGGCCGGTTCACCAGCTGCTTCCTTTCAGGCACGCCAGCCTTTGTGAGGGACTCAGCGACTTCTGCTCTCCGCCTTTCTTCACAAGGGTTCCTGGTCCTACTCGGTCTGTTCGGCTGGACTCCTGGGATCTTCAGCGGGCACCTTAGCTACTCTGCTTCCAGCCCTCGGCACCTGCATCTCTCGCTTCTCTCACACCTCTCTGTCGTCCACATTGTATACACTTTCATTGATAATGGGCTGAAGGTGGAACAAGGTATTCCTAATTGCCTGACCTTGTTTAAGTCCATTATTGTGACATGCCTGACCTCTCTTCGTCCCAGTACCAGAGTGGTGTTGGCCATAGGATATCTGGACTGCTCTTAGTTGCCTCTTCTTCTTCACCTCAGTATTTAGAGGAAAATGACGGGGATGATAGAATGTGATTGACAATAGCCCATCAAGGCTAAGGAAGGGGAGGGTAGGTCAGAATTAGAAAAAGGGGATACCATGCCTCGCCTTCATGCACCCTCTCTCCAATCCTCAAGGACCATCCACCCAGGTGATCCTCCCTCGCTTTTCCACCCCCACGGTCGGAATCCAAAAGCGATGGCCTGTCCCTGGCCACCGGAACAGAGCATCCATGGGAAGTAGATGTGAGAGCACCTTGAGGTTTCTCACAGGGTCTCCTAATCCGTTAGTCGCTGACCCATTACCCTCATCTGATTCTTGCAGCAGCTCAGAAGGAGGACACATCCTCAGTTGGTTTATGAGCAAGCTATTTCTCCTGAGGAGGGAGAACACAAACAGCCCATACTTTGTAGTGCTAAGGGGGGCTGTTACATTAAGTAGAAAATAACCCATCGGGGGGTGGTCATACCAGCTGTTGATTCCTACCCTGCTTAGGAAGGGGTCCCCAAGACAGAAGATCAGATCATGAGTTGTTTCTTTTGGCTGGGTATTTTTCAGCAGATTCAGAAATATTGTGAATCCTGCACTATTTGCAAAAAAAAGACTACAGTGACCGATGTGGGAATGGGCGGTTTTACAACTCAGACCGATAATGTACGTACCTATCTCTTACATAGGAAAGGATATCATGTTTCTCCCTGAGTCAGCACAAAGCAAATAATCAATATGTGCAGTGATTGTATACTATGCTTCCTATACCCCGAAGCCTTCTCTATGCCGAGCAATATCACCAAACATCTGGTCCCATACTTCTTCTGGGTGCAGTTTCATAAGGAGGTTCTAAAAGATCAGGGTTCCACCCTCATGTCCAAGTTTATGGGTAATTCAAAAACCACCTCCATATTGGCCCTGTAAGCACCTCTATATGCTGACTACCAAACAGATGATCTAATGGAACCATTCTATCTGATCCTCAGAGGAATCTTCTCCAGAAGCTAGTGGATGAACATGCCCAGAAATGGGATCGGCTGCTACCCTGTGCCCTCTTTGCCATATAGAAAAGGCTTCAAGCTTCTGCAGTATTCTCAGTTTGAGTTGGTCTATAGTAGATGTGATGTCCTAGATATGCTGTGAGAGGACTGGGAGAGCCCAGAGGAGACTGGCCAGGATACCACTAAATCTAGCTAGGACAATGGAGAAGGAATTATCATGGTGAAAAACGGGTCTGATAGCACTTACGACACAGCCAGGAGAAGCAGATGTTCCTGTCTGATGACGTGTCCTATTGCAAAGATTTTAGTTTGAACATCTGGTCTTGTTGCTAAGTTAATAAAATAACCACCTCTCCATGTGGCATCGACCATAAGTTCTAGTAAACCTCAACTATCAAGTCAAAAATGATGACTGGTGGAAGACATCCAAAGTTTATCATGCCAACTAGTGAAACATCTGGCTGGTCGAGAGGATTTGGAAGTCCTGGCTGGTGCAGAAGTATACTCTTCTTGAAAGCTGTATACCCTCCCAAAGAAGATTCTACCAGAGAATCTTAAGCTCACCCAAGAAAGGGATTTACGGAATTACGTACACCATTTTTGGAACGTCTTTACTGGCAAGCCAGCAAGAGCTAGTGGCTTTGTCCATCAACTAGAGATGCCCCTGGGGAAGGCGGTTGGTTACGACCCTACTATTAACCAGAAGACCGGTTCCAAACCATCCAAGCCGAGGTACAGAAGAGGCTAGATCTCGGTGTAATTGAACCATTCCGATGCCATTGGTCATCTCCCATTGTGCTTGTTTGGAAACCCAGATAGATCCTGGAAGTTCTGTATAGACTTCCAGAAGGTCAACAGCATTTCAAGGTATGATACATACAGCATGCATTGTGCAGAGAGCAGACCTCCCGCACCCCGGTAAGATCCTCGACCGCATTTGGGCTGTTTTCCTAGCCTACTCCCCTGCTCGGCCTCAGTACCATCAGTGCTTTGTTGGGCCTTCCCTCTCCCCTTTTCCTTCTGTTCCTCCCCTTGGTCCCTTCTCTTCCCCTTACATGCCCTAGCCTTTCCTGATTGGCCCAGCATCCAGCCGTCAGGAAGTACTTTTAGCTGAGAGCCCAAGGGCTGCCTGGCCCGGGCAGCCGGTTAAAGGTCTAGTAAAAAAAGGGCACCTCCTTTGTCACCTTGATCGCCTGTTTGTTTGCACTGCCAGTACTAGCACATTGATCCCTGCCACTGGCTCAAATCTAGCTGCGGTCTTGACTTTAGCGTCTGTATAGAATGTGGGTGTAACTTGAACATGCCATTGTTTTAAATTGGCTGCTGTAAGGGTGCAGAAGGAGGAGACTGACACACATGGAATGCTTGTTGACATAAACCTTAATTTAGTAAAAAATAAAGAGGAAACCTATCTCTCCCTAACTCGAAGAGGGCCTCAACTAAGGAACTAAGGATTCCATCAGGATGTCAACGTAAATATAAAGAGTCCACCGTTGTGTGTCAAAATGACTACTGCTGTCCCTCACACTTGTAATTAATACTAAAGAGGTAATGGATCTTCTTGGTCCAGAGGAATGGCTCCATTCTTCTGGACAGTGGTCTATAGTTACAATTACAGGTGGGAACTTCGCCTGAGAGAATGTCTCCCTTCTCCAGGTCTCGGTTCCTTTCCAAGATAAAAAAGCTTGTGGTGTTCTAAAGTTCTCAGTTCAAACTAGAACGGTCATGTTCCAGCTCAAACATCGTTCCTTTTTACCCATAGTTTTCTCCACTATTGGTTCCCTTGAGAAGGCCTCCCTTATCCAGGTATCTTGTTCTGAATACTTTCACAGTGTCAAGGGAATGACTCACTTCCTGGACCTTCCTTTGCTTCACGGTACACACGATTGGGGGGTATGGCTTCCTTCCCCTGGTCTCCATGCCACGGTTCACAAAGGCTGGGGGGATTGAGCCCTTCTTAGGATCTTTATCAAAGTTCACGGAGGCTGGGAGATTAATTCCCTTCCCCAGACCCTCCTCTGGCTTTCGGAGGTAGTTCGCAATGCCAGGGGAATGACTCCCTTCCTCTGGCTTTGGTTTACTTCCCTTCTCTTGGTACTGTATTCTCACAGATCTACTGCACCAGTGGGTGTGCTTCTCTTCGCCTGATCTTACTTTCACCTTGTCTTACTGGTCTGTAAGTGTAGGTCCCATACCGATAGGATTCTGCTGCTTTTATTTGGTATACCTGGTTCACTATCCTTCCAGGTTCTGTACCAAAGAAGGTAATTCATGATGCTCTTCTCAACTGGGTGCAGGTTCTCTCTATGGTTGCTCTGACTGGCTGTGATGACCCTCGCCCAAAACCCCCTCTGGCAAACCCATTGGCCAGGTGGAGCCAGGACTCGGGCCTCTAGAGCCTGGCATCCTCTTCCAAAACCCTCTTGGGGCCAGACCTGGCACCTATGCCGCCAGGCTCCTACACCATGAAAAACAATGTGCTTGGGAACTACTTTATTGTGTTGTCAGCCAACATGGAGGCATCCACATAGCTTGGTTCTTCAGAACCAAGCTATGCGGTCTAGTGTTTTGGGTGTGGCAGCCTAGGGACTACTTTACGTGGACTATTTTGTTGGGGCTATTTAAACCACACCCGAGCAAGACAACACACGTCGCATTACTTTGCAGCTTGCAACGTGACGCTCACCGTGTCCAGCTATACTCCTGAACCTCGGAGAAGCAGAACCTGCATGGAGACAAAAGGAACATCATTAGCAGCAGCATCTTACCTGCAGTCTTCATCTTTAGTTACTAGCAGCTTCTGACAACAGCTTTCCTTGGATCTGCACGCCTCCCAGACTGCACGACCTGAAAGAGGAAGATGGAGGCAACATTAAGAAAGCAGAAGAGACATTGCAAATTACAAACTGCTCAAAAGGCTTACCTGGCTGGTCGCCTCTCGGCTGGCACCACTCCGGAAAATTCCACATGCGCTGAAGAACACCGTGACCTGCAAGGAAAGAAGACAAAACAGGTTAGCAAAGGCAAGCCATTGCAGCACTGTGCATAGCGCTTACTTACCGTATCATAGCACTCTTAAAGCGCCATCATTTACCAGCGGGGCTCAACCAAGCCAGTTTGCCGCGCTGAAGCTCTGCATACCTAAGGCAGAAAAAGAGACATTATTAAACAAGAGAGGCATGCAGGATAGCAACAATAATAAAGAACAGCAATAAGACCTACCTGAACGATATCAAACAGGCCGGCGTCGGTGAAGTAACTGGACCGCACACGCCCACGAAAGGCAACGCACCCCTGCAAGAAGGCAGGACAGAGAGCACTCCTAACTCTAACACAAGGTGAGGAGAGGGCCCCTGAGGGGCTGAAATCATACGGGGTTGGAGGGAGGATACTTAACCCGGTCAGCCAATCCTGAACACAGTCCTCCTGTATTTTCAGGCAGAACCTTCCCCGCAGACCACATCTGGGCAAAACTGAGAAGCATACCAGCGAGTAACCCGGCTGGGTGGCGTCCCTGTGGATGCCAGGTGAGCGTAACACTGGCCTGGCTCTCCTCTCTGCTTGGTACTCTGTCAAAGAAGAGGATTTGTGATGCTCTTCTAAATTGGGTGTGGATCCCAGATCTGTGTTTCTCTCTGATTGCTGTAGTCGCTCGGGCTCACCCCTCTGCCAAGTACTGTGCCGAAGAAGAGGATTTGTGATGCTCTTCTCAATTGGGTGCGGATCCCAGACCCGACTTCTGTATCTCTTGGATCCTTCCAAAGCCTCACCAAGCATCCTGGCAACCCTGGTACCTGTGAGGGCCTTGCCTACGCTCTCCGGCAGGTTTCTGCGGTCTTCGTTCTCCTTTCCGTGGGCATGCGTCAGCTCTGCAGCACTCTGAAGCTTTGATGCCGGCAGCGTGGCGGCCTCTGACCGCGACGTCCAGTGGTCTTTGTTGTCTGGAGGTTGGCTCTTGCAGCCTTCCGGCCCGTCTGACCACCACGAACGCTGAGGGAGCTTCCCAGCAGGTCGGTAAGTGTGCTTATTTGATTTCCTCTGCTTTCCCGCTCTCATGATCCCGGCTCCTCCAGGGATGACTTCTGTCTGGGTTCCTCTAGGGAGGGTCGAACACAGTTTCAAGTCCCTCCTCACTTTTTATGCTCATACAGTGTCCACATTGAGTGGAATGCTTACTTTGGTTCTGTGAGGCGTTCCTCATAGCTTTGCACTTCTTCGTCCCAGTGTTGACATGGTCAATCTCTACTGGGTTAGTTTGACTCTTCCTTGTGCCAGTCTTCCGGTGTACTTCAGGTAGATAGTCCCTACTCTTCCTCGTCTCAGTGTTTCTCATGAGGATTGTGTTATCTACCCTACACAAATACATGGAGGTGTGGGGAACTAGTGTGACCTATATAGGGAAGGAGGATGAGGGAGGTTGTGGTGCAGTGTTGACATACTGCATTCTCCCTGAATAGTCGTCCCTAGTCCCATAGGGCAGATTCCTCCCCATGGGATCCACCCGCTGAGTACCACCCCCAGGGGGACTATCGGATAGCGGCCTCACCTGCCGGCCTCATTGGAAGGGGCTCCCCCAGGGGAGAAGGGACGTCATCCAAGGATTCGCCACACTGCGCTAGGTGTATTTTGAACCCGGGTGTAACGCTCGCCTGATATCCGCGGGGACACCACTCAGCCCTGGTTGGACCACTCGCACTCTCGAACCCCTCCCTGGATATTGGTTCAGCTGAGGATTGGGCCTGCAATATAGGAATATTGGATTCAAGACTTAACTGTCTCTTGCTTATTGGCTCTCGCCTCCCTTGAAAACCAAACCTTCCTTTAGATCTTTTCCTCACCTTGCTTGTTTGTACGATGCGCTCTCTGTCCTACTTCTCAGTGCAGGGGACGTAGCTGGTGTCGGCTCGTCGCGACCTAGTTGCTTCACTGGTGCGGGCCCTGTACGACTCCAGACCTGCTGTGACTCCAGCTCGTTAAGGTAGGTTTTGCTGTTTTATAGTCTTGATAGTCAGTCTCTTCTTTCTCTCTCTTGTCCCTTGTCTTTTTTTTTTTAGTAATGTCTCTGCTTCTTCCTCTAGGTGTGGGAAGGGATTATTGGCGTTTTCGTGCTGATTGGAGTTGAGCACAAAGCGGTGAGTGAATGCTCCAAGCGCGGCGCTATCTCGTCTTTTCTTGTGCTGACCTGTCTCTCCCCTCTTGTAGGTCGCTGTGATGTTCCGGAATGGATGCTGACCGAGAGATCCTGAATCAGGTAAGAGTCTTATGGTTTTGGCTGTTCTTGAATTGGAATAAGTAAATGCGTACTAATGCAATGTTCGCTCTCTTCATTTCAGGTTGTGGTGTTCCGGAGAAGGATGCGGCGCCAAGAGTCTGGTGTTCTCAGGACCGGGTAAGCGATGGATCGAAGACAGGACACTACTCACAGGTAAGTGTCGTATTAACGATATTCTTGTTCTTTCAGGTGAGCGGCTCCAGGATAAGGCAGGCAAGGAACTCAGGAGACCGAACTGACACGTTGAGCGTCAAGCTGCTAACTGCAGAGTAACGCAAAGCGTGTTCCTCTGCCTGGGCGTGACTTATATAGCCCCAGGTATCCCAAGGCCCGACCACACCCAAAATACTAGACCGCATAGCACAGTTCTTGGAACTGAGCTATGTGGGAGCCTCCATGTTGAACAAAGCCCATTAAGAAGTCCAGGCCCCCATGTTATCTTCACATTGAGTATAAGCCTGGCACCAAAGGCGCCGGGACTGACTTCAGGAGAGTCTTTGATGAGATGGCAAGGCCTTTGAGGCCATAGTGGGAGACTGTAACCTGGCTCCAGTGACTTGTCTATGAGGGTTAGGGATCATGACACCGGCCACTGATTTCAATCTAGCTGTGCTCTTGAATTTAGCCACTGTATTAAATCAAGGTGTATTTTGATCCTTTACACTGTCTCAAATCCAATTCCACTCTTGACTTTAGCCACTGTATTGAATCTAGGTGTATTTTGATCCCAGCCAGGATACACGGGTATGTATCGCACTCCATGTCTATCTATAGAAGATAGCCATAGGCACGGCCACCCACACATTCACGCATTTGCGATCATACACCACTTGAAGACACATTGCGCAACATCTCTGCCATTAGAATACCATTAAGTTCCACGACAAAAAATTTGATCTAGCTGGACACATAATCAGTCTCCTGCACTAGCATACTCTCCTGACAACCTCACGGCACCCATATACATGTCAGCTCGGCATGGGTCACTAACAGGGACTTGGTCACCCCTACTTACCTTTGTATTGGCTAAAATGCACACACGCATTCTAAACGCCTCTGACAAATCTTCCCATACATTGGACTTCGGTCCCCCAACGGCGTTCACCTACCGAGCTTTGAGGCCATACCAATGGGAAAAGGTGCTATACAAATGACAAATGACATTAAATTACATAACATATCCCATCCTCCGGCCCTACAGAATGATTGGGCTTATCGGTCCAGCCAAAATCATCTCCACTTGATCAAAGAAAGGGATGCTGGACAATCCTACTGGCCCACAGAACACTGTGAGAAGTTATCTTTTGCAATCTCTATGGGGCTGTTTTGTTTCACAGTTCTACTGATTAGCCTTTATGGTCCACACATTGGCCTTTACGGTGAACCAGAAACTTTCCAGATGAAATGAACTGTATGTATCCTAAAGCTTCACAAAACCTACGCAGATGACATTATCTATATCCAGACCAGAGCTGAACATATGAAACATTCATATCCAGGCACCTGGCGTGTGAAGAAGGTGGGATTAACAGCTAATTCTGAGAAGTGCCCTCTCACCTTGACCATGGTGAAACATCTAGGCTTGCATGTCCGAGCAGATAACATTAAAACACAAGAGGCCAAAGAAGGGGTGATAAAGAAGATCCCAAGACCTCAGACTACAAATGAAGTTTTAGGCATTCCAGGGCCTGGTAGGGGACTGCCAAAGATTTAATGTCAACTTCTAAAACTTTCCCAGAACCCTTGTCTGACCCGGTTATGGGCACCAAAACTAATCTGATGACCTAGAATGCTGAAACAGGAGATGCTATTGGTAAGTTGAAGAGTTCCATATGCCATCTAAACTTACCCATAATGCTCTACTTTAAAGAATCGTTTTTCCTACAAAACAGACACATCTCAGGTCTGGCTAGGGCCGGCCCTCTCGCTACTTGGGCATGGGGTGGAATCATTCTTTTCATCAGCCGAATGCTACATCCATTTATGCAAACCCATTACACAGCCCTGGAGGGTAATGTTTACCCATTAAGTGGGCAATAGATCATCTCTTGTACTATCTCTGAGTGTTAATTCAAACTCACCGCAGATCATACTGCTGTGGTTTGGTTAGCAATAGAATAAGGACATGAACCCGTGGGTCTTAAGGTGGTTCTTAACCTTGCAGGCTTAAAGCTTTACCTTAGGACATCGGGAAGGTTGCCTTGAAGCCAATGTGGTGCACTTTAGTTGATATTCCATTAAAAAGCCTAGGGTGAGTCCAAAGGAACGAGGTAGATAAGTGGCAATCTCCTCTGCCAGTCTGTGGGTGGGTGGATGAAGGTGGCCATGGGGACCGGGTCCCTCTGCCCACTCCATAATGCAGGGCCTGGGGGTGGAGTGGGACAGCGGCTATCCACATAGAACGGTTTCTCTGTCCCTATAGCTAAAAGGGGTTTCCCTGCCTCAAAGAAACCTAATGAAAACGTCAGAATGTCAAATAAATAGTCAGTCACTGTTGTGTCCAAAAACCCTGCTTCTGACCCTAACACTAGTAGCTTAAATCTAATGTGGAAGGATGCTATATTCAGAACTAAAGTGATGAAGATAGTTATTGCCATCAGAAAGTACCCAATGCATCCGGTTGTCAAAAAACGAATGTTCCTTTTCTCTTATGGTAATAGTCCAATGATTAGGGACAAGCTCCTTTCCCCTGGATTCCTTCTTGTTCTACTTGACAAGTTCAGGAGGTTGTTGCCTCCCTATGTGGTTTCCTTTACTTTGCAAGATTTCCCCAAATGTGGACAACAAAGGTTTACAGCTTTCCCTTGAACGCCTCTGCTTTGTTCAGAGGTTTTATGTCTAGTTCACTCTCCTGCCAAACACACTCCAGGAAATTATAACGAATAATCACTAATTATTCTCCCCATTTTCGGATTCGGAGATTGCAGGGTCTACCCCCCCACCCCCTGCAAAAAGGGACACCCCCTATGTAAAAAAAAGATTTATTTTTTTAAAGGAAAGGACCATGCGGCACCGGTTCCGAAGCATGTAAGTGAAGGGAACTGGCATCGCAGAGGGATGTTGGAGACAGCGGCACACAAGGAGGTGTGCCGTCCACAGGTAAGTGTGGGTGGGGGTGAGGGCAAAGTCTGAAATGTTCAGGGGAGAGAAGACCGAAAGTTATTTTTGGAAAAATAACTTTCGCTCTTTGTTGGGAAGAATTCTCAGAAATGTGCTAATTGCCTCCATTTTGGAGACCCACAGCAACTTTGCTGGATTTTGAGGCCTTGATTTTTTTATCCTGTGAAAGTGAGACCATTTTTTCCCACTCCTGCATTTTAAATGTGATTTTGAACTCTGTGTTTCTTTCGGTTGTGGAGTCTAACAAACTCCATAGGCATCATCTTTTACATTGTGTCACACAGCACCTTCAGTGCAGTGGCACAGGGAAGTCTTTCAGATTTCCCAAAGGTTTAAATACCTTCTCTTGGATAAACTACTGTTTCCAAGAGCAGTAAAGTGAAATTGACTTTACTTACATTTGTAACTTTCTAGACCCAGCACTGACTATCTTACAATAGGGTGCTGGAGGGGTTACTTAGTATCCCCTTTGTCTAGCTTCTCATGTAACATTGTTATGTTACCCTTGCCAGAGCGCCAGGGGACCACTCCGGTGGTGATAGTGCGTGGTACAAATATCCTTTAACATTTTCTCACTGAATGGCTGGTGACAGTGGTTTACTTTTAACTACCGTGGTGTGCATTTACCGTGGGCTGCGTTCGTAGCTGCAGTAAAGCAGCCAAGGGTGCCATTTTTGTCAAAATGGCCCCGGTCTTATTTTGTTTTTTGCCATTTCTTTGTGGACAAGGTCCTTCTTGAGATTTACTCTGCGCGACAAACCCAGTTTGGTCCCTATGTTCGCTTTGCCTTTGGCGGGATTCACAAGTGAAGCCCGCCTCTGGTTACAGGGTGTCTGGTGGGAGCAGGAAGTGAGGGAGGTGCCGGAAACTCCCTGTGCTTAGTCTCCTAGGAGACCCAAATGCACTCTGTGATGATTGGCCGGCCGACTGTCCGGCAAGGACAGCCACCCTGCTGGGTGACTGACAGCTAGGCTGGAATTAATGGGAGAGAACTGAATAAAAGGCGAGGCTTTTGGCTTGGAAGGCAGAGTCCACCACTGGACAAAGTAATCAAAGAACTTGAAGAGGATGCCCGCTGCAACTCCTGGACCGTTGGTTTGCCCGGTGAAGCCCTGCTGCTGTGCTGAAACTCCAAATTCGTTTCGACAGAGAAGCCCCTGCAAGCACGACTTCTCCCCTTGAGTTGGTTGGACCAATCAACTCCAAAGTAAGCCACCTGGACATTCTCTGAGAGCTGGTTGCATTTCCACAGAGTTGCTGCTGGAAACCGAAAACGGCAGGGAGAGGAACACCAGATTGTGTGCGTTACTTTTAGTTTACCAAGAGCTCCCGGAAGATCCTCCAGACTCCCAGGAAGCAGGACTGACCGAGCCTGAGCCCCCTCAACAGAGTGCAGGACCCCAGAAGCAAGGAAAGTCCATCTCACAGCCAGAAACCACGTTGTTGCTATTTGCGGTAGTCCCGAGGAGCTGAAACACCGAAGTGCCACTTGTTGGAAAGATTGCCGGTTGCGAGCGGTGACAGTCCCATTGCAGAGCAGGAGCCCCAGAAGTCCTCCCTCTTATCCCCATGACTGAGGCCCAGGAACAGTGAGATCTGCAGAGTTGCACAGGAACAGAAGTCATCTGCTGCACTTTTTCTTCAATACAAAGGTACTGTAAAGTCTGAGAGAACTTACCTCTCACTGTAGTGTTTCTTGCATCTTCTACTACTCACAAATCTCGACAGCTTGTGGCCCTACATTTGATTCTTCTTTTCTTCAAAGACTTCTAAAACATTGTGCAAAGACGTTTCTACTTACCTACCAGAAGTGCTTCAGCCTATATAAGACTTTTGCCCATTGACTTTGGCTTAACCTGTTATACTGAATGACTCTGCTTAGGGTATCCAAAAGTATTTGCCTGCTTAAGAATATTTGTGTTCTAATAACCTTTTCTTTGACCAACTCCTAAGAGTATTCTAAATGCAAACAGTAAGATTTTAATATCCACAGCACCCTAGCTATTGAATTCACCTGAGGGTGTAGGTTGTATCTGTGGGCCATCCCAAAAGGGTGTTTTCTGATTTAGAAACTAATAGTGTACTGTTTTTTAAGTGTATTTGTGTGTTGCTTTTATATTGCTCCCTTCAGAAGAAGGCGTATTATAACTGCCTGATAAATAAATTGATAATTGTTTATTCAAGAAACCTTGTGTGTAGGAGTTTATTTGAATACTTGGCTTGTCACTGTGAATCTCTGTGTAACCCCCCTACAGCTCACATTGACCCCTCTTGAGATAAGCCTGGCTGCTCAACACGCTACCAACCTGTGTAGTACAAGCTTTTACCAAAGGTTGGGTTCCTATTGCCAGGAGGTCAGGGTTGTTGTAGTGCACCCAAAGGGTACTGCATACAATCTTGCCTAATATTCTTTTCTTCCTCGAACATTTCAGCTACGGTCTTACAACCCAAATCGGTTTACTCTTCTGCCAAGCTTATGTGTACTTGTTTCTTTCTCCCTCTGTTAGTCTCAGGGACCCACTCCCTCTTATCTCGTACTCTGTAGTGGTTCACTGATTCCTCCCAGAATTCTAGCACCTCTTGGTCTGCCCGCATACCTGTTTGTGTGGTTTGCATCTTCCAAGTGGCAGTGCTCAGCTGCGAGGCTCTGGCATTGTTCGGATGCACTCATGGGTTGGTGACGGCTCTGCGGGTCGCTGCTTCTTTCTAGGACTGCGCTTTCCGTCTCCAGCTGCGGTCGGGGTATCTCTTCTCCTCGTCAGTGGTTATTCTGCCAAATCACTTTTTTCCTCTCAGGCTGCGGTTCTTGTCTCCAGCAGCTCCCCGGACTTTGGGACGCGCAGATGGTTTCTTGGGCAGTGGTCGTGGTAGCTCCTCCATCCTGGACTACCTTTGTGCTCCCAATCTACTCTGTGCATGGCTTCTTATGGTGTGCTTCCCTACTCATCCGCTCAGCCTCTCCCGGGTTTCCTCCTTGGAGTATGGCTCTCTCCATGTTGCTTTGTCTCTGCTATTTGTGTTGCCTTTGACCAATCAAATGCAGTGAGAGACAAGACCGTTCACTCCGGTTCACTGGAATGCTCTTCATACTCCTAGTCATCTTCATCTTCGCTGTACTTGCATTGGAACTATATGGAAAGCAAATTATGTTTTCTGACGCGTTAGTATGGTCCAATATACTAGGTTGGCTGGTTTTACAATAAAAGATATTGGCACTAGTTGGGGGGCGGCGGGGGAGGAGAGAGTTAGGCTTTGGAAAAGAGGGAGGGTGTAACAAAGCAGAGGTATACCGCGTTCTCACAGGATGGTCGTCCCTAATGTCATAAGGGGCTTCCTCTCCCATGTGATCCTCCCCCTGTGCACCACCCCCAAGGGGATTAATGTACTGTGGACGCATCGCCCTTGCCCCCTGGGCAAGGTCTTCCCCTAGGGGAGAAGGGATGACATCGACAGATTTGTGTCGGTGATAAGAGTGTAATGGAAAACACCATTTGGTTGTTTTGTACCCAAAGCCTGCAGATTAGTCTTTTGAGCAATGTCAGCAGTTTCATTGATGTCTGATATTTGCATCCCTCTCTCACCTTCTTTCTCATCAGCACTCTTGTTCTTCACTTCAACAGACACCACTTTGAGGAAAATTCCATGGCCGGACGTACCGCAACAACTCTAGGTCAAGGGAGATGGGTTGGTCCAGTGTCAGTGGGCGTTCTTGCAGGCGTCCATTGATGCCTTTAGCAGTTGGCACTGTTGGCTAAGGTGAAATACTTGCGACAAGTAACTCTTCATGATCAGTGTCTTTGTCACCCGTCTGCTGGTCCCAATGTGCCATCTGTAATGAGGAATGTGAAATCTGTGGGTGTCTACTTGCATATGTGTGTTGCAACAAAGAATTGCCTAATTCTGCTTCTGTTGCTGATGCAGTGCTGTCTGTCCGCAGCCCTGTGATTCTCTCTGGGCCGCCAGGTCCAGGACAGCAAGTACCTTCTAGATGCCCTGAGGATGAGACTTGCTTGGATGCCTCTTCTGTTGCCAGAAAGTCCTTGCTTCTGGTGGGAGATCTTCCTGGAGGGTAGGCCACCATTGTGTTATTTAACTCACCGTCTCCCGTAACCTGGTCCATGTGTGCAAAGATGTACTCGCCATGAGATGACTTGGAACTCATTATTTGGGAATTTCACCTTTCATTGACACAGGGTTGGGTGGGACGGCAGTTCTGTTGGGCAGCTTGGTATTTTTGGCAAACTTCACAGGGCTGTCAATGTACTGTAGATGGATTTTGAGGGTGGGCAATGTGTTGCACTCCATACAAATGGAAACTACTTGAAGGCACGGCCACCGACCTGCACGCATCTGCCATTGTACACTACTCAAAGACTCTTCGCACACCTCTGACATAAGAATGCAGCTTCTGTTCATGACAAGAATTAGATAGGTAGCTGCACACATAATGTTATGTTATGTTAATTTATACCATGCACAGATATCACCCAAGGGCAGTCTCCAGGTGCTCGCATGGTTTTGCAAGAAAGAGGACAGGGTTGGTTAGTGAGGGAAGAATGATGCGATAGGTCGCGTGCACTGGCTCGTTGTATCTGTATGGGTAAGGTCCAATGCCTGGGAGGTTTTCTGTGTGGCTGTTTGTTGTCTTGGGTTGTTTCTGTGTGTTTTATGTCTAGGTTGCTTGTATTTAGGGTTTTGTTCACTGGCTTGTTGTGTCTGTATGGGTAAGGTCCATGGCTGGGTTTCTTTGTTGTGTTTGTTGCTTGTTTTGGGTGTGTGTTAGGGTATAGGTTGGCTAGCCCAGTGGGCGTGTATAGTGTTTGGGTGGTGTGTTTGAGGAAGTAGAAGCGGGGTGGTTAGTGCTTTGGCTACTCGCTAAATTCTTCTATGTGAGTAATCTATACAGTCCTATCTGTTGTGACAAATTACAAATTTCCATAATTCTAAGTGTGAACCACAGCTTCACAGCTCTATTTAGAAGTGACGCATGGTTAATTTTCACAATTCTATCAGGTGTGATGCCTGGCTAATGACTATCTGGCTCTCGAATACCCTCTCTAGAGCACTCCTCACCACCCTTCCACATGCCAGCTTGACATGGGTGGTTAACAGGGACTTGGTCACCCCTTCGTAGCTTTGTATGGGCCAATATGCACACACACATACTAGCACTCCTCGAACTTCCCATACCTGGAACTCGGTCCCCCGAGGGTGTTCACCCTATATACTAATGATGAAAGGCGCTATACAAATGACGCACTACTACTACTACTACTACTACTACTACTACTACTACTACTGCTACTACTACTACTACTGCTACTGCCACTACTTGGATTGACATCCTGCCCCTCCCTCAGCTGGACTGGAGGGGGGGGTCAAATTCACATTTTTCATAATGATTGGAGTGCAAACGTTTCCAGCAGAACCTCAGGGCGGACAAAACAACTGACACAAAGTAAGTGGTGAACGATATTTAGTGACGATGTGACTAGCAGCACCTTGCAAGCCTGCTCTGTTTTAGAGCGAGTCCTTTTCATGCATGTGTTCTGCCCTGAGTGATAATTAACTACTTGTATTTTCTCCACCACGTGGCCGGGCGGGCGATGTGCTGGTATTTACCCTGGCATCTCGTTTCTCTGCCATTGGTACTTGCAAAGCAGTACGAAATGACGTAAAGGAGGTCTGGAAAGTGATCGCATTTTTTTAACTCGTTTTTTACAATAAAGCATTCATATTACGGGTTTTTTATATTGCCCATTGTACTGTGTTGGGGATCCTGTCCTAATTCCCACGGTCAAACTGTGGGCATAAAATGAGTCCAGCCACTAATGAAAAAGTGGCCCACAATCACACATTGCAATTCATTACTATACAGAACAGACCCTTTGAGTACACCCAAGGAGATGTTTTTGGTAAAATATCTCGCGAATAATGCATCTGAAAACATATTTACTTAATAACGTTGGTTAAAATTCGTGTAGTCACTTATGAAACTGGCCCACCTGGCCCCAAAAAAGTGGTTCATTCTGGCCTATAAAAACGTGCCCATATTCAGTTCATGGGCTGCCACTTCGGGCGTTTCCCTATTGCCCTGTAGGCCAGTCCGAGCCTGCTAATACATACCTTTTCAGTTCTTGAATTCATAAATTGCAATATTTCATTGTTATGTCTGAAAGGTACAATTTAGATTCGGGGGGGGGGGCATTTTGAAGTAAAGACATATATTTCATGTTTCTATGAAGGTATCCGGCTGCCTGCTTGCATGTGGGAGTGCAGAAGTGAAAAGGCAGACACTTCTTAGGGCTGCAGACGTCTCACAGCCTGCGGCGACCTGTCAACTTTCCTTTTCGTTTATATTGTTTGGGTTCTCCTGTCCAGATCTCCGTGAGCTTTAATCATTTTTAAATGGGCACTGCCCTTTCTGCCAGCTCCCCGAAGCCACGTGGGTTCTTTGGCTGATGTAACTCCATTCATCTTAATAGCCGCTTCGGCTGCAGCTGCGTTTTGCTGGGCCTGCGAAGAGCTTTTTAAAATGTTAAGTATCTGCTGCCACGATGAATTTTTCTTTAGCCTAGAACGGTTTGTTTTTCTTTAACTTGATATGGCAGCTTCATCCCAGCTGTCAGAAAATCTCATCTACCCAGAGGAGAGTCTTTTTTTTTAAATGATAGATATGGTGCGCCATTGGGACTGCCTCCCGCGACTCCCCGAAAAGGCCCTCATTTGGATGCAGCTTCTGTTTGAAGGAAGTTGAGGCCAAGTTGGGCCTTGTGTAACTGGCACTGACATCTCTTGAGCTGGTCTTGATGTCAGCGTTCAGCGCCGGCAGCGGAGGGCAGTCGCGTGTAATTGAATTCCAGACCTCTGGTACCACTGAGATCTTGCTTAAATTAGTGACTCACGGCACGTTGGCTTTGGGCAAGATGGAAAAAGCTACACAACGAGTCAGCGTGTAGCAGCACATTTACCATATGTTAGGAATGCATTATTAACTGCAAATGGGTCTATTAAAAGGGTGCTTTCACTACTGATAAATTGCATATGCGGCCTGTTTACTGCTACATCCATCAGTGTGCGGATTCCTTCCCCCGATTGCGTTCAGTGTAGCGGAAAACTGTGCATGAAGCATTTCGCAACGCAGACACGTCCAAATGCGCTTCGTAGGCGCATCACCTTTTCGTTTTTAGTTGCTATCAATGGAACAATATTGATGCGAAGTTAGTTTCTAAACAAAATAATACTATTTCCCCCCCACACACACTCTTCTGACGAGGATGAACTGAGCTCCTGAAATGGAGGTCATAAAGCATGTTTTTTTAATTTATGACCAAGCCAATCTGTAGGCTTCAAAGCCTGACAGGTTTCTTTCCTTCTGTGCTAAATTTGCCCACTTCCATTCGCTGCCTTGCGGCCTCTGGGGTCTTGGAATAACAGTTTATTCATTGTTGTTTACTTGGAGCTCTTCTCTAACCTATGCGAGATGCTCATCCGATTCCCACCTCTCTTCCCTTTCTACCAGTTACCTCACAACTAGCTTTCTGTGTAGTTATAGATAGAAGTGCACATTTCGGTGTGGACTCATATTTACAAACATGCAACAGGCTGAAATTGGCACAGCGTGTATGCATAGTTTGGTGGCAAACACACCATGTCCATCAGTTTATATTTACCCATAACACAGCAAACCATACATCACCCCAAGAGTGGCACACACCTGCCTCTCGCCCCAGAAAAACCAAAGAAGAGAGCCCTTCTCCGCAGAACAGACATTCCCCTGAGTTGGATGGAAAAACAAATGTGTAGGCACATTTGAGTCCTGTTACTTTTGACATTCATCCATTGTTTATCTGCTTGGATCAGGCCTTATTCTGCCTTTTGTCTGGGCCCGTCTATCTTATCATTTGTCACGGTGAAGTGCTCTGATACTGTGAGTCATGGTCCCTGCTACACACAGCTAAATGGATACAAAAAATACACCCACTCAGGTTGAGAAAAGGCTGTTTTTCTGCACCCATTAGAGGAGGTGGATTTAAAATATTGGAGGATTTCACTGCTGAGTGCGGGACAGTATGATGCAACTTAGGCACTATTGGGAAGAGTGTGCTTTAGAACTATGAGCAAACTCATGGAAACAAATAACACTGAATATTATGAACTATTGAGGTCAGACACATTTTCTAGATGAGGCACAGATACCGGTCTGTTCTAAGCGAGATGCAGGTTGGTCAGCGGCATACATACTTAAGACAGGACACAGCTAAACTGTGTGAAGTGGTAATACTATTGCTCAGACAGAGACGCAAACACAGATGTCCCAACATCACTGCACACAGTTCTGCAGAAGTATGGTTTGGGATTAGTGGGTTTTGCCTATCTAGACAACATGAAGCCTTCTTTAATATCCATACACAATGAATAGCTCTGCCTAGGAGTGGGACGAGTGAATACCTGTTCATCATATATATAATTTTGAAAACTTTGTAAATTCAAATCATGAAAATATATATCAAATGCCCATTTGGATTACTTTAGATTT
Source organism: Ambystoma mexicanum (assembly GCF_040938575.1). Lineage (NCBI taxonomy): Eukaryota > Metazoa > Chordata > Amphibia > Caudata > Ambystomatidae > Ambystoma > Ambystoma mexicanum. The sequence continues at coordinate 411,386,928 of NC_090927.1, forward strand.
TTTTTTTTATGACGAACCTCCATAAAAGAAAACGCAGGTTCGTTTTTACTTGTAAAACACCTCATACAAATATACGAAGAAACAGCTAGGCATTTACATGCCAACTGGGGGAAAAGGCAGCTACCACTTTATGGCAAACAGGCTGCTGTTGTATCCCCACATACAGTTTAGTGCCAATTAAGCCTCAGTTTTCTCGAGGGGTTAATTGGGGATTGTTTATTGCCAAGTGGGATTTATTATAGTTGATTGGAAATATTAAGGGGGATATCCCCATTCAGTCCACTTGGTATGTGCCCTTTTCAAGGTAAACAATTGACTTTATATTTACACCGCAATTAATGTCACATTTTCTTCCACTCCTTGATAATAGAGCGTAATAGTTTTAGCGACTATGCAACGCTCTTATTGACTTTTCAGTTGGCTTATGAGAAGATGCCAGTGCAGGACTCCGGTTGCAGCAATCTATGGGTAAACTGTGCTGGTAATGGGCTAGCTCCGGTTGGCCCACCCCACACTGATTTAATACCAAAGTGAGCCAAGATTTGAATGATTGGTCGCTAAATGAAAGGAAGATCTATTGGGACCCGAAAATGTTTTCTAGGACGCTAGCCCATTGGAAGAATCAAGCAAACCAAGTGAAGATGGGGTGGTTGAATCCACGCGTAGAACTGCAGGCGCAGCCATTTGATGTATATGTAAGAGATCATGGGGGGGCGTGGCTACATGGCCAGGGAATAGGACGTGGTTCCAACAAGCTCCTGCTGATCCTTCGATGATCCTGTGGAACACAGTGGCTTCGAGTCAGCTGTGAAATTGTTAGGCGAAAACCTGTGCAGTTCCCTCTGGGACCACTGCAAAAGATTTAGGACTACAGGCGTTGGCGGTGAACCCACTTGGTAGCAGTCTGCACCACACAGATTCACGTGGTAGCTGTGGCTGAGCAGTCAGACTTCTCTCAAGAAAAGTTGAGCAGTATGTGGAGTATACAAAATAGGACAATTCTTCACAGCAAGACAATCAAACACGCAACAAGGCTTAGTGTAAAGATATTAAGGCATTTATTTATAACAGAACATCTATGGAAAACACTAAGGCAAATCACGGCAAACAAATCAAACACAATTACTCTACGAAATAGACGATCAATCCCCCTAGCAATATCGACAACTCTAGGTTCTACCGGTACCACTCAGAGGTGTATACCTCAACCCAGATGACACTCGAATATTAGTTAGGATGGGAGAGAAAAAGATATGCAGGTCATGAAATCAACACAGTTCAATCCTAGCGGATAAAATGCAAGGCAGGAAGGCAAGAATCACAATAGATCGTAAAGTTCAGGGGCCAGGCCCACTCGGAGAGAGGCAAGGCGCGATGTCCCAAAAAGTCTCTAGTGGGGATGCATTCAGGTCTGTGTAGCAAATGTTATCGGCAGGTTGAACCAGTTCAGAACAACTACGGAGTAAAGCTTGGAGGCGACCCAACGGAACGGAGAGGATTAAGACCCCTCGCTCGAACCGATCGAAAGGGAAGCCAGGCGGACACAGTACCTTGTTGTGGAGGGCAGCTCCGGCGGGGGCAGTTGTTCCTGGTGGTGGATGCACATCGGGTCTTTGCCAAGAGTAGAGATGATCTCGTCGTGGAAGAAAAGTGAAGTCCGGTGCACCACCAGGGAAGAGACCAGCCGCGGAGTGCTCCGTCACAAGGCACCACCTTTTGGTCGCGGTACAGGGGTAGTGGCTATCCGGTTGCCGAAGTGCTCTGCACGGGCAATTCGACCACTGCGTCCTGAGGCGAATAAAAAGCAAAGGGGACTGGTTGTTCCCACCAGCCAGGGGAAGAGACTCTCCGGCAGGGAGATCTCCTCTGTCGTCGGGAAGTGGTGAGTCGGTTCCGCAGGGCTCCACCGGAGGTGTCGTCGTGCAGGTCGGCTCAGCGTTACCCTCGTCGGATTCTTAGGTCCTGTGGCGACTTCTGAAGATCCAGTCCCAAAAGCCCTGCTTTTATGCAGACAACCCCCATTCATTCAGCCTAGCTGTCAATCAACACATGCTAAGTGGTGAGCGGGAACGCTCACCACTTGGGCCAATCACTCCAGAGTGCGACCTGAGTTGGCAAGGCAACTCGGTCCAGGGTGCCTAAACCCCCTCCCACACCCCTGAGGTAACCCAGACAGAATGGCACCACTTTGGAGGGTCTCTGTCCAGAGGCCCGCCAAAAGTGGAACAAAGGGCTCGACCTTTGGTTTAGGAGTCACAGAGACGAACACAGACGCCATTTTACAAACCGAGTTCTGGCAGAAAATACCATCCGATAAACTTATTTGAGCTAAGTAGATCGGTGGTACGTTAGAGATTAACGAGAAAAAGTATCAATCTCCAACAATGGGACGAATCCCATAGGGTTATGCTCGGGGTCGAACATAACAAGTAGTTTCCACTGCCACCAGCCAAAACTCGACGAGGGGGGACGGGACAGTGCCCCCTCGAGTAACAGGTCTAGGAGTATTCGAACTACCCCTACTAGTACGTCCACAATAAGATGGTTTGTACTAGTCCTGTTAGTAAATTTAGGTCTAGTAAAGCCAATGGTGACTTTACATGCCCGGGGAGACAGTAGTCAGTCCCCGGGTATGGAGTCTATGGTGGAGGTCCGCTAGGACGCCCCAGTGTTACGGCACGTAGGGTGCGGTGTAACACACATAGAAAAACATATGAGACCCTATGGAGTAAAAGACCCCATAGCCCATCGAACACATTGACATCTTAAAGGAATTACACACACATACATGTCCAAGAATGGGAGAAAAGAGTCTCACTCTTGGCAGGATGGAAAAAAACAAACTCCAGAAATCCAGCAAAGCTGCTGGGGGACTCACTAGGTTAGGAAATTCTGCCTAAGCCAATGCCAAAGCATGAATATATGGAGCACTTTACGAGCCGAGCTCTGAAGTAAAACGCAGCACACGAAGTAAACTGTGGCCGGAGGAGTTTGCTGCATCTGAGCCGCAGACATAAACAAGATGGCGGCGGATGCAGAACAAAGGACTTAGCCGTGAGGCTGCCATTCTGAACAAGCGGAAAGAAAAGAGCTGGCAACTGCCCAACAAGAACAGACCCGAAATGCACGTAGTTGATGATTGGATGGTAAATGATTCAGACAGCGGCTTTGTACAATGCAGTCCAGCCCTGGAGTTATCGAAGAAAGGAGCGGCAAGCTCATCCAACGCTACGAAGTAGCAACGTGCAGACTAGCGGTACGGAAGATCAGGACAATAAACTCGAGGACCGGACAAGGTGCACATTGCTGGTAAACCAGTCAGCAGAGCTACGGAAGGGGCACACGGCTGTGCAGAGTCACTCGAAGGGTCACTTGACAGCTACACTGTGTGTGCTGCTCTGCCTCCGTACACAAGAAGGGAGCTGGCAAAGCAGAGACCGACATGCAAGAGCTAGTGCAAAGGCACTCAGGGTAACAGCTGAGGACTAGCGAAGGCACACGGCCATGGAATATAAACTGGCAGATGGTGAAAATACATTGTTTCAAAGGTGGTGGAATGCGATATCGTAGCAAGTCCAGGTAGGCTGTGAATAAACCTGCTAAAGTAAAACTGACACGAAAGGACAACACTATCAAGCTTGCATATAGGGATGGAGAGAGGCTACACAATACAGTGCAAAGATTGCATGGAGAAGTCACTAAGTGTACTAAGAAGACGGTGAACGCTGAATGGGGGACATAGGCACCAGAGCAGAGTGCTACCGTAGCACATATGCAAAGTAAATCAAAATTTAATGAAGGTGCGTGGCAAAAGGAATCAGAGGAACACAGAAGGCCAATATAAGGGCAGTAGAGACGGTGCCTGGCAGCGTGGACACTGGATTACAGAATAAATTGTGCAATGCCGTCTTGCACAGTATAAACAACACAGAAATTGAAGAGGCGAATGGCAGTCAGACACTGGTGCAGGCGGGTCTAATTGCGTCACAGGAGAGCTGGTATGTCACAGTGGGCCTTAGGCAATCATAAGCTGCAAGTGGCACCATTGGATCACAGCAGCCACAGAACGAGCACTGAAGGCAGTAAGATTACTAGAGCGTGATTGCACAATCCCACCTACTACCACAGTGCCCCCAGCCAATTTAGTGACCTGCAACACCTATATCAGCAAGCAAGCAGACATATTGCTGGAGGCAGGCTTCACAGGCCACTGAATGACATAGAGACCGGGGCGAAACGTAGCTGTGCTGCGAGTGGAGGTGTACGAACTCGGAGCAGTCGGCCCAGCACGGTCCTCCCCTGAAGCCGGCCAGACCTGATCCGACAGAGCACGAACCAGGCAGCGTCAAACACAGGCCGGAAGTAAGCAGGGACATAAACAGAAGGGGAGTACCTGTCGGAACAGGGCAGAACACACAGCAAGTGCAAGGACTGGTGTCCAGAGGCACTATACAATTAGCAACTCGGCAAAGACGGACAGAACTGTGAACTCACTGTCAGACCTAGCAGCGCCTACTGCGAAACCTGGAGACAGAGGAGGAGGCTAGATACACGAGAAAAACAGAGATATATTAAAGCCTCAACCGCAATGGTAACTACAAAATGACACCGACAGGAGAGAAAGGCACAAGTGCAGGAGTTGGACCCCATAAGATAATACTCTGAGCGCGCCTCTGCGCAGACAGTAGAAACATCCCGTAACAAGTGCATTGGAACAGAAACATTCAGAAAAGTACACAGGAACAACACAATGGCGACTAAATCCAATAAGAGCAAAGGGAAACGGTCGTCAATTGACTCTTTTCCCAAACCGGCAGAGCTGACAGACGGCGCGAAAACGACAGCTGAAGAGGCACGAAAAGGGGACGCGTCTGGGCGAATAGATCAGCAAATATTGGAAGCCATAGCGGAGCTGAAGACATCGTTGGAATTCAAGATTGATGCAGTTAGTATTGATGCGAACCTCTTGAGACAGGATGTCAAAGCACTGGCAGAATGTACAGTGGTGTTAGAGAAAGAAGGCAAGGCTAACACAAGCAGCTGCACAGAAAACTCACAAGAAGTCTCCATACTGAAACAACAGGTGCGGAATCTTGAAAGCAGGGTGGAAGAGGCGGAAGGACAGGTGCAAAGGAATAACGTGAGGATAATTGGACTCGCAGAGGCCGACCAACTATATAGAAGACATGCTACTGCAGGAAATAGGAGCTGGAACACTCACCCAAGGGTTTACAGTGAAGAGGGTGCATAGGACCCTGACAAGGAAGCCACCGCCTGGAGCCCTGCCACGGGCAATAATTGCCAAGATACAAAATTACAAGGACAGGGAGAGGATCCTGGAATAATTCCGAAAACAGGGCATGGTTAAATATGCGTCAGCTTCCATCACAGCATACCCAGATCATACTTTTTGGTGCAAAAACAAAGAATGAACTATGGGGCTGTCAAGAGGAGGTTGCAGGCCGCTAATCATAGATACATGCGGCTGTATCCGGCGCAGATGAAGATCCTACACAGAGACCGCACTTTTTTTTTGAGACCCCGGAAGTAGTAAGCAAGTGGATGGACATGCAGAACATGCGCCGATGGAGAAACAAACTCAGATGGGAGAAGAAAGTGATGTGACTCTGCTTTTTTGTGATTGACGAACTTTGGATAGTATTGTGACTAACAATATTCTGACAGAGACGTTTAAGTAGTTAAGTTAATGTGTTACATATTGTTAGCTAAACGCAGGAGGCACGGGTGCTGCTCAGTTGTAAGCAGCGCTAGGAATCACACTATCACCCTCATTAGTTAGTTTAGTTAGGATACTGGTAGTGCAGTATCCTTCTGCTGCGCTCCGAGTACCGGTAAAGGAGCGACATGCGGGGATGCCTGAGATCCAGGGTTGGAGCTGGGAAAAAATTGGGAACGGTTGGGGAGAGAGTTGGGGTAGTTAAAGGGAAGTGGGCCTACAGAGACACACAGGTAAACGAGAAGTGAGGAGTGAAGGGTGGGAGGGAAGCTTAAACGGTTAAAGAATATGGGTGAACTCAAAATAGCAACCTGGAATGTGAGCGGGTTATACAGCTATATCAAAAGGAACCGGGTTATGGCATATCCAAGACGCCAGAAGATAGACATAGCGCTCCTGCAGGAAACACACCTGACCAAAGATAAACTGGAAACGTTCGCACGGAAATGGAGTGGGACGACTCTGGGTTCAACTTATTCGACATATGCTGGAGGGGTCCTAATTTGGGTGACATTGACTGTCCCATTCTCAAGGTTCTTCAGACTGTGGTAGAAAAAGATGGTAGGATGGTCATAATTGGGGGATTGGTTGAATGTAAAGAAATGTGTTATAAATATGTATACCCTGAATCAGAATACCACAACTTATTTAAAATCGTTATATTCTAAGATTAGTCCATTTAGAGATTGTGCAGTGATATGGGGAAGAGATTTTAATTGTACTTTGGACGTGACAAAAGATAGGTCAAATGATAAATTTGCTTGTATAACCCCTGCACTTAAGGCGTTGAATACGCTGTTGAGCACACTAAAATTAGCGGATGTATGGAGAACAATGTATGTATGAGTTCGAGTGTACTCGCATTATACAGCCCTGCAGAACTTACATACGAGGCTAGACTATGGCCCTCATTACAAGTCAGGCGGTGGACCATGGTGCTATAAGCACCATGGTCCATGCTGGATTCCGCCATGGTGGATGGCGGAATTACCGCCCCATTCCAAGGTGAGTGGGGCGGTAATTCCCCATTGACCATTTGCCCTTCCCCATTCCCATTTTTGCCCCATAGGGCTTAATGGGGATGGGGAAGGCGCTAATTACGGCACCGTAAATTACGGTGCCGTAATTAGCACCAAGGTCGCTTAGCGCCTTGGACTTTAACGCCTGCAAAAAGCAGGCGTTAAAGTGTGATCAGGCGTTAAGGGTTAACGGCGCCGACGGCGCCGTTAAACCACGCCTGACTTGTAATGAGGGCATATGTGTTCGTTGGGGAGGAGTCGCTGAACGAGTTCACAGAAGCCGAGTATAAAGCGTGGGTCCTGTCGGATCATGCCCCACTGGTTATCACATGGCAGGTGTCTACGCCGCCCCACCAACCCGGGGCCAAAATCTTGATGACCTGGAGACTCAGGGTTGAAGCACTGAAGGATACAGGGTTCTGCGAACATATAAGAGGCGAGGTGCGACAATATTTTAAGCATATTACCGACAGTGTAGACTGAGCCGGTACGCTTTAGGAGGCATTTAAAGTGGTAGTGAGGAGAGCGGCAATAGACAAGTCTAATGGGATGCAAGAGGTTATACTGCGGGATCTACAAAAGGCAGAAAGTAAATTGGAAACTATAATCCGGGTGGGTAGTAGATTGCTAGAAGAGCCCAAGGAAGTCTCTTGCCTACAACAGTAATGTAGAGAACACTGGGAAAGGTTAGATAAACTAAGCTACAAGAAATACATATAGAGACAACATGCAGAGTGAGACAAGTCGGGCAGATTGTTGGCCTGGTTGTATAAAAGTAAGACCACACAGCAGACAATCGAAGCAGTGAAGGGGACGGATGGGAAGTTGCTGGAGACCCAGGAGGAAGTAAATAAGTGTTTTTATGATTTGTTATGTGCACCTGTTCAGAGAATCCACGGAAGAAGAGGTGGATACACAAGAGGCGCTGACGGAGATCAATCTCCCCAAATTATGTAAAGAAGAGAGTGATAGTTTAGAGATACCCATCACGATTGAAGCACTTGAAAATGTGATAAAAGAGTTACCAACTAATAAAGTTCCCAGGGGTGGATGGGCTCCCCAACGAATTCTATAAAGAATATAGGGCCGATATCCTTCCCCCACTACTAGCAATGTTAAATGAGGCGCTGGAAATTGATAAATTACCCGGGTCCCTGCAGGAGTCGATAATTGTCCCCCTCCTCAAAACTAATAAGCCAGATATGGAATGCAGATTGTATAGGCCTCTATCGTTACTGAACCAAGATGGGAAGATTCTCACGGCAGTTATGGCAATGAGGCTTAGACCAGTCATAGGTAAACTCATTCATCCAGATCAGATAGGATATGTCCCAAATAGGAATATTACCAACAACCTGAGAAGATTACATCACATAATAGATCATACCAGCAGGGAGACGCAAGAAGTAGCAGTGGTGTCACTTGACGCATTGAAAGCGTTTGACTCAGTGAAATGGCCTTGGTTGCTGGCGGTCCTGGAAAGCTTCGGCATTGGGCCCACATACATTAAATGGGTGCGACTATCGTATAATGCATCGATATCAAGAGTCAAAACGAGCTCCACCGTCTCGGAGCTGTGGCAACTGAGTGAAGACACAAGACAAGGATGTCCATGGTCCCTGATGCTTTTCATATTAGCGTTGCAACCATTTGTGGTTTATTTAAGAACAGTGTATGGAGAGGTGGGTATAAATACATCGGGAGGAAGGCATTTAATCTCGCTGTATGCAGATGACATGCTACTATACCTGCAGTAACCAGAAGAGAACTTACAATATGTCCTGGATGGGATGGCACGTTATGCTATGCTGTTGGGCATAACGGTTAACCCCCAGAACTCAAGACTGTATCCCCTAAGAGAGTATAGAGGGAAGCCCATACACAAATTACCGGTGTTACCAATTAAGTGGGAGATAGAGACGTTCAGGTATTTGGGGGTTGACATGTACCATGACCCCAAGTCAGAACATAAGCATAACACAGTGAAGGCGGTCGACTCAATCGAAAAGAGCATGTCATTCTGGACAAGGCTACCACTGTCCATGATGGGGTGGGCAGCATTACTGCAGATGGTGGTGCTGCCGAGACTCCTACACAGCATATGTAGGAGCTTCATACGGCATAATTCGAGGAACAGGATTGCGTTGTGGAAGCTCTAGAATTCATACGAACAAGGGGGAATTAAACTGCCTAATTTCGAGGTATATTTTATGGCTAGCCAGCTACAATTTGTAGCCAAATGGCTGTCAGATGAACAAACACCGAAATCGAGGTTACTACGAGCGGAACATACTCCTTTCTTTCTAAACAAAGTTTTATAGCTGTCTGATTCGTATCGGAGCAGTGAGCACCTCCTGATGCACCTTGGGTGCACAATGTTGCGCAGGGCCTGGAAGTTTATGGGGAACGCAGCACCGTATTCTCCGCAGATACCACTAGTGACGCTGGAAGGGGTGGATGAACAGGTTAGGCGGAATGTAAGGAGGAGTTAGGAACCCATGGGGTAGCGATGGTGGGGGATGTACGAAGGGAGGCCCAAGGATTTTGAAGAGGTGATTGTAGACACTGGGGTGCTCCGAGGGCAGTACATCACATAGTCCCGACTTTTGAGGAGCCTAAGACCAAGATGGCCAAAGACCGAAACGTCCTTACAGCCAGACGAGATTATTCAGTCGTTTTACTATGTGTTGGAAGGAGGACATATAGTCTCGCGTATATACGAGCTATTAATGTCCAAGTTTGAAGGGGAGGTATAAAAGACGAGGCAGGAATGGGAAGCAGACTTGGGGGAACTAATGTCAGATGAGATGTGGAGTAGACTAAGGGGGTATCACAAAAAGGTGTTGAGGAATGCACAACTTCAACAGATTCAATTATATGCGACTCATAAAGCATACCTGACCCCGAACAAAATGACCAGGTTTCACCAGGCAGCCATACAGAAATGCGGGTAGGTGAATGCAGATCTGGTGCATATCTTCTGGGCATGCGTGGAGATAGGTAGATTCTGGAGAGAGGTGGCCCAAATATTAGCGAAAGCAGAAATTACCCTGGATGTGGGTTTTCCTAAGGTTTGCCTGTTAGGTGGTTTCCCGAGACCCAAGCGAGCTAAACATGCGAGCAAGCTCAAAGACTTAGCATATATCTTGGCGAAACATAGAATTGCGATGGGGTGGAAAGCGCAAGTGAGACCTGTGGCACAAGTATGGTGGAGGGATCTGTTAAAATGGGCCCACGCAGAAACTGCAGTGTGGCAAGAAGTGACAAGCAGGGACATGGAACAAGGGGAAGAAGGGTGGAGGCGTGGAGACAGCTGATAGCTGATTTGGCAGCCTCAGAGCAAAGTATCCAAGGAATCTTAGAGATCTCCAGACACGATACCATAGCTAGGTGAAGTGAAGCAAGAAAGGAAGGAGGCGGAATGATAAGTGCGGTGTAGGCCTGGGTAGGGTGGGGGGAGTTGTTGGGAGGGGGGGAGGTGTTTAGGATGTTGTCATGCCACTGAATGTGTAATGTTTGATAATTAACAGTTGGTATGTTATGGTTTTAAAAAAAAATATGTAAGATCATAAGAGGAGCGTAAGACGTGACTTGAGTAGAACCGTTAAGGACTCCACTTTGATACCCATAGACAAGATCACTTGTAAAAACTTGAAATGCTTGCATACGAATTGGTGTAAGTCCCATAAGATATTTAGATACCGTGAACAAAACCAATTGATAGTAGGGCCTTTGGCGTATACTGTCTGGTTCCGACCACCGGCAAGGCTTGCTGCAAGCAAATTGTATTTCTGGCTTGGATGTCTCCTTATATAGCAATTTTCAAATGGAATTGGAGTTATCTAATGCTCTGATCCTTAGGCCCGTGTGATCCCTTAACTTTGAGAGACAAGACTTAATCATCGCACTAGGTAAGCTAAAGAACTCCGGGGCATGCAGATTTGATGTGGTATCAAGCCTTGTTCTGAAGGAAAACCCTGAACTATGGGCTATAATGTTATGTGCATTTTTACTTAAATAGTTACTCAGAACTGTATGTCAAAATCTTCGGAAGTTTCCATTATAGTCCCAATCTTTAAAAGGGGGCGACACAATTCACCAAGCAACTAAAGACCTATTTCCTTATACATAATCAAGGGTCTTGGTGAGCTTTGTGCTAAAGGATCTTCAGGAATATGATAAGACTAGAAGACTACGCATATTCCAGACTGACTTCAGAAAGGGGATTGGTACAGCTCATAATCCTGACTTTAGTTCAGGCAATGGTAAAGTTGGATAAGGGGAAACCCTTTTATCTGGTCAGTCTGGATATGACTTCAGCTTTTGTCAGAGTGGATCATGCAATATTATGGCAAAAGCTCTGGAATATTCAGACTGAGCTATTGAATATCCTTTTGTTATTCCGCACAAATAATAAGTTGAAGGTTTGGCTAAATTTAGAAGGGAAATTGTCAAGCGATGTTGCAATGAACATGGGACTATGTCAGGGCTGCATGCTCCCACCAACTTTATTTAATTATAAATGTCTAACCTCCCACTAAGTTTTAGTAGCCTGTCACTTTTTCCTTGCGTTTGGAGGCTTGGCGATGGTGTGGCTAGCCTACTCTAATGATTTTATTGCAATGTATCAGACACTGGTAGGTATACAAAGAAAATTGAGGGGAATCAAGGCTTTTGTTGGGGCAACAATCTTTTTATGAATCCCGTGAAATCGTGTATAATGTGTTTTAATGCAAAGAGGAAGAATAATCATTTGGGTTGGACAATAGACGAAAGGAAAATGACAAAGGTTGAGTCAATGATTTATTTAGTTTTTCTTTTTACAACTCTAAACCATCTGCCCCAATTAAAAGATCAATTGAGTGGTAAGATTGTCTCTCTTCTGATTCAAATAAAATTGATTCATAAAAAAATCGTTTTTTCTCCATGCTGCCTTTATTGAAAATCTATAAAGCTAAAGTAACCAGAGAAGTATTGTATGGTTTAGCTCTCCCCCATACAGTTGGAAAAACCTTTCCATAAATGGGATGAAAGGCTTGGGCAAGAAATTCTGAACAAGTACGAGTTGGAGCTTGATTTGGGGTGGTCCACCCTTAAATCGAATAAGTTACATATTTATTTTAAAATGATAGAAGAGGAAAGCGGTGGCCTATATGGACATTTGGGTAAAATATTTCATTCTAAATCTCCTCCGGCTTTAACTGAGTTCATGATGATATGTGAAAATGTTTTAACCGAGGCAGAAATTCTTCTTTGTTTTAGGGAAATTGTCCAATGTATGGAAGGAGACGGGGGAACTATGGGGATCACAGCAATATTTGATCAAAGCCCCGTCATGGTCTTTTAGGTCGATGATGTTATGTTTTGTATTTAATTGTTTACACACGTTAGAGGGTCTTGGCCATCGCATAGGTCTGGATTATAAGAAAAGCTCATGCAGGTTATGCAAAGATGAAATGGAGAGAGAATCTCTAAAAAAAAATTTTTTAAAAAAGTATTATTATTTGGTAAAGCCCTCCTATCAAAGAGGATTTTGTACTTTTTGCATTTTATTTGACTGTGGCTGTGTTCTCTGATTCCTTGTTGAATCGTCTATGGATTGCAATTCTCCATTTGTCCTTATCTCTCGTGTTGGTAGACTTTTCAGCTGAAATGTTCAATTTGTTGGGTGATGTTTCTGCATTGTCAATTGAACTTTTAAGCATAGAAAATTGAAATTTCCGTGCATATCAGTCTAGGCCGAAACACGTGTCTGGGGTTGCCTGGGAAATCTCGAGGTGCGAATAGCTTTCCACGCCTTTGCGTTCCAAAATAAAGTTAAAACAATTGGCGCCGCCATTAAAATCTAGATCTAGTCCCTTTTCTATTTTAATGGCGGCAGCCATTTTTTTGCTATTTTTTATTTTATGAAGGGAGATGTGTCCGGGCAGATCACATCTCCCATCTTAAGAAAAAGAAATGAAAAACATATGCGCCCCGGGAAATCCTGAGGAGAAACTTTGCTGAAAAAGCAATCCAGGAGAATGGAATAATTCTCCTTGTCTATAGTTGTTTAGTAATAATGGTTAGGGTCAAAGCAGCGTAAGTTTGGAAGGAGGTCAGACTTTTACTTTGGACTTCATCATTGACGATGAACCACCCTAGTTTAGTTATGTTAGATAGGGAATCCCTTAGGACAGGGAAAGGTAGTCATTTTCTTTATTATTTTACAGTAAACCTTATGAAAATGGCACCTATTGGTCCATCTCCTCCTCCTTCTGACCTGCCACAATAGCCACATAATTGGTGAATTCTTTCATGATGAAACCATGAAAGATCTCTTAGAACGTTCTTATGTTTGCCTTTTCCTGGCCAACATCAAGTGTCCGCTGGATTATCCTGTTCTTTCATTGGGTTGCAGGTGTTCAGGGTTCTTGGACCCAGTTCTGTAAAATCAATAGCCTTGAACCTCCAAGGCCCACTTATTATGTTTGCACATTCTTATGTTCTTTGCCAGCAGTTTAAGGCAGATGTGAATCTTCTCTGCCCCTTTGGTGTCGATTTGTGATATAGACTATATCTGTGGCTGCGGAGGATTTGTAGCCGATTGGCTAGACTCTTGCTTTGCACCTGAGGCTGGTTTGAGCTTAGTGGGTTGATGAAAGGTTATGCAAGTCCCACCCGTTATGCAGTGTCTCCCCCATTTGCACAACACTGAACTTGCTCAGTGTATCCCTCCAATGTGTGCGCAAACTGAAGGAAACCTCTTTAATAGCTAAGCTGAAGCATTCCGCCTTAAGAAATGGGGAAGTTAAAGGGTCTGCGTATGATGACTTTTTTAATTGAGAGGGTTGTAAATCTTTCCCACAAAAATATGTAAGCGACTGAGCGTAGTCGGGGAGCCCGAACCCACCAAGTTGGATTTGTGGAGGAGGTGTTAATGATGGAGGGGGGAGCGGAACCGCAGCTTCTCTGAGAAAATGGTTAAAATAATATATTAAAGTGGTGCATTTTGCTGCATACCTTATGAAAAAATGGTCAAAAGGCTGTTTAAATTTGGCTTTGTAGAGTAACAAATGGAAAAATCCTATAGATGAAACTAACCAACAGCGCACAGAGCATTTCCAACTAATTTTCATGATGACTTTGCTCACTATATATGCAGTAAAAAACATTTTCATGCTTGCTGTGCCATTTCCATGCTGGCTGTGCCCATACATGTCCATGAAGGCTGCAACAATACAATGCATGCCGGAATTACCATATGAGAACATGCTCCTGTTGCCTTTTCCAGTAAAAATATTCCATGCCACACTTCGAAACTATATCCATACTCGCTGCATCAATGTACGCCCGTCTAACCACATAACTAATCACATTTAGTTTACCCTTGATGCCCAGTAAAAAATGCTGTGCCACCGGAAGGAAATGTAACCAGACTGTTTACAGCAATGTAGGCCAATCTAGCCACATAATAACAATTGTTTGCTTTAGCCATGATGCTCAGTACAAATTGCCATGCCAGTGCCACAGTAAGAGAATGTAACAAGACTGGCAGCAGCAATGCAGGCCAGTCTAGCCCTGAAACAATCTTTACCATGCAAACACAAGTGGTGTTACATGGCTGGAGTGCACTGCATTGTTGGAGCCAGTATGGTTACACTTTATGCCTCTTGCATGGCATTTTCTTTACTGGGCATCAGGGTTAAAGAAGGCATGTTATCATGTTTGGTTTAACCATGATGTTCCCCCCGCAGCTCGAAATCAGTATGCATGCTCACTCCGATTTCTTTTTTTTTTTACACAACCAAACCCACGTATTCATACACATTCACTCAGGCACCCATACACATTCATTTGTGCACCCATACACATTAACAGCATTCATAACTCTTTTACCCACACACCTATAACGTACAAGCTCTCATTGACATGCAAACCCACACAGCATACACTCTCTCGTTCACAAGCACACCCAAACATACACTCATACCTACACACGAAGCCACACACACATACTTAATTATTTTGTTCTTATCTGCAAGCCCGGTTCAGAATCTGCTCCTCTGTCATCATGATATGATCCCACTGCGACTCTCCAGCTGCCGTGCAACAGGAACAGGAAGCAGGGATAACTTTCTTGTTCCTAAACATGTGCGCAGGAGCCAGAGCGCCTCCTAGAAGTATGCTGCAGCAGCTTTGAATGTGTGGGGAGGTGAAGGAGCACCCCCTCACCCATTCAGAGCTGTAGTATCCCAGCTTGCACCCCCAATGGGCAATGCATGACTGGGGAAGCAACATGTTCCATTTGAAATATCAAGGCAGCGCAGGAACTCTGCCTCAGCTTTTTAAGAACATATGGTGACAGTATATATGTTTATTTTGAGTTTTGTGTAATATTATCACCTACTTGTTTCATTGCCTAGTGTGTGATTTGGGCCTAGAATAAATATAGTATTTTTGTACTTAACTGTCTAAATTGAATTATTGCATGCTTCACTTTGTAGATTCAGTGTGGACCCCTGACACCACTGACACTATACTGAGAATAGCCTTGACTGCTCTCCTCTGCTTCCTTGATTGGGTTTTGGCTAACCTCTCCAAGTTACCCTGTTCAACTAAAATGGCCTCCAAAAATCTGTCCACCAGGCCAGATTCTAGAAATCCATTTTAACAGACGCTACTTGACTCTGTGTTCTATGATGGGGCACGTGTTGCAAATAATTGTAAAGGCGTGGGTTTCTCAAGATGACAGTTGCGCTTGAACTACTAGGACAATGGGGCCTTCCTCACTATTTTCAAGGAGCCAGGTTTATCCTCAACACTCCAGTTTAATGTGTTCCCTAGCTACTAGATATTTTAATTACAACATTTAATATGGCAGACACCAGCAACAGGACTTGCTACTCAACATTCAATTGGAGAGGTTTAAAACGTTGAGACCCCAAAGTGCTGGAGAAAAAACTGCTCCTACAATGAGGCTTCTTTTAGGGTTTTCATTTTAATTATAAATCCCAAAGCACATAGACTTGCACTAGATTCACTTTTTCAGTAATATAGCTTTTACACTGGGTCCCCAAAATACATTTGAAAGCTATTTTGGATTTAAATAAATTCAAAATAATCTGGGGTTTAGGTACTCACTTGTACATCTTTGAAAGGCCCAGGACAGGTAGGGACACCGACTGGCCACTTGCACCTCTGCCAGGTACCTCTCCCTTGGTCTGTATCTCTGCTACAAAATCCCTCTGAGGTGATCTGGTCATGCTTTGGGAAAATACCTCTGTATTCAGCTCAATCTGTAAAATGCGCCTTTAAAGGGATGTCCCCATTAACTATTTCCAATTGGTGCCCAATCTGCTTCTCTCCTGTGGGACAGGCTTTTCATTATTTTCCCAAGGCCACTCCCTTCTTTGGAGTTTGAGCTAAAATACCCAGAAAACAAATGCAGCATAATTTGACACAACATTTTATATTTGACAGTGCCTGTGACAGCTGACCTTCACTTTTTGTGCCCAATCACGGCCCCTTTCTTCTATTGGTCCATTGAATTTGATGTGTTTATAAGGAGACATGTCAGCTATTAACTAGCCCCCCTCAGGAGTGAAAACCAATATTGAATTGGAATATACTTCTCTATATAGAAATGTATTGTTGGTGACAATTACATTTTCAGATTCATTTGCATATTGTAAATCTGGAGATATGTTTTATGTGCATGTCACTTAATACATGATGGAGGTATTAAAATATGCATACTATGCATGAAATATAAATTTTAAAATTACTTTGTGGTATTCAGTGAATATGTTCTTTTCTGCTGAATTAGGTCTGTCACTGGAATATTTGTCTTTCAGATTATCTTAGAAAAACCAGACCAGTAGGTTTTATGAGGCAAAATACTGACACTTAAATGTAGTTAGTCATTATTTCCATTAAACCCTACATGTTCACTGAACCTCATGGTAACTTCTGTTTTTTCAGTAACACTGTTCAACTGCATGTTGCGAAGGCATCATGATGTAGACGCAGACAACTGAATACAATTTTATATACAAACTTTGACTAAAAGTAAAAGTTTGGAAAAAGGCCTAATTGCCATATAATAAGGGGGGATTTCCCTACTTAAACTAATGATAGCCTGTGTCGTGAAGTCCAAAGGAAATGTCCGTCTTTGTCCAAAACCTATAATTGCCATGAAATCTAATTGTACACAATGTGCAGGGATGATGGCATCAAATAAAAAGTGGTAAAATGAAAGTTCAGAGCTTCGTCCAGTCCAAACAGTTCACTTTACAAAAGAGGGGTTCCTTCCCCCAAGCTTTCAATTCTATCACAGTTCCAAAAATAACACAATTCTTTGGGGCACTTCCCAGCTCTTCA
Source organism: Ambystoma mexicanum (assembly GCF_040938575.1). Lineage (NCBI taxonomy): Eukaryota > Metazoa > Chordata > Amphibia > Caudata > Ambystomatidae > Ambystoma > Ambystoma mexicanum. The sequence goes on from NC_090927.1 coordinate 411,404,046, forward strand.
GTTTGGTTATCTTTCACCAGTTTACAAGTTCAATTCCTCAGTTTCTCTTACACAGGCCTTTCCTTTCCTTTCACTTCAATCACAAAGTGGCTCGTCCATGAGAGGGTCTATTCGGTCTACGCGCAGTTGTTGGACCACACGGTCCACCGATTACAGGTCACCCAACGGACACACCTTTCTCGCATCTGCTTCATAAGTATTTTGCCACAGTTCCAGCTTCGCAATAAGGCTTGACTTATTCCTTTCATTTGCCCTTCAAGCTTTATTGTTTCTTCTTTCATCACCATTCACTGGTTCATTAGCGTTCACTTGCAACGACTTAACACAAGCTTCCCAGTACACTCTCCTATCAGGAAACTCTGTTTAAAGTCCTGTTTGCACAAGCCACCATACGTTTCCCCGGACACTCGTGCTAGGAAACTCAGTTTGAAGTCATTTGTGCACAAGCCATTATAAGCTTTCCAGTACACTCTCCTGCTAGGAAATATATATACTGTTTAAGCTCTTCTGTACAAAATCTCTGATGCCTTTGTTGACTGGTTTTCTTATATTCTGGTTGACTGTTCTCAATAATTCACTTCTTTCAATAATTAGCAATATTATTTGCTTGACATTTGACAATGTTCACTTGACTCTTGCAAATGCGTATTCCAAAACATTCACTTATGCTTCATTATTTGACTTTGCTTATTGATTGTTTATTAATATTGATTTTTCATTTTATCTTCATCCAATTCACTCAAATGGCCTTCATATTTTCTCTGGCTTTATCACAGTTAATTATTTGCTTGTTGTGTTTATTCAGTATGTTTCTCAAATGCACTTGAATGAGGGATTTCACGTAGCTATAGTGTCTTTCCTTTAGCGCTTGCCATATATTGTAAATATCACCATGAAACCTGTGTTGATATGCCACTGGACTCCCAGCGCTCCTGGGCAGACTCGCAGGTGTTGCTTGGCGTGTTTGATGAGGGATGTCGGGCTGCAGCACCTGTCGTGTCTCTTGGAAGTGTTCTGTGTCCTGCCGGTCCTCATGTGGCTCCCTGGACAGCTTCCTTCTCGCCCGCCTGTCTCCCCAATGCACTTCACGGCCTACATGAAACTGCCAGCCCCTCCAATGCTGCAGTTTGCTTGGTGGTGCTCCTCCAGCTTTCCCCCGGTCTCTCCAGCTGCTTCTCCGGTGCAGAGGGAAGCTCCAGCTTTCCTCTGCAGAGCTCTCCCTTGCCAGCCTGCTTTTCACCTGGCTTCCCGCTGCGTTTGCTCTACATCCATCTCTGGCTTCTCTGGACCTCTTATGGCGTTTCCACACAACTGCTCTCGCATACAAGTCCCTCTCCTTCTCATCCTTCTCCTTCATGTCCCTATTACAGTTCCAGCTCTGGCTTTTAAATATCCCGCCAGTTGGAACAGGTCCTTGACAACTAGACTGCGCAGTGAGAGTTCTGCAGTCTGTTGTCAGTCTTTGTTGTATCTTGCTCGTCCCAATAACAAAGTGGTGTTCGTGTATGTAATTTATGGCTCTAGTATGTCTCTTCCTCGTCGCAGTACCAAAGTCGTGTTTACTGGGAGATGCATTATGCAAAAGGTAGGAAAGGGACTAGTAATAACCTATACAGGCCTGGGAGATGTTGGATTCATCAGAAAAGGGAGATTGGGGATACTGTCTCACCCAATGGTGCCTCATCCCCACTCCCGAAGTCTCCTCGGCCCAGATGATCCTCCCTCGCATATCCAACCCCAGGGTCAGGATCCGATAGCGACTGCCTTTTCCCATGCCTCCTGGGAATAGGATATATTGGTCAAAGAAGTGAGGACGCCCTCAGATTCCTCACAATGTCCATTAGCAATGTTTAAGGAAAGACATTGATATTAAATGCCGGACGAGTGAAAGTAGTTTCCCTTAAGGAGGAAGGATGACTTTTCTATTGTGATCCTGACATTGTTTTAAATGTGTTTAGGCTGGTCACTCTGCCCTGGGGTTCGTGTCGCCAGTTTCCTCTCGTCTCTGGATTTGGTAAATCTGCCTGTGACTGCCACCTTCCTTAGTGTGAGGACCTAGCAAGGGTGGTCTGGGGCTCCCACGTATCCCTAATCTGGATCTAGCATCCACTATCTTGGGGTAGCCTCTGGCCACTGTAAGGGAGGCATGGTATCACAAGTATGACACTGATAGAAGAGGTACAATTTGTAAAACCTTTATTCAATTTTTCGGGATTTGGAAAACTCCTGCTTTGCCCTGTAGCTATGATGAGAGTAGTCTCTACCATCAAATTATAAATCAAAAAGTCTTAGTTGAGTCAGTCAAATCAAAACGGCCTATAGTAACCAAACCTAATGCCTTCCTTATCTCTTATACAGAAAGTGTGTGAAGGGGAATATGTTTGCAAAGAAAAATCAGTGTTAGAATATAAAGAATCAATGTGACTAAGTCAGCTCTCCTCCCCATCCCACGTTAGACAGCACAGAGTAAGGCGGGCTCTGCAGACAGGATTACACACTCTGGCTCTCAAAACAAAGGCAGGATTACACACTCTGGCTGTCATAAATCTCCCCCGTCTCACCTGAGATCGCTTCTTGATCAGTTCCGCGGGAAGATTCTTCTTGCGGGCGGATCGGGTCTTGTATAGGCTCACACGAGTCTCGTCCGACTCCAGCGTGCGTTCAGAGTTCCAGGATACTCGCGGGTACAGTATGTCCAGGAAGGAGGTAACGGTCGCTTAAATGCGAGGATTCCAGGAGCAATTTGGAAGGGAAGGGTGGAAGGAGAGGAATTAGGGACCAGGAACTAGGAAATAGAGGATTCGTCGAGCAGCAAACACACGTCTAGTCACTACCTGTTGATAGCGTTGAGACGCGCGGGCCCGCGGGGGGGTGGCATATTTATGGAACGTGCTGTGTTCGACGCAAGGCCGGTGCGAGGCGAGTCATGTGACACGGCGATGTTGGGAGTAGTAATGAATACAAGCCCCGCCACGATAAGGACCAGGAAGTCCAGAAGGGGTGTGTTGTATGGGTAATGACACTGGCTCTCAAAACAAAGGCAGTACAAAACGTGGATCGAGGCCCGACTGGCCTTCCACGTTAAAGTCTCTTTCAAAATACAGTTCAACAAAAAGTTCACAGTTCAACAAAAAGTTCACGCAGGTCCCCCTCGGCCGGCCTCAGACCTCACAACACTTGCAGGGGTTCCCTTCCCCAGTCTTAATTCACGTCCTTTAGGGGTACCCTTCTCCTCATTTATCACACTTCTGGTCTCTGTCATGATCTCTGCTTCCAAAAGATCAGGACTTGCCCGACTCCCTTGGAAGCAGACCCATAACCCCGGTTCCGAGTGCCAGCCAGTCCCAATTGGGACCTTTTGGACCCTGTCCTGGCGCCAGTGGCACCAGGCTCATAAAGATGCCCAGTCCCAGTGCTGGAAGCGCCGGGCTCCTAATGCTTGGGTGGACTTACCTGCAGCAGACCATGCTGCTTACTTACCTGCCAGTTGAACCCCTGATCCTCTTCTGTTTGGGACTACTTTTCCTGTTGGGTGGGGCAGGAGCCACTCCCTAGGTTCAGAACACTGGAACTCTTCTGGAAAGCAGGAACTCTTTTCTTACCTAGGCGTGGCTGTGGAAGGAGACACCTAAGCACTACAGGAGGCTATTTAAACCACACCCGATGGATGAATCTTGCTTTGCGTTATTCTGCATTCTCTGCAGCAGAACGCTCATCGTGTCTTCTGCTTCTGATCCTGGGCCTAAGGGAACAAAGGCTTACCATCCTGGAATCCAGTCTTCAGCAGCACCTGTAAAGACAAAGAAAGAACAGGTTAGCACTACGGTCTTCAGTGGCAGCGCATCTCTTACCTGGTCCATCGGCTGTCACCAACGCCTCGCGCTGCTTTCCGGCATCTGAAAGACAAAGGCTTACCTACTCTTCGCATGCTCCGGAGGTCTTCGCACTGCATTCCGGCATCTGAAAGACAAAAGCTTACCAGCTCTTCGCACGCTCCGGAGGCCTTCGGCGCTGCATCGCGCATCTGAAAGACAAAAGAAGGTGCGTTTAAAGACATTGGGCAACTTTATTACTCACGTGCCATTACTCCTTCCCACGCCGAATCCAGTGGGTATTCCAGCACCCTTCAGCTTCTCTAAAGCTCCGAACTTGTACCTGCAAGATAAAAGGGACAGTTAGTGCGCATCGTGAAGCAGGCTACAAGCGCTTACTTACGTGCTTCCAGGCGCTTCTATTCCTCACACGGGTTCGATCCTCAACTCTCATCAGCCCGCCATCCGCCATCGCCGGAACCCTGCAAAACAAGAGATATCATTACAAAAGACTTTTAAGACATTTGAAGTGCCCAGAACTTACCGTTCGTGCAGTCAACGACGGACAGCAGTCCTCTGAGGTCAAGAGGCCTGCACCCTTATCCAGTGAAGAAACTGGTTACGGCACCCTGCCCCGAGGCAGATGGAGAGCTCGGCGTTCACTTACCTAAGGTGAGGGCGTTAACCTTTGGGGTTCTACCGGAGAAGAGAAAGGGAAAAGGGGAGAGGCACCCAATAACCCCAGTTCATTAATCCCATATTTTCTATCTGCAGACATCTTACTCTTCGAGTCAGACATACAGTGCACAGAGGTCCAGCCCAAAGAGCCAACCGTGTGTTACACATCACCTTTGAAGATACGGCATTCACCCAGTCAAGACCGGCGCCTCTGCGGGAATCAGGTGAGCGTTACAGTCTCCCTCAGTCAGGCTCAGACCTTTTCCTGATGTCGAAGACTTTCGAATGTGCAAGGCTTTTATTATAGACCTCCGCAGGACCACTTCGACAGCTCTCACACTTGTGTTATTGCCCCCAGTGTATCTTGGTCTGGGTAGTTCTGTATCATAAGCACACAAGTTCACCATTCACCTTTTACTTTCCCCTTTTCCCAGGGTTAATTTTGATTGTTTCGCTTTTTAGAGTTCATTCACTTTATTGCTTCATGCCAAAAACATTTCACCTTTCACTGAGACTTTCGAGCGGGCTACTTCCTTTCCCCTGGCTACTCTGCTATTGGTTTCACAGTTATCAGTAATTTAAAGTTCACCACAGGTCTGCCTTCCTTTGCGTCTCATCGACACGTGTGCAGCCTTCAATTGTGCGATATACTGTTGCAACTTCAATCTTCCCTTAACACACACCAGTCTTTCATGTCGCTTGCCAACTCACAGGCTGTGTGCATTCCTTTCTCGTCTTTTCCTTTTAATTCACGAGTCAAGGTTAATACCAGAGGTTTGATCTCACCTCCCCAACTCGGTCATTTACCCAGGAGGGTTGCTAGCACCCTTGAAGCAAAATGCAGCCTTCTTGTCTTGGATTTGTCCTTCTCCACTTATCTTTCATGGCTTTTTGGAGGCAACAATCTTTTGCAAGGAACTCCTGAGTTTCTCTACCCTTTGCTCTCGTCCCTCTGCTCCAGTAGGTTGTCCTTTGCCCCGGAAGTTCTGCTCTTTCTCGTGTTCCACCTTGCTCAGAGTGTGTCTCTACGTTCCGCCTTTTATCCGTGTGGGGAGAGCTAATGGGTATCAGATGTACGTGATTAAAGACAAGTGCCTGACCTTGCCTGACCCGATTAGTGGGACATGTCCAATGTAATGCTCGGGTGTGAGTCTGTCTTTTCTCAGAGCGTACTGTCCATGTGAAAGTGTTTGTGTAGGGAAGGGGTAGGGGGTTGAAGTCCCATGATATCCTACCTGGTAGGATGTGTTACAGGTGTGGAAAGGGGGGAATACCATGTCTCACCATAGGTTGCCTCACCCCCACTCCTCAAAGACCCCTCACCCAGGTGATCCTCCCACACTGGTCTACCCCCAGGAACTCGATCCAAAAGCGATGACCGGGTCCTGGCCACCTGAATGACAAGTTCGCGAGGGCTAGCAGGTGAGACACCCTCTGGTTTCTCGCACACCCTTCCCCTATGCAAGGTGGTTTGGTTTGTTCTTTGAGGTCCTCCAGTCTTACGGCCTTGGAGAGCACGGTGGGAAAACCTATCCGTGGGCTCTCACATACTCATGGGGTTTCTTCTCTGCAGTACTGGTACGGGTTGGATGTTTACGTTAGTCCCTTGTAAATAGTCCATGAACTGAGATTAAGGGTTTTTTATACAAATGGCATGTTGGTGAGGGTCTGCTTCTGTCCATTCAAGCCCCTCACCCAGGTGATCCTCCTGCACTGGTCCGCCCCCAGGAACCGGATCTAAAAGCAATGGCTGTGTCCTGGCCACGTGGTTTCTCACATCCCTTTGTCCACCACACTCTTGATCACCAAGGTCAGACAGAGGAATTTGTCACCATGTTTTTGGGCTGTAAACTCCCTGGGTCCTGGAATGTATTATCCAGGTTGGTGATATTGATGTTCATGGAAAGTGCACACTCCTACAAAGCAATTTAGTCCTCAGGCCCCAAAGATGGATTAATCTTTATTGGCCCGTGTCTGTTGCATAGAATACATAAAAGTATGTGTGTGGAAAGGATAAATCAAGAACAGAGCATTGGTGAACAGTATGGTAGAGAAAAAGTGTGCATTTACCATATTTATCTTCTAAAACATGAAGCTGACAGAACGATTCTTTAGTAGCTTCAGTAACTCTCTGGTGGGAGGAAAGAGGGTTTGGGGGTAAAACCCCATGATTTACAAATAATCTCACGAGTTTGGGAGGGGTGGGGGCAGGTGGCGGATCGGATTTGCGCTGGGGTGGTGGGGGGCAGGGTCATGTAATGTCATATTTGTGAATATTGATGGTCGCACAAAATCGACCAAAACAAATCAGTCTTTTTTTGTTTTCGGTCTTCAATATGCAGAAAAATCACATAGAACCCGCAGATCCAGTTGAGTTATTTGTAGTTCGGTATTATACATGCCAATCGCAGTGCTTGCTCGCAGTTTTCACACACCTGAGCCCCCTTGGGCAACCACACATGTTAATAAAAAGTTGCCAAAGACAGGAGGTAGTGGGTGTCAGGAGTTTGGAGTGTGAGGCGATGGATAGTATCAGACGATGTGGTGAGGAAGAAAGGTGGAGGAGACAGTGAGAAACGTTAAAGAGGAGGGCAGAAAAAGATCAAAGTTAAATGGGTTTAATAGGAGGGATGAGGTGGAGTAGTCTTACATTGTGGAGAATGGGAGAGATTTGGGATCTAAGGATGAGGGGAGAAAATGAATAACTGAGGTGGAGGACAAGTACAGAGAGTCAACATAGAAGAGGAATTCGGGAAAGGCAAGACAAAGTGAGCAAAAGATTGCGTAGGAGGAGGAACAGTTTGGAGCATGTCAGAACATCAGAAGGGGAGAAAGAGAGAGACACAAGATAGGAGAGTGGACATAAATACCATGAAGTCGAAAGGGCAAGTGAACAGAAGAGAGAGGAGGACAAATGGAGAAAGGGCTGATCCAAGCATATACTCCTTGAGAGCTCCATAATTTGGTGGTGGAGCCGCATCCCGTCAAGGTCCGCCAGCTTGCCACAGGTGTTAAGCTTGAGAACCCCAGAGTGCAATATGAAGAGTCAGATGCCTGACCTAGGTCCAGATGACATAAGGCACCAGGGGTGGTGGTGCCAGGTTTTAGCCGATCAGAGGAGAAGTGAACAACCTGGTGTAGTCTACAGTAGCCAAGAAAAGTCATTACACTATGTCACAAAAGAAGTATGGGGCACTTAAACCCCCAAACTCTGTGAGTGCCTCTTTTCCTGCCAGGAAGAAAACATTTAAGGGCAAGAGGGAATGACAGACGACAACAGACCTGAGAGAAGCTTGACAGGATATGTGTTTTGTTGAAAATCCCAACAATGTTGTTGACACAGTGAAACCTAATCTCTTATTTTCTGTTGTCTGCAAAGAAAACCCTTGTACTATATATCTTGACTTCATTTTATCTGTTTATCCCTCGGTGTTGACAAGCCCCAGAATGGCCAGCTTTTGCCAGGCATATTGCCAGATATGAATCCTGGAGGATCAGAGTGACCCGAAGCCAGAAACACCCAGGGGGTCATTTTATGAAGAAGAATCGAGATATTAGAGGTCAACCTGAATTCCTAAGCATGGCTGCATGCATTGGAAAAACATAGTTGCCAAAAGGGGAAGGGAGAAAATGATGGCGATTGGTAGTAGAGCAAGCATTTGCCAGCTTGCGGAACAGAAAGAGGATGAAAACACAGGACTCGCCGGTAATCTGATCACAGTGCAAACAGCAGCGAAGACGGGCATGGATGCCAGGACCACATAGTAGAAATCATCTGCTGCCGAAACTCTGGAAGCAAGCTGTTGAGGAGGAATCACCAGGATTTCAAAATTGTGACCAGCTCTTTTGAAGATTTATACAGTGAAGGGCGGGGAGGAGGAATCGCCATGATCCATAACCAATCAAGGGTCTTCACACAAACAGGGTTTGAAAGCAACCAGTGAGAGAGCTTGAATGTAAAGTAAGTATGAGCTTGGAATGTGTGAGAAACCTGAAGGTGTCTCTCTAACTAGTCCCGGGGATCTGTCATCCAGGTGGCCAGGACACGGCCATCGCTATTGGATCCAGTTCCTGGGGGTGGACCAGTTATGGAGGATCACCTGGATGGGGGATCCTCGAGGAGTGGAAGAGGGCCACCGACGGATGAGACGCGATATCCCCCTTCTTCTAACACCTTTTCCCCATTCTAACCCGTAGGATACTCAAACACTTTTGTTTATTGTTTGGAAAACTTCAGGTCCTCGGAGGCTAGAGACTTTTTATAGAAAAGAGACTTAACCACCGAAGGCCCTGATTGCTGAGAGCGTAACTGTACTCTCATGCTGGTAAAGCTTGAGCGTGTGAGGCACCGGAATCCCACCTTATCTCATGCTTAAAACGTGGGGAAGGGAGAACCCCGGCTAACACATCCTGACTTACTATTTGGGAACACTTCTTTCTTTCCTGTGAATCCTATCCCACACTCTTTGGTTGTATTTAGCGTAAGGATTGGCAATAGGTTTTTCTTAGTATATGCCCTTTTATTTGACAAGACGCCACTAGGACTGCCTTATTATTATTTGATGGTTATAGTTTGCTCCCATCTTAGATTTAGGTTTAGATTAGGCGTTTTTCCAACGTGCATATACAGTTTAATAAACACCCTTGAAATGTGATCATTTGTGTCTGTCTTTACTGTTGCCACCATGAGTTGCTTACAGCTGTAAAAGAGTGAGAATAGCAGTGGTAAAGACGAGAGTAGAAGTGGGAGCAGGAGAGCTGACTGAGACCAGAAGCAAAGAATCTGAAACCGTTTGAGGAAGCCAAGAAAGGAGCTCCTGGAGCCAGAATGCATGATTGTACCAAAGAGTGTCAAAGCTCAGAGGGGTGCAGTTGTGGAGCCCCCTGAAGCTCTTTGGGGCAGAAAGTTGGGCATCAGTCAGGAAACCTGCAGCGACACCCCTGGATCTGGACAGGACCTGCATCCCTGTAACCTACGGTACATACCAGGGGTGTATGGCAATATATACCTCCTAATGGGAAGGGCACAACCCTTACAGAGAAAGTCATATGATAAAGTACTGAGATGTAAGGGCTCTATATCTCTTAGGTAAACCATTAAGTTCCATGGGCACCATATACCGGACCTTGAAGGCAGAAATAGAGGGAGTTCAGGGCATAGGAGATTTCATAAATAGTGCGCAAGTGAGCCTAAAGAGGTTAATTTCTGTCTTGTCTAGTTTCTGATGTATTGGATGTCTGACATGCTGGTTTGGATTGCTGAGTGGCAAGAGAAGTTATTCGCCAGGTGACATCGGAATTGAGCATCCAGATAGACCCTCAGTTGTGTAATATCTGCATATATGTTGATGGCCATATGTAATGGTATTACGGGAAGATAATTGCCTTGCTACTGTGTTGGAAATAAATAATCAAAATTGTGTTAATGACGGTGCTGGAGTCCAAATCCAAATCAATTGTCTCCCCTTAGTCTCCAATCAAACATAGCAACTGCATGCAACAAAAATAATCGCAAAACCTTTGGGCTCCTAAAACTGTGGGCCTGATCACGACATTGGCGGTAACCCTTAAATCCGGTGGTAGCGCTATTACCGCCGGATTTAAGGGTCCGCCAAATCAGGACTTCGGCTGATTTCGCCCGAGCTCTGAGCCGGGGGGAAATCCGCTGAAAATGTGCGCTATTACTGCCGGCGGGAAATCCGCCGGCGGTAAGAGTGCACATTTTCCCCATTGAGCCCAATGGGGAATGGGGCATTCCCGAATGGGCTCAATGGGGAATTACATTACCGCCGAACTCGTGATCCGGCGCTATTAGCGCCGGGGTGTTCGGCGGTAGGGCTAATACCGCCTGCGTTATCGCCAAAGTCATGATCAGGCCCTGTGTCTTTAATAACTTTCGTTGGTGAATTGAATCTTAAAATAACTGGACTTTTATTTGGGTTTTGTGCATTTATTTTTAACACTTTTAACATTGAATAATAATTGTCTCCTTTGCCAACACCTATTTCAAGCAATAGCTCTTCTTCAGAGCATATTATAATTTCATGGGGTATTAGTTGTAGTGATTCACACAAATAGACTGATTTAACTTGGATAACAGAAATAAATGTAACAAGTTCAGAATACTAAACAGTATTGTATGAGGAGCCAGAGATGCGAGACGGACACAAAGGAAGAGTTCTCTCACAAGATGCCATTTTATTGAATAAAAAGGGGTGAGGTAAACACCTATATTTCCCTAGCCTAACAAGGATGTCCCTGCCTAACAAACTAAGACTAAAGAAAAATGTATCTGACCCTCACACTAATACACACATTACAGTTATACAGGGTTTGTTTGGATGTCTTAAGTTCCACAAGATAACATATCAATTCAAACTCAAAAGCATTAGAAAATACTCCTTGTGACCAGGGTCAGACTCCCTTCCCTTGGATCAAGTCAGGAATACCTTGAGCAAAGTTAAAGTAGGTTCTGAGCAATAACAACGTTCCTTTCAACGTAGCACCAAAGGTCTCTTCCATGCAATAGATTCTTCCACTTGGCAAAAAGAATATCTTTCTTTCCAAAGGCTTGCTCGCATCTTAGAACAACTATTAATCTTCCACAATCTCTTGTTCGGCAAAATCAAAGTCTTTTCCTCAAAACAAGTTCATAACATATAATAAATGTTCTTTCTCAAAAGTCAAGCAATTATTAGCACATCATCTTTTTTTCTTCAAAGGAAACACTTCAGCCTGATAGCTTTATAATCATACTTCTTCTTTAAAGGAAACACCTTCTGAAAATACAGCAGTTCAACAAGACAAGGTGATGGATTTAACACTTCTTTTCAAAAACACCTCTTTACCACGAACACAGTATTTTAAATCATCTTCTTCTTCCAGTTAGTGTAGTTGTTGCGATAGGATGAACCTGAACGGGTTGTTTAAATATATAAATGAGTTCCAGGTGCAAGAGGGAGGAGAAGCTGATGGTGAAGTAGTGGTATTAGCAGGACGCTGTGTGGGAGATGCTGGAGATGCAGAGGTCACCTGGCCTTGCAGAGAATGCGCAGCGGGAAGTAGCTCTCAAGGAAGCTACGCCATGTGAGAGATGAGCTCCCAACACGCAGTGGACTGCTTCGGTACGGAAGGCCCACCGGAGATCACACAGAACTGAACAAGCTCCTGTCAAAGAATGCACGGACCGCGGCTGTCGAATCAGAGCTGACACAGGCCCAGAAGGCAGTATGTTTAAATATATAACTGGGTTCCAGGTGCAAGAGGGAGGAGAAGCTGATGGTGTAGTAGTGGTATTAGCAGGACGCTGTGTGGGAGATGCTGTAGATGCACAGGAAGCGGTCATACTGCCCCCAGCCAATGACTGCCCTCTCCCTAAGACCCGCCTCTGGCAGCCATCCTCAGATTTTTACCGCACGTTCAAGTGTTGGGAGTCCTCGTGCTGTAGCTCTCGAGCTTTTGCTGCGTTTTCGCGCTTGTTCAGGAGATTTTTCTAATTTTTCGGTTAATTAGAGCCTCAAGCTCCACCGTTTCTACATCCGATCAACGGGGATCCGTTTCAGAGTTTTCTACGCCCCTCAAGGGTGAAGATTTTGTCGAGTTACGCTTTTGGAGGATTGCAGAAGTTCCGAGGCCTACCCCGGACATGGCCCAGGAGAAAGGAAGCTCGACGCCCGGGAAGCTGTTCAGGACCTGCCCTGGATGCCAGCTTCAGAATGTTTTCAAGGAGGACGAGCATTTGTTATGCCTCTACTGTCTCCATGAGGACAAGAAGCACACGGAGAAGGACTCTGTGTTTTGTGGGAACATGTCGGAGCTGACCATGAAGGAACGCCACCTCCGTCTCGCCAACTGGCTGGAAGGGAAGAGCCCGTCAGGCGAGAAGAAGAAAAAGAAGTCCGAGCGGTCTTCCAAGTCCTGTGAGGGCACCCCGGCGACGGGGGCCCAACAAAAGGCCAAGCTTCGCGGGCACCGGGAGAGCCGAACGGTCGGGCTCCTTGGCTGCCAGGCAGGGCGCATCCTCCCCGGCGCCATCAACTACGAACCAACGCTCTGGCTCGGGTAAGAGGAAGTCCGAGAACCCGGCGAAGCTTCTGGAGAGGCCCCGGTCGATCTCGAAGATTCCAGCAGAGGGGGAGCGAGACTCGGACCCTCCCCCCAAGGTGAAGGCCCCAGGCGTACAGAAGGTGACGATGGCCTTAATTCACCCTGCTAAGACCTCGATTGAGGATGTTGCAGCGGCCCTGGCTTAGCCTGTGGAGGCTACGCCAGTGGAGGCGACCTCAGGGCCCAGAGTCTCCCTGCCACCGCGGAGGGAGTCGTCTTTCAGGCCCATTGAGAAGACCCCCACGAAGTCCTCGTTCGAAAAGGTGGGTAGGGGCAGGTGGCCATCGTGGATACGGACACGACCTCTGAAGAAGAGCCCATCGAAGTCGTGGAAGAGGCCCAGCCCATCGGGAGGGATCCCGACGAGGGCAACGACGCGAGTGACAGTGTCGCCGACGAGGTTCCTCAAGAGCCCTCGCGCCCGTCGTTTCCGGCGCCGCAGGACACTTTGGCAGCCATTTTGTCAGCGATTCAGTCCTTATGCTCGAAGATGAGGACAAGGTTGCCCCTCCCGCCGACGGAGGTACCTGAGCCAGACCCGACGGGGGAACCGGAGCCAGGACCTTTGGAAAGTCCACCGCATAAGATAAAAACTGGATGGAAACTGGATAGAAACTGATACTGATTTTTTTCTATACCGAGGATTCCCGGCCTGACGACGGGGAATATTCATGAGCATGTGAATCCATGCCAGACCCATGCTGGAGAACAACAGTTACAGGTAAGTAACTTGTTCCTTACTTGTGGGTGGGAAATGGGGGTGGGCAAGTAGCAATGGGGTAGGACAGGGAACAGGGTGGTGGCGCTGGCATCCTAGCCTGGCTAGGCCATTATTAACCATAATGAAATGGCCTCCTGTGCAGGGTACTGCATCGGGCGTTAGGCAAAATGGAAATATTATATTGATTAGGAGTGTAAGCATTGTCTCAAAACTGGCGGTCTTGGTCTAGTCGCGTGAGGTAGTTGCTAAATCAACTTTGCCTGCGCTAAACAGCTGGTGCGGCAGGTAAGTCAGCTTTGCATGTGCTGATCAAGTGGGGCGACAGTAACAGCAACAACTTTTGCATATTCTAATCAGAGGCAACAGTTGAATTCAACTAGACATGGGCTAGGCAGGTAGGGTAACAGATAAGTCAATTATGCAAAGGTTTGTCGGCAGTGCATTAGCAGTGATACAATTTTGATTGGGTAGTAATAGCGAGTGGGGTTTGCAAGGTCATGTGGGAGGGCCAGGCGACTAGCAGTACAGGGAGCTGCGCGCAGCGCCCGATGTGGTACAGTGACGGTGGGGCGAACTGCGGTGGTATTGTACGCATGCCAGGAAAGTTGTTTGGTCGTGGTTTGTCACTCGAGGCAGTAGGGCATGGCAGTGCTTACTTGCGGTAATGTGGTCGCTGTAGTTCTGGGTGTCCCTCTGCTCCAGTGGGCGCGCTGGTGCTCCAGAGTTTACAGTGGGGATGAGGAGGAGTGGTGAGGATTGTACAAAGGTTTGTGGGCAGCGGTAGGAAGAATTTAATGTGGGAGAGTGTCCCGCGCCGTGCTGCCGGTGCGGACAGGTAGGTGCCTTTGTCTCTGTGGGCCTTAGACGAGGTGGGCCGGCTTCCGCCTCCGGCTTGCTTCTCCACCTATGGCTGTGCGAGTGTACTGGTTGCTAGGCAACCAATGTAAACAAATGGCGCTCATGTGTAGCGGCTGCCATTTTAACATCAGCTGCGGTGCAGCTTTGGCGGTCCCTCGTGGCGCTGGGTAGATTCAATGGGTGTCTTGTCTACCAAGGTGCAGGGGGCGCTTGCTGGGGTGCTTCAATGGTGCAATTATTGGTAAATTGCATCTGCGGGTCGTCAGGCGGCTGGGGTGCCTTCTGATGTTGGGCTGCTCCTGCAGCAATACGGCAATGCTGTCGAGTCGGATGCAGACTCGGCTGCTGCTGGAGCAGGGCTCCAGCCCAGGAGAAGAGTGAGGCTAAGGGGCAGACAGGAAGGTGCCTTCGACTCTGTGGGCCTTAGACGAGGTGGGTCGGCTTCCACCTCTGGCTTGCTCCACCTATGGCCGTGCGAGTGTACTGGATGCTAGGCAACCAATGTAAACACATGGCGCTTGTGTGTAGCGGCGGCCATTTTAACATCAGCTGCGGCGCAGCTTCGGCGGTCCTTCGTGGCGCTTGGTAGATTCAATGGGTGCCGTGTTTACCAAGGTGCAGGGGGCGCTTGCTGGGGTGCTTCAATGGTGCAATTATTGGTAAATTGCATCCGCAGGTCGACAGGCGAACGGCAGGCGACTGGGGTGCCTTCTGATGTTGGGCTGCTCCTGCAGCAATACTGCAATGCTATGGAGTCGGATGCAGACTCGGCTGCTGCTGTGGCATGGCTCCAGCCCAGGAGAAGAGTGACTGACGACATTCTACTCCTGCTCACTCTGAATGGCAACCACAACACTACTCCTCCAAACTTGCCAGCCCCTTTTACACGATCATACAGTGGATAACTTCAAATCAAATGTGCCTCAACAACTCCAAAACTGAGTTTTTACTTTTCAGGCCACAACAAGCTAGACCCAAATTAGGCACGCGGTACGCTCACTTTGAGATCGATGGCTGCCATATCCCGACACTCGGCAAGGTCAAAACCTTGGGCGCTTACTTGGATTCCTTACTGAGCTCAGATTCATCAGTAACCCACTTAGTGAAAATCAAGCATTATCCTCTGATTCTGCTCAGACAAATCAAGCCTTTTATCTCAGAAAAGAATTGTGAAACTCTAGCCAGAGCAACCATCCTCTCTCGGACAGACCACAGTAGCACCTCTACGGGTAATATAACCAAGCTGCAGAAAATCCAAAATGACTATGTTCGCATAATTAGGAACACGAGCCGGGCAAACGCATCTCAGTGCACAGACAAAAACTCCACTGGCAACCAAAAAGCTCGAGAATTCGGTTTACGACCCTCATATTGAGACACAAATCTGTCTTTGGCAAAGCTCCCAACTATCTGAAGAGAAAACTATCACCCACAGAGAACGCTGAGATCTGGTAACCAACGTCCACTAGCATTCCCCAAGCCCAATCAAACGCAAGGCAACGGTAGATCCTTCCCTTCCCTTTCCTTGCCGCTAAAGCCTATAACTCCCTCCCTCCGGCCCTACGACAGGAGGAATCCCTGCGACCCCTCCACAAGCAATTGAAAACCATCCTATTTGAATAACTGCCCGACTTGCGCTCCTGCTTGTCTTGTCTTTTCATTGTCCCAGCGTGTTTCTGTCAAGCGCCCTGATGTCGACTGGATCCGGCAATATAGAAATGAATAAATAAATAAATAAAATAAGAACCTTTTAAGTTAGTGATAACTGCAATGTTTGCATGTCTTAAAGGTTGGACGAATGTCTCATGAAACACTCTTTCACATCTAGATGGTCTTGTTAATATTACTCGTTGTTTTGTTTTTCCCATTATTTTTAAAGGGCAGAAAATCTGAACAGGAATGGATGAGCTACTCATGCATGACATGGGATTTAACATGTGACCCCTTAAGATCTATGTAAATGTCTTGGCTCCATGGGTGGAGGCGGCTTCAGAGATTTTCGATTTGGGTTACTGGACATGAACAATAAAAGTTGGGTGACAAGAATGAATCCACCGAAGCGCATTGCCACATCTTTATCCTTCCGAATTCCTGGCCATCCCCACATGTGAACATCTTGGTGGTGCCCGTCCCCCGTATGCCATTACAAGCCTCTGTTCTTGCCATAGTGCCAACTAGCTCCTGACGTTTTAGCCAAGCACGCTTTTGGGTAGTTCGGTGAGGTTCATTGTAGCAGCTTACCTTATCTTTCCCAATAGGGTATTCTTGTAATGACATTAGCTTTTGTACTGGGGCCAAAATGCTCCACTAGACTGTCCCAATGGCACTGCATTGGTCTGCCCCACGGGCTCATTCCCTTTCCTCTTCTGATGTACTCCACCCACAGAGGACAGAAGAGCTGCAGCGGATGCGTTCTCTTTAGGAACATGATCTTTCTGCTCCCCTGGGTGACCCTTAACCCTGCTTTACTGCAGCCTTCAGAAAGGCTTTTGGTAATGCATGTTTCCTTTCAGTCGCCGGCTACTCTACTGATCTTGTTGGCACTGATGCATGGCATCTGCCTGCTAACATTTCACACCCTGCCTCATGTTTGAAAACTGAAACGCAAATTATTCATAAGGTTGCCAGATGGAGTCGTATTGGAAATCGGTTGCACATGTCGGACATTGCAATGGAGGGCAATTTGCTTTCTTAACTTTTCAACGGCAGTTTGATGCCTCACTTTCTCATGAAAACATTAGGACCAGTGCTATGGGCAACTAAAGCACTCGGCGTTATTTTCAAACCCAGGGTGCGTTAAAATGGGTTTAAAATTAAGGCAGATCCAGGAAGCCCTCTTTCATATAGGTTTAAAATTAGACATACATGCATTAACCTAATTTGTACAACTATATCACTTTGCTGGGCATTTTTGAAACTTTTTGCAGGTGGAGTGGGGGATTGAGGAAAATGTATTAATCCTCCTGCAAAACCTCCTCGTTGTACACCAGCATGTGATTTTCATGCAGGCGCAAAACGAATGTATTCTTCCCACGGAATCCGTCTGCATTTAGCACACGCTATAGGCAAATGGATTCCATAGCAATCTGTTTTTAAATGTGCACATCGGTATTTACAGGGGCCATTTGCAGATATTACAAAACGGAGAAATAGTGAAGCTTAAAGGTGGCTCTTCTTTTCTGCAGAAGTCTTCGCATTTTCTAGAAAGTGAGCTGGACTATGACTTTAGAAGTACTCATTATTGTCTATCTTTTGTTGATGCTGTTTACACAACCATTTATTTATCTGGTATGTTAAGAATAAGGTATGAGCCAGAGCAAAAGCGAGAATTTAGCAGTATTATCACGGCTTGGCCACTTGGTGGCGCATTTGTACAATTGTTTCAGCAGTACTACGAAGTCAATGGTGAAGGCTTTTACTTGCTCCTTTTGCCAGTGGCACAGTATGAGGTACACTTGTGTGCAACATATACACTTCTTATTAATTAAAGGTAAACTGTTTGCTTTTGTAAAATTTAAAACCCGTTTAATTAAATACATACACACGCTGCTCTATTGTTGAAGAAAACAGCACACATGTGAACCATGAATGTATTACATTTAGAGTGGGCTTTGTCCACGCGTGGAGTCCCCCACCCTATTCCTAGGCGCCGTGCCCGAGCACCGTACAGAGCACGGCATGGTCTGTTTAGTGCCAAAAGCATAAGCATACAATTCAGCAATCGAGGTGTAATGTAAAACGACATTAAACCAATCATTTCTAATGCCAATAGGTTTTGCATAGATGGGAATTTGGGGATCGGTGGGAGTGCGGGGGAGACACATCAGTGGTAGAAAGTAGTTGTTTGAGTAGTATTTGTTTTTCATTATCTTGCTTCCTTAGGTGTATAATTTGTATATGCGTGGTTATTCAAATGGATGTGCGTATGTGTGCAGTGTTACCTTATGTAGTTTGTGTGTCCAAGTCTTGTCACTTGAAAGAGATCTCGGGGAAAGAAGTCCTAACCATGATTGAAAGTTTTAAATCCTCCAGATGCAAAGCAGATATATGCCATGCCACCATTATCAAGTACTGCGCGGAAATCCTAACACCACTCATCACTTAGTTCATAAACACTTCCTTCTTGACAACCACGATGCCTGTCATCCTTCATGAAACCCTGGTACTCCCCCCTCCTCAAAAAACCTACCTTAGACCCCTCTATTCCTACCAACTAGCAGCTCATCGCAACTGTCCCCTTCTTGCTAAAATTCTTAGATTGGGCAGCCTATCTGCAAGTCCAGCACTTCCTAGAAGCTAACCATGTTTTAGTAATGCAGCAGTCAGGTTTCCGCCCAGGCCATGGCACGGAATCTGCCTTGCTGGACCAAATATGAGGTCAGACTTTAGCCGGGCATAGGAGACCTACTATCAACGTCTCCTCCATTTGTACTCTTATCCTGTGTTTTCTATACCATTGGCAATGGCATGGGACATTCCACTTACAAACAAGTTGCCTGTTAAATGTATAAGTGATTGATCCACACCCTATGTCATTTGTAATTATGTCATAGTGAATTTCTAACTATGTGTTTATTTACCACAATGGATATCATGTACTGTCATGTATATAAAACAACCTAAACATTTTGTACATAAAGAAAAAAGCATTAGCCAACTAATAATAAAAAGCTGACATTTTTATAAAAACATTTCTTATATGAGTTTGAGATATGTGTTTGGCAGCAGCAATCATGCTGTTTCTAACCACGGTTGCCCTAATTGTATGGGCACCCAAAAGGGTCTAAAAACCAGTGTGCACCTGACTCATTTTGTACACTCCTTAGATTCATAGAGGGTAGGACAACCCCCTTGTTATAGGACCTAAAAAACCAGCTGGATGAGATCAGAGACAGGAGAAAGCCAGCACTTCTCCTCCTGGATCTGTCAGCTGCATTCGACCTGGTTGATCACAAAATCTTGTGCTAGCACCTCAGTACCTTGGCCAATTTCTCCACCATGGAAACTGCCTTGATCACATCCTTTTTCGAAGGAAGAATCATGAGGATATTTGCAGAGAACGCCAAAGCTTCACCATCCCCTATACCATGTGGTGTACCGCAAGGCTCTTCTATATCTCTGACGTTTTACAACATATTCACCAAGCCCCTTTTTGACATCTTGGGCTCCATCGGCATGGCCTACACCAACTACGCAGAGAACACCCACGCACTCACAGGCAACTATGTGGACTACTCCAACACCCTAAACGACACCTACTCCATGATTCAATCTTGGATTGTGGCTAACCACCTGTGCCTAAATGGGGACAAGACCGAAATCCTGCTAGTCATACCCTCAGCAGTTCTCGGCCTTCCATATTGGCAACATCCTGGTCCCCATCTCGTTGTTTGTAAAGACCTTAGGGGTTTACCTCGATGACACCCTTTCCATGTCCCGCTAAGTGAACGGTGTTTCTTCATCAGCAGCTTATGCCACCAAACTACTAAATGCTTTAAGACCTTTCCTCTCCAAAGACATGCTGCCTAACAATCACCAGAGCAGTCATCGGCTATAGGTTTTACTATTGTAACGTCCTCTTTGCAGGCACCTCATACAGAAAACTGTAGAAACTACAAGTCATGAAATAACGCCCTTAGAGCAGCACTGAACATTCCAAAGA
Organism: Ambystoma mexicanum; assembly: GCF_040938575.1. Classification (NCBI taxonomy): domain Eukaryota; kingdom Metazoa; phylum Chordata; class Amphibia; order Caudata; family Ambystomatidae; genus Ambystoma; species Ambystoma mexicanum. Next base: position 411,423,883 of record NC_090927.1, read on the forward strand.
AAGAACACATCTCAGCAGCCAGAAGAGATGCTCACTGGCTGCCCATCCGAGAACGCATCATTTTCAAAACCCTATCCATCACCAACAAGTGCCTCTCTAATGCAGCCACCCACCTTTCCCACAAAATCGTCTCAATCCAAAAGACCTACCAGGACACCCTGTGCTCACCGCCTACTCCTACCAAAGGTCAGACAAGCCAAAGCTGGAGGCTACAGCTTCCCTGACATTGCAGTTAAACTTTGGAATTATCTGCCACCTAAGCTGAGAGCGGAACAGTCATATTGGTTATACCAAAAAGCACTAAAAACCCAGTTTTGGACTAGATGGACCTGCGCGCTGCCTTCTCTCCTTTTCTTCCCCTCTACCTGTATCCATTCGAAATGTATAATATGCCCTCCACTGGTATCTACCTAAACGTATAACATACTAACCTGAATGCAAATATCTTATACCTGTAACAGCATCTACCCAAAATGCATAACATACCTACTTGAATGTAAATATCTTGTATCTGCAACAGCGCCTCGATGCTCCTGGGTTTTGGGCCGCTTTATAAGTGAAATAAATACTTCTGTCATGTGTCCAAGTTCAAGGCTTGTACGGCAATATAGATGATACACCCATGTTCTTCGGTTTATTGCATCTTATGCCATTTATAGCCATCATATTGGCCAGCAATATCAGGTGTAAGGATCATACGCCAGGTACGTCACCAGGTATCCAGGTTTGTGGGTCTGTGGACTAATGTATCTACTGTAAGTATCTGTGTCCCACCTCATGGTAATAAGTTCAAGTTCCGACAAGACCACACAGTCCTTCATCCGTTCAAGGTCGATAAAATGACTACCATTAACAGCGACAAGATGCCCTACTGGTATCAACCTGCGCTCTATATGTTTTGATATAATTGCCATAATATGCACTAGTGTCATATCTTGGGTGCTGGCAGAGACTGGTCAAGGCCTTTCAATTGTTTTAGTGGAAAGGGGCTCTGAGCCTCAGGAGGGCCCCAACAACTACCCCCATGTTGCCAGTTAGCAGTCTTATAACACAGCAATATATTCCTTTATATATTACTTTCGTTCTGGGGTTTTAAATGTGCGCTTTGCAGCTCTTGCCTTACAAGCTGGATTTGCTGGAGCCCTTCATGCCGTCACTTCTATCCGGGTATACAGGAGAGTTATCACATAGTTTCCTTTTAACACCGGATCCTCCACATCAGCCGCTTGCTGTTAAAGAAGGATTTATAGCTTTTGGTTGCGCATTTATTGCTTCAGCTCCCTGCTGACTGGCCGCCTTGTGATAATCGGCGGTCATTTCTTTGTCTCCATTATAGTGTATGCACCCACGCCACAGGTCCTTCTCACTGTTTTTCCCTCTAAGCAAGGAGAGCTCCCAACCATCATGTTGAAATGGGCCCCCACACATCTTCAACCGTCCCTGGGTTCTGGCATAAAATGCCCAGGTACTCTCACTATGTTACTCGTTGCCATTATATGCACAGGTTAAAGCACAATATTGTATTGGATAGGTGTGCTCAAATACTCTCGCCACCTTTTGCTTTTATGTACACCGACCCCTACCTCTTCTGCCAGGTATGGCCATCATGCTGCTTGGGCAGGCAATGGCACCCGAACCATTAGCTCTCCAAAATATATGTAGACAATGACACACGAACGCAGAGACACACAGGTTTTGAGGTGTACATATCCGTGCATATAGAAACAGCTGCAGATGCCGATTAGTTGATGAGTGCCTGGTCCAGTGATGCCTCTGCAGCATCGCCCATGCTCGATGTTTGGGGGGATGAAGAGAGCACCTGTTATGGAGCGGATTGAGGCCTAGTGCAGGAGCAGTATAAGGGTGGTGGGACCTCGAGTGCCTGGAGCAGCTGCTTTGTCACATATCCCGGGGGGGGACACAGCTGCAGCATCAACGCATGGAGGGCTGGGTTGACTCACTTTAGGATACCTTTATTGACATCACATGGCAGGGCACGACCACTGTTTACCATGCATTGACACTGTATGTCCAGGTACTGAGGCAAAAAGGTATTGACATCATATACACAGATAGTGACATGATTCAGGGTTCGAAATTGAGGGGAGTTGGGAGCTATTTAGCTCCTGCTTCTAACATAGTAGATCCTGGTCAGCTTAAAACCAACAGCTACCAGGAACTACGTTTGGCTCCTGGGCCCAACTGGTGCCTTCCAAACATCTAAATGTGACATTAACTTTGAGTATTTGAGAATGTTAATAAAGACAAATTCAAACAGATCTTATACACATTTAAGCACAATGGTTCATACAAAATGGACAAAAAGTTAAAGGAGCATCTCTTGTAGCTCCTGGTTACCCTGCGGTAGCTCCTGCCTACTCGGTGGTGCCCGACACCCAGAAGCTGATTTTAGCTCCTGCTTATTGAATCTGAATTTCGAACCTGATGATTTGCTCTTGTACTCCAATACCTCTAGGCGAGAAGCCAGACCAGAAAAGAATACATACAGTGGTACACAGTGGTCTCTTGTACATCTTACATGCTACCATTGGAGAATACTCAGATTTTGTAGCAGAAGTGAACGTTTTGTTTGGCCATTAACACAAGGGCAATTTTCGGAGGAAGAAAGTCAATAAAAAAAAACTCAAACTTTTAGATAACTAATGTCAAATCTGTATCCTAAATAAGCATAGATGGTATGCATGCTGTATGTACATAGAAATGTGTACAGCTATTTGCAATCGATAGTGTAGCGTCTACAATACTATTATAATAATATCATTTATAAAGCACTTTTGCCAAAGTGCTGTACGTAGAACATTTTTCTATACAATTATTTCTACCCAAACAAAATTGGTTCTCATTTATCGGCCATGAACGCAAGAAAGGCTTAGTTGGCCTTGCCGAGATTCGAACCTACAGATAACAGACTGACCTCACCAGTGAGCACTCAGCCTAGTGCAATAACCATTGCATTCTTCAATAAAATCTACACCAGAGGAAATCGAATTTGGAAATGGAGGTGGGTTGGGAAAGCGGGTAGGTCTATCCCTGGTCATTTTCTCATGAAGGTGGTACCAATATATGCCACTTTAAATCACTTTCATGATTATTTTGACACACTATGTATGTAATTGCCACTTTAAACTAGTTCCCTAAGGCTGGTGCCTAAAAACAAATAACTTGGTCTTGTGCCCGGAATGGAAAATATGTGACCAAAGAACTTGAGTTGTTCTTGGAGTTCATTGCCAACCCTGCATCCATAAGTGCTTGGCATACCAGTACTACTGCATGGTCATGTTCTTCTTCCTTGTGGCCGAAAATCAGAATATCATCACTGTAGTAGAATGATTGGGCCAATGGTAGGAGCAGAATACTTTGTCTCGTGTCATGAAAGATTTCGGCTGCTGAGGAGCTACCAAATTTAAGCCACTTGTGTTGATATAGCCCAATGTGGTTCTAAAATGTCATGATGATTTGGGAGGTTGGCTGGAGGATTTGCTGGTGGTACCCTTGATTGAGGTCTAATTTTGTGAATTTGGTCGCACTTAGTCTGATGATCATGTCCTCAATGTTCAGGCCTGTGTGGTGTTCTCGTTAAATCGCCACTTTTGGGAACGTGCATGTCTACACACAGTCTAATGCGCCCCCTGAAACATGACCACCAGGGACACCCATGGTTTGTGCCCTGCCGTTGGTTCAATGATATCTTTCTGGAAACGCTACAATTATTATGTCACCATGTGCTGCAGGTGGAACCCCACCCATCATGGGTGTTGAGGTACCAGTTGTATGTCCTCATTGATGTGTAATTTAAACCAAGGGCCTTTCTGAGCTCCTATTCCCGTAACTAGTCTGGGAAATGTCCTCTGGATGATCATTTTGGATATCTGTTCCTCATTGGGTTTGCATTCTTCCCTTCTTTCTAAGTGGCATTTATTAGCATTGAGGGCCAGACATTTGGCCCTTTTTGAAGCATAAAAAACGTCTACTGAGAGCCGGTGTCCTGAGAACATCGAATGTTGTTCGTATCTCTGCTTTTTGATGGCACAGTGTGTACGAGAACTGTCCCACGCAGGTAAGCGTGTCAGTTGCCCCCCATTGGAAAATGCGGGCCGTGGATGGATACATTTCTTTGATATCTAGTTTGGCGAATTGTCTATTGTCCATGATGTTCACAGTGGTAACTGTATATATGATAAATAGTACCTGTTGTCCTTGAAGGGTCAGCATGACTTTCTGAGACAGTTTTTCCTCTGTGTCTTCTGTCGTGAGGCACACGTATTCGTCATGAGGTTCTTGGAGTGATAATGCCCCAAAATCTGGATTATGGCAGAGTATTTATTTATTTAATTGTTTTTTTTTTTATCACGCCCCTAATACCATCCATGTGTTTGGTTCCTAAGCGCATATCCGGGATTCCAACCTCTGTTGCTCTGCATCGTTCTGCTTTCAAGACCAGTCCTTTACACCTGTGCAATCCTCTGTTCACATTAGCGGCCTTCTCCAGCATTGCATCTTTCATAGATTCACATGCTATGAAGAATTCCCCACCGTCAGGCTGGTTATCCTCGGTTAACTTTTTACCAAAGCAAATAAAGAAAACTTGAGGTGTTTATTTTGGTTGTAGGTCAAATGATTGAATCTAAATTGTCGACAGGACAAATGGTCGACACCGAAAGGTCGACAGGTCAAATGATCGAATTTTTTTTTTGTTTGTCCCCTCTCAACCCCCCTTTTTTTTTGTTGCTAAAAACCACTTTTTTTCCCTAAACGAAAACCTAAAAAAAAAAATATCACTAAAAGAAAATTTGATCATTTGACCTGTCGACCAAATTGTGTCGACCATTTGTCTGTCGACCATTTGACTAGACACCGTTTATTTTGTATCCCATTGCCCTCCTTTTGGGTGTTTTTGGTCCCCACCAATGTCACGTCGAATTATGTAGCTCTTCCCCTGCAGTTTCCCTTCAGATTCTAACCACGTCATGGTGGAAGGAGGCCTTGTGTGTTTTTCCAGAGAGAAATCTCCACATCTTTTCAAAACCATCAAACTCTTATCTTCAGGAACTTCACCTTTTTCTGTCAGATAAGTGAAAAAAGAGGGGGTTTGTGAATATGAAGGGAAGGAATTCCCTCTTTAGAGCCTGCTCTTACTGTGGCCGAAAAACACATTGTTGAGGTAGATCGGCATGAATAATGTATGTGTTGCCTTCACCCACACCACTCTGCTGAAGAGTATGAAATATGTAAAACCTTCAGTTGTAAAATGCTAAAAGATCGAAAAAGACGCCTGGTATGCTGGCTTAAGGAAGGCCATGAGTCCTCAAGAAGCCTGGCCGACACAAGACGCTGAGAAAAAAGTGAAGCTGGGTCAAAAAGGGCAAAAATCTGGAGAAAGGTCAGCAAAACAGCCTAAACTAGTGATAAACGAATCATCATCAATAGAGGAGGCAGTGGGGCAGCCAATGTCCTCATTAATGACTTTGAATGGTAGCCCGTTTACGGAAGAGCAGTCGATGACTGAATGAACGAGGACGATGAAGCATGTCGAAAATGGATCTCTCCCGTTGACGAGCTTGACGACGGAAAAGCACTTGTCGACGAAACACTCATCAACGAGCAAACACTCGTCGATAGACAAGAAATGCTCGACGACGGACAGGACCCACTCATTGACGGACAACCGCTTGTCGATGGAAAGAACCGCTCATCGACAAACAACTGTCTACGGGAGCAATAGTACCGGAGATGGCAAAAGACTTGTCAGCCGTGGAAAAAGAAAAGTGCAGGCAGGTGCCGGCAAATGCTGAACCCACACAGACAGAAATGGCTCAATCAGTGGTGCGGGGAACAATCCAGCACCATCCAGTCACTGCGCCAGTCTCTTCATTCATGTACTCGCAGGTCATGCCTGAGGGCATCTTGCAGTTCGAAGTGGATTGAGTTTGAAGCTCAACACACAGCATCACCAGTGTTCTCCAACTCCGACAGGTCCACAACTATGGGAAGGCTCTTGCAACTGCCTCCACCATTAAGATCGTCACATTCCTGCAGCGTCGATGACATAGCCCCAGGCAACAAAGGGGTATTTCTGTGGCACAACCACAAGAACCCCTTCTAAATCCGCTCACTGCAGGTTCTGTCCACACTCAGAATGTACTCTCATCTGGACACTAGACTCCCGGCTGGACTGCGGGGCCAAGTGGCTACACAACCACCTTTAGCACCACAAAGGCACCAGCCAAAAATGACAGTCTCTTCCCTGCGAAAAGTTGACAAGAAACAAAAACATAAGCAGAGATCGCTCTCCCCATATCATTGCAGCCCTAAAAGGCAAGTTACATCCAGGGGTGCAGGCTCTAATATAGCAGAAATACGCTGCACCGAACAGGAGGAAGGGGAGCTAACAGATACGGGCACAGATCAAGGCACGCAAGACACAACATCCACCACTACATCGCCCCCACAGGATGATAACCAGTGGGACACAGACGACGATCAGTTGGATGCCCAGCCAGAGAGAGCCCCAAAACCATCAACGCCAGACAAGATTTGGCAATTCCACATACTCATTACAAAAACTTGCCAGGAGTTTGGCCTCATCCGAGGAGAAAAAAATGTTGTTTTTTGTTTGATCATATGAACAAAAGCAGGAAATCAGTGGCAGCAATTCTAATCCTTTACTGTGTGTGGGAGGAGGGGCTCTGTACCATGGGACACCCTTTTACATAGCGAGCGTTTAAAGGCAGGCTAGAGAAAAAGTTCAAGGCGCCAGAAACTACTCCCAAGTGTCTCACGTTGCAGCCTTCCCCAGAAACAGTTGTCTAATAGGCAGCTAGCAGAAAGTCACACACTGTCACGTAAAATGTACTGTGCCACCAGAAACAGAAAGCTGGAAGATGGACACTCTGATAGAGAAGGTACTTACGATGGGAGCCACCACAGTAAAAGCGGCCAATGCGCTAGCCATCATGTCTAGGTATGGCCGTGAAATGTGGCATAGATTGGCACACATTCTGGAACACTTGCCAGAACAGAAGCATGCTGAAGCAATCGCTATCTTGAAGGAAGGAGAAGTGGCTGCGAACCAAAGTATTAACATTGCAGTTGACCTAACTGAGATTGGTTTTAAACAAATTAATAACGTTATAGTTCTCAGAAGGCAAGGATGGCTTCACTGCTTGGAATTTAGACCAGAAGATGCTGGAAATGCCTTTTCAAAGGCGATAGTTTGTTTGGGGCCAAAATCGATGATGCACTGAAGGTGATTAAGACTGACGAAGTCTGCTCTTTCACCTCTTTCGTACATTTCGTGGAGCAGCAGGAAGATCAACCTCATCAGGAAACGCCCGAGGCTCCAGACAGTACTGGAAAGACTCACACTATTCACAGGGAGACAAGAAATCATCCGAAGACTACCAGAGACAAAGAGAATACAGGCACCAACAGCTGAGGTGAGGATCTTCAGGCTCCCAGAGGGGTAGAGCAAAACCTCAGGCTTGATAGCGCACCCTGGACAGCACCCGTGTGGGAAAAAGTGGCACACCATTTACATTGGTGGCGACAAATGATGTACAAGTGGGTATTGCAAGTGGTTGAATCAGGCCACCTTCCAGAACATCAAACAGCAACCAAACATCCCTGCTGTTGAAAACCTCGACTGCACATCTAAAGGTGCTAAAACAAGAAAAAAAAACAAATGTTAACAAAAAAACACCATAGAACTAGTACCAAAACAACAAACAAGAAGGGGCGTTTACTCGCCATACTTCGTAGTGCAGGAACCAGACACTAGAGCTGCGCAAGCTAGACAAATTAATCAAAAAGCAACACTACAAAATGGTTACGCTACGGCAAGTCATACGGGCGGTACAGCCACACCACCTCCTGGCGTCTTTGGACCTGAGACGCGTACTTCCACATACCGGTGCACCGGAAACATCGACAATACCTACGCTTTGCAGTAGCAGGTCAAACCTATCAATTAAAAGTGCTCCCATTCGGGCTGAAATTAGCACCGCAAACATTTACAAAATGCCTAGCACCAGTCGCAGCAGCCCTCAGAATAAAGGGCCATCTCGTCTATCCATATCTACACGACTGGGTAGTGCGAGCAAAAACTGTGGGAGACGCTCACGTATCCATTGCGGAAACTAAGCTCTTAATGCAGCAATTTGGATTAGAGATAAACTTTGAAAAATCCTCTATCGCCATCCAAGAGCCTGGTATTTCTAGGGGCTCTCTTTGCAACATAAGAAGCACTACTTCGCCCCTCGCGAGTCAGATTAGATACTGGTGGCAATGATTCCTCTGTTCAAACCAGAAAAGTGGTTATCAGTCAGGAAATGCATGGGTCTCCTAAGGACTATGGTCTCCTGGTTCCCCTCATACCGCACTGCAGACTGAACATGCGTCCCCTGCAAGAATTCCTCACCAGCAGATGGTCACAGGGTTGTGGGACAACAAGCTGCGGATTACACCACAACTAAACCACCAACTGCAGTGGTGGACAGAATCAGACAATACCAGCATTGGATGTCGGTTTCAAGACCCCATTCCGCATAACACAGTGGTGATGGGTGCCCCGCTCTCCGGCTGGGGTGCTCAAGTGTGCTCTCTCCACATAAAAGGAAAATGGACAGCAGAGGAGGCTATTCTACACATACATGTATTGGAACTCAGGGCAGTGGGCTTTGCCCTGAAATCATTTCAACCAATGCTACAACACTCTACGGGTTCAGGTATTAACCAACAACAAAACAACCATGTACTACTTCATGAAGCAAGGAGGGTCGAGGTCCCTAACTTTCCCACAGGAAGCACAAAAGATTTGGCATTGGGCCATCGCCAACGGGATAACGCTCCAAGCGTTTCACCTGCCGTCAGTACACAACAAGGTGACAGCCCCAGCAGGTCCACCAGCCAGTGCTACGAGTGGAAGCTATGCGACAACCAGCTCCAACACATATCCGCTCAATGGGGGCATCCGGAAGTTGACCTATTCGTCCCAAAGCAGAACGCCAAATGTGCAGGCTTTGCCTGCAGAATACAGCAACGGGTGTCGATGGGGAATGCGTTTTTTCGTTCCTGTGGACCGACCTCTGTGCCTATGCCTTCCCACCTTTTTCAATTATCCTCAGAGTGATACAAATGATTCAAACATACCTGTGCATGGTGGTGCTCATAGCCCCGATCAGACTGAGGCAAACATGGTACACCAACCTTATTCACATGTGCACAGGCCAACAGATTCCTCTCCGCAAACATGCCGACACAATACTGCAATGCCACAGAAAAGTACTGCATCATGATCCACGGTCACTAAAAAAGACTGCATTGTTCCTGACTTTCCAGAATATGGGTACCTACATTTATCGCTGGAAGGTTACGGAAGGTTACGGACATCCTAGCCTCAGCCCCGGCTACAAATCGTTCCTATCAAAGCAAATGGAAGAGATTCTGTGCCTGGTGCACAGGGCAGGAAAACTCCTGACCGCTTTCAACAAACCCGGAAACTATCCTACCTTACCTCCTATAGTTGGCTCAAGGAGGACTCTTGCACACCGAGAATAAAAGTACACCTTGCGGCCATCACCGGATACACCAAGAAAAGAGGGGCAATGCCACTTTTCAGTGATCGAAACATTTTCTAAGGGGGTTATTCAGAACCTTTCCCCCAGTGAAAAGGTTCCCACCACAATGGAGTCTCAATATTGTACTGGGGGAACTCATGAGAGCACCGTTTGAACCGTTAGCAACAGTGCACCTAAAATTCCTTTCCTGAACTGTGACGTTCCTCAAAGCCATTACTTCAGTCAGAAAAGTATCGAAACTACAAGCGCTGATGGTCACGGAACCGTACTTATGCTTTTATACAGACAAAGTGGTCCTGACATTAAAAGAGCGCTAAAATACTATCTGCACAGGACGCAATCCTCAAGAAATTCCACTCGGCTGTTTTTCGGCTATGGGCATCCAAACAAAGGGAGGGCCATCTCCAAACAAGGATTTACAAGGTGGATATCTTCTACCATACCCTTCGGTGACACCAAAGCTAAGAAGCCACTGACTGGGCCCGCTCAAGCCCATTCAACAAGAGCCACAGTGGCATTGGTGGCAATGTGGTCAGGGGTGTCACTAAAAGACATTTGTCAAGCAGCCACATGTGCTGTGTGCACACCTTCACCAGGTCTTACTACCTCCAAGAACAACACGCTGCTGATGCAAGAACAGGTAAGGCAGTCCTGCAGCATATATTCAAATAAGGAAGGCTTTTCACTGTTATCCTACCTCCATCTATGATCACACTGCTTTGAAATCTGTTCATAGCATGTGAAATCTATGAATGATCCAATGCTGGAGAAGGGGTACGTTTCTTACCTGTAACTCCATTTCTCCTGCATTGGTATCTTTCATAGATTCACATGCGCCTTACGACCACCCCCCCACCCCCGGTAAAAGCCTCTCTCAGATACTCCTAAATCCAGCATGCACTGGGTAGAATCTGAAGGGAGGCTGGAGGGGAGGAGCTACATACGCGATGTCCCATTGATGGGGACCAAAGGCGCCCAAAAGAAAGGCAATGGGATACAAAATAAAAACCTAAACTTTAATTCATTTACAATGGTAAAATTTTAACTGAGGATTCCCAGCCTGATAACAGAGAATTTTTCATAGCATATGAATCTATGAAAGATACCAATGCTGGAGAAATGGAATTACAAGTAAGAAACTTGCCCCATCCACAGAAATCTGTCGGACCATTTGCCGTCTCGCTTCAGGCATGTCAGCCGTTTGTGTGGGGAATGGGCGTCAATTCCTGCATACTGTCTGGTAGTGTCTCACTCATCCGCATTTGCCACACAACTGTGTTGTCGCTGGACACGGTCTTCTATGTGGGAAAGAAAATCCACATCTCTAACATGTATGGGTTGATTTGTTGTTGGGTAGGCGTGACTCTGTCTTGGTCCTCTGGGCCGATCGAGTTCTCTCAGCTAGTTGGTTTCCGTATTGTTTTGGAGGCTTTGGGACATTGCTGCTACCGTAGCCACCATCTTGGGGGCTTCAATCACCACAGCTTACGAGTCAAAGCTTTCATATATATCCGAGCTGATCAAGGATTTCCAAAAAGTGGGAGCAGCTTTTTGAGTAGATGCTTTAGGAACGTGGAGGATGTGCAGCCTTCTATGACACTGAATCTGATTGCTTCCTCATACAAGAAAATATCAAACTGGCAGTTGCTCACTTACCTTTGTATTCCGAGGACATACTCATCCATCGACTCCTGCGGTCTCTGCATGCACCGGTTGAACGTGAACCATTCATAATCTCTCTTGCGTTGTGCCACACACTTGTTGTTGAGTAGAGCAATCAATGTTGCATTGGACACCTTGTCTATCGGTTGAAATATTTTCACCACTGATCTTACGTCTCTTCCCACTAGGTTAATAAATGTGTGTTATGTCAACCGCATCCTTATCCCCCACGGCATTGATAAAATCTTCAAAGCCTCTGTCCACTGCGATGAATCCTACGAACTCCTCACTAAACACCTCCCTAAAGTCTCCTCCGAAAGCGTGCAGGGAAAGGCGGATGCTTTCTGATCCTGACCTTGGTGGTGGTGTTGTGTGGGAGAATCGCCTGGTAGGAGAAAGGGCCCAGAGGAATGAGAAGATTCAGTGGGGTGAGGCGTGGTATGTGTCTTCCTCTGGGGAGGACATCTCCTTAATTCCAAAATATATAATTGCTTGTTGTAATAACAATCTTTTTGTTCCACAAATTAAGCATATAAATATGGGTGAGAACATTCACAAACTCTAGGCATCAGGAGAAATAAAAATCACTTCAAAATCCTTCAGATTTATTGTGAGAAACCAGAAGGTGTCTCACCCGCTAGTCCACTTGGATTTGTCATCCAGGTTGCCAGGACATGACCATCGCTTTTGGTTCCAGTTCCTTGGGGTGGACCAGTGCGGAAGGATCACCTGGATGAGGGCCTTTCCCGACACAACACTTTCTCACGGACAGCTCACTATGAGAGAAAACAGACTAGCTGTCATGATGCCTACCCCCGGGCATCAGGACCAAGGCCCTCAGCTCCGGGAGGAGGCATCCAGACATTTGTTTAAACCTCAGCAGCCCCGGCTAGGGGCTGTCTGGGTTCAGTCCTGGCGCCTTAGGCGCCAGGCTCATCATATGGCGCCAGGCTCATAGACTTTACTTACCTGATGCAGACCATGCTGCAAAAGAGCCCAAGCCTACATGAGGCCTGGATGGCACTATTTTGTTACAGGGACTATTTATTACTCGGGTGTGGCTCTAGGGAACTTCTTACCTGGAACTACTTTGGAGGCTATTTAAACCACACCCGAACAGCAGCACATGCTTCGCGTTATTCTGCATCCAGCAGCGTGACGCTCACCGTGCCTGCAGCCAGCATCCAGTCTTCTGCCACGCCCGCGTGCCTGCAGCCAGCATCCAGTCTTCTGCCACGCCCGCCTCGAATCCGGAGCTCCTACAATAAAGAAGAAGAAAAGGACAAGGTTAGAAAACAAACTTATTTCAAATTCCTCACCTAATTCCAGAACCATTTAATTTCCAGACCTGGAAAGTACATCGGTCCTGCACGCGTCGCTTCGCCAGCTCCAGCACGGCGCAATACTCACCAGTTCTCACAGCATCTTTCGATCCGGCACTGTCTCCATCATTTCTTAGCCGTAATCCGGCACCTAGGGGACCCAAGAAAAAACAAGGTGAGCCAAGGGAAACAACAAATACAACCTCTTACCACCATAGACTTACCTGATTTACCACTGGCGGTATTATTCCATAACTCTCCACATTTTCATATGCCGCAGCTGTAAAGAGGGAGAAAAACAACACGTTCTCCAGCATGGGGTCTGGCATGGATTCACATGCTCATGAATATTCCCCGTCGTCAGGCTGGGAATCCTCAGTAAAGAAAAAATCAGTATCAGTTTCGTTTCTGATCTGTCTTTCCTAGTAGTAACCAATCACTGATCTCTGCGTCATACTGACCACAGCCAATGACTGCCCTCTACCTAAGCCCCGCCTCTGGCAGCCATCTTCAGATTTTTACCGCACGTTCAAGTGTTGGGAGTCCTCGTGCTTAGCTCCCGAGCTTTTACTGTGTGTTTCGCGCTTTTTCAGGTGAATTTTCACATTTTTTCAGTTAATCGAGCTTCAAGCTCCACCGTTTCTACTCCCGTTAACGGCTACCCGTTGCGGGATTTTCCAACGCCCTTCAAGGCTGAAGATTTCGTCTAATCAACTTCTTGGAGCATTCCAGAAGATTCGCGGCCTACTTCGAGATGGCCCAGGATGCGAGTTCGTCGCCCGGACCCAATCTGTTTCGCAGCTGCCCTGGATGCGGGCTGCAGAATGTGTTTAAGGAAGACGAACATTCGCGATGCCTCTACTGTCTTCATGGGGACAAGACTCATGTAGAGAAGGACTGCCAGTTCTGCAAGAACTTGTCGGAGCGGACCATGAGGGACCGTCGATCCCGTCTCGCAAGCTGTTTGGAGAAGGGCTTGACGGGTGAGAAGAAGAAAGGGTCCGAGCGGGCTTCTAAGTCCTGTGCGGGCGCCCCGGCGACAGGGGCCCAACACCAGGCCAAGCGCTGCGAGTCCGCTGGCTCCGGGAGCGCCGAACGTTCGGGCTCTTCGGTCGCCAGGCAGGGCGCACCTTCCCCGGCACCGTCGACCACGAGCCAACGCTCCGGTTCGGGGAAGAGAAAGTCCGAGACCCCGGGTAAGCTTCAGGAGAAGCCCCGTCCGATCTCGGAAGAGGGGGAGTGAGGCGTCCCACCTCCCCCGAAGGAGAAGGCCCGGGATGCACCTAAGGTGGTGAAGGCCCCTACCCAGCAGGCGAAGGCCTCTATCGAGGCGACTCTTGCCAAGCCGCCATAGACAACGCCAGCAGAGACTGGGAGGGAATCCTCTTTTCAGCCCATCGTCGTGGCCGCCATGATGGAAGAAGCGAGGGGGGGCACGGTGCCCTCCTCGAGCTTGGAGTCAGCCTCGGAGGAGGAACTGACCGAGGCTGTGAGGAACCTCGAAGTCCAATTCGAGAAGGTTCGATCCCGTCAGGAAGATCCTCGGGAGATAACCGAGGAAGACGACAATGGTGAGGAAGAGCGGCCTTCCCTTCCGGCGCAGCCGGATCCTAGGCCTCAGGATGGCCCGGCGGCCATTTTGTCTGCCATCCAGTCCTTATGCTCTGAGATAAGGATGAGATTCCCACAGCCCAGGCCGGAGGACCCGCAACCTGGCCCGTCGGGAAGTCCTCAGAACAAACGGCGGAGGACCCAACCCTCTCCTCCGCTCGCCCCCATAAGGCCTAAAGTTCCCTCCTCATCCTCCCACGAGTCGGGAGATGACGGTGCGTTGGGCTCGACGACGGGTTCTGAGGGCGACGATGACAGAACGGGTCTCCCGTCGCACGGGCCTCGCCACCCGACGAGATTGGCTCATTCCACGCCATGATCACCAGGGCGTCCGAATTGTTCCAGCTCAGCCCGGAGGAGCAGAAAAAGGAAGGTTTCCTCTATCAGCGCCGAGAGGCCAAGAGGAAGACGGTCATCGCGGTGCCCCTTATCGATGACATCTGGGAGGAGGGCCTGTCGGTTCTCAAAAACCCCTCCCCGGCACCAGCCAAACGGGACCGGTACAAGAAGAAGTACCGGGTCCCCGAAACTGCTCCCCTGTGCCTCAGGGCCCAGCCAACGCCAGACTCGGTCGTCTCGGCGGCGGCGAAAAAGAAAGCGGCGGGGTCAGGAGCCTCGACGTCGAATTCCCCGCCGGACTGCGAAGTTGGACGCCATGGGGCGGCGGGGCATTTCGTCGGACGACGATCAAAGTGGCCAACGCCCTGGCGATCGTGGCCCGTTACGACAGGGAGCTCTGGTTTAAGCTGGCCCCCATATTGGACTTCCTGCCGGACGACAAGAGGTCCGAGGCCCTGGAAATACTGCAAGAGGGCGAGGTGGCCTCGGACCACGCCATAACGGGGGCAACCGATATTGCCGATACTGGGTTCCGCCAGCTGGGCAACGGTGTTTGCCTACGACGACGGGGTTGGCTCCGGGCGACCAACTTCCGTCAGGACGTCCAGACCAGGGTGTTGGACATGCCGTTCGACGGCAGCAACTTGTTCGGGAAGGCGATGGACGAGTCCCTCCAAGCCATAAAAACGGACACAGAGACGGCCCGCGCCCTAGGAGCCCTTCAGCAACGACGGCCCTTTCGCAGCTCCGGAGGCAGACAGGGTACCTCCAAGGGATCCAGCGGTGGCTCGTCGTCCTACTGCCAGGCGGCACGATCTTCGTCTCAGGAGGCCTACAGGGGTCGCGGCAAGCAGGGAGCGCCTCGCCGCCGTCGGCAAGGTGGCCAGGGCGGCAAGGCCACCACCTCCAAGCAGGACTGAACCGGCCATGGTCTCGGGCCCCCACCGAAGCACCCCAGTGGGAGGCCGGCTGACGAATTTCTTCGGCGTGTGGAAGTCCATCTCCACCGACCGTTGGGTGCTGGATACCCTGGCAAGAGGACACTCTATCGAATTCCTGAAGAAGTGCCCTCACGTTCCACCTGTGGCCAGGAAGGAAAATCACGTCCCGCAACTGCTGTTGGAAGTACGGGCGATGCTCAGGAAAGGCGCCATCGAGCTTGTCCCAAAGAGGCTCCGGGGTATACTCAAGGTACTTCCTCGTCAGGAAGAAGACGGGCGGCTGGCGCCCCATCCTGGACCTTTGTCGTTTGAACAAATACATCAGATCACAAAAGTTCAGGATGGTCACCCTCCAGCACGTACTGGGACAGCTGGAGGAAGGCGACTTTCTATCGTCGTTGGACCTGGAGGATGCATACTTCCACGTTCCCATCCTCAAAAGTCACCGAAAGTTCCTCAGGTTCGTCATCCAGGGATGCCACTACCAATTCAGAGCACTGCCGTTCGGATTGAAGTCGGCCCCCAGGGTCTTTACCAAGTGCCTATCACCAGTGGCGGCGCGGCTGCGCCTACAGGTGATTCACATCTACCCCTACCTGGACGACTGGCTCATTTGCTCAACTCGCCGTCGAACACACTGCGAGGACCGTCCAGCTACTCACAAACCTGGGATTCGCCATAAACTACCCGAAGTCCCACCTGGTGCCGTCGCAGGTGGCCCTGTTTCTGGGAGCGAAGCTCGATACAGTGAGGTGCCTGGCGGCCCCGTCGGAAGAACGGACGAAGACCATTCTAGGCAAAGTGCAGCGCCTGCTAGCCACGGACGTGGCCAGGGTGAGGTCCATCAAGTCCCTCCTGGGGATGATGTCCTCTTGCATCTACCTGGTGCGCCTCTGCAGACTACGGATGCGCCCTCTTCAAGAATTTCTCGACGCCCGTTGGATACAGGCGAGACGGGCACCTTCGATGACAGGGTCCCCCTCAACGAGGTGTTCCGGCGGGCGATTCAGTGGTGGGGCGTTCGAGCGCACCTCACGGTGGGCAAGGACTTTCAGGCGCTGGCGTACAGGAGACGGTGACGACGGACACCTCCCTGGAAGGTTGGGGCACCCACACCGGAGATCTCCGCGCAAGAGGCCTCTGGCTCCCGGAGGAGAGGCTCCTGCACATCAACGTCCTGGAACTCCGAGCCGTGTTCTGGGCTCTCAAATCGTTCCTCCCGTCGCTCAAGGGCAAGGTGGTGCGGATCTTCACTGACAACACCACGACGATGTTTTACATACGGAAGCAGGGAGGCACCAGATCCCCAGCCCTATCCAAGGAGGCACAGGATCTGTGGCACTGGGCGGTCGTCCAGGGGATGTTCCTGGTTCCCTTCCACCTGGCAGGAGAAAGCAACACCATCGCCGACTCGCTCAGCAGGGAGCTGCGCGTGTGTCACGAGTGGGAACTGCGCCAGGATCAGGTGGATCAACTTTTCCGTTGATGGGGCAAACCCCAAATCGACCTGTTCGCAACAGCGACGAACTCGAAATGCAAGAGGTTCGCCAGCAGGTTTCCCCAGCCGAGAAGCATGGGCGATGCGTTCTCGTTCCCCTGGGACGGCCTATACCTGTATGCATTCCCTCCGTTGCCGTTGCTGCTTCGACTCATCAGCCAGCTCAAGAGGTCCCGGTGCAGGATGATCCTCGTCGCACCGGCGTGGCCGAGGCAGATCTGGTTCCCGGACCTTCTGGACTTGTCAACGTCCCCTCCCATCAAGCTGTTGTCATGATCTCTGCTTCCAAAAGATCAGGACTTGCCCGACTCCCTTGGAAGCAGACCCATAACCCCGGTTCCGAGTGCCAGCCAGTCCCAATTGGGACCTTTTGGACCCTGTCCTGGCGCCAGTGGCACCAGGCTCATAAAGATGCCCAGTCCCAGCGCTGGAAGCGCCGGGCTCATAATGCTTGGGTGGACTTACCTGCAGCAGACCATGCTGCTTACTTACCTGCCAGTTGAACCCCTGATCCTCTTCTGTTTGGGACTACTTTTCCTGTTGGGTGGGGCAGGAGCCACTCCCTAGGTTCAGAACACTGGAACTCTTCTGGAAAGCAGGAACTCTTTTCTTAGGCGTGGCTGTGGAAGGAGACACCTAAGCACTACAGGAGGCTATTTAAACCACACCCGATGGATGAATCTTGCTTTGCGTTATTCTGCATTCTCTGCAGCAGAACGCTCATTGTGTCTTCTGCTTCTGATCCTGGGCCTAAGGGAACAAAGGCTTACCATCCTGGAATCCAGTCTTCAGCAGACAAAGAAAGAACAGGTTAGCACTACGGTCTTCAGTGGCAGCGCATCTCTTACCTGGTCCATCGGCCGTCACCAACGCCTCGCGCTGCATTCCGGCATCTGAAAGACAAATGCTTACCTACTCTTCGCATGCTCCGGAGGTCTTCGCACTGCATTCCGGCATCTGAAAGACAAAAGCTTACCAGCTCTTCGCACGCTCCGGAGGCCTTCGGCGCTGCATCCCGCATCTGAAAGACAAAAGAAGGTGCGTTTAAAGACATTGGGCAACTTTATTACTCACGTGCCATTACTCCTTCCCACGCCGAATCCAGTGGGTATTCCAGCACCCTTCAGCTTCTCTAAAGCTCCGAACTTGTACCTGCAAGATAAAAGGGACAGTTAGTGCGCATCGTGAAGCAGGCTACAAGCGCTTACTTACGTGCTTCCAGGCGCTTCTATTCCTCACGCGGGTTCGATCCTCAACTCTCATCAGCCCGCCATCCGCCATCGCCGGAACCCTGCAAAACAAGAGATATCATTACAAAAGACTTTTAAGACATTTGAAGTGCCCAGAACTTACCGTTCGTGCAGTTAACGACGGACAGCAGTCCTCTGAGGTCAAGAGGCCTGCACCCTTATCCAGTGAAGAAACTGGTTACGGCACCCTGCCCCGAGGCAGATGGAGAGCTCGGCGTTCACTTACCTAAGGTGAGGGTGTTAACCTTTGGGGTTCTACAGGAGAAGAGAAAGGGAAGAGGAGAGCGGCACCCAATAACCCCAGTTCATTAATCCCATATTTTCTATCTGCAGACATCTTACTCTTCGAGTCAGACATACAGTGCACAGAGGTCCAGCCCAAAGAGCCAACCGTGTGTTACACATCACCTTTGAAGATACGGCATTCACCCAGTCAAGACCGGCGCCTCTGCGGGAATCAGGTGAGTGTTACAGCTGTCGGCGGACGCGGACCTTCTCTCTAGAGAAGGAGGCGCCATCTTCCACCACGACCCGGCGTCGCTGAACCTGCAGGCTTGGCTCCAGCAGCGCTAAAGTTTGGAGGCTACGATATACCGGCCGATTGCAGAGAGGTTCTTGCAAAGGCCAGGGCGTCCTCGGCTCTCAAATGCTACGGTCATAAGTGGAAGAGGTTCTCTATCTGGTGCCAAGCACAGAAGATCAACCCCCTACAGATTACGGCCCCTCAAGTGCTGCCGTACCTGCTATCGCTGGCAAAGGCTGGGCTAGCCCATGCCTCCATTAAGATTCATCTGGCGGCGATCTCCAGATATACCAGAACCACAGGACGGACGTCCCTGTGGTCCCATTGACTGGTGAAAGAGTTTATGAAAGGACTGTTCCGGTCGTTCCCGCCGGTGAAGGCCCCGGCGTGGGAACTTAACGTGGTGCTGACCAGGCTCATGGGGCCCCCATTCGAGCCGATGCACTCCGCACCTATGAAGTTTGTGTCGTGGAAGACTGCGTTCCTGGTGGCCATTACCTCCGCACGATGAGTGGGAGAGATCCAGGCCCTATCCTGCAAAGCACCGTACTTGACTTTCCATGCCTCGAGGGTGGTGCTTAGGACGCACCCCTCCTTTATGCCCAAGGTGCCGTCGGACTTCCATCTTAACGAGCCCTTGGTGTTCTCTGTTTTCTTCCCGTCTCCTTCGTCGCCGGCTGAGAGGACTTTGCACTCGCTGGATGTGGCTAGATCGCTGAAGTTCTACGTGGACCGCACGAAGAGTTTCCGGAGGACATCACAGCTGTTCGTGAACTTTGGACCTGTGAATCAAGAGAAGGCTCTCTCGAAGACTTCCATTTCCAGATGGCTCTCCGGCTGCATCATGCACTGTCACCGGTTGGCTAACCGACCGTTGCCAGGTCGTCCGAGAGCCCATTCGACCAGAGCGATCGCTGCTACTACGGCGTTCTTATCTGGTGTGCCCTTGCTGGACATCTGCAGGGCTGCTACGTGGAGGTCGACGCACACCTTCACGAGATACTACTGTGTCGATCGGGATTCCAGGGAGGAGTCCAGGGTCGGCCAAGCAGTGCTGCGCAACCTGTTCGCTTAAGGTGAGCCTGGTGAGGAGGTAAGAGATACTTAATGTTGAGTTTTTTGTATTGCTTAATGTTGAGCCTTTTACCACCCCCCGTGGTTGTGCATGTGTGTACTGCTATTTAATCTTATATTCATGAGCATGTGAATCCATGCCAGACCCCATGCTGGAGAAGGAACAAGTTACTTACCTGTAACTGTTGTTCTCCAGCATGGGTCTGGCATGGATTCACATGCGAACCCTCCCGCCTACCCCTCTGCGGCTCTTCACTTGGTCATACTGCCACTTCACATGCTACCAAATCTGAAGATGGCTGCCAGAGGCGGGGCGTAGGTAGAAGGCAGTCATTGGCTGTGGTCAGTATGACGCAGAGATCAGTGATTGGTTACTACTAGGAAAGACAGATCAGAAACGAAACTGATACTGATTTTTTCTTTACCGAGGATTCCCAGCCTGACGACGGGGAATATTCATGAGCATGTGAATCCATGCCAGACCCATGCTGGAGAACAACAGTTACAGGTAAGTAACTTGTTCCTTAACGCATGCAATAGTTACCGGACAGCGTTGGGTAACACAGACTCTTAACTGAACGCCAGCAGCAGCTACGAGACCTTCTTCTCACAAACTCAGTTGCAATTTAAGGAAGGAAGGGGACAAGAGTGAACATAGGGCACATTGAACTCTTTGAACTTGATACTTACCAATCCCGCCAGGGACTTCAGAGTCAATACTTACCGGAACTCTCCCAACGCCTTCAAACCAGTGAAGTAACTGGTATCTACGCGCCCCTGCAAGACACGCAGGATGGAGAGCTCATCTTTTACGAACATTAGGTGAGGTTACTAAGGGGATATCGGAGGTGATTAATGGGAGAGAACGATAACAGTTGGGAGGCCATCACTAAAACCCACAGGTGGTTAATCCCTGTCTCCACTTGCAGGAAAATACTTCTTCGGGTCCAGCAGACAAGACTAGGCGGGCCAGTCCAGACAGTCATTTCTGCACTACACATCATGTTGAAGGAGACCGCAGCTGTCCGGGTCCGATCGACACCCCTGTGGGGTCCAGGTGAGTGTAACAGAACGCAAAGCCTCTCTACAAATACCCACCCGAATGTTATGGAAACCGACCAACTGGACCAATTATTGGGGGAACTTAGGGCGGAAGTACATGCCGCTCGCCAAGAGACTAATGCCCTCAGGAGAGAACTGATTGTCTCAAAGGAGCGCACGGATGATCTGGCTAGGCAACTACTGCAAAACCAAGCTGGGCAAACGCCCCTACCTGGATATGGGGGAAACCCAACCCCCGTTTCATCAAGAAATCCTGTGCAAGTGGTTTTACCAGGAAATATTACTTTAGCTCCACCTGAACGGTTTGCTGGGGACCCCAAAAGGTTCGCCGTGTTTATGAACCAATGCCGCTTGCATTTTTTATGCAGACCGGGAGCCTTTCCAAATGACCAAGCCAAAATAGCCTTTCTATTGTCATATCTTAGTGGCAGCGCAGCGGATTGGTCCATTCCATTAGTCAACCAGGATGATCCTCTTCTCCGGGATTTTCAGGGTTTTCAAAGGAGCATGGAAAAACCATTCGCCAGACACTCACAGGGTCAAGCCCTGGACAACGAACTTTTATCCTTACGACAAGGTAACAAGGATCTGCTAATCTATATTGCAACCTTCAAGAGGTTGGTGGTAGAAACCGGGTGGCCGGAGGAAAAACGAATTACATTGTTTCATCGTGGACTTCGGGGAGAACTCAAAGATGTCTTGGCTCAAGTTGTGAACCCACCTCAGGATTGCACAGAATTTATAGACTTAGTGGTCCAGCTAGACCACCGACTTCAGAACCGAAAGACTGATCGAGCTAAATTCGAGAACCGGGTATTGGTTAAACCCAACGTTGCCCCCAAAGGAACAGATGCATCTGAACCTATGCAGATCGGGGGGGTTAAAGGACCCTTAACTCAAAAGGAAAGGGAAAGAAGACGACAGATGCAGTTGTGTCTGTACTGTGGAACCTCAGGACATTTTCTACGGGATTGCCCTACAAAACCACCTAAGAAGGTGGTAGGAGTTGCTGATAAAAACCACATAGAGCCTGATTCGGGAAACGACCACGCCCGACAAGCGTAGAGGTCCGCTTGCCGAGCTTAAAGAAGGACACTCAGACCTCGCATCTGATCATCCCAACGGTCCTACTTGATCCCAGGCAGCCATCACGTAAGCACGCAGTAAGGGCATACATAGATAGCGGGGCAATAGGAAACTATATGGACCACGAATTGATGTCAAGGATGAATCTACCTCTTTGCAAAAAGACCACTCGGATGTCATCCCCACAGTTGATGGAACTGAGATTGCCTCGGGGCCTGTAACCCATTCCACTACAGATATGACACTGTTGAGTCAAGATGGGCATCAAGAGACTATTGTGTTTGATCTAATCAAAGCCCCACAGTTCCAGATAATACTGGGAATGCCATGGTTGGAAACACATAATCCTTGTATAGATTGGCGAGAGTAGAGAATAACCTTCCCAGATTGTGCACACACCTGTTACCCGGAGAAAACTTTGAACAAAGGCCTGGCTACAGTCGTTAACCCAATCGTGCAGTTAGCTCAGGAATACCAAGAATTTCATGATGTTTTTCAAAAAGAACAGGCCAATACATTACCTCCTCACAGATCATATGATTGTCAAATCGACCTCCTACCCGGTGCACAACCCCCATGCAGTAGAATCTACGCCCTCACAGAACCTGAAAATCGTCACCTACGGCAATACTTGGACCAATACCTTGCTAATGGCTTTATTCGTCCTTCCAAGTCTCCTGCATCCTCAGGTTTATTCTTTGTGCCAAAAAAGGAAGGTGACCTTAGAACGTGCATAGATTACCGCGCATTAAATCAGATCACGGTAAAAAACCGATACCCATTGCCTCTGATCCCCGAATTACTAGACCAAGTAAAGGATGCTTGTATCTACACTAAGTTAGATCTCCGAGGGGCATATCATCTGGTACGTGTCAAGAAAGGCGAAGAATGGAAGACTGCCTTTCGCACCAAGTACGGATTATTCGAATATCAGGTATTGCCCTTCGGGTTGTGCAATGCACCAGCAGCCTTCCAGTATTTTACGAACGATGTCCTTTGTGAACTCATTGATGTCTGTGTCGTCGTATACATAGATGATATTCTAGTGTACTCCTCCTCAGAATCAGACCATGTTAAGCATGTGTGTGCAGTCCTTGAGAAACTACGCCAGCACAAGTTATATGCAAAATTGGAAAAATGTGTTTTTCATGCTGCGGAAGTTGAATTTCTTGGATTTATCCTGACTCCAAGAGTCCGAATGGACTCTCGAAAGGTGGACGAAATTCTCAAGTGGCCATCACCCAGTTCAGTCAAAGGGGTACAAAGCATGCTCGGATTTGCTAATTTCTACCGCAGATTCATTCCGGACTTCTCCCATGTTGTACACCCCATCACAGCACTTTTGCGAAAAAACAAACGCTTCTTGTGGACCGAAGAGGCTGAAAAGGCCTTCCAAGAGCTGAAAGCAAAATTCACATCAGCACCTGTCTTAAAGCATCCACGCCCTGAGCTTCCATACATAGTAGAAACTGATGCATCCAGTTTATCCATGGGAGCTGTCCTGTCCCAGAAGGATCCTGAAACAGGTCAACTTCACCCAGTAGTGTTTTGGTCCAGAAAGTTCTCAGCACCTGAGTTAAACTATGCGGTTACCGATAAAGAGCTATTAGCCATCAAATCTGCCTTTAAGACTTGGCGCCACTATCTTCTTGGTGCCAGGCATACTATTACCGTAATTACCGATCACCGGAACCTGCAGTATTTAAAAACAGGCAAAGCCCAATCATCGCGACGGCTTCGATGGGCATTGTTCTTTGCCGAATTCGATTTTGTGATCACTTATCGACCAGGCTGCAAAAATGGCAAAGCAGATGCCTTATCCCGAATAGGGATGGGCGAAGCATATGCAAACCCGGAACCGGTGCCAACAATTCCCGAGCAAAGAATTCTTGGCATAACTACTCTACTGACACTAGAAGATATTAATTCAAAAATCCAACAACTCTTCGATCCAGCAACCCTGCAGGACTGGGTAAAGAAAGGCCCGGACTACTCAGTCGTCAATGACCTGCCTTACTATCAAGGACGACTGTTTCTACCACACAAGGAAATACAAGAACTAGTCATCTCCAATTACCATGACACCCTGATGGAAGGGCACCCAGGTATCGCAAAAACTGAAGCGAAAATTAAGAGACAGTTCTGGTGGCCCACTTGGCGAAAAGATGCAAAGTCATTTGTGATGTCTTGTGGCATTTGCGCCCAAAACAAAAGCCAGAAGAAAAAACCTGCTGGCCTTTTACAACCTTTGGATATTCCACCTACACCATGGCACACCTTGTCTTTAGACTTTATTACAGATCTACCTCCATGTAATGTATTTAACACCATCCTAGTTATTGTGGATCTTTTTTCCAAGATGGCCCACTTTATTCCATTAAAGGGGTTACCTTCTGCTTCGATTCTGGCCAAGGAGTTCCTCGAAAACATTGTTCGATTACACGGATTCCCTTCCGTATTGGTTTCTGACCGAGGTAGTCAATTTATCTCGCATTTTTGGAAGAAATGTTGTCAACTGGCACAAATCGACGTGAGGCTATCAACAAGTCACCATCCCCAGACCGATGGTCAGACGGAAAGGACCAACCAGACCCTTGGAACAGTACCTACGCTGCATGCAACACCAGACGAAAAGCAATTGGAAAGATATTTTATGGATTTCCGAGTACGCATACAATAACACTGTACATTCAGGAACCGGACAAAGCCCTTTTTATACCATATATGGACATCACCCTCGAACCTCAGAACTCGATTCGCCTCAGCACTTAGAAATGCCCGCAGTTAGTCATTTGCACTCTACTATTACACAAGCCTTTAAGGAAGCCACAGAACATTTGAAACAAGGAAAAGAGAAATACAAGAAAAATGCTGATCAACATAGAAGTGAAACTCCACAATACCAGATTGGGGATCAAGTTTGGCTGGCTACAAAACATATACCTCTGAAGGGAACGCAGACTTTTAATCCTAGACCTTACACCATTAAGGCCATTATCAACCCGGTGGCCGTCAAATTGGAATTACCCTCTAATATGCAAATTCATCCTGTCTTTCATGTTTCACTTCTAAAAACAGTTCAACCAGGAACAAGATTAACCAAACCACCTGACCCCATCTTGATAGATGGAGAACCTGAATTCGAGGTAAAAAATATCCTGGACTCCAAGATGATTAAATCAAAACTTTTTTATTTGATCGATTGGAAGGGCTACGGACCACAAGAAAGATCATGGGAGCCTAGTGACCACGTTCATGCACCTCGGTTGGTGAAAAGATTCCATCAGAACTTCCCAGACAAACCGGGGCCAGGGGGAAGAACAACTTTAGGAGGGGCCTTGGGGGGGGGGGGGGAGTGCTGTCATGATGCCTACCCCCGGGCATCAGTACCAAGGCCCTCAGCTCCGGGAGCAGGCATCCAGACATTTGTTTAAACCTCAGCAGCCCCGGCTAGGGGCTGTCTGGGTTCAGTCCTGGCGCCTCAGGCGCCAGGCTCATCATAGAAATAAGCCCTGGCGCCATAGGCGCCAGGCTCATAGACTTTACTTACCTGATGCAGACCATGCTGCAAAAGAGCCCAAGCCTACATGAGGCCTGGATGGGACTATTTTGTTACAGGGACTATTTTTTACTCGGGCGTGGCTCTAGGGAACTTCTTACCTGGAACTACTTTGGAGGCTATTTAAACCACACACGAACAGCAGCATATGCTTCGCGTTATTCTGCATCCAGCAGCGTGACGCTCACCGTGCCTGCAGCCAGCATCCAGTCTTCTGCCACACCCGCATCGAATCCGGAGCTCCTAGAATAAAGAAGAAGAAAAGGACAAGGTTAGAAAACAAATTCATTTCAAATTCCTCACCTAATTCCGGAACCATTTCATCTCCGGACCTGGAAAGTACATCAGTCCTGCACGCGTCGCTTCGCCAGCTCCAGCACGGCGCAGTACTCACCAGTTCTCACAGCATCTTTCGATCCGGCACTGTCCATCATTTTGGCGCTGTAATCCGGCACCTAGTGGACACAAGAAAAAACAAGGTGAGCCAAGGGAATCAACAAATACAACCTCTTACCACCATAGACTTACCTGATTTACCACCGGCAGTATTATTCCATAACTTCCCACATTTTCATATGCCGCAGCTGTAAAGAGGGAGAAAAACAACACGTTAACGCATGCAATAGTTACCGGACAGCGTTGGGTAACACAGACTCTTACCTGAACGCCAGCAGCAGCTACGAGACCTTCTTCTCACAAACTCAGTTGCAACTTAAGGAAGGAAGGGGACAAGAGTGAACATCGGGCACATTGAACTCTTTGAACTAGATACTTACCAATCCCGCCAGGGACTTCAGAGTCAATACTTACCGGAACTCTCCCAACGCCTTCAAACCAGTGAAGTAACTGGTATCTGTAACGCTCACCTGATTCCCGCAGAGGCGCCGGTCTTGACTGGGTGAATGCCATATCTTCAAAGGTGATGTGTAACACACGGTTGGCTCTTTGGGCTGGACCTCTGTGCACTGTATGTCTGACTCGAAGAGTAAGATGTCTGCAGATAGAAAATATGGGATTAATGAACTGGGGTTATTGGGTGCCTCTCTCCTCTTCCCTTTCTCTTCTCCTGTAGAACCCCAAAGGTTAACGCCCTCACCTTAGGTAAGTGAACGCCGAGCTCTCCATCTGCCTCGGGGCAGGGTGCCTTAACCAGTTTCTTCACTGGATAAGGGTGCAGGCCTCTTGACCTCAGAGGACTGCTGTCCGTCGTTAACTGCACGAACGGTAAGTTCTGGGCACTTCAAATGTCTTAAAAGTCTTTTGTAATGATATCTCTTGTTTTGCAGGGTTCCGGCGATGGCGGATGGCGGGCTGATGAGAGTTGAGGATCGAACCCGTGTGAGGAATAGAAGCGCCTGGAAGCACGTAAGTTAGCGCTTGTAGCCTGCTTCACGATGCGCACTAACTGTCCCTTTTATCTTGCAGGTACAAGTTCGGAGCTTTAGAGAAGCTGAAGGGTGCTGGAATACCCACTGGATTCGGCGTGGGAAGGAGTAATGGCACGTGAGTAATTAAAGTTGCCCAATGTCTTTAAACGCACCTTCTTTTGTCTTTCAGATGCGGGATGCAGCACCGAAGGCCTCCGGAGCGTGCGAAGAGCTGGTAAGCTTTTGTCTTTCAGATGCCGGAATGCAGTGCGAAGACCTCCGGAGCATGCGAAGAGTAGGTAAGCCTTTGTCTTTCAGATGCCGGAATGCAGCGCGAGGCGTTGGTGACAGCCGATGGACCAGGTAAGAGATGCGCTGCCACTGAAGACCGTAGTGCTAACCTGTTCTTTCTTTGTCTTTACAGGTGCTGCTGAAGACTGGATTCCAGGATGGTAAGCCTTTGTTCCCTTAGGCCCAGGATCAGAAGCAGAAGACACGATGAGCGTTCTGCTGCAGAGAATGCAGAATAACACAAAGCAAGATTCATCCATCGGGTGTGGTTTAAATAGCCTCCTGTAGTGCTTAGGTGTCTCCTTCCACAGCCACGCCTAGGTAAGAAAAGAGTTCCTGCTTTCCAGAAGAGTTCCAGTGTTCTGAACCTAGGGAGTGGCTCCTGCCCCACCCAACAGGAAAAGTAGTCCCAAACAGAAGAGGATCAGGGGTTCAACTGGCAGGTAAGTAAGCAGCATGGTCTGCTGCAGGTAAGTCCACCCAAGCATTATGAGCCCGGCGCTTCCAGCGCTGGGACTGGGCATCTTTATGAGCCTGGTGCCACTGGCGCCAGGACAGGGTCCAAAAGGTCCCAATTGGGACTGGCTGGCACTCGGAACCGGGGTTATGGGTCTGCTTCCAAGGGAGTCGGGCAAGTCCTGATCTTTTGGAAGCAGAGATCATGACAGCGTATCTACGCGCCCCTGCATGACACGCAGGATGGAGAGCTCATCTTTTACGAACATAAGGTGAGGTTACTGAGGGGATATCGGAGGTGATTAGTGGGGGAGAGCGAGAACAGTTGGGAGGCCATCACTAAAACCCACAGGTGGTTAATCCCTGTCTCCACTTGCAGGAAAATACTTCTTCGGGTCCAGCAGACAAGACTAGGCGGGCCAGTCCAGACAGTCATCTCTGCACTACGCATCACGTTGAAGGAGACCGCAGCTGTCCGGGTCCGATCGACACCCCTGTGGGGTCCAGGTGAGGATAACACTAGCCCCCGAGCGGTATACCTGACATGTCCCAACACAAGGGTCAGGCAGGAAATTACTGATCATTACACACACCTGACTTCCATCACAGATAAAAGGCGGAGCACGAAAGCACACTCTGTGCAAGGCAATTACATGCGGAGGCAGCAGTTCAAAGATGTCAGTTTAATACGTGGAGAAAGATGGCAATACCAGAGGGTTGCCAGGAGGGAAATGCCCTTGACCTTATCGGAGAATAAAAGCTACTTTCACAAGCCTTTAAGACTAAGAAACATAAGACCTGGAATTAATGCTAAACCCCGAGCACATTCGAAAGTCTAAGATAGCTAATACGAACTGGAGGTCCCCGGGGCTCTCCCACGTCGATGGCCAAGGCGGGTAGGAGCGACTGCCGTTGTGATACTGTCCTTGTCTCCCACAACAAAGCAGCATCAGTAAAGTCAGCAAAGCCGGTGAGTCAGGGAGACTGATAGCAGACCTGTCCGTGTTAGGACCAAGGTTGCAATCTGCAACATTGTATGAAGAAATCTGAAGAGAAAAATGTGTGAAGCGTATGTGATGAGTGACACGAATATAATTGAACATCCAAGGAGTGACTGAACTTTTCAAGCCAATATAGATGCCATATACAGAGTGTGGGTGTTTATTCGAAGGTCTCTGTCAGGTATCCAACTGAGCGGTGGGAAATGTAAATTGTGAAAGCGAAGCAGTGCTGCAACGGAACCCTGTGCACATTCAAACGTTTTTGATAGCTAATACAAATTTAAAAAGGTCCGAACCTGGCTTTGGGAGACTAATTGTGTAAGAGGAAGGATCTGAGCCTGGCTGAGGGGGAGCCGGGGTGAACCCTGTGTCACCCGAGAAATAACGGTTTAACTTCTAAAGAACTGTGTTACTCTTTTCAAGCAAGTCTGGTAACTGATCCTTAAGATATTCCTTTGAAGAATATTATGAGGAACAGAGATTAGTTTAAAAGCAAAAATCAAACCAGAAAAACTAACTTTGCCTTTGGGGACTTAAAGTCCCTTAATTCCCCAAGTACTGGGACGAAGAAGAGGGCTGAAAAGGTATAAGGCTGCAGGAGTGGACAGATCATTACTGGAAATGACCCACATCCGAGGGAGACTGAGAGGCTTAAAAGGCCCCCTCAGGTGTGTATAGGCCATGGGAGAGAGCAAGAAGCAGACGATTCGTGCAGGCAGTCGAGGCAGAAGCTGGAGGAGGGAGTAGACGTTGGGACCTCTGTTTGGCATAAGACAGCTGCCAGTCCTGAGAGGGTCTGTATCTCCAGTTTCCTGAAGTGCAGAGATCGCTCAGCGGAAAGCATGCAGGGGGGGAAGCTTTCCCTCTAGGGACCTGCTCTGCAGAGGCTTCACTGTGGGAAGTGAAAACGAGGGGAGCGTTCCTTCCCAGGAGACTGTCTCCTGTGGCTGGCTTGCACCAGAGGGCCTCGGGAGCAGGAGAAGCTCCAAATGCAGGTGGCGCAGGCGACGGCAGACCAGGAGAAGCAGTTTACCGGGTCACGAGAGGCCACAGAGCGAGGGAATTGGAAGTGCACGACTTACCCGGTGAATTCACAAGCTGGTAGTGACCCCGGAGCGCTCCAGAGCAACTCGCATGCTCAAGACAGGAGTTCAACAAGTAAGCAGCACTAGCGTATGAATGAAAGTGATCCTTGAAGTGATTCCGAATGTCGAATTAGTGGAAAACAGCACTCCCGAATTAGCGAAATTGGTTCTAGAAGCAATTTTGGTTCTCCAGCATGGGGTCTGGCATGGATTCACATGCTCATGAATATTCCCCGTCGTCAGGCTGGGAATCCTCGGTAAAGAAAAAACCAGTATCAGTTTCGTTTCTGATCTGTCTTTCGTAGTAGTAACCAATCACTGATCTCTGCCTCATACCGACCACAGCCAATGACTGCCCTCTACCTAAGCCCCGCCTCTGGCAGCCATCTTCAGATTTTTACCGCACGTTCAAGTGTTGGGATCCTCGTGCTATTGCTCTCGAGCCTTAGTGCTATGTTTTCACGTTTTTTTCTCAAAAACTTCAAATTTTCGGTCAAAAGAGCCTCAAGCTCCACCGTTTCTTCATCCGATCATCGGGGACCCGTGTCGGATTCGTCTACGCCCCTCAATGGTGAAGATTTCGTCGAGCCGCGCTTTTGGAGGACTCCAGAAGTTTCTCAGGCCCATCTCGGACATGGCACAGGAGAAGGGAAGCTCGACGCCCGGAAAGCTGTTCAGGGTCTGCCCTGGATGCCAATTTCAGAATGTCTTTAAGGAGCACTAACACTCCTTTTGTCTGTACTGCCTACATGAGGACAAGACGCACATGGAGAAGGACTGTGCGTTTTGCGGCAATATTTCAGAGCGGACCATGAAGGACCGCCATCAACATCTCGCCAACTGGCTGGAAGGGAAGAGCCCGTCAGGCGAGAAGAAGAAGAAGAAATCCGAGCGGTCGTCTAAGACATTTGAGGACGCCCCGGCGACGGGGGTCCAACACAAGGCCAAGCACCGCGAGTCCGCTGGCACCGGGAGCGCCGAACGGTCGGGCTCTACGGGCGCCAGGCAGGGTGCATCCTCCCCGGCACAATCAACCACGAGCCAACGCTCTGGTTCGGGTAAGAGGAAGGCCGAGCACCCGGCGAAGCTCCTGGAGAGGCCCCGGGTGAGCTGGAAGGCCCCATCGGAGGGAGAGCGAGGCAGTGACCCTCCCCCCAAGGAGAAGGCGGTGAGCGCACCTAAGGTGGTGAAAGCCTTAATCCTTCCGGCCAAGGCCTCTATCGAGACAGTCGCGGCGGCCCTGGCTCAGCCTGTGGAGGCTACACCAGTGGTGGCGACCTCGGGGCTCAGAGTCTCCATGCCACCACGGAGGGAGTCCTCTTTTATGCCCATTGACAGGACCCCCGTGAAACTTCCGACGGAGAAGAAAAAGGGGGGCCAGGAGGTCGTCGTGGATTCGGCCTCAACCTCTGAGGAAGAGATGATCGAAGTCTTAAGCCACGGCGTTGGCGTGGAAGAAGACCAGCCCGTCGGGAGGGACCCCGACGTGGGAGACGACGATAACGTCGAGGGTGCCGACGGGGCCCCTGACCGCCCGTCGGAATCCCCTCAACCAGTGCCGCAAGACAACTCGGCGGCCATTTTGTTGGCTATACAGTCCTTATGTTCGGAGATAAGGACGAGACTGCCGTTACCACCAGCGGAGGAGCCGCTCCCGACGGGGGACCCGGAGCCAGGCCCTTCTGGGAGCCCTCCCCCTAAGAGAAGGATTCATCCTCCACCTCCTTTTCAGCCATCGCGCCCTGTTCAGCCCTCCTCCCCGTCCACGACTCGTGGGGTTGATACGGGGACTGACACGGCCGCGACGGGTACGGACGACGAGGTTTACGACGAGGATCTGCCGTCATCACCACCCACCCGGGCTTCCCCGCCCGACGAGATTGGATCGTTTCACTCCATGATCGCCAGGGCATCCGAGCTTTTCTAGCTCTGCCCGGAAGAGAAGAAGGAAGGTTTCCTTTATCAACGGCGCGAGGCCAAGAGGAAGACGGTCCTCTCCGTACCTCTACTGGATGATATTTGGGATGAGGGCCTCGCCCTCCTCAAGAACCCATCCACAACTCTGGCTAGAAGGGATCGGTACGAGAAGAAGTACCGGGTCCCGGACGCGGCCCCCTTGTGCCTTCGGGCACAGCCGACCCCGGACTCGGTCGTCTCCGCGGCGGCCAGGAAGAAAGCGGGGGGGTGCGCGGCCT
Source organism: Ambystoma mexicanum (assembly GCF_040938575.1). Taxonomy (NCBI): domain Eukaryota; kingdom Metazoa; phylum Chordata; class Amphibia; order Caudata; family Ambystomatidae; genus Ambystoma; species Ambystoma mexicanum. The sequence goes on from NC_090927.1 coordinate 411,455,801, forward strand.
CTACGTCGACCTCCCCTGGACGGCGAGGGAAAGAAATTGGATTAGATGGGACGCAGGGTCATCTCGTCTGCAGCGACGACGATTAAGGCGGCCAACGCCTTGGCTATCGTAGCCCGCTACGGCAGGGAGTTGTGGTACAAACTGGCCCCCCTGCTGGACTTCCTACCGGACGACAAGAGGGCGGATGCCCTAGAGATCTTGCTGGAATGAGAGGTGGCGTCGGACCACGCCATTACGATTGCGACGGACATCGCTGACACTGGATTTCGCCAGTTGGGCAACGGCGTGTGCCTTAGGCGGCGTGGATGGCGCAAGGCTACTGACTTCCATCAGGACGTGCAGACCAGAGTCTTGGACATGCCGTTCGACGGAAACAACCTGTTTGAGAAAACAGTGGACGACTCCCTTCAAGCCATCAAGGCAGACACGGAGACGGACTGGGCTCTCGGGGTTCTCCAGCAACGGCGGCTGCCCTTTCGGAGCGGCGGAGGCAAACAGGGTGCCTCCAAAGGTTCGGCGGCGGATTCTCCACCTGCCGTCAAGCGGCCCGTTCGTCATCGCAGGAAGCTTACAGGGGACGAGGCAAGTCAGGCGGTCCCCGCCGTCGTCGCCAAGGAGGTCAAGGCGGCAAAGCCTCGTCGAAGCAGGACTGAACCGGCTGTGGGGTCGGGCCCCCACCGAAGCACCCTGGTGGGAGGCCAGCTGGCGAGCTTCGTCAGCGTGTGGGAGTCCATCTTCACCGACCGTTGGGTGCTGGACGCCCTAGCCCAGGGTCACGCGCTCGAGTTTCTAAAGAGGTGCCCGCGCGTCCCCCCTGTGGCCAGGAAAGAACATCACGTCCCTCAACGTCTCTTGGAGGTAAAGGCGATGCTCAGGAAGGGCGCCATCGAACTCGTCCCAAAGAGGCTTCGGGGCTCCGGGGTTTACTCAAGATACTTCCTCGTGAAGAAGAAGACGGGAGGATGGCGTCCCATCCTGGACCTACGACGACTGAACAAATTCATCAAGGCACAGAAGTTCCGAATGGTCACCCTCGAACACGTCCTGGGTCAGCTGGAGGAGGGCGATTTCCTGTCGTCGTTGGATTTGGAGGATGCCTACTTCCATATTCCCATCCTAAAGGGACACCGAAAGTTTCTCAGGTTCGTGGTCCAAGGGCGTCACTATCAGTTCAGAGCCCTTCCCTTTGGACTGAGGTCGGCACCCAGGGTGTTCACCAAGTGCCTCGCACCGGTGGCGGCGCAGCTGCGCCGAGAGGGGATCCACGTCTACCCCTACCTGGACGACTGGCTCATCCGAGCGAAGACGAAGGAGCTCGCCGTGGAGCACAGGGCAAGGACCGTCCAACTTCTCACGGACCTGGGATTCTCCATAAACTACGCCAAGTCCCACCTGGTGCCCGCGCAAGACGCACTGTTTCTGGGAGCGAAGCTCGACACAGTGTCGCTTCTGGCCTATCCGTCGGAGGAAAGGACGAGGGCCATTTTGGGCAAGGTGCAGCGGATGCTGGTTGCGGACGCGGCCAGAGTGAGGTCCATCAAGTCCCTCCTCGGAATGATGTCTTCTTGCATTTACCTCATCCCCCTGTGCAGGCTCCGGATGCGCCTGTTGCAGGAGTTCCTGGACGCGCGCTGGATCCAGACGACGGGCAGCTTCGAGGAGAGGATCACACTCGACGAGAGTTTCCGACGAGCGATCCGGTGGTGGGGGACCCGCACGCATCTGATGGCGGGCATGGACTTCCAGACCCCCGGCCATCAGGAGACAGTGACCACGGATGCCTCCCTGGAAGGGTGGGGAGCGCACACCGAAAATCTGCACGCGAGAGGCCTTTGGCTCCCGACGGAGAAGTCCCTCCATATCAACGTCCTGGAGCTCCGTGCAGTGTTTTGGGCCCTCAGGTCCTTCCTTCCGTCCCTCAAGGGCAAGGTGGTGAGGATCTTCACCGACAACACCACCACCATGTTCTACATCAGGAAACGGGGCGGAACCAGGTCCCCAGCCCTGTCCAGGGAGGCGCAGGATCTGTGGCATTGGGCCGTCGCCCAGGTTATGTTTCTGGTGCCGTTTCATCTGGCAGGGATAAAAAACACCATCGCCGACTCACTCAGCAGGGAGCTGCGCTCGTGCCACGAGTGGGAACTACGACAGGATCTAGTGGACCGCCTCTTCCGACGGTGGGGCACACCCCAGATCGATCTGTTTGCGACGGCGACGAACTCCAAGTGCCGGAGGTTCGCCAGCAGGTTTCCCCAGCCGAGGAGCATGGGCGATGCTTTCTCGTTCCCCTGGGAGGGCCTGTTTCTATACGCGTTCCCTCCATTGCCATTGCTGATCCGGCTCATCAACCAGCTCAAGAGGTCACGGTGCAGGATGATCCTCGTCGCACCTGCGTGGCCGAGGCAGATATGGTTCCCGGACCTTCTGGACTTGTCAGCGTCCCCGTCAATCAAGCTGCCAGGGGACGCGAATCTTCTCTCCAGGGAAGGAGGCGCCATCCTCCATCACGACCCGAAGTCGCTGAACTTGCAGGCCTGGCTCCTGCAGCGTTAGAGTTTGGAGGATACGACATACCGGCCGACTTCAGAGAGGTTCTTGCAAAGGCCAGGGCGTCCTCGACTCTTAAATGCTACGGACACAAATGGAAGAGGTTCTCTGTCTGGTGCCACGCACAGAAGATTAACCCTCTACGGATTACGGCTCCCCAAGTACTGCCGTACCTACTGACGCTGGCCAAGGCTGGACTGGCGCACGCGTCCATCAAGATTCATCTTGCTGCGATCTCCCGATACACCAGAACCACGGGGCGGACGTCTTTGTGGTCTCATCGTCTGGTGAAAGAGTTCATGAAAGGACTGTTCAGATCGTTCCCGCCAGTGAAGGCTCCGGCCCCGGCGTGGGAGCTCAACGTGGTGCTGACCAAGCTCATGGGACCTCCGTTCGAGCCTCTGCACTCGGCTCCGCTGAAGTTCTTGTCGTGGAAAACAGCGTTTCTTGTGGCCATCACCTCCGCACGACGGGTGGGAGAGATCCAGGCCCTTTCCTGCAAGGCCCCGTACTTGACTTTTCACGACACGAGGGTAGTGCTCAGGACGCACCCCTCCTTCATGCCCAAGGTGCCGTCGGACTTCCACCTCAACGAACCCGTGGTGTTGCCTGTTTTCTTCCCGTCACCTTCGTCGCCGGCTGAAAGGACTTTGCACTCGCTGGATGTGGCTAGAGCGCTGAAGTTCTTCGTGGACCGCACAAAGTGTTTTCGGAAGACGTCACAACTCTTTGTGAATTTTGGACCTGTCAATCAGGGGAAGGCTCTCTCGAAGGCTTCCATTTCCAGATGGCTCTCCGGCTGTATCATGTACTGTCATCGGTTGGCAAACCGACCGCTGCCTGGCCGTCCGAGAGCTCATTCCACCAGAGCGATCGCAGCTACCACGGGGTTCCTATCTGGTGTGCCCTTGCTGGAAATCTGCAGGGCTGCTACGTGGAGGTCGACGCACACCTTCACGAAATTCTACTGCATCGATCGGGATTCCAGGGAGGAGTCCAGTGTCGGCCAAGCAGTGCTGCGCAACCTGTTCGCCTAAGGTGAGCCTGGCGAGGAGGTAAGATTTGCTTAATGTTGAGTTTGATGTAATGCTTAATGTTGAGCCTTTGCCACCTCTCGTGGTTGTGCATGTGTGTACTGCTATGTATTCTTTATTCATGAGCATGTGAATCCATGCCAGACCCCATGCTGGAGAAGGAACAAGTTACTTACCTGTAACTGTTGTTCTCCAGCATGGGTCTGGCATGGATTCACATGCGAACCCTCCCGCCTACCCCTCTGCGGCTCTTCACTTGGTCATACTGCCACTTCACGTGCTACCAAATCTGAAGATGGCTGCCAGAGGCGGGGCTTAGGTAGAGGGCAGTCATTGGCTGTGGTCAGTATGACGCAGAGATCAGTGATTGGTTACTACTACGAAAGACAGATCAGAAACGAAACTGATACTGTTTTTTTCTTTACCGAGGATTCCCAGCCTGACGGGGAATATTCATGAGCATGTGAATCCATGCCAGACCCATGCTGGAGAACAACAGTTACAGGTAAGTAACTTGTTCCATACTGAACTATTAAAAAGCAGTGAAAGCCACATTTTACAAAACCAAATGACTGTAACTTTAAACCTTTGAGTTTGTGGAGTATTGAGCAACCCGATGGGGCAATATTAATGAGAACTATTGCACACAACCATTGCCCAAGCCAAGAAAGACTAAAATTAAGGCAATTCAAATCGAACAGATGTTGCCAAAGGAAAAAAGGGGGCTGATGATAGATCCATAAATTGTCAAACTTGTTGCCCTTACTTGGTACAGCATATAGCAAAGTTGGTATAAGCTCACATTTTCAAAGCCAAGGGAGAACCCGTATAAGACCCTATCCATGTCAGTGTGTTATTACTTGGGGAGTGGGGAAAAAAGAGTGACAAACAGCTGCCCTTCTGGAAAGAGTTATTCAGAAGGCGATGAGCATTATTTGCAGAAGAATATTAAAGAACACCAATGCAAATCTTGTTTTCCCTGAAAAGGTGTTAAAAGTTTGAAGCTGCAAAATGATGAATTATGTGAATCTGTTGTGAACCTCATCTCAGTTGATCTTAACCACAGAAGCACTTGTTGTGAAACACTGTTCGGCAGGGGCGTATACCCAGATGACACTCCTTTGGAGGAGTAGGCCTAGTATGGGAGTAAACCAGGTGTGAACTGTGGTAGTAGGCTCGGTATGGAAGTTGTCAAAGTGCTATGAAGTGGTGCTGACAGAGAGACTTTGTTGTTTAAGGTGCTGAAGAAATAACTTTGTAAAAGCTGCTGCAAAGGAATTCTAATTCTTCAGAACTCCTTAGTTATGGCAAATCATCCTGACCAACACAATCACTGTTGCTATTTATGAACTGAAAAAAGGTTTAATTATTTTTTAGAGGATAAAGATAAATCTTAATCTTGTGCAAAGAGGAGAAAAGAACCTTCCACTTTTCTTTGTTAAATCATTGAGGTGTTAAGACTTTCTGTTAACAAGTTGAAGTTGCAAAGAACTGTGTTAGAACTTTGTTATAAGGAGAGACTTGTTACATTACAAACTCAATTCTTATACTTGTTGTGTTCTCTTTGAACTGCTATGCCTTACATTATTTATTTATTGTATGTATAAATGTGAGGGACAGATATCCTTTGTTAGAGTGTTTCCTTTAGTTTATTTTAGGCAGGGAAATCCTTGTCGGGGTAAGGAAATTGAGGCGTTCTTCCAACCCTTCTAATTTAATTAAATGGCATTTGTTGAAAAACGTTCACAAAGTTGTCTGCCTCACATTTCTGACCCCTCACACCGCCTTGAGCCTCGATCTAGGGCTGGCTTCATTAGGAACAATGCTCTGTGCACTTTCAGAGCACTTTTGGGATGTGCACCTCCTTCCTGTATGCTTCAGTGGGGTGTTGTCAGGGGTTAGGACCCTTGTGCAGTCAGTTTTCCTTTTCCTTTTATTATTTCTTTTCCAATCTTGGTGCCAGCCAGTAGGAACCACTTATTTCCTGTATTCTGCTCTATTTTGTGTAGCCTGGAGTTGTGGTCTGGAGTCAGCTGCCACCTAAGTCAGTCTGGAGAAGGACTGGGTAACGGCTGTACTCTCTGCGGTTAAACATCTATTTATTTTCTCAGCCTCAGATCGAGACAGCAGAGGAGCCGGTGGCTTCAGGACCGGCAAGCTTGACAGACTCTCCGCCCAGATGGTCCTTCCTTGCTCCGCCGGGCTCCCCTGGTAGTAGAGGCACCGGCGACGGGCATGGGCTGTTGTATGGGGGGATGCTTATTATAAAGTATTCCACCGGTCTTGTGTTGTCAATCCTTATATAGCATGATTCTTCATGCGTGACATGCACCTCATTTCATTGAACCATTATTATTTAATAGTTCCTATATACATCTTATACGTTTGCATTAACCACAAGCTCAATCATTTGACTTCTCTCATGTATTTTTTCAGGTTAGATCATTTTAATTGCTCTCATTGTCAAAAATTACAACCATCATAAATAACAGCATACCATTATATATCTGTGGGGTTAACATTAGTGTTTGGTGATGGTATCTTATTGAGAAACCACCACCCTACAATTTAAAACATACTGTTTTCAATTGAATTGTTTCACATTTACCCTATTTCACAACCATTCTCTCTCCTTCCATTCTATATCCAACATGTTTCATTCCTCTTTCACTCTATTTAAGACCAATGTGCACATAATTTTTGTACACTATCAAACCATATAATGTATTGTTTCAGAATTCTATCATCCTCCTGCTTTCATGTCTCACAGGGCGAGATATCTACGTAGTGGCCTTCATCCACCGTCTCTGGTGGGCTCTCTCTTCTGTCAGCATCTGTAATGGGTCAACAACACAACAAAGAACTGGTTTTAATTCCCTGTTCTCATACTTGAAATCGCATAACGAAGTATCTGCCTACACATATAATTTGTGTGTTTAGATTTCTATTCTATTAACATAATTGACATTACTGATCACGCATTTGCACTCTGCTCACCTGCTCTTGGGTGTGTTCTTTGGCTTCCTTTATACTGCTATGGTCTGAGCTTCAATTGCCATTAGGAGACTTTCTCATCCGGTTAGCAGTAAGTTTTCCTTTTCTTTTTATATTTTTTTTTCTCCATTGTTGGTGCCAGCCAGTAGGAACCGCTTGTTACCTGTATTCTGCTCTATGTTGTGTATCCTGGAGTTGAGGTCTGGAGGCAGCTGCCGCCTGAGGCAGTCTGGAGAAGGCCTGGGTCACGGCTGTACTCTCTGCGGTTTGTCATGTATTTATTTTCTCAGCCTCAGATCGAGGCAGCGGAGGAGCCGTTGCTTTCAGGACCGGCGAGCTTAACAGACTCTTGGCCCAGAGGGTCCTTCCTTGCTCCACAGGGCTCCCCTTTTAGTCGAGACACTGGCGACGGGCATGGGCTGTTGAAGGTGGGATGCACCCTTTGCCAGGCAAGTACAACTGTTTGGATCACTGTGAGGGCGGATGCCCCATGGACGATGGAGACACCAGAGTTGGCGGAAGCCTCCTGGAATGATGAAGATACCAGGAGTGGCGCAAAAGCACTTAAGGGTGCGGCTGGGTATCAGGACTGGAGGTGCCAGAGATGGCACGGACTGTGTGGGGGTGGGGAACAGGTATCCTCTTATGCAGGATTGTGTCCTCCTGGACGACAGATTGTTGTGGTCCCCAGGTCAGGGAAAAGGACACACATGCCGAAACTAACACAGGAGCACAGTTAGGTATGACCTTCTTTGCTTCCTTTCTCCAAAACCCCTCTTCCTTTCCTTTTGTCACTCGCTTTCTCCCTGCCTCTTCGGAACAGTGTCCTGCAAGGGACACATCATCTATGAACAAAGTTGCAGAAACCAAAAGGCTTGTAGAGTATGAACAAGATTCAACGCATAGTATATGTATTTCTAAAACAGTTGCACATGATAAGCCTCATTCCTATCCCCATCAGTTTTCTCGCAGGAGCTGTAGCGCCAAAAGATGATGCAAATCGTAAAAGCTGCACTACAGCGAGATCTTATATCATTTCTAAACTATGCCAGTTTACATCTTATTACACTTGATTTAGCTGAATGTTTGTACTCATGCCATTGCATATGTTTTTGTTCTGTTTAGGCTTTTGCTCGTTGGGGGTTGCGAGACAAGTGAAGCTGTGTCTAAAGCTGCGTGCCATGGGATATCGGCCTGGAGAGTCTTATCAGGAGCACCCCACTATAAACCTGTGACTAGTTATGAAGAGAGTACTGGCATAGTAAGTAGCTTTTCATTCATTCTGGGCTTACTTTTCATTTGTGTGCCCCCTCGTCGTTGGTGGGATTCACGCTAGACCGTATGATCGTCGCCTTCAGCAGTCAGGTGGGGAAGTTAGTTATAACTGATGATTAGGGGCTTGTACTCTAGGACCTTGAATGAAAAAAAGAGGTGATCGCAAACAGAGTGAAGTACATTAAAGCATAGATAGCTCTTTTCGCATGGACATTAATAAAACGAAGGACTTCAATATAGTCCCATTTATTTAAGTAGATGCAAACTGTTAGCAACTCAGAAAAACAATATGACATCAATCAGTGCTTATTTCCCTGAGATTGTTTCAATTGAAAAATTAAATGCTCATAAATGCAAAATATTCTTCCTTCTACTATGCAATTAATGACTATTGGCGAACCGTGCGACCTACGTTTAAAAAACGTACTCTCATGGTACAGTCTCTGCATACATCTCATGTTCGCAAAAGTTCGAGTGAAACTGAAAATGCTTTGAGCGGAAAAGGATAGGATAAGCGAGACTTAATTTAGCAAAAATAAAAAATGGTTTATCAGGCTTAAATCAATGACAGATTTGTTATGGTACTTTAATATGCTTTTATACCGTCCCAAATCACGACCAGAGTAGTTTCAGAGCACCTGGGCTTGTCCAGTGGCTTATTTGCACGGGTATCTCTAAACATTGTTCTCCTGGACTAACTCCAGAATGTTAATTCTGTGGCTGCCAAAATGACATAGAACTCTGAAAAAAAAAAGAGGAACAGCGTGATCAAACCAGTACGTGCAATTTGAAAAGCCTTGCGCCTTGATGTCAAAAAGGTTATAATTAAGGATTTGTTCCATCAGACTTCATATTAGTTAACACTAAGACAGGAAGGTGCATTAGTGGGCAATCAAAGTATAGTAAGGAATACGTAGCCATCTATAGTAAGAAAATATACCATGAGACGTGGATGCACCACAAACGGAGTAGGTAGAGAGAAAAGGGCCATATGTGTCCTCCTGTATTCACCGAAAATCTGATACCTTCTTTTAAGTTAGGTTACTATGCCTTGAGTGTTACTATAAGACTAGTACACACTTGTTTACTATCACAGTGCTTTATGCACAGTAAGGCACCTCACAGAATTATGGGGCAGGGACAGAATATTTCAGGCAGCAAGCTCACAACGTGAACACCAGGGTGTCCAAAGATCCAAACCTGAAGGGCCCCTAAGCCAGATAGTCAGACATACACCCAAAGTGAAGAGAATGGGCATGAAACGGGAGTGAGTGTGCTCCACAACGGAATCACTGGCAAGAGAAATGGCAATCTGCAGGTCTTGTACACCTAGAAACTCTTTTTCTAACAGTTGCGAGTGGTTGTATGTCAGACATGTGAATTTGCCGTTTTCATGGCTCCCGTGAAAATTAGCACAATTTCAATTTGACAGACTTAGTTCACTCTCCTGTCAAGTACTGCCACGAGGAAGATGACTTGCCTCTTTGTAACAGTTAGGGTCCTACACCCTTCTTCTGTGTTTATTGGGGTGTCAGCTACCCCCGTTATGTCTCTCTTGCCACCTTTATACCCTTCTACCCCTCCCGTGAGCTTGTAGCCACCTGCTTGATAATATGCCTTGAGGGAGCGACTTCATCCACCTGGTGACTATCCCTGTGGCCCCTCTGGCTTTTCCGTACCGCCCTTTTTATTGCAGTACTCTGTACCTTGCCGGAGGCTTCCTGGGGCTAGACTCTGCCTCTCTGCTTCACCGGGCTCTCGTTGGTGGCATCTGCTGTTGTCCAGCGTCTCCTGTTCTCGGGCTGCTCAGTTTCCCTTTTTCTGGGCAGTTGACATGGCTCCCCTCCTGCAAAGCCCTCCAGGAACACTTGCGGCCAGTACCTGTTAAGTATATCTCTTCTGGGTAGTCCCTACTCTTCCTTGTCTCAGTAGGAGTTAGGATTTCAGCCCTGCAAACCCATATGGAACTCTGGGGCAGGGTACTGAGGTTTGTGGGTTTGGGAGGTGTGTATAGGGTGAGTGGAGGGTTAGAATACTGCGTTCACCCATGATGTTCTCCTTTGTCCCCAGAGGGGGAGTCTCTCTATGAGATCCTCCCGCTGTTCACCACCCCCAGGGCGACTATTGGGTTAGCAGCCTCACCAACCTGGCCTCATGGGAAGATGCTCCCTCTCTGAGAAAAGTGAAGACATCTTGGGATTCGTCACACCTGCCAACTGCCCCAAATCCAGCCCCTGAACACCTCCATCCCACACTCCTTACCGGTGAAGGGCTCCTACTCCTACTCCTGGGCCGCACTGTCCCCTTGGCTTCCTGTTCAAGCCATGGAAAGGGAAGAGGGGCTACAAGTGGAGCCCCGACTTCTAGTTCCATGGCAATTCTGACTCTACAGAGCCTTTGGTGCGTACAAAGCAGCGGAGGCGGTTTTTTCTTTTTTTTCCAATTTCTATTTGCGGTGCTAGCTAATAGCAATAACGTGTTCTGCAGGCTTCACCGGCCTGGTAAAGTCACCAGGACCTACCTTTAAGGCCCTCTATCCGCTCTGGCCTATTATTTGAGCCTGAGACGTCCAGCGAAGCCAGCAGAATACGTTATTATAGCTTCATTACAGATTGTTTCAAATATCAACCACGTTTTTTTAAACACAATTTGTTATTGAGTTTAAATTAAATTAATATTCTCAAGATATACACACTCAAAGAAAAAAATTATGGCTATTTGCTTTATTTCGCCTGTCTCTGGGAGATTTGTTATTTTATTGAAAAGCTTATGTTGTACCTGGGGGATCTCAATCAAATATCGTGTTTAATAATTTACACTTCGATGCTTCTCCCGATTTAATGGATTTGGTGAAGTGTGTGCTTTGCTAAAATATGAAAAAACTAAAGAGCCGAACTGTAGGTGGTTGTTGTTAACATTAAAAGGCATGATATACTTTTGTTTAACAGGCAGCGAAAAGAAGAGGATTATTACGGATTATGAACCTCCCATTTTTTAGCAGAAGGAGAAGAGAGCAGGTATTATCGCTTTACATAAGTAAATTATACAGTAATAATGCTGCTGCTTGGCTGCATTTGAGTTTCCTGGAGTGGCGAATCTAAGTGATTTGAAGCAGGTTTTAATTGCTTTTTAAATGCCTGCATCCGTCTGAAATGTTAAGATTTCTACTGAGTTTTAATGTGCAAGTGTACCAGTTGCATTGTTCCTTTTGAAATGTACTAAACATAAAAAGCTGATTGGCGCCAGTTTCTCATGCTTCCATCAGAATGTACAAAAACCTATTTGCTCTGCAAACAGTCCTGGTCTACAACGTGTATATTCTTATTTGGAGCAGACATTTCCTAATTTCCCACCGTGTGCACATTTCGCGCTTCTTATATTCGATTTTTTCAGGTTTACCATTAAACCCACAATTAATCCTTGTAACATACCAAATGATTTCGAGTGAGCAATTCACCACTTTTCTGCTCGTGGATGGCGTCAGGTTCTTGCTTGACATGGTGGGCAAAATCGGTGGCAAGCGGCTGCTTGCTTGGGAAAAGCAAACTGGCACTGTTGTGAATTCAAGTGGCACCATTTTTAAAACCTAGTAAAGTGTCCTGCAAGAATGGTTATTGTTTGGATCTCCGTTTCCTAAACCCGCCTGCGGCTGTGTTATCAATGGGATCACTTTCTGTCTGCTGTTGCCTGTGATTTGCTAGGAAGTGTTTTTGATATCTGTATTTGTTTTGTTTAAATCATTACATGCATTAACACAATGGAGCTCATGTTCCTATGAGCTGTAACGTAATTGGCAGGCATAAATCATTCAATCATTTGTATGGCGGAGAGGAGGGGGTGGAACGTTCTAGCCACCTCTTTTCCTCTCTGCCATGCAAATGCTCCAGTATTTTTGCTGGCATGGACCTTCATGCCAGTGCAAATGCCGGAGAGCAAATGCATAAAGCAGGCGGACCCCAAATGGATCCATTGTATGGCATGGAGCGTGTACAATTACAATTAATCTTTGTCCGACATGCATGCTCACATTAAAAGTAAATGCTGCCTGGCATGCAAGAACTCACTTTGCACGGCGGAGTGCCAAAGTGCAGGGCAAGTACAGGGCAAAAGGCAGCTGTAATGCCGCCTTTTGTCCTGCCCATTTGTAATGTACTTTGCAAATAGCGAAAATTTGGTGGCTGCCTTGGTGTATGTCAACACATAATTACTACTTTTAAAACAATGAGCTCCTATGTTTCCTGTTTTTTCCTATTTTTCCTGTTATCTTATTTTTACTTATTCAAAAAGAGTAGTTGAGGTAAGCAATGACTGAGCTCTTCTGTGACCTCTATGACTACCTCTCCCTGTCCATCCTCCCCTCCGGCCAGACTCAATCTGCAGGGCACACACTCAATGCCTTGATCTCCTCTGACCTCCCCCTCTCCATCCATATGACCACTACTCTCTTCTGGAGCGATAATTCCCTCCTCTCCTCTCATCTCTCCCTCTCTTCCCCCAAGCCAAGCATACCCCAACATTGCCACCTACCTTCTCGAACATCCGGCCCATGAAGTGTGTTTCAGTTGAGGCTTGTACCACCACCTTCTCTCCCCCCCGGGGCCCATCCACCTCTGGCTGACTCACTTCCTGACACAGCCCTGTCTCTGCTCTACTCTTCTATTTCTCATACTCTTGATGATCTTGCCCCTGTCATGAGGATCTGTTTGAAGTCCAAAGCCAAGTGCAATTCCTGGTATGACTCTGACCTAGCTACATTTAAACGTAAGTGTAGGGCGGCTGAGAGGAAATGGAGGGCTTCTTGTTCATCCTTTGACAAACTGGCCTGTCGCCTGCTCTAAAAGCAATACTGACTCTGTCCTCATCAAGAAGAGAGTCCACATTCAAGCCTGTGTCTCCGCAGCATTGAACAACTCAGCCGAAGTCTTTAAAATCTGCAAGGAGCTGGCCAACCCTGCTGCAGTCTCTACCCCTCCTGTTGCCTCCCAAGCTCTTTGCAATGCCCTTGCCTCTTACTTAATCTAAAAAAAACAGGACATCCTGTCTCCTCACTCCTCCCCTCTCCGTCTGTGCTTGCTGACCCTCCTTCAGCCACTCCCCCACCCTCCTGCTCGTCATTTCCTCTTTTCTCCCCTTATGAGCTCGCTAGACAAGTCCGATCTATGAAAGCCTCTTCCAAACAAGTTCATCCCTGTTCTTCTAAAACCATCAAGGACCACATTGATACCCTCGCTCCAGCCCTTCAACCACTCCTTTGCCTCATGATCTTTCCCCTCCCCTCTGAAGCACTTCTTGTGCATCCTCTTCTCAAGAAACCCACAGCTTCTTGTCCGGCTAACTATCACCCATTTTCCATCACTCTCCCTTTCTGGGCAAACTCCTGGAAAAGCTGGCCATCTCTCAGCATAACCTTCATTCCGATTTTGTTGGCTGTCTCCATGGCCACCAGTGTGGCTTCAGAGCTGCCAGAAGCACGGAAACTGCTCTCCTGAGCAACCGTGAAGATCTGCTCTCCAACCTTGACTCTAATATTCCCTGTGTCCTCATCCTACTCGATCTCCCTTCTGCCTTCGACACGGTCAACCACACCATCCTGCTTGTTAGGCAAGATTGTATGCAGTACCCTTTGGGTGCACTACAACAATCCTCAGCTGTAGGGGAGTTACACATGGATTCACAGTGACAAGTTTTCAAATAAACACTTACACACAAGGTTTCCTGATTAAACAATTATTAATATATTTATCAGTTTGAGTAAGCCTTCTTCAGAAAGGGCAAAATCATAGTAACATACAAATACACACTAAAATACGCAATCTAAGATTCTCTAAATCAGCAAATACCCATTTGGGATGGCACACAGACACTTCCTACACCCTCAGGTGACTTAAATAACTAGGACACTGTGGACATTAATATATCACTGTTGCATTTAGAGTAATACTGAGGAGTATGTCAAAGAAAAGGATTATTAGAATAAAACAAGAGATCACACACATTTTCTGAAGCATGTAAGTACTTTTGAAACCCCCCAATGCAGAGTTAGTTTGCCGCTTCCCGGAAGGAAGACCAAACACAATGTCGGAGGGAAGAAGTCAATTGGCCAAAAGTGTAGGTGAGCTGAAGCACTTCTTGTAGGTAGGTAAAAAGTCTTGCACAATGTTTTGGAAGTCTTTGTAGAATAGAAGAAATCAAAGTAGGGCCACAAGATGATTAGGCTTGTGAGGCAAAGAAGCCAAAAGCAACTCTACAACAGCAACCAAGACAAGTCTCAACCGAGAACAAGTGATGTTACACAACAAGAGGTAAGTTCTCTTAGACTGTACAGTACCTTTGGTTAGAAGAAATGGGGTTTTGGCTGGCTTCTGTTCCTGAGCAGCTCTGCAGATCCCTTGTTCCTGGGCCTCAGTCGTGGGGACAAGAGGGAGGACGCCAGCACTATAACATGACGGTCGGCGACAGAAAAGGACCAACTTCTATTCAGTGGTACTTCGCAGGGTCAGCTCCTTGCATCTAAGCAAATAGCAGCACCGCGCAGACTCTTGGCTGTCGAGATGGGCTTTCCTTGCATCTGGCGTTCAGCACTCTGTTGAGGTGGCTCAGGCTCGGTCAGTCCTGCTTCCTGGGAGTCCGGAGGATCTTCCTGGAGCTCTTGGCCAACTTAAAAGCAAGACAAACGAACTGGTGTTCCTCTCCCTGGCTCTACGGTTTCCAGCAGCAACTGCAGTGGAAATTCACCTAGCTTTGAGAGGGTGTCCAGGTGGCTTAATTTGGAGTTGATTGGTCCCAGCAATTCAAGGGGATAAGTTGTCCTTACAGGGCTTCTCTAGTCGAGGTGAATTCGTAGCTTCAGCACAGCAGCAGGGCTTCACCGGGCAAACCAACGGTCCAGGAGTTGCAGCAAGCGTCTTTTCCAAGTTCTTATTCGGATTCCTTTGTTCAGTGTTCGACTCTGCCTTCCTAGCCAAAAAGCCTTGCCTTTTATGCAGGTTTCTCCCATTCATTCAGCATAGCTGTCAGTCACCCAGCAGGGTGGCTGTGCTTGTCGGACAGAAAGGCGGCCAATAACCTAGGAGTGCATTCCTGTCTCCTCAGAGACTAAGCACAGGGAGTTTCAGGAACCTCCCTCGCTTCCTGCCCCTGCCAGACACCCTGGAGCCAGAGGCGGGCTTCACTCGTGAATCCCACCAAAGACAAAACCAACAAAGGGACCAAACCTGGTTTGACGCGCAGAGTAAATCTCAAGAAGGACCTTTCCACAAAGAAATGGTGAAAAAAGACGACCAAGGCATTTTGCCAAAAATGGCACCCTTTGGTGATTTACTGCAGCTGCAAATGCAGCTTGCAGTATAAGCACACAAAGGTAGTTAAAAGTAAACCACTGTCACCAGCCATTAATTGAGGAAAGGGTAACATAAAAATTGTTAGATGAGAAGCTAGTCAAAGGAGATACTAAGTAACCCCTCCAGCACCCTATTGTAAGATAGTGTGTGCTGGGTCTAAAAAGTTACAAATGTAAGTAAAGTCAATTTCACTTTACTGCTTTTGGAAACAGTAGTTTATCCAAGAGAAGGTATTTAAACCCTGGGAAATCTAAAAGACTTCCCTGTGCCACTGCACTGAAGGTGCTGTGTGACACAATGTAAAAGATTATGCCTATGGAGTTTGTCAGACTCCACAACCAAAAGAAACGCAGTGTTCAAATCATGACAAAATACATGAGAGAGTGAGAAAAAAGGTCTCACTCTTCAGGTTAAAAATTCAAGTCCTCAGAATCCAGCAAAGTTGCTGGGGGTCTCTAAGGTAGAGGGGAATTAGCACATGTCTGAGAATTCTCTCTAACACTTGTCTCCCCCAGACTAAGGTACAGGAGGATTTAATCCACCCCTGGATGAATCTCCTTACTCCAGTCCTTTCTGGAGAGACCATCAGCATTTCGGTGATTACACCCTGACCTGTGCTCTATGGTAAAATCAAACCCCTGTTGGCTGATTGACCATCTTAACAATTTAGGATTTTCCCCCTTCATATGCATTAACCATCTCAAGGGTTGGTGGTTTGTTTGAATCACGGAAGTAGATCCATACAATTATGGTCTAAACCTTTTCAAAGACCACACAAGGGCAAAACATTCACGTTCTATGGTTGCCCACCTTGTTTGAGGGTCCTTCAGTTTTCTACCGATGAAGTAGATCGGGTGTTCCCTGCCTTTCCCATCCAGCTGACTCAGAACCGCACTTATACCTGTATTGGAAGCATCCGTTTGTACAATAAATGATTGGTTGTAGTCAGGAGCTCTCCAGACTGGAGCTTGACAAAGGGCTTTCTTAAGTCCTTCAAATGCCTTAGTGCACGCCTCATTCCACCTGACCTTCTTGTGGAAGTTGGGTGAGGAGATCACATTCAAGGGAGAAGCTATGGTCCCATAGATCTCAATGAAGTTCCCATAGTAGAAAGCCTCTCACTTGGGTTTGAGTAGTAGGGTTGGCCCAGTCTTGTACAGCTTGTACTTTGCTAGGCAATGGCCTTATTTCACCTCCTCATACTGTTACGCTCACCTGGTCTCTGCGGGGGTTTTGGGGCACGGTTTGAGCCCTCCCTTGACTTCACTCCTTGGAATCTTCTCCCCCTCCAGGTTGCTGCTGGGCCTGCTGCTCGAGATACTGGTGTTGCCTATGAGTGAAGATGAGAGGCAATGAAAATAGAGTGGGGATATCGTGACTTCCCCCAAATACAGTATACAAGCACTTCCCCATACAAGCTCACCTGTTTTGTAATGTTGAGCTATCCGTCCTGCTTATCCTAGCAGGGGCGCATAGAATGGACCGAGTTGCTTCACTGGTCCGTGGAAGTGTTGATCCAGACCAGCTTGCGACCAATCCACTTAGAAGGGAAGTCTTTTAGTTATGACTATTGTTCGATTAGACTGTCTGTATTTTGTCTAATAATAATTCTTGCAATGTCTCATTCCATCCCCATAGGTACGAAGAAGTAAATCGGAGCCGAGGAGGGTCCGGGAAGTCCTTAGAGACTGATGGAGTTTCAACAGTGACAGGTAAGTTGGTCTTTTTAAGGAAACTCTAGTCTCTTGTATGGCGCGGCTAAGCGTTCGTTATTCACATGCATTCTAACCTGTTGTGTTCTTTAATTCCTCACAGGTGCAGGCCGACGACGAAGAATGGCGTACGTATGCTCGATGAAGATTCTGACACCGGCAGTGATGGAAGGCAGGTAAGATGCATGCACAGCGATGTAGCGGCTGGCAGCAGGTAAAGGAGCACCCTCAGAGATGTCTTCAGGAATAGAGCTGCAGGAATCCAGTGATGCACAGGTAAGCACAGCGGAGAGTGTTACGCTGCTGAAAGCAGAATAACGCGAAGCAAAGGCACGTGGATGGGTTGGCCTTTATATAGGTTGGCTCAGGCCCCTCCCTTTAGCCCCGCCTACTGACTCCACCTTGCCCTTCCAATGCTGTTCTACGGCAAGATCCGGCCCAGCTGCACATTCCCTTGGCACAGAGTGTGCAAGGCACACTTTTACATGAGCCTGGCGCCAGAGGCGCCAGGACTGGGTTCAATTGGCCCCTGGGGATGAGGAAGGACTGGCCCCTTGTCCAGTGGCCATGACACCTACCTCATGTCCAGGGTAGACCACTTTATTCTGACCAATTTTATATTTACTTGCCTTTATGGTGAGATTGGCCTGCTCAAGAGCCTGCAATGCATATCCTAAGTGTCAATATGTTCCTTCCAAGTAGGGATGAATACCACAATGACATCCAAGTATGCCATGCAGAAGTCCTTCATCCCATTCAGAACATTATATACCATCCTTTGGAATATAGCAGGTACATTCTTTAGTCCAAAAGGCATAACCTTAAACTGGTAGAGGCCTCCTGGGGTTGAAAATGCAGTTTTCTCCTTGGCATGGTCTGCCAGAGCTATTTGCCAATAGCCTGAGTTTAGGTAAAATGTACTCGGGTACTTGACGGAACCAAGTTGGTCCACCAACTCATTTGTCCTAGGGAAAGGATGGACATCAGTCGTGGTGACTGCATTAAGAGCTCGATAGTCCACACAGAAGATCAACTTCTTGGATCCTGCCTTTGGCACTAGTACAACTGGACTGGCCCATGGACTTGTAGAGGGCTCTATTACCCCAAGATCAAGCATCTTCTTGACCTCTTCCTTTATGTGGGTAGTTTCATGGTCTGACATTCTATAACCCCTGCTTTTGACAGACAGTCACCAGTGAGAATCTCATGCTGGCCCAAAGGGTCAAGGCTGGTGATAGTGAAACCAGAGGGGCAAACTGATTTAACAGAATTTTGCACTCCTCCTGTTGTTCCAGAGTCATATCAGAAGAGAGATTAACTCCTCCTATCTTTCCATCTAAAGGTTATCCACTGAGGAGTTCAGGTAGAGGCTCACCATCCTCCTCCTCGTCTTGAGCAGAGACTAGAAACAAAGCTCCCACTTCTGGTCTAGAGACATAGATGGTTGGTGTGAAAGACCCTCGGGGCCTCCATCGGATTGCCTAAATCCACCAAATAATTCACCTCTCCAAGTTTTCCCAAAACCTTGAAGGGTCCAATCCATTTGTCCTGTAAGGCCCTCTGCCTTGTAGGTACCATAACTAGAACTAGCTGGTCTTGAGTAAACTCCACCAGGTTGGCCTTCTGGTCATGGCAATGTCTAACCAGAGCCTGACCTTGTTTCAAGTTATCAGAAGCTTCTGTCATCATGTGTGTCATTCTCCTTCGGAGACCTAACACATAGTCAGTGACTCTCACTAGCTTGTGGGAAGGAACACTCTCCAACCCCTCATTGATTAGGGCCAATGGACCTCTAACCGGATGACCATAGAGGAGCTCAAATGGGCTGAAGTCAACCCCTTCTTGAGGGACTTCTCTATAAGCAAAGAAAAGGCATGGCAGTAGAAGGTCCCACTGTCTTCTAAGGGGTTCTTCTAAAGCACCTATCATGCTCTTCATACTTCTATTAAACCTCTCTACCAATCCATTGGTCTGGGGATGGTAGGCTGTTGAGAACTAGCAGGTCACTCCACAGTTTTCCAACATGGCTTGCATGTAGTGGGACATAAAAGTGGTCCCCCTGTCTGTGATAACCTCCTTAGGAAACCCTATCCTAGTAAAAATACCAAGGAGGGCCTTAGCCACTGCCTGAGCATTAACAGTCCTCATATGTATGGCTTCAGGATACCTGGTAGCATGGTCTTCCACAACCAATATAAATCGGTTGCCTGAAAATGTGGGAGGGTCTAAGGGACCACCAATGTCGATTCCTACCCTCTCAATAGGGACTCCCACCACTGGGAGAGGCACCAAAGGTGTCACGTTCTTGGCTCCACTCTTACCAGAAGTCAGACAAGTGTGACCGCTTCTACAGAACTTAACTACATCAGACCCCATCTTGGGCCAATAGAAATAAAGAGACATCCTTTCTGTTGAAGTCCTTCAAGAGTAGGAAACTCTCTTTGACCTCTGCTGAAGTCTGCCCTACAGGGCCACCTTCTGCAAGCAAAGTCTGCAGCTCAGGATGATCTTTAGGATCCAGATCTCCAACAGGGGGAAGGTCTTCTTCCAGATCTGTGTCATCAGTAGCTGTTTCACCATCCTTTGGTTGTTTATCCAACTCGGCCTCAGCTGGTGGAGTGGTCACAGGTATGACCTTGGACTGTCCTCTCAGAGATGTCCTGGGTTTGTGCACAGGAGTGCTACCTTTCTTGTTTCCTGAGACCTTGGGTTTCCCCTTTGTCTCTTTATTCCTGGAAGTAGAAGTTGGCTCTTCCTGTGGACTGGGTGTTGTAGGTTCCTCTGTAGCAACCCATGAGAGTCAACTAAAGTGAGCTCTCTGGCCTTCCTAGTCTGCTCCTGCTTCCTTTTACTGGGAGGTCTGGGGGTGCTTGATACAACTCCAAGAGTCTTTAAGTCATTCCCCAACAGAACTCTTCCAGCCACCTCACTTTGTTCACTGACAGGTATTCTTTCAGTCGTATTGTTGCACAGCTTAGTGGGGCCTTTTGGGTACCTTAGCAACATCTTCAGGTTTGAAAAAGGATTCATCCACCACTGCAATGCTGGCCCCAGTGTGTCTAATGGCAGGGGTTTCTGGACCATTCACAAGTACACTTTCCTTGTAGTATTCTTTTGTGTTATCTGGAATAGAGTTACGCACATGTAAATTCTGCTGTTCCCACAGACCCAGGGACACTAAAGAAACACTGGCTGAGACTTCAATGGGGTCTTCAGCCAATAGATGAGTTTCCACTTGCAATATGAACTTCTTCCTCAGGGATGAAGGCTAAGGTGGCAGTGTGGACCCCTGAATGTTTACCCTTGCATCTGAGATCCCCTTTCACATGGTCAGTTGACCGACAAGCATAACATTTACCAAATGTTTTGACAAATGGGGGTTTCTACTAACCTCCTTCTGGTTTGGCACCAGAGGTTTCACTAGACTGACCTGGTTTCCCAAATAGCTTACCCTTCTTATGTTTGCAGCCCTCTTTTGGATGGGAGGTTTTAGAATTCTCTTTGTCATCTTTCTTGTGCTTCTTCCCCTCATCCTTGTGAGTGGCCCCAGAATCCCTGTGAGTGGCCCTGTTGGCAACCCCGAAGTCAGCAGCTGTTGCTAGCTTCTTGGGATCAATCTCTTTTGAGTCAGCCAAGTGCTGTCTTAGCTCAGAAGAGCAGGCATCAAAAATAGACTCAAACAAAAATAGATTTCTCATTCCCTTTAAAGAGTTCAATATGTAACCCTTAACCCAACCATCTAAAGGTTTCAAACATTCACACACCCATGTAGCCCAAGGGGTACCATCCGTCTCTTTGAGGGTCCTAAACCTCTTAAGATGCTTGGAAGGAGTTTTCCCAAATCTAACTTCACATTTTCATACTCCAATCTTTCAAGTTCCCCCACCTCCATTACAGCATCAGTTGCAACCGGGGGGATCCTAGACAAAAGCCAAGGAATCAACTGATTCCATGTGAAACCCTGAATCCCATAATTGTTTTCAAAAGCACCCAACCAATCCAAAACATAAAGTTTCACATCATACATACTCACTGCTTCTTTGGGCATGTAAGGCCTCTTTCGACTGGAAGACCTAGAGGACTCTGGGATAGAAACATTTTCAAGAGACAATTTCTTCATTTCAAGAGCATGTTGCATTTCTAGTTCCCTGATGTCCTGATGTTTGGTTTCAGCTTGGATTTGTAATCTTTTGGAGACACAAATTCTGGACTCAATGACGGACCTTGTGGGGTCCCAGTGGCTAAAGGTTGAGGCAAAAGGGCCTGTTGAGGTAAAGAGGGGCTCCCTTCTTGGGACTCCTCTCTCTCTTGTGACTCTTCTAAGACATTAGAGTTAGACTCTGAATTATCATCCATTATCATTTTCCACATTTTCTGGGTTAGTAGTTGTGACAGGCCTACTACCCAGACTTTGATGACTCAACAGTCTTGCAATTAGTTCATTTTTCTTTCCTTTAACAGTGACATTCCTGACTTTACACATTTCTTTCAGTTGCTCTACTGTCAAAATGATCAGGGCTTCCTGACTGAGGTTATCCATATTTGTCATGTTACAATTGCTTTTCTAGTGGAGCTTCGCCATGTGAAGGTTTTTAGTGTAACAGCAAAGTAAATTCTTAGTGTAACAACTCTACAATAGATCCTCACCGCCTGCCAACATTGTTATGCAAGATTGTATGCAGTACCCTCTGGGTGCACTACAACAACCCTGACCTCCTGGCAATAAAAACCTGACCTTTGGTATAAGTCTGTACTACACCGGTTGGTAGCTGCCACAAGTCTCTCCCCTTTTCACCTGTTTTTGTTGTTTGCTTGAGACCTTCTTTGGTGACTTCTTTCGCACGGTCCGGGATTTGTATAAACCCGTGTGCTGGTCTGCGGATTCCAGCGTGAGGATGACAACCCAACTCCAGGATACGTTCAGATGTCCAGGACGGAGACCAGGAAGGAACAATGTCAGAGCTCGGGGATACGGAACGCTGTGACCCGAGCGGGGGCGAAAATCCAGGAAGTGCGAAGGTAAGTTTTGATGAAAGGAAGGAAGGAAGGGGGATTCAAGGAACCGGGAAACAGGATACAGAAGAAAGCCCCGAGCGAACTCCGGCAACACACGTCCTATTACAGCAAGCAGTAGCATTGAGACGCGCAGAGCCGCAGGGGCGTGTCTGTTTAGTAGAACGCAGAGCGTGGAGCTCAAGGACTGGCAAACAGCATTCCGTATCAGGCGGCCATTTTGGAAGGATTACTGCATTCAATCCCCTATGGGTCAGGGACCACGAAGTCCAGAAAGGACGTAGGTGACGGTTAATGACAGTAGCGTGTTGAGCAGCCAGGCTTATCTCAAGAGTCTCAAGAGGGGTCAATGTAAGCTGTAGGGTAGTTACACAGAGAAACTCTTACACACAAGGTTTCTTGATTAAACAATTATTAATTTATTTAACAGTCAGTTTGAGCAAGCCTTCTTGAGAAGGGGCAATATCATAATAACACACAAATACACTCTAAAATATGCACTCTATGATTCTCTAAATCAGCAAATACCCATTTGGGATGGCACACAGACACTTCCTACACCCTCAGGTGACTTAAATAACTAGGACATTGTGGACATTAATATATCACTGTTAATAATACTGAGGAGTATGTCAAAGAAAAGGATTATTAGAATAAAACAAGAGATCACACAAATATTCTGAAGCAGGTAAGTACTTTTGAAACACCCCAATGCAAAGTTAGTTAACCCCTTCCTGGAAGGAAGACCAAACACAATGTCAGAGGGAAGAAGAGTCATTCAGGGAGCCAGGCTAAGCCAAAGTCAATTGGGCAAAAGTCTAGGTGAGCTGAGGCACTTCTTGCAGGTAGGTAAAAAGTCTTGCAAAATGTTTTAAAAGTCTTTGTAGAAAAGAAGAACTGAAAGCAGGGCCACAAGCTGATTAGGCTTGTGAGGTAAAGAAGCTGATAACAACTCTACAACATCAACCAAGACAATTCTCAACCGAGAACAAGTGAGGTTACACAACAAGAGGTAAGTTCTCTTATACTGTACAGTACATTTGGTTAGAAGAAAAGGGGCTTTGGCTGGCTTCTGTTCCTGAGCAGATCTGCAGATCACGTGTTCCTGGGCCTCAGTCATGGGGACAAGAGGGAGGATTGTTGGAGGACTCGTGCACTGTAACAGGACGGTCGGCGACAGAAAAGGACCAACTTCTTTTCAGTGATACTTTGCGGTTTCAGGTCCTCGCGTCTAAGCAAATGGCAACACAGTGGGCTCTTGGCTCTTGAAATGGGCTTTCTTTGTATCTGGGGTCCAGCACTCTGTTGAGGTGGCTCAGGCTCAGTCAGTCCTGCTTCCTGGGAGTTCCGGAGGATCTTCCTGGAGCTATTGGCCAACTTAAAAGCAACACACACAAACTGGTGTCCTATCCTTAGCTCTACGGTTTCCAGCAGCAATTGCAGTGGAAATTCAACAAGCTTCGAGAGGATACCAGGTGGCTTAGTTTGGAGTTGATTGGTCCCACCAACTCAAGGGTAGAAGTCATCCTTGCATGGCTTTTCTAGTCGAGGCGAATTCAGAGTTTCAGCACAGCAGCAGGGCTTCAGCGGGCAAACCAACAGTCCAGGAGTTGCAGCACGCATCTCTTCCAAGTTCTTCTTCGGATTCCTTCGTCCAGTGGTCGCCTCTGCCTTCCAAGCCAAAAAGCCTCGCCTTTTATGCAGGTTTCTCCCATTCATTCCAGCCTCTCTGTCAGTAACCCAGCAGGGTGGCTGTCCTTGCCGGACAGCCAGCCGGCCAATCACCTCCAGCACCCTATTGTAAGATAGTGTGTGCTGGGTCTAGAAAGTTACAAATGTAAGTAAAGTAAATTTCACTTTACTGCTCTTGGAAAAAGTAGTTTATCCAAGAGAAGATATTTAAATCCTGGGAAATCTGAAAGACTTTCCTGTGCCACTTCACTGAAGGTGCTGTGTGACACAATGTAAAAGATGATGCCTATGGGATTTGTCAGACTCCACAACCAAAAGAGACATTGTGTTCAAATCATGACAAAAATACCTGAGAGAGTGGGGAAAAAGGGTCTCGCTCTCTCCAGGTTAATAATTCAGGTCCTGAAAATCCAGCAAAGTTGCTGGGGATCTCGAAGGTAGAGAGGAATTATCGCATTTCTGAGAATTCTCCCTAATACTGCTCAACCATCTCTGTGATAACCTGGGTATCACCGATCAGGCTTTGACCTGGCTGACCTCTTTTCTCTCTGACCCTCCGAGGTCCAACTTGGGTCCTTCCTATCATCTATCTCCCTTTCTACCTGCGGTGTTCCCCAGGGGTCTAATCTCTCGCCCTGGCTTTTCAACCAATAACTGGCAACTCTCGGCCACTGCGTTGCCATTTTCTGCTCAAATTTCCAGTGCTATGCTGATGACACTCAACACATTTTCAGGCTGCCCTCTGCCACCTCCTCTCGCTCTCCCATCTCTGATTACCTAACTGCCATTCAAGAATGGTGTGCCGCCAACGATCTTTGTCTGAATGCCAGGAAGACAGAGATCCTCCTCATCAGCAATTTGTATTTGAGAGACTGGTTTGGACAAAATTCACTTTAAGGCACTGCAACACCTTAACATAGGTAATACACTCTTCCTATAAATATCTCTTCAAAAGGTGCAGCCTCTTTGCCTCTCTCGTCTGTCTGCAACCACGACAACTTCAGTATGGTTTATAAGCAGCAAGGTTTCCCAAGGTTTCCATTCCCCAACTTTGCCTTCACCTCTTTGCAATTGTTAGCTACATTATTACCAAAAGCCTTGGTGCGCTCTCTTGGCTTTAGGTAATGCCTGCACACATGTATCTTGGGCAAGGTTGAACATATATTGGGCTCACAGCAATTGTTAGACCAGTGAGAAAGGCTGCTGTCAATCTCAGTAAGGGAATACTTTTGGCTTGGGCAGTGCTTGCGCTTCCTCCAACTGCAGACACAATTTCAAAAACTTCACTTCTTTTAGGAAGAATACTTGTTTGTATGACTAAAGATGTAAAGTTCACTCTTTATTTGGGAAACAAAATAAGGCACACATGACCATTTCTTCATGAAGTTTAACAATGGAGTTCCCCAACGTACGTTCTGCTTGGTAAAAGACACGTGGCTACTTCTACATAGAGTTTAATAAGCTTTAAATGTTTAACAGTGGTCTTCCACAATATGCAGTCTGCTGAATAAGAGACACGCGAACACTTCTTCATAAATTTGAGGGCTTAACAATGTCTTTCGTTCGCATTTGTTTTCACGCAAGTAAAAATGACATTTCCATTCAGACGCGAGTGCTACTTTCTATTGTTCCCTTGCAAGAAACAACTTCAGCTCGCTTTGGCCTATAGTGAGTAAAGATTTTGACAGGATATTGTTGCTGGCAGTGCTCGTGCAAGTAATCAGAAATCCAGGTTTGACTCACCGGCTTCTGCAATCCTTGTTCTGCAGGTTGCTAGACTCCCACGACTTTGGGCACAGCTTCTACTGCTTCTTGCTTCACATGGACCCACACCCTTCCTCTCGTCAGGTGTCTCTGTTCCGGTCACTCATTCAAGGAGACCTGGGACTCGCCCACAGCCCCTTGCTTCGGCCTCCACCCGAAGTTTGGCACAACAACCTCAGCAATCAGGCTCACACTGGGAAAGACAGCCTCTCTGCAAGTCTTCCGCTGCACAGCCTCTGCACTTCAGAGTTTGGGGGAACAGGACCCTCTCAGAACAAACATGTGAAATCTGCTGCATCCACGTTCCGGCATCCCTCTGGTATTCCCACGTCTGCTTGGTTTGCCAGCTCTGTGCCCTCTTTTTTTCTACTTCTGCTACTACTGCATGCACTCTACGCACAGTTCCAGCTCCTTCTAATTGCCTTTTATGCCTCCCAAGTTCCTTCAGGTGGTTGGCTGTTAGGCTTAATTGCCTGACTACTGCTACAACATGCCTTTTCAGCCCTCCTCCTCATCCCAGTACTAGGATTACAGGAAATGTAGTCTTCAACAACAAAGTCAGTTCTTTTAGGTATTTGTTTGACTTCAAGGATAGATTTACTTTCCTTAAGGTCTTTTAAAATTAAACCTTTAGAATTCATTGTTACAAGGAAGACACTTTATTTAAGGCAACATTTTTATATTCCTTTACATTATACCTTTTGGGAGTAAGGAGGGCGTTATCCTGAAATACCTTGAATGATCTTTCCATTGGTAAGGCTTGCCCACATTTTGAGATTTTATGATACTTGTGCCTAGAAGCACAGGTTTGATATGTAGGTTAGGGACATTACAATGACAATACGCCATTACATGTTTTGGTAACCTGTAAAGATTTTCCCTGTCAAAAGACAAATACCATATCTCATCCCACCTTGGGTCTTGTCTCCTTCCAGGTGATCCTCCTTTCTCTGGACACCTAGGAGGAAACTATAGGCAGGTTTTCAGTGCAGGATCCATAGGGTTCATCATACACCCTAGTCTGAGACACACCCTGTCTCTGCTGCCACCTCTTCAGTCGTGAGCTTATAGCACCCTGCTTAATCTTCCAATTTTAGGGACATCAGCTATCCAAAGGGCATATAGTACCCCATACTCACTTCATCAACCTTTCAACCAGTCAGTCTGTCCCTTGCAAGATTGAGAACCTATGTTCTTACCATGCCTTCTGGCCTACCCTTGATTCTCATGCTGGCCCCTGGTTCATTGTGGTCACAGATTAATGTTTGAAAGAGAGAAATCGTCAAATAAGGTTTTGCTGCTCTCAATGTACATTGATGCAAATTTGCTGCTTTTATTTTTTATTTGACTGTTGATCTGGGGAATCAAGGAAAGTTGTGAATCTATCGTAAAGCGTAAAGATTTTACTGTAGTGGCAAACCGTCTAACTCCAGAAATATTTGCTTCCTGGAAGCTTTTAAGCAGTAGTTGGGTTTGTGTTAGGGAGAATTCTCTGTTTAGGCTGAATTTCCTAACCTAGTGAGTCCCCCAGCAGCTTTGCTGGATTTTTGGGGTTTATTTTTTTCTCCTGCCAAGAGCGACTCTTTTACCCTCGCTCTTGTACATGATTTGTTTGTGTTTCTTTGAATCTCGATGTGTTTAATGGGCTATGGGGTCTTTTACTCCATAGGGTTTCATGTGTTTTTGTGATGTGTGTTACACAGCACCCTCCGTGCAGTAACACAGGGGTGTCATAGTGACCCCCCAGTATAGACTCCATACCCTGGGACTGACTACTGTCTCCCAGGGCATGTAAAGTCAACATTGACTTTACTAGTCTTAAATTCTGAACAGAACCAGTACAAACCATCATATTGTGGACGTACTGGCTGGGGCAATTCGATTGCCCCAGGGTCTGTTAGTCGAGGGGGGACGTCTCCGTCCCCCCTGATCGAGTTTTGGCTGGTGGCAGTGGATACTACTTTTTATATTCAACCGCAAATATTTTCCTATGGGATTTCCCATTGTTTTAGGCTACTATCTTTATTTAATTATTTAAGGTAGCCTCGAACATACCGCCGGTTTATTTAATAAATATTAATTCTCCGGTTGGTATTTTTTGCCAAAACTTGACTCTAAAATGGCGTTTGTGTTTCTGTGACTCCAACCCAATTCGAGCCCTTTGTTCCACTTTTTGGCGGGCTTCTCCACAGAAGCCCTCCCAAGTGGTGCCACTATGTCTGGGGTACTTAGGAGGGGTGGAGGGGAATTTAGGCACCCTGGACTGAGTTGCCTAGGCAACTCAAGTCGCACTCCGTCCTGATTGGCCCAAGTGATGAGCCGGCCGGCTCACCACTTAGCATGTTTGAGTGACAGCTAGGCTGAGTGAATGGGGGTTTGCTGCATAAAGCATCTGGAATTCTGTTTTGTTTGGATTCAATTTTAAAAAGTGAGAGGCCACCCATCTCTCAATATCCAGGAGCCACTCTGAAGCTGTAAGTCTGCATTTGCAGAAATCTTGAGTCAATTGTTTATCATCTGCGTATTGATACTTTGTTTCAATATAAAATCGCCCAGCCGCTCCATGTATAGCTTCAAAAACACAGGTGTAAAATGGAGCCCTGCCGAATACCATAAGGCAAGGGTCTGAGTGCTCTTGTTCCATTGCAATTATTTGTCGCAGACTTGTCAAGTAGGACTGAATCCATTTTAGTACTAGTGCTCTGATACCCATTCTTTGTGATAGTGTCTTCAGGAGGACCTCATGGTCGATACTGTCGAATACTGCAGGTAGATCAAGTAACACCAATATACTTGAGCCTCCACCATCAATTGACTTGATTATGTCATCTAAAATATGGAGGTTTGCCGTTTCAATGCTATAGCCAGCACGAAAACCTGATTGAAATTTTCCTAATAGATTCTGCTTTTTTATCCAGTTATTAAATTGTAGGGCTACTGCTCTCCATGAATTTTCAGAGAAATGGGTGAGCGGTGACTGGCCTGCAAATTAGATAAAGAATGAACATTAAGATTCCCTTTTGTTAATAGATGGGAAACATAACCTGTTTTCAAACAGTCAGGAAAACATCCTTGTGTCAAGGAAAGATTTAGCACTTGTAAAAAATAAGGTGCAAAAACTACAAGAATTCCTTTACCTTTCTTGCTGCATAAGGCTCTTCAGCCAAAATTGTAGATTTTAAGCTCGACATAACATTAAAGAAAGAGTCAGGATCAGGCAAAGTAAAAGAGTCCCAGACCAGCAATATTTTACAGCCCCAGGAATCAAGTGGTAAGGGGACAATTTCATCTCGTATTTTAGAAATTTCGTCTGAAAAGTACTTGGCAAAATCATTACATTTCAGTTTTATTGGCTGAAGTGGCATACATTTTTTTGGGTTAGATATTGCTTTCAATAGTGAAAATAGTGTTTTTGGTTTATTTATAGGTGCCTCGATAACAGATGAATAAAGGACTTGTTTTGCCCTTATCATATGCCAAGAATGCTGCCTACGTGCTACTTTCAGAGTATCTAGATTTTACGCTGATCGGTTTTTGTCTTTGAATATTTAGTTCTTCAGAGAACAATGGCGCTGAGGGTTTATTACGTACTGATTTTGATTCTAAAGGAGCAATACTATTCATTGCGGATAATGTGACTTATGTAGTCTAATTACGGTTCCATTTGTTAATAACCCCTCAAAAATATTGCCATACAAAAATATTGACATATTTTTGCGGTGATATTAAGGCAAGGAACCTGCGGGGGATACCCCCGCAACCCCTGTATTATTTTAAAGGGAGCGGGGGACACCCCCGCAACTCCTGCTCCCAAAAAACCCAAAATATTATCCCCAATAAAAATATCGCCTGATGAACATATATATATGGCGATATTTTTGGGGGCGTGGCTAACTGCCATGTGAGGAAGATGTGACTCGAGTGTGCTCCACGAGATGTGACCAACATAAGCTGTTTTTACAACGAACTGAAGAAGCCTCTGAGGCCCGCGGGTCACCACACCTGCTGCGGACATCTCCTGGCAGCTTCACACTTCTTTCCATGATCGAAAGTGCCCTGCATGGACCTAAAATCCCTGCCTAGTTACACTACGAACCTAAGCCCAAAATGGCGGCTCCCCCGCACTAGCTCAAACAGGAGTGCTGAAGCTACGTGACGGCTCCAGCCGGGTGCCTACAGACGAGACCAGAGACAAGCAACGTATACGAGGGCCAGTGACATCGCAAGCCACAACCCCGTACAGAGAGCGGTGGCGGCACTCCCGAGACCCAAGCCCGCTGTGGACCCACACACCCGCGTATGCGGTCGGAGGGGGGAGTGGTGGCAGAGCGGTGCCCGGCCTGCAGCGAACGGAGCCGGCAGAGGTACGCGACCGCCTGCAGACAGCGGAGCCACTGCCGGGGCTGAGGCTACAACAACGGAGAGCCGTAACGAAGTGGCATCAAGAGGTGAGCGGGGGGAAAGCCCATACACCAAACTACATACCGGCGGCCAGTGATCGGGTGCCACCCGACCCCCCCCCCCATGCACTGAGCGCATTCTCCGGGGCCAGCAAAGTGAATCGCCCCGAAATAAAGGAGCGAGGAGGCCCAAAACGCGCGCATCATACCCTCCATAAACACCCCATTTGGAGTGCTGACAAGTGGTGTGATCCACGGCCGGGCCCCCAAGCCCTGATACCCCGACGTGCCTCAACGCGAACGCGGGCCATCCTGCTGCGACAATCTCTGGAATCTCCATCGGCTGGGCAGGCAAGGCGGAAGAAGGGGCGAGACAACCGGTAACACGGCAAGCCCATAAGGTCCACATCACCGGACCTGCGTTACATGACTCCCTCGCCACCCACAAAAGGATCACGCCTACAGGATATACACGCAAGGAGCCCATGACAGAACAACAACGGCGTGCACGGCGGACTGCGCCCCTTGCACTTGCGCCAACCTCTAGCTAAAGCAAGTGTTACGCTCACCTGGTATCCACAGGGACGCCACCCAGCCGGGTTACTTGCTGGTATGCTTCTCAGCTTTGCCCTGATGCGGTCTGCGGGGAAGGTTCTGCCTGAAAATACAGGAGGACTGTGTTTAAGACTGACCGACTGGGGTAAATATCCTTCCTCCACCCCTGTATGATTTCAGTCCCTCTGGTGCCCTCTCCTCACCTTGTGTAGAATTAGGCGTGCTCTCCGTCCTGCCTTCTTTGCAGGGGCGCGTTGTCTTTCATGGGCGAGTGCGGTCCAGTTACTTCACTGACGCCGGCCCGTTTGATTTTGTTCAGGTAGGTCTTATTGCTGTTCTTTAGTTTTGTTGCTATCCTGCATGCCTTTCTTTGTTTAAAATGTCTCTTTTTTTTTTATCCCTTAGGTATGCGGACATTCTGCGCGCCGAACTGGCTTGGTTGAGCCCCGCTGGTAATTGATGGCGCATTAATAGCACTATTATTGCGGTAAGTAAGGGCTATGCCCAGCGCTGCGAAGTCTTGCCTTTGCTAACCTATGTTTTCCTTCGTTGTAGGTCGCGGTGTTCTTCAGCGCGAGTGGAATGTCCGGAGTGGTGCCAGCCGAGAGGCGACCAGCCAGGTAAGCCTTTTGAGCAGTTTGTAATTTGTAAATGTCTCTACTGCTTTCTTTAATGTTGCCTCTATCTTCCTCTTTCAGGTCGTTCTGTCCGGGAGACGTGCAGATTCGAGGAAGCTGTTCTCAGTAGCTGCAAGTGTTTAAAGATGAAGACTGCAGTTAAGATGCTGCTGCTAATGATGTTCCTTTTGTCTCATTGCAGGTCCTGCTTCTCCGAGGTTGGAGGGAATAGCTGGACACGATGAGCGTCACGTTGCAAGCTGCAAAATAACGCGAAGCGTGTTGTATTGCTCGGGTGTGGTTTAAATAGCCCCAACAAAATAGTCCAGGTGAAGTAGTCCCTAGGTTACCACACCCAAAACACTAGACTGCATAGCTTGGTTCTTAGGAACCAAGCTCTGTGGATGCCCCTATGCTGGCTGACAATACAATAAAGTAGTTCCCAAGCACTTTGTTTTTCATGGTGTATGAGCCTGGCGTCATAAGTGCCAGGACTGGCCCCATGAGGGCTTTTGAAGAGGATCCCAGGCTCTAGAGGCTCGAGTCCTGACTCCACCTGGCCAATGGGTTTGCCAGAGGTGGTTTTGGGCAAGGGTCGTGACAGCAAGCTCACACCAGGGACGGCGGAGCCCCCGCCCCCGAGCTGAGATGGCTACGAAGGGAGAGAAGTCCAAACAGCGCCAAACAACTATAGACACCTTTACGTCCGGAGGGCTTACTGGACCTGAAACCGCAAATGAGACTTTTACAGAGGCGCCACCTAACCCAGCTGAACCCAGTAACACCCAGATCCTGGAGGCCATCAGAATGTTTCAAACAAGAATGGAAAACAAAATTGATGCAGTGGCCATTGACCTGCGCCTGCTGAGTCAAGACGTTCGCTCTTTGGCCTGCAGGACTGAAACTCTAGAAGTCCAGGTCAGAGAGAACACGGAGGCTAAAACCCAGCTGCTAATGGACGTAGATGTGCTGCAGCAAAGAGTAAAGAACCTGGAGGATAGGGCTGAGGAGGCAGAGGGGCGAGCACGCCGGAACAATATCCGTCTTTTGGGCCTGCCGGAAGGAATAGAGGGATCCGACCCCACGAACTATGTGGAGAATCTCCTGCTACAAGAGATAGGGGCCGAGAAACTCTCGCAAGGCTTCACCATCGAAAGGGCCCACCGATCCCTCACTAAAAAAACCCCTCCCGGCACCCCGCCCAGACCAATGATAGTAAAAGTTTTCAACTACAGGGACCGCAAGACCATCCTGGCCTACTCGCGGTCTGCAAAAATAGCCATTTATCCAGACTACACCTTTAAGATCCAAACGAAGAGGGCACAATTCATACATACCAAAGCCAGATTGAAAGCAGTCAGACTGCGTTACATGCTCCTGTATCCCTCCAGACTGAAGGTAATACGTAACAAAAAGGCCCACCGGTTTGATACCCCGACAGAAGCCAGCGACTGGTTGGACAGGGAGCAGATTCCAGACATTGATGAAAGGAAGCGGAAGCCGCGCTGAACTCCACTCCATAGAGGCAGCACGCTGGCCCACGGACCTCCACTAGCTCTCCAACATAAGGGCCAAGCACAATGTAGTTGGAAAGATTCCTCATAGGGAGACACCGAACACGAACACTCTTCTACCCCCAGAAGTTCTTTAGGGTACATATACCCGCCCATAGGGCACCAGGAGGCCAATGTACGGTTAAACGGAGCGGAAACGGGATAGTCACAACGGGGGACACCTCGCTGGACCTGTTATATTTTTGGGGTGTTCAAAGTTATTGGGGGGAGGGAAAATGGGAGTTGGCACTAAACTTCAGAGCCGAAACACCAAGACCACATTTAAATATCATATACTGCACACCGAAAGCACAGCCTCATGCGATACCAAGCACGGACACCCAGCAACCCCCTATCTATGTCTGACAGAATAAAAATTATGACATGGAATGTCAGAAGCATGAACAGCTTCGTCAAGCAACGCCGTGTCCACGCTTACTTAAAAAGATGCAAGGTTGGGATAGCCCTGCTCCAAGAGACCCACCTAAATGCACACAAACTGGAAGCAATAGCCAAGACCTGGCGCGGAATCCTGATAGGGTCCTCTTACTCCTCCTATGCCAAGGGAGTCCTGATTTGGATTGACCCAACCACCCCCCTCAAGCTAATAAGCACCAAAACCGACGACGAGGGCAGGATGGCGCTAGCACACGGCACAATAGAGGGAAAAGAGGTAG
The DNA here is from genome assembly GCF_040938575.1 of Ambystoma mexicanum. Classification (NCBI taxonomy): domain Eukaryota; kingdom Metazoa; phylum Chordata; class Amphibia; order Caudata; family Ambystomatidae; genus Ambystoma; species Ambystoma mexicanum. The sequence goes on from NC_090927.1 coordinate 411,488,974, forward strand.
GTCTAATTAGCACCTACGCGCCCAACCATGATTCAACTGTTTTCTTCAGCTCGCTGTACTCATGACTCAGCCCTTACAGGGAAAGCACCATAATATGGGGAGGAGACCACAAATGCACCATTGACCCCCACTATGGACAGATCAGACAACAAACACACCCGCCCCCCCCCCCCCTGCCAAAATATTAGCCTCACTAACACAGCAGCTCCTACTCCGTGACGTGTGGAGAGAACTACACCCAGAACAACGGGATTATTGCTTCTATTCCCCTCCGCACGCTGTTCACACCAGATTAGACTATATATTCGTGAGTGCTGAACAGCAAGCCATGTTTGGGGATGCACATTATCTGCCTAGGGTGCTGTCAGACCACTCTCCGCTGGTAGTCGCCTGGGAAGTGTCCCCACCTAGGCCCCCGCTGCCCATCTGGAGGCTCAGGGCCGAGGCCCTACTCGAGACATCCTTCCGGGAGCACATAAGAGAGAGCACAGAGGAGTACTGGCAGACTAACCTGAATAGTGTGAGGCACATAAGTACGGCGTGGGAGGCATATAAGGTGGTCATGAGGGGAGAAATTATTGCGGCGATGGGAGGTGCTCAGAGATCCATCACGACCTCATTAGAATGCGCCGAAAGGGAGCTCGGAGAGCTGAAAGAGAAGGCTGATGTATCCCCGGAACATTTGCTAAGGGAGACCAAGCTCAAACAAACCTGCCTAACACATTGGGAGGCCCTAGGGAAACTAAACCACGCCAAATACACTGAGAGAACCCACGCCCTGGGGGGATAAACCTGGGAAACTCTTGGCCAGGCTCTATAACGGGGAGACCCCCGCACACCCATTTGTCATATACGCAAGCCAGACGGCACCACTGCGCACACCCAAAATGAAATTAAAGCTGTTTTTTCCGAGTTCTACCAAAACCTTTACTCCAGCGCCACGTCCCCAACTGACATTGAAATAAATGATGTCCTAGACATCATCAAGCTACCCAAGCTAGATATACAGATGGCAGAAGCCCTGGACGAACCCATCTCCCCCGATGAAGTACTGGTAACTATCAGATCCCTACCGTCCGGGAAATCCCCGGGCACTGATGGCCTCCCGGGGGAGTTCTACAAGTCATATGAGAAGACCCTGGCCCCACTGCTGGCCCAAGTGTTTAACGAGGCTTACGAAAGTGGTATCCTCCCCGACACCATGAGGGAAGCTGTTATTATCCCCCTCCTTAAACGCGCCCATTGGGAGCCTTACAGCATAGCCACACTGGGAGATCTGACACAGAAACAAGGAACACTAACGTTTGCGGAACTCAACAAAGCCACGGGGCTACCTTCGGGACAGTTCTTGCTTCATAGAGCTGTAATGCAGACTATGAGCAACAGATGGCCCGACATCACCAACCCAGTAACGGAGCACGAGATCATCGAAACAATGCTAGACACGGCTGAAGGGGGCCACGAAACCTCACGCCTATACGAAGCACTGATGGGGGGCCACGACCAGAAATGAGCTTAAGTGCAGGGCGAAGTGGGAGGATGAACTGGGCCTAGCATTCGACGACAAATAATGGGGGGAAAATAACCCACTACCACAAAAAGATCTCGAGAAACGCCCGCTTGCAACTTATTCAACTCTACAATTCAAATAGAGCATATCTCACACCCGAAGTCATATCAAAATTTAGGGGTGCCGGAACCCAGGTGTGCCCCAAATGTAGCGAACCCGGCGCAGGATTGACGCATATGTTCTGGGGTTGCCCAGTGATACAGGGTTTATGGGCACAGACAGCGGCGAGAGTGGCAGGAGCGGGCATTGAAGTGGAAGTGCAAACACCAGCGGCTTGCATCTTGGGCAGATACAAACACAGCAGTAAAAACAAACCACTGAACAGGCTCAAGGACTTAATATACATAACGACAAAAAGGCGAATAGCCATGGGTTGGAAGTGCCCCAGGAATCCAAACGAAGCACAATGGTGGAGGGACCTTACGAGATGGATTATAGCCGAAACCGGAGCATGGCAAACCGCTATACAGGAACAGAGACTAGATACTAGTGTAGACTTGCATCAATGGATAGCGCTAACAGTGCCACTGCTACATCCTAATGAGTCAGGCGCTACCTCAGACGAAGCAAATAGCCCAAGTCCTAAAGCTGGCACAACGAGGACCAACAAGCTAATAGTGGTCTTGGGGTGGGGAAGGCGGGGGGAGGAAGAGGCGGGAGGGGAGGAAGGGGCGGGAGGGGAGGGTAATTAAGATATGTTAATTATGAATGCTGCACTGTTAAAGTTACATGTTTGGTAACAATTGTTAAAACCAATAAAGAATTCTTTTAAAAAAAATAATATATGGCGATATTTTTATTGGGGATAATACCCTAATTACAGCTGAACTAGTTGACAAATTCGATTTTAGAGAGTCAGGAAAAGCTTTTATAAGAGTATCTTCATCTACCTGACAAACATTTCGTTTTACACATGTTGGTCTTTTGGTTGGACCCTGTAATATTAAATGTTCACATGTAAGACCAAAAGATGAAACCAAATGACCAGACTAATCAACTACCTGGGAGTTACTCAACAGTTTGATATTGGTTGGGCTAACAATCCAGTCTATGGTGTTTCCTTTGATATGTGTAGGGACTTCACAAATTGGCTTGTTACTGGCTTTTTGTATATCTGATTAGGCGGGGCCTTGTACCCGGAATCCTCCCGATCTAGTGGATGATGGACCCTGGGAACGCATGTGGAGGATCTCCTGGTTACCCTCCGTTAATCCCAAACAGTAGACCAGGGACAGTCCCCCATTAAGGGCAACTCAAGTGCCGCACAGCAGCATGAAGCAATATGTACACTTTACCAGATGCAGACTGGGCAAGAGGAACACCACTGCACAACCAAATATCCAGAGAACACCTAATGGACGTCTTACCTTCACTGCTAGTTTGGAGAGAAATGCAGCTATACTGCAAATTCTGGGTGTTGAAAATGTGTGGTGATGAGCATGAATCCAAGATGGCAGACCAGTTTTTTCAAGTCGCGGTCCTTCCACATTCCCGCACACACAATCCTCAGTCAGACAGTTGAAATTGAAATAATGGTCAACGTAAAGCAATCCCGCTTCCATTAATCCTCACACACAGGTGCAAATACACAAACGCAAGTAATAATGGTTAGGGGCCAACAGATTATTAAAAGGCCAACCTAAATCAGAGTAATGTGATTGTTTGGATACAGATGGGGGAGGGGGGCAGAATCTTGAATTAGTTCCTAGTGCAGAGCACTTCTTGTGAAGCTGCTTGGAGCATACGATGGTAGAGGTGAGGAGGAGGACATCAGTGGGAGATTGGAGCCAAGTGTCAGGAGGAGGCACTATCTCCGTTTTATTCCATGAAGACTCCAGATTCCCCTAGTTAAACATGCAAAAGGTACAGAGAAAAACACTTTTTTCACTTACCCGTTGTATTGTTGTAAATCCCAGCCATGCACGTCAGGAAGGGTGAGCTCCTGGGTTACGGCACCATCTGTTACAGGCTCGTCCTGCTCCCCACGATACCAGTGCTCATCCAGCTCCCACACACCACCGCAGGCATTCCAGGCACTCAGCACTCGGCCAAAAATAATACACACGAGACCAGAAGTAGAGAGAAATTGGGCTGTAAAGCTAATACACACCAGTGCATAGGGGGGCTGCATTCTGCTCTGGCCTTCTCAGGCCTGGCTTATCCTTATGTACAATGGAGTAACTAAATCCATTCTCCACCCATAAAACAGCACGTATGATAACAAACAGGTCATTTTGCTAAACAGGGGGAAGAAAGTACATTTTGCAACGGCAGCCTGTTTCTGCGAGGCAGGCTCTGGCAGCCTTGGGATTTGACCCAGCAGCGTCATCACTGTGTACTTCTCAGGAGGGTTTGTTCATTCTCGGCAGTCTGAGGACTGACCGCATTCCACTGCTCAGCTGTGCTGTGCTCTGCAACATCGCTTGGCATGGGTGTTCAGCTGTTAGGCCAGTCTCTTAGGCAAGTCTTTAGGCCAGTCCATTTGTATCCGATGAATCTCAAAGAAACTAAAAAAAAGTGCAGAATCGGAAATGTAACAGTAGGTGTTAAGTATCTGGAAGAGGCGGAGTTGGTCATCAGAAGGAGGTTGTAGTTGGGGAGCAGAAGGAGATTGGAGTGGAAGATCAGGACGAGCTAAATGAGGCTGGCAAGGTGATAGCTAGCCAGAGTAGGAATATCTGAGACGACATGTCTAGCTCAAGGCATTGGGTAGGAACGAGACCCCTGATCTGATGGGATTATGCCTACATAGTGAAGAGGAATGAGCATGTGGCGTGGTGCAGGACTGGAGCTTTACAGAGATAATTGGAAGGGGCAGAAAACCATAATCTTTAGACAGGGAGGTGGTAGAACCCTGAGGATGTTGCCAACACAAATCCACAGGGGTAAACCTGCTTGTTCCCATTGTAAAATACAAGAGTACTGCCAATTGCCCCTGTACTTGCCCGAGTGGCCTACAATTTTAAAGCAGATGGTCATATCCCCACTTGAGGAGCTTGCATTCTGTGCGGAGAGAAATTACAATTGATAATCAAGGCTGTGAATGCCGGTGGAGAGGAATCACAGGAATGTAAGAACTGTGAGGACAAGGTTTTGTGTTTTCATCTATTTGTGGGAAAGAGAGACTTATGTTTTAAATTTGTGATATAGTGTATTCGATCAGAGTAGGAATGGCAAAGTTATCTTGACCATTCCAACGAGAAGATTGATTTTTGACACTGTTCAGTTTCTCCCAAAGGTGCCATTGAGAAACCCACCATTAGCAAGTCTCTCAGGGAACATGAGGAGGGTGGAGAAAAAGACACCCAACAACCTTACCCAAAGTTGGAGGGGGTTATAGTGGGTATTCTTTTCTTATCATTCCTTATTCTTTCAGTTGTACACGAGAAGCTAGCATTAAGAGAAATTGTAGTAAAGTGACCGCCAGGCTTCTTATAGTTACATCTAGTAGTTTATTAACAGGTTCTTAAGTTACAGTTACATTAAGATATAAGGACAAGTAACACTGGCACCCATCACTCGGGCAGGGGAGCACTAAATGCTCGAGCGAGGAATCTTCAGGTAAACATTCTCACATTCACACATCAACATTCCAATGACATCACCAGCTTGCAGCAGACAGACAGGCACTATATAACGCATCTCCTTCTGTTACCAATAAAAAACACACTCTCTAGCACGACACACCTCCATCCCCCACACTGCACACATTAACCATTACTGATGTCAGCTGCACGCTAAGTGCACCAAGAACTTGTGTGAGGAGATGGGGCAGTTCCACACTCCATGCAGGACAACAAAAACAAGTGGGAGCCATATGTCTTCATCCTCGCACACAGCACAGTCGTACCTTCTATTACCCAGCGCTTCTTCCTGCAAAAACTACAGAATGTATGATCAGACATCAAGGTACTAGAAATCCACATGTGCAAACATAACTCACACTCTCACAACAACATTGCAAACAACGAGAAAACACACACATTGCATCTTTTTATGGAGAGATGCAACTCGGATCAATTCTTAAATTCTCAATCCTATGGGTGGAGGCGCTACCCCCCCTGAAACCCTTGTGGAACTCCCAAACCCACTCACATGTCTAACCTACCCAATGGCTACACAGGATGGGCTACGACCCAAGAACCATGCGGTATACTGAACCACACTAATCACAATGGAGGCTCTACCTCCCTGACTTTTGTGGCACATACTACCACACGCATACTAAATACTGGAGGCGCTAGCTCCGATACTTCTGTGGCATACACTACCACACTCATACTAAACACTGGAGGCGCTACCAAATAGATACCTTTTTGGAACACTAATCCACTAGCATGCACAACACTAAACCTGGAGGCTCTACCATCCAGATACCTCTGTTATACACTAAACCACTAGCACGTTCAATGCTAACTCTAGGGCGGCACCACCCAGAGCACATCGTGGTATACACAATCACACATCGTACCATAGCATACTCTATGCTCACATCATGCTACAGCATACTTCATGCATAAACTGGAGGCGCTACACCCATAAAACCTTTTGCGGGTACACGACTTTGCACATTAGCTGACAATAATCACGCTGTTCTTTCATTATCTTAGGTACACTCTTCTTTTCCTGTTCACATAGTGCACTACTAACATCTCTATCCAAGATAATATACACTTTGCAATTAATACAATCTAGATTGGTTTTGTTTTGTTAGAATCAAACGCAACTCAAATAGTATAGTCATTAATGTCCAGGTTACATTCGGTTTTGCAAGTACCAAACGCAACTTGCTAAAAGTCTGTGTTGTTACTAGAACATAACCCTGCAAATCCTCAAGAACATTAGTTCTAACTCACTCTCTCATGGACATGTAAACTCTCTCACATCATCTGCAACTTTAAGTGTCCATGAAAGTCCATATTTTGCCTGAAAATCCTCAAATATGGTTATCACTTTTTGCTTACTCACATCTTTAAACATCGACACGTGCATCATCAATAACTTCCTTTCGTGCCCTACTCTCGCACTGTACATTTGTACTCATCATATATGCTACCTTTGTTTCTTTCTTACATCTATTATAACGGTATTACATTTGCATTCTTCTTAGTACATCTACATTGGCTTAGATTAATATCAATAATACCTTCCCTTCTATGTGGAAAACATATATCTGTAAAAGGATACGTTCATTTCCCGTGACTAGGCACATCTACAATGCATTCTCTGCCATTGTGGCTCTTCGCTTCTTGCATTCTCTGCCAACGGGTTTCATCGTTTCTTGCATTACAACCCCCATAACACTTCCGAAATGATGGGATTGTATTCACATGACCATGGCCCTGCAGACACTTGCAGACTTGCCAGCATTCTGCATTACACATTGGTAAAAATTCCTTGATACCTTGCTGGAATCTTCACTTCAAACGGAAACCTCCTTCCATCACATACATTTCAGGTAAATTTGCATATTTCAAACAACATCTTGATTCCATTTCTACTTGTTTCATTAATCCGCAACTCCACAGCTCCTTGCTACTGTCGGCGTATAATTGCCCTTTCCATTTACTGAATACATAGCTAATGGCCTCACATCCGACATTATGCGTTTCTTCATTTCTTTGTTGCATTCTAGGTGGGACTTCCTCCTGACGTTCATACATGGCCTCGAGAACCCTTCCATTAAAATGTTCATTTGTTTTCACTGCTCCGTGTAGGTCTGCGTACCTAGGGTTCATCAAACACCAACGTATCGTGGAACACAGGGTGATGAACATTCTTTTTGATCACCCACTCCTTTTCGCCCATATTTGACGTTATCATTTCATCTCTCATCGGAGCGCAGCACAGAGCTCCTCAGAACCAACTACCAAACTATTGGATTACTGATGACTTCGCCCCTTGAGGCAGCCACACTTCGGAACACATGAAGACACATTGCAGGCGCTCGCCAACGGCACATCTCCACTCGACACATCCACAGATTTGTACCGTTTACTCCACGTCTTCGCAACACTACAGTTAAGTTTCTTTCTACTGCTGTAGAATACAGTTTGTCCGTGCTGCCTATGGGAACCACGTCCTGCTTCAGATTATGGGCACAGCTTCTCCAGATTCACTTTATGGGCACCTCTATGGCTTATTGGGCTCGACATCATATTTCTCGTTATGGTCCCAGCTCCCTTCTTCCGCCCCTGGTCACAGCTCCCTCTCCAACTAATGGGCAGCTTCTCACTCCTTTTGTCAGGCTCTCTTCCTCCCCCTGGGTGCCCAGGGTGATGGTCTTACTTGTCTTGGGGGCAGTGTTGTCCTTCTTCCTGCACCTGCCGCAGCAGGTTTCTTCAGCTTTTCTTCTGTTTCTTGCACTTGGGTTCTTCTTCTTAAGACCAGCTCGTTGCCATTGTAGTAAAGTGACCTCCAGGCGTCTTATAGTTACATCTGGTGGTTTATTAACATGTTCTTAAGTTACATTGAGATATAAGGACAAGTAAAACTGGCACCCATCACCCAGGCAGGGGAGCACTAACTGCCTGACTGTGGAACCTTCATGTAAACATTCTCACATCAACATTCCACATGACATCACCAGCTTGCAGAAAACACAGCCAAGCACCATATAAAAGAAATAATTATTATAGAAAAGGAAATCGTGGCTTGATTTTGTGGGTTGACCCATGGCCAGGTCGTGACGGCCAGAGTGATTTAATCAAAGTGCACATGGCTCAGAAATGTCTTCTTGTGCAAAGTTTTGCAGGCCCAAAGGGTGGTTTCCAGCTCCACCTTAATCGAAGAGCCTGAAAGTCCAGAAATCAGTGCTGCAGATAAGATTTTGAAGTAGGAGTATTTTACTCTTTAGGTTTTAAAGTTGTGAGTAAAAATGTAAGTACAATTCCCAATGGGAGTAAAAATATGTTTTAACTGGGAAACGGAAATGTTTTTGTAATAAATATTTCTTTGCACCTAGTTATTTATACACATTAACAGATACATGTTTGCATCTTCCGATCAGGCAGTAATAGCAATTTATTCCTGTGGTACTACGTTGCACTGCTAGTTCAAACTTACCCATGGAGCACAAGGTCATATGTGTCTGTTTTCCATTTTTTGTTGGGGGCATTTTTACTCCCTACTTTTATTTTTGGGGCTTATTTGCCTATTTTTAGGGAGTAAAAGTTGCCGAAAACCCTGCTTATCTGTAGGGCTGAAGCAATGTATTGCTCAGAAGCCCTGTTCAATGGACAGATATGAGGATATGTTGAAGAACCAACTACACAAGTACAGTTTTAACATGCATTTACTTCACTTTTTGCATTTCATGACCAATATTACTGCCATAGTCCTGACCACCACCATCGCTTTCCAGAGAGAACCTTGGTGTAAGTTCTCCCTCTTGAAGCAATGTTTTTTCTGCTAAAGTTGTATGGCACAGCGTTTGTCTTGGCCGCTGCTAGATCACTGGTTTTGACAAGTAGGATCCTGCATACATCACAAGTTGAAGTTATGAAGTTGTAACTGTGGGACTATTAACCCTTACAGTTGCATGCAGTTTGCCGCCCTGCTTTCTGTACACCCCACATTACCTTGGTACCAGCTCCAAATAAAAAATTAGAAGAAACCCTTTTGGATTGTTGGAAGACCTTGTGTTCAGGTTGGTGGCAGGGGTTGACATGTTAGTAGAAAGGAGAGAAGTAGGTCAGTGCTAAGATCAATTTATAATGCATTTAATGTACTTGGTGTTAAAGTAATAAAGCCAGCTAATGAACTGAGAAGTAGGAAAGACACTAATAGGTAATGTTTTTCAAAAAGCACCCAGCTCGACAGGACTCTGGGATCCCTAGGTACAGAGATGTAGTAGGTTTGTTTCAATTGCATGCCTGAATCTGACTTTTGCCATCGTACTTATTGTATTATGTTGCTAGATTTGTTGTAATACTAGCAAATGTACCCATGAGCAGACTTGCCAACACTCATCAATTGTTGAAAATCAATGATCCTGTAGGTCGCCGTTCCGATTTGCTTATTGCTTGATGTGCTTTGTGCCCTGAAGTGAACTGCACAGAGAATGGATGCATGTGGCTGGCTGAAATACCCCAGAGCAGACGTTGCGGGGAGGCAGGAGTTGGCGTGCTGCTGCATACTGGGACCTTCTGTGCTCTCTCCCCACCTATCGCCTCACCCTGGCATGGTGCAGTTCGTTGTGGTGCAACTATCTCTGAAACCGTCCATCCTACAGCCTTGAACATGGTTTTTGAGGTGGTTTTGTTCCTCGTGTCGGGACCAGTCCTTTTGTACGACCACTTTGAAGTTTTGCCGGTTTCAGGCAACAGTTCCATGTGTGAAGGTGCTGAAATCCGGGGAAAGCGGTGGGGTATCCATATGTTATGTAGCCTGTCATGTCCGGAGGGTTCTAAAAGGTAACTATGCAACATTTGTGCAGTTTGGTGAAACGTGTGGATTTGTATAAGGAACAACACTTTGCCAAGTCACAAACCAACAAACAAATTTTGACTTGTGCTGAAATCCGGGGAACTTGGTTGGGTGCCAAAATGTCATGTAGCCAGTATTGCCCGGAGGGTCCTAACAGGTAATTATGCAAAATGTGGTGCAGATTGGTGAAACGATGCGTTATTGTAAAAGGAACAAGGCTTTGCTACAAACCCAGCCACCCACAAATGTTCACTTTTCTAAATATAGATGGATGTTAGATTAAACTATTTCTAATGCTATCATTTTGTTACTGCTTCCCCTTAACGCAACATAAAAGCATGTATGATGAACCATCTTTATCCGTACAATGCCTGGATTTGAGCTTGTCCCATGATAAAGTTGGATGCTCTTCTTAGTTTAATTTTTGTCATGTCCTGCTTCTAATTCCATGTATTCTGTTTTGTCAAGGACGGAATATTTAAGATGAGTCTTTCGCCTGACGGTTCTCTTCTGGCAGTCATTCATTTTTCTGGAAAGCTAACAATATGGAGAGTTCCTTCTTTGAAGCTTGAAGCTTATTGGGATCAACATGAGCAGGTATGTTAGATCGTAAGGACCACAATCCTGCTTACTGTTTTTTGTCATATTAATACTAAATTTGTCAAAATGTTTTCTGCCAGATTCATTTTTATTTTGTTCATTTCCTCCTGTAGCTGCCTATTATATAGTATGTTTTACGTGGGTTTTTTCAGCACCATACGTTATTGTGATCATGTAGAGAAAGCACTTGATAAGAAAATGGCTTTGTGCGCCCCTTTGTCTAGTGCATGGGACTGCAATCTTTGTGTTAATTTGATGTAGATTCACAGAACAAGCATTTATGTACTATAGGCATTGTTGTATGTGCAGGACCTCATTAAAAACAAGTTCATGCTAATGGATTGCATCTTCCCACAGATGGCTCATCTTAGATATACTTCTCCAGTGACCGCTGTAATCGGAAAAACAAAAGGTCCAATGTGGCTTGGCATTGACTCTTCTCGATGCCCAAACTCCTCGGTTCTATAAGTGTCGCCGCAGTAATACATATAGAGCACACTGCTCCCTATCACTTTTGTTCCTTTTTATTTGCCCACTCTGTGCACAGTATCAAAATGACTCTCCTCGCAGAGATTTTTCTATTTCACCATGCCTGGCTGACTAGATTCCAAAGCTTTAGAGACTGCACTTCCCAAATGACAGTCACAGACCCCCATAGCCATCTGTATTTGGTGGTGGGTTCAGGACATTATGTTGCAGACTATGGGTCCTTCCAGTACATGAACCTGAAGATGTGGAGTGAAAAGGCGGGAAAGCTAGTTTTGGATTAAATAAGTCCTGTGAGAAACCCAACAGTATTCTCCCACCTACTCCCCCAGGATCTTCCATTCAGGTGGCCAGGGAAGGGCCATCGCTTTTGGATCCTGACCCTTGGGGTGTACAAGCGAGGGAAGATCACCTGAGTGGAGTGTCACAGGGATTGGGAGGAGAATACCCAAGGGCGAGATATGGTATTCCCCTTTTTCCAATTATACACCAACCCACTCTCCCTCAGCCTTACCCCTAGGTGCGAGACTCTGATCTCGACCCAGTGTATCCCAAGGAGACCGCTCGCTGAATCTGACGGGCCATATACGTTTATTGCAAAGTCTAGTATTTCTGATGTCATCTTTGATGTCATGGATGTTATTCTTAGCAGTGCACGGTGGTGACGTGAGTTATGGTTGCTTAGCTTACCATAACTGGCGAATTTCAGGGATTTTTCGGTTTTACTTGTAACCATAATGTCCCTTTAACAAAGTTTTTTAATTGAATATATATATATATATATATATATATATATTAAAAAAAACAATAAACTGATCCAGAAAAAAGTCAATGGGATGCACTTCCAAGAGCAGCAGAGGAAGCCAACGTAACTCTCTACAAAGAGGCAGGGACCCCAAAGTAAGCCCAGACTGACAATCCTTTATTTTTCATAGGTCAGCATGGCAAGGAAAAGGACAAAAACGACGTGTTTCATGGTGCACACACCGCTTGATCACGTTGAAAGTGCAGAAATAGTAAAAGTGACTTTAAGAAGGCTCATTAGTCTCTATCCCCTTTACTCCAAATAGAGTGTCTCCGTTAGAAACTCAGTGCTTCTTTTGTTCCACTGTGGCAGACATCTTAACACTTGCAAGGTACAGCATATTTACTGAAAGCGAGTGGAAAAGAGTTAAAATCACACTGCTTGACATTTGAACAGTTTGCATTTTTTCAAGCGATGTGGAAAATTCGTTATAAATTCATTACAAAATATTAATGCTTAGTGCAAAACATTTCCCGAAATTAGTAACGACTTTGCATTTAGCGTGCTTTACTGTCCGTGCATGCCATGAATATCATATTTCCCTGTTTTTGGCCAATTATGTATGCTCAAGGGAACGCTGTATTATGCTATCCCTAGTTACTACTGTAACAAGCAGAAAAATACCCACTGTACAGAGGGGATTGCTGAGCTGTGCTACCCATAGTTACTGCTGGCACAAATGGATAATACCCATCGGGATGGCCTGTAATTATATACATCTGGCAAAATTGCTGGCCTTTTGTGCGAAGGCAAGTATCAGTATTTAAAGTGCATAGTGCTGGTACAGAACTGTACTGTAAACAATCTGGCTAGTGCAAATATGCAAAGCAGCATCTAACTCGGATATATTATTCCCAGTTAGATATTTACAAATCGATAAAGTGCTTAGTGCCTGTAAACGTCTATAGTAAACATTATGACTTGTGCAAAACAGCAAAAAGTTGGTAACTGTTAATTGGATGCTAATACCGGAGCCTGCACTTCAGAGACTAAAATGTTGAATAATAAGATCTTACTTTTATCTCTAGTCTACTAGGATCTCACATAAATATAAAATCCCTGAAGTGCGGCGCCTCATGCCCAGTCCTAAAATTGTACACATGTGGCAGCTTGTTAAAATGGACAGCACTATTATTCGGCGTTGATGTCTGATTGGTACACAGAAGTTCTGCCAATGTAGTGGAATCTAAAAGAGTAATGATAAAAGGGGAGAATAACTAATATAAGTATCCCAATGTGCTAATGGCCTTAATGCACTTCCAAAGGAACAGAATTAGAAAATAAAATCAGACAAAAAGCAATATGTCAAAATTCTAAAAAGCTATACATGATAGTAACCTCTGATATGACAGGGGTATTACATAAATGTCAATATAAAATAGTCACTATAGACCAGCCTAAAATGTAAATCCTAAAGGTATCCCCTGTTCATAAACAATGCAAGCTCAAGTAACCTTACAGACCAAAGAAAACCTATCTTACCCAGGACAATAAGAGACTTAGCCATAGAAAGAGAAATTGTAGAAAAGAAGGTGATAAGGAAACCTGATAATGCAACAATAAAATAACAAAACAAAAACGGAAGCTTCAAGCAGAGGTAATGTATACGGCCCAACATTAGGCAATACTCTAAACCAACTAGGCTAGATATAACCATAACATGGTTGTGAAAAGGCGTGGCAAAAAGGCACGGGAAGAGTTTTGCATCTCATAGAGGTGAAGAACATCTATATTACTAAGATGATCATATTAATTAATGAGTTCATCATTATTAAGTCCCTAAAAAGGTATAGAGTTCTTCATCTAAATTATGACTTCTTGGTTTCTTCGTTTCTAAGTCCAGGGTGCACTTAGTTTCCGATTGCCCGAGTGCCAATTCTCTGTTCCCATCCATTGGGTGTTTGGCTATGGTGTGAATGCCAAAAAATGTAAAGCCATCCATCTTTCAATTATGTACTTCTTTAAAATGCACAGCCATGGTGTATGTTGGATCTACATTCTTGATAGCCCGGATATGCTGGAGCATGCACAGCTTAAGTCTTCCTATGGTGCTACCAACATACCACTTGTCACAGGGACAAACGAGCATGTAGACCACGTACTCCGTGTCACAAGTGATTTCTGATCTTATAGAAATGCTCCTTTCCAAAATGGGGTGTTCATAATTGGAGACATCCTTTGCATACTGGCAGGCTTTGCATTTCCTGCACTTGTAAAAGCCTGCGGTAAGTGTTTGGAGCCAAGTAAGGCCAGTGGGTGGAGTGGATGAGCTCATGAAGCTGGAGACTAAATTGTCTTTAAGGGAGATGGAACGTCGGAATGTAATATTCATCCTGTCACCCAAGATTGCCCCCAAATGTTCATCCAGCTGTAGGACATGCCAATGTTTCCACGTAATCTGCTGTATATGTTGGGAAGTCGTACCATACGTGAGGATGAGTCGAGTCTCACTGTTACACATATCTGATGGTGGCAAGACTTTAGTTATTAAGATTGAGGAGCGATCCTGGTCCCTGGCTTTATGATATACTCGTTCAAGTATTGTTTTTGGATATCCACGCAGTTTAAATTTCAGGGCTATACGTGCACATTCTGCATCAAATGTCTCCAACTTAGAACAGTTTCTTTTGATGCAAATAAATTCACCATATGGTATGCTCCATTTGAGGGAGGTGGGATGGTTGCTTTTGGCTATACAGTTCTGTGACAAGTTCTTCCTGAGCCACCTTAACAAGAATATCTAGATACACGATAGCAGTCTTGTTGTGGCTCTCTGTAAACTGGAGATTTAGTTAATTGGTATTCCGTTTTTTGATGAAATCCAGCCACTCTGAGCTTGTTCTGTCCCAAATGATGAATACATCATCTATATACCGCAACCAGAGTATTATTTTGGCTGTGTTGCAGTTATTCTCTGTGCTCCAAACAACAAACTTTTCCCACCAACCCATAAACAAATTAGCGTAAGAAGGAGCAAATGTGGTCCCCATAGCTGTGCCCTAGAGCTGTACATAAACTTCTCTGTTAAACAGGAAGCAATTATTTGTCAGACAAAGGTGGATCATGTCTAGTATCATTTGGCTGTGTGAAAGAAAGTTCATGGACCTTGTGTGAAGAAAATATTCACATGCCCGCAGACCATCTTTTTGTGCTTAATGGAGCTATACAGGGATACCACATCTAGGGTGGTGAGCAAGTAATACCATCTATTTTGTTCAAAAAGTCTTTGGTGTCTCTCAAATAAGATGGAAGTGTAGTCACAAAGGACACCAAGGGCTCATCTACAAATTTAGAGGTGTTTTCATACAATGCCCCACAAAGTGTCACAATAAGACCTCCTGGGGTTTCCTCATACGCTTGTGCACTTTGGGCAAGAAGTAGATGGTAGGCATAGTAGGGAACTTCGGGTGTAAATACTTGGACATGTCATCCTCAAGTAGCCCCTTGTCTTTATATGTAGTAAGCAAGTCAAAAAGTTTAATATTCATACCTGCAGTGTGATCTTCTTCCAATTTAGCATAGCAGGAATGATCATTAAGTTGTCTTGCCGCCTCCTTGATGTAATCGACACGGTTCATCACAACAATATTCGTCCCTTTGTCTGAAGGTTTGATGATGCAGTCTGGTAACGTACTGAGATATTTTAGAACTATCTGTTCGTGATGGGTAAGGTTGCCTTGATAGTTCCCTTAGGTCTTCCTGATTTTTTTCATGTCGTTAATCACTAAGTCCTGGAATGAACATGGGATTAAATCTGGATTTACACCTGAGTTAGCTGGTCCCTGGCCAATCTGTATGTATATTAATGCAATTCCAGTCAAAATCTATAATATCATTAGATGGTACACAGTCTGATCCCAGGCTTAGAAGATTACCAAATGTAGCCATGTCTGATGTTTCTTGATCAGGTTGCATGGACGGATTCATGGCAAAAAAGTTTTTTAGCCTGATTTTTCGCAGTATATTTGTCAAAGTCTATGCGCGTTTCAGCATAGTTGTAATAACTGGTGGGGCAGAAGTTGAGGCCAAATTTTAATACTTTCAGCTGGTTGTTGGAAAGAGGATACGAGGAAAGGTTAATAATTGACATATCTTGTTGCTCCATATTAGACTCTACAATGTCTTGGTTCCAGAGCGGGTCTTCCGTGCTGTCTTGTCCTTGTCTCCGGAATCCAAACCTGTTGCCCCTCCTTGTTTTTTTCCTCCTCTTTGTCCCATCGATTTTCCACGGCCTCTGCCTCTTGTTTTTTTGTTGCTGTTTCGCACATCCATCCCCAGCAACTGCATTTCTTCTAAAAAATTCAATTTATGTGCCGGTTGCTCACTTTCACTTTCTGTGATGTCTACTTCAGAGGAAGAGCATGCGGCTGGAAGTTCCATCACTTGTGGTTGTAGACCAGTGGGTAACTTGAGTCTAAGGGTGTCAAAACATTTGGCGAAGGTGAATATCCTTCCTTTTTCGTAGTTATCCTTGTCGCGTATGAATTTGCGTTGTTTGCGCAACTTGATGTCATCTCATCTTCAAATGTTTTATATCCTTTTTCCATGTGGTTCCTTAAGGCTTTACCCTCTTCACTGGGATCAATGGATTTTAGCTGATCTTCCACTTCCTGCATTTTCAACAGAATCTACTTTCTGTCAATGCCTGCATACTTGATGAGAATCTTCAGGAAAGTGACGGACCACAAACCACTTGCCTCTCCCCACACCTGCAGCATTTCGGGGTCCTGTTCATCAAATGTAGGTGTGGTGAGGATGCGCAGACCTCTAGGGACTCGCCCTACGTCTATGTAATTTTGCAGTGAGAACTCCTCCCACCAATTGGAGATTTCCCGTTGCTGCAGTCTCTCCAGCTCTCTTAACAATTTCACTTCTATATTAAGCAATGCCTCAGCCTGTGGTCCTTTCGGTTTTCCCACCCTGATGGTTGCTTGCTTCTCGCAAAACAGGGAAGCTGCTTGTTCCCTTCTGGCAGTTTCCTTGTCCATCTGTGACATAAATTTGATTATTGATAAGGATGGTCTGGCTTCGGTATATGTCTCCCCTGGAAGACAGTTTCCGTTCTTGTAGCTGTAGATCTTAAATCTTGTAGCTGTAGATCCCAAATGTGGTGTAGCTTCAAAAATAAAAATCAGGCAATAGCAGGAGTGGACAAGTGCGGTAGTCGGTTGTAATCCTCACCCTCCGGTGTGGAGAACCAATCCGGCTAAGTTCACTACAATGTCTCACCCCACGCCAGTCTGTTTCACCACACCATGTGGTCAGGAACACTCCGGAGCGCAGTGCACGGCGACACAAAGGAAAAAAGGTGTACGCCGTGCCGCGATTGAAATGCGTGGCCGGTGCAAACTCCAACGCCGTTTATCCCACGGCGTGAAAATATAAAAAAAAAAAAAAGTAAACTGATCCGTGATGGGACCAGAAAAAAGTCAATGGCATGCACTCCCAAGAGCAGCCTAGAAAGCCAACGTAACTCTCTACAGAGAGGCAGGGACACCAAAGTAAGCCCCGACTGACAATCCTTTATTTTTCATAGGTCAGCATGGCAAGGAAAAGAACAAAAACGACGCGTTTTGCGGTGCACACACCGCTTGATCACGTTGAGCGTGCAGAAATAATAAAGGTGACTTTCAGAAGGCTCATTAGTCTCTATGCCCTTTACTCCAGATGGAGTGTCTCCGTTAGAAACTCAGTGCTTCTTTTGTTCCACTGTGGCAGACATCTTAACACTTGCAAGGTGCAGCATAGTTACTGAAAGCTAGTGGAAAAGTGTTAAAATCGCACTGCTTAACATTTGAACAGTTTGCATTTTTTCAAGCGATGTGGAACATTCGTTATAAATTAATTACGAAAATATTAATGCTTAGTGCAAACCATTTCCCGAAATTAGTAACCACTTTCCATTTATCGTGCTTTAGCTGTCCGTGCATGCCATGAATATCATATTTCCCTGTTTTTGGCCAATTATGTATGCTCAAGGGAACGCTGTATTATGCTATCCCTAGTTACTACTGTAACAAGAGGAAAAATACCCACTGTGCAGAGGGGGATCGCTGAGCTGTGCTACCCATAGTTACTGCTGTCACAAATGGATATATATATTTCGAGGGGATTGGGTCCTCCGACGTATTCCATATCTATAACATGTAATCACCACAGCTGTGCTGCTTCGGAAACTTTTTTCGGCGTCTGCGTCCTGCGTCGATGACGTCGATGCGCCGTCGTCGAGGACCTCCTCTGACGTCATCCGATGTGATAAGTAGGACGCACGACTCCCGTAGCCTCAGTTCCGTTTTTTCCGCGAACGTGTTGCTTCGTGATTCTCGGTTCACGCCTCGACTCTTTGGAGTTCTGTTCTTCTCGGTTCTTCGAACCTGTTCGTTTTGTGAAAATCCTTCGTGTGAAGATGTCTTCTACTTCGTCTTCGACCCCGCGTCCGGGTTTCAAGAAGTGCAGGGAGTGTGGGTCCAAGATGTCGGTGACGGACTCGCACAACGCCTGCCTCTGGTGCCTCCGGGAGGCCCACGACACGGATGACTGTATCGACTGCCAGTCGCTCACGTCCAAAGCCTTACGCGAACGTAAGAAGAAGTTGTCGGTAGGTCGGGTGTCCAAGCCCAGGAAGTCGAAGTCTGCGGGGCTTTCGACGGATGATTCGAGGGGTGACTCTCCGCGTCATCGTCGGAAGTCTCGTGGGTCTCCTTCTAGGAGTCGGTCTCGCCACTCCTCAGCCTCTTCGAGGCATTCTCGGAAGCGCCGACACCGGTCGTCTTCCAGGTTCTCTTCGGAGGACTCTGCCCGGCACGTCGCTTACCCCACCAGCCGTGCGACGCCGGAGGAATGGGCTTCCTTCGGGAAGAAAATGCTGGCGATTCTTGAGTCGCAGGGTACTATGCCGTCCGCGCCCCCGAGTGGGGTTGGTCGTGAGCGGTCGAGAGACACCGCTCGCAAGAGTGGTCGGCACGAGTCACGGGAGAGGTCCCGTTCGGACAAGGAGACTCGTTCTCGACGTACCCGTTCCAGGTCCCGGTCCTCGACGCATTCGAGACCGTGTGCACCTGTGAGGTCTTCGAGGAAGACATCGACGTCTGAGGCGTCGAGGGCGTCGACAGGCTTTCTCGAGGCTCCGAGGAAGTCGTCGAAGCTCAGGTCGTCGAGGGACACGCTCGGGGCTCCGGCTTCGAGGGCTGTGTCGACGCCGCCGTTGATGGAGGCGCTGCATCTGACGTCGACGCCGATTTCCTCGCCGCCGATCCTCTCGGCACCGATGCCGGTTCTCTCGACGCCGGCGCCGATTCGCTCGACGCCATCGACGCCTTTCGTGTCAGAGGTACCCCGTGGCACGGGAGAACCCCCTAGGAAGGCTCTGGTTAAGAGCAAGCACTCTCGGGTGCCTTCTTTTCGCCACCTGGACTATATTTCAGAGGCGGATGAGGATTCTGATGGCCTGGTTCCTAGTCAGGTTCCAGATGAAATTGTCTCGGGCCATAGTCAGTTTGACGATTTGAGACAGTCACTGCATGATGCCAGCGGACTGGACACCTCTCCGGAGGTGGAGTTTTGTAGGCCTGAGCCTGGCTCTCATGCCGATTCTTCGTACAGGCGCCTTATGGCTAGGGTTTCTGAGTACTTGGGATGGTCTGCTCCCCCAGGGGAGTTTGTGCAGGATGATCTGACGGACATCCTTGATGTTGGTCCCCCAACTGATCCGGTACTGCCGTTCCATATGGCTTTACAGAGAAGGGTGGCGGCGGCTTGGACTGCTGCGGAGAGTCTCCCGGCGGTGGGCAGATCCTTGTCGCGAAAATACCGTCCAGCCAGTAGCGACCCCTGCTACTTGACCAGGCACCCTACTCCGGAGAGTTTGGTGGTGCAGGCGGCCACGGCCCCGGCAAAGCAAGCGTCGTACCCTACCATCCCTCCTGATAGGGACGACAAATGTTTTGATGGCTGGGCGAAGAAAGTGCTTTCTTCTGGTGGTATGGCGCTTCAGGCGGCCAACTCCATTTGTGCCTTGTCTCGTTTCACACACACTCTGTGGAACTGTGTTGCGTTAGCGGCTGAACATATTCCTGAAGGGGACGAACGGGATGGTTTCCTTGCTATGGTCCAGGATGGTAAGGATGCCATGTGTGAGTCCGTTCAGTCGGGTTTGGACTTAGCTGAATGCGTCAGTAGGTCCATGGCGGCGAGCACCGTGATACGCAGGTTTGCGTGGTTGCGGAAGTCGGGGTTTGCTCCTGATGTGTAGTCTCGGCTCCTCAACATGCCCTTTGACGGTGAACACCTTTTTAGCAGCAAGGCTGGCGAGAGCCTTGAGAGGTTGCAGACCTCGAAAGCTGCAGCGAAGTCATTGGGCGCTGCAGTTCGCCAACCTCCGCCTTTTCGTCCTAGGGGACAGCAGTGGAGGGGTGGTTCCTTTCGCTATTACTCGTCCTTCAGTAAAGCGAGAGGAGCTGGCAGTCAAAGAGGCCAACGCAGGGGTACCCGAGGTGGACGACAGGGTACCCGTGGTGCCAAGGCCGCTCGGGCAGTTGCCTCTTTGCCCTCAGGTAACGCCGCGGCCGCTCCCACTCAGTCATGAGGCCATGTCCCATGGTTCGCCGGTTGTGGGAAGGCTGGCGCAGCATCTTGTAGATTGGCAAGCCATTACTTCAGATGTGTGGGTTCTGGAAATCATAACCCACGGCTACTGTCTTCCCTTTCGGCACAGGCCTCGCGACAATCCACCGGGGAACCTCTCTTTGCAGAGTCCGGATCCGCTCCTTGCGCAGGAAATTCAAGCCCTGCTGGAGAAAGGCACCATAGAACTGGTGCCTGTAGCGGAGAGGAACATGGGATGGTATTCCCCTTATTTTTTGATTTCCAAGAAAGACGGGGGATTGAGACCCATCATGGACTTGCGCGGTTTGAACAAACTCCTCAGGAAGGACAAGTTCAAGATGGTTACTCTCTCTCAAGTCCTCCAGGCCCTTCAGCTTCAGGACTGGTTGGTGTCACTCGACCTCAAGGATGCTTACTTCCATGTGCCGATCCATCCCAAGCACAGGAAGTACCTGAGGTTCGCGGTTGGCGACTCGCACTTTCAGTTTCGGGTCCTGCCGTTCGGATTGACCTCCGCCCCGAGGGTTTTCACCAAGCTCATGGTGGTGGTGGCAGCGCATCTCAGGCAAGGGGGGATTCACGTCTACCCCTACCTGGACGATTGGTTGATCAGGGGGAGCTCTCCCGAGCAAGTCCTGGATCATCTGTCCGTCACCTGCCACTCCCTTCACAGGCTGGGCTTCTCCCTCAATTTAAAGAAGTCCCATTTGACGCCAACACAGCGGCTCCAGTACATCGGAGCAGTGCTCGACACTTCCCTGGGGCAGTGTTTTCCTCCCCAGGTGAGGGCTCTTCACATTCAGCAGATGGTGCACAAGTTTCAGCATGCCCAGACGCTCCCAGCGTTCGAGTTCTTGAGGCTGCTCGGCCTCATGGCATCCTGCATTCTTCTGGTGCCAGAGGCTCGCCTGCGGATGAGATCTTTGCAGTGGGCGCTCAAGACGCAATGGTCGCAGTCCTCCGGCAGGATGTCGGACCCGGTTCAGGTGCCGCCCTCGGTCGCCCGGGACCTTCTGTGGTGGGCCGTCGAAGGCAACTTGATGAAGGGGGCTCCTTTTTGGCATCCCTGGCCGGAGGTGACGATCGTGACGGATGCATCCCTCACGGGTTGGGGAGCTCATGCCAACGGGCTGACAGTCAGCGGTCGTTGGTCTCCGTCGGAGTCCAGACTCCATATCAATCTGTTGGAGCTGAGGGCCGTCAGGTTAGCCCTGAAAGCTTTTCTGCCGACTGTGCGAGGAAAGAGTGTCCTGATCCTGACGGACAACACAGTGGCCATGCACTACCTCAACAAAAAGGGGGGGCAGGGTCACTTCCTCTGTGCAGGGAGGCGATGCAGCTCGAGTTCTGGGCCATCCAGCAGGAAGTTTCGATCTCGGCAGTTCATCTGGCCGGAGACGAAAACGTGACGGCGGACGCTCTGAGCAGGCAGAGCACGATCTCTCACGAGTGGGAGTTGGCTCAGGAGATTCTCCTGGAGATCTTTGCCCTTTGGGGGACCCCTCAAGTGGATCTCTTCGACTCCAGTGTCAACCGGAAGTGCGAAAGGTTTTGCTCGCGGGAATTTCCTCCAAAAGGAGCCTTGGGAGACGCGTTCGTGGTGGAGTGGTCGTTCCCGCTGCTGTACGCGTTTCCTCCAGTCCCCATCATCCCGCAAGTGCTGCGGAGGTTACGGAAGTTCGGTTCCTGGATGATCCTCATTGCTCCGGCGTGGGCTCGGAGGACGTGGTACCCGGACCTTCTCGACTTGTCCATCTGCCCTCCGCGTCGTCTTCCCTACCGAGACGATCTGCTCTCACGGGAGAGGGGTCAGGTTCTCCATCCAGAGGTCAGATCCCTCAACCTTCACGCTTGGCTTCTGAAAGGTTGAGGTATATGGATTGGGACCTCCCTGAAGACGTGATGGATGTGTTGCTTTCGGCCCGAAGGCCAACAACAAAGTCTCTGTACCGTTGCCGTTGGCGTAAGTTCTGCGACTGGTGCCGAGTTCAGAATGTGGATCCTTTTGCATGTGACATCCCCATGGTTCTGTCCTTTTTACTTTCTTTGGCCCACAGGGGCTTGCAAGTGGGTACCATTAAAGGTTACCTGGCGGCGCTGTCCATCTTTAAGCGCTCGTCTGAAGAGTGTTCTTACTTTAAAATCCCTTTAATTTCACAGTTTCTGAAAGGGCTCACTAATTTGTTCCCTCCGTCACCTTTCCTGGTGCCCGGTTGGGATTTAAACCTTGTTCTTAAGTTTCTTATAGGTGCTCCGTTTGAGCCTTTACATTCTTGCCCTTTGAGGCTGTTAACTCTGAAAACTGTGTTTTTAATTGCGGTTACTTCCGCTCGCAGAGTGAGTGAATTACAGGCACTTTCAGTTAAGCCACCCTTCACTGTATTTCACAAGGACAGGGTTGTCCTTAGAGTTCGTCCTTCTTTTCTTCCGAAGGTAGTGACGGAATTTCATTTGGCCCAGAAGGTTGTTCTTCCGGCATTCTATCCTCCTCCGCATCCTGGTAAGGAAGAGGAGAGGCTCCATAGGCTTGATCCTAGGAGAGCTTTAAGCTTTTATGTTTCACGCATGTCCCGGGTCAGAGTGGACGATCAACTCTTTATTGGTTACGCTGGAAAGCGTTTAGGGCAAGCTGTGACGATACAGACTTTGTCTCGCTGGATTATTTTGGCCATCTCGGAGTGCTACCGCTTTGCGGGTAAGGACCCACCGGCTGGCTTGCGGGCCCATTCTACCAGGGGTATGGCTGCATCTACTGCCCTGCAGAGGGGTGTTCCTATTCGCAACATCTGTGATGCAGCCACCTGGGCTTCAGTACATACATTTGTACGTCACTATTCCCTTGATTCCATCCGAGCACAGGATCTGGCCTTTGGCAAGGCGGTCCTTTGCTCTGCTATTTGATTGACTATTCTAAATTTTGATTCTAAATTCTTTCCCTCCTCCTTGCTCTGGTACTGCTTTGGGAGTCTGTCATAGATATGGAATACGTCGGAGGACCCAATCCCCTCGAAGAACAAGTTACTTTCTTACCTGGTAACGTTCTTTCGATGGGATGGTCCGACGACGTATTCCATATCGCTCCCGCCCTGCCTTCCCCGCTGCAGAATTTCTTTTGCGATTGCAGCTTACGTTCCGCAAGGCTTTGTGTCTGACTGGCAGTTGACTAATGTCACACGTTCTGGGGGAAAAAAACTACAACTGAGGCTACGGGCGTCGTGCGTCCTACTTATCACATCGGATGACGTCGGACGTCGGAGGAGGTCCTCGACGACGGCGCATCGACGTCATCGACGCAGGACGCAGACGCCGAAAAAAGTTTCCGAAGCAGCACAGCTGTGGTGATTACATGTCATAGATATGGAATACGTCGGAGGACCATCCCATCGAAAGAACGTTACCAGGTAAGAAAGTAACTTGTTCATATGACAAAAAGGAGACTGAAGTCAAGTCTGGGGCGCAGCAGCACTCTGGCATTAATTATGTTGAAAAACCATATATATATTTCTGATGTTTGTTAATCTGCTTAGGATCACATGCTGTGCATAGTCCGACATGCAGTGTTCACT
Organism: Ambystoma mexicanum; assembly: GCF_040938575.1. Classification (NCBI taxonomy): domain Eukaryota; kingdom Metazoa; phylum Chordata; class Amphibia; order Caudata; family Ambystomatidae; genus Ambystoma; species Ambystoma mexicanum. The sequence goes on from NC_090927.1 coordinate 411,513,032, forward strand.
GCATTTTGTTTGTTGTAGTCGAAAAGGGGACGTCGACAAGGCGTGTCTGTAACACTATCCCTATAGTGACGTGCAGTGTACCCACAATCCCTCACGGGTCGAGGTCCCTCAGATTGTTTTTTTCCGCCCAGATATTGGTCGCGTATACGCGGAGCTCCTCGAGAGACATTGCAAAAACTTTACTTGACCTTTGGTCACCCTAAATTATTCATTTCTTCACCCCTCCGTCGTCGTAGCTGCGAAGCTGTTCATTGCCGATCAAAATCTCTGACGGCGGTGCCTTCGACGGAAGAGGTTGTTCTGCGTTCGCCGAACACGTGGCCTGGCCTCGACGGCCCAATAAATTAGGGAGAGTGGGGTCGTGGGACATTATTGTTTCTCTTTGAGAAAGCCTTTCCCTTTCCCCTCCTTTTCCCTCGGAGTTGTTGTCACATGTGATCTGTTCCTCAGCTATGGAGAGGACACCCTTTAGGTTTTGCCTGCTTTGTAAGGGCAAGTTTACCTGGAAAGACCAGCATAAACGGTGTAACCGTTGCTTGCCTCTCGACCACAAAGAAGACGGCTGTGCGGCCAGTCAGCTACTTAAGCCGAAGACTTTAAAAGACTGTAGGGTCAAAAGGTGGGCGGCCTACGCCATATCTAGGTCTGACTCATCACCCACCGCCACCGCCGAACGAAAGTGACGAGGAATGTGACAACACGACGTCTGTTTTGGAAGTCGTAGACCTCTCTAAGGAGCGTTCACGCTCCTCCGCGTCCGTCCCCGTCCCTCAAGCTCGGCTCACGCCCTGCTTATGGGGATGAACACCCCGGCGACAAGGACGCACACAGAAAACACTCCCATAAACACATAACCCATGGCTCTTCCTTGTCGAAGACGAAGAGGGCATTGGCGCCAACGGAGACGCAGTCCTACTGGTGGCCTCCTCAGACCGTAAGAGTCTGAAGCCCCCCTCGCAACCGCATATGCGACCAGCGACTCCGCTAACCCCTGAAAAGGGCACTACCACTAAACCGCCAGACGACGCGCACCGCCAGAGAGCGCCCGTCAATGTAGAGCAAGCGACGCCTGTAACGGCGACGCCGGAGGTACCCTCTACAGACAGCTTATTTGTTGAGAGCCTGACAAGGATCATTTCCACCGATAGCCTAAGACGGACGGCGAAAGATACGTCTGTTACCGCTCATAAGGCCCGGCAGACGCCGAAAAGACAAGAAGGGAGGCAGGAACCTCCCGCTCCGTATGGACAGGATGGAGGGGTTTATGGAGACTCAGAACCTTCCAACACCTAAGAGATCAAGAGAGGGACCTCAGGAGGATCCCAGGGCCAAGAACCCCAGGCTGTTTGATCCACCCCAAGAAAATGTAGATTTATATGACCTCACTGAAGAGGACACCCACTTTCAGGAGGATAATGAATTCCTAGGCAATGAGGGGGAAGAAAACCTACAGGAGGAAGGTTTTGAAGACAACCCTGATATGGGTGATAGGGGCTTCGGAGAAGACTCAGAAGAAGGGGCCTCAAAGCCCTGGCAGTCCCTGTCAGTGTTTTAAGACCCTGAAGCCATAAACCTGTCCCCTCCAAAAGACTTGCCTATTAGGAATACATCGCCTATAGATGATCAACCCACCTTTAATGCACTTCTACGTAAGGCAGCAGTGCATTTTGAGATCGAAACCGGGGAAACTTCTCCTGACATCGACTTTGTCGAAAAAATCATTAAGGAGAAACCCCCGTCAGCCAAACCATTCCCCTCCTCGCCTCAGTAAGGAGGCGCATTATTCCTTCGCTATCCACTCCTGCGTTGATCAGAGGGGTCAACCCTAGGATAGAAAAATTGTTTAGTCCTTCTCCATCGGACTCTTTATACATCAGGGGCCACTCTGTACTAGACTCCTTAGTGGTGACAAATACCAGGAAGGGAGCAGGGGTGCCGCTGTCAACTAGCAAGGCACCACCAGATAAAGAGGGTAAAAAATGATATGCCCTAGGAAAGAGGATTACAGCTGCAGCTGCCTTTTCCGCAAGAATTGCCAACAATAACTCCTTGCTGGCAAGTTACGCAGATGCACAATGGAGCAAACTACGTAAGGACATTGAGGAGGTACCGGAACCCCTACGTACTCGCCTTCTAGCCACGGTGACTGAAGGGACTTTAGTCAACCAAAGCATCATCAAGAATACCCTGGATGCTGCAGAAACAGCCAGGCGTTCCCTAGTACAAGGAATCCTACTGAAACACCATGTAAGGCTACGTAATTCAGGCTTTAAACCTGAGACGCAAGCATCTCTTATTAACAAACCTATAGAAGATGCAAACCTCTTTGGTAAAGCGGTGGATGAGAATTTAGAAACCGCAAAGAAAGAATTTGACACTATCAAGACACTAGATCAAATGTCAAGGCCTCCCAACAAACGTGGTTATGGCAATAAGCGGTTTTTTCGAGGCAAATGCCAGCAGCAACAACAGCAGCAGCAATATTCTGCAGGTAACTGGTCCTCTAACCAAGGCACCAGTGGGCAATATAACCAAAGAGGACAACGTCGTGGCAAGGGAAGAGGTCGGGGTCCCACCCCTAGAGGTTCCCAAGCCACCAACACCAAATGACTCAAAGATTCAGGTCCCCTCGCATGCTACGCCGGTCAGGGGCCGGTTAACATCCTTTCTTCCAGCATGGGAGGGTATAACATCAGACCGCTGGGTACTATCAACCATAGCCCACGGCTATTGTATACAGTGCAACAGATCCCCTACGTACAGACCCCCGAGGGGACGACGCATGTCACCGGAACACCTCACCATCCTTCTTCAAGAAGTGGACCAACTACTAGAAAAAGGAGCCATAGATGTCGTGCCTCTATCCCAGGTAACAAAAGGTATTTATTCAGTGTACTTCCTTGTACCCAAAAAGGACGTAACCATGCACCCTGTACTAGATTTGCACCCAGCGAACAAATTTGTCAAACCTCAAAAGTTTCGTATGGTGACAATACAGGACGTAATCCCCCTGCTTTCTCAGGGAGATTACATGACAACACTGGACATGAAAGATGCATACTTTCATATTTTAATGTTGCCAGCGCACGAAATACCTCAGGTTCATGATAGAAGGCAAACACTACCAGTTCAGAGTGCTACCCTTCGGCATAGCATCAGCGCCAAGAGTATTCACGAAAGTACTGGCAGTGGCAGCGGCCCACCTGCGCAGGTTGTCCATCCCAGTATACCCTTAGCTCGACGATTGGCTCATAACAGGGGATTCTTACGAAACATGCTTCGCAAATACCCAAAAGACTGTAGACCTTTTGTTTCAACTGGGCTTCTCCATCAACTAGAAGAAGTCCAGCTTAGACCCCAGCCAGATCAAACAATTCCTAGGGGCTCTTATTCGAACAAAGGACGGCCTCGTCTTCCCCTCCCATGAGAGGGTCCAAAACATGCTGTTTCAGATCCCTCAATATGTGGCCGGTTGAGAGGTGACGGTACGCAAAGCAATGCGCTTACTAGGAATGATGGCGTCATGTATTTATTTGGTACCTCACCCGCGCCTGCGCATGCGCCCAATGCAAGAGCGGCTTAACAGCCAGTGGTGTCAGGCCAGCGGACAATGGGACGATGTAGTGGTGGTCTCGCAGGCCTTGGTTCTCTCGCTACGGTGGTGGTCGATGGAAAACCTGGTAATAGGGAAACCATTCGCCACCCCCGCAGTGGAAGCCATTCTAACCACAGACGCATCCCTCACAGGATGGGGGGCTCACCTATCCTATCAGACTGCTCACGGAGTCTGGACTCCGAGCGTAGCATCCAAGCACATAAACTTACTGGAGCTACTAGCTGTGTTCAAGGCACTGAAGGCCTTCCAGGCACACCTACAAGGGAAGACAGTGATGGTCCTCAGAACATCTGGAAGTGGGCTCTCAAACACATGTTCCTACTGTCACAACATGTACCAGGGGAACTCAATCTGCTAGCAGACAAACTCAGCAGAGACTTCCCTCTGCCCTCAGAGTACGAATGGCGGTTACACGAAGACATCGTCCTCGATGTCTTCACACAATGGGGATTCCCAGAAATAGACCTGTTTGCAACTCTGGAGAACTCACAATGCCAATATTATGCCTCCAGGTACCCCCAGAACCAATCCAAGGGGAACGGCCTATCGATACCATGGTCAGGGAAATTTGTTTACGCTCCTCCCTCCCCGACTCCCCTTCTCAACATGATACTGGTGGGCCCTATGTGGGCCAGACAACCTTGGTTCGCTCACTTGATGGAGATGTCCCTATCCCCTCCAGTGAAACTTCCCTGCCAGTACAACATGCTGTCACAGGACAAGGGCAGGACTCTACATCCATGCCCTCAGACCATGAACTTAGCAGCCTGGCTCCTGAGATCATAGAATTTGGACATTTACAACTTCCGCAGAGATGCATGGACATTCTCAGGGAGGCTAGAAAGCCTAACACTCGTCACTGTTATTCTAGAAAATGGAAAAGATTTGTCATCTGGTGTACGGGAAGGAGCATCAACCCAGTTGACTGCTCTCCCACACAAGTTGTGTACCTGACTCACCTACTAGACTCAGGCTTGGTGTTTAACTCTATTAAAGTCCATTTAGCTGCACTTTCCGCATACACCACTTCCCAATTTAAAGTGTCATGGTGGAAAGTCCCAGTTATTAAAGCCTTCATGGAAGGAGTGAAGAGGATCCACCCTCCCACAGCTAACCCCACTCCCGGATGGGACCTAAATGTGGTACTAACCAGGCTCATGGGGTCTCCCTTTGAACCCATGCACAAAGCAACTCTTGAAGACCTCACTCTTAAGACTGCTTTTCTAATAGCTATCACCTCCATTAAGAGAGTAAGTGAACTACAAGCGCTCTCTGTACTAGACCCCTTTGTTACAGTTCACAAGGTTAAGGTGGTTCTACGCACACATCCTAGGTTTGCACCAAAATGTATCTCTAAATTCCATGTCAACCAGTCAATAGAACTACCAACGTTCTTTCAAAATCCTTCAAACTTAGGTGAGAAGAGCCTGCATACACTGGATGTTCGCAGAGCCGTGATGTTTTATATGGAAAGAACTAGACCATTGAGAAAGACTAATCAGTTCTTTGCCTCAGTGGCAGCAAGAAGAGAAGGAGATGCAGTTTCGGAATCCACTATTTCTAGATGGATTGTACAATGCATCACTCTCTGTTACTCTTGATAAGAGAGAACTACCCTTCAAGCCAAGAGCATACTCCACTCGTGGCACCGGGGCTTCCATAGCTTTCATTGCAAATGTCCCTCTTGAGTCCATTTGCAAAGCGGCAACCTGGAGTTCTGTTCACACCTTTACAAAACACTACTGTCTAGATGCCCACTCTAGATCTGATTCCCAGGTGGGACAAGCAGTATTAATACATCTTTTCTCTACTGTTCCTTCTCACAACCCACCTCCAACTCCGGGTACTGCTCGCTAGTCTATGCACAGCATGTGATTCTAAGCAGATTAACAAACATCAGAAGACAATGCATTACTTATCGTAAAAGCATTTCTGATGGTTGTATCTGCTTAGATTCACATGGGCCCACCCTTCCTCCACGCTCGGATGGAAGGAACATAGACTTTCTTCTAATCTCTCTTTTCTGTACTCACTCACGTCTAATAGGCTCCCTCAGGGCAGAAAAAATATAAACAGAGGGACCTCGACGCGTGAGGGATTGTGGGTACACTGCACGTCACTATAGGGACAGTGTTACAGACACGCCTTGTCGACGTCCCCTTTTTGACTACGAAAAACAAAATGCAATACTCCGCAGTGACCACTGGATGTCGGACTATGCACAGCATGTGAATCTAAGCAGATACAACCATCAGAAATGCTTTTACGGTAAGTAATGCATTGTCACACACATATATATATATATTTCTGACGCTGTGGAATCTGCTTAGATCACATGCTGTGCATAGGCCGACATCTATTGGAAGTTGCGGAGTATCCACCAAGCATTAGGCTCACCACGCCAGGCGTCAAGAGGCCGCGGAGGGTGCCTTCAGCGACGGCAGCGACGCCGTACTTTCGGACGGCGAGGGCAGCACGGCGTCGAAAGACAGCCAGGCGCAGGTCCCTGACCTCGGAAGGTCGTTCGGCAGGGCGGCTATGGGGAAGACCCCCGGCGACGTAAGCGCAACCCACAGCACTTCCAAACACACGAAGGCACATAGGGAACGGTCCGAATCGGCGTCCTCTGGCCGTTCGCGGGCTAGATCGCCGCATGACGCCAGGCAATCATCCACTATTGCCAAAAGTGCCTCGCTCCCCAAGGTAACCGAGGTTCGATCGTCGGAAGACGAAACCGACCTCTATCCCCAGACCGCACTCCAGGAGTCGGCGTCAGCACAAGTAGCGCCCATTCCCGAGTCCCAACCTACACAGTCGAAGGATAGTACCACCACTACCGAAGCTCGACGCCAGGCATCAAAAAGCTCTGAAGGCCCAAAGAAGCAGGGTAAACACTCTTCCAGCCACGGGGAGGGGGGGAAAACAGAGGAAGCAGTCTCAGCCTACTTCGACACCGCAGAAACATTCCACTCCACTCAGACAGACAGACAGGTCTCACACCTCTATTATAGATGAGAGAGGGAAACTCCCCCCAGGCAGAGTCATTCCCAGTTCAAGAGAGTGGTCTAGTGAGGACATAGAGCCATGTCAAGAATGTCATCATTGGCAGATTTCAATGCTAAAAATCCCGAACATTTTCTCACTTATAACCCTGACAGGTCGGCACCCTCAGGCTCCAAGGATCCAAACCCCCAAGTAAAAAGTCCCGGTTCGAAACAACACGGTCTCCAGATCCCTTCCACATTCACCCTTATTCTCAGGAACAAGAAGATCCTTCCCTTTGTGAGGATACAGATTTGGACATGTTGGAAGAACAGACTGGGACAGGCTACTATAGGGACGATGAGGAACAAGAGGAGGAAGAGGACGACCCAGAAATATACAGGGTAGATTCCCCGGTAGATAAAGAACCACCGGTTACCGACTCCCCTGTCGACAACCAGCCCCTTCTAAATGAAGTCCTATCTAGAGCAGCAAACCACTTCCACTTTGACACCCAGGGTGCTCAAGAGGAAAGAGATTTTGCTGAAGAGTTGGTGGGAGAAAGGAGACCTGTTGAGCAGGGAATCCCTATCCTTAAGTCGATCCAAAGACGAATAGACCCTTCACTGGTAAACCCCAACCTCACCAGGGCAGTCAACCGCAGGGTTGAGAAGCTGTTCAGGGCAGCCCAAAGACCCACTGTATATAAGAGGGCATCTGAAACCGGACTCCCTAGTCGTTACAAACACCCACAAGAGGGCAGGAACACCCTTATCATCAGAAGCTCCTCCCGACAAGGAGAGCAAGAAAATGTATGGGTTCGGCAGAAAGGTTGCCTCCACTTCCGCCTACCAAGCAAGAATCGCCAACTCCACCACCCTGCTGGCGAGTTATAACTGCCACCAGTGGGAGGAAGACGCGGCACTCATAGATTCCGTCCCAGAGCCCCTAAAGAGCCAATTGGCACGAGTCTCAGCAGAAGGAAGACCCGTATTCGGTTGCATTTTAAAGGCAACCTTTGATGCCGCCGATAATGCCGCTAGATTGATAGCAGAGGGTACTGTTATCAAGAGACATGCTTGGTTATGGCAGTCTGGATTCAAGGCCAAAACCCAAGCATCATTGTTAGACAAACTGGTGGAGCCAGATCTATTGTTTGGTAAGGCGTTCGAGGACGTGCTGAAAAATGCCAAGGACGAGTATCTGCAGGATACTGCATAGAACTGTTAGAGCGTCCCCGAAACCACCCTCCACGACAAAGAACACATTCTCTAGACCACCAAAGAATCCTCCTCGAGTAGATCGTCAATCTGCTAGCAAAGGACGCGATCAAACTCGTCCCGGGACACCAGGTAAACAAGGGTATTTATTCAACTTACTTCCTTGTACCAAAGAAAGATTTAACAATGCGCCCAGTATTAGATTTACGGCCTGCAAACAAATATGTCAAGCCCCAAAAGTTTCGCATGACAACTCTTCAAGAGGTAATCCTCCTCCTAAAAAAGGGGGACTACATGGCAACATTGGACATGAAAGATGCCTATTTTCATATTTCCATGTTCCCAGCGCACAGAAAGTACTTGCGCTTCAAGGTGGACAGTCGGCACTACCAGTTCAAGGTACTGCCTTTCGGAATAGCCTCGGCTCCAAGGGTATTCACCAAGGTACCGGCGGTGGCGGCAGCACACCTATGCAGGGAGGCAATCCCAGTGTATCCTTACCTGGACGACTGGCTCATCACGGGGGAAACTCCAGCGATTTGCAGAACGAACATTCAAAGAACGATCGACCTCTTCGAATTGGGTTTCTCAATAAACGAGAAAAAGGCAAGTCTGGTGCCAAGCACCTCCAAACAGTTTGTAGGAGCTATCCTAGACACACAAGAGGGGTTGACCTTTCCATCAGAGGAGAGAATTCGGAATATACTACTGCATATTCCTCAATATCAGGCCGGTCGTCAAATAACGGTACGCAAAGCAATGCGTTTGCAAGGCATGATGGCGTCATGTTTTTACCTGGTCCCCAACGCGCGCCTGCGCCTGCGTCCCATGCAGGAATGGTTGGCCTAACAGTGGTCTCAGGCAAGTGGTCAGTGGGACGATCTAGTGGTCGTTTCGTCAACGCTGGTAAGCCTTCACTGGTGGACAAGAGAAAATGTGTCCAAGGGGAAACCCTTTTACGATCCCGAGATACAGGCGGTAGTCACAACCGATGCATGCCTGACAGGGGGGGAGCTCACCTACTCCACCACACAGCTCAGGGTCTCTGACCTCACTCAGTGGCCAAGAATGGGTCTCTTATCTCACTCAGTGGCCAAGAATCACATCAACCTGCTAGAGCTTCTGGCAGTATTCAGAGCGCTTCAAGCATTCGAGCCCTACCTGCTAAATCTATCAGTGCAGATCCGGACGGACAGCACTACAGCCATGTTTTACATAAACAAGCGGGGAGGGACTCGTTCACCAAATCTGTCCAAACTTGCCCAGAGAATTTGGACATGGGCACTCAAACGGAACATCTTCCTGTCATCGCAACATGTTCCAGGGGATCTCAATTCTCTAGCAGATGCACTAAGCAGAGATCCCCTCCCAGAGGAGCACGAATGGTGTCTACACAGAGAAATCGTAGAAGACCTCTTCTCTCAGTGGGGTTCCCCCCACCATAGACCTATTCGCCACAAGCGAAAACAGACAATGCCCAAGATTCGCGTCCAGATTCCCACAACCAGGCTCCCAGGGGAACGCCCTGTGGATGAACTGGTCAGGAATGTTTGCATACGCTTTTCCACCAACTCCCCTCATCAGGAAGGTGGTGAACAAGATGAGCAGGGAATCGATGACGCTCGTCCTAGTTGCTCCCATGTGGGCGAGACAACCATGGTTCCCACACTTACGCAGACTAGCGACGTGCAAACCCATCAAACTCCCGGGCTGGTACAACCTACTGTCCCAGCATCAAGGTCAAACAGTACATCCTCTACCCAGCTCAATGAACCTAGCAGCATGGCTCCTGAGGTCATAGAGTTTGGACATCCCAATTTACCTCAAAGATGTATGGACATCCTAAAAGAATCTAGGAAGCCTAACACAAGGCACTGCTACTTTGACAAGTAGAAGAGATTCGTTATCTGGTGCCAGAATAGACAAATCAACCCAGTTGATTGCACTCCTTCAACTATTGGTACATACATGCTCCACCTGCTGGATGCAGGACCGGTTTTTGACTCACTGAAGGTGCATCTGGCAGCTCTGTCAGCATACACCACCTCTCATGACAAGGTGTTGTGGTTGAAAGTTCCAGTGGTTAAAGCCTTCATGGAAGGAGTAAAGAGACTTCACCCTCCTATTTCAAACCCACCACCAGGGTGGGACCTTAATGTGGTGCTAGCTAAACTCATGGGCCCCCCATTCGAACCCATGCATAAAAGCAGTCTCAAACACCTGACTTATAAGACAGCCTTCTTAGTAGCTATTACATCCATAAGAAGGGTTAGTGAAATTCAGGCTCTGTCAGTGCAGGATCCTTTCTTTACAGTCCACAAAGATAAACTGGTTTTGCGTACACACCCTAGGTTCTCACGTAAGTTTATTTCCAAATTCCACGTGAACCAGTCCATCGAGCTTCCGGCTTTCTTCCAAAACCCACAAAGCTCGGCTGAGGTGAAACTACACACCCTAGATGTGCGTAGGGCGGTCCTCTACTACAAGACCAGACCGCTAAGGAAAACAGACTGTTTGTCTCCGTAGCTACAGGCAGAGAGGGGGATCGCGTCTCTAAAGGTGCCATCTCTAAGTGGATTATTAACTGTATCCAGCTGTGTTACTCCCTTTCTGAAAAAACTCTGCCTTTCACGCCAAGAGCCCACTCTACAAGAGGCATTGGGGCCACTCTGGCTTTCATTGCAAATGTACCCCTTGACACCATTTGCAAAGCAGCTACTTTGAGCTCTATTCACACTTTTACTCAGCACTACTGCATTGACACCCATTCCAAGACAGATACACAAGTGGGACAAGCGGTTCTAAGACATTTGCACATGACCCTTCTCACATACCACCTCCTTCTTCAGGTACTGCTCACTAATCTATGCACAGCATGTGATCTAAGCAGATTCCAAAAGCCTCAGAAGGGATACATTACTCACTGTAATCATATTTCTGATGCTTGTATCTGCTTAGATTCACATGCGACCCACCCTTCCTCCCCTCTGAGAGAAGGCGCATGGATGCTTGTAGTCTTACCTTTCTTTCTATCTGCTTGGATTATCTGTACTCGCGCTACTCCTCATGTCCGAAAAAATACAATCTGAGGGTCCTACACGCGTGAGGGATCATGGGTACAGTGGACGTCACACTAGGCATAGTATTACTGGCACGCCCTGGTTCGACACCCCTTTTCGTGTTTCGAAAAACAAACCGTAATACTCCGCAACTTCCACTAGATGTCGGCCTATGCACAGCATGTGAATCTAAGCAGATACAAGCATCAGAAATATATTTGAGGCTTGTGGAATCTGCTTAGATCACATGCTGTGCATAGGCCGACATCTAGTGGAAGCTGTGGTGTATTACAGTTGTTGTTTTCGAAAATTCGAAAAGGGATGTCGACAGGGCGTGCCAGTAATACTATCCCTAGTGTGACGTTGTGGCCCCTCAGATTGTTTGTTTTTTTCCGCCATGCGAGACGGACACGTATAGTGGAGTTCCTTTAGGCGATAAGCCATTGACTTTGTAAAATTACGATAGTTTCTCTTTTTCTATCTTTTCATCGACTGCCGTAACACCACGCCGAGGAAGGAGAAAGAATACTGCTGTCGGAGACCATCGCGACGGACCATATGGCGTTGGAAGGCTGCCCCAGGCCTCGGCCCAGACAGTAGGGAGAGGGAGAGAGGGAGGAGGCCATTTTAGAATGCATAATCTCCCCTTCCTACACTTTGCTCGCCCAGCTGCCATCTCCTTAACCCACAATTATGGAAAACACTCCATTTAAGTTTTGCCTTAAGTGCAACTGTAAATTCCCCTGGGTAGACAAACATTTAGTTTGCAACTTGTGTCTCCTGAGAGACCACATCGAAACGTCTTGTCGAGCTTGCAGTCTCTTCAAGCCTAAGATGTTGAAAGACCGTTCCACTAAGCGCTGGGCCCACTACGCCAGGCAACTCGATGCCATGGAGGTAGAAGGAACCTTCAGCGATGGCAGCAACGCTGTACTTTCAGACGGTGAGGGCACCAAAGTAGCCTCAGCTACCCAAGCGCAAGCCCCCGACCCTGTAGGACAGGCCGGCGGCCATGTTGTGGGGACTACACCCAGCGGCGGTAGCGCTTTTTAAAAACACACACCACAAAACACACAAGCCCCAGTCGACATTCGACAGATGAGTCGAATACTCAACAACGTTCGACACCCCGTGAGTGATCCACTGAATCCCAGTCCTCTGGGAAATCTCGTTCAAGATCGCCACATGACAGGGCTAAGACGTCGAAAGACAGCAAGGGAGTCGCACGAGGGGCGTGACTAACCAGCCATGTGAGAGGCTGGGCAGTTCCGGAGCTCCCGCAGATCTGATACTCATCCTGAGACTGCCCGCCGTCAAAACCAAGTTCTATTTATCCCAAAAGAAGTAACACTTATGGGAAAGCAGGCGGCACGCGATGATCTAAACTGGGACCTTAATAATGTGAATTAACTAGGGGGGCGCTGTTGCGCACATTCAAGATGGCCGCCTAGTGTAGGAGCTCCAGCCCAGAAGAAATCCTTATTGGAAAAAAATCCTGTCAGAACCGTCTCTAGTGCGGAAATTTAGCAATATTCTTATAGCTAAAGCTCTGCTGAACATGCTGGTACAAAATCGCTGAAAATCAGAGCCGGGGTGAGGAAATATCCGACTATGCTGTTTGGCGGCTGGTGGAGGCCTGCGAGCGCCGCGGAGGCCCGTCGGAGAGCTGGAGTGGGGGAGGTGTGCCGCGCGACGCACGATAGCCCGCCCATGAGGGAAAATGAAGACTCGCTGGTTCCCTGCTCGCGGTCTCTCCCCAGGTCCCAATTGGAGGGGTCGGACCCTGCGTGAGCAGGAGAGGGAGCGCGGAGGTGCTGGATTACATCGCAGTCGTGGAGCCGCAGCGGCCACCGGACCCGACACCCTGCCTGCGGCTCTGCTGGGACGCGGCTCGGCCTGACCCGCGGTCCACTGAGTGAAGTCGGAGCTGGATTGCGACCCCCACCAACAGGTCGCGTGCTGGCCCGGGGGCGAGGGAGGCCGGTGTCCGCCCCCCACCCATGTGAAATCAAGTAAGTGCTGCGTGGTGCGGGAGTGAGTCCCCCACTTCGGTGAGGGGGAAAGAGGATTGTGGTGGCCGCGACAAAGGAAGGCCCTGCGCAGAGCCCTGAAACTGAGACCTGGGCCCACTCTGTTATTCACCTCACTGACGCGGGGGGCGGCGAATCAAGGGGCTCCGGGCTGCCTCGGTGCCCCACCTTACAACACCCTGAGACTTTCAAATGCACCATAAAGGCTCACCGAACAGCGTCCTGGTGGAGAACCACACGGCCAGCAGTGATCACAGGCCCTACACTGTGGGGAAAACGACGGAGCTGCCGTATAATACTAATACACATTGAGATCCACGGGTGAAGCCCTTTAACACATAATCCGGAGTGAAAGTGGGTGAGGCCTTCACCAGCACAACATTGTGTAATTACATCCTTACTATCAACGGTAAGCCAGACGATAAGCGCGGCTACTCCGAAGGGTACCCCCTCTCCGCATCACATGGGCCGCACCGAGAAGAGGGGGGCAGGTGGGAAGAAGATTGGCCCAATGGACACCTTCACCAGCTCACAGCCGCAAGGAGCAGCTAACGGGGAACCACAACTGCCAGATGGGCGAGAGACTGACCCGATGGAACGACTAGCAGCGCTGGTAGAGAATGGATTCATGGCTATGAAAGTAAAACTAGACGATATAGTGGCGACAATCGGATCCTTAAAGGCGCATGTTGAAAAAGAAAGTGCACGTGTTACGGAGGCGGAAAACAGAATAAGTGCGAGCGAAGACACGATACTATAGCACAGTCGAGATATAGCTCACCTCCAAACTGAATTGCACAAAACTCAAAACAAGTGCGAGGACCTTGAATCAAGATCCCGTAGAAACAATATCCGGATTGTCGGGGTGTCGGAACACTTTGGCAAGGGCCTCATGGAAAGACAAGTTGAAGCACTGCTGAAAGAAATCCTGGGCGCCGACTCCTTCTCGGATGACTTTCTGGTTGAAAGAGCCCATCGCATCCTAGCACCACTCCCGAAACCGTGAGCCCCCCCTCGAACTATAATTGCCCGCCTCCTAAACTACCGAGACAGGGACACAATACTCTGGCTGTCGAGAGAAAAGGGAACTTTACAATACGAAGAAAACAAAATCCACATATACCCGGATTTCTCGACCAGCGTGCAAATGCAAAGGAGATCATATGAAGGGGTGAAGAGGCAGCTATGTATGCGAAATGTACCCTATGCATTCATCTTCCCGGCAAAAATGAGAATACAGCTTGGGGGACGGGCTCACTTCTTTGAAAATCTCACAGAAGCTATGTTTTACGTGGAGTCTTCCAGTCCACTGCCCCCCGGAGACCGAATGGCGAACCAAAACGCAAATTCGTAACTGAAGAGCGAGAGGCGAGACCTGGCAGAGCGAGGAGAGAGGCCGAGGCATAATTGCCTGCCGCACGGTGAGGAGAAATAAAGAAAAATTGGAAATTATACGATGTAGACGGACTGAACAATAACTGTTATTTTTGGACTGTGGGCCCTGGCTTAGAGCGCGCCAGTGGGCTGCAATCAGTGACCCTCAGGAAAGTTCCACATGTTTCAGGGACTGTTTATTTCGGGGCAGCATTGTCATGTTGGGGTTGATGATGAGGGTGGGGGTTTAACATGTTGTAAGACTAAGCGAAGAGGGAGGGAGGGGGGAAAGTTTGGGAAGTGGGACTCAGTTGGAGGAGTCTCACAAGTTAAAAATCATGGTGACATTGCAGCACATGGAACTCTCCTAAATAGCAGCAAGGCAAAAAATGTATACTAGAAATAAGGATATGGCTAATCCTGTTAAGGCAGCCCGAGGGCTTAGATTGAAACTGCTCACTTGGAATGTCCGGGGGCTGAACAACTGAGCGAAATTGAGGAGCGTGGGAGCCTATATTACTCGACATCAGCCCCACATTGTCATGTTACAGGAAACTCATGCACTCCAGAAGGTCAATGCGGAGTTCTTGAAAGGGTGGGGTGATCACAGGTACTGCACGGAATACTCCTCACAGGCAAGAGGGGTACTGACCCTGATACACCCATCAGTTGGGTTCCAGTTTGGGAGGAGTAAAATAGACCCACTGGGTCGCTACGTTATAATCTGGGGTAACGTCAAGGGTGAGGAGTTGATTTTCATTAATACATATGGTCCAAATATGGACGACCCTGAGTTCTACATAAATGTACTACATGAGATTGGTGCGTGTGGGGGCGAGCAAATAGTGTGGGGGGGGAGATTTCAACACTATTTTAGATGCAAAACTAGATCGTTCAACATCCACACATAGGAACCCCTCGAAAACAGCCAACACTCTGCAACAAATCATCTCACAGCTGCAGCTTGTGGACGCCTGGAGGGCACTCCACCCCCTAAAGCGACAGTATTCCTTTTACTCCTCCGTACATGACACTGAGTCCCGCATTGACTATTGGCTGGTGTCGCCGTCTCTCATGCACCAAATTGATGAAAGTGAAATATTTCCCCGCACCCTATCGGATCATTCCCCTATAAGGTTAGACATGACAATAAAAAACCTTAAATCCCGGCCAGGAGATGGAGAATGCCTTACGGCATCTTTAAGGATCCTGGGGTGGTAGAGGAACTACATACTGAAGTTGAATTCTTTTTTGAGACCAATAAGGGTTCGGTAAATAGCCCCTCGACGTTATGGGAAACATTTAAAGCATGGGTGAGGGGTATCTTGATCTCCAAATCCACGGGGCTATTGAAAGCGGTCAGGAAAGAACTTGGGGAGGTTGAGAGGCGGTTGGGGGAACTAGAACAACAATATACATCCTTGAATGAGGACAACACCCTTGCGGACATTAACAGCAACTTACAAGAATTTAATAAACTTGCTAATAGGGAGTTGCTGTATATGGCCACTCCGGTCAGAGCATGCCGATATGGCGAAGGAAATAAGGCGGGACGCACACTGGCTAACCTGCTGAAAGCTGACGGAGGCCGCACCCCGATATCCAGCATAGTAGGAAGCGACGGCACAGTACAGACAAACGAGGAGGATATAAATGGGGAATTTGCCCGTTTTTATAGAGACCTCTATTCTAATCATGACCTAAAAACCCACAGTGATATCCAAATTTATCTAGATGGTATAACGCTTCCGAAATTGATTGCTGAGAACAAGCTACAGCTAGACCAACCCCTTACAATCGAGGAAATCAAGGAAGTAATTAAATCATTGGCCAACGGGAAGGCCCCTGGCTCAGACGGTCTAGGAATTGAATTGGACAAGGAGCTAAGTGAAGAACTTGCCCCGATATTACTGTCCATGTGGGAGGAGGCCACAGAGGTAGGAACACTGCCACCATCCACGAGAGAGGCTATAATTACGGTACTCCCTAAACCCAGATGTCCTCATACAGGCCCCTGTCCCTTATAAACTGTGATGCTAAAATATTCGCGAAGATCCTGGCCAATAGACGCCTACCTCACTTGCCAATATTGGTACACCCTGACCAATGCGGGTTCATCCCCACTAGATCTACAGCGCTTAATCTGCGTAGACTGGTTGGCGTAATGGCCCAAATCAAACCGGAGGCCCAGGCGGTAGCTGTGTCCCTGGATGCCGAAAAGGCGTTGGACTCTGTGTCATGGACATACCTGTTCATGGTGCTTGGTAAATTCGGGCTGGGTCCAGCTTTTTGAACTATGTCAAGGTACTGTACACTAACCCGGAGCCAGGGTGTTAACTAACCACACTGTGTCAGATTGGTTTGAGTTGAAGAGGGGTACTAGACAGGGCTGCCCGTTCTCCCCCATACTGTTTGCTCTCACCATGGAAGCAGCTACTGCAGCAATTAGGGAACACCAGGAACAGAGGGGCATACGGATGGCGGGCCTCACCCAATCGATATCCCTGTACGCAGATGACACCCTATTGTACATCCGAGAGCCTGACACACATCTGGGTCCAGTAATGGAAGAAATGCACAAATTTGCATTATACTCAGGGTACAAGACTAATCGATCTAAGTCTGAAATCTTCCCCCTGACCCCTGCTACCACCTGCCCAAACAACACACATGGTCTAAAGTGGTCCCCTGACAAGACTAGATATTTAGGGGTTATCGTTTCTGGAGACAGAACATCTCTATTTCTGAACAACCATGATGCCCTACTCAATATAATTGCCACTAAAATCCGCTTCTGGGCTAAACTTCCTATTTCACTCATAGGTTGGGTCGCCATATTAAAAATGGTCATCCTTCCTAAGCTATTGTACATATTTACTAACGTCCCGATTTGGCCTGGTAGGAGGTTCTTTGACACACTCCGGTCCTTGGCGGTAGAATTTATATGGTGCGGGGGGGCAGCCAGGATGAAGTGGGAGAAAATGGTGGAGCCATATAATAAAGGTGGCATAGCAGCTCCCGACTTTGAATTATATTATCTAGTTGCACAAGCCCAATTTGTTAAGCACTGGTACGACAAACACGACACCTCACCCATATTTGTCTTGAAAAACATGCAGCGCGCCCGACCGACATAAGGTCAGTCATCTTTAAAGTCAAACACAGGGACGACTGCCCATTTGATCCAGTTAGTAAGACAGCACAGGCATGGTTCAAACTCTTCCAAAGGCTTGGGGTAAAGACACCTTATTATGCTGAGGCCCCCTTCTGGAACTTCCCAGGCATAACACCCTCATACGATCCAGGTATACAAATAAATGAGACCCAGATGAAGAATTCAAAATTAAGGACATATTTCCCAATGGTAAATTTATAACATTGGAGGACTTCAAAACTGCTAAAAGCACCATGGCTACCCCCTTACCGCATACCGGGTCCGGGTTCCTCGAATGAGGAATTGCCGGGCCATTCCAACCTTGGAGGACCCGGTAATTCCTCATTCGAGGAATCCAGACCCGGTACCTCCCCATTCCCATTCGAGCCCCCATAGGGCTCCATGGGAATGGGGAGAATGCTAATAACGGGCCCGTTATTAGCATGCTGGTCCTTTAGCGGCTCCCACTAAGGGCGCCTGGTAAAACCAGCTGCCTTTAGCGGGACCCGCTAAAGGACCTCGTAATGCGGCAGTAAGGGGTTAACGGCACCAGCACCTTTACTGGCGCCGTTAACACCTTACCGCCAAGGTCGTAATGACCCACACAGTGTTCTGAGAGAGGACATCATAGAATATTTTGAAAAGAACACCAGAAGCGTAGACTCTGCGGGCACTCTGTGGGAGGCTTTTAAGGTGGTGGTGAGGGGATCCGCTATAGCAAAATCCAAAGGGCTCCAGGGCGGAATAATCCAGGAACTACAAAAAGCCGAAGTTGAACTAGAAGCTATACATAAATTACAGCGGGCGTGTGGCAGGAACTGGGAGAGGCTGTGTAACTTAAACTATAAGTAGTATTTGGAAAGGCAACATGCGGGTGGGGACAAGCCAGGAAGGCTGCTGGCATGGTTATATAAAAAGGAGTCGCCCAGACTAGCCATCAGGGCAATAAACGGGAAGAATGGTCAAATACTAGACGCCCAAGAGAGAGTGAATAACGGTTTCCTTGAATTCTACCAGCAATTGTATGGAGACGTGGAAGGGGGGGGGGATTGAGTGAGATAGTGGAAACCCTAGAGGATATAGGCTTGCTGAAGCTGAGCGTAGAAGAGAGAGAGAACCTAGATGCCCCAATCACATTGGAAGAACTAGAAGAAGTAATCGAGCAACTACCTACCTGCAAGGCCCCGGGAGCCGACGGACTCCCTAGTGAGTTTTACAAAATGTATGGGACGGAGATGCTCCCCCCATTATTGTATATGTTGAACGAGGCATGGGAGACAGGGAGATTGCCGGAATCCCTCAGGGAGGCAATCATTGTCCCGCTGCTCAAGCCCAACAAACCTAGCATGGACTGCGGGGTCATACAGATGCTATCCATGCTAAACCAGGATAACAAGATTCTCACGGCGGTGTTGGCAAGCAGATTGAGACGGGTCATAGATAAGCTCATACATCCTGACCAGACTGGATATGTGCCGCATAGGAGCATATCTGACAATCTTCGAAGGCTTCACTGAGTCATAGAACAATCAGAGGGGGATGCGCAGGAAATTGCAATTGCCTCACTAGATGCGGTAAAGGCCTTTGACTCAGTCAGATCGCCTTGGCTGATGGCAGCCCTGAAAAAATACGGAATAGGGTCTGGGTATGTAAAATGGGTTAAATTGATGTACAGCTCCCCAATAGACAGGGTTAAGACGGGGGCGACTATCTCAGATAAATGGCAGCTCAGCAGGGGCACCAGACAGGGTTGCCCCTGGTCCCCGATGCTGTACATCCTTGCATTAGAACCCCATGCGATATATTTGAGACAACAATATGAAACGGTGGGAATTTATATGAAGGGTGGGACCACATCTCGCATCACTGTATGCCGACGATATACTGTTATACCTGAGATATCCAGAGGAGAACCTGCAATGTATCTTGGAAGTAATGGATCGATTTGCGTCACTCTCGGGGATTGCAGTCAATCCCACGAAATCAAGCCTGTTCCCCCTGGGTAGATATACGGGGATCCCGCAAGATAACCTACCAATATTGCAGATACCCTGGGAGACTAGAACTTTCAGGTACTTGGGAGTAGGCATATATCACAAAGTGGAAGATGAGCATACACATAACACAGAGAGGGCAGTAGCAAACTTGGAGAACAGCATGAGATTCTGGGCAAAGCTCCCCCTGGCCATGGTAGGGAGGGTGGCGCTGCTGAAGATGGTCGCATTGCCCAGTCTGTTGCATTTCTTTGTGAGCATCCCCTTTATGATACCCAAGCGTTTCTTTGGAAAATTACAAAGCCTATGTAGAGGCTTTATCTGGCACATCACCAGGAATAGGATAGCCTTGTGGAAATTGCAAAACACGTATAATAAGGGGGGTATAAAACTGCCCAACTTCGAGATCTACCACTTGGCTTGTCAAACACTTGTGTATAGGCGCGTTACAAATGCCACATCATATCATAACTACAGTATGTGTCTAGGGTGGGAAAGGAGGTGACCCAGTTGAGACTGGATTGGGAGGAGGAAGTGGGGGCTCCTATGCACGATGGGCTATGGGAAAGGGCCCAGAGATATCACAAAAAGGTGTCCAGAAATGCGAGGTTGCAGCAGATCCAACTATATATAACTCATAGGGCGTACATGACCTCTCAGAAGGTTGCCAGATTTAAGAGTACAGAAACACAAGCATGTCCTAAATGCGGGGAGGTGAACGCTGGGATGATATATATGTTCTGGGCATGCCCAGCGATTGGGAAATTCTGGGGTGAAGTCACTCACCGGCTAACCGAGAAAGGGATACGGTTGGATGTGGAATCTGTATGGGCACGTATGGTGGGGGCTTTGTAAGACCTGCAACTTGAGACACGTGAGTAAACTGAAGGACCTAGCCTACATACTGGCTAAGTGTAGAATTGCTATGGGTTGGAAAGCAAGCCATAGACCCAAAATAGAGATGTGGTGGCATGATCTCCTGAAATGGGCAGATGCCAAAACAGTGGTATGGTATGAGGCGGCTAACAGAAGGGGGGAAGAAGAGACAGAAAATCTAATGGCTTGGAGACACTTAGTAGCCATACTGTATGGACCAACCCAAGGTCTCCCAGATGATCAGGACTCCTCTGGAAATACAGATGAGGATGAACCTCTAGAAGGAACAGAAGTGGGAAGTGTTGGAAAGTAAGCTCGAGTTAAGGGGGGGAGGGCAAAAGGAATACAGTGATCATCTTATGGAAATATGTTGATGCTTGATAATCATGACATGCACTGTTGGACTTGTTTTGTTGAGTGTTGTTGTTCGAATAATAAAAATTGTTAAAAAAAACAAAACAGGGTGTTGCATGATAAACACCTTCCGAAGGTCATTCGTCTGCAGACGAAGCCTCGCCCACCACACTCGAAGTTCGACGTGCTTCATCTAGTAAATACACACTCCTCTGGGCCCCAGGGTGGGGAAAACACCATAAAAAATCCTCGAAGACCCCTGATGGCAACAAGAGTCCTACTAGGGGCAGGTCTTCACAAAAGGAATTTTACCCAAGCCCATAGAGAAACCAAAGGATTCTAGGCCAAAGCTTATGCCTCTTACTAATGAAGATATGGGCATTCCTGACACTGTAATCCCAAATTCAAAGGAATGGTCTTCGCAGGATATCGACAGAGTTATGTGAAGAATGACCTTTATTGCAAATTTCTTTGAAAAAAATCCAGATTACCTTCAAAGTATTCAGTCCACCCCTCCCACCTCAGCCCCTTCTGGCTCTCAACCCTCTGCCTCTCTACCCCTACTAAGAGAGCTCGCTCTGATGTCCCCGCACAGGGCAGAATTATAGATCTATATGACCCTGAAATAGATCCAGAACACCAGGATGATCTCTCGTTTGTAGAAACATCTGACCCTCAACTTATTGATGAGGACACAGACGAACTGTATTATGGGGACGATGAGGACCCAGACCAGGAGGCGAACATGTATTCCATAGATTCTCCTATTAATCAGGACCCTCCATTGGTATACTCCCCTGTAGATAATTAACCCCTCCTCAACGAAGTCTTAACCAAAGCGGCAGAACGCTTTCCGCATTGACACAGAGGAGGTACAGGCAGAGACTTCGCTGAACAATTATTGGGAGACAAAAAGACAGTAGGACAGTTTATCCCACTGCTAAAATTGTGCAACACAGAATCCAACCTTTTTTGGAGGCACCTAATCTCACACAGCCTGTTAACCCGCATATGGAAAAACTGTTCAGACCTGCATCTTCAGACCCCTTATAAGAGGCCAATTAAAACCGGACTCTTTGGTGGTTACCACCACACGAAAGAGGGCATGCACACCCCTTGCTTCCTCCGAGGCTCCTCTGGATAAGGAGAGCAAGAAGATTTACACAATGGGCAGAAAAGTCGCCCCTTCTGCAGCCTACCAGACAAGAATTGCGAATAATGCTACACTTTTGGCAAGTTACAACTGCCATAATTGGGAGGAGGTTTCCGCGTTACTCTCTTCCGCACATGAACCACTTAAATCTCAACTAGCTCAGGTGGCAGCAGATGGAAGAGATGGCTCTACCTGTCTCCTCAAGGCAACATTCGACGCAGCTGACAATGCAGGGAGAGTCATCGCGGGGGGCACTATTATAAAGAGACATGCATGGCTTCGCCAATCAGGCTTCAGGCCAGAAACACAGGCCACCCTAATAAATATGCCAGTGGAACCTGATGTGCTCTTCGGCAAAGCTGTAGAAGACGGGTTCCTAGAGATTGTTTTGAATAGCAAAGTTTCGAGAAAAAAATGAATGGGGGGTCCCCTCCAACCCCTGTTTTTTTACCGCTTAACACCCATTTTAGTAAAACATTAACCTAAAAAAAAATTTTTTCGATGCATTTTCCACATCTATGACGGCTAATAACCAGAGCTGTGCTGCTTCGTAAAACTTTCTGCGTCCTGCACCGATGACATCGATACACTGTCCTCGATGGCCTCCGCCGAGCCCACGTCACCGGATCTTATAAGTAGGACGCACGACACCCGTAGCCTCAGTTCTGTTTTTTCTGCGAACGTGTTCGCTTCGGAGATCTCGGCGCTCCCCGGTTCTTCTGAGTTATATTCTATCGGTTCTTCGACCTTGTTTGTTTGTCAAGATATCATGTCTTCGTCGTCTTCTACCCCGCAGCCGGGTTTCAAGAAGTGTCGGGAATGCGGTTCCAAGATGTCGCTTACGGACCCGCACAACGCCTGCCTCTGGTGCCTCGGTGTGGACCACGCCACGGATGATTGTGACGATTGCCAGACGTTAACATTGAAGGCCTTGCGGGAGCGGAAGAAGCTTTCAGTCGGTAGGGTTTCCAAGCTCCCAAAGTCGAAGTGCGCTGGGCTTTCGACCGACGATTCGAGAGGCGACTCTCTGCGTCGTCGGCGTAAGTCCAGTGGGTCTCGGTCCCGGAGTGGTTCCCGCCATTCCTCTGCCTCTTCGAGGCACTCGCGAAAGTGCTGTCACCGATCGCCTTCCCCGTCCTCGTCCAAGGACTCCGCCTGTCGGCGGGTTGCTTGTCCCAACAAGCACTCTTCTCCTGCGGAATGGGATGCATTTCGTACGGCGATGATGGTGATTTTTCAGTCGCAGGGCTCCGTTCTGTCCGTGCCTTCGAAAAAAGCCGGTAGGGAACGTGCTAGGGCCACCGCTCACCTGCCTTTGGGCTCAGGTGGTCATCGCGATCATCGGGCGCCTTCGAGGTCCCGATCGGACAAGGTGGATCGCTCCAGTCATGCCCGCTCCAGGTCCCAGTACTCAACGCCCTCGAGACCATTGGAGCCTGTGAGGTCTTCGAAGAAGACGTCAACGCCATCGGCGCCATGTCCACCGAGGGACTCTCTCGAGGCTCGCCTCCGAGGAAGTCATCGACGCCATCGGCGCCTAGGCTGTCGAAGGACCGGCTCGGGGCTCCGCCCTCGAGGCCTGTGTCGAAGCCATCGGCGCAATGCTCTACATCGACGCCGAGTCTGTCGACGCCTTTCGAGGATGCTTTATCGGAGGTACCCTGTGCATCAGTGGATTTATTCTAGCCTCTGGATTATATTTCTGAGGTGGAGGAAGGGTCTGAGGAAGGTTTGGTTCCGGATGAGGTTCCTGACGAAATATTGTCTGGTCATAGGCAGATTGAAGACCTGCATCAGTTTTTGCACAATGCCAGTGGTCTTGATACCTCCCCGAAGGTTGAGTTTGGCAGGCCTGAGCCCAGTACGCATGCTGACTCTTCGTACAGGCGGCTGATGTTGAGGGTGACGTACTTGGGGGTGGTCTGCGCCACCAGTAGATTTTCTGCAGGATGACCTGACAGATATCTTGGACCAAGGTCCACCAACTGACCCGGTACTGCCATTCCATATGGCCTTGCAACGAAGGGTGGCAGCGACTTGAACTGCTCCGGAGAGTCTCCCGGCAGTGGGTAAGTAGTTGCCGAAAAAGTACCACCCAGCCAGTGGCGACCATGGCTTCTTGTCCATGCACCCTACTCCGGAGAGTTTGGTTGTGCAGGCGGCTACGGCCCCAGCAAAACAGGCATCGTACCCTACCATCCCTCCTGATGGGGACGACAAACGTTTTGACGGTTGGGCGAAGAAAGTCTTCTCTTCATGGGGTATGGCTTTGAAAGCAGCCAACTCTGTGTGTGCCTTGGCACGTTTCACTCACACTCTGTGGAATTGTGTTTCATTGGCAGCCAAACATATTCCCAAAGAGGAGGAACGGGATGGCTTTCTTGCCCTTGTACAGGATGGCAAGGATGCCATGTGTGAATCCGTTCAGTCGGGTCTGGACGTGGCAGACTGTGTCAGCCGGTCTATGGCGGCGAGCAATGTGATGCACAGATTCGCGTGGTTTCGGAAGTCGGGGTTTGCTCCGGATGTACAAGCCCGGCTTCTCAACATGCCCTTTGATGGTGACCATATTTTTGGCAGCAAGGCTGACGAGAGCCTTGAGAGGTTGCAGACCTCCAAAGCTGCAGCAAAGTCATTGAGCGCTGCAGTTCGCCAACCTCTGCCTTTTCGTCCTAGTGGACAGCAATGGAAGGGAGGTTCCTTTCGATACTACTCTACCTTGGGAAGATCGAGGGGAGCTGCAAGTCAAAGGGGCCAACGTAGGAGTACCAGAGGTGGAAAACAAAGGAACTCGAGGTGCCAAGGCCGCTCGGGCAGTTGCCTCTTTGCGCTCGGGCACTGCCGCAGCCGCTTCAGCTCAGTCATGAGGCCATGTCCCATGGTTCGCCGGTTGGGGGAAGGCTGGCGCAGCATCTTGTAGAATGGCGTGCCATTACTTCAGATGTGTGGGCTCTGGAGATCATAGCCCACGGCTACTGTCTTCCTTTCCGGCAGAGGCCTCACAACAATCCACCAGGGAATCTCTCTTTGAAGATTCCGGATCCGCTCCTTGCGCAGGAAATCAAATCCCTGCTGGACAAAGGCGCCATAGAACTGGTGCCTGTAGCGGAGAGGAACAAGGAATGGTATTCCCCTTATTTTTTTATTTTGAAAAAAGACGGGGGATTGAGATCCATCATGGACTTGCGTGGTTTGAACAAGCTCCTCAGGAAGGACAAGTTCAACATGGTTACCCTCTTTCAGGTCCTCTAGGCACTTCAACTTCAGGACTGGTTGGTGTCTCTCGACCTCAAGGACGCTTACTTTCATGTGCCGATTCATCCCAAGCACAAGAGGTTCCTGAGGTTCGTGGTTGGCGACTCGCACTTTCAGTTTTGGGTTCTGCCGTTCAGATTGTCCTCCGCCCCCGAGGGTCTTCACCAAGCTCATGGTGGTCGTAGCAGCGTATCTCAGGAAAGGGGGGATTCACGTCTCCCCCTACCTGGACGATTGGGTGATCTGGGCTCGCTCTCCCGAGCAAGTCCTGGATCATGTGTCAGTCACCTGCCACTCCCTTCACAGACTGGGCTTCTCCCTCAACTTAAAGAAGTCCCACTTGACGCCAACCCAGCGGCTCCAGTACATCGGAGCAGTGCTCGACACTTCCCTGGGGCAGTGTTTCCCTCCCCAGGTGAGGGCTCATCACATTCTGCAGATGGTGCACAAGTTTAAACATGCCCAGAGTCTCCCGGCGTTCGTGTCCTTGAGTTTGCTAGGCCTCATGGCATCCTGCATTCTCCTGGTGCCAGAGGCCAGGCTGCGGATGAGATCTCTCAAGATGCAGTGCTCGCAGTCCTCCGGCAGGATGTCGGATCCCATTCAGGTGCCACCACGGTTGCCCAGGATCTTCTGTGGTGGGCCGTCGAAGGCAATCTGATGAAGGGGGCTCCATTTTGGCTACCCTGGCCGGAGGTGACGATCATGACGGACACATCCCTGACGGGATGGGGAGCTCATGCCAACGAGTTGACAGTTAGCGGTCGTTGGTCTCCGTCGGAGTCCAGACTCCATATCAATCTGTTGGAGCTGAGGGCCATCAGGCTAGCTCTGCAGGTTTTTCTGCGGACTGCGGGAGGGAAGAATGTCCTGATTCTGACGGACAACAGAGTGGCCATGCACTACCTCAACAAAAAGGGGGCGGGCAGTGTCACTTCCTCTGTGCAGAGAGGTGATGCAGCTCTGGTTCTGGGCCATCCGGCAGGAAATTTCGATCACAGCAGTTCATCTGTCCGGAGACGAAAACGAGGCGGCGGACGCTCTGAGCAGGCAGCGCACTGTCTCTCACGAGTGGGAGCTGGCTCCGGAGATTCTCCTGGAGATCTTTGTCCTTTGGGGGACCCCTCAAATGGATCTCTTCGCCACCAGTGTCAACTGGAAGTGCGAAAGATTCTGCTTGCGGGAATTTCCTCCAAGAGGAGCCTTAGGGGACGCATTCGTAGTGGAGTGGTCCTTCCCACTGCTGTACACGTTTCCTCCAGTCCCCGTCATTCCGCAAGTACTGACGAGGTTACGGAGGTTCGGTTCCCGAATGATCCTCATTGCTCCGGCATGGGCCCGGAGAACATGGTACCCGGGACCTTCTTGACATGTCCATCTGCCCTCCACGCCGTCTTCCCTATCGAGATGATCTGCTCTCATGGGAGGGGGGGCAGGTTCAACATCCAGAGGTCAAGTCCCTCAACCTTCATGCTTGGCTTCTAAAAGGTTGAGGTATAAGGTTTGGGACCTCTCTGAAGACGTGATGGAGGTGTTGCTTTCGGCCAGAAGGCCTGCAACAAAGTCCCTGTACCATTGCCGTTGGAGAAAGTTCTGCGACTGGTGCAGGGTTAAGAATGAGGATCCTTTTTCATGTGCCATTCCTGTGGTTCTGTCTTTTCTGCTTTCGTTAGCCCACAAGGGCCTGCAAGTGGGTACCATTAAAGGTTACCTGGCAACGCTGTCTATATTTAAGTGCTCGTCTGAGTAGTGTTCTTACTTTAAGATTCCTTTAATTTCGCAGTTTCTGAAAGGGCTCACTAATGGGTTCAACCGTCACCTTTCCAGGTGCCCCGTTGGGATTTGAACTTGGTTCTAAAATTCCTAATGGGTGCTCCATCTGAGCCTTTACATTCTTGTCCTTTGAGACTGTGACCCTGAAAACTGTATTTTTAGTTGCGGTTACTTCCGCTCGCAGAGTGAGTGAGTTGCAGGCACTATCTGCTAAGCCCCCCTTCACGGTGTTTCATAAGGACAGGGTTGTCCTTAGGGTTCGTCCTTCTTTTCTTCCGAAAGTTGTGTCGGAATTTCATTTAAGCCAGAAGGTCATTCTTCCGGCGTTCTATCCTCCTCCACATCCTGGTAAGGAAGAGGAGAGCCTCCATAGGTTGGATCTTAGGAGAGCTTTAAGTTTCTACATCTCACGCATGTCCCGGGTCAGAGTGGACGATCAACTCTTTGTAGGATACGCTGGAAGGCGTTTGGGACAAGCTGTTACTAAGCAGACTTTGTCTAGATGGATTATCTTGACAATATCTGAATGTTACCGCTTGGCGGGTAAGGACCCTTCGGTAGGCTTACGGGCCCATTCTACTAGAGGTGTGGCTGCCTCTACTGCTCTGCAGAGGGGTGTTCCCATTCGTAACATTTGTGAAGCAGCCACATGGCCTCTGTCCATACTTTTGTAAAACATTCCCTGGATTCTATCCATGGGCAAGCTTTTGGCAAGGCGGTCCTTTATTCTGCAATTTAATTGGGCATTCTAAATTCTTACATTCTAAATTCTTTTCCCACCTTCATACGTTGGTACTGCTTTGGTCCGTCATAGATGTGGAATACGTCAGAGGAACCAATCCCTTCGAAGAACAAGTTACTTTCTTACCTGGTAACGTTCTTTCGATGGGATGTTCCGACGACTTATTCCACATCGTTCCCTCCCAGCCTGCCCCGCTACAGAATTTCTTATGCGATTGCAGCTTACATTTCCGCAAGGCTTTCTTTAGTTATTCGGGCAGAAGATTGGTGCCACATGTTTTGGGACAAAACTAAAACTGAGGCTACGGGCGTCGTGCGTCCTACTTATAACATCCGGTGACGTTGGCTCGACGAAGGCCCTCGAGGACAGCGTATCGACGCAGGATGCAGATGCCGAAAATGTTTCCGAAGCAGCACAGCTGTGCTGATACATGGTCGGAACATCCCATCAAAAGAACATTACCAGGTAAGAAAGTAACTTGTTCATTCGAAACAATGCCTGATACCAGAAGATGCACTTAAGACAGCAAAGGATGAGTATGATACTCTAAAGTCCTTAGGTCAGCTCACGAACAAGCCCAATGGGCAAAGAGGTAACGGCAGCTTTCTGGGCCAAAATTCTCAGAGGGGATCAGGATACAACCAAGGCCAAAGTTCCTATGGCAACAACCAAGGACACGCCTTTCAGGGCTATCCACGGGGACAACGTAGAGTTTGTGGTAATCGAGGCAGGGGCCCAGCTCGAGGTGGCACCCCACCTCAGAGCAAGTGACATTCCGCTCCAGGTACCCTCCCATGCATCTCCAGTAAGAGGATGCATTTCCAACTTCACCCACGCATGGTAGGGTACCACCTCAGACAGATGGGTGCTGTACACGGTAGCAGGGGGCTACTGCATAGAACTTCTTCAACGTCCTCGCGACCACTCCCTGAGACAAAAGCGGATCCTGCTAGAAGACATAACAGCGCTTCTATAGAAGGACGCCATAGAAGTAGTCCCAGCCAACCAGGTAAACGGGGGTATTCATTCAACTTACTTCTTTGTGCCAAAAAAAGATCGAACTATACGCCCAGTATTAGATTTCAGGCCTGCGAACAAGTATGTCAAGCCACAAAAGTTCTGCATGACTACACTACAAGAGGTAATCCTGCTTCTAAAAAAGGGAGATTACATGGCAACACTGGATATGAAAGATGCCTATTTTCATATTGCAATGTTCCCAGCGCACAGAAGATTCTTGCGTTTCAAGATAGCGAACCAGCACTACCAATTCAAGGTGCTGCCCTTCGGTATAGCCTCGGCTCCAAGGGTATTCACCAAGGTACTGGCGGTGGTGGCAGCGCACCTGCGCAGGGAGGCAATCCCAGTGTACCCTTATTTGGACGACTGGCTCATAATAGTGGAATCGCCTCTGATTTACAGACAATACATCCAAACAACTATCAACATCCTCTTTCAGTTGGGCTTCTCAATCAATGAGAAACAGAGGAAGGATTGGTCTTTCCCTCAGAGGAGAGAATAAGGAATTTGTTACTGCAAAGACCACATTATCAGGCCGTCCGCCAGATAAGGGTGCGGAAAGCGATACGTTTAATAGGCACGATGGCATCATGCAAATACCTGATTCCCCACGTGCGCCTACGCTTGTGACCCATAAGGGAGTGGTTGGCGAAACAATGGTCTCAGGCAAGCGGTCAGTGGGACGATCTTGTGGTCGTTTCGTCAACACTGGTACAAAATCTTCGCTGGTGGACGAGAGAAAACCTGACGAAGGGGAAACCCTTCTACGACCCACAGATACAAGCAGTGGTCACAACAGATGCCTCACTGGCAGGGTGTGGGGCTCACTACCTTCACCACACAGCCCAGGGTCTGTGGTCTCACACTGCAGCTCAGAACCACATCAATGTGCTGGAACGTCTAGCAGTATTGAAAGCCCTGCAGGCGTTCGGACCCCATTTAACAAACCTGCCAGTGCAGATCCTGACGGACAGCACCACAGCAATGTTTTATATCAACAAACGGGGGTACACGCTCTCCAAATCTATCCAGACTTGCACAGAAAATCTGGAAATGTGCACTCGCATGGAAAATGTTCCTGTTATCACAACATGTTCCAGGGGAGCTCAACGCTCTTGCAGACTCATTGAGCAGAGATCCCCTACCAGAGGAACACGAGTGGCGTCTAAACGAAGAGGTCGTAGAACACCTCTTCTCTCTATGGGGTTTTCCAACTATAGACTCATTCGCCTCAAGCGAAAATCGCCAATGCCCAGACTTTGCTTCCAGGTTCCCCCAGCCAGACTCCTGGGGGAACGCCCTATGGATGAACTGGTCAGGGAAGTCTGCTTACGCTTCCCCCCCGCCCCCCCCCCCCCCGACTCCCCTAATGAGGAAAGTGGTGAACAAATTGCACAAAGAACCGATCATGCTGATCCTTGTTGCTCCTATGTGGGCAAGACAACCGTGGTATCCACAATCTGCGCAGACTGGCGATTTGCGAACACATCAAACTCCCGTGCCAGTGCAACCTACTCACCCAGCACAGAGGACTAACATTGCACCCACAACCACATTCTATGAACTTGGCAGCATGGCTCCTGACGTCATAGAGTTCGGACATCTCAATCTACCACAGAGATGTATGGATATCTTCAAAGAGTCAAGAAAACCTAACACTAGGCACTGTTCCTATGATAAATGGAAAAGATTAGTAATTTGGTGCCAAAATAAGCAAATCAACCCCGTTGATTGTACTCCTTCAAACATTCTAACCTATATGCTCCACTTACTGGATGCAGGGTTAGTGTTTAACTCACTAAAAGTACACCTGGCAGCTTTGTCAGCCTACACCACTTCCAATAACAAGGTCTCATGATGGAAGGTACCAGTCATCAAAGCATTTAGGGAAGTGGTAAATAGACTCCATCCTCCAATTTCTAACCCACCGCCAGGTTGGGACCTTAATGTAGTCCTCGCTAAGCTCATGGGAGCCCCCCCTTTAAGCCGATGCACAAGTCTAGTCTCAAACACTTGACTTATCAAACTGCCTTCTTAGTAGCCATCACTTCCATAAGAAGGGTCAGTGAAATCCGAGCTCTGTCAGTGGAGGATCCTTTCTTTACTATACATAAGGACAAGCACTCACCCTAGGTTCTCACCTAAATTCATTTTTTCCCAATTCCATGTAAACCAGTCTATTGAGCTACTGGGTTTCTTCTGGGACCCCAAAAGCTCTGCTGAGGTAAAACTCCACACACTAGATGTGAGGAGGGCGGTCCTCTACTACTTAGACAAGACCAGACCGCTAAGAAAAATAGATCAGCAGTTTGTTTCCATAGCGCCAGGCAGAGAAGGAGATTGCATCTCTAAAAATGCCATCTCTAGGTGGATAGTCGGATGTATCCAACTCTGCTATTCCCTATCAAATAAGACACTGCCTTTTACACCAAGGGCCCACTACACAAGAGGTACTGGTACCACTCTGGCTTTCATTGCAAATGTCCCCTTTGACAGTATTTGCAAAGCAGCTACATGGAGCTCTCTACATACTTTCACTCAGCACTACTGCATTGACACCCATTCCAAGACAGATGCACAAGTGGGACAAGCAGTTCTAAGTCATTTATTCGCTCATGAACCTTCTCACATCCCTCCTCCTTCTTCCGCTACTTGCTAATCTATGCACAGCATGTGATCTAAGCAGATTCCACAGCCTCAGAAGGGATGCATTACTCACCGTAATCATATTTTTCTGATGCTTGTATCTGCTTAGATTCACATGCGACCCACCCTTCCTCCCCCCAGAGAGAAGGCGCATGGATGCTTATGAGCTTGTCTGATACGTATCTGCCTGGATAGAACTGTACTCGCGCTACACCTCATGCTACCTCATGTCAGAAAAATAAGCTGAGGGACCTCGACGCGTGAGGGATCATGGGTACAGTGGACGTCACACTAGGGATTGTATTACTGGCATGCCCTGTCGACGTCCCTTTTTGAGTTTCGAAAACAACTGTAATACTCTGCAGCTTCCACTAGATGTCGGCCTATGCACAGCATGTGAATCTAAGCAGCTACAAGCATCAGAAATACGATTACGGTGAGTAATGTATCATATATATAGAGATCTATATATATATATATATATATATATATATATATATATTTATTTATTTATTTATTTATAGAGCGCTTTACACCAAGGCGCTGTACAATGGAACAACAAAATACAGAGTAATAACAACAAATAACAATGTGAGCATAGTGGCAACTTGAATCATTAAACGACAAAACAGTGCAAAGAGCAATTTACTGAGAGGGGGGAGAAGTGGAGTGCGAACAGGAGAGTGAAGGGAGGGCCGGGGAAGGATTGAGTGAGAGTAGAAGGAAGGGAGAGAGAGTGTAAAATAGAAAAGGGGAAGGTGGAAAGGGAGGGGAGGGATTAGAAGAGGGGAAAGACGGGGGAGTAGAGAGGGCAGGGGGGCTTCAAGGTGGGGAATGGAGGAGGAAGGATTTAAGGGAAGTGCAAAATGAGATGAGGGTAGTGGAAGAGCGGATTGAGAGGGGGAGAGAGTTCCAATGCAGAGGAGCAAGAAGTTGGAAAGAGCGGAACCGGGAGGAAGCGCACGGGGAAGGAGGTACAGAGAGCATATATATATAATATATATATATATATATATTTCTGAGGCTTGTGGAATCTGCTTAGATCACATGCTGTGCATAGGCCGACATCTAGTGGAAGCTGCAGAGTATTAAAGTTTGTTTTTCGAAACTCGAAAATGGGCGTCGACACAGGGCGTGCCAGTAATACTATCCCTAGTGTGACGTCCACTGTACCCATGATCCCTTACGCGTGTAGGACCCTCGGATTGTATTTTTTTTGTGGCATGAGGAGTAGCGTGAGTACAGGTTATCCAAGGAGAGAGATAGATAAGACTACAAGCATCCATGCGCCTTCTCTCAGAGGGGAGGAAGGGCGGGTGCATGTGAATCTAAGCAGCTACAAGCATCAGAAATACGATTACGGTGAGTAATGTATCCCTTCTGAGAAGGTCTTGGACAAGTGTTAGGAACTGAGTTAAAAAGGGCAAAAGTGAACCCGACGGAGGGATGCCAAAGGAAATCAAGGGAAAGTAAATCCTGCATGTGTTTAAAGTTGAGCTATCTATGTTACATGGACAGAAGTGAACACGACAGAGGGATGCCAAGTAAAAGCAAGGTAAAGGGAATCCAGTCTTGTGATGAAGATTTATTGAAACAAACAGTGCTATAAAGACAAGGGTGAGGCCGACGTAGGGGCCTCAGACAAAAGCAAGAAGAAGAGAACTCACCATTGTGAAGGACTTTGCTCTCCAAGCCCTGCCGGCTTGGAACGGATTGCTTTCTGGTGCCTTCAGATTTAAGGGGGTGCTCTCAGTCTTACCATTTGTTACTCTCTGACCCAGGTTTCCCCGTTTCTTGAATTTAACAGTCACTTGTGACTAATTAATGGCTGGCTGAAGTTCTCTAGATATACTGAAGACCGCAATCTTTTTGAAGATACTCCATGAAAGCACAGTATACATGCTACTGTTACCCTAGTATTATAGGTCAAGGCTGAGTAGCACAAATGCATTTGAAGGAAGAGTGTGACTGTGTGCGATTTGTCAATTAGTTAAAATTGTTCTAAGGAAGACTGAGTTTTTTTTTTTAGATGCTTACCTATAATATAGGTAGAACCACCAATTGATACGCAGTCTGTGGTGTTTTATGTAATGTTTATTATTATTTTAAGATGGTAACAATAACTTGCAATTACATATGTAAACAGCAGTAAGTGCCTGCACATGTTTGTCCTCTGGTTATGGAGACAAGCATTGAATAGAAGTAACTCTCCCTCTTGATACTCCGATCTCGTGTCCCCAATCAAAGATAGTTGATGATAAATAATGAACAGTTACCTAGTGCTACTTGTCCTCGGATCATACAGTGCCCATTTGCACTGTAAGAAACACAGCACATGCAACATTATTGAAAGTAACTTGGAACTACAGATCCAGTGA
Organism: Ambystoma mexicanum; assembly: GCF_040938575.1. Classification (NCBI taxonomy): domain Eukaryota; kingdom Metazoa; phylum Chordata; class Amphibia; order Caudata; family Ambystomatidae; genus Ambystoma; species Ambystoma mexicanum. The sequence goes on from NC_090927.1 coordinate 411,546,658, forward strand.
CTATCAAATACCCCACACATGTGCTTTAAGGATACCCACACATGTGCTTTAAGGAATAGAGTTTTTGGTAACCGGATGCCAGAGTTATCAGTGGACAATTATTATTCACTGATTGGAGGAAACCTATTTCTATATGCAAGCTCAGTCACTGTTATGCATTCTTTTTTTCCTTCAATACATAATTTATTGTTCAGTCAATACATAATTTATTGTTCAGTCAATACATAATTTATTGTTCAGTTGGTAGATATTAAACACAGAACTTGGAAATTCACTATGATGGGGATTGATATACGATATGGCATTTATAACGCGCCTCACACAAGTGTTTGTAGGCTCGACAAGACAAGGAGGGGCAAACAGAGAGAGGACAAAACAACGATCTTACTAGGCCTTGTGTCATTCACGCAAGTGCAGGGAAGAGGAAGGCGAGAATTGCCAAGGAGAGTGGGGGGGTTTTGGAATATATGTGCTGATATCTTTAAATAACTAAATAATGTTGATGGGAAATGCCATTTATAATTGAATTATGAACACTAGAAGAGCATGCTGATTAAAACAAGACTAGGGAAATGTCATTATAAGTGAATTGTAATTAAAACTAGAAGAGTATGTTGATTGAAACAATACTATGCCTTTATATACAGCACCAAACCTAGAGTAGCTTAGAGAGAACATCCCATTTTGAAGTATGTGCTTGTAGTCAGGATGGAGACATGAAACTTGGTACACCAAAGCAGTATTTACTTGGATGCTTATGTTCTGCTACCTTAGTACAATTGTACATAGCCTTGCTTACACCACCCTAAGTATATTTAGACACAAACATAAGAAGATATTTCATGCGCATGATGATAGAAGAATGTTGGTCTTCATTTTATTTAGGATAAACGTGTGCTGGAATCTCTGAAAGATGGAAGAAATAAACCTTTGTATGTAGGTTTGGCTGGCTCCAGATAGAAAACTATTGTACTAATAGCAAGGAGTGAAATCTTCCTTGAAATAAGAGTTTCAAAACTAAGGACAAAATACATTATATTTAACAGTTATGGGCTATTTAAGTGACAAGTTGAAACTTGATTGAGCTTGAAGGAGCGTCAATTACTAACAAGTACTTTTTGTTAATGCCCCTCTTATGTTACTTGTTCATTGCACTCCCTTTTATCATCACTGAATGGATTTACAGTGAATTCTGAGACTCCTGATTCCAGGTTAATTTAAGAGGTCCCGCAGGAATTCTGGGATCTCTAGTTTACCATATTCTCTTCTAACCCCATATTGTACATTGAGGTGTGATACTGCATCTCCTGCTGAGCAGTGGGTCTGCAGGATCTCACCTTGCCCAACCCCAGGGAGCCACATCGGGAAATGGGCAGACTAGCCCCATCCCTAGTGGCCTGCTACTACAACATGAAAGTATGTGGAGTTCAGCAAATTCACCACAGTTTACAGTTGAGACGGAAGAGCAAAGGCCTCTTGAAGTCGGACAACCCTTCCTTGGGACAGGAGGGACGAGACCAAATGTAACCCCAGGAATTCTCCTCCTATGGGTATTCCTTAAGAGTGGGGGAGTAATATAAATATTTGGGGGCCCCTCTGACCCCCAAACACTTAGGAAACTAAGAAGCCAGGAACTCGACCAAAACACATGCAGCACTGGTCCATTTCATGTCCAATAGTTCTCCAAAACACTAGGAGCAGCACCACAGCACTGCATATCGGGCACATCTCTGACTGTGGCCATGTAGTTTCAGACAACAAATGGCAGAACACTGGCATTCAGTTGGCTCCACAAACCCAGGTGGTAGACTCCAGAGCAGCAGCACCAGGTGGCCATTGAAGCACCTGATCTCCAAATGCCGGTTAGCCTTAAAATGGTGCTTGACCCCTTTGAACCTCGGTTGACTATGCACTATTTAAATCTAAATAAAATATTTTTTTAAATGGCCAGAACACTCCAGCATTCCATTAAACCATTAACATTGTTACTGAGACCCCCAAGTGCAAATTCAGCAATTACTGAGCAGTAAGTTAAGGGAAAGTTGTAACACCTCAATGTGATGACTGGGAAAGTGAAACACATGAGGAGTAAGTGGAACTGTTTAATAAAGCTCAATCACAAACACAAGCCTAGCAGGGAAATAGACCCGTCCACTGGAAAAGTAATTGGAACAATTGCTCTTACAGCATCTGTATGGAAATGGACAGAAGCTTCCACACTTTGGAGCTTTATTGGTGTCCCCAGGTAATGGCGACTAAGTCAGAAGCTTAGTGAAAGGAGACCTGAAGAACAAGAGCCTAGGGAACCTCGGGCGACCAAGCCAGGAGAGCCCCAGGAACGAAAAGCTAAGACTCCATAGGTGGCCAAGACATGAGGGTTTCACACAAGAGGGTAGTGAGCAGGGCACTCTATCCCAGTCTATGCATGAGGCTAAGTGAGTGTGGTGATATAGACATAGAAGAAGAGGGGAGCAAGCAGGGCACTATGTCCTCCAAGATTATTAACAAAGGAGAAGCAGGAGAAAGGCCAGGTGGGAATTCTAGCCCAGATACTGGTGGTAGTTGCAAGACTACTAGCCCAACTACAAAATGTTAAGTTGGATTTCTTCAATTTGGCCTGGTTGACCGTTCCACCCTAGTTATGGAGTACAGGGATACTCTGGGAGGTTAGCCAAAACTCAATCAAAGCAGTCAAAGCTATTCTCAGGAGAATGTGAGTGGTGTCAGGGGTACACAATAAGGCCGCACAGTGAAGCACACAATAATCCCACTTGGAAAGGTAACTACAAAAATACTCTATTCAATATAGGCCCAAAATACACAAACTAAGAAATGAAACAAGCAGGTTTTACTATCACACTGCTCTCAATTATAAAACTTATGTACAGTCACTTTTAGGTTTGTAGGAATGGATACAATAACTTGGTCAACACAAAAGAAGGTAAGTAATGATGCAGTAGAATGATACCAGTTCACAAGAAAGACCCTAACTTTATAATACCAATCCCTATGATGTATTAGGCCTTGTGCCTAAAAGTCACAAGGCTTCTTCTTATGACAGGGGACAGATGAAGGAAGAGTAGTTGTTGTGGTGGTGAATAATATTCTAGAAGATTATTCAACAATGTTACAGGTCAGTAAAATTATTTTCCTATCTTGAAGGACAGTTTTTGGATCAAACTATCAAAAAGCTATGGAATGGAATAAACCAAAGTTTATTTTAAGGTTTATTGTAGGTGAGACAGGGCGGTTGAATGCTTTGCGACTACTCCGCCCCTGACTCCAATTTTCCCAGTTGACTTGATGGGTCGACTGGGGGTCGCTGGCTGTCAGTTTTCCCAACATTTGTTTCCGGTGCAGGATGTCTACGGATTGTGGACCTAGGATTTCTGCTTTCAGCTGCCGGTGCAGGATGCAACCCCCGGAGAAGGTGTTATGGAGATTCTTCATTTTTATGTGTAATCCCTTCTCTTAGTGAGACCCCCAGCACCTTTTGCTGGACTTCTTGACCTTTTTCTTTATATCCTGAATGAGTGGAGCCTTTTTCCACTCATTCATGCCTATGTGCTCCGTCTTTTGGAACTCTGTTTTACCTTTACTATTGTTAGGTAATATTTTCATATTTGTGATAAATCTTCCTGACCTATGTCAACCCCAGAACTTGGACTTGGGGATTATTTCTCCTTGTCCCTAGGTGAGTGGGAATCTTTTTTTCCCTCTCACCTAGTCTTATACTCTATTTTTTTGGTGGCCTTTTTATGTCTTTCTGTGGTGAATAATTGGATTTCTAATTTTCTATGTCCTTTGGGCTTAGGCTGGGTTGCTCCTTTGGGCTTCCCTGTTAATTTCTCTTTAATGTACTTGGGTGAACTACTGTTCCCAAGGGGTGAAGAGATTTTCATCCCCCTTTACATTTTATACCCCACCTTATGTTATGTTAATGTTATGGTTAATGTTAAAGGATATTTGTACCGCACACTATAACCACCAGAGTGGTCCCCTGGCGCTCTGGCGGCTCTGAAAAGCGAAGGGGGGTTGAGTTAGTGGGAGTAAGCGGGGAAAGTGCAAGATAGGACTGATGTGCTGTTGGCAGCTTCAGCACGGTTAACACCGTTCACTGGGCTTGGGGTGTTTTCCGGTCGGTAGACGTCACGTGCTGTTGTACGAGTCTATGTGAGGTTTGTTTTGTTGTTGCAGTGTACTGAAGTTTGTGCGGTTTGTTGTTGTGTAGGGTTGTGGTTGTGTTTGGTTAGAGTTTGAGAGGTGTAGGCAGAGGGGTGAAATTGTTAGTGGATTGGTTATTGGCATCGCTATCTAGAGGCAGTGTTCTGCATTTCCACGTTCTTTCTAGGTGTGGGGCGCGAACATCACTGCATGTCTATCTAGCTCCGGCAACAGCCGATATTCACTATCCCCTCCCATAAATGACGCTCGCCAATATTCACAATTGTGCACAAACTCAGTCCCTGCCAACCTTTTGGAACCTGTCAGTATGTGCGACTAGCTGGTATTTGCGATTACACCCAAATCTGGCCTCAATAGCAATTCCCAATGCACACTCTTATGTGGAGTGCTGGGGGGATGCAATGTGTCCCCTTGCTTATTACCTGTAGCATTTTTGTTACAATTGCAAGTTTACTTGAATGGCTGGTGGCAGTGGTTTTATCTTAGTGACTTTGTAGTCTTCATTACTCGCAGACTGTTAAATCAGCCTCGGTAATGCACAGAACGGCCACCATTTTGCTAAAATGGTGGACTCCTTTTTTCGCCATTTCTCATTTGCTGGGGTCTACCCCTGCCATTGTAGGTGGGAATGACCTCAGTAGAAGTTTTGTCTTCAGCAGGAAGCCTTTGAATTACACACCCAGGCTCTAGAGTGTCTGAAAAGGCAGGAAGCGAGGGAGTTGTTCAAAACTCTGCAGCCCTTTCTTTCACCTGGTCTGAAAGGAACCTAGTTTCAATGGGGGGCTGGCTGTCCTAATTGGACAGCCAGACCGCCCCTTTTTGTAAACTGCAGGGAGAGATTGCAGAGTTTGTGTTGTAGTTCCTAATAAATACTCTGAACCTAGAAGCTGCTGACAAGTCGACCACTAGAGCTGATCCGAAGAGGAAGATGAAGAAAAGACGTCTGTAGCAATTTTCAGTGACTGGAGAGCCTGCTGTCTTACCGGAACCTGATCCAACCCTTCCTACTAATTGATCTGGGGGTCCCGAGAAATGATGACTCCTACGCAGAGGCTGGTGAGATCCACTAGTCACAAGAAGTCCTGCATTTTGAGCCATCTCATGACGTGCTGAGACCTTGCTGGGCTGCAAACCACCAATACCCTAGGACCTCGAGCCTGAGTCCGCTGGATGGTCTTCTGAAGTCCGAATACGTCTGAAACCTTGGTGAACTCCTGCTGGATCTCCAAAGACACGATTCGAATCCCTGAAGTCCCCTCACAAGAGTGCATACCGAGAGAGTGAAGAGAATCTGACCGGCGATATTCGTTCTTCATCTGGCTGCTGTAAAAAGGCACCTAATCCACAGGGCCACAAGAATCTGAGAAGAAACCTTTGCTGGAAGCCTCCTCCGACGACTACTGCTGCAATTTCCCATTCAGTGTCCAGTTCTTTCGTCTCCATGCAGGATCCAAGACTGAGTCCTGTTCTGCTGCATCCTGAAGGCATCCACCCAGAAGCTCTTCTTTTCTCCTAAGGTACTCTGTGGGCTTGGGTAATACTTAACTTAAGTCTGGTGTGCATCCTATGAGGCTGGGGTGTTTCGTGGGGTTGGGAGTTTGCCCATGCCACTTGCCCAGGTCTATTGGCAGAGCACAAATAGGGAGCCTTCTGTGAAATCCCTGAAGCCATTAACTAACTCTGAAAGTTAATATGTACTTGTTTCAGAAGATCTCCCATGGGGCGTTAACTGGAACGTTGACTTTCCTGCAACTGAACTCTACCTGAACCTGCCTACAGCTAGCACGTAGACCACTAGGGTCCCATCTTCTGCCTCAGAGAGACCTCATGCAATAGACTTGGGAAGGACTGGATAAGAAAAGATCTACCTTGAAAGTATAACACGTGTAAAAGTGCTCACTTGCTAAATAAGTTAGTGTGGCAACTTTATCTCTGTGAAAGAAGTTGTTACAAAGTGCCATTAAGTGTATGCTTAACTTTGAGTTGCGTTCGCCCCTCCAAAAAGTGTATAATTGAATGGTGTTCCCCCCTTCTAAAAAGTCATGTGTTGGTGCTGTTTTATCATTGCTTAACTGAATGAGTGTAATTGCATACCAATAGGGTCTCCAACCTTGAAATACATGATGTCTTTCTTAAAGTGTAACATTGAAGGAGACGTAGACAACAGATTCAAAGTTGAACTCTCTTTTATTAAAGAAACTGTCAGGATGGATTAAGACCTAACTTTCCCTATACTAAGGTCTGATATCCCTACCTAAAGAAACTAAGGAAAGTCAATGTCGGTTAGTTCAACATAAAAATCTGTCTGTATGCAAATCCTATACTTGCCCTCACAACGAACACCAAAATAATGTGTAGGAACATCAACTATAACTCAAAATAGTGTTCCAGACATAAAGTTCTGAGCTACTTCAAGCTCTGGCTTATTCATCAGCTTTCTCTCGCAAATGTCAAGTTCACTACAAAGTTCAATTTCTCTTCCTGTTAGCATCAGATGAAATACAGTTTATAAAAGTTAAGGTGCCCTTCTCCAAGTTCAATTCAATGCCAGGGTAATTCAGTTCCGGGACACCAAAACGTAGGGTTCCCGTCCACAAGCTCAATGTTCATATGCAAAGAAAGTATCCTTGAGGCTTTTGTCTTTTAGATGAACTTGTATAACTCATGGTCCCTTCCCCAAATCTGATGTTTATCACCATTGGATTTCTTAATTTCACCACCGCAAGTTTCCTTGTTAACACTGAGAAGTTCCCTGGTCAAAGCGCAGTTTTCGACCACACGGTCCCCCCATTACAGGCCACGCTTCCAGGGTTCAAGATGTGATTCACCCAACAGTTTTTTAAAGTGCAGCTTCACAACTTTGTCGCATTGGTTTCTTAAAGCCTTCAGTGTAATTTCCTTCTTAAATTCTAATTCATTGTTCATCAGTGGTGTTCAGCCTATATCATTGTATTTAAAGAAATAGTTCATCTGGTTTTAGGTTTGCTGTCATGTACTTCAATATGTCTTTGCTTCTGATAAAGATGTCTTTTGCTCCATTCATTCAATTTGATATTCAACCTAAGTTTCTTTCACTACTTTCATTCAATGTGTTATTCAATTGAAGCAAATTGGTTCATTTCATTTAGTACTCTTACTTTGACTTGTTTCATTCAGTTCTGTGATTCATTATCAATAAGGTTAGTTTCATATAAGTAACATTGTCCATTTCATTCAATGCGTGAAGTTCCTTTCATTAGTTTCATTTAGTTTGGTATTCAATATAAGTATTTTGCTTTGTTCCATATATCACTTTACTAGCATTTATTTAATTCAGCTTGGAATTCGGCATAAGAACGTGCTTCGTTTCATTCATTTGACCGGTATTGCATTTTCAGTATTCTTAGAGCACCCCAGGTATTGAGAGGGTCCGAGACATTTACCCTGTATTGGCAGCTCCCTCTTTACACTTTCGGTTTCCAGGGGGCAGCCACATAGCCGGGCGCTTCACAATGCACTTGCCACCTGTTCTGCAGGGCTTTGCCTTCGCCTTTCTGCAGCACCAGCTGGAGAACCTCTGATCCGTATACACCTTGCAACGGGATTCCTAGGACTTCTGATGGCGTATTGGCTTCTCAGCTTCTCGTCCTACACAACTTCCACTCTGGTCCGCTTGCTTCGGCTTCTGCCTCCATTCTAATGTTTGTTTGCAGTTTCCCTTTTTATACACCTGAGCTTTACTAATAGGCTGCATGTGGAAGTTAAGGGCTTGCCTTGCCTGACCTTAATAAAACCAATTAAGGGGACATGCCTGACTTTCACGCCTCTTCTTTGACCCATTATTTGAATGGGAGGTAATCTTCATGGCTCCTATTTGTCTCTTTCTTGTCTCAGTACTGTCATGCATTATAAAAGGGGAGAGAAGCGGAAAACATTTATAATGACCCATAAAGGTTGGGGGGAAGATCGGGTTGGCGATCCTGAGGATAAGGGGGATACCATGTCTTGCCCAAAGGTACCTCACTCCCAATCCCCAACGTCCTCCACCCGGGTGATCCTCCTTCGCTTGTCCACCCGCAGGGTCCGGTTCCAATTGCGATGGCTTTCTCTGGCCACCTGCATAGGGGGTCCACAGGGAGTAGGAGTGAGAAAACCCTCAAATTTCTCACATCACCTTGAATAGGTGCTGCTTTTCTAAACTTATAACATTGGGTTGTGCTTCCTGAATTGCTTTGGTGCTAGTCTAAAATAGTTTCATAATGTTCATACTTACCTTAGAAACTGTATTATACACTTCTAAAAAGTATACTGGGTATAACTAGCTATCGGATAAAAGATAGTTATGTGCCAATAGGTTAATTAATTACCTTGAAAGACATTGGGCCACATTACGAGTGACCCGGTCCGCACCTTTTCCAAACAGGGTCACTCCGAGTCTGCCGGTACGGACACTGAACAACCGGCAAGCCTGACCTGCCGGTAGTTCAGTTCAGGTTTTTCACTGTAGCACCGTTCACAACGGTGCTGGTGCTTTAGTGTTCCCATTCCCATGGAGTCCTATTGTACTCCATGGGAATGGGAACTTACCGTACTGCTGCCGCCTGTGATATCCCGGTATCACTGGGATGTCAGGTGGCGGAAATGGTAAAGTGAGGTAGGGGTAACCCGCTGGGTTACCGGCAACCTTGTAATGAGGGCCATTGTGTCTTTCTTAGATGTAATTGGGTTTTGCTTTTCCTGCTTTGCTTAGTGCATTATAAAATAGTTATTGAGTGTTCATACTCCTCATTCAGTAGCTTGAGGCCACTCAGAAAGTATATGAGTTGTTTTACCTGCTCTTAACTGAGTTCTAAAAAGTAATGTTACAGGTGTATACTTGTAACAGAGTTGGTTTATTCTGTGATTTCATAACTGAGTGTCACTGCATGATTGACTGGGTCAACTACTTTTAAAATATGTATTGTATTCTGAAAGTATATTTACCCTGGTCTTATTCCCCAAGAATAGGATATTACTATCCTGAATGTATAACCTTAGGTTTGACTTACCTTGACTTGCTTCTTGGTCCTCTAAATAAGGTTATACCTTGATTTGCATACCATAGGTATTGAGTTGTTTTTTATGATTGTGATTATATGATGGATTATATGATGCTATAGTACTTGCTTACCCAACAATTACCTTGGTCTACGTGTATTCAAATAAACACTTTATTTTTTACAATACTTGGGGCCTCATCACGACATAACAGTGTTGCTGCCGCATTTAAGGGCTGGCCCGATCATGAGTTGGATGCTAAATGGGCTGTTTTACCTCCAGCATTTTGCGGGAGGTGAAAATCCCATTTAGCGTTCTGTTTCCGGCACAATACCGCCGGCTGAATTAGCGCACTGTATTTGCACCAAAAATGCCCCATTGGGTCAAATTGACCCAATGGGGAATGGGGATTTACTCTTAACGCCCAACCCGTGATCCAGCGCTAATAACGCCGGACCGGGTGGCGCTAAGGCAATTACAGTTGGGCAGTATCACCCCCCGGATACCGCCCAACTCGTGATGAGGACCATAGTGTTTCAGTGTTTCTTTGGACCATATGTATGCTACAGCCCTCACTTCCTCTTAAGATAAGTGTGGCTGCTCTGTCCATGCTATCACATTCTCCGGTGGTACAGCCATATACAAAAAGTGGAGCTTATTTACTGCCTCAGGTGTATGGTTTTATAAAACCCTTAGTTAGACTTTAGAAAATCTGTCCTAACAACTATGGAGTCTACTTTCCTCCATATTTCTTTTAAGGCGTCAGTGTTTTACTTTTGGAGGACACAGCTCCTTATGCACAGTTTTGCTGGGAACCCTTTGAGGTTCCCCTTTGAGATTCTTTTCTTATCCTTACAGTTCTTAAGGATAGAGGGATACTTTGTATCCCTCCTAAAACGTTATACTCTGACATATTAGCACACACCATCTTATGTGGATTGCCAAGGGGCTACCTAGTATCCCCGTTCTCTCTGCTCCTGTGTCTTTTTAGTCGCATAGGCAACTCTCTAGTTATGGCTGGTGGCAGTGGATGTGTTCTACCAACTTGTGTGCTATTTTCTTTAGCATATACTTTATTCACAGTCTCGATTGTGAACAACAGGGTCATCAATGTTGTAACAAGGTGGCTCCTTTGTTTTTTTGCCATTTCTAGCATGGTTGTCCCCTGTTAGCGCTTCTTCTACCATGCTGGTAAGGGGAGGTCTGTGTGTGTGTTTTGACTTTGGCAGAAACCCTTGGGTTTCCCTGCCTAGGCTCCAATGTGTCTGGGCAGGCAGGAGGTGGGGAGGAGTTATTCACTCCCCTGCCCTTTGTCTGCCTGAGTGCCTCAATCGAACCTGCCCCCACTTGCGGGACTGGTTGTCCTGATTGGACAGCCACCTGCCCCTTGCTGTAAACTGCTGAGAGAGAGACTGCAGAGGAGTGTGTGCTGCAACTGAATAAAAGGTGAGAATCCTGAGATGAAAGGCAAGTCGACCACTGGAACTTGAAGTAACCGAAGCAGACAACCAGAGATGCATGCAGACCTTTTGCAACACCATGAAGCGACCACTGCTGGCCTGACCCCGATTTGTATGCAACTGTAGAGCTCAGAAGAGAATGACTCCTTCCCTTTGGCTGGTGGTACCAACCAGCCCTGAGACGAACTACAGTCTGAGCCATCTCCCAAGGTGCAGTGCCTTTCCAGAGCTGCAGACCGCGAATACCAGGAGACCTCTGACCCATTTGTAGTACAACGTTTTGCTGAGGCCGAATCTGTCCAAGTCTTTGTTGAGCTTCAAGTGAACATCTAGAGACACAATCCAACTCATCCAAGTCCCCTCACCGGAGTGCAGGACTCCAGGAATCAAAGAAGATTGACCGGGTGAAGACCGTCCTTTTTTGGTGCTGCAGGAAAGGTGTCAAAACTACAGACTGACCAGAGAAGAAGAAATCCGTGCCACAGGTCCTTTCTCGAAACTGCAACTGAGACATCATGTTCAGAGTCATGCTTTTCGTCACCAAGACAAGGAATCTGGAAAACCGGGCAATCACTGCTGCACTGAGGAGAATCCAGCCGCAAACATTTCTTCTAACCTAAGGTACTGTGGGGTGAAAAGGTATTGCTTGTCTTAAACCAAGAAGTCGCTCCAGAGTGTTGGAGTGCACATAGAGGTGTCCAGGGTGTGCACTTTTACCTCAGACCCAAGCTGCTGGCCTGTGTCCCTTTTGCGAGTACTTTAACAGGGTTTCCAACGTTGTGCTCATTCTTCTAGCATCCTTACCTAGAGACTGAAAGTATCCATAGGAACTTTTGCTGTTCTGTTGCATCGTAAGACTTTGAGCCCTCTGTGAACTGACTTTTACATAAAGTTGAGGATCAGACTATTAAAGCTTTAGTTTGCTAACAAACTGCCTCTAAAACCTTAAGCTCTGCAACTGTATGACTGACCAACCCTTTTCCTTCCTAAACGATTTGATCTAATGTGGTTTTAATAATAATAATAATAATAATTAGGCTTTTATATAGCGCTACAAACCCTCAGGTATCTGAGCGCTGCTTATTATTACCCACGGTGTGTGGTGCTCATTTATCGACCTCGGAAGGATGAAAGGCTGAGTTTGGCCCCGCCGGGATTCGAACCTGCGTTAACAGGCTCTGCACGGGTGTCAAAGCGGGCGCTCTACTCGCTGTGCCACTTGACCGGCTAACTAAATACAATTACTGTATATCTTTGTCTTCACACAAGTGCGCGGTCGTACCGATAATACTGTAGAACTGTCATTAGTGTGAAACTCTGTAACAATTGTACTGCGAGCAACTACCAACTAAGCAGTGGCCTTTGAAAATTATTTGGAAGTATTCATATGTGTGTTGGTTAAGTGATCTAAGTATTTTTATCTATTCCTTGTATAAATATATATTTTAATATATGTTTATTGGTGTGGTTCTTTGGACTACTGTACTAACTGGGTTCTGTGTACTTACAGCTCACATCTTCCTCCTATGATAAGCCTGACTGCACTGCCAAGGTTCCTTGAGTAGTGCAAGTCTATACCAAGATTTGGAGACCTGTATGTCATTGGGATAGATTTATGAAGTCTTACCTCAAGTCAACTTTAGGGAAACTCCCCTAACACTGGTGTTTCAGCTGGTGGGATTTGTGTAGGTTGGATTACATTGACTTCTGGTTGTATTTTGTTCAAAGAATCCATTCACAAGGCTAGTTACTACACTGTAAAGTACTAAATCATGTCACTATAGAAAATATAAGGCAGAAGCTCTTACTAATCTTGCTGTTAAAAAATGTAAAGATATGTGTAAAGAAAAAAAGGAAAGAAAGCTGAGTTAATCCAAAATGTGTTAGATTAGTCCCTACTCCCAGAATTGATCTGGATAAGAATGATGGACATTATCCCTCATCTTCTAGAAAGTGAGGTAGATGATGTGGATGCTAATGTAATTGTTGATCCACCTCCAAATCGACTAACCTCGCCCCTACCTATGTCGAAAATGTCAGCAGAGCTGGTTCTAGAAATAGAGAAAATAAAAATGCAGCTTGAATTTAGAAAACTGGAGATTAAGGGCCTCATTATGAGACGCGCAGTAAAAACGGGGTCATTACCGGCATGGAGGAACTAGCGAGTCCGTGCTCGTATGACGCCGCTAATAGCGGGTGATTACGAGTGCGCGAGCACGCACGAACCCCCATGCCGGTAATGGCCATACCGCCATGGCGCTAAAGGCCCTCAAACCCCCTGATAGCGTCATCATGGGACCCGACGATACCGCTTCCGCCTAGGAGGCACCCCTTAATACCGACCCGGTAATAACATCATGCTAATACCGGGCTCGTAATACCGGACCCGGACTAACGTCATTGCGTCGGAACGGGAAATGCACCAGCGGCCATCTTTAAAAACACAATCCATTGTCATACTCCCAAACCACCACTGCTAGAGAGGAGAGACCAGGGCCTATCTATTGAACATGTCCAAGGCTACCAGAAAATCGAACCCCCGCCTGCGAAAAAAGCGTTTTTCAGACGAAGAACTGAACATGCTGGCAGACACCCTTGCTGCCCATGCTGAGGAGATCAACCAGCACAACCTGAAAAGGGAGGTGCAGCAACGTAAAAAGGAGATCTGGGAGGAGGTAGCCTGCAAGGTCTCGGCAGTCGGCACCACCCCACAGACAGTCAAGGACTGTAATAAAAGGTGGGATGACCTCCGCCTCAGGGTACGGAACATCCTGGCCAGGAATAGGAGGGAGGCAATGGCCAGAGGCGGGGGTCCCCACTCACCCACAAAACTTTCACGCTGGGAGGAGACGTGCAGTACCTTCACAGAGATGGAGTCCATCGAGGGCTTTGGGGAGATGGAGATGGAGATGGGTGCCGCAACATCTGCAGATGGAGGTGAGTGACCCTGCAGATCCCAGTAGGGGAAACCATGACGTAGCACAAGTGATGTGGAAGAGAGTCTAGGCAAGGTAATGCATGTCCCAACACACACATCAACATATCCTTGTCCAGATGGAGGACCAAACCCTGCCACACTGAAATGCATGCTGAGTGCCAATCCCATTACCAACACACAGCCAACACACACGGACTGTGCCCATGTAATACATCCCACAAACCCCAATACAACGGCATGCCACCTGCTATGCAGCATCCCTGCACTGAGACGTCACGGCACATGCCAAAATGCCCCCTTCATACTACCCTGTGTGACACACCTGTAAGATATGCATGCATGATGAATGAAATTCTCCACAACACCATATAATGCATCTTGCATGTAACACCATCACTGATGCCCTGCATCTCTTCTACCCCCCCGCCCCAGGCACTGATGGAGAGGATGCCAGTGAGGAAACAGCCACAAGGGCATCCACGTCCCGGCACAAGACTACTCCCACAGGCAAGACCATCTCCAGGGCTGCCTCGCAGGCCACACCGAAACCCAGGGCGAGTGCCCAGGCCATGGCCGCACATGAGGGCCCTACATCAACGCCTGACACCGCGACCACGGAGAAGGCAATACCAGTGGAAGGCGAGGCCAGTGGCACAATGTCAGCAGCAACAAGTTTGGTGGGCGAGGCAGCAGCCACTGCCCCATTGAGCGACATTGAAACTGCAGTGGAGGAGTATGTGGACAAGGATGGACTAACCCATGTGGCATGTCCACACTCCCCAAGCCCTGTGTCCAACCCCATACTCAGGACACACCCATCGACAGCATTGCGGATCCTTTGCTCCACGATTCAGACCTCAGCCCCCACTCGCCTCCAGAACAACACTGCCAATGCACACCCGGTCGCAGCACCCTCAACCATTGCTGCTCCCACCACCAACCTTGAGGCACGGCTAGCAAGGGTGGAGGCTAGACAGGACTCGATGTTGGACCTTGTCCGACAATATGTTGCAGAGGGGGAGGACAAAAGGCGTGAGATTGCACAGGCCATAGCAGCGAATACAGAAGCCGTCAATGCCTCTGCCTTGATGATGCGAGATAGTCTGAGGGCCGTCACGCAGGTCCTCACCTCCATCATGCTGCACCTGCAGCAGCTACAACCCACACCAGCCATGCAAATCACCACAGCTTCCACCCCATCGACCACACCCCCATCCTCACACCTGCTTCCTCTGCACCCTCCAGTCCTGTGCATCCAACAAGACAGAGTGCGAGGCACTCAGAAATGCTGCCCCTGGACAACAAGAAATCAAGGAAATAGTGTGGGACAACAATGGGAGTGGGTCAGATGGTGTCGGTGGTGAATGGGTGTATTAGGGGGATTTCATTGGGGGTTGAGGGATTTCAGTGGGGGGTTTTGGGTGTTCTTTGGGGGTTTTGCGATTTCATTGGGGGGTTTTGGGACTTCATTGGGGGATATGGGGAGTTTTGGTGTTGTGGGGGGGGGTAGCACATGTCTGTAGTTGATATTAATACACCCGTTGTGTGAAAAATCATTCAATGCCTGGACATTGTCATTTCGTGTGTGTACATTTAATTCATGACAGTGCACATGCCCAACTCCCCACATTCCCTGTGTGCATGTCCACATGGACCCAGTGTACAATGTGTTACTGACACATATCTATCGACATCCCTGTGGGTCAGAAGTATTCGTCAATCAGTGATTGGCATACTGCACGGCCATCTTGTGCATCACGTACTGGTAGGGGTGCTGCTTCTCCCCCGTCTTCATCCTCATCATCCTCACCCGGTGCATGCTTGCCAATGTCAGGTGGCAGTGGTACATTTCTCAGGACGCACGTGTTGTGCAGCATTGCACAGGCCATGGTGATCTTTGCCACCTTCTCAGGCCTGTAAAGGAGTGCTCCACCAGACCTGCTTAGGCAACGGAACCGTGCCTTCAACAGGCCAAAGGTCTGCTCAATCACAACACGGGTACGAGTATGGACCCGATTGTACTCCTCTTCATGGATGTTCCGCGGGTTCCGCACAGGGGTAAGTAGCCACGGCTTCAAGGGATATCCTCCATCACCTGCAAGGGAATACAAATCCGTCTGTGAGTCACTCTGAGCTCCCACCTTCAGGATTCTCAGCCATGGCCGCAGCTATTTGCTGTTGACATGCATTTGTCCCTGTACGTATGCACAAATATTATTCAGATGCATTGTATATTGCAATATGGTGTGGTAGTCTGGATGGCGTTGTACAGATGATGCAGGGTGAATTCTTGTATGCTGATGTGGATGTACTGTGGTTGCAGGACAATGTTTAGCCTCCCATTTTTGCTGTGTATACTACACTGTCCATGGTCACACTAGCCACATTGGCACAGTTGCAATCATGTTTAGTCATGAATTGTTTGTCATACCGATGGTGTCCAGGTTGTGCGTCTTACATGTTGTCCTTGATATACGGCATTGGTCCAATGTGTGCCAGTGATGTCATGTTCGGGTTGTGAAGTTCAGGTCAGGAGTGTTTAGCTCTGCGTGCATTGTCCACTCACCGCCCATTCCCACCCTGTTGGAGTATGCATCCCCCCACCTCACAACCCTGATGCACTGCCATGGGCCAGTCGGGCAACTCACCAAGCAGCCAGGCACGTCGTCCAGCATGTTGCTCCATGTGACGGGGTAGCATGGAGTTACTTAGCACCATGGCATCATGTGTCGATCCGGGATATCTGGCACAACAATGTGTGATGATCTTGCTGGAGTCACATACCATCTGCACATTGATGGAGTGGTATTGCTTGCGATTGCGATACAGCGCCTCTACGGCATGGGGGACTACCAATTATACATGGGTGCAGTCGTGGGCACCAACACAATTGGGCATGCCTGCCAGTGCATGGAAGCCTACTTTGGTGTCGGCTATCTCCTGGACAGTCAGTGGTAGGGATATGTGGGTGCTAGCGTGCTTCAGGAGGGCATCCAGCACTTGGGGCAGCATGCGTGAAAATAGTGGTTGTGAAATGCCATGCAGCTGGCCCACTGTGTGCTGGTAGGTGCCTGTGGCCAGGAAGTGGAGCACAGACACCACCTTTAGTAGTGGGGGGATGGCAGTGCTGACAATGTCATTGTGTGTGTATCATGTCCACTATGGTGGTGAGGGTGTCCCGGTTCAACCGGTACAGAGTGTGGATCTGCTCAGGGGTTAGATTGAATGGACTGGGTCTGATGAGAGGGATTGGTGGCTGCCTGCGAGGTACTACTGGCTGCACTGGTGGTAATTGCTGGCCCCGTCTCAACCTCCTTCTCCTTCTGCGTCTCCTCTGTGCTGCCTGTTGCTGTAGTTGTTGTATTTGCTGTTGTTGCTGTAGTTGTAGCAGTATAGGCATGTCCTCCAGCCCCATGATTGCAACAGCTAGTGGTATCATTTTGGTGTAGGAAGGGGTGTGGTGTGTGGGTGTACTCCTTTTATACTGGGACAGGATCCATTGACTCCACCTATGGTGATTGTGTGCACCTGTGACAGTTGCCTTGACTGCAGATTGCTGTTTACGGGTGGTCCGCGATGCCTGTATGGCCGCCATCGTGCAGGCCCTAATTACTGCCCTCGCGATGCCGGTAATTGCATGCCCGCGTGAGTTGTGATGTCTTCCTATTACCGGCATCACAGTATTTACTCCGTGAAGGGGTGCGTGTACGCGCGCGTGCCGGTATGAAGGGGAACGGTACGGACGGTATTGGCAGGTTGTCGGGTCGTAATGCTCCGGACCAATTAACGATGCCGGTATTACCATTCCACCTTCCTTTTGTCATTACCTCCATTCTCGTAATGAGACCCTAAGTCTGAAATGCAAGAAAATGAGCTAAGAAAGGAAATGTAACAAAAGAGAAAGAGATGCAGCTTGAGTATGATATGAAAACTTTGTCTCTTGACTCCCCCCTCAATTTCAAAGTCTTCTATGTCTGACACCTCCAGGTTCAAAGCCTGTGTGTATGATGCTCAAATTGATATCTTGGAGTGGCTGGTGTGAAAAACCAAAGGGTGTCTCACTATCTAGACCCCAGAGATCTCTTGCTCAGGTGGCCAGGGCACAGCCATCGCCTTTGGATCCAGACCCTGGGGATTGACAAGTGCGGGTGGATCACCTGGGTGAGGGGTCGAGTGGGGGTGAGACATCCGATGGCAAGACACAGTATCCCTCTCTTCACAACACACCCCTACCCGACTTTTCCTCCACCTTTATAGGTTGTTGTAAGTCTTGACCTGTTCCCTCTCCCCAATTCCAACAGGTACCCACATCAAAGGGAGGCGTAGGAGAACAAACACAACACCCTATATCTCACAACAACAAAATCGTTCCCCTTCTGGCAATATTTTTACCCCCTCTCGAAAAATCTACAAGTCCCACAATTCCTACCTCCACTCTAGAAATCCCATTTACTAAACCACTGCGACGAAGAAGAGGCGAGAGGGAGCTATGAAGATTGCCCATAGAAACCAATGCACCCACTCGCCATTTTGTCCCGGTAATGAGGCCAGGCAAGATCAGGCCCCCCTTTACAATCATTCCCACCTGAAACTTTATAACTCTACCAGAAAGTATAAAAGGTGGAACACAGACACACTTTGAGCAAGCTGGGGATGCTGGGTGGTGCACAGAGGCTGAGAGTAGTGAATTTGAGCTGGAGAGACCCTGGAAGGCTAGGAAGAAGAAAGACTGCCTAACTTCTTGGCCTATGAGTACAGGGGCGGCTGCAGCGTGAATGGGGCGTTGTAACTCCAGGGAGCCAATCCAGGGGCAGCTGGGGGTTACCTGGCAGTGCCCACACCAGAGCTCCTCACCTGGGCAAAACAGGAAAGCCCAGGCCTTTTAGGGGCAGGTGGCCAGTCCCTGACCTCAACAAGTATCCCCTTTACCTCCTGCAGTTCCCAAAACCCTGCAATGCTCTATAGGGGAGCTGACAAAGTGGGATCAAAATAAGAAAAGTGTTTTCTCCAGCTTGGGATCTGGCATGGATTCACATGCTCATGAATATTCCCCGTCGTCAGGCTGGGAATCCTTGGTAAAAAGAAATAGCAGTTTCACTTTCACTTAAAAACTGTATTTCTCCTCTAAACCAATCACTGTCCTCCAGGTCATACTGCCCCCATCCAATGACATTTCTCTCCCTAAACCCCTCTTCTGGCAGACGTCTTCAGATGTTTACCGCACACTTCACTGTTAAGAGCCCTCGAGTTTGCTCCACGAGCTATTTGTACGTTTTCTCGTGTTTTCAACAGAAAAAGTAAAATGTGTATTTCAAAGTAGCCTCTGTGCTATTTTCTTCATTTGCCAAAAGCGGGAACCCGTTTTTGGGGAAGTTCTGCGCCCCTCAAGATCCATCGAAGATGCTACAAGGCCATCTTGGGCCTACTTCGCGCTATCCGACCATGACGGAGGAGAAGGAGGGAAGGTTGTAAAGAAGACCGGTGGGGGGGTCTGTACTTCTGCTCTCTATATGGTAGAGGGGAGGCACAGAGGACCCCAGCCAAGATTCTCTAATACGGTAGCGATGGACGAGCAATCAAGGCCTAGCTTCTCAGGAGGTGATGCAGGCTGGTTCTTAAGTACAGTGTATCCCCAAGCCCCCACAAAGGAATGTCCACACACTGTATTACTGAAAACACAGTCTTTATATAATTAATATTCAAGGGTTATGTACACTTATCACAATAACGCACTTTGTGCTCAGGAAAATCAGCAATGGTAAATATCTACAATTCTAAAGTGGTACCACTAATATTAGACCTCATTAAAGTGCATTCACAATACTGTAGAAATGGCACACAGATCAATAAGAAGGAAACCAGCAATAGAGAGAGGAGAGATAACAGAGGGTTGAAACAATAGGCAGAATACTGGCCCTTGCTACTGGGCACAGTTCTGTGTGGAGATCCCCCCACCTGGGCAACCTGCAAAATAAAGAGATATAACCCCAGCCCAGTCCAGATATTGTTCAATAGTCTATTTTTCTCCTATAATGTTTTTACCCCCCCAATGTACCTGGTGGAGTCGAGTTCCTCGAAAAGGCGTCGACAAGCGTCGAGGGACTCGCTGTTCGGCGACGGGGAATCGACGGCCCTTCTTGAATGCCTTCCTTTTCAGGCGGGAGGCACGGGGCGTCGAACGTCCGTCGACGAACGAGGCCGAACGTTGTCGAAGAGGCGGCAGCTCCGTCCGAGCGGTGCTCGTCGGCGTCGGGGCGTCGGCGTCCTGCAAGGCGGAGGTGTGCGGGGCACCTCGATGACAATAGTTCTGGACCGCAAAGATTGTAGAGACGGGAGCCCAGCAAGGGCGTCGAGTCGTCCGAGTCTTTGGGGTCGTCGGGTGGCGGGAAACCCACCGGCAGGTTTCTCCTCGGCGCGTTGGTCGTCCTCGACTTTCTCCGGCAGGATAAGCGGTCGACGATGCGGTCGAGAGAGTCCTTCGATTGAATGTTCTTAGGCAATGGAGCGGACGGCTCCGATCGTCGGCGGCACGGCGTCAAGTGGTTCCCACGGCTGGGCAACACAACTTCGACGGGCCTCCAGCGGTTACACAGACCTGCGAACCCTGGTCGACGGCAATGGACTTCGACAGCGTCGATGTCCGGGTGCTTCACTTCGATCTCCTCGGCGGTCCCGTCTCGGGTCGGCAGCCTTTCGAGGGTCTGACTTCCAGGGCGCTTCGGCGAAGATTCAGCGGTGCTCGATGGTCCCTCGGAGCACGGGAAGAGGGCGCCTTACCAGGTCCTCTCTCGGGTCAGTCCTCGACGATTTCGACAACCTTCAGTTCCGTCGAAGCAAATGCCACAGCAAGTCTTCTTCTTCCAGCTGGACGTCGAGGATCAGCAAATCCAGTTACTCTTGGGTGGAGACTCAGCTTCTGAATGCTTCTGAACAATTTCCAGTGGTGAGAGGTCCCCAGATATACTATTCTGTCTCTCATCCACACTGCTGGCACACACACAGCAGCCAATCACACAGAAGGGCATTCATGCAGTCAGTCAGCCAATCAGGCACACAGTGCATTCAGGCCACACTCCTCCCTTTCAGACACTCACAACAAGGAATGTGGATTGGGACAAGTACCCAGCCATTCAACACTACACACTGCATTCAGGCCAGTTTCGGGCAGGGCTGTCTCAGTCTTTGTCTCTCATGCCAGAAACCAGACAACCACAACAAGGAGTGTATATTGGTCACACACTCCATTCACCCAGGTCCCACCCACAGGAGGTACCCACAACATACAGTCACTGGGAAGGCTCCAGTCAGTCTAGCTGGGCCTTCACAACAACACCATATATGGAACTTCCACCCAACAGCCAGTCAGGGGGAAGGGACAGAGTCAGGGCATCCCAGGACTTTGGGAAAACAAGACAACAGGCAATAGAAAGCAAGAGGCCACAGGGGCCATCTTGTTTCTATCAGGAATCAACTGATCCCAATGGCAGGGCCTGGGTATCCCAAAATGGAGGACACCCAGAGCACCTGTCCAATTCAGCATGGAGCTGCCACCAGCCCATACCCTGCTCTGTGGGCCACCCACAGGTGCCCAAAAACATACACTAGGGGCACAGGGTTGTACCCCCCCACCCATGGGTGCCATAAGGGTATCCCAGGGGTCTGTTCACCAAACCAAAAGAGAGAGCTGCACTGCCAGGAGTCCCAAATGGATTCCTGGGCAGAAAACATAACAGAACACACGATAAAAGGCAGAAGAGGACAAGGATTCAGAGGCCCTGTCCCTCTGATACATTTCCAGCATCACAGTCGCCCCCCCCAGACTGAGGTGGAGGGTGCCTAATCTCCCACGGGATAGACACCCTCATCCAGACGGTCAACATACCTTCTGGAAAGGCCATCTGCATTATCGTGACTCTTCCCTGGTCTGTGCTCTATGGTGAAGTCTAGCCCTTGTAGGCTAATCGACCACCTGAGCAATTTCGGATTCTCACCCTTCATCTGCATAAGCCACTTCAGGGGCTTATGATCTGTTTGGACCTTGAAGGTGGACCCCGTAAGGTAGGGCCTAAAACGCCTAAGGCTCCAAACTATACTAAAACATTCCTTTTCAACAGTAGCCCACCTAAGTTCTCTACCCTTGAGTTGTCTACTGATGAATATGATAGGATGTTCTCTCCCTTTGTCATCTAACTGGGACAAGACAGCTCCAATTCCGGTGTCGCAGGCATCCGTCTGGACGATAAAGGGACGGCTGTAGTCAGGCGCACTCAACACAGGTGCCCTACACAGACTTTCTTTCAAGCCATCAAAGGCCCTCTGACAGTCTTCAGTCCAATTAACCTTCCTAGGCTGTTTGGGTGAAGTTAGAGCTGTCAGGGGTGCAGCTATGGTTCCATAGTCTGCCATGAAATTGCGATAGTACCCAGTGAGGCCCAAAAAGGCTCTCACCTGGGTTTGAGTAGTGGGAGTCTCCCAGTTCTGTACGTCCTGTACTTTACTGGAGAGAGGTTGGATTTGACCCCCTCCTACCTCATGACCAAGATAGGTAACTTTCCCCTGAGCTATCTGGCACTTGGTGGCCTTGATAGTGAGGTTAGCCCTTTTCAAGGCCTGCAACACCTTATCCAGATGTGTCAAATGCTCTTCCCAGGTGGAACTGTAGACGGCAATGTCGTCTAAGTAAGCCACACAAAAGGCTTCCAGCCCACTGAGCGCATGGTTGACCAATCTCTGGAAGGTGGCAGGGGCATTCTTCAACCCAAAGGGCATGACCCTAAACTGGTAGAGTCCCTCAGGTGTGGAGAATGCCGTCTTTTCCTTGGCATGGTCCGTCAGAGCTATTTGCCAATAGCCTGAGGTAAGGTCAAAGGTGCTCACAAATTTGGCAGCACCTATAGTGTCCACGAGCTCATCAGCCCTGGGCAATGGGTGCGCGTCAGTTTTGGTGACGGCATTGACTCCTCGGTAGTCCACACAGAACCTCCAATCCTTGGTACCCGCCGGGGAACTTGCCTTGGGGACAAGGACCACTGGACTGGACCAGGGACTGGTGGAGGGTTCAATAACACCCAGATCCAACATCTTGGCGACCTCAGCCTGGATGTGGTTTTTGACGGTATCTGACATACGATAGCTCCTGCTTTTGACAGGCACACTGTCACCAGTGTCAATTTCGTGCTTACACCACGGTGTAAGGCCCGGTGTCAGTGAAAACAGAGGGGCATACTGCTGGAGCAAAGCCCGGCAGGCCCTCTGCTGCTCTGTTGTCAAATCGGGAGAGAGTTGTACTCCCTCCACTGAGCCATCCTGAGGGTTGCTATGCAGCAAATCAGGAAGGGGCTCACTCTCATCCTCTTCTTGCCCCGAAGCTAGCAAGAGACATGAGACTTCTGCTCGCCTGTGGAAAGGCTTGAGCCTGTTGACATGGAATACCTGGGGGGCTACCCCAGAGGCTCCCATGTCCACCAGATAATTGACTTCGCCCATCTTGGAGATGATCCTGAAGGGTCCAGTCCACTTGTCTGCCAAAGCTCTAGGCTTGGTAGGCTCCATCACAAGGATTTCCTGTCCCGGAGTCCAATCCACTTGCGAAGCTTTCAGGTCATGCCAGTACTTATTCAATTCCTGGCTGGCCTTGAGATTTGCTGTTGCCTGACCCATCATTTGTGTCATCCTCCGCCTGAGGCCTAACACATAGTCCCCCACTTGCTTGGCGGGACCTGGAGGGGTGGCTTCCAAGCCTTCTCGGATCAAGGCGAGGGGCCCCCTCACGGGATGTCCAAAGAGTAACTCAAAGGGGCTGAAACCAACACCCTCTTGAGGTACCTCTCTGTAAGCAAACAGCAGGCATGGCAGGAGGAGATCCCATTTCCTCCTTAGGGGCTCTTCCAAAGCACCTAGCATGCCCTTGAGAGTTTTGTTAAATCTCTCAACCAGACCATTGGTCTGGGGGTGGTAAGAGGTGGAGAACTTGTAGGTTACCCCGCACTCTTTCCACATGGTTTTCATGTAACTAGACATGAAGTTGGATCCTCGGTCAGAGACAACCTCCTTGGGGAATCCAACACGGGTGAAAATGCCCAGGAGAGCCCTGGCAACCACCTTGGCAGTAACAGTCCGAAGGGGTATTGCCTCAGGGTACCTGGTGGCATGATCTACCAAGACCAGGATGAACCGATGTCCACCTGAAGTGGGAGGGTCAAGGGGACCGACGATGTCGATGCCCACCCTCTCAAATGGGGTGCCAACCACTGGTAATGGCTGCAGTGGGGCAATGACCCTGCCTCCAGTCTTGCCAGACAACTGACAAGTTGGGCAGGTCCTGCAGTGGGACTCCACCTCTACTCCCATCCGTGGCCAGTAGAAATGGGCAGAGAGCCTCTGCTTAGTCTTCTTGGTCCCAAGATGACCAGCCAAGGGCACCTCATGCGCCAACTGCAGTAGGAAGGGCCTGTAAACCTGGGGTACCACCAACCTCTTGCGGGCACCAGGTTCGGGCTTAGTGGGCTCACTAACAAGGAGCTCACCCTCCCAATAAATCTTGAATGTCCTAGGCACTTCACCTTGTGCCTGGGACAGGGCCTGTTTCCTCAGGCCCTCGAGAGAGTGGCACTCTCTCTGTCCCTTACAGAAGTCTGCCCGGGAGGGTCCCCCTTCAGCTAACAAGCATTGAAGGTCGGGATGATCCTCCGGGTTGAGAACCTCTCCCACAGGAGAGTCTTCTGTCTCTTCTCCCACAGGAGTTGAGTTTGGGTTTTCCGCTGGACCCAGCCCGTCCGGAGCATGGATCCCATTGGGTGCTGTCGGAACAGCAGGAAGAGAAGGTGTTCCCTCCACAGAGGTGGCCTTCTTGGTCTTCCTTCTTCTTGCCTTAGGCCTCGCCTTTGGCTCGGATACCTGACTCACAGCCAGACCCGGTGTCACCTGTGACCTAGTGACTGCAGCAGCAGTCATGGGAAGACCATCCGAGATCAACCCCAACTCTACTAGATCGTTTCCTAACAGAATGTTAGCAGGGACATTGTCCTGAACCAGGACAGGAAGCTTTGCTGTCTTGTCTCCAATCATGAGTGTGACTAGGGTTACAGGCGATAATTTGGGAGGCCCACCAGCTAACCTGGTGGTTCTCAGAGGAGCACCTACATAGTCCTCTGGCTTGAGCAGGGTCCTGTCCACCACTGTCATGCTTGCCCCAGTGTCTCTCAAACCAGTAGAAGGCTGGCCATTCAAGAGGACACTTCTCAAAAACCTACGGGTGTTCTGCGGGATAGTCGCCAGTACTTCTGCGTACTGGTCCCAGGCCCCAAGGGACACTAAGGAAATCTCTACTGGAGCACCAAATGTGATTCCTGTAGAGGAGGGGAGGACAGTGGCCTCCACCTCAGACACGGGGTAAGGGTAGGTCAGGCTGACAGCCTGTACTCCAAGTGCCTTACCTTTACACTTGGGGTCACCCCTTTTGTGATCCAGAGCCCCACAATCCCAACAAGTGCCAGGAGTGCGGGGTACGGTACTGGAACCACTGGGAGCCTGCTTTGCAGCAGGTGGACCACTACTCTTATTCCCACCCACAGAGGACTTATCCCCACTAGATTTTTGGGTCTTAGGAGAGGAAGGTTTTGGTTTACCCGACTGTGACTGCTTTTGGGACTCCTCAGCTTTCTGAGAGGCCCCCTTTTCTTTGTCCTTGTCCTTCCCACTGGAGTCCTTAGGGGACACCCGGTGGGAGACCCACTTGTCAGCCAACCTAGCCAGCTTAAAGGGGTCCAAAATGTTCTGGTCAGCCACATACTGACGCAGCTCTGGTGAACAGGCTTCAGAAAAATGCTCAAAAAACAAGAGGTGGGACAACTCAACAAAAGTTTTCACCTTGTATCCATCAATCCACCCCATCATGTTCATGTGCGCAGTACTCACCCAGTCAACCCAAGACACATTCTCTCTTTTCTTAAATTCCCTGAACCTTTTAAGGTATTGGGCAGGTGTCTTGCCAAACTTGGCAATCAAAGCAGACTTCATACACTCATACTGACCCCTTTCTTCCACACTCAGCTTCAGAATACAGTCATATCCAGTTTGAGGCACTCTGCTTAACAAACACTTAGCCCAATCTCTTTTATCTACATCATGAATTGCACAAGCCATTTCAAACGCTTCAATCCATTGGAGGATATCTGAACCCTCCACAAACACACCAACCAAATCTTTCATAAACTTGGTGGCTGGGGACCTGACACTCTCACTGGATCTAGCTGAAGTCTCCACTCTGGCTTTCTCTAGCTGGATTCTCTGACATTCAGTGTCCTGGCTTTTGAGTTCAAGGTCCTTATTTCTGAGTTCAAGATCCCTATTCTTGAGTTCCACTTGCTGTGCCAGCTCCTCTTTCTTAAGCTCAGCTTCTATTTCCAACTTGCGATATTCAAAGGCTAACTTCATCCTCAATAACTCAAGTTCCATGGAATTGCTGGGGTTTGGAACAGAGGCAGCAGGAATGGTGGCATTCCCAGAAACAGATTCAGCGACAACCCCAGGGGCAGAGTCCTCACTGGTTGCATCCCCCCCTTCCTCAAGAGTTTCACCATCAGTCTGGTAATCCACCAGGGCAGCTATCAGCTCAGCCCTAGACTTATCCACAAAGTCTAACTCCCTGGCTTCACAAGCACTCTGGAGAGCCTCTAAGCTCATCCGAGTCAATTTACCATTTGCAATGGCCTCCATTGCTTGTAATGCAGTTATTTGGTACACACCCAAACCTTAATCTAATAAAAGTGCGGATATTTTGTAAGTGGCACGGTTATACACTGAGTCTTAAAACCATAAGCATCCCACCGCTGCCACCAGCTTTGTAAAGAAGACCGGTGGGGGGGTCTGTACTTCTGCTCTCTATATGGTAGAGGGGAGGCACAGAGGACCCCAGCCAAGATTCTCTAATACGGTAGCGATGGACGAGCAATCAAGGCCTAGCTTCTCAGGAGGTGATGCAGGCTGGTTCTTAAGTACAGTGTATCCCCAAGCCCCCACAAAGGAATGTCCACACACTGTATTACTGAAAACACAGTCTTTATATAATTAATATTCAAGGGTTATGTACACTTATCACAATAACGCACTTTGTGCTCAGGAAAATCAGCAATGGTAAATATCTACAATTCTAAAGTGGTACCACTAATATTAGACCTCATTAAAGTGCATTCACAATACTGTAGAAATGGCACACAGATCAATAAGAAGGAAACCAGCAATAGAGAGAGGAGAGATAACAGAGGGTTGAAACAATAGGCAGAATACTGGCCCTTGCTACTGGGCACAGTTCTGTGTGGAGATCCCCCCACCTGGGCAACCTGCAAAATAAAGAGATATAACCCCAGCCCAGTCCAGATATTGTTCAATAGTCTATTTTTCTCCTATAATGTTTTTACCCCCCCAATGTACCTGGTGGAGTCGAGTTCCTCGAAAAGGCGTCGACAAGCGTCGAGGGACTCGCTGTTCGGCGACGGGGAATCGACGGCCCTTCTTGAATGCCTTCCTTTTCAGGCGGGAGGCACGGGGCGTCGAACGTCCGTCGACGAACGAGGCCGAACGTTGTCGAAGAGGCGGCAGCTCCGTCCGAGCGGTGCTCGTCGGCGTCGGGGCGTCGGCGTCCTGCAAGGCGGAGGTGTGCGGGGCACCTCGATGACAATAGTTCTGGACCGCAAAGATTGTAGAGACGGGAGCCCAGCAAGGGCGTCGAGTCGTCCGAGTCTTTGGGGTCGTCGGGTGGCGGGAAACCCACCGGCAGGTTTCTCCTCGGCGCGTTGGTCGTCCTCGACTTTCTCCGGCAGGATAAGCGGTCGACGATGCGGTCGAGAGAGTCCTTCGATTGAATGTTCTTAGGCAATGGAGCGGACGGCTCCGATCGTCGGCGGCACGGCGTCAAGTGGTTCCCACGGCTGGGCAACACAACTTCGACGGGCCTCCAGCGGTTACACAGACCTGCGAACCCTGGTCGACGGCAATGGACTTCGACAGCGTCGATGTCCGGGTGCTTCACTTCGATCTCCTCGGCGGTCCCGTCTCGGGTCGGCAGCCTTTCGAGGGTCTGACTTCCAGGGCGCTTCGGCGAAGATTCAGCGGTGCTCGATGGTCCCTCGGAGCACGGGAAGAGGGCGCCTTACCAGGTCCTCTCTCGGGTCAGTCCTCGACGATTTCGACAACCTTCAGTTCCGTCGAAGCAAATGCCACAGCAAGTCTTCTTCTTCCAGCTGGACGTCGAGGATCAGCAAATCCAGTTACTCTTGGGTGGAGACTCAGCTTCTGAATGCTTCTGAACAATTTCCAGTGGTGAGAGGTCCCCAGATATACTATTCTGTCTCTCATCCACACTGCTGGCACACACACAGCAGCCAATCACACAGAAGGGCATTCATGCAGTCAGTCAGCCAATCAGGCACACAGTGCATTCAGGCCACACTCCTCCCTTTCAGACACTCACAACAAGGAATGTGGATTGGGACAAGTACCCAGCCATTCAACACTACACACTGCATTCAGGCCAGTTTCGGGCAGGGCTGTCTCAGTCTTTGTCTCTCATGCCAGAAACCAGACAACCACAACAAGGAGTGTATATTGGTCACACACTCCATTCACCCAGGTCCCACCCACAGGAGGTACCCACAACATACAGTCACTGGGAAGGCTCCAGTCAGTCTAGCTGGGCCTTCACAACAACACCATATATGGAACTTCCACCCAACAGCCAGTCAGGGGGAAGGGACAGAGTCAGGGCATCCCAGGACTTTGGGAAAACAAGACAACAGGCAATAGAAAGCAAGAGGCCACAGGGGCCATCTTGTTTCTATCAGGAATCAACTGATCCCAATGGCAGGGCCTGGGTATCCCAAAATGGAGGACACCCAGAGCACCTGTCCAATTCAGCATGGAGCTGCCACCAGCCCATACCCTGCTCTGTGGGCCACCCACAGGTGCCCAAAAACATACACTAGGGGCACAGGGTTGTACCCCCCCACCCATGGGTGCCATAAGGGTATCCCAGGGGTCTGTTCACCAAACCAAAAGAGAGAGCTGCACTGCCAGGAGTCCCAAATGGATTCCTGGGCAGAAAACATAACAGAACACACGATAAAAGGCAGAAGAGGACAAGGATTCAGAGGCCCTGTCCCTCTGATACATTTCCAGCATCACAAAGGTCCCTCTCCAGGCCTTGCTCCAAATGTGGGCTACGGAATGTATTTGTAGAGGACAAGTACCTGCAATGCCTCTATTGCCTGGTTCCTGACCACAAGGAAGTGGAGTGCAAGACCTGCCTCGATTTCTTCAAGAAAACGACAAAGGACAGGCATAGTAGACTGGCGACATGACTTAACACGAACAAGGCCTGTGTTCTGTGCTCTGAGCAGGGTCATGCCTCGTCCAGGACCGGCTGCTCTGAGGAGCGGTCTTCTAAGTCCTTTGAGGGCACCTCATCTGTGGGCACCCAAGATAAGGCCAAGAGCCGCAAGGCCGAGTACACCGGGTTCGCTGCAGAAGCTTGTCCCAAAGTGGATAGGGCGCGATCAGCTTCACCTTCTGCCTCCTTTGCCAGCATATCTTCAAAGCTCCTCTTCAAATAGTAAGTCGTCTACCCCAGCTAAACTACGGGAGAAATCTGAGAATCCACGGACGGAGGAGAAGAAAGCTGCGCAGCCCAAGCAGGCTCAACCGGTACAGGCAAAGACCTCGTCGGCGACTCCGTTAATGACTACTATTACCACAGCAGCTATGGGTGCTAATCCTACGAGGGTAGCTCACACAGCAAAATGTGTCCCAGTCCCCAAGGCATGACACCGCTGCAGTGAATTTGGCAAAGTCTGCAGGAATGCCAGAAAGGTGTCAAAAACGGCCCAGGCCCTGGTTTTAAACCCCCAGGGTGGATAAAAGAGGGGGAGGGGCGAGGAGGCCCCGAAACAGCCCTCCCAGGCTGACGCCCAAACCATGGATGTCTCATCCACGGACCACAAAGACGGCAATGACGGCGCAGGGCCTAGTTTTCCTGTTCTACTATCTCAGCCGAGTGACATTATCTTGGATATTCTGCTGACTCACCTTGGTGTCAGAGATCCAGATGAGGATGCCTCCAGCCCCTGTACCTGTGGTCCCCAAGGTCCCAGATAAGCCTCCAGCGAAGAAGAAGTGTCATCTTAAACCCCCATCTCAACCTCCATTTCAACCTCCTCCACCTTGTCGTGCCCCTTCTCCCCCAGTAGACACAGGTACGGAAACGGATACGGCCACGACGATGTATGATGACGACGACACCATTGCATCGGATGGTGAATCACCACATTTGGATGCTCCCCCTAGGGTGTCCCCACCGGATGAGATGGGATTGTTCCACTCCATGAACGCCAGGGCCTCCAAGCTATTCCAGCTGGTGCCAGAGGAAACCAAGATTGAAGGCTTCTTATATCAAAGGAACGGAGCCAAGAGGAAGACTCATGCCAGTGCCTTTTCTGGACAATGTTTTGGAGGAGGGCCTGGCCCTCCGGAAGAACCCTTGCACATCTCCAGCCAAGCGGGATAGGCTGGAGAAGAAATATAGGCTGCCGGACTCTGCACCCAAGTGCCTGAGTTCACAACCATCGCCGGATTGGGTGATGTCGGCTGCTGCGAAGAAACGGTCTTCGTCGTCTTCGGTCCCTCCAGACAGCGAGGGGAAAACAATGGGCGCAATGGCAACAAAGATGATTTACACTGTGCCATCTACTGTCAAGGCGACCAACTCATTGGCAATTCTGGCCAGGTACGACAGGGAATTGTGGTACAAGCTATGACCAACCCTGGAGTTCCTCCCCGACGATAAGAATATTGAACGGATCACACCATCACAGTGGCATTGGATGTCGCTGACACAGGGTTGCGGCAAATGGGGGGACAGTGTCTGCCTTAGTCAACAGGGTTGGATGAACACCACTAATTTCCATCAGCGAAAGTGCTGGACATGTCCTCATGTCCTTCGATGGGGAAAATCTGTTTGGAAAGGCCGTCGAGTCCCTCCAGGCCATCAAGACGGATACAGAAACGGCCCATTAACTGGGCACTTTCCAGCAGCATCACTTGTCTTCCTTTCGCTCTTCGAGGGGAAAGTCAAGCAGGTCTTCAAAAGAGTTCTCCACGTCGTACAGACACCCTTCCAGATCTTCAACGCAAGAAGCCTGCAGAGGCCGTTCCAGGCCTACGGTAGAGGAGGACTGCGTCACCATCAGCCACAGGGCAGGCCTGGACACCAGCGCCAAAGCAACCCTGACCCGATTGGGACGTCGGGACCCACTCGTGTCCCCAGTGGGAGGCCGGCTGATGAGGTTCATCAGCGAGAGAAGAAAGATCTCCACCGACAGATGGGTGATGGACGCTCTCGCCCAAGGACACACCCTGGAGTTCCAACGCAGGTGTCTGCGGATCCTTCCGGTTCCCTGTCAGGAGCAGCACATCACTCTGCTTCTGGAAGACGTACGAGCCATGCTGCGGAAAGGAGTGGTAGAGCTGGTTCCCCAACGGCTTCGGGGATCCAGAGTCTATTCCAGATACTTTCTAGTCAGAAAGAAGACCAGGCGCTGGAGGCCCATCCTGGACCTACAACGTTGGAACAAATGCCTAAAGTCCCAAAAGTTCAGGATGGTCATGTTGCAACACGTGCTCGGTCAACTGGAAAAAGGAGACTTCCACGTCCCCATTCACAAGAGACATCAGAGTTTTTCTACGTTTCGTGTTGCAGGACCAGCACTACCCGTTCAAGACCCTACCTTTTGGCTTAAAGTCGGTCCCCAGAGTGTTCACGAAATGCCTGGCACCAGTGGCGGGCCATCTACAGGGCATACACGTATACTCGTACCTGGACGACTGGCTGATATGCACCCACTGGCGGGAGCTGGCCGACGGACACACAGAAGTAACCGTCCCGCTATTGACGGATCTGGGATTCTCCATCAACTATCGAAGCCCTGCTTAACGCCATCGCAGAACACACTGTTTCTGTGTGCCAGACTCCATACAGTGTCTTGCCTGGTGCTGCCCTCGGAGGAGAGGCTAGCAGCCATTCAAGGAAAGGTGCAATGGCTGTCATCGACGAAGACGGTCACGGTTCAGGCCATCACGTCATTACGGGGCATGATGTCATCCTGCATCTACCTCGTCCGTCTCTGCAGGTTGCAGATGCGACCCCTTCAGGAATTCCTGGACGCCCACTGGATACAGGTGCCTGGAAGCTTCATGTTCAAGATCGCTCTTAACAAAGATTTCTGACGAACGATAGAGTGGTGGGTCATCCGCTCCAACATCGCCCAAGGTACAGGATTTCAAATCCCCCCATTCCAGGTGACGGTCACCACAGATGCCTCCCTTGAAGGTTGGGGAGCGCACGCCGGACGTCTGCATGCCAGAGGCCTGTGGCTGCCGGAGGAGAAGGATCTGCATATCAACATCCTCGAGCTATGGCAGTGTTCTTGGCCCTTTAAGTCATTCCTACCATCTCTGAATGGCAAGGTGGTGAGGATCTTCACGGACAACCCCACCATCATGTTCTACATCAGGAAGCAGGGGGCCACTCGATCCCTGGTGCTCTCCAAGGAAGCGCAGGACTTGTGACTCTATATACGCAAGTGTGTATGGAACTGGATACTGTTGCTGGCAATGCTCGCACACTCACCTTCTACTGCTTCTGGCTTCTTAGGGATCCACAGCTTTCCTCTGTGAATGTGTCTACGGGCTGGCCACTCGTTTATGGAGCCCCTTTTGCTCCTAAGACCTATGGCTTGACAACTGCTCCTCGCCTCAGTCTCTTGCACGTACCCAGCACGGTAACCACCGCAATGAGGCTCCCATTGGGGAAAGACATCTCTCCTGCACACCTTCCGGTACGCAGCCTCTGCACTTCAGAGTTTGGGGGAAGAGGAACCTCTCAGAACAAGCAGGTGAAACCTGCTGTCTCCACGTTCCGGCATCCCTCTTGTTCTCCCACTTCTGCTTGGTTTGGCAGCCTTGTGCCTTTTTCCTTCTGATACTACTGGTAAAGCTTGTATTGAAGTCACAGTTCCAGCTCCTTCATTTCCTTCCTGTCCTTCCTGAGGGTGCCTTTTATGCTTTCCAGGTTCCTTTAGGTGTGGGCTGTTAGACCAAATTGCCTGACAACTGCTACAGCATGCCCCTTCCTCTTCCTCGTCCCAGTACTTCTGGGAGTATGGGACTTGTAGTCCACTTCAACAAAGTTGTATCTTTCAACAATTGAGTTAATTTTAATGGCAGATCTTCTTCCCTCAAACTCCTTAAATGATGGACTGTTAGAATTAGTTGTTACAGAGGAAGACATTTGAGTTAAGCCATTTTCTCTAAATCCTTTTATATGATACCTTTGGGATTAAGGAGGGTGTTCATTCTGAGATAGCTTGAGAGATCTTTCTATTAAGAAGCCTTTCCCAGATTTAACAGAATTTGTACCCTATCGGGTTTGCACGCTTTGATCAGGTCTTGCAACAAAGTGTGAGCTAGCGTGGAAGGTGTATAAGGATTGATCAGCAAGGTTCTTCTCAGCCATGACGCTTTGGAAGGGTACCAGCCCATAAGCAAATATTCAAGGTGCTGGGAACTGTGAGAAACCTGAAGGTGTCTTACCCGCTAGCTCCCAGGAATCTGTCATCCAGGTGGCCAGGACATGGCCATCGCTTTTGCATCCAGTTCCTGTGGGTAGACCAGTGCAGGTGGATCACCTGAATGGGTGGTCCACAGGGATCAGAAGTGGGACCGACACAGTATGCCCTTTCCAATAACACCTTTTCTGCATCCTACCAGGTAGGATACCTAGGAATTCAAACCCCTCCCCCTTATCCGACACAAACACTTTCTCATGGACAGTTCACTGTGAGCGTCAACGGACTAAGACCAAAGCCGTATTCCTGACATGTCCCAAAACAAGGGTAAGGCAGAGTCGGGCAATTACGGATAATTACACACACCTGACTTCCATCACACTCCCACACGGATAAAAGATGGAGCACAAAAGCACACTCTGAGCAAGGCAAAACACACAAGGAAGCAGAGGTTCTGAGCTAGCAGTTTAATACAAGGAGAAAGATTGCATGACCAGAAAGGGTTGCAAGGAGGGAGTTGCCCGTGGCCTTTTCAGAGGAAGAAAAACGCTACTTCCACGAGCCCTGGAGAATAAGAAACATAAAACCAGGAATTAAAGCTGTAGAAAGGTGCATTGTGTGTCGAAGGTACCCGGGGCTCTCCTCGATAGCCGAGGTGGGGAGGAGTGATTGCCGCTGTGGTAGTGTCTTTGGCTCCTACAACAAAGCCGTTCCAGTAAAAGTCAGCACAGCTAGTGAGTCGGGGAGACTGATAGCAGGCCGGTCTGTGTTAGAACCAAGGTTGTGGCAACATTGTATGAAGAAATCTTCAAAGAACTGAGTGTAAGGCAAATGTGATGAGCGACACAAATATAATTGAATATCCATGGAGTTACAGAACTATTGAAACCAAGGTACGTGGCATATACCGAGTGGTCCGGCGCCACGTGGGTGCTCATTTGAAGGTCTCTGTTAGGTATCCAACTGAGCGTGTACAATTGTGAACTGTGAATTTCGAAGTGGTTCTGCAACGGGTCATGCCACAGACCCTGTGCACATTCGAAAGTCTTTGATGGCTAATACTAACTGCTATTGGTCCGAGCCTGGCTGAGGGAGAGTTATTGTGAAAAGGGATCTGAGCCTGGCTGAGGGGTACACGGGGGAACCATGAGCCACCTGAGAAAAGATATACAAACTGTAATTGGTCCGAGCCCGGCTAAGGGAGACTAATCGTGTAAAAGGGATGTGAGCCCGGCTGGGGGGATCCAGGGTGGACCCAGAGTTACCCGAGAAAAGATATTGTAGAAGCATTGGAGAAGAGGGTCTGAGCCCAGAGGAGGGGTATCCAAACTAAAGATTGTGGTAGGAAAGGGATCCGAGCCTGACTGAGGGGGATTCAGAGGGAAGAGTGAATCGCCCGACTTGTATATTTGTAAAGGAACCTTTCGTGTGTTTGATACATCAGGCCTTCTGAATCAAGAGAATTTTGATAACTTAAGAGACTTGGGCATAGAAGGCCCTGAGGTTGTAATGGAACTGTGTGTGCTATGCTCGAGTGAACCGCCTTGTCCCGTGCTGAAAACGTGGGGAAGGGAGGCTAACGGTTTGAACATCCTGACTTATCATTTTGTGAACACTTGGTTCTTTTTCATGAACACTACCCCACACTAATTGTAAATTAGCGGTAGGGATTGGCAAAAGGTTTTGTAGTGCAGGCCCTTTTATTTTGACGAGACTCCGCTAGGACTACTTTAATTTTTTGATGGTCGTAGCTTGCTCCCATCTTTAGATTTAGGTTTAGATAGGCATTTATCACCCCCTTGATAGAGTTCAATAAACATCCTTGAACTGTGGTCACTTGTCTGTTTTACTTTGATACCATGCCTTCCTTACAACAGCCACAGAGGTGCTGCTTGTAACTAACAAGTTACCATCGCCGATCCTCTAGGCCTTGAGACAGAACATTAAGCTTTAATCCTGGTATTAATTTTGTTTCATCCTGCCTTAAGTTGGATGGGAATGATGGTCTCTGTCAAGCTCAAACGAATAGACTTTGTCTCTCAGGTTCAGATCACGTGTGTAGCGACCACAAACTTAATTTTAGGCTTTTACTCTTACAGGTGTGTCCTGTCTCTTCTATTAATTTGAAACTTTCTCTTCCTCGGTGTCCTTGGCAAGGCTGTGCCCAATAGCTGCACTGACAGCCTGGTCTGCACGTCTCAGCAGGGTCAGCATGTCAGGCATCTCTCTGTGTTCTCGGCCCCTTCCAACGTCTTCCATTCATTTCGATGAGGCTGTGGCTTCCATATTTATTTATATGGGCATTCATGTTAGTTGCGTTTTTGCGTCAGCAAGCAGTTCATATGTTTTCTTGTGCAACTTGCGGTTACTGCATAGAAAAGGTGTGTCTGTCTTCTAGCTAAGTGGGTCATATGAATATTCTTCATCTCTAAGAGCAGTGCGGCCTAAGTGTCTAGTGACTTTGTTTAGGAATGCGTTTGTGCTTCATGTCTAACTTATCTACGTCATAGTCTGTTTGGGAGAATTCTCAGAAATGTGCTAATTCCCTCCACCTTAGAGACCGACCCCCAGCAACTTTGCCGGATTTTGAGGACTTGACTTTTTTACCTGGAGAGAGTGAGACCCTTTTTTTCCCCACTCTCTTATGTATTTTAATGTGATTTTTGAACTCTGTGTTTCTTTTGGTTATGGAGTCTGACAAACTCCATAGGCATCTTCCTTTACATTGTGTCACACAGTACCTTCAGTACAGTGACACAGGGAAGTCTTACAGATTTCCCAAAGGTTTAAATACCTCCTCTTGGATAAACTACTGTTTCCAAGAGCAGTAAAGTGAAATTGACATTACTTACATTTGTAACTTTATATACCCAGCACACACTATCTTACAATAGGGTGCTGGAGGGCTTACTTAGTATCCCCTTTGTCTAGCTTCTCATGTAACAATTTTATGTTACCCTTTCCTCACTGAATGTCTGGTGGCAGTGGTTTACTTTTAACTACTGTGGTGTGCATTTACCACAGGCTGCGGTCACAGCTGCAGTAAAGCACCCAGGGGTGCCATTTTTGTCAAAATAGATGGCCCTGGTCTTCTTTTTTTCACCATTTCTTTGTGGAAAGTTCCTTCTTAATATTTACTCTGCGCGCCAAACCCGGTTTGGTCCCTTTGTTCGCTTTGCCTTTGGCGGGATTCACGAGTGAAGACCGCCTCTGGCTCCAGGGTGTCTGGTGGGGGCAGGAAATGAGGGAGGTGCCCCGAAACTCCCTGTGCTTCGTCTCCTAGGAGACCCAAATGCACTCTGTGGTGATTGGCTGGCTGACTGTCCGGCAAGGACAGCCACCCTGCTGGGTGACTGACAGCTGGGCTGGAATGACTGGGAGAAACCTGAATAAAAGGCAAGGCTTTTGACTTGGAAGGCAGAGTCGACCACTGGATGAAGGAATTGAAGAAGAACTTGAAAGGATGCCTGCTGCAACGCCTTGACCGTTGGTTCGCCCGGTGAAGCCCTGCTACAGTGCTGTAACTCAAAATTCGTATCGACAGAGAAGCCCCTGCAAGGACGACTTCTCCCTTTCAGTTGGAAGTGCCACTTGTTTGAAGTTTGCCGGTTGCGAGCTGTGACTGTCCCATTACAGTGCAGGAGTCCCCAGAAGACCTCCCTCTTATTCCCATGACTGAGGCCCAGGAACAGTGAGATCTGCAGAGCTGCACAGGAACCGATGTCATCTGCTGCACTTCTTCTTCAACCTAAAGGTACTGTAAAGTCTAAGAGAACTTAACTTTTGTTGTGTAGCCACTTGTCCTCATTGGAGACTTGCTTGGTTGCATGTGTACAGTTGCTTGTAGCTTCTTTACTTCACAAGCCTAAACAGCTTGTGGCCCTACTTTTAATTCTTCTATCTACAAAGACTTTTAAAACATTGTGCAAGACTTTTTACCTACCTCTGAGAAGTGGTTCAGTTTCACATAGACTTTTGCTCAGTTGACTTTGGCTTAGCCTGGCTCCCTGAATGATTCTTCTTCCCTCTGTGAATGTGTTTGATCTTCCTTCCAGGAAAGGGTAAACTAACTTTGCATTGGGGGGTTTTAAAAACTACTTGCCTGCTTTGAGAAATATATATGTGAGATCTCTTGTGTGTCATAATAACCTTTCTCTTTGACAAACTCTTAAATCAGATTCTACATGCAACAGTGATCTATTAATGTCCCCAGCACCCTAACTTTTAAAGTCACCTGAGGGTGTAGGTAGTGTCTGTGGGCCATTCCAAAAGGGTACTTACTGATTTAGAAATATTAGAGTGTGTATTTTTGAAGTGTATTCGAGTGTTCCTGTTATATTGCTCCCTTCTGAAGAAGGCTTACCTAACTGACTGATACATAAATTAATAATTGTTTATTCAAGAAACCTTGTGTGTAAGGGTTTATTTGAATACTTGTCACTGTGAGTCTCTGTGTAACTCCCCTACAGCTCACATTGATCCCTCCTGAGATAGGCCTGGCTGCTCAACACGCTACCAACCTGTGTAGTAAAAGCTTATACCAAAGGTTGGGTTCCTATTGCCAGGAGGTCAGGGTTGTTGTAGTGCACCTAAAGGGTACTGCATGCAATCTTGCCTAACATAGTCTTAGTCGTGACGTCATCAGCTTTCTTCGTGGTTACAGTCAATCTGCTTGCTCCATCGAGTGCAAATGTATCTCTTCAACAACGTCATCAGGATAAGGTCTGAATGGCTGTCTAAGCGAATAACGTTTCTCACATCTGCAATACATTGGTGATGGGCAGAAGGGGGCCAGGAACAATGAACACCTCTAATTTCAGTGGCGTCGACATGAGAGCGGGACTGGTGCAATGAAGGCCACATTTAGGTCTCCTTCAGCCTGGCACCTGGGAGGAGACTTTAGGCAGGGTTTCAATTGGGGATCTGTAGGATTCTTCAGATTCCTAGAGTAAATCTTTATTTTCTTGTGAGATAAACTGCCATAACAACTGCAAGATATTAAGCTCTGCAAGGGACGTCTTTTTCCTAAAAACTACTGTCATCAAATGCTCGTCAAGTCACAGCGTAAGCAACTACTTAAATTAATCTGCCTGCCTGGAGAAAAACTGTTAATCTTTCGCACTGCAGCAGCTAAGAGAAGACCGTGTTAGTTTGTTGGTGCACAGGTATTTTAACAGCTTTAACGAAACTGAAAAAGCCCTCCGTCCGTGGAGGTTTTTTTTACGTGGAGAGTGATGTGAGCAGAAAGACAGTGTACACAGACACAAGCTGTAATAAGCATTACTTATTTGATTACGATGCGCTATAATACATGTCCGTGAGCAACACCCACAGGTCACTTACAAACCCGAAATATTTAAGGATCGAATTTCCAGCAAAGGAGTGGAATAAGCAGAAGGGTGCATAGCAAAATATGATTAAGGGAAAGGAATCCATAATTTCATTACCGCCTTTCAAGAGAGGGTGTAGACAGTTGGTTGATTAATGGGGTGCTTACATGATGTTTGGGAACTACATTTCTGAAAATGGATCAGGAATGCCCATTGATACGAACACACAGAAAGCACACACTGTACAAAGATAAATTCACACATACTTTTTTCAAAAAGCATATCTTTAATTTACATTGGCAACCTAGTAGGGTCTGTGCCTCAGCACAACTATCACTGGGAGATGAAAGGTCACTGCAGTTCACTTCGCCGAGAAGACAGCGAAAGACTGTCTGCTGAGGACTGCCCAGGGTGTAGGATGTCACAGAGCTGGGAGCCTTTTAGCCCCCTGTGCCACACTCACACAGGGCAGGCAGCACAGCAGGTGCGTCACCGTGAGACTGATTCAACAGCTCTAGTAGAGCAGTTAGTCTGTTGAGCTGTTGGATGAGGCGAGGCTGAGATGAATGGTGATAGCACGAATGTGCACTCACCTGTGCTTATTGGCATTCGAATTTTTACTTTTGTGCAAGCGGAGGGGAAAAGCAGGACTCTGGCAAAACGTGCCAACAAGCAATAGCATTGATTGTTGCCCATGGTGGCAAATGGTCCGGGCCCAGCATCACTCACACGCCTGAGCCTCGTGCAGGCAGTTTCAGTGCAAGCTTCAGCTGCGCACTGCCACTGAAAATTATGAATGCAAAGTTCTGCCTTTGGATAGCAGAGATTGGCGGTGCACTTTGGTGATACGTGTGGCATGCTGTCCGAGCTCTGTATGCGGAGCTCGGCTTTGCGTAGTTATCAATTTTCAAGGGACAGTAAACACCTACTGAAAGCAGTTATGTCTGTGCGCACTGCCTTTTATTACATTGTTAAGGATTTCAATAGGGCGTCACACACTGGACCAGGACACTTGGTCTCTGCCTGGGATGTGGCGCTCAATAGAAATGCTTTTTCTTTAATTTAAATGAATTCAAATTGAGCCGGTACCCGACCCGTCTCACATCCTCTTTTACAAATACCCCGGGTCACAATGGACCATGAACCAGGCCGGTTGGTGAAAATACAATATTTATTTTTAGAATTCACAAAAATCACACACAATTTAATATTGGGCAACAATCACCAGTGGGGTGATAATTATAATGGAAATGGAAGCAATGCACTTTGTTAACATTCTAGTAGAACATATCCAAAGCACAAGTGAATAGGAACACTTCTTGAAT
Organism: Ambystoma mexicanum; assembly: GCF_040938575.1. NCBI lineage: Eukaryota > Metazoa > Chordata > Amphibia > Caudata > Ambystomatidae > Ambystoma > Ambystoma mexicanum. The sequence goes on from NC_090927.1 coordinate 411,586,528, forward strand.
TAGGATAGATAGCACCCCAGTTAAAGTTTCCCCCTGCAATGTTCCTTCAAACCACAAATAATCAAATTCTGAGTTGAAAGAAGCAGCAGGTAGTCAGGGATAAGATGCCGCAAACAGAATCATAATCCGAACTTCCCTTGCAAAGGTTAGAAATGACACTCCGATTTTGAAAAATTAATGAATTATATGTGTTTAAATAAAACATATGTATATCATTATCACAGTATTAGGTATGTTATCTCACTATCAACCATAAGGTAAGGTATCACAAAAGCATACAGTTCACAAAGCAGATGGAAAATGAAAAACCAATGCAGCCGAATTCACACATGGAAAAGTTCAATTTTTTCTAGTTTGCAGTTTTAAATGTAGAAATGTTTTTTCAAAAAACGGGTGAAAAAAACTCTGAATCGGAATGCGGTTTTTGGGCAGGGAAAGAGATGCACAACACAGGGACAATATAGAAGTGAAACGAGGACTCTAGGTGATGAATTGAGAGAGATTTAAAAAGTTGAATGAGGTTTGTTTTTAGGAAAATGGAGCAGTGAAAAAGAGAAAATCAGTTAAAAATGAAAGGCAAATTTCACTTAAACTAAATTATTTAGACTATATTGTTAAAGAAAGCCATGGTCCGTTGAAAGATTGATTCGCCACGTCAACCTTTTCCCGTCGTGTTCTGATCTACGTGGGAATTAATTTGAATTACTCCAAATATTACAGTTACAAAATGAGATGAAGGAAAGAATTGTGCTAACGCTATGAAACAAGAACAGGGTACACAGAAAATTGGAACAGTCTATACAAGTTATCAGGGTATGGATAGGGTTGCTTAGAGAGTGGCTCAATGACAAAAGTGAAGATGGGGTAGACTATGTGTTATGGGATGTGGGATACTCACAGGCAGCTCTTAGATTTGGGATCAGGAACAGTCAACCAGGTTCTAGACTCCAGGGTTCGGGTCACTAGGTAGTGGCAGACTCTCCTAGCAGAACAGCAGCTCGGCCTGTCTGGTCACCGGATAATCAGGACAGCTGGATGGCAGGGTTGCAGCAGGCATGAAGTTAGTGGGCAAAAAGCCGTCTGGTTTCAGGATGCTTCCCAAAAGAACACTACAGCTTTTCCCTTTGGTTATTAGGGTTTCTGGGTTGAGGCCTTGCTGTGGAAGGATCAGCAATGCTTTGGCCTTGCAGTGGAATCAGCTATCCTTTGGCTTTGCAGTGGGATCTTGAATCATCTATCCTTTGGCTTTGCAGTGGGATCTGGAATCACCTATGCTTTGGCTTTGCAGTGGAGTCTGGAATCAGCTATGCTTTGGCTTTGCAGGGGGATCTGGAATCTGACAAGTTGAATGTAGAAGATCAGGAAAGCAGGCGCATGAAATTCAGGAAAGAGTCTGTCCAGAGTTCTGTCGACCACCCTTTTTATGGAGCATGGTGACATCATAGACAGACCCTCCAGCTTATAGCGATTTTGCGATCCCGCAAAATGCCGCGAAAACGGCCGTTTTGTGCAAAATGCCGCAAAAACGGCCGTTTTGTGCAAAAATTGCATCTTAAAAAAAAAAAAAAAATTTACTTTTTTTTTTTTTTAAGTAATCTGCAAAAATTACTGTTTTCAAAAAATAATACACAGGGTGACAGGTTCTCAACTTTTTTTTACACAAGTAATGAAATGCGCTAACACATCTCATCACTTGCGCACCAAAAAAGTGCAGCCCAATTCACAAGGGACACATGAATGGGCACATTCTATATGCGCGTCCATTCAGATGGCCTTTTTCACCTCCTTGATCAAATAAAGTGGCGTTTTTGTCAATTTAAAAGCGCATCCCTCATTTCCAAGCAAGATGCACTTTTAAATGTGCAGAAATTGTAGGCAACCCTACGCGCACGGGATGTGGGGCTGCCACTGCATGGCAGGGTCTTTCCTGACCCTGTCATGCATTTCTTTTAAGGTATGAACCGCTGCTGTGCCGCTTGCATTTCTGTTCCTCAAACAGGATAAAAATGCATTTTTTGGGTCGCATTTTACAGCGGCAGGCACCTGGAGGGCCTGTCCCTGTGAAAGGCGCTAGGAGCTTGCAGAACACTGTCGGGAGAGCGATTCTATTCAAAGTACTGCCCATTTTGATGACAAAAATCTATCGAATGTTACAATTTGACCTATTTTGTTCAGTACTATTCGATCAATTTTCATAAATACTGAACATGTGTTGCGTGGGTGTCACCCGCTCCCCATGTTCCGCATTTTTGGTCTAGGGTGGTTGCATAAGTGTTTTCCCCTTTTTCCTCAAAATTGGAGCCGGGGACAAAAAAAAAGAAAATAACAAAAAATAACAAAAAAGGGACCCTGCGGAGTCGGATCCGACCCACGTTAGAGGGACGGATCTGGCACCGCAGGGTTGCAGGGGAAGTGGCAGCGACCAAGCAGTTAAGTAGGGGAGGGGATGGGGTGGTGGTGAAAGGTACATTTTGGCTAAAGTGCAAATCAATTCGCAGCGAAATTGACTACGGTCAATTCTGCCGCAAATAATTACACTTCGGTCAAACAACCCAGAACACCATTCAAGGCAGCTGGCCAGCGCACAATTTGCGCTACAGCTCAAGCCTGTGGAAATGCGCCGGTCACCTTTGAGAATAAGGTGACCTGCTCATTTCCAAAAATGGGTTGTCTAAAAATAGCATATCCTCCGTTCTTTTTTTAAATGCCCCACTATTTGAGGAACTGGGTCAAAATCTACATTTTAAAAAAAATAAAAAATGGTTACACTATGAAAGAGGGAGAGTGATGGGTGAGATGTGAAGTGATAGGCAAGAAAGCAAAGGGAGAGCAGTGGGTCAGAGGAGGAAGCGCAGCACAAGAGAGCAGAGGAAGCAGTGATGCGGTGGGCCAGAAATCTAAGAGCGAGCAGAGGTACAGAAAGTAGAGGGAGCGTGTGGTCAGTGAGCCAGAAAGCAGAGAGGAAGCGGTTGGCCAGAAAGAGGCAGTGAGCTGCAGATTGGGAAAAAGTATGAGGGAAGAGTGTGATAGAATGGGGGAAAGGATGCAAGATGCAGAAGCAGCACAAAAGAATGAAACTGTATATTGCGGGAGGAATTGTAGAGTGTAAGGTGTGAGTTGGGAGTATGATTTGGAGTGTGGCAGGGGCTGGGCAGTGCAAATTGTGACTTGACAGTGTGACATAGTACGAGAGTATTTGTATGACAGAGTGAGAGGTTAAGGAATGTAAGTTGGGATGGAGAGTTGGTGAGATGTGTGTTGGTGAGAGAGGTGTGTGGGTGTTTGGGGGATTGGAGAACATAGAAGGGGAATATTTTCAGCATTACAATTTATAATGATCAATTTAGTTAATATTATTAAATAGTTCAAAGAAGGTAGCAGGCGCTCCTCTCCAGAAAGAACATGGCATGATAACACGTGTATGGGGTTGCTTTTGGTACTCTTGTTCAGAGAGGAATTGCCATAGCGTTTTGGTGCTGGACTGCCCATGTGGGCGGGACAAAGACTGATATGCAAATGGACATTTCCCATCTGTGAAAGGTACAGTGAGCAAAAAGCATGTGCTGCAAACTCTCATCTCAGAACAGGTAATCATGCCATGTTCTTTCTCGAGAGGAGTGCCTGCTACCTTTTTTGAAATACTATTAAATAGGCTTGAACATTAAACCAGAAATGTAGCCAAATCAAACACTGTTCTGCCAAGCCAGAGACATCTGGGACTCTTCCTATTAAATTAATCCAAAAGATACATAATAATGATACCCTGGCTCTCTTGTAGCCTTGCACTCTGCCTATTTCCTGCAATGTGGCAATCTTACACCCTCCAGTTAATACAAAATGTCCCGCAAAAATGCCGCAATAAATAAAGGTTTGTGCCGCAAAATTTGCCATTTCATGCCGCAAAATTTGCCATTTCATGCCGCAAAATCCTGGAAGGTCTGCATAGAATTATATGTTAGGGCAGGCTTAGCTAAGCAACGCCTCTAAACAACTGGAATTGTCAGGGGTGATAGTTACCGCCTTCCTCTCAGCTAGTTGGGTTTCAAGGGCATGATGTCAGATTTGTGATGTGAGTTTTACAATGTCCAGAACCTCCCACAGTTACTATGGTTGACATAAATGGCACATTTGTACAATTGTGGCATCTCAACAAATTACTTGCGCAGGTTACATATTTTATGCAGCACATGCCAGTCCAACTCTGCAGTCTGTAAAATATTGTTTCGCCCTTCTAATAATTTTTGTTCATTTTTTGTGCAAAATATTTGGGCTAAAATTCTGTAACTTTACACGTATATGTATTATCATTAGGCATGTCTGTCAGTGTTGAATTTTACACTCGCATTTTGTACACTTTCCTTGGAAAACCCAATTCTCTGCCATTTATGTTCCCTATATGGCAGTGAAAGCTCCAATGTCTTAAATTACAACCCACAAAATTACATTAAAACTGTTAACTTTCTACATTCCTGCGAATTTCTGTTGCAAAAATAACCGTCTTCAAAGCTTCTTTAAAAAAGTCTTTTGAAACAAATGGGCTGGCCTTTGTCCTCCACTGGACCATTTTTTTTCTCTTCAGCTACCCCCAACTGTCACTTCAGCCCAGTGGGGATGGGGGTTTCCCAGTTTGATTGAAGGTTTTATGGCCACTTCCACTTCACAGGTTAGTGTCCCAGTACTTCCATTGTAAGAGCCCTCAGCCCAGACGAAAGTCTGCCATGGTAGCTATTAGCACTTGTGTGTTCGAGCATCTACTGTGGGAGCCTTCTGTTGCTGGCACCCCCAAGCAGAAACCTGTTTGGGGCTGACTTCCCCCATGTAGCCAAAGCAATTTAATTCCTTATTTTATTTATTTTTGTAATAAATCAGTATAAAGCCTGTTGAATAGGATCTCTCATGTATATTTCACAGCACAACCCCCTTCACATTGCTAGTTAATGGCAGGGCCTTATCCAACATACACTTTTAAACAAGTATTTTTGCTTATTTGCAAAAGTACATTTAAACATGTGATCTGCTGGCATTTCTCTTGCAAATTTGGTTTGTCTCTTCCTTCTGCATTTCCACATTGCTTTGTAGCCAGAGTTATTCTTGTATGCAGCAATGGGTTTAAAACATAGATGCACTGAAATTGACATAGGCCCAGAAAGCCAGGGCAATTTTGACGCATTCATCTTTGATATTTTGTAGCCCAAAAGTAAAGCGTTTCCCGTGTAGCTGAAGTAAAGTTTCTTTTGATTCCTTCAGAACTGAATAACAGCCTGACATTCAGGGATACTGCTATTGTCTGCTGGAGCAAAATGTGAACGTGAATGGGCATGGCACGCTCTCATTAATAAAAGTAGTGTGATGAGGAATTGGAGGAAAATCGCATCAGAGCGGCATCATTTTTAAATGGAAATATTTCCCTTTTCAATGGGAACTCTGGGCTTGCAGCAAAGCAGCGCTGCCTTTTCATTCCCCTTCTTTGATACATTTCAGAACACACTGGCAGACTTTTTCAGTGTGCCCCCTTGTTCCATCCTGTCCAATATGTGTTGGGCAAGATGGTGCACCATCTTTGTGTTGCTGCAAAACACAGTTTTGGTGTGAGGCAGTGGTGCTCACAGGATCCAGCGCAGCCATTTTGCTGTGTCTGCTGAAATGCGGACTGGTTGTGGATGGGAGTACTGCTGAGTGGGTAAATATATCCCACAACATACCCTCGGTTTGTAAGGTAAAAGGCAGTGCGCGCCTCGGATGTATCTGCTTTCAGTTGGTGTTTACTTTCCCTTGAAAACTGATACTTGTGGAAAGCCGAGCTCTGCCACAGAAAAGGGGACCATGCAGCCAAAGTGCAGTGGTACTGTGCTGTGCCACTGAGACAGAGGTGAAATGTATTTAAATCCTCTACAACTGAAAACTACCGCTCATGAATGATCCCTCCCCTTTACTACCTACATTTGAAGCTGCGCTGCTGGCTTTCTGGGCCTATGTCACATGGGCTCAGGGTGCTGCTGGCATGCTAACAAAATGAAACCCAACGAAACTGCTTCTCTGCGGCTGTGCCATACCTCCGTTTGAAATGAGCCAAACCCTCCCTCATTCAGCATTATGATTGTAGGATGCTCAGGGGTTGCAAGAGGTTGGACAGGGATCGCAAGCTGACAGCCAGGGGTCAAAATTGCGACCCCTAGTGACTTGAAACCAACGTCCGTGGCAGCTTAGTAAAACAGGATTTAAAGTTGGTATCCGGTATCAGGCATCGCCCAATAAGCGGAAGGTACCTCTGGGGAATGAGGAGCCACTGTAATATATGGTGTGCCTCAAATCTAACTCCCGCATGAGAGGCAAAACAAATCTTTTTGTCCGTTATATATGACCCATTATGTTTTATCAGATTTCTAGATGTGTTCTAATGTTCCTTCATTCAGCAGCCCAAAGAAACTGAATGAGGCCACATTAATATGTTTGTATGACATCAGTTAGCCTATAGTCAAAGTCAAAGGTAGCTTCTAATAAATAATCATGTTGGCAATCTCAGTAATGGAGTAATTTTATCAGCACAGTGGATTTGCAATTCCTGCTGCATAGTTGCCCCTTGCAGAGAAGAATTAGCTAAGACAATACCTGGTCAGTATCAAATGGTAATTATTGTGCATTTGAAATTTGTTGCGTTGAAATGGACTACTTGTAGAGTTTATACAAGTTCTCCTTATTCACTTTCTTTAGCCACGATTTGACGAGATCAACCCTAACTGGAGGACCTCCATCGAGAAAAGGAAAAAAATGAAAGGTATGTTGTTTTTTTATTGAATTTGTTTTATTATAACATTGCTTTTAATTTCTCCTATCTGAAGAAACAATTACCTAGAAAATCAGGATTATTTTTTACAGTTTCTAGATATATAGGGCCTCATTAAGAGTGCGGCGGTAAAGGGTTAATGGTGCTGGTAAGGATGCCGGTGCTGTTAACCCCTTACCACTGCATTACGAGGTCCCTTAGCAGGAGCCGCTAAAGGACCAGGGAGCTATTAACGGGCCTGTTATTAACGGGCCCGTTATTAGCTCCCTCCCCATTCCCATTGAGCCCTACGGGGGCTCGAATGGGAATGGGGATGGGTATTTTGATTGAGGAATTGCCGGGTCCTCCAAGGTTGGAATGACCCAGTAATTCCTCATTCAAGGAACCCAGACCGATTTTGGAGGCAGCCATGGCGCTACTAGCATCATGGCTGCCTCCAAACTCGTAATGAGGCCCATAGTGTGTAAAATATGTTCACATCTTACTGAGATAAAGGTTTTTTTTTTCCAAACTATATTTATCGAGCAAAAAACATCACAAGCACAGTAGAAAAGAACAATCCGGTGAAAACCTCTGCACTAATGCTCCCACCTTCTAAGACTATCTTTCAATTTTAATTGTTCGCATCTTTAAAAACCAAACAAGAAATCCACTGAAGATTCTGCCATACATTACTTGAGTGAGTGAGTGAGTGAGTGAGAGATATCCAAAGAGAATTGACTCCCGTTATGATGATTTATACCACGCAGCGCTGCCATTTGCATGGTCTCCAGGTGCTTACGTGGCTCTGTAAAAAAAAGTGTCAGGGGTTGGTTAGTGAGGAAAGAGGGATAGGATAGAGGTTGTGGTCTTCTGGTGATGCTTGCAGAACCAGGAGAAACTGGTATCTGTCCGTGTTAGCTGTCTAGGTGTGCTTGGTTCTATGCACTGTGCTTGTTGTGTCCAGAGGGTTAGCGTGCAGTGTCTGGGTTGTTATTGTTTGCAACTGTTTGGTCTTTTCGCATGGTTGGCATTGGGTTTGATCTTTGTGTGTAGTTTTAGCTGCCCATTATGGGCATGTGTAGTTTGTGGGAGGTATGCAGGTGTGCAAAAGAAGAGGGGTTGGTGTGTAGGTTTCTGTATTAAATATCCCAAGGGACTAGCCATTTGCTGTAACCCTCCAGCATGCAGGTGGACTCTCAGCCCCCAACCACAGCAAATATAAACATTCCCCCTCCCACCTTTCTTCTGCGCTTATCGGATATTCCTTATCTGACCAACTTTCACCTGCCACTTGCTGGCTGCACTACCTTTATTTATTTTATTTTATTTAATATTTATTCTGTTTTTCTCTCCTGCTCTGCACTATTGCCCCCCCCCCCTTACATGCACTTTCCCCTTTTCCCTTTTCCATGCACTTGAGCTTTCTTAGATGTCACTGGGTCTAGTAAGATCACTGCCTTCTACCTACTCAGGTCAGGCAAGAGCAGAATTGTCCTGTCCACAAACAAAATCACTCTAATTTTACTTTCTGCCTGCAGTGCATGCTCCTTGAACCTGCAGTCAGTGAGCACCATGATCATTTCTCCAGTGTTTTCATCTCCAGATCGTTTCCCTCCAGCCGGTATGCATTCTTAGACCTCCAAAGCTGGACAGGGTAGCTAAAGAGGTACCTCCTGCAGGAGGAAGGCCCCAATTAATGTTTCAAGGTCACCAATGCCAACATGGTATGGCAATCCGAAAACTCTGTTAGCCTCTCTTATTTTGTCCTCCAGATGCTCAGTATGAACCCCAGCCTTCACTATATTCTAGGCTAAACATCTATGATGGAGTAGTGTCATGTAGAGGTCCCTCTCCCCTGCATCTTCAACCTTAAATCGCCCCTCCACATTGGTCATTGCAACCTCTGCCTCGGACTCCCACCTGGTTAATTCTTGAAGAGTTGCCTACACAGGGAATAGCTTAGTGTCCCATCCATCCACTTTAACGTGAAGTGCGTTCAGAGACTCCAAAAACAATTCCTCCTCAGCTGATATACTACAGCCCCCCAACGCTTACTGTTCTCAAGGTGGCACCCAAATCTTTGTTCGTCCATGGTTGAAAGAAGTTGGATCCCTTAACTACTTCTGGCATTACTCATCCATATACATAGCAACTACATCACCCTAAGGGATATATGGAAGGCTAGAGATTCAAGGGTTGTTTTTGATGTAATTGCCACAATTGGACTCCTCCCTACATCGGGGCTGGGATGCAGGAGCAGGCTGACACACCTTCTATCTTTGGCTTGGTATCAGGAGCTGACATGCAACCATAATCCTTTTACCCTTTGCTCTTGCTGGTACCACACTGCCAGTGTCCAAGCTCCTCTCTAGTGGTACCACCCACCCACCTTGGTCTGGTCCACTTCCCTTCGCAGTTACTTCTGTGGGAAATCTGAAAGTGTCTCACCTGCTGGTCCCCGGAGATCTGTTGTCCAGGTGGCCAGGACACAGCCATGGCTATTGGATCCAGTTCCTGGGGGGTGGACTAGTGGGGGAGGATCACCTGGGCGAGGGGTCTTCGGGGAGTGGTAGTGGGACACTGAGGGTTGAGATGCGGTATCCCCTTCCCTGTAACAACTTTTCCCCATCCTACCCTGTAGGATATTTAGAAGCTCTACCCCCGGCCCCCTTTTCCCACACAAACACTTTCTTACACGGTAACAGACAACGGACTAACACCAGACCCGTTTATCTGACATGTCCCAACACTCGGGTCAGGCAGAGTCAGGCAATTGACAATAACCATGCACACCTGACTGCCCTTTACCTTCCCTACAGGGATAAAAGGCTGAGCTTGAAAGCACACTTCGAGCAAGGTGACAGCTACACCAAACCGACAGTACAAAGGGAGAAGAAAAGCGGTGAGACCTGGAAGGACGACAAAGGGGGAATCGCCCTTGCCCTTTTCAGCTCAGACCCGCGAAGCCTCCAGAAGGGAAATCGAAAGGCTGGGAGTTAAAGCTGGCGTGCGAAGCAACAGATGTCAATGGTACACCGGGGCCTCTCGCGTTGATAACGCGGGCGGAGAGGCAAGCTGGCTACCGTGGTACTATCTTTCTTTCCAGAGAACAAAGAAGCCAATGGGTTCAGCACAGCTGGTGAGACGGAGGAAGCTGATATCAAACGAACTGTGTTAAGCCCAAGGTTGCGGGTAGTAACATTTTGAATGCAAGAAGAAAGGACTTGTGTGTATGTTTGAACTTTCAAGAAAGTCCAGTTGAGGTCCAGATGCAGAGGGTTCCGGCGCCACCTGTGCGAACTACAACAACCAGAAGGCCCTAGGAAAGGGTGGTGTGAGGCGTCAGAGTGGTTCTACAAGGGTCACGTAAATCCCTTGTACAATTGAGAGTCTCTGACCCGTTGCCAGAGGTAAGTTAGGGGAAGGAAACGCTGATTTCCACTACGATTGTGAACTGTGATAGTTGGCAAATATGAACCCGACAGAGAGATGGCGAAAGAAAGCTAAAAAGAAAGAAACCCTGCTTGCTGAAAAAACTGAGCAATACATCATTGGTATTAGGAATACATGAACTGTCTTGAAGAAAGACCGTAGTGAACCCGACAGAGGGAGGCCCGTTTTTACAAGGAGGATCCGAGCCTGACGGAGTGAGATCCTAAGGGCAGAGACCAATCGCCCAAGGTATAAAATCACAGAGAGAACTATTGTTTGTTTGTTACTTCTAATCAGCAAACCTTCTAAGGCAAGAGTCTTTTGCAGGAAAGAGACTTAGCCTCTGAAGGGGTTTTGATAATGCTAAACTGAAATGTGAACCTCGTGCTGTCGAGGCCCAAGAGTGTGCTGTGCTCGAGAGTCCCGCCTGTCCTGTGCCTGAAACGTGGGGAAGGGAGACCCTGCCATACCATCCTGACTTATCATTTTGTGAACACTTCTTTCTTTTCCGGTGAACATTATCCCACACTCTTTTTGTAATTAGTAGTAAGGATTGGCAATAGGTTTGTTTTAGTATAGGGCCTTTTTTATTTGGCAAGACGCCACTAGGACTGCCTTATTATTATTTGATGGTCGTAGCTTGCTCCCATCTTAGATTTAGGTTCAGATTAGGGGTTTATCTCACCTATTAACCTTGAACTGTGATCCCTTGTCTGTCTTTACTGTTGCCACCATGAGTTCCTTAAACTTCCCTTATGGAGTTTTTGCACCCCACTTGGAAGCCCCCCAAATCAGCAGGCCGCATATCACATGCTGGGCGTCAGTTGGATACATTTTTACTTCTCTGATGACCTAGAGGAAAGAGCTTCTCCACTCATACCTGAAACCACTTCTGGATCCATAGTGCTCGAATGGGATCCTGCTACCACCTGTCCAGTATCCGCTCCAAGGCACCAGATGACCATTCAACACAATTGAGTTATTCACTTTTGAGACACCTATTTTCAGAGACTACTCAATGACAGTTATGTTTGCTGTCATGCTGACCATGCCATATTTAAATGTTAGTGTTCAATTACCTGATAACAAGTGATTTAATTATAATAATTATTGTTCAATTACCCGATAACGAGTGCTTTGCAGCAACGTTGAGTGTCCATTCTCTGTTAATATTGCTGATTGCATAATCATCCAGTACTGTCACATTCAACTTTCCAGGCGGATTTGCACCTTTCAAGCTATTAACTCCTAAGAAAGAACAGTCATCAAAAGGGATGGGTGGAGGTGGCAACCACACATATATATACTAATGAAAAGGAATCCCGGTAGACAATGGACCACCCAAAAGTGGAGACAGTGTCTACTCTGTCTATGCCCGGGAGGGGGATAATAAGTCAATATATAAATGAGACAGAGCTCAAAACACTGGTTGCACAACAAAAAGGTTCCACAATAAAACTGGATCATAATGGAGTCAATATATACACTTTTAATCAGTACATTTTAAGAAAATATTAAATCACTCAATTAATAGCATTCATAACAATAATCTAAATGAATTACAAAAATCTATCTAGATCATCACATAAAACCTGGGACTTCGTCAATTACAATCAATGGTGAGTTCACAAAGGATTTAGGATACATTCATTGCAAGTCTGACAATGTATCAGTTTCTTATTGTTGTCAGATAAAACAAATGATCTCCCTGTATATATCCAGGACAGTGTCTCGACATGTTTCTGTTCTTGGGGAATCACTCAGAGAACATTCATCAGGAGGGTTGTAAAAGTCACGAAAATCCCAATAAAACAATCGTGTCCTTTGTAAGGGGGAGGGTGTGTTGTTAGCGTGCAACCTGTGGGTTAAAAGAAAGGGGGACAAATAGTGAGCTAAAACCATAGCTATGTAGATTTGTCATATTCCCTAAAGAGGTGAATAGGAGGACCAAACAAAGGGTTCATATTATCTTCCATGGCGCTCGTGGGGGCTCACAACTTTAGTAAATTAGGTTGGTAAGTAGCTCCTAACCTATAACTAATACTCGAAAAATGCCTATTAGTGTTTTTCTAATGAGCTAAAAAACAAAGCTCGACACAGCTAAATAAGTACAGAAAAATAATCAAGAGGTTGGCAAGAATATGTTGTATATCGCCATTGGCTCACCTGTATGGTGACAGGTCCTTGCTGACTCAATGGACAAATAAGGCAACTCCCCCGGTGCGGCTGCGCCTCTAGGTAAAGTGCCACTATAGGTTGTCATCAAGCATCAATCGGTGTCAATATGCAGAGGGGCACACAGCCAGTGTAATGACAAGTAGAGTACAACCACTCACTGTGGAACAGTAAACCTTCCCTCATAATAGATGTCAAGAGAGTAAAGTTATATCTATGTTATAAAATTAAGTTAACAGATGTGCTAGGAATGACACAAAACTTGTACATAGAAGTGCACAGAAACCTCCACCTGTGCATGTCATGCTGTGAAGCTGTGTGTAGCCATATCTCACCAGGAAAAATCACTTTAAGCTGTCCAGGCTAAGGACGGAGTGGGGACTAGAATGTAACTGCCCAGTAGAGTGCAGGTGAACACCAAAGACCCGCTCTATCATGTATAGATACCATGAATAGGGAGTACGTAGTAATATATAACTAGAGAATCACGCATCTGACAGAATGCTAAAAAGATGTTAAACAGATGCTAAAAAATTGCTGTAAAAATGCAGCTTACCGCATCAAAAAATGGATAGAGAATCTGTTTGGCAAGTGTTTCGCATTAGTTCAACGCCAACATTTTACACTGTTCGGGATGAACCGCCTGTGTCCGTGTCTGTGTCGGAAAAAGCAGGAGAGCTCTAGTTATCTATACTATGTAAACAACAGGACGCCGCAAGAATGTAGGCGTCAGAAGTTCATTTGGGCCGAAATGGCTTACCTCCGATCAGTCCATCGGGCATCAGGCAAAAACGCTAGGTGCTGAGTCACGGCAGGCAAGTCCTACGTGTCTGGGTGGCGAACGCGCAGCTTGTGTATATGTGTTGCCATGGACACACAGTGCGCAAGCCCATACTCAGTGGCCATCAACGTAGTATACCTACATGAGTGCTCAGAATTCCGCTGAACTGGCCAAAATAACTGAACTCCCCATTCAATAAAGTTTAAATGTTCTAAAGCTGTTGGGTGCGTATAAATGTAAGGTACGTATGTATGGCTTATTTTAAAACTGACTGTTAAATTAATAAATAATTATTTTAATCAAGAAACCTTGAGTATAAGTGTTATTTGAATACTTGTCACTGTGAACCTCTATGTTGCACCTCTACAGCTCACATTGACCTCTCTTGAGATAAGCCTGGCTGCTCAGTCACTCTACCAACTTGTGTAGTAAAGGCCTATACCAAAGTTTGGGTTACCCATTGCCAAGAGGCCGTATGTAGTCTCCCACAGGTTTACTACATACGGTCTTGCCTAACATCCTGTTTGTCAGGATATTTATCTGCAATGCAATGGCTAGTGACCTGTGTGAAGTGATCAGTGATGGTTGCAGTGGTCAAATGCTTCATAGATGTAGCTATCACTTGAGGGATTATGGGTTTCATGGCACTTGGCACAAGCCATTGAATGGAAAGAGGCGTTCACAAATGAACATTGCTTTGGCTGTTTCCCCGAGAAATTAATTGAATGGTCCAAAAAGCCAAGATATTCTCATCCTTACAAGTGATACTGCATAAATCCGGCAGCTTTGGTTCCAATAACTGCCAAATTATTATAATGAATTGCTGGGTTCCATATTAAAGATGATCTATTTTGCAAACATGAAATACATAGAATTGTATAAACACCTATATCTGAATATAAATATCTTATCTCCTCCAAGCATTATACTTTCAGTGTTTGATTCACAAAGATGTGTAATGGAGCAAATGAGAAAATATCTGTGAGCTTCCCCGATTTGCACCTGCTGCATGATACCTGCTTCTTAAAGCCTACAGCTGGACAACATCTGGAGCTACCTGGAGCAACTTTGAGGTGCATCTTGTATATATTCTCGGGAACTCTCCTGATTTTCTCTATTTTTAGCTTTGTGAATTATGTATTAGACATCACCTGATGTTATCCAGTATCTACCTACCTACCTAACTACTTTGGTAGGTACTGAGGTAGCTACAGTACCTATTGGTGTACTGCAGCTCAGACTTGTGTTGGATGTTTATGTCCAATCCCTGTAGTAATATGGCCCAGCGCAACAACTTCGGATTCTCCTTTTGCATAGCCATTAACCACCTAAAATGCCTGCGGTCTATCTGTAAAGGGAGACCCACAAATGTAGGTTTTCAATTTGTGCAATGGTGGCAGAGTTGCGCGTCGTTTTGTCAAGCGACTAGTAAAATAGGCACATGATTGTTCGACCGTCTCATAGTTTAGATGCACTAGCACTGCACCAATTCCAAACCCACAAGTGTCTGTATGATGAGGTCCTTCCCATAATCTCAGATCTTTAGACCTGGGGTCTGAACAAATCATTCTTCAAGCACTGAAAGGCTATTGGGCAGGCTGGAGTCCAGGTGACATTTGCCATTTTCTTGGATGTCACAACTTTGATGAAAGGCCTGTAATATCCAGTATGGCACAAGAAGGCTCTCACATGTGTCTGGGTAGTGGAGATGTCCTAATCCACCACTGCCTGCACTTTGTCCTTGAAGGCTGTTTCTTACCTCCGACCACTTGGGGTTGCAAGTAAGTAACAGTATTCTGTGTTAGTTGGTACATTGAAGCCTTGATAGTCAAGCTAGTCTTTGGAATGGATTGTAGCACCTGTTTCAGGTGGGATAGATGGTTTTCCCTAGTATGGCTAAAAACAGCAATGTCATCTAAATAGCCTATTTAGATGACATTGCTGTTTTTGTGTTGCGTGGGTGTCACCCGCTCCCCATGTTCCGCATTTTTGGTCTAGGGTGGTTGCATAAGTGTTTTCCCCTTTTTCCTCAAAATTGGAGCCGGGGACAAAAAAAAGAAAATAACAAAAAATAACAAAAAAGGGACCCTGCGGAGTCGGATCCGACCCACGTTAGAGGGACGGATCTGGCACCGCAGGGTTGCAGGGGAAGTGGCAGCGACCAAGCAGTTAAGTAGGGGAGGGGATGGGGGGGTGGTGAAAGGTACATTTTGGGTTGTTTGGCTAAAGTGCAAATCAATTCGCAGCGAAATTGACTACGGTCAATTCTGCCGCAAATAATTACACTTCGGTCAAACAACCCAGAACACCATTCAAGGCAGCTGGCCAGCGCACAATTTGCGCTACAGCTCAAGCCTGTGGAAATGCGCCGGTCACCTTTGAGAATAAGGTGACCTGCTCATTTCCAAAAATGGGTTGTCTAAAAATAGCATATCCTCCGTTCTTTTTTTAAATGCCCCACTATTTGAGGAACTGGGTCAAAATCTACATTTAAAAAAAAATAAAAAAATGGTTACACTATGAAAGAGGGAGAGTGATGGGTGAGATGTGAAGTGATAGGCAAGAAAGCAAAGGGAGAGCAGTGGGTCAGAGGAGGAAGCGCAGCACAAGAGAGCAGAGGAAGCAGTGATGCGGTGGGCTAGAAATCTAAGAGTGAGCAGAGGTACAGAAAGTAGAGGGAGCGTGTGGTCAGTGAGCCAGAAAGCAGAGAGGAAGCGGTTGGCCAGAAAGAGGCAGTGAGCTGCAGATTGGGAAAAAGTATGAGGGAAGAGTGTGATAGAATGGGGGAAAGGATGCAAGATGCAGAAGCAGCACAAAAGAATGAAACTGTATATTGGGGGAGGAATTGTAGAGTGTAAGGTGTGAGTTGGGAGTATGATTTGGAGTGTGGCAGGGGCTGGGCAGTGCAAATTGTGACTTGACAGTGTGACATAGCACGAGAGTATTTGTATGACAGAGTGAGAGGTTAAGGAATGTAAGTTGGGATGGAGAGTTGGTGAGATGTGTGTTGGTGAGAGAGGTGTGTGGGTGTTTGGGGGATTGGAGAACATAGAAGGGGAATATTTTCAGCATTACAATTTATAATGATCAATTTAGTTAATATTATTAAATAGTTCAAAGAAGGTAGCAGGCGCTCCTCTCCAGAAAGAACATGGCATGATAACACGTGTATGGGGTTGCTTTTGGTACTCTTGTTCAGAGAGGAATTGCCATAGCGTTTTGGTGCTGGACTGCCCATGTGGGCGGGACAAAGACTGATATGCAAATGGACATTTCCCATCTGTGAAAGGTACAGTGAGCAAAAAGCATGTGCTGCAAACTCTCATCTCAGAACAGGTAATCATGCCATGTTCTTTCTCGAGAGGAGTGCCTGCTACCTTTTTTGAAATACTATTAAATAGGCTTGAACATTAAACCAGAAATGTAGCCAAATCAAACACTGTTCTGCCAAGCCAGAGACATCTGGGACTCTTCCTATTAAATTAATCCAAAAGATACATAATAATGATACCCTGGCTCTCTTGTAGCCTTGCACTCTGCCTATTTCCTGCAATGTGGCAATCGTACACCCTCCAGTTAATACAAAATGTCCCGCAAAAATGCCGCAATAAATAAAGGTTTGTGCCGCAAAATTTGCCATTTCATGCCGCAAAATTTGCCATTTCATGCCGCAAAATCCTGGAAGGTCTGATATATATATATACATATATATATATACATATATACCTCCTTTGCCTTTTGAAGTAACCGGGGTGGAGGACGGGATATACTCTAAAGAGGGTTATGAACGCGATGACAGTATCAACCCAAACAGCACCAAGACTCTAAAATAAAGGAAAGTCCAATCATGCTTCTTTTAGGGAGCTTTTCTTTTTGCAGATCCTATCCTCTCTGTGCTGAGCTTTGCAGCACTACTTCATTGACTTTGAAGGTGAGGGACACTTTCTCGCTCACCTACTGCATTTACTTTTGTTTTGGGTACTCCAGGACCCTTTTACTAAGATTCCAGTGAGGGGAGATCTCTCCCCTTTGTTTTGGCTTCCATGCTTTCCTATGGCAGCACCCACCACCTTATGTGGACCAAGGCGGAAATAAATATTTGCTTCAGTCTACTTGCCGCGCTCCTCAACGCCTCTTCCAAACTGCAAGAAGCTCTGATTCCTCGCTTGTTTGCTCAACTGGACTTCGGTCACCAGCTCCTGTTAATCAGATCCTGCTTCTGCTGCCTGATTCTGCCGTGATGTTTGATTCTGTTTTCTGTATTGTTCAGCCCTTGGTTTCTCCCAGTTTGTCTTGTTATTCCATAAGAATTACTTAGACTTCAGCTGTTCTCTCTGCTGGGAACTGTTCTTTCAAGCAGACTTGGATCCTGCAATTGTTTTTGAGTTTCTTGTTTGGATATCGTCTTTGTGACTTTGGACCTTCTTGTTGGGAGCGCTGTATATTCTGTGACTTTGGGGATTGTTTACATTCTGTAATTAAGAAGAGACTTCTGGACTTTTGGCCCTTGTACCTGCTAGTTTTGTCCTTGTGTTGTCAGTTCATGGCCTTCGTATTTAGTTTTTCTCTTTTACCTTTTATGGGAATGGGCTGCCCTGCCAATGGACTTAATTTCCACTTATGTACCAATCCCCAGTATTGGCAGGTTTGGAGAAGGGTACATACGGACGAGAGATGGGCTGTTATATGATCTACATTGTTACACTTCCTTAATCCAGAGTGGTTTACTTGCAGCCCATGCCTTTCTGCCCTATCCCACTTCAGAGGCCAGTGTGGTGCGGTTGGGAGGATGCTTGGTAACCCCTAACAGGCATATGTGCACGCCTATTCATGACAACTACTAATTTCCGTTGTCTATCTGCTCCTTTTCCTGCCTCTCATTTACCCTACCTTCTGTAGTATACCATTACACCTACCAGCGTCCATTTGCGCTTTCCAAGTTCCTTCCCCTATTCTACTGTTAATGCCTGGAAAGCAATATTCTATACTTTCTATCTGCCCATTTGTATTGGTGGATCTCCAGCCAGCTGCATAGCTTCAGATACTTAAGCTATCGTAATGGAGGGCCTTCCATCATCTGTGATCACAGAACATAGCATTCAATCCATCTAGAGTTATTAACTTTTTGCCCAATTGGGGTTTTTGCCAAACAAAAGACAGTTTTTCTCTATGCTTTTCCAATCCTGTGGTGTTCAGGTGCAAACGGTGGCACCTGGTGGGGTTTGCGTTATTGCTTCTCTCGATGCCTAGAGACAAGACACCAGATGAGACCTGTTGCTGATACCTTTTAACAATTACCTCCGAGATCCATGTGCTTCTTCATTTGCATTCTTTATCCCAAAGGTCTTGTGGAACTTTAGCCTTCAGGACCATTTTGGCCCTACTTTCTTTTTGTATGCTCTGTCTAACTTAAGAAATATTGTGCTCTGTGTTTTTCAGAGATGTACGTTGATTCAACTCAAGATGAAAAAACATTGTCTATTGTGAGAACACCATGAATAAGTATTACATGTCCAGTTTGTCTGGATTTGTGTGCATTGCACAAGTTCTAAAGCATCAAATTCAGTCATAAGACATGTTGATGAGGGAGATATGTAGTGTACCTAAATTGGTGAACTGTCATGCTTTCATATTCTTGACCCCCTTAAACTTTCTTCTGGTTGTAATTCTAATGGACTCCCAGAGATTCCTCATCTTTGATAGCCATCTTCTAGCTCAGCTGCTCTTCTGAAACTTTTCCACTGCCAGTATACATGGAGGCGCTGCACCCCTTGGCTTTAGTTTCTTTTTTCTGCATACTCTGCCCGCTAAGAGGAACACTGTTCTTTCAAATGCTTTCTCTGGCTTCTTGTTTCGTTATTTGACATCATGCTGAAACTGGAAAAGTAATCGGGATTCAAGCCCTGCATCAATTGCGGGGACCAAATGTCCATTTCGAACCCGCACTGCATCTGCCTTTACTGTCTTGGTGAAGGCCATAATTCCATGGACTGCGTGTCGTATCAATCATTGCACCCGAAGGTGCTTTTTGTACGTGAGCCAAAGGTGTTCACCTTTCTCCACAAGGAGAGGGGTGACAAACTGACCTGTTCAAAGTTGCGGGGCACTGACTGTGTCATAGTGGAGTGGTCTCCTGTCCAGACCGACGAGAAAAAGAAGCAGCACGGCAAGTGGTTAAGATCCCAAGGCAGTTCTTCAAGACCCCATTCGTCGTCGAAGAAGAAGAGGAGCCACCACTTCAGGGAAGACAGAGGAGGCCCAACAGGTACCTTTCCCATCCAAATCCTATACTCCAGAGGAGTGGGAGGCCTTTATGAAGAAGATGCTTGACGTCTATGCCAAGCCAACAGTGGCTGCACGCCGGTGGCCTCGATCCCTTTGCCAGTGGCTTCGGCCAAGCCGACGTATCCACCGCGGTGAGCGGAAGGGAATTTGTAAGCAGATGCGACAAGGTCACATCCAAGGGTCACAGTGGTTGGTCTGTCACAGTGTTCGGTCTTCGGACATCCGTCCTCTGACTTCAGCACCCTCTTTCACAAAGCCACTGTTACCGATGACACCAGGATTGAGAGGGAATTTGTCACCACTCCCCAGAAGAGCATACATTTCCCTTTTGGAGGACATCTATGATGAGGAAGGGGTCCCTGTTCCTTTCAGGCTACAGCCCCCTCCCCCTTCCAAGGGGAATCAGGGATTTTCCATAGGATTTTATGTGGAACAGGGGGACCTGGTGGATATTGCAGCATATTTACAAGAGGCAAGTGGCATGGACTCCTCGCCAGAGGTCGACATGATCCCTGCTGCCTCCCAAGGCAAGCCACATGCTGCTTTTTAGTGCCTGATGGCAAAGGCGGTCGACACCTTGGTGTTGTTTGCCCCCTCACATCCGAAGATTCAGTACGAGCTTACTGGCATCCTGAACAATGGTCCAAAGAAGGAGACACTTCTGCCATTTAATCAGGCTATTGAGGGGCCAGTGATGAAATTCTGGGCCAAACCGGCTTCAGTCTAAGCTGTGGACCATGACCTAGTGAAGAAGCACAGACCGGCACCTTCGAACCCCATGTTCCTTTCCGCCCATGCTTCTCTAGAGAGAGTTTGGTGGTCTAGGCTGCTATGGCAAACTTGAAGTCCACCTCCTTTCCATCTTTGCGCCCTGACCAGGGGGAGCAAGAGCTTGGCGCATGGGGGAGAAAGATTTTCGTCTCATCGAGTAAATGCCTAATGTGATCTGGCCAAGTTTTCTTGTCACTCTGTGGTCGATCAAGGCAGAGGTGTCTGAGTTGTGTGAAGACTGGCAGATTCGAGCAATTGCTGATGATTACACACACCTGACTTCCCTTCCCAATCCACATAGGGATAAAAGGCCGAGTACAAAAGCACACTCTGAGCAAGACCAAATGCATGAGGAAGCAACTATTCCAGGACGGCAATTCAAACAGAGGAGAAAGGCGGAGAGACCTGAAATGGCGATAAGGGGGGTAATGCTTTTACCCTTTTCAGCCTAGACCCGCAGAAGGGAAACCTAAGACTGGGAATTACAGCTGCCGAATGATGCGAAGGATGTCAGCAGTAAATGGGACCCTCCTGCAGTGATAGCCAGGGCGAGGAGAAGCGGTTGCCATTGTGGTACTGTCCTTGACTCCAGAGGCAAGAGACACCAACAGAGTTCGGCACAGCCAGTGAGTCGGAAAGAGCTGATAATAGACCAGACTGTGTTGGGCTCAAGTTTGCTAAGAGAAACGTTGTATGAAGAAAGAAGACTAAAGTAAAAGGGTCTTTTGTGAGTAAAATTGGCATCAGAGTTAGACTGGTCCGGCATCACGTGGGTGCTCACTCGAAGGACTTTTACTGGTGCCCCGCTCCTGAACAAGGAGAATGTGTTAAACTGAGATATCAAAGTGGTCCTGCAGCAGGTTATGTTAAATCCTGTGCATAGTCAAAAGTCTTTGGTTGTTGTAGAAGCTACAAGTACCAAGAGGCCTTGGGGGAGGCTTGCATGAGGTGTCAAAGTGGTCATACGAGGGTCAAGCCAAACCCCTGTACTGTCGAAAATCTGTGGCCTGTTGTGGAGGCAAATGTGAACTCGGCTAATGGATGCCTTAGAATTAGGGTGAGCAGTAATACATCTGTGAACATTGTGATGACAAGTATGAACCTAACTGAGGGATGTCCACAGTGAGTGGTTGGTCTGAAACCGACTGAGGGAGGCTAACGTTGAGAGAAGGATCAGAGCCCGGCTGAGTGGGGTCCAGGGTTGAAGGGTAATCACTAGACATGAAGATTAGCAGAAGGAACTTTTTGTTTTGTTGTGAATGGCATATCAGGACCTCTGAAGCAAGAGACTTTGCATGAAAGAAACCTGACACAGAAGATCCTGATATTGAGAAATGGAACTGTAACCTTGTGCCAGAGAAGCCCAGGAGTGTGCTGTGCTCAAGAGTCCCGCCTCGTCCCCTGGTAAAAACATGGGGAAGGGAAACCCCAGCCATAGCATCCTGACTTTATCATTTGTGAACACTTCTTTCTTTTGTTGTGAACATAATCCCACACTCATTTGTAGCATACTGGTAAGGATTGGCAATAGTTTTTTATGGTCGTAACTTGCTCCCATCTTAGATTTAGGTTTAGATTAGGCATTTATCTCACCCATTTTACAGTTTAATAAACGCCCTTGAACTTTGATCACTTGTGTCTGTCTTACTTTGATACCATGCCTTCCTTACACATGCAAGAGAAATGTCTGGACATGCATGAACTTATTCGGCACCAAAGCCGTTGAGTCCTTGAAGAAGTTTCAAGCCTCCATGACGAAGTCACTGGGGCTACCAGTCAAGAACAGCGACCGGTGAGCAGGGGGAGAGTTGTTTGTCCCTTCGCCACATATGCTCAAAGAGGTAGAGACCAAGCCCAATCGGGTTTGTCGCCCCTTAAGTGGTGTGGGCAGGTGGGGTGCCCAGAGGAGGTGTTTTCACCACCACGGTGCCCGCTGCAGCACCTGACATGTAGCCTCTCTGAAATGAACTCCCTCCATCAATCCTCCATGGGAGGCAGAATATCTGTTTGGCAAGGAATCAATAGATATCAATTCTGATGCTGTGCCGTCATCCAACAGAGCTACTTCCTCCATTTTGCCTTTTGCCTGCAGACCAGCCTCAGAGCCACCATTCCTTGCCTCTGGAACCTCTGCTACTGAAGGAGTTCTGCCAGCTTCTGGCAAAAGGGCCCATAGAATGTGTACCCTACTTGGAACGAGGCACATGTTTGGTATTCAACCTATTTTGTGGTGTGATGCTGAAAAAGGACCTTAGTCTTAGACCCATTATGTATCTGAGGCTTCTGAACTTTTACTTGTGCAAGCCTTGGACCTGAAAGACTGAATTGCCGTGATGCTTACTTCCATGTGGCAAGCTGCAAGAGGCAAAGGAAGTACCTAAGATTCGAAATGGGGAATGGTCACTAACAGTTCAGAGTCTTACCTTTCAGTCTTTCTTCAGCACCCAGGGTCTTTGACATTGTTAGCAGTAGTGGTGACTCGCCTCAGAAGGGAGGGCATTCATGTTTTTCACTAAATGGACGACGGGCTTGTTCAACCGTGCTCCCCATTTTTAACGTCGGCACACCTGTACCTGACGTACTGCCTCTTGCACACCATGGGCTTCTTCCTGAACCTCAGGAAGTCTCGCATTTCACCATCCCAGTCCCTCTGATTTCTCTGAGCAGTCTGGGACACTCACTGGGCTGGGGCTTCCCACCCGAGGACATAGCGGCGGACATCTATAAGATAGTCAAAAATGTCCAGCTGCAGGCAAGATTTGCAGTCTCTGCTTTTCTGTGCTTGCCAGGTCTTAAGGCCTCTTATATCCTTGCGGTGCTGGCGGCCCGACTGCGCATGAGGTTGCTGCAGTTGCTGCTGAGTTCACAGTGGTCTCAGTTTCAGGGATGAACATCGGACCTTCTAATTTTAGCAGAGAGTGTGTCTGGAGACCTTCTGGGGTGCTCACCTCCAAGACCTTACAGTGAATGGATTGTGGTCCTCTTCAGAGTATGAGGAGCACGTCAATCTGCCTGAGCTGACAGCAATCAGGCCTGGCCCTGGTTGCTTTTCTTCCCTCTGTGAAGGGCAAGACGATGTTGGCCTTGAAAGACAATACTGTAGACATGCATTAGCACAACAGAGGGTGGTGTGAGCTCCTTGCCTCTGTGCACCGAAGCAACGCGATTATGGTTCTGGGCTCTGGAAAACAGTGTGTCTCTTACTGCAGCCCACCTGGCTAGCAGGAATAATGTGCTGGCGGATGCACTGAGCAGCAATCTTCGATATCCCATGAGTGGGGGCTCTGCCAAGAGGTTTTAGAGGAGGTATTATCCTGTTAAGGGGCTCCTGAAGTGCATCTGCTCCATGGAATCCCCTTGTCAGTGAGCCCTCGGGGACGCCTTGACTGTCGAATGCAACTTCGACTGCTATGTGCGTTCCTGCCGATCCCCGTCATACCTCTGGTTCTCAGTAGACTGTGCCTGTTTGGGTCCACAATCATCTTGATCTCTCTGGACTGGAGTCGGAGAACGTTGTACCCGGAGTTGCTGGACTTTGAAATCTGTCCGCCCATGCATTTGCTGCAGAAAACAGACCTCCTCTCCAACTTGCACATGAACCTCGGCTGCCTGAGTCATCATACCTGGATGCTGAAAGGCTATGGGATAAGGGGTGGGATTTGTGGGAGAATGTCTGGACGTCCTTCTCTCTGCTAAGAGACCCGCCATCAAATCTATCTACGGCTGCAGGTGGCGTATGTTTTCCACTTGTTTCCAAGAGAGGGATTTGGACTTTTATACCTGCCCCAAATCCTCTGTGTTCGCTTTTATTCTGTCTTTGGCCTGGACGGGCCTACAGATTGAACATTATAGGGGTATCTTGTAGCCATTTCTATCTTCAAAAGGACCCCGGAGCAAAGCCCCTTTTTCACGATACCATAGTCATGGAATTCCTGAGGGGTCTTTCTAATCTGTTTCCCTCCACTCCCGTTCGTTGTACCGGCGTGGGATTTACATTTAGTATTAACATTTGCAATGGGTGCTCAATTTGAGACCCTTCTTTCTTCTTTATTGAGGTTACACATCCGTAAGGTGATTTTCCTAGTCACTGTCACTTCCGCTAGACTGGTGAGTGAGCTCCAGGCATTGACAGTCGAACCTCCCTACTCGATTTTTTCCAAGGAAAAGGTGACTTTGAGAGTTATGCCATCCTTTTTCCTGAAGGTGGTCTCGACTTCATCTCTCTCAAAAGATCCATATTCCTATCTTTTTCCCTCTGCATCATTCTTCTTAAGCAGAGCAGCGTTTTCATTGGCTGGATCTGTGCAGGCCCTCAATTCTACTTCTCTCCGACAAGGGAAACCAGGAATGATAAACAGGTGTTTATTGTGATATGATTTGATATATGATATGACATTTATAACGCGCCTATACACAAGTGTTTCAAGGCGCAACAAGGCAAGGGAGGGGGAACGGAGGGAAGACAGAGACCACGATCTTATTAGGCCAGGTGTCAATCAGAACGCGCAAATGCAAGGGAAGGGGGAAGGGGAAAAGTGCACGGGGGAAGGGGGTGGGGACAGTGCAGAACATGGGATAAATAGAATACATAAAGCAATAAGTAAAAGTATGGCCATCAGGTGTCAAGTGCTGGTAGGGGACTGTAGGGATACAGAAAACAGTCCCCAAGTGCAGGGGTTGCCAGGGAGGCAGTGCAGGTGTGCAACTGGTTGGGGAGGGGACCTGGGCCCGAGAACAGAGGGTGGCCAGGTAACCAGTGCAGTTTCAGATTCAGCCAAGAGTTCAACAGGGGAGAGGAGGAGAAAAAGCAGAAGCAAAGAGGAAGGTTTTGAGGTGCTTCCGGAACCAGAGGTGGCTCCCCTCAAGTTTCAGGGAAGCTGTTCCAGAGGGAGGCCCCGGCCGAGGAAAGAGATATACCACCAACTTGTTGCTTGGAGAAGCGATTGACCCTGAGGGAGTTGGAGGCTTGTGAGCGAAAAGCTCAAAAAGGAAGATATTTTGGAAGAGAGAGTTGAAGCTATTGAGGCCCCAGGCCCCAAAAGGCCTTGTGGACAAAGCAGAGGGTTTTGAACTTAATCCTCACAGCCACTGGGAGCCAGTGCAGAGATTTCAGTCCTGGAGAGATACGATCCCTGGGCTTGAGGCCAAGGACAAGTCTCGCAGTCCTATTCTGGATGAAATTGATTGCGCTGGTGGCCCGGCTGGCAGTGCTGTGACCCACATTGACTGGGTCTGTTTGATCATTCTCTGCATCTCAGAATACTATGTTCTCGCTGGCAAGGAGGTCCCTGATGGTCTCAGAGCTCAATCCACAAGAGAGTTGGTCGCCACTTCAGCTCTACAACGTGAAGTCCCTGTTATATTTGCCGACCGGCTACATGGGCTTCATTGCACACGTGGGCCAAGCATTACTGCTTGGATTCTACGTCTGGTCAAGACGCTCGGTTTGGCAGAGTTTACTTCTGAGTTTTCTGGTTTAGGTAATGTCCTTGCTATGCTCCCTCTTCCAGCTCATTGCACCTCTATGGAGTCTATCCAAGATGAGATATCCATGGAAGGAAGGAGTCCATTGGAAGAACACATTACTTACTTCTTGGTAATGTTCTTTCTGATGGGCGTTCCTCCCACAGATTCCTCATCACCCTCCCTATCTGCCCCTTTTGACGGATAGCTAGTATACCTTGTTTGTGCGGTCATGTGTCGGGTCAGGAGGAGGACACAGACTCAAACCTAACCTTTTACTGATATTTTAGTAACTCTTTGCCACCTGGAACAACAGGAATTGCCAACAGTTTGCATCTTGGCAGGGACAGGGCCCCAGCTCCCTGGGTGATGCATTTCAGATTCAGTGGAACAGCATGACAGCATATGCCTTCCAGTCCACACCGCTGATACACAGGGTAATATGCAAGATCAAGGAGTCTTGCCACCTCTGCGTCATTCTAATAGCTCCATGGTGGCCAGCCAGGCCATGGTTCTCGGAGCTGCTAAGCCTCTCAGAGAGACCCCCCATTCGCCTTCCGAAGGGCCCAGCACATCTTCTGGTGCAGCAGGGGGGCACGGTCATCCACCCTGCGCCACAGAAACTAGCCCTCACTGCGTGGTTCCTGAGCAGATCATGCTAGGGCACCTCAGCCTTTCCCAGGCTAATCTGGGGATCGAACAGGGGGCCAGGAGCAAAGCTACCGGGTCCCAGTATAGGCGCAAGTGGACCAGGTTCTGCCACTGGGCAGACTCTAAGGATACCAACCCCCTTGCATGTACATTGGACGACGTGCTCTCCTTCTTGGCGCACCTCGCCCACTCGGGCGTGCAGGTAGACACTTGCTGCATGTACTTGGCAGCCATTGGGACCTACAGAAATTCAGAGGAACAACCCGATTGTCAAGAAGCATTTGACGGGACTCATCAGACTCTGCGGACACACCCGGCATTCCTACCTAAGGTGCCTTCCGCATTCCATCTGAACAAGCAAATAGTGCTGCCTACGTTCTTTGCTGAGCCTAAGGATGAGGCACAGAGAGTTCTGCACTGCCTCAATGTCAGGCGTGCCCTGAAATTCTACTTGGATAGGACCAAGGGCTTCCGCAATCAGACGCACTGTTTGTCACCTTTGGCAGATCAAGACCGGGGTATCAGGCCTTCAAGGCCTCCCTAGCCCGTTGGATGGTCTTGGCCATCAAAGAAGCTTACGAGTGACAGCATAAGCCGCTGCCAGCCAACATGCACGCCCATGCGGTCAGAGCCAAGGCAACGCCCATCGCATTCCAGTGACATGTCCCATGGCAAGTTGTAAGCAGGGCAGCCACATGGGCCAC
This sequence comes from Ambystoma mexicanum, assembly GCF_040938575.1. Taxonomy (NCBI): domain Eukaryota; kingdom Metazoa; phylum Chordata; class Amphibia; order Caudata; family Ambystomatidae; genus Ambystoma; species Ambystoma mexicanum. The sequence goes on from NC_090927.1 coordinate 411,613,556, forward strand.
TCCTTTGGCTTTCTGCAAGCACTACTGTTTGGACACCGGCTCTAGATCTGACGCGTCTTTCGGACAGGTGGTTCTTAAAAACCTATTTGCTTAAGGAGGGTCTCCTCTCCACCCAGGGGCTACACTCAGCTGTAATCGCCCATGCAGTATTGAGGAAAGGGGACGTAAGAGTAATTACAAGTTACTCACCGTAGTGACTAACATACTTTTAGTCCTTAGTCCCCTTTCCACCATACGTCCCACCATCCTCCCCCTAATAAAATTGGTGTCATTAGGCAATGTTAATCTATTGTCGATGCGTCTATGGGGACTGAGGTGTGGCGCCGGAGGGCAGAGTCAGGGCAGCGCATGCCCCCAGGGCTGCACCCCTGCGCGCCTCTAAATTTAAAGAGGAAGAAGGTTTTTTCTGGTGAACAAAGTACCATCTCCCGTCCCTAGGAAGGGACGCCCATGCAGTATGGAGGAAAGGGGACTGACTAAGAGTATGTTAGTCACTACGGTGAGTAACTTATAATTTCTTCAACAGTCTGGGCCAACTGTTAAGTTGCACATCTTCACAAATCAATATCGTTTGGGAGTTCAGATAATCTGCCACCTTTACGCACACCATGTCCCATTCCAGATTCCATCCATCCAGCTTCAAGTATGCCATCCATGAGTTTTCGGAGGGCCCCCTGAGTAAGCTGACTCAAGGTCCCTATGACATGGAGCTCATTGATTCTGAAAGGTAGGCCATACTTGTACCCCTTAAATACATTGGCCCCTGATCACGCTCACACCAGAGTAAATGCACCCCTCTAGGGAATTAAGGCCACAAGTCTATCTTGCAAGAGATAAACTATAATCTGTACAAAGATGAGGATTGGGTGGGAATGGCAGAGGACTCTGCCATTCCGCCCTGCATTCTGTCTTCCTTGGCTGTCTCCTCCAGACTAAGGGCATCGAGGCCCCTTTATATACTCATCAACTTGGTCATTGGATACCGGCAGAGCTCATCCAAAACTGTTCTTCTTGCCATACAAGGGATGCTGTAGTCTCCAGTGTTGCATGGCCAGGTTTACATTTAGACCAATCTTGCTTAACATACTGCTGCCTCTACATGAATACATTGTAGCTCTTTCTTAGCATCATTTGTTATGTTATAACCATTCATACATAAACACATCTTCCCACCATTCTCTCAACACTTCACTCAATATTGTTATATTTGCTCTGGTCCAGTAATTCTCCCCAAAAAACTTTGTTTTCCTAGTACACTATATGCTGTGCATTGAATTTTTTTTAGTCTCCATTGGCTTGTGTGTGTTGGACAAGGAACAGCTGCAGGGTTACCTTGTGCGCTCTGCCAGCCTTCCTGTAGTCTGTTTTTAGCACAGGATGCATTCACTGTGTGCTTTGAGTAAAGCTAACTACAATTCTAATCATTTTAAAAATCTATTAATCTAGATAGTTATTTGCACCTTATATTTCAATCCTAACTATCTTTATTTAGTGAACATCCTCCTCCCTGGACTCTTGTAGTGCTTAGAAAACAGTTAACAGAAGTCTTGCCTAATTCTAAAGTTGTTGGGAAGTTTGGGAATGAAGGAAAGCACTAGGCTCCTTCCGAACAATTTGTGCCTCTAAGCTCTGTCCCAGATATGAGCCCGGTGGACTTCTCTAGTCGATCTAATCAACACTCTAAATGTGAACCCTTGTATATCCCTCACGTTGCAAGTGCAGTATTAGCCCCACTCAACATTTAATCTGATGCTTTCCTTTTTTCCGTCCTTCCATCTATCCCTCTTGTTGCTGCGCTAATTGGATAGACCCCCCCCACCCCCAAGAATGCAATTCTGATAATGGATGGACACCTGAAAGGTAGACAAATAAACAGTAGACAAAACCATTGCTACATTTGCTTTCCACACAATGGGGGTCATTACGAGGTTGGAGGTAATGGAAAAACTATGCCGGTAAAGGATTACCGGCATCACATACGGCTCCGGGCTATTCCGACCTAAGACCCTTGTATTAGAGGCACCATTAATAACAGTGCCTCTAATAGCGGCAAGGGCGCGGGCACGCGGCCCATCATGCCGGCAATACCGGCATGCCGTTAATGGGTGGACATCACAAGTCAGGCGTACAAGCAAATACTGGCATCATGAAGGCGCTAATAGGGGATACAGGCATGCCGGCAATACCGGTATCGTGAACCAACCGTAAAATGCTATGTGCAGTGTTCCCAATTGCCACAGGTGCACACAATCAGCACAGGTGGAGGCAATGGAGTCTGGGCCAGCACAAAAGGAGCACACCCACACACCACACCCCCTCCCACACCAAAATGATTCCACTATTAGTAGCAATACTGGGGATGGAGGACATGCTTACATTGCTACACCAGCAACAGCAACAGCAGGCACCACGGAGGAAACGCAGGAGGAGAAGGAGGCTGAGACAGGCCCAGCATGCCCCACCAGTGCAGCCAGTGGTACCACGCAGGCAGCCCCCAATCCCTCGCATCAGAGCCAGTCCATTCAACCTAACCCCTGAGCAGATCCACACTGTGTACCGTCTGGACCGGGACACCGTTACCACCATCGTGGACATGATACACAACAACATTGTCAGCCTGATTGAAATACACACCGCCATCCCCCCTCTACTGAAGGTAGTGTCGGTGCTCCACTTCCTTGCCACAGGCACCTACCAACACACAGTGGGGAACATGCATGGTATATCACAACCCTTATTTTCTCGCATATTTTCTCACATGCTGAACCAAGTGCTGGATGCCCTCCTGCAGCACACAAGGGCCCACATATCCCTACCATGGACTCCCCAGGAGATTTTTGACACAAAAGCTGGCTTCCATGCACTGGCAGGCATGCCAAATTGTACAGGTGCCCTCGACTGCATCCATGTGGAGTTGGTGGTTCTGCATGCCATGGAGGTGTGAACCGCAAGCAATACCACTCCATCAATGTGCAGATGGTATGTGATGCCAGCAAGATCATCACACATTGTGCCCGATATCCTGGATCAACACATGACTCACTGGTCCTGTGGAACTCTACGCTACCAGGCTACATGGAGCGACATGCAGGCCGGCGTGCCTGGCTGCTTGGTAAGTTGCATGACAGGCACATGGTAGTGAAATGGGGGGTATAGATGCACACACCACCATGGGGTCATTGTTGATGTGACAGCATGATTTGCACATCAGAAAACACTGTGCCCCAAAGCATCCAAAACTGAACATGACGACAAAATCCCATAGCAATGAAGTAAGCTGGACACCTATCACAACATGCCAAACTTGAGAACATCCCACAACACATCCACCACCCATCATCATACCTAATCCTCTGTAACACAATCCTGGAACATGCTGTGAACATTCACTATGTAAATGACTGCAGCAAATCACTACACAGGACAAGCATCCATGTGAGTGCACTGAAGAACATCACCAAGGGAATCCAGTGCTTGTCACAGGGCCGCCACCACCAATGAAGTGCAGCATGTCACCATCGTAATAATCAGCGCAGAATGCCTAATATTGCAGAGCCTACTGCCAACGCTGTCAGTTAGAAAATCAGACAGAACAATACACATCACAAATTTGACACAAACACTGTGGTATGCATCCACAATGCTTGAGAAACATCAGGGCAGTGTACACCGTGTATCAACTTGGAGATTCAACCCACAACACAAGTCCATGGCACAGAACACATTGAGGGCATGAAAGTTGTGTGCATACAGCCAGGGACATGTGCATGTGACCAACGATGATCTGCAGGCATGTGTGATTACTACAGCTGTCCATCATGAAACGACTGACATATACCTTTTATTGCCTCTCATGCAGGTGATAGTGGCTATCCCTTGAAGCCGTGGCTCCTCACCCCTGTCCGAAACCCACAGAACAGGCACGAGAAGGATTACAATCGTTCCCATACCCGCACCGCTGTGGTCATCGAGCAGACCTTTGGCCTGTTGAAGGCATGGTTTTGCTGCCTTAGCAGGTCAGGTGGGGCACTCCTCTACAGGCATGAGTAAGTGGCCAGATCATCATGGTATGTGTCATGCTGCACAACATGTGTATCCGACGGAATGTGCCCCTGCCCCCTGACATTGAACTGCAACCACCTGGTGATGATGAAGGGCATGAGGAAGATGTGTCTGGACAACATTGCGGTGCCGATGCACAGGAGGGACGTGCTGTGCGTCAGTCGGTGATAGCACAATATTTCTGACACATGGGTGCAGAGGCTGACATGAAAGTTGGACAGAGGGCACTGGGTGTGGGAGTACATGTACACTACGCACTGTATTTGAATAAATAACACATATGCAATGAGGAATGTCCACTCAAGATATTTTTTTCACACAACGGGTGTATTTAACTGTCCAATAAAGATGAAAGTGCTCAAACCCTCCACCACACACACCCTCTCCCCCCTCCTGCTCCCCCCACAACTCCCCCACACACCCTCACCCCCCTCCCTGCACAACTCCCCCACACACCCTCACCCCCCTCCTGCTCCCCCCACAACTCCCCCACACACCCTCACCCCCCTCCCCGCACAACTCCCCCACACACCCTCACCTCCCTCCCACTCCCCCAACAACTCCCCCACACATGGTGTCCAAGCAATTGTCTATTGCCTTCATCAGGCTACATCCTGCCACTCCCTGCACCAGGTGGCGGTATGTCCGAACGGCGCAGGGTGCGCGCCGACTTGCGTAGGGGGCTGGTTTGCGTGGAGCTTGAGGAAGATGGGGTTGCCGCCTGCTCCATTCTGGGGCCTTGATGCTCAGCCTCCATTGAATCAGCAATGCGGGTGAGGACCTGCCTCAGGGCAGACATCTCCTCACACAATCTACTTGTGCTTTCCATGATGATCTCCCTCAGGGAGGCGTGTTGTCGCGCCCCTCCTGCCTTGCTTGGGCACCGTCTGTGACAAACTGTCTCACCAGGGCAGTGAGTTCCTCCTGCCGCTACGCAGCGTGTCCCTCCTGCTGCACCCCCGCCGGTACACCGGTGGAGGTGGATGGTGCATGTGTTACGTGGGCAACTGCATTTGGGTCCTCTATGGGACTCATGCTCCCTTGTATGGACTCCCCCCCCACCCCCTGACTGCTCCGGGGTGGTGTCATTGTATGAGTCGACAGGTGTGAGCTGAGGGGATGGAGCCGGACTTGGTGTAGCAGGTGGGTTGGAGGAGTCGTCCTCGACAGCCACACACACCTGTCCCTGCACATCGTCATCGGTGAGGGGTGCTGTAGCTGCCGCATCCCCAACAGAGCTGGTCTCTGCAGATTGTGGCCCTTCAACTGTCTCCTCTGCAGGTGCCACAGGTGTTGTGGGTACTGTGGTGATGGGCCTTGGTGGCACCAGTGCCGTGGCATCCAGGGCTGGTTTGGTCTTTGATGCCTGTCGTGGCTTGTGTAGGGCTTTGGAAGTGGAAGGCATGTTGCCTTCAACCCTGGACCTCTTCTGGGGTGGATTTGCCTGTGGCAGTGAGTCCCGGGCCTCGCTGTCAGGATCTGAGCCCGTAGGGGACGAAGAGAGGGACGGTATGAGTGATGGTTTGACAAGCATCATGCAACCATTTGTATTATTGCTCATCTACACATTCGAGGGGAATAGGCAGTGGGGTTTTGATGATCAAGTTGTTTGCTATATGGGTCGATCATGCAGGCATCCGTCAGGGTCACTCATGTTGGGGCGGCCGTATGCTATGTGACATGCATTTCTGTTGTGGCCTGCATGCAGTGTGACTTATGACTTTTTCATATTTGTGTGGTGTGTGTCAGGTATGGCATTGCCATGCTGCAGGCATGTGCATGTGCATGTGTCTGTGCTGCAGACGACAACTAGGCTGGGAATGTGTATGTATTGGGCCATGCTTTGCCTCTTTAGACAGACACATTGGTGGACTTTCATCAGACTTTGCATTACAGTGTTTTCTTAGGCAACTCACCTCTCTCTGCCGATGACATTGCGCCACACTCCATTTCTCCCACGCCTTCAATGGCCTCTATGCCAATCGTGCTGGCACAGATCTCCTCCCACCGGCTCAGCTTTATTGGTGAACTTGCTCCTCCATCAGTAGCCATGGCCTGGCTCCTGTTTGCGGACAGAATGTTCCTGACTCGCAGGCGCAGGTCATCCCATCTCTTACGGACGTCCTTTGTGGTGCGGGGGGGTGTTACCTACCGCGCTGACCCTTTGGGCGACTGGTTCCCAAATTACCTTCTTCTTGAGGACTGCCTCCCTCTTGAGGTTGTTTGCAAATACGACATTGGCATTGTCATCTAGGGTCTCAGCCAACATGGTGAGATCATCCTTGTTAAAGTGCTCCTTGCGCTGGCAGGAGGCGCCTTTTTTCACTGCTTTGGCATTATATAGTTGTTGGAGGTTGGTCTATGTACTCAGCAATATGCTCCAGGTCCTGGGTGCTGAGGATGGCAATGGATTGTGTTTTTAAAGATGGCCGCCGTGCTCTTTCCCGTTCCTGTGCGATGACGCTACTTCCGATTCCGCTTATTTATGGTGACTGCTAACTCGTAATAGCCCCATATTAGCGGGCTCTTTACTACACGGACACAGTATTTGCCCCATGCCGGTAAGGACAGTTACTTACCTCCAAACTCGTAATGAGGACAACCGATTCTTTCTGGGTTTGACACTGCCTAGTATCATAACTTTTGATTATATACTTGAGTGTATTTCATGAAATCTTCTATTTCTACTTCCAGTGATTGTAAATGCTGAACATAGTGCACGTACGGTTCTCTAAACTATTACAAAAATAATACTGAGCGGAGGATTCTAGAACTGCCAGCTCCAGGGATGGCTGTCTGAAGGCTAAGCTCCTGCGCCTGAACTGAATCCCCGTTCTACTATGGCTGACTTAAACATAACTGATCCAAAACAACCCACAAAAAAGACAGAAGGGGGATGGAGAGAAGACCTCAGATGAAAGAGAAGATAAGATACTAGACCTACTGACCAAGGTGACCCTAGATTTCCCTGAAATCAAAGAGAAGGTGTCTAGAGCAGAGGAAAGATATGTTGAGCTAACTTCCAGCATTAGCAGAGGGGAGACTCACTTAAATGAAGTAGATGGCACAGTGGAAAAGATGGAAAACCAAATTAAAGACCTTCAGTCAAGGAATGAGAAACTGTCCTTGAAGCTCTGAGCAGGAACATTTTTCAAGAAGGAATAAGGTTAGGGTTGCTGGCCTTCCTGAAGACATGGAGAAAGGAAAACCCATTATAGAGAAGGTTCTGATCGCTATACTCGAGCTGGACCCTAAAACAAATTTGGATTCAGAAAGGGCACACAGGAGTTTGGGACCAAAGCCGTCCTTGGGTCAGCAACCCAGACATTTTGTGGTGAAATTCTTGAGATTTCCAATGAAAGAAATGGTGCTTAAGAAGGCTCGTGAGCTGCATGATTTATCTTGGAGTGGTCGCAGAGTGATGCTTTTTGGGGATCTCAGCCGAGATATCCTGGACAAAAGAAAATAGTTAAAGGCTGCAAAAGAGAAGACAAAGGCAAAGAACCTCAAGTACTATATGGTTTACTCAGCCATCTTTCGTGTGATCAAGGATGGCAGGTTGTTTTCCTTCTGTGACAGTAAAGGTGCTGAGGCTTTTTTGAGTGACTTGGAAAGTGGAGGAGATTTGGAGCCCATGGAAACTGCTGCCTCTGTTTCACAGAGACCAGTGCTATTTAAAAAGAAGAGAGAGGCAGGATTATGACTTGACTGCTTGCTGATTGTTTTACTTCAACAAAATGTAGTTATTTTATTTTCATTACTTTTTTTGTACTACTTTGTTTTCTATAGGTTTCGATGTTAAATTGCGCTAATTCCATCGTGTATAACAGAGTTTGTTATTTCGGTTGATTCATATTATGATTTGTATGGCCGGTTCACAGGCTGTTAGAGGAAAGGCCCTAGCAGCGTTTGAGTCTGCAGGAAGGACGTGGAAACACTTGTCTCTGCTGAGTTCGCTCTTCGATTGGATAACGGAAAGGCCCTAGCAGCGTCTAGTGCGTCTGCAGGAAGGACGCGGGAACACTGTCCCTGCTGAGTCTGCTCTCCGATTGGAAAGCGGAGATGCAGAGACTCTTGCAGGCGGCAAGGGGCCTAGGACTGCAGAGGTAAAATTGTCTGACATGTCCCCTTGTCCGAACATCACCGAGGTAAGCGAGTGAAAGTTGACTCCAGCGAGAAACTCTGAGGTATTATGATAGTTCTGTTATTATCAGCGCACTGGAAGTTATGATTTAACACATGGCCCGCACTCTAGATATAGGCCTATGTACATAATTTGATTGGAGCCCCATGCTCAGCTGACTTTTGTGTCCTGTGCTACCCGTGATCGTCACAGATCCACTGCTGGAAATCAGAGCTTTTGTTGAATAGGTTGTGTAAAACTGTGATGCAGTTTTGGGTTTTTACCTTATTTTTCGAATTTATTGCATGGTGCAACTCTGTATGGGCCGCTTCTATGGGTCTGATGAGACGTGTAGAGCTTGTTTCTTGTTATGCCCTGTATTGTAGATACACATGCTGATGCCATCGTTACATGTGGCTCCACGCTGATCTTTTGCAAAAATAAATGTTCACTTAATGCGATTGTTGGGTCACAAAAGTTCATTTATATGCTTCCCCCTACACCCCCGGGGCACAGGAATGTCTCCATACTGTAGGTACAGTCATGTTGATATGTTTTATCACTTTTTAAAACTAGAAAGTGCACTGTTGATCCTTTTGTGAGGGTGATCACGATGTAAAGGAAGCTCTTGACACCTGCAGCCAGACATGATTTAGGCACTTGGTCTGTGCCTTCAGAGGGAAATTTAGGAGGGGACAAGGGTTAAAAGGGATGGGACATTTGAATGCAGGCTAAACTATTTACTATACTGGGTAGCAAGAGGGTTTAGGGTTCTTATGTTGGGGACCTCTTTTTGACTGAAAACATGCGAGTGGGTTCAAATGATGAGAACATAATTCCATATGGGAACTAATATGACACAGGTTACCCAGTAGGAGGAATTACAGGAAAGGAATGTCCTGGATCGAAGTATGTGTAATGTCTGCCATTACACTATATGGGACGAATATACACTTGAATAGGTAAAGAAAAATCACTTTTTGCACTCTCCTTTGGTGCTGTGACCATAATGAATATACACACACTTTGACCTATTCAAGTGTATATTTGTCTCATAAGAAGCCTTCCTGGGCAGAATAGGTTCCTCACCAGGAGCCCGGATTTATAATCTATTACACTATATGGGAAATATATTATTTGAACAGCAAAACTAATGGACCTTAATGGGCCATAAGGCGCTGTGTGAGCATTTGTGGGTGACGGGGGAGTATAGGTGAAGCATGCTTGTTGTACAGGGTGCAGTTAAAGGATATATGGGTAGTTGACTTAAGATCTGATGTCAAAAGATAAGGAAATATTATGGTACAGTATGGGTGGGTGGAGTGGGGATGAAAATGACTATATTTATATCCTTAAACGATAACCAGGCGTAGGCTTTGCAGTAATTTCAGTTCAAGAAGATAGTGATTTTGTAAATATCGGGACTCAAAATAACCCTGTAAAGGCGCTGGGTGTTGTGCTATGTTTATTTTTTGTGTCTATTGTTAAGTTTATGTATATCCGTCCTTGTAATCTGCTGTCTTGTGGGCACATTTGCAACTTATGGTTTTCAAACCCCACACATCCTTAGTTTGATTGAAGGTGGTTAGACACATTCTGTAAAAAGAATATCAGATGGGTGAGTTAAGTATGTTCATGGTATGGTAAAGGTCTCAATATCCCTAGGAAAAAGAGGGAATCCTGACCAGATTGAAGAGGGAAAAAAATAGACATTGTTCTTGTGCAGGAAACTCATCTACTTGAGGAATCAAAGCATCTTCTTAAGAACACATTGTTTACAAGGGTACTCCTGAACTGTTACAATACCAAATCTAGGGGAGAGGGTATACCACTACGCAGGGGTCTGAATTTGCACATAGAGAGAGTAGTGATGGACAAGGAGGGGAGGGCAATTCTGATCGATGCTAAATACGAGGGAAGACTAGTTACAATAGGATCTATTTATGGTCCATGCACTAGCGGGATCGATTTCTTCAAAAAGATGTTAAAGCTTTTAATTGAAATGAAGGGGGAATACACAATCCTGGGGGCGATTTTAATTGTGTTCTTGACAGGAAAAAGGACCGCTCTACCCAGTGTAGGTATACAGCAGAGAGCACGAGTAAGGCATTTAATGATTTTTTGTATGGTCTAGACCTGGTAGATGCCTGAAGATTTATGCACCCGGGGGAGAGGGAGTTCTCTTTTTATTCACCGGTCCATGATTCACATTCAAGGATCGACTATTTCCTGATTTCAGAGAGACTTGCTGAAAAGTTATCTAATGTGGACATTAGGGGAAGAGGTATATCAGATCACTCATTGATGACAATGGTAATAAATACGAGATTAGAATGTATGCGGTCTTCTAAGTGGCGCTTGAAAACGTACATATTACAAGAGCAAGGAGTGATTGAGTCTCTAGAGGAACTCACCAGGGATATCTTTAACATTAATGAGGGCTCTGCTTCCAATGTTATGGTCTGGGACAGTTATAAGGTAGCCATAAGAGGGGAACTAATGAATATTATGTCCTGTACGAGGAAAAGGGGAATGGCTGAACTTAGAAGGTCGGAGAGTGAGTTGGGCACGGGCCAAAAGAAATATGAGATGTCGAGAAGTAGAGCGGATAAGGCGTACATGGAGAGGTTAAGAGAGCGCACTAAGCATGAAATGGATATCCAATATGCAAAAGGAATGTTCTTCATGAGACAAAAGTACTGTGAACAAGGGGACAAAAATGGTAGGTTGTCAGCAAACAGGCTACGCGGTCTAATAGACAATTCCTTTCTCCAGAAAATAGGAGAAGATGGAGCATATAAAGTTAAGAAAGGGGAAATATGCGAAAGCTGTAGGACATTTTATGAAACTCTATAAAAGGAAGATCACTCTGCAAAATCTGAGGGTATGGACACATTTTTTGATAAAATCACCCTGCCAAGGTTGACTGATAATCAAGCAGCGATTGTTGATGGTCCCGTTACAGGGGAGGAAATACTGTTGGCTATTGAACAACTCAATATAGGTAAAACACCAGGCTTAGATGGTCTCCCGGTTGAGTTTTACTGGGCACTGGGTCAAGTGCTGGTACCGTTCTTGTGCACACTGTATAGTGGTTTCTTGACTGATGGGGTTGTATGTCCCTCAATCAGAGAGGCTTGTTTGGTAGTACTCCCGAAACCAGGCAAGGACTGCAAAAAACATGGAAACTACAGGCCGATATCATTATTGAATGTTGACCTCAAGTTATTTGCAAGAATAATGGCTAATCGGCTTGATAAATGCTTTGGTGATCTGATTAGTAGCTCCCAGGTGGGTTTTATGCGAGGAAGATATGGGTACGATCATATTAGAACGCTAATAGACATAATGGCACTAAAGAAGGAAAATATCCACAATACACTTTTAATTTTTATGGATGCAGAAAAGGCCTTCAATAGGGTAAATTGGGCTTTTTTGGACCACACACTTAGAAAAATGGGTTTTGGAGACACTTTTATAAGAATTCTTAAAACATTGAACTCATCAATCAGTGCAAGGGTCTGGGTCAACTGTGTCATGTCTTCTCCGTTCCTCCTGTCCAGGGGTATCAGGCAGGGATGCCCATTGTCACCATACCTGTTTAACCTAGCATTAGAACCGATCATTGCATATATAAAACAAGAACAGTGTCTTCATGGGCTAAAATTTGGGGATAGCGAAATTCAAATTTTGTGTTACGCAGATGTTATGACTCAGGTTGTACCACCCCTATACACAAATAAATGGATACAGGTTTGTATTCAAAAGGATACACGAGGAGCTGTCTCTAATGTACAGAATAGGTAGAACGACGTCCGTCAATGTGGGACATTCCAACTAATGTCACTCTCTAACTAGTTAATATAAACAGCCAAAGAGAGCAATTAGTGGAAAGGGCTTGTATGAACCAAAAATACACCAGGCTGTAGGTAGAAAAAGAGGAATTACATTAGGAACTGATCGACCACCAGGAAAGTAACTAAGCGTCTTTGTAGGATACATTAACCTGTATTTCAGGACAGTCACAGGTGGAATCCGGATTAATCAGCAGGTAATCCAAGAAAAAATGACAAGGAAGAGAGTTAGTAGAGGGAACTAACCCGTACGGAACGAGGGCCACACTAGAGTCGGGTTGGTGCACACAGGATAGCGTCCAAAGTTCAGTGCATGAGTCCTGAGTGGAAGCCCAGCCAAAAGATGAAATGGAATTGGAATGTACAGTTCTAGGTAATGTTTGTTTGAATAGTGCCCTTATTTGGAGTGCCTGAAGTAGTGTACATTTGCAGAGTGATTCAAGAATACCAAATGTCCAGGATAGTGAAAGTAGCGCTATCAGGCTGATTGGGATAGCGGTTGCCAATTTTAGAAAGCCTGATCCTATGTCGAATTGGAACAGAAGAGTGATACTGAAGGACTGCTGATGGACGCGGTACCAAGCGGCTCAGAGGTGGGACTGGAGCGGGAAAGTAAATCTGCACGACCACTGATGGGGGGGCGGTACTGAGCGGCTTCGAGGCGGGACTGGACCTGGTAAGTGGCTCTGAAGGACCGCTGATGGAGGCGGTAACAAGCGGCTCCGAGGCGGAACTGGAGCGGGTAAGTAATTCAGAAGGACCGTGATGGACGCGGCACCAAACGGCTCCAAGGCGGATCTGGAGCGGGAAAAAATAATATTAAAGGACTGCTGAAGACTGCTGTAAGGTTGAAGCCGAAAGAGAGTAACTCAAACTTCAAAGCTACGGAACGTGAGATATCCTGTAACAATCGGAAGCATCGTTACCCTGGATAACGTCGCGTTATAAAGAATCACGTGACCAATCACGGACTGCCAAGGTTGTCACGTTAGCAAGGAGTATCACGTGATGTTACATGCAGCTGTAACAACCGTAAACCGTGTAGAAAGAAGTGCACGTGAAAAGATGTAGTATTATGCGTTTAAGAACGTGTTTAATGGAAACGCTTCCCCGGCAGCTTCCCAAAGAGTCTCCACTGTGTGTAGAAAGGCCTGGCAGTCCTAAGGGCTGTATGGACAGGTAAGAATAGCCTATTGGGAGCCCTCCGTGTAGCAACAGGTGTGGAAGCAGATGTACCAGGTTGGCCTGGGTTGGCAGGCATGACAGCAGATGACATGACTATTATCTTGACAAACCCGATATATGGGTGTGAGAACTTAAATGTATGTTTAGGGAGGTAGGACTATTATCCGCCACAAGATAAATTGGGAAAAGACGGTAGTATTTCCTCTAGACGTTGGACAAGCCAGGAATGTAATGGGTTCCTGGAATTGTCACTGGGAGGTGGATGCAATGAAGTATTTAGGGGTTTATATGACCCGGGATTTGAAAAAGATGGTAGAATATAATGTTACAAAAATATTGGAGAAAATCAAAAAGGGATATTTTGAAATAGGGTCATTTAAAGCTAGGGTTGTGGGTAAAGGTTAATGCCTTGAAAATTGTACTGTTACCAAAGTGCTCCACATTGTCCAGTCTATCCCCCTGAAATTCACAAAGAAAGTCATTCTTAGAATTGATAAGGTTTTTCAGGAGTTTCTCTAGGGGAGGGTAATAGGCCTAAGATTCCAAAATACATTTTGATACGTCCTGTGAAGGAAGAAGGATTCGGGTACCCCAACCTAATTAATTAATTGCACTTGCATTGTCCTTAAAAAAAACAGCGTTTTATATCTCTGAAGTTAATAGTTATGTCCCTTATTGGTGTGTCATTGAGAATGAACAATTCAGGCCTTATGCTTTGGGTGATATGTATTCAATGTCCAAGTTACCAAGTTGTACAGTGAGGCTACCTACAATGTGTACAACCAGAGATGCGTTGCAAAATTTTATGACAAGTAGAGGGGAAACCATCTGGCTACATTACGACGCATCTTTGTGGCATAATATAGGGCTGCAAATAGCAAATTAAACATTATGCTGGCAGAGTTGAATTAAAAAGGGCATATTAAAAATATGTGATGTATGGGAAAACGATTGCATGTTCCCCTTTGACCGTCTGAGAGTATCCTTTGGGATTGGAGGAAGGGAATGTGGGCGCTAGAGAGACCTAAAAGCCCTTTTGACAGAAAGGAGGGGAATGTTGGGTGATACCATGAGAGAAAGACCCTCAGTATGTGAGATAATTCGCTCTCTGCCGTGTACAGTGTCAACATACATTAAACCAATGCCGATGGAAAACTCGCAAGTGGAGGCATGGGAAAAACTTTGCCACACTTTGAGGGATGATCTTGACATAGATATTACTAGTGAGGAATGGGAATACCTGCTTCATATAGGGGTACAGTAAAAAATGGATCTGGGTCTTAGGTATGTTAGACAAAGGATTCTTTGTAGACTGTATTGGACCACTTTCAGAATGGCCAAGTTAGAACTCTTGAAAGTTGATTCTTGTTGGGGTTTTGATTGTGGTGGGGGCACTTTAATGCATATGCTATGGAGGACTTGCTCTAGGGTAATTACCTTTTGGAATTAGGTCCTGCATAGATTAGACATTGTGTTGGGAGAGTCCCTACCGCACACTTTCTATTCAACGATTTTGTTGTTAAACAGAGGGAGAGGTGATAAGGCCAGAATGTGAACAGACTGGATTAATAAGGTCTTGATAATGGCGGCTAAATAAAAACAAGGAAGAAGCTGAATGTAGATTAATGGCTGTTGGATGTTCGAACCTTATCAAACTACGAGAAGGAAAAGTTGTTAAGACAAAGGAGAGGGGCATTATTCTCGAATTTGGGGACCCTTTAATGAATTATACAGTTGAAACTCATTAACCACATGTATTATTTTTTGTATATATTAGTTAGGGGGTTGGCGTAAATATTATATGGTGTCGTCTGTTGTGCCTATTGATGTTGTGTTGTCTGTTGAGTTGAATACCTAATATTTGGTTGTGAAATAGAGATTGTAGTTTGTAGTTTTTAAGGATTTACTTTTATGAACTCGTGAACTGTATTACATGACTATTAAGTGGGCTTATGTATTTTGCAACCTGGGGGGAACCCATGATGTTATCGATATGTTGTTGTCTTGTTCTTCATATGTTTCATTCTAAAATAATAAATAAAATGATTTAAAAAAAAAAAGAAAAATGATACTGAGCATCTGTAGAATTTGAACACACCTTCAATGACCTGGTACTGGTAAACCCATCCACTATTGTTCATGAATAACACTCAAAACCATACTTGTCGTCCCTTCCCTTTCCTTATTATAGCACTGAGATCTTCCATCTCACAATATCCTGACACCTTCACCTGGTGCATTTCCAATGCCGAGTTTACTGCATCTAGAACTGCTTGCATTACCACCCTGTTCTCTCTGTGTTGTCATCCATCTGTTCCCAGTCCACTGCCTATGCCAGGGTTGTCCAACTCCAGTCCTCTAGGGATGGAAACATGTCGGATTTCCAGGATACCCATCATTAACATTCATGATATAAATTTGCATACACTGATTCTAAATGTATGCACGTTTTCCTCATGAATACTATGAGGGTTATCTTGACAACCCCATCGGTATTCCCACCCTTGAGGCATGGATTTGGACAAGACTCTTCTATACCAATATATGGCTTTAGAAATAATTTTATTTCCCCTCCTAATAAAAAGAACAGAGTGACAATAATATATCAGAAACATGTGACGGTTCAGGGTGCAATATATTTAGTTTTTCAGTTACTGTTGTTGGTACATTAGTAACAGTACTTGTGTCTCTAAGGTTAGGTTGGGGTTTCCCTCTGGGTTCTTCTATTGGTGAGTTCAAAACTATCAAATAGTCTAAATCACTCATCCAATTAGGTAGAGCCTCACAGGAGATGGTACTACCCCCACTGGACACTGGACTCTTGTCTGGCCGTTGTATAAATCGCAACCAAAGATCTACTCCACATTCCCATGATTAATTTAGATCACAAGTTCCTCCTTGTCACTGCACTACCCATCGTTTAAAAAGAAAAAAATACTTTTAATGATACAGTTTATATACAAACATTTAAATTATTGGTTAGCACCAAAAGAAGAAAAAATAAATCATTGATTACACCTCTTAAAAAGCGGTCTTAAGTCTTCCGACAAGTGTGCTTATCGTCCTTCGGGTGCAGCACTCTTCTCAGACTATATTCCGTTCCGATTAAAAGTTCATTATGTCCGAGCGTTCTTGGTTTCTGTTTCCGTCTCAGTTACACTTATCCAGAATTGGATAATCCTGAAAATGATAACTTTGTGTTTTCTTAGCAGTATCTGCGCCCACCTTTCTTTCGCATCATATTGTGTTCCTGGTTGTGGTAACATGTCTCCAAACGGATTTCTTTTTTCTGTCAGCGCCGTACATTCCATTATGATACGATAGATTCTATTTTGTCTGGTTGTTGACAGAAGCAACAGTATAACATAGACTCTGGTAGCTGTCTTTTTTACCAGAACTTCCCGGGTTGGACAAAGGTTGAGTCTAAAGCGCAGGAACATGTCCCTCATATAAAACACTGGAAATATGTTCAGATACTGAAGTATTTGGTTCAAGGCTTTTACTTCTGTGTTACAGTTTAGCACTAGGTGATACTGGGCTTTCAGATGTAAGGTTTGAATCCAATCATTCTGTTATATTCTTTTTTTCACCTCTTGCGGGCGATGATTAAGTATCTCCAGGGTTGCATCTATATCCTGTAGTAGTTGCAGGCAGGACTTCTTCCATTCACTTAAAACCTTCTCTTTGGGGTTTTAACTTTCAATCGTAGGATATTTATTGCAGGAATAAGGTCATCAACCAGTGTTTTTGATAACACGTCTAGGTATTCCAGTTTGTGATAGACTCAAGTGAATGACGGGCCAGTTCGTAGCGTATACGAGAGATGGGAAATGTCTGGGGCAATGACAATGTCTTGCACCAGGATATCCCGCCAAGTTTTGCGCAGCAAGTTGAGCATAGCTTTGCTGCCATAAGTCAGTATGGCAATTACCTTCTGTCTATAGAATGCAATTATTGGCCTCATAGAACATTCTCCATATTTGTTATGTTGCCTCAAGCCTTGTCTTGCCAGGGAAAGAGATCTGGTTTCTTAGGTGGTTCACCCAATCCTTTTCAGTCTCTGATTGGTTTAGCCATATGCCCAGGTATTTAGTTGTTTTAACCAACTCCCGTTTTACCTTGGAGAAATACTGTCAGCGGTTTATTTCTTATCTTCTGTTGGTGTCCTAAAGTCATTACTAAGGATGTGTTTGAGTTGATTCTAAGATCATTTGCTCTCACATATTTTTCTAGGTTTAACAAACTTTTGTTGTAGCCCAATTTGTGTCTAGATCTTCGGCATACATGATGTATGGTATTTGCATTGCATTTAGTTTCGGAGGATTTGTTACTATGAGGCTTTGATTCATGGCTAAATCTGAAGTGTATAAATTGGAAAGCGTCGCCGCAAGTGGACACCCTTGATTTAGTCCTTTCCATGTTTGGGTCTGTGCGGACAAGACACCATCTTGAGACAGTCTTACTTTAATCGTAGTATTTGTATAAAGAGTCTTGATTGGCTCTAAAATGTCTGTTGGGCAATTCCAGTTAGCACATTTTTCCCATAGTTTGGATCTATTTACAGCATCAAAAGCAAGTTGCAGGTCTATGAAAGCTGCATTAACTGGGATTTTCCCTCTAATGGCTTCCAATTTTAAGATGTTAAGTAATATCAGGTTGATGTTAGTACCTACATTCCTAATAAAACCTGTTTGCCTTGGATCCTGTCTTCCATTTGTTAACGCCCATTCTGTTTGTTTTCGTAATAAAAGTGACGCAAATACCTTACCCAATGGGCCCAAAAGCACTATTGGGCGATAATTTCTTGGTAATTTCCTGTCACCGTTCGTATCAATATAGTTGTTTTCCATGTTGTTGGAATAACACTGTGCTCTGATATAATAGTAAAGATGTGTATACATAACTGCGCCCATACTTCCGGGTTACGTTTCAGCATTGCATTGTTAAGTCCATCGGGACCGGCGGCCCGGCAGGCATTAAGCTGCTTGACTTGCGTCAAAATTTCATTTCATCAAGTTCCCACATTGCAATCCCTTTATGGATGATTACTTGTTGGAGGTCTTTGGCTGTTTCATTTCCTTTCTTGTAGAGGTCTGAGAAGAATAGTATCCAATCTGCTGCTACGACATCGGGTTTGAGACTCTCTTGCTGTTGATCATTTCCATACAATAATCTCCATAGATCGCAAGTTTTTATTTTGCATTGATTGCAGCGTGCACTCTGCATCGCTTAATATTATATTCGCCTTGATAGTTTTAATCCAGTTCCTATAGTGTTGCTTTAGGAGCTTGGAAGGTTTTAGCCTCGCTTCATGAGCAATTTTAGATTCCTGCGTAGTTCTTTTTTTTCTACTATTTGCTTGTTGTAGACGTGACAGTGTTTCGCTCTGGAGTTTCCTCCATGGCTTTGTATAGGTTTAAATGGTTTCAACAACCATTCGTACTGTAGTTTTTCTATCTCTTTACGTGAGGAGGAGTGAAATGTTTCTAATAAATCTTCAAGTGGGTCATCCAATATGCGGAGTCTGTTCATTCTGCTATTGAGTTTGATAGGCAGAAGTACCACTTTAGTCACAGCAGATAAATTAGTCGTCCATGAGATTGGGATTTTGTGGTGATGACTATTTATGGAGGGGAGATTTGTTATGTTTATGATTTCTTCCTTTAAACCAGCTGATGTGTGTTTATATATAATCTAGAAATGCAGCTGAGGTACCTCTTGACCAAGTTGGCTTGGGCGGTTTATCCTTGGCTAGCTCACCATTGATTAGAATTAAATTTCTTTTGATGAGCTCATTTGTCCAGATTTGGGCTCTAGTTGTTAATTTGGCAAAAAGTATTTTAATTCCCTTTTGGTCAAACAAGTGTATATTCAGATCACTGCATATAGCTGTTTGTGTTTCATACGTGCTGTGTCCATGGTTGTTAACACTGTATCTATAAATATATCATAATTGATCACAACTCTATTCCAGTATAAATGCCTAATCCTGATTTTCTTTCCAGTCTGTGTTTTCATTTCAGCATTGATCTGTTGTTGCTTCTGGTCTTTGTATTCTAAAATTGTAAATTGAGTCCAAGCGTTAGGACTTGATGTCTCTAATATTTTCAGATTGCATCAGTTTTAATTAGTGTTAGTAGGCCAGAAGAAGGTGGCCCTTTAGCTCTATTTATTGCAGGATTCATGCAAGTCAGATATCCGTCACATATTGGCTGCTTATGAATCCATTTTTCTTGGAGGCAAATCATTTTTTTTTGTCCAACATCATTATTTCCCCTTTTAAACAAATGTGCTGATCCTCTGGAGTTCCACGAACAAAGGCTAAAGGCTATGTTCTTGGTTTGTGATTGTTACCAGTGTCTCTTCCTTTGAGATTCCAGGGCAGATTCCCTCGCCTCTATTTCTCTCCATATCGGTTGTTTCTCTATTATGTTTCTTTCTCCTTTTCTAAGGACTCTCCTGTCATTAATTGGAGCCCTGTGCTGGTCTTTTCCAGGGGTCTCCATGACTGTAGAAAATGAATATTGAAGGTTTGACTTTTCGTTCAAACGATAATTTTCTCTTTTCTTGCTTAGCAATTTCTTGTTTATCCGTACAGCCAGTTTTTTCCTCCTGCATTCGTGAGCAGCGAAAGCCGAGTTTGCGAAAAATTAAATGACTTCTCCATCACTTTTTTGTTGGCGGTTATTAGCAAACATGATTTTGACATATAATGCTTTGTCTGCAGGATCGTTCCTTGCGATGTTAAAAAGCCTGATTTGCCATTGGTTAGATGTCTCTGCCTCTATGTCCAATCTATTTTGGATTTTGTTTCCAAATGTTTTCCAAAAGGATTTGATTTGTGTGGATGAATGCTAGCAGCGTTGTCTGGTCTTTCATCGTGTCACTGATAGTTTCATATAGTTTGAGGAATAGCAAAGGTGCATGACTCAAGACTGCCATCAGCGTATTTTGAAGTTCTATCATTGTAGTTGGTACTACTTCCTGGTGCCCTTCTCCATGCAGATCACATTGGCATTTGTTTGTTGGAATCTCATCACAGTGGTTTCCCGCTATCCTCTAATTAGCCAGCGCGTCCACCTTAGCTATTTCCTCTTTTATTAAACCCGTTGTCAGACGTACTTCATTTGTAGTTGGTATTGATTGATGCTTTAGATTTGTGTTGGAGTGTAAGGGTGTGGAGGTCATCACAGATTCCGCTAGGTTAGATTTTAATGATACTGTTTTGCCAAAAACCTCATGAGGTTTTTCATGACTATTCATCAGAGATTCTATCTCTGTAATATCCAGGGATAATCTCAACAAGCGCCAATTATTTGGCATTGGTGTTAATGGCACAGTTGTTGCGGTCTTGTTCTCATAATTGCATTTCTGCTGCCATAGGTGCTTTGCCTGAATGTCCCTTTTTTTTGTTGAAGTCGTTGCTGGTGTCCAGTAAATATCCATATTTTGCTGTCGACATTCATTATGTCTCATGTTCATCTATGTAGTATCTGTTTTCAATTTGTGCTTCCAGGCTTCCGTTTTGGACCCACCAAAGGGGAATTCATTCAAAGCTTGTATGTGGTACACAGGATCTTCCTTACTCGAGGGGGCTATGCCCCATATTACTTCTTTCGTCCCAATGTTTTCTTCTCGCATTTGGGGAATGAGACGGTCTCTAGGTGCTACTATTTTACTCAAACATCATAGCAGTACAGTTGGAGTGCAGGTGATGAGTGGAGGTAGGCGGCGCCGCTGTTAAGTGACAATGCGGGCTTGCACCGGCAATGTTATTAACCACCTGTCCCTCTTCGTCCAAGGGCATGTTTTCATCGCTTGTATAAGTGCTTTTACGCAGCGCTTGTGGACTCGCCTGAAAACATTTTGTCGTACCCGCTCCGTTGCTGGCGATGCTCGCACATCTTGCATTGCGGAGGGGGAGGATCCAGCATGGAAGGAATCTGTTGGAGGCGGGGCTTCTGTTACTGAGAGCTTCTTTGCTCGATTTTATTTTATTTATTTAACATTTATAAAGCGCTCACACAGCCCACAGGCATCGAGGCGCTGTTACAGGAATTGTTTGTTTTTCTTAGCTGTGTAATTGTGTTTTTTTTTTTTTTTTTTTTTGTCTTAGTTACGTATTTATAACGCGCTTAAACACCCAGAGGTCTCTAAGCGTGGACCCGGGGATCGAACCTGTTGTTGCTTCATGTTGTCTTGCTTCCAAGACGCGCACGCTGCCGCTGAGCTATCCTCCCGGGACAGCTATCCTCTCGATGCCTCATACGAGGGCCCATGGAGGCTACCATTGTGCTGCAGTGTAATGAAGTGCTCCACCACTTGCGCCTCCGTACAGCCTCCTAAAGACTCCTCAAGACTCTGCTGACTCCGCGCCACTCCGCGGGTCAGCTGGGCTTTTGAGGTTGTAGTCCTGCCTCCAGGAATAGAACGGGAAGGCAGACTGTCAAAGCACCAGAAAACACTGTAAAGGGTTCACAGCAAATCGTGAGAGGCTCTAATGTTCGGTTTGGATCCAACACTCCTCCAAGACTCCTCAAGACTATGCTAACTCCGCCCATCGTTTCTTATCCCACGTCCAAACGTTGAAATCTGCTGATGTCGCAAAATTAGTCATGTTTGACTAATATGCTCTGTTTAGTAGAATCAGGTTCCCCTAAAACTACGTTAACATAAGCCACTAAAGGAAAACAAATCAACCAGAGAATAGCAGCTCCACTGCCGGGGCTAAAGTCCATTTGCACTGCCTTCTAAGCACCCATTTTGGGTTTCCCTGAACTTTCACAGCTGAGTTAGAAAGTCAGTAGAATTATCTAGGGCCCCTTCCACCTTGGGGCTGGATCAGTCTTTCTCTGTTGGACCTTTATCAGGACACTGTCACCAGGTTGCAAGGAAAGGACCTGGAGAGTCTGGTTCACTTGGCAGAGCAGCTTGGACCTGATTGTGAAGGAGTCTGACCGAGGACATTGTCTTAACATATTTCTACAATCGATCATCTGATAATTTCAAATTATCTGCTACACATTTCACAGGTGGTGATACAGGTAATGTCATAGGTCTTCCATAGAGTATTACATGCAGACTCAACCCGGTTTTCCTGGAGGGTGTGCTTCCCATGCTAAACAGAACTAGCTGGAGGGCCTCTGGCCACTTCAACCCTGTTTCTTGGCATAGTTTGGACAATATATCTTTCAATACTCCATTTTGTCTCTCATCTGCCCTGGCTGATTGAGGCTGATGAGGGTAATGCAAATTATGCTGGACCTTCAAAGTGGACAACAGTGTTTTGATAATATTATTGACAACATTAGTTCCCTGATGAATGTTAATACAAACCAGTATCCAAAATCTTGTCACAAATTCCTGAATCCGAATTTATGTGACAGTCCCTGCATCTGCCTTTCTACAAGGGTGCGCCTTACCCATCCTGAGAAAACGTCCACTATGCTAGCAGCTATTGCCACTGATTATTTTTTGGCAGTTGGAGAAAATCAATTTGTAGCCCAACAAACATGACATAGGGTGGAGGGTGCGCCCAGGGTCTGATCGGCACACTGTTCCCCATGTTATTTTGTAAACATATTATACATCTTTGACAGTATTCTTGAGCCATAGTTGTTTTTTTAAACACTTTATTTCTAAATTTCAGCAAAAAAAGACAATTGATTCAAGCTTCATAAAACTCACACAGCAGAACAAGACAACAAACAAGAAAAAAAGAGAAGGGAAAGAAAAGAGAAGAAAAGAAACAAAAAGAAAAGACTTGACATCACATACATTTGCACAATACATAGATAGATCCAGCTATTACACTTGCTTCTTTCCATGAGCTGAAAGCACACACAGCCTAACCACTTTTACGGACCATGTAGACTATTAAAGGGTATCTATAGTTCTAAATACCTTTCTTCTTGATTCTGTTTTTTTTTTATAAAACATTTTTATTGTTTATATAAACATAGAATCATACAATACACACATTACAACATTCATTCACTTCCCTTTCCCATCGCTGTTGTGTCCGAGTTGTGTGGGAAAAATGATTAATTAGTACAGCTGATCGGTTTGCACCCGTATCTGCCAGACATGGAACTGGTATTCCCTGAACCTGGCACTGTACATAAGGACCTTCCTGGACGATTAGTATCATCCGTGCTTCCAGAGTCCCCTCCCCTTCTGATTGTCAATACCCGATTCAAGGTACCCCTTGTCCTTGTAGGGTCTTATCAAACATCTCCTTTATCTGATCTTGGCAAGCGACGCAATGATCCGCCACTAGCTCCGCCCGTGGCTTAGTCTGCCATCCCATGCACACGTTCTCAAGCTGCATCTGTGCTTTTGAATGGATTGTGTCCTCCAACGTATTCCTTTTCTTTGATATTCCCATATCCAGGTTGCTGCTTTGGAATTTTTTCCAGTAGAGGGCGTAGCGCGTCAATACCTGTCGTGTCGATGTCCCTCGGAGGCTTCCATCTCGATAACGACGTCATCACGGGTATAAGTAGTTGCACACAGCGTTCGTTGCTCAGCTACTTTTTTCCACGCTTCATGAGTTTCAGGAACGTAACGCTTGGTTCTGTGAAGAAATCAAAGATCTTTGAGTTTTTTCATCTACACAGGGTCTGTCTGTGGTGCCTTGGGGCAGAGCATCCATGTTCAGAATGTGAAGAGTGTTTACCGATGACGGAGAAAGCCATAAGAGAGCACAGAGGGAAGTTGGAGAGAGGTAAAACCTCTAAATCCATTACCCCTAGTCAACTTACCTCAGACGAGTCGAGACCATCGTCTCCTCAACGTAAGAAACACTCTCGTTCACAATCTCGGAGCGGTTCACACCAATCATCCGCTTCGAGGCACAGTAAAAAAAGGCATCATAGATCGCCTTCAATCTCATACTCCAGTTCACCGGAGAGAGTTACGTGTCCCACTAAGCTTCAGTGGGAAGATTTCCGTAAGAATGCTAAAGGTGTTTGAGGACGCGGTCTTGCCCCCCTCTAAGACACCTAGAGGCAATACCCCAGGAAAAAAACCTGGTAAACATAAGAGCCGTGAGCCTTCTACCTCAGCAAAACAAACTACTCGAGCGCGTGAAAAACCCTTGAGTCGAAATAAAGCCTCTGTGACGTACAAGACATCGTCACTATCGACTCACATGTCGAAGCTGAAGACTGCGTCATCGACACCCTCGACGACTCCGTCGAAGGAGAGGTCATCAACGCCTAAGACGTCGACACCCTCAAAACCAGTCGGTCCAATACCCTCGACGACTCCATCAAAGAAGTCGAAGTCAAAGTCGATTCTATCGATGCCCTCGAGGCCAATTTCAAATACATTGAGGCCAATGACGTCCACGTCGCTGATTACTAGTATTTCTCCACCTGTAATGACTACTCTTGCTCCTCCTTCATTGGAAAAGAGATGCATACGTCTGTCCCGCTCTGATTATTTTAATACCTTATCCTCAATTTATGAATAGGAACAGGATTCTTAGGCAGAAAGATCCTATGGTCTGGAGTGTATGAGGCCTTCCTTACCTGAAGAATTGGTCTCAGAAGAGGCCAGATTAAAAGACCTGCAAGAGTCCTTACAGGAAGCAAGCGGGATTGATACTTCCCCAGAGATTGATTTCAATAAACCTGAACCCAGGGATCATGCAGACAGTAATTATAAGACACTTATGAACAGGGTGATGGAATATATGGGGTGGTGTAGGCCCACACCTATATACGAGCAAGATAACCTCACTGACATACTTGATAAGGGACCACAAGATTATTCTATCGTGCCCTTTCACAAGGCCTTACATAAGAAGGTGTCTACAAACTGGGAAACGCCAGAGGTGATCCCTGCAGTCAGCAAAAGACTGACAGCAAAATATAGGGCATCATCTGCAGATCCACTATATTTGTCAAAACACCCGACCCCAGAAAGCTTAGTTGTTCAAGCTGCAACTTCGTCAGGTAAACAAACTGCATACCCTACAATCCCGCAGGATCGTGATGATAAAATGTTTGATGCCATGGCCAAGAAGGTTTTCTCGGCATGCAGCATGGCCCTAAAGTCTGCTAATGCCACATGCACGCTGGCAAGATTTAGCCACACCCTTTGGCAGTGTGCTTTAATGGCGGCTGACCGTCTCCCTGAAGGAGAAGAGAGAGACGGTTTCTTGAACATTATCAAGGACAGAGAGGATGCTATGTGCGAGTCCCTCCAGACCTGTCTTGACTCTGTTGACAGCATCAGCAGAGCCATGGCGGCTAGTATGACAATCCGCAGATTTGCATTGTTGCGGAAGTCTGGGTTTGCTCCTGACATACAGTCCAGACTTCTGAATATGCCCTTTGACGGCACTCATCTATTTGGTAAGAAAGCTGATGACAATTTGGAGAAGTTGCAAACTTCCAAGGCGGCAGCCAAATCTCTTGGAGCTGTCATAAGACAAACTCCGAACTGCCCCACAGGGAGGGTATGGTGCTTTTGCTCTTATTCCGCATTCGGAAAAACGCAGAGGGCAGCCAGCTCAAAGAGGCCAGAGACGATTTACCAATGATGGACGGGGTAGAGGTACTCAAGCCGCAGCAGCAGGGGTTACCTTACCCTCAGTCTTTGTGTCAGCCGCCTGAAAACCTCTATGGGGTCTTGTATCACAAGACAGCAGTAGGAGGCAGGTTAACTCAACATCTGACAGAATGGCAGGCTATTACTTCAGATGCTTGTGCATTGGAGACACTTACCCAGGGTTACTGCCTTCCTTATCGAGGGGATTGGGTCCTCCGACGTATTCCAGAGGTAATGTCCACAGCTGTGCTGCTTCAGTAAATCTTTGGCGTCTGCGTCCTGTGTCGATGGCGTCGATGCGCCGTCCCCGAGGACCTCCTCCGACGGCCGACATCACCCGATGTGATAAGTAGGACGCACGCCGCCCATAGCCTCAGTTCCATTTTTTCCGCGAACGTGTTCGCTTCCTGAATCTCGGTACGCCTCGACTCGTTGGAGTTTGCTGTTTTCAATTCTCGGTTCGTTGAACCTGTTCGGTTTTTTGTGAAGACCTGTTTGTGGCGATGTCTACTTCGTCTTCGACCCCGCGTCCGGGCTTCAAGAAATGCGGGGACTGTGGGTCCAAGATGTCGGTCACGGACTCGCACGACGCCTGCCTCTGGTGCCTCGGGGAGGCCCACGATACGGACGACTGTGTTGATTGCCAGTCACTCACGGCAAAGGCCTTCCGGGAACGCAAGAAGAAGCTGTCGGTAGGCCGGGTGTCTAAGCCCCGGAAGTTGAGGTCTGCGGGGCTTTCGACGGATGACTCGAGGGACGACTCTCCGCGTCATCGTCGGAGGTCCAGTGGGTCTCCTTCCAGGAGTCGGTCTCATCACTCCTCCGCCTCTTTGAGGCATTCCCGGAAGCGCCGGCATCGGTCGCCTTCCCCGTCCTCTTCCGAGGACTCCGCTCGTCGGCAGGTCGCCTATCCCTCCATGCAAGCGACACCGGAGGATTGGGCTTCCTTCGGGAAGCAGATGCTAGCGATTCTTGAATCGCAGGGCACCGGTCCGTCCGCGCCTCCGAGTGGGGTCGGTCGGCACCGGTCGAGAGACACCGCTCGTACGCCTTCGGGCTCGGGTGGTCGGCACGGCTCGCGGGAGAGGTCCCGCTCGGACAAGGGTAGCCGTTCTCGCCATGCCCGTTCCAGGTCCCGGTCCTCGACGTGCTCGAGACTGCATGATCCTGTGCCGTCTTCAAAGAAGACATCGATGCCTGTGGCGCCGAGGTCGTAGACGTTTTCTCTCGAGGCTCCGCCTCCCAGGGGGTCATCGACGCCATCGGCGCCTAGGTCGTCGAGAGACACGCTCAGAGCTCCGGCTTCGAGGCCTGTGTCGACGCTGCCGATGCTGGCGGTGCTGCAGCTGACGTCGACGCCGATTCGCTCGACGTCAACGCCTTTTCTGTCGACGCCGGCGCCGACTCGATCGGCGCCCTCAACGCCTTTTGAGGCGGTGGTGTCGGAGGGGCACGGGGTTTGCCCCTAGAAAGGCTCTGGCTAAGGTCAGGCACTGCTTTGGTCCCCAGAGGTTTTCCTCTCCCCGCCTGGAGTACATTTCAGAGGGTGATGAAGGATCTGTGGACGGCTTGGTTACGGTTCCAGATGAGCTTATCTCGGGCCATAGCCAGTTTGATGACCTGAGGCAGTCACTGCATGATGCCAGTGGACTGGACACCTCTCCGGAGGTGGAGTTTTGTAGGCCGGAACCTGGCACTCATGCCTTCATATCAGCGCCTTATGTCTCGGGTCACCGAGTACTTGGGTTGGTCAGCTCCCCCAGGGGAGTTAGTTCAGGATGATCTCACGGACATCCTTGATCTCGGTCCCCCCACTGACTTGGTTTTGCTGTTTCATATGGCTCTGCAGAGAAGGGTGGTGGTGGCTTGGACTGCTCCGGAGAGTCTCCCGGCAGTGGGCAAGTCTTTGTCGCAAAAATACCGTCCTGCCAGTAGCGACCCCTGCTACTTGTCTAGGCACCCCACTCCGGAGAGTTTGGTGATGCAAGCGGCTACGGCCCCGGCAAAGCAGGCGTTGTATCCTACCATCCCTCCGGATAGCGACAACAAACGTTTTGACGGCTGGGCGAAGAAAGTGTTTTCTTCTGGGGGTATGGCGCTTCAGGCGGCCAACTCCATATGTGCCTTGTCTCGTTTCACACACACTCTGTGGAACTGTGTTCCATTAGCGGCTGAACATATTCCCGAAGGGGACGAATGGGATGGTTTCCTTGCTATGGTTCAGGATGGCAAGGATGCCATGTGTGAGGCCGTTCAGTTGGGTTTGGACTTGGCAGATTGTGTCAGCCGGTCCATGGCGGCGAGCACCGTAATGCGCAGGTTTGCGTGGTTGCGGAAGTCTGGGTTCGCACCTGATGTGCAGTCCCGGCTCCTCAACATGCCCTTTGACGGTGAACACCTTTTTGGCAGCAAGGCTGACGAGAGCCTTGAGAGGTTGCAGACCTCCAAAGCTGCCGCAAAGTCGTTGGGCGCTGCAGTTCGCCAACCTCCGACTTTTCGTCCTAGGGGACAGCAATGGAGGGGAGGTTCCTTTCGCTATTACTCGTCCTTCAGTAAAGCGAGGGGAGCTAGCAGTCAAAGAGGCCATCATAAGAGTGCCAGAGGTGGAAACAAAGGTACTCGAGGTGCCAAGGCCGCTCGGGCAGTTGCCTCTTTGCCCTCAGGCGACGCCGCAGCCGCTACCACTCAGTCATGAGGCCAGGTCCCATGGTTCGCCGGTTGGGGGAAGGGTGGCGCAGCATCTTGTAGAGTGGCAAGCCATTACTTCAGATTTGTGGGTTCTGGAGATCATAACCCACGGCTACTGTCTTCCTTTTCGGCAGAGGCCTCACGACAATCCACCAGGGAACCTCTCTTTGAAGAGTCCGGATCCGCTCCTTGCGCAGGAAATTCAAGCCCTGCTGGAGAAAGGCGCCATAGAACTGGTGCCTGTAGCGGAGAGGAACTAGGGATGTTATTCCCCTTATTTTTTTATTTCGAAGAAAGACGGGGGATTGGGACCCATCATGGACTTGTGCGGTTTGAACAAACTCCTCAGGAAGGACAAGTTCAAGATGGTTACTCTTTCTCAAGTCCTCCAGGCCCTTCAACTTCAGGACTGGTTTGGGGTCTCTCGACCTCAAGGATGCTTACTTCCATGTGCCGATTCATCCCAGGCACAAGAAGTACCTGAGGTTCGCGGTTGGCGACTCGCACTTTCAGTTTCGGGTCCTGCCGTTCAGATTGACTCCCGCCCCGAGGGTTTTCACCAAGCTCGTGGTGGTGGCAGCGCATCTCAGGAAAGGGGGGATTCACATCTACCCCTACCTGGATGATTGGTTGATCAGGGGGAGCTCTCCCGAGCAAGTCCTGGATCATCTGTCCGTCACCTGCCACTCCCTTCACAGGCTGGGCTTCTCCCTCAATTTAAAGAAGTCCCATTTGACACCAATGCAGCGGCTCCAGTACATCAGAGCAGTGCTCGACACGTCCCTGGGGCAGTGTTTTCCTCCTCAGGTGAGGGCTCTTCACATTCAGCAGATGGTGAACAAGTTTCAATTTGCCCAGGATCTCCCAGCGTCCGAGTTCTTGAGACTGCTCGGCCTCATGGCATCCTGCATTCTTCTGGTGCCAGAGGCTCATCTGCGGATGAGATCTTTGCAGTGGGCACTCAAGCTCCAGTGGTCTCAGTCCTCCGGCAGGCTGTCGGACCCTGTTCAGTTGCTGCCCTCGGTAGCCCGGGACCTTCTGTGGTGGGCCGTCGAAGGCAATCTGATGAAGGGGGCCCCATTTTGGCTGCCCTGGCCGGAGGTGACGATCGTGACGGACGCATCCCTCACGGGATGGGGAGCTCATACCAACAAGTTGACAGTCAGCGGTCGTTGGTCTACGTCGGAGTCCAGACTCCATATCAATCTGTTGGAGCTGAGGGCCATCAGGCTAGCTCTGCAGGCTTTTCTGCGGATTGTGCTAGGGAAGAATGTCCTGATTCTAACGGACAACACTGTGGCCATGCACTACCTCAACAAAAAGGGGGGGCAGGGTCACTTCTGCTGTGCAGGGAGGCGATGCAGCTCGAATTCTGGGCCATCCAGCAGGAAGTTTCGATCTCGGCTGTTCATCTGGCCGGAGACGACAACGAGACGGCGGACGCTCTGAGCAGGCAGAGCACGATCTCTCACGAGTGGGAGCTGGCTCAGGAGATTCTCCTGGTGATCTTCGCCCTTTGGGGGACCCCTCAAGTGGATCTCTTCGCTTCCAGTGTCAACCGGAAGTGCGAAAGGTTTTGGTCGCGGGAATTTCCTCCAAAAGGAGCCTTAGGAGACGCGTTCGTGGTGGAGTGCTCATTCCCACTGCTGTAAGCGTTTCCTCCAGTCTCCGTCATCCCGCAAGTACTGCGGAGGTTCGGTTCCCGGATGATCCTCATTGCTCCGGCGTGGGCCCGGAGGACGTGGTACCCGGACCTTCTAGACTTGTCCATCTGCCCTCCACGTCGTCTTCCCTACAGAGACGATCTGCTCTCACGGGAGGGGGGTCAGGTTCTCCATCCAGAGGTCAGATCCCTTAATCTTCACGCTTGGCTTCTGAAAGGTTGAGGTATAAGGATTGGGACCTCCCTGAAGACGTGATGGAGGTGTTGCTCTCGGCCAGGCAGCCGGCAACAAAGTCTCTGTACCGTTGCCGTTGGAGAAAGTTCTGCGACTGGTGCAGAGTTCAAAATGTGGATCCTTTTGAATGTGACATTCCCATGGTTCTGTCTTTTTTGCTTTCTTTGGCCCACAGGGGTTTGCAAGTGGGGACCGTTAAAGGTTACCTGGCGGCGCTGTCCATATTTAAGCGCTCGTCTGAAGAGTGTTCCTATTTTAAGATTCCTTTAATTTCGCAGTTTTTGAAAGGGCTCACTAATGTGTTCCCTCCGTCACCTTTTCTGGTGCCAGGTTGGGATTTGAACCTTGTTCTTAAGTTTCTTATGGGTGCTCTGTTTGAGCCTTTACATTCTTGCCCTTTGAGGCTGTTAACTCTGAAAACTGTGTTTTTGGTTGCGGTTACTTCCGCTTGCAGAGTGAGTGAGTGAGTTACAGGCACTTTCAGTTAAGCCACCCTTCACTGTGTTTCATAAGGACATGGTTGTCCTTAGAGTTCCTCCTTCTTTTCTTCCAAAGGTGGTTTCGGAATTTCATTTGAGCCAGAAGGTTGTTCTTCCGGCGTTCTATCCTCCTCCACATCCTGGTAAGGAAGAGGAGAGGCTCCATAGGCTTGATCCTAGGAGAGCGTTGAGCTTTTATATTTCGCGCATGTCCCGGTTCAGAGTGGACGATCAACTTTTCATTGGTTACGCTGGAAAGCGTTTGGGACAAGCTGTGACGAAACAGACTTTGTCTTGTTGGATTATTTTAGCTATCTCCGAGTGTTAATGCTTGGCGGGTAAGGATCCTCCGGCTGGCTTGCAGGCCCATTCTACCAGGGGAGTGGCTGCGTCTACTGCCTTGCAAAGGGGAGTTCCTATTCGTCACATCTGTGATGCAGCCACCTGGGTTTCAGTACATACTTTTGTACGTCACTACTCCCTCGATTCCATCAGAGGGCAAGATCTGGCCTTTGGCAAGGCAGTTCTCTATTCCGCAATTTGATTGGGCATGCTAAATTTGTATTCTAAATTCTTTCCCACCTCCTTGCTTGGTACTGCTTTGGGAGTCTGTCATAGATATGGAATACATCGGAGGACCCAATCCCCTCGAAGAACAAGTTACTTTCTTACCTGGTAACGTTCCTTCGATGGGATGGTCCGACGACGTATTCCATATCGCTCCCTCCCTGCCTTCCCCGCTGCAGAATTTCTTTTACGTTTGCAGCTTGCGTTCCACAAGGCCTTGTGTGTCTGACTGGCAGAAAACTGGTGGCACACGTTCTGGGAAAAAAACTATAACTGAGGCTATGGGCGTCGTGCGTCCTACTTATCACATCGGTTGACGTCGGCCGTCGGAGGAGGTCCTCGGGGAGGGCGCATCAACGTCATCGACGCAGGACGCAGACGCCAAAGATTTTCCAAAGCGGCACAACTGTGGACATTACCTGTCATAGATATGGAATACGTCGTCGGACCATCCCATCGAAAGAACGTTACCAGGTAAGAAAGTAACTTGTTCTTCTACACACACCTCAGAGTCATCCACCGGGGAACAACGCTTTAAAGTTTCTAGACCCACTACTTATGCAGGAGATTCTAGACCTGCTAGAGAAAGGTTCCATAGAACCGGTACCTGTTCCGGAGAGGAACAAAGGTTGGTACTCCCCTTATTTTCTAATTCTGAAGAAGGACGGAGGAATGAGACCCATCTTGGACTTATGAGAATTGAACAAATTCCTTAGGAAGGACAAGTTCAAGATGGTTATCCTTTCTCAGATCCTTCAGGCCCACCAGCTTCAGGATTGGTTGGTATCTCTGGACCTTCAGGATGCTGTTACGCTCACCTAGTCTCTGTGGGGATGTTGGGGCACTGTTGGAGCCCTCCCTGGATTTGGTTTCCCTGGATCTTGCTTTACCCCCAGCTACGTCGATTTGGTCTGGTCAGGTTACTGGCAATGCCCTTGGGGGAAGGTAAGAGGCAGTGAGAATGCTGTGACTGAATTGCGATCCCCATCGAATCCCTCGTGCCAGAATAAGATGCGCAAGCGTTTTCCAATAGGCTCTCACCTGTTATTTTGCAAAGATTAACTCTCCGTCCTGCTTCTCTTCAGCAGGGGCGCTATAGACGGACCCAGTTGCTTCACTGGCCCGTATGCGTAATGGCCCAGACCAGCTGCGACCAATCCTTGTGGGAGGTGAGTGTTGATAACATTGATTATTGTCCATATGCTTCTGTAAAGTCTTTCCCAATGATTATTGTCTGTATCCTTAATAATGGCTTTCTTTTCCCCAATAGGTGTTGAAGATGGCTCCGCTGAGTCGCGTTGCTGACAGTGTGCCCACGCGGTGTCAGAAAAGAATGGAGCAGACCCCACTAGAAGGTAAGTAGGGTTTCTAAATGAAACGCAAGGCTTAGGTGTTGCACGGCCAAGCGTTAAATGTTTGTGGTTTCTAACCTTGTGCTGTCTTTATTTCTTGCAGGGATGGCCTGGTGTCGGAAAATGGAGAACGGCTATCCGGGAAGCTGTTTGCCGCTGTGAGATGGAAGAACCGCGAGGATGCCTGATGAGAAGAAGACTTCTGCGTGAATGAAGACTCCGACAGGTGAGGAAGAGGCGCCCAACAGAAGATGGATTCGAGGAGACAGGTAAGGTGCGCACTGGAGATACTGGTGTGAAGCTAGTAGCATTTCAATCAATGGTATGGCTGGCTTCAGGTAAGGTGCGCTCTGCGGATGCCGAATCGAGGTTAGATTCACTCCAGGCGATGGTATAGCTGGATCCAGGTAAGGTGCGCGTTGAAGATGTACAGCTTGAATCGGGTAGGTGTGCGCCGAAGATGTGAAGCTGGAACCAGAAGATGCAGAGCTGGAGACAGGTAAGAGCTTCAGACAGCGGTAAGCGTTAAGCTGCATACAGCAGATTAACGCGAAGCCTCAACATGCGGGTAGGGCCGGCTTAAATAGTCGGCCCTACCCGCATGACAGGTAAGAGCTTCAGACAGCGGTAAGCGTTAAGCTGCATACAGCAGATTAACGCGAAGCCTCAACATGCGGGTAGGGCCGGCTTAAATAGTCTGGCCCTAGCCACTCCCCTTAAGCTCTGCCTTGTGGCCCCACCTCACCACTCCCATAGATGATCGCACGTGCCTTGTTTTCTAATGGCCATGCCCGGCCTGGATACATGTGCCTTGGACCCAAAGTGTGCAGAGCACACTTTCTTATGAGCAGGCCCCAAAGGCGCCAGGCCAGGGTCCATTTGGACCCTTTGGAAGGAGGAAATAAGGGCCCTTGGTTAGTGGCCATGACAGATGCTTACTTTCATGTGCCAATCCATCAAAAGCACAGAAAGTACCTGAGGTTCGCCATTGGCAACTCCCACTATCAGTTCCGGGTTCTGGCATTTGGGCTAACCTCCACCCGAGGGTCTTCATCAAGCTAATGGCAGTTGTGGCAGCGAGTCTCATGAGAGGGGGGATTCATGTCTACCCCTACCTGGATGATTGGTTGATCGGGGCCAGTTCCCGGAACAAACCCGGGACCATACCTGCCGCTCCCTCCACAGGCTGGGCTTCTCCCTCAACTTCAAGAAGTCCCACATGATACCATCACAAAGACTCCAATTTATCGGAGCACTCCTGGATGCATCCCTGGGGAAAGCCTCGCCGCCAGAGGTGAGGTTTCAAGACATTCTACAGATGGTGACAAAATTCCAGAATGCCCAACATCTCCCAGCCTTCGACTTTCTGAGGTTGCTCGGCCTGATGGCATCCTGCATTTTTCTGGTGCCAAACGCTCGCCTGAGAATGAGATCTCTTCAATGGGCTCTCAGGACCCAGTGTTCACAGTTCTCAGGAAGGATTTCGGATCTCCTACAAATCCCAAACAGACTCCTGTTGGAACTCCAGTGGTGGGCCTGTCGGGAAAACATCTTGAAAGGAGAACCTTTTTGGCAACCATGAGATAACAGTAGTGACGGACACCTCAGTCACGGGCTGGGGAGCCCACACCAACCACTTGACCATCAGCGGTCGTTGGTATCCTTCGGAATCCAAACTACACATCAACCTTAGCGCGCTAATGGCAATCAGACTAGCGCTGAAGGCCTTTATGCACTCTGTACGAGGAAAGAATGTCCTGATAATGACGGACAACACAGTGGCCATGTACTACCTCAACAAAAGAGGAGGCATAGGGTCACTACCACTGTGCAAAGAGGCAATGCAGCTCTGGTTCTGGGCAATACAAGAAGGAATCTCTCTGTCAGCAGTTCACCTAGCCAGAGAGAAGAACATGGTGGCAGATGCTCTGGGCAGGCAGAGCACAGTCTCCCACGAGTGGGAACTAGCTCAGGAGGTCCTTCGGGAGATCTTCGTCCTTTAGGGAACCCCTCAAGTGGACCTGTTCCTGACCATTGTCAACAGGAAGTGTGAACTTTTCTGCTCGAGGGAATTTCCCCTGAGAGGAGCTCTAGGGGACGTGTTTGTAGTGGACTGGGAATTTCCACTCCTCTACGTGTTTCCTCCAGTCCCCGTCATTCCTCATGTATTAAGGAGGTTCAGGAAAACCATGATTCTAATTTCCCCGGATTGGGCCAGGAGAACTTTGTACCCAGACCTTCTAGACATGTCCATCTGTCCTCTGTGCCACAAAGAGATGATCAACTCTAGAGAGAGGTGGGTCAGGTTCTCCATCCGGATATCGGTACTCTCAGCCTTCACGCATAGTTTCTGAAAGGCTGAGATACAAAGATTGGGACCTCCTGACCGACGTAATGGAGGTGTTGCTTTCGGCCACAAGGCCAGCAACCAAATCCTTATACCGCTGCCTTTGGAACAAGTTCAGCAGTTGGTGTAGGGACAAGAATGTTAATGCTTTTCATGTAATACACCAATAGTGTTATCTTTCCTTTTGCACTTAGCAAATCTAGGGCTCCAGGTCGGCACAATTAATGGTTACCTAGCAGCGCTGTCCATCTTCAAGCGCACAGCTGACAAACCCTCATATTTTAAAATGCCATTAGTAATTTAATTTTTTATGGGGTTGACCAATGTCTACCCTCCAACTCCTTTTCAAGTTCCCTTGTCGGACTTAAATGTAGTCTTAATATTTCTAATGGGTACTCCTTTTGAACCCCTTCATTCATGCCCGTTGAGATTTCTTACCCTCAAAACTGTCTTTTTGATGGCAATAACTTCTGCCCGAAGGGTAAGTGAGTTGCAGGCCTTATCCTGCAAACCTCCCCACACTGTCTTTCATAAGGATAAAGTTGTCCTACAAGTGAAGCCTAATTTCCTCCCAAAGGTTGTTTCGGAATTTCTTATCACCCAAAAAATAACCTTGCCTTCCTTCTACCCTCCCCACTTGACCAAAAGCGTGCTTTGCATTTCTATATTAGCAGACTAGCAAGACTGAGACAGTCTGACCAATTGTTTGTAGGATACAAAGGGTCATAAACTGGGCCTAGCCATCACCAAGCAAACCATTTCTAGATGGATCATTCTAACTATTGTAGAATGTTATAAATTGGCAGGTAAAGACTTTCCAGAACATCTGAGGGCTCATTCAACCAGGGGTATCGTAGCTTTGTCAGCTCTTCAAAGGGGAGTTCCAGTAAAAGACATTTGTGCAGCTGTCACATGGTCGTCTGCACACACCTGGTTCTACAAGGTTCTATCATTTGGATTCCTCCACTAGCCAAGAAACCAAATTTGGGAAGGCAGTATTCTGTGCATAATTAAAGAATACCATTTTTACTCCCTCCTCCTATATACATTACTGCTTTGGGAGTCTATCAAAGATGAGGAATACGTGGGAGGACACAATCTATTCGAAGAACAAGTTACTTACCCATGGTAACATTCTTTCAACTGGATGTTCCTCCCACGTATTCCTTATCGCCCCTCCCATCCTACCCCGCAGTATAACTTCCCTTGTGGTTACAGTCTGCGCTCTTTCAAGGGTAGTAGCCGTCTCATCCTGGGCAAGGTCGAACACTTCAAAAAGGAAGTGAGCAACGGACGCTGTGCGCAGCTACTTATACCCGTGAGGACGTCGCCATCGAAACGGAAGCCTCCGAAGGACATCGACTCAATAGGCATTGACCCGCAGCACCCTCTACTGGAAAAAGAATTTCGAAGCATCAAGCTGGATATTGGAATATCAAAGATAAGGAATATGTGGGAGGGAACATCCAGTCGAAAGAAAGTTATCATGGGTAAGTAACTTTTTCTTTAGGAGCAATCCTGCAACAAAAGAGTTGGCAATAGCTTCCTACGTTGTTCATTCCGGATTTCTGATACCAGAGTATTGAGTGAACACCACCTTCAGTCTATCTAAGTAGTAGGCAGGTGATTTGCCCCTTATTATATTAGCAATTTGATATTTTTGCCCAATCCGTTTTTCTAGGGCACTCTTCTGCGACCGTTTCCACTATACTATCCCTTATCTGCTTCAGTGCGGCCTCTGTGCCTGGATCGTCGGCTGGCCATGTCGCTCATTCCGTTAATCACTGTCTTGTCTGCGGTGGCATCAGTAATATCGTAAGTTAATTCATATCTGCCCACGATGGTTTGCAGCACTGCATTATTGTGTGTAATTCGTCTACAAATCGGTGTGGTTCTTCCCTTATATTGCGGAATTCTTTAGCGAACATCCTATGGGCTCCCGGTGTCCATGGTACATGCACTGTCATCAGTGCATATGGATTTTACCCATCTCCCTGTGCAGATGGTACATGTAGCAGTGGCGCTTCACATGTATGTGACACTACCGTATATGGTCCCTCTCCTTGATACTGAGGTGTCGTATGCCGGTGGAGGTCCCTTGAGTGGCGGCGCGCCACTGTGTCCCCATCTACTTTGGCTGCCATTTCTGTTGCTGTGGGTACTATCAGGGAATTTGCCTCTGTGATTTGCCCTTTCCCTACTTGGCATCTGTTTAGGTTTGCCAAAAAATCAAGTATATCCTCCGGTCTATCACTAACAAGATCCTCTGCCTTGTCAGCATCCACCGGCCGCTCCTTCTGTTATATTTGTAGGCATGTTCGGCTCCCTTCTAGCACTCTCCAACCCCTTCGATTACTCTCTCTTAAACCCCTAACTTTACTATCATCTCCTCTAGCTGTTGGCTCTTACAGCCATGTGGCAAACACTCCCCGTTGTACTGCTGGTATTTTCGTACCTTCCTTTTCCCAAACCCTAAGTTAAATGTTCCCTCAATCGGGAATACAGTCTGTCTGTTTCGTTGCATTAAATTATGCCATGTGTCCAAAACGCCACAAAGTGAACTGTTAAACTGCCTAAACATACAATGGGTGGCAATCCCTTTGGGGGGTTCCTCTGCCTCTTTTGACTGTTGTTTGCCCATTTTACTTTCACTGTTTAAGCCTGCTTTCAATCCTCAAATGGCCTGTTACACAGGCGCCCCTTGACTCCACTTCTTTGCGGGTTCAGAGGGGGAAAACAGATCAATAACCAAAGACACTGAGGAGTGGCCCTTATAGGGATAAGTGCTCCCACCATGCACTCGTCCACCTGTCCCTATTTACTGATGGGCTTTGCCCTTTCCCCTGACCTGTTACTTCAACCAATACCCGTGCGTTGTGCCGGGCTTCGTTCCTAACTTTGATATTTTGTTATGTTTATATCTGGATAAAAAAAGAGAGTACACTATAATTATCACTACTAACAGTGTTCCATACCCCGCCCAGAATCTCCCAGCATATCACCTTGTTAGGCAGAAACCTGTGCAGTTCCCTTAGGGACCACTGCAAAAGGTTTAAGACTACAGGTGTTGGCAGTAAACACAATTGGTAGCAGTCTGTACCACTCAGATTTACATGGTAGCTGTGGCTGAGCAACCAGACTTCTCTCAAGAAGAGTTAGACAGTATATAGAGTATACAAGATAGGTACCAAAATACAGTAGCCCAAGCAAACACTGACCAGAGCTTTGGTATCAAGTATATAATTATTTATTTAAAGACAAACTTAATAACACTCTAGCACTATTATTGTAAGCAAGTTCAAAGACACAGTCACTATTAATACATATACATCCCTTATTCCTTATTAGACAAGTCTTAGTTAACACCACTTATTTCCAGATAGAGGTGAGCGCTTAACTAACGATGGCACTCCAATAAGTTAAGAAAAAGGGTGGGAAAAGGCAGAAATTAGGAACAGCACACAACACAATACTTTAGAAGCACTCAGAAAGGAAGGAAAGTCAAAGTCTACTTGTGAGCAAAAAGTTCAGAGGCCAGGCTCCCTCTTGGAGAGAGTAGAACACCAATGCGCCCAAGATCACACAGTTTCAAAAGGCTTGGAAAGTCTTGCAGAGAGTTTAAAAAGGAATCAGTTCAGCTCAGAAAAGTTCAGTTAGCCAGCATAGGGCCAACCCAAGTGGTAAGATGAGGATTTACGAGACAACCCACACAGACTGTTGCGAGGGAGGCCAGGCGGACACAGTACCTTGAAAGTGGAGACAATCCTCCAGCGGGGGCAGTTGTTCCTGGCAGCGGGTGCACGTCTCAGCGTCGTCCAGAGGAAGAGAAGATCTGGACTTGGAGGAAAGATGAAGGTCGTTGCACTGCCAGGGAAGAAACCAGCCGCAGAGTTTTCCGGTTAACGGTATTACCCTTTATTTCGCGGTCGTGGTAAAACATGGTATTCTGGTTGCCGGGATGCTTGGCACAGGCAAGGCGGCCACGAGATGCGTTGGGAAGGCGAAAAGACGGTGAAACTAGTTATACCCACCAGTCAAAGGAAGAAGACTCTCCGGCGGGAGATCTCCTCTGTCGTTGGGAAAAGTGGTGAGACGGTTCAGCAGGGCTCCACCGGTGGTGTCGTCGTAGCAGGTCGGCTCAGCTTCTCCCTCGTTGGATTCTTAGGTCCTGTGGCGACTTCTGAAGTTCCAGTACCCAAAGCCCTGCTTTTATGCAGAAAACCCCTATTCACTCAGCCTAGATGTCACTCAAACATGCTAAGTGGTGAGCCGGCCGGCTCACCACTTGGGCCAATCAGGACGGAGTGCGACTTGAGTTGACTAGGCAACGCATTCCAGGGTGCCTAAAACCCCCTCCACCCCTCCTAAGTACCCCAGACAGAGTGGCACCACTTTGGAGGGCTTCTGTGGAGAAGCCCGCCAAAAGGTGGAACAAAGGGCTCGACTTGGGTTGGAGTCACAGAAGTGAACACAAACGCCATTTTAGAACCGTGTTTTGGCAAAAAATACCAACCAGAGAATTAATAATAAATAAATAGACCGGCGGTATGTTCGAGGCTATCGTAATTAAATAAATAAATATAGTAGCCTCAAACAATGGGAAAATCCCATAGAGAAATATTCGCGGTTGAATATGAAAAGTAGTATCCACTGCCACCAGCCAAAACTTGATCAGGGGGGACGGAGAGGTGTGTCCTCGACTAACAGACCCCGGGGCAATCGAATTGCCCCGGCCAGTACGTCCACAATATGATGGTTTGTACTGGTTATGTTCAGAATTCAAGACTAGTAAAGTCAATGGTGACTTTACATGCCCTGGGAGACAGTAGTCAGTCCCAGGGTATGGAGTCTATGTTGGGGGGTCACTATGACACCCCTGGGTTACTGCACTGTGGGTGCTGTGTAGCCCATCTCACAAAAACACATGAAGCCCTATGGAGTAAAAGACCCCATAGCCCATTAAACACATCTAGAGTCAAAGGAACACACTCAAATCATGTCCAGAAGTGAGGGTAAAAGAGTCTCACTCTTGGCAGGAGAAAAAATGAAACCCCAAAAATCCAGCAAAGCTGCTGGGGGGCTCACTAGGTTAGGAAATAGAGCCTAAACGGAGAATCCTCCCTAACAGAATGCCTGTCCCAGGACCGGAGCGGTCCGAGGAGCGGGCTTCTAAGTCCTTTGAAGTCTCCTCATCCGTGGGGGTCAAAGACAAGGCCAAGCACTGCAAGTCTGTTTGCGTTGCGGTTGCAGCGCAAGTGGGTCTCGCGATGAGCAGTGCGCAATCATCGTAACCATCGGCCTCCATCTCGAGCCATCGATCAGCTAACATGGGGAAGCTGTGGGAGAAGCTGGAGAAGGCCAAGGCACAGGGTAAGGTGGCCGACCTACCCCTGAAGGCCCAGATGGCCCAGACTAGATCATCCTCAACGATTGAGCTGGTGGCGGCTGCCCTTTCGAAGGCTAAAGGTGCTGACCAGGCCCAGGGGGCCCCGATGGCACCCAGAGTGGCCCTTCCTCCCAGGCGGAAGGCTTCGGCCAAGCCGGTGGAGAAGACACCGGAGATGAGGATGCCAGCCCTGAGCACGGCTCAGAACCCTCAGGATGCAAAAAAAAGGGGGGGTTAGTGGAGGCCTCTACCGAGCTCCAGGGCACAGATATTCCTTCTACGGATGAAGAGGACATGGCGTCCGTTCACATGATCCTGGAGGACGTGGGCAATGACGACAACGAGGGAAACGCTGAGGAGGATGACAATGAGGTAATCGATGTACCAGCGCTGAGAGGCTAAAAGGAAGACCATCCTGGCAGTGCCTCTCCTGGATGACGTTTGGGTTGAGGGCCTGGTGCTGATGAAGAATCCCGCCTCAGCTACGACGAAAAGAGACCGGTTGGAGAAGAAGTAACGGGTGCCAGAGTCCGCACCCAAGTGCCTGTGATCGCAGCCTTCCCCAGACTTGGCCATCTCGGAGCTGCGAGGAAGAAGTCCTCCAATCCATCGTCATCTGCCTCCATATCCCCAAGCAGTAAGGGGAAGAAGTTGGACGCCATTTGCCGAAAAGTGATATACTCAGTGGCAAGGACGGTCAAGGCAGCGAATGCCCTTGTGATTCTGGCCAGGTACAACAGGGAGCTGTGGTACAAGATGGCCCTGTTGCTGGAAATCCTGCCCGGCGAGAAATGGGTCGAGGCGCTGGAGATCCTTCAGGAGGGCGAGATGGCATTGGACCATGCCATCGCTTTGGCCCTGGACACCGCAGGCACAGGGTTCCGCCAGATGGGGAATGGTTTCTGCATCCGTCGTCGTAGCTGGTTGAAAGCCACCAACATTCGGCAGGAAGTTCAGACGAGGGTCCTGGACATGCCTTTTGACAGGGACAATCTCTTTGGTAAAGCCGCCTATGACTTGTTGCAAGCCATCAAGACCGACACAGAGGCGGCCTGGGCCCTAGGCACGGTTCAGCAACCTCTGTCTTCCTTTAGTGCCTCAGGAGGAAAATTCGGAAGATCGTCAAAGTGTTTCGGCGGCAGAACATCCTCTTACGTCAACCCTCCCGTTCCACGACCCAGGAGGCCTACAGGGGTCATTCAAGGCTTTCGGAGGTGGCCGCTGTCGTCGCTCCCAAGGCGGCACGCAGCCTCAAAGCAGGACTGAACAGGCCAGGATGTCGAGCCACCACCCATGCACCCCGGAGGGAGGCTGGCTGGCAGGCAGGCTTCGTCAACGAGTGGAAGAAGAGCTCCACCGACCGATGGGTGCTGGAAGCTCTCGCGCACACTCTAGAATTCCAGCAGAAGTGTCCGCGGATACCACTTGTGGCCCAACAGGAGCAGCACATCCCTCTGCTCCTGCAGGAGGTATGGGCCATGCTTAGAAAAGGGGCGATGGAGCGCATTCCAAAGCGACTCTGCGGCACCAGAGTTTACTCCAGATACTTCTTCATAAAAAGAAGACCGGGGGCTGGGGCCCATTCTCGATCTGCGGCGACTAAACAAGTTCCTCAAGTCCCAAAAATTCAGGATGGTCACGTTGCAGCACATGCTCAGACAACTGGAGGAAGGGGACTTCCTAACGTCGCTGGATCTGTCGGATGCTTACT
This sequence comes from Ambystoma mexicanum, assembly GCF_040938575.1. Lineage (NCBI taxonomy): Eukaryota > Metazoa > Chordata > Amphibia > Caudata > Ambystomatidae > Ambystoma > Ambystoma mexicanum. Next base: position 411,655,766 of record NC_090927.1, read on the forward strand.
TCTACATCCCCATTCCAAGAAGCATTGACAGTTCTTGCGCTTCGTAGTACATGGAAACCACTACCAATTCAAGGCCCTTCCCTTCGGACTGAAGTCGGCGCCCAGGTTGTTTCCAAAGTGCCTGGCACCAGTGACGGCCCATCTACGTTTGCAAGGGATACATGTGTACCCGTACCTCGATGACTTGCCCATCCGGGCAAAGTCAGGGGAAATCGCTGTCGACCACATGGACAGGACCGTCCGGCTGCTGACGGATCTGGAATTCTCTGTGAATTATGTGAAGTCCTGCTTGATTCCATCGTAGGACGCTCTGTTCCTGCGGTCCAGGCTCAACACGGTCTCCTGCCTGGCGGCCCCCTCAGAGGAAAGAATCACTGCCATTTTGGGCAAGGTACAATGGCTGTTGGCACTGAATATCGCCACTGTGCGAGCCATCAAGTCACTGCTCGGCATGATGTCATTGTACATCTACCTGATCAAGCTCTGCAGGTTGTGAATGCAACTCCTCCAGGAATTCCTGGATGCCCGGTGGATCCAAGTGTCCGGAAGCTTCACGGACAGGATTGTTCTCGACGAGGAGTTCCGTTGAGTGATAAGGTGGCCGGTCTTGCGCTCCACCATCGACGGGGCCAGAGACTTCCAGAGCCCCCAGTACCAGGAGACGTTTACCACGGATGCTTGACTGGAGGACTGGGGAGACCACACGGGACGCCTGCAGACCAGAGGCCTGTGGTGACCAGAGGAGGCGGATCTCCACATCAATGTCCTCGAACTGTGGGCAGTGTTCTGGGCCCTCAAGTAGTTCCTTCCGTCCATCAAGGGCAAAGTGTTAGAGGGCCTTCACGGACAATACCACCACAATGTTCTACATCCAGAAAGCATGGGGCCACCAGATCCCCAGCTCTCTCCAGAGAGGCGCAGGACTTGTGGTACTAGGCCGTCGCGCAGGGGATGTTTCTCATTCCTTTCCACCTGGCGGGAGTGAGAAACAACAGTGTTGCCGACTCTCTCAGCAAGGAGCTGCGCTCCTGCCACGAGTGGGAGCTTTGGCAGGATCAAGTGGATAGCCTCCTCCTCAGGTGGGGCAGACCCCAGATCAGTCTGTTTTCGACGGCATCTAACATGTTTCACCAGCCGGGGAGCATTGGGGACGCGTCGTTCTTCCCGTGGGAAAGCCTGTTCATGTACACACTCCCGCTGTTGCCTCTACTACTATGAGTCATCTGTCAACTCAAACAGTGCCGGTGCAAGATGATATTCGGCGCCCCAGCGTGGTTGAGGCAGATTTGAAACCCGGACCATCTCAGCTTGTCGACATCACCTCCAGTCAAACTACCAGTGGTCACGAATCTACTTGCCAGAGAAGGAGGCACAATCCTGCACCACGACCCAGGATCGCTGAACCTGAAGGCATGGCTCCAGAAGCCTTCGAATTCGGTGGGTACGAGCTACCGGCGGACTGCAGGGAGGTCCTTGCCAGGGCCAGAGCATCATCGACTCTTAAGTGCTACGGGCACAAATGGAAGCGTTTCGCGACTTGGTGCCGGTAGCAGAAGACCAACCCTCTGAGGGCCACGGCCCCTCAGATCCTTCCATATTTGTTGTTTCTGGCTAAGGCGGGGCTGGGGCACGCCTCCATCAAAGTGCATCTGGTGGCTATCTCCTGCTACACCAGGTCCCCGGGACGGTCTTCTCTTTGGTCACACCATCTAGTCAAGGAGTTCCTCAAAGGACTCTTTCGATCGTTCCTGCCGGTGAAGACGCCTGCCCGGTGTGGGAACTCAACGTGGTGCCAATGAGGCTCATGGGGGGGGGGGCCCCCTTCGAGCCTATGCATCAATCTCTTCTCAAGTTCATTTCGTGGAAGACTGCTTTTCTTGTGGCCATCACCTCTGCCTGGAGGGTAGGTGAGATCCAGGCCCTGTCCTGCAAGCAGCCTTATCTGACGTGTCACGAGACTAGGGTGGTGTTGCGGAAGCACCCCTTCTTCATGCCAAAGGTCCCGTCGGAATTCCATTTTAACGAACCCTTGGTGTTGCCTGTGTTTTTTTCTGACGACTTCGTCGCTGGCTGAAAGGACTTTGCACTCGCTGGATGTGGCGCGTGCTCTGAAGTATTATGTGGCACGCACAAAGAGTTTCCGGACGACGTCACAACTTTTCTTGTTACTTTGGTCCTGTGAACCATGGGAAAGCTTTGTCCAAGGCTTCCATTTCCAGGTGGCTCTCGGGCTGTATCACACGCTGTCACTGGTTGGCAAACCGACAGCTGCCTGACCGTCCGAGTGCCCATTCCACCAGGGCAATTGCTGCGACAACGTCGTTGCTGTCTGGTGTGCCCCTGCTACATGGAGGTCTACGCACACCCTCACAAGAGTTTAGTGCCTTGACAGGAATTCCAGGGTGGAGTCCAGGGTCGGCAAAGCAATGCTATGCAACCTGTTCGCTTGAAGGTGAGCCTGGTCCGGAGGTAAGAGTAATTGCTTCTGTTGAGCCTTGCTACCTCCCGTGGTTGTGTATGTATGTACTGCTATGTATTCTTTATTGATGAGAATGTGAATCCATTCCAGACCCCATGCTGGAGAAGGAACAAGTTATTTACCTGTAACTGTTGTTCTCCAGCATGAGTTGGGCATGGATTCACATGCAAACCCTCCCTCCTGCCCCTCTGTGGCTCTTCTTGGTCATACTGACACTTTGCGTGCTACCAAATCTGAAGATGGCCGTCAGAGGAGGTGGCTTAGGGAGAGGGCAGTCATTGGCTGGTGGCAGCATGACCCGGAGCTCAGTGATTGGTTTATAGGAGAAAGACAGTTTCCAAGTGAAAGTGAAACTGTTTTTTCTTTTACTGAGGATTCCCGGCCTGACTACGGGGAATATTCATGAGCATGTGAATCCATGCCAGACCCATGGTGGAGAACAATAGTTACAGGCAAGTAACTTTTTAGTACCTTCACAAGTCGAATTCCCAAACGAAATTCTAATGGACTAGGGTACCACCTTTATGTCCAAGAATATGCATGACGTCAAGGAGATCTTAAATATCAAGACCTTGCGTACCTCAGTGCACCATCCCCAGACCGATGGCCTTGCAGAAAGTTTCAGTCAAACCTTGAAAAGGATACTCCATAATATAGTAGAGGCTGATGGTCAAAATTGGGAAATCATGATTCCCTGGGCAGTTGTTGCAGTCATGAAAACACCTCTGGCGTCTCTAGGATACTCCCCATTTTAGCTTTTATACGGGGGAGACCCTCGATATGGGCTTGACATGCTTAAAGAGATGTGGGAAGAAAGAGAAGAGGCTACCTAACCCATTTCCCAAATGGAGGCACTATTACGGCTCTAAGGGAAATTGTGAAACATCAGTTATGTAAAGCCCAATAACACCAAAAGACTCAGTATGACCAACGAGAGGCAGCTAGATGCTACTACATAGGTAAATCCATCTTGGTTCTCCTTCCCACTTTGGAGAATAAGATGATTTTAAATTGTATGGTCCCTATAAAATCCTGGAGAAAAAAGATCCCTCTAATTCTGTAGTTGCCCAACCTGAGAAATGACAGAAGACCCAAATGTATAACAATAATTTACTAAAGTAGTGGAAGGTTGACCGAGTAGAGGAAACTACAATGACCGTAGTCACACTTCTTACCAACCAAGACATAGAACATCAGCTCATTCCCAATAATCTCCCATCCTCCCAACAGGAAGATCTCTAAGTTCTGTTAAGACAGTTCCCAGAGGTTTTCTCTGAACAACAGGTTACAGTGAGTAATTTATCGTATTACGTCCTTACACCAGCCGGGCAAACGATACTTTTAAAAACCTTTCGAATCCCAGTGGCCAGAAGGAGAATTAGAGCAACCAATCTCGAGGAGATGCTCAGGCTGATACCATTCAGCTGTCAGAGAGCCTTTGGTCTTCTCCCATAGTTCTAGTGGCAAAACCGGATAAGACTTGGTGATTCTGTATAGATTTTAGGAAACCTAACTTCATTTTGACATTCGATAATTACCCAGTGGCACAAATTGATGAGCTCATTGAAAAGTTAAGGTCATCCATAGTGCTCCAGATACGATTTTTTAAGGTGGGAGTATTTTACTACCTTTTTTTAAACTTTGAGAGTAAATGTAATTTCAAAGGAGTAAAGATTAGTTTTGTCCTCCACAAGAGAGTAAAAGGTATGTGAAAATCCAGCAGACACATCCAACAAGTAAAAACTGTATGCAAATCATTATGCAGCAGCGGTCCACATTATGACAGAAAAGCAGGTTTCTCTCACAATTAACAGATAAATCACAGTGTGCAATAGAATAAACACCTTCTCACAAATGGTACAGATGAGCACTAACACTGCACTTCCACTGCATGCAAAGAATAGGTACAAAAGCAGCATAAACCTTTTAAAGCTTCGCTCACACAGAACAGGTAATCTTGAGTAGGTGCTGGTCAGCCGAATCAGGGCAAAAGGAATGCAAGCATTCATCATGTACAGGTGGAATGGATCCGTGCAAGGTAAGCAAGGGTAGAAGATACCCACACAGACAACAGATAAGGAATGGTCCATAGAACAGGTGCAACGTAGGCTTCAGGATTGCACACTTCCCTCCTAATATAGAAAAGGTATGCCATGGACCACAGTAGATCCTTCTTTCCTCACTTGTAACAGGGACTTCATGGGTCTCAACAGTACAAGGTTACCAGAGAGAAATCAGTCACAGCATTAGAGGTTCCACTTGCATAGATCATCGGATGGAGCAGTGCAAGCACTCCAGACTGAACAGGTAAATGATGGGCTTCAGAAATGCAAGCTACACTCGCGTGGAACAGGAACAGCATAGGCTTAGTACACATTTCCATCACATAGAACTTGCCCAGCAAGGGGGGGTAAGCGACCCAGGCTCTTCTCATATAGAATAGAAATGTAGCATAACAGCAATGGGAGCACCACCCACATAGAACAATAACAATGAATTGCCACTGTAGTGCATACTCCTCACATACAGTACTAATATAGCATTGATAGAGACTAGTTCAAATTTGAAGGCTAACTCTGCTTCCGGAATCTGAAAAACTCCACATAGTAGGAATTTAGTAGCATGAAATTAGAAGAAAGTTAACCTTAGAACAACAAATGATTTGTGTACCCTTTCCCAGCCACTCTAGAGCTAGTCCACTTCTTAAAGCATGTTGTAGAAGGGAATGTGAATATTGCAGGAGGATAAGTCACTCAATATGCCTTTCATTTCTTCTCTACAATTGTCTGCAAATTTTATCTCCTCTGTATATATTTTAATTTTTAAGTCGTAAACAAACCTGGTCACTTACACAGTAAAGCAAACATAACTTGGATTATGTTTTTTGAGATTCAATAGCAGAATTGCCTGTTGATGGTTAATGAAAGCCCTAATTTACTGGAACTAGTAATTGTTGATGGTATGCCAGTGTTGTGATAGGAAAGCGCAGAAGGGGAGGCAAGTGATTAGTGCTAAAATCTACATCTTATCTCCTGGTCAAATGTTGGCTGGCCCGAGTTAGTCTTGCATCTTCAGAAGTCAATAAACTGACTATCAACGGAGCTAACGATAATCACAGTGCTTAGAAGTTGGAGGAATCCTTGATGAAGCGCTACATATAAATAAAATGCATATCGGGATTACCACTACAGGTACATATTTTGCTGGGTTTCTATTTTATTTGTGAATACAACGATTTCATTTATGTTTTTTAACATTGGTTGCACTGGATGGTGTGAAGAATCGTACGGATCGCTCACTAAAAGCCTGCCTACAATCTCCTCCCAGGTGGCCAGGGGAAGGCATACGCTTCCTGATCCCAACCCTGGGGTTTTTGTGCTGTGGGAGGATCACCTGGGAGGAGACAGGACCCAGGGTGGTGAGGAGATTCTGTGGGATGAGACACAGTATTTTTCCTCTGGAAGGAAGAATCTTCCCAAGGTGCCCAAAGAGGTAATGGCTTATTGTCATTTTAATGAGCCTGATTCTCATATTAGATCTAGGGTTGTGGACCCTAAGATTGTAAAATTTGACTAAGCTTTACCAAAAGAATGGTCTTTTGGGTTATCCCAGACTTAAAAACTTCCTCAATCCCAAGGGTACAATGTAAATGAATATGGAACTGCTGTCTTCAATAAACTACCTTACTCTATAACCGATAATTCTGATAGCCCATCTCTTAATAACTTCAAGGGAATTACATCTACCCTTGAAAGTAACTTAAATGTTACAAAAACTAACTTTGTTGCAGGGCACTACAAGTCCCATAATTCTAGAAGTTCTGAGACGAGGAAGAGGGCTGAGGAGGAATGCACTTGTAACAGTCAGGCAATCAAACCGAACAGCCATTGTAGTAGTCAGGCAAATGGAGCCTAACAGCCCACAACCGAAGGAACCTAGGAGGCATAAAAGGCCCCATCAAGTGCAAGCTAGAGGAAGTAGTAGAAGGAGCTGGAATGTTAGCTGGAGTGCAGGCTGTAGCGGTGGAAGCAGAAAGAAGGCACGAGGCTGACAAACCAAGCAGAAGTGGGAGAACAAGAGGGACGCCGGAACATGGAGACAGCCGATTTCTCCTATGTGTTCTGAGAGAGTCTTCTTCCCCCAAACTCTGAAGTGCCGAGGCAGCGCAGCGGAAGACGTGCAGGAGAGAAAATGTTCTACATGTGAGACTGAATGCTGTGGTTGCCGAGCTGCAGACGTTTAGGTGACTAAGACAATAAGCAATTGTCGAGCTGAGGGGGAGTAAGACGAACTCCCAAAACAGGGAGGTTTTTTTTACAAGTCCTCCGATCTATGAAAGTCTCATCAAAACAGGTTCGCCCCTGTTCCTCCAAAACCAACAAGGACCACATTGACACCTTGGCACCTGCTCTGGCTGACTTCTGCAACCACTCCTTCATCACTGCAACCACTCCTTCATCACTGGGGTCTTCCCTTCCCCCCCTTAAGCACTCACTTTTGCACCCTCTTCTTAAGAAACCCGCCTCCGACCCGTCCTGCCTGGCTAACTATTGCCCAATCCCCATCACTCATTTCCTGGGCAAACTCCTGGAAAAGCTGGCCTTCTCCCAGCTTAATCTTCACACTGAATCTGTTGGTTTCCTCTATGACCATCAGGCTTCAGAGCCACCAGAAGCACGGAAACTGCTCTCCTGAACATCTGTGAAGACCTGCTCTCCAACCTTGATTCCAACAACCCCTGTGTCCTCATCTTACTTGATCTTTCTTCTGCCTTTAACATGGTCAACCATACTATCCTGCTCAACCGTCTCCGTGATAGCCTAGGTATCGCCGATCAGGCCGTGGCCTGACTGACCTCTTTCCTCACCGATCGACCCTCGAAACTCGGGTCCTTCCACTTCTTTATCTCGATCTCTGCCTGTGGTGTTCCCCAGCGGTCTTACCTCTCTCCCTGGCTGTTCAACCAATACCTGGCACTTGTTGCCCACTGCATTGCCGCTCTCTGCCCCAGCTTTCAGTGCTATGTGGAGGATACTCCACTCAATTTCAGGCTCCCTTCCGCCACTTCTTCTCCTTCACTTAGCTCTGACTGTCTGTCTGCTATCCAGGAGTGGTGTGCCGCCAATGATCTCTGCCATAATGCCAGTACGACTGAGATTCTCCTCTACGGCTCACCTGCTCTCTCCTTTCCTGTCGCTCTCTGGCCGGCCTCTCTTGGCCCTCTTTCTGCTCCCACCTGTGAGGCTAAAAACCTTGGGGGTCATCTTCGACTCCACACTCTCCTTCTCTCCCCACATCTCTGACATCTCTAAGAAGTCACACTACCAGATGCACCTCCTCACAGGTATTCTTCCTTTCCTCTCCTTCCCCCAGAAGCTTACTGTATCCAGAGCTCTGATTCTCCCTAGGCTGGACTACTGCAACAGCCTCTTTCTAAATCTGCCTGCTTCTACTCTCCGCCATCTGCAGCTCATCCAGAACAGGACTGCAAGACTTGTTCCTGGCCTCAAGCCCGGGGATCGTATCTCTCCAGGACTGAAATCTCCGACTGGCTCCCAGTGGCTGCGAGGATTAAGTTCAAAACCCTCTGTATTGTCCACAAGGCCTTCTAGGGCCTCAATACCTTCAACTCTCTCTTCCTAAATATCTTCCCTCTCGAGCTCTTCACTCATCTGCCTCCAACTCCCTCAGGGTCAGTCACTTCTGCAAGCAAAAAGTTGGTGGTAGATATTTTTCTTCGGCTGGGGCCTCCTTCTGGAACAGCCTCCCTGCCTCCCTTAAACTCGAGGAGAACCATCTCCAGTTCCGGAAGCACCTCAAAACCTTCCTCTTTGCTTCTGCTTTATCTCCTCTTCCCCCACCTGCTGAACTCCTGTCTGAAATTGTAACTGCACTGGTCACCTGGCCACCTTCTGATCTCGGGCCCAGGTCCCCTCCCCCACCAGTTGTTCCCTGGCAACCCCCGCACTAGGGGACTGTTTTCTGTATCCCTACAGTCCCCTACCAGCATTTGACACCAGATGTCTGCACCCCTGCACTTGCCATCAGCTGGCCGAACTTTTATTTAGTGCTTTTATTTATTCTATTTTGTTTTACTGTTAATCCCATGTACTGCACTGCTCATTCCCTTTCCCCCCTGCACTTTTCCCATTCCTCCTCCCCTGCACTTGCGCGATCTTAATGTCACCTGGCCTAGTAAGATTGCTGTCTCTGTCTTCCCATTCCCCCCCTTGCCTGGTCGCACCTTGAATTGCTTGTGTATAAGCGCGTTATAAATGCCATATGATATGTTATGTTATGTTACTTGGCATTTATATAGCGCCTTATGTCATTGGTATGACCTCAAAGCGCTGGTAGGTTGAACGCCCTCGGGAACTGCAGTTCGAGTCAGTAGAGATAGAAAGTGTCGTATGGTGCGTGGACGCACCGGATATGTGTGCAGCTGCTTTTTAGCGATAGGTGTGGTGCTGGGGAAATCAGTTGGATGTTTTCAGTCTGGAGGGTGGGCATCCAGACCGAGTTCTGGCTGTGTTAGGCCTGAGGGGACGCCCAAGCTAGCCGGAATGTGCTCAGCTAACTGTGTTTTATTAGGATGATGAGGTGTTCGTGGGGTCATGTTAGAATGAGAACAGCTAGACCGAATGTGTCATAGTATAGCTGTGTTCTAGTTGAATGATGGTGTATAGAAGAGAGTACGCGTAGTGGTGTGATATGGTGGTTATGTGTAACATCAGTAACCGTTCCATCCGATCCATCCAATTCTTCCGTTCCGTCCACTCCATCCACTCCATCGGTTCCATCCATTCCATCTAATCCATCCATTCCATCTACTCCATCTGATCTGTCCCCTCATCAATTCTATCTCCTCATCCGTTCCATCTCCTCATCCGTTCCATCCCCTTCATCTGTTCCATCCCCTTCATCTGTTCCATCCCCTTCATCTGTTCCATCCACTTAATCTGTTCCATCCACTTCATCTGTTCCATCCACTCCATCCGTTCCTTCTACTCGGTCCATTCTAGCCACTCCATCCTTTCCATCTTCACATTGTTAGGGATAATTATCTTATAAGGCTAATTTCCCAAACCTAGTGAGTCCCCCAGCAGTTTTGCTGGATTTTTGGGGTTTGTTTTTTTCTCCTGCTAGGAGTGAGACTCTTTTCCTCCCACTCTTGGGCATGATTTGAGATATGTCTTTGACTCTTTGTGTGCTTATGGGCTATGGGGTTTTCTTTCTGCTCCATAGGTGCTCCATAGGGTATCATCTATTTTTTATGTGTGTGTTACACAGCACCCTCAGTGCAGTAACACAGGGGTGTCATAGTGACCTCCAAACATAGACGCCATACCCTGGGACTGACTACTGTCTCCCAGGGCAGGTAAAGTCAACATTGACTTTACTAGTCCTAAATTGTGAACAGAACCAGTACAAACCATCATATTATGGAAGTAGTGGAAGGGGTTATTTATATTGCCCCTGGGTCTGTTTCCAAGGGGGCACTATCCAGTCCCCCCTTGTCGAGTTTCTGGCTGGTGGCAGTGGTTACCACGCAAAATATTCCACCAGAATATTCTCTACGGGATTTTCCCATTGATTTTAAACGCACCACTTTTTGGTGCAATGTTAAAGATACTGCTGGTTTATTTATTTAATATTAAATAACGGTTGGGTCTTTTTGCCAGAACTCTTTTCTAAAATGGCGTTCGTGTCCGTCTCTGTAACTCTGACCAAGGTCGAGCCCTTTGTTCCACTTTTTGGCGGGCTTCTCCACAGAAGCCCTCCAAATGGTGCCACTCTGTCTGGGTTCTACATGAAGGGTGGAGGGGGGAATTGGCACCCGGGACTGCGTTGCCTCTGCAACCCAAGTCACACTCTACTCTGATTGGCCCAGTGGTGAGCCGCACGGCTCAACACTTAGCATGTGTGATTGACATCTAGGCTGATGAATGGGGGTTTTTCTGCATAAAAGCAGGGCCTTTGGGACTGGAAAATCAGAAGTCGCCACAGGACCTAAGAATCTGAAGAGGGAAGAAGCTGAGCCATCTGCAACGACGACACCACTGGTGAAGCCCTGCTGCAACTACCTCACCACTTTCCCGACGACAAGAGAAGATCTTCTGCTGGATGAGTCTTCTTCCTCTGAGCTGGTGGGACCAACCAGTTCGCCCTGTTCACCTTCCAAAGACGTCTCTTGGTCGAATCGCCCGTGCCAAGCGGCCGGATAGCCAAGCTTCACCACTTTGACAGCGAATAAAAGGAACGCTCCTTTTATTGACTAACTCCGCGGCTGGTTTCATCCCTGAGAAGTGCAACGACTCCACGTTTCCTCCTTGATGAGATCCTCTCTTCCCCTGGTCGAAACAACGAACTGCAACCACTGCCAGGAACAACTGCCACCGCTGGAGCTTCCTCTCTGTTTAAGGTACTGTGTCCTGCCTGGCCTCCCTTTCTTCGGTTTGCCCAAGGTGACCCTTAAATCCTTGGCTTGCCAACTGGGTTGGCCCCAGACCTTCTAACTTTACCTTCTTGAATCGCCCCAACCTCTTTTGAACATTCTGCAAAGACTTTTAGTGCATTTTTAAACCGTGTGATCCTGGGCACATTTCACTTTCCTCCATTTAAAGTGGGCCTGTCCTATGAACTTTGGCTCTACAGTGTATACTGCCTTTATTCCCTTGCTGAGAACTCCTAAAAGTGTTGGGACCTGTTTTATTTCTATGCTCTGCCTTTTTCTCTCCCTTTAACCAAACTATTGGAGTGCCATCAGGTTATGCGCTCACATCTGTTTAACAAATCGTAGTATTTTAATTCTGTCTTGTCTAATAGTTATTAAGGGAAGTGTGTATACTTTACCTGACTGTGTTTCAACTTGCTTTTTATTTAGAGTGCTAGTGTATTGCCTAAAGTGTGTTTTAAATAAATAATTATATACTTTTTATACAAAGCTCTGGTCAGTGTTTGTTTGCTCTACTGTGTTTTTGGCCCTATTGTGTATAATCTATATACTGCCCTACTCTTCTTGAGAGAAGTCTGACTGCTCAGCCACAGCTACCAGGTAAATCTGGGTGGTGCAGACTGCTACCAATTGGGTTTACTGCTTACTCCTGTAGTCTTAATCTTTTTGCAGTGTTCCCCAAGGGAACTGCACAGGATTCTGCCTAACACACATTCATTCCATACACTTTGTCCGTTCCATCCGCTTCATCTGTTCCATCCGCTTCATCTGTTCCATCCGCTTCATCTGTTCCATCCGCTTCATCTGTTCCATCCGCTTCATCTGTTCCATCCGCTTCATCTGTTCCATCCGCTTCATCTGTTCCATCCGCTTCTTCCGTTCCATCCGCTTCTTCCGTTCCATCCGCTTCTTCCGTTCCATCCGCTTCTTCCGTTCCATCCGCTTCTTCCGTTCCATCCGCTTCTTCCGTGCCGTCTGCTTCGTCCGTTCCGTCCGCTTCGTCCGTTCCGTCCACTCCAACCGTTCCGTCCAACCGTTCCTTCTACTCCACTGTTTTTTTATCATACTGCATCGCCAGACCGGAGACACCTGTTCAGGAGAAGGGTGTAGGTCTGCAGCGAGCTAGTAGCAGTATAAGTTGTAGTGGAAGTCGGAAAAGCAGTGCGACCCGCAGAGCAAGTGTATCCGAGGCCGGTGAGTGAAGCACAGCATTCTAATACATTGTGCAAGCCTTGCCCGTAACAGTAACCAGCTCCTTATTAATTCACATAAGGCTTTATGTGAGTAGAAGTTGTTTGATACATTCAGAATACTCTGAACAATGCAAGATCTAACATGTACCATGCAAGATCTTCTATTCGTGTGAGAAGCTGAACGTTATGAAAATCCATTGTTCAATTCTAGAAAGACTGTTTTCTGTTCGAAGGAGGGGTCGTGTGTCCCTAATTAAGGAGAGGGATCACTGCACTGGCCATTATCGAACACTGAATGCTGACAATACAAGAGTTACAATCTATAACGTAGAAAAACTACTTCAAAGAGTGGTAGCGTGTGCCTAATTGTGATTTCCCCAGAAGGTCGGAAATCTAATATTGATCTTCACACTGAATACAATTGACTTTTTCATCTTTAAACCTTGACATCTTCTTCAAAGCGTGGTCGCATCTGCCTAATTGCAGTTTCTACAGAAATACTGAATCATACACTATACCTGAAAGTGGCCTATCTTTAATTCCTTAGAAGTTGATATTGATATTTTATTTCTATCGCGCTCGTACACAAGTGTTTTAGAGCGCGACAAGGCATGGGAGGGGAACCGGGGAGAACAAAACAGCGATCTCACTAGGCCCAGTGACATTGAGAATGTGCAAGTGCATGGGAGAGGGGTAGGGGAAAAGTGCATGGAAGGGGGTAGAAGTGGAAAGTGTGAAGCAGAGGAGAAACAGATAAATAACAATAAATAAATAATAAAGGCAACAAACAGTGGTAGTGCAGCCAGCAATTAAGTTACAGTATAAACTATTTAAGAGAAGAACAAACATTGCCCAAGCTAAGAGGCACCCCATTCTAACAGTGAAACTAACCTTTCTCAGAGTTAAAAAGCAATCCAGCAATACTGTCACATTACTAACCGGTAATTGGCCTAAAACAACAGTGTGCAAGTATTACATGAAGCTAAGAGAGTGGCACCAAAGCTTCTGGGTAAATATTGGACTGATAGCTGGCAGAAAGGTGCAGGTAAAGTTGGGGATGGTGAGCTGGCTGCTTGTAAAGACTATTTTGAAGCAGACTCAACCTGTAATGCCCAAGACTGTGGAAGTCAGAGAGAAGTGAGTCTTGAAAGCAAACCCAGGTTGTTATCGTGGCAGATAGACAAGCAAGTTAAATAGACTGCCCCCTTTGAAGAAAGCTATTCAGGGGAAGACTGCCTTACCTACGTGGAAGGTTGAAGCGCTTTAAAAATCGATCTTGTTGCAGTCTGTCTAAAAGTCATTAAAGCTGTGGCAGTAGTCCAAAGTATTGAAACTAAAGGGGTATTGTCAGTACATGCTACATTGCAGTTGGAGAAACCATGGTGAAATACTGTGGGAGAAAGGTGACTGTTCTCATGGTAAAGCAAGTAGAAATGTAGTTGTTGAAGCAAAAGAAACAGTACTAGGAAATCATCCTGACAAATATGCCAATTTGAATGTTGAAACTATCATCCAAGGAATCATAGCTGTTAGCCAAGAACTATGCATCATTGACAGTGTGGACACTGCAATTTCATTTTGAACTGTGGCAAATCTTCCTGTGGGAGTGACAAAGCATTGTGGCCAGGATTACCATTGGGGCTATTTTGCTAGAACAGAAAGGTGGTCAACTTCACCCAAAAAGATGATTTGTTGCCAGTGGAACCTTTTGTTGATGAACCTTTACTTTGACTTTAAACCCTCAAGAAATGAGTTAAGCGATTTTCTTTCTGTTGAACATTTGCTGAAGTGACTTTGAATCTTGGGGAAGGGAAATCACCCAGGAGAGTAGAAGGACATTTAGGAAATGTGAATGTTGGTTATGTCATGTTGAATTGCCATATCTTTTCTTTATGTATGTGTTGTTTAGTGTGCGGGCCAGTTATCTTGTGTTAGAGTGTATTCCCTTAGCTTTATGTTGGCAGGGAATTCTTCAGCAGAGTAGGGACACTGAGGTATTTTGGCTTATTTCCTTTTATAATAAAAATGGCATATTTAGAAAAATCCTGGAACAGTTGTCTGCCTCTCATTACTGACCCCTCACAATGGAGAGTCAGGTTTTTAATGTTTTAAGTGTAGTCTTGAAGATTTGAAAGGAGGTTGTGGCCCCTGTTATTTATGTAATGACAATCACTCACCCTTAAGCAAAGGCCATGCTTCCGTTAACCATTTACCACATTGACTCCAAGTTAAGGCTTAATGGAATTTTAAGCTAGACATTGAATGCTAATCTGTGTCCCAGATAAGGTCTTTAGGTGGGGAGTAATTTACACACTGTTTTGACAAAATAAAATGGTAAGAGTAAAAATAATTTGCCTCAGCAAGAGTGTAAATAGTATGTGTTAGGCAGAAACCTGTGCAGTTCCCTTAGGGACCACTGCAAAAGGCTTAGGACTACAGGTGTTGGCAGTAAACCCAATTGGTAGCAGTCTGTAGCACCCATATTTACCTGGTAGCTGTGGCTTAGCAGCCAGACTTCTCTCAAGAAGAGTTAGACAGTATATATAGTATACAAGATAGGTACTAAAATACAGTAGCACAAGCAAACACTGACCAGAGCTTGGGTATAAAAGTATATAATTATTTAAGAACACACTTTGTAAAATACACTAACACTAATATGGCAAGCAAGTTCAAACACAGTCACTATTAATATATATACATCCCTGATTACTTATTGAACAAGTCTTAGTTAAAACACCACTTATTTGCAGACAGAGGTGAGCGCTTAACCTAAGATGGGACTCCAATAAGTTAGTTAAAAAGAGAGAGGAAAGGGCAGAATTAGGAAAATACACAATGCCAACACTTTAAGAGAACCAGAGCAAGTCAGAAAAGGCAGAGTCTACTGAGGAGCAAGAAAGTAATAGGCCAGGCCCACTCTTGGAGAGAGCAAGGCGGAATGTGTCCAAGATCACACAGTTGAATAGTACTTTAAAGAGTCTTTGCATATAGTTCAAAAAGGGTTGGATCAAGTCAGGAAAAGTTAGTTAGCAGGTCCCAAGTCACCCCAGGATAGAAAGTCAAGGATTTACGGGACACCTTGAACAGTCTGTTGCAAGGGAGACCAGGCGGGACACAGTACCTGAAATGGTGAGAAAGCTCCAGCGGGGGCAGTTGTTCCTGGCAGCGGGTACAAGTCGGTGTTTCGTCCAGGGGAAGAGAAGATCTCGACGTGGAGGAAAGCTGGAGGTCGTTGCACTGCCAGGGAAGAAACCAGCCGCAGAGTTTCCTGGTTAAAAGGTACTACCCTTTTATTCGCAGTAGTGGTGAAGCGTGGCTATCCGGCCGCCGGGGTGCTTGGCACGGGCGATTCGACCACGAGACGATCCAGGAAGGTGAAAAAGAGGGCAAACTGGTTATCCCCACCAGTTCAGAGGAAGAAGACTCTCCGGGATGAAGATCTTCTCTGTCGTTAGGAAGTGGTGAGACGGTTTAGCAGGGCTCCACCGGTGGTGTCGTCGTTGCAGGTCGGCTCAGCTTCTCCCTCTTTGGATTCTTTGGTCCTGTGGCGACTTCTGAAGTTCCAGTCCCCTAAACCCTGCTTTTATGCAGAAAACCCCCATTCATCAGTCCTAGCTGTCACTCAAACATGCTAAGTGGTGAGCCGGGGCGGCTCACCACTGGGCCAATCATACAAGAGTGCGACTTGAGTTGCAGAGGCAACTCAGTCCAGGGTGCCTAAACCCCCCTCCCACACATTCTGTAGACCCAGACAGAGTGGCACCACTTTTGGAGGCTTCTGTGTAGAAGCCCGCCAAAAAGTGGAACAAAGGGCTCGACTTGGGTTGGAGTTACAGAGGCGAACATAAATGCCATTCTAAAACCGAGCCCTGGCAAAAAGACCCAACCGGGGAGTAAATATTAAATAACCCAGCGGTATCTTCAACATTGCACCAAAAATGTGGTGCGTTTAAAATGAATGGGAAAATCCCGTAGGAAATATTCCGGTGGAATATTTTGCGTGGTAACCACTGCCACCAGCCAGAAACTCAACAAGTGGGGAACTGCACAGTGCCCCCTCGAAAAATAGACCCAGGGGCAATCTAATTTCCCCTACCAGTACTTCCATAATATGATGGTTTGTACTGGTTCTGTTCACACTTTAAGACTAGTAAAGTCAATGGTGACTTTACATGCCCTGGGAGACAGTAGTCAGTCCCAGGGTATGGAGTCTATGTTTGGGGGTCACTAAGACACCCCTGTGTTACTGCACTGAGGGTGCTGTGTAACACACTTACCAAAAATACATGAAACCCTATGGAGTAAAAGACCCCATAGCCCATAAAACACATTACAAAGTCAAAGGATATCTCAAATCATGTCTAAGAGTGGAAGAAAAAGCAGGAGAAGAAAATAAACCCCAAAAATCCAGCAAAGCTGCTGGGGGACTCACTAGGTTTGGGAAATTAGCCTTAACAGAGAATTCTCCCTAACAGTATGCGACAAGCAACCAGAACATTACTTAACATAAAAATTAATAGAACACAACCAAAAACGTTGGGTAGCAAGGATGTCTGTCTTCGAACAAGTTATTAAATTTGTGGAACCTTTTCTCCTATACATTAACGCGTTGAACACACCACATTGATGCAGCCTTAATACAAATGCACACAACACAGGAACTCCGAAAGAATACTTTTGTGCAATGCAATCAAACATTCCCTGAAAAAGCATAATGTGTATGTTAAATAGATCCTTTCCTAATTTTAACTAAGTTTTCCATCTTATTACTGCAACGATTCTAAAATATTAGGAAAATAAATATGCATGCAAAATGCCCTTCTCCAGACCCAAAACACAGCAGCATTTGAAAAGAAAGAAATAATTTCTCATCTCACTGTGTGCTTTGCCAGGCTCGGAGCACAGTGGGAACTGTCTGAACCGCTCCTTTATGGCCTGCAGTTTCCTCCAAGGAGATTAAAACCAAAGCACATGTTCTGGTTTCTCTGAAGTCACCTGCCCTTTGCAGTGACCTCTGCTCTCAACTGGTGTGTAAATGGTATGCATGGAAAGATAAAAGGTGTCGTATTTGCAAGATATCAATGCGTAAAAAGACCTGGTATGAAAATTTTAATCTGGATGCCTGGTCGTCCAAATACATATCCACCCTCAATCTGACAGGTGCCCCTAAACCCAGCGGATAGGGAAAAGACAGCCTTTTCGACACCAAGATCTTTTCAGTTCACAGTCCTGCCCTTTGGCCTACATGGAGCTCCTGCTACCTTTCAAAGACATTGTCATCCATAGTAAAAACCTGGCCTGAACACATCATCTCTGTTATCTCGCAAGCCCTTAGGAGAGCAGGTCTAAGGGAAAACTCCCAAAAATGCCACCTAGCCCAGTCGCCATTAAAATACCTGCAATATTTTCTGGTGAGTGGACTAACCAGACACAGAAAACCAAGATAGTGCAACAAACTCTTGTACCCAAAACAAAAAGAGAGCCACAAGCCTTCCTAGGGTTGACCTGTCACTACCGTCAGTTCATCCCTAATTATTCCAAAATGGCTGCAAATCTTACTGACTAATTGAAAAGCTCTGACCCCAAAAACCCATCTGGTGAAAGGAAGATCAGACCAGCTTTGAGGGTTGTGAAAGAAATATTGTATCAAGAACCCATCTTGGAAAATGCCAGAGTTCTGTGACAAATCGCCAAATTCATACACTTCTACCCGTGGGCTTTGGGGGGCAGGGGTTGTGAGGCTAGGGAGGTGAGCCTGATTATGCAATTTCCTCCCTAGAGGTAGAGTCAAGCGGGACCTCACCAGGAGAGGCTCCCCCCATGGGGACAAGGACTCTGGTTGCTATGAGGAACTCCCTTCCCAACCCATTCAGCAACCAAATAACTACAACCTTACTTACGGAAAACCAGAAGAGTCTCTATATATTTGTTACTGTGAAACTCCTGAGAACCAATACCTAGTTGTGAAGGAAACACATAAAAAGTACTTCCACGAGCAGCTGGGGAAGCCCCAGCATAGCGTCATAAAAGTGGGAGGAACTGGAGAGAGAGAGTGACCCTGGAGTTTCAAACCAGCAAGCGGTCTGGTGCTGGAGAACACAGGGAAGCGCTGCTTCCCAATGTGAGACAGGGATGCCCCTGTCAATGCCCCATTTATACTTTGGAAGTAAATACCTTGTACTGCTCTGGACCAACCCCTAGATGGTGACCTATGCAAAGCAAAGCTGAAGTTTTAACCTGTTTAGGTTAACATGCTTTGCATAGGTCGCTATCTAGAGGTTGGTCCAGAGTAAAAAAAGTTATTTGCTTTGAAAATAAAAGTTTGGTTTGTTAATTGTATAGCGCACATCGCCCATGGGCATCTTGGGGCTTAGCTTGAGAACATGGTTACAGTAAGTTCCATATAGAAATTACAGACAAAAGCAAACATAGGAAGGATAATACATACAGAGGAGAGAAAGTGCGAAATAGTAACGTACAAGGGGGAGCGATAACTTTGCCCCTTGAACGCAAAGCTCTGACGGATACATAAGGATTAATAAGTGGATGCAGATCCTCACTACAGGCTTAGCACACCCAATGTGCAACTCAGGTGCAACTCAGGACATGATCAAAATGGAGGACATGTGGAAAAGATGGCGGCTCGCCTATTATAGCGAAACTACATTGAATACATGAATGGAATGCTTATGTAATGTAATGGAAAGCTCAGCTCTTATAGCAAAACTACATCAGATACATATAAAGACATTATAAAATTAGCCGGCATATTTAATGGAGAGCGCAGCTCTTATAGTGAAGCTGCAACAAATAGATAGAAATACATGGTAATGGAGGCATGCATGTGCTGTGGAAAACATAACCGAAGCAGCAAGGCCCGGAGTTGATATAGTGAGGCATAAGGAGCCAATAAGGCATTTTACGTAGCAATAATAAAGAAACGGTGGAAGTTGCATTTATCGCCAGATAGTAGGGGCTTTTGACTAGCGATATATAGCGGTGGAGACAGAATATATTTATTTTGTTCAAGAGTAGTAGGTTAGGCATGGACTGTCTCGGTAATGAATACGAACAGAAGCAGTTGGGTGCAATAATTGCCAAGTCGATAATGTTATGACCATGACGGCTCATAGTAGAGCAAGTCTGTGAGAGTTCATAGTATTTCGGTGATGTAAAAGCAGAGATATGGACGTAGGTCTGGAGGGAGGGTCGCTTGCAGAAAAGTATCACAGAAGTATGCATAGATAGCAAAAGGACGGTAGCGTGTGATGTAAGTGGTGCACACGCTCATAGCACCAGAGACGGAAAGTATGAGTAATTGGACAGCCTAGGGGTCAGCAGACAGTCACTTGGCCAGTGCGAATGTACGCTTCTTACCTGATATCGATCAGGATCAAGTGAACAGATGTGTGGGCCACAGGCGAGCGTACGTATAGAGGTTAAGGCCTGGGAATGGACAGGGAAAAGACAGGGTTAGCCTTTGAGCGCGGCCCTTAAATGCCAGACCCGGCTTTGCCTCCCGGCTCAGCCGGGCCTCTGCATTTGCTGGGGACTAGAGCGGTGCCTCCAGGCAGCTTGGCCAGCTGCAACAAAGGACGAAATCACAGCAGACATCTTGGTATGTGCTCTGCGGGTGCTACTGCTGATGGTGAATGTAGCAGATGTGGTGCCACGATGGAATGGGGGACATCCTTCTTGCTGGAGTTGAGCAGGGAAATAAAAGTGGCTTATTGACGGAGGGCTTTACTGTCACACTATGCCTACCCTAGATGTACAGCTTCCCAGCCCATGATCCCTTACTAGTCGACTCCTCACATTGGTTCTTTTTCTGACATGATGTAGACAGCAGAATTTGAGTAAGCTTGAGTGTATAGAATATATATCTTATATTTACGTGTGTGTGCGTGCACTAATGATACAATAGGCCCACTTATTAGGAAGTATGCATAAGTATTTGTGTGAAACCTGCTGTCACAGATTGGAATTTCTCCAAAGCTGATTCAGCATTTCATTTTGTTTTAGATTGATACATTAAGTATGTTAACCTTGGCAACAATAGCACCTGTTAATACAGTACTGTTTATGTCAGGAGTAATCCTGCATAAAGCGCATTATACAAATGTGTTATATTATTGGACTGAGTTTTCATTTTTGAAGTATGCCACACATGGTTTCAGTTTTTTAGGCAATGTAACGTCTGTTTTTTGTGTATCTGCAGAAAAAGAAAACTTGTACCCACTTATTGATGTTAATTGGTGGGCAAATAATGCTGTGATATTGGCCCGCTGCTCAGGCGCTTTAACGGTCTCCTCTGTGAAATCCCTGAAGAACTTGCTGGGAAAATCTTGTGAATGGTTTGAACCCTCCCCACAGGTTACTGCAGCTCATGATGGTGGATTTCTAAGCTTGGAGGTACTGTATATAATGGCAATCTATACATGCATATATAAAGTATATATCTGTTGTTCAGACTAAATTACTTTTATACTTGTAGTGCAGATAAACCATATCATTTACCCTACCCAAAAGGGTTATTTTCGCCAAAGTATGTAAATCTAATTAAAGGAGCCCAGGTATGCTTTCAAGCTATCATTATCCATTTCCACTCTTATGTTATGTTAAATCTACTTGTAAAGCGCACAGTCACCCGAAGGTATCATGGCGCTAGAGGGAGAGTTCCTGGCCAGACGCCAAGTAGTGCCTAGAAAAGGTATGTTTTAACGGCCTTTCTGTAGGCTAGATAGTTAGGGATTTTCGTTATGGTCCTTGGGAGATCATTCCACAACTCTGCAGCTGCAATAGAGAAGGCACGTCCTCTGACCCGGGCCCGTTTGTATATGGTCAGCAGAGGCTGAGCGAGTGCACCTGCTCTCCGATTGAGAGTCTCCAAGCGCAGACTGAATGGCACAATTAGCACAGAATCCAGTGCTGGTCATTGGGCCGGCTCTCAGCGGATCCGAGATCCGGCACCAGATGTGTAGCCGGATCTCGGGATCCGGCCAGAGTCAGCCGCCCAAGCCCATGAACCGCGCTGGAAAAAAGAAAGAAGAAAAAAAAAAGCGTCCGCGACAGCAGCATTGCCGTTTACCGCGGCTTTGGCACTGATGTGTAATGCACAATGCTCACTAGATGTACAACTGAAAGGAATCAGTTGTTCATGTATCGAGCATTGTGCTTTACACGCCAGAGCCGCGTAAAAGGCAATGCTGCCCTCGCGGGTGTTTTTTTTTTTTTTTTTTTTTGGGCACAACAAAATGAGCCAGGGCCCATCAAGGGGGCCTAGCCTAACTGCAGGCGTCCTGCTGGCCCATTAGGCCACGCCCCCCTGAAGAGCCCCGGCTCAATGGGCTACTGGCACCCCTGTCAGGCAGCCTTTTGTAGTGATCAACACCCTCTCCGCAGGGGAGAGGGTGTTGATCTCTGCATTTATTTTATATTGGGTTGCCTGGCAGGGGACAGCGCCTCGCCTATTCAGCCTTAATGGTGGCGCTTCCCCTCGGCAGCTGGGGAGGGGCAGCGTCGCCATTAAGGCTGAAGGGGTGAGGCTGCTGGAAGCTGAGGCCGTTTTCCTGAAGACTGAAACTCACGGAGTTTCAGTCTTCAGGAAAACGGCCTCAGCTTCCAGCGGCCTCACGTTTCTCTCCACAAATGGTGGCACCGGCCCACGGGCATCTCCTGCTTAAAGGTATGCCTCGCAGGTGCGGCGCCACCATTATGGCTGAAAGGCATTTTTTTCCTGGAGCCTGAAGCTTTCGCACACGAGCGAGAGCTTCAGGCTTCGGAAAAAAATCCCTTTCTTGTAGTGGCCGGGGCTGGCAGGGGAGATTAGTGGGCCCCACAGGGCCCCACCTCAGATTGAAATTTCGGAGCCTGCCGAGCCCCGACAGGCCCCGTCCCACTTAAAGCCCTGGCCGGTGGTAAAAGGCAATGTTGCCTTTGTGGGCACTTTTTTTTTTAAAGTATTTATCTGATCGGATGGCCACTACCAACCACGCCCCCTCTTCCCCCAACTCCTCCCCCACCCGCACTTGTGGGATCCCCCACCACATTTTTTCCATTTCCACCACTGACAGAATCCAAACGATGTCCGCCCGCAGTCGGTCAAACATTCTATGTGCAGTCACCATGGGAGGGGAGCTTTGTGTGTTGGCTCTTTTATTTTTCTGAAGTTTGTTTATTGAACTGTTCATTGCACAGCAAGTTGGTACATTTTAATTACGCTGCCTCTTCAGCAAAGAAATCAACAGCAGCAAAGTGGGAGGAGGGGTAAGAGCTGGCCAGAGTGCTTGTAAAGGTAGGGCCCATACAGCAGGTGGAGTTAGTGTAAGTGAGACACTTATTGTTTTTTCTTTCCCTTTAATCAGTCACCTGACCCACTGCCATTGGTCAGAGGTTGCCCGTCACTGACATGCAGACCACTGCTCCCACTTGATCTTCAATCTAAAATGCATTGGGCTGGGTAACATCCCTAAACGCGGGTCATTTGAACACAGCTGATCCAGATTCCTAGTACTAACTGTTTCACTGCCTTGAGGTGGGATCATCTTACCGCTGCCAGCAGGTACCAGGATCTGCAGAAGCACTAGACATTGAAGAGTACCAACATGATCAGCTGAGGAGCAGTCTCAAACCATGATGGAAAGGGACAAGAGTCACAAGCAGTGGATTAAGTGGGATGCTAAATCGAGGGGGCGGGGCTTTCATTAAGCGGCGTGGCCTACATGTGGGTGTACTTAGGCCACGCCCCCTAATGAGAGCCCCGTCCCTCGCCAATGGTGGCAAGGGGGATGGTGAAAGTAGGGAAGCTGGGGCGCACTGGAATTATTATTACCTTTGGTGCGCCCAGCCCCTCGGGCCAGCGCGAACCAAAAATGTGACACCAGTGTGCCCCAGCTCTCACACGCAGCAGGCAGCCCTTTCATTCAAGGTGCCGTGTGGTAAAAAAAACCACGGGCTCCTTGAATGAAAGAGCTGCCTGCAGTGTGATGACTCTGTACAAGTAAACAGGAGGAGGGCTGGAGGGCCCAGTCTCGTTTAAAAGGATTTGTGCTGCATGATGACTCTTTACTCAGAAACAAAAGGAGACACTGGCCCCTCCAGCCCTCCTCCTGTTTCGGAGTTCAGATCCACCTGGCAGCCGTGTAGCTGAAGCTACAGTAACAATGGATGTTTGTATATGTCAGTACTTCTGTAGTGCTGACAACTGCAGGCAGTCCGTGTAACTGTGCAGCGCTTCGGCTACACGGCTGCACAAGGTTATCAGCGTGGCTGGGGCTAGTCAGGAGACGTTTCTGGACACTGCTGGGGCTTGGCCCCAGCTAGCCCTGGCCCACTTAAAACCTAGGGCATGAGTCAGCAAAGCAAACAGACCGTGGCGCACAGAGACTATCCCTGGGGGGCTGGCAAAAGATTGCATAGCTGGCCCATGTTCAAGGATGGCTTGCCCAGCTGGGTCTTTCTACTTACTGGCAAAATCCTCGCCAAATGGACACTAGTGCAAAAGCTAGAGTGAAAGAAGCCTTCCTTCCAGGGGTATAGAGCGATTAGGGCTGTGACAGTTGCAAGGGCGCTGGAGATGGGTCCATTGTATCTGGAACTAAAACAGACCCAGGGATTTAAATTATCTGGACATACTAAATCCACCTTATGCTCGTGCATTGTATTTGCGATTACGCTTTGGTACTTTACCAGTGCTTGACCTTACTAAAAACTGGGCTGGGACAGAAAACTCTGTGTGCCCGCTCTGTGATAAGGGTGTGGAAACAATGGTCCATTTTTAATTATTGTGTGAAAGTCTGAAAGATCTTAGAGCAACGTATCTAAAACCCCTGTTCCGCTTACATTGTGTTCTCAGTGTCGGGGACGCTCTACGGTTGTGTAAGCAATCCTCGGACTCCAGTGTGGCCTATGTCTGCAAATGTACCCACCGAGCATGGCTAAGAAGAGATACGGCTCTTCTGTCTAATGGCCCAAGATCTTGGGCATTGTACAAAGCTCACCCTAGATAAAGCATGGACATGTAGGGGGAATTGAGGCAGCGTGAATATTTTAGTGTCCTATCATGCACTGGTATTAATGTGTCATGTACATTTTATTATGGAATTACTTTGTTTAATCTGATTTTACAACCCAATGTTGAACATCTTGTACTGTGTATTGTGGCTTTATCCATTCAATGTATTTTATCTCTTTTTTGTAACTGAAATGGTTCACGCTGAATAAAGGTATTTACACGCACATAAAGTAAATAAACAGTGAATCTACCATTGGTGATGCGATTTCAAGATTAACACATTTTCTCTTTTTACCTTTTGACATAGAACAAATGCTCAAGACACACATGGCGGGGGCTGCACATTGCAGTCATGGCAGGTTTTTAACAAACATAGTTTCTGTGTGTGTAATTCCCATTAACATGAGCTCTGTGTAGATGTATCTCATGTTGATATCCCGAACATCTGGGGCGAGTTTAGCTCTGGGCGACTAGAGCTGGACACCCTTAATGTGTATTGTTAAATACTGCAATTGTTGCCCCTGTTAGTGCCACTGGCCCCGAGCTGGATGTTATGTGGAGACTCTCTCTGTGCAGGATCTGAGCATTCTTGGTGTGTTCTCTTCTCCGGTGGCACCCTGTGCTCAGTGTTGCATGTCACCCCTCTCCCAGGATTTGTGTAATACCATGTGACCAACCCAATAAAAGGGTTCCGGCCAAAAACTGACTCCTGCGTGATCATTGTTAGCACCATGCTGGTGCCATGCGGTATGCAGCAGGCCTACTGACTGGCCCTGCATTCGGACAGTGCCCCTGCCGGGCAACACGGTCCCAACTGTATGGATCTGCTGTGTGATCACGGCCATGGGTGCACCCCCAGCCTGGGCGCCCCCAGAACCGGGGCTGCAGTTAGCTGGGTGCCCCGGAGTGTGCAGGGTGTTCCCTGCGGTCTCTACACTGCGTGGATGCAGTGTTCTTTCTGCATACCGGGTGGGACCCTCTCTGGTGAACCGGGAGCGGGCCACAGCAATGGCGGCATGAGCCCGATATGCAGGAGGAGTGTGCTGGCTGCTGAAGTCCCGTTTGTGCAGTCCTGGAAGCAGCGTAGGCTGCTAGTGCGGCGGGTTGCCCAGGGCCCCGTGCTTTGTTTTTGCATGGGCCGCCTGGTGCCACAACACTCAGCTATATCATGATCGGCCACAGTGCCATAGCACGGCATCATCTTGTGCACCACATGCTTGTGCCACACTACATTCCCTCAAGATGACTTAGCTGGCCATTGGATATTAACGGTCACCATTGGAGTTCACAGAGCTTCTTTCTGTCTGCACGCCTTTATTGCTCTTTGGGACAGGGCGTTACATCGCAGAAAATGAGCTCACCACGCTATACGTTTACCATGTCAAATAAGTCTGTACTGGTGGGAGAAGAGTTCTCAACTCAAATGTCCGGGATGCCTCATGGTGTGGCTGCAGTCCTCGCATCCAAATGGAATCATGTAATTCAAAGGTACCCAAACAACAGTGTAGGAGCAAAGGGTGGCCCCCTGTTAAAGGCTATAGGACTTCTCTCGTGACGTAGACATTCCTGTGTTTCCGGAGCTTGGGGCTGCTAATCTCCTGAATTATGTTTAAACCCCCTAGGAATTATGACATTGTTTCTTGAAATGTAATGACTGTGCAGAATCTACCCAAACAAAGCCTAATCCCCATTATAAATCAGCCATGGAATGCACTGTGGGCTTGTGGTGCACAGGCACACGTGATGAGTAAGAGAGAGCACGGGGGGGAGGGGGGGGTGTCAAAGTGGGACACTTTTTTGCCCCATACGGACCAGTTTGATCATTACTTCACCATGCGGCTAGTAGTTTTGACCAGTGTTGCTGAATAAATATTCATTAAAATGCACAATTTGCATAACACTTGTCAAAAACCTCCCCTTGGGGACTACTGAAACAGTCTGTAACAAAAGAAATGAATTGCCATTTGCAATGGTGGGCCACTTTTTCATTGTTACCCGAGCCAATTTCATGTCCCAGTCCGGCCCTGAACATAAGGCGTAAATTTGACCTGCGATATTCAGCCCCTTGGCCGTGTACGGCACAGTGAAGAATGCAGAGTGGCTTGAAATTGATTTGTTGAGTCGCCAATGCAAGGCTCGGAGAACCAGAGATATATTGGCTCCATAAGGAGAGCCAGTGGCAACCCAGGCGGCCAGATTTTGGAGTAGTTGCAGCTGATGGATTAATTTAGTTTCAGCCAAGTAAAGGGAATTACACTAATCCAGCATCGAGATTACCATAGCCGCCACCACAGGGGGGTGCAGGCGGCAGGAATCATAGGCAGCACCTTTTTAAATATTTTTAGTTGAAAGTGGCCGGCTTGGCACACAGTGGTTACTTGCTTGTCCATAGACAGGGAAGTTGACAATACTACCCCAAGGTTTTAACCTTATCCACCGTGGTGTGGAAGGGGCCCAGGCAAGAAGTCCAGAAGGACGACACCCAGAGTGAAGGATCAGGAGGGCAACCTACCTTCATCACCTCAGTTTTGTCTCAGTTCAGTGTGTGCCAATTGTGATCCATACACTCACCCACAGCCGCCAGACACCTCCGCAGGTAGGACGACACCTCAGCCTGATCAAGATCTAGCCCGATCAGGATCTGAGTGTCCGCCTACGAATAGCACCTGACGCTAAAGGAGCGCATGAGACACACAAGGGCCCTGATGTAAATGTTGAACAGGATGGGAGACAAAGAGGAGCCTTGCGGTACTCCACAGGTGAGGTGGCAGGGGACAGAGGAAAAAGGAGGCATAGTGACAGTCTGAGTACGAACCGCCAGGAAAGAGGTGAACAGGCTAGCACCTGCCCAGATGTTCCCAAATGGGCAAGGCGGGACAGCAGGTTGTGGTGGTCGACCGTGTCGAAGGCTGCTCAGAGATCTAACAAAATCAGAGCACCCACTCCACCTGCGTCAACCAGCCTGGCCATATCATGTTGGACGGTGACCAGAACACACTCAGTGATCCAACCGGAGAAGCTTAACTGATCAATTGAAAGTTACTTTTAGAAACATAATTCGACATTTCTAAATAACTATCTTTCACCCAAACCATTTTTTTGAAAAAGCATATTTTACACAAAGGTTATGCAACAAATGGTTGTTTCCCTTTTGTTTTCATATTGTAAAAGTGTTTTGTAAAAAATAGTCTTAGCCTGATACCATGAGTATGAATACAATATTTAACAAGTCACGCTGAACATCAAATAGTCAAAAGAAATTACCTCAACCGTAATAATACTAACTATAGAACATCAAGTATTCTTTATAGAATACATGCTGGCAGTGTGATGGGATTAAAAGTGTAGCACGGGGGAGGCAGAGTAAATAAGTATTTCAACAAAGTTATCAGTCATAGGCGACACCTCGGAAAAGTCACTGCAAATAGATGTCGCGTGTTAATATCCACAAAAGGGTGTAGATGTTATCAAAGTTGCCCAGGAAACCTCTGTGTTTGTGTGTAGCTTGTTCAACGGTCAAGGTAGCAGTAGTTCATTGAATAAGTCATTAACACCGGCTGGATGAGCACTTTCCACAGTTTAGGTATTTATTTTCTTTGCAACCATTGTACAAATTAAAAACCATAATCTGCTCACACTATTCAAATGTGCATACTAATTGTAATCCTTTAGTACATAGATGGTTTCATCTGAACTTGTTTCTGCGGGACTAATTTGATCCTTTTGCAAGTTTGTCTCACTGAATCTTGTATTGTGTGTATACACAGTTATGAAATCCATGTGGGAGATTAAACTGTCCTAATTGGGTACAATTCTTATTTGCAGTCAGTGCTTGTAAGAATTTTTTTTTTTGCACCTTTCCCTCCATAGATTCCTTTGGGCACCCCAGTCTTTTTACATATTTTGAATCCTGTCCTGACTTTTGAGGGTCAGTAATCCTTGCCTTTTTTGCTGCTCCTTATGGGGAAGACTGTCCGTACTGAGAGACTTTCTTTTGGAATTCTGCACAGATGAAGTGCTGTTAGGATATTTTTTATTCTTATAACTTTTTACCTAATGGCTTTTTGGTTACTTTGATGATGTTCCTAAGACAAGCTGGTGGCAGCTGTGTGATTTTTACCATTGTGATATTTTTCTTGTGCACTTTTGCATTTACCGTAAATGGTTACTAAAGGTGGCTACCACGCTAACATTGGTGTTCCACAGGATTTCGGCTTGTTCTTTGTCATCTTGTCCTTGGGCCTTCTACCTACCTCGCCAGGTTAGGAAACGCCATGTATGGTAACCCCTTTCCTGCTTTCACAGGCAATTGGGTTTTGTGTTTGTGAGCCAGAGGAGGGGGCTGGGACTGCCTGGTCCCAGTCCACATCCTTCGGCGCCCAAAAGTTTGTTCCTGGACAGATGCGATTGCCAGTGGTTGTCCAGGATTGGACATCCTTGGGCTGTTTGAATTGTGCTGATCCTTACCATTGGTGTTCTTAGGCTAGCCCCCAAGCTGAATCTTGGATAAAAGAAGGGCTCCTCCAGCTTTTCGACAGATCATCGTTGGAACCAAGACTTCTAGGAAGACAAGCAGCCTGCTGGCGACCCAACGATGACTCCTGCAGCTGACCAGCATCGACTCCAGTAGTTGGCCTAGTGAAGCTCTGCTCCTCTGCTTGATCTACGAAGACCCTCAGTGCTTCAACCCATGGGCCGGTAGGAACAAACAGTCTTAACCCCTGCTCGATGATCCACACTTTGGAAGCCTTCGTAAGTGTCCCAGGACCACCCGGTGGACTGAACAGCTCCCTTTTGGGCTACCTCGCTGCAGTCGTTGCCGTTCCGAGTAGAGCCATGGACTTGCAAGATCTTCAGCTTATGCCATAAATCGTCTTGTATTTTCAGCCATCTCACTACAAGGTAAGCTTTGCGGGGGCTTCTTCTGTGCCCACCGCTGGAAGATCTGTCACCACGTGACCATGGTGACCTCCGCTGGAACAATCCTTCTGTAATCTAGTGACGTGTCATAAAGGGTCTGCACTGTCAAAGTCTGCATCTTGTCTTCATTTGGGTGTCGTCTTGTGGGGTATATTTCGAGGGCAACAATTAATGCTGGGAGTCCACCCCATCAAAAACACCACACAAATATACCTTTTTATCTAATTAATTCTAACCCTGTTTATGAACCATATCATACCACGTAGATCCCTCACCCCTGTGCCATAGATAAGCCTTGAATCAGGCCAGTGTGTAGAAAGAATATATATTAATGAATAGGAAAATAATATTTGCACAAAAGCACAAGTCGTGCCACCTCACTCTGTGGCCCAAATGCTTATCTTTCCTGGCAATTCACTTTTCCCACAAATTGAAAACAACAGTTGGTTTAGGATAACACATATCACAGACTCTTGAACCCCACAACATATACAGTTTTCCTTCTTTGGTTGTTTCCACCCTGGTTACATAGGTCTATAGAATACTTCAGTTCTCAAGTATGGAGTCTGGCATGGATTCACATGTTCATGAATACCCCCTGTCGTCAGGCTAGGAATCCTCAGTAAAATGTTTCATTTTCACTTGAAAACTGTATTGCTCCTCTAAACCAATCACTGTCCTCGGGATCATATTGTGCCCATCCAATGACAGTCCTCTCCCTAAGCCGTGCCTCTGCCAGCCATATTCAGTGTTGGGAGTCCCCGAGTTGCTCTCCAACCTATTTTGTACTTTTTTCCACGTTTTAAGTTTAAAAGTTCTATTTTTGTTCCGTCTGAGCCCGTGTGCTCCTATCTTCAGCATCCAGCAATGGGGATCCATTGTCAGTGAAGTTGCGTGCCCCTTAAGGGTGGTGGTTTGTCGAAGTTTCTGGAAGGCCGTCTTGGGCCTACTTCGTGTCCTCCGACAATGACAGAGGAGAAAAATGAGAGAAGGACAGTTTTCAAGCCCTGCACCCAATGCGGGTTAAGAAACGTCTTCGTGGAGGACAAACATCAGAAGTGTCTGTACTGCCTACACGCAGAGAACAACGAGGATGGGTGCAAGATATGCCTGTGCTTCTCTAAGAAGATGAAGAAAGACAGGTATAGCAGGCTGGTGGCATGGCACAAATCGAGCAAGGCTTCACCCATGCCCCGAGCAGAGTCATGCCTCACCCAGGACCGGTCGGTCAGAGGAGAGGTCTCCCTCTGGGAGGAGGTCGAAGTCATTTGAGGACAGCCCATCCGTGGGCGTCCAAGAGAAGGCTAAGAGCTGCAAGGATGATTCTGCTGGGTTCGCTGCTGATGCAGGTCCCAGGTCGGATAGCCCGCCATCGCCGTCCACCTCATCAGCCAGCCTGCCATTGGGTTCCTCATCAAAGAGGAAGTCCTCCACCCCGCCAAGTTACGGGACAAATCAGAGAAACAAAGGGCGGAGGAAGAGAAGGAGGCCTCACAGCAGGCTCATCAGGTGCAGCCGAAGACTCAGTCGACATCCTCTGGGGCGACCACTACGGCGGGGGGTACCGACCAGACGAGAATGGTCCCTACAGTGCAGAGAGAATCCCTGCCTCCCAGGCGCGACACAGCAGCCAAGGCACCAGTTCAGGTCCTGGTACACAGCCCTCAGGAGGGAAAATGGGGGTTAGGAGAGGAGGAGGCAACCAAGCGTCCGTCCATACAGGTCCAGAGGAGGATGGCGGCACAGGGCCTAGCACTCCATTGTTCCCTCCAGGGTCGAGGGACATATCCAGGGACATCCTGTCAACTCGCCAGACCCTAGTGACAGAGATCCTGCAAAGGTTGTCTCCAGCACCGGCGCCTGTTGTACCGTAGGCCCCTGACCAGTGTAAGGAAGTCATGGTATCAGAAGCATGACGGACAAAAGGAATGTAGTTCAAGCGTTTTTATTGAACTTTGCACGGGTTGGAAAATGCCTATTCTAAACCTATTTGCTAAAGATGGGAGCAAGCTACGACCATAAAATAAAGAAAATGCTGTTCTAGTCATGATCTGTCAAAATATCAAAATAAAGGATGGCCTATACTAATAAAACCTATTGCCAAACTGTACTCTATATAACAAAAGGATGTGGGATGATGACGTGTATAACAAAAACAGTGTATATAAAAAATGAAAAGGTCCAAGTGTTTTGGTAGTTCTGAACTGTGGCTTCCCCTTCCCCACGTTATATCACGGGACAAGGCAGAACAGGAGTCGAGCTTGGAGTACACTCGAAGCTCGTGGCACTGGTAGTAGTCCCTAAGCAAAGTCTCTCTTTCAGTGTCGATCAATAGTCCCTCCAGTGGGAAATATCCTGCTGTACAGTTCATATGCTTTAACGTTCAGACAAAGAATACTTCAGGTCCCCCTCCATCGTGCTCAGACCTTTCTATTTCCCTTTTGACGTGGACTTCCCTCAGCTGGGCTCAAGTCAGTGTACTTTTCTCACAAAATGTCTCGCAAGTAAAGGCTCCCCTCGATCGGTCTCAAGCCTCTTCACCTTAATGATCAATAACAAGTTTGAAGCCTTTCGACTGTGCAAAGGGGGTTTGCTGTGACCTTTGCATGACCACTTCAAATTTAGTTCATTCAGTTCTGCACTCTCACTCAAAGGTGGCCCGCCCCGTCAGAGACCTTCGACTGGGCACCCCAGGTGCTGGACCACTCTGCAGTAGTTTACCCTCGAGCCTTTTTCTGCACCTCGACAACTTCCTCTTGCCACTTAGCCTTCACTCGCATCTCTCAATATGGGCTGTGGGATATATTGACCCACTCAACAGTATTTCCCCACATCACCAAGCTGCATGTGCGCAAAAACAGCAAAATGGCTGTGCGGGCTCCTGTGAGTGCTATGGCCTCAAAGCTGCGTTTTTGCAGCAAAAAGATGGCTGCACCTTCTTGCCAAGCACACAGGGGCAGAATGGAACACAGGGACACACTAAGGGAGCGTGCCAGTGTGTTCTTACCTGTACAAGTAATGGAGCACTACTTTTCTGAAGGCCCAAGATCTCCTTTATAAAGGGAACTTTTCACCTTTAAAATAATGCTGCTGAAGCTATTTCCATCTGTTCTTCCTTAAACCACTGTGATTAATAAGGCCCTGCCATGCCCAGTATCTCACTGTGCCTCAGCAAAACCAGGCATGATTTCTGAATGACAGGCCCTGTCAAACCAACTCTGAGAGAAATCAACAAAGAATTTCACTTTTACTCGCACGGGGAAAACGCATTCATTTCTTTACAAATGTATCAAATCTCAGTAGTTCAAAGGAGACTCCAGCTATCTGAGCCATGTCAGTTTCAAGGCATCTGTGCTTCAAATAAACTACTGCATAGAAGAAAATAACTATAGCTGCGAGGCAATATTGGAAAGTCAGATGGTAAAATCGAATTTGAAAGGAAATGCTAGCAGTTTTCACCACATGTGTAAAAATGGCCTTTGCAAAACTAAAGGAGAAGAAATGCCACTTTAAAAAGTAAACTGTTGAAGGAATGCCTGCCATTACCTAGCAATGGGAAGGGGTTGGGCTATTTTATTCCACAGGTGTGTTTTAATTCAGGACAAAATATCAGAAAATAAAGGTTTAAACCGCCGTGGCTGGATTTGCAAGCCATAAAAAAAAAACAGGTTATTCCGTTTGGCAGAGTTAAAGCTTCCCCCTAGGAAGGGAGCCACACCATAAACTTCCAGGACACGAACATAATTGCTAGCTTGAAAAACCTTGAATGAGCCAAGACAAAGAAAGTTCACACGCTCGACAGACATTCGTCTGTGCTCCAGGCTGGGACAATAGAAGTCCAGGGACACTAACCTGTGAAGTGAAGGGGGCCATAAAACCTTCAATCAAACTGGCAACCCCCACCCCACACAGGGCTGAAGTGACTCTTGGTGGCAGCTGAAAAAGAAACAAAATGGTCCCATGCAAGGCAAAGGACTGCCATTTGCTTCCAAAGACTATTTTATAAATGAACGTTAAAGACTTTTATCTCTGCAGCAAGAATTTGTGAAAATGTGAACATTTTGTAGTTTAGATATGATTTTATGGGCTTTCATTGAAGACATGGTAGAATTCACTGACACTTTGGGGACAGAAATGGCAAAGCAATGCAGATTACAAGAAAAGCATCCACGTTGCAAATGTGAAGTTTTGTACATACATGCCTTATAATCATCCACACTCATGTATAAATTTATGGAATTTTAGGCTGAATATTTCACACTGAAAATTACCAAAAAATGTATAAAAGGACAAAACAATGTCTCACAGATTGCAGGATTGGACGGCTGTGCTCTACATAAAATATGTAACCTGATTATGTCATTTATTAAGTTGCTACAACTGTACAAATGTGTAAATTCGGGTATGACAGGTTTTTGGCAAAAAGGTCTGTGGGAAGTCTTTTTACATCATAAAATGCAACCTCCTGAACTGAGTCACATCCCAGGGGAGGAAACCAACATTGACTGTCCAATCCAGTAGAGGCAGGCTGAGGCGGTTTTAGCTAAGCCAGCCCAGCAATATAGTCTATGATGTCACTATGCATTATAAATAAGAGTCCCTGACAAGACTCTACACACACACTCTTCCTAACATTCCTGCGCTGTGTTCCTGTTCCATCCAGGTTCCAGATCCCAACTACAAGGCAAAATCATTGCTGACCCTACTCCAGAGCCCACTGAAAAACCCAAGCAGTGCTGATCCTATTCCCAGCAAGGCCTCAATTCTGAAATCCCACACAAATTCCCAAATAACCAAAAGGGAAAGCTGTCGGGTTTTTGGGAAGCATCCTGATACCACTAACTGCTTGCTCGCTGCAATTCTGCCATCCAGCTGACCTTTAGTATCCAGTGACCAGAATTGCCAGTCTAGAAGTGCCATCCGGTGACCAGAACTGCCCAGCTGTTTGCCAGGGGCATTGTCGTGTAGTGACCAGAACGTTTGACGGTCCAAAAATCCCAAAACTAAAAAGTGGACTGTGGGTATCCTATCCTTATCCTGATAACGTGCTAAAACTGGCAGAATTATTCTTGCAACACTGCCCTTGATTTCTAGTGCTAGCGCCATCTCTCTTTTCAATTTTGTCTTGTGTAATCCAATGCCATTAGTCATATTTCGAGTGATCGGACTGGTTTCCGCCAGGGTTGGGCACTGGGGTGAGAGGGTTGAAGTCGCGAATCAACCCTGGAGCTTATGGTGTCCATCTTTGGTGGCCTAGCCTTGAATACTCTAGTGTAAAGTAAAACTGTTCTTGTCACAACTGATTTCCTTTCCTATTTCACAGCTCCATTTTACTCAAAGCACACCTTTCTAGTTCTTGCATACTTCATCCAATTTACCAGCTACAGACTTAATTTCACTTCCATATTGTTCCTGGGATACACCTCTAGACCCCAACCAAACAACCGCACTCCAAATCAGTGAATTTCACCAATTTTTATTAAAAACCGTTTGGGTAATTTCAGGCGGGAATTGAAAAATTGCTAATTTTCCAACGTGTCATTTTGCTGCAATCTATTTTAAAATTTCCACTTATGTTCGAACTGTATGCTCTTGGTAATCCATTATTTGTGATTATTAGTACCTTTGTAATGTTGCTTTGGTGAGGCAATTTATTTGCTACAAGGTTTTTAACACACATTCATTATGTATTTGTCCATTTCCGAGTATCATTTCATAACATTGCAAGGGGTTTAAAGTCCATTTTTCTCTCTTATTTGGGGAGGGAAGGTTAGATTTGCATTCCTTTTTCTGCCTCATATTCCTGTTACTTCTGTTTATCCACTCAGAGTTGATTATTGGTGGGTTGAGGGAACATTGCAGGGGGAAATTCTAAATTGGGTGCTATCTTTCCTAAACCAAAAAATGCTCCTATTCCGCTGTGCTGTGTCTATGTTCCACTAGCAGGTTAAAACCAGTGCATTGCTCGCATTCTCATTGTAATTATTACCCCATTGGTGATTGCTGCCCCATTTTAAAAGTTTATGATTTCTTTTGAATGTTAAAATAAATAAATAAATACTGTATTTTACCAACCAGCCTGGTTCATGGTCCATTGTGACCTGGGGTACTTGAAAAGGGGGTGTGATATGAGTGGTGTACCATCTCTATATTGAATCTATATAACATAGAAAGATAACCATTTCAGTCGTGCACTGCATACTAGGCCGAGACCAAGATGTGTGTTGCCTGATTGAAATCCTTAAGAGGGCCTCTCAAAAAGCCTTTCACATTGCAACAATCTTGCCGCTCGCAGCCTTCCCTCAAAGCACACCGATATCGCAAAGTTCCCTCCGGCTCACTGATTACATGAAGCTGCTTTATCAGCGGCTTTGTTCCTCGAGCCAAGGCTGATACTGTGGTGGCTGTAACTCCTCTCTGTCTCCAGCAGACGTGCAGGAGGGCCACGGATATCGTGCACAGATTTCAAAGCTTCGGTCAGTATTCCTGATAGATTTTGCTTGTGCTGTTCGCCGACCATTCGGAGATAGTGCCTCTCCCCTCTCACTGCCCCGTTCGCGTCTGCCACCACTCCTTTGAAATACTGCTACCACCATGGCAGTTTTGCTCCTTCGTGCCTTTCACCTCGCTCTCCATGTACTCCCATGCTCCGCCGTTTATCCCAGTGGGAAAAGGTATTGGGATTCAGGTGTAAGTCATTGCAGGCAAGTGCCTGAGACTGCCTAGTTCTGATGTCAGGACATGTTAAATAGACTGGCTGTGTGTGAGTCTGTCGTCCCCCAGAGCGCTCCGTCTGTGTAGTAGAGTGTGTGTGTGTGTGTGTGTGTGTGTGTGAAAAAAGGGGGGGTAAAGTTCTTGGGTAATATGATGGGGAATCAAGGAAAGAAGAGCGGGGATACCTGTCGCTCCTCCAGGTGCCTCACTCCTACTCCCCAGGGACTCCTCACCCAGGTGATTCTCCCGCACTGGTCCACCCCCAGAAACTGGATCCAAAAGTGATGGCCATGCCCTGGCGACCTGGATGACAAATCCCAAGACACTAAGTGGTGAGACACCCTTGGGTTTCTCACACAAGCCTCCATGTAAAAAGAGGAAGCGTCATCTGATGCCGCCGCATCAGCCTCTTCCACCACGTTGGGACCCGACTCCACCAGCAGACCCGGATACACACACGGACACTGGTACGCAGAGGGCCATGGAAACCGACGAAGATGAGGACTTCATCCCGGCAGACGATGAATCACTTCATGCACTTAGATGCTGCTCTAGGCTCTCCACTAGACAAGGTGGGATCATTCCACTCAATCTGCAGGGCCTCCAAGCTGTTCCAGTTGGTGCCTGAGGAAACCAAGAAGGAGACCTTCCCATATCGGCGACGGGAGTCCAAGAGGAAGATGATCATGACAGTGTCCTTTCCGGACAACTTTCGGGAGGTAGGCCTATCCCTCATGAAAAACCCATGCACGGCTCCAGCTAAACGTGATGGGTTGGAGAAGAAATACAGGGTACAGGACGGAGCATCCAAGTGCTTGAGGTCACAACCGTCACTGGACTCGGTATTGTCGGCCGCCGCACGAAAGCATTCAGCCAACCCGGGCTCTGCATCATCAGTCCTCCGTACAACGAAGGGAAAAACATGGACTCCATGGGGACGGTAGTCATCTACACAGCGGCATCCACGATCAAGGCGGCTAGTGCTCTGGCTATCTTGCCCCAATATGACCAGTAGCTTTGGTACAAGTTGGGCCCTATCCTTGAATTCCTTCCTGATGGCAAGAAGACTGAGGCTCTCGCCCTCTTTCAGGAAGGGCCAGTGGTGTCAGACCATGCCATTATGGTGGCAGTGGACATCGCCGACACAGGCTTTCCGACAAATAAGAAACAGAGTTTGCCTTAGTCGGCAGGGATGGTTGAAGGCCACAAACCTTCGCAAGGACGTTTATGCGAAGGTGCTGGACATGCCTTTCAACTGTGAAAATGTGTTCGGGTACGCGGACGACGAATCCCATCAAGCCATGAAGACGGACACAGAGACGGCACGTTCCCATGGCGCACTGCAACAGCATCGCTAGTCGTCTTTTCGCTCCTCCAGGGGAAAATCGAGAAGATCATCCAAGGGATACTCCACGTCGTACAGGCAACCTCCCCGATACTCCAAGCAGGAAACCTACAGGGGTCGCTACCAGGTATACGGTAGCAGAGGTCCCTGTCGCCGTCACCCACAGGGCACCAAGCAAGCCTGAACCAGCCAAGACGTCAGGCCCCCACTCGTGCACCCAGGTGGGAGGCCGGCTGATGTTTGTCAGCGAGTGGGAGTAGATCACCATTGACAGGTGGATGCTGGATACTCTCTCCCAGGGACATACCTTGCAGTTTCAAAGCATGTGCCCTCGTGTTCCACCGGTTCCCTGTCAGGAGCAGTACATCCCTCAGCTCCTGGAAGAAGTGCGGGCCATGTTATGGAAAGGAGTGATAGAGCTTGTTCCCCAATGGCTCTGGGGCTCTAGAGTCTATTCCAGATACTTTCTGGTCAGAAAAAAAGGGCGGTTGGAGACCCATCCTGGACCTGCGCCGTCTAAACAAGTACTTGAAATCCCAAAAATTCAGATGATCACGTTGTAACATGTGTTAGGCCAACTGGAGGAAGGAGATTTCTTGATGTCGTTGGACCTAGAGGATGTGCAGTACCATGTCCCCATCCACAGGAATGATCTGAAATTCCTATGGTTCGTGGTACTAGGCCAATGCTACCAGTTCAAGGCCCTACCTTTCGGCTTAAAGTCAGCCCGAATAGTGTTCACAAAATGCCTGGCTCCGGTGGCGGCCCACCTGTGTATGCAGGGTGTGCACGTATACCGGTACCTGGACGATTGGCTCCTGGGAACTGGCTGAGGATCACACGAGTGACACCGTCTGGCTACTGACAGAGCTGGGGTTCTCCGTGAACTATCCAAAGTCCTGCTTAACGCCATCGCAGAATGCGCTGTTCCTTGGCACCAGACTCAACACAGTGGCTTGCCTGGCATCCCCATCGGAGGAGTGGCCATTGAAGGGAAGGTACAGCGGCTGTCGTCCGCGCAAACGGCCACGGTCTGGGCCATCAATTCTTTGCTGGGCATGATGTTGTCCTGCATCTACCTCGTCCTTCTCTGCAGGTTGCAGATGCAACCCCTACTTGCTGTCGTCTGAGAGGCATGGTGGTGAGGATCATCGCAGACAACACCACCACCATGTTCTACATCAAGAAGCAAGGGGGCAATCGATCCCCAGCGCTCTCCAAGGAAGTTCAGGATTTGTGGCATAGGGCCATCGGACAAGGGATGTTACCCGTCTCGTTCCACCTGGCAGGTGTCAAGAACACCTTGCTGACTCCCTCAGCAGGGAGCTGCGCTCCTGCCACGAATGGAAAATTAGTCAACATAAAGTGGACCGTCTGTTCGTCAAATGGGGCAGACCCCCTATCGATCTTTATGCCATCGTGAACTCAAAATGCCAGATGTTTGCCAGCAGATTCCACCAGCCAAGGACCATGGGGGGCGCGTTCTCTTTCCTGTGGTAAGGTCTGTTTCTGTCATGGCCACAAGCCCCAGAACACAAAAACCACACCATCTAGTGATGGGGGCAATGTGTCACTTGACTCACTTATGTCCCTTTGGGACCTATGAACATAGGGGACCTGGCTGGACTCAGTCCTGGTGCCTTTGGCGCCAGGCTCATATAGAGATGTGAGCAGGAACACTTTATTTCAGTGCAGGAGTGCTTTTATTTTACAAGAACTTTCCAGGAGCTGAAAGCCTTTATTCCAGAGAACATCCTCATGTGCTGACTCAACGGGTATTGCTCTCTAGGCCTGGTCTTCATGTGCCGACTCATTGGATGTGGCAGGGTGTGGCAGGCAGGCTGAACCTGGTAGGCGTGGCTTCAGAAGCTCAGCTATATAAGCTGCTCCTTCCTTAAGGCCCGTGCTTCGCGTTACTGTGCACTCGCGTGCAACGTGACGCTCACCGCCACTTGGACCAGTTTACTTACCTTTGAAACCAGGAGTTCACCTGCATACTCACCTCCAGGAAACCGGTGCTTCATCGCTTCATCTGCAGACTCATCTCCTGACATCCAGTGATCTTGATCCCGACGCCGCAGCACCACACTCCTTATCCACGAACTCCGACCCTGTGAAGAAGAAATACAAGGTTAGAACATCCGTTTTAGGGCCACGCTGCATTTGAACCCTGCGTGCCCCCTAGTTAACAACTTACCAGCTACTGTACAGATGCAGCTTCGTTCCTCATTCCCTCCGGCTGTCGCCTCGAGCTCCGCAGCTTCTGTCGGGCTGGCAATATTAACTGTAAGGAAAGAAAGCAAAAGATCCAACATCAAAAGTGGAACGGACAGCAATACAAGACAACAAACTTTACAATACAACAGAAAGAGACGCGGAAAGACAAAGGCAAACAGGAACACTTACCTGAAGTATAGTGGCTTAGTCGCAGCAAGACTGGACTACCACGTGCAAGGGACCAGTGTAGGAACTCAGTCCAGATCATACAAGCACCCCTGCCAGAAGCAGCAGGACGGAGTGCTCGCCAAAACTAATCAAGAGGCGCTGTCCCGAGCAGCATCACCTATTACCACCAGTCACCACGTAAGCGGAGAGGGCTTAGTCGGACCCGAGCGACCTCACCCGGGAGGGCTGCAACCAAGCCCCAACGCCTCCGCAGAGACCAAGTGAGCGTAACAGTTTCTCCCGCATGGGGTCTGGCATCGATTCACATGCTCATGAATATTCCCCGTTGTCAGGCTGGGAATCCTCGGTAAAGAAAAGTCAGTTTCATATTCACTTCTGAACTGTCTTTCTCCTACCAATCAATCACTGGTCTCTGTGTCATACTGCCCCCAGCCAATGACCGCCCTCTACCTAAGCCCCTCCTCTGGCAGCCATCTTCTGATTTTTACTGCACGTTCAAGTGTTGGGAGTCCTCGTGCTATAGCTCTCGAGCTTTTACTGCGTTTTGCGATATTTTTTTTTTTTTTTTTTTCTAAGAGTTTTACTCTATTTTTTCTGTCAATCGAGCCTCAAGCGCCACTGATTAACCTTACGATTAACGGGGACCCGTTTTCAGATTCTTCAGTGCCCCTCAAGGGCGGATTTTCGTCGAGTTTCTTCTTGGAGGATTCCAGAAGCTTCTAAGAGGCCTACACCGCGTGGATATGGCAGAGGAGAAGGAGGACTCAGTGCCTCTCTTCAAGGTTTGCCCCAGTTGCAACCTATGGAACGTCTTTTTGGACGATGGACATTCCCCGTGCCTCTACTGCCTGCATTCGGACCAGACGCATGTGGAGGATGACTGCGTGGCTTGTCAGGAGATGGTGCCACGCATACAGGCCGCCTGATGCAAGCGCCTCAACAAGTGGCTGCAGGCCAAGGCCCCTGCTCTGGGTGGGTCCCGGCAGCATGCCTCCCCTGCCCAGGTGCCCCTCCTGCGGGTGCC
Organism: Ambystoma mexicanum; assembly: GCF_040938575.1. NCBI lineage: Eukaryota > Metazoa > Chordata > Amphibia > Caudata > Ambystomatidae > Ambystoma > Ambystoma mexicanum. Next base: position 411,696,318 of record NC_090927.1, read on the forward strand.
CAACATAAGGCTAAGCACCGAGAGTCCACTGCCTCCGGGATGGCCTATGCGATGGGCTCCTCGGCGGCCAGGGAGAGTTCAGCATCTCCAGCACCTTCGACCACGAGCCAGTGCTCAGGTTCTTCAAAGAAGAGGAAGTCGGACCATCCGGGCAAGCTTTTGGCAAAGACCCAAGCCGGACCAACGGAGAAGGCCAAGGGGGAGCGGGGTCACGACCCTCCCCCCTAAGGTGAAGGCCACAGACGTGGTCAAGACCGTGAAGGGCCCAGGTGCATCAGACAAAGACCCATACTGGCGGCGTCCCTTGCGAAGGCCGCTGGGGCGGGTTCGCAGTGCACGGCCCCTAAGGTGAGGGTATCCCTGCCTGCCAGGAGGGAGTCCTCTTTCCAGCCCATTGAGAAAACCCAGGAGAAGGTGATGCCCATCATTTCACTGAAACAGTCTTCCCTGGTTGCAGAGAAGGGGGGGCACGGTGGTCCTCCAGGGCACAGACATTTCCTCAGAGGAAGAGCTCACCAGCCTCCCGGTCCTCCAGGAGGGGAGATGCTTCGAGAGCAGGCCATATGGGGCGGGATCCCGATGAGGGTGACGACGAAGGTGACAGCGACAACGAGGAGACCGGCGAGGAGTAACAGGACGGTGACGATGGAGCGGATCAGCCTAAGCCGCAAACGCCCCGATCCCCATCGCCTCCACCCCAGCAGCCACCTGGGGATATCTCAGTGGACAAGCGCTTTGGTGTAAAGCGTTATATAAACACAATTAATAAAAATACATTCTTACGGCTCTGCATACCCTGTGCTCGGAAATCCGAGCGAGGGTGCCCCTTGCGCCGGCGGCCCAGAGGCCATCGGAGGAACCACCACCCAAGAGGAGAAGAGTTCACCCCCCTCCGCGCTTGCACCCCTCGCCTCCCTCTCCCCCTCCTTGTCCTGTTTCATCTAGCAGGAGTGAAGAACAGCATTGCCGACTCTCTCAGCAGCGAGCTGCGCTTTTGCCACGAGTGGGACCTTCAGCAGGACCAAGTGGATCCCCTGTTCAACAGATGGGGCAATCCCCAGATCGATCTGTTTGCGACGGCGGCGAACACCAAGTGCCGGAGTTTCGCCAGCAGGTTTCTCAAGCCGCGGAGCATAGGGGATGCATTCTCTTTCCCATGGGACGGCCTGTTTCTGTATGCGTTCCCTCGGTTGCTTCTTCGACTAGTCATCAACTCAGACGGTCCCGGTGCAGGATGATCCTCGTCGCACCGGCGTGGATGGGACAGATATGGTACCCGGACCTTCTGGACATGTCAGCGTCCTCTTCAATCAAGCTTCTGGCAGATGCAGATCTTCTCGCCAGAGAAGGAGGCGCGATTCTGCACCACGACCCAGGATCGCTGAACCTGAAGGCCTGGCTCCTGCAGCACTAGAGTTTGGAGGCTACGATCTCCCAGCAGATTGTAAGGAGGTGCTTTCCAAGGTCCAGTGCTTCATCTACTCTCAAATGCTACTGGCACAAGTGGAAGAGGTTTGCCATTTGGTGCCGTACTGAAAAGATCGGACCTCTACGAGTCACTGCTCTGCAGGTGCTTTCGCATTTGTTGTCGTTGGCCAAGACAGGACTGGCCCATGCTTCCATCAAGGTTCATCTGACAGCTATCTCTACACCAGATCTCCTGGACGATCATTCTTATGGTCTCATCGCTTATTCAAGAGTTCGTCAAAGGACTATTTTGCTCGTTCCCGCCGGTGAAGGCTCCGGCCCCGCGTGGGAGCTCAATGTGGTGCTTACTAGGCTCATGGGTCCACCGTTCGAGCCTATGCATTCGGCGCCACTGAAATCTTTGTCGTGGAAAACAGCGTTTCTTGTGGCCATCACCTCCGCCCGACGAATGGGAGTGATCCAGGCCCTCTCTTGTAAAACACCTTATTTGACATTCCACAAGACAAAGGTGGTGCTACGGACGCACCCCTCCTTCATGCCCAAGGTGCCGTCATACTTGAATCTAAACAAGCCCTTGGTGTTACCTGTATTCTTCCCGACGCCTTCGTCGCCGGCCAAGAGGACTTTGCACTCACTGGATGTGGCTAGAGCGCTAAATTTCTATGTGGACCGCACATATAGTTTTCGCAACTTTTTGTGAACTTTGGCCCTGCGAACCATGGGAAGGCCCTGTCCAAGGCTTCCATTTCCAGGTGGCTCTCCGGCTGCATCACAGGTTGGCAAACCGACCGTTGCCTGGCCGTCCGAGAGCCCATTTGACCACAGCGATCGCTGCAACTACGGCGTTCCTGTCTGGTGTGCCCCTGCTAGACATCTGCAGGGCTGCTACGTTGAGGTCGACACACACCTTCACGAAGTTCTACTGCGTCGACAGGGATTCCAGGGAGGAGTCCATCGTCAGCCAAGCAGTGCTGCGCAACCTGTTCGCTTGACGGTGAGCCTGGTGAGGAGGTAAGAGATGCTTAATGTTGAGATGCTTACTGTTGAGCCTTGCCACCTCCCGTGGTTGTGCATGTGTGTACTGCTATGTATTCTTTATTCATGAGTATGTGAATCCATGCCAGACCCCATGCTGGAGAAGGAACCAGTTACTTACCTGTAACTGTTCTTTAGCATAGGTCTGGCATGGATTCACATGCAAACCCTCCCACCTACCCCTCTGCGGCTTTTCTCTTGGTCCTACTGCCACTTTACATGCTACCAAATCTGAAGATGGCTGCCAGAAGAGGGGCTTAGGTAGAGGGCAGTCATTGGCGGGGGCCAGTATGACCCAGAGACCAGTGATTGGTTATTAGGAGAAAGAAAGTTCAGAAGTGAAACTGAAACTGATTTTTTTCTTTACAGAGGAAACTGATTTTTTCTTTACCAAGGATTCCCAGCCTGACGACGGGGAATATTCATGAGCATGTGAATCCATGCCAGACCCATGCTGGAGAACAATAGTTACAGGTAAGTAACTTGTTCCTTCTGTATGCCTTTCCCCCGTTTCCTCTCCTGCTACGTGTGATCAGCAAACACAGACAGTGTTGATGCAAGATGATACTCAATGCCCAGGCATGGCCGTGGCGATTTGGCATCTAGACCTACTCAGCCTGTCAATGTCGCTGCCAGTCAATTTGCTGGCACTTCCAGATCTGCTCATCAGAGAGCGAGGCGCAATCCTTCATCACGACCCAGAATCTCTGAACCTGAAGGCATGGCTCTTGCAGCCTTAGAGTTTGGAGGTTATGAGATGCCAGCAGACTGCAGGGAGGTCCTCGCCAAAGCCAGGGCATTGTCAACTCTAAAGTGCTACGTCCATAACATAGCAGGCGTATTTGCAAAGCACACGTTCACCCCCAATGGGGCCTCTTGGCACTTATAACTGATGTTTATTGACCTCAGAAGGAAGAATGGCTGCGTGGACCTGCCGGGATATGAACCTGTGACCATGAGGTCAAACACAAGCCCCTATAGTGGATACATTAGTTCACTGAGCCACAGACCCTGCCAGTGAATGGAAGCGTTTTGCTACGTGGTGCCTGTCACAGAAAATTACCTCTCTGAGAGTCACGGCCCCACAGATTCGTCCATATTTGCTTTCTGTGGCAAAAGCTGGGATGGCTCATGCATCTATCAAGGTACACCTGGTGGCCATCTCACACTACACCAGATCCCCGGGAACATCCTCGCTGTGGTCGCACAGACTCATCAAGGAGTTTCTCAGGTGGCTTTTCAGATCTTTCCCTCTGGTGATGGCATGGGAACTCAACCTGGTCTTGACGAGACTAATGGGACCACCTTTTGAACCTGTGCATCAAGCCCCACTCAAGTTTCTCTCTTGGAAGATGGCATTCCTTGTGGCCATCTCCTCAGCCAGACCAGTCGGTGAGATCCAGGCCCTATCTGACTTTCCACGAATCAAGGGTGGTACTGCGTATGCACTCCACTTTCATGCCGAAGGTTCCATCAGAATTCCACCTCATGGAGCCTTTGGTGTTGCCCGTTTTCTTCCCGACCCTTTGTTGCCGGCGGAGAGGACCTTGCACTCACTGGACGTTGCTCGTGCATTGAAGTTCTACGTGGCATGCACTAAGAGTTTTCGGAAGACTTCTCAATTGTTTGAACTTTCGACCTGTGAATCATGGTAAGGCCTTGTCCAAGGTTTCCATCTCAAGATGGCTCTCCGGCTGCATCATGCACTGTCATCGGCTGGCTAACCGGCCTCTGCCGGGCCATCCGAGAACACACTCCACCAGAGTGATTGCTGCGACAATGGCGTTCCTTTCTGGTGTGCCCCTGCTCGACATCGGCAGGGCTGCAACATGGATGTCCACGCATACCTTCATGAAATTCTACTGCATTGACAGAAATTCCAGAGAGGAGACCAGAGTTGGCCAGACAATGCTACGCAACCTGTTTGCTTGAGATGAGTCTTTTCCAGGGGTAAGTGTTAATAGCTTCTGTTGAGCCTTGCCACCTCCCGTGGTTGTGTAATGTACTGCAGTGTATTCGTTATTCATGAGCATGTGAATCCATGCCAGACCCCATGCTGGAGAAGGTTTAAGTTACTTACCTGTAACTATTGTCTCCAACACTGAAGTGTGCAGTAAAAATCTGGATGGCTGGCAGAGGCGGGGCTTTGGGAGAGGACCATCATTGGATTGGCACACTATGACCTAGAGGACAGTGATTGGTTGAGAGGAGAAATACAGTTTTAAAGTGAAAGTAAAACAGTTTTTTACTTTTACTGAGGATTCCCAACCTGACGACACGGAATATTCATGAGCATGCGAATCCATGCCAGACCCATGCTGGAGAACAATAGTTACAGGCAAGTAACCTAAACCATACCTGGGTCACAAAGTACTCTTAACATACATAATTGTGCAGCCCCCGGGACATGATCCAGCCTGAACTGATTGGTCACATCCTTTCTGCAAAAGACTGCAAGCATCCCCAGGCATGTTTCGACCTCATTGGGCCTCATCAGTGAGGAGTAGCTCAGGTCTCTAGGCCCAGCAAGCAAATGTCTTTCTCCCTGTATATGTCACATCGTGGGGTAGATGGCGAGTGTGGGATCGGTATCGACGTGGTCCGCCGTAGATCCTGCCGTCACGTTCCTTTCTCCCCTACGTGCTTGCAGGTCTAGTCTTTCTCCGCTCGCGTACGCGACCGGGAGCTTTTAGCCTTCTGCTTCCGGATCGCGTACGCGTTGCAACGCTTCCTGGTTTTTCGCTTGCTTTTGCCACGATAGGAAGCCTTCTGTGTTACCTCCGCCCGCTCCTGCTGTTTCTTTCTTTCCTTACTTTCGTTCCTTTTCCCTTTTCTTCACGTCTCACTCTCTCTCTCTCTCTCTCTCTCCTTCGTCCCGTCTGCCCTCCTCTTTTCTCTATCTACTCTCACTCTGCTCTACCCTCCTTCCCTCTCTCCTGCTTTAGGTCTGCCTCTGCCTCCCGTTATTGTGAACTGTTCATCTTCCCGTGTACCGACCTTGCCTGCTATTTGGACTGCCTCTGCCTCCCGTTATTGTGAACTGTTCATCTTCCTGTGTACCGACCTTGCCTGCTCATTGGACTGTCTTCGCCTTCCGTTTCTGTGGACATTGGTCCTTCATGTGAAGCTTACCCAACCTGCTTACGGAGCACAACCTGAAATCTTCCAATAGGGGTTTTTTGTGCCTTTGGCTTTTTCCCCTCATCCGACGGTCACGGAGGATCTTTCACCGCCTAACATATACGGTGTCGCGGTGGCATCCTTTCGTGGCCGTCCATATCTTCATTAAAAAAAAAGAGAAACCAGGAAACAAGGAAGGAAAGAAAATCAGGAGAAAAGACAGAGGTGAGGAGGAGGGGGAGGGTTTTGAGACTGAAACTTCATTTGAAGAAGAGGACATTGCTGACATTTGTGATAGTATAGTCATCCCTAGTCCCATTGGGGGCATCCCTCCCCATGAGATCCACCCGCTGAGTTCCACCCCCATGGGGACTGTCGGGTAGCAGACTCACCTCCCTAGCCTCATGGGAATGGACTCCCCCTATGGGAGAGGGAAAGACATCCAAGGATTTACCACAGAACATAGAAAGCAGATGGATGGCCAAAGATCTAGGAGAAGAGGAGCAAGGAGTGAAGTACAGTAAAGTGGAAAGAGGGGAAATCCCCAGAGTTTCAACCGCAAGTCTAATGACTTGGTGGTGAAGAAAAACTTGTTGGCAGTGGGAGGCCTGAAAGACAAACCTGCCGAAGCAGGCATGCGTCTCCAATACAGTGGAAGAGAGGCCTATTAATTTCAGGGCCCAAGAAATGCACAATACTCAGCCGTGCATCGCCTTCAAGAGGGCCCTTGGCACCAGGGGTGATGGCACAAGGTATTCAAACATCCAGATTGAGTAACATACTAATAACACACCGTGGGGAATAATAAGCAGCGCTCAGATGCCTGAGGTTTCGTAGCGCTATATAAATGCTAAATTTATTTATTTATTTAATAAAGCTAGCCCAGCAAAGAAAGATTCCACAAGGTACCAAGAAACGTGTGGGGGGAACACAAACCCCCAGAGATTGAGAGTTACAGCTTACTCCCAGGAAGGCATATTTTTTCTGGCTAGTGTGGCAAGGGCCACGACCCAAAAGAACAGCAATGGCATTTGCATTTCCACCCCGGCCCTCCGTCGGATCCAATACCTGAACATTTATGTTTCATCTAATAAGCTAAACCAAACCAATAGCTTGGCTTAAAGTTTTTCTTTGATCCCCTGCAAGTGACATACACAAAAGCCCTCCCAGTGTTTAATGTTATCATCTGTGGGGTCATATGAGCAGTACCGATTGATAGGATTTGTAATTAACGTTAAATGTAGGGAGTGAGGCTGGTGAGCAGAATTTCAATTCCATGCAGCCATGTCGTTGTTCTGCAGAGGACTTTGATGGCAGGGCGATTTCCACTCTTGAAGGGGGGGACTGAGCGTTCTTTTAGAGGACAACGATCTGCTTTTGGAGGCAAACCTATGAATTTTATCAAAATGGAATTTCATAGGACAGAGTTTGCCTTAAGATGGACAGGAACAGGAATGGCTTACTGCATACGAGTTTCAGAAAAATGACGGCCATTAGTTTATGATGTACTTTTAATGGGGCCCGTTATATGGGAAACGGACAATACTTTGATGAAGGTTGTAACTAGTGCAAATAACAGATCTTGGGAATGCAACATTACCGGTCTCGTCACAGCACCCACATTTGATTTCAAAAGACGGAAAGGGATACACTGAAGTAATTTCTCTTGGGCTCAGAAATTAACCAACATGACTCATGAAACACAGATTGCAGTACATAAAAGACGCCTTCGGTTTTTCAATTCCTGCTTTAGTGTGGAATAAAACAGTACTGCAGACTCGTTTATTCAAGATCACAAAGTGATGATATTTCGCACATGCTCCATAATATTGATGTGCCACAGTCCAGGAGCTTTGTGTACCAAATGGAGGCAAGCATTCTTGCATAACTTTAATTATTTTTCAAATTAATTTTTGTTATCGTTGTCTTGCGAAAGTAGAATTAAAACAGTCATTTAATGCAAAATGAACGTTATTATGATGTTATTTTTTGCAAGACGGCTTACCACGTGATCCTTTTATTATTGAGGCTGGAGAGGACGGATAAACAAGCGATGCCAGCCTGTTGTGGACGCCTGACCTTTACGTTTGATCATTCCGCAAAACGAATTTCTTTTACTTAACAGATAATTTCTGTTTTTGTGCTGCTTCCCTAAGAATGTTTATTTTACCTCTGCGAGGGAGAAGTTCCGTGATTCTGTTCACTTATTTCCCTGAGTGTGTCTCGGGAGGATCGCTCAGCGGCAACGTGCTCGACTTGGAAGCAAGACGACATAGAGCAACACAGGTTTGATCCGCGGTTCCGTGCTTAGAAACCTCTGGGTATTAAGCACGCTATAAATAACCTATCCTATCATATCATGTAACAGGTACATGCATTGGAAGTTGTAGTCATTTTTGGTTTCACCTGTATTAACATATTAAAAAAACTCCAGTGATTGCCAAGATGACCCGAAGCCACTCAACTGATCACCCTAAAGCCCCACACATAGAAAAACATGCGCCTAGTCACCAATACAAGACCATGTATGAGTGCTAATTCCTCCATTGCTCATATATTATGCCTTTCGTTGGCCATTTACTTATGTCTTTCACCCCTGCTCCCACAACCTCCTACTCCTGCAGGCAACCTCTGACCCTTTTCATTAAGCAAGAAAAAAATAAAATATTTTGAGTACACCATTAACCCCCCAACCCTTCTTACACAGGGAGTGTAGTGTGCCTATGTTGCAATTATCACTCTCTCCAAGTTTTGCAGGATCTTTATGCAGATAAGAATGAATAAACTCCCGGTCCTAGAAGTATCAAGAAAATGGCTGAATATTCAGAAAGAGAAGAGAATATGTAGACTATGTAAAGACCCTATAGAAATGGAATCCCTTTGGCACATACTAACTGGATGGATGCCCCTCTATGCGAAAATATTACCATCATTATTACAGGCATCTGGCAGAGGGTTTACAAGAAATACTGGGTGAAACGTTCTGGTTAAATGGATTAAGTGGAAAAAGCTTGGGGAGAGCAATTGCATTGATCCAGGTATGGATGGCATTTGAGAAGTAGATACTGTTAAAGAAATGAAATAATATGCAATTAGATAGGACTGTCCATTGAGAAAGATATGATGATTTGAGTCCTTCTAAATGACATCTAGGTTGATGGATACCTCTTAGGCGTCAGGTTACTATACAGTTATGTAAATGATGAATTTTAGTGCTATGAAATATGTAATGTACAGACTAAATGAAATGTAAAAAAAAGTCTTTTTTTAAAATCGTTTATTTATGTCAAATGTTCAATGAACTAAAACACATTAAAAAAATAAAAAAATAAAAAAAATTACTTCATTGTTACATGTTGATTTTAATTATGTTTCCGCCCACTTCTCTGTAGTGTGAGATAAAGTTGGTTCCAAAGAGGTCTCGTTTAGAAAGCAGGCCTGGCGAGGACGATGATGGGGACGAAGAGTCCGACTGTGAAGATGAAACTTCTGCTAAGGCCAGATATTTCAGTTACGTAAAGCAAGGCTTGTATTTTGTAACAGAAATGGAGCGCTTCTCTCCACCTCGGAAACGTCCACGAACCATTACAAAAAACTACCGCTTGGTCAGTTTAAGATCTACAACTCCAGAGGAACTTTATCAGAGAAAGGTTAGTCTGAGTGATCCTTTCATGTCAATGATTTTATTTACTTGTAACAGGGGGATGTCCTACCATCAATATTTAGATATTTGCAACAATTTGTCTGCAATCTTATTCTCCTTTATCATTTATCACTGAGACAAGTACATATTAGTCTCACTAATAAACTGGGCGTAACATAGAAACACATTTGAGTTAATCAGTGTTTCAACAGCTTTTATTGTATAGCTGCAGGTGTTTTTTACTTTTTTATATACATGTTCTATTAGTAAGGACTTATTTTGTGTCCAGAAAAAGATACTCTGTGACTCTTTCCACATAATACCACATGTGTAGACAAAACAGCAATGATACAAAAACAAATGCAATTGCTAACGTGTACAACAGAGAACAATTAAATGTGTACAACAGAGGAAAATAAATAGTTCAATACTGCACATATAATGATTTCACATGTTGAAAACTTCTCCATTGTTAAACATACAGTAATTGTGCAGTGCAGACACAATCTTAAAAGTGGGACTGAGCTCGGCTTGAAAGTAGATTAAAGACCTAGTAGTGCAACAAAATTGCATGCGTATCAATAGTCGCAAGGGGTGTGTGGGGTGCCACGCTCCTTTGTAATGCCAGGCAGAAGGCTGACCTAGTGCTAGGTCGACGTCAGGATAATGAATCAAAGGCTTATGTTCTTGGTAAGGACTTTGAGGGCACGCAGGGTGCGGTGTCCAATGACGTTTCGGCTAGCAGGAGAAGTAGCCTTCTTCTAGGGCCAGGACAAGGTCTCCTTTGAAAGAGTTCCTAAGGGTATCTTCCCATTGGTGGGAGGTGGTAGTAGGAAAAGACCAATGACCATATCTAAGTGTCAATGAAGTGTCCCAAACAAAGTAGGAGGTGGAGGGAACTGCTGTTAACATGTAGGGCCAGATGGATCAGAATTGTTGGGGCCGCTGTGAACATCAATATGGTAGGAAATGAGTAAAGCGTCTGCCTGGAGAGAAGTGGATGCAGCGTGCTCCTGGAGAGCTCTGACCTCAAGAATCAGAGCGCATCAGTCTTTTCCTACTACCATCTCCCACCAATGGGAGCATACCCCAAGGAATGTTTTCAAGGGAGACCTTGTCCTGTCGCTACAAGAAGGCTACTCCCCCAACTAGCCGAAACATCACTGGACGCTGCACCCTGCGTGCCCTCAAAGTCCTTACCAAGAACATAAGCCTTTGATTCATTATCCTGACGTCGACCTACCACTAGGTCACTCTTCTGCCTGGCATCACAAAGGAGTGTGGCACCCCACACACCCCTTGGGACTATTGTTAAGCATGCAATTTTGTTGCACTGCTAGGTCTTTAACCTACTTTCAAGCCTAGCTGAGTCCCACTTTTAAGATTGTGTCTGCACTGCACTATTACTGTACGTTTAACAATGGAGAAGTTTTCAACATGTGAAATCACAATATGTGCAGTATTGAACTATTTATTTTCCTTTGTTTTACACATTTAATTTGTCTCTGTTGAACACGTTAGCAAATGCATTTGTTTTTTGTATCATTGCTGTTTTGTCTACACATGTGTTATTATGTGGAAAGAGTCAGAGAGTATCTTTTTCTGGACACAAAATAACTCCTTACTAATAAAACATGTATATAAAAAAGTAAAAAACACCTGCAGCTATACAATAAAAGCTGTTGACTTGATTGCCCCTTAGGGCGTGATTCCATGCCCGCCCCCCTCGACCCTAGGTAGTGCTGTGTGGGGTGGGCACAGAATCACAAGTCTTGAGTTATGATGAGAGGCGCCTCAGGAGTTCGGCCTAGCGCTTTGACAGTTGCACCTCTTGTCATAATTGACCAAAATACAGCCAGAAAATATTGTTTAGTTCGTTATGAAGCATTGCTCGAAAATATCAAGCTGACACTTGAAGGTAGGAAGCCAATATATTTATTATCATTTCTGTTCTCTACCAGCTTTGCTCATCATTATGCCTGCTATAATAACAGCAATAATAACGTAACATACTATCATATATATGGAAAGCATTATTGCATAAACTAAAAACATGATTGGCGTCTAACAAAGATCAAGTACAATTCATCATTTTAAAACACCAGCTTAAGCAATCATGGAGTTCATGTTATGTTTGTCTAAGCTATGCTATGGTAGATCAGGAGTGGAGTGACATAATAAAGTACGCCTTCAGTCTCACATATGCAAAAGTTCAACCAGCACACTTAAACTCACGATTTTCAGGCCTTGCTGTTCTGCATGCAAAGTGACCACGGGGACCTGCTGCTCTGACCTGCGATCGAAGGCACTTCCCACCCCCAGCTTCTGGTTTGCTCTCTGCTGCCTGCTGCCAAGGTTTTTATTAGCCTCAGTCTGTTGTGCTTTTTATATTACCATGCGTGACTTAGTCTACATATACTATGTGCGTCATTTCCGTGGCCTGGACAGAACGTCTACAGTCTGAACATGCTCTTGAGCTTAGCTTGCATTGCACCCATGATTTACCTATGTGAAAACTCAAGTGACGAGTACTGTCTTTTTTTCTTGATTATTTCCATTAGAATGCATGGGCTTCTGCTTGATGACCAAGCAAAGCGCTGTGTTCACCTCTAGCCTATTTCAAATGCCATTATATTGGATGCATTTTCTAAAGGGGTTTAGACGTGACATTTGCTTTGGACACTTTAACCGCACCTGTGGATTTTGGTACCCTGCTTCCTGTCCCTTGCTGCTTATCAGCGCAGAAGCATCTCTTGACTCTGCTACGAGCTCATCTAAAACAGGAAGCCGCCACTTGTGGTTGGCTTTCTTCTGTTGGAAAAGGAAAAGGGCAAACTGTTCGCCTTTAGCTGACCCTAACGGCACGTGTTTGTGAGTCTACAGTTAGTGTCTGATTTTGTCCTATAGAAGCCAAGCTTGCATTGTATGTGAATGCGTGCTATTTGCCAACAAATATCCATAGCTTATTACTATGATGGTGTCAGCGCCACGTGTATTTTCAAGGCATTAAGCCGTTGAAGACAAGAGGCTGCTATTCTATGGTTAGGAAGAGGAATCTATCTTGTCTTGTTAATCGCCTTTGCTAAAGCCATGGGACAGGCTATGCGCTTGCTCTTTGCTGAACCCACGAGCGTTATTCATCAATGGCAATATATTGTCTACAGCAATTGTCTAACTACGTCTTCTGACACTAGACCTTTTTTAAAAAAAAATGTTTTTATTAGGTTATTTATCATTGCAAGAGTTGTCATCACTAATGCTTCGGTGAAGACATCTCATTTTCATAACATAACCCCTCCCCCCCTTCACCACCCCGACCACCTTTTCTTGTGTTCAGTTCAACTGTGCCGGATAGCCGTCATGAGCTAATTGTGACTTCGTAGGAGGAAACTTCCTCCCTCGGTTGGACAGCGACACAGTGAGTGCCATCCATTGTTGCAGGTCGTCGCTGATGTCCAGTTTCTGCTGCCGACCATTTACAGAGATCTTCCCACCACAACGTGACGCTGGGGATATTGGGGCTTTTCCACCCCATGGCTATGCGTCTTTTCGCCAAAATGTACATCAAGTCCTTGAGCCTATTCAGAGGTTTGTTCTTCTTGCTTTTTTTGTATCTACCCAGGATGCACGCTTTGGGTGACTGTACGTCCAAGGTGATGTCTGCAGCAGCCACCTTAGTGGCGATTTGCGACCAGTAGGTTTGTAATGACCGGCAGCCCCAAAACATACCACTCGGAGTTCTTGGCATTTTGGGCATTCTATGGTTCTTGCCCCTTTGAATTTGGAGATGACCTCAGGTGTGACGTAAGCTCTGTTAATGATGTAAAATTGTATAAGTTGTTGACAGGCATTTCTGGATACTTTTTTGTGGTAGTGTGTTATGGATTCCCAGTCTTTGTCTTCGAATTGCTGGCCCAGTTCCTGTTCCCATTTCTCTTTGCACTTGAGGTTGTGCCTAGTTGTGCTGTCTAGCAAAGTCTCGTATAGCCTTGAGGTTTCGTGCCCTCTCTCAGCGGCGTTCAGCATGTTTTCTATGGGTTCATGCCTGGTTTCGAGGTTCTCCGGCCATCTATGCGAGAGCTTCTTCACCACCGCTCCGTGGAGTAGTAACTGCCCAGTTGGTATTCCCACGGACTCATGCAGCTCAGCAAACGTCAGGATGCCTTGGTCGTCCATCAGGTCGCTCATGGTGGCAATTCCGCAGGGCTCCCATATATTCCTTATCTCTTTCAGGCCTCCAGGTCTGCCTGTCATGATAGCTGCTATCAGGATCTCAGGGGAATATGGATTGTTAATTCCCATGACTTTGCAGGCTCGTTTCCAGATCTGGATCCCTAGTCTAATTAGGTAAGAGGTTGTGTTGGGCTGTCCCTGGCGGGGTCCAGAACAAGTCTCTTAGGAGCATATGGGAGATCGCTGGTTGCAGCAGCCGGGTGTCCCTTGTGGTTTCGTCTGCCATCCATTGTATTACGTGTTTCAGTTGGGCAGCTAGATAATATAATTCAAAGTTGGGGATTTTCAGGCCTCCCCTATCATAAGGTCTGTGTAGTACTTCTAGCGTGACTCTGTGCCTCCCGCCCTGCCATAGGAATCTTCTGCAGAGCTTGTTTAGTTCTTTGAAGAACTTCGGTGGGATGTTGAATGGGACATTAGTGAAAAAGTGTAGAAATCGGGGTAGTGCCACATCTTAAGAAGCCCTGCTCTTCCTGCCACTGAGAGCAGTAATTTGCCCCAGAATTCCATTGATTTCTCCAGGCTGTCCCTGGCTCTCACTGTGTTTAGGGCGTGTTCTGTTTTAGGATCTCTGTGTATGGAAATGCCAAGGTATTTGAAAGAGGTGGCCTTCCACTTAAAGGCCATGATTGGGAGACTGTCTTCTCTGGCTTCACCTAGGGCAGCTAGGGGAAATAAGCATGATTTGTCATGATTGATTTGTATCCCCGTGTATCTGTGGAACCCCTCTAAGGTCTCAAGTATGTATGGTAATATGTGTTCTGGGTTGTTTAAGTAGAGGAGCATATTGTCCGCATACATTGAGACTAGGTGGTCTCATTGTCTATCACTATGCCCCCGTCCCCATACTCTTGTCTTAGGTATGCTGCTACAGGTTCAATGGCTATGATGTACAGCATGGGGTAAAGTGGGCAACCCTGCCGGGTGCCTCTATAGAGGTGCCATTTATCCGGGTAGGTATTGTTTTTGCGTACCCTGGCTGTGGGATTGGTGTATACGAGTTTGTTCCACTTCAAGAAGGCAGGGTCTATTCCCATTTTGGTCATGGCGGGATGCAGCCAATTCCATCTGACTGAATCAAATGCCTTGGTGGCCACTGCGCATTCCCTGGCCTGCCGTTAGTGCTGTGTATGACATGGTGTAGCTTGCGCAGGTTTTCTGTAATGGATCGCCCAGGAACATAGCCCGATGATCATGATGGATCAGCAGCGGAATCGCCCTCCTCAGCCTCCTCGCAAGCAGTGCTGTTAGGATCTTATTGTCTGCGTTTACCAAGGATAAGGGCCTGTATGAGCCACGCTCTCCCCGTCTTTGCCCGGTTTCAGTAGTGGGATAATTACAGCTTTTCTCATGGTGTCAGGGACGGTACCTATTTCATATGCCTCGTTAAATACTTGGGCTAGGAGAGGTGCCAGGGTGTCCTCATATGTTTTATATGACTCCGCTAGGGAGCCGATCAGTTCCTCGGGCCTTACCGGACAGCAGGGATCTAATGGTGGGTATGACCTCCTCTGGTGTGATGGGTTCGTCCAGGGCCTCGGCCATTTGCATATTCCAGTGTAGGTACGTCTTCTATTTCAGTGTCTGTGGGTGACGGAGGATCTGTGTAGAGGGTCCGGTAGAACCCGGAGAACACCAAGTTTATCTCAGCCTGCGTGTGTGCTGTCATGCCGTCCAGCTTGCGGACCTGGCAGATGGGCTTCCTGGGAGACTCCCGTTTGTAGAGCCAATCTAGTAGCTTTCCCGGTTTGTCCCCGAGGGCGTGACTCCTTTCAGCGTGTTTTTTTTTTTTTTTATTATTTTTTTTTAAACTTTATTTTTGGGTTTTAATATACACATACAACAACGACCTTTGGTGATAGGTCAAAACAGCATAACAACATACAACGATATTGCGTTCATTACACTCACAATGCATTTTTCACAAGTTCTGGGGTCACCTTGCAATGGTACAAAGGGTCTCTAAGACAAAGTGCTCTGCTGAGGGTCCTGAAGATTGATCGGGGTCGGGCTCATAGCTGTGTCTTGGATTGCGGGTGGAGATTTAGAGGTGGGGACATCAGGTGTAGAGAGTAAATATTCAATGTAGGGAGCCCATATATCCGGGGGGCGTGCGTGTAGAGGGAGAGTCCGTAGAAACTCGGCATCCATGTCTTGGCAATACAGGATGTCGTTCTTCCACGCTGCCAGTGAGGGAAGGGGGCCGCGACCCCAGGTCAAGGCAATTCTCCTGCGGGCGAGCACCAGGAACAGAGAGGCGAGCCTTTTCCCGGGAGCCTGCAGGTGTTTGGTCATGCTCAGGAGGGCTATGGTCGGTTGCGGGGCAATCGTTTCACCGATCACATCACTCGTGTGCTGTAGGACCGCAGACCAAAAACGGGCCACGCCCGGGCACTGCCATGCGAGGTGAACAAAGTCAGCGTCTGGAAAAGCGCAACTCTCACAGTGATCGGAGGCGTCAGGGTGATGACGTCGCCTCTTTTGGGGAGTGTAATATGTTTGATGGATGAAGTTGAAGTGTATCTGCTTATATCGAGTGTTTAAAGCTACTTTTTGAGTTTGTTGGAGAATGTAGGACCATTCCACATCGGGTATCGTGATATGGAGTGCTCTTTCCCAGCGCAGTTTGGCATTGACAGCGGGTGTCGTAGTGTCAGCCAGCAGTAATCTATATATCGTGGAAACCAGCCGCCCCTCTCCCCTTGCTTGTATCACCCTGTGCAGGAGGGTCCACGTTGGGGGTTGCTTGGGGAATGATGGGAGGATAGCCCGCAGGGTGTGCCGTAGCCTGAAATAGAGAAAAATGTCGAGTGAAGTGTTGCCCCCTCTCTCCCTGATCGCCTGCGGCGTTATGAACATGCCCTCTGGGAAGAGGTCTCCCAGAGTTTGGATATTGGTTTTGTCCAGCCAGATCAGGAAGACTTTTTCATTAGTCAGAGGTATGCCGGGGATAAACCTGATGGGTAATAGCGGGGAGTATCTTATCTGTATTTCGTATTTGCGGGCTATTTTCTTCCAGATGGCGTATGTGGATTGGACTGTGTTTAGTGTGCTGTACGGAACCGATTGCTCGCTGAAAATGACAGCTGTCAAGAAGTTGGGCGATGCTAGGGCGCGCTCGACCTGAACGTGTGGTCGGATATATTCAGACGCATACCAGTGGCCAAGGAATTGGGCCTGGGCCGCCCAGTAGTATTTTTCTACATCTGGAAGCGCAAGGCCGCCCCGAGTCACCGGCAGCGTCAGCGTCGCATATGCGACTCGTGCCGGCTTGCCCGCCCATATTAATTCTAGGATGAGGGACTTGATTTTCTGAATAAAGGCGCGCGAGAGTATTAGGGGTATGTTTGTGAATAGATAGAGAAGCTTGGGGAGAATCACCATTTTGGTGAGCGAGACCCTCCCCCAGAGTGTTAACGGGAGGGACTTCCACCTTTGGACCCGCTCTTGAAGGGAGTGGAGCACCCGGCCGTAGTTGTCCTTAAAGATGTCATCATGATTAAGTGACATTAGGATCCCTAGATAGCGCACCTTGGAATTTTCCCACTTAAAGCCGTGGTCATCTCGAAACATAGGAGTGGATTCCGTGAGTGGAAATATTACCAATTTCGAGTGATTTATTTTGAGGCCAGATATGCCGCTAAATCGGATTACCTCACGCATAACTGGATTGAGGTTTGTCTGTGGGTCTTTGATGAAAAGCAGCACGTCGTCCGCATAAAGGGAGACGATCAGCTTGTGAGGGCCCAGGGTGATGCCCCTATCCGTTCGGCGCTCTCTCAGTCTTGACGCAAGTGGTTCCATGACTAGCGCGAAGATGAGGGCGGACAGGGGGCATCCCTGCCTAGTGCCACGCTCCAGTCTGATTCCGGGAGATCTAGTGCTACCGAGGGCGATATAGGAGCAGGGGTCGTTGTAAAGAAGAGAGACCAATTTGACAAAGGTTTTACCCAAGCCCATTTGTGTAAGAGTTGCAAAGAGGTAAGGCCACTCGACGGAGTCGAACGCCTTCTCGGCGTCTAACAGCACCGCTATGGCTTGCTGTGAGGGGTCCAAAGCGGCGATGACGCCGAAGAGTCGTCTAATGCCATATGTCGTGCTGCGGCCTGGGATAAATCCGGCTTGGTCTCCTAGGACCAGTGCGGGCATGAGGGGAAGGAGGCGGTTAGCGAGGATCTTGGCGAGGATCTTGTTATCTAAATTGATTAGTGAGATTGGCCTATAGGAAGCGCAATCGTCCTGTGGTTTGCCTACTTTATGCAGGAGAGTCACGTTGGCTTCACGGAGGTTGGGAGGGAGTATTCCGCGCTCCAGGGCTTCTTCGTATACTTGTAAGAGTATCGGGGCAATCACGGCAGCATGGCTTTTATAGAATTCGCCTGTCAAGCCGTCGGGACCAGGCGCCTTGGTGCTTGGGAGAGATTTTATTGTGTCTGTAATTTCTACTAAGGAGATGGGAGCATTTAGGGGTTCTCGTAATTCCTGGGTCACCCAGTACAGTTCTGTGTCGTTTAGGTAGTTCTGAATCTCTTCGGGGTTGCTAGCGGTGTGGGAACTATACAGGTTTTGGTAGAATTTATGAAATGTGTTGGTGATTCCCTCTTCGGTGTAGGATAGGGTTCCCTGCGCGTCTCGGATATATTCTACTCGGGGGGGAGTTTGATCCAGTCTCAGAAGGCGGGCTAGAAGCGCCCCGGGTTTCTGCCCCTCACCATACTGTCTGATCTTGTGTCTCCGGCTCAAAAATTTCAGTTCACGTTCTGCTGTCACCTGAAATTTATCTAGTTCAGTCTTTAGTTCGGCCTAAATCTGCCTGTCAGGGGATGTTGCCTGAACCTTTTCAAGAGCCTTCAAGCGTCGTTCACATTCCGCCAACTCACGCCTGACTAGCTTCAGGATACCGTTTTCTTTGGCCAAGCAGACACCCCTCACATAGCATTTAAATGACTCCCATAGAGTGCCGGCTGAATCGACTGAACCCTGGTTTGTTGCAAAAAAGGAGGTGATGTCCTGACGAAGCTCATCGGCGAAGATGGGATCTGAAAGTGAGCCGGGTTTGAACCTCCAGTTCACGGGAGGTCTTGGAGACTTAGACATTGTAAAGTCAAGTGTGACCATGGAGTGGTCGGAGAGGGATCGTGGTAAGATGTGGCATGGGCCCCACTCGAAAGGGCAGAGTGTTGATACCAAGAGATAGTCAATGCGGGAGCTGGTGTTATGGGCCGCTGAGTGAAAAGTATAATCTTGAGACTCCGGATGAGTGCGTCTCCAGATATCAGACAGGTCGAAGGCTTGACAGATCTCCGTGACTTGGCGGCTGGCTTTGGAAGCTCTGCTGTTGCAGCCGTGTGATTTATCAATGCGCGGGTCAAGCGGGGTGTTGAGATCAGCTCCCCACATCACTGTCGCCGAGGCGTATGTGCCCAGGTTGGGCATAATCCAGTTGAAGTTGCTCGGTCCGTCGACATTGGGGGCGTAGGTGTTTACCAGGACTACCTCTCTCCCAGCAAGCAGGCCCCTCACCAGCAGGAACCTGCCCTCCCCGTCCCTCTTAGAGCCGATCAGGCTGAAGCCGGCTTTTTTGTCAATTAGTATTGCCACCCCTCTCGCGTAGGAGGAGTATGAGGAGAAGTATCTGTGGCAGCCCCATGACCGGGCCCAGGATTGTTCCGCCGTTGGAGTCAAGTGGGTCTCTTGTAGCATAGCAATGTTGACTTTGTGCCGCCGTAGATATTGTAGAACTTTCCTGAGTTTAGAAGGCTGGTTCCCACCGCGGATGTTCCATGTAGCAATTTTAAGCGATCCCATATCGTAGCAGTCCAAAAGAGCGGGCTGGTGACCCCACGACCCCGTGGCACATATTAGGTATGCGGTTATCGCAAGGTGTGATACCTATTGCAGGTTTTGGCATAGGACTTCGAAATTGTAGAGTGCTAGAACGCAATTGCTGAAACAATAACATTTTGGAATTCTCGGGATCTCTCCCGTGTGCAGGCAACCCCCAACAGGCCTGCAGATTAGCCACCCCGTTTCCTCCGGGATGAGTAACTTTTGTAACCCCTCCCTGCGTGGGCAACCCCCAACTCGCCCATGGTATACCCACCCTTATCAGTTGAGCCACCGACAGTGCCGTGCTTGGGGCGCTAGACTCCTCGCAAGAGGCTGTGTGGCCCAGAGACAGTTAATCATATGATTCTGTGGGAACTGGTAGATGTCGCTGACATCGAAAGGATCTGCGTCGCCTCATTTTGCCGCGTTTGGGAGCATTTATGGTGGGTTCCTGCGTATGCGTTCGCCCCTGCGCGGGCTCTGGTTGTTGGGAGCCTGCCCACAGTTCCTCCGATCCAGGTACTCAGTGGCCTCCTCAGGCGAGGCGAAGAAGTGGGCTCTACCCTCATGCTGGATGCGGAGTTTGGCGGGGAACAGCATCGAGTAGAGAATCTGGTTGGCTTGAAGCCGCCGTTTGATTGCTGTGAAAGAGCGCCTCTGTGCTTGAACCGCGGGTGTGAAATCGGGAAAGAACTGAATCGAGTCGCCATCAAATTGGAGATTCCCTTTCTCTCTGGCTGCTCTAAGTATGGCATCGCGGTCCTTGTAATTAAGTAATCTGGCTATGATTGGGCGTGGGTTTGCCCCCGGGACCGGTCTGACCGTAGGGATTCTGTGCGCTCTTTCCACTATGAATAAATGTGAGAGAACCTCCGGGCCGAGCAGTTCGGAGCAAATACGTTCGACATGGTCCTCCATTTTGATTTGAAGTTGTTGCTCTCTTACTCCAATAATTCTGATGTTGTTCCTACGGGAACGGCCTTCTAGGTCTTCGTTCTTAGCAGCGATAGCTTTTATCTGGGATTCCAACGCCGAGACTCTAGTGGTCAGGGATGCTGTGCCATCGTCCAGACTGGACACACGCTGTTCGACAGTGTCCAGTCTCTCGGCGTGTTGATCGAGGCGATGTTGGATACGATCTACTTTGGACGACAAATTGTCAAGTTTGCTCCCCAGGCCACCTATACCGGCTTTTAAGTCCAATAGGATTTCCTTGATGCCGGGCTCAGGGATCTGGGCTTCTATGGAGCCTTCTTCCGCCGCTGGGGACGCTGGTCTGCTCGCGGTATTCGATGGCCTGGTGGCTGAGCTGGCCTCAAAATTGAGTTTTTTTTGGGACTTATCGTATTTCCCCATGCTGTGTGTTCCTCCAGGGCACTTTCACTGACCGGCTGAAGCGAGAATAGTATGGCCGCGGCAGTGTTTGGGGCTAGATGCTGAGCTCCCCATCGCGGCCAGGGGTGATCGGGCCGGGTGGCTCGTGCAGCGCTTCAACAGCCCAGCGGTCTCCGCTCCGCTCCGGGAGACCTCCGCCCTCGATGCCGCCAACGCGGTCCACCTCGCTCGGCGGTGTGCGTATGGTCGTGTGTTATTCGGCGTTGGGTCCTGTGGGCCAAGCGTCGGAGTACAGGCAGCAGAGGTGCCCGGCAGGGCTCTTACCTTCGTGTGGGTGTCCCCGGCCACGTCCCGGTGATCCTGCCACCCAAGGATTGCTGTACAGTGGGGCACAGCCGCGTCCCACATCCGCGGCGCCGTCTAGGCCCCGCACACTCGTGGGGACCGCCCCTCACGACCCTCGCCGGGCGCCGATTCCCACGGCTCCGAGGGGTCACCTCTCGCCTGCTGTGTCGTTTCACAGGTCCCGTGTTATGAGCTCCAGCTTCCCGTTCTCTCCTGGGTAGGGGGGTAGATGGAATTTCCTCGGGTCGTTGTCAGGATTCACGATGAGCGACTCTCTTGCCTCGGCCGAGCCCGTCACAAGGGCGCCGATGTCCGGCGAGCCGCGGCCTGCAACCAGACGCTCGTATCTCAGGCCGTGGATGGAGGAGCGAGTCCAGGAAAGCTTCGGGGGGCACCGCTCGACTTCGGAAGTCGGCTTCTGGCGATCAGCGGCTGAAACGGTCCCACAGAAAGGATGGATTAGACAGGATTAATTCTGGGCCTCACGGAGCTCCCTAGGAAGCCGCCATCTTGTTCGGCTCACTAGCGCCCTCCCTTTCAGCGTGTTTTGTATAGCTAAGTTTCCCTAATTTCTCCCAGTGCACCAAGCAAGCCTGCCTGAGCTCTACTATTTTTTATATATGGGCTGGGTCAGTGGAGGCCTCGGCTTCTAGCTCCCACAGTTCATCCTCAGTACGAGTAAGTGAGGCAACTATGGACCTCTGGGCTCTGCCTATGGTTGCAATCATTTCCCCTCTCATGACCACCTTGAACGCTTCCCACGCCATGCTAATGAGTTGCACACTATTTTCGTTTATTTGCCAATAGTCTAGCGTGCTTTTACAGATATGTTCGCAGAAGGCCTTATCTAGCAGGGCTTCGCCTCTGAGTCTCCACGTGGGCGCGGGGGGTCTGGACTCCAGCACTGTCCAGGTAGTTGTTAAAAGGGTGTGGTCTGACAGCACCCTGGCCAAGTATTGTGTTTCCCCGAACGAGGCCTGTTGTTCCTCCCTCACGAATATGTGATCAATTCTAGTGTGGACTGCGTGTTGGGGTGAGTAGTAGGAGTACTCTCTCTTGTCGGGGTGCTGTTCCCTCCATAAATCTCTGAGTGCGAGTTGTTGTGTTAGTGCTTTCAATATTTTGGCAGGTGGGGAGGGGCGGGTGTGTTTTCTGTCTGACCTATCTATCCTGGGGTCAAGGATACAATTGTGGCCCCCCCTCCATATCACGGGAGTATCTCTATATGGGCCAAGTCGTTGGTATAGTGAATTGGAAAAGACAGTGGCATCATGATTGGGGGCATAAGAGTTGATCAGGCAGACTTCCCTTCCCTCGATGGTGCCATGTATCAGGGCCATCCTACCTTCATTGTCCGTTTTCGTGTGCATCAATTTTATGGGAATGGTTGGGGCCATCCAGATTAGGACACCTCTTGCGTATATACAGTACGTGGTGCCTATCAGTGTACCTCTCCAGGTTTTGGCCAATGCTGCTACTTTTCGTGCATCTAGATGGGTCTCCTATAGGAGGGCGGTCCCGACCTTACTTCGTTTAATGAATGTGTGGATTCGGTGTTGCTTGACGTAACTGTTCATTCCTCGGACGTTCCAAGTCATGATTCTGATTTTATCAGCCATGGATTATATGTGACCAAATGTTCAAGGGTGGTGTTCTCGGCATGTCCCCTTTCGCTTAAGCCGATTTACAATGCTTAGGGTGGTATTGGTTCCTCTGTGTGCAATTCCCCAACAACAAAATTAACTCCCAAATTCCCTTTCCCTCAAACTGTAAACTCCTTTGTAACATAACATGTCTAGCGAGGTTCCCCCCGTTCTGACTATCCCGTTTCCGCCCCATTGGACCTCTTGTTGGTCCCATTGGTGCCCTACGGGCAGGTTAAATGTACCCAAACTACTTCTGGGGGCAGAAGAAATCCGCTTTGGCTGCTGTTGTGTTAAGAGCAGTCTGTATCCAGTGTGGCTCCTGTTCGGATCAATCCTGCTGTGTCAAAATGTGGGTTCTATCTTCCTGGTGTGTGCTTTTGTCCAGCTACCAGTTACCAGTGGTCACTTAGTTTGCAGGTTGCCTTGGTTTGCGTTCTTTCACCTCGAGGTCAGGGAATTGCTCTCTGTCCATCCGCTTTCTGGCTTCAGCTGGAGTATCAAACAGGTGTGCTTTGTTTTTGTGTAGCACTTAATTTTGCTGGATATAGGAGAATATAGCGCACTCCTGCATTTTTCAGTCTTGCTTTACTGTAGATGAATTGGGCTCTGGCCATTTGGACTTGGAAGGTATAGTCTGTATATATGGCTATCTTTGCCGAGTCTCTTTGTATGCAGCCGCCCGAACGCGAGAAGGCTAGGATCGTCTCCCTATTTCTGTAATTAAGGACCTTTGCAATTATTGGCCTGGGAGAAGAACCCTGGGGGTGGCTGTTTAGCAAGAGATCGATGGGCCCTTTCGATGGTGAAGCCTTGTGAAAGTGTCCCCACGCCGATTTCTTGCAACAGGAGATCCTCAACATAGTTTGTGGGGTTGCTTCCTTCAATGCCTTCCGGCAGGCCCAAAATTCTAAGGTTATTTCGGCGAGCCCGCCCTTCGGCCTCATCTGCTCTGTCCTCAAGGTTTTTCACTTTCTGCACCAGTTCATCGACCTTCCTTAGGAGTTGGGTTTTGGTCTCTGTATTCTCCCGAACCTGGGTTTCCAGCACCTCGGTTCTGCCCGCTATAGAGCGGACATCTTGGCGCAGCAGGTTTAGGTCGATTGCCACTGCGTCTATTTTATTTTCCATTGTCTTCTGGACTGTTTTAATGGCCTCAAGGAGCTGTGAGTTGGTCGGTTCAGGAGGCTCTGTTAGCGTAGTCACGGCGTCGGCGGCGCTGGTATCTGATCTAGATATACCACCGACCGTGTAGGTCTCCATGGTGGTCTGCTTCTGTTTGCTTCTTCCACCTTTTGCAGTCATTACACTGTAGGCGGGTGGGCTTGCCTATTCTCTAAACCAGCTGTTCCAATCGTGGTGATGGTGCTATGTCTAGTGTTGGGCCTTCTGCAGCGCACTCCAATTTTTCTTGGTGTCTCCTGGTGGTCTCAATGTTTTCAGGGGGCTGTGCAGTTCTCTAACGTACCCCATGGTGCGGTGGATGGGTTCCTGGGCCTGCTATTGGGGTACCCTGCGCCTGTGATCTTCAGCTCTGCTCACGTGGGGGCCCCTCTGGCAGCATCCAGCTAATTGCCTTAGTTTCAGTGAGCTCTGTGTGGTATATGGCACCCGGGAGTGTTGTACCTCTTTGGGATGCGGTACGGCTTCCAACGCTACATGTGGGGCAGCTGATGCACAATGATGAAGTGTGTGGGTAATGCTCGTCTCCGGCGCCCTCAGCGCGGGCTATGGCACTTCCTCTCGTCGAGCGCAGCTCCAGACCCAGCCCAGCTTGAGGCGCCGGCCTCTGCGTGCCTGATGTACGCGGGAGCCCGGCGGAGGAAGGGGGACGGCCCGCTCCGCGGTCTCAGTGGATGCAGCCAACTCAGCAGGGCCCCCCCCCGCAGGCGTCTGCCTCACGATACACCAGGCTTCCCCTGCACTGGCGCCGTGCTGCCGCTGTGGCTCGCCCCGCTTGTGTCGTCCTGCCGGGTGCTCCCTCCTCGTTCCTGGTACTCCTACCGCGCTCGTTGGGCAGTCTTACTCGGGGCGCTGCTGTGCCGTTCCTCCCGGGGGCAACGCGACGCCGTTGGTGGCACGGGCCCCATCCGCTCTGTGGTGCCTCTGCTGCTCCCTTGGCCTCCCAGGTCAGTTGACTCATTCAGGCCGATCCGGGCCTCCGGGCAGGCTATGCTCCTGTTCGGCTCAGGTGCGGGCTTCTCACCCGGCTCTGGGTCCCCCATAGAGTCACGCCTGTACAATCTGATGGCTCTAGGTGTCCGCCGCTCCTGCCAGGCATCCTGGGTCTCCTCTCTCTGCACTGCGCTAGCCGCTCACGTGGGAGGTGCCATTTTCCGTGTTACGCAGTATTCTCTCAACTTGGCGCCCTGTCCCGGGAGAGATACGTGGACGCTTCGGTCTTTGGGCACAGCTGCCCAGGGCACCCAAGCAGCACTTCTGAAGGCTCTCTAGGTTCGGGCCGGGCAAAAACGACGGTTTACAGCAGTATTTTGGTTGCATCGATGGAGCTCTCTGGATGTGCGACCTTCCTACATGGCAGTTAGCCAGGCCCCCTGGCCCTTCTGACACTAGACCTTGTGCAACCGTGTACTTTGTATTCTGTGGCACAGCTGTCTTAGCTCCTTCGTAACATTTGTAAATCATGACACTGTTGGAACACTGATTAGCTCAAATGTGTGTTTCTATGTTACGCCCAGGTTATTAGTGAGACTAATATGCACTTGTCTCAGTGAAACATGATAAAGGAGAATAAGATTGCATAAAAATGGTTGCAAATATCTAAATATCGATGCTAGGGCACCCCGCACCCCACTGTTCCAATACATTCTTAGCCCACAGTCCTGCCAGTTTTAGGGCTGTCCCTTCAGTTACAATGATTTTATTTACTACTGAATTCCTTCATGAACATTTTAAAGCAAATATTATTTTAAGGTTCATAAAAAATGGCGTATGTTGAAATTGCTTTCTACTGAAAATGGAGTTTGTATTTAAAAACAAAAGTGTCCATGTGGTTCTAATATCTGATATTTAAATTAAAGTTTCTTTGTGTCCCCTTTTTTCCTCTTTTTTTTTTTTTAAACTTTGGTTTTATTGGTAGTTTTTAGAAAGAAAATACAAACGGCAACGCTGGGAGCGTTGTAATCATCACTTTTAACATTGTCATAAAACCCCCAGGTTCCCTCCCCCCCTCCCCCCACCCCAACTCCTCCCCTCCCCCCAGATCAGAGTCACTTCAAAAGTCGAACAGCTGGAGCTGTCATCGTTGCTCGTTGTACGTTGCCACAGAGGTATGCTATACTCTCGCGTCCAAGTTGGCTGAGTGAGATCCGCTTTCTCCCGGGTCCTGGGCTACTCCTACATCCTTGATTCAAGCGTTCCAAACCCACCCCCCCGCCATCTCGCCAGAGTATTCTCATATTGTCAGTGGGGGTCCCAACCCCATGCCCCATAGACCCCATACCAGTTAACCTGAAAGGGGCCCAATTCATTATTTACCATGGCCGTTAATTTGTCCATTAAGAACATGTTTTTGAGTTTCTTAAGCCAATCTTCTTTGGATGGGGTCTCTGGGCTCTTCCACCTTTGTGCAAGGGCCACTCTACCCGCTCGCAACATCGTCTCCCACATTCTTGGGTACCTATACAGTTCGGTGTCCTCCGGGGGGAGGCCCAGCAACATCGTTAGGGGGTTGAGTGGGATTAGTTCCTCGGTGACCTCGGCCATCCACCCCCGTACCTTCTCCCAGTACTCCTGCACCTTGGGGCAGGACCACCACATATGCCCCCTCGACCCCACTTGGCCACAACCCCTTGGGCATCTGGGGGACACTCCCGAAAACATCTTGGACAGTTTCAACGGGTCCCTGTGCCAGCCCTGTAGAATCTTGAAGTTGTGCTCCATGTCCGATGTAAATAGGTTCCCATGAAATGCTATCTTAAAGACTTTGGACCACACCTCCTCTGAGAGTGGTTCTCCTGCCAGGTCGTCCCAAAACCCTCGAAACCCTCTTCTCCCCTCCAGGTTAACAGTGTTCAGTATTTGGTACATTTTGGAGACCGCACCCTTCCTTGATGTGGCCGTGTCCAGAAACTTTTCGAAGGGGGTCAGCTGTCTCCGTAGGTTCTGGCCCCATGTTTGGTCACAAAGGATGCCTTTCAGGCGCAGATATTCAAAGATTGAAAGGGACTCCCGCCCCAGTGCATCTCGCAGGGCCTCGTATTCGAGGAACTCGCCCTCTTTGAACAGTTGTCCCGCCCATTCCAGACCCCCGTCCGACCAGGACTGGGCACTCCTGAATCCCCTGCTACCTAGTTTGAGCGGGTGGCCCCAAAGCGAAGACATTGGAGAGGGCCATGTCGTGAGGTATGAGGTTGTGGGTCCCTCTTTCCAGATTGTCCAAAGTATTCCCAGGGTTGGGTGGGCCCTCAGTTTTCTAGGGATGAATCTACGCGGCAGCCACAGGAGGTCGCGCACTTTCAGAGGGTGGGCGTCCATGTCCTCCAGGTATGACCAGTAGGTGCCCATCCCCTCCTTCATGTGCTCCAGCAAGACCCGCAGCTGGGCGGCCCGGTAGTAAAGGAGAAAGTCCGGTAGTCCGAACCCGCCCTCCTCTCTGGGCAGTGTTAGGGTGGCCTTTCCTATCCTCAGGGCCCTCCCTTGCCATATAAACTCGCGGATTGCTTTTTGTAGATCACGGAGCAACTGGGCAGGGACCTCCGTTGGGAGTGCGGTGAATAAATATAGTAATCTCGGCAGAACGTTCATCTTTATCGCTGTCATGCGCCCATACCAGGACAGAATCATACCATCCCATCTCCTCAGGTCAGACGTAACCCCCGCCAAGATAGGCCCATAGTTCACCGGGGCCAATCTCGAGAGATCTCTAGTCAGGGTTACCCCCAAGTACCTGATGGAATCCTTTCCCACCGCAATCCCCGCACACCTGTCCCGGGGGTCCAACCACGGGTCCTGGACCCTCATGGGTAGGAGCTTTGATTTTGCTGCATTTATTCTTAGTCCCGAGAACTGCCCGAAGGCTGTCATCAGACGCAGTAGGGGGGGAAGCGAGGAGCTGGGATCCACCAAGTACGCTAGGATGTCGTCAGCAAACAGGGAGAGCTTGAACTCTACTTCTCCCCTTTTGATCCCTTTGATGTCGGGGCGAGCCCGGACTGCTATGGCCAGAGGTTCCATCGTCAGGACGTATATTAACGGAGAGAGTGGGCACCCCTGTCGTGTTCCCCTCGTGAGGGGGAATGAGTCGGAGAGTTCTCCGTTCACCTGCACTCTCGCTGTTGGGGCTCCATAGAGGGCGGAGACCCAGGTCCTGACGTGAGGCCCGAAGCCCATTGGACGGAGGAGGAGTTGCATGTACCTCCACTCGACCCTGTCGAATGCCTTCTCGGAGTCCAAGGAAAGCAAACTAGCCTCTAGGTCTGATTCCTGGGCATAGTGGATTAGGTCAATAGTCTTCCTGATATTATCCGAGCCCTGCCTGCCCTTCACGAACCCCACTTGATCCCCGTGTACTAATTTGGGCATTATCCCCTCCAACCGTTTACCCATCACCTTGGCTAAGATCTTAACATCTATATTTAAGAGGGAGATCGGGCGGTAGGAGGAGCAGTCAGTGGGGTCTTTTCCTTCCTTGGGCAATACCACTATGATGGCTCTCATCATCGTTTCCGGCAGGGTGCCCCCCTCCAGTACTGCATTGAACACCCTCGCCAGGTGTGTGGCCAAAGTGGACCGGAACCTCTTGTAGAAGTATACTGAGAACCCATCTTCCCCCGGGGACGTTCCCACCTTCATCCCACCGATTGCATTCTCCACCTCCTCCTCTGTGACCCCTCCCTCTAGACCTTCTGCCATTTCGCCCGTCAGGGACGGGATCTGGATGGAGTCCAGGAACTCCTCAATCTGAGTGTCTTCCCCGGCATATTCTGACGAATATAGTTGTTCATAGTAACGCCGAAAAGCCGCTCCTATGACTGGGGTGCTACGGTCTAGTGAGCCCTGTTCGTTCCTGATCGCCCTCACCATTCTGCTTCTCTGGACCTCTCTAAGTTTCCAGGCCAGGATTTTATCGGCTCTATCCCCCTTCTCATAGTATTTTTGTTTCACTAGCTGGAGGTTGCGCTCAGTTTTATGCAACAAGAGATCTTTCAGTTGAAGTTTGTAATTTTCTAGGGCAGTGATCTGTTCCATAGCCAAGGGTGCCTCCGGGGGGCCTCCCGGCTGGAGCTGTGCGATCTTTTCCCTAAGGGATTTTTCCCGGGCCTCCCTTTCCCTTTTTTTCTGAGCCCCCATTCTTATGAGAACCCCGCGTAAGGTCGCCTTGAAGGCGTCCCACAGCACATGCGCACCCACCTCGCCATTGTCGTTCAGTTTGAAGTATTCCATAATGGCGTCCTGCACTTCCTGCGCCAGGACATCGTCCTTCAGCAGGGAGTCGTTGCACTTCCATCGCCCTTTTCTGCCACCTCGCCATTCCCCTATAATGGTGGTACGGACCAGGTCGTGGTCGGACCAGGGGACCGGGTCAACCTCATAGCCAGAGACATATGGGCGCAGGGACTCGTCTACCAGGATGTAGTCTATTCGGGAGTATGATGTGTGGATTGCAGAATAGTATGTGAAGGAGGGGTGTTCTGCCCTAGGGGTCGGGATGGTGTCCACTAGGCCCAGCTCTGTGTTGACCCTTTGGAAGGAGCGGGCCATAATTTCGTCTGCAGCCCTGTTGGGTTGGGATTCCAAGCGTTTCCTATCAACTTTCGGGTCCAGGACCATGTTAAAGTCCCCCCCCCCCACCACCATCAACCCGCTTACGAATAATTTCAATCTGTTCTTCACTTCCTCCCAAAATTGCGCCTGGCCTTCGTTGGGGCTGTACACAACTGCAAGTGTTAAGGGGGAGCCCCGCAGGGAGCCCCTCGTCAGCAGGAACCGTCCCTCTGGATCTTTCAATGAGGCTTCTACTTCAAAGCCAATGTCCCTCGCTAGCACTATGGCCACCCCCCTTTTTTTGGTCTTGTGGGAGGCGCTGAGGACTTCCCCAATCCCCCCCCCCGTAGCCTTGGTTCTTTCCCCCTTGCCCAGTGCGTCTCCTGAAGGAAAAGCATGTCTAGTTTAGCCCTCCTGAATTCCCTGCAAACCAGGGATCTTTTGGTGGGGGTGTTCAGCCCCCTCACGTTAAGGGAGCCCACGCCCAGGGTAGGCAGATCATCAGCCATTGTCTAAGATTAACCAGCTACTGGATAGCTGACTCGTGGCACTTTCCTTGTCCGGCTCTTTTCGTGTTATCCTCTGATCTCCCATTTCCCTTCCTCCCCCTCCCCCCCAGGTGGTCCTGAAACCTTTCCCCAACTGACCCCTGGTCCCCCCTGTGAACGTGACCACATCAACAAACCCCCTACCCCCCTCCCCCCACCCCGGCGTCCAGCCAAACAGTTCTACCATTATTGGTAGCTGGCCGGACCACCAGCCTACCGCCTCCTGCTGGGTGAATATCCATATTAGAGCCTCCATGAGCCCCCCTCCCCCCCTCAATGTAACTCTCATACTTGCTGTTTCGGGAGGATCCACATAAGTTCGGACCCCATGGTCCTGGAGTTCGGCCTGTCTGCGGGTCGAAACAGATGGTGAGTCCCCGTGATGAATTCTTTACACAGTTCCCCCGAGGCTGATGTCGCCTGCCGTGAGATGCCTCAGCACCCTTCCTCCCCCGGGTCCGACAGTCCCGCTCCACCCTGGCCGGGTTCCGTGTCATTCCTGTCCGTCGATGGGGACGGTGGGTTCAATTTTTTAAATTTCCGTGGGCCAGTCTTTTTTCTCCTCTCTCCTCGTGACCGGCGCGCTCTGGCTTCATCCGCGGCGAACCCGGAGGGTTCCCTCCGCGGGGTCGGGTCCGTTGCGTATTCCTGTATGGCTCCCCTTATATCTTCCTCTGTAATCAGGTTCACTCGTTGGCCTTCGTATTCAAGCGTGAGGGAGAAGGGGTACCCCCATCTGTAGCGCACCCCCTTCGTTTTCAGCATCTGGGTCAGCGGGCGGCACATTCTCCGTTTGGCCAGCGTGTATGATGAGAGGTCCTGGAAAATGGCCACCTGAGCGTTGTTATAGGTTATCTCGGGATTTCCTTGCCTCCTCTAGAACCTTTGCTTTTTCAGTATAGTAGTGAAAGCGGACCAGAATTGACCGGGGGGCCCCCAGCTCTTCCCCCCGCTCTATGGATCCGATCAAACGTCGGTTCGGTTGTCATCTCATCCGAGAAGAGGAGGGTTATGATGTCCTTCACCACCCGGGTCAAGTCTCTTTCCGTCTCCCCCTCCGACTCCGGCACCCCAAAAATTCTGAGGTTGTTCCTCCGCTCTCTGTTTTCAAAGTCGTCCATTTGTCTTGCCCTCTCCTCATCTCTCTCTTCCAGGGCCGTTAGTCTCAGGGCCGTGTCCAGCTCCTGGGTCGCTGCTGAGGACTGGTTGGACTCTAGTTGTGACAGTCTATCCTCGACTTTGTCCACTCTGCGGTCCATGTTTTCAATTTTTTGGGCGGTGTCTGCCCGCATGTCCCTAATCTCCTGCAAGACCGAGGCAAAGCCCTTTTCCATGGTGAGGGCGGGCAGGGGTGGGGTCTCGGAATGGGACATGCCGGTCTGTCGGTCCGGGTCGCTGTTCTCCCTGCTGGTGACTTGGTAGCGGTACTCCTGGAGGGTATGGCGCCAACTCATTCGGTCCTCCTACTTCTCCCCTCCGCTGGTGCGCCCCTGGGGGCAAGGGACAGAGCCCGGACGGGGAGCGCGCTCTCTCTCCTTCTGGTGTGGCCCTCTGTGGGGGGCCTCTCGTGGGCGGGCACTCACCCCACCAGACCTCCGGTGGGGGCCTCACACCCCCTCCCCCCCTTGTGTCCTCTGACTTTGGTCAGCAGTTCTTAGGGTGGGGGGGAGCGGCCATGGATGTCCAATAGCGGTCTGTTGGGGGGCTCTCAGGTGTGATTCCCCCCGCGAGAGCCCCCAGGCGGGCACTCGCCCTGGGATAGAGCCCAGGGGCCTCCACCTAGGGAAGTGATGAGCTCGAGGATACTCTCCTCCAAATGTTTTGTGTCACCTCCAGGACTGGGGACGTTTTCCCCCTCGTCTTCCTGACTTTTTTTTTTTTTTTTTTGGGCTCGACGGGGGGGGCGGGGGGGGCAGGGCCGACTCGCCCCTCCGAGCCCTCCGGTGCGCCCCGCGCCTGGTCCCCCTGGGTCCTTGAGGGTTGCGTGGGGGCTGGGGCGGGCTCCCCCCACCTACCTCGGCTCTGAACTCGGGAGCGCGGGCAGGCCGCCTCTCCTTAAGCGGGTCGCAGCCCGCGTATCTTCCGGCTCCTCAGCGGGGGACTTCCCCCCCGACGGCTCCTTGGTCAGGTGCTGCAGGTGTCGCCGGCGGGTCTTCTGCCGGGGCGCCGGCGTGCTCCGTGTTCGGGGAGGAGAGGGGGTCGTGCGCGCCTTCGAATCCAGGCCGCCGGCGCACGCCACTTCCTCCCTCGATGGTCGAGACGCTGCCTGGGGCTCTCCGGGGCTCCTCCCTTCGGGCCGCAAGGCTCGTTCTCGGGCACTCGGGGGTCCCCAGATGCCGCTCTTTCGCCCCGGGGGGCACCCGAGGTTCACGGGTTCCGCGGACCGTGAATGTCCCGTAGGGGGGTCGCGGGGGGGGCTCAATCCCTCTGCTTAGCCCAGTTACGGCGGGAGCGGCGTGCTCAGGCTGCCATTGCCTGTGCGCCCCCTGGCGGCCTCTCCTTTTTTCCTCTTTAACGTAGTTCACTTCTTAGTTTATTATTGTCTGGATATCCTTATTAAATTCCACCTTCGTTCTCCCCTCTGATCCTTCTTCTGCCCTGCATAGATGTTAACCTCTTTTTTCCTTTCCTGTTCCTTTTTTTTTGGTTCCTGTTGCTTGTAAATGGCTCTTTTTTAATGATGCATTTGGAAAATTATAATAAGCTCTCTACTCAAGACCACCATGGGTGGACGACAAACAGATGTTAGTCTTAATAGAGAATTAGCTCTGTTACATCAACACTTCTAAATTCGATGATAATAAAGCAAATCAGATATAATTAAGATCTCACCTTGACAGACAGTAGAATACCAAAATGGAAGAGCCAATGCTGAAGCTGAAAGCCCCCCCGACCGACCTTTCTCTCCCAGGCCGGAAAGTTATAACCCGGGGGAAAAGGACACGACCGTCAGGGAAACCTTCTGGGGAAGAAAACCTTGGATGAGTTTGAGATACGGAAAATCTGGGTTGTCGTGCAGATGGTGTTCAGGCACGGCTGAATAGAACAGGACACGGGAAGGCTTCTTCTAATGACAGAGAAACAAAGGAGGTGAGAGGGGTTCTTTGAGAAAGAAGGAAATTAGGACGAAATAGTAGAGAGAGCCGGGAAAGATTCTCTCACCTCTAGGCGTGAGAATAATTACGAATCAGAAGCGAGTTCTTGAAGACTGGATCCGGAGTGAAAGAGAGGCAGGTTATCTATAACAGACAGAAGGGTAAGTACGGGCGAGATGGGAGAAATAATTCTCTACCGATAAATAGAAGGAACGCACACCTGAGACGGTGTAGAGAGAGAAGCAATACCCGAAAGGGCGATGTTGCGCTAGAAAGGAGGACAAGAGTTCGATAATCTGGAACAAGTAATAGAGGCGTTTGGGCAAAGAGGAATTCCCACTGAGGCGATCTGAAAAGAGCAGAGGCACAGAGTTAGATATACCAGGTAAGGAATGGGTCTGAAGAGAAAGCAAAGTACGGGAACACCTAGAAGCGAACTCACGGAGCGCCTGCAACAACAGTAGCAACACGAAGGGCGTTCGTTCTCTGTTCAGTATAAGGGATCATGTGAGCGATCCTCGGCGTCTCTTGCGGACGTGTAAACACTGAACCGCTGCTCTCCGCCCAGGTAATACGATGGTCCTCCATCTTGGAAGTACAATATCTAAGCAAACCGCATAAGCGGCTATGGGACCAAAGAGACCAACGGCCAATATGTGTAACAAGCTCACTGTTTAGTTGTTACAGCCATAGAGTGATTCCCTTGAGGTAAGGTCCACAGATGACATGGCAAAGGCTTCAGTCGAAGGCATGGAATGTGGGGAAATACCAGGTCGGTTGAATGTTATCCCAAATATACAGATTACATTTTAAGACCCTTTTATGTGCTGTATTATTTTTAATGAAAAATAAACAAGGTCACTCAGCTTGGTACCTTGGTACCTTTGCACCTTTGCAATGACTTTTTGGTGATTTCCATTAAATAATGAATATTTCAAAATAATCTAGTATCGGCCATACTCTACAATTTTCAAATGTCCCTTCCTTGGGGATTGCTCAGTATTCACGCAAGGTTATTTCCTTCACAAAAACTTCATAAACATATCAAGCGATTGTTTAATATCTAGGAAATTAATGTCTACAAAGGATCTACACCTTGATATTTATTTTCTTTGCTATTGGTCTCACGAATGTGGCAGAAGTTTTATTGCTCCACAAAAACTGAATGGCCACCTTTGGAATCATTGAATCCCTTGGTTCACAAAATTAACAAAGGTTCAATGGCTTTGCACAAACTCACGGATCAATTAACAATATTAACAAAAGTAAAATAGCCTAGCAAGAAAATGACTCGCCTGGTAACAAATGCGGAAGAGCAAAGAAACAAAATGTCTGGCCAGCATGTGTTTCACGGCAGGCAAGCAAAATATGTTGAAGTACTTTAAGATTGTTTCTAGACAATAGGCAGGTATGGGTTAGGCCTGTAAAATGGCACAGACCTTGTAGCGGAGCTGCATAGTAGGATAGTTTTCTGGCTGAAGTTGAAGAGGGACCCCAAAGGAGGAGATCTAGACCAAGATTTGATCATTGTAAGGAACTCATGGTGGCAACAGTAAAGACAGACATAAGTGATCACAGTTCAAGGGTGTTTATTAAACTGTATGCAGGTTAGAAAAATGCCTAATCTAAACCTAAATCTAAGATGGGAGCAAGCTTCTACCATCAAATGAAAATAAGGCAGTCCTAGTGACATTGTGTCAAATAAAAACAGCCTATACTAAGAAACCTATTGCCAAACCTTACAACTAATACAAAAAGAGTGTGGTGTCGTTTTCAAGATAAGAAAGAAGTGTTCACAAATAATATGTCAGGATGTGGTAGCTTGAATCTCCCTCCCCACGTTTTGAGCACTGGGTAAAGTGGGATCCTGGAGCCCAGCACACTCGCGAGCTTCCCCAGCACGAGACAACAGTTCCACTTGCAGCTATCAGGATTGTCGATGGCCAAGTCTCGTTTCACTTGAAAGTCTCTTGCCTTTGAGGACCTGATGTATTATTTTAACAAAAACTACATTTCTCCAGCATGGGGTCTGGCATGGATTCACATGCTCATGAATATTCCCCGTCGTCAGGCTGGGAATCCTCGGTAAAGAAAAAACCAGTATCAGTTTCGTTTCTGATCTGTCTTTCGTAGTAATAACCAATCACTGGTCTCTGCGTCATACTGACCACAGCCAATGACTGCCCTCTACCTAAGCACCGCCTCTGGCAGCCATCTTCAGATTTTTACCGCACGTTCATGTGTTGGGATCCTCGTGCTATTGCTCTCGAGCGTTAGTGCTATTTTTTCACGTTTTTTCTCAAAAACTTCGTTTTTTCGGTCAAAAGAGCCTCAAGCTCCACCGACTCTCCATCCGATCAACGGGGACCCGTGTTGGATTCGTCTGCGCCCCTCAAGGGTGAAGATTTCGTCGAGCTACGCTTTTGGAGGACTCCAGAAGCTTCTCAGGCCCGGACATGGCCCAGGGGAAGGGAAGCTCGACGCCCGGAAAGCTGTTCAGGATCTGCCCTGGAAGCCAGCTGCAGAACGTCTTTAAGGAGGACGAACACTCCTTTTGTCTCTACTGCTTACATGAGGACAAGACGCACGTGGAGAAGGACTGTGCGTTTTGCGGCAATATGTCGGAGCGGACCATGAAGGACCGCCATCAACGTCTCGCCAACTGGCTGGAAGGGAAGAGCCCGTCAGGCGAGAAGAGGAGGAAGAAATCCGAGCGGTCTTCTAAGACCTTTGAAGACGCCCCGGCGACGGGGGTCCAACACAAGGCCAAGCACCGAGAGTCCGCTGGCACCGGGAGCGCCGAACGGTCGGGCTCTACGGGCGACAGGCAGGGCGCACCCTCCCCGGCACCATCAGCCACGAGCCAACGCTCTGGGTCGGGTAAGAGGAAGGGCGAGCACCCGGCGAAGCTCCTGGAGAGGCCCC
This sequence comes from Ambystoma mexicanum, assembly GCF_040938575.1. Classification (NCBI taxonomy): domain Eukaryota; kingdom Metazoa; phylum Chordata; class Amphibia; order Caudata; family Ambystomatidae; genus Ambystoma; species Ambystoma mexicanum. The sequence continues at coordinate 411,732,223 of NC_090927.1, forward strand.
GGTCGAGCTCGAAGGCCCCATCGGAGGGGGAGCGAGGCAGTGTCCCCCCCCTCAAGCATAAGGCGGTGAGCGCACCTAAGGTGGTGAAGGCCTTATTCCATCCGGCCAAGCCCTCCATCGATACTGTCGCGGCGGCCCTGGCTCAGCCTGTGGAGGCTACACCAGTGGTGGCGACCTCGGGGCTCAGAGTCTCCCTGCCACCTCGGAGGGAGTCCTCTTTTGTGCCCATCGATAGGACCCCCGTGAAATCCCCGGCGGAGAAGAAAAAGGGGGGGCAGGGCGTCGTCGTAGATTCGGCCTCAACCTCGGAGGAAGAGCTGATCGAGGTCTTAAGCCACAGCCTTGGCGTGGAAGAAGACCGGCCCGTCGGGATGGATCCCGACGCAGGTGACGACGACATCGTCGAGGGTGCCGACGGGGCCCCTGATCGCCCGTCGGATTCCCCTCTGCCAGCGCCGCAAGACAACTCGGCGGCCATTTTGTTGGCTATACAGTCCTTATGCTCAGAGATAAGGACGAGACTACCGTTGCCGACGGAGGAACCTCTCCCGTCGGGGGATCCTGAACCGGGACCTTCTGGTGTTCCCCCGCCCAAGAAAAGAAGGATTCACCCTCCACCTCCTTTTCAGCCGTCGCGCCCCGTCCAGCCCTCCTCCCTGTCCACCCGAGGGGATGATACGGGGACTGACACGGCAGCGACGGGTACGGACGACAAGGTATACGACGAGGATCTACCGTCGTCACCTCCCACCAGGGCTTCTCCGCCCGACGAGATTGGATCGTTCCACTCCATGATCGCCAGGGCATCCGAGCTTTTCCAACTCTGCCCTGAGGAGAAGAAAAAGGAAGGATTCCTTTATCAACGGCGCGAGGCCAAGAGGAAGACGGTCCTTGCGGTGCCTCTACTGGACGACATTTGGGATGAGGGCCTCGCCCTCCTCAAGAACCCTTCCACGACGCCAGCTAGAAGAGACCGGTACGAGAAGAAGTACCGGGTCCCGGACGCGGCCCCCCTGTGCCTCCGGGCGCAGCCTACCCCGGACTCCGTCGTCTCCGCGGCGGCCAGGAAGAAAGCGGGGGGGGGTGCGGCCTCCACATCGACTTCCCCACCGGACGCCGAGGGAAAGAAATTGGACGCTATGGGACGCAGGGTCATCTCGTCTGCAGCGACGACGATTAAAGCGGCCAACGTTGGCTATCGTGGCCCGCTACGACAGGGAGCTATGGTACAAACTGGCTCCCCTGCTGGACTTCCTACCGGACGACAAGAGGGCGGATGCCCTGGAGATCCTGCAGGAAGGTGAGGTGGCGTCGGACCACGCCATCACTATTGCGACGGACATCGCCGACACTGGGTTTCGCCAGTTGGGCAACGGCGTGTGCCTTAGGCGGCGTGGATGGCTCAAGGCTACGGACTTCCGTCAAGACGTACAGACCAGAGTCCTGGACATGCCGTTCGATGGGAACAACCTGTTTGGGAAAACAGTGGACGATTCCCTTCAGGCCATTAAAGCGGACACTGAGACGGCCCGGGCCCTTGGGGTTCTGCAGCAATGACGGACGCCCTTTCGGAGCAGCGGAGGCAAGGGCGCCTCCAAAGGTTCCGGCGGCGGTTTCTCCACCTACCGTCAAGCGGCCCGCTCGTCGTCTCAGGAGGCCTACAGAGGACGAGGCAAGTCTGGCGGACCCCGCCGTCGTCGCCAAGGAGGTCAAGGCGGCAAAGCCTCGTCCAAGCAGGATTGAACCGGCCGTGGGGTCGGGCCCCCACCGAAGCACCCCGGTGGGAGGCCGGCTGGCGAGCTTCGTCAGCGTGTGGGAGTCCATCTCCACCGACCGTTGGGTGCTGGACGCCTTAGCCCGGGGCCACGCGCTCGAGTTTCAAAGAAGGTGCCCGCGCGTCCCCCCCCGTGGCCAGGAAAGAGCTTCACGTCCCTGAACTTCTCCTGGAGGTAAAGGCGATGCTCAGGAAGGGCGCCATTGAACTCGTCCCAAAGAGGCTTCGGGGCTCCGGAGTTTACTCGAGATACTTCCTCGTGAAGAAGAAGACGGGAGGATGGCGCCCCATCCTATACCTGCGACGTCTGAACAAGTTCATCAAGGCGCAGAAGTTTCGGATGGTCACCCTCCAGCACGTCCTGGGGCAGCTGGAGGAAGGAGACTTCCTGTCGTCGTTGGATTTGGAGGATGCCTACTTCCATATTCCCATCCTAAAGGGGCACCGAAAATTCCTCAGGTTTGTGGTTCAAGGGCGTCACTACCAGTTCAAAGCCCTCCCCTTCGGACTACGGTCGGCACCCAGGGTATTCACCAAGTGCCTTGCACCGGTGGCGGCGCAGCTGCGCCAAGAGGGGATCCACGTCTACCCCTACCTGGACGACTGGCTCATCCGAGCCAAGACGAGGGAGCTCGCCGTGGAGCACACAGCAAGGACCGTCCAACTTCTCACGAACCTGGGATTCTCCATGAACTACGCCAAGTCCCACCTGGTACCCGCGCAAAACGCACTGTTTCTGGGAGCGAAGCTCGACACAGTGTCCCTTCTGGCCTCCCCGTCGGAGGAAAGGACCAGGTCCATCCTGGGCAAGGTACAGGGATAAAAAACACCATCGCCGACTCACTCAGCAGGGAGCTGCGCTCGTGCCACGAGTGGGAACTACGGCAGGATCTAGTAGATCGCCTCTTCCGACGGTGGGGCACACCCCAGATCGACCTGTTCGCGACGGCGACGAACTCCAAGTGCCGGAGGTTCGCCAGCAGGTTTCCCCAGGCGAGGAGCATGGGCGATGCTTTCTCGTTCCCCTGGGAGGGCCTGTTCCTCTACGCGTTCCCTCCTTTGCCACTGCTAATCCGGCTCGTCAACCAGCTCAAGAGGTCACGGTGCAGGATGATCCTCGTCGCACCTGCGTGGCCGAGGCAGATATGGTTCCCGGACCTTCTGGACTTGTCAGCGTCCCCGCCAATCAAGCTGCCGGTGGACGCGGATCTACTCTCCAGGGAAGGAGGCGCCATCCTCCACCACGACCCGAAATCGCTGATCTTGCAGGCCTGGCTCCTGCAGCGCTAGAGTTTGGAGGATACGACATACCGGCCGACTGCAGAGAGGTTCTTGCAAAGGCCAGGGCGTCCTCGACTCTTAAATGCTACGGACACAAATGGAAGAGGTTCTCTGTCTGGTGCCACGCACAGAAGAAAAACCCTCTACGGATTACCGCTCCCCAGGTACTGCCATACCTGCTGACGCTGGCCAAAGCTGGACTGGCACACGCGTCCATCAAGATTCATCTTGCTGCGATCTCCCGATACACCAGAACCACGGGCCGGACGTCCTTGTGGTCTCATCGTCTGGTGAAAGAGTTCATGAAGGGACTGTTCAGATCGTTCCCGCCGGTGAAGGCTCCGGCCCCGGCGTGGGAGCTCAAAGTGGTGCTGACCAAGCTCATGGGACCTCCGTTCGAGCCTCTGCACTCGGCCCCGTTGAAGTTTCTGTCGTGGAAAACAGCGTTTCTTGTGGCCATCACCTCCGCACGACGGGTGGGAGAGATCCAGGCCCTTTCCTGCAAGGCCCCGTACTTGACTTTTCACGACACGAGGGTAGTGCTCAGGACGCACCCCTCCTTCATGCCCAAGGTACCGTCGGACTTCCATCTCAACGAACCCTTGGTGTTGCCTGTGTTCTTCCCGTCGCCTTCGTCGCCGGCTGAGAGGACTTTGCACTCGCTGGATGTGGCTAGAGCGCTGAAGTTCTACGTGGACCGCACGAAGTGTTTTCGGAAGACGTCACAACTCTTTGTGAACTTTGGACCTGTCAATCAGGGGAAGGCTCTCTCGAAGGCTTCCATTTCCAGATGGCTCTCCGGCTGTATCATGTACTGTCATCGGTTGGCAAACCGACCGCTGCCTGGCCGTCCGAGAGCCCATTCCACCAGAGCGATCGCAGCTACCACGGCGTTCCTTTCTGGTGTGCCCCTGCTGGACATATGCAGGGCTGCTACGTGGAGGTCGACGCACACCTTCACGAAATTCTACTGCGTCGATCGGGATTCCAGGGAGGAGTCCAGGGTCGGCCAAGCAGTGCTGCGCAACCTGTTCGCCTGAGGTGAGCCTGGTGAGGAGGTAAGATGCTTAATGTTGAGTTTGATGTACTGCTTAATGTTGAGCCTTTGCCATCTCCCATGGTTGTGCATGTGTGTACTGCTATGTATTCTTTATTCATGAGCATGTGAATCCATGCCAGACCCCATGCTGGAGAAGGAACAAGTTACTTACCTGTAACTGTTGTTCTCCAGCATGGGTCTGGCATGCATGGATTCACATGCGAACCCTCCCGCCTACCCCTCTGCGGCTCTTCACTTGGTCATACTGCCACTTCACGTGCTTCCAAATCTGAAGATGGCAGCCAGAGGCGGTGCTTAGGTAGAGGGCAGTCATTGGCTGTGGTCAGTATGACGCAGAGACCAGTGATTGGTTATTACTACGAAAGACAGATCAGAAACGAAACTGATACTGGTTTTTTCTTTACCGAGGATTCCCAGCCTGACGACGGGGAATATTCATGAGCATGTGAATCCATGCCAGACCCATGCTGGAGAACAACAGTTACAGGTAAGTAACTTGTTCCTTCCTTCAACAAAATGAAAGTTTGTTTCCTGGTTTTACTTACGGTGAGGATTCTTCACCCACTGGATCCCCCTCTTCCTGCCGCTGACCCTTCACAAATCGTGTGCCATAACTCAATAACAGTTCCTTCTCTTACTGGACTTTGGGTGATGATTTCACCCCTGCATCTCCTTCTGTCGGGCTTGTATTCCTCTCGACTGTTGACCTCCATCCACCGGGTTCACTATGGCTTTCAACAAATCTTCTATCGTTCTCTGTCAACCTCCCTTTCTCAGGTTCACTTGCTCAGGGTGCTACAGGCTCACCCCTGGGTCCCCTTCTTCCGGGCGCATACCTCTCTCAATTTCCAGCCTCCCTCCACCGGGTTCACTATGGCTTATCCTTTATTCACTAATCTAAATGTCTTTTAAACCGTTCCAGTGGATATCCCTCGGCTGGGTTAACATTTGTCAACACACAGTTTTTTGCGACTTTAGACTTTGCCTCTTTCTTATCAGTATCCCCCTTCCGGGTTCACTCTTGCCAACTTCACATTCACCTTTACTTTCAATGTTTATGGGATTCACTTCCTTTGCTTTCTTTATAGTTCTTAGGTCAAAAGCTTTCGACTGTACAGGGATTTTGCTTGACTTTCTGTGTGACCACTTTGACCTATCTTGGTGGCTCTCCTACGGCCTTCTGGTATCTGTAGTTTTAGTCAGATGGGGAGATACAAGGGTTTCTTGGAGCAGCACCCACGTGGTTCCAGTCCCCTTCTAAAACTGGAGTCCCCCTTTTCATTCTTACAGTTCTTTGAACTTCTTTCATTCTACCACTTTGCGACTTTCGTTCATCACAGCCCGGTTCTTATCGGTTCTCCCCTCAACTCACCGGCTGTGATGAACCACTTTCCTTGTAGCCGGAGTCAAGGCCGGTACCACGGAAGGAGGAGTCTCCCTTGCTCTAACTTATCAGCGTCGATGAGCTGCGTGTACCGTTGACATCTGCTGCTGCAACACACTTGGGATATTGTCCTCGGTCTTAAGATTCCTTCTGCAGGGGTTTTCGCTGGGTTTTGTTGAAAAGGGCAAGGTTGTGTCTCTCGTCTGCCTCTCAATATTCACAGTCTTTCTCCTCCTCTTGAACTGCTGAGTCTGGATAGCTGTCTGACATGAGCCATTCAAACATTTAGCAGCCTCTCAATCAGTAGAGGCCAGCCTCACTCGTGTTTTCCAGGGTGCACAGAGGTATGGGAGCCTCTCACCCATTCAGAACCAGTTCCTGCCTGGCTGCCTTTGTAAACACTGTGTCTGAGCCCGCATAGACAAATTACCAAACATGGTGGTTCCAGTTTGTGAAACCTACAAAAAGAGCAAGAAAACAAGTTGCCCAGTTACAGCACTTAAAAACGCAAGGAAACTATGTTGCTGCTCTTCAGGGTGCAAATGACTACAATCACAGTAATGACGCCACAGTGGTGCGACTCAGTAAAAGAATTTGAAGACTTTCTGACAATTGACCTATATGTTATGTTGAGTATTTTATAACATGTCAATCATCAATTTAGTGGCCTTACAGCGGTGAGACCTTGTCCGATAAATAGGGGTATTATGACCTTGTCAGGGATAACCAATACCGTAGTACAGAATAAGGAAGGGTAATAATGTAACATAACAATAGAGACAGGAATAAAGAGCTGGCAAGGTACATCAAGACAAAAAAGGGACAACTATTGTGAGGAAGGAGGAGATGGTGGTGTTATGTATTGTGTGCATTGGAAAAATGGTGATGCTAAAGAAAAGGGTGTTTTTTTTGTGATGGCAGTTTTCCGAGACTTCAAAGGGAAGTGTCTACGAACTAAAGTGAAGCATGGATACATGATGAAACCAAGAAGTGCTTTCGCGTTCCCATGCTAATCTGTTGGCTGAGGTTTATCAAGCAGCCACTGGGGTCTGCCATGTCAATTGTCAGAGGTGACACCAAAGAATTGGTTTTGTGACTGTGGGGCACACAGAAGGAAAGCATGGTGAGATAAAGGATGAAATCACTTTCCTCTAAGATAATTGACACTGAGGAGTGACTGTACTATATTGATGTCATGCATGGAGAGCCTAGATAGATTAATGAGACACTTCGCACCTGGTTTAAGTTACATTGCTAATCTAGAGGCGTTTAGTCCGTTTTCAGCCATGATATTGTAACTCCCCATCCAACAACCCAAGAGTAGTGTTCTTCATGTGAATGGAACAACAAAAAGGAAAACTCATTCTGCATTCAATGGAGCCAACAACAGTGTGTGAGTGGCCCCCTGGGTAACAGTTGTGCCTGTATAATAATTTTTTTAAAAAATTGTTTTATTTTATTTAAACAGATTGTGTGGTTTCCTTATTTGAAACCTTTAACCTGAGCATGTCCATTCTTTCATCATGATTCTTCGTTTGGTATACAGTATCTTAGTAGCAGTGCTTGGTAGCATCTTATTAGTCCTGGGTTATGTTGTTGATCTCCTCTGGTTTCTTAAGGATTAAAATCACTAATTTTATGAGTGCTAATGTCGTTTTCATTTTTTCTCCTTCTACAAGAGTCCTCCACCACTCATCGACATTCCTTGTTGTGTAGCTTCTAAGGATGTCCCCCAAGCACTGCTGCTCTCGCTCTTTCCTTAAACCGGTACACTGTAGTATGAGGTGTTTCAGAGATTCTATCTCTCCTTTTTTTTGCACATTCTGCAGCTTTCCCTGATGTCCAGCCTTTTTCTTCTTTGTAATATTTCTCCTGTTGGTAAAATGTTCAATCTGAATCTCAGGAAAAGGTCTCGGAAGTACCAATTGGGGAATAAAGTCAGATAGCTCGGGATCTGATTCAGTTTTCGTGGCTGGGCCCAGATGTCTTCGTAACCTTTATATTTACAGTTATCTTCTTGGGTTTCAATCCAATCTGCCATGTATAGTTTCTTTTTAGTTTTGTCTGGGTTAATCCATAAGTCATCCTCTGACTCACTGAGGTTCACTAGGATCCCTCGACATGACTTTTGCCAGTCTGTTAGGATTACATCGGATTGATCTTTTAGGGCTTTTTTCAACACCCCAAATCCACCCGTAGTGTTTTCCTCAAGACATTTCCGATAGAAACGTAGTGTTTTCCATACCACTATTGTTTTGAGTGATGTCAGAGCCAGCTCTCTTCTTATCTGCTGTATTGGGGCTGATTAGGCAGCTGTAAAGCTTTCCTCCAAAACAGACCCTCCAGGATTGACCATGTTTGAGCTTGTAAGGGGATTGGTGATTCTACCCCATATGTTAGTATTGGCACCACTTTCATCCTATAAAAGGCTATTAGAGGTGATAAGGTAAATCTGCAGTATCTTTTATGCAGAATTCTCCCTTGGGCAGCTAGATTGGTTGCTTTTCTTTTTAGCCCAGCTATTCTTGGCGTATTGTTCTTCGTGTTGTCTATACAGACTCCTAAGTACGTGAATGCTTCGACTTCCAGGATTTTTTTGTTTCTCAGAGACCATCCTAGTTTTTTCCCTCTGGCTTTATTACCTCCTGGGCCTAACTTCAGAATTCTTGATTTTTCTGGGTTTATAACCAGGTCATTTGAGTCCACATACGACTGTAATGATGTAAGCTGTCTTTGCAATAAAAGGGTTCATGCAGTTCTATAGTAGTAGCGTGTACTCTGATCATAGATGTACGTGTAATACCCAGAACTTCTTATCCTATTAAAGTTATAGCCTATTCAATAGGCTCATGCAGAAGAGTATGTATAACAAGGTGAGTATTAAGCAAGACCAGGAAACTCACAGTAATTAGACATTGACCTAAATACATCTGCCACGGTGAGTAAAAGAGCCAGTAGTGAAAATGCATAAATAATCCAACTGCCTATGGAACAAAACCTGAACCGAAAGGAATGAGGACCCATAGGTAACAAAAAAACCAAATCCTCCTGAAGAGCATTGGCTAGCGGAATGAAATGGAGAATTGTTGTGTGCACAAATTCATAGCTGGAAAGTCAAACGTTAAGCAGAACTGGTGGACTACGGGTAAAAAATAAAATGATGTAGTCTCTGAACCAAAGAAGTCAGATGGTAGTATTGAGGTAAAATGAGCATAGTCCATGACCTTGATTTAGAATTAGGAATAGCGGTTCATCTGCTCGCCCTTCTAAAGCAGTGGAGCGCTAGGTCCTGCAATGATAGTTTTTGTGTTAAGCAATTGTTCGCTGGTATATGGAATTTGTATTAGGGTATAACTATCTAAGGTTTCTGGGATATTATGAGGCTCCTCCTGCAATGTGTTATGTGGGGAAGAAGTTGACAATTCTAGTGTGTGGACTAGCTTGGGTCGTTGTTAGTTAGATTGCTGTCCAATCTAGGTGTTTGAATTGACAGAGTTCTCAAATGCTCTATTAGTGCAGAAGGAGGGATGTTTTTATGACTCTCTTGAAACTTACATATCCCAGGCACAAAAGAGTTGGAACAGTAAAAGATTGGAGGTGGGTTATAAGCAGTGAAACGTATCCAAGTGGGGTCATGGAGATAGGTCTAGTGTGTGAAGTTGGGAGGATTGCCAGAATTGCCCCCTGAGTGCCAGATTACCCTCATATCGCAGAGGGGCTTGTCAAAAGGGAGGTAAAAGAGGAAAGAAGCATACAAATATCAATGTTCATGTGAGTGGCCAAAACGATTCTGTGAACCAATAAGTCTGAAAGGAATGGTCTAATGAAGAATTCTTGTGAAGCTATGGGGAGGGACTGTGCCCCTCCAGCAAGTTAATTTAGGGGAAGTAGAAGTTGCCTTGGGTACATCAGAGAGGTGACAAATTCTGAAGAAGGCTGCAACATTGGCACAGGACCAGAGCAGAATGGACGATATGACTGAAAGGGGCTGATGTAAAATGGTGTTGTACACTACTGTGATGTCAGTCCACCTGGGAAGGAGACGGTGAAACAGTAGGAACGAGAGGTGTGGGGGCTGATGGTTCATGGAAGAATCTTCGAGGAGGTGGGTATTTATGAATAAGGACTATTTTATTATTTTACTGTTTCAATCGCGTCTCCACGTGGATTGCCTGGAAAGTTGTTAGAACAGACGAAAGTACATTTGTATGCACTATTATATTTTGAGAATTCACCTATAGCTTCATACCATATGTAGAGATTCTGGGTGCCTATATTTTCGCTGAGAGTATGCAAGGCCAGATCCTCACAAATATAAAGAGGAAACAAACACACACACACACACACACACACACACACACACACACCATTGTTCACTGACTGCGCCTCCCAGCATTTCCCTTTGGGTCGAATGGAATACCTGGAAAAGATCTGGTAGAGTATGCAGTGGACTCAGGAGAAAGAAAACGAGAAAACCGTAAACAGGTCTCTGAAGCCAGGAAAGACAATGACAAACCGATCACATGGCCCAGTCGTAAAGTCCATTCTAAAAGGCTAGACTGCGAAGTGCTAAATTTCCCAGAATCCCTCTCTGTCACACAGGGACAACTCTGAGTGAAATCGGAAAGTGCACCTACAAATTCTAGGGAAGACGGGCCATGCAGAGGACCTAAGCACCCCACAGATGTGCTTTCTTCACCTCGGAGAGGACATTCAAAATCAGCTTGTGGCCATCTCCTGTTTTATACATGGTATGATAGTGCAGGGCACAGCTGTCCTGTCGGCAGCAACCAAACCGCCAGAAAATATTTTTCTTTCTCCCCACACAAAAGAGCAACCTGGAGAAAGGAAAACACACTCTCCCTACGAACACCAGGTAGTGAGAGAGTCATCTCCAGCCACTCCTCTCACTGTCTCTGGAGGATAGCTCGGGGGTAACGCGCTCGCCTTGGAAGCAAGACGATGCAGAGCAACACAGGTTCGATTCCCCTCGTCTGCACTTAGAAACCTCTGGGTATGAACGCCTTAACTGCCAGGCTGTTATGCCAGTCTTTGCAAAAATGAAGAGCATACTCGTCCTTGGTACTTAAGGGGTTAAGCGCTTTATCAATAACCAATTATAAATTATAGAAACTGCCTCCATTGAAAACAATGGAAGTAAGACCCACTTTTTGTTTTTTTAAAAGTTTTATTAATTATTTAAACAAACAATATAAACCAAACTTGCAGTGCATACAGTAACATTTCAAATGTTCATCACTTAATTGTGTTCACTGCTTCCCCATCCCACCCCCCCATTACGGGCCTATTTCTACTAATACTCTGTTCCTGCATCTTGTGATAGGGTATTCCTTTCCATGGGTTCCGTTGGGTCTTGTGTTGACCCAAATACTTCTGCTATTAATAATTTCCAGGCCATCAGGGTCTCTGCCTCTTCCTCCACCCCAGCGCTGCTCGCTTCTTGCCATACTATGGTTTCTGCCTCCGCCCATTTCTGTGAATCTTTCCACCACACCTGTAATAGTGGTCTGTGGCATTTCTTCCACCCAATGGCAATTCTCCTCTTTGCAAGCGCATATGCCAGGTCCTTTAGTTTACTCACATGTTTGAGTTTCCGTGGTCTAGGGAATCCCCCTAACAAGCAGGCCCACACTGTATCAGCCACAATTTTAACCCCTTTTTCTGCCAATTTGTGTGCCACTTTGCTCCAGAAGCGTTCAATAACCAGGCATGACCAAAACATGTGCACCATACCTGCATTCTCCTCGTCACATTTAGGGCATGCTTGCCGTCCTGCATTTTTAACCTCTTTAGATAAGGATGAGATATCTCATCCTTGGAAGTGGATATGCAGTGCCAAGGACGAGATAGCTCGTCCTTTTTGGCACCTTGTGGGATCACACAAAACTGTAATCCAACCCCCGGGCTATGTGAGGGGGAGGTCCCCCCTCACTGCCAGGGGGCTGGATTACCTTCAGTTTCACGTCGGCGTGCATAAAGCACCTCGGCGTGAAACTGAAAGTAAAATCACTGCAGCAGCCATTTTCAGCTGCTGCAGTGAAGAAAGAAGGTAAGAGCCCTTCTTTCTCTGTGTCGATCTCCGGCTGTATTTCGAGCCGGAGATCGAGGTGGGTATCGTTAGAAAGGGGAGATTTTCCCCTTTCCAACGATACCCATTATGTGGCATTTCTGCTCACGGATAGGGCACGAGGCGCGCGATCCGTGAGCAGCAATGTCACAGGATCAATACACATCCGTTTGTGACGCGGGGGTGAGGGGGCTGCTTACTAGGTAAGCGCCCCCCATGGCTCCAAAGCAGGGGGCCACAGCGCTGGAGACCCCTGGGGGCAGATGATCACTGTCCCACATGAACTCCTGCGCGGAAAACACGACAGAACACAAGATAAAAAGGCAGTAAAGGACAAGGATACGGGGCCCCTGTCCCTCCGATGCATTTCCAGCAAAAATAAAAAAATAAAATAAATAGAATGGGGTGGGGGTGTGGGGGCCTGGGATTGTTTTGCCCCCATGAAATGGTGGTGGCCCTCCCCCTCCCACATCAAGTGGAAAGGGGGGGTCACCCCTTGTAGCCCTCCCTGGGGGCAGATTTATGGCCCCAGGCAGGAGTACATAAGGTGGCCCCCCTTCCAGTTGGGGGGTGGAGGGGAGAGCTACCAGGAATTAGTGTGCAGGCCCCCCAAAGGATGGGGCCTGCAGGTTAGGCCCCCCCTGGGGGAAATGCACAGAGGTCTGATTGTGCGAAGCGGCCCAGAATTTATTACCCAGAACCCCAGACAAAGTCAACATTGTGTTTTTTCCCCACCAAATATCACACTTTGTTAGGGATTGTGGCTAATAAAAACTGGGGCAATTTGCGCAAGGCAGACCCACGGGTGTCCTCTTTTGGGAAATGCATGGGGTTCCCTGTTTTCCTTGCTGGCTTCGACACCCTAGGCCGAAATCTGTAGGTTGCCCACAATGAACAAAATGGGCAGTGGTGAAAGGCTTGGGGTTACCAGTGGGTTACCCGTTTCCTTTTGCGCCCCCGGTAGGTGCACCCACACATGTGAGGTACCGTTTTCATCGGGACACGTGTGGGGACGCAGGAAGGTAGGCCATGTGTTGTTGGCGGTGTGTTTCGGTGGGTTGCCAGAGCGAAATGTCTGAGAATTGTCTTCATTTCCAGCCAATTTCAGAGACATTTCCCTGTGTCCACTCACCGAAACACGTCGCCAACAACAGATGTCATACCTTCTCGCGTTCCCACAGGTGTCCCGGCAAAAACTGCACCTCACATGTGTGGGTGCACCTACTGGGGGCGCAAAAGGAAAGGGGTAACCCGCTGGTAACTCCAAGCCTTTCGGCGCAGCCCATTTTGTTCATGTGGGCAAACTACAGATTTGGGCCTAGAGTGTCGAAGCCAGCAAGGAAAACAGGGAACCCCATGCATTTCCCAAAAGAGGACACCCGTGGGAATCCACAGAGGTCTGCCTTGCGCAAATCGGCCCAGAATCTACTACCCAGAACCTCTGGCTAATTCCAAATTTGGGGGTAAAAAACACAATTTCCAGACATTTCACTCTGCCCAACCACTGAAACACGCCACCAACAACAGATGTCATACCTTCCCGCGTTCCCACAGGTGTCCCAACGAAAACGGTACCTCACATGTGTGGGTTCACCAATCTAGCCGCAAAGGGAAACGGTAACCACAAAAGGGTTTGGGGAGATAACCTACAGATTTGGACATAGGGTGTCCAAGCCACCAAGGAAAACTGGGAACCCCATGCATTTCTGAAAAGAGGGCATTAGTAGGAATCCACAGAGGTCCAACTTGCGCGAAGCCGACCAGAATGTTTTACCCAGAACCCCTGACAAAGTGAAAAATGTGGGGTTTTTTCGGCACATTTCGGACTTTGCCGGGGCTTCTGGGTAATACATTCGGGGCCGATTTGCGCAAATCATATCTCTGCGGATTCCCACAGGTGTCCTCTTTTTGGAAATGCATGGGGTTCCCTGTTTTCCTTGGTGGCTTGGACACCCGAGGCCCATATCTGAATGTTGTGCTTGTCCTGAGAAAGTGTCAAATTCAGGTGTCGAAACAGACTTGGGGTTACCTGTATTTTAGGCTTTATCCTTGGCGCCCAGGTAGGTGCACCCACACATGTGAGGTACCGTTTTCATCGGGACACCTGTGGGAACGCGGGACGGTAGGCCATGTGTTGTTGGCAGCGTATTTCGATGGGTGCGCCAAGTGAAATGTGTGGAAAATGCGTTTTTTTATCCCCACATTTCAGACTTTGTGGGGGTGTCTGGGTAATACATTTTGGGCCGATTTTCACAAATCATACCTCTGTGGATTCCTACGGGTGTCCTCTTTTCGGAAATGCATGGGGTTCCCTGTGTTCCTTGGTGGCTTGGACACCCAAGGCCCATATCTGTATGTTGTGCTTGCCTGGAGAAAGTGTCAAATTCAGGTGTCGAAACAGACTTGGGGTTACCTGTGTTTTAGGCTTTCCCCTTGGCGCCCAGGTAGGTGCATCCACACATGTGAGGTACCGTTTTCATCGGCACACCTGTGGGAACGTGGGAAGGTATAACATTAGTTGTGTTTTTGTGGTTTTTATAACATTATGACCCATTTGCTGGTGTCCTTTGTCACACAACCCTTTCATTTCCCAAATGTGACCTACATTTAGTCGCTGCTTTAGGCACCATACCCTTTTGTAACCTGCACAAGTCACCTACCCTTGAAAAGGCCTGCCTGTGCTCTTTAAGAAAATTTGTGCTTGCCGTTCCTCACCACATTGGTTTTCCCGATTTACACGTGCTAAGTGCGTCTGTTCAGGCCGTGAGCGTAAAACTCCTGTGTACCATGGCTCAGTGTTTGGCTTGTGGTATTGCTTGTTTTGTAAAACACTTCAAAAAATGTGTGCTTTCCTAACTGCAAGAGTCGGGGGAATGTAGCGGAGCATTGCATCTCTCAAAATTCATAGAAGCCATTGCCGTACTAAGCCAACCTTGTCCAACACATACCTTTTTTTTCGGTCATTTTCCCGCTTTTCCCCCAATCTATGGCATTTTCCCCTACCTAGTGTTTGCCTGGCCTACGCAAATCACCCCTTCCTAAACTTGGAATTTTGTCTACTTTTCAGAAATATATGCCTTTCTGTCCTCCAATTCGGCTTTCCTACCCTTTTCTCTCATTCCGTCCATGCATGTCCAATTGGCAAAAATGGCCAAAATCGCCTAACTCTCACAAAACAGTTGATAACCACATCAAAATATTTTTTTTTCTTTTCCACTCAACCTGTTCCTGAAACCAGGAAATTGGGGAATTCAGCGCAGCAAACCATTAGTTCCTAGCTCTTACAAGGAAAAAACCACAGGCTTCTTTGTACATCATTTTATTGGCATTTTTTGAAAAAACCCCAAATTGTCCCCCTTTTTGCTTATTTTCTCTCACCCCCCCTATAGCAACCTAGGATTCTTGGGTGGCGTTACGATCGCCTATATGTGGGAAGAAAAGGAGCCAAATGTGGCCGAGATACCTCATGTAACATAAAAGTTACAAGACATTGAATGGTCACATACCGAAATCACCAAAAAAGGCACTGGCACTGGGGGGCAATACCCATGGCACTTAAAGGGTTAAACCTAGATATCCTCTGGGGTGTCATATATGCCCTATGCGTAATATACAGTTGTATCTGCTTTAATCTTGCGTTCCTCGACACCTTCTTATGATACCCTTGGGCTTGTTCCCACATCCCATCATCCATCAGGGCTCCTACTTTCGCTTCCCAGTCTTGTCTCAATTGTACTACCTCCTTTACTACTTCAGACATTATCATCTCGTATATTCTAGATATCTCATGTCCTCCCTCTGCTATGTCATATATAATATCTATGGTGGTATCTTCTTCCAGTACCACTTCGGGCCATGTTTTCTTAATTCTCTGTACCATTCTGTGGTACGTGATGTACTGGCCTGTATGTAGCCCGGTTTCCTCCCCCAACACCTCAAAATCTATGATAGTCCCCTCTCGCCAAATATCACCCATTGTTGCTATCCCAACCGGTTCCCAGTGATTTCTGATTATCCTCAGTTGCCTTTCTCCACCCGCCATTTCAACTAGCGGTGTTTGCGGGGAACACGGGGATGGGTTCCCCATCATCTGGCATGCCCTGCGCCACATCTTCCATCCATGTACCATCATCTGTGGACGCCTTTCCATCTCTGCCTTGGGCAACCACATGATCGCTTTTAAATGAAATGGGGCACTGTCTTGTCCAAATAACCTGGATTCAGAGGTCACCTAGTCTGAGAGCCATTTAGCAACATATTGCAGCTGGCTTGCTATATAATAGACTTCATAATTAGGCAGTTTTATACCCCCTTTCTCATAGTTATTCTGTAGCTTCCAGAGGGCCACCCTGCTCCGTGTGCCATGCCACAGGAAATCCCTGCACATACTGTACAGTCTGGTGAAGAACTTCTTGGTTATTAAGCACGGTATGTTCCCAAAATAGTGCAGGAGCTTATCTAGAACCACCATCTTCAGCATTGCCCCACGTCCCATCATTGCTAAAGGCAGCTTAACCCAAAATCTCATGCAATTTTTGATTTTCTTAATGGCTACCTCCGTGTTCCGCTTATGCTCCTCTTCCACTGTATGGTATATATTTATCCCTAGATAGCGAAATGTGCTAACCTTCCATGGTATCTGTAACACTGGTAGCTGTTTCAATGGGATCCCTTTATATCCACCCAATGGGAACATGCTAGATTTCTGTGGGTTCACCGCTATACCAGACAACCCCGCATATCTTTCCATCACTTCCAAAATATATTGGAGGTTTTCCCCCGGGTGTCTCAAGTACAGCAGCATGTCATCCGCATATAGGGAGATCAGATGTCGTTCCCCTCCCACGGCAATGCCTATCGTGTCATATTACTGCCTCAAGTATATCACTAGGGGTTCCAGATCCAATATATAAACCATGGACCATGGACGTCCTTGTCTGGTACCCCTGCGGAGTTGCCATCTTTCCGATATTACTGTTCCTGTTTTAACTCTGGCCAGGGGTTCACTATATAACATTTTCGTCCACTGTAGATATCCAGGCCCCATCCCATAGCCAGCCAGGGCCGCCAACAGCCATGGCCATTTGACCGAGTCGAAGGCCTTTATTGCGTCCAGTGACACAATTGCCAGCTCACCTTCGTTCTCGTTCCCATACTCAAAAACCCTATGAAGTCATCTATGATTGTTAGATATGTTCCTATTCGGGACATTGCCCGTCTGGTCAGGATGTATTAGTTTGCCAATAACCCTCCTCAATCTGCTTGCCAAAACAGCCGTCAGTATCTTGCTGTCTTGATTTAACATTGACAGAGGTCTATAGGAACTGCAGCTATGCCCAGGCTTGTTAGGTTTGGGAAGCAGTATCATAATCGCTTCTCTAAGTGACTCTGGCAGTCTGCCCAACTCATACGCCTCATTCAGCATTTCTAACAGTGGGGGGAGCACCTCTCCTTTAAATACTTTATAGAATTCACTTGGGAGTCCATCAGCCCCCGGGGTCTTACTGGTGGGCAACTGTCTCACCACCTCTTCTAGCTCTTCTAAAGTAATCAGCGCATCCAGTTCCTCTCTTTGCTCAGCACTGATCTGCAGCAATCCTATATCCTCCAATGTTTCTACTATCGTCACAAAATTATCCTCCCCATCATCTCCATACAGCAGCCCGTAATAATCTGCAAACTCCCGATTAACTCCCTCCTGGGTATCAACCACCCTTCCGTCTTCTCTCGTTATCGTTCTGATCGAGGGTCTAGGAGTTTCACTCTTATAAAGCCAAGCCAAGACCCTCCCTGGTTTATCTCCTCCCGCGTGCTGCCTCTCTATATATTTTTTGTAGTTAAGGTTACACAATCTTTCCCAGTGCTCAGCACATTCCTGCTGCAGCCTGAATATCAGTTCAGTGTCTGCCTCAGTATTGTTTCCTCCCTTCAGTGCCCTTTCCGATTCTCCCTCCGTTTCTGGCAGGTTAGCCAGAATCCCTCCTTGCAGTCCTTTAGATTTTGCTATAGCTACCCCTCTCATCACAACCTTGAAGGCTTCCCACAATATGCCCGCAGAGTCCACACTGCCAGTATTTGTCTCAAAGTAGTTAACAATCTCCTCCCTCATATATTCCTTAAAAAGGGGGTCTCTCAGCGCCTTTGCTCTGAGACGCCATGTCGGAATCCTAGCTCTCGGGGGACGATATTGCCATCCGAGGATCAAAGGCGAGTGGTCCGAAAGGACCCTCGCTTTATATTCCATGTGCGTGATCTCTGTCATTATCTCTGGTGTGACAAAGACATAGTCCAACCTTGTATGTAATCGCTGTGGGGCAGAGTAATGCGAATATTGCCTCTCTTGGGGGTGTCGCATCCTCCATGCATCTCCGAACCCAAAGTCATTCAGCAATGTCTGCAACGCTTTAGTGGATGGGGCAGGTCTATCCATTTTCCCATCTGATCTGTCGACCTTAGGGTTCAGTACGCAGTTAAAGTCCCCCCCATATCACTGCACTCCCCACACACATACTGAGCTTGTTACACAGTGTTTTAAAATATGCCGCTCTATTTTGGTTCGGGCCATACGTATTTACAACGCTTATCTCTCTGTTTTCCACCAATCCCCTCAGTATGACCATCCTCCCATCCGTCTCAACCAGCATCTGTAATAGCTGAAACGGGACGTGTGGCGCCACCCAGGTAATCACTCCCCTGGCGTAAGCCGAGTATGACGAACCCACCACAGTTCCTTTCCGTTTCTTCCCAATCATCTCCATCTTATCTTGCGTCAGGTGCGTCTCTTGCAATAAGGCTATGTCTATCTTTTGTCTACGTAGGTATTGCATAACCTTATTCCTCTTTAAGTAACTATTGAGCCCTCTGACGTTCCAAGTAACTATTTTAAGATCCCCCATGGCATGTTAGAGTCCCACTCCTCCCTTCACCTATGCAGTCCAAATCCAATTGCTTAACTCGTCTACCTAGGCCCGTTTCCTAACTTAAACTCCTGTGAACTAAAAATACAACAAACCCCCCAACCTCCCTCCCTGCCCTTCCCCAACAACACCCTCCCCAACTGTTGCCCAGCTCCATCCCTGGATCTCAGGAACCCCCGCATCTAGCCCTTTCTGGCAATAGCCTGTACTCGCGGCTCAGCAGGGTGAAGTCGCCCTAATGGCCGCCTTACTACTAATTCCGGGGGGTAGGTTGCCTTAATCCTGCTGCTCCTGTTCACTTCAAATTCGCTACGCCTAGTGCTACCCAGTTTACTTGTACATTTTATTCACTATATTCCAGTCCAACAGAGTCAGTGAGCCCAAGAGCTCCATAATAATGTTCAAATGTTTCAAAGTTTCATACTGGGGCTCCCCTCCCACTTATCCCTTTAGTATTCACGATACATCCACCTCACTTATCGTGCTTCTGACACTCCTGCTCTTCATCTTGCTCCGGATAACCCTGCAAGTCCAGCCATGCCGCCGCTTCCTCCGGAGTATCAAAAAAGAACGCTCTACTTTTATGCAAGACCTTTAGCTTCGCAGGGTACAATAGCATGTACTCGATACCAGCCGTGCGCAGTCTCCTCTTGACCGCCACATAGCTGTACCGCTGTCTTTGCACCAACATAGTGTAGACAGGATATGCTGTGATGTTGGTAGATGCTCTTTCTATCGTTCCACCTTTGCGAAAGTACTCCAAAATCTTCTCTCTGTCTTTATAGTTCAGGATCTTTGCAATTATCGCTCGAGGTGGAGCCCCAGGCCGTGGTTTCCTAATCAGGGCCCGATGTGCACGTTCAACCGTAAACCCTTGTGAAAGCTTGTCTGCCCCTATCTCTTGCAGGATCATGTTCTCCACATAGTCAGTGGAGTACTGGCCTTCTTTCACCTCTGGCAGGCCGACCACCCGGATGTTGTTTCCTCTTGCTCTGCCTTCTGCTTCTTCCGCCCGGCTCTCAAGATTAGCCACCTGCTTTTTTAGTATGTGGTCCTCCTTCTCATTATTTGTGCTGACATCTGTGTTGGTCTTCACCGCACTCTCTAGGCCACTTGTCCTTTCAGCCAGCGCTCTGACATCCTGTCGCAGCAGGGTGACTTCAATTCCTACTGCACCTATTTTATTCTCCAAGGCCGTCTGTAGAGCAGCCATTGCTGTCCCCCATGTGACTCTCAGCTAAGTTATGGCTGCCAGGACCAGGTGGTTTTCACTTTCTGAGGTATCGTCCACAGAGGCCGCCGATGCGCTCTGTGTCTGGGCAGTAGGAGTCCGCTGCGTCTTGGCGAAGGTCTCCAGTGTGGGTTGCTTGCTCTTGGCCCTCACTCCTTTCACCGACATCGTGCAATCCTGCATGCGTATCCAGTTCCGGCTCCCCTATATCGTACCAGTCTTGTTTCCTGGTGTTACTGCGACCTCACCCGGTCAGTCAGGCCCAGGGGCGTCGTCCTCAGGGGGCTGCGATATGTTTTCGAGTGGGCTGTGTCCTCCCACGTGCCTTCCCTGACTATTTTGGTCAGTCCCCCGTTCACGTGTTCCTGAGGGCCAATAGGTGCACCCTCCTCACCACTGCCACTATGCCTCTATGCCTCAGGCCTATGTGGTGTTTAGTGTTGTGTATTCACCTTAGTGCAGCATCTGCAGTCGGCCTGCTTGGCGCCTTCCCTCTTATTATGCCGTTATCTAGCAACTGTCCAGGATGAATTGGGTTCTTGCACCTTCCAGTTATTATGGTGCCGATGTCCTCCTATACTTCAATTCGCGCATCAGTGTGTCCCACTTTACTACATCAGTCTCATCTGCTCTTGGGGATGACCACTTCAGTTTATATCTGTGAACATATGTTTCCCAACCAAAGTAGCTCCCAATGCCCTTCGTGCAGCAGTGTAGTACTTCGTCATGTACCTCCTATTATGATGGCAGAGCGGAGTTCTGGCCGTCGCCTTTCCCAGTCATCCGCATACCGTTATGAGGAGAAACTGTGTTTTACACGTCACGCCGATTTCCTCGCACGGCGCGGGCCGCCTTCCGTGGATTATACAAAGTAGCAACCTTTCCGTCGGCTGCTCTTCACGTATTGTTACATCTGCAGCCACAAATAACGTTCTATGCACATTCGGGGTCCACCGTCGTTGAGTGTTTGCCGCTCGCAGCTACTGTTTTATGTGCGGATCGCTCTGCTGCACACAGTTCAATGCTCCGTATTGCTTGTGCGGTGCAAGGAGCGTACATATACGGGCAGCGGGGAGCCACTTGAATGCCAGTTGCGTATGGCTGGGGGCCGCGCAAACGCTAAATGCCGGTCCTCAGCATTTCATACGCGCGGCCACTGCATCCGTGTCTCAGAGCCACAGGCCGCTCCAAGTTCCAGAACAGGAGCTTAATATTCACGTGAGCGGTCGCAGCTCACCATGTCAGGGGCGAGGCGTGCGACAGACAGAGCTCCGCATGACCCCCAAGAGCCAGCATTCTTCTTTTCGCTCCTCTGCTCGGATCTATTCTGCTGCTCCCGCTGCTGCGGCTGTGATCCCTTTGTTGTCCGCCATATTAGCTACTTTGTTTCTCCACGGCCGTATTCTTCCAAGTCAATTTCCTTCCTGGTGCTGCACACAATTCACTTGCTTTTTGTAGATGTTGCAGGGCACCAGTT
This sequence comes from Ambystoma mexicanum, assembly GCF_040938575.1. Lineage (NCBI taxonomy): Eukaryota > Metazoa > Chordata > Amphibia > Caudata > Ambystomatidae > Ambystoma > Ambystoma mexicanum. Next base: position 411,753,435 of record NC_090927.1, read on the forward strand.
CACACGCCTGTGCTTCCATTCCTGAGGCATATAGGTTGTTTTCCAAGCGTAATTTTCCGGATCCACAGGAGCTGTTCAGCAAGGCACGTCCTATTCCATGGCTAGATAGCCACGCCCCCTTCTGGAAGTAACACCCACTTAATGTTTTTTCAACTCTCCTTCCTCAAAAGTCGGGCTCAGCACAACACACTGACCTGCTGCCTAAAGAGAACGGCGAAAATTAGCCCAAGAGGTTGGAGTATGCCTACATGTGTCTGCGAGTGCCTAACCAACAGCAAGCACAGAAACCTGATTGAAAATGGTGGCTGTCCTAATTGAAGAGTTCCCTCATTGACCTAGAACTGCAAACCATCCCTGCCGTTTGGCTTGCTCAGATAGGTCACATGATCCCTCTAGCCACTCAGAGGTGGGCTACTCAGCACCAGCTTTGCGCAAAGAGCAGCACTCAGGAAACCAGTGAAAAGTAGTTTCCGGTGTACAGAGCTTGCGAGTTGCAGTCTGCGCTTAGAGTTGGCAAGAGATAGACTGGGGTTGTAGATGGAGAGAGGTGGAAGGAGTGAGAACAGAGATGGGAGGTATTTGGGGGGGAGCATTACAATGCAGGAGGAAGAGCGAATAGGGAGGAGGCAGGAGGAGCAGTAACTTAGACTGAGTTGAAAAGTACAAGGAGGATGAATAGATATGCAGAGAGAACACTGCGAGAACAGCCTGTGCTGGAAGGTGCGCAGGAAGCATTTGAGGAGGTTGGAGTGAACTACAAGGAGATAAGTAGGGACAATTACAAGGAAGAAAGGTGAATTGCAAGGAAGAGAGGTGTAAGAGAGTCTTGAGAATGCAGCGGGAAATATCTGGAATAAAAAAGAGAAGGCAGGCAGTGATGGACAGGAGAAGACAATCCCTGTGCCTACACAGATTGGGCCAGAGGCAGGTGGAGGTAAAAGAATGTGGTGAGGTGTTAGAAGTGGATGAAATCTGAGAAGGAAAGTTGGAGAAGAGAACAAAAATTCGCAAAGGCACAAGTGCTGCAAATCGCAAGGAGGTAAATGGGGACGTTTGTTTGGGAAAGCAAGCCAGGACCCTGAGACAGGGAGGTGCCCATTTAGATCAAGGCAAATGAGTCCCCAGTGGGAAACCTCTGGTGAAAACTTTGGGAACTGCAGACATTTACCCCATCCTGAGACTGTGCTAGTCCTACTGGAAGGGCTTCGTCGGTGGGTGCACGTGGGTCCCTGTGACCTCGGGATAATAGTCCATACATGACCGAAGAAACGAAGCAGAGGACCTGAATTCCAGATGCAGATTTGGATTACAGATTCAGAAAAAAGCGAGTTAACGCCTAAAATAAACAAGGGTTGTGAGTGAATTTAAAGTCTCTTCCAGGGAGCAAGTGCAGATTGGGAGTCCCGACTGTGATTCCAAGGCATCTGCCAAACCCAAGGACAAGCCATCTTGTTGTTCAACCTTTTTAAATTGCAGTCATTTTCTTCAATAAACCTTGCTTAAAATTAAACGTTTTTATCTGCCTCATGTTTATCCCATTGCGTAGCGTGACAACTCTCTCTCGAACACTCACTCACACTTAACAGAATTTTACAGAATCAAACACATATGTCTCTCCTGCACAAGCTCTGTCTCGCACTACAATTCATACACAGTCGCACGCACACACTCTCGCTCTACCTTTGTTTGTCTCTCTCTTGTTCTCTCTCTGACCTGGCGGTCTTAATGAGGAAGGATCGCCATTGAATCAGATGCATTTCATAGTATCTATTCAAGAATCCAAACCCGTTTGGATCATGTAGAAAGTTATTCCTTGGGCCAAAGTAAATATGTTTGCGTTAAAACCTTTTGAATGCACTTATTTTTAAAAACATGTGCGGACATAATGAGGCTGGTCATCGTAGAGTCTCAATCCTCATACAAATAGTGTGGACTCTACATGCCCTCACACACACACACCCCTACACTATCTCTCCCCATCTCTTTACCTCTCTCTCCTTCCTCTCTCTCACTTTCACCTCTCCTACAACTCCCTCTCTTCACCTCTCCTTTCCCCTTTATTTTTCTCCTTTGCTCTGCTTTCTCCCTTTCCAATACCATTGATCCCCAGTTGAGCATGTACTGGAGGCCCTGCACAGAATCCATCACACAGCTACATATAGAAAGCAGGACTTACCTACAAGCTCATGGTTGGGAAAATCAGAATAAATATTACAAATATGTTTTTTTGGGGCTGCTACCTTTTCAGGTGACCTTGTTAAGTCAACGGGAAATACATAAAAAATGGGCACCAGTCTCATCACTTGGGCTATGTAATTAATACTTATATTGAAATCTATCTCGAAAGTGCAGGTGCTCATGGATTTCCCAGCATTAGTGACCATGGAACACCCTACTTTTGGTCGTAGGTTTAGTTGTCGGGGGCCTTCTGTAAGGAACTCATGGTGGCAACAGTAAAGACAGACACAAGTGATCACAGTTCAAACGTGTTTATTAAACTGTATGCATGGGTGAGAAAAATGCCTAAACTAAACCTAAAGCTACGATGGGAGCAAGCTACGACCATCAAATAATAAGGCAGTCTTAGTAGCGTCTTGTCAAATTAAAAAGGGCCTATAATAAAAATAACTATTGCCAATCCTTACCACTAAGTTACAAAAAGAGTGTGGGATAATGTTCACCAGAAAAGAAAGAAGTGTTCACAAAATGTTAAGTCAGGATGGTATGATGTGGTCTTCCTTCCCCATGTTTTTTTCACGGGACAAGGCAGGACTCCTGAGCACAGCACACTCCTGGGTCTCTCCAGCACGAGGTTCCTCCACAAGTCTATTTCACGATACCAGAACCTTCAATGGTGAAGTCTCTTTCCTCAAAGCCTCTTGCCTTAGAAGGCCTGCTGGATCCAAACAAAAAACAAACCAACAAAAGTTCCTTCTGTGATCTTGTAACTTTGGGCGATTGCTCTTCGCCCCTAGGACCTCCCTCCGCCGGGCTCCGATCCTCTTTGCAAAATGGGCCTCCCTCCGTTGGGTTCACTACAGCCTTTCAAATATCCCTCATAACATTCAGGAGCTTCAATGCCTTGTTGCACAAACTGTGGACAACCCTCAACCGTGTTCACTCTGGTCGACACACTGTTCCCAGGTATTACTCTCCACCCCAACTCGTAGGCATCCCTCAGTCGGGTTCACATTCTGCCACATTTACAATTCTCTACTTTATCTCAATGCAGGATTCACTCTCAGTAACTTTCCCCTTGGCATCCCTCCTTCGGGTTCACATAGCCATCTTTAACAGAATTCATGAATTTCTAACACAGTTCATGATTTGCTCATTTTCATCAGAAAGCGGGATTCCCTTCCCCTAGCTTTCTCTCGGCAATGGGTCAGAGACATTTGATTGTACAAGGGATTTGATGTGACCCTTGTAGGACCAATCAGACATCTCACGCCGCCCTTTCCTAGGGCCTTCTGGTACCTGCAGTTTCAACACAAAACAAAGGGGGCCAACAAGAGCCCTTCGAGTGAGCACTCCTGCGGCGCCTAACCACTCTGCAGCTAGCCCTTGTCTGGGCTTTGCCCAAATGTTCAAACACACACACACACACACACACACACGTTCTTTCTTCTCAGGTTCCTTGCGTTCATATAATGTTGCAACTCACAACCTTGGGCTAAATACAGTTCAGTTGGCTATCAGCTTCCTCACTGAACCCTGATGAGATTCTTCCCTTACTCCTCATGTCTTACCCTTCCTGTGCCCCCACTGACTCATTGTCCCTGCACATTGTGAAGCACATAGCTCCGAGTGTTGCTCCACATCTTAATTCCCTCTTCATCTTCTCTCTTAACAATGCTACTTTTCCCTCATCCTATAAGTAAGCTACTTTCATCCCTCTCCTTAAGAAACCTGATCTCATTCCTAACTGTCCTGCCAACTTCCATCCTGTTTCTCTTCTACCACACTATTTCAAAGTCCTAGAGCGACTAGTATTCAATTGACTCACTGAGTTCCTTGATACTCACAACCTCGGAGACCCTCTTCAAACTGGCTTCCGAACTCTGCATTCTACCAAGACCGTTCTCCTCAAAGTCGGCAACGTCATCTCCTCCGCATACCATGCTACCTTTCATCTATTCTTATTCTTCTCAACCTCTCTGTCGACCATTCTGACCTTCTCTCTGCATTATCTTTCCTTGGCATCAGAGATAATGTCCTTGCTTGGTTTGCATCATACCTTTCCCTTAGACACTTTCAGGTGTCCTGGATCAACCGTACCTCCTCGCTCACTCCCCTTACTGTGACAGTTCCTCAGGGGTCTGTCCTTGGTCCACTTCTCTTCACCCTCAGTATTGCAGCTCTTGGTGCCATGTTCTCCTCTCTCTGCTTCTCCTCACAACTTTTTGCTGACGACACTCTGATCTTCACCTGTTCCTCCTTATGCGACGAGCTGTTGTCAAAAATTTCTAACTTCCTCTCCGCCATCAAATATTGGATGGCATCTCACTCACTCATGCTCGACTCCACTAAAACTGAAGTTCTCTACTTCCCAGCCAAACTGACTATTTCTGTCTCTCCGACCTCTTCTTTTCTTTTTTCCTGACTACCTTCCTTACTCTGCTTCTGCTCGTAACCTTGGTGTCATCTTCCACCCGTCTCACAACATCTCGGTCTTCATCTCCAAATCTGCAATTGCAACCAGACCCAACCTCCTCAATATCATCATCTTCATTTCAATACTGCTAGAAAGCTGTGCCAGTCTCCTCCATGGCCTTCCCGACTGGGCTTTTTCACCTTTGCTGTTTGTGTGTTTTTCAACCTTTCTCACTTTACCTCTACTTGAAACAAAAAGCTAACTACTTCTCATCATCTTCAAAACAATACATGGACTTGCTCCACCTTACCTATCTGCTTATCTCACTCCCTACTGTCTCTTCCTCTTCCCATCTGTACTACTCCAACTTGTGACAGGGCAAACATTGTGGCCTTGTCTAGGGAGGGAGCCCGACTCCCAACACCCGTCCTGGTTCCTGGTTGCGTGCAAACCCTGTCCCTGCCCCTTCTAACCTGGAGCAGCCGTGGCAGGGAGCATAGAATCTGAAAAGGGGCTGGGCCACTCCCACCGGCCCATCGAGAACACCCATAGGGTGCCACGGGACAGCACAACAACCCGGAGGAGTACGACTCCAGCTTAGAGAGTCTGCTGGAGCCCACGCAAGAGAAGGCAGGGCCAGGCTCAGGAAGGCTGCAGTGCGGTGTTGACTCCCTTCCAAGGGGTGCAGCAGCTAGGAGGACAAAGGTCGCCATAACGAGAAGGCCACACGGCTCGAGCTGGCATTGCCAACTGGAGCTCATGTATACAGAGACCCCACTAGCGCACCAGGGAATCCCCCTGGAACAGGGGCCCACTAGGCCACCAGGGATATTTTATAAGAGTGGGAAACATAGAAAGACACCTGGTCCATAAGTGCCAGTACGGGATCATGTTAGAAATTCAGCCAGCTCACTTGTAAGGGACAGGGCTTACAAGCCCTCTTAAACCCTACCTATAGCCAACCCATGTCACACCCCGGGAGCCAAGTAAGTCTATTGGATAAAGTGGCCCATCCTGGGTGGGAGCTGGGTATATAGCTAACTGTGTGTGAGTGGAGGTGTGTGGGTTAGTTGTATGAGGACAGGAGTTGGTGGAGGACATCTGAGAGACCAGAGGAGGTGAGAGCGACCGAATTGCAGAAGCCAGTGGAGCGAGGGGGTTTGCAGAGTATTTGTGAGTGGAGAGTAGCGGTAGAGTAGGAGTAGCGGGGCAGTAGTGGTGGCAGAGGTGGTAGTAGGTGTGAGACTAGTAGAGTGGTGGTGGGAGTAGGAATTTGTAGTTGGTAGTAGTGGACAGTAGTAAGTCTTAGTGAGTGGTAGTCAGAATAGAGAGAGTAGTGGAGGCAAGAGATAATAGTGGTAGTAGTGACAGGGAGTGGAGATCAGGAGTAGTGGTAGGAAAGGAGAGGCAATAGTAGTAGTGGCGGAGGAGGCCTGGAAGAAGGAGGGAGGAAAGTATAACTGCAGAGGTCTCAGGGAGTGGTATTTGGAGGGCAGGTTGACTGTAAGAGCAGGAGTAAAAGGAGAAGTGAGATCCAAGGGTGGCAATGGAAAGGTGAGAGATTGAAGGAATACCAATGTGGTTGGAGGAGAACATCTTACGAGCCCAGTGTATTAAAGGATCAGGTAAGAATATGTGTGGAAGAAGGGAGAGTGATGCCGGGTGAAAGAAACCACCATCCCAAACCCCCTAAGAGTAGGGAGGGTTAAGAAAAAAAACCTGGTGTTAGATAGCCAGAGCCTTTGGGAAGACACCAATAGTATTAGTCTATAGAGAAAGATAGGTGTCCCTGTTGGCAAGCTACGAACACCTTGTTAATGATGCCTAGGTTAGGGAGGGGGTAAATCAGCAGAAAATAGATAGAGAGGGACACCCTAGTGCCAAATTTCCCAAGAACCCATTGGCCCCAAGACCTACCCGTGAACCCCTCAGAATAACCACTGGTAATTTTAAATAAACATCCTTATAACTTCTTCCAATCTCTAGCGTGGTTATTTGTGGTTGGCACCCCATCACTCTACTACTATTTAAATTCAACCTCAAAGCCCTCCTCTTTTCTGAAGAACCTGTTTCCTAGCACTATACTACTCCATCACCCTGCTCCCCTCTCGCCCTACCCTCCCGGACAACCCTACAGCACTTTTCCGTCACCCCATCATCTTTAATTTAGCACTTCCTTCACCATCTCATTCCTATGTTATTCTGTCCTATCCTTGTCCCTGGTTTATGTTCCCACCTTCCCCTGCAACATCTGGTCTTCAGGTCACATTCTCTCACCCTATTGCCAAAGACCTCTGCCCTATGCTCTGTTATCAATGTTACTTTTTGCAAGTGTTTTTGTGCCAAAAATGCATTGCTTTCCTGTGATTTCTATAAATAAATAAAATAAATCCAAGAATGATGGCATTGCTCTGGCTTCCAAGGGCAGATTCCAATTGTAAACCCCTAGTAGTCACATTAAGAGAGTTATTTATTTGAGGTCTATTGTAGTATTTAACCATGTGCTTGTTTTCTTGTAATGTCCTGATATAATACCGATATCCTGCTTAATGTATAATGTATTTTTTAAACATATCCATTTTAGATTGATAATGAAGAATATGGTGAAGCATTGTCTTTGGCACAAGCATATGACCTCGACTCTGATCTAGTATATCAAAGACAGTGGAGAAAGTCCACAGTAAATATTGCCTCCATTCAAGACTACCTGGTAGGTGTCAATGCAGTATTACTTGTTTGTTTGTCTTAATGTGTTTTTGCAATTGCAAACGTACAAATGTTTCCCATATAGACAAGTGACAGAAATGATTCTTGACATTTTGTTTCTTAGAGTTAAAGGGTCTTCTACTGAAACTTTCTAGTACTGGTTTTGGTGTATATCTTGTAAAGTGGCCGTGAAGGTATGACTCTGCAAATGACAAGTTAATGATAACTTTGAGCATTTTTGTAACATGCACACTCATGTAAGACATTGAGTATATCAGGACATAAAATTACAAATATTAATTGGGATAAATTAGCAGTATTTCTGAACATCAGTATAATAAAAGGACTTTTAATTGTATACAACAAACATAAGTCAATTTCTTATGAACTAGTCCAGCCCCTGGTTTTGTATAAACTGGGCTGTCCGAATGTTTTGCTTTTAGACTTCTCTCTTTCCACATGTAAGCCTGTGACAACTATACAACATGCAGCAGTCTCCAAATTCACCCAAATATATTCCGAGTCCCTCGCCGCTACGTGGCTGCTGGCATCACATTAAAATGTTTTGTTTTGCAGTGTAAGACTCCAAACCTACAGCATTCTTGTTTCCTGCATGGTACCAAATAGAAAAAGACTGACACTATTTATACATCTTTTATTTGTCCACTTACCTTCTAACGTATGTGTGTTGATCCCATCAGGTTGAGATCGGTGCATTTTGAACAGCAAAAAAAACAGCTCGTCTCCCGAAAATGTAAACCTGGTGGTGGAGCACGCACTGGGTGTGGCTTCACACACACTAGCTGCGTCCACTGGCAACGCCTGCCAGTCCTTTTTTTCATGTGGGTGGGGTGGGCATCACGGTGCTCTGTGTTTTTTCTTTTATTCCCTTCTCGGGCAATGAATCACTGGGTATGCGCATTCACTAACCCTGATTTGTTGGGACTAATGGCGTGTGGCTCGTGCACACGGCATTACTCGGCACAGGAACCACACCCCCCGTGCTTTGGAGTGTTTGGGTCATGACCACTTCAGGGAAACGTTAATGACTTGCAAAATCTTGTTGCATCGACTCCAAAGAAAAGATTAATGCTCTGGGAGGATAGCTTTCATTCAATTTGAAGGATTTGCAAACCCCCTCAAGAATGTGGGGGCAATGGGTAGCATAGTCTCGCCTACCAATTAATGTAAAGGTGGATAGTGATACCACTGAACCTCATTCCCAGGATGTAGGGAGAAAAACAATATAAGATGTCATAGTATGCAGGTATCTGTTTCACAGTAACCACCCTGCTATATATATGGGGGACAGCTTAGGGGCAACGTGCTCACCTTGGAAGCAAGAGGACAAGGAGCAACACAGGTTCGAACCCCGGGTCCTCGCTTAGAAACCTCTGGGCATTAAGCGCGTTATAAATAACCTATCATATCATAACCCTCACAGTGAGTAAATGGCAGTTCTTAAAACTGTGATATTCATACAATTGTGGTTACCTTTTTTTCAAGCATCAGATGTGACTTTCCTGACTTAAGAGCGCTACTTAAGAAGATAATAGTCCAGAACGATCTACCTGCCAGTACGAGAATGAATGTATAGGATAAACAAAGTAGTGGGCCTAAGGGAAAAGAAACAGCAGCGCAGTTTGAAGCGCTGAAGGCAGCAGAACAACTCCACATGATACAGGGTGAAAAAGAAACGGAAGGGGCCTGAATCGTTTGAGGAACAGATGCCTCCTATGCAAGAGTGCAGTGTTGTACCCAATTGAAGACACAAGGCCGGCATAAAAAACAGCTGGCTTGTCATATGCAATAATGATCTAAAATCATTCAATATAGGGGGTGCGCCAGTAACCTTTTTGAAAAATCTCAAGAAATCTCAGTTAATTCACCAGGCGAGCCCAGGTTTTCCCACCACAGCATAGGATCAAGGATATCAAAAACACAGTGGCACATGAACATAGTATGACCTGGTGGTTCCCGAGGCAGCTAGGGCTAATGGCTTCCTGCGTTATGGCATTGCTTATGGCTTGCTTGCACATGATATGAACACAAATGTTATATCCCGTTGACCCCAGAACCGGCAGAGTCCAACTTGATGTAAAGCAGATATTGCCTTGTGGATTCAGGTTACAATCATTTGACTGTGCTTCTGCTCCAGGAAGCTTGGCTCATCCTATCCTTTGAGAGCGTAATCCTATTTTGGGGATTCTGGGGCTACTTTTTTGGTCCCTTAAACCTTTTGCTTTTTCCCACTGCCTTTTTTGGCACAGTGACTTATTTTTTGTGCTCAGATTGACCTGAACTGAAGTCCCCCTGCCAATATCAACCCTTTTAAACTCGGAGTGTATGGTCCTGGTTTACCCAAAATGCTCTTAGTACCAGGGTGCTTCCTTAGCACCCCATTTGTGCCCCAGGGTAATTACGTGACCCTACAGTGGTTTTAAGGTGTAATGCTGGTGGCAGCTGTACTTTAGTTCTGGCTTCACACGGTTGCAAGCCATTTTGCTGCATTGGTAGCCCAATGAACCTTTTTTGGTAGCCATGGGGGGTACTGATGAATTTTTGTAAGTACTACTCTTGGTCATTTTGTATATCAGGGCATCCTTTGGTCTAGAGAATCAAGTGGTAGGTTTAAAGTGGGCGTTCTGTATGCGTGGAATCTTTATCAGCCAACATGGAAGTCTTTGAATTGGTTTTTACTGGTTTAGACTAATATAGGTCCCTGGGCTGTCCTGATCACATTCTGTGGGAGTGGTCAGGACTGAGGGGCGGTCCTAAATGCCAACCAGAATGCCTAAGTCATTTGTCTCCAGTTTGCTCTTCTAGTTGGTGGGCTGGCTTCAGCCTGCCTCTGAGTAGTGGAACGTAAGGGGAAACCCTGCCACTCTTCAATCTCTTGTTGCTAGAATTTTGTAAGAAGGTTTATTTACCTGCTAGAGGATTTTCCCATGATGGTTGAGTTTTTGACAATTAATCTGGACATACTGGTTAGATGCAGTTGTCTGGGTGCAGTTACTGTTGGTGCTTTAGCCCCCGATTCCTGTGCCTTCTGCTTACGCTACTTCTGTGTTGACCCAGGCCTTACATGCTGGGACCATCCGGGTTGTTATCCAACTGTTTCCTACTGTTTACCACCAGGGTCTCCTGCCTTGGTGCTAGTTGCTGCCGCCTAAATTAGTAGTGGAACCCCACTAGGCTGCCTAATCTTCTGCTTGAGCCGTCCCGGGTTGCTCCCCAATCCATTATCCCTGTGGTGTGTTTTCTACTTACTTGTTACTTCCTTTGCCCACCAAGCCGCCTGGAATCTTGTTAGCTGGGTTTCTTTGTCTTCCTCACTGGTGCTTTCACTGTTGGCTTTAGGGGCTCCATTGGGGGAAGGCTGTTGGTTCTTCTTTGGGGTTGTCAGGGTCTTGGTTGACCCAGGGATCAAGGATCCTATAAACCACTTAGAGAAAAGGAGCCCCATGTGTACTGGGTTGTTTTGTTCTTCTGGAGCCACCTTTCTTTAAACCAATGCTGAGAGTACTTGGTTGTGGATCCTGGTATGGGCACTTGTAGTTGATACTCGCCCTCCGGCCTCCATCTGGTCCGATGTAAAGAATTTTCAACAGTGAGTCTTTACTGCATTTCCCATTTGTTAACATTGGGGGTCTTCCTGCTTTCCTTCATTCTCTTCTAGGGCTTTTGGTTCTGAAACCAACCTCTGGATAGCGTCATTGGGGTCTTATATGGTTGTTTCCAGCTAAATCTACACCTGTGGGAAGTACTGAGACTAACTTTCATGTCTCCCATCCACACAGATGGCCTACTGACATGGACCTGTTTATTGTTATGGAACTCTCTACTCCCCATGGAACTCTAATGCAGTGACTTGTAAGGTACATACCTGCCCCTGTACGTTTTCCTTGTACCCCGTAATGGTTTCGAAAGTTCCAGGCCAAAAACTGGGGTTTTAGCACATAACTGTGATGTGTAATATATTTTTGAAGTCATGCCCGCATTTCCTGTAAATGTGAATACTTACAGTGCATTTATTTTTTATTCACACTTTCCCACTATTTCTCCCTGGTTTGAATTGCAACGGTAACTGTGTCTAAAATGTATCTGGATTTTTGTATAAGCCTCTGGCTGTCTTTCTGAATTGTTTTGCACTGTCTAGCACTGCTTTTAACTGTGATGTGTACTTTTGTATTTTTCTAATACACGTGCTAGAGTGGCAGAATTACAATTACTGTAGATTGTTGTTATTGGTGTTAGGGGCCTGTATGACTATATTTTCTGTGTTCAAATGTCTGGTTTCCTTTTCTCCCCCCTCACCTCCCCTTTTGTCTATACAGTGTAGGTGCTACAACTAGGTAGTAGATCAACAAAATATCACAAAAGTGTTTTGTGTCTTGTTGTACTATATGTTGTGCAGGCACTAGGTATTTTTTAACTGTTTGTTAGAATGTCTGGATCCCTTTTTCTCCCCGTACACTCTGCTTGTCACCATATGTTGTGTCCCAATCTTTATATAGTGGACCCACATGTAAGTATATAAGTGGGAAGAGTCCTCAACAACATTTATTGTTTTTATTATACTGTGTATTTTTTACTATTTTATGTGCAAGATTTTTTTTCTTGAAATTATAGTTTTACATAATTTCTTCTGATGCTTGTGAATCTGCCTAGAATCACATGTTGTGCATATAGTCCGACATCTAGTGGTAATCGCGGAGTATTGCATCTTGTCTTTCGAGAATCAAAAGGGGACGTTGACATGGGCGTACTTGTAACACTATCCCTAACGTGACATGTAGTGTACACAAAATCCCTCACGCGTCGAGGTCCATCACATTGTTTTTTTCCACCCAGCTAGCTGGTCGTTTTATGCGGAGCTCGTAAATTGCTAAGTTTCTATTTCATTGTCCACGACCGTTGGTCGTTTTAATAATCGTCAATTCTTAATTGACTACTACTCCTGAAACAATGGCGAAGACAAATGCAGATTTCGGCAGCTGCTGGTGCTTCGGTCGACGCTGTCAGCCTCGTGGCCTCGGCCCTCCAGCCAGGCCTATACAGTAGGGCGAGTGGGGCCCTGGGGTTTTGATTCTTTTGTAGAATGCATTTCCTTCTCCCCTCCCTTTTCCCTTCTGGTTTTGCCGTCACTTTTAACCTGAGCTATGGACAGGACTCCTTTTAAATGTTGCCCTTCTTGCAACAGCAAATATCCATGAAAAGGCGCTCACCTAAGGTGTAACAAGTGTCTATCTCATGATCACGACGATCGATCCTGCAAGTCTTTACGCCCAAAGATGATAAAAGATCGGCGGACGAAGCGGTGGGCGGCCTAAGCCATGCAGCAGGCGGAGAGTAGTTCCCCGTCGCTGTCTCGAGTGATGAGGATGTAAGCGACAGCCATGGCTCCGATGCCTAGGCCATTGACCTCTTCTGCGGAACAAGCAAGTTCTGAGGTGTCCGTCCCCAGCCCAGATTCGGCTATGGGGAGACAACACCCTGCCATCAAGGGCACACGCACACCACAAAAAGAAAAACACAACCCTCGAGCCTCCTTGATGGACTTGTCGGGAAGGCCACGGACGCCAACGGGCCCGTCGAAAGTTTCGACAGAACCCACCGATCGCCATGATCGGACGCCCTCCCCGCAACCGTCGATATGGCATGCATCCGGGCATTCAAGTCAAAAGGGCATCAACACCAAACACCATAAAAGCACTGAGACGCCTCATAATAGCCTGTCAGCGCCAAAGGTTTCATCAAAATCACTCCCTGATACGCCGGAGATACACGACAGTCTCGCGAACATCATTTCGGCAGCAAATAAGCCAAAGGAAACGTCGAGACAAATATTCAGATGGGTCACAGCCCCTATCTAAGGCTATGACTGACAAATCTTGACCGTCTAGAGACCCCAGTCCTCCAAAAGAGTCCTTTCCCCCTACAGACTCCTCTGGTTCATCCTTATGGACCAGAGATAGGTTTGAGGGATACATGAATAAGCTTTCCAAATTTGTAGATTTCTCTGAAAGGTTTATCACCCCTAAAAGGCCAAGGGAGGAAGACTCTTGCCCCACTTTGTCGAAAATTCCGAGAACTTCAAGTCAGTTCCCACATTGAGGTGTTTGACCTGTCAGAACCTGAAGAAGTCTATCAAGACCCCTATGATCAGGGAGCGAATCCCTTTGAGGAGACGCCAAACAAGTGCCTAGATTGGGTTGATGGGCAGCTGGTCAGGACACAGACTTTGTGGAAGACATTTTAAAGGAAAAACCACCCACAAGTCAAGCAATACCACTATTGAATTCTATCAAAAGGCGCATCGCTCCCTCTTTGTCATCTCCATCTCTAACAAGAGCTGTAAATCTTCGAGTCGAGAAGCTTTTTCGCCCCTCCCCAACAGACCCGCTATATATCTGGGGACATGCCACTCCTGACTCCCTAGTAGTCACTACTACAAGGAAGAGAGCCGGGGTACCCTTGGCTACGGCTGAGGCACCACCAGACAAGGATTGCAAGTAGTTATACACCCTTGCAAAGAGCATTACAACATAAGCGGCTTATTCCACTAGGATTGCTAACAACACCACATTGGTGGCTAGTTATAGCGACGTCCGGTGGAATTTAACCCGGCTGGTGGATGTGTCGGCAGGGAGGCAGGTCAATCAGAATATCCTCAAAAATACCCTGGATGCTGTTGAAACAGCAGAACAAACCCTGGCCCAAGATACCCTTCTTAAAAGGCACGCATGGCTCAAGAATTTCGGCTTAAAGCCTGAGACTCCGGCATCCCTAATTAACAAGCCAGTTGAAGAGACTAACCGGTTTGAGAAGGCAGTAGAGCCTTAGAAACAGCAAAGAAGGAGCATAAAACCCTAAAGTCTCTAATCCAACGCAAAGACCCTATCAACAGTGAGGGGGTAGCTCTCGCCGTTCCTTTCGGGCCAGTCCTTCCTATGTTACCCCCACAATCATTACGGAACAGGAAATGCACCATGGTCCTCTGGACAAGGGGCAACTGCCACAGGTCAATATCAACAGAGAGGGCAGCGCCGTGGCAAAGGGATGGGGTAGAAACTACCCCCAAGAGGCTCCCCGGCCTCTGCTCAAAAATGACTCGCCAGTCCAGGTCCCCTCTCATGCCTTTCCGGTCAGGGGACGAATAACATCCTTCATGCATGGGAGGCAATCCCTACAGACCAGTGGGTGCTCAAGACAGTCACCCACGCTTACTGTATCGAGTTGAGCCGGCCACCTCAATACCGACCACCAACGTCCAGACGCCTATCGCCAGAACACCTGAAGATTCTGCTACAAGAGGTGGAGATCCTTCAAGAAAAGGACACAAGAGAAGTCGTCCCCATTCTACAGGTAAACACTGGTATTTATTCAGTGTACTTCCTTGCACTCAAAAAGGATTTCGCCATGCGCCCTGTTCTAGACATGCACCCAGCAAGCAAGTATGTCAAGCCTCAAAAGTTCTGAATGACAACATTGCAGGAAGTAATCCCTCTGCTAACACAGGGGGATTACATGGCAACATTGGACATGAAAGATGCATACTTTCATATTTCAAAGCTGCCAGGGCACAGAAATACCCAAGGTTCATGATAGAGGACAAACACTATCAGTTGAAGGTCCTTCCCTTCAGCATTTCCTCAGCCCCAAGGGTATTTACAAAGGGGCTGGTGGTAGTAGCGACTCACCTGCACAGGCAATCCATTCCAGTATACCCTTACCTCGACGACTAACTAATAACGGGATTCGTACGGAACATGCCTTTCAGACACCCAAAATATGGTAGATCTACTCTTCAGTCTGGGATTCTCCATCAACAAGAAAAAGTCCAGCCTAGACCCCAGCCAAGTCAAACTATTTCTGGGGGCTCTAATTCGAACCGAAGACTGCCTCGTCTTACCCTCCAACGAGAGGGTTCAAAACATGCTGTTCCAGATCCCTCACTATGTAGCTAATCGCGAGGTGACTGTACGCAAAGCCATGCGACTGTTAGGGATGATGGCCACCTGCATTTACTTAGTCACACACGCAGGTTTGCGCATGCGCCCAATGCAAGAGTGGCTCAGCAGCCAATGGTGTCAGGCCAGCAGACAATGGGACGATCTAGTGGTTGTCTCGGCAGCACCCATTCTCTCCCTGCAGTGGTGGTCGAGGGAAAACCTCTTACAGTGGAAAACCTTCACCACCCCTGCATTAGAAGCCGCTCTCACCATGGACACATCTCTCACGGGGTGAGGGGGGCTCACCTCCTTCATCACACGGCGTACAGCGTTTGGTCCCCAGCAATAGCACCCAACCGCATAAACCTGTTGGAGTTGTTAGCAGTGTTCAAAGCCCTGAAGGCTTTTCAAGCACAACTAGAGGAGAAGACAGTACTAGTCCTCACGGACATCACCACAGCCATGTATTACCGAAACAAATAGGGGGCATGCACTCTCCAGGGCTATCCCAACTGCCTCAGAACATATGGAAGTGGGCTCTTAAACACAAGATGTTCCTCCTGTCTCAACACGTTCAAGGGTAACTCAATCTTCTGCTAGACGTGCTCAGCAGAGACTTCCCACTCCCCACCGAGTACGAATGGCGATTACACAAAGACATTGTCTCCAATGTCTTTGCAGAATGGGGCTTCCTAGAGATCAACTTGTTTGCAACTCTGGAGAACGCACAATGCCCAGATTACACCTCCAGGTACCCTCAGAACCGCTCCAAAGGGAGCGCTCTCTGGATAACATGGTCAGGGAAATTTGTTTATGCAATCTCCCCCCTACCCCCGACAAGATAGTGCACAAGATGCACCACGAACCAGTCACAATGATTCTAGTGGGCCCTCCAACCCTGGTTCTCTCATCTCATGGCAATGTCTATTTCCCCCGCAAGGACACTACCTTGCTCATACAACATGCTATCACAAGACAGAGGGGAGACACTCCATTCGTGCCCGCAAACTCTCAATTTAGCAGCTTGACTCCTGAAGTCATAGAGTTGGGCCACTTCCAACTTCCCCAAAGATGCATGTACATACTTAGAGAAGCAAGAAAGCCCTGCACCAGACATTGCTACTCCAATAAATGGAAGCTGTGGGATATATTGACCCACTCAACAGTATTTCCCCACATCACCAAGCTGCATTTGCGCAGAAACAGCAAAATGGCTGCATTGGCTCCTGTGAGTGCCATGGCCTCAAAACTGCGTTTTGCAGCAACAAAAAAAATGGCTGTTCCGTCCTGCCAAGCACACATCAGGCAGGATAGAACCAGGGAACACACTGAGAGAGCATGCCATGTGTTCTGACATGTACACAAGGAAGAGAGTGAAAAAGCAGCGTTGCTTTGCTGCAAATCCCAAAATCCCCATTGAAAAGGAAACTTTTTCACCTTTAAAAAAAGTTGCTTCGATGCTAATTCCATCTGTTTTTTCTTAAACCACTGTGATCAATTAGGCCCTGCCATGTGCAGTATATCTCATTGTGCCTCAGCAAAACCAGGCATGATTTCTGAATAACAGGCCCTTAAGCCAAATCTGAAAAAAAGGCATAAGAAACTTCACTTTCTGCCGTGCATGGGAAACGCTTTATTTTGTGCTACAAACTGTCAAAGGAATGAACCGTGCAAAAGAAATCATAACTCTGTGCACATGTCAATTCCAGGAGACTTGCCTTATACAGACTGTTGTGTACAATAAACTAACTATGGCTGCAAGACCATATTGGGAAGTCAGATGGCAAAATCGAATTTGAAAGGAAATGCTGGCAGTTTTCACCACATGTGGAAAATGGGCTTTGCAAACCAAAGAAAAATGAATGCCCGTTTTAAAGGAAAAGTAATATGTTGAATGTAAGCTTGTATGTGCCTAGCAATGAGATGGGGTTGGCTGCTTGGAAACACATATGGGCTATTTCTATTCCACAGGCTTGTTTTTTTTTTATTCAGGACCAAATAAAAGAAAATAAAGGTTTTAAACTGACTTGACTGGATTTTGCAAGCTTCCAAAAACAAGTTATTCTAGTTGGCAGAGCTAAGGCTTCCCCCAAGAAAGGAAGCCAACATAAACTTCCAGGACACGAAAGTGATAATTTCTAGGTTGGAAAACTGTGACTGACCAGGACAAAGAAACTTCACATACTAATCAGACTTCAGTCTAGGCAGCGGCCTCTTTCAATAGAAATTCTGGGACATCAAAGTGCGAAGTGGATAAGGGGCAATAAACCTTCAATCAAGCTGGAAAAACCCATCCTCCCTTTCTGGGAAGTGACAGTTGGTGGTAGCTGAAAAAGAAAAAAAGGGTCTAGTGCAGGACAAAGGACTGCCATTTGCTTCCAAAGACTATTTTATAAGTAAACTTTAAAGACTTTTCTCTCTGCAGCAGGACTTTGTAAAAATGTAAAAATCTCGCAGTTTAAAAGTGATTTTGTGTTTTATAATTTGAGACATTGTAGAAGTCACTGACACCTTGGGAATAGAAATGGCAAAGTATTGGGAATTATAACAAAAGTATCAATGATGCCAAGGCGAATGTTTATACTTACATCCCTTATGATAAACCACGCAAGTGTATAAAGTTATGGAATTTTAGGCTGAATCTTTCATACTAAAAATTACCAAAATGTATCGGAGGAGCGAAACAATGTCTCACAGAGTTCAGAGTTGTAGTGGAATGGTCTGCATAAAGTATGTAACCTGCTCATATCATTGGGTAATATGCCAAACTGTACAAATGTGAAAATTCTGTTATGACTGATTTTTGGCAAAAAGGTCTGTGGGAAATCTTTTCACCTTATAAAACACAACCCCTGAACTGAGTCACCTTCTAGGGGAGTCAGCCAACATTGATTGCCCAATCCAGTTGGTAGAGGCATGTTTAGCAGACCCTGCCCAGCCATATACTTTAATGATGTCACTGTGCATTATAAATAAGCGTCCCTGACAAGACTCTAGACACACACTCTTCCTGAAGTTCCTGCGCTGCGTTCCTGTTCCATTCATCATCCAGATTCCAGGCCCAACTACAAGACCAAAGCATTACTGACCCTACTCCAGGGCCCACTGCAAAACCAAAGCAGTGCTGATCCTGTTCCCAACAAGGCCTCAATTCTGAAAACCCACTAATCTCCCATGAAAAGGGGGAAAGCTGTGGTACCTTTTGCATCCTGAACCAGCCTGGCTTGCTGCCCACTAACTGCATGCCCGCTGTAATCCCGCCATCCAGCTGACCTTTAGTATCCAGTGACCAGAATCGCCAGTCCAGAAGTGCCATCCGGTGACCAGAACTGCCCAGCTGTTTGCCAGGCGTGCTGCCGTGTAGTAACCAGAACCGTTGATGGTCCAAAAATTCCAAAACTAAAAGTGGACTCTAAGTATAAATCGCCACCCCATGGAAACCCATAATATACCTTTTCTTGCCTTTGTCCTTATCCCACTCTCTAAGCCATCCTATCCTTATCCTGATAACTTGTAAAACTGTCAGAATTATCCATGCAACCCTGCCCTTGATTTCTAGTGCTAGCGCCATCTCTCTTTTCAATTTTGTCTTGTCATATTTTGAGGGATCTGACTGGTTTGCGCCAAGGTTGGGCGCGGGGATGATAGGCTTGAACTCGCGAATCAACCTGGGATCTTACTGTGTCCATCTTTGGTGGTCTAGCCTGAATACTCTAGATTAAAGTAAAACTTTTCTTGTCTCAACTGATTTCCTTTCCTATATCACGGCTTCATTTTACTCAAAGTGCACCTTTTTATATCTTGTATAACTCCTCCAATGTACCAGCTAGAGACTTACTTTCACTTCCATATTGTCCCTGTGATGCACGTCTATCCCCTAGCCTAATAATGCACTCCAAATCAGTGTATTTCACCTGTTTGTATTAAAAACCATTTGGGTAATATAAGGCGGGAATTGAAAAAAAGCAACTTTTACCCGTGTCATTTGGCTGCAATCTGTTTTAAACTTTCCACTCATTTTCGAACTGTATGCTTTTGGTAATCCATTCTTTGTGATTGTTAGTGTCTTTGCATTGTTGCTTTAGTGAGGAATTAAATTTGTTTCAAGGTTTTTAACACACATTCATTATTTATTTGTCCATTTCCGAGTGTCATTTCATAACATTGCAAGGGGTTTAAAATCTGTTTTTCTCTCTTATTTGGGAAGGGAAGGTCAGATTTGGATTCCGTTTGTTTCTTATTCGTGATTACCTGCTGCTCAGGTTTATCCACTCAGAATTGATTATTTGTTGGTTGAGGGAACATTGCAGTGGGACATTCTAACTTGGGTGCTATCTTTCCTAAATCAAAAAGTGCTCCTATTCCGCTGTGCTTTGTATATGTTCCACTAGAAGGTTAAACCCAGTGCATTGCTCACATTCTCACTGTAATTATCACCCCATTGGTGATTGCTGCCCCATATTAAAAAGTGAATGATTACTTTTTAATTTTAAAATAAATATATAAATATTGCATTTTACCAACCAGCCTGGTTCATGGTCCATTGTGACCCGGGGTATTTGAAAAGGGGGTGTGATATGAGTGGTGTACCATCTCAAAATTGAATCTTCATAAAATAAGGAGAAAAGCATCTCAATTGTGCGCTACCTACTAGGCCGAGACCAAGGTGTGTGTCGCTTGATTGAAATCCTTAACAAAGCGCTTTGTGATCTGGTGCAATTCCAAGAGCATCAATCCCATAGACTACTCACCGACACATATTGTGTTATACCTGACTCCTACTTGACTCAGGCCTGGTTTTTAATTCACTGAAGGTCCACTTAGCTGCACTTTCAGCTTTTACTATGTCCCAGCGAAAGGTGTCGTGGTGGAAAATCCCAGTAATCAAGGCATTTATGGAAGGGGTTGAAAGAATTAATCCCCTTATTTCAAACCCAGCTCCCGGATGGGACCAGAATGTGGTATTAACTAGACTGATGGGATCTCCCTTTGAACCTATGCATAAGGCTAACCTCAAAGCACTCACTTACAAGACTGCCTTCCTGGTGGCAGTCTCTTCAATAAGAAGAGTTAGTGAACTACAAGCCCTATCAGGTCAAGTCCTATTTGTCACAATTCACAAAGATAAGGTGGTTTTGCGTACTCGCCCACGGTTTGAGCCTAAATTAATTTCAAAGTTCCATGTGAACCAATCAGTCGAACTACCCACCTTCTTCCAGAACCCCACTAACGTGGCAGAAAGAACCCCCACACACTGGATGGGAGGATGGCAGTGGCGTAACAGGGGCCCCACCAGCACATGTCTTGGGAGGGGGCCCCCACTTAAAGAGAAAAAAAAGTTTCATTTTGAATTCACTGTGCATTTATAAAGACATTATTTCTGTAACAGAAATTATTTCTTTATGAAGGCAGAGTGACTACAAAAAGAATCTTTCTTTTTGAAGGCTGAGGGCTTCCCCCAACCCATGACATGGAAGACACTAGGCTAGAGGGCCCCATGTCATGGGGTGGAAGGGAGCCCTATGACTTCAAAAATAAATAGTTTATTTTTGAAGTCACTCTGCCTTCATAAAGAAATGATTTCCATTATGGTTCGGTCCTTAACTGAATAATTTCTTAATGAAGTTAGAATTACTTTAAAAAAAATGGGGCTCATTCTGACCATACCGGCCCGGAAACAACACTGCTGGTAATCTTACCAGCACTGTTGTATGTGGACTGGCATATTACAGGTCTACCTGCTGGAGCCGGTGTGCCCGACAGGTCTGAACCTGTCCGGCACAGCGGCCACGGTAGGCAGACCCGTCACGGAAGCACTGTTAACAATAGTACTGGTGCTTCCGTAATTACCGGCACCTGACTTCCCGGCCGCCGGACTTGAAAGAGCCCGGCGGCACCAGGAAGTCGGGCGCCGGCAATCTTTTACGGGTCTGGCGGCAACCCGCAGGTAGAACCGGCACGGTTACCGCCGGACCCGTAATGAGCCCCAATTTTTTATTGAAGTAATAGGGCTCCCCTCAACCCCATGACGTGTGCATGTGCGAGTGCATGGTGAAAGGGTGCACACAAATGTATGGGTCGCTGGGGGTGCGTGTGGGCGTGTACGGTGAAAGGGTGCACACTTAAATGTATGGGTGTCTGCCTGAGTGTACCTGTATGGTGAAAGGGTGCACACTTAAATGTATGGATGACAGCCCGGGTGCGCCTGTATGGTGAAAGAGTGCACACTTAAATGTATGGATGGCTGGGTGTATATGGTGAATGGTGTGTGTGCTTGTGTACAGGGGCACAACAAAACCTACATTTCGGGGGGCTAACCCTACAAATGTTGGGAGAGGCGCTAACTTCTCGGGTGGTGGGGAGCAGCAAACTTATTTGTGTGGGGACATCTAACTTCTTTATGCTTTTTAATGAGACTATTCTAGTGCAGCTTCAATGTCACAAGCAGTTAACTCTCTCCTTTAAGTCTCCTATTCCCTCTCTACCCTTCCAATCACTCCCCTGGCATGCAAGTACTAGACCCACATCGCCATTTCAATTGCCTAAAAAATGTGGCATTTTAATGCAGGTACTAACATGAAATGCTTCACGTTGGTAATTGCTGGGCCCTTATTAATAGCAAAACCCAGGTGCCGTTTAACATCTGTGTCCTGTTGTGTCCGGCAACTGCACTAAAGGTCAGCCAGGTCGAGTCAACAAAGCCCAAAATGTAAGGGCGGGAATGCTGAAGCCCAGTCAACTCAATGGTGTTGCTCCACTACTTGTGTTTAATGCCTTGATTACTCCTAGCCCTATTCTTCCTCGTCTCAGTGCTTATGTATGAGGCATTACTTGTGTACTCTGCATCATACACAAGTACTGTGATGAGGTAGAGATACATGGAGGTAATGTCTGACTTAGCTACCTGTAATCTTCATTACTCATCGTTCCACTCATCCTCATCCCAGTACTTACCTATGAGGCAAGGAGCCTCATACGTAAGCTCTGGGACAAGGAAGGGGGATGTGAAGGTAATTCTTGGCCAAGGAGCTGATTTTGGAGGTTGGGTACGGGGTGGGAGGGAGAGAGGATGTGGGGGGTGGGACTGTGCAATAAATCATAATGGTTGTCCATGTCCAGGCTAAGCAGGCATGATATGTGGTATTAGTGACTCGAGAGGCATTTTGGTGCAGCCATTCTAGTCATTCCTCAGTTTGGTATGACTTTCTTTTAACTGGGAATTTCTGATAAAGCAGTCCTGCTAAGTGTTATTGCCTGGCTAGAATGGCATTTGGGTGCTGCCAGTCTAGCCATTTCTTACTGTAGCATTGTTTATTTTTCTGGGCATCTGTGATAAAATGATATGATAAAAGTCATTTATAATGCGCCTGTACACAAGTGTTTCTAGGCGCGACAAGATAAGGGAGGGCAGATAGAGGGAGGACAAGACAAATGATCTCAGGAGGCCTTGTGTCATTGTGAGAACGAGAGGTGCAAGAGGAAAGGGAGGGGGAAGTGCAAGGGAGAGGGGAGGGGAAAACAGAGCTGCAATGCTCTGAGTAAGTGCAGCCAGGCCAGCGCAGCTATGGGTAGTGCAAGGAGAACAAGGGGCCGCAGGGTTACAGTTACAGCCACTAAGTGCATGGTAGGCACAGAGACAGTGCAAGGGGGACCGATCAAGAAAGAGCCTGGACTCAGAGAGACTCTGAGGGTATCCAAGCAACCGGTCGGTACAGCAGACAGGTAGGTCAGCAGGGGAGGGAGGGAGAGAAAGCAGAGGAGAAAAGGAAAGTTTTGAGCTGCTTCTGAAACTTCAGATGGTCTGGCTCAAGTTTGAAGGGGTAGGTAGGCCATTCAATAGGGAGGCACCAGCAGAGGAGAGAGATCTACCCCCCACTCTCTGCCTGGAGAAGCGTCTAACCCTTAAAAAGTTGGAGGTAGCTGAGAGAAGGGCTCGAGAAGCAAGGTATTTTGGAAGAGAGTGTTGGATGTAGTGTGTGCCCCAGCCCCAGAAAGCCTTGTAGACAATGCAAAGGGTCTTGAACTTTATGCTTGCAGCCACCCGGAGCCAGTGGAGAGATTTCAGGGTTGGAGAGATATGATCCCTGGGATTTAGGCTAAGGATAAGTCTTGCAGTCCTGTTCTGGATTAGTTGCAGATGACGGAGAGTAGAGGAAGACAGAATGAGAAAGAGGCTATTGCAATAGTCCAGCCTAGAGAGAAACAGGGCTCTGGAGACAGTGAGCTTCTGGTGGAAAGTGAGAAAGGGAAGAGTCCCTTTGAGGAGGAGCAGCTGGTAGTGGAACTTCTTGATGACATCCGATATATGAGGAGAGAAAGGGAGAGTGACATAGAAGAGGACACCAAGGTTTTTTGCCTCGCAGGAAGGTGAAGGAAGAGGGCTCAAGGCGGACAGCCAGAGTGAGAGAGGTAAAGCTGGTGCCAGGGTCCCAATGAGAAGGATCTCGGTGTTACTGGCATTAAAGCAGAGATCGTTGGAGGCGCACCAATCCTGAATCGTGGATAGAGAGTCAGGAATGAGCAAGAGAGGAGAGGAGGCTGAGGGGAGCCTGAAGGAAAGCTGAGTCATCCACCCAACACTGAAAGTTAGAGAAGGTAGAGATCAGGTGGGCCAAAGGGTGCCAGGTAGAGGTTGAAAAACCAGGGTGAGCATATAGAGCCCTGGGGAATGCCACAGGTAGAGAGGGGTGGCAGAGAGATTGGGACCAGGTTGGACCTGGGAGGGGGGGGTGGTCCAAGAGGAAAGATGTCAGTCACTCCAGGACCTGATCCATGATGCCCAGGTTCTCACAGAGTCAATTGATCAGGATGGCGTTGTTGCCCATGTCGAAAGCAGAGGAAAGAAGGAGGGTGAGGACAGAAGGAATGCTGGAATCAAGGTTCGAGAGCAGATCTTCGAAGGTGTTCAGGAGAGCAGTTTCAATACCTCTGGCAGCTCTGAAGCCAGACTGATGGTCATGGAGATAACCAACATATTCAGTGGCGAGAGTAAGCTGGGAGATGGTAAGCTTTTCCAAGAGTTTGCCCAAGAAAGGGGAGATGGAAATTGGGCAATAGTTTGCCAGGCAGGTAGGATCAGCAGACAGCTTCTTGAGGAGTGCGTGCACAAGGGAGTGCTTAAGGGGATAGGGGAACATTCCAGTGGCTAAAGAGTGATTACAGAAATCGGCCAAAGCTGGAGAGACGGTGTCAATATGGTCCTTGATGGTTCTGGAGGAGCAGCGGAGCACCTGTTTGGACGACGCTTTCATAGATCGGACTTGTCTAGAAACCTTGTCCAGTGTTGTCAGAGAGAAAGAGGAGGGGGTGAGGTAGAGATGGCCAAAGGGTGCCGAGAGAGGAAGTGGGAGAGGAAGAGGAGATAGAGGACAGGATGTCCTGAGATTTAGCGGAGAAGTGAGAGGCCAGAGCCGTACAGAGGGCCTTGGATGGAACAGGAGAGGTAGAGACTGCAACAGGATTGACCAGTTCCTTGCAGATTTTAAAGAGTTCGGCCGTGTTGGTAGAGGCCACTGAGATGCAGGCTTTGTGTGCTTGATGAGTGTTATTGCTTTGACTGGAATTTTGGTGCAACCAGTCTATGTATGTCTAAATGTGGCCTGGCATGCTTTACTGTAATGTTATTATGTGTCTAAACTGGTATACATTGTGCAGCCAGTTGGACATGTTTTCATTGTGACATGGCATTTTTTAATAGCAAAGCATTAATTTTCCTGTGCATTGTTGGTGACTTACATGTATTGGATTGGTGTTACCCTATTAAATAATTGCAAACACTGTGGCTTTATAGCCATTTTTTCTCAAAGTGTGCTGTATATTGCATTAAAATACATATTCATATCTTTCTCCTAGTGAAATTTGCGGCATAACCCTTCAGCAACACATTCGTGTATATTGCGCAAGTATAATAATCTAGTCCGGCCAAGAGTGTGGCGCGACCTGTGATTTGTTGCCGAGTTGGGGGGGGGGGCTCAGCATGGCTCGCAGGGGGGCCCCCACATTTTGTGTTACACCACTGGAGGATGGCAGTCATATATTATCTGGAAAAGACAAAACCACTAAGAAAAATGAACCCGTTTTTTGTTTGTGGCAGCTGGCATAAAAGGGAATCCTGCCTCTAAATCAGCCATCTCAAAGTGAATTGTAAATTGCATCACACTGTGCTACACTATTGCCAAGAGAGATCTGCCCTTCAAGCCTAGAGCACACTCTTCTCGGGGCACTGAGGCTTCCATTGCATTCATTGCAAATGTTCCTCTAGAGTCCATTTGCAAAACAGCAACCTGGAGTTCTGTACACACCTTTACAAAACACTACTGCCTAGATACACACTCTAGGTCTGATTCTCAGGTGGGACAATAAGACATCTTTACTACTGTTCCTTCACACACCGCTCCACTATCTCTGGGTACTGCTCACTAGTCTATGCACAGCATGTGATTCTAAGCAGATTCACAAGCATCAGAAGACATGCATTACTTACCGTAATAGCATTTCTGATGATTGTATCTGCTTAGATTCACATGCGCCCACCCTTCCTCCCCGCTCGGAGTAGAAGGAATATAGACATCTTACTACTTTCTCTCTATCTGTAACTCACCCATGATAGTCATTAAGCTACCTCACGGCAGAAAAAACACAACCGGAGGGACCTCGATGCGTGACAGATTTTGGGTACACTACACTACACGTCACGTTAGGGATAGTGTTACAAGCACGCCCTTGTCGATGTCACCATGTCGATTCTCGAAAGACAAGATGCAATACTCGGCGATTACCACTAGATGTCGGTATATATGCACAGCATGTGAATCTAAGCAGAGAAAATCATCAGAAATGGTATTACAGTAAATAATGCATGTCATATGTTTTTTTCAGTATATCAGTGTGGTGTATTTTCTAAGGATACGTGCGTGGATAAATTGTACTTTGGTATCGGCCTTCTACTCATTCCTGAGAGGGCTGACTGCTCAACCCTCTACCTACATTTGATTAGTTTGGCTTTCTTTTGGGCTGGGTGTATTTGGCCCACCGTAGGGTTAGTGGTTGTACAGCCCTCAACAGGGTGTGGACAAACATTGCCTTAAGAGTAACCATGATGAAGGATTCATCCTTGTCAGATGGGGAGCTACTCTGAAGACCTTTACGTTAATGTATTGGGGTATGTGCAGGATTCTATCATGCATATAAACATTCTAGAACTAAAAGCAGTTTTCCTGGTCTTCAAGGCATTCCTTCTACTGGTCACGAACTTGTGGGTTGTTAACCTGACAATGTTTCAAACATGTTTTATATCAACAGGCAAGTGGGACACCAGCCATCTTGCCATTTCCCTTGGGGAGTGGGCAAGTCAGCATGGTGTCTACCCTCTCACTACACACTTGTCTGGGGAGGTCAATATCCAGGCCTATGAGCTCAGTCGATTTCAACACCAGAGTCACTAAAGGGAGTTGTCAGACACCATTTGGTATAACATTTTCAGCAATGGGATTCTCCCCTGACAGCCCCGTTTGCAACTCAGCAGAATGCAACATGCCAGAAAAACGCTATGTGGGTGGGCAGAAGTCCTCAGTCTATAGTGGACACGATTATGGTATCTTGAGACCAAATGACTGCCTATTTGTTCTCCCTAGTTTCTCTGATGCATTAAGTCCTGGGGATGTTAAGGGAGTTCAGAAATTGCAGATTGATATTGGTCTCTACTTATTGACCAACCAAATTTTGGTTTTTCAGAGATTCAAGTACTGACCAAAGACCCTCCAATCCCTCTGCCTTTTTCCCTGTATTTTCTCAGGCAGCATGGGAGACTGTTTCTCCACTGTTCCCTTCAGTCGTTGTGTAAAATTAGGGTGGAAACCCCCTGCAGATAACAGGAAAGGCCAGGAGAAATCCAGCGCCCAAAAAAACGGAAGAGTCCAAAAATGTGACAAAGACCTGTTTTTATTTAACGCAACCCATATAAAACAGGGACAACTGTGGACATCGAGGCTACCTCTTGAGTACCTCCAAGCTTGACAGTGGCTTAACAATGTGTATGCCATCACAATGGACGTTTCCTCCTGGGAATCCTAAGGTGGGAAGGGATTGGTTAGGGGAATCAACTAGGTATACATTCCATAGGCGTTAGTCTATTAATTGGCTACACTCTGGTGGCTCCACCTGAGACCACCTACTGAAACGATAGATGTGAAAACATGTCATCCTAATGCAGTATAATTGGCCATTGCAACATTGATAGACAAGCGTTAAAGGTGGGTAGGGATTGGTGAGTGGTGTCTTTCTCAGCCTTGGCACCTTGGAATGTTACCAGCACATGAGCAACATTAGGGGCTGTGAGAACGGCATCAAAATGCTACTTTTCCCAGTAAGGTTACAGTTTCTGATTCTCTAAGCCACAAACCTGGACATTTAGCTTTCAACGTTGCACTACCTTGTATTTTTTGTCCTGAGAACTGAATGGGAACAAAGGTCTCAGTCTGTCTGTCTCTAATGAATAGACATTATCTGACCGTCCAGCATTATTTGTTTCCTTGCTCAATCTAAGAGTAATGTGCCTCATGTCTGGGTACTGTTTTAGTCTGTCCTCTTGGGTGTCGATCCAAACTTTCCTTCCGCAGTAACCATGGCAAGGTGCGAACACCTATTGTTGTATGTGCTGTTCAGATTTGGCTTTTCTGCTAACTCGGCAAACCAGGTCCCCCTGCAGCTTCAGGGCTTCTCGATGTTCCCCATTCACCCACGCGTGGCTGTGCCATCCATCTTGTTTTACATGGCCACACGTTTTAGTTGTGGTCTGCATTAAGCAAGTTTTATGTGTGTTCTTGTGTGTCTTGCGTGTCAGCGTATGTAAATTATGTTTTCTAACCTAGTGAATGCAAGCATTTTCTTCATGTCTAAGGGCTGTTCTTTTCCCAATACGTTTTTATTGGCATTTCACATAAATGGTCAACATTAACTTCCTCCCCAAAGCCCCCCCCCCAACACTCCTTTCACCAAACACCCCCGCTCCCCCCAAGGTTCGGATTAGTCCTCTTAACCATATTGCTCCCCCCTTATCTCATAAGTAACTTTTTCCAAATTAGCGAAGGTCCACAATTTTGCCACCCATTCATGTTCAGAAGGCGGATCTTTAGCTTTCCATTTTTGTACCACCAGTAAGGCTCCTGTCATTATCATAATTACGTAAACCTTCCGCTGGGCCTTCGTGGCCAGTTTCTCTAATTCTCCGTCCGCTCCCAGTATAAACTGTCCCACATTTGGTGTCTGAACCCCCAATATCCTCTGATTGCTTCCTGAATCATTCCCCAAAAGTTACTGACCCTTGGGCAGAGCTGCCACGTGAGCGTCCAGGTCCCCTCAGCCCTGCACTCCCGCCAGCATTTTCCTGAAGAAGTCTGGTACATTTTCGTCAGTCTGTTGGGGGTAAGGTGCCACTGATAAATCATTTTCATCCAAATCTCCTGTATTTTCAGTGAGTGGGCCAGACTAGGGATATTCTTCCACAGGGAAGACCACCACTGTAGCTCGATCTCCTGTTTAGTCTCATTCTCCCATTTGTCCATGAACTTTCTTGCCCCTTCCTCCTCCCCCTCCTTGATCAGCCTATAAAGGTCTCCAACCAGGTGTTTATCCCCCAAGCTGGTAGTTACACATTTCTCAAAGGGGGTTAGAGCTCACATTGCTGCTATCTTATATCTGGGATGAAGGGTCCAATGTCTCAGCTGGGCATATTGTTAATGGACACTCCCGTCCCCTGAACACCTAAATAAACTGAAAGAAAACTTTCAGTCAGGATTCAATAAGTAATTACAATCAGTTAACAGCAATACTTAATGTAAATTTAAGCGATAGACCAATTATATCGAATGTCTTAATCCAATATTCAATTAAAGTTTTATCTTTGACAAGAAAAAGTTTTGTATATTTAAATCATATACATCATGAAATTCGTCCAGTGCAAGTTATGTTGTACAATTATCATATGACTTTCATTTGGTTTATAAAACATTATTTGCAAAATATAAATTTGTGTTCAAATCAGGGAAAGAAAGAAAAGTAAGTCAATTAAGCTGAACATCAAGAAACTCAAAACATTATAATAATAAGGCTCTATGTGTTTCGAGAGAAATCTCTCTTCTTCAGGAGCAAAAAAGTAATACACTAGGGTACAAAATTCAAGTATATTCACAAAAGTTCATCATCCATTTTTCAGAATTCACTGTAACTTGTGTCTCAATTACTGATACACAGTGTGAGATAATGGGTACTTGTCCTTGATGTGGTGGTAGCTGAATTGGCCCAAAGTGCTGTTTACCTATAGGATGCATGATACATTTGAGTTATAAGTCTTAAGTGCAGCATTTAATATTAGGTCATCTAGAAGTCAAAATTCCTTTACCTACTCAAGATCCCTCGTTTTCTTGTTGTCTATAGGACTTGACTGTAATATATTGTCGGCGCTGCCAACATTTCCTTAATCCATCGGAGTAAAATGTTATCTCCTACAATGAAAATATATTTGTATTTGAATGCCTCTAATTGAAGTAAAGATCATGTAATCGCTAATCATGGCGCTTGGTTATGTAACTCACTTGCTAACTGTGCAGCAGTGTAGATCAGAAAGATGTTTCAGGTAAGTCAGCTAGTGATGTTTCCACAATCTCATTATGCCCCCAACCTATTTGAAAAACATAAGTGATATAAATTATATTACTACCATATTTGTAAATGATAGTTCTATGATAGTACACAGATGGACTACTCACCTAGTGAGTTCAAACTTCTGTGGCAATGCTAGGTTCCTCCCATTATTCATCTCTCATGGCAGTATCAGTATCTGCGGATAGGTCTGTGTTAGTAATCATTTCCAAAGTAACTTCTCTGAGTATTACATGCAATAAGTAGCTCTCAACTTACCGTTTCGAGTGAATTAGCGTTACAGCATTCGAGTGGAATCAAGTTACCGCACAAACTGAGCTTCCGCCGTCATGTAGTCAGTTAATGAGTTGCTAAGCAACAGAATATTTTGTAGTCTTTGTGCTGCATGTTGGAAATAGTCACATGATGACTATTCCGAACTCTGGATCTCTTAGTTCCAAAAGGGTATCTCCATTAGTAATGAGCTTCTCAACCATAGGATAAAAATTAAATGCTAAATAAATAAATAATCTAACTAGTGACAACTGTGGTTGGCTAATAATTCAAATGCACTGAAGCATAATGAAGTGGGCGTGCTGCCGGATTCGTGCAACCATATTACAGCCGCTGGGGATTCTGGATAATGTAGTGCAGAACGGAGTTCTATGAATACTAATGCGAAAATTACCCAAAATGTACTGTTTCTTTGTGACTAAGGCACGTTGTTCCTCAAAGTGAGGATTCTTTCACGCAACCACATTCTAACTACTGGAAATTCAGGATAATTCTATGAAGTGCTAATGTGGAAAATGCCAAAAAGTACTATATCTTATTGCCTAAAGTAATGGTCCCCAAAAGGTGTCATATCAAATGAGTGTGTTCAATTTGGATGGAGCATACAAAATAATTATTTGGACAATGGTGCATTGTCAAGACTTGATTGTCGTGAAGATTAGAGGGGCCTCCGTCCCCAAGCACCACACAGGGAGAGATAAAATAACTCTCTATGCGATCCTTGAGGCCACAGGTGAGAGATGCTGGAATGCCGGAACCATGTAACACTGGAAACCCCAAGGCCGCTGTAAGGCAAACAATTATTAGTACAAACAAGCACAGTAACAGTATATCGAATGCACTAGTAATGTCAGGGAAGAGGCTTACCTAAGTGTAGTAGTAAGGTCACTACTAACCACACAGGGGCCTGAGATACAGCTACGTGGGTGCGCGTGTGCAGCACCCTCAGTTGATGGTAATGGTGACTTTGGAATAGTAATCGGAGTGGTCACCGCTGTGTATATGGAAAACCAGCTACTGGGCACACCTGCAGTTGTAGGCATAGTCCTTGATGAAACCAGATGAATGATCCGAGCAAAAGACGTGGATTCAGGTAAGTTTGTGAGAGGAGCAGATCAATCCAGGGAAGAGCAAAAGAAGTCCGTTAAGAAGACCTGAGGTCAAACAGCCAGTGATCCACAAGAAAAAGGTGCCAAATAAGAAGGAAAAAGCCGAAAGAAGTCCGTAGTTCGAGGTCCGAGTTCGTGTTATTCAAGAATCAAGATTGTATTGCAAACGCCAAACAGAGTCATGAAGAAACAGCTGTGAAGCAATGTGTGATCGCGGGAACACTACTTTTATACCGTTTGTTTCCTTGTCACGTGACCAAAAACAGGATCACGTGACCGCCTGACTCTGCGTGACCCAATGCGCCACGGCAGTTGCCAATGCAGAAACGGATACAAACTGGATCGAGTGTGACCTCCGGTGTGATGTAAGGTACCATACCATAATCGAGGATTACGGGCCCCAAGCTGCTCACGCGGACCCCGTCCTGCATGTGTACTGGAGGTGGTAGATGTTGGGATTGGTCATGCTGCAGGGAACCTAGCGGGTGTGGGGACAGGATGCATGACATGCATCCATTATGTCACAGAAATACACCATGTACTGTTCTGTACATTCAAGTCCTCTTATTGTTCATACAAACTTGATTTATACAGTGTCTAAGCAACATTTCTGTTTATAAGTTCACAATTGTGACTCAGTCAATGCCAAATATGGAAAACATTTTGTGTTTCAACCCAGTTATAATGAACTACCTGCTGGTGTGTCATTTTTCATAATTAAGGGCACCAATGTGATCCAATTATTAGATCATTTGTAGGTGCCCCTTACCTAATTATCATGGCTCCCTGTGGGGAATACCACTAGACACTGAATGTTGCTCTGTTAATTGATGACCTGAAGTTTCACTGAATGTCTGTAAATTGATTGATTAAAGAAAAGGTGTTAGGGAGAATTCTTCGTTCATACCGCGTGGCTCAAGGGAGTCCAACTTGTGAATCCAAAATGTTTAACTATGAGATAGAATCATCTGTAAATTCCCTCCTCTTGCTGGTCTGGTGATGGTCTCCAGAATTACAAATCTAAGCTGAGAAATTGAATGGTGTTTATTTCCAAAGTGTCTTGCCACCACTGACTTCTCATTCTTTGTTCTTATGTTGGATTTGTGTTCCGAGATCCTTTCTTTGTTTCCTCGTGGTTTGACCTACATAGTATTGTCCACATGGGCAGATAAGTGCATACACTCCAAATTTACTATCACAAGTGGCATAGCCAGGAAATTCTATGTTTTTGCCTGTGTATGGGTGTCTAATGTTCTTCCCTTTTTGTACATTGTTGCAATGGCAACAATGTAGGCAAAGAAATGTGCCTTTCTTGGGTTTAGTGAGGAAGAGTTGTTTGTTCTTCTCTACTTTCTCTGCTTTTACCAGCGAATCTCGCAAATTCTTACCCCGAGTATATTCCATTAGTGGTCGTTTTGGGAACAGTACATTCAGTTGTCGGTCCAATCTTGTGATTTTCCAATTTCTTCTCAAAATTCTTGTGATTTGAGAGCTCTGTTGTGAGTATTGTGACAAATATATCAGCGGTGGATCATCTTTGATCCTTTTATGTTGTGGAGCAAGTAGATCTTATCTGCTTTTAAGATGGCACTTCATTGTTGCTTCTGTTAAGATCTTGTCCGGAAAACCTCTTTCTTGAAATCTTCTTGTTTGCTCATCTTCCGCTATTTTATATGTCTCATATTCTGAGACAATGCATCTTATTCTTAGCAACTAACTAAGTGGAAAGTTGTTTTTCAGGTGTTGCGGATGATGACTTGTGTAATATAAACTGTTGTTGACGTCTGTGGGTTTTCTAAAAATTGTTGTGTGTAGTTTTTTGTTTTTAGGAGTGATCTTAACATCCAGAAAGTTGATATCTGGTTTAGCAACCTCTAGGGTGAATTTAATATTGGGATTGCACATGTTCAGATCATCAAGAAAACTATATAATTCAGTTGCAGGTCCTTTCCAAATTCTGTAAATATCATCTATGTATCGTCTCCACATGGCTAATTTGTTAGACCATGTTGGATGTTCTAGGATGCGAAGAGATTCAAAGTAGAACATGAATGTATTTTTTTTATTTTTTTAAACATTTTTATTATTCTATATGGTTTACAAAAGAAACCTTTACAATTACATTCAATAAGAAAAAAAATGAACAATAAAATGCATATATACATACATTACAAAATATTTGATTAAAGATACAATGCAACCCCAGGATCCTTCTTCTAAAAGTAGAAAACAGAGAACAAACCAATAGAATCAGTGCAGGATTAAAACCAATACAAAATTCCAAGTCCTACTTCCCTCTGCGTGCAGAAATATCAATAAGATATCAAATTTATATACATATACAGTACATTAGATGGTATAAAAGGATTAGAAATTCATCATACCGGTAGATCATAGAGAAGGCGCATACAAATGTAATGATTTAATAAAGCCCGCCACCGCAAGTCCATCTATGGTTTTAGAGATAGAGAGACAGTGAGACCAAATAAGATTTTCTGCCCCCAAGAGTCCCAGAATGTTGAATCTGCCTAAATAGATGGCCCTAAAACCTTTCAGTGCTACACAGTCTAGAAAAAAGTGATGGGCAGATTCAATAACCCTAGGATTGTGGCAGAAACAACATGTTAGATCCAAGTCACTAATCTCCTTCCTTCTATGTAAAACTTCCTTGGTAGGCAAAATATTCCATCTAAGTTTCAGGAGTAGTGAACGGTAGTCGCGGTTAGGAAATTGTGTCAGAATAAAAGACAAGCCGCCTCTCTTCTTGTGGTCAAATTGTAAATCGCAAAGAGATGGATAAGTATGTAATTTTTCCAGCGTATCATTCCAGTCACAACAGAAAAGGAGCTCTTTAACTTTGTTCGGATTGGTCAACAGAGTATCCCTATCGGTAGACAAATCTAATAGGGTCTTGTCACAGAGGTCCCTACATTTTAAAAGAAATAGGTTTCGATGTAGGGATCCCTGTGAGAAGAGAGTCTTATCCACATCATCATATAGTGTGTCATGTTTAGGACAGAGCAGGGCAGAAGAAAATGCAAGAGCCCTCCAAAGTATTCTGGCTTGCAAAGAAACTAAACCCAATTCAAACCTTATAGCCACTATCGGGACACAATTGGGCAATTTCATGACCTTTCTCCAATAGCTAACCCTCAAGGGTGTCCCAAAAGGTCAAGAGAACCAAAAAGTGTAGTTCCATTCCATATATTAATTTCGGAATCACCTTTCCCTTGAAGAAATCTACCACTGGCTTAAAGGAGAACCTGCCATATTTGTTATCTAACTTAATGGATTGTGAAATAAGCGGAAGTACTTTATGTCTGAGTGAGCATCTTAATTCAGCGGCCGATGGTTGGGCCAAAATAAGGAATCCCAGGTAGACACCAAAGTGTTTGGTATAATGGTCTACCCATTGAACCTCTGGGATGGCATTCAATTGGTCAACAACTGCATCCTGGTCTTGGGCTGAAAAGATAGCCCAGATCGTCCTAAAATCTCTTTTGACCAAGACTCTTAACATAAGCTCCGCATCATTTTGCAGCAAACTAGATTTTCTTGATTTGCAGTAATTTTTATATTTTTGACGAATGGATTTAATTTTTGCTTTTTTGTTATCCCAGTCAATGTCAAGCAATTGGACTTCTCTGATAAGTTTCCGAGTTTGGGCCTTTTCATTGGCCAACTCCTGATCAAACCTATGAGCATGAGATCTTTTAGGATTACCCTTCCTGAGTGAGTCATAGATACTACTATGGAGAACTTTCAGGAAAGTGTTAAGGTGTTAAAAACCACTTGTTTCCACAAAAGAAAAGTATGATTAAACAAAGAGATAAATTGACAATTGAGGAGATTAATGTTAGCAGACGACCAGCGTACCCCGGTCCCTTGTCCCCACAGTGTTAAGTTGTCGTGGTCCCCCAGAGGGCAGTAACTTTGTGGGAAAAGGGGATAGAAATGTAACCAACAAAGACCCATGGTCACTCCATGGGTTGAAGGAAACCTGAACCTCAGACGAGAGAGAAGACAAGGAATGGTCTACAAAGACATAGTCTATAGTAGACAATGACACACCTCTATGCCATGTGGGGTAGAGCGGGAGAGTAGAATCGTAGGAGCCATTAAGACCTATTAAACCCACCTAATCCAAAGCGAGATTCCAGAGTCTACCCCAAGCAAATTTCCGACCTCTCCGATTATCATCCTCCAAAACCGTTCCCAAATCGCCATAATTGGCCTCAGATGATATAGAGCAGTCGGAATTTAGGTCTCCAGCCAGGATCTCTTTCCCCCTGGGATGGAGGGATCTCCAAGCGAGAACCATATCCATTAGACTTTCCAAAAAGGTCTCTAGGGCTGCAATGCCCTTGTGCCAATAGATGTTCATCAGAAAGAGATTAACCAGACCATCTTCAAAAGTGGACTCCAAAGCTAAAATACCAAATGGCGTGTCCGAGAGAACCTCATTCCTAAGGCCAAGAGAAGCTCTTATTCCATTGAGAAGACCCCCTGAAGCCCTCCCAGACTAGATTTAGCATTTTGAGAATACATTTCAAAGCCATCAATGAAGGGGGGGGAGCAGCCAGGTTTCCTATAAAAAGAAACAGTCAGAACCCGCTAATCATAGCTACTGTATCAGTATTAGTAAAAAGATGTACATTTCCCCTGGAATTCCAGGAAAGAAAAGTAATTTTTTTAGGGGCCATGAGATTAGTTGCTGGGACAAGACTCTTAAGGGAATGCTCATTTCCACAGGCCAGAGGTAACATGGGCCCAGTTTCTGGCATCACCATTGAATCTGGGTGTGAATTGCCTCTGTTGGGGCTGCAGAGCCCTTTCCGGGTGATACACCATTGTAGGATTTCCCCTATACTCTTCAGACCCTCCAAATTTACCAGAGAGTTGGCTAGATTGTAGCTAACTTAATTCAAAACCAAGCTGCATTAGGCCCTCTTTTTGGCCCATTATTAAGTCCAATACCACTCTTGATTTCAAAACAATATTGCTCATATCTACACGTTCTTTAGAGGGAAAGAAAATCCTTTCCATGTCATAGCTAGAGATAAGAGGAAGAGGTGTAAGTTGATGAAAAATGTTGAGGATATTTCCACGGTTCAAACAAATAGGCATATCCTGACCCCAAAAGACTAGTAAGTTGCAGGGTCTCCAAAGAGTCTTTAACCCCCAGCGGTTGGGGTAGTGAATCAGCTATACATTTTGTGAATTGACTTAAAGGGTCAACTTCCAAGTCAGTACCCCTTGTACCCCTTAAGATGGTCCTATTTTGGGATACATGGGGCCCAACAGGAAATCTTTCATGACCATTGAAGGAGCACCCATTTGATGGCTTTAAATGAACGGGATTAAGAAAATTAGGAACATAAAGATCCCCCACTGGTCTAAATCCCATAGCACGCTCCCCTGATAAGGAATCTGCATTAGCCAAATGACCCTCGGGGGGGCAAAGTGATTGGCCATCTATACTGGAGGAACTAGTTGTGGAGGCCGCGGCCTGAAATGAACCTGAAGTCGGTTAGCATCCACCACGGCGAGGAGTTTTGTTCTATAGAGCTCCTGAAATAATTGTTTCACCATATCAAGGTTAACCAGGGTTGCAGATATGGGAGTAATAATAGACACAGGATGAGTAGGATTTAAACTGGGTAGCAAGTTACCAGGGTTAATTAAGGGTTCTGCAACCGAGGAGGAAGCCACAAAGTTGCTTCCAGTTTGAGCATTCGTAGTAACTAGAGCACTATTATTTATAGGCTCAGGGAGGGTTGAAATTATTTTTGGATTTCAAATGGCATGTGTTTCCTCAGCCAAAACAGCATTCCCCACAACTACAGGTGGAATTTTGTCATTCGGCACAGAACTGACTGCCAATGATTCGGTCTGACTGGCTGCAGCTATAGTAGTAGGTGATAAAATTGTCCCAGCGGAAGCAGGATCAGCGGTAAGTATGGCAATCGAAGGTACTGCTGATTCCACCAGAATATTAACCCCCTTAGAAGGGATAATAGTAGTTGCACACTGGGAAGCACTTGGCAAAACCAGATTTTTAAATAATTGATTAGTAAATTAATTTATTTTTTTCATATTTTTCTGATTTTTAGTTTTCTTTATTTGTTGAGTAGGTTTTTTTTTTACCTGTATGAGCAAAACCCTTTAAGTGTACTGCTTCTTTAGTGAGGTCAGTGAAGTCAGAAGACTTCTCCAAATTGGGATGAGATTTAGAGTCTGAAGAGGGGACAACAATATCTCCCTTGTGTAATTTAACAGTTTCTAGTATAATAGGTTCACAGGCAGGCACGGGAAGAATGGGACCAACAGAGTTGACGGCCAACCCATCTGGGACTTTTTCCAAGGGGGGAATGATAGTCACCTTTGCAGGAGTAATTGGCGGTTTTGCACCTAGGGCGTGATCCGGGTGGCTCCCTCATCCTTCAGAGAGGGGGTAGAGAGGGTTCGAACACATATTCCCCTCTCTGGGCAAATTGAGGCGATTGTAGATGGGATTGTGTTAGAATCTTCCCCAGAGGCGCTAGCCCTTTCCATATTAAGGCCCTTCTTATCTAGCGGCCCTTCCATAATAAGTTGATTTGGCAGACCAGAATCCGGTCACTCTTTAGTTATTGAGGGGTTATCTTCATTAATTTTTACCAACTCTTCAAACCTATCAAGACCCTCCAACCTGTTGTAAATTTCAGAAAGTAAAAGAGAATGTGATCTAACCTCCCCCCAAATATTGTCATAAAGACTAACAAAGGAACTTAAGACCATATTCAGGGGGGAGACTGTAGGTTGAGTCAGTCTTATTCTATCATCAGCCTCTTTGAGGGTATGGTGCAGTATGGACTCACTGGCATGTTCCTTTTTCATATCTGGGAGTAGATCCCTTTCTCTGAGCCAATTTTGCTTCTCTGTATACTCATCGATGAAATTAGTGAGTTCAGAGGGACAACCCACGGATGAGGCATCACAAGTTTGTTGGGTTACATTATTAGTATTAGTAGAATTAGGTTCCAACTCACTCTCAGCTATTGCCTTATCTGCACATTCGATAATACTGATATCATCAATCTCATTATCTGCAGGATCATCAGTCTCTAACTTCTTTGCTACATCCGCCAAGTGCAGGTGGTCCAGAGTAGCCACTGTCAGAGCTGAGTGCAGAGGTTTAATAAGGGTACTAGTAGCTGTTCTTTTCCCAAAATAATTGGAGATTTTTTTCCCTTGAATTGGTTTACCTAAAGTGCCCATATTAGATTTTATTTTGGGAGTGTAAATCAACGGTTTCGTAAGTGCTGTTTTAAAAACCGTAGATTTCATTGTAGGGGTCGTGACATTACCAGCAGGAGTAGCAGAAAGGTTCACCCGAATAGAAGAGGTATGATTAACAACCCCACCAGAAGAGGACACCTCCCCAGATAGGTTAGCGGAGGAAATAGTGTGATTAATGTTGCCCTCTAATAAGGAAGATTGTGGAGCAATAACCCATTAGGGGCAACGGGAGGTTCTATAAAATTTGAACCAGAGCCATCCAACATAGAAGCAGATGGAAGAAGCTGTGTTTGTGGCAGGATGGGAGTCAGATGGATAGTATTGACCATATCATTGTTCGGATAGTCAGGACAGGTCCTCGCCCTTAATGAGCTGCCACCATCCTCCAAATTCAGAGCTATTGTAGCTGCCAGACATTCTTCCTGAGCATCAATGGAAATATCCTGTTTTCCATTGAAGATGCAGCTATTATCGGCTGGAGTGTGTGGAGTGATGCCCATCATGTTAAGTACCTCACTCCTATCTTGTGAGCGAATTTGAGCATGAACCAGGCTTTTCAGAGAAATAGAGTCCAAAGAGCCGACCACTGGTGTATGAGGAAGCTTACCCAGAGAGATAGGATGGGAATTCAAAGGAAGGGTAACTTATTTCG
Organism: Ambystoma mexicanum; assembly: GCF_040938575.1. NCBI lineage: Eukaryota > Metazoa > Chordata > Amphibia > Caudata > Ambystomatidae > Ambystoma > Ambystoma mexicanum. Next base: position 411,792,663 of record NC_090927.1, read on the forward strand.
GAACGGGAGAGGGAACCGGCACAGCAGATTGGATGGAGTCCATAGAAGCCTCCATAACTGACTGACTCCTAAGGCCCTTACGTGTCATCCAGAAGAGGGGCTAAGCCTAGGGAATCAAGTGCCAGAGAACAAAGGAGGTAGCAGCAAAACAGCTCTGTAAATAGCAGAGGGGGAAGGCTTCAGAACTGGATGTTTAGAATAAATATCACAGACAAGTAAATTACAGTTTGGAAGAATAATACCCAAATGTTTGTGATGATACACAATAATAAAATGCACTGAATAGAAGTGTTATCTAAAATGAGTCAATAGATAGAAATCAAGAAAAACTACCACTGATACACAAAAAACACACAAATATGGATCCTACCATAAAATCAGGAAATACATAGGGAGAGATGTATCATAGATCAGTATCATTTGAATAATGTGATAGAGAGCTCATAGCGGAATAAAAGTCCCATAAGTCTGCAGATATCCAAAAAGGCCCCAAGTTACAGGGTAAGGAACGCCTGACAGCTTGAGGAGCTGCCAGAGTCTGACTCTCCCCCCTTACCCTAGTGACGAGTATAAGTTAGAGCGTGTAGTAGGGCAGCCTGAGACTCCGACCTAAAGTACACAGAGTCAGTGTTGGTGAGTCAAATATCCGTTGCACAGGGACACAGGTCACAGTCAAACAGCAAAACAGAAGCTCCAGCCCTTACTGCCTCCAGGGCTTAACGCCGCAAGGGTGGTTGGGCCGGCAGATTATGCTTGGTAAATGTCACGTGACCAAAGTAATGTCTGCCTCTTCCAGGAAGCGAGTGGAGCAGCGAGAACTCTGCTTGCAGTGCTGCAGACAGAGAAAGTAGCTGCAGGCAAGAGCGATTGTTGGCAAGGTAGAGTGCTCCTTCAATAACACAGGAACATTAATGTATTAGCGTAGGCTGGCACCATTACTGAGCCCATCGAAGTGCAAGAGATTTGAAGATAATATTGTCCCTGGAATCTGAAAAAGTTGTTATACAAAATCATTTTAGCCATTTTGATTGCAAAGATCTTGTTTGAGGGAAAATATTCTTCTTTCAAAAGTAACCATTCCAGGGCTTCTAAACCTTCTTCATGCGAGAGTGATGTGTATAATAATTGGACATCAAGAGTGAAATGTGTCCAATGATTATCCATAACTTCAACATTATTCAAAAACTTGAGAAAATGTGTAGTGTAGTATCCCGTAAATAGGTTAATGATGACTGAATGATAGGTTGAAGCAATTTATCAAGATATTTAGAAAGAGGGTCGAATACACTTTCTGTTGCTGCCACAATAGGTCTAAATGGTGGGTTGCTGAGGTTTTTGTGCATTTTAGGAAGTCCATAAAAACAGGTTTTATCGGATTTTTATTGATAAGAAAATCCTTGGTTTTATCAGTGATCCACTGTTCAATGTGAGCTTTATTGATTACCTCTTCAATCATTTGTTGTATCTCCTTAGTGAGATACTGTTTTAAGGTTATGTAAGTTTCTTTATCATCCAACAATGTTAGACATCCTTTCTTGTACATAGTCGTGTCCATAATGATAATGGCCCTACCCTTGTCTGCAGGCTTGATTTCAATTGTTCTGTCATCCACAAGTTGTTTCAATAACCTATGTTGATGTTTACAAAGATTATGTCTTCTGGAGTCAGTGAATCTGATGATTTTCGGTCTTTCCACATTTTGGTTTTAAATAAATCCCAGGCAGCATCCCTCACATTTGGCATGAAATTACTTTTGGCTGTATTTCTAATGTATCAAAAGTAGTTGATCTCTCTTGGGGCTCTCGAAACGTGTAGAGCCTTATCATTATTATTATTTTTTTGATTTTCTTGATGTGCAGCTTTATCGACTTTCTTCTATTCTTTCTGTGATTTGAACACAAATTTATATTTTGAAAATAATGTTGTATTAACCAAATGAAAGTCATATGAGAATTGTACAACATAACTTGCACTGGACGAATTTCATGATGTATATGATTTAAATATACAAAACCTGTTCTTGTCAAAGATAAAACTGTAATTGAATATTGGATTAAACAATTAGATATAATTGGTCTATCTCTTAAATTTACATTAAGTATTGCTGTTAACTGATTGTAATTGCTTATTGAATCCTGACTGAAAGTTTTCTTTCAGTTTATTTACGTGTGCAGGGGACGGGAGTGTCCATTAACCTAGGGCATTTTATTTGGTTCACTTATAGATTACTGACTTCAGATACCAGAGTCAGTTTATTCTCCCCAGCACCCTTGACATTCAGAAATTTAGGTAGAGCTAATGTGGAGCTCTGAATGAATTAATACACAATCATAACAGATTTACAATGGTGTGCTTAATCTCTTTGCTATAATTTGTTTAATCAGCTGGGCGTATTGAAATCTTGCGACCTCCCCCACTCCAAAATCACTCTTGCATTTGAGGAACGATTTTATTTCACCCCCTTTGTATAGGTTGCGCAGTTTATTGTATTCCTGGATATCGGAGTAAGTGGCGATGGGAATGTAGTAATTGTAGCCTGTTTTTACAACTATGTCCCATGTGTCCACCACCAGAGTTTCAATTGAGTTACAGTACATGTTCCTTGGCCTATCCTACTTCCGTAGCCATAGCACTCTTTCTATATTGGGCCCACCACCACCTTTTTCATTTCCCTCCATCGCTTATCTCTGTCCCCCTTCGACCAGTCCCTGACCAATCTAATTTGGGATGCCCAATACTAAGCAATGGGATCTGCACCCCATGCCACCTTTTTTTCTGGGTAGGAGCATCAATTTGTACGGGATCCTAGGTTTCTTTCATTCCCAAATGAAGGCTTGTATGTGTTTTTTTAGTATCCTAAAGAAGGACTTCAGTATTTGTATTGGTAGGGCCATAAATGCGTACAGCAATTTCGGCTGGAGTACCATCTTTATGATGTTTACCCTGCCGAGCCATTATGTAGAGAGTGGGCTCCACCCGTTCAGCATCTTTTTTATGGTTTCCAGGAGGGGAGGATAGTTTGCGGTCCACAGTCTTTGTGAGGTGTATACCCAGATATTTCAGCTTTCTCTTGGCCCAAGCATATGGAGATCCAGCCTTGACCACCCCTTCCGCTGTCATCTGTAGGCCTAGTACCTCTGATTTGTTCTCATTTATCTTCAGTCCTGCTACTACCCCGAATTGGGTCAGCTCCCAGTCTACCGCTTCCAGCGATTTCGCTGGGTTGGTTCACGTTAGCGAATGCCGCAACCTTATGCTCTTCCCCACCAAATAGGACTCCTTTAACATCTGGATTTGACCTAATCCTGCTCAAGACCGGCTCTAAGATATATGCCATAGAGAAGCGGGGATAGCGGGCAACCCAGCTTAGTTCCCCTTGATACATTTACCGGTTCCGATAGCTCCCCATTAATCAGAAGCCGCAAGGATGGCGTTTTGTAATTGGCTGCGATTCTTGAAATAAACAGCTCCCCCCAAACCCATCTTACGTAGTCTACTAAATAGGAATTGCCACTCTACTCTATCTTTGTATTCACCTCAAAAATATGCGCTATCCTCCTAGTGTTGTCGTGGGTTTGTTGGTCCTTAATGAAACCCGACTGATCGGGGTCGATCAGGGCGGGTAGAAGAGAGTCCAACCGGGCTGCCAAAATCTTAGTGAAAATCTTGGCTTCCGTGTTGATAAGAGCCACATTGAGTCGGGTCTTTCCCCGGTTTTGCTAAGAGTATCACTTTTGCTTCCTCCATAGTGGGTGTGATTCCCCTCTCCCTTCCACATCGATTGAATAATGCTGCAAGCTTTGGTGCTAGTATCCCCGAAAAAGATTGATAAAACTCGGTTGAGAAGCCTAGGGCTTTGTTAATGGGGAGAGAGACAATTGCTCTGATCACCTCTTTTCAGGTAATCTCTTCCTCTAATTTCTCCCTCTTGCAAGTTGTTATCCTCCGCAGTTTGCAGCTGTCTAGATATTCCCCCTGTGCTCTTCCCTTCTGACTATCTGACTTATACACCTTACTGTAAAATTCTGTAAATTCCCTCTTGATGGATTTGTTATCTGTGCTATCCACTCGCTCTGCTGTCCTTATTTGTAGGATGGTTCTCTCTTTTCCCTCCATTCTAAGCATCCTTGCCAACAATCTGTCTGCTTTAATGCCTTTTGCATAATATTTCAGTTTCAGGTTGACTAGAGCCTTCTCCGCTCTGCGTGGTGTCATCGTGTCCATTTGGCCTTTCACTGCCCTGTACTCTTTGTACCTCCCCCGATGGCTTAGTCACCAGGTGGAGAGTAATTTCCCTTAATTGATCCTCTAGCTCTCTTTCGAACAGCCTTCGCTCCCTCTCCCGTTTGGATTTTATCGCTATCACCTTTCCCCTAATTGTGGCCTTAAAGGCGTCCCAAATAATTTGTGGGTCTACCCCCTGTTTGTTGTTAGCTTGCAAGTAATACTCTAGCTCTTCCCTCAGTTGTTCCCTTAAGACGCGGTCCGTGAATAGACGTGCCGGATATCTCCACTTCCATAGACCCGTCGGACAAGTGGGCAACGCAACTGCTATTTCGATAGGTGCATGGTCTGATGGGTAATGGCCCCCACTTCCACCTCCTTCACCCTTCCCATTAGAAGGCGTGACACCCATATATAGTCAATCCTGGATGCTGATCTGTGCATGTGGGAATAGTATGTGTACCCCCTTGCCGCTCCCCTCCGTTCCCTCCACGTATCCACCAGTGCTAGGTTGTCCATCTTTTCCTTCAGTTCCCTTGAGGGGTGAACCTGCACAGAGGATATTTTTGCGCTCCTGTCCTCCTCAGGATCCCAGACGAAATTGAAGTCCCCCACTAGAATTATATTCCCTTTGTCAAACCCTTCTAGCTTACCTACCATTGTTTGTATGAAGTGATCCTGGCCTTTGTTCGGGGCGTACAACGATGCCACCGTAAAATTCTCCCCCCACCCCTGGCAAACTATTGCTAAAAACCTGCCATTGTTCTCCCTGTTTACACTCATTATTTTCAGATCGAGGTTGTTCCTCAAGGCTATTAACTTACCCACTTTCTTATTCGGGCTATTAGCTTTCTGGATATTGCTATACCCCCCTATCCAGAGCCTGTTTTTGTCCTGTTCCTGGATGTGGGTTTCCTGCAGAGCTAGTATGTCTGGTGTCTCCCTAGCTAGGAATAGCTCCAGTTGTTCTATTAAGCGGAGTGTTTAGCCCCTTGATATTCAGCGACATGGTTTTAAGTGTTCTTACTTTAGCCATTGGTCCTAGTTTGCTTGTCTCCCTTCCATCTCTGGTGGGGAGCGCCCCCCCCCTAGAACAGATTCCGAACCTGGTTTCCCCCACCCCTCATCCCCAAACCCCCCTCCCACACTGGGTGGACTCTACTGGCCTCTGGCTCCTCCTGACTCTCCTACTCGGGTGTTGAGCTCCTTCTTACCCCCAGTGCCGCCTCCTGCTGGTCTTCCCTGAACCATTTGAGAATTCAAGATTTCCCCGAACCCACAAAACCCCCCCACCCAACTTGATGCTCATCTGCGTGTGTTTCCCCTCCCCAGGAGCTTTTGCTGAGACCATGGGTTTTATTCTCTTGGATCGTGGGGGAATATGTCAGCTGATTCTGTCTCCTTTGATCCTCGACCGGGAGCTTCGGGCCTCATGGGCCCCTTCTAGTCCTCTGTCTCTTCCTTGATTCCTGAGTTGACCATTCCCAGGCTCTTCTTTTCGGCTGGTCCTTCATCGGGAGAGGCTCCCCCTCGCTCACGGCTTCCACTTAGATTCCTAGAACCTCTGCGCCTTCTTCCACAGTAGTGACTCTCCTCTGCCTTCTATCCATCTCGAACAGAAGGCCGAAGGGAAATGTTTACTTGTACCTCTTACTGTATTTGGCTAGCTCTTGAGTCACCGGGCGCATCTGCCTTCGCTTAATTAGCATTATTTGGGAAAGGTGCTGGTACAGGTGGACCACCGTGCCGTTGTATTGAAGGACATCTGTCTGCCTGGCCGCCTTTAGTGTGCTCTCCTTCTGCCTATACCCTTGCTAGCACGTCGCATGGTCTGGCTCCCGTTTCAAGTTCCTTGGGTCCCACTCTGTGAACCCTATTCACCAGGATCTCCTCTGGGTTCGATATGTCTATCAGGGATGCAAAGATTTGTTGAACTGCCTGCTGTAGGTCTGCGTCCCCCACCGTTTCTGCTAAAGCTTTTATTCGGATGTTGGCCCTCCGCAATCTTTTTTCTTAATCTTCCGTCTGGAGCTCTAAGTTGTGCGTGGCTCTCGCCAACTGCTCCAACATCACTTTCATTTTGTGATTGTCCTCAGTGATTTCTTGCAGGGCCCTCTTGTTAGTATCAACTCTTGCCTCAATGCCATGTAACTCACGTCTGACATCTTTTATTTCCCCTGACAGATCCTCTTTCATCTTTTCCAACTGCTTCTGCATTGTGGTCGCCATCCTGTCTCTGAAGCTCTGAAAATATTGTTCCATACATTTTTGGGTAACCCCCTGCTCCTCAGTGGTTTCCTCACGGGGGGACCCTCCTCACTTCTGTCCCCCTGCCCCCCATTCCATCGCCAGGGGCGCTTCTCCCTCTTTCTTCCAGAGCTTCTGAAGTTGCCCCCTTTCACTGGAGTCTGTGGGTCTTTTCCCCTGATTTTCGACATACCTTCCATGGGCGTAGGTCGAGTCTTTCTTCCCCTCTCTCCTCTGCCGTCGGGGTGTCGCTGCGCTCTTTACTATATCTTCCCACGCCTCCGATTTCCCTTCTTGGGCTACTTTCCTCAGCTGACCTAGCTCATGTGTGGGGGGGGGAAGGCCCTTCCCCCTGGGATCACTCCTCAGCTCTGTCGATTCCTCTTCCCACTAGTTGGGATATGAGGTGGGAGACCTGCAGAGCCTCTCCTTGTCCTGAGGCCCCAGCCCCCTGATACCTGGCTGCCGCTGTGACTGACTTTCTTTTGTTTAGCGCTGCTTTCTTGCCAGGGGCCCCGCAACCGCTCCTCTTCGGTGTGTCTCGTTGGGCTGAGCAGTGGTGCCAGGCCTGCTCTGAGTTCTCCTGCACTTCTCACCAGAGTGCTGGGAGACAGGGCCTCGGGCATCAAATGCTGGGCGCCCCCTTCCTGTGAGGGGCCTTTGCTGCCTTTATGAGCTGAGAGCCCGCTTTTTCCCGGGTTCCCTGCTGCTTTTAGACCTCCCCTGACGTCAAGTCCTCCGCTACTCCCTTGCTCCGTCTACGCTCTCCACCTGGGCAGTCAGGCTGAGGCCGGGGCGTGTTGCGTGCTGCTCGAGCCACCTGGCCCCCTCCCGGGCCCACTGGGTTCTCCAGGGGCCTGTCAGCAGGTCGGTTTGTACTTGCTATAGTTGGGGGGGGGGGGGGTTTGAGGTGGGTGGTCTGCTCCTCTTGCCACTAGTCCATGAGGCCCATGCCCTGTCGCAGACCAGCTTTCCCCCTTTCCCCCTTCCCCTCCACCTCACCCCGCCATGTAGCGCTCCTCACCTTCGGGGCTCTTACTGGAGATCCCAACTCCTCAGGCCTGCTATGTCCCCTGCAGTGTTATTTTCTGTGCCTTCTTCTCAGTTCCACTCCACTTGCCCCAGCAGTCCACGGCGAGTCACCGGACCGGGTGCGGCTGACCTCCTTTGGCAGACCTGGCTTGTCTACCTCCCTTTGTGGCGCCTCCTCCCCCCGCCTCCTCGCCTGCTGCAGTGGGGGGACGCATGTCGGAGTGGTCTCTTCGCTTGTTCACTGAGGCTCTTCGCTCCACTCCGTGTCCTACCTTTTGCCGGGATGCCAGCATACTCACTGCAGTTCTTTCTTGATCGCGGGAAATGCCTCCGTCTGTTACTGGGGGCGGAACATTTCGACCGCCTGCTTGTTTTCCCTTGCACTGCCTGGGCCGCCCTGGCTTGGCCTCCTCACTTTGTGGCGCCTCATTCTGCCTCCTTGACTCCGGTGGCGGGGGAGCGCCTACCACTGAGGCCTCTTCACTTGCTCACCGATGCTCCCTGCCGCAGCTCCTCACACCAAACTGCAGCTGCCCCTACACCGGATTGCCTGCACACCTCTAGCTGCCTTTGATCGCAGGTATGCCACCTTCCGTTGCCAGATCACTCTCCGCTGCGTGCTTACTCTCGAGAGCGTCCCTCCGTTGTGGCATTAGGCCCAGAGGTGGCCGCTTCCTTTAGCTCTGGCCTGGGGGTTGTGCACCACACCAGCTTTTTTGAGCCACTCCCCGACCTTCATTCGCCGTGGGAATGCTGGCCTCCCACTGCTCAGTTCCTCTGAGTGTGCCGACCCGCGCTTGTTGAGACGTGTTGCGGGACCTTTTCCCACCTTCTAGATGCAGTGGGAGGGGGGGGACCTCGCTCTGGGGGGTGGCGCCTCTTCCAGAGTTGCTGGGACCCCCTTTCAGGATCCCTCCAGTCTGGCCTGTTACCCCCGCTCCTCTCGCCCTTCACCGCAGCTTCTTCTTTATATGCCTGTCTAGGGGCCTCTTCTGCCCTGATACGTTCCTCGGATCCGTCTCCTTTGGCAGCCGTTCCCATGTGGTAGCCACCCAATACTGGCTACCATGGTGCTCCGCTCAACTTCTTCCACCGATCCGTGCCTGGGGAGGGGGATTCGGCTTCAGCAGTACCGCTTTTTGCAGAGGGGGAGCACGCTGATTTAACGTGTCTCCACCACGGTGGCCATCTTGGTTCCCCGTCTAAGTGCTGTTTGACCTATCGTTGGTGCACCTTCATGGTGGATGTGTTTGTGCTTTGTGTCTAATACACCTTCATGGTGGATGCGTTTGTGCTTTGTCTAATGCACCTACGTGTGTCAATGTTCAGCAGTGACACCATCTGCTTAATTGACCTTGATCATAGCATGTTCATATCCTCCCTAGCTTACAGATTCAGCTCTTCTGCGATTCCTCCGGGGTAGGGTCGGTAGGGTTGTCTCTCGCACCTGTGGTATGGGGGTGGGGAAGAGTCAGATGCCATAAATGATGTGGCATCGAGACAGGGGAAGGGTCAACGTTATGAATGACACATTCATTTGCCTCTCTTCAGTTTGGCAGCATGGTCCCAGAGGTCATGATCATGGGCCATTTAGGTCTTTCTGAATGTAACATGGCAGTGATCCAAGTGATCCTGTAAGCCGTCCAATAGAGTTCAGTATTGAAGTAAATGGACAAGGTTTTTTTACGGGAGCATCGACAGTCATGTGAATCCCTTATAGTCTCCTGTGGATCATGTTTTGTCCTTTATGCTTCATTTCACCCATTCTGGTGTAAAGATCTAATCATGCAGGACTTATCTTGTGGCTATTGCGTCCTATCGTGGTTCAGAAGGACTCTCCTTGTTGACTATCACCCTTATTGTCGAGAGATATCTAAAAGGCCTCTCACGCATGTTACTTTTTGTAAGAGCACCTTATCCTTTCTGGGATTTAAGTGTGGTCCCTAATGCTTTGGCACACAACCCCTTTAAATGCATGGCTTTCGTGGTCATCCACTTGGCCTCCTGGAAAGTAGATGTATTAGTTAGTGACGTCAGCTACAGGATACAAAAACTGTCAACTAAGGAACTTTTCTTGGTGTTCCATAAGAAGAAGACCTTCAACCCCTTCCATATTTTCTGCCCAAATTAGTGTCAGATTTACATGCATACCTAGAAAGCTGTAAAGGTTTATTCTTAATTCTTCTCCCGATGCTGAAAGGGTACTTCATTGCCTGGACATCGGACAAGCCTCAAAGTGTTACTCCAAAAAGACTTCTCAGTTTAGAGATTTTGAGAGACTTCTTTTCATGGTCCTTTGGGGCAGGGCAAGCAGCTCTCCAGAGCCACTATTGTAAGAGGGATCATTTTTCATTGTCAAAGCCTACAAATGCTGAGGCAAGGGCCCACATGCCCATTCTTGCACAGCCAAGGAGCTTCTGTCGCATTTATAAGATCTGAGTCTATTGATATCATCAAAATCTTAAAAACAACATATCTGAGTGAGCAAATTATTTGTAATTAATTGGAAAAAATATATATTATTGTAGCTCAAATTGCTCAAATTCAACATATATAGGAGGTTCACCAATATCACATTATTCTGTATTCATATTCAGAATCCTTTCAAGTGACAGTGCTTATTCTTAAGTGTAAACAATTAGACAATATTTCACATTACAGTACATGATTTTGCATATTGCACATCCAATACATTAAAAAACACAGTTTATCATAATTCTCATGTCTTCAATATTATTATTTTTTTAAACATATTTTTATTGATTGTCTCGACAGTTACATTGGTACACAGTGAACACGGCTTACAATTGCATATACAGTTATACCTTCGTTAAATAATTAACAGTTGTCATTCAAGTGGGTGTATCAGTGTCTGAAAGCATATCACAAAGGTATGCCCTGAATGGGCCCCAAATGTCCTTTGGCCTACTCATGCTCGGTTGGGTCATTATATACTGCTCCTCACATTCGTTTATGTAGGTTAACTCATGCAGGAAAGTGTCCATGGTGGGGGCAGTCGGGCTCTTCCATGCTTTCAATATACATCTCTTAGCAATAACACATGACACATTGAACAGCCTTCTGAGTTTTTCAGAGCATTTGCCAATATCACCAAACAGATATTTTTGTGGGGTCAAATGTGGGGGGGATCTGTGTGATTTTCGTCAGCATACCTGCAACCCCCTCCCAGAACCGTGCAACGGCCGGGCACTCCCAGTACATATGATAGGGCCCCGCTGCCGGGGTCCCGCATTTGGGGCACTTGCATGGGTCATTAGGCACAAATGTAGCTATCCTGGCAGGGGTGTAGTGCAGTCTATTCAGGATTTCGAGCTGTATTTGACGCAGCCCCGCATTAAGGGACACCCTTTTCATGAGCGTGCAGTATCTTGCCCATTTGCCTTTTGGTATTGACATTTTCATGTCTGCTTCCCATTTCTCCTTCACCTGGCTTACCATATCGGAGTGTGTCTGTATTATCTTGTAAAGTCTGGAGATTCCCAGCCCACCCTGTGTTGTGACCAGCTGTACGCATGGGTGGGTAGGGGGTTCCTCGGGAAATGAAGGCCAGTGTGTTTGGTATGCGGACCTCATTCGGTAATATTGCAGTGTCTTGAGCTGCCCACCTCCCATACCCCTCGTAAACACCTCGAGGGTCACAAACTTCCCCTCTATGTACATGTCTCCTACTTTCATCTCTGTGTCGGGGTCCCAATTTTCTTGTATGCCAGTATCAAATGTGGGGGGAGGTCGGGGTACTTCCAGAGGGGGATATCGGGGTTGTATGGGATCTCTATTTTCAGCTTTCTATATATAGCTCCCCAGGCTTTTACCGTGCAGCTCAAAGGGTCGAATTCGCAAGAGTCCTTATGTTTAGTGTTGAAAATCACCGACCTGATGTTGGTGGGCACAGTGGTGTATTCTTCTATTCGCATATGCGGGAAGTTGTCAAATTCATTGTACCAGTACTTTGCGAATTGTGCCTGTGCCACCGTATAATAGAGCTCAAAGTCTGGTGCAGCTATCCCCCCTTTTCGTATGGTTCTGTCATTCTCTCCCAGCTGATTCTTGCCGTCTTCCCGTTCCAAAGAAAAGACACCACCATGGATCGTATCCTAGAGAAGAACTCCCTCCCCGGCCATATGGGGATATTTACAAATAGGTATAGCAGCTTGGGAAGTACTATCATTTTAAGTATGGCGATTCTGCTGTGTAATGAGATCGGGAGTCGCCTCCAAATCTGTAGTTTAGTATTAAGCGTTTGTAGAGCCTGGTCGTGATTCTCAGTGTATAAGGTTTGTTTAGTACTAGAGACTAGAACCCCAAGGTATCTGATGTGGTGTGCGGACCATTTGAGGCCACACATTTGAGCTGGGCATTTTGTGGAGGGGGTGAGTGGGAACACTTCTGATTTGGCGCTATTTACCGTAGACCCCGAGTATTCTGCAAATTTATTGGTATCTGTCATAATGGGAACAATGTTTATATCGGGTTTGCGGACATATATTAGCGTGTCATCCGCGTACAATGATATTATTTGGGTGGCTCCTTTCAGAGTTATGCCCCTGTTGCCGTGCCTCAGCCGTATCGCCGCCGCCATGGGTTCAATTGTCAGGGCAAAAAGGATAGGGGAGAAGGGGCAGCCCTGCCTGGTGCCCCTGGCCAGCTTAAACAGTTTAGACATAGTTCTATTTGTGTGTACTTTCGTGCATGGAGTTGTATAAAGCAGTTTGACATATTGAATGAAATATGTGCCCATCCCGAATGCCTCCAATACCAGAAAAAGATACTCCCAGTAGACCGAGTCAAACACTTTCTCGGCGTCCAGGGATATCGCCACTGCTTGTTTGTTCGGGTTGATCTGTGACATTATGCCGAATCGCCTGCGCAAGTTTAAGGCAGCAGACCTTTGGGGAATAAACCTGCTTTGATCCGTATGTACTAATATTGGCGTTACGGGTAGCATACGGTTCGCCAGCACTTTCGCAAAAATCTTTGCATCCACGTTTATCAGGGACAAGGATCTATAGGAGGACATATCTTGTGGCGGGCGTCAGGGTTTAGGCAGCACCGTGATTATGGCCTCGCGCATAGACTGTGGCAGGGTTTGTTCACCCAGAGCCTCCCCCCACACCTCCAACAATACGGGAGCCAATTCTTCCCGGAATTCCTTATAAAATTCCACTCCCAGGCCATCTGAACCCGGCGCCTTGCCTGACGCGAGCCCCTTAATAGCCTCAGTGAGCTCCTCTGCCGTGACAGGTTGCTCCAACATTAGCCTATTTTCTTCTGTGAGTTTAGGGAGGTCCAGTGTATCAAGATAAGTTTTGATCTCGTCAGGGGATTTCCTATCTTTATTCGCGTACAGTGTTTTGTAAAACTCTGTGAATTCATCGTTTATTCCCTGTTCGCTCGTTATTGTCACGTTTTGTGCTGTGTGGATTGATGCAATCGGGGCCACATGTTTTTCCTGCCTAACCAGGTTGGCAAGCATTTTCCCTGCTTTATTTCCCTCCCCGTATCTGCGAGCCCTGGAAGGGGCTGCCATATAATGTACTTCCCGCACCGCCAATCTGTCAAATTCCCTGAGAGATTTATGTATTTCAGCCAGGGTGTCTCCACCGTGTGTCCGGCCGTATACCTCCTCTAGTACGTTCAATTCCCTCTCCACCCTCTCCAGGTCCCGGCGTACTTCCTTTAAAAGCCCCGTGGTCTTAGATATCAGGGCCACCCTCGCCCACACCTTGAACGTTTCCCATACTGACGAGATGCAGACAGCAGACCCGATGTTATCTGCAAAGAAATTGGCAATTTCCGTGTGTAAGCCTTCCGCCACGTTTGGGTCTTTTAGTATACCACTGGGCATCCTCCATCTCCTAGCCGGCCTTGGGGCGTCTCTAAGAGTAATTTCCAATACCACCAGGGAATGATCAGACATTGTGCGGGGGAGTATTTCACAACTCTGTAGGGCGTGTGTTGTACTAGCGGGGACGAACCAGTAGTCTATGCGCGACTCGCTATCATGTACAGAGGAATAGAACGTGTAACGCCTGGTAGTTGGGTGAAGCACCCTCCAGGCATCCAACATGGACAGCTGCTGGATGATCCGACTCAACGCCAGCGCCGTCCTGGATGCGACCTGAGTGCCGTGGCGGACCTGTCCAGAGTCTGGTCAAGCACCACATTGAAGTCTCCTCCCCAGAGTATGGTTGCTGCTTCATGTTTAAGAAGGATCTCAAGCATATGTAGATAGAAGTCTGGGTCTTCTATGTCGGGGCCATAGGTGTTTACCAGGGTCATGTGTTTCCCCGCAATTTCCCCCCAAACCAGCACATATCTGCCCATTGGGTCCTCAAGATGACCTTTGTCAATGAATCCTAAAGATTTGTGTATAAGGATGCTTACCCCTCTGGACTGCGAGGAGTAATTCGTGTAGTAACGCTGCCTACCCCACCTCGCCAGTATCTTCTCATTCACCAATCCCTGCAGCATCAAAATGTGGGGCCGTGTCTGGTGACATAATTACCAACCTTCCTGGCCTTCATTGGATTGTTTAGGCCTCGAACATTCCATGTCATTAGCTTAACCTTCAGCCCATCACCCATTTCCTACGTGTATACATTGCATTGCATTGTGACAACCATAGCTGCGTGTGTAGCCAGAATTGAGGCGGTACCAGCATCTGTGAGACCTTTTTCCAAAAAACCAACAACCTTCAACTGTACAAACTTTCCTCCCAGACTTAAACTCGTCCGGGTAGTGATCCCAACAAGGAAACTTCACCATTCGCCCTTTCCCACCCCCCTCCCACATCATCTGCCCCAACTTGATGATGGACCCAAATAACTGATTGGAACGTTCCAGAGGGTGCTTTGTCGCAAGCCTTTGACCAGCCGTCTGGCCGCCCATGCGGGAGACTCTACAGCCCGTTGACATCGGATCTTGGTCCAGGCTAGTTGCATTGACTGTAAAGAAAAAGAGCATGTCCCCGCTGTAGGGGAGGTACGATTCAGCCTTCTACCGGATCTCCTCTGCCTTCACCCGGGCCGGTTCTTGCATTTGGGTCTCTTATGCAATCTCTGGGGGGCAGTGGTATAGAGGCCTCGACGTATGCCATTGCCTCTGCTGGGTTCTCAAAAAAATGGGCCCTGCCCCCGTGTTGGATTCTCATTTTCGCAGAGAATATTAGGGCATATGGTATGTTACGGAGTCGTAACTGCTTCTTGACCATCTCGTAGGATCTACGTTGTGCTTGTATGTTCGCAGAAAAATCCGGGTATATATGTATCCTGCTATCTTCATAGTGCAGTGTCCCCTTTTCTCTTGCCAGCCGGAGGATCATATCTCTATCCCTATAATTCAGGAGTCGTGCAATGATGGTTCGGGGTGGAGCGCCAGGCTTGGGAGTTGGTGCAAGGGTGCGGTGGGCTCTTTCAACGAGGAAGTGGTTTGACAGGGAGTCTTCCCCCAATACAAATTTCAGTAGTTCTTCCACCCTCCTCTCCATGGAGCCTTTGCCAGACGACTCTGCCACCCCAACAATATGGATATTATTCCTGCGGGATCTGGATTCGAGATCCTCGCACTTGTTCTGAGTCTTACGGAGCTCCGTCTGAAGCTGGGCTATATCGCGTCCATGTTGTGCAAGCATATCTTCATTTACCCCTATCCTGTTTTCTGCTTCCCAGATACGCGCGCTTTCCTTTTCCACTCGCGCTTTCAAAGAGCCAATCGTTGCCACAATATCATCTAGTTTGACGTTGACAGCCAGGAGCCCGTTTTGCACGATTGTTGCCAGGCGATCCAGGGGATCTGTGTCTCGGTTTTCAAGTGTTTGTGTTGCCTCTTCAGATGTCACCTGTGGCTGGGAGTTGGTATAAGAATCCATTGGACCAGTCTTTCTTCCCCCTGCCGCTTTCTTCTCTGTGCGGCCCATTAGGCGGCGTTGTCGTTTTTGGGATGGACTGTGCTCTCCCACGTATGTATGCTTATTGGTGTCCAATGTCGGATTGCAGCTGTTGCGCTGTATGTTGGCAGCACAGTCCGCGTCCCACAACCAGGCCCGGGGTGCACCGCAGTGTAGGCGCGGGGGTAGTTACTGTTCACTCCAGGCACACACACACGTCCCAAATGGTGTTTCGTTGTACCACTGCGGTCCTCGCGCGACCCCGGGCGCAGTCCGGGGGTATGCCGACAGTGTAAGCCACCTACAATCCCCCTCGATGGCAATTGTGCAGGTGCCTCGTCTTCTCCCCCTCTTTCCAGGGGGTCCAGGAGCGCTGCTATTCCACAGCCACCAGCCCGTCCGCCGTATCCCTCAACCGGATTCTGGCACAGAGTCACCCACTCACACACACCCGTCCCGCACAGGAGGGGTCAGCGGGTATGAGGGAAGGTGTTTCGGCGGCTTTCCCAGGCCTTGCCGTCCGAGCCGTAGCACAACGAGCACAGAGGCCCTCCACACCTACGCGGGCTCATTCTTCCACTTTACGGCACATCACGTATCCCACTGAGGCCCTGGCGGCAAGCAATATTTGTACCTGAGAGACACCGGGGGGCCGGGACGCTGCTCAGAAGCGATCCTGGTGCCAGGCCTCTCTCCCTCTCGCAGCGCCCCCCACTCCTTCGCCGGCCCCTCCGTATCTGGGCTTCACTCACAGTTCTGCAGTGTTCGCCCCCACACGCCCGTCACAGGTGCATCGCGTATAGCAGCACCGGCCCCCGGCGTCCCCCCCGAGCGGCGCACTTACTTCACCAGCCACATCCCAGCTGGACTCAGCCGCGTGGGGGGGGGACCAGGATCCAAAGGAGCACACGTTGCCGTCGCGGCGTGTCCTGGAAGGATTTTCTTCCGGCCCGGTGCCCGGTGTGGGAAGGTCTGGACGCCTGTCTTCGCACAGGCGGTGGGGGGGGGGGGAATAAACAGAGCGTCGCTGATGTGTTGGCGGGCTGCCCCTCCCCCACCTGGCCGACCCGCCGCTGCACGCCACGGACTCAAGTGGAAATCGCCCAGAGCCCGCAGGCGGCCGTGCTGCAGCTCTTCAGATGCTGCAGCTGTAGCTTCGGATATCTCCGCCGTCCCAGGGTCCGCGCGCTGCGCCTTCACAGGATATCTTCCGCGAACCTTCCCACAGAGAGTTCTGCAATTTTACGCCGGGCCACCCAACTCTGGAAGGATTTATATTTAAAAGGATTTCAGTCGAGCCGGAGCTCTTCACCTAGGCGGCCATCTTAGCTGTGCGCCACAGCGCCCCCCTGTCTTCAATATTTTTAAGTCTCGTCTTTGTCAAAGCATTTCAAGTCTATGAATACATTATCACCTACTTTCATATATTCACTATGGTTATAATTCCAATGCTTAAAGACATTCCTTATAACTTCAGTCATGAGCAAGATGCTGCAATGTAAGTGGCACCCATAAATCGAAAAAGACCACATCCACACAAAATCTAAGCATAATGGTATGCCGCCTCTGATCTATTTTAAGGAGAAAAAAAAGTTATGAATTTGAATGCAAGATTTCAAAAGTTATCCTACTGCATTGCCTACTTTTAAATTTCATAGCGGCAACCCATCTTCATTTCAGTCCATTAAATGAATTTCTTCTCTAAGATATAAAAGGGATAGAAAACTCAGAATCATATCTACTTCTGATTCTTATTGATAACTGTTTAGACAATTATTCCACAATGGCCATACCTGGGAATGTTAATTGCCAAAACACTTAATGTTAAATTAAAACCCAAAGTGGAAATCCCTCTAACCTTTTATTGAAGCCGCCCTTCTCAACAAAATTTCTTTCAAATAGATTTGAATTGCAAACTCATCTTTTGGCAGACTGGAGATAATTATATTTCCTATAATGTGTGTGCTGCTCGCTATTTATTTTCAAATACCTCGGACATGCTTGCTCTGTTTAACAAAAACAGCGCAACCTTACAAAAACACCAGAGTTTCATGATTGCTTTAAGAGGAAAACAACTTCATCATAACTGTGCTCATTGCAGAAAATAATTCTTTTTAAACAAGCATGGGCCATCATTCTGTTCAATCATTAAACTCATTAGTTTGTAAATTGTAGACCCATAATGTTCACTTTGTGCTAACCTAAGGTCCGGGTCACCTACTCTTTTGTTATTGTTATACTCCAACATAGCCAATGCAGCCCCACCACCATCCATTGTCCCACAGCACCCACACTGTACAACTTGTTCACGAAGCCCCTCTTCGACACGCTTGATGCCCTAGGTATCGCGTATATGAACTCCGCTGACGATACTCAGGTACTCCTACCTCTCACCGGCTCCTACAATAGAGACGCAGAAGCCCTTAATACTATATACACCACCATTCAGGCCTGGATGGCAGCCAGTGGCCTCTGCCTCAATAGGGAGAAGACCGAAATCATCAAACTAGGTCAAAAAACTACATTAGCCAAACTTGGCAAACTGTACTCCAATGTCCCCATTGATAATACAATCATCCCTGTCTCCACATCTGTTAAGACCCTAGGGGTCTACATAGATTCCACACTATCCATGACTAGGCAGGTCAGCGCCATCACCTCCGCCTCAGCACACTAAACTCATAAACGCAATAAAACAATACCTATACAAGCCTAACTGTCTATCAATAGCCAGAGCCACTATCGGTGCAAAACTAGATTATTGTAATGCCCTTCTAGCAGGTACAACTACAAAAAACCTAAACCGGCTCCAAGTCACTCAAAACAATGCGCTAAGAGCTGCACTAAGCCTTCTCAAAAGGGAACATATTTCCCTTGCCAGGCAGGAAGTTCACTGGCTCCCGGTTAAAGAGCGCATCACATTTAAAATCCTCACCCTTACCCACGAATGCCTCAACCTTATTGCGCCATCATATCTCTGAGACAATAACTAAATCAACCTCTACATGACCTATCAGGACTCGCTACACTAACCAACAACACACCCCACACATCAACAGGGCTAAAGCTGGTGGGTTAGGCTTCCCCTGCATAGCCGCCAAGCTATGGAACAATCTACCCTCAGATATCAGAGCTGAAAACTCTCCTTGCCTTCCGAAAAAAAACTCAAAACTTCCCTCTTCATCAAACCCATTGTATGTATTCTCCTGATTAATGTCTGTATTCAAAATTGCTACTGTTCACCTTACCTGTAACTAAGTAATCTGTAACAAGCGCCACGATGTCCCCGTCTGTTGCACGCTTTACAAATTTGAATAAATTAAATAAATAAATACAAGTTAGCTAAACTTGGGGCTAATTCTGAACCCATCGAGGTTCCTTATAATGTTTATGTAATGCTACTGTAGCAAAATCTATAAGAAATTGAATTGGTATAGAATGGAGTGCTTGAAACTATATTCTAAAATCTCTAGGGCATCGTTCTGTCGAATATTCATTGCAAGGGGGCAGGAGTACGAGTCTCACACAATTGGGGCATGGTGATTGGCAACAGCTTTTACTGTGGTAAAAAGGAAAAGAAAAGAGAACCTATCTTGCCCTATTTCTAAGAGGGCTTTCCCTGCCGCAACTAAAAGTACTATCGAGTCTGTAAAAAGTCTGTAAAAAGTCCACCGTCCTGTGTCAAAAAAACGTATTTCCATCCCTTACACTCCGAATAAAACTAAATAACTGAGGGAGTTTTAATAGTTCCAAACAGAGACTGTGTTTTCAGGGAATGCCTCCTTTCCCCAGTTTACACTCTAGTTCTGAAGCAACATAAAGTTCCAGGTTCTTGAGGTATAGTACATAAGAAATTTCCCTTATTGGCTGTTGTTGTGGGAATCTGCTTTCGTCAGTCTTTCTGACCAGGGGATGGCTCCCTCCCCTCTGATCCTAGGTCATGATGCCAGGGGGATGTCTCCCTCCCGCTAAACTTTCCCAGGTTTTGGTAGCTCAAGTATCTGTGTGGGGAATGCACCACTTCCTCTGGTCTTTTTTAAGGCTTCTCCAATAGTTCCTCATGGGGGGAATGTCTCCCTTCCGCTGGCCTTGCTCAGGATTTTCAGGAACCCAATAATGGATGGGGGAATATCTCCCTTCCCTGGCCTTGCTTGTGCTTTTCTGACCGTTCAACATTGGTCGGGAGAATGTCTGCCTTCCGCTGCCTTTCTCAGGCTTCTCTTTCTTCTGGACAGCCCTGGTTCTCTAACCTGCCAGGGACTGTCTATCTGCTCCACAGTTCACTCTTCAGCTGTTGGTCCCAGATCCTTAATTCTGTACTCTTTTGGCTTGTATTATTTGGGAACCTTCTTTCCCAAGCACTGCGATGATGAAGAATGCTTAGGAGGCTGCTCATTATGTGTTGAGGTCCCAGACCCTTTCTTCGCTAGTCATCCGCCATTCTGGCTCCCACCAACCATTCTCGGCCACCCAGAGCATCACAAGGTGATTACCGGTGCGGTATCGGATTGTCTGTGGGTTTCTCCAACCGCCCGTTCGGACTTCTACAGGGGCTGCAGTGCAGCTGCTGCGTTCCCCTGTCCTCTGGTTGCGCATCTGCCTTTGAGCACGTATACCAGCATCCTCAGCTGACTGTCTTCCCGGGGGCTTCGGCTCGACCTGCCCGAGACGCATCTGCCTTCGGGTAAGCTTCTCAGTTTGTGCTCTCATGGCCTCCCTTCTCCTCTCGCCTTTTGAATCTCCTGGTCTCTCCAGGACGGGTTTCTCTCCAAACGAAGTCCTTCTTCCCTTTTTTTATTTTTTTATTTTTTAAGAGTATATTTATTGAAGTTTTTAATTTGAACAGTTCACATCCCAGCAGAAAATCACCAACCCACCCCCAGAACCCTCCCCCTTCCTTCCCACCTTCTTCCCTTTTTATTGTACGATGCAATTCAGTTGGTTTAGGTTGTCTAGTCTGTCCATGTTGGTTATGCAGGGTATTCCGTATTACTCCACGCTTTCTCCTCGTCTCAGTGGTGACTCTCTCACTCTCCAATGGGTTGGCAGTGTTCTTCTTTGTCCCAGTTATGAGTGTGCTTTCCCTAAGTCAACCATATTCTTAGTATCTCCAGAGGGAGTGATACCATCTAGCCTACAGAGACATATAGAACTGTGTGGGGTAGGTGGAGTCTCGGTAGGGTAAGAGGATGAAATAGAGGTTACTTTCTGTATAGTCGTCCCTGGTCCCAAGGGGAGATCCTCACCATGCGATCCTCCTGCTGAGTACCACCTCCAGGGGTACTGTCGGATAGTGCTCACCTCCCTGGCCTCATGGGAATGGGCTCCCGCTAGGGACGCAGGATTCGTCACATCGTAAAAAACAATGATTTGCTATCCATAGTCATTAATACATCTGTTCTTGAATCAAAAATGAACCCTTTCATTTTATTGATAATATCTGTGTCTTTCAAATATGATTTGGTCTCCATAGCCAGGGGTTTAAGAAACTTACAAACTGTTTCAGATACAGATCTAAAACTGGAGACTATATTTCTCCCTGGGAGATTGGTAGCATCCTTATTTATTTTTTCCAGTGTGTAGAAGATGAGTAACCTTTTATTTTTATTATTAAAAAAATTATAACTCCTCAGGTGAGCTAATTCCTTCTACATTTGCATCGTTTGTGATTATCGAAATTGCATATTTTATTTCTTTAGTCAGGTCTTTCTTACGTGGTACATAATGCTCTTATTTATAAACACTCAATAGCATATAATGTCGTAATTTGGAACACTATGATTAGATGGGGATAAGATGGGGATAACGTCACTTCTGTTGGCAGCATTGCGGTCTCCTTAACAAAGTTGGATGATGGCACCTGATGCCCCTTTGTGGCTTTCAGGTTTTTCCCAATTCCAGTCTGATGCTAGACCTCTTTTTGTTAAATGATGACTATACGGTGGGATTTAATATCCTCCAGAAAGTGTTACTGAAGGTATGTAGCCCATTTGAAGATGTTCTACAGTACTCTTGTATCTAGGCCATGCTATTGGGAATCTGAACAGAAAAATACTGCAATGCTTTGTCATTGTAATGATTTTTTTATGTTTAGCTTTGGCCATTAGCATCACCTGTAAGCGAATCAGTTGCATTTGAGTACAGCTTGGGGCAAGAATAAGAGGAGGGCCAGATAGCTTGTGGATGCTGTTTCCTTAAGTACCCACACATTGACTGTCTATGGCCATCCTCATCACTATTCTTTCTTGCCCAAAACACTTCCTCCTGGGATCTATTTGAACTAGCTCTGTGAAGCAGTATTATCAAACTTTGGCTTGAGAGCATTATTTCTAAGAGCTACTGGTTTAATAGAAATGTGTTAACTAAGTGTGCTTTCAGCAGCTTGATTTATATCTGTTACTTGCACTGATGTCCTCTTAAAACAGGCATTGTGTAGGCATCGTATATAGGGCTTAGGCATTTGCCAGGCACTTATTACCCGGATCACACCATTTTCCAGTTGTTGCCATATTATGTATGTATGACGACAAATATTCTCTTTTTATGCAGAGTAAAATCAAGAAGAGATCCTGGGTTCTTCATGAATGTATTGAGAGGGTTCCAGAGAATGTGGATGCTGCTAAAGAGTTGCTTCAGTATGGCCTTAAAGGAACAGATCTGGAAGCTCTGATTGCAATTGGAAAAAGAGAAGATGGTGGCAGGTTTGTCTAAAGTTTCTCTGTACGAGACCCAGTTGCATTTCATTACATAATATTAAACAGAGACCTTTAATAATTCAAGTCCATATTTCCTTCTTGGCTGGTAAAGAAGTACTGTGGCTGAATTTCAATGACTGCACTGATAGAAAAATGGAGCAAGCTCATTTTTACACCAGTGTTGCTTGTTGCAATACTGAATAGCCCGAACAAACATTTCATAAATCCATATTATATAAAGATTATTGCAGTGGGTGACACGTAAAGCAGTCTGGTTCTTTCTCAAACGATTATTTCACAAACAGAAAAATATGAAACGGGAGTTTGTGTGCATAATTTTCTTGCATGGGTTCAAACTCTCATTTAATACAGTTTTAGTATGTCAAAGTGACCACATTGACCGCCTCATTTTCCTTGGTATGGCATCCCCAGGTCCAGAACAGCGGATGTGTGCAGTCAAAGCATATCCATGGGCATAGACCAATTCATTTTGGAAGAGCAAACCAGAATAAACTACATATCCAATAATTACCCTCTTGAATGAAACCAAAACCCAGACTGGATCAAGGATGTCAAATTATGTGACAGAGGGTAGATGGACCATACATAAGACCCAGTCAGGTCACTTAGGCCAGGAAGAAGGCTGGACAATATGTCGCTGCGCCGGATGGCCACAGCTAAATTAAACCACCAAGAAAAGGGGACTACATCCCCATAGTCCCTCTTGCTCAGCAGGGCATAAGCGTGACTGGACAACAAAACACACATACAGATTTTGTTTCAGAAAGATAATGGGGAAGATCACCGTACCCCACAGAAGTGTTTTCCACCCCCCAAAGGGGGGGAGTCTTGGGGAGCATGCACGCCTTGTCCATTCGCTATCCAAAGTGGCAGCAGGAAGCCAAGTCTTCACCCAATTAATGAACGAACAGACCAGGGCTGGACTGGGAACCAAAAGAGGCCCTGGAAATAATTTTCGAAGTGGCCCCATAATACAAGTTTTCAGCAAGGCCAAGCCTTTTCCTATGGGGAAATTTAGAAATGCCAGATATGAGGCCCAGGGTGCAGAAGCCTACTGGGAAATCTCCAGAGTTCCCTATAGGTCAGTCCACCACTGGAACAGACAGAGCCAAACTTCCTCCCCACGCTGCCAGGAACACTAGAGAGAAGCTAACTCATGTCTCCCTCATAATTGCCGTCACTAGAGATTGTGAGGAGTGAAGAATGAAACTCGGACACAAGTTAGTCATGGTTTTGGCTAAAGACTTTTATTGATGAATAAAAAGGATTGGGAAAATGCCTCGCTGTCCCTGCACTAGAGGTGTTTCCCTACCTAAACTCAAAACTAAGGCTCTGTTAGTGTCGGAATGTCCAAAACTAAACTGTCCTGTGTCCAAAGTATATTCTGACCCTCACATTCTAAAGAAACAAACTTTAAAGTGAAAAGGATAATGGGCCACAACACGAGTTTTTCAGTATCTCAGCGGTATTACCGCCGAGCGCTGTTTGCGTCAATGCTGTGATGTGTGTTGCGTAAACAACGCCACATCAAGAGTTGGTGTGCACACGCCCATGACGTTAACGCAAATAGCATCCGGCAGTAACAGTGGGCCCGAACCCGAAATCCCAGCATACATTGTGTTACCGTCGGCGTGCCACGCTGTTAGCGCACGCTAATAGCGCAGTGGGAAATGCGTCACTGCCGGAACAGGAAACAAAGCGGCGGCCATTTTGGAAATCACAATCTGCTTAAAATCACAGCCCCTAGAAGCCATCCACTGATGAAAACTCTGCAAAATGTCCCAGGAGCGTGTCTGGGGCAAGTCTTCCCTGGACAGGGTCAGAATTAACTATACTGATGCAAGAGGTAATAGGCCATCAGGATGAGCTGTAAGTCCCACAGCAGAGAAAGACTAGGACACAGCGGCGCACGCAGATCTGGAAAGCGGTCAGCCAGAAGGTGACAGCAGTGGGCCGTGTGCCCTGGGATGGGGAGGACTGCCGCAAGCGGTTCAATGACTTGCAGGTCTGTGTTCGGGGGCTCTTGGCCCAGCACAGGAGTGAGACCGTGGGGACTGGAGGAGGGCCACTACCACCACAACCGGAGCTCACACCGTGGGAGGAGCAGATCACCACCCTCATCGACATGGTTACGATTGAGGAAGTGGGAAGAGCGGAGGCAGGCACTGGCACCCAGGAGGTTGCAGATGAGTAAACGCCCCCAGCCTCCTTGAAAAATGCATTGTGTGTGGTCCACCCGTCCCTACCCGGTGAATGTCTTGACAACCAGGCACTGTGGGTGCATTGCGTGTGATGTACCACAGCCACCCATGAGTGGCCCCTTGTACCAGTGCACCCGGGTATCCAGAGTAGCCTGAAGTACCTCCAATGTATTAATGTAAGCACCAAGGCACACAGACCCATGGCCTGGCCACAGCAATGTGATGTGTGCGTGTGTATCAAAGCCCCCCACCCACTTAAAGCGGCATGCGAGCTGTGCATTCACATCGGACATCTGAAGATGCCACACCCCCATGTCCGAGCTGTGTCCCCTCCCCCGTAGTACGTTCCAGCAATCCTAACATTGTGAATAACAAATATGTTATGGCCAAGCATGATACAAAATGTGCCCTCACCCCCTGTAAAGCATGAAATGCATGATACAAATCTAAGTTGCCCTGTCCTCATACACGACCCTATGTTCCCTATAGGCAGGCAGCGATCATCGGTGGGCAACGTTGAAGAAGAGGAAGCCGGCCCATCCAGACACATGCCCAGACGCGCCTCCACCAGCACCACCACCCTGAGAAGGGACTGGCATGACAAATCAAAGCGTAGGACACACCCCAGCTTACCCCACCGCAGCACAGTCACACCGCCGCAACGGCCCCAAGCCACAAGGGGGGCACTGCCTCTACAGCCCCAAGCCACTAGGGGGGCACCGCCTCTACAGCCCCAGGCCACCAGGGGGGCACCGCCTCAAGCCACCAGGGGGGGGTCACAGGATATGAAGGTAGCCACCAGTGAAACCAACACAGAGGACGGCCACACATCCATTGATGAACAGCATTGTGCACCGATGTTGTCACCCATTCAGAGCCCTAATCAGGAAATGGCCACACCCCAAGGGGCCCCGGAGCAAGTGCATGTAGAAAGCCACACTCCCCATCTCCCATCACGCCGACATTGTGCGCACACACCATTGCCTGATGAGGACACCACCTCATATGGCTCACCTGGAGACAGCCCCTCCACCCGCGGCAGCCCCAACAGACAGGCCACCATGTCTAACAGCTCCCCTACCACCCCGCGTAGAGCTGCCAGGCCAATCAGCCGCACACATGACAGTCCCATAGCTACGGGAGCAGCAGTAATGGTACGCCTGGACGTCATTGAGGCACGTCCAGAGGGGAATGGAGGGCATGGCGGTCGCGCACAACCGCTACATAAAGGCGATAAGCAGTGCTATTGGGGGGGGGGCCAAGACCATGGCGCAGGACAATGTCTGCACCCGTAGAGTCGTTGAGGGGTGTACTGCGGCCCTCACTGGATTTGGGCAGAGAGTGCGTGAACTCTGTGAGGTCCAATCAGCTCATGCAGAGCAGATGCGGGAGGCCAATAACCTCCTTTGCCAGCAGCTGCAGTTGGCGGCATCAATTCCATCAACACCCACTGACGGATCCTTGCAGGGTTCCTCCCAGGCGACGTTCCTTGCGCCATCCCCAACGGCGCTCACCAGAAGGTGTCGGATGTGGGAAGCGTATACGTCCTCATAGATGGACACAGCACTGTTGGGCTGAGGGCCAGGAACATGGACCCACATGCACTGTGTTGGGGTGTTGATGGGGGAGGGGAGGATGTGAGCTGGGGAGTTGATGGGAATGTGTGCTGGGGAGTTCTCTGGCGCATACATCAGGGCCCCTCCTGTACGGTCTAGGCACTGGAAACGTGCCTTCAGCAAACCAAATGCCATTTCCACACAGATGCGTGTAAACCTATGGGCAATGTTATATGCCAGCGCTGCTGGAGTTTGTAGATTACGCACAGGGGTCATGAGCCATGTGTACTAGGGGTATTCGGAATCACCTGCAGGGGACAAAATGTATACATTAACCCTACGTTGGTTCAGTGGATGTGCAAGGGATACACATCAATTCCCTAAGCACTATGGTCATGTATGTGTGCAACAGGTACATGCTATCATTGCAATATTTCTATACATCCATTATCTTTTGGGACATGCATGGTACATGCAGCCTGTGTAAATGCGTAAGGTGTTATGTGGCAGGTTACATTTGCGTGCACTTGGTGTCAATGTACATGCAGCAGTGTATCAAAGACTATCTTTATGGATATGGGTGCGACACTCATGCTGACCAAGTACGGTCATGTTTCCATTTCTCCTTTGATTATGGTGTCTTCATGTGCACCGTGTGTGCTCTGTAATGTGCACCATTTGTTTTATGGGGAACTTACTGCATGCACCACCCCCTGTGTCTCAGTGCCACAGTGGTGCATCCCTTACTTCAGGATGAGGCTCCCATCATATCTGCCTGTTCACTGTATTGTTAAGTGATGGGTTGTGGCTGTCTCTATGGTTGGTGTCGCGTTTGTTACATGGCATATATTTTTTTTAACTTTGGTTTTTATTAGCATTTTTTAATAAAACAAACAATAAAAACTGAGTGACTCCTTACCCCGCCCTCAGCATGGTTTCTCACATCCTTGGATATCGGTATAGTTCCGTTTCCTCCGGGGGGAGACCCAATAACATCGTTAGGAGATTAAGTGGTAAAAGTTCCTCTGTTACTTCCGCTATCCAGCCCCTCACCGACCCCCAGTAGGCCTCTACTTTCGGGCAGTGCCACCACATGTGGCCTCTGGAACCTGTCTGGCCGCATCCTCTCGGGCACCTTGGTGACACCCCTGGGAACATCTTTGACAGTTTTGCCGGGTCCCTCTGCCACCCCTGTAAGATCTTAAAATTATGCTCCATGTCTGTGGTGAATAAGTTCCCATGAAATGCTATTTTGAATATTCTAGCCCAGGCGTCCTCCGAGATCTCTTCTCCTGCCAGCTCATTCCAGAACGTGCGGAAGCTCCTACTACCCTGAAGGTTATAAGTATTTAAAATGTTATACATACTAGATACCGCACCCTTTCTCGAGGTCGCCGAGTCGAGGAGCTTCTCGAAGGGTGTTAACTGTCTCCTCAGGTTTTGATCCCATGACTGGTCGCAGAGGATGCCCTTAAGGTGGAGGTATTCGAAAATGGAAAGGGACCCTCGTCCGAGAGCGTCTCTCAGGTCCTCATAGGATAGGAATTCGCCCTCTCGGAACATCTGCCCAGCCCATTCCATTCCCATGTCTGACCAGGTTTGGGAATTACATGGCATATTTATCAACATTTGGCCAGGCATCTGAATGGCCATTCAGGGGTCACTATCTTCGGGATGTTGATGGTCGTGCCTTCACCTCTACAGTGGTTTTGTGGATGTTTTCAATTAGACTCACTTGGAATTCATGTGTGGTGCCCAGGGTGAGATTGCTCTTGGGTGTCAGGGTGAGTAGCAGCACTGCAACACAGACAAGGTGCATTGTGGTTGTTGTGTTTCCATATGTGATTGTGCATTCACAAGTCTGTGGCATTCACCTTCTGTGTGTTCTGCTGGGGGGAACGTGTGCAGACGTCCTTGTGTGAGACACATGCATGGAAATGGTGCTTTGCTAGTGCTGGCAGTGTCTCCTGGTGGCATGCAAGGATTCCTGTGTGTCTGCCTCCCCATTCATCTGGTGAATGTTGGCATGAATTTCATGCAGGATTTCTACTCGCCCAACAGCCATGCGCGTTGGCCTAGGTGCCTTTCCATGTAGGCTGGCAGGGTACTGTTGCGCAGCACCATGGAGTCGTGGGTTGATCCTGGGTGGTGGGCGCATGAGTGGCTGAAAGTAAGGTCGGGCTACAGGTCATCTGCACGTTGAGGGAATGGAAACTTCTCCGGGTCCTGTAAGCTGCCTCATGGTCCTGGGGGGCTGCAAGTGCAACATGTGTGCAGTCTAGGGCTGCAATCACGTTTGGGAGTTGGGAAATGGCATGGGCCTGTGTGGCTGGCTGGCAATGCTATGTGCTCATTGACATGGAGCGGCAGTGCATCCAGCACCTGTCCCAGGACAGCACTGAAGGTGGACTGGGCCATACCATGCATCATGGCAACTGTGTGTTGGAAGCTGCCAGTCCTGAGGTACTGTAGGACAGACACAAGCTTCACAAGTGGCGCACAGTAGTGCTGATCGCTATCCGGCTGGCTATGTCACCCTGGATTGTGTCCAGCAACTGGGTGATGGTTTCCCTGTCCAGCCTGCACTCAGACACCAACTGTCCATCAGTCAGGGCCCAGGGTGTTGGCCTGACCCTGGGGATGGCTGGAAGCCTTGCTGGTGCTGGTCTCGTCCCCCCCCCCCCTTCCCCTGTGCTCCCAGGGCCCTGGGCTGATTGTCAGGCCTCTGTAGCTCCAGGCGCAGCATTTACATGTCCACATCAAGGCTCCCTGCTCCAAATGGAAACATGGTGTGGGGAAGGGTGTGTGGGCCTCTTGTGTGCATTGTTTCCACCTGGGCCCTTATTGCTGTCTCATGTGTTCTTTTACCTCCAGCATTTGGCCGGGGATATTTTCAGCGGTATTAGCGCCGGTTTTCCAACGCTGTACTTGTGATAGGTCTCTGATAGGGCGTTTGTATGCCGGCGCTGTTACAGTCAGCTGTATTGGCGCCGGCTGTAAAAGCGCCAGCAGGATTTGCAGTCGTGATCCGACGGAGCGGTATTGGCGGCGCTAATACAGTTTCCGCCGGATTTAAGGGCTACCGCCCAACTCGTGATGAGGCCCAATGTCTTTTGCCTTCAGTGTCCTAGAAATGTTCAAATTAATAACAAAATAAGTAACTTAAACAAAGTGCCTCTCGAGGATATTGCTCCATACTTCAGAGGATGTCTCCCTTCACCTTGATTCTTCATGTTTCTTACATATAATAGTTCTTGTCTTTCCTCTTGATCAATACCAAAATCATACACAATTATCTTTGGCCTTTGGGTTGTCAGGATACCTGGTGTGCTTTCCTGCCAGGGTTTCTCTGTTCTCTTATTTTCTGTTTAACGCACCCTTTTCCTACTATATTTCTCCTCAGGACCTCTTTATTCTTGGTTTACACAATTCTGGGCCTGATAATTCCTTTCTGTACTCCTTTATCTTTGATACATTTCTTGTGACTGCCTAGTATACTCTCCTGCCAGGGCCTTTTGTATTCACAATCATCCACTTGTAATTGCCTAGTATATTTTCCTGCCAGGGCTTGTTATATTCCTACACTTGCACTTAACTGGTATATTCTCCTGCCAGGGCTTTGCACTGGTGTGCCTTTGTCTGCACTTCACCACGTTAGTTCTTTTGGCCAATTCATTCTGTCCATTGCGTATTGCCTTGTTAGTGTTTTGCTCACACTTTCACTCTTGGTAATTCACCACCTTAGCCTTATCGGCTAGTTCACCCTGTCCGTTATCTACTGACTTGTTAGTGTTTTCTATGTGCATATGTGGCAAATACTGGCAAATCTTCAAAGACTTCCTTCTTTAGAAGATGCGCTTTCACTTTCTCACTATAGGGTTTAATAGATGTCTTTCTTTCTCTGTTCTGTTTTGTTCAATTACTTGCATTTGGCATGCTCGCCAATACACCCTGATCTTCCTTTCGTCCCATGGTTGACTCACCGGTTCTTTGTACCATTCCTCGTCCTTCCCGGAGCTTGCCGGTAACAGTCTTTGGGTGTTCTCTTCGTCTCGACCATTTTCTTTCCGCGTCCCTGCTTCCGGCGGTTCCAGCTGGGTTTCTCTGCTTCGCACGGGTTGCCAGTAAGTATCTTGCTGCTTCGTTTCACCGACCAACGCCCATGAGCCCTGTGCTGGCTTCTGGCTTTCCTTCGTCTTCTCAGCACCTGAGCTGGTTGGCACCGCCGTCTTCCTTTCAGCCATTGTGAGAAACCAGAAGGTGTCTCAACCGCTAGTCCCTGGGGATCTGTCATCCAGTTGGCCAGGGCATGGCCATAGCTTTTGGATCCAGTTCCTGGGGGTGGACCAGTGCGAGAGGATCACCTAGATGAGGGGTCCTCGGGGAGTGGAAGTGGAACGCCAGAATGTGAGATGTGGTATCCCCTTCCCAATAACCTTTTATTATCCCTATTCTCACGGACAGTGCACTGTGATCGATAACGGACTAACACCAGATCTGTATACCTGACATGACCCAACACCATGGACAGGCAAGGTCAGTCAATTACAGACTATTTCACACACCTGACTTCCATCACACACATGGATAAAAGGCAGAGCACGATTGCACACCCTGAGCGAGGCAAACTGCATGATGAAACAGTCGTTCCAGATGGCAGTTTAATACAATGAGAAAGACGGCAAGACCAGAGAGAGTTGCAAGGAGGGATCTATCTGTGACCTCTAAAGACGTTACTTTCATGAGCCCTGGAAAGTAAGAAACCTGAAGACCAGGAACTAAGGCTGATCAAACCTGCACATTGTGTCAGAGGTACCCGGTGCTCTGAGCCCGGCTGAGCGGCCGGGGTGAACTGTGAGTCACCCGAGAAAGGATTATCTGAACATAGTTTGAAAGGGATCTGAGCCCAGAAGGGGGGTATCCAACATTTTACTTTTTGGTTTGAAGTGGATCTGATCCCGGCTGAGGCGTATCCAGGGCGAATACCCAAATTGAAATATTGATAAAAGGAAAATAACGTTTACGTGTTGTTTTGTGTACACCAGGCCCTCTGAGTCAAGAGACTTGCAAGAAGCAAATAGACTATGACACAGGAGGTCCTGAACTTTGAATATAGAACTGTATCCTCGTGTCGCAGAAGCCAGAGTGTGCGCTTTGCTCGAGTGAACCACCTTGTCCTGTGCTGAAAACGTGGAGAAGGGGGGGGTCAAACGGCACGAACATCCTGATTTATCATTTTGTGAACATCACCCCACCTTATTTTGTAAATTAGTGGAAAGGATTGGCAATATTTTGTTTTAGTATAGGCCCTTTTTAATTTGACATGACTCCACTAATACTGTATTATTATTATTTGATGGTCGTAGCTTGCTCCCATCTGTAGATTTAGGTTTAGATAGGCGTTTATCTCACCCATGTGAAAGTTAAGTAAACACTTTTGAACTGTGGTCACTGTCTATCTTCCTGTTCATACCATGCCTTCTTTACCGTTGATCACACAGAGCGGAGCAGCATGCGTCTCCCTTGGTTTGTGATGATCCTATTTTAAATATCCCGGCATAAATGCGTGTTCACAGCAACTAGAGTGCTGCCTGTGCTCAGGGGTTCTCTAACTCTGCATTCCTCCTCTCCTCTTTATCATTGCAGTTTTAAGGTGTTTTTGGGAACAGTAGTCCCTTTTGGATAACTTGCACGAACACATTGGATGAAGGTTCCTAATAGGGTTTGATGACACGTCAGTTATGGGGAATGGATATGAGAAGTTATATCAGAGGACTTTAGCAGATTTACAAGGCAAGTCAATGTTTAAGAGTCGGTTTGCAGTTTGGTATGAGAGAAATTCCACAGTCTCCATTGAGGGAGCAGGGGAAAAATCACAATAGGCCATTAGAGTGTTACAAATGAGAGTTTTATCCTGCAAGCGGAAAGGGGGATACCATGTCTCATCCGACAAAGCCATGGCATCTCCCCGGAGATTTTTCTCCTCCCATGTGATCCTTCCTCATATAGACGCCCTCAGGGTCATTATTGGCTAGCGGCTGCTGTCTCCTGGCTATATGGGAGGTGGTCACTGCCTGGAAAACAGGGATATTTCAATTGGATTAATCACAGGAGATGGAATCCCCTACAGCCACTCGCTCCATCAAAAGCAAAGGAAATTATACCAGCACTTCATCAAATTTAGGAGAACCGCTTTATGAACCCCCACTCCCACCTGATGAATCCCATGGAGCCTCCTCCTATGTGGCCAGGGGACGGCAGCCGCTACCTGATCCTAACCGATGGGGGTGGCTATATGAGGGAGGATCACATGGGAGGAGATGGCTACCGGGGAGATGTCATGGCTTCATTGGATGAGGCGCGGTATCCCCCACTTTACCGTGAGGAAGAACCCCTGTTGCCCAATACCCTAATGGCCCATTGCCATGTTGGTGTTCCTTCAGGTAAGACTGATTTTCCATGTAGAAACATTGGAAAAGACCCTCCAAACATTTTGCAACAAACGCCATCCAGGGACTTCGAGTCCCATAACCACCTAAGTACTGAGATGAGGAGGATGAAGGAAGTGACACAGAACTGCAAGTGTATTGAGCGTGCTAGTTGTTGGAGGAAGATACCTGTGCGCTGGACATTTAAAAATGTGAACCGCCCGGTAAAATGCAGATCGGGAAAAGACATGACTGCTTCAGTGAAGGCAGGTGGAGGCTGGAGGCACGAGCCGGCATGCAGAGGCTGGATGCACGAGCCAGCATGGCAGAGCAAGGGAGCTCACTGGCAGAGAAGGCGAGAAATGTGGTGTGAGCGAGGCGGGCCGTGGAGATGCCAGGAACCGCAAGAGGGTCCTTGGGAGTCTGGCAGCCACAAGAAGCAGTTTTGTCCTTTGCGGAGAAGACATCATGCAGTAGCAGATCTGCGAGGAAGCCTAGAGACACATCAGAACGGCCCAGAGTGGGAAGCAGGCGGCAGAGGTACACTGCGTAAGCACGAGCAAGCACAAAAAAACGCTACAGGAAACCAGTGAGTATGCCATAGCAGAGTGGCAACCCTGGGGCTTTGTGGTGACTGGGCCAAAGAGAAATGGAACACTGTAAAGTTACAGAAAGTGAATTGATAGCAAGATTGGTCATGAATCAAGAAAGCAGAAGATTTTGAATATTGTGAAATTACGGAAAGCAAAATGATTGTTTGTCAAGTGGATATACCAAGCCAACAAGCAAGGTATATGCTATTTGAAGATAAAAGAGGAACTATAAGACAAGAGAAGTCCTGGCCAGCATACACCAGGCAGTTGTGAAATACAAGCGAAGTCCTGGCAGGATAGTACACCAGGAAAAGTACAGTCATACAAGGATTGTCAAGCAGACACAGCGTTTGTTAGGAAGGAGCTTGTGTTACAAGCAGGACATTTTTGTTAAGATGAACCTGCAAGACTGCACAGTGTTTGTCTAACAGGACTGGTGTGGGCCAAGAAAGACACAAAGGAACTGGTAGACCCAGAGACAATTTGTGGTACCAGTGAAGAATTAAAGGGAATGGAATCCCCTCTTGAGTTAAGGGCTTTTCCATCTTTAGTGTTAAGGTATTTTCCACCTCTGGAGTTAGTCTTTTCCATTTCTGGAGAACATTTATGTTGGAGTTATTCTACTTTTGTTTAAGAACACTTTTTGCATATACCAAGTTGAACATTTCTCTTATCACTTTGTTTTGTTTTAGTGTGAGGGTCAGGATAGATTGTTTGGACACCGGGACAGCTTTTGATTTACGACATCCTAACACAGACAGATGCTTAGTTTTGGTTTTTAGGTAGGGATACTCCCCTTAAGAATAGTGTCAGAGAGGCATTTTTCCACCCTATTTAAGTTGAATAAAGGTTTATAAGCAAAACATGACATCTTTGTGTCCGACTTTCATTCATGACTCCTCACAATGCACTGAGCTGTTTGGCACATGAGGTCACCAAAACCAAATTCAAGGAAGGTAATCTCTCCAGCCTGAGAAAGGGAAACAAATCAACAGCTCCTCCAGAGCCAGCAACAAACAGACTGCAGGGGATCCAAGATGGCGGCTTCTCCATTTAAGGACCCCCTCTCCCCCCAAGAACTCAGAACTACAAAGCGTCCCTGCCACATTGCGGAGAAGAAATTAACAAGGGGGTTCCTGGGAGTCCCTCTGCCAGACATTAGTCCTGGTTACGAGAGACTTAACTCGAGTCTTTTGCTCACCATCTTTCAGAGAAGAAATATCCCAAATATAGCAGTCTTTGTCCTACCCTGGGGCAGTCCAGCACCGAAATGCTAGGCAATTCTCCTCTGAACAAGAGTACCAACAGCATCCCCAGAGAAGAAAGATAGTGAGCTAACGACTCTGGGTAAGGCTCTTGTAACCAGGACTCAAGTCTGGCAGAGAGTCTCCCAGGACCCCCCCTTGTTATTTGCATATTTCAAGTAATTTTGGGTCTCACCCTAAGTTACTAGGGGAATCCAGACGTGGACCCCTTGCTCACTATTCTTAAAGAGGCACAGCTACACCCTAATAATGAGGTTCAACCAGACCGAAACACGTGTCTGGGGTTGCTGTTGGTACTCTTGTTCAGAGGAGAATTGCCTAGCATTTCGGTGCTGGACTGCCCCAGGCCAGGAAAAAAAGAATGATATGTATGGGATATTTCTTCTCTGTGAAAGATAGTGAGCTAAAGACTCTGGGTAAGGCTCTTGTAACCAGGACTCATGTCTGGCAGAGAGTCTCCCAGGACCCCCCCCTTGTTATTTGCATATTTCAAGTAACTTTGGGTCTCACCCTAAGTTAGTAGGGGAATCCAGACGTGGACCCCTTGCTCACTATTCTTAAAGAGGCACAGCTACACCCTACTGATGAGGTTCAACCAGACCGAAACATGTGTCTGAGGTTGCTGTTGGTACTCTTGTTCAGAGGAGAATTGCCTAGCATTTCGGTGCTGGACGGCGCCAGGGCAGGACAAAGACTGATATGTTTGGGATATTTCTTCTCCGTAAAATATAGTGAGCTAAAGACTCTGGGTAAGGCTCTTGTAACCAGGACTCATGTCTGGCAGAGAGTCTCCCAGGACCCCCTTTGTTATTTACATTGCAGAGAACTGGCATGTAACCCTTCTAGCCAATCAGCGGGAAGGCAATCAGTCCAGGCACTATATAAGAGCCAACTACCATGACAAGTGGAAGGGAGTTTTGTGGTACAGAAGAGGTGAGTTTTGGTGTTAGAGGAGGAAGAAGATAGATGGAGCAGAGAGAAAAACTGC
The DNA here is from genome assembly GCF_040938575.1 of Ambystoma mexicanum. NCBI lineage: Eukaryota > Metazoa > Chordata > Amphibia > Caudata > Ambystomatidae > Ambystoma > Ambystoma mexicanum. The sequence continues at coordinate 411,827,819 of NC_090927.1, forward strand.
TGTACTGCTGTATGTCCTGCAGTAAAAGGACAGATAGCAAGACACAGAAACCACAGGAGGATTGCTGGGCTGGCTGTACAACATGGAGTGGAAGGACAGATTGCCCAGAAATCTTACTCTCCTCTCTGGGTTTTGCAGATTGAAAGACCTGCTGAGAAGTGACTGATTGTAAAACTTGGAGACAGGAGGAGACTAAAACGTGGAGATCAGAAATACAGAAAAGGAAGGATGAATTGAGACCTGGTAATAGCACCAGTCAAGAAAAGAGCAGGACGAGCAAAAGCAGAGACCTTCGCTGAGAGAAGGACAGACAATGTGAAGACGTAGGCTCTGAACAAGGGGAAGGCAGAGTAGAAAAGGACAGAGGCCCTGACAAGAGAAAGAAGGGGCAGAAACTTTGAATATAGAGAAGGATGGAGAGCCCCAGTGGCATCAGAGAAAGAAAGTGTAGAGACCCTGGTCTAAGAGACCGAGACAGTGACAAGTAGGAGGAGGTGAAGCAAGAAAAAGAGATCCCCTGCGGACTAACCCAGGAAAGAGGAATATACTGTGTACTTGTGAAGTGTCGGGGAACACTATAACAAACCCCAACCATCCTAACACCTTAAATATAAATAATAAAATCGAAAATTCTAATGGGTTGCGTCCTCCCATGGGTTCCTAATCTTTGATATTCCGATATCCTGCTTGCAGTTTCAGAAACCTTTCGACAGCCGAGGGTGCTGTGTGGCATTAGGTCAATGTCCCTCTGCGGTATCTGTCCCTGCGCTCAAACCTGACGTTGACGATGATATATGTAGCACGCACTGCGCCTGTTGCCTCAGTTTTGCTGCATGCACATTATGCTTCCGAACGGTTCGCAACGCCTCACTGATGTTTTTCTACTGCATAGTACTTTTTCTTCGAGTACGTCTACTTCGAAGGCAGGGTTCAAGAGGTATGCGGACTGTGACTCGAAGTTGTCGATGACAGGTGCACACAGAATATGCCTCTGGTGCCTCACTAAGAAGCACAAAGTTGATGACTGTGGTTCCTGTCATTCCATGAGTAACAAGGCCTTGAAGGAGAGTGTTAGGCAGAAACCTGTGCAGTTCCCTTAGGGCACACTGCAAAAGATTTAGGACTACAGGTGTTAGCAGTAAACCCACTTGGTAGCAGTCTGTACCACCCAGATTTACCTGGTAGCTGTGGCTGAGCAGTCAGACTTCCCTCAAGAAGAGTTAGGCAGTATGCAAAGTATACACAATAGGCACTCAGATACAACAACACAAGCAAACACTGACCAGAGCTTTGGTATCAAAGTATATAATTATTTATTTAAAAACACACGGTTTGAAACACTCCAGCACTCTTGTTGTAAAATATTCTAAACACAGTTACTATTGTAATATATACACCCCTTTTTCCTTATCAGATAAGTCACTGTAAAACACCACTTATTTTCATACAGAGGTGAGCGCTTAACTAGATGGCACTCCAATAAGTTTGTGAGGGAGGGAAAAGGCAGAATATGGAAAGATACAGCACTCTAAGGTTCAGGAACACTGTCAGCAAGGCAGAAGAGCAAAAAAGTCACTGGTGAGCCAAAGTCCAAAGCCTGGGCCCACTCTTAGAGAGAGCAGAGCACAAATGCGCCCAAGATCACACAGTTACACTAGGCTTAGAAAGTCTTGCAGAGGGTTCAAAAAGAGTTGAGAGGCTTAGGAAAGTTTAGCCAGGGTGTCCCAGGCTAACCCAGGTTCGAAAGCCGGGGGCTAAATCTACCCCGTACAGTCGGTAGCAAGGGAAGCCAGACGGGAAACGGTACCTTAAGTGGGAAGGATCCTTCAGCGGTGGCAGTTGTTCCTGGTAGTGGGTGCAAGTTGCGTCGTCGTCCAGGGAAAGAGAAGATCTCGACTTGGAGGAAAGATGAAGGTCTTTGCACTACCAGGGAAGAAACCAGCCGCGGAGTTTTCCGGTTAAAGGTGGTACCTTTGTTTCGCGGTCGTGGTAAAACGTGGTATCCCGGTTGCCGGGGTGCTTGGCACAGGCAAGGCGGCCACGAGGTACGTCGGGAAGGTGAAAAGACGGTGAAACTGTTTATCCCCACCAGTCAAAGGAAGAAGACTCTCCGGCGGGAGATCTCCTCTGTCGTTGGGAAAAGTGGTGAGGCGGTCCAGCAGGGCTCCACCGGTGGTGGTGTCGTGGCAGGTCGGCTAAGCTTCTCCCTCGTCGGATTCTTAGGTCCTGTGGCGACTTCTGAAGTTCCAGTCCCCAAAGCCCTGCTTTTATGCAGACAACCCCCATTCACTCAGCCTAGCTGTCACTCAAACATGCTAAGTGGTGGGCCAATCAGGACAGAGCGCGACTTGAGTTGCCTAGGCAACTCAGTCCAGGGTGCCTAAATTCCCCTCCACCCCTCCTAAGTACCCCAGACAGAGTGGCACCACTTTGGAGGGCATCTGTGGAGAAGCCTGCCAAAAAGTGCAACAAAGGGCTCGACTTGGGTTGGAGTCACAGAAGAGAACACAAACGCCATTTTAGAATCAAGTTTTGGCAAAAAAATACCAACCGGAGAATTAATATTAATTAAATAAACCGGCGGTATTTTCGAGGCTACCGTAAATGATTAAATAAAGGTATTAGCCTAAAACAATGGGAAATCCCATAGGAAAATATTCGCAGTTGAATATCAAAAGTAGTATCCACTGTCACCAGCCAAAACTCGATCATGGGGGACGGAGACGTGCCCCCTCGACTAACAGACCCTGGGGCAATTGAATTGCCCCAGCCAGTACGTCCACAATATGATGGTTTGTACTGGTTCTGTTCAGAATTTAAGACTAGTAAAGTCAATGGTGACTTTACATGCCCTGGGAGACAGTAGTCAGTCCCAGGGTATGGAGTCTATACTGGGGGGTCACTATGACACCCCTGTGTCACTGCACTGAGGGTGCTGTGTAACACACATCACAAAAACACATGAAGTAAAAGACCCCATAGGCCATTAAACACATCTAGATTCAAAGAAACACACTCAAATCGTGCTCAAGAGTGAGGGTAAAAGAGTCCCACTCTTGGCAGGAGAAAATAAATAACCCCAGAAATCCAGCAAAGCTGCTGGGGGACTCACTAGGTTAGGAAATTCAGCCTAAACAGATAATTCTCCCTAACAGAGAGTAAGTATAAACTCACCCTAGGTCGGTGTCAAAATCCCCAACCTCTAGTCCTTCAAAGAGGACATCCTCCGAAGATAGGAGTTTAAGGGATAAGTCACTTCAACGGCCTAAGAAACTCTCTAAGCGGTCGCGATCAAGGAGTGATTGGTTTCAATCTTCGTCTTCTCGAAGAAAATCTAAGAAGAGACACTATTGTCATTCATCATCCAACTCCTCACAGGTAAACAGGTGCATTTCCCAGACAAGTCTGCCTCAGCAGCAGATTGGGAAGAGTGTCATCAAAAGATTGATGTTTTTTTTAAGGCGGTTCTCCTCGTCCCTCGAAAGAACAAAAGAAAGCCAACGATCTCACTGGGCCTTCTAAAGCCGGCATGAAATTGTTGAAGGCTCCGACATGCATGCCCACAAGCCCAGGTCAGAAGCTCTCTGAGATTCCTACTCGAGTGGCGTCGACAAAGTTGTCCGCAAAGGACACATCGAAGCCAAAAGTTTCCACATCTTCACTATCAAAGGACTCAACGTTGAGGTCTTCGACATCTTCCTCTGACCCATCTTTGGGTTTTAAACCATTGTTGAAGAAAGACTTTTAATGTCCTTTCAATCAATTTTTGAGGAGGAAGAAGAGGTTGAAGAAGTTGTATCCTTTGGATATGAACATTTTGGTATGCCTAATGTCGCTGAGGAACTCATTTCGGTGGAATCTCATTTAGAGGACTTGGCTACTTGCATTAACAAGGCTAGTCCTTTAGACACTTCTCCAGAAGTGTAATTTGCTTCACCAGACTTGGCTGCTCATCCAAGTGCTGCATACAGGACAGTGATGAACAAGGTCACTGATTATTTGAATTGGAGGCCGCAAAGGATGTATACAGGACAACCTTACAGATATCCTGAAGGTTTCCCCAAAGACTGTGCCTTTCCATTCTGCACTTAGAAACGTTATTTTGGGAAATTGGCTGACACCCGATACTACTCCTGCTGTTAACAAGGAGATGGTAAGGAAATATTGACCATCAACTCTTGATCCTGATTTTCTCTCCAGGCACCCAACTCCTTGGTGGTACAAGCGGCTACTTCAGCATCTAAAGCAGCTGCTTATCCATCCACCCCATCTGATAGGGATGACATTAAATATGACCTGCTAGGGAAAAAGGAGTTCTCTGCTGCGAGTATGGTGCTTAAGGCCATTATTGCATCTTGCGCATTAGCCAAATTTCCATTCACCTTGTGAAATGTAGTCTCCCAAGCGGCTGCAAATATCCCCGAGAAGGAAATGAGGGATGGCTTCATTAACATCATTAGTGATGGTAAGGAAGCTTCATGCCAATCTCTCCAATTAGGTTTGGATGCATCAGACTGCGTAGGCCGCTCTATGGGAGCAAGTGCGGTTATAAGGAGATTTGCATGGCTGCGTAAAACCTCGATTTGCTCCTGATGTGCAGTCGCAGCTTCAGGACATTCAATTCGATGGGTCAAATCTTTTTGGGGCAAAGGCTGGCAACAGCTTAGAGAAACCTTAAGCTTCTAAGGCAGCTGCAAAATCCTTGGATGCAGCCATCTGTCAACCTCAACAGCAACACCCGCCATCCCAAGGTTGGAGAGGGCGTTCTTTTCTCTTCCACTCTTACTTTGGACAGAGAGGTAGAGGCCAGTCTGCCCAATGAGAGCAGAGGCGATTTCCACATGGCACTAGAGTCTGTGGAAGTAGAACAGCTCATGCAGTCAATTTGTCACTACTGTGAGAAACCAGAAGGTGTCTCGCCCACTAGTCCCTGGGGATCTATCATCCAGGTGGCCAGCACACGGCCATTGCTTTTGGATCCAGTTCCTTGGGTGGACCAGTACTGGAGGATCACCTGGATAGGGGGGTCTTGTGGGAGTGGGACACTGGATGGTGAAACGCGGTATCACCTCCCCTGTAACACCATTCTAGCAGGTAGGATACCGAGGAACTTAAACCCCCACCCCCTTTACAACACAAACACTTTCTCACAGACAGCCTGCTATGAGAGAAAACCGACTAACACCCGAACCGCGTACCTGATGTGTCACAATACAATGGTCAGGCAGTTACTGACCATTACACTACCCCACATGGATAAAAGTTGGAGCATGATAGCACACTTTAAGCGAGGCAAAGCACATAAGGAAAAAGCAGTTCCACGATGGCAGTTTAACAAGAGGAGAAAGATAGCGAAACAAAAGGGGATCGCAAGGAGTGAAGTTCCCTTGACCTTCTCGACAATGAACCATTACTTTAATGAAGCCTCAAGAGGAAAAAGCCTTGAAAGGAGAAAGCGTAAAACCAGGAAACCAGGCTGAGGAATACTGCATTGTGTGTCGGAGGTACCCGGGGCGCACCCACATCGATAATCAATGCAGGGAGAATTGCCAGCTGCCGTGGTACTGTCCTTGCCTCCAACAACAAAGCAGCGTCAGTGAAATCGACAGAGCCGGTCCGCTGGGGAGACCGATGCAAGACCTGTCTGTGTTGAAGCCAAGGTTGCAAGCGGCAGCATTATATGGCGAGAGCTGGAATGAACGTTGTATGAAAAGCATGTGATAACCAACGCAGGTAAAGTTGAACTGCAGATGAGTGATTGAACTTTGAATCTAAGATCGAATACCTTTGATAAAGTGGTCCGGCACTACGTGGGTGTTCAATCAAAGGTCTCTGTAGGGTATCTAGCTGAAAGTTGACAAAAGTGAAAAAGTGGCAAAGGATTGTGAATAGAATTGGTCCTGCAACGGGTCAAGCAAACTTCTGCGCACAATCAAAAGTCTTCGATGTTGATACAATAAAGAAAGTTTATACGAAAGTAGATAAAGTTGGTCCATGCCCGACTGAGGGAGATCAATTTCAAGCTTTGAAGTTTTGTGTTCTAATAGATCAGTTGTTCTGAGCCCGTCAAAGGGAGGCTGATTAAAGATTTTGTGTCAAAGCGGATCTGAGTCTGACGGAGGGGGATCCGGTGTGAGCAGTGAATCACCCGAGAAATTGGATACATGAAAATCCTGAGAACATTCTGTTAAAATGGATCTGAGCCTAGCAGAGGGGGATCTGAGGTGAATAGTAAATCAACTAAGAAAACTGTATATGTGGAAATGTGGTGAAGGGAAGCCTATGGCTTAAATATCCTGACATATAATTTCCTGAACACACTTCTTTTGCATAACATTGTTTCCCCCACTATTAGTATTTAGAGGTAAGGATTGGCAATAGGTTTATTAATAAATGCCTTTTTATTTTGACAAGACGCCACTAGGACTGCGTTATTATTTGATGGTCGTAGTGTGCTCCCATCTTTAGATTTAGGAATAGATGGGTGTTTTTCAAACCCAATTAATGTTTAATAATACAGCCTTGAACTGTGGTCACTTCTGTCTGTCTTACTGTTCATACTATGCCTTCATTACACTACCCTCTGCCACAGCCCCAAAACCACTCTGAGCACTTCACAGACAGGACTCCAGTGGGAGGTAGATTGACTCAGCACCTTGCATTGTTCCGGATGCTTGGGCACTGCAGTCAGTAGCTGAACGGGGGCCTTTTTTAAAAGACCTCCAGATTGTCCCCTGCTGGATTGTCCCCCAGATTCTCTGCCTGCTGGAGAAAGGTTCAGTGGAAAGGGTACCTGTTTAGAGCAATACCACGGTTGGTTCTCCACTTATTTTTTGGTTCCCAAGAAAGACTGAGGACTGCGACCTATCTTGGACCTGTGACGCATGAACAAGTTCCTCAGGTAGGACAGATTCAAGATGGTCACTCTTACGCAGATCCTGCCCTTCAGCTCCAGGATTGGATGGTGTCGCTCGATCTTCAGGGTGCTTACTTTCATGTGCCTGTTCACAGGTAGCACAGGAAGTACCTGAGGTTCGCCATTGGAAGCTCTCATCAGTTTTGAGGGCTTATCACCGCTCGAGTGTCTTCACCAAGTTGATGGCAGTGGTAGCAGCAAATCTAAGGAGGGGAAGGATTTGCATCTTTCCCTACCTAGACGTCTGGCTGTTCAGAGATCGTTCTTTCAAACAGGCTCTGCAACATATGAGCAGCACCTGCCACCATCTCCACAAACTGGGCTTCTCTCTCAACTTCAAGAAGACTCAGGTGACACCTTCCAAAAAGCTGCAATTCATTTGGAGCAATCCTGGACTATTCCCCTGGGAAGGCCTCCCCTCCCGAGTTGAGGGGTCAACATGTCTTGCAGATATTGACAAGATTTAAAAATGCCCAAATCTACTGCTTTTGATTTTCTGAGGTTGCTTGGCCTCATGGCATCCTGCATTTTTCTGGTGCCAGATGAGGTCCCTCAAAGCCCAATGGTCACAATTCTCAGGCAGGATGACAGACCTTCTTGAGGTTCCGTGACAATCACGCAGGATCATCTGTGGTGGGCCTGCAATGAGAATGTGATGATAGTGTAGCCTTTTTGGCAACCCTGGCCAAAGATACACGTAGTCCACGGATTCGTCCATATGGGATGGGGATCTCACATGAACGATATGACTATAATCGGTCTTTGGTCCCCATAGGAATCAAGAATACACATACATCTTTTAATGCTGAGGACGATTACACTAGCACTGATGGCCTTTTTGCCTTCCATACAAGGGAAGAAAGTCCCGATAATGGACAACACAGTGGCCATACAGTACCTCAACAAGAGAGTAGGTGTAGAGTCACTACCACTGTGCAGGGAGGCAACGCAGCTCATGTTTTGGGCTCTTTTAAACTGAATCTCTCGATCTGCCGTTCACCTAGCCATAGAAAAACACCACAACAGGGGAAGCTCTGAGTAGGCAGAGCACAGTCTCCCACTCAGGAAGTACTTTTAGAGATCTTTGTCATTTGGGAAACCCCTCAAGTGAATCTGTTTGCGTCCAGTATCAACAGGTAATGCAACCTGTTTTGCTCCAGGGCATTTCCTCAAAGAGGAGCTCTGGGGGACGCGTTTGTAGTGGACTGGGAATTTACACTCCAGGAGCCAGAGGAAGTTCGTGAAGTCCATGATTCTGATCGCTCCCGAATGAGCCAGAAGGATGTGGTACCCGGAACTTCTAGACATGACTATCTGCCCCCCATTCCGTCTTCCCCAGAGGGTGGACCTGTTCTCACAAGAGTGAGGCCGTCTTCTTCACCCAGAAATCAGAACTCTGAAACTTCACACCTGGTTTCTGAGAGGTTACGATACAAAGATTGGGACCTCCCTGAAGACATTATGGAGGTGTTGCTTTTGGCCAGAAGACGAGCAACAAAAGCAGCTTTAGCACAAGTAAAAATATCAATTATTTAGCTTTACACCAGCAGCAAAACGTGTTCCAATGGCAGTGGTATAATCGCTGCCGTTGGAACATGTTTTGCTGCTGGTTTGTAGAGCTATAGATATTGATCCTTTTGCTTGTGCTAAAGCTGCAGTGCTTTTTATATTGTTACACCAAGCCCATCAGGGGCTGCAGGTGGCTACTGCCAAAGGCTACCTGTCAGCGTTATCCATCTTTAAACGCCTGCCAGAGCAAGGTTCTTATTTTAAAATACCCTTTGTTGCACAGTTCCTCAAGGAACTGACAAATATCTTCCTATGGGTACCTTTCATAGCCCCGGCCTGGGATGTAGATTTGGTATTAACTTTTTTGATGGGAGCTCCATTTGATCCTCTCTATTCCTGCCTGCTCTGATTGAGATTCAAGACAATCTTCCTAGTGACCAAAGCTTCTGATCGCAGAGTGAGTGAGCTACAGGGTCTTTCATGTAAACCTCATTTCACTACATTTTCTAAGGAAAAGGTAGTCCTGAGGGTTGGTCCCTCCTTCCTTCTCAAGGTAGTATTCGAATTTCATATGACACAAAATATCCTCATCGACTGCAAATAAACAGGGAATCAGTGTTGAAAGCCATCTCTTTGAAAAAACTTTCTGGTCCATAATTAATTGGATATACCTCAAAATACGATACAAGATGTGGTTATACAGGAATTAGCATGGGTTGATAATTTTTCAAAACTTTATGGAATAGTAAAACCTGTGATGGCTTCCCCCACTAATGCAGCAATCTGGGAATTAAATGTTTCGTGAGATGACATAAGAATGCTGATAAAAAAAAAATCTTCAGCTTCTAGAGCGGCTGACCCAAACGGTCTGAGTTATCATATCTTAAAATCTGACCTTGATCTCTGGTTCCGCTTGTTGGCAGCATTGTTGAGTAGAATAATAAACACCAAACAAATACCTGAATCATGGAGAAGAGCCATAATTATTCACATCTATAAAAGAGGTGACCTTTTGGTTCCCTCCAATTATCGCCCAATATCTCTCTTGGATGCAGATGGGGAAATATTTGCTGGGTTGGTTCTCAACGATCTGAAAAGTGGCCAAAAGCAAAGGGTATACTCTCAAAAACATCAGATAGGCTTTCGTAGAGGTCTTTTGACCTCTTTAAATTGACTTGTTTTGAGTATGGTTAGCTGAAGGGCTTTCTCTAAAGGTGGGCTTTCCCTTTAGGGGGCTTGGATTGCCTTGTCGCAAGCGTTTGATACGGTTTATAAGGACAATTTGTGGGGGAAACTGAGGAGTTGGGGACTTCCCAAAATTCTGCTTGCCATACCAATCGAACTGCACAGGGATTCTGTACTGCAAATCAGATTGGATATATCTGGGAAATTGTCTAGTCCAATCAGAATTGCTTGGGGGGTACAACAGGAGTGTATCGTTGCCCCTTTCCTTTTAACCTATATCTATTTGATTTGGCAAAGTGGTTGGAAGAATTGGCGTTGGCTAGCCCAAAGATTGGTAAAAACTAAATTAAATTGGATGGCCTACGCCGATATTGTTTTACCCGATCATACTTAGATCAGCCTCCAGCGAATGCTTTATGCGCTTCAGAAATATGCAAAGCTCAATGATTTGAGGATTAATCCCCTCAAGTCGAATGATTTTGGTATTCAGACATCTGTTTAAGGTTACCAAACATGTTCTTTGGTGCATGGATGACCAAATCATGCTGACTGCCAAAGAAGTCCTCTATTTAGGCTCAGTGGTTAGATCTTTTCCAACGAAAGTCCATGAGACAGACATCCTAGAGGCAAAAACTTTGCAATTAGGCTCGCATATGAAAAAGATCATAGATAAGTTTTGCAAATTGTCCCTTCTTCCCGTTATTAGGTACTACATTGGCAAAGTAATACCTATATTGGTATTTGGTCTTTACACCAATCCCCAGTCTTCTCTTAGACTGTGGGAGACTGGACGGTAAAATGTGGAAGCATGTTCTCTGTCTGCCTAACTGCGTACCAATAGCCAGCTTAAGGTAAGAATTGAGTTTACAGTCGATGAAGGCATGGACGGAATGGAGGTGGCTGTCTCTGTGTAGGCTTCCTCCCTTTAGGTTATAGAACTGTCTATGGTATCTGCCAGACACATAGACAATACACCCTTTCCAATTTAAGGTAGGCACACAAGATTATTAAAAAAATATATACATATTTTAATGTCTATCAAATTCATAAAACACAATAATAAAAAGATCAACCTACATGTTACTGAAAAAAATAATGTTTCACAAAAAACCATTTAATTAGTGAGTATGCGTCACACCACATTTTGCCATATTTTTCAACCCGACCATCGCATATACCCACAATTGGCTGTATATTTTCAATGCAATATTCCCCCTTTCTTTGAGGAAAACGTGTGTCAACACTAGACATGTGTTTCTGGAATCTATATACAATTTTCACAATACATTTCAAACAAATTTCTCTTTGTATTATCTATCGATTCTGTCTTCAGGACACATTTTCTTTTCATCGCGCAGTCATATTTTACATGTAGCATACTCCCCAACTAATCTACAAAATTAAAACAAACAGACATACATATAAATATCATGTGTGACGTAGTGTATTGTATCAACAAAGCAGATATTTCAAATACATGTTCTGCTATTCCTTTTTAAAGAAACCCAAGGGAATGAAAAACCTTGATCATCACTAGATCAGAGTCATCTCACAACCAAACCTTACTATGTTCGGTATCCAATCTACTTAGTCCATACTTATTTGGACCAACTTCCGACTTTTTATTTCATCATTGCTACATCTATTATTAGTATGCAGCAAAATATTCTCAATTTTATACATTCACATCACAGAATGTTGTGCAAGTACCTCGTATTTTCAATTCTTGGTGCACCTCCTGTGAATCCTTTCCAGTCTCAAGGACCCATATGCGCAAACCGCTGTTTAACAGGATGGCTCTAAGCGGCAGTATATCTGCAATATACCAGAAAAAGGGGAGAAGCCCAGGATTATCGTGCCGTGATATTCTACCCGGCCCGTATTGTCTATTCCTATCTCACTAGGTCTTACCGCGGTTAAGGACAAGCAGACATCCGCGTGCTCTTTTTGCAATTAACAGTGTTTCTTTTTCCCATCGTTAGTAGCGACTCGTTTGTAGCGGCTCAAAATCCCACGTTGTAGAATCTATTAAAACAACATATGTAAGGTAAGTAACGCTGTTGATATCTCTTGTCTACGCCTCCCTTCTGTTAGTTTCTTGATTTACCTTCAGCGATTCGCAGTGTCGCCTCGTCTCATTCGCCTCTGCGCGGGTATCCGTTTTCACAGCGTACTCGTGTCAAAAGGCTCATCACGTGGGTTATGTGTGCGTAATGACATCATTAGGCTCGCCTACTTGATCGCGTAACGGACTACTCCGCCCCCGAGGTTCATTGGTGTTGTAGTATTGCAGGCTGGGCATGTGACTAATCCCCAACTTCTTACTGGTTGTCCAAAACATGAGTAATCTTAGTTTGTTTGCTGGCATATTTCTTACATATTCGGCACACTCCATCACTAATTTTACAAACAGTGTATCTGTATGCAACATGTCGTAACATTTATTTAATGCCATTATTCAAGGCAGTCTATGGATACATTTTAAATCAATGCACATCAGGATAACATCAAAATGTTCAAATGGTTCTTTGACCTGCCGTCGCTCCTGGGAGAGGCCATACCGGCAGTAGCAGTAGCCACACCAACCAAAACAAATGATTTAGATCTTCTAACATTATTTCACTGCTCCTATTTCACTGCTCCCTTGAGCAGTCCTACTTTTGGATCGGTCGGCTGCTTTCGACACCGTCAAATATACAGCCAATTGTGGGTATATGCGATGGTCGGGTTGGAAAACACTGCGAAATGTGTTGTGACGCATATTCACTGTAATGAAATGGTTTTTTGTGAAACATTAGTTTTTTTATATAACATGTAGGTTGATCTTTTTATGATTGTGTTTTATGAATTTGATAGACATTAAAATATGTATATATTTTTTTGAATAATCTTGTGTGCCTACCTTAAATTGGAAAGGGTGGATTGTGTATGTGTCTGGCAGATACCATAGACAGTTCTATAACCTAAAGGGAGGAAGCCGTCTTTATGGGTTTTGTAGTGTTGAATATAGTGTAGTCCTCTCCCATACGGCCCCTAAAAAGAGGACAGTATAGCTCTGTTATAGCTGATGACTCTGTATAGGTCAATTTTTGTCCCCCCTCACTGTCATTGTTTGAAGATGTTTCTTCCGTCATGCAGGGTTGCTCCAACCAATATTTGAACAATTTAAAGATGGTATGCACGAAAATCCTATTAGACTCCGATTGCTCGAAGGAAATTCTAATCCGTAATCCAATGAAGGTGAAGGGGTGTTTAAAAAGGGTGGATTGCATTAGAACAATAGCGGCTATGTAATCCTGAAAGGTTTCTCTGTCTCTAACTTCTGTCGACAAACCTAGATCTCACCTTCCTATGTATCTGAAGAAATTCCCTGATCCAACCTCTAGATCTAAATTCTTGAGATTTTGCTGAATATTCTGCCTACCCGCGAATTCTGCTACATCAGACAGAGACAAAATTGTAATGACATTTGTGATTTATGTGAGTATGCCACCTCCCAATCCCGGAGGCATTTGCTTGTCAACTGTCCAGGGACTTCAGAAATGAGGCTGCAATTTCTGTCTAGATGTGTCTGTCATGATAGGTGGTTGAATACAGATTTCTACTGGGAAAGGTTGGCCTCGGGGAATGAAACCTTATTGTCAATTGAAATTGTAAAACTGTTGAAAGAGCTGAATCTGGTTGGATTACATCCTTGATAGAAATCTAAACTGCTTATAAGGTTTTGATACGACAGGCAAAAACTCAATATTGTTCTTTAGGTGCCTGTAATGAGGTTTCTGGGGTTTTGATTGGATTTGTGATGATTGCAAGAATTGATAAGGAGGAACTAAGAATTTTGGTTTCAATTTGCAATGTTTCTCATTTTCTCTATTTGCATTTTATTCTTTATATTTTCTTATTTTATTCTTTTATTGATGGCTTAATCTTTGTTTAATTATGCTATTTTATCTAATTATCTGGTGCATGATATATACTGTATTTTTGTTTTGTGAAAAGTCGAATTGTTTTCTTTGACTAAAACACAATTAAAAAAAACGGTCACTTCACCACTTCTAAAAAAATAAAATTTATATATATCAGTTTTGCAGAATTATGGCCCAAATGCTGGTATTCCATGGCTGGGCAAACTATTAGAGAAGGTTGTTGCTAATCATTTGCAGTCCTTTGTGGAAAAGGAGTCTCTGGACCCTTTGCAGTCGGCTTTAGACCTAGATTTGGGACTGAGACAGCACTCCTGGAAGTGCAGGAAGACTTGTTGGCGGCCGTGGATAATGGAGATCTCTCATTACTTGTAATGCTGGATCTCCCTGCGGCTTTCGACACTGTCAACCTTTTCATATTGCTCATTCATCTGAAATGGTTTGCCTCATTTCTGTCTTATCGCTATCAACAGGTGAAAATGGGGGGGCTTCCTTTCTGATCCCACTTACATTGGATGTGGGGTACCACAGGGCTCTTCTCTCTCGCCTTTACTTTTTAATCTCTTTGTTGAATATTCTGAGAAGGCATCAAATTAATTTTCATTCATACGCCGATGATACCCAGGGCTTCATTTAAATGGGGGATGTAGAACAGAAATCTTTTAGGATCAATCAATGTTTGGAGGAGGTTATCCCATGAAAGTCAGCTAACCAGTTCCAATTAAATCCAGCAAAGACTGTGGTTACCCTGTTTGGACCAGAGCATCTCCTTAGGGCAGGAAACTGTCCCCAAGAGTTTCACTGTTTGGGGGCTGATCTTAAATTTGCCCTCAAGATAAAAAATCTTGGTTGTATATGGCAAAACAATCTTGGAAGTGAAAGCCGGGGTAGTGGCAAAGTTCAGGCCGCTTTTTACTCCCTGTATATGCTACGACAAGTCCTGCCATATGTTCCGACCAGTGACCATGCTATGGTGGTGGGGTCACTGATAGATTCACATCTGCACTATTGTAACAGTCACCTTGTTGGAATTCCCACCAAAAAACTCCAGAGATTAAAGGGCCCAGAATGCAGCAGTTGGATTAACCTCTGGCCTGAAAAAATATGATCATGTCTCTGGTGCACGCCGATCTTTGCACTGGTTGGTGGTGGAAGACAGGATTAAGTTTAAGATCGCAAGCCTTATATACAAGAGCCTTAATGGGGTTTCTCCTACCCATTTGGTAAATAAGCTCAGCCGACATCAACCGTCTAGACCTCTGTGCTCAGTGACTCAATTGTTGCTGAATATTCCCCGCCTTTGGATGTGTGACGAGGGTTGATAGATTTGCGGTCTATGGCCTTCGGCTGTGGAATAGCATCCCCCGAAAAGTCAAGACCATGGAAGCGATGAAAACATTTCTTTTTAGATAATGTGACCTTAGATTACCTAATTTCTGTCCCCCCTCTCCAGCCCTCCTTCCTGTTCCAATCCTCCAGGTACTGTGTGCTCACTTTCTGACCGATATCATCTGCCCCTCTGTACCATTTGGTTTGTCCTTATGCGTGTTTATGAATAAATAAATAATTTCAGCAACTTAAATGTCCTTGCTTTTTATTTCAATTGGAAGCTTTCGGAGACTTGCTGGCTGAATGAGAGCCTTCCAGATCCAATGTAACGCCTTCACTTTTCAATCTATTTCATTTGGAGGCTTTCTGAGACGTGCCGAATGTACGCAAGCACTCCGGATACAATGAATTGTGTTTTACTTTCTTACGTGGACCAGGTTTTAGGACATCATCTTCTGAAAACTCACTGGTTGCCGCGTTTGTTGTGTGGTCCGCTGCTTTCTTGGACTTGAGATCAGGATCACATCGCCTGCCCCTCTGACACTCCTGGAGGACTCCTCTGTTCAGGGAAACAAGCACTTCACGACCACAGCACCGGGACCGGACAGCTTCACGGCTCCCTTCTCTCTCTTGTACTCGGGCTTCTTGGAAACACGGCTCCCTCGCTATATATTGACACTTCACCACACAGGGTCTTCCTCCAGCATCTCAGCGTCCCATTCTCCTCCGGTGTTCCACAAGTTGTGCTGGCTTCTCTGCTGCTCTTCTGCTCCCCCTGCTCTGCTGCTGATTGTCCCACCTTTTATACACCTGGCCATTGATAACAGGCTGCAGGTGCAAGGTCTCAAGCTCAGTTGCCTGACCTTGTTGAAGCCTGTTAGTGGGACATGCCTGAACTTTAGGCCTGGAACTCTGAGGCTCCCTCGTCCTCATCCCAGTACTATAATGGCCCTTTTCATAGGTAAACTGCATTACTCGTGGAATGATCTTCTTCCCAGTAACATAATGGCACTGTCCATAGGTAACCTGCATTACTCTTGGGATGATCTTCTTCCCAGTACTGGATTTCACCTCAGAGAAACAATAGGATAAGAATGACAAAATCCTACAAAAGCTGGGGAAGGGGAAATTACATCACTTTCAGGGAAAGGGGAATACCATGTCTCGCCCTCTGGCACTCTCCCCCCAATCGCAAAGGACCATCCACCTAGGTGATCCTCCCTTGCTAGTCCACCCCCAGGGTTGGGATCCAAAAGCGATGGCCTTTCCCTAGCCATCTGAACAGAATATCCCCGGGAAGTAGATGTGAGAGTGCCTTTAGATGTCTCACACAGTCCATGAAACTGAAGGAGGTGACGGAACGCTCGACAAACGGGCTCTTTCGAGGCCCCTGTCGAAATCACTGACTAGGACGGCTGAAAAGTGTTCGGGAACAGACACTGAGGAACATACCCCTGAAAAGCCTGAAAAGGATATATGAAGAGTAAGCATCACAAGAAATAGTAGAAACAGTTACACTGATGTAGCCAATCCTCCCGATAATGTGCGTACTGGCTCGTTTTACACAGTTGGAATCATGTGTACAGACTTTGTAGTACTGCAACCAAGTTGACTGATCAAGAGAGTAAGGGGTTGCAGAGAAGGCAGCAGTATGTGCACTGCAGCAGTGGTCAGGCTACAAAAGGTAAGCAGCTGCAGCAAGTACTTTTACAGCATTCTCTTCCCCACCCCTTCAGTTGGACTTAGCTTTACATGCAGGGCTGTTTGTGGCAGGGTTTTGTTAGTGTCCCCCGAGGCAATCGAGCACCATTTTTCACTTAGCACAAGAGGATGGCTGAGAGAAAGCACACCAATTTCCTGCAGCTCCAGTTAACAGGAGAAGCTGTGCACATGGTTTCCGAGTGGGCACGGTGGTGTTCAGGGTTGGGCAGAGAACACCTATGTTTCCCCCGCTCAGCTGCAGGACCAATCAAAAGAGCTTACCTGAAAAGGCCCCCTCGTGCTGCAGGAAAGCAGAGAAAACTTTGCATTTCTTGCAGCTGATAAGGGAGCCATGACACCCTTTTTATTGTTCCCGAATGAGCCCGAGCCTGTCATTCCAGCGTGAGAAGACTTTATAGTCTACCCTTTGAAGCTTCTTTTTCTGCAGGATCGTGGTGCGTTCCTGCAAGAAGCTGCTGCTCTGATAGGCTGAGACGCTGCTGCCAAACAAACTGAAGAATTGATGCATAACCAGCCACACAGTGACCACGATTTCCATGAATAGGCCCCACTTTTACTGTGAACCACAACTACTTAACTTAACTACCATAAATGCTAAACCAACCGATGGTAAAAAATTACACTTTATTTGTTAACACTCTCCTGATGACCCATGTCTGTGACAAGAGTACAAACTGGGTATCTATCTCAGAGCAGGCACTGGATTGGCTGACCTCCTTCCTAAGTGACCGTCTATCCCAGGTTATTCTGGGCACTTCTTCCTCGCCTACCTAGATCTCCACCTCTATTGTCCCCCAGGGCTCCAACCTCTTTCTCTGGCTCTTTAACACTTACCTTGCTCCACTTGCACTCCTCATTTCCACCTTCTCCCCTAACTTCCAATGTTCTGCAGATAACGCACAACTCTGCTTCAAACTTCCCGCGGACCCTCTTACTTCTTTCATCATCCCAGACTGCCTGTCTGCCATCCGGTCCTGGTGCACTTCAAACGATCTCTGCCTCAATGCCAGTAAGACTGAGATCCTTCCCATTAGGACTCCTGCTCCCTCTTTCTTCCCCTCAGTCTGGCCATCCTCTATGGGCTCTCCCCCTTCCCCTTCATCTGAAGCCAGAAACCTTGGAGTCATCTTCGACTTCTCTTTCCTTCCTCCCTCACATTCAGGACCTTGCCAAGAAGTCCCACTTTCAACTCTGGGAAAAAAAGGATTGGGTACTCCCTAATTTTTGTTAATGGGGGGTCAAATCTGTAGGAAGGGAGAGTCTAAGAGAGAAAATGAATGCTTAACAGATTGACTACCCCTCTCTAGAGGTCCTGTATGTAACACAGGGTGGGGTGGAAGGCCCCTGCTCATCTAACTGGCAGGGTTAGCACCTTAGTGGGAGCAATTATTTAGGCTCAATGCAAATTTGCAAAACATAAATCTCTTTAATGATTGTTCATACAAATATATTTAAAAAACATTTTTGCTTTCTAATGGTCATCAATCATACCATTCATACAACATGCACCTTTTACACAAACGGGGTTCACTGACTTAGATTTTCTTCCAGCATAGCTAAAGTACTTAAATGTTACTCTTCTGAAGCATACTCCCCCTATTGTCATCAGATGGTTAGTCACTTTCAAACAAGATTTACACATCTTATGTTCAGCTACAGGTCAAATAGTTAAGGGTTATTTGATTGTTAATTACATGTTCAATTCCCTGGCCCAACTCAGCTTTTCATTTTCAAGGGGGCTGATCTTTCGTAAAATGGATAATATTAACACTGGTTTTGCAAGTTATCATGAGCAGTTGTGTGGTGTGCCTACTAGTTATTGTGCTGGAGCACCTTTAGCACAAGTGTTATACATTGTTCTAAGCCAAATAACTTTGATAAACAATTCTGGTGTTGGTTTAGAAGACCTGTTCTATACCGTTTAATCTTAATGCACACGTTGGATGGATGTTTCATACTTGTTAGTCCATTATGAAAGAGAACAATTATGTTTGCTCTTTTGAAATTGCATTTACTCCCTAACAAAAATAGGGAGTAAAATACTCCCATGGTAAAGTGTTATCTGGTGCACTGGGCATATAGGAGCTAATCTCCCAGTTTTTATCCACAGATATGTTTGGACCAGTAGTACACATAGTGCCAAAGGAGGAAAGTACTATTATTAGTGCCTAATCCAAGTGGTAAAAAGGTACCTTTTAATCTGCATAAATAACTAGGTGCAAAAAAGTGTTTATTATGAAAATATGATTGTGTACAGTTAAAACATTTATACTCGCTTATTAAATACTCCCATTGGGAATGGCACTGTCCTTTTTACTCCCTAAAAGATCATTTTATCCCAACTTTAAAAATGAGGGGGTACAATACTGCCGCAACCTGATTTCATTGCCAGCCAGATAGGTCTAATTCAGTTGAGAGAGGGTTAGCACAAAGCACGCAGATGGGCACGTCTCCTGACGTCTAGTTGCAGTAGGTGTCCCATAAGCATATCTGAATCACCAGTACCACAAAGCGGTCAAAAATATGGTGATTGTCGATCTCAGTGGTCAATCGAAACCGCTCCAATGGCATGAGTGAAAGGATGTACTCGACAAGGGACTGCAATTGGAAAGGGCTTTACCATTCAACATGGCCATTGCAGACCCAGTCATGCGCTTGCGCTACTGTCCGAGCTGTACGCTGGCAGTTAATATCTATCTACAAAAAAGTACAAGCTGGCGAGGGGTGACCTTGCATTACTGATGGCACACCCAAGACTCGAGGGACTGGTGGTACAGGCCGCAACAGTGAACTTGAGGCCTTCAACCTCAACATCCACTCTCCCTTCAGACAGGGAGTCAAAGAAGATTGATGATTTTGCCAAGAAAGTGTTTTCCCTGAGGGAGCACAGTGTTAAAGGCGATTCATGCCGCATTTGCCAAATACTCGAACATACTTTAGTGGACTATTCCAGAGGTCGCCAGCCGTTTCCCCAAGAGGGTGGTCAGGGATGGTTTCCTGCACATAGACTGCAAAGAGACGGCATGTCACCGACGCCGAAGATTGTGTAGGACAGTCAATGGGCATGTTGATGGTGCTGTGCAGAACCTCATATCTTGGAAGTTCAGGATTCTTGCCAACTGTTCAGGCGAACACCTTGGCTTGGCATCCAATGGGGTGCACCTGTTTGGGCCTAAGGCAGATGAGTCTTTAAAGAAATTTAAGGACTCCAAACTAGCCGCGAAGTCATTGATTTTGGCAGTTCAACGGCCAACTAAACAGGCTTTCTCCTGTGGTTCAAGGGGGAGGGAGTTCAGATGCTACACCACCTTCTCAAGGAGAGCACAGCTGCCACAAGCCAAACAGGGACAACGGGTCAGTCGGTCTCAGCCTAAACGTCGGCAGCACCAGCAACACAAAAGCCTTTGAGTTCTCCTCCATGTTTCTTCTGTTGAAGGGAGAGTCTCCAGGTTCATGGAGAGGTGAAAGGAGATCACCTTCAACACCTGAACCTTCCAGTTGGTACAACTAGGGTACTGCTTACTTTTTCTCAAGAGACTGCCGGACAGGCCACCACCCTTCCCTCAACAACTGGAACCTGAACCCTGGGAAGAGCTTCAAGCTTTTTTGCTGAAGGGCGCAGTGGAGGTTTGGGCTGTTACTCCCACTCATTCCTGTTCCCCAAGAAAGGGGGAGGACTCTGCCCCATCCTGGACCACAGTTCTGAGGACGTGCAAGTTCAGGATGTCGACGTTGAGAGAAATTCTCCAGGCTCTGCAAATCCCAGGACAGGTTGGTGTCATTGGACCTTCAGGATGCTTATTTCCACATGCTGATCCACCAGAAGCACAGGCGGTTCCTGAGGTTCGTCATTGGGGACACTCATTATCAATCCAAAGTGCTCCCTTTTGGCCGGACCTCCGCACCCAGGGTCTTCACCAAGCTGATGGTAGTAGTAGCGGTTCACCTCAGGAGATAGTCTTTCAATTCCTGTATTTAGACAACTGGCTGATCTAGGGTCATTCCCCAGAGAAAGTTTCGAGGCACCTCAAGGATGCTTGCTGCTGCATGGCCTGGGCTTCTCCTTGAATTTGCAGAACTCTCACCTTACATCGGCGCAGAAGCTACAGTTCATCGGAGCAGTACTTGGCACTCGGGTGGGGAAGGCTTTTTCCCTTGAGTAGAGAGTCATCAGCATTGCACAAATGGTCCATCTATTCCAAAATTCTAGTAGTCCTCCTCATCCACCTTCCTCCACCTCTTAGGCTTCATGGCCTTTTGCATTTTTCTGGTACCAGAGGCCACTTTCCAGGTGTGATCCCTGCAATGGCTTCTCAGGAGCGAGTGGTTGCAGTACACGTTGCATGCCCTGCGGTTGTCGGGATCGATTGCCGCCAACCTATCCTGGTGGAACAACGGTCTGGTCACTGTGGCCTGATGCCATCATGGATGGCTCCTTGAGGGGTTGGGCTGCCCATTGCAGGGATCTTCAGATGGAGAGTCACTGTCGCATCAACCTGCTCGGGCTGCGAGCGGTCAGACTAGTGCTGACAGTTTTTGCTCTAGCCCTTCAGAGGTAACATGTTCTGGTGTTGATGAACAGCACAGTAACCGTGCATTATCTCAACAAGCAATGATGTGTGCGGTCACTGCCCCTGTCCAGGGAGGCCATGTGGATATGAAGGACCATGCAAAATGCAGACCGTCCTGCTCGAGGGAATTTCACCCTGGAGGGATTTGGGGACACATTCCCAGTGCAGTAGTTCTTTGATCTCCACAATGCGTTCCTGCCACTGCCAGTCATCCTGTGGGTTCTTGGGAGGTTGAGGAGGTTCCAAACCTGCCTGATCCTAATCACAGCGGATTGGGTGAGGAGAACATGATACCCAGGCCTTCTGGAATTGCTCATTTGTCCACCTCTCTGGCTTCGTCGGAGGCCAGATCTCTTGTCTCAGTCGGAAGCCGGTATACTTCACCTGAACCCGGGACCTCCCAACCTGCATGAGTGCCTCTTGAAAAGATGCATGTATGAGGACTTGGACCTCAATGATCAGGGTTTGTAGGTATTACTGGCTTTGTGCAGACCTTCCGCTGGGTCACTTTGGCATATCCCAATTCCATTGTGATGGAGTTTTTGTTGACCATGACCAAATCGGGCCTTCAACTGGGCACTGTTAAAGGTTATCTGGGTGCTCTATCACTTTTCAAGAGGACACCAGAACAAGGTTCCTTCTTTTCTATGCCAGTGGTTGCCCAGTTTTTGAAGGGCCTTATAAATAAATTCCCTCCTACCCCATACCTTGTTCTTGCTTAGGTTTTGAATCTGGTTCGGACGTTTTTGATGACGGGTCCTTTTGGGCCTTTTCATTCTGCCTCTATTAGGCTCCTTACATTGAAGACCACCTTCTTGGTGGCATTCGCATCTGCTAGACGTGTCAGTGAGCTGAAAATGCTCTCTTGTAAGCCGGATTCCTAAAGTTCTTTAAGGAGAAGGTTTACTTGAAAGTATGTCCCAATTTTCTGTGGAAGCCGGTCTTGGATTTTCACATTTCTCAAAGTGTGGACCTTCCCTTGTTTTTCCAGCCACCTCACCCTTTCAGGGAGTAGGAGAGGGTCCATAGGCTTGACCATAAGTTGGCATTGAGTTTAACCTGGCTAGGTTTTCAGGGGGGATAATCATCTCCTTTTTGCGTTTGCCCAGTCTAGGCTGGGGCGAGCGGTTACAAAACTGACCTTTTCCCTCTGGATTTTATTATGCATGGCTGAATGCTCCCAGAGCAGGTAATGAAGTGCCACCAGGTTTAAGGGCTCACTACACCAGGGGTGTGGCGGATTCATCGGCCCTTCAAAGATGGGGTGCCGGTGAGGGATAGTTGCCAGGCTGTGACGTGGGCTTCGTTGCACACTTTTGACAAACACTGCAGCTTGCATCTGTCTAGAGGCACTGTTGCCCTTTTTGGTAGGGTGGCACTGCAGCTTCTTAATTTATCTTCCATTCTCTTCTCCTGCCACAGGCACTGCTTTGGGAGGCTATCAAGATGAGGAATCTGTGGGAGAATGCAATCCATTAAAGGAGAAATTACTTACCAGTGATCTTCTCTCTATGGAATCTTTTCCCACAGATTCCTGATTGCCTTCCCTGCCCATGTAAGCTGGTGATGAGCTTGTTGGCATGGCTGTTTTCTTTGTTGATTGTGAATGAGAGCGGAGATATGGCACTCAGCGCTGCTTCGTTCTGGAAAAAAACTAATAACTGCATTGTGTGCTGGGTTGGGGCCTGCTTTGTTTGATTGGCTTTCGTCCCTTACAAAAAAAGATTTTTAATTTGTGTTGAATTTGGAACGAGGTATTTTAGTCCTCTACAATTCATGGATGAGATTTTTTTTTTCTAGAAGGCTGAGCATGGGGCGAAAAGGGTAGGTAACTGAGGTACAGTGAATTACTACTTACAAAGCCTTGCCCCGTCCGGGGTTGAGTGGCACGGTCGAGACACGAGGGAGTCAAGATGTTGAGCTGCACTACTCCCCCTGTTGAAAGTTTCTGAGCAGTTGATACAGAGGAGATAATCAATCTATCAAGGTGAATCTGTGGGAGAAGAATCCATAACAAGAACATTACAGGTATGTTATTTCTCCATCAAACATCCTAGTGTATAATGTAATTGCTGTGTTGTGTACATGTGTGGTAGAATGTTTTTTTAAACTGTCAATGCAAGAGTAACTGTCAAATCAAAAGAAAAGAGTAAAGGAGAAACCTGACCCCTATGTTGCTCTGAATGGATCACGGTATTGTGTGTGCCCTCCCCGTCTTTCTCATGCGATAAGAATAAAATAGACACACCCCAGACGGGGAATGAGGCAAAGAGAGCAGGCTGCGAGAGTTCAAGGCAAGGTTTACATAAGTAAATGGCATTCAAAGATCTATGTTGCCTCTGAGAGCGCTCTGACCAGAATTAAGGTTACAATACATTTTATAGGACAAATGGCGCAACTAACATAGGGTACTACGTTGGTCCCGGATTGGACAGTCCATACGGTGCCCCTGGTGTGGGCGGCATCTCTTCCTCCGGGTTGGCTGCTTGGTTGGCGGGAGGATGGACGTCGGGCATATGTGCTCCGAATTAGTGAAGGTCAGGTCGCTGTGAAGCAGGGTGGCCACTGGCTAAGCTAACATAATATATTCTTAAAATGCATGCACTAAATAATAATAGTTCGAAGTCTTTGAACAACTCATCATGTCTCTATAAACTTCACACATGTATCTATACTATCAATAACATCGGATTATAAAGGCCTTAGATTAAGGGTCTTGACCACCATAATGACACTGGTTGAAGTGAGGGTCTGTGTTCATAAGAATCTTCGGTATGGTGACATTTGTTAGTGGTAGACCGCGATATACTGCAGCAGGGGTCTAATTTTTACGCTCACCTGGTTCCCACAGGGGCGTCGATCGGACCCGGACAGCTACGGTCTCCACCAACATGAAGTGTAGTGCAGAGATGACAGTCTGGACTGGCCCGCCTAACCTTGTCTGCTTGACCCCTAGAAGTATTCTCCTGCAAGTGGAGAAAGGGATTTAGCCCCGTGGATTTTAGTGATGGTCCCTCCCCACTGTTCTCGTTCTCCCCACTAGTCACCTTCGATATTCCCAATTAGTATCCTCACCTTATGTTTTTAAATGATGAGCTCTCAATCCTGCGTGGCATGCAGGGGCGCGTAGATACCAGTTGCTTCACTGGTTAAGGGGTACTGGAAGAGTTCCGGAGGAATATTGACTCTGGGGTTTATAAAGTTCAAAGAGTTCAATATGTCCGATGTTCACTCTTGCATCCCCTTGTTGAATTGCAGCTAAAAATATTGTCTGGAGGCTGCTGATGGCGTTCAGGTAAGAGTCTGTATTACCCAACACTGTACGGTAAAAGGTGCGTGAGTTTAACTTGTTGTTTTCTCTCCCTTTATAGATGCGGCATAAGAAGATGTGGCATATTGAAGGGTAATGCCTCCGGTGGTAAATCAGGTAAGCCTGGTGGTAAAAGTGATTGTATTTGTCAGCTCTCTAGGCTCACCTTGTTATTCCTTTTGTTTTCCCCCAGGTATTTGAGTTTGCCGAAGAAAATGATGGAGGCAGCGCCGAGTCGAAAGATGCTGTCGACTGGTGAGTATGGCGCGGCGCTGCAGCTGGCGATGCGACGCGTGCTGAAGTAATGTCCTTTCAGGCTCGGAGTCGTGCTAGATCCATAATCAGGTAAGGAATTAAAATAATGTCCGTGATCTAACCTTTTCTCCTTCTTTCCCCTTTTTCTAGGAGCTCCGGATTCGAGGCATGCATGGAGGAAGACTGGATGCTGGCTTGCAGGCACAGTGAGCGTTACGCTGCAGAATGCAGAATAACGCAAAGTGTGTGTTGCTGGTCGGGCATGGTTTAAATAGCCTCAAAAGTAGTCCCAGGTAAGAAGTCCCTAGAACCAGACCCGAGTAAAAAATAGTCCCTGTAGTAAAATAGTCCCCTCCAGGCTTCATGTTGGCTTGGATTCATTTGCAGCATGGTCTGCCTCAGGTAAGTGGGACTGATTTCTATTATGAGCCTGGCGCCTAAGGCGCCAGGACTGAACCCAGATAGCCCCTAGCCGGGGCTGCTGAGGTTTTAATAAATGTCTGGATGCCTGCTTCCGGGGCTGATGGGCTTGGTCCAGATGCCCGGGGGTAGGAATCATGACACTAATGTTAGTTGGGGATCTGTTGGGTGGGCATCATGGCGTGGTCAGCGGTCTGGCACATAAAAGGAATACCTTGCAGGGGAACAGGGTCACAATGGCAGTAAGTTTCCACTGGCGAGGGTGCGGGGGCGAGGACACGTTTGTGGAGATGAACGAGCTATGTGCTTAGCTCATGCTGGTTCACATGCAGGACAGTGATCTCAGAGGAAGAGTGATGTGTTAAATTTATTATTTGTTGCAAGCATCTCCGGCTTCAGCGTGAGAATGGAGCCGTGGAGTTTTCCAGTCAGAGTGGGAAAGATGGTGGGGGCCATGTGCCCTGCGCATCTGGCCGTTGCGAGAATGGAAAGAGAAGCGTTTTGTACTATCGCAGTGAGGCCTTGTCACCAAGATGGAGTCAAAAGGGGGTACAAAAATTGATGCCCTGTGTCCTGCTCGGCGGTCCCATCTACGCGAATGTTAACCAAAGTCAACATTGCATAATGGCAAGGGGCGAACCCACCACTGGAGGCACTTGGTCCGTGTTTTGTACTGAGAAGTAAAGGATGCGAGGGGCCTGCTGGCCCCTCGCTCCCACACATTCCCCCCTTTCGTTACATCTAAAGTAACGAATTATGACCCTTTTCTTTCATTCTCCCTTCTGTAGTACTCCTCTTCAGCAATTGCTTCTTCCCAGGCTGGGGTACCTTTTATTGGCATCCATGCTCTACATACACTTCTCAAGCTATGCCCTCTTCTTGCATATTCATCTGGGGTGTATGCTAGGTAGATCCCACCATCTCCATCCAGGTCTACCCATACGTCTTTATACCATTGTAGTTCCCTTGTTTTCTTAATTGTGGTGTGGTATAAATTATCAACCCTGTCCCCATATTGCTTGTAGATGGCAGTCATCCTGTATTTTGGAGTGTTATGTTCCCCTGTTTGTATTTGTGCATCTATCATAGTTGTTACCGTTGTTGGTCGGCCCATTGTTACCATCATCATAGTTGAGGTAGGCATACTTTTTGCACAACACCGGAGGCCTAATTGGCACACGCAGCATAATAACAGCATAAAGACGATGACAGGAACTAGAATTTTCATCATCACATTTACCCATGATGGTATCCAGCTGAACAGGTTGTCCAACCATGTACTTTCTTCTACTCCGCCTTCTGTTCTCATCCTCTCTCCTAAGTTGTGAACTGCTGTTATCACATGCAAGAGTGTTCCATTATCTGCGTCTTCAGATGGCACGAATGTGCAACATGCCCCCCCCCCCCGATTTTTTGGCAAACAAGACCGTCCATCGCCGTGAGGAGGTCTAGAACATATCGGTTTTGCATTGTCATTAGGCGCAAGGCACGGAGATCTGTTTTTATTATCTTGAATCCTTTTTCAATGTCATTGGCCAGTTGGATTAGCTCCCAGTGCACTATTTGTAACCATTTGGCGTTTGCTCGTGCTTGGAGCCCTGGCGCTAGGAGCGATGCAAAAAATGTCTCTGCGGATGTGAACAGTTTGTATTTTTGTGGGATCTCAGCAAGGAGTTTTGATGATTCAGACGAAATATAGTTGGATGATCTTTTACTTCGTAATAATTTTGTTTTCAACTCGTGTTCTGACAACAGTTCGTAAGCTGGAGGTTCTGTTTTTACTTGTTGGGGCGCTGTCAATGGGTCAGCCGATTGCCCTGCTACCGATTTGCCAGCCGATTCTCCTGCTGCCGATTTGACAGCCGATTCTCGTGCTGCTCCTTGGATATGGCTTTCGGGTATTACCATCAGGGCCGTATGAAGGGTGGCTACGGCGCAAGTACCTTTCCAGGATGCAGGTAGTGGCAGGTAGGCTTGTTTGCCGCAAATCCAGTACATGTCCATGAGTGCTGCTGTGCCTTTCTTCATATTGGGTATTATTATTG
The DNA here is from genome assembly GCF_040938575.1 of Ambystoma mexicanum. Classification (NCBI taxonomy): domain Eukaryota; kingdom Metazoa; phylum Chordata; class Amphibia; order Caudata; family Ambystomatidae; genus Ambystoma; species Ambystoma mexicanum. The sequence goes on from NC_090927.1 coordinate 411,855,004, forward strand.
TCTTGTTGCATTTCTTTGCCACCCCCATGTTTACTTTCCCTTGCCTGTGGAAGCATAGTTCGTGCGGTATTTCTTTTTGTATTTTTATTGGTTTTTCCAGTGCTGTGATCCACATCACCTTAGTGATGTGTTGTGACCAGATGGGGGACACAAACTTCCTTTACCCACTGGAAGTTGTCCTCAGGTAGTCCCCGGAGTGCTTCTGCTTTGCATTCGATGGTTTCGTCATGCCATTTGGTCTCTGCATACCTCCCTTTATGACAAAAAATGGCTCTTTGACACAAATTACTCCTTGACGCCGGCTCGTGCATGCTCTCTCGTTTTCCAGCCTTTCGATGGTGACGGTGTGTGCCTGGAAGTTGCTTTTTATCCTACACAGAACTAAGTGAATCAAACATTGAGCCTCCGACAAGGGCACTTCCTGTGGTACCAACATTTTGGGTGTCCCTGATGCATGCGGTATGAGTGAACAACACTAGACCAGAGCTGTCATGTCCTCTTTTTAGGGGCCGTATGGGAGAGGACTATACTTCCCATAAATGGGGAATTTTGTAAAGATTGTGTAGAATAGGATTTTGTGAAACTGTACACAGATCATAATGTGTTAAAAATGCAAATTTGCGTTTAATGAAATGGTGTATAGTAAAGACACTGATGATGGTTGTAATTTTATGGTTTTATGTGATAGAGATTAAAATATGTATATTTTTTGAGATATCTTGTGTGTCTACCTGAATGAGATAAAGGTGGTTTATGTATGCAATTTTTTGTCGTCACAGACAGTTTTAGAACCCAAAGGGAGGAAGCCGGATTGATGGGATTTGTTTTTGTTGGTGGTATGAGTGAACAGACATAGCAGCTTTCATTTGTTGCTTGCTTTGCCGTAGCTCTCATGTCTGAATACCATTTGTTAGATTGATCAGGGTGGCGGGGGTCTTCTATTTCATCTAATCCCAGGTCATGATAAATGTTGTATCTTTTCCTTCCTGCCCCCCTTTTTTCTCTCCTTTTCCCTCCCTCCTTATAGCTTCTCACTTTTTGATAATGTATTGGGAACATCCCCGCCCAGGCAGTATCATTGCTGTTGAATATGGCATGTATATACTCGTTAGTAGCAGCAGCGTAATGTGAGGTAGGTTGTTAGGTTGTCTGCGCATGTATACTTGTGTTGGCTAAGTTACTTGGCCAATAATAGTCGCCATCATATTCATTTGGTTCATATTCATTACTCACATTTATGCGAGGATGTGACATGGAGACAATCGTTGGATTAGCAGAGGCGTGCTCTGAAGTTTGTGTTACATTCGTATCGTTAGTACCAGTGATATATGTCTCTCCCCATATTGTCTTTTCTCCAGTCCATATTAGGCTTGACCCTTCTCGTATCAGCTTAGCCCCGCTCCCCCCTTTGTGCATGTCATTAACCAGAGATAAGAGAGTGTAATACCAGGCCATGAAGAACAACATTACAGAAAGCAAGACAGCAGCACATTTCAAAACACATTCAACATTGCTATACTTATTAGCCCTATTGGCATCCCTATTGCTATCTAACATTAACGTGTTCTCTGCGAGTGCACTTCGTTGGGCCATTTTGTCACCTGGAGGGACGATACAAATTTGTTAAGTGACAAGAATATGCTCTTTATATACATATTTACACATCATATTTATTCATTGTTTTCATTTACGGTTGCTGTACTTTTTATTGCACATTTTTCTCTCATTCACTTATATCCTCTTTTTTACTGTGCATTTTTATAGCGGAAGGAAGATATAGCAAGGAAGAGAGAGTGAAAGGAAGAAAGATAGAGAAGTAGGGCAAGGCAATTCAGAAGGCACATCATTCTCTTTGCTCCTTACAAGTTCCTCCTTCATTTGATCAGGTTGTCATCACTTCCCAACCTCACTTGTTGTGCCACTTGCACATTTCTGTTCGCTCTTAGGGAGTGTACTATCGCGTGCCCGCCTCACATCTGAGAGGTGCACCGAATATTTCAGTCCCTAAACCTTCACTGCAGTGGGCATACTGTAAATTACCCCATATGGGCCGTGAAACCATGGTGAATTCCATCTCCTGACAAAACTCCTCACATATACCTGTGCTCCTGGCATCAGCGGCCCAGTTGGGCTGTCTGTAGCTGGCATGGTAGTATCAGTTGCCACATTTTCAGTAAAAGGCAGTGCAATTTTTCGCGCTAGGCTGTGTACTGCGCACGTCAGCTGAGTCAAGTACTCCTTAAATTCTTCCCCCAGCACTGTGGCAGCCCTGTGTGCATCTGATGCTCTCCTAATCGGGGAGAGCGGTGTGTGTATTCGCCTCCCAGTCACAATTTCATGGGGGCTCAAATGGTGGTCCTTGCATGGTTGCGTTCTGAGTTGGAACAGTGCTAGGGGTAAGCAATACACCCAGTTTTTCTTCAGTGTATTACACAATTTTGATAGTTTGCTCTTGAGCAGGCCATTGATCTTTTCCACCACCCCATTAGCCATTGGATGATAAATGGAACACAGTTTGTGCTTCACCCCTACGAGTGACGTTACTTCTTTGAAGAGGTCATTCACAAAGTGCGTGCCATTGTCTGATCGTATCACATCACATATTCCCCATCGGGAAAACACTTCTCTCACCAGAAACTTCACCGCACACTTCGCGTCTGGGTGGGGGCATGGACCTGTCTCCACCCACCTTGAGAAGGAACATACTACCACAATTAGATATCTAGCCCCGTTACATCTCTCTCCCATGTCTGCATAATCTATGTGGAACTCCCTGAAGGGCCCTGCCGGCCACGGCAAAGTACCTTGCAATGTCCTCAATGTCATCCCTGAATTGTATGTTTGACATGTTGTACAATCTATGATAAATTTTGACAAATGTTCCTGTAGGTTGGGGACAAACCAATGTTCCTGGATGTCTGCAGCGATGTGTTATTTCGCTACATGGGCTGGAAAGTGCAGCTGTTGGAATGCTAGCTCTAGTAATTCTATCGGCATCACTACCTTCCCCGTTGTCTCCTGCCTCCAAATGAGATCTGTAGCCGATTGTTTACATCCTTGCTTGCTCCAATTCTTGTTCCTCCAGTGGTGCTCTCCTCTGGAGCACTATTAGCTATTTTATGGGCGCGTTACTATACGCTTCTTCTAGTGGTTCTGCGGTGATAGTTTTAACAATGCACTCAGTTGCTGGTGTTATATTGAAATACAAGGCCTCTTTCGCTGCTGCGTCGGCTGCCGTGTTTCCCAATGAGATCGCATCTCTGTTGTTGGTATGGGTTTGGCATTTCATCATTGCCACTACCGATGGCTCTGCCAACGCCTCTATTAATTCATTCAATAATGTGGCATGCTGTACTGGTGATCCATCTGCTCCTCTGAACCCTCTTCTACGCCAGCGTGATAGTCCTGAATGGACAGTGGTAGTTGCATATGCCGAATCTGAATATATAGTCACTGTGCATCCTTTGGCTGTACGTAATGCTTCAATTAATGCTGTTAGTTCGGCCGCTTGTGCGGAGTAATGGGACGGGAGATGCTTTTGGACGATTGTTTCATAGCTATCTTCCTCCATTCGTACTACTGCCATCCCTACATGCTTCTCTCCTGTTTCTGGATTTATTGATGCCGAACCATCTATGAAGTATATTTCCCCTTCCTTCAGGGTGTTTTCACTCGCCTTGGGAATATCATCACCCTCCCTCTCATAGGTTGTACAGTCGTGTTCCTGCATATCCTCCATAGTACAGGGTTCTGTAATGAATGTTGCTGGGTTTACTGTTTTACACCTGACCATATGCACGTTGGGGCTCGAAATTATTATCTCGTATGCGGTTGCTCTCTGTGTTGTCAGTGTTGATTTTGACCGCTCAAGAATCGCAAATAATGAATGCTCTGCATACAACGTTACTGAACATCCCATTACAATTGTGGCAATTTTTTCAATGGCGAAGGCCGCAGCTGCGAGGGCCTGTTCGCACGCGAAGTGACCTTGCATCACTGCATCCAGTGTTCAGCTGTAGTAGGCTAATGGCTTCTGGCCCGATGATGTTTTCTGTTTCAACACTGCAGTCATCAATGTTCCATTGCAGTGAGAGAACAAGAAAAGTTCCCTCTCATAATCTGGGTTTGCAAGGACTGGGGCCTCTGCGATAAGATCTTTCAGTCTGAAGTACTGAGTCATCATGTCATGTGTCCATTTTATTGGGGCTCTACCTTTTTGCGCTTCCTTTAATGCTTGCAATAATGGGCATGTGTATGCTGCGTAATCAAGGATCCATTCTCGGCAATAGTTGCATATGCCAAGAAATGTTTGCATGTCCTTCACTGTCTTTGGTATTATGTTACGTATGGCAGCTGCTCTGTCAGGGAGTATTCGTTTGCCATCTTTCGATATTAGCTGTCCGAGGTACACCACTTCGGCAAGGCAGTATTGTAGTTTCCCTTTATCAACCTTGTATCCTTTGGTGGCTAATACGTTTAACAGTGTTATAGAGTCTTCTCTGCACTTTTCTTCTGTTTTGCTACAGACGAGTACATCGTCTACGTATTGTATAATGGTGCTCTCTACATCTATATTTCCAATGTCTTCACGTAATACTCTGTTAAAAATACTTGGGCTTTCGGGGGGGGGCGTGGCTAGGCAGCACGCCATGCGGTCGTGCTTCCCGTGAGCTCCATGTCACGGCGCCCAGATCGGCTGAATTCGCCATTATAATGAGTAACTTTTGTCTGAAGACCACAGGAAAATGAGCACAAGAAGGTGGAGCATCTCCCGCTGCACTCATTTCCCCTGAACGCTCCACCTGGAGCCTTATTTTGACTGGAAAGGTGGGTCGGTGAGAGATCCACAAAATGGCGGCGCGTGCCACCCGGAGCTGCCCGTGAGACGTGGAGCCCTGCTCTGGACCCTGCTGAGTCCGCGCAACACACCGTGAGATCTGCTGGGGATCACAGGGAGAGTGAAGTCGACCAACGAGAGCAGCAGCGGCAGTGAGAGAACCTCCGATCGGAAGGGGGAGAAGGGCTGCAGTCGTAACCCACCCGTGTCACCTCGCCGCCAACTGATGAACCTGCGGCGGAGAGTGGAGGTCCGGATGGGAGAAGGCGATCCCCGAGGGACCCCGGTCACGGCAGAAGCAGGGAATCTGTTTGGTCCGTACTGCAGGAACCACATTGGAGAAGCGAGCAGCGGCACGGTGACGGCGAGCCGCTGATCCGCCCTCCTGAGAGCTGTCCTGGAGCTGGGGGCCTGTGGCCCTAGAAGAGAGGACTCCCGGAGGGGGAAGTGAGTTCTGTGCCCCCCCCCCCCAGCCCGATCGCGACTTGCTGTCTCTGCCGGCTCTGCCGACGCTGGGACGTTTAGCCCTGAGTGGCACGAGGCACTGAGCCGGCGCCTGCAGGGGCCCATCCCGCCCTTCCCTCCTGATGAGAACTTAAAGCTGACAGCGGCGCGAGAGGGCCTGACGTGGCTCGCTGGCGCTGGGGCCTGGTGGGTGGCCTGGAGACGGGGAAAGGAGGCTCCTGCTGCCTCGCCAGCCCGGCAGGTCAGGCAGCGCCGGAGATCCACTAGCCATAATCCTTCGAAGGACAAGCTGTTTCTGCAATACCATATGGCGCCCAGACTGAAACACTCGAATGCACCCGACACCCATGCTGCATGCCTCTCAATGCAACACAGCCTGAACATTACAAGATCAAGGCTATACGAACAAATAGCTGCATTTTTTTACTCTTCATTGAACTGATTCAAGCGAAGTGGGCGCCAACAGTACATGGCGTGTCAACTGAGCGGGACAGATTGGAGACCGATGGGGGTACTAGGGAGCTGATGAATGCGGGGGCCCCATAATATGGCTGGTTGAGGAGGGTCAACTCTCCATAAGAGAACTCGGAGAGGCTACGCTAAGGGATGATATCAGACACCCCAACAGATAACTCAAGCCTCATACGTCCTGAAGTGCCCCTATGAAAAGCATAGTAGATGTGAGGATCCCCTGCGTGCCTTACCTTTGGGAAGCATCTGGAGGTTCTATATTGAAGACAATTCAGTGACAACGGCTACCTTGGCAAGTGATGCCCAAACCAATAGCCAAAAAAAAGCCACGGAGCATTCACACATATATGAAACCACAACCACAACTCCAGGACTCGCTTCACACAAGCAGTATTACGGCTGAAACTGAAACTCATCTGCCCCCACCCCTGAAGCGATTCACCAACATGGCGGTATCCAGGGAGGATCTGGAGGGAATGTTTAAATCACTTAAACAAGATATCACTCAAGAAATAAAAAAGGAGATCAAAACCTCCAAAGACTCCCTGGCCCAATCCCTGGCAGATCTTACATCCCATCTTGGGGGTCTAGAATACAGAGTCAGCGATTTGGAGAATGTAACCTGCGTTCAATCTCATGACAGCGAAGTACTGGTGGGTAGAGTAAAATCTATTGAGGAACACCTTGAGGAGATCTGGGCCAAACAAGCCGATTTAGAAAACGGATCAAGGAGAAACAATGTGCGCCTGCGGGGGATCCCCCGGAAGATACCTGACCGGGAGCTGGCTGCCTACGTGTAGACATTCTTCAGAGCCCTCTTGGAACTACCTCCAAACGCGGACCTTAAGCTGGATAGAACACATCGGGTGTACTCATCGGCCCAGATGAAGAAAAACCTAATCCCAGATGTACTCACTCGAGTGCACTTCTATCGCCAAAAGGAGGAAATCATGGCCGCGGCCAGAGACTCGGACACAATACGGTTTCAGGGCACGGAGATCCGATTGTTCCAAGACTTAGCCCCTTACACACTAGCACGCAGACGGCGATTACAGAAAGTGACATCCTGGTTGAGAGACCGGAAAATCTGCTACCGCTGGGGATTCCCATGTAAACTGATCTTTGAACTTCATAAACAACAGCATATAATCACTTCAGAGGAGGAAACGAGAGATATAATGGGTGAGACACCACCTGAAGATGATGCCCACAATCCACGATCTCAGGAAGGGAATGACTCCGCCCCATGTATCCCACCGAATCCGGCGGGGAAGGTCACAACGTCGACCGCACCTCTCCACGACCCCAAACCGCGGACCAGACCCGGGGAAAACACCCAAACCCCCTGAAAAGGCCTCACCCCCAGCATCGTCAGAGGGGGAAAGCTGGGCAGCAACCTGAACAGTCCAAGGATGGGAGTTTGAAGGTGCTCTGAGGTACACAATGGAGAGTTGTTTAATGTTCAGGACCCCGGTTGGGCTTTAATATACTCTTAGACAAGGGGGCGGATTCCATGAGAAAGGGAAGTATTGGAAACTCTGCGTTGGTCCGGAAGAACACCTGGGAACCTCTTGCTGGAAGCTTAGACGGCTTGCAAGCGAAGCAAGGGCGTGAGGCTACCACAACACAGTAACAAGCCGAGAGGATCTTGGGCGTTTATGCGCCCTCCCCCCTCTCCCCACTTGAGCTCATGGTTAGATTGTCTCGAGTCCGGGCTTGAAAGTTCTGAAAGTTCTGAAAATCCTGTTTGAAAGTTGATCTGGGCATCGGAATGGATGACGCCTGACATGTTTTGTATGAGGTTTAAATTACCTTGGGGACTAAGGATAATGCAATTTTTGAGGAAGGTAACGTTCATTAGTTATGACCTGCTTCTATTATAATTCCTTTTTTAGTTACTATGTTTACCCCTATCTGGCAACTGGTGAGGGGTTTTTATGCTTTGATTCACCGCAACACTCAGTTGTGCTGCACTGTAAAGTTCAATCCCAAAAGGTACAGCTCGCAAATACACCATGGCAACCCCTGGCTATAAATTCATCTGCTCAATGTCCAGGAATTAAACTCCCCTCTGAAACGCAGAGCCCTCTTCCACAGATTAAAATCCCCTAGATGCATCATTCTTATTCCTTCAGGAGACCCATTTACTACCGGCTGATGAATTCTGCCTCAACGATAAGCTCTACCCCACCACATTTTTTGCCTCTAGCGGGATGAAAAAGCGAGGGGTTGCCATCCTGGTGCCCAAGGGGATCTCATTTAAAACTCAGGGAGTGGTCCGAGATGAGGAGGGGAGATTCCTGTTGATCAACGCCATATTAGATGGCCGTGAGGTCACTTTGATCTCCATCTATGCCTCCAATAGTAACCAAAGCCAATTCTTCCTGAAAGTGTCAAAAGCGATGTCTGATCATGCTGAGGGAGAAGTGATTTGGGGGGGGGGGATTTCAATGCTGTGGTCAATCCCCTAGTTGACAAAACCCTACCCCGCACAGCTAATGATAGAAACAATTTTAAGGCCCTCACGTCTCAGAAACAATTTTAAGGCCCTCACGTCTCTACTGAAAGACCACTCCCTGATTGAGGTATGGAGATACTGTCATCAGGAAGAAAGGGATTACACTTATTTTTCGGCGGTCCATGGGGGATTCTCAAGGTTAGACATGTTTTTTTATATCTGACTCACTGATTCAATATGTCCGAATGGTGGACATACTTCCCGAAGCGCTGGCAGATCTCTCTCCGGTTCTGCTGGCGATAGCCCCCCTTGGACCGACCCTACCAAGGAAACCTGCTTGGAAGCTAAATGACTTCCTGTTAGATGACCCACTGACCCGCGCTAACATTAGAGAAACTATCGAAGCATATTTTAGCGAGAATGACACGGGAGAGGTGGGCTGGGGAATGATTTGGGATGCGAGTAAGGCAGTGCTCAGGGGCCATTTGATAGAGCAGGCAACACAACGAGGGAGAGCTAGGAGACTCCTGAGAGAGCAACTAGAGGGGGGAAGTACGCAGACTTGAAGAGGCGCACAAGAAAAAGCCCTCCCGGCACTCATTAAGGGACCTGAGAGTGGCGAAAAAGGCCCTGGAAGCGCATCATATGGGAAAGGCGGCATACAGCATGATGCGCACAAAATGTATTTTTACACTAAAGGAAACAAAGCTAACAAACTATTGGCAGCTAAACTAGGTAAACAAATTAAACAAAACCGAATTGACCATCTGTGAGATAAATCAGGCGAAGACACATATTCTGAGGAGAGTAAATGCTGCATTATAGAAGATTTTTTCAGGGAACACACGACCTCACATAAGGGGGATCCGCAAGCGGTTAAAGAATTTCTATCCAAGGTGGACCTCCCACAACTTCCCCAATCCTCTTTAGAACTCTTAGATGCCCCAATATTGTCGGAAGAAGTTGAACTCGCCATCAAAACACTCCCTATGGGCAAGGCTCCGGGTCTGGACAGATTCACAAATAAATACTATAAAGCTTTTGCGAAAGGAACTCGTACCACATCTTACAAAACTATTCAACATCCTATGGGAAACGGGATCGGTCACCCAATCTATGGCTGAATCTACCACAATTCTAATTCTAAAACCTGGAAGAGACCCAGCAGATTGTGCTTCCTACCGACCCATAGCCTTGCTCAATACGGATGCCAAACTGCTTAGCAAAATCATAGCACAGCGATTAGGAGATATATTACCTACATTAATAGACAGGGATCAGACAGGATTTATTTTGGGAAGATCGGCCCATGACAACATCCGTCCTGGCCAACTTTAAGATTCCTGCTACTCGAATACGGGTCAACGCCCAATGGACACCGCAGGTAAGACTGGGTAAAGGGACCAAGCAGGGATGTCCCCTATCACCTCTGGTTTTCGCTTTAGCTATGGAACCTTTAGCCCAACACATTCACCTGCACCCTGAAATTCAAGGGTTCGAGGTGGGAGCCCAAACGCAGATGATGTGCTGTGTTTTTTAAGAGAGGCTCAGACTTCAGTCCCTCCGCTCATGAGATTGTTGGGAAGGTTTGCGCGGATAGCGGGCTTCACAATTAATAAGGCAAAGTCAAAAGGCCTAAACCTTTCTGAAACGCCAGAGGTGCTGAAGGTCCTACAGGACACCTATTCTTTTAGGTGGGTAAATTCCAAAATAACGTACCTGGCCGTGCACCTAACCCCAACATACGCAGGATTAGTAAGAGCCAATATCTCTTCTTTGTTAAAAGAGGCAAAGAATTCTCTAGTAAAATGGGCCCCTCAGGAGATATCTTGGCTAGGACGAGTAACAGCCATCAAGATGACCCTACTACCCCGAATGCTTTACACATTTCAGGCGCTCCCAATTCACATTCCGGAGCGAGACTTAAATAACCTGCAGAAGGAAATAGGCAGATTTATCTGGCAGCGCAAAACACTCAGAATCCAGCGCCGGATCCTCACTTGAAGCAGACAATTGGGAGGCCTAGGACTCCCATCAGTTTTAAGATACTATAAAGCTACACAAATTGCTCCCATCCTGAGCTGGGCAATTCAAGTTGATCCTCCCAAATGGCAAGATATTGAACAGATGTCCGCCGGGGCGCCCCTTTCTCACCTCCCCTTTCTACCACGAGAGGCACAGGGTTCCCGGGTCCCCTTCTCCCAACTACGCGCTCCACGCTCCGATGCTGGGACAGGCAGATAACTCTAAGAGGATTAACCCCGGGACTGGGCCCTCTGGCCCCGATCACGCAGAACCCAATGTTCACCCCAGGGCTCTAATCTAAATCTTACCATAACTGGTCGGGAGCGGGGACCCTGAGACTACAGGAGCTATATGCTGATAATGACCCCCTGACGTTTATCCAATGCAAAGAAAAAAGTAGCCTCCCTGAGACGGAGAGATTTAGATACATACAACTTAGACAGTGGATCATCAACCCGAATGTGAAGAAAGCGGTTTCTAGGCAGCCCATGGGTGTAGAACTGACGGCCGCGGAAGGGCAGCGAACACACAAGGTGGCAACATGTTCTAGGAGGTACTGCCTCCTAGAACATGTCCCAGAAGAAGAAAAATTGGCTTACATGACTGCATGGGAAAGGGATATAGAGAGAGAGATGGCCCCAGATTCATGGCGGAGAATATGGGACAGGGCACACAGGTCCTCTAGATGCATAACTACCAGAGAGTGTGCACTTAAGATTTTTTATAGATGGTACTTTACGCCACAGAGGATGCATGCAATAAACGTAGATTACCCAGATGATTGTTGGCATGGATGTGGGGCTAAGGGGGAATTGGGTCACATGTGGTGGCATTGCCCGATCATCCAATCCTTGTGGCTAGAGATCGGGTCCCAAATTAAGGATATCTGCGGTATTCTTCTCCCCTTGGATCCACTAATAATGGTACTGGGCGACACCCCAGAGGACGGATCATACCCTTAATCTGGTCCCAGAGTGCAGCTAATTACTCCACTGTTAATGGCGGCACGTCTCACGCGCGCCCGGTTCTGGAAAGAGCGAGAAGGACCTTGCATTGTGCACTGGTGGGTTAAAGTCTGGGAGTTTTGGGAGTAGAGAAATTAACAGCTACAATGGAAAACCGACTGAACATATTTCAGAATATCTGGGGTCCATTTCTAGAATACGTCGAAGAAAAAGAACATATGTTCTTCCAACCGAGATTGATTAAATTCCTCCTTCAACCCTGAACACCTTGGGAATAAAGGGAGGATCCATTGATTGGAGAGCAAGGACAAAAATCCCAAGGGACATTGAAGACAGTACTTGAAACCAGGGAAAAATGAAGTAGGGGTTGACCTGAACTGAATCTAAATGAATTTAACGGTGACTATGAGAAAAGTGGTACTGTAAAAAGTCCTGTTTCTTTTTTTATTTTATTTTTTTTATTCTCTCATTCTCCATTTTTTTTCTTCATCTCTCCCTTCCAATTAAGTGCACTATGGAATGCAAGGATATTCACGAATCCGTTTTAATACCAAGAATTGTAAAGATGTTAAAATGAAAGCTGAATGAACAGTGACAAATGCCGAACTTTATGAAACCTTATCAGTGGCTGGAAGGGATTCAAGGGACAGGCGCCAAGGGGGCGGCTGATCGATGTATTGTTTTAATCAATCAATTTTGCCACTGACTTGTGTATTGATGAATTCAATGTTTTGATGTTTCAATAAAAAGATTTTGATTAAAAAAAAAAATACTTGGGCTTTCGCAATATCCCTGTGGGAGCCTACGATGTATATATCTGTTATTTCCCAGTGTGAACGCTGTGAGGTATTGCGATCCAGGGTCAAGTGGTATGGAGAAGAAGGCATTTTTCAAGTCAATTACAGTAAAACATGTAGATTCTTTGGGTATGCTGGTATGCTGCACAGTATTGATGCCGGGTTAGGCACTATGGGAACTCTTTTTGAATGACGTCATTGAGTGGGTGGAGATCTTGGATCATCCTCCACGCCCCTCCGTTTGCTTTTTTAATCCGAAAGATGGCTGTGTTACACGGGAATTTGATGGCACTATTATACCTTGGTTCAGGAGTGCAGTTATTGTCTCCCTTATTCCTTCCTCTGCCTCTCTTGATATTGGGTATTGTTGCACTCTTGGAGGTATGGCACCTGGGTTGAGTTTTATCTTTATTGGGGTTACTTCTCTGTAATAACCCTACATCATGGGGGCCTGTAGTCCAAATTTCTGGTGCTACTTTTGCCATGTCTTCCTCAAATATTGTTGGTGGGGCATTAACACTGGACATAAGTGGGTTGTGTACCTCTCTGTACTGGATCATGATGTCACACGGTATGCTTATTTCCATTATTATCTCTCCATCATCTTCATTGTCAGTGAATAGTTCTTCGTCAGTTAGATCTCTTAGCATTATGTTTGGATCTATGCATAACAGTTCTCCACTCGCATCCATGCATGTTCAAGCCTATGACCACAATACGTTTGCTCAATACCTGAACTGCCTCAATGTCTATGGACATTATAGTGCCTGGCACGACATCCTTATTTGCAATTGGGCGGAATATGAAGTCTGATGGTGTTCTCCATTCTTTTCTCATTATCTCAGGTACTACTCGGGCTAACACTTTGATGCCATAGATAAACATGTCTATGTCAATGGGTATCCCTCGCACCACAACCTCATTTGTCATTGTACTAATTATTAACATTGCTCACACTGGGCATACTCCTGGGGTGGAACACACTATTCCCCGCTCGGTAAATGAAATGGTCATGTTTAACTTACTCAGCAAATCTCTACCCAGCAAGTTGATTGGCGCGTCTTCGTGGTACATTAAGGGTGCGCGCACTGTTTTTCACCCCATAGTTATATCAAGATCTTTGGTGTAAGGAACTTTTAAAATAGCCCCAGAGAACCCCTGCGTTTCCAAATTCCTGGCTGGGAGCGGAACCCGCCCTTCCCTAAGACATGATTTTTCCGCTCCTGAGTCTACCATAAAGTTAAACTGCTTATTTCCTATCTCTGCCCCCACTAGTGGTTCCTATTCTGCACGTAGGGTGGTGGATAGGACTGGACACGCAAGTGCTCCCTGTGGGCTGTCCTAATCCGCGTACCTTTCTTGTCCTGGTACTGAAAAAACATTATCTCCAACTACTGTTGTGCCGCGGAACAGTGCAGGTGCACCATGTGCAGATGTCGCGAAAATGGTGCTGCCGACATTTTCTACAGTGTTTGTCTTGCCATGGGCTGTGATGCGCTGTGATGTGGTTGTGAGGGTGGTTGTCTTTGCTGCATTTGGGGTTCATTATAACACTGGTCCTGTGGTCTTCCCCCTCCCATTGGTAATCCATAGGGGCTACCTGGGTGTGGGCATCCCCATACCTTTTCATTATCAACGGGCGGTTGCCCTTGGAAATACCCTGAAGGCCGCATCCTGCATTCTCTTGAATAGTGTCCCCATCTCCCACAGTTCCAACATGACCCTTGCTGTCCTCCCCTCGTCCCTTGACCACCGAATCCCCTATTCCCCATGCCTCCGAACCCCCCTCTCTGGCCACGGTACCCACCTCGTCCTCTCGCCGGTCTTTCTTGCCACTGTGGTCCTCTGTGTTGCTCCTCTCCGTTCCACGGTCCTTGTCCTCCTGCTGCCCACATTGCTGCTATTCCGACTGGCCTGCCTCTCGCACTCTCATCCCCCTCATTCTCCCTATCTGTTGTTACGCTGGCGTTTATGGCGGCAACCTTCACTTATTTATTTTGTACCAGTTTCGCTTCGTCCACCAGCCTTTTTTGTGCTATCTCCTTTTCTCTCTTTGATCCTCCTACAGTGGTGCACAATTATGCTCTGAATTTCAGGCCAACCCTTGCCTTCTATCCCAGCTATCTTGTCCAAGGCCTTCTGTACCTCCTTCAGGAGCCCTTTCTTGATTATAAAATAGAACAAGGCGGTAGATTGGTTCCACGCTGTACCAGTTTCGCTTCTCCATAAGTCTTGCACCCGCAGTATGAATTGCATAGGATCCTCATTCTCCTCCATTGTACATTGCATCACTAAATGTAAGTCTGGAGTATCTGGAAATGTGCGCCGCAATGCGTCCCATACTTGTGCTCGAACATTGTTGAAGGGTGATCCATCGTGGCGGTCACAACTCATTGTTACTCCTGGGAACCCCGCCTTTTCCCACACTGCGTCTGCCTGATCACCAACGGCGGACACTAGCAAACTTTTTACGTCACCTATTGCTAACGGTACCCCTGCTGTGTTCTTCTCAAACGCATGTATCCATTTCCCCACCCCTCCCGCAAGTGGGGGGAGGAGTTTCAACAGGTTGTTTTTGTCCATCTGGGCCCATGGGATATAATGTGGTCTACCTGCTCCCTTGTGTATCAACGACATCTGCAACTTATGCTTTTTTCCTGTCTTACTTACCGTCCCTTTCTTTGCCTTACTCAACAGCATATTCCCTACTCGCTACCTTAATCTACCCTGCCATCGTGGGCTGATCGTTCATCGAAGTCATCAAAAATGACAAAATGACGATAGTGGGGATCCCACAGCTGCTGCTCCTTCATATTCATCTAGATCGCTCTACACCTCTTCCACTTCCTCTTCTTGTCTGTTATTTTCCTCCTGGCCTTCCCCTCGCTGGCTTTCTGGGGTGACTGCGCTTATTATTCTTACTGGTTTTTCATTCAGATGGAACAGGAATTCTCCCGATAACCCTTCTTTTTCTCGCCCTTGTGATGTGGGTGTTCCCTGAGACAACGTGGACTGGGCTGGGCCTGGTGTTGCTGGTGCTGATTCCCCTATTACACTTGGCGGAGGTGTGAGATCTGCTACGGACAATGGTGGTACTTCCCCTCCCCCCAGTAGCATTTGGCCCCTGTCACACAGTGCTCGTAGCCGTGTTATTTCCATTTGTGCATGCGCTAACTGGCGGTCTAAATCTCTGGTTAATCGTGCTAAATTTACAGGGGGTGCACTTGTTGGGCCATAAATGCCTCCTTTGTCATATGGCGGTGGCGCCGTGGCTACCGCTCCGCTTGGGGAAGTGGGGGTGGGGCACACTGGTACATACAGAGGCTCGCTGTATCCTACTGCTGGTCTTGTCATTAAGGGGTATATTTTGGTTGTATCATTCTCAACTGTGGCCGTTGTGCATTCACCCTTTGGTGTTCTGCTTACCTCTTCCTGTGTTTTCTGTTTTCCGATTGTTTTTTCTGTATTTACCTCTGCTATAGGGGTAACCTCCTCGAACATTCGCCACAGGTCCAATACTTCCCTTCTGTTTTGCAACTGTTTTTCCTTATATCTTGCCAATAAGTGTGTGGATACTAAGTCTAACACCCTTTTGTCAAACGACCCTCCCTCTGGCCAAATTGGTGTCACACTGTCCCCTTTTATTTCTGTCACCCCATTGATCGTGGTATTTCTGTATCCTTTCACTATACAGTGGGAGATGTTGGCAAATGTGAGCGAACAGTGTTATTCCCCCCATGGCGATGTTTCTCCCTTTGCTTATATACGCACTTGCGCCTGAGCCTCCCTCTGATCTTGTGTGCAATATTTGTTCTCTTCTCTCAATTTCACACCCCCTCAAATACCTTTGGGACCCCCGACGTGTGAGGCGTGATAGAGATAATTTGCAGGAGGGGTCAAACCCTAGGACTACAGTTAAGTAATTCGAATGAAAAAAATATTTCCCGGAAGGGGGACTTCAACCTAGATAAGCAAGGCCCGGATTTGAAAAAGGCGCTAGTTAAACGCCGAAACACGTGTCATCCAAAAAAGGGCAGAACCCGTACTAAATAAACCAAAGATTATTCATATCAAGCAATTTGACTTTTGTGAATTTAATTTGCTACATAAGAAGTTTGGCGCAATCAGGCGTGGGCACAAACAAACTTTTTCTCATATTTTTCATACGGAGTTGAGGAACTCTGTCTCCGTGCTGACCCACACTCCTGCGACAAAAGAAAAGTTCAGAAAATAACCCAGATAATTATCGTATAAGAAAGACACTAACAGCTACAGCAGCATCCATCTACAGGTCGCGAGTGTACACTGTAAGATGTCTCCTCATTAAAAAGTTCCTCTCCAACTACATTCTTTCCCAAAGAATCTTGCTTACACGGAAAAAGAATATTCTAAATAACTATTCCGAGTCTACTTAATATATGAGACCCCACTATTTTCTCTTTATCTTCACTTAGTTATCTGCACGGGACAAGACAATGCTACGTGGCGCCGCCTTCTACCCCGTTCGGGCTAGGATACCTCTTCTCTTCTTCTTACTTCTCACAAAACCTAATGCCCATATAAAGGATAGATCAGAAAAGCCTTAGCATCACTCACACAGCCCCTACTCTTGGCTTTAACCCACTACCACCTGTTCCCCTGTTCCCTTATTTTTCCCCCTTACCTGTCATGATCTCTGCTTCCAAAAGGTCAGGGTTTTCCCAACTCCCTTGGAAGCAGATCCATAACCCAGGTTCCGAGTGCCAACCAGTCCCAATTGGGACCTTTTGGACCCAGTCCTGGCGCCAGTGGCACCAGGCTCATAATTATGCCCAGTCCCAGCGCTGGAAGCGCCGGGCTCATAATGCTTGGGTGGACTTACCTGCAGCAGACCCTGCTGCTTACTTGCCTGCCAGTTGAGCCTCTGATCCTCTTCTGTTTGGAACTACGTTTCCTGTTGGGTGGGGCAGGAGCCACTCCCTAGATTCAGAACACTGGAACTCTTCTGGAAAGTAGGAACTCTTTTCTTACCTAGGCGTGGCTGTGGAAGGAGACACCTAAGCACTACAGGAGGCTATTTAAACCACACCCGATGGATGAATCTTGCTTTGCGTTATTCTGCATCCTCTGCAGCAGAACGCTCATCGTGTCTTCTGCATCTGATCCTGGGCCTAAGGAAAAAGGCTTACCATCCTGAATCCAGTCTTCAGCAACACCTATAAAGACAAGAAAGAACAGGTTAGCATTACGGTCTTCAGTGACAGCTCTTCACTTACCTGGTCCATCGGCTGTCACCAACGCCTCGCGCTGCATTCCGGCATCTGAAAGACAAAGGCTTACCTACTCTTCGTGCGCTCCGGAGGTCTTCACACTGCATTCCGGCATCTGAAAGACAAAAGCTTACCAACTCTTCGCACGCTCCGGAGGCCTTCGGCGCTGCATCCCGCATCTGAAAGACAAAACAAGGTGCGTTTAAAGACATTGGGGAACTTTAATACTCACGTGCCATTACTCCTTTCCACATCTAACCCAGTGGGTATTCCGGCACCCTGCAGCCGCTCCGAACTTGTACCTGCAAAATAAAAAGACAGTTAGAGCGCATCGTGAAGCAGGCAACAAGCGCTTACTTACGTGCTTCCAGGCGCTTCTATTCATCACACGGGCTCCATCTTCAACTCACTTCAGCCCGGCATCCGCCATCGCCAGAACCCTGCAAAACAAGAAACATCATTACTAAAGACTTTAAAGACATTAGAATTACTCGAAACTTACCGTTCGTGCAGTAAACGACGGACAGCAGTCCTCTGAAGTCAAGAGGCCTGCTCCCCTTATCCAGTGAAGAAACTGGTTACAGCACCCTGCCCCGAGGCAGATGGAGAGCACGGCGTTCACTTACCTAAGGTGAGAGCGTTAACCTTTGGGGTTCTACAGGAAGAAGAGAAAGGGAAGAAGAGAGAGACATTCAATAACCCAGTTCCTTAATCCCATATTTTCTATCTGCAGACATCTTACCCTTCAAGTCAGACATACAGTGCACAGAGGTCCAGCCCAAAGAGCCAGCCGTGTGTTACACATCACCTTTGCAGATACGGTATACGCCCAGTCAAGACCGGCGCCTCTACGGGAATCAGGTGAGCGTTACATTACCTTTCCTTGGGAACTTTCGCAACCGGCACTCACGTGTTCAGTCTGGTAATCTGAGGGTCACCGTTCGCGGTCTGACCCCAGTCAGGTCCGCACCCCAACCAAGCCGTGGCCCGCCTCAGCGAGCAACTTTTTCAGTTGGGTATTCGGTAACCAGGAACCCTTGACCCTTTCTTGTAGTGCGCACAGGCTGGTCGGCCGCGGAGGCGATGGTTTTGCTGGGCGGCGTCCCGATCTCGCCGCACGGCGCAGGCCTCGAGGCACCTTTCCAAATCACATCGCAGGGCCTCTCGCTCCCACACAGTATACTGTATTTATTTCTCTAATGGCAATGATGCAGATAGCACTATTGCAACCCAGTTGTGATGGAGGCAGCAGTGGACTTTGCAGGTCTGAGGGAAAATTGATGCTCCCAGCTAACACCATTTGTAATGGAAGCCCTTTCATAATCATTGCACTTGTGAACGAAGGATCACCAGTCTGAGCATTTAAGGGCCCCACTGATGCATGGTACAAATGTTTATGCATGTTTGTTTTGTTAGTTTGCAGAGATTATAGAAACGGTGTCTTTACCGGTGAATAGTTGGACAGGTACTGTAAATCATCGAACAATAAGACTGCATTCCATTCCAACCATGCATAGGCGCTAATCCCCTGTAGACTGTTGCAAAGTGCTTTTCCAGGTGAAAAGTAAAGCTCAAATTAAAACAGGCTGGAAGGCGTCTGCAAACCCATGATGTCAGGAATATTTATTCCCTGGAGCACATGCTACAGTAGCATTAGGCCTTCTCAACCAATACTGCAGTGATTTATTTTTGTAGGACAGTAGCTTGAATTAACTTTCCTCAAAAAGTAATGCATTTAATTACATAATGCAATGAAAGGTGAGCTTGACTATGAAGTATAATTTTGGATTTTTACAGTTATTGATTGTTTTGTTTATTTCTCCATCGCTTTGTATGGTGTTGGTGATGCTTGTGTCGTGCCCAGTGTAAAGAATGGAGAAGCCACTATTACAATCGAAGGTCTATGACTTTAAAACATGTTTGGCTCTTCGGGTAGTACTTTGTTTTGCATTTTGTCACATCTCTGGTGGTTCAGGGTACTTCCCCTCTGGCCTCTTGCGGCATTCTCTATACTGTAGTGTCTGCCTCGATAACAAAGCACTGCCTCGCAGTGCCCGACTCCTCACTCCGTCACAGAAATGCGTAGTCTCTGAGAAGTACTGACGTTTATAATTTACTATAATGGCTTCATTTACTTTGCTAATTAGTGACCGTGGAATACATTGCAGCATTATTTATAGTGTGTGAAGCACTAGCGGTATATGCACTTCAAACACTTCCTGATTGATGAATCTCGGTCAAGGTCTCCTCGGACGCCTGAAATGACTTGGTTTTCAAGTTCGTTGCAGTGTTGGAGAGGCAAAGAAGATGTTGTGGTTTGGGACATTAAGTGGAAGTAACAGTAAACCCTTTCCAAGATTGTAAACTGAACATATGTTCATCAGTAAATGCTATCCTTAATGGAATCGTATCTTCTTCAAATACTCCATGTTAGGAAATGTAAGTGCTAATCCTAGCATTATCGCATAGGGGAAAAACGCATCGGATTTGTTTAGTGGGCAGTTTACGGCTATTAGGGGTAACGTGCTTGACAAATGCAGATTTCTTCTATTTAGGCCTTTTCACACACAACAGCTATGTATTCAGGCATTCAGTACGATTACTGTTTCCAGAGACTAACATCTTTTTAGGCTGTCTTAAGGAGCTTCCGAAATTAGAGAAGATCCTGCTCCAGGCACAAGGGGAGGGGAAGGCTATACCATAGGAGGCAGCCCGCAGAGGAAAGTGAGCAACCCCCTGCCCTCTGTTTAGCAAAACGCTTTACACACAAAGAGTTGGTGCCAGAGAAGCGAAAGGGTTTATAGGGGGGGTATTTAGTAAGATAGAGCTGAAGGTAATGTGGTCCCTGGGCCCAGACAGCCTTGTGGATGATGCAGAGGGATTTGAATTTAATTCTTGCAGCAATCAGGCGCCAGTGAAGACTTTTTAGTGTGGGAGTCTCGCTGCCCTATTCTGGATAAGCTGGAGGGGTTGCAGACGGCTGTTACAGTAGTCAAGTCTTGAGAGAACCAAGGCTTGAGTCACATTGAGCCTCTGAGGGGAAGTGAGAAAAGGTAGAATTCCTTTGAGAAGGAAGAGCAGATAGTTGGACTTCCTGGCAATGTCCTGAGTGTGAGGGAGGAAGGAAAGAGAGGTTCCTGGCTTCTGTTGAAGGCACAGGGTAAGTGCCCAAGGAGGAAGGCCAGAGAGAAGGGAAGAAGGAGGGACCAGGAGTCCCAAAGGGAAGGATCTCAGTTTTACAGGCGTTGAGGCAGAGATCATTGGAGGCGCACCAGGACTGGATGGCAGAAAGGCAGTTGGGGATGATGGAGTGTGCAAAAGGGTCAGCAGGGAGTCTGAAGAAGAGCTGTGTTTCGTTGGTGCAATACTGGTAGTTGGAGGAGAAAGAGGAGATGAGGCATGCAAGGAGAGCATGGTAGATGTTAAAGAGCCGGGGGAAGAGTATAGAGCCTGGGTGACACCACAGGTGGAGATGGAAGTAGGAGAGGAGAAAGTGCCTACAATGACTTGGGAGGAGCGGTTAGTGAGGAAGGAGGACAGCCAATCCAGTGCCCGTTCCGAGATACCAAGTGTATCATGGAGCCTCTGTATTAGGATGGAATGGTTAACAGTGTCAAATGCAGAGGAGAGATCGAGAAGGATAAGGACAGCTGGAGAGTTGGAGACCAGAGATGCAAGCATTTCTTCATTGGTGTTCAGAAGGGCAGTTTCCGTGCCTCTGAATGCTCCGAATCCAGATTGATGGTCATGGAGGCCAACACCAAGCTCAGTGTGAGAATTAAGTTGGGGCAAGGCCAGCCTCTGAAGAAGCTTCCCCAGGAAGGGGGTGATGGAGATAGGGTGATAGCTGGTAGGGCAGTTGGGGTCAGAGGATGCTTTTATCAGGTGTGGGCATACAAGGGAGTACTTGAGTGGGGGGAAGGGAAGGATCCCGGGAAGAAAGAGTGATTGCAGAAATCAGTGAGAGCAGGGGTAAGAGAGCCAATGTTATCCTTGATGGTTATGGATAAGCAAGGGGTGACCTGTTTAGAAGAGACACTCATGGAGCGGACAACTCTGGTAACTTCATCAGGTGTGACAGGAGAGAATGGGGACGGAGGAGGAAGGAGGAGGCAGGGGAGGTGAGGTGGGGTTAGTGGGATGGGTTGTGAGGGAGTGTTGAAAGGGTGGTCAGAATGTCTGAGTTTTGGTGGGAAAGTGTGAGGCCAGAGCATTGCAGAGGTCCTGGGAAGGTGAAGGTGAAGGGGAGGAGGAGGCTGCAGATGGGTTGACTAATTCCCTGCAGATGCCAGGCCTACTACTTTAATTACACCTGGTATACTCCCTTGCCAGGGCTACTACTTCAAAAGTTCTCTGCTTGGTTATACTCCCCTGCCCGAGCAGGATATATTGTTCAGCTTCAACCACTCATCTGGTGTACTCCCCTGCCAGGTCAGGAACTTATGAGCAACAAAAGATTCTGTGGTTAAGGTTAGCTTCCAACAACTTCACATTGTCTCTTCAATCACAACACCACATTTGAGAATGTCTTCAGGGAAGACGATATTCACATTCGTGCTCTTTATTACACCTCTGTTATTTCCAAGACTTCTGCAAGTTATGCTCCACTCCTTCTAAATCTCCTTTACCAAAGGGGAAGACCTCTTGCCACTCTTGTTTCCCCACTTGTTCATTAACCAAACACTGACAATAATATTCTCTTTCTTTGGCTTTGACAATGTGGGTTTTCACCAGCTTTGTTTATGCGCGTATGCAAACATGGGCAACAAACCTTTGGATTTCTATTCGCCCCATCTTGACTGGCAGGATGGTTTAATTTAGAATTGCCTTGTTTTAAATTTCTTTTGGCTTGGTCAATGATAGTTTGTGTTGGGTTCTAAGATGGTCAGATGTTGCTGCTGGCTCCCACACAACCCCATCTGCTTAAAGACACAGTCAAGTTGTTTCACAAAATACTGCTTTCTCTGCTTATTGTCAGTTTGGGTTCACAATCACCTTCCATTAGGTTTTTCTCGCTATGCGGTTGCTTTTTATTTTTCAGGTACCTGTTATGAGCACGCAAGCGGTTACAGAGCGTTCCAGGGTCACAATTGCCTAGTGAACTCACACAGTATGACGTGCGCATCTGTTTGCCTCGCTACTCCCAGGTCATACTCCTCAGCGGCTTCTCGCAATATGCAGCGTTGAATCTGCCGCTGCCCGCGCCACTGCCCACAGAGCTTCCTCTGCTCCAAAGGCTCTCCGGTGCTCGCCTGCCACCGGAGATGGCCTTACCAAGAGGGAAGTGCTTCAAACATTCGCTTATCGTTGCACAGCCTCTGGAATTCAGGTCTCTAGGGGTCAAGCTTCTCTTTCCGACGCTTCCCGCTGCACAACCTCTGCAATTCAGGCTTCTGGAGTGGAAGAGTCTCTCAGGACCGGCTACTGCTTGGCACTCGACAGTGGTCCCATCGTCTTCCTTCTCCAGTTTCTACTTCTGCTGCAATGTGGAAAGTTCACAACTCCTCCACCTATGACTACTGCTGTGCTCCTTCTCCTCTCTCTTGGCCTGCACCTGAGGTGGCCTTTTAAACCTCCCAGTTGCCCTCAGGTGTGGGTCATTTTCCTTAACAAGCTGCACTTTGCAGTTCCTCTGCAGCCCTCTTCTACGTCCCAGTACATTGGGGATTATGGGAATTGAGGTTCATAATGCACAAATAAGTTTTTCTAACTTCTATTTTACAATAAGCCATTAGAGGTTTGGGGCCTCGGGGAAAGTTATAAAAAGGGGTTTCCTGTTCCTCCTGACCTGCCCCCCACCCTCATGTGATCCTCCCACAGTACACCACCCCCAGGGTGTGTATTAGAAAGTGTCTGCTTTTCCATGGCCACATGAGAAGTGTCCCAGGCCAGGTTTTCTGGGTGAATTATCTCTGATTCATCACACTTCCTAGTCTACTCCCTGGTATTCACTTTCTGGTTCGTATTGGGGCTCTGATCATTTTGTATTCATTTGTTAGCCCCGGTTTCATTCTAATGGACATGTGTTTTTACTTTTTAACCTAGAAGACATTCTGACTTACAAAAAGATTTTAGTACA
Organism: Ambystoma mexicanum; assembly: GCF_040938575.1. NCBI lineage: Eukaryota > Metazoa > Chordata > Amphibia > Caudata > Ambystomatidae > Ambystoma > Ambystoma mexicanum. The sequence goes on from NC_090927.1 coordinate 411,878,350, forward strand.
TTTATTTTGTACTTTTATTCTCATTACAGTCTCAATAACAAACTCCATTTCGGCCTTACATTTCTAACATAGGGTCAAAATGCACTGCACTGGAAAAAATACTGTTCTCACATACGTAGAGCACTTTTATCTACCTACCAACATTTGATAGTGTTTTTGTTGATATTTATTGGCTTCTCTCATTTTGAGTGCTCTTTCTACTGCATTGACCCCTCTTTGAAGCAGCCCAGCTGAAAGAACAACCTTGATCCTTGTGTTCTTAGTGTATTCTCCCAAAGTATTCACCTCACTGCATCCACAAGGCCAACCAGAACGCCCTACACAAACATGCTTACAGTCCCAAAATTAAGAGAGTCAGAGCAGGAGGCGCCAGCTTCCCCTACCTTGCAGCCCTACAATGGAATGCCCTGCCACCATCCCTACGAGCAGAACATTCGCACATGGCATTCCGCAAAGCAGTGAAAACGTTGCTCTTCACTTAATCACCGCCATCTACCACATCCCTGCAAGCTTGTGACATATGCCAGCACGGTATTTATCCTGTCCATCCAGAATGTATAAATGTATAGGTTTAACCTGAACTACCATTTCCCTTGTAACCAAGTTCCTCACAAGTAACAGTGCCCCAATGCCCAAGGGCTGTTTGTGCGCTATACAAATGTTAGAATAAATAAATAAATCTACTCCTTGAGGTGATGCGTTACCTATATTCCTTTTCAATGTAGAATTTACTTTCCGGAAAAGACTAATGGCCCAAATTTGCTTCATAGGAATCACCAGTATTTATGGGGGTGAATATACCTCAAATTTGCTTCATAGGTACCAACAGTATTTATGTGGGAGAACATGTATTGGATAGAAACCTCGTAAGAGCTTGTCCTACTTTTACATAGCTATGCACTACGCTAACAAGCCACCAGTTAACTACCAAAACGCTCATGTATCAAAGTGATGTTTTGTCCAAGTGAGAATTTGCTTGTTAAACAGCAGCAATATTGATTAAACATGTTTTTTTTTATTTTACAGATTTATCCTCCCTGGAGAGGTGGACATAGATGATATCCCTTATGAAGAAGAATTGTTGTCACCTATCGAAGAGGCAGAAACTAGAAAAGAGCGAGAATCCAAGAAAAGGGTAGAATTGCTCAACTGTGTGGACTTTTCCAAGTAAGCAAAAAATGGATTTTTGCAAATGTAGTGCAGGAGACAAATGCTGTTGATTCACAGCTTTGACACGTTTTAATGCAGACACCTGTTGGCTGTGAGTTCACCAGCATCCTTTATTATCCTCATAGCATACTTTCTGTTTCGAGGCTTTTTATTGTGATTTTTCCAAAGGACATAAACGTGTATGAGAACATGTTGGAGAATAACATCAAATAAGAGATTGGAGAGAAAAAGAAAACAAATGTCTAACAATTTGCCATTCTCATCACCCTTCTCTACCCTATAAACATCAATCACTAGGCAGACCAATTACCTTTTCCTGAATAAGTCCGTATCATTAATAAAGTAGTCTGTTATGTATTACAACAATCCCATTTAGGTTATTACTCCCATCATCTTCATAACTCCAGAAAACCTAGAACTCTACCTCTGGCTGTGCAGGTGTAGTCCTTGCTATGATAATGTACATGTTGTAGGGAAGAGTTGACATATTAATATAAAGTCCATGCACTTATTGTGTATAGAGAGAATTATTTGTTTACACACTTGTATTGACCACAGATCAGTGGTAGCACCAATATGTCCTTTAGAAATCAACAAAACCCTCAATTCGTTTTAGGGTTTGGATAGTAAGGTTTAACAAGAAATGGCTAATAAACAGGGGGATATGGATGTCTGGGTTAGGTAGGGTATTGCTACTGCATCTTCATCAGAGATGGACGTACAGCTCTTTGAGCCCTTCCTTTTTATTAAATAACTTGAACTTTCTCAAGGGTGTTGGTGTATTCCTCCGGGCATCTGTGACACTCCACAACCCAAAATCGAAGGCAAGGCATAACCCTAAAAGGAAAGTACTAATCTATATGATTTTAGAAAGGATTGCGGGAACACAGGTTAAAAAATTCAGGAAACCGATAATAAAGAATTACAATTCTGAATTCCAGGTCCTTGTTAGGTAGATTTTTCCCCAGACCTCTTTTGTGGGGTGCAAAAAAATCTATTCTTTGGGTAAAACTGGATGTCTACCAAAGATAATTCAAACTCTCTCTATCGGTATAGCAAACCAGACCTGGCGTCACTCGGGACTGTAGAAGGCTGGTCGCATGTAGTCGGGTACAGTTAGGCCCAATAGAGTACACTAAAGAGGACACTACACCGGTCTGCTGAAAAATGTACACTTTATTACATAGTTGCCTATAGTCGTATGAGAAACACAAAGTAAATTAGGGTAAATATGAAAAACAGTAAACGGGACTTAGTTTAGACCTTCTACACTGCTATAGCTAAATGTACGACCAATGCCTGGGGGGCAAACCCCTATACATTATAATACTAATGGGTGGGGAGAAAATGGATCACAAGGCACCATTAATATGCATCACATAGCCATGTCCCCAATCCACAATGCCAGTGTCCCCGCAACCTCCAGTATACAGTAATACAGATAACTGTAAGGAAAGGCTTACTATCATCAATGAAGAGTGACACAAATGAGACACAGTTCAAGGATGTTAATTGAATTTTAAAGGGTTGGTTAAATGCCTATCTAAACCTAAATCGAAGGATGGGTGCAAGCTACAACCATCAAATAATAATAACACAGTCCTAGTCGAGTCTGTCAGAATAAAAGGGCAAATGCTAATAAACCTATTGCCAATCCTTGCTTCTAAATACAAAATGGTGTGGGACAGTAGTGTATGCAAAAAAGGAAAACTGTTCAAGAAACTATATGGCAGGACAGTTAAGCAGTTGGCCTCCCTTCACCTGGCTTTCAGCACGGGACAAGGCAGTCCGTTTGAGCCTCGTGCACACTCTGGCTTCCTCGGTGTGAGGACACAGTTCACTGGTTCAACTGGTCTCGCACCACTCTGGCAAAGTCTTTAAGAAACAAAAAAAGGATTCTCAAAAGAAACGTCACTTGTCAAAACACGTGCTTCCTCCGCCTTGAAACAGAAGTTCACTTTACTTGTCAAAACAAACAGTATTTCCTTCTTTCCCAGTGACTGCTGGTACTTGTAGTTCCTTTTGTTCCACGTACAGTTCAATATCTATGTATCAGATCCTTCTGTGCCAAAGTCTCTTTGCCATTCAAAGTCTCTTCCTGCAGAGGGTCTGATGCAGCACGCAAAACACGAAAGTTCCCCCCTTTTGTCAAGATTCTCTTACTCATAAATTCACCTCATCCGGGCTTGGACCATGGATCCCCCTCTTCCAGGCTCAGATCCCTTTTGACACCAGAATCCACTCCTCCCACATCCATCTCCAAAACTGTTATAGGAGTCTATCTAAGATGAGTGATCCGTGGGAGGGCACAATTCGTTAGAAGAACAAATTACTCACCCCATGTAATGTTCTTTCTGATGGATGTTTCCCCCACTGATTCCTCATTGCCTTCCTAGCCTACTCCTCTGATTGTGGGCACATTTTTGTTCACTTCTCTCTTTCAACGCCCTTGCAGGTTGTTTATTGATCAAGGCGGCTGAGCAAAAGAGGGAAAAACTAGAAACTGGTGCAACGAACACAGTACTTGCTATTTATACTGTCATCGACATAATGTCCGGACGCGGGAATAATAATCATCAACGATGCCGCACTGCGCCCCCTGCTCTCAAAGAAATTCGGAGACTGCAAAGCAGGATATGAATATATCTAAGATGAGAAATCTGTGGGAGGATCATCCATCAAAGAGAACATTATCAACGGTGAGTAATTTTTCTACTCAGTCAACAACCCCATCTCACACAAGGAAAGCAAACCTTATCTCTTCCACTCCCATTTGTAGTACAAATAGCTGTTAAAGTTTTAGGCAGCGCCTTCCTGGGCCCAGGAGAGCCCCCGTTAGGAATGCACGCACCTTGTGCATATGATAATGCTCGAAAGCCCCTCCCTATATCTGGTAGGACAGCCCTTAAAATGATATAAATGCAAAGCTTTCAAAGTACCTTGAGCAGAGGCCATTACCTAGCAATCAGCCAGAGAAAAATCGAGACTGCAGTGTTTTGTATTACCAATCCTATCCTCCCCCCACCCAAATGCACTTGTTTCACTCTTGGCTTGCGTGTCCTCACATTCATACAAGCTCTCCTTCTTTAGCCCAAGGCATGGTGCACCCAACTTCATCAGGCATGTGGCTACATCTACTGTTATGGTCCTCATTTCATTGTGAAGAACACCCTGCAGAGTTGCACCATCATTCTGAAACAAACTGAAGTTATGGAGATTCCTCAATGCCTGGTGTGAGCAGGGAGTCATTTTAATTTGGTGTGTACTGTGTGGAAGGGGTAGGAGGTTTGTGGGAGACATTTGGGTAGAGCTCTGGGAGAAACACCCAGGAATTTTGGCACGGCCCTCTTATAGAATTCACAGCTGGCCACTGAGCACAGTACCATTGTAAGTAAGAGTGAGGTTTCGGGTGACTCTCAGCCTGCCAACCAACATTCTAGGCAATGCGAAATGGGTGCGTGGGGTTCTCATGTTCCAAGTAGACCTTTCTCCTGACCAAATGCTCTTGCCTCCCCCAATGCTTACCATGTAGAGTATCGTAATGAGTGGAGTCTCCAGGCTGCCACCTTCCCTCATGTGCCAGCTCCCAGATCCTTTTTCACACGGGATACAACTATGAGAGAGAGAGTGTGAGACTGAATGTAAGAAAGTGACATTTAACTTTTCTGCTTGAGGCTAGTGATATGAGTGCTGAGAGGGCACCATGATGTTTTCCTTGTAAGGCATGCTCTCCTCTCCAACCCCCCCCCCCCCCCCCCCCCCATGCCCCAGTGGCGACAAGGAATGAAGAGACAAACCAAGTGGTGCCGTAATGGTTGCTATAGACTTTTTAAAAAAAATAAAACAACACCTATCTATCCCTAACTCTAAAGGGATTTCCCTACCTAAACTAAAGAAACACGGGCGCTCGTCACAAAGTCCATGTGAGTCAAAACAAACACCATCCAGGTCACAAAGGCACCTACTCTATCACTGTCACTACAAAAAAATGCAATAAAGCCCAGCTACTGTTAATAATCCAGGAGAATGACTCCCTTCCTGTCCAAACGCCCCTCACGTGTTTTAAAGAAAAGTTCCAGGTTCTCCGTGACCTAACAGAAAATAAATCATCACATATAGTTCTTGTGGTGCGAGGAGAATTTCTCCCTTCTCCTAGCTGGTTCCCCGATGTCTTTATCCTTTCTTAGTAGGGTTTTGTAGTTTCCTTAGGGAGGTTTTCACCGTCTTTCGTACTAATTTTGGTCCGCCCCTATTGGGACAGTGGATCTGTTCCTGGCGTTCTTCTCATCTTTCCAGCACCACACATATGTGGAACTGGCCTGGGAACTGTCTCACAAATGGTTTACAGGTTTCGCTACTTGGTTATAGTTTACAGTCTCGTAACTTCCCGGCCCACTCCTGGACTTGTTTGTGTTCCTGTTACATTCTCTCGGGGAACTTGTTACTGGATTTGCCATGGGTCTCGTGTCCACACTTCTAATTTCAACTTCGGTCTTTAGTAGTTCTCTGAATCCTGCCTCTCTCCGCATTACGTTATTGTGGACTGCCTCGGTGTAACTGTCGGACCACTTGGTCCCGCCCTGATAGGATACGCCTGCTCCACGGTCTCTTTCTCTTTCCCGAGAATCACAGACGCGGCTTTGCTGTAGGCTATGGTAGGTGGTCTCAGCACCGTTGTTGGACTGCATGACCCACCCACTAGAGGTCGTACCAGCACCTCTCAGTCTCTGTAAGTCTATCACGCCGGTTTCCAGCTGACTCGCAAGACACTTCTCGGGCGTCCGGCTGTTTCTCTTCTCATCCTCGGAGGAGAGCCTTGCTGCCATCTCCCAAAGCCCTGCATCAGCTCTCCAGGCTTCCATGTCGCCTCCCCGGTCGCCTGGTTCTCCCTCTGGTCGTATCCCAGCTTCTCCAGCATGGGGTCTGGCATGGATTCACATGCTCATGAATATTCCCCGTCGTCAGGCTGGGAATCTTCGGTAAAGAAAAAATCAGTTGCAGTTTCGTTTCTGAACTGTCGTTCTACTAATAACCAATCACTGGTCTCTGGGACATACTGCCCCCAGCCAATGACTGCCTTCTACCTAAGCCCCTCCTCTGGCAGCCATCTTCAGATTTTTACCACACGTTCAAGTGTTGGAAGTCCTCGTGCTTAGCTCTTGAGTTTTTACTGCGTGTTGCGTTTTTTCAAAGAGTTTATCCTTTATTTTTCAGTCAATTCGAGCCTCAAGCTCCACCGTTTCTTCTTCCGATCAACGGGGGCCCATTTCGGAAATTTCTACACCCCTCAAGGGCAATTTTCGATGAAGTTAACTTCTTTGAGGCTTCCGGAAGACCTTTGAGGCCTACCCCGCGTGGACATGGCCCAGGACAAACGAGGCTCGACGCCCGCTGGATCCAAGCTGTTTAGGATCTGGCCAGGATGTGGACTGCAGAACTTCTTCAAGGAGGATGAGCACTCCCGGTGTCCATACTGCCTTCACGCCGACAAGTCGCACGTGGAGGACGACTGTGCGTTCTGCAAGAACATGTCCATCCGGACCATGAAGGATTGTCGTAAACGACTTGCTGACTGGCTGGAGGCGAAGAGCCCGGCAGCAGGTGAGAAGAAGAAGTCTGAGAGGTCTTGTAAGACCTGTGAGGGCACTCCGGCGACAGGGGCCCAACAGAAGGCAAAGCAGCGTGAGTCTGCGGGCAACGGGAACCCCGTTGGTTCGGGCTCCTCGGCTGCAAGGCAGGGCGTGATGTCACAGACGCCGTCAACCACGAGCCAACGCTCCAGCTCAGTGAAAAGGAAGTCAGACAACCCGGGTAAGCTTCGGGAGAAGCCCCGGCACCCTACAGAGAAAGCTAAGGGAGAACGAGGCGGTGACCCTCCCCCCACGGTGAAGGCCTCAGACGCGCCCAAGGTCGTGAAGGCCCTGATTCACCCGGCTAAGGCCTCGATTGAGGGAGTCGTGGCAGCCCTGGCGAAGCCTACGGAGGCAACCCCAGTGGAGACGACTTCCAGGCCTAGAGTTTCCCTGCCCCGGAGGGAACTGTCTTTCCAGCCTATCGAAAGGACCCCTGTGAAACCCTGGGATGTGAAAGAGGGGGAGCGGGCAGGTAGCCCTGACAGACTCCGATACCTCTTCCGAGGACGAGCTGGCTATCGTCAATGCAACACTTAACAAGAAGTTAGAGGAGAAGGTCAGCGGGAAGGATCCCGACGAGGCGGACGTGGAGAGCGAAGGAGCCGACGAAGAACGGCAGGCCGAGGAGGAACCGGACACCACGCCACTGCCAATGCTCCTGATGCAACTGCCTACTGTTAAGATGGATTTTTGAACTCAGACCTGGAGGGGCAGAGGTTCAGAAGGCCAGCCTAGTTTCTTGGAACAGGGTAACCTCTGGACAAGCCAGACCAATCAGGGTAGCGATGGCGGCGGTCAAGACTAACTCTCAAGAGGGGTGAGGGTGACGGAAAGACCTCAATGAGCACACAAAGCAAGGACACTTACAAATTACTTCAGACAGGTATTATATTGAAAATATAGACACATTTATTACAAGGCCTTTGCAACATCGACCATAGCAAAGAATCACAATAATACTAAAGTAAACCAACACATCACAATCAATACAATATATATACAAGACCGAGGGGTCTAAGGAGTTAGGAGCACGTAATATGTAAACCACCTAGATGGGGAGGAAAACAGGCAGTGCAAGTAATCATTAGACCCAGTTCGACATCTGAAATACACCTAACTAGGAGGAAGTCCGAGCCCTACGAAGAGAGGAGCCTTATGCTCAAAAGTACCTGCACGCGCTGGTGCCAATGGACAAAAGAGGGCCTCTTCGAGGATATCAGGCAGTTCAGGAAGGTGATTGAAGCGATGCAGAACAAGTCCCCACTACTCAAGCAAGGCCTCCACTTGTGGGCAGAGGCAGGGTGAGAGTGCGGGATAGAGTCGCTATTTTGCAACAGCGGTAGAAAAGAGGCGGGCTCCTGTGCGAGGGGCCACCGGTTGGGGTATGGACTACTCACCGGTCCCCGACGCAGGCAGACCCAGACTTCTCCAGTTCAGTTTACATTGCTGGCAGGTTCAGCTGCGATGATCAGGATGTCTCGACACTGTGTTGATTCTGCATAGCAGGATGCACGGTAGAGGGTGTCCCAAATGCAGCGGACGTGCACAGGTTGTTACCACAGCAGGGCAACACGGCAACTGTGTTTACTCTGGTCCGAGCGCACTCGTCTCACTTCAGACCTGGGAATGCCAAGTGTACGAAATTCGGTGTGAGGGTGCCGTGGATGCTGAGCAAGCAGTAAACCAAGTTTCGAAGGCTTCCCCGAAACGGCGGCGGTGACCGAGCAAAGCGTCCTGCGTAAGCTGGTCAGCCCACTGGTTGGCCCAGGGACACTTCTGAAGAGGCTTACTTGCAGGGTTTGATGAAGGTGCCGGGAATAGTTGATCCCACTATTCCAATGGGTGGAAGCGCCTTTGCAGACCTTCTAGGACAATCAGATGCAGAGGGGTCTCGCAGGACGACAGCAGTTCAGGGTGCCAAACCTTCAGCGGGTCATCAGCGGTTCCTCGACTCTGCTTCTTGTTGCAGGATACTTGGCTCCTTATCCCTTGTTCAGTGTGAACTCAGGAGATCGACATGGTAGTGGTGTTTCCAGCCTCCTCTTATCCAAAGTTCCCTTCGCGCCAAAACTGAGAGGACCCAATGGGAGATCTGCTCACAAACACTCACACCATATGTGGACCTATCACGGACCACAGTGGTCCCAGGCATTCAGGACACTCCAGACTCTCTGGCACCCAGGATGTGTATTGGGACCAGACATCCCAGCCCACATCCTGGAGGCACACACAAGGCATGCAGAAGCCCGCGAAAGCTTTGGGGTTTTGCGGGAAAGTGCATGACCAAATAAGGACTGCCCCCGGTCAGCTCGACCTGGGGGAAGGTGAAGGGGCAAGACGGTCAGCGGACAGGACAAAGAACCTCGTGACATGGCCATTTTGGAGCCAGGCCACACATTTGTGCCAAACGCGGTAAGCGCGGATAACATGGCGAGAAAGTTTTCAAAACACAAGAGAAATGATAGCTGCCACCAGTACCATCTGTGACACACTTGCACAGCTCATAATAAGTCCAGTGAGAGTTTCTAGGGCCTTTGGAATGACTAGAGACCCAAGAGTGCGGTAATGTAAGTTACGGTGCACTCTTGTTTCATGTTGCACAAAAGCTGCAACATGAGGAAAGGACTAAGGGAAACAAAGTCTCCCAGTACTGACTGTCTTAAGGGCATGTCAGTTTCCCCATAAGAATTGAGCGAAAGCCCAGAGGAGTGCGGCGGAAGGCTGCGCTTCTCTTGCAAAGTCTAGATCAAGGTGTAAAACAACAGCAAAAAGTTTGGGGGTTGTCACAAGGAGGGAAAATTACCTACAATATGAAATCTTTCCTAACACTACGGACAGGCAGGATGACATTTTGCTGGCACTGCAAACCCTGTACACCGAGATAAGGACAAGGCTGCCCTTACTGCCGGTGGACGATCCATCAGAGCCTGGACCGTCAGGGAGTCCTGCACCCAAGCGGAGGAGAGTCCACCCTCCTCCACCTTTCCAGCCTTCACCTCCATCCCCCCCACCGAGGGATGAGACGGAGACGGCGACGACGGACGATGGCGGTGACGATGAAACGGATCTCCCATCAACCCCTGCCCGGGCTTCCCCGCCCGACGAAATTGGCTCCTTTCACGCCATGATCGCCAGGGCATCAGAGCTTTTCCAGCTATGCCCCGAGGAGCAGAAGGAGGGGTTCCTCTACCAGCGACGGGAGGCCAAGTGGAAGACCGTCCTTTCAGTACCTTTACTGGACGACATCTGGGATGAAGCACTGTCCCTTCTGAAGAATGCCTCCACGGCCCCTGCGAAGAGTGACCGGTACGAGAAGAAGTACCGGGTCCCAGACTCTGCTCCTATGTGCCTCAGGGCGCAGCCATCCCCTGATTCTGTGGCCTCTGCGGCGGCCAAGAAGAAATCGGCTGGGCCGACGGCATCAACTTCCACGTCGCACGACAAAGGGAAGAAACTGGACGCCATGGTACAACAGGGTCACCTCGTCAGCAGCGACGATCATAAAGGCGGTCACCGCCCGCACGATCGTGGCCCGCTACGACAGGGAGCTTTGGTTTAAGATCGCTCCCCTCCTGGACTTCCTCCCAGATGACAAGAGGGCGGAAGCCCTGGAAATCATGCAGGAAGGCGAGGTGGCTTCGGACCACACCATCACGGTGGCCACAGACATCGCTGACGCTGGTTTTCACCAGATGGGCAACAGCGTTTGCCTCCGCTGGCGTGGTTGGCTCAGGGTCACCGACTTCCATCAGGACGTGCAGACCAGGACATGCCCTTCGACCAGAACAACCTGTTCGGCAAGGCAGTGGACGAGTCACTGCATGCCATCAAGGCGGACACCGAGATGGCCTGCGCCTTGGGTTCTCTTCATCAGCGGCGGCCATCCTTTCGGACTGCTGTAGGCAAGTCGCAATGTGCATCCAAAGTATTCAGCGGCAGCTCCTCGTCGTACCGACAAGCGGCCTGCTCCTCGTCTCAAGAAGCCTACAGAGGCCGCAACTAGGCCGGTGGACGCCGTCGTCGTCGCCAAGGAGCCCAAGGGGGCAAAGCCTCGGCGAAGCAAGACTGAACCAGCCGTGATGTTGGGCCCCCACCCAACCTCCCGGTGGGGGCCGGCTGGCAAACTTCGTCAGCGTGTGGAAGTCCATCTCCACTGACCGTTGGGTGCTGGATGCCCTGGCCCATGGGCACACTCTGGAGTTCCAAAAAAGGTGCCCTCAGTTTCCACCAGTGGCCAGGAAGGAAAACCACATTCCACAGCTGCTTCTGGAGGTACGAGCAATGCTGAAAAAGGGCGTGATGGAACTCATCCCAAAGAGACTCCGGGGCTCCGGAGTATACTTGCGGTACTTCCTTGTCCGAAAGAAGACCGGCGGCTGGCGGCCCATTCTAGACCTCCGCCGCCTCAACAAATTCAAAAAAAGCCCAGAAGTTCCGGATGGTCACCCTTCAGCATGTGCTGGGACAACTGGAGGAAGGCGATTTCCTGTTGTCGCTGGACTTGGAGGATGCCTACTTCCACATCCCCATACACAAAGGACATCAAAGGTTTCTGCGCTTCGTGGTCCAGGGGTGGCACTACCAGTTCAAGGCACTGCCCTTCGGTTTGAAATCGGCGTCATAGGGGCTTCACTTAGTACCTGGCACCTGTGGCGGCGCGGCTGCTCCTGCAGGGGATCCACGTCTACCCCTACCTGGACGATTGGCTCATCCGAGCGACCGCACAGTGAGGACCATCCGCCTGCTCACGGAACTGGGGTTCTCAATAAACTTTGCGACGTCCTGCTTGGTGCCATCGCAGGACGCCCTGTTCCTGGGAGCAAGACTCAGTGGCGCGGCTGGCGTCACCGTCGGAGGAGAGGATCAAGGCCATCCTGGGCAAGGTACAACGGCTGTTGACCACAGAGGTTGCCAGGGTGAGGTCCATGAAGTCTCTGCTTGGCTTGATGTCGTCATGCATCTACCTCGTGTGGCTGTGCAGGTTGCGGATGCAGCCTCTGCAGGAATTTCTCGACGGCTTTTGGGTACAAGTGACGGGAGACCTCGAAGACAGGATCTCCCTCAACAAGACCTTCCGTCAGGTGATCCGGTGGTGGGGCGTGGCGGGCATGGACTTCCAGACCCCCGGAGGAGAGGTCTCTTCACATCAACGTCCTGGAACTCTGGGCTGTGTTCTGGGCCCTCAGGTCCTTCCTCCCGTCCCTCAAGGGCAAAGTGGTACGGGTCTTCACCGACAACACCACCACGATGTTCTACATCCGGAAGCAGGAGGGCACCAGATCCCCAGCTCTATCCAAGGCAGCGCAGGACTTGTGGCACTGGGCCGTCGCCCAGGAGGATGTTCCTGGTATCCTTCCACCTGGCAGGAGTAAAGAACACAGTTGCCGACTTGCTCAGCAGGGAGTTGCACGCGTGCCACGAGTGGGAGCTCCGGCAGGACCAAGTGGATCACCTATCCCCAGATAGACCTGTTCGCGACGGCGACGAACACCAAGTGCCGGAGGTTCGCCAGCAGGTTTCCCCAGCTGGGTAGCATGGGCGATGCATTCTCCTTCCCCTGGGACGGCCTGTTCCTCTATGCGTTCCTACCATTGCCGTTGCTTCTGCAACTCATCAGACAACTCCGGATGGTCCCGGTGCAAGATGATCCTCGTCGCACCAGCGTGGCCGAGGCAGATGTGGTGCCCGGACCTTCTGGACATGTCGGCGTCCCCCTCAGTCAAACTACCGGCGGACGCAGATCTTCTCGCCAGGGAAGGAGCCGCAATCCTGCACCACGACCCAGGATCACTGAACCTACAGGCCTGGCTCTTGCAGCATTAGAGTTTGGAAACTACGATATCCTGGCAGACTGCAAGGAGGTACTTGCCAAGGCCAGGGCGTCCTCAACTCTTAAGTGCTATAGACACAAATGGAAGAGGTTCTCTGTCTGGTGCCGTGCAGAGATGATCAACCCTCTACAGATAAGGGCCCTCAAGTGCTGCCGTACTTGCTGTCGCTGGCCAAGGTGGGGCTGGCGCATGCATCCATCAAAATTAATCTGGCGGTCATTCCCCGCTAAACCAGAACTGTGGTGGTTCTCGCTGTGGTCGCACCGCCTGGTAAAGGAGTTCATGAAAGGATTGTTCCGCTGGTGAAGTCTCCGGCCCGGCGTGGCTGCTCAACGTGGTGCTGACCAGGCTCATGGGCCTCCATTCGAGCCTCTGCATTCGGCGATACTGAAGTTTCTATTGTGGAAGACAGCGTTTCTTGTGGCCATCACCTCCGCACGACGAGTGGGAGAGATCCGGGCCCCCTCCTGTAAACCTCCATATCTGACATTCCACAAGACGAGGGTAGTGCTGAGGACGCACCCCTCCTTCATGCCCAAGGTGCCGTCGGACTTCCATCTCAACTAGCCCTTGGTGTTACCGGTTTTGTTCCCGTCGCCTTCGTTGCCGGCTGAGAGGACTTTGCACTCGCTGGATGTGGTTAGAGCACTGAAGTTCTACGTGGACCGCACAAAGAGTTTTCGGAAGACCCAGCTGTTTGTGAACTTTGGCGCTGTGAACCAGGTTGTCAAACTGAGCGTTGCCCGGCCGTCCGAGGCCCCATTCGACCAGAGCGATCGCTGCTACTACGGCGTTCCTGTCTGGTGTGCCCCTGCTGGACATCTGCAGGGCTGCTACGTGGAGGTCGACACACACCTTCATGAGATTCTACTATGTCGACTGGGACTCCAGTGTGGAGTACAGAGTCGGCTAGGCAGTGCTGCGCAACCTGTTCGCTTGACGGTGAGCCTGGTGAGAAGGTAAGAGATGCTTAATGTTGAGTTGTTGAAATGCTTAATGTCGAGCCTTGCCACCTCCCGTGGTTGTGCATGTGTGTACTGCTATGTTTTCTTGTATTCATGAGCATGTGAATCCATGCCAGACCCCGTGCTGGAGAGGGAACAAGTTACTTACCTGTAACTGTTGTTCTCCAGCATGGATCTGGCATGGATTCACATGCGAACCCTCCCTCCAACCCGTCTGCGGCTCTTCTCTTGGTCCTTCTGCCACTTTACGTGCTACCAAATCTGAAGATGACTGCCAGAGGAGGGGCTTAGGTAGAGGGCAGTCATTGGCTGGGGGCAGTATGACCCAGAGACTAGTGATTGGTTATTAGTAGAAAGACAGTTCAGAAACAAAACTGAAACAGGTTTTTTCTTTACCAAGGATTCCCAGCCTGACGACAGGGAATATTCATGAGCATGTGAATCCATGCCAGACCCATGCTGGAGAACAACAGTTACAGGTAAGTAACTTGTTCCTTATGCAGGACTGGTTGGTGTCACTAGACCTTCAGGATGCCTACTTCCTCATTCCGATTAATCAGAGACACAGGAAGTACTTGAGGTTAATGATCGGTCAACTGCATTACCAATTCAAGGTCCTGCCATTAGGTCTAACCTCAGCGCCAAGGGTTTTCACCATGTTGTTTGTGGTGGTGGGGGCTTGCCTCAGGGTGGAGGGCATCCATGTCTTTCCCTACCTGAACGACTGGCTCATCTAATTTCGTTCACTGAGTCTAGAGTTGCAGCATCGTCTCTGCACTTGCACCCTTTTGCACAATCTGGGCACTTCCTTGAACTACAAAAAGTCTCAAGTTTTGCCGTCCCAGTCTCTCTGATTCATCTGAGCAGTCTTGGACACTCATCAAGGCAAGGCATTACCATCAGAGGACAGAGTGACAAACATCTATTGGATGGTACATGTCCTTCAGTTTCCAGGAGCGAGTCCCATCCTCGGCCTTCATGTGCCTACTAGGTCTCATGACTTGCTGCATCTGTGTGATGGCAAAGGCGAGGCTGCACATGAGGTTGCTTCAGTGACTTCTTCATTGTCAATGGGCGCAGATTCAGGGCCACATGTCGGACCTTTTACAGGTCTCCGACCAGGTGACTCAGGATCTAGCGTGGTGGGCCGTGCAAGGCAAGTTGTGGTCATGGATGCATCTCTTGACTAATTGGGGCGCTCACCTGTCGGATCTGACAGTGTGTGGACTTTGGTCTCCCACAGAATCTCGGAAACACATCTACTGCGGCCCAGAGCTACAGTCTCATTGCTTCTCTGCACAGATACAAGGACCAAACACCACCTTGCTTGTTAATGTAGTGCATGGCCACTGTTATGTCTGTCAGGAACCCCACAGGCTCACAGTTCACAGGACAACACACTGGCCATGCACTACCTTAAAAAGCTCTGTAGTGTTTGGTATTTGCCTCTGTGCAGAGAAGCAATGGGACTGTGGTTCTGGGCTCTGGAGAACAGCATCCCTCTGATGGCAGCTCATCTGGCCGAAAGAGAGAGTGTCGCAGCAAATGCCTTGAGCAGACAACTGCCGGCCTTCTTTGAGTGGGAGCTCTGTTTGGAAGTTCTGAAGTAAATCTTATCCTGTTGAGGGACTCCTCAAGTGGACCTCTTTGCTTCCAGTGTCAACAGGAAGTGTGAGTGGTTTTGCTACAGAGTACTTCTTCGTCCGGGAGCTCTGGGGGAGGCTCTCATGGTCGGATAGACGTTCCTGCCAATCCCTGTGCTTCTGCTTGTTCTAAGGAGATTGCACCTGTTCGGAATCACACTGATTCTGATCGCTCTGAACTGGGCCCAGAGAAGTGGTATCTTGAGCTGCTGGACATGGTCATCTGCCCTCCTTGGTGCCTTCTGAGGCCAGTGGATTGCTCTCACAGTCGGAGGGGCGAATGCGCCACCCAAAACTCAGCAGCCTGAACCTTCATGCTTGGCTACTAAGAGGCTGACATGCATGGAGTGAGACTTGACGGACAGCTTCCTCAGTGTACTCCTTTCAGCTCAGTGTCTCACCCTGAAGTCTATTTATGCCTGCAGATGGTGTACATTTTTGACTTGGTGCCAGGAGAGCGATCTGGACCATTTATCCTGTCCTTTATCACCTGTGTTGGAATTTCTGCTGTCTTTGGCCCATGTGGGCTTGCAGGTTGGCACTGTAAAGTGTTACCTTGTCTCTATTTCGGTGTTCAAGAGCTCCTTGAAACAGGACTTGTTTTTTACAATCCCCACTGTCATGCAATTCTTGCAGGGCTTGTAACCAGTTTCCTCCCTGCCATTTTTTGGTTCCGACGTGGGATTTTATTTTAGTTTTAACGTTTCTTATGAGTTCTCCGGTTGATTCCCTTCATTCCAGTTCTATTAGATTACTCAACCTTTAGGTGATTTTACTGGTTGCCATCACTTCCATGAGGTAGGTGAGTGAGCTCCAGGCATTGTCTGTTTTACCTTCCTATTTGTTTTTTTTCTAAAGAGAAGGTGACTTTCAGAGTGTTTGTTTGTTTGTTTGTTTGTTTATTTGCATTGCGCGCCAGACTCAAGGGTAACCGGGTGCAGTGAAAAGAATATATGAGGCTTACAATGTTACATAGAATTGCAGTGTTACAGCGAATTACAATGTTACATAGGATTACAGTGTTAAATAATTTACAGTGAGGGTATATACAGATTTTGTCGCACGTCTCAAGGACGGTTGAGGAAATGCTAAGGAACAAGTCGGTTGGTTATGTACAGTGTTAATGTGAAAATTTACAGTAGTGATATATCTTTGATGGTACATATATACATTCAGATAAATAACATAACACAAATTAAAGTCTTTCAAAACCTTACATGTTGTTGTCATTGAGGCGTTTGATAAGATTCGTTCTAAAGTGTGGGAAAGGTTGGTCTGATCTCAGGTTATGTGGCATGGCATTCCACCATTTAGCGGCTAGCAAAGGGAAGCTTGTGCCGCCAATTTTAGCAAGTTTAAATCTTGGAATTACCAGACAGTTGGAATTGGGAGTTCTTGTAGGCCTGCTAGAGATTTTTCTTTTTATTTTGTCCATCAGATAACTGGGAGCAGCGTTATTGAGGGCTTTGTACGTCAAGGAGAGCATTTTTAGGTGGATTTTATTGTCGGTGGAGAGCCATTTGTATTGTTGTCTAGTGGAGGAGATATGTTCCCTTTTGTTTATGCCTAAGGCGGCTCTGAGGGCATTGTTTTGTAGGATTTGTAGCCTTTTGGTGATAGTTTTGTTAGCGCCACTGTAAAGGGCATTGCAATAATCAAGTCGTGATAGTATTAAGGCTCTCGCTAGGATCATGCAACTATTATTAGATAAGAAAGGTTTACCTGCTTTTATTAATTTACAGGTATAAGCTGTAGTGGAAGCTAAGGAGTTAACTTGTTTGGTGAAAGACATAGTGGAGTCGAGATAGAAGCCTAGTGTTTTTACTTCACTCGAAACCTTGATGCTATTGCCATCTATGTTAAACATGGAATAGTCCTTGCCTAACTTGTTGATATTGGCCTGCGTGCCCAGAATGATCAGCTCAGTCTTATCATTCAGGCAGAGGCCATGTGATGCCATCCATGCCTGAATAATGAGGTACAGTGAGACCCTCCTTTCTGGCAGAAATGGTCTCGGATTTCCATCTCTCTCAGAAGATCCATCATCCAGAGTTTTTTCCTCCACCTCACCCTTCCAAGGCAGAGGAACAATTGCTTTGGCTGGACCCTGTGCAGGCCCTTAAATTCTACGTCTCTCGTACCAGAAAGGCTAGGAAAGATGACCAGATGATGGTTGGTTATGCTGGTGGTTTTGCTGGCAGGCATGTCAACAAACAGTCCCTGTCAAGGTGGATCATTCTCTGCATCTCAGAATGCTGCAGCCTGGTTGGGGAAGGATGTGCCTGAGGATCTCGGAGCCCATTCTACCAGAGGATTGGCGGCCACTTATGCCCTGCAGAAGCGCGTCCCTGTCCTAGACCTTTTCCAGGCAGAAACATGGATGTCTTTGCACACGTTTGCTAAGCATTACTACTTGGATAGTCTTGCGGGACAGGATGCCTGTTTTGGTAGGGCAGTCCTCCAGAGTTTTCTGGCTTAGGTGCTGTTTTTGCTTTCTCCCTCCTCCAGATTAATGTAATGCTTTGGAAGTCTATCATGGATGAGGAATCTGTAGGACAAAATAATCTATTCGAAGAACAAATCACTTCTCTCTCTGCAATGTTCTTTCTGATGGATGTTTCTCCCACAGATTCCTCGTTGCCCTCCCTACCTGCCCCTCTTGGTGGAATGCTAGTACACCATGGGTTCTATGGCCCCTCAGCGTCGGAGTGATTGGGGCGCGGCACCACGGGAAGTCACTGAGCCCGGCACATCAATATATAATGACCCTGACGTAATGTGTCCGCCACAGGGAGCGTAGAGGCGTTGGACGGAGGCAACAGGAGGCCGCGTTGATCGCTGTGGCGGTTTGTAAAACAAGTTTTTGCTATCTGAGATAGTTATCAATAGATCTCGCAAAATAATCCATTAATGAGTTGTCAAATATCAAAATGTTATTCAAAGCTTTTGAAAGTGGCCCCATGCACAGCTGTGTTCAATTCGAGGAAGGTGTGGTTTATATGGGAATTAAATTGATATGTTGCAAAGTTAAGACCACATTCTTTCCCCACAATTTGTTTTCACTCATAAGTTTACTCAACATGAGAAATCACAGATATTAAGCAAATGTGTTTATGGCTTACCATGTAATATTATGTTCCAAAAGATACTGCACACCCTAATCAAAGCAATGTCGTTATTTATTTTGTTTGTGGCTCAACCTAGTCAGAGATCTCCACAGAGTATGGTCAGGTTTGTTGGGACACTAACATTAAAATAGGTATGTGGACTCTTGGGAATTGATTTCCATCACTGTGAATAGAGATGAATAGTGTGCAAAGTAGATGTTTAAATTGTTACCCAAGTTATACTCAAATGGGATGTTTTCCCAAATACATATTTGAAGGCTTGGACTTTGTAAGTCTCCCAGACATGCAGAAGAAGGTGTCAAGAACTCTAACTTGAAAATTGATTCATTGCATAAATGCTGTAAGATACTGAAACATTTTAATGATGTTTTAATTTATGTACTGTTACAAAATGAATGAAAATATAAAAATCAAAAAACAATGTTAACACTTTTTTCTATAATTTCTACAGTTTAACGTTAGAACAAAAAGAGCTCTGCCGTTGCAGATTTAAACTATTAACTTACTTAGATCGACTCTCGACATATGAGGTGAGAATGTTAGAATGTTGAAATGTGCATTTATTTGGCTGATATATGTTGTACTTCTTACTTTCTTACACATTTTTTTCACTTTCGGCTTGAAGGTAAATTGTCCGGTTATGATTAAAACAATTTTGTTTTTCAACTCCATCAGCTTTGTTAAGCTTACGTTTGCTTGGTTTCACTGTATTTGATTTTATTCTAGCATTTAAATGATTTGTGATGGCTTCTTTGAAAGGGCACACAATAGCAAAGCGGCTATTCTTCAGCAGCTATGTTCTATGCAAAAAGTATGGAACTAGCAAGAAAATTGAGAATCATGAGTGCCCTCCTACCAGCCTAGGACTTGTAAGTATTGATGAAGAAGATGAAACCGGGCTGGCTCATTTGTCGGATCTTATGTGTAATGTGAGACACCTGAAGGGTATCCTCACTCCTAAACCCCCTGGATCTTCTTCTCAGGTGGCCAGGGAAAGGCCAATGCTTTTGGATCCTGACCCTGTGGGTGGAGAACCGAGGGAGGATTACCTGGTTTGAGGGTCCTCCGAGATTGGGGCTGGGTACCTACAGGCGAGATATGGTATCCCTCTTTCCCTATAGATGACCAACCTAGCCCTACCCCAACCTTTATGGGCTACAAGACCTCTCCCCTCATTTCACTGCATTTAAAGTACTGGGACAAGGAAGAGGAGACTAAGCGTAATGAACACTACACCTTCATTTAACCATTCTGGTACTGCGATGAGGAAGATGCCTGCAGAGGATGGCGAGAGTCAGGAATGTCCCCTTAATCATGGTCAGGCAAACCTAATGAAGGATCTACACCTGCAGCCTGTAAAGGGGTTTTAGGTGTATAAAGAGAGAGCCAGAGTACACCTTTGGGAGAATCAGGGAGGCCTGTGGGGAGGGAACCACCAGAGAACCTTTTTTTCACAGGATGCAGCCGTTGTGGGACCTGTGGAGGTGCCAGGACGATGGCATGCAGCCCAGAGACAGAGCCTCCATGCCGAGTAATCAGCAGCCAGAGCTGCGAAGTGTAGAATATAGCAGGACGCCATCGGCATCCACCCCAAGGCAGTGGAGCAACCAGTGTGTGCCAGGAAGACCTTGGTGTGCGAGCAGTGCTCGCAGGAGCTGGCACACCAACCAGAGAAGCAGGAAAGAAGCATCTGGAGCTGCAGAGGAACAGCGCCGAAGACTGTTGAGTGTTGGGGAGAGACACCCGACAACCAGGGGCGTTCCTAGCAGGCTGTGACCAGACAATGAATTAACGGCTTGAATGGAAACTTGAAATTAAGCATGTTGAATCCATATTGAATACTGAAGTGAATGAAAACTTGAAATTTAGCATATTGAATGTATGTTGAATGCCAAACTGAATGAAACCTTACAATTAAGCTTATGGAATCTGGAATTTATGGGGAAAAGCAGATAACAGAGAATAGCCAAAGAGAAAGTGTACATATGATTTCCTCTCAACAAGCAGTTGCACCACACTGGCAAGAGCACTTGTGCTGTCCAAGTTGGACTACTGCAAAGCGCTATACCTTGGGTCAAATAAACATATCACCAGGTGTTAGGGAGAATTCTCATTCTATGGCTAATTTCCCTTACCTATAGAGTCCCCCAGCAGCTTTGCTGGATTTGAGGGGTTTATTTTTTTTCTCCTGCTAAGAGTGAGACCCTTTTTTCCCACTCTTAGACAGATTGCTAGTGTATGTTTTATCTTATGTGCTTATGGTCTGTGGGGATTTTCTCACCCCTATAGGATTCATCTTTTTACATGTGTGGTACACAGCACCCTCCGTGCCGTACCACAGGGATGTCGTAGCGACCCCCAAACATAGACTTCATACCCTGGGACTGACTACTGTCTCCCAGGGCATGTAAAGTCCCTATTGAAGTCAATCTTTATGAACAAAACCAGTACAAACATCTTAATATGGAAGTACTGGAAAGGTTTAATAGTTTTTCCCTAGTGTTCATTTTCGAGGGGGTACCGTACAGTCCCTCTCTCAAAAGTTTCAGGCTGGTGGAAGTGGTTTCTACCATAAATATTCGACCGCAAATATTTTCCTATGGGATTTTCCCATTGTTCGAGGCTACCACTTTTACTGACAGCCTCTAAAATACCGCCGGTTTATTTTAATATTAACTTTACTACGGTAGGTTTTTATTGCCAGAACTTTGATTTAATTTCTTTCTCGTGTCTTTCTCTATATTCCTAACCTAGGTCAGGGATCCTTTGTTCGTCCTTTTGGCGGGCTTCTGCCTAGAATCCCTCCTCTAGGCGCCACTGAGTCTGGGGTAGACAGGATGAGTGGGAGGGGGAATAGGCACCCCAAGTCGCACTCTGCCCTGATAGGCTGGGGGGTTCTCCCGCCGGGAGAGCCACCCCACTGTGTGAGTAACAGCTGTATGAATGGGGGTCTTGCTGCATAAAAGCAGGGTCCTGAGGACTGGAGGACAAGACGTCGCCACTGGAACTAAGAAGCCGAAGAGGAGAGAAGCCAAATCATCTGCAACAACTGAACCACTGGTGAAGCCCTGCTGCAGCGTCTCGCCACTTTTCTCCACACGACGAGAGAAGATCTTCATCTGCAAGAGCCTTCTTCCCTTGAGCTGGTGGGGCCAACCAGTTTGCCAATCGCCTTCCAAGACCTGCCTTGGTCGAATCGCCAGTGCCCTGCACTCGGTGACCGGATAGCCAGGCACCACCCGTCCACCACATCCACGATTTATAGGAGCGTACCTTTTAATCCATTTCGGCATCACCGCGGCTGGCTTCTTCCCTGGGCAATGCAGTAACTCGAACCTTCCTCCACAACGAGAGCCTCTCTTCCTCTGCTGGACAACACAAACTGCCAGGAACCGCCGCCACCACAGGAGCCGCTTCCACTTTTTCAGGTACATTGTTCCGCCAGGCCTCCCGTTTCACGGGGTACTGCTAAAGGTGTTTGAAATCCTTTACCGACCTCCTGGGTTGGCCGCCCCTATCGACTAACATTATCGTTTACCTTGTACACCCTCCTTTTGAATCGTTAAACCAAAGACTTGACTGCATGTACTAGAACATTTTGATCCTGGGCACATTGCCCTGTACCACTAATTCTGGCATAGGCCTATTGACTTTGGCTAAATCTGTTACAACTACCTTCACTAGATTGCTTTTCATCCTCAACTGTGTTGGTGCACCAGAAACTCTTATAACCACTCTTCCTTCCCTCTTAAGTATTGTTGAAGTGCCATTTTGCTCGGTTTTCACCCATGTATGACTATTGCTAAAGTGCTACTTTGCCTAAACCTGTTCACAATCCACTTGGGAAGTGTTGCTAGAGTGTTTAAGAGGTCAACTCTGTATAACTTGTCCTTTCCCTCCCTTTTGGGAAATTGTTAGAGTGCCATTTCTGCTTAGTTTATACTGTGCCATTTTGCTCAGTTTTCACTCTGGCTCAAACTTGTCTACAATTTAATTAGGGAGTTGTGTATATTTTTCGTGACTATTTTAACTTGCTTTAATACTTGTGATTGATGTGTTGAATTGGAAGTGTGTAAAATAAATATATATATATTCTTTTTAATACAAAGCTTTGGTCAGTGTTTCCTGGTACCATAGTACTGTAGTACTATTGTGTGAACCCTGAATACTGCTCATCTCCCTCTTGAGATAAGTCTGACTGCTTAGCCACAGCTACCAACTAAATCTTTGTGGTACAGACTGATACCAAAGGGGATTTATTGCATATAACTGTAGTCTTAATCTTCTGTAGTGCTCCCTAAGGGAACTGCACAGGATTCTGCCTAACACCAGGAAAATTCAAATACTTCAAAATAACGCCCTGAAAGCAGCGTTAGGAATGACCAAGAGAGAACATATCTCGACAGCAAGGAGACAGTCTAACTGGCTTTCCACCATTGATAAAATTAGACTAAAAACTGCTTCACTAACATTCAAGTGCCTTAATAATGCAGCACCTCGTTACTTGACAGAGAGGTTCAATAGAAGACCTACACTCCGACCTACCAGAATGGCCTACACAAACTGCCTGACAGTCCCCTCCTTCAAAATGAGGACAAACGGCAGTAACGGCTTCCCCGTCAAAGCTGCCCAACTTTTGAACTCCCTCCCACCTATCCTCAGGGCAGACCAAACCTACCCACTTTTCAGACTAAATATCAACTGGCTTAAAGAAAATGATATTTAAACATCAGTATGACCCTCTAATCCTTTACACCTCTCACTTCATGGAGACCATCTAGCTTAACAGGCCGATTCATGGAATAATTAGCGCGGCGCAAGTGGGCAAAAACGTGCGATTCGCAGTGGAATAGCGAAAATCGCAGTGCAAGTGCGAAAATCGCACGAAAAGCAGCGCACATCGATTCATGGAAGTCCGTGCGCGAGAAAACCAGCGGATGTGCGATAAAAAAGTGCACGGCGCACGTTGGCGCACAGGCCATCAAACAGCGTGCGCCAGGTCACAGCGAAAATCGCACAGGCCAGAGCGAAAATCGCACATAGCGCGGCGCACGCAACAAAAGTAGGCGGAACACGGGGCGTACCACTCGGAATGGGGAACAACTTGCCAAAATGTGGGCGTCACGGGGGAAGCACAGGGTACAAGTGCGCGGAACGCCCACACGCTCGCCTACAACACGTATTCATGGAATAGAATAGGGCAAAAAAGCGCACGCTCAAACCAGCGCACAGGCACAAACACGACCGCCACAAGAAAGCAGGCGGTAGCGTCTCTGCGCCTGGAAGAAATGTGCGCCAAAAGGTGCGCCAACAAATAGCACCTATATACAGCCATGATGAATGCCCAATACTGTGGCCCTCCAGGACAAATGACGTTCAAAGGGGTACCCACAAACACAGACACGCGCTGACAGAAAAAAAACGTGTGCGTGTATACCGGGGTGCGCGGGAAGTCTCGCACGCGAATTGGCCGGGTACGTGGATTACAGGGGTGCGCGGGAAGTTCCACACGCGATTAGGCAGGGTACGTGGATTGCAGGGGTGCGCGGTAAGTTCCACACGTGATTAGGCAGGGTACGTGGATTTCAGGGGTGATCGGGAAGTTCCACACGCGATTTGGCCGGGTACGTGGATTTCAGGGGTGCGCGGGAAGTTCCACACGCGATTAGTCAGGGTACGTGGATTACAGGGGTGCGCGGGAAGTTCCACACGCGATTTGGCCGGGTACGTGGATTTCAGGGGTGCGCAGGAAGTTCCACACGCGATTAGGCAGGGTACGTGGATTGCAGGGGTGCGCGGGAAGTTCCACACGCGATTTGGCCGTGTACGTGGATTTCAGGGGTGCGCGGGAAGTACCACACGCGATTTGTCAGGGTACGTGGATTTCAGGGGTGCGCGGGAAGTTCCACACACGATTTGGCCGGGTACGTGGATTTCAGGGGTGCGCGGGAAGTTCCACACGCGATTAGGCAGGGTACGTGGATTGCAGGGGTGCGCGGGAAGTTCCACACGCGATTTTGGCTGTGTGCTCCCAGGTATTACCTGTACACCCTCCACGGCCCCTGCAGGCAGCACACACCACAGGGGACTAGCCTGCACACCTGCTCATGTCACCCACCACCCCCAGCCACCAGGGGCACCCTCCACCAGGCCCCCACCCATGTCACCCACCACCCCCACACCCCAGCCACCAGGGGCAGCCTCCACCAGGCCCCCACCCATGTCCAACCCATGTCTCCCACCCCCCAGCCACCAGGGGCACCCTCCACCAGGCCCCCACCCATGTCACCCACCACCCCCACCCCCCAGCAGTGCAGGGGCATCCTCCACCAGGCCCCCACCCATGTCTCCCACCACCCCCACCCCCCAGCCACCAGGGGCAGCCTCCACCAGGCCCCCACCCATGTCTCCCCCCACCCCCCAGGGGCACCATCCACCAGGCCCCGACCCATGTCTCCCACCACCCCCACCCCCCAGCACTGTGGGGCACCTGCCAGCAGGCCCCCACCCATGTCCAACCCATGTCTCCCACCCCCCAGCCACCAGGGGCTCCCTCCACCAGGCCCCCACCCATGTCACCCACCACCCCCACCCCCCAGCACTGTGGGGCACCTGCCAGCAGGCCCCCACCCATGTCCAACCCATGTCTCCCACCACCCCACCCCCCAGCCACCAGGGGCACCCTCCACCAGGCCCCCACCCATGTCACCCACCACCCCCACCCCCCAGCAGTGCAGGGGCATCCTCCACCAGGCCCCCACCCATGTCTCCCACCCCCCCCACCCCCCAGCAGTGCAGGGGCATCCTCCACCAGGCCCCCACCCATGTCTCCCACCACCCCCACCCCCCAGCCACCAGGGGCACCCTCCACCAGGCCCCCACCCATGTCACCCACCACCCCCACACCCCAGCCACCAGGGGCAGCCTCCACCAGGCCCCCACCCATGTCCAACCCATGTCTCCCACCACCCCCAGCCACCAGGGGCACCCTCCACCAGGCCCCCACCCATGTCACCCACCACCCCCACCCCCCAGCAGTGCAGGGGCATCCTCCACCAGGCCCCCACCCATGTCTCCCACCACCCCCACCCCCCAGCCACCAGGGGCAGCCTCCACCAGGCCCCCACCCATGTCTCCCAACACCCCCACCCCCCAGCCACCAGGGGCACCCTCCACCAGGCCCCCACCCATGTCTCCCACCACCCCCACCCCCCAGCACTGTGGGGCACCTGCCAGCAGGCCCCCACCCATGTCCAACCCATGTCTCCCACCACCCCCACCCCCCAGCCACCAGAGGCACCCTCCACCAGGCCCCCACCCATGTCACCCACCACCCCCACCCCCCAGCACTGTGGGGCACCTGCCAGCAGGCCCCCACCCATGTCCAACCCATGTCTCCCACCACCCCCACCCCCCAGCCACCAGGGGCACCCTCCACCAGGCCCCCACCCATGTCAGCCACCACCCCCACCCCCCAGCAGTGCAGGGGCATCCTCCACCAGGCCCCCACCCATGTCTCCCACCACCCCCACCCCCAGCAGTGCAGGGGCATCCTCCACCAGGCCCCCACCCATGTCACCCACCACCCCCCAGCCACCAGGGGCACCCTCCACCAGGCCCCCACCCATGTCTCCCACCACCCCCACCCCCCAGCCACCAGGGGCACCCTCCACCAGGCCCCCCACCCATGTCTCCCACCACCCCCACCCCCCAGCACTGTGGGGCACCTGCCAGCAGGCCCCCACCCATGTCCAACCCATGTCTCCCACCACCCCCACCCCCCAGCCACCAGGGGCACCCTCCACCAGGCCCCCACCCATGTCTCCCACCACCCCCACCCCCCAGCCACCAGGGGCACCCTCCACCAGGCCCCCACCCATGTCGTCCCACCACCCCCACCCCCCAGCCACCAGGGGCACCCTCCACCAGGCCCCCACCCATGTCTCCCACCACCCCCACCCCCCAGCAGTGCAGGGGCATCCTCCACCAGGCCCCCACCCATGTCTCCCACCACCCCCACCCCCCAGCCACCAGGGGCACCCTCCACCAGGCCCCCACCCATGTCTCCCACCCCCCAGCACTGTGGGGCACCTGCCAGCAGGCCCCCACCCATGTCCAACCCATGTCTCCCACCACCCCCACCCCCCAGCCACCAGGGGCACCCTCCACCAGACCCCCACCCATGTCTCCCACCACCCCCACCCCCCAGCCACCAGGGGCACCCTCCACCAGGCCCCCACCCATGTCGTCCCACCACCCCCACCCCCCAGCCACCAGGGGCACCCTCCACCAGGCCCCCACCCATGTCTCCCACCACCCCCACCCCCCAGCCACCAGGGGCACCCTCCACCAGGCCCCCACCCATGTCTCCCACCACCCCCACCCCCCAGCACTGTGGGGCACCTGCCAGCAGGCCCCCACCCATGTCCAACCCATGTCTCCCACCACCCCCACCGACCAGCCACCAGGGGCACCCTCCACCAGGCCCCCACCCATGTCACCCACCACCCCCACCCCCAGCAGTGCAGGGGCATCCTCCACCAGGCCCCCACCCATGTCACCCACCACCCCCACCCCCCAGCCACCAGGGGCACCCTCCACCAGGCCCCCACCCATGTCTCCCACCACCCCCACCCCCCAGCAGTGCAGGGGCATCCTCCACCAGGCCCCCACCCATGTCTCCCACCACCCCCACCCCCCAGCACTGTGGGGCACCTGCCAGCAGGCCCCCACCCATGTCCAACCCATGTCTCCCACCACCCCCACCCCCCAGCCACCAGGGGCACCCTCCACCAGGCCCCCACCCATGTCACCCACCACCCCCACCCCCCAGCAGTGCAGGGGCATCCTCCACCAGGCCCCCACCCATGTCACCCACCACCCCCACCCCCCAGCCACCAGGGGCACCCTCCACCAGGCCCCCACCCATGTCACCCACCACCCCCACCCCCCAGCCACCAGGGGCACCCTCCACCAGGCCCCCACCCATGTCTCCCACCACCCCCACCCCCCAGCAGTGCAGGGGCATCCTCCACCAGGCCCCCACCCATGTCACCCACCACCCCCACCCCCCAGCCACCAGGGGCACCCTCCATCAGGCCCCCACCCATGTCACCCACCACCCCCACCCCCCAGCACTGTGGGGCACCTGCCAGCAGGCCCCCACCCATGTCCAACCCATGTCTCCCACCACCCCCACCCCCCAGCCACCAGGGGCACCCTCCACCAGGCCCCCACCCATGTCACCCACCACCCCCACCCCCCAGCAGTGCAGGGGCATCCTCCACCAGGCCCCCACCCATGTCTCCCACCACCCCCACCCCCAGCAGTGCAGGGGCATCCTCCACCAGGCCCCCACCCATGTCACCCACCACCCCCCAGCCACCAGGGGCACCCTCCACCAGGCCCCCACCCATGTCTCCCACCACCCCCACCCCCCAGCCACCAGGGGCACCCTCCACCAGGCCCCCACCCATGTCTCCCACCACCCCCACCCCCCAGCACTGTGGGGCACCTGCCAGCAGGCCCCCACCCATGTCCAACCCATGTCTCCCACCACCCCCACCCCCCAGCCACCAGGGGCACCCTCCACCAGGCCCCCACCCATGTCTCCCACCACCCCCACCCCCCAGCCACCAGGGGCACCCTCCACCAGGCCCCCACCCATGTCGTCCCACCACCCCCACCCCCCAGCCACCAGGGGCACCCTCCACCAGGCCCCCACCCATGTCTCCCACCACCCCCACCCCCCAGCAGTGCAGGGGCATCCTCCACCAGGCCCCCACCCATGTCTCCCACCACCCCCACCCCCCAGCCACCAGGGGCACCCTCCACCAGGCCCCCACCCATGTCTCCCACCCCCCAGCACTGTGGGGCACCTGCCAGCAGGCCCCCACCCATGTCCAACCCATGTCTCCCACCACCCCCACCCCCCAGCCACCAGGGGCACCCTCCACCAGGCCCCCACCCATGTCTCCCACCACCCCCACCCCCCAGCCACCAGGGGCACCCTCCACCAGGCCCCCACCCATGTCGTCCCACCACCCCCACCCCCCAGCCACCAGGGGCACCCTCCACCAGGCCCCCACCCATGTCTCCCACCACCCCCACCCCCCAGCCACCAGGGGCACCCTCCACCAGGCCCCCACCCATGTCTCCCACCACCCCCACCCCCCAGCACTGTGGGGCACCTGCCAGCAGGCCCCCACCCATGTCCAACCCATGTCTCCCACCACCCCCACCCCCCAGCCACCAGGGGCACCCTCCACCAGGCCCCCACCCATGTCACCCACCACCCCCACCCCCCAGCAGTGCAGGGGCATCCTCCACCAGGCCCCCACCCATGTCTCCCACCACCCCCACCCCCAGCAGTGCAGGGGCATCCTCCACCAGGCCCCCACCCATGTCACCCACCACCCCCCAGCCACCAGGGGCACCCTCCACCAGGCCCCCACCCATGTCTCCCACCACCCCCACCCCCAGCCACCAGGGGCACCCTCCACCAGGCCCCCACCCATGTCTCCCACCACCCCCACCCCCCAGCACTGTGGGGCACCTGCCAGCAGGCCCCCACCCATGTCCAACCCATGTCTCCCACCACCCCCACCCCCCAGCCACCAGGGGCGCCCTCCACCAGGCCCCCACCCATGTCTCCCACCACCCCCACCCCCCAGCCACCAGGGGCACCCTCCACCAGGCCCCCACCCATGTCGTCCCACCACCCCCACCCCCCAGCCACCAGGGGCACCCTCCACCAGGCCCCCACCCATGTCTCCCACCACCCCCACCCCCCAGCAGTGCAGGGGCATCCACCACCAGGCCCCCACCCATGTCTCCCACCACCCCCACCCCCCAGCCACCAGGGGCACCCTCCACCAGGCCCCCACCCATGTCTCCCACCCCCTAGCACTGTGGGGCACCTGCCAGCAGGCCCCCACCCATGTCCAACCCATGTCTCCCACCACCCCCACCCCCCAGCCACCAGGGGCACCCTCCACCAGGCCCCCACCCATGTCTCCCACCACCCCCACCCCCCAGCCACCAGGGGCACCCTCCACCAGGCCCCCACCCATGTCGTCCCACCACCCCCACCCCCCAGCCACCAGGGGCACCCTCCACCAGGCCCCCACCCATGTCTCCCACCACCCCCACCCCCCAGCCACCAGGGGCACCCTCCACCAGGCCCCCACCCATGTCTCCCACCACCCCCACCCCCCAGCACTGTGGGGCACCTGCCAGCAGGCCCCCACCCATGTCCAACCCATGTCTCCCACCACCCCCACCGACCAGCCACCAGGGGCACCCTCCACCAGGCCCCCACCCATGTCACCCACCAGCCCCACCCCCAGCAGTGCAGGGGCATCCTCCACCAGGCCCCCACCCATGTCACCCACCACCCCCACCCCCCAGCCACCAGGGGCACCCTCCACCAGGCCCCCACCCATGTCTCCCACCACCCCCACCCCCCAGCAGTGCAGGGGCATCCTCCACCAGGCCCCCACCCATGTCTCCCACCACCCCCACCCCCCAGCACTGTGGGGCACCTGCCAGCAGGCCCCCACCCATGTCCAACCCATGTCTCCCACCACCCCCACCCCCCAGCCACCAGGGGCACCCTCCACCAGGCCCCCACCCATGTCACCCACCACCCCCACCCCCCAGCAGTGCAGGGGCATCCTCCACCAGGCCCCCACCCATGTCACCCACCACCCCCACCCCCCAGCCACCAGGGGCACCCTCCACCAGGCCCCCACCCATGTCACCCACCACCCCCACCCCCCAGCCACCAGGGGCACCCTCCACCAGGCCCCCACCCATGTCTCCCACCACCCCCACCCCCCAGCAGTGCAGGGGCATCCTCCTCCAGGCCCCCACCCATGTCACCCACCACCCCCACCCCCCAGCCACCAGGGGCACCCTCCACCAGGCCCCCACCCATGTCTCCCACCACCCCCACCCCCCAGCCACCAGGGGCACCCTCCACCAGGCCCCCACCCATGTCACCCACCACCCCCAGCCACCAGGGGCACCCTCCACCAGGCCCCCACCCATGTCACCCACCACCCCCACCCCCCAGCCACCAGGGGCACCCTCCACTCCACCAGGCCCCCACCCATGTCTCCCACCACCCCCACCCCCCAGCAGTGCAGGGGCATCCTCCACCAGGCCCCCACCCATGTCACCCACCACCCCCCACCCCCCAGCCACCAGGGGCACCCTCCACCAGGCCCCCACCCATGTCTCCCACCACCCCCACCCCCCAGCACTGTGGGGCACCTGCCAGCAGGCCCCCACCCATGTCCAACCCATGTCTCCCACCACCCCCACCCCCCAGCACTGTGGGGCACCTGCCAGCAGGCCCCCACCCATGTCCAACCCATGTCTCCCACCACCCCCACCCCCCAGCCACCAGGGGCACCCTCCACTCCACCAGGCCCCCACCCATGTCTCCCACCACCCCCACCCCCCAGCAGTGCAGGGGCATCCTCCACCAGGCCCCCACCCATGTCACCCACCACCCCCCACCCCCCAGCCACCAGGGGCACCCTCCACCAGGCCCCCACCCATGTCTCCCACCACCCCCACCCCCCAGCACTGTGGGGCACCTGCCAGCAGGCCCCCACCCATGTCCAACCCATGTCTCCCACCACCCCCACCCCCCAGCACTGTGGGGCACCTGCCAGCAGGCCCCCACCCATGTCCAACCCATGTCTCCCACCACCCCCACCCCCCAGCCACCAGGGGCAGCCTCCACCAGGCCCCCACCCATGTCTCCCACCACCCCCCACCCCCCAGCACTGTGGGGCACCTGCCAGCAGGCCCCCACCCATGTCTCCCACCACCCCCACCCCCCAGCAGTGCAGGGGCAGCCTCCACCAGGCACCCACACATGTCCCCCTGCCCCCAGGTCCTGACTATACTCAATCATGGCAGTAATGGGCAGCATACCCAGCACAAACACCCAGGCAAGGATTGCATCCACCCACATAGTGAATGCAATTACATGATACAACCCCAATGGCAAGTCTGTAAATGAACACATGTCCGTCACACACACATACACAATGGGTGCAAGTGAATGTCAAAACCCATATCATGACATGTATGAAACCAATGAGAAAATACCACAAGTGAAAGTCAAAAAAACATGTATTAAAGATGAAAAATAAGTAAACAAATCAAACATACAACAATGGGGATAACAAAATAAATGGTCCATGTCCGAGAACAAATGTAAAAATAAAAAAAACAAAGTAATCCAAAAACAAATGTTGTCCAAAGCAATATCATGTGGAAGGAAAATAATGAAAAACCATTTCCTCATGGTGAACACAATAATTAATAAAAAAAAAGTTTCTTCAAAAAGCAAACTATATACACGAATATTCCAGGGTCCATGAGCCCAACACCATAAATGAAACCTACTACTACCTAATGAAAATAATATATACAAAAAAGTGGCCATTGTCCGAGCGGTCCAAAAAAATAAAAATTAATAAAGGAAACCTAACACTAACTAATTAAATAACTATATACAAAGGCAGCGGGCAAGTCCTGCGGCTCACTCGGTGATGTTGCTGGCCAGGGCATCATCGAACTCCATGTCGATGTCCTGGAGGCGGGACTCTGTCCTGGCCCCGAGGTCTCGCAGGGATATCCCCATGTCCAGCTCAAACTCCCTGCGAGCTTCCTCGAGGCACTCAGCCCGCCTCAACGCCCGACGCATGGAGAACTCCGCCCTGACCATGGTGAGCCGCTCCTCTTCCGCCCGCTGCCGCTCCGCACCTATCCGCTAGACCAACTGCTCCCACACGGAAGACACCATCATCCAAGGGTTGCCCTGCCCTCCGGCCGATGACTGCCCCTCTGATCTTGATGGCCCTGAGCCATGATGCCTCCCACGTCGAGCCTGCTGCTGCCTCCGACGCCACTGCCTCTGCCAGCACGACGGCATCCAGGCTGATGGAAACCACCGACGCCGTCGTGCACGTGCCCTGCCCGATGATGCTGTCACATCTTCCATCTGCTGGGGTCCAGTTGCTGTGTTGTCCACCCCTGCTGGACCTCCGACTCCCAACTGTGGCAGGGATGGGATCCCCACCGAGCTGGCTGCATTGGTCGGGGCAGGTCCACAGGGGGCCCTGGTGGCATCTGGGCCAGAAGACGGCAAGGAGAACGACTGGTGTATAGCCTGCACAGAGGAGGAGAGGGCCGCCAGATTGGACAACACATGCAGGAAACCCCCGAACATGGCCGATCCCAATTGGGCCACGTCGGCACGGTGCACTTCGTGATGACGTGCGTGCTCCTCCCGGGAAGCACGCACGGCATCACGAATCACAGCCGTGCGCATCGTGACCCCAATCAGGACCTTCTCCACACGGCCAGGGGTTCCCACGTCCGCAGGTGGAGGGGAGTCAGGTGACATGGACATCCCCTCTACCTGCGGACGGGGCATCCCTGCTGGTGCATGGTGGTGCACTCACAGGGTCAGGGACAGCGACATGCACAGGCCCCTCCACGGTGACCTGTGCTGCCTCCTGCCCCTGGCCCTGGACTGCACCACTTGCACCAGCAGGGATGCCCCCACCAGGCCCCATGTGTGCCCCAGTGGCGGCCTCCTCCTCCTCTGTGCAAACCACCAACCTGGATGGCTCCTCACCGTCTCCCACCGTAGCAGGCCCCTGTGGGGGCTCACCCACCCCTTCCGCTGCAGCCGTGGGGGCATCCCCGCCGCCTTGCTCCACAGCGCCGTCTCCGCCCTCTTCTTCACTAGCCGCTGCGTAGAGGGAGACAAAGAACACAAGCATCAGGGCACTGTACAATGGTCCCCTAGACAGGAAGCAATAGCAGATGAGCACCACTGTCAAAGTACACTTCCATCATGTCCCTCCACAACACATGGGTCAGTCCAGGCAAAACACACACAGTTACAGGCATGGTGCATGCCATGGACATTTCCATGCATGTCCAATGGACTCTTGAAACATTCAATGATATGTAACTCACATGCATCATGGCTCATGCCTATCACATGCACACACTTCACCTCAGTCACATCCATCTGGCCCCAAACACACCAAACACAGCGGATACAAGGGTAATTTGGCTGCTTCACTGAATCTGTGCATTGTCACACACGTGTCATGCATCCATGGCATGCACAAGTCACAGACACGCAGGTCAGGCACACAGACATGGCTACCATATATGTACCTGGCATCAGCACCCATCCCTCACCCCCACCCATGTCCAGGTACAGAGACTGGCATGCTCTCATGTTCAAAATCTGCATAGGGCTCCCCATGCGGCATTTGAACACATGCAACAACCATGTGGGTCACACATCACTGGTCGCACATGCATTACCATGATGTCCCTGCACACATACATGCATACATGGCCTATGGCACACATACAGGCAAGTATCATAGAACCAGCACACCGCAACATGCCCTGTCTCACACAGTAATGCTTGGACACTTACCGCTCAACTCCAGACGGGCCTCCCTCTCAAGGATCTGGGCGTGGAGCGCTGGGCGTACGTGTTCCAGGACCCTCATCTGGATGGAACTCATGCGGCCCGGCCCCCCTCCACGAGGCGCCGGGCCTTCACAAGGGTCCTGGACCTCAAGTCCTCCCAGCGCTTCTTGATCTTCAGGACGTTGCGGGTTGCCACCCCCTCCGCGTTGATGGCAACCACACAGTCGGCCCAGATCCTCTCCCATCCTTCCTTGCTGGCGCGGGACGATCCAAAGAGGGCATCATACTGCCCCAGGACATGCTCCACCAGGACACCAACTTCGGTGGCAGTGAAGCTGGTGCCCCTCTGCCCCTCTGGCCTGGGGTTGCCACTGGTGCCAGATGTGGAAGTGCCCGACATGGCAACCCCAGAGGCAGGTGTGGGTGGGCAACTGGGTCCTGGGGCTGGGCTGTGGAGCGATGTAATCCCAGTCGGGAGTCTTCAGTTCCAGCAGGGGTGGACACAGCAACTGGACCCCTGCAGATGGCTGAGGTGCAGGCACCAAATGGCAGGGCACGGTGGCAGCAGGCAGGCAGGCAGGCAGCAGCAGATGGCACGTGGGAGGCTGCTCGGGGCACTGAGGGGCAGTAACTCGGCCTTCTGGGCAGGAGCGTGGTCTTCCGTGTGTTTTCGCGTGGCCAGCTTGATACGGAGTGATTTGGCATGTGAAAATCCTGCACGTCAGCGTGAAATCCGGGGAAAGGCCCTTAGCGCGTAAGCACGCATACGCGATTCTATTGGACCAGAGTCCCTCCGCGCGTAAGCGCGTCTGTGACGTGACCCGCATGGGTGTTCCCCACTCAGCACGTGATGACGGAGCACACGTGGAAATACTGCACGTCAGAGTGTCATCGCGTGTAATTGGACAAAAGTGCGCGTACACGCGATTGGCCTATGTACGTGTATTTCATGGGTGCGCGGGCACTTACACACGCAAGTACGTCAGCGCACCTGTATCCCGTAGTGCGTGGGAATTTCCACACGCTATTGGACTGGGAACTGGATTCCAGGGGTGCGCGGGTCACACGCTCGCCTAGAACATGCGCAAAGCATAAATTTGCGCACTTTAACAATAACAAGCTCAGACGCCAGGATGAACATACCGTTCCTAGCAGCAGTGGCAGTGGGCTACCAAAGGAGGAGGAGGAGGATAGTCAGGGCCAGAATATTCACACCCAGAACCAGCCTTTTCGGGATGCCTGATGACCAGGTGTATGGGAGGTACAGGTTTCCACCACACATAATACTGGACCTGGTGAGTGAGTGGGAGGATGACCTCACATCACCCACCCTGTGCTCCCAAGCACTCAGCCCCCTGGAGAAGGTCCTCAATGTACTGCACTTCTTAGCCACTGGATCATTTCAGCGGACAAGTGCCATAGTGGGTGGGGTGTCACAGGCCACCCAGTCACGCTGCCTACACCAGGTCTTGAACATCATCACTGCACGCCCATCAGTCCGCAGGCACATATACCTGCCCAGAACACCTGCAGAAAGGCATGCTGCCGCCCTGGATTTTTACGGTGTGGCACGATTCCCCAAAGTGCTAGGTGCCATCGACTGCACCCATGTGGCTCTACGTCCCCCCAGGGCATCTGAGCACATCTATAGGAACCGCAAGCACTGGCATTCCATCAACGTGCAGGTAGCATGTAATGCCAAGGGAATCATCACCTCAGTATATGCCAACTATCCCGGGTCCACCCACGACAGCTTCATTTACCGAATGTCCACCCTAAGCCGGGATCTAGAAGCTGGGCGGCATGGCGATACATGGCTGCTTGGTGAGTATGTATGCCACTGCACATGCATGCATGTTGGATACTGAGCAAGGTCACAACCCCACCAATGATACCAATCACCACCTCCACAGGGGAGAGTGCCTACCCTCTCAGCCCCCACATGATGACGCCAATTCGGAACCCCACCACGCCACCCGAGGTAAGATATAACACAGCCCACATTACGACCCGGGGCATAGTGGAGCGCACATTCGGAGTGCTAAAGTCACGCTTTCGCTCCCTTGACCGTTCTGGCGGGCAGCTGTTATACGCTCCCCCAGTAGTGTGCAGGATCATAGTGGCAGCATGTGTCCTGCACAACGTTGCAACACGCCGGGGCCTGGCCGTGGACATGGTGGTGGCCCCACATCCCCAACCACATGCACAGCCGCTGCGCATGAGAGGGGAAAGGGCACGGGGGGGAGGCAGCCCGTACACAGCTAGTGGCTAATTACTTCACATAGAAATCACACCCCTGTGGAGTGCACACTGCCCTGGCACATTCCATCTGACAATCAATGATGACTCAACCTGACACTGATCCTGAATGTCTGGAGAATGAACCGTGAATACCATATCAGCCTGAGATTGTTCACCTGGAAGTGTCACAATGTGTGCATCCCTACCCACACAGACACCACCAATGCAGTTTTGTGAAGTTACACATTCAAGCAGCTAAAATGAATACCCACTTGCAAAATGCAACAAGAGGACAGTGCCATGTCAGCCAACCCAACCCCAGCACCGCCACACGACACACCGTGCCATGTCATGCTATTTGCAGGTAAACAAAGTAATCCCCACAACATGACACTAGTGTCACTATGTACAGTGTCCCTATTAGAAACCTGCAACACCTGAAATGCTCACAGCAATGCCGGACCAACAACATAATTGAGCACGTACTACCATTAACATGACATCACAAATGTTACATATTAGTAGTCTCACCACCTGGAAATGCCTGCACTCCCACCACTACCAACTGTGCAGTGTTGGCGCCATGTAGAGTTGTAGGTGCACTGCTGCCAACATGGACCCCATCTCCAGACTAGAGGTCCTTGTGTAGACATGAGGAAGGGACCTGCAAATTGGGAGGTAGACACAGAAGATGAGTTACACATCAACGCAACATGCAGTGTACAACACAACAGCAATATGCACTAGGAATGTATACACAGTATTGACTACAGACTGCCCACACAGCTCATGGGAGTCCAACGTCACTGTGTAATTCACTGTCACTTGGGCACACCCTTTGCAAGCCCATGGAAACGGGAAGCAGGAGGGGTGTGTGTGACTCAAACCCAAGCATCTGAACCAAATACATTACAAGCCTGCATGTGCCCAGCCACAATGCAGCGTATGCCCACAGGAACCACGGAAGCCAACAAATCGTCCCAAAAAAATAGGGAATAAAATAAATAAAAATAAGAAACAATCAAAAATGGCCATTGATGGGCCCGGGGGGGTTGGGGAGGCCACCCAGGAGGTCCGAGGACAGGATGCACACCAGAACCCACCTGCGTGGATCCTGGGAAAATAAAACACCTCCATGGGCTCATGGCCCACACGGCTACCCTATTGTGGGAGTATCACTGCTGTCGCTATTATCACCCTGTGCAGCTGCATCCGGAGGTGGTTGCACTATGGGAGGCAGCCCACGCAAGGCCCTAGTCTGCTCCTCCATGGCTGCAAGCTTGCGGGTGTGGTAGGTCTGGTTCTGGAGGATGAGTGTGCGGAGGTCCCCATGCAACAACTCACGGGATGCCCGGACCTCCGCCCTCGTTGCCTGCATCTCAGCTGAGAGCGTACGGGTGAGACGCTCCAGCTGCTGTTCTGTCCTTTGGTGTGTTGAAGCCTCAAGCTCAACAAGAGTCGTCCTGAGGTGAAGGAGCTCCTGCCTCAGGGCTTCCCTGTTGCCCTGGGACTCAATGGAGATGGCCTCCTGCAGAGTCGCAGTGCCGCCCACCTGTCCCTGTTGGACCCCAACATGTCCTCCCTGTGTGACTGGCAGATGGAGTCGGTTGCCTGCTCTAGTTGCTCCATCAGCCTTTCTGGGGGGACAATGGAAGTGGCCACCCTATCCATGGCCTGAGCCATCATCTCGGATGATGCAGCCTGTTGGGTTGCCATACCGTAAATGGATTGCTCCCATGCGGTATTGCCAGGTGGCGTACGGCCACCACGTCGGCGGGCACCACACCTGTCTGGGGCAAGGCGAACTGCGCCTTGCTGTGCCGGCACTGCCTGAGGCTGCAGGACTGCATTCCCCCTCTGATCTGCTGGCCCAGGAACAGGATCAGATGTCGCGGAGTGTGACCCTGCATCCGTAACCACCGGAGGCGTAGCTGCCAACACTGACATCCCCATGGAGGGTTCTGACCCTGGTGCAGGTGGGTGAGACAGAACAGAATCCCTCCCTGGAACACTCACCTGCGACGGCACGTAGGTCTCATCCGAATCAACACCTGAGTACAGCTCGGGGGAGGTGCAGCCAGAGACACCCCTTGAGAGCACGACCTGCAGCACTTGTGGGTTCTCCCCCACCACCACACCACGTCCCTCACTGGTGGTTGGTTGGCCCTCGGACCCCTCCTGGGTCTGCACCATCTCCACAACCCCAGCAGTATCAGGTGCGTCTTCCCCTGCAAAGACATAAAAACAAAGAAATGGAAACAGGCATTAGCACCATGGCACACAATGAGGGCTGAGAAGCAAGAGAACCAGTACTTGATTGACACATGTCACACATGACTAAAACCCTCCCATGCATGCACCCTCACTGCGTATGAAGTGCAGGCAAATGGCACACACTGATGACACCAAGATGGAAGATGAACACATTTTCTGCATGCTGCCTGGCAGTGGCATCACACATTGGCCTGTGATTGCCAGGTGAAAAACACATGCCATCACACAGATGGCATGTACCATTGCTATTGAGTGAAGATGGAGAGGAGGGCAGCACCTATTCATTCAGTCCAGTTCCCGCATGTAATCGCTTTTCTAATTCTAACAGGTCAGATTTTTCACCTGGAGCTGCCAGTCTGAAATGGTCCAATTGCACAGGGACATGTGTGTACAAATGATATCCAGGTAACAAAGTCACTCCACTTTACCATAGCCATGTCAGACATGTGACTAGTGGACAGCGACATGCCTAGTAAAAGTGAGGGAATGCAAACAATCTGACTGAATGAACAGTGAAAAAGGTGGCAAGGTGACACTTCAAGGGCAACTGGCGTGCAGTTGGGCTAGATGTCTACTGTTGGCAGAAGGGATACTGCTATGGCCAAATGCAGCTGCGCAGGAAGTATTGCATGAAGCACATGGCTGACCCATACGACTCAGGCGCACACACTCTCACCTGGCACACAAACAGAAGCCCTCACACACACACACCATGCACATGGATGACACACACATGCATGTGCACTCACCTGACAATGCCTCGTAATCAGCCAGATCTCCCACGCCTTGGATCTGTTCCTCCGTGACGTAGGTCCCAGCGACTGACTCATGTGGAGTGAGTTCCATGTCTACTACTGGAGACCCACCTCCAGTCACTAGAGTTGCGGCACGACTTGAGGCCAGTTTACTCTTTGCCCTGCGCTTTAGGTCATTCCAGCGCTTATAGCAATCATTGGCTGTGCGCCTCACGATTCCAAGGGCACTTACGATGTCCGCAACGGTCTGCCAGTGTGCCTGGCGTTGTGCAGGTGTGGTCTTGGATCCTGCAACAATGACCATCTCGTTGTCATGTGCGGACACATACTCGACAAGTGCATTCAGTTCGTCATCCGTGAAGCTGGGCTTCCTGGACGGGCCGGACTGTGTAGCCGTGTCTGGGGCATCAGCCTGTGCCGGACGAGCACTCTTCCTCTTCCGCTTGGAAGGTGGTGGTGATCCTGAGTGTCCTGCGCCGCTCTGGACACTAGGGGCAGGAGCCCTGGTGGACTCTGTATCAGGAGTGTGGGATTGCACACTCAGCATGGGAGTTGGTGCAGGCATTGGCTCTAGTGTGATGGTGTCAGGGGGAATGTCAGCAGCATGGACTAGGACCAACACTGTCCTGGCTGGGTGTGTGAGGGCTGGGGTGGATGGAGCCGCAGCTGCCCCTGCAGCCTCTCCGCCCTGCCTCCTTGGTGCAGCAGATGACCTTGCTGGCCCAGATGCACGTGGCATGGTGACATCAACGTGCACCAGCGCACGTGTCATAGGCCTGCTGACCTGGAAGTCAGCCATGGAGTCAGCCAGATCTGGTGCCACAATGGGCTGGTCCAACAAGGGCTGAGCATGGATGGTGTCGGCCACATCAGCCTCAACGGGAGGGGGGGGATTATGGGTGCCCTTGACTGGTCCTCCACACATGGGGGGACAGGCTCACCCTGCAAGTAACGACCACGTCCCCTACCAGATCCACCACGGCCACCACTTGTGGCTCTTCCACCTTTGCCACCCTTACGGAATCCTCGCCTCCCAGCCATGGCACTGATGTAAATGTGCGTATGGGAGTGGCTGTAAACTATTGTCCTGGGCAATTGGGGGTCAAAGGGGTTGGGTACCAGATGGTAATTGTACCCTAGTGCTCTTGCAAGGCTGATTGTAACCCCTGGGGAAAGATGACGGGTCACGCTACGCACAGGAGCCCCAAAAAAGGGAGATGACGTGCACGCAACCCCTCCTAGACCACGTGTGCAGAAAGAAAAACCTGCACTACGATGTGGCACCCAGTAACACAAGAATGAACGTATGCGTGTCACACGCAGCCTAGAATGACCTCTGAAGGGGTAGGCTACACAGGGGGCAAGCACAGATGTTAGATACGTGCGTGACTCACCGTCTGCCTGGTAAACGAGCGTGTAAAAGGAGCACGTTTGGTTGGCAACACCCCCGCCAAAAGAAGATTTGTATGCTGTCTGAGGAGACAGGACAACAGTAGAAGGGAACACTGTTTGAGGGAACAGGCCCAGGTAAACCAGTAAAAGCGAAAAAAGAGAAAAAGCTGTCAGAGGTAACAGGGAATACGAACTTGAAACGCCGTGAAGTAAATCGCACCCACTCGCTCTCCACGAAAAGCACGTACAAGGAAAACGTGTTCTACACGTACCTTTTATACAGGCCCACACGTCCAGCGTCACTTACGCGGCGTGTACGCGCTAGGGCCATTTCCACCAATTACATGCTTTGTCACTTCTGCGTGTAGGGCCATTTCCACCAATTACACGCTTTGTCACTTCTGCGTGTAGGGCCATTTCCACCAATCACACGCTTTGTCACTTCTGCGTGTAGGGCCATTTCCACCAATCACACGCGATTACACTCTGACGTGCAGTCTTTCCACGTGTGCTCTGTCATCACGTGCTGTGTGGGAAACACCCGTGCGGGTCACGTCACAGACGCGCTTACGCGCTGAGGGCCTTTCCTCGGTTTTCACGCTGACGTGCAGGATTTTCACGTGCCAAATCACTCCGTACCAAGCTGGCCACGCGTACGCACACAGAAGACCACGCTCCTGCCCGGAAGGCCGAACTACTGCCCCCCAGAGCCCCGAGCACGCTCCCACCTGCTGCTGCCTGACTGCCTGCTGCCCCTGCACTGCTGGGGGTGGGGGTGGTGGGAGACATGGGTGGGGGCCTGGTGGAGGCTGCCCCTGCACTGCTGGGGGGTGGGGGTGGTGGGACACATGGATGGGGGCCTGGTGGAGGGTGCCCCTGGTGGCGGGGGGGGTGGGGGTGGTGGGGGACATGAGTGTGGGCCTGGTGGAGGCTGCCCCTGCACTGCTGGGGGGTGGGGGTGCAGGGGGACATGAGCAGGTGTGCAGGGTAGTCCCCTGTTTTGTGGGCTGCCTCCAGGGGCCGTCGAGGGTGTACAGGGAACACCTGTGAGGACCCACCCAGCCTAATCGCGTGTGTAACTTCCCACGCACCCCTGTAATATACGTACCAAGCCAAATCGCGTGTGAGAATTCCTGCGCACCCCTGAAATACACGTACCCTGCTGAAATCGCGTGTAAAACTTCACGCGCACCCCTGAAATACATGCGCCCAGGCTATTCGCGTGTGGAACTTCCCGCGCACCGCTGAAATACACGCGCCCAGGCTATTCGCGTGTGGAACTTCCCGCGCACCCCTGAAATACACGTACCCTGCTGAAATCGCGTGTAAAACTTCCCGCGCACCCCTGAAATACACGCGCCCAGGCTATTCGCGTGTGGAACTTCCCGCGCACCCCTGAAATACACGCGCCCAGGCTATTCGCGTGTGGAACTTCCCGCGCACCCCTGAAATACACGTAGCACGCTGGGAGACATGAGTGGGGGCCTGGTGGAGGGTGCCCCTGGTGGCTGGGGGGTGGGGGTGGTGGGAGACATGAGTCGGGCATGAGTGGGGGCCTGGTGGAGGCTGCCCCTGCACTGCTGGGGGGTGGGGGTGGTGGGAGACATGGGTGGGGGCCTGGTGGTGGGTGCCCCTGGTGGCTGGGGGGTGGGGGTGGTGGGAGACATGGGTGGGGGCCTGGTGGAGGATGCCCCTGGTGGCTGGGGGGTGGGGGTGGTGGGAGACATGAGTCAGGCATGAGTGGGGGCCTGGTGGTGGGTGCCCCTGGTGGCTGGGGGGGTGGGGGTGGTGGGAGACATGAGTGGGGGCCTGGTGGAGGGTGCCCCTGGTGGCTGGGGGGTGGGGGTGGTGGGAGACATGAGTGGGGGCCTGGTGGAGGCTGCCCCTGCACTGCTGGGGGGTGGGGGTGGTGGGAGACATGGGTGGGGGCCTGGTGGAGGGTGCCCCTGGTGGCTGGGGTTGGGGGTGGTGGGAGACATGAGTGGGGGCCTGGTGGAGGCTGCCCCTGCACTGCTGGGGTGTGGGGGTGGTGGGAGACATGGGTGGGGGCCTGGTGGAGGGTGCCCCTGGTGGCTGGGGGGTGGGGGTGGTGGGAGACATGAGTGGGGGCCTGGTGGAGGATGCCCCTGCACTGCTGGGGGGTGGGGGTGGTGGTAGACATGAGTGGGGGCCTGGTGGAGGATGCCCCTGGACTGCTGGGGGGTGGGGGTGGTGGGAGACATGGGTGGGGGCCTGGTGGAGGGTGCCCCTGGTGGCTGGGGGGGTGGGGGTGGTGGGAGACATGGGTCGGGGCCTGGTGGAGGGTGCCCCTGGTGGCTGGGGGGGTGGGGGTGGTGGGAGACATGAGTG
The DNA here is from genome assembly GCF_040938575.1 of Ambystoma mexicanum. Lineage (NCBI taxonomy): Eukaryota > Metazoa > Chordata > Amphibia > Caudata > Ambystomatidae > Ambystoma > Ambystoma mexicanum. The sequence continues at coordinate 411,921,214 of NC_090927.1, forward strand.
GGGGCCTGGTGGAGGGTGCCCCTGGTGGCTGGGGGGTGGGGGTGGTGGGAAACATGAGTGGGGGCCTGGTGGAGGATGCCCCTGCACTGCTGGGGGGTGGGGGTGGTGGTAGACATGAGTGGGGGCCTGGTGGAGGATGCCACTGCACTGCTGGGGGGTGGGGGTGGTGGGAGACATGGGTGGGGGCCTGGCGGAGGGTGCCCCTGGTGGCTGGGGGGGTGGGGGTGGTGGGAGACATGGGTGGGGGCCTGGTGGAGGGTGCCCCTGGTGGCTGGGGGGGTGGGGGTGGTGGGAGACATGAGTGGGGGCCTGGTGGAGGGTGCCCCTGGTGGCTGGGGGGTGGGGGTGGTGGGAGACATGAGTGGGGGCCTGGTGGAGGCTGCCCCTGCACTGCTGGGGGGTGGGGGTGTTGGGAGACATGGGTGGGGGCCTGGTGGAGGGTGCCCCTGCGTGGCTGGGGTGGGGGTGGTGGGAGACATGAGTGGGGGCCTGGTGGAGGCTGCCCCTGCACTGCTGGGGGGTGGGGGTGGTGGGAGACATGGGTGGGGGCCTGGTGGAGGGTGCCCCTGGGGGGTGGGGGTGGTGGGAGACATGAGTGGGGGCCTGGTGGAGGATGCCCCTGCACTGCTGGGGGGTGGGGGTGGTGGGAGACATGGGTGGGGGCCTGGTGGAGGGTGCCCCTGGTGGCTGGGGGGGTGGGGGTGGTGGGAGACATGAGTGGGGGCCTGGTGGAGGGTGCCCCTGGTGGCTGGGGGGTGGGGGTGGTGGGAGACATGAGTGGGGGCCTGGTGGAGGCTGCCCCTGCACTGCTGGGGGGTGGGGGTGGTGGGAGACATGGGTGGGGGCCTGGTGGAGGGTGCCCCTGGTGGCTGGGGGGTGGGGGTGGTGGGAGACATGAGTGGGGGCCTGGTGGAGGCTGCCCCTGGGGAGTGGGGGTGGTGGATGACATGGGTGGGGGCCTGGTGGAGGATGCCCCTGCACTGCTGGGGGGTGGGGGTGGTGGGAGACATGGGTTGGACATGGGTGGGGGCCTGCTGGCAGGTGCCCCACAGTGCTGGGGGGTGGGGGTGGTAGGAGACATGGGTGGGGGCCTGGTGGTGGGTGCCCCTGGTGGCTGGGGGGTGGGGGTGGTGGGAGACATGGGTGGGGGCCTGGTGGAGGATGCCCCTGGTGGCTGGGGGGTGGGGGTGGTGGGAGACATGAGTCGGGCATGAGTGGGGGCCTGGTGGAGGGTGCCCCTGGTGGCTGGGGGGTGGGGGTGGTGGGAGACATGGGTGGGGGCCTGGTGGAGGATGCCCCTGGTGGCTGGGGGGTGGGGGTGGTGGGAGACATGAGTCGGGCATGAGTGGGGGCCTGGTGGAGGGTGCCCCTGGTGGCTGGGGGTGGTGGGAGACATGGGTGGGGGCCTGGTGGAGGATGCCCCTGGTGGCTGGGGGGTGGGGGTGGTGGGAGACATGAGTTGGGCATGAGTGGGGGCCTGGTGGAGGGTGCCCCTGGTGGCTGGGGGGTGGGGGTGGTGGGAGACATGAGTAGGGGCCTGGTGGAGGCTGCCCCTGCACTGCTGGGGGGTGGGGGTGGTAGGAGACATGGGTGGGGGCCTGGTGGTGGGTGCCCCTGGTGGCTGGGGGTGCAGGGGGACATGAGCAGGTGTGCAGGGTAGTCCCCTGTTTTGTGGGCTGCCTGCAGGGGCCGTGGAGGGTGTACAGGGAACACCTGTGAGGACCCACCCAGCCTAATCGCGTGTGATAATTCCCACGCACCCCTGTAATACACGTACCCAGCAAAATGGCGTGTGATAATTCCCACGCACCCCTGTAATTCACGTACCCTGCCAAATCGCGTGTGATAATTCCCGCGTACCCCTGTATTACACGTGCCCTGGCTAATCGCATGTAAGACTTCATGCGTACCCCTGTAATACACGTTCCCTGGACAATCGCGTGTTGAACTTCCCGTACCCCTGTAATACACGTACCCTGGACAATCGCGTGTTGAACTTCCCGCGTACCCCTGTAATACACGTACCCTGGCTAATCGCGTGTAAAACTTCCCGCGTACTCCTGATATGAAGGTTGCCCGCTTTGCGTTCCTTGTTTGGCAGCCCTGTAAACTGGTCCAGGGTTAGCGCAGCCCTTTGCGATGATTTAGCGATGTTGATGGCTTTTCCTTGCGCGAGGGCATTCTTGGGGGCGTTACTGGCGCTGCTGCAGGCTCGCTGCGATACTCTGCGCCACGGCTGGTTTGGGAGCATGAAATCCATGAATACGCTGTGCGCGGAAATCGGTTTTAGCGCACGTGCCTGGCGCACACAATCGCACGCGGACACTCTGCGCCAGCCGCTTGCGACACTTTTCTGCGAAATTCTATGAATTACCCTGTAAATGTTTTGCATAGAGATATAATTGTATTCTATCTGCTGCGACTCTGTAGCATGCAGTTTTCCACATTCTGTTTCACATGCTTGTGGCGACCTCTATTGTAACTGCTCTACACTGTATTTTATATTGCATCTGTGCAACTCTGTAAGCTACGCTGTATTTTGTATCGCACCTTGTAACTATGCAAGCTGAAAACCTCCTTGTCCTTGTGCCCTGATATTGGGTCTGTGGCGCGATACAAATAAATAAACAAACATTGAGGAAAAAGCACAAGTGTGAAAGAGTGCCATAAAAGGTGGGGCATGAGCAAGACCACCACAAAGTAAGCTTCATAAATAAATGCAGTACGGCAAGACCAAAGACTGAAAAAAGGTGTGTGACACGTTATGGCAGAGATGCTAAGCAGGTGAAGCCAGAGGAGTGTAAATACTGCACATAAAGCCAAGAGGTCAATAAAGAGAAAACCAAGGAAAGTAACTCTGTACACAGGGACAAGTCTAGAATAACCTCAGTGGGCTGAGGAGCCTAGGGATCCTGGTTGCGCGACCTGTGTTCGGTGGACCGTGTGGTCTAATAACTGTGCCTAGACCAGTGAGCCCTGAACTGTGAGATCTCAAGACATTGTGAAATAAACCAAGGAGAAACACTGAAAGGGAACTGGTGAGGCAATCCAGAAAGAGGGTCAGGCTGACCTTAAGTTGTGTTAAAACAAGGGGGGTTCTGGGAGTTTTTCTACCGGCCTATATTCCTAGTCAGTCTCAATCAGAGTCTTTAGCTCACCATCCATTCACAGGAGAGAAATGTCCACTACATATCAGTCTTTGTCCGGCCCAAGAGCAGGCCAGCACCGAAATGCCTGGCAATTCTCTTCTGAACAAGAGTTCCAACAGCAACCCCAGACACGTGTTTCGGCCTGGTTGGGCCTCTTCAGTGAGGTGCAGCTGTGCCTCTCTTTGAACAGTGAGCAAGGGTTCCACGTCTGGATTACCCTAGTAACTTAGGGTCTGAACCCAAAGCTACATAATATGCAAAAACAAGGGGGGTTGTGGGAGTTTCTCTTCTACCGGCCTATATCCCGGGTCAGAGTCTCAACCAGAGTCTTTAGCTCACTATCCTTTCACAGAAGAGAAAGTTATGTTAAACCTTTTTTTGAAAGATTGAAACAAGTACAAGTGGCTCAGCTAAAGTCTTGGCGAAGGGAACCCTGAGTCTTGAAGAACTACAGGTATTATCTTGAGTAAAAAGCCTCAAGACCCTTTTCTTTTGAACTGTGTTGCTTGGAGCTTGGGGAAGGGAACCCTGAGGATTGTGTAGAACTGTGTTACCCTGAACGTAAGAAAGGTAATTCTGAGACTTTTGTGGAAGTTTCTTGAACTTGGGGAAGGGGAGCTGAAAAGGCAGCTAAGTGCCGGAAGAAGCTCAGCTTTGTGTTGATCCCCATTACTTTGATTATTGACAACCCTACACACTGTTTAGCTTTAGTTGTGAGGGTAAGCGTAGATTTTGGACACAGACAGACTTCCCTTTGACTCAAACTTTCCTTAGTTTCGTTCAGGTAGGGGAAATGCTACCTTAGCATAGGGCAAGTTAGGCCTTCTACCATCCTGACATTTAAGTTAACAAATATCTTTTCTTTGAACTTTGTGTCTTGCCTCATGATGCCTTCACAGTAAGCATAGAAACGCTTGTAGTTACACTTGTAGTTATACATTACAAAATGAATATTGTTCTCTTCTTTTATTCCACTCATTGAAACTGGCAACAATTACATTCTGTTTTCACTATTAAAGTTCTATTTTAACTAGTAGTCTCAATGTCTCTAGTATGTTGGGCACCCTGGGTGAGAAGTTAATCTAACATTAATTCTTATGTCTCAGGAAATCCTTGGAGGGCCACATGCAGCTGAAGAGAGATATGATGCAGAATATTTTAAGAAGTTCAGAAACCAGAATATAGTCTTGTCAGCAAGAACCTACGCTCGGGTAATGTATGAGAGTATTTATGATTTTAGTTTCATGCATTGTTAAATGTCGGAAAGAAGATATCTAGGTTTTCTAAGTTGTTATAATGTGTGCAGTTTCTAGATTGCATCTGGAAAGGGACAGTACCTATTTGAAGAGAATCTGTGGAGGAGACGACTGAAATGTCTGTTGGGCAAGACTTTCTTTTTGCTGTTTTTCCTCCTATAGCATTCTATGGCACACCCTATCTTTTTGTTTTGTCTGCTTCCTGGGCTGACATTTTGGAACTAAGTAAAGCCCTCAGCTTTACTTCCCTCTCTTTTATGGGGGAAACTGATTAGTCAACAAGACCATCAGCGCTTGGAGCCCCTGTCTCAGTTAGTGGGATTCTTGTCTGTTTTAATGCAACACAAGTACTTTAAAGTACAGTGTAGTTAGGGTACTTTGTATGCTTATAACTGTTTCTACTCTTATGTCCCGTCCCCTTTACTGCATACTGTGTAGGGAGGAAAGGGGCCTATGGACCAGGTCTACAGAAGTCACAACAATGAGTGTCTTTTTATTTTTGCAACTTTGAGGACAAGCACAATGGGTCTAGTATGAGCTGGTGGCAGTGGATTTATTGCTACCGTTTTAGGCTTTTTGCTTGTGCACCTTTGCATTTTACCACATAATGGCATTTAGAGTATCATATACTCTAAAATGGACATGCCATGAGATTTTCGACTGTCCATTTGCCATTTTGTGCGTTGGCTTTCTTTCTGCCCTCTCTGGTCCAGAAATGTCATATGTGGAAAGCCCTTTCCTGGGCAAAGCTCCTGATTTCTCAGGTAAAGTGGCAGTCTGTTTTGTGGCTGGATGTGGGGGCTGGGTCTGTCTGGACCTAGTCCACATCCAGATCAGTGTGTGTCTGTTGCTGGGCAGATGTGTTGGCCACAAGCTGTCCATGACTCGACAGCGCCTGCCAGTTTGAATAGTGCACATCCTTACCATTGGTGAACCTGGTGGCGACTCCATTCCAAATCCAGGATAAAAGGACGACTCCTGCAGCCATTCGACCGATCATCATTGGAGCCAAGACCCCTACGAAAAAGTGCAGCACACTGAAGACCCAAGGACGACCACTGCATCTGACCAGCATTGGCTTCAGCCAAGTCCCAGTGAAGCCATACTCCTCCCTCCTGATCTCAAGAAGGTCCTAGTCAGTGTTTGGACCCCTGGACTGGTATGAACGACCTATCCCGACCCCTGCTTGAGGATCCATGGGCCGCGAGGATAGCTCAGGGGCAACACGCTCGCCTTGGAAGCAAGACAACGTGGAGCAACACAGGTTAGATTCCCGTGTCTGCGCTTAGAAACCTCTGGGTATTAAGCGCATTATAAATAACCAATTACAATTACTAAGCCTTTGTAAGTGTTGCTGGACCACCCGGTGGACTGACCAGCTTCTGGATTTACTTCCTGCAGCCGTCGCTGTTCCGAGTGCATCCATTGAAATTCGTGGATCCTCTGCTTGTGTAACAAAATGCCTGCTCCTGCAGTTTAAGCTTTCCTGACTGAAGAGAATCGAAGGACTATGAACTAATGAGGGGGTTGCAAAGAGGACTGACAGGGAGAGTATGTGTGGGAGTGGGGTATATGGAGTGGTACAGAAGGAAGTGGCGCAAAGGAAGGGGCAGGAGGAAAGGAGGAAGGTGGCACAGGCAGGGCAGGTTTAAGGGGCAAAATGGGAGGTTTAGAGAGGAGATTCCCCTTTCAGAGTGACAAACAGGAACAATGGGAGATTCGGGCGGAGTGAACTGCACCATGCGGAAAAGGCCCAGTTGTATTTTGCACCAGCAAGAAATTGAACCTTTCATTTTGAACCAGTGTGGGTGATATAAGACAAATCCAAAGTTTAAACACCACATCTATTTAAGCATGCATTACGGTGTTAATGGTTTGATTGATGTATTTTGGTTATAATCTTTACCACCTACATTTTGGTGCACACCGACTGATCCTCATTGATTGTTATGCCACTATAACACGGTTGTTCCTCAAGCACCACACCAGCAACACTATTAAGCCTGCTTAAATGACTGCAGTCAGTAAACAATGGATTTGGGTAATACCTCACACAGTCAGAAAGAAAATGTCTTAAGTATTTTCCATTACAAGCTAAATATTACAAACGCTATCTGGGAACTTTTCATTCACTGTTTTTATTGTTTACCCTACAAGTGGGATTAAGACCTGTAAATGATGTTAGTCTGGGATCTGCGCATTTTTGGTGTCTTGGAGAAGATTATGATAGCAGAGCCTGCGGCTTCTGTCAGGCCATGCATCCAAAGGCAATGAGGGGAAGGGTTGCTGATGTTTTAGTTTGCACCACAAGAGTGGGTGGGTAGAAGCGGCGCTGTTCCCGGTTGTCCCAACTCCAGCATAAATCATTGGTGCGAGCCTACCAGGAAAGACAAGAAGTCATAAAAGAAGAAACACAAATGATCACAATCCAGGTGTGCTAGGAGGAAGCCTCCTCCTTCTGACATCATTCCTGTTAGGCCTCCACAAGATGGCATCATCATTCCCCAAAACCCTGAACAGAGTCGCAGACAGAGGGACCAATACCAATTCTCAGAAGGCTTGGGCAGGTACCCTTCCCTTTTAAGACCTCTTGCCCAGCTGTCCTGGAGGCAGTCCATGCTTGCCATCTACATGCAAAATGCTCTGGCATGCACTGCTATTTCTTTGCACGTTCAGACACACTCAGTTGTTGCTGTCCAATGTGTTGGGACCCGCTCCTTTGCTGGACAAGGCTTAGAGCTTTCAGTCCGCATTGACACATGTAGAAATTCGGTCTTCAGGCCTGCCACTTTAGCACCGTCGGATGTCTCTCCAAGCCCTCCTCTGGCATTGCTGCATTTTCTTCTTCAGCAGGCTGACACTGATGCTCAAGGCTGAGTCTGTGGGATGTTTTCCCACTTTCATTGAATTCCTATTGGGGCTTTGAACAAAACAACAATTAAAAAGGGTCTCTCTATGGAAACAGTCAACAGGTGAAGACAACACAAATAGGAATGTCCTGCTGTATTCTAGTAAATCCAGTCTTATCATCCTCCAGGATGTAAAAGAAACATCCTATACTTATAAGTCTTTGTCAAAAGGATAGTTAACTTAAAGTTTAAACCTAATCTTAACCATCTTAGCCCTCCATGCTACTCTAGTCTGCATAACCGAAGGTTCCACAGATGGCCCCAACACAAGTGTGCTTCAGTAGTCCAAACCTAACCAACTTCATAGATGCAAACAATGTTCAGGGTGGGCTCTTGGAGCAGGTAATCAGCCTGGTCATGCCTTCCTGGCCCCTCTGTGTTCCCTTTCTTGCCCAATACCTCCCCCTTCGTTTGATCCTTGCAGAATCTGATCGTATCCTTGCTCAACCAGCTTTTCAGATTGCTGGTGATGTCCCTTTTCAGCATTGTCTCTTGGCCTTTCCACTGGTGAGGTTGAGACCAGTTTCCTTGGTCAGTCCATCATAGACACAATCCGTTTCTGGGTCTCTCAGGTCTCCTCCTAAGCCTTAAGCTTTTCTTAGTGTTCCCAACTGGTCCCTCCTGTACAATTGGTGAAATATTTGTGTTTCCATGGATTGCTTTTCCCCCGCAGATTCCTCATATTGATAGATATCCATCATCCATGTTCGAAAACATTTAGACAGGGGGCTTAGTGGATCTTGACTCGACCGTAGATCCGCCTTGCTCGGTGCTCAATCGTCGGCTCAGAAAGTGAGGTCATGTGTTGTATATATATCATGTCACTATGCCCCATGCTTCAGTTCCTCCTTTTTCCCCCCGCACTGGAACGCTGCAGAGGAAGACCAACTGGAGGAGGCTAACTAGCCTGTAAAAAAACTTAACAAAGGATACATCCCAAAGGGTGAACCCATATAATTGAAGATCAAAAATGTTTTTTTAATTTTTTTTTTTTTAAGAACAATGAGTGAAAACGGACACCCCAAAGCCATCACCAACATCTTTTTCACTTAGATAGAAGTGTTGAACCACAACACTTTCTGAGCTGGGACGGCTGGGAGGGGCGATGAGGAATCTGCGGAAGAAGAATCCATAGAAAGATCATTACGGTAAGTAATTTCTCCTTCGATGGAGTGCTTTTCTCCCTCAGATTACTCATCTTGATAGACTCCCCAAGCAGTTAGCCTAAAGGAGGAGGGCCAAAAGTATTAAACAAGTAGGTTCTGCGGTACTGCCCTACCAAAGCATGCATTGGCCCTGCGGGCAACATCCAAAGCATAATGCTTGGTGGACGTATGTAAAGAAGACCATGTGGCAGCACGGCAAATGTCCCTTACAGGAACACCCCCCTGTAGGGCTGTGGAAGCTGAAACCTCACTGGTTGAATGCGCTCTAATCCCTGGTGGAAGATAGTTGCCTGCCGTCTGGTAACATTCTGATATACATAAAATAATCCACTGTGGAAGGGCTTGTTTTGTTATGGCGAGACCTTTGCGAGATACAGAATGGGCTACAAACAACTGGTCCGTCTTCCGGAACTCAGATGTACGGGCAACCTAAAAGCTAAAAGCCTCTTTTTGAGTCAAGATGGTGAAAACGCTCCTCCTGTTTCGAGGGGTGTGCAGGGGGTAAAACACAGGCAAATCAATAGATTGTGAAAGGTGGAATTCAGAAACAACTTTTGGAAGGAAGCCAGGCCTGACTTTGAGAGAAACTTTTTCTTTAAAAAAACACGATAATAGCGGTTTGCAGCATAACTCTCCTGGCTAGTGTTTTAAGGGATAACAGCCTCAAAGAACAGGAATGCCTTCTACTTTTTCATAAAACTATGGTTTGACAGATAAAATCATAGTTGAAACACAACAGCATTGTTTGAGTTTTTTTGAACATTACCTCTACAGTTGATACTGAATGCCTATAGGATCTGAAATTAATTATAACCCAGATTGGGATCTCAGAGAGCGGCTGTATGACTGGTATTTCACCTGGTCTCCTGCTTCAGTTGTTCTTGTTGGCTTGGGTGTCTCCAAACCTTTTACAGTCTGCTCCTGCACAAAAGACTACGTTTGAAAAGACTGGTATCTTTTTGAGATTTGGTATACCTTTTACTACAAGTGGATGAATTTTCCAGTGGTGCCCACTCATTTTGCTTCCAGCATACTTGACCCTGCTCTTGGTGCTGCTTCTAGCAATTTAAATAATTTCTCTACCACTGAGCACCTTGAGGACCATTCAATTCCCAGATTACGGAAATTGTGGACAACATTGCTCCTTTAAAGACCAAACTGATTAAGGCCACACATTAATAACATGATCCACAACCAAGCCAGAATTGCAAATAAATCAGCTATTGTTGAGGCCAAGAAACATTTCTTTGCCTATTCCATAGAATATGGAGCTAATTTGCAGAAAAAAAACAATTTCAAAATCTTCAATAATCTGAAAAACGCCAGGTTCCCAGGATTACCGACGATTAACTCTCTGTCCTGGCCTGCTGAAATCCATGTTTTTTCAAGATAAAAGTCCTATAATCAACCAGACACAAATATTTATCCTGTAAAAGACCTACAAATCAATGACCATTCTCCATTTAATTTTCACTCGGTCTCTGAGTTAGGTATTGAGAACATTCTTCTATTTCTCAAACCTACAACCTATTCTGATGACCCTTGTCCACTGTACGGGTGTGGAAGGAGGAGACTGACACAGAGGTGGCATGCTTTTGGGCAAAGACGTTTAGTTATATCAAAGGAAAGAAGAAAACCTAACTATCCCTAACTCTAAGAGGGGTTTCCCTACCTCAACAAAAACTAAGGAGCTGTCATAAAGTGTTTATCTAAAATGTTCACCGTCCTGTGAAGTTGAAGATTTTAATTGTTGGATATGATTGTATGTCATTGTTTAAGGTTTTTTCTTTCTTTTAAACCCATAATCATAGTTCTTATGCTTTTGGCACACACTTTCTCTCCCCTTAAAGTATTCGATGGGGGACTATTTCTGCTTTCTGAGCAAAGCCAGATTTTTACGTTTGAGTCTCTTAGACTCCTTAAATCTGACATCAAAAATGTGCCTAATCCCGCCTCTATTCCCATGCTTGTCCCATATATACAGTAGATCTCAAACATACCATAATATTCTTATATGGGTCTATGTCCCAACCTTCGGAGCACTCGATATCACAGTCTCTGTTCCCAAGGCTCACAAGAGTGTTGGTCAGGCGGTCCATAAAACTCCTAAGCATTCTGCTATTCCACTTAAGAATCAGCCCACCCGTGGCTGATATTACGCATTCGAGATCTGGTCTCAGATCATAATTGTTCAGGACAAGTTCACGGGGGGGAAAGATGATAATAAATTAACCCCTATATCTCGATCAGTAAGAACTAGTTCTCTAAGGCCTGAGCATATATAAAAGTAATCAACCCTTGAGGTTCTAAGCCCTCTGTGCCAGGTGTATACCAGTGATTCATTAGTTAACTCAGATTCCAAATAGGTCATGTCCCAGTCTCCAGACAAGTGATCCCAGCTAATTACACTATGTACCTCATCACACCATTATTGTAGGTCGAACCCTTCTCACAGTTGGCATTAAAGTCCCCTCCCAAGATAACAAGATTGTCATTTCCCCCGGTGAACCAGTCCTCAAAAAGTATGGCCAGAAAATCCTGAATAGTCTTTAAACTTACACCCGTCGTGTTCTAGTACATGTTAATAAGCAATATGGACAATTGGGTAGGGATAGGGGTTAACATCACAGCCTGTAGCCATTCTGAGTGTGATAATAGTTCACATTTCATACTTAGATTACCATCCATGGCCACAGCCAGCCCCCCGCAGGAAGACCCAATTCTCCTTTAACAGCTGGACTCATAAAAGTGTTGTAACACTCTAAGCCAAAGTGGCAGGTTGTCATGGTCTCCTGAAACATATAGATTTTTGTGAACTCCCACCCAGGAAGGGTTCTCCCAGAATTTAAATAGATTCAGCCTACCACAGACATTCCACAAGATGAGCTCCACTGTAGTATTGCCCCAAACCTTGTGTGAAAACCTCAAAGGTTTTGAGTGCAGTTCCAACCCAAGACCAGTCCTGTCCATTTTGGAGAACACTCGTAATTAGTGTGGTATGATCACTCACCCCCTTCAAACCTTCCATCGAACCCTCACCAAAAGCCTTCACACAAGGAGTATTGCGCTTGAAGGCCAGAAAAACCTTAGCATTGTCAACTGATTGGAGGCTAAACAGATCATATCCCAAAAATGTCAGATTCCCCCGCTGGTCCCACACAATATTTGATATGATCTCGGAGTGGAAATAGCTCACCATCCGTTCGTTAGTCACTATAGGGAGGGAAATTCCATCTATATCATCAGATGTAATTGACCTCAATTGTGGGATCTGTTTAAAGATGGCCAGAACTTTGGTCCAGTTGGGCCTAGATGAGTTGTTGCTTTGATTTGTTGACTCCCAACCCAATATTTTTGAGGAGCACCGTACAGTCCCATCTGCACACTGGTTTTTGTTGGGAGATTGCATTGACCCCAAGCTTTCATCACAGCCTGGTTTATTTGTAGCCCTAAGGGGAACAGTGAAAGGAAACCCTGCCTCCACTCCAGAGGGATTAACACAAGACCCTATAGGCCCAGTCCCCCACCATCCAGTTCTGTGGTCTGACTAGCACAGTCACCCGAGCATATGATCTGTTTGTGATCTTCCCATATGAGGTTATCTTTGTTTGGTGTGAGGCCGATCCAGGGATCTATTGTTGGGCCTATTGGGATCACAGACATGGTCAAGTTTCATGAGCCCCAGTACTAGGTTTATTCAGTTGGGACTCATGAACCTTCTCCATAGCCCCATCCGCTCTTTCACCAGAGCGGCCAGTCGGCTGATCTACCATCCTGTCCAGTGTAGGTGTATGGGCGTTCAATACCAGGTGAGTCCGCCTCCCCTTGGCAATAGCACCCCCCCTAGGGTTCACACTCCCCTTCTGAATACTAGGACTCATCTCAGGGTCCTAGTCACTCCGCTCAACCACTTTAGACAGTTGATATATTCTTTAGGAGAGGCATTCCACCCCCAGCATGGGAGTTGGCATATTTTTTGTTTTCTTTTGGAGTTTTTTTCTGTGTGCATTTTTTCCCTTTGACAATGAGGAGCTTACTACTCAGTATGATGGTTGCCTCTTCTTCCACCTTGTCCAACATTTCATCTGTCCAGACCTTTGTGCTCTGGGACAATCCTGCCTGTTTTTCCAGACTGGCAGCTGCCTCTTTTAAAGCAGTGGGGCTATTGGATGTAGCCGAGAGAACAGAGGTGATGGGAGCACACAGACCCGGATCCACCACTCTATTGGACTCCTCGTTAGCCCCCAGCACAGCTCTACCACCTTCCACCCCTACAATCTGCACCATTTCCCCTGTAGATAGGATGTAGAGAGCACACTCTTTCCTCCAACTTTGTCAATTTTTGTGTATTGCACAACACTAGATATTGTATACACCCAATGTCTTCCTTAGGTATAAATTGTATTTATAAAAAAAAACAAGACCTTTGGCATCACCTTCCAGGTAAGCCATGCAATTCATCAATTTGTTAAATGTCGACCGTTGACCCACTAAACCCCCTCCCCTATATTTTCGTGGGTGTCTGCCAAGGTCTTTATCGCAAGATTCAAACTAATGTGAAGGTTGGCTAACGAGGAAGGAGCCAAATCCTGTGTTTAAATGCCCAAAGGTCCACTCGCAATCAATTGATCTTCATTAGCTGTTGTGGGACTAATCGTGTCTATAGGGTCAGTGATGAGAGCAGGAGCCTGGTACCTTTTGATAAGAGTTTTTAAGGCCTTTGTGTGTGTGGATAACCCCAGATCAAAGTTGCCAAATTGTTGATTTTTCCTGATGTCTGGTTGCATTTCCAAGCAGTCTAAACCAGTCATATTTGGCACAGAGTGGCCATGTAAATCATTGCTGTTCGCAGCAGTAGAAAGGTCCGAAGTACGTTCCTCTACTTCAGTATTTAGTGCCCCTAAATCGGGACTAGGGTGAATTACTGCAATCCAACATGAAGCACTGTCTCCAGAATGTTTCCCCTTTCCTTTAAGCGTTGCCAGATACTCCTGTATTGAAGCCATTTCCAGATCGATGATATCTCAGAGTAGGCCTTTGTTTGCAGATGAGAGTATATGGAATGAATCCTCTAATAACTCGCTGTCATAACATGTGTCGCATGACCCAGGGCCACCACCAACTCCCAGATTAAACTCAAGAGCAGATTGTGCGTGTGGTGATTGGATAGTGGATCCTACAGACTTTTGGTGCACTTTAGACAAATCTCCAAACACAAAGATGAATGGGTTAGCATCCATCCCGAAGGTCTTAGTTTTATGACTGTGTTGGTAATGTGTTTTAATTCAATCCAAATGTAACTGCTGTGGCGTAGAGGCATGAAATGGAACGATTTTCATTGAGACCATACCAGGGGGAGCGTGATGTAGACTCCCTTTTGGTCCCCTAGATCGGTCAATATACATTTCACCAGCTCCACATCCGACTTTTCCCCAGACAGAACTGGTTAGAGAGCCAGAGGTTAAATCCTCCATTGTTACCGAGCAAAGACAATGTGTCTGGTATCCGTAAGGCGGCCCCCTGTTCAATATGTGCCCAGGAACAACGTTGCGAGAGAAGAGCAAGCCCCTGTTCAAGCACTCACAATTGCTGAGCAGACACCACTCCTCGCACACCTCCCCCTCACAAGAGGATCCACAGAGGTTGCGGTGAGTAGCCGTTAGGAAAGAGCTGCTGAGAAAGGATAGTGGAGGCTGCCTCGCACCAGAGGTTACGCGGGGGTGCAGTCTGCACTCACCGCCTTACAACCCTGGCTCACCAGACTCACCCCTAGGGTCTTCACCGCACAAGCTTTTTATTTTTATTTTTTACCTGGACCCCAGAGCTCCTTCGAGATTTGGGGCACGCCGCCACCAGATACCAGCATCTCGCCTCACTCCTCAGACCTCTAACCTCACTGGGCTAGCCTTGCCTGGCTCATGGGGGTCAAGGAGATCTTTCACCGATGACGGCGGCAGCAGCAATCGGCAGTAAACATCTGGCAGGAGAGCTTGAGGAATTAGAGGAAAGGTTGTGCTAACATGCAAAGACGTGTCAAACCGCACTGCTTCATGTGAAGGATTCTAACCGGGCGTCACACACCGGAACAGGACTCTTGCCTTAGCCTAGGATGTAGCGCTCAATAAGAATACTTTCTCTTTATTTTCTACAAATTCGAATTGGGCCGATACCCAACCCGTCTCACACCCCCTTTTACAAATACCCTGGGTCACAATGGACCATGAACCAGGCCAGTTGGTGGGAATACAAGATTTATTTATTTTAATTTCAAAGGAAATCACACAATTTTTATATTGGGCAGCAATCACCAATGGGGTGATAATTACAATGAAAACTACTGAAATACACTTGGGTAACCTTCTACAAGAACATATCCAAAGCACAAAAGAAAAGGAGCACTTTTTCAGTTAGGATAGATAGCACCCGAGTTAAGATTTCCCCCTGCAGTGTTCCCCCAATGAATCCAATTCTGGACAGAAAAAAAACAGCAGGGAATCAGGACTATTTGGCAGCAAACAGAATCAAAATCTGACCTTCCCTCACAAAATAAGAGGCGAAAATGACACTCGGATTTTGACAAATAGTTAATTATATGTGTGTTTAAATAGTGATGTACATTATGTTTTATCACAGTACCAGGGATGTTATATCACTAGCAACTATAAGGTAAGGCATCACAAAAGGCAGCCAGTTCATAAAACAACTTGAAATTAAACCACAGTGCAGCCAAATTCACGTGTTGAAAAGATGCAATTTACACATTTGCAGTTTTAAATGTCAAAACGGATTAAAAAAAAAAACTGGTGAAATACATAGAATCGGAATGCGGTTTTTAGGCTGAGTGATAGATGCACATCACAGGTACAATATAGAAGTGAAAGAGTGATTATAGTTGGATAATTGGATGAGATTTTCAAGGTGAATGGAGGCTCAGTGTTTTGGTAAAATAAAGCAATTGAGAGAAAATCGGTTTTAAAGAAAAGACAAATTTCACTTACACTAGATTTAATGGCTAGAAAAGAGGAATGCCACCCGTGAATATTAAAGTTACGCTGCAGTTGTAACCCTTCACGCAGTGTACCCCTTGTCTTTATGGAAAATGTATTTATTTAATCAAATATTGCTAAGGATTTATGATCAATGCAAGGCAGAAATGAATTGAAAAGAGGGGCTAATGCTGGGAAATTAAGGACCGGGTGCACGGAGAATTCTAACAGTTTTAAACAAGTTACCAGGGCATGGATAGAATTACCTATAGAGCAGGACAAAGAAAAAGGGTCCAGATGGGATAGGCTGTGTGTTGCTATGGGATGGGGAAATACTCATAATCCACACTTGAGTTGGGATTTGGGACAGTCAACCGGGTTCTGAACTCAAAATTCTGGTCACCACACGGCGGGCACCCCTCTCAGCATACAGCTGGGCAAGTCTGGTCACTGCGTGGCAAGGGTACAGCGGGCATGCAGGTAGTAGGCAAAAAGCCGGTCTGCTCACAGGATACTTCCCAAAGGGTACCACAGCTTTTCCCCTTTGTTATTGGGATTTTAGTGGGGTTTTTTGGATCAATGGCCTTGCTGGGATAGGGTCAGCAATGCTTTGGCCTGGCAATAGAGTCTGGAATCTTGCAAAGGTCGATCTGGAATGTCTGGATATGCAGGTGCTGGAAATTCAGGAGAGAGTGTCCTGTACCTGTGAGCTCCCACCCCTTTTGTAAAGCGGGTGACATCACTGGGTATATTGTTGGGCAGAACTAAGCTAGACCTACCCCCAAGAACCGGATAGGGCAGCCAATGTTGGTTGCCTCCTTTAGGAGGGGGACTCAGTTTATGGGGTTGTGTTTTTATGAGGTGCAAAGCCTTCCCACAGTCCTTTTTGCCAAAATCAATCTTTTTTTTTTCAACATGTATTTATTGTCATTTTTCAAAGAAACAGTCAACATTGCAAATGTTCCTCCCTCCCCTCCCCCACCCCCACCCCTTTCCCCTTGATCCTGGAGTCAGATATACAGTCTTTCTCTCTCTGCTTGGCTATCTTTGTGGCGGCCGGGGGCCCTATTCCATTTTTTGCTGGCATATAGGTAAAGTCTTGTATCTCCACTCACTCCCTTTCATGGATCTGAGTCCTCTTGTGAGTCAAAGATTCCTAGCAGGGCCGCAGCTTTAGGACACCATGCTCTGGTCACTCCCCCCCCCCCCCCCCCAAGGTATGCCAGGAGGGCGAACCAGTCTGTTGTAAACTTCGAATTATTTCCCTGTATGGAGTATGTGAGCCACTCCATGGCGACCAATGAACATATTTTGGCACTCCGCTCATGTTCCTGGGGGGGTGCTTACGACTTTCACTTGCAAGCCGATAGCATCGCCGCCAGCATCATCATGATTACTGTCATGGTCATCGGGCGAAGAACGCAACCTTTCAAGGGCCACATACACAGGGGCCCCAGATGGACACAGTCCTGGCGCCTTTTGCTTTTATTTTTGGACATAACCCCTCATTTTGGGTGCAAGGTGCATTTAACATGGGAACTTCCATCACTAAAGCAACTCTTGGGTGTGGCTGCTGTTGCTATTGGGTTGCCTTGCACGTGCTGACTCTCTGGGAGTGGCAGGGTATGGCAGGCAAGCCAGGCCTAGTGGGCATGCTCACGATTACAGCTATATAAGCTGCTCCGATCGCTGAGGCAGACGCTTCGCGTTATTCTGCACTTCCTTGCAGCGTAACGCTCACCGCCGCCTGGGATTAAATTTACCTTGGGGAATCCTGCTTCCTGCTTTCATACTTACCAACTGGGGAACCTGCTCTCACCTGTGCGCGTCTTCGTTGATCCTGACATTGTTCTCCAAAACTTCCGGAACGCTGACATCTACTTCCTGACACCGCAGTTCATCTTCAAGCCTTCCAGGAACGCTGACATCGTCATCCTGGCACCGCAGCTCATCTTCAAATCTTCCAGGATGCTGAAATCTTCATCTTGGCACCGCAACACGACGCGCTTCGCCAGCGGCAGCAGGACCTGCAAGTAAAAACAAAAGGCAAGGTTAGACACTTAAAAAAACATTCAGTTTAAGGCCATGCTACCACCGAACCTCGCCCTTTGCCTTAAACCATCACTCACCTGTTGTCGGACATTGCGGGGTCAACCATCTTCTTCGTGGCCGCGTTCCGCGCCCCCAGAGCTGCTTTTGACACGCATTTCCATCTATTTGAAAGAAAACAGAAGAGAAAACGTTATTTAGAAATTAACAGCAATATTGAGAGCAATAATACCAAAACAGAAAACGAGAAGAGGCAAAGAGAAAATGGAAAGGGAAAGGGACAAGAGGAGAAGCATAGTCACAGCTGGACTGGACTATTACTTATCAGGGATCAGTGAAGGAACTAGATACCATTGACAAGCACCCCTGTAAGATGTAGCAGGATGGAGAGCTTACCATCAATTAACAGGTGAGCCCTATGGGCCGGTACATGCCCACAGAAATCGCACCTGCTGTAGAAGGGTTTAAGAGGCACAATAGTCACTGATCAGTGCACTCACATTTTCTCATATCCATACAGGAGCAGTGGCACCAATTACCGCCGCTCACAGCTTATCCGCAGAAGGAAAGATTGGATGGGGGTGATCTAACTCCAGGGAGGGCTGCAACCGTGCCCCAACACCTCTGCAGAGACCAGATGAGCGTAACAATTACGTATACTTTACGGAGTAGTTTCGTAGGTATATCAACCAGGGTCCCATTTAGACATAGCATATCCAGCCCCCTATTCCCTCCTCCCACCCTCCCCAGGACCTGCGTTATAGCCTGTTGTATGTATCCCCAATATGTGTCCAGCTTTGGGCAATCCACCATATATGGGCCCACGTGTCAATCCCCCACAGTCTCCAGCAAAGTTGGGAAGAATTTGGGTACATTTTATGCAGTCTGACCGTGGATAAGTGCCACTCATTAATTTTAGCCAGGTCTCCCGGACCTGAAGAGATCTAATGAGTCTGGGTATCTGGGTCCACAGTCGTTGCCACTCTTGCTCACCTATGTCAGTGCCCGTGTCCTCTTCCCACTTTCTTATATAGGTCCTGCTTGGTGTGTTTTCCCCTTCCGTAATGTGTTTGTAGATGGAGATCATCAGGCCCTTGTCCCTGGAGTGGGTGTCTAAGTATTTTTCAAAGGGCGTAAGGGCTTGTGAGCAAGCTTGTTTCATTTCTGGGTGAAACAACCAGTGTCGTAATTGCATATACCCGTATCTATGCCTCTCCTCTAGCCCAAAGTTCGACTTGCACTGTTCAAAGTCTTTCACCTTGCCGCCTTCAACCATATCCCGCACCATCCGACAGCCGCCTTGATACCACTTCTCAAAGGTTGAAGTTCCGCAGCCCAGGGTGAATTTTGGGTTTTCAGATAGCGGCGTGTAGGGGGAGGGAAAGGTAGTAATATGAGCCTGTTTCACCGCGGTATTCCATGCCTCTCCCACGGTCGATGTAATTGTACTGGCATACATTTGTGGTGTTCTATCTGCCTCGGTTTCCACAGCATCCCCTCTAAGTGTCCTGAACCCACTGCCAGGCCTGGACTGGCCAACCGGGACACCGGATGTTTCCCCAGTAGGCCTCGAGGCGTAGAGCCTCTTTTCTTGGTGGAGGGATACATAATCAAAGGGAAATCATGACATAATCCCATGCATCCAGCCAGGCTGGGCTGGGTGGAGTTTGCACGGCGTGCTGCCTGGATGACCCTTCTGCCCGTGGCTCGTGCGCCTGCACATTATGGCTGTCACCGCCCAGGAACATCACTGAAACTGCACGTTCCTAGTGTGCTGCTCGCATGTGCGGCCCAACGCATGCCAGTACAGTTTTGGTGACTCGACGATGAGGCAGGCTGCGGGCCTGCACCATCTGCATCGACTGTCTGGCACTGGCACAGGACAGCAGGATTCATTCGTTTCACAGACATGTAAGGCGGCATGAGTACCAACTTAAGTCTATCACAGCGCTGCAAAATGCTGTTTCTGTGAGCGACTGCAGGCACGTAATGAAAAGTTTGTCCTTGTTCCTTTCCACCCCGACAGTAAGTAAATGTGACTGACATTGGGGTCTGAAATGGTTCATAATCGTAAGGTCAAGTGAGGAGTTAGGCAACGCTGCACTGGGAAGCGCTATAATTATTTGTGTATGTACCATATGTTAGTATAGCGCAAACCTAGCTAGAAAACAGAAGAGTGATACAGAGGGGCAAACACTAATAAGGAGGTAGCAACGTGCTTGGCACTGGGATTTGAATGAACATTGTGGGCTCTGCTCCACATTTATAGCAGTACATTAGTATAGAAAGGTATCGAGAGGTGCCTAAATCTCTTCTCATGTCATGGTCAATGTTTCAATGTTATGCCCGATGGCCCTCTTGGGGGCTCTGCGACATCACATGCTGTGCACACGTGGAACACACCATGTAATCCATCTAATAAAAGGGGTAAGCGGGTTCCTGCTCACCAGTTAATCTCGACTATGGCTCCATGTGTTGTGTATGTGGAGGCTCTCCTGACCATGCAACAGTCTGCACTGTAAGTTTCAATAGCACGGCTTTAGAAAGTTGGCTGGGCCGCATGATGGGGAACCATTTTGTGCCTGCACTGTGATTGGTGTACATGATGTGTGATGGCACAGATCACCCTTCAAGGTACGCATAGTCTGTGATGGGTCTGCAAACTCTTCATATCATGTGATGCGCCTATATATGTAATGTCTGCATATGGGAAAGGGCCTGCACACGTGCATATGCTGTAATGAGTTGTTTATTTAAGAAGTGGTTTTATATAGTGCTACATCATGGTGCCGTTCCGTCACCGTCAGGTTGGGCTCCTTCATTCTCTCACTGTACGGATGCCATTACAGGTGTCACTCTGCTGCCTTGTCCTGTAAAGTGGGGTAACTTCTCTAAGGTATTGGTTAATCAATCAACAGGAAACATAACGTGCACACTGCACGTACGTGCATGCGGAGCGGAGGACGATTTCTGATGCGTTGATATGGGATTTGATTTAAACACTGAAACATGATTCGTAATATTGATCTCTCTTGTTGTTCCCCTCCCAACTTTGCTTTTTCAAAGTTTCCAGAAAAAGCACATCTCTATGAAATCCCCGAATAAGCACATCTCTATGAAATAATTTGCCACTGCAATGCGTACATGGTATGCTTTAAGCACATTTATGACACGATGATGCATTAGCCATCGGTAAGCGCGATTGCACGGGAGAGGGGGAAGAATAAATCAAGTTTAGCCGTTGACAACTGTCACCTCTACACTGGCTCACATGGGCTTTCTTTCGGATTTTTAGTGTGCGGTTGAAGGTCCTTGTGCAGTGCCTTATATCTACGTCTTGGGCATAACCACAGCAATATGCAGAAAGCTTCACAAGGTTTGAAATTCGGCGGGCCGGAAATTGGTTTTGGCCAGTGGTCAGTGGCCAGTGGTCGAAGTGCATGAAAAGAAGTAGTGGAACTATGTTCCCTACTGGCCTGCACCACTCGCCACAAACCCCATCGTCATGGCCCCTCCCACGTACAATACAAACCCCCCAAACAAATGTGCCCGCTGTTTAAGGAATGTTCAGTGCAGTGCACTGAAGTGCATATTTCAACTGTTTCCTACACTTTTATTTTAAAATGAAACTATTCCGGAACAATTTCTTTCTAAAATAAAAGTATAAGAACAGGAAAACTTAATTTAAAAAAGTAGAGGAGCACTGCTCCCAACGGCTCCCGCTCACTTCGACCACTGGAATTGGCTAAAGTGCCACATAGAAGCTGAAACTATTGCATTAGAGGACAGCTAGGGAGAAATATCATGAGGTGGGACACAAAGCTTGTACGTGTTTAGTTATTTATTCAGCTATTGACTGCCCATGGCTCTGATAAACCCATTGCCATTTCCACTTGCTTTCAGCCCCTCTCCAACCAAAACACCACATCCTCCTGGGGTCTCTTTGAGCTAGCTTTATCAAGCCTTACCATCAAACTGTGTGCTCAAAGTGCCTGCCAGTGTTTTCTCAAAGCAGTCTTCTGAGAGTTAATGACTTAATTGGAACTGCAAAAGCACTGCTGGTGTAATAAAAATGTCAACCAGGTCTGCTTTCAGCCACTCGATTTATAAGCACTATACATGTCCTTCACTGAAGTCCTGTTCAAAACAAGCATTGGCAAAGCAAACTGTTTAAGCTTGTGCATCAATATTAGGCATTCACCAAGCACTGCTGTTATATGCCCAGGTACACTCACCACTTTCCACCTGCTACAATCCAGTTAGTACGACTACAGCAGTGCCTGACAAATTCCTCTCCCACCATGCCTACACAAAAGCCAACACTGTTGGCATTGCCAGTGCTCATTTAAGAATGCCTTTTATCTGTGTCCCCTTCCTAGCATGAGAATAGGATGAAATGGATTAAGGATGCATGTTGTCTGGGCACCTTTAATACCAGATGAATTAGTTTTTCTCATCTCCAAAATGTGGAATGTCCCTGGTCCCTCTATCATCTACTTTGAGAGATCATGAACTTATTTAAGACCTGACTTTTCAATCCATATATGTTTAAAACATTCTTCAAATGCACTCATTTCGACTAATTTTAGTCAACATTTTCTTGGGGGATACTCAAATCCCCTCATTAGAAGGAGGGTTGGGCTCCCGTCCTGTGCACGCTCGTTCAGTGAAATATGGGGCCACTTTGAAAAATATTCCAGGGCCACTTTTGGTTCCCAGTCCGGCCCTGCCCACTGCCCTGTGCATTGGCCACCACGGTTTATCCCGGTCGTCCCTTTGCCAGTCTCTGAGTACTCTAATTTGTGCCGTTATGTAGTATGCCCTAAAATCCGGCTCCCCCATTCCTCAGCGGGAGGTTGGCATTCTCATGAGATTTGCGGAAATTCTCGGGTGCTTTTGATTCCAAATGAAACGATTTGTAGTTTTCTGTAGGGCTCTGAAAAATGCATGCAGGATGTCTACTGGCAGAGCGACGAATAGATAGAACAGCCTTTGTAATATCGAATTTTTAAGACATTGACCCGCCCCACCCACGAGATGGATAGCGGCCCCCAATCTATTAGCTTTGATTTGATTTTCTCCAACAGAGGCGGGTAGTTTGCGTGGTATATTTTCTCAATAGTTTTAGTTAGGTGTACTCCCAAGTATTTGATCTTATTACTGGCCCATCTAAAGGCGTGTGGCGCTTTAATTTGTTGTTCTGTGGGGGCAGGCAGATTAAGACTGAGTACTTGTTGGCGTTCATTTTTAGCCAGGCCACTCGCCCGAACTGGTGTAGTTCTTCACAGACCCCCTAGACAAGGAAAGTGCTTTATTCAACATTGTACTTTTAAAACAGGCATTTTTCTTGTTTAGTAAAAACACATTTTGACATGTGGTTAATGCTGCTGTGATTTCCCTTTCAAATTCGGGTTTCTCTCCCATCTGGACTTCAAACATTGTTTATAGCCCTAGCCAGATTCTCTTACACAACAGTCTGTACAAGGTAAAGGTTCCTTGAAATTGACATATGCACAGAGAGCTAGGGTTTCTTTTTGCAGGGTTTATTTTTGACACTTTGTAGCCAAAAGCCAAGCGCTTTTCCGTACGGCTGAAAGTTTCTGGTGACTTCTCAGACCATGCCTGACGCAGCCTGCCATTCTGTGACAGTGCTCTCTTTTGCTGGCACAATCTGAATGTGGATGGGCACATCTAGATCTCCCGGGATACGAACTGTGTAAGGTTGAACAGTTTCAGAAAGAGCATCAGGGCACCATCATTATAAAGTCCAAATATTTCCTTTTTCAAGGGGGAATGTGGATCTAGCAGCAAAGCAGTGCTGCTTCTCAATTTTCTTCTTGGTGCATGTAAGAAACACACTGGCAGGCTTTCTCAGTGTGCCCCCTTGTTCCGTCCTGCCCAATAGGTGCTTGGCAAGACAGTGCAGCCATCATTTTGTAGCTGCAAATGCAGTTTTGATGCGGGGCAATGGTGCTTAAAGGAGCCAGCACAGCCATTCTGCTGTTAACTGCTAAAGTGCAGCTTAGTGATGTGGGGAAGTACTGCTGAGTGGGTAAATGTATCCCACATTTAGGAACAGACAGTCAAGCAGCTGTTTCCGACACTGGTGGTGGCACATCTACGCCGCAAAGTCATCCATTGTGAGTCAGGCATGGTATCAAGAGAAATTTAACAAGGGGGGTCCTGGGAGTCCCTCTGCCAGACATTAGTCCTGGTTGCGAGAGACTTACCCAGAGTCTTTAGCTCACTATCTTTAACAGAGAAGAAATATCCCAAACATGTCAGTCTTTGTCCTGCCCTGGGGCAGTCCAGCACCGAAATGCTAGGCAATTCTCCTCTGAACAAGAGTACCAACAGCATCCCCAGACACGTGTTTCGGTCTGGTTGGACCTCATCAGTAGGGAGGAGCTGTGCCTCTCTAAGAATAGTGAGCAAGGGGTCGACGTCTGGATTCCCCTAGTAACTTAGGGTGAGACCCAAAGTTACTTGCATATGCAAATTAACAAGGGGGGTCCTGGGAGTCCCTCTGCCAGACATTAGTCCTGGTTGCGAGAGACTTACCCAGAGTCTTTAGCTCACTATCTTTCACAGAGAAGAAATATCCTAAACATATCAGTCTTTGTCCTGCCCTGGGGCAGTCCAGCACCGAAATGCTTGGGCTGGTTTCTTCCCTGGCAGTGCAACGGACTCCTGTCTTCTGCCCCGATGAAATCCTCTCTTCCCCTGGATGAAGCACCGACTTGCATCCGCTGCCAGGAACAACTGCCCCTGCTGGAGTATTCTCACCACTTTAAGGTACCGTGTCCGCCAGGCCTCCCTTTCTAAAGATTGCTACAAGGTAATAATAACCCCTTAACCTTCTGGACTGGGCTGGCCACCTTCACCCTCTAACTGGTCCCTTTCTTTGGTCCAACTCCTTTTTGAACCGTTACAAGACTTTTGTGCACTGCAACCGTGTGACCTTGGACACATTTCGTTTTGATCCTCTTAAAGCGGATCCGGCCTACTGACTCTGAATTCACAGTGTTACTTTGCCTTCCTCTCTTGTTGTGTTCGTGAAAAAGTTTGGGATCTGTTTCAATTTATTCTCTGCTTTTCTCTCCCTTTTTAAAATGAATTATTAGAGTGCCATCTACGTTAAGCGCTCACCGCTGTCTGAAAAGAAGTGGGGCTTTAATTAAGACTTGTCTAATATTCTTTTAAGGGAGTGTATATCTTTTAGTGACCGTGTTTTTGAATTGCTATTAGTGCCTGTGTGTTTTTCTAGATGTGGTTTTAAATAAATAATTATATCTCTTTTACACCAAGCCCTGGTCAGTGTTTACTTGTTCTACTGTGTTCTCTTGACCTATTGTGAATACTCTGTATACTGCCTAACTCTTCTTGAGGGAAGTCTGACTGCTCAGCCACAGCTACCAAGTGAATCTGTGTGGTACAGACTGCTACCAAGTGGGTTTACTGCCAAACACCTGCAGTCCTAAATTTTTTGCAGTGGTCCCAGAGGGAACTGTACAGGTTTCTGCCTAACAGGGGCACCCTTATCCTTATACATAAACGGGTCCCGTTTGTTCTACATGCACTAGAGCAGGACCCTCGCGGACGCTACGTGATGTCACTTGGGACAATCCGGGAAGAAACACTAGGACTTGTTTCCATTTACTCTCCACCTGGGCTGGGCCAAGAACTTCTTGATGACCTGACCTCCTTGTTGGGTAAGCATCAATCAGACAAGTGGTTCCTGGGAGGGGATTTCAATGACGTCATGTGCAATACCTTAGATCGTTCGCACCTTAGACCACGCAACCCGAACCTCCCCACAAAGCTGTTTAACTTTGTGTCTGCCCTGGGTCTTGTTAATGTATGGCGGGAACTGCACCCGGGAACCAGAGGCTACTCGTTCCACTCCGGGGCCCACGGCTCCCTTTCCAGGCTTGACTACCTATTTGTTCCACACACAGACCTGTCTTATATGCTCTCAGCGGACTTGCTCCCCCGGGGGGTTTCGGACCACTCGCCTCTCCTGGTGGAGAGTCGACTGCATGGAGAGGCCCCCCTAGAACGTGGCGATTGAACTCTTACTATCTAGAGAGCTCAGATTTGGTAGACCGCCTCACAGAGGCCTCAACTGAATACTTCGAGATTAATGGTTCTGAAGAAACCGACCCGATTGTGCTGTGGGAGGCCTATAAGGCCGTGCTGCGGGGAGAAATAATCTCCTGGACAGCGAACAAAAGAAAGGAGAGGCTCCAGAAGATAACTGAGGCAGAGGAGGAGGTAATCCACAGAGAAAATGAGAATACCCTAGACCCTACCCCACAGACCCATAGGTCCCTTCAACGTGCCAGTGAATGCCTCCGAAACCTTACGTTAGACAATGCCAAAGAGGCCCACTGGGAATCCAGAGCCCGGATATACGAGCTTGGGGATAAAGCCGGTAAGCTGTTGGCTTGGCTTGAGAGGAGGGATGAGGGTCGGCGCTCGGTCCGTGAGATCATCACCCCGCAGGGAGAGATCTGTCGGTCAGACGCCGATATAGCAGAAGCCTTCGCCCAATTTTATGCCGAACTATACCAGGCCCCGGAGCTACCGCTGGACCGGAACCTCCTCCTTGTTAAGGTGGTGCTCCCCTCCCTATCGGATCAGCAACGCGAAATGTTGGACTCTGATCTCTCTGAGGCCGAACTGATAGAAGCCCTAGAACAGCTGCAACCGGGGAAGACCCCGGGCCCAAACGGATTCCCCATAGAGATATGGCAGAAACTGGGAGGCAATAACGTATCCCCTCCCCTGCACCAGATGCTGCTGGCCGCGTGTTAGAGCGGGGCTCCCTCCCAGACGACCTATGTAAGGCCACCATAGTGGCCATCCCCAAACCTGATAAACCCCAAGAGCAATGCGCGTCTTATAGGCCGATCTCACTAATCAACGGCGAAGCCAAGGTCCTGGCCAAGCTCTTGGCTAACCGACTACAACGGGTAGCGGACACACTTACACATCCAGATCAATGTGGCTTTATGCCTCATAAATCAACCAGGATGAATCTGCGCCGACTCCACCTGGCGTTAGAACGGGCCCCCATCCTTGACACCCCATTGGCACTTCTGGCAATAGATTTTGAGAAGGCATTTGATTCTGTCCGTTGGGATTGCCTTTGGGAAATCATGGCCCCTATGGGATTTGGGAAAAGCTTCCTAGGTTGGGTGAAATTGCTTTATACAAACATCCGCGCAGAAGTCAAAGTGAACGGATGGACCTCCAGGGCCTTTACCCTGGGTAGAGGCACGCGGCAGGGCTGCCCCCTCTCCCCTCTCCTCTTCGCCCTCGCCATTGAACCACTGGCACTGTGGCTTCGTCAAAGCAGAGCATGGAAGGGATTCAAATGGCCCGAAGGGCATGAAGATCGCATATCTCTTTATGCTGACATTCTTCTACTATACCTGACCTGCCTGACCCAGTTCGGAGCTGCCCCATAGTAACTCAAATGCTAGTCACTCATGGGGAATTCAGTGGGTTGAAAATTAATTGGAAGAAATCTGTAATGTTCCCCGTGAAGGGGGGGGAGCAGGCAGAGGTACCAGGATGTCCATATCGGCTCGAACGGCAGGGCTTTAAATATTTGGGGATTTGGGTAACACCTGACCTCACTAGATACACAACCTCCAGCCGATCGTGGATAGGCTGGTCAACGACGTCCACCATTGGAAACTCCTCCCTCTGACCCTTATGGGGAGAGTCGCGCTCTTTAAAATGATGTCATTGCCAAGATTCCTTTACGTTTTGCAAAATGCCCCGCTTGCGATCCCTGCCCCCAAATTCAACCGTATAGAAACCCTTCATAGGGAACTCATTTGGGGGGGAGGCTGCTCACGCATTGCACTAAGTACCTTGCAGAGGTCAGTCTGCGAGGGTGGGATAGGCGTACCCCGTCTCCAAACTTACTACTGGGCTTCACAACTCTCGGTAGTCAACGACCTGCTTCATGGGGATCGGGCGCTACCTCACATTAGGGCAGAAGTGGAACCCATACAAGGCACGGACCTGTTGCAGGAACTGTACCAACCTCCGGGTAGGCCCCCCCTGCTCACAACTAAGGCTCACATTACTGCGGTCTGGAGCCAGGGGCACGTGTTTGTTGGGTGGGCAGACAAAATAACAGCCGCACAACCCCTATGGCACATCAACAACCTGAAGGAAATCGAGAAACTCGAACCATGGCCACGCTGGGTAAGAGCGGGAATCCTTAGAATTAAAGATATCCTAAAAGATGGGAAACTAACCTTATTTGAAGACATCCAGGGTAGATTCCAACTGCCCAACACCGAGCGGTACCACTTTACACAACTGATCCACACCCTCCGAACCCATATGCCCCCAGGTGATTCAATCCCCGACTACACTCCGATCGAACGCAATATGCTACCCGAGTATATCCCCAGCAAATGTACATCCACTCTCTATAACGCTATCACCTCCTTCGCGAGCTAATGGGATTAAAGGCCAAATGGGAAAGGGAGGTGGGGGAAATAGACCCTGAGGACTGGATCCAGGTCCTAATGCACCCACGAGAGGTAGCCATCTCCTCCAGACTTAGAATGGTGCAACTTAAAATCCTGCATAGGGTGTACTACCCTCGAACTCTTTTATATGGCTGGAGGAGAGTACTGAGTCCGAACTGTCTTCGCTGTGGAGGGGAGGAAGGCACCTTCTTTCATTTCCTCTAGGCATGCCCTCGGATCCGTGACTATTGGACTGCATGCTGTACGGAATTGTCCAGAGCCCTTACTTGCCCTGTTGAACTAGATCCGAAGGTTTTAATATTGGGGGTACCGGACATGTCTGAATTCAATAAATGGGAAAAACTGCTATTGAACACTGCCATGGCTCTAGTGAAACGCAACATTGCCCAAAAATGGGGAGCGCCTGACCCTCCGACACTGGAACAATGGATACTTGACATGGACTCATGTGCCATGATGGAGCACCAAGTCTATCGCGCAAGAGGATGCCCAAATAAAGCATCCAAGATATGGGGGAAATGGGAAGAGACTGGGCCTTGACGTCCTAAGCAGTGGTGGTCTCTACATGAACAGAAGGTGGACGGGATGAGTGGCCCGCGACCCACGGCGATGTGAGATACTAAAATACCAAGTAAACACATGACTGAAGAAGCTGTACTGGAGTGCTCTTAATGTGTTGTCCCCTCTTTTTTTCGTTGTTTTGTTGTTTTTGGCCCCCGATTTGGTGGCTGTTTTGGTTTTGTCAAAATTCAATAAAAATGTTTTATCAAAAAAAACAATGTCCATTACAACCGTACACTCCATCAAGTTGATGTTGGGCATGATGTCCTCCTGTATACATCTCATCCCCTTTTGCAGGCTCCAGATGTGCCCTCTCCAAGAGTTTCTCGACGCCCGGTGGCAGCAAGACACGGGTGCTTGGACAGACAGGATCACCCTCAACCAGGAATTCTGGCAGGCTCTAGTATGATGGGGGATGCTCCCACATCTCACTCAAGGAGCTCCTTTTGGACCCCACCGTACCAAGCCACAGTCACCGCGGATGCCTCTCTGGAAGGTTGGGGGGCCCACGCGGGACAGTCTCACGCCAGAGGCCTCTGGCTCCCGGAGGCGAAAGGACCTCCACATAAACATCCTGGAGCTCTGGGCAGTTTTCTGGGCCCTCAAGTCGTTCCAACCTCAGCTGCGGGGAAAGGTGGTGCAGATCTTTACGGACAATATCACCACCATGTTCTACATCTGTAAACAGGGCGGCATACGCTCTCCCGCTTTCTTCCTGGTAACCCAGTCCTTGTGGCGCTTGGCCATTCTTCTGCTTATGTTCCTCGTCCCTTTTCACCTGGCAGGCACCAAGAACACCATTGCAAACTTGATCAGCAGGGAGCTGCGGTCCTGCCACGAGTGGGAACTACAGCAGGTACAAGTAACCCTCCTCTTCTGCAAGTGCGGTCAACCCCAGATCGACCTCTTCGTGACAGCGGCCAACTCAAAGTGCCAGAGGTCCACCAGCAAGTATCCTCAACCAAGGGCTTTGGTGGATGCCTTCTCGTTCCCGTGGGATTAGCTCTCCCTGTACGCCTTCCCACTGATTCTGCTCCTGCTACGTGTGATCAACACACTCCACCACCATGTAATCTTCTCTCCAGAGAAAACAGAACAATACTGCACCACGACCGAGCATAGCTGAGTCTCACACTGGGTCCTGCAGCCTTAGAGTTTTGGCATTATTCCATAACTCAGAAATGCAAGAAGATCCTGGCCAAGAATAGAGCTTCCTGTACTCTGTCTTGCTACGGACACACATGGAAGTGGTTCACAGTGTGGTGCATGACTCCTCCCATACCTGCTTTCACTGGCCAAGGCTGGCTTAGCTCATGCCTTATCAAGGTGCATCTAGATGCCATATCCCGGTACACCCGGGCACCTGGAAAGCCCTCTCTGTGGTAGCATAGGCTCGTCAAGGAGTTCCTCAAAGGCCTCCTCAGGATTTTTCCACCAGTGAAGTCTCTTGCTCCGGCTTGGGAGCTTAAGGTGCTTTTGACAAAGCTCATGGGGCCTCCATTTGAACCAATGCATCAGGCCCCTCTTAAGTTTCTCTCGTGGAAGACTGCTTTCCTAGTGGCCACCACCTCGGCGAGGCGGGTCGGGGAGATCCAGACCCTCTTCTGCAAGCAAACGTACTTGACTTTCCAGGCTACAAGGGTAGTGCTGCGTACCCATCCCGCCTTTATGCTGAAGGTTCCCTTGGAGTTCCATCTCAACAAGCCTTTGGTTCTGCCAGTTTTCTTTCTGAACCCTTCTACGCCTGCTGAAAGGGCATTGCATTCGCTGGTTGTTGCTTGTGCCTTGAAGTTTTATGCGGCACACGTGATGGATTTTCAGAAGACTTCTCCATTGTTCATCAATTATGTACCTGTGAGTCACGGGAAGGTCCTGTCTAAGGCTTTCATATCCAGGTTGCTCTCCGGCTGCATCATGTACTGTCATCGTCTGGCTAACGGACCTCTTCCAGACCGGCCGAGAGCCCATTCCACCAGAGCCATTGCACCAATGACGCTGCTTCACTCTGGTGTGCCCCTGCTCGATATCTGCAGGGCTGCTACGTGGAGGTCTACCCAAACCTTCACGGATTCTACTGTGTCAACAGGGATTCCAAGGAAGAGTCCCGGGTTGGCCAAGTGGCGCTACACAACCTGTTTACTTGAGGTGAGTCTTTTTCATGGGTAAGTCTATTGCTTCTGTTGAGCCTTGCCACCTCTCATTGTTGTGTAGGTGTACTGCTGTGTAATCATATTCATGAGCATGTGAATCCATTCAAGACCCCATGATGGAGAAGGAACAAGTTACTTATTTGTAACTCCTGTTCTCCAGCATGGGTCTGGCATGGATTCACATGTTCACTGTAAAGACTGGAGGGGATATCTGTACTTCTGCCCTCTATATGGTAGGGTAAAGGCACATAACACCCCACCCAGGGCTCTCAATTTGGTAGCAATGGACGAGCAACCAGCCTTAATCTTTCAGGAGGTGATGCA
Source organism: Ambystoma mexicanum (assembly GCF_040938575.1). Classification (NCBI taxonomy): domain Eukaryota; kingdom Metazoa; phylum Chordata; class Amphibia; order Caudata; family Ambystomatidae; genus Ambystoma; species Ambystoma mexicanum. The sequence continues at coordinate 411,952,281 of NC_090927.1, forward strand.
GACTGGTTCTTAAGTACAGTGTTTCCCCAAAGCCCGCACAAAGGAATGTCTACAGACTATGTTGGGTAATAAAACAGCTTCTTTATATAAAATAAGATTCAGGAATATATATATACATTTAAATAATAACACTTTGTACTTGGAAATACTTATTCAAAGAAGGGCAAATATTTACACTCTGCGGTACCACACAATACTTAAATTCAGTAATAGATGCACTAACTGCAGACAGTTTTAAACAGGCATGGGAATTCGTAAGTGAGCTGTATCAGCATAGAATAAGGAAGAAGGGCAGGTTTGTTGTGAACAGTGGCAGAATGCTTTCTTTAAATTAGATATGCAATTCTGTGTGAAGATCCGAGCGCCACCTGAGCAACCTGTAATGTAAAATTTAGGGAGTAACTTATCTTGTCTTTTACAGCCTAGTCCGATAATGTTCAATAACCTTCTGCTTTTTTTTAAAGGTTCTACTACCCCAAAGTACCTGAGATGCCACAGGAGAACAGGCTCGAAGACGAATCTGGGACCCCTGGACGACTCCTGAGGTTAGAAGATGTTCTTCCTTGTCACAGTACCTTTGATGCCTTGGCAGGCGAAGTTGCAGAGTTTCTCGGTTTCACACGGCGATTGCCTCAGAGGATGGAACTCCCCCCTCCTCCCCCCCCATTGGAAGAAGGAGCCACTGGGATGCTGAGTCCAAGAAGAAAAATTGAACCAAAATCTTTCTGAAGTGCAGCAGTTTTACTCTTTGCTGTGCTGTCCTTTGGTGGTTCTTCGGTGCTGCAGCACAGACTTCTGGATGGCTTCTGGCATCCTGAACTCGGACACTGGAGTGGAGCACGGACCCTCACCAAGTCTGGACCCTCATGATGTCTTTGTTAGCTTCTGGTGGCGGGAAACCCACCGACGGACCTTCCTCTGCACTCAGCGACACTGGACTCTTTCGGGAAGGGGTCAGTGATAAGGATGTCCCTTGAAATGTTCTCAGGCAGTTTTCAACTTTCACATTTTTGGCATCCAGCAGCACTCTGCCAGGGTACCCCCTCTTCTTGGCAGTGGACAGCAACGGCTCCCAGCGGTCATGAGGCATACCCTGGGCGACACCAATGGACTTCTTCTACTCAAGATGTCCGGGCACTCCTCTTCAGGACTCAAAACGAAGACCCCTTCTCCGGATGGAGATATACACATCTGTTCCCCATTCATTCTGGCTGAGCCAGGCTCAGTCAGCCAATCTCGCAGAAGGGCATTCATGCAGGCAGTCAGCTAATCAAAGTCACAGGCATTCAGGCCATTCACTCCACCTAGACACCCATTACAAAGAATGTGGATTGGGGTAAGTACCCAACCTTTCAGCACACTACACTGCATTCATGTCCATTTCAGTCGGGGCTATCTCATTCATTGTGTGTCACATACAGAAGCCAGACACCCATAACACAAATGTGAGATCACTTCAGACTCCATTCATACAGGTCCCTCCCATAGGGTGTACCCATAACACACAGACCCTGGGAAGGCTCCAGTTAGTCTGGCAGAAGGCAGCCCAGAGCCATAAATGGTATTTCCACCCAACAGCCACTCAGGAGGAAAGAGAATAGAGACCAGGGTTTCCCAGGACTTTGGAAAACAAGGTAAAAGGCAATAGAAAACAAGAGGCCACAGGGGCCCACTTGCCTGCTATCAGGAATCCATTGATTCCTATGGCAGGGCCTGGGTGTCCCAAAATGGAAGACACTCTGAGCCACTGCCAAGTCAGCATGTAGCTGCCACTAACCCATACCCTGCTCTGTGGGCCACACACAGGTGCCCAAGAACACACATAAGGGGTACAAGTGTGTACCCCTACCCAAGGGTGCCATAAGGGTATCCCATGGGTGTTGTTCACTAAAAACAAAACATGAAGAGCTGCACTGCCAGCGGTCAAGGCTGACCCTCGGTGGCAGAAGACCTAGATAAAACACACACAGAGAAGTGGTAGGACAAGGACAAAGAGGACCTGTCCCTCCTTAAGGCATTTCCAGCATCACACTTCCCCTCCCTCCTTCCCCTATGTGGCTCTTCTTGGTTGATTGATTGATTGTTTATTTATAATGCGCCTATACACAAGTGTTTCAAGGCGCAACCAGGCAAGTAGGGGGAGAAACAGGGGAGAACAAGGCAAACCATCTGGCTAGGCCTAGGATAATTTAGATCGTGCAAGTGCGCAGACAAGCAGTGCAGGGGAGGGGAAGTGGGAGAAGTGCACCCAGTGGAACAGTGCCCTGGGATAAGTGTAGGAAGGCAGGGCCTCCTGGGGGAACATGCCCAGGAAGTGCAAGGAAGGCCAGGTGGCAGTGCAGGAGGACCCTGAGGCAAGTGCTAGGGCTGGTCGGGGGGGACAGGTGTCCTATATGACTGAGGAGCATCAGGCAGCCAGTCAACTTAACAGCAGGAAGAAGGGAGGGCTAGCAGAGGGAAGGCAGCGAGAAAAGGAAGGAGGGAAAGGCTAGCAGGGTAGAAGCAGAGAGAAGGAAGAGGAGAAAAGGAAGGTCTTGAGGAGCTTCCGGAATTTAAGGAGGTCCGGCTCAAGGCAGAGAGTGGCAGGGAGGCCATTCCAGAGGGAGTCCCCTGCAGAGGAAAGAGATTACCACCTAGTCTCTGCTTGGAGAAGCGACTCACCCGTAGAGAATTGGAGATAGACGAGCAGAGGGCTCTGGAAGGAAGGTACTTAGGAAGAGAGTGTTGGAGATGGTGTGAGCCCTGGCCCCAGAAGGCCTTGTGGACAATGCAGAGAGTCTTGGATTTGATCCTTGCAGCCACCGGGAGCCAGTGTAGGGATTTCAGAGCCGGAGAGATGCCGTTCCTGGCCTTGAGGCCAAGTATAAGTCTTGCGGTCCTGTTTTGGATGAGTTGCGGAGGGTAGAGTTAGGTAGAGTAAGAAAGAGGCCGTTGCAATAGTCAAGCCTTGAGAGAACCAGGGCTCTGGAGGCAGTGAGCTTCTGGGGGAAGGTGAGAACATGTAGAAAACCTCTGAGAAGGTGCAGTTGGAAATGGGACTTTTCAGAGATGTCCTTGATGTGTGGAGAAAAGGAGAGCGTGGAGTCAAAGATGACCCCCAAGGTTTTTTGCCTCACAAGAGTGTGAGGGCGCAGGGCCAAGGGAGGCCAGCCAGAGTGAAAGGGGTAAGGCAGGAGCAAGGGTCCCAGTGAGAAGGATATCTGTCTTATTGGCATAAAAGCAGGGATCATTAGAGGCACAACATGCCTGAATAGTGGAAATACAGTCGGGAGGGGCCAGGAGAAGGCAGAGGGTAGCCTGGAAGAGAGCTGTGTGTCATCCGCATAACACTGAACGTTAGAGGAAAAGGTAGAGATCAGTCAGGCCAAGGGAGCCGGATAGACATTGAAGAACCAGGGCAAGAGGATAAATCCCTGGGGTTCATACTGCCACTTCACATGCTCTACCAGATCTGAAGATGGACACCAGGGGTTGAGTTTAGGAGGACTAGTGTCATTGGCTAGGGGCAATATAACCCAAAAGAATGCCATTGTTATAGAGGTGACCAGCAGTTTTTAGTCTAAATCGAAACTGCTTTCTTTTTACTGAGGATTCCCAGCCTTATGAAAGGGATTATTCATGAGCACATGAATCCATGCAATACCCATGCTGGCAGACAGGAGTTTCAGTGAAGTAACTTGTTCCTTCCCCTGGCCTTTCTCACGCCCCTGTTGAGCCCCACTAGTGACTCACTTGGCCAGACTGGGTATCTGACCTTACCAGGTACTTCGACGGAGAAGAGGGCTTGTTGGAGGACCTTGTCTTCTTGCACGGTTTGGCTTGCTTTACTGTTTCTTCCCAGTACCCCTGGTACACTCCCCTGCCAGGAATACAGTCTCTCTTTCTCTGGCCCTCGACCCCTTCACACTGGCTTCTTGGGTCCCAGACCCCTCTTTCTGTGTTTCTCTCTCCCAGTTCCCAAACCCCTTTACATTGGCTTCTGTAGTGCCCTTGAGGTCCCCTGGCTCCCCCCGTACTTTCTTTATGAGCTCCCAGTCTCTCACCTCTGCCGGGCTTCCTTGCACCTTCCAGCGATTCCTCTGCGCTGCTTCCTGTTTGCGCGTTGCCGTATGTGGCTTCCCAGCACTTCTTGGGAGCCTGACTGCGTGAACCTGCTTGCTGTCTTCCTCTGTGCTCGTCCGCGTCGGGATCCTCAGCCTCTTCTGGCCTTCGGTCCTCTTCCAAGCAGGTAGGGACACCATCTCGCTTTCTGCCATGTCCCCGCCAATAGCTGCAGGTTCAGCCCTTCTGTCTGCGGAATCCTCTCCTCGTTTGCTGTGGCTCCCGGCAGGGACTGACCATGTTGTTAGTCCCTCTTCTCTGTTTAAGTTCCATGGAACACAAAAGCTAGGCTACTGAATGCAATGGTCTTCTTAGTTTTTTCTAGTGCAGAGCATCTTCCTCGTCTCAGTATTGTGAGGTGACAGTCCAGATCTTCCTCGCGTCTGTATATTGAGGGAATAGTTCAGTGGAGTTAGTTATGATCTTCCTCATCCCAGTACTAGTAGTGCTATTGCTATGGCAAAAATACAATGTGAAACATGTATGACCAGAGAAAGGAAAAGAAGGTGAGGAAAGAAAGGATGGTGTGTGTGTTTATCATACCGCTTTAACATATGATGCCCTCCCCATGAGATTAACCTGATGAGTACCACCCCCAACGGGACTGCGGGTAGTCCTCACCTCCCTGGCTCATGGAACGGGCCTCCTCCTCGGGGAGAAGGGACTACATCACAGGATTTGTCACACAAGCTTTAACTATTAAGGATTGTTCAGCATCCCTCAACACCTACTCTGCCGTCTCATTTCCTAATTGTTCACTGAGTGTGCGGTACTTATCAAGCTTATATAGGGCTGGGTCATGTTTATTCTGAAGAAGCCTTCCATGGCAAGCCAAGACTGTGCCAATTATTGTCCATTCTGAAACTCAGCATTTTTGTTAAAGATATTAGATCGCTCTGCTTCACTCCAACGTCAAGATCACTTGCATTCATTCCAACTTCTAGGGGATCGGTAATCAGGTTTCCGCCCAGGCTCGGTCACTGAATCCGCCCTCCTAGATATTAAGGACTCCCTTTTACACATTATGGATCAGGGACAAGTGGGTCTTATGATGCTCCTCGACCTCTCTGCGGCATTTGATACTTTCAACATTCAGTACTGTGTCAGTGCTTTCAAGAGGTTGTTGGGGCGTCGCACTCTGCAGTGAATTGTCTTTCATCCTTTTTTTCACAGCACACATTGCGCGTTAAGGTGGGCCCTTATACATCGAGCCCGCAACTGGTGGAATTTGGGGTCCCCCAGGCATCATGCTCATCTCCTATTTTATTTAACATTTACATTAAGCCCTTGCATGACCTTCTGGCTTATCTGGGGGCAACGTTCCAGAAGTACGCAGACGACACACATTTGGTCTGCTTGGATCAGGACCCGGCAACTAGTACCTCACGTATTCATTCTATTTTTTATTTTTTATAGGGCTGAATCATGGCAAGATGGACATTTTTTGCCTCAGCCACTGCACTTTCTAAATCACTTTTAACCTATCCTGGGAAATCATTTTTGATTCGACTATCTCTATGGTACCTCAAATCAACCATACTTTGAAAAACAGTAACTATTACTTAATGTTGCTTTGATAAATTAGCCCTCTCATCTCTGAACGACACTGCTCTATTTTGTGCGAGAGCGCTAGTTGGAGCCAGACTAGACTACTGCAATTCTTTCTACACAGGGTGCTCTCTGTTCTCTATTCACAAACTTCAGGTTCTGCAGAACTCTATGGCCAGAAGTGTTACCAACAAGGCCAGGTCTGCTCATATCACTCATGTTCCTCAGAGACTACATTGGCTGTCAGTTGGAAGTAGAATTTCTTTCAAACTGCTCTCCTTGGATCTTTCCCTCTCTATGTCAATCAACAATTTAGGTTGCTGTCTTCTTCCAGACCTCAACACTCTTCTTTCTGTAATCTTATGTTCATACAGCCTTTCAAATGGGTCAGAGCCTTTGGTAGATCCAGTGCTGTACTGACTGCCAAACTGTAGAATTGTCTCCCTTCAGCCCATTGTAAAACAAAAAGTCCTAAAGTTTTTCGTAGAGGACTAAAGACCTTCTTGTGTTAACGGTTAGCTGTAGGACGATGCTGATGAGCACTGTGTGGGATGAGCACTAAGAAACCTTCTGGTATTAGTGCCCTGTGTTGCATATAAATAGATCTAGAAAATAGAAATAGGCCCACTTTGGGTAATTTGATTGTTTTACCTTCCTACTGTACCGTTAAGATCCTTTTAGTTCAATCCTTCAGGGTGTGAAGTCCAAAGTCATGGTGCAAGCATGGTGTTCCTGCAATTTACCGTCTCATTGGAGATTCTGCTTGCTGACACCAATGACATTTACTCCACAGACTGTTGGAATCCCATCTAAGAAGGCAGATGTAGCCCAAAATGTCCATGAGTGACATCTTGCTGGCCAATTAATGATGATGTTATCCAGTTCCGGTTTTTTTCAGTAGCAGAAAACAGAGTCACTCGTTAAGAATGCAGATAGCCTACGGGTTGTTAGGTCCTGCCTTACCGCCTTCACTTGCTGCCTCAGTTCCAGCTCTGCTCATCCTGCCCTATTCTTCTTCCAGCCTGTCTTGTCTTGTGACTTATATTCCTGACTGGCCTAAATTCCTGCCTTACATTCCTACCTAGTATTCTATTTCTCAGGCTTCTTTGTCCTACTTTTCCACTGTTGGTCACATTGATCTATGATTTGCTTTGCTCTACATCATCCCTATTCAGTCATTATTGCCCCCTCTCTCGTCAGTATTTTCATTATTATTATTATGATTATTATTAGGGTATTTAGTAAGCATGAACCTAACTTCGAGAAGCAATGTAGCACTTTACACTCGTTGGGGAATACCATGGTGAGGGGAGCAGTGAAAAAAAGAGCATGGGAAGCCAACAACAGGGGAGGGAGCTATAAACCAGGTGAGGATATTCTTGCTGATCTCCATGCACCAATGTAGATTGTCGGTGAGTGTCTTGGGGCCTATTGTGCCAAACACTTCTGAGAAGTCAAGGAGAAACAGGAGGCAAAAGTATGGCCATCATCCAGAATTGTTAATCACCTTGATGGTAGACATTTCTGTGCTGCATCTGGGTCTGAAGTCAGATTTGTAGGACTGAAGGAAAGGGAAGATGGGTGAACTCAAGACCCACCTCTTTAAGGATTCTCTCCTCCTCAACACCTAGGTCATCATGCTGCCCCTCGCGCCACTGGACTCGCTAGGCACCGGCCACCCTTCTCCTGCCCACCACCCGGTACAGCTGTACCCCTCCTATGTGCTCCTCTGTATCCTACCCCTTGTTGTATATATGTTATGTTGTTACCTCTGAATAGCACTCTGTTATGTATCTGTATTGGTTACCTCTGAAAATCGCATTGTTGCTTCTCGAAGCTAGGTCCATGCTCAATAAATGGCATAATAATAATAATAATAATAATAATAATGATAATAGACATAGTTGCTGAGGTCGTCAGCGTTCATTGTTAGTTTCTTGAGAAGTGGGAGGATTTGTCCAGTCTTCACAGTCGAGGGGAAGGTGTCTTTAATTGGGGAAAAGTTGATGATGGTCAGGTAAGGAAGGAGTGCTGCAATTGAAAGGGTCTTGAGTACATAGACAGGGAGAATTCTGTTCGGTTACAATGTGACCTTGATGGTTGCTAGGGTGTCAGTGAGGTCTTCCATAGTGAGTGTATTATACGTTTTCCAGGTATTTGTGGTTTTGCGAGATGGGATGTGTAGTTTGCTGTCGGTTGTAGTGTTGATGTCTATGTGTGGGCAGATCATTCTTATCTTGTTGATGAAGAAAGAGTTGATGGTCATGGATTTTACGATGGAGTGCGTGATGGGTGGGTCGGGCGAGGGTTGATGCAGATGGCTTTGAAGGTGGCTCTGCTTTCATATTTTGGCCTTGACTACAGTGTTTTGGTTGTAGTTGGCCTTGTGTGACGAATCCTTAGATATCATCACTTCTCCCGAGGGGGTTGGGTTTGTCTGAATTCTGTGTCTTCCCTGTTCACCATAATAGGGGGCGCTCCCAGAATCCTCCCACCAGGGCTTATTTTGGAAATCCGTCTTAAGAATCGTCTTGTTCGCATATGACATTATACTCTCGTTGACATCATCTCACACCTCCATCCACCTATAGAACTATTCGAAACCTACAAAGGGATCTCAGGTTTTAAAGTTAAGTACGACAAAAGTGAAATACTCAACCTAACATTGACCACAGAGCACCTTCAGGAAGCAACAAAAATATCCAAATTTCAATGGGGCCAAAAGAGGCCTTTAATATCTGGGGATATATTTTGGCGATAATAATGCATCACTTTACAAATGGAATGATTACAATTAAGGCCCCCATTAATCTTATACATAATGTCATTGCTGATTATATCTGTGATCTCATCTATGTGCTCATGTGTACATATGGGGTTGTACGAGCTGTAGCTTCATTCGCAGCAAAATTGGAGCTGTTTTTCCCACATCTGGATTTCCAAATGACATCATAGCCTGCTTAAAAGTAAGTTGCCCATGTCAATTGTGACTCCTCTAGTAATGCATCTTTATTGTTGATACCTGTACATTATAAATGTTTTTCATGTAAACGTTGCACTGCTGCTGGGCTTGTTCATAAATAACAAAACCAGTGGCTGCAGTGATGATATCATTCCCAATATCATTGCTTTCTTGTAACGGATCAGCAGGCCAGCATTAAACAGCTATTATTTACTTTGTGTTTGAAGATGATGTAAAATGTAATGGCTATTGAGTAAACCGCCTGGATTCCCATTTAGATTTGCTGTTTAAGTTGTATCGGGGATCTTGACACACGTATAAAACAGTTCATTACTTTCCACTGTCCTTGAAATATTGAATTCTTACAGGCTGTATTAACCTGCTGTAGCCAACATTTAATGTATCCATGGCGATGCTTCTGAAGGAGGAGGGAATCGCAGCAAAATGTGAGGTGACGAATGTAACCTTTTGCGCTTTACCCAGAAGAGAATTCATGCCATAACATTCACTTTTTGATATTTGCAGGAAAGCAATGTGCAGGCATTGGAAATTCTATTTACTTACCACGGGTCAGAGCTGCTGCCACACCACCTTGCCCTTCTTTCCAATTTCCCAGAGACCACGTCTCCGTATGAATATAGGAGTTTACTCCCTGAAGCTTGGTAAGAATCCTTCTTTTTGACCTTTAGCTACTGTGATGTTTTTCTCGCAGAATGTTCAGCTATTCCAGAAGAAAAAGTGGCAAACCACACTTCTCCAGAGTGCGTTATACGCAAATATGCATTGACAGAAATTATAAACCGGATACAGAACCTGATCGAGCCAGGCTGCTCACAGTATATTTAATAAAACGTTAATCAAGGAACATTTGTGTAACACTTGTCAGTACATTCCTTAATGTGGAGTCTGTCATGAGTTGTATGTCAAATTAAATCATACATTTCATGGGTTCCAAATCACTAGAAGCACATACTCAGCAGATTCAAAATTCAGTAAGGAGAAATAATTGCAACACTTAATTAAATCTGTTATCAATCCGTCTCCTCTCCTCAGAAACATCTGTCTTTGGATAGGTTCTTAATGCAAAAAGATGGAATCGCTTGAAATTCTTCGTAGTGAATAGGGGTATGGACTGGAACTTTACACGGAGAATGTCTCATTAAATGGAGCACGCATGAGCCCACCAACTAATGGATGAACTCTGAGAAATTGTTCTTTGTTAAAAGTTCATTGTTAGGATTTATTTTTCGTTTAGCAGCTTTTCCATCTTTTAATTTGCCACCCAGAAAATCTGCTGACAGCTTGTGTGATCCTGACCTGATTTTTAGAAATGAAAACATTTTTGCTTCTCGCTCAGTTGCGTAGCTCGTTTTGTTTTAGGGGAAATGATTGGTCCTTATGGCTACCAGTGCAGGGGGGCCCTGTATCACATTTAAGTGTATAGTGCAGCACTAATACCGTCTTTATTGCAAGTTGTTCTGGGGAACCAAGTCCCCCTTTTTTATTACCCTATGTGCATGTTTCCCCTTTTCAATGATGCCCAGACAGACTGGTGGCAGTGGTACCTTCTTTATAAACCGTTTGGCTTCATTCCTATTCAACTTTTGTTTCTTTAAGACAGGACAGCCTTTTTGTTCACTACAATACTCACATGTCTGGTCATGTTTTTGAAGCCCAGTCTTTGTGGATCACTGTCTTGTGGCTGTCTCCTTCCCGGGTACAATTAGCAAATGTCCATATATGGTCGTTCTCTTTGCAGGCTCTGGCTAGAGCCCTGGAAATAGCCTTTGTTTGTGTGGGGCACAGGTTTGGGCTGGGTATACAGACAGCCCTAATACACCTTCTATATGACTAATGTCTTGACTGTACCTGACTGGCTGGCTCTGTGTTTGACATTTGTAGGTTCCCTGAAAGGTGGGCTGGGCTCATCCCAGCTCAGGTTTTTGTATTTCAGGAGTGGATCGGCAACCACTGAAACCAAAAAAATCAGATCACTAGAGGCTGCAGAGAAATGCTAAAAAGGCTGTTGAATCGGCAACCATCGCACAAACCATCCAATGCAGGGCAACGCCTTGATATTTCTTTGACAGAAGGCTTTCCACAGCGCCTCCTCTCCTTGAACTGGTAGGCCAACCCAGTTTTGAGTACTGCTTTGCCAAGATCGTCGTCCTGTAGCTCAGAGGAGGCTTCAGCCTATCACTGATGCACATTATCTGGAGAGGGGACTCCAGTTGTTCATTGGATCTTGTACAGAATGGTGCAGTGAATGTTGTTGCACACCCTCATCACAGGGCCTCAACCTCTGCTAAAAAGAGGAGTCTTGCTGGAGCCGGAGTCCTTAGTTATTCATTTCCATGCCTGCAGATCCTGTGCTGGGTCACTGATTGCCTATTCAGACTGTGGAATCCTAGTAGTCCTCCATTGTTGTGGTAATCCAAAGCATGGTTATTTTTCATCATTAGCCCAAGCCCAGCCTGTTGATCTCAGGAACAGAGATTGAAACCGCTGAATAGCCTGACCTGGCTGTCACAGTTTTCAATGTAAGGGATTTATAAAGTTGTCACGTTCTGGTTCCTACCATCCCTCGCCGCCGTGTGCAGAAACGGAGTACACACGTGACTGCTAGACATGTCTGGCGGTTGCCATAGCGCCTTTGAGACGGTCATGGTCTCAAGCGGCCTTCCCTTTCAAAGCGATCACGCCCCCAATCGGTTTCCATGGTCACGCTACCCTCTTCGACCTAGCACATGATGCACATCATCAAAGAAGGCATTAAGCCGACACGCATAAGTGCGCGTGCATTGCAATCGGCTAATGCTTGTGATAGAAGTTACTCTGTTTCTTGCTTCCCTGTACCTCAACGTTCTACGCTGCTTTCCTGGTTGCCGATCTCCTGCACTGCATATTCACTTCCCGAACTGAATCTCTTATATGATACTCGACCCTGGCTCTGGTAATTCGACCCTGCTTTTTGGATTAACCCCTTATTGTACTTACTCCTTGCTGATTACATGGCTTTTGACCCATTTCTGTATTAAGGATTTCTTACTGGATTTTGAACTTGCTTCCTTGCTGATAACATAGTTTCTGATGTTTGTTAATCTGCTTAGAATCACATGCTGTGTATCCTTTTCCCCTCCCTTTCCCTCGGGGTTGTTATCACAGTAAAATATTTCCTCAGCTATGGAGAGAACACCCTTTAGGTTTTGCCCGCCTTGCAAGGGCAAGTTTACCTGGAAAGACGAGCATAAACGGTGTAACCGTTGCTTGCCCCTCGACCACAAGGAAGACGGCTGCGCGGCTTGTCAGCTTCTTAAGCCTAAGACTTTAAAGGACCGCAGGGTCAAAAGGTGGGCGGCCTACGCCATGTCGAGGTCCGATTCCTCACCCCCCAGAAAGTGACGAGGAATGTGATAACCCGACATCTGTTTCGGAAGTCGTAGACCTCTCTAAGGAGCGCTCGCGCTCCTCGTCGTCTGTCCCCGGCCCCGACAAGCTCGGCTCACGCCCTGCTTATGGGGATGAACACCCCGGCGACACTGACGCACACAAAAAACACTCCCATGAACACATAACCCACGGCTCTTCTTCGTCGAAGACGAAGAAACCATCAGCGCCAACGGAGACCATCAGAAATGCTTTTACGGTAAGTAATGCATTGTCTTTTGACCCATTGTTTGATTCTACAGATTTCTTACTGGAATAACCATTATTAGAGTGCTCTGAGCTGTGGACGCTTTGCTGTTGTCATTGCCTCTTTGCTTTCCATTAGTGGGCCCTCGTACCCCCTCGGAAATAGGGTCCGTACTAACCAAAATAACTACCCTTCCCTTTTACCCTACCTCCTCAAAATCCCCTGGAAGTTTTGCTACTACTCTAATCCAGAAATGTTATCAAAGAATATTTTCGATAAAGAGTGTTTGTTTACCACCTAAACCTGATCATCATTTTAAAGTCTAGTTACGGCAAGTTCAGGTTAGTCTTTCATTCACTTCCCTATTATATTTATCTAACCATATTCCTGTATTAAATCTCTCCATTTCTTTCTTCTTGTGGTATGTTTCGCTCTTCCAGATGAACCACCATCCTGTCCTTATCCTGCCCATATCCTACTGGCTTGGACGGGGTGGTATTTCATAGGCAAGGTCACCCTCTTTGAGGAGGCCCCTACTGGGCTATTCTATAATGGTCCAGAGCTGATCATCACGATTACGGTGAAGTCCCGAGTATTACGGCTTGTGCGAGTATCATTACAGAATCAGAAGTCTTAATAAACAATATGGATGTGGCGGATACTTTAACCAGTTTACTACAGCTGCTTGCTGATCTGTGAGCGTACATGACTACGGCACAGTCGGATCTTCAACGTAGAATGGACACTCTCCAGGGATTATTTGGATGTATTTGATAAAGGCGAGGCAGAGCAACTACCTCCTCACAGGCCGTATAATTGTCCTATTGATCTGCTTCCAGGATTCCTTCTGTTCGCGTATGCTCGCTCACGGTCAAGGAGGACAAGGTCTTCAAAGAATATCTTGACTCTGGCCTCGCTAACGGAGTCATACGCCCTTGCAGGCCCCCCCGCTGCCTCTCCTTTATTCTTCGTTCCCAAGAAGGAAGGGGATCTCAGGGCCTGCATTGATTAAATGCTATTACAGTAAAAAAACAATACATGCTGCCCCTTAATTCGGTGCTTTTGGATCAATTAGCTTCCTATGTCGTTTTCACTAAACTCGGTTTGAGGGGGCCTATAACCTAGTACGGATTTGAAAGGGGGATGAGTGGAAAATGGCATTTTAAACCTGTTACGGTTCATTCAAGTATTTAGTGATCCCTTTCAGGGTGTGCAACGCTTCTGCCATTTTCCAGTTCTTTATGAAAGATATATTCCGGGACATAGCAGACCAGTATGTGGTTGTCTATCTAGACGATATCCTGATATTTTCACAATCTATAGAACAACATATCGAACATGTTTGTGCCGTTCTACGAAGATTCAGGGAACATAGTTTGTATGCCAAGGCAGGGAAGTGTGTTTTCCATGCGGCTTACGTCGAATTCCTGGGCTACAATATAAATGATAAAGGAGTCAAGATGTGTCACTCCAAAGTGAGGGCCGTTTTGGAATGGCCCATTCCTTCTTCATTGAAGTCCCTGCAGTCTTTTCTTGTGTTTGCAAATTTTTATAGGCTGTTTATCCATTCCTTTTCCTCTATCGTTGCTCCTCTTACTGGCCTGACAAGCCCTAAAACGCCTTCTCTTCCCCAAGCTTTATTCCTTCCAAGTTCAAAATATAACAAAAAAAACACATTTCTTCTTGAAGTATCTCGGAGTTCCTTTCCCAACGCTTCAATAGCTTCAGTAACACCAAATAATCAATATTCCACTTTGATAGGCCGCTTAGGGTTTCCTTCTCCAAGCTTAGGCCTCTTTTGAATTTCAAAACGCAAGTTCAACTTGTCAGGATGTACCATTATTTCATATACAATTATTTCAAGGGCTAGCATCAGAGACTTTCGAACACACCAGGTTCTTTGCTCTTCCTAAGCACGACCACTCCGAGCTTTAACCCCTCTCTTTAACATCCTGCTTTTCCTTCTCTTAACCTTTTACCTCCGGGGGCTTTCTGCACTCCCTTCTCATTCCTCTCAGTTTTCTTGTCCTCTTTCTTGCACCCACTGCAAGGAAGGCATGGTATCAACAGTAGGACAGACACAGTTCAAGGGTATTTATTGAACTTCAAAAAGGGTTTGAAAATGCCTATTTAATCCTAAATCTACAGATGGGAGCAAGCTACGACCATCAAATAATAATAACGCAGTCCTCGTAGTGTCTTGTTAAAATAAAAGGACCTACACTAATAAACCTATTGCCAATCCCTATCTCTAAATACAAATAGTGTGGGAAACAATGTTACCAAAAAGAAAGAAGTGTTCACAAAATGATATTTCAGGATGTTCAGGGCGTTGGCCTCCCTTCCCCACTTTTTCAGCACGGGACAAGGCAGTACACTCGAGCTTAGCACAGTCTCTGGCTTCTCTGGCACAAGGATACAGTTAAATCATTAGCATCGGGGCTGTCCGTGCCCAAGTCTCTTTATCTTTCAAAGTCCCTTCATTCAGAGGGCCTGATGCAACAAATAAACAATATGTTATTTTTCTCTTTCAGATTATCACAAGTATTTAAGTTCTTGGGCGATTCGCTATTCACCTCAGATCCCCCGGAGCCGGGCTCAGATCCTTTCACCACAATGTTCGTAGATTAGTTATGTATCGAATTCTTTGTAGGTTACTCTTTCTCGGGTGACTCACTGTTCGCTCCGGATCCCATTCAGTCGAGCTCAGATCTCGGATCCCCCTCGGTCGGGCTCAGATCTCTTAACACAATGTTCAAAACTTTACACAAACTTGCTTTACCCAAAATCTTTTAGCTGATCTCCCCCTGCTGGGGTTGCACAAACTTCCTTTATGATTTCATCAACCATCGAAGACTTTCGAATGTGCACAGGGTTTTGCTTGACCCGTTGCAGGACCATTTCGATTTCACAATTCTCTATCACTCTTCACATTTGCCACCTTTCAGCTGAATACCTAACAGAGACTTTCGAATGAGCACCCATGTGGTGCCGGACCACTCTGTCTACGGTATCTTATCTTGGCTTCAAAGTTCAATCACTTATCCGCTGATTAATTGTGTTTGCGTCACTCAACACATACGCTACATACACTGTTCTCTTCAGTTTTTATTGTACAATGTTTCTGCTTGCAACCTTGGCTTCAACACAGACCGGCCTGTTATTAGTCTCCCCAACTCACTGGCTGTGCTGACTTCACTGGCAATACTTTGTTGTAGGATCCAAGGACAGTACCATGGCGGCAAATGTTTCTCCCCGCCTTGACTATCGAAGCTGGAGAGCCCTGGGTACCTCGACACACAATGCAGCTTTCTTCAGCCCCAATTACTGGTCTTAAGTTTCCTATTTGCAAAGGTTTCTGAATGTAACAGTCTTTCAGTGAAAAGGTCAAGGGCACTTCCCTTCATGCAATCCTCTTCGGTTTTTCTGTCTTTAGCCTCATGTTAAACTGCCATCTCGGAACCCCTGCTTCCTTGTGTGCTTTGCCTTGCTCAGAGTGTGCTCTCGTGCTCCACCTTGTATCCGTGGGGGGAAGTGTTATGGAAGTCAGGTGTGTATAATGATCAGTAATTTCCTGACCATTGTATTGTGACATGTCATGTATAGGGCTCCGGTGTTAGTATGTTTTCTCTCACTGTGAGCTGTACCTGATAGTGTTCGTGTTGGGAATGGTGGGAGGGTTGAATTCCTAAGTATCTTACCTGGTATGAAGGAGTAAAGGTGTTACAGTGAAGGGGATACCACGTCTCGCAATCCAGTGTCCCACTTTCACTCCCTGAGGACCCCCTCCCCCAGGTGATCCTCCCACACGGGTCCACTCCAGGAACTGGATCCAAAAGCGATGGCCATGTCCTAGCCACCTGGATGACAGATCCCCAGGGACTAGCGAGTGAGACACCTTCAGGTTTCTCACAGCACTGGCACCTTCTTTAACTTCTTTCCTGCATATTTGCACTCTGTACCTTTCCGTGCCACTGGCACCTTTTCCAGCTTTTCTAGCAAACTTCCAGTCACAACATGTAGCAAGATTCAGTTTGCAACATCAATAGACAGAACACTGGTCATCCATCCTCACTCAAGTCAGGCCTCTCTCAACTGTTCATCATGGAACTCTACTTTGGCCAGCAGGTGAAAGCTCCATGATGTCAGAGGTTCTATTCTGCAATTCTGCAATAACCTGTTTGCCACTGAGAGGGAAGAACATAACAATCGGTGCTGGTGTAATCAAGTCCCCCGCACCCTGCCCCCTCCCCCACCCTTCCCGGGTCTTCTCTAGTGTGGTGGGGACTAGGCAAGATACTTAACTGAGCATTTTAAAGCTTTTGGAACACTTAATCACAATCACTGGCATTGCTCAATCCAATAGTAAGCCAACCTGAAAGGTATATCTTGTTGAACTGATGACTTTAGATTACCAGACCCTATTCTGTCTAAGGGCTGGACTGACTAAGTGTAAGGGATCTAATTCTAGGATTGGTTATAAGTATTTTGTTGGTTTTGGGGCCAAGTGTGGCTATGTGTATCGCAGTCTGGCATATGAACCAGCTCTTGCATCGACTACTTTGTGCTGCTAACTCGATATTTACTGCTTCTGGGCTGTACTGCCACATTAACTGGTATGCTGCACGTAGTGCGAGCGCGTTAGCAGCGAGTGTGCAAAGTGTATCACCGTCTAGCTGGCCGCAGATTATTTTTGTGGAGGAGGACCAATTGAGTGAGGACGTTTTAATCTGCATTGCACATTTGGCCTTGCAGCTGATGGGCGAACAAGAAGTAACTAACTATTGGAATCATCATTGAGACCCATATATCGAGTTTGATGTACTTCAAGAATGACTGTAACTGCATTGATTTGCCATCTAAACATAAAAATACGTTTTTCAAATTGGGCAGCTGAATGACAGCTGTTAATAGAGAGGCTGCAACCTTCGTTGTAACTACAAGGACAGCATTTACTGAGGATACTAACAATATGTTAGCTGAGGGATGAGTAGGAATGTCATCTGACCTCATGAAAAAATCAAGACAAAAGGCTAAATTACTGTATACTTTCCCACGGGTGGTCACACACATGATTCAACCATACCTCCGGCTGAATTGGCTACGTCGATGGATTCTAACTTATCAAGGCTGTCAGCCAGGACTTTAAGTGGGCCAGGCAATCCGGCGCAGAGCTATGGCAGTCTCTGAAAAATCTCTGAGGGGGGGGCGCTGCCAGGGCTCCCTAAATTCCCTGTTGACACCAGCCGGTGACCCCAGGCCAACATCCAAGGCTTTTTTTTCTAAACCTCAAAGCTCTTGCTCATGCGCAAGACCATTGGGCTATAGTAAAAAATGTCTTTTCTGCCATAATGTAGGCGTGGGCCCCCCGTGCCTGGTGTGGCCTGGGCCACAGTTATTCAAGAAAATGTAAGGCTTCTAAAAGCGAAGGCCTTCCCTTTCTAAAGCCTGAAGCTCCTGCCCACGCACAAGAGCGTCAGGCATTAGAAAAAAGGCATTGGCCTGCCTTTTATTCCATAATGGTGGCTCTGGCCTCCTGTGGCTTCCCTTTAACTAGGAGATATGGCGATCACAAAGAAGTGATTGCTGTATCTCTTAGTTAAAGGGACAGCTGGCACGGGTCGGCGCCACCACTAAGGAAGGAAAGGGGTGGTGCTGAACCCCCACAATGAAGAGATGAAGGGATTTGCACACACTTCCTCATGGGTCCGTGTGATCTCTGTAAAGTGCTGCCTGGCGGGGGTCGCCTGCTACGACTGCTGCAGTTAACCCGCGCCTCAATTTCCCATGCCACTTAACCCTCTGCTGTCACCTATTGACCACTCACTATTGAATTTGTGGTATGTATTCACTGCAAAATGAAATGATAAACTTAGCAGTCGAATGCACTGCATGCGTCTCACTACATCCCTCTTTCCTCCTTCTACGATGACCTCAACCACCTTCTCTCTCTTATCTCTCCCTCCCCCTCGCCCCTCACTGTACTTGGTGATTTCAATTTTCACCTCCCTCCTCCCCCTCACTCTTCCCCTCTACTCTCTATCCTTGACTCCTACATCCTCTCCCTTCTTCTCCTACCCACTCTTCTGGCTCCACTCTTGACCTTATCTTTAACTCTTCCTACCTCACCTACACCGTCTCTACACTACCCAACTATCTCTCTGACCATGCTTTACTCTCCTTCTTCCTTACTCCCCTTCTCTCTTCTTCTGATCCTGTACCCTCCCCTACCTCTTTCTCTCGACGTGACCTTTGCAACTTCATTCCTTCTCTCTTTTTCGACACTTTCGCTTCCTCTCACCCCCCTCTGATTTCTCTTCTCTCTCGGCCAATGATGCTCTATCCACTCTTTCCTCCTCTATCTCCTCCACCCTTGATCAACTTTACCGACTCTCCTCCTTTCGTCTTACTCGCAAACCCTCTCAACCATGGCTTTCCTCTCAATTTCTCTCCATGCAGCGTCTCCTCCGTCGCCTCGAGTGACACTGGCTCAAATGTCCCTCTCTATCCAATCAAACCTCCCATTTCTCTTACCACTCTCTTTATGACTCCTATCTCAGCTCTGCTAAACGTTTGTACTATTCTAAGCTTCTCCACTTCCAAGTCTCTCACCCTCGCAGTATCTTTCAAACCCTCTCTCGCCTTCTTTCCCCGCCCACCCCTGACCCCTCAACCACATCCTCCCTCTCTCCTTCTGCCTTTGCTGACTACTACTCCTCCAAGATTCTCTCTTCGTCAAAACATTCTCTGCTCTCCTTCCTATTCCCCCCTCAGCTTGCATGTCTGACTTCTCACCCGTCTCCCCTTCTGTGTCCCTTCTTCTATCCAAACCCATCCTACATGTGCCCCTCTCCCCACCCCCATTATCCCGAAGATCTACTCTATTCTCATTCCTTACTTAACCTCCTTCTTCAACATATGTCTCTCCTCAGCTACCTTCCCCTCTGCATTCAAGCATGCTACTATTATACCTATTCTGAAGAAACCCTCTGCCGATCCCCTTCTTGCCTCAAACTTCCGTCCAATCTCCCTACTCCCATTCCTCTTTAAATTACTTGAACGCCTAGCCTACTCCCAGCTCTCAGCCTTTGTTTCTAACCTTTCCCTCCTTCCTCCCTCTCAATCTGGATTCCGACCTAAACACTCCCCTGAAACTGCTCTCACTTATGTTCTCAATTACCTCTTCTCTGCTCGATACTGTAAGTTATCCTCTGTCCTCATCCTCCTCGACCTCTCTGCTGCCTTCGACACGGTCGATCACCTCTTACTTCTCAACACTCTTTCTTCCTTTGGTTTCAAAGGCTCCGTTCTCAACTGGCTCTCCTCCTACCTCTCCTCCCGCTCTTTTGCTGTCTCCTGGGGCGGTCGTACCTCATCCACTCTCCCCTTGGATTACGGCGTACTCCAAGGTTCGGTTCTTGGCCCTTTCCTATTCTCTCTTTACACCTCTTTTCTTGCCCCCATCATCTTTTCCTTCAGTATCTCTCACCATTTCTATGCTGATGACCCCCAACTCTTCCTTTCCTTCTCCGATGACCTTCACCTTGAACGCTCTTTCTGTCTTACTGCCATTAAAAATTGGATGTCATCCCGGTTCCATTCCCTCAACACTGATAGGACTGAAATCTTATTCTTTCCCTCCAACACTCTTCCCCCTCCCTCTCCTCCACCGTTTATCCACTTCCCCCCCTCTAATCTCCTTATCTCTTCCCATGATTGCAACCTAGGCATTCACTTTGACTCCTCCCTCTCCTTTTTCCGCCACATTTCTCTTACCTCTCGCGCCTGTCGCTACCACCTCTTCAACATTTGTAAAATTTGCTCATCTCTCACCTTCCATGCCACTAAACTTTTAATCTCCTCCCTCATCTTCTCTCGCCTCTTCTATTGCTCCTCTATCCTCTTTGGACTCCCTGCATCTCATCTTGCCCCTCTCAAATCCCTCTACCACTCGGCCATCCGTACTCGTGTCTCCTTGCTCCTGACAACATCATTCCGCCTCGCTTTCTTACCCTGGTTGGTTTCCCTTTCACTCCCAACTTAAATTTCATTTCCTCTGTCTCGTCTTTAAATCTCTTCATGACCTCGCCCCCCCCTTATCTCTCTTCTCTCCTTTCTTTCTACATCCCTTCCCACTTCCTTTGATCCACTGATCTCTTCTCACCGTCCCCCCTTCCCCATGTGCCTCTTCCTGTTTCCGCTCCTTTCAGCTCCTAGCCCCCCTGCACTGGAACTCCCTCCCTCTCTCTATCTGCTCCATCACCACCTTTTCCTCCTTCCGTACTTCCTTGAAATCTCTCCTTCTGCATCCCCTGCCCTGATACCCTTACTCCACTCTCACTTCTCTCTCTCCTCCCTCATATCTTCCCCTACTCACCTTCCCTACCCACTCCTTTCCCTTACCCTTACCTTTCCCTCCTTACATCCTCACCCTAATGCCCTTTCTGTCTCCCTCCTCCTTCCCTTTCTTATCCCCCTCCTTCCTTTACTTGCCCTCACAGGTTAATTGCTCTACCTACTGTTTTATTGTTTTGATTCATGTCTTGTAAATTGCTTCTACTGTAACTTGTTATAATGTAAAGCGCTTTGGATTAAAGCGCTATATAAACACAATAAATACAAATAGAAATACATCAGGAGAACATAGTATTTTTGCAGCAACACTCGGGTGGCAGTATTCTAACTATTAGCTTAACAGCTACTCCAGATCTATTTAATGTATCTATGGGCGAGACGATCCTTGGCTCATCTATTACCAACATATCAATGACGACATCTCCTTTAGAAACCTAACAGTTTGCTATGAAAGTACTGCTCAAATTGTGCAATAAGCTGCATGAGGACATCTGCGAACAAACTAGCATTTTACGCAGATTAGAAATTACATATAACTGGCAACACTCTATTGAGAAATGTACCTCCTACGCTCTAGTAATTTAGTACCAGTGAACACACAAGCGTCCTGTGCCCGATAACTCCTTGCACCAGAATGATACTGACCAGCTAATAAGGAACACTAGGGAATCCATAATTATTGAGGTTGTTTCACAAGAGCCCCTAATTGTTTATGGTGTGGTTGATAATAACAAGCACATATATATAACGCGTAAAGTGTGCAGAAGACAAAAAAAGATGAGATATAAGCTCAAAGGGCACTTAACAAACTGGGTATTAAAACATGAAGCGGTAGCAAATATAACCTAAGATAAGTAAGATCTGGCAGCAGATAACTCAACTCTGGACGAGAGCCTAAGTCAAGATGATCATTTATGTTCAACACTGGAGCATCGTGCATGCTTGTACGTGGAAGATAATGCGCTATATACTACACTGATTCACAATCCTCGTGGTACTGCAGTAATGAACAGCACCTCTTTTACATTCTTTAATTCATTTCCAAATAGGAATAACGTGTTGCTCAATCTCTTGCATATATTGAAATTGTTATTGCTTATTCCACCTCTAAGGGTCTTAACTGCGCATGGCATAGAGTACTTTGAATTTATGGAATTTATGGAATCAGCACCTATCCCGACTGCTCGAGCGCATTGTGTTTCCAGTGATTTAGTCAATAAATGTGCAGAACTTTTTAAAGTTAGGCTTTTATCTGAACAAATACCTTCTAGACAGGATTTAAGTGACTAACATCACGAAGGATGACAGCTATAGCTTATACAACTATGAAGGAGGGGAGGAAGTATTAAGTAAGCATGTTAGATCTAGATATTGTAACAAGAAGCAAGATGTGCATGTTGACTGAACTTGCTACCTAGTTTTTTTCGCAGACTATTCCGACAGATGCCATGTACACTTGCCACTTGCAACACTCTATGTCCTAGGCATTTTATGAGCAGCAGTGGGGGCATAAATTACTAGCTTATTCTGACATATTCATGATCCAAGAAAGCTGACTAACTACGCCGTTATTAATGGACGGTTATAAAATATCAAAAACCAGCTAAAAAGGGTTATATTGGACACTCTATGGAGGCTTAATAATTGGAGATCATACCCATCTACCCACTACTGAGATAATAATTGCTGCGCACAATCCAAATATAATTGCAGTAAATGTTGAACTTAATGAAAATGACGTACATAAGAAGCTGTTGCTTTTAAATGTGTATGACGCTCTGCGTGGCCTGGAGATTGAACGCATACAAACTAACCTATATGAGCAGGTATGATGCAAATGGAAAGGAGAATGTAATTATGGGGGGTGATTTTAATGCCCACTCTGTTGATAAACATGAGGTGTGTAAAAATAGTCAGGCATTGAATGCCATGATCAAATACAGATAACAAACAGGGGAAGATCTGGCTTAGGTTTTTACAAGAGTGAGAACTCATGTTGAATGGTTGACTGCAAGGCGAGCAACCGGAAAATTACACATGGAGATCTGGTAATAAAATGGCAACTTTGGATTCTTTTTTTATGAACATAAATTCAACAAATGTTTCATTAACCTTTAACTTCTGAGCTTAGCGATTTTATTGACCGTGCTTTGATTACACCAACTCTGTCTGAGGAATGGGCAAACAAACAAGCATTGATATTAGAAGATGTTAATGTGAATAGTGGAGCAAATGGAAGTTACTGGACTCTGGAAAACCTAAATGCAATGACTAAATCCATTCCTGGACACAATAATTATTACATAAAACAACTGAAACATATGTTTCTGAATCTGATTACTAAATTAACATCTGCCTGTTTTTTCGCCAACTGGGGAATGCTACACCCACATGGACAAGAAGAATCATGAGGGGTATGCAACTGGGAAATATGCGATGCCAAGATGGCATTGAGACAACAAATAAGGTATATAAAGAAAAACTACAATTGTGAGGTAGAAAGAAAGCTACACATTAGTAACAAAGATGGTAAGTTAATGACAATAAGAGAGCATTCTGGAGGTCATACATACATTTAAAAAATCTATAGCCCTGGCCCTGGTGGACTCCTCATTTAAAGAAGGCTTCTAAGAAATGTGCGGAAGTTTTGGTTGAATTGTTTAACCAGAATAGGATGGAAGCATCGATACCGGACTCGTGGAGGAATGCTTTCCTGATATGGATGCTCGACTCAATCCTATGAATTACAGATTACTAGCCCAGAAGGAGGAGATTTCTACACAGGTGGCACAGTGATCGCTTTAGACGTTTATTCAGTATAAAATGAAGAGCTATCTTTCCCTATATCTATGAGGGATTTCCCTGCCTCACCTAAATTACTAATGGGTCTGTTGGGATGTCTTTTTAACTTAAATAGTCCACAGTCCTGTGTGAAAATGTCCCTGTCTCTTTCCCTTACACCTGCTACTGAACTAAAGGTTGCACCAATGTTCTTGATCCAGGAAAATGACTCCCTCCTACCGGACTGTAGGGCACAGTTCTGTTGGCAAGTTCCTCACCAGGGGCAATGACTCCCTTCCTTTGATTTTAATACTTTAAAAACAAAGGATTGCTGATCCATTAAAACACTGCATCAGAAAGTTCACTATTTCTTTGCTCCAGGGGGAATGGCTCCCTTCTCCGGGCCTTCCTTGGCTTTGTTTTCACAGTTCACAACACCAGGGGGAATGTCTCCCTTCCCCTGGCCTTACTTTCAGGTCTGGGACCCAGACCCATGTTCCTTTAACGTTTGGTTCGTACAGACCTGGTTCGCAGTCCTGCCAGGCACTGCAACGAAGAAGAGGACTTATACTGCTCCTCTTTCATTAACAGGGGTCCTCGACACTTCTTCCTTGGTGGTCAATGCTTACGGCTTCCCCACTAACACAAACATTTCATTGGATGCATGCACTGTCCTCTTGACTGTTTGGGTCCACAACCCCATATACAATGTTCATATCACTGGTATTAAACCAGGGGCTAAGCAGACACCCTTTTACTAGCCCAGTGTCCCTACCGGTGAACCTGTGTCTCTGATTACCTTGTTGGGATTCACAGTACCTCTCCCGTCTTCTCTGGGACTGGAGCAGGCGTCTCGCTGGCGTTGCTCACTTCTCCTGCTGTCTCCCGTTCTTCCGGCTTTCCCATTCAGTGGCTGGAGCGAATGGCAGTTTTTCTCTCTCTGACCCAGATGGGGTTCCCTTCTTGATCCCACCAGCATCGTCCTCTCTCTGGACTCTCCCTTCCCGCATCTGGCAGCTGCTCCACTCTCAGAGGCTTCCCAACCTGGTTCTTGGGTGCCTCCTCTCTGCTCCCTCTGCCAAACTCTCTCTAGCCCGCCACCACCATGCAAGTCATTGATTCGACGGCTTTCTGGACCCTCTGCTTTGGTCCACTTCAGTTCTTGGTTTCCGCTAAGGAGAGGCAGCATCATGGGTTCTCTCCATTGGCAGTCCTTCTTCGGTTTTTAAGCTTGTTCAAGGTTTGTTCCATTTCTTGAGACTAGACTTTTGCTCTCGGTTTTCAAGAGTGATCCTCATGTCTCCATGCCTCTTCTTCATACCAGTATATTCTTGTGAAGTCTTCATTAAGTCCTTCCTACTCTTCCTCGTCCCAGTAGTGTTGGACTTTCAACTTCACACATACAATTAGAAATGTGTGATAAAGAGGGGTGACTGAAGGGATAGGAGGTGGGTGGAGGGTGAGTGGTGTTTTACCGTGTTCACCTGAGATGTTGTCCCTGCTCCCCAGAGGCGGAGTCTCTCCCCATTAGATACTCCTGTTGAGTACCACCCCCGGCAGACTATTGGGTAGCAGCCTCACGTCTCTGGCCTCATTGGAAGGGGCTGCCCCTCGGGGAGAAGTGACGACATCTCAGGATTCATCACACTAGCTAGGTATTTGTATCCTTTTTACTAAAGAAATTCAAGGTTGGGTAGATAAGGGGAATTTATTTAATACATTCCAGACCGGTTTTCGTGCCGAGTCAGAAACAATACTTAATATATTGACTCTAAATACTCTGATTAAGAATGCTAGAACACGTCAGAAAATGCCTTTTATGTGCCCTGTTCATCGACTTTGAAGCAGCATTTGATAGTATAGACCGTAATGCGCTGTGGGCTAAGTTAAGGAAGTGGAGAATCCCAGAGGGACGGTTGTCTTTCTTGATACAATTAGATACGGATACTAGGGTACAGATGAGATTGAGTAGCATGGGTAACTTTACTAATGAAATAACTACATTTAAAAGTTAAAGCAGAGATGTGTTCTTGCTCCAATGCAACCTTTACCTCACCGATTTGCACATTAATAGCTACCCTCCTAAAATTGATTGCACTTGTATACATTGGCTCGCTTATGCCGATGACGTAATTATTTCTGATCACTTATACATTGGCCTTTTGAGAAACACAGGGAAGTTATGTCACTATATTAAAGAAAATGGCTTGCAGATTATTTTAATAAAACAAAAATGATGTATTTTGGTATAAGAAAAGAAAGCTACAACCATTAGATACTCTGGTTAGCCTAATAGAGCAAGCCAGTTTACATACTTACCTAGGGTATGAGATTTCGACCAGCAGAATTAACTGTGAACTGATAAAAAGTAATCGCCGGAAGGCGCTTTCATTAATGCCAATGATCAAAAAATGTGCCCTGAAGACAACAGGGTATAGTCTGATGGGTATATTACTAGCTTATAAACGGAGCCTTCTGGCCAGTCTATTGCATGGAGATTAGCTATAATGATGATAATGGATGGCTGAATAAACTGGAAGGTGTCATCTAGAGGAAATTGCTGGGCTTGTGGCAAAGTATACCTGTTGAAGCAAAACAGTTGGAACAAGTGTTAATCTCGCTATCTGTGCATGTGTGAATCAAACGAGGATTAATACACATAAAGGATATGAAGGCTCCACTGTGTTCTTTGTTGGACATGCTAGGCACGGCCATTAAATGCCATAAAGGCAAATCTTTATTGTAGTTTAACACTATTAATGATCCATTATTTTGAAGAATTTAAATGGAACCCCTTCTGGGATAAAAATACTCCCCTCTGAAATAGGAATTTACGACAAAAGCTAAGGGATAGGACTCCTATATGTGATGAATCCTCACAGAATCCCAGCCTAAAGTCTCCTCCCATGTGGCTTTGGAGAGATAGTCGCTACCTGATCCTGACCCTCAGGTGGTATTAGATGGGTGGATCGCATGGGAGGAGAACGACATCATGGGAATGTGAGGAATCTGTCCGTGGAAATGCAGTATTTAGCCTTTTGTGAGGGTCAGGGTTCCCTAATGCCTGAATTTCTGATGGCTTGTTATCATAGTAAGGCTTCCTCTCCCAGATTTCCCCAAGTCATAAAGAGAGAAAACCCCTATGGTAAACGGGGAAATGAAATATGTAAAAGTCAGGGAATTAATACCACTTCCAATTGTCATAATTCTACAGTATGTTTGAATCGTGAAAGCAAGAAACAACAATTAATTCCTTTGAGAACTTCCCCAAAATATATCTTATAAACCACTAAACCAAAGTAAATTGAATAACTCTTAAAAGAATATGAACATTATGGACTCCAAATCCCATAATGCTTTAAGTACTGATATGAGGAAGAGGATCTTAGAGTTACAGAACTGTAATATGCTGTCTAGTGGTTGTAATGACTCACAACTGAGTGGGTCCTGTAAACATTTAGAGGCCCTTCAGGTGCGGGCCATATGAGAGAAGCAGCAGAAGCATGAAGACGAAGTAGGAGACGCTGCTGTTTTGGAAGCGGGTTGCTGTGTCGAAGTTGTGGCAGAGCTCGGGAGTCCTGTAAGATGCAGATTGCGCGCAGCGGGAAGCAGTACGGAAACTAGCTGTGCTGAGGGAGAGACAAGCTCTCCTAGTCCTGCATGCTGCTCCGGTGTGGGGCGTTCACCGGCGGGCTGGTGGAGCATAAGCAGCTCCAACTACAGGAAACGCGAGCAAAGGAAACGTTACTGGAGCTGTCAGATGCCTGCATTTCCCTGAGGAAAGAAGAAACAGGAGCAGCGGTTGCAGCAGAGACACACGGAAAGACCGGTCTGTTGGCCTTGGTTGGTGACCCCAGGGCACTTTGGCACCGACCGTTGGCTCAGAAGGAAAGTTTTGAATATCGAACTAATGAATTAAGGCAATTTGGACACAACTCTTATCTTAAAACACAGAGTGAAAATAAATATTGTAACCATCATTCTCAAAGCCAAATGGGGCAGTATTTAACCTGAGTGAGCCGAAATCTTGTGACCACCATTGTCAAAGCCAAAAGGGAACAATATTCAAACAAAGTGAATGTGATTCACAGAAAGGAAGCTCATTTATCAAAGTAACATGCATTGCCTAAGCTAAAGAAGGATAATTATAGGCAACCCAAGATGGCAGAATAGAAGCCCTCCTTATAGAAATCATCAAGGGGGAGAGAAATATTATTTGCATTGCTTGGGGAAAAAGAATCTGAGTGAAACATTGTCAATGTGTACTGTATACTTGTGAAAGAAGTTGTAACCCTCTTGTGGTTGTTCATATCTCACCCTGTGAATCCTCCCCACTATCCTGGGTCCTGTCTCCACCCAGGGGATCCTCCTGCAGTACACCACCCCCAGGTTTAGGATCAGGAAGCGTATGCCCTTATCTGGCCACCTGGGAGGAGACTCTAGGCTCGATTTTAGTGGGGGATTCACAGGATTCAAAATCTAGAAGGCGAAGTAGCGGTAGGCACCACCTTTTCTTGATGCTTCAAATTCTTTAATTGATCCTTATTTTAACCTGGTTCTGCCAAATAACAGGATCCAATGATGCACAGATCTAAAAATCACTACAAACAAGAAAAAATGGGATGGAATCATCACATTATATCTGGCGCTCTCAGTTGGCTAAATACGAGCAAAACAAGTTATGCAATTTATGTTCGTTTTTTCTCATATATTATTCAATTTCCATCTTATCTTTTACTTAAAAATACTTTCGGAGTCTGTGTTAGGTTATTCCAAAAATAAGCGAGAATTCCTGTATAAAATCCAGGAACTGTTTATTCACATTCCTGTCTTTTCATTTCAGGTTGTCATTTAGGCAAAAAGGTCTCTCAATATCAAAACATAACAGAACCAATGCATTTCGGTGTGTAACACACCATCTTCAGGGCTATAAAGACCTTTGCAGACAAATATATTTGAACAAAACATATCATAATTCAACCAAATATCAGGAAATTGTAATATCATATATACCAAAACGACCCAATTACGAGAAAACCGCCAGATTACCCCAAAAGGAAAAAGAGTCACAATCACCACTTAGTAATTAAGGTGGCATACAAAGTGTCTCCAAATGTAACACAATACTTTCAGGAATCGTACCTTTCTGGGATCATTTGTCCCTTTACTGCCATGATCATGTAGTTAATATAATTATGTAGTGTATAGCTTCTTATTTTTCTTACCTTTGCATTCAATCTTGACGTGCAAAAAAGGTTAAGCGCGAGAACGCGCGGCTGTGGATTGTATTTATTGCTTGCCATGGGAACATGGATGGCGTCGTGCTCCAAGGAGCAGCAGCACGTACGCCTTATGTCCCACCCCCCAAGTCACGGGAGGGCGGGACGATCCCCATGGCAACCATGTATACACTCAGTGCTACAATAGCATAATTTAAAGATCCGGTCAGAAACCGCTATTGCGAAAATGTAAAATGGGAACACTGAAGTGAAGTTATGTTTCAAACACATGCGTATAACGTATTCTGTTTACCTAGGTGTGATGGCGCTGCCATCGGACTGGCGGGTCATAATTATAAGAATCTCGTTACAACTTAAAGTTGTTTTCATAGCATTCATAGTTAGCAGTATGAAATAAACATGAAATTAACACTAACAAGGGCGACAGAAAGATTGTTTTTGTAGATGTATCTTTGTGCATAAAGCTCATTTCATTATAATCATAAGTATCTTGGTGCAGTTTAACGTAATTAACGTAGCATTCATAGCTAGCAGCATGAAATAAACACAAGATTAACATTAACATGGGCGGCAGAAAGATTTTTTTTTTTTTTAGATGTATCTATCTACATACATACAATTAATTTCATTAGGTCGTTACAAATTACCACCAATGCATTCAACAAATCAATTGCATCTAATTCTCCCATTTCAGGCCAAGTTATCTGCTCAACCCCTGTTTCTGTGTGTCTTCAGATTTACATGATCAGTTCTGTTCTGAAAAGTGTTCATGATTAATTATTCCTACATTTCTCTGTACACAAGTTCACAGTTCACAGGAAACGCATGTATTTAATCTCTTCATTTTCATTAAGTCATTTTGGTGTTAGAGTACTCATCCTGTCTATCCAAGTGGTCTCTCTTTGATCAAGTTTCTTCTGGAGGTTCTCATATGCATGTGTTTTACTCACGGCTTCCAAGATGATAAACCTGATTTGTGCCACATTATGTTTCTTTTCATCCCAATGTCTGGCAACTGCTGAGATAACATTGTGGTTGCGAATACACAACCTGTGTTTGTTCCAGCTTAGTTTTGTGGTTCTGCGTGATTGTCCTATGTAGTATAAACCGCATGGACACTTTATAACATAAATGATATTCTGCGTCTCACATGTAGCATAACTTCTATGCTATTTCCACATGGCCCAGACAGGGAAAAGAGTAGGCATTGTATAGAGAAGAAGCATCAATTGTGATAAATAAAGAGCGAGAGAAGAATAACCTCAAAGGGGAAAGCAAGGTGTTAACGACACGACAGAGAAATTAAGGAGCCCCAATTCTGAAGTGTATGAACTGCTCAAAGTAGTTGCCAAGAACTACCTACTGTGGGAAATCCTCTTGGATGTCGTCACTTCTCCCCGAGGGGGAGCACCTTCCATAAGGCCAGGGAGGTGAGGCCCCTACCCGGTAGTACCACTGCTGGTGATATTCAGCAGAATGATCTCATGAGGAGAGACTCGCCCTCTAGGGACAAGGACGACTATCCAAGGGAAACACAGTATTCCTACCCTATACCTATCTCCCATACATCCTCATACCCCTTATCCTCCACGTTACATGTATGTGTATAGGGCCATAGCACCGACCTCTACTGAGATGAGGAAGAGGACAGATTACCCAAGTAAAACCTATGTGACTCTAACTGAGACGAAGATGAGGCATGAAGCCATGAAGAATACCTGGTGGAATGGTAATCGCCATTCTAGCTTTCTGCAGAGGCGGGACTGGGAGGTTAAGATAAAAACTGACAAAGAACTTACAGAACTGTCTGGTAAATCAGAGGAACTGCATTGGAGAGAACCACAGCCACACCAACAGCCGAAGAAGCAGGACCGCCCAGTCCTGGAGTTTCGAAGGAGACACAGAGAAGAAGAAATCCCTCCAGTCTCGGAGGAATGAGGAACCTGGTGGCATGGAGCATACCTGGGGCAGCACTGGAAGGGCAAAGCCGGTACCGGGAACGAGAAGCGCAGGACCAGAGCCGACAGGCAGACAAACACCTGCAATGCATGTTCAACGACCGCACGCCCCCAAGAAGGATCGGTAAGGCATCCAGAGGCCCACAAAGGTAAAGGGCTAGATACCAGTGGGGGCTTGGAAAGCAAGGTCTGGGATCACATTAAAAAATGAGGTATCTTCCTTGTGACTGTACTTGGCAAGAGAGGGAGACAAGTTGGTCAAACTAAGGAGCAAGAGAGACTAGGTTTGGGGACTCCACATAAATGAGATGTCTTCCTCATGGCAATGCTTGACAGGAGAGTGAACCAAGTGGGCTGAGCCAAAGAGAGGGAGAGGAAGATCTGAGATCCCTTTGGCAGTTGTGAACTGTGTAAACAAAAAGAATCTACGATCAGAGGACAAATGTCTAATTTGTAGCCCACGAACAAAGTTTGTATAGAGAGGAGATCGAAGCTTCGGAGCATGGGGCCCGGGAGTCTAGAATAAACTCCATTTAGAAATCAGAATGTGTGACACCCTTGAGTTATTTAGGAAGAAATTGAAAATGTTCCTATTTAACTAAAGGAGAAAAGGGACTGTTAGAACTGCAACGTTAATTCGTCCTTCCGGTTGATCAATGTTAATTTTAGTTGTCATCTGCGCACGAATATGGTTTATTCCGACTGGTGCGCTTTATAAATTCCTCATAATCAAATCAAAATTAAACCAAACCTGAGAAAAGGCCAGGGCAAGGGAGTCCTACCTCTTGGCATTGTGAACTGCAAAGTAGGCCTGAGAAAAGAACAGGGGAAGGGAGTCATTCCCCCTCGCGTTGTGAATTGCAAATTAAGCCTGAGAAAAGGCCATCGGAAGAGTCATTCCCTTTGGTGTTGTGAACTGCAGGAGTCATTTCCTTGTGAAAATACTGAGAGCAAGATACCTGGTGAAGGATGCATTCGCCAGGAACCAATAGGGAAGAAACAACTATGGCTAATAAGGAATGACTAACTTTAAAGTCTTGCTTATGCTAAATAGTTATTTGTCTTTTAGGTAAAGTGTAGGGGTTCCAACTGTGGATCTGTATTTGTATTTGATAATAGTTGTGTGATAATGCTTACTTGGTTTCATTGATTTGTGTGTATCTTAAAGGCCTAATAAATAATTGTATATTTTTGTTCATCTCTGTCTACCTTGAATTAGTGATGTGTGCGTCTCGTAGTCCACTCTTACACCCCTCCTGAGTAGTAAGCCTTGCAGCTCTGCTACCTACCTTCATTTCGTTCGCTGGACTTCAGCGTCTTTCCTCTTCAAAATATTAGGTCGGCCTCCCTTCACCATAATAGGTTGGCCTCCAAAAATCCAACCCCAGGGTGTATTCTGGAAATCCATCTTAACATTCCTGTAGGGGAATGAATACACACATTTGTATTAGTTCCAGTGAGTTGGGGAAAAAGACATTTTCTTAACTAATATTTACCTTCAAAATGGCACTTTTCAGTGGATTATTTGTTCCTCAGCTGATCACCTGTCTCTTTTTTTCCTGCAGTTCTGAATCTGATGAGTTGATAATAGTTCCCTGGAATGAGCAAAACCATAGAGACCAGGATTGGTGTGAAAAGCCAGAATGCAAGTAAGTTTTATATGACAGCATATTATTTTAAAACTTTTTTTTCAAAAGGTCTATTAATTAAATTTGTCTGAAAACAGCTAATTGTTCTTTTTTATCATTCAAATTTTATTGCAAAAACAATAAATGCATCAAACAGTACATAATTCTGCAGGCTCAAATAGTTCACTGAGTAACATACATCGGAGGCATCAACCACGTACAAAACGTCCTCAGTAGATATCAAAAGAGACATTGATAATCAAGTTGAACACAATATGCAACCATACAAACAGTCATCCGCTATGGCACGGTTAAAGAAAAGGAAAGAAACAACAAATCCTATGTAAGCATAATTAAACCAGCACTGGGGAAAGAAAGAAGGCACTAACATACTGCTAACATAACAATATAAATGGCATCCTGTTGTGTGGCTTGTGATGGAGGGCAGGATTGTCTTTTCGAGCCACAAACTGGATGAAGGGTTCCCACTCAGTCAGAAACTGGGACATTTCTCCTTTCAAAGTGGCCTCAATTTTACACGTAGTCGCTATGAACCACAATTTAGCCCACCACTGCCTAATATCTGGTGCAGTAGGGGACGTCCAATTTCATGTTAACACAGCCCTAGTGGCGACCAAGAAGCGTGTGAGTAACTTGGCTGAATTGGCTGTCAATTTGTAACGCTCTTCCGGGTCTTCATCACCCAAGAGCAGCGTTAAAGGTGCCATAGGAAGGTCCACCCCGTGATCCTCTTAATCTGGGCCACAATCTCCCTCCAGTAGTGCTGAATTATGGTGCAAATCCACCAAATGTGATAAAGGGTTCCCATAGGGCTTGGTCACATCTCCAACAAAAATCCTGTACAGTTGGGTCCATCTAATGAAGCCGCGAGGGGGTGAAGTACTTTTGGATCAGTAACTTGTAACTGTTCTCTTCTTTCAGTTGTATGCATCTGGAGGATTTAGCATCCCTGCTCCAGACATTGTGCCACGTAAGTTCTCCTGTGGTAACACGGAATTCTTCCTCCCAATGCAACATATAAGCGTGCAGGGGCATAAAATGAAACACTTTGAGAAGCTGAGATAGTGAAGAGACCCTACGAGAAGGGGATCCCTGACAAATAGGTCTTGAAATGGGGTGGTATCTCATTTAGCCCGCTGCGAAACATTTGCATCATATACCCAGTGGTGGCATTTATATAAGACTATTTATCTATGTCCCGGACCTTAAAGGCCTTCTTACATTTATCGAAAGTCAAAGGAAGCTCAGACTTAAAATTGTTCTAATGAGATAAAGATAGTAAAAAGTACTCCTGCGTTTGTTGCACCCCAAGACCTTTCTTTCCAAACATAGGATGTACTCTCCAGCAGAAATGGAAACGAGAATATTTTTCTCAGTCACAGCAAGTAACATTGAGACCATAAAACATGCACAGCCATGTCCACACCCTTCCCTGCTCTTTAAGACACTGGTATGTGGCATTGTTGTATGTGTGACTTTTTTTCTCAGTTTGGGGTGTTTCACTGTTGGACACTGTTACTACATGTTCCAGGGATCCGTGGGAGGCTTCTCTCTTTTGACCATGGTTCAGTTTTGACTGCTGTATTCTTGTGCACCTTCACTCCAGGTACCAGAATGCAGCGTGAGCTTTCTTCCTTTCTTACACTGTTTTAATGTTGCCATTGCGCTCTCAGATACTGTCACCAGAGAGTCTAGGATTCAGTGTGAGGTTTCTCTCTTTTTGAGTGTTCAAAGTGACCACAAAATTGGATTCTTTTTCGAAAAAGACTTCATCAGACCATCTGGTCCAAATGCTCTCGAATTTTTTTATTTCTTAATGATATTCTCAATTTTGGCTCTGTCAAACTTCTAACTCCAACTTAGTGCTCCACGAGGATACAGGTCAATGCCACCTAATTTACTTTTATTTTGCACCCAAAATTTAGAGGAAAAGTGATCAGCCCACACATTTTCAGAAACACATGATGACTGCTTGTTAATTTGGCTCTCTTGTTTTAGATTAAGCTTCCACCACAAAGGCTTGGTGTTACTCTCAATTACATGTTTCAATAGTTCTTGATTACCACTAATATAACTCAACAATCTATGATATTTGATACATGACTTAAACGTGTTCTTGAGAGCGCATGTAAGCTTATTCTGCAGCTGCCAATTTTTAGAAGATTTAATAGCTAATTTCACTTCCTTTCAAAGTTGTTGTTTCTTTAAACTGATCTTTTTATAGCATATTTCTTTTCCTCAACAAACGTTTGGTTTCTTCCAACCAGATGACATTTGTATTTGATCTTTCAACATCCTTAATGTGTTTGAGAACTCAGTAGGAGCACATACCAAATCTTTCTTCTTATCTATATTGTTCCACCATTTTACCAGCATAGTATGTACCTTTTTATTATTATTTGCAAACTGGGAAACTCTATTACCTAGAGCATTAGTAATTAAACCTGAACATTTATATGCTGACGAGCTCACAACCTTATGTTAAGTAGTAAATAAAGTTGTTAACATTGCGTGATCACTTCTACTTGTTCTAGTCACAGTAAATGACTTTACGTTGGACATGTCCATATTTGCCATATAAATCTAGTCAAGTGTAGATTTTGAGGCCAATCCAAACCAAGTAGGTATTACATTCACTCCTGGAAACAAAGAATTTACTTGATGAAAACCCCACCTTGCAAGGAAGTGGGACCAAGTCACAACATTCAGATGCTTTTTAGCACGACTGATCTTAAGCAAATCGAATGGTATGGCCAAATCATCTTTTCAGCCTATCGTTTCAGGATTGATATTAGGACATAGACTGTTAAAGTCGCCCACAATAACTATTGGTTGTTTATCACCATTACATGACCAATCAATTAATTAATTCTCAATTCCGCTCATAAATATTTCTATATCCGCCCTAAGTGTATTAAAATAAACATTTACCAACAACAGCAAACTATGATTCCCAGTCTGTGTGTCCACAATAATAGTTGATAACACTGAATCTGATGAGGGAAGTGATTTCTTAGTAGAGCGGCCTTGAATGCTTTTAACCGCCGTTAGAATGTCTCCATAGGGTCTACCCAGAGGCCCTTTTTGTGCACCAACATCATGAAACCATCTATAACCGGCGTACTACATAGCCACGTGTCATACACAATCATATCTTGAAAAAATAACACACATCTCCTCATCAAGAAAACTCTTATGACCATGTGTATTCCAAGATAGAATGTGTGCTCTGCTGAGAAGGAGCCTTTCATTTTGGAGACACAGAAGTCTGCATCCAGTTACCAGCTGCATCCAGCTATATTGGAACTGTTGTGCAGTGCGAGCTGACAGAAACTCTCACCTACAAGCCGTTCGCTTCCTGGAGGAGGCGGAGTCACCAGCGATCACGTGACTGCTCACGTGACCCAACAGCAGTACTTAGAGACTGCCTAACCACCCTTGCGGCGTAAGCCCTGGTGGCAGAAGGGCTGGTGCTGTTAGGCTGTTTGGCGGATTGGCAAGAAATATAACGCTGTTGTACTGCTAATACAGCTTTACGTGTAAAAGTTTGCACCAAACATCATAAAGTGGAGACTGCGGGCCACAGGTCTTTGATCCACACATTCCACGTTACCGGGTGCGGAACTGAAAGGATTCTGCTAGCTATATTCCTGCACATTTGCATTTAATACCCAGAGAGGAGCTGCACGACGATGGGCCGTCTCAAAAGTGACACCTCGGACATGGGGGCAGCAGAAAGAATGAAAACCAGACATCAGGTAAGACAGCGCACAGCCTCCTATCCGGCTCTTGCCGAGGACCTGTCACCAGCCAGGGGAGGCTCTAACAAAGGTTTACTGCCTTTGAAACAAAGCCGCCTTGCCTTCTTGTTAAAAACCCAGGAAAAGGGATCACCCTCAGTATCTATGACAGATGTGGAAGAAAGTCCATCCACAGACCCACCAGGCAGGTGGGATGACCCAGAAGTAACAATCATACAGGTCTCATCTGGTCCGGAAAAAACCATATAAGTGGCTGCCACGACCCAGGGAGATGCAAGCCTGCATACTCCACAGACGGAGGGAAGCCTGAACACGGCTAAGCCTCCTAGTCTGCTAAGTTTGGTAAGCGAGACAAGCAAATGCGTCTCGCTGGAGCTACACTTGGAGACTCCGATTACTGAATTTCCAACTAAAGAGGCCCCGTCAGTCAAGGATCCACTCGTGGTCTTTGAAATGCCGAGTGACCCAGCATGGTCAGATGAATCCCACATACAAGCAAAGGGAACGAGGGATAATCGGAATATTGACACTATTCAGAAGGGCTTGGTAAAAGAAGCATCAACCATAGTGAAAGCCCCCCAAGATAAATCCATCAGCCCGGCAGGACACCTGCATCCACAAGTGGGGCTGAAGAAGCTGGAGGAATAAAATGTTGGGAGCTTTACACCGGTACCGGGAGCTATTCAGGCACTCCTGACATCTTTAATAATACAGAGCTACGTGGGGCCTACAGTAGGGAGAGGGGGAGCGGGTCCCAGCTGGACGCTGGCCCTCAAATCGGCGTCAGTAACAAGGCGCATGAAACTCCCAGCAACTCGAGCCTTGCCTCCAAATTAATTCAGGACATCTCAAACCTTACTGGAAAAATAGTTAGGGAAAAAAGGAGAAGTTTCTCTTTTATTAAGGACAAATTGGCTGCGCTTGATGACGAGGATGACCCAATGGACGAACTGGAATTAATCCCCTCACGATTATGGGGCAACGGATATCAAAACCCTGGCCTGAGACAGATGGATCAAGGAGATCAACTCCCCCAGAGGGCCCCCCACAAGACCAAGACAGTGGAGATCGATGACATCTCCCTGGGGAAAATAAGTGAGATGTGCTGTAAGGGGAAGATGGACGATCTTACACACACTCAGAGTGTGGTGATGGCAGCATTAAATATCACACTTGCCCCATTTCTGAAACTTTACGAATCCATGAATGAACCTTTGCAGTCACTCCATACCCAAATCTTGAAAACTGAGGAGGGAATGTGTGAACTACTGTGTTTCACGAAACATTTGGACGAGAGACTTCAGAAGGAGTCAGATTTATCACATCAATGGCAAAATCGCCTATGTGACCTGGCGCGTCAAGAAACACATGACAAGCAACTTCTGATGGAAGCTATCCTGGAGGATCATAAATGGATAAGAAAGCAGAATCAGCAAGCCTCCCGGACGATCAATCTAAAACAACATCCCATAAGAGGACAAGAGGAGGATGACCGGAGAAGAAATCAGCCTGAAGCGGATAAACCAAAGTCAATAACTGGTGGCCCCCTAATACTAGGAAAGGGCTTAAAGACCTCTGGACCCATTAACTCAGACTGTCTACTGATTGAGGATGAAGATGAGATAAAAGCGAGCTACCCGATTTTTAAGGAAGTATTACAGCAACAGGAAAAAAAGAACGTCAGCCCAGAAGATCCCCCACAAAAAGAATCTAAAGGGCTAAACCATAAGAAAACCAAAAAACAGGTATCCAAGCGGAAAACAAACGGCTATGGAGCATTTCTAAGAAATATCAATCTGCCTACAGAGGTGGCTGAAGAACCGTGGCCTAAGAAACTGAGGAGAGAATTAAACTTGGCAAGTGCATTAAAAGAGAATGCCATCCAAACCGAGGACCAGGACAAACAGAATGAAAATGGCATGGATACAAGTGGCTGCCTGAGTGACCTTATTGAAATCGCTGAAGAAAACAAAGAGGATGAACAATTGGACAACATTAGCTTATCTGAGTGGCAAGCAATAGATAAGCAGTTAGATTGTGCTCCAACAGTGAAAAAAAGAAGCACTGAGGAAGGCCGATATAAAAAAAAAACTTGAGGAAAAACCAGCGGAAAATGAAGCGAGTACACTGGGAAAGGACCGCTCACATAATCCGAAAAAAGATCAACGCGAGAATGATAAAA
The DNA here is from genome assembly GCF_040938575.1 of Ambystoma mexicanum. NCBI lineage: Eukaryota > Metazoa > Chordata > Amphibia > Caudata > Ambystomatidae > Ambystoma > Ambystoma mexicanum. The sequence continues at coordinate 411,990,452 of NC_090927.1, forward strand.
GGAGCAGAGGTGATAGGCACTGAGAAAACACACCCCAAAGGAGATCTACGTCGCGAGACGCCCCGCAAAAACATCTTAGAGGGAAAAAGAACACTGCCAAGAACCAAGACCCTCGACCAACCTCTACAGAGGGCAGAAGGAACACTCAAAGGAGTCGAGGAGATTACCATCGAGGAAGTATACCCAAAGGGAGATCAAAATCACGAGACTACTTGTCAAGAGAGGATTGGAAAAACAAACAGATAATAAGAAATCAAAGTATAGAACAACTTCCACGGATGATAGAAGAAGATCTATTAGTCCTACGAAGTCCCGTGATTTCCTAAGACAGATAGAAGCCAGACTAAGAACCCAGTAGAGTGGTGGTAATCCACCGAACCCGAAAGGGCGAGAAAACGCGAGACAAAGGAACCCAGAAAAAAAACAGCAAGTGAGAAGCAGGGACGACGAGGGTCTGGCCGGCTCCCACCATATACTAAAAATGGAACGGATATGGAGGGATAAACGAAGGATGGTCTTGAATCAGGGCCTCCAGTAGAGATACAGTTTAATTGTATGTTTTGCACTAAACTAGTTTTCTTCTTGATGTTGAATACTAAGCACTGTTTGTGAAACACTTGTCACTTGAGCTAGTTTTCTATGTTAGTTTTTATGTGCTTTTATATGATTACTATTTATATTAAAATTTGCTTTTGAATTAGAATTACCAATTAGGTCAGGTTGAATTCTCCTAAGTCTTCTGCCTTTCAGGTTTGCACTACCCCCACAGATGTGAGAATCCCATTAGTATCCAGTGAATTATGTGTTTATAACCTAACATAGCGAGGTGGCCTCCTTTTTGTTGAATGGTCTTGAATAGGAACAACCTGATGGCAATCTTTAATGACCTACCACATTCCTCAATCAGTGATGATGTAATGATTGTAGAATTCACTGATGAACAAAAGCCCGACGTAATTGTATTACATCTAAGGACAAGTGAACTTAAAGAAAGATTGTGGGGCGCAAGAAGCAAATTGGAGGCATGGGGATACAGACTTACTGATCCCGAGAGCAAAAGGGACTGGCGAGATGCAAAGGCACCAAGATCAGTAGAAGAGAGGGCAGAATTAACAAAGGAAAAAACAGTAAGGAAACCCACTAAGACCCGGCTGGATGAAAGGCCAAACCAAAAGTCAAAAACCGAGCAAAATCAAGAGGACACAGAAGATTGCAGCTTGGGGCAAGTACACAAACCAAAAAGTGATCGGCGAATGACAGACACTGAGTTAACAAAGATGAGATGCACGATTGACAACTCAAGTAAGAAGTCAAAAGGGGATGGAGGCAGGGAGAAAACACAGAAAAAAGAGGAAAAGCGACCACGTATCCCAAGTATGAGATTGGGAAAAAAAGAGACAATAGATCGCCCTTTGCAGAGAGGGGAACAAACCTCTCCTGGCCTCATGGAATACTCAGGCGTTTGGCCATCTTTATGCGGGAAAGAGTAACTTTCTAGGAAAATATGAACTAATATGCCTATAGGAGACCTGTATTAGACCAACACCCATATGTGAAGGATACCAGGTCTATATAAATCCGGCCCAGAAAGGACCTCTAGGAAGACCACGTGCGGGGCTTATAACCCTGGTAAAAGATGACTCCCAATTTCAAGTCCTAAAACATCGGACACCAAATCCTCTTGTACAGATCACAACAATAGTGAAAAACAGAGGACGGCATGAAAAGAGACTCCTTCTAATTAATACATACTGGAATACCCCCGAGTTAGAAACAGGAAAATACTTAGCAGATATCATGTTGGCCATTGATGCCTCAATGGTAGAGGATGAGGCACAATTAATCATTATATGTGGCGATCTGAACATTAAATTGTTGGATAAAAATGGCATCTTGAAAAGGAGAGCTACTCTTGCATCGAACGAAAAGCGTTGGTTTGATGAAATGGTCCCCAGAGAGATGTCGATGCTGAATGGCCAAACAAAAGGTGACCTCCCAGGGGCCGGCACCTGGTCTGTGAATCTAGCAGGTGCCTGTCTGGATTATTGCTTTGTTGCCACAAATACCCTGCCATGGATCAATTCCTTGAAAGTAATTCCATAAGAGAGCTAGTGACCATGCACTATTAGAAATAGAACTCCTCTGGAAGACGGATGAGTTGACCTATCGTAATATACCTGAAATGGAAGTAACAGGGGGAAGGAACAGGTTAAGATTAAAAGCACGAGACATTCCCGAACTGGCAGAGCGACTCACCCATAAATTCAAAGATAATCATGAAACTGCAGAATATGGCTGGCTACTAAAGGAGTTCGAAGTCAAGAATGGGATAAAAAAGAATAAAGACCTGGTATGGAAACACGCATACAATAAATCTTTGGTGGAAAGACAAAGGGAATATCGCACAGCACTTAGACGACTTCAGAAAGGCACCAAACCTAACAAAGTGGAACGTATAAGACATTGTAAACAGTCCTATAAGAACTGGCTAAAATCCTCAAGGGGATGGAGAGCACAGGGAGATGCAGAAAAAATGATGGCAGCAATAAGCACTTCCAAAACACGGTCTCTATGGGAGATAATTAACAATGGTGAAGATCTTCAGACAGCCTTAACATCAAGCAACGTATCAAAGGAGCACTGGGTAAAATTCTATGTGGACCCCTTCCAAGAGAAAGAAGCAATGATCAGTAGGCAAAAATCTGGAATAGAGTGGTCGATCAATATTGATAGAGAAGACATACTATCGAGGATACAAAAGCTGAGCTCATCAAGAGCCGCCGGCCCGGACGGCATCTCGAATAGTATGTTGAAGGAAAATAAGGAAGAGTGGGCAGATTTTATTCTGGTATTATTCCAGCAGATACTAAGAACAAGAAATATCCCACAGTCCTGGAAAGAGGCCCTAATCGTGCGAATATACAAAAAAGGAGACCGTAACAACCCGAGGAATTATAGACCTATTGCTATCCTCGACTCCATAGGAAAACTGTTTTGCTCAATCTTGTTGAGAGACCTAAAGAAGTGGGCAATAAGATCGGGAATCCTAGATAAGCGACAAACAGCCTTCATGAGTGGTGTAGGAACATCTCTGAATCTATTCATTCTGAACATGCTAAAACTGCGGGCATTGAAGCAAAAAAGGAATATATACCTGGGCTTCATCGATCTCGAACAGGCCTTTGATGGGATCTGTCGAGAACAACTGTGGACCAAACTGAAAAAATGGAACTGCCCGGAAGATCTGCTTGAGGCCATCCAAGAACTATACACCAACGCCTCGGTCCAAATATTGGTCTCTAAAGGTGGCGATCTGACAGAAAAAATCTTGACGTCAAAAGGCACAAAGCAAGGCTGTGCCCTGGCTCCTTTTCTGTTCGTTCTGTATTTAGCAGATATGAAGGAATCCCAGGATCAAATACAAGCATTCCCTCCAGCATTTCAGGATGAGGAACTCTCATGGATCTTGTATGCTGACGATGTTGTGTTTGTTGATCAAACTCCTATAAGACTCCAAAGACATATGGACGCATGGTGGGATTTAAGAACTATTTAGGCAAAAACCATCTTAAGACCAACGTGAAAAAATCTATGGTCCTAATAATGCAGTCGGCTCGAGGTCCTAAATCAATATCAAAAAAAGATTCACCTGGTCACTGGACAATCAACCGCTGGAAATAGTGGAGTCAACAGTCTACTTAGGAGTCCTAATCAACAAAAATATCAATGAGATGGCACAACAGAATTTTATTAAAGAAAAGGTAATAAAACTATCGAATCAAGCCCGCGCCTTACATCGCCGCTACGGAGCCTTTTCTATGATGCCACTGATTTTATTTTACAAGCAAAAGGTTGTGGCGATCTTGACCTACGGGGCTGAATCTCTGCTAAATCTTCATTGGAAGACATGGGGCTTGCTTGAGGCACTCTTCTGCAGAAGGGTACTCAGGCTCCCTAATTGCCTCCCAGTGTCTACAATCAGGCACGAATTGAGACTACAATCGATGGAGTCGATAGTGTTGTGGAAGACACTCTCGTTATTTCGGAAGTGCATTCTAGATAAACCTCCTATCCAGTTTGAACTATTGGCAAATAAAGAGGCAAGGAATCCAGATCCTAACCTTAGTACTTGGAAACAGAATTGCCTAGAAATCATGAAGTTTCACAATATCAACCCCGATATGCTGAAAGAAAACCCGGACAAAGCAAAGAAAAGCCATACGGGAAAAGGATTGGGAACTAACGGACAATCTAAAGAGGCAGAATACAAACTGTCATAATATCATTTGGGAACGAAAGGCACTGAATGACCCCCCACCATATTTGCGAAGGTTCCCCTCTTCGAAATATAGGGATCTTTTGATGAGATGTAGGCTAAACATCCTGCCATCCAGGGAGATCCAATACCTAAGGAAACAAATACCAGTGGAAGAGGCCAGTTGTCGATTCTGTAATGATGCAGAGAAGATGGAATCAATGAAACATTAGACGCTAGCCTGTCCCGCTCTAAACACCCAAAGGAACTCTTATTTAGGAGAATGGGTGGTCAATATAAGCACGTCAACGGACGATGAATATTGGGAACGAATATTGACGGTGCAAAAAATTGGCCCCACCCTGGAAGCCCTAAGATTTATAGAATCGATATTAAATGGACTAAAATAGGGCTCAGATGAACTCCGTGGGAGGGGTGAAGATACAGAAGGAAGGAGGGAGGGAAATGGGAAATGAAACTGACTGATTTGATATGTTAAAGGTTGATAATTATTTAACCAATAAAATGAAAAAAAAAAGAAAATATTGTATTCATATTTTTCGTCAATATTTTTTTAAACCTTTGGGATGTATTTGAATAGAGAGTAGAACAAAGCCTAGCTCGCTGCTTCAAAGTGCTTCGTAACTTGCCTACCACCTCCGTCACTCTTAGTGCATTTTATATTTAATTTCTCTGTCAACACCTCTTACATCACTTTCTTCTTGACCAGCCTACTTTCATAGTAATCAAACCCCCTTTTCATTAACTCTCTCTGACTCTCTAGTACTATTTGGCATATTTTGCCAACCCTGTCCACAAACATGTTGATGCCGATAACTGTCGCTTGAGTGTGGTATGGAAGGGTCGGGGGCTGGGTGATACACTGTTTGACTGCTTTGATGGGAGCCTTGCTTTTATTGTTGACGATGTTGTTTTAGGCATTGGGAGGTCTTTTGCTGTGATTATCATTTGGCTGCAAGAAGTCCAGAAACATTTAATTAGGGTGAGGTTAGTTGGGGTATTGTATGTCCGGTTTGCTCTTGCTTCTAGTGCATCATAAATAGATTATAAAAGAAGTACCATATTGTATTTAAATGCAGAATAGCAGGATTTACACTTTTGTAATGTGAGACAATAGGAACAGATTGTTAAAATGGATTTCTAGAATCTAGACAGATTTTAAGAGGCCACCCTAGTTCTAGTGAACAGGGAACTCTGAGAGATTAGGCACACGCCAATCAAGGTAGTAATGGAGAGCAGTCAAGGCTTATTCTCAAAACTCAATGATTAAGTGCAGCTGTTATAAGTTAAGGTAAGGTTCAACTGTCAGAAGTACGTGATCGATATGTAGAGAAAAATACTGCAGTAGTTGTTGCACATTTAAATCTGTCTGATTCACTTTTCTATCAGATGAGGAATTATCCCCTCCTGTGAGTGAGGTATATAGGTAGCTAAATCCTTTTTCTTGTGATCAAAACTCTTTTGCTTATTGCTAAATTAGGAAAGAACTGAAAGGCAGAGCAGTCTCTAGGGTAACAAATCTTGTGTTTTACCAGATATAATTTTCAGGTGGGTTATATTCCATTTCAATGTTGATTGGCATCTCAGAAAACCATTCTCTTTTTAATGCAATAAGCGTGCTTTTGCTTTCAGCCAGGTGTAATGATATCTTCAGCGATTCATGACAAGTAGCTTTAGTCTTTTCTGTTTAACTTATAACTGTGTTTGCTTTTCATAGAGCAACTGTGGAACCTAGTCATCAAGATGAAGCTGAATTCCTTTATGAAGAACAGCCTGAACTGCTAAGGTATAGGAGTCCGGTGCTGTCAGTCGAGATGGTGTCCAGCTGGTATTGGAACAGAGCCGAGGAGATTGAGCATTATTCTAGGCAGGTAAGAAAGGCCGAAGGAAACATTTGACATGAAGATATCGAGGGATTGGAAAATGGTACTTGTATGAACGTCTCAAAATATTGGAAAAACAAAGATCAAGTGATTTTTATTTAAATGGAGCACTTGTATACCTCAAAATAAGGCACCTTGGTGCTTGGGGGAATGCACAAACATTGTGATGCATGGCCATAAAAAAATATAATTAAATTGGATTTTTATATCTCTCTTCATGCCGGAGTCCAGCGTCTAACCCATGCTGCACTTCATTGTCTTGCATCAGAGACAAGCTCATTGCCCCAGAGCTATCCTCCCGGCCAAAGAAAGAACAACGCAAAACAAAAGAGGTGATGGCTGGAAAGTTTGGAATTAATCCTAACATCTGGTGTTGCTCTTGGCATCCCAACAGACCATTGTGCTTCGCCTGCCAAGCCATTACAAAAGGCGAAACACCATATGCAAATCAGGTTTTGCCCCACCACAAAAGGGGTAGTCTAGCTCGAACTGCTTGGTCACATCCCTGCTGCACGAGATCACAAGCATTTCCAAACATGTTTCGGCCTTGTTGGGCCTCATCAGTGAGTAGTAGCTTGGGTCTCTAGGTCCAGCAGGCACGAGACCCACGTCTGGACACACCCCCATACTCGGGGTGACTTGTGCAAAACGAAAGAGGTGATGGCTGGAAGGTTTGGAATTAATCCTAACCTATGGCATTGCTCTGTGCAACCCTCCAAGCCATCGTTCTTTGCCTACCAGGCCATTACAAAAGGGGAAAGACCATTTGGAAATCTGGCTTTGTCCCACCCCAAAAGGGGCAGTCCAGCCCGAACTGCTTGGTCACATCAATGCTGCATGAGACCACAAGCATCCCCAAGCATGTTTTGGTCTCGTTGGGCTCTTCAGTGAGGAGTAGCTTGGGTCTCTAGGCCCAGCAGGCACAGGACCCACATCCCACTCGGGGTGATTTATGCAAAACAAAAGGGGTGATGGCTGGAAGGTTTGGAATGAATCCTAAACTCTGGCATTGCTTTGGGCCACCCTCCAGACCATCGTTCTTTACCTGCCAAGCCATTACAAAAGGGGAAAGACAATATGCAAATCAGGCTTTGCAGGCTGATTGGTCTGGAGGGTTGCCCAGAGCTGTACCCGTGGTTATGATTAATTCAAAAACTTCCAACCATCACCTTTTTGTTTTGCATAGAAAGTACAAAGCAATTGAAAAACAGAAATTAGAATGACCGGACACACAACTGAATTATAGAAAAGAGGTTACAATAAGAGGCACATAGCACCAGGGCACACAGAGGGAGCGCCATCAGTTACTTAAGAGCGATACTTTTCCCGGACTCTGCATTAATAACCCCTTTCTGTGGCAAAATGTAGCTAAGCAGGGAAGGGAGTAAGACATCCTCGAGAGATGACAGCCACTATTCCTGCTCCTTTAACAGGAAATCCCTAAGTCATTGCGGCAACAGGCACCACCGGCAAAGCAGTGTGTGCCAAATGTGAATAGTAATCATTGGCATTGGTGCTGAAAAGCAACACTTTAAATGATCAGAACCACGATCTGAAAGCTCACAAGACCTAGTCGGACTGGCTCTCTCTATCTTCGTTGTTATTATACTTGCATTTCATTCCCATGTTCCCTACCTGTTGCCCCGTAGGCACTTTGAAACACAATTTACTTGATGTATAAGCGCCTTACAAATGCACAATAAATAAATAAATAAAATACATTTGCACATTGTCGATTGAGACAGTTTTTTACTAAAATTCTTACATAATTCTGTTTAGAAGTTAACTGTTCAGCACATCACAGCTTCTTAGTTAAACTGTTTTGCTAAAGCTGTTTGAACTGATCTTTGCAACAGAGTATTGTTAGGCTTGTTTGAATAAGCCTGTCTGACTAAGGTGTTTTCTTCCGTCCAATATTCATTTTCTCACCCTTGATTATTTCTACAAACCAGTGCCTGAGGGGAATGTCAGACGCCCAGGGGTAGGGTTGGTTGCTAATAGTTCCAGCAGGGCATGGGTGAAATCGAGCGTTCCGCAGGATTTGAGAATTCCTACCAGTCTAGAGAGGTTTGAGTGTTCGGCACATACTGCAAGAGTAAAGAAGGGGGATGGTGGGGGCAAATGCATGGGGAATGACACAGGTATTCTAAGCAACAGATGGGCTTCACCGGGAACGGTAGGGGGTAATGATGTATTGGGTGTACACACAGTCTAAGATACTGTCCTATGATTAGCTAAAGAAGGGGATGGATAAAAATAGCGTCTTCATAAACACGTGTAGTGGGAAATCCCTCTGGGCAGGCTGCAGCTGGGAAACCTCGATCTGAAACACGTGACCAGTATGACATGCATCTGCAAAAGGGGGCAGGGGCGTAAGCTACTCATTACATGAAAAATAACATACCTAGAACAAGGTGATATAATTACAGGATGGTCGGCCAAATCAGCCGCCCCAGTACTGCAGCAGTGAAAAAGGGCTCTGTACCAGTGTGCCGGTCACATGACCACTGATGTCCATCGGCAGGCGGCGGTGGGAGAGGAACACTGGACGGAGTGACGTTCCTGGGAGAACCAATCAGACAGTATTTTCTTGAGCTCTGAAGAGATGGCCAGCATCCAAAGTATCTACCATAGAGTCTGCAAAGGTCATCATCCAACAGGTATCGTGTGAATATCCCCTTTCCCACCAGCTGCAGGGTGTCTCGTGTTCCGTTCTCAATGCTGCTGAACAATGGCTGTGTATTAAAGTTCCGGCGGTCAGCACAAATGTTACTTCAGTAATAACAAGTTCTTCTGGGGTGGGGTGTGAATAAATGTGTAAGCTCTGAGGATGTGATGTTCACGAGCCAATGAAATTTCTGAAAAACATAGAAAAAGTGACTTCTCCAACTTGCAAGTGTTTCGATGGATTTACGACCATTGTATTTCTTGGTACAAAACTACTGTTCGTATTCCATTCAGATGTCAGCCTTTCGATCAGAGCCTATCCACTCTTCTGTTTGATTTGTGCTCACCCAGTTGTAATGAACATTGTTGCTTCTTGCCCGGTGTTTGCTCTACTTTTTGAGTATGTGGTTTTTATTATGCTCCAATTGGTGGACCTCTAACTACATGGGCATGGGGAAAAATCGATAATTCCCCAGGATTTGAGAATTCTTACCAGTCCAAAGGGGTTTCAGTGTTTGGCATGTAAGGGTGTCAAAGAAGGATTCTGACACAAAGGTGGCATGATTTTGGTTATAGATTTTTTTTCAATGGATTGCTTTCTCCCCCTATTTCGAGATCACCGACTCGGTCGACAACTCGTACATCCGAACACGAGACGAGGACCCCACTCAGGTGAAAGAGGACAGACGTCACAAGAAGGCTAAAAAGAGGTCACACTCCAGGAGCCATTCTTCGTCTTCCTATTCTCACAAGAAGTAGCATCGCCATTGACGCAGGCATGACTCGGACTCATCCGTGGAGCGAGTTAGGTCCCAATCCGGCTTTGGTACTTCCAGAGACGAATGGGCCTTTAAACAAGTTCTGAGGAAGGACAACTTCAAAATAGTGATCCTATGAGACATTCTCCAGGCTCTTCAGTTGCAGGACTGGCTGGTGGTGTTAGATCTGCAGGATGCTTATTTCCAAAGGCATAAAAGATACCTCAGATTCCTCATAGGGGACAGGCACCAATTCAAGGTGCTCCCCTTTGGGTTGACCTCCGCTCCGCAGTTTTTCACCAAGCTGATGTCCTTAGTGGCGTTGCATCTCAGGAGATCCTGTGTTCATGTGTTTCCATACCTGAAAGTCGTCAGAGCAGGTTTCATCTCACCTCGAAGACGCCTGTTCGCTGCTACACAGGCTGGGCTTCTCCCTCAAACCTCAGAATGACACACAACACCAGCCCAAAGTCTGTCCTGGACACTCCGGAGGGGAAGACTCACATGATCCCCATACCCCAGAAGAGAGAATCAACATTGTGCGACAGATAGTCAAACTATTCCAGAGCCACACCAGTTTGCTGGTAGCCTCCTTCCGCCACCTCTTAGGCCTCATGGCTTCCTACAATTTTCTAGTGCCAGAGGCCAGATTGTGCATGTGATCTCTGCAGTGGCTACTGAGAGCTCAGTGGTCTCAGTATTTCTCCACCCTGAAGAATGGTCTCAGGTTGTTGAGGTTGGTGGCCAATGATCTCACTTGTTGGGCCAGCAAAGACAACACGATAGCAGGGGAACCTTTCTGGCCTCTCCGGCCACAGGTCAGGGTGGCCACAGACGCGTGCCTGAATGGTTGGGGAGCTCACTGCGACGATCTGCAGGGGAGCAGCATTTAGTCCATGATGGAGAGCCCGTGGCATATCAACAGGCTGGGTCTGAGAGCGATCAGGCTAGCCCTTGCTGCTTTTGCACCCTCTCTTAAGGAGAAACACATCCTGCTCATGATGGACAATGCAATGACCATGCACTACCTAAGCAAGCATGCTTGTGTGCGGTCTCTTCACCTTTGCAGGGAGGCAATGCAGCTGTGGTTCTGGCTGTTAGTGAACCAGATCTCAGTTACGCCAGTCCATCTGGCGGGGATGGAAATGGTGTTGGCGGATGTCCTGAGCAGGCAGAGCCGGGTCTGGCACGAGTGGAAGATATTCCAGGAAGTTATTGAGGAGATCTTCGCTCAGTAGGGTACCCCAACAGTGGATCTGTTTTCCACGTAGTCCAACAGGAAGTGCAGACAGTTCTGGTCAAGGGAATTCCTAGCGAGAGGTGCACTGGGAGATGCATTTCTAGTGAAATGGGACTTCGACCCCCACTATATCTTCCTGCCGATTCCTGTCATCCATGGGTTCTGAGGAGGCTGAGGCGGTTCCAAGCGACCATGATCTTGATCGTCCTGGATTGGGCGAGGAGATTGTGGTACTCGGAACTCCTGCTCTTGGCCATCTGCCCACCTCTCCGGCTGCCTTGTTGATCGGACCTCCTAGCCCAGTTGGAGGGTCGGGTGTTGGTACCCGAATCCGGAGTCCCTCAATATACATTGAAAGGATGAGATATGATGACTGGGACCGACCAGAGGACGTGCCTTATGTGCTGCTGGCTGCACGCAGACCATCAACAAGATTGCTGTATGCGTGCAGATGGAGAAGATTTGAGACCTGGTGTAGGAAATGCAAGAATGACCCTGTCTCTTGCCCCACCACTTCAGTGATGAGTTCCTTTTGTCACTGGCCTCGCCAGGCCTTCAGGTTGTAACAGTCGAGTATATTTGGCTGCTTTGTCTGTTTTCAAAAGATTTCCGGATCAAGGGTCTTTATTTACGATCCCCTTTGTGTCTGAAAGGCCTTGTGAATATGTTTCCGCCTGTTGCTTTTGTTGTCCCATAGTGGGACCTTAATTTGGTTCTCACTTTCCTCATGGCAGCTCGGTTTGAGCCTATGCATTATTTCCCAGTTCGGTTGCTCACTTTAAAGACTGCCTTTCTACTGGTGATCACTTCTGGCAGAAGGATCAGTGAGCTGCAGGCTTTGTCATGCAAGCGTTACAGTGGTCGAAGTGTACAAGAAGTAGTGGAACTATGTTCCCTGCTGGCCTGCCACCGCTCTCCACATAACCCATCGCTGAGCCCCCTCCCACACACATGCCAAACCTCAAAACAAACACACCTGCTATTTAAGGGAATGTTCAGTGCAGCGCACTGAAGTGCAAGCTTCAACTTCTTGCTACACTTTTATTTTAAAATGATACCATTCCAGAACGGTTTCCTTTTTTAAATAAAAGTATAGAAACAGCAAAACTTAAAAAAAAAAAATAAAATAAAAAAAAGTATAGGAGCACTGCTCCCTACCACTTCGACCTCAGAGCCTTCATTTCTCTGCTGCTTCAAGGAGACGGTATTGCTGAAGATGCGCCCGGGGTTCTTGCCTAAGGTCGTTTCAGAGTGCCACATCTCCCAGGGAATAGACTTGCCTGTTTTCAACTCTCTTCCCCATCCTCTCATTGAAGAGGAGAGGTTGCACAGGTTGGACCCTAAGAGGGCTCTTAGTTTCTATGTCGCAAGTACAGCAGAGTTCAGGAGGACTAACCAGCTGTTTGTAGATGTTTCACTGTCAAAGTGTTTGGCTGTTTCTAAGCAGACCATATCTAGGTGGATTACACTCTGTATAGCAGAGTGCTACCAACACGCAGGGAAAGAGCTTCTGCCGGCCATCAGAGCTCACTCCAGTAGGGGTGTGGCTGCTCTTTCAGCACTCCAAAGGGGCATGCCGGTTCCAGAGATCTGCTAGGCGGCGACATGGTCATCTTTGCAAACCTTCACCAAACATTACTACAGAGATTCCTGGTTTAGGAACTTTCATCCCGCCACCAGACAACATATGATATGATTTGATAGTTTATGTATATAGCACCTATACACAATGTGTTTTAAAGTGCTCCAAGGCAAGGGAGGGAACAAGGGAAAATACAACGACATTCTTACAGGCCATGAACAGTAAGAATGTGAAATTAACTATGGTACTCGGCCTGACGACATTTCAGATCGTGCAAGAGCTAATTCATAGATAAGGAAGGGAAGGGGAGATTGGGAAGGAAATGGAAACAGTCAGGCGACTAACTGACGACATTTCTGGGAGAGCCGGAGAAAAACAAAAAGTGAGGGAGAGGGGTGCAGAAAGAGAGGGGAGGAACAAAACAAGCGACTATCGTACTCGACCTGACAAGTAAGTGCTTTGTAAGTCTATCTGATGAGGAATCTGCGGGAGATAGCAATCCGTTGAAGGAGAAATTACTTACCGGTGATATGGCTTTCATGCCCTGCCAGGAGTACGGACGTTGCCTTTAACGCCCACTAGCCCGAGTTAAGGCATCGCTTGGGCCTCAGTTCAGGCTGCGGGCCTTTAAACGTCATTTTTCCGGCCTCCTGGCAGGGCATGAAAGCAATTCGCACCCCGGGGTTTGTCTGGGGTGCGAATGGCCTTCCCATTTCTGTTATCGGGATGTCCTGCCTGCACTGCCGATCTCCCGATGATTAAAAAAAATAGAAGATGGCTGCCATGTCTATGGAAGCCAGAAGGGTGGTGCGCCGGGACCGTAGCGCAATGCTCTGGTCCCGCAGGAGGCGGTGGGGAGGGGAATCGGGTCATTTTGGAGGCGGAGGGCTTAACACACAGATTTCTCATCACCCTCCCATCAAGCCCCACTATGAAAGTGCCTGCATTTCATGATGACTGACTTTCTCTAGGGAGAAGAGGAGATGAGCTCTCTCTTATTGGGCTCCTAGGCTGATTATTTGTGGGTCCTTCTGCAACTTCTTGCCATTCTGTTCATCATAAAAAAAAAGACTCATGTTACATTTTTGTTTTTATGAGAGTTATGGCTGCTTTCAGCTGATTACACAATCTCCCTAAGCACTAGCTGAGCTCGAGGTGGGGAGGGGGCAGAACCGAGGTACAGGGTCGTAGTGGCATAGTATATGTACAACGACCAACGTCATGTCTAGAGTTGAGGACCGCTGCATCGACTCAAGATGGATCCATGGCCGAGTCAAGGTGCACTATTACCCCTGTCAAAAGGTTTTCCGAGCTGACGCTGGGAGGGATATCTATCTGATAAGAAATCTGCAGGAGAAGAAAATGAAAAGGATCCTTACTATCCCTAACTTCTAAGAGGGGTTTCCCTGCCTCAAAACGAATACTAAAAGGGTCTGCCACAGTAAATTCCACCGTCCTTTGTCAAAAGCTGCTTTTGTCCCTCACACTACAACTAAGAAGATAACTAACAGAAGATCTTTCTTTAAGGAGAATGGCTGCCTTTTCCTGCTTCTTGGAAAATGTTCTTTCAAAACAAATATACTCAGGGGTGTGGGGGAGGCTGTATTGGATGACTTCCTCTTCCAAGCTTCCAAGTTTCAGACAGTCTTTACACAATGTTCCCTCCAGCAGAATGGCTCCCTTCTCCTGGTGTGGCTCTGTACAATTTGTAATAGAACCAGTGGAAATGACTCCCTTTTCTTGGTCTGTTTTGGCAAAGTTCAAAACAAGGCCAGGGGGAATATAGTTTGATACAGTTCTTTCTTACTGCTCCCAACTTGATATTCACTTTGTCTCTGTGACATGGCGGCGGCGAAATGCAGAATCAACACTTGATTACATCTTCCTATCCAGTAACTTATTTGAAAGATGTGAATGTTTCTCAGTGAAAGAGGGGGGTACAATTGATCACATGCGGCTAGAAGCATTACTATCCTGGGATACTAATAATAGAATTGAACGATGGCAAAATGAAATGGTAGTTAACTCTCAGAAAAACCGATTGGTAAAATACTAGAGAGAAGGCAGTCTCTTGAATGATGGTCTGGGCCGACTCTGTAATAAGTTGTCGCTAAAGGACCTGAGGAATGAACTAAAACCTGGTTCTTTCCATGAATTTCTATGGTCTATTGACCCCCCACGGATTAAAAAGCAGGAGCATCAACGCACATGCGTTTAATGAAGCCATATGGTAAAAAAAAAAAGCGAAACTCCCAGACTACAGAGATTGGTGAGAAGGGAGGGGTGGAATAAATTCGAATTGGCGCGAAAGATAAAAGTAATCAAAAATAGCTACAGAAGTTGGTCCCGACATCATGAAGCGATTTGCCTCCAAAATGACGGAGAAGCAATGTTGCGTACATTGGGAAACCACTCCACTCGCAACTTTTGGTCATTAATTAAAAAACTCAATAATGACCAGAACAGTGTCCAGTTTAGTAGTGTAACATTGTTAGACTGGATAATGTATTTCTCAGTCAAATACTTAAAACCGGAAGGGGACTTTACTTTCAAAGTTGAAAAATGCAATTGGAACTTATGTTTCAGTAAAGAAGACATTTTAGACCTGATCAAAAATCATCAGCATCAAGGTCAGCTGGACCAAAAGGCCTCACATACCAAGTCTTCAAAAAGGACGTTGAGTTATGGGCATACGTTCTCTTTACTCTCTTTAGAGGAATCATAGCCAAAAGAATGATTCCACCATCTTGGAAATTGGGCACAATAGTGCCCATTTACAAAAAGGGAGATCGGAAAAACCCAGCCAGCTACCGGCCAATTACATTGCTGGATGTTGAGAGCAAACTTGTTACAGGCTTAGTATTGAGGGAACTAGAAACCTGGGCTAAGGAGGGGAACATCATACCAAGGCAACAGACGGGTTTTCGACGTGGCCTCTCTACATCACTAAATGGTATAATAATGGCCTCACTAACAAATTGCAAAAGAGAAAATAACACAGGTAGGCTGTACAGAGCCTTTATCGATCTTTCTAGTGCATTCGATTTAGTTAACCGCGACCGGCTGTGGGGCAAGCTGGTCAAGCGGGGTGTCCCCGAAGTCACTGGTAGACATCCTGGCAAATCTCCACCATGAAAATACAGTGAGAGTTACATTAATCTAGAAGGCCAACTTTCAAAGTACATCGAAGTGAATAGAGGGGTGCAACAAGGCTGCATGGTAGCACCTTTCCTCTTCGACTTCTATTTGGCAGACTTTGGGAAGGAGATTGATTCTGCAGCCTTGGCCAGTGCTAGACTGGGTCTGACAACCATTAAATGGCTCATGTGTGCAGACGATATAGTCTTGCTAGACAAGACACCAGTCGGTCTGCAGAGACCTCTCAGAGCATTAGAGCATATGAAAATAAATGCTTAGTCATCAATCCTGAGAAATCAAAAGTGGTCATTTTTGGAGATAAAGGAGCACAGGCCGAATGTTTCCCTTGGTCAATTGGTGGTAAGCTAATTACGGTGGTAAGGGAAATAGTATACTTGGGATACACACTGCATGCTGTTCCCACCATTGGACTAAGACTAAATGAAATACTATCTAAAGGCTCACAGTTGACATCACAAATGGAAAAGATCTCAGGTCTTTACTGTAAATTTTCCATTGCTCGGTTAATAAGATTCTACTTGGCCAAAGTGGTACCAGTCCTACTCGATGCCATTGAGGCCAAACCGTTACTTTGGTCCATAGATTGGTAGAAAATTGAAGCAGTGATCTGGAGGCAGGTCTTGGGCCTGCCCAAAAATCTGTTGATGGCCATACTGAGGTATGAATTGGGCTTGAGATCTCTTAAAGCTCAATTGAATTGGAAGCTTCTGTCTTTGTTCAGGTTAATTAAGGACCCGATTCGAAACTCACTATATGAAAATCTTCAGTCTCATTTGCACCTTGATACCTCATGTACCCTAAGAGTTCTCAGGGAAAAGGTGGGTTAGCTTTTCCTTTACTGCGATCAGGTAGAGCATACACTGATCACTAATCCTATGAAAGTTAAAAAAAAGCTTTAATGCAAATGGATTGGATTAAGACAGGGGATGATGCTAAGATGTCCACAAGCTTTGCCTTATTTACCAGATACTGGAAAAAACAGGGCTATCTTCCCAGGTGCCTAATGAAGTCCCCTGATGTAAAAATGCGGCAAAATTTCCTTAGAGTACGTCTTAACTTGGTACGGACTGGCTCAGTCCTGGAAAAATGGGGACAAGGAGGGTCGGCACACATTTTATGCTTGGAATGTACAGATGCTAAGGATCAAACTATCAAACATATATTGAGGTACTGTGGGGAGGGTACTGTGGGGGGGCCTGGAATGCCAGGGTGAAGTTCCTGGCAGCTTTTGTTAGATTCAATGATCGTCTTTCATCAAATAGTTTCTGGGAACAAATGAGTTCAGGTAGTTGAGATCGGATTAACCCTGAATGTCTTGAGAGTCCTACTGGAGACTGGGTTCATTGCGTGTAAAATTGGGTCACCTCCCGACGAGTACCATTGATTCTGTTTTAAGTAATGCTTACTGGAGATATTCTGCACTTATGGGATGACATTTTATTTTCTGTATATTGTTAATAAGGTTTTTTCTTTTTTTTGTTTTCAAGAATGTATGTATGTTTTTTTTAAAGTATGTTCACTTCTTTTAATCATGTATTAAAGGCATTGAATTGATCTAATGTCGTTTTTTTTACATATGTAAAATGTGTAAAAAACCTAAATTTTGGTTAAAGCACAATACATTTGAAAAAAAGATATTCACTTTGTCTCTGTGACTTGATTTCAACAATGTCCCAAATCTTGTTAGGATCCCAGATCCTTCTTTTGTAACTGGTGCCCTCATCTCCGCCACAATGAGGATGACTTCCTCTATGCTTTAGTTTACTTCTGTTGGGGGTCCCAGACCCTTCTTGTTTTTTTTTTAAAAAAAACAATTTTTATTAATTTTACAACACAACCAAAAACACAAACCAAACAAGCAGTGCACTATACAATAGTTACATTAGCATCAATTAGTCCTTGAGCACCGCCCCCCTGATCCCACCCCCCGTTACGAGCCTGTTTGTCTTTCACACTCAGTATCTGTTACTAGTGGCAGGGCATCACCTTCCTCGGATTCCGCCGAGTCCAATACTGTTCCGAACAATCCAGCTATAAGTGATTTCCACGCCATCAGGTTACCCACTTCTTCCTCCCCACTCATGCTACTTGCCTCCTGCCATACCACCGTTTCAGCCTCTGCCCATTTCTGCAATTCCCTCCACCACACCTCCACCCTTGGCCTGTGACACTTTTTCCATCCCATAGCAATCCTCCGTTTTGCAAGCAATATGCCAGGTCTTTCAGTTTCCCAACATGTTTAAGCTTCCGTGGCCTGGGAAACCCTCCCAGCAGGCAGGCCCAGGCCGTGTCTACGATGAGCGTGACCCCCTTCTCTGCCAGTTTTCGTGCCACTTCTCTCCAGAAACGCTCAATTACTGGGCATGACCAAAACATATGTGTCATATCTGCATTTTCCTCATCACACTTAGGGCATGCCTGTCGCCCAGCGTTCCTAAACTTAGATATCCCCAAAGGGGTCATGTACGCTCTATGCGTTACATACAGCTGTATTTGCTTCAATCTAGCATTCCTAGATACCTTCTTGTGGTATCCCAGGGCACGCTCCCATACCCGATCCTCCATCTGGGCCCCCACCTCCGCTTCCCAATCCAATCTCAAATGCGTCAATTCTTTCCCAACCTTAGTCATCACCATCTCATACAGTCTAGAGATCTCGTGCCCCCCTTCCGTTATGTCATATATTGTCCCTATAATGGCATCTGGTTCCTCCGCCAATACTGTCTCAGGCCACTTCTTCTGAATTTTCTGCACCAGCCTATGATATGTAACGTATTGGCCCCCATGCAATCTTGCCTCTCCCCCCAGTTCCTCAAAATCCCTGATGGTCCCTTCTTGCCAGATGTCCCCTACTGTTACCAGCCCAACCGACTCCCAGCAGGTTCTGATTATCATCTTCAGTTGTCTGTCTCCATCCGCCAAAGCAACCAGCGGTACCTGCGGGGACCACGGGTGCGGGTCTCCCATCATCCGGCATGCTCGACGCCACATTTTCCACCCCAGCAACAACATCCCATGCCGCTCTTTCATTTCTGACTCAGGCAGCCAGATAATTTCCTTCAGGTAAAACGGGGTACAGTCTCGCCCAAACAACCTAAATTCAGGGGTCTCTTCATCAGAAAGCCATTTGGCAACATATTATAATTGACCCGCTACATAATAAGCCTCAAAATTAGGTATCTTGATACCCCCTTTCTCGTGAAAATTTTGCAACTTCCATAGCTCCACTCTATTCCGGGTACCATGCCACAGGAAGCTTCTACACATACCATTCAGTTGAACAAGAAACCTCTTGGGAATCATATGTGGGATGTTACTAAAGTAATGCAAGAGCCGAGGCAGAACTACCATCTTAAGCATCGCCCCTCGTCCCATCATAGATAAGGGCAACTTCTCCCAAAACCCCATACACTTGCAGATTTTACCAATGGCTACCTCAGTGTTGTGTTTATGTTCCTCTTCCACTGTGTGATACACATCTATTCCAAGGTAGCGAAAGGAACCGACAGTCCATGGCACTGGCACCACTGGTAATCTTTCTACGGGGATTCCCTTATAACTACCCAGCGGGAATATGCTGGATTTTTGAGGGTTCACAGCTATACCGGACAGCCTCGCATACCTTTCCATTACCTCCAAAATATACTGAAGATTTTCTTCTGGGTATCTTAAATATAACAACAAATCGTCCGCATATAAGGATATCAGGTGCCTCTCCCCTCCTACTTCGATACCGATCGTGCTGTATTGTTGTCTGAAGTATACAGCCAGCGGCTCCAGAGCCAGAATGTACAACATCGGGGACCAGGGGCACCCCTGTCTAGTGCCCCTACTAAGTTGCCACCTCTCAGATATCACCGCCCCTGTTCGAACCCTCGCTAGCGGCTCACTATACAGCATCGTCGCCCACCTGAGGTACTCCAGCCCCACCCCATACTCTCCCAGGGCCGCCAGCAGCCATGGCCACCTAACCGAGTCGAAAGCCTTTACTGCGTCTAGAGACACAACTGCCATTTCACCTTCATTGTCACCCCCCCCATTCAACTATCCTATGGAGTCGCCTGTGATTGTGGGTTATATTCCTGTTCGGGACATAGCCTGTCTGGTCTGGATGTATTAATTTGCTAATCACTTTCCGCAATCTGTTTGCCAGGACTGTCGTTAGTGTCTTGCTGTCCTGGTTCAGCATCGACAGCGGTCTGTATGAGCCACAGCTATGCCCTGGTTTATTAGGTTTCGGGAGCGGTATTATGATCGCTTCCCCAACCGACTCCGGCAACCGTCCCATTTCAAACGCCTCGTTTAGCATGTCTAGCATTGGGGGGGAGTACCTCCTCTCTATATGCCTTATAAAATTCACTAGGGAACCCATCCGCTCCTGGGGTCTTACAAGTAGGCAGCTGCCTAACCACCTCCTCCAACATCCCAGACCCTTCTTGTATGCCCAGTGTTCTCCACTGTTATGATAAACAGGGTCCCAGGCCCTTCCCTGGTGGCCAGTGGGCTTATCTCTGCCACGGTCTGGAGGGTGACGCCCTCCAGTATTTGCTTGGTGCTGGTTAAGTTCACAGACCCTTATCTTGCTTGGGTTCCAAACCCTTGTCTCTCTCCCTCTTGTGCTAGGCCCACTTGGTTCAATCGCCTGCCAAGTACTGACACAAAGGAGATTACTCATATCGTTATTTTTGGTTAACTTGCATTCGTTCAACAGGGTGTGGCTTGGCAGTCATGCAGTAGGTCGCATCCATGGTTGCTCCTGCTGATCCGTCGTTGATCTTGGATGATACAGAGGCTATACCGAGAGCAGATTCCTGCCGAGACACCATAGGCACTATAAAAGTGTTGTGCACAGCCAGGCGCCAATTTTATCATTGTGGAGGTAACTGACCCGGACGGTTATATCGGAGGGGGAGAGTTCAGATGACTGCGCCGTGTGAAAGGAGGACCACCCCCACCCCCAGAAGTAGCTGAAGGCTGTGGGACAGTGCTGCGGCTCAGAGCCGGCTGTTGTGCTGCCATGTGTCGGTAAGGAATATGTGGGCGGGCAGTGGGCCAGTAAAAATGAAACGAATTATAGATGTGAATGTGAGGAGGAACCAGCCCAGCCATTGGAATAGGTAACGGTGCCGCCGGAGCGCACACAATTTTGATTAAACAATAAAAATTATAGTGGGGCGGACCGCAGTGGAAGCAGACTCTGACCTCTGCAAGAAGGTAGACCAGGGGGGGAACTGGCGGTTGTAACGAAAAGGCGGACCACCAGGGAAGCAGGCCCAAGAAGTGCATTAGAAGCACGGGCGGACTGCGAGACGGCGGATTAGCCTCAATAGCATTGGGAAGGCGGACCAGAGTAGAGACTGAACTAAGGAATGCAAGGAGGTGGCGGAGGCCGTAGATGTAATACATTGGGGACGACATACCTGACGCAATAGGTGCGTACTGATAGCAACATCTAGGACCCAATGAGGTGATGACACAACTGGGGAGGCACTGTAGGCGTTCATGCACGAGGAAGCTCACACTTAAGAGCTAACACAATAACTACACAATTCATAGAATATTATGCCAGAAGCAGGGATGTTACATCAATAGCCAGGTGAGACAACAGGTTCTTGGCCTAGCAAAAGGCTGCAGCAAGATCAGTAACCAAGGGTGCAAGTGCAGGAGACATGACAAGTGCCTGAACAACAAGGAAATTGATGGGACGAGTTAAGCATAACTCAGTCCAGGCTACCCCGCACAAGGAGAAGAGCAACCACAGGACCAGAGGATAGATGCAACAAGGGACGTGTGTTGGTGGGTGAGGAGGCGGCCAAAACAGCAAATACCAGGGAGTGCTATCCTACGGCAGTACGCAGGCATATCACACTCTTGCGGGGGCCCAGTGCTGGACATACCAGATGCCAAGGTACTGATAGTGTCACATGGCATTTGGCCCATCAACGGAGGCTTGTAGGGATCGCAGTAACTCTGCAGTGAAACTTTGGCAAAAAGCAATATCCCTTGTCGACCGCCTGCTAAGCTACAGCGTGACGGAACAGTACAGTGAGGACCCCCCTAACAAGACCTAGGCCCCCTCAGTGAAAACAAAGTGCAGGCTGGTGGCTGGTGGCTAGGTACAGAAAGTTGCACCAGCACGAGAGACAGTAAACAGAACCATCAATACGCCGGCACACTCCAGTACGCACTTGATGGGTTAACGGCAATAACTACCGGCCGTTAACCTGATACCGATTGCGGTTCTTACAGACCCCTCTCTCTGCTCAACCAGGACAGGGAGATTCTGAAGGCTCTGATGGCTAACACATTGAAACCAGTAATTCATAAACTTGTGCATCCAGATCAATCCGGTACCAATAAACAAGAAATCGACACACAGGAGGACGCTACCATTGGCAGGGACCTGAAGGACGAGAAGGCAGCGGATCATGGCATCCAAAACACAAAGAAGCAAAGGGAAGCAGCTATCTTTGGAAGCATGCACAGTGGAGGGCTCCGCACAGGCGTCTGCACCATCTCAAAAGGAACAATCGCCTGACAACAGAAATCAACAGATCCTGGAAGCCATAGCATCACTGAGTCTATCAAGGCCAAAATAGACGCTTCAGTATAGATGTGAACTTGTTACGACAAGATGTGAAGGCGCTAGCAGAATGCACAGGAACACTTGAAAAGACAATGAAGGAGAATGCAAGTGGCCTAAAGGACACTGCAGAAGTCAGGGTACTGCAACAAAAGGTGCGTAACTTGGAAGACAGAGCCGAGGATGCGGAAGGCAGAGCAAGACATAATAATGTTAGAATGATTGGACTCCCAGAAGGAGAAGAAGGAATGGACCCGACTAATTATATAGAGATCCTACTGCAGCAAGAAATTGATCCAGGCGCACTCACTCAAAGCTTTACTGGTGAAAGAGCACATAGGTCATTGATGAGGAAACCACCGCCAGGAGCCCCGCTGAGGCCTATAGTAGCTCAGATATTGAATTACCAAGATAGAGAAAAGATCCTCGAATACTTCCGCAAAGGAGGGACGATTCAACAAGCGTCTGCCACAATAACTGCATACCTGGACTATACGCTACAGGTGCAGAAATGGCAGATGAACTACATATCGGTGAATAAAAGGCTACGGGAAGCTAACCTGAAGTACATGCTGTTATATCTGGCTAGACTGAAAGTGATTCAGAAAGGAAGAGCAATTTTCTTTGATAATCCGGAAGACACGAATGAGTGGATGGACACGCAGAATTTACCAACTGGAGCAGAAGCTGGTCCGAGTGGAGCCGAGAAGACGTACTTCGGAGATCAAGCCCACAGCAAAATAGCGAAAGGCTACTTGTACATGACACTGAGGGAGTAAGACCCACTGGATGGAAGCTTCCGAAAACGAGAGTTTCCGAAATGCAGGAGTTAACAACGTGGCGCTCCTTTAAGATCACACCATGCAGGAGCGTCCTACAGCTAAGAGTGGTTTTGTTTGTTCGGATACTGACAGTTCCGTATCCGCCTACTGCCCCCATGCACCAGGACAAGACCCTGGAGCGAGGGTGAGAAGGGGGGAGGCCTGAGCACGAGGAATTGCGCTGGCCAATTGTTGGGGTTGGGGGAGGCTAAGGGAGTTGGGGTAGTTAGTTAGTTGGGAGTTAGCCTATGAGTCCACACTGTATATTCTGTATTTGAACATGGTACCGTCGATGCATAGAAGAAGGGTTACGTGTGATGGGGGATACTTAGAATAATATCCTGGAATGTCAGGGGTCTCAACAGTTATGTTAAGCGTAATAGAATTATTACATATCGAAGACATTGCGCTCCTGCAAGAAACCCTCCTTAAGAGGGTTGCCGTCGGGTAAGGCTCCAGGGACGAATGGCTTGCCAAGTGTGTTCTACAAAGAGTTTATGGCAGATATTACGCCCTCATTGTTGACAATGTTGAATAAAACACTAGATTAAGGCATTTTGCCGCTGTCATTGAGAGAATCAATTATTGTTCCATTATTGAAGCCCAATAAACCTGATACCGATTGCGGTTCTTACAGACCCCTCTCTCTGCTCAACCAGGACAGGGAGATTCTGAAGGCTCTGATGGCTAACACATTGAAACCAGTAATTCATAAACTTGTGCATCCAGATCAATCCGGTTACGTCCCAAATAGGAATATCACGTGTAATCTAAGATGTCTACACCATGTTCTAGATCAAACCCAAGACAGCACCCAGCTTCTAGCAGTGACTTTGCAAGAGGCAGTCAAGGCATTTGACTCGGTCCGGTGGCCTTGGCTGCTAGCGGTTTTGAAAGGTTTTGGTATAGGCCCACATATATTGAAAGGGATCAGCTATTATAAAGCAACCCCATGGTGAGAGTAAAGATAGGCTCCACTATATCAGAGCTATGGAGGTTGCGCAAGGGCACGAGGCAGGGCTGTCCCTGGTCTCCTATGTTATTTATATTGGCCTTGGAGCCGCTGGCGGTAGATCTACGGAAAGAATACCAGGATGCCGGCATAAGAATATTGGGCAGCACGCACTTGATCTCCGTATATTCACATGATATCCTTCTTTACCTACAGCAGCCTGAGACCAAGTTGGAAAACATGTTGAAGTGTTTGAGTGCTATGCGGACCTATCTCGTATTACAATAATGCACAGAAGTCAAACTTGGTCCCCCTAGCAGGGTACAGGGGGAGGACGGAGGACGGGCTACCTAAGTTACCGATTAAATGGGAAATGGATACATTCAGATACCTCGGAGTAGGCGTTTTTCATGATCCTAACATAGAACATGCGAAGAACACGTTAAAAGCAGTGGATGAAATAGAGAACTCCATGAAATGTTGGGCCAAGCTGCTGCTGTCATTGATGGGAAGGGCTGCGTTGTTGAAAATGGTAGTGCTTCCAAGGCTCCTTCATTACTTTACAAATGTTCCATTTAATATTCCCAAAGCCTTCTTGAGGCGCTCTGTTTCTTATGGTCATGCACGTCTCTGTACTGAGCAGTATGGGAGCCGGCCCTCACTTCTCCGCGGCATGCTTCCTCTGGCGCTACGCGTCTCTGTTCCTTAGTGGGCCCCTTCTCACCTTATCGTGGGCTTACTGCGTTGCTCCCATGTACCCCGGGGCTTTGGGCCGTCCGAATCCTCCGCCTTACTGGTCGGCTATCTTGCCTCAGCATGTATGCGGGACCCTCATATGTCCATTCACCAGTCTTTCTCCCTGCTTCTGTCTGTTCTAGACCCAGTCGGGCGCGCAATGCACCGCTTTCCTTCGTTCGGCAGCTCCACACTTCAGAGAGTGGATTCGCAAACGCTGTCGGGCGGTATTTGCTTAATGTCCTGCGTTGCAGCTGCAGTTTCTGTAGGTCTCCGGTGTGCACCCCCAAGGCTCGCTATCTTGAGTGGATCGTACGTTCCGCAGTATGGCTCTGTGTTGCGCGTACCACTGGATCGCACCTTCGTGCAACGCTTCGCGGAGGCCAACCTTCACTTTCTTTCCACGGGCATGCCCTGGTGCTGCACGGCTGTCCTTCTGGGTGGGCGTCTCATCATTCTCTTCTCCTGATTAATTTCTCATGCTTGCAGCATCACCCTACCATGCGCCTTATTTTTGGTCCGTTCGGGTCCTTTGTTCAGCAGGTGGCCATTTTAGCTTGTGCATTGGCAGAGATCCCGCGGCTCGTCCTTTTGTGAATATCTCTTCCTTTTCTTTATGGTTCTGATTCCAACCTAGCACGCTGTGTTCAGCTCGCTTTTCGCACTTTGCATTGAGTTTGTCGGGCGGGCATGTAAAGGATTCTTAAGGATCATCGGGAGCTCCGGAGCCACCCAACCTCTCACATGGCTAGTTAGCCACGCCCCCTCATCCGCATACAATAGATGTTGAATAACCAGCTCTCCCAACCTAGGCGGGATTGTTCTTACTTTCTTCAAGTGGCTCAGTAGGCCCCATATATAAAAGCAAAATAGAAATGGGGCCAGCACACATCCTTGACGTAAACCCCTATTGCTCTCAATCCACTGTGTATACCCTCCATATGCGTCAAGCCTCACCATAATTCTAGTGCCAGTATGTTACATGTTAAATTTGAAAGGCTGTCAGGGCCTGGAGCATTGGATTGCTTGCTCCTTTTAATCAACACATTGATGTCCTCAAGATTCCACTTAAGTGTCCCCTTCCACCCGGCCTGCGACCATACAGGAGAAATACCTTCCCCCAACTTCATGTATAGTTCCGTAAAATATTTAACCCAGGTTTCCTCCAGGATAGCATGGGACTGCAAGAAAGGTTCTATACCTTGCGGCTTGATTAATTGCCAGAATCGGCCTGAATTGTTACCTAACATACAGGCCAGCATCTTTTGCAAATCATTAATGTAGATTACACATTTCCTCCGCTTTAACCAGTTTCTGTAGGCTTGTCTAATCCTACGAACCTCATCTTTGTACCCCACTGCAATGTTTTTTTTTTAAGCCCCTCTTTAATCTCTTTATGCATTTGTTTCTTACAGGACTGGATTTCTAAATCAAACACATGATTCCCACCTATTTTGTGTACCCACTTGTCCAAATGTCCATTCATAGTTTTTTTTTTTAAATATATTTTTATTTTATCTCAACCAAACAACATTACAACGAAACATAAATAAAACACCTCAAACAAAAAAAAAACCAAACAAACAAAAAATAAGGCACTACAATCCCCATCCCTCCCCCCTATGAGCCTGTAGAGTGTCCGCCATCAGTGTCCGTTCCATGCGGTGGGGCCTCATCGCTCTCAAGTCCAGCCGAGGCTGACCCCATACCAAACAGCTCAGCTACCAATGACTTCCATGCCGTGAGAGAGCCTGTTTCTTCCTCCTCCCTTGTCATACTGCCATCCTGCCACGCTGCCGTTTCGGCATCAGCCCATTTTTGGAGATCTCGCCACCAGACCTCCACTCGCGGCTTATGACATTCCTTCCACCCCATGGCTATCCTGCGTTTGGCAAGCACATAGGCCAGATCTTTAAGTTTCTCAACATGTCGAATCTTACGCGCCCTGGGATACCCTCCCAGCAGACAGGCCCAAGCCGAATCCACCCTAAGCGTAATACCCCTCCCTGCCAGCCTCCGCGCCACTTCACCCCAGTAGGTTGCAATCACTGGGCACGCCCAGAACATGTGTATCATGTCCGCATTCTCTTCGTTACACTTGGGGCACGCCTGGCGCCCATTATCCAGAAATTTGGAAATTCTAAGGGGGGTCATATATGCCCTGTGCGTAATATAGAGCTGTATCTGCTTAAACCTGGCGTTCCTCGATGCCTTTTGTGGTACCCCAGGGCGCGCTCCCAAATCCCATCCGTCATCGGGGCCCCCATCTCCGCTTCCCATTCCAGTCTCAGGTGCCCCAAATCCTTCCCAACCTTTGTCATCAACATCTCGTGCAACCTAGAGACCTCGTGCCCACCCTCTGATGCGTCATACATTATTTCCAGCGTGGCATCCGGTTCATCGGCCAAAGTAGTTTCGGGCCACGTGTTCCGGACCTCCCGGACCACCCTATGATATGTCACATATTGACCCCTGTGTAGCCCCGACCCTGCCTCCAGTTCATCAAACTCCATCAGGGTCCCATCCTGCCAGATGTCACCCATAGTGATCAACCCCACTGACTCCCAGTATGTCCGGAGAATAGCTCTCAGCTGCCCGTCTTCCTTCGCCAGGGCGACCAGAGGTAACTGCGGCATACACGGCAAGGGGTCACCCATCATCCGACAGGCACGCCGCCATATGTTCCTGCCAAGGGCTAGCATCTTAGGACGCTCCCTCATCCATGAACCGGTCACCCAGGTCACCTCCCGCAGATAGAAGGGGGAACAGTCTTTCCCTAGCAGCCTGTGTTCGGAGGTCTCTTCATCCGAGAGCCACCTGGCCACATATTGCAGTTGCGCCGCCATATAATAGGCCTCAAAGTTCGGCAGCTTCACGCCACCTTTCTCATAAGAGTTCTGCAATTTCCACAATGCGACCCTGTTGCGCGTGCCGTGCCATAGGAAATTCCTACATACACTATGTAACCTAGCAAAAAACTTCATAGGTATCATATGCGGGATGTTATTAAAGTAATGCAGGAGCCTGGGCAGCACCACCATTTTAAGCAGAGCTCCCCGACCCATCATCGCTAAAGGCAATCTTTCCCAGAACCTCATGCACTTCTCAATCTTTCCCACAGCTAGTTCGGTATTATGCCTGTGTTCTTCCTCGGTCGTGTGATACACGTCAATGCCGAGGTACCGGAAAGAGCTCGTTGCCCACGGGATCCGCAGCACTGGCAACCTCTCCACCGGTATCCCCACATAACTGCCTACCGGGAATAATGCGGATTTCTGAGGGTTGACCGCTATGCCGGACAACCAGGCGTACCTCTCCAATACCTCCAGGATATACTGCAAATTCTCTTCCGGATGTTTCAGGTATAACAGCATATCGTCTGCATACAGGGATATAAGATGGCACTCCCCTCCCACCTCTATGCCCACCGGATCATACTGCTGCCGGAGGTAAATTGCTAAGAGTTCGAGGGCCAGTATGTACAACATTGGGGACCAAGGACACCCCTGCCTAGTGCCTCTGCCTAACTGCCATCTATCTGACACCACTGCTCCCGTACGGACCCTAGCCAGAGGCGCACTATATAATAGCTCGGCCCACCTCATGTAGCCCGGTCCCAGTCCAAACCGCCCCAAAGCCGCCAGCAGCCACGGCCATCAAACCGAGTCGAACGCTTTAACCGCGTCCAACGCCACTATCGCCATTCCGCTGTCCTCATTGCACCCCCATTCAACCACCCTGTGAAGGCGTCTATGATTCTGAGTAATATTCCGATTCGGGACATAGCCCGTCTGGTCAGGATGGATCAGCTTGCCTATCACCCTCCGCATTCTGGCCGCCAGGACAGCTGTTAGGATCTTGCTGTCCTGGTTCAGCATCGACAGGGGCCGGTAGGAGCCACAATCATGTCCCGGTTTATTGGGTTTGGTGAGCGGTACTATAATCGCCTCCCTGAGCGATTCCGGCAGCCGCCCCACCTCGAACGCTTCATTAAGCATCTCCAGCATGGGCGGGAGCACCTCCTCTCCATACGCTTTATAAAATTCACTGGGGAACCCATCTGCTCCTGGGGCCTTGCAAGTGGGTAGCTGCCGCACAATCTCCTGCAGCTCCTCCAGAGTGATCGGAGCATCCATCTCCTCTCGCTCTTCGTCACTTATCCTGGGCAGGCCTATGTCTTCAAGTACTACCTCTATCTCCTCCCGGCTTCCCCCTTCTCGATCCTCATATAATGCTTGATAATATTCCGCGAATGCCCCATTCACCCCTTCCTGGGTGTCCTCCTCCACGCCCTTTTCAGTGATAACTGATCGGATCGGGGTTCTCGGGGTCTCGCTCTTATACAGCCAAGCAAGAAGCCTGCCCGTCTTGTCCCCCCCCGCATGCAACCTCTCAATGTACTTCCTGTAATTCAGATTACAGAGCCTGTCCCAGTGTTCTGCGCACCTCTGCTGCAGATTAGTGACCGCCTCCGTATCAATCCCACCCTCCCCCAGCTCTTTCTCCAACTCAATCTCGGCATTACGCAGATCAGCCAGGACTCCACCCATTAATCCCTTGGACTTCGAAATGGCAACCCCCCTCATTACAACCTTAAAGGCCTCCCACAAGGTACCAGCCGACTTGACACTACCTGTATTCGCCTCAAAGTAAGCAACTATCTCCTCCCTCATGTCCTCCCTGAATACTGGATGCTTGAGCGCTTCCGCCCTAAGGCGCCATGTTGGAATTTGCGCACGTGGGGGACAAAGCTGCCATCGCATGACCAGGGGCGAGTGGTCCGAAAGGACTCTCGCCCTATAGTCTATCTGGTCACACTCCGCGACAACGTCCGGAGTGGCAAAAAAGTAATCCAGCCTTGTGTGTAGCTGGTGCGGGGCCGAATAATGCGAATATTGCCTCACGCCAGGGTGTCTCGTCCTCCACACGTCTGCCAGGCCAAGGTCTACCAGCAGCGTCTGCAGTACCCTAGCCGCCGGGCTGGGCCTGACCACCCTGTCATCCGACCTGTCCTCCCTGGGGTTTAGTACACAATTAAAGTCCCCACCCCAAATCACCGGACCCCCCATCCCTTCACCAAGCCTAGTGATCAGCGTCCTAAAATATGTCGCCGTGTCCTGGTTGGGAGCATAAGTATTTATAATACACACTACTTTATTTTCCACAAGCCCCTTTACCATGACCAGCCTCCCATCAGACTCCACAACCTCCCCAAGTAGCTTAAACGGGACATGTGGTGCAACCCAAACCAGCACACCTCTAGCATAGGCAGAATATGTAGATCCAACTACTGTCCCTCTCCACTTCCTCCCCACCAGTTCCAGTTTATCCCGTGTCAGATGCGTCTCCTGTAACAAGGCGACATCTATCTTTTGCCTTTTTAGGTACAACATGACCTTGTTACGCTTAAGGTAGCTGTTAAGCCCTCTAATGCTCCACGTTAGTATCCTAAGGTCCCCCATGATTTATCAGTAGGTCCCTCCTCCCTCCCAGGTCTGCTCGCCTCCCCCCCACCTCAAGGACCCCCATTTCCAGTTCCTCTCCCAGGCTCATATAAAAACTAACACACCCCACCCCCCTACCCCAACCAACTGCCCAGCTCCATCCCTGGATCTCAGGCATCCCAGTGTTCGGTTCTCTCTGGAACCCAAGTAGAGAACCCGACAGGGTGTCACCCCACACACTGTGACTAACCTAAACTCAAACTGGGGTATAAAAAACAGCCCCTGGAGGCTCCTCTCCCTCGCATCCGTATCCGCGCACACGGACCATGTTCCAAACTCCTAACGCATACACTTCCATAACAAAGTCACAAAGACTATATTCCAGTCCCAATGTTCATAGCCCAACCGGGCCCGCATCGTCACTTATCTCTTCCCGTTCCATCCGCCGTCCGCTCATCTGGCTCCTGAGGACAGTTTTGTGCATCGAGCCACTCCATGGCCTCTTCCGGAGTGTCAAAGAACAGCATCTTAGTCTTGAAGAAAACCTTCAGTCTGGCCGGGTAGAGCAACATATACTTGTACCCAGCTGCCCGCAATCGCCTCTTAACCGCCCCAAAGTTCATGCGACTGCGCTGCACTTGCAAGGTGTAATCGGGGTAAGCAGTAATGGTCGCCTCTCCTCGCCGTATGGTGCCCCCCTTACGAAAGTGTTCGAGGATCCTTTTCCGATCCCGATAATTGAGGATCTTGGCGATCACAGGCCTAGGCGGGTTCCCCGGCGGTGGTCTCCTGATCAAGGCCCTGTGCGCCCTCTCCACCGCAAACCCCTGCGACAGGGCTCCCCCAGTGATCTCCTGCAGCAGCAAGTTCTCAATAAACTCCGTGGGATTCTGGCCTTCAGCCCCCTCCGGCAGGCCCACGATGCGAACGTTGTTTCTCCGGGCACGTCCTTCCGCCTCTTCAGCCCTACTTTCCAAGTTGCCCACCCGCTGCACCAGGGCATGGATATCACGCTTATGTGCGGTGCAGTCCGCCACAGTAGGGCCCATCTCCTTTTCCAAAGTTTCTGTGCGCTCAGCCAGGGTTCGCACATCCTGCCTCAGGAGGTTCACGTCCTCCTGCACCGCCCCAACCTGTAGTTCCATCGCAGTTTTCAATTCGGCCACAGCAAGTTGGAGCTTAGTCTCCCACGTCGCCTTCAGGTCCGCGATCGCAGCGAGGACCTCCTGGTTCGCACCACCGGCGGCCATCTCCTTGGTCTGAGCCTTATCCTTGCTCCTGGCTCCTTCCGGGCGGCGTCTTGGCGTATTCGTCGAGCTTGGGCTGTTTATTCTTCGCTCTCAGAAGCTTGCTCGACATATCTCCAGTCAGGAGCGTCCTCCTGGCCGCGCTCAGGTCCAAGGCTGGGAGGCACTATGCCCATACACCACAACTCAGTTTGAGAGTCCCAGCTCGCCCAACAATCTCAGGCACCGCTGTTGTCTGGCGCTCCCCCCAGATGGGCCGGGTCGCGCTGCCCCCTTCGTAACGCCGAGAGGGCGCACGTATGCTGTGGTCCCGGTCCACCGCTCCTTTGTCCCCTCGTCAAGCGGCGGCGGCCATTTTGTCGTCCGTCGAGGTCTCGCCACCAGCGCTTTACTCGGCTCCTAAGTACACGTACGCAATGCGGACCCGTGTAAAAATGTATCCTCGCGAGCAGCCGAACTTCATGTACGCAGTCATCACAATCTTCGCCAAATCGCAGCGGTCCTTGCGCGGTATCAGCCGGATAATGTACGGATCAGCGGGAGCCCCCATACAGGCACGTCCTTTCACATGGCTTCCAAGCCACGCCCCCAGCATGTCCATTCATAGTTAAGCTACACCAAACCTCTCGTATTGAGGAGGAGAAGCCTTTGTGGGAGCATAAGTACTCCAACCTCACCAATGACATGTTGGTGATCATCTCTTCAAAGGCCGTTTAAGTGTTTATAATGCAATAATGCAGTGCTAGTGGAGTCTTGTAAAAATAAAAGGGCCCATACTAAAAGACCTAATGCCAATCCTTCTGCTACTTTACAAATAGTGTGGGGTAATCTTCATGAAAAAGAAAGAAGTTTTCACAAAATGATAAGTCAGGATGTTCGGACCGTTGGCCTCCCTTCCCCACGTTTTCGGCACCGGGCAAGGCGGTTCAGCCAAGCCCCCACTCTGGCTTCCTTGACACAAGGATACCGTTTCAATTCCAACATCAGGGCCTTCAGTGCTCAAGTCTCTTCTCCATCAAAGTCTCTTGATTCTGAGGGCCTGATGTAAAAAACAAAAATAGAAAGTTCTTTTCTTCTTATCACTATATGATTCAGGTGTCTTTCCCTGGATCCCGCTCAGCCGGTCCCAGATCCCTTTATTTTATGATTCCAAAAATATTGCTTCTCAGGTGACTCACGGTTCACCCCGGATCTCCCTCAGCCAGGCTCAGATCCCTTCTTCACATTCAGTTAGTCTTCCTCAGCTGGGCTCGGACCAATTGCTGTTCACTTTATACTTATCGAAGACTTTCGAATGTGCACTGGGTTTATCTTGACCCGTCGAAGGACCACTTCGATAACAAGTTCCTTTTTTATAATGCAGTTGCCATTCAGTTGGATACCTAACAGAGACCTTCGAATGAGCACCCACATGGTGCCGGACCACTCTGTACACAGTATCTGACTTGGCTTGTTCAAAGTACATTCACTCCCTTAGTTTCCACTTGTTCACCCCTCTCATCACATGCTCTTCAAACACTGTCCTTTGTGTATTTCTTCATACAATGTTGCCTCTTGCAACCTTTGTTCAAACACAAGCTGATTTCATATCGGTTTCTCCAACTCACTGGCTGTGCTTCTTCTACTGGCGCTGCTTTCTTGCAGGAGCCAAGGACAGATCCACAGCGGCAATCGCTCCTCCTGGCCTGGGTTATCGACATGGGAGCGCCCCAGATACTCTTGGTGCACAGCGTAGGTTTGATCATCTACAGCTCCCGGACCCAAGCCTCTCGCTCTCAAAGGCTTGTAAAAACGGCTTCCAGAGGTCAAGGGCACTTCCCTCCCTGCAACCCTCTCCGGTCTCGCCGCCTTTCTCCTGGTGTTAAATCGCCACCTTGGAACTGCTGCTTCCTCGTGTGCTTTTCCTCGCTCAGAATGTGCTTTCGTGCTCCGCCTTTATCCGTGTGGGGAAGTGTGATGGGAGTCAGGTGTGTGTAATGATTAGTAATTCCCTGACCTTGCCTGACCAGAGTGTTAGGAGATGTCAGGTATCCAGCTCTGGTGTTAATCCGTTGTCACTTACGATGAACTGTCCATGAGAAGGTGTTTGTGTCAGGAAAGAGGGAGGATTGAGCTTCTAGATATCCTACCAGGTAGGATGGGAAAAGTTGTTACTGGAAAGGGGATACCGCGTCTCACCCTTCGGTGTCCCTCTTCCACTCCCTGAAGACACCTCATCCAGGTGATCCTCATGCACTGTTCCACCCCCAGGAACTGGATCAAATAGTGATGGCTGTGTCCTGGCCAATTGGATGACGGATCCCTGGGCACTAGTGGGTGAGACACCTTCAGGTTTCTCAGTTAGTCTCACCCCTATGTCTCATTCCTGGTAATAATCTTAATCTGTTTACATATGACAGGGATATATCCCCTGTAATGTGCGATCATGCTTGTGGTCCCTCCGAGTATGGTGTTGGTTCTGGTGTTCTTTCCTTGAGGTCCTCCAGATATGACCATTTTACCTCTTTTTGTACACTTGATTATGCATGCGCCCTCTCTTTGCACCCTCTCTTTGCGCTCTCTTGTTCACCTCCCTTTCTTCGTCTGACATCATTATGCCCCAAATTGTATGGCTGTTATCCCTCTCCACATCATCAAGATCTAATATGTTTAAAGACAGCATTCCATACTTGTCTATTGTGACATCTAACCTACCTTCAGTTCCCCCTTAGTTGGGATCATTCTGCGTTCTCTTGGGTATTATGCCCGTCTGTATCCCTTATTTGCCTATACAAATTCCCAAGTCTTTACTCTGTATCTTCTGTGTCTTGCCCTTCAGTCCATGCTGATCTCGGCATTCCTTGCAGCTCCCTACAGGGCTGTTGTGACCCTCTCATCAATCAGCACTATGCTCCTATGATATTAATATGCTATCTCGTCATCTTTTAATCCATTACTCCTGTTGATATCTTCTTCTATCCTCCCTCAATTCATCTTCCTCTCGCCTTCTTTGCAACCTACGTACTTTCATTCTTTGGGCTTCTATCGCGTCTCGTTTCTTCTCTTCTTATCTCTACTTCTCTTTTCTTGCCTCATATCCACTTCATTCTTCCCTTTGCTTACATCCTTTGTCCCTCTCTTCTTTGTATGCTCTTTCCTCCTCCTTCTCTTTCTTTTCCCGCTCTTCTTTCCTCTTCCCCGAACCGCTATCAATGCCCTTTCGTCTAGCTCTATCCTCCCATCCATTCATTCTGTGCTATCATTATTCCATTAACATTATCCTTTCTTTCTTTCTGCTTCTTTGCTTCTTCCTGTATCTCCATTTGTCTATCCTGCCTGTCCTTTGTCTCATCACGCTGTTTACTTTCATCGCTTGTTGTTATATCTTTGCGTTCTCTGCTTTTGCTCTATTCCACATTATCCTTGCTGTTAAAAGCAGGGGGGTGCATACGTTGGATTAACACACCTTGCTGCTGCTTTTAATTCCTTTAAAGGCTAAAATCCCTTTTCCTCTGTATCTACGCTCTTATCTTCAGGAGAGGAAAGGGGAGCTGAAGGCGTTTTATCCTCCCCTTCATGCTGATTGAGCATCAACTACCTGGATCTTCTTTCTCACTCTTATACATCTTCCATAATTCTAAAATGGCCAGCCTTTCCTGTAACTTTTTTCCCCTCTATGTGGCATGCAAATAAGTTGTCATATGCTGCAATATGGTTTTCGACAGTGAACCATCCTGAGTCCACGGCATAAGCGTCTTATTAGTCGTTCCTCTGCCCCATTCCAAATGATATTTCCTTATCTTCACTGTGTATCTCTGCAATGTCCTGCACAGATATAAAAGAGGAGTTTCCTTCATGATGACAAGTTGATTCCGATTGTCAATACTTACCCGTTCTTTTATTCAAGTCTATATTTTATCAACCATACCACACCGATCAATTGGCGCAGGCACCATCATTCACAGTTTATAATCCCAAAAGGAAATATTTTAACTGCTTACTTTTTTATTTAAAAATCTATGCAATGGTATTCTGTGTGCTCCTTCGTTTACACTTTCTGTCAAGTTTTGTTATCTCGTTCTTTTATTATTGGTATTTTAAGAGTGTCATCTTTATATATTAATTTCCTTTAATTTTTACCCTCCTCATTGATGTCAAACGTTCAACAATCTCCTTAATTTTTTACTATCATTTTATATTCATTAATCGTAAGCACAACAAAAACTTTATATTGACATTTTTATGACCCCAAACATGTTCACTTTTTCAATTTTACTGCGTTCTTCCTTTACTATTTTAGTGAATGTATCCCTTCTCCGTTTCTAGATGGAATTACAAATAATGATCTCAGACAAAATAATCGGGCAGACTCAAGGAATATGGCAAAGTACTACTGTATTCTCATTTAAAGCAGTGAGACCTGACGGGCATCGGACTGATGCATGCACACTCACACAGTATCTTAATTACATAGAGGCCTTATACCCCAATATGCGTCATCTATGATGTCATTCTACATGGCAAATTATAAATCCTATTGAGGGTAGGTATAGGTTAAGGGAACATATCTACATATAGAACATATATGAATTAGTACACCATTTGCTAACCCTTATCTGAAGGGCACGCGTTGAACGACCTCTAAATACATATAGTACTGATTATAGCAGACAAAATGGCAGTGGATTGGTCTTTGCAACATTGTATGTTAGGTTGTCCCTCATACCCACTGATTGGTTGGCATGCTATCCCAACCTTGGACCTTCGGCTCTTTAGCAGCACGTACGTGAAACGAAACTTAGGTGTTTGAACCCTGTCAGAGTACTCCCTGTTTTCCCAATTAATCTATCATCTCTCATCGGTCAGCCATCAGCCAAAGTCTTCCGTCTGTAGTTGACCTTGTAGCCTGCTCACTGTCCTGGAACATTCAAGGAGGTAGTGTGAGCACACCACTATCTTCGTCTGAGGCTCTAATGAATAGCCCTGGTCTTCAACTTGTGAGCCATATCTGAAAAGACCATGAATTTGTCCATGTCAGCCTCTTATTTACTTCTATTTGATTCAATAATGTAGGGTGCTGTTGCTCCTGTTGGCATCTAGAGACTTGCTCACTCTACCTTTAATAGACTTCATGCACATTTAATTGTCGAATACTTTGGCCGTTGCAGATTTTTTCTTCTTCTTTAATCTAAGAGGAATGTCTCTTTCGTTCATAACTTATCCTGGTTATCTCCCCTGGTGCCTTGCAATTATTCCTTAAAATAGCATCCGTGATCCTTGGCCAGCATAGCCTTGCTGTTGTTCTGCAACCTTGGTCTGTCTCGGAGGTAGCTTAGTTGAATTCAACGTGAACCAGCACCCATTTTCCTGTGATGGCCGTCCTTGCCACGTTATATATTTCTCTATAGCAAGCCTCTATATGTTTCCTTTCTACCTTGCGTTACTGCATATTTACAGTTATTGACCAGTAAGTTACTTCATCTTCTTTGTAGTCGCGATTACTTTAGCCTTAGGTACATGTTTCTCTTGGTGCATCAGTTACATTGTTACTCTTAAGTATTTTTATATTGTTTCAATATAGCTTTATGTATCTTCTTCATGACATCACTCTGCCCTCGTCAAGTTTCACTTTAACAATCCATGATGTTCATAGGTGCGTGCTGACATTCTTCCATGCGGCATCCTTACATATCTTCAGTGCTAGGGTACATTCTGTATGGCTGTCTGAGTGCATACCGTCTCTCATACACCCGATGCAGTATAGGGATATATACAAAGGATTCCATTTACTGCGCTTCTCCTGCCATTCCAGTATGACGGCTTTGAGGGGGCAGGAACTAGTGTAAAAGCATCCACCTGCTCCTCTACACTATGCTAATGGAAGTAATGGACAATTGCATACTAGACTGACCATCCAGCTGATAGGGATTTTGCGATCCTGCAAAACAGGCGTTTATGAAAAACGGGCGTTTAAAAAAAAAAGAAACAAGGATCCATGTCCTCAAAACTTTTTTTGATGCAAGTAATGCACCTGTGCCAAAAAATGTATCCCAGTCCACAAAGGACACCAGAATAAGCGCATGTTATATGCACCCATTTAAATGGCCCTTTTCACCCCCGATTTGCCCAAATCGGGGGGCATTTCCGTGCATTTAAAAGTGCATCCCGAATTTACAAACAGGATTCGTTTTTAAATGTGTAAAAAAACTAAGGCAACCCCATGTACCTGCTTTGAATTGGTACGAGGGAGGAGGCTGCACACGGCATGACCGGGTTATTTTTTAAGTGCAACAGCAGAGTTGAACCATTGTTGTCTCACTCTCATTGCTTTTCCTTTAACGGGATAGAAATGCTTTCTTTGGATTGCATTTTCTTTTTGTTACCAACTTTTTCTTCTCATGGATTCATACTTACAAATATTCAGGTAAGGAGCAGTGTACTTAGGTCTTAATATTGTACTTATCCCCCTTTCCCCCCCCCGGTCCGTTTTCAGATCTGTAGTACGTCCATGAGTTTTAACATTTATACCCCCCCCTCTTCTTTTGAACTTCAGCATGCTTCCCCATTCAACCCTCACCCCCCAAAAAACTGGGCTGGTTCCGCGTCTATCCACCATTGGGTTGTGCTGTTACAGTTCGGGCCTTGTCTGCCTGTGTTGGCTGGTGGCGTGGGCCCTTCCGAGTTTCCTCCTTGTCAAGG
The DNA here is from genome assembly GCF_040938575.1 of Ambystoma mexicanum. NCBI lineage: Eukaryota > Metazoa > Chordata > Amphibia > Caudata > Ambystomatidae > Ambystoma > Ambystoma mexicanum. The sequence goes on from NC_090927.1 coordinate 412,028,477, forward strand.
AGCCTTAATTCAGAATCGATCTCAGCAGGTTAGGTCAAGTAGGCTTCCCTGTCCGTGACATAGTCTATGAATGGGTCCCACACCGCCCTCAATTTCAGGTATTTGTTGTCCTTTAGGGCCCCTACCTTCTCCATTGCCAGAATGTGCCATATCTTGACCCACCAGCATGCGACCACTGGGCCTTCAGGGTTTTTCCATCCTTGGGCCAGAGTTATTTTTGCCGCGTTTAGTAGTTGAGTAATCAAGGTAGCGTTGTTGCCTGTCTCTGCATAGACACCTTCGACTGCGGTCCCCAAGAGTATTACCTTTGGGTCGTATGGGAGTTGTTTCCCCGTGATTTCCCCTATGTGTCCCAATATCTCTTTCCAATATATTTCAGCCTTGGGGCAGGTCCACCACATGTGGTATAGGTCCCCTCGGTTGCCGCATTGTCTCCAACAGCTAGGAGGGTAGGCTGGATTCATTTTGTTTAATCTGTGTGGGGTAAGGTACCATCTTGTGTATAGTTTATATGATGTCTCTTTGATCGGGGTGCATTTGGATGCTTTCTGGGCCCTTTTCCAGATCTGACCCCATTCCTCCTCCGTGATAGGGGTCCCCAGGTCCCTCTCCCAGTTGTCTCTGTAAGAGATTCGGTCCTCCATTCGAGCACTGTCTTGGTCTAGGAGCTTATATATCCTCGTTATTGCCTTGTAGGTCTGGCCTTCCTGTAGGGTGAGTTCGAGACCTGTGGGAGTCCTAGTGGCCGCCTTTTTCACCCCTCCCAGGGAGATTCAGTGCCGGATTTGTATATACTTGAATCTTTCCCTTTCCCCTATGCCGAATCTCCGTTTGCATTCCTCAAATTGTAATGGGGATCCTTCGTGGTAGAAATCTTTGAGGTAGATCGGGTGTGTCTGCCCCCAGTTTGCCCAAAAACTGTCTCATTTACCCGAGGTGAAGTCTTGGTTGTGTGCCATTAGTGTGAAGGGCCACAATCCAGGGGCTATGTGATGTTTTATAAGTGCTGTGTCCCATGCTTTTAGTGAGGAGCGGGTAGATTCCAGTAGGTGACCCTCTGCCCCTCTGGCCGTAGGGCGTGTAAGGTCCCAATTGGGATATTAGTTTCTCCCTGTTCTATTCCCACCCATCCTTTGTGAGGGTTGCCTCCCATCCATTTCAGCATGGGGGCTATCCGGAATGCCAGTGCGTATCTTTTGATATCGGGAAGTCCCAGCTCTCCCAGTAGGGGTGGTCTAGTTAGGATTTTTTTCTGTATTCTTGGCTTCTTCCTGTTCCATACGAAGGTTACCATGTCCTTCTGTAACTTTCTACACATTTTGAGGGGGATCTCTATCGGGAGAGAGCTAATTACATATAGGAGGCGAGGCAGGAGGGTCATCTTGAGTGCGGTTATACCCGCGAACCATGAAAGTTCTTGGGCGTCCCATCTCGAGAGGTCCTCCTTTAGTTGTTTCTACAGAGGGACTATGTTCTCCCCGTATAAATGTTTGTATTCGCGTGTTAGTTGGACTCCTAGGTAGTCTATGGCCTTGGGCTCCCAGGTCAGTGGGTACTGGTCTGACATTCTTTGGGGTATCGTTTCTCCTTCGGTTATGTTGAGGGCTTTTGATTTTGTATAGTTAATGGTGAACCCTGATGCTTTAGCGAATTCCTGGAGTCTTCCTAGGGCCCTGGGCAATGACTTGGCGGTGTCGCTTAGGAACAGTAGGATATCATCTGCGTATAGGGCTACTTTGTGTTCTACCCCTCCTGCTAGTACCCCTTTTATATCTCGGTCCTGTTTTATGGTTTGTGCCACTGGTTCCATAGCCATTGCGAATATGAGGGGGGAGAGTGGGCATGCTTGCCGTGCACCTCTACAGATTTGTATATTTGTGGTGGGTCTGCCATTGATTATAAATGTGGTTGAGGGGAGTTTGTAGTTTGCAGGACCATCTTTGTAAAGGTGGGGTCACAGCGTATTTCTTCATGGTTAGCTCCAGGTATGCCCAGTCTAGGCTATCGAATGCCCTGCGTGCGTCTAAGGCCGCTATGGAAAATGTCTGTTTTGTTTTGTTCCCTATGTCTATATTATCTGCTGCCCGTCTAATGTTGTCCTGTGTGTGTCTCCCTATGATGAATCCCGCTTGGTCTTCGTGGATTATTTGGGGTAGGACCTTCGCTAGTCTGTTTGCCAAAATATTTGCATATAGCTTGGCGTCGCTATTGAGTAATGATATTGGCCTGTAACTTGTGCAATTTGTGGGGTCTCTCCCTGGCTTCAAGATGAGGACTCTGGTTGATTTGCCCATGTCTGGCGAAGTTATCCCGGTTTCCCTAATGTAGTTGAAAAGGTTCGTTAGTGGCCCCAGTAACTGGTTCCTGAAGGTTTTGTAGTACCCGTTCCCGAATCCGCCTGGCCCAGGTGTTTTATTATGTGGGAGGTGTGTTATGGCGTTGCTTATTTCTTCGGCTGTTATGGGGGCCTGGAGGTTTAGGTTGTCTTCTTCCGTTATCTGGGGGAGGGATATTTTGGCCATGTAGTCTAGCTGGAACTGCGGGGATAGGTCCTTTTTTCCGAGGAGGTCTCGATGGAACTCTTCCATGATATTTAGTTTTGCCTCTTCCGATGTGCTTATCCCCCCTTTAGGATTCTTGAGGCTGACTATGTAGTTTCGGGTTTTTGGTTTATTGAGTTTAGCTGCTAGGAATCTGTTGGCTTTGCCACTGTGTGCGTAGTAGGATTGTTTAGTGCGTAGTATGGATTGTGCTGTGTGATCTGCCATGTGGGTTTCTAGTTGGGCTCTCACTTTTCGGAGATTCCTCACTGTTTTGGGTGTTTGTTTGGCCTTGTGTTGTGTTTCCGCCTCCTTCAGTTCTAGTTCCAGTTTCTGTTTGAGTAGCTTTCTTTCCCGTGTGTATGCTGTGGTTTGTGATATGAATTCCCCCCTCATGACTGCTTTCCCTGCATCCCATATTACCCCCCAGTTTGTTTCCCCGTTAGTGTTGTCCCGAAAATAGTTGTCCAGCGCTGTTTCCATGTGGGCCCTAAGGGCGATGTCTCTGAGTATGATCTCGTTCAGTTTCCAGGTTCTGTGAGGGCGGGGTGTCTCTTTTATTGGGCCATTTTTAAGATAACTGGGGCGTGGTCTGTGAGATATTGTACTCCTATTTGCATGTGTTCGATTTGTGGGATGAGGGTGGATGAGGTCAGGATCATGTCTATCCTCGAGTAGCCCCTGTGTACAGGTGAATAGTGGGTGTATTCCCTTTCTGTGCTGTGAAAGAATCTCCACGTCTCTATTACCCGTAGGTCTCTAAATAGTTTACCTAGTGCTTGTCTGTTCCTGCCGTCTGCCAATGTGGGGGGGGGGGGTCTTATCAAGAATGGGGTCCATTATGCAATTAAAGTCTCCCCCTACAATGATTTGTCCCGCGCATCGGCTACCCAGGTTTCGCAGGATTTCGCCTAAGAAGGTGTCTGGTCTGTCATTTGGGCCATATAATGCTATTAGGGTATATGTCTGTTAATGCAGGGTCCCCTTGAGTAGAAGAAATCTGCCCTCTGTATCCCTATGTACAGACCTTTTCTTGAATGGCAAGTTGGCGTTTAGTAAGATTGCAACTCCTCTGGTTTTACTCCTCCCATCCCTGGAGGCAAAGTATTGTTTGGGGAAGGTTTTGTGGGCCATCCATTTCTCGTCTAGGGCGAGCAGGTGTGTTTCTTGGAGGAACACTATTGCAGCTTGGAGTTCCGATAAGCGTGTTAGTGTGCTTCGTCGTTTCACTGGCGAGTTTAGGCCCTGTACATTCAGGGATATGATTGTTAATTCAGGCATGGATTTGTGTGGGGTCTACTTCATCTATGTGCCCTCTTTTGGCGTTGAATGTTGTACGGTGTATAGTCGCGGCCCATACCTTAAGCCCATCCCAACCCAACATATCCCAACAAAAAGAAAACATTGTGAACTCGTAAACTTGTTTTTGCCCTCGTGGTGGCGGGACCAAGGAGTCTTTGCGCCTTCTCCGGGTTCCCCCAGGAGCGTTGGGTCCCTTGATTCCCCCAGCGTTCCAATCGCCAGGGCGTTTCTGGGCTTGTTAGGAATTCCAAGATTCCCCCACCCCCTTCCCTCTCCGCCCAGACGTGTTCAATCTTTTCTCTAATTTTACCTTTCATTGTGTTCCTTCTGCTGTCACCAGCCTTTCCTCCATTCCGTTCTCTAGCGTTTCATGTGTTTCGATCGTTAGTGTGCAGGGTCCGTTCCGTTGGGGTTTTCGGTAGTGTGGGGCCCTCTGGTGTGAATTCTCTTGTTTGGCGTCGTCTGGCGTTGGGGGACCATTCCCATCTTCTGGGTACTCCCCCCTTTCTTGGATGTCGTGTTTTCGTATTTCCCTGGGGATCGTCGTCTTCTAGTTGCAGCAGAGCAATCCCTTCTTCGTATGCAGAGATCCGCTGTGGTTTACCTTCCCATGTGAATTGTAGTCCGAAGGGGTATGCCCACCTGTATATGATGTTTTGGGCTTTCAGGGCTCTCGTGACTGGTTGCATCAGTCTCCTTTTGTGCAGGGAATATAGGGCTAGGTCCTGGAAGAGTCAGATCTGGTTACCTTTAATGGTGATCGTCTGTTTTTTTCAGGCTGCTCGTTAAATGTCCTCCTTAGTTGAGTATGAAGTCATTGCCATAATCACGTCTCTTGTCCTGGCTCCCGGGTCACTTCGTTTGGGTCCCACTCTGTGTATTCTGTCGATGGGTATGCTTTCTGGTGGGATGTCGTTGAGCATACTGCTGAAGCACAGCTGGAACGTGTCTCTGAGGTCCTTGTCTCCAATCGTTCCGGCCATGCCTTTGACCCGTATATTGGACCTTCGCAAGCGATTCTCAAGGTCCTCCGCCTGTAGTTCTAGGTTGTGTGGCCCTGGCGATCTTTTCTAGGAGGATGCTATTCTGTTTTACTTCTTCTGTTGTGTCCGAGAGGCCTCTTTCCGCTGTGTCAACTTGTCTCCCAGTTCCACCATGTCCTTCTTTACCTCCTGGAGGGAGGACTTCAGTTCCTCCGGATCGTGCCCAGTTGGCTCTGGAGGGATTCCATCATTCTGTTTTCCATATTTCTCAAACAATCTTGCAGGTCCTCCTTGCTTAGCGCCATCATGCTCTTGTCTGCTGTCTGTTCCTGGTTCAGTACTTGGGTCCTCTGTGTCCTCGTGTTGGTTTGCCTCCTGGAGTTGCCCCCAGTACAGTTCCAGCTGTCTACTTCGTGCTTTCCCCGTGGATCTGACTCTTCCAGGGGTGTTCCTTTATTTAACGCCTGGCATCTGTTTCTTGGGGGGGTCTGCCCCAGCACGAGCCTAGATGTGATGAAGAGAGTTCTGGGGCCAACAGCATCTTTTGTGTTCGACTCCTGCGAGACCGGGCCCGTGTGGGCAGGCATGCGTTCTGAGGTGGGGCCCTCCGCGGCCACGTGGGCAGCTGTCGATTGTAGGTCTTACGGGGGTGGGCCCCGGGGTGTTGGAAGTTGAAAAGTGAAAGAGTTGTAGAGAGTTGTTACCTGAAGAGGTCCTGCGATGGGTCAAGCTAAATCCTGTGCACAATTGAAAGTATTCGATGTTGATACAGTAATGAAAAATTGTGGCAAAGTCGATAAAGTTGGTCCGAGCCCGGCAGAGGGAAATCAATTGAAAGCTTTGTGTTAAAGTGGGTCTGAGGCTGTCGCAGGGGGGCGCAGGCTGAACAGAAAATCTCCAGAGAATTTGTATGTGTGAAATACTAATAAGGTGGGTTTAAGCCCAGCGGGGGGCATGATGTTGACATTTTTAACTGCACCCTCGTGCTAAAGAAGACAGAGACTGTGCTAAGCTTGAGTGTGCCGCCTTGTCCCGTGCTGAAAACATGGGGAAGGGAAGCCAATGGCTTGAATATCCTGACATATCATTTCTTGAACACTTTTCTTATGCATAACATTGTTTCCCACACTATTTGTATTTTATTTTTTAAATGTATTTGCCTTCATTTATTACAAAATGTTTACAAAAGAAAGAAAAATATACATAGTCCTCCTGTATCCATGTCCTTAACAAAAAGTTGTGGAAGTCGGTAAAAAAACTGAAATTCATAAACTCTTATTGCCTGCATGTACATGGGGGAGGGGTTTACAGAGATCATGTTTGGATTACTGTTTTGTGTGTAGAAATATGACACCATTGGTGTACACATTTGAAATCATTAAGCAGCTTTACAGTGAACATGATCTTTTGGCTATCTCCTTATGCAAAACTAGTCTGTTTTCTCCCTTGAACACAATGGCACAGGTTGAAGTAACCTGGGACAAAACTCAGGATAAAAAGCCATGAGGCTGTTAAAATTGCTGAGCGATATGATAATGCCCTCGAGAAAAACCAAAAGAAGGTGGAGTACTTTTGGATCCTTAGAGACTTTAATGAAACCATGAACAAGAATAACAACAAAAGGGAAGGCCCAAAACATGCTTATGATCACACGCTAGTGGTAGCAAGGGGCAGTTGCGAATTGATCGGAGAAGGCTTCGAAGGGACATAGGCCCGAATACATTTGAGTTGACACGTCTTCGCAAACAAAAATATGGCACCATGCATCTAGGGCGTTAAGAATGCAAAAGGATTCAGAAAAAATGCTGAAAACTGTTTGCAAAAAAAACACAAGAGACCTATGGGACCTCCTTAATAATGCAGGATCATTTAAATCAACCCATATGATGGGCCAAGTAAGTGAAGGAAAATGGGTGTTCCATTATACATTTTTGATCGCTAAATCTGAAGACAAAATATGTAAAAGGGAGGTAATCAGTAGTAGCAGATGGACCTTTTGAATGTGAGGAGCAAGAGATAAGATTAATGATAAGTAGACTTAGTGCTTCGAGAGCAGCAGGCCCTGATGGGCCCTCTAACCAGATGTTGAAGGAGAACATCGAGGCATGGGGGGGACTGGTACATTCGATTTTTAAACAAATAATGTGTACCAGACAAGTTCCATCAACATGGCGGGAGGCTATTATAGTCCCCATCTTCAGGGTGACTGTGGCGACCCGAGAAACTATCGCCCGATCGCCCTTTTGGACTCTCTGGTGAAACTGTTTGCATTGCTGCTATTACGAGACCTTACCACATGGGCAACAGACACTGGCAGGCTAAACCCCCGACAAACGGGGTGTGTCAAAGGAGTGGCGACATCCTTGAATTTGATCCTGATTAATATCTTGAAGCAAAGTGTGATGGAGTCAAAATTCTGTGTATATATGGCCTTCATTGACCTCGAACAGGCCTTCAACAGGGTAAATAGATAGTGCCTATGGACAAAGTTGGAGAATTGGAATTGCCCGCATGATCTGTTTGAGGCCATTAGGGCCCTATACACAAACCCATCCATTCCGATTAGATAAACAGCAAAGGGTCAAAGGTGCGCTCTGGTGCCCCTGCTTTTCAGCCTCTATGTGTCTGACCTTGCCGACTCACAGAAACCGGTGCATTCCCACCTAGAATAAATGCCACTGAGATACTGTGGATTCTGTATGCCGATGACGTAGTCTTCATGGATCAAACGCCTATTGGACTACAAAGGTGAATTGAAGCCTTTAATGAATATCTGAAAGCCAATGACATGAAGATCAATGTTAAGAAATCTAAGATTTTGGCCTTATCGTCAGCATCCAGAAAATACAAGTCTGGGTTTACGTGCAAGGTTGAAAACATTGAATTGGAGTTGGTCGACTCCATCACCTATTTTAAGGTGTGGTAATTAACAAGAACATAGATTATTATACACTATATAACATTATACACTATTGAGGGAGAAAGTTAAAAACTCTCAATACAGGGAGCGGTTCTACACAGAAAATATGGGAGGTATTTCATGATCCCGCTCATAACATTCTACCGACAGAAAGTCGTTCAAATCTTGACCTAGGGTGGGGAAACAATGCTGAAACTTTCTTAGTAGTATTGGAAGGGCTCTTCTGCCGAAAGATCTTAGGCTTACCTCCCTCCCTATCGATGATCACAATACGACATGAATTGCGACTGCAATCACTAACTTCGATAGAGCTATGGAATACCCTGGCTCTGTATAGAAAATGTAGGGTGGAAATTTGAGTAGCCCTGGTTGACTTTCTAAAGTGGCAAGACTCTATCCAGGATAGCTGCCTGAGGAGATGGGGAACAAAGGTGGAGGCTACTGTGAGAGAGTTGAATGTCAAGGTGGAGGACTTAGTTGATAATCCAGTAAGCGTGAAAAAAAGCTCGAGGCCATAGATTGGATAGCAACAGTGAAGGGCAGAGGAACTGATAACCTGAGACTGATCCTGAGTGGGGAAGGTAAATGCCTAAACCAGCGCCCCCTCTACTTGCAAATGTTCCCCTCGTCCCACTAGAGAGATCTGCCCCTGAGATGTAGATTGAATATTCTGGACACTAGAAAGATCCAACTCTTAAGGAAGGTAATCAACCAAGCTAACTTGCATTGTAGGTATTGTGCAATGGGGGAAAGGGTAGAAACTCTAACCTCATGTAAATCACTGGCTGAAGTTCGTGAATGCTTTTTGGGGGGCCATGCTGGGCAAACTCAAACAATGTCGGCTGAACAATGGTTGGAATGGGTCCTTTTGGGACGAGAGAACTAGCCTCATACGGTCATGAGGTTTGTTGAATTTGTCCCAAAGACAAAGTCATGGAGAGAAGCTGAAGTGTCATGCGAGGAAAGCAATATTCAACTAACATATTGTACCCAGACATAAATGTTAATGTTTTTATGTGAGAATGTTATGAAGCTTGAAACACTTGGATGGAAACCCCTCTTTCAGGAGTTGAAGTTGTCAAAAATTTAAAAGGTTTTAATTTGTGAAACCAATAAACAATAAAAAAAAAAAATATTAAAATAAATAAAAACTCTTATTCCCCGAAAGATTAAAATAAGAGAGAGCACAGAAGAGGAATGAAAGAAATGGAAAGAAAGGCTGACCAGATCCGGATTCTGCGCCATAGGGTTCCCCTTTGGCAGAATCTCAGTCATGAATGCTATTATTGCAAGGATCACCCACACTTTTTCTCCACTCAATACAAATTACCACCATGAATCCGCACTCAAGGTCCGGGTGTACTGGGGAGACCCCCGGACGGCCCATAGAGTCATGGTTTGCTCCGAAGCACTTTAAGACGAGATAGCTGCACCTTGAGATGGATGGGGGTGCAGATTCATTACTCCAACACCAATCAATAAGGACAACTCAATGGGTTGGCAAAGGGAGTCCGTTTAATGACAAGTACAAAAAACGGGGAGTCATGGCAATCAGCAGTGATGCGATTGTCCGTCTCGCTTCAACTCCAATGAACTTTATAAAAATCATAGCGTTTATACTGAAAACTCGTCATCGCTGACGTGTAACACTTAAAAGTTAATTTGCATTTCTATTGGTTAGGAAAAGGTAACTTTAAAATAGGTACTATATCTGTATATGGTAACGGAGTGAGGGGATTGGGTAAACACTGTCAGGTGGGCGTCTAAGCCCTCCCTTCAAACATGACTATTGTAGACGTCACTAAGTGTACAACATCCCATTTGATTCTGCTGTCTATAGGACCCTAGATTATTTGGTCCATTGTGATTGGGTTGGCATCAACCCCATGCATACATTTTCCACTTTACTTAGCAGCACGCAGAACGGTCAAGAAGGTGCAGAGTGCCCCTTGATTCACCCTGCCTTTCTTTAATCAATCTTTACTTTAGTGGCTATGTGTCAATTAGTTCACTGTGGTTGGCCTCGAAACTGGATCTTCTTGTCTTAGAGTTCTGATATCTCTGTCTGGGCGGATGCCAAGCGTAGGTGTAAACCCGTGCCTCTTCTCGCTCGGCTGGTCACGTGCTGCCCGCACCATGAATTTGTCGAGTTACTGTCTATCTGTGCATTTAATCCTTCTTCGGCTTGCCATCTGCCTACGCCTTTTTATCTCGGCCTTTCAAAGACAGGATATTCGGTTCTTAAATTTCAATTATGCGAAGCTACTGTTTGTTACTTCTATCGGTCTGACCTTGGCTCTTCCTGGCGCAAGTTGTATCTGCTTAGTTTCGATTTAGCCGTCTCTTCTCATTTAGCCAGAATACGAATCTTGTCTTGTTTGGCCACCTGAGTTGTTTCTGCTTTTCGTGCAAAGTGGACTTGCAATTATAATACTGTGCTTTGTTTTGAGTTAGATTATGTATATGACGCTGGCCGCTCTATTCTTCTACTTAGCATAACAAGCCACACTGTTTTCTTAGCTTTCTTGCGGTTCCAAGTATATGTACAGGCGTTAGCTGGTTGAATATCTTCATCCTGCTTATAGATTAAGCTTCTTTGCATTTCAACATCGTTCTCTTCTTTTAGGTTCACAATGTCCTTATTCGTGGCGTTTCGTCTCTGTTTGTCATTCTCGGGTCGTCACTTCTTCTTTCTGCGAGTTTGTCCGGGACTGCGTGACGTCACCATTCGTCTTCCATTAAGGCCTTTTTGGTTTCTTCCAGGACGGTAATAAGGCAATCTTCATTTTGTCTTATTTGCTGGTAAGGTTTTCTCAATGGATACCTTACTGTCCATGGTTTTCTGGGTATTGGGACTTCAATAGTTGTTGTTCTTCTGCTAGGCACTGGGCAGAGTCCTACCGAGGCGCTCTGCTGGTTTATCTGCTCATCATACGTCACACATTTTGGTGTGAATGTTCCTGGCACTTCAAAATGGACGATGGGAGTGCAGGCTTTATTTGGGACCTCCTCTACACAGGCATTTTTTAAGAATTGGCCGAAATGTTTGGTTCTGATTTCTGTCAATCCTGTGCAAAACAGTAGAAGATGTTTCAGGTTTTCTACTTGTTTCTTTCCTGTGCAAAACCGACAATCGTTGTTTCTTGCTGATTTTTAAAGTGATCTTGCCCCATTTATTTCATTTGTCCGATAGAGATTTAATCTGAACCATAGCAATTGGTCTCTGTGGTATCTTGATAGGAACAACGTCAAATATTTGGGTATAGCACCCAATGCCCTTGATTTGTTCATCATGCGTTGTCGCTTATAGGCAGATACTTTGTTTGTGGTCTGAATCCAGTCAAATTCCCCCAATTTTGTTTTCAGCTTGGATGAATTGTTATTCAGGTCACTTACTGTAGATCCAAGTTCAGTTAATTTCGCTAGGGTTCTTTTGAACAATTCCTTCAAAGCCCCATTTTTGCATTTCTCGATTTCCTTGCGTATCAGCTCCTTTATACGGGTTTTAGAGGAAAACTAGCACTTCCTGTATAGGAATAATTGTTTCCACTCTGCAATTGATCGCAATGATTGAAGCCCTAGTTCTTTGCTCAAAATTTGAATAGGAAGGGACCTCGGCACCCGCGAACATTTTTCCAAAAGATATCCTCTAAATCTGGAAACCCCTCTTAGAGTTTGGGTTAGATTGGTTTATTTTTTTCTTTCGGTACAAAATAAAAGTCTTTACTCAAAAGCATGCCTCCTGTGTGACAGTCTCCTCCTAACACACCTTCACAATATGTATGTATATGTTAACAAATGCCAAGCCTACTGCTATGCATCTCCTTAAAACAGAATAGACATTGTGGGCTGTGTCGGTAGGTCCATGTGCACGAGAGTCATTTGCGGACGAGAACTTCTGGCTGTTAAAGAATAAGTTTATATAGTAATGTATGCATTTTTGTTAAGAGCTACAAACCATCTTTCATCCATCTACTGTTTGTTAGGGAGAATTCTCTGTAAAGGCTAATTTCCCAAACCTAGTGAGTCCCCCAGCAGCTCTGCTGGATTTTTGGGGTTTATTTTTTTCTCCTGCTAAGAGTGAGACTCTTTTACTCCCACTCTTAGACATGATTTGAGATGTTCCTTTATCTTTCCATGCGTTATATGGGCTATGGGTCTGATGTGTTTTTGATGTGGGTTACACAGCACCCTCCGTGCTGTAACCCAGGGGTGTCGTAGCAACCCCCCAACATAGACTCCATACCCTTAGACTGACTACTGTCTCCCAGGGCATGTAAAGTCACCATTGGCTTTACTAGTCCCAAATTATGAACAGAAACCAGTACAAACCATCATATTGTGGATGTACTGGTCGGGGCAATTCGATTGCCCCGGGGTCTGTTGTTCGAGGGGGCACGTCTCCGTCCCCCCTGATCGAGTTTTGGCTGGTGGCAGTGGATACTCCTTCTTATATTCAACCGCGAATATATCTCTATGGGATTTTCCCATTGTTCGAGGCTACCAACTTTAATTATTTAATTCTTATAGCCTCGAACATGCCGCCGGTTTATTTATTTAATATAAATTCACCGGTTGGTATTTTTTGCCAGAACTCGATTCTAAAATGGCGTTTGTGTTCTCTTCTGTGACTCCAACCCAAGTCGAGCCCTTTGTTCCACTTTTTGGCGGGCTTCTCCACAGAAGCCTCCAAAAGTGGTGCCACTCTGTCTGGGTATCACAGGGAGTGTGGGAGGGGGTTTAGGCACCCTGGACTGAGTTACCTTGGTAACTCAAGTCGCACTCTTGTGTGATTGGCCCAAGTGGTGAGCCGGCCGGCTCACCACTTAGCATGTTTGATTGACAGCTAGGCTGAGTGAATGGGGGTGTGCTGCATAAAAGCAGGGCTTTGGGGGCTGGAACTTCAGAAGTCGCCACAGGACCTAAGAATCCGAGGAGGGAGAAGCTGAGCCGACCTGCAACGACGACACCACCAGTGGAACCCTGCACAACCGTCTCACCACTTTTCCCGACGACAGAGGAGATCTCCAGTCCGGAGAGTCTTCTTCCTTTGACTGGTGGGGACAGAAGTTTTGCCTTCTTTTCACCTTCCTGGAGCATCTCGTGGCCGCCTTGCCCGTGCCAAGCACCCCGGCAATCGGAATATCACGGCTTACCACTACCGCAAAGAGAAGGGTAGTACCTTTTAACCGAAGAACTCCGCGGCTGGTTTCTTCCCTAGCAGTGCAACGACCTTCATCTTTCCTCCACGGCGAGACCTACTCTTCCTCTGGACGAAACACCGACTTGCACCCGCTGCCAGGAACAACTGCACCCGCTGGAGCTTCCTTCACACTTAAGGTACTGTGTCCCGCCTGGCTTCCCTTGCGACAGATCGTTCGGGGTGACAGTAAAGCCTCGACTTTCTAACCTGGGCTGGCCTGGGACAACCTAGCTAACTTTTCCTGACTTTAATTTCATCCTTTTTGTGCAAACTATCTACAAGACTCTTTGGGCATAACCCCGCTGTTTGAACCTGGACCCCTTCTGCTTGCTCTCTCCAAGAGTGGGCCTTGCAATTGACTTCCTTGCTCTCCAGTAGAACTCTGGCTATCCTGCCTTACTGTGGTTCTTTTAAAAGTATTGAAATTTGTGTCCTTCCATAACTCTGCCTTTTTCCCTCCCTTTTTAATACCTTATTAGAGTGCCATCTTAGGTTAAGCGCTCACCTCTGTCTGAAAATAAGTGGTGTTTCTCACTAAGACTTGTCTAATAAGTAATTAGGGTTGTATATATATCATAGTGACTGTGTGCTGAATTTACTTACCTCTTTTGTGCTAGTGTAATTTTTAAGTGTGTCTTTAAATAAATAATTATATACTTTTACACCAAAGCTCTGGTCAGTGTTTGCTTGTGCTACTGTATCTCTGTACCTATTGTGTATACTCTACATACTGCCTAACTCTTCTTGAGGGAAGTCTGACTGCTCAGCCACAGCTACCAAGTGAATATGTGTGGTACAGACTGCTACCAAGTGGGTTCACTGCCAAACACCAGTAGTCTTAAATCTTTTGCAGTGGTCCCTAGCGAACTGCACAGGTTTCTGCCTAACAGTTTATATAAGGGAAGATGGACTTAAAGGAGGTCAGGTGAGACAAATGTTTTCATAGATCGTAAGTGATGATGCCTCCCTGTAGCAAGACGGCAATGGCTTTCCCTGGGGCCAACCTTCTGCTTCCAGAGGTATCAGAACTATTCTGGAAGTATGGAAAATAATAACATCAGAGTTCATTCCAAACGGGCGGAGCTCGCTGTGCTTCACATTTATGGAGAGGTTTTAAGCTTTTCACAGCTGCCTGCATGCTACTTAATCTTCTTTACATAACCATGCTATGTACTTTCTGGGAGACCTCATGTCGTATTGCATCTGCCTTTCTGTGTCTTGGCTGTATTGTATTTGTGGCTTCGACTACATTTTGTAGGCCACCTCCAAAATGTGGGTTTAATCTGGTTACGGTCTGCACTCTTCCTTAAATGTGTGAACATTATTTCATATTCATGACCACTTGCATTTTGTATTTTTTCATTTTGATTTGAGTGCAAGCTTGCTCACACTAAAATGTGTTTATTGTGCGCTAGGTGATTGATGGGAGCCCCAGCATATCTATAAATGCACCTTTACTATTGTTTTTCACTTATTCTCTTATGTTTTTATTTTCCAAGGTGGATGTTGCGCTTTCTCTCGTTCGTCTTGGAAAGGAAAGATCCGTTCCGGGATTGCAGATTCTAAGCGATGACCTGGTAACACTGGAGACTCTGGTGTACGAGGCTGGAGTTGATATTGTCCTTACATTGAAAGATCTGCAGCAGTTAAAAGACCTTGATAAACTAAGACTACTTATGAAAAATGTAAGTGACGTCTGTGTATGTGATTGTTGTTAAAAGTCCTAAACCTGTCTAAGTAGAAAACATATTGTTTTTAGTGTTGTTTTCATTATTGCAATTTGTGTCATTATCACACCAACAGCATTTTTACCTGTAAACCCGCCATAAAACTGTAAACGGAATATGGCAATGAGGTGGAGGAAATGTGATTGAATAAGCTTCCAAAGCATACTTTTGACTCTGTGGATAAGCACTGTTATCTACAGCAAAGGCTAGTGTGCTGTACGTTCTGGGCATTGACACATGCCGGCCATGTGATGAACCCGATGCATCTCTGACTCGCCCACTATGGGGATGTCGAAGCATTAGGCAGTTTTGGGATGACTTACTGTACAGGAACATAGATGTAATTTCGACTAGGGAAACAGAAAGGTCTTACTTTGGTCAGTTATAGTAGCACAAAACATTTTAAGAACATGGAAGACAGGGCACAGATCTGATTATGAGGACTGGCTGTGTGAAATCGGGCTTCTAGCGTCTTATACGCATTGTGCATTTTGTTTCTAACTGTATTTTGCTATATTTGGGCCTCATTGCTAGTTGGGCGGTGCAGAATTAACGTGCCAGTATTAACACAATACCAGAACGTTTTTGCACTGGCCAACCTCAAGTTTGCCAGTGTGGTGAAGGAATCCTCTCCGGCTAAGATTTGGAGGTAATCCCACCACCCTATCAGCAGAAATCCCCAGTATTACTGTTCCGCATGGAGTCCTATTGTACTACATGGAATGGGGGCGAACGCTGCGTACCAGCACTTGGTATCCGGCGGTAAATCCACTGAACCGACTGCCAGTAACAGTAATTCGATTTGCCGGTATCCTGGTGGATAATGAGGCCGATAATGAGACACAATGCCTTCATTTTGCAGACCTGTGTGAGACCTCCATAAACCAGTCCCTATATGTTGGGCTACTGTCTTTTTCACCCTTTCCTTTCTTGATTGTACCCAAAGTTGTTTTTTGAAATACAGGTTTCATTAATTGTAATTTATTGGTAGTGAAACGTTTTAATGTTTCAAGATTAGTTTTTTTTTTCCCTAGTGTTAAATCAAGCCAGTCTGTGTGTGTATGGTAGTCTGTAGTAGTGTTTGTTTTGGGGTAAACTAGCTTGCAAGAGCACCGATCATGCTCCGTCCTTGCAGCTATGCCATGATCTTCCTTCCCTCGGTTAGCTTTTATTAGAAAATGCACCTTATGTTTGCTCACATGCAAATTATCAGAAGTGGCTATTAAGTTTAGGAGATGGTGTTACCTCCCCAAATCAAAGCAAAGAAGGTATTGCTTAACTTTCTTGGCTCTTCTAGGCTAGCAGTGGTACATAATCAAGGCTAGTTGTCAGGCAGGGTTAGACAGTGTTCATTTAAATAAAGGAAATCCCACACGGGTGTTTATCTTAAATATAACTTATATATCTCTTAGAAGGTAGTAAGGTAAAGACCATACATGGACACTCTTGACATTTTATTGGGGTATTCGCATCAGTGCATCAAGGAATGGGTTAGACCAAACCTGCAGGGCATATGGGTTTAGTCAGTAAGGGTATCCGGAATGGCTCCACACTAAGTACCGCTCTTTCAGGGTACACCTAGTAAGTGTAGTTTCAGAATCATGATATCTTTCCCTCAAAGATAACGATAACTCTCCCATATCTAATACCCTGGCCTATTGTCATACATCTATTCATCCGGCCCAAGGCCTGCTGTCTGGCCCTGTCCGGCGCTGGAGGGTGCCCCCTCCCCATCCATGTCGCATTTCGATCCACCTGTCTGCAGGTGTTCTGACTTGAGTGTCGTGTAGACCGTTGAAACCTCCGTCCTCAAGTGACGCACAGGGGAACTAAAAGAAACCCGCTGTGCGACCTTTGGGGCCACAGGTGGGAGATGTTACTTCCCGGATCCACGGAACCTCTGGAACACCAATGCTGATGTCAAAAAGAGCGAGGTTAAGTACAAGGCAATTACAGTATATAATCACAATAACCAAAGGATCTGAATAGCCTTACCTATCCGGTGTTTGGAAAACCCAGGAAACCTAGGAGGGAGGTTCGAGACTCAGATGAGGCGGTCCCTAGAACATGAGGACCGCAGACAAGTGTGGATGCAGGATAAACCACCTGTAGGACTGAAGGCGTGACTTGAATCCCAAAAAGGGAAATGGTGTAAAGTTCAACAAGGTACCAAGGGATGATCCAAAGGCAAGTCAGGGTCGTGTCCGAAATCCAGCAACAGGCAAACAGTTCCAAGCAAAGGTACAAAGGGGTAATCCGAAGGAGTCCAAGAGAGAGTTCCAAGATCAAGGTAAACCAGGAAAGCAAACCAAAACGTAACGCCAAACAGGGTCTGAAGACAGCTGAGAAGCAATGAGTGTCCCGTGTCTCAAGCCTTATATACTGAGCGTTTCAGGGTCATGTGACGTCCACCAAGGTCACGTGAGGAACGCCACTCTGGATCACGTGAGCAAGTGACCGATCGGCGTGGAGATGTAACGCTGCCTCTTCTGCTGTATGTTCTCCATGGCAACTGCCAGTGCAGGAAGGGTTGCAGTCGAGCCCGTAAATCATACCTGGTACGGAGCTTTCGGTCCTTTGGGTAAACCGAATCACATGAGGCTCGAACCCTGGAGGGAGGTGTTGGGGAAATGTGAGCAGTATTCTGGTGTGCAGTGGATCGGTGTGCAGAGGATCGCCTAACAGCAGGCCACGCTCTTAAGGAACAATCTGGCCCTGACCGGCATTGACTGAACATGATTAACAGTTTTTGCTCTGTACCACCGGGGTAAGCACCTCTGAGCGCCCTGCTCCTCTCATGGGTAACATTTCACAAGCCTTGTCACTGGACTACATCACCCACCTCGTGCCCCCCACCCCTGATTGCTCACCGACCTGCTTTCTATATAATTGACACATGGGTGTCGTCCTCTCCTTTACTATTCCAACGTGCCTATCACACTGCTCTCTTCTATTTCTTCGGTCCTGAAAGATAACATGGCTTTAACTCCTCCTGCCAGCTCTCACCTGTGCCCACAACTGGTAATGCTGTTCCTTGGACTCGGGCACCCCACCGCTGACCTTGTTCCCACGCTTCTATTACCCTGGTCTATTGCTGGGAAGGTGATATCTATCCTCTTGACATCTCATTACTTACTTAGGCCCAATTATGTCTCAGCTTCCCTATCTGTACTTCTACACTTGATGTAGCCACCTGCACCATGAGTTCAGGCTTTCCCAATCTGCGCACCCATATTTGTTTGCATCTTACATATTTGTGCACTTGATGTAGCCCCCCGCTAATGAGGTGAGGCTTTCTCTATCTGTGCACCCATATTATGTCGCCTCTTAGCAATCTGTACTTGTACACTTGATGTAGCCCCCCCTGCACAATGGGGTGAGGCTTTCTCAATCTGTGCACTCGTATTATGTTGCATCTTACTTATTTGTACAGTTCATGTAGCCCCCACACCATGAGGTGGAGCTTTCCCAATCTGTGCAACCATATTATGTCGTATCTTGCCTATGTGTACCTGTACACTTGATGTGTAGCCCCCTGCACCATGAGGTGAGGCATTTCCAATCTCTGCACCCTTAGTACGGTGTATCTTACCTATTTGTACCTGTACACTTGATGTAGCCCCTCGCACCATTAGGAGAGGCTTTGCTAGCCTGTATTCACTCACCTATTCTGTCTGTAACCAATATGCGTTCTCTTGTACTTCCCTAATGTGCTTGCACTTTCTTTATGTAACTAGCGCCTAGATGCCTCCAAGTTTTGTTCGCTGAAATAAATGCAAAATAAGATTTTTTTTTAAAAAAACCTCCTATGACGAATAGGGTAAACCTTTCCCCAAGACCTATAGGCCAACCTTCCAACTTTGGTCTGCCTTGTGAAACTTATGAAACCACCTTCTCCAGTTCCACCTATCAATCATCCAGCACTGACTTGCCATTGAAAACGATTGAGAATATGTATACAAGTTTTTGGAGCCAATTGTCAAAAACAGACTTCCTTTCGCAGTATTATCAAAATACTGGGACGAGGAAGAAATAGAGTAATCTCCATGAAGATCACCTTCCCAGGATTGTAATAAGGAAGAAGGAAGGAGTAAGCAAGATTCTGAGAACTAGCAAACCAACTCAGCTGTCTAGGTTGGCATAGGTTACGGTGGCCCGGGAGATTCTTAAGTACCTCAGCTGACGGCAACGAGAGAGACGACATGCAGAGAGCATTCTGCTACAGCAAGAAGGCGTAGTCATGGTGCGAGCGCTGCAGCAGCAGTCATGCTGAGGAAGACCTGCTGGAGAGAGAGAGCATATGGAGAGTGTCCTTGCCTAGCTGCGGCTGGAATCCGGGAGAACGGTCGGGGTGCTGAAGTGGCGTCGGTGAAAGAAATTGCATGCCGGGTGGTAGAGAAGCTTATGGTGTGACCCTGGACGCCTTGGGCCTGGAACGAGAAGCAGAATAGCGAAGGAGGCAAGAGCAGAAGGAACCAGTGAATAAGGAGAGCCGAAGAGAGACACTGACACGAAAGCTCGGCGAAAGGAAAGAGCTGACGAACTGCCAAGCAGCGAGAACTGTAGATAATCCTGTAAAGAAGCCAAGAATCCTGGAAGTAAGCCTAAACCCGGTGAGCCCATTGAAATAGGGCTGGATATCGGGAAAGCTGTCGCCACACTAAAGCCAGAGTATCTCAGTGGTGTATCCATGGTAGAAGGGTTGGGGATAACGGCGAGCAACCCAAAACAAACATGAAAGGGAATGTGGATCAGACAAAGGATCCCGTTAGTCCCCAAAACAGCTATAAATAACTTAATAAGGAAACCATAAGTCCTGAGAGGGGAGTAGGCCCCATGCAAAGGAAATAAAAAGGAAGTAAAGCCAGAGAGGCCAGAGGGAATGAGGTGTTCTTCCCTAGCCTTGTGAACCTTTACAAATTAATAACATGTCCTGACAGGAAGGAAAGTCTGGTAAATAGCGAGTCTACGACTCAAACCTATATCATAAAATCGTTAGTTGTTGAGAATCAAAAACGGGGGAAAGGAGTTATTCCCCCTGCAAGCTTTAAACTGGGTTTTATTACGGTGTGTGAATACAAGAAGCCCTGGTAGAAGAAGTACACCAGGCATTTCACAAGTGTGTAAATACAAGAAGCCCTGGCAGGAGAGTATACCAGGCAACTACAACTGTGTGAATAAAGGAAGCCCTGAGAAGAAATATCAGGACTAAGAAAAGGTTTTGTGTTAGGCAGGAGAAAGGAGCAAATCCCTGAAAGAATGATATACCAGGTGTCCTGAAAGAGACAGAAATACAAAGCCAGACAGTTTTCAGTGTCGTTGTTGGCCAAGAAAGGCAAAAGGAACTATTGTTTGTGAAACATCAAAGTGTGAAAAGGAATCCAGGGGAAGGGAACCACCCCCTGGAGCAAAGACCTTTATCTTTGAAGAACATTTGTGTTGGATCCATTTATTCTTCCTTTTTTAACACTTCTTTTTAAACCACCCAAGGTTAAAGACATTTCCATCTTCACCATAGAATTTAGGTTATAGTGCGGAGGTCAGAATAGAATTTTGGACACAGGACAGTTTTTTGTTTTGGACATTCTGACAGACAGATCCTTAGTTTTGGTTTAGGTAGGGAAATTCCACTTAGAGCAGGGGCAGTGACATATTTTCCCAACCGCTTTTATTTTCAATAAAACTCTTTAACAAAATCATGGCTGACTTGTGTCTGAGTTTTATTCCTGACTACTCGCACTTGCTTCTCCACATGAAAGGTTGAAGAATTCTGAAAACTAGCCACAGTGGGCTATAGTACGAATATACTGGAGAAGGTAAGTAAACTCGTTTTGTAAAGCCTCAAGTCCTAGAGGAGAGTTGCCTTTCGTTTGTACTGTCAAACAGATGGCACAAGAATTACCCAAAGCCTCAGAGACAATTAAAGGTTTTTATAGATGTATCGATGGTCACTATCGCCTGTCCTCCTCATCTCATTTTGCAAAACACCTCCTCCCCGCTTGATCCAATCTCACTTCTACTACACTCACGCTCTCCTTTCCCTCTCTTCTGTCGCTCTCTGCTGTCTCTTGTTCGCTCTAGGCTTTCCTCAATCCTTCAATGTTTACTCCTCCCTGCTCACTTCAACTCCCTTCTCCTCAATACAACCACCTCCCTCCACACTTAACGTGAACAACCCACAACTTCCTGCTTCCAACCCTCCCTTTTATGTTCCCCCTTCTGCTGCCATTGGCCTCTGTTTGGGGCCAAGGCTGATGATGCCTGTCATGACTTGCACGTGAAATGATCACCCGCTACGCAAACGGCGTAGTCCTTCGTTTCCTTGCCTGCGCTCCTGGTGGTTGCCATGGTGACTACATCAACACTGTAAGCGTATGCAAAGTACGCCGGATGGCTTCAGGCGTTGGCATGGGTATCCAGCGTACATCGGTACGTCACTCCCGACTCCCCGAAGCATAAAGAAAGGGAGCTCCATGGTGCCAGTGCTTCTAATCGAAGTAAGTGCCCCCACGTTCAGTCACTAGTTGGTTGCCTTTTTTGATTCCTTTCACCTGTTTTCTGCCTCCTTGACCTGTTAATGGATTACATTTTGGACACCTTCTTTTATGATTACCCAGATAAACAAACTTTGCTTCTGTCATACGGATTGTCTCTTGGATCATCCCTTAACTCATTTCTGTGGACCTTCTTTGTGCACTGGACTTTGGACGCTTTTCAGCTGGAATCGATGTGCACTGTAACTGTTATTAGCGAGTCCTCGTTCCTCCCAGGGTAGGTCCCTTAACCATACTAACATCCGTCCTTTCCGCATCTAGTACCTTTTCCTCCTGTATCCTAGTAAATACCTCAACTCCAGGCTCCTGCTCTGACACTTACGGCCATCACAGACCCTACTCTAACACATTAGGTAAGCTTGTTTTCTCATAGCTTAGATTGGCATTTTCTTTCTTTTTCTTCTTTGGTACGTGTTACACGTCCTTGTCTCTTCTTGCCTCAGAGTGACCATAGAGATTTTGTGCCACCAGTCAACCTCTTCAAGGGCTTCAGCATTGCACCCTGTGTTGTCCTAATTAATGTATTGTACTTATGCTAGTTTATCGGTAATAAAACCCATCCTTCCTTTTACAGCTTGGCGTTTACCTGCTGGTAATTCTGCTCTTTCATTTTAATCAAACCTCGACCTGTAATAGATCAAACAGGTAAAGGGGTGCTTTATAGGAAAGGTCACCCTCAGTGAGTAGACCCCGTAGTTATTGGTGTTGACTTGGACAAGAGCACTCGGAAAATCTTTGTGAGCACTAACCATGCCCAACAGCGGTTCTTGTCCTCCAAGGTGTAGGTGATGTTTTTGGGGGTTGGCAATACAGCAACCTTTTGAGCCATCTGTGAGACGTTGGGGCTTTCGCCCATCTGGATTTTATGCCGCCTGTGGAAGAGGTCAGATAGCCCCTGGGAGACTGCAGGGCAGATGCTGCCCAAGTGAAAAAGGCATGGGTACTCCTACAGCTGGAACAGTAGTGCCCACTGGCCTCTCAGCCACCCAGGATGCAAAACCTCTCTGAGAAATTCTGCCATGATTCCCCTGTGGGGCGGAGGGAGAATTTTCCTTTTTGGTACGAAATGGTCTCAAAATGCATCCGATGGTTGGGGACTTACAGGCTGTAAAGCGTGGATACTGTCTCCCTTTCATTCCGTGTCCTCCGGACCACTTCCCTTACACCACCACCTTGCCTCTGGACCCCATTCTCTTGTAGGCGGTCCTTCATTGCCTCTCGTGTGCAATAGATCTGGTTCCATGCTCAAAACGAGGCCAGGGGTGGTTTTCAACTTATTTTCTGGTTTCGAAGAAAGACTGGGGCTTGCGCCCAATACTGGATCTGATGCTTCAGAGTTTGTGCCTGTGGAAGGGCAAATTGAAGATGGTAACTCTACCCCAGATCCTCCAAGACCTCCATCTGCAGGACTGTTTGGTATAACTGGACCATCAGGATGCCTATTTCCATGTGCCCATTCATCAAAATCCCATGAAGTACCTGAGGTTTGTTATGGGACAACATCACTACCATTCAGAGTCCTGCCGTTGGGCCTTCTGCGACACCTAAGGTTTTTTCCAAACATCTGGCAGTGGTAGCAGCTCGCCTCTGGGGGGAAGGCATTCATGTCTTTCACTAGCTGGACGACTGGCTCGTACAATCTTGCTCCCCAGACCAGACGTGGGCACATTTGTTCTGCACATGCACCCTGTTTCACAGCTTCGGCTTTTCCCTGAACTTTAAAAAGGTCCCATGTTTCTCCATTCCAGACCCTCAGATTCACTGGAGCGGTCTTGTACACTTGCCTGGGCATAGCCTTTATGCCTGGGGACTGAGTGGCTAACATTTGTCAGATGGTACATGTCCTCCAAACCCAGGGACAAGTTGCTGACTCAGCCTTCCTCCGTCTGCTGGGTCTCATGGCCTCCTGCATTATGGTGGTCTCTAAGGCATGGCTATGCATGAGGGCTCTTCAATGGCTACACCGTTGCCAGTGGTTGCAGTTTCAGGGACACATGTCAGGTCATCTGCAGGTGTGGGGATCGTGTAGCTCGGGACCTTTCATGGTGGTACAAGAGGAGCAACATGCTGAAAGGCCCGTTGTGTCACCATGGCCTCAGGTGACGATATTCACGATACATCCCTGACAGGTTGTAGTGCTAACCTGTCGGACCTCATGTGAGCGGACTCTGCCCTGTTTCAGACTCCCCGAGCACATCAATTTGCTGGAGCGGAGGACAATAAGGCTGGCCCTGGTCACCTTCTTCCCCTCTGTGATGGGAAATGTGTGCTGCTCGTTACGGACAACACAGTGGCCATACACTACCTCAACAAACAAGGTAGTGTGGGGTCCTTGCCACTTTGCATAGGACCAGTGCGACTGTGGTTATGCGCTCTGGAGGACAACATCTCTCTGGCTTTCCATCTTGCCACAAGGGTAAATGTCACAGCAGGTGCCTTGAGCAGACAGACGTCCGCCTCCCACAAGTGGGAGGCCTGCCAGGAAGTTTAGAGGAGATTTTCTCCCGCTAGGGGATTTCTAAAGTAGAGATATCTTTGCCTCATTTGAACAGGAAGTGCTAGTTATTCTTATCCAGGGAATTTCCTCATCCGGGAATTCTGGGGGACGCCTTGACAGTCAAGGGGACATTCAATCTCCTTCATGCATTCCCACCAACACTTGTCATTCCGCTAGTGTTCAGGGCACTGTGCCTGTTTGGGACCACGTTGATTTTGATCACTCCGAACTGGTCCTGGAGTATGTGATAACCGAAGTTGCTGGACACTTCCATCTGCCCTCCCTGGCATCTTCCTAGGAAAGTGAATCTACTCTTCCAGTCAGATGGGCGGGTCCTCCACCCAAACCTCAACAGCCTGAACCGTCATGCATAGCTACTGAGAGGTTGAGAAACAAGGAGTGGTACTAGTCAGACAACATCTTAAATATGATAATTCTTGCCCAGAGTCCCACCCCAAAGTCAATTTATGCTTGTAGATGTTATAAATTCCCTGCTTGGCGCAGGGAATGGGATTTGTTCCATATTTCATGTGCTCTGTCTTGAATTTTGTACTGTATTTGGCCTAATTGGGTCTCCAGATTGGCACTGTGTCTCGGTTTTTTTATGGTTTCCCGATCAGGGCTCTTTCTTCACAATCCCCACAGCTATGCATTTTTCATGGGCTTGTGCAACCAATTTTCTCCATGCCAGTTTGTGGTTACGGCATGGGATTTGAATTTGCTGTAAATTATCACTTCCGGTAGATGGGTGAATGAGCTCCAAGCATAGTCTGTTAAGCTTCCTTATTTGGTCTTCTCCAAAGAGAAGGTAACATTGATAGTGAGACCTTGCTTCCTACCAAAAGTGTGCCCAGAATGGCATCCCTCCCAAAAGATCTATCTTCCTGTCTTTTTTCCTCTGCCTAATCCTTCCAGAGCAGAGGAACAATTCCATCATCTGGACCGGGTGCGGGCCCTCAGCTACTACATCTCTCAGACGAGGGACGTCAGGAAAGAAGACCAGCTTTTTATGGGTTATGCTTGTGCTCGTGCTAGCATGACTGTGACCGAACAGACCTTGGCATATCAAGGTGGATCATTCTCTGAATATTGGAATGCTAAGATTGGGGTGGGAAGGATGTGCCTGAAGGTCTTGGAACACGTTCTACCAGAGAGCTGGCTGCCACCACTGCCATGCAGAGAGGGGTCTTTGTTTTGGAATTTTGCCAGATGGCTGAGTGGGCCACGCTGCACATTTGCCAAACGTTACTATCTCGATTCCCAGTCAGGGCATGACACGCCTTTTGGTAGGGCAAACCTCCAGAGCTTGTAAGTGCTGGTGATGTCCTTGTTCTCCTCCTTCCTCCAGATCCACGTACTGTTATGGGAGTCTATCATAAATGAGGAGTCTGTGGAGGGAAGAAATCTGAATTAGAATGACAAATTACTTACCTATCGGTAATGTTCTTTCTGGAGGATGTCCCACCCACCGATTCCTCATCATACGCCCTACCTGCCCCACTTGGCGGAAAACGAGTGCACATTTAGTTCCGCGGTCCATCAGTGCCAAAGTGCTAGGTAAATAGAGATGGAACTGAGGTCACAGGTCGCAAAGCCTCAATATATACCGGCTCCAACGTCATGTCCGTGCATGTAGAGTTGTCAGGCAGAGCCGACGTGTAACTACGCTGCACCCCCTGGTGGTGGAAATATTTCTGCCAATAAGCTGTACTGCGGATTGGAACATCAATCAGAAAGAACATTATAGAGAGGTAAGCAATTTGTTATTTTGATAGCTACATCAACAACTCCCTTGCACCTACCCTTCTAATTTCAGTTTGCCACAAGGTCCAGACTGCATCTCCACGGGATGTCAAAATGAAGAAGCTGTGGGAGGTATCATCCTATCCATCAGAAAGAACATTGCCGAAGGTTAGTAATTCTTTTATTGAACTTTCTAATATTTTATATAGACCTCACGGTGTAAGTCAGACATAGGAGAAGGACATGAGGACATGATTCAACCAACACTTTATTGGTAAACGTAAAGACAAACTTTCTCTAGTCCCTGGTACTAAGGTGGATTCCCTATTCTACTAAATAATGAAGGGTGATTGTCAGAATGTCACAAAACAAATGCAGTCTTCAGTCCAAAACCTAAACTGGCCGATCACTAACCTATTCTAGTAGATGGAAAATAATTCTAAGCTTGTGTTTAGCTTAGGGTTACTCCACCCAGGGAACTTAGTGGAGGATGGTTTCTGACCCCCCCCATTCAGTGGTTCATAAAATCTCTGAAAGTTTGTAGGTGCGGTTTCCTTAAGAACAATAGAATGTTTTTCAAAAGAAAAGGAAACAGTTTTTCAAACCAGAAATGTCACAAAAACGTTTTCTCAATAAGGCCTCTGAGTCTTAACCCATCTGCAGGGATAGTGCAACTTGCCTGGGGTTGTTCGGTAAGTCTGCTTCCAAGAATACTGATCTCTAAGCGTTCCTAGGTTCTCTAGTTCTTTGGCCTTGGGTAGGCAGCAGGCTCCTCCAGCCTGGTTCACACGCACTCTCATTTTAGACCATCCTAGGCTGTAGGCTTCTCGGCTCGCTCTTCTCGTACTACAGATTTATTTAGCCCAGGCATTTTCTCGACTTGTCCCTTACAGGGTATAAACTTCTCTAGCTCTCGGGTATTCTTGGTTCGCCCCTCTTGGGTTGTATGCTTCGTTCATCTCTGAGGTTCTTTTTTTGGGCCCCTGTGTTTTTTTCAGTTCGCCCCTTTGCTGGTTGTAAGCTTCTTCAGCATTTATGGTTTGCTGGTTTGTCCTCTGCGGGCATTAGGCTTCTCTCACTGCTGCGCTTCTTTGTTGGGCCTCTAGAGGGTTAAGGGTGTCTCTTGCCTGTGTTTTTTTTGGTCTGAAACTAGCTGGTTACAGGCTTATTCAGCCTTTGTGGATTCTTGGTTTTCCCCTCGCGGGCTATAGGCTTCTTCAGCCTTTGTGATTTCTCTTTTAGCCCCTTGCAGGCTGTAAGTTAATCTTGAGGTTTTTCGCTGACCCCCTCGTGATCTACGGGTGTTTCTCCCCTCTACTGTTCTGCATTTCTCCCCTCACAGGCTGCAGCTTCTCTTGGTTTCCTTGTATGGGAAGGTGTGTGTTTTGCATTTGCTTGGCCACGTTGGGAAAACCTTAGGCCTACCGCTCCCAGGCCCCTGGCAAAACCAGTGATTGGACTCACACAGGCACAAAATCACACTCGGACCATTGGGTATGGTAAAACATATAAATGGCTCATTATAAGCCCTTTATTCACACCTTATATATATGAATACATCAAACATATATAGTCAGTTATATAGGAACAAAGAAAAAGAGTTCATCACTGTTAGCAAGACACCTTCATCTTAGCCCGTACAACACTGCTTAGTCCCAGAGCAGGTAGGCAAAGAGATCACGCGCAATAACGGGGTCTGGAGCGGAGCGTCCTCCATCTCAGCGGAACTGCATCACCCGGGGAGTCCAGATTCTAACTGTGTTTTTTTAGGAGAAACCTCTTCTCTTTATGGGGGGCATGACCCCGCCCTTTCGGTTATGACTGCCTTCGGCCGAAAAGCAGATCACAAAAGGAAGGGGGCAAAGAGCAGAAAAAAAACTCAGCTTACCTCTACTCGCATTCTCCCGGGACCCCTTATCACTGCACCTGCAGGACACTCCAACTCCCTCCCTGGCTCATCCTTCAGCAGACAATACAATAACTATTCTCCACAGTAAGTCCACTCAGAAACAATATTTATGTGACCTTGCTTTGCCTTCGCTGCCGGGATGCACGTTTACTCTGCTGAGCCCGCGAAAAACGTAGGCTTTCATTACAGTGATGGGAGATGAATGTCCAAGATAGCTGCTCACCGGCGCTATATTTTCTTAGCTCTTATTTCGCACAAGCATTACAGTGTGACATCAGCGTTTCCGGATGTTGGCTTCCTTCACCATGGTGGTGGTGCTCCCGTTCTCAGCGACCCCATAGTGCTTGGGGACACTGCCTTTGTCGTGAATGGGACTCCTCCCTTGGCATGGTTCTGCAAGCCAGTGCTTCCCACTCTGCAGCAGATCTTCTCCTATCCTTCTGTTATCCGGCTGGTTTTAAGTTCTCTCTGGGATGGAAGGAACAATCCGGTTAGTCCTCAGTCGATGAATGGCTGCACCATATCCATGTCAGAAACAAAGCTTCTCACCTTACTGTGAACCTGTACCTGATGGTCCGGACAGTTCCCATATATACCATAAAGTTGCCAGAGTGTGAAACGCCGGAATGGTGCACATGTTTTGGGCATGTCCAGTGATTGAGAGGTTCTGGGGAGAAGTAGCACATAGGCTGGTGGAAAAGGGAATCAAATTAGTGGTGGAAACAGCGTGGGCATGCCTGATAGGGGGGTTTCCCAGTCCACGTAAACTCAAGCATGTCAGTAAACTAAACGACTTGGCATACATACTTGCAAAGCGGAGAATCGCCATGGGATGGAAGGCATACCATGGACCGAGAATAGAAATATGGTGGAAAGACCTACAGAAATGGGCAGAAGCTGAGACAACAGTATGGCAGGAAGCTAGTAATTCTGGAGGGGAGGAGGAAGCTGAAACCCTGATAGCCTGGAAACATCTAATAGCTACGATATTTGGGCCCACGCAAGACCGGTCAAGCGATCGGGACTCCACTGAGACCACAGGAGAGGAATCCCTACTGCAAGTTGAAGAAATGGAACATGAAGTGGAGTAGGCTCGAATGGGGGGGGGACAAGGGGAGAAGCAGTGGACATGGCATGATGTAAATTTGAAAAGTTGTGATATGCACTGCAAGTTTGGTTTGTGGTGTTGGTTGAAAAATAATTATAAAAATTGTTTAAAAAAAAAAAAAATTGCCAGAGTGTGAGGAAAGGAGAGGGTGGATAGTGTCATTAGGACAGTCCTTGTCCCCAAAGGGGCCGTACCCCCAGTGGGATCCCTCATGGCCTGTTCCCTAGGGAGGGTATTGCATAGCAGGCTCACCTCCCTAGTCCCAAAGAGGGTGGCTCCCCTTTGAAGAGAAAGGACAAACTCTTTTGATTCATCACAACACATACAAACAGAAAAACAAAGTTTCCAAAGTTCATAGCCCCACCTCAAGCACTGATCAAGGAATAACCTTAGTGTAAATTGAGTACTACAAAATAGAAGCAGTAGATTAATAGTTTATCTATTTAATTGTGTGGATAATTAAATCTATATGTTTGAAAACCTGCATTTCATGGGCACCTAGGATCAGTCGGATACTTAATTGTGCAATGTGCCATAAAATAGAGCAACGTCAGCAGTGTCTTGGATCTCAGGCTCCTGTATCACGTACTTCAGTAGACAACTTAATGTTAGGAGGAGTGAATCTCTTCCACTGCTGTGCTATACGATGCTGCAACAATAACAGTCCTGGCACAGCTTAGATGTTGATTTGCCTTTCTTATGCAAGGGCACTTTGCCCGGTGAACACTCCCTTCAGGATCTGAGACAAATAATCTAGTGCAGGGCACCTTAACACTTTGGCAGGATCACAATCCCCCTGCATCTATTTAAAAATAGCCAGGGACATTTCCACCTTGAATATTGGGCAGAGTGTTTGCATATCCACAAGAGTTAAATAAGCTCTGTGTAAACTATTTAATGAGTAAGCTTTAAATGAGCATTCATTGGACCCCTCTTTCATGTGGTGACCTAGTTGCTTCCCCTCTCCATGACCAGCAGGACATCCAAATCCTTCCTCCATGCATCTGTGATTTTACTTTGCAGGGGACATTTAAGGCACGTTAGCTATTTTCAACCTCATAATTCGATCAAGTCCTTTATAGCAATTACAGGTTTGTGCTAAATTGGTAAATCAGGGAAGGGTGGTATCAAATTGCATACCACTACATGAATCTGTCACTTGAGCCCAGTAGGGCTTTCAAAATAGGATTACCCATAATGATATATCCAATATAAAGACGGACAGCACCTTTGCTTTCAAACTGCACTACACATGCCACAGTGTCTTCACTATGGTATGAATGTATCATCATTCTCCAGCATGGGGTCTGGCATGGATTCACATGCTCATGAATATTCCCCGTCATCAGGCTGGGAATCCTCAGTAAAGAAAAAATCAGTTTCAGTTTTGTTTCTGAACTGTCTTTCTACTAGTAACCAATCACTGGTCTCTGGGTCATACTGCCCCTAGCCAATGACTGCCCTCTACCTAAGCCCCTTCTCTGGCAGCCAACTTCAGATTTTTACCACACGTTCAAGTGTTGGGAGTCCTCGTGCTGAGCTCTCTGGCTTTTACTGGATTTTGCGTTTTTTCGAAGAGTTTACTCTTATATTTACGGTCAATCGAGCCTCAAGCTCCACCGACTTTACTTTCCGATCAACGGGGACCCATTTTCTGAATTTGTCTACGCCCCTCAAGGTCATCTTTTCGTCGTGCTTTCCACTTCTCAGAGGATTCCAGAAGATCTTTGAGGCCTACCCTGCGCGGACATGGCCCAGGACAAGGGAAGCATGATGCCTGTTGGATCCAAGCTTTTCAGGAGCTGCCCTGGAAGCGGACTTCAGAACGTCTTTGAGGATGAGCACTCTCTGTGCCTCTACTGCCTTCACAAGGACAAATCACACGTGGAGAAGGACTGTGTGTTTTGTAAGAACGTATCCGTACGGACAATGAAGGATCGTCGTATTCGACTCACCAACTGGCTGGAGGGGAAGAGCCCAGCAGCGGGTGAGAAGAGGAAGAAATCCGAGCGGACTTCTAAGACCTTTGAGGGGCGCTCTGGCAACGGGGGCCCAACAAAAGGCAAAGCACTGCGAGTCCGCAGGCACCGGGAGCGCCGATCGGTCGAGCTCCTCGGCTTCCAGACAGGGCGCAATATCACCGACGCAATCAACCACGAGCCAACGCTCTGGCTCGGTGAAGACGAAGTCGGAGAGCCCGGGTAAGCTTCGGGAGAAGCCCCGGTCGATCCCGACGGAGACAGCTGAGGGGGAGCCAGGCGGTGACCCTCCCCCAAGGTGAAGGCCTCAGGCACGCCCAAGGTCATGAAGGCCCCGATTCACCCGGCTAAGACCTTAATTGAAGGAGTCGTGGCGGCCCTGGCGAAACCTACAGAGGCTTCACCAGTGGAAGCGACTTCAGGGGCTAGAGTTTCCCTGCCACCCCGGAGGGAATCATCTTTTCTGCCTATCGAGAAGACCCCCATGAAACCCCAGCAGGCAGGAGAAAGAGGGGGGGGGCACAGTAGCCATAATGGACACAGATACCACCTCTGAGGATGAGTTGGCGAGCATCCAAAGGATCCTGGACAAGAAGTTCGAGGAATCCAGGGCCCACTGGAAGGATCCCGACGAGGAGCACAACGGGGGGGGCCGATGAGGAAGATAGGGCCGCGGAGGGCCCCACACCCCAACCGTCCATTTGTAGCCGGTGCCCATACCACAGAACAATTCAGGATTTATCCTGATGGCTATCCAGACCCTGTGCGCGGAGATAAGGACAAGGATGTCCTTGCCCCCACCAACGCGACCCAGTGGGGCCTGGTCTGTCGGAGAGCCTGCCTAACAAGCGGAGACGAGTCCATCCTCCTCCCCCCTTCCAGCCTTCACCCCAATTCCTTCCTCTGAGGGATGAGACGGGAACGGAGATGGCAATTACGGGGACGGACGACGACGGTGGTGACAACGGAATGGACCTCCCCTCACCACCCCCCCCCGACAAAATTGGCTCCTTCCATGCCATGATCGAAGAGCCCCGAAGAGCAAACGAAGGAAGGTTTCCTCTACCAATGGCGGGAGGCCAAGAGGAAGACTGTCCTCTCAGTCCCGTTACTGGACGACATCTGGGATGAGGGTCTGGCGCTCCTGAAGAACCCGTCCACGGCTCCTGCTAAGAGAGACTGGTACGAGAAGAAGTACCGGGTCCCGGACTCCGCCCCTATGTGCCTCAGAGCACAGCCTTCCCCGGATTCAGTGGTCTCTGTGGCGGCCAAGAAGAAAGCGGTGGGGGGCGACGGCTTCAACATCCCCACCGGACGGCGAGGGAAAGTAGCTGGAGGCCATGAGACGACGGGTCATCTCGTCGGCGGCAACGATGATTAAAGCGGCCAACGCCCTCGCGATCCTGGCACGCTATGACAGGGCGCTGTGGTTCAAGATCGCTCCCTTGCTGGACTTCCTCCCGTATGACAAGAGAGCTGAGGCCCTGGAAATCCTACAGGAAAGCGAAGTGGCGTTGGACCACGCCATTACGGTGGCCACGGACATGGCCGACACCGGCTTTCGTCAGATGGGCAACTGCGTTTGCCTTCTCCGGCGCGGTTGGCTCAAGGCCACCGACATCCGCCAGGACGTGCAGACCAGGGTTCTGGACATGCCCTTCGATGGAAACAACCGGTTCGGCAAGACAGTGGACGGGTCAATACAGGCCATCAAGTCGGACACTGAGACGGCTCGGGCCTTGGGTGTTCTTCAACGACGATGGCTATCCTTTCGGAACTCCGGAGGCAAGCAAGGTGCCTCCTAAGGATTCGGCGGCGGTTCTTCGATGTACCGCCAAACGGCCCGCTACTTGTCGCAAGAGGCTTACAGAGGACGCGGCAAGACAGGAGGATCCCGTCGTCATCGCCAAGGCAGCAAGGCCGCAACGAAACAGGATTGAACCGCTGTGGCGTCGGGTCCCCACCTGAGCACCCCAGTGGGAGGCCGGCTGGCGAAATTCGTCAGCGTGTGGGAGTCCATCTCCACCGACCGTTGGGTTCTGGATGCCCTGGCCCGCGGGCACACCCTGGAATTTCAAAAGAGGTGTTCCCGTATTCCACCCGTGGCCAGGAAGGAAAACCACGCCCCACGCCCCTCCCCCAAGGGTCTCAGTAATGTTGCTTCCTGTTTTAAGAGTTCTGTTGTAAGTGGAGTAGTAGGATAAATAATTACTCTGTTAGGTCGATAATCATCCACAAATTCTACTATTGCCAAATCATCTGATGTCAGAGGTCTTAGCAACGTTTGCTCTATTAAGGATTTCATCGGGTTCAGGCGTCATCCTTTCTAATAGAAGCCTGTCTTGGTAGCCCCCGTTTCTGGATGTCACTGATCCTCCTCGGTTATTCCTTGACTCACGATCCTGAGAGTTCTCCTCCCTTCTTACCATAGGGCCTGGCAGTTTTTATGGCAAAATTCGGTAAGTTTTGTCTTCTTTAGTCAGGTTGTTGGCACGGCTGGCCTGGTCGAGGACAGACTTGATTGCCTTGGCCGTGTCTGGTCTGGTCTTGGTATAGCTGGAGGTCCCTCTGCTATCATTACTTTTGGTGGGTCTGTTGTGGTATATGGCTTTAATTTGTCCCCTGGTCACTCCCTGAAGGTACTATCCCGTCTCTTTGCCAGTTTACACAAGAATTTGCTTGGGGCAGCCTTGGCTGCCAATCTTTACTTGCAAGCCTATGCTCGTTTGGTTTTTCTATTTGTAGACACGTAGGACCTTTGGGGCCCTTAGACCAATCTGATTTGTCGTCCTTGTCTTTGTTGTCTAATAATTAGTCCTCATTGCTTTCCTCTTCTTCTTTCTCCGTCTCTTCCTCCGAAACATAGTCTGAGATTGAATAAGTTGACATGTCCATCAAGTCAATCGCAGGCCTGCCGGCTTCTTCTATGATGCCGTGGCATTCATCTCTGCTGTCTTGCTCCCCTTCTTGTTGCTGGGTTGGGGTAAGGCAACATAGCGATGTAGGCTTTGTGATCTTCTCTGGGATGGGTGGGATTTTGTTAATTGGGACTGAGATGTTACTGATGAACTTTTTAACCATCATCCCTCTCTGTTTTGCCAGTATTTTCTGTTTTTTTGATTTCTGTGTCGGCTGCAATTTCCCATTGGCCACAGGGGTCGGGAGACTCTTGGTCCTTGGGCTGGATTTAGGTTTCACCTTGTCCTTGTGACTGTTAACACGTTGACTGGATTGGCCTTTGATAAAAATGTAGCATACTTGTTTCAAGTGATTGTGGGGTGAGTCCAAGTTCTTTCCCTGTTCCTTCTGCTTCTTGCCCAACTCGGTGATCTCTGGAGCTTTCTGGTTTGTGATGTTTTTTTTAGAAACTGTGTTTGAGATCGACTCGGGGATCTGGTCAGGCGTCCCTGTCCTCGCCTCCCCTCCTGGTAATTTTAGAGTGGTTGAGTTGGGGCGACTCACTTCCTTCTTTCCTCCCTCCAATGCCCCTGAAGCTCTGGAGTCTATTTCTTCGAATGAGTCATTTGCCACCTCAATTACTTTTTTCGCTGAGGCTCTTGGATTCTGGGGATCAAAGAGTCTTGACATTCAATGTGATTCTTTTTCCTTTATCAAGTGGTCTAGGATTGTGTGGAGTAGACCTGCACGTTTGCCATGTTTGAGTCCATATCTTTTTGTATGCTGTAATGAAGGCTTCCATGAATATCATTTTTGATGTTAGCATGGCCAACATTGTCGTTTGATCCTTCAATTGATCACCTACTTGCTCGTAGAGCTTCACGAAGGGTGCCATAATGGCTGTCAATGTCGTGATAGTTGAAAACTCATTGTCGTTGGCTGGTAATTCATGATTTACGGTGGGCCCCGTGGGGTCGTTGTTCTCCTCGTTCACATCTTGAATTGTTTGAGTAGCTGCCTCTACCCCCCTCTTTTGGCATTGTTGGCGATTTCTTTGGCACGTGGTCGTTAAAACTGAGGTCCCAGTGTGCCTCCTTACACAGAAGTGACCGAGGTGAGTCTATCGCCAATGTGCACCGATTAGTTCCTGGAAATGGGGGGTTATTGAAATGTAAGGTGTCAGCTGCTACTTCAACAGTCCTCGGGGTCTGCGTTATAGTTGAAGGGTTCATGGGGAAGGACAAATTTGGACTTTCTCTCTCCAGCGTTGATGCAGATTCCAGCAAGAGCTGGTCTGGGACCTCTGTTCCTAAGTTGTCCCTAAATCGTACCATGCCCTGTCTGATAGGCGCAGTGCTGAGGTAAGAAAAGTCATTCCTGGGATCTGGGTCGAACCTAGACAGGCCTCTCGGCTTACATATGTCCGTTCTGGATGTTGGTATGGCAGAGCAGCATTTTTCCTAGGGGGCATGGTACGGACTTTGGCCTTCCCGTTGTTAGTAGACCACTGTTTCGATGGATGGGGTTCCCCCCCCCCTCCTATTAATGCTGTTTCTCTGCAGGCCTCGTTCGAGGGGGCCTCTGTTTTGCTCGAGATCAACGACACGGCCCCCCCGCTGCCCCTCTGTCCACCTGGTTGTCCCCTAGGGGGGTCGATTCAGTGGGGCCCGTTGCTGCCTTATTATGGGCACCTCCCCCCTCATTGTCTAATGAGCCCATACAGGTCTCCGATTCATTTAGTGTCCCTCCTTGTGGCTCAATTAGCTTGGACGTGGTTAGGACTGACAATGACTCCTGGAGGGGGTTGTCTATTGTTTTCTTCATGTCCTCGGGTCGACCCTCAGCGATACTGTTAGTCCTCGTCGCAAGCATGGACTTTGTTGTTTCTGTCATTGCTATGACGGCAGGAGACGGCTCGGACGCCAGTGGTTCAGCCATATAGGCTGCAGTGCTTGCTACGATAACCACATTTACTGTCAGGCTCCTGTTGTCTGGCGCAGAGGCAGCACAAACACCTGCCTCCCCGTTGGGTCTTAGCACCTGGAATGTAAAAACCACAGGCCACCTTGACCCGCCGGGGAAAGAGGGTTGCTGACCAGTGTAGCAGCAACATTAAGCACACCGACATTAACTCATGCAGCACGCTTTCCCAAATTATGTGCGTGAACACCAACCCCCTTGCATTATTCTCATGCACCAAAAACTGCACTTAGCTCTGATTGCTGGCTGGTGCCTCCGATCCTCCTGACTTGTTTGTGTGCTCAGCCAAAGTACGCTCAGCCGAAGTACGCTCAGCTTTCACTGCAAAATACCAAAACACATTGTCAGTGCGGGCGAAAACAACTCGTAGTTGACTTCACTCCGAGTTGCCTCAGGAATGTTTTCCCCGCATTCAGTGCGTGGGCAATTAGTCACGGCATTGCCCAAATCATGCAGGGTCTATGTATGGATTCCCAGTTTACAGGGGACTCGTGCGCGATGCTTCTCGTGCCTCTGCCCCAGTTCGCGGTTCGGTACTAAACCGACAATCCCAGCCGAAAGTACAGCCGACAACAAATGCTTCAAAAAGAGAAACTTATCTTTGGTTGTGCGCGGGGCCTGGGGTGTTCAGGCGGGAGCTTATGCCCCGCGTAGGCGTGCCTGCCGGAGCTCGGATGAAACACGTCTTCTCTCCTCTGCGTCCGGAATTGCGAGCGTCGTCCCGATGGCGCGGCTCGCGCATGCGCTTTAGCGCGGGCGTGGCATTTCCTGACAGCAGGCTCGTGCAAGGCACGGCCTGCTGGGAAATGTAGTTCCAAGGCGGCTCTCCATCCCAGGGACTTCTTTCTGCAAAAGGGATGGAGAACCCGCCTTGAGTACTGGGTAGGGTTTTTTAGGGGGGCTAACACCCCTTCTGCAGCCCCCACAGTGGCTGCAGTGGCTGCAATCTGCTTTTTGGCCCCAACACGTGGCCCAGCCCTGACATTTACTGTGTTGACCGGGCATGGTAGGGTCTTGCTCTGGGCACTCGCCGCTTCTGCATCCTCCATGTTGTTGCTGTTTTTTTTTCGTGAGGTGGCGCGGGCCATTTAGACATATCCATCTGCAAAAACGATCTCGAAGGGTAATTCAGTGACCCTGAGCTGGTTACTTCTTTCCGTTCTACAGCTCCGGATTGAGCCTCAATACTAATTGAAACTCCAAGCTTTGTTGGTAAGTTTTGTTGGTGATTTGAGGGTAGAAATTAGACGCGATGACCACAGTAATCCAGCGGTCTTCTCTGCCGAGCCCCTCGAGCCGAACTGTCACGTCCCCCGGTTTCTTAGGGTATTCTTATGCCCAGGGGAGAAGCCTGTGGCGTTTAACTTGGCGTTTGCGGCAACGCCGACGCCGCCACCGGTAATCAACTACATCTCCCAAGAGGACGATGCCCGCCAGGAACCTTTGGAACGCTTTCTACTTCTTTTTGCGTGCGTTCCACGCCTCGATTGCATTTCACTTCCTATAATTGGCCACGCCCCCAACAAGCCGGTGCTCCTAAACCATTGCGTTACGCGAGCTACGCTCTTGGATTAAGTTCCTTCTCCCCTTTTTCCTTGCCTTTCTGGTTCCTGAAATTCTATGTTTACCTTGGACTTTGGACCTTTGTTATCGTCTCCTTGGTTCTGCCTTAGACCTTCGTTTGATCAACTCCCCTGCTCGACCACGGAATACACCTCGGACTGATTTTGGATTCTGCTTCTCATCTCTGGTTTCCGGCCCCCTTCAACCCCGTAGTCTTCAAATCACTCCTGGCCACCCGCTCCCCGAGTGGAGAACCTCACTTCTTGGTTATTGTTGGGACGCTTTGCTGTGCTCATCATTTGTGGGATTATTTGGGACGCTTTGCTGTGCTCATCATTTGTGGGATTATTTGGGACGCTTTGCTGTGCTCATCATTTACTCCGCCCCCTTGGATCTTGAGACACTTGGCTTCACTCCTTGGATAGTGGGACGCTCTGCTGTTTTCTTTGCCTATTTGCTCTTGGAACATTTGATTTTGTTTTCACTCATTGGAATGGGGGACACTCTACTGTTGACATCACCAATCCATCATTGAGGGAAGTCTATGGTCCCCCTTCATTCTAGCCCTGACCTTCACGCACTCCCATTCTTGTGTATTGTCACAAGTAGGTGTTCCGCTGAAGGAAAAGAATACACAGGTAAGCTTGTGGGGCTCGGAGGGGGTAGAGGGACTGGAATTGTCAACAAACGGTATGTAATATTTGCTTTGTTTGTTTTCTTCCCTCTAGCTCCGCTGTGCGTTCTGCCTTTTTGCCTGAGCCCTTGGCCTGACAGGTGTTTCTTTTCCCTGCAAGCTGTGCTCTCAGGAAGGAAGTCTGGATTACTTTAGCGGCATCTAACCCAAGTGATTCCTCAGACTCATCGTGGAACCCTCGAACCGCGACACGAACACTCGGCCAAACACTCTGCCACGCTCCACTTGTGGCAGGTGTTTTGAGCCTTTGGCTCCTCCCTCCTTGCTCCGGTGAGACTGGTAGACAGAGCCAACAGACTCTGGATGCAATGCGGCTCCGATTCAGCGGCACAAACGAGATGGCCCACACTCGACCAAACACTAGTATCGTTCTTGCCGATCCCAGGGGAATGTCTCCCTTCTCCTGGGTTCAAGTTCCTAGTTTGCTGTAACAGTTCTATTCTGTTCAAACAGTCTTGTGTCTCACACCTTATCAGGGGAAACGACTTCCTTTCCCTGATAGTAGACTCCCTTTCCCTGATAGTATACTCCCAAACACTCTGGTACTCCTTCTTGGTGGGTCAGGAAAATGACTCAGTTTTCCTGATGTATGTTTTCAGGTAGCCTTGGAGAATGACTCCCTTGCCAGGTCCCTTTTGACATTACTGCCGGTCTGAGTTTTCTGTTCCTTCAAACAGTCTAGTGGAATGAATCCCTTCCCCAGACCTTCTTGGACTTTACTGCTGTTTCCATCTACCAGGAGAATGACTACCTTCTCCTTGTATCTTGCTCTCAGTTCATCCCTATTAGGGGCTATGGCTACCTCCCCCTGGACTTCTTTCCATCAGGCTTCACTCCTATAACCCAATTCTGGTTTCACCTTTTGTTTAACTTGGCCCACTTGGTGCACTTCCCTGCCAAGTACAGCCATGAGGAAGATGACTCGTATCTCTTTCTGATATTGGGTTCCAGACGCTGGTTTCTCTTTAGCCTCTTCGTATCTTTATCTTGTTATCTTGTTTTCTATCGTTTGGGGTCCTCAACCCTTTTGTGACAGTTGCCTTGGGGCTACCTCCAACATGAGGAAGACATCCTTGAATGCAAAAGTTATACACTCTCACATTGGGGTCCTTGACCCCTCTCTGGTTGTCAGGGTTTTTTTTGGCACGATCACTGTCACAAGGAAGATTTCCTCTTCTGCACAGTTCACTTGCACCTGCTTTTAAATTGGGGACTGGTGCATGCCCCTGTTTTCTCATGTGGCATTATTGGGTTGCCATGACCCTCTTGTGCCCACACCAGTCAGCCCGCTCTCTCACGTACCTTCTGGGCTCTTCTCGCCAGGCTCTGGTCTCTCCTGGGGGCTGCATGGTCCTTGTTCTGCTCTTCAGCGTCTTGCAGCCACTTCTGGGTCGTTGCAGCGACTCTGCAATCTTTGGCTCTTTGCAGTTTCTGCACTCCTTACAGACTGCATGGTCCACCTCCTCCTGGAGCTCGTGCTACTGCCTCGTCAGATTCTAGCAGTCTAATGTGAGACCTGCTAGAGACGTGTCTTATCCTCTGACGACGTCCCGGGCTCCAGCACTTCGAATCTCCCACACCAAACAGCTTCCACGAACGCTGTTGCTTCAGGGGTGGCTTGACATCTTTTAAGTCCCTCGGTTTTAAAGTCCGTACATCTATGTTTCTTCCTGGAAAGCTAGAACTCTCCCGAGTACATGCAAGTGCTCTTCCTGCATCCATTCATTTTCTTCGTGTCAGGACCTGCCTATGAGGTATTCTTTTTAATCTCAGTACTAGAGTCAATAAAGGTTATAATGCTACAATAGCAGATGGAAGTGTTAGCAAGTGAAGGTTGGCTAAAAGAGGGCAAAGACTTTGGGAAGGTTAGGTCGTGAATATTGTGCCTAATTCTACCCAGGTGTTTGTCCTCCTCCTCAGGGGGGAGTGCCTCCCCATGATGTCTTCCCACATTGTACCACACCTAGTGGGACTATCGGGTAGCAGGCTCATCTCCTTGGACTTATGGAAAAGGGCTTCCCCTCGGGGTCAAGTGACAACATCTGATGAATCGTCACATACCCTACCAGCTGACAAGATGCCTTTGGTCAACTTCCCACTGGACAAGGTGTTATTTTATGGGCTAGATACCTCCACCATCAAGTTAAGAAGAGTGCTGAGCGCTCACCTTTTGCTATTTGTACTGATGCTAAACTATCTCCTGACTGCTCCATCTCACCTCTGGCATGGCCATTTATTTTTCTAGCACTAAATGCACTCTTTGCCAGCAGTGCAAGTATTTTGCAAATAACAATAAATAAATACATAGATAACAATATTTGAGCACATACATTGTCTGTATCACAGTATTCATTACACAATGTATTTCTTTGCTTGCAGAAAATGGCAAAATCCTTGTGGGAGTTTTTGGGTTGGGCTCTGTACTCTCAAAGGTTTATCTTTTTTTCCTGTCCTTTTCTTTTTTTTAGTCTTCTGATGAGAAATATGTTAAGAATGCCTACCAGTGGATGGTGCCATTTCTTCATCGCTGTGAGATTCAAACGCCTGGTGTTGCCAATCAACTCATGAAGGAGTATCTTGTAACCCTGGCAAAGGAAGATCTAACATTTCCCTTGAAGGTTTTTCTACACTCAAAACCAGATGTGAGTACACTGTCGTAGTCACTGTTATGCTCATCCTGCCTTCTTTCTTTCTTTACCTATTAAGAACTTTAAAGGGAACATCATCCCTGAAATTCATTCAGTGCTTAGGATTTTTATAAAATCGTATATCAACTTTATTTGCCTTAAATGTTCTTAAATTAATTACTAGAATAGACTTCTCTAGCAAAAACACACAAGCAACTTAGTGATGACTGTTTAAGGTAACAAGTGCTCTCCAACTGTAGCTTTTCCCAAAATCCATGTCAACAGTGATTGCTATTTGGGGGTTGTCCCTGTGTCTCTTAATACTTGAAAACTTTCTTAAATCCCTCCTGCTGCTTCATAAACACACAGCATGCAGTATCTGATTATAAATGTCTTTGTAGCATATATATATATAT
The DNA here is from genome assembly GCF_040938575.1 of Ambystoma mexicanum. Taxonomy (NCBI): domain Eukaryota; kingdom Metazoa; phylum Chordata; class Amphibia; order Caudata; family Ambystomatidae; genus Ambystoma; species Ambystoma mexicanum. Next base: position 412,069,120 of record NC_090927.1, read on the forward strand.
ATGGTTTATTTTCTATGTCGGGATGGTCGGAGGACTTTTAAGTGTCCTACCTAACACTGTGTGCTGTGTTTGCACCTCAAACCTGGGATGTGGAAAGTGCTGGGGAAAGGTGGTGTGGAATTGATCCCTCAGAGCTTTAAAATACTGGCAATGTCTGGTATCCTCCTTCGCCTCCCTATCTTTAGGCCCTGACCCTCCCAAGTACCACTCTCCTTGTGTGTCTCATTGACAAATCACACCATTCCCATGCCTAAGGGCCCTTTTCTATTCCCTCCTTCTGCTTTCCACCTCCTTGATGCTCTGCTGCATGCTTTGTACTTTCACACCTTCTCTGCTTACACTCCTCTCTCACCAGGCCTTTAATTTGAGGCCAGAAAGTAGCAACATTAACTGCCAAATCCTTATCTTTATGTGGCAACTGTTTTTACTTTTTTGCATTCCTATTAATATATAAAACTTTCATTTTTACATATAATGCTACATGGTTACTTGTCTGTACTATTTGTGAGCTTGTGTGGCAAGAGATGTAGTGTACAAATTACACGTGGCATATGTTTGATGAAGGATAGTGCACGTCGTCTGTTCTGTACAGTGTCCTGGCTTTCACTTTGCCAGCATTTCGCCGGTGCTTCCAAATCAAATTGATTTGTCCAAGGTGTTTCCTCCTTACCGATTAGGCCACATCTGAGCGTGGCATGGCCAGTGAGTCTAGGCTTTACCAACCCAATCTAATTCTGCAATTATGCTAGAGGTGTCTGGTTCAGTTATTTATAATTGTTTTAATACTTCTTTTTATTAGTTTTCAACAAGCAAATACAAGTGGTACAGATACAACTCCAATGTAACCTCCTTGGTCCCACCTCACCCCGGGGTCTGTGAGGGCATATGTCCGGTAGGGGCCAAAGGTTCGCTCAGCCATATCGGCATAATTCCAATAATTTCAGGCTTTGGGAGCTCCTTTGCACTCTGAAATCCTCCTTTAGAAAGATTAGGACCTCTGCCCAGTCTCTGGAGAAGTAGGGTAAGATATTATTCATGGCGTACGTTGCCCATTCCAGCGCCACAACATCCCAAACCTTCCGATACCAATCTTGGAGCATAGGGATGGCGTCACCCTAACACCTCTGTCAAATTAACAGCATGGCGGCCAAGGTTAGCCTCGTCCTCGCTTTCCTGCGCCCCCAGCTCTCCCCCACCTGTGTCATCATCCTGCCTCAATAGGACCTCTCCTCCGGTGGTATGGCCTCCTTGTCCCCAAAGGCCTCGGCCTGAGCCCTCTTGTTCCTCCCTCTGATAGAGCTCAAGCTTAGGGCATCTCCACCAAATATGAGACCACGTGCCCTCCTCACCACACCCCCCTCCAACATTCTCACGAGGTCCCAGGGTATATTTTGTGGAGTCAAGCCGGGGAATAGTGCCACCTATAGAACAGCTTGTACCAGAATTCCTTTAACTGGGTACCTTAGGTATCCTTTTCCATAATCTCTCCCACACTCCCCTAGACAGGTCTCTCCCCATCGTTCCCTCCCACCGTCCCATATAGGGCCAGGCCGCCCGGGGAATAGCCTTCTCCAGGATTTTGTACGGATTGGAAATGAGTCCCCTAGAACTGTCCTCTGTCAAAAGGAATTTTTCAAACTGGTTAAAGTTGCGGCAGGCTGCCGCTTTGACCTTTGGTTCCAGAAGCCAATGCTGCAACTGAAAATACCTGAGCCTTTCAATTTCACCCACCTCGAAGCACTGTTTGCACTCTGTAAATGGCACAATAGTAGTTCCTTGGAACATGTCCCATAGTTTTCTGCACCCCCCCTCCCGAGATTTTTTAAATGACCATGCTTCTGTCCCAGGTGAGAAGTCTGGATTATTGAATATGGGAGTAAATGAGGACAGGAATGTCGTGATCTCATATTTCACTGCTATTTTGTCCCATGTTTCCGCCACTAGTCTAGTGAGATCGCTTGTGTACATGTGCTTTGGCCTATGCTGTCGCAGCAGCCACAGCACTGCCTCCAGGTCGTGCTTCACCACTGCCCGATCCATTGCTACCCACCGATTCCCCACTTTCCCCGTGAACCATTCCCATATGACCCGCAATTGCGATGCCTCATAGTGCAATATGAAGTTCGGGAGCGCCATCCCTTGTTCCCCCCTCAGGGATGTCAGTAAAGCTCAACTGATCCTTGCTCTCTTGCCCTCCCATATAAAATCACCCGTTGCTTTCCTAAGCTTGCAAAAAAAAGTATTTGTAACTGGCACCTGGAGTGCTTGAAATAGGTAGAACAGTCTCGGGAGCATCACCATCTTCACCGCTGCCATTCTACCCATCCAGGAGATCTTAAGCGCCATCCACTTTAGGAGGTCCTCCTTAATGGTTGCCAGCATGGGCGCGTATTTGGCTGCATACCAACCCACAAAATTTGGAGTGATCCTAATTACCAAGTATTTGATCCCCTGGGCTCCATATGAATGTTGATTCAGCATTCAACCCCACCACTTCCCCGCCCTTAACCGTGAGGTTCAATAGTTGTGATTTATTCATGTTGATCTTGTGGCCTGAGGCCACCCTCAAGTCCGATAGGATTTCCCTACTTGCCCTCAACGATTTCCCTGGGCGTGCCAGAGTTAAGAGTGTATTATCTGCAAAGGCTTCTACCTTATGCTGTATTCCTCCAAATGGTATCCCATGCATCTCATCTGATTCCCTTATTCCAGCAATGGTTCTAGGTATATGGCATATAACAAAGGTGAGCGGGGACATCCCTGCTTGGTCCCCCTGCTCAGTTGAATACCACTGGTCATTGACCCGTTAATCAGGAGACGTGCCATTGGGTAGATGTAATTTGCCTGAACCATTCGCAGGAAACTCTCCCAAACCCATCTTTTCCATCACACGAAATAGAAAAGGCCACTCCACTCAATCAAAGGCCTTCTCAGCATTGAGGGACAGTAGGACTGCGGGAACTGAGGATTTATTTACCTTTTCTACCAGATGCGCTAACCGTCTTATATTGTTCGAAAGTCTGCCGCCCCTGTATATAGCCAGACTGATCTGGATGGGTTAGAGTGGGTAGCACTCCTCCCAATCTGTTGGCCTGAATTTTTGTGTCAATTTTTGCATCCACATTTATTAGCGCTAATGGTCTATATGATGTGCACTTCATATGATGTTTATTGGGCTTGGGGAGGAGAATAATTTTTGCCTCCTCCATTGACGCCAAAATTCTGCCCGACTCCTGGAAGTGGTTAAATAAGCTAGTCAGTTGTGGGACCAATAAACCCGCAAATGTCTTATGTTAATTAGCTGTAAAACCATCCGGTCCTGGGGGAGGGTTGTCCCTTATAACCCTCCGGATCTCTTCTTCTGTGATCTCCTGCCCTAGTTGCTTGCTTTCCTCCTCCCCTACTTTGGGAAGGCAGATCCTTTCCAGAATGTCCGCCTGTGCTTTATCTGTCGGGTTCTGGGACATGTATAGGTTCTTATAATAGTTGACAAAGCACTCCTGAATCTTCTCTGTGCAGGTATGGCGCGACCCTTGATCATCTATTATAGCAGTGATATTATTTTTACTGGATGCCCCCCTAAGAAGTTTTGCTATTAACATGTTGGCTTTATTCGCTTTAGCATAAATAATTTCAGTGGTCTCCAAATTCTGTAAGCCAAACTGCATTGCTACATCACTTGTTTCCTCTCAAGCTCAGGCCAATGTATTCAACACCTTTTTTGAGGAAAAGATTGTAGCAATACAGAAGAGTATTGAGACCTCAAGGGATGGGGGGACCCACAGGCTGATGTTGTGGTCCCAGTCAACTGGGTTTATGAGGAAAGCTTCAGATTTCTACCCGTGACTGAGGAATTGATATATTCCCTCATTCTACAACTTAAGCCTTCCAATAGTCTGGCTTTTGTGCTACTTGCCTGAACTGCTAGGCAGCTAGCACTAAACATCACACCTTTTATTACTACGTTTGTGAACAAATCTTTGACTCAAGGCCGGGTTCCGGATGCATTAAGAAATACAATAGTGAAATCCCTTCTAAAAAAAACAAGCATTGATTCGGCTGTTTTAAAGAACTACCAGCCATTTGCTTGTCTGATCTGGCCTGCAAAAGTGTTGGATAAAGTTATCACTTCCCAATTTCAAGCTTTCGTGGCCAAAGAGGGATTGTTGGATGAACTCCAATCGGGATGTCTGCCAAGGCACGGGACCGAGACCGTGCTGTTGGCAGTGCATGACGAGCTGCTGGAGATTGCGGATGATGGCGGATCAACCCTTTTGTCGATGCTGGACCTTTCTGCAGCCTTCCATACAGTGGATCATGAAATTTTGTTGGACTGTCTCATGAGAGTAGGAGAGGTCTCTGGACAGGCTTTGGAATAGTTTAGATCCTTCGTGGCAGACAGATGCCAGCGGCTAGTATTCAGGGGTTATACTTCTGAAGCTATCATTCTTAGATGTCAGGTCGACCAGGGATCTTCACTTTCCCCTTTAATTTTTAACCTCTAAATGCGCCCAATCCTGAATAAAGTGAGGTGTCACGGTTTGAGCTTTAACTCATATGCTGACAATACCCAAATCTATATTGAAACCAAGAACAGGAAACAGGGCCAAATGAGTGATATGGAAATGGGAAAACAGGAAGTGAGTGGAGGAGGCGGAGAGAGGAGCAGAGCATGGAAGGGAATAGGAGAAGGTGGAAGCACTGGGAGTCATGGGGGGAGGGTACCCTTGAAGGGTAACCATTCAATTAGTCGACACATAACGTGAGGGGTATCAACACCTCTCTCAAAAGGGAAAAACGGGGCCTGTTTACTAGGAAACACACCCAGGCGTGCTGGCGATACAGGAGACCCGCCTTCAGAGGAAATATCAGACACGATTAAAATTGAAGGGCTACTCAAGTATTTCTCATACATCAAACCCGACGAAGAAGTGCGAAGTGGCATTAGCTATTAGGGATGGGCTAGACTTCAGGATCAAAGCCTCCCGGGCAGGTAAAGGAGGAAGATATATAATTGTGGAGGGGGAATACGCAGGGGCGTATTTACCAGAGTCAATATGTGTCTGGCCGATATCAATCGTTGGATGGCCAACAACCAGCTCCAACTTAACGCAGCAAAAACTGAGATCATTTTGCTCGGACCAAAGCAGCGAGTTGTGAATGCCAAGGCCTCTTTCTCTCCCCATTTTGTTGAGGAGAAGCTACAATTAGCTCAAGAAATCAAGAACTTCGGCTGTGTCTGGCAAGAGAACCTCATCAGTGAAGCCCAGGTGGGGATGAAGGTTAAGTCAGTTCACTACTCGTTGTGGATGCTCAGGAATGTATTGCCATTTCTACCACCAGAAAATCTTGCAGATGTTTTGGGGGCTATGACGAACACCCACCTGGATTATTGCAACAGTCTGATGGTGGGCATACCGGCCAAGTAGATACACAGACTGTAGAAGGCTCTGAATGCTGCAGTTAGATTGGTGTGGCAGCAGAGAAAAAAGGACCAAGTCTCACCGTTCCGCAGATCTCTGCATTGGCTGGCAGTTGAGGACCAAATTCAATTTAAAGTGGCCTGTTTAATTTACAAATGTGTTAATGGACTTTCCCCAGAGTATCTCAGTGCTAAAGTCTGTCGCTACTATCCTGCCAGAGCATTACTGTCAGAAGATAAGCTTCTGCTGAATAGTGTACGCACCAAATCTGTCTCCAGAGGTGATCGGAGATTTGGAGTTTTCGGACCAAAACTTTGGAACAGCCTCCCTGTGGAAATTAGATCTTGGCAGTCACTATCCCGATCTAGGAAAGACTTTAAAACCCACCTATTTAAATAGATTTGTTTGGCTCATAGACCACATTCGCATATGTTTTGTTTAGCAACTCACCCGAGGCTTGTGTTCATCTGAGCCTGTATGTAGTTAAGTCGTGTTGGGAGTGTGCTACAAATGCTCAAAATCAAATAAAATCGCTGGTGAACAAACAATAACAACCTTTCTACCTTCTTGGTCCTTAAGACATTGAGCTGGCCCACTGCTTGATGATATTCCCTCAATGTTTTCCTATAAGGGGTTTTCACGGCCTGTGTCCTACTAACCTCAGCTTCGGCCTCTAGTTGGGTTTCAAGGGCGTTTAGTTCACTATCCCTTTGTGCTTTTAGGGCGATGAACACCCACATAATCGTAGCTCTGAACACGTCCCAACGAACACTCTCACCTGTGTCTGAGGCATTATTGAGGGCAAAACATTCTCTAATCCTATCCTCCACTTCTCCCCTAATAACCGGCTCCCGCAGAAGCTCTCCCGGTACCCTCCAACCCCACTGCCCGGGCAGCTACAAGTCCAATGTGACCACTGAGTGGTCTGCGATCCCTAATCGGCCCACCTCAATTCCTGACACTGCACCCAATATGGGGACTGACACCAAAATGTATTTGTATACGGGATTGTGTCCTGTGTACATTGGAGAAAAAGGAAAAGCCTTCCTTATTCCCCTGCACACTGCTCCATACATCCCGTAGTCCAAGCGCTTCAAACCTATCCCTCAGCGAGGCCGATGCCACTGCCCCTTCCCTCCAACCCCCCACACAGGCACTCCTGTCCAGTTCCCTGGTTCATGCTAAGTTGAAATTTCCCACCAGTAGTAGTATGTTGCCTTGAGCAAACCCTTCTAGAACCTCCAACAATTCCCTCAGAATCCTCTTTCCCCACATTTGGGGCGTTGATGGACTCCAGTGTGTATGTTGCCCCTGCGTATTCCCCCTCCACAATTATATATCTTCCTCCTTTACCTGCCCGGGAGGCTTTGATCCTGAAGTCTAGCCCATCCCTAATAGCTAATGCCACTTCGAACTTCTTCGTCGGGTTTGATGTATGAGAAATACTTGAGTAGCCCTTCAATTTTAATCGTGTCTGATATTTCCTCTGAAGGCGGGTCTCCTGTATCGCCAGCACGCCTGGGTGTGTTTCCTAGTAAACAGGCCCCGTTTTTCCCTTTTGAGAGAGGTGTTGATGCCCCTCACGTTATGTGTCGACTAATTGAATGGTTACCCTTCAAGGGTACCCTCCCCCCATGACTCCCAGTGCTTCCACCTTCTCCTATTCCCTTCCATGCTCTGCTCCTCTCTCCGCCTCCTCCACTCACTTCCTGTTTTCCCATTTCCCTATCACTCATTTGGCCCTGTTTCCCCCCCCCCCCACTTGACCCACCCCCACCCCCACCTCCCTAGTTCCCCCCTGCTCCTTCCCTGCACCCCCACTCCCCCAACTTGGTGATGTCAACCCCCCACCCCCATCCACCCTCCACTCTTCTTGTTCCCCCCGGGACGTTACCGCCCTAACTTATATCATGATGGCATGTCCTCTGATGCTCCTACTGCCCAAACCAAGCTTTCGTTGTCCGCCGCCCCTTTTAAATTTGGTCAAGATATCATTCCTCCTCCATTGTTATTACCCATCAATCTTCCTTTCACCCCTAAATTCCCCCCCTAGTACCCCTCGCCCCCCCGGCTTGGGTTGTGGGCTTTTCGCCTGCATCCTTCTCCCACTGTTGTCCATTCCCATATGCAAGGTCTTGACCGATTCTCCGTCTGGGGGAGGTGGTCTTCCTAGAGTCCCTGTGTCGTATCCAGCTGTAGAAGGTCTCCTCCCTCCTGCTCGGCTGTAATGTGTTTTTGGGCCGCTTTCCATTCGAATACCAGGATAAAGCGGAATGTCCATTTGTGGTGGATTCCTTTACTGGTCAGCTTCCTTACCACCAGTCCCATCTGCCCCCTCTTGAGCAATGTGCTCTGGCCAAATCCTGAAACAGGGCTATTTTGGTGCCTTTATATATAATAGGCTCCTGCCCCCTCGCAGGACTGCTTCCTTTTGCGTGTATCTTGAAAATGCTGCCAGCACGTCCCTCGGCTTGCCATTGGGGCCCCAAGCTGTCCTGCCGGATCTGTGGATTCTATCCAGTTTTTCTGGGCTGGTATCTCCCAGGAGGTCAGCGAATATCCCCTGAATCTCCCCCTTTAAGTCCCTATCTGTAAGAGCTTCGGGGAGGTTTTTTTTACCCTTATATTAATTCTCCTTCAGCAATTCTCCATGTCCTCCATCTGCATTTCCAGGTTTTGTGTGGCTACCTGGAGCTGCTCTATTGCTCCCCCCCTGTGCCGTCATGTCTTTGCATACCTCTTGTAGTCCCTTTCCCAGAAGATCCGTCTTTTCCCCTAGCTAACCAACCTCCTGTCTTATTTCCGTTAGAGCCATGTTAAGGTCCGATCTCATAAACTGAAATTGTTCCTGGAATGTTTTAGTCAATGTCGTTGGGAGGACATCATGTCATTATGGAGATCCTGCCTTGAAATGGGTCCAAAAGGCTCCGTCCCATTGGGCTCCTTTTGCTCTGACATTTCTTGGGGCCCTTTGCCAGGACCTATAACCTATGTCGGGGACCCACATGGTAGGGATGGTGCTCTGTCCACCGCTCCTGCCGCCTATTTTGAGAACTTTGCATTAGATGATTTGGAAGTCTGTCTTTGGACCCCCGGCCAACCTTCCTTCCTCCCGGTGCCCTCACCGATGATCAATACTCTTGTGCCGGGCCTTCTTATACCTTATTTCTTGTTATTGAGATGGGCAGACAGGTCTCCCCACGTTGTCTGCTTTATACTTTGTATATCCTCCTGTCGGGGTCTCACCCTCTGGGTGCCCTTAAATGGGTATGTTCTACCCGTGCGCCTCAGGGTCTCTGCGCGGTTTCCTCTCCCTGGGGCTGTGGCTAGGGTGCCACCCGGGTACCGCATCTTGTAGCTTCCCCCCTTTGGGTGTCTCACCTTCTCATCTGTGCTCTGCTCCTTTCCTCGTCTCCTGCAAATCTTGCCTCCTTCTGGCACTGCGGTCCGTGCTGCTTCTAGTCTTCGGGCCGTTCCCCTCTTTCCTTCGTCGCTGGTGTTCTTCTGCCAGCAGGGATGCCTATCTCCCCGCCGCCACTTGGGAAGCAGTGGAGAGGAAGGGACGGGCCTGATTGAGTCCTCTCCGGTCCCCCTCTCCTAGCCGCGAGCCTCTTCTCTTCTTGCACTGCCTTCCCGGGGGGCCCGCTTCTCCTCTGCTCAGTGTCCGGTAATGTGTTTTTGGTGCCTCTGTTAAGCCGCCGCCGCTCTTGCAGGGTCCCAGGCAGCAGGGCATCCTCGCTCCTACCACCCATGCGGCGATGCACACCTTACTGCAGCTCGACACTGCACTGTTTTGCACACTAGTTACAGTGCGGCTTTGCTGTTTGCATCCTTCTGCCGGTTCCTGTGCGGGAGCCCGCCAGTTCTCTGTGCAGGGCCCCAGGCAGCTGGGCGATCTCGAGTGCTCGCTCTTACCGCCCACACTGCGGCTCCATACTGCACTGCTTTGCACACTAGTTCTAGTGCAGCCTTGCCGCTTACTATGTCCTGCCGGTTTGTTTGCAGGAGCCCGCCAGTTCTCTGAGCTTCCCTCTGCCCGACTGTAGGTTTTCTCGGCTCTGGGGTGGTGGAGAAGCCTTTAAACCTTACAGGGCTTGCGGAGCGGCTGCTGACATGTCACCTAGTGTCGGCGGCCATCTTGGAATCCTGGTTCAGTTTTTTGATAATACTTACTGATAACATATAGCCTGTTTGTTCAGTGCTTGTACAATTTCAAAGGTAAGGGAGCGAGTATTCACAGATAGTGGTTTGGTCTGTATTATACAATTTGGCCAAATATAGATAACAAGATATAGTAATTTGACAAAGAGCAAATCATTTGACCTGATAGTTTGAGTAGATCCTGCTGCAGGGTTTCTAAGCTATGTTGCAGGTACTGAACAAGGTGCTTAAACGACTGTGTTTGTTTATGTATGTTGGGACACAGTGTTATGTAGACAAAAATGTGATGGTTAAAAAACTTTAAACTAATTATGGCTAATTATAACTACTGGAAGCTCCATTGGCCTGCATTCCATTTGATTGTTTTTAACATTCTTTGCCATTACAGAAGAGAACCAATCATATGCAAAACGATCTTCACCCTGCAACAAGTGGTAGCAATCCAGCTGAAACTGCCAGGCACATCCCAGCTGCATGCAAACGCAAGCATTCTTGGAATAGATCAAAGGAGCAAGCAACTTCAGACATGTTTTGGTGGGGGTTTTCCCAGATATGGATTTCCTGCTGGATGTGTCTAGGGGATAATGTTGCACTCATTTATGCGGCCTGTCAAGTCCAAATATATCTGAGATTGCTTGTTTACTGTGGGAAGGGGTCATGGGCATCTCTGTATTCTGAGAGAGCACGGTAGGCAGGTGGAGAAATCGTCCTCCGAAGGGCCATGGAACCTCTTCATCCTTAACACAGGACACTGTCCAACCTTCGGCATAGCTTCAGCTGCCCCACTTGAACTACACCGTATTGGTGTGCTTGCAAGCACCACTGTGGTTCAAAGATCCAAGCCTACCCTGTATGAGACCAGAACAAAGTGGAAAAAGGTAATCAAACAGCTTTTATCAGCCCTTAATCTCTCATCAGGGGCATTATTGATGCTTGAGGATGAACACATCCTACAATGTCCTTGTTCTAATCAGTAAACAGTCCCCCACATATTATCGGCCTATCTGTTGCAGATGTTGCTTAGTCAGTCCACTGATTAAGAGTACAGTGCACTTGAGACTAAAATGGGACGGATGCTGTTGCACCACTGGCACAGTTGACTTTTTGAAAATTCCATCAGTAAAGACATAGCTTTGTCCAGGTAATGAAATTCCTTCAGGGGCCTTGCAACTTAACATGCCATATTTTTTTATGTGGTCAGTAGTGCCCGTAGTTAAGCACTTTTCCCCTGGCTGCCTATGTTACAGATAAACATACAATGTACAGTAAAAAACAAAGGATGGTCCACCCGTGAACATCTGACTTTTCTGGCCTGAAACCCAGCCCGGCAATCCCACTTTGGACATTTAATGCACAAAAGGTGTAACATTGGTGCTTGGCATTGGCATCCTCATTTTTTGGAACTACCAAATTATCAGGCATGCCTCGAGTGAGTCGCTTCTGCATTCTTCCTCCATGGCTTGCCTCTGAGGCCCTCGAGCCCCCTGGCCATTGTCACTGTTGAACAGTAAGGAAGTGGCTTACTGATGTAGCAGAGTGACAGATTTCTCCTGATGGTCCTTGCAACATGGCATTTCCCCAAAATGGGGCTTCTGCGTTCTCTCTCTGAGATGTGCTCTTAATGACAGCAAATATCTGACATTATTGGCATAACTAATTAGAAGAGAGCTAAATGGTGAAGTGTTGTTGTCACAAGTCCCCACCGCTGCACTGCCCTATACCCCTTCTTTATCAAGAACCCTTCCCAGCAACATATGATTGAGCCCCTACTTTGCTGTCTGTAGATGACTCATCTAGCTCAAAGTCTCTGTTCATGGGTGTCGCCTCACTGCTGCAGAATCTTGACTCTGTATTATCTGGCCACCCCCTTCTGGTTCATAAAACAATGTGTTTACATCAATGGTTTGCATGCTGTTCAAGCTGTCCACACCCATTTCCAGAGTCTGGTCTACTCATAGGGGTTGGATTCATAGGTCCTGCCACAAATGCATATGAGGAGCCACTGTGCACAACCTAGCATCCAGTTTAGGGGGGATAATACGGTTTGGTTCCGTGTGTCACTGTGGAAAGGAGGAGAAACCGTTCTGTACCCAACTTATGTGACTTTGGAAACTTCAGTGAAAATGCCTGGACACAGTAGAGCTCCAACCGATATTCACCTCAGCCGCAGCATTTCATCGAAGGCAGATTTTCAGCTGGCTACTTGCCATTCTTAAATTTGATTCTTGACTTTCACTCACCTGAATTCTTCCCCTCTGCTCCTCGCTGCTCACTAATCTTGTGCTTCACCAGCACCTCCTCGCTGCAAAGCCATATTCTTGTTCCTCCACCCTTCCCAGGGTCACCGTTTCTAGGCTCTGGGTTTACCGCTAGAATCTCCACCACCTCTGTCTTCTTTGGTCATGTATTATTAACCTGTCCTCCAACCACCACCTTAAAGCATTTTTCATGCATTCCTTATCCTCGGCTCACCTTGCAACCTCCTCCTTGCTACACTTCTCTGTCCCCCTATGTCTCTTCCAACCATCTCCACCGACTCATGTTACACTCTTACTCTTATATTCCGGTATTCCACCTTTCCTACTTATTCTTCTCCAACTCTGGACACCTTTTCCCAATGTCCTCTCTTCCTTCTGCTCCAACTTCTCCAACGCTTCTTCTCCACCTAGAGACGTTCACCCTACATCTCCAAATCTCCCCTTCAGTGCTATACTGGTTGCTGCCCTTATATAGGGCTGCCACTGAATATTTGTAGCTTTGTTTGCTGGAGGGATCGTGTGAGGTGTCATACTCTGTTGCAGAGATGTTTTGTAGTTCTGATTTCCTGCAAGAAGTCTTTAAGTAGGGCAGCCACCACCACATTCCAGAAGGTTCTCTCTCCTTTTGCCAGCAGGTTAGTTTGGATGCTGTGACCACTTCGGAGTGTATGTGGGAAGTCCAACTAACAGATCCCTTTTTATGTGGCTCGGTGATTGTGTTTTATTCATTTATTTTAGAGTGGGGAGGGGATGTACTCTCTTCTGCCACACTGGTTGCTAAAGAGGCCAGGGTTACATGTTTGCCAAGGCTGTCTTCTTGGGTAGCTGGAAAGCACTCCTGCGGGTTACTCCAGTCCTCCCCATAGTTTCATGCACCAAAACCTGTAAGAGCACTTTCCTCGTCTGGTCCTAGTTTTCCCTCAGTGGAAGAGGGGGACCACGGGAGACGTACTTCTCATTTTGGATTACCAGCCACGTCAAAACACCTTGAGCTGGGTGCATCCCCCTCGTATTCTCTTTGGCTTCAGGGACATGGCAAGACTACTCTGTAGCTTGCCCCTGTGTAGATCTGAGGGCAGCAATGCAGAATTCAGTCCAGGTTTGACTTTTGATCCTAAGGGATCAAAGGAAAACATGGTCACAGTTCATTTTGCATATGTTGTTTTAAGGATGTTGGTTGACCTCTGTTTTGATCTTTCTTTTTTTAATCATGAAAAATGTGATCTTCCTTGTGTGAAGTATTCTGCGGATCCCTAACTCAACCCCTGCATCCATTCTCCTCCCAGGTGGCCTGGGGAAGGCAGACGCTTCCTGATCCCAACCCTGGGGGTGGTGTACTGCAGGACTGCACGAGGATCACTTGGGAGGAGACAGGGCCCTGGGTGGTGAGGAGATTCTGTGGGATGAGACCTAGTATTTTTCCTCTGATAGGAAGGTTCTTACCACTGTGCCTAAAAAGGTTATGGCTTATTGTAATTTTAATGTCTATCAACCTCATATTAGATCAAAAGTTGTGAAGCCTAAGGTTATAAAATCAGAACAAACTATATCGAAAGAATGCTCCTTTTTGGTACCACACACTAAATACCTTCCTCAATCCAAAGGGTACAATGTGAAGGATTTTGGAAATGTTCTCTTCACTAAACCATGTTCCTCTGTGATAACTAATTCTCATAGCCCCTCTGTTAAAAGCATTAACAGAGAGCATTAAGGGAATTAAATCTACCCTTGCAAATAATGCAAAAGTGGAAAAACCTAACTTTATTGGAAAAAAAACTACAAGTCCCAGAATCCTAGAGGTACTGAGACGAGGAAGAGGGCTGAAGAGGCATGTAGACGTAGCAGTCAGGCAATTAAGGCTAATAGCCCACACCTGAAGCCAATCATGAAGGTGCTGGAATGAGAGCTGAAAGACTGGCTGTAGCAGTAGCAGCAGAGAAGAAGCACAAGGCTGGCAAATTACAAGGAAGTGGAAGAACAGAAGGGATATCGGAACGTGGCGACAGCAGATTTCACCTGCAAGTTCTGAGAGTCCTGTTCTCCCAAACCCTGAAGTGCAGAGGCTGTACAGTGGAAGATGTGCAGGAGACTGTGTTTTCCACAAGTGAGTTTGATTGCCGTGATTGCAAAGCTGTGAACGTGCAAGAGACTAAGGCCAGAAGCAGAAGACAAGCCGAGGATCTCAGGAGGAAAGGGAACTCCCAAATCAAGTGGCCGGACCAAAGACATCCGTGCTGGAGAAGGGTGTGGGTCCCCAGTGAGCCAGAAAGCAGTAGAGGAAGTTGGGAAAGCAGTACAACCCGCAAAACCAGTGTCTATGAAGCCAGTGAGTGAAGCACAGCATTCAAATGCACTGTGCGTACCTTCCCGGTAACTCTAGCCAGCTCCTAAGTGACTCGCGTATTGTTAAATGCGAGTGAAAGCTGTTCGTTATACCTGAAGTCTAGTTAACAATTACATTGTAGCACTCGCTTATACCGTGAACTCACATGAGAAGCTAAAGTAATTGAAAACCCATTGTTGACTGCTGCTGTATAAGGGAGGGGTCGCGCTTGCCCAATTAAGAAGAGGGAATGCTTTTTAAAACATTGCAGGTTACAAAGAGTGAAAACTACATGAAAAGAAAGTCACGTGTGCCTAATTATAATTACCAAAGGAAGTCATAACTTCATCCTTGCCGTTGCACGGGCATACAATTCTTTATTGAACTTTAAAACCTTGAAATCCATTTTAAAGAGAGGTTTCGTGTGCCTGATTGTGTTTTCACTTAAGACTGAACCCTATACTGTATCCAGAAGTGACATTCTTTCCATCTCTAAGAACTAAACAGTCAATTATGAAGTGAAGAACACACATTATCCAAGCCAAGAGGCATCTCCTTTTATAGTGAAACCAGTCTTGCCAAGAGTTAGAGTTGCCATCCAACTACCCAGTGAAGTTGTTAACACTCAAGTGGCCTAAGATACAAGTGTGCCATTGTTACTTGAAGTTGAGGGAGTGGCACCAAACCAAGGCTTCTGGGTAATTACTGGGCTGAACTGGTAGAAAGGTATGAGTAAAGCTAGGGAAGGGGAACTGATTGCTTGTGAAGAATAGTTTGAAGTAAATACAACCTGTGGTGCTTAAGACTGCTAAAGGCAGAAAGAAGTGCTTGGTCTTGTGGGATATATTGACCCACTCAACTGCCTTGCCCTACATCACTAAGCTGCATTTGCGCAGAAACAACCACAAAAGGGTTGCACTGGCACCTGTGAGCGCCATGGCTCAAAACTGCGTTTTGCAACAAGAAAAATGGCTGCACCGTCCTGCCAAGCACACATCGGGCAGGATGGAACCGGGGGGGGGGGGGGGCCCATTGAAGGAGATTGCCAATGTGTTCCGACATAAACAAAAGGAAGACAGTGGGAAAAAAACAGCGTGGCTTTGCTGCAAAAGCCAAAATCTCCATTGAAAAGAAACCCTTTTCCACCTTTAAAAAATGCGGCTGTGATGCTAATTCCCTCTGTTCCTTAAAGCCACTGTGACTAATAAGCCCTACCAAGCCCTGTGTGTTTCACTGTGCCTCAGAAAAACCAGGTATGATTCTGAATTGACAAGCCCAGTCAAACCAACTAAAAGGAAATCAACCAGGAACCTTACTTTTACTCACACGGGAAACACGGTCATTTTCCTTGCAAAAGTATCCAAAACTCAACTGTTCAGAGAGAGACTCTAACAAGCTGAGCCATGCCTGCTTCAATGTATCCGGGTTTCAGACCAACTCCAGCACTTCAAGAGAATAACTATAGCTGCAAGGCAGTGTGTGAATCTGCTGGAGATGAAAAACTGAATTTAAGATGGAAAGGCCAGGGCTTTTGCAAATATAAAGAAAAACAAATGCCTGTGTTTTGAAACAGTACTCTGGTGAATGAAAGCCTGCCAGTCTTTAGCAATATCAAGGGGTTTGTTGATGGTGAGATTATATAACATGGGTTATTTTATTCAACCGGCTTGCTTTAATTCTGGATCTAAGATCAGAAATTAAAAGGTTAAAAATATGGTGGCTGGAGCAGCAAGTTGAAAAACAGGTTTTCTGCTTGGAGGGATGGCACTAAAAGGAGGGCTCTCTCTCGGCAGATACTGACAACCCCCTGATAATTACGGGGTTGAACAGACTTTGGTCTCTGCTGGGACCCAAACAACGAAGCTCCCAGGGAAGAAAGTCGCAAGTGTGAAGGGGCAATATAACTTAAGTTGAGCGAGAAACCCCCACCATGCTCTAAAGGAAATGACAGTTGGCAGCAGTGAAGGACAGAGAAAAAATGGACCCAGGAACAAAGAGACTGCCGTTTTTCCCCAAAGACTATTGCAGGAATACACTTAAAAGACTTCTATCTTTGCAGCAAGACTTTGAAAAATTGTAAAAATGTCAGTTTTAAAATGATTTTTGTGCTTTCTTTTGAAACATGGTAGACGTCAATGACTCGTTGGGGGCAGAAAGGGCAAAGTATTGAGGATCAATCGAAAAGTATCAATGTTGCAAACATAAAATTTGGTACATACATCCATGGGGATAATTTGCATCTGTGTAGAAAGTTATGGAATTTTAGGCCAATCTGTAATGCTAAAAACTACCAATATGTATCAGAAGGGTGGCCCATGGTCCCACAGGCTTGAGGATTCGACTGATATGTGCTGCACGTCATATGTAACCTGTGTATATAATTTGCTAAGAGATTGCAATTGTATAAATGTCTGTTTTTGGCAAAATCAGATTTTCAGTAAAGTAAATGTGGGAGTTTTTGGACATTGTAAAACTCACCTCATAAATCGACATCATTCCCTTGGAAATCCAACCAGTTGAGAGCAAGGCGCAGAGCACCCCTGTCCAATCCAACTAGTTTAGGTGTGTGCTTAGTTAACCCTGCCCAGCCTATACTTTGATGATGCCACTATGCACTATAAATAAGGGTCCCTGACCAGACTCTAGACACACACACACTCTTCCTGATTTCCTGTGCTGCGTTCCTGTACCCATCATCTTCCAGATCCAGACTGCAACTACTAGGCCAAGCATTGCTGATCCTACTCTAGGGCCCACTGCAGCACCCCAGCAGTGCTGATCCCACTCCCAGCAAGGCCTACGATATAAAAAGAAACACTACATTTCTCATTAACAAGGGGAAAACTGTGGTACCTTGGGCATCCTGATCCAGCTTGGCTTGCTGCCACTCACTGCATGCTGCTGCCATCCTGCTACCCTGATGACCTGTGGTATCTAGTGACCAGAATTGCCAGTTCAGAAGTGCTACCCGGTAACCAGAACTGCCCAGCTGTTTGCCAGGTGCCCTGCCGTGTAATGACCAGAACCGTTGACTGTCCAAAACCCAAAAACTAAAAAGTGGACTGCGAGTATCAATAGAAATCCATAGAAAATCTATAGTACATCTAAACCCATAGCCTTTCTTGTCTTTGTTCTCATCCCATCTCTAAGCTATCCTATTCTGACCCCGATATCTTGTTAAAATTGTCAGCATTTTTGCAACCCCGCCATTGATTTCTAGTGCTAGCGCCATCTCTTTAGAATTTTGTCTTGTAAAATCCTAACCTATTAATCCTATTTTGAGTGATCGGACTGGTTCCGCCAGGGTGGACGCTGGGGCAAGGGGGTTGAACTCGCGAATCAACCCTGGAGCTTACTGTGTCCCTTCTTGGTGGCCTAGTCTGACTACTCTAGTATAGAGTAAAACTATTATTGTCACAACAGATTTTCCTTCCTTTTTCGTGCTTTTATTTACTAAAAGTGCACCTTCTTAGATCTTGAATAAAACTCATTCAATTTACCAGGTAGAGCCTTACTTTCACTTCCATAGTATACCTGTGATATATATCTATCTCCCTACCTAAAAGCCGCATCGCGATTTACAATATTTCACCCGTTTTTCAAAGAACCCGTTTTAGTAAATTTACACGGAAAACGGAAATATTTGCAAAGTTTCCAGCGTGTCATTTTGATTGTAAACTGTTTTAAATCTTCCATTCATTTTTCGAACTGTATGCTCTTGCTAATCCATTGCTTGTGATTGTTAGTACCTTTACATTGTTGCTTTAGTGAAGAACTGTATTTGTTTCAAGGTTTTTGCACACATTCATTATTCTATTCATCCATCTCTGAGTGTCCTTTTTAACTAGCAAGGGTTTCAAATCCGTTTTTCACTCTTATTTGGGGAGGGAATGTCAGATTTGAATTCCGTTTTCAACTTCTTATTCCTGATCACCTGCTGCTTCCTTATATCCATTCAGAATTGATTATTTGTGGGTTGAGGGAACATTTGGAGGGGGTAATCCTAACTTGAGTGCTATCTTTCTCAAAATCAAAAAGTGTTTCTATTCCCAGGTGTGTTGTATATGTGTCACTAGAAGGTTAAACTAAGTGTATTGCTTACATTCCTATTGTTATTAACACCACATTGGTGATTGCTGCCCCACATTAAAAGTGTGTGATTTCTTTTGAATTTTAAATAAATAAATATTGCATTTGACTAACCAGCCTGGTTTATGGTCCATTTTGACCCAGGGTATTTGAAAAGGGTGTGTGATATGAGTGGTGTACCATCCCAAAATTGAATGCACATACATAAGGAGAAAAGCACCTTAGTTAGGAGCTACATACTAGGCCGAGACCACGGTGTGCGTGTTGCTTTATTGAAATCCTCAACAGTCTGGGCAGAAGCAGGTTGCTCTTACGGTAGTCAGACAGACGGTAGAGGCAAAGAGGCTGCCCCTTTTGAGAAAGTCATAGTGGCTTGTCTACCTGAAGAGGTTGAAGTATCTTGTCAAAAATTACCTATTCCAAGACACTGAGCAGTGGTAGTAGTACTTGAACTGTGGTGGTATATGAAGTTGTCAGTAAATGTCACATTGAAGTGGTTTGAAGCAGCAACGTAATGTAGGACAAAGGTGACTGTTGTTATTGTAGCAACAGGAGAAGTGTGGTTGTTGAAAATGGAAGCAGCAACATAGACAAAGCATCCTGACAAATATACTAACGTAAAGTTGTAACTAAAGAAGTCCTAAATAATTGTGTATTATTGACATTGAACAATATTACACCTTCTTTTGAACTGTGAAAACATATCTTGAAGGGGAACTTTTCATCCAGAAACAAAGGGTTGTTACCAGTGGGTTTTTGTTTGATGAACTTTTTCTTTAACTATTCTTTAACTTGAAACTATTAAGAACTGGTTCAGAACCTTTCTTTTACTTTGATGAATTGACTTTGAAACCTGGGCAAGGGACCTTGCCCAGGACACTAGAAGGTTATTCAGATATTGTGTTAATATTGTTTATTATATTGTGTTGCTATTTATTTCTTTGTATATTGGTTGTTTAGTGTGAGGAGCAGTTTCCCATGCTAGAGAATATCTCCTTAGATTTTAGACTAGGTAGGGAATTCCTTTGTGGAGTGCAAGTGATTTCAATCCAGCACACACCCAAGTCACACCCAGCATGTAGTGCCCAAATGAAACCATTATTTATTTTATCTATATGTTCAATATTCTGAACTATATACCACTCATATCACCCCCTTCTCCTGAGACCCCCCGGTCACACTGAACCAGGAATCAGGCTAGTTTGCAGATTGCTCTGCATATTCTGCAGTACTTCCCCTGGCCTCCTTGTCAGATCTATATAGTCTGCATGCTTTTCCTGTATGATTTCTATGTGGAGGTACAGGTAGGCTGCTATTTTGGCAATTTTGCACTGCTCCTCTTTTATTTTAGGGGCCATATACAATTCGCTAAGTGCTTGATGTAATGAACCCTTGTCCTGCCAGGTATCGAGGTTGATGGCAGTGATTTGCTGTTTTATTTCCTGCAGCCATACCTGTTCGTCCTGTTCTGGCCATTCATCCCTGACAAACAATTTGTGCAGTAGGTGTTCCCTAGCAATATTAATTTCCACTGGGGTCGCCATTCCGGAAATATTAATTTCCTTCTGGCTTATCTCAGGGTTACTTTACTTTTGCAAACAGGCCCAACTCCTTTGAGTATTTCTTTTGAGGGATGCTTGTACAGTGTAGCATAGTATGGTAACCCAACATGTTGTATGTACCCAGTCGGCTAGCACATTGTGTTAGACTGTCACGAGTGGTAAATCAAATTCAGGATCCCAGACCCGAGCCCCCAAGCTGTAAGTGATTTCAATCCGGCGCACACCCAAGTCACGCCCAGCATGTAGTACGCAAATGAAACCCTTATTTATTTTATCTATAAGTTCAATATTCTGAACGATATACCACTCGTATCACACCCTTCACCCCCCTGGTTATAATGAACCAGGAATCGGGCTAGTTTGCAAAGGTAATTATTTATGTATTTAGTGTTTAATCACAATATATTTTAATAGGTAACAACAATCACCAATGGGAGTGACAGAACACTGAATAGTAGCTTTAATGCACTATGAATGAAACAAGGATGAACACAAACACAAATATAGCACAGAAAATAATACTTTTGGGTTGGTTTGGAACAGATAGCACTATGGTTAAGGGTTCCCCCTGCAACACCCCTCAACAGGCAATTAAATAGATGTGAGGAGAGAGCACGTATTCAAGAATAACACAAATCAAACAGAATATCACTCCCACCTTCCCCCTTAAAACACAAGAGAAAAACAGAATTAATTTTTCAGCTGGCAGAATGGCTTTGAAATTGTCTTTGGAATTGGCTGAGCAAAAACACCAAATGTGGTCAAAAATACTTAAATTATTATAAAGTCCTATGGGAGCCGCTTTGAACAGATAAACACAATCGCAAGCAATGACTTAGTCAAAAGAAAACATTTGAAATCTCAAATTCAAAGTATTTAACGGCCCAATCGCACTGTTTTGCTCTGCTGTTTTGGGTTCTATGGATAGCTAAGGATGTTATGTTAGGTACAAGTAGGAGTTGAAATTACGCTTCTATCATAAAAACAGAGGGAGTTATAGAGGTTTTCGTGAGAGTAGTTTTTGCAAAATAGGCGCGAGAATGGAAAACAAATGCACTTTTGAAAATGACAGATGGGTTTGATTACACTATATTATGACTATGAAAAAGAGAATGCAACAGATGGATCTTACAGTCACGTGATCAGCGTAACCCGCCTATTGTGGATACTCTACTTCTTCCTGGGATTTACTTTTCTTAATGAAATCAATAAGAAGTTAGGGTTTGATAACACAGATGAGAAAAGAGTCAGCGCAAAGATAGTTCTAGCAATACTATGGTTCCGAATTAAAACCTGGGATGGGTTTGAGATTGGGATCATACAATGCAGATATATTAGGGTCACTGTTCTTCCTATTAATACTTACAGTCCTTTGTAATTAAATGGGACCGTCAGTTCTGGTCATTGGATTGGGTCTGGTCTAGGAAGGACAGCACATCAGGCGCGGGACTGGATCAGCTAGGCCGGTCATCAGATTTGCACAGGAACTGCCCTTCCTGTTTGTGGGTATTTCAATCAGCTGGATAGCGAGTTCCTCAGGCAAGCCTTGTGGTAGCAAGCCAGAGAGTTTCAGGATACTGGTTCAAAAGGCCTTCCCACACCACATCGCTTCACTGGGTTGTGAGAATAAGTTTGAAGATTTTAGGCCTTGCTGAAAATCAATAATTCTCTACTGCTGTGCAAGGTTCTTGGCATCTGGATCTGGAAGGATGTTAAGGCTGGATGTAGAATGCTGGATCAGAGTGTTTTGCCGGAATCAGGAAAGTGAGTGGATCAGTAAGACCCTGTGTGTTGTCAGCTGTCTCTATTTATCCTTTCAAATGACATCACAAAATGGGTGTATGGGCCAGCTTAACTAAGATGGCCCCTGTGAGCTGGGATTGGATCAAGACCTCATCTCCGCCTTGCATCTAAGTGATTGGATCAAGGCCGGATAAGGTCACATTTATCGTTTAGCTTTACAGTCCTTAGAGACCTCCCTTTAGCCACTGGTCTCAAAATCGGATTTCATCCTAAATACATATTTCTACATTGGTCACCTCTACACAGATCACACACAAGGATTCCATATTTTATGTAGTAGCTGTTCCTCAAAATCCCACAGCTGTGGGATCTTGTTTCACCTTTCTACAGAATTTGGTCCTTTTCGTCACAAACACATTTTCCAAACTTTCTGCAACTTTCCACAAATGTGTGTGTTTACCATAGGGATGTGTGTGTAAACTTTCACAGTTTTAGCATTATCACAGTTCACATAAAACCACATATATTGCCATTCCTGTCCACAATATGTTACACAATTCTACCACCTCTTAAAATGTACAGTCGAAACTTAGACTAACAGATCTGTCCTTTGTATATTTTTCACCACTTTGAATCACAAGTTATGAGTCTTTAAAAATTGTTCATTGTTCATGCTTAACAGCAGATGGTCCGTCCCTTTGTCTCTCCCTGCAGTCCAGGAACAGCCCCCTTCCTTGAGGAGTTCCTTGCAGGAGCAGTTTACGACCCATTTCACACCTCTGTTTCCTGGGCTGAAGGGTCTGCTTTTGTTCATTCTCTTTCTGTAGACACAAGGGTCTGGCCTAACCCACTATTATCATCTATCAGTGAGTGTCTGCTGAGAGGATTTCCCCTCCCCTTGGGAGAAACCTGTTTTTCCATTTCCAAAGGGTTGCATCTCAGCCAGGCTAATTTAGTCTTAATTAAAAATCCAGCAGAAACCAAATTTGTTGCATCAAATCACATAGATACATTACTTTCTTAACTTAAAATCTGTGGGATCAAAAACACAACTGAGATCTGTATTCCTTTTAGCAACAATCCTTTTATGTTTGCCAATCCGGCAGACTTTTGGTTTAGATATTTTGAAGTTTCATCAGGAGCTCATTTGACAGCTGTCATTCACAGGTAGCCCAGGGTACTGCACACAGATTTTGACAGGGGCTGTCAGTTTACAGACAATCCAGCTTGTCTGAGGAAATGTTTTGCTCTTTACGCTTTACGACTTTATATATTTGCCCTGCTTCATTAGATGACATGAATTTTAGCGCCAAGCAAGATTTTGAATGTTGAGAAGTGTTGTGTATAGGCATTTTGTAGTTTTTAGCAACAAAGCAAATGTCATTTGTTGGCACATTTTGGGGTTTCATTTGTAAAGTGCTGCTTCTCTCTCTGCACTTGCTGGTCATGGAGCCCACTGGCACATTTTCTGCAGTGTGTGCTTTATTCCACCACACATGCACCATGGGTGTCAGGTTGTGCTTCAATCTTTTTGTGTGTTCAAACACGCGTTTTTGTAGGTGTTTTGGCGCGCACAAGAGTTTTGCCACCATTGTTGCAGTTCCTTGCACCATAACTATCAGAGTGATGCCGCATAGCACAGCGGAGTGGTTCAATACATCCCACAGGAGCAGGGCAAGCGAGGCATTTTTCGTATATGATTTCTTAATAAAATGGCATATTTTGACAAATCCACAAGCAGTTGCCTCGCATTACTAACCCCTCTACCCTTACCTCCCTGCCAGAGCTGTATTGCCTTCTACTATGTGTACCTTGGAGAGAGATGGAGTTAAAGCTGGGCCCCCACTTATTTGATGACCTCCACCAGGAGCGTTTGTTTAGGGATGTCTCTACCGCACCCTAGCATTCTGCTGTGTGTGGTAGCTTCTGATAAAATTAGTGCCTACTTAAACACCTGTTATCCAGCCATCACTGCACTATTTAGTAGTACCCCTAGAAAGTAATTGTCTAGTCAAGCATTTTTCCCTTGCATTACCCCCTAGATCCCAATTGTTTTAGCGGACTGTGGTTAGATTCCATCACAGATGGGAGACTAGAGTGCAGCTCTTTCCAGTAAAGGGGGGCAGGGAGAAGATGGTCAATGAGGAGATAGCCCCAGCCAGGATCCCAGCTGCACATCTCTAACCGCAACCCAACAGTGCTACAGTGCACTTCTTTGAATCAAAAATATGAAATCTCCATGAGGTCATCATAAACAATGCTGAACGTCCTCTCATTCTACATCAGTCCCTTGCTCAACAGTCCTCATTCCTAATCTTCAAACCTCTGGTAGTATAGAAGGTTATTGTTAGGAAAGATTTATTTTATTTTTGCAACTTTCCCTCCATAGTTTCCTGTGGAACCCCATTCTTTATGCTCTGTTTTTGATCCTTAGCCGGTCAAATAGCACATTGAGTAGAGCGCTTGCTTTGACATCTGTGCAGAGCCTGCTGACGCAGGTTCAAATCCTGGCAGTGTCAAACTCAGCCTTTCATCCTTCCGAGGTCGGTAAATGAACACCACACACTGTGGGTAATAATAAGCAGCGCTCAGATGCCTGAGGGTTCGTAGCGCTATATAAATGCAAACTTATTATTATACTAGTCCTTCAGACTATCAGTACTGGGAAAATGTAATTCCGTTTTGAATTCTTGTATTTTTAACATTGCACACTGCATCTTACAATGCAGTGCAATGGGAATACTTTTGTATTATTTTTGGTGTGCACCTTTGCGTTTACAGCATACGGCTACTAAACGTAATTAGTGCCCTAAAATAGCTGTGCCACAGAATTTTCGCTTGCTTCCTTTACCATATTGTTTAGCCTTTTTTCTGTCAGGAAATCCCATATAAGGTCATGCACTTGCCCGGGAAAGCTTCTGCTTTCGGGGGCTAGTGGGGTGTGTGTGCGTGCGTGTGTGTGTGTGGCGCGCACGTGTGTGTGTGGCGCGTGTGGCCCCCAGGAAGGGGGTGTCGAGTCCCAGTCCACATCCTTGGTGCCAGAAAGTCTACGTGTGGGGCAAATGTGAAACTGGTAGTTGTCCCTGATTGGACAACCACTGGCTGTTTGAATGCTGCAGATCCTTACCATTGGTGGGCCCGGGCTAGCTTCCAGCTCGGATTTTGGATAAGAAGAGGACTTCTGCAGCTATTTCTTCAGATCATCGTTGGAGTCAAGAATCCATCAAAGAAGAGCAGCCTTCTGAAGATTCGAAGAAGACTCCTGAAGTGGGCCAGCATTCCTTCCAGTTGCCTGCCTGGTGAAGCCCCGCTCCTCTGCCTGATCTCCAAAGACCCTGAGCGGGGTTTCAGCCCTTGGGCTAGTGGGAGCAGCTAGTCTTGATGCCTTCCCGAGGATCCAACCAACCTGAGCCTTCGGAAGTGTCCCTGAACTGCCCATTTGACTGACCAGCTCTTTCAGGGGATACCTCCCCAGAAACGTCACTGTTCTGGAACTTTGGTGTTCGGCAGGTTGTGCCACTAGCACAGAGTTTTAATAAAGAACTATAGAGCCAATGTTCCATACGTTATGAGAGCAAAAAGTGAGGCAGCCGTTTCCCATTCATTTAGCAGCCGTGGACGCCATACTGGTCGAAAACCTGCCATAGGAAACAATGAAAAGTGACATGATTTTCCACCAGCATGACATCCAGGGATGACGCAGTGCCTGGTGGAATGTTGGCCCTTTAGATCTTTATTAGGACTCTGTGGCTGTTAGTAGCCTTCTCCTCGAATTTCAATGTTCCACCTTCATGGGAACCTGTCTTGAAGCAGCTGCTCTGACCGTGACTGGAAGGACGCCTGTCGCGCCTGTGTGTGGAGACTGTTGTTGGAATTCGCCTTTCTCCTACCTGTGAATTGTCCTGAAGAGCTCTACATCGGTGGATTCTTCATTGCTTCTCTGAAAAGGGTTGCATCTTGTTTTTCCATTCAACCGGAAGAATCCTATAACCTGCAACTTCTAGGCACCTCTCACTGGAACAAACAGCGGTAGATCGAGCCACCTGCAACCCCCAGATGGTCCATAATGACATCTGTGAAAAATCGGAGTTGTGGGTGGCGGGTGGGTTTAGTAAGTAAGCATCAGTGTGCCTGTCCCCCGTGATCTCCCTAGGATAACATTGTCGCCTGTCCCCCCTTCACTCATCTCTGGTCATTGAACCTGGGTCTGGTATCCTTCCGCTGGGTTAGCCTTGGGTCTGGAAGAAAGGAGAGAACTTACCTAACCTTGTGTAAATTGTTTTAGAACTTTTACATAGTTTGAAACTAATCACCACCACAAGCCTATTGCATCATTTTTAAAGAGAATTTATACCTGTGACAAACATTGTTTTGGACCCTGTGACATCTGGGCACAAGGCCCCATTCATCTTGGGGTTTGGACTTCTAAAGTTAGGATATTGTACTTGTGAAATGTTTTAATCATACTACTGCATATTCATTACTTGCCTGCATTGTTTGGTTGAGTTATTTGATGAATTATATCAAGTAAACATAATGATGATTGCATATATGTGTATTATAGAGTATTGTCTGATATTACTACCTGCTAGATTCATTTTTCAGTGTGTTCTAAAGACTACATAACTGTATTTTTATGACTGACTGTCTAAATTGAACTACTGTGTATTATGTTGTGTGGACTCATTGAGTGCCCCTAGCCCCACTCAGTCTCTTGAGACTAATCCATGATTGTGTATCCATGTACCTTGATTGGGTTTTGGTTATCCTCTCAGAGCTCCCTGTTCATAACTGGGGTGGCCTCCTAAAATCTGTCCACCAGGTCAGATTCTAGAAATCCATCCTAACAGTTTAAGTCTGATTCATTAGATCAACGCATTATTTCTAATGGATTCCTTCCTACCAAGGATTCTTCACATTTGATATGTCTTGCAGTGCAGCTCCTCTTCTGAACCTTGTTTATCGCTGCCAGGAGGCGCAGCGTGGCTCTATCACAGATCTGTCTGATGCCTTTAAGTGTCCTGCGCCGGACATGTCATCGGGCCACTATATATTGAGGCAAAACACCCGCGACCGTAGTTTTTTTTTTCACGCAAACTGCTTGCTTCAGGAAAACTGCTTCAATTTAAGTTTTCTTCTCATGCTGAATACTTTGAAGTCCTTGGGTTTTAAATTCTGTGTCGACTGTGGACATCCGATGCCATGTCTGACCCGTCCTGGATCTGTGTTTATTGGTTTGGAGAGGAACACGAAATGCAGTTTTGCGGTTTGTGCCAATTGATGCACCCCAAGGCACTTTGTGAGTGGGCAGCAAAACTGTTCACCTTTTTTCCACAAGGAGAAGGTTTGCTCAGCTCAGAACATCGAACTAAAGAAAGTTCACTGGTCCACAAGGCCAAAAAGAAAAAGAAGCACTGCAATAGGCATTGTTGCCTCAGCATATCTTCTAAACCTTGTTCTTGCCCCTCGACGCTAAACGAGTCACCACTTCAGACACTCATCTGGGGAACAGGCACAACAGGTACCTTTACCCACCCGATCCTCCACGGAGGAATGGGAGGCCTTTCGGCTTAATATACTTGACATATTTGCCAAGGCACCATAGGCTTCGCTCCTGGTGCTGACGGCTTAGACCTCGGTCCTGCCAACATCTGAGTCCACTGTGCTCAGACGAGCCAGCAGAGACTCCACAAAATCCTGTGACCGCCTGCCCTTTCGGTTGGCCACTGCGACAACGGACATGTATCTGTCTCGAGGTTGCATCGCTCAGTCTTCAGACATCAGTCTTCTGGCCTGACCATTCTCACGGTGGCAAGACCGGCCCCAGCAGTGCCAAAGTTCCTTGAGAGTATGCTCTGCACCCAAAGAGTGAATTTATGTCTCGAAAGATATTTATGAGAAGGATGTTGATCCCACCCCCTTTGGACTGGAACCCAGGAAAGTTTGGGATTTCTCAGAGGACATCTTTGGCGATGACTTGGTGGCTTTTGCTGATTTGCAAGAGTCAAGTGGTCTGGACACCTCACCAAAATTCAACATGCTCCTTGCTCCTAACTTGGGTAAAAGAATTGCTGCTTTTCAATGCCTGAAAGCCATTATGATTGATACCTTGGGATTGTCAGCTATTTCTAGGCCCAGTTTTCCATATGAGCTGACAGACATTCTGGATGAGGATCCACAAAGAGAGATTCTACTGCCCCTCAACCAGGCAATGGAAGCTCCAGTTTTGGAATTATGGTCAAAACCGGGCATAGCCCCAATTGTAGACCCGGATCTAGCTGTTCTTGTCTTCTAATGCCTCGCCACAGAGTTTTGTTGTCCAGGCAGACACAGCAAACCTGAAGACAATGTATTTTCCTTCTTTGCCCCAGGAACAGGAGAGAAACGACTAGATGCCTGGGGAAGAAAGGTTTTTGGTTCAAGCAGCCTAGGCCTGAGATCCATCAACGCCTCCTGTGCCCTGGCTAAATTCTCCTTTAGTCTTTATTCTGCAATTTCAAAGGTGGCCGAACACATCCCTGCTGGGGATATGAGGGATGATTTCAAGGCCCTAGAAAAAGATGGCAATGAGGTTTCATGTCAAATCCTTAGATCAGGTCTGGATACTGTGGATTGTTTGGCTTGAACAATGGCCGTTGAAACAGTGTTGAGGAGATGCTCGTAGCTGAGAACCTCAAGTTTTGCCTCGGATGTCCAGGCCAAACTCCAGATTGTGACTTTTAATGGCAACAATTTGTTCAGGACAAAGGCTGATGAGTCCCTCGTGAAGAGACAGCATGTCTCTGACCGTAACTCATCTGGGTGTCAGGGAGAATGTAATTGCTGATGCATTGAGCAGTCAAACTTCGGCCTCCCACGAGTGGGAACTCTGTCAGGAAGCTCTGGAGGAGATGTTTTCCCGTTGGGGGGACTCCTCAGGTGGACCTCTTTGGAACAAGATGTTCAGTTGTTTCTGCTCTAGGGAATTTCCCTGACAGGGTGCTTGGAGACACTATGTTGGTTGAGTGAGATTACGACCACCCAATGCATTCCCACCGATCCCTGTCACACTGCTGGTTCTAAGGAGGCTAGACCTGTTTGAGTCCATGATGATTTTGATCTATCTGGGATGGGCATGTAGAAAGAGTTTCTGGGCATGTCCCTCTACCCTGCATTGTGCCTTCCACAGGGAGCATACCTCCTCTCTCGAAAGAAAGGACAAATCCGCCATCTGAACATTAATGTTTTGCTGTGGAAAGGTTGAGGTATAAGGTGTGGGATTTGTTGGAGGATGTCGTTGACGTGCCCCTCTCTGCTGATGGTTCACCAAATTCATTTATATCTGTAGGGGGGCGTATGTTTTTAGCTTCATACCATGAGAGGGGTCTGGACCCTTCTACCTGTTCCACATCTTCTGCTCTGGATTTTCTGTTTTCATTGGCCCGATCAAGCATGCAGATTGGCACTGTAAAAGTGGTACCTTGCTGCCATTTCAGTTTTCAAGAGCCCCCCGAGGCAGGGCTCGTTTTTCATGATACCCATGGTCATGCAATTTCTGCAGAGATTATGTAGTGTGTGGATGGGCCGCACAAAGTAGGCCCACCTCTTAAGAAGCGAGTGCATGTTTGTCCGTAAAGTTTATTGTATAAACAACCAGGAGGAGCTAGATAATGCCACAGAGTCAAACTAACCCGATTCTACTCGAACCACACAAGTGTACACATTTTATACATTTTGCAACAGTTAAAACACTCCAACATATTGTATTACAAATCATCCCCCCATACATGATTGTCCAAACCTATACAAAGAAATGTAATGTTTAATTCTTGCGCTCTCTTTGGACACATTTATTTAACTACCATCCCCTTTCAACATATCTTTGCATCCGCTCATATTTACAGCACACCCCTTTTTGAGATATTTCCATGGTAGGTCATGACATCCTCCCATAGTTACAAATTCACACAACAAACATTACTCATTACAAGTTCCAACTGGCCGGGCACCTCTAACCCTGTACATGATACACATAGGCTTTGCAAAGGCATTATAATGATGTGAGGCGGGAGAGACGCAAACAAGTTCCCTGTGAACTGCGATAAATATCTTTACGTCCCGTCCACTTTCCTCCATTTTGTATGGGCTTCCCTTCCAAGGAACGGGAGACGGAACCTTTTTCACCAGAAAAAAACCTTCTTCCCCTTTAAATTTAGAGGCGCAGGGTGGTGGGGCCTAGGGAGCATGCGCTGCCTCGACTCTGCCCTTCGGCGCCACACCCCAGTCCACTTTTCCGCGTCTACGGGAATGGGAAGAATTCACCAGTACTCCTGGGTTTGGCTTCGGCCATGTAATTCCACACGCGGATACTTCTTCTCTTTGTCTTTTTTTGTCTTATCTATCATCCAGGTACTCGGTCCTCAGGCATCATGCTCCTCCCCGGCGCATGTCGACTTCTACAGGGTTCAGCAGGTGTCCATCCTACAACGGACTCTTCCCAACTTTAGACCCCCACGCCCTCTGTCTACGTAGCCTTGGCCCAGACCACGGTTGGCAATCATGTTTGGAGTGTGACTCGCTGTCCTCGAAGGTGCTGAAGAACAGACTAGCCAGGTGGTGGGAGCTCTTCCAGAGGTTGCCTCCAGAGGATCTCAAGAACTTCGTGAAACTTCGAACCAGGCCCAAGGTAGGGCCGATATTTTCCAGCGCATCCCGCAAGGGAGACTCCTTCCCAGGGACTCTCCCGTCTGGGAGGGACCGGCCAGGTCCTTCTACCGGCACGTGCACCGAGGCTGCTAGAGCTACCGGCCTTCGGGTCGAAGGATCCTCGGATCCTCCCGGGCGCAGTGTCGAGGGACCGGAAGGTTCTTGTACCGGGTCTACACCCGAGGGGCTAAGCCCTTTTAACGGCACAATGGCCAAGGGGCTATGCCCTAATACCGGCAATACATACGAGGGGGCACCTAAACGCAGTTCTATCGACCCCCGGGTCGAGGGCGTTCAATGGCTGCCGCGCCAGGAATGGGCACCTGTACAATGCCATTCCACAAATTCGGCGAAGAACAAGTATCAACGAGTATCAAGGTGGGACTGGCCTCAACCAGGTAGGTGGCCTACAGTCTACCCTTCATTTGCCCAGGGCAACTCCAGCAGCATGCCGCTACCCTGTCGGCACCCCCTGCCAACTCTTTGCCCAGTGAGGAGGTGCTCTTTGAAAAGTTCCTCGGCCTCATGAGGTCTCCTCAGATGGGGGTTATCATCAAAGACGCAGTCAGGGAAGTCCTCCCCGCCATGCTAAAGGCACCATAGATGCCGTCATCGGGCCCCCAAGCCCCGTTGCATCTGCCTCCTTCGGCTCCACAGCCAACTCTGCAACCTCCGCCGCCTCCTCAGCCTCCGGCTGCAGTCCCTGTACCCCAGCCTCCGGCGCCATCTACCCCTCCTCCTCCACAAGATCCTCCAGATCCACAGGATACGGACGAGGAGGAGGATCCAGACACGCCATCCTCAGCCTTAGATGAACGTCTTGCTGGCCTGGCAGAGTACCTGGGCCTCCCCCAACCCGAGGTCAAACAGCCAGCATAGCGGGTTCTGGCTGAAGTCCTCACAAGACGCCCCTCTGCCAACATGAGGATTCCACTGCAAACACCGATGTAGCCTCCCTGGCCAAGAAGGGTTGGCTCAAGCCCCACTCAGTCCAGCCGGTCAACAGACGCCTGGACTCAGTACAGGCAGAATGAGGGGAATACACTCTTGCTCTCGACCCATCCTCAGCCACACTCCTCAGTGATTGCTGCGGCATCACTATACTCCAAGCCTCAGTCCTCAGCCTCCTCCTCTGTGGCACTGCTCGGCAAGGAGGAGAAGATCTTGGAGGCGTACGGCAAGAAGATCTACTCCGCCTCCTTGCACCTGCATCAGGCCAACGCAGATGGCATGCTGGCTGCCGCCAACCAACAGTTATGGCGGGAAATTGCAGACTTCCTCCCGGAACTCCCCACCCAATGCCAATCTCTCTTTAAGGCTGGGCTAGCAGAAGCCAAGCTCGTGGCGCATGACCTAATGGAATCCACAGTGGCTCATATCGATACCTCAGGCCGTGCCATCGGCATTGCCATGGACATGAGGAGAACAGCCTGGCTCCGGGCAACGAAATTCAACCCTGATGACCAGGAGCGCCTTCTAGATCTACCATTCGAGGGGGGTACCTCTTCCACTCCTCTACGGACGAAGAGCTGGACAAGAAGAACAGCTCACAAACGGCAAAGTTTATCCATTCTTACCTGGGTCTACTGGCGGTGGTCCTGTTAGCCATGCCGCACACAAGACTAAGGATGAGAAGGATTCAGCTGCACTTCGCGGCCTCAACGAATCAGGAGCGGGGCTCGCAATCCGAGATGATCAACATTCCTCCTTCTCTCCACTCGGACCTAACTTGGTACTCCATGGACTGCAACCTATGGACGGGCAAGCCCTTTCGACCGCCCTCTCCGCAGGCCACCATCACCACAGACTCCTCGATCGAGAGCTGGGGAGCCACCCTGGACGATATCTCGGTCCACGGCACCTGGACTCCGAAAGAGCAAGAATACCACATCAATTGGTTGGAGCTGAACGCCATCTGGCTAGCACTCAGAGCATTCCTACCACTTCTCAAGGGAAAGGTTGTCCTCGTCCAGACAGACAACTCGACCCGCATGTACTACGTCAACAAGCAGGGAGGCACCAGATCCCCTCCTCTGTGCAGGCTGGCGATCAGCATGTGGGAATGGGCCCTGGGAAACATCTACCTCTCGGCAGTCCATCTCCCGGGGGACTCCAACCTGGAGGCGGGCAGGCTCAGCAAGCTGGGAGCAGACAATTACGAGTGGCAGCTAAACAACCTACTTATTCAGGAGATCTTCAACAGGTGGGTCATCCCCAAGTGGATCTCTTGGTCACCTGGCACAGCAAGAAGTGTCCCCAGTTCGCATCCTGGCAGGGTCGCGGCCCTGGAGCCCTGGGCGACACATGCCACCTCCAGTGGACCGGCATGAAGGCCTACGCCTTTCCGCCTTCTCCCCTGATCCACAGGGTAATTTGCAAGATCAAGGCGTCTCACTGACTCCTCATTATTCTGATAGCTCCAGGGTGGCCGGCCAGGCCATGGTTTTCGGAGCTACTCAGTCTCTCAGAGTTGCTCCCAATACACCTTCCGACGGGCCCAGTGCATCTTCTGGTACAGCAGGGGGGGGCATAATCATCCACCCCACACCAGGGAAACTAGCCCTCACAGCGTGATACCTGAGCAAGTAACACTTCGGCATCTTAGCCTCTCACAAGCCAATCTGGAGATCATACAGGGCGCCAGGAGCAAAGCCACCAGGGTCCAGTACAAAAGAAAATGGACCAGATTCTGCCACTGGGCAGACTCCAAGGGAATTGACCCCTTGTCCTTCAATTTGGACAAAGTGCTCTCCTTTTTGGCACACCTCGCTCTTTCGGGTGTACAGGTGGACACCTGCCATACATACCTGGCAGCCATCGGGGCTTATAGGAACTCAGAGGAAGGCATTTTCTCCTCCTCCAACCCTATCGTCAAGAAACATCTGACTGGTCTCGCTAGGCTCTTCCCACCCATCAAGAGACCGCACACTATGTGGGACCTTAACATAGTCTTGGGCGCCCTAATGTTAGGGAGAATTCTCTTACAAGGCTTATTTCCCAAACCTAGTGAGTCCACCAGCAGCTTTGCTGGATTTTTGGGGTTTGTTTTTTTCTCCTGCTACGAGTGAGACTCTTTTCCTCCCACTCTTAAGCATGATTTGAGGTATGTCTTTGACTTTGTATGTGCTTATGGGCTATGGGGTCTTTTACTCCATAGGGTATCATCTGTTTTTCATGTGTGTTACACAGCACCCTCACTGCAGTTACACAGGGGTGTCATAGTGACCCCCAAACATAGACTCCATACCCTGGGACTGACTACTGTCTCCCAGGGCATGTAAAGTCACCATTGACTTTACTAGTCCAAAATTGTGAACAGAACCAGTACAAACCATCATAATGTGGAAGTACTGGAAGGGGTTAATTCGATTGCCCCAGGGTCTGTTTTCAAGGGGCACTGTCCAGTCCCCCCTTGTCGAGTTTCTGGCTGGTGGCAGTGGTTACCACGCAAAATATTCCACCAGAATATTTCCTATGGGATTTTCCCATTGATTTTAAACGCACCACTTTTTGGTGCAATGTTAAAGATACCGCCGGTTTATTTATTTAATATTAAACCAACGGTTGGGTCTTTTTGCCAGAACTCTTTTCTAAAATGGCGTTTGTGTCCATCTCTGTAACTCCAACCAAGGTCGGGCCCTTTGTTCCACTTTTTGGCGGGCTTCTCCACAGAAGCCCTCCAAATGGTGCCACTCTGTCTGGGTTCGACAGGATGTGTGGGGAGGGGAATTGACACCCTGGACTGCATTGCCTTAGCAACCCAAGTCGCACTCTATTCTAATTGGCCCAGTGGTGAGTCTCACGGCTCACCACTTAGCATGTTTGAGTGAAAGCTAGGCTGTTGAATGGGGGTTTTTCTGCATAAAAGCAGGGTTTTGGGACTGGAACTTCAGAAGTCGCCACAGGACCTAAGAATCCGAAGAGTAAGAAGCTGAGCCATCTGCAACGACGACACCACCGGTGGAGCCCTGCTACAACAAACTCACCACTTTCCCAACGACAAGAGAAGATCTTCTGCTGGACGAGTCTTCTTCCTTTGAGCTGGTGGGATCAACCAGTTTGCCCCTTTCGCCTTCCAAAGACGTCTCTTGGTCGAATCGCCCGTGCCAAGCACCCCGGCGGCCGGATAGCCAATCTTCACCACTTTGACCGCGAGTAAAAGGAACGCACCTTTTAACGGACAAACTCCGCTGCTGGTTTCATCCGTAGGCAGTGCAACGACTCCAAGTTTCCTCCTCGACGAGATCCTCTCTTCCCCTGGTCGAAACAACAAACTGCAACCACTGCCAGGAAAAACTGCCACCGCTGGAGCTTCCTCTCTCTTTAAGGTACTGTGTCCTGCCTGGCCCCCCTTTCTTCGGTTTGCCCAAGGTGACCCTTAAATCCTTGGCTTTCCAACTGGGTTGGCCCCAGACCTTCTAACTTTACTTCTTGAATCACCCCAACCTCTTTTGAACATTCTGCAAAGACTTTTAGTGCATTTTAAACTGTTTGATCTTGGGCACATTTCGCTTTGCTCCATTTAAAGTGGGCCTGGCCTATGAACTTTGGCTCTACAGTGTATACTGCCTTTACTTCCTTGCTCTGAACTTCTAAAAGTGTTGGGAACTGTTTTATTTTAATGCCCTGCCTTTTTCTCTCCCTTTAACTTAACTATTGGAGTGCCATCTTGGTTACGCGCTCACATCTGTTTTAACAAATAGTGGTGTTTTAACTCTGACCTGTATAATAGTTATCAAGGGAGGTGTTTATACTTTACCTGACTGTGTTTTAACTTGCTTTTGATTTAGAGTGCTAGTGTATTGCCTAAAGTGTGTTTTAAATAAATCATTATATACTTTTGATACAAAGCTCTGGTCAGTGTTTGTTTGCTCTACTGTGTTTTTAGCCCTATTGTGTATACGCTACATACTGCCCTACTCTTCTTGAGAGAGGTCTGACTGCTCAGCCACAGCTACCAGGTAAATCTGGGTGGTGCAGACTGCTACCAATTGGGTTTACTGCTTACTGCTGTAGTCTTAATCTTTTTGCAGTGTTCCCCAAGGGAACTGCACAGGATTCTGCCTAATACTTGGTGCACAAACCATTCTACCCAATGGCATCCGTGGACATTAGGCTGGTCGCCATCATGACGGCCTTACTAGTCAGTCTTACCTCGGCTCACAAAGTCAGAGAGATCCAGGCGCTGGTCGCCTCTGAACCATATACCACCTTCCACAAGGACAAGATAGTCATGTGGACGCACCCGGCATTTTTGCCCATGGTTCCGTCCGCATTTCACTTGTACAAAGAAATAGTCCTTCCTACGTTCTTTCCCGATCCCAAGGACGAAGCACAGAAAGTGCTGCACTGCCTGGATATCAGGCGTGCCCTAAAATTCAACTTGTACAGGACATAGGGCTTCTGCAAGTCGGACACTCTGTTTGTCACTTTTGGAGGCTCGAGGCCAGGCTATCGGGCCTCTAAGGCCTCCATATCCTGCTGGATGGTCTCTGCCATCAAGAAAGCGTACGAGGGCCAGCACAAGCCACTCCCGGCCAACATGCACGCCCACGCAGTCAGGGCCAAGGCAACGCCATCGCATTCCAGCATCATTTCCCTTGGCAAGTCATAAGCAGGGCGGCCACTTGGGCCTCTCCCTATGCTTTCTGTAAGCATTACTGTTTGGATGCCAGCTCTAGATCTGATGCGGCTTTCAGACAGGCGGTTCTCAGGATCCTGTTTGCTTAAGGAGGGTCTCCTCTCCACCCTGGGGCTACAGTTTTAATCGCCCATACAGTATGGAGGAAAGGGGACGGGACGTAACAGTAATTATAATGTACTCACCGTAGTGACTAACCTACTCTTAGTCCATAGTCCCCTTTCCTCTATACGTCCCACCAACCTCCACCCTAATAATACTGGTGTCATTAGGCAATGTTAAATCTATTGTTGATGCATCAATGGGGACTGAGGTGTGGCGTCAGAGGGCGGAGTCAGGGCAGCGCTTGCTCCCTGGATCGCTCCTCTAAATTTAAAGGGGAAGAAGGTTTTTTTGGTGAAAAAGGTTCTGTCTCTCTTCCCTTGGAAGGGACGCCCATACAGTATGGAGGAAAGGGGACTATGGACTAAGAGTATGTTAGTCACTACGGTGAGTAACTTATAATATCTGCCCAGACTTGCTGGCATTCTTATTTCACACTAATCTGTACAACTACCATTTCAGCACGTATGGCTTCATCCTAAGAACCTGGTTGAAACCCATGAACCATTTGCCCACTCTGCCCTTAAGCATCCCTTCACACCAGGTTTATTACTCAGCCCTGAACTGACTCCCAGATTGCTGGACTTCCCTGGATAATGAATAATTGGCTCCCATGTACTTAAAAAGATTGCATATCCTCTCCACAATAGTACCAAAAATCCCGGGCCTGGCCATAGCTGACCATCTGATATTATTGCAGCTGCCTGCTGCCTTACCTCAATCTTCAACCTTGCTCAAACAGTTTTCCCAGTCACACAGAGTTCATCTTGCCACCCCAGGTTTCTGTGGCTGCACAATCCCTAGCTTCGAGAGGACTTGTGGTATACAGATTTGTATATTCACCATGTCCCCCAGCTGTCCCAAGCAGTTGTCCCTAAAGACCCCATGTATGTATGTCTGTGCATGTTGTAAGGAAGGCATGGTATCAACAGTAAGAAAGACACAAGCAACCAAATTTCAAGTGGGTTTATTGAACTTTAAAAAGGGTTTGAAAAATACCTATCTAATCATAAATCTACAGATGGGAGCAATCTATGTCTATCAAATAAAATATTGCAGTCCTAGTGGCGTCTTGTCAAAATAAAAGGGCCTATACTAATAAACCTATTGGGAATCCATACCTCCAAATACAAATAGTGTGGGAAACAATGGTAGCAAAAAGTAAGAAGTATTCACAAAATAATATGTCAGGATTTTCAAGCCGTTGGCCTTCCTTCCCCACGTTTTCAGCATGGGACAAGGCAGTTCACTGAAGCGTAGCACAATCTGTGGCTTCTTTAGCACAAGGATACAGTTCAAGCATTTGCATCAGGCATTAAGCCTGGATCCCCCTCAGCCAGGCTCAGATCCCTTTTCCACAATTAGTTTCCCTCAGCCCAGCTCGGACCAATTTCAATTTACATCAAGTATCAGACGTTTGAATGCACGCAGGGTTTGTCTTGACCCGTTGCAAGACCACTTTGCGTTTTATAGTTTCTTTTCCCTTAACATTCGTCACCTTTTGGTTGGTTACCTAACAGAGTCTTTCGAATGAGCACCTGCATGATGCCGGACCACTCTGTATATGGTATCAAATCTTCTCTTTCAAGTTCAGTCACTCATCTGCTGTTTTAATTATATTTGCGTCGCTTGCCACATAAACTTCACACGCTGTTCCCTTCAGTGTTCTCTATACAATGTTGCCGCTTGCAACCTTGGCTTCAACACAGGCCGGTTTGGTATCAGTCTCCCCAACTCACCGACCAGCTGTGCTGACTTCACTGGTGCTGCCAAGGACAGTACCACAGCGGCAAACGATCCTCCCTGCCTTGGCTATCGACGCTGGATATCCCCGGGTTCCTCGACACACAATGTAGGTTTCTTCAGCTTTGATTCTGGGTCTTGCGTTCCTTATTCTCACAGGCTATGAAAGTAACAGTCTTTCTCTGAAAAGGTCAAGGGTACTTCCTTCCTTGTAACCCTCTTCGGTCTTGTCATCTTGCTATCTCGGAATTGCTGCTTCTTCGTTCGTGTGCTTTGCCTTGCTCAGAGAGTGCTTTCATGCTCCGCCTTTTATCTGTGTGGGGGAAGTGTGATGGAAGTCAGGTGTGTGTAATCAATAATTGCCTGACCCTGCCTGACCATTGTTTTGGGACATGTCAGGTATACGGCTCAGGTGTTAGTCCATTTTCTCTCACAGTGAGCTGTTCATGAGAAAGTATTTGTGTTGGAAAAGGGGGTGTTGTGTTCCTAAGTTTACTATTGGGGTAAAGGTGTTACAGGGAAGGGGATACCCTGTCTCGCCGTCCGGTGTCCCACTTCTACTCCCCGAAGATCCCTCACCCAGTTGATCCTCCTGCACTGGTCCACCACCAGGAACTGGATCCAAAAGCGATGGCCGTTTCCTAGCCACCTGGATGACAGATTTCCGGGGACTAGTGGGTGAGCCACCTTCAGGTTTCTCACAATGTACATTCAAGACTACTGCATCATCTCACAGTTGTTTCCCCATTGAAAATCTCCTTTCTCGTCTGCGCATATAAAGCTCCTCGCTGCTGAACTTTGAGTGCTACATGTCACACATCACACCGTCATTGTATTTATATTGCATTGGCAGATTTAACATTATCCTACTATGTGCTTATTAATCTAAAATGTATCAACTTAAACACGAAGTAACACTGAAAGTAACACATATCCCTTCCTTATTAACTACACTAGATACGTGCAAATTGTAATATTGCGTCAACATCTCCGCCCCCCCCCCCCACAGTCACCAATATGGCACGCGCAGCGCAAACCCCTCTTTCTCATTGGGACCTTTATCAACCACCCCAACATTCCCCCCCTTTAGTTCATATATTAACTAATAAACCAATTTCTTGTTCTTTTAAGCAATGTTCTTTGGGAAATAAAACCCTACAACCATTGTTCACATCGGTCCCACTATGGGCATACTTCTCTGCTGAACAAACTCGTCCCTCCACCATTTCTGCAATTTACCCGCTGCTCCACACAACCATCCCAATCTAGTTGGAGGACACAAAACAGTTTCAGTCTGAGTAATTATGTGATATGAAATTGTAGTGGTTCTAGCCGTGTACAGGGTGACAGTCATCATGGCAGCTGCTTTCGGTATCTGGGCATAACAGCATCGTAAGAGTATTTGACAGGAACAAAAGATAATACAAAAAAAGACAGACATTGGCATTAATATTCTGACAGCCAGACTCATCCATGACGGTAGCCAAGAAAAAAGAGAATCCATCCAAGGTCCATTTGTGATTCCTGGTTCGTTCTCCATGACCACCCTAAGCTTGTGCAAGGCAACAGTTGTCTGAGTAGAGTTCCATTTTCCGAATCGTTGGGAGGTGCAAATGTACATCATGAGCTCCCCATTTTCTGGCACACTCTCCCCTCGATAGCTGTTAGGAGGTTGAGAATGTACCTATTTTGCAGGGCTACAAGCCTCAGGGCCGTAGTTATTCTTTGAGTCCACTAAAAGCTGACTCGGAAAAATTCACAAACAAGAAAGGTTTGTAGCGGATGACCTGGAGACACTTCATTAGCAATGACTTGAACACCAGGGGCCAAGAGAGAAGAGAAGAAAAGAACATTTCAGTCCCACTGAACAGGCGATACTGCTCAGGCATGTTCGTCAGAGCTTTTGAAAAGGTCGCCGAAATGTAGTTGGACCGCTTGTTCCATTGCAATGCTTCCTCTTCTTCATGGTCGGAGGTCAGGCAAAGTCATTGGTTGTCCATATATTACACAGGGGACGCAAGGGGCACAGATGTGGCTTTGGGCATCAGGCGGGCAAGTAGCAAATGTTCCTGAGGGATGACAAGGACAGGCACATGTAGCATAGCGAGACTGCACACACCTCGACAGGCTGGAGGCCATTGTCTGTAATCAAACTATCCACAAGACCAAAACACAT
Organism: Ambystoma mexicanum; assembly: GCF_040938575.1. Taxonomy (NCBI): domain Eukaryota; kingdom Metazoa; phylum Chordata; class Amphibia; order Caudata; family Ambystomatidae; genus Ambystoma; species Ambystoma mexicanum. Next base: position 412,109,026 of record NC_090927.1, read on the forward strand.
CAAGAGTGCGGATGTACCTCCAACCAGATCAGCGATGCGAAGTGTGCGGCTGCAGTTTACTTTTGTGGCAACAGGTACTGTGCCAAAACCGCTTAAAACACAGAGAAAAATATGTGAGTAACTGTATTTTAACAGGTTTCTCTGGCTCCTTGAGCCATGTCAGATATTTCAAATACTTTCTACAAACATTTCCACACTCATGATGATGGAGCCTTTTAAATTCAACTGGACCCTTTGCGTACAATGCACATTCTTCTGCTCTTTACGATCTGTGGTCGAACGTTCCTCATCAACACTTAGGATAGATGCTGTGACTGATTGCTCTTGGAACTGCCCTCAGACACAGTGCCTCTGCTAACTCGATCTCATCTGGAATAAATATCCTAGGGACAAGAGAGCAGATGTAGCAAGATCCTCCCCACTCTCCTCATATAGTTGTACCATACGTTATCTGCTGCAAAGCCATATGCATCTACTATTGGATCTGAATTTACATTATCATTTCCCATGAAGTCAGAATCAACATTTCTTTGTGACCTGAATAATACTTCATCCAATTCTACAATACTAGACAAGTTGAAAATATTCACATCCTTACTGTCTGCCACACCAGAACACATTAACAAGAACAATTAGAAAAACATATGATCAACTATCCTAATATTCATCTTAAATCCAAATGTTCCTTTATATTTTTGCTCTAACAGTCTCTGGTTTTCGTCTGCTCCCCCCTTTTCTACTTGAATGAACTGCAAATCCTTAAGGCATTGTGATGAATCCTATGGATCCCTCACTGAACCCCTGTCTAAAGTATCCTCCCTGGTGGCCAGGGAAAGGCAGACTCTTCCTGATCCTAACCTAGGGGGTGGTGTACTGCAGTAGGATCACTAGGGAGGAGAAAAGGGTCAGGGGCGTGAGGATCACCAGTGGGATGAGACACAGTATTTAACCTCTTTTCAAGAGGACATCCTACCAATACCACAGTATGTATGGCTTGTTGCCATCATAATTCCATTATTCCACAAGTAGACCATCTGAATGGTAACACATTTAGCTATAAACCCTGTGGTGTTAAAAGTAACAAACATCCTGTTATAACCCAAGAAATGCATGCAGTATGTAACACTTACCTTGTCTCCACAGGAGCGTAATGATCCAAGAGCCCTGTTCTGCTAAAACTGGTTCTTTAAGGGGTTTTCCCTATCAGGAAAGAGGTACCAAGAAGGGAGGTACTGTAATTAATATGAATGGTAAATTCTACTAGGGCTCCCTCCCGTCTTTCCACCCTGAAAAAGGTCCCCCTTGATTTCTAAGGCCCCCACTCTCCTCACCTGTGTTTTGTGTTTTAGGAGCTCTCCATCCTGCAATCACACAGGGGCGCGTAGATGTTGGAGGTTCAGAAGACTAAGATGCTGTTGAACTCTGGTAAGTCTCTGAAGGTAAGTCACTTAATGTATGATAAATGTCTCATGTCGGAACAAAGGGGAAAGGCAAATGTCTCTGAGGAAAAACATTCTAAAGTTGAAGAGATCTCTTTTGCTGACTTAAATAATTTGTTCTTCTTTTTGCAGGTTCTCTGAGGAATAAGATTTAACTGCAGAAATCTGCGTTATCAAGGCAAAAACATGAAAACCTTTACTTGTGGTAAGTTGGCGCGCTTGCTATAGTTGAAGCGCACAAAACGGGTGTCTTCGGTAACCTGATAAGGTTTTTCTATTGTGGTAAGTATGCGCGTGTATCAGGGAAAAGAGCGCTGCACGGCTTAAGTTCATTTAAAAAACTACAGCCTTCTTCTGTGAAGCGCAGCGTTTAACTGTGAGGAAAAACTCATGGGAACTTCAGGTACGTATGCACGTAAGTATTTTCCTTTATCTTTAATTCTATAATGTTCATTATTTAACTATGGTACCTTTTGTATTGCAGGTCTTCGAAAGTCGTAAAACCTTGGAATGTTGCTGCGGCTGTGAACGAATGCTGATGACTGAACTGGGAACTATGACGGAAGAAACATCTTCTGTTGGAGGACTGCAGTGGTGCAGACTTTGGTCAGTTAATGCTAGTCTGTAGCCCGTAGATATTCTGTGAGAGTTTCAGGTTATTAACATTACTTTTCTTTTATTCTGCAGGTTCTGGGAGCTGAGCGCTGGCAGCGTTACACCACTGTCAGCGAACCTAATGCGAAGCTCGCGTTACTGCAGAGGCAGGGCTTTTATAGCATCCATGCGCAATGTCTGGTTCTCTATTAAAACTTATCAGTGACCCAAAGGGCGGCCATTTTAGGGATATTGGGATAAAATTGAGTTTCTATGGAAGTCTATGGTTAACTTAATACTGTGGACTGTGAGAATGCCATGTTTGTCATGCTAAAACCCATCTAGAGCCTACAGATCTATACAAAGAATCCTGCCTGACCTGAACTCCTGAATCTAAACCAGAAACCCTGGATGTGATCATGACACAGTAAAATCAATAAGGAGCTCCCGAAATGGTCCAGAGTGCCTGGGCAAAATTCCTCTTACCGTCTTCAAGGTGTTTTTCAGGATTACATTCCCTACAAACTATATAGTTCCCTTCAAATCTACTTACCTATTCTTGGAGGTTTGGTATGAACCATTCCTCCTGGAGCTATTTTGCCATTTGTCACAAAGAAGTATGCAATAATGTAGTTGCTCTAGAGCCATAAGAGGCAGTTATGATATGATATGGCATTTATAACGTGCCTATACACAAGTGTTCTACAGGCATGATTTCCTTTCCTGTAAACTGTCTCCACAGAAAATCTGTGGGCAAGACGGCACATCCCCTCTTTGCCAGAAATCCTTTTCATCCTTAGGTGCTCTTTCCTGCATTTCCATAATCTGAAGCAAATTGTCTCCAGTGTACGGGGCTGGCAACTGTACTTGCTGGGACACGTTTCTAATCGGGGAAGAAGGCAATTCTGGAACCATTATAAGTAATCGTCCATTTCGCACGGGCCATTTGTAGTATTGCATCCCTATCACAGTAATTTAAAAGTTTTGCTATGGCAGTTCTTGGAGAGCCATCTGGGTCGGTCTTCCTGCTGGTATTCGTTGAGCTCTTTTTATTGAGAAGAAATTAGAAAAGGATTTTGGTGCCACGAGATCTGCCAACCATTCTTCCAGAACGAACTCCATGCCAGGTAGCTCTGCGTTTTCTGGAAGTCCCAGGATACAAATATTATTACGGCGCAAGCTCCCTTAACCCTCTTCAACTCGCGCCTCCAAGGACTTCAGACATGTCATGTCTGTGAAAGTTGTTGGTGTACCCCACCGAGGTCATCTTCCACTTTCGAGATAAGTTGTTCCACTTCTCCGGTGTGGGAGGATAATTTTTGGAGGTGTGACGAAGGAAGGACACCTCAGCCGAGATGCTGTCCATCTTTTTTTCCATGGAGGAGCGAGAGTTGGCAATGGCAGCCATCACATCTTTCAATGTTAGGGCTTCAACAGTGGAGGAGGATACCGTCAGTGGCGCAGCGTCTACCATTGTGGTGGAGGCATTGGTTGCAAATTGGTCCATGGTGCTTTGTGTAGACGTTTTCTTTGTTTTGTCCTTGCCCATGTTTCGATCTGACTGCAGTAACCCAGAGGCGAGATAGACGCCTGTTGGCAATAGGGCCGCAGATTTCGATCGCGGGACTAAGTTGTCTAACACCGCATCGACACAGGTGTGTTGTCGTGGCAGAGCGATAGGAAATGCTGCCTCCTCCAGCCGAGTCAGAGAGGGTGAGAGAATTTGGGTGCAGGTCTGAGTTACATTGTGTTCACCGCCCTGCGTAGCTCTCGTAGGAGGTAGATAATCACCTCCACTTCTTCCAGCTGACATATTGATTGTAGGTATCTATGCGCTATTTTGCGCCATACAGTTCTAGTATTTGGTGGCAGGGCACCGTCCTCCCTCGCAACCAGTAAGAAATCTGCAGTTACGACTGCGCTGTAGACTTATTGGTGCCTCCCTGAGTTGTTCGTATCCTCCCCAATCCAACTATCTCGCCTCTGGGGTCCTAGCGTGTTCGAATGTAGAGGAAGGTATTCGCTGGAGCTGGTATCCACCCCCCTCCCCCCACCAGTGGTGGGGTCCAGCGCTCCAACATTGAGGAGAATCCAGCCACAATCTTTTCCTCTAACCTAAGGTACTGTGGGGGAAAAGGTATTGCTTACCTTAATCCGTGAAGTCGCTCCAGAGATTTCGAGTGTACATAGAGGTATCCAGGGTACCCTCCTCTTACCTCTGACTCTAGCTGCTGCTTGTGTCCCTTTAGCGAGTTCTTAACAGGGTCTCCAACGTTGGTTTAATCTTACTACAGCTTAAAGAGTAGAGACTCTAAAGTATCCACAGGAACCTTTCGTATTCTACTGCTTATCAAAACTTTAAGCCCTCTCCGAATTGCCTTTAGCTAGGGTTGCATTTTGGAACTTAAAAGACTTGCTGTGTGAAGAAACTGCCTCTAGAACCTTAAGCCTTGCTAGTACAACACTAACCAACTATTTTCCTTCCCAAAAGTCGCTATCTTAAATGTGTATGCAAAGTAAATGTCACTGTATTTCTGCTAAGATTTGCGAGTGCACGTTATTATCGATAATGCGATAGAACTGTCATTACTGTCAAAAGCTGTTACTAACGTAACCACGAGCAACTATAAACTAAGCAGTGGCCTTTGAAAAATCGTATGCGTTTTGGGTCGATGTACTAAGTATTTAAAGATGATTGTGTAAATATCATAAATATATATTTTAAGTGTTTCTTTGATTTGCATTACTAACTAGGTTGAGTGTACTTACTGACAGCTCACATCTTCCTCTTATGATACACCTGACTGCTCTGCCACTCTACCAAGGTTCCATGAGTAGTACGGACTGATACTAAGAGTTGGGATCTACAAACCACTGCAATAGTTTTGTGAAGTCCTACTTTCAGAGGACTTTGGGAAAACTCCCCTAACAGGCAGCCTGCGCGAGTTAATGGTGGTGAGGTAAATTGTGTGGGGTGTCCCAGAGTGGACAACTGCCAGTGTCATATACGTTTAGTTGCTTTAGATAAGGAGTGCAGTCAGTAACTCTGGCTGGATCTCAACTATGTTTATTCACAAGCATTACTGTTCATTTAAGTAATACTGATGGACATTCACTTTTGCCACTTCGCTCCATAGAGCATGTACCTCATTGCATTCCCAGATCATGTGTTCCAAACTACCTATCCTATGGATTGATGTCTCTTTATAACAATGTACATTTGTGAAATGTAAATGAAATGTAAATGAAAAATAAATAATGATGTACTATTCACATCAGGAAAATAAGAGCGTCATATGAATAGGTATTCTAACTGGGGCAATATGCTTGTTTGGTTTTTGACTGATCTGCCTGCACATATTCTAATGGGTTTTTATAATTCATTCTCACCTGCAATTCCCATGTGTATTAAGTACACATGAGAAGACATTCACTGTGGTCGAAAAGGGTCTCGCCCTGATAAAGGTCCACAAAAGGTAGGAGCCGTAAGATAATAAGCTCCCAGAGGACCGAAACACAATGTGGGTCATTACGAGTGAGGCGGTAAGGGGTTAACAGCACCGGCAAAGGTGCCGTAGCCGTCAACCCCTTACCGCCTCATTACGAGTCTGCTCGCGGGAACCCGCTAAGGACACCTAGTTTTACCAGACGCCCTTAGCGGGTTCCGCAAGCAGACCAGGGTGCTAACAACGGGCCCGTTAATAACGGGCCCGTTGTTAGCACCCTCCCCATTCCCATTGAGCCCTATGGGGGCTCGAATGGGAATGGGTTCCTTGAATAAGGAATTACTGGGACCTCCAAGGTCGGAATGGCCCGGTAATTCCTCATTCAAGGAACTCGGACCCGGTACCCGGTAAGGGGGTAGGCATGCCTCTAATAGCGGCATGACTACCTTCTACCTCGTAATGACCCCCAATGTGTCAACATACTATACAACTAAGTCATATGAACACTGATAGAATTTATGATTGAGGGATTTAACCACATTGAGGCTTGTGTTATTGGATGCAAGAAACACCATAATCATCCATTAATACATGGTGATGTGATGCTATTCTATGCAATGTAATGACATTTTTTTTTGTTTTTAAGAGGTTCTACGATTATCAATGTTTACAAATTTGTCGAATAAATAGTGTACAGAAACACTTGGTGTGCAGAAAAATCTAGTCATTTTTGGATTTTATCGTGACATGTTTTGGTTTACAATATGATTGTCCCACTCGCCATCTGTACAGAACTTTCTCCTCTGGGTGGATTTACAGACCTGCTGGACCCAATTTGCACAACTGCCACGTTCTTAATCTTGCTGCACTCTCACATGCCAAGCTCTTGGCAGCTACATCTTACTCAGAGCTCGCACCAATGCCTCTAATCTCTGGGTAGTCTACTTTTACTCCGCCTCCTCCTCCAGTCCTGCAGTACCATACTGCAGATCGCTTAGTGGTCTAGACTCTCTACAGTCGTCTCGTGGCCATCTTGCTAGTCAAAGGCCTACTTTTAGTAGACTAAAGTTCTTCCTCCCCAAATGACCAAAACAACCCTCATTAATCACATGCAAATCATTAGCACTTTGTCCCGGTTTCACTTTCATATTTGCTGTACTTCTTTCGAGGTATTTCTGTAATCAGTTGGTAAATATAAAGTGCTTTTGTTTTTTAGAATTCTGTGCAATGGCTTTGCTGTGCAGGCTGCTGGCCAAACTGTTACAGTTTTTTCATGGAGCAGCAAACTGTTTAAGCTGTTAGCAAAACTCTTTTTTACTTGGTTAACTAGTCCCAGGATTTGGGAATGGAGCACTGTTGCTGACTCGCACTTGGCTACCAGGCTTTACTGTCTTACCAACGCTTCGCATCTGTAACTCAACTACGTGATCGGGAGATGATGTGACTGGAGGGGGTTGGAAAGGGGAACGAGGCCAGTGACGTCGGAGACGGCACTGATGTGCCTCTGCCCACCTTTGTTTAAACCTGCTGATGGGCTACCAATAGATGACAACAGAGGAACATGTGTTTAACTTGCTGACATCATGCATTCTGATATTATACATTACTTTGTTTTAGAAATGGAAATAGCATACGGCAGTGATAGAAAGGTTAAGACTGAGGTGGGTAGAAGTGGGTTCCTTAATGCAGGTCTTGGCTACACAGATTACAAGTAAAGGGGAAGGAGAAACCCACTGGTCCCTACCACTTGGAAAGCACCTTCCATAATATGCATGTATTCTAACACTCACTCATGACATCACAGCAAAGTGGCTGACATACACATTTGGAAGGCATTGAAGACACTACATATACGTAGTTGAAAGACCAATTTGAAGAATTTGCCGATGCTGATGTATTTGTTCTTTTTTATTTGATCAGTGTCTTGCTAGGCACGGTTTATCTTGCTTGTATGAATCTTGAGGGTTATAAATGAATCCCCAATTATACACATTATTTCATTCATGAGTATTGCTTTCAATATAGCAAATGTAATTAGCAGAAATATAAACCAAGTTAGTTTTATCGCTGCTTAACGATGGCTTTATCTTTCTACTATGCTTGATATTGCAATGTGATGTAAACTGACAAAAAAATGTTGGTGGTATTATCATTAAACAAAACATGTTTTCTTTTGCAGTGTCAGCAAAAAATAATACCTGATCAGGATGAGTTAATGGTAATTGCTCTGGAATGCATTTACAGTTGTGAACGAGATGACCAGCTCTCACTCTGTTATGATATTCTGGAGTGTCTTCCACAAAGGGGATATGGGTAAGCTGTGTATTATTATATTTACATTCTATTTTTGTCCATGTTTCAATCCGATTTTGTGAATTTGTTGTCATCTTATTAGGATTTTACGTGGAGTTTTGCCATCGCATATTTTAAATTGTGTGACCCTTAACTTAATTAGAATATCAATCATACAAAATCCCCATTTTCCTGTGTCAGCGATCTTTTTAAGATTCCTTGATTATTTCCGATACCTCTTTGTCATGCTAATTGTTAGAGGTTACCTATGTGTGTCTTTCATTTATTCACTAAACTAGACACATGTCTGACTGTATACCAATGCTGTGTTATAATGGAAGATTATATTTGGAATCAGCATAATTAAACATTGTGCTTCATCAGCGTTGGCTGTTATGTTTAGAATAAACAATGCATAATTGTTGCTTTCAGTTGAAGATTAGGACAGCCCTGCAGTGTGAACTGCTTCTGCTGAAATAAACCTTCGTACTTAACTTCGTCGGGATGGCCCATATTACAGTGAATGATGAGACAAGTGATGAAATAGAATGGTGATAGCATGTGCCAGTTAATGGACATTGTAGGTTTCCAGACACCATGATACACTGGTTGAAGAGTAGAGGCCCAAGTGAACTGTTGGTTTTCGATGCTTAGCAGTATACTTTGAATGGGAAACTGTCTGGAACCAAGCTACGTGTGAATCCGCTGCCAGTCATTTCACAGGTAAACTCTTCTCCATTCTGTATCAGCAGATACTTGCGTTGAGTTTTGGAGTATGGGTTGCTCTGCAAGGTAATAAGGGAGAGCTCCTATAAGAGATGCCACACCACCAAATACGGAACAATAATTGCAGTTGCTGGGAGGTCTGCTGGCATTAAGGCATATCATAGGTTGAAGTGTCAGATACGGCAAACCTACTTAGCTTAGTACACTCCTGTAACAGAATTCCAGTAGACAGAAGAGACTTTTCTCCTGATATTACGGTAGGCAGAGAAGGAACTAAACTGCCCGACCGAACTATCAGGCGGAAAGTGACACCAGGAACCGATGCCTCTCAGGACTGGATGCTCCAGTGGAACACTGAACTGCCAAGTTCTGCAGGGAAAGGAAAAACAACACACAACAATAACCTTCATTCCCTCCTGTTACACCGTTAGCATTTCCACTCCAGAAAACCACGTACCAGATTTTGATCTTTCAGCAGGTGTTGAATTTCCAGAAAAAATGCTTCGAAAGGTAAGTCCATACATAAGACTCCCGGCCGACGTTCCAAGCACGGACGTATCCCACCCCACAAGTCCAAATGTTCGCAAGGAGCTAAAACCCAACGGCACAGGGTCGCCTTTAAACAAAGTAGGAGATCCAAAGAGAACGGGAAGATGGCAAGGTTCCTTAACGGCCTCAAGCAGACAAGGTGAACAGACAATCAGGCGATAGTTTATCCAGATAGCACCAAAAGATGGACCTCTTAAACACTCTGTAGAGGAAGAATGCAATCGGGCAGACAAAAGAACAGAAGTTCAGAAAACAGACCGGTTCGGTAACAAAAGTCAATCCAAGAGAGACGAGGTACAGAATATCGTTGAGCCGAGACAGTCCAAAAACAGGCCAAGGATCACATCGGGGGTCAAGAGAGAATACAGATATAATACAAAGTCACCACTCAGCAATGTTGAGTAGCACAGAGACAGCCTTCTCCAAGTGCTTTAACTGCTCAGGACTTTCGTGTTGCATGGCGTACACTGATCTCGTAACACAGAAGAATGCCGAGAGTTGAAGTCTTACTGGTATCCGGGTCGCTGAATCCTCCACGGAAGACACCAGCATCCATACGCGGAATGGAGAGCAGTTAAGAGTCCAAGTTGCCTGACAGTAAGGCAGAATGGCGCATTGATGTTGTTCTTGGGTAAAAAGAGATATTTCCAGGGGATGAAGCCAGGATCATGAGGCTGCTGTGAGAGGTGGTGTCGGGTGTGCCACGCTTTATGTGCTCAAAAGGACGTTTTCCCCCGTAGTCAGAATAAACACAGGCAGAGCCACAAAGGTTAAAGAGTGTTGCATAGGTCTGGGGAAACGCTAAAATGAAAACATTTTAGTGAACTGTGTTCTGTGATTTTGTGTTTATATTGCAGTTGCTCCTTAAGCGAGATGGTTAAATTTACTCAATCTAGGCATTCATGGACTTCGAGATCTGCTGACCAAAAGCTGTATTTCCTTTTCTTCAAAGAATAAGGGGAAATGGGATGCCTTTTTTGTCCATGCATTGGTCAATTTACCTGAAGAGGACTGCAAAATACCCAATGATATGACTTCTCGCAGACCCCGAAACATGTCTGCGCATGCAACCAACCAAGATATTGAGAGTTCTCACTATTTCCATGTTGCATAAGTTGAACGATTAAAGCATGTGTAAAAGCTACTAAGTGGATATGAGTTGCTGCACTATATACATTTTACATAAACACTAAACTCAGTCACCTCAAAATAATAAATCTTTGTCCTTTATTGCTAGCCCAATAATCTTGCCACCATTGTCAGTTCCATTACTCTGTTACTCATCATTTGTCTTGTTGGGAAATTGTTTGGTACTTTAATCTCAATTGGTCTGTTCCCTCTGGAGAATTTAGTTGCGAAAAGGACTCCAGGGACATTTGGCTTATGAATCAGTCATCCCCAGATCCCATTGAGTGTGTCCTGCAGCTCCATATTCAATATTCCTCTGTTGGAAAGCTATTCATGTCAGCACTTCCAAGAAATGCTTTAGTTCCCTGTTCTATATCTCAATGGCACAGTAGCCCTTAGACTTGCAGTTCTTACCCAAAGCATGTTGATAGGTGTCACGAATAATGGTATCACGTCACTTCTGTGTGAGGCTAGAGAGGTGAGGCCACTACCTGATATTCCCCTTAGGGTTTGTAAAAAGCAGGAGGACCTCACAGGGAGGGACTTCCCTCAGGGCGATGGTGAAACTCCTTAACCCACTTACCTTTGAATCCCCAAAATCCGTTAGGTCTGGGAGAAAAGCTGCTGATAGTACCACTGTATGTCATTGTGACACTCCTCCCTTTCCTCCTTTAAAACTTAATTGTCTTATGGAAATACTGTGAAGAAGATTATTACATGAGTTATACAAACTATTCCTTCTTGTGATATAACAAGTACTGGGAAGAGATGGCTCAGAGGAGGCCTAAAGAGTGCATTATGAATACAGACGAGGGACTGGGGAGGACCCAGCTACCAGCCATAAAATCAGACAAAGGAGGGCACGAAAAAAGGGAACCAGGGAAACCAGGGAGAAGCCAAATTGAAGACGCACCTGCCTGTGAAATTCTAACCCGGCAGCTAATACGCGAGATGGAGAAACAAGTCCTTGGTAGAGAGGACATAGCTGGAAGGTCAGAGGAAGCCTCAGGAACTAGGCGGCCCGCCCAATGCAGAAGAGAGGATTCGGCTAATGGTGGCGTGACCTCAACGAGGTGGACCGGTTGGTCATTTAACACTGATATTTGTGAACTGGAGGAACTGCAGGACCAAAGCGAGGCTTAGAGAAGCAAGGAAAGGTTGGCGGCGAGTGGCCAAAGCAAAAGAGATATCTGAGTAAGAACCAGAGATGTGGTCCCAGGAAGAAAGAGGAAACAGGATCCATGGTAGATCCAGTAGGGGCTTGTGGCAGAATAACAAATCCATCGGGAGTGATCTCCCTCTTCTCAATGATTGTGGCAAAACTGATGAAGCATGGCTAGTGAGCTCCTTCATCTCAAGCATTGGGAGTGATCTTTCTCGTCTTAGTAATTGCTGGGAAACTGATCAAAGATTTGGGAGTGGTCTTCCTCGTTTTAGTAATTTTTGCAAAGCTGATCAAAGCATTGGAAGGGACCTGCCTCGTCTCAGTAGTTGTTGCAAAACTGATCAAATCATCAGGAGTGATCTCCCTCTTCTCAGTAATTGTAAAACTGACCAAAGCACTAGGAGTGATCTTCCTCGTCTTAGTAATTGTTGTAAAGCTGACCAAAGCATCAGGATTGGTGTCCCTTGTCTCAGTTATCCTTGCCAAGCTAATGAAAACATCGGGAGTGATCTCGCTCATCTCAGTATTTCCTGCCAACCTTATCAAGACATCAGGAGTGATCCCTCTCATAGCAGTAATTGTGGTTAAAACTATCAAAGAGAAGAAAGCTTTGCGAGAGGTCTCCCTCATCTCAGTACTTGTTGTGAGAGGAAGCAAAGTGGAATAAGCATCAGGAGTGATCTCCCTCGCTACAGTAAGTATTTGCATAGCCTACCAAAGCCTCGGAAGCAATCTCCCTCGTCTCAGTAATTATGGATAACCAAAGACTCAGGAGTAGTCTCCCTCATATCAATACTTATTTTAAAAGTAAACAAATTAAAGTAAGCCTTGGCAATAATCTTTCTCATCGCATAAATTCTTACAAAGAGGACCCAAAAGTGATTGAACCACAGAAAGTAGAAGATTGGGGGTCATTTAAATTACTTCTGGAAGAAGCAGGGCGAGAAAGGCAAAGCCTAATAAGAATTTTTAAGAAACATGGTGCCCAAACGTCAAGTGAACCAGTGGAAGGGAGTCATTCTTTTGGCATCCCAGTACAGTTTTGTTGATTCAGATACTAGGGCAAAGGTTGCCAAAGATATCGCCAGACACACTTAACAGGAGGAGGGAGTCATCTGTCACAAGTCTCTCCCCTTCTCACCTGTTTCTCCTTGCTTGCGACCTTCTTGGATGTCTTCTTTCGTACGGTCCAGGATTTATACAAGCCCGTGTGCAGGTCTTCGGATTCCAGCGTGAGGATTGCAAGTCCTACGCCAATAGCGTTCAATATCCAGGACCGGGAACCAGGAAGGAAACAGTATCTAAGGTCGGAGGCACGAAACGCCGTGACCCGAGTACCGGAGGATTCCAGGAGAAAGGCGCGGAAAGGGAAGTTCAAGGAAAGGGAATGGAATAGGGGAGTAATCAAGGAAATGGGATAACGGGACTCGGAAGGAGAGCCGAGCGAACTCCTACACACGTCTGAACTCACTAGCGGTAGCGTTGAGATGCGCAGAGCCGTGGGGGCGTGACTGTTTTGAAGGAAGTTGAACGTAGCGCGTAAAGGCCGGTAAGCTGCATTTCGTATCCAACGGCCATGTTGGAAGGATCACGGAATGCAGTCATCTATGGGTTAGGGACCATGAAGTCCAGAACGGACATATTCGGCGGTTCATGACAGCATTCCTCCTCTGAAGCCCCGCACCTCAAGGTTTTCCAGGATGGATAAGATGATATCTTCGTATTAGCCGGGGGGTATTCATGTTAGAGACGGGTTCCCAAGTGCGCTCACTGGGAGGATATCCTTTCCATTCGACCAAATACTGTAGTTCACTTCGTCGGTACCTGGAGTCACAAATACTAGAGACCTCGTATTCAAGTTGGTTATCAACAATCTCTGGAGTAGATCTTGGGGCAGTTCGAGTGGACTGTACATATGGTTTTAACAGAAGTGTGGAAGACTGGATGAATATTTTTCCAGGACTCTGGTAGTTGGAGTCGAAAGGCCACTGGATTAACAATCTCCTTTATGGAAAAGGGTCCGTAATACCTGGAAGCCAATTTATTTGGACGTAAGTGACGAGGAAGGAGTTTCGAAGATAGCCAGACTTTATCTCCTATTGAATAAGAAGGACCAGGCCTTCTTTTGGTGTCTGCATATTGTTTAACACTTTTACGGGCCTTTTCCAGGTGTTCCTTTGCTTCTTTGTGTACATTGATCAGTGTTTCAATCCAGGAATCGACCACAGGAACTGGGGTAGGATGTGGGAGAATGGATGGTAAAACTGAAGGGTGAAATCCTTGGCTACAGTAGAAAGGGCTGGTCTTGATGGCTGAATGATCCAAATTGTTGTAAGCGAATTCGGCCACAGGTATCAAGAGTGACCAATCATCCTGGACTTTGGTGGCGAAACAGCAAAGATACTGTTCCAGGGTTTGGTTTACTCGTTCTGTAGCTCCATTGGTTTGTGGATGATAGCCCAAGGACAAGGCACGTTGGATCCCCAAAATCCGACATAGTTGTTTCCAGAACTGGGATATGTATTGGGGCCCTCTGTCGGAAATGATTTTCAAGGGTAAACCATGAAGCCGGAAGATGTGTTCTAAAAAAATCCCAGCTAGTTCAGATGAGGATGGTAATTTGTATAGGGGTGTGAAATAAGCCATATGTGTGAACAAATCAATGGTAACCATTATGGTCATGTATCCTCTAGAAGAAGGCAGTTCTACGATAAAATCTGTGGCAATGATTTCCCAGGGTTTTGTTGGTATTGTTGGTTGGTGTAGGCGACCTGCTTGTTTTCTGTTATCATGTTAATTCTGGTTACAAACTGCACAGGTTTGAACATAGGTTCTTATGTCATCTTTCATTCTTGGCCACCAGAATTGTCTCTGTACAGGAGATTCCACGGTGTCCTGAATGGAGGGTATCGTGGCATAGGTTTGTGATCTTATGTCTCAGCCCTGGAGTGGGAATGGCTAGCTGTGTATCCTTAAATAGGTATCCGTCTTTTATCTTGAGACTCCATCGATTGTTTCCTTTAAACTCCTTCCACAGTTCAGAGGACTGAGTCTTGGCTTGAATATCCTCCAGGATAGTAATGGCTTGGGCTACGAATATTTTGTTGGGAAACATCTTGGGAAAGGTCCGGTCCTCAAGGGGTTCATAATCGGGATGTCTGGACAAGGCGTCGGCTATGATGTTATGTGCTCCAGGAAAGTGATGGATTTGAAATTGATATTGGGCAAAAAAGAAGGCCCAGTGGGCTTGACGGCTGTTTCTGCACTCCAGGGATTATAGGACTTGAATATTCTGATGGTCTGTACGGACTTGTACCGGGTGTTTGGCACCCAGAAGGAGACAGCGGCAGTCAGTGAAAGCTTGTCGAATGGCTAGCAACTCCTTCTCCAGGACGGAATAATGAGTTTCACTGGGAGTCAAGGTGCGCAAGAGAGAGGCTATGGGGTGTTCTATCTTGTCATCAAGTTCTCAAGTTGTTGTTTCAGAATTGCTCCGAATGGCGTGGTTGGATGCATCACTCTCGACAAGGAAGGGACGGTCTGTGACAGGTTGAGCCAGGATGGGGGCTTGTGTAAACTCCGCCTTTAACCGTTGAAACGCCGAGTCTCGAGCTGAGGACCAGTGAAAGGGGGTGTCCTTCAATAGTGTGACAATAGGATGCACAATGTCAGAAAATGCGGGTATGAATTTCCTGTAAAAGTTAGCAAGCCCCAGGAAGGATTGGATTTGTTTCACAGTGGTAGGCCAGGCCAAGATACGATGGAATCAACTTTGGAAGAATCCATCCCAATACCTTTTGGGCTAAGAACAAATCCAAGATAGTGAACAGTTGGTACATGGAAAAGGCATTTTTCAGGTTTGGCCAGGAGTTTATGTTCTCGTAAACGCTGTAAAACTGCCTTAATGTGTTCTTCATGTTTCAGAGGTTCCTTGGAGTAAATCAGTATATTGTCTAGGTGTACAATGACGAAAAGGAACAACATGTCAGAAAAGACCCGATCCATAAAACGTTGGAAAATTGCGGGGGCATTGGCAAGTCCAAAGGGCATAACCAGATACTCAAAGTGGCCAAAGGGTGTTCTAAAGGCTGTTTTCCATTCATCATCTTCTTTTATACGAATGAGATGGTAAGCACCCCTGAGATCCAGTTTTGGGAAGATGACTGCACCCCTTAAAGCTTCCAGGATGTCCAAAATAAGAGGTAACGGGTAACGGTCCTTGAAGGTGCATAGGTTAAGGCCACGGTAGTCCAAACATGGCCTAAGCTCCTTGGAATCCTTTTTAGGAACAAAGAAGAGGGAAGCTCCAGCTGGGGACTTGGATGGTCGAATCGTTCCATTTGTTAAGTTGGTGTCCAGATACTCCCGGAGGGCCCTTTTTACAGGTTCGGATAGGATGAACATTCTGCCGAAGGGAATCACTGCTGAAGGATCGGTGTCAATGACACAATCCTCAGGTCTGTGGGGTGGAAGAGACTGAACAATGGCTGTTGAGAACACATCTGAGTATGACTGGTAAACCTGGGGAATCCGGATAATGTTGGACACAATTACTGGAAATTGTTGAGTTTCTTGGAAGTCTTCTAAGGGACTTGGTAAGGTGGTGGGAGATAAACAATGGGACATGCAATATTCTGAACCAAGAAACAAGGAATCTGCTGCCCAATTGATGAAGGGATTGTGCTTCTGCAGCCAGGGCATGCCTAGAACCATGGGATAGTGGTCAGATCTTATTATGTCAAATCTAATCCTCTCTTGATGGTTGTTTATTGAAAGAAGAATCTCTTTGGTTTGGTGGGTTATGGGTCCTGAAGACGGGAGTCTCCCATCAATGGCTTCAACGCAATCCACTAAAGCCAGGATGGGGTATGACTCTTTCTTGGAAGGTGACAGGTATGCCTGTAAAATCACAAGATTGTTCTGTTCTGGGGAGTTCAAGGAAGGAATTGGTGAGGAGCAGACATCTTTCTCCCAAAACTGTGCCCCACTTACGATCGGGAGCTGGCGTTTCCCGAACGCCGAGGTGGTGCAATAGGGCACTCTCTTACAAGGTGTTTATCAGAGGCATAATACATGCACAGTCCGGTGTTAATCCAACGCATCCTCTCTTGGGGGATTATGGGTCCTCGGAAGGCTCCTAGTTGCATGGGTTCTGGGTCCGGGACTGAAGATGCAGTGGTTTCTTGTTTGTATGGAAGGTCAGTAGCAGCCTTTGGGGATGTTGATTTAGTCCTCCTTTTCTCTGGATCCGGAAATCAATTTGTAGAGAGAGGTCCATGAGAGCTTTGAAGGAGCTTGGGCCGGCTACCCTGGCTAGCTCGTCCTTTATCTCATCATTTAGGCCTCTCCGAAAGAGGGTGAAACTGGCTTCCTGGGTCCAATCGGCCTCTTTCACCAATTCTTTAAAGCGGGTTACATATGTGAGCATATCCTGTAATTCGAGTAGTCTCTCTTCAGCACTGTAAACTAGTTCTGGGCTATCAAACATGGCCTTTAGGGCTTCCACGAACCCATCATAATCATCCTGTAGTGCGTCGCCCGAATTGACTAGGGGGGGGTTTCCCAGGTCAGCGCATTGCCCGTGAGATGTGATATCATGAATCCCACCTTTGCTCTTGGGGTGGAAAAGTAGTACAGCTTGAAGGTAAAATGTACCAAACATGAATCAAGGAAGGCATGGAGCGTTTTTGAAGAGCCATCGTGTTTGTCCACTACTCCTCCCAATAAGACACTTTCTTTAGCTGCAGCGTCACGAGATTAGACTAACTGCTTCAATGCAGCGTTCTCTGCCTTAAGTTTCTGGACTGCAGTGGTTAGTTCCTGCATACCTCGCATGAGGTCTTGCACCGCGGCTTCCATCTCTGTATTTGTATTGTTTTTTGGGAGTCTCAATCTGTCACAAGTCTCTTCCCTTCTCACCTGTTCCTCCTTGCTTGCGACCTTCTTGGATGTATTCTTTCATACAGTCTAGGATTTATACAAGCCCGTGTGCAGGTCTTCGGATTCCAGCATGAGGATTGCAAGTCCTACGCCAAGTAGCGTTCAATATCCAGGACAGGGAACCAGGAAGGAAACCGTATCTAAGGTCGGAGGCATGGAACGCTGTGACCCGAGCACCGGAGGATTCCAGGAGAAAGGCGCGGAAAGGGAAGTTTAAGGAAAGGGAATGGAATAGGGGAGTAATCAAGGAAATGGGATAACGGGACACGGAAGGAGAGCCGAGCGAACTCCTACAACACACGTCTGAACTCAGTAGCGGTAGCGTTGAGACGTGCAGAGCCGCGGGGGCGGAACTGTTTTGAAGGAATTTGAAGGTAGCGCGTAAAGGCTGGTAAGCTGCATTTCGTATCCAACGGCCATGTTGGAAGGATCA
The DNA here is from genome assembly GCF_040938575.1 of Ambystoma mexicanum. Lineage (NCBI taxonomy): Eukaryota > Metazoa > Chordata > Amphibia > Caudata > Ambystomatidae > Ambystoma > Ambystoma mexicanum. The sequence goes on from NC_090927.1 coordinate 412,126,738, forward strand.
CGGAATGCAGTCCTCTATGGGTCAGGGACCATGAACTCCAGAATGGACGTAGTCGGCGGTTCATGACATCAACCTCCTGTTACTCTGTATCTTTGTGGAACATGAACTATTAGTTAAGGCTTTTAAACACAATCCCCAAGGTGGATACCAGTGAACCAGGAGAACGGACTCATTCTCGTGGTGTTCTTTATGTTGTTTGCGTTTATAGTTGTAGGGCCCAGAGTTAGGCAGTTTTGGACAGAGGACAGGATGTTTTCATTTGGACAACCACCCTGACGACGAGCACCCAAGTTTTTCTTATGTAGGGAATACCCTTTTCAATAGGGAGAGTTGGGCCTTTTTTCTTTTTGTTTAATTTAGAAGCATTCATATCACGATAATCCTTAGTCCAACTCCTTCCTGCAGCATTTCACATAGGACTAGAGCAAAACCTATTGCCTAATGTTGAGTGGTGTGTGAGAATGTCCCATGGCTTCCCACTGGGTTTAATTCACAAAATGTGTGCAAGAGTGAACATTTATATCTGTACATTTTCCATGGAACCATTCTCTTTGGTGTGGGGAGGAGCGGCAGAAAGTTTGTGGATTTTACAGGCTCGGCATCGGCCTTGGCTTTGATAGACTGAGATCCAGACAGAAGCTGTGCAGCTTCACTCTCAGGCGTCAAACACTTGCCACTGGCTTCGTTTGCTTCGGTGCCAGTGCACCTCAGGAATATGTTCTGCTTCCAGTGGGCACATTTATGCCAAAGATGGCTGCAGTCTTCCATGAGGATGGTGATCTCTTCCCATTTGGGTTGTAACCCTAATGCTCTATAAAGGTGAGAAACTGACCCGATGAATTATATGTGAGGGAGAGAATCTGATGGTCCTGGCCTCTAACATGCAGAGGCCAACGTTCTCAGCACATCCCAGAGCTGGATATTCTTCAGGCGCCAACTCCAGAAAAGCTTCATGCTTCTTTCCAGAAGATGATGGCGGAAGTAGTGGACACAATGAGCATGTTGGCACCCACCAGGCCAAATGTTTATTTTGAATTAATTGACATCCTGCATGAGGGCCATCATAGATAGACCTTACTTCCCTTTCAAGTTTAACCGGTCAGTTCAGGCCCTGTTGTTGGAGGCCTCGTAAGAACCAGCTTCAGTCCCGTTGGTGCACTGAGACTTGCCAAAAAACACTGTTCGGCACCATCGGGTCTAGCTTTTCTCTTCACCAGACGTTTCCTGAGAGTTTGGTGGTTCAGGCCATAACAGCCAGCCTCAAGATGGCCTCCTTCCCCTCTTTGCCCTCTGACAGGGAGAGCAAGAGACTGAATGCTTCGGGGCACAAGGTGTTTGCATTGGGCTGTGTGATGAATCCAGAAAATATCCCTTCTCCCAATCAACAGAAAAGTTCCCAGTCTCTTGAGTAATCACAATTGGTGACAATAAAGAAATATAGAACCCCAAGGTTAGGAATCCATTCCCCTGGATTTCCTCTTATAGGTTTTCTCTCCTTATGGGGCCTCTCTGGCCTGAACCTTCCTTTAGGAACCTCCCAGGCTTGTACTTGCTTAACCAAATGTCAATAAGCAGTTCTCAATAATATTCTTCTTATTCTTCTCCTATTTATCCCACCAACTTGGAACACTCCTTTTGGCCAAGGATAGGATTTCTTTGCACAATTTATTCTTCAATTATTTTGGGTGTGTGACCCAGACTCGCTGTATTCTGAGAGGCTTGGTTTCTTACTTGCCAAGCAAATGTCCTCTAATGGATTCTCCCTCTTTTCAGGTGCAAGCATTATAACTGCTTGGTTCACTCTGCTGCCAATCAGTTATCTTTTCATGAACTTCTTATTTGGGTGCCGGTCCCAGACTTGCAATATTCAAACTGGCTTAGGAATCTCTCCTGCTAAGACCGCCTCCTCTCATGGACTATCCCTTTTTGGGTGCGGGTCCCAGACTCGCAATATACTGTTTGGCTTTGTTTCAGTTTCTCATATGGGTGGAAATCCCAGACTCGCACTTTGTTCCCAGGGTCCCAGATCCTGTTAATCCATCTTCACTCTTCACCCCCTTCATTCCCCAGACCTCCAGCACCACTTGGGTAACTGACATACCTGTTTGCTAACTTTAGTTAGGTACCAGCGTTTCCTGAGCAGCTGTTGCATCTCTGGAGGCTCTGGTCATTTTCGAGGTTTCGTTGCGCTCTGCAGCTATTTTCCCGATGTCTGCTTCTCCCCAGCGGTGTGTCCTCTGTCCGGGACGCTTCGCCGTTACTCTGGATGCCTGTAGGTTCAACACAAGAGTGAAGCGAGCAGTACTTGCCTATTAGACCTAGCTCGCATTCTCCTCCTCTCTGGGCTTCCCTCCAGCTGGCTCTCGTCCTTTTGCTGCTGCACGGCTCACCAGTTTCCTCCTTGGAGGATCGCTATCCTGATGCATCTCAGCTGTGGGATGTTTATAAACTCCCGCGTTTGAAAAGGGAGTTACTTTGGGCCAATCACGTTTGTTGAGAAGCTAGAGCGCTCACTCTGCTTCTCCAGAGTGATCCTTGGACTCTTGATCATCATCTTTTTCTCAGTAGTTGAGAAGCTAGAGTGCTCATTCTGTTTCTCCATAGTGATCCTTCGACTCCTGGTCATCATCCTCTCAGCACATGCCATAGAGTCAGAAGTAGCACAGTTTGCATTTTTTAAGGTTTAAATCTTGTCAAGTATATTAGTTTGACTAACTTGGCAATAACAGATATTGGCCTTATCAAAAGAGGGGAGAACAGAATAATGGAGAAGGGTGTAGGTCAGGGGTCTCCAACCTTTCGTGCGCAATCAGCAAATTTGCCTATCAAATGAAATGGTGAGCAACATCCATATTTCAACAGAAAATATTGGCTCTTAGTTGGCAGAAAAATGATTGTAACGCCTCATGAGTTGAATTAGGGGTGTTCAGTTGGAAGGTGTCCGCCCAGTTAAGCTTTTTAAAAGCACATCTGGGATTTTCTGCTAATCATGAAGTGAATGTCACCGTAAGCACGATTGAAGCCTCCACAGGTAAAGAAAAGTAGAAAAGTACTTGTGGTATGGATGGGGGAAAGGGTTGTAAGGCACTGTCCATTTGAATAGGGGGTGGGGGATAAAACTAAATTTGGCACATGAAGTCAACTCAAAATAGCTCTTAAAGCAAGAGTTTGTCCGGTGGGGACAGGTATATAGAAACTGACCTCCTTACCTTTAAATGCAGACTTATGTACACATATAAGATGGTGACGAGAAATCTGTAAAATAAGATCCCCACATGCAGGAGGCTGATGCTAATGGTCCGTTTACATTTACCCACCCCTCAATAAATGAAGAAGGTGTGCAGGAGGAAGCACAAATTGTGCCTGCAAAATGGGATTATCGGAAGATTGGACTCATTTTCTGTTCATTTGTCATTGTTTCTCTGTTTTGCATAGGCGTTGCCATTAATGGAAGCTCTGTTTTATGTCATTAATTGTAGTGATCAGGTTTTTCTGTCTAGCTTGGTTGAATATGTTAAAGTTGTTTTTTTTTTTATTACTTTGGGCGTTCTATGTGAATTTTATGAAATGTGATACCGGTTTTAAATGTTTCTAACTAAATGGCGAAATAAAATTACATAAATATTAATATTGGTCATTACAGGGCGGACTTTACATATCATTTGACAAGGGCTTTGGAGGTTACCTCCTAAGACTTATGTTTGCATGTAATGCCAAATAGTGCATTTTAAAGCACCTGGGGCTTGTTACATTGGCGAAAAAGTGATTAGGAATGAACAATTGGATTTTTCTCAAGGCGTTGGAGCCTCTTTTCACTACCCAAAAGGGTTTTACACAAAACTTAGTGGCAAACATTTGTCAAAGCTTTGAGCTTTTGACGTACACTTCATAGAGTGGTGTTAACTAGGTGTTTGGATTGATGAATTGGCTTGTAAATGTCAACGTATTAACAGTAACTTCATTGGTTTTGAATATAGGGCAATGTAATTATGAAAAATGTGACATGCATTATCTGCCCATTGTCGTGTGCCAGATGGGCAGAGTATCAAATGATGACAATTCTTTCCACTACGACAATTTGTAATAATGAATACAGTGGCACTAAAAGTACAATTTTGGATACATATAATGCATGGTGGCATCAAACAAACACAAAACTCACTTGTACAAAAAGCAGTGCATGCACATTATTTAATAAAGGGAAGGTGTGTATGCATGCCATTTATTTGTCCATTATGCTCGTACTAGCGGCACAAAGGAACAGAATACAACCTTTTTCTCCTGGACACTAACATGGGAACATGGTTCAGTTATTTGTCAGCTGGACAAAGTATCTGAAGATGAAAGGATTTTACCTCTTTTAGGTTCTGTCTTTGCTTATTAGGTTATCTTGTGTTTGCGCTGCCTAAGTTCAGGCCAAAATGCCCTCAGTCGTACATTGTGCTTTATACCTGTTTTTGAGATAAGAGGATTTTAACAATGACACTGCAATGAGTAAAAACATTTTCTGAAAGATTATTTGCATGTGGTTAACAAACTCAAATTTTGCATCTACAGAAAATAAGCTAACTGGAACCACAGCAGGCTCATTGGCCACAATTCTCACACAGTCCCGGATTCTGTCCTGGCTATACATGCTACTGAGGTCTTACTCCTACAGCACCTCGTTCTAGGCATCCACACCATGGGCAAGCAGCAACTGGCAAGCAACAATTTAGGGTGCCACGAGCAACATTTTGCTCCTGAGTTACACATTGGGGATCACTTGTTTAGGTGTACTAACGCAGGGGCGTCCAGCATTCTCTGATCATGGTAGTTTCTAATCCCATAAGCGTGTTCCTCCCCATTTGATCTTCCAACGGTGCACCACCCCCGGGGGATTATGCTACTGTGGATGCACCGCCTTGGCTCCATGGGAAAGGTCTCCTACTAGGGTAGAATCGACAACATCCTCAGATTCGTCACAGTACCAAAAGGGTAGAGTAACCCGATTCTACGTTTAGCTTAGCGTGTCTTTCTTTCTTTCTAGTGGTAGGGCAGAGATTAGGTTAGCATAGGTGTGACGGAAGATTGAACTTAATTTGTTGGACATTCTGACCAGCACTGGTTTATTTTCTAGGATAGGGAAATCATCGTAGCATATGGGGTTAGAGAAGATTTTCTTTGAGATAAAAATAAAACACTCTGAACATGTCGTTGATTCTGTCTCCTATCTCTGACTTACCACAGCTGCCTCCCCCTTCATGAAGTTAGCGCATCTTGGGCCATGGCCAAATTTTCTTTTGGCTTTTGGACTGTGGTCTGAGGCAGCTGTTAACCTCTCGGTCTGTGACCGGAGAGTGTGCTTTAACATACTGGTACAGGATGGCAGAGAGGCAGCATGCCAAATGCTAGAATCAGGACTTGACATGGCTGACTGTAGCACGTGCCATGAGCACTAGAAAAGTCCTCTGGAGACACGTCTGATGAGAACCCCAGGGTTCACTCCAGTTGTTTAGGCAAAGCTCCTAGACATGCCTTTTGATTGAAATAATCTCTTCAGAGCCATACCGGTTGACTTTCTTCAGAAATTCCAATAATCGAAGGTCACAGCGAAATCCTTGTGCTTCGCTATCCAACAGCCCTCAGCGCCTGGGGAATTTTGTCCCCTCCCCATCTATGCTCACTGTGGTGGGGGACAGATTCCATCGGGCAAGCAGCAGCTATGTTGCACTTCCCCCTCACAAGGTAAGAGGTGGTGAAGCTCAAAGAAGAGGCCTTGCTTTCTTGGCAGTGCCTTCCGCAGCCCCATGTGCAAAGCCACTGTGAAGAGGACTTTATATATCACACTCCATAGGGAGGGTGGGGGATTTCCCTGTTCAGCAGGGAGTGCCACCGTATAACATCTGAGCCTTACAAGTCATGATACAGGGTTATTGCCCCCCACCCTGTTCAATGCTCTAAAGACCATCTTCTTACAAATCACTCCACCCCCCTCTTTGCCTCCAGACTGTCTTGTGTTAGAAGAGATTCATCACTGGGAAAGGGTAGAATAACAATTGTCCCCTGCTCGTAAAGTGGAAAGGCCTAGGATTCTCTTTGCTTTCTGGTTTCTGAGACGACTGGGGCATGTGTCCCATCCTGGATCTGAGGATTTTCATCTTGTAGGGTAGCCTTGAAGGATCTGGGCCAAGGGGGACCATCTTGAACTTGTTCAGCATAGTCAACCTGGCCTAGATCCTTCAAGCGCTTGATCTGCATGACTGGTTGGTGTGCCTGGATCTTCAGGATGCTACTTTGGTGTGCCGATCCATCTCAAGCACCATCAATTGAAAGTCCTGCTGTTCTGTCATTCTACGGCACCCAGGATCTTCACCAAACTGCTGGCAGTGGTTGTGGCTCATCCCAGGAGGGAAAGGCTATATATGTCTTTCCCTACCTGGATGATTGAGCTTGCTACGTAGACCGAGGGGCCAGCACAACTGTACTGCACGTGCAGTCGGCTTGGGATTCTCACTGAACATGTTTTTCCAAATTAATCCTTTCGATTTGTCTGTGTGGCCCTAGACACTCGCCTTGGCAGTGTCTTCCCTCCCGAGGATCGAGTGGCAAACATCTTCAAGATGGTTTAAGTCTTTCAACCCCGGATGCTGGTTCCGGCCTCTGCCTTTCTGTGCCTTCTGCATCCCATGGCTTCCTGCATTCTGATAGTGCCGGAGGCACAGTTGGGCATGAGGTCACTTCAGTGGTTGCTCTGATGTCAGTGGTCTCAGGTCCAGGGCAACATTTCGGAAATTCAGCAAGTCTAAGGCAGTCTCTCCGGATTTCTTATGGTGGTCCCTACAAGGCAATCTACTGAGAAGCGGTATGGCTTTGGCATCCCTGGCAGCAGCTGGCGATGGTCACAGATCTGTCCTTGAAAGGTTAGGATGCTCATCTGACAGATCTGAGGGTGAGCGAACTTTGATCTCCATTGGAGACCTAGCAACACATCAATTTGCTGGAAATAAGGGTGACTAAGTTGACCTAGGTTACTTTGCTTCCCTCTATGGGGGCAAGTGTGTACGGGTCCTGTGATGAAATAACTACTGCTCTGCAGGAGTACAAAGATGAGTAGTGACTAAACCACCTACTCAACACTCGCACTACTGCAGAACAACAGTGGTCCGAATCATAAAGGTGAAACGGGCACAGATAAGAGATATATTTCCTTTTGCCTTTTGTGTTAACATCGGCAGGCTATACTCTTACGAGCAGTAGCAGGGCCATCATGCCTTACAATGGAGAGCCACAACCATGGCTTTCCTCCTCCCCCCATCAAGGGGAAGATTTGTGCTATGGAAGTTGTTGTTTCCAGCCACCTGCAAGAAAAATTAAGTGAGAAAAATACAAGTACCAGAATCCTTAGAGTCAATTAACTTGCCACACCTGAAAAGGAAATGAAGACACGCCTGAAAAAGCAAAGAAACACAGCCTCCCTAAAGATTGATGGAGTCATGAAAATGTGCATTTGGAGGAGAAGCTAATGCAGGAAAACTTGACTGGCAACAGAGCGCCTGCCTTGTCACCAATTTTTAAACATGTACTCTTACGAGGGTTGAGAATGTGAAACAGCAGCATCCCAGATGGCAATAGTACAACCGTCCAAAATAAAGGAATGTCCATCAAGGTTTGTACTTTAATTAAACATGTGGACTTTGTATTTTCATTGTGTACTGTTAGCTTCCAGCAGCATATTCAAGGAAATCTTTTCCCAAAATTACTTAATTCAAACATTAAATACCTTGTTTGCCGATCCTCAGCCACTAGTCAAAACGTTCAATTTCCAGCTCGGCTTAACCCCCAGAGCCTTGCCCTGCTGAAATCTCTGTTGACACTTGTCATTTATGCCACTTGTTGACTTGATTGGAAACTTGCAAAATGTTTATTTTAACACTCTAAGAGCTTCATTAAGAGTTTGATGGTATTACCTTTAGGAATACTGCCAAAATGGACTTGCTGCTTCCGGATGCATTAATCATTCAGTACCGGGAAAGGTCAGCATGGTTTAGATTCATTCTGACCCTTCAATTACTCCCGGTCTCATTGAACTCCATGGGGATTGGTAATTACCATGTGATGATTACTGTAGTGTGGTGGAGGTTGTTTTGGCACTGAAACTCTTAATCTGGCGCTGGTGGTATTAATCCTGTTACTGCAACGCCACACTCTGAGGTAAGACTAATTTACCATTGATCAGTGAAATATTGTATCCCGCTTTGGATAGTATTGATAGTTTATCCAAAGGAATATCTAGTATTTTTCAATTCTTTTTTTATTTTCTATCTGGACATTGCATTCTTTATCCCATGTGCAGATTGCAATTGTGTCCCACTGTGCCTACACCCCATAATCTCTTCTAAATTGTAAGCCTAGAGCTTCACTTAGCTTCTGAACTAAGAGTGTGGGATACGTTGGGGAGATTTGGAACTTTGTGGTCCAATTTTAGCTGTATCTAGCAGTTGTGGGAGCTCAGATATAAGAGTGAAGCCGTCGCACTATCCTGCAGCTAAGAGGCCAATGACGACCTCAAACTACAGTACATGCGAGTAATAGAATGCAAGAGGTAAGATATAAGAAAAGTAGTGTGTCTTTAATCTTACAAAAAGATGCCTTGACTGAACAGTAGTATTCACCCATATCATTCCTTTTGTTGATTCAAAGTCCGGTATAGTTCATCCCTTGGAATTGACTTTTTTTGGTTTCCCCCTGCATTGACTCACTTGTGAATTCCTTCTCAAGTGGTAAACACAAACAATATAATTTAACGTGCAGGTAAAACCTAACTAGTTATCCATGATAAATCAGTTATTTATATGTCTGATGTTGTAGAATCCTTGATCTCTCTCTTAATGCACTTAGCAGCACACTTGAGTGTTGATACAGTTTGTACATAGACTATTACTTATGTTTTATTTTTAAATTACAATGCACTTTTTATTGCCTAAGAAATAAGAACTATTGTGGTTCAGTATGAGTTTGGTTCAGTATTTCTGCCCACAATGTACTTGTATTCAACCATTTGTGTAAATGTGCATATTTGTACTCTTCATAGATGCAACACAGCCAAAACTAAAGCTCTTCATGACAAGGTAGATCAACTGGAACAAATTCTCAGGTAAAAGGGAAACTTCAATTTTTTTATGTTTTATAAATATGAATGAAGAACACATCAAATATTTAAAATTAATGTTTTTTTTTAACTGATGACTGTGAAAATGTGGAGGTTGATAACAAGATCAGTATAATTTTGGCGAAAAGTGAAATTTTAAATATGTTTACAAGTCTTAATATCACAGAAGATGTAGGTTTTGATACATTTTATTGGACTAACTGAAAATACTATGCAACGATGGAAACTGACTTCTTCGTCAGAAGTTGCAGAGTGAAATGATTAGTAAAAGAAAGCCACAGTACAGGTCATTTTCAAAACTGAAAAAACTGAACTTTTTAAACTTCATTGGCTGAAAGAACAGTATGCCTGTGTCTGAAATTGCTGTCCTAAAACTCCTGGGAGCAGAGAACACATAATGGTTTGTAAACAGTACACATTCTTCGAGTTGCATTTAACAAAAAGAGAAACCACGATTCATTTTCACATGTAACAGTTTCCTAAAATATGTAAAATAGTCAAAGTTGCACAGGTAAGTGATTTATCTTGTTATTCTCTCGTGAGTTAGATACATTGTTGCAAGAGTAAGGAGGCCCTCAGATGATACTCCCTACTGCCTCTCTTCAACTGCCCAGCTTCTAAACAAAACATCTCTCATAACATTGTATCGCTCAGCCTTTGAAACCTGGAAGTTCCATCCACTGCAGTATAACAAGAGGATTGGTAAATTCTACCAATATAATGCACCTCCCCTTACACTCCGGATAATTGCTGAGCAACGGGATATATACTGTCCTGCCATCATGTGGCTGCTCTCTAAGCAAAGAACAAAAACATATTCCACAGGAAGCAATCCTGCTTTTACACACAATGGATGTGCGTACTAAGAGTCAGTTTAATGTATGGCTGTTAGACGTTGCTAAGCGAAACATGCTCTCATAGCAATTCATCCTTTGTTCCAAACTCTGCCGTCCTCTAGCACCACCAAACTTTCTTCTGATTCTCTGTGGTTCCCAAAACCTACTGTCCGCTTTCAGCACCAGCCATGGTCTTTTCACTCGGACCTCATCTACTTCCAAAACAACATTCTTCAGCGTGTCATACCTCTCCTTCATTGTCCTAGCCTTATACTCCACTTCTTCCTTCAATGTTTGTTCATCGCAATCCACAAAACACGCTCTTCGCAACCACAGCTGCCTCACAGACTTGTGAGACTTCCTTCTTCACAACACTTTGAGCTGGACCAAGCCAGTCGTGGCATGTAATGCCAACCTATATGCACAAACTCTCTTCTCAACTGTATTCTCCCAGCTGAGACCTGCCTCCAGAGACATCCTGATAACCTACATGAGGGTGCGGTTGAAATACATAACCGCTCTATTGGTCTCGGGGTGATACAGGGATGTCTTATGATGCGTAACCCTAATGCACTCCAAAAAAGAAAGCCTCTATTATCCTAGAAGTTAACTGAATACAATTGTCGGTGTGGATCTTCCGCGGAAACTCCTCTCCCTAGAATACCTTGTCCAAAAAACCAACGACAGCTCTCAAATCTGCTTGCAGCACACCTTCCACCACCACCTATTTGGAGAACAGATTCATGAGGACAATGGTGTACTTCTTCCTGCCTCTCTCTCCATTGACCGGACTTGGTATGTCAAATGCAATGAATTTCAAGGGCCTGCTTGGCAGTTCCAATAGCATAAGTGGTTGCGTATTTTTCCTAAGAGCTGTATCCACCTCTCCCCATACACTGCAACCTCTTACTAGCTCTTGTATTTCCATACTTAATCCCGGCCATCAATAGTCACTTCTCAATCTCCCTTTGGTCTTAGTCATGCCGAGATGGCCCTTGTGTCCCGCCTCCAGCGGTTTACGCCGCAAACCCACTGAAGGCACTATGCATCTTGCCTTACACAAATGCTGACCCTGTAAGCTCAACTCATTGTTAACTTTATGCAATGCACAAAACATATCCGAACCCAACTATCCACTCCAATTTGTTTTCACGTAGTCAATGACCCGGGTATGTTCCATATCCTCTCTCACCGCTTCTACAAACTCTTGCTCATTAAGGGCACCCTCACACTCAATAAAGACTTGTTGCGCATCCTCATCTTCCTCTCCCAGTACTTCTGTTTGGTATTGCTGTATGGTCCTGGGCAAAACATATGCCAAATACATTTTCTGTTCCAGGAACATGCTCCAACACAAACTCATGACCCTGCCTTGATGTGACCCACCTCATTATCTTTCGGGAAATGCTGTCCAGTCCTTTGTTCAAAAACACACCAATGAAGGGTTTATGGTTGGTGCGAACAGTGAAAGCCCTACCACACAGAAACTCTTTACATTTCTGAACAGCCCACACCACATTCAGCTTTTCTTTCAATGACTGAGTTGCACAGCTGCAATACCCTTCATCACTCGCAATGTAAAAGTGAAAACCCTCTCCACTCCATTTTGCTTCTGTATGAGCATCACCATGAAATCTGAATCACTGTCATCGGTCATAGCAAAGGTCTCGCACAAAGTTTGCCAATACTGGTGCACTTACAATTGCCTGTTTAACCTTCTCAAATTCCTGCTTACACTATGTTCCCCAGTCAAACACACCTTTCTTGCAAAGTCCTCTGGATTTCTTGCACCTATCAACAAAGTGTCTGACAAACTTTGAGTACTACTCAACTAAGCCTATAAATGACATGACATCTTGCCTGTACCGTGGAGATTCCAGATCAACAATGGCTGTCACTAGTTATCTTCTCGATTCCAAACCCTTATTGCTCAACTTATGTCCCAGGTAATCACTCTGAAACGGCACTTTCTAATGTCTTAGAAATATTCTCCTGCCTTGCAGCATTCTCTGAAACGTTTTCCCCGGCGGGGGCGCCATGCAGCCTGGCATCTAGGATCTTAAAGTTGTTGGCTTTGGGCTGGATGTGACATTGAAGTTAGTTAAAAGAGCATGCGCAGTGCCCCGTGACCGCTGATGCTTTTTCCCGCATGCCCAGCAGGCTACTCGGGAACACGCTGATTTGCCTCAAAGAAATCTCTGATGCATTTTTCTGAAAACATTTATTTAAATTTTTTGACTCTGTATTGCGATTGCTGTGCTAAAATGTCGCTAACTGACCCCCATAAAATGTATCTGTGATGCCCCGGTGCCAAGCACGTTGTGACGGATTGCGGCTCATTTTAGAACATGACGCCAAAAGCCCTAAAGGAGAGAGCCTCCAAATTGTCCCTGGGTCGTTCGACTTCAATGTCGCCAAGATCGATGCTGTCAAAGTGTACACCCGATGAAGGCAAAGACTCTGCAGCTGAGAAATCACCAGAGAGGGAGAAGAAACGGTCAAAGAAGCACTGTAAGAGATCCGACGCAAAGAGAGACTCACATCATTTGTATTCTTCTTCATCTAAAAAGAAGAAAAGGAGGAGGCACTTTTCCATGGACTCGTCACTGGAGAAACAGTTACGCCTCCTGTCTAAAACTGCTTTGGCAGAAAGGTAGGAAGAGTTTTGCATCAAAATGATGCAGGTCTTTGAGAAAGCAGGTCTGCCCGTTCTCTCTTCCTCCAGGAAGAAGAGCTTTGAGCCCACTGCGACTGAAAAGTCCAACAGGACTCGGTTCACCAACCACTTCATGCATCGAAAGACCCAGCAGCAGTGAAATCCTTGACAGGAATTAGCAGCGCCACCAACATATTCATCAGCTGCCGCCTTCTTCGAAGGTCCGTCGGTGCCAGCCTCAAAGGAACATTCAGCACCGGTAGTCGAAGACGCCAAAACTTCTAGATTTGCACCAAATTTGAAAAGGGATTACATGTCTTCATTTCAAGGCATCTTTGATGAAGATGATGATCCAGTTACCTTCGGGTTTGAGCCTAAGGTATCCCTCGACAGCCAGAGGAGTTTCAGGCAGAGGAAAATAGACTGGCTGATCTAGCCTCCATATTGGACGATGCAAGTGACCTAAATATCTCCCTTGAGGTAGAATGTCCTCAAGGAGATTCTCAAGGTCACCCTAGTGTGGCGTACAGATAGATGATGGCAAAGGTGGCTGCTGCCTTAGACAGGGGCCCTCCAACAAGGGAAATATAAGAATGTGACCGTACAGGATTCTGAACAAGGGCACACTTGTTGAATTTGTCCTTCCTTTGCACAATGCCATTAAAAATGTCTCTTGGAGCTACAGAAAACTCCCTGTTCTGGGCTATACATCCATAAAGATATTGCTAGGAAATACAGGCCCACCTCCCTCGACCCAGAGTTCCTCGCTAGACATCTGTCACATGACATTCTGGTGGTGCAGGCAACTATTGTTGGCAACAAGGCAAGCGCCTACCCTTCTCCAGCATGGGGTCTGGCATGGATTCACATTCTCATAAATATTCCCTGTCATCAGGCTGGGAATCCTCAGGTAAAAAGAAAGCAGTTTCACTTTAGCCTGAAAACTGCTGGTAACTTCAATGGATTGCTTTTCGCCCACAGATTCCTCATCTTGATAGATATTCATCATCCAGCTATGCTGTTCGGAAACTTTTCGCCAGGGACGTAGTGGACCTCGACACAGCCGCCGATCGTTGATCCGTCTTGTCCGGCTCTCGATCGTCGCTCCGGAAGTGACATCAGGTGTCGTATATATAGCATGTCACTATGCCCCATGCTTCAGTTCCTTTTTTCTCACGCGCTTGCATGCTGCATCAGGAAAACAACTCAAGTTTACTCTACATTTTTTGTACAATTTGTACGTTTGCCTTCGAAAACCTTGACAGAATGTCATCTCGCAGGGTTTCGGACGTCATGCGATGCCGCGATTGCAAGGCCAAAATGTCTGTTACCGACCCCCACTATGTTTGTCTGTGGTGTCTAGGCGTTAGTCACGACACAGAGGCCTGTGCGTCGTGCGCAAAGATGCAGCCGAAATCCATACGTGAGAGGGCCGGGAAGCTGGCCTTGGGCCAACCATGCGCCAAGTCTCTCGTCCGGTCTTCGGATGCCGAGACTGAGGAGCCCACCCCCGACAAGGGGAAGGAGCGACTTTGTAAGAAGACGAAAAAACAGTCCCATTCCAGAAGCAATTCCACATCGTCTTTCTCGCGGTAGAAGCAGCAGCACCACCTCCATCGACTCGAGTCCAGCTCGTTGACAGAATGAGATAAGCCCTTGGTGGGGCCGACCACTCGGGAAGAGTGGGAACATTTTAAAACTTCTATGCTCGAAATGTTTAAAAGACAAGCTACTGTAGGTGCGGCTCTGGACCCCGACCAGCAAGCTTTGGCGGCAAAAGCAGCATTCTGTTCTCCCGACCCCAAGCGGGCCACTCCGTTGATGCTGAAAACGCCTTTGCTAGGCAGAAATCGCTGGAAGGCCAAGGCCCTCCCAGTCCATCAGTCGTCCGAACGTCCCTCTGTACCAAAAGAACCATTGGCATTTGGCCTTGAAGCCTCTTTCGTCAGCGATTAAGCCCTCGGCGCTGACAGTCGGCGATGATTCGTTTGTGCCGTTATCAAGATCAGGATTCTTTGACTCGATGCAGTCCATATTCGCGTTGATGACCCAGATCTCGACCAAGTTGACCCTATTTACAAGGGAGCCAGCAGTGTTGATTCTTTCGATGACCAAACCGATTTATGTGCCCTGGCACAAAGTTTACCGGATACTTCTCCAGACCTAGAATTCCAACAAAACCAGCACTATACCCATGCTGATGTCAAATTCAGGGCTCTGGTTGACAGGGTTGTTGACACCCTTGGGTTGAAGGCGTCTACCACATATCTCCCAGGGTATGAGCTCACTGATATCCTGGATGGGGGTACCACAGTTGAGCACAACATGCCATTTACCCCAGTCATAGCAGACCTTTTATCCTCCTTATGGCAGCACTCTTGTACTATTCGCCAGTTTTACGGGGAAGTATGATATATGATAGGTTGTTCATAATGCGCTTAATACCCAGAGGTTTCTAAACGCGGACCCGGGGATCAAACCTGTGTTACTCTGTGTTGTCTTGCTTCCAAGGCGAGCACGTTGCCCCTGAGCTATCCTCCCGAGTATAGGTCGGCAAGAGGAGACACTTCTTTCCTCGCCACACAACCTTCTCCGGAAGGACTGGATGTACAGGCTGGCACTATTTCAGCCAGACTAACGGCATCCACTTTCAATCTGCCTACGGACAGAGAGGGGAAGAAAACAGATGCATCAGCCAAGAAGGTGTTCACCTCTGGCAGCATGGCACTCAAAGCCACAAACATTTCTTGTGCATTCGCAAAGTATTCCTTTGATTTATGGAAAGCTGTGGAACATTCTGCTGAATAAGTCCCTGAGGGTGCCATGCGGGACAGATTTTTACAGCTGGTGGGGGATGGGAAGGAGGTAGCCAAGCAGTCATTGCAAACAGGCCTGGACGTAGTAGACTTCGTTGGCCAATCAAAGGTTTCAGCAGTGGTAACGACACGGCGGGCATACCTAAAAACTTCTGGCTTCTCCCCAAGTGTTCAAAACAGTTTGCTGGATATGCCCTTTGAGAGAAACATGCTTTTCGGTCAGAAAGCTGATGAATTCTTGAAAAGTTTAAGGATTCCAAGTTGGCTGGTAGGCTGAGCTATAGGCGTTACGTATCCTATGGCAGGAAGGTGCAACTCCCGCAAGCCAGGCAGGGGCAGAGGCTCTTTTTGCGTCCCGGAAGGGGCAGAGGGTCCTCTACAGGCCATCAAGCAGCAACAGCGGCAGGGTCGCCCGTGCCCTGCAAGCCGCTTTGATTTCCCCTCCCAAGATGCACCGGTTGGTGGACGGTTGGCAGAGCATTGGCCCCAGTGGCAGGAGTTAACCTCTGACGCTTTGGCCCTGTAGTTCATTCGGTGGGGTTATTGTTTGCCCTTTCTAAAGAGACGACCAGACAGACCCCACCTCCCCCATTCCAACCGGGACAGGAGCTCCAGGAAAAACTGAGAGCACTGTTGTTGAAGGGTGCCGTGGAAGAGATAGTAGCTGTAAGTGATTTCAATCCGGCACACACCCAAGTCAACGCCTAGCATGTAGTGCACAACTGAAATCCTTATTTATTTTTGTCTAAAAGTTCTTTATTCGGAAAGATATACCACTCATATCACGCCCTTCTCCTGGAACCCCCCCGGACACACTGAACCAGGAATTAGTCTGGTTTGCAAAGGTAAAAATGTATTTATGTAGTTAAAATTTTACCACAATAGGTTTTAATAGGTACACCACACTCACCAATGGGGTGAGGTAATACGGAATAATCTCTTTAATACACAAGGAGTAGCAGTGAGCAAAACAATTCAGCACAGAAAATAATACTTGTGTGTGGTTTCAAAACGAATAGCACTGTGGTTAAAGGTTCCCCTGCACACCCCTCAATCCCCCAATATGCAATGTAAAGAGATAGGAGGAGAGAGCAGGTATTCAGGAATGGCAGAATTCACATAGAATATCAATCCCACTTTCCCCATTTCAAACACAAGAGAAAAACGGAATTGACTGTCAAGCTGTAAGAATGGCTTTTAAAGTGAAAGGACTGGGCAAATACACCAAATATTGTCAAAATTGCTGAAATTGTTATACATTCGTATGGGAGCCACTTTGGATAGTTGCACACAAGCAATGATTTAATGCCAAGAAACAATTTGCCATTAAAATTCAAGTCAGAAGCAATCAAAAGCTGTTTTACGCATGTAAGAATTTTACAAAACGAAAATTTGCGGCAAACTTTTCACTGCGATGTTCGCGATAACGGGTTTGGAATGCGATTTAGGTGCGATTTTAAAGCTGTGGATGTTCGCTACAAGCAGAAGTTGAAATTCTGTTTCTAGCACAAGAACTGAGGAAGTTATAGGCGTTTTAGTAGCGGTTGTTTATTCGAGATGGGCGCAAGAATGGAAAACAGGAATGCACTTTTAAAATGACATGGTTTCTTACACTAGAGGATGACTATGAACAAAACGAATACCACACAGGAACACAGTCACTTGGATCAGAATGACTGCCTGCGCAGGAAACTCACCTTCTTCAGATGATAAAAGATCAGCGCAAAGATAGTTTTAACAGTACTAGTTCTGGAGGAAGATATGATGGTTTGGATAAGTGGTTCAGACAATTCAAAAATACTCCTAACAATACAGGTTCTGAATACAAGATAGGATGGGTTTAAGATAGGGATTGACTAAGCAAGATACATATGCTAGGGACACAATTCTTCCTATAAATACTCACTAGATATGTTTTTAAACAGAACCGTCGGGATTCTGGACCGTCAAGATTCTGGTCAAGAAATTGGATCTGGTTTTGGGAGAGATGGCTGGGCACACAGGACTGGACTGGGTCTGCAAAGCGTTCTGGTCACGGCACAGGACTGGACTGGATCTGCAATGCACTCTGGTCACAGCACAGCACAGGACTGGATTGGATATGCCCTTCTTGGTTATGATGAATTTTATTTTCAGCAGGCAAGCAGCACAGCGCAGCCCGGCTGTATTTTGATGCTTCCCCTTAAGTTTATGGGGTTCTGGTTCTGGAATTTGAGGCCTAGCTGAAAATGGTTCAGCTATGCAAAGGGTTTCTGCTTTGCCAAGTTTCTGGAGTCTGGAGCAAGGAAGATGTAGAGTTCAGCAGCAAGGTGCTCCACCAGTATCAGGATAGTGAGTGAATCTGTCTGTCTTTCCGAGTGGTGAGCTGTCTCTATTTATGCTATGAACAGATGTCATAAAAGGGGTGTGTGGGCTGGTTTATCCCAAGCTTGCTCCTTTGACAGGTGATTGGGTCAGAGTCTACTCTCTGCCTTGATAGGAGGAGAGAAACAGAGTGTCACCTTTATGGTGTGATTTTATGAGGCTGAGAATCCACCCCTAGCCCCTGGAACACAAAATCTACTTTTGGTAAAATACATATTTCCACATGTGCAACCTCTATAACAATCACATATACAGATTACATATTTTACATAGCAGCTACTACTCAAAACCCTGTAGCTGTGGGATCTTGTCTAGGCTTTTCACAGAATTTTGCCCTTTTCATCAGGAACACAATGTCCAATTTTTAAGCAATTTTCTGCAAGTGTGTGTGTTTAACATGGGCATGAGTGTACAAAGTTTCAATTTCTTGCCATTTCTTTCCAGAACATGTCACACGATTTTGACGCCTCTTAAAACGTGCAGCCAAAATTTAGATTCACAAATCTGTTACTTTTATAATTTTCACAATTTTGACTGGCAAGTTATAAGTCTTTAAAAAAATGTTCTTTGTTAATGTTCAGCCACAGATGGTTGTTTGGTTCCGCCTCTTTTTGTCTCCCTGAAGTCCAGGAGTAGTCTCCTCCCTGTTTGCTCCTGGCACAGGCCATTTACGACTGTCTTCACACTTCGCATTTCCTTAGCAGCAGCTGGTTATTGTTCCTTTTTGCCTCTGTAGAACAGGTTCTTTCCAAACCCTGTAATTAACGCTTCTGTGTGATTTCCTGCTGGGGGGAAAGGCCTTCTTTCTGTGAGGAAACCTGTTATTTTGGTAGCTTCAGCCAGGCTTATTTTAATTGTTACTTCTGTTGAATTTTCCCTTAGCACAAAACAAACCTGTTGTATCACATCACAGCTAGGACACATATTCCAGATTTTAAACCATGGGATCAAAACAATTACAATATGGGTTACTATCAGTAACAGGCCTCTTAGATTGCAAACATTTGATTTCAGTTCATACATGTTAAAGTTTAATCAGGCAGGCTCCTGAGAGCTGTCATCACAGCAGTCCTTTGCTGCACAGAGATTTTTGACATCCACAGACAGGCCACTTTTGCTGTGGAAATCCCTTTATGCTTTCAGCTTTTCAGGACCTTGCCAGTTCACAATGATTTCTTAAACTAAGTGAATTGTAGCACCCAGCAAGAATTCTGGATGTTTGAGGGTGTTTTGTACCGGCATTCTGAAGTTTCAGCAACAAAGAAAAAGGGATTTAAAGCATGATTTTGGGGTTTCATTTAGCAAAGCACTGCTTTTTCCTTCTGTACTCCATTTTCACTTGTTGTGGAGCCCAGTAACATATTCCAGGAGTGAGAGCTCTGTTCCACCACTGCCAACATGCATGGCAGATTGGGCACCCATTTTTTGTGCTTTGCAAAGCGCGATTTTCAGGGGTTTTGGTGCACACAAGGTTTTTGCGCCCATTTTGCTATTTCTGCCACCATCAGAACACAGTGATGCAGCATGGCAGAGCAAAAGTGGGTTAAAACATCCCACATACCTCCCGAACAGAGAGGATTGGGCTAGTGTTCCTCGTATTTCCTGGTACCCAAGAAGGGAGGAGGTCAGGGCTCTAAACAAGTTTCTGAGGAAAGAAACATTCAGGATGGTGACGTTTAGAGAAATTCTCCACGTCCTTGAATTTTAGGACTGGCTGCAGTCGATAAACCTGCAGGACGCTTATTTCCATGTGCAATAAACAAAAAGCACAGGAAGTTCCTAATTTTCCTCATAGTGGAAAAGCACTATAAATTCAAGGTGCTGCCCTTTGGGTTGACCTCCGCTCAAAGAGTCTTCACCAAGCTCGTGGCAGTAGTTGTGGCTCACCTCAGGAGATCCAGGTTCCATGTATTCCCGTACCTGGACAACTGGCTGATCTGGGGGAACTCAGGGGGGCACGTTTTGCCTCACTTGGAGGACACCTGCCTACTACTGTAGCGACTGGGTTACTCCCCCAATTTGGAGAAGTCCCATTTGACACCAGTTCAGCTGCTCCAGTTCATCGGAGCAGACCTAGACACGTGGGTAGGGAAGGCTTCTCCTCCCGAAGAGAGAGTCAACAGTATAGCCCAGATGCTACATGTGTTTCAGAACCACACCACCCTACCAGCGGCTTCTTCCCTCTGCCTTTTGGGCCTCATCGCCTCCTGAATTTTCTACTGCCAGAGGCCAGGATGCACATGAGATCCCTTCAGTGGCTACTGAGGGACCAGTGGTCTCAGTATCTGGGAGCACTCAAGGATCAACTCTGAGTCAAGCCAGGTAGTGAGCGGTGGAGCACATGCAGCAATAGCATGGCGGGGGAACCCTTCTGGCCTCCTTGGCCTCAGGCCTTAGTGGTCACGAATACGTCTCTGAATGTTTGGCGCGCTCACTGCGAGGATTTGCAGGTGAGCGCCCTCTGGTCTCCATCAGAAGCCACGTAGCACATCAACCGACTGAAGTTCCGGGCCAACAGGTTAGCCCTGAGGGGCCTTGCCTTGTCTCTCATAGAGAACCATGTCCTCATCCTGACGGACAACACGGTGGCCATGAACTTCCTCAACAAGCAGGGTGGTGTGCACTTCCGCCCCCTATGCACAGAGGCGATACAGCTATAATTGTGGTTACGGGAGAACCAAATCCCGGTCTTGGCAGTTCATCCTGCAGGAAAGGAGAACACCTTGGCGGATGCGATGAGCATGCAGAGCACGGTCTCACACGAGTGGGAAGTGTGCCAGGAAATCCTGGAGAACGTCCTCTCTCTCTGGGGTACCCCAGCAGTTGATCTGTTAGCCATGGAGTCCAACAGGAAGTGCGAACAGTTTTGCTCAAGGGAATTCCCACCGAACGGCACACTGGGGGAAGTGTTTCTGGTGGATTTGACCTTCCCTCTCCACTACGCCTTCCTTCTGATTCCTGTCATTCCATGGGTTCTCGGGAGGTTGAAGAGATTTTGAATGGCCATTATCTTGATCTCCCCGAATTGGGCGAGGAGGACGTGGTACTCTGATGAAACCTACATGTGTGGCCCTTGAGAGGATGAGGTATGATGGCTTGGAGGGACCTCTCAGATGAGGTACTTGAGGTGTTGCTGGCTGAATGCAGACCTTCTACAAGATCTCTGTACGTGTGCAGGTGGAGATGATTTGAGGTGTGGTGCAGAGAACGGGATATTGACCGTACCTCTTGCCCCACCACTACAGTGATGGAGTTCCTTCTGTCACTGACCTCGTCAGGCCTTCAGGTTAACACAGTCAAGGGGTACCTGGCGGCCCTGTCTGTTTTCAAGAAGTCCCCAGACCAAGGTTCCTTCTTTACTATTCCGCTCATGGCCCAATTCCTGAAGGGCCTTCTCAATAGGTTTCCGCCAACCCCTTTTATTGTCCCACATTGGGTTCTTAATTTGGTTTTAACCTACTTGATGGCAGCTCCATTTGAGCCTAGGCACTCAGGTTCTTTATGGCTGTTGTCCCTTAAGACAACCTTTTTGGTGGCAATCACATCTGCCAGGAGGGTTAGCGAGCTGCAAGCTTTATGCTGCAAACCTCCTTTTCTAAGGTTCTTTCGTAAGAAAGTCTCTCTCAAAGTTATCCCTGTGTTCCTTGCTTAGGTCATTTCAGAGTTTCACCTGCCCAATCTATCAATTTGCCTGTCTTTTACCCTCCTCCACATCCCTTGAAAGAAGAAGAGTGATTCCACTGCCTTGACCCGAAGAGAGCTTTGAACTTATATTGCTCACATATTCCTCATCGACCCTCTCGTCCATCCCCGCTCACAACGTTCTGTGGCTTATCGTTTCTGTCCAAACGACAAGGCATACGGTGATGGCTCTTAGATGACCTTGTCTGTCGCGTTCTTAAAAAAACAAAAAACATGTTCAATCATGGTGTGTGGGATCACCCTGTTGGGATGTATCCTTGTAAGTTTTTGCCGGCTGATTAGCCTCCTCCTGTGGTTTTTCCTTCTGCAGCGTACTGGCGCGGGGGAAAAAAAGGGAGGAACTGAAGCATGGGGCGAAGTGACGTGCTATATGTACGACTCCTGACGCCACTTCCAGAGCTGCCGATCGAGCACCGGACAAGACGGCTCGACTAATGCCAGTCGAGACAGCGTCCACTACACCCTCTGGCGAAAAGTTTCCGAACAGCAGAGCTGGATGATGGATATCTATCAAGATGAGGAATCTGCGGGAGAATAATCAATAGAAAGATCATTACGCTGAGTAATTTCTCCTTCTATAACCTATTGCTGTCCTCTGGGTCATACTGCCCCCATCCAATGACAGTTTGATAGTTTCTTCGATCCTTCCATCGTCAACCGTCATGATTTAACTACCGGCAGTGGGGACCCGTTGTCGACGAATATCAAGCTCCTTCGTGATCTTCGCTCCCAAGTTTTCAGAAGGCCCAGGCATGGGCCTATCTAATGCCTCGACCATGTCTGAGGCACGCAAGAGAAGCAGCTTCAGGGCCTGCGAGAAATGTGGCCAGAAGAACGTCTTCATTGAAGATCCGCGCCTCAAGTGCATGTACTGACTGCATCCCGCCCACGATGAGGACAGATGCAAGATTTGCCGCCGATTCCCAGCGAAGATGAAGCGGGACCTTTATCGCAGGTCGATGGCGTGGCTCAAGGAGGGGAAGGCCTCTGACTCAACCTCCAGGCGTAGTCATGCCTCATCCAGGACCGGCCGCTCCCATGGGCGTGCTCCCTCTGAGAAGGGGTCGACGTCCTTTGAGGATGCCCCTTCCCAAGGGATGCTAAAGAAGGCGAAGCACCACGCTGCTGATCATGCTAGGCTTGGGCCTAATTCGCACCTCAACGATGTCTGAGGAGAAGAAGAGTCTCTTCAAACACTGGCCGAAGTGTGGACTACGGAACGTGTACATCGAGAGTCTGCACTTCAAGTGCCTGTATTGCCTGAATCCAGACCACGATGAGGACGGATGCAAGATTTTCTGTGGGTTCCCGACTAAGACGAAGCGGGACTGCAATCGAAGGTTGGTGGCGTGGCTCAAAGAGGAGAAGTTCCTCTGACTTGGCCTCTGGTCGTAGTCATGACTCGATCAGGACCGGCGGGCCATGCGCATCTCGTTCTTTTTATGAATATAGTTTGCTAAGATGGCCACCATGGTTGGTGAATGGGGGGGCTCTGTACATGGCCCCTCTTCTGTCTCCATGGTGGCCATAAAAGCAAAGCTGCTGCAGGATGCATCGCCTTCAACCAGGTAGGTGGGACTGGGATGGGGGATTTATTTTTTTTCCTTTTTTTAAACCGGGATGGGTTGTAGGGAAGATGCTGCTGCGGGGCAGGGGAGGCAGCTGGCAGGTTACGTGGAATGCGACCTGAGATTAGAGGTTTCAGCCCACAATCTGCAGAACCTGATTAGCTGCCGACCCGGCCCGGGTGCTAATATACAATGTACACAGCAGTATAACCCGATGATTGGTAAGTTCTACCAATATAGCAACAGGACTTTTATGGATTGCTTTTCTCCCGCAGATTTCTCATCTGATAGATATTCCCTCCAGCTTCGCTGCTTCGGAAAAATGTTCGATAAGGGGTGTAGTGGACCTGGACCTGGCAGTCGACCATTGATCTGTCTTGCTCGGCCTCTGGTTGTCATCTCCAGAAGTGATGTCAGGCGTCGTAGAAGTAGTGCATCACTACGCCCCAAACTCAGTTCCTTTTTTCCACGCACCAACATGCTGCTTTAGAAACAGAGCTTCGATGTTTTCGTCAGAAAATTGTTCTTTTCTTTTTTGTAAATCCTCGACGTAATCCTTTGACAGCTCTATTGCAAACCCCATGTTCCATTTCTCCCTTCAGCTCCACCATTTCCGGGAGGTACAGGCTGGTTAGAGGAGACCCCTCATACCTCTCCTCTCACCCTTCCCCGGAGGGGCTTGTTATGCAAGATGCTATGGTCTCTTCAAGACCTGCATCATCTACATCCACACTGCCCTCAGACAGAGAAGCAAAAAAAGGAGATACCTTGGCAAAGAAGGCATTTACTTCGGGTATCATGGCCCTCAAAGCTATCAATGTGGAAAACAGTTTTTCCAAATACTCCTTCGGTATATGGACGGCAGTGGAAAATGCTGCCCACCATGTCCCGGAAGAAGAGATGTGCAAGGGCTTTCTACAGCTAGTGTAGGATGGGGAAGGAAGTGGAAAAGCAGTCGCAGCGAATGGGCCTGCACATCACTGACTGTACGGGTCGATCTTTGGCTTCAGCCATAACACTGAGAAGGCAGGCCCACTTGAAAACATCTGGTTTTTCACCTAACGTCCAATTAAAACCTTTGGACAAGCCCTTTGGGGGCGATCTTCTTTTCGGCCACAAAGCCGACGATTCCTTGGAAATGTTCAAGGAATCAAAACTCCCTGCCAAATCCTTAGGCCTAGCTGCGTAGCCGGCCAAACCTGCTTTTATCTTAGCCTCTAAGGCATGGGTCTACAGGAAATATACTCCTTATGGCAGAAGAGCGCAGCTCCCACCGGCAAGGCAAGGGCAGAAGTGTTTCTTGCTCTCCGGAAGGCACAGAGGGGATTCTAGAGGTCAAAAGGCAGAATCGGCAGTGGGGGTGGACCAGCCTCCGAAGCTGCTTTGGTTTCTCCTCTCACAGCGCACCGGTTGGAGGACGTTTGACGGAGCACTCGCTCCAGTGGCATGGAATTACTTCCGATGCCTGGGCTTTACAGCTCATTCAGTGGGGTTATTGTCTGCCATTTCTAAGAAAGCCTCCGAACAGAACACCCCCAGTCCAACCGGGACAGGAGCTCCAGGAAGAACTGAGAGCCCTGTTGCTGAATGGTGCCGTGGAAGAGGTACCTCCCGAGCAGAGAGGATCAGGTTGGTATTCCTGGTCCTTCCTGGTGCCCAAGAAGGGAAGATGTCACTTTCCCATTCTGGACCTCAGGGCCTTGAACAAGTCCTTGAGGAAAGACAAATTCAGGATGGTGACGTTCAGAGCGATTCTCCACGCTCTCGAACTTCAGGAATGGCTTGTGTCCATAGACCTACAGGAACGCCTATTTCCATGTGCCAATCAATCGAAAGCACATGAAGTTCCTAAGGTTCATCATAGGAGATATGCACGATCTGTTCAAGGTGCTTCCCTTTGGTCTTACCTCGGCCCCAAGGGTCTTCACCAAGCTTATGGCGGTAGTTGCAGCTCACCTCAGGAGATCCAGCGTCCACATATTTCCATATCTGGACGACTAGCTGAACCAAGGGAAGTCTGAAGTGCAGGTATTGCCCCATCTGCAGGACACCTACTCGCTGCTGCACAGGCTGGGCTTCTCCCTAAACTTAAAGAAGTCCCACATGACACCAGTCCAATGGCTCCAGTTCATCGGAGCAGTCCTAGATAACCTGGTGGGGAAGGCCTTCCCCCTCGAGGAGAGAGTAGTCAGCTTGACACAGATGGTGGATTTATTCCGGAACAATGCCACGCTACCAGCGGCTTCCTTCCTCTGCCTCCTGTGCTTCATGGCTTCTTACATTTTCTAGTGCCAGATTCAAGGTTGCGTGCGAGATCCCTGCAATGGTTACGGAGGGATCAGTGGTCTCAGTACCTCGGCACTCTCTCGGATCTCCTCTGAGTGTCCGTGTCGCGTCAGTGATCAACGAACTGTCCTGTTGGGCGGACCGCAACAGTCTTTTGGCGGTGGAACCCTTCTGGCTTCCGACCCGAGTGGTCACGGATGCATCCTTGAAGGGTTGGGATGCTCACTGCGAGGATTTTCAGGTGAACGGCCTCTGGTCAACAACAGAAGCCAGGTGGCACGTCAACAGACTGGAGTTACGTGCTATCACGCTAGCCCTGAAAGCATTCGCCCCGTCTCTGCAGGAAAAGCATTTCTTCGTGCTGACGGACAACACAGTGGCGATGCGCTACCTCAACAAGAATGGTGGTGTGCACTCCTGCTCCCTCTGCACAGAGGTCATGATGCTTTGGTTCTGGTTGCTGGAGAACATGATCTTGGTCTTAGCAGTTCATCTGGCCGGCACAGGGTACAACTTAGCGGATGTGCTGAGCAGGCAGAGCACAATCTTGCATGAGTGGGAAGTGTTCCAGGAAGTCCGAGAGAAGGTCTTCATTCTCTGGGGTACCCCAGCAGTGGATCTGTTCACATCAGAGTCCAACAGAAAATGCAATCTTTTCTGCTTGAGGGAATTCCCAGGGAAAGGCACACTGGGGGTTGCATTTCTAGTGGATTGGACCTTTACGCATTCACTCCGATTCCCGCCATTCCATGGGTTTTCAGGAGGTTGAAGAGGTTTTGAGCGACCATGATCTTGATCACCGCAGACTGGGCTAGCAGAACAAGGTTCTCCGACCTCTTGGCTCTGTCCATCTGTCCACCTCACCGGTTGCCTCGACGCCCAGATCTCCTAACACAGTCGGAAGGCCAGATACTCCATGCGATCCCGCAATCCCTCAACCTACATGTGTGGCTCTTGAGAGGATGAGATATGATGACTGGGACCTCTCTGAGGAAGTACTTGAGGTGTTGCTGGCTGCATGCAGACCATCTACAAGATCCTTGTACACGTGCAGATGGAGAAGAATTGAGGCATGGTGCAGGGAAGGCAAGATTGACCCCATCACTTGCCCCACCACTACGGTGATGGAGTTCCTTCTGTCCTGCAGGCCTTCAGGGCACCACAGTCAAAGGAAATTTGGCGGCCTTGTCTCTGTTGAAAAGATCTCTGGATCAAGGTTTGTTTTTTACGATCTCGGTAATGGCACAATTCCTGAAAGGCCTTGTAAATAAGTTTCTGTCAACTCCCTTTGTTGTCCCAGATTGGGATCTTAATCTGGTTTTTACATTTCTGATGGCGGCTCCTTTTGAGCCTATGCACGCTTGTCCTTTACTGCTTCTCTCAATGAAAACAGTTTTCTTGGTGGCTATTACATCCACTAGGCTGTAAGCCACCCTTCCTGCGCTTTTTCCGGGAGAAATTTTCTCTAAGGGTAAGGCCTGGCTTCCTTCCTGAATTTCACTTGTCACAGTCGATCGACCTTCCGGTCTTCTGTCCTCCTCCTCACCCTTCTAAGCAGGAGGAACGATTACATCGTCTAGACCCTAAGAGGGCGTTGAATTACTATATCGCCAGGACAGCTGATTTCAGGAGAGCTGACCAGCTTTTTTCGTGGCTTTTTCCTTAGCCCGTAAGGGCATGCCTATAACGAAGCAGACTTTTTCCCATTGGGTGATGCATAAATGAATATTAGCAGGCTGCTGGTAAAGAATTACCTTCAGGCATTAGGGCCCATTCCACAAGGGATGGTCTTCGCATCCACTGCATTGCAGAGGGGGGTGTCCCTGTCTGGGGAATTTTTCTTCCCTGACCTCTGGCGTAAACCAGAAACTATTATGAAATAGCTAAATAGCTACGGACTCTAATAAAATGAAAAGTTGGGAGTAATATATGAAGAAGGCCTCTACTAGTCTGAATGGCAGAGCTCACTCAGCAATACAAACCTGAGGGGTCTTTGAGTCTTACCTGGACAATATTTACCTGATAACGCAGAGATCCCTCCATCTGACATTCAGATTTGGGATACCATCACTGGGAACAACTTTAAACAAATGTGATAATAAGAAATCGTAATCCTGTCCCTTCCGTCAGGATAAGGCGGAGTCTATGCAACACTTTCTGTTCTTATGCCCGACACATAGATATATACATAGTGGTTCTTTTAAACACCAAAGTAAGAAGTCTTGGTGAAGCCGAAAGATTGTGCAGAGCGCAGACTAACAGACCGATTAAATATTATATTGATGGTGGCGTCCTATCTGGATCGGCCCTGGAGGCTCAGAATGAAAAAGCTGCCAGAAGAAGTGTAGATAGTTGCACTTTATAATATTTCTGCTAAAGAGATTAAGGAAAATTAAGTTTCATTTGGGCTTGTAAGATATGAGACATTATATAAGATATATGTATTTGAACTTCTGCATTGGTGTTAGAGAACTAGCCTATATGCACCAGGACTAAAACTGTGCGTTTCTATATTAGAGAACTAGTGTTTATGCACTAGGATTGCCTTATTCTTAATATACAGTTTGTTTGCCTTTGGCATTTTATGCAACCATAGAGATGCCATCCCTGTATGTGGTCTGCAGGTTTGGAGAGGTTGTTGTGAATTATTGGATGAAATGAATATAGTTGTACATTTATGAGAATTGTGCCAAAGAGCTTGAAGATGCATAACAGGAGATCTTGTGTCCAATAGAAAGGCAAATATGTTCTATATTACCCCCTTTGGGACCGGTAATTCCGTCCTTTTGTCTACCTCCTATGAAGCGTGTGCTCTTTATCTCTTGTTTACGGTTTACTGGCTCCCAGTTAGGGATTGAATAAAATGTAACTCTGTCCATCACCCACCAATGCCTAGCCAGCCAAAGCACAATCTCATTCAAAAGATAAGCCCCCACAAGATCACAGTGCTTTGCCTACAAACATTGCCTGGAAATTCTGAGATATAACTGCAAAAGATCAGGAGGAGCTAGTTTCCCAGTCTGGGCTGCCACCCTTTGGAACAACCTCCCCCCACCCCCCATCTGCGGCTTTACCTTCCTACCAGATCTTCGGAAAAGCCCCTGAAAATGTCATGACCCTCGCCCCAAACCCCCTTTGGCAAACCCATTGGACAGGTGGAGTCAGGACTCGGGCCTAGAGACTGGCATCATCTGCAAAAGCCCTCATGGGGCCAGTCCTTGCACCTATGGCGCCAGGCTCATACACCATGAAAAACAATGTGCTTGGCAACTACTTCATTGTATTGTCAGCCAACATGGAGGCATCCACATAGCTTGGTTCCTAAGAGCCAAGCTATGCAGTCTAGTGTTTTGGGTGTGGTAGCCTAGGGACTACTTTACCTGGACTATTTTGTTGGGGCTATTTAAACCACACCCGAGCAAGACAACACGCTTTGTGTTACTTTGCAGCTTGCAACGTGACGCTCACCGTATCCAGCTATTCCCTCGAACCTCGGAGAAGCAGAACCTGCAAGGAGACAAAAGGAACATCATTAGCAGCAGCATCTTACCTGCAGTCTTCATCTTTAAACACTTGCAGCTACTGAGAACAGCTTCCTCGAATCTGCACACCTCCCGGACAGAACGACCTGAAAGAGGAAGATAGAGGCGACATTAAAGAAAGCAGTAGAGACATTTACAAATTACGAACTGCTCAAAAGGCTTACCTGGCTGGTCACCTCTCGGCTGGCACCACTCCAGACATTCCACTCGCGCTGAAGAAGACTGCAACCTACAAGAAAGGAAAACACAGGTTAGCAAAGGCAAGACTTTGCAGCGCTGCGCATAGCGCTTACTTACCGCATCACAGCGCTCTTAATGCGCCATCATTTACCAGCGGGGCTCAACCAAGCCAGTTCGCTGCGCTGAAGTTCTGCATACCCAAGGGAGAAAAAAAGAGACATTTTAAACCAAGAAAGGCATGCAGGATAGCAACAAAACTAAAGAACAGCAATAAGACCTACCTGAACAATATCAAGCGGGCCGGCGTCAGTGAAGTAACTGGACCGCACTCGCCCAAGAAAGACAACGCGCCCCTGCAAAGAAGGCAGGACGGAGAGCACGCCTAATACTACCACAAGGTGAGGAGAGGGCGCCAGAGGGACTGAAGTCATACGGGGGTGGAGGGAGGATACTTACCCCAGTCGGTCAGTCTTGAACACAGTCCTCCTGTATTTTCAGGCAGAACCTTCCCCGCAGACCACATCAGGGCAAAGCTGAGAAGCATACCAGCGAGTAACCCGGCTGGGTGGCGTCCCTTTGGATACCAGGTGAGCGTAACAGAAAACACCTTTTCAACTAATCCCCAGTGTACGATTTCCTTTGTCCTTTCTGTGTAACTAGTGCCTAGATGCACCTGGGCTAAGTGCGCTGCTATAAATGTATAAATAAATGAATACATAAATTAGAACATCAACTGATATGTAGTTAGGCTGTTTAATTACATACTGAGAAACCAACATTGAACTATACTTTTTGGGAATGGTAATTTTCTTCTTTTTCACTCCCTCTTAGGAAGTACATGCACTTTAATCTTTGCACCTGGAAGATAGTTCAGATTCATAATGGGTAATGGTATAGTTTTGTACTGCCACGGATGGCTCAACGCCATGAATTACCACCTGGATATCCAGGCAAAGGTCATAGACATGCCCTTCGATGGCGAGGATCTCTTTGGAAAGAAGGCAGATGATACCCTCATGGCCATCATGACAGACACAGACACTACTCAATCTTTGAGTCCTTTGCAGCAACATTGATCCACTAAAGCCTGGTTTCCCAAAGCTTCCCTGGACTATCATCCAGCCTATTGTCCCCAATCTTATAAAGCCCACTCTTATACTTCAGGAGACCACTTCAGATGGAAATCTCAGTCATACAGAGGCAGTCAACAAAGCCATGGAGACCACAATACTGGCCTCCTCTTCCACACCCCAGGGGGAGGTCGCCATTCCTGTTTCCTCCATGTGTGGCAACACATTACTACAGACAAGTGGGTGGTCTCCTTACTACGACACAGCCATTCTCCGGAGTTTCTGGGAACGCCGCCCACCATTCCACCCTCCGCAAAGGAGGAAAAACGTATGCCAACATTATGGCATAAGGTTTGGGCTCTGCTTTTAAAGGGAATAATAGAACGCGTCCTGCACAACCACACAAGTTGGGTGGTTAGAGACCAATCCTAGACCTCTGCCTCCTAAACAAATTCATCTGATCACAAACCTTCAGGATGATGATACTTTAATACTTCCTCAGTCAGTTATAGCAGGGAGATGTCTTGTTTTCCCTCCACCTAGAAGACGCATACATCCACGTCCCTATCTATCATCACCACAAGACATTTTCTGAGATTTATTGTGGCAGGACATCACTATCAGTTCAATGCCCTACCCTTTAGCCGCAAATCTGTCCAAAGGTATTCACAAAATTCCTGGCTCCAGCAGCGGCTCACCTCCGACTACCAGCTATCCACGTATGTCAATACCTCGACAATTGGATGGTCAGGGGCCTTCTCTCCCGCTAATCCAAAATCCACAAACACACAAAGATAACAATAGACTGTCCATCCTCACTTGGATTCTCTGTCAACTACAGCAAGTCCTTCTTGATTCGCTCTAAGCAAATAATTTTTCTGAGAGCATAACTGGACACAGTCTCTTGCACCACAAGAACATTCTCGCAAAGGCCAACTTGCTATCGCAGAGACAAGTCGCATCAGTCCACACTCTTATGTCTTTCCTAGGGATGATGTCCTGCTGCATTCCCCTCATACAGCACTGCCGGCTTCGTATGAGGCGTGTTCAGGTGTACCTAGATGCCTGCTGGCAGCAAACCACCGTAGATTGGGATGACAGGGTGTTTCTCGTGCGTCCTTTCCTCATTGCCCTTCACTGTTGGTCAGTGAACCCCAGTCTAACACAAGGGGCACCTTTTTTATCACCACACCATTAAATCACGGTCACAACTGGTGCCTCCGTAGAGCCACAACAGTGATCTACATGCCAGGGTTGTTTGATCGCAAACTGAAGAATCCTTGCACATCAACAACCTGGAGTTGTGCATGCTGAAATCCTTTTGCCAGCACCCCAAGTGAAGGTGGTTTGGGTGTTCACGGACAACATGACCACCATGTTTTAAATACAGAAACAGTGCAGCACCAGATCACCCATCCTCTCTGCGGCAGCTCAGTCGCTCTGGAAATGGGTGCTTGTGCACCAAATGTTCTTGTCCCCCTTCCACCTACTGGGCATCCACAACTCGGTGGTCGACTCCTACAGCAGGGAACTACACTCCTGCCATTTTATTTATTTTTATTTTGCATTTATAGCAGCACACAAAGCCTTCAGGCACCTAGGCGTTAGTTACAGTGGAAATGGTGTTACAAGAAATTGTCAGGTATTACAGAAAGTTGTCACAGTCGTTGGGTTGCGAGTGAGATGCATTAGCAGCACAAGGCTTCGCAAGTCTTAGATTGGTAGGTTGCAAGTAGAATACATTAGCAGCACAAGGCTACGCAAGTCATATATTAGTGGGTTGCAAGTGGAATACATTAGCAACACAAAGCTGCGCAAGTCATAGATTTGTGGGTTGCAAGTAGAATAAATTTGCAGCGCAAGGCTACACAAGTCATACATAAGTAAGTTGCAAGTAGAATACATTTGCAGCACAATGCTGTGCAAGTCATAGATTGGTGGGTGTGAGAGAGAATTCTCATAAATGTGCTAATTCCCTTCACCTTAGAGACCCCCAGCAACTTTGCTGGATTTTGAGGACTTGATTTTTTTTACCTGGAAAGAGTGTGATCCTTTTTTCCCACTCTTTCATGTATTTTGATGTGTGTTTTACACTTGTGTTCTTTGATTATGGCGTTTTAGACAACACCATAGGCATCATCTTTTCATGTGTGTTACACAGCACCTTCAGTGCAGTGCCACAGGGATGTCTTTTAGACTTCCCAAAGGTTTAAATACCTTCTCTGGGATGAACTACTGTTTACCAGAGAATTTAAAGTGAAATTGGCTTTACTAGTCTTTCCAAATTCCTAGACCCAGCACACACCATCTTACAATGGAGTGTTGGAGGGGTTACATAGTATCCCCTGTGTCTAAATACTCAAGTAGCAGTCAAATGCTACCCTTTCCTATTGAAAATGCTGCTGGTAGTGGTTTTACAACAAACTACCATGATTTTTCCCGAGCGCGAACACCGGTAGCTAAAAATCAAGGGAGCCATGTTTTTCAAGATGGTGCCTTGAGCCCCTTTGTTTAAACAAGTCCCAGTCTTCTTATTTCGCCATTTCTTTTTGCAAAGGTCCTTCTAGTGTTTGTCTCTGCACGCCAAACCAGGTTTGGTCCCTTTGTTCGTGTGCCTTTGGCAGGCTTCAGGACTGAAGACCGCCTCTGGTGCCTGAGTGTCGGGGGTGGGCAGGAAGTGAGGGAGGTGCCCGAAACTCCCTGTGCGCTTAGTCTCCTAGGAGACCCAAATGGACGCTGGCCTGATTGGCTGGCTGACTGTCTGGCAAGAACAGCCACCCTGCTGGGTGAGTGACAGATAGGCTGGAATGAAAGGGAGAGAACTGTTTAAAAGGTGAGTCTCTTGGACTGGAAAGCAGAGTCAACCACTGGAACGAAAGAACCGAAGAAGAGCTGGAAGAGGACGGCTGCTGCAACTCCTGGACCGTTGGTTTGCCCGGTGAAGCTCTGCTGCAGGTCCGAATTGCCAAGTTCATCTCGACAGAGAAGCCCCTTCAAGGACGACTTCTTCCTTTGAGTTGGTGGGACCAATCAACTTGTAAGCAACCTGGATACCATTCTCAAAGCTGGTTAGGATTAACCAGGGAGAGGGACACCAGCTTGTGTGCTTGAATTACAGCTACTGGAACTGAAGTGACTCCATCTTGTCAGCGTTTTCCGACGATCCTGTGCAGTGCAGGAGTCCCCTGGGGTCCTCCCTCTTGTCCCCACGATGGAGGCTCAGGAACAGTGAGATCTGCAGGACCTGCCAGGAACCAACGTCTTCAGCTGCATTTTGTTGTTCATATTAAGGTACTTTGCCAACCCGATTGAGAGAACGCCACTCTCGCGGTTAAAGTTTGTGTAACTTTCCCAACTTGCTGGCCTAATCAGCTTCTTACTTAACATATGATTCTTTTTCGCCTGAACTACTTCTGAGAACTTTTGCAAAGACTTTACCGTTTACTACAAGAACTGCTCTTTCCTATCCAAGACACAAGTCCATTGACTTTGGCCTATGCCTATTGAACTGAATTGAGTCCTCTTGTGAACTGAAACTATTAGCAGTGCCTAAGAAAGTATTTGTGATCTATTTCTATTAATGTTTGCCTTTTACTACCATTGGGAGCCTAACTTGTTTGGAAACTTATTGGTTCAGTACTGAAGTGTGTTTGTGTATAATATTAAGTTGCCTCCTTCTAGTGAATGTGTTCTAAATGATTGTGTAATAAATTAATAAGTGTTTTACCAAGAAAACTTGAGTCTAAGTGTCTACTTGAACCACTGTGATTGAAAGACCTCTATGTAACCTCTTGTACTGCTCACATTCACTCTTGAGATAAGCCTGGCTGCTCAGCTGGCTACCAAAAACTGTGTGGTACTGACCTATACCAAAGGTTAGTTTGGCTTACACCTGTAGTCCTAATTGTATGTGGTGGTCCCAGAGGGTACTGCATGCAATTCTGCTTAACAGTGGGTTAATTTACATTAAATAGAAATGGGCAGACTTTCCTGCAGTGAACAAAATGATGCGCTGTCTGCGTGGAGAGACGCATCTTGCAGGCTAAGCGAGTAGTAAGCAGTATCCGAGGCTTAGGTGGTCAAGGTTTCAAGTAATGGGTATTGACTAGTGAAGAGGGATAAAAGGGAGAGGCTTGCTGGCAAAGCCTCCCCCAGCATAGCATAAAGTGGGCAGGAAGCAGGTAGGGAGAGGTAGTAGGGGGTTAGTAAGAACTACATAAGACAGTATAGACCTGGGTCGGCTTGAGTCAGAGGCAGCACTCGTCTTACCTTTAGTCATGCTGATGTGATAGTCGCTGGCTTGCATTGCCGCTGGGTAGGATTGTTTATGGGAAGATTGTAGTCCTATGCGTGACTTCATTAGATAAGTGGGCAGATAGTGTGCCCGGCCACTCACTGACAGGCACAGACAGAAGAGTGTTTGGTCTGGTCCTTTGGAAAGGGACTGGACCGGCACAGCCTGCCGGAAGTGCAAGTCTCGTGGTGGTTGGTTGCTGCTCAGCCAGTCAAGGCAGGGCATGGTAGAGGCCTCAGAGGAAGTAAGAGGCTACAGGGTGAAGCTAAAAACGGCGGTGGCCATCTTATCACCAGTACAAAGCCTGTTGTGCATTATGTTGAATCCGAATCCACTTGGATGCCCATAACTCGTAGTTAGTGGGAACCTCCCCACAGCCACATTCTTCACATCTTTCAAACGTGGGGAGTCCTGGACATAGACCTTTTCGCCACAAGAGAAAATGCTAAATGCCACGCATTCGCCAGCAGATTTCCCCAAACCAGTAGCCTGGGAGACACCTTCACGTTCCCATGGGCGAAGACGTTTCTTTAAGCTTTTCCTCCATTTCCTCTAATACCAATGGCTCTACATGCTTTCCGGACATAGCAATGCAGACCGATCCTAGTGGCCCTAGTCTGGCCGAGATATTTCTTGTTTTTGGAGCTTCTTGCCCTCTCGTCAGCACCTCTCATCAAGCTACCTCCAGTCTTCAACCTCTTCTCCAGGGACAAGGGAGAAATCCAAAACCCCAACCCAGCCTCCATCAATCTAATGGGCTGACTACTGCTTTCTTAGAATTCAGGCACGTGCCCATGCCCCAAGACGGAAGAGACATTTTAGTGGCTGAACTTCAGCTACTATTTCTTGCTATAATAGTGGAAGCATTTCACGATATAGTGTGTTGCTCAGAAGATAGATCCCTTCCACTTCCAGCGTCACCAGATTTTGTCATACCTGCTTTATTTGGACTGCACTGGTCTGGCCCATGCTTCCATCACGGTCTACATGGCAGCTATTTCATGCTGTACTCACACTTGTACTGCCCCTTTGTTGTGGTCTGATCGGTTCGTGAAGGAGTTCTTGAAGGGCTTTTTGCATGCCTTCCTGCTAGTGCAAGCGCTGGCTCCTGCTTGGGATTTGTGCACTGTCCTTTATAAACTGATGGGTCATCGCTTTGAGCTCTTGCATAAGGCTAGCATCAAATTCCTCTCCTAGAAAACATCCTTCTTGGTTGCCATCACCTCAGCCAGGTCGACTGGGGGATATCCAAGCTTTATCCTCCAAGCTGTCTTATCTTGTATTCCATAAGTCCAAGGTCCTTTACGAAACCTACGTTCATGCCCAAAGTGCCTTCATCATTCCACTATAATGCACCTTTGGTCCTAGCTGTTTTCTTTTCCTCTCCTGCCACTCTGGCGGAGTGCTCTTTGAATTTGATCAATGTCATGCAAGCTTTAAAGTACTATGTTTCTGGTACGGAGCCATTCCGGAAATCATCTCACCTTTTTGTGGAATTTGACCCCGCACCATTGGCAAGGGGCTATCTAAGTGTTCCAACTCCCGATGGCTCTCTGTCTGACATGACATGGCTTACAGCCCCTCCCATATCGGCCTATTGCACATTCCATGAGGCCTTGTTCACCCACTACTGCCTTCCTCTAAGATGTACTGCAGCTCGACATCTGTAGGGTGGCTGCATCGATAGGGACTTTATGGAGTCGTCCAGGGTTGGACAAGCAGTGCTCTGTCATCTGTTTGCCTGAAGGTGAGCTTTTCTGAAGGTTAGACCCATCATCCTCATGGTTTGCATATATGCATATGTAAACTGATTTATAATCTATTTAAAGAGCATGTGAATCTATGTAAAATCCAATGCTGCAGAAGGAATAAGTTACTTACTTGTAACTCATTTTCGAATGGATTGTGTCCTCCAACGTATTCCTCATCTTTGACATGTAATGTCCACAGCTCAGCTGCTTCGAAGTTTTTTCGGCAGAGGGCACCCTGCGTCGATGGCGCCGGATCGATGTCCCTCGAAGGCCTCCGTCGAGGGTCACGTCATCGAAAGTTATAAGCAGCACACACGGCGCCCATAGCCTCAGTTCCATTTTTTACGCAAACGTGTTTGCTTCGTTAAACCTGGTGCGCCTCATGGTTTCTGTGAAGTTACCGAATATGTCTTCATCTTCTACCCCGAAGACCCCGCGGTCTGGCTTTAAGAAATGTCGGGACTGCGGCTCCACGATCTCTGATCCGCATCGGGTTTGTCGGTGGTGCCTTGGCGAGGGCCATGATATGGATGACTGTTCAAAGGGCCAGTCGTTGACTGCAAAGGCCTTGCGGGAACGAAAAGGGAAACTCAAGGTAGGCAAGGTGTCCAAGCCCCGTAAATCCCGGCCTGCTGGACTTTTGACCGATGAATCGAGAGGGGACTCTCCTCAGATGAAGAAGTCTGAGCGGTCAAGGTCCAGGAGAGGTTCGCGCCACTCGTCCTCATCGAGGCGTTCAAGAAAACGGCACCATCGGTCGCCTTCCTTGTCATCTTAGTCAGACGTATCCCCGAAAAAGGATGGTATGCCCGTCCAAATCATCGACCCCGGGGAAGTGGGATGCTTTCCTGGTGGAGATGTTGAAAATCATTCAAAAACAAGCCAATGTTCCGTCCGCGCCTTCTGATGAAGCCAGCAAGGAACGGTCTCGACCGGATACTCAGTCGCCCTCAAGCCCATGTGGACGGCGTGATAAGCATCGGGAGCCTTGGAGGCACCGTTCAGACAAGGCATCGAAAGATCCCCAGAGATGTGCCAGGTCAAGGTCTTCATCTGTGGCAAAGCCTTCGAAATCCTTGGGTGAGATAAACACCTGTCTAAACCTAAATCTTCAGATGGGAGAGACTTTCAAAAGAACAGCCACGTGGCACCGGACCACTCTGTGTATGCTCTCTTTTCCATAATAATCCGTAATTGCTTGACCTTGCCTATCCATGGTGTAGGGATATGTAGGGTATACGACTCTGCTGTTGGTCCGTTGTCGCTCACAGTGAACTGTCTGTGAGAAAGTGTTTGTGTCGAAAAAAGGGGCGGAGGTTGGTTTCCTACCTTGTAGGATGGGGAAAAGGTTTTATTGGGAAGGGGATACCGTGGCTCACCCTCCAGTGTCCCACTTCCACTCCCCGAGGGCCCCTCATCCAGGTGATACTCCCCCACTGGTCCACCCCCAGGAACCGGATCCAAAAGCGATGGCCGTGTCCTGGCCACCTGGATGACAGATCCCGGGGACTAGCGGGTGAGACACCTTCTAGTTTCTCACATAACCCTATATAAAACAGGGGGCAGGTAAGTTAACTTACCCCCCTAACTCCTATTGCTCCAGAGATCACTGCTGAGGTTTCAGAATCTGTTGTGGATGCTGACCTTTGTGCTAGGTCCGGTCGAGGAAGGCCAAGGGGTCGCAGGATTTAGTTTCAGTTGGGCGCAGTGCTTAGGAATCGGTCCCAGACACCTGACAGTTGAAAATCCAAACAAAGGAAAGGAGAACACATCTGTGGAGCAGGTGACCTTGTGACACCTCGAAGATGCGAAGAAGACAGATTGCAATGGGAGTCACCACCATCAAGCAGTGATAGGTTATCTTCCAGGGACGAACAAAGGAAGCAGGTCTTGCATGGCTTCCATTGATGCAAGAAGGCCGAAAACGCGGGAGCAGGCATCTTGTGGGGCAAGTTGAAGATCCTCCAAGTTCCAAGGATGAACTCTGAACGTTGACTGCTGCAGTTAGGTAGCCCAGGAGAGAGCTGGTCAGTTCCCCGGTTGGTTCAGGGACACTTCCAAAGGGTCAGAAGGCACGGATACTCAAGCAGGGGCGAAGATCGATTGTTCCCATCGGTTCAGGGGTTGAAGCAACGACAAGTGTCTTCTTGAGATCAGGCAGAAGAGCATGGCTTCATCAGGACTTCACTGGAGGTGGAGCTG
Organism: Ambystoma mexicanum; assembly: GCF_040938575.1. Taxonomy (NCBI): domain Eukaryota; kingdom Metazoa; phylum Chordata; class Amphibia; order Caudata; family Ambystomatidae; genus Ambystoma; species Ambystoma mexicanum. The sequence continues at coordinate 412,165,156 of NC_090927.1, forward strand.
GTCAGCTGTCAGTGTCGTCTTCGGGTCATCAGCAGGATGCTCTTCTTCGTAGAGGACTGGGCTACAGTAGTCCTTTTAATGGTAAGAATCGGTGCATAGTCAAAGTTTTGAATACATAGTTTTGAAATGCAATGCTTTCGACACAAAAGGATCGAGAAAAAATAATAATCAATTGTACGTTTTATTTTGTATTTTTTTTGGGGGTCCCACCAAATCCCTGTTTTTTGGGGAAAAACCACACATTTTTCCTATACGCAACCCAAAAAAAAATGCATTTACAAAAAAGCATTCAAACATTTCTTTTTCGATCCTTTTGTTTCGAAAGTATTGTATTTCGAAACAATGTATTCAAAACTTTGACTGGACACCGTAAGAATCTGCACCATTCAAACTGGCAGTGGCTATCCAACCAAGGATAGCCACTTAACACACCATCTGCCCAGCAACAGACATTCAGGCACCAGGATGTGTACTGGAACCAGACAGACCCAGCTCCCACATGCAGGCTCACGCACAAACTGCCTCTTTGACTGGGAAAGGCTTCCCATATATGGCAATTCTGGACCTGAAGAAGGCCAAATAACAATATGGCCAAAGGACAAGTAAAAACTTTGTGGCACTGATCTCTTATGGTACTAGCCACTTTAAGGAGCCATTTTCAGTAAATGCAAAAGTGCACGTAAAACACAGAATAAAAATATGCGCTGCCAGCAGCTCATCCTAGGCACATTGTAAATGTAACTAAGAAGCTGCTACAGAAAAGCTTATAAGGATACAAAGTATTCTAACCAGACCTTTTGGGTGATCTGTGCAATTCCAACAAAGCAAGAAATTCACTAAGAGAGGCATAATCTCTCAGTAGTGATAATCTTATGAATTGATCAGTTTCCCCATAAGAATGAGCAAAAAGACAAGGCTAGTAAAGCAGAAGGCTTAACTTGCCACCAAAATGTTAGGACAGGAGGCGCAACAAAGCAAAAAGAAAGTGTCTCATTGGAGTCTATGGGAGAAAAGCAAAAAAAAGGAATCTTTCCTAACAGCGTTTGAGATCTACCTGAAGACGTTGGGGAGGTGTTGCTTTCAACCAGAAGACCGCCAACTAAAGCACTGTACTGCTGCAGATGGAAGATATTTTGCAGCTGGTGCAGAGCTGATGTTGTTGGTTCTTTTCTGTGCAATATTTCAAACGCCCTGGCATTCTGTTGGATGTTGCCATGCAAGGTTTACAGGTTGTGACGGTCTAAGGATATCTGGTGGGGCACTTCATCTACAAGAGCATGCCTGAGCAAGGATCCTTTTTAATGATTCCCATTGTGATGCAATTCCTGAACGGGCTCAAATATTCTGAAAACTGTCACCAACTCCCCCCACCCCCTCCACTCCAGAATCCTTTTGTGGTGAAGGCTTGGGACTTTGATTTGGTGTTGACGTTTATAATGCAGAGTTCGACATTGATGGGAACTGGGAGCTATTTAGCTCCTGCTTCTACTCTATTAGAGCTTGGTTAGCTTAAAACCAACAGTTACCAGGCACTACTTTTGACTCCCCAGGCCAGTTCGAGCTTTAGGAACATGCATATGTGACAACTTTCAGTACTCAAGAAGAAATAGGACACAACTAAATATAATGGATCATACATAATGAGCAAAAAGTTAGTGTGCGTTTAATCTGGAAGCTAGAGTAGCAGTGCACTGTGTACCCGCTCCTGGATCCCCAGCGGTAGACCTTGCCTCTGGGGTGATGCCTGATATCCAGAAGCTGGTTTTAACTCCTGCTCATCGAATCTGGATTTCAAACCCTGTAATGGGCGCGCTGTTGCATTCTTGTCCACACAGGCTTACCACATGGACGATGCTTTTCTAGTAGCTATCTGTTGTAAAGTAAGTTCCAGGAGACAGCTGGTATGTTCAGTAAAGTTCCTTCGTTTGTTTGTTTGTTTATTTATTTGTATTGCGCACCTGACCCAGATGTATTTGGGTGCGAGGGCATAAAGAGGGTTGTAAAGCTTAAGTTACATGGAGCACAGGAATGAATACAGCTGAGATTACAATGCTGTATGCATGAACAATAATAAGCAGTAGGGCGTGTAATAATAGTACAGTAATATACAGTAGGCATCAGTAACACATACATAGGCAAAAAAGAGTGAAGTCACATATATACAATAAGTAGTGGGATGATTGCAGGTAAGGTCAATTTATTTAAGATGTTACATGTAGGTAGCTCAGTTAAGGGGCAGATCCCTAGAGGGGGCCCACTGGCGCCCACCACCCAGTCTAGCTCTGAACAACTGCCTGAGTTGGAACACAGTTCACATACAAACATTTCAGGCACTCATCAACATTCTCACAGTGACATAATTCACTCTTGCATTCAAGGCATCAGGTCATGACACACCTCCCTTCTTTCATAAACAAATGCACATATCTGAAACAAGTACACACAAACTCCCAGTACCTAGAATAAACTATTGCCAGCATGAATGCAAAGTCCTCAAATACTCGAAATACACTGGTCACTGTTAGGGAGAATTCTCTGTTTAGGCTGAATTTCCCTACCTAGTGAGTCCCCCAGCGGCTTTGCTGGATTTCTGGGGTTTCTTTTTTTCTCCTGCCAAGAGTGAGACTCTTTTACCCTCACTCTTGGACATGTTGAAGTGTGTTTTCTTGGTTAAACCTTGTGTTGAATGGGCTATGGGGTCTTTTACCCCATAGGGCCTCATGTATTTTTGTGATGTGGGTTACACAGCACCCTCTGTGCCGTGACCCAGGGGTGTCCTAGGGACTCCCCAACATAGACTCCATACCCTGGGACTGACTACTGTCTCCCAGGGCATGTAAAGTCACCAAAGACTTTGCTAGTCTTGAATCCTGAACAGAACCAGTACAAACCATCATATTGTGGACGTACTGGCTGGGGCAATTCGATTGCCCCAGGGTCTGTTAGTCGAGGGGGCACGTCTCCGTCCCCCCTGATCGAGTTTTGGCTGGTGGCAGTGGAAACTACGTTTTATATTCGACCGCGAATATTTTCCTATGGGATTTCCCCTTGTTTTAGGCTAACACATTTAATTATTTATTTACGGTAGCCTTAAACATACCGCCGGTTTATATATTTATTTTTATAACTCCGGTTGGGACTTTTTGCCAAAACTTGATTCTAAAATGGCGTTGGTGTTCGCCTCTGTAACTCTGACCCAAAGTGGAGCCCTTTGTTCCACTTTTGGCGGGCTTCTCCACAGAAGCCCTCCAAAGTGGTGCCACTCTGTCTGGGGTACTTAGGAGGGGTGGAGGGGGATTTAGGCACCCTGGACTGAGTTACCTTGGTAACTCAAGTCGCACTCCGTCCTGATTGGCCCAAGTGGTGAGCCGGCCGGCTCACCACTTAGCATGTTTGAGTGACAGCTAGGCTGGGTGAATGGGGGTTTGCTGCATAAAAGCAGCGCTTTGGGGACTGGAACTTCAGAAGTCGCCACAGGACCAAGAATCCGACGAGGGAAGAGCTGAGCCGACCTGCTTCGACGACACCACCCGGTGGAGCCCTGCTGAACCGTCTCACCACTTTTCCCGACGACCGAGGAGAACTCTTAACGGAGTGGCTCCTTCCCTTGACTGGTGGGGACAACCAGTTTTCGCCTTCTTTTCGCTTCTCGAGGTATCTCGGGGCCGCCTTGCCAGTGCCAAGCACCCCGGCAACCGGAACCCCACCACTTTTACCTCAACCACGAAAGTCGGTACAACCCTTTAACCGGAGGACTCCGCGGCTGGTTTCTTCCCAGGCAGTGCAACGACCTTCTTCTTCTGCTCTTCAGCGAGAACTTCTTCTCCCCTGACCGACGTCGAGCCTTGGTGCCACTGCCTGGAACAACTGCCACCGCTGGAGGATCCTTTCCGTTTAAGGTACCGTGTTCCGCCTGGCTTCCCTTGCTACCGACTGTACGGGGTAGATTTAGCCCCCGGCTTTCGACCCTGGGAGTGCCTGGGACACCCTGGCTAAACTTTCTAAACCACTCTAAACTCCTTCTAACTCTTTGCAAGACTTTGAATCCCTAATAACAGTGTGATCTTGGGCACATTTTCGCTCCGGCTACTCTAAGAGTGGGCCCTGCCTAGTGACTTTTGCTCACCTGTGACTTTGTGTTTCTTTGAGCCTATTGCAAGTGTTCTGGACCTTAGAGTGGTGTGTTTAACCCGTTTCTGTTTCTTTTTTATCCCTTTCTTGAACCTACTAGAGTGTCATCTAACGTTAAGCACTCACCTCTGTTTTAATTATGTGATGTTAACTTAGAGTTGGCTAGATAGGAGTAAGGGTTGAAACTGCTTTTATTATAACTGTGTTTGAAGTGTTTTTACTATACTTTGCTAGAGTGTTTTCAACTTATGTGTTCTTAAAAATAAATAACTTTATACCTTTGAAACCAAGCTCTGGTCAGTGTTTGCTTGTGCTATTGTGTCTGAGTACATATTGTGTATACTTTGCATACTGCCTAACTCTTCTTGAGGGAAGTCTGACTGCTCAGCCACAGCTACCAGGTAAATCTGGGTGGTGCGGACTGCTACCAAGTGGGTTTACTGCTATACCTGTAGTCTTAAATCTTTTGCAGTGTTCCCCAAGGGAACTGCACAGGTTTCTGCCTAACAGTCACTCCTATCCAGAGCTGCCACTCCTGTACCTTGATCCTGCCACAACCAAGCACAAACCCGCCAAATCCAATGGGCTACAAACATCGCAAAACACTACCAACTAAACAGACACCAAACTCCTTCTAACTGGGTCCGCCACCCCTAGGTCTTTAGACAGCCACTCCCGAGCACAAAACCACTGTCCAGAGTGCATACACACTCCACAGCTTTGTCATAACCACATCCATGTGGGGAAAGCACACAGGACTGAAACACCACTTTACACACACCCACACCATTCACTACCACGCACATCTTCCACTTGATGATAATAAAAGGTGCAGCATGGGAAAGAAAACAAATGTAAAGCAGATTTTGCGCAGGTGAGTAGAAGCAACTGACTTTATTTACATACTTATCTGCATAACGACCCCCAGCCATATCCTCCTTGCTCCACTCATTCAACTGCCTTCCTTCAGAGCATGGTACTCAGTTCCTCAGTACTCATTCCCCACCAATGTTCCACCTTCCAAGACTCTTCACAACACATCTCCTTTCCTTTACGCATCCTTCTTTTCACCGCTGCAACCCTGTTCATGTTCTATATCTGTCATCCTCACACTCTCACAGCACCGTTCAATACAACTTCCACCTGGACAGGTTCTAGTATAGTAAGTCTCCTTTCTTGCTCACCACACCTTTCTTAATCCTAACCCAATCACCTTGCCGTACACTACACTAGTCCATCCCCGCTTCTCATTCACCAACCACCTCTCCTTTTCCTTGTCCAATTTGGTTCGCAACTCTTCCACCACACAAACAGAATCTCTTGCCCTCCCCAAACAGGGAGGCACCACTTTGGTATTCGCCTTACAACCTCTCATCTCAAAGGGACTCATCCCTGTGACTGCATGCTGTGACATGCACAAAGCGTACATCCTCCCCTTCACCTCCACCTTCTTGACCTTTTTACACACACTCCCCATCCAAATAGCCTCCATGATATACCTATCTGTTCTTCCCACCATTCCATTACTTTCCCGAGGATATAATGCTGCCCTCTTGCGCTGTATGCCACACCTCTTGACATATTCCTGTAAATAGCCACCAGTGAACTGTGTCTATCTGTGAGAATACAACAAGGCACCCCTTCCCTTGCAGGAATTCTACTACGGTTTCTCCACAGCACTCTCTCACAACTGTATACTCAGTCCACCTAGACAATAAATCCACAAGTACAATAATACATTTTTCTTGCCCACTTCCCATGTTGACAGGATCTAAGACACTCATGGCCAACTTATCCCATACCTTCTCAGGTACATCAACCTTTACCAGGGGCTACGCACAAGCAAATTCCCCCTGTCATGATGCCTACCCCCAAGGAGCCAGACCGGGCCCAGCAACCCCAGAGGCAGACATCATGTTCCCGAGGGAAGTCCCAGCGGCCCCAGGTAGGGGCCCTTTGGACTCAGTCCTGGCGCCTTTGGCGCCAGGCTCATGTTGGACAACAGTCCAGGCGCCATAGGCGCCAGGCTCATAAAGGATGACTTTGTGTTAAGAAGTGCTTGGTGTGAACTTACCTGATGCAGACCGTGCTGCAACATCCAGGCCACCTAGAGGCCTGAATGGGACTATTTTACCTATGGGACTACTTTACCACACGGGTGTGGCCGGAGGAAGAATACATACCTTAGAGGAAGAATACATACCTGGAACTACTTTGAAGGCTATTTAAGCCACGCCCAAGCAGCAACTCACGCTTCGCGTTGTTCTGCACCTAGCAGCTGGACGCTCACCGTGTCTGCTCCTGCATCCGGACTCCAGCCACGCCCGACAGCATCCTGGAACACCTGTAAAGGGAGAAGAGAGGAGAACAGGAGAAAGAAGAGACATTACCTGCTTAATCCGCATTCCAGAGTCATCTCGCCGACGATCCTAAAGGGAAGACATTCATTTTTAAAAGCACATCGCATAGCTCGCTGCAGCGCAGTATTCCACTCACCTTTACTAGGCGCCTTCTTGCCCATCAGCGACCATCTAGATCTTCCGCCGCATTTCAGCACCTAAAGGAGAAAAAGACAAGAGCAAAGATGAGCTAGGGAAGAGAATAAGAAAGGCTTAATTTCCACCATAAGACTTACCTGTTGGGTCAATCCCTCTTCACTTCGGGTCTGCGCCGTTTCTTCGCCATTTCCGAACCCCGGCCCCTAAGGGGAAAAAGACACAAGCATTAGTGCATTAATGCAAGATAACTAGAGGAACCACTCATCAAAAACTCACCAGAAGTTTCCTTCGACGGTTCCATTCCCTAACTCGGAATCTTCATTCAGCACCTGGAATAGAGAAAACAGACAATTGTTTTTTAAAGCTTGGAACTTGCAACAGAATTCTTACGATACCTTACCGGAAAAGCCAAGCGAACTTGAACTCTCACCAATCCGAGATCCAGTGAAGTAACTGGATAACAACGCGCCCCTGCATCAGAAGCAGGATGGAGAGCTTGTCCTTTCAGACCCTAAGATGAGACTTCACGGGGAATTGCAGAAGGGTTTCGTGGAGGGTGAGAAGGGGAGTGGGAGGCCTACGCATTATCCCGCAGATTGTTAATACTCCCTTTTCACACACAGAAGGATATTTCTACGAGCCAGACAAGCCAGATTAGGTGGTCCGGTCCATTCCATCTTCCGAGTCCTGCGCATCACCCTAGAAGAGGCCACAGCAATCCAAACCAGCCCAGCGCCTCCGTGGGAGTCAGGTGAGCGTTAAAGAACGCGAAGCCTACCTACAATTTCCTACCCGGGCGCTATGGATACTTCCGAGACAGACCAGCTGGCCCAACTTTTGGGGGAATTACGGGCAGAAGTACATTCTGCCCGCCAGGAGACTAACGCTCTCAGGAGAGAACTGATCCTATTCAAGGAACGAACTGATGACCTGGCCAAACAGCTGTTGCAAGGTCAGGCAGGACAAACTCCGTTACCTGGTTCCGGGGGTAATCCCACTCCTGTGGTTTCGAATAACCGGGTACAAATCAATCTACCTGGAAATATGCCACTGGCCCCGCCTGAACGTTTTGCTGGGGACCCCAAGAAATATGCCGTTTTCATGAACCAATGTCACTTACACTTTCTATGCAGACCTGGGGCCTTCCCTAATGACCAAACCAAGGTAGCTTTTGTATTATCTTATCTCAGCGACTGTGCTGCCGATTGGTCAGTTCCTTTGGTAAGTCAAGATGACCCAATTCTCCAGGATTTTCAAGGCTTCCAGGCAAGCATGGAAAGATTATTCGCTCGACACTCCCAGGGACAGGCCCTGGACAACGAACTGCTATCCTTACAACAAGGTAACCAGGATCTCTTATCCTACATCGCCACCTTTAATAGGTTGATTGTGGAAACAGGGTGGCCAGAAAATAAAAGGATCACATTATTTCATCGAGGCCTGCGCGGAGAACTTAAAGACGTTCTAGCTCAAATTGTAAATCCGCCCCAAGCCTGCGCGGTATACATAGACTTAGTGGTCCAACTTGATCACAGACTTCAGAATAGAAAAGCAGATCGGTCTAAGTTTGAAACCCGAGTGTTGATCAAAACTCACGCTAACCCCAAGGGTACCGATGTTTCAGAACCTATGCTAATCGGTGGAGTTAAAGGACCGTTAACTCAGAAGGAACGAGAAAGAAGGCGGCAGAAGCAATTATGCCTTTATTGCGGGGCTTCTGGCCACTTTTTACGAGATTGTCCGGTAAAACCACCCAAGAAGGTGGTTGGAGCCACTGACAACAATCTAACGGAACCTGATTCGGGAAACGACCAAGCCCGACAAGCGTAGAGGTCCGCTTGCCGAGCTTGAAAACAAACTCTTTGACCTCGCATTTCATCATGCCAATGGTCCTCGTGGATCCGAGACAGCCTCGGCGGTTGCATGCTATAAAGGCATAAATCGACAGTGGAGCTATCGGAAACTATGTTGATTGTGAATTGGCCTCCAGGATTAATCTCCCTCTCCGTTCGAAAACCAACAAGGATGTCATTACCACAGTTGATGGAACCGAAATTGCCTCATGGCCGGTAACACATTCTACTACAGAAATGACACTAGTGGGTCAGGATGGACATCGGGAAGCTATTGTGTTTGACGTAATCAAGGCCCCACAGTTTCAAGTAATTCTAGGAATTCCTTGGTTAGAAACACATAATCCTCGAATTGACTGGTGAGCAAAGAGAATTACCTTTCCTGATTGTACACAAACTTGCTATCCAAGAAATCCAAACATGGGCCTGGCCACAGTAACCTCCGCCACAATACAACTACCGCCTGAGTACCAAGAATTCCAAGACGTTTTAAGAACAGGCCAACACGTTACCTCCCCACCGGTCGTACGATTCTCAAATCGATCTGGTACCCAATGCTCAACTGCCTTGTAGTAGGATCTATGACCTTACTGAACCTGAGAATCTTCATTTGCGACAGTATTTAGATCAGTACCTTGCCAATGGTTTTATTCGCCCGTCAAAGTCTCCTGTTTCCTCAGCTCTGTTCTTCGTGCCGAAAAAAGAAGGCAACCTTAGAACTTGTATTGACTACCGTGCCCTAAATCAAATAACGATTAAGAATCGTTATCCTCTGCCCCTGATCCCTGATCTTCTCGACCAGGTAAAAGATGCTTGTATATACACCAAGTTAGATCTTCGGGGAGCTTATCACCTGGTGCGTGTAAAAGAAGGCGACGAATGGAAGACTGCTTTCCGCACCAAATATGGACTCTTCGAATACCAGGTGATGCCTTTCGGATTGTGCAACGCACCTGCTGCCTTTCAATACTTTATGAATGATGTTCTTCGGGAACTTATCGATGTTTGTGTCATCGTATATATCGACGACATTCTGGTGTACTCCTCTTCGGAATCCAATCACAGAAAACATGTCAAGGCAGTTCTTGAGAAATTGCGCCAGCACAAACTGTTTGCAAAACTCGAAAAATGTGTTTTTCATGCCACAGAAGTCGAGTTTCTTGGATTCATCCTGACACCAAAGGGAGTCTGAATAGACTCACGAAAAGTGGACGCCATACTCAAATGGCCATCTCCTAGCTCTGTCTGTGAAGGGTGTTCAGAGCATGCTTGGTTTTGCCAATTTTTATCGAAGATTTATCCCGGAATTTTCTCGGGTGGTTCAACCCATCACTGCACTCTTACGGAAAAATAAACGCTTCGAATGGACTAATGAGGCAGAACAGGCCTTTCAAGAACTAAAAACTAAATTCACCTCCGCACCTGTACTGAAACATCCGTGCCCAGATCTCCCTTACATTGTTGAAACCGACGCATCCAGCTTAGCCATGAGAGCTTTCCTGTCTCAAAGGGATCCAATAACTAACCAACTACACCCGGTAGCCTTTTGGTCCAGAAAATTCTCGGCTCCTGAAGTTAATTATGCAATCACCGACAAGGAGTTATTAGCTATTAAGTCCGCCTTCAAGGCTTGGCGTCATTACCTTCTCGGCGCAAGACACACCATCACAGTGATTACAGATCACAGAAATTTGCAATATTTAAAAACGGCCAAAGCTCAATCATCACGTCAACTCCGATGGGCTTTATTCTTTGCGGAGTTTGATTTTGTAATCACATACCACCCTGGCTGCAAGAATGGCCAAGAGGATGCTTTATCCCGGATTGGGATGGGAGAAACAAATTCATGCTTAGAACCAGTACCGATTATACCTGAAAAGAGAATTTTGGGGTTGACCTCTTTACAAACTATTGAGGACATTCAAACTAGAGTTAAACAACTTTTAGACCCTACAGCCTTGCAAGAATGGAGTCAAAAGGGTTCACACTTTTCCGTCAATAATGATCTACCCTACTTCCAGGGGCGATTATTTCTGCCTCATAAGGAATTGCAAGAACTCGTTATTGCCCATTATCATGATACATTAATGGAAGGACATCCTGGTATTGCTAAAACTGAAGAAAAGATCAAAAGGCAATTCTGGTGGCCCTCCTGGCGAAAGGATATAAAATCCTTTGTGATGTCCTGCGGAGTTTGCGCCCAAAATAAAGGTCAAAAGAAAAGACCAGCCGGCCTTTTACAACCCTTGGACATCCCACCGGCACCTTGGCACACCTTGTCGCTGGACTTTATTACAGACCTGCCTCCTTGCTATGGATACAACACTATCCTGGTGATTGTGGACCTCTTCTCCAAAATGGCCCATTTTATCCCATTAAAGGGGTTACCTTCAGCCTCCATCCTGGCCAAGGAATTTCTTGAGAATGTCGTTCGTTTACATGGTTTTCCATCCATACTGGTCTCTGATCGAGGAAGCCAATTTATTTCCCATTTTTGGAGAAAGTGTTGTCAACTGGCACAAATCGATGTACGACTATCCACTAGTCACCACCCCCAGACCGATGGTCAAACCGAGAGAACAAACGAGACCCTTGAACAGTATCTTCGGTGTATGTTGCACCAATCTGAATGTAATTGGAAAGACATTCTTTGGATCGCAGAATATGCATATAACAATTCTGTACATTCTGGAACGGGACAAACCCCTTTTTATACCTTATATGGCCATCACCCCCGAACCTCTGATCTTGACTCCCCTCAAAGCCTTGAAATGCCCGCTGTAGATCATTTGCATTCCACGATAACTCGAACCTTCAAAGAAGCAACGACTCATTTACAGCAGGCCAAGAAAAAGTACAAAGAAAATGCTGGTTTACATCGTAGTGAAGCACCTCCGTACCAAATAGGGGACCAAGTGTGGCTAGCGACTAGACATTTACCACTCAAAGGACCGCGAACTTCCAATCCAAGATATGTAGGTCCCTACCCAATCAAAGCTATAATCAACCCGGTGGCCTTCAAACTCGATCTACCAGCTAACATGCGAATCCATCCCGTTTTTCACGTATCACTGTTGAAACCAGTACAACCTGGAACCAGACTAATTAAACCACCAGAACCAATTCAAGTAGATGGGGAGCTGGAATTTGAAGTTAAAGACATATTAGATTCCAAGGTGTCAAAGTCAAAACTCTTCTATTTAATTGATTGGAAAGGATAAGGGCCTCAGGAAAGGTCTTGGGAACCAAGCGACCAGGTACATGCACTTCGGTTAATACAGAAATTCCACCGGAAATTCCCAAACAAGCCGAAACCTCCGGAGAGAACAACCTTGGGAGGGGCCTTGGGAGGGGGTACTGTCATGATGCCTACCCCCAAGGAGCCAGACCGGGCCCAGCAACCCCAGAGGCAGACATCATGTTCCCGAGGGAAGTCCCAGCGGCCCCAGGTAGGGGCCCTTTGGACTCAGTCCTGGCGCCTTTGGCGCCAGGCTCATGTTGGACAACAGTCCAGGCGCTATAGGCGCCAGGCTCACAAAGGATGACTTTGTGTTAAGAAGTGCTTGGTGTGAACTTACCTGATGCAGACCGTGCTGCAACATCTAGGCCACCTAGAGGCCTGAATGGGACTATTTTACCTATGGGACTACTTTACCACACGGGTGTGGCCGGAGGAAGAATACATACCTTAGAGGAAGTATACATACCTGGAACTACTTTGAAGGCTATTTAAGCCACGCCCAAGCAGCAACTCACGCTTCGCGTTGTTCTGCACCTAGCAGCTGGACGCTCACCGTGTCTGCTCCTGCATCCGGACTCCAGCCACGCCCGACAGCATCCTGGAACACCTGTAAATGGAGAAGAGAGGAGAACAGGAGAAAGAAGAGACATTACCTGCTTAATCCGCATTCCAGAGTCATCTCGCCGACGATCCTAAAGGAAAGACATTCATTTTTAAAAGCACATCGCATAGCTCGCTGCAGCGCAGCATTCCACTCACCTTTTCTAGGCGCCTTCTTGCCCATCAGCGACCATCTGGATCTTCCGCTGCATTTCAGCGCCTAAAGGAGAAAAAGACAAGAACAAAGGTGAGCTAGGGAAGAGAATAAGAAAGGCTTAATTTCCACCATAAGACTTACCTGTTGGGTCAATCCCTCTTCACTTCGGGTCGGCGCCGTTTCTTCGGCATTTCCGAACCCCGGCCCCTAAGGGGAAAAAGACATTAGCATTAGTGAGCGAATGCAAGGACATTAGCGGAACGCTCATCAAAGACTTACCTGATATTTACTGGGACATCTCTTCTCACTTCGGGTCGGCGCTGTATCTTCGGCATTTCCGAACCCCGGCCCCTAAGGGGAAAAAGACACAAGCATTAGTGCATTAATGCAAGAACACTAGAGGAACCACTCATCAAAAACTCACCAGAAGTTTCCTTCGACGGTTCCATTCCCTAACTCGGAATTTTCATTCAGCACCTGGAATAGAGAAAACAGACAATGGTTATTTAAATCTTGAACTTGCAACAGAATTCTTACGATACCTTACCGGAAAAGTCAAGCGAACTTGAACTCTCACCAATCCGAGATCCAGTGAAGTAACTGGATAACAACGAGCCCCTGCATAGAAGCAGGATGGAGAGCTCGTCCTTTCAGACCCTAAGGTGAGACTTCACGGGGAATCGCAGAAGGGTTTCGTGGAGGGTGAGAAGGGGAGTGGGAGGCCTACGCATTATCCCGCAGATTGTTAATACTCCCTTTTCACGAACAGAAGGATATTTCTACAAGCCAGACAAGCCAGATTTGGGGGTCCGGTCCATTCCATCTTCCGAGTCCTGCGCATCACCCTAGAAGAGGCCACAGCAATCCAAACCAGGTCAGCGCCTCCGTGGGAGTCAGGTGAGCGTTACACCCCCTTCCCTACTCTTTCACACTACACACTGTTAGGACAGGTTTTCTAAAGTCCAACTAAGGGCTTCATAAAACCATATCTGAGGCAGTACAAACTCCTCTTAGTATAAGGCTGTACCACCTAAAAATATTTGGTAGCGTAGACAGAGCAGCCAGGCTTATGTTAGGAGTGAAGAGGGCTGTAGCTTGGTCCAAAGAGACACTGGTACACCAAGTATTGTAAAAATAATGGTTTGTTTTAAGTACAGGTTGTCCAAGATGAATCTTGAGGAAGTAAGTACTATCACATAAGTCATAAACACAATTATAAAAACCAATGTAATACTTATGGTATACAAACCACAGTATAACCTTATTAAGAGAATAGCAATAATCAGTCCAAGGTAAGTCCAACCTATGTTAACACATTCAGGATAGAATTAAGCTATTCTTGGCGGGTAAAATCTCAGTAGTTAGACTTTCAGAATACCACTAGTAATTCAAGGGCAGCAGAGACCCTATAGGTCCTAACATACAGTGTTATATAGTTACAGAATCACTTAAGTAGACCTCCACTGTTATATGTAACTTTCGTCTGTTAAGAATGGATACAGTTACACTACCACTGTCACTTTTAAGTGCACAGTTCAGAGATAGTAAAGTAACTCATATACCTGTCAGAGGGGCATTAAGCTACTTATTGACAAGTAAGAACCAAGTTATTTCAGAAATGCACTAAAGCAATTCAGGGAAAGCAAAACCCAATGTTACACTTTAAGAATGACAATATGTTATTCAAGGTAGGTAACCCCTATTGGTAAGCTTTTACACTCATTCCTTTTCAGAATAATAAAACAGTATATGATATGGCATTTGTAACGCGCCTATACACACGTGTTTCAAGGCGCGACGAGGCAAGGAAGGGGGAACAGAGGGAGGACAGAGACAACGATCTTACTAGGCCAAGTGACATTGAGATTGCGCAAGTGCAGGGGAGAGGGGAGGGGAAAAGTGCCAGGGGAAAGGGGAAGGGGCAGTGCTATACATGGGATCAAAACAATAACAAGAAGTACAGCCTGCAGGTGGCAGGTGCAAGGGTAAGTGCAGACAGCAGATGTCCAAAAGTGCACGTAGGGGGACTGTAGGGTTACAGATACAGACCCAAGCGCAAGGGTTGCCAGGAGGCAGTGCGGGTGTGTATCTGGGTGGGAAGGGACCTGGGCCAGAAATCGGAGGGTAGCCAGGTGACCAGTGCAGTATCAAATTACTTTTAAGACTAGTGAAACACTATTTCAAAGTAAGTAAACCAACGTATATACTTGTTAAAGGAGCTACAAGCAACGTAAAGGTAAGTAATAATTTAAGGACACTTTGAAACTTATTCCATTTCATAGAAACGGTTACAACACTATTTGAAAGTAAGTTATTTCAACACTTATTATCATTTCAAAACAGAAGCCTTATCTTTTAAAGTCCTTCCCTAGTCTATAGCATAGGTTTTCTCAGAGGTAGAAGAGGGACCCTAGTGGTCTAGGAGCCAGCTGTAGGCGGGTCTGGATAGGGTTCGGTTGCAAGAAAGTCAGGGTTCCAGAGGATATCTCTTCAAACAAGTAAGTATCAGCTTCAGAGTTAGTTGAACGTGTTCAGGGACTTCACGGAAGGCTCCCTATAGGTGTTCCAGGGTTGTGGCTGGGCGAACAGTATGGGCAAACTCCCAAACGAACAAATCACTCACTCAGCCTCACAGGATAGACACAAGACTGAAGGTAAGTATTACCCAAGCCAACACAGTACCTCAGCAGAAAAGAAGAGCTCCTGGATGGATGGCTTCACGCTGCAGCAGCACAGGACCCGGTCCCTCGAATCTCGGTCTGGTGATGAAAGAAACGGACACTGGATGGAAACTTGGACAACAGTTGACAGGAGAGGCTTCCAACAAAGGATTCTTCAAGGCTTCTCGCGGCTCTATGGATTTGGCACCCTTTTACAAGTACCTGATGAAGAACTAATAACGCTGGTCAAATTCTCTTCACTCTCTCGGAGGGGATTTCAGGGATTTCAATCATGTCTCTGGAGGTCCAGCAGGAGTCTGCCAAAGTTTTGGCAGGAATCTGACTTTGGAAAGACCCTGCACCGCACACTGGCTCGAGGTCCATGGGTATTGGCGGTTTGCAGCCCAGCAAGGGCTTGTCGAGGGATGGCTCGAAATACAGATCTTCTTGAAACTAGTGGGTCTCACCAGCCTCTGGTAGGAGTAGTCTTTGGGACCCCCAGGTCAATTGGAATGAAGGGTTAAAACAGGCTCTGGTCACAGCTGGCTCTCTGGTCGCAGTTTTTTGTTACAGCAGTCTTTTCTTCATCTTCCTCTCTGGATTTGTTTCCAGTGGTCGATTTGTCAGCAGCTTCCAGAATCAGAATATTTAACAGGAACTCCAGCATTACTTCTGAAAACTCTCCCTGCAGTTTACAGAAAGAGGCGGCTGGCTGTCCAATCAAGACAGCCAGCTCTCCTTCCAGGGAAACTGGAAGACAAAAGGGCTGTGAAGTTTTTGACTTCTCCCTCGCTTCCTGCCACCGCCACCACAGACACTTTGGAGCCTCGGCTGGAAACACAAAGGGTGCCTGCCAAAGACAAAACTTCAACCAGGGCCACCCCAGAAACAACAAGCATACTTAAAAGTGCAGAAAAAGGAGGAGCCCACCATTCTATCAGATTGGTGACCCTCCTGTGCATTACCACAGCTGATTTGACAGTGTGTGATTAATATGACTAAAATGTCATTGAGGTATAACCACAGCCACCATCCGTTAAAGTTATCTAGATATTGTAAAAACAATGTTACCAGGACAGTGAAAAAGGGAATACATTGTATCTCCCCAGCCCTCCACATAAGGTGAGGTGTGCTTGTCTCACATATTTAATGTAAAGGGGATGATAATCCCACTTTACTTCTTGGGAACAATAGTTAACCCAAGATATAAGATAAATTAAAAAGGGAATCCCAAAGGGGCAACCCAGCCAAACCCCAAAAGTTATTGGAACTATAAATGCATACACACACTATGCAAAGACATAGAATGGTCACCCATAAAAAGAGTAGAAGACTAGGTGAGAGGAGAAAAAAGATTCCCACCCACCTAGCAGCAAAAAGTTACCTAACACACACACACTTAGCCACCTTCTCTCAACATCACAAAATATGTCATGTTTGATTCACATGTAAAAAGAAGAAACATTGCATCAGAATTGAAATTGAAAAGATTAGACATAAGTTGTTTACCTACCAAGGTTTCATCACGGTGTACAAAAGAAGTAGAGAGATGTCCAGACAAGGGCAAAGAGAAAATGTTTTTTGTTTAGAAATATTATATGATGTCAACATACCCAATAAATATCAATACATTTCGGTATTGAATTTGTGAAGAGAGCGAACTGAAGTGACAACACAAATTAAAGCCCCGCCTAATTGTGACAAAGACAGCACATTAGGATTACTTCAGTGATTTTTCCCAATATTGGAGCATTTTGTAAAACACAATAAGAACAGTATAACACAGAAGTGATTATAATGTTTATAATGCAATTATTCCATCACTTCCATTAAAGGTGTGAGTAAGTGGCGACTAAAGTGACAACAAACAGCTTTTCAAACAAATTATCAAAACAAACTGTTAATTATAATATGTGTTTTAAATTTACATCAATTCGCTAAAATTGTATTGTGTGCACGATTAATATGTGAGGTGTTTCGTATATAGATTAGTAAAGTGTCTCCATAATCACCAAACACGCATGTACCAGATGGTAGCGTTTAACACTACTGGGCATGCGCGATAGGTCAGTGACCAACAGTGTAACGCACATGCGCGATAGCAGGCAACACGAATACCAATGAGAGTCTTACACGCATAGCATAGACAGCGTCATTAGGAGGCATTGAGCACCCACGCTCGCACTAACAGCATGAAGTACCGAACAGGGATTGAGCCCTCGTAACAAGGTGAGTGGCTTTACACAAGAAATCGTTGAGTACACGCATGCAGCGCAAATGCACCATACTGCAGGTAGTTAAGAGTACAAACATCTTTTCGTTGTCAGGTTCACTGCTACTACATTTTACCCGATGGGTTTGAAGATAGCTGTCTAATTACGCCAAGTCAGCATTATGTTGCTTTACTAGCACAGTTTCTTACACAACAAAATGCCGTCAAGGGTGAGTACATGTCTTTTTTAGTTTAAACGCCATTTAACAAGAATATATCATTACCGAACACTAGATCCTGTATGCATTAATTCATAGGTAATTTTCCCTCGTTTTTATCAGAAATTGATCTACATTTAAATATTGACTGAACTGATATTAGTACCAAGAAATAACTGAGGGAATTGTGCGACCATGTTAGTGCACGCGTTAGAAATAAGATAGGTGAGTCTCCTTTCTGAACACAGCTTAATATTCTATCTAACAACAGGTACTGACAGTCACCATTTATTCATCAACACACCTCATTAGTCACCATGGGTGCTTAGTTTCATAACATGTCCCACTTTAGAATGTAATAGAAAGAAGCTAAGTGAGTCCTTAATTTGACTATAGCTCACATTTGTTTCAGCAATGGGCACAATGCGGCAACCACGGGTGTTTAGCATAACAACACACGCCACTTTTGCAATCTATTTCTGTCACAATGATCTGACTTCACAATTAGGCGGGGCTTTAAGTTGTGTTGTCACTTCAGTTCGCTCTCTTCACAAGCTCAATACCGAAATGTATTGGTATTTATTGGGTATGTTGACATCATATAATATTTCTAAACAAAGAACAATTTCTCTTTGCCCTTTTCTGGACATCTCTCTACTTCTTTTGTACACTGTGATGAAACCTTGGAATGTAAACAACTCGTGTCTAATCTTTTCAATTTCAATTTTGATGCAATGTTTCGTTTTACATGTGACTAAAACATGACATATTTTGTGATGTAATGCCAAAAAAATCTTTACTTTGTATTATGATGTCAGCCTTGAAAACAAATCTTTGTCGAAACACGTGTTGGCTGATCAACAAGCATAATATCAACACTGTATAAATTGAATGTACACATTCAATTTAATGTATTGGTGATTTATTTAAGAGCTTCTAGCAAGGAAAACAACTTAATCATCAATTAGTTTAGGGCAGAGCGCGACAAGAGCATCAATCCCACGCTACTTATTCTATTTACCAGGTGTTAGTGGGCTCACCTGGCCCTTGATGACAGTAACGCAGCTCAATCCCAACCATACTTCAGAGGTAGGCAGAGCGCAAACACAGGCCCTTTACCCACCATCATACTGTTCACTTCTCTCAACATCACAATCAAATCCTGGCCACCAATATTCACTCCTCAAAACTGGCTTAGCAATATCAACTATCCTTTTTCGGACATATAGGGGAACCACAACATGTTCCCAATGATACAATAGTCCTCCCACAGTACTCAACTCCTCACATACCTCCCAGAAAGACCTCTCATCATATGTTAACCTCCATTCGGCAGGCCACTCTGAATTCACATATTCTATTACGCACACTAATACTTCATCATTTTTCATAGCTGACAACCACTTCTACTTACCAAGAATACCATCATGGTTAACAAAGACCATTTCAGACACCTCTTCAACCGTTCCTTCCTCTCCCTGACCATCTAACCATGATAAATGGTCATCTAACAGATTTTCCCGACCAGAAATAACTTCCATGCTAAATTTGTGACTTTGTACCCTGGTAACCCAGCTAGCAACGCGTCTCGATACTTTGCTCAAACCAATTGATTAAAACAATATTTTTTAGAGGTTTATGAACTGTCCGTATGATAAATTCTGCACCCCATACAAAATTCTGGAATTTCTCCACCACCCAATGACAAGCCAGGGCCTCTATGTCAAAACAGAATAATTAGTTTCTGTGCCTCTCAACAGCCTGGAGGCATGCAGCACAAGTTCTTCACTGCCATCCCCACTCACCTGGGGTAGAACTGCTTCTATTTGTTTAGTTTTATTTTTTATTTAATTTTATTGGTTTGTTACAAACCAGTAACATATAACAATTAAAACACTTTTTTTCACACTTTTTAAATTTTCAAGATTTTTTCCCAGTTTACACTATTTGATAGGCCATCAGCGCAGAATTTCTATCTCATCATTTTTAATTTCATGCTGGCTTCAGACTACTAGTTTCTTCACAAATTCTTCTATGAAAAATGTCAGTGCAATTGTTAGTTTTCTGTCACTTTCATCGAAACATACTTGCCACCACTCTTCAGCATCCAGTGGCTGTCTTTCTGTCATGAAACGTCCCAAATGTTTTGTTCTTTCACATTTTAAGGCTGAGCAAAATAATGTTAGATGCTTTGTCTCATCTTGCTATTTACAAAGCCTACAGCTCATTCTATTTCATTGTGGTTTAACCAATAGCTTCAAACTTCTTTGGTCTTGAATTGATTGAGCCGAAATTTTATAAGCAACAACCTTTGCTGTCTCTCGGGGAACTTCTCCAAATACTTTGGGATTTTATTCAATGCTTTCGATTTCCTAGGTGCGTGTTGCATTACTTTATGCTTGCCTCTCTGAACTCTATCCAGTCCTGCAGCCATAACTACTTCTTAGCACTGTTTGGGTTCGTTTGCAGGATGTTATTGTCAATGCCAGGATCTGGCAGGATTTTTTCGCATTGCTGTGAGCATAAAACGACAATACTGTCTTTGTTGCTGCTGCTTGGATCTCGTAGAATTTTAAATTGTGGACTCATGGGCTCCATGATCATTTTACGATAGAGTATGAGTGTATTCCATGTTATTCTTGCATTTATGGACACCAGGCTTAGCTCATATCTAATGCAAGACGTCGGAACTCCTTTTGGTAGCCATAAATCTTTTGTCCAGAAGATGTGTTGCAACGTGGACCAAAATGCAAAGGTACAGCCCAAAGCACACTCCGCTCCATGGATCATGGCAGAGACCGCATTTTGTTTGTAAAAATCCAGTGCCGGTCTTAACAAAAATTTCCCTCATTTTTTGTTAAGTACTGAAGCTTGTATGGGTAGTTGTTTGCATGTGGCCTTGATTTTTTTAGCCCATGGTGCATCATTCAGGCTAGAACTGATCCACATTCCAAGGTAACGTGTGCATTACAGATTTAGTAGATTCCTTTCCTTACTGCTTCTATACCAACATCACTCATATCCACAGTGATGACATTCCTTCTCCGTGTATCCAACTTTCTTAAGGCTTTCGTCAAATCAATCTCCTCCTTTATTTGACAGACCTCCCTCTCACACAAATCATTCCACAAAAACTCCTTTCCCTTTTTAAGTAACTTTCTAAACTCTGTCACTTTATCTGCAAAATTCGGAACACATTTCTGATAAACCTTGATCATCTCTAGAAAGGCTTGTAGTTCTCCTTCAGATTTGGGCAATTCTACCCTTTTTTATCACATCCACCATTTAACTTTTTGACCTTGCTCCAGATGCTGGTACTTCATGACCCAAATACTCCACCTTTTATCTCCTGAACACACACTTCTCCTCTGTTCCAAAATCCCTAAGACATGCTCTAAAATCTGATCATGCTCCTTTTTAGATTCTCCACATATTACCACATCATCCTTAAACAGAAAACTCCCTTCATCCCTCTGAACAGTTTGCCCATACCTTTTTGGAAGACTGATGACGCCGATACCAAATCAAATGGCATCCTCCAAAATTGGAAAATTCCCCTGTGAGCTATAAAAGCAGTGCATTTCCTACACTCCTCTTCCGCTTTCTATCTGTTGATATGCTGAGGCCATATCCAACTTTGAAAGCACCCTCCCATCGTCAATCATGGCGAGCATCTCGGTGATGTTTGACAGAGGGTGTCTTTCTACCACTACACACGTATTTAACTTTCAGAGATCGACACATAAACACAATTCTCCTGAAGGCTTCTTCACCACTACTAAAGGAGAAATCCATTGCACACTACCAGCTCTCTCAAAGATTCCCATTTTCACATTTTCTATATCTCCTCCTTCACGCCATCTCTCAATAACAGGGGAATGGAATGCAATTTGGCAGCCACAGGCACACTCAATTTTTTAAAACAATCTGGTGTTTCATACCTTTAACTTTTCCTACACCTTTTGTAAAAACCCTTTTGAATTTCCCACTTACTTTTTCCCCAACATTCAGAACTTGATCAGACATGTTGGGATCTAGCCTTATACTCAAATGTTTTGGTTACACAACCCCAACATTGTCGTGCCCTTTTTTGTCACATATATTGTCACATATATTTTCCTTTGGGCATTCCTTCAAATAAAATTAAATTGCACATCAAAATACCCAAGCAATTCAATTGTATCCAGATTATATCCACCTGGACTCACATCTGTCTTCAACAAATTTCTCCCATCAACCCCCACACCCTGTTCATAAACATCCTTTTACATGGGCGAAATAGTTTCCCCTGAATCTGCCATCATAGACACAGCCTTACCATTCACACTAACCAAGGAATACAGACTTTCACACTCTTCTTCATCCATACCTTGTATTACATTAACATTAATAACTTCAGCATAATCATCATCTTCTTCCTTAGATGAGCATTGGTCATCCTCTGTCACATAAAGTACTTTATTTTGGTTAAACTGAAAATCTTTACAACAGTTAGCAAAGTGGCCTTGTTTCTTACACTTGGAACACACCACCTTCCTCCCAGGACACACAGGACATATAGCAAATTGTGACTCACTGGCAAACATAAAGCATAGTCGATCCCAGTTCCTTTGTGCTTTCACGCATGCCCCTTTGTTTTCCCTGCTTCCCTTTTGTTTCTTTTTCTGTTTCTCAACTGAAACCTTCAACACTTCAATTTCACTGTCCTTATTATGTACCTTGACCAACTTGGCCACACATGATATTGAATGTTCAACAGGTTTTGCAATCGCAATAACTGCTTCCAGGTTAGGTTTGTCTTTTAACCAGAGTTCCTCCCTAATCCTATTGTTACTACAGTGAATCATGAATTTGTCCGAATGTGCTCACCCAGAAAATTCCCATCTGCAAGTCGAGGCTAGGTGGCATAGAGCCGTGACACATTCCTCCACAATCTCTCAATTTACCTGCACTCGTACACCAAAACTGTACTACTCCATGATGGTTCTTGATTTTGAGTTAAAATGTTTATCCAATTTGAGGAGAGCCCCATCAAACTCATTGGATGCATCAGTATCACCTACACTCTCCAGTTCAGGTAGTGTTTAAAAAATTTGCTACCCTTCATATCCCAAAAAATGCATCAATAATGACACCTTCTTGTCGGTATAAAAGGAATTCCTACACGCCCCCTTGATATAATGTAGGAAACCTTTCTTCAATTGGCTCCACTTAACTTTTACCGGACCAGGAGATGCCATGAACATGGATGGTCCAGGTACCCCAGGCATGGCCATTGTTTCAGTATGTAAGGAAACTCTTCTGCAAATCTCCACACAATTCTTCACCGCTTACAATTCACCACATCAGTCTCACTGTGCCAGTGCTCTGGAGCACTGCTCATTTTTTTGGCACACTAAGAAGCATCAATTGCCCATATATCCAAAATAACAGTGACGAGTGCACGCTCAGCGAGTAATGATTGCTGAATTCCACTGTGACTGGGATGAGGGGCGCGAGTTATAGAGATCGCTTGCCCCTCTTCTAAGGTGGCTGCACCACGTTAGGCATGCTGCCGGGTCCTTGTTGCCGTATCTCCATTATTGGAGCACGTTCCTTCCTACGCACCTCCTAAACGGTATGTCTCGCTTGCACGCACACCCGTTCACTCATCCAGCACAACAGTTCCTTTTTCCTCCACCCTGGGCAGCAAAGCGCACCTCGATCAGACCTGGCTGGATACCTGGTTGGTGCAGGATCTCCTAAAAGGCCCGCACTGCCTTGCCAGGGGTTGGAGCTTGTCTGCATTAATGTAATGCACATTCCACGCAGGTGAGTAGAAGCAACTGGCTTTATTTAGATACATATCTGCATAACGACGCCCAGCACATTCTGCTTTCTCCAGCTCCATTCCTTGAACTGCCTTTCTTCAGAACGTAGAACGCAGTTCCTCAGTACACATTCCCCACCAATGTTCCACCTTACAAGACTCTTCGCAACAAAAACTATTCTCCAGCATGGTGTCTGGCATGGATTCACATGCTCATGAATATTCCCCCATCGTCAGGCTGGGTATCCTTGGTAAAGAAAAAAACTGTTTCAGGTTTGCTTTAAAACTGTATTTCTCCTTTAAACCAATCACTGTCCTTTTGGTCATACTTCCCCCATCCAATGACAGTCCTCTCCCCAAGTTCCACCCGTGGTGGCCATCTTCAGATCTTTAACTCATACTTTAATGTTGGGGGGAGTCCTTGTGCTCTCTGAGCTTTTTTCCTGATATTTTTTTTTTTTTTTTTTTTTTTTTTTATATATTTTTATTTTGTTTTTGATGCTAACGCATCTTTACAAAATTAATTTACAACACTTACAACCAATTACATTTCACATTAATACATATTGTTTAAGAACTAGCATTTATATAAAGCAGGCATTTATATTCCCTTACTGTTGCTTAATCACAAACATATTCTTTACTTACACAAATGCCACAAAACCCGTCGCATCATAAAAACACATCGGACATAAAAACATAGAACGCAGAAGCACAGGGACTCAACAACGGCCTCAAAATGTCCCAACCACACAATTACCATCAACACAGAGAAAAAAGTGCGGACTCAATTATTTTCACTAATCGCACCGTTGCCAAAATTATGGAATTACTAGATCCCCACATACAACGGGTCCAAATTAATTCTCTTCCCATATGGGTATTAGTAGTACTAAATGTTGAAATGTTTTTAACTCTCGCCATTTCAAAAATTGTACAGAACAAAAAAAGGTGTTTCAGAGTCTCTGTGCATTCAGGTTTTTTACAAAATCTGCAACTGATATCAACCTCTTCTCTATCTCTGGTGCCCCAATACTTGGTTCTTACTTTCGTGTGCAGTAAGTCGAGTCGAAAGCGCATGTAATCTGAACGAGTTTCCGCACTCGGAATAAGCACAAGATATTGCTGCCGAGGCACCTGAGCGTGCCTAAAACGTGCATATTCAGAGAAAGAAGAGTAACTCGATATTTGAGTGCAAGTCTCTGCCCAGTCATTCAAAAAAACACGCTTAGGTGCAATGTGAAATCTGCTTTGAAGATCTTCAGCAGAGATATTAATACTTTCAAGGACAGACAATGTACGCTGCTTAAAGTCAGCAATAGATCGCGGCTGCGATGCTCTTAGCATATGACAAAAGTCCTCATACAGTGAGTTTTCCTCTGGGAAACTCATTTTCAAATAAGTTTTCAGAAGACGCCATTTATATCGTGCTGCCAGTGAGTTTAGACCTAGCTCATGACGAAGTATTGCATTCGGAAGAGAAGAAGGAAGACATAGTGTTGTTTTCCATAGCTTGGCTTGCAGTCTATTCAAAAACCTCGCTAAATCATTTAAATTCATATCTAAACCATAAAGAATGATAGATTCAACTTTTTTTGAATAAAATTCAAATAGTGGACTCAAAGAAAATTTACAAAGTTTACGACAGATAATTCGCATTTGATTCTGTAAAGGTATCACTTTTTCTGCAATCGCACGTTGCCAAAAGAGTGCAGATGAATTATTTGACAGATTATATCCCAAATAGATTATCTGGCCTGCAATTTGAATAATAGAGGACTCTAAGTGCCACTGAAACTTCCGAATCTTTTTTTTCGAAGAAAGTATCAGGATATTTGATTTTGAGGGGTTTATAGTGAGATTATTTTTCCTACAATACAACACAAATGTCTCTAATTTATTTTGCAGCCCAGATTGCGTGCTGTCAAATAGTAATATGTCATCGGCATAAGCCAACCACGAGAGATGAATCTTTCCGAACTTTACAGAATAAGATTTAGAGGAATCCCAAATACCTTCAATGTCATGGAGGTATAAGTTAAAAAGCACTGCTGCAAGATTACAACCCTGTTTAACGCCAATTGCCGTTGGAATAGAATCTGTTAGAGTACCTTTACTTGAAATGCGCACTCTAATGGAAGTGTGTTGGTGCAAAAGAGCAATGAGCGCTACCAAACTTTGTGGAAAATTGAGATTTATCATTTTTTTCCACAACCTATTACGAATTACAGAATCAAATGCTGATGATAAGTCGAGTGATGCAATAAAAATCGGACCATGTGCAGAATTATGAGCCTCCGCAAGTAAATGTTTTTTTTTGGTAAAAATGTAACCTTTTGACCCATTTTTGGATTTATTGTTTGACCGGAGGTCAACTACCGTTAGCGGGGATCCGCTGGTGGTGAAGATCAAACTACATTGAGGAACTTTCATCGGAAAGCCCATGCTTGGGTCTACTTCGTGCCTTTTTCACCATGACCAAGGAGAAGAGATGAGCAAAATGTGGACTAAGGAATGTTTTTCGTGGAAGATCGACACCACAGCTGTCTTTACTGCCTGCATCCAGACCATGATGAGGAGGGATGCGAGGTGTGCTGTGGGTTTTCGAAGAAGACCAAGAAGGACCACTACAGCAGGCTGGCAGAGTGGTTAAAGTTGGGTAAGGCCTCTGACTCGGCCTCTGGGCATGGTCCTTCTTCCCCCAGGGCTAGCCGGTCCCACAATCCAAACCCTTCAGATAAGAGGTTGAGTTCCTTTGAGGATGCCCTGCCGTGGGAGTCCAAAATAAGGCAAACTACTCGCCACAGATACCACTGGGTTTGCCGCCGCTGCGAGTCCCGGCTCAGGAAGGCCAAGCGCGCCATCACCGACCACATCCATGGTGAGCCTTCGGCGAGGGTCGCGCACTCAAAAGAGAAAGTCCTTGACCTTTTAAAATTCTGCTTGCCATTGGTGGACAGGGTGACAAAGGAGAAATCCAAGCTCTTCTCTGCCTACATTTATGTTCTCCACCAGCCAATACAACACCATCATCAACTGCGTCAACGGCCACCTTGACAATGGCTTCTGTTGCCACCCCGTTAATGGCCTCATCAATGCCCACTGCTTATTCAAAAGGAGGGCTGACCACGAAGGTGGTGCCCACAGTCAGAGTGATGGCTACTTCGCCTGTGTCATAACTGACACGGCGTGAGGTAACTACCAAAGCTTCGTAGGTGACCCCGGGAAGGGGACTTCAGCCTCTTCCCTTAAGAGGTTTCAGGAGAGGAGAGGGGAGGGAGTAGGGCTCCATTGATCCCTGGCAAGGGTACAGAACAAGGAGATGAACCGAGTGTGCCAGGGCACGTCTATACTAGCTCTGATGAGGGTGACGACCAGCCTGAGGGCTACTATTCAGACCACGAAGGGGGCCAGGGAACCTTTTTGGAAGATGAATCACTGCAGGGTCAACTTATCGCCTACCCCGTCAGAAGGAGCATACCAGCCCGCAGTCTCCGCTCTCACTCCTTCTACACCTCAACCCAGGGATGTTTCGTTGGACATTCTGACCACACTGCACACGCTGGTATCAGAAATTCAGCAAAGACTGCCGCTTGCACCGGGCCCTGCTCCATCCGGAAGTCGTCCAAAGACACTTCCCGGAAGTGCTTCGAGGCTCAAACACAAGTTAAAGGGCCCTGCTGGTCCAAGGTGCAAACCAACACCACTGCCACCGCCGCCTCCACCTCGGAATTTGACCCCAACAGGAGATCCTGACAAGGGCACGGATACAGCAGCGGACACCGACGAGGCTGCTGACTTTGTGCCAGCAAACGGTGAGCCAGCAGGAGCGGATGGTCCGCACATGGCCTCCCCACCAGGTGAGGTCGGCTCCTTCCATTCTATGGGTCCAGGGCCTCTGAACATTTTCAACTGGTGCCTGAGGAGACGAAAAAGGAAGGGTTCCTTTATTGATGTTGCAAATCCAGTCAGAGGACCATCATATCCATTCCTTTGTTGGGCGATATCTGGGATGAAGGCCTAGCGCTGTTGAAGAATCTGAGCACCGCCCCACCCACGCAGGACAGGCTCGAGAAGAAATACAGAGTCTCGGACTCGGCCCCCAGGTGCCTGAGGTCCCAGCTTTCACCTGACTCTGTGGTCTCAGCTTCGGCCAGGAAACGCTCTGTTAATCCATTGTTCTCGTCCATTGTAACCCCGGACCAGGAGGGGAATAAGCTGGATGCGATGCAGAAGAGGATTATCTATCTGGCTTCCAGCACCATTAAAGCCGCTAATGCAGTGGCCATTTTGTCACGCTACGACCGGGAGCTCTGGTATAAACTGTGCCCGATTCTTGACTTCCTATCCGACGAAAAGAAGGCAGATGCCCTTGAACTGTGCCAGGAGAGGGAGGTGGCCTCGGAACATTCCAGTGAAACTGTTTTTTTCTTTACCGAGGATTCCCAGCCTGACGACTGGGACTATTCATGAGCATGTGAATCCATGCCAGACTCATGCTGGAGAACAACAGTTATAGGTATGTAACTTAAACCTTCCTTTCCTCTCAGCAATGTTCTTTCCGATGGATGTTCCTCCTGTGGATTCCTCATTGCCTCACTACCTGCCCCTCTTGGCAGATAGCTAGTACATCTTAGTTCTGCGGACCCGTAGCATCAGAGTGCTAGGGGAAAAGGGTGGTACATAGAACATGGGGCATGTCACCTCTATATATACTGTCCCCGACATCATGTCCAGATCGGGCGTATATAGGTGTTAGACCAAACCTCTGCTGGGCCGTTCTGAGCCCCCTGGTGACAGAAAGATTTCCAAAGAGCAGCTACGCTCTGAGACAGACTTCAAAGATGAGGAATGCATGGGAGGATCGTCCATCAGATAAGAAGTCATTTGTTCTTTGCCCATGGCCAATTCTCGTCTCATCCTCACGACTAGTCATCGGCTTCGTGTCTGCCATCCACAGGACCTTTGCGTCCTCCTCTCTTGCCTTGTAACGCTCACCTGATTCCCGTAGAGGCGCCGGTCTTGACTGGGCGTATACCGTATCTTCAAAGGTGATGTGTAACACACGGCTGGCTCTTTGGGCTGGACCTCTGTGCACTGTATGTCTGACTCGAAGGGTAAGATGTCTGCAGATAGAAAATATGGGATTAAGGAACTGGGTTATTGAATGTCTCTCTCTTCTTCCCTTTCTCTTCTCCTGTAGAACCCCAAAGGTTAACGCTCTCACCTTAGGTAAGTGAACGCCGTGCTCTCCATCTGCCTCGGGGCAGGGTGCTGTAACCAGTTTCTTCACTGGATAAGGGGAGCAGGCCTCTTGACTTCAGAGGACTGCTGTCCGTCGTTTACTGCACGAACAGTAAGTTTCGAGTAATTCTAATGTCTTTAAAGTCTTTAGTAATGATGTTTCTTGTTTTGCAGGGTTCCGGCGATGGCGGATGACGGGCTGAAGTGAGTTGAAGATGGAGCCCGTGTGATGAATAGAAGCGCCTGGAAGCACGTAAGTAAGCGCTTGTTGCCTGCTTCACAATGCGCTCTAACTGTCTTTTTATTTTGCAGGTACAAGTTCGGAGCGGCTGCAGGGTGCCGGAATACCCACTGGGTTAGATGTGGAAAGGAGTAATGGCACGTGAGTATTAAAGTTCCCCAATGTCTTTAAACGCACCTTGTTTTGTCTTTCAGATGCGGGATGCAGCGCCGAAGGCCTCTGGAGCGTGCGAAGAGTTGGTAAGCTTTTGTCTTTCAGATGCCGGAATGCAGTGTGAAGACCTCCGGAGCGCACGAAGAGTAGGTAAGCCTTTGTCTTTCAGATGCCGGAATGCAGCGCGAGGCGTTGGTGACAGCCGATGGACCAGGTAAGTGAAGAGCTGTCACTGAAGACCGTAATGCTAACCTGTTCTTTCTTGTCTTTATAGGTGTTGCTGAAGACTGGATTCAGGATGGTAAGCCTTTTTCCTTAGGCCCAGGATCAGATGCAGAAGACACAATGAGTGTTCTGCTGCAGAGGATGCAGAATAACGCAAAGCAAGATTCATCCATCGGGTGTGGTTTAAATAGCCTCCTGTAGTGCTTAGGTGTCTCCTTCCACAGCCACGCCTAGGTAAGAAAAGAGTTCCTGCTTTCCAGAAGAGTTCCAGTGTTCTGAATCTAGGGAGTGGCTCCTGCCCCACCCAACAGGAAAAGTAGTTCCAAACAGAAGAGGATCAGAGGCTCAACTGGCAGGCAAGTAAGCAGCATGGTCTGCTGCAGGTAAGTCCACCCAAGCATTATGAGCCCGGCGCTTCCAGCGCTGGGCATATTTATGAGCCTGGTGCCACTGGCGCCAGGACTGGGTCCAAAAGGTCCCAATTGGGACTGGTTGGCACTCGGAACCTGGGTTATGGATCTGCTTCCAAGGGAGTTGGGAAAACCCTGACCTTTTGGAAGCAGAGATCATGACATGCCTATGCCTGGATTCCGCCATCTTCTGGCTGTTAGTGTTTTGGTTAAAACACCATTTTCTCTGCCAAAAAAAGTCTCTGCCCTCTCTTCTTCCCTGGCTTCCCATGGTTCAATGAGAAGTATCACCTGACCGTAATTGTGTCTGCCATTTTGAGATGGCAGTTTATCACGAGGGACAAGCAGCTCTGTCTGTACATTGGACTTCTTTCAAGCCGTCCCATGCCACCATTCTCACATTAATTTAGCAAGGCTGGATTTGCCTTAGAAACTCTTGGTGTCTATTTTAATATTTGCAGATCCATTCTGCATTTTGACATATTTAAAAAATGATTGAATCTCCAGAAGATTGCATCCAGCAAAGAGCACCATACCAAAGGTAAGTGATTTGTTCTTTGGGGGACTTGACTACCTCTTGGCCTCTCTGAGGACTGTTGAAAAGTTCTGATGTGTAGATGGTTACAAAAATTGGTTATTTGCAGAAGTTGAGAAATTCAATTTACTTAATAAGACATTGCCAACTTCAGACTCATGTTCATGATGCTTTGGAATCCCTGTTATAAATGGTAGGGTATGGGCCTCATTACGAGGTTGGAGGTAGTCATGGTGCTATAAGCGCCATGACTACCTCCAATACCGGTACCGTGTCCGGACCCGTTCAATGGGGACTTACTGGTCTATTCCGACCTTTGCAGGACCGGTAACTCCCCATTGAAAAAGCCATTCTCATTCCCATTCCAGCCCCCATAGGGCTCAATGGGAAGGTGCTAATAACGTTACCGCAAATTGCGGTACCGTTATTAGCTCTGAAGTAAAACCAGGCGTTAACGAAGGGACCCGCTAAGGGACCTCGTAGTAGGGCAGTAAGGGATTATCGGCACTGGTGCCCTTACCGGTGCCGGTAATCCCTTACTGCCCACCTCGTAATGAGGCCCTATGTGTGCATTTTGGCAGGTTTGTGTGCATTTTGGCATGTCCATTGGATACAAGCCAGCATGTTGTTATTTTTGTGTGATGCCTTTTTTCTTTTTGAAATTTTTTATCTTAAAACGTAATTTAAAATACTGGTCTGTGCTTTCAAATTTCCTGTGCCTGAATTAATTGATATATTTATTTATTTAGTGATGTTTTGTGACATGCTACTGGCAAAGCAGTGTTGCTTCAGAGTTCAGCAGGCTAAAAGGGTAGGAGAAAGATATCACACTATGGGAAATTATGATGTTGCACTGCATTCCAGGTCTCTGAAGTCAGAATTATTTTCTATTTGTAAAATGGGTCAAAGATTTAAACCCATAATATGGCTAGAACACATTTGTTTGTCCTTGTAAAGAGAATATTGTAAGCAGGTCTTTGACTTTAAGCTCTAATATATGGGTATTGAAACGACTATACATCTGTAAATAGAAACAGTCCTCCAGCCCTAGTTGCCATTTTAAATACATGTTACACTGTAGATAATTATAACAATTAAATGTTCATTCCCATCAGCAATAGATTCTCATTATGGTCATAACTCATGGAGTGGTATTTACTGATGAATTCATTAGAAAATGTCTGTGGTACAGTTGAACAGAAACTTGTAAAAAGGCACTGTGTGTGTGTGTTTTCATTGGAAGTGATTTATTTACAGTGTTTCAGAGATCCTGGAAAAGCATGGACTTCAGAAACCTATTTCATTTGTGAAAGAGACCCAGTCATGTCCAAAAGAGGCGCACAAGCTTATGGTTCGTCTGACCAGGCATACAGGACGCAAGTAAGTTTCAACCACTTTTTATTTAGTTCTTGTGTAAAATAAAATGTGTTGTGTCCGTTTCTTTAGTTGATTGTTGCAGCATACTGAGAAACGCAGGCTATAGATACCCATTATGTTGACTTCCAAGTGACATTCCCACCGATTTAATATGAGTTGCTAAGGCTTAAAGGAAAAATCTTCATTGGAATTAACTTGGAAGGGACATACATAATAAGCAAACAAGCAAAGGTTGTTTATTGCGACAAGGGAAGTGTTACGTCATATGAGAGTTGTATACATTATTGCATATGTAGGCAGGATCACATGAATATATACAGGTATACCCATTCTTCAATCTTACAATAATAGATTGTATATGTTTGTAAATTAAGTTCTGCCACTATATACGTTTACACCAACTTTTACGCAGTGTACTTTGTTTTCTTAGATTGTCTTCAAGAAACCTCTCCTGCTCTTGTAAGCTCTTGTACTGGTGACCTTTTGTGGGATGGTAATCCCTACCCAAGTCATTAGAAGGATTAGTCTTTCCACCATTCAAGGGTGGACTGGCCTATAGGTAACTCTGGAGATTTCCCGGTGGGCCTCTGCACCCTGGGCCTCTTTTGTGTGGTATTTGCACATTTCCTCATAGGAAAAGCATTGGGCTTGCTGAAAATGTGTCATATGGGGCCTCTTTGAGCTTTATTTCCAGTGCCTCTTTTGGTCCCCAGTAATTATTTCCAGGGCCTCTTTTAGATCCCAGTCCACCCCTGCCACCATTTGATTGCCAATGTCTTAACTTGGCTTTACATTTTTAGACTTCCCAAGATGATTAAGTGCCCAACATTGGGGCCAACCATCTTTGAAATATTTTGTGCTTTTGGAGCCTAATCTCGCAGTTGGTACTGTTTGAGTACAGCCTAACCAATTTTCACCCGGGTACCACCTATAGATGCAGTTAAGAGTGTATTTATTGGTTCCTGCAAATTGTAGTTTTCCTGTAGTGAAAAGTAATATTGAAACAATGTAACAGTAGAACCATGGCCGGAATCTGAAAAGAAAAATTGGAGAGAGTCACTGAAAAAACACTCTGACAAGAAACAAAATTGGAGAACCCTTTCTGGATTAAATTGAGATTTTTGTACAAGTATGGTGGTTCCATAAATTTTGCTTAAAACTATGCATGATACTGCCTTCTTAATGTAGCAATACGTTTCAGCTGGCAAAATTGAGAAAACAAGTATATTAATCGTAGAACAATTATGTTCACTTGCAAGTGGGCAGTGTAATAGTAACACCCTTTTCTTTGTATACCCCAAATTCATAGTACAAGGATTTCACAGATTCCTGGATACCAACAATTGCTGCATTTGTGAAAGGGGATTTTTATTATGAGTTGGGGGCTACGGAATCTATTTCTAGATTGACATTAGAGTAAGTCTGACTCTCTGGCAACTAACAATGTGTCATGCATTTCATAATTGGGTCTCTGGATTCTTAAAATAGGTAATTTTGTCCATTTGTAGCATGCTTCCCTGAGTTTAGCTCCCACTAACTCCCAGAAAGGACAAACCATTCATATTGGGCATGTAGTGAGCATGTAGGAATGTGTTGAATTCTAGAAGTTGAACTATTGCCATCACTCATAGAAGAGTGAAAGAGGATACATTTCAGACTGAACACACTATTAGAACAATAAAGACATTGGCATGAAAAAGACCATTTAAAAACTCACTCTAGTACAAACACATTCTAATGGATTCCTTCCTCCCACATATTCCTCATCTATGATATTCTGTCTCCAGCAGAGCTGATCTTCAGAAACGTTTCTGCCACGATGGAGTGCAGTGCGGCTCCACGTCGGTTCAACTCGATACCTCTCTGCGCTCCACACAGGACATAACATTGGGACCACTATATATATGGAGGTGCCTTTCCCCATGATGCCAGTTGCTTTTTTCCGTGCACTCTATTTGCCTCAGGAACACTGCTATTCTGAATTTTGCTAATGCCTAACAATGCAAGGCCTTGGGCTTCAAGCCCTGTGCGTACTGCCGTCGACAAATGTTGGTTTTCTGACCACTACAGGATCTGTCACAGGATCTTGTCTAGGGGAAGAACACGGCCACCAGGACTGTGGGTCGTGTCTGTTGATGCATCCGTAGACACCCCAGTTGTGAGCTGTACATTCTCTGCAAGGAAACAAATGACAAAATACCTAATTCGAGATCTCAGCATGGAGCAGAGGGCAGAAAACAGGTCTTCTGCCCAAAAGAAGAAGAAAAAGCAGTGCAAGAGATCCAGTTCACCAAGCAGTTCTTTTCGCCACCACTGTTCTTCTTCATCAAATAAGGAGTCACCATTCTAAAGACTCAAGAGAAACCGTACCAGAGATACCGTTTCGCACCCAGTCCTCCAACCCAGAGGAGTGAGAGGTTTTTCGGCTGAGGATACTTCACATCTTTGCCAAGACCCTATTGGCTTCGGCCCCAGCACTCTCATGACACACCGTGCTTGGACAAGCCAGGAGGGATCCTGCGAATGAATGTGATTTCAAGCCTAAAGGCTCGCTCCTGTCTCCTACTGGTGAAGTCCCATCACTGCGTCTACAGACACGGCCCTCGGGCGGCGAACGTTTGGAGCTGGCTCCTCGCTTCTTTATTTATGTATTGCGCATTTGTTAGGCGCTTATATAGTAAGTCAATTCTGTTTCAAAGCACCCGCAGGGCAACAGGGAGAGAGCATGGGATTGAGAAAAAAACTATGAATACAGTGGAAGATAGAGACAGACCTACTATGCTTTGTTAGTATTCAGAGTAACTGCAGTGAGAAGAGGGAAATGGGATGTGGGGATAAGTGCTGGAATGTCCGTGCTAGTGGGTGAGCAGCAGATGAAGTGCATAGTATGGTAAGTGCTGTTGGGTAAAGAGTGCAAGCCGACAGAAATGGGGCGGAAGGTGCCAAGGCAAGTTTTGAGAGGTAGGCAGAGGCTGGGGCGATTGGGTATGGGAAGTCAGGTCCCCGAGGGACACATAAGGGCCCTGTCCACCAATCACAGCAAATGTGAGATTAGCAGAGGAGGGGCGAAGGGAAGGACGAGGCGAAGAGGAAAGTCTTGAGGAGTTTCTGGAATTTGAGACGGTCCTGCTCAAGATGAAGAGGGAGGGGGAGGCTGTTCCATAAAATGGTGCCAGCTGAAGAAAGTGATCGGCCTCTGGCCCTCTGTTTAGCAAAGCGCTTAACACATAGAGAGTTGGTACTAGAGGACTGCAGGGGTCTAGGG
This sequence comes from Ambystoma mexicanum, assembly GCF_040938575.1. Lineage (NCBI taxonomy): Eukaryota > Metazoa > Chordata > Amphibia > Caudata > Ambystomatidae > Ambystoma > Ambystoma mexicanum. Next base: position 412,199,985 of record NC_090927.1, read on the forward strand.
TCTAGAGGGAGAGTATTTACTAAGAGAGAGTTGCAGATAGCCTGGTCCCAGGCCCCCGACAGCCTTGTGGATGATGCAGAGGGATTTGAATTTAATCTGTGCCGCAACCTGGAGCCAGTGGATAGTTTTTAGGGCAGGAGAGATGCGGTCCCTGGGCTTAAGGCCAACAATAAGTCTTGCTGCCCTGTTCTGGATTAGCTGACGGGGTCGTAAAGTGGAAGAAGATAGATTCAGGAGAAGGCTCTTGCAGTAGTCAAGCCTAGAGAGAACCAGGGCTTGAGTAATATTGAGCTTCTGAGGGGAAAGTGAGAAAAGGGAGAATTCCTTTGAGACGGAAGAGTTGAAAGTGGGACTTCTCAGCAATGTCCTGGGTTGAGGGAGGAAGGAGAGAGAGAGAGGAGTCAAAGATGACTCAAAGGTTTCGGGCTTTAGAGGAAGAGGCAGAGGGAGATCCCATAGAGGATGTCCAAAGTGAGGGGAAAAAAGAGGAAGCAGGGGTCCCAATGGGAATGATCTCAATATTGCTGGCATTAAGGCAGAGATCTTCGGAAGTACACCAGGACTGGATAGCAGATAGGCAGCCAGGGATGATGGAAGATGCAAGAAAGTCAGTTGGAAGTTTGACAAAGAGTTGTGCGAAATCTGCGTTGCACTGGAAGTTGGCGCAGAAGGAGAAAATGAAGATTGCTATCTGAGCAAGGTAATTGTTGAAGCCCGGGTGAGAGGTTTGAGCCCTGGGGGACATCACAGGTGGAGAAGGAAGTAGGTGAGGCGAAGGTGCCGAAAATGACTTGGGACGAACGGTCACTTAGGAAGGAAGTAAGCTAGTCCAGTGCCCGCGCTGAGATACCAAGGGTATCATTGAGCAGTTTTATCAGGATGGAGTGGTTAACCGTATGACAGGCAGAGGAGAGGTCAAGTAGGATAAGGACAGCTGGATAGTTAGAGTCCAGACATGCAAGCAGTTCTTCACAGGTGTTTAGAAGAGCCGTTTCCATGCCCCTGGATGCTCGGAATTCAGATTGATGGTCATGAGACAACCAACAAGTTCATTGTGTGAGGTAAGTTGTGGAAAGGCTAGCTTCTCCAACAGTTTCCCAAGGAAGGGGGGTGATAGAAATAGGGCGGTAGTTGGCTGGACAGGTAGGTTCTGCTGAATGTTTTTTCAGGAGGGGCGCACAAGGGAGTGCTTGAGAGAGGATGGGAAAGATCCTGTGATGAAAGAGTGGTTGCAGAGATCAGCGAGTGCAGGGGCAAGAGAGCCAATGTTGTCTTTGATGGTTCTGGAGGAGCAAGGGGAGACCTGTTTGGAAGAGACCTTCATGGAGCGGATAACTCTAGTGACTTCTACAGGTGACACAGGGGAGGAGGAAATAGTGGAAGAAGGAGGGTGAGAGGCCACAGGAGGCATGGGAGTGTGGGAGGGGTTGAGCGGGATGGTGGCAGCAAGGGTGCTCAGGATGTCCTGAGGTTTGGTGCTGAAGTGTGTGGCCAGTGCGTTGCAGAGAGCCTGGGACAGAAGAGGGTAGGATGAGACTGTGGAAGGGTTGGCTAGCTTTGTATAGATTTTAAAGAGTTCAGCCGTGTTGTTGTATGCACCCGATACCCGTGCCTGTATGTGGGCCCTCTTCTTGGCATGGATGGTGAGTCTGTATTGCCTTTGGAGCAAGCAGCAGACCAGTTTGTCAGAGGGTGAGCCTGTGGTTTGCCACTTCCACTCTTTAGCTCTGCACTTCGTTTCAGGGCTGCAAGGTCAGAGCTGTACCAGGTGTTACGTTTGAAGGCGGGTTTTAGGCAGATCCTCATGACTTGGGTAAGAATCTCAAGGGTGTTGGTAATGGGCACATGGAGGTTGCTGAGAGCAGAGTCGGTGGTAGAGTCTGGAGGTGGGGGGTGAAAGTGGATGTGATGGCAGCAGCTGACACTCGTTTCATCATACCTATGTCTGTGAATGAGGTTGGCAGGGCTTTTGGGTCAAAGGGCCAAGGGGACCCAGGCGTGAGGAGAGGAGAGAATGGTCTGACCAAGAGAGTGGAGTGACGAGAGGGGCCGGGGGGGTGGCGGAGAGAGGTCGTAATGGATTAGGAAATCCAGAGTGTGTTGGGCCGGAAGGGATAATGGAGAAGGGGTAGTGATGTGCAGAGGTCAAGGAAGAGAGTGAATGCAGTGACTGGGGAGTCCAATTGCTGCTCCGACCCCTTGTTCTGTTTTTTTCCCCTTAGGCACCCTCCTCCCCTGATTGGCTAAACTTCACTTCCGTGCTCAACCTAGCCCTCGGCAGCCCTCATGGTCACCACTTGTTCCAGACACCAATGAGGTGAGCTGTGACCCTCTTGGGTCCATTTTTATGTAATATCTGGTTGTGCCCCCCAGCCCTCGTGGGTCCCCTTCCTGCCACGACCCCTTGTTCTGGTTTTTCCCTCGTCCCCACCCACCTCCCGATCCGCCCTTCCTCCCCTGATTGAATGAATTTCACTTCAGGGCTTAATTTAGCCCTCGGCAGCCCTCGTGGTAGCCACTTGTTCCAGACGCCAACGAGGTGAGCTGTGACCCTCCTGGGTCCATTTTAATGTAATATCTGGTGCCTGGTTGTGCCCCCCCCAGCCCTCGTGTGCCCCCTTGCTGCCCCGACCCCTTGTTCTGGTTTTTCCCCCTTCCCCACCCTCCTCCCGACCCGCCCTTCCTCCCCTGATTGGCTGATTGCTCCTCTTACTGATCCCCCCCCCCCCAGGGCCTGCGGCTAAGGGCGGCTCCTATAGAGGCGGCTCCATCCAGTGTCTGCAGGTGTCAGCAGGGGAAGCCAGCTGACAGCCGTCAACCAGGCTCAGACCCTATCGCTACTCTGCATACCCCTGTCCACATAGCAGACTCTCAGACTTGGGCGTGTTTTTCCAGGTGTGTTCAAACTAAACAATTGCATTGTGAAGTATTTAAAATTGCATTGTAAACCTAGGCCTTTTCACCCCCTTACAGGACTCCGACACCTACACCAGTGCCGCCTCCAGGCAAACCTTTACCGACATCCTCTTTGTCGTTCCCTCACCAGACCTATGGACTCTTAATATGGTCTCTGTGCTTTCTCCTTTCTCTTCTTCTCCCATTAATAGTGGTACCCGGTGGGAGGCCCTCCTGGCCTCCTTTGACTCCTCTAAGGTCATCATTAATGTTTACTTGAATGGTACCGTCTTGGTCCAAGGCCCTCAGGCCAATCTTCTCCTCTTTGATAGACACTTCCCGCGCCTCATCAATTTCTTTCCTTCTCCTGCTGTCCCCTCTCTTCCCACCACAGCTTCCTTGCCTTCCCTGGCTGTCTCCTCCTTGGTTACCTTGCCCTCTCCTCCTTCCTCTTCAACACCTCTGCAGGGCGATCCTCTGATTTGTACCCCTCCCCGGAAGTCTTTCAAGGATGGCAACCTTCTCCATATTGCCACTCTTAACTCTCGCTCAACTGTCAAACACTCCTCTGACATCAGCCGCCTCCTGTAGAAACTTGACCTCAATGTCCTCGGTCTCACCGAGACTTGGTTCACGGCCAGCTCTGTCACGAGCTTTGACACTCTCCTCCCAGACGGCTACAAGATCCTCTCCACACCCAGGTCCAACTGCTCCGGAGGGGGTGTAGCCCTGATCTTCCCTGAGTGGATTCCTGCGTCTGTCATTCCTACGCAGGCCTACTCCTCTTTCAAATGCCTCGTCTGCAGGCTCTATCTCTCTCCTAGCCATTCCCTTACTGTGGCTACTATCTCCTCCTTCCTCTCTGAATGGGCGGACCTCTCCTCTTCCCTCCTGGTCTCCACCACTCAAATCCTCCTACTTGGAGACTTTAACATCCACCTGGATGCTCCCTGTCCTTCATCTGGACTCTTTCGCAACCTCTGTGACTCTCTCTCACTCTCTATTCTTCCTTCTGGCCCGACTAACTCTGCAGGGCACAATCTGTATGTTCTGATCTCCTCAGACATTCCCCTTTCTATCCCTCTCACCACTTCTCCTTCCTGGAGTGATCACTTTCTCCTTTCTTCCCATCTCACTCTCTCTTCCCCCCAGGCTAAGCCAATTCCAGCACTGCCACCTACCTTCTCGGTTATCCGACCCATGAAGGGTGTGTCAGATGAGGCATTCGCTGCCACTTTCTCCTCTCCCCCTCCCCCTTTGGCTGACTCACACCCTTTCCATGCTCCACTCTGCTATATCTGATACCCTCGATGTTCTTGCCCCTGTCATGGGGCTCCACTTGAAGCCCAAAGCCAAGTGCAATTCCTGGTACGACTCAGACCTTGTCACCCTCAAACGCAAGTGCAGGGTTGCTGAGCGGAAATGGCGTGCTTCTGGTGGATCCTCTGATAAACTGGCCTGCCGCCTGCTCCAAAGGCAATACGGGTCTCTGTACTTACCAAGAAGAGAGCTCACATCCAAGCCTGTGTCTCTGTGGCATCTAACAACTCAGCAGAACTCTTTAAAATCTGCAAGGAACTGGCCAATCCTTCTGCAGTCTCTACCTCTCCTGTCGCTTCTCAAGCTCTCTGCACAGCTCTGGCTTCTTATTTCATCTCTAAAACTCAGGACATCCTGTCCCCTCTCTCTTCCTCTCCCTCTATCCCCTCTACCCTCTGCTTTTCCTCTGGCCCCTCTTCGGCTACCTCTCCTCCCTCCTTCTCGGCCTTTCCCCTATTCTCTCCAGACAAGGTTTCTAGACCATTCCGATCTATGAATGTCTCATCAAAACAGGTTCATCCCTGTTCCCCCAAAACCATCAAGGACCACATTGATTCCCTGGCTCCTGCTCTGGCCGACTTCTGCAACCACTCCTTCACCACTGGAGTCTTCCCATCCCCCCCCGAAGCACTCCCTTGTGCACCCTCTTCTTAAGAAACCCTCTGTGGACCCGTCCTGCCCGGCTAACTATCACCCAATCTCCATCACTCCCTTCTTGGGCAAACTCCTGGAAAAGCTGGCCATCTCCCAGCTTAATCTTCACACTAAATCTGTTGGTTGTCTTCATGACCATCAGTCTGGCTTCAGAGCTGCTAGAAGCACGGAAACTGCTCTCCTGAACATCCGTGAAGACTTGCTTTCAAACCTTGATTCCAACACCCCCTGTGTCCTCATCTTGCTTGATCTCTCTTCTGCTTTTGACACAGTCAACCATGCCATCCTGCTCAACCATCTCTGTGATAACCTGGGTATCACTGGTCAGGCCCTGGCGTGGCTGACTTCTTAACTCTTTGATCGACCATCTCAGGTCCAACTTGGGTCTTCCTCTCCTTTATCTTTATCTCTAACTGTGTTGTCCCCCAGGGGACTATACTGTCTCCCTGGCTGTTCAACCAATACCTGGCACTTCTTGCCCACAGCATTGCCGCTCTCTGTCCCAACTTCCAGTGCTATGCTGATGACACTCGGCTCATTTTCAGGCTACCTTCGGCCACCTCTTTTTCGTCTCTCATCTCTGACTGTCTGTCTGCTATTCAGGAGTGGAGTACCGCCAATGATCTCTGCCTTAATGCCAGTAAGACCGAGATTCTACTCATCGGCACACCCGCTCCCTCCTTTCCTGTCACTCTCTGGCCGGCCTCTCTTGGCCCTCTTCCTCCTCCCACCTGCGAGGCTAAAAACCTTGGGGTCATCTTCGACTCCACACTCTCCTTCTCTCCTCACATCTCTGACATCTCTAGGAAGTCTCACTACCAGCTGCACCTTCTTAGAGATATTCTTCCTTTCCTCTCCTTCCGCCAGAAGCTAACTGTCTCCAGAGCTCTGGTTCTCTCTAGGCTGGACTACTGCAACAGCCTCCTTCTAAATCTGCCTGCTTCTTCTCTCCGCCCTCTGCAACTCATCCAGAACAGGACTGCAAGACTTGTCCTTGGCCTCAAGCCCAGGGATCATATCTCTCCAGGACTGAAATCTCTGCACTGGCTCCCAGCGGCTGCAAGGATTAAGTTCAAAACCCTCCGCATTGTCCACAAGGCCTTCTGGGGCCTGGGGCCACAATACCTTCACCTCTCTCTTCCTAAATATCTTCCTCCTCGAGCTCTTCACTCATCCGCCTCCAACTCCCTCAGGGTCAGTCGCTTCTCCAAGCAACAAGTTGGTGGTAGATCTCTTTCCTCGGCTGGGCCTCCCTCTGGAACACCCTCCCTGAAACTTGAGGAGAACCATTTCCAATTCCGGAAGCACCTCAAAACCTTCCTCTTTGCTTATGCTTTCTCTCCTCCTCTCCCCTGCTGAATTTCTGGCTGAAACCATACTGGTTACCTGGCCACCCTCTGATCTCAGGCCCAGGTCACTTCCCCCACCAGTTACAACACCTGTTCTGCCTCCCTGGCAACCCCTGCTCTGTTTTCTGTATCCCTACAGTCCCCCACCAGCACTTGTCACCTACTGATGTCTGCACTTACCCTTGCACTTGCCACCAGCTGGCCCTACTTCTCGTATTGTTCCCACCCCGCACTTTTCCTCTTCCCTCTTCCCCTGCACTTGCGCAATCTGAATGACACTCGGCCTAGTAGGATCGCTGTCTCCGTCTTCCCTCTGTTCCCCATCCCTTGCCGCATCGCACCTTGAAACACTTGTGTATATGCACGTTATAAATGCCATATCATATCATATATGTTGAAATCGCTCGTGGAGGAGGAGGTTGGAGGTTGGAGGTGTTTAAGAGTAGGGAGGAACAGAAATCCGCCCATTCAGAAAGGAACAGGGTGGTAGCGCCTGGAGGCCTGGTGATGGTAGCAATCGTCAGAGAGGAGGGAGAGATGACCAGCTTGCATACCAGGCTCTCAAAGGAAGAGAAGAGCTGGGTTGGTATGACGGAAGAAGGAACCCACTCAGGCAAGATTAAGGCAACTCCACCGCCAGAACTGTTAAGTCGTGACTTGGAGAAGATCTTGAAGCCATCAGGGTGAAGGGAGTCAAAGGCAGTGACTGAACTGGCATTGAACCATGTTTCAGTGAGAGCAGATGTCGGCGGAGTGCTTGTTGATTAAGAGTAGCCAGGTGAAGGAGGTCTTTGCCTTCGTAGGTTTTCGGGAGCCTTAATACGAACGCTGTTGTATTTATAATTGTAGAGAAAACAGGAAGATTAAAAAAAAAAAAAGCACTCAACAGCAGCCCAGGGCAGGAAGGAGCTTGACAGCATTTTCTGCTCTCCACCTGTAATAACAAAAATCTCCAGTAGGGGGCTTTTGCTTCATTTGTGCCGCAGAGCTCAACATAAGCACAGGAGGCTCATTCATTTGACAAAATGGATGCCTCGTAGTGCTTGAAATTTTTGACTTGGAGCCTCATTTCCTCAAAATTCTAGATAGTAGCTTTCTTTAAAAATATTTTTTATACATATATTTTTTTATTATGACCGATCTTTTGAGAGAATAACATTTTTGAGTGAACTATCCCTTTAAGAGCAGATATTAGACAAAAACAGCTGTCGAAAAGAGAAAGATATCAATTGATAAAGAAGCGGAAACAAAAATATAGGAATTGTTAATTTCTTACAAGGCATTATTGCTGCAGAAAGATGCAGAATTTTTTTTAGGTGGGATTTGTCAGAGAAATACCACCCAAATCTGGCAATTAATCAATAGTAAAAACATTCCCCAGCAAGCTTTGTTGACCGATGTAGTAACAGAAGAAACCTGGACTGAACACTTGAGAGGTGCCCGCCCCTAACAGAGGTGTGTGCTGAAGGGGAAAAGGAGGGATTCCGATGAGGATGGGATATTCCATGTGATAAGGAGGACATTAGAGAGCTTATCAAGAAGGCTAGTAATTCTCGGGCACCGGGGCCAGACAGGCTTACTAATTTGATGCTTAAGGGATCGATGGATCAGGGGGCACACTTCAACACCTTGCTATTCGAACAGGTGATGAGAGCAAGGGAAGTACTGAAGTCATGAAAGTCGTCAGTGGTAGTTCCCATATTCAAGAAGGGAAATAGGTCGGATCCAAAAAACTACCGCCCCATTGCCCTATTAGACGTGTTTGGTAAATGATTTGCTTTACTCATCCTAAAGTGTCTGACAAAACGGGTGGAGAAGGAATAACTATATGACATCCAACCTGGACGGGCCCCGGCATGGAAAGGAGTGGAGACTGGGGAATTACCTGAACACTGGGGGGGTCAGCGGAGTAACACCAAGCGGATGCAAAATACGTGGGAGGACACAGCCCATCCTCATAATGTAACGGACAGCTGGGGTGTATCCCTAATACGATCAGATTTGCCCCCGGAACATTGTGGCACCACGGCATCCTATTACAGGCTGCAGGGGAAGGACAGAGGAAGAGGCTCACCCCAGAGCACTTGATAGGCCCCAGGAAAGTATAAGGCAGCCCCTTTAGCTGAGGAGCCGGGGAGAGCACTTGGGGTGAACCTGTGGGCTGGACTGCCTCAGGGCCAACAGAGCGCCGGAGTGGAGGAGCGTGGGGTCAGCCAGGGCGCCTGACCGCCGGCTACTGCAGGAGACACGGCGGGGGCCGGCGGAGCGATACTGCGTGGGCACAGGCTCGGGAGAGGACACAGCCCAATCCCGGATACGGTTGAAGTGACCGTGACCCCCAAACGCCACGAGTGGCCCGGTGCCACATTGACTGTTTCGCGTAGGGTGGCGCGGCTGGCCCACACCCGTACCGCACTGCATAATGTCTAATAAAATTCAGACCCAGGACCAAACAGCCCACGCTGGATGCCTACGCCAAGACACCCCCAGGGCCAAAAGGGGGCAAGAGCAAAGACAATACTGCCACAGCGGCAGAGGAGACACCAGGCACGATCCAGGAGGTGCTAGCGGCGATTGCAGACCTGAAAATTGCCTCAGAGACCAAACTGGGCCTGGCGATGAATGAACTAAAGGTGGGACTGGACCTTAAGTTCGCAGCGGTCCAGGAAGAAGTCGATTTGCTGAGACAGGACGTGAGGACGCTCGCAGAGCGCACTGGAAACTTGGAAAAGGAAATGGCCCCAAACACGCCGGCATGCGCCGCCCACGGATCGGAACTCCATGCCCTTGTGCAGCATGTGGGTAACCTGGAAAGCAGAGCTGAGGAGGCAGAAGGGCGCGCCAGATGCAATAACATTCGTATTGTTGGACTGCCAGAGAGAATGGAGGGGCCTAACCCTACAGAATATGTGGAATCCATGCTTCTGCAGGAAATAACCGGCGGAGCACTGACCCAAGGGTTTGCAGTTGAAAGGGTGCATAGGGCCTTGGCGAAAAGACCGCCCCGGGAGCCCCCCCGCGGCTGCTGATTGCAAAGATTCTAAATTACCGGGATCGGGAGAAGATACTCGAATTCTTCAGGAAGGGAGGAACGATCGAAAGGGGGCCGGCGAAAATCACAGCATACCCGGACTACACTTTACACGTACAACGCAGTAGGATGAACTTCGGGGCGGTGAAAAGGAGGTTGAGAGAGGCTGGCCATAAATACATGTTGCTTTATCCGGCCAAAATGAAAGTGTTCTACAAGAATAAAACCCTGTTTTTCGAGACGCCGGAGGATGCTATGGAATGGCTGGACATGCTGGGCCGCCCCCAAGAACCGGGTATCCAGACAGGAGCCGCAGAAGATAAGTAGCACGCAGCCGGGTCATCTCTGGTGACATAGCACATGACACTGGGACTTGAATATAGTATTAACTAAAGTCTATGGGGAATGTCCCCGGTAGAAATATCACAGAAACCATAGGAGGCTGCACCATATCATTGATCAAGTCGAGGGAGACTCGGGCGAGCTGGCCATCGTGTCATTGGACGCGGTTAAAGCCTTTGATTCAGTGCGGTGGCCATGGTTGAAGGCGACCCTGAAGGGATATGGAATGGGGCCAGGATATATCAGATGGGTCCAGATGTTATATAGCTCCCCGATGGCGAGAGTTAAAACGGGAACCATAATCTCAGATAAGTGGCAGCTCAGCAGGGGGACCAGGCAGGATGCCCCTGGTCGCCCATGTTATATATCTTGGCATTAGAGCCGCTGGCAATTTCCTGCAGCAACAATACGGTGAGGTGGGCATCCGTACGACAGCAGGCACACTCCTGATATCACTGTATGCAGATGATATGCTCCTCTACTTGCGCTACCCGGAGGAGAACCTGCAATATGTGCTGGAGGTGATGGATCGTTATGCCACCCTCTCGGGCATATCAGTGAACCCCGGGAAGTCCAGTTTGCTCCCCTTGGGAAGGTATAAGAGCACCCCATTGGAGAGACTATAGGATAGAGACAGAGCACAAAAACAATACAGAGAAAGCAATAAAGGGAATTAAGAATAGCATGGTGTTCTGGTCTCGATTACCCCTAGCCATGATGGGAAGAGCAGCTCTGCTCAAAATGGTGGTTCTGCCCAGACTCTTGCATTTTTTTGTGAATGTCCCGTACCTGATCCCCAGACGATTTTTTGTGACACTTCATGGCATGTGCAGGGGCTTCTTATGGGGCAACTCCAGGAATAGGGTGGCCCTGTGGAAACTACAGAACACATGTGATAAGGGGGGCATAAACCTGCCGAATTTTGAATTATATTACTTGGCGGGACAGCTGTTGTATGTGGCTAGGTGGTTGTCCGCAGAGGACTCGGCAGAAGCTAGACTTTTACAAGGTTATACAGCTCCATACTTTTTAAGCGAGACAGTGTGGCTGCATAAAAGTAAAATGGCGGGGATGGGGAGATTATTGGTGCTGGGCTGGGAAGTCTGGCGCAGAGCATGGAGAAATGTGGCCGACCCAGACCCGCTCTCGCAGCAGGTCCCGCTGGTGGTGTTAAGCGGGGACGACTCCCAACTGTTCAAAGGGGTCCGCAGATACTGGGAACCGGTGGGCCCTGCTACCCTCGGATATATATGGCAGGAAGGGGAGGCATTGGAATTTCAGAGGCTGCAGGAGGAGACTGGGTTGCATAGAGGCCAATAAATTACTTATACCAGGCTCATGAGACGGGTGAAGGAGAGGTGGTCTGAGACGGTGCTAGGGGAGGAACCTGATGCCTCCCTGGAAATGATGTATGATGTCTCGGAGGGTGGGCACGAAATATCCAGAATATATGAGCTCCTGAGCGCGAAGGCAGAGAAGGAGCTGCTCCAACTGAGGAATGACTGGGAGGAGGAGGTAGGAGAACCCATGACAGAGGGACAGTGGGATAGAGCTCAAAGGTACCACAAAAAGGTGTCCCGGAATGCACGACTCCAGCAGATCCAACTGTTTGTCACCCACAGGGCCTATTTGACCCCCGAAAGAATAGCCAGGTTTGGAGGCTCGGCTATTCAGAAATGCCCCAGGTGCTGGGAGGAAGAGGCAGGGTTGCTGCATATGTTCTGGGCCTGCCCTGAGGTGCAGAGATTCTGGGAAGAAATAAGGACGAGGATGGCCAGCGGGGGAGTGGTGCTTGACGTGAGGACTGCTTGGGCATGCATGCTTGGGAGTTTTTCTAGGCCACGTAACTCAAAGCACGTCAGCAAGATGAAGGACCTGGCCTATATCTTAGCCAAGCGTAGAATAGCAATGTGTTGGAAGGCGGCCCATATGCCCAGAGTGGAGATGTGGTGGGCAGACCTCCTGAGATGGGCAGAAGCAGAAACTGTGGTATGGTTTGAAGCTGTCACTAGTGGGGGAGAGGAGGAAGTGGGCCCCATGATAGCCTAGAGGCAACTGGTGACCTCAATGGCAAATCCCCACCAGGTCAATCACGAAACAGAAGACTCAGATGAGTTGACGAGCACTGAGATTCCGGAAAATGTTCATGCAGATGGCACGGATGAGACGGCTCGAGTTTGTGGGGAACGAGGGGGGAGGACAGAGAATAACACTGTATAATATGATGTTTTGATACTGATTATGAACGTCCTAAAAAAAAGGTTGTAATGTTTGATGTGTTGTTTGTTAAAAAAATAAAAATTAAAAAAAATAATAATAAACTGACATCCGCCAAACTGGATTTGTAAAGTGGGTGAGGACAGGGTTAAACCTATTTCTGCTGAACATCTGGAAAACAAGCGCAATCAAATCTAATGTGAAAGTCCACCTGGCATTCATTGATTTAACACAGGATTTCAATAGAGTTGATAGAGACCAATTTTAGACGGAAATGTGAGCATGGGGGTGCCTTTTGGACTTGCTGCAGGCCATGAAGGCCCTGTACACTTCAACCAGTTTGCGAGTTCGCCTAGCCCTCTTGCGACAGCTATCAAAAGATATAGGGAAATATATGGGCCTGAAACAGGGTTGTCCCTTAGCCCCTGCCCTATTTAATTTATTTTTGTCTGACTGGAGTGTTTTCCTGGGGGAGAAACTGCTTTCCCGCCTAAAATTAATGGAGAAAAAGTATGCTGGCTGCTGTATGCTGATGATCTGGTCATGATCGACCAGACGGCCATCGGTCTACAGCGCCGGCTGAAATGCTTGCAGGACTATGTAACACAGAATAGGTTAGTAATTAATGCTATTAAATCAGGAATAATGTGCATGAGGCCAATGAGCGGCACAATTAAGGCCTCATTTGAGTGGACTTTAGTCAAAGAAACAATAAAACGAATTTAAGCCCTCCTCTATTTGGGCATATGCTTAAATTCAAGCTTAAATGATAACCCTTGTGTAAAGATATTAAGAGCGAAGGTGAAATATCTAGCCGGACAAGGAGCGGCCCTGAATAGGAAATATGGGAAATGTACACTCATCATCATTTACTGACCTTCTATAAACAGAAAGTAGTACCTATACTTGCCTATGGAGCAGAAACATCTTTTAGCCTATCGTGGGAAACCTGGGCAGTTTGAGATGCACTTTTTTTAGAAGAAAGTACTATCTTTACCAAAGGGAGTGCCAATACAGGCAATTAGGCATGAATTGGGGCTACTGTCTTTATATGCCATAGAAGTCTGGAAGATCTTAAGTCTATTTCGGAGATGTATAATGAAAGATGTTCCTTTTCATTTTAAGCTTTCAAAGACAAATTGAGTAATCGGTGTGAGAGGATAATTGAGCAATGGGTATCTAGTTGCAGAGTTATACTGACACACAGGAAACTACAGAGGAAGTCCTGCTATCTAACCCTGGCTCAGTTACAATTAAATGATGGCGTCAAGACTGGATTAAGATGCAGGCCGATAGGAAACAATATAACCTATTTAGTTTAACAAGCCATGAAGTAAAGGCCTTTAACGTGTTACCTAAATACCTGAACAAATTCCCTAGTAGTTACCACCAAACTCACTTTTTACGCTTCTGCATGAATCTATACCCAACCAATGAAGCATTAAAGGCCTGTGAGAAGATGGTAAGAGCAAATATTGTTTTCCGGCATTGTCTGGGTAGCAGTGTAATATAAACAAAGAAACCTATTGTGCTATTTTGCCCAGACTCACGCGTTTGAGAACACAGTTTTTGGGGAAATTTGTTGATGGGAAGAGATGATTGACTGCAGAGGTGTAGTGGTATACATTATGATACGGAGAAGAATTTGCTCAGGTCTTTGCCTTAATATTGTTTCTAGACGCATCTTTCATATTATTAAATGTAAAATGCTAAATAGTTCAATTAACAGTAGGGTGCTAAGACAAAACAGGAAGAGGAACCCGACCCCCTTTGGTGAGAAGTGGAAACATTGGATCCTTGTTGGTGTGTAGACCACATTGAACAAGTGAATGATAGCAAATCATATGCAAGAGTTAGCAATTTAATTGAACTACATTTAAAAAAATGTTTTTTTAAATGAATTGTAATGTTATTTTTGGATGAAGGTATCATGAGGAATTGTATACCTTTTATTTACTCTTACGCTCCGTCCCCTTTCCTCCATACTGTATGGACATCCCTCGCTAGGGACGGGAGACAGAACCTTTTTCACCAGAAAAAATCTTATTCCCTTTTAAATTTAGAGGCGCGTGGGGGCGTGGCCCTGGGAGCATGGGCTCCCCTGACTTTGCCCACCGGAGCCACTCCTCAGTCCTCTTTTCCTTGTCGGCAGGAACGGACTGCTTTCACCAGTGCTCCTGGATTAGGCCTTGTAATTCCACACGCACTTCCCCAGAGAAGTGTTTTCTATTTGTCGTCTTCTTGTCTTTATTCAGATACCTCCGTCCTCTGGCGACCACGCTCCTTGGCACAGGTCGACGTCAGCGGGGTCCAGCAGGTGTTCAGCCTGCGAGGGGCTCTTCCCTACGTCTGATCGTCACGCTCTCTGCCTCTGCGGCCTTCCACGGCTGGGAGTCCTGTACCGCGTGCAATGCGCTTACACCACACGCTCTGAAGATAGCCCGGCAGAGGGAGCTCTTCAGATGTTTGCCTCCAGAGGACTCGAAGGAATTTGTCAGAACAAGTCCAGGCCCAAAGTAGGGGCACTGTTTCCATCCGCACCTAGAGTGGGAAGGACCTTTCTGATTCTTGTACCAGTGCAGGTACCAAGGCTACTAAAGATACTGGCCGTCAGGCTGAGGGGTCCCTAGATCCTATCGGTGACCATGCTGAAGGGCCACAAGGCTCTATTACCAGGTCTACACCCAAGTACCGGACAGAGGTCCGAGTGACACCTGTATGCACCACATACCCCGTGAGGGCGACTCCTTCCACAGGAGCCGCAAGAGCGGGAGGGACCTTTCAGGTCCTAGTACCAGTGCAGGTCCGAGGCTGCTAAAGCTATCGGCCGTCAGGCTGAGGGTCGCCAGATCCTCCCGGACACTGCGCTGAGGGGCCGCAAGGTTCTATTACCAGGTCTACGCCCTAGTACCAGGCAGATGTCCGAGGGGGCGCATGTACGCACCACGTACCCTGCAAAGGCAACTCCTTCACCAGGAAGCGTAGGTGCGGGCAGGACCTTCAGGTCCTGGTACCAGGGAAGGTACCAAGGCTACTACAGCTACCAGCCATCAGGCCGAGGGGTCACCAGATCCTACCGGACACCGCGCTGAGGGGCCGCAAGGTTCTATTACCGGGGCTTTACCCAAGGGGCTAGGCCCTAGTACCGGACAGATGTCCGAGGGGGTGCCTGCACGCACCACGGACCCCACAAAAGCGACTCCTTCCCCAGGAGACGTGGGAGGGGGAGGGACCTTTAAGGTCCTGGTACCAGGGCAGGTAGCAAGGCCGCTGCAGTTACCAGTCGCCTGGGCGAGGGGTCGGGAGATGCTACCGGGGACTGCCCTGAGGAGCCGTAAATTTCAATTACCGGATCTACACCCGAAGGTCTACGCCCTAGTAGCAGACATATGCTCATGTACGCACCACACACTCAAAATGGTCTCAGTTCAGGAGGCACAAGCACGGGAGGGACCTTCCAAGTTCTTGTACCAGTGCAGGTACCGAGGCTGCTACTACACCTACCGGCCGCCGGGCTGAGGGGTCGTGAGATCCTACCGGTGACTGAGCGGAGGGACCGCAAGGATCTATTACCGGGGTTGGGTCCGAAGGGCTACACCCCAGTACCAGACACATTTCTGAAGGGGTGTCTGTACGCAGCACTACCGCGACATCGCCAAGGGCGATCAGCCTACCAGGCCCCACCCTGAGGTTCAGGATAGACCTCAACCTACACCGCCAGGAGTCTTGGTAGAGGCGGGGCCCAACGCGGCAAGCACCCTGACACAGGCACGCGGTATGCAGCCTGACGAAATGGCCACCGGGGGGTGGGGAGGACAGGTAGGGGAACGAGTTTCCAGGTGGGATTGGTCTTCTCTATGTACGGGGCCCACGGTATACCCTTCATCATCGCAGGGCTGATACACCCCGCAGATAGAAGGCAGAGTGGGTTCAGGCCTCAGCATCCTCAAGGCCCCGCACCTCTGGCGCTTCATCGGCATATGAAGAGGGATTTTCTGGAAAAGCCATGACCCTCAGGAGGTCTCCGCAGAGGGGTATCATCCTCAAGTCCTCAAGGAGGTGATCGGGGTCATACTCCCTCCCTTTCTGTCGCTAGCTCCCACAGCCACTCTGCCCTTGGATCCAGCACCTCTGGCTCCTGTGCAGCCTCATCTGCCCATGCCAGTACCCACAACACCACCTCCCATGCCTCCATCTTTCTTGGCAGCCCCACAGCCTCCTTCTCAGCAGTCAGCTCGGGTCAGCACGACACAGCTTAACCCCATTCGGTGCAGCCTACCAACAGGTGCCTCAACGCCAAGTGTAGGCACTCGCACAGCCTCACTCCTAGGCCACTTCCAGTGCAGCGCCAGGCACACTTCAAGGTACGGCTGGCGGAGGCCAAAATTAGTTGTGCAGGACATAATGGAGTCTACTGTGGCGCACATTGACACCTCAGGCTGTGCCATTTGCACCGCTACTGGCAGGAGGAGGACTGCCAGGCTACGGGCAACCAAATTGAACCCGGACGCCCAGGAACGCATACTGGACCTTCCCTTTGGGGGCGGGTGCGGGGGACAACCGGTTCCGTTGCACTACGGATTAGGAACTTGATAAGAGGACGAACAGTCCCCGGACTGCCGAATCCTTATCCATCCTCACTAAGGCCACCCCTAAGGCATATAGCCAGACACATACCCAGGCCGGCGTACGAGGTTCGTGGACCCTTGGATCTTCCCTGCAGTGTCCTCGGGCTACTGCCTACCCATCCCCCCTTCGCCTCTCTCCTCCTCTCGTTTCCCACAGATTTGGGGCAATAACTCTGAGGGTGGACATTCCCTCGCACGATGAGAGCCTGGTAGTGGAAGAAGTTCCAGCCTCTCAGCGTGGTCTGGGCTCCCATTCACTGATTCTCGTCATGCATTGATTACCCCAGCGCGTATTGCTGAGACATTGTGCACGGAGACTGGATGTGCTCCCTGTATCTGAAGGATGCTTACCTTCTTTCATAAGGTCAGGATCATGAGCTTCCATCTCCTATGCAAGTTTGTACCCTTTGGCATCAATTCGGACCCCAGGGTTTGTACAGGTTGGATGAACGCTGGGCAGCCCTACTTGGGGCCCATTGTTTCCACGCCTATCTATGCCTAGACTGGCTCATCAGGACAAGGTCTCCAGAGGCAGTCCACCAAACTGCCTCCACCCTTATGCTTCCATTACACGAGTTGGGATTTCCCATCAATCTCAAGAAGTCACAGCTGGAGCCCAGGCAGACTCTAACATTCCTGGGCCTCATCTGGGATACAAGCTCAGAGAATTTTTCCCTCAAAGGACAAGATCACAGCCATCGGAGGCTCATGGGGCATTTTCTCAGAAGAGAAGTGACCTCGGCATGGTGGCACCAACGCCTAATTTGTAGTTGCACTGCACAGCCTTCAGGAGTCAGGAGAAGGAGAAGGGTTCCCAGGTGGAACCGGTCAGCCTTCCACTGCATCTCCGTTACAACCTGGACAGCAATTTACGGGTAGGCAGACTCTTTCGTCAGCCAGCTCCGCAGGTTACCATCACCACTGACTCATCCTTAGCAGGATGGGAAGCGACCTTGGACAGCCACAGTGTCCAAAGAGAGGGTTCTTTCAGGAGCAGGCGGCCCACATCAACTGCCTCGAGTTGATGGCCATCTGGCTCGCCCTCAAAGCCTATCTGGCGGCCATTGGAGTCTGCCGAAACTCAGAGGAGGATGGTTTTTCTCATCTGCCAATCCAGTGGTTAAAGGACATTTGGCGGGCCTCACCAGGCTCTACCCGCCCAACAAGAAGCCACACCTCGTGTGGGACCCCAATGTAGTATTGGGCACCTTGGCGCATAAACCAATGGCATCCGTGGACATCACGCTAGTAACCATTAGGACAGCCCTCTTGGTGGGGCTTACGCTGTGTCTGCGAAATCCAAGCTCGGAAGGCATCCGAGCCATACACTACCATTCACAGGGACAGGGTGGTCCTCCAGAAGCTCCTGCGTACTTACCGGAGGAAGTCTCTGCGTTCCATCTAAATGAGGACATGGTAATCCCTACTTTCTTTGCAGATCCTAAGGACCATGCTCAGAGGGATCTGCACAGTCTTAAGGTCAGACTGGTGCCAAAGTTCTTTCTGGACTGGACCAAGAGCTTCCGCAGGTCTGGGGCTCTATTTATCACCTTCGGCGGGTCTGGGCCAGGATATCAGGCTTCCAAGGCCTGCATTACAAGGTGGATGGTGGCCTCCTCAAGGAGGCCTAGGAAGGGCAACACAAACCACTTCTGGCAAACATGTATGCCCTCGCAATCAAAGTCAAGGCCGCTATGGTCGCCTTCCAGAGACGGGCACCGTGGCGGGTCATCAGCAGGGCTGCCCCTTCGGCCACTCACTCAGCTTTCTGCAAGCAATACTGTGGGGATGCCGGCTCCAGGACAGATGCGGCATTCTGGCAGACAGTACTAAGGAACCTGTTTTCTTTTTTTTTTTTTTTTTTACTTTTGTTTATTTTAAATCAAGGCAGGATGACAATTATATAGCTCAGCGGCAGCGTGCGCGTCTTGGAAGCAAGACGACACGAAGCAACAACACGTTCGATCCCCGGGTCCGCGCTTAGAAACCTCTGGGTGTTTAAGTGCGTTATAAATACGTAACTAAGACAAAAAAAAAAACACAACTACGCAACTAAGAAAAACAAACAATTCCTGTAACAGCGCCTCGATGCCTGCGGGCTGTGTGAGCGCTTTATAAATGTAAAATCAAATCAAAATCAAATTACATAACAACTTGCACAATCATTTAAGCATGTTAACCCACAGACACTTTCTTACTCTCTTCCCCTCCTCCCCCCAGCTCCAAGGCCCGGATTCCTCCTTCTAGAGCCCCGCCATTTGTGTCCCTTTCGGGGTTTTCTTGATCCCTCAGGGTCCAGCGTGCATTAGTGGGTTGATAGGTCAGTGCCGGGAATCGCTGGTCGTATTCCAATAATGGGGCCCAAATGTTCTGGAATCTGTGGAGCGCACCCCCCTTTGCCGCCGTTAACTTTCCGCAATCAGTATGTCCCAGAGTTTCGTCCACCACTGGGCCATGAGGGGGCCTTCTGGGGATTTCCAGGTGCGGGCCAGCACCGTTTTCCCGGCTAGTAGGCATTGGGTCAGCAGTTTTACTCTATTTCCGGAACGTGGGTAGATTGTGGGGATTGGCGCTCCCAACAGGACGGGCTCCGGTTCTAGCGGGATCGCTGACCCGGTGATTTGTGCGATGGTCCCCAGGCATGCCTTCCAGAATTGCTGGATCTTTGGACAAGTCCACCACATGTGGAAAAAGGAGCCTGGGTGGCCGCACCCTCTCCAGCAGAAGTAGTCCACTTGGGGATTCATGTGATGAAGTCTCAGCGGCGGGTAATACCACCGTAGTATGATTTTTGTATGCACTTTCCCTGTTGGTGAAGCAGGTGGATGAGGCATGCGTCCGAGTCCAGATGTCTACCCATGTCTGGTCTTCTATCGGGTGACCCAGGTCCGCTTCCCATTGGTCCATGCAGCGCGTTCTCGTGCTCAGGAAGTCGCCCAAAAATCGCCTGTGGAAGGTGGATACCCTCCCACGGGCCAGCAGGTCCCTGAGAGGAACCTGTTTTCTTAAGGAGGGTCACCTCTCCACCCTGGGGCTGCATTCAGTTGTAATTGCCCATACAGTTTGGAGGAAAGGGGACGGGACGTAAGAGTAATTACAAGTTGCTCACTGTAGTGAATAACGTACTCTTAGTCCATAGTCCGTGAATAACGTACTCTTAGTCCATAGTCCCCTTTCCTCCATATGTCCCACCATCCTCCCCCCTAATAAAACTAGTGTCACTTAGGCAATTGTAATATTGTTGATGCCTCAATGGGGACTGAGGAGTGGCGCTGGTGGGCAGAGTCAGGGGATCCCATGCTCCCAGGACCCCGCCCCCGCGCGCTTCTAAATTTAAAGGGGAAGAAGGTTTTTTCTGATGAAAAAGGTTCTCTCTCCCGTCCCTAGCGAGGGACACCCATACAGTGTGGAGGAAAGGGGATTACGGACTAAGAGTACGTTAGTCACTACAGTGAGTAACTTGTAATTTCTTCATATTACTCATGTTTTGTGGTTGTTTTGTTGTATTCTCTTCCAACTTTTCTTTCTCTTTTAAAAGCATGTTTTTATGTTTTTTGGTACTATGTGATTTTAAGTAATCTGTGAATGTTGGTATCCAGTCTTTTCATCGAAAAATGTTTCATCTGAACATTTTCTAACAAATTTATTTTCATCGAATGCATTGTTGTGTGGGGTAAAGGGTTAATTTTGTTTGCAAAATGTTTGGGGTGGGTTTTTAAGGGTCCTAAACAGGGGTTTGGGGGAAGGGACCCGCCCCCTCCAACAAAACAAAAAATGCATTTGGTGAACATTTTTTAGTTCGAAAATATTAGATGGAAAAATGTGTAGATGAACACTTTTCGATGCAAAGACATGAAACCGTGAATGTTGTGTAATAAACCAAATACCATGTGTTAAATACATAAATACTGTATCCCTTTCCCTCAACAACCTCCTCCCTCTAGCCCTCATTTGCCCCTGGACCCTCTCCTGCTGGACGAGGTTCCTAAACTTTGAACGAAGGACGCGATAGAACTGATAACGCACTTGGAATGAGGCAGAGGCTAGTATTTCAGTTTACTTTCTGGTTCCGAGGAAGAACAGGGGCTTGCGGCTGTCTTGGATCTGAGACTATTGAATTTGTATCTATGCAAGGACGAATTTAAGAAGGTAACTCTAGCCCAGATCCTGCAAGCCCTCGATCAACAGGACTGATTGGTTTCACTAGATCTTCAAGATGCCTAATTCTATGTTTCAATTCACATCAAGCACAGGAAGTACTTGAGATTCCAGTTGAGCCATTGCCACTACCAGTTCCTAAAGTCCTGCCATTTGGTCCATCTTCAGAGCTGAGGGTCTTCACTAAACTGTTAGCAGTGGTGGCGGCGCGCTTCAAGAGGATTGGCCTTTATGCCTTTCCTTACCTGGATGACTGGCTTGCTTCAATTTGCTCCCCAGAGCAGACATCAGCACATCTGTTCAGTACATGCAGCCTGTTGAACACCTTGGGCATCTTTCTGAACTGCAGGAGTCTCTGGTTTCTCCATCCCAGTCCTTCTCCCGATTTGTCGATATTGTCTTGGACTCTCACCTGTGCAGAGTCTTTTCACCCAAAGATCAAGTGGCAAACATCTTCTGGATGGTGCAAGTACTCCAATCCCAGGAACAGGTTCCTGCCTCAGTCTTCCTGACCTTGTTGGGTCTCAGGTTTCCTGCATGGTCACACAGGCTTGACTGCGCGCCAGGGCTCCTCCGTGGCTCCTCCATTGCCAGTGGTCTCAGAATTAGGAGAACAGAACACATCATCTTGCTGGAATTGAGGGCGATCAGGCGTGCCCTGGTTGCTTTCTTCCCCTCTGTAAAGGGCAAGTGTGTACTGGTCCTGATGGCCAGCACAGTAGTCATGCACTTCCTCAACAAACGGGTGCTTTGGGGTCCTTGCATCTGTGCAGAGAAGCAATGCGACTGTGGTTCTGGACTCTGGAGAACGAAGGGCCTCGGACGCGTTTTGTCTTGCTAGAACAGAGAATGTCAAAATGGGAGCTCTGTCGGGATGTTCTGGAGGAGATTTCTTGCAAGTTCAAGTTGTTCTGCTGCAGGGGATTTCCTCAACAGTGAGCACTGGGGGATACACTGACGGTCAACTGGACATTCAACCTCCTCTATGTATTCCCACCGATCCCAGCCCTCAGCGCTGGTTCTAAAAAGTCTCTACCTGTGCAGGTCCATGTTGATTTTGATCACATCAGACTGGGCTCGGAGAAAGGGGTGCCCAGATTTGCTGGACATGTCCCACTGCCTTTCCTGCCACCTCCTAAACAGAATGGATCTGCTCTCCCATTCAGAGGGGCGGGTCCTCCATCTGAACCTCAACGGCTTGCACCTGCTTGATTGGCTGGTGTACTCCTCTTAGCTCAGAGGCCGTCCACAAAGTCCTTTATGCTTGCAGTGCCGTCCGCAAAGTCCTTCATGCTTGCAGATGCCATAAATTCTCAGAAAGTTAAAGGACCATCCGCTTTAAAGGAGATAGGTTTGTTAAACCCCACAGGTTCTGCGATGGGTCACCCCAGTGGAAGGCCACAGGGGAGCCCAAGGAACTGTTCAAGAGGACAGAAGATGGCCGCAGAGGAAGAATCAGAACAAGAGGGCTTCAAATAAAAGACTATGGTAAATATGGTAAAGACTTGACTCCAAAGAATCTTTACTACAGTCATGGGCAATGACTGGTGGTGAGGATCTCGAATAATTGCCCACCCCAGGAACTACGGGTAGGTACTTCTGTCATTAGTTTTTGCTAAAATGGCTCCAGCAGTGTGAAACAACTCAGTGAGTAGGCGACTCTTTCCCACAGGTGTGGTTTGCAGGTTTCGGGTTTCTAGGACTTGAATCCTGGGCCAACGATGGCCCCAGCAACCCACTGAAGAAACAAAGGTTCCTCCCAGGATTTTTACCTTCAAGTCGGTAGTGATAATCCAGCCAGGGAGACTTGAGGTAGAAGAGGGAACTCGAGAAAATAGCTCCCAGGAGCAGGGTGAACAAAAGATGGCAGCCGCACTGCAGCAAACTGTCCCTGGATGGAGACAATGGCTGATGGTACCCTTGCACTTCTCAAACTGAAGATCTAGGGGGCAGCTGAGACTTCAACCACCTTCTGGACTTCTGAAGCCAATTGGAAGATGCTGTTGGTAAATGTCTGGTGGCAGTGCTGAAACGTCCTTTAAGTGGTGTTGGCGTGGAGTGCACACATCAGAAGATGTGGAAAAACAGCAGGAGACTTCAGGGGTCCTGGACTGGACATCCAGAGGCAAAAAATACAAACTGGGATATGCCCAAACCACTGTACCTAGCCAGCACGGTCAGGTAAGCATTACAAAACGTGGGAATTGCATTGAAAATCTCCTCCAGCAGGACAGCAGATCTGCTTACCCCTCGTTGCAGTACAGGAAACCAAGAGAGTGCATGGACAAAGCCTAAATACCATTGCACAAAGGTACTGGCCCAGGGCCAGCCAGCTAATCTCTAAACAGGGCTGGGGCTGAGCTTCAGATGACCAACCATACTGGTTGGTCAGTAGGACTCTCACTCTGCCTTGGCTTCCCCCTCTGGTAGAGCCCAGGGACATAAAGTGGCATAAACCTGTTAAGGCCAATGTGGGTGCTGCCATTGTGGGCTCACAAAGAGCCCATGTGGTTAGATCAGCCATTTCAAGCATAACTTGTAGTCAAATGGACAAAGGAAAGTCCTGTAACACAAAATGGCAGAAAGCAGGATTTAAAAAAACCCATTGGTACACTGATGGCTGCCAAAATGTTACATTGGGCTACCAATGCAGTAAAATGAATATCACCCCTGGGTGAAGCCAAAGATAAATATACCTGACACAAACCTACTCCCTATAACCTGTGTACGGTGATAGAATCCCCATAAGGCACAAATTGGAAGTCCAAGCTGGTACTGGGCACCCTAGCGGTGACCCAATATCATATACCTTATTTAAGGTCAAAAAGGGATGTAATGGCAAGAGGACTTGAAGAGAAGTCCCTCTGGCCACCAAACAAAAAGACAGGGTAAAAAAGCAAAAAGGTGAGTGGCCCCAAAAAGTGGCCATAGAATTCCTAAAATATGAATTGTGGCTCAACAGTAGATAGCCAGTACACTTTCATAGGTTCTGAGATCTCAGCAACAGCGTGGTAGGGGAAAAGGCAGAACTGAGGTGATGGGGCTCAACTCCTTGATATATATCGGTCCCGAGATAAGAGGGCGCTAGAGGGCCACCCAAGATGGCTGCCATGGCTTGAGCTCCCGCTCTGCCTGGGATTAATCCATACGAATCCTGCTGTTCCCGGTTTGGCTCTACATAACCAAGTGCGGTTCCCGGTTCCTAAGCCTCACGACTCCCCTCCCCTCGAATCTGGAGGAAAATCGGCCTCTCTATACCCCAGAAAGACCCACCCGATGCTGAGGCCCGCCATCCCAAGCACGCCGGCCATCTTGGTGCGCGAGAAGCCCCAAGAAAACACACGTTCCTGGCACCCCCGATGCCGAGGCGGTTCTAACATCTGGAGCTCGATCAGAGGCGTTTGCGGCACAAAGAGCGGAGGAAACCAGAAAGTCCCCCCTCCCAGATGCCCACCATGTCAGGAGCCGGCCGGCAAATCGTCGCTGTGGGGGGCGCTGGCCATCGGCGCCGCATCAGCAAGTCTGCTACCTCAGACCCGGAGACAGCCCCGGATCCCCCTGTGCACGAACCTGTCCCCCACGCTGGGTGGCGTGAACTGAACACGGACAGGCCTCAGGGAGCCAACACATCGAAGCTCCGACACAGCGAGAACTGGAGCGGCCTCGGCGGAGGTGAGCTGACTGTGGAAGCACAGACTGAGGTGCAGGCGGCAGGGTGCGGGGGTTTGGAAGGGGAAGAGATCGCAAGTATAAGCGCCCACACCAAGCACACCACTTCCCTGGGGCGAGCCCCCCCGCCACGAGCAGCGTTGCTGTCCGAGGCCCGCGGCATCAGGACTCCGCGCCCCCGGGTGAGCGGTGCGGCACAATCCACTGCAGCAACTAATAAAACCCCCAAGGCCTCTACACCAGCGAGGCGCTCAGACTACAATTGAAACCCGCTGCATAAAGCATCACTCACCGCACGTAACCCTATACAGTGAGAAGCCTTTATCGACCTACTCCACGTGAGAATTGAACAATCGCCACTGCTAAGTCTCCGCAACGGCCGCAGTGCAAGCTCTTAAATACTCCAAGGCCGCGGCTGGGTCCTCCCCGCGACCGGGAAGCACTCTACCAGAAAGCAGTCACAACAATCCAAATCCTCTCTCCTTTCACCTGCTTTTGTCATCCCCTGCCCTTGCAAAGGACGCCGCGGGGCCCTCGCTCGGTGGTAAACCCACACTACCTAGAAACCTCACATACTCAGCAAAGCAAGATGGAGAAAGCAGATAAACTGCAGAGGAAGCTGACCTTTGAAAATGGTACGACTCCGAAAGTCCCCCACCTACAAGACGAGAGTGAACCCACACCTGGCGGCTCATGTCAGGCAGTATCAGGGAGCAATCAGTCAGAAATAAAAGATCTCCTCTTAGAGCTAAAAGTGGGCATCGGTAGTCTAAATAGTAAAATGGACGGCCTGTCCTCTAAAGTAGACCTATTGCAACACTGCATCGATACCCACACGGAGCCACTGACTGAGGTTGAACAGCGGGTCTCCGACCTGGACGACGGTGCTGCGTCCTTATCGAGCAAGGTTGCCAGACTTGAAAGCCAAATTACCGCAACCATGGCCAAGTGCGAGGACTTAGAAGGCTGCTCCAGACGGAACAATATCCGAATCATTGGAGTAAGAGAACACAAACCCCAGACGAAGATGGAAGTCTATGTTGAATCACTTTGCATTTCTCTTTTCGGCCGAGAAGCCTTTTCACAACTGTTTATGATAGAGAGAGCGCACCGGACTTCGTCCGCTAGACCACCACCTGGTGCCCCACCCAGACCCATTATTGCGAGATTAGATTACTTAATTACAGAGACCGGGACGCCATTCTCTGCCTGGCCAGAGAAAAGGGAGAATTGCTCCACGTTGGGGACAAAATCCACCTCTACCCCGACTTCTCGGCCGCTGTCCAAGCACAGAGAAGAGCTTTCACCAATGTCAGGCAAAGACTTGGAGACAACCAGCTGGTCTACTCAATGCTGTTCCCGGCACGGCTCAGAGTGCAACACAACGGAAGAGTCCACTTCTTCCAGTCTCCGGAGGAGGCCCACACGTTCCTAGACCAGAACGGATGCCCGGATCACCATCCTACTCAGCTCCGTCCACAGAGAGAAAGGAACCCCAGGAATCCTCCTTAAGAAAACAGCATCCAGCAATCACCCTAGTTATTCACAAGGAACCAACCGGAACAAGCGCAATATAGTAAACACAGCAGGGCAGAGACGTTGGGGAAGCCCCAAGCGCCCCTAGCACAGCATTTGTTCCCAGGTTCAAGTTGGGGGGGATCCCGACAGACAAGTTGGGGGTTTGTTTGTTTATTATTTGTAATGCGCCGAAATACCCTAAGGGGTAACAAGGCGCAGCAGATACAAGAATTTGCGAAACTTAGTTACAGACAGTAAAATATATACAGGTATGAACACAATAATAATGACAGTAAGCAGGAAATATATATATATATAGAGTTAACGGTTGTGTATCCAGTATGTCCGAGTGACAGGTGGGAGGCGCGGAAACCTAGCTCAGTATGTTTAGACAATGGCTGTCTTCAGGCAAGACATCAACTTGGAGCGGAAGTTTTGGTAGGGTAAGTCCATTCTAAGAGTGGGTGGTAGGGAGTTCCAAAGTTTGGCTGCTTTCACTGGGAAGCTATTACCTCCTATAGTTGAGCGTTTGTAAGTAGGTTATCCGCGCTACGAGAGAAGTTCTAAAGTTATTAGTTTGAACATGCGCCGCTTGTTCACGCCCGTTCCCGACCCATGCCTGTCCGCCCTGGGAAGCCCACTACCTCTACAGAGCCTTCCCCACCGAAGCCGCCGCATCATTCGGCAAGAGCCCCAGTGCGCAACAAGCAAAAGCACGAGACGTGGGCTGGCCTCAAAGCTACCCACTAACACGAATAAAACGAGACATAATCGACTTTTTGACCCGCTTCATTCAAGGTTTTAACATGGAACATAAGAGGGGGTAACATCCTGATCAAAACCAGAAAAATCCTGCAGTACTTGAGAAGGCATGAGATCGACATAGCCATGCTTCAAGAAACACATCTACCACCTGGAAAAGAACACCTGGGCCAGAAGCTGGGGCTGCCACAGGTTTATTCGTCGTACTCCAGAGTCGTCGCTATCCTTATCCATAGGAGAACAAACTTACGGCTATTCCACTCCAAAAATGAAACCCAAGGCAGAGCTATTCTAGTGAGTGGCACAGTAGCTGGCCAAAGCATAACCCTTGTCAACTCCTACGCTCCGAACATAGACGGCCCAGACAATTTTGGTTGGGTACTAACACAGCTCTCCGCCCAGGCTCAGTCTACATAATTTGGGGGGGCGATATGAACACAGTGCTCGAAGCGGCGAAAGACAGATGGAGAACTACGCCACAGCCCATGTCCAAAGCCTGTCTTCAAATTAAAGAAATATGCAGGGCATTTGATCTGAAGGACGCATGGAGAGCAGCCAATGGAGAGCGACAAGACTACACCTTTCATTCGGCAGTACATAACACGAGCTCCAGGATCGACTTCTTTTTCATCTCTGCACAGGGCCCGCTGGTGAGCGATTCCTGCTGTATCCTTCCAAGAACTCTATCCAATCACTCCCCGATAAGCCTCAATCTCAATCCAGCTAACCCTAAATCCCCACTACAGCGCTGGCGTTTCAAAAGCGGTTCCATGCGAGATGAGGTATTCGCGGCCGAACTGAGAGAGGAAATCGATGCGTTCCTGGAAGTCAACACAGGGTCAGTCTCCTCAGCCGGCACAGTCTGGGGAAACGTTGAAATGTTTCACTAGGGGAGTTTGCATCGCTAAGGAGAATGGTATTCTTAAGCTCCTTAGACGTGAGCTGGAAACCAGCGAAAGGCGCCTTAAGGACCTGGAACGTCAAATCATAAGCACAGGCGACCACAAAATAAAAGCGGCCTTGAAAGAGGAACTTCAGACATTTAATAACACAGCGGAACGAGAATTAAAATTTCTAGCCCGTAACAACCAAATCAGACAGTATGGTGAAGGCCAAAAACCTGCTGCCCTTCTGGCAAACCTGATAAGAGCAAATAACAAGGTACCCCCTATAGAAGGCATACGCTCCAAACAGGGTAGGATAATTCACACAGACGAAGGAATGGCAGAGGAATTCAGGCTTTTCTACCAAGACCTTTACAGCACAAAACATAATAGTGACTCAAATTCCCTACTGGAGTATCTCGAAGACACAGAGCTGTACTGGGTCGAGAGCCAGCTGCGGGAACCACTCAATGAATTGATCACGCTAGAGGAGATCACAGAAGCCATCAGGACCCTTCCAAACTCCAAAGCACCTGGACCGGATGGCCTAACAGGGGAATTTTATAAAGCATTCGATAACACCCTTGCCCCGCTCCTAGCGGCAGTATACGAGGAGGCACTTGAAAAGAAGTCACTTCCCAATCCTTCTGTGCCGCTAACATTATCCTTTTACACAAACCCGGCAAGCCTCCAGAGGACTGCGCATCCTACCGTCCCATCTCCTTGCTTAACCTCGACAATAAAATTCTAGCAAAGATACTTGCAAACAGGTTGATGCCACTAATGCCCGCCTTGGTCCTGGCAGATCAGGCAGGGTTTATTCCGAGCCGCAACACGATCTTTGGGATCAGAAGAATGTTCGGCGTTATCGCAGCACTGGATCCCGCTCAGCAGGCAGTCACGGTTCTTCTCGATGCCGAGAAGACATTTGATTCGGCGGAGTGGCCCTTCCTGTTCGCAGTGCTCACCAGGATGGGGCTGGATGCCCGATTCATCAAACTAGTGTCCCTGCTTTACACCAATCCACAGGCTAACATCATTATGGGAACAGCGAAATCGGCCCCTGTGGAATTACAACGCGGAACCAGACAGGGTTGCCCACTTTCGGCGCTGATCTTTGCCCTGATAATGGAGCCCTTGGCGTCCAACCTTAGAGAATTGAGACAACAAAGAGGACTCATCATAGGACCACACAAGCTCATCACATCCCTATATGCAGATGACGTAGCACTGTTTGTGCGCGACCCCGAAGAAAACCTGAATCCAGTAATGAGAGAAGTCATTAAATTTGGAGCAGCCTCAGGTTTGAAAATCAATCAGTCAAAATCCATCATATTCCCACTGACCCCATCGACCAGGGCGTTTGCAGACGACTTTCAGTTCACATGGAAAAGATCCAAGGTCCGATACCTAGGGATTCAGATGGCACTCACCCACCAAGAGGTGTTCCGAGACAATTACGAAGATGTCACCAAATCCTTGCAAGAAAAAGTGGTACGATGGAAGTCCCTGCCATTGACTCTCTGGGGAAGAGCCTCCCTAGTTAAGATGGTGATACTACTGAAACTACTGTACTTATTAGCTAACATTCCCATACTACTGCCACAATCTTACCTGAAAAGACTGAAAAGCTTAGTTCTTGAATTACTATGGGCGGGCAAGGCGGCCAGAGTGGCGCACTCAACACTGTCTTCCGATGATGAGCGGGGGACTAGCCCTTCCAGATCTGGAGAAATACTTCTGGGCGGCACAAGCACAGTTCCTCAGCCATTGGTACAACACACAACCAGTCAGACGCCACGTGCAAGTGGAACGGGCCCTGGCGACACCCAACCTGTTGAGTGCTGTTATACTGGGCCAGACCCCGGTCCCCAAGAACACCATGAACATGAATGTGATGCTGTCGACGTACAAGATTTGGAAAACACTCGCCCAAAAATATGGAGTGCAAATGCGGTACTCTCCCCTTCTTCCTGCGAAATTCATACCAGGGGTGCCGCTGACATCCGAGAAAGTTTACCACCAATGGGTTGACAAGCTGAACATAAACTCCCTGGGAGATTTCTTCATTGAGGACAGTTTTATAACTCCACAACAGGCCAAACAGAGAGGCGGCAATAACGCACTTGACATTTTCATCTACTTTAGAACTCGATACACTCTGCAAACATTCCTGCCTGACTTTCCGAAACAACCACAAACCTGGCAGTTACTCCATAACACAATACAAGCACAGGGAAAAGGCGAACTGGTATCTACAAAGCAATTATCACTGACACGACCACCAGCAACTCCCGTGCAAAAACCAGATGGGAAAAGTCCCTACGTACATTCATCCCTGAGGAAGACTGGACCTTCATTCTGAGACAAACGCAGAAGATAGCTCTCAATTCACGCTTTAAGCTAATCCACTTTAATTTCCTTCACCAAACCTACTACATGCCAGCGAAAGCAAATAAACACCATCCTGAGGCATCTGCAACATGTGAAAGATGTGGGTCACCCTCGGCTGACTTTGCGCACCTCGCATGGGACTGCCCAAAACTGTCTCTATTCTGGAGCCAAGTTCTAGAGACAACAGCTACGATCGTGGGAGAAACCGTACAGCCCGCCCAGACAGCAGCCCTGCTTGGTATGACGAGGCTTCTGTCAGCAACAATAAAAAAATTGGCTGACCTGCTGTTGACTCTTGCCCGGAGGAGGATTGCCATGGCCTGGGGTCGAGGTCCCCAACCCCCCCACACTGTCACTGCTTGTCGCAGGGACATTCTGTATTGCCAAGATGTGGAAACAGACTTCATTAAACTGTTGCCCCTTCATGCCCGTCCGCCGGACATCTGGGGCCCCCTGGTAAACTTTCTGATGAACGAAGCAGAGGATGCCCCGTCCTCCCCAGAAATGGCCAGTTAGAACAGGAGGCCATTTTCAGCAGATCATTTGGCTTAATACCTACACCTCACTGGGACACCGAACTGGGGCGATGCAATACGCAGCACAATGTGCACTGAACTTCGGAGTGGGATGTCGGGGGGTTGGGGAGGGGCGGGGCGAGTGGGATTTGGCACAAGTTAAGTTCACCGTAATGTGGGTGCATAGTTGTATTATGTTGATATAAAAGCTAAAAAATAAAGGTTTAAAAAAAATATATATATCGGTCCCGACATCATGTCCTGTCTGGGGTGCGTAAACACGTTGATCAGAGCTGGGCTGCGTCCCCTGGTGGCTGAAAGGTTTCCTAAGAGCAGCTTTGCTGTAGATAGAATATCATAGATGAGGAATCCCAGGAACTAACTTCATTCAGAAAGAACATTACCTAGAGTTAAGTAATTTGTTTGTTAGTCAGTTAGTCTATGTTTATTCACTTAAATCCATCAAATAATCGTCCATTTTCAAATCTAGATAAGTTGCGAGCATATATATCTTTACATATGTAAATCAAAAGTCAAATACTAAAAAATGATAAAGCCTCTTAGTATACTGATAATCCATTATGTGGATGAAACTGATATCCAGTTGCCTGCATCCTTGAGAATGGTCTGCCTTGGGTTGGAGAAGCTATATATAAAATAACACTGCCCTGTAAAACAGACAATTTTCTGCAGCGATGGCTACTGGGTGGTGCTGTGGTGTGAGAGACATGGCTCAAAAGACTTATTCCACTTGGTGCAGTGCATACATATAATTAAAAATATGTCCAGTATGCATAATGTTAAAAGTATAAAACAGAACGTTGTGAAAAGATCTTGATACTCACTCAATATCCCAAGTTAAAAGTCAATTATAAAAATGTACCCATGGCTCTAAGGTCCTTCGTTAGGAGCATAAAATCAAGTCTTCTCTTCACTGATGTCCATTTAGGGACCTAAGTACTTCTTAACTAGTCAAACCTGGGACAAAATAAAAAGAGATGCATGCGAGTCCCCAAAGATTTCCAGTCATAGAGACATCTCTTATAGTTTACTTTTAAGTTTTTCATTTGTGCTGCTATTTCACATGGGCGTTGTTGGGAAAGCCTTACCTTTTTTTTCCAACGTCCAACTGGTGCTCTTCACCTGACGAAGGCATGGTCTGTAGCCCAACTGCTAGTTAAGTGGTTTTATGCATTTCTCCTATACAATTGGGAGGGGGCAACTACATTTCTTATTTATCAAGTTTTCAGCAACAATTGATTGGGAATCCTTAAATGTGTTCTCCCCTCAACGGAATGGCCAAGTGTGCCTAGCACTTCTTTTATAAAGGGAAAACTGGCAAAAAGATTGCCAAACATTTTCCCTACGATCTCATTCTGATATTTTGCATCAGTAAGGCTGCTAGGTTAGTCATGTAAACTATTTCTTTCCTCCTACATCATCTTTCAATATAATACACTGCATGTATGGAAACAGTTGTATAGGTTCAACAAATGACTATTCTGTCAGATTTTAAAGATATATCGGTTGTACTCTAATTTCATGGCAGTATTTTTGTGTACAAAACTCAGCCTTTTTGTAAAATTGTAGAATATTTTGTATTGCTTGAATTGCACATTGAATAATCATTGCTTCCTTTTTTCTTTTTTTAAATGATTTTCTTAACAATACAAGGAATTCATCAATTTCCTAAAATATACAGAAATCAATATTCATGATTACTATTTTAAATAAAACTCCTACTATTTCAACAATGAATTCACAGTAGATCAAGTCTTTTTTAAATCACAACATTATCTGAATTATTTTTGCTTCAGTGCTCCTGTTTAGGTGCCCCTGTCTAGAGCATATGTCAGTTTATATGTAATAGTTGGCTCAATAGAGGTTCTCAATATTGTACTGTCTTGAGTTGAGAGTAGAAAGGAAAGACATGGGACAGTTGGAGTACCATTTAATTTTTAATGTTTTTATTTTGAGTAATTGTGACCACTGGACCAAGGATAATGTGGCATGCACAGAAGAAAGTGTCAACAATAAACGTGGTCACCAACACCAATAGACTAATGGAATATTGAGATAATGATTGACAGGAATGAGTGCAGCAAAGGAGGCAAAAGAAGCCCACTAAGGACTGCTGAAAGAGAGAGGGGGCCTTCTTAGTCTCTCATGTAGTCCTCCCCCCAGTGTGATTTCAATTACATTCCCATCTACAACAAATGAAGAGATTTTCTTTGGTTCCGGACTTGTCTTCCAATTACATAGGCAAAGGGCGATGGGAGGCAGCCCAGCCTCTCTTAAAAACATTTTTTTTTAAAGTCCATCTTCCCCACACATTGCTCAGTCACCCAGCAACACCCAGCCAAATGTCTGGGTGGTAGCCACATCAAGGGGAAACAAACTTCCACTGTTTCCTGTAGAACTCCTGATTGATGTGGAAGCCTGGATTTTGATGTCGCAGCCTCTGGCAGATGTTCCTTCTGTTCTTCAGGAACATCAGTAATACCGTTTTTCAGAAACAGATGATCGCAATTATCCCTTCAACAACAGCAACAGTAACAGCTAATCGATCACTGCAACAGCTGCATGTCCTCCCACCGAACCTCCCAAAAATACCTCTGAGGTGTTCTTGGAAACTGTGTCCTTAGTGCCCATGCCTTCAGTGTCCTCATCCCATTCCTACAGACCTCAATTGGATTAATTTCATTAGCCTATCTCACAAACCTGTGCGATCGAATGCTAGATGTCAGGAAATTAGGCGATGCGGCGGCATGATCAGGTTACTGCTTAGTTTACTATATTACTATATTGAGGTGAGGCCGTAGAACGTCGGAGCACACCACAATGCTCCGTTGGCCACCTCCTCGCCACGCCACCATATCCCCCATCATGCCTGCTGGTGACTGCTTGCAGCACATCGTTTAGTGTCTATGTATGTGCCTGCATATTAAGAATCTGCTATAAATAAGGGTGTGTATTATAGGAACTTTAAGTTGATTTCTGGGGCACGAGCATTTGCACCACAGCAGAAATTGCCTCGATGTACATATCTGTCACTTCAAGGTATTTTTGCTCAATGTCCCTTTTTTCCACTTTGCAATATACCATTGCACTGATACAGAGTTTGTCAGTGTTTAACAGGAACGCTATTGGCACGCTGAAAGTGCCTGAAGTTACACAAAACCGAGAATGTGACGTATTATAGATAGAAATGTTCACAGTTTAGTGTTGGTTGGTAACGCTGTGACTGATCGTGTGAATTATTGTCGTGTATTATTTCAATGTGTACTTGGAGGCAAGGAGAGGGCTACTCTTGATAGGCACTGCAGGTTTGTGCACTAGGCTGTGCAGTATTATGGGTATTTTCCATAGTTGTGTCCAATAACATTTTGCCACAAGTCATGTTCATACTGTGGTCAAGCAAGTCAAAATGGCAATTGTTCGTGTTGGTTTTCAAAATTCGTTTCGATAAATGCCCTACTACGTACTGTCTTTGCTTTTCTATTTGTGATTACCAACTTTATACACATTTTTCTGTGTGCTAAAGTGACATGTTTGTACTCTTTTCGTAATAGCACCTCTCCCTTCCATCCTTGGTTTGGAAAAAAGATTTTCATCCAATCATATTATGTTTTTTTTTTAAATATAGACAACCTCCTGTCAGTGAGAGCCATTGGATGGGGTTGCTTCAGGATATGCTAGATATGCAGCAGAACGTATACAAGTGTTTGAATCCCGATGCATGTTATGAGGTAATTTCTTCTTTTTCTTTACATTACATGTCCACTCAATATTGACTGCACTAGGGGCATCAGAACCTTATTACTATATCCAGTTAGTCTTTTCACTTGTTTTAATCCCACAGAAAATTGAACTAATTCAGGGAAGTGTGTGAGTACTTGTAAAGTCATTGGATGATACCTGAGAATGTTATTTTGCATTGGGTAGGTATTTCATTTTGCTCACATGTGGCTCAAGTGATCTCGCCTTTGGGAAACAGATTTCAGAAGCATTTGGAGACATGTTGAAAAGGTGTTGCTGCTTTTTGAACTGAGAACCTGCTGGTTTGCACTTGCCTATTGCCTTTTTTGTTTCAAACATCGTATTAGATATACATGGATCTAAAATAATGCAACTATTTTGTTTGAAAATACTTGAACCGAGTAATTCAAGGTAGTCAAAATGATGTAATATAGTTATTGTGAGTTTTTTAAATTTTAAATTCAACTTTTTGGGGAACAATACATTCTTTATTCTTGGGTCCATTCACAGCCCTATTCCTATTCACGGGACATGTCAATTTCCTGCACCCCTTATTTGTGGTTATAGGTGGAGCGCATGGTTTTAGCTGTTTACACAGCACTCTTTGCAACATTACATCAATCTGTCTAGTCTGCCATGTTGTCAACTTATTTATTTTATTTTTATACAGGAGGTACAATGCTGTTTTGATCACAAAAAGTATGTACAATTGATAAGAAATCAGATTTGAAGCAGTGAGCTTCTTACAATGGTGTGAGTTTGAGGGACATTCTGACCCGGTTTTGGAGGGAAGTAAATGTAACAGACGACACATAAGTAGACATACAATTGTACGTTCTTTTGTGATCAAAAGAGCATTGTCCCTCCTGTACATAAATAAATAAACTGACTCGCATGTCCTCGGAAATGAAAAATAGACCCATCTCTTGGTGTTGGTTTCTTGCTCGTGTGGGTTGAGGTGGGCAGCCTATATTGTACAAGCTTTGTGGTTTCTTAGAATAGAAACGTGTAACAGCAGGGGACAGGGCCGGTCTTACAACAGATTGCACACCAGGTGGGAAGCATCGTTGGGCCCCTCCATCCCACGACCTGTGATCTCATTCATGTGTCATGGGCTGAGCAGCGGAAGTGGGGACTATGAGTTAACAAAATTGTCAATGCTGGCATCTGCTGAATTTCATGAACCTCAGAAAACAGCAATAAGAGGGTCAAACCCGAACAGGCCTGGTTATGTTAGTCTGCTTTTGCTTTTCATTTTTAGTAACAATGACCAGTTTGCTGCTGTGACTCAGGTCAGAGAATTGAGAATTTCAGATCTACACTAATGTTATTCGTATGACCTCAAACATTTAGCCACTCTTAAAAGGTGAAGAACTGGTCTTGAACAGTGTTACTCAAACCTCCAAGAACAAGCACCAGCAACATACCCACCGATAGCTGTACAAGCCCGTCTATCTCGCCATTAAATACATGCATTTATGCAATATGTAGTGCATCAAATATTTCACGGGAAGTTAAATATATTTAGGAGGGACACACGTAAACAATATCACTACTCCAAGTGAGTGGTAAAGTCTACTTTAAACATATGCAGAGAGTTAACATGCATGTACAATTCAACATAGCTCCCAATGTTAATGTTGGAGAGGTGGCGTTCTAAAAGTATGAGATTACAATGTGGACTTTACATTGAAACACACTGCAGTGCATTACCGCGGAAGAGAAATGGCAGTTCGAGTATTGGGGTTTGTTTCGCTCATGCTTGTGAACTCTCCAAATTCATTTTAGCTCCCGACAGCACCATAAAACTGTAAGATCGCAAAGGAAAACGATGTCTACCATCCCAACATAAAAACAAAAACAATCAAATGCTTAAAGGGTGGAAGATGACCTTTTCTTGGGACTCATTAAGTTTACTTTTTGCAAATTACTAGTCGCGTGCTGCTTGAATAACAGCGGCTCTTGCACATTGTGCAGTGTATAGACGAATTTCATTTGAAGGGACTTGGAGTACTGCGGGTATCAGGGGTAGCATCTCCAGTGTACCCCAAGCATAGTGCGCTTTGCCCTCTACCCTCACCCCCCAGCTTTGCAGCCCTGCGCTTTTTCACATTCTCTATTATGGTAAAGAACATTGTGCCGAGCTTGGGAGAGAAATGAACTATGCAGAAGGAGCTGCCTCCCCAGGGTGTGTTTAGCTGCTGGTGTATCAAATGCAGAAATGGGTGGCATCAAGAGCCCCACGCTGTGAAACATCTTTTGCGCACTGGTTGGTCGCACGACAGAAAGTGTGAGCAGGTGATTCCCCAACACTTGAATCATTCTTTAGAGACCTGGCTTTGATTAATGTGGTGTTAGCTAGTCATGGCCATATCCCAACGTTTGTGTTAAAGGAGATCGGAAGCTGCACCGTGCAGGGTATTTTAAAGGCCATGAATTGATGCTACTGCATGTCGCCACCAATGGAACAAAGAAAGTGAAGCATACATCCTACATGTCTGGGTATTTGCATTATACGGAAGACGGGCCAACCATCCACGGAGATGGTTTCTACTTTAGTTGCTGAGTCGCTTTCCCAAGCCAGCTGCTGTGCAGACTTCGCTCAGTTTTTGGTCCAGCTCCTGCATCCGTCCTTCACACCATCATTCACAAGGCGCGTTCGTGTAGGTGTTTGTTTATCTCGTTAGACTAGCGTGATTACTATTCCAAACAAAAGAAGCACAACGACAAAGAAGAGTATAAGACAAGTCTGAGCGAACATTGATATGTATGAAACTCTTGCACTAAAATAAAGTCAGCACTGCATGGCCAGGAAAGAGGGAACGACGAACAATATGCTCGGGAGCGGAACTAGGGGGGCGTAGTAACCCCCAAACTGGCCCAAGCATGGTACCGGCCCCCAGGGCCTTGGCCCTCGAAGTGATTTTGGCCCGGCCAATGGAATGACCAATCCAACCCTGCTGGAACGTGCAACTGTCTAAGATCTGCTGACGGTGACACTCTGCCCAGGTCTTCCGAGAACCGGCCTTTTGATCTCCTGAGGAGAGTCCACCACCAGCGGTCACTTCCTTTTTCAGAACTACTTGAGCATTGACAAAAGTGTCTAGCTTTGTGGCCTCCAGAGGCTGTTCTTGGATGGCCCAGTCATCTCCGCAATACCATTTTAAAATAAATAAAACGCCTATTCAGCAATATGCCTCACCTGCGAGGACGAGAGCAGGAGGAAAGAAGTGTGCTTGCCTCGGCAGGCTGTAGTTACTGCCGGGTTTCCTGAAACAAGGCCAATCAATGAGGGCAGGATGCAGAAACTGTTTGTATTTGCTGATTCTGCTGCTGCTTGGCAGTGTGTGCTTGTGATGGGAATAACTTCAGGATTTAGTGACCCACTCGCTCCTCTTTTCTGCAATGACCGGGGCCGACAACACCATCAGCCCCAATCGATCCACACTTCAGTGTCAGTGCGCGCCCATAGCCTTGAGGAGGGCACATGGCACGTGCGCCCATGGGCCTGGCTGGCGCCAGCAGCGCCGGCGCCACCCGGGGCCGGGGGAAGGTAATAAAGCAACAAATGTTGCTAATTTATTTGCCAATTGCCCTGCCTTGCCTGAGGGCCGAGGCCAGGCCTGTTTCTTGGCCCGGACGAGGCGGGCAACTGCCCGGGGCGCAATAGCCACGGGGAACGCAATTGCCCCGGTCCCTGGAGCCTCTGGGGGGGATGGAATACCCCAGTTTGTGGGGCGGCGCATTGACGTGGGGAAAGTTCCGCAGGTCAGGTCCTGGCGCTGCCCTTTCCGACTGTAATGTCACGTAGTACAAAAGTACTACGTGACATTACAGAAGTCAGAGGCTCCCTCTGACCACTTTTGCGTCACTTGGGGTGGGGGCATAAGCACACCAATAAAAACACTTTAGGTCCCACTGCAGCTAAGACCAGCCCCTTCCATCACAATGCAGGCAGGAAACTTCTAATGGTTGCCCATTAGTCACTAAATGGTTTTGTGCTGGCATTGAGATGGGAGGGGAGGTGCAGTGGGCTGTGGGGAGTGTGCGTGCCTTGCAGGGACGCACCGTGGGCCCCAACCCGTTTGGGCCCATGGTGCGTCCCTGCAAGCCCAGAAAATGGCCAAAATAATAGTTTAAAGCAGCGCTATTTCTTTCATGCTGCTTCTTTTCCAAACTATATATCAATTACACTTTAAACCACTTCCATGGCACTGGTGATGAGTTACTTCACTATGCGGATAATAGTTTTGACCAGTGTTGCTGAGTAAATATTCTTTAAGCTACGAACCAGTTTATTTATTTATTTATTTAATGTTTGTCGGGTACATGGAGATGGATAATTTATTTATTTTTGCAATGTTTGTCGGATACCTGTATCCGACACACATTGCATAAATAATTAAATATGCAGGTACCCGACAAACATTGCATGAATAAATAAACTAAATAATCCTGGTCCATGTTTCCTTACAACAGTCAAGACTTTCCTGTATCAAAGCATAACCCTTGATTCCCATTCAAAGAATGTTAAAGTGATTATTTATTGGGTTCAGGTGTCTCCCTTTCATTGCCCTTTTGGCTTAGGTTGCCTCCAAACCACCTTCAGCATCTTGTGTTCTTTGTTGGTTGTATATACTGCATCCTGTGCCATATTCATGGTCTCTTGCTTGGTGTGCCCAGTCCTCATTATCTGCAGCCCAAGTGGGACTGGGGCATAAAATTGTCTTGGGCACCAGTGAAAAAGTGGCCCACCGTTGCAAATGGCAATTCATTCCTTGTGTTTGACTTTGGGTAGGAGTTCCTTAACGGTATAGTTTGGGAATGGCGCGCAGGGTGCAGTGGGAGTGGTGCGCAGGGTGTGTTGGGAGTGGTGCGCGGGGTGCGGCAGGAGTGGAGCGCGGGGTGCGGTGGGAGTGGCGCATGGGATGGGGTGCGGGGGGGCGCATTCCTAGTGTTTCGATCTGGGCACCAAATGGAGTAGAAACTGCCCTGGCCGAGGCCACAGCCTGCAGTAGTTCCAGTGGTAGAATACACGTGTAACACGTTAGTTTCCTAACATTATAAAAATGAACAGGCACATTCACTTTTATAATGTTAGGAAATGAACGTGTTACACATGTATTCTAGCACTGCCCTGCCTGAGGGCCGAGGCTGCATCTTGCAGCAGTGCAAGTGGTAGAATACATGTGTAACACGTTGATTTCCTAACATTACAAAAAAATGAACAGGCACATTCATTTTTATATTCTAGCACTGTGGACTGCTGGTGCAGCGCCCTTTAGAGGCTGACTGACGTCAGGCAGCCGCCTGGGCTGCCTGACGCAAAGACCGGCCTTGGCAGGGGATTTCTGTCTCTATAATTATGTTTAGCTTCACTCTGTTATTTTTAGAGTTTGCTAAGGAATCTGGGGGATATTTCAAAAGATAGTAAGTCTGCTGCATACAGAAAATGTCAGTCATATACAGAATGTAGTTGAGTGACTGCACATCCACACAATGTAGAAGAATATACAACTGAGCATTATCAGTTCATAACCACATATCACGTCACATAACATTTCCAGGAGTGAGATATTACTTTTGAACTTAATTCCTTAAGGACAATGAACATTGGACATTTTTATTTGCATTCTTTATTTATACTTGGCAGACACAATCAGCAATAAAATAGTACAATAATAATGATTACAGGACTTGGCATTATACAGTAGTTTTAGTATCTGTATCAGTATTGTCTCTAATCCTCTTTAGCCAATGGTATCCCCTTGTGTCTCCCCCAGAGTCTTCGCTATTTTGTTTTACCTTGGGGTAGTTATGCAGGACAGTGGCTTTGTGCTAGAAACATGCGAAACTCATACGAAACTCACACCAGTATCTCTGGGCGTAGACTTCGCCGATAACATTTCGATAAACATTTCTTCACAGTAATTTGCTCATGCTAATTCTTTTAGCCAATCCTCCTCTTGCGGGCACTAGGATCCTTCCACTTCTTCAGAATGCATCGTTTAGAAAGTATGCGTCACATGTCGAGGAAGGCCCTCTTTCATCTTTCCGGGACAGTATTCCAAATCCAAAACGACCAATATTTCTTGTGGTCGGTCTATCACTTTATATAGTGTATAATCCTTTTTTTTTTTTGTATTTTCATTTTGATTGTGTTCCAGCCGAATAATTGACTTTTCACAAACCAAACAACATAATATCCAAAAACACAATACAAATTCATCTTATTATAAACACAGTTGCATACAAAAATACATCTATTGTTGTTTAGATAAAATAGTAAAAAAATAAAATTCACTTTACATGTCCACGCTATTCATTACATTTCATTAACCAGAGTTTACCCCGGGAATAATTTACAAGCCACCAGTGCTTACCAAGTCACTGAACCCCATTTACTAATTGTAACTAAGCTCCACAGTTGACCAATACTAGTATTATGGTTTTCTAAAGCCCAATGTTTGTAATACTCTTAAAAACATATCTAGTGAGCTGAACTTCATGTCCCGCAATTAATCTCTCCCAAAACATCTCAGAAGAAAGGCTGTCCTCCTGGGCCACAAAGCAACCCAAAAATCTAACTCTCTTCTCCCATGTGTGTAGTACACTTGACCCCAGAATTCCATTAGCTTAAAGAAGCTCCACAATATATGCAAATAACCAGCATTTTCATGTTTACATCGCAGGCATCTTAGTCTGGATATATTGTTTTAAGCTTATCTTGCGTTTAATTCAGCCCATTTAATATCTTAAACTGAATCTGTTTAAACCTTGTATTCATTGATAGAGACCCAGTCAGAGAAAACATTTTCACCCAGATTTCATCTTTAATATCTACATCCATTTCCCCAGCCCATTTCTCTCTTGCTTTAGTTACCATTACTGAAATGCTATTATAAGGCATGAATTGACACTTACCTCTTGGCTCTCTAGATATCATTGGAGGCAACTCTCTTAAATTTGTAGTACCTCCCCGTAATTCCCTATATGTCTATGTGGGCTCAATGATGATAGATGGTTGTTCCACTTCAGTGAATGCATACATACAGAAGATGCTTTCACTCCTCAATGAAATTGATTCCACCGAAGAACTCATTAATCGTTCCTGTAATGTTAAAAAAACCTCTTTAGATTTGACTAGCGATGTACAGTTGACCTTATAAGGACATATAGCTTATTTAAAAGATAAGAAGGAGACCCCAGGAGGAGCAGGAGCTCCACACGCAGCCGGAGCTGCAAGCATCCTTGCACCTACCTTGGTGTTCCATGTAGGTAGGCTGCCTACCTACAATATCCAGGATCGATTGGAAAACAAGATTACTCTTTGCGCATCCCGCGCGGTAATCTCTTTTTACCCCAGACATCAGCCTGCTTCATCATCCGCCTTCAACAAATGCACAGAATTTCACGTGCAAATCGAGAGAAAAGTGCTTTTAAATTGCCCGCCATTGCCCTACACGAGGAAGGCTTCTGTTTAAAGATGGCCGCCCTGCCTCCCTATCCACCACAAAATGGCCCAGCCAGCCCACCGTGCTTTTGATTGGCTGCAGCTGTTCTGAAAGCAGCCAACCATACACCGGAGGCGAGAGCCGGCCCACCTCCCGAAAGGCCCGCGAACGCAAGGCCATTGCCTGTCCCAGCCTGTCCTGAGCCGTCCCGACCGTCGGCAATACACGCTGCCCGACCAGCCCCTCACCTTGTAAGTAAGTGAGCGCTTGCCATCAATACCTCCAATTTACACAGTGTGAACTGCGCATCCGCTATCCCCAACCACTCCTTACGAACACTAAGAGCCCTGTGGCACTACGCCCACCCCCAACCCACCGACTCTCTCGAGACTTGATCCGTTTCATACTCCGCCTTCAGGCAGAGTTATTCCGCCACGCGCACTATGGAAGTACTGTGTGAAATATGATGTTGTTGATTCCAGTACTCAGCTCTCGAAGTCTATATGCACCCCTCTGTTCTCATATTGCTATCACTCATATATGATTTTCGACTCGTGATGCTCCAGTGCCCCACCGCTCCTGCTGAAATATGCTTTCCTATACCCATTGTGATTCTCGAATCTAGCTGTCCTAGTGCCCCACCGCATGTTACATCGCCTCTGCCTGCTAATGTGCGGCGTGCAATACTCAGTCTGCTATTTTCAGTTGTGTGTCGCATGGTCGCCATCAAACTTCATTTGATAGTGTTGTGCATCATGGTCACTAACTGACCACTATAATTGTGTTGTGCCTTAGGGTCGCTATCAGACCACGTTAATTGTATTGTGCCTTATGGTCACTAACTGACCACATTGATTGTGTTGCGCCTTATGGTCACTAACAGACCACTATAA
Organism: Ambystoma mexicanum; assembly: GCF_040938575.1. Classification (NCBI taxonomy): domain Eukaryota; kingdom Metazoa; phylum Chordata; class Amphibia; order Caudata; family Ambystomatidae; genus Ambystoma; species Ambystoma mexicanum. Next base: position 412,242,427 of record NC_090927.1, read on the forward strand.
TTGTGTTGTGCCTCATGGTCGCTAACAGACTACTTTGATTGTATTTTGCCTTATGGTCGCTATTAGACCACTTTAACTGTATTGTGCCTTACGGTCGCCAACAGTCAACATCTGATTGTGCCAGGAACAAGCCTAAACCTCGCTAGTGCTTTAACTCTGAATCTAGTGTTACAGCCTGTAAACCCAAGGGCTTACACGCATTAGCATAGCCAATAACCTCCACCATCCCCACAGTAGCCCACCTGAATCCATATCTGAATAATGCCAGCCTGGCTAGTACTCATCATGCTACCCTTCTGCATCATGCCTGATTGCACGCCTTGTAGCAGAAATAGTTATATCTCTTCTAGCAATGGACTTGCCAAGCTTGGCTGTCCCAGACACTACCCCGTGCCATGCCCCACACCCTTCCTGCCCTCCCTGCCTCCATTCCCCTATAGAGCACACACAGTCCACAGTACTAAAATCAGTATTACCCGAGGTAACTCTCCACCTAACCTCATCACAGATGACCATTCTGACAATATCCAGAACCCACCTAAGACACTAGATAAGCGTCCTACAGCCCACCCTAACCTCATGACCCGCAACGACAGACTAGGCTATAGACTTGCCACGCTACTTAACAAAATGACCAACAACCCTACAACCAAAGTCCCTAACAAAAATATCTCTGCAAATACTATGCCTCTTAAAGGTGCCCTACTTAATGTTAGATCCCTTGTGGCACACCCCATAGAAATTGCCGACATTATTCGTTCAGCAAACTTGTATTTCCTTGCCACTACTGAAACCTGGCATCATGCCGCAGCAGGTCCCTCTCTAACCCTTGCGGTTCCGGACAATTACTCCATCCTCAGGGCCGACAGACCTAATGCCCGTGGAGGAGGTGTAGCACTCATATTCAAATCCTCGCTTGACATTAGATCCGTTACGTCCCTTCCTCTAAACTCATGTGAACACCTATCCGTTAAAATTCAAACCACTCCTAAAAATACCATTTCCTTGGAACTAATATATAGACCCCCTGGTCCCATAGGTTCCTTCGAGGAAGATATAACCTCCCTCATAGAGGAAAAATCTAAACCCTCATCACAGAATATTATTCTAGGTGATTTTAACTTAAGATACAACGACCCTCACGACATTCCAGCATCCTCCCTTGCTAATGCCCTTTGCGAACAGAACTACATTCAACTTAACTCTCTACCCACACATCAGAAAGGCAGAACCTTAGACTGGCTCGCTGCCCATAACTGCAACATTATCTGCAAGGACCCCCCAACCACTCATTTGGACAGATCACCTCCTACTCTCATTTGACATTAGCACTAATAACCCCCTCCATATACAGTGCCCACCTGCACCAGCATGTCTGACGAGAAATAAGCGGAACATCACCGCGGAAGCCCTCATCCCACTGGTTCTACCCACGCTAAATATGAACCCCAATTCATCGGACCCTAACTTATTAGTAGACATCTACAATGACGCCATGACCAAAGCTATCGACCTTGTTGCCCCTCTAAAACTACGTAGAGGTAAACCTAAAGCTCACCTTAACGCCTGGTACACACCAGAACTTAAAATACTAAGAAAAAGTCCAAATTGGAAGCCATCTGGAAAATGAACCCGACAGAGGAACACAAAACTAATCTTACTAATGCATCCTCCTATTATAAAAAAGAAATAATTCGCACAAAAAAGGAAGCCTACAATATAAGAATAAGTAATGCTAGTTCCAGCACCAAAGAATTATTCACCATCCTGAAAGAGCTAGAAAATCCCAATCCACCCACGGACATGTCCGTGAAGGACCAACGCTGGTGCACTAACATCCAAGATGCCCTTGCGAACAAAATTATCGGCCTCCAAACAAAAATTGAAAATAAGAACAACTCTCCAACAGCAGCCCCACACCTAACCTCCCTAATCTCAGCCTACCCATCACCCCCAACACTAACCATGGCTTCACCTTCAAAAAAGTAACCGCATTAGAAGTGCAAAAAATTATAACCTCCCTCAAACCCTCAAACTGCAAAGGGGACAGCTTCCCTGCACAGATCATAAAAGATGCAGCTAGAGACCTCGCCCCCTTCATTTCTAAGCTCATAAATGTGTCATTCTTTACTAACTCGGTACCCACTAATTTAAAACAGTCATGGGTCCTCCCGCTATTAAAAAAACAAACTTTGGACCCAGCCATCCCTACAAATTACAGGCCTATCACAACTGTTCCATTTCTGTTAAAAATCCTCGACAGAGTGGCTTACCTGCAAATTCAGCATTACCTAGAGTCCAACCAATTACTCGGACTACGTCAGTCTGGCTTCCGGCCTCAACATGGAACAGAAACTGCCCTTGTTGATCTTAAAAGTCAGATTGACGAAATTAAAGACAAGGGCAAGGCTGCCATCTTACTCCTCTTAGATCTCTCAGCAGCCTTCGACCTGGTCGACCATAAGATACTCTGTAACCACCTCTCTTCTGCCGCCCATTTCTCGCCTTCTGCTGTCTCGTGGATACAGTTCTTCCTTGCCAACAGAACCATGAGAGTCTTCTCTCCAGTGGCAGCAGCAGGCCCTATCCCTATCACATGCGGTGTCCCACAAGGCTCATGTGTTTCACCGACACTATACAACATATTTACAAAGCCCCTCTTTGATAAATTGGACCGCCTGGGTGTCACCTACACAAACTATGCGGATGACACCCAGATACTCCTCACCATCTCGGGCAACTACAATTCTGATGTTGCCAGGATTAATGAAATCTTCTCTGTCATTCAGGCATGGATGGCCACACACGGCCTCTGCCTGAATGACGAGGAGACCGAACTGCTCATTGTTGGCGCACCAAACAACCTACAAAAACTAAGCCCTAACTACTCCAATATAATAATTGATGGCAATACAATCCCGATCGCCAAAAGTGTGAAAACACTTGGCTTCTATCTCGATGCCAATATAAACCTCTCTAAACAAGTCAACTTGATCGCCTCAACCACTGCATATACAGGAAAACTAATCAGAGCCTGCAGACCATTTCTTTCCCCTAACAGTTGCCTCACGCTAGCCAGAGCTCTTATACAATCTAAGCTAGACTACTGCAATAGCCTCTATTTAGGTGCCAACCAAGCGATAATCGGCAAACTCCAAGTCATTCAAAATAATGCGCTACCAGCAGCGTTAAACATTCGTAGGCGTGAGCATATCTCTGCCACCAGAACTACATGCAAATGGCTCACCATCCAACATAAAATCGACCTACAATCCCTCTGCCTCACCTACAAAGCTCTCAACCATCTAGCCCCCCCTTACCTTACTAACAAATTCACCATGAGAACATCCATTAGAACCACAAGATCGTCCAATACCCTATGTCTTACAGTACCCAGATTTGCCTCTAAAAGAGCCGGTGGCTCAAGCTTTACTGTCCTCGCCGCCCAACTCTGGAATACCTTGCCTCTGAATATTAAGACGTCCAAATCCTTCCAGTCGTTCAGGAAACATTCCATTGGGTGGCTCCTGACAAAAAGTCAACCTTAAGTTAGACTCAGCTATAAACTGTACATATTGCACATGTCTTATTTTGTCATCATGGGTGGCCATCACATCCATTGTCTGTATATGTTGTATATACTTGCTGCCGTACTATTACTGTGATTCTATGTACTATGCCTGTAACCTGTACTAAGCGCCCCTATAGTTTGGGTCCGGAGCGCTATAGAAATAATAAACATAAACATATGCTAGGTTTCCCGGGATAAAGCGTCAACTTAGTACCTACCTAAAATGCTTCCCATGCAACAAAGCAAAAGCACTTTGCATGTGATTTTTGCCTTAAATCAATTTGCTACTGGAGAACATACTAAAAATTGGGCCTTTTAAGGATTCACAGACTTCTATGACTGTCGTTTCTGCAAAAAACTAAATGTCTTGAAACATTGTGGCATTGAATAATTGACTGTCCTGTCCGTAACCTCTTTTGGTCTAGACTGATGTTATGTGAGAACATCGTGTTTTTAATCTTATCAAGTCACAAGTGTTGTAGTTGCATTGAAATTTGATGAATGGATTTATCTTATTTTTTTTCACTTTCATGCTTTTTTTGTTAATCAAATTGCCTATTAGTGATGTGTTTTAATATAGGATTTTAGTACTTTAATGTTCAATCTAAAGTTTGAATTTGCAATTGTTTACATAATTTTTACTGTTTTCTTCTGTTTCTTGTTAATTTTGTGAAGGTTTGTAATAAACCAGATACAAATAAAAAATAAAAAAACTTTACTGAAAGGTTTCCCACAATCAATTTGTATAGGGAAACTAGTATTCTGCGACTGCCATATGAGTTGAATATACAGACCAATAATTCATTTTTGGGAGGCTCAATCGGGTAGCTTTCCCGCCACTTTGAGGGGCTGCCATCAACCTGTAAAACTGCATTATCTCTGTGGGTGTTTCCCTATGGCCTTCTTTCCAGCTTTTCATTGTTAAAAATGTCCCCTGGAAACAGGTCTCCTAATGTGTGGGTACCCCAGCTGTTCCTAGTGTGTGCAAAGTGTATTATCCCAGGTGGTGGGAGGTTTGGGAATCTCCATAATGGTAGTCATTTGTAATATGGGTGTTTTACACCTGTTTTTACGAATATAGACCTCTGTGCCACTAGTGTGGTTTTTCCAGGGTCATACGGACAGTCATCTTTGTATGAGACGTTCGGTAGTAGTGTTTTCAAGTCTGCATTATCAGTAGCTAAACGTTCTAGTTTAACATGTGACAGGGCACTTTTGGTGCCATAACAGTAGGTCGCAAACTGCTCTTGGGCAGCCATCCAGTTGATGTCAAAGTGTGGGCCAGGGAACCCACCCCCCTGTCATTCGGTAGATCCAATTCCTCCCATTTCTTATTGACTGCCCCAACGTGCCATAGGAATTGGGCAATGCACCATGTATTTCAATGAATTATCCCTTTCCAGGCCGTATGGGCACATTCACAAATAGATAGCATAGGACATTGTTAAGTGGTAGGTGGTACGGCCTGTTGTGCTCCGGATGTGACCATGATGGGTGAAGTGCTAGAAAGGAGACAGAGGAAGTGAGAAATAGAAGGAGGAAAGACTACTGAAATGGAGAAAAGGGAGTGCAAAGATTTGAGGGACTATGAGGAGAAGCACAAGAGGAATGAAGAGCTTCTGAGAACGCTATTTTATGGCCTGGGAAAACTAAGAGGTGTGGAAAAATGTCAAATGTCTGACACTACCTGGTTCGGCAGTGGCGAGGATGAGTCACAGAGCTGTTGAACAGGAGAGGCAGACCAAGACGCCACAGAGAAGGGCTGAATAAGAATGGCAAAGAGAAAGCACTGGGTGCTGTAGCCTCCTGGTTCGGAACAAGCAACACTGAGGCAAGTAGAGAGCAGAAAGGGGAGGAGAAGCTTTCAGACGCCAAATACCATGTGAACAGGACGAAGAGAGGCACCAACACAGGGAACAGCAACCAAGGCAAAACCATGGTGAGGCATGTGAGCCAGGTGATTTGAAAAAGTAACCAGAATGGCAGATGGCTGGAACAGAGAGGGAGAAAGTTCCCAGAGGCCAATGAAAATAGAATGTAAGAAGAAAGGGTCTGATGCCTGCAACCTAGAGAGAGTTCCTAAAGACTCTCGAAAGGTGAGTATAAGGAGAAAATAAGGATGAATGCTAGGTTCACCGATTTGGTGCATAATGTCAAGGAATCTGCTAAAGAGATCCTCCCCTACTCTTACGTCCTGTCCCCTTTCCTCCATACTGTATGGGCGTCCCTTCCAAGGGACGGGGGACAGAATCTTTTTCACCAGAAAAACCTTTTTCCCCTTTACATTTAGAGGCGTGCGGAGGCGCGTCCCTGGGAGGATGCGCTACCCTGACTCCGCCCTCCGGTGCCACACCTCAGTCCCCTTTTCCGCGTCGATGGGAACGGGCCGAATTCACCAGCGCTCCTGGGTTTGGCTTCGGCCATGTAATTCCACGTGTGGATATTTCTTCTTTGTATTTTTTGTCTTATCTATCATTCAGGTACTCGGTCCTCAGGCGTCACGCTCCTCCCCGGCGTATGTCGACTTCTACAGGGTTCAGCAGGTGTCCATCCTGCAACGGTCTCTTCCCAACTTCAGACACCCCACGCCCTCTGCCTACGTTGCCTTGGCCCAGACCACGGTTGGCAATCATGTTCGAAGTGTGACTCGCTGTCCTCGAAGGCTCTGAAGGACAGACTAGCCAGTTGGAGGGAGCTCTTCCAGAAGTCGCCTCCTGAGGATCTCAAGAACTTTGTGAAGCTTCGTCCCAGGTCCAAGGTAGGGTCGATATTTTCCAGCGCACCCTGCAAGGGAGGCTCCTTCTTAGGGACTCTTCCGCGTGGGAGGGACAGGCAAGGTCCTTCTACCGGCACGTGCACCGAGGCTGCTACAGCTACCGGCCTTCGGGTCGAGGGGTTCTCGGATCCTCCGGCATGCAGTGTCGAGGGACCGGAAGGTTCTTGTACAAGCTTGCCCCCGAGGGCTCCGCCCTTTTACTGGCGCGATGCCCTAACACAGGCAATACGTCTGAGGAGCTATGCCCTAATACCGGCAATACATCCGAGGAGGCGCCTATACGTAGCTCTACCGGCCCCGGGTCGAGGGTGTCACACCTACTGGGCCAAGACTCGAGGAGCAGGGTAGGCCCAGTGATCCACACGCTAGAGTCTTGGACCAGGCCGGACCCAGCGGGCTGGACATCACGTCGCAGGCACGTGGCAGGCAGCTCGACAACATGGCCGCCATGCCAATCGGGAACACCTGTCCGACGCCATTCCATGAATTCGGCGAAGAACGAGTGACAAGGTTGTAATGGTCGCAACCAGGTACGTGGCCTACATTCTACCCTTCATATGTGCAGCTTTCCCATGCATCCATATGGACTGGGTATGCAGCGGCTCCAGCAGTCCCCCGCAAACTCGTCGCTACCCCTACCACCTCTTTGGCCAGTGAGGGGGTGCTCTTCGACAAATTCCTCGGCCTCATGAGGTCTCCGCAGATGGGGGCTATCATCAAGGAACGCAGTTAGGGAAGTCCTCCCTGCCATGGCAGAGGCACCACAGACTCCTTCATCGGGCCCCCAAGCCCCGGTGCAGCCGACTCCTCCAGCTCCACAGCCAACTTTGCAACCTCCGCCGCCTCCTCAGCCTCTGAATGCTGTCTCCGTACCCCAGCCTCCGGCTCCATCTACTCCTCCTCCTGCGCAAGATCCTCCGGATCCGCAGGACACGGACGAGGAGGACGTTCCGGACACACCATCCTCGCCTAGGGCCTTCCATGAAAGTCTTGCTGGCCTGGCGTAGTACCTGGGCCTCCCTCAGCTCGAGGTCGAACAACCGGCAGAAGGGGTTCTAGCTGAAGTCCTCACAAGACGCCCCTCTGCCAACATGGGGATTCCACTGCAAACCGATATATTCTCCCTGACCAAGAAGGGTTGGCTCAAGCCCCACTCAGTCCAGCCAGTCAACCGACGTCTGGACGCCAAGTACAGGCAGATGGAGGGGGATACACTGTTGCTCTCGACTCATCCTCAGCCACACTCCTCAGTGATCACTGCGGCATCACTATACTCCAAGCCTCAGTCGTCCTCAGCCGCCTCCTCTGCGGTGCTGCTAGTCAAGGAGGAGAAGATCTTGGAGGCCTACGGCAAGAAGATCTACTCCAATGCCTCCTTGAACCTGCGTCAGGCCAACGCAGATGCCATGCTGGCTGCCGCCAACCAACGGTTATGGTGAAAAACTGCAGACATCCTCATGGAACTCCCCTCCCAATGCCAATCTCGCCTTAAGGCGGGGCTAGCAGAGGCCAGGCTCGTGGCGCACAACCTCATGGAATCCACAGTAGCGCATATCGATACCTCGGGCCGTGCCATCTGCATTGCCACGGACAATAGGCGCACGGCCTGGATCCGGGCGACAATATTCAACACGGACGTCCAGAAGCGCATCCTAGATCTGCTGTTTGAGGGGGGGGGACCTCTTCAACTGCTCTATGGACGAAGAGCTGGACAAGAAGAACAACAGCTCACAAACGGCAAAGTCCTTGTCCATTCTTACAAAGACCACGCCCAAATCTTAGACCCAATCTCATCAGCGCTCAGAGAAGGGTCGTACATATGGAGGGTTCCGCGGCTTCCAGGAATGCAGATCCAGGCAGCCGGACCGCTTGCCGTCCCAGAGCCGGTGCCTTCGAGGGAAAGAAAGCATGACACGCTTCTTCGGGACCACGTGCCTCCGGTGGGTGGCAGGCTTGCTCTCCACGCACTTTTCTGGTGCCAGAATTTTGCGGACCCCTGGATCCTCTCCATAGTATCCTTGGGGTACCGCCTACCCATCCCAGCCTCTCCTCGCACCCCCCCCCACACTCCCACAGGTTGGGACACCAACTATTTTGGCGGAGTTCCGGTCGCTCATAGAGAGCCAGGCAGTGGAGGAAGTTCCATCCTCCCAGCAAGGCTTTGGCTTCTACTCCAGGATTTTCACCATTCAGAAGAACAACCAGGCAGGCCTGAGAGTTGTGCTGGACCTTTCCACCCTCGACCTCTCCTTAACCCTGGAAAAATAATTCAAGATGGCTATGCAAGCTTTTATAGCTGAGACATTGGACAAGGGAGACTGGATGTGCTCCCTGGACCTGGAGGACGCGCACCTACATATCCCAATTTGGCAGCCCCATCGTTCTTTCCTCCGCTTCAGAATCATGGGCTGCCATTTCCAGTACAAAGTCCTTCCATTTGGCCTCAACTCGGCCCCCAGGGTTTTTACCAGGCTCGTGAACGCTGTAGAGGCCCTCCTCAGAGCGCAGGGCCTCCACATCTACCCATACCTCGACAACTGGCTCGTCAGGGCTACGTCTCCGGAGGCGATCCACCGCTAATTGTTAAGATGGATTTCTGAACTCTGACCTGGAGGTTCAGAAGCCAGCCTAGTTTCTTGGAACAGGGTAACCTCTGGACAAGCCAGACCAATCGGGGTAGCAATGGCAGCAGTCAAGACTAAATCTCAAGAAGGGTGAGGGTGACTGAAAGACCTCAATGAGCACACAAAGCAAGGACACTTACAAATTACTTCAGACAGGTGTTATATTAAAAATATAGACACATTTATTACAAGGCCTTTGTAACATCGACCATAGCAAAGAATCACAATAATACTAAAGTAAACCAACACGTCACAATCAATACAATATATATACAAGACCGAGGGGTCTAAGGAGTTATGAGCACGTAATATGTAGACCACCTAGATGGGGAGGAAAACAGGCAGTGCAAGTAATCATTAAACCCAGTTCGACATCAGAAATACACCTAACTAGGAGGAAGTCTGAGCCCTACGAAGAGAGGAGCCTTAAACTCAAAAGTACCTGCACGCGCTGGTGCCAAAGGATAAAGTAGGGTCTCTTCAAGGGTCTCAGGCAGTTCAGGAAGGTGAATGAAGCGATGCAGAACAAGTCCCCACTACTCAAGCAAGGCCTGCACTTGTGGGCAGAGGCAGGGTGAGAGTGCAGGATAGAGTCGCTATTTCGCAATAGCTATAGAAAAGAAACGGGCCCCTGTGTGAGGGGCCACCGGACTACTCACGGGTTCCCGACGCCGGCAGACCCAGACTTCTCCAGTTCAGCTCACGTTGCTGGCAGGTTCAGCTGCGATGATCAGGACGACTCGACACCGTGTAGATTCTGTGTAGCAGGATGCAGGGTCGAGGGTGTCCCAAATGCAGCGGACGTGCACAGGTTGTTACTGCAGCAGGGCAACACGGCAACCACGTTTACTCTGATCCGGGTGCACTCGTCTCACTTCAGACCTGGGAATGCCGAGTGTACGAATTTCGGTGTGAGGGTGCCGTGGACGCAGCGCAAGCAGTAGACCAAGTTTCGAGGGCTTCCCCGCAACGGCGGCGGTGACGGAGCAAAGCGTCCTGCGTAAGCTGATCAGCCCACTGGTTGGCCCAGGGACACTTCCGAAGAAGCTTACTTGCAGGGTTTGATGAAGGTGCCGGGAATAGTTGATCCCACTATTCCAATGGGTCGAATCACCTTCGCAGACCTTCTAGGACGATCAGATGCAGAGGGGTCTCGCAGGATGACAGCGGCTCAGGGTGCCAAACCTTCAGCGGTTCACCAGTGGTTCCTCAACTCAGCTTCTTGTTGCAGGATACTTGGCTCCTTATCCCTTGTTCGGTGTGAATTTAGGAGATCGACATGGTAGTGGTGTTTTCAGCCTCCTCTTATTCAAAATTCCCTTTGTGCCTAAACGAGAGGACCCAATGGGAGATCTGCTCACAAACACTCACACCATACGTGGACCTATCACGGACCACTGTGGTCCCAGGCATTCAGGACACTCCAGACTCTCTGGCACCCAGGATGTGTATTGGGAACAGACATCCCAGCCCACATCCTGGAGGCACACACAAGGCATGCAGAAGCCCGCAAAAACGTTGGGTTACGCGGGAAAGTGCATGACCAAATAAGGATGGACCCGGTTTGGCTCGACCTGGGGAAGGTGAAGGGGCAAGACGGTCAGAGGACAGGACAAAGAACCTCGTGGCATGGCCATTTTGGTGCCAGGCCACTCATTTGTGCCAAATGCGGTAAGCGCGGCTAACATTGTGAAAAACGGGTTCAAAACACAAGCGAAACGATAGCTGCCACCAGTCCTGTCCGTGACACACTTGCACAGTTCATAATAAGTCCAGCGAGAGGTTCTAGGGCCTTTGGAATGACTAGAGACCCAAGAGCGCGGTAAAGTAGGTTACAGTGCACTCTTGTTTCATGTTGCACAAAAGCTGCAACATGAGGAAAGGACTAAGGGAAACAAAGTCTCCCAGTACTGACTGTCTTAAGGGCATGTCAGTTTCCCCATAAGAATTGGGCGAAAGCCCAGAGGAGTGCGGAGGAAGGCTGCGCTTCTCTGGCAAAGTCTAGATCAGGGTGTAAAACAGCAGCAAAAAGTTTGGGGGTTGCCACATGGAGGGAAAATTCCATAAAATATGAAATCTTTCCTAACACTCATCCCATGCCCTTATGAACACACTACACGACCTGGGCTTCTCGCTCAACCTCAGGAAGTCACAGCTGCTCCCCACGCAGTCTGACATTCCTGGGACTCATTTGGGAGGGTTTTCTCATCAGAGGACAAAATCTCGACCATCAAGAAGGCCACCGCCCACTTCCTCAGCAGAGAGGTGACCTCACCATGGTGCTACCAACATCTACTGGGTCTACTAGTGGCGGTTCTGTTAGCCGTGCCGCATACAAGACTAAGGATGTGAAGGATTCAGCTGCACTTCGCAGCCTCATGGAATCGGGAGCGGGGCTCACAATCATAGATGATCAACATTCTTCCATCTCTCCACCCGGACCTAACTTGGTGGTCCATGGACTGCAACCTACGGGCGGGCAAGCCTTTTCGGCCACCCCCTCAGCAGGCCACCATCACCACAGACTCCTCGCTCGAAGGCTGGGGAGCCACCCTGGACGATCTCTCGGTCCACGGCACCTGGACTCGACAGAAGCAGGAATACTACATTATTTGGTTGAAGCTCAATGCCATCTGTCTAGCGCTCAGAGCATTCCTCCCACTCCTCAAGGGCAAGGTTGTCCCTATCCAGACAGACAACTCGGCCCGCATGTGCTACGTCAACAAGCAGGGAGGCACCAGATCCCCTCTTTTGTGCAGACTGGTGATCAGCATGTGGGACAGGGCCTTGGAAAACAAAATTTACGTCTCAGCAGTCCACCTCCTGGGGGAATCGAACCTGGAGGCGGACAGACTCAGCAGGCTGGGAGTGGAGAATTACGAGTGGCAGCTAAACAACCTTGTTACTCAGGAGATCTTCAGCAGGTGGGGTCATCCCCAAGTGGATCTCTTTGCCATCTGGCACAACAAGAAGTGCCCCCAGTTCTCATCCTGGCAAGGGCAGGGCCCCAGCTCGCTGGGTGACGCATTTCACCTACAGTGGACCGGCATGAAAGCCTACGCCTTTCCGCCCACTCCTCTGGTACACAGTAATTTGCAAGATCAAGGAGTCTCATCGACTCTGCATCATTCTGATAGCTCCATGGTGGCCGGCCAGGCCATGGTTTTCGGATCGGAGGTGCGATCCGATATACCTTCCGACGGGCCCAGGCCATCTTCTGGCTCAGCAGGGAGGCAGAATCATCCACCTTGCGCCAGGGAAACTAGCCCTCACAGCGTGGTACCTGAGCAGGTAACGCTTCGGCACCTTAGCCTCTCACAGGCCAGTCTCGAGATCATACAGGGAGCTAGGAACAAAGCCACCAGGGCCCAGTACAAAAGCAAATGGACTAGGTTCTGCCACTGGGCAGAATCCAAGGGAATTGACCCCTTGGCCTGCAATTTTGACAACGTGCTCTCCTTTTCAGCGCACCTCGCTCATTCGGGAGTACAGGTTGACACCTGCCGAACATACCTTGCAGCCATTGGGGCGTACAGGAACTCGGAGGAAAGCATTTTTTCCTCCTCCATCCCTATTGTCAAACATCTGACGGGTCTTGCTAGGCTCTACCCGCCCGTCAACAGACCGCACCCTGTGTGGGGCCTTAATCTAGTCTTGGGCGCCCTGGCACGCAAACCATTCCAGCCAATGGCATCTGTGGACATTAGGCTGGTCGCCATCAAGACGGCCTTACTAGTCGGTCTTACCTTGGCTCGCAAAGTCAGCGAGATTCAGGCGCTGGTCACCTCTGAACCATATACCACCTTTCACAAGGACAAAGTAGTCATGCGGACACACCTGGTTTTACTGCCCAAGGTTCCAACCGCATTTCACCTGAACGAGATAATAGTCCTCCCTACGTTCTTTCCCAATCCCAAGGATGATGCACAGAAGGTGCTGCACTGCCTGGATGTCAGGCGTGCCCTCAAATTCTACTTGGACAGGACCAAGGGCTTCCGCAAGTTGGACGCCCTGTTCGTCACGTTCGGCGGCTCGAGGCCAGGCTACCAGGCCTCCAAGGCTTTCATATCCTGCTGGATGGTCGCTGCCATCAAGGAAGCGTATGAGGGTCAGCACAGGCCGCTCACGGCCAACATTCATGCCCACGCAGTCCGGGCCAAGGCAACGGCCATTGCATTCCAACGCCATGTCCCGTGGCAAGTCATAAGCAGGGCGACCACCTGGGCCTCCCCCTCTGCTTTCTGCAAGCATTACTGTTTGGATGCCGGCTCAAGATCTGATGCCGCTTTCAGACAGGCGGTTCTCAGGAACCTAGTTGCTTAAGGAGAGTCTCCTCTCCACCCTGGGGCTACAATCAGTTGTAATCGCCCATACAGTATGGAGGAAAGGGGACAGGATGTAAGAGTAATTATAAGTTACTCACCGTAGTGACTAACATACTCTTCGTCCATAGTCCCCTTTCCTCCATACGTCCCACCAACCTCCCCCCTAATAATACTGGTGTCAATAGGCAATGTTAAATTTATTTTCGATTCCAAGATGGCCGCCGTCACTGAGTAGCTGTGCCGACGCACTCCCTGGACCCGTCCGTATGTAAGGTGCCCACCACCCACTTCACGGACATCGTTTAAGCATCCAGCAGACCCCTGTGACCGTTGAGGAGGGAGGAGAGCCCCGGTGGCGAGTGATGCCCCGGGGAAGCTGAGGTGTGACAGCAGCGCCGGGACCTGTGAGGCGAGGAGGAGCGGTGGAGTTTGCGGCACCGAGCCCGCCCGTGAGAGTCATAAGGTGTACGGAGAGACGTGAGTCTGTGGAGATCCCTCGCCAGACCGGAGGGAGTAGCCGGTGTCCCGTCCTGCGGTGAGCAGCTTTGCGGAAAGCTTTTGTAGGAGGAGAGCTGCCGGCGCTTCCTGTAGCGGATCCCCGGACTGCGGGATCCGGCGCCCCGGCCCCCCTGGAGGAAGCAGCCTGTGGCGGCTCCCTGGGCTGCGGGACCCGGCACCCCGGCCCCCCCTGGAGGAAGCGGCCTGTGAGTGGAGGTGGACTGGGAGGACGGAGTCCGCGGCGGGCCCGGTGGAGGGGATTCTGAAGTTGGAAGCCGGACATCCTAGAGGTGGGTGATCGGGTGCGGCGTGGAGAGGAGCCTTATCCCCGGGGCTTTCCGTAGCGTAGGAGGCGGCCGGCGGTGGAGGATTCGACCTCGCTGACCCGAGAGGAGCGGTTGGACATCGGCTTGCCCTGCCCGCTCCGTATTGTAGGAGAATTGGAGACTTGCTTCCCCCTGCCCCTCGGAGGTGAGGAGGGGTGCCCGGGGGGATTCGGCCTTCCCAGGGGATGGAAGAGACAACAGGAGGGACCCTCTGTGTTCACTGGAGGCACGTTTGGTGCAGAGTCCCTTCATCCCTGCATCAAGCTGCGCTGCGCCAGGCCTGGGGGGTGTGTGAGGAGGCAAGCGGGCAAAGCCCCTGTGATTGCTTTACGGGTCCCCCAGGAACTAGGCCTGTGTTGGCGGCTGCCGGGTGCTGCTCCCTGACCCGGGCCCTGCTGCAGGAAGAGGTCGGAGAAGTGCACCTGGGCTGGAGCCGGCCAGCGGAGAGGAGGTGGCCGGTATGACCACAAAATCTAGGGGAAGAGGGGGGAAGCATCTACAGGCCTCTGGGGATAACATGGGTACCCTCCAGTCCATGTGGTCGGTGCAGAATTCGAGGGAAGGGTCTGAGGCCCTGGGGGGCTCGTCAGGGGAGGAACCTGCACCAAGGCGAGCTGAGGATTTTGGCAAATATGCCCAGACACGAGTTCATTGGAGAGCTCTACATACCTTGCAAGCCAATCTAGCAAAGACTTTCCAGGAACAGTTTCAGTTAATGCACACAGACCTGAACGAAGCCGTTGGGGAGTTGAAGCAAGAGATGCGACAAATGGGGGAGAGGACTGATATCCCGGAGAAAGGCCTCCAAGAAGTAGATAAAGACAATGCAGCAAATAGTGAAGCTATAGAGAGACTGGATGTTGCCACCAGGAACAACGAAATCCAAGTTGAAGACCTGGAAAACAGGTCCCGTAGGGTCAACGTACGGGTTAAAATGCTGCCTGAATCTGTCCCTTATAAGACTCTGAAGGCGACACTCCAGGGTATCTTTGCGGACAGCTTGGGTGAGGGCAGCCCAGAGATGGTGAAGCTGGATTGTGTGCATAGAACTGGACGGTTGGCCAAAGGCCAGATGGCGAGGCCAAGGGATGTCCTGGCCGCATTTACTCGGTATGCCCAGAAAGAGGCGGTGCTCAGAGCGGCGAGACTACGAAAACCGATTATGTTAGAGGGCCAGCAGAACGCTCTCTTTCAGGACCTGGCGAGCAGTACACTCCTGAAGAAGCGACAAATGGGCCCGGTGAGGAAGGTCCTTAATGAGAAAGCGATTCAATATAGGTGGACCTTTCCTTTTGGCTTGCTCTTTGAATGGGAGGGATCCCAGAGGCGTATTACATCCCTCCAAGAAGGGGCTGCTCTTCTACACTTTGAGATGGAGGATCCCCCCCCCCCCCCCCCCCTGGCGCAGATCCCCCGGGCCCGAGTATTCGCTCGGGCCCCAGGCCCTGGGATTGGACGATGGTACGAGAGAAGAGGAAAAGGGGACCCAGAGGACACGGTCGGCGGAATGATGGAACACCCTGTGAAGCTAGAAGCGGCTCTCCGGGGCAGTCTTGATCTGACACGGGCTGATAGAGGTGGTGGGCCTCTTTAGGGAGTCAAAGTTCTTAGGGATCATAGGGGGCGCAACCATGTTGGAAGCAGAAAGGGCGAAGATGCCCGAGGTAAGAGGGTGGTGTGGGCGGCAAGGTATTAGCCTTCAGGGGGGGGGAGGTGGGAAAAGGGGGGTTTTGAGGGAGTGTGGGGGGGCGGCGATGAGCTAAACTTGGAAGGGCGACGGGGTGTGGCACTCCCACTCATCTGTGATTCTCCTCTACTTGGGGTTCACTTAAGTGGCTAACACATAATGTGAGGGGGTTGAATACCCCTCTTAAAAGGAAAAAGCTGGAGCACTTCACTCAAAAGGAGAAGCCAGATATTATGGGTCTTCAGGAGACGCACTTGCTCCATAAGGACCCGGGCAGGTTGAAATTGCAAGGTTTTGACCAGATCTTGCACACCTCGGCCCCCTGTAAGGCAAGGGGGGGGTAGCCCTGGCGATTAGGAACACGGCAGACTTCAAGTCCTGCGAGGTCCTTGGGGATAAGGAAGGGAGGTATATTGTAGCAAAAGGGAAGTGCCAGGGGGTCCCTTTGACGATAGCGGTAGTGTATGCTCCCAATTCGGGCCAGGAACCCTTTTTGCAACGGATTTTGAATTTGTTGGAAGAGCACTCGTGGGGGTCATATTGTCCTTCTGGGGGACCTTAACTCAGCTTGGGATAAGAGAAAGGATAGGACATAAGGCAAGGGGGGAGGGGGAGGAGCGGTAATATCAGCGGACTTGAAGGAAAGAGTCAGCAGGTTGGGGCTAAGGGACACCTGGAGGGAGCTAAGGGGGTGACGAGGAGGGGCACACATTCTTGTCAGGCGTCCACGGTTCCCAATCAAGAATTGATAACATATGGGTCTCGGTTGCTTTAGTTGGAGCCATTCGGGAGGTATGCACGGGACCGCTAGGGATTGCAGATCACAAAGTAGTCTCTCTAGAGTTGGATGTGGGTCGGAGGAGAAGGGGGATGTGGGGCTGGAAACTCCCAGGGGCCATCTTGAGGGATCCAGTAATCAGAAAAGGCGTTGAAGAGAAGATTGGGTTCTTTTTTGACACCAACAAGAAGGGAGATACTGGGGAGAACACGAGGTGGGGCCCCTTTAAAGCCACCCTCAGGGGGGAATCGATAGCGATATCAGCCCACAGTGAGAAGCAATTGCAAGCTTTGGAATCGCAATTAGAAGCAGAAGTGGAGGTGGCTAGGCAGGCGACGGGGAGCACCCCCTCGAGGAGGGCAATGCGGGCATATAGGAAGGCGGTTGGGCAGCTGGAACTCCTACGTACTAAGAGGGCGGAGGGGGCCTTATTATCTGTGCGACAATATTATGCAAAGGCCAATAGTACTGGCTCCCTTCTTGCGCGTTTGCTTAGAGGTAAAAGGATGAGGAATGCAATAACAGCTTTGAGGTCGGCCACGGGGGGAACGGGTCACGCACCATAGGGGGGTTCAGGAGGCCTTTGCTGAGTACTACGAGTCACTCTACACCTCCCAACATCCTCCGGCCGACAGGCAGGAGGACTTCCTCCAAAAAATCCAGTTGGCGGAAATTAGCAGGGAGACGAGTGAAGCCCTAAATCGGGAAATCACTGAGGAGGAGGTGCGGGAGGTGATGAGAGCTCTCCCACCGGGCAAAGCCCCAGGCCCGGACGGCTATACAGCTGCTTTCTACAAGCTGTTCAGTGTGCAGTTGATCCCGCATCTCACCTCGTTGTTTAACTCATTCCGCCTGACTGGCAGAATTACACCTTCCATGGAAGAGGCTAAGGTTACCTTAATCCTGAAACCAAATAAAAATCCAGAAGAGAGAGCCTCTTATCGTCCTGTAGCGTTGATTAACCTTGACGCCAAGATCTATACCAAGATATTGGCCAACAGGCTTGACTCCATCCTCCCGGATCTGATACATCCCGATCAGGCCGGGTTTATTAGGGGCCGACAAACCGCGGACAACATCCGTCGAGTGGCCCATTTAATTAAAAAAATGCAGAAGACACACACCCCTGCGGTCCTGATGGCCTTAGATGCGGAAAAGGCTTTCGACCGCATTGAGTGGTCATTTCTCTTCAGGGTAATGGAGAAGATGGGCTTTGGGGGGGGCTTTCTGTCGATGGTCAAGGCTAACTATCAGGCACCCTCTATTAGAGTGATCGTGAATGGGATTGCCTCCAGAAAGATACCCTTGCAGAGGGGGACAAAGCAAGGCTGCCCACTTTCCCCTATATTGTATGCAATCTATTTGGAGCCGCTGCTTCAGGCTTTTCGGGAGACGAGGGAAGTTTGGGGTGTCCCTTTCAGAGGAGAGCAACATAAGGTAGCAACCTTTGCCGACGATATGCTGCTCATGCTTACGGCTCCACGGGAATCACTACAGGCGAGTGTGGCCCTCTTGGAGACATTTGGTGTGGCTTCGGGGCTAAAAATGAATGCCACAAAATCGGAGGTTCTGAGCTTAACACTTGGAGCAGCAGAGAGGGAGAACCTGAGAGCGAATACTAGCTTCCGGTGGGGCCTGAGTGGGATTCGGTACCTGGAAGTGAGAATCACGGCGACATTGGCGGGTTGGTTTTCGGCTAATTTTGCCCCGCTACTTAAAGCAATTAAGAGCGATTTTCAAAGGTGGAGGGATCTAAGAGTGTCTTGGATAGGGCGGATAGACACGGTTAAAATGGTCACACTCCCGCGGCTTTTGTATCTTTTCCAAGCAGTCCCGGCGAGCTACTTTAGGGAGTTGGGAACGCTAACTAAGGGTTTCATTTGGGAGGGGAAAAGACCTAGGGTAGGTGTCAGACTTTTGATGGCCCCGAAGGGCGATGGAGGTCTTGCATTGCCGAATTTCCGGGCGATATTACGAGGCAACACAGCTTCGAAACATCAGGGAATGGCTGAAGGGGAGGAAGGGACGCGGGACAAATTATGAGTGCGGATGGACAGCGCCGTAGCGCATCGCAACTTGGCAGAAGTATTGTGGCTCCCAAAACCGCATAGGCCTCGGCACCTATACGAGAGCTCCATAACTAAACTAATGGCTGATGTCTGGGACAGGTTGGTGAGCTCCGAGGGGGATCACCACATTTCCATCTCCCTTCACCCACATCTTTGGTAATGGAGATTTCTCACCGGGTTTGGAGAGGGGAGCCTTCACGAAGTGGCAGGAGGGCGGATGTCGGAAATTATGCGATATGCTTGCTGGAGGGGAACTGTTATCATTTAATGACTATAAGAGGCTCTTTGCAGTTCAGGAAGGAGAGAGATTAAGGTATGCTCAGATACGCCATTGGGTACTACATCCTGCGGTCAAGAAGGCGGCCACAAGGGACCCAACATCCTTTGAAAAATTTCTGCTCACTAACGATGGGGCGAGGGGCCTCATCTCCAATATCTATAAGATTCTGGATGGCTCTAGGGCGTGGGTCCAATGGGCCTACATGCGGGAATGGGAGCGGATTCTGGGATGTGAGGTTAGTAGGTTGGACTGGGAAAAGCTGTGTAGGAGGATTCCTAAACTGGTCAAAGCTCCCCACCTACAAGAGGCATGGTACTAGATTATGTTTGGGTGGCATTACACCCCGTCCCGGCTCCATAGAATTTACCCTACAGTGTCGGGGCTCTGCTGGAGGGGCTGTGGGATGGTGGGCTCCGCGGAGCATGTCTGGTGGAAATGTCAAAATATTGCATTGTTTTGGGGGGGGAAGTACGGGAGGCTCAGGAGCAAGCCTTCGGGCGGGAAGACAAAAGGACCCCAGCGCAAATCCTGCTGGGCGTACGGGAGGGAGTGGAGGCAGGAGAACCTAGAGGAAGGGAAAAAGCTAAAGTTATAATGACTCTTGCTGCAATGCTGTTAATAGCCCAGAGATGGAAGGGCCCGGAGGTCACCACGATTCAAGACTGGTTCAGAAAGATGTGGGTGATAGTGGCTCTGGAATGGGCGACTTACGCCATGGACAATACGATCCAGCGCTTTGCTGCAGATTGGGGGGAATTATTGAACGTTCTTAAAGACGATTTTAAGGTGATGTGGTGCCCACAACGATTGAGACTGTTGGATTTGCACTGACTGTAGAATTTTTGCTCGTGTGAAAGATGGTTGAAGGGGTCAAGCTCATTGCTGTTGGGGAATGGGGGTGTGGGGGAAGGGGGAAGGGAATGTTTACTTGTTATCTTGTGAAAATCAATAAAAAGAGTTTAAAAAAAAAATCTATTGTCAACGCGTCAATGGGGACTGAGGTGTGGCACCGGAGGGCGGAGTCAGGACAGCGCATGCTCCCTCAGCTGCGCCCCCACATGCCTCTAAATTTAAAGGGGAAGAAGGTTTTTCTGGTGAAAAAGGTTCCGTCTCCCGTCCCTTGCAAGGGACGCCCATACAGTATGGAGGAAAGGGGACTATGGACTAAGAGTACGTTAGTCACTATGGTGAGTAACTTATAACTCCTTTAGTCGCTGCAGATTGAATGGCCCACATGATGGGCGCTGGGGCTGTACTCAGATGGCATGTCAAGATGTGAAAGTCGAAGTTTGCACCTTGATGTGTAGGCAAAACTCCTTTGACTTGCCCTTCCATGGTGCACATTTTTTCAGATCCGAAGTGAATCGGCCAAGCCCTTTAGGCTGACAATACAACAGCCTTCTGCATCGCTCACCAAAGCACATTAATTTAATCCCTCTGCCTCGTTTCTTCACAGCGGTGTAGGGCGAACTTGCCTTCCAGCTAGCATTGACATTTATTAGGTCTATAAAATACTTACTAAGGAAGTAAAAACATCTAGTCCTATATTGTCACACCAATTCATAAAAAACAGATATATACATTCAACCTTAGGAGATAAAGGAAAGCATTTGATTCAATGACCAGTGCGACACACCAGTAAGTACTCAGATGCAATGGAATTAAAAAAGACATTTCAGAATAATCATAGAATAGCGTCCCTAACTCTTAACAAAGTCCAGCGGTTTGGGGCATAGTGCCCGAAAGTCACCAGTTCCAAAGTATATACTTGACAGGTAAGTTTATGAAGAGATTGGGGGTGCCAGTGGTTCTGATTAAGAGTAAAAAATAGGTCTAGTAAGGGATCCTTTACTAAGCCTCCACCGATCAAAGCCAGGAATTTGTGATTTTAGGGACAGGACTTTATGCCCATGCAACCCTATGGACGGAAGTTGATCGAAATTGTTATGTTAACTTACCCCCCTGAACCTGATTTCTCCAAGAACCACTGCTGAGGTTCCAGAATATGTTGGGGAAAACCCAGGGGTAGCAGGTGCACAGGTCACTTTTCGGTGCAAGATTTAGTTTCGGTCAGTCGGACTGTTTAGGAATCGGGTCCAGGCAGCTTCCAGCAGAACACCCAGGCAAGAAAAAGATGACGACTTCTGTGGTGCAGATGGCCACAGGACACCTCTAGGATATTTTTATTCATTTATTTAATTGTTTTTTATAACACGCTAAATACCTGAGTTCGGTTTCTAAGCGCGAATTCAGGATTCAAAACTCTGTTGCTCTGCGTGGTCTTGCTTCCAAGACCAACACATGCCCCTTGAGATATTCTCCTTTCTGGTTATGGTTAGGGGAGTTTTCCTAAAGTCTACATGGAGGTGAGACTCTAACACTATCCCTTGATATGCAGGCCCCAACTCTTAGTATAATTCTGTAGTACCCAAAGGTTTGGTAGAATGGCAGAGCAGCCAGGCTTATGTTATGAAGAGGATGTGAGCTGTCGGTCAGTATAGAGAACCCAGTGAATACATTAGTCCAAAGAATCTCTCACACACTTGTAGTTAGTAAAATAGAGGTATATTTTTTATACACAAGGCGAAGGTAAGTAAATACTATTTAGACTAACACAAATAGAAAACACAAGCAACTCTTTTTCAGGTAAATATTTAAATAGTAGTGGCTCGTGCCCACACTGAACACAGTAAAATGACAGTAATGACAGCTCCCCTGCTTAATACTGATGGCTTTCACCGGCAATGAATGCAATAAATGACAGTTCAGTTACAAGGAGGAGAAAGGGTTATTCAACACTAGTATCAACAATGTATACTTTAGTAAGACCTTTCAAGGATTCTAGCACTTTAGCAGTCGGTTCCCTGACTATTTTCAGAGTCCTCCAAAGTCATTTGAGGAGGAATGCAAAAGTCATGTGACTGTAGAAAAGGCAAACGTCACTCAGGATACTTAGTTACTTTTAAGTAAAATGCTGTAGTGGAATACTAAGCTAGTAGAGACCTTGAAAAGGACTCCCTATGGGCGCATAAGCTGTTCAGCATGGTGAAAGGATATGGGTGAACACCCAAACACCTAGAATTGCACTCCAGTCACACTGGAGCGATTATTGCGCTTGAGCGAAGTACTGCCTTGAGCCCCCACAATACCTTAGGTGATTTGAAGAAAGTGCAGCTGGATTCTTTCCTGTGCAGCAGCGACAGACCCGGTCTCCTGTTTCCTCAGTCTGGTGTTGAAAGGCGGGACTCTGGAAGGAATGTTGCAGCAGCAGTCGTGGGAAAGGACTCTCGACAAGGATTTCTTCGGCCTACCACGTCGGTCTGCGGTTTTGGCACCTTTTGACAAGCTCCAACATTGAAGGGTTATCGCCAGATCGATCCGCCTCGATTCTGCAGTCCTGCATTCTGGTGAGGGGACTTGTAGGAGTGGGACCATGTCTCTGGAACGCCAACTGGAGCTCACTAAAGTTCTGGGAGGATTTGTGCACTGGAAGACGATGCACTGCAATTCGGTCGGAGGTCCCCTGGTATTCACGGTTTGCAGCCCTGGAAGGTCACAGCACGTTTGGGGATGGCTCGTTCTGCGTTTTTTCTTATAGCTAGTTGGTCTCAGCGGCCAAAGAGAAGGAGTCTTCCTTGTCAGAGCTAATCTGCCAATTAGAAAACTGGGTCATGATAGCAGTGGTCTCTTTGTGGTTACTGGAAGGGTCTGCCAGTGTCTCTGGTTGTCGTCTTCTTCGGATCTTCTGTTCCAGTGGTCAACTTCCCTTCTGCCTCAGTAACCTCACCCTTTATTAGGATTTCCCATTCACTGCTCTATAAACTCTCCCAGCAGTTTACAGAAAGAGGTGGTTGGCTGTCCAATCAGGACAGCCTGCCCCCCAGTGGGAACTGGTTCCATTCAGGCACAACAGCAGAAAATGGACAGGGGAGTGTCTAACTCCTTCCCTGCTTCCTGTCTTCATAGACACACTGCAGTCTAGGCGGGGACACCGTTCCTGCAAAAGGCAAAACTCACATCCAGACCTCCCCCTCTCAGAATGGTAGAAGAAGGGCTAACAAAGGACAACCACACAAGAAATGGTGAAAAAAGAAAGGAGCCACCAAGTGAGAACATAGGTGACCCTTTTGTGCATAACCGGGGCTGCGAATACAGTCTGCGTTGTAAAAGTGCACGCAAAGGTTGGTCGAACATGTCCACTGCAATCAGCCATATCTATAGGTTTGTCCATGTGACTGAAAAGTCACAGGAGCAAAGAGAAGGGAGACAGTAGGGATCGCCTTAGCACTCCACATAAGGTTTTGTGCCAATATCTCATATTTCAAATTTTAGGAAGGATACAAAGTATCCCTCGTTCCTTAAGAACAGTGGTTCTTAGGGAACATGAAATGTTCCCATGATTAGAGCAAGTAAGAATGAATGAGCGGGAATAATGCTCCCCTCATTCAGGAGAACAAGAAAAAGGTCCAGAAGTCCAGTAAAAAGTGCTGGGGTCTCACTAGGAGAGGCGATTAAGCATAAAACTGATACATCTCCCTAAGAGATGCAAAGAAGACAGATGGTAGGAGGAGTCACCACAGTCATACAGCGAAAGACGATCTTCAATGGATGAACAGAGGAGCAGGCCCAGCACAGCTTGCGTTGATGCTTGAATGATGAAAATGCAGGAGCAGGCATCTTGTTACATATCTTGAAGATACTCCCAGGTTCCAAGGATGCACTCAGAATGGCGATGGCAGCAGCAAGGTAGCCCAGTACAGAGCTGGTCTGTCCACTGGTTAGTCCAGGGACACTTCTGAATGCTCAGAAGACACGGATCCTCAAGCAGGGGTCGAGACTGGTTGTTTCCACGGGTCCAGGGGTCGAAGCATTGACAAGGGTCGTCATGGGATCTGGCGGAAGAGGACGACTTCACCCGGACTACACTGGAGTTGGTGCTGGTCAGATGCAGGGGTTGTCCTCCAGTCATCATCTGACTGCTCTTTTTCGTAGAGGACTTGGCTCCAAAGGTGATCAGTCAAATGGCTGCCGGAGGCGTTCCTTTATCCAAGATTGAGGTTGACAGCGTGCCCAAGCCCACCAATGGTAAGGATCTGCACCATTCAAACGGGCAGTGCGATCCAATCCTTGTTAGGTACTGGCCAAAGCATCTTCCCAGCAGCAGACATTGTCGCAAGTATGTGTACTGGCACCATATAGTCCCAGCCCCCAAATCCGGGCACAGAAACAAACTGCTACTTTGCCCGCAAACGCTGCAGCTTTCCCCGGGTAATGGTATTCCATATATGGCATTTCCTGACCTGAGAAGGGAGTAAGAGGGCCAAAGAACAAAATAAAAACACCTTGTGCCATGGCCATCTCAGGGTACTAGGTAGCCCTAGTAATCATTTGTAGTGAATGCAAAAGTGCTTAAGTAAAATTACCAAAACAAGGTAGAAAATATCAGCTGCCATCAGCTCGTCCTAGGCACATTATAAAAGTAACCAAAAAGCCATTACCAGGGGGCGTGGCCGAGCAGCGGACGGCATGGATGTCTGAGTCGTGAGCTCCTGAGTGCACAGGCCGTATGAGACCCCAAATCAAGGTCTTTCACCTCCATATGCTCTGAAACAAGGGGGGTTAGGAGTCTGAAATAACCCCCGAACCTCACAGACCAACTTGAGCCTGCAAAATGGTCCACAGACCCCATCCTGCGGCGAAACTCCCCCACAGCCCGTATGGCTAAGATGGTGGCTGTTCGTCTCCAGGAGATATATTGAGGCTGATGCTGGTCGGGAAAGATGACCCCGGAATCAGCGAACCCTGCAAGCCAGTCGAGGGAGGTGGGTTGAGCCGCAGGAAGTAACAGGACAGTGGTGAGAGAGGAGAGGCTGCTGTGGCACGTGGAGGCAGCATACACCGAGGAGGAGCAGCGCTGTGGCGGCTAGTGAGCGCCGCTTGTGGAGGAAAGCGGGGACACCCTGCTCCGTGGCCATGGGTCGACATCCTGGAAGGATCCTGCCCCCCCGGCCAGCAAGAATGAGCATGTGATGCGTGAGGCCCGAAAGTTGAAGGTGGTCCAGTTTAGGGGCTCTGACTTGCTGCTGTTTCAGGATCTATATCAGGTCACCCTCTATAGATAGAAAATATTTAGCGTGGTTGTGAGACTGGAAAATCCCCTACATGTGGGGATTCCCAAGCAGACTGCTCTTCGACCTAGATGGAAAAAAAATACTCAGTTTCCAATTTATTTATATTTATTGTGCATTTGTTAGGCGCTTATACAGTAAGTCAATTCTGTTACAAAGCGCCCACAGGGCAGCAGTGAGGAAACATGGGATTGAAAAACAACGAATTCAGTGGAAGATAAAGACAAGCCTACTATGCATTTTGAGTATTCAGATCATACAAGTGCAGCAAGAAGAGAGGTGAGTGGGGGTGGGTGTAAGTGCTGGAATGTCTGTGCTCGTTGGTGAGCAGCAGATGAAGTGCACAGTAAGGTAAGTGCTATGCGACCTGGAGCGGCATTGGGTAGAAAGTGCAAGCCTACAGGATTGTGGCCGATGGGTGCAGAGGCAAGTGCTGAGAGGTAGACAGAGGCTGGGGCGGTTGGATATGGAAGGCCAGGTCCCCGAAGGGGATACATAAGAGCCCTGGTCAACAATCACAGTGACTGTGTGATTAGCAGAGGAGGGACAAAGGGCAGGAGGAGGTGAAGAGGAAAGTCTTGAGGAGCTTCTGGAATTTTAGGAAGTCCTGCTCAAGACAGAGAGGGAGGGGGAGGCTGTTCCATAAGAGGGGGCCAGCTGAAGAAAGTGATCTGCCTCCGGCCCTCTGTTTAGCGAAACGCTTAACACAGAGAGAGTTGGTGCCAGAGGACTGCAGAGGTGTAGAGGGAGAGTATTTAGTAAGAGAAAGTTGCAGATATGGTGGTCCCAGGCCCCAGACAGCCTTGTGGGTGATGCAGAGGGATTTGAATTTAATCTGAGCTGCAATCGGAAGCCAGTGATGAGTGTTAAGGGCAGGAGAGATGCATTCCCTGGGCTTAAGGCCAAGGATAAGTCTTGCTGCCCTATTCTGGATTAGCTGTAGGGGTTGTTAAGTGGAAGAAGGTAGATTCAGTAGAAGGCTATTGCAGTAGTCAAGCCTAGAGAGAATCCGGGCTCGGGCAACATTGAGCTTCTGGGGGAAAGTGAGAAAAGGGAGAATTCCTTTGAGAAGGAAGAGTTGAAAGTGGGACTTCTTGACAATGTCCTGAGTGTGAGGGAGGAAGGAGAGAGCGGAGTCGAGGATGACTCCAAGGTTTCTGGCTTCAGAAGGAGGAGTAGGGGGAGAGTCCATAGGGGATGGCCAAAGTGAGGGGGGGAAAAAGAGGACAAGGTTTTGGCGCTGATGGTAGGGGATGAGACGGAGACGATCAAGCGTCATGGTGGGAAGTCGGGTCTGCTCTGTGAACCAGGGAAGAAGCGTGCTAAACCGTGAGGCCCTCCATGCAAGACCAGAAGCACACTTGCTAAAGCGGTGGGACGGCGGGGGACTTGCGCCTTCCCCGGAACTTTGACCTGCCGAACACTCGCTGTCCTGTGCGGACCTCCTCTGTACCACACTCCTTTTGTGGGTAAATTGATGGGGGACAACCCTGGAACTGATGCAGACAATCCAGGCGGACTCTCGAAGCTCACAAGGCTTAGCTTACTTAGATGTAGAAAGGAAAAAGGCTAGGGTTGGTTTTCATGGGGGGAGGAAGGGGATTGAAAGCGAAGGGGTGGGTGGGCTGGTGTGTCTTTGGCACATGGGAGCTTCCTCCACGATGGAGCTACTTGGTAAACTGCTTGATTGTGCCCCTAGGGGAGTTATTGCAAGTGTTGTTATCATGTTCTTAATTCAGATCACCAAGATTCTTGATGTGGCAGTATGTGCAGGGTGGGTTGGCTGTGAATAGCAGTCACCCTCATGGGGACGATGGAAGCATTCACAGTCTCGTATAAGTCTCCAGCATAACGTCAGAACTGCGGGTGGGATCATGGAATGTGTGTGGCCTCAATTCCCCTATAAAGCGAAAACTGGCACTGAGACAACTGGAGGCCCTAAGGTGGGACATTGTGGTCCTCCAAGAGACCCAGTGTTCACTGGAGCTATTTTAGCAGTGTGGGAGTTAAGGGTAAGGGGGTGGGTATCCTGTTGGCAAGAGAGCTTCCCTTCCGCTTCAGAGGTGTACTGGCGGACCATGAGGGGAGATACTTAACTCTAAAGGGCTCCCTGGGGGGTTTCCTGCAGACTATAATGGGGCTGTATGGCCCGAATGACAACCAGGACAAATTCTTTGTGGTCTTTATCCCTACTTTCTCGGGGTTCAAAGAGGGATTATAGGGTGGGGACTGTTTCATCAATCCCTTAATAGACAAGACTTCTGTGGCCTCCCTGACAGTCCTCTGTAATTTCAAAGCCATCATGAGAATGTTGAGGGAGCTCTCCGCTAGATATTGTTGAGTCCTGGCGGTTCCATCATCTGGGTGAGCAGGATTTTACATTTTACTCGTCTGTCCACAAATCCTTCTTAAGAATAGATCTGTTTTTGACAGCCTCACCGCTAGTTGGCATAACTAATTCCATAGAGGTAGAATCTACGGTAATTCCAGATCACACCCCAGTTAATTTCACTCTGCAGGGACTCGTACCCCCTCCCACAGAGCGTGCGCATTGGTTACTGAATAGTGCAGCCTTAAGAGACCTAGTAATAAGACAAAAAATGGAGAAGTCATAAATGATTCTTTTCTCAGAGAACGATCATGGGGATTTGGAGCAAGGGCTAGGGTGGGATGCAGGGAAGGCTGTGTTCCGTATGAAGCTAATCAGGAGAACTGCAGCCTTAAAACGTGCTAAAGCCTGCTCTTGTGAGGAACTTGAGAAAGAACGTAACATCGAGGGGAGCACAAGTGGAAACATTCACCGAGATCGCTCGGGACCCTCGGAATAGCTCGGGCTAAGCTTGAGGCGCTACAGGTGGGTTCTGCTGCACAAACTCTCTTACACACCAAGCAGTAGTAGTACTCTAAAGGAGATAAAGCAAATAGATTCCTGGTAGCCAAATTAAAGCAAACACGGTTGCACACCCACATTTAGGCCTTACCGGATCACAAGGGCACCCTTCTGCAGGACAAACAAGCCAAAGCCCACATTATAGATGACTACTACACACCATTCCTTTGCACGGAAAACACAATCCAAAGGGACCCTCTTGACCTGTGCTGGCTCCTTCAGCTATCTAAAGCGGACAAGCTCCCTTTGGAGAGTCCGATCACTGCACAGGAGAGGTGTGCATGGTCATTTGAAACCTCCCAAATAATAAAGGCATGGTGCCAGATGAATTTCCCAATCTATATATATAAAACAGTTGTGTTTGTGGGTTTGTATGTGGCGTTGATCTTGGGGACGTAACTCCTCATGAATGGTGAGGTCTGGCATCATGAATTTCTCATAGAATATTATTTATTTCATTGCCGAATTAATGCAACTATTTTTAGCTCGATAGGTCATCCCGTTCCCGAGATAATAACTTAATTTGATTTTTCAGCATTACGTTTTGTGGTGTTCCGCGCGCCATCTACAGGTCATTTGTAGAAAGTGCTCATGGTGCTGAACTGGTCTTGCGTTCTTTTTGTTTTCTACTTTTTTTTAGAAGAGTGAGTGTGTCTTTTCATTGATTTCTTTTGCAATAAACTTGATACATGTTAATTTAAAACTAATTAATTGAACACCAGATGTTTATTTACCTCCAAATTAAATTCTCACATGAATATCATATTTTTTTTTTTTTTTTTAACTTCTTTTTATTGGTTTTACAACATAAAAGGGATGGGAGAGAACAAACAAAAAACAGAAACGAAAGTCCCTCTCCCATTGTCTTTCCCCCCTCCCTCCCCCCTCCCTCTCCCTAAAGGCAGCCGCATTATGTTCTTGGTCCTTTGCCGCCTCGGGGCCGGCGCCGGTCGTTGTCAAGTTCGTGGCTGAGGGGCCAGTCTCCCAGTGGCCTTACTCCTTTCCTCGGAAATTTCCCTTGGCCTTGTCTTTGCGTGTGTTTGCTGGTCTTTCCCAGTTGGAGTTGCACTGTTCAGAGTCCGCACAGGTCACAACCTCTTCTTTTCCTTCCCCTTAGTTCTCTCCATTGTGAGTTATGTAGTGCCTCCCGACGTGGGCGGTTCAATTTCGTCGTTTTCTGTGTCCCCTGGATCGCTACTGTCAGTCGTATCGTCATCGCCTCCACTGCCAAGCAGGTCTTGCACCAGGGAGTTCCATGCTTGTAATCTGGCTCCGCTGTTGCTCTCTCCCTTTTGTGTAGCTCTCGCCCAGACTGCCGTCTCCGCTATTGCCCATTTTTGTAGGTCGGCCCACCATCCTTCCTTCGAAGGGCCTTCTCTCTTGTTCCATGCCATCGCTATGCGGCGTTTCGCTAGTATCGTCATTAAATCTTTCATTTTTGCCACATGCGTCATCTGCCGGTGCCCTCTTGGGAACAGGCCCAATAGGTATGCTGCTGGCGTTCTTGCTGGCATCTGTATGTCTGCTGTCAACGCTTTTTCTCTCACCGTGTTCCAGAAGTCTGCTATTTGCGGGCACGACCAGAACATGTGCACCATGTCGGCCTGTTCGTCTCCGCACCGCGGACAGCTCCGGGATTGTCCTTCTCCTATCTTTGACATTCTCTTGGGGGTTAGATATGCTCTATGTACTATGTATATCTGCAGTTGTCTGAACCTGGCGTTTCTGGACACCTTTTTTGTGTACATGAGGACTTTGTTCCATTCCTCGTCTTCGAAGGGTTGTTGCAGTTCCTCTTCCCATCTCATCCGTGCTGTTAGTGTCTTTTTGTTGGTGTGTCCCAGTATTTGCTCGTAGAGTCTGGACACCGTGTGACCTCCTTCGGATATATCGTACCATGCCTCTAATTCTCCTTCGGCGTCCTCGGGTTCTGGCATAGCGCTCCACCTCTTTTTTATTGTCTGGACTAGGCTATTGTGTAGGATGAATTGGCCCCTGTGTACATCTTGTTCATCCATCAGGGTCTGGAAGTCCACCCACTGTCCGTCACGCCACAGGTCCCCAATTTGGGCCACGCCTTTGTCTTCCCATTGTGCCCTGTACGTGGTCAGGCTGGCCACTCGGGTGTCCACCAGCCCCGCCAGTGGGATGTGTCTTGAGCAGGGGTCTCGTATGCCCTGTGTCTTCCAGGCTCTTTTCCATAGTATTCGGCCTAGTTGGGCTATTTTGGGCAGTTCTTTGGCTTGGGCGGCGTTGACCCATAATAGCTCTCTCAGGTGATACTTCCGGAGTGCTGGCCCCATAATTATTGCGTCTATTGAGGTCTCTTCGCCCAGCCATCGCACCACAAATTGGAGTTGTGCTGCCAAATAGTAATACTCGAAATCTGGGAGTTTGATGCCCCCCCACTCATAGCTTCTTTGTAGTGTGCTTAGTGCCACCCTGTTCCGTCCCCCTCCCCATAGGAAGGTTCTCGCTATGGTGTGTAGGCGCTTGAAAAAGGGCTTTGGTATGTTGTATGGGATGTTCGTGAAGTAATATAGGAGTCGGGGTAGGACTGTCATTTTTAGTAGTGCCGCCCGGCCTATCATGCCTAACGGCAGCGTCTGCCAGAATTTCATAGCCTTTTCAATTTTGTCTAAAGCTTTTTGTGTGTTACCTGCGTGTGTTTCCATGGTGTCATGATAGATCTCCACTCCCAGGTATTTGAAGGTGTTCGGGGCCCACGTGATGCCCAGAGGTGGTAATTGATCTGTCGGCACTGCGCGTAGGTCTGCCAGGGGAAACAGCACTGATTTTTCCCTGTTGACCACTATTCCAGATAACCTCCCGAATGCGCGCAGCGCCTCCAGCAGGTCCTGCAGGTGGGTGCGTGGGTTCTGTATGTAAAGGAGTATGTCGTCTGCGTATATGGATATCTGGTGTGTTTCCCCGTCTATCTCTATGCCTGTGTCTTTATAATCCGTTCTTAGGAATACTGCGAATGGCTCCAGAGCTAGGATATATAACATTGGGGACAGGGGGCATCCCTGCTTTGTGCCTCGCTCTATGCTCCATTCTCTAGAGATTTGTCTACCCGTCTTGACTCTCGCTCTCGGGTCTCTGTAAAGTAGTTCTATCCATCTTGTGAACCCTTGGCCAATCCCATAGTGGGTGAGCGTCCCCAGGAGCCAGTCCCATCCCACCGAATCGAATGCTTTAATTGCATCCAGTGAAGCTACAGCACACTCCCCACCTTCTTGGTTTGTCTTTTCTATAACGTAATGGAGTCTACGCAGGTTCCAGGACGTGTTTCTTTCTGGCACGTACCCTGTCTGGTCCGTGTGGATCAGGGTGGGTAGCACTCTTTTCAGGCGGTTGGCTAGTGCCGCCGTCAGGATCTTGGAGTCCTGGTTTATTAGGGAAATCGGTCTGTAGGAACCGCATTCGAGGGGGGGCTTGCCCGGTTTAAGGATCGGGACTATTATGGATTCTGACATACTGCTCGGGAGTCTTCCCATCTCGTATGCTTCTTCTAATGTTTCTAGTAGTCTTGGGGCTATATCATTTTTGTATTGTTTGTAAAATTCCCCCGGGAGCCCATCTGGCCCCGGAGATTTCCCTGTCGGGAGCTGGGCGATAACCTCCGTTAGTTCCTCCACAGTGAGAGGGGCATCTAATGTTTGGGCCTGCTCCTCCGTCAATTGTGGGAGTTTGATTTCCGCGAGGGCTTCCCTCAGGTCCCCCTCCTCTGCCTCCTGGACCCTGGAGTATAAGTCCTCGTAGAACTGCGAGAACACCTCGTTTATTCCCTCTTGGGACCTTATCACCTCTCCTTCCCTGTTCTGAATTTCGTTAATTGGCTCCCGCTTAGTCTCCTGCTTAGTTAGCCAGGCTAGGAGTCTGCTAGGCTTATCCCCCTCAGCATGTAGTTTTTGTATATATTTCCCGTAGTCTAGGCGTCCCAATCTTTCCCAGGTCTCCACGCACTGTTGTCGCAGGGTGGTGAGGTTCTCTTGTTCCGCCCCCTTTTCCCCCGCTTGTCTCTCCGCTTTCTCAATTTTCCTTTCTATCTCATCTAGTTGTGCTAGGGTTTCTCGTCGGAGACCTCCCATTTTCCCCATCGCCTCTCCTCTGACTACCACTTTGAAGGCTTCCCATACCGTTCCTGTGCTCTCCACACTACCCTCATTATGTTCAAAATAGTCTTCTATCACGCTTTGGATGTGTTCCTGGAAGCCCGTGTCCAGTAAAGCCTCTGCCCTCAATCTCCATGTTGGTATTGGGGCTCTCCTGTGTGTGTGCGCCCATGTGATCGTCTGGGGGGCGTGGTCAGATAGGGTTCGCGCGTGTATGTATGCCTCAGTGAATTCTCCCAGTGTCTCCCTGCCCGTGAACAGGTAGTCAATCCGTGTGAATGTTCTATGTGGGGCACTGTAATGTGTGTATCCCCTCTCTTCCCCATGTACCTTCCTCCAGACGTCCTCGAGTCCGAGCTGGTCTAGTATCTGTTGTAGTGCTCTCGCTGGCGGTGCCGCTCTCTTGTACTTATCGTCCGACCTGTCCAGCCGGGGATCCAGTGTGCAATTATGGTCACCTGCCCAAATCATCGTTGCATTCCTGTACGGGGCCAGCCGGGGCGGGAGCGTTCTGAAGAAGGCTGTAGCGTCGTGATTAGGGGCATAGGTATTTACGAGGCATATCTCCCGGTTTTCTAGCATCCCATGGACCACCAGGATTCTCCCTTCTGTGTCTTTCTCTTGGTTGATGAGCTGGAATGGGACGCCCGGGGCGACCCAGGTTATGACTCCTCTGGCATAGTTGGAATACGTTGCACTATACATCTGGCCTCCCCATTTTTTCTTTATTTTGGCCTGTTTTTCCGCCGTCAGGTGCGTCTCCTGCAGCAGTGCAATGTGAGTCCTTGTTTTGTTTAGCCAGGTAAAGATCCTTAGCCTCTTGACGTATGCGTTCATCCCCCTGACATTCCACGTAACAATTCTTAAGACATCTTGGTCTTTGTGGGGACTGGCGCCTGCGGCCTGCTCTTTCCCATGGGCTCGCTCGGTGTCTCATTCTCACGGTGCGTTCCTGCCGGGGATCTGTGTCCCTTCTTCTGGCAGTTGAATTTTTTGTCTCGTGCCTCCCGCCATCTTTTTGTTTGCGGGTACTGTCCCCTGAATTTGTTTTCCTTGCTGATTCTTTGTGTGTGACAACTATTATTTCTTGTTCTGCTCTCCTCCTCTCTTTGTGGGCTTTGCCTTAACTTCCCAACTGTTATAACTGTTAACCTAAATAACGTCAACAAACGCCCAGCCTCCTCTCCTCTGCTCGGGCTCCGTCGCTTTCCAGGTGCCGTTTTCTCCTCCTCGGCCTTGCCTGTCGCGGCGTAGTGTCTTGAAACTGACACTATGAACATTGTTTCTGCTGGGGCCTCTCTGTGGGTCTTGGCGGTTCCCCTTCTCCAAGTCTCGTGCTCCCGTTGTGAGTCTCTTTGCTATGGGCCTTTCAACTTGGTGGCTGTCGGTTGCTTTTTTCATAACTTCCCGGTAGGGCATCTCTACCGTCTCGTTCTTGCTCCCGTAGCGTTAGGTATGTTTGTTGTGCTCGATTCTAATCTCTGTTTTGCTGGGGGTGGTTTCTGTTTCGCTCGTTCCTCTCTGCCGGCTGTGGAATCCCACACTGATCCATCCACTCCTGGGCATCGGTCGCTGTCTCGAAGATCTGTGTTTTCCCGTCATGCAGTATTTTTAGTTTGGCTGGATACAGCAGCATGAATTTCACCCCTGCCGCCCGGAGGCGCTCTTTAGTCTGCCAGAACTGGGCCCTCTGCTTTTGCACCAGTACCGTATAGTCTGGATATATTGTTATCCTGGCCCCGTTCCTTGTGATGTTCCCTCCTTCTCTCGAGAAAGTCAGGATTTTCTCCCTATCTTTAAAGTTCATAATTTTTGCTATCATTGGTCTTGGTGGTGCTCCTGGGCGCGGTCTTCTAGTCAGCGCTCGGTGTGCCCTTTCTACTACGAAGCCCTGGGACAGGGTCCCTGCCCCTACTTCTTGGATCAGGAGGTTCTCTATGTAGTCCGTGGGGTCCCTTCCTTCCTCTCCCTCTGGCAGCCCCACTATTCGTACGTTGTTGCGTCGGGCCCTGCCTTCTGCGTCTTCCACTCTGCGTTCTAGTATATTAATTCTTTCCAGTGCTTCCGACATTTGTGTTCGCGAGGCGGACACTTCCACTGAGTTACTCTGTGCTTGTTGTTCTACTGTTGTCATCCTTTCCGCCAGATTTCTCGTGTCTTGTCTAAGAAGTCCCACATCTACCATCACTGCATCTAGCTTTCCTTCTATCGACGTCTTTAACGCCCCTATGGCTTCCAGTATACTGCTTTCCACTTGCCTGATCTCTCCTTGCGTGGCATATGACTCCGGCATGTCTTTCTCCTCAGCCCCCGGCTGCTGGCCGTCGTTCTTCCGGGTGTATGTCTCCATGACTGTTTGTTTCCCTCTGCCGCTTTTAGGCTTGTCTGGCATGTTAATGCCCACTGCTCTTGGCCTGTAGTTGGGTCCTGTTCAGTTTGGCTCCGTTTGCGCTGCAGTGGGTCCCTTTTCAGTTCCCCCACTCGTTTCTGCTCTTCCTGTGTGTGTTACCTTGTTATTAAGCGATATCTCCCTGTGACTTTACCCCTTCTGTCCGTTTGCCGTGTCTCTTTCCGGTGTTCTCTTCCCCCTCTCTTTGGGTATTTAGAGTTGGGTCTCGGCTTCCCTGACCCGCTCTGCGGTATGTTTCTTGTTCCCTGGGCCTGGTTCCTGTGTCTCTTCGCTGCCTCTCCTCTCAGGATCAGCTAGTCACCTCTGCGACAGGGAAGGGCTCTTCTTCGGTCCGATCTGTGGGCTGCTTCCTGACCGTAGGTCTTGACGCCTTCCCCCTTCCTCGTTCGATGTCGCGCCGTTTCCGTGGTGCTGTCTCGGGCTTTCCCTCCCGTTGCTGCCGTCAGTGCCTCCTCTCGCTGTCGGTCGGGTGACGCCTCGATCCTGCTTATGCCGGGCGTTGATCTGCTGTCCCCCTCGGTTCCGCTCCGGACTGGCAGGTAAGGGCTCCTCTTCGGCACTCCAATCTGTCGTTGCTGCTCTCTTACGCGTCGGTCGGGGGAAGCTCTTCTATGGTCTGGCCGTTGTGGGTTCCCTCGTTGCTCCGCTGTCCCGCTGTCGCTGTCGCTCACCTCCGTTTCAACGCGAGGGAATCTGCCTCGGTTCGGTCTGTGGGCCGCTTTCCATCCGTTCTGCCTCGCTTTCCGATTCTCCGATTGTTCAGCTGGGCCTCCGCCGCTTCTGCATCAAGGGGGGGCTCTCTCGGTCCGGTCTTCGGGTCGATTCCCGGTCTTCACCACCTCGTCTCTCGGGGTCCCACGTCGCCCTGTTGACTCTCCGCCGTTATCTCTCACCTTCGCTCTTCTGGGGTTCGATCTGTGGGTCGCCCCTCGCCTCGCCTTCGCTTCTTCTCCGCTCAGGTTCTTCGTAGTACCGCCGGGATCCTGCTGCCGCTGCCGCTGCTGCTCGTCTCCGCTTCGGCTGGGAAAAGCTGTTCTCCAGCTCCGGTCCGCGGGCCTCTCCCCGTTCTCGAGCCGTGCCGTCTTCACCTTCTCCGGGTCGGTATTACGCGGCAATCCCTGCAGTCGGCGTCTCGGGTTTCTGCCACTCCGGTGGTGTTTCGGTCTTGCCTGCGCTGGACTTCGATCAGTTGTCTCGTCCGGTTCTGCTCTTGCTCTTCGGCCCTCTTCGTGCTTCGGGACGAGGTTCTCTTTTCAACGCTGCGCGTCCGCCATTTTGTTGGTGGTGCCGCGCGCTTCTCTCCCTTCTCGTTCTCACCCTTCTGGTCTCCGTTTTTCCTCGGGTCTTCTCCCGTGTGTGCCTTGGATCTTCCGACGCCTTTTCCTCGCGTTTGTTGTCTTTTTATTTACTGAAATACGCCTTTCTCAGGATCTCTGGTCGGATCTGGTGGGAGCTCCTCGGAGTCTGCTCACTCTCGCATGGCCGCCAAGCCACGCCCCCATGAATATCATATTTGTATGCTTATTCTGATTATTTGCAGTGTGTGTCTAGCAGCGACAATGGCCACCACTGCTAACAACACTGCAATCAGAGTAAGCATACAAATATGATATTCATGTGAGAATTTAAATCAGAGATAAATGAAAATGTGGTGTTCAATTAGTACAATTATGTATCGCGTATTACATTTTTGTAAACAACAATATTTGTTCATCTTTTTCGGTGGAATATGAAAACAAATCTGAGAATGGACATCCCGGGCGAAGCCGGGTACTTAGGCTAGTGTTTTCTATAAAGCATTTCCGCCTAAAATAGTTTCTCAGTTGGAAAAGGTTTTCAATTTGTTCGGGATCAGCAGACCGGTCTCGGTAACTATGGGGTAATCCAGGACCGCACTTCTCTTGAAGCCCAGAAAGGACCTGGCAGAATGTAGCTCTTATAGGCCCATATCGCTGATCAATAGCGATGCGAAAATATTAATGAAAGTGTTTGCTAGTAGACTCACAGAGATCTTGCCAAAACGTATAAATGTGGACCAAACAGGTTTTATATGGGGCAGATCTACCTTTGATAATATTAGGCTCATAATAAACCTGATCGAGCTGGGAACTCGCACAAATCCAAAGGTGTTGCTACTGTCCCTAGATGCGAACAAAGAATTTGACAGTCTGGCATGGTCATACTTAAGGGGGTTGTTAAGGGGTTATGGGTTTGCCCCGAACTTCTGCAAACTGGTATTTGCTAACTTTCATGCCCCCTCTACAAGGATATGGGTAAACCAGACACGCACAGCATCGATCAAAATCAGAAGAGGAACCAGACAGTGCTGCCTTTTGTCCCCTCTACTATTTGCTTTGGAGATGGAGCCCGTGGCCCAACTAGTTGGGGAGGACCACCTTATCTCTGGCTTTATCACTGGGACTGGACAACATAAGATCAGACTTTATGTGGATGATATAATTCTGTTCTTAACCAATCCCAATAGGTCCACCCCTCAGGCCATAGCTACGATCGAGAGGTTTGGTGCCCACTCAGGATTCACTATTAATTATAAGAAATATGTGGGAATGAATATTGGGGAGGTAATATTACCCTCCCTCTGCTTAAAGTGGGTCTTAGATAAGCCGAGATATCTATGCATATATTTGACATCAACAGTTGATTTAATTTGTAAAGCAAACTTCCCGGGCCTTTTTAAAGAATGCAAGGAGGATCTCAAAATGTGGGAACATCAGCAAATTTCCTGGCTGGGGAGATTACCAAACAGTAAAGCGCGTTCCACGCCCTCACAGTCAAAATTTCTCTGAAGCTGTAGCCCAATTACAGGGGAAAATGCTGAGCTTCATCTGGGGGATGGAAGCAACCACTTGTGAACAGAAAGATACTCACGCGTTCCCCCTGGCAGGGGTGCCCCATCACTTAAAAGATATTTAATAGTGGCCTAGCTTAGCTCAATTTTTGACTGGAAGAGGGAGAAAAGAAGAAATGGGTGGAGATGGAACAGGAGGTTATGCCTTTCTGCCTAGAAAGCATGCCATTCCTGCCACCCAGGGCTCGGGAGGACAAAGGCAAACTTCTGAACACCACAAAAGCTTCTCTTGCACACTGGGATATGGGGCGGCGCATGTTGAAGATACCAGTAGTGATAGGACCCCAGACACCAGAGTTAAAAAAATCCGGAGTTCAGCCTCGGAATGGCAGACTGTCCATTTACTGCCTGGGAGACCTCTGGCAGGCTTAGACTGGGACACCTGTATGCAGACTACAAGCGATTGACCTTTGAGGCCTGTAAGGCTATGTTTGCCCTGGATGAAAGTGAAAGATTCAGATTACTGTGATGTATAATGTTGCCATTACTAGTGATCATTTCCTTAGTTGGTTAAATAGTTGATTTGCTGATGTTTTGTGTTAATAGCTTCGACCTTTGTGATAATTTACAGAAAATGTTAGATAAAGCTTGAAATAAAGAAGCTATTACTGAAAAAGTTATGAGGATACAAAATATCCTAACCGCACTTTACTTTCACTTTACTTTAAGGTGTTGCGTGCAATTGTAATAATACAAGAAGTTCACAGAGAGTGTCTTTGGGACGGATCAGTTTACCCATAGCAATGAGTAAAGGGGCAAGGGAATTGAAGCATAAGCTTTTTTTAACCTCCAAAAAGTCCAGCCAGGAGTCTAAGCAAAGCAAATAGAATGGTGTCTCATAGAAGTCTATGGGAGGAAAGCAGCAAAATTAAAAGCTTTCCGAACAGACCGCAATCCAACTTCTCCCCTTCTCAGAGATGGTTTTGACATTATATTTTGATTCCAAATAAGCCTGGGCATCTGCGACCCATCGTTGATCTGATGCTGCTCAACTTGTGCCTGTGCAAGGACAGGTAACAGCTTGCCAAGAACCTTAAATCCCAGAGCCATCAGGACTGGCTAGTGTCCATGGACCTTCAGGACGTTCACTTACATGATATGGTATGATATGATAGTTTATTTGTATAGCACCTATACACAATGTGTTTCAAAGCGCTTCAAAGCCAGGGAGGGAACACAGGGAAAATACAAACAGTGAACATTCTTACAAGGCCTTGAACAGTAAGAATGTGAAATGTACTATGGGAAGGGAAACGGAACAGACAGGCGTCCAACCTACTAGGCCTGATGACATTTCAGATAGTGCTGGTGAGGAAGAGGGAGGAAGAGAAACGAGAGGTGGGTTGGGAGACAAACAATGTAGCTATCATACTATGTGCTAGGACAATTCTGCTAGAGTAAGTGCACAGAGTAAAGAAGGGAAAGGGGGAGAGGAGAGAGGGAAAAGGAAGAAGGGGAGAAGAGGAAAGAACAGAGTGAGCAGTGAGAAAGAGTGGGGCGGCTAGTGGGGAGAGATTAATGCAGTTGTAGAGTCAGTGATTGCACATAATGTTGCAGGGCGCAGCAAATGCAAGACAGGATTCAGGATGAAAATGGCACAGCATGATACAAAAGTCAAAGAGCCCACAAAGTCAAAACCAAGCATTTGCAACAACAAAGTGATGGGAGAGCAATAATGTATCAAGACAAAACTCCTACAGTGGTATGATGTAGTGGGGGGGGGGCAGAGGGAGAGGGCTAAGAGGGATGGAACGCAGGATAGACAGGTGTAAGCCAAGGCAGAAAACGCAAGCAAACAAGAAGGGGGGGGCATGGGAACGGCACACAACATCACAGCATGCTTACCTGCTGTCTGAGCAGGTGTTGGGGCCCTGGGTCCTCCTGGTCCGAACAGATCCAAACAGGAATTGCCCTTTTCTTTGTCTGCCCTTCACTTTCAGACACCCAGGCGAGAAACGCCCTTGAACTAAGAGTTAAGAGAAGGAAGTAAGAGGCAGGGCTAAGAAGGTGGATGGTTCTTAGGCCAGGTGACCTAGACCCACTTGCACCTGATCGCCATCTGCAAAGGAAGAGAGGCTGGAGTGCTCCTTAAGGAAAAAGAGCAGCAACCAGGAAGGCACCAGGTCGGCGGGGCTTAGGCCAGTTGACCTAGACCCTCTTGCACCTACCCCCCATCTACAAAGGAAGAGAGGCTGGGGGGCTCCTTAAGTAGGGGAAAAGAGCAGCAACCAGGAAGGCACCAGGTGGGTGGGGCTTTCTAGTTGGGGCAAAAAAGCGGCAACCAGGAAGGCACCAGGTGGGCGGGGCTTAGGCCAGGTGACCTAGACCCTTCTCCCCATCTGCAAAGGAAGAGAGGCTGGAGGGCTCCTTAACTAGGGAAAAAGAGCGGAAACCAGGAAGACACCAGGTGGGTGGGGCTTGCTAGGTGGAGAAAAAGAGCAGGAACCAGGTGGGCAGGGTTTAGGTCAGGTGACCTAGACCCACTTGCACCTGCTCCCCATCTGCAAAGGAAGAGAGGCTGGAGGGCTCCTTAAGTAGGGAAAAAGAGCGGCAACCAGGAAGGCACCAGTTGGGCGGGCTTAGGCCAGGTGACCTAGACCCACTTGCACCTGCTCTCCATCTTCAAAGGAAGGGAGGCTGGAGGGGATAAAGAGCGGAAACCAGGAATGCACCAGGTGTGTGGGGCTTGCTAAGTGTGGAAAAAGACCAGAAACCAGGAAGGCACCAGGTGGGCGGGGCTTAGGCCAGGTGACTTAGACCCACATGTGACAGTTCAACCCAAGCACAGAATCTATCTGAGGTTTGTGGTTGGCAAAGCCCGCTACCAGTTGCTGGATCTGCCCATCGGCCTGTTTTCAGCCCGAAGGGTTTTCTCCAAGATCTGTAAAATAGCATGTTACCCTGAGAGTGAGATAACTGATAACGGACAATTCAGTAGCCAATGGAGTGACCTGATGCACAATCTGGATTCTGGCACCAGGAAGATCCCAGAGGATATGAGACCCAGAAGGGAGAGAATAGCAGAAGCCAAGACTCAGCTCTGGGCTGGGAATACCTGCACCATCTGAATGATGTTAACAAGGAGGTCCTCGGAGGAACGACCCTGTCAGAGTGCCTGTTCAGAATAACCCAGATAAAACAGAGTCTCTAGGAGGGGTTGATCTAAGACTGCAAAAGTTGAGGCAAAGTCGTAAGGTAAGGGAGCAGCTAGGATAGCTATATACTCTTGACTACACCTTCCAAGTCCAAATGAGAAGAGCCAATTCATACAAACGAAAGCGAGACTGAAGAAAGCGGGCCTGCGCTATATGCTTCTTTATCCGGCTAGACTTAAGGTGCTGCAAGACGATAAAGCCCACTTGTTTGATACCCCAGCTGAAGTCACTGAATGAATGGACAGACAACAACTCCCTGACCTCGATGGGGGAGACCGTAGACCCCGGCGACCAGCAAATGGAACGCCCACCCGGAACTAACGTACCAGCACACCCACGTCAAGCAAGAATATAGACTGCACTCATTTGGGAACAGCAAGTTAGATCCTACCAGAGCTACACTGAACTAAGACCGCAACTACACCCCAACGGTCGACGCAACGCCTTCTGCCCCCAGGAGGAATTAGGGTATATTAAACCCGCCCGTAGGGCACCAAGAGACAACTTAGAGGTCAAATGGAGCAGAAACAGGGTAGTCGGAACGGGGGAAACCCCGCTGGACTTGTTATGTTACAGGGAAGTTTAATGTTAAAGGGGGGCGGGAACCTGGGAATTAGTACACACAGTTGGGTTTGTTGTTTAACTTTACCAAGACCACCCAGAGCATTGAACGCTGCCATAACTATGAGAGGACGCACCAAAAGCACTGCTCACACAAACTGGACTAACCCTCACTCATGGCAGACAAAATCAGGATTCTGACTTGGAATGTCCGAGGAATGAACAGCTATGTCAAGCAGCGCCGAATCCACGCATTCCTAAAGCGCAATAAAGTAGGAATTGCCCTTTGCAAGAAACTCATCTGGACGCAAACAAGTTAACCGCACTTTCTAAAATCTGGAGAGGGACGTTGATAGGATCCTCATACTCCTCCTACGCAAGGGGAGTCCTGATTTGGATTGCCCCGTCCATTCCCGTAAAACTGCTGAACTTTAAAACAGATGACGAAGGCAGAATGGCCCTGGTGCACGGCAACATTGAGGGCAGGGAACTCTGCCTGGTCAACACCTATGCACCTAACCACGACACCACTGTCTTATTTCGCTCCCTATTTAAGCGCCTTAGCCCTTTCAGAGACTGCACCTTTGTTAGGCAGAAACCTGTGCAGCTCCCTTAGGGACCACTGCAAAAGATTTAAGACTACAGGTGTTTGGCAGTAAACCCACTTGGTAGCAGTCTGTACCACACAGATTCACTTGGTAGCTGTGGCTGAGCAGTCAGACTTCCCTCAAGAAGAGTTAGGCAGTATGCAGAGTATACACAATAGGTACAGAGACACAGTAGCACAAACAAACACTGACCAGAGCTTTGGTGTAAAAGTATATAATTATTTATTTAAAAACACACTTGTAATTTACACTAGCACACACGAGGTGAGTAAATTCAGCACACAGTCACTATCATATATATACAACCCTATTCACTTATTAGACAAGTCTTAGTGAGAAACACCACTTATTTTCAGACAGAGGTGAGCGCTTAACATAAGATGACACTCTAATAAGTTGTAAAGAAAGGGAGGAAAAAGGCAGGGTTAAGGAAGTCACAAGTTTCAATACTTTTACAAAGAACCACAGTAAGGCAGGATAGGCAGAGTTCTACTGGAGAGCAAAGAAGTCAATTGCAAGGCCCACTCTTGGAGAGAGCAAACAGAAGGGGTCCAGGTTCACACAGTAGGGTTATGCCCAAAGAGTCTTGTAGATGGTTCGCATAAAAAGGATGAAATTCAAGTCAGGAAAAGTTAGCTAGGTTGTCCCAGTCTAGCCCAGGTTAGAAAGTCGAGGCTTTACTGTCACCCCGAACGATCTGTCGCAAGGGAAGCCAGGCGGGACACAGTACCTTAAGTGTGAAGGA
Organism: Ambystoma mexicanum; assembly: GCF_040938575.1. Taxonomy (NCBI): domain Eukaryota; kingdom Metazoa; phylum Chordata; class Amphibia; order Caudata; family Ambystomatidae; genus Ambystoma; species Ambystoma mexicanum. The sequence goes on from NC_090927.1 coordinate 412,284,845, forward strand.
AGCTCCAGCGGGAGCAGTTGTTCCTGGCAGCGGGTGCAAGTCAGTGTTTCGTTCAGAGGAAGAAGAGGTCCGCCGTGGAGGAAAGATGAAGGTCGTTGCACTGCCAGGGAAGAAACCAGCCGCAGAGTTCTCTGGTTAAAAGGCACTACCCTTCTCTTCGCGGTAGTGGTAAGCCGTGGTATTCCGGTTGCCGGGGTGCTTGGCACGGGCAAGGCGGCCACGAGATGCTCCAGGAAGGTGAAAAGAAGGCAAAACTGGTTATCCCCACTAGTGAAAGGAAGAAGACTCTCCGGACTGGAGATCTCCTCTGTCGTCGGGAAAAGTGGTGAGACGGTCCAGCAGGGCTCCACCGGTGGTGTCGTCGTTGCAGGTCGGCTCAGCTTCTCCCTCCTCGGATTATTAGGTCCTGTGGCGACTTCTGAAGTTCCAGTCCCTAAAGCCCTGCTTTTATGCAGCACACCCCCATTCACTCAGCCTAGCTGTCAATCAAACATGCTAAGTGGTGAGCCGGCCGGCTCACCACTTGGGCCAATCACACAAGAGTGCGACTTGAGTTACCAAGGGAACTCAGTCCAGGGTGCCTAAAGCCCCTCCCACACCCCCTGTGGTCCCCAGACAGAGTGGCACCACTTTGGAGGGCTTCTGTGGAGAAGCCCGCCAAAAAGTGGAACAAAGGGCTCGACTTGGGTTGGAGTCGCAGAAGAGAACACAAACGCCATTTTAGAATCAAGTTTTGGCAAAAAATACCAACCGGAGAATTAATATTAATTAAATAAACCGGTGGTATGTTCGAGGCTACCGTAAATAATTCAATAAAGATAGTAGCCTAAAACAATGGGAAATCCCATAGGAAAATATTCGCGGTTGAATATTAAAAGTAGTATCCACTGCCACCAGCCAAAACTCGATCAGGGGGGTTGGAGACGTGCCCCCTCGACTAACAGACCCCGGGGCAATTGAATTGCCCCAGCCAGTACGTCCACAATAGGATGGTTGGTACTGGTTCTGTTCAGAATTTAAGACTGGTAAAGTCAATGGTGACTTTACATGCCCTGGGAGACAGTAGTCAGTCCCAGGGTATGAAGTCTATACTGGGGGGTCACTATGACACCCCTGTGTTACTGCACTGAGGGTGCTGTGTAACACATATCACACAAACACATGAAGCCCTATGGGGTAAAAGACCCCATAGCCCATTAAACACATCTAGATTCAAAGAAACACACTCAAATCATGTCCAAGAGTGAGGGTAAAAGAGTCTCACTCTTGGCAGGAGAAAAAAAATAAACCCCAAAAATCCAGCAAAGCTGCTGGGGGACTCACTAGGTTAGGAAATTCAGCCTAAACAGAGAATTCTCCCTAACACTCACACCTGAAGTTGTTGCCAAATTCAGGGGCGCAAGGCCAGTGGCGTGTCTCAAATGCAATGAACCCTGCGCAGGAATGACCCACATGTTCTGGGAGTGCCACGTCATACGATCCTTCTGGACTCAGATAGCGACAAAGGTTGCTAGCTCCGATATTGCTTTAGACGTATTGTCACCTGGATCGTGCATCCTAGGCAGATTAAAAAAAAAATAAAAAAAAGAACAGACCCCTGTGTAGGCTCAAAGACTTGATGTATATCTTAGCTAAAAGAAGCAACGCTATGGGATGGAAATCCCCTAATATCCCCAGCGCAGCACTATGGTGGGAAGACCTCCGCAAGTGGACAGGGGCTGAAACGGGAGCATGGGAAAATGCGCAGAAAGGACAGGGATTCGACATCAGCGAGGACCTACAACAATGGGTGGCGCTCACTGTGTCATTGTTTCACCCACCAGAACCAGCCTCCGCATCCGAGGACAACTGAAGCCGCTAGGGCAAACTGCAACATGAAAGGGTGCTCAGCAACAATGGTGGTCTTGGACAGTTGGGAAGGGAAGGGGCAGGCGGGGGGGTCATATGTGAAGTTTCATCGATGTAACATGGATGATAATTGTTTGTTTGTTTAAAACCAATAAAAACATGTTAAAAAAATAAATAAAAAATAAAAAAACATTGGTGCTTATGCCATAAGCAGGCATTTCTGAGTCTCCCATAAGTGGGAACAGTGTTATTAAGGTCTGGACTAGATCTTTACCTCTATAAGGACCCATCAAGTAGACCCATTTTTCTCCATTGACAACTGGACATGTGAGTTGTCTTGCTTCAGTGAATTTCTCCTGCAGCAGTCTCCGGTTGGTGCTTTGATGGTAGAGTAACTATTCAATCTCCTTTGTAAATTCTCTTCAAATCCTGTCATCCTTCTTGTTCTTATGTGACTGTGAAAAGATTTGAATCCACCCTCATATGGATCACTCCAGACTGTGCCCGGTGGACATGGCACCCAGAACTTCTGAAGAGGTCTATATGTCCTCCATGGTGCTCCCTGTGAAGAGTGAGCTGCTTTCCCAGTCGGAAGGCATGGTTCGCCATCTGAGCCAGAGCCGTCTCTGCCTTTATGCTTGTTTTTTTTTAATACTACATTTTACTGTATTTTGTTACTTAGGAACAACAGCATACAATATACAAAAGAACTTTCATACGTACAATAAAGGTATTACAATTTGTTCCCATAATTAGTTGCAGCTATACAGCTCATAACAGGTCGACAGTTGGATCACATCCCTTCTGTATAACTTCTGCACAACAGAGTCCCACAATTCTTTACTTATTTGCTACATAGTTTGTTCCCATTTCTGCCATACTTTATTGGCTTTCCCAGGGCAGCCTCTAGCTGTGTAGACTCGGCGCTCCATTGCTATACAGGCGTCCACGTCTGTTACCCAATGGCCATATTGAGGGGGGATCTCAGAGCCCCATAGTTGTGCGATATTCCTCTTGGCCAGTCCCGTGGTCGTTGAAAGCAAGAGTGTTTCAAAGTGGGTCATTTCCCCCTCTTCCTCAATTCCCAGTAACAACAGCTTTGGTTCATTAGGGATTGGCCGGCCCATAGCTCTTGACAGTCTATCACAACATTTTTGCCAGAAATACTGTATGCGTGTACATTGCCACAGAATGTGATAGAAGGTACCCTCTTCCTGTTTACAGCGTAGGCATTTGGCATCTGTGATCTTGAGCCAGCGGTACAATGTCACCCGTGGATTGTATATTCTGTATAATACTTTCAGTTTTATAAGCCTGATTCTGGACGAAATTGCTGTCTCCCTGGGGTACATTAAGGTCGAAGTCCAGTCCTCAGGCAACAGTGGGCCCTCATCCTTCTCCAACTTTGCCTTGTGACTACATAACTCTTTCGTGGCAAAGGAAGAAATTGCATTCTACATGACAGATGTAGTTTTGACATTCACGCTATCCAGAACAATGTTCCTCTCTATGGGCGTGCATTCTGGCAGGTCAGCGAGGTTTGTCATATGTTTTTTAAGTGCATGGGACAACTGCGTGAGATGGTATTGTTCAGTTGGTTGGGGATCATGTTTGGCCAATAGTTCAGCAAAAGGTATAATTTTGACATCCTTGATCGCTTCCTGGATTGTTAATATTCCCGCCGTTTCCCAACTCGACCATTTAGGTAGTTTGTGGAGTTCGGGGAGGAATGTATTATTCCAGAGGGGTTGTACCAGCGTAATTTTGTTTCCCCAGCCTATATGTCTGTGCGTTTCCACCCAGATCTGAGCCATGTTGGTTATTATTGTGCGAGACGGAGGGCGGCCCACTACATGATACAAGCTTTTGATCAGGGGTATGCCATACCTTGCTGCTTTCTCTGCTCGTATGTGCGGTAGTTCTGGATCATGCAGTATATCACTTATAGCGGCCATCTGGCTCGCCCAGTAGTATGTTTGAATATGTGGGAGCCTAATCCCTCCCTCCCATCACAGAGCGTTGGAGGGTGCTCAGTGCTATCCTCAGGTGTTTACACCTCCCCCCCCTAATAGCTTCCGCAATGTCTTGTCTACCTAGCAAAATTCAGCTGCGGGGATGTGTAAGGGAGCATTTTGTAGTATATATGAAAAGCAGGGGCGAGCCAGCATTTTGAAGAGCGCTGCCCTTCCCAATATTGTCAGTGGCAGCGTCACCCAGTGGCTTACATCTTGCGTGAACCGTTTTATAATTGGGTATAGATTATGGGTCACATAGTCCTCTAATTTGTTCGAGATCAGGATAAATATTGGAATTGTTCCATCTCGACTTTGTATGGGGAGCACTCAGAAGATATACAGTCTATTCCTTTAATCGGGAACAGTATCGATTTACTCAGGAGACCGCCGGGTTACTCAGGTAAATCAGTAAATCATCAGCAAAGAGAGAGACCTTGTCTTCCCAAACTGGGTCCCATCGGAAACCTGACCACGTCAGTGTATTTCTCAGCATTACTGCTAGGGGCTCAATTATTAGTGCAAATAGCATGGCTGATAGGGGGCATCCCTGTCTGGTTCCTTTTGCCAGTTGGATGTTACGAGAGGGCCAGCCGTTCACTGTTACTTCTGCTATAGAGGCGTTATACAGGAGTTGAACCCAACTTACGAATTGTTCACCAAAGCCCATTTTCCTCATGATTACCCAGAATGCTTCCCAGTGGACTTAGTCAAAGGCTTTCTCGAAATCAGTAGCCAACAGCGCCAGTGATTCCTGTAGGGCTGGTGCTCTTTCAAGCGCTAAGTGCAGCCTACGGATATTCATCCTTGTGGATCTTCTTGGCATAAAGCCACATTGATCCGGATGGATCAGGGACGAAATTACCTTTTTGGAGTCTGTTGGCGAGTACCTTTGCTAGTATCTTGGTTTGACTATTTATCAGGGAGATTGGCCTATAGAAGCTACATTCATCTGGTTGCTTACCATCCTTTGGTTTTACTATTATGGTGGCCTTACGTAAGTCCATCGGGAGCATCCCTTCCGTTCTCGAGTGTTCAAACATATTGAGCAGATGTGGTGCAATACCATCACTATTTAGTTTCTTCCAAATGTCTACTGAGAAGCTGTTTGGATCTGGGGGTTTGCCTGTCTGAGGATCTGGGGGTTTGGCTGTCTGAAGTTGGGAGATGGCTGCCAATATTTTCTCCTCCGTAATGTTTCTTACCAGTATGTCTGATTGCTCAGCATCCAATGAGGGGAGAGCAATCTCGTCTAGTGCCATATTATCTATCGGGGTAGCCGGGGAGCTATAGGGCTCCGCATAATAGGCCGGTTGAGACTATTTCTGCATTCTCAGGTTTAATATTTCTAATTTGCTGATGTTCTTCATCTCGTCTTTCCAACCAGGCTAGTAATTTACCTGCTTTCTCCACCGTTTCATACTATGCTTGGTTTTTTAGTGTCTGAGGTACAAGCATTGGGACCTGTAAGATGAAGTTCTGGATCTGCTCCCTTCAGCCAGGAGACTAGCTACAACTTCTGTGTAACCCTTCAGGTGACATAGGTTCTTTGCTTGGTGCCTTGTGCCTTGTGAAGGGTCTGAATCCTTATACTTCTCTGACTTCTTGTGATTTGGATTTTCTCACTTGCTGCAGCCTAGGTAGGACTTCAGATTGGTACTGTTAAAAGGTAATTGGCTGCTTGTTTCAATCGTTGTGAACTTTCTGACACAGCTCCTTCTTTACAATTCCTACTGTTATTCAGCTTTTGATATGGTTGACTAACCGTTTTTCACTATAACAGTATGTTGTTCCTACATGGCCGGTCAATCTGGGTCTAATGTTTTTGATGGTGGCTCTGCTTGAGCCTTTCCAATCATATCCTTTGCAATTGCTCACCCTAAAAGTGATTTTACTGGTTACCATGACTTCCATAATGCTGGCCAGTGAACTCCACGCTCTTTGTCATGTCTCCTTACCTCGCCTCCTCCAAGAACAAAGCGAGTTTGAGGGTGAGGATGTCCTTCCTTTCCATGGTTGGTGTTTGACTACCATCTATCTCAGGAGATCCATCTTATGGTCTTCTAACCTTCGCCTCTTCCATCTAAGTCGGAGGACAGGACAAGATGACTCAGATGAGAGACCGGGAGGATAATCAGCTCTTTGGCGGCTTTGGTAGTACTCGGGCTAGCAGGGTTGTTAACAAACAGGCACTATTCAGATGGATTGCTCTGGGTATTTCAGAAGAACAAGTTACTTCTTACCTTGTAACGTTCTTTCGATGGGATGTTCCTCCGACGTATTCCTTATCTTAGATATCTCTTTCCAGCTTTGCTGGCTTCGGAAACATTTTTCTCTAGAGGGCGCTGCGCGTCGACGTCCGCCGAGTCGATGTCCCTCGACAGCCGCCATATCGATGTCGAGGTCATCCTGCCTATAAAGGCAGCGCGCAGCGTCCGTTGCTCAGTTCCGTTTTGTAGCCCACAATAATTCTTTCTGGACTAGACTAATCACCCTGAAGGAGCGTAAGATGCAACAACAAGGGAAGTAGTACTGCGGGTATGGATGGGAGGGTCGATAAGGAATACGTCAGAGGAAGATCCCATCGAAAGAACGTTACAAGGTAAGAAGTAACTTGTTCTTCGAAGGGATTGTGTCCTCCGACGTATTCCTTATCTTAGATAGGCTCCCATAGCAGTATTCTGTTATTGGAGGTGGGAGTACTGACTTCATGCTTCCTCTTATTGATGAATAGAGTGCAATACTGCCCTTCCAAACCTAGTCTCTTGACTGGAGGAGGAATCCAAGTTGTAAAACCGTGTAAAGGTATGGACGGACGACCATGTGGCAGCCGCACATATGTCTCTAACCGGCACTCCTCTTTTGAGGGCCGATTAAGCTGCGATACCTCTGGTCGAATGAGCCCTAAGATTTTGAGGGGGCTCTTTTCCTGCCAGTTTATAACATTCCAAAATGGCTAAAATGATCCATCTGGAAATGGTCTGCTTAGTTATCGGTAACCCCGGCTTGTGACCTGCGTAGCCTACAAACAGCTGATCTGCTTGTCTTATCCTAGCCAGTCTACTAATGTAAAAACTTAAAGCCCTTCTTGGGTCAAGCCTGTGTAACCTCTCTTCCTCTTTCCCCGGATGAGGAGGAGGATAGGAAGATGGAAGGGTAATCTTCTGAGTGATATGAAATTCAGAAACCACCTTTGGGAGGAAATTAGGCTTCACTTGCAGAACAACTTTGTCTTTGTGAAAGATTGTATGAGGGGGTTTACAAGAAAGAGCTTGTAACTCGCTCACCCTTCTAGCAGATGTAAGTGCTATTAATAAAACAGTCTTAAGGGTAAGAAATCTTAACGAACAAGAGTGGAGTGGTTCGAAAGGTGTGCCCATCAGGAAAGTTAGGACTAAGTTTAAATCCCATAAGGGAACCTGGAATGGTCTTGGGGGATAAACGTTAGTTAACCCCTTTAGAAACTGTATTACCAAGGGTAACTTGAAATAGGATGGTTCTTCCGCAGTGCGCTTAAAGATGGATAGTGCTGCGAGATAGCCCTTGATGGTGCCAACTTGAAGGCCTGAATTCGCTAAATAGAGTAGGAAGGACAAAACCATTGGTGTACCACATGAAAAGGGGTCGATATTCTTTTCTCTACACTAGCTGCAAAATCTGTTCCAACGGCAGCGGTATAAAGATTTTCTTGCTGGCCTTCTTGTCGAAAGCAACACCTCCATAACATCATCAGGGAGGTCCCAATCCTTGTACCTCAGCCTTTCAGAAGCCAAGCGTGAAGGTTGAGGGTTTTGATGTCTGGATGGAGAACCTGACCTCCCTTCTGTGAGAGCAGATTCTCTCTGAGTGGAAGTCGAATTGGAGGGCAGATGGACAAGTCTAGAAGGTCCGGGTACCACGTTCTCCTGGCCCAATCCGGGGCAATTAGGATCATGGTTTTCCGGAATCTTCTCAACCTCCTGATCATTTGAGGAATGACGGGGACCGGTGGAAACACGTACAGAAGCGGAAACTCCCAGTCCACTATGAACGCGTCTCCCAGAGCTCCTCCCTGGGGAAATTCCCTTGAACAGAACAGATCGCACTTCCTGTTGACACTGGTGGCGAACAGATCCACCTGAGGGTTTCCCCAAAGGGCGAAGATCTCTTGAAGGACTTCCTAAGCTAGTTCCCACTCGTGGAAGACTGTGCTCTGCCTGCTCAGAGCGTCTGCTGTCAAGTTCTTCTCTCCGGCTAGGTGAACTGCCGATAGAGAGATTCCTTCTTGGATTGCCCAAAACCAGAGCTGCATCGCCTCTCTGCACAGAGGTAGTGATCCTACGCCTCCTCTTTTGTTGAGGTAATGCATGGCCACTGTGTTGTCGTCATTATCAGGACATTCTTTCCTTGTACAGATGGCAGAAAAGCCTTCAGCGCAAGTCTGATGGCCCTCAGCTCTAACAGGTTGATATGTAGTCTGGACTCTGATGGAGACCAACGACCGCTGATGGTCAAGTCGTTGGCGTGGGCTCCCCACCCCGTGAGTGAGGCATCCGTGACTACTGTTATCTCCGGCCAGGGTTGCCAAAACTGGTCTCCTTTCAGAATGTTCTCCTGACAGGCCCACCACTGAAGGTCTCGAGCCACCCTGTCGGGAACCTCAAGAAGATCTGTCATTCTCCCTGAGAATTGCGACCACTGAGTTCTCAGTGCCCACTGGAGGGATCTCATTCTCAGGCGAGCCCATGGCACTAGGAAAATGCAGGATGCCATGAGGCCTAGCAACCACAAAAAGTCGAAGGCTGGGAGACGTTGGGCATTTTGAAACTTGGTAACCATCTGTAGAATATCTTGAGCCCTCACCTCTGGTGGCAAGGCTTTTCCCAGGGAAGTGTCCAGGATCGCACCGATGAACTGGAGTCTCTGCGATGGTATCATTTGTGACTTCTTTAAATTGAGGGAGAAGCCCAGTCTGTGAAGGGAGTGGCAAACATGATTTAGCTGGATCTGAGCTTGTTCCGAAGATACAGCCCTGATCAACCAATCGTCCAGGTAGGGGTAGACGTGAACCCCTTCCCTCCTTAGACTTGCAGCCACTACCGACATTAACTTGGTGAAGACCCTCGGGGACGAGGCCAGCCCAAATGGCAGCACTCGAAATTGATAATGAGAGTTGCCAATTGCGAACCTCAGGTATTTCCTGTGTTTGAGATGGATTGGCACATGGAAATAAGCGTCCTGAAGGTCCAGAGATACCAACCAGTCCTGGAACTGAAGGGCCTGAAGGATCTGAGAAAGAGTTACCATCTTGAATTTGTCTTTCCTGAGGAATTTGTTCAATTCTCGCAAGTCCAAGATGGGTCTCAGTCCTCCGTCTTTCTTTGGAATGAGAAAGTAAGGGGAGTACCAGCCCCTGTTCCTCTCCGCTACAGGTACCGGTTCTACGGCACCTTTCTCTAGCAGGTCTAAAATTTCCTGCAAGAGGAGCGGATCTGGAGCTTTTTGAGTGCTGATCCCCGGTGGATGACTCTGAGGTATGCGTAGGAGAGGCAGGTAGTAACCTTGTGCAACTGTCTCCAATGCCCAAGCATCTGACGTGATAGCCTGCCATTCTGCCAGATGTTGAGTTAACCTGCCTCCTACAGGTGTCTTGTGAGGGAAGTCCTCAGAGTGGTTTTGGGGCGGCTGATGCAGTTGCCGATGGTAAAGAGGCACCTGCTGTTGCTGCGGCTTTTGAATATCTACCCCGTCCACCTTGGGTAGTTCTTCTTTGTCCCCTTTGAGCCGGTCGTCCTCTACCTCTTCCGAATGCGGAGTAGAAGCGAAAGGACTTGCCTCTCGCAGAGGATCCTGTGGGACGAAAAGGTGTCTGACGATTTGCAGCGCCTGGGGATTTTGCTGCTGCCTTTGATGTTTGCAGTTTTTCTAAACTGTCATCCGCCTTTTTCCCAAACAAAGAAGAGCCATCGAATGGCATGTTCAAGAGCCTGGCTTGCACATCTGGGGCAAAACCAGACTTTCTCAACCAAGCAAATCTCCTGGTTGTTGTACTTGCCGCCATTGCTCTGCTGATACTGTCAGCCGAATCAATGCCCGTCTGGAGGGATTCGTACATAGCGTCTTTACCGTCCTGTATATTATTTAGGAACGCCTCCCTTTCTTCTCCCTCCGGGATGCAGTCAGCCGCTGTAGAAGCACACTCCCAAAGTGTATGGCTGAATCTAGCAAGGGTGCAAGTAGCATTAATAGATTTTAACGCCATGCTACATGCCGAAAAAACTTTCTTAGCCATAGCATCATATTTTTTATCGTCCCTGTCCTGTGGGACGGTAGGGTAAGCAGTCTTGATGTCAGTAGAAGATGCTGCCTGTACCACCAGACTTTCTGGGGATGGGTGTTTGGACCAAAACTCAGGGTCTGCAGAAGATACCCTGTATTTAGTAGACAGTTTTTTATTTACTGCTGGGACGACATCTGGGGTTGCCCAGTTCGTCATGATTTTCCTTTGAAGAGCTTTATGAAAAGGTACTACAGGATCCTCCTGTGGACGTTTATCAAGAATATCCGTGAGGTCATCTTGTTGGAAATCCTGTGAAGGTGTTGACCACCCCATAAATTCTGTGATCCTAGCCATTAAGGCTCTATAGGGGGTTTCAGCATGCTCCCCCGGGTCTGGCCTAGCGAACTCCACCTCAGGGGAAGTGTCTAAACCACTTGCCTCATGTAAGGAATCATGGAGTTCCTTTCATCTGCGTTCCTCTGAGGATAACTCCTCTTGAACTGGGGTTGCAGATCCCTGCAACTCAAATGTCTCTTCTTGGTCAGATAGTTCTCCCTCTTCCATAATTGAGGACATTGTTCTCAATTGGTCTGAACTCACAAAGGGTGTGAAACCCATCTCCAAGGCAGAGGGTGCCAAACTTGTTGTATTCGGCCTCGAAAACGTCGATGTCGTCAACGCCGACGTCGAAGGCTTCGAACGTGGCGTCGAAAACCAAGGCGGAGGCCTCGAGGTCCTCGATAGAATTGGGATTCTGCTTGAGGATGTGGACAATCTCGACGACATCGTCATCGAAGACCTGGGAATAGCCACTGGGTGCGCCGCAACCGTGACTTTCCTTGGCGTCGACGCCAGTGTCGAGGATGGCCTCGAGTTGACAGACCCGTGTGTCGAAGGTCCCTTCGACAACAGCGTCGAAGACACCGACCTCGGCGTCGACGGAACCTTCGAAGAAGGATTCGAGGTCTTAGCTTTACTCGAGGGTTCGTGACGCGCTCGAGAAGCTTCCTTTGCCGGGTACTGCGACTCGCAGCATTTTGGACCTTCGGGTCTTTCGACTAGAGCATCGTTCTCTGCAGTCTTCGAGGGGGTCGAGGCCGCTTTCTCGAAGACGCTCATCATATTTTTGCGGAATTCCTCCCATTCAGCCCTGGAACTATGTTTCGTGGGGCAAGGGATTCTCTTAGGTGAAACAGAGGAAGAGGAGGACGAAGAAGGGGATCTTCAATGTCTCCTCTTCGAGTGCTTCGATCTCGAGGTATGATGGGACCCGCTTCGAGACCTGGAGCGTGAATAGTGACGAGGAGACGAATGTCTCGACTTCGTCGAGGAAGAAGAAGCTTTAGAAGTCTTACCTTTTTCCAGCTTCCCCCTATGCTCCTTCAGGGCCTTAGCTGTCATGGACATACAGTCCTCGCACTCTGAACAATGGTGTTCAGCTCCCAAACACCACAGACAAACTCTGTGAGGGTCAGTCAGCGACATCTTTTTCCCACAGTCTCGGCATTTTTTAAAGCCGGACCGAGGGGTCGTTGGTTCCGACGAGGAAGCCATCGAGCATGGATCGAATATCTCGAGGAAATTGGATTAATTCTCTACGAAACTGAGCAAGATATTCCGAGGCACTGAGTAAGCGCGGAAAAACGGAACTGAACAACGGACGCTGCGCGCGGCCTTTATAGGCAGGATGACGTCGACGTCGATACGGCGGCTGTCGAGGGACATCGACTCGGCAGACGTCGACGCGCAGCGCCCTCTAGAGAAAACATTTTCCGAGGCCAGCAAAGCTGGAAAGAGATATCTAAGATAAGGAATACGTCGGAGGACACAATCCCTTCGAATGCTACCATTTGGCTAACAATGAAGTGCCTGAGGGCCTTTGGGACTTATTCTGCCAGAAACTTGGAAGCTACCTCTGCAGTGGGGGGTTCCTGTTGTGTTGGTCATGTGGGCTTCTCCGCACAAGTTCATCAAGCATTACTGCCTGAATTCCTTATCCGAACCAGCCTCCTGTTTTGGTTGTGCCATCCTCCACAGTTTCTTGATTGAGGTGATGGTTCCTTTCCCCACTCTTTCTGGTTCTGTATTGCTTTGGACTTTCTGAGATGAGACTCTGTGGAAGCAAGGAATCCATTTGAACAACAAATGACCTACCTTAGGTTATGGTTTTTTAAATATATCTGTCCTTTCTCCTACAGATCCTTCATTTCCCTCCCAACCTATGCCTTATTATAGATTGCCTTCATCTTTTTTGCAGTTCTGCAACTCCTCAACCTATGAGCATGTCAAAAGATGGGCAGAACTGTGGTTATGGGGCATAGCCACCTCTATATATAACAATCATGAGGTTCCATCCAGAGTCATGGGGGCCACTGCCAATGATATTGAGCAATGCACCCTCTTTATGTAGGAGATTCCTAAAATGAGGAACCTGTGAACGGAAGAACTACTCATCATAAAAAAACATTACCCAAAGTAATTTGTTCCTTCTAAGCCATTATCTGCGCACTTTGCCCGTGTGATAGTACGCGTCTCTCTGTAATTACTCAAGTGAAAATTGCACATTCTGCTGCTCAAATGATTAGTCACAACCATACTTAAGGGAAATAATTCAATGCCTGAATAAATGACAAACCAGCAATATTCATGTAAGCTAAAATCTTACCGAACTCCTTAGGGAGAGTACTGTACTTGAGAGACATTTGGCTACATCGGCCACTTTTCACGCATGGAACACCCATTTCATAGATTTATATAGCCACTATTTCCGCCAAAAATCTCCGCGAGTTGTGATCGATACAGACAAACAAGGCATATCCTACCTTTCAATGGATTGCATTTTCTCATAGATTCCTCATCTTGATAGAAATTCATTCTGTGTCAGCTGCTCAAAAAAGATTTCAGCAGGAAGCATAGTGAAGCTAGACTCCCTCGTATTCGGCTGGGCCACTCCTCGCAACGGATGTGACATCAATCACCGTACTAAAGGGATGCACTATGCCCCCTGACAGCAGTTCCTTTTTTTCTGCATGCTCAGCATGCTACTCAAAACATGTTGTTTTTTCGACTCAATCGAAATTCTTGGTTATGCCAGCATGTCAGGGCCTAAACCGTCCGGTTTCAAATGCTGCAAGGACTGCAACTCCAAAATGTCCCTCAGGGATCCGTACACTATCTGTGTGTGGTCTCTCTGTGTCGGGCATGATACAGAGCAATGTGGTTCTTGCTTAGCCATGAACCCGAAAGTCGTGAAGGAAGGCTCAGCTACCCTGGCACTCGGTAGACCACCGTCGTAATCTTGGGTGTAGTCGGTCTTAAAGTCCTCGGAGCACGACACCTAAGGCCTACCCCCAAGAAGTATTTTGAAGGAAGACATCACAAAAAATCTAAAACGTTTGCACTTGTGTAGCGAGTCCCACCATTCTTCATTATCATCGTTGCACAAAAAGAAGCGTAGACATGATTCTGATTCATCGTAAGATAAGGATAAGTGGCACCCCGCAAAGGGTGCATCTAGTGAGGAGTGGGAGAACTTAAAAAGGCAGATGAATATGGTCTTTGAGAAGGCCTCGACTGGTACGGCTTCGTCCCCAATGCCCCAGGTGGATTCGGGCCTGGCCTGGTTTGTCTGGCATGAAGGAAGCCAAGGGAGGAATAACACCCTCGAGCAAGACCCGGATTTGAGAAGTTTTCTTTGACTCGATGCAGATACCTTTCATGTTGGAACAGATGGGGGGGGGTGCAGCCTTGGATCCGTTGCCCGATTTTAGTGTGTCATCAAGTTCCAACAATCAAACCCATATACACACCCGAAAGCTCAATACCACAAGGCATTTGAGAAGGTTGTTGTAGCTCTAGGGCTTGGTGCTCCGTCAAATCCATTATTACAATACAATCTTACTGACATCATCGACCGGGGGCCACAGGCTGAATGTGCTTTACCCTTCAATGCCGCCAACACCAGTGTTCGACGCTGTTGGTCGATGTGGATCTGACAAAAGCCGGCGAGAGGAGATCTTCTGTTCTTGACGGACCACCCGATCCCCAAAGGACATGTGGTGCAGGCCGCAATAGTTTCGTGTAGGCCCTTGACGTCAAACCTCCCCACAGCTTTGGGGAAGAAAGTGTTTGCCTCGGGAAGCATGGCGCTTAAAGCCATTAATGCCTCTTGTGCCTTTGTGAAGGTCTCGCATGTTCTGTGGAACACAATCACGGAGGCTGCCGACTATTTCCCTGTGGAGTGAGTCAGGAATGGCTTCTTGGATATCATAGGTGATGGTAAGACGATCGCCTGTCAGGCGCTCCAAGCTGGATTGGACGCTGTGGACTGCGGGACCGTATCATGGGCATGTCGATGGTGCAGCACAGGTCAGCCTACCTGAGGGGTTTGGGATTTTTCCTGAACGCCTAGTCGAAGCTGCTGGATCTGGGCTTCGGCAGGGAGCATTTGTTTGGACCCAAAGCCGATGAGTCTCTTCAGAAATAAAAAGACTCTAAGCTGACGGCTAAATCACTGGGGTTGGCTGTGCAGTAGCAGCCGCCAAGGAAAAGTATTGCCTTTGCATCGAGAGGCCCAGGCTACAGGTAGTAATCCACCTTCCCAAGAAAGCCTCTACTCCCTCAGGCCAAACAGGGACAACGTAGGTTTGCACGACCAGGGAGAGGCAGAGGAAGGTTGAGGCAGACTACTTCTGCTTCTGCATCGACAGCAACCTACGCCTCAACCTCTTTGAGATCTACCCTATACTTCTCCGGTTGGAGGTAGAGCCTCCAGGTTCTTGGGCAATTGGAAGGAGATCACTCTGATAACTCTGTCCTTCAGTCGGTCGAGTTAGGCTACTGGCTACCGTTTATGAAACGACACTGGATATACCTCCACTACCCTCCCGACAACCGGATCGGGAGCTGCAGGCCCCTCTTTTGAAGCGAGCAGTAGAAGATACGCCAGCCGAAGAAAAAGGCTTGGGCTGGTTTTCTCGATACTTCCTGATCCCCTAAAAGGGGTGAGGACTCTGTCCCATTCCGGACCTCAGAGACTTGAACAAGTTCTCGAGGAAAGACAAATTCAGGATGGTAAATTGAGGGAAATTTTCCGGGCTCTGCAGTTCCACATTTCCAATACTGGCTGTTGTTGTTGTACCTTCAGGATGCCTATTTCCATGTGCCTATCCATAGGAAGCGCAGGCGGTTCCTGAGGTTCGTCATCAGGGACACCCATTATCAGTTCAAGGTGCTCCCTTTTGGTTTGTACTCCGCACCCATGGTTTTTACCAAGCCGATGGCAGGAGTAGCGGCCCTTCTCAGGAGAGCTGGCATCTTTGTGTTTCCATAATTGGACGCTTGGCTGATCCAGGCTAGGTCACCAGTACAAGTTTTGAGGCACATCGAGGACACTTACTTGCTGCAGCATGACTTGGGTTTCTATCATAACTTAGAGAAATCACAGTTTTCACCAGCACAGAGGCTCCAGTACATCGAAACAGTCTTTGAATCCCGGGAAGGGAAGGCTTTTCCTCCTGAGAGTCACCAATGTGGCAAAGATGGTCAGTCTCTTCCAGAATTCCAAGTGTCTCCCGGCATCTGCTTTCATGGCCTGCTGGGCCTCATGATTTCCTTTATTTTCTTGGTACCGCAGGCGAGACTCCTCTGGGTGAGATGCTTGCAGTGGCCTCTCAGGAGCCAGTGGTCACAGCATTTTGGCAAGATGTTGGGTGTCCTCCAGGTGTCGAGATCTGTGGTCGACGACCTGACCTGGTGGAGCGACAGGATGCACATGTTGGCTGGAGAACCTTTCTAGACACCATGGCCGGAAGCACAGGTGGTCACAGAAGACTCGCTGAAGTGTTGGGGAGCTCATTGTGGCTCTTTCCAAATCAGCGGCCATTGGTCCCACAAGGAAAAACGTTGCCATATCAATCTGCTCGTGCTTCGAGCAGTCAGACGAGCTCTGACAACATTTTTACCTTTTCTGCAGGGGAAGCATGTCCTAGCTCTGACGGACAACACAGTGATCATGCACTACCTCAACAAGCAGGGATGTGTGGGATCACTGCCCCTGTGCAGGGAGGCCATGCAGCTGTGGTTCTGGATACTGGAGTACAACATCTCACCCTCTGCAGCTCATCTGACACGGGTGGAGAATGGGTTACCGAATGCTCTGAGCAGGCAGAGCTCGGTCTCCCATGATTGGGAGCTATGCCCGGAAGTCATTGTGGAGATTTTCACCCGGTGAGGCACCCTGACAGTGGACCTGTTTGAAACAAAGGACAACACGAAATGCAAGCAGTTCTGTTCGGGGGAATTTTCCCACAGGTGGGCATTTGGGACCAGGTTTTTGGTGGAGTGGATCTTCAACCTCCATTATGCATTCCCACTATTACTGTCATCTGTTGGGTTCTTAGGAGGTTGAGGATATTCAGGGTTCACCTGATCCTCATCTCCCCAGACTGTGCTAGGAGGATGTGTTTACCTGGATCTTCTGGAACCTGGCATATCCCCACCTCACCGGCTTCCTCAGAGGCCAGACCTCTTGTTGAAGTCGGGAGGCTATGTGCTTCACCGGAACCTGGACCATCTCAACCTGCATGATAGGCTGTTGAGAGGCTGAGTTACTGGAACCTCGATGAGAAGGTGCTAGAAGTATTGTTTTCTGCATGCAGACCATCCACTAGGTCCCTGTACGCTAACAGATGGAGGACGTTTCTGGCCTGGTTCAAGGCTAAGGGAGTTTTTGTTGGTCTTTGCCAAAACAGGCATACAAGTGGGCACAGTAAAGGGGTACCTGTCGGCTCTTTCCTTGTTCAAAAGGATGCCAGAACAAAATTCATTTTTCCATTCCATGGTGGCCAGTTCCTGGAGGGCCTGTTTAATTCTTTCCCTCCTTCACCTTTTGTGGTCCCTGATTGGGATCTGAACATGGTTCTCAGTTTTCTAATGCCGGCTCTGTAGAGGAGATCTATATCCTACCCCTATCATGGCAGACAAATGTGGCGTGGATCAAGTATGACGGAAGTGATGTCGTTTCACCTATGACAGCATATAGTTGCGTAAGAGACGAGAGTAAACATGTATTTATTATAGAATAACACAGACAATACGCCAAACTATGTTTACAAATGGAGGATATTACACACACTCAATAGATACTACAGAGATATATTATGAATAATGTATCTGCAATACATAGTGCTTAAATAAATACAGAATATAGCTCCCAGACATTAGAGAAAGTACATTAGCAAGATAATCCATTCTTTTAAAATAGATACAAATAGATACTCAGTTTAAATTGCTGCAAATCACAGAATCCTACAAAGTGTTTAGAAAAACTGAGAACACAGAAATTAAGTGTTGTGTGCAGAAATGGGAGTGTATTGGAACAGAAGCCAGTATGGGGCGATTTAGCATTAAATGAGAGAATATACAGTATTTCCACTGTGCTGCTTTGCACGTGAACCTGGCATACAGTCAAAAGTAGATAAGCAGGGCGAGAAGACCGTGAACAAAATGTGCTAGGAAGTCTGGAACAATTGTGTCTTTCTGAGAAACTTGTTTTGGTCCGTGTAAAACTTGCAACATATATCGCATGGTCAAGTGAAATTTGGGAAACCACCAGGTCTTGGTAATATGCATGAGGAGTTTTGTCATGCAGAAAAAATTGGAAATAGCAAGTCATCCTATTCAGGAAGTGTTTTTGTCCCATAGGGACACCAGTAGTACTTTGACCTTTTGGTAAGATGACCCATTAGAATGTGTTGAAAAGTAAAAGTCCACATTAGTATAAATTGTTGCACAATCTGTTTGCCATGGTATAAAAACACATGATGTATGTATTATAGTGTGAGATGTTCCTCATTTGTTATGGGGAAATTGACACCTCCTTCAGGCTGTCAGTACTGGGAAATTATGTTTCCCTTAGTCTTCGACAGTGTTGCCATTTCTTGGTAATTTTTTATTATGTGCCAAGTACCTTACTGTACCCCACATAGGAGTCCTTTTGTTTTATGGCTCTAGCCACTCTCTTAGGATTTTTTGGGTGATTGTACAAGTGTGCCTAGGACTGGTGGCAGCAGTTTACTTTTAAAGTATTTTACTTCATTTGTATGGATCATACCACGTTTACCACGTTTGGCCCAAGACTGCGGCCAGTGCCGAAAATGGCCATTCCACAAAGTTGTTTGTTCTGTCCTTTGGCCATTTTGTCCCTTTGCCATCCCCCAGGTCAAGAGACCCAGCTATTCCTTATTTGGGCATGCAACCTCCCGTGAAAACCTCATCTTTCATGGGCTCCTGCATGCCACGTGTGCCAATGCACAGGAATAGGTTTGGGACTGTCTGGTCCCAGCCATGAATGACCGGAACAGCTCTGGCCGACGATTGGCCCATGACTGGGGTGCATGCAAGATACAAAATCTTCCATTGGCTATCTGAGATTTGAGCGCAAATCGAATCATGGATAAGAGAAGGGGCTCTGCATCCATTCCAGGTACATTGATTCTCATAAGGAGCCAAGTATCCTTAACAAGAAAGCAGACTCGAGGAACCGCCAGTAACGTGCTAGGAAGGTTTGGCACCCTGACCCTGCTGTTTTCCTGTCGGACCCCGGTTTCTTCATCATACCAAGAAGGCTTGCAAGGGTGCTTTGCCCCTTTGGAGAAGTAGGAACTACTCTCGGCTTCTCCTACTTACCATTGCAAAGAGCCTCTTTGGAAGTGTTCCTGGGTCATCCGGTGCACTGTCCAGCTCAAACCCAGGGTATCGCACAGACACCCTGCCTTCCCGAGTTGAGACTCGGAACTTGGGGAATCGCTAGCTTGTGTTCCTGAGCCTTCTCCACCTATCCTAGCTCCTCTGTGTCGCGATTTACAAGACGCCACCACTTGGCGAGCATTTGCGGTCCCTGTGTTGCCCTGCTGTGGTGACCATCGCTGACGGGGCCTGCAGTTTTTACCTACCGTGTCCTGAGCCGTGCTGCACTGGAACTATCCTTCTTCCTTCGTGGGCTCATAAAAAGTAAACATCTCACCACGGACAATCATCCCGTACTGCAGCTGCTGATAGTTGGAGAGTCCTGAAACTGCAGGCTTAACACTTTCAGGCGATGTGGGCTAGACTGGCAAAGTTTGGTCCGGACTGTGTCGAGGGTCGGTGAGTACTTTCATAACTTACCTGTGTCCCCCTGGCACATTGATTCATTTTTACGCACAAGTGTCCCTCAAAGGATACCTTGGCTGGGATAGCCTGCGCTCCCCAGCTATTCCCGAACTCCGAAAGTCGCTCTATCTGCAAGGGTAGACCCTCTTCTAGGAATAGAAACGTATTCTTCATCGCCTCAAGCCCCTTCCTGAGCAGCTACAGCCCCCTGAAGAGAACCCGCTTTATGCATGACCGGGTGTTAACGCACAACAGTACTTTGAGCGGTAGGCTCCTCACTTCGTAGGGCTGGACTACATAAGTCAGCGATTGTTGATGGAAGGACTGCCCACACTGAAATGTGTCGAACTAACCCCTTTCTGTTACAGGTTGTGGTTATTGCCCCCCCCCCATCATCAGTACTAGGCTATTTGCTGAAAGTTATATATGTTAACTAGTGAAAGATCGTGTGTGGTATGGTTTCTTCATAACTCTGGTTTAATTGTGTTTTGATTATGAAGGCCTATAATAAATGTATTTTTGATATACATCTGTCTAAGAGTAATCAGTGGAATTGTACTGTGTGTGCTCATTGTGGGCTTCCGATCAATCTCACCCCTCCTGAAACTTAGTCTACCGTAGATTGGTCTGGTTTGTCCAGAAGGTTGTCCAGAAGGTTCCCCTTTTCCACAAAACTAGGGTGGCCTCCTGAACTTTTGCCCACCAAGTCAGAGTTTAGAAATTCATCTTAACAGTATCCCTGAAAGTTTGCCATGAGTTTTTACTGAAGGTGGCGTCAGAATTCCACTTGAGCCCAAATATAGATCTTCCAGCATTTTACCCTCCACCTCATCCATCGAAAGATGAGGAAAGGCTCCAAAGATTGGATCCCAAGAGGGCGCTGAGTTTCTACCTGGCTAGAACATGCTCTTTTAGGAAGGATGACCAACTGTTCATTGCGTTCTCACAATCCATGTTGGGGCGAGCTGTTACCAAACAGACTATCTCTTGTTGCATAGTACTGTGCATCTTGGAGTGCTACTAGAACACAGGTAAGGATGTGCCGCCAGGGCTTAGGGCCCACTCTACCAGAAGCATTATAGGATCCTCTGCCCTCCAGAGGAGTGCCAGCTAGGGGGATTTGTCACACAGTAATATGGTTTTCTTTTCACATGTTTGCCAAAATTACAGCCAAGACAGGTAGAGTGGTTCTCCAGAGTTTCTTGGTGTGACTTCCAACCCTCTGCCAGCTTGGAAATTGCTTTAGGAGTCTATCAAGATGAGGAATCTGTGGGAGAAGAATCCATAGAAAGAACATTGCTGGTAAGTAATTTCTTCATTTGCCACAAAGTATCTCCTTCTCACTGAACAGATTCTTATGTGCTGGGGTACTCCTCCTCACTTAACATACAGTAGTCATTTACTACTCACCAACATACATATTGATTCTGAATATATAATTTCTAATAAGGTTTTTTTATAACTCGCTTAATACCTAATAGGTTTTTAAGCGCGGACCTGCGATTTGAACCTGTGTTGCTCTGCGTCATCTTGCTTCCAAGACGAGCGCATTGCCACTGAGCTATATTATCCATGCGCTTCCCTTTGACAGAGAAGCACTTTACAAAAAGGAATATTTTCCAAGCATATTCACGCAGGTTGTTGTTATTCTGATAGTGCTGGTTGAGGCCATAGAATGTCATTATTAATCATAACTTGTACATTACCACGTTTGATCTCTCCAAGACGACCAATGCTCATTCCGTGAATTGCAAATGTATCTTATATGATACCGAAGATGATCAATGCTCTATTATTTTATTTGAGATAGCTGTCAATCTGCGTGTCCAGATGCAACGTTTCTGCCACTCTCCCATTCGTCTATAACTATACCATTTGGCTGCAGTGGCTTTAGTTTGGCTAGCCACTACTCACGTTCTCCCTATTCTCACAGTGTGAATTATTACAGTCACTTATTTGCACTTGCCAAATATCAGCCCCACCAATGCTCTTGACTTTTGTTAATATTAATCTCATTCACTAGCAACCTTACTACAATATGCTCAGCATGAATCCTGGAGCAATATTCCTTTTATGAAATCCTGTTAGTGATGAAAACAAGAAAAGCAGCAAATGTTCTGTTTTCTCGACCAAAGAAATCTAAAACAAAAGTTGACCAAGGCAGAGAGGTTTGAGCCCAAATCACAAGGCTTTTCCCTTTTTTCAAAGTTGAGTATCTGAAATGCTACACTACCATTGGTCTGGTTTTAAAGCATTTACAAGTGGATGTAAGCATAGCCACCTCATCATGAGTCACTGTGTCAGGGATAGCACTCTGTGCCTACTTTGCAGGCTCGCAAATAATGTGCGATGCTAAGTATGTCAAAACCTACATGCGAGATAGTGTTGAAGAAAAATAAAAAATGTTTATTTTCACCATTATGATTTTTGCTTTTTTACTTAATACCTTTGATCCACTGTAGAACAGTGGGGAAACACGTGTATAGAGAAACGAGAGAAATGTATACAGTGTTTAAGAGAAATGAATACAGTGACACTTCATGAAAAAGAGGAACACTTACAATGTTTGAGAGAAATGGAAAACAGTGACACTTGATGTAACTTAATACATTACCTATACAAGAAGAAACATTTGTGGAATTGTGCCATTTGGACGACTCTAAAAGTATATAATTAATGATCAGCAATAAAAGAAATGGAATGAAACTGGTTCAATAGTGATGCAAACAATCTTGTAAGTATGTTGGCGAACTGAGAAAGATACCGAAGGTTAATTTTGGATCATTTAGAATATTGGACAGTCACAATATTGGTATATTCTGTGCATACAACTGAAACCAATAAAAACACAAAGACTTGCCAAGCTGGTAGCTTACTATTGACTGACCTCTCTTTAAATAAACATATGTAGAAACCTTGAACATGGGCATTTTTGTTTACATCAAGAGGCTCACTGTGTAGGGTGTGTGGACAAGTGCAGTTAGTTTTATTTTAGCAATATTAATGAACAATCAGGAAAATCAGGGTTGCAAATATCTGAGGGGAATCTCACAGAGATTCAGGTTATCTTATCTCAGCAAATGGGGTGTGCATGTCAGCCGTGATTAAACATGTTGATGTTAAGTATCCTATTTGATTATTATTAGATAGACAAAGTATGCATTTCCATTTTCAGTTTCCTACAGGTACATTGAAAAACGGAACAAACCAAAGTTTAAATTAGCACCTATTGATACATCTAGCATTTTAACCTAAGATGCTGAATGCTTGCATACTTCTTCATATGGATGATTTGACTCTCAAGCACTGCATAAAGTTGAGAGTTGTAGTATGTGAATGGTCCGGACACTTAGCCACATATTATACCTTAGCCTGGCCAAAGTAATTCTTTTACATCTTTCCCTAGTGACAAACGTTCATTAGGGTGAACCTAAACAAAGGGCGGGACTGAACATTGCCTTAGAAAGACAGCATCTTAAATACCTCTGTTATTATTTGTCTTCAGAAGTATTGTTTTTTACGGTTTCCTCTACAGAGTTTTTAAGACCACCTTGCAGTTACCACAGAATGTCCCTAATCCAGCTGGTTCATGGCTGTGTCATTAATACCTCAGGGTGCTGTCACTTCTAGTTGTCCTCACATGACACCTAATCAGCACCTTTAGATACAGATGTGGCCCTCTGCAATTCTGCAAGTGCATAAAATTGTCCAGAGGCCACAGCCTAGCGGCTGTGGGGGAAACTCAATACCTCTTGGAACCCTCTTTTTTTCTCAGACGTTTTTCTTCTATTGATCGAGACCAAATAGCAACAGCAGTAATTTAGTCAAACAGGAATGATGCGAATGCTTGTTTAGCCCATTATGAACATGTAATCACTATCTATTCTAAAGGGAATGTTCACTGCCACAGTTCTACTGTACCTAGATGGATTACAGAACTTCTAAGTAAATGGCCAGAGATTTTTTATTTTGGGGGTAGTGTTCATTGTTGGACTAAACTGTACACCTTCTAGGCAGTGGGGGTCGACAAACCAATACTTTGGCTGTTGTGAACATTCTCACTTACGCCTTAGACTATTTTATTTGACTTTGCAGATATTCACAGAAAGCCTGCTATGCTCCAGTCGCTTGGAGAATATTCACATGGCTGGACATTTGATGCACTGCAGTCATATTTCAGTAGATCCACCGATTATCATTGTATCAAAGGTTAAAGCGCAATACAGGGTGAGCTACAAAAAAAGCATCGATCTGGTCTTGGCTGCTGGCAGAGAGTACTTTAACTCATCGACTACGCTGACGGACAGCTGCATGGACTTGGCAAGGTAAGAACCTGGTAGGAATGTTTTGTATATTTTTATGTATGTTATTTTCAATTACATGTAGCATATATTAAAGTTTAAGTTCTACTTCAAGCAGAAAATAAAAGTGTTAAATTGGAGCCAACAGATTCCACTTGGTGATATAGTTTCAATCTAATTTTCACATTACTAAAAAATATGTATGACTATTCTGCAGCTAAAGTAGCAATTCATATAAATGAACCCTTCTGTGACTGTAAAACAACTTTCCCTTCAGGCTCCTTCAATTAACCTCATTGTTTCTACCCATCAAAGCAAATCCAAGCTGATTTCCCAAGGTCAAAGCAGAGCGTGTTAATTTTAATCTTGACACTGATACTAGCACTTATTGGGATCTGGATGAGCACTATTGTGAAGTTAAGTGTGGGCATAGCACTCCCATTATTCATTTCAACTCAAATACATTTATTATCAGGTTTCAATTAAAACGATGTAGACATCAGCAGTAAACATAAGGAAAATGTTAGAATTTTCCTTTTTTACAAATTTGATCTTCACACATTGCTGGTTTACTCCAAGAATGACCCTTGATGCAATCAGTAGAGCAAAATGCCCAGTATACAAAACGTTCACTTTTATATTTAAAAAATAGAACATTGTTAAGCGAATCCATCAATCATTGCAGAAAAAAGAGGAAAACTACAGAACAATCTATCTTTACTCACAAAATATGAACGAGCATAGATTCCCTACTTTTAGGCCTATATTGCCCTGATGGTGCTCAGGCAAATAAAGGGAATGTGTAGACTTACAAACTGAACATGTTAGCTCTACCTATGGGTTAGAATAGGTGATCCTGCCAGTCTACATTAAGGTGTCAGTTTCTTTTGGCAGTAGTGTTTTTATTTTCAACCAAAAAATAGAATACATTATAATATTTGCTGTACCGAACCCTAGATAAAATTCACAACCTAGTTTGTCGCGGTTGTCGGCACACAGAGTTTTTAAATATTTCAATTACTTTTTTTAGACTTTACATAACGTAATTGGACATTGTTAGAACATAGGGGATCCTTTTGTGCATAACCAATGCTGTGAATAGATTCTGCGGTAGTAAATAGCA
Source organism: Ambystoma mexicanum (assembly GCF_040938575.1). Classification (NCBI taxonomy): domain Eukaryota; kingdom Metazoa; phylum Chordata; class Amphibia; order Caudata; family Ambystomatidae; genus Ambystoma; species Ambystoma mexicanum. Next base: position 412,309,541 of record NC_090927.1, read on the forward strand.
CAAAAGCTGGTAGAACACTTCCACTGCCACCAGCCAAAACTATAGGGTTGTCACTGTGACCAACGAGTCACAGGAGCAGAGAGATGGGGGTTACTAGGTATCCCCTTAGCACTCCGCATAAGGTGGTGTGTGCTAATCTCTCATAAGTGAAATTTTAGGAAGGATACAAAGTATCTCTCTTTCCTTAAGAACTGTAGTTCTTTGGGAAAATTTAAGAATATAAAAGGATGACCCAAAGGGTCCTGTGAAAGCATCTTGAAGTAGACACAGCCAACTGAACTGATGTTTGGGCTACAAACCTTTATTAAACAGAAAAAAGGGTTGAGAAAATGCCTAGCTTGCCCTATGCTAACGTGGGATTTTCCTACCTAAATAAAACTAAGAATAGTCTATGTCAGGAAGTCCAAAATAAATGTCTGGCCGTGTCCAAAACCTGTGCTTGTCCTCACATCTACTTGTATACAATGTGTAGGGATATCAGCGTCAAAATGATAAGTGTTCCAATAGCAGTTCAATGCTTTACCATTGCTTACTTTGCCACTAGTCACTTGTTGCATTTTCACATTCTCCTATGGCTCTTGACAATGCTTGTTCTCTCAGGTTACACAATTCCTTTGTAACGTTCGACTCTACAAACCTGCTTTCATTCAGATCGGTATTAAACAGTACTTGCTTTCGTCCAGATCAGTATTCAAAAGTGCATACTTTAATTCGGGTCGGTATTCAAAAGTGCTTGCTTTCATTCGGATCGGTATTAAAAAGTTCTCACAGGTTTCACATGCTCGCCTGCCGTCCCGGTGTCACCCTGCCTAGGTTGACTCACTGGTCAGTGCTTACGGTGCTCCAGTGAGGCTTCCAGCCACCATGAGCACTCTCTCTCTCTCTCCCTCTTTCATGCAGCACCTCACTCTCTCTCCCTCTCTCGTGCAGCACCTCACTCTGTCTCCACAGCGGCTCTCTGTGGCTTTGCTCCTGCCACCGATGCATCTCTCGCAGCTCGGGCCTACCTCTGATGCTTTGCCTGGTCACGTCGGCTCCTCTTCTGTAGTCCATCACAGACCTCCTCCAGCTTTCTTCAGCCTTGCTTCCCACTGCATGCATTCTGCATCTAACTGGGGTTCTCGAGCTCTGTCTGCTATGCTGCCTTCCAGGAGAGGTCTGGGTTCTTCCAGCAGTCCGTAGACCTGCTTCCATAGCGAACACCATTTTCCTTGTTGTTGCTGCTTTTACATTTCCTGCCAAGTATGTTGGTAAAAAAAAAAGACTAGACTACTCACTGCCGGTTTGGGAATTTTGCATTGCTCTTGTTTGCCTCCTCCTCGTCCCAATACTCAACTGGTGTGTTTATGTGTGTGAAAAAACAGGGAAGGGACTGGTAATAGCCTATAAATGCCTGCGGGATGGTGGACTCATTACGAAAGGGAAATGGGGGATACCATGTCTCACCCAAGGGTGTCTCACCTCCTTCCCCCAAGTCTCCTCCACCCAGGTAAACATCCCTTGCATAAACACCCCCAGGGTCCGGATCCGATATTGACGGCCTTTCCCCTGTTCCTGGAAGGAGGATATTTCAGGGAAAGAAGTGAGGACGTCCTCAAATTCCTCACAGTCCCCAACAACACTGCACAGAGGATGCTGTGTGCTGCAAAAATGGAACACAGATTGCCTTCAAGAGATATGAAGGAGATTCCAAGATGGCGGCCGTGCATTGAGGACGGAAGCGTGGAAAGCTCTGTCCCCATGGAGGCCAGCAATAGTGGGCAGGGCTGGCAGCCCGATTACTGAGGCACCGTAGTACTCCCTGTACACTCAGTGCATACTCCCGAGCCAGTGAAGATGTGTGACAAAGGCGTAACTCCCTTTGAAAGGAGGCGGTACAGGGAGTGAAGTCGGCACGAACAGAGCCGCATTCAGGGCTCCGCAGGGTATCGTGACGTGGCATTTCAGAGGGTGCTGAAGTGTCCCCCAAAGTCAGAGCCCAACCTGGAAGAGGTACCGTAGCCCACGGGGATCTGGAGGTGATGTGGGGAGGAACCTGCACGGACCGGAGAGACAGCATTCCAGCTCTCGGGGGAGCAGACAGGCCCCGACACACATTGTGGAGCTGAGAGTTCGGCAGAGCAGCAGAGGACCGCAGCCCAGGTGCAGACCACTGTGGTTTGCAACAAGTGAATAATTGAAGAGCCATGTTACCAGGCCTCTTCCCGGGCGCCGTCACAGGGAGGTAAATACGTGGGGCGGGGCGGTCTCGAGACCCACCGCCAGGAGTGCTCAGGCCCCCGGGATCAGGTCTGGGGAGAGCAGGGAGAGCGCACGAGCCCCCCTGCCGTTGTACAGTCTGGGGCACTGATACACTGCCATGGGACGAGAGGGAAATAGTGCTACACGCCACGATCAACATTGCTCGGGTCAGTACCTCCAGGCGGGGGACCTGGCAGGTGAGGGGGAGAGAGGTAATGACCTGGTCCAGGCATTCGTGGGCCCAGACCCGAGGCTACAGAGGAGATCAGAGGATCCGGGGTCCCCCACTTCCTACCGTCTGACAAAACGAACTCAAAGCTATAAAGGCACAGGGGAGGGGAAAGAAGTCAGCAGCCACCAGTGGAATTCAACTTGCAGGCGAATTCTGAGCGAGGAGCATCCAGTAGCAGTGGAGGAAATCCAGACCAGCCACCCCCCCGAAAGGTAGACCCAAGAGAGGCGAGCCCACAGTGTGCACTTAGGGGTGGGCCCAATGCCAAGCACACCCAGCAAGTGATCGCAATAAGCAGCGGCCAGAGACGGCTCCATCCAATGCTGATGGGCTAGTGAATCTGACTCCCAGAATCAGCACTATTCCCAGCAGGCACCCCCTACTCAACCAGACAGAGAGATGAGCAGCACCTCCTAACCTCCCCCAGGGACTGCTTCCAAGGCAGACATTGAGGCATGCCTTCAGGTGTTCCAGGAAAAACTAACCACAGTTTGCCGCGTTTGTGGAGTAGGTGAAGCAGTCGCTCACAGACATGAAAAAGGACACGACGGTGCAGCCGCTCCAAGAAATTCTCCAAGATAATCGCAAATCCAACAAAGTTAAAGAAGATCTGGCAAGGGTCTCCCGCAATATAGGGCTACAATGCGAGGACTTGGAAAGCAGGTCTCGCAGACTGAACATTCGTATTCGGAATCTGCCTGAGTTTGTAGGGGATGCTAAACTGAAAGAAGCGGTTTTGCAAATCTTCACCGATATTCAGAGAGAAGACGTGCCAGTAGATATCCCCATCGATATGATCCACAGAACTGGTCCCAAAAGGCAAGAACCGGGCATGTGACCAAGAGATGTACTGATGACTTTGGCAAGATACCCCCAGAAAGAATCCATACTGTGGGCTGCCCGCCTGGCTGAGCCAATCACGCACAAGGGTACAGAAATTCAACTGTATCAGGACCTGGCCCATGCAACCCTACAGCAGCGCAGAGATATGGGCCCAGTGCTAAAGGATCTACGAACCAAACGGGTCAAATATAAGTGGACCTTTCAGTTTGGCCTACTGTTTCAGTGGGAGGGATGACAGCACAGAATCACAGTGAGGGAAGAGGGGATTCACCTGCTGAATATTTATGTAGAGGACACCCTACCAAAGGCAAAAGGATCCGGCCCTCACCCCAAATCATGGGAATGGTCGCAAACAAGGAGGAACCACAAATGCTACCAGCCGCGGGGTCTGCACCCCCAGGATAACCACAATGGGGGTTGCCACATCACCAAGGTGAAGGAGCACATACGAAGGGGACAAGAACTGAAAATGGAACCAGCAAGTACATAATTCAGGCCCATCGGGGGTGGAGACCCTCCTATGGTCGGCCAGATTAGAATCATGTTCAGGGCTTTAGGCTGCCCACAAGTTGGCCCTGTCAGTTTTTGCAAGCTGCAGGCGTGGACTTTTGGCACTGGGACTATGTAGGTACTTTGGGTCACACCAGGGCGGTAGGGGCGAAGGGGGAAGGAGGCGGGAAAGGAAAGAGGGGTAGGGAAGTTGGGGGGGTTGTAAAAGGGAAGTTTGGGGGGTGCAGCAAAGAAAAGGTGCTAAGATATGGAGGGAATGTCAAAAGCATATATTCCAAAGTAAGCAGCTAAGGAAGATAGGATACACGGACACTCATGGTCAAACTACTTTACGTGCAGGGCTGAACACCCCAGTGAAAATAAAGAAACTGGAAAGGCTTCTGTCACACCATAAACCGGACATTGCAGCACTACAGGAAACGCACATTAAGCAGTCGGACATGCATAAATTCAGGCTAAAGCATTACCCTATAATGCAGCAAGCGAATGCACAGGGGAAGGTGGCAGGGGTCCTAATAGCTCAGAGACAGTGTTCGATGCAGCAAATACTGAATACATGGGTCTTTTTTCTCAATATACAAATTAGAGGAGTGACACTAACGCTGGCGGCCATATACGCCCCCAACTTGGGCAAGGATGGCTTCTTATAATCAGTGCTGTCGGACTTGGAATTGTTTGTCAGCGGTGAGACATTTGTGATGGGGGACTTTAAAGGCATGGTCTAGTAAAAAATGTTATTGTCCCTACGGGTCGGCCATGTTTTTTTAAGCCCAAGTGGCTCGATTTTAGAAAACTTTCCTATGGACCTTACCCGAGTTTTCGTCCATTAAACGCACACGAAAACAAGCACCAGGGAGCCGCCATTTTCTGATAATCCTATCTTTTCCCCCATCGCCCTGGCTGACCTGCTTTTGCGGCACTAAATCAATTCCCCCGCCCCTGAGCCTGTCATCAGCAGACTCGTACCGCCCATTTCCCAACGCCAAAGCACGTCTCGTGTCAACATTCGCTGCGCTTCAGCTATTGACATGTCGCCATGGAAATGGCAGGACGCCTCTTTCCTCAATAAGTATAAACAGACCGTTTCACAACACACAGCAGCAGATTTTCGATTCCATTCCTCTCTCTGTGTTACTTTGAGTATTCTGTGACTCGTTTCAGTGCTCTGGTCAGCTACCTTCGCCACACAATGGCTACAATAATGCCCTACATGTACGAGCCCGAGTATACCGAGGAGGAACTACTGGAAAGGGAAGCACCCAAAAACGATGGGGATTCAGACGGCAGTTGGCAGGACGAATCAACAGATGAAGAGCCTGGGCCTAGTCGAATGGACGGCATCTCCACCTGGTGCACATGCAATCGGTGCAAGCTAATGCCAACTGAGGACGAGAACTGCTGCTGCCGAGAAAACTCGGGATGCCTGGCCTACATTTCGGAAGGCGAGCCACGACCGCAATGCATCACCGAGCTGCCAGACTTCAGGGCAGCCTGCCTCACACGGGCTGTGTTGAGAATAATGATGGTGCTTATGCACGAACTTCGCGCAACTGTTCGTCCTCGTAATCCGAATAACGAGTAAGTATACTCTGCTTGTCATGCCACTCCTATTTCATGTTCTTCTACTATATCCAAAATTACATCTACATATCATTGTAACGCATGTAAGTCGTTCAATAGTGTGCATTGTCTAGATAGCATTTGTCCGTGCAGAATGCCATTAGTTACAAGAATTGTCATTGACAACAAACGTTTATTACACTTATCTTAGTCATTTAAAAACATTTTGTTTCATTCCTTTTCGCAGGGGGTACAGGCTGGTGGCCTAACGTTCCTTTACATGGTGGCTCCACGGGCGGCTTGGACACCGCGTTCGAAGAGTGATACCCGCCTGTGCCGTTCGTGCCATTAGAGAAACGTTCCCGAGTGACAGCGGTCAGTACAGGGGATTTTCTCTCGCTGTGCTGCAACCTGACCTGTATAATCTTTAAAGTCTTGTATTTTTGTGTCATGAAAATAAGATACAAAATAAAACATCACATATATTTTAACAACGTTTGTTTCGATTTTTTAAATGAATCAAGTGTGTCTCCATTCAAGGATGGACGTCAGACATCTGTGCTCCGAATGGGTGAAGGTCTGGTCGCTGTGAAGCAGGGTGGTCACTATCTATCTAAGCTAACATAACATATTCTCGATAATGCATGCACTAAATAACACTTGTTCAAAGTCTTTCAGTAGGTTATGTCACTATAAAAGTCACACATATATCTATACTAACAATTACCATTGGATTATACAGGCCTTAGGGTCTTGACCACTATAATACACCGGTTGAAGTGTGGGTCTGTGCTCACAAGAATCTCCGGTATGTGGCATTTGTTATTGATAAGCAACGATATACTATCATTGATATAAAGGCGATATACTATATATTGATATAAAGGCGGTTTGCGCCAGTGGGTGAGCGCTGGCATGGGGGGCTGTCAGGGGCGCGAAAGGCCAAGGTGCCAAACTACATGTACACTTCAAAAGGTGTCCCACGCCAAGGGGCCATCGGTCACATGGCCTCCTCAGACCCTGTGTCTCCAGCCAGGCCTCCCCTTGAAGCAGGCCGCCCCCCTGCAATCCACATAAGTGTGTCTCCATTCAGCAGTCTTCATGTGCCTTATCTGCACGCCCCAGGGCCATCCATCCCACCCCCCTGTATCAAAGGCGGTTCGCGCCGGTGGATGCGCGCTGGCATGGGGGGCTGTGACGGGCACAAACGGCCAAGGTGCCAAACTACATGTACACTTCAAAAGGTGTCCCACGCCAAGGGGCCATTGTTCACATGGTCTCCTCAGAACCCGTGTCTCCAGGCAGGCCTCCCCTGAGGCAGGCCGCCCCCCTGCAATCCACATAAGTATGTCTCCATTCAGCAGTCTTCCTGTGCCTTATCTGCACGCCCCAGGCCCATCCATCCCAACTCCCTGTATCAAAGGCGGTTCGCGCCGGTGGATGCGCGCTGGCATGGGGGGCTGTCAGGGGCGCGAAAGGCCAAGGTGCCAAACTACATGTACACTTCAAAAGGTGTCCCACGCCAAGGGACACTCCTTGGTACTTTATACTTTCCCTGACCTTCCGCAAAAAATTAAATGTCTCAATTTGGGCTGCAAAGCTCGCAGACAACGGGGACAAAATTGGGGCACTTGGAACGCGCCAGCCAAGCGGGCCGTGGCATTTGGGAGAGAAGCCAGTTCGCATTTGCACATTGAGGCGCACTACATAGACGGATTCTAAACTTCAAGTTCTCACAGATGCCTATACTACGTGATGTTGCAAATAAAGAATGCGAAGGACAGCGCCCAGATGAGGCCCACAAGTCGCACTGGAAGTATAAGAGTCTATTGTTTTTTGACCTTGAGACAGGGACCACGCCGAAAGAACTACATTTGAAGGGAGTGCGCAATAACGTAAGAGACGATAAGGCAGAAAATTCAGAAACTAGACCGAGTTTCATTTTAGTTCAGTATACGAAAAATCATTGTCAAGAGCACGGTCCGTTTTACAGACTGCATTACGAAGAGACACAATGGTAATTTCAAATATAATGTAAGTAAATCTTTACACGCTTTTATACCGGAATGAAGATTTAATGAATTGATGCATGAATAAATGAATGAATGAAGAGCTAGGAAAAGCAAGTAAAACGTGTTCGTAGTGGGCACATGGGCATGCAGGTCCACTGGTCTCACCGATCTCGGTCCTTGGCCCAGCCACTTTTCCCTGCACTGCCTACCTGCACTACGGGACTGTCTCTGTATCCTTCAGCCCCTTCTCCCGGCATTTACCTTGCACTTGCCACCAGCTGGCTCTATTATTTAATTTGTATTCCACTAACCATGTGCAGCCCTTCCCCATGCGCAATCAGAAAGACACCTGGCCTAGTAGGATCGTTGTCTGTCTGCCCTTGTTCCCCACCTGCCTCGTCACTCCTAGAAACACTTGTGTATAGGCGCTTTACAAATGCCATATCATATATCATATCATTCCTCACGCATGTAGACTAACTGTCGTTTATCATTGTGTGTTTGCCTCGATTTATCTCGTTACTTTTCGCATTGATTTTAGAGACGAACATACTCCATTGAACTATCCTTGCAAGCAAATAGTTTCTGATCGGCCGTAATAATTAAAATGAGTAATATTAATGAAGTTCGACTAACGAGACTAATTATATTTTTTTTGTTTTCATAACGGGTATTTGATCCCATTCTGCCACTGCCATCTGTTTGAGACACAGGCGGATGGATTCTTCAGCAGACACCTGCAGCTTCGCGTCAACAACTGGAGCACGATCACCATATTATGGGACGATCGCCAAGGGCCCACATGCCCTTACGCTGTACTAGTGGCTAGAAGCAACATATCAACCTTTAGGCTGGACTAGTGCCTAGTTGATGGAACAGCCTTGCGGTTCACCGTGCTTCCAAAGTGATTCTTTTTACGAAAATGAACACCCTGTGTACCATAAAGGAACAGCGCGTGACTCAAGATGAAACGGAACAGTTATTGCGGATACAGATAAAAGAAAATAAATGGCTTTCGGAGTTCATATGGCAATTGCTGAATATTCTCTAAACATTGAATGTCAAATAAATGTACTTTATTTGACAAACCATTCCCAGACGATTACGATTACCGCTTCGCCTGGGAGACCTCCAAAGTACGCTACCTGGGGATACTGATGTCGCTAAACCATCACAAGGTGTTCCAAGACAACTATGAAGCGGTAGCAAAGAGTTTACATGAAAAAGTGAACCGCTAGAAGTCGCTCCCATCACACTATGGGGGAGAGCCTCCCTCATCAAAATGGTAATACTGCCAAAATTACTATACCTTTTCTCCAATATCCCAATTTTAATCCCACAAACCTTTATGAAGAAAATTAAAAGCCTGGTCCTCGACCTACTATGGGCCGGCAAACAAGCCAGAGTCGCCCATTCGACGCTCGTGCTCCCTGTATCTAATGGTGGGCTGGCCCTTCCTGACCTGGAGAGATACTTCTGGATGGCCCAGGCTCAATTCCTTAGCTTCTGGTATGCCACGCACTCCATCAGACCACATGTGCAAATAAAACGAGCACTAGCATCGCTCAACCTTTTAAGGGCAGTAATCATAAATCAGCTCCCTGTGCCCATTAACACAATGAACGTGTTCCTAACGACACTCGGGGTTTGGAAAAAACTTGCACGAAAGTACAATGTTCAGGTGAGATACTCCCCCCTCCTTCCAATCAAATTCATCCCGGGGATCCCCTTAACCTCTGAAAAAGTCTTCCATCAATGGGTTGAGAAACTAGAAATAAAATCACTAGGAGACCTGTTCAGTGAAGGCTCCTTAATTACACCCCAAAAGGCAACTGAAAGGGGAGGGAACACTCCCCTAGATAAGTTTATCTACTTTAGAACCAGGTATACCCTTCAGGACCTATTCCCCACTTTTCCACAACAACCTCCAAATTGGCAACTACTTCACAACGTGGTCAAGGCCCAGGGCGAGGGTAGGCTAGTCTCGCAAATTTATAAAGCCATCCCATCAGATACGGGCTCCACTGATACTCGCACCAAAACCAGATGGGAGAGATCCCTTTGGCTAATAATTCCAGACGATGAATGGACACGTATTCTGAAGCAAACCCCAAAAAAAGCCCTTAACACCCGCCTAAAGCAAATACACTTTAATTATCTGCACCAGACATATCTTACCCCTCAAAGGAAGAACAAACAGCAGCCAGACCAATCAGCAAATTGTGAAAGATGCAGTCATGCACCAGCAGACTTTGTCCACCTTGCTTGGGAATGCCCTAAACTTACCCCATTCTGGACGCAAATTCACCAGACCACATCAGCAATAATAGGAGAGGAAGTACAACCCATCCCAACGGCAGCCCTGCTCGGGATGACGAAGCAACTCTCACCTGGAACAAGGAAACTAGCAGGACTACTTCTAACTCTGGTCCGACGGAGGGTAGCCATGTTGTGGGGAAGAGGGCCAACACCATCAGTGGCCCTCTGGCGAAAGGACATCCTGTACTGTCAAGACATTGAGTCTGAGTTTATCAGAACACTTCCCCAACACGCGCCCCCCCCCTAACATCTGGGGGACCCTAGTGTCCTTTTTAATCAATGAAGCGGATGAGAACTCCTCCGCACCTTCGTCAGAGAGTCACAGTCCCTAATATTCTGCTTTTCAATCCACCGGGGTGTCGAAACTAGCAGCGGTCCAGACAATCCGCTAATTTGATAACCTTACAACATTAACTTTGGCGGTGCGGGGGGTGGGAGGGGAGGAGATGGGGGCTTTGCGAAGGCACTGGGGTTACTCACCCTGAACAAGGGTGGAAGTTCTGTAACAGTTTATTTTTTCTTGTTGAAAACCTCAGAATAAAGTTGTTAAAAAAAAGAATCCAACATCGGAAACTGCACAGACCTAAACCACACACCACACAATGCGATCCTAGGAACTGAGGGAGAGCAGAGCCTCAAAAGAAGCAGACCGCGAGATCCAACATGGCGGCCGCGGGGTCCCGGTGCGCTTTTGAGTGGCACATGGGACTAAGGCTCAGCAAGAGCGGGGTGAAGAGCCAGTGCACTGCCGGATGATCTGATCAGAGCCGGAGTGCGCTGATCCCGAAGTCCAGAATAGAGCAGCCGCTGCCTGGGGTGCCGACTAAGGCAAGACGAGGACACGAGAAGAGTGGGCGTCACACCACCCTGCATTAGGCTAGACTGCCAGTTGCGGCGGCACAGGAGACCCTGCTGGGAGCGATCGCTGGAGCACCCCCCTCTGGGACCAGAAGGCGCTGCCAGTGAGCACTTGAGGCTCGGCTCCGGGGCTATCTTTAACCTACGCAGGCTGGTACTCTAGCCCTGCAGACTGAAGAGAGGGGGTGAAGGAGCACTAGGCGCCAGTGTCCTGAGGACCTGCACTACTTTGGCAGGTGCAGAACAAGGAGATAGCGGTGGAGGAAATTGGAGGGATCCTGCTGAGCACCCGAAAAGGAGCAGTGCACAAAGGTGAGGAGCTGGGGTTGTGGGGCAACCGCATCGCATGAGCGTGCCCTGCCAGGAAGCCACAGGGAGATCCTAGGTGCACTGACATACCTGGGGGAGTTGCTGCGTGAGGGCCCGACGGGCAGCCTACACTGACAGAGCCATCTGGCGCCACCTGAACCGATGTCGCACCCTGACAGGGAAGCGAAGCCTGCACGCACGCGAAGCCTGCACGCACCACCTCAGTGAGACCTGGAAAGACTCACCAACGCAGAAGACGCCTACACTGCCAGGGGAAAGCGGTAGCACCCTATTCAACATGCGAGACCAGGGGCAAAACCGCACTGGCCAACAGTGATAACAACGCCAACCAGGCACAGCATTAGACCCCATATGCCTGACAAGGGCCGTAAAGGGAAGGCCAGGCAAACTGATGGAAGCCTATGCGAGCAAGGGAGGAGATGATACTAGACAGCCTGGAAGCCCAGGCTATAGGACCGCAACGCCACTAGTGACGCGGCAGGAAAAGGGGCCTATCTTGGCAGCAATAGCAGCTCTGCAGATGACACTGGAACACAAAATCGACACGATCATGGTGTATGTCGGCCTGCTGTGCCAGGATGTTTGTGCACTGACGGACTGTCTGGGCACGGCGGAAATAAGAGTGCAGGAAAACACTGCCAACATCACTACTTCTCAAACCCAAGTGGCGGATGTGCTTGCACGAGTGAAAATCCTGGAAAACTGAGCGAAGGACGCAGTGAGAAGGGCACTAAGGAACAATGTCAGGATACTCGGTCTCCCGGAAGGGAAAGAAGGCAGAGACCCCCCCATCCCATGTAGAGAATATGCTCCTGCAGGAAGTCGGCCCAGGTACCCTTGCGCAAGTATTCACTGTTGAAAGAGCTCACCGGTCACTTGCGAAAAGACCCCGAGACCGATAATAGCAAGGATCATGAACTACAAAGATCGAGAAAGGATCTTTGTCTTCTCTAAAGAGGGGAGCACTATTGGAAGAGGATCTTCAAAACTTGCAATCGACCCTGATTACACTGCCATGGCCAACAGCGCAGGGCAATGTTTGGCCCTACCCAGGAACGTTTATGCCGCGCAAACATGCAATACATGCTAATTTACTCGGCCAAGTTGAAAGTATTACACAATGGAAGGTCACTCTTTTTTGTTAATACTGGAGAGGCGCAATCTTGGATGGACATGCAGGGTATACCGCAGCTCCCGGCGGCGGTCATGCTGGTCCTTAGCAGGATAACACAGGAGAATATTGTCGACTACGCTTCTGGATCCTTTTCTCCCTGCGTGGTTAAATGAAGGGGGACATGAGATACTGGAAGCAAAATGCGGGGGCAGGCTGAACCAGGGCACAGGAACACCCAAAGGTGTCCGAGCGGCCGCTGCTTGCAGAGACTGCCACATGCCGCGGATGCAACTTGCTGTGTTTTAGATTTCGAGCTGCTGTACGCTACCTGAGAGGTGGGAGGCGGTTGCGGGAGAAGCGACTGAGCCTAAACGGGTGAATCAACGCTGGGCTTTTGTTTGATTTTCAAAGTTACTGTTGGGACATTATAGACGTTGTGGGGCACCTGAAAGAAGGAAGGGCTTGGAGGGGGGGCGTAGCTAACTAGCCATGAAATAGGACCCGCCTAAGGGAGCCGCTTCGAGGATCCGGAACCGATTCAGAAAAAACATGCTTTAAAAATGAACAATCAGCCTTAAGAATGTAAGCATTAACGTGTGAACGAGGTGCAAAACTATGGCTGCAAAAACCGAACTGATTGGGAGAGCAGCTGAGGTGAAATTGACATCTTAATATTCAGCAGCCCAGATACAGAATATCCAAGATGGCAGTAAACAAAGGAGGTGTAGCCGCGATAGCGTGTTCAGCCGAACAGACCCCAGCACGAGACGAATATTGAAACATTGTCTCTGGGCGGTCGTGTGGATCTCTGCACTGGGTGCAGTGTGCGACGAGCGGCAGCGGGGTCGTGAGTAGCCGCGGGAGGCTCAAAGTGACTGGCAGACCCAGGCTGCAAGCACGGAGACCACATTTGAGGAATGGAGGAGACCGGTGTCTAGAGCCACCGCAGCTATTAGGGAGAATTCTCTTACATGGCTAATTTCCCAAACCTAGTGAGTCCCCCAGCAGCTTTGCTGTATTTTTTGGGTTTTGTTTTTTCATGATTCGAGGTATGACTTTGCCTGGTTATGTGCTTATGGGCTATGGGGTTCCTTTTTACTCCATAGGGTATCATCTGTTTTTCTGTATGTGTGGTACACAGCACCCTCAGTGCAGTACCACAGGGTTGTCACAGTGACCCCCAAACATAGACTCCATACCCTGGGACTGACTCCTGTCTCCCAGGGCATGTAAAGTCACCATTGGCTTTACTAGTCCAAAATTGTGAACCGAACCAGTACAAACCATCATATGGTAGAAGTACTGGTAAGGGGTAATTCGATTGCCCCAGGGTCTGTTTTCGAGGGGGCACTGTCCCGTCCCCCCTCGTCGAGTTTCTGGCTGGTGGCAGTGGTTACCACGTGAAATATTCCACCGGAATTTTAAATGCACCACTTTTTGGTGCAATGTTAAAGATACCGCCGGTTTATTTATTTAATATTAAATCACCGGTTGGGTCTTTTTGCCAGAACTCGATTCTAAAATGGCGTTTGTGTCCATCTCTGTAACTCTGACCAAGGTCGAGCCCTTTTTTTTCCACTATTTTGGCGGGCTTCTCCACAGAAGCCCTCCAAGTGGTGCCACTCTGTCTGGGTTCCACATGAAGGGTGGAGGGGGGAATTGGCACCCTGGACTGCGGTGCCTTAGCAACCCAAGTCGCACTCTACTCTGATTGGCCCAGTGGTGAGCCGCCCGGCTCACCACTTAGCATGTGTGATTGACAGCTAGGCTGATGAATGGGGGTTTTTCTGCATAAAAGCAGGGCCTTTGGGACTGGAACTTCAGAAGTCGCCACAGGACCTAAGAATCCGAAGAGGGACGAAGCTGAGCCATCTGCAACGACGACACCGCCGGTGAACCCCTGCTGCAGCTACCTCACCACTTTCCCACTTCTTCCTCTGAGCTGGTGGGACCAACCAGTTCATCCTTTTCGCCTTCCAAAGACGGCCCTTGGTCGAATTGCCCGTGCCAAGCACCCCGGCGGCTGGATAGCCAAGCTCGCCACTTTTGACCGCGAATAAAAGGACTGCACCTTTTAATCGGGAACTCCGTGACTAGTTCCATCCCTGTGCAGTGCAACGACTCCAAGTTTCTTCCTCGACGAGACCCTCTCTTCCCCTGGTCGGAACAACGAACGGCAACCACTGCCAGGAACAACTGCCCCCGCTGGAGCTTCCTTTCTCTTTAAGGTACTGTGTCCTGCCTGGCCTCCCTTTCTACAGATTGCTAAAGGTGACCCTTAAATCCTTGGCTTCTATACTGGGTTGGCTCCAGACCACTAACTATATCTTTTGAATCACCCCAACCTCTTTTGAACCCTCTGCAAAGACTTTCAGTGCACTTTAAACCGTGTGATCCTGGGCACATTTCGCTTTGCTCCATTTAAAGTGGGCCTGGCCTATGAACTTTGGCTCTACAGTATAACCTGCCTTTCTCCACCTTGCTCTGAACTCTTTAAGTGTTGGGAACTGTTTTATTTTATGCTCTGCCTTTTCTCTCCCTTTTTAACCTAAACTATTGGAGTGCCATCTAGGTTAAGCGCTCACTTCTGTCTTAACAAATAGTTGTGCTTTAACCCTGACTTGTCTGATAGTTATCAAGGGAGGTGTATATACTTACCTGACTGTGTTTTAGATTACTTTTCATTGAGAGTGCTAGTGTATTACCTAAAGTGTGTTTTAAATAAACAACTATATACTTTTTATACAAAGCTCTGGTCCGTGTTTGTTTGCTCTACTGTGTTTTGGCCCTATTGTGTATACTCTGCCTACTGCCCTACTCTTCTTGAGAGAAGTCTGACTGCTCAGCCACAGCTACCAGGTAAATCTGGGTGGTGCAGACTGCTACCAATTGGGTTTACTGCTGCTCCTGTAGTCTTAATCTTTTTGCAGTGTTCCCCAAGGGAACTGCACAGGATTCTGCCAAACAGCAGACCCCCCGGCCGCATAAGTGTATCGCGCATGCGGCTCCCGGCCACCGCATGTGAAGATACATTATAGACACAGGGCTGCAGACCAAGAGTGGAAAGGCGGAGGACCCGTGCGAAAAACAGCTGCCGGGCGCAGTGTCAACTAAGAACAGAGGGCCCAAGTATGTACGGCGGGCGCTTCAGGAATACATGAAGGCTACGCAAGCAGGAATGCTGGGTTAAGGCTTGCGGAGCTCAGTGATGCATCGGGAGTCAGACCGAGCGGAATGAAAGAACAGTGCGGCTGGATGCACATTGTTCCTACACGGTAAGCGGATCCAAACGCTAAAATAACTAAAAAGAAGTGTTGCGGCCGCACTAGTGAAAGTACAAAGACGCGGGCATAACAACTAGGAGCCACTTGCCACACAGTCAATACTGGGCTGACCTGCCATGGGAGGAAAGGCTCTCGCACTGAATGTCGGCAGGGTGCGGGAGCAGTTAAAAAGGCAGCGAAGCTGCAAGGCAACATTGACAATCCCCGGAGCCCACGGCTGCAGCCATCCGCGGAGCATTCTCAAGTAGACCACGATCACAAAACTAACACAACCACTAGCACTGATAATGCAAAGGAAGTCCACATACTAAAGCAGCAAGTGGCTAACCTGGAGAACCGCGCTGAGGAAGCAGAAGGAAGGGCGAGATGCAACAACATTCGTGCGGTTGGGCTGCCGGGAGGAGAAGAAGGCCAAGACCCTACGGATTATGTGGAAAATATGATCCTACAGGAGATAGGGGCCGACAAACTCTTGCAGGGATTCACAGTAGAGCGAGCGCATAGAGCCCTCATGAGGAAACCAAAACCTGGAGCCTCTCCCCGCGCAATATTTGCCAAGATACTGAACTATAAAGATTGCGAGAACATTTTGGAGTACTTTAGAAAAGGGGGAATGATTGAAAGAGCCTTGGCTACCATTACGGCTTATCCTGATTATACAATGCTGGTCCAGAGGCAGAGGTATAACTATGTAGCGATGAAGAGGAGGCTGCGCATGACCGGCATCAAATATATGCTTCTGTACCCTGCTAGACTGAAAGTGGTGCACAAAAGTAGAATGTTCTTTTTTGATACCCCAGAGGAAGCTGCCACATTACCGGACCTGCAGGGCTGCCCAGAATAAAAATGCGGAACAGGCCAGAGGAGAGCAAGATAAGTGACGGAGACACTCACTGAGACGCTATATATACACTGGTGTATCACACTGGAGGGTATCCCGGTAGAGACTGGATGGGTCATGATAGACGTGTAGGGATGGGAGGTGTCGAAGCCAGGTTATATCATCCTTGATTCAGATGATATGTAACAGACTGGAATATAGAGCAATATATGAGTAACTTGATAGTAGCATGTGGTTGAATTGAAGCAAATAGGAGCGGTAGAACACAGGCTCCTTACCCCCCAAGTAATAGTAGAAGTAGTAGGATAGTCATTAGAGCGACCTCACCCTGCTGGGCTTCGAGTACATGCTATTGCCAGAAAGAGCTCAATGCGGGGGTGCCTGAGATCCAGGGATGGAGCTGGGCAACAGTTGGGGGGGGGGGGCAAAGTTGGGGAAGGGAGGTGGGAGGGTAAGGGGTAGGGGTGCTTGGGTTAGCTGGGCAACAGTTGGGGAGGGTGTTGTTGGGGAAGGGAAGGGAGGTGGGAGGGTAAGGGGTAGGGGTGCTTGGGTTAGCTGGGCAACAGTTGGGAGGGTGTTGTTGGGGAAGGGAGGCGGGAGGGAGTGGAGAAGGGGTGTTTGGAGTGTTTGTAGTTGTTGGAATTGGGGAATGAGCCTAGACAGATTGAGACGGAAGTGGGATCTGGACTGCACCGGTGGGAGGGGAAAGGGGACTCTAAGAGGCCATGGGGGATCTTAAAATAATCACGTGGAATGTCAGGGGACTTAACAGTTATCTAAAAAGAAATAAGGTCATGTTGTACCTGCGCAGGCAAAAGATAGACATTGCACTGTTGCAGGAGACACATCTGACACGGGAAAAGATGGAGATGGTTGTAAAGAAATGGAAAGGGGTTGTGGTGGGCTCGACATACTCTGCTTACGCTAGAGGAGTACTCATCTGGGTTGCGCCGCATGTCCCGTTTCAACTAATACAAGAAGTGGCGGAAAAGGATGGGTGGATGGTTATACTGAGGGGATTAGTGGAGAATAAGGAGATAAGCATAGTAAATACATATGCCCCCAACCAGAGAACGGCAGCGTACTTCAGAACTTTGTGCACCAACCTTAGTATGTGTATGGGTAGTGCAGTGATCTGGGGTGGGGATTTTAACTGTGTACTGAACCCCAGGGTAGATAGATCAGATGGCAAAATGGATAGACCCGCCCCAGCGGCTAAAGCATTGCAGACACTGCTAGAAGACTTTGGTGTGGCAGATGTGTGGAGAACGAAATACCCCTGAAAGGCAATATTCGCACTACTCCGCCCCGCTGCAGCTACATACAAGGCTGGACTATATCTTTGCTACGCCGGAGGTAATAACAGAGATTACTCAGGCAGAATATAAAGCGAAGGTCCTCTCAGACCACTCGCCCCTGGTCCTCAGGTGGCAATATTGCCCCCCGAGAGCACGGGTTCTGACATGGCGCCTCCGAGCATAGGCGCTCAAGGACCCTGTTTTTAGGGAGGACATAAGGAAAGAGATTACAAACTATTTCGAGACGAATACGGGTAGCGTTGATTCTGCCAGTACATTAGGGGATGCCTTCAAGGTAATGATGCGAGGGGTGGCCAGAGCCAATGGGAAAGACTGAGCGACCTCAACTACAAACAATATACAGAGAGACAGCATGCGGGAGGAGATAAAACGGGATGGCTTTTGGCATGGTTATACAAAAGCAAAACTCCCAGACCCACGATCAGAACGATGAGAGGAGATGGTAGTGCAGTGGACACCCAAGAGGGAGTGAATCAGGAGTTTGCGGATTATTATAAGTTGCTATATGGGGACGAAGAGGGAAGTAGCCATGGGGAGATAACGGAAACATTGGAAGACATAGGACTGCCTATGATAAGTGTTGAGGAAAGAGAGGAGCTGGATGCGCCGATTACTCTGGAGGAGTTAGAAGTGGTAAGGCAGCTGCCCACTAGTAAGACTCCGGAGGGCGGATGGGTTCCCAAGTGAATTTTATAAAGTATATGGGAAGGAAGTGCTCCCCCCAATGTTAGAAATGCTAAATGAAGCGTTCGAGGTGGGACGGTTGCCGGAGTCACTTAGAGAGGCGATTATAATACCGCTTCCCAAACCAAACAAGCCTGGGCATAGCTGTGGCTCATACAGACCTTTGTCAATGTTGAACCAAGACAGCAAGATACTGACGGCTGTCTCGGCAAACAGATTGCGAAGAGTTATTGGCGAACTTATACACCCCAACCAGACGGGCTATGTCCTGAATAGAAATATAACTCATAATCATAGACGACTCCAACGGGTTGTTGAATGGGGAAGTAAGAATGAGGGAGAAATGGCGATTGTGTTCTTGGACGCGGTAAAGGCGTTTGATTTGGTCAAGTGGCCGTGGCTGCTGGCGGCCGTGTCAGGTACGGAATGGGACCTGGATACATAAGGTGGGCGAAGATGCTATATAGTGAACCACTGGCTAGAGTTATAACAGGATCACTGATGTCTGAGAGATGGCAACTCAGTAGAGGCACCAGACAGGGGTGCCCATGGTCCCCAATGCTTTATATACTAGCCCTGGAGCCTCTAGCAATATACCTTAGACAACAATATGATACTATAGGTATCGAGGTGGGGGGGACGACACTTGATCTCCTTATATGCAGATGGTTTGTTGCTGTACCTGAGACACCCGGAGGAAAATCTCCAGTACATCCTAGAGGTGATGGAGAGATATGCAGGGCTGTCTGGGATAGCGGTGAATCTTCAAAAGTCTAATATTTTCCCGTTAGGCAGCTATAAGGGAACCCCTGTGAGACGGTTACTGGTGTTACAAATACCATGGGCGGTTAACACGTTCCGGAACCTTGGGATAGATGTGTACCATACGGTTGAAGAGGAACATAGGCACAATACCGAGGTGGCCATTGTGAAAATCGAGAAGTGTAGAAAATTCTGGGTGAAGTAGCCCTTGGCAATGATGGGACGAAGTGCAATGCTGAAGATGGTGGTCCTACTTAGGCCCCTGCATTATTTTGGGAATATCCCATACATGATACCTAAGAAGTTTTTTGCTAAACTGAACAGCTTGTGTAGGGATTTTCTGTGGCATGTTACCCGGAATAGAGTGGCGCTATGGAAGCTGCAGAACTTTTTTGAAAAAGGGGGAATAAAACTGCCTAATTATGAAGTTTATTATGTAGCTAGCCAGCTGCAATATGTTGCCAATTGGCTCTCAGATGAAGCGACCCCGAATCCAGGATGTTCGGACATGATTGTGCCCCTTTTTATTTAAAAGAGATGATCTGGCTGCCCAAGACAGAAATGAGAGAGTGCCCTTGGATGGAAGATGTGGCGCCGGGCATGCCGGATGATGAAGAACCCATTCCCATGCTCCCCGCAGATACCACTAGTTGCACTGGTAGGCGAAGATAAGCAGCTGAGAATGACAATCAGGAACCACTGGTAATTGGTGGGGCTGGTAACGTTAGGAGATATCTGGCGAGAGGGGACTATTACATATTTTGAAGTGCTGGGGGAGGAAGCAGGGTTACACACGGGCCAGTATATCACACATCACAGAATGGTGCAGAGAATCTGGAAAACATGGCCCGAAACAGTACTGGAAGAAGAACCAGATGTTATAGATGCAATATATGATATATCGGAGGGGGGGGGCATGAGATCTCCAGACTGTACGACATGGTGATGTCTAAGGTTGGGAAGGATCTAACGCAATTGAGACGGGTTTGGGAAGTGGAAGTAGGAGCACCGATTGAGGATGGGATGTGGGAACGTGCCCTAGGGTATCACAAAAAGGTGTCAAGAAATGCGAGGCAGAAACAGATACAACTGTATATTACGCACAGGGCATATATGACACCTCATAGGATATCCAGGTTTGAAAAATGCTGGACGACAAGCATGCCCCAAATGTAACGAAGAAAAGGCAGACATGGTACACATGTTTTGGTCTTGCCAAGTAATTGAGCGTTTCTGGGGTGAAGTGGCACAGAAACTAGCGGAAAAGGGGGTCAAAATCATCATAGATGCAGCCTGGGCCTGCTTGCTGGGGGGGGTTCCCCAGATCGCAGAAACTCAAGCATGTTGGTAAATTAAAACATCTAGCATATGTGCTCGCAAAAAGGATTGCCATGGGATGGAAGACATGTCACAGGCCACGGGTGGAGGTGTGGTGGAAAGAGTTGCAGAAATGGGCGGAGGCAGAAACCATGGTATGGCAAGAGGCAAGCAATGTAGGGGGAGAGGAGGAGGCGGGAACCCTGATGGCATGGAAATCATTAATAGCAGAATTGTTTGGAACAATACAAGACCTGACAGAATCCACGGAAAGTGAGACCCCACCACGTGCAGCAGATACAGAGGGTGTGGAATAAAGAGGCGCGTAAAAGGAGGTAGGAGGGGGGAAGCAGTGACCGGAATTAAGCAATGAACAATTGAACTGTTGATATATGCACTCCGTGTTTAGTTTGTATTTTTGTTTGGTTGAATAAAATCAATAAAAATCTTTAAAAAAAAAAAGGAAGGGTTTGGACTAGCGCCTAGAGTTGGGGGCGTAGGCTGGGCAGTGGGAAAAAGGCAGTACGTGGCTGGCAAGGCGGGAGGGAAATGTTGGTTTATGTGACGGGTTGCAATGTGACCATCACGGACGAGACAGACAATACGCAGTTGTGGGCAAGGTTAGAGGGTCTGACTCCCTTCATAGTGTGGCGGTAGGGCAGTGGGAAATGGGACGGGCTGGTCTTGGGATCTGGTATGGCAACTAGTGGGCTGCGAGTAGTTACTTGCAATGTCAGGGGCCTTAACAACTACACCAAGACACAGAGGGTGCATCCCTACTTGATCAGGAAAGTTATCCAATTGGCAATGCTGCAGGATACACACCTCACTACAGACAGACATGCCGTATTGGGTAAGAAATGGGGAGGCAAAATGTATGGATCACCCTACTCGGCGTACGCTAGGGGAGTCCTTATTTGGGTGGCGCCTACTGTTCGCTTTCAGCCAGTAGAACACAAAAAAGATGATGGGGGGGAGACTGGTTTTAGTACATGGGCTACTGGAAGACAGGGATGTCTGCTTCATTAACAACTACTCCCCGAATCATGATGCCATGGCATTCTTTAAGTCGCTATACACCAATCTCCCCACGTACAAGGAATCCACATGGTTCTGGGGGGGGACTAAAACTGTACTTTATATCTTACTCTGGACAGGTCAGATAGCCAGCACCGCTGGCCAAAACACTTGGCGCCCTCCTGCGAGACCTCAGACTGGTAGATATCTGGAGAGAAATACATGAGGAAACACAGGGATGCTCGCACTTTTCATCTCCACATGGGGTACACACACAAATCGATTACTTCTTCACTGGGAGAGAGCATTTTGGAGAGTTCGCACAAACAGAGTATAGGGCCAGGATGCTCTCTGATCATGCACCCCTAATAGTAACATGGCAGGGCACACAGCAGAGACCTACAATATCCACCTTTCGGCTGTGGCCAGAAGCGCTACTGGACAACACCTTCAGTGATTACTTGGGCGAACAAGTTGTAGAGTACTTTGCCTCAAATACGGGCAGTGTGGCTCAGGCAAGCACCTTATGGGACGCATTTAAGCTGATCATACGGGCGCCGGCGATAGGGAAGACGGGTGGCCTTAGGAAAGGAATATTAAACAGCTTGGAAGCGACGGAGGACGACATAGCGCTGAGGGAAAGTAGCAGAGAAGTAGCCGAGGAAGAGCCAGAGGAGCTGATAAGACTGAAGCAAAAGTGCATTGGTGAATGGCAAAGTCTGGGCAGACTGGACTTTGCGAAATACACACAAAGACTACTGGCAGAGGGGGACAAACCAGGGAGACTTCTGGCGTGGTTATGTAAACGGGAAGTACCAAAGGACATGATAAGCGCCATAACGGACGAAAGCGGGACATTGTCTGGACACAAGATGGGATCAATTAGTGTTCGGCAGATTTGACAAATCCCTATACTCAGTAGGCACGACCGAAAGTGGACCGAAATGTGGTCGACGCACTAGCCCAACTGCATTTGCCAAAGTAAACACGTCCATAGGCTGCCGAATTGGACGCTCCAATGACGGCAGACGAAATCCGGGAAGTAATTAGGGAACTCCCAACGGCTAAGGTCCCGGGACCAGACGGACTCCCAGGGGAATTTTATAAGCGTACATCGAAACACTAGCCCCCAGATTGCTGGGAGTCAACGCGGAAGCACATGACCGGGGGTGCTGCCCGATAGTCTGAAAGAATCAATTATAGTACCAATCTTAAAGCCGGCGAAAAACCCTCTGAGTTGCAGATCATGCAGACCGCTGTCAATGGTGAATCAGGATTGCTAAATCCTAACGGCAGTGCTGGCAAATAGGCTCAAGAAAGTAATAGGAGGTCTGATCCATATTGACCAGACTGGGTATGTCCCTGGGCGTAATACCTTGTGGAACCTACGGAGGCTACACCATGTCATAGACAGAACAAACCAGAGGAAGGTAGACCATGCGATTGCCTCACTGGATGCGGTGAAGGGCTTCGACTCTGTTTGCTTGGACTGGCTTCTGGTGACCCTGGAACGCTTTGGGGTCGAGGGTTCCTGCCTGAGATAGGTCACTGATGCTGTTCATTTTAGCGCTGAAGCCATTGGCTGTGTTTCTCAGGAAACAGTACAAAGAGGCTGGGATAGTGATAGATGGGGCAGTACACCTAATTTCACTATACGCAGACGACATGCTACTATATATAAATCGACCTAAAGAGAACCTGCCACACCTTTTAGAAATTATCAACCACTTTGCTACGCTCTCTGGGATCAAGATACATTGTGGGAAGTTTTGCTTGTTCCCACTAGCCGGCCTCAGTGGACTCTGTGAGGCACAATTACCACACAAAGGTCTACATATGAGATCGACACCTTTAGCTATCTGGGCATCAATGTGTGGCATTGCCCAGAAGACCTGCACAAGAATAATACAATGAGGGCCCTGGAAGGGGGGCAGAACACTCTGAGGTTCTGGGAAAGACTACCCCTGGGGATGCCGGGACAGGGCTGCACTTCTGAAGATGGTGGTACTGCCCCGCCTCTTATATCACTTTCCCAATATTCCTTACAATATACACAAAGCAGTCTTCGGACAAGTGGACACGAGAACCAGAACATTCCTGTGGGGGCGGGGGGAGAGCAGGATTTCTTGAGCACCCTGCAGAGGGACCACAAGGAGAGCGGGATAAGATTGCCCCACTTTGAAGACTATTATCTGGCAGGACAGCTGTAACGTGTGGTAACCTGGCTAGGAGACGAGGCCTCACAGGACACTGCGTTGCTGCAACCAATGCTGAAGCGACATTTCCTGAAAGAAATCCTATGGGTAGAGTACACACATCTGACCAGACCCTCTGGGCTCCTGATACTGGGTAGGTAAATATGGCGCAAGGCTTGGAAATTTCTCAGAACGCTGGACCCCTGCTCTGTGCATGTTCCCCTGATAGGAGTCATCAGAGGACAGCAGGGAACGGTGGGTCTGTACAGGAAACAGTGGGAAAGCAAAGGCGTAACAACGGTGGGTGACTTAATGGAGAATGACGGAATTGTTGACTTACACACCCTCGTTAGCGAACATGGCATCCGCGAAGGCCAGTTCCTGATGTACTTGTGAGTGACCCAAAGGATCAGGACGAAATGCAGGAACCCGCAGGCAAAGATTATGACAAACAAAACACTAGACACTATATACGATATATCGGAGGGAGGGCACATGGTCTCTAGATTGTATGAGGTGCTCCTGGGAAGCTTAGGCATGACAGGGCTGAAAGTGTGAGGTAAATGGGAAACAGATACGGAAAGGGTGTTCACAGACACAGAATGGGAACAGGTGCTGGCATACACCAAACAGGTCTCCAGGAATGCCAGATTTAAAATGACCCAATTGTATGTAACACTGGGCGTATATGACTCACATAGGCTACCATACATACCAGTGGAAGGAGGCAAGGTCTTCCCAAGATGCACTCAAGAGGGGTGGACATGATACACATGTTCTGGACATACCCGCAGATTCTGAAATGCTGGGGGGCGGTGATGGAGAGAGCAGAGAACGGTGTCATCCATATGCACTCGTTGCCCCCTCAGTACTGCTTGCTGGGATTGTTTCCAAGAGGCACGGGGCAAAATGTGCATACCGCCAAAATGAAAGACGTGATCTGCATATTTGCGAAACACAGGATAGAAATGGCCTGAAAACGGCAGAGGGTCAAAGAGTTGAGGCCTGGTGGCGGACCTGCAAAGATGGTCACTTGCGGAAACTGCAGTATGCCATAGAGCCCTCAGGAGAGGAACGCATGAGAACAGTGTGGGGGTGGAGGCTTGGAACGCACTGATAGAAGGCATGTTCGCCCCTAATGAGGGCGTACTCAGCAAAGAGAAGACTGCGAGATAAGGAGTATTTATTGGTGCCATACCGTTGGGCAGGAGACATTTGGTTGCATGTGTGATGGCTGAGGGAATTAAGGAGCAGCCGAACTGAAAGGCAGGAGGGAAACGGGATCATGAACTACAATGCTTAATAATTCTTCATTTGACATATGCCCACATATGCCCACAGAAACGTAATGATACAACCGAACCTGTCTTTGCAATGTCACAATTGTACCAGTCGTTGTTGTTGGTTAATAAAATAAAATAAATTATTGAAAAAACAAAAAACAAACAAACATAGTTTACTGTGGCAGTCTGCACACACATTTATTTCACATTTCTATCTTTTTTGGGGGATTTTTCATAAGTTGCAGGAACATTGTTCGTTTTCAGTACCATCTGTGGAGGACCACTGAGTTGGTTATTACTATCAGCTGTTCTTTTATTTAAGGTACAATAAAATGCTAAGTATCAAATCAAGTTATACCAAGATCTATTTAGAAATCTAGTTCAAACAGCAGGTCTGAGGTTCTATTTTCTTCTCACCCAACTAAGGCTTTGACCCTTTGCAATGCCTTTGCCTCTTCATTTCAAAAACCCAGGACATCCTCTCCACCCACGCCCCTCGTCTCCCCTCTCCAACTGTGCTTGCTGACCCTCCTTTAGCCACCCCCCCACCATCCTTCTCGGCCTTTCCTCTTTTCTCCCCTGACAAGGTCGCTAGACAAGTCCGATCCATGAAAGCCTCGTCAAAACAGGTTCATCCCTGTTCCTCTAAAACCATCAAGGACCACATTGACACCCTTGCTCTGGCTCTTGCTGATCTTTGCAACCACTCCTTTGCCTCGGCATCCTTCCCCGCCCCTCTGAAGCACTCCTTTGTGCATCCTCTTCTCAAGAAACCCACAGCTGATCCTTCTTGCCCAGCTAACTATCGCCCAATTTCCATTACTCTCTTTCTGGGCAAACTTCTGGAAAAGTTGGCCATCTCTCAGCTTAACCTTCATTCCAATTCTGTTGGCTGTCTCCATGACCACCAGTCTGGCTTCAGAGCTGCCAGAAGCACGGAAACTGCTCTCCTGAACATCTGTGAAGATCTGCTCTCCAACCTTGACTCTAACATTCCCTCTGTCCTCATCCTCCTCGATCTCTCTTCTGCCTAAAACACGGTCAACCATACCATCCTGCTCAACCGTCTCTGTGAAAACCTGGGTATCACTGATCAGGCTCTGGTCCTTCCTTTCATCTATCTTCCTCTCTACCTGTGATGTTCCCCAGGGGTCTAACCTCTCGCCCTGACTTTTCAAACAATACCTGGCAACTCTCGCCCATTGCATTGCCATTTTCTGCTCACATTTCCAGTGCTACGCTGACGACACTCAACTCATTTTCAGGCTGCCCTCTGCCACCTCCTCTCCCATCTCTGATTGCCTAACTGCCATTCAAGATTGGTGTGCCACCAATGATCTTTGTCTGAATGCCCGCAAGACGGAGATCCTCCTCATCGGCACACCTTCACCATCCTTTCCCCTCACTCTCTGGCCGGCCTCCCTTGGCCCTCCTCCTACCCGCACCTGCGAGGCTAAGAACCTCGGGGTCATCTTTGACTCCACCCTTTCCTTCTCCGCCCACATCTCTGAGGTCTCTAAAAAGTCACATTTCTTACTGCACCTCCTTAGAGGTACGCTGCCTTTCCTCTCCTTCACTCAGAAGCTCATGGTATCCCAAGCTCTGGCTCTCTCTAGCTTGGACTATTGGAACAGCCTCTTTATAAATCTACCTGCCTCTACTCTCCGCCCTCTGCAACTAATACAGAACAGGACTGTGAGATTTGTCCTTGGCCTCAAGCCCTGGGATCGTATCTCTCCAACTCTGAAATCTCACCATTGGCTCTCAGTGGGTGCAAGGATTAAATTCAAAACCCTCTGCATTGTCCAAAAGGCTTTCTGGGGCCTGGGTCAAAAATACATCAAAATACCTTCAGCTATCCCTCCACAAATACCTCCCCTCTCAAGCTCTTCGCTCCTCTCCCTCCAACTCCCTCAATGTCAGTCGTTTTTCAAAGAAACTGTCTTCGGCTGGGGCCTCCCTCTGGAACAGCCTCCCTGCCACTCTAAAACTTGAGGAGAACATCTCCAGTTCCGGAAGCACATCATGACCTTCCTCTATTCTTCTGCATTCGTTTCCCCTCTCCCCTGCTGATCTGTTCTCTCTCTTGGCACTGTGCACCTGGCCACCCTCTGTCCTCCGGGCCCAGGTACCTGCTCACCCTGCTACCCTCCCGCACTGCCTCCGGGCCACCCCTTGCACTGGGGTCTGTATCTGTACCCATACAGCCCCCCCTTTTTTATTCCTGCACTTATCAGACCTACCCTGTCTGCTGCCTTAAACTTAGCACTTGCAAATTGATGGCTGCACTACCACTGTTTGTTGCCTTTATTATTTATTGTTATTTATCTTTTTCTCCTCTGCTTCGCACTTTCCACTTCTCCCCCCTTCCATGCACTTTTCCCCTCCCCCTCTCCTATGCACTTGCCCATTCTCAATGTTACTGGGCCTAGTAAGATCGCTGTTTTGTTCTCCCCTGTTCCCCTCCCTTGCCTTGTTGCGCTCTGAAACACTTGTGTACGAGCGTGATAGAAATAAAATATCAATATCAATATCAACATGTGGTCCATAACTTGAATACCACTGAGCTGGGCAATAATAGCACTAATTAACAACCAAAGAAAACTGTCCATCTTTATCACCCAAGCAATCACCATTAGATTGGTAAGGCATGCTGGTGACAAAAGACCTACATGGTGTTCTTTGATATTTATCCACATTGACACATATTGCGGGTATCACCACATATTGGGCCTCATTCCGAGTTTGGAGGTAACCACGCCGCTATTTGCGGCATGGCTGCCTCCAAACTCGTTCCGATTCCGCCCTGGTGAATGGAGTAATTACCGTCCATTCCAAGGTTGGAGGGACTGGTAATTCCCCATTCACCAGGGCCCTTCCCCATTCCCATTTGAGCCCCCATAGGGCTCAATGGGAATGGGGAAGGCGCTGATAACGGTACCGTAAAATTACGGTACCATTATTAGCACTAAAGTCCCTTTGCGGGTCCCGTCCTTAACACCTGCTAAAAGCAGGCGTTAAGGAAGGACCCGCAAAGGGAACTCGTAGTAGGGCGGTAAGGGTTTAACGGCACCGGTCTTGTTACCGGTGACCGTTAACCCTTACCGCCCTACTCAGAATGAGGCCCATTGTATTTGTATTTATTTGTGCTGGGGAACATACTGTAATTGAGAGAGACATTTTACATAACACTCTTTATCACCCAAAACGACCATCTCATCAACACGTCTCGCCAATTCTTTGGCTCCCAAATTATCTTTGATACATGGCTGACACAACCATGTGAGAGACGGTATCATTTCGCTACTTGGTGCCTCCTTGTCTTTTAATAGGGTATGATGCACCTGGACCTGCAGGTGCACTGTTCTCGGGCACTTAAGTCTTCAGTGCCTGTCCGAGCCAGAGCACTGGTACAAAATAGGTTAGAGGACCCAGCCCGGAGGAACTGAGCGCATAAATGACCTATATTTGAGTCTTATTGCCAATGCTCTCTGCTTTTTTTTTTAAATGTCAATGCTGGTGACATGGTTTTCTTTTTTTACACACAGACTTTGCTAGCAGACGTTAACTTTATTTTACAGTTCACTAAACGGCAATTTGTTCACCTTTAATCACTCTCCGCCTGCCTCCTACCCCACACTGTCATCTGCATTTGCATTTTTAGTAGTGTTTGGGGGTGGGGGATCATGTTGATCAGCAGTCACAAAAGACTATGTACTAGCCATGAAGGTCTCCCTGCATTTGCCGATGACGGGTGCAAGCAATGACCCCTAACATGTCACCTTGCCATTCAACAGAGGCATGCCTTTATACTGATGCTCTCCTTATTCTCATTTGAGGCATTCCACAAAGGAACTAGTTAAATGATGATCATGTGACTTTATGTATGGTGAGACAGTTGATTGAAATACTATAAAAGGGACTGGAGGAGATCATCTGTGATATGAAGTTTGGGTCTGGAGGGAAACATTGCAGGGGCCCCAATGTTGGGATTT
Organism: Ambystoma mexicanum; assembly: GCF_040938575.1. NCBI lineage: Eukaryota > Metazoa > Chordata > Amphibia > Caudata > Ambystomatidae > Ambystoma > Ambystoma mexicanum. The sequence continues at coordinate 412,338,257 of NC_090927.1, forward strand.
AGTATTAGTAATGACTGGGCTAAAACTATAGATAGTAGTGCTAGACAGTATATTCTTAAAACCTCATTATTTGACTACATTCAGATGCCTCCCTAGTTTAGTTTAGTTTAGTTTAGTTTATTATTTGTATAGCGCCGCCTGGCCCTAGGGCATCCAGGCGCTTGCGATGAATACAACAAGAATAATGAATACAACAAGAATAATGCAGCAGAAATGTACAAATCGATTACATATTTACAAATTTACAGTCTTGGTGCATGCTAGTGCGGTAGGGCTAGGCAGTTTCTTTGGATAGAAGCCAAGTTTTGGTGTTGTGTCTAAATCTGTGAAAGGACGGTTCTGATCTCAGCTCGAGTGGAAGTGAATTCCAAAGTTTGGAGGCAAGCACGGGGAAGCTGGAGCCACCTGCTTTTTGGAGCTTAAATCTTGGGATATTTAAGCAGTGTGTTTGAGCTGATCTGGTAGGACGCGCTGGGGTGTGGTGCTTGAGGTTGTCGGATAGGTATCTGGGTGCTTGGTTAGCTAGGCATTTGTGTGTGAGTGAGATGGTTTTATATTCAATTCTTCGTGGTATGGATAGCCAATGGCAGGTGCGTCTGGCGTCCGAGATGTGTTCATGTTTGGGTATGTTCAGGGCTGCTCGCAAGGCGTTGTTTTGTATGACTTGTAGTTTGTTGATATTTTTCTGACTGGTTCCCAAGTATAGCGCATTGCAGTAGTCAACTTTGGAAAGGACTAGCGCTCTGGCTAAGGTGATGCAGTTGGATGGTGAGAGGTAAGGTCTGCTGGCATTGATAAGTTTACAAGTGTAAGCAGTGGCTGATGAGATGGAATTGATCTGTCTTGTCAGTGTGAGGGAGGAGTCGAGGTAGATTCCTAGGGTTTTGACGCTGTTAGAGACGATGATGTTATTGCCGTCTATAGTGAATGCTTGATAGAGTTTGTCGAGTTTATTAAGTCTGGGTTGGGAACCTAGGAGAAGAAGCTCGGTCTTGTCGTCATTAAGGCATAGGCCATGCTTGGCCATCCATTCTTGGATAATGGAATAAATGTTGTTGAGAGCAGTGAGGTCGGTGGAGTAGTCGCCTGTTAAAGGGATCAGTATTTGGGTGTCATCTGCGTAGTTGGTGTAGATGACACCCAAACGGTCCAGTATGTCAAAGAGGGGTTTCGTGAATACATTGTATAGAGTGGGGGAGACGCAGGAGCCCTGGGGGACACCGCAAGTGACTGGGGCTGGGATGGCAGAGGCTGTGGGTGCGAAGACTCTCATGGATCTGTTGTTAAGGAAGGAATGGATCCATGCGTTGGCGTTATCTGAAAATTTGGCTGCTGAGGATAGATGTTTGCAGAGGATGTCGTGGTTGACCAGGTCGAAGGCGGCCGATAAGTCAAGGAGGGCTAGTTTACCATTGTCTTTAATGTTGTCCATCTGTGTCTTAAGGTCAATCAGGGCGGTCTCAGTGCCGTGTTTGGGGCGGAATCCTGATTGTCTGAGTCCTAGTAAGTTATTTTTCTCAAGGTGGTTCTGTATCTGGAGATAGGCAGCTCTGTCGAGGATTTTTAGTAGGAAGGGTACAGTCGTTATGGGTCTGTAGTTGGTGGGGACATTAGGGTCAAGGGTGGGCTTCTTAAGTAAAGGAAGAACCCAGGAGTCCTTGAGGTTGTTGGGCACTATGTTGGAGGTGAAAGATGCGTTGATGAGGGAGGTGATGAAGGGAGCAAGTTGTTTGGCTGCATCTTTAATGATAGGGGCTGGGCAAGTGTCGCCTTGGCATTTGGACGGTTTAAGAGAGTAGATTATTTCTTCAACCTCTTTAATGGTTATGGTGGAAAACTCAAAGAGGTTATTGTCATCATTTTGGGGGGTGGTGTGGGTGTGTGTAGAGGGGGTGATGTTATCGGAGAGGGTGAGGCTTTCTTTCTTTGTCAGGATTTTGGCTTGTAGCGTGGCAATTTTGCCTAGGAGTGCTTCCTGGATGTTCGTGCACCAGTGGATGTCTTTGTTGCAAGTGTCTGGAATGGGGGAGGGTGATTCGAGTTCTCTCAGGATATTGAAGAGCTCTTTGGTATTAGATTTGGCGTTGCTGATTCTTTCATTGTACATGTTTTTTTTAGACTGGATGATGGCTGATTTATAGATGTTCGATGCTAGTGCGTAGGATGTCTTATTAATAGTGGATGGTGACTGTTTCCATGTTAATTCAGCTTGTCTTTTGGCTTTGCGGAGTGTTTTTAGTTTGGGGGTGAACCAAGAATTGAGGTGTGCTCGTGGTTTGGCTTTCCGAAGCTTGAGTGGTGCTATGGTGTTTATGGCCTTAAGGATAGTTGTGTTGTATAAATCTACTAATTCAGTAGGGTTGGTCATGGTGGGTGAGAAGTCGGTGATGGGTTGGAGTAGCGGGAGGAGTTTCTCTAGTGTGATATTTTTGTTGTTTCTTGTGAGTGTGGGTGGGGCATTGGAGGAGGGCACTGGTGTTTGAGTGCCTTTGTTGATGGTGAATGTAATAAGGTGGTGATCGGTCCAGGGGCATGGAGTGTTGGAGAGGATGGTAGTGTTGCAATTGAGGTCAGCTATCCAGTCAAGGATGCGGCCTTTGTTGTGTGTGGGTTGTGCGATATGGTGGGTGAGTCCTAATTCTGAAATAGTGTTGGCGATAGTGTGAGCTTTGTCATCTTTCTCATCATTGAGACCTAGATTAAAGTCTCCTAGGATGAGTAGTCGAGAGTTAGGTTTGATATTGTTAGAGAGTAGAAGGGCTATGTCGTCATTAAAGGATAGTATGGGGCCTGGCGGTCTGTAGATGAGGTGGATGGTGATAGTGCTTGTGTGCGTTGTGGATAGTTTGAGGGTGAGTAATTCCGCTGATGTCAGTGATTGGTTTTGTATGTGTCTAATGTTGATGGAACTTTTTGCAATAACGGCTACTCCACCACCTTTAGCTGTTTGTCTGTCTGCACGGTAGATGGTATAGTCATTGGGTATAGCAAGTGATAGAGAGGGGCCAGATGCTGGGTGGAGCCAGGTCTCTGTAATAGCTATGAAGTCGAGATCATTGACGGTAATAATGTCGGCAATGTCTAAGGCATGGGCGACTACAGATCTCGCATTGATGAGTGCACCTTTAATGGTTTCGGTGGTGATGCATGATTTTTTGGTGTGGGTGCGGGGGGAGGATGCGATCAGGCCGTGTGCTATCTGGTGTGTCGGAAGTGTAGGGCGTGTGCAGTGAGGGGCAGATTTGGTTAAGGTTATGTTTTGTTTGTTGCCTAGATTGGGGAAGGATGCGGGTGTGTGTGTTCTGGATCTGAGTCGGGTGAATCTCGATAATCCTGAGCAGGGATAGGATCTGCTGGTAGTGAGGTTCGTGATAGTGGGTTGGCCGATGGGAGTAGTTTGTGATGCTTCTTGGGGGCTGGGGGTGTCTGCTATGCGATGAGAGTCAATGGAGGAGGTAGGCTGGAAGGGGTTGATGTTGGGTAGGAAGGGGGTGGGGCAGGGTATGGGATAATGTCTGGGGCAGGCTAGTCTGCTGAGGCCGTTGGGGTGTAAGCGAAAGTGTGACCCTGTACAAGGGGTGTCATGGGGGACCAGGCAGAATGGGAACATAATGAGGAAGGTCCAGGTTATCATGTCTGAGTTTAGAGGGAACTGACGCACAAAATCGTCAGAGAGAAGCTAGTGCGCAATGTTAGTACACAATGGTGCTGTAGTGAGGGTACTAGCGCAGAGAATCGGAGAAATGCTAGTGCACAGTGCTGATACCCAGTACTAATACACAGTGTACTCTAAGCGACCATAGGGCATTACACAATGTCACAGTAGTCTCTAAGCGACCATAAGGCACTTACACAATGTCACAGTAGTCTCTAAGCGACCATAAGGCACTACACAATGTCACAGTAGTCTCTAAGCGACCATAAGGCACAACACAAGTGGTCACAGTGGTCTCTACGTGACCATAAGGCACTTACACAATGTCACAGTAGTCTCTAAGCGACCATAAGGCACTACACAATGTCACAGTAGTCTCTAAGCGACCATAAGGCATAACACAAGTGGTCACAGTGGTCTCTACGCGACCATAAGGCACTACACAATGTTACAGTGGTCTCTAAGCGACCATAAGGCACTACACAATGTTACAGTGGTCTCTAAGCGACCATAAGGCACTACACAATGTCACAGTAGTCTCTAAGCGACCATAAGGCACTACACAATGTCACAGTAGTCTTTAAGCGACCATAAGGCACAACACAAGTGGTCACAGTGGTCTCTACGCGACCATAAGGCACTACACAATGTCACAGTAGTCTCTAGGCGACCATCAGGCACAACACAAGTGGTCACAGTGGTCTCTAAGCGACCATAAGGCACTACACAATGTCACAGTAGTCTCTAGGCGACCATAAGGCACAACACAAGTGGTCACAGTGGTCTCTAAGCGACCATAAGGCACTACACAATGTCACAGTAGTCTCTAGGCGACCATAAGGCACAACACAAGTGGTCACAGTGGTCTCTAAGCGACCATAAGGCACTACACAATGTGAGCAGTAGTCTGTGTTATACCGTACTGCGAGAACAGGGTTCAGTGAAGGCTTGAAACAGTTCAGGTTGCTGGCTGGAACAGTTGAAGAAAGGTTGCTGTAAGGGGCGGTATGTTTACCCCAGAGGAGATGTGCAGGGGATCTAGCCCTATGCTCGGTGGTGTATACAGGCTAGAGATAGGCACAGTGCACAGTGCCTTCGAGGTGGGCCGGTTCGGAACCTGCTGGCTTGTGGTTGGCTGCCAATAGAGGAGAGGGGCCAATCACGATGTTTGCAGGGTTGCGGGGCCGGATGGAGGGCTAAAGATGCGGCGGACAGCCATCTTTAAATGGTGTGGACCTCGGGGCTTCGATTGGTGGCTGGATGCACTTTGAGTGCATTAATGGGGCAGATCCTGGCAGGAAGGGCCGCACTGGGCAGCGCTGGAGCAGTGCGGATATTACTAAATAATTTGCCGCGTGTTGTTTTCAAGACGCACGCTCGTGCTGTAGCTAGGGACTCGTGACATACCTGGTGTCAGCAGCTCCAGCAGTAGATGGAAGGAGCTCCTGCTCATGGTGGCTCTGGATTGGTAAGGGCAGAGTTTCTGGCCCCTGGCTCCGAACAGGCACCCAACAGGCCTTAGAATGGCCTTCGAGCTGGCCGCCGGCGTAATCCGCCTGCCGGCGGTTCCAGCTGATGAAATTGAGGCTTAGCCTCGGTTTCACGCCGCGCTGCGCCCGGCATGGGCGAGTCAGGCGCCGTGTGGGGACAGGGTCAGGCAGGCCCTGTCCGAGTTCCCCGCTCGGCGCGTGGTTCCTCTGCTGGGCTGGTGGTGCTGGGGGGGCTCCTGCCCTCGCCCCACGATGAGGAAGGATGGAGTGGGGGGTTAGCAGGCACCCAACAGGCCTTAGAATGGCCTTCGAGCTGGCCGCCGGCGTAATCCGCCTGCCGGCGGTTCCAGCTGATGAAATTGAGGCTTAGCCTCGGTTTCACGCCGCGCTGCGCCCGGCATGGGCGAGTCAGGCGCCGTGTGGGGACAGGGTCAGGCAAGCCCTGTCCGAGTTCCCCGCTCGGCGCGTGGTTCCTCTGCTGGGCTGGTGGTGCTGGGGGGGCTCCTGCCCTCGTCCCACGATGAGGAAGGATGGAGTGGGGGGTTAGCAGGCACCCAACAGGCCTTAGAATGGCCTTCGAGCTGGCCGCCGGCGTAATCCGCCTGCCGGCGGTTCCAGCTGATGAAATTGAGGCTTAGCCTAGTTTGATTCCACCTATATGACCAATGCTGGAAAGGCACTCTTACTGTAGGAGGACATCATTAAATTAAATGTGTATTTTTTGTATGTGATCAGCCATTTTTGATCAACCAATGCTCTTCTTGAAGCTATCCACCAAAACAGTATTCCACAGTGGTCAGTTTGGAGAAAACAAAAATGTGTGTACATGCACCAAAGTCTTCTCCAGCTCATGGTGACATGGGTTCCTTCAACTCATGCAGTTTGCTCACATAGTATTATTTGGCTGTTCGTACTGGCTCCTCCAGAGGCGCTATGCCAGTTTATTTCATTGTATTTCTCTCTTTACCCTTTCCACTTGCTCTTCCGTGCCCTGGCTGCCACGAAAAGTGTTAATCCATGTTAACTTCTTCTCCCTTAGACCACAGTGTGTTTAATTGTGAGTCATTTGCTGTGAGGTAGTGGCAGATGTTGAACATCAATGGTCTCTCTGAAAATCACTGCTAGTCAGCCAGGAAAAACAGTAGATGATGCAACATTTTTTTTTTAACCTTTATTTTAACTTGCAGCAACATCATACAGCGCACAGCAGCGTTTTAGTACATTTAATACAGCTCATGAATATTGTAATTCAGATATATATTTCAATCGTAGTCTCACAGTTCATGTTTTTAGTAGCTATCTTCTGCCGTATCTTTCTCTTCAAGAGTCTATGTAGTGGTATCCACAGGTGTAGAGTCAGGGTCCAGTCCCCCGGTGAACATTCGAAAGGGAGCCCAAATGTCTTTTGGTCTGGAGGTTGGTAATATAGTTTACACATAGTCTACTTCATTCTCGTTGACCCAGGACATCTCTGTGAGCCATTGGCGCTGTGTTGGCCGGTCGTTTGCCTTCCATTTTAATAATATGCACTTTTTGGCGATTGTGCGTCCGATGTTGAATAGCCGTCATATTTTTATATTAGCCTTGCCGATATCTCCTAGCAGGTACTTTAGAGGGTGCAGAGCTGGTTCTAGGTTTAACATTTTTGCCAGTGTTTTTTCTATGAGTTTCCAGGCGATTGGAGGGCAGTGCAAGAACATGTGTATCGTGTCCGCCTCCTGTGTGCTGCATTTTGGACAAGAATGTATCTTTTGGGGGTTGAATTTCGTGAGATGATGGGGGTGTAGTGTAATTTGTTTAATATTTTGTATTGTATCAGTCGTAGTCTGGCATTGAGGGACACTTCCTTGGTCAGGGTGCACATCCTTAGCGATTTTACTTCATCGATGGTCGATTCTGTCTCTTTTTCCCATTGTTCTCTGAGTGTGAGGTTGATCGGGGCAGATTCTTGTATTTACGAATACAGTCTTTCTTGACAATAGATCTCGCCTGCCGCTGTTTTGGATGACCAGTTCCAGGCATACGTCAGTTTCTGGTTCCTTCGGGTAGGACGGCCACTGTTGTCGTAGTGCCTCTCTCATCCGGAAGTATTGTAATGTCCATATCGGGTTGTTCCCCAGCTTCTCTTTGAATTCACTTAACGTAACAAATCTGCCACCCGGAAACAGGTCACCCATTTTAATTGTCTTTTCTGGATCCCATGTCACCTGGATGTTGGAATCCATATTTGGGGGTATGTTTGGGGTGCCCCATAGTGGGACGTTGCAATTTTATGGTTTCTCAATGTGTAGTCTTGAGCTGATGCGCCTCCAACCACCTAGTGTTGTGCTCATTGGGTCAAACATACAGGGATCCGCTTTGTGGGAGCATATTATCTTGGATTTGATGTCTGCTGGCGATGCCGATCGTTTGCTATCCTGACATGTGAGTGCAGCGTGTCTTCGTTATTGCATAATGTGCCTGGGCGGCCAAGTAGTATAGTTCAAAGTCGGGGGCCCATCTTGCCCTGGAGTTTTTACCTCCCCAAACGAATCCTGTTGCTAAGCTGCGTAGTGAATTAAAGAATTTACGGCCTGGCCATGTCGGAATCGTGGTGAAGAGGTAGAGTAGTTTGGCTGCAACAATCGTCTTCAAAACAGCGACTCAGCCCATCTTGGAGATCGGGAGCTTTCCCCATAACATCAATTTATGTTCCAGAGTTTAGAGGTAGGGTGAGTGGTTGAGTTCATACAGGTCCTTGCTTGTGCCGGCAATCTGAACCCTGAGGTATTTCACTGTGCTTGCAGCCCATTTCATGTTGTGTAGCTGGGCTGCTTTGGTGGTATTGTCAGTGAGAGGGAATAGTTCTGATTTAGCAGTGTTGATTTTATATCCGGAGTGATGAGTGAAGCGGCTAATTTCCTCTAGGATAAGCAATATGTTTTCTTCAGGGTATTGCAGGTATATACGGGTATCGTCTGCATATAAGGATATTATTTGCGGAGGCCCATGTATGTGGATGCCCCTGTGGCCGTGGTGCTGCCAAAATTCTGCTAGCAAAGGGCTCGATTGTGAGGGCGAATAGAATTGGGGAGAACGGGCACCCCTGTCTAGTGCCTCTAGCCAGTTTAATTGTTTTCAAATAGTTCTGGTTAGTGCGAATCTTGGCTCCTGGGTCTGAATAAAGTAATTTAACAAATTTGCAATAGTTGTTTCCTAGTCCCATGTGATGCATGACTCCAAATAAAAAGTTCCATGAGATAGAATCAAAGGCTTTTCCGCATCCAGTATCATTGCCGCTTCCGGTAGATCAGGGTTGATCTGTGCTATTGTGTCAAGTAGTCGTCTGAGGTTGAGGGCCGTAGATCTTCAAAGGATGAATCCCGGGCCAAGGCTTTGGCAAAGATCTTTGCGTGATAACTGGTGGTATGATGCCAGTTCGTTAGCGGGCTTGCCGGGCTTGGCTAGATCTGTGATTACCGCTTTTGTTAGGGAGGGGGGCAGGCCACCAGTTTCACACGCCTCTTCCCATACCCTGAGCAGCCTGGGAGCAAGTATGTCTTTGTAGGTTTTATAGAGTTCAATGCCTATCCCATTTGGACCGGGAGCCTTGCCGGAATCTAATGAAGTTATGGCCTCAGTGATTTCTTCTATTGTCATCGGGCTGTTCAGTTTTGCCCTAGACTCATCTTCCAGAGTAGGGAGTCTTGTTCGTGCCAGGTAGTCGTCCACCTCTTGTTTCGTAGCTGTGTCCTTGTTAGAGTATAGCACTTGGTAATATTAATGGAATAGTTCATTGATTTCCTCCTGTCGGATGGTTGTGTGGCCATCGGATCTCGTGATACCATTGATGTGTTGTGTGTCGCGTTCCCCCCTGACTAGGCCAACTAGTAGTCAGCCAGGGCGGTCCGCTTCTCCGTAGCTTCTTGCCTGGAGGGTCTTATAGATGAATCGGGTTTCCCTTTCCGCTAAATCACATCATTTTTGACTGTTGCACTTTATGATATAGGGCCCTGTTGTGTGTATTGCTGTATTCATTTTCTAGTTTCCTCAGGTCAGCTTCTATTTCTCGTAGGTCTGCTCTTATGGACTTCAGGGTACTGGTCGTTGTTGCTATCATAATGCCCTGTAGCCACACTTTAAATGTTTCCCAGACTGTGGCAAACTTGCGTACTGCGTTTTCGTTGTTGGAGAGGAATGTGTCAATATCTATCCGTAGAGTTTCTGCATAGGAGCCATCCAGTAGTGCGGACGGGGGCATTCTCCACATGGGTCTGGGCATGTCTGTAGCATTGTGGGTTATTACCAGGACCACCGGTGGCTGGTCCGACCATGTCCGCAGTAAAATTGCAGATTGGCAACTCCCCATGGCCCATGATTCTGATACGAGCCAAAAGTCAATGCGGGAGTGGGCATCATGGACAGAAGAGTAGTATGTATATTCCCGAAAGGACGGGCATGCTGCCCTCCAGATATCCATTAAAATGTATTGTTTCATTATTTGGAGAATGGCATTAGCGCCTTAGGACCTGTTCCAATGTTTCAGGCCTGATCTGTCGACAGTTGGATCCAGTATCGTTTTAAAGTCTCTGCCCCAGATAATAGGGACGTCTGGGATTCGGCCGATCAGTGCTGCAAGCTTTACATAGAATTCTGGGTCGTCTATGTTGGGGCCGTACGAGTTCACCAAAATGATCGGTATATTATTGACTGTGCCGGACACTATCACATATCTTACTAATACCAGTCCTCTACTTTGTTGCTTTCCTTCCACTCATTCTCTATCTTCCTACTACTGTCACCATTTGCACCCCCATTCACCACAGAGTATCACTTTCCCTCACCAACCAAGTCCTCAACTTTTCTAGAAATCGCCTTCATACTCCTTTGCACTGTGCTTCCTCCTACTGGTCTCTTGTTCTGCCAGTACTGTCCTCACCCTAACAACATGTCACTTTACCCTTTCCTGCCCCTGGTTTTAACCTCGCCCTCCCATTGGCAGTTCACCACTGGTTCCCCGGTCAATCAGTCCCCTCCTTCCCGGCCCCGGATGTGTCGCATTCAGATGAGTACTAAAAAGGGGGCCACAGCCTTTTCTTGTAGCGGCCCGCTCAAACCAATGGCAGTGTCCACGTGAGAGTCCCAGCTTTCTGAATGGAGCCGCTCCATGGCTGGTCTAAAGGTGAGCAAAACTCTTGTTTACAAGTGGTGTACAGTGGTCCGTGCTGTTGCTCATTGCAATTGCCAGTGGTCTCTCGAGTAGCAGGTCACTCTCTGTCCTCTGCCGATGAGAGAGTGCCAGTGAATGGCATATCTCTGGAGACTTTGCTGGGCTGCTTTGCTGTGGGTGATCCGCCTGAAAGGCTTGCATACATGGTTTTATCCAGGTGAGAAAAAGAGACTGGCCAGCATCTCCATGCAGAGGTATGGGGTGTCAAATAGTGGGAACCCCATTAATCAAACGGGCACAAAGGAAAAGGACAGGGTCAGATGACCACCTCCCCCCTCTTGGGTAGGATTGGTTCTGGTTTCCAACCTGGTATCGCCCCCCCCTCCCCCACCCATCCCAGGCTGAAAGGGGCCCCCCATCCCTTCTTGACAGTCAGATGACTGACCCTGTCAAAGTCTGATCTTTCTACATGCCTTTTCAAAGTGTTTTCACCAGAGATCCCAGGCCATGAGCAGTATGCGCATACATGCATATATTTATTGAGCAACGCCTAATGTGGAGCGTCACTGATTTCAAACAAATGCAGAATATTTCATAATCTAGCAAGCAGGTAGGTTACTTGAAGTTATACATTTTCTACCAAATGAAGTGATATGGCAAAGTTGATCAAAGTTTAGACATGTTTGTCTTTGACATATAGAAGGCAGGTTATGAAAGAAATAATGTTGGGCATGATAAAAAAACAAGTTCAATGATACCATGAGTGAAAACCAGCATAAAGAAGGGAGACATTCACATCAGTAACACTGCAGATAATGGAGTGACTGATAGTGGCTGTATACATTTATTGTAAAGTTTGATGCCCTGTGTTAAAATAGTGAATGTTTTATAAGTACATCCTACTTACTGACTATATTATTTTTCAGGAGTTGCTTGCAATTGATAAATGACTGTCCAAGCGAGATTCAAGAAGAGCTGGATCTTATTCGTGCTCTTGGCTACCTGGAGGAATTTGGGGTGAAGATCCTACCTTTGCAAGGTACTAAGAGGAAACAAACACTGCAAATATGAAAACAGCTTAAAACCTTATATGTAACATGGGTGTCCTATCCTTAGGAACCATTGGGCTATAAACTTTGTTAACAACTTGGGATCCTATTAAGCAGTTAATTAATCATCACCCATAAATCAATGAACATACAGTGACTCTATGTGTAAAAGCGTTGTTGGAAATTATTACAAATATAGTTTTAAATGAAATCTCAACAAATTAATTTAAAGAAATACAAACGGAGCCACTTGAAAACAATGGCTCCCACTTATACAGAGGGCTATACAGTCATACAATATCCCTCATATCATTGTCATATGCTCGTGTTAACTCATACATTTACAACTGATTTTACAAAAAAAAAGTCATTAAATAATTATACATTGATTTCAATCAATTTGAAGTCCTCCAGCACTATTTATTCTGGCCTTTGCCTAATGTTAAATTACATTATACAAAAATATAATGTCCGACATGACATGTTCTGACCACCTCCATGTGCATAATGTTTTGTCACAAATAGTCTTCTTCAGGGGCATGATTAATATGTGGTCAGCATCAATATATATGACTTAATTGAATGAAAACAAAATATATTCAATATGGTATGCTTTCACAATGAGTTAATCAAACTTTATCAATGTGGACAAGGACACGTACCCTTTATTGCTGATTCTTGACAGTATGTAGTAATTATTATTTTGTTTGCTGCAACCTGAATCAAAAAACAATATATTTTGACTGTGGGGTCCAAACAAAAATAATTTAAATTCATTTCAGGATTTCTTAGTCTATATTTACCTATTGGAATGGATCAAAGTAGAAGGCTACCTTCATTGTTTCCTTTTGCTCAAGAAGAAAACAAAGTTTGTAATTTTGGTACACATTTCTAATGTTTAATCATTATGTACATAAAGGTGGTCAAACCATGTCATTTCGGACATTATATTTTTTGTAATATAATTTAACATTAGGCAAAGGCCAGAATAAAGCCACTCAGAGGACTTGTTCCCCATTGCATTCACGTTAATTGTATTTTTCAAATAAAAGTGTAATTATTTCATGAAATCATTTTTTGTATTATTAGTTGTACATTTGAGTGTACGTTCGTGTATGCAAGTGATCTGAATTATATTGTATGAATATATATCCCTTTGTATTGTTTTCAGTTCGTTCCGTCTTCCTTGAAATGCATTTGTGGATATTTGAATAAAAATTATATGTTTAATGATTTCAAACAACACTTTTACAGATTGAGTCATTGTGTATTCATTGATTTATATGTGAAAGGATTAATTAAATACTTAATAGTTACCCAATTTCTTTTTTTTTTTTAATAAACTTTATTTTTGGGTTGCACATCACGATACACTCACCTCCAATCTCCCATGCAAGTTATAAGTATGTTATGCATTTCATAATCGTACAGATTTTATCAAGCTGATGTTATACGTCAGGCCGTTATTGTTATGGGTACAGTAGACACAATGCAACTAATAGGGGATAGAGTCTCATATGTAGAACCACAAAGAGTTTACATTTAGTTCACACTTTCATCATCAGAATTTTCTGTATCGGGACATGTTTCAGTTAGGTACGCCCTGAATGGTGCCCAAATGTCTTTCGGTTTACATGGAGAGGGTATCGTTTCCACATAGTTTTCTTCACATTCATTTACGTAAACCAGTGCAGAGAGGAACTGATCTACCGTCGGTGCCTGTGCGCTCTTCCATTTCTGGAGGATGCATTTCTTTGCGACTGCGCATGCCACATTGAACAGTCTCCTGATTTTTTCGGGGACTTTACCGATGTCCCCGAACAAGTATTTCGGAGGGTTAAGGACTGCAGGAATTTGTGTGATCTCCTCTAGGATGTTAGCCACCATGCGCCAGAATTCCGCTACCTGGGGGCAAGCCCAGTACATGTGAAAGGAGTTAGCGCATGGAGCCAGGAATTTTGGACAGTTATCAGATGAGGTGACATAGAATTTTGCCATTTTTACCGGGGTGAAGTGTAATTTATTCAGTATCTTGAATTGTATTAGTCTCAGACCTGCATTCAATGAATTTTTTTTGGATAGGAGACAGTGTCTAGTCCATTTCCCCGCATCAGTAGCAGTGCCATGTCCTCTTCTCATGATGGCCTAATGGTGTTTTGAGTTTCCGTATGTGTCTGAATAATGTTATATAGTTTGGATATTCCTGTGCCCGCCTGAGAGTACAATGATTGGTAACATGCATGTTCGGGGGGCTCATCTGGAAATGTGGGCCAGCGTTTCTTGAACGCCGCTTTCATGCGATGGAACTGAAGGGTGAGCAGTTGGTTTCCGCCAACCGATTCTGTGAAGTCCTCAAGGGTAACGAATTTACCGTTCGGGAACATGGTTTTCATGGTGAGTTCATAATCCGGGAGCCAGCTCTTCTGGATGTCAGTATCATAGGTAGGTGTAATCCCTGGGAAATTCCAGAGGGGAGCTTGCGAGTCATAGGGGTTGTCTATCTGAAGTCGCTTGCCAATAGCCGCCCATGCGGCAATTGTACAAGAGGTAGGATCAAACTTGCAGATATCTCTATACTTTTTCGTGAATATGATTGATCACAAGTCTGTTGGGCGAACTGAATGTCGCTCAATAGGTATATGTGGTGTTGTATCCGAGGGGTCTTGCCAGAATTTTGCATAATGTGCCTGTGCTGCATAATAATAGAGCTCGAAGTCGGGAGCCGCAAAGCCACCCTTTTCATAGGGTTCGACTAACTTGGTCCAACTGATTCTGCTTGCCCCCCCCCGTTCCAGACAAAGGTGATAGCCATGGATCAGAGGTTATCGAAGAAGGGTCTTCCCGGCCAAATAGGGACGTTACAAAAGACGTAGAGGAGCTTAGGGAGTACTGTCATCTTGAGCACTGCAATACGGCCAGCTAGGGAAATGGGGAGCTTAGCCCAGATTTGAAGTTTCGAGTATATGGTTTGCAAAGTAGCCTCGTGGTTGTCAACATAAAGGGAGGTACTATCCCGGGAGACCAGGATTCCCAAGTATCTGATGTGGTCAGGTGCCCATGTGAGGCCGTGTGTGTTTGTGGGGCAAGTAGTGGCGGCAGTCAAAGGAAAGATATCGGATTTGGCAGTGTAAATCTTGTATCCTGAATATGAGGTAAAGTCGTCTATCACGGTCAGTATGGGACTCAGGTTCTTCTCCGGTTCCCGGACATATAACAGTGCATCGTCCGCATACAGTGAGATGGCTTGGTACGCCCCGGACATTTATATGCCTCTCATCTCTTGTTCGGCCCTGACTGCGGCCGCCACCGGCTCAATCGTCAGAGCAAAGAGTATAGGGGAAAAGGGGCACCCCTGTCTAGTTCCTCTGTGTAGCGAGAAATGTTCAGATAGAGTTCGGTTAGTAAGTACTCTAGCTTTGGGCGACGAGTAGAGTAGCCTGACACATCCTGTCAGATAGGGGCCAAATCCGAACTTGCGGAGAACCTCAAACATATATATCCATGAAACCGAATCAAACGCTTTCTCTGCGTCCAACGAAATGGCTACAGCCTGTGCCTCTGGTTTAATCTGTGCCAGTATGCAGAATAGTCTGCGCAAGTTTAGAGCCGTGGATCTGGTGGGTATAAATCCACACTGGTCAGGATGTACCAGGGCTGTCATCTTAGGGAGTAGTCTAGTGGACAGTACTTTTGCGTATATTTTCGCATCAGTGTTGATCAAGGACGGGGGGCGATATGAGGAGCGTTCGTGGGCTGGGCGTCTGGGTTTCAGAAGTACCGTGATGACCGCTTCCGTCATGGATTCTGGGAGTGAACCAACATCAATGGCCTCTTCCCAAACCGCGGCAAGTATCGGGGCCAGAATTGTTCAAAAAGATTTGTATAGTTCGGCACACAGGCCGTCTGGGCCCGGGGTTTTACCTGAGGACAGCGATTTGATTGCCTCGGCAATTTCATCGCTTGTTATGGGTTGCTCGAGGGCCCAGTTGTCTTCCAGGCTCAGCTTGGGGAGGTCAATCTCACTCAGATATGTCCGTATACTGTTTTGTGTACGACTGTCATGATTAGCATACAGGTCAGAGTAGTAATGCGAGAATTCGAGGTTTATTTCGCTTTCTCCATTCGCGACTGTCCCATCCTCCGTTAGGATGCTCATGATGGGAGAATGGGTGCGCTCACTACGTAAAATGCGGGCAAGATGCTGGCCTGCTCTATTGCCCTCCCCGTATCTGCGTGCTCTGATTGGGATGGCCATGTATTGTTGTTCTTTGGTTGCCAGGTCTCTGAAAGTTTGGAGATATGCACTAATGTCTGAGAGGATACGCTTGTCTTGGGTCATACTATATTCAGTTTCTAGTGTTTGCAGGTGAGATTCTGTATCGTCCAGTTGGGTCCTGACCGCTTTAAGGAGGCCAGTCGTCTTGGACATCAAATTACCCCTTACCCATACCTTAAACGTCTCCCATATCGTCGCCCACCTGTCTACAGAGCCTTTATTCAACTGGAAGAATTCTTCCATGTCAGCGTGGAGGGTATCTACAACACTCGGATCTTTTAATATGTTGGAGGACATCCTCCATCGCCGCGCTGGACGGTTTATATCGGGGAACCGAATGTCCAGGGTGACTGGAGAGTGGTCTGAGAGTGTGCGCGGGAGGATTTCACAACGTTCGACACAGTTAACCAGGGGGGATGAAATGAGCCAATAATCTATTCTGGATTCAGTGTCATGGACTGAAGAGAAGAACGTATATTTTCTGTCAGTGGGATGGGTCCCCCTCCAAGCATCAGATAGGGCAAGTTCCTCTTGGGCGTGGCGAATAATGTTCACTGCTTTGGAGAGGTGTCTGGGTCTACTGGAGGACCTATCCAGTGTAGTGTCGAGGATGGTGTTGAGATCTCCCCCCCACAGGATCCAGTAATCTGTTGTCAAGCCTATCACTGTAAGAAGCTGTATGTAGAACTCTGGGTCGTCCAGATTCGGACCATATGTATTAACTAACAAAAGTTTTAACTCCAGCCAACGTGCCCCAGACCACCACATATCTACCCTGTGGATCTATCTTGCATTTTTCAGTGGAGAACCCCAAGGAGGCATGTATTAATGTAATGACCGCCCTACTCTGAGAGGAATATTCCGTGTAATACCTGTTGCTGCCCCATTGCCGGAGGATACTTTCGTGTGTGGCCTTCAATGCATGGGTCTCCTGGATCAATGCGATATGTGGGTGGTGCCTGTTA
Source organism: Ambystoma mexicanum (assembly GCF_040938575.1). Taxonomy (NCBI): domain Eukaryota; kingdom Metazoa; phylum Chordata; class Amphibia; order Caudata; family Ambystomatidae; genus Ambystoma; species Ambystoma mexicanum. The sequence goes on from NC_090927.1 coordinate 412,354,841, forward strand.
ATATATGCACCCACCTTACTAGCCTTCGCTCTATTGTTTAACCCTCGAATGTTCCAAGTGATTAGTTTCAGTTGAAGCCCCTTGGGTACATTAGTGTTTTGCGCCATTTTCGTTCATCATGATAACATTAGGAGAAGCATTCTTACAAAGAGTGTCAGTGAGCAAACCCGTGAGTGCAATTTTATCAGTAAACCAGCAACAACAAACAACGATGAACATTTGTGCCTTGCGCCCAACCGGGGCGTCCTGAGGTCTTAACCTGGGTAAGTCAACCACACCACTTATCCGGTGCCCAGGAGGGGCTACTCTTGGCGTTGACATGGTTCCCAAACAGTGAAGCCATTCCCTATCACCCGTTCCCACCCCCACCCACACCATCGTACCCAACTTGATGATGATCCCCAAGACTAATGATTGGGTGTTCCCCAAAGAAGGGGACGGGTCCAGCAACTCTGCGTCGAATCGGGCACGACTCATCCGGTTTTTATAATACGAGGGGGACATAGGTCATCCCCCTTTCCTGTCCTGTTTCCAGTATTCTCAAATGTCACCGCGGGATAGCCGCTCCTGAAGCTAGTACAAATGTGTTGAAGAGGCCGATCAGATGGGTTGTTGCAGATCATTTTGATCAGGCTCCTGTCTCCCGGGTGGAAGGGGTATCGAGGCTTCCACATAGGCGAGGGCATTTGCAGTGGATTCGAAAAAATGGGCTCTTCCCCCGTGCTGGATGCGAAGCTTCGCCGGAAAAAGGAGAGCATAGGGAACCTGTCGCATTCGAAGTTGTCGCTTGACAGTGTCGTAGGACCGTCTCTGGGTCTGGACCCCTGCAAAGAAGTCCGGGTAGATGTGGATGTTGTCAGTTCCGGACCTGAGAGGACCCTTCTCCCCCGCCAGTTTAAGGATTACATCCCTATCCCTGTAGTTCAGAAATCTGGCTATCACCGTGCGGGGAGGCGCACCCGGCCTGGGTGGCGGGGCGGTTGAGCGATGTGCCCGCTCCACAAGGAATTGGGGTGAGAACGCCTCCTCCCCAAGGGGAGATCTCAAGAGGTCCTCCAGACGTGTTTCCATAGGGCCCTTGCAGAAGTTCTCCGAGAGGCCGACTATACGGATGTTGTTTCGTCTGGATCAGGACTCCAAATCGTCGCACTTGTCACGGAGTTTGCTCATTTCCCCTCTAATTTGTGCAATGTCCTGGGTGTTTTGCCTAGTGGAATCCTCATTTGCACCAATTCTAATTTCAGTGTCTGTAATTCTGGCACTTTCCCTGTCCAGGCGCGTTTTCAGAGAACCTATCGTTGAGACGATGTCATCAAGCTTAACGTTTATTGCAAGGAATCCATTCTGAATAGTTGTCAATAAGTGATCGAATTTGGTGTCCTCTGCATCGAAGGGCGAAGTAGAGGATTGAGGATCCGGGCCCTCAGGTGAAGCCTGCGAGTTTGTGAAGGAATCCATCGGGCCCGTTTTCCTGGCTTTGCCCGGGGTCTTTGCCGGCATGGTGAACTTGCAGTTAAAGTCGGCCAGGGGCCCTCTGGCGCAAGGGGACCGTGCTGCGGGGGTCTTGTCGAAATATGTGCAAAGGGAGCGTAGGACTCGCAGCCGGAGGAAAGTGTTTAGGTCCACGACCACCTCGAGTCAATGTGTCTCGTGGGACACGCAGCCTGGCGGCAGGCGAGGGTGGGGTGTGTGGGCAGGCAGCGGGTCCCCCAGGCCGCTTAAGGGTAACGACGGATGAGTTAGTCGTTCACATCCGCTAGTCTACCAAGAGTGTATCGCGGCCTCCCAGATTTAAGCGCAAGTCAGGGCGTCGCTGAGGCCCCCAGTATATAGTACGCGGCTCAGGGGGGGGGCCCTGCAGGACTGGCGGATGGCCGGATGACGTCTGAGCGGGCCCCTGATGTGGGATGGGCTCCCACTCACCGCCGCCTCCCAACGCCCGGCCGCAGGCAATGGGTGCCCCGGGATAGGAGAGATGCCGCCGCGCCGGGCCTTTGCAGAATAGGGCAACCGCGATGACAGCCCGAGGCCGGGCCCCACCCACCTTCAGGAGTATGACCAGAGTCAAGGGGGGAGCACCTCCGGTCGCCGGGCCGCCACAGGATCCTTGTCGGGGGTTCGTGGTCCTCTGCTGGTGTACGCTTTCCGCTGGAGTAGGCCGGCAATAGACCTCAGCCGCAGGTTTGCAGGGAAGGCCGGTACGCCGCAGCTGCAGGATACGAGGTGGGCGGTGAGATCCGAGGGCTAGGTCCCACTGCTGATGTTCACCCAGGCCCGTGGGGGGGGGCCGTTCTAGGACGCCACACGTCAGCTGGGACACCGCCGTCAAGGATATGAGGTTCGGCTTGCCGCCGGGCCCGACGTAGCCGAGGAGCCGCGGCACTCGCGTAGATACTCGCAGAGCCGCGGGTCGGCCCGGAGCCGCGGCGCCAGGAGCTGCCAGGTTTCTCAGGGTTAGAAAGTCCGATTTTAGTCGGGCCTTCGCCCGTGGGTGCAGCGTCAATTGCAGGAGCGGCGCCGCTAATTAGAACAGCACAGTGTGGGCTGGAAACAGGAGTTTATTACTGCAGGATTCATTCCGGAGAGGAGCTCCTCTTCTAAGCGGCCATCTTGTCGCGGAACAGCGCCCCCTGTTATAGTTACCCAATTTCTTATCATAAAATATCAAACCCTAACAATCTTTGTTTCTTATTTTAATTTGCTGTCCATCTTGGTCTTTAGTTAGAACACATGATAATGCTTCCCTGTCAGAAATGCTGAACTCACCTCTCCGTCGAACAATATAATGATGATGATTTTTCAATAGGTTTTAATGGCTAACAATAGTATGCAAAATGATTAATAAAACTATTTAAATTGCAAATTCTCATGGGGTTGACACTGTAGGCAAAGAGGTCCACCTGATGGGTTCCCCGAGAGAGAAAGGTAGAGTGTAAATTATTATCTAAAACTTCCTAACACAGTTCTCACTCATGGAAGACTGACGAACGCCTGCTCAGAGCGTCCACTACAACGCTCTCCACACTGGCCAGATGTGCCGTTGTCCGGAAGTTGCCATTCTCCAGACCCCAGAACTGAAGTCTCATTCCCTCCTCGCACAAACAGCGAACCCACACCACCTCTCTTGTTGAGGTAATACATGAAAGTGTTATTGTCCGTCAGGTTCTGGAACATCTGCCACACATGGAAAGTAAAAGAAGCAACTAAGGCCAGCTTACTGCTCCAAAGCTACAGGAGGTTGTTGTGCTCCCTGACCTCTGCAGGAGAGCACAGGCACTTAAAATCTGATTCTCCAGGTGAGCCACAGTCCTTTCAAATAGGCATCTGTGACCACTGGAACTTGGGGCAAAAAGCTATTCATTTTCTGAGGGCTTTGTGGTGAGTCAGAAGGAGGAGACAGACTACAGTTTGCCATTTTGATTTTATCCAAATAATATGAAAATGCCTAACTCTCCCTAATCTATGGGTTTCCCTACCAAAGAAAACTAACTAAGGTGGTCATCGTCAGTTTGTGAAGTCCAAAGGTAAAGACTGTCCTCGGTCCAAAACTACATTTTGCTGACCCTACCACTAAGACAAAACAACTAAAGTACAGTAGAATGACTCCCTTCTTCTGAGGTGGCTTTCCAAGCCTTGCTTATTGTAACCCTAACTGAAGTCTTGAAGAATGACTCCCTTCTCCTGGATCAGTTTTCCCAGGTTGTTCCTTTTTAATAATGAATCCTCAGATAGCTCTTAGCTATCTTTTGCAATGGTTCGTTCAGTTCATAAGGGGTATTTTCCCAGTCCCCGGGTATCGCCTTCCCCTGGTGTTGAAAGATTACTTTCATCCAAGTTCCTTGTTGTCTTTGAATCTCTTGGTCTTTCTTAGATGTTGGTACGTCTCTCTTTCTCTGGTTGACTCTTACTCTCTTGGTCACTCACTTTCTCACTAAGGGAACAATACTAACCCAAGTATTGTTTTACACTCTCTTGGTTACTGGCTTTCTCACCCTCTTGGTTATTAGCCTTCTCAATGGGGCGGGTATGATGAACCCAGTAGTAATTCTCACTCTTTTGATTATCAACCTTCTGACTTGGATAAGTATGATGATACCAGGGATGTTTCTCACTCTTTTGATTACTGATCCCCTCACTGGGATGAGTATGATGGCTCTAGTAATGATTCTCTCGATTACAGGTCCTCTCACTGGGACGAGTGGGATTAGCCCAGTAGTTATTCTCACTCTCACTCTTATTGTTACTGGGACGAGTAGGATTAGACCGTAGTTATTCTCACTCTTCTTATTACTGGGACGATTAGGATTCAACCAGTTGTTATTCTCACTCTCCTTGTTACTGGGGCGATGAGGACCACTTGAATCGTTATATTCGGTTTCGGTACTATCACGACTTACCAAATGTTGTCACTGTGTCTCTCCCCGGGTCTCCCGTTCTCCGTTACCTTCCTTGAATGGGGGCTGTGTTACCGGGTTGGCGGTCTCCTTCCGTGCTTCTCTCACGTCAGGATGGCTCTTGTGCTTGCCTCCGCTGCTTTTCTGGATATGCTTCAGCGTATTGCGTGTTCTGTGGTATCGGCACTTCGAGAGGTTCCCTCTCCCTTCTCAGCCACCACAGTTCAAGATGCCTCTCGTCTTTGCTCTGCTCCCTCTTCGGGCACGCTCTGGTGTGCTTTCTGACAAGTCGTTTTGGCTCATAGAGGGGTTTCCTCTCTGCCCCATTCTCGGCCACCACCTCTCACTAGTGTGTCCTTCCTGGGACAAAGCACCACCTCATCTAGGGAACAGTGCTTGTCGGTCACTTGTTCCTCTGTGAGTCTCGCTTGTCTGGAGGTCGGCGTTTTCTCCTGCTCACCAGCATTCCTCCTGGAGCTGGTTGGAAATTCCCGGGTCTCGCTCGCTGTCATACTCTCTCCTCCCACTTTTATGACACTGTTCTGGTGCTTCCCGAGCATCTTTTGGGTGTCCTTTCTCTGTGTCTGAGCCATACTCTCTCTGACTTTCTTTGGTTTCTTCACTTCGATACTTTACAGTACTTGTTCTCTATAACTTCATGGATCTTCTGCTCAGTACCCAATGCCATATCATAGCAACAGAATAGGCATGGTGGTTGGGTTGGAAAGGGAGTTACTCATCGGAACTGGTATCGCTGTCCCCACGGGAGAATCTCTTCTGGTGAGGTCCCACTTGCCTCTACCTCTATGGAGGGCATCGCATAGTGGACCCACCTCCCCAACCTCATAAGGAAAGTCTCCTCCTGGGGAGAAGTGACTGAATCCCTCGATTTGTCACAGCTGTCACACAGTGAAAGGATCAATTAACTTATTGAGGGTAAAACAGTTCAGGGAAGTGATGGGGTAGACTCTAGTTCCCTACCCAATGTATTTTTCAGCCACTGCTCTTCTCCTCCAAACATTTTCAGGGCTCACCCCATCATCAAAGCAGGCACTGAGATTGCAGTCGGTGCAGGTGTTGCAGTAAGGACTTCTGGTAGATGTAGTTTTCAATTTGCCTGTAATACGCTCTTCCCCCAATCACCCGCAGTGGAGAATGGAGGGTAGCCCACAGTGTAGCACTCCCAAGCCAGGCATGAGTCTCCATGGTGCGCACTCTTTGGAATCTGGAGCTTCCACCTTATTGAAATCCATATATATAACCGTACAGGAAGGGAGAGATGCACTCTGGCTCCCTGCTCAATAGAATGTTAAGCCAGTAGTCTTCTCCTCCCAACATTTTCAGGGTTCATTTTATCATGAGGCAGGCAGTCTCAGCTTACAGCTTGCAGTCAGTGTAGGTGTTTTAAATCAGTGTCAAGTTTGCTGCAAGTACTTCTGGTAGTTCTAGTTTTCATGTTGCAGTGAGTTCGCTCTTCCCCCACAGCTGGGGCTGGGTGTCTGGGTGAGAATCACACAGTGTGGCACTCCAAAACCAGCCATGAGACACCCTTTGGAATTTGGAGCTTCCATTATCCAGAGGGTAAATGTACATCAGATGACCAAAACAACAAATAAAACGGGCCTTCAGTTAAAATAGTGACAATGGATATCCTCTCTAGGGTCTGGATATTGTTTAGGGAACTTAACTAAAAGAAAAGTGTTCTTAGGGTTAGTGATGTGTTGAAACATATGTTCCTGGTAAGTTTGGGACCAGGTTTCTCCTTAGTCCTCTGTTGCAGGTTACCACGGGTTGCCGAACCTGTCTTTGTGGACTTCCAGAGGTTCCTGAAATCTTTTTCACAGTCCTAGTGTTAGTCTCAAGTTTTAGGAATGCCATGCTCAGCAGCATTTGCTAGCCGGTGTGCATCCCCAGGTGAAACAGTTTTGTGCGACATGCCCTACATGTCAAAAGATGCCACCAAATGATGTGCTGAGAGCCCCCTTTCAGCCCCTTCCCATCACAGAGGTTCCATTCTACTAGATAGACATGTACATCGTGGAGTAATTGGAATTTTCAAGGGCCGGGAAGAAATACATTTATTTTTTCTTTTATTGTGCATTTGTAAAGTGCTTATAGATCAAGTATAAGCCACCCAGAAGCCTTTCCCTTGAGGAGTAACACAACCAAGGTGATCCTCAAGATGCTGATACCATTATTTACCAAAGTCGGCTTCCCAACAGAAATCCTCACTGACCAAGGGAATAGCGTTGTTATGATTGGTAGGGAAAATGAAAAACCTCATGAGCATCAAGACTTTGAAAATATCACTTTATAACCCTTAGACAGATGCGCTGGTGGAGCACTTTAATCAAACCTTGAAGCGCATCATAAGAAGGTTGGTCGCAGAAGATCAAATTAATTGTGACAACCTTGGGTCCTGTTTTCGGTGAGAAAGACTCCTTCGAGCTAATATACGGCCAAAATCTAAGTGATGTCCTAGTCATCCTGAGGGAAGAATGGGAAGGATGCAAGAATCATCAGACTAGCGACCATCCGATGATCCAAGGACACAAAGGAATAAACGGAGAAGGTACGAAAGCTGGTCAAGGAACAACTACATACAGCTCAGGCTGCCAGGAGAGGGCCTAAAATAAAAATGCCTGAATTTGTACAGTTTGTGTGGGAGACAAGATCATGATTCTTCCTCCCACCATGCAGAACAAATTGCCAGATGGCACGGGCCGTACACCATAATTGTCGTAGTGTCAAACTTAACCTACAAAGTTTAACAGGCTGATAGAAGAAAGCCATCCCAGCTATATCACACCAATTAATTGAAGGCCTGGCGAAGAAACAGCAACCCTGCCCTGAACTCCTTGTATTTTATGAAAATAACACTAGAGAAACTGCTACCAACTCCAGTCATCATACCACCTAGTTTTCCCACATTGCACTACAAAGAACTGGTTGAGTTGCTTAGGAGATATCCAGATGTGTTTTCATTGAAACTTGGACGAGTTAGAGAGGTACTACATAAAATCCTAACACCCCCTGAAAGAGTCATCCGGTTAAAACCCTACTGTCTACCGGAAGCACACAATAGAATTGTCTGAGAAGAACTACGTAGAGGTTAAAGTGCCTACTCATCCCCCACACTTCTACAAACCAAGACCCAGCACAATCATAAAGATAAAACAGGCACAGTTAAGAGCTATACCTCCTTCTCATTTTGTGGTAACATGGACCGAGGGAAGGCTATACTCTCAAAAGGGGTGTGAATCTAAAACATTAGCAACACAAACAGCGAATTATAACAGTCCAAAAAAATCAGGATTCTATGTATGTGTATATATACATATATATATATATATATGTTTCTGAAGCTTGTGGAATCTGCTTAGATCACATGCTGTGCATAGGCTGACATCTAGTGGAAGTATTACAGTTGTTGTTTTCGAAACTCGAAAAGGGACGTCGACAGGGCGTGCCAGCAATACTATCCCTAGTGTGACGTCCACGGTACCCATGGTCCTTCGCGCGTCAAGGTCCTTCAGATTGTTTTTTTCCACCATCCTAGAAGGACGCTGTTTCGCAGAGTTCCCTTTGGGCTTATCACCATCTATTATTATACAAATAACAATAGTTTTTCTTACTATCCTTTATAACCCTTAATATCCACCGGCTAGCGATACCATCCGACAGCGGTGGAGAAAAGAAACGACCGTCGAAGACGCCCGTCGACGGATCCTTGGAAGGCCACTCCGGGCTTCGGCCCTCACAGTAGGGAAAGAGGGGGGAGGTCATACTAGAATGTATATACCCCTTTTCGTACACTACATCCCCCTAACTCCCGTGTCATTTCACTCTGGAAAGAACCCCCTTTAAATTGTGCCCTAAGTGCAACAAAAAGTTCTTGTGGGTCGACAAACACCTTGTGTGTAACATGTGTCTCCCTCGAGACCACGTTGAGTGTTCCTGTTGAGCTTGTAGTCTCTTCAAACCCAAGACACTGAAGGACTGCTTAACTAAACGCTGGGCGTATCACGCCAGGCAACTCAAAGCCATGGAAGTGGAGGGTGCTTTCAGCAATGCTGGGGTATGCGAAGTCACCGGGGTTACTCAAGTTTCCCAAGCGCAGGCCCCTGACCCCATCAGACAGGCCGGCGGCCATGTTATGGGGACAACACCCAGCGGCGAAAGCACTCTCACTAACCCCCCCACTAAACGCACAACCCACCGCCGAGACTCAACACACGTGTCGAGCAAATGGCAACGGCAATGTCTAGGGAGAGGTCCGTTGAATCGCTGTCCTCTGGGCACTCCAGATCAAGATCACCACATGACAGGTCCCGACTGTCGAAAGACAGAACAGACGTCGCGGATAGAAATATCCCCAAAGATTGTAAGTCGGCTGACGAGACTTTGGAGCTAAGCGTAGCCGAAATTCGACATTTGTCGTCGTTAGCGGTAAAAAGCTCATACATGCCGGACTTTCTCAGTTAGTTAAAAAGCATATACCGGAAAGCCTTGTAAGGTCAAGGGAGTCTAAGAAGAGCTCCTCTAAGACTCCTCACAGGGATAAGACACAGAAGGATAGGTCCCCTTATAAGAGTAAGGAACCTCAGACACAGGATTCCCTGTTTTCCGCCTTGAAGAAAAAGGCTACACCTTCTAAGGTAATCCCACCCACTCCAGAAGATCTAGGTCTCCCAACTCAATCTATGGTCATTCCTAGTTCTGCCCAATGGTCAGCTGAAGCTATAGATAGGGTCATGAGAAGAATGTCTTTCATGGCAAATGTTTATGAGAAAGACCCTTCCTACTTCACAAGTTTCCACTCCACCCCTCCCACAACAGCTGCCTCTGGGTTGCAGAACCCTGTTGAATCCCCTGCTAAAAGGTCTCGCCCCGTTGAACCAGCGCAAGATCCAACTATAATTGAACTATATGACCCGGACACTGATCATCACGACCTCTATGACCAAGAAGCTGCAGACCCTTATTATAGGGATAATGAGGAGGATGAGGGTGACCCTGATACAGACATGTACATCATAGACTCGCCAGTGGATCAAGACCCCCCTATTGTAGATTCACCCATGGATAATCAACCTCTACTTAACGAGGTACTTATCAAAGCAGCTGAAAATTTTCAAATATCTACCCAAGAGGATCCACAGGACAAAGATTTTGTGGATGAAATCTTGGGAGACAAAAAGGCTGTTACTAGGTGATTCCACTACTAAAGTCTGTCCAGCGGAAGGTACAACCCTCGCTGGAGACACCCAATCAGACGAGGGCAGTGAACTCACGCATAGAAAAACTTAACAGACCTGCACCATCAGACCCACTGTACATTAGGGGCCAGCTAAAGCTTGACTCGCTAGTTGTTACTACAACAAGAAAAAGAGTGGCTTCTCCCCTAGCCTCCTATGAGGCTCCCCCAGACAAAGGAAGCAAAAGGCTATACACAATGGACAGGAAGGTGGCCTCTTCTGCTGCATACCAAACCAGAATTGCTAATAACTCTACCTTATTAGCTATCTATAACTGCCATAAATGGGACAAAGTCTCAGCGCTACTCTAGTCAGCCCCGGAACCCCTCAATACTCAATTAGCACTGGTGTCTACATAAGGGAGGGCAGTGTCAAGCTGTCTGCTAAAGAACGGTCTTTACGCCGTGGACAACGTTGGCAGAATAATAGCGAGGGAACCATTATTAAGCGTCATGCTTGGTTACACAATCCGGATTTAACCCAGAGACGCAGGCTACTCTGATTAACATGCCCGTCGAGCCCATTGTATTCTTTTGCAAGGCTGCCGAGGACGCCTTAAAAATAGCCAAAGAGGAATATGATACATTGAAATCATTGGGCCAATTGACCAATAAACCTCCTGGCCAAAGGGGAAACAGCAATTTTCATCGCCCACAAGGACAAATTGCCCAGAGAGGTTCCTATAATCAAAGTCAGGGTATGGCCTGAAGGAACAATCAAAGCCAATCCTCTCAGAATTACCAGAGAGGACCGCGTAGATCTCGCAGTCAGGGAAGGAGTTCCTCCTCCAAAGGTGGTACCCCATCTCAGAAGCAGTGACATCCCGCTTTAGGTGCCCTCCCATGCCTCTCCAGTAGGAGGGCACATTTCCAACTTCACCCAAGCATGGGAGGGAATCACCTCAGACAGATGGGTGCTGTCTACCGTAGCGCGTGGATATTGTATAGAGCTTCTCGGACAACCCTGGAATCACCCCCAATGCCAGAAATCCCACTCCAAAGAAGACCAAAGGATGCCCTAGAAATCGTCCCGGCCAACCAGGTAAACAAGAACATTAATTCAACTTACTTCCTTGTGCCAAAGAAAGATTTAACAATGCGCCCAGTATTAGATTTGCGCCCTGCAAACAAATATGTCAAGCCACAAAAGTTCTGCATGACAATGCTACAAGAGGTAATCCCCCTACTAAAAAGGGGGGATTACATGGTAACACTGGATATGAAAGATGCCTATTTTCATATTTGAATGTTCACAGTGCACAGAAGATTATTGTGTTTCAAGATAGCGAACCAGCACTACCAATTCAAAGTGCTCCCCTTCGGAATAGCATCTGCCCCAGAGCTATTCACGAAGGTACTAGCAGTGGTGGCAGCACACCTGCGCAGGGAGGCAATCCCAGTGTACACTTACTTGGACGACTGGCTGATTACAGGGGAGTCTCCCCTAATTTGCAGAAAAAACATTCAAAGAAATATCAACCTTCTCTTTCAATTGGGCTTCTCCATCAACGAGAAAAAATCAATCCTAGTGCCAAGCACGACCAAACAGTTCCTAGGAGCTGTCCTAAACACTGCAGGGGTTGGTCTTTCTGTCTGAGGAAAGAGTCCAAAACATGTTACTGTAAATGCCACATTATCAGACCGGCTGCCAGATAAGGGTGCGCAAAGCTACACGTTTGCTTGGCATGATGGCATCTTGCATCTACCTGGTACTTTACGCGTGCCTGCGCATGCGACCCATGCAGGCGTGGTTGGCGAAAAAGTGGTCTCAGGTAAGTGGTCAGTGGGATGAGTTAGTGCTCGTTTCGCCAACACTAGTACAATATATTCGCTAGGGGACAAGAGAAAACCTGCTGAAGGGGAAACCCTTCTACGATCCGGAAGTACAGGCGATTGTCACGACAGACGCATCGCTCGCTGAGTGGGGGGCTCACTACCTTCACCACACAGCTCAGGGTCTGTGGCCTCATGCAACACCACTGAACCACATCCATCTACTAAAACCTCTGGCCGTATTCAAAGCCATTCAGGCGTTTGAGTCTCAACTAGCAAACCAACCTGTGCAAGTCCTGACAGACCGCACTACAGCAATGTTTTACATCAACAAACAGGTGGGCACAAGCTCTCCAAATCTGTCCAGGCTGGCGCAACAAATTTGGAAATGGGCACTGAAACGAAAAATATTCCTATCGTCACAGCACATTCCAGATGAACTCAACTCTATCGCAGACTCATTGAGCAGAGATCCCCTACCAGAAGAACACGAGTGGCAAATTCACGCAGGAGTCGTAGAACACCTCTTCTCTCAATGGGGTTTCCCCACAATAGACTTGTTCGCTACAAACGAAAACAAGCAATGCCCAGACTTCGCGTCCAGGTTCCCCCAGCCAGGCTCCAAAGGGAACGGCCTATGGATGAACTGGTCAGGGAAATTTGCTTACGCTTTTCCCCCCAACACCTCTAATGAGTAAGGTGGTGAACAAGATCCAAAACAGGTGACGCTAATCCTAGTTGCTCCTATGTGGGAAAGACAACCCTGGTATCGACATCTTCACAATCTGGGGATGTGCGATCCCATCAAACTCCCGTGCCTGTACAATCTACTCACTCAGAACGGGGGCCTAACCGTGCACCCTCAACCTCACTCAATGAATTTGGCAGCATGGCTCCTGAGGAAATAGAGTTTGGACATCTCAATCTGACACATAGATGTATAGATATCTTAAAGGAATCAATAAAACAGAACACGAGACACTGTTATTTTGACAAGTGGAGGAGATTTGTAATCTGGTGCCAGTCTAAACAAATTAACCCCATAGAATGTACCCCTTCACACATTCTAACCTACATGCTCCACTTGCTAGATGCGGGGTTAGTATTCAACTTGTTAAAAGTCCACCTGGCGGCTTTGTCAGCCTATACCACCTCCCACAGTAAACTCTCATGGTGGAAGGTACATGTCATCAAGGCAATCATGGAAGGAGTAAAGAGACTCCACCCTACAGTTTCAGCGGTATGGGCTGTAGGGGTGAGCAACATTTTTTTTCCATTATGCCTATGGAAAAAAAGAAATTTGGGACCCCCCTATATCTTTGTCCCCCCTTGACAAAACCTCACCAAACTTGCCAAAAAAATTAAGCGGGCCATATACTTTCTTTGCAAAGTTTGGCAAGGATTCGTCCAGGGGGAGCAAAGTTATAAGCATGCCCAAAAAGTACTCTTCCTATGAGTTGAGCCACTTAACCATAACTACACAGCTGCTACCTCAGGCCGTGCAGTATACAAGGAGCACTTTTTGGGTGGCTTAAAACTATACCCCCCCTCTTCTCCCAGAAGAATCCTTACACAAAACTTTGCAAAAAAAAGTATATGGCCCCGTCAGATTGATTTTGTGATGTTTCCTGCAAGGGGGGGGAGTTATGGGGAGGGTCCCTTAATGTGTGGTTTTCCTCATAAACGCAATGGAAACAATATTTTGCTCACGCCTACAGCCCAAACCTCTTGACAGATTTTCAACGAATTTGTGCCAGGTGCGGCGGCTTTGTCCCGAAAGCGTGCTTTTGTAAATTTGGTGTAAAGAAAGGGGCACGCTATTCCACAAATTTGGTTAAGAACGAGTGTCGAGGTGGGACTGGCCTCAACCAGGTACGTGGCCTACAGTCTACCCTTCATTTGTGCAGGGCAACTTTCCTTTGCGTCCATACGGACTGGGTACGCAGCGACTCCAGCAGCCCCCTGCTACCCTGTGGGTACCCCCTGCCATCTCTTTGGCCAGTGAGGAAGTGCTCTTCGAGAAGTTTCTCGGCCTCATGAGGTCTCCTCAGATGTGGGTTGTCATCAAAGATGCAGTCAGGGAAGTACTCTCCACCATGCTAGAGGCACCACAGACTCCTTCACCGGGCCCCAGTGCAGCTGCCTCCTCCGGCTCCACAGCCAACTCTGCAACCTGCACAGCCTCCTCAGCCTCCGGCTGCCGTCCCTGTTCCCCAGTCTCCGGCACCATCTACCCCTCCTCCTCCACAAGATCCTCCAGATCCACAAGATGCAGACGAGGAGGAGGATCCGGACCCGCCATCCTCAGCCAGGGCCTTGCATGAACGTCTTGCTGGCCTGGCGGAGTACCTGGGCCTCCCCCAACCCGAGGTTGAACAGCTGGCAGAGGGGGTCTGGCTGAAGTCCTCACAAGATGCGCCTCTGCCAACCCGGAGATTCCACTGCAAACCGATGTCTCCCTGGCCAAGAAGGGTTGGCTCAAGCCCCACTCATTCCAGCCGATCAACCGACGCCTGGATGCCAAGTACAGGCAGATGGAGTGGGATACACTCTTGCTCTCGACCAATCCTCAGCCACAGTCCTCAGTGATCGCTGCAGCATCACTATACCCCAAGCCTCAGTCGTCCTCAGCCTCCTCCTCTGCGGTGCTGCTAGGCAAGGAGGAGAAGATCTTAGAGGCGTACGGCAAGAAGATCTAGTCCAACGCCCCCTTGCAACTTCATCAGGCCAACCAGATGCCATGCTGGCGTCCGCCAACCAACGGTTATGGCGGGAAATTGCAGACTTCTTCCCGGAACTCCCCACCCAATGCCAATCTCTCTTTAAGGCGGGGCTAGCAGAAGCCAAGCTCATGGCGCATGACCTCATGGAATCCACAGTGGTGCATATCGATACCTCAGGCCGTGCCATCTGCATTGCTACGGACATGAGGAGAACAGCCTGGCTCCGGGCAACGAAGTTCAACCCGGATGTTCAGGAGTGCATTCTAGATCTACCGTTTGAGGGGGGGGGGACCTCTTCCACTCCTCTACGGACGAAGAGCTGGACAAGAAGAACAGCTCACAAACGGCAAAGTCTTTATCCATTCTTACTTAGACCATGCCCAAATCATACACCCAATCTCAGCAGCGCTCAGAGAAGGGTCGTACATATGGAGGGTTCCGCGGCTTCCAGGAACGCAGATCCAGGCAGCTTGACCACTCACCGTCTCAGAACCGGCGCAAACAACAAAAAGGGGGGGGGAGTAAGGGCTTTTTCCAGTCCCCCTCCTCAGCCTCCGAGGGAAAGAAGCATGACACGCCCCTTCGGGTCCATGTGTATCCGGTGGAGGATAGGCTTGGTCTTCATGCACAATTCTGGTGCCAGAATTTCGCTGACCCCTGGAACCTCTCCGTAGTATCCAGAGTAACGCTTTCATATACCAGCCTCTCCTCCTCCTCCCCCCCCCCCACTCCCACAGGTTGGGACAGCAACTCTTTTGGCGGTGATCCGGTCGCTCGTAGAGAGCCAGGCATTGGAGGAAGTTCCATCCTCCCAGCAAGGCTTCGGCTTCTACTCCAGGATTTTTGCCATTCAGAAGAAGAACCAGGCAGGCCTGAGAGCTGTGCTGGACTTTTCTACCCTCAACCTCTCCTTACCCCTGCAAAATTTCAAGATGGTTACACCAACTTTTATAGCGGAGGCATTGGACAAGGGAGACTGGATGTTTTTTTGTTGTTTTTTTTTTTTTTTTGCATTTTTAAAGCGCTCACACAGCCCTCGGGCATCGAGGCGCTGTTACAGGAATTGTTTTTTGTTTTTTAGTTGCCTGATTGTTTTTGTCTTAGTTGTGTTATTTATAACGCGCTTAAACACCCAGCGGTTTCTAAGCACGGACCCAGGGATCGAACCTGTGTTGCTTTGTGTCGTCTTGCTTCCAAGGCACGCACGTTGCCGCTGAGCTATCCTCCCGGGACATGTGCTCCCTGGACCTGAAGGACGCGTACCTACACGTCCCAATTGGGCAGCCCCTACGGTTCAGAATCATGGGCTACCATTTCCAATACAAGGTCCTTCCGTTTGGCCTGAACTCGGCCCCCAGGGTCTTTACCAGGCTCATGAACGCTGTAGCGGCCCTCCTCAGAGCGCAGGGCCTCCACATCTACCCATACCTCGACGACTGGCTCGTCAAGGGTTACATCTCCGGAAGCGGTTCACCACTCGTCCCATGCCCTTATGAACACACTGCATGACCTGGGCTTCTCACTCAACCTCAAGAAGTCACAGCTGCTCCCTACACAGACTCTGACATTCTTGGGACTCATTTGGGACACGTGCTCCGAGAGGGTTTTACTGTCGGAAGCAAGATCCTGGCCATCAAGAGGGCCACCGCCCACTTCCTCAGCAGAGAGGTGACCTGGGCATGGTGGTAACAACAACTCCTGGGTCTACTAGCAGCGGTTCTGCTAGCCGTGCCACACACAAGACTATGGATGAGAAGGATTCAGCTGCACTTTGCAGCCTCATGATATCATGCGCGGGGCTCGCAATCCGAGACTATAAACGTTCCTCCATCTCTCCACCCGGACCTAACTTGGTGGTCCATGGACTGCAACCTACGGACGGGCAAGCCCTTTCGCCGCCCTCTCCGCAGGCCACCATCACCACAGACTCCTCACTCGAGGGCTGAGCAGCCACCCTAGACGATCTCTGGGTCCATGGCACCTGGGCTCGACAGGAGCAGGAATACCACATCAATTGGTTGGAGCTGAGCGCCATCTGGCTAGCACTCGGAGCATTCCTACCACTTCTCAAGGGCAAGGTTGTCCTCATCCAGACAGATAACTCGACCAGCATGTACTACGTCAACAATCAGGGTGGCACCAGATCCCCTCCTCTGTGCAGACTGGCGATCAGCATGTGGGAATGGGCCTTGGAAAACAAAATTTACCTCTCGGCAGTCCACCTCCCGGGGGAATCCTACCTGGAGGCCGACCTGCTCATCAGGCTAGGAGCGGACAATTAAGAGTTGCAGCTAAACAACCTCATTATTCAGGAGATCTTCAACAAGTGGGGTCACCCCCAAGTGGATCTCTTTGCCACCTGGAAACAATGTGTCCCCAGTTCGTATCCTGGAAGGGTCAGGGCCCAGGCTCTCTGGGCGACGCATTTCACCTCCAGTGGACCGGCATGAAGGCCTACGCCTTTCCGCCTACCCCCTGATCCACAGGGTAGTTTGCAAGATCAAGGAGTCTCACCAACTCCTCATCATTCTGATAGCTCCATGGTGGCCGGCCAGGCCATGGTTTTCGGAAGATCTCAGCCTCTCGGAGGGGCCCCCGATACACCTTCCGACGGGCCCAGCACATTTCCTGGCACAGCAGAGGGCAGAATCATCCACCCTGCACCATGAAAACTAGCCCTCACAGCGTGGTACCTGAGCAGGTAACGTTTCGGCACCTTAGCCTCTCACAGGCCAATCTGGAGATTATACAGGGCGCCAGGAGCAAAGCCACCAGGGCCCAGTACAAAAGCAAATGGACCAGATTCTGCCACTGGGCAGACTCCAAGGGAATTGACCCCTTGGCCTGAAATTTGGATGACATGCTCTCCTTTTCAGCGCACCTCGTTCATTCGGGCGTACAGGTGGACACCTGCCGTACATACCTTGCAGTCATTGGGGCTTACATGAACTCGGAGGGAGTCATTTTTTCCTCCTCCAACCCTATTGTCAAGAAACATCTGACTGGTCTCGCTAGGCTCTACCCGCCCGTCAAGAGACTGCACCCCGTGTGGGATCTTAACATAGTCTTGGGCACCCTGGCACACAAACCATTCGAGCCAATGGCATCCGTGGACATTAGGCTGGTCACCATCAAGACGGCCTTACTAGTCGGTCTTACCTCGGCTCGCAGAGTCGGCGAGATCCAGGCGCTGGTCGCCTCTGAACCATATACCACCTTTCACAAGGACAAGGTAGTCATGCCGACGCACCTGGCATTTCTGCCCAAGGTTCCATCTGCATGATTACCAGACATTTGGTCGAAAAAAATTGGTCGACCAGACAAATGGTCGAACCAATTTGGTCGAAAACCAAATGGTCGAATTTTTTTTATATTTTATTTTCACCCCTTTTTTTTAGGGGGGGGTCCCCCCAACCCCCTTTTTTTTCCTAAAAACCCATTTTTGTAAAAAACAAAACCTGAAAAATAAATATATAATTAAAAAAAAAAAATTCGACCATTTGGTTTTCTACCAAATTGCGTCGACCAAATGTCATTCGACCAGTTTTAGGTCGGCCAAATGTCTGGACACCCATCTGCATTTCACTTGAACGAAGAAATAGTCCTTCCTACATTCTTTCCTGATCCCAAGGACAAAGCACAGAGAGTGTTGCACTGCCTGGATGTCAGGCGTGCCCTAAAATTTTACTTGGACAGGACCAAGGGCTTCCTTCAAGTCGGACGCCCTGTTTGTCACTTTCGGAGGCTCGAGGCCAGGCTATCCGGCCTCTAAGGCTTCCATATCCCGCTGGAGTGTCCCTGCCATCAAAAAAGCGTATGAGGGCCAGCACAAGCCGCTCCCGGCCAACATTCATGCCCAAGCAGTCAGGACCAAGGTAACGGCCATCGCATTCCAGCGCCATGTCCCTTGGGAAGTCAAAAGCAGGGCGGCCACTTGGGCCTCTCCCTCGGCTTTCTGCAAGCATTACTGTTTGGATGCCAGCTCTAGATCTGATGCTGCGTTCGGACAGGCAGTTCTCAGGAACCTGTTTGCTTAAGGAGTGTCTCCTCTCCACCCTGGGGCTACAATCAGTTTTAATCGCCCATACAGTATGGAGGAAAAGGGACGGGACGCAAGAGTAATTATAAGTTACTCACCGTAGTGCCTAACATACTCTTAGTCCATAGTCCCCTTTCCTCCATACGTCCCACCAGCCTCCCCCCCCTAATAATACTGGTGTCATTAGGCAATGTTAAATCTATTGTCGACGCGTCAAGGGGGACTGAGGTGTGGCCCCCGTGCCTCTAAATTTAAAGGGGAAGAAGGTTTTTTCTGGTAAAAAAAAGTTCTGTCTCCCATCCCTTGGAAGGGATGCCCATACAGTATGGAGGAAAGGTGACTATGGACTAAGAGTACATTAGTCACTACGGTGAGTAACTTATAATTTATTTAATAACCCAGCGCTGATGTGAACAGGGCTCACTCTCTTATTCGAAACCTAACCCTTGAAGAAAGAAGGGCACCTTCACAAACCAACACCATGACCAGCAGCACGGTAATCTGTTTAAAGTACTAAATTAAGCGCAGTGATCTACCCATTCTACTGCCCTGCAATTACTTCATATTCGTGTGCTCTAATTTGATTACTGTGGGCTGCAGCATGGCCGAACACTATGGGCCTCATTACACGTAGTGTGGTAAGGGTTTACCGGCACCGGTAAGGGCACCGGTACCGGTAAACCCTTACCGCCTTACTACGAGGTCCCTTTGCGGATTGGTACAACACCTGCTTTTTAGCAGGCGTTAAAAACCAACCCACAAAGGGACCAGGGTGCTAATTATGGTACCACAATTTGCGGCACCTGTAATTAGCGCCTTCCCCATTCCCATAGAGCCCTATGGGGCAAAAATGGGAATGGGGAAGGGCAATGGGGGAAGGGGGAATTACCGCCCCGCCAACCTTGGAATAGGGCGGTAATTCCCCTTTCCTCCCAATAGCACCTTGGTCCACCGCCTACCGTGTAATGAGGACCTATGTTTGAATGTGAAGAAATATTCTGCTTGCGGCTACAGCCTGAAGTGCTGTACTGAATTACAACAAACCTGTGCGCGGAGCATCAGCAAGGACCTGAAAGCATGGTTTTGCAAATCGGTTGTGTTTTATTTTTCCAAAATGTCCAAATGTAAGCACAAAAAATAGTGATATAAGTTTGGTGCATGGACAATGGGCCTGGCCCTCGGCAAGGACGAATGCGTACATTAAGGTACTTATGACAGCATGACCAAAGTTCTAGGTTGAAATTGGAAAAACAGTTCTGCTTGCGGCTGCAGCCTGCAGTGCTAGACCGGATTGCAGCAAACTTGCATGAGGAGCATTAGCAAAGACCTGAAAGGATGCTTTTGCAAATCTGTCCTGTGTTTTATTTTTTTGAAAAGTGTCAAAACTTAAGTAAAAAAAAATTGTGATATAACTTTTCTGTTGTGGGTAGACTGCCTAACCTTTGGCAAGGACAAATGTCTACTCCGATTTGCCTTTTGGGATATGCGTCATGGCCGAAGCCCATACCCCATGGATTGTGAAGGCTGGCAATGCAAGCCATCAGCACTGCCCGTTGGTTACATTATGAGGGCATAGTGGACAGAGAACTAGGATGCTGGGTAGGTGCAGTGGATAACCGGGATGGTTTGGTTGGGCTGGGGTTATGGTCGAGCCGCATGCACTAGGCAATTGAATAATAACTTGTATCCCCAGCATGCACTGTTAACAACACACATAAGTATGTGTTGCAAAAATTACGTTTTTTTTAGTTCTTCTATATATGTTAAAAGAGGAATTATTAATAACTTATATATAGTGATGTAACATTATGAAACATTTTCACTTATAAAAACCTATTCAGTTGACAAAGTATTTTGTTAAAGGGACGTTATGGTTAAGATGTACCCCACCCTTGGGACTCCTCTGCCCCAGCAGTTAGCTAGTAGCTTCCCACCTCGGCACTTCCCCCATGGGCTCCCACGAGCACTTATCCATCCGTACTGCCCCTTTCATTCATGCAGTTCTCTCACTGCACAATGCATATGTGCATTTATAGGAGCACTATGTACAATTTTGTGGTATAAGTATGGGAAATGCAGATGAAAATGATTTGTAGAACATTAAGTGGCAGTTGGTGGGTGGAAGTTTAATATGTTGATAGGCTATATGTAGAGTTTTATCAAGTGATTGGTGGATATATGTGTGATTGGTTTAAAGCAGGCAGTGAGGGAGTGTTACAAACATAATAGTAAAAAGAGTAGAAGGGCTATCTTTTGTGATGTTGTGCATGTGCCATACAGGTTTTCTAATAAAGCATGTGGTACACAGAGGAATACAGAGACTGTGGATAGTCATAGAAGGCAACTGATTATGGTGTTTATTGTATACTAGAGAGGAGAATTTCTGACAGAAAATAGTTTTTGTGCTTTTTTCTTTTTCTCTAGCATACAATTGTCCATTATTTCCATTAGCATAGTAGAAAAAGCTAATGGGAATGTTGGAGAATCTTATTGAATCCAACTACTTTACTCACAAATGTAAATTAGATGAAGTATATAAGCTTATTTTTTAACTTTGAAAGATGGTTCCTAAAGGAACCTTTTTTGATGTTTTTTTGTGTTTTTGCTGGAGAGGCCAGAAAGTAAGGTGGGGGCGGAAAAGGAGGGATGGGGCACCAACCACAGATATGGAGGGGCAGGCAAACGGGGCAAGATGTTGCACATGTGTTAAATCTAAGGTAGGAGCAGTGTTTCTCATGCTCTTTGATTACAGCTTCAAAAGTACTTCGAAATTGCTCCCCCTGGCAGAATGGTGTGTTGCAGTATATACAGAGTACTGTTGTCTTCGAAAGATATGGATCAACAGCTCTTTTATCGCTTGCAAGGAGCTGGTGGGATTTTGTGTCCCACAGAAGTAGGCTGTGTGGTTTCATTATTGGTTGAGGACGATGAGGTAGAGGAAGACGGTCTACTACTTCATAAGCAAGGAACAGCCTTTCTGAGAGCATTGCAGTGCTTGGATTTGGTGTGGCGGCGCATGGGGTTGGTCCCGTAGGAGTAGTGCCCAGGTTGTCTGCGACTGAGTGCATTTCACTTTGGTAGCTTTAGCCTTTGGTACATTCACAACAGTGGTAAAGAACTGCCACACCCATGATTCTCTTTGGGTGCTAGAGGTTTGCACTTCCTTTACCTCATCTTCCTAGTCCTCTTCATTGTCTTTTGAAGTATTGCACTTCTTTCGTTGTGTAGATTCTCCAGCTGGTGGTGGTGGCTCTTGGGGAGGAGTGATGGCAATAGCTGATGGTATTTTTAAGCTTAACTAATATTCTTTTAAGTATGTGCTGTCCTATATTGTTAATGAATAACGAGTAAGAATAGGTGTAGGAGCTGTGCAAGGGTATGTTTTCAGTTTAAACTTCCTAGATCGGAGGCCACCAGGAGGTGCATGACGTGCAGCAGTTAGCCGTGTCAGCTCGCAAGCCCGGGACCACAAAGGGAGTTTGAGCCCCCCCCTTATACCTC
Source organism: Ambystoma mexicanum (assembly GCF_040938575.1). NCBI lineage: Eukaryota > Metazoa > Chordata > Amphibia > Caudata > Ambystomatidae > Ambystoma > Ambystoma mexicanum. The sequence goes on from NC_090927.1 coordinate 412,376,528, forward strand.
CTATTGGGCTGCTGCAGGACCCCCTCCTGGCTGATGAAGGTCCGAGGCATCCCCGGTCCACACCGGGTGGAGATTGGAGCCCGGACAGCTGAGATAGCCATGCCGGCAAAGACTGTGGGGAGAACATCAAAACAGACTATGAGGTGGACCAGGGAGAACAGGCCACGCAGGCGTCACCATGCAGGGAGGTGAGGAAGGCCCGGCGAGGAACAGGAGATATTGGAGCTACGTCCCCCATATTGGTTGCATACAAGAAGCGCACCCTGACACCCCATCCCCCCTCTGAGGACGGTTGACGGAGTGAGCCGGAGGCATGGGGGTCCAGCCGTACCTACGGTGAGTGCAGGTTTAGGTGGGGGGCCCACAGGGACTTCCTGGTGGTGGAATTCGGACAATCCGGCCCTTGCAGAGGCCCCCGTGGAGCGAGAAGGAGCTCCCGCACAGAGGTGGCAGGAGGCCTGCCACCAGAGGAGGAGCAGATAAAACCCCTCCAGGGTAAGAATGATAGCTGAAGCCAACACTGCAAACTCCCTGTGGGAGAGTGATATAAGTGGGGGGGGGCTCCTATGTGGGCAAAGGAGCGGAGTGGACCCAAACTAACCCAGACCCAAACTAACTAAGCCATTTTTGGTGCCTGGGCGAATCGGCAATAGGCGCGTGGACAGGAGGAGGAGCCCCCATCCGGGGAGATTGCAGTCAGGGGCCCCCAACAGGAGGGCAGTCTGCCCAAACGGACAGAAGAGGAGGCGGGGTGTGAGCCCCCACCCAGGGATATTGCAGTCAGGGGCCCCCCCTATGAGGGTAATCGGCCCAGACGGACAGAAGAGGAGGCGGTTTGTGGGCCCCCCGGGCCTGGTACAGGGGAATGTTCCCACCCACCACAGCAAACACAGACACAGATCTGGCACGAGAAGGGCCTGAGAGGCTGCCGGGGAAGCCTGAGGATACTGACTGGTCTGGGGAAGTGGCCCTGTGGGACTTGCAGTGCTGTGTCACAACCAAGCCTAAAGGATATTGACCATCTTACTGCATGGGCCTGGCCCCTTAAAACTACAAAAGTCAGTAATGTCAGACTCTGAGCCGCGCCTCGGGGTCCAGACCTGGGGGCACCCCGCTCTCCTCCAGATAGCCCCTTCTGCCCCGTTGTGCTATACCACCTAATAGCGGAAGGATCACTCCACCTACTTGACGGTACAGGCAAGGAGAGTGGCTGCGGTACATGGACGCAAGAGCGGATTTGGCCACCTTCGAATACGCCCCACTTGTTTCTGAGGGCAGCACGCTCGGTTGAGGTAACAGGTCCACAATGGGAGAGGAAGCCGGCTCTCATGGAGGAGATTAGAAGCATGAGAGTGGACATTGGAGGAAGAGTAGATAAAATCACTCACAGAATTGACAGGATACGATGGAGACCCAAATATATGTGCGCCTGGCGGATGTCTAGAGGAGGAAATCCTCATGAAAATGAACGATATTCAGAATCGCGAGAGGCAGAACAGCCTCAGGTTATTTGGGGTCCCTGATAAGGACGTGGAGACCAAGAAAGACCTGCAAAGTGCTATTTATGCCATCACCAAACTCATCTTCGACAACGATTCCATCGATGAAGCCAAGATTGAGAGGATTCATAGGGCTGGAGGGGGCAGAAGAAAGCCCGAGATCTGTTCTTGTCTGCTTTCACAACTACAGCAACAACTTCAAGATTTTGGAAAGAGCTCTGAAAAAGGGCCCTGTGATATACGGGTCAGCAAGGGTTACGGTCTTCAAGGACTGGTATTCCCTCACCCTCTCTAAAAGAAGACTTTGCTCACCCCCCACCAAGTGGCTAAATGAAAAAAGAATCAGATACAGGTGGGGATGCTCGTTCTCCATCTCGTTTGAAGGGGAAGGTATGAGGAAAACACTTTCCAACATTAGATGCACTTCCTGCACGGAAAACGTGCTGCCACCCAAACTAATTCTGGACAACGATGAAGTCTTTATTCCATTCCTCAGAAGAATGGTAAATGTCTCCTTCAGGGACCTTATTGTCCCTGCTACAATTAAAACAGTAACGGTAACACCATTGCCAAAAAAACAAGAACTTGATCAACAAGACCCCGCAAACCTTAGACCCATTACCAACTGTAATTTTCTACTGATAATACTAGATAAGATTGCCACAGAACAGCTCCAAGACTATGTAGATAAAAACAATCTCCTTCACCCACAGCAATCTGGTTTTAGGACATCCCATAGCACAGAATCTGCGCTACTTGACTTGCAGACAGAAATGCTGGGCATCCTTGTTAAAGGCAAAACAGGTTTGCTGATCCTATTTGATCTCTCGGCAGCCTTCAATCTGCTGGATCACTGAAGGCTCCATGAGGCTCTGGATCTATCCGGAAACTGCTCACAAGAGGCCATAGACTGGGTGTCATCTTTCCTACAGGAGATACGATCCAAGACAATCTGGGGCGAGCACGCCTCATCGATCAAACCAGTCGATTGCGGAGTCCCACAGGGAGCTATTTTCTCCCCATTATTGTTCAATCTATATCTGCGCTGCCTATGCACACTGTTGACCCAGCACTGCATATTTTTTACTAACTTTGCCGATGACACCCAACTGGTCTTCGAACTAAGTGGGGATTACAAGCAAGACAGTGACAAACTTACATCAATATATAACACCATTGAATCCTGGATGAAGGCAAATTGGATGTGCCTTAACAGTACCAAAACGGAGCTAATGATCTTTGGATCATCCTGCGCTAGAAAAAAACTGTGCCCAGCATACTGCTCGTTTAACATCAAAGAGACACAAATCACAATATCAGAAAAAGTTAAGACACTCGCCATCTATTTACAGGCAACATTGGGAGCAGAAGCTCATACAGCCTATCTCAAAAGAAACTGTCAATAACACCAAAAACTACTGAAAAAAATATGACCTCTGCTAAACCAGCAAAATAGTACAACTATAGCCAGGGCCACAATTTTTTCCCGACTAGATTATGGGAACTCTCTACTTCTGGGCGCAAACAGCAAATGTTTAAAACAATGCCAGGTGATTCACAATAACGCAATAAGAACCATTACCGGCAAATCAAAAAGAGAGCATATCACATGTGACAGAAGAGACCTACATTGGGTGGCCATAGAGGACCGTATCACTTTTAAATCACTCACCCTGGTCCACCACTGTCTATTCGGAAATGCCCCCACATACCTGAAGAAACAATTCAAATGGTATGATTCTAGCCACAATCTCAGATCGACTAACAAGGGCCTTCTCCAAGCCATACCAACAAAAAAAGCAAAGGGACTAGGTAGTGCTTTCACGACAAAAGCAGTTCTAAAATGGAACGAATTGCCCCCAACAATGAGATTAGAAACAAACTATCTCTGCTTCAGGAAAAAACTTAAAACACTACTGTTCAAATAAGATTCCTCCATGCACACAAGTTACCTGCATGCACTAATCACACACTGATGCTCTACATTTGGCTGACACCAAATGTATCCATGTTGTCCTGACCAAATCTGTCCCTGTCTACATGTAATGCACTCTGATGCCCGCGGGCTGCAGCGCTATATAAACAAATAAATAAAAAATAAAATAAAAAAGTGAATGGGCACAAACACTGACTTGCTACGGAGAGGGACATCCAGAGGGTTACTAGCAAACTAACGGGAGAGCCTGAGACCCCGCACACCTCCAGGGAACGGGATCCGGACGGAGGACAGTGGCAGGCAAAGGGTTCAAGGTGAAGACGTATTTCTGGCTCCCGGAAGTTCAGAACATTGAACACCCCCCAGCTGACGGGACTTGAGATGGTAGCTGGGCACATGCCATTTTATGGTGGTGGAGAGAGGAAGAATATCATGATAGGGGACCCAGATCAGGGTGCCCGCGCTGTTGTGTTTTTCTCTTTTTTGCGCTTTTTAGTGGGGTTGGGTTGGTCCCACTTGACTGTTTTGTTGTTGTGGTATTTTGGTCTGGGGTGTTGGGGGAGAGCTGCGTAGCTGCTTCAGGGGTTACAGGTGAAATGTGGGGGCGGGGGCCTCAAGAACAAATTACATGAAGAGAACGGACCGACCCAGGGGTTTTGGGGGGTGGGGGGGATGTCCTGTAGGTGCTTCGGTCACCGCTCGTTGATGCTAACAGGGAGCGGCTGGATGCCCGGGGAGGGAGTGGGGGGGTCTTGGGGTTGGGTGGTGGGGGGAATGGCACCTGGTACAGGCTCTCCCTGCAGCTGACTTCTCGTTTGGCAGGGTTCACGGTGGAACTCATAGGCCCCACAGGTGGAATGAGCAGAACTCCCGGATAGGGATAACCTGATGATACCAATGGAAAAAAGGCCCTGGCAGGGAAACTTACGAATAGGCACCCTGAATGTGAAAGGTTGAACTCACCCACCAAAAGATCCATGGTGGCAAGGAAATTTCAGAGGGCGAAATTCGATGTCATGTTCCTCCAGGAAACTAGGTACTCCAAGGGGGATGAGAAAAGGGTCCCATGTGGGTTGGTTGGCTGGGAGTGTTGGGGCCCCGGCCCGCTGAGAAAGGCAGGGGTGGGTATCCTCATAGGGAATGGACTTAGAATGGAGGTCACCAATGTTTGGTCGGATGTGGAGGGGAAGGGCCTTGTTGGTCTCGGGAAAGTTAAGATTCCTGAAAGCCACAGTGGCTACATTATTGGTGGAAAGCATGGAGCATCTGATCACCGAAGGTGACTTTAACACATGGCGGACTCGGACTTGGATAGGCTTAGGCTTAGGCTAAGGAACGAGGAATGGGAACCTCAGAGCCCCACGCACTGAGAGTTCCTGGACTCACTAGGAGTCTGTGGGTTAAAGGACATATGGTGCCACTTCCACCCACGAACACAGAGTTACACATTCTACTTGCCACCACACGGGACTGATATGAGGATAGATTACCTCTATGTTTCTAGAGATCTATGGGAGGAGGCGCAGGGCGCGGAGATTGTTCCGATCTCCTGATCTAATCATGATATGGTGACGGTGGACATACAATTGTTGAGTGTCACCCCTAAAGGGTCAAAATGGAGAGAAACATGCTGGCACAAAGTGAGGGGCAGGATTTGGGGCCCTCTCAACTTTGACCATCCACCACAGGGGTAGCACTGGCTCTGGATCTTTCCTTAGAAGGCTTCCCACTGCTGCCAGAGAGTTGTTCCCACCCCCTTCAGTCAGGGCTAGTTTACTATCCTTGTCACACCTGAATGCAAGGGAAAATCACTGTCAGCCCGACTTGTCCAGAGAATAAGCAGTGTGGAACGGCACCAAACCTGTGAGGTCCTCTGTGCTCTGGCTGCCATACTGGAAAGGCAGAGCCACACAGTGCAGAGGCATAGTGGTAACCTACACGTCCAAGGCCTAGATCAAACTCACAAGTGTTGAGTGTTGGGCTAAAGGTTATCCTCTACCAGCCTTAAAAGGTGTGGTCTACCACCTGCAATCGGGCTGAGCCATCAATGCTGGGTCCTTGGCGAAGATATCTAACGTTTGTATGTGGAATTCCTTTCAATGATCAACATTAGAGGAACTGCATGTGAATGGTACCTAAACCAATGCAGTTGTTGAGTCCTCCAAGTAAGAGGCTGACTCTCAGTAGTAGGAGTTGCAATGCTGTTTCTTGGGGGATGAAGATGATTGACGTTTTGAAGAAGAATTATTCCAGGTACAAAACCTTCACATTTTCGTCTCATACTTTATTTCAGCCTCCTCTCGAGGTTGTGACTCTTCTGGGTCATTGCCATTGACCAGGGCTTCTCTCCTTTATATCTCAAAGTCTGATGGAGTCAGGGACTTTGAGATTTCCCGCTGTCTTGCAGAGTGGTAAAAACCTTAATGACTGACAAGATCCACACTCCTCCGTGTTGTCGCATAGCCTTGGCACAAAACACACCACTGGTGCAGGTCAATCCTTGAAGCCATAGCCCTTTGGGGGTAGACATCACACAGGCAAAGCACTCAAAGTTGTGGCATTCCAAATCAACACCTGAGCATGCAAATTAAAGGTATTAAGATCATTGGGTATAACCTGCCCCATTTATACCACACATTGCATCATATCTGCAGTCTTGGATGCCAATGACGCCGAGTGGAGATGACATGGAGCCTCAGTGCATCCCCTGGTGGCTGAAAATGTGCATGTTGGATTTTTCTTGCATTAGGAATCTTTGGAAGGAACAACTGATCGATAAAAAAGAACATCACTAAAGTTGATTAATTACATTTCTTTTAGTGCAGTGCTAGACTAGCATTTTTCACATTCCCTTTGCTTGCTGGTTCTAAGGCATTTGGGAAAATATCCTGCCTGTATTTGCATAACTGGGGTGTTTCACACATTTGGCCATACTATTAGCAGACAATCCGATTGGCTCTCCACGACTGACAAAATCAAACTTAAAACTGCATCTCTAACGTTCAAATGCCTCAATAACCTAGCACCTAGCTACCTAACAGAGAGGTTCAAAAGAAGAATCACATGAAGACCCACGAGAGTAGCCTATATGAATTGCCTTTCAGTTCCCCCCTTCAAAATGACTACAACTGGAGGGAACAGTTTCGACGTCAAAGCTGCCCAACTGTGGAACTCCCTCCCGCCCACCTTAAGGCTTGACCAAACATACTCACACTTCAGATTAAACCTCATCAAGTGGCTTAAAGGAAATGAGCTATATGCTAGCTATACCAGCTAACTGACCAGAAGCCAAACTGACCTTTCTACTGTAACCCCATAGCTTTGATGTAAATGTATTACCTGCTGTATTTCCATTGATATGTACTTTTGTGATTGTGTAACCTTGTTACTTGTAAGCCTAAAGTAGTATTGTTCTCACGCCCTGATACCTTCGGGCCTGGCATGCGCTACAAATAAAGAAAGAAAGAAAGAAACAAACAAACAAACATATAATCAGAAATTTGGGTTGGTTTAGGCAGTTGATGAAGTGTTGATAAAACTATACTTTTTATTTTATCCTGTGGTCAGTGTTAAAATAAATAATGGAATTATATAAATTTGTTTTTCTGTTTTTCATCTAAAAACAACTTTTTTTTAATTTAAAGAGCTCTATTGTTAACTGAACAGGATTCAGAATTTAGGAACCCGAAACATCTCTTTCTGACCCCTGCTTACACTCAAAATTGTAACACAGAATACCTTCACGCTCTGTCTCAAGATGTAATACTCTTTCATCATGTGCTGTTAGGAACTAACGTTTGTCAGCATAAAATCGTCATTTGTAAGTAAGGCACAGTATCAAAAGTCAGAGACACAAGTGACCACAGTTCAAGAGTGTTTATTGGACTTCAAAAAGGGTTGGAAAAACACCTATCTAATCCTAAATCTATAGATGGGAGTAAGCTACAACCATCAAATAATAATAACGCAGTCCTAGTGGGGTCTTGTCAAAATGAAAGGGCCTATACGAATAAACATATTGCCAATCCTTACCTCTAAATACACATAGTATGAGAAACAGTGTTATGAAAAAGAAAGAAGTGTTCACAAAATTATATGTCAGGATGTTCAGGATGTTGGCCTCCCTTGCCCATGTTTTCAGCACGGAACAAGATGGTACACTCAAGCTTAGCACAGTCTCTGGCTTCTCTAGCATGAGGATACAGTTCAACCATTAGCACCAGGGCCTTCCGTGCCCAAGTCTCTTTGCCTTTCAAAATCTCTTCTTTCAGAGGGCCTGATGTGACAAACAAACAATACGTACTTTTCCTCTTAGGCTTTCACAAGCACTCATTTTCTCAGGCGATTCACTATTCACCTCGGATCCCCGTCAGCCGGTCTCAGATCCTCTTTAACACACTATTCAATTAGTCACCCTCCGCTGGGCTCAGACCCATTAACTTTTTAACACAAATTGCTTTAACCAAAAGCTCTCTGCTGATCTCTGTCCACCGAGCTCGGACCAACTTCATTTACTTTGTCATCAACTTCCTTTACGTTATTAACATCAAAGACATTGGAATGTGCGCAGGGTTTTGCTTGACCTGTTGCAGAAACACTTCGATTTCATAATTCCTTTTCACTATTTCTCTTTTGCCACCTTTCAGTTGGATACCTCACAGAGACTTTCAAATGAACACACTTGGTTTCCCGGACCACTCTGTCTAAGGTATCATACCTTGGCTTCAAAGTTCAATCATTCATCTGTTGTTCAATTGTACTCACGTCGATTACCACATACGCTTCATACACTGTTTGCTTCAGCTTTCACTATACAATGTTGCCGCTTGCAACCTTGGCTTCCACATAGACCGGTTTGGTATCAGTCTTGCAAACTCACCGGCTGTGCTGATGTCACTGGCGCTGCTTTGTTGTAGGAGCCAAGGACAGTACCACGGCGGCAAGCTTTTCTCCCCGCCCTGACTATCGACACAGGAGAGCCCCGAGTACCCCTGACACACAATGCAGGATTCTTTAGCTTTGATTCCTGGTCTTAGGTTTCCTATTCTGGAAGGTTCATGAAAGTAATGGTCTTTCGTTGAAAGGTCAAGGGGACTTCCCTCCTTGCGATCTTCTTCGGTCTTGCCATCTTTCGCCTTGTATTAAACTGCCATCTTGGAACTGCTGCTTCCTTGTGTGCTTTGCCTTGCTCAGAGTGTGCTCTCGTGTTCCGCCTTCTATCTGTATGGGGAAGTGTGATGGAAGTCAGGTGTGTGTAATGGTCAGTAGTTGCCTAACCCTGCCTGACCATTGTATTGGGACATGTCAGGTATACGGCTCGGGTGTTAGTCGGTTTTCTCTCAGTGAGCTGTCGGTGGGAAAGGGTTTGTTGGGAAAGGGGAAGGGGGTTGAGTTCCTAAGTATCCTACCTGGTAGGATGGGGTAAAGGTGTTACAGGGAAGGGGATACTGCGTCTCGCCATCCGGTGTTCCACTTCCCAAAGACCCCTCACCCAGGTGATCCCCCCGCACTAGTCCACCCCCAGGAACTGGATCAAAAAGCGATGGCTGTGTCCTGCACACTTGGATGACCGATCCCTGAGGGTTAGCTGGTGAGACACCTTCAGGTTTCTCACACATTATATCCCTTCATAATTCAAGATGAGATTGAACATTCTGTTAATACAATATTAGTAAAACTTAAAATATACAAATATAAAATGGTTTAGCATAATTTTGAGTTGTTGGGAGACAAAGAATTGGATATTTCGAATGATCAAAAATCAAAATCAGTTCAAATGGATAAATATAGGAATGTTTCAAATAATAGGGTTCACACAGAAGCAGTGCTGTTGACTACCCTGTCATCCTGGGAAGACCTCATCAGCCGTTTTTTGGACTTGATTCTTAAGAGGATACCATCTAATCTCAGTGACAGATCTCAAATTGTGGTAGTTGGCTTTTTTATATCACTAATTTTATAGCTAATTTATGGGGGTCACCAGGGCTCTGCCCTGACGTCTATTTTATTCAGCTTGTCCAATGTGACGGATCTGGAGCCTTTCCTTGTGAGTCGAGGCAGGTGAGCCCGCCTCGCAACACCTTCTCTAGGGGTAGAGGCAAGCAGGACTTCACCGGGGGCGACTCCGACTTTGGAGACAAGGACTCCCATTCCAGTGAGGAACTCCGTAAGTCAATTATCACTACATCCTCTTCAATAAGATACAATGAAAGAAGATGAGAAGAACAAATTAAAATGTGTTATTGTCAACCAAGTGCACCATCAAAGTTTATGAAAGAAAACTTGAAAGAAACTGGGACGAAGATCATTCGAACCATACTGAAAGTGAATCCGAAAGGAAAGAAGGACTTGTGTGACATACCAGGAAAGCCCCATGAGTACATCATAAAACGGGAAGGTGTAGCCCTGGGAGCAGAGAGAGGCAGGGAGTTTCAAATCAGTTGGCATTGCTCTCTGTGTCCAATGCGAGGAGGATAATCTGGCAAACCCACCAAAGTGAGGATTTGGGAAAAGGAACACGCTCTGAATGCTGAAGTGAGGAGACACTGTACCGAGTGGAAAAGGGAGCCAAAGCAAGTCGTCAACGCACAGCGTTGGGAAGAGGAAGAGATAGAGAACGCTGAAGTGACGAGAGGGCGTACTGAGAGACATCCGCATCTCGAAGGGAGGAAAAGTAGTGGTGTGACCGCAGAGAAAACACAGTGGACCTATGGGTCCATAAACAGTGCTGATACCACAGCTGAAGAGCTTTCGCAGAAGGAAGTGCATGAAAGAGGAACGATGCAGCAGTCGCAGATGTTGCTAAAAAGGCAAGTAGCCATTTGGACAATGAAGAGAAGAAAGTCCAAGTCCACACATGACACCCCAGTCAAAAGGAAATATTAAAAAAGAGAGATATTGATTGATTACAGGAATGCTCATACTCGTCCCAGTCAAAAGAAAGTATTGAGAATATCAGGAGAAAGTGAGAATCATTACTGGAATGATCCATCTCGTCCCAGTCTAGAGAGATTTATAAAAGGAAGTGAGAAAGAATATTGGGACTTTACAGCTTGTGTTGATACGGATGAAAAGTTAATAAGAGACTGGAAGAACTTTTGTGAAAGTAAAGAGAAATGTGTTGAAACACTATATGACTGAAAAGAAATAAGAAAGGGAAAAGAACAACGAAAGAGAGAGAGAGGAAAAAGCAAGTGAAGGAACATATTAAGACCTGAAAGAATCCAGTATCTGAATTGTATGACTTGATGAGAGTGGTCGCAAAAAGATAGTTACAAATTCCATATTGGATTGAACTTGGGGAGAACCCGTATAACAGGAGAAGGGAGTCATTCTACTGTACTTTAGTTCTTATGATAGTGGTAGTGTCAGAATAGGTTAGCTTTGGACAGTGGACTGCATCTGATTGAAGACTTAAACCAACGACTGACAATTACGTTAGTTCGTTTGTTAGGTAGGGAACACCCATTGTTTAGGGAAAGTTAGAAGTTTGCACCTTTCTGTTAAATAGAACTACAGTAAAATGGAAAATCAGAGTCTGTGTCCTTCTTACTCGCCACATCACACAGTATCCAAACTAATGCACATATTTCGTGGCCACCTTTCACTTATACGCTGATAACACTCAAATTGTACTTCCTCTGAATGGATCTTTTTCTTTGGGTCGTTTATGTTGGCTGCCAGCGAATAGATAAAGTCACTTGAAAGTCAATATAAGTAACACTTAATCCAAATCTTGCTCTCACTTTCTTAAGCCTACCATGCTTGGTCTCTGCCCTGAACCAGCAACTTAAGTCCAGAACTTGTTGTTTTCATCAGACAACAGCTTTCCATGAACAAGCAAGTCAGCAAAGTGGTCCAAAGTTATTGTTATTAAAGATGCTCCTGCTATATGTTTCCTCTCACTCTAAGGTGACCTTTATAAACCCCTTTGTTTATTCTTGCATTGAATATTGCAACCGCTTTGCCAAAATATGCTTTAAAAAGATGGATGGTACAGAGCTCTGCTGCAAGTATTCTACCAGTCTTCTATTACACTTGCTCTCCTGCATTTGCACTGGCTTCCTCAATAATGGATAGTTTCTTATTCAATTTGTCTAGAAAAAAACTTTTTTCATCCGAGCAGCTCATCCTTAAACATACTTTTGTTCACTACACTCCCACCAAAAGCCTACATTCAGTTGGATGCTATCTAATTAAAAGTCCCCACATTTTGTCTAGCATGATGGGGTGTTTGCACCTTTTTGCTACAGGCATCCCAATTCTGGAATTACCTTCAGTAACATCAATTATGGGCCCAAAATTGAATTTCATACATTTTAGAAATAAAACAAGGTCTCTTTCCAAAGGTTTAAGTCTACACCATTTGGTCTGTAAATTGACTTGCCAATCCACAAGTTTTTTTCCCCCGCAGATTCCTCATCTGACAGATATTCCATCCAGCTCTGCTGCTTCGGTACATTTTCGGTAAGGGGCATAGTGGACCTTGATTCGGTCGTCAGCCATCGGTCCGTGTTGCTCGTTGTCTGGTCGTCGGCCCTGGATGTGACATCAGGCGTCGTATAAGTAGCGTGTCACTACGCTCAGACCTCAGTTCGTTTTTTCTGCGCGCTAACACGCTGCTTAGGAACAGAGAGCTCGACTCCTTCCACATTTTTTCGTCATGAATCTTGGGTTTTTTTGCGAATTCCTCGGCGGACATGTCGGTCACAAGGGTGTCCGGTTTCAAGAGGTGTTCCAACTGTGGCACTAAGATGTCCCTCACCGACCCACACAAGTTGTGTGTCTGGTGCCTCAGCACAGCTCATGGGGCGCCTGGGTGTCCTTCGTGCGCCAAGATGCAGCCGAAAATATTTTGCGATCGTGCTGCTAAACTCGCGATGGTTCGACTGCCCTCCAGCGCGGTTGACGGTTTGGTCTTCATAGGCCGATACTGAGGTGCATACCCCCGAGAGACACCGGCAGAAGAGAAAAAGAAAAGGCGCTACCACCATCGACGGGACTTCAAGTCATCGACGGAACAAGGTAAGCTGTCGGCTGGACCTACCACCCGCCAGGAGTGCAAGGATTTTAAATCCTCGATGCTTGCAATGTTCAAGCAGCATGCTGCAGTCGGCGCGGCTCCCAACCCCACACAGCATTCCTCTTAGCCAAGAGCGGCACTCGGTGCACCCGACTCCTCTTGTGCCCCGGTACAGACTATGTCGGCGCTGATTAATCTTTCGATGGTGAAAGAAATATTATGGAAGCCGGATTACCCCTGTGCGTCCAAGGATGTCGACGCTACAGCGTCTCGATCTCGGCACCGAAGGACAAACCATCGATGTCGGCAGCTGTCGAGAAGGTCTTTACTCCACAACCCCCGTCCAAATATTTTGAGATCATGACGGGTATCTTTGGCGTTCATGACGCCGATGACCATGATGTCGACCCGATTTTCTCGGGTTCAGGAGGGGTCAACTATTTTCATGACCGAAACAGGCTGCTACAGCTAGCTCTCTAAGACGCTTGTGGTCTGGACACTTCACCTGACCTCGAGTTTCAACAGTCCCAGCCCTACCTTCACAATATATCTAAATGCCGGGCTCTGGTAGAAAGGGTTATCGACACCATGGGACTACACTCAACAGTGGCGCCTGCACAAGGTTATGACCTTACCGACATCCTAGAGGAAGGTCTTGCCACTGAACGTAACATGCCTCTGAACCCGGCCATTGGCGATCCTTTGATATCTCTATGGCAAACTCCATGTTCCATTCCTCCCGTCAGCTCCACCATTTCCGGGAAGTACAGGCCGGCTGGAGGAGAATCCTCATACCTCTCCTGTCACCCTTCCCCAGAGGGGTTAGTCATTCAGGCATCTACGTTCACTTTTGGACCTGCATCCACTCTGCTCCCAGACAGAGAAGCAAAAAACGTAGATGCCTTCGCAAAGAAGGCATTCACCTCGGGTAGCATGGCCCTCAAAGCTACGAATGTGGCAAGCAGTTTTGCCAAATACTCCTTCGGCCTATGGACAGTGGTGGAAATCGCTGCCCAGTATGTCCCGGTAGGTGAGATTCGCAAGGGCTTCCTACAGCTAGTGGAGGATGGGAAGGAGGTCGCCAAGCAGTCACTGCGAACGGGCCTGGACATCGCTGACTATGTGGGCCGATCTATGGCTTTGGCCATAACATTGAGAAGGCAAGCCTCCCTGAAAACCTGTGGTTTTTCGCCTAACGTCCAGGTGAAACTTTTGGATATATCCTTTGAGGGCGATCTTCTTTTCGGCCACAAAGCCAACGATTCCTTAGAGAAATTCAAGGAATCAAAATTCGCTGCCAAATCCTTGGGCCTAGCTGCGCAGCCTGCCAAGACTGCCGCCTCTAGGGCACGGGCTACAGGAGATATGCTCCTTATCGCAAAAGAGCGCAGCTCCCACCGGCCAGGTAAGGGCAGAAGCGTTTCTCGCACTTTGGCAGTGGCAGAGGAGCTTCTAGAGGTCAACAGGCAGCCTTCAGTGGCAGGGGCGACACAACCTCCGAAGCCGCTTTGATTTCCCCCCTCACAGTGCACTGGTTGGAGGATGGTTGATGAAGCGCTTGCTCCAATGGCAGGGAATTACTTCTGATGCCTGGGCACTACAGCTCATCCAATGGAGTTATTGTCTGCCTTTTATAAGAAAATCACCGGACAGACAGCCCCCACCTCCAATCCAACATGATGAACTCCAGGAAGAACTTAGAGCCCTATTGCTGAAGGGTGCCGTGGAAGAGCTACCTCTCGAACAGAGAGCATCGGGTTGGTATTCCCGGTATTTCCTGGTGCCCAAGAAAGGAGGAGGTCTCCATCCCATTCTGGACCTCAGGGCCTTGAATAAGTTCTTGAGGACAGACAAATTGAGGATGGTGACGTTGATAGAGATTCTCCACGCTCTCCGACTTCAGGACTGGGTGGTGTCCATAGACATACAGGACGCCTATTTCCATGTGCCAATTCATCGAAAGCACAGGAAGTTCCTAGGGTTCACCATAGGAGATATGAATTATCAGTTCGAGGTGCTCCCCTTTGGTCTTACCTCTACCCCAAGGGTCTTCACCAAGCTCATGGTGGTAGTTGCGGCTCACCTCTGGAGATCCGGAGTCCTCGTATTTCTATATCTGAACTACTGGCTGATCTGAGGGAAGTCTGTAGTACAGGTCTTGTCCCATCTGCAGGACACCTGCTCGCTGCTGTACAGGCTGCTTCTCCCTAAACTGAAAGAAGTCCCACATGACACCAGTCCAATGGCTCCAGATCATCGGAGCAGTCCTACATACCCAGGTGGGGAAGGCTTTCCCTCCCGGGGAGAGAGTAGTCCGCTTGACCAAGATGATGGACCTATTCCAGGACAATGCCACTCTACCAGCGGCTTCCTTCCTCCGCCTTCTAGGCCTCATGGCTTCTTGCATTTTCCTAGTGCCAGAGGCCTGGTTGCGCATGAGATCACTGCAATGGTTACTGAGAGATCAGTGGTCTCAGTACCTCGGCACACTCCCAGATCTCCTCAGAGTGACCGCATCAGTGGTCTACAAGCTGTCCTGGTGGGCAGACTGCAACAGTCTTTTGGCGGGGGAACCCTTCTGGCCTCCTTGACCTCAGACCTGAGTGGTCACGGATGCATCCTTGAAGGGTTGGGAGGCTCACTGTGAGCATTTGCCGTTGAGCGGCCTCCGATCAACAATGGAAGCCAGGTGGCACATCAACAGGCTTGAGTTAATTACAAGCTATCAGGCTAGCCGTGAAAGCATTTGTCCCGTCTCTGAGATAAAAGCATGTCCTCATCCTGACGGACAGCTAAGTGGCGATGCACTACCTCAACAAGAGAGGTGGTGTGCACTCCCGCCCCCTTTGCACAGAGGCGATGATCCTTTGGTTCTGGTTGCTGGAGAACAGGATCTCGGTCTCGGCAGCTTATCTGGCGGGCACAGAGACCAATTTGGCGGATGCTCTGAGCAGGCAAAGTACGGCAGAGGCAGAGCACGGTCTAACATAAGAAGTTCTGGAGGAGGTCTTCTCTCTCTGGGGTATCCCAGCAGTGGATCTGTTGCAATGGAGACCAACAGGAAATGTTCTGCTAGAGGGAATTCCCAGTGAACGGTGCACTGGGGGCACGTTTCTGGTGGATTGGTACTTCCCTCTCCTATACGCTTTCCCTCTGATTCCTGTCATTCCATGGGTTCTCTGGAGGTTGAAGAGGTTTCGAGCGACCATGATCTTCATTGCCCCGGACTGGGCGAGGAGAACCTGGTACTCTGAACTCTTGGATCTGTCCACCTCACAGGTTGCCTTGCGACTGGATCTCCTAACCCATTTGGAAGGCCGGATACTCCATCCGACTCCATAATCCCTCAACCTACATGCGTGGCTCTTGAGAGGATGAGATATGATGACTGGGACCTCTCAGGGGAGGTACTTGAAGTGTTGCTGGCTGCACACAGACCATCTACAAGATCTTTGTACACTTGCAGATTGAGAAGATTTGACGTGTGGTGCAGGGAACGTGAGACTGACCCCATCTCTTGCCCCACCACTACAGTGATGGAGTTCCTTTTGTCACTGGCCTCTGCGGGCCTTCAGGTCTACACGGTCAAAGGATATTTGGCGGCCTTGTCCGTGTTGAAGAGATCCCTGGGTCAAGGTTTGTTTTTTACAATCCCCGTAATGTCACAATTTCTGAAGCGCCTTGTAAATAAATTCCCGCCAACTTCCTTTGTTGTCCCAGATTAGGATCTTAATCTGGTTCTTACATTTCTGATGGCGGCTCCTTTTGAGACTCTGCACTCTTGTCCTTTATGGCTTCTCTCGTTGTAAAAAGCCTTCTTGGTGGCTATTACATCCGCTAGGCGGATGAGTGAGCTACAGGCCTTATGCTGTAAGCCACCCTTCTTGCGCTTTTTCCGGGAGAAAGTTTCACTCTGGGTAAGGCCTGGTTTCCTTCCCAAGGTTGTATCAGAATTTCACTTGTCACTGTCCATCGACCTTCCGGTCTTCTATCCACCCCCTCACCCTTCTTTTTTTTTTTTTTTTATTTTTGCTGGCGGAGGCAGATGACAAACACACACATCGGAGCAGCTATACAGAGACAATTTGGATATTTGAACAGAGTTCAGTGGCACATATGAATAGTGAGAAGTAATAACATGGAAGTCGCAGCACTATAGGGCATCAAGTAACAAAGCACACAGTAGCATTGATTATGGTGAGTTATCCATAGAGGAGCCGGCATCGAGGCTATTCAGGTAACTATTAAAGGCAGTCCAAATGTTTTTGGGCCGGGATCGTGCCGGGAGGGTGCTGATGTATTCCTGATCGCAATTCCAAGACCAGGTCAACAGGTTCAGCCATTTCCGGTAGGTAAGGAGGGGCAGAGCGTTTTCAGTCTTGTAAGATACATTTTTTGGCAATTACACAGCACACATTCAAGAATTTAGCAGCCCCTCTGGCTCCCTCATCCCCCCAAGCCCCAAACAGTACCCCCAGCTGGTCAGGCTCGATGACAGCATCACAGATTTCAGACAAAGTTTTCAGGATTTCCTCCCAGAATGGGGTTTTATCAGTGGGCAGTCCCAGAACATGTGTAAGTGGCCTGCATCTTCCGTGCCGCAACGAGGACATAGCCGTGGGTCGGAGCGGGCGAACCTGGTGTGCCTGCGCGGGGTGTAGTAGAGCCTTTTCAACAGTTTATACTGTATGGTGCGGTATCGGAAATTCAGGGAGACCCTATTAGTGTGAGAACACATTTTCCCCCACAGCTGATCCGTGAGTTCCACCTCCAGTTCGGAGGCCCAGTCGTCCCGCACCCTAGACAGTTGCGGTGTAGCAGTTGTGAGAAGGAGTTTATATAGTGATGATACCACCCCGCGGGGCCCACCCGAGTTGGCGATGTACAAAATCCCAGGGGAATCGGGGGGCTTGTGGGGAAACTCGGGCCACATATTGCGGAATGCAGCGCAGAGTCTGTAATATTGCAGCAGTTCCAATGGTGATCCCGAGTGACCCGGTTTCCAGGTCTGTGGTGTAATGAATAGCCCATCCGGGTAAAAGTCGGTTAGGGCAAGTACCCCAGGGACCGCCAATGTCGTGCCAAAGCCATGTCGTTTGTAGGTTCTAATCCGGGGAACTGCCATGCGGGGAGCCACTTGTAGTATGGGCGTTCCTCCACACCCGCAGCAAATTTCTGCTTCCAAGCCGATATGGTGGTTTGGACTGGGTCTATGGGCGAGTCTGGTTGATATTGTTGATGTAGGATCAAGGTCATTATATTGGTGCCAGAGGCTGCAAGGGCCTCTAGATTGACATGCGGGCGAGGGGGAGGCCCAGGGTACCAGTAGGTGGCAAACTGCGCCTGCGCGGCGATCCAGTACCGCATCAGGTCAGGGGCAGTGAACCCGCCTTTCTCGTAGGGGAGAGTCATGGCAGCCCATTTTTTTCGCACCGCACCAGAATGCCACAGGAACTGAGCGCACAGCTTGTGTAGATCAGCAAAGTACTTCTTGCCGGGCCATATGGGAACATTCGTGAATGTGTACAGCAGTTTGGGAGTAAAATCATTTTAACCAGTGATAATCTACCCACCAATGACAACGGGAGAGAGCGCCAGCACGCTATCTTGGACTCCGCCAGTTCTGCCGCGGCCAGTTAGTTGTTGGTTAAGAGAGCTTCTTTGGTCAAGGACACCTGGACTACTAAATATTTAATCCTGTCGGGAGACCACCGTAGCGGGTACTCCGTGGCGGGTTGAATCGTGGAGCCCGTGAGGGGGAAGAGTTCGGATTTGGCATAATAGATGGTGAATCCAGAGTATGTACCGATACGAGTGATGTCGCACAAAATAGGGTCGAGGTGGAGGTCAGGGTTTCTGACTAACAGTAGTACGTCGTCTGCATAAAGTGAAATAATCCCGGGGGTACCCTGTAGTTGTAACCCTTTGCGTGAGTAGCGCTCCCTGACAAAGTCCGCCATAGGCTCAATGGCCAGTGCGAACAGGATCGGGGAGAACGGGCATCCCTGGCGGGTGCCTCTGAAGAGAGGGAACACGGCGGACGTTTGAGAGTTGACGCAGACCCTGGCGACTGGAGAGGTGTACATCAGTTTGATATATGCAATCATCCTAGGCCCAATGCCCATGGTCTCCAGGACCAGCCACATGTACCTCCAAGACACCATATCAAAGGCCTTCTGGGCATCCAGGGTGACCGCAACTGCACTCACGTCCTGATCGATTTGTGCCAGGACGTTAAGGAGCCTCCTGATATTGTGTGATGTGGATCTCCCGGGCACAAAACCCGACTGGTCGTCGTGCACCATATATGGCATGTCAGGCAGGAAGTGATTGGCGATCACCTTGGCAAAGATTTTTGTATCCAGGTTCATAAGTGAAAGGGGCCGGTATGATCCACACTCATCAGCATGTTTGCCAGGCTTGAGCAGAGCCGTAATAACGGCCTTGCGTAGTGTCAGGGGAAGGATCCCAGCCGAGAGACTCGTTCCACACCCCTAGCAATTCAGGGGCGAATATAGCCACATGTTTTTGATAGAACTCCGCTGTCAGCCCATCTGGGAGACTAGAGATAGCCTCCACTATATCATCCAGTGTAACGGGGGAGTCTAGCTGGTCTCTTGTAGCGGGGAAAACGATGATGGTGGGAATCTGCTCCAGGAGTTCCCGCATCTGGCAGTCACCATGTTCGGGGGGCTGAGAGTATAAATCAGAGTAGAAGTCTGTGAAGACCTCCAGGATATACTGATCAGACCATTGTATCACCCCCCTGACTGTCCTTAACACAGGTAATTTGGGAATGACCCCACTCTCCCCTCGCCAAAGCTACCAGCGTTTTGCCTGGTCTGTCGCCCTCGCCGTATTTCCGTGCCGCCTGTGGGTGGCTGAAGAACTGGACTTCCCTATTGGCCTGCTTGTTGAAGATCTTGAGCTCCTCGCTGATCTGGGAGAGGACTCCCGGGTCAATGGAGGCTGGGTGGGCTAGCTCCAGGTCCCTTAATCAGTGTGGGTGTTAGGCAGAAACCTGTGCAGTTCCCTTAGGGACCACTGCAAAAGATTTAGGACTACAGGTGGTTGGCAGTAAACCCAATTGGTAGCAGTCTGTACCAGCCAGATTTACCTGGTAGCTGTGGCTGAGCAGTCAGACTTCTCTCAAGAAGAGTTAGGCAGTATATAGAGTATCACAATAGGTACAGAGATACAGTAGCACAAGCAAACACTGACCAGAGCTTTGGTGTAAAAGTATATAATTATTTATTTAAAGACACACTTGTAAATTACACTAGCACAAAGAGAGGTAAATAAATTCAACACAGAGTCACTATTATATATACACCCTAATTACTTATTAGACAAGTCTTAATGAGAAACGCCACTTATTTTCAGACAGAGGTGAGCGCTTAACATAAGATGGCACTCTCTAATAAGTTGTTAAAAAGGGAGGGGTTAGTTAACACGCCCCAGGCTAGCCCAGGTTAGAAAGTCGAGGATTTACTGTCACCCCGAACGATCTGTCGCAGGGGAAGCCAGGCGGGACACAGTACCTGAAAGTGGGAAGAACGCTCCAGCGGGGGCAGTTGTTCCTGGCAGCGGGTGCAAGTCGGTGTTTCGTCCAGAGGAAGAGGAGGTCTCGACGTGGAGGAAAGCTGAAGGTCGTTGCGTTGCGCTGCCAGGGAAGAAACCAGCCGCAGAGTTTCCCGGTTACAAGGTGCCACCCTGTTCTTCGCGGTAGTGGTGATCCGTGGTATTCCGGTTGCCGGGGTGCTTGGCACGGGCAAGGCGGCCACGAGATGGTCCAGGAAGGCGATAAGACGGCCAAACTGGTTATCCCCACCAGTCAAAGGAAGAAGACTCTCTGGAATGGAGATCTCCTCTGTCGTCGGGAAAAGTGGTGAGACGGTTCCGCAGGGCTCCACCGGTGGTGTCGTTGTTGCAGGTCGGCTTGGCTTCTCCCTCCTCAGATTCTTTAGGTCCTGTGGCGACTTCTGAAGTTCCAGTCCCCAAAGCCCTGCTTTTATGCATCAAACCCCCATTCATTCAGCCTAGCTGTCAATCAAAAATGCTAAGTGGAGAGCCGAGCGGCTCACTACTTGGGCCAATCACACAAGAGTGCGACTTGAGTTGCTGAGGCAACTCAGTCCAGGGTGCCTAAACCCCCTCCCACACCCTCTGTGGTACCCAGACAGAGTGGCACCACTTTTGGAGGCTTCTGTGGAGAAGCCCGCCAAAAAGTGGAACAAAGGGCTCGACTTGGGTTGGAGTCACAGAAGCAAAACAAACGCCATTTTGGAACCGAGTTTTGGCAAAAATTACCAACCGGTGAATTAATATTAATTTAATAAACCGGCGGTATGTTCGAGGCTCTATTAAAAAGTGGTAGCCTCGAACAATGGGAAAATCCCATAGGAATATATTTGCGGTTGAATATAAAATGTAGTATCCACTGCCACCAGCCAAAACTCGGTCGGGGGGGACTGGACAGTGCCCCCTCGAACAACAGACCCCGGGGCAATCGAATTGCCCCGACCAGTACGTCCACAATATGATGGTTTGTACTGGTTCTGTTCACAATTTGAGACTAGTAAAGCCAATGGTGACTTTACATGCCCTGGGAGACAGTAGTCAGTCCCAGGGTATGGAGTCTGTTTGGGGGTCGCTACGACACCCCTGGGTTACGGCACAGAGGGTGCTGTGTAACCCACATACCAAAAACACATGAAGTCCTATGGGGTAAAGAACCCCATAGCCCATAAAACACATACAAAGTCAAAGGAACACCTTAAATCATGTCTAAGCGTGGGAGGAAAAGAGTCTCACTCTTAGCAGGAGAAAAAAATAAACCCCAAAAATCCAGCAAAGCTGCTGGGGGACTCACTAGGTTTGGGAAATTAGCCTTTACAGAGAATTCTCCCTAACAGCGGGATAGGGTAGCTATTATGGTTTTAAGGACTCCTGATACCCTAGAGATGGACGCCCCCCTGATGAAGGCCTTAAAGGCGTCCCAGCGGACCCCCAGGGTGGCGGACTGCGGCAGATTGTGCTCAAAGTACGATTGGATGTCGGCTAGGATGTCCGCCCTAAACACAATGTCCCGCAGAGCGGCCGATTTGAAGCACCATGTATTGATGGTGGGAGCCAGAATACCAAGTTCTAGGGATAACGCAATTGGCGAGTGGTCAGACAGTGTGCGTGCAAGTATGCATGTCCCCGCCACCCTGCCCAGCAAAGGGCCGGACAGTACGAAAAGATCGATCCTGGAAGAGCTGTCGTGAACTGATGAGTAGTAGGTGTACTCCCGCGCTTGTGGATGTAATGCCCTCCATACATCGTGAATGTCGAGTGTCGTGCAATGAGTCAGGAGTCTACGCGCTGCGCCTGGCAGGGGCCTGGGGGCTGTGTTGGTCCTGTCCATCATGGTATTAAGGATGAAGTTCATATCCCCACCCCAGATGATCTGCACCCCCACGTACCCTAGTAAAATGGGCACCACCTGATCAACAAACTCGGGAGAGTCAACATTGGGGCCATAGGTATTCACCAGCAAATAATCACTGTTGGCAATGGCGCAGTACAACACTATGTATCTCCCCTCCGGGTCTATGTAGCTCTTGTGGAGAACAAACTTGAGTGACTTATGGATCAAAGTCACCACCCCTCTGGCACGAGTGGAGTATGAAGTGAAATATCTGTGAGGCCCCCAGGTTGGCGCAATGCTCCTAGCCAGTGGGCCCGTGGAGTGTGTCTCCTGCAAGAGCAGAATTTTGCATCCGTGCCTGCTGGCATATGCCATAATCTTGCGACCCTTGGTATAGTTGTTTAGGCCCCGAACATTCCAGGATATTATAATTACAGGCATTCTAATGATCTAAATAAGATACACTTAACTGGAGAGCCCATAGGGTGCGTTTCCTGCACAGGTAGCATATGAGAAGTCTAATGCACATCCCACCACTGTTGTCGTAAACCAGATGTGAGACGAAGTCCCCTCCGACGCGGATGCCCCAATGCGATGCGGTCTGCCAAACCGCCTCCACCTTTTGCCATAACACTTTTCCGTTCCCCAACAAATCCCCCCCACCCTCACTGCCCACCCCCAACCTGCAGTGCAATCCTCCCTCCCCCTAAAGCTAATAAAACAGATGATGACGAGGGACAACATCCAATGGGGATGTGCCCCCACCATGGCCCAACTGGGGCCAGCCATCGAAAACACCCAATCAAACATTAACATTGCCATTGCAGTGGGGTGTGCTGTTGCCGTGAGGACGGCCGCTTAAGTATCATGTAGGACAGCAACAGCCGTCTGGTGTAGGTTCTGCGGTAAGCGGATCTTTGTCAGGTCCCAGGGTCAGCTGGCCATTGAACGTAGGATGGGAACCGAGGAGTGTTGAGTAGTCATGTTCAGTTCCAAGCACTGAAGGCGCACAGAGATCAGTGTCCAGAGTACCAGCGGTGAGCCAGGGGCCAGAGGGCCATAGATGGGGTGAAGCGTGGTGAGCTTACCGTAGAGTATTGCTAGTTACCCATGTACACTGACGAGGAAGAAGGGGTTTTGCTAGATAGGTTAATTAGGTCCCATTAGGACACGGCGCGTTGGGTCAATTTCCCTCGGCGTGACCACCATCTGGATCATGGAGAGGGATATGTGCTTCAATAAATTTCACTGCCTCGTCAGGCACAGTGAAGAAATCTAATTTGCCACTGTACGTGATTTTAAGACGAGCGGGGAACAAAATGGCGTATGGGACATTGCGCTCCCTGAGCAACTTCTTGACCCCGAGGAATTGGCACCTCTCCTGCTGTACAGCTATTGAAAAGTCAGGGGAAATCCTGATGGTATTGGCCTCAAAGCGTAGCTCGCCCTTCTCGCGTGCCAGGGGCAGGATAAGGTCTCTATCGCGGTAGTTTAAAATTCTGGCCATGGTGGGCCTTGGAATGTCCCCTGGTTTTGGGGTGCGGTGTGAGGGCCTGATGGGCACGCTCCACCGTGAAGTAGGGAGAGAGGGCCGGGTTGCCGAGGAGATCTTTGAGCAATGTTTCAATGGCATCTTCCATGCGCCCTTTCAGGGCGTTTTCAGGAACACCGATAATACGCAGGTTATTCCAAGTCGTCGCACTTAGCTTGCACACTTTTCATTTCACGGGATAGGGAGGTGACCGTGTTCTGCAAGGCTAAAATGTCATCTTCGCTCGTCGAAATTCTGCTCTCCGTGTTCTGGCGGCCGCTTGGTCCTCGCGTGTCTTCAGGGAGGCCACATTGGCGTTAATGTCATCCAGTTTCTCGTGGAACGAGGCAACGTTTTTATCCATGGTTTCCATGAGTGTAGTTAGATCGGGGCCAGATGCAAGGGGATGGGGGACCGGATCTGGTTCCTCCTGTAAGGATGATGTATTGGCGGATTCCGACCTCGGGACAGATTTGGTAAATTTGTCCATGGCTCCCCCTTTCGAATTCCCTTTGGATTTGTTGGGCATAGCCGGTAGAATTTCCGATGAGGCACGCGCCTGTGGAATGGTAATGGAGGCCAAACACTCAGCTGGTCAAAGGGGAAACCCCATGTACGGTCAGGAGGTCCAAGCAAGGAGGCGCCGGCGTGTCCAGCAGCCAGGGTCTACGGAGGCTCCCCTCTGACGTATGTGATCCAGGCGCGGCGCCCCCCGCCAGAGCGTGGGCCTGGGCTCCGGGCCTCTCAGGTGGTAAGCTCAGGTGATGTGGGCCCCAAGCAACTCGGTTCGGGTCCACCCTACCCGCTCCTCACCTGGGCGCCAGGGTCCGGATCGGGAGCTGCAGATATCGGGTGGGCAACCAGGCTCCGGCCCAGTCACCCCGCAGCTCAGTGAGGGCAGGGCCCCCGCGCCACCAACAGGGAGAGCAGCGGAGTTATCTCAGGGGGAGGGGGCGCATGGAGCCACGGAGCTGATGTGTCGATGAAGAGTGGGGGCGCGCTCCTGCTCAGGCCCCCGCAGTGGCTGCCCGCGCTACAGCGCACCCCAGGAGGGAGACCGCAGGCAATGTCGAATTCAGTCCACAGGAGAGACCGGTGCAGGCTGTGAGCCGGAAGGCCCCGGGCAGTGATCAGGGGCCGCAGGTCCCGTGCCCAGCACCCACCGCCGGCTTCCGCGAGATCCGGCCGGAAGGAGGAGGTGGGAGCCAGGTGCACGCGGAGGCCCAGTCAGAAGGCCGCCAGCTGGCAGAGATGTCCGGATCCCGGGACCGTTTCAGACCGGGATTGCTGCGGCACATGCAGAAAGGTCACCCACACGGATCCACAAAGTATTGGGTCGCAAGGAGAGTTAATGCCGCAGTTGATGGCGGATTTCGGGCGGAGCCCCACGGAGCTCAAAGACTAGGCAGCCATCTTGGCCTGCTCAACAGCGCCACCCCCTCACCCTTCTAAGAAGGAGGAGCAATTCCATCGTCTTGACCCTAAGAGGGCATTGAGTTACTATGTTGCCAGGACAGCTGTTTTTAGGAGAGCTGACCAGCTCTTCGTGGCTTTTTCCTTAGCCCAGAAGAAGGGCCTGGCCATAACGAAGCAGACTTTATCCCTTTGGTTAATTCTCTGCATAGTTGAGTGTTACCAGGCCGCTTGGAAAGAATTACAAGCAGGCATCAGAGCACATTCCAGAAGGGGAGTCTCCACATCCACCACATTGTTATGTTATTTTTCTTATACCGCGCCAAACCCATGGGCATCCAGGCGCCGAGAGACAAAAAGACAGCAGGCTACCAGTGAGGGGAGAGAGTGCTAAGAGAAGAGATGGGTCTTCAACTGTTTCCGAAACGTGAATAGGTCCCCGGTCTTACGCAGTGCAGCTGGCAACGCATTCCAGGCCTTAGCGCCTTGGATATGAAATGCTCTGCCAAGCCCGCAGGATCGTTTCACACGGTACATTGCAGAGTGGGGTCCCTGTCTGTGAGATTTGACGCACGGCGACATGGTCAACTTTGTACACCTTTGCAAAACACTATAGCCTGGATGTGGCTCGTACTTCTGATGCACGTTTTGACAGGGCAGTGCTGCAAAAAAATGTTTTATAACTTTCAACCCGCCGCCATTCGTTACTGCTTTAGAAGTTTATCAGATGAGGAATCTGTGGGAGAAAAGCAATCCATTGAAGGAGAAATGACCTTACTGTAAAGTTCTTTCTGTGGATTCTTTTTCCGCAGATTCCTCATCTCCCCTCCCATCCATCCCCATTCAGAAAGTCGGTGGTTGGTGCGCAGCTTTCTATTTCAGGTTGACTTGGTCATGGTCCTCTGTGTCTGTTTTCTGTCTTCCTGCCAAAGTCCTAAAACAACATTTTTTCTAACACTACCTTGGTGTTCTTTTTCAATTGTTCCTCCATCGTAGGTCTATATTACTTTCTTTTAAAGGTCGGGGCGTACTGACGCGCTGCGTATACGACACCTGACGTCACGTCCGGAGCTGACGACCAGACGCCGAGCAAGATGCATCGATGGTCGACGACCGGGTCGAGGTCCACTACGCCCCCAATCGAAACTTTTCCGAAGCAGCAGAGCTGGAGGGAATCTGCGGGAGAAGAATGCATAGAAAGAACATTACGGTAAGGTAATTTCTCCTTCTAAAATACAGCTAGTAGGTGCCTTTGCAGGGAAAAGTGTGTGCTTCATAAAACAAATAACTTAATGTAACAACCATTCTGAGGAATTAGAAATTAGGGAGGAGTGCAAACCCCTGGCATTTTTTTATTTTTTATTAACAAATAGAATGAGTATGGTAATTCTGTCTCCAAAAGGGGTAATGTGTCAACCAGATTTCCCTTTTCCATCTACTCCCTGCCAAAAGCATAGTGCACTTGTGCCTTGCTGCATCAGTAGCCTGCTCTGCAACACCTGCTCTATTCGTGGCACAGAGTATGTTCAAAAGTCACAAGATGCCCACTTGACACCTGCAGAGACAGCTAAATCCCTTCAGCGCAGAGGGCGTATTTAAGATATGCCCCACTGTACCGAAAACTAGGATCATCCTGCGTCGCCCAGGCTGGTGGCAGGGGTAAAGTCTAAATAAAATCTATGCCTTCGTTTTGGCATAGTGCATTGTACTAATTATGATCATGCTACATTCTAATTGATATCGCACATGTGTCCACTCTTGTGACTTTGAGGGCATGTAACACCCTCTGCCCGAGACAGCCACACAGCAAGCAGCTGTACTGAGCACATCCTTTCAAGAGGAGTAACCTGACACCAGGGTGCTGCATCTCTAAAGACTTTTATTCTCAGTGAAAAGGGAAAGGGCGGGATTCTGATAGGCAGAAGGGCTCTGATCAAGGGAAGGAGGTTTCCATCATCTTGATTCTCACTGTCTCTCCCTTTCCTGTCCCCTCCTCTTTCTCTGGAGCAAAGCACTTTGGGTGTGGCATCAGAAGGACAATGTCTACTCTGTTCAAGAGCAGGGATCGGACCACTAAGGATGGCTAGTTTTAGTCAAATCACCCGAGGACTTTTGCCCTTAAAAGAAGGGCTCTTCCACCCCTTCAGCAGATTTGATCAGTTCCTCTTGGACCCTTTAAGGCTGCAGATGTGTTCTGAAGATCTCACAGGACTTCCTTTGGGAGAGGTGTACTATACAAGGCTTACAGCCTGAGGTGAAGAAGGAATCATCCAAGACATGAGGAAGATTTGTCCTCTACCACTCCCAGGGCACATTGAGAGTAACCTCTGCTGTGGATCAGGACCTACCACTATGCACTGTAATCTCCTGAGCTGGGAGAGCAGACCCTGACCAGAATCATCCTATCCTCAAGTCCCCCTGAGTGGGCCTTACTGCACCCAAATGACCAGACCAGCCGAAGCTCCCTGTTCACTGCAATGAACTGGTTGCTCCGTGTTCACTGCACCTGCAACAAGGGAAGTCGCTGGCACTGGTTGTTGCACTCCTCCACCTCATCGAACATTGCTTGCACCTTCGATCAGCTTGACACTGCATCGTGTCCCAGCCAAAATTTGCCACCCTGTAGGCCCGAAGCGACTGTTCAAGGCTGGGATCTGAACCGAATCACAGGAGATTCACACGCCAACTCTAGCCGGGGGTTACAACTATGGCTCGGCCCAGCTGTCTCTTGAACCGCCACCTCATTGATTTCACATCGACGCACCCAAGATCACCATTTCGACGACTGTTGCCCGCTGACTCGAACTGCTTGAGCATCACTGACCGACACCTCCCGGCGTCTAAAGCCCGACACGGGCTGGCCAACTGCGACCTGCATATTTGAGAGCTGGCCTTCTACTGCAAAGGGCATTCGTCCCTACTTGATGCCCGCTTGTTACACAGGTCTCCACGATCCTACGTGCCCAAACTTGAGCATGATCAGCTAGAATTCAAGTTCAAACTCTGGTCTGACTGTGTCAGCTCACCAAGAACTGAATCCAGGTACTGTTGACTCTGAACTGCCCCCTCGGTCCACTGCAACCCTAGAGACTGGTTAGGTCATGATTGCTCCTGCTTTAAAAACAATATCCTTTTTGCAGTTAGTAGTTTACCTACCACCGCTGGAACTACGCTCAGCGTTCTACTTTTTCCAGTCTGTTGCATCTTCTCTCTTCTTTCTTTGGGGTGGGTTTTTGTGTAGTATTTTCTATTTGTTCTACGTGCAGATGGTGTATTTGATTAAAGTATATATATATTTGTATAGTCTCTTAATTGGACATTCCCTTTATTTTGGACTGTAATACTGTGTTATTTGGGTCACTACTGGTGCGCCTTCACAGCCCTCCTGGGAGTAAAGCCGGTCCTAAGTGAAAATATCTTTTTATTTTTTATTTTAAAGATGGATGTTGAAAGACTGCTCATAGCAGTCTTTCTAAATCGAACTGGCATGCCCCTGCCGCACACGAGTGCACGCAGGAGCTGACAGGTACGTCGGGACCCGGAAGAGCCATAAGTGTTAAGGTGTGTGAGCGTGTGCTTATGTGTGTGTTTTTCGGATAGTTGATTTCTGTGGTTGGGAGGTTGAGGCGGGTGAAATGGGGAAATCAGTGGGTGGGGGGCAAAACCCCCGATGTAGAAGGAGGTATATCTATTAACTGTCCCTGTTTTACCTGTATGTGATTGCATTGTGTTTTGGTTTGTAGTGTGAGGGCTGAGTGGGCCATTGTACCCCTACCCATCCGTGTACTACTGCAGAGCAGAATCCAATTCATCACAACAAGATAATAAGGACAGTCAGAAAAATAACAGCAGAAAGTTCACCCTTCCACGAGTTAATTACATTATAGGGACGTTTTACATTGAGGATCTTCCTTCTCCAAGCACACAGAAGGTACGCCTCATGAAGGGTCTACTCAGATATGACCACATCACCCCGGCCCTCATCGACCTTCACTGGCTACCACTGCACGTACCAATCACCTTCACAATCATGCTGCACAATCTATAAGGCAGTCTCCCTCAAGTCACCCAGTTACCTTACGGAGAAACTCAGCAACTCCGGCAGACAGTGCATCACCAGAAGCCAGGACACTTGCATACTTGAAATCTGCCGCTACAAAAAGGAAAGGACCATAAAACAAGCCTTCAATGATTGCTTTACTCCCGCAGATTCCTCATCACGATAGATATCCATCATCCAGCTCTGCTGTTCGTAAACTTTTCGGCAGGGGGCGTATTGGAACTCGACTCAGTCTTCGATCAGTCTTGTCTGGCTCTTGATCGTCGGCTCTGGAAGTGACATCAGGCGTCGTATATATAGCACGTCACTATGACCCATGCTTCAGTTCCTTTTTTCTGCATGCTTGCACGCCGCATCTGGAACACAGCTCGAGTTTACACAATGTTTTTTGTACAATTTGTACGTT
Organism: Ambystoma mexicanum; assembly: GCF_040938575.1. Lineage (NCBI taxonomy): Eukaryota > Metazoa > Chordata > Amphibia > Caudata > Ambystomatidae > Ambystoma > Ambystoma mexicanum. The sequence continues at coordinate 412,405,807 of NC_090927.1, forward strand.
TTCCTTTGAAAACATTGACGCAATGTCGTCTCACAGGGTTTTGGGCTGCAAGCGATGCCCCGATTGCGAGGCCAAAATGTCTATGACCAACCCCACGACGTCTGTCTGTGGTGTCTATGTGGTAGTCACGGCACATAAGCCTGCACGTTGTGCGCAAAGATGCAGCCGAATCCCTATATGAGAGGACCGGGAAACGGGCCTTGGCTTGGGCCAACCGTGTGCCAAGTCTCCAGTGCGGTCCCTAGTCTGGTCTTCGGAGGCCGAGACTGAGGAGCCCACTCATGACCAAGGGAAGGACCCACATCGTAAGAAGACCAAGCAACGGTCCTATTCCAGGAGCCATTCCCCGCGTCTTCCTTGCAGAAGAAGAAATGCCACCATTGCCATCGATGCAAGTCCAGCTCGTCGTCTGAATGATGTAAGCCCTCGGCAGGGCAGACCACTCGAGAGCGCGGGAAAGTTTTAAAACTTCAATGCTCGAAATTTTTAAAAGGCAAGCTACTGTAGGTATGGCTCCGGCCCCCGACCAACAAGCTTTGGCGGCAAAAGTGGCACTCTGTGCTCCAGACCCCAAGCCAGCCACTCTGTCAAAACGCCTTTGGGGATCACGCCTACCAGGCAGAAGTCGCCGGAGGGCTGCAAGGCTGAGGCCCACAAAGCCCATCAGTTATCCGAGCGTCCCTTGGCACAGAAAAAACCTTTGCCATCGAAAGGGCGGCTTCAAAACCTTTTCTCAAGCCCTCAGCACCGACAGTCATCAACGGTTCATTTGTGCCCCTTTCGAGATCTGGTTTCTTCGATTCGATGCAATCCATATTTGGCATCCATGACCCCGAGGACTCTGGCGACCCCGTCTACACAGGAGCCGGCATCGTCGATTTTTTTTTTTTTTTTTCTGACAACCAGGCCGATTTTATCAGCCCAAGCTGAGGGGTCTACAAGAAGTCAGTGGTCTGGATACTTCCCCAAGCCTTGAGTTAAAGCAAAACCAGCCCTATACACATGCTAATATTAAGTTAAGGGATCTGGTTCACTGGGTTGTTGACACCCTTGGGTTGAAGGCATCCACTAAACCTCTTCAGGGGTATGTACTTACCGACAATTTGGACGAGGGTCCTACAGTCGAGCATAACATGCCATTCAACACAGCCATTGCGGACCCTTTATCATCCTTAGGGCAGCACCCTTGTACCATTCCCCCTGTGAATGCCAACTTTACAGGGAAGTATAGGCCGGCAAGAGGAGACCCTTCTTTCCTTGCCACACAGCCTTCTTCGGAAGGGTTGGCTACACAGGCTGCCACAATTTCCACCAGACCAGCTGCATCCACTTCCAATTTGCCTACGGACAGAGAGGTAAAGAAATCTGACGCATTGGCCAGAAAGGTGTTAACCTCTGGTAGCATGACGCTTATAGCTTGTGGATTCGCCAAGTACTCCTTTGCCTTATGGAAGGCTGTGGAACATGCTGCTGAATACGTCCCTGAGGGTGCCATGCAGGACGTATTTTTACAGCTGCTGGAGGATGGGAAGGAGGTAGCAAAGCAGTCCTTGCAAACGGGCCTGGACGCAGCAGACTGCATTGGCAGAGCAATGGATTCAGCAGTTGTAATGAGACGCCAAGCCTATCTAAAAACTTCTGGCTTCTCTCCAAATGTTCAAAACAAACTGCTGGACATGCCCTTTGAAGGTGATGTGCTTTTCATGGCAGAAAGCAGACGAATCCTTAGAGAAATTTAAGGAATCCAAGTTGGCTGCAAAATCATTGGGCCTAGCGGCGCAGCCGGCTAAACTTGCCTTCAGCTTCGCCTCCAGGGTCAGAGGCTATAGATGTTACGTGCCCTATGGCAGGAAGGCCCAGCACCCGCAAGCCATACAAGGGCAGAGGCGCTTCTCGCGTTCTGGTAGGGGTTGGGGGCACTCTAGAGGCCAGTATACAGCAACAGCGGCAGGGTCACATGCGTCCCCTAAGCCGCTTTGACTTTCCCCTCCCAAGATGCACCGGTCAGTGGATGGTTGGCAGGGCATTGGCCCCAGTGGGAGGAGATAACTTCCAATGCCTGAGCCCTGCAGTTGATTTGGTGGGGTGATTGTCTGCTTTTTCTAAAGAAGCCTCCAGACAGACCTCCGCCTCCCCCGATCCAACCGGGACAGGAGCTCCAGGAAGGACTGACATCCCTGTTGTCGAAGGGTGCCATGAAAGAGGTACCTCCCGATCAGAGAGGGTTGAGTTGGTATTCCCCGTATTTCCCGCTGCCCAAGAAGGGAGGAGGTCTCTTTCCCATCCTGGACCTCAGGGCCTTAAACCAGTTCCTGAGGAAAGACAAATTCTGGGTGGTGACGTTGAGAGAGATTCTCCATGCTTTCGAACTTCAGGACTCCCTGGTGTCAATAGACCTACAGAATGCTTATTTCCATGTGCCGATACACCAAACGCACAGGAAGTTCTTAAGATTCCTCGTAGGGTACAAGCACTATCAGTTAAAACTGTTTCCCTTTGGGTTGACCTCCGTGCCAATGGTCTTCACCAAGCTCATGGTGGTAGTGGCCGCTCAATTCAGGAGATCCGAGGTCCACGTATTCCCATATCTGGTCGACTGGCTGATCTAATGGAAGTCAGCAGGTCTACAGAACACCTGCTTTCTACTGCACAAGCTGGGCTACTCCCTTAACTTGAAGTCCCATTTGACACCAGTTCTGCGGCTCCAGTTCATCGGAGCAGTTTAGATACCCGGGTAGGGAAGGCGGTTCCTCCCGAAGAGAGACTCAGCAATATAGCCCAGATGGTGCATTTGTTTCAGAACCATGCCACCCTCCCAGCGGCTTCCTTCCTCTGTCTCTTGGGTCTCATGGCCTCCTGTATTTTTCTAGTGCCAGAAGCCAGGCTGCACATGAGATCCCTCCAGTGGCTCCTGAGGGACCAGTCGTCTCAGTATTTATTTTTACCTTTGTTAAGCGCACAAAACCCTAGGGCATCAAAGAGCTTGGAGTGTCTCAAAGGCATACGGATCACCTTTCATTTTCCAGTCAGGTAGTCTGTGAACTTAGCTGGTGGAACACGCGCAGCAATCTATTGGTGGGGCAACCCTTCTGGCCTCCTTGGCTCCAGGCCCGAGTGGTCATGGATGCGTCCCTTAAGGGTTGGGGCGCCTTTGGCAAGGATTTGAAGGTGAGCGGCCTCTGGTCTCCATCAAATACCAGGTGGCATATCAACAGGCTGGAGTTGCGGGCCATCAGGTTAGCCCTGAAGGTCTTTGCCCGTCTCTCAGAGGGAAGCATGCCCTCATCCTGATGGACAACACAGTGGCCATGCACTACCTCAACAAGCAGGGTGGTGTGCACTCCCGCCCACTCTGCACTGAGGCAATTCAGCTGTGGTTTTGGTCGCTGCAGTTCATCTGGCAGGGGCAGAGAACACTTTATTGGATGCTCTGAGCAGGCAGTGCTCGGTCTCACACGAATGGGAAGTGTCGAGAAGTCCTCGAGGAGGTCTTCGCTCTCTGGGGTACGCCAGCAGTGAATCTGTTCACCACAGGGTCCAACAGGAAGTGCAATCAGTTTTGCTCTAGAGAATTCCCAGTGAACAGCGTACTGGAAGACGTTTCTAGTGTATTGGATCTTCCCTCTCCACTACGCCTTCTCCCCCTCACTCCCCCCCCCGATTCCCATCATCCCTTGGGTTCTCAGGTGGTTGAAGAGATTTCAAGCGATCATGATCTTGATTGCCCCGGATTGGGCGAGGAGAACGTGGTACTCCGATCTCCTGGATCTAACCATCTGTGCACCTCAACGATTGCCTCAGCGTCAGGATCTCCCAACCCAGTCCAGAGTGTCGAGAGCTCCTCTCAACTCCGAATTCCCTCAACCTACATACATGGCTCTTGAGAGGATGAGGTATGATGACTGAAACCTCTCTGAGGTGGTACTTGAAGTATTGCTGGCTGCACGCAGATTCTTCTACTAGATCTCTGTACGCGTGCCGGTGGAGAGGATTTGATGCATGTTGATGGGAGACTGACCCTATCTCTTGCCCCACCACCACAGTGATGGAATTCCTTCTCTCACTGTCCTCTTCAGGCCTTCAGGTTGCCATTGTCAAAGGGTATTTCGCGGCCCTATCTGTGTTCAAGTGGTCTCTGGACCAAGGTTCTTTTTTACTATTCCGGTCATGGCCCAGTTCCTGAAGGGCCTTCTGAACAAGTTTCTGCTAACCCCATTTGTTGTCCCTGATTGGGATCTTGATCTGGTTTTGACCAACTTGATGGCAGCTCCGTTTAAGCCTATGCACTCGTGTTCTTTGGGGCTGCTATCCCTTAAGACAGCCTTATTGGTCACAATCACATCTGCCAGGAGGGTTAGCGAACTGCAAGCCTTATGCTGCAAACCTCCCTTTCTGAAGTTCTTTTGTGAGAAACTCTCTCTTAAAGTCAAACCCAGATTCCTTCCTAAGGTGGTTTCAGTGTATCATCTGTCCCACCTTGACCCAAAAAGAACATTAAGCTTCTATGTTGCTGACACATCTGAGTTTAGGAAATCAGATAAGTAGTTTGTGGTCCATTCCTTGTTTAGAAAAGTTCTTGCCATCACTAAACAAACCCTGTCACGTTGGATCATTTTGTGCATATCCAAGTGTTACCATTTGTTAGATAAGGGGTTCCAGCGGGCATTAGGGCCCTCTCAACCAGGGGGGTTTCAGCTTCTACAGCCCTCCAGCGGGGGGTTCCTGTTAGGGATATTTCTAGGCAGCCACTTGGCCATCCTTACATATATTCACCAAGCACTAAGCCTTGGATGTTACACGGAGAGCTCATGCAAGGTTTTATTGGGCGGTTCTACAGAATCTACTGGTTTAAATCTGTCTGCCCTCCTCCGTTATCCTAATTGCTTGGGGAGTCTATCACGATAAGGAATCGGCGGGAGTAAAGCAATCCACTGAAGGAGAAATTACTCACCCTAATGATCTTTCATGGATTCTTTTCCCGCAGATTCTTCATCGACCCTCCCATCCATCCCCGCTCAGAAAGTTCTGTGCGTTGTCATTTCTGTCCAAACGGAAAGGCATCTGGTGATGGCTCTGGGATGACCGCGTCCTTCTCATTCTTGAAAGAAAAGAAAAAAAAAGTCAATCATGGGGGGGGTCACCCTGTTGGGATGTATCCTTGTTAAGGTTTTAAAAGCTGGTTAGCCTCCTGTGGTTTTTCCTTCTGCAGCGTTCAAACGCAAGGGGGAAATGGAAAAACTGGAGCATGTGGCATAGTGACTTGCTATATATACGACGCCTGACGTCCCTTCCGGACAGCCAAGTCAAGGTCCACAAAGCCTGCTGTCGAAAAGTTTCCGAACAGCATAGATGGAGATGGATATCTATCATGATGAGGAATCCGTGGGAGAAGAATCCATAGAAAGATCATTATGGTGAGTAATTTCTCCTTCTCTACCTATGCCCCAAGGCTATGGAACCTCCTCCCCGTCAGCATCAGACTTGCCCCCACGCTCCTACAATTCATAAAAACAACTCAAGACCCACCACTTCATGGGTGCTCTTCTCCTCAACACATAGGCCATCACGTCACCCCACCCCTGCCACCTGACACACTAGATGCTGCCCGTCCCTCTGGTCCCCGTCACCCTGTACAGATGCACCCCTCTTCTGTGCCCCTATGTATCCTACTCCCTGCTGTATCGCTGTTCTGTTGTTACCTCTGACAAGCTCTCCGTTTTGAATTTGTTCTGTTGTATACCTCTGTAAAGTGTTCTGTTGCTTCTCAAAGCTAGTTCCACGCTCAGTAAATACCATGGTAATAATAATGAAGGATGTGACTCTAAATGTACATGTCAGCCCTGAATTTGCTCATTAATTGTTCACAAACGTCCCAAAAAATCCTATAGTTCCTTGAAAATACCAAACACCATTGTCTTTTTAGGATACTATTCCTCTTGCATAACTATGCAAAGCAACCACGCTGGAAATGGCCCACATTGATTTGTAGTCATGTGTTTCTTAGCAAATGACCAAGTGGGGAAAGTCAAACATTCAGAATGTTCCAGTTGTGTGACTGATCATTTATTCCAATAATGTGAACTTTGAGATGGTTACACATACAAAATAAAAGTTTACTTAAATATTGTTCCTACATGCACATCAATTCTACGGCCAGCCCACTCACATAAAGGATGAAACATTTGAGAATTTCAGTCCCTGTAGTTAGTGAATGTGTAGTCTTACTAGGTTTCGCAACTACTTAAGACTGAGGTATTGATAGGCTTCCTAAAAAGCTGGCACTTACACACAGAGCATTGTTTGCTTGTTATTCTATTGTTACCATGTTAATAAAATGTGTGCTGGATCCTAAATTGCTCCTCATTACTTTAATAAAATTATGCATCTGCCTTCCTCCACAGAACCCAAACCACCTAAATGGAGGATTGCACTGGTTTGTGTGTCTAGTGCACTTTTGTAAACAAGCATTGGCAAAGCCAACAGCTTTGACTTTTGGTAGGCATGGGATAGGCATTTGCCAGGCATTCCCAGGTGTAAAATAGTGTGTGTACCTAGGCATATGATATCAGACCTTGGCAAATGCCTATATAATCCCTATACACAAACAAATATTGTTGGTGTTGCCAGTGCTTGGATTTAACAGGACCCCCATGCTTATAAATCAAGTGGCTGAAATCACACTTGGTTATGATATTTTTTATTACACAAGCACATTTACAGTTGCAGTTAAGGCATTTACTCTTTTAGACGGTTTAGAAATAACACTTGCATGAATCTACGGCACACAGTTTGCTTGATGGAGCTAGCGCAAAGAGATTTCAGGAAGATGTGTTTTGTGCGTGCGGGTGCAGGTAGTGTGTGTGGCAGTGGCCCACAAGGATTACCATAGCCGTGGGCGGTCAATGGGTGGGTGAGTAACCAAGCACGAACAAGCAATGTGTTCATTCTCACATCTCATCTCCCTAATATCTGTACTCCAAAGCAATAGTTTCGGATTATAGCTGGTGCTTAAGTGTCACATAATAGTCAAAACTAAAAAAGAGCTGAGGCAATTGTAGGTTCTCTATGCTGATGTGGAGTATTTTCCAAGAGTGTTGTCCTAATACGCATAATCATGTGGGAGGCTGCTAAATTGAATATGTCTGTTACAAGTAAGTAACCTTTTCTTGATGAACTTCTCTCCTGTTTTTTCATTGCACCTTATCAAGCATCATGCGTGACTTTGGACGTGTTTACGTGGTAATCTGTGTTTTCTAAATTTCACGTGTTGGCACAAGTTGCCTAGATTTGTAGGACACTTTTCACTTTAAAAATATTCCTTTTAATATTTTCTTGTTTTTTTCTCCATTTTAACAGTGCGTTTATGTAGCGACCGTCTCAGTCTGATCAAGAAATGCATCGCTCAATGTCCAACAAACTACAAACAATCTACCAAAATCCTGACACTTGCCAAGTTGCTAAGGGTTGCAGGTATATGTTCTTGAATGTTGTCCTGCAATGTGAAATGTTGTCCTGCAATGTTAAATGTTAATGTTAGGATTAAGGGGTCTATTCAATAATCATTTGGGAATATTATGGCAAAAATGGCACCAGGAGAAGGCTGTTCCGTGTGTCCCCATGGTAATGGCTGAGCAAAGCACAGGCACTGCCAGGGGCAGTGTGCCAATACTAGATGGTATAGCCCTACCCCAATGCATTATCTCAATTATTATTTGCTAATGGTGCAAATGATCTGTGGCTGACATAAGAGTTGTTAGAACATGAAAGAAAACAAATGGGTGGGTGTGAAGAACAAAGCCTCTGCTCATCAGTCTACTGTTTCAGTGGTTTGGGGGGGTGGAGTGGCTCCATAGAAGCCATGCTGGCCCCCTATCCTTGAACGAGAGTAGCACAATGTAGCCCAAAAACAAATTGTTAAGGGCGGATTCGGCCATGGGGAGAAAGGGTAGTAGCAGTTTCTGCAAAAAGGGATAGGCGAAAGAGTTGAAGCTAGCTGGAATGAAGAGAGAAGAGGCATACAGAGTGGAGTGGAAGGAATCAATAAGAGGGATGTTGGGCAGAGATAAGCGAGTACAGGTAGCTTTGGGGCAGCCATGCAAGACTGGCAAAAATTGAATGCAGGGACAATAAGTGTACTTCACCAAGTTGAATTCTTAGAGTGGCGATGTGCCATTCATCTCTCACTGTCTTGTCCACGGAAGGAGCCATTTCTGCGGCCGTGTAGTAGGGAACCTTCAACCCTCTCTTCTGCTAGAAAGGATACAATTGTTTAATTCACGCTGTGCCAAGTCAATGCCCAATCTGGATTTAAATATTTTGCCAGTTATAATCAGATGAAGGGTGTTATGATTTTTTGGTGTGACCAAAGTCCCCTCTCAGCATTGGCTTGGGATGAGACTGGGTAACCCTGGGGCCATCACCAGCTCCTTGATGCAGGCCACTGAGGTGTACATGGCGGATTCCTTCTAGGCTCCCCAGTCCTTCACCAGCCTTAAGGCCATCGCATTCTCGTACCTCGATGAAAACTGGTTATCCCTACTGGCATGTCTATGAAGGTAAAGAGAGAGTCCCAGGAAAGTTATTGTCCCAAAAGCCTTAACTCGGGGAAAGAAGAGGACAGAGCAACAAATCCTTATCGCCTACTTTCACGAACCAATGACAGTCCTTTCCAAGACCCCAATCGGCAAACTTTGTTTGCCAAACCCTTTTCAGCAATAAGATGTCCAAACTCCATAGCCCTTTTCAGTAGCTCGGAAGAGCCACTTGCTCATTAGAGGAGGTGTTCCATATAGAGGTTAGGCAGGGTTGAGTGCTCCCCTTAAGGTAAGGGACCCTGTGAGGATTTCATGAGGGGAATTGCCATGGACTTCAAAGAGAAGGAATGTGGAAGCAATTGTATGCAGCGCAGCCCATGCAACCTATATCAAAAGATGCAGTGTTTTTGCCTCTGCGAGCCGTTGACCTGCTCCCACAGATGTTGACAAATCTCAGATCTTTGATGCATTGCAAAAACCTGATTTCGAACAATGGCAGAGTTCAATAGTTGTTTTTTGCTAGTTAAACTAGATTTCTTTATAAGACCAAGTGGGCAACACTGTAAATGGGGCAGTGTGAAGGAAATGTTGGATCCAAATGAGTTGTCTTCTTACTTGGGACAATACAAATCTGGATTTAAAGTGGTTCCCTCACCCTGTTGCCCATTCTTCACAAGGGGGCTGCCTTCTGGTCTCAGCTTGAGCTTAAAGGTTGTTGTGGTGTCCCCGGTTCTTGGTTCTCAGACTCTTTTTTAGATTTGGCTTCTACACTCTTCTCCTCACCTGCATGAGATTTGGTTTTTGTAGGTTGAAATCGAGCCTATATAAAGATCAGGTGCCATGTTGGACCTTATTTCCCTTCCTTAGTGTGTGTCCCATTTCTATTCCCTGTGGATGTAAACCCTGGGGCTTGGGCTTGTTTAATGCACGAACCACTGTTGTTGGTAAATGAGAGAGAAGCCTTTGGATGAATGGTGTTGGTTTTCCTGGAGCGCTCCAAGAGGTGCTCTAGAATGAAATGTTCATCTGTCATCTGCGCTAGCTTTGGGATCTAGCAGTGCAGCTAATTTCCACATTTTTTTTGCTGCTTTGCTGCACACTGTCTCTTTGAGACAGTAGCAGAGAGAACTTTAGTATGTGTATAGTATCTGTACAAGTCTGTGAGGCACGTTGCAGAGACTTTCTATGCCAAAAAAGAGAATATGGGTTTCCCACTTGATGTATATCTGTTGGTTAAGTACATGTAAACACACACTGCATCACTTAATGTAATATTCATTCACATGTTTATTTAACATTACCGAAGTGAATAAAATACAGTGTCAGCATGACGCAAAAGAAGATATCACTGTTGTGAGATAGGCATGGTATCAAGAGATGATACAGACAACAGATTTCAACTTCAACAGTAGAATCTTTATGAAGTATTAGGGTGGTGTAAGGCCTAACTTGCCCTATAACTATGGTGGAATATTCCTTACCTAAGGAAACTAAGGAAAGTCCATGTCCGTAAGTCCAAAACAAAAGTCTGTCCGTGTCAAAACCTATGCTTGCCTTCCCGTCTAATACTAAACATAGTATAGGGATATTCTGAATTAACTAAACAGTGTTCAAAATAAAATATGGAACAACTTCTAGCTCCCTTCCCCAAGTTCAGGATACCGTTGCCACAATTGCTTGTTCCAAATATTCCACCAAGACTTCGTTTCTCTTCCCCACGTTCCAAGCACACTTGGTTTCAATCCACAATGTTCAAATGGGTTCACACTATTCCAATAGGAGCTCTGGGTTCACTTCCCCAAGCTTAAAACACTGATCCACAAAACAGTTCCACAATGTTCCACAGGAGTTTAGGGTTCCCTTCTCCAAACTTAAATCACTGGTACATCAAACAGTTCCATAATATTCAACTCTTTCTTGCTTTAAGGTTGCTTTACCGAATCTCCTGGATTTGTTGGAGCTCCCTGGTCCAGGCGCAGTTGACAGATCACACAGTCCACCCACTACAGGTCACGCAACCAGTTGCCATTGCCCAGGCTTTCTGTCATCTTTACTTGGGTTTGTATGGTTGTTTGCAATTAGTTTAAAGACTCAAAAGTTCATATCTCTTTTACTCTCGTGCCCAATGTCCACTTTATCAGCTTTCACTGATATCCTTTTCTTCTATTTGTTCAATTTTAGCTTTGCCAGTTTGACCTTTTGCTCACACTTCACTGCTCATTAACCGCTTTCATAATGTATTTTTCTTAGTACTGACAACTCTTGTTAATTTCCAATCGTCCTTAATTATTCAGGGACTTTTGAAAACATATACATTTCTCATAGGTGCCCATTCTGATACATAGTTTCTAGATTATACAAAGTCAACACATTCATTTTCACCTCCATGCTATTCATCGAAATATATGTTGAATACATGGCCTGTGAACAGAAATAGACAACGGTCTGTAACTAGCAACACTCTATGGTTAAAGAAAGATATTAAGTTGTACTAGACAGTGTGAGAAACATGAATGCACTCTCACAACTACTCCCCAGGGATCTTCTGCTCAGATGGCTAGGGAAAGGCCATCGCTTTTGTTTCCTGACCCTCGGACAGAGAGTCGAGGGAGGATCACCTGAGTGGAGGGTCCTTGTGGATTGGGGAAAGGGTGCCGGAGGGCGAGACATGGTATCCCCTCTTTCCTAACACTGACCTACCCTACCCTCCCTCAGCCTTCATAGTATATTACCGTTCACGTCCTATTCTACCCCATGAATTCACACTAAGTTCTGAGAAGAGAAAGAAGCCTCAAAGAGTAATGCATACTTCTGATAGGAAACATCACTATAGTACTGGGACGAAGTAGAGGGATCTTGAAGAATACAAGGCTGAAAGTCAGGCATGTCCCAGTAATTTGTCTAAATGGAGTCAGGCAAACCAGGCCAAGGAATCTCACCTGAAACCCCTTGATAGGGCTCAGGTGTATAAAAGGTGGAGCACAAGTAAGCTAGAGAAGAGAGCAGCAGGAAGACCAGTCCAACCCGTGATGAGCCAATGGAGAATGGAACGGCAAGACGCTGAAAGACTACAAGGTAAAGCGGAGTGCGAAAGCGTGGCGAGGGAGCCGTGTCTCTTGGAAGCCAGCGTAGTCGGAGAAGGGAGCCGTGTAGCATGCCGGCCCCTTCTTTATGGCAGTACAGTGCTTGTTTCCCTGAATGGAGAAACCAACCCAGGAGTGTCTGAGGGGCAGGGGTTGAGACCTCTCAAGTATAAGAAGCTGTGTGAGCGAAGAAACTGAAGGAAACAGCATCACGACCGGTGAGTTTCAGTGAATGCAAGAAAATCGGTGCGCGTATGAACCTTGCTGAGCTACATTGTATCCGAGTGGTCGGGTGCAGCCGGCACGTTCTCGAAGGCTTCGGATTAAAGCGTAATGAAGAAGCAAATAAATGCGATGCAAATAATGGATTGTCATATTGCCCCTTCCTCCATCACGATAGGATCTGTGTGACTCGGTCTATTAAAATAGCAGATCAACTTGCTCAATTCTTTATAAAGAACAAAAAATGTGCTCTGCAAAGAGTTTGTCCTGTGGAAATGGTGTGGGGAAGGGCCTCCCTATCATCTGGCATTCCTTGGGGAGGGAGAATGGTGGGCCCCATTGTGACTGTCCCCTGCCATGACATTCGAACAGTGGGTGACGGTCCCGGGGATCCTGCCCATTCCACCACACATCACCTACTGCCTTGGGTAGGGACCCATCTCCTAATGCCACTCACTCACTTCTATGCAGTGCCAGTCAGAGGACATTGTCACACAGTCCAAGCCAGTTCCATTCAAAGGCTAAACCTGATCAGAGCCCACGAAGCAGATGCCCACATATGGCGATTTTATGCTCTTGCGCCGAAGGAAAAGAGCCAGAAGGACTGTAAAGAAAAGCCTGTCTGGGTTTCACTAAGTATGGGAACAATGCCCATACAGCCAAAAGAAAGAGTAACTTGGTTCCCCTCCGCAACTACACATAAAAGGGGTAGTACTGATGCACCATTATCTTAAATGGTAGAGGGTTACCATGCACTGGTAGTCATAAGTACTCACCAGCAGTGTTCCCCATACGCTGTATGCCCACTCCCACCTACCTCCTTATTCCACACACAGAAAGGTTCAGAGTACACACACACATCTCCAAAACTGGAACATAAACTCCATGCACACAAGCAAGTTCAGCCAAAGGCCCACACAAATGACAATATAAAAGCTCGCGTTTGCTGCTTATCTGTGCAGTGTGCTGCAAAAGTAACGTCCTCGGCATGTCGGGAGGTCGTTGCTTATTTATTGTCTTTTGTCTGACTACAGGCTGTGCTGTTAGTGAAGCCCTAACATCTTGTCTTCGAATCTTAATCCCACACAAAAATAATGAATTAAGAAGGGCCAGTCCTGAGTACGCCTCTCCACCACTGAATAGGTGTGACAGTACAGAATTTGTAAATACAAATGAATGGAGTCAGAGTCCAGCGATGCAACTAGTCGTGTGTTTTAGGTTATTTCACTGCATGTATCTTGCTGTTCTATCGGGATAATGAAGCCTCTCCCTGTTTTAATGCCTCCTTTCCCTCTGAAAAGACCTAGCCCAAATGAGCAGGGGAGTTGCTAGGTCTGGAAAAGACCTGGGGCTACACTGGTGTCGGAACTGTTGGGACTGGGGGCTAGCTATAGCCTTTTGGTTGTAGCTCCTGAGATTCTATCCGGGGCTACAACCAAAAGACCAGGGGCTATAGCCCCTTTAGCCCCCCCCCCCAGCATCGCCTCTGCAAATGAGACACTTTGCGCTTTTTTATGGTAAAACGTGCTGCCTGTTTGTACTTACTGAAGACAAAGAGCCCGTGCTAATCGCGCATGCTCTATGGGTTCTTCATTCTTCTGGAAGTTTCAAAACATTGTCGGAATGCAAGCACATGTTCTGCTCCCTCTAAATGAAGAGAAAATGACTGCAGAATACATTATTTGTAAATCCGATTGAAGCCAGAATCCATCACCTCAACTTAAAAAGCGTACAAGCCCTGCATGTCAGGACTGCCCCTATGAGCCAAACTAGCGGACCAGTTCCTGGAGCACTTTGGTAATAATGTCTCCCCATTTCACCCTTTATCATACCTTACCTAAAGCCTTGTACTGACAGCCAAACAAGGATCTAATTTCTGTAGCAATTTGCAATGACTGGCCATTCAAAATAAAATAAAATCAAAATCTTATATGGGACCTCAACACATTTTAGAACAACATGTAGCTTTTTTCCACACACAGTCATAAAAAGTATACATACACACATCCTGTCGCTGCACACAGAGAAGAACCATGAGCGGCAACATTGCTCACCACTGCCCCCAAAACCGAAGAAGTTGACCTACGGAAAGCGTTAAAAAGGATCTCACTCCCAAATATTAGGAGGAGGGTCTCAAAACAGACAGCAGATATGCTGCTGTCCAATGGAAGTAGATGTGTAAGCTGCCAAAAGAGAAATTGTTTCTCATACATGTGGTAATATTTGTGTTATAGGGTAAAATGCCTAGCTTGTAGAGTTGCTTGATCCTTACAGGTGTCCAGAGACAACATCCCGGCCTCCAGGCCTATAAGCATGAGTAGGCTTTGGCTTGTTGGCGAGTATGTTCTGTTAAGATCAAGAAGAAGAAGATGGTGCAGGGTGTGTGTGGGAACTTGCAAAATTTCAGGGGTTGAGTTGCATGCTAGTACAGAGGAAAGAGCATGTGGGTTGACCAGGTTGAGAGTTCATTTTTGTCACAGAATTCAGTTATACACATTCTAAAAATCATCAACAAAGCCTAACATGTCAAGCATCATGGGTCTTCTATAGTGTGGTTACTGCTTTTGTACATCCTCTCAGTCCTATAAGACTGGAGATTTGGGAGGTTATTGGGGTAGGAAGAGAGCAATGTTGATGTCTTTAAAATGTTGTTTTGAACGAGATCGGAAACTGCGCTCTGCAATGGACAAGCATCTTAGTAACAAGAAAACCTGTAGCACAATGTGTGTTGCTTTGTACCGCATGGCCTCTGGGGTGTGGGAGAATTAGACTGTTGTTGCTAAAATGTTGATGTGAGGGATATAGAAGTTTGTACTCTTATGTTGAAGACATTTTGTGGTTCCTTGGGGTGCTAATGGTGGACCCTAGTGGTACGAAGGATTTTTCTTTTTGTAGTTTTCCCGTCTCTTTTAATGTAACCCCTGTACATCTGCTGACTGTTTTGTGATCCTGACCTGATTTTTGGGAGTGATGTCTTTTTAACCTCATTGTCTTCCTTAACTCATTTAGTTGTGGTGAAACTGGTGAGTCTTTGAGGCTAACACTACAGGGAGAGCTTGCCCCCAATTTAAGCCCATGGTGTAGCACTACTAATTTCCCTATGTATAGTAACGCTGGGGAACCAATTTTCTGCGTTTGTTTGACTGTCTCAGCATTTTTCTCCTACTCAGCAGTTCCTCTATTTTAAATTTGTTAGTAGTACTCGTGTGCACCTTTCCTTTGTTTGCCTCATGCCAGCTTTATGATCACTATGGTGCTCCAATTTGCTGCCCAAATTTTTTTTGTCAAAATCTTTTTTTATTGAAACATCAGTTCACAAAGTAGTCTTTTAACAGTATAAACAAAGGCAAGAATATTTGGGTGCAGTTCAATATTACGTCATATTGTTATTCATCTGCCTGGAGCTCAGCGAGTGTTACTGAGGCTAATTTATTTAACAGTGGGTTGATATTTCATTTTAAACATTGTTATTGTTACATCGTAATTACTCTCAGGGGTGTATTGCTGCAAATGTATATTAAAGAAGAAAAGAAAGGGAGGAAAAAAAAAAAAAAAAAAAAAAAAGGGGGGGGGGCCCACCACATTCTTTTCGTCCTGTTCCCTCCGTAGTCCAGTTGTTGTTCTTAGTACCGGCAATCACTCGCTCTGGTGCTGGGTCAATTATGTACCTTGTTTTTGGTAAGATTCTCAGGGCTGGAGGAGACATTTGATTAGTTTTGGTTGGAAGAACATATGTTCCCTGTCCTCCACATGGTCTAGAAATGGGCCCCAGATTTGTCGGAATTTGTCCGTACGATTCATTAATGTGGCTGTTAATTTCTCCATTCCCATGATTTCCCAGACTTTGACCCACCATTGTGCAATACAGGGTCCCTCCGGCTCTTTCCAGAAGCGCACACGCGTAAGACGAGCTGCCATCAGGAGTTGGGTAATGAGCTGCGCTCTAGGGCCAGACTGCGGGTATGATCCGTCCTCGGGGGAGTCTCCCAGGACCATCACCATTGGGTCCATAGGGAGAAGGGATCCGCAGATGTCTTTGATTTTGGAGCGGATCTCCAGCCAAAAGGATTGGATGGTCGGACAGTGCCACCACATGTGACCTAGGTCCCCTTTTGCCCCGCACCCGTGCCAACAGGTCTCAGGGTATTCCGTATTTATAGCATGTAGTCTCTGCGGAGTAAAGTACCATCTGTAGCATATTTTGAGTGCGCATTCCCTCACTGTCGTGCATCTGGAGGACTTATGTGCTCTGGTCCAAATTCGCTGCCATGCCTCAGGAGGGATCTCTTTCCCCAGTTCGTTCCCCCATGAAACCATGTAAGGAAGTTCCTCTCCCTCAGGGACTATTTAAGTAAGGCGATAGCATGTGGCTACATTATGGGCGCGTTGACCTTTAGTCGCTGTTAGCTCGAGGCCTATGGGGGGTCTATTGGCGGCTTTCCTAACTAGCGGGTTGGTGATCCAGTGCCTAAGCTGAATGTATCTGAACCTTTCGGATTCTGGGAGGTTAAATTTCTCCTTGCACTGTATGAATGTTAAGGGGACCCCGTCTGAGTATGTCTCCTGCAGTCTCAAGACTTCGTTTCCCGACCATGCATGATAGGATCTAGGTTGAAGCCCCGGGGTAAAGATAGGATTTTGTGTGATTGGAGTCATGGGGCCCAGACCCGGGGTCAGTCCTCTTAGAGTGAGCTGTCTATCCCAGCATCTGAGTGAGGCGCATGTGGTTGGGAGGAGTGGAGCTTGGAAGGCTCGGGCATCCCGTGGCAGGAAAGGGAGATGGGATAGGGGGATCGTAGTGAGTGTCTGTTCTATATCTTGCCATTTAGGGGGGTCCTCTTGGAGCGCCCATGTCAGGATAGGGGCTATCTGAGATGCTCGATAGTATCTTACTATAGACGGGAGTCCTAGTCCACCCAGCTGTCTACTCCTAATGAGAATCTTGCGCTGGATTCTAGGCGTTTTACCCTGCCAAATGAATTGCGATGTGGCTTTCTGAAGGTCGTGCAGGTCTCGCTCCGGGATATAAACTGGGAGTGCCTGGAATGCGTAGAGAAGGCGGGGTAGTAGGGTCATTTTGACAGCTGACATTCGTCCTAACCAGGAGATTTCCTGGGGGCCCCATTTTACTAATGATTCCTTTGCTTTTTTAAATAGTGGGGGAATATTGGCCTTCACCAGGTCAGAGTATCTCGCGGTTAAGAACACTCCCAGGTATGTTATTTTGGCGGTCTCCCAACTGAGGGAGAATTTGTTTTGTATGGCGTTTAGCACCTCCGGGGTTTCAGACAGGTTCAGCCCCTTTGATTTGGCCACATTTATTGAGAAGCCCGAGATCTGTTCAAATTTGTCCAGCAGGGCCATGAGTGGGGGGACTGAAGTCTGGGCCTCTCGCAGGAAACAGAGCACATCGTCCGCGTATAAGGCCACTTTGTGCGTCTGGTCTTTCAGTTTGAACCCTTGAATTTCGGGGTGTAGGCGGATATGTTGGGCTAGCGGTTCCATTGCGAGCGCGAATACCAGCGGAGATAGGGGGCAGCCCTGCCTAGTCCCTCTGCCGAGGGGTATCCGTGTCGTCCACAGGGAGTTGACCCGTACCTTGGTGGTGGGGATCTGGAAGTTGGATAGTATCAGCTTGGAGAAATGCGGGCTAAACCCAAACCCCCTCAGGACGGAGTGTAGGTAATTCCAAGACATGCTGTCAAAGGCCCGATGGGCGTCTAGAGACAGTAGCGAGAGAGGGCCTGGTATGGAGGGAGCAAGGGCTATCAGGTCGATAGCTCTTCTGATGTTGTCATGAGCCGATCTACCCTGGATAAAGCCCGTCTGGTCTCGATCTATTAATTTAGGTAATACTTCTCCCAGGCGGCGAGCTATGATTTTACTGAAGATTTTACCGTCCGTATTAAGCAAAGCTATGGGCCGATAGGAGGTGCAGTCAGCTGGGTCTTTTCCTGGTTTTAGTATTAGGGTGGTAAATGATTCGGCCATGGATGTGGTGACTGACCCCAGATCCCATAGGTTATTAAACAGGGTGGTTAGATGTGGTGTGAGTTCCTTCACGAAGGTTTTATAGAACTTGTTTGTAAACCCATCTGGACCCGGGGCTTTCCCGTTGGGGAGAGATTTGATGACTGTTTCTATTTCTTCCCCGGTTATTGGGGCTTCTAGGAATTCCTTCAAAGATCGGGGTATTTGTGGGAGCTCTGCTTTGTCTATGAACTCCTCAATGAGGGCCGGGTTCCCTGTGTGCGGGGTGGCGAGTTCCGTGAAGTATTCTTTTATGATGTGGCATTTACCCTCCTCTAAAAATGTGCCTCTACCTGTCTTGTCCCTTAGGAAGTCTATTCTGTTTTGTTTAGTCTGCTTCCCTATTTTGGCTGCTAATAGCCTGTTTGCCTTGTTCCCTTTAGTATAGAAAAATTGTTTAGTGCGCATCATGCCATAGGCCGCTTTCCCCACATGATGTGCTTCTAGCGCTTTTTTGGCCACCCTCAAGTCTCTCAATGTGCGCCGAGTGGGTTTCTTCTTATGTAGCCCTTCCAGTCTGATAACTTCCTCTTCCCGCAACAGCTTCCTGGTTCTCCCCCGTTGTGCAGCCTGTTCTATTAGATGGCCCCTGAGTACCGCCTTCCCCGCATCCCAGACCATCCCTAGACTTACGTCTCCCGTGTTATTCTCACTATGGTATAGCTCTATAGTTTCTTTAATGTGGGCTCGAATTATTGGGTCGTCTAGTAGGAAGTCATTTAGCCTCCAGGGTGGTTTCGTGGGGGGGGGAGACTCGAGGGGGCAAGATAGATAATAGGACCGGGGAGTGGTCCGCTAGCGCCTCTGGGAGGATTTCTGCTTCCAACACATTCGGGATCAATGAGTCGGCAATCATAAACATATCGAGTCTTGAGAACCCGCCATGTACTGGTGAGAAGTACGTGTAATTTCTTTCATCTTGGTGGAGATATCTCCATACCTCGATCAGGGAATGATCTCTCAGTATAGAGGTGAGGGCCTTGAAGTTATTTCGGTCGTTTACTGTGGGGGGTAGTGTTTTGTCGGTCGTGGGATTGATTACTGCATTAAAGTCTCCGCCTATGATTACCTCCCCCTCAGCGTGGTCAAATAGCGCTTTGGACAACTTTGTGAAGAACAGACATTGGTTAGAGTTCGGGCCGTATATGGAGACTAGAGTGACCCTGCGGCCATCTAGTGTAGCGTTGACCAGTAGGAACCTCCCTTCCTCATCCCGGAACTGTCCATTAGTTTTAAACGAGATCCCTTTGCGCACTAAGATGGCAACCCCGCGTTTTTTCAATCCGCTCGATGCGAAAAATCTAATGGGATAATTTTTGTCATTCAGGCGGAATTCGTCCGCTGGGCACAGGTGTGTCTCTTGAAGAAACAAGAAGGAGGCATCTAAAGACTTCAATCTATGGAGGAGTGCTTTTCGCTTCAGGGGGGAGTTTAGGCCCTGCACGTTAAGCGAAATAAATTTATAGCTAGGGGTTGCCATGACTCAGTCGCTCAGGTTCTATGGGTAATGTGAAGCTTCTAGCCATCATCACTGGACAAATACATTTCTCTGGGAGGGGCATTGCGGCCCAACCATGATGAGGGCCATGGTGGGTCGAAATATAGCCCTTCTTTGGTGTCAGTAGGTGGGGACAAAACATAAAAAACTCATTAGGTAACTTATAAAAAGAAATTGTGGCAGCAAATACATTAGTCAATTCCATCGAGGATTGCAATGGAAGGAGTCCCCAAGGTACGTTGATTTAGGTAGTGTCTTTGTCGGGCGCCATCCGGTCTGGCGCCCAAGCCATCTGCAAATAGAGAACTTCAGAACCCAGGTTATGTTTGAACTTAAGGCGCAGGAGTGGCAAGTGATCGCCTTGGTTAGATTAGGATTTAACAAGGGGAAGTTGAACTTAGCTTGTAGGTAACAAACTGCCTGAGAGCCTTCAATGGTATCCGGCAGGGAGGGGTGAAACGTGAGGGGAGAAGCATATCAAAGTGTGGGAATAACCTTGTTGATAGTACCATCTCGAGATAAAGGAGAGGGCGTTGTTGGGAGGTATGTGCCCTGCTCCCACCGCCGAGCACCCGCGTCGGGTTCCGGCGTGGGATGGATGGTGTCCTCACAGGGGGCCTTTCTTCTGGTGAGGTAAAAACAAAAGTCACTCTCTCACCTTCAGTCTGTACAGATCTCTGCCCAACTCTTCTCCTCTGAGGACGCCGACGAAGGGGCTCCGCCGGGGGTTCCCGAAGGCCTCGTCGGATTTGATTCATCTTTGGGGGCTGTCGCTTCCCTCGGCCTGCGTCGGGATCTTCCCCTCCTAGACTTTGGAGCCGGGTGCGAGATGGGCTCGCCGTCCAGCGGGGGTCGCGGGCCGCTGTCTACCCCGTCCGGAGGCTCTTCCATCAGGCTCTTCGCTTCCTCCTCAGTGGATATTACATGGTGTTGATTGTTGAGTTCGAATATAAGTTTGCAGGGAAATCCCCAACGATACCGGATCCTCTGATCCCTTAGCCAGGATGTCACTCTGTGCAGGCGTCGTCTGCGGGCCAGGGTGTAGGGGGCAAGGTCCTGAAATAGGTGTATCTCCGTGCTCTGGAATCGGATCGAGTCGGAGTTCCTAGCTGCTGCCATGATGTCCTCTTTCTGGCGATAGAAGTGTACCCTGGTGAGTACGTCTGGAGGCAGGTTCTTCTTCAGCTGAGCCGAGGAATACACCCGGTGAGTTCTATCTAGTTTAAGGTCCTCATTCGGTGGCAGCTCCAGGAGGGATCTGAAGAGCGTCTCCACATACTCCGCTAGGTCTCGATCGGGGATCTTCCGAGGGATTCCACGCAGACGAATATTGTTCCGTCTCGATCTATTTTCGAGATCGGCTTGTTTTGCCCATATGTCCTCCAGGTGTTCTTCGATGATCTGAACTCTTCCTGCCAGAGCTTGATTGTCATGGGATTGAACGCAGGTGACGTTTTCAAGATCATTGACCCTGGACTCCAGGCCTCCAAGATGAGAGGTCAGTTCTGCAAGTGATTGAGCCAAGGAGTCCTTGGAGGTTTTAATCTCCTTCTTTATTTCTTGGGTGATATCTTGCTTGAAGGATCTGAGCATATTCTCCATATCCTCCCTGGACGCAGCCATATTGGTGTTCTGCTCCGGGATTGGAGCGGGGGTAGGAGGTGGGTCTCTTGAGCGGAGCGTTAAGTAGGCTTGTATATTCTGTGTTTTCTGCCTAGACACAGATTTGGGCATCTCTGGAGTCTCCAGACTCTTAAGGACTGTAGTTTTGTTGTGAGCTTTTGTCTGTTATGTCCCAATGCGATTGTATTTCAAACAGGCTATGTCAGGGTGTGTAGATCCTCCCAAAGGGCTTCTTCTTAACTATGGCCCTTATACTAGGCCACACGGCTCCTGGTGTGTTTTATCCGTGGCCTTTTCTTTTTCCAGTACCTGAATAGTTTGGTGTCCGTGTTGGCTGTGTCTGTGGTTAGGCTGTAGGGAGCGGGGTGGCCTTGCAGCGCTTCAGATCCGTCGGGTCAGCGGGGCGAGCGAGATCTCTTCTGGAGGGTCAGCTTTGTGGTGCGGAGGGGGGAGGAGCGGGCCGCGACCGCCGCACTCCGGCCCCGGTGGTGGGGGCGGTGGGGCCCACCCACCGGGAAGGTCAGCTCCGTCCCTAAGGGCCCGGCCGAAGCCGTGCTCGCCCCGGGGAGGAAGTCCAGTCCCTCCGACAATCGGGCAAGGCAGCCGGGGAATCAAGTTCGCCGCAGTCCCAGCTCCGCTGCGCCGCCGCGATCCGGCTCCGGCGGTGGGACTCACCCGCCGAGGTGGTCGGCTGGAGCTCGATCCGTCTATTCGTCGGGGGCCCGAAGCGCCGTTCTCCAGGGCCTGGCCGAAACCGTGCCCGCCCCGGGGAGGGAAGCCCAGCCCCTCCGACACTCGAGCGAGGCAGCCGGGGGAATTAAGATCGCTGCAGCTCCAGCCCCGCTGCGCCGCCGGTCTCCAACCAGTCAGGGCGGCCGTCTCAGGTGAGGCTCACAGGTGCAGGGACGGTCGGGTGGCTGGCTAGGGAGAGCGGGAGCCCTTCGGACGTATCTCCCCCCGTCGGGGGCTCCACCGCCTCCGATCCCTCGCTGGTTCGTTCGCTCCGGTCTTCGCTCCCTCTCAGGGCTCTCTGACGGGGGCTCGGCCCCGGCCGCGCATCCGCTCCAGCCCTACCTCCTCGGCCCCGTCACTGCCGCTTCGACCCTCCGTCAAGCCCCGGGCTCCAGCGCAGCTCGGGCGGGAGAGTCAGGACGATCGGAAGAGGCGCGCTCCGCCATCTTGGATTTCTCGGAGCCAGGATCGGCGGCTTCTAAAAGCGTGTTAATCTTGGGTCTGTCTTGGGTCTATCCCTTCAGGAATTCAGCAGCGGGTACCTCGGCATTACCCTTCAGTTCGATTCTTTCATGGGGCTGAAATTCTTCATGTGGATGGGCTAAAACGAGTGGCTTGGGCGCTTCAGTCCGGAGCTCAGAGGAGGCACGTCCGCATGGTGTGCCGCCTGGCCACGCCCCCCGCTGCCCATATTTTTTTAAGCTCTGGTTCACTACCCTTTTAGCGGTGCTATGCCTGGGTAAGGGTCGGAAATGGCCATATATTGTCCTACATTTCACTCTGACCAGACCCCAGAAAGTAACCTGTTTGTGTGTGTGTGTGTGCGTGTGTGCGTGCGTGTTTGTGTGAAACAGGTTTTGGCTGGATAAGGGGTTGCAGGTGGTTCTATGAAACTTTGCTGCATTTCTTTTGCCGAATGCATTTTTGCTGAATTGTCCACTTTTTTAACCACAAACAGCAGGGGGAGATCCACCGCCCCACCCACTTCTTTCCACCTTCTTTTCTACATCCCATTACCATACTTCCCATCTGCAAGCTTGTTTTTTTTAAAAAAGTTGAAATTAATTTATCAAAAATGCATTTTGCAAAAGTGAGCTAGACTTTTCAGACACCCCGAATACACAGTCGAAACCATTTATGAGTTTGTGACTGTACCTGAGCTGTCTGTCCATGATTGAGTTTGAATTTTGCAGTTCCCTTGAGAGGTGGCCAGAGTCCACCTGTTAAGAATATAGGAAATAGGCAGATAACTTGGAAGATTTGCGATAAATTGAGATGAACAGGGAGATTTAGAAGGTGTAGTCTGTACAAATTCAGCTATTCCCTGGTCCACTGCAAGCAGGAGACTCCATTCCAAGATGGCTCAGAGTGATGATGCAGTAGTTGGGTAGACATATGTTAAGACAGATTTGTATTTTTGATAATTGTATGGGGCCTTTTTAAGATCTCCTTTTGTTTTTGATTTTTCATCTATCTTTCTGGACTATTTCTGGTCAGAGGGAGTTCTACCGCGTGCTTCTGCCATGGCAAACCTTTTCACTCACTTGGGGTATATGGTTCTGGATTATCCATAAGGCTACCAGGGGATCTTCCTAAGCACCCAGTTTGTACCCTACAATGATTAAATCACCCTTCCTTTAGGGGCAGGCTGTTGCACAACATACAGTGAAGACACCTACTTATCCCCTCTGGGCCACGCTAAGCGGGGGCTTGACTGGCCTGTTTCCGCTTCCCATGAATTCTATCTGTACTAAGACCAGCAAATCACATGGCAGACTGGAGTGGGTGTATGCAGCACAAAATACAGTGATGACCTAATTTTCTACCCACTGGGCCATGCTGAGCTGGTGGAGCCGGACCTGCAGCAGGCTGTTTTCGCTGTTCCTGCTGGCCTCCAGCCCCTGCTCCCACTCCTTCTTTCTCTTGTTATGTGCAACAGTGGCACTCGCATAATTCGAAATGACGTAGTTCGGAGTTGAGTTCACCAGAGTTACTGTCGAAGCTATCCATTAACGAGATTATGATTGGCAGTTCCACCTCGGATTTTGATGGGCAAATGTCTTTTTTTCTCCAGACATTTCACTCACAGCAGGTACCAGGTATTCCATCACCCGATCTGCTAGCACTAGTTATTGATTTTGGAACAATGTTTCAGTGATGCAAGTACTTGCTGTGAATTTTGAGCTATTGCCCCGTGATTTTATGCTTTTTACATTATCCAATCAAATTAAATTTTATATTTTTATTAATGAACTGGAAATCATGGTAGCTGTGGGTTCTTTGCCTTTGAGCTGTTATCCTCTTTTTGAGGTTCTTCATGCTTTTATGCTTGCCTATCCCTTTTGGGGGTGGTGGGGAATTTGCACAGTTGGGGTTATTGACTCTATGCGCGAGTTTGGCCATGACTGATCTATTTGGTTTGGCTCCATCGCTGCTCCTCGATTTCTAGAAGTCTTGTCTTTTCTTTTACATTATTAGTAGCACAATGGGAACAAAAACTGCAAACTTCCCCAAATGCCTTTGCGGGCAGAAAACTAAGGAAAGCAAATTCATACCCCCATTCTAAAACATAGGGATTCTTTGAACGCTTATTTGAAAGATGTTTCTGGGAAAATGGAGGAGAGAGTCATGCTAGTTCAACAAGATCTTCAAGAAGCATTTGTGCTGTGAGATTAACTGGGTCAAATGATACTCGAAGTGCCGCTGACATCTCTGTCCCTAGCTTTCTGACCCTCCAAAGGGTCAACATTGGTTTTGTAATAATGTTGGGTCATCTTCAGTGAGAAGCAGTTACACCCAAGACCTTTAGGTTTCTACTCTTCACCCCAATGTACACCCAACTATTAGTAATCAGGAGAACCCCCTATATGCTGCACAGCAGGCCTCTGAGAAGGCAAGCTCATCTGTCATTCCGCAATGTGAATTAGATTTTTCAAAGGTCTCTTATGTGTCTGAAATGTATAATAAGGTTTCTGGGATGACTGCGAAAAAAGTTAATTTAGCCTTTAATATCAATTAGGTTTTTTCCTTTTAAAAAACATTTAAGCAAAGGATACTGGAGACATTGTCTATAATTGACAACTCTTTAAGAAATATGCTGCATCCAAGTATGGCAAAGGCAAATGTAAGGCAGGAAGACTGAAGACCTGAGACTTTGGCTGGTAGTCAGAGTTCTTGGTCAAAGAAAACTCTGGTTACTAGAAGTGCAAAAATTAATTGTATAAGATCAACACATCCACTTTGAGCGATGCAACTAATGTGGCTAGTGATGGCCATCTACGTTCTGACACTACATGCAACCCTTTTGATAAATCTTCTTTTATACCTATTTTGAATTTTCCAATAGCTGCAGCCCTATGGTGGGAGTTCTTTTTTAATGGGGTATTTATTATGCACCTATACAGCAAATGGTTTTTCAAGGCACAACAAGACAGGTGTGGGGCGGCAGATGACGACAAACAAAAACGGTTCTTCTAGGTCTTGTGACATTCAGATTGTGCAAGTGCAAAACAGGAAGTGCAGGGAGCGGGGAGGAATGGGGGAAGTGCCATTCAGAGCAGAAATTGATAATACTATGGAGGGAAAGGAAGTGCAGGTCGAAGTGGAGAGCGCGCAAGTGCTGGAGGGGGGTGGAAGATGGGGAAGAGGGCCCCTGCACTAGGCGAATATTTAAGGGGAGGCCATGTGGACAAGTGCCAGGGGAATACAGAAGTACAAGGGAGTCCACAAGCAAGTGCTAGAACATGGCTGAAAGGGCTTAAGGTGGTGCAGGTCCAGCCAAGATGGTGCAGGGGAGGTATCCCTGAAGGGCAAGTGCTGGTTAGGGGGAGGGGAACAGGGGAGAACTAAGTGCTGGGGTAGACTGGGCGAGGAGGATCAGTAGGAACCAGGCAGCCAGTCATAATGCAGCAGAGGGGGGACATTAGCCGGGCAGGGGGGGAGGGAAGAAGAGAAAAGGAGGCTCTTGAGAAACCTCTGGAACTTAAGTAGATCTGCTCAAGTCTGAGAGGGGCAGGGAGGCCATTCCAGAGGGAGGCTCCTGTGGAAGAGAGAGATCTACCCCCCACTGTCTGCTTGGAAAAGTGTCTGATCTGCAGATAATTGGAGCTAGAAGACCGAAGGGCTCTAGCCCTTATACTGGTCCCTGGAAAAGTGGGATGGTACACTTGTCTTTTTTTATCCAGCACAAACTAATTCTTCAGACCCCTGTGGCTTAAACTTAAATAATCATTCAAGTTAATACCAAGTTGTAGTAACAGCTATAGACCCCTTGTTTTACCACTCATCCTCCTGCTAATTTTGTCATTGGTGTGATGAATTGACTTCTGCCCTGCAGGAGTAAAAGGGTGAGTAGAGGCTAAAGCTTCTACTCGGCCCTTACCCTTCTACAAACCAAGGGCCAAACCAATCATAAAGGTAAAACTGGCACAGTTAAGAGATATACCTCCTTTGCCTTTTGTAGTATCATGGGTCAAGGGAAGGCTATACTCCCAAGAGGGGTGTGAATGTGATCCAGTAGCAAACCAAACAGCAATAGTACAACAGTCCAAAATAAAGGGAATGTCCAATCAAGGTTCTAAAAAAATAGTTTTCCGATGTTTGTTAATCTGCTTAGAATCACATGCTGTGCATAGTCCGACATCCAGTGGTCACTGTGGAGTATTGCATTTTGTTTTTCGTAGTCGAAAAGGGGACGTCGACAAGGCGTGTCTGTAACACTATCCCGATAGTGACGTGCAGTGTACCCACAATCCCTCACGCGTCGAGGTCCCTCAGATTGTTTTTTTCCGCCCAGATATTGGGCGCCTTTACTTGGAGCTCCTCGAGAGACATTGCAAAAACATTTATTCGACCTTTGGTCGTTATTAACTTATAACTATATTATTACATTACATCCCTCCTTCGGCGTCGTAACTCCGAAGCTGTTTCACTGCCTATCAAATCTTCGACGGCAGTGCCTTTGACGGAGGAGGTTGTTCGGCGTTCGCCGAACACGTGGCCTGGCCTCGCCGGCCAAATACAGTAGGGAGAGTGGGGTCGTAGGACATTTATTGTTTCTCTTTGAGAATGCCTTTCCCTTTCCCCTCCCTTTCCTTCGGGGTTGTTGTCACATGCAATCGTTTCCTCAGCTATGGAGAGGACACTCTTTAGGTTTTGCCCTTGTTGCAAGGGCAAGTTTACCTGGAAAGACGAGCATAAACGGTGTAACCGTTGCTTGCCCCTCGACCACAAAGAAGACGGCTGTGCGGCCTGTCAGCTTCTTAAGCCTAAGACTTTAAAGGACCGCAGGGTCAAAAGGTGGGCAGCCTACGCCATGTCTAGGTCTGATTCCTCACCCGCCGCCGAAAGTGACGAGGAATGTGATAAACCGACGTCCGTTTCGGAAGTCGTAGGCCTCTCTAAGGAGCGTTCACGCTCCTCGTTGTCTGTCCCCGACCCCGACAAGCTCGGCTCATGCCCTGCTTATGGGGATGAACACCCCGGCAACACTGACACACACAAAAAACACTCCCATAAACACACAACCCACGGCTCTTCCTCGTTGAAGACGAAGAGAGCATTAGCTCCAACAGAGACGCAGGTCCTACCGGCGGCCTCCTCAGACCGTAAGAGTGTTAAGCCCCCCTCGCAACCGCAAACGTGACTAGTGACTGGGCTACCGCCAGATAAGGGCGCTATAACTAAACCGCCAGACGGCACGCACCGTCGGCGTAGAGCATGCAACGCCTGTAACGTCGATGCTAGAGGTACCCTCGACAGACAGTTTTGTTGTCGAGAGCCTTGCGCGGATTATTTCCACCGATAGCCAGAGACGGATGGCGAAAGAAACGTCGATCACTGCTCACAAGGCCCGGGAGACGCCGAAAAGGTCAGAAGGAAAGCAGGAACTGCCCCCTCCGTCGAGAGGGACTCCTAGCCTACGAGAAGGCTTTTCAGAAGGCGAGGGGAACCTTTCTTCGACGTTATGGGATAGGTCGAAGCATTTTCAAACTGAAGGCCCTCTCTCGCCACCCCCCGCAACCCCCCCCCGACCGCTCTGGGGTACCTCAAGAAACCCTAGAGAGACTCCAGTTTTGTATGGACTAAATGGAGAGGTTTATGGAGACTCAGAACCTTCCAACACCCAAGAGATCAAGAGATGGACCTAGGAGGATCCCAGGGCCAAGTACCCTAAGCTGTTTAATCCCCTCCAAGAGGATGTAGATTTAGATGACCTCACTGAAGAGGACCCCCACTTTCAGGAGGATGACGAATTCTCAGGCAACGAAGGGGAACAAAACCTAGAGGAGGAAGGTTTTGAAGATAACCCAGATATGGGTGGTGGGGGCTTCGGAGAAGACCCAGAAGAAGGCGCTTCACAGCCATGGCAGTCCCCATCAGTGTTTTCAGACCCTGACGCCCTAAACCTGTCCCCCTCCAGGACTCACCTATTAGGAATACGTCACCTATAGACAATCAACCTACCTTTAATGCACTACTACGCAAGGCAGCAGCGTATTTCGAAATCGAGACTGGGGAAATTTCTCCTGACAGACTTTGTAGAAAAGATCATCAAGGAGAAACCCCCTGTCAGTCAAACCATTCCCCTCCTCGCCTCAGTAAAGAGACAAATTATTCCTTCGCTATCTACACCCGCGTTGGTCAGAGGGGTCAACCCGAGGATAGAAAAATGATTTAGTCCTTCCCCATCGGACCCGTTATACGTCAGGGGCCACTCTGTACCAGACTCCTTAGTGGTGACAAATACAAGGAAAAGAGCAGGGGTCGCGCTGTCAACCAGCGAGGCGCCACCAGATAAAGAGGGTAAAAAATTGTATGCCCTAGGAAAGAGGATTACAGCCTCGGCTGCCTTTTCCACAAGAATTGCCAACAACAACTCTTTGCTGGCAAGTTATGCAGATGCACAATGGAGCAAACTACGTAAGGACATCGAGGAGGTACCGGAACCCCTACGTACTCGGCTTCTGGCCACGATTACTAAAGGGACCTTAGTCAACCAAAGCATTATTAAAAATACTCTGGATGCTGCAGAAACGGCTGGCCGTTCCCTAGTCCAAGGAATCCTCCTCAAACACCATGTATGGCTACGTAATTCAGGTTTTAAACCAGAAACACCAACATCTCTAATTAACAAACCTATAGAAGATGCCAACCTCTTTGGGAAGGCGGTGGATGAGGCACTAGAGACCGCAAAGAAGGATTTTGACACCATCAAAACCCTAGACCAAATTTCAAGGCCTTCCAACAAACGTGCTTATGGCAACAGATGCTTTTTTCGAGGCCGACGCCAGCAGCAACAACAGCAGCAGCGATACTCTGCAGGTAACTGGTCCTCTAACCAAAGCGCCAGTGGACAATACAACCAAAGAGGACAACGTCGTGGCAAGGGAAGAGGTCGGGGTCCCACCCCTAGAGGTTCCCAAGCCACCAACACCAAATGACTCAAAGATTCGGGTCCCCTCGCATGCATCTCCGGTCGGGGGCCGGTTAACATCCTTTCTTCCAGCATGGGAGGGTATAACATCAGACCGCTGGGTACCATCAACCATAGCCCGCTGTTACTGTATAGAATTCAACAGTTCCCCTACGTACAGACCCCCAAGGGGACGACGCATGTCACCAGAACACCTCGCCATCCTTCTTCAAGAAGTGGACCAACTACTAGAAAAAGGAGCTATAGAGGTTGTGCCTCTATCTCGGGTAACAGAAGGTATTTATTCAGTGTACTTCCTTGTACCCAAAAATGACTTAACCATGCGCCCTGTACTAGATCTGTGCCCAGCGAACACATTTTTGTCAAACCTCAAAAGTTTCGTATGGTGACTCTACAGGAGGTAATCCCCCTGCTTTCACAGGGAGATTACATGACAACACTGGACATGAAAGATGCATACTTTCATATTTTAATGTTGACAGCGCACAGCAGATACCTCAGGATCATGATAGAGAGCAAACACTACCAGTTCAGAGTGCTACCCTTCGGCATAGCATCAGCGACGAGAGTATTCACGAAGGTACTGGCAGTGGCAGTGGCCCACCTGCGCAGGTTGTCCATCCCAGTATACCCTTACCTCGACGATTGGCTCATAACAGGGGATTCTTACGAAACATACTTGTCAAATACTCAAAAGACTGTAGAACTTTTGTTTCAACTGGGATTCTCCATCAACAATAAGAAGTCCAGTTTAGACCCCAGCCAGATCAAACAATTCCCAGGGGCTCTAATTCGAACAAAGGACGGCCTCGTCTTCCCCTCCAACGAGAGGGTCCAAAACATGCTGTTTCAGATCCCTCAATATGTGGCCGGTCGAGAGGTGACCGTACGCAAAGCAATGCGCTTACTAGGAATGATGGCGTCATGTATTTATTTGGTACCACACGCGCGCCTGTGCATGCGCCCAATGCAAGAGTGGCTCAAAAGCCAGTGGTGTCAGGCCAGCGGACAATGGGACGATCTAGTGGTGGTCTCGCAAGCCTTGGTTCTCTCGCTACGGTGGTGGTCGAAGGAAAACCTGGTAATAGGGAAACCATTCGCCACGCCCGCAGTGGAAGCCACTCTAACCACAGACGCATCCCTCACAGGATGGGGGGGCTCACCTATCCCATCAGACTGCTCACAGAGTTTGGACTCCGAGCATAGCATCCAAGCACATACACTTACTGGAGCCACTAGCTGTGTGCAAGGCACTGAAAGCCTTCCAGGCACACCTGCAAGGGAAGACAGTGATGGTCCTCACGGACAGTACCACAGCCATGTACTACCTAAACAAGCAAGGGGGCGCTCACTCCAGGACTGTCCAAGCTGTCGCAGAACATCTGGAAGTGGGCTCTCAGACACAACATGTTCCTACTGTCACAACATGTATCAGGGGAACTCAATCTGCTAGCAGACGAACTCAGGAGAGACTTCCCTCTGCCCTCGCAGTACGAATGGCGGTTACACAAAGACATCGTCTTTGATGTCTTCACACAATGGGGATTCCCAGAAATAGATCTGTTCGCAACTCTGGAGAACTCCCAATGCCAAGATTACGCCTCCAGGTACCCCCAGAACCAATCCAAGGGGAACGGTCTATCGATACCATGGTCAGGGAAATTTGTTTACGCTTTTCCCCCGACTCCCCTTCTCAACAGGATAGTGCACAAGATGCACCAGGAACAAGTTACCATGATACTGGTGGGCCCTATGTGGGCCAGACAGCCATGGTTCGCTCACTTGATGGAGATGTCCCTATCTCCTCCAGTGAAACTTCCCTGCCCGTACCACATGCTGTTGCAGGACAAGGGCAGGACACTACATCCATGCCCTCAGACCATGAAAATAGCAGCCTGGCTCCTGAGATCATAGAATTTGGACATTTACAGCTCCCTAGCCTAACACTCGTCACTATTATTCTAGCAAATGGAAAAGATTTGTCATCTGGTGTAGAGGAAGGAGCATCAACCCAGTTGACAGCTCTCCCACACAAATTGTTCTGTACCTGACTCACCTACTAGACTCAGGCTTGGTGTTTAACTCTATTAAAGTCAATTTAGCTGCACTTTCCGCATACACCACTTGCCAACCATTGCTCACCATGTGGAGCCCAGCACACTCAAAGATGGCTGCCCGCCACCCATTTGAGGCATCCACTGCCTAATTCACCCAGCAGACGCTGCTGAGTCCCGATTGGCTGGTGACCCTTCTTCAGCTACCTATCGGGAGCCGGCAGGCGAAGCCGGCCCACCCTCACCAAGGCCCAGTGAAACAAGGCTGACTCCTGTCCTAGCATGTCCCAGCTGCTACACCATTCCCCCCTTCCTCTTCAGTGGAGCAGGAGCTCCCGTGACCCTGCAGGAGCAGTGGTCTACCAAAGGGAAGGCACCCTGAATTTTACAACCTTTTCCGGTAAGCGCACCTCCAAATTGTGCAAAACGGATTCTCCGCATCATAATATCCCAGCTACGATGCCCAGATGCCCTTGCTGTCCCTGCAACTGAAATCTGCTTTGGCGCTGTGTTTCCAGCCGAAATTGCGACCGTGTGCATGCTTCCACCATTGCTCACCATGTGGAGCCCAGCACACTCAAAGATGGCCGCCCGCCACCCATTTGAGGCATCCACTGCCTAATCCACCCAGCAGACACTGCTGAGTCCCGATTGGCTGGTGACCCTTCTTCAGCTACCTATCGGGAGCCGGCAGGCGAAGCCGGCCCACTCTCACCAAGGCCCAGTGAAACAAGGCTGACTCCTGTCCTAGCCTTACTCGCCGTTCGCCTGGACACTGCCCTTTTCACCTCGCACTAATCCCTGCTTGTGGTTACACAGCTGACTCTCCTCCTCGTGAACCTATGGACTAGCCCTGTCATCATCCTGAAAGTAAGACTAGTAACGTTATCAACTATTTCAGCGCTTCCGAATGCTATGCTTATTTCCACAAGCTTGCTACCTAGTATACCTATATAAATTGTCCGCTCTGTGCCTACTGCCCTACAAGCATTTATCTTGCCTGTTGAACTAGCTGACATACTATCTATCCTGATGTTGATAATGCCTTTACTATGCTAATATAATCACATACACCACTTGACGAGCTGTAGCAACGTAGCAACGTAGCAACGTGCTCCATGCACACCTCTGTACTAAGTTTGCACATCTATTACGAGCGTCCAGACTTTAATCAACTGAGCCGACTGCATATTTGAGCCCCTAGTCGCTACCTATTCGCGGTTGCTTACCACCAAGTGATCGCACCATTTCAGTGCCTTATTTGCTTGCATTGCCTATGTCTGTTCTCGTTGCCGCCCAGCCCATACCTTCCCATTGCATGACCACGGCACCGCTTTCATTTGCGGCTTTGTTCGCCTGTGCTTGCCTTGAAATTACTATGCTGCCAACCCCATGCTCGCTTTTGAAATGATTGAGCTCTTGCTCAGAACCGCAACGTGGACCCACTTGTTAGCTCCATGATATATGCTACTCTGCCTGCCTGATATGCTCATTGTGTATTCCCTAATTTGCTGCGCCACACCTTGATCTATGCCTGCATATGTTGCACCGCTCCGCATAAGACATGTCCACATGATCTAAGCTAACTCCAGGGTACCTGCCTTACTCTGCCGTGCCTTTCAACTTGACATTTACCTGATCTGCCAATACTTGCTGCCAACACTAGAATGTCTTCTCTGCCTGAATTGTTGCACCATTACAATTAGATCACGCTTCTTGCATTCTACATTGTTACCTGCCTAACATGCTAATGTATATGCAAGCTTTGGTATTTTGCTTTGCCTGTGTACCCTGATCTGATGCACCCCCATTGCTTGACTCTGAATAAGTAGACTTAACTGTCTTAAACTCATTAGCCTGCATTGCTCGTACAGAGCACGCACTGGCTAGCCAAATAGTGCCTGTAACGCTTACCTATAACTGCCTCACAGACCCGGCGGCCCTTCCTCTCTAATCTCTGTAACATGCTACCACGCTGGTCTTCCCTAAGGTCACTGTTCTCCTCATTACAAGTACTAATCTCAGTGTGGTCAATTACCAGGTCGTCACACCTACCACCTCCCAACTTAGCTGCACCTAGCTCCTTGCACACCTCATCCATGGCCACCTCTCACAGATCTCCTGATACCTACCAAAGTACTGCACCTCAATACCACAACATCTACCTCAACAATCCGGCCCTTTGGCTTGACCATTTCGCCAAAAAACCCTCACCCAACCAATCATGTCCTATCACTCTTAGAAACCTAAGATTAGGATCTAGACTTATGGGTAAGAAGGGACACCCATGTACCTGAGCCCATACCTCAAAACTCATACGCACAGCCCGCCTCCACAAACGGCCACCTCACCCATGCCCCATCACCCTCAAACCATCACAGGTTCATCAAGCAACATTGGTTTAATTAAAGCTGCCCCGAGTAACGCAAGATCCCTGGCTGCGCACGCTCTGGACATTGCTGATCTTATCAAAACTCAGGAACTCGACTGCATCGCCATCTCCGAGACCTGGCTGCATGCGGCTTCCGGGCCGGCACTCTCATTGGCCATCCCCACTGATTACTCCATCATCAGATGTGATCGCACCTCGAGAGGTGGAGGAATTGCTTTCATCGCTAGAAACTCATTAGGACTTAGGACCATCCCACGCACTAAGGTGGAAACTGCAGTTACTCTCTGTCAAGCTCAGACTCTCAGCTAACCAAACGGCTACCATCCACCTAATATACATACCCCCTGGTCCACCCACATCCTTTGTGGATGATATATCTACGTTAGTACTCAACAATGCTAAATCCAACTCCCAAACCATAATTCTTGGCGACCTCAATCTAGGATACCAAGACCCTAATGATCCTGTGGCCCTCGACCTAGCTAATAACTTAACAGACTTAGGTTTCACTCACCACATACAGGAACCCACCCACATTAAAGGGCGGTCCCTTGACTGGCTTAGTGACACCAATTGCAATATTAGCGTAATCTCCAACGCCCCTTGCTTGTGGTCTGACCACCATGTCATCACTTTCAGCATCGAAGCAGCCCCACCACCCATGCCTTTGGTCGCCCCAGCCACCCTCACTAGAAATAAAAAGAACATTACGACAGAAAAACTACTCCCCCTTATCCTTCCCACACTAAATAACGCTCCTGACACTTGCTCAGACCCCACCAACCTAGCCGACATGTATAACCAGTCACTGCTTGCAGCCATCAACTCTATTGCCCCGCTCAAACTGAGGAAACCCAAACAACGAGCACACCTTAACTCGTGGTTTACTCCCCAGCTTAGAGTGTTACGCAAAGAGAAACGCACAGCAGAGTCACGCTGGAGAAGTCACCACTCCGACGCCCACAAGGACAGTCTTCTGATAGTCACCCTTAACTATAAAGAAGCTGTACTCCAGGCAAAAAAAGATTCTTATAATAACCGCATTATGTCATCCTAGTCCAATGCTAAGGAACTCTTTAATAACCTTAAGGAACTCGAGACACCTGCAGCCCCCCCTGACTCTTGCTCCAAAGACAACACTTGGTGCACCAATATTCAGTCAGCACTCCTGGGTAAAATTGCTACCCTCAAATCTAAAATCAGGGACAAACAGAAATCCCTACAGCTTGACCAACCACCGACCACACCTACACTTAATACACATTTAACCTATCCGCATAAACCTTTCTCCTTCTCCCCACTCACTACTCTCGAAGTAGAAAACATCAACAATTTAAAACCTTCCAATTGCCAAGGTGACCCCTGCCCAGCACCTATTATCAAGGAAGAATCTCATGAGCTAGCCCCGTTCATTACAGCATTCATAAATGCTTCTTTCAAGACGGGTATTGTCCCCGACAACCTAAAGGATGCATGGGTTATCCCACTCCTCAAAAAACCCTCCCTTGATCCTAATATTCCAACTAACTTCAGACCTATCACTACAGTCCCATTCCTGCTCAAGATCCTGGACCGCGCAGCCTTCCTGCAGATTCAGGATTACCTCGAACTAAACAATCTCCTGGGCTTAAGACAATCAGGGTTCCACCCTAAACATGGCACGGAGTCAGCTCTGATCGACTTGAAAACTCAGATGGAGACACTGAAGGACAGTGGGAAGCTAGCTCTTCTCCTCGATCTCTCCGCGGCTTTTGATCTGGTCAACCACCAAATACTCTGCCAGCATCTCAAATCCGCAGCCCACTTCTCCGACTCTGCCAATGCCTGGATCCGCTCATTCCTGAGCAATAGATCCATGAGGGTCTTCTCACCGCTGGCATCAGCGGATCCCTCCCCTATTCACTGTGGTGTTCCTCAAGGCTCGTGTGTATCCCCTATGTTGTATAACGTATTCACCAAGCCCCTCTTCGATGTGCTTGACTATCTGGGTGTGTCGTACACTAACTACGCGGACGACACCCAGATACTCATCCCTATCACAGGAGACTACACAGCTGACACCAAAGCCCTTAACGATGTTTACTCGGTCATCCAGGCCTGGATGGCAGAGCACGAACTTTGCCTTAACGATGATAAGACTGAGCTCTTACTTTTAGGATCAAATCATCGGCTCAACAAACTAGACCAAACCTACAAGTCCTTCATTATTGACGGCAATGACATTAAAGTCTCCAAAGATACTAAGACGCTAGGGGTCTATCTTGACTCCTCGCTTTTTCTGAACAGACAAATAAATGCAGTTAGGTCAGCTTCGGCCTATACCTGCAAACTTATCACTGCCTGTACACCCTTCCTAAACTCCACCAACTGTATCGCACTCGCCAGAACTCTTGTTATGGGCAGAATCGACTACTGTAGTGCTCTCTACCTAGGGACCAGTCAGTCTAACCTTAATAAATTGCAAACTGTACAAAATAATGCCTTAAGGGCAGCCTTAAACATCCTGAGATGCTCTCATATCTCCTCCGTCAGATCGGACTTACGCTGGCTCCCGGTGAAACAGAGAATTGCCCTGAAAACCCTAGCTTTGACGCACAAATGTCTGAGCAACAACGCCCCACCTTACCTGTCCGCTCGCTTCTCACGCCACACCTCCACTCGGCCTACCAGAGCAGCCCAAACTCACAGCCTCATCGTGCCTAGATGCAAACTCCAAAAAGCTGGTGGGGTGAGCTTCCCCGTCCTGGCCTCCAAACTCTGGAACACCTTGCCCACACCTGTCAGAATTGAACCATCATTCCACTCCTTCAAGAACAATGCTAAAACATGGCTGCTCTCCCAAGACTCATGAGACCTTGACACAGTCCAGACTCCATGTGGGGTACAGGACTGAATATACATTTTCTCTCTTCTGTGTCCCTGTATTATACGCTGTTAATGGTACCCTTCGATACATGTATATATGCTGTATATTTTTGTAACTCACTGTAACTACTGCTTTTTGTAACATGTTTAAGAGTATGCGCCCGGTTGCCCCTGGGCCTGGTTTTTTGCGCTTTATAAATAAAATAAAATAAAATAAAAATCAAACCAATTTAAAAGTGTCATGGTGGAAAGTCTCAGTTATTAAAGCCTTCATGGAAGGAGTGAAGAGGATCCACCCTCCCATAGCTAACCCCGCTCCCGGAGGAGACCTAAATCTGGTACTAACCAGGCTCATGGGGTCACCCTTTGAACCCATGCACAAAGCAACACTTGAAGACCTCACTCTTAAGACTGCTTTTCTAATAGCTATCACCTCCATTAGGAGAGTAAGTGAACTACAAGCGCTCTCTGTACTAGACCCCTTTGTAACAGTTCACAAGGATAAGGTGGTTCTGCGAACACATCCTAGGTTTGCACCAAAATGTATCTCTAAATGCCATGTCAACCAGTCAATCGAACTACCAACGTTCTTTCAAAATCCTTCAAACTTAGGTGAGAAGAGCATGCATACACTGGATGTTCGTAGAGCCATGATGTTTTATATGTAAAGAACTAGACTATTGAGAAAGACTAATCAGTTCTTTGTCTCGGTGGCAGCAGAAAGAGAAGGAGATGCAGTTTCAAAATCCACTATTTCTAGATGGATTGTACAATGCATCACTCTCTGTTACACTCTTGCTAAGAGAGAACTACCCTTCAAGCCAAGAGCACACACCACTCGAGGCACTGGGGCTTCCATAGCTTTCATTGCAAATGTCCCTCTTGAGTCCATTTGCAAAGCGGCAACCTGGAGTTCTGTTCACACCTTTACAAAACACTACTGTCTAGATGCCCACTCTAGATCTGATTCCCAGGTGGGACAAGCAGTATTAAGACATCTTTTCTCTACTGTTCCTTCTCACAACCCACCTCCAACTCTGGGTACTGCTCGCTAGTCTATGCACAGCATGTGATTCTAAGCAGATTAACAAACATCAGAAGACAATGCATTACTAACCGTAAAAGCATTTCTGATGGTTGTATCTGCATAGATTCACATGCGCCCACCCTTCCTCCCCGCTCAGATGGAAGGAACATAGACTTTTTTCTATATCTCTCTTTTCTGTACTCGCTCACGTCTAATAGGCTCCCTCAGCGCAAAAAAAATACAAACAGAGGGACCTCAACACGTGAGGGATTGTGGGTACACGCCGGTCACTATAGGGATAGTGTTACAGACACGCCTTGTCGACATCCCCTTTTCAACTACGAAAAACAAAATGCAATACTCCGCAGTGACCACTGGATGTCGGACTATGCACAGCATGTGAATCTAATCAGATACAACCATCAGAAATGCTTTTACGGTAAGTAATGCATTGTCATACTTTGGTACAAGGTGGGTTTTAGCTGGGCTGGTCCAATTTGGGAAGGAGAGGTTGTCATTGCACTGGAAAGGTTGGAGGAGTGCCTGATGGTAGGCAACCTTTCTGTAACTCCAGCTGAAAGGGGCACTGACGGGAGGCCCATCGGGTGAGAACCTGAGGAGGGAGTTGACAGAGTTCGAGCAGATGCGCTCAAAGGGGCTGATCGCAAGGTTATATTGGACAATCTTGTTGGCAGAACCCACGGACCCACTACCAGCTAGAACTAGGTGGGGGCAAGATCCGGGGAGGGATGTTGATGACGCTTTATGAGCATTGATGTGCAGAAAGGCGACTTGTGCCACGCCTTCCTCTCCAGTATAGGCATCAGGTCCTGAAGTTGTTACATAGGTGGCACTATCCACCGGTGCTGGTGAAAATTAGTAGGGGGCAAAACCCAAAATGTTGGAAGTGTAGGCGGAATTGGGGGGACTATGGTCACGTGGTGGGGCTGTCAGAAGACCCAAACCTATTGGAGAGATGTTCTGTCCTGGATTAGAGGGGTCGACAGGATAGGCAGGAGGTTCTAGCCGTGGTTCCTCCTCTTTGGGGTCCTGCTGGGGGACGAGGAGGAGGAAACAGAGCATGGGCATATGGTACAGGTTTTGCTGGTGGCAGCTAGATCTTGCTTGGCCCAGCTGTGGAAAAATCAACACATGCCTGCGGAAAAAGACTGGGTATTAAAGGTTTGCGCCATAAATGAAATGGAGTTTTTGACGCATCTTCTGGACCTGAAGGCCAGTGAGTAGCCTTTTTCAAGAAGTATGGCCGGTAAGAGCTGTAGAGAGGGGGAGTGGCCATCGCAGGGTTAGGATGGCGGGACCAAGGAAAGGTGAGGGGGGGTGAGTTACAATTTGGGGCCGGGATGGCACTCTGGAGGAGACAACTGTAGGGGTCTTAATTGGAAAGGGACCCACAGGAATAGGGGGAGGTTCGTACCTTGTGGGGAGTCAGAGCCTAATGCGTGATTGTAGGTGAACTGAATATCATCTGCAGCATGGGGGTAGCGGGAAGGGAGGATAAGGGCGGAAGGCGTTGGGGACGGGGGGACCTGGGGTGGAGGATAAATGGTGGGTTAAAAGTGGAGCTGTGTTGATTGTTGACAATGGATTCATCATTTATGATATACCGATATCCTGCTTGCAGTTTAGGAAACTGTTTGACAACAAAGGGTGATGTGCCTCTTCGAGCCGTGGTCCCTCAGCGACTTCCAACCCCACACTCGGCCGTAACGTCAATGTTAGTATAATTAGCACGCACTGCGCCCGTTGCCTTTCTTCCATTTTTCTGCATGCACAGCATGCAAAGCCGACGAGAGAAGGCCAGGAGAAAAGGCCTCCTGTGCTCTTTGCAGCTCTGCTGCAAGCACGCTTCCCCACACGCCAGCCGGATGCCTCATCAGCTGTTCTCCTTTCCTTCGGAACAACCGTGTGTTCCGAGGAAATCCCTGCCGCCTGGAGGAGCCACAAAATGGATGCCGTTGCCATGGAGACCTCGACATCAACAACTGCTGCCGCGCAATTCACCGCCGCAGGCCCAGGCTCCCATTTGCTGTGTCCGCCTGCCCGCCCCTCCCCTCCTGCTTTAAATGGAGGGGGAGAGGGCCGAGAGGCGAAGCCGACGAGAGAAGGCCAGGAGAAAAGGCCTCCTGTGCTCTTTGCAGCTCCGCTGCGAGCACGCTTCCCCACACGCCAGCTGGATGCCTCATCAGCTGTTCTCCTTTCCTTCAGAACAACCGTGTGTTCCGAGGATATTCCCTGCCGCCTGGAGGAGCCACAAAATGGATGCTGTTGCCATGGAGACCTCGACATCAACAACTGCTGCCGCGCAGTTCACCGCCGCAGGCCCAGGC
Source organism: Ambystoma mexicanum (assembly GCF_040938575.1). Taxonomy (NCBI): domain Eukaryota; kingdom Metazoa; phylum Chordata; class Amphibia; order Caudata; family Ambystomatidae; genus Ambystoma; species Ambystoma mexicanum. The sequence goes on from NC_090927.1 coordinate 412,445,650, forward strand.
TCCCATTTGCTGTGTCCGCCTGCCCGCCCCTCCCCTCCTGCTTTAAATGGAGGGGGAGAGGGCCGAGAGGCGAAGCCGACGAGAGAAGGCCAGGAGAAAAGGCCTCCTGTGCTCTTTGCAGCTCTTCGCTGCTCGTCTGCTGTTTGTCCGAAACCTACGCCGAACCCAGAAGGTAAGAAGCTCTACCCTTGCAAGCCTCTCTCCAACCCCTGCACCACCTCGAGGCGCTTCAGGTTGCGCGCCCGTACTTTGAAAGCCGCCTTCAGCTCACAGCCCATTCCCACGAGCAGCCGTAATACGCGGCTATGCTCACGCACTGTACAACCCTCCTCACTCGCTGATAAGGCCAGGCACCCCCGCAAAACCTCAAAGCCTGCATCCACCTCAAGTACTACCAACACAGCCACCAATAAAGTACTTTTCGTATAATTATACCGCCTCCATAACCAATGTGATTACAAATGTGCCCACCACCGCTGAAAATGTGACCCCCAGTTTAAAATCTGTGATTAGCAATTCTTCTACCACCATTTTGAATGCTAGTGTGCCAAATGCTATACCACATGTGTCCACCACTTCTGATAATGAGACCCCCAGTGTAAAATCTGTGATTTGCAATTCTTCTACCACCATTTTGAATGCTAGTGTGCCAAATGCTATACCACATGTGTCCACCACCTCTGAAAATGTGACCCCCCAGTGTAAAATCTGTGATTAGCAATTCTTCTACCACCATTTTGAATGCTAGTGTGCCAAATGCTATACCACGTGTCCACCACTTCTGAAAATGTGACCCCCAGTATAAAATCTGGGTTGTGCATCTCCCCTAACACCCAGAGCTCAACCCCCCCTCCACCAAACCCTCTCTCATGAACCCCCTTTCAGGCACTACTGAACCCCACATGAAATGCGCCATGATTAACGCTAGGTCCATGAATGCCCACGCCCTAGACATACACGACCTACTAACCTCCCACAACCTAGATCTACTCATGATCTCAGAAACATGGCTACATGAGGCCTCCGGCCCGGCACTATCCCTCGCCCTACCCCCTGGCTATTCCATAACTAGATAAGACCGCCTCTCCAAAGGTGGAGGTGTAGCAATTATTGCCAGAGACTCGCTCTCTATCAGAAAGATAGAGAAATCCCTGACCAACAACAACAGCGACTACCTCTAAGTTAAAATAACCCTCTCTCCCCATTGCACCATTACTGTGCACACCATCTACCGCCCTCCAGGTCCAACAGGAGACTTCCAAGCCTCTCTCATCCACCTCCTCTCTGACAACCTCAAAAAACAGTCTAAAGCCATTCTCCTCGGGGACGTCAATCTAGGGCTCCGGGATAGTAAGGACGTAGCAGCCAAATCCCTTGACTCTGCCCTCAATGCTCTAGGCTACAAGAACACCATCCTTAGCCCTACTCACACTCGGGGCAGAACGCTCGACTGGATAGCACAGCATAACTGCCCACTCATCATCACAGGTAACAATCCCACCCCGTGGTCTGACCACCACATCATCACCTTTAGCATCCTCACCACTAGCTCCCCTGCTGCCCCCTTGCTTCAACCGCTCCCACCTTGCCTCGCCAGAAGCTCCCGCCATCTCACTAAGGAAAGGCTACTGCCCTTCCTCCAAGGCCCAGCCTTCAGACCACTTTTTTCATCAGACCCAGAAACACTCGCAACAACCTATGATACTGTCATCAAAGCAGCTATCAACTCCATTGCCCCTCTCAAACCCCGCAAATCCAAACCCACTACCCATTCCAACTCTTGGTTCACCCCTGAGCTCCTCACACTCCGCAACGAGAAAAAAGCCGCACTCACACAGTGGCAAACGTCCCACTCTGAAAAAGACAAGATGATCTTTAAAGCCCTATCCACCAAATACAAAAAGGCAATCACCCAAGCAAAGGCCAAATCCTTTGAATCCAGAATCTCGGAAGCCCAATCTAGCACAAAAGAAATCTTCGCCATTTTCAGAGAGCTCGAGACACCCACTCCCGCCCCCCAGAATTTCACCAAAGACAAAGACTGGTGTGACAAAATACAAACGGCCATGCAAACCAAATTAAGCCTCCTCAAAAGCAAAATACCAGCCACTAAACAAGCCCTACCCAGTATGCATATCCCTATCCCATCACCTGCCCCGGATCCCCCCCTACCCTTCTCCTTCAAACCCATCCAAGAAAAAGACATCATCAACATTATGAGGAACATCAAGCCCTCTAACTGCAAAGGTGATGCATGCCCAGCCTCCATTATCAAAGACTGCACGGAAGCGCTAGCGCCCTTCCTAACAGCCTTTGTCAATGCCTCCTTTACCACAGGGAAAGTCCCTGCCTCCCTCAAGGAAGCTTGGGTCCGCCCTCTTTTGAAAAAACCAACTCTCGATCTCACCTCCCCCAACAACTACAGACCTATCACCACTGTCCCATTCCTCCTCAAAATATTGGACAAAGCAGCCTACTTGCAGGTCCAGCACTTCATTGAAGAGAACAAACTCCTTGGACTCCGCCAATCTGGCTTCCGCCCCAGACACAGGACCGAAACCGCCCTACTTGACTTGAAAAACCAAATGGACGATGCTAGAGACATGGGTAAACCAGCACTTCTCCTACTCCTTGACCTATCCGCAGCATTCGACCTCGTGGATCATGGCGTCCTATGCCACCACCTTTCCTCCACCGCCAAATTCTCCCCAGAGGCCACAGCTTGGATCACCTCCTTCTTACAAGACAGAACCATGCAAGTATTCTCTGACCTAGCCACCTCATCACCAACTATTATACTTTGTGGTGTACCCCAAGGCTCCTGTCTCTCCCCCACCCTGTACAACATCTTCACACGACCCCTCTTCCTCATCCTCGACGCTATGGGCATCTCATACACCAACTACGCCGACGACACTCAGATCCTCCTCACTCTCACAGGTAACTATGACACCGACTCCCTGACCCTCAACAACCTCTACAACACCATCCAAGCCTGGATGGCTGACAACGGACTATGCCTCAACTCTGACAAGACGGAACTCCTCCTGGTAGGTTCCCCCGACACGCTAAACAACCTAGATGCCCAATTCAGCCACTTCACCATTGACTCCATTAAAATCCCGGTCTCCGATTCTGTCAAAACTCTGGGAGTCTACCTGGACTCCAGCCTATCCATGGATAGACAAGTCAACGCAATAGCATCCGCAGCTGCATATCATGCTAAACTTATCAACGCAATCAGGCCCTTCCTATCCAAAGAGAACTGCACCAACATAGCCAGAGCCATCACCGGCTCCAGGCTAGACTACTGCAATGTAAAAAACTTAGAGAGACTACAAGTAATACAGAACAATGCTCTCCGGGCAGCCCAAGGCATTGCTAAAAGAGAACACATCTCTGAAGCCAGAAAACTAGCCCACTGGCTCCCAATAAGGGAAAGGATCGTATTCAAAGCCCTGACACTGACCCACAAGTGCATTCACTTCACTGCTCCTGCATACCTTTCTCAAAGGATAAACCCTGTCTCCACTACCAGGCCAACCAGATCCCCGTACACCAACATGCTCTCTGTGCCACTAGTAAAAAGAGTAAAAGCGGGTGGATCCAGCTTCCCCTATCTCGCGCCCACCCACTGGAATGCCCTACCTCCCACTATCCGTGGCGAGGACTCCCTCACCACCTTCCGCAAAACACTCAAAACTACCCTCTTCACATAAGGACCGACACATCAGCACGAATACTTATCATATATGTTGTAATATACGACCAAATGCAATATTTGTAACAACAGTATGATTTCTTGTACTATTCATAATGTGTCAACAATCGCTATCATATGTACCATGTAACTAAGTTATTGCAAGTAACAGCGCCTCAATGCCCCTGGGCTGCTTGCGCGCTATATAAATATAAATAAATAAATAAATGCTTCGAACGGTTCGATCGCCTCTGTGATTTTTTTATTACGTAGCTTATGGTTTCGAGTATGTCTACTCCTAAAACAGAGTTTAAGAGGTCTGCGGACTGTGACTCGAAGATGTCGATCACAGATCCGCACCGGATATACCTCTGGTGCCTTGGGGTAGATCACAAGGTCGACGATTGAGGGTCAATCCATGACCGGTACGGCCTTAAAGGAGAGGAAGCCAAAAATCACCAGTAGTGTCCAAATCTCATTTGTCCACTCCTTCGCAGAGGAGATCGTCAGAAGAAAAAGGTTTGAGGGACAAATCTCCTCATAGATCGAAGAAGCCCTCAAAGCACTCGAGGAACGATTCACGTTACTCTTGATCGTCCACTTCACGACGACAATTGAATAAGAGGCACCATTGCTCGTCACCTACATCATAGTTTTCACCCGACAGGAAACTGGTATGCTTTCTGTGTAAATCTGCCTCTGGAGCAGATTGGGGGGTAGTTCCATCCGCAAATGATGGAAGTTTTCTCGAAGGCGGTCTTGCCCGGTCCTTTAAAAGAAGCAAACATTCTGACTTCATCGTGCCTCACAAGGCTGACAGGAAGTCATCTAAGACTACTTCTAACACACCTAAGTGCCAGCGTAGTCTGTCGAAAAAGCATCTTCAAGTGGCGTCGACAGTGTCGTCGATGCAGGAAAAGGAAAAGCCACTCCCTCTTTCTTCCACTCCGTCGAAGGATTCAGCATCCAAGTCATCAATGCCACCCTCTGACCCATTGGAGGCTTTTAAACCTTTATCGAAAAAGGACTTTTTTAAGTTCACGGAGTACATTATTTAGGAGGATGTGGAGGAGAACGACAATCCTTTCTTTGTGCTAAAATATGGCACACCTAATGTACCGGAGGAACTTATTTCAGAGGACTCCAGGTTACAAGACTTAGCTGACTGTTTAAAAGATGCTAGTGGTCCTGACATTTCAGCAGAGGTAAAACTTGACATTTCAGACTCAGCTGGCCATCCAAGTGGATCTTACATGTCTGTCATGAATGAAGTGACAGAATATTTGGGCTGTGGTCATCCTGCCAAGAACATAGAGCAGGATGATCTAACAGACATCCTGGAGCTGGGACCCTACAAGGAGCCTGTTATGCTGTTGCTTTCAGCTTTGAGGAACACAATCTTGGACAACTGTCAGAAACCAGACACCACACCAGTTGTCAGTAGTTATCTGGTTACAAAACATATACCATCGTCTGTTGATGCAGAATTCCTCTCTAAACATTCTTCTCCTGAGAGTTTAGTAGTGCAAGCAGTTACTTCAACTTCTAAGGCAGCTGCCTATTGTGAGGGGTCAGAAATGCGAGACGGACAAGTAGATAGTTTTCTCACAAATAGCCATTTTATTAAATAATATGGGTGAGACAAACGCCTATCTTTCACTAACCTAACAAGGATTTCCCTACCTGTCAAACTAAGGCTAAAGGAACATGATCTACTAGCCACTTGTTTCTTTCCCTCACGCTCATACATACAGCAAACTCATACAGGGATTACATGGCTGTTTAAACTCCATAAAATAGCAGTTATATTCAAGCAGAACATTTATAAACTTGAGTCCTTGTAACCAAGGTCGAATACCCTTCCCCAGGATTAATTCAGGATATTTCAAACCAAAGTCCAAAATCGAGAATGTTTTTTTTAATAACCAAGATCCATTCCAGATATAACACAAAGTTATTTTCATTCCATAAGTCCTTCACTTGGCAATTTAATTGTCTCATTTCCAAACCGGATTTCTCGCTTTTCAAGACAATTGTTAAAGTTTCCACAAACTTCTGTTTGACAAGCCAAAAACACTTTGGACCTCATTCCAGATGTGGGGGTCTGGAAATAAGGGTGCCGGTCGCACTGTACTGGCTCCCTTTCTGGACCGCCACACTCCATCTCTGCCTCCAGGGGCGATTGCGCCCTGCAGGTCTGACCTGCCGGGTGCAATGGCCATGGTAGGCAGAGTTGTCACGGAAGCACCGGCACCATTGCTAATGATGCCGGTGCATCCATGTCACCATTCCCATGGAGTCCAGTAGTACTCCATGGGAATGGGGACTTACACTTTCCCCGCCTGAAATCCCAGCCCGCCGGGACTGTAGTGTCCTGTGGCACCGGGATATCAGGCGGCGGAAACAGTGTTACGAGTTTGGCTGCAACCCGCCAGTAGCACCGGCGGTGTTACCGTCAAACTCGTAATGAGGCCCTTTGTCTGCACACACCAAGTCAGTATTTAGTGTGTTAGGCAGAAACCTGTGCATTTCCCTTAGGGATCACTGCAAATGATTTAAGACTACAGGTGTTTGGCAGTAAACCCACTTGGTAGCAGTCTGTACCACTGTTAGGGAGAATTCTCTGTTTAGGCTGAATTTCCTAACCTAGTGAGTCCCCCAGCAGCTTTGCTGGATTTTTGGGGTTTATTTTTTTCTCCTGCCAAGAGTGAGACTCTTTTACCCTCACTCTTGGGCATGCTTTGAGTGTTTTTCTTTGACTCTAGATGTGTTTAATGGGCTATGGGGTCTTTTACCCCATAGGGCTTCATGTGTTTTTGTGATGAGTGTTACACAGCACCCTCATTGCAATAACATAGGGGTGTCATAGTGACCCCCCAGTATAGACTCCATACCCTGGGACTGACTACTGTCTCCCAGGGCATGTAAAGTCACCATTGACTTTACTAGTCTTAAATTCTGAACAGAACCAGTACAAACCATCATATTGTGGACGTACTGGCTGGGGCAATTCAATTGCCCCAGGGTCTGTTAGTCGAGGGGGCACGTCTCCGTCCCCCCTGATCGAGTTTTGGCTGGTGGCAGTGGATACTACTTTTTATATTCAACCGCAAATATTTCTCTATGGGATTTTCCCATTGTTCGAGGCTACGATCTTTATTTATTTTATTACGATAGCCTTGAACATACCGCCGGTTTATTTAATTAATATTAATTCTCCGGTTGGTATTTTTTGCCAAAACTCGGTTCTAAAACGGCGTTTGTGTTCTCTTCTGTGACTCCAACCCAAGTCGAGCCCTTTGTTCCACTTTTTGGCGGGCTTCTCCACAGAAGCCCTCCAAAGTGGTGCCACTCTGTCTGGGGTAATTAGGAGGGGTGGAGGGGGATTTAGGCACCCTGGACTGAGTTGCCTAGGCAACTCAAGTCGCACTCCGTCCTGATTGGCCCAAGTGGTGAGCCGCCCGGCTCACCACTTAGCATGTTTGAGTGACAGCTAGGCTGAGTGAATGGGGGTTTTCTGCATAAAAGCAGGGCTTTGGGGACTGGAACTTCAGAAGACGCCACAGGACCTAAGAATCCGACGAGGGAGAAGCTGAGCCGACCTGCCACAACGACACCACCGGTGGAGCCCTGCTGGACCGTCTCACCACTTTTCCCAACGACAGAGGAGATCTCCCGCCGGAGAGTCTTCTTCCTTTGACTGGTGGGGATAATCAGTTTCACCGTCTTTTTGCCTTCCCGACGCATCTCGTGGCCGCCTTGCCTGTGCCAAGCACCCCGGCAACCGGAATACCACGTTTTACCACGACCGCGAAATAAAGGGTACTACCTTTAACCGGAAAACTCTGCGGCTGGTTTCTTCCCTGGCAGTGCAACGACCTTCATCTTTCCTCCAAGTCGAGATCTTCTCTTACCCTGGACGACGACGAAACTAAGGTAACGTGTCCCGCCTGGCTTCCCTTGCCACCGACTGTACGGGGTAGATTTAGCCCCCGGCTTTCGAACCTGGGTTAGCCTGGGACACCATGGCTAAACTTTTCTCAGCCTCTCTAAACTCTTTTCCAACTCTCTGCAAGACTTTCCAAGCCTAGTGTAACTGTGTGATCTTGGGCGCATTTGTGCTCTGCTCTCTCGAAGAGTGGGCCCAGCCTATGGACTTTGGCTCACAAGTGACTTTTGCTCTTCTGCCTTGCTAATAGTGTTCCTAAATCTTAGAGTGGTGTACCTTTCCATATTCTGTCTTTTTCCCTCCCGTTTTCATAAACTTATTGGAGTGCCATCTATAGTTAAGCGCTCACCTCTGTATGAAAATAAGTGGTGTTTTACTAAGAGTTATCTGATAAGGAATAAGGGTTGTATATATTATAATAGTAACTGTGTTTAGAGTGTTTTACAATAAGAGTGCTGGAGTGTTTCAAACAGTGTGTTTCTAAATAAATAATTATATACTTTGACACCAAAGCTCTGGTCAGTGTTTGTTTGTATTGTTGTATCTGAGTGCCTATTGTGTATACTTTGCATACTGCCTAACTCTTCTTGAGGGAAGTCTGACTGCTCAGCCACAGCTACCAGGTAAATCTGGGTGGTACAGACTGCTACCAAGTTGGTTTACTGCTAACACCTGTAGTCCTAAATCTTTTGCAGTGTTCCCTAAGGGAACTGCACAGGTTTCTGCCTAACACTCATCGCCCTTCCATCCTACCTCTCTGACTGTAGGTACATTTTGCTGTATAATATCTTCCTCTCTTTCAACGTCTAGGATTTCATGAATCCTCAAGGTGGCTGTGTAACAAGAGGGGAAAAACATGAACTGAGGCAGGGGGCAAGGCGGTTGACGAGTCTCTTCAGATCATCAAGATGGACACAAAGATGACACGTTCAATGGGTACCCTGTAGTAATGTCGGTTGTCGCACTTTCGTTCCTCAAGGGGAAAGCTCAGCAGATCTTTCAAGGGCTACACCACCTCTTATCGGCAGTCCTCCTGCCCCATGATGCAAGAGCCATACAGTGGCCGCTGGCAGGCATACAGCAGCAGAGGGCAACATCGCTGCTGCCCGCAGGGCAGAGCCCTGACACCAATACAGGCCTGAACTGCCCGTGGACTCGGGCCCCCACTTGTGCACCCGAGTGGGAGGCTGACTGGCGAGGTTTGTCAGCGTGTGGAAGACCATCACCACCGACAGATGGGTGCTGGATGCTCTCGAACAGGGACACACCTTGGAGTTCCAACGCAGGTGTCCTCGTATTCCTCATGTGGCTCGTCAAGAACAGCATGTGGCACAGGTGCTGCAGGAGGCCCACACCATGTTAAAAAAGGGGCGATAGAGCCTGTTCCCCAGAACCAGCGGGGCTCTGGACTGTACTCCAGATACTTTCTGGTCCGAAAGAAGACAGGAGGGTGGAGGCTGATCCTGGACCTGCGATGCCTCAACAGGTACTTTAAGTTTGAGAAGTTCAGTATGGTCACGTTGCAGCACGTGCTCGGCTACCTGGAAGAAGGTGACTTCCTGGCGTCTCTGGACCTGGAGGACGCCTACCTCCACGTCCCCATCCATCGGAAGCACCACAGATTCCTGCGGTTCGTGGTCCAGGGGCGACACTATCAGTTGAAGGCACTTCCCTTCGGCCTGAAATCGGCCCAGAGGGTCTTCACTTTGGCTCAGGTGGTGGCGCATCTTCGTCTGGAAGGCATCCACGTCTACACTTAACTGGACGATTAGCAGGTTTGATCCCGCTCCCATGCTCTGGAAGCCATCGCACGGAGCAAACCGTGGTCTGCTGATGGATCTGGGATTCTCCATAAATTATCCAAAGTCCTGCTTGGAGCCATTGCAGAACGCTATGTTTCTGGGAGCCCGACTCCAGACAGTGACTTGCCTGGCGTCTCCCTCGGAAGAGAAGGTGGTAGCCATCCTAGGGTAGGTGTAGCACCGTCGTCGGCACAGTCAGCTACTGTGCAAGTTGTCAAGTCGCTGTTGGGCATGATGTCCTCCTGCATCAACCTTGTCCTCCTTTGCAAACTACAGATGAGTCCTCTCCAGGAGTTTCAGGATGCAAGGTGGCTGCAAGTCTCGGGATCCTGGACGGACAAGGTTGCCCTCAAAAAATGTTCTGACGAGCAATACAGTGGTGGGTCATGCGCTCGCATCTCAAGCAAGGGGCCTATGATGGGGTTAACCTGAAGTGGATCAGCCCTGAGGGAAAAGGCACCAACGCAGGGCATCACGGCAGGGAAGGGGGGCGTGGATAGCTGCAGGAGGAGGGACCCTCGGGAATTGATAGAAGGGTGTTACAATGAATCACCAGAGAGAGAAAAGAATGCAAGGGGTTTCTTCTACCGATCTGTTGTTGTTCATTGTAGACGGCGTGTGAGGAGGGAGAAGAAATCTTTGAATGGGCGTATTGAAGCCAGACGAGCAAAGTGTGGCCAGTTAAGTTCCCCAGTCATGTTAGGCTGGGAGACAGAAAGGCTACCTTGTCGTGCAGAGAAGCTGATGAGAGTTAAGTTGTTTAACAGTTGTCACGGGAGACCAAGATTGTGTGAGGAGAAGCTCTGCTTATTAGCCGGGAGTCTGTGAGGAACGGAGACAGTAGTTCTATGTATGCCCTGAGAGGAAAACGCATCGAGCGCCACGCTATATAAAAAGCCGGAGTGAATCTGAGCTGACTGAAACTAGCGGGGCATACTGCAGTGACTGCTGGAGTAACACGATTGCCAGCGAACTGTGAAAGCATCCTCTCGGGCTGAACTTTCGGAAATTGACCTGATAGAAAGCAACGGGCATAACGCAGTCTGTGGGAAAACTTATGCTCCCGCAAAACGAAAGGAAAGTGACATGAAAGAGTATCTTGCTTCATGTCGTATAGATCCACGAAGGGAGGCACTGAAACTTTAACCCGTAATGCTAATAGAAGAAAACTGACCCGCTCACTCACAAACCCATATCAAATAGGCTGTCATTTATACAAGGTAAAGATGAACTGACACAGCTGAGGCAATTGGGGTTTGAAAGCACTTCCAGGGAACGACATGAGTAAATATTATGGTTCACGAAGGCTGGACGAAATAACTGTATACGTTTCTATCAGGAGCTACACAAACATATGAGAACTTTTTTCGGTAGGGGAAACCCAGTCTCCTGCTCACAGTGGATTCCACCTTCTGAACTAGTCTTCCCTTAAAGGATTCATGAATACTTGTTTGTTCTATTTATATTACTGAACTTCCAGCCCATCTCAGAACCATCACTTTAGCTCGCAAAGTACTGGAAAGAAAAGAAATAGTATCTCATGAGAAAACTAACAACAGTGACTTGTCATTATTAATTCACCCAGAGATTTTTACAGAGCCCCATTCCAAGACCATCCTTACCTGGAGACAGTTGCCACGGATGCTTCCTTGGAAGTTTGGGGAGCTCACACCGGGCAGTTGCACGCCAGAGGTCTCTGGCTGCCAGAAGAAAAGACACTTCACATCAATTACACGGAGCCCAGGGCCGTCTTCTGGGCCCTCAAGTCTTTCCTGCCATCTCTGAGGGGCAAGGTGGTGAGGATCTTCACGGACAACACCACCACCACCATGTTCTACATCCGGAAACAGGGCAGGACGCGCTCTCCGGTGCTCTCCAGGACATGTTTCTCGTCCATTTTCAACCGGCTGGCACCAAGAACACCATTGCAAACTCTTAGCAGGGAGCTTCATTCTTGACACGAGGGGGAACTTTGCCAGGACCAGGTGAATATTCTATTCCACAAATGGGGTTAGCCCCAGATCGAACTCTTTGCGATGGTGGCGAACTCCAAGCGCCAGAGGTTCGCCAGCAGCGTTCCGCAGCCGAGGAATATGGGGGATGCTTTCTCGTTCCTGTGGGAGGGACTTTTCCTATAGAGTTATCAATGCACTCAGATTATGACACTGTAACATAATACTTCGCTCCAGTGTGGCCGTGACAAATCTGGTACCCAGACCTGCTGTATCTGTCAGCAGCCCCGTCTTTCAGGCTGCCAATAATGCACAATCTTCTTGCCAGAGAGGGAGGGCGATTCTACATCACAAACCGGCATCGCTGAACATCAGGGCCTGGCTCATGCAGCCCTAGAATTTGGACATTACTCTTTGCCTGCGGAATGTAGGGAAATCCTGGCCAACGCCAGAGCCTCTTCAACGTTGACTTGTTACAGCCATAGGTGGAAGAATTTCTCTGTGAGTTGCCGGGCTTTAAAGATTATTCCTCTGCGTGTTACAGCCCTACAGCTCCTACCATACCGGCTTTCCTTGGCCACGCCTGGTCTGGCTCACGCATCAATCAAGGTTCCCTTGGCTGCCATATCCCATTACACCAGGACTCCTGGTAGGCCTTCCCTGTGGTCACACAGACTTGTCAAGGAGATCCTCAAGGGCCTCTTCAGGACTTTTCCTCTAGTTAAGGCTCCTGCCCAGGCTTGGGAACTTAATGTGGTCTTGGCTAAGCTCATGGGGGCTCCCTTTGAGCTAATGCATCAGGCCATGCTCAAATATTTCTCATGGAAGACCGCGTTTCTCATGGCAATTACTTCGGCCAGACGGATTAGGGAGATCCAGACGCTGTCCTGCAAACAGCCATACTTGTCCTTCCATGCTACTAAGAATGTACCTTTGGTGTTGCCTGTCTTCTTCCCGAATCCGTCGTCGCTAGCGGAAAGGACCTTGCATTTGCTGGACAATGCTTGTGCCTTGTAGTTCTATGTGGTACGCACAAAGGCTTTTCGGAAGACTTCTAAGTTGTTTGTCAACTTTGGACCTGTGTATCACAGAAGAACAAGTTACTTCTTACCTTGTAACGGTCTTTCGATGGGATGTTCCTCCGACGTAATCCTTATCTTTGATAGATCATCTCCCAGCTTGCTGGCCTCGGAATTTTTTTTTCAGTAGAGAGCGCTGTGCGTCGCCATCCCTCGAGCCGATGTCCCTCGACGGCCTCCGTATCGGCGCCGACGTCACCACGCGTATAAATAGACTCGTGCAGCGTCAGTTGCTCAATTCCGTTTTGACGTTAACAGTTGTTTTACATGGATTGGTTATTGACCTTGAAGGAGCGTAAGCTGCAACCACAAGGGAAGTATTACTGCGGGGATGGATGGGAGGGGCGATAAGGAATATGTTGGAGGAACATCCCATCGAAAGAACGTTACAAGGTAAGAAGTAACTTGTTCTTCGAAGGGATTGTGTCCTCCGACGTATTCCTTATCTTTGATAGACTCCCATAGCAGTGGTGTGCAAGTAAAACGCCATGTTTCCTTTTAGGAATGAACCAAATGTAATACGGCTTTGCCAAACCTAGTCTCTTGACTAGAGGAGGAATCCAGGTTGTAAAATCTTGTGAAGGTATGTGCGGACGACCATGTGCAGCCGCACATATGTCTCGAACCGGAACCCCTCTTTGGAGGGCCGAGGAGGCTGAGATACCCCTGGTTGAATGAGCCCTAAGATTTTGAGGAGGCTCTTTCCCTGCTAGTTTGTAACATTCCAGGATGGCCAAAATAATCCATCTGGAAATGGTTTGTTTTGTTACCGGTAGTCCTAATTTGTGCCCTGAGTAACCTACGAACAGTTGGTCTGCTTGCCTAATCCTAGCAAGTCTGCTGATGTAAAAGCTTAAAGCCCGCTTTGGGTCCAGCCTATATAGCCTTTCTTCCTCTTTCCCCGGATGGGGAGGCGGATAGAATGAAGGTAAGGTAATTTTCTGAGTGATGTGGAATTCAGAAACCACCTTTGGGAGGAAATTAGGCTTCACCTGTAGGACAACTTTGTCTTTGTGAAAAATTATATGAGGGGGTTTACAAGATAGAGCTTGTAATTCGCTCACCCTTCTAGCAGATGTTAAAGCCACTAATAAGACAGTTTTAAGGATAAGAAATCTTAGCGAACAAGAGTGGAGTGGTTCGAAAGAAGTACCCATCAGGAAATTTAAGACTAAATTTAAGTCCCATAAAGGAACCTGGAAAGGTCTTGGAGGGTAGACATTAGTTAATCCCTTTAGAAATTGTATTACTAAGGGTAATTTGAAATACAAAGGCTCCTCTGCAGTGCGCTTGAAGATCGATAGCGCTGCGAGATAGCCCTTGATAGTGCCAACTTGAAGAACTGAATTTGCAAAGAAGAGTAGAAAGGATTACACTGTTGGTGTACCACATGAAAAGGGGTCTATATTCTCTTCTGTACACCAGCTGCAAAATTTGTTCCAACGGCAGCGGTAAAAAGACTTTGTTGCTGGCCTTCTGGCCGAAAGCAACACTTCCATGACATCATCAGGGAGGTCCCAATCCTTGTATCTCAACCTTTCAGAAGACAGGCGTGAAGGTTGAGGGTTCTGATGTCTGGATGGAGAACCTGACCTCCCTTCTGTGAGAGAAGATTCTCCTGGAGTGGAAGACGAATTGGAGGGCAGATGGACATGTCCAGAAGGTCCGGGTACCACGATCGCTGATGGTGAAGTCATTGGTATGGGCTCCCCACCCCGTGAGTGAGGCATCTGTGACTACTGTTATCTCGGGCCATGGTTGCCAAAACAGTTCCCCCTTCAAGATGTTTTTCTGGCAGGTCCACCACTGAAGGTCTCGAGCCACCTTGTCCGGAATCTGAAGGAGGTCTGTCATTCTCCCTGAGAATTGCGACCACTGAGTTCTTAGTGCCCACTGAAGAGATTTCATTCTCAGGTGAGCCTCTGGCACAAGGAAGATGCAGGATGCCATGAGGCCTAGCAACCTCAAAAAGTCGAAGGCTGGGAGACGTTGGGCATTTTGAAACTTGGTGACCATCTGCAGAATATCTTGAGCCCTCACCTCTGGTGGCGAGGCTTTTCCCAGGGAAGTGTCCAGGACCGCTCCAATGAACTGGAGTCTCTGTGATGGTATCATCTGTGACTTCTTTAAATTGAGGGAGAAGCCCAGTTTGTGAAGTAAGTGGCAGACATAATCTAGCTGGATCTGAGCTTGTTCCGAAGATACAGCTCTGATCAGCCAATCGTCCAGGTAGGGGTAGACGTGGATCCCTTCCCTCCTTAGACTTGCAGCCACTACCGACATTAGCTTGGTGAAGACCCTCGGGCGGAGGTCAGCCCAAATGGCAGAACTCGAAATTGATGATGAGAGCCGCCAATTGCGAACCTCAGGTATTTCCTGTGTTTGAGATGGATTGGCACATGGAAATAAGCATCCTGGAGGTCCAGAGATACCAGCCAGTCCTGGAGCTGGAGAGCCTGACGGATCTGAGAGAGAGTTACCATCTTGAACTTGTCCTTCCTGAGGAACTTGTTCAATTCTCGTAAGTCCAAGATAGGTCTCAGTCCTCCGTCTTTCTTCGGTATGAGAAAGTAGGGGGGAGTACCAGCCCTTGTTCCTCTCCGCTACAGGTACCGGTTCTATGGCACCTTTCTCTAGCAGGTCTATAATTTCCTGCAAGAGGAGCGGATCTGGAACTTTCAGAGAGCTGTTCCCCGGTGGATGACTCTGAGGGATGCGTAGAAAAGGCAGGCAGTAACCTTGGGCAACTGTCTCCAATGCCCAAGCATCTGACGTGAAAGCCTGCCATTCTGTCAGATGTTGAGTTAACCTGCCCCCTACTGGTGTTTTGTGAAGAGAGTCCTCAGAGTGGTTTGGAGGCGGTTGATGCAGATGCCGAGGGTAAAGAGGCACCTGCTGCTGCTGCGGCTTTTGTATTTTTACCCCGTCCACCTCGGGTGAATTTTTTCTGACCCCTTTGAACCGGCTGTCCTCTGCCTTTTCCAAATGCGGAATAAAAGCGAAAGGACTTACCTCTCCAAGAGGTTCCTGAGGGGCGATATGGTGTCTGACGGATTGCAGCTCCTAGGTATTTTGCTGCTGCCTTTGATGATTGTAGTTTTTCTAAACTGTCATCCGCCTTCTTACCAAACAAAGAAGAGCCGTCAAAGGGCATATTCAAGAGTCTGCTTTGCACATCTGGAGCAAAACCAGACTTTCGCAACCAAGCAAATCTCTGGGTTGTTGTACTTGCCGCCATGGCCCTGCTGATGATGTCAGCAGAATCGATGCCAGTTTAAAGGGATTTGCACGTAGCGTCTTTACCATCCTTGATGATGTTTAGGAATGCTTCCCTTTCTTCTCCCTCCGGGAGGCAGTCAGCCGCTGATGAAGCACACTCCCAAAGTGTGTGGCCGAACCTTGCGAGCGTACAAGTAGCATTGATGGATTTCAACGCCATGTTACATGCGGAAAATACTTTTTTGGCCATAGAGTAATTTCTCTTATCATCCCTATCCTGTGGAACAGAAGGGTAAGCCGATTTACTACCTGCTGAAGTAGCTGCCTGAACAACCAGACTCTCCGGAGTTGGGTGTTTGGATAAATATTCAGGGTCAGCAGAAGACAGCCTATATTTAGCTGATATTTTTTTGTTAACTGCCGGTATTACCTCAGGTGTTTCCCAGTTTGCCAATATTCTCCTTTGTAATGCCGCATGAAATGGCACCACAGGATCCTCCTGTGGACCTTTGACCAAGATGTCTGTGAGGTTGTCTTGCTGAAAAGCAGGTGAGGGTGTGGACCACCCCATAACCTCTATTATCCTTGCCATCAAGGTTCTAGAAGGGGTTTCAGCATGTTCCCCTGGGTCTGGTGTGGCAAATTCCACTTCTGGTGAAGTGTCCAACCCACTTGCTTCCTGTAGATTCATGGAGGTCTTTCAACCTACCTTCCTTAGAGGTAAATTCCTCTGGTGCAGGAGTTGCAGATCCCTGCAACTCAATAGGTCTTTCCTGATCCGAACCTTCCCCTTCTTCATAAATAGAAGATAAGACTCTGGAGTGATCAGGTCTTGAAAATGGTATAAATCCCATTTCCAGAGCAGAAGGAGCCAAATTTGTCATGATTGGCTGAGAAAAGGTTGACGTCGTCGAAGCGGACGTTAAAGGCGTCAAAGCCATCGAAGCCATCGAAAAAGGCATCGAGAAAGGTGGTAGAGGCCTCGATGAACTCGAGAGTATCGGGATTCTACTCAAGGTTGTCGACGACATTCTCTTGCTCGAGGCTCTGGGTATGGCCACTGGCTGTGAGGTGCCCGAGGGTTTATCCTTTCTCGGCGTCGAAGACGGCGTCGACTCGACGGACCTGTGCGTCGAAGAACCCTTCGATAACGGCGTCGACGACGCCGATCTTTGTGTCGAAGGGATCTTCAACGACGGCATCGAAGACGCAACTTTGCCTTTACTCGAGGGTTTGTGACGCTCTCGAGTGGCTTCTTTCGCTGGGTACTGTGACTCGCGGCTTTTTGATTTTTCGGGTCTTTCACCCAGGGTATCACCCTCAGCAGTCTTCGAGGGGGTCAAGGCCGCTTTCTCGAAGACGCTTAGCATCTTTTTCCTGAATTCCACCTACTCTGCCTGAGAGCTATGTTTTGTGGGGCAGGAGATCCTTTTTGGGGAAACTGAAGAAGATGAAGACGAGGAAGGGGATCTTCAACGTCTCTTTTTTGAATGCTTAGATCTCGAAGAGTGATGGGAACTGCTTCGAGACCTAGAACGAGAATGTCTTTTGTAATGGCGAGGAGACGAATGTCTCGACTCCGTCGAGGAAACTTTCGAAGAAGTTTTAACTGCCTTACCTCTCTCGAACTTCCCCTTACGCTCCTTCAAGGTTTTCGGCATCATGGACATGCAGTCCTCGCACTCCGAACAATGGTGCTTGATTCCCAGGCACCATGAACAGATCCTGTGAGGATCCATCAATGACATTTTCTTTCCACAGTCTCGACATTTTTTGAAGACGGACCGTGGAGTCGTCAGTTCGGGTGAGGAAGCCATCAAGTACGAGTCAGTATTCACGAGGAATAATGATATATTTGACTGAAGAACTGAGCAACGATATTCCGAGGCCCCACGAAGCGCGGAAAAACGGAACTGAGCAACGGACGCTGCGCGAGTCTATTTATACGCGTGTTGACGTCGGCGCCGATACGGAGGCCGTCGAGGGACGTCGACGCGCAGCGCCCTCTACTGAAATTGTTTTTCCGAGGCCAGCAAGCTGGGAGATGATCTATCAAAGATAAGGAATACGTCGGAGGACACAATCCCTTCGAAAGGCCCTGTCTAAGGCTTCCATCTCCAGGTGGCTCTCTGGCTGCATCATGCACTGTCATCGTCTGGCTAACAGACCACTTCCTGGCTAGCCGAGAACCCACTCTACCAGAGCCATTGCTGCAACAATAGCATTCTCTCTGGTGTGCCCCAGCTTGACATTTGCAGGGTTGCTATGTGGAGGTCCACGCACGCCATCACAAGTTTTACTGCATCGAGAGGGATTCCAGTGAGGAGTCTCTGGTCTGGCAAGCGGTGCTACGCAACCTGTTCGCTTGAGGGGCGTCTGTTCCAGGGCTAAGTGTTGTTGCTTATGTTGAGCATTTCCACCTCCCGTGGTTGTGTATTTGTACTGCTGTGTAATCTTTATTCATGAGCATGTGAATCCATGCCAGACCCCATTCTGGAGAAGGTTTGAGTTACTTACCTGTAATTCTTGTTCTCCAGCATGGGTCTGGCATGGATTCACATGCAACCCTCCCTGCTTCCCCTAAGTTCTCTTCTTGGTTCATAATGCCACTTTACGTGCTTACAAAATCTGAAGATGGCCACCAGGGGTGGAACTTAGAGAAGAGGACTGTCATTGGATGGGGGCAGTATGACCCATAGGACAGTGATTGGTTTTGAGGAGAAATACAGGTTTCAAGCAAAAGTGAAACTGTTTTTTTTCTTTTACGGAGGATTCTCAGCCTGACGACGGGGAATATTCATGAGCATGTGAGTACATGCCAGACCCATGCTGGAGAACAGTAGTTACAAGTAAGTAACTTAAACCTTTCTCCTCCTCGTCCCAGTACTTGTGTAAGTGTGGGAGTTGTAGTCCATTGTTTTTACTAATGTGGATCACTTGGGGAATCATGTTTAATGGTTCCAAATAACGAGTCAGTTCTATGTGGAGGACAAATCGAACTGGAAAAGGTAGTCTTTTACCACTTTGACCAGGAATGGAAATTTGGCCTAAAGGGTTTTGAGAAAAGGTTTCTCTAGCTTCCCTAAGGGTGGTATAGATGCATGGTTATGGGCCTTTAGGGTATTGGGTATCGACGAGGTCTTCTTCATGGGCAAATGGGGGGTACCATGTCTCATCCAATGAAATCATGACCTCTCCCCGGCGGCTGTCTCCCCCGATGTGATCCTCCCTCTTATAGCTGGCCGCAGGGTCAGGATCAGGTAGCTGCCGCCGTCCTCTAGCCACATTGGAGGAGGTTACCACCAGGGAATTCGTTATGACTCCATTGGATTCATCACAGGTAACTGATGTCATGCTTGTTGGTTTGTCCTACTAAATATCTTCCCAATGCTGCTGTCACTATTTATCAATGTAACCTGCATGGATTTGTGAGTATGACATTACACGCAAGTGTTAACACCATTTTCTAACCAGTGCCAATTTAGATTATCAGTGTGTTTTCTAATATTGAATGGTAATGCTCCATACATTATTCACAGGAGACGACCAGGCGGAACGAAAGGGGATGGGTTTGACACTTCTTGTAGAAAAAGCTCTGCATTTCCAGGACTTCAAAGCAGCCAATATGCACTGCCAAGAACTTATGGCCACAGGTGAGATATACAAGTTGGTATGCAAGTTGGATGTAGTGTTTTAAGATGTTAACAGATTGCACACAAGAGACTTTTCTTGGCAACAAATTTAATAGAAAATATTGTTACATTATTTTTTTAACTTTCTTTAATGTATTGACTTTTATTGATCCTCGACGAAGATGATCTTCAGGCTGCAGCTCTCACAGGCCTTGAAGAGACTTTTCTTCGTAGCATCATCCATGGTCGAGGTGTTGAGATGTAGGCCCAAGCTTGGGCCTGTTGGCGTCACGGGTTGAAGATCCAAAGATGGATAGAAGATCTTCGCCGACAATGGATGTCCACTGCCGATAGTCACCGCATGACAGTAGACCAAGAAGAGATGGAGATCTTCAGAAAAATGCAAAAAAAAGCCTATGATTTTCAAGGAGTGAAGCAAGAGGACTCTCAACACTAGAAACAGCCAGTACATTCTGAAGATGTCCACCAGGAGTGGAGCTTGGAAGACCAGTGTCATTGGCTGGGGGCAGTATGACCCAAAGGACACTGATAGGCTATAGAGGAGACTAGCAGTTTAAAGCTAAAGTGCATTCTTTTTTTTATTGAAGATTCCCAGCCTGACAACAGAAATATTCATGAGCATGTACATCCATGCAAGACCCATGCTGGAGAACAAGAGTTACATGTAAGTAACGTGTTCCTTCCCATGCCTTATTGTACCCTTTAGCTCCATGGTCTGAAATCAGGGTTCCATCCTTGGCCACTGCGATCCTATCTGGGGAATTCTGGGAAAGCTGATTTTAATTTCTCCTCAAAGGGACATGTTTATTAGTCTCAGAAGTGTCTCCGGAGCCGGTTCCTCTTGTTTCCCCACGTCATGACATATTGCTTCAAGCCAGTTAAGCACATCCTTCAGGTAATTAAAGAACCAGGTGCTGCCTATAGTGCAGATTTTTAGCTTGGCCAGAATGAACATCAGGTAGAGAAGACTCCTTGATCTGAGCCCCTTCTTCAGGGTCGAATGATTGTTGTTGCCTTTGTACCTCTTTGGTGAAGTCGGGAAAGGAACAGAAATTTTCTCTGCAGTCTATTTTTCAGAGCACCTTTCAGTCTAGCTATCTGAAGAAGAGCATTTCGGTCCCTGTAGCTGAAAAGACGAGACATTACTAGCCTGAGAGGAGTGCAAGAAACCTTGTCAGCACCCTGTGGGCTCTTTCAATTGAAAAGTTGTCTGAAGACAATTCTTTCCCACCTGTTCTGGTAGCCTGTGTTCCAGATATAACCCCATAGACAAACCTTCAATTTGTTCAGGAAGGGCAACAAATTTCACATTGTTAGAATGCAAGCGGCCCTCTCAGACATTTCTTTTTTACAGCAAGGTTTTTCAGAAGGGGTTAAGAACATTGACTTGAGAGGGTTTTACAGTATCAAGATGAGTTCTTCAGTCTAATGGCTCCTTTCAGAAATGTTCACGGTTCACTTTTTTTTTGTTTTAAAAAAAGTTTTCTTTTATTTTCCTCCAGTGCACTGTGAAAATACATGCTATAACACAACATTACTTGCTTATCCTGCATACATGATGTAGTCTCTCTGTAGGAGTTTTGGGTTACAACACAACTAGCGCCCCTCCCTATCCCAACTGGTAACTATATAAACGATGCATAACCTTTTCCACCCTTCTCTGTCTTTATAGTATCTGCTCTTAGTCTAGCAGTTATTTTGGTTCACTCTGTCAACTTAGGTGACACCTTTTGTTGTGTCCTGGGTGGCCCTGAATAGGTCTTGGATGAGTACTGTCCAGTCTGATATAGTGGCCTCGATGTGCCCACCAGTGGGTGTCCTTTGCAAGACCATTGTTTCAGTCGTCACCCATTTTTGTACATCTTTCCAACAGAGTTCCACATTTGGATCTTTTTGGGACTTCCAGCTCATCGCTGTTCTGCTCTTTGCTAGGACATAAGCTAGGTCTTTCAATTTGTGAATGTGGTTCGCTCTTTTGGACCTTAGGTATACTCCTAACAGACTGCCCAAGGGGGAGCTGATGTCTAGTCTTATATCTGCTCCAGCCCCTTTGTTAGCGATTGCTGCCCAGTAATTCTGTATTTTAGGACAGGAGCAAAACATGTGCACCATCCCCACCTTTTCTAGCCTACACTTTGGACAGTACTGTGTCTCAGCACCCTTACATTTTGAAATATTCTGGGGTGTTAAATATGCTCTTTGTGTGACGAATAACTGTAGGAGTTGCAGTTTTGCATTTCTAGATACTTGTTGGTGGTATGCGAGCAATTTTAACCATGCTGTGTCTGTGAATGGTTCCCCTAAATCTTGTTCCCCCTCCCTTCTTACTTTACCCGCTGGGGCCTGGCGTTGAGTGAGAAGCAGCTTGTATATGCGTGACCCCCCCCTCCTCTACATTTGGTAAGGTTTTGATCATTTTGTTTGGGCTGAGTAGCTCGTCCACTGTGGGACATTTTTTTTTCAGGGCTTTTAGCAGTGTACCATGCATTATGTATTGGCCTTTGTGCAGTCCTGTCCGTTCTGTCAGTGTGTTAAAGTCCATTATTGCACCTTCTAGCAGCAAGTCGTTGACTGTCGCTACTCCATTGGGTTCCCAATATTTACGTATGTTTAAGCATCCTTGCTGGTTGTCTGCTGTTAGTGCCACCAAGGGGATTTGTGGGGAGAACAGGGTTGTCATTTCTAATGTTTTGCAGGTCCTGTCCCATAATTGTTTGCCTACTACTATTATTAGATTCGGAGGGTGTTGTCAGTGCATGGTTTGTATCAACAATATCTCGTTTAAGTAAAAGGGTCTGCTGACGGGCTGTAGCAGTGGGGTGTCTTGTGTCATTTCATCTGACAGCCATCCCATCACAAATTGCAGTTGGCTCACTAAGTAGTATAATTCGAAATTAGGCAGTTTTATCCCCCCTTCTGTTTGTGGTCTTTGTAGAGTGGTTAGGGCGGTTCTGCATCTCCCGTTTTGCCATAAGAACCTTCTGCATGCAGTATCTAATTGTTATATAGGACGTTCGTAAAGTGATGTAACAGTCTCGGCAGAGCTATACTTTTCAATAATGTTGCTATCCCCATCAGTGATGTGGGCAGACGTGTCCAGAAGTCCATTGATTGTATTACCTCTTCAAGTGTTCGCTGTGTGTTATTTGCATGTTCAGTGTGTGGGTCATGATACATGTCTATACGGAGGTATTTGAACGAGTTTGCATTCCAGCATATTGCTAGTTTGGGTTGGTCCTTTGTTTCTCTAAATTTCAGTCCTGCCAGTGGGAACACACACGCTTTTTGCCAGCTGACGGTTATGCCCGAGAGCCTTGCAAATTGATCTAGTATCTCCAATATGTATTGTAAATTCTCTTTGGGTCTCTTTATATGTAGTAACATGCCATCTGCGTACATCGATATCAGATGTCTTGTTCCGTGTATTGTAATGCCCGCTTCACTGTATTCTTGCCTGAGGCATGGGCTCAAGAGCAAGGATGAATAGCATGGGGGACAATGGGCATCCCTGTCTAGTGCTCTTCTCCAGACACCATTGTTCTGAGATATGGTGGCCGGTTTTGACTCTAGCTAGTGGTTCCCTGTATAGAATTTGGATCCATTTGATGCATTTCAGCCCCAGGCCCCAGTGTCTCAAAACACAGAAGAGCCATGGCCATTTGATTGAGGCGAACGCCTTTATGGCGTCCATGGAGGCTACCACGCATATCTATGATGTGGTAGAGCCTACGTAGGTTCCATGCTCTGTTCCTTCCAGGTACATAACCGGTTTGATCTTGGTGGATCAATTCTGTTACTATCTTTTTGAGTCTGTTGGCCAGCAGTGTCGTGAGTATTTTACTATCTTGGTTAAGTAAGGACAGTGGACTGTATGAGCTGCACTCTGTGGATGGTTGGTTCTGTTTCGGGAGGGTTATTAGTATGGATTATTTTAGGGATGTGGGGAAAGCACCACGTTTGTACGCTTCGTTTAACATATCTAGCAGTGGACGTGCTATTTGCTCTGCAAATTCTTTATAAAACTCGCCCCGTAGCCCATTTGTTGTGGCCGTATTGCCGGACGGCAGGCTTCTGATTGTGGCGATTAGTAGTTCTTTAGTTATATGGGCCTCCAGTTCTGTGGCCTGTGTGTCTTTTAAGCGGGGCAGATTGATCAGTGCTAGTGCCTCTACTAATTCCGAGGGTTGTGTCTCAATATTCACTGTACATGGAGTTATAGTATTCGAAGAATGTTTTGTTTATCTCTACTTGTGTAGTGCGCAAGACTTTCACCTGTCCTAGTTTATTGATGTACCTGTCTTTTACCCTCCTCCACATCCCTCAAAAGAGGAAGAGTGGTTCCACTGCCTTGACCCCAAGAGAGCGTTAAGCTTTCGTTTTACTTGCATATCTGAGTTTAGGAAATTAGACCAGTTGTTTGTGGCCCATTCCTTGTCTAGAAAAGAAACTTAGGTCATGGGATTTGTGCCGCCTATTTATTCCAATGTCGACGTCCCTTTCGGATCCGATGCCGAGCAGTGTCGAGCTATATCGACTCAATGCTGTACGGTGTCCCCTGGTGATCAAACAAAATAAGAAATTGTGCTGTTGCTGCAGAATTCCTCTGATATAATATGATATGGCATTTATAACGCGCATATACGCAAGTGTTTCAAGGCGCGACGAGGCAAGGTAGGGGGAACAAAGGGAGGACAGACAACGATCCTACTAGGCCAGGTGTCATTTAGATTGCACAAGTGCATGGGATGGGGGAAGGGGGAGGGACAGTGCAGTACATGGGAATAGAATAATAATAAGTATAAGTAACGGCCAGCAGGTGGCAAGTGCTGGTAGTGGGACTGTAGGGATACAGAAACAGTCCCCAAGTGCGGGGGTTGCCAGGCAGGCAGTGCAGGTTTGTGTGACTGGCGGTAGAGGGACCAGGGCCCGAGATCAGAGGGTGGCCAGGTAACCAGTGCTGTTACAGTTTCAGCCAGGAGGTCAGCAGGGGGAGGAGGAGAAAAAGCAGAAGCAAAGAGAAAGGTTTTGAGGTGGTTCCGGAACCGGAGATGGTTCTCCTCAAGTTTCAGGGAGGCAGGGAGGCTGTTCCAGAGGGAGGCCCCAGCCGAACAAAGAGATCTACCACCAACTCGTTGCTTGGCGAAGCGACTGACCCTGAGGGAGTTGGAGGCGGATGAGCGAAGAGCTCGAGAAGGAAGATATTTAGGAAGAGAGAGTTGAAGGTATTGAGGCCCCAGGCCGAAGAAGGACTTGTGGACAATGCAAAGGGTTTTGAACTTAATCCTCGCAGCCACTGGGAGCCAGTGCAGAGATTTCAGTCCTGGAGAGATACCATCCCAGGGCTTGAGGCCAAGGACAAGTCTCACAGTCCGGTTCTGGAGGAATTGCAGAGGGTGGAGCGTAGAGGCAGGCAGATTTAGAAAGAGGCTGTTGCAATAGTCCAGCCTAGAGAGAACAAGAGCTCTGCAGACCGTGAGCTTCTGGGGGAAGGAGAGGAAAGGAAGAATACCTCTGACGAGGTGCAGCTGGTAGTGTGACTTCTTAGAGACGTCAGAGATGTGAGAAAAGAAGGAGAGTGTGGAGTCAAAGGTGTCCCCGAGGTTTTTAGCCTCGCAGGTGGGAGCAGGAAGGGGGCCAAGAGAGGCCGGCCAGAGAGCGACAGGAAAGGAGGGAGCGGGTGTGCAGATGAGGAGAATCTCAGTTTCACTGGCATTAAGGCAGAGGTCATTGGCGGCACACCACAACTGGATAGCAGAGAGACAGTTAGAGATGAGAGACTGAGAAGAGGTGGCAAAGGTAGCCTGAACATGAGCCAAGTGTCATCCGCATAGCACTGAAAGTTGGGGCAGAGAGCGGCAATGAGGAATCCTTGGGAGGAATAGCCATCAGATCGGACATAACCAGAGGCAAGTAATTTGTTCTTTCATCACCTCTAAAATCCTAAAAAGCCATGTTCCATAATGGGCCTTAACAAGTTTTCTAAATTTAAATGTGTTTTGGTCAAACGTAATTCTTTTGGCAGGGCATTTCATAGTTTTGCTGCACCCCCTGAGAATGGTCGATTCATTGAAAAAGAAAGTCCAAAACTTGGCACTTCCAGATATAGGGATTGTCGACTGCATATAATTTGTTAAATAGATATTCAGGAACCTTAAAATAAAGGGCTATGTATACCACACATCAACTTAAACGTGCATCTTTGTTCAATGGGTAGCCAATGAAACTCCTGCAAGATTGGTGAAATACGGTCAAACGTCTTAGCTCCATATACCAATCTTCCCGCAGTATTAAAACAGATCTCAAAGGGGCAAGAGACAGTTTTGGTACCCCATGAGAGCAGAATTTCCAAACTATTTGTCAGAGGACCAGTGCTTGGATTAATGTGCAAAAATGGGAAATTGTCACTTTACTGTGCTCAACAAAAGTAGATGGAAATTTGCTGCTTTGACCTGGCAATTTATCTGCGGAATCAGGTAGCATTGCAAATTTTGATTTTACTGTGGGAGTACACTGTCTAGAGCTCCTGAAATATTTGCTTTCTGGAAGATTTCAATCATTGATGAATCGGGTTTACCATGTGAAAGCACTAGGTTACTCTGTTTTATCTAGTTTTAAATGTTGAAGCCATCAAACTCTTAATATCATGGAGACGCTTGGTTAGATGCTGCAAGTCTCCATTTGCCAAAATGTTCAGATACAAATGTGTATCGTCTGCATCTTTATGTATTGATATTTTATGTTTTGATATCAAATCACTTAACGGCTCCATATATAAAATATAAAATAAAAAGAACCTGTGATCCCCAAAAGGCTTCGGATAAGGTGCTAAATGTTCAGTTTCAATTATTTGTCTCCAATTTGTCTGGTAGGACTGAATCCATTTTAAAACGAGTCCTCTAATGGCCATTCCTTGTGATAATATCTTCAGGAGGCTCTCATGGTAGATGGTATCAAATGCTACCGTTCGATCAAGCAGCACCAATACACATGAGCCTTGACTGGCTAGTGACTTTAATATGTCATCTAAAATCTGGATGGTTGCCTTTTCAATACTATCAATGGCTTAAAAGCCTGAGTGAAATATTCTTAGCAAATTTAGCTTTTTATCCAGTCGTTTAATTGTAGGGCTACTACTCGCTCCAAAAATTTACTAAGAAATGGGATAGATGTGACTGGTCGGTAATTAGACATCCACGTTCACTTTTGTTTAGCAAAGGGCATACATGACACATCCTTGTGTCAAGAAAAGATGGAACACTTGTAACAAGTATGGTGCAAAAACTGAAAAAAGCTCTTTTTACCCTTCTTGCTGGACCAAGGATCGTGAGCAAAGAAAGTATGTTTTAAACTGGACATAACGTTAAAAACAGATTCCAGATCAATAAAGGTAAATAATTCCCATACAAATGGTGTTTTACAAACCTAGGACCCAGTTGCTAGTGGTAAGGGGACAATTTCATCTTGTATTTTTGACATTTTCTCTGAAAAAGCATTTGGCAAATTGTTACATTTCAATTTTATCAGCTGAGGTGGCTTTCAATTATTTGGGTTTTTTATTCTTTCCACCTCAGCGCTGTGTATTGACCATGAGACAAAATGACAGCACTGTGCAAAAAACATATATACCTGAGGGGAGCAGGAGGTGGGCGGGTGCTGCTGAGGTGCAGCGAAGATGACGGCTTGAGCTCGTAGCTCTGGCAGAATCCTTTTTACGAAATCAATCCTTCTAAGTACCGGCTCGCAAGTCCAAATTCAGCGGTGCTGTTCGGAGGGTGTGCTGCTCCTGTGGTCCGAGAAATCAAGCATCCAGCTGACCCGCTGACCTGCCTGAGGAATTGCAGCGGATTGTGAGGAGGAGGTAGGGCCGTGCCTGCAACATCACTGTGACCCGGGAGCCGCAGTCTAGTGGGCATCCGGCATACACTGAAGGCGGAGGGCAATGGAAGCCTGGCACGTGTTGAGGCCGTTCCTTACCCTGCACATCTTGGGACGGGGAGGCTGCAGATTTTCAGTGCCGTGACGCTGCTCCTTAGCAGACTGTCTGCCTTGGTCTTGGCCTGCGGCAGCTTTCTTGCCACGTCCAGGCCGTGGGACGCTTAATTGCTGCTGTGCTAAGCCTTCAGGCTTGAAAATTAGGCCCGGGGGAGCGGCTGGCTCTGCGATTTATATAGTACAGATCCGGCATCACTGCTTCCCAGTAAAAAGGGAGCACACTTGCTGCACTGCTGATCAGAAGCAGGAATGTTGTGTTGGGGCTCACATTTGAGGAGCAGTAAGCAGTGAGGCACCCACTAGTGCAGCATCAGAAAGGGTTGTATGAGTGCATAAGGTGCCTCTGAAGGAAATCCTGCAATCTTGATTCGGTGTGCCTGGTGGTTCTATGGGGTTTGACCCTTGCGTTACATGCCGAGCTGGACCTTGTTAGGCATTCTTGATCACATTGCCTCTGGAGTGGGGGGTGCGGCCCGCTGACGCCCAGTCCCCACAGGTTTTTGCAGTGTTGGTCAATGCTGGCTGTCCCAGGGGTTTTGATTGACTGATATTTGGAATTGAGCATTCCTGGGCACCGCTAGTGGATGGGTCCTGCGCTGACTGCCCTGCTAAGCCCCTTTCCACTCTCACTGCGGTGTGGCCCCCAGAGTGGCGTTTGAGAGTCATCTAGTACCTGGTCTACGGAATCCGGATGAAACACACTATTGTTGGTGCAGGCTGTCCCTGAACTCTGACCTGGATGCCCTTCGGTTTTGGGCGGTGACTGGAGGTTTAGCGCATCTATTGGATCCCTCGGCCATGGAGTCTGAATCCTGCATCAGGTGGAGTGACCTGGCCACTGGCGTCGGCCTTCACACCATGCGTCGATCAGTGGAGACAGAGTTGGCTGGTGTAGTGAAGGGGGTCCACCGCTGACAGTGGTATACATCAAGTGAGGCATTTTGATTGATTAGCTGCACGATGATGGAGGTGGCGGGAACCGAGAAGGGACCTATGGATTCATATACGAACACCCCTGCGAAGACCCCTAGGACGGAGGAGTCTAAGGGTGACAGAGCTCACTGCGCACCAAAGGGAGGTTCCGGGAAGACCAGTTACTGGCAGCGATGCAAAGCGGATTTCTTTGTTAACATCAAATTGGATGACATTGTGGCAAACATCAGCTCCCTGAAATCTAAGCTGGATAAGGAGAGTGGTCGGATAACGGAAGCAGAATCAAGAATAGGCGAGGTGGAAGATAAGGTGAGACAGCATGACCGGGCCATAATTAGGCTGAAGGCCATACTGGCATCGGTTCGAGTCAAGCAGGGTTTACGGTCCATTCTCCCAGAGGGATCACAGCCTTATCGGCTCTATAAATTGGAGTACTGGCTAGAGACATTTGCTACGCAGCAACATGGTCTTCTCTGCACATTTCTGGACTTGGCACGAGGGGCGATGCATGCTTTGGTAGGTCGGTCTCCAGAGTTTCTTGGCATGACATCCAACCCTCCACCAGCATACAAACTGCTTTAGGAGTATATCAAGATGAGGAATTTGTCAGAGAATGCAATCCATTGACAAGCATCAAGGGCATCCATTTAGAAATGCATCACTATCTTAGTGATAATTCAGCCTGTTACAAGCAGATGTTCTTATTAAGCATTTTATTGCCAAATTCACTGTAGAAAAGTGCCAATTGGCCTTCCAGCTATGGAGGGGTAGATTGCCTCTCTCCATACCCTAGATGACCAAGGAGTGGACTCCTGTCACAGGTTCCACTGTGTTTGGTCCGGAAAAGTCTTTTAACTTAAGGGCTTCACGCCCAATACAAGTCAATGGGGATAGGGCTGCCTAAAGAGATATAAGCTCTATTCACCACCAGATTTTTACTTGCAATATCACGGAGACCACAACAGAGGGAATCTGTTGAGACAGCGAGAATCACTTTAGGCTTAGCTGTAGGTTGCAAACAGCCTTGCAGGTGTAAGGCTTGGAGCAACTGTTAGGTTAAGCTCAGACAGAGACCCTAGGACAGAGTGACGACATCTCAAATTTGATTCCAGCATCACAGGACAACCCCTCAGGAGCATATGTTGGTGTTAGCCAGGACAGGGTTGTCAGAATCTCATTTTACCTTAGCATTGTAAGGCTACTGTGGTTGGCGAGGCTGGCATCCTACCCCCTGAGTAGCCACCATGACCCAGGGATGTAGACCAGTTCTTGGCTCTACCCAGAAGGTGCAGAGCCAGATATTTATTTATTTGAATTTATAGAGCGCACTACGAGCCCAAAGGCATCGAGGCAGCGATATATTGTGGTGAAAACCCCTATTCAGGGGGAAAGAAACACAAAGGGGAAATGAAGAGGAGCTCACAAGAGACAAGGTAAGGCAGTAGAAACGGCAACAGAGGAAATGCAAGCAAAGCACAGCAGGCGAAGAAAAGTCACCAGACAGCGTCCTTCACCGGAAAGAAGTTGTGACACGCTGAGCTGTGGTTGGAGCCAGTAATAAGGGATTACGGAGTCCGTCTTCATTTCTGGAAACATGACATCAGCACACACAAGTGTGTTTGGACGTAATGTGAGCCTCCATGTTGAAGTGGCCCACGTAGGCCCCAACGCCGCCATAGCGACCTGGGTCTACCCCTGCGGTTGCGATGGAACATCATGACACAGGCCCACAGGAGAAGGGGGTCAGGCTTGAGTTCCAGTTTGCTCTTCATCATGATGAGATGCTGCATCAGCAGGGTGGTGAGGTCCCAGCTGAGCTCCAAAAAGACCAGTAAAGTGTTAAGCAATGAGGCAGTATGGAGTAAGTTCAGTGCAAAGCTTCAATCCAGTTTGTCAGGTGCAGGCCCAATGTTCACCCAGCGATGACTCCGACCATGGATGCAGAGAGGGGTTCAGACTGTTTGATCCCAGTAGTCAAGAGGACAAAGGCAGCCGGTTCATGTATTCTCAGTAGATTTAATGGCAAACGAAGGATGGGCTTGGTCAATGCTGTTTGCAGCAGGAGTCTTCCAGCGAGCATTTTGTGGGCTTTAAGCTTTACATGCTTGCATCTTGTGATCACCAACCTCTGGTAGCTCGATGTCCTCTACTTTGATGAATGTTTGAGGTTGGAACCTGCTACATTCAGACATGTAGAGGCTGTCCGGTCAGGGTCAGCCTGCCACCTCACATTCTGCTCAACAAAAGGACACATATACTGGCTGAAGTGTGGATGGGGATCAGACAGACCCAAATCTTCCAACATGAGGCTAACAAAGATGGCATAAAGAACAGGTCTTGTGCCAATACAAATATTTTTTAAAAAAAAGATACAGCCATTTTGAGTATAAGATATTTGAAAAACCTTTTTGCTGTTAAAAAATACAGGTGAACGGCTGTGCACTGGAAAATGAGGAAAAAGGATTAACTGATGCCAGCCTTTTTAGTACTCATAACAAAAGTAACTGGGATGTTACTAAAAAATGTATAAAAGGACATTGTGGCCCTATAGCATTCCAATGCATGTAGCTTGTGCTGCTTTGTTAAAATAAAGGTTAAAATCAAAGGGAGTCTCATTTCCTGAACTGGTTACCATAGGGGCTGATAAGTGTACCTCAAACGGATGAGAGAAGCAGATACGTCAAAAGGGCACCCCTCAACACAAAAATCAGTATACATATAGACAAGAATCCCATATGCTGATTGACTCCATTGAAGTCAATGGAGGAACATTGCAAAAAGGAAAACTGTCCTGAGTCTCGCCCCAGACTAGAGACAGGGGTATCTTATCCACGCTTGAATATTTGTCTTGTTCTAGTGGGATATACTTCATGGACAGAACATTAGCATTGTACTGTTTGGAATGTGGCCTATGTTCTATGGTGAAATCAAAGACTTGAAGGATTGTGGACCTCCTGAGCAAGGATTCTCTACCTTCATGTTAATTAGCCATTTTAGGGACATGTGCACAGTCTGGATCTTGAAGGGTGACCTCACCAGTTAAGGTCTCAATCTGCGTAAAGGCCATCCAGTGGCATTCTTTCTCACAGCAGCCCACCTCAACTATCAACCCCTCAAATGCTTGCTGATGAAATCTACACGGTCTTCCCTGCCTTACTCATTGCATCACAACTGCACCAATAGCTGCCCTAGAAGCAACTGTTTGTACAATGAAAAGTCTTTTGTAGTTAGGGGCCCGAAGAATAGGAGCCTGGCAAAGAGTTGCCTTTCGCTCCTGCAAATCCCTCTTAAACTTCTCTGCATAAGTCACCTTTTCAGGTTTCTTGAGCAAAGTAAGGGCAGTAAGAGGGGCTGCTGCGGTGCAATAGTCAGCCATGAGGTTCCTGTAATTCACAGTTAACCCCAAGAAGGATCTGACCTGGGTTTATGTAGCGGGTGTCTGTCTTGAACAGAGATTGTACCTTGCTGGGCGGAAGCTTAGTTTTACCCTATGCCACTTTATGCACAAGGTAGACTACCGGCACCCGGGCTAGTTTGACACTTGCTGGTCTTCATTAGGTGAGCCTGTTGAAGAGCCTGCAGCACTTTCTGAAGGTGTACTACATGTTCTAATTGACACTTTCCTCCCACAGATTCCTCATATTGTGCAATATCCACCTGACTCAGTGCCTGAAACCTTTACTTAGACACATACTGGCGCTGTGTGGCTCTGACATGCGCTACGTTCTCTTGTTGGCACCATCACAAGCTGGGATGACATCAGCGGTATATAGGATTAGAGCCCATTAGGGCACCATTTTCTCTCAGTTCCTTTCTTCCATGTCAATACTCAAGTAACTTCGAGGTCAGCTGACGATTTTGAAGAAAATATAAAATTTCTCCACCAAAACCAGGCTTCAAAGCCTGTAAGGACTGTTGCCGTTTCATGTCAGTTACAGATCTGCTCTCCTTGGGTCCTTTCTGTCTTGATAAAGAACACAACACAGAGAAGCGTGGCTCCCGACTACGAGTCCTATTGCACCAAGGGCTGGGTGGTCACATTATTTTGGGCCTTCGCTAAGACTACCCCAGAAAAATCATCTAAGGATATGCCGACTAAGATTTCCGTGCTGGCCTATTCTTCTTTGGACCATCCTTCCAGGTCTGAAAAAAGAAAAAAAAGAAATAAGAAAAAGATGACACATTACCACTCTGCAAGTGGTTAGTCTTTCTCCTGACCATATCGTCCTCTTTGAGAGGTAGCACTGGAGGAAGAATCAGAGAGAAAAGTTGAGAACCCTGCTTTTCCTGCTCTGTCTTCCACTCCAGAAGAATGGGAAATGTTTAGAGAGTCCATGTTTCTTATCAGACTCCAGCCAGAGAGAGTAAGAAAATCTCTTCCATTTGGTCATAAAGAGAAAAAAAGGCAAACGCCAATGCTACTACCACATGCCTATGAGCTTGGGCCTGGTTGAAAAACTAAGAAACCAGTGAAGTTCAGTATGGCACCAGTGCCATCAAAGCCAACTACTTTAAAGCCTTTGACTCCGGCTTCACGCCAATGAAAACATTTAACCAATGTTTATTCCCCAAACATGAATTTAGTTTTCAGTCGATACACGGACAGGCATTTAGACAGTACATTGTTTATTATCAATCTGTAAAATGAGACACACGTGGCAAACAGCAATATGTTGAGAGAACGTCTTCCCGCCCTACGGCCCATATCTGTAATACCTACATGTTGTGTCCCTCTCCTCGTTCCTTGCTCCAAATGCTCAATAGAATAATATAAATTGTGCCTCAGGCCCTTACCTTTATCACCCCCTTCTCCGTGTCCCTGCAAACCCCCCTAAATCCCCCTCAAATGTACGCTTCAGGGGCATTCTCCTCCAGTCCATGTACTTATATAGGGATGGCTTATACACCAATTGTGGATACTGCTCACAGTAATTTAAAAAGGGAGACCCCCTTTCTTTATATATTTCGCGAAGGTGTCCCCCAGTAGTGCTGTTAATTTTTCTCCCGCCATCACCTCCCATACTTTGCTCCACCACATGTTTACTACTGGCCCCCTGGATCCTTCCAATGTCCATCTAGGGCTAATTTCTCAGCTGTCAACAGGTGTATGATCAATTTTGCATCTGACTCCCTCAACAGGTACACCCCATCCCCCGTGTCTCCTAGGATAACCACCACTGCGTCCATTGGGAGTTGGATACCCGCTATATCTTTGAGCCTCGCTAGCACCTCTGTCCAGTTATATGTTGCCTACTGGGCACGCCCACCACATATTTAGGCGGGATCCCTCCGTCCCGCAGTTCCTCCAACACAGTCAGGGTTACTGTGAGAAACCTGAGGGTATTCTCACTCCTAAACCCCATGGTTCCTCTTCTCAGGCGGCCAGGGAAAGGCCATCACTCTTGGATCCTGACCCTGGGGGTTGAGAAGCAAGAGAGGATCACCTGGGTGGAGGGTCCTCGAAGATTGGGAGTGGGGGGCCCACAGGCGAGATATGGTATCCCCCTTTCCCTATTGATTACCAACTCAACCCTTCCCTCACCTTTATGGGCTACTGCAAGACCTCTCCCCTCATTTCCCCACATTTAACATTTGAAAGTGCTGGGACGAGGAAGAGGAGATTGAGAGTAATCAACACTGCACCTTCATTTGTCCACTCTGGTACTGGGACGAGGAAGATGTCTGGAGAGTATGCTGAGAGTCAGGCATGTCCCCTTAATGATAGTCAGGCAAACCTAAGGAAGGATCCCCACCTGCAACCTGTTCAGTGGTTGCAGGTGTATAGAATGAGAGCCAGAGAACAGTACGGGGGAAGGAACTGGGAGGCCTGTGTGGGGGGGACTAGCAGGGGACCCTTTTTATGTGGATGCAGCCATGGTGTGACCTGAGGAGGAGCCAGGATGCCAGCAAATACCCCAGAGAACTTGTGGGACCCAAGACAAGCGGGCAATGCCGTTTCCACAGGTGTGGGAGCCTCCACAACAGAGCGAGCAGCAGGAGCTGTGGGCAAACCAGGAAAAGGGAGGATGCCGTCCGCGTCCGGAGAGGTGCAATTTGAATTGCCAGCGTGCAGAAGAAAATACCTGGCATGCGAGCAGGGCTCGGAAATGTTGGCACACCGGCCTGCAAGCATAGAAGAAGTAACGGGAGCCATCGGAATGAGACACAGAGATCTGGTGAGTGTCAGGTAGAGTACTTGGGCACCGGGGCTCTCCTAGCAGACCGTAGATAAGGAACAGTCCTTGAAAGTAAACACAACAAATGCATATTGAATGTTGAACTGAAAAGAACTTTAAATTAAGCATAACAAATGCATGTCAAATACTGAACTGAAGGGAGGTTTGAAATTAAGCATAACGAATGCATGTTCAATACCGAACTGAATCGAAACCTAAAATTAAACATGTTGAATGCATATTGAACACTGAATTGAATGAAACCTTGAAGTTAGACATACTAAATATTGAATGGAACAAACCTTTATGGGAAAAGCAAATATCAGAGGACAGCCAAAGTGCCCATGGGAAAGCAAACTACGGAAAAGGGCGCAAGTGTGAAAGATTGCCATATAAAGGTGGGGTGGGGAACAAAAACAAAAGTGAATGCAGGGCAGCAAGGCCAAAGATGGCAAGGAGTGTGACACGTGATGGCAGAACCAAGAGGCTAAAAAGGTGAAGCCAGAGAAGTGTAAAACCGCACACAAAGCCAAGAGGCCGACAAGGAGGAACTAAGTGAAGGTGACTTGGTACACAGGGGCGCAAGTGCTGAAGAACCTGTGTTGGCTGGGAAAACTAGGGATCCTGGTTGCTCGACCTGTGATGGGTGGACCGTGTGGTCTGACAACTGCGCCTAGACCAGTGAGTCCTAAATGAGGAAATCCAAAGGCATTGTGAAATACACTAAGAAGCACCATTATAAGTGAACTGGTGAGGCAAGCCAGAAGGATGGCCAGGTTGACCTCAAGTTATGTTGAACTTTTGAAAAGACTAAAACAAGTATAAGTGGCAGTTTTAATATCTTGGGGAAGGGAAACCTTGGACTTGAGGAACTGCCTGTGTTGTCTTGAGAAAGAAGCCTCAAGACCCTTTTGTTTTTTAATTATGTTGCTTGGAACTTGTGGAAGGGAACCCCTAGGATTGTTTTGAACTGTGTTGCCTTGAACATGAGAAAGATAATCTTGAAACATTTTATGAAACTTTCTTGCACTTGGCGGAGGGCGGCTGAAAGAACGCTGAGAGCTGGAAGAAGCTCAGAAATTTGAGTTGAGCACCATTTCTTTTTATTATTGATATCCCTACACACTGGTTAGTTTTAGTTGTGAGGGCAAGAATAGGTTTTGGACACAGATGGACTTTTAAGTTGAACTCTTTGACTCAGACGTTCCTTAGTCTCGTTCAGGTAGGGCAATCCCACCTTAGCATATGGCATGTTAGGCCTTCTACCATCCTGACATTTGATTTAATAAAGCATTTCTTGTTTGAATTTTAAGTCTGTTGTCTATGTCTTGCTTCATGATGCCTTCACAGTACTCACACTAATTTTATGTAGCGTTGCCGGGGGTCATATACCATCGAAAACATCCTTTATATGCGTGCTCCCTGTCAGTGATGCATTGTGAGGATATATGCTCCCTCTGTCATACATTGCCCTAAGAATCATCCTTCCCATTCCTTCTCCTAACTTATCATGTATGGGAGTCTATCAGTGACATCGGCTCTATCTAATATTGTATAGAGGTGTGAAATCCTTCTCCTCTGCAGCCTGCTCTCCAGTGTGAGTTCTGGAGGGGGGGCGATGTCGGCCTCGTACCAGCTTCCTTAGTCTGTGAATGTGACATCCAATGCTGTAGTTGTGTGTACTGGACTCTTTCGCCTTCCCCCTTCCCTTGTCGAAGTCTGCCTGACATTTCATAAAGAATTTAAGCACGCCGTCCTTGTATAGTTGCGAGAGGTTAGTCGGGCCCCCTCCGCCCATACTTTGAATGCCTCGTCTTTCATCCCAGCCGAAAAGTCTGGTTTCCCAGGAATTGTGACAGTGGACCCAGACCCCTCTTATGGCTCCACAGCACCCCCACCTTATCCCAGTAATTAAGCGATGTTCTCATGGCGTTTAGCATCCTACCCCGTTCTTCCCTGGCTTATGGGCTCAGGATTGGGAGTATGCGCAGGTCGACCTGGAGTGCCTCCTGTTCTAATTCCATCCGTCCCGGTCTATGAGTGTGTTCTTTCAATCTCAATATTCGGGCTAGCTGGGCAGCCCAGGTGTATCACTTGACATTTGGAACTCCAGTTTGCCCCAACCCCCTCAAGGAACCTTTGTCTCTTCATCACCCGTGCACTGATTCTTTGGCATTTGTTTGCCCATATGAATTTATAGATTTGGCGTTGTAGCCGGGCTATTTCCGTTGCTCCGATTCTGAATTGTATTTGTTTATTTGTAAAGCGCTTATACACAAGTGAAGTGCTTCAAAGTGCTTCAAGTTGGGAAGGGAACAGGGGATATCGTCAACATTCTTATGCTTTGAACATTCTGAATGATCTAACAGCAACAACTAGCATAGAGGGGCAGGGGAGAACATACAAGACAATAAAGGTAGATAGACAATGCGCCTGTGCATGCAGGCAAAGCCTCCTCGGGAGGGGAGATTGAGGAGGACAAGACAGACGGACATGCTAAGCCTAGTACATACATGGTTGTGCAAGTGGAATAGAAATATGTGGCTCCGATACAACAGGATTGATTCTCCGGGGATACTAGTGCTCTGTGTTCACCCCAGCACATGTCACGTGGCAGCAGGCTGTCACCAGTGGGCCAGCGCACCTGAGCCGACCCTGCCGCTGGATAGAGCTTGGTTATCCACTTGGGCCCAGGTGTCACCAGGTCATGCAGTGCTGAACGTCAGAGGTGTCCCCAGTCCGTACCCAGTGTGTTTCCTGATGCACCTGATTCAAGAGTAGAAAGCGGGGAGCTGGATAATACTGTGGGAGGGTGGCGGCATAGTATTTATTAAGCTTGGCGTGCGGTTATGACCTTCTGGTAGCCTTTGTTAAATCCCTCTCCCCAGCCGATGCGTCGGCTGGCCGTAGGATTGCTGGGGCCCTGGGCGCCAGGGCCTCGCTGCGCAGCTCCGGCAGGAGCAAAGGAAGATTTGGACACTCTGGTGCTTAGTGCGCCCAGAACTGCCCTCGCGTACACAACATTCCTCCTTTTTTCCCAGCAAAACATTAACAAACAAACTATCTATTAAACAATGTTCCAAACTGTGCTTTCTGATGCCTCGCGGGCTGGGCTGTTCCCACTCAGTTTTTGAGTCTTTCAGGGGGTCTGGGCGCAGTTCTTAGAGCATACTGTCCACCCCTGGGGGCTATCCCTTGACTCGCATTGGGTAGCTCACCTTCATTGCTTAGCTCTGCCTCCTCTGGTTCGCTCGGCAGTCCTTCCATATCGCCATCTCTGGTCGCTTCTCCTTCCTGGTGGTGATGCTCATCCTCAATTTGCAGATTTTCCTCTTCCGCTGGTTGCTGCTCTCTATCCGTCCACAGGTCTCTTGGTACTGTCTTGAACCATGATGCATTTCTTGTGACCTGTCTTTGTCCCCTTGTGGCTGTTATCATGGTCCCTCGCCTTTGTGTTATGGTCCATGGCACAGAGTCGCATTGGGTGTCCAGCTTTGACTTGGATGGGTTCCTTACCATTATCACCTGATCACCGACTCAGTGATTGGACCTTTTTGCGTGTCTCTTGGTGCTCATATGTTCATTCGCCACAGTCCTCCTTTGTTGAGTTCGTGCCCTGTCATACGTGTCCGTACCCCTGCTTGGGTGGTGTGGGATGGATGAATTGATTATGGTTCCATACATGACGTCCGCCTGTGGTAGCCCCGTGGTGCTGTGGGGTGTCACTCTGTAGTTTCTCAGGAACCTGTATAGGTCCACCCTCCAGGGGCTTGAGTTGACACGGGAAAGGCGCAGTACTTTATTGAGGGTCAGCATGAACCTTTCCACATCTTCGTTAGCCTGGTGGCCATTGCGGCATTATGTGATAGTAGTTAATGTTGAGGTTAACTAGGTACTTATTCAATTCATCGCCATGGAACGGTGGTCCATTGTCACTCCGGATCTGCCGTGGAAGGCCATGGGTGGCGAAAAAAATGTCCATAGCCGGTATTACTGCCTCTGCTTCTGTGGAGGTTACGATCTCAAACCTCTGGGTACCAACAGGGGTCGTTGTTTGCCACTAACAGGTACGTGCCCTCCTGTATCTTGCAGAAATCGACGCTGATTGCGTCCCATCTGGTGGACCCTCGCACTGCTGACAGTATTGGTTTGGGATTCAGCGGGGCCCCAGTGATTTGACATGGAAGGCATGTTGTGATGAGCTGTTCTACTTTTTTGTCGATGCGGGGGAACCATACACAGTGTCTGATCCGGGCCTTGGTCCTTACCATTCCCTGGTGACCTTTGTGCGCTAACGCTATGACTCTGTCTTGCATGCTTGCGGGGATGACTATTCGGGTCCCTCTTAGTATGAGCCCTTCCTCCATGATTGACAGGTCTTGCCTTACTGCGAACATGCCAGCGAGGAACTCTTTGGCTTCGGCAGTGCGATTGTGAATGTTCCGTAGGAAGGATTTCCATTCACCGGAGATGACTGTGTCTTTTACCAGATCACAGCATGGGTCGGCTTGCGTGGCCTCCACAATGTCTTCGATGCCGATGGCTCTTGGTTTCATCGTGTAAACCATGTTGCAGATGTGTTCCTCTGTTTCCTCAGTCACGTGTATCTCCCCTGGCGTGGCTGCTCTTGGGTGCCTGGACAGGAAATCTGCTTGGTTCCTGCTGCCAGGTTGGTATGCCAACTCAAAGTCATACTGTTGTAGGTGTAGTAGCCACTTCCCTATTCTGGCTGGAGGGTGCGATGACGAGCCTGTGAATATGGGGAGGAGTGTTTTGTGGTCCGTTTATGCCTTGAACTTTCGGCCGTACAGGTACAGGTGAAAGTGGCGACAGCCCCACAGCACTGCGATTGCTTCCTTTTCTATATGGGAGTACCGTTGCTCCGTCGGTGTCAAAGCGCAGGAGGCATATGCGATCGGCATCGACTCTCCTGTGGCAGCTACTTGAATTAGGATCGCCCCTAGACCCACTTGGCTGGCATCGACATATAGTTCGGTCGACAATGTGGGATTGTAGTATGCCATGGTGGTGTCGGCCGAGAGTGAGGCTTTGAGTTGTTCGAACGCTTCCTGGCAGGTAGGGCTACAGACCTATTTTGTGCTGGCTTTGGTGAGTTCCCTCAGAGGTTCAGACAACGTGGCCAGGTTAGGGATGAATCTTCCGCAGTATGTTGCCATCCCTAGAAAACTGCGTAACTCTGTTGGTGTGGTTGGGGATGAGGCGGCACGGATGTCCATTACTTTCTGAGGGTCTGCAGAGATGCCTGCCCTGTTGAATGTATATCCGAAGAACGAGATCTCTTCCTTTAGGAACTCACACTTGTCCTTGTGGATTGTTAAGCCTGCACTCTCTAGTCTGCCGAGTAGCATGTTGAGTCGTCTTACGTGCTCTTCCTTGTCATCTGCATAAATGAGAATGTCATCGCTGACATTGAGTACCCCCGGGATGCCACGTATCACCTCCTGGATGGTCTGCTGAAACACTTCGGCTGCAGAGGAAATTCCGAAACGGAGTCGTTTGTATCTGCGCATACCTATGTGGGTGGAGAATGTTGTGATGTACCTGGAGTCCCGGTGGAGTTTCAGTTGGTGGTATCCAGCATTGAGGTCGACTTTTGAGAAGAATTTTGATCCTGTGAGGTCCGCTATAATTTCATCAAGGGTGGGGGTGATGTGTCGCTCCCGCTTTATTGCCTCGTTTGGGAGCCGCATGTCGATGGATATTCTCACCTTGCCCAGTTGTTTGGGTTTCTTGGTTACGACCATGGGTGACACCCACAGTGTTGGTCCTGTCACCTCTTCAATGATGCCCGCTTTCTTGAGTGCATGGAGTTCTTTCTCAACCTGATTTCTTATGTGGAAAGGAGTTCTTCGATGGTGTACTGCTCGCGGTTGAACAGACTCATCAATGTGAAGTTTGATGGACTTTCCTTTTAGGCATCCAATGCCCTTTAGGAGGTTCGGGTATTTCCCGAGAATGCTGTTAATGTCCTGTGTATCTGTCACATCACAGATGAAACGTATGAGTCCCAGGTCCTCTGCCGCGTCTCCACTCAGTAAACACTCAATTCCTGCGTTCACGACGTATATTTTAGACTGCAGTGACTTGTCACCTCTGCTGAGGGTCGTCCAGAATCGTCCTATTATGGGCAGTGGAGTTTTTCACCCATATGCGAACAGCATGTCCGTCGTTTTCAGGATAGGTGGGGGTCGTAGTTTTCTGAATGCGGTCATTGACATGGCGTTTACGGATGCCCTGGTGTCTATAGTCCTCTTCGTTTCTTGGCCTTGGATGGCCACTAGGCATTTCCGTCTTCTCAGTCTTTTCGTAGGCGTGGCGCCTCCGTACTCCAGTGCTGAGACTAGGTATACCTTTTTACCTTTTCTCCATTGCTTGTTTGCTGCTTCTTTTTGAGGTTGTGCATCGTTGTCCCCTTCCTCATCGGTTGACGAGTTGACAGTCTCAACTCGGCGGGCACTGGCTTGTTTCTTCTTTCCTGTGTTCTTGTCTTGAGATGTTTGGGGGTATTGCGGGGGCCCAGATGATCTGCATACTTTTGCATAGTGGTCTTTTCTGCCACATACACCACACGTGGTGCCTTGGGCCGGGCAATTTCGTCTCCCATGGCGAGGTCCTCTGCACCACCCACACTCAGAGGGACCCGGGGTTCTTGGCTGCCACCGGGGGGGTGTTGTTGCCGCTGGCCTCGTCCCTCGTGTATTGGCGGTTCGTGATTTGGGCCACTGTCACCATCGTTAGTGCCGGTTGGAGTTTCTGCAGGGTCGTGCCCATGTGCGCTGCTCTGGCATGTGACAACTCCCTCTGGCGCCCGAGTTCTAAGATTCTGGTCAGGGATATGCCTTTTTCACTTAGCACCATTCTCCTTAGCTTCTCCGAGTGTATCTCATTGATGGTCTGGCATCGGTTTCTTTTTCAACGTCGGCAAATTCGCAGGATATTTCAAGTTTCCGTAGTCTGGTGTGATAGGCGTCAAGTGTCTCGTCCTCGGACTGGATGGTGGTACAGAAAATGAATGTTTCATAGTCTGGGTTTAGCTGGGGCAAAAAATGGGCTGTGAGAGCGTCTTTGGTTTGTTGGTAGACGTCAGAGCCATCTGCTATTGCCAGCGAGTTGAATATGCGTAAAACCTCTTCCCCGACATTGAGTAAAAGGTGTGACCTCATTTTGCGGGATGTGGTAATGTCTTTGCAATCCATGGTCATCTTGAAATTTTGGATCCACAGCTGCCACCGAGGACTGACAGAGGAGGGGTTGTGTATGGGTCGAATGGGCAGAGCGCCAATGACATCCCTCCTTGTGAGTGCGTGTGTGGCGTGGATGGCGAGAGGTTGGCTGCCATTCTCGATTGTGTGCTGGGCCTGGGAGTAGAGAGGCCCGTAGCCATATTCCTGTAAACCTGGTGGCTCTCCCTGCCCACGTGCACTGAAAACCCCTCAACTTTGTGGCCAGTGGATGTCCAAGTTTTCTTTCCTTTCACGTGAGGCGCCTAAACTACTGTGGCAGGCAGCAGGCTGTTGGTTCATCCGGATGTTGGCCAGATTGTGGTGTGCCCCCTGGTACCATGCGCTGGTGAGATGTTCATGTGGAGAATGCTAGAAGGTTCTTCTCCTGCTGTCATCATTCATGTTATTTTTTTTTTGGGTGGGGGATGGGCCCTCCACCGTGCTTCCAAAAATTGTGCCCGTGCTGAGGGCTTGATTAATTGGGCGTCGCGTGTAGCGTTTGATCCCGTTTTCTCATCGCCAGTGTTGAATCCCTCTCCCCAGCCGGTGCATCGGCTGGCCATAGGATTGCTGGGGCCCTGGGCGCCAGGGCCTCGCTGCGCAGCTCCGGCGGGAGCAAAGGAAGACGCGGACACTCTGGTGCGTAGTGCGCCCGGAACTGCCCACGCTTAGTAGGGGCGGGGCTTTTATTTGACCAAGACTTACGTCACAGCGTTGCGGGACGTAAGGCGTACACAACAGCCTTCAGGATTTGTAGGCCAGGTGTTGCCAGAGTAAGGCCCGTAGGTATGGAAGTGCTCCTCTCTGTAACGCTCACCTGATTCCCGTAGAGGCGCCGGTCTTGACTGGGCGTACACCGTATCTTCAAAGGTGATGTGTAACACACGGCTGGCTCTTTGGGCTGGACCTCTGTGCACTGTATGTCTGACCCGAAGGGTAAGATGTCTGCAGATAGAAAATATGGGATTAATGAACTGCGTTATTGAATGTCTCTCTCTTCTTCCCTTTCTCTTCTCCTGTAGAACCCCAAAGGTTAACGCTCTCACCTTAGGTAAGTGAACGCCGTGCTCTCCATCTGCCTCGGGGCAGGGTGCTGTAACCAGTTTCTTCACTGGATAAGGGGAGCAGGCCTCTTGACTTCAGAGGACTGCTGTCCGTCGTTTACTGCACGAACGGTAAGTTTCGAGTAATTCTAATGTCTTTAAAAGTCTTTAGTAATGATGTCTCTTGTTTTGCAGGGTTCCGGCGATGGCGGATGACGGGCTGAAGTGAGTTGAAGATGGAGCCCGTGTGATGAATAGAAGCGCCTGGAAGCACGTAAGTAAGCGCTTGTTGCCTGCTTCACGATGCGCTCTAACTGTCTTTTTATTTTGCAGGTACAAGTTCGGAGCGGCTGCAGGGTGCCGGAATACCCACTGGGTTAGATGTGGAAAGGAGTAATGGCACGTGAGTATTAAAGTTCCCCAATGTCTTTAAACGCACCTTGTTTTGTCTTTCAGATGCGGGATGCAGCGCCGAAGGCCTCCGGAGCGTGCGAAGAGTTGGTAAGCTTTTGTCTTTCAGATGCCGGAATGCAGTGCGAAGACCTCCGGAGCGCACGAAGAGTAGGTAAGCCTTTGTCTTTCAGATGCCGGAATGCAGCGCGAGGCGTTGGTGACAGCCGATGGACCAGGTAAGTGAAGCGCTGTCACTGAAGACCGTAATGCTAACCTGTTCTTTCTTGTCTTTATAGGTGTTGCTGAAGACTGGATTCAGGATGGTAAGCCTTTTTCCTTAGGCCCAGGATCAGATGCAGAAGACACGATGAGCGTTCTGCTGCAGAGGATGCAGAATAACGCAAAGCAAGATTCATCCATCGGGTGTGGTTTAAATAGCCTCCTGTAGTGCTTAGGTGTCTCCTTCCACAGCCACGCCTAGGTAAGAAAAGAGTTCCTGCTTTCCAGAAGAGTTCCAGTGTTCTGAACCTAGGGAGTGGCTCCTGCCCCACCCAACAGGAAAAGTAGTTCCAAACAGAAGAGGATCAGAGGCTCAACTGGCAGGCAAGTAAGCAGCATGGTCTGCTGCAGGTAAGTCCACCCAAGCATTATGAGCCCGGCGCTTCCAGCGCTGGGACTGGGCATATTTATGAGCCTGGTGCCACTGGCGCCAGGACTGGGTCCAAAAGGTCCCAATTGGGACTGGTTGGCACTCGGAACCTGGGTTATGGATCTGCTTCCAAGGGAGTTGGGAAAACCCTGACC
This sequence comes from Ambystoma mexicanum, assembly GCF_040938575.1. Taxonomy (NCBI): domain Eukaryota; kingdom Metazoa; phylum Chordata; class Amphibia; order Caudata; family Ambystomatidae; genus Ambystoma; species Ambystoma mexicanum. Next base: position 412,489,589 of record NC_090927.1, read on the forward strand.
TTTTGGAAGCAGAGATCATGACACTCTCCTGGGGAGCGGCCGCTCCACTCAGCCCCAGCAGGTCTCCACCTCTCAGGGTCAGCGGGCCACTGGGAGCGCAGGGCCAACGGCGTTCCAGGTGTGGGCAGTGTCTCAATGTCTCAGGCTTTAATAGGGGGAGAGAGGGTCTCCGCCTCGCAGCAGCAGTGGGGCCAAAGCAAACAAAGTTGTGCATGAATAGTGTTGGCGCTTCGGGCGCGTTTGTGTTTCAAAGCAGACTCTTAAGTTGTAGGGAGAACCGCGTTGGCACCGTGCATAATGATATGGCTTCCCTACTCAGTGATATGGATCAGCCCGTGGCAGGCAGGGAGGGAGCTAATGTTTGTAGCACCAATTCCCACAGGGCACTAGCATATAATCATAAAGTTAATACAGGGGTCTGTAAACCGGTGGGGGTGTAGCCTTCACGGTCCCGGGGGGGCCCCCAATCACTACATGGGGTCAATGCCGGGCTGGAATGCACATACCGTGTCAGGCAGCGTTGTAGCTGTATATTCGCCGCAGATAATAGCGCCGTGGAACGCCCTGCAGCGTGATCCTCTAATGGGCTGTCAGCCGCTCAACAACAGCAGTGGGGCGGGATCCTGCGATGCAGCAGTCAGGGTCGAAGGGGGCTACCGTTGTCTGTGATGGCTGGATCATGCAGCGCCGCCGTGTTTTCTTGTGCGCCCTGTGGGCCAGTGCACCCGGATCTTCAGCTTCGGGACAGTCCGCTGGGGTCTCGGGTGGCTACTGCCGCAGTGGCAAGCTGAACCCTCGATACCAGCCATGGCCACGTCATGTTCGAGGTGTGAGGATGTCCCGCTGGGATGCCTCTCCATTTCAGGGCCGCAGTGATCGTGTCTGCGTCACTACTGTTGTTCTTCACGCAGTGGGCGCAGACTAGGAAGGCCCATGCTCTCCACCAAAGCGGCCCGCAAATGTCTTTGGGTCGGTCCAATTCCTACGGGCAGTAACACCGTATCCCACTGTTCAGCCTCAGCACGCTGTATTGCCCCTCTAGGGCCGTGGAGCTTTCATGCTACCCGAGGAGGCCATGTGTTTAATGGACGGACACTACCCTGGATGATAGCAGCGGCCACCTGTCTCTACTGAAGCTCAACAGCAAATCCTAATTGGCATATTGGAAAAGCAGCAGCACCTGGGTGACATTGTCCTTTTTCCTCAACACTTGCTGAAACCCAACTACCACCCGAGCTGCTAGATAACCGGAAATTCATTAGTTAAGCCAGCTGCGCTACACCGGAATGAGTCGGCGCACAGCCCCCCATGCAAGGCTGCAAAAGTTGTTGGGATGTTTATAAAGGGGATGTCATCTCTCTGATTGGGAGAGGGATGGGGTGGGGAAGGGAAGTTGGGGTAAAGTTCTTTAAAAAGTGTTCAACATGTCCTTATGTACCAATTATTACCACAGCACACACAGTGACCATATACGCACCCACTTGATATAGAATATGACCCTAGTAAAAAATTACTATATGAATAGCTCAGATGAGGGATGATTTGATATACGACACCACTGCAGTACACTGTCATTATTCGAGCAGCTTAAAGGGGGATTGAACCATTGCACCTAGTAAGATGGAACGTTCGGGGGTTAGGCAACCCGATCAAAATGCGGTCCCTAGAGGTATACCTTGAGCAACATAAAGCACACGTACTGCTCATGCAGGAGGCACACGCACTGGTGCGGTCCTGTGAAGCATTTGCCAAGACCTGGGGCCCGCAACACTTTTACACTATCTACTCGACCCAATACCGGGGAGTCATGACTCTCATACACAAATCCACCCACTAAACACATATTCAGGCCCACACGGACCTGGCTGGATGGTATGTTCTACTGCATGGGAAAATACGTGGGCAAGAGGTCCTACTCCTAAATATATACAGTCCCAACATAGATGACCCAGATTTCTATATGGAGCAACTTGACATACTCAATCAATACCCCCTGATACCGACCCTCTGGGGGGGTGACTTTAATACCCCAATAGACCACAACTTGGATAGATCTGGTGCTCATCCCTGCCAGCCGACCAAAGCCACTCAGGTGCTTCAAGAAGGGCTCAGAGACCTTAGGTTAATGGATGCATGGAGAGTTCTTAACCCGGGGACGCAGCACTATTCATATTATTCCACAGTCCACGATTCCCATTCCTGTATAAATAGATGGCATATCTCTGACACGATGATTGGTAATTTGAGCCGGGCAGAAATACTACCCGGAATGTTCTCTGATCATTCCCGGGTAACATTCAGAATAACCTTGGGGATCGCACCCAACAAAGACAGAGGGTGGAGGCTCAAGCCACAATCCCTGCTGAGCTAGCTAGGCGCATAGACGAGTATTTTGAACTAAATAGGGGCATGGTTGATAGGCAGGCAACACTTTGGGAGGTCTTGAAGGCGTATATCCGAGGTGTAGCCCTGGCCTCTGAGGCCGGTATACTCAAATGTATACGTAGGGACATACAGCGCAGCGAGACCCACTTACATAGACTGGAAGAAGAGCTAACGGCAACACCTTTTAATCACATCCTGCGGGAAATTAAATCTAAGCTAGATAATTTCCGGGAACACAAGGACAGAGAGCTAAAGTTCCTAGATGGCCCCATTCAGGCGACGAGATATGGCGAAAGTGAGGAAACTGGCAGGCTCCTCGCAAGAGTGGTCCATCAATCTTGGGGTAGCCATCATATCCCTGCTATACTAAGTACATCTGGGACATTGGTCCATACTCCAGACGCGGTTAGTCAGGAATTTCACGTGTTTTACACAGAGTTATATGCCAATACTGACACAGTTACTACTATGGAAATAGTTACATGGACAGCCTTCCGCTCACGACCCTGTCTGCGGACACCAGGGTGACCCTAGATAGCCCCATTACCCCCAAAGAGGTCTCCCTCGCCATTGACAAACTGCCCGCTGGCAAAGCCCCCGGCCCGGATGGCTTGACACTTGAATTTTATGAACATTTTAAGCCCTGTCTTTTCCCAGAACTGTTTCCTAACATCTGGGGTGCTTTCTCCCACACTATGGGAGGCAGTGATCACAGTCCTGCTAAAGCCTGACAAACCCCCTGAACAGTTTCGCTCCTACCGGCCCCTCCCCTTTGTTAATTCAGACATACAAATCTTTGCCAAAGTGCTGGCCCTCCGCCTGGTCCCCCACATGATACATATTATACACCAAGACCAATCAGGGTTTGTTCCTGGCAGATCCACGGCATTGAACCTACGGCACCTTTTTAATATCCTGGCACAAATAGACCCCAGAGCACAAGCGGTGGCTGCGGCCCTAGACATACAAAAAGCATTTGACTCAGTGTCTTGGCAATTTATGTGGGCAGTGCTAGAGAAATGCAATTCCGGCCCTCATCTCATGGGTCAAATTACTATGTGCACACCGAGTAGCAAGGGTAAACACCAACGGTACCTTGTCATCCCCAATTACAATATGTGAAGGGACTTGGCAGGGCTGTCCACTTTCACCCCTACTATTTGCTATAGTGATGGAGGTACTGGCTGTTGACATACAAAGTAAACACATGCAAAGGGGGGTCAGACTCACAATGAAACCCAAAATCATTTCACTGTATGCTGAAGATGCATTACTCTTCATACGTGATCCCACCACACACCTGGCGCCTATAATGCGGACTGTCCATAAGTTTGGAATCATGTCTAGATTATGGGTAAATTGCACTAAATCGGAATGATTTCCTTTAACGGACTCTACCAATCCCCCGCCTGATCTGATGGGTTTCACTTGGTCAACATCCGAAATAAAATAGCTAGGGATAACTGTAACACGACAAAAAGCTACCCTTTATACACGCAACCTTGGCGATTACCTACCTCAGCTACACACCAAACTCTGCACCTGGGCAAAGCTCCTAATCACTGTTGCAGGCCGAGTCACACTCCTAAAGATGCTAGTCGTCCCAAAGCTGCTGTATTACTTTGTGAAAGTTCTGCTGTGTCCCGAAGTGTTTTTTTTTTTCAAAACACTGGAGAGGACGATAAACGGCTTTGAGGCACGCGGGCGCAGTGCGCCCTAATTGGGACAAATTGCCCAGACCTTACGATAGCGGAGGCCTCTCAGCCCCTCACTTTGAGCGATACTGGGCAGCAGCACATGCTCATTGCACAGCCTACTGGTTTGATGTTGAGGCACAACCCTCCCACTTAAAACTAGAAAGACAAGCTGCTGATACCCGTGACGTACACTCATTTGTGCTCCCACCACGCATCGGATCACGTGCCCACACAGACCTGGTCACTGTAACTGCCCTAGCGTGGGATAAAGAATGAAAGATATTGAAAAACCCTAGACCATATCATAAAAATATGCATCTATGGAACTTCGTCCCATCACACCCTAATATAAGCAAAGCTGACGCGCATCAGTGCGCCCAGCGTGGGTACGCTACATTAGGAGATGTATATAGCATTGACTCCTTTGTAGAATATAGTAACTTGTCTAAACCTCCCTGAAGGCAGTCAGTGCAATGGTTACAATATGCCAGGCTCCGCCGAGCAATTAAACACATGTGGGACGCGTTCCCGATACAGCCACCCGATGAACCTCTACTCGATATCCTAATGATGGGCACCACACATGGGGGGAATGGTTGCTAGGCTGTGTAGGGCACTGCAGGACCGCGGCTCTACACCCTTGATAGGGCTTAAAGAAGCCTGGAACAAAGATCTGGGAGAGACTATTACAGATGAAGGGTGAGAATCTGTGTGTCGGCAAACACAGGAAGTATCCTTCAACACAAAATTCCAACTGATTCAGTTTAAAGTTTTCCATCGCTTCCATTATACCCCTATCCGGCTCCACTGAATCTCACACAGTCACCCATCCACATGCCATAGATGCTCTGCATGCCAAGCAGACTACATACATATGTTGTGGAGTTGCCGATGCTAGCGGAATTTTGGTCAGGAGTTGTAAAACCATGCCAACCATACTAAAGACTGTACTCCGCTCCTCCACAATTATCTGCTTGTTTCATCAATTCGAGCACTTAGGCGGCTCCAACCGTAAACTGGCAAGTCCGTTTGTTGATAGCTGTCCAATGTATCCTGTTGGTATGGCTTCGCCCGGTTGGCCCAACTGTCTGCCAATGGCTAAAAGCGGTTACGTGGGCATCAGACATGGAGGAACGCTGGACTGCCTTACAGCCTATAAACTCTCGCCCCAAAGACGTATGGTCTCCATTTTGCAGTTTTTTTATCTCTACCCAGCCTTGCTCGGACAGCACTGACGAGCTTTCGTCTGTAGTGTGATGCGACTGGAGCCCCACCATCATTGACCCTACCTCATGTCCACTTGTTTTCCCCACCGCAAAATGGTTGGCTTCTTCCACTATATAATGTGTACTGTTATATCATGGTGTCAATGTATCAAACGCTGTGTATGTTGCTGATCAAACTGTTCTTGCTGTAATGTTGCTTCTGCGAGTATGTTTCACTTCGTGACTTCGTTCTGCTGAACAAGGAACAACTACCGTACGTGCGCGCTGCACGTTAGTTGAAGATCTATTTGAAACACAAGTGTATGTTAGTCATATCATAACTAACACATTTTGTACAGCCCTGATGAAGGTTATAAACCGAAATGCATTGGCACATGTACATGAAATTTTAACCATTATATTTGCCCTGCCTCATTGAATATGAATTGACAATATTTGATGAAAGAACCAAGAGGAATGTGAATAAACAGTTCCTTTGTGAAAACTTTGTGAAAAAGAAAGGATGCTAGCCACACCAGGACTTGATCAGTTATGCCCAGGGTCTCAAGAAGAATGAGGACAGAGGGAGAGTTAGTAAAGGTTTGAGAGCAGGTCTTCATGGGTGTTCAGAAGAGCAGTTTCCATGCCTCTGGATGCTCTAAAGCCAGACTGATGGTCGCGGAGACAACCAACAGATTCAGTGTGTAGGGTAAGCTGTGAGATAGCCAACTTCTCAAGGAGTTTGCCCAGGAAAGGAGTGATGGAGATCGGGCGTTAATTAGCCGGAATAGTAAGATCGGCAGAGGGTTTTTTGAGCAGAGGGTGCACAAGAGAGTGCTTGAGAGAAGTGGGGAAGACTCCAATGGCGAAGGAGAGGTTGCAGAGGTCTGCAAAGGCTGGTTACGAAACGTTTTCAATAACTGGACGAAGAACTCATCCGGACCCGGAGACTTCTTGTTTTTCAGGCCTAAAATTGCATTATTAATCTCCTCCTTTGAAATAGGTGCCTCCAAATCCATGCATGTCTGCTCATCCAAAGTTTGCAGAGCAGCACCATCTAGATGATGTTGTTGCTCTTCCGAGTTCAGGCTCCCACCCCCCGCAGAGATTGTCTTGAAATAGTACACTAGGATCACTTCCTTGTCCTCCCCATGCATGCGTCTACCCTCTGGGTCTTTCAAGGCTTCTATAAAACTGTGGGACTTCAATTACTATAACTTATATGCCAACATGTGGTTAGCTTTATTACCCCGATTATAATATGTCTGTTTTACTTTGAGTAAGACCTGTGAGGTTTTATCTGCTAGATGAGCTTCTAGTTTAGTTCTGGCTAGGCGCAGCTTTCTGAGAGATCTCATGGCCCCCTTCCTCTTGCGTTCACCTCTCTTGTTCCATGCGTTTATCATAGGCTGCCGCCCGACTTATTCACTTACCTTCTAGCACCTTGAAGCATCTCTTGTGCTAGATGGAATTACCAATAACGATCTCGGACCAAATAACCGGACAGACTCAAGGAATATGGCAAAGTACTACTTTATTCTCAGGTTAATAAAGCAAGGTCAACTGACAAGTATCAGACAGATGCTTGCACACACACACACAAACCTGATTACACAGAGGTATTATACCTCAATGTGCGTCATCTATGATATCATCCTATGTGGCAAACCATAAAACCTATTAGCAGGAGGGATTGGTTAGGGGAACATATCCACTTATAGAATATATATGGTTAGTACTCCAGTGGCTGTCTCTTATCTGTAAGACTACTCTTGAAGTACCTCTAAATACATTTAATATGTATAGCGAAATAATAGCAGCCGATTGGTCTGTGCAACATTGTATAGTAGATTGCCCCATAGACCCACTGATTGGTTGGCATTCTCACCCAACCTTGGACTTTCGACTCGGCTAGCTGCATGTAAGGAAACCGAAACCCTGGTGCTTGGGTCACGTCAGATTACTCCCCACCTTTCCCAATTAGTCCATCATCAGGCCTCCCCCTGCTATAGGTCCCCTTCCACTGATGCTGTTGTACTTGTACTGTGCTCCATCTAATTTTCTACCACAATCTATGTCCCCATCCACTTGGTTACTGTTTACTGTGTTCTGTGTCCATTAGGTATTTTCCCACGCTCTAGGTCCCCATCCACTTGGTTACTGTTACTCATTACTCTCTCACGTTCCAGGTCACTACCCCTCTGGGGTTACTGTTGTATGTTGTGTGGCACCTGCTCACTTCTCCTGGTGTGCTCCCTTGTGTAATCCCCTCCCTCCACGTGTGCTCCCTGCACTGTGAGGCACTCTCCTTCTCCCTCCTCTCCCCTTACCCTCCTTGCACCCCCTATGGTTCTCTCTTGTTTCTCCCATCTTCTCTAACTGCTACGCTATCTCCTATCCTATCCTATCCCTCTCAATAAGGCTGGAAGGAAGAAGCTCAAGAGGGACATCTTGGTCTCCTACCCTGGCCTCCCTTTCGCTGAAACTCTCACTGACATCCTTTTTGTCGTTTCCTGTCCAGACCTGTGGAACCCTCATATGGTCTTGGTTATCTCTCCTATCTCTCCCTCTCCCATTCATGGTGGCATCTGGTGGGAGGTCCTCTTGGCCTCCTTCCACTACTGCAAGACCATCATTAATGTCTATCTAAATGGCACCGTCTTGGTCCAGGGCCCTCGGCTCAATCTCCACCTTTTCGATAGGCTTCTCCTGTGTCTTAACAACTTTCTTCCTTATCCTGCTACTGCTACTAGCACATCTTGGGCTCTGCTGTTAAACACTCCTCTGACATCTGCCACCTCCTCAAAGAACTTGGCCTGGATGTCCTTGCTCTCGCTGAGACATGGTTCACGGCTAGCTCTGTCGCAAGTTTTGACACTCTCCTCACTGCTGGCTACAAGATCCTCTCTGAGCCCAGAACCAACCGACCCGGAGGTGGAGTAGCTCTGATCTTTCCGGAGTGGATCCCTGCTTCTGTCATTCCTACACAGGCCTACTCCTCCTTTGAATGCATGGTCTGCAGGCTCTCTATCGCTCACAGCCTTTCTCTAACTTTGGCCACCATCTACAGGCCAGGTTGCCCTATTCCTCTCAGAGTGGCCTGACCTCTCCTCTTCTCTCCTTGCCTCTATTTCTAACTTTTCCTCCTCACAGACCTCAACATCCACCTAGATTCTTCTAATCCTCCTCTGGGCTCTTCTGCAACCTCTGTGACAAACACTCTCTCTCTCTATTCTACCCTCTGGTACGACACACTCTGCCGGACAATACTTGGATGTTCTCTTCTCCTCAGACATCCCCCTCTCTAAATCTATCACCACTCCTTTCTCTTGGGCTGACCACTTCCTGCTTTCCTCTCACCTGAAGCTTTCTGTCCCTCAGACAAAGCTCGCCCCAGCACTGCCCCCTACCTTCTCGGTCATTCGGCCCATGAACCATGTGTCAGTGGATTCCTTTGCCACTACTTTCTCTGCTCCCCCTATTCCAGTGACTGACTCACACTCTGACACAGCACTCTCTAACCTGCGTCCTTCGATCTCCAACACTCTGGACATCCTTGTCCCTGTCATGAGAATCCGCCTGAAGCCTACCTCCAAGTGCAACTCTTTGTATGACTCCCACCTCGTCACCCTGAAAGGCAAGTGCAGGGTGTGTGAGAAACCCGTGGGTGTCTCCCTCGATAGTCCCCGGGGATCTCTCTCTCAGGTGGCGAGGGCACAGCCAGACCCTGGGGGTGCACCAGTGCGGGAGGATCACCTAGGGGAGGGGTAGTGAGGCAACCGATGGTGATACGCGGTATTCCTCCCCTGTTTTGTTTATCCAACCCATCTTATGTTTTAGGGTGATCCGAGGTCCTAACCCACAAACCCCCAACTCGCTTTGTACACAAACACTGTGCAGAGTAAGAGGGTGACTGAGAGTAACAAGATTAACTTTCACACATCATACTGGACATGTCCTGCTAATCAGGTCAGGCAAAGTCAGGCACTTGACGCTAAGTGCATACACCTGATGACAATTGGCTCTCCTCACACAAATAAAAGGCAGAACCCAAAGACACACTCTGAGCAAGGTGGAACACGAGTACGAGCAGGGCTTCCAGCATGAAGGCAAACCTACTGGAGCAGTGTGACGGACCAAGGGAAGAGAGTAGCGGGTCGAAAACTCCAAGAGTTCCTTACTGGAGGTTGTTGCCTTTGCCAAGCCTCGAGGGACATGTGGAGAAGGCCAAATGCCACAAATAAAGATTGCATTTTGTTTCAGGGACGCCAGCGACTCCTGGATGAACGGCAGAGTTGGGAAGGCGAGGCCAATCCTGTGGTACTAACCTTGACTCATGAATTGGAAATCGCAAAACCAAGAAAGAGATGCACACAGCCGGTGAGTTGCCAAGCAACCTGAAAGACCTTTGTGTTTTAAAGTTTGAAGTTGCAACATTATATTGCAAGTGAAGGCTGCACACATGTGAGTGAGACGTGAGGAAATGCAGGCTCGTGAATGAACTTTGAAGTAAAAGACAGCTACGAAGCCAGCGATAATAAGTAACGGAGTGGTCCGGCGAAAGGAAGTAGCCCACTTGTACATTTCTCTGAAAAGTACATTTTTTTAAGCGATAAAGTCGATGAACAGCAAAAGTTGTCATGAACCGTCGTCTGCGTCCCTTCTGGACTTCCTGGTCCCTGATCCATAGGGGATTGAATACAGTGATCCTTCCAACATGGCCGCTTGAAACAGAATGCTGCTTGCCAGTCTCTACGCTCCACGCTTTACGCTCTACAAAACAGACACGCCCCCGCGGCTCTGCGTGTCTCAACGCTACCGCTTGCTGTAGTTGGACGTGTGTTGCCAGGGTTCGCTCGGGGTTTTCTTCTGATTCCTGGTTCCCAGTTCCTTGAATCCCCCTTCCTTCCTCCCATTCCTCTACCTTACCTCCGAACTTCCTGGATTTTCACCCGCGCTCGGGTCACGGCGAGCATCATTCCTTCCTGGTATCCACCCTGGACATCTAAACGTACCTGGGAGTTGTATTGTGTACCTCACGCTGGAATCCGAGGACCAGCGCACAGGTTTGTACAATTCTCCAGCATGGGGTCTGGCATGGATTCACATGCTCATGAATATTCCCCGTCGTCAGGCCGGGAATCCTCGGTATAGAAAAAATCAGTATCAGTTTTGTTTCTGATCTGTCTTTCTTAGTAGTAACCAATGACTGGTCTCTGGGTCATACTGCCCCCAGCCAATGACTGCCCTCTCCCTAAGCCCTGCCTCTGGCAGCCATCCTCAGATTTTTACCGCATGTTCAAGTGTTGGGAGTCCTCGTGCTGTAGCTCTTGAGTTTTTGCTGCGTTTTTCGCGCTTTTTCAGGAGATTTTTCTCATTTTTCGGTTAAATAGAGCCTCAAGCTCCACCGTTTCTACATCCGATCAACGGGTATCCGTTTCGGAGTTTTCTACGCCCCTCAAGGGTGAAGATTTCATCGAGTTACGCTTTTGGAGGATTCCAGAAGTTCTGAGGCCTACCCCGGACATGGCCCAGGAGAAAGTATGCTCGACGCCCGGGAAGCTGTTCAGAACCTGCCCTGGATGCCAGCTTCAGAATGTGTTCAGGGAGGACGAGCATTCATTATGCCTCTACTGTCTCCATGAGGACAAGACGCACACGGAGAAGGACTGTGCGTTTTGTGGGAACATGTCGGAGTGGACCATGAAGGATCGCCACCTCCGTCTCGCCAACTGGCTGGAAGGGAAGAGCCCGTCGGGCGAGAAGAATCAAAAGAAGTCCGAGCGGTCTTCTGTGAGGGCGCCCTGGCGACAGGGGCCCAACAAAAGGCCAAGCACCGCGAGTCCGCGGTCACTGGGAGCGCCAAACGGTCAGGCTCCTTGGCTGCCAGGCAGGGTGCAACCTCCCTGGCGCTATCAACCACGAGCCAACGCTCTGGCTCGGGTAAGAGGAAGTCCGAGAACCTGGCGAAGCTTCTGGAGAGGCCCCGGTCGATCTCGAAGATTCCGGCAAAGGGGGAGCGAGGCTCGGACCCTCCCCCCAAGGTGAAGGCCCCAGGCGTACAGAAGGTGACGATGGCCTTAATTCACCCTGCTAAGACCTCAATTGAGGATGTTGCAGCGGCCCTGGCTCAGCCTGTGGAGGCGACCTCAGGATCCAGAGTCTCCCTGCCACCGCGGATGGAGTCGTCTTTCAGGCCCATTGAGAAGACCCCCACGGAGTCCTTGTTGGAAAAGGAGGGGGAGGGGCATGTGGCCATCGTGGATACGGACACGACCTCTGAAGAAGAGCTCATCGAAGTCGTGGAGGAGGCCCAGCCTATCGGGAGGGATTCCGACGAGGGCAACGACGAGAGCGACGGTGTTGCCGACGAGGTTCCTCACGAGCCCTCACGCCCGTCGTTTCCGGTGCCGCAGGACACTTCGGCGGCCATTTTGTCAGCGATTCAGTCCTTATGCTCGGAGATAAGGACAAGGTTGCCCCTTCCCCCGACGGAGGTACCTGAGCCAGACCCGACGGGGGAACCGGAGCCGGGACCTTCGGAAAGTCCACCGCATAAGAAGAGGACAACGCATCCTACGCCACCTCTCCCACCTCTGCGGCCTGCTCTGCCTTCCCCCGGTCTACTACCCATGGGGATGATACAGGCACGGACACGGCTACGACAGGTACAGATGACGACGGAGGAGACGACGGGATGTGTCCCCATCACCCCCTGTTCGGGCATGCCCGCCCGACGAGATTGGATCCTTCCATGCCATGATTTCCAGGGCATCCGAGCTCTTCCAGCTCTGCCAAGAAGAGAAGAAGAAGGAAGTGTTCCTTTACCAACGGCGCGAGGCTAAAAGGAAGACGGTCCTCGCCGTACCACTTCTTGATGACATCTGGGATGAGGGGCTCGCCCTCCTCAAGAACCCTGCCACGGAGCCGGCAAAGAGGGACCGGTACGAGAAGAAGTACCGGGTCCCCGACGCTGCCCCCTTGAGCCTTCGGGCGCAACCTACCCCGGATTCGGTCGTCTCGATGGCGGCAAAAAAGAAAGCTGGGGGGGCATCGGCCTCGACATCAACTTCCCCGCCGGACGGCGAGGGCAGGAAGCTGGACACGATGGTACGACGGGTCATCTCATCAGCAGTGACGACTATCAAGGCGGCCAACGCCCTGGCTATTGTAGCCCGCTACCACAGGGAGTTGTGGTTCAAAATCGCCCCTCTGTTGGACTTCCTTCCGGATGCCAAAAGGGCAGAGGCCCTTGAAATCTTACAGGAAGGTGAGATTGCTTCGGACCACACCATCACGGTGGTAACGGACATCGCCGACACCGGTTTCCGTCAGTTGGGCAACAGCGTTTGCCTGAGACGATGAGGATGGCTCAAGGTGACGGATTTCCGCCACGACGTACAAACCAAGGTTTTGGACATGCCCTTCTACGGGAACAACCTGTTTGGGAAGGCGGTTGATGAGTCCCTTCAGGCCATCAAGACAGACACAGAGACTGCCCGGGCACTGGGAGTGCTCCAACAACGACGGCCGTCCTTTCGGAGCTCCAGAGGCAGACAAGGTGCCTCCAAGGGATCCGGCAGTGGCTCCTCCACGTACCGCCAAGCGGAAAGATCTTCGTCCCGGGAAGCCTACAGGGGACGCAGCAAGTCAGGTGGTGCCCGTCATCGCCAGGGAGGTCAAGGAGGCAAGGCAGCCTCCAAACAAGATTGAACCGAGTGTGGGGTCGGGCCCCCGCCGAAGCACCCCGGTGGGAGGCCGGCTGGCGAGGTTCGTCAGCGTGTGGGAGTCCATCTCCACCAACCGTTGGGTGCTGGACGCCCTGGCCCAAGGGCACGCCCTCGAGTTCCAGAAGAAGTGCCCTCGCGTTCCACCCGTGGCCATGAAGGAAAATCACGTCCCTCAACTACTGTTGGAAGTAAGGGCGATGCTCAAGAAAGGTGCCATCGAGCTCGTCCCAAAGAGGCTTCGGGGCTCCGGAGTTTACTCAAGGTACTTCCTCGTAAAAAAGAAGACAGGAGGATGACGCCCCATCCTGGACCTGCGACGACTGAACAAGTACATCAAGGCACAGAAGTTCCGGATGGTCACCCTCCAGCACGTGCTGGGACAGCTGGAGGCGGGCGATTTCCTGTCGTCGTTGGACTTGGAGGATGCGTACTTCCACATCCCCATTCTAAAAAGACACCGAAAGTTCCTCAGGTTCATGGTCCAAGGGCGGCACTACCAGTTCAAGGCCCTCCCGTTCGGTTTGAAGTCCGCACCAAGGATGTTCACCAAGTGCCTTGCACCGGTGGCGGCGCGGCTGCGCCTGCAGGGGATCCACATCTACCCCTACCTGGACGACTGGCTCATCCGGGCAAGGACAAGGGAGCTTGCCGTGGAGCACACTGCAAAGACCGTCCAGCTGCTCACGGACCTGGGGTTCTCCATCAACTTTCCAAAATCGCACCTGGTTCCGTCGCAAGTCGCCCTGTTTCTGGGAGCCAAGCTTGACACAGTGGCGCGGCTGGCCTCGCCGTCGGAGGAAAGGACCAGGACCATCCTGGGCAAGGTGCAGCATCTGCTGGCCACGGACATGGCCAGGGTAAGATCTATCAAGTCCCTCCTCAGGATGATGTCCTCCCGCATTTATCTGGTGCGCCTTTGCAGGCTTCGGATGCGGCCCTTACAAGAGTTCCTCGACGCCCGCTGGGTCCAGTCGACGGGCAGCTTCGAGGACAGGATCCCTCTCAACGAGACGTTCCGTCAGGCGATCCGGTGATGGGGTACCCGCTCTCATCTGTCGGCGAGCACGGACTTTCAGACCCCAGTTCACCAGGTGACGCTGACGACGGATGCCTCCCTGAAAGGTTGGGGAGCGCACTCCGAAGATCTTCACACGAGAGGCCTTTGGCTCCCGGAGGAGAAGTCACTCCACATCAACATCTTGGAGCTCCGAGCAGTGTTCTGGGCCCTCAGGTCTTTTCTTCTGTCCCTCAAGGGCAAGGTGGTGAGGATCTTCACTGACAACATCACCACGATGTTCTACATCTGGAAGCAGGGCGGACCAGATCCCCTGACCTATCCAAGGAAGCCCAGGATCTGTGGCATTGGGCCGTCGCCCAAGGGATGTTTCTGGTGCCTTTTCATCTGGCAGGAATATAAAACACCATCGCCGACTCACTCAGCAGAGAGCTGCGCTCGTGCCACGAGTGGGAACTACGCCAGGATCAAGTGGATCGACTCTTACGACGACTGGGCGAACCCCAGATGGATAGCTTTGCGACGGCAACGAACTCCAAGTGCCGGAGGTTCGCCAGCAGGTTCCCCCAGCCGAGGAGCATGGGCGATGCTTTCTCGTTCCCCTGGGACGGCCTATTTCTTTATGCGTTCCCTCCGCTGCCGTTGCTGCTCCAGCTCATCAACCAGCTCAAGAGGTCCCGTTGCAGGATGATCCTCGTTGCACCGGCTTGGCCGAGACAGATCTGGTTCCCGGACCTTCTGGACTTGTCAGCGTCCACACCAGTCAAGCTGCCGACGGATACATATCTTCTCTCCAGAGAAGGAGGCGCCATTCCTCACCACAACCCAGAGTCGCTGAACTTGCAGCCCTGGCTCCTGCAGCACTAGAGTTTGGAGGGTACGACATCCCGGCCGACTGCAGAGAGGTTCTTGCAAAGGCCAGGGCGTCCTCAACTCTCAAGTGCTATGGACATAAATGGAAGAGGTTCTCTGTCTGGTGCCGTGCACAGAAGATCAACCCTCTGCGGATTACGGCCCCTCAAGTATTGCCGTACCTACTGTCATTGGCCAAGGCTGGACTAGCTCACGCTTCCATCAAGATTCATCTGGCCGCCATCTCACGATACACCAGAACTACGGGACAGGCTTCCTTGTGGTCTCATCGACTGGTGAAGGAATTTATGAAAGGATTGTTCCGATCATTCCCGCCGGTGAAGGCCGGCGTGGGAGCTCAACGTGGTGCTGATCAGGCTCATGTGGGCCCCATTTGAGCCTATGCATTCGGCACCGTTAAAGTTTCTGTCGTGGAAGACAGCATTTCTCGTGGCCATCACCTCCGCACGACGAGTGGGAGAGATCCAGGCCCTATCTTGCAAGCCACCATACTTGACGTTTCACGACACGAGGGTGGTGCTGAGGACGCACCCCTCCTTCATGCCCAAGGTGCCGTTGGACTTCCACCTCAACAAACCCTTGGTCTTGCCAGTTTTCTTCCCGTCTCCTTCGTCGCCGGCTGAAAGGACTCTGCACTCGCTGGACGTAGCTAGAGCGCTGAAGTTCTTCGTGGTCCGCAAGAAGAGTTTTCGGAAGACATCACAGCTGTTTGTAAACTTTGGATTTGTGAATCAAGGGAAGGCTCTCTCGAAGGTTTCCATTTCCAGATGGCTCTCCGGCTGCATCATGCACTGTCATCGGTTGGCAAACCGACCGCTGCCCGGCCGTCCGAGAGCCCACTCGACCAGAGCGATCGCTGCTACCACGGCGTTCCTATCTGGTGTGCCCCTGCTCGACATCTGCAGGGCTGCGACGTGGATGTCGACACACACCTTCACGAGATTCTACTGCGTCGATCGGGACTCCAGGGAGGATTCCAGGGTCGGCCAAGCAGTGCTGCGCAACCTGTTCGCTTAAAGGCATGGTCTAGTAAAAAATGTTATTTAAAAAATAGATAGGCAACTTAAAAAAAAATACTAGCATTCTCTTTTTTTAAACTTCCTATGTAAAATTTTGAGCTATTCAAGCTCAAAATTCGCAAAAGCAAGCACATGGGCGCATCCATTTTGTGAAATGGATGCCCTCCTGTGCTGGCTTTTGCTTTTGCGGCACTAATGAAGGAAAAGCCAGCCAGCTGTAGGAAACAAAAGCTACCGCTGGGTGGCTTTCCCTTCATTAGTGCTGTACGCGGAGGACTCGGACCGGAGACCAGAGCAGGAAAGCTGCAGCTGAATCTCGGTAAGTGCTATTTATTTTTTAAAAAAATAAGCACTAGCTGCGGTTTGTTTTCTAAGTTTTCCGGGCTGGAGGAGCCCGGAAAACTTAGAAATAAAACCGCAGCTTTAAAAAGGTTGTATTTATGTTTGAATAGTTCAAAATTTTACATAGGAAGTTTTAAAAAAGAGAATGCTAGTATTTTTTTTTTTTATGTTGCCCATCTATTTTTTAAATAACATTTTTTACTAGACCATGCCTTTAAGGTGAGCCTGGTGAGGAGGTAAGAGATGCTAAATGTTGAGTTTTTTTCGTATTGCTTAATGTTGAGCCTGTTGCCACCTCCCGTGGTTGTGCATGTGTATACTGCTATGTATTCTTATATTCATGAGCACGTGAATCCATGCCAGACCCAATGCTGGAGAAGGAACAAGTTACTTACCTGTAACTGTTGTTCACCAGCATGGGTCTGACATGGATTCACCTGCGAACCCTCCCACCTACCTCTCTGCGGCTCTTCACTTGGTCATGCTGCCACTTTACGTGCTACCAAATCTGAGGATGGCTGCCAGAGGCGGGGTTTAGGGAGAGGGCAGTCATTGGCTGGGGGCAGTATGACCCAGAGACCAGTGATTGGTTACTACTAAGAAAGACAGATCAGAAACGAAACTGATACTGATTTTTTCTATACCGAGGATTCCCGGCCTGACGACGGGGAATATTCATGAGCATGTGAATCCATGCCAGACCCATGCTGGAGAACAACAGTTACAGGTAAGTAACTTGTTCCATCCCGGACCGTGAGAAAGAAGACACCACAGAAGGTCGCAAGTAAACAACAAAAGCAGGCGAGAAGGGGAGAGACTTGTGACAGATTGAGACGGCTAAAAAACAATACAGATACAGAGATGGAAGCCGCAGTTCAAGACCTCATGCGAGGCATGCAGGAACTAACCATGGAGGTCCAGAACCTTAAGGCTGAGAATGCTGCATTAAAACAGCTAGTCTTGTCACGTGACTCTGCAACTAAGGAAAGCGTGTTATTGGGAGGAGTAGTGGACAAATATGATGGTTCTTCAAAAACCCTCTGTGCCTTCCTTGATTCATGTTTAGTGCACTTCACCTTCAAGCCCTACTACTTTTCCACTCCCAGTGCTAAAATGGGCTTTATGATCTCACACCTCACTGGTAATGCCTTGACCTGGGCAACCCCCCCCTAGTCAATTCGGGCAACGCCCTCCTGGATGATTATGATGGGTTTGTGGAAGCTCTAAAGGCCATGTTTGATCGCCCAGAGCAGGTTTACAGCACTCAAGAACGTTTACTCGAATTTCAACAAGGATCCCAGGATATGCTTACCTATGTGACCCGTTTTATACAACTCCTGAAGGAAGCAGATTGGTCTCAAGAAGCCAGCTTCACCCTCTTCCGAAGAGATCCGACTGAAGAAATAAAGGACAAGTTAGCTAGGGTAGCTCGGCCAAGCTCCGTCCAGGCTCTCATGAACCTTTCCTTGCAAATAGACTTTCGAATCCAGGAAAGAAGAGCGGAGAAAGAGAAGTCTAAATCGACTTTCCAAAGGGCTGCCACAGACCATCCGTCTAGACCTGAGCCCACAGTTTCTCCACCCTGGACCCAGAACACATGCAACGGGGGGCCTTCCGTGGACCCATTACCCCACAAGAAAGGATGCGACGGATTCTCACTGGTCTGTGCATGTATTGCGCCTCCGATAAACACCTTGTGAGAGAATGCCCTATTGCTCCTCCACGGCGTTCGGGAAACGCCGGCTCCCAATCCTAGATGGGGCACAGTTTCGGGAGAGAGATGTTTGCTCCACATCAATTCCATCCTTGAACTCTCCTGGACCAAATAATCTTGTGGTTCTACAGGCCTTTCTATCGCCTTCCAAGAAAGAATCTTACCCCATCCTTGTATTAGTAGAACGCGGAGCCATGGGCATATTCATAGATCGTGATTGGGTCACTACTCACAACATTTCACATGAAACTCGAGAGACTATGCAACCTGTAGAGGCTATTGATGGGAGACCTCTGTCTTCAGGACCCATAACCATTCAGACTAAAGACATCCTACTCTCTATAAACCACCATCAAGAGAGGATCAAATTTGACATTATAAAATCTGCTCACTATCCAATGGTTCTGGGCATGCCCTGGTTACAAAAGCATAACCCCTACATCAATTGGGCAGCAGGCTCCTTGTTTCTTGGTTCTGAACACTGTATGTCCCACTGCTTATCCCTAGATTCCTTACCAAAGTCTTCTGAAGACTTGCAAGAGATTCAGCAAAATCCAGTCACCGTCTCTAACATCATCCGGATTCCCAGGGCCTACCAGGTTTTCACAGATGTATTTTCGACCGCTATAGTTCAAGCTCTCCCTCCTCACAGACCTGAGGATTGCACCATCGATACTGAACCTTCAGCAGTGATCCCTTTCGGGATGATGTTTATTTTATCAGAACCTGAAAAAAGCGCCATCCGGGAATACCTGGATGCTAACTACGACCATCTAAATCCCCAGCGGGTGCTTCGTTATTTTTCGTTCCCAAGAAAGAC
Organism: Ambystoma mexicanum; assembly: GCF_040938575.1. Taxonomy (NCBI): domain Eukaryota; kingdom Metazoa; phylum Chordata; class Amphibia; order Caudata; family Ambystomatidae; genus Ambystoma; species Ambystoma mexicanum. The sequence goes on from NC_090927.1 coordinate 412,508,389, forward strand.
ACCAAGGAGCTCAGACCATGTCTAGATTACCTTGGCCTTAACCAGTGCACTCTCAAGGACCGCTACCCACTGCCTCTCATCTCGGATATCCTGGAAGCAGTCAGAGGTGCAGTAGTCTTCACAAAATTAGATCTAAGGGGTGCCTACCATCTTATTCGTATAAAGGAAGGTGACGAATGGGAAACTGCCTTTAGAACTCCCTTTGGCCATTTTGAATACCTGGTTATGCGCTTTGGACTCGCTAATGCTCCAGCGGTCTTCCAACGTTTTATGGACCGAGTGTTTTCTGATATGCTGTTCGTCTTCGTCATTGTATATCAGGACAACATACTGATATACTCCAAGGACCATCTAAAACATAAAGAGCACGTGAAGGCAGTCTTACAATGTCTACGTGAACATAAGCTCCTGGCCAAACCCAAGAAGTGCCTTTTCCATGTATCAATTGTTAACTACCTCAGATTCGTTCTTAACCCAAAGGAGATTGGAATGGACTCCTCGAAGGTAGACTCCATTTTATCCTGGCCCGTTCCAACTACTGTAAAACAAATTCAATCCTTCCTGGGGCTTGCTAACTTCTACCGGAAATTTATTCCAGCTTTTTCGGAGATTCTGCATCCTATTGTTAAATTGTTAAAGAACGATACCCCCTTTCTGTGGACCTCAGTCCCAGATACAGCGTTCCAACGGTTGAAGTCGGAGTTCACACAAGCCCCCATCCTAGCTCAACCCGACATTGATTGATCCTTTATTGTTGAAACTGATGCTTCCAACTACGCCATCGGGGCAGTCCTAAAATAGGAATTGGGTGACAAGTTAGAACACCCCATCGCCTATCTTTCTCGCACCTTGACTCCCAGTGAAACTCATTATTCCTTCTGGAAAAGGAATTACTAGCCATCCGTCAAGCCTTCACTGACTGGCGTCATCTCCTCCTGGGAGCCATACACCCGGTGCAAGTCCGCACGGACCATCCGAATCTTCAAGTCCTGCAATCGCTAGAATGTAGAAAAAGTCGTCAAGCCCGTTGGGCCTTCTTTTTTGCTCAATACCAGTTTCAAATCCATCATGTCCCTGGAACACACAACATAATAGCCGATGCCTTATCCAGATGTACTGATTACGAACCCCTTGAAGATTGGACTTTTCCTAAGATGTTTGCCCGCGCAATATTTGTTGCCCAAGCACTTACCCTCCGGGAGAATATTTGAATTCAAACTCAATCCTCTGAAACCTGGAAGGAGTTTAAGAGAAACAATCGATGGAATCTCAAGGACAGATAACTGTTCAACGACAATCGCTTGGTCATTCCCACTCCCTGGACTGAGACAAAAGATCACAATTATGTCATGATACTTTTCATTCAGGACACTGTGACATCACCAACACCCTCCATCTAATACAAAGACAGTTTTGGTGGCCGAAGATGAAGGATGATATCAGGATCCATATCCAGACATGTGCAATCTGCAATCAGAACAAACATGATAATAAGAAACCGGCAATTCTCCTGCTCCAACCAGCAATACCAACAAGACCTTGGGAAATCATTGCCACAGATTTTATTGTGGAACTACCATCTTACAGGGGCTACACAACTATCATGGTTACTATTGATTTGTTTACTCATATGGCTCATTTTACACCTTTATAAAAACTGCCATCCTCATCTGAACTTGCCGGAATCTTCCTGGAACACATATTACGGCTTCATGGGCTACCCTCCAAGATCATTTCTGACCGAGGACCTCAGTACATATCTCATTTCTGGAAACAATTATGTCGTATACTGGAATCCAACGTGCCTTGTCTTCAGATTATCACCCACAGACCAATGGAGCCACTGAACGTGTAAACCAAACTCTGGAACAGTATCTTTGTTGCTTCGCTACCAAGGTCCAAGATGATTGGTCACTCTTAATACCTGTGGCCGAATTCGCTTTTAACAATTCGGATCATTCAGCTATCAAAACCAGTGCTTTCTTCTGTAGTCAAGGATTTCATCCTTCAGTTCTACCATCCGTTCTCCCACTCCCTACCCCTGTTCCTGCGGTTGATTCCTGTATTGAAACCCTTATTAATGTACACAAAGAAGCAAAGGAACACTTAGAAAAGGTCCAAAGAGACGTTAAACATTATGCTGACTCCAAAAGAAGACCTGGACCTTCCTACTCAGTAGGCGATAAAGTCTGGTTATCCTCGAAGCTACTTTCCCGACATCTGCGCCCAAATAAATTGGCTCCCAGGTATTACGGGCCCTTGACTATACAACAAATTGTGAATCCAGTGGCCTTTCGACTCCGACTACCAGAATCATGGAAAAGGATCCATCCAGTCTTCCACACCTCTCTGTTAAAACCAAAATCCACCCCAGTGATTGTCAATGACCAACTCGAATATGACGTTTCCAGAATCTGTGACTCTAGGTACCGACGTGGTCAACTACAATATTTGGTCGAATGGAAAGGATACCCTCCCAGTGAGCGCACCTGGGAACCCATGTCAAACATGAATGCCCCCAGGCTGGTTAAAAGATACCATCTTATCCATCCGGGCAAGCCTGGAGGAGCTGGGCTTCAGAGGAGGCATGCTGTCATGAACCGTCATCTGCGTCCCTTCTGGACTTCCTGGTCCCTGACCCATAGGGGATTGAATACAGTGATCCTTCCAACATGGCTGCTTGAAACGGAACGCTGCTTGCCAGTCTCTACGCTCCATGCTTTATGCTCTACAAAACAGACACGCCCTGGCGGTTCAGTGCGTCTCAACGCTACCGCTTGCTGTAGTTGGACGTGTGTTGTGTCGCTCGGGGCTTTCTTCTGATTCCTGTTTCCCGGTTCCTTGAATCCCCCTTCCTTCCTCCCATTCCTCTACCTTACCTTCGAACATCCTGGACTTTCACCCGCGCTCGGGTCACGGCGTTCCGTGCCTTCGAGTGCGAGCATCATTCCTTCCTGGTATCCGCCCTGGACATCTGAACGTACCCGGGAGTTGGATTGCGAACCTCACGTTGGAATCCGAGGACCAGCGCACGGGTTTGTACAAATACCAGACCGTGAGAAAGAAGACACCACGGAAGGTCGCAAGCAAACAACAAAAGCAGGTGAGAAGGGGAGAGACTTGTGACAAAAGTGAAATAAAGAAGTTTAAACTCCTAGAGAAGGGGAGAGTGAAAGTTGAACTGCAAACTTAGAGTCAAAGTGGTCCTGCAGTGGTCAGTAAAGAAAGCCACAGACATTTTGAAAGTCTTCGACATACAAAAGTGATCTTAGCCCAACAGATGTAGACCCGAAGTGAAATAATATTGGGGAACGGTGTCCCCTTGCAAGTTTTCGTTTAACTGTATCGTGAGAGGTCTAAGCCTGACAGAGGGTGACCTTTGTGAACTAGTTGGTTGAAACATTATTTTAGAAGTCAAGAAAAGAGACTTTTACGTGGAAGGCCAGACAGGCCTCGATCCACGTTTTGGAACTGTTTATTGTGTTGGAAACCGAGCTAGAGTGTTTAATCCTGCCTACAGGGACAACCTTACTCTGTGAGGTCTAACGTGGGGAGGAGAGCTGGTTCAACCACGTTTATTCATTGAACACTGATTTTTCATTTTGCATACATTTCTCCTTTTTACACTTTTTGTACAAGAGGTAGGACAGGCATTAGGTTTTGTTAGCATATGCCATTTTGATTTGACAGACTCCACTAGGACTGCGTTATTTATTATTTGATGGTCAAGACTACTCTCATCTTACTTTAGAGTTTCTCCAACCCAAGAACTTCAATAAAGGTTTTTGAAATGTTATCCATTTTGTCAGTGTCATACTTGTGATAGCATTCCTCCACCAAAAGTGGCTGAGAGGTAGTAGAGGGCTTCAAGCACATCCTCTGACAAACTAGCCTGCCCCAAAGGCAATACAGACTATGTCCTGTCAAGAAGAGAGTCCACATCCAAGCCAGCGTCTCTGCGGCCTCTAACAACACTGCCAAATTCTTTGAAATCTGCACGAAGCTGACCAATCCTGCTGCAGTCTCCACCTCTCCTGTTTCCACCTATGTTCTCTGCCATCTCTGCCTCTCCTGATCCCTCCCAGGCTCTCTGTATGGCTCTGGCTGCTCACTTCACCACTAAAACTCAGGACATCCTGTCATCACTCTCATTTTCCTTTCCTTCTACCTCTCTTGGCCCCCGTCTGGCCACGTCTCCTTCTCATCCTCCTTTCTCCTCTTTCTCCCTGACAACACCTGATGAGGTTTCTAGACAAGTCTGATCTATGAAAGTGTCGTCCAAACAGGTGCTCCCCTGCTCCTCTAGAACCATGAAGGACAACATTGACACCCTCGCTCCAGCCTTTGCCGATTTCTGTAATCACTGTTTCGGCACTAGATCTTTCCCCTCTATCCTCAAGCACTCCCTTGTGCACCTGCCTCCTTACCTGTTCGGCAAATCATTGCCCGATCTCTGTCACTCCTTTTCTTAGAAAGCTCCTGGAAAAGCTGGCCATCTCCCAGCTTACTCTCCATACCTAATCTGTTGTTTATCTTCATGACCATTAGTCTGGTTTCAGAGCCGCCATAGGCACGGAAACTGCTCTGCTGAACACCCGTGAAGACCTGCTCTCTATTCTTGACTCCAACCTTCCTTCTGTCCTCATCCTCCTCAACCTTTCCTCTGCCTTTCACACAATCAATCATGCCATCCTGATGAATCGACTCCATTAGAACCTGGGCATCACGGATCAGGCCTTGGAGTGGTTGGCCTCCTTCCTCTTGGACCGGCCCTCCCATGTCCAACTTGGGCCCTTTCTCTCCACCACCTCCCTCTCCACATGTGGTGTCACCCAGGTTTCTAACCTCTCTCCCAGGCTCTTTAATGCCTACTTGGCCCCTTTGTCCCATCTGATCTCTACTTTCTCCTCTAACTTTCAGTGTTACGTGGATGACACCCAGCTCTCTTTCAGGCTCCATTCAGCCCCCTGTTCTCTCTCGCTCATTCCTGTCTGTCTATTCACAATTCAGGATTGATGCGCCTCCAGCGATCTCTGCCTTAATGCCAGTAAGACGTAGATCCTTCTCACTGGGACCCCTGCTCCCGCTTTCTCCCTCTCACTCTGGCCGCCCTCCTTGAGCCCTCTTCCTTCACCTTCCTATGAGGCAAAAAACCTTGATGTCATCTTCGACTCCACTCTCTCCTTCTCTCCTCACATCTCGGACCTCGCCAAGAAGTCCCACTACCAGCTGCACCTCCTCAGAGGTATTCTTCCTTTTTTCACTTTCCCCCAGAAGCTCACCATCTCCAGAGCCCTGGTTCTCTCTAGACTGGACTACTCCAAAAGCCGCTTTCTCAATCTGCCTTCCTCTATGCTCCGACCTCTGCAACTAATCCAGAATAGGACTGCAAGACTTATCCTTGGCCTCAAGCCCAGGGACCACATCTCTCCAGGACCGAAATCCCTCCACTGGCTCCCTGTGGCTACAAGGATCAAGTTCTTAAATTTTCTTTATCCATTTGTGGCCACGGTATATATTGTGGTCGTCCTCCCCCTTTCTCTAATTACGGGAATTGTGAAAGTCCTGGCCACAATTATACCTGCCTACACTTCTCATCTTCCAGGCGGGGCTTGTCGTGCCCATTTGTCTTAGTCCTGGTAATGCCCTTAATCTGCTTACATAAGGCAGGGATACATCCCCTGCACTGCGCGATCGTTCTTGTGGTCGCTCAGTGTATGGTGTCTATTCTGGTGTTCTCTCTTTGGGGTCTTCTAAATCTGTCAATTTGTCCCCTTTTTTTACACTTGATTCTTTGGAAAATGTGCATGCGCTCTCCCTTTGTGCTCTTTCATTTTTCCCCCTCTCTTCGTCTGACGTTATTATCCCCCCAGCTTGTATGGCTGTCATCCTTTTCCACATCATCAAGATCTAGTCTGCTTAAAGACAGCGTTCTATGCTCTTCTGTTAAGACGTTATCTGACCTACCTCCAGTTGCCCTTAGAGATCCTTCTCTGTTCTCTTAGTTTTTATACCCTTTTTTATCCCTCATTTGACTATATAAATCCTCAAGTCTTTTCTCTACGTCTTCTGTATCTCGCCAATCAGCCCATGATGACATTCTTGGTACCCCCTGCAGCTCCCTGCAGGGCTGTTGTGACCCTCTCTCTTCTTCAAGTCGTTCTTGTGCTTCGATTGGCACTATGCTTCTATGACACAGATAATCTATCTAGTCATCTTTTAGTACCCTACTTCTTTTCATTTCTTCCCTTCTCGTCTCCCTTAATTCATCTTCCCTTCGTCTTCTTTGCAACCTACGTTATTGCATTTTTTGCGCTTCTATCTCCTCCCGTATCTTCTCTTCTAGTCTTTTTCTTTTCTTGCCTCGTCACTGCTTTGAAATTCCCTTTGCTTGCATTCTTTCTTTCTCTTTGTTTGCTCTCTTCCTTTTCTTTCTTTTACCGCTCTTCTCTTTCTCGAACCCCATCAATGCCCTTATCATCTAGCTTGAGTAATGTCTGTCCTCGCATCCATTCGTTCTGTACTATTGTTATTCTCTTGTCCTTTATTTCTTTCTGCTTCTTTGCTTCATCCTCTAGCTCCATCGATCTTGTCTGTCCTTTCCCTCATCACGCTGTTTACTTTCATCACGTGTCGAGATATATTTGCTTCTCTACTTCTGCTCTCTTCCACATTGTCCTCACTGTTATTACAGGGGGCTTATATGTCGGATTAACGTGCCCGGCCACTGCTTTCAATTCCTTTAAAGGATAAAATCCCTTCTCCTCTGTATCTGCACTCTTCTTTTCAGGAGGGGAAAGAGGAGCTAAAGACATTTTATCCTCCACTTTATGCTCATTAAGCATCGACTCCTACGCTGGATCTTCTTTCTCACTCTGATACATCTTCCATAGGTCTAAAACACCCAACCTTTTCTGTAACTTATTTCCCTTATATGTAGCAGGCAAATACGTTGTCATATGTCGCAATACTGTTTGGGACAACAAACCCTCCTGAGGCCACGGCATGAGTGTCTTATTAGTCGCTCATCGGACCCATTTCGAATATTTTCTAATCTTAGCTGTGTATTTTAGCAATGTCCTGCTTAAGTGTAGAAGAGGAGTGTATCCCATGATGACAAGTCGATCTTGACAGTTCGTACTTACCCATTTTTTTTTCTTCGCTTTATATTATGAAATATACCACACTGATCAATTTGAGCAGGCACCTTCAATTGCTGGTTGATTATTCGAAAATCAAAATATTGTGTACGCTTTTAAAGCTCTACACAACGATATTCTTTTTGTTCCTTCGTTTACACTTTCTATCACTTTTTAATATCTTTGTTCTACCATTAATATTTTAAGAGGCTCTACTTTATTTATTAGTCGCCTTTGATTGTTATCCTTCATATTGACATCAATCTCTTGATAAAAAAAAATAAAAAAAATCACTTTCATGTTTTACTATCGTTTTATATACACCAATTTAAACAGAACAAAAAATGTTATACTGACATATTTATAACCCCACACATGTGCACTTCAATACATTTCTCCCTGCGTATGCCTTTCTTTACTAAATTTAGTAAATGTATCTGATCTCATTTCTGCCCCATTTTGGAGCTTGATACACATTCTTCTTGTTGGCTTTGCCTCAGGTATCCTTAACACCCCTATTTGGAGTCTTTTTAGTGCATACCCTTCGGTCCCCTTGGTACCGGGTGTAACACTCACCTGGTCTCTGCGGAGGCGTTGGGGCACGGTTGCATCCCTCCCGGGGATGAGGTCGCTCTGGTCTGACTTCGCCCTCTGTGCTTATGAGGTGATTGGTGGTAATAGGTGATGCTGCTCAGAACTGCTCCTGCGTGGAGAATAGGGGGCGTGAGTATGCCAGCTTGTGCGCCTGATCCCCTTCCAGACCCCTTCCCCCAAACCGGTGCTGCGACGTCGGGATCAAGATCATTGGATGTCAGGAAATGAGTCTGCAGATGAAGCAACGGTTTCCTGGCAGTGGGTATGCAGGAGAATGCCTGGTTTCAAAGGTAAGTAAACTGGTCCAAGCGGCGGTGAGCGTCACGTTGCACGCAAATGCATAGTAACGCGAAGCACCAGCTTTAAGGATGGAGCAGCTTATATAGCTGAGCTTCTGAAGCCACGCCCACCAGGTTCAGCCTGTAAGCCACACCCGATGAGTCAGCACATGAGGATGCTCTCTGGAATAAAGGCTTTCAGCTCCTGGAAAGTTATTGTAAAATAAAAGCACTTCTGCACTGAAATAAAGTGTTCCTGCTCACATCTCTATATGAGCCTGGCGCCAAAGATGCCAGGACTGAGTCCAGCCAGGGCCCCTGTGTTTATGGGTCCCAAAGGGACATAAGTGAGTCAAGTGACCCATTGCCCCCATCAATAGATGGTGTGGTTTTTGTGTTCTGGGGCCTGTGACCATGACACCGGGAATCAAGGTATCTATTTCTCATCTTTATAGTCATTAAAAATCCTATCCTGTTACTTGTACACACATATGCATATTATTTACAACACAGTCCCTCACTCTTACTTTTGCCACTTTCAATGTTCTACTTACATCCGTGGCTCAGCTCAAGTCTCTCGACATTGACACTCCCTCAACCAACCACCTTTGGGGACTGGACAGGAATTTCATCAAAGGGGGACCTGCCAACTGTTTTATTCACATGATTTTTTGCGTGCCGTTATCCACAGGACGCTCCACAGTCTTCTGGCTAATGGCGGGAGCAGCCAAAAGGGCAAGAATCTGGATCAGGGCCTAGATCGATTAGACCTGAACCATCCGCACTACTACCAACATGTGCTCTAGCACCTTGAAGTGCCTCTTGTGCTAGATGTAATTACCAATAAAGATATCTGCTTATAGAATATATACGGGTTAGTACTTCATTGGCTGCCTCTTATCTGTAAGACAACCCTCGAACTACCTCTAAATACGTATAATACTGATTATAGCGAGCAAAATGGCAGCGGATTGGTCTAGGCAACATTATATAGTAGGTTGTCCCATAGATCCACTGATTGTTTGGAATTCTCACCCAACTTTGGACTTTACACTCGGCTAGCAGCACGTAAGGAAATCGAAACCCTGGTGCTTGGATCACGTCAGATTACTCCCCACTTTCCCAATTAGTCCATCATCTCTCATCAGCCCGCCATGAGGCAAAGTTTTCCCGCCTGTAGTTCACCTTGTAGCCTGTTCTCATGCGAGACATAATGAATAGCCCTTGTTTTTGACTTCTGAGTCATATGTGAAGAGGCCACGAATTTGTCAATTTCAGTCTCTTATTTACCTATTTGATTTAATTATACTGGGCGTCGTTACTCCTCTTGGCCTCTAGGGACTTGCTCACTCTACCTTGTATAAACTTTATAGACTTTAAATTGTCTAATACTTGGCTCTTGCAAATGTTTTCATCTCTTTTAATCTAATAGAAATGTCTTATCTATGGCTTACCCATCTGCCTCCCTTCGTACTTTGCAGCTATTCTTTAAAAATAGCATCCTTGGTCCCAAGCCAACATTGGCACCACTTTGTTTTGCACACAAAGCTGTTCTTCCAGCGTCTCCTGACTCTGCAACCATGATCGACTTCTGAAATTTTTTAATTGAAAATTTACATGAGCCGTCCTCCATTTTCCAACTTCGGCCGTCCTTGCTACGTTCTATATTTCTCTGTAGCAAACTCTGTTGTATCTTTTCTACCTTGCGTTTCTGCGTGTTTACACTTATTGGTCAGCAAGTTACTTTGTCTTCTTTTACATTCATGATTACTTTATAGTTTCATACATTTTTTTCTTATCGCTTCAGTTACATCGTCACTCTTAAGTATTTTCATGTCGTCTCAGCATGGCTTTGTACATCTTCTCCATGTCATCACTCTGCCCTTGTTAGATTTCACTCAGCGCTCCATGATATCCTATGGTGTGTGCTGGCATCCTTCTATATGGCACCCTTCCACACTTTCAGTGCGAGGGTACATTCCATCCGGTTGTCTGAGTTCATATCGTCTCATAACACTCGATGAGGTATAGCCATGAGACATGGGGTCTCACACAGGGCTCTTCTCCTGCTGTTCCAGTATGACAGCAGTGAGGGGGCGGGAGTTAGGGAAAATGCGTCCACCTGCTGCTCCTCCTCTGCAGCCTTGTAGCCCTCCCAAACAATCCCAAATCCATGTTCGGTAACATTTTCTTGGAGAGGTAGCCGACCGGACGTCCTCCCAAAGTATTGGGTCTCCAAGAATAGGGTCATAGAGCTTCCAAGGCCTCTGCCTTGGGAGTGCCCCTCCTGACATTCTAAGTGTAACATCCACTGGCGCATGATCTGACAGGACCCTGTTATCGATTACCGCTTTTTCGACACAAGGTACCAAGCTTGCGGAAACTAATATATCTATATGTAAGAAACTGTGGTGTACATGGGAGAAGTGAGTATAGTCTTGTTCCTCGAGATGTAGGAACCTTGCGATGTAGGAACCTCCAAATATCGATTAATCCCCTGTCCCTGAGAACCCTGGCCCATGGTCAGCACATTCATGAACTCTATCTGTGAGGGTTGCAATGACTTGTCTTTTGTGGGATCCAGGGGCATATTAAAATCCCCCACCCCCACAATCGCCTCTCCTTCCACGAAAGCAACTGGTCTATCGGGAGTTGATGCTGGTTTTCATTTGGTGCTTAAATCGAACAGAATGTCATTCCCCCTTTGTTTCTGCGCAAGCCTGTGAGTTGGAATGTGGAATATTTATGGAACACTATAACAGTTCCCCCAGTTTTTTTCCCACTGGTGGCCAAGTATTGCAATGGAAACACCTGCGCTCATCTTCTGGGACTATATGCGTCTGGCTACCCCTGCCTTCATCTCCTGTTAGTGCCTCAACACTGACGTTCTCTCACATGCCGTGTTTAATCTCTGAATATTCCAGAAGAATATACTCCTCTCAAACATGCATGTGTGTGCTCCCGGTACCCTAGTTTAGTGGCTGAGCGAATCCACCCATCTTCTCCTTGCACACTCTCACCCCCCTGTGCAACCCCTCAGAGCCCCAGCTATGTTGCTTGACTGATTTATTTATGTTTTTAACTGACGCAACTTATAACATACCCTTTTACCCCTTTCCCCAACTGTAACTCCCTAAACCGAACCTTTTCCGCATCTTCGTTCGGAACCAAGGGCCGTGTTTCCAACCTTCCTACCCTTGATGGATTTTTTTGCCAGCCCCTACAGACATTTGGCAGTCTCATGGGGCTAAGAGCACTGCAAACTCCCCCCAGATACAGCAGTGGGGGCATCACTGCCCAAGGCAAGGTGCTTTGTATTATTGTGCGATCTGGGGGCACCCATCTGAACACTATGCCATCCTGTAGGTCGCTATTCAGAGTACATTATCAGTTCAACAAGCAGCAGGGGTTATACTGCATCGCAAATCTCCCTGGGGGTTTCATTCTTGGGACTGAGGAAATGAGCCAGGCGGGGGCCTCACCAGCAATGCATTCAAGGACTCCAAGGACTTCAGGGCCGCCTCATCCCAGGAGCTTTCTCCAGCACTCCCATCCCAGGACCGACCGTCCAAAGCACCACAGGTGGCAAACACAGCCTCCGCTGGACCAGCGCTCCACCAACGCTGCCTTCACTTTCCACCGCGACAGGCAGGACACCCCGATTGGGCGGTCCTCCTCATCCGAGGCTGCCGGCTCAAGTTGCACCGTCTGGCCATCAGCGATGCCCGCATCCACAGAGGATCCGAAGCTCAGCTGGAGCAGACACCACAGCATTGGGCGCGGGAGGGAAACGCTCAGGGCTCCGTGTGCATCACAACAGGGTCCAGCAGACCGGGACCGATCTACAAGCGCCACGCTTGTGTCCAATCTGCCATCTTGAATTCAGCGACTCAACTAACTGGTAGCCATTCGTCACCCTCGGGGTGCTCTTCAGCTCACCTCTTCCCCCCACAGGGCCCCTCACCTCTCAGCATGGTGTGGGGCTTGTATATGACACGATTTCCATGGGTTTGGCAGCAACTGGAGGGACTAGGGCCCAGGCCCGTATAAAGCGAGCATGTCTCACAGCATCCTCTGCTTTGCCACGGCCCACGGTGCACCTTTGACCAATGTGATTGTCTCTTCAGAGCTATTGCTATGGTCGCTGGCTCCCTCAGCACTAGCTGTGCAGAGACACTTGGTTGGTTATCAAGTGATAAATTTGCCTGGGAAAAGGTCACCATGGGGTGACATTTCCCCAATATTTGCACTCCCACGAAAATCATGCACTTTTCCCCAAATATCTAGCACTGGAGTTAGAATAGAACATTTTATCCATCCTAGAATGTGTGGGGGAATGCTTTTAGGGGCGCAGAGAAAAAGGTTGCCTATCTGATGACTTTTTCCTAGGCTACATTATCACATGGAACCCTTGGTTTCAGTGGAACCGATTTCAGACCTGTTTTTTATTTTCGGATCTGTCTGAACTGGATGACTGCAGGTACAAATTTATAGATAGGGCAGCTCAAATTAAGATTTTCTGACAATTTGGAAGAGGGAACGTAGTTTTAGATTTGCAAGTGAAGGTGCCTGCCTACCCTTTTAGCGGGACTTTAGTTGATAAAGTGAAACCTGTCTGTGATAGATGCATTTCTAACCCAACAGTAAATAAGAGTATTGCACAAAATACACACTTTAATCAATAATCGAGTGGGTGACGGCTCTCTTGGTTGATACATTTTTGTTGCATCAGTAGCCTTTTCCAGCTGCAGTTAGGCCATTTACTCTCTGCACACTTTACACTAGGATATTGCATTTTGGATTTAGCTATGTGTGCCACTACTCTGCATCTTTTTCCGCAGGGATGGTGTTGTGGGCTTGCATTTTGAATCTTGCTGTTGTTTTGTGCCACTGCTCTGCATCTTTTTCCACAGAGATAGTGATTCTCTGGTACATATAGCACTCCATCTCAATGGAACACAGCTGTATCCCACCCGTGACACAGCCACCCACCCGCAAACATCTGCAACAATTCACTGTTGGACTTCATATTGCACATCACCTTTGCCATCAGAATGCAGCTGAATCCCCCAAAAAATAATTCGATCCAGCTGGGCACAAGTTCAGCCTTCTTGACTAGCCTACTTCCCTGTCAGTCTATCACTACACCCATCTACTAACCAGATCTCCATGGGTTGATATCAAGGACTTAGCCACCCCTCTCTACCTTTGTTTTGGCTAAAATGTATAGACACATTCTAAAAATCCTCCTTTCAATTCTCATACCTTGGACTTCTGACCTCCAAGGGCTTTCACTACATAGAGCATTGAGTCCATACCAATGGCATTAGGTGCTATACAAATGCCATATAACATAATAACATAACTACAACAATTTCCGTCTCCTTCCACACCCTCATGTCCTTTCCTTCCTTTCACCACCTGCTCCCCTCTTGAGTCCTCTATGCTTTTGTGCCTGTGGTTGGTATGGCAGTGAAGCAGGACTATGGATATGTGCTTGTGGCAGTATGGAGGAAAGACGGTTCTATGTCTGTACAGATTGGAAGGTGGATGGACATTGTGGATTTTCTGTAAGGACAGGGGGAAATGTGGCTGTTATGGCTGATCTCTAGCATGCTGGTCAAAAATACTAAAGCTCTTTTATGACCCGTATTCCTGAATCTGTCTAATGGGCATTCTTGATAATCCTGTCGTTATTATTGATCTCTGAGTGGCAGTTATGTGGGTCTTCTTGACCAATGTGCATGAGCAAAATGGGGTTAAAACGTGGAATTTGTGTACCAATTTAAAGTAGTTTCAGTGTAGAAAACACTTGAGCTCTGCTAAAAATGGTTATGCCTAGGTTGGTCGAATATTCTAATGGATACATGCCTCCCACAGACTCCTCATCTTTGAAGTTCATCCAGGCGCAGTCCGCTCCAGAATTTGTTGTTAGGGAGAATTCTCTTATAAGGCTAATTTCCCAAACCTAGCGAGTCTCCCAGCAACTTTGCTGGATTTTTGGGGTTTGTTTTTTTCTCCTGCTAAGAGTGAGACTCTTTTCCTCCAACTCTTAGGCATGATTTGAGGTATGTCTTTGACTCTTTGTGTGCTTATGATATGATATGATATGGCATTTGTAACGCGCCTATACACAAGTGTTTCAGGGCGCGACGAGGCAGGGAGGGGGGAACAAGGGGAAGACAGACAACGATCCTACTAGGCCAGGTGTCATTTAGATCGCGCAAGTGCAGGGGCAAGGGGAAGGGAAAAAGTGCAAGGGGAAGAGGAGGGGGGAGGGAAGTGCAGTACAAGGTAAGTAGTATAAAATAAATAAAATAGGGCCAGCTGGTGGCAAGTGCAAGGTAAGGGCAGACAAGTGCTGGGAGGGGGGGCTGTAGGGATACAGAGACAGTCCCGCAGCACAGGGGTTGCCAGGGAGGCAGTGCAAGTGGAGAGTGGCTGGGCCCAGTACCGAGGTCGGTGAGAGTGGCCCAGTTGCAGATTCAGTGCAGTTTAGTGAAGAATTTAGCAGGGGAGAGGGAGAGAGAAAGCAGAAGCAAAGAGGAAGGTTTTGAGGTGCTTCCGGAACCGGAGATGGTTCTCCTCAAGTTTCAGGGAGGCAGGAAGGCTGTTCCAGAGGGAGGCCCCTGCCGCAGAGAGAGATCTACCCCCAGCTCGTTGCTTCGAGAAGCGGCTGACCCTGAGGGAGTTGGAGACGGATGAGCGAAGGGCTCGGGAAGGAAGATATTTAGGAAGAGAGAGTTGAAGGTATTCAGGCCCCAGGCCCCAGCAGGCCTTGTGGACAATGCAGAGGGTTTTGAACTTAATCCTCGCAGCCACTCGGAGCCAGTGTAGAGATTTCAGTTCTGGAGAGATACGGTCCCTGGGCTTGAGGCCAAGGACAAGTCTCGCAGTCCTGTTCGGGATGAGTTGCAGAGGGCGTAGAGTGGATGCAGGCAGATTAAGATAGAGGCTGTTACAGTAATCCAGCTTTGAGAGAACCAGAGCTCGGGAGACAGTGAGCTTCTGGGGGAAGGAGAGGAAGGGAAGAATACTTCTGAGGAGGTGCAGTTGGTAGTGTGACTTCTTAGAGACGTCAGATATATGAGGAGAGAAGGAGAGTGTGGAGTCGAAGATGACCCCAAGGTTTTTTGCCTAGCAGGTAGGAGCAGGAAGAGGGCCAAGAGAGGTTGGCCAGAGAGCTGCAGGGATGGAGGGAGTGGGTGTGCCGATGAGTAGAATCTCAGTCTTACTGGCATTAAGGCAGAGGTCATTAGCGGCACACCATTCCTGGATAGTAGACAGACAGTCAGAGATGAGGGAAGGAGAGGAGGAGGCCGAGGGTAGCCTGAAAATGAGCTGGGTATCGTCCGCATAGCACTGAAAGTTGGGGTAGAGAGCGGCAATGCGGTGGGCAAGGAGTGCCAGATACTGGTTGAACAGCCAGGGAGAGAGATTAGATCCCTGGGGGACACCACAGGTGGAAAAAAAGATGTCAGAGAGGAAGGACCCCAGTTGGACCTGGGAGGGTCGATTGGAAAGGAAAGAGGTCAGCCACGCCAGAGCCTGACCAGTGATACCTAGGTTATCACGGAGACGGTTGAGCAGGATGGCATGGTTGACCGTGTCAAAGGCAGAGGAGAGATCGAGCAGAATGAGAACACACGGAGTGTTGGAGTAGAGGTTCAAGAGCAGGTCCTCACGGATGTTCAGGAGAGCAGTTTCCGTGCTTCTGGCAGCTCTGAAGCCAGATTGATGGTCATGAAGACTACCAGCAGATTCAGCATGGAGGTTAAGCTGGGAGATGGCCAATTTCTCCAGGAGCTTGCCCAGGAAGGGAGTGATGGGCAAGCTCCTGGAGAAAGCTGGGTGATAGTTAGCCAGGCAGGAGGGGTCGGAAGAGGGTTTCTTAAGAAGAGGGTGCACAAGGGAGTGCTTAAGGGGGGATGGGAAGACTCCAGAGGCGAAGGAGTGGTTGCAAAAGTCAGCCAGGGCAGGTGCCAGGGAGTCGATGTGGTCCTTGATAGTTTTGGAGGAACAGGGGTGAACCTGTTTAGACGAGACTTTCATAGATCGGACTTGTCTGGAAACCTCGTCAGCAGAGAAAAGGGGAAAGGCAGAGAAGGAGGGAGGGGGGGTGTCTGCAGAAGGGCCAGAGGAAGAGAGGGAGTGAGGGAGGTGATAGGAGGAGAGTGAGGACAGGATGTCCTGAGTTTTAGAGATGAAGTGAGAGGCCAGTGCAGTGCAGAGGGCCTGGGAGGGGACAGGAGAGGTAGAGACCGCTGCAGCATTGGCAAGCTCCTTGCAGATTTTAAAGAGTTTGGCCGAGTTGTTAGATGCCGCAGAGATGCGGGCTTGGATAAGGGCTCTCTTCTTGGTGAGAACGGAGAGACGTATTGCCTTTGGATCAGGCGGCAGGCCAGTTTGTCAGAGGATGAACATGAAGCACGCCATTTCCTCTCTGCCACCCTGCACTTGCGTTTTAGGGTGACGAGATCCGAGTCATACCAGGAGTTGCATTTGGCTTTGGGCTTCAGGCGGATTCTCATGACGGGGGCAAGGATATCAAGAGTATCAGATATAGCAGAGTGGAGCATGGAGAGGGCTGTGTCAGGGTGGGAGTCAGCCGAAGGGGGAGGGGGGGCCAGAAGGTGGAAGCAAAAGCCTCAACTGACACGTGTTTCATGGGTCGGATGACCGAGGAGGTGGGTGGCAGTGATGAGGGAGGCTTTGCCTGTGGGGTAGGGAGGGTAAGGTGGGAGGATAGGAGAAAGTGATCACTCCAGGAGAGAGGAGTGGAGAGAGGGACGGAGAGGGGAAGGTCAGAAGAGATCAGAGCATCAAGAGTGTGCCCTGCAGAATGAGTAGGCCCAGACGGGAGAATACAGAGTGAGAGAGAGTCGCAGAGATCACAAGAGTCCGGAGGGGGGACAGGAGGCATCCAGGTGGATGTTGAAGTCACCAAGAAAGAGGAGTTGAGTGGTAGAGGACAGGAGTGAGGAGGAGAGGTCAGCCCACTCAGAGAGGAAGGAGGAAATTTGACCAGGTGGCCGATAGATAAGTAGCCACGGTAAGGGAATGGCTAGGAGAGAGAGAGAGTCGGCAGACAAGACATTCAAAAGAGGAGTAGGTCTGCGTAGGAGTGACAGTGGCAGGAATCCACTCGGGGAAGATAAGGGCTGCACCCCCCCCTGCACGGTTGGGCCTGGGTACGGCGAGGATCTTGTAACCGTCAGGTAGGAGTGTGTCAAAGCTGGTGACAGAGCTGGCCGTGAACCATGTCTCCGTGAGATCGAGGACGTCAAGGTCCAGTTCCTCAAGAAGGTGACAGATATCAGAGGAATGTTTGATGGCAGAGCGAGAGTTAAGAGTGGCAATGTGGAGAAGGTTGCCATCCTTGAAGGACTTCCGGGGAGGGGTACAGATCAGAGGTACTCCCTGCGGAGGTGAAGAAGAAGGAGGTGTAGAAGGAGCACGAGAGGGGCCAGGGAGGGAGGGTAGAGGCAAGGTAGCCGAGGACAGAGGAGGAGGGGGGACAGCAGGAGAGGAAAGGAAGTTGATGAGGCGTGGGAAGCGTCTATCAAAGAGGTGAAGGTTGGCCTGGGGACCTTGGACCAAGATGGTCCCAATAGTGTAGACATTAATGATGGCCTTAGAGGAGTGGAAGGGGGCCAAGAGGACATCCCAACGGGTGCCACCATTAATGGGAGAAGAGGAGAAAGGAGAGAGCACAGAGTCCATATGAAGGGTCCATAGGTCAGGCGAAGGGACGAAAAAGAGGATGTCAGTGAGAGTTTCCTTAGAGGAGGCACTAGTGTAGGTGTCAGCGACAGGGAGGCCTGGGTTGGAGACCAGGATGTCCTTTTTAAACTTTTTCCTACCAGATTTAGTGAGGAGAGCAGGATAGTCAATAGAGAAGCAGTTAGAGAAGATAGGCGAGATAGAGAGCACCATGGAGTAGGAGGGAGTGGGGGGGAAAACAGACGAGATGAGAGCACGCAGACAGGAAGTGAGCGGGAAGCTCAAGTTTACCACATTCCAGAAAAACAACAGTAATGCGTATTAGGTACACAGTGGAGAGGCCACCTAAGTTTGAGAGACCTGCGAGGCTGCTTATGGGCTATGGGGTTTTCTTTCTGTTCCATTGGGTATCATCTATTTTTTATGTGTGTGTTACACAGCACCCTCAGTGCAGTAACACAGGGGTGTCATAGTGACCCCCAAACATAGACTCCATACCCTGGGACTGACTACTGTCTCCCAGGGCATGTAAAGTCACCATTGACTTTACTAGTCCTAAATTGTGAACAGAACCAGTGCAAACCATCATATCGTGGAAGTACTGGAAGGGGTTAATTATATTGCCCCTGGGTCTGTTTTCAAGGGGGCACTGTTCAGTCCCCCCTTGTCGAGTTTCTGGCTGGTGGCAGTGGTTACCACGTGAAATATTCCACCGGAATATTCTCTATGGGATTTTCCCATTGATTTTAAACGCACCACTTTTTGGTGCAATGTTAAAGGTACCCCCGGTTTATTTATTTAATATTAAATTAACGGTTGGGTCTTTTTGCCAGAACTCTTTTCTAAAGTGGCGTCCGTGTCCGTCTCTGTAACTCTGACCAAGGTCGATCCCTTTGTTTCACTTTTTTTTGGCGGGCTTCTCCACAGAAGCCCTCCAAATGGTGCCACTCTGTCTGGGTTCCACAGGATGGGTGGGGAGGGGAATTGGCACCCTGGACTGCGTTGCCTTAGCAACTCAAGGTTCACTCTGTTCTGATTGGGCCAGTGGTGAGCCGCCTGGCTCACCACTAAGCATGTGTGAGTGACAGCTAGGCTGTTGAATGGGGGTTTTTCTCCATAAAAGCAGGGCATTTGGGACTGGAACTTCAGAAGTCACCACATGATCTAAGAATCCGAAGAGGAAAGGAGCTGAGCCATCTGCAACGATGACACCACCGGTGAAGCCCTGCTGCAACTACTTCACCACTTTCCCGACGACAAGAGAAGATCTTCTGCTGGATGAGTCTTCTTCCTCTGAGCTGGTGAGACCAACCAGTTCACCCCTTTCGCCTTCCAAAGACGTCTCTTGGTCGAATCGCCTGTGTCAAGCACCCCGGCGGCCGGATAGCCAAGCTTCACCACTTTGACCGCGAATAAAAGGAACGTACCTTTTATCGACGAACTCCGTGGCTGGTTTCATCCCAGGTGCAGTGCAATGACTCCACGTTTCCTCCTCGACAAGATCCTCTCTTCCCCTGGTTGGAACAACGAACTGCACCCACTGCCGGGAACAACTACCACCGCTGGAGCTTCCTCTCTCTTTAAGGTACTGTGTCCTGCTTTGCCTCCCTTTCTTCGGTTTGCCCAAGGTGACCCTTAAATCCTTGGCTTTCCAACTGGGTTGGCCCCAGACCTTCTAACTTTACCTTCTTGAATCACCCCAACCTCTTTTGAACCTTCTGCAAAGACTTTTAGTGCATTTTAAACTGTGTGATCCTGGGCACATTTCGCTTCGCTCCATTTAAAGTGGGCCTGGCCTATGAACTTTGGCTCTACGGTATCTACTGCCTTTATTCCCTTTCTAAGAACTCCTAAAAGTGTTGGGACCTGTTTTATTTCTTTGCTCTGCCTTTTTCTCTCCCTTTAACTGAACTATTGGAGTGCCATCAGGTTACGCGCTCACATCTGCTTTAACAAATTGTGGTGTTTTAACTCTGACATGTCTGATAGTTATCAAGGGAGGTGTGTATACTTTACCTGAGTGTGTTTTAAATAAATAATTATATACCTTTTATACAAAGCTCTGGTCAGTGTTTGTTTGCTCTAATGTGTTTTTAGCCCTATTGTGTATACTCTATATACTGCCCTACTCTTCTTGAGAGAGGTCTGACTGCTCAGCCACAGCTATCAGGTAAATCTGGGTGGTACAGACGGCAACCAATTGGGTTTACTGCTTACTCCTGTAGTCTTAATCTTTTTGCATTGTTCCCCAAGGGAACTGCACAAGATTCTGCCTAACATTTGTTTTCTGTCATCACAAGATGACACCTGGAAGCTCCAATGCTAGCTCCATCAAAGGTCCTTGGAGCAATATATGCTGAAAGTGTCATCAGAACCATATATACTTTGAGCCGCTTAGTTCCTTCTTTCCTCATCACACTCTAGAAACATTCTACTCAGTCGATACATTTGACTTGATTTTTCTTTTAGCCTTTCCGATATCTCGACCTAAATCAGGCTTCAAGGCCTGTAGAGTTGTACGCTGTTCCATGTTTGTGAACCGTCTTCATTTCTAGTGTCTTTTTTTGGCTCGGCAAGGATGATGACACAGAGGAGTGTGGATCCTGTGAAACGATAACACTTAGGGTTATAAGTGAGCAAGTGGCTCTGACATTGTTTTAGAAATACGATGAACGATACCACTTCAAGACTTCCCCTGCTGAACATGAGACTGGAAAAAGGAAAGGAAGAAGAAACAGTAGAGACTCCACGACTGCGTCGTCTGTATTGCGCACCCACTATTCTTCATGTTTCCGCAAGCAGTGCTGATCTAAAATAGGCATCATACTGACTCTGATGAGGAGATGCAACTTCCCAGCCTTCGATTAGATGCCAGAGTAATGAGTCATCAGAGAGACCTTGGAGAAGATATTTCACAAGTCCCCGGAGTCAGTTAAGGCTCTGGTACCTGCTACTCCTCATAAAGGGATGCATTGATCTAGCGCTTGGCATTTTCTGCCTATTACAGTCATCCACCTGTAATTCTGTACTTCATTTGTCATTGACTCCAGTAGAGACCCAATTACAAAGTAGATGCTCTCGGCTTGAGATAATGGGAAAGTCTGTCAGTACAACGGGCAAACCCTTGTAGCTCAGTGCAGGACTAGCATAGTGCAAGAAGCTTTTGCACACATGTTCCTGCTCATTCTATTCTCCAAACTGCCCAAAGTAGAAAGAACCTGCTACACGCACAGCAGCATATTCTTCTGTCTGCACTTGCCCCAAAGACCTTTCCAAAGATAGTCTCTAACCACCACCCACCTTCTAGTGAGTGTAATATGAAGATATAGAAAAATGAAAAGGCCTTGGGCTGTTTGGATTGTATCTGGCTTGCCTTGAGAGAAAATATGATATTCCGTTGGTCTTCTTCACAATCATTACATGTTAGATTAACCCTACGTATTGGTCAGGGCCTCACTAACATTGTGGATGCTGCCCTTGCTGCCAGGTATGCAGAGCGATAAGGGCAAAAGAGGTGAGTAATCCATGGTTGTGTCACATCAATGTTGTCCTGTTTGGGGGTATAGGAGGAGTCGTTAGATGGTAATATGGGCTATGGGGCGCATTCTCACAGCTTACAAAATGGCACAGGCAAAACGTGCATGTCCACTTGGTACACAGGGGCTGGAGCACTGACTCATCCTTGCTGCCTCTTGCGCTTCTTACTCTGCTGATTGCCTTGTCATCCTAGGCCTGGTACAAAACTATTACTATATATACTAGGGTAAATACATTAAGATAGGCCCAAATGTACCGTAAAGAGATGAAACTCAATAAAGAGTAACTCCAAGTGCATGAGAAAACCCAGCTTTATTCCAATACAAACGGCAGCTGGGAGACCGTACAAAAGACAATCCCAAAATGGCGTTAAGAACAACATGTTTTTAAACAAAGAACTTGTCATAGCTGACATCATAATTAGTATAATAAAAAACATCTACTCTCTCACTCGATTTGTTAGTAGAGTATTGAACATATAGTTAATATATATAAGTGAACCTTTTACTATTGGTTCTTCTACAACTAATAAGTCATCTTAGGTTGAACCTTCTACAAAGATACATTTCAATCTAACGTGCTATTGGTTGGCATTCTACTACATTAGTCGATAAGAGCCGGGTTTGATTGGCAAGTTATGTGCTCATCTAGCCTCTGCACTTTTATGCAGTGCCAAGATACGTGGTGAGGAAGGAGAGCTGGGTGAACCTCTATGATTCAGTTTAAAGAAGCTACTCCCCTCTCGTTCCCAAGCCTGAGGTCTTATATGCTAGTTTTTTTGTGGCCTTGGCGTGTCCCCCTTTATGTCTGGATGCATTAGGAAAATAGCAGATGCACTATCTAATTGAGGGTGGAATAAATTACCATTGTTCGGATCACATGGTAGAGGACCATTGTTCAGAACTCAATATCATCTATTTATTGCATTTTCTGATACCATAATGTGTGTGTGCTTTACTTCGGCTGCCACTCTGGGTGCTTTGTATCTATTTGTTTTGGGGTCAGTTGGCACAGTGGATGCTTGCACCTGGCATTCAAGGATATC
The DNA here is from genome assembly GCF_040938575.1 of Ambystoma mexicanum. Classification (NCBI taxonomy): domain Eukaryota; kingdom Metazoa; phylum Chordata; class Amphibia; order Caudata; family Ambystomatidae; genus Ambystoma; species Ambystoma mexicanum. The sequence goes on from NC_090927.1 coordinate 412,530,705, forward strand.
TCTATTTCTCATTGCTACCAACTGACACTACTTAACTTTAATAATTGTGAGCTGTATGCCCTGAGAAAGGTTATCTGGTGTGGCATCAGCTTGCTAAGCAGAGCTCCTTTCGGCTCACTGATCTTGGTGCTTGGGGCTTGTCTGAGCATCATGAGGCCTGGAATCTTGTTTTAAGCAATTTTATATCAGGCTGCAGTATTTCGGAATTGAGGCCTTGCAAAGTTTGGTCCGAGTAATGGTTGTACTTCTGTTCTTTCTATGACAAGACTGGAGGCGAGCATTATGCTTCATCTTCATTTATTTCTACTCTTCAGCAGTTCAACAAAACATATATAAAACCATGAAAAGTGTAGAGCAAACGTTTCTCTTTTCAAAACTACAATATCCATGAGTCTCTGTAGTCCATGCCCTTTCCACCAGTCACAACCCACTTCCTGTGCTTGGGCTCCTCCTCTTGTTTTACTGCTCTTCAAGCAGATAAGTACCATTTCTTCCCTCTCCGGATGTCAATGTTGTAATGACTGGGTTTGAGTGGAAGATTAAGATTATGTCTAGCACAGTATGTGTGTGAAAGAGAAGATTTGTTTATGTAGCATATAAAGAAAAAAAAAATAATTTCTGTAATAATTATCCAGAGTGTTATAGGTGCATAGTTTAGTAACACGGGGGCGTGCTCTTGCGAGATTAAGTGTTTTTATCGTAGCTACGCGTCGGAGTAGATTCCGCAAAGGTTTCGTGAGGCAGAGATTTAATTTGCGAGGCAGATGAACCCATGTTGTTAAAACCGGCACTCCAGGGGTTTAGTCAGCCTCGCGAAGACACGCAGCGCCAGCCGCGCTGGCATCCGCGAGCTGGCCCCCACCCTTGGGGAGGTGGAGCCAGCGCCCGTAAGGCTCAGAGCGTGGCCGGAGAGCTCGTGAGCAGGCAGACCCCGCCCACGGGTGGGCGGAGCTACCACAAGCCGTGTGTAGGCTCTACGCTCCGAAGCGTTAGCCCCCACCCGCGGGTGGGAGGAGTTAGGCGCGTTACTCGCTCATCAGGACGCTGCTTTTGTGCGACGTGAGAGTTTTTCCTTACACACCGGCAGTAGAGCGCTCGGAAGAGCAAATAGCTTACATTGGCTTGATCAAGACCCTGATACCAGCGATCATACGATCGTGAGCGCCGGTGCTCCAGGAGAGCATATTAGGAGACTGCAGGTCCACGTGGAGAGAGCTGCTGAGCCAAGACACTGCAGATCCCTTATACTGTTACTCAACAGGAGATTGGCGCCTTAGAGACAAAGGCTTACTAGAGCCTCAGAGCTAAGGACATAAGGTGCAGCCACTGAAAAAAAGAAAAGAAAAAGAGAACAGAGTTAAGAAGTAAAAAGGACTTTTACTGACTCTGATTTATCAATCAGGAGCAGTGGGCGTGCTAAGAGACCTGTCTCAGGTATATTAGGCACACAGCACTTCAGAAAATGTCAGTGTTCGAGTGGAGCGAGGAGGAGCAGTCGCAGGACCTCGCTGCCAGCTTTAAGCAAGTGCTGGGGAGCTCGCTGGTTGATGCATTGGCAGAGGGCGTCAGGCCCCTACATGAGAGGCTGGAGACACTGGAGGCTATGCTTTCGCAGCCTAGTAGCAGCACCAAGGACTGGAAGCGCACGCCCACAGACCCCTTAAAAGGGGAACTCAAGGGGAGTAAAACAGCCCTCAAGAGGAAAGCCTCGGACGACCCCCAGGGCGCTTTGGAAGGGGCAGCGAATAAGGCCCCAGAGGTGCCTGACGCGTTTGCTAAGCTGAAGGAAGCTTATCTGCAACGGCAGGCTGTGCCGAACCTCATGACCCCCTCTCCAGGGGATGAAAATACAGGAGATGACCCCGGCTGGGAAGATGAGCAGGCTGACGATCAGACCTCGCAGGAAGACGAGGAGGTCGAGGAAGAAGACTGGGCGAAACCCAGTGGGGGTAAGAGAGCACGGAAGGAGAAACACCTTCTGGAACCTCAGGATGATATGTTTGACCCGGAGAGCATACGGAACCCGAGGTCCACCGAATGGCAGCCACCCCCCCCCCCGAGTGGCACAGTATATGGCAGCAATACTATGCAAGCCTTCGGACAAGGAGGTGAGACAACGACTGCGAGCAGAATGCCCGCGTCCAGATCTCCCGGGGAAAGTAGCGGAAGCCCCAGAGCTCGATCCGAAGATGCTGCCCTTCGTGTCAAAAACCAATAAAGACCCCCGTAAGGGTATCCGTAAGGGTATCGATAGGTCCTGGAATAGTTGCCAGGAAGAGGTTTCAGATTTGGCAGGCCCTCTCGCGAAAATCATAGACCTCGCAGAGAGAGCAAGGGACACAGGAGAAGAAGTGGACCCCGAAGCTCTCGCGGGTTGGGCCCAGAGAGCAGTATGTCTTCTTGGGAACGCCAATTGCGCCATCGCTTCGGAGAGGAGGAACGGCCTTTTGCTCAAGATAGATGTTCGGAGAGACCTTTGGGAAGGAGATGGGCCGGTTTGTCGGGACATATGCTTCCATCGAGAAGGCTCAGGCATCGATTCGGAAAATATTCCCAAGTAGAGTTTTTGGAGGGACCGGCCGCTTCAGAGGTCGTGCAGCTGGTCGCAGTCAAGGAGGCAGAAGACCTCAGAACCCCAGAGCGCAATACTGGGAAAACGAGAGCCAGGATACATTCTTTCTGTCCAGAGGGAGATTCCCGAGAGGCTGCAGATCCAGGGGATCAGGACGAGGTCAAGGATTTACGCCAGGTGAGAGCGATTCAGTATCCTCCTGTAGGTGGGAGGACGCGCATGTTTTTAGAGAGTTGGTGCGAGCTTTCAAGCGATTCCTGGATATTGCAGACCGTCAGAGGGCTGCAGCTAGATTTCATAGAGAGCACAGAGTCAGAGGCTAGCACAAGCGGAACAAGCATGCTTAGACAGCGAGATAGCGCAGCTTGTCCGCAAACAGGCGATAGAGAGATGCGAGACGGCCCCCAAATTTGTGAGTAATATGTTCCTAGTGCACAGGAAGGAAAAGGCGCGTCCAGTCACAAATCTCAAAGAGCTGAAAGGATGGATAGTATACCGCCACTTCAAAATGGCGGGCATACATCAGCTCAAGGACTCTCCAAGAGGAGGAGACTGGCTAACGCGTTTAGATCTGAAGGACGCCTACCTCACAGTCCCGGTCCTCAGAGAGTACAGACCATACCTAGCTTTCCGCTGGCAAGGACAATTCTGGCAATTCAAGACAATGCCATTCGGGCTTGCTTCAGCACCCTGGGCATTCACAAAGCTGATGAAGCCAGTAGCGGTGGCAATCAGGGAGAAGGGCGTCAGACTGATCATCTATCTGGACGACCTCTTACTCCTGGCAGAAGATCGAGAGGTGTTAGTATACCAAACGAGATGGGTACAAGAACTTCTAGTCTCACTAGGATTTCTGGTGAACACAGAGAAGTCAGATACCATACCAGCACAGAGTTTAGACTCTCTGGGGTTCGTACTAGACACAAAGAAAGCGACTCTGGAGCTGCCAGCTCGAAAGCTCAAAGATATAAAGAGGGAGATCATGTTATGTTTAGAGAAACAACGGATATCCCTCAGGACATTGGCAAGGATAGTTGGGCTGTTAGCAGCATCTATTCAGGCCATATTCCCAGGGCCCCTGCACTACCGGGCTTTCCAGAGGTTGAAGATAAAACATCTACAACAGGGTCTGAAGTATCACCAGCAGGTGCCTCTAGAACAGGACTCCATTACAGAACTAGAGTGGTGGTTAAAGAATATGGAAGCTTGGAATGGGCGAGCCATATTCGGAGACAAGCCGGATCTGATAATGGAATCGGATGCCAGCCGGAAGGGCTGGGGAGCCAGATGTGGGACCCTACAGACCGGAGGCAAGTGGAGCGAAGAGGAGCTCCGTCTTCACATAAACTGTCTGGAGCTCCTGGCAGGATCATTCGCGATCAAGGCCTTCACAAGAGGAAGGGTGAAATCTTGTGTACTGCTGAAGATGGACACCATATCGCCAGTAAGGTACAAGGTCCAAGATGCTAGCAGAGCTAGCGAAGGACTTCTGGCACTTTTGCCTACGGACAGAAACGTCAGTGACTGCAGAATACCTACCAGGCTCGCTGAATGTGGTAGCGGACTGGAACTCTCGTTACCTGACAGACTCCAGCGATTGGAAGCTGGATCCAGCAGTGTTTCATAAGCTGGACAGGAGATGGGGCCATTACATATGGACCTCTTCGCCTCTCGGCTCAACACACAGACGAGCCTCTATTTCAGCTGGAGGCAAGACCCGGGAGCGCAAGGAACGGATGCTTTTCTGCAGGATTGGGCAGGAGGCCCGCATTATGCTTTCCCTCCCTTCGCGATGTAGAGCAGAGCGCTACCGAAGTGTTGGAGGGAGAAAGCGGAACTGGTATTAGTAGCACCTTTGTGGAAGTCACAAGTGTGGTTTCCAACACTAATGGAGCTAATAGCGGACGTTCCCAGAGTCCTCCCTGAAGGAGAGCGACTGCTCACGGACCCAGTTGGGTCGTGTCATCCTCTGAGAGTGAGAGGGACACTCCCGCTAGTCGCGTGCAGGATATCAGGAGACGCTGGGCACTGCCAGGAATTTCGGCGCAGGCTGCTCAGCTTATCGCTGAGTCCTGGGCTCCATCCACTAGGAGGAGCTACGACGCAGCTTGGGCAAAATGGACAAGCTGGTGCAAGAACAGAAGTGTTCATCCCGTTCCAGCACCTGTAGTGGAAATACTGAATTTCCTGGCGCACTTATTGCAGAATGGGAAAGCTTTCCGGACAATAGGAGTATACAGATCAGCTATATCAGCAGGGCATATGCCAATAGAAGGAGTACCGGCAGGGGAGCATCCCGCGGTAGTGAGGCTCATTAGAGGAGCGAGATTCAGAGTGCCGCCAGGGCCCAAATATAGTACAACATGGGACGTAGCGACGGTATTGCGATTATTAGCAGATTGACCATCAGGTAAATACCTTTCTCTTAAACAGCTATCAGGTAAACTAGCTATGTTATTATGTCTGATTTCATGCAAATGAGTGTCAGACGTTAGAGCGCTAGAAATTAACAGACGGTCCTTCGGTCTGGAGGGAGTCACATTTTCCATAGCCAGGAGGACCAAGACAGGCACCGCCACAGTGCATTATCCGTATTTTCCGAACAATTCAAAATGGTGCGTTCCACGGTGTATTAAAGAATACAAGAATAGAACAGCAGAGAATAGAGCAGTAAATACTACTCAGTTATTAATAGCGCGCAGTAAGCCTTATCACGCAGTGGCATCAGCTACCATAGCTAGATGGGTCAAAGAGGTCATGCAGGCAGCAGGTGTGAATGTGGACACGTATGGAGCTCATTCAGTGAGAGGAGCAATGGCATCGTCAGCTGCAAGAGCGGGAGTGCCTTTGAGTGAAATAATGCTAGCAGCAGACTGGTCAAGCGATCATACTTTACTTTAAGCCAGCAGAGGGTTTGGCTGGTGCGGTGCTGGGGAAGCTTTGAACAAGCATAATGCTCGCCTCCAGTCTTGTCATAGAATGAAGATTACCCCTGCTAGCTGCGCAGGGAGTATTAATTCTATTAAAGACTAAGGAGGCGAGCATTAAATTCCCACCCGAGTACTGTAATGTATATAAATGTTGATGCATTATATGAGTGAGGACATTACATACACACCACCCTAAGATCTCTTATTATGTTTTCATAGGGGAAGATCAGAAGAATAGCTGAAAGCAGTGTCGTAGCTGAGGGTATCAAGCGTCCGGGAGAGCACCGGCAGTTGAGTTTAAAGTTCAGAAGACCCTCCGCACTGTTGGCGAGGATCAGTTAAAGAACATGAGTGACTGTCAGAGCGAGTAAAAGCAGAGGAGGAGCCCAAGCACAGAAGTGGGTTGTGACTGGTGGAAAGGGCATGGACTTCAGAGACTCATGGATATTGTAGTTTTGAAAAGAGAAAAGTTTTGCTCTACACTTTTCATGGTTTTATATATGTTTTGTTGAACTGCTGAAGAGTAGAAATAAATGAAGATGAAGCATAATGCTCGCCTCCTTAGTCTTTAATAGAATTAATACTCCCTGCGCAGCTAGCCTGGGTAATCTTCATTCTCTTTCTTTGTGTCTTGTATGCATTCCGACGTTCATAGTTCCCTGCTCGTGTATGCTGCAACCTGCACACTCGGCCTACCTACTCATGTCTATACTACTTGTGTAATTCTCTCTGGGTATGCTGCAACCCTCCTACTTATGTGAGTGCAAACTACTTTGCACCCTTCTTGTGTTGCACAACCGATTCTACTCTTAATGGCAGCTGCCAATTGTGTTTTAAGAACAGTTTACTGAACCTTTTCTTAGCTTATACTTTTGTTCGTGATTGGGAACAGGAGGGGCTATAGCCAGTAACGGTGCAACTCCCATCTCCATTATTACAAAATTGTCAGCTGAAGCTTCGAGCTTCAGCTATTTATTTACCCTAGTACAGATATGAACAGTTTTGTACCAGACAAGTGATTGTGCAGCATTTGTTTTGTATAGTATGCCATATTGGCTTCAAATGTATCAAGACGAATGAGACGAACAAAAGACCAAGGTCTGATGCCGCGAAGTACAATAATAATGATCTGAGGCCATTTAGCCGAAAATATGAAAAATCAGATACGTACCTTGCGTCAACAACAATCAACGACGCATCATCAACAGACATGTCAGATAGCGGGGAAGACGAAAACCAAACAAATCAACGATTTTCTACTTCTAGATATATCAGAAGAGAATATACATTTCAATCAAAAGAAAATGAAAGTAGCTTATGTGTGTCCTCATAACAACGAGTGGAGAAACAGAGAGTACAGACCCTACTGACCTCATGGAATACCAGAGGTCATGATCATTTATTCCATCAAACCCATCCTAAACTACAACAAGTGCACATAATCTGTCTTCAAGAGACATGGTTGTCGCACCCTCCCACGTGCGAAGACTACAATATTTTTACTAATCCAGCCATCATACAACAAAAGGGAAGACCGTCGTCAGGGCAGATAACGATGATAAAAATTAACTCCTATTGGACTCGGGTGGAAGCAACAAATCTGAACCCATGGATCCAATATGTGGTGGTACGACAACAAAACAAATCCGCCTGCAACCAGTCACGCTGGATGGTCATATTTAACATGTACTGGAACCCCATAGCGACTGACGAAACGGCATATCTTGATGCATTCTTAACAGTCACAAAGTTTCCATCAATCGACATAATAATATGTGGAGACTTAAACATACATATTTTTGATAAAATTGAAAATTATAAAGAAAAGAACGCTTTGTCCTCGAGAGCTAACGCGTGGATGAAAGAAATGAAAACAAGAAATCTGAACCTGATGGGTAGCTATCAGAATGCGGACCTACAACTTATTCCAACGTGGTCACAAGGTACATCGGAAGCAGCTCTAGACTACATATACACCTTTGAGAACATTGAGAATGCAGTGACAAAAACCGAGATCACAAAGAACAACAACAGTGATCACCGCATGATATCAATGACATGGCAAAGGCAAAACCTAGATAAAGAGCTACTTATTCTGCCTGAGATGGAACTGAATGCGAAAACTACAAGACTGAGATTGAAAACCACTGACGTGGGAATAAACCAGAAATTTAGGGAAACAGGGAAGACGATGAGAAAAAAAATTACGAATGGCTATTTGAGCCATATTATCGACCCCAAAAAGAGCGGAAAAAACATTTGCCTCATACCCATACATACGATCCTATGATTGCAATGAAAAAAGAGAACTACGAAAATCATGTAGAGAACTAAGAAAGCAAAGAGCTAAAGAATCATATTCTACAATTAATAATGCCAAACAAAAATACCAGCATTGGCTAAAATCCCACAAAAGTCAAATGTTACAACAAGATTCAGAGCAAATGCTAGCATGCCTGAATAATCGCAATACGCGTGATTTATGGAGTCTGTTAAATCCCACACAAGGTGTCCAACATCGAAGGATACAAAATGTGACTAAAGCATGTTGGATAGAGCATCTTTCCGCTGTATATAAGAAGGACACCCCTGAAGCCGAAATCCAACAGAAAATGAATAAATGGGCAATTACCACTACAAGACAACAAATCCTACATATAATCACGAAATTGAATAAATCAAGAGCTCCCGGCCCGGATGGCCTGACAAACGCTACAATCAAAGCTGATCCAGAGATATGGGCGGACATGTTATTACAAATCATTAAATTGATTAACCAATTACACCAAATTCCTGCAACTTGGAAATTAGCGGTTCTGATCCCTATCTTCAAACAAGGAGATAAAGAGAACCCAACAAATTATAGGCCCATTGCATTATTAGACCCGTTGGGCAAAATTTTTGCTACTATTCTACTAAGGTCACTAACAGCTTGGGCCGTGGAAAACAAACGTATTGCTACTCGACAAACGGGCTTTGTTTGCGCAGTTGGTACTAACATCAACCTATTTCTGCTGAATCTCTTAAAACATGAAGCAATGTGTTCCAAGCAACAGGTTTGGATAGCATTAGTAGACTTACATCTTGCGTTTGATTGCGTGAATCGCCAATTGCTATGGAACAAACTGGTAAAGTGGAACTGCCCCCTGCACATAATACAACCAATAAAACTGCTCTATTCTTCAACAAAAATACGAGTAAGGCTAACTGAGGAGGGGCAGATGACCACGTACATCGAAACCTGGAATGGTTTGAAACAGGGGTGTCCATTGGCAGCCACACTTTTCAATTTTTTCACATCAGATCTCCCATGTGAAATGACCTCGGACAGAATATTTCCACCGAAAATTAACTCAATAAAGATACCGATAATGATGTACGCGGATGACATCATATTATTGGATAAAACACAGAAAGGTCTACAAGAGAGTCTCCCAATGCTGGTAGACTATATGGAAAGAAATGAGTTGAAAATAAATATAGCAAAAACCAAAATCATGTCTATTATGAAATCGAAACCAAATGAAAAAAACCAATGATATACATTAACTCCTCCATTATTGACATTGTAACATCATATAAATATCTGGGCATATTGATTAGTCAAACGATGGAAGAAAAAGAATGGGAGATACAGATAATAAAAAAAAAAAAAAGTAATGGCCCTGGCGAGACAAGGATATATACTCCACGAAAAATATGGCAAATTTTCGTACCAACTGATCATTGCATTCTATAGGAGTAAAGTTATCCCTATCCTGACATATGGAAGTGAAACACTGATTAACCTGTCGGAAAAGATATGGCCAATTTTGGAAGCAACGTTTTGGCGGAAAATAATGAGGTTGCCCAAATCGTTCCCGATAACCCGCATCCGAGCAGAAATTGCAGTGCAATCACTGGCATCGGTGGTACTTTGGAAAAAATGTTATCTGTATCGGAAAAAAACTTCGGAACAAACAATCCCGGCGTTAGCAATTTTCACAGCAAAGCACGATGCGATAAACGCTAGGGCCCTGTCTAAATGGAAACAACAAATATTAAGAGCATTAGGAAATGAAGATATAACAGAAGAAATGCTACAAATGAGGCCTCAACTTGCCAAGAAACGATTAATGTACCAAGATTGGATAAGCACTAATGAATGTATAATTCGATACAAAGAAAATATAGCAAGTAAAGCAGAAATTAGAGCGATCAACGTCCTCCCACCGTACCTGGTGATATTTCCGGACAAAGAAATAAGATTGTTTTTTTTGAAATCCCGGCTCAATTTACTACCCACTAGAGAAAGACTTGTAAGAACTAAACAGCTAGTGAATAAAGAAATTTCTTGTCGGATATGCAAAAATCAGGACGAGACAGAAAGTCTGTATCACCTTATGATGATATGCCCCGCCCTCAGTAAAGAAAGAACTATATGCAGATCTTATTTTGAGTCAATACAAAAGACGTTGAGTGCTGATCAAAGATGGGCCTGGATATTGTCAGGGGCTGAGAAACGAATGACTTACATAATCTTTCATTTTTGGAAGAAGATCATTGAAAGAATTGAAAACGTGAATTGACTAAAATGAAGTTTTAAAACATAACAATTGTGATAAGATAAAATGAAAAGTTTAAATTTAAACAAACATTTTTAATAAAAAAAAAAATAGTAGGCCATGGCTAGCAGATTTATCATGTTGACTGTAGTACTAAAGACTGTACAAAAGAGGCCCACCTTGGGAATACTAGGACCTTCTGTTCTCTATTTCATTTTCCAGCTTTGCCGTACTTTAGATTATCTCTGCTGGTGCTGACAAATTTAGCAGGGCTTAACCTCTTTAGGAAAATACACTGCCACTTTTCCTTTCCCCAGGTTTTTTATGGTATTTTTGTGCTACTGTAAATAGTAATAGAGCTAGGTTTTAGCCCGTTGATACACTCTAATGTGGGGTCCTTCGTATATCTTGGATCAAAGAAATATTATTGGGGATGAACTCGTAAAAATCTTGATTAAAATGTTGATTGTCCTATTTGCCATTTGGGATTTTCAAATACTAGTGTGTAAACCTTTGTTGCTAATCAGTGCTTTATCTTTTTTTATTCTTTGCTCTCAGGTTATAGTAGCAGCTGGGATGTGTGTAGCCAGTTGGGCCAGTCAGAAGGCTATCAGGACTTGGGAACCCGGCACGAACTTATGGCCTTCGCTCTCACCCACTGCCCTCCTGGTGCAATACAGTCCTTGTTGGCAGCAAGCAGTTCTCTGCAAACTCAGGTGAGTTAATTGATTGCTTATATATTTGAGTTGCTACTCGACACCTGCTCAATATTTAATGATGAAACTGTATGTGTGAATGCAGCAAATGCACGGAAATTGTAGCAACAGCAGCTGGAAAGACGCAACAAGAAGGTTCTGAGGTCAACCATTGAGATTCTGAACCTGGCTGCCTCTCTTTTTCAGTGCTTGTTAGGAAAGATGTTCTTTTTGCTGTTTCCCTCCCTTAAACTATGTGCTAGCCTTTCTTATTGTTATGTTTGGACACCTGGCCTGACTTTCTGGAGGTAAGTAAACCCTTCTGCTTTACTTCCCTTGTCTTTTTGCATAATCCTTTTGGGAAACTGATTGGTCCAAAAGACCATCGGTACTGAGAGACTGTCTATTTTAGTGAATTTTCTTGCATTTTTACAATTGCACGCATCACCCTGAAGTGAAGCGCGATTAGGATACCCTGTGACCTTATAACCTTTTCTATACTGGCATTTGATTACTTTTACAATGAGCCTAGGATACGCTGGTGGCACCATATAGATTTCCACTGTGTTTTATATTTGTTAAGTGTGTACTTTTGCATTTACTGCAAAGGGCTACTGAAGGTGGCTAACATCCTAAACTGTCTGTGCCACAATGTTTCTGCTTGTCCTTAGCACCCCATATTGTTCTTTGGTTCTTCCTGTCCTGTCAGGAAATTCCATATATGGAATGCCGTTTCTCAGGGAAAGCCTCTGCTTTTGTGGGCAAAGAGGCGGTTTTGTGTGGAAGCCACGATGTGAGGTTTGGGACTGCATGTTTCCAGTACATATGCCAGTGCCTGAATGTCTGTTGCTGGGCAGATGTTGGGCCACATGGCTATCCTTGATTGGATAGCAACTGCCAGTTTGAATGGTGCAGATCCTTGCCATTGGTGGAGCTAGGCGAGTTTACAGTCCAGATCTTGATTAAAAGGACGGCTTCTGCAGCCATTCTTCAGAACACTGTTGGAGGCAAGCCCTCTATGAAGAAGAGCAGCATGTTGACGGCCCAGGACAACCCCTGCAGCTAACCAGCAACAACTCCAGTGTGTGCCTGTGAAGCCTTGCCCCTTTGCCTAATCGCAAGAAGACCCTAGTTGGTAATTTAATCCCTCTACCAGTGGATACAACCAGTCTCAAACTGGGGATCTGTGCCTTCTGAGCCTTCAGAAGCATCCCTAAACCAACCAGTCGACTGACCAGCTCTCTCCTTGGCTACTGGGCTACCTTGCTAGTGCAGTCTCCATTTTGAGTGCATCCTTGGAACTTGGAGGATCTTTAACTTGTACAACAAGATGCCTGGTCCTGCATGTTCAGGCTTCTTGCATCAACGGAAGACATGCATGACCTGCTTTTTTGTTCATTGCAAATCATCTTCTTGGCTTCCTAGAGGTATCCTGAGGTTGTCTGCTCTGCAGATGTCTTCTACTTTTGTGTTTTTGGGTGTTCAGCTGGAAGGTGTCTGGAACGGATTCCCCAGCACTGCGACTGGCGAGAAATAAATCTCATGTCCGTAAGTGACCCCTTCACCCGTGACTCCTGGGCCTTTCTCTACTGGACCATGCACAGAAAACTTTGTTCCCAACTGATTCCAGAACCTCAGCTGTTGTCTCTGGAGAAATCGGAGTCTGGGGTAAGTTAAACATACCGGTTCCTTTCCCATCTGTTCTCCACAGGGTTACATGGGGTAAAGTCCTGCCCCTAAATTTCTCTTTCCTGATTTTGGTCAGTGGAGGCCTGGTGAAGGATCCATTCCTCAGCCTATCCTAGTGACTGGGATTGAGTTAGTTTCATTACCTGAGCTTTACTTACATTTTTGACTTTTTCATCATCACCACTGGCATCGTTCAAATCTTGTAATCAACATAGCTGTGAATCATAACTTTGTAACTGATGACCTTAGGACACAAAGACCCGAACCATCTTAGGGTTGGGCTCATTTTGTGTTAGGGGAGCTATTCTCTGGTTAGTTTAAGTGTCTTTACTGAATTTCATACAGGAACTCAAAGCATTATTGCATACCGTACAGAATTAAAGTAACATGAAAGCATGATTGAATAAGCATTTCTGAATGCCGCAAAGAGATTAAGCAAATAATCAGAATGTTTTGAATGAAACAAGAGCAACTTTTCACCCTCGAAACTATTTTCTCTTCCTTTCTGGCTTCTAATATGATATAATATTATATGATAGGTTATTTATAACGCGCTTAATACCCAGAGGTTTCTAAGCGCTGACCTGGGGATCGAACCTGTGGTGATCCGTGTCGTCATGCTTATAAGGCGAGCATGTTGCCCCTGAGCTATCCTCCCGACACTAAGCACTTGCTTCAGCATTCAAAAGTACTTATGACGGTTTCCACAATGTTTAACATTCAAGAATGGATTGTTGCCGGTTCTTGGAGCTCTCTGGTATGAGTGTATCCCGTCTGTAGTCACCGGCGTCGGACTGCAGCTCCCTTCAGCTCTGTTCCCTTTCATGCTATGCCTTTCCCGCTTCCACGGCCTCTGCTCCTTACTCGTGGAGTTTGGGGAGAGTGATGCTTGTTCTCACTCAGGACCGTGACGACTGGATTTCTTCGGCGCCCCCCAGCTCCCGCTTGTGCCCAACACAGAGGGGGCAAAGGATGTCACAATCTTCTCTAAGCCTGCTTCAGCCCCAGAGTAATTGGTCCTGGCTTCACAGGGCTTTACACACTTGCGAGTCCTGCTCCTGTCTTTCCGGCTCGCCAGCTTCCAGCTCCAGCCAGCTCCATGTTCCAGCCTGCTGTGCGACCTCTGCGACCTATAAAACCCACATTTGTATATCCGTTGGGCTTTCTACATGGCCACAGGTGGTGGTCACTTAGTCCAATTGCCTGACCATAATTAAAGGGGCATGCCTGATCTTTACAATACTATGCAGACCTCTTCCTCATCTCAGTACCAGAGTGTGTTAAATGATGGAAATTGTGGGGAAAGGTGTTACAATAGCCCATAAACGGCACATGAGGATTAGGCTGGTCTTCAATAGGCAAAGGGGGATAACATGTGTCTCCTGTGGATATCGTTTCCCCAGTCCCCATGGAACCTCCACCCCACCCACGTTATCCCCCCTCGCTTCTCCACCCCCATGGTCAGGATCCAAAAGCGATGGCCTTTCCCTGTTCACCTGAGAAGAGGATCCCAAGGGGAGTAGGTGTGAGGATACCCTCAGGTTTCTCACAATACATTGTTCCAAAATGCTTTTAGTTCCTCTTAGGTAATAATTTGCAGCATGCTATGTTTAATGTACCATTTTCCATGTTCACATTCATTGTTGTTAAATAACTGTGGAAGAAGGCATGTTCTCAGTTTGAGAAGTTGTAAATGGGGAAAATGTTTCTTCAGTGTACAAGCCGCAAGGACAATTGCAACACTGCAACATCTGTCATGTTTCTAGACACCAAGAGGTACAGCTAGGGTGCATACAAAGGCACTTTATCGGTTACCTGGAGGATGTAGATTGAGTGCGTGCACCTGAAGTTTTTTTTAAATTTGTGTGTAGGTTAGAAGTACAGAAAAGAAAATACTTAGAGCTTCTTATTTGTTTGGGTTGTTTGTCTAGTGCTCACCTTGCCCGTTAGCTGCCTCAGAGCATTCTAGGTTAATAGTTGAACATTAGGGCCCTGGGGTGGAGCAATGCAAGCCATTAAGTGCAAGGCTGCCAGACTTAAAAGTCCCGAGTGAAGCCAAGGCTGTTTAGGCGGAATGAGGTTAATGAGTGGCAGCCACTGGGTGCCTCAAAAAGGGGAAATGGAGATGCAGCTTTGCCAGTGCATCACATTGTTAGGGAAACACATGCATGCCGCAGGAAGGCATGGGCTCCGGCTGTGGAACGTTGCACCATGGCAATAGCAAAATCTCATTGGAGAAATGAAAACAGGATAGCAGGCCAAGGTGCAGGGAGCCAGGGGATGACTGTAGCGAGAGGGGCAGTACAAATAGAAACCTGGGTGGGACAGGGGCGAGAGTGTCACTGCCAGAGCAGGCAAACCTTTGGTTTGGCGGGCCAAATAGGGGGCAACATTTCACTGTATTAGTACTAGGGCAAGACCTCCCCACTCGAGCCCTTCGCTCTTCTAACTCCCTCAGGGTCATTTGTTTTTCAAAGAACTGCGCGGGGGGTAGATCTCTGTCTTCGGCTGAGGCCTCCCTTTGGAACAGCCTCCCTGCCACCTTGAAACTTGAGGAGAACCACCTCTGGTTCCAGAAGCACCTCAAGACCTCCCTCTTCGCTTCTGCCTATTCCACTCTTCTCCCCTGCTGATCTGTTTTCTCTCTCTGCACCGTTCACCTGGCCACCCCCTGTCCTTCGGGCACAGGTACCTGCTCACCCTGCCACGCTCCTGCACTGCCTCCTGGCCAACTCCTGCACTGGGGTCTGTATCTGTACCCATACAGTCCCCCACCCACTTCTCTTCTGCACTTACCAGATACACCCTATCTGCTTAACCTAGCACTTGCTGGCTGCACCACCACCTTTAGTTATTTTTATTTATTTATTTATTCTGTTCCGCACTTTCCTATTTTCCCTTCCATGCACTTTACCCCTTTTCCCCCCTCCATGCACTTGCACATTCTCAATGTCACTGGGCCTAGTAAGATCATTGTTTTTGTTCTCCCGTGTTCCCCCTCCCTTTGCCTGGTCTCGCTCTGAAACACTTGTGTACGAGCGCGATATCAATAAAATATCATTTCATTTCATAGTGCAAAAAACATTGGGGCCCTAACAGAAAACTTTGCACTGTGACAAGTGAAATGTTGCATGGTATAAGCACTATGGCATTATTGCCCAAGTGCATAGAAAATGCATTTTCAATGCATTTTTGCACCAGGGCAATCTTTGCCCTAGTGCTAATACTGGGCAATTTTGCACTTGCGCCCATGCAAAGTTTATGTAGTCTGACCCCAGATTGGTTGGACCACATCCAATATTCTAAAATCAGTGCTGAGTACAGCAGTAGCACTTTTTTCTTTTTTTGAATTGAACATAATGGTGCATTACAGCACCTCCCAACCGCAAGACTTTAGCAATGTTAGTGTCCTTCATCTGTATCACAGTGTTAGGCAGAAACCTGTGCAGTTCCCTTAGGGACCACTGCAAAAGGCTTAGGACTACAGGTGTTGGCAGTAAACCCAATTGGTAGCAGTCTGCACCACCCAGATTTACCTGGTAGCTGTCGCTGAGCAGTCAGACCCCTCTCAAGAAGAGTTACAGTATATAGAGTATACAAAATAGGTACAAAAATACAGTAGCACAAGCAAACACTGACCAGAGCTTTGGTATAAAAGTATATAATTATTTATTTAAAAACACACTTGTAAAATACACTAACACTAATATAGCAAGCAAGTTCAAACACAGTCACTATCAATATATATACATCCCTGATTACTTATTGAACAAGTCTTAGTTAAAACACCACTTATTTGCAGACAGAGGTGAGCGCTTAACCTAAGATGCCACTCCAATAATTTAGTTAAAAAGGGAGGGGAAAAGGCAGAATTAGGAAAGCACACAATACCAACACTTTTAAAAGAACCACAGCAAGTCGGGAAAGGCAGAGTCTACTGTAGAGCAAGAAAGTTCATAGGCCAGGCCCACTCTTGGAGAGAGCAAGGCGGAATGTGTCCAAGATCACACAGTTGAATTATACTTTAAAAGTCTTTGCAGATAGTTCAAAAAGAGTTGGATCAGTTCAGAGAAAGCTAGTTAACAGGTCCCAGGTCACCCCAGGATAGAGAGTCAAGGATTTACGGGACACCTTGAACAGTCTGTTGCAAAGGAGACCAGGCGGGACACAGTACCTGAAATGGTGAGAAAGCTCCAGCGGGGGCAGTTGTTCCTGGCAGCGGGTGCAAGTCTGTGCTTCGTCCAGGGGAAGAGAAGATCTCGAAGTGGAGGAAAGCTGGAGGTCGTTGCACTGCCAGGGAAGAAATCGGCCGTGGAGTTTCCCGGTTAAAAGGTACTACCCTTTTATTCGCGGTAGTGAAGTGGTGAAGCGTGGCTATCCGGCCGCCGGGGTGCTTGGTACGGGCGATTCGACCACGAGACGATCCAGGAAGGCGAAAAGATGGCGAACTGGTTATCCCCACCAGTACAAAGGAAGTAGACTCTCCGGGATGAAGATCTTCTCTGTCGTCGGGAAGTGGTGAGGCGGTTCAGCAGGGCTCCACCGGTGGTGTTGTCGTTGCAGGTCAGCTCAGCTTCTCCCTCTTCGGATTCTTTGGTCCTGTGGTGACTTCTCAAGTTCCAGTCCCCAAAGCCCTGCTTTTATGCAGAAAACCCCCATTCATCAGTCCTAGCTGTCACTCAAACATGCTAAGCGGTGAGCCGGGCGGCTTACCACTGGGCCAATCACTCAAGAGTGTGCGACTTGAGTTGCCGAGGCAACTCAGTCCAGGGTGCCTAAACCCCCCTCCCACACATCCTGTAGACGCAGAGTGGCACTACTTTTG
Organism: Ambystoma mexicanum; assembly: GCF_040938575.1. Classification (NCBI taxonomy): domain Eukaryota; kingdom Metazoa; phylum Chordata; class Amphibia; order Caudata; family Ambystomatidae; genus Ambystoma; species Ambystoma mexicanum. Next base: position 412,547,960 of record NC_090927.1, read on the forward strand.
GTGGCTTCTGTGCAGAAGCCCGCCAAAAGTGGAACAAAGGGCTCGACTTGGGTTGGAGTTACAGAGGCGAACACAAACGCCATTTTAAAACCGAGTCCTGGCAAAAAGACACAAACGGGGAATAAATATTAAATAAATAACCCGGCGGTATCTTTAACATTGCACCAAAAAAGTGGTGCGTTTAAAATGAATGGGAAAATCCCATAAGAAATATTCCGATGGAATATTTCTCGTTGTAACCACTGCCACCAGCCAGAAACTCAACGAGGGGGGACTGCACAGTGCCCCCTCGAAAAACGGAACCAGGGGCAATCTAATTACCCCTACCAGTACTTCCACAATATGATGGTTTGTACTGGTTCTGTTCACAATTTAAGACTAGTAAAGTCAATAGTGCCTTTACATGCTCTGGGAGACAGTAGTCAGTCCCAGGGTATGGAGTCTATATTTGGGGGTCACTATGACACCCCTGTGTTACTGCACTGAGGGTGCTGTATAACACACTTACCAAAAACACATGAAACCCTATGGAGTGAAAGACCCCATAGCCCATAAAACACATTACAAAGTCAAAGGATATCTCAAATCATGTCTAAGGGTGAGAGAAAAAGAGTCTCACTCTTAGCAGGAGAAAAAAAAAATAAACCCCAAAAATCCAGCAAAGCTGCTGGGGGACTCACTAGGTTTGGGAAATTAGCCTACACAGAGAATTCTCCCTAACACACAGTCTGTAGTGAATCTAGGAGCCCATAAAGAGGAGGAGGGCTGAAAACACCTGTATAGCCCATTTTCTTTGGGCAACACTACAGTTATAAAATGGCCATGACAAGCCTCTCTTTTCACTGGGTGGGGTGGATCTTTCGGCATCATCGGAGTAACGACAGTTGGAAGAGTTGTTTCAACTTTTTAAATGAGTCTTCTCAAATTGGAAGAGGACAACACTGATCTTTCAAGTGGAATGTCGGGAGGAAAGCTGCAGCTGGCCTTCTGTCAGTGCTTAACTGCAGAGAACTTGCTTGTTAGTAAGATGCATCTGTTTGGACCCATTTTAGCAGCACTAGTTTTAGTTAAAGGCACGCCCTGCTGCATTTTCTTCAACAAATTCTGAGTTGTTTTACTCTCTTTTGAACCCTTCTTTGCAATGGAACTGTCAACATTCCAATGCTCTAATGTAGGAAACGCAACATAACCAGCTTTGATAAGGGCAAAGGATTTGACCTTTGTATAAGCATCGGGGATAAGCATTTGGCAGGCTATGCCATTATGGTAATAGTTGGTGTGAGGGGTCAGAAGTAAGGCTCGGTGATGTGTTTGTGCTAAGAAACTTGTATTATATGAAGTAGGGTTGGAAAAATGCATCACCGTCCCTAAAACTAAGAGGGAATTCCCTCCCTCTAAGAAAACGCAAGAAATTATCAGAATGTCCAAATTATAAAGTCCATCCTTATGTCCCAAAAATCCTTCTTCTGTCCCTAACATTAATAACATAAACCAACTGTGCAGGGATCATTTCTCCCTAAGGTAAAATGTTCTCTGTAACTCCAACCAACAGAAATGTTACCAGTCTCTGGGGCAATCAAAGCGGGGGTCAATAAAGACATATTCCCAAATGTAGGTCTCCAAGGTCAGGTTCTGGTCTCCTTTCCACTTAGACTCCTCTTTTGTAGTATTCTTTGTAAGTATAAACATATAAACGTTTCCCAATCTCTTAGGTAATCATAAGTGGCAACAAAAACAAAGAAAGAAATGTCTAAAATGGTAGGACTCCAATGTTAGGGTTGTGGCCCTTTCCCCTAGGATCCTTCTTACAGTATTTCTCTATAAGGCCTCTCACGCTTGTATTTGCTTCCACGAATGTCAATAGACGGTTCACAAGAATGTCCTCTTGTTTCTCCTATTAATCCTGTAAACTTGGCATATTTCCTTTGCCAAGCATAGAATTGGTTGCACTGTGTTTTCTTCTCTTGTTTCGGGTGCAGGTCCCAGACTCACAATATAATTGCTTGGTTCACTCTTCTGCCAAGCAGTTATCCTTTTGTGAAACGTCCTATTTGGGTACAGGTCCCAGACTTGCAACATTCATTTCGACTTGGTATACTCTCATACCAAGCCTACATCCTCTTGTGGACTGTACCTTTATGGGTGCAAGTCCCGGACTCATAAGGTTCACCATTGCTTGGTTTACTCTCCTGCCAAGGGACAGTTCCAACATATGCTATCTCTCTTTGGTGCAGGTCCCAGACTTGCAATATTCGGTATGGTTTAATTTCAGATTCTCATATGGGTGCGAAACCCAGGCTTGCAAAGTTTGGATTGGCTTTTGTCTTTGGATTTCAAATGATTGGGCAGATCCCAGACTTGCAATCGGTTTCCAGGGCCCGACACCTCCTTTCTGTGGCCTCCTCCTTCACCCCTTTATTCCCCCGGACCTCCTGCACCACTTGCATACCTGGTTGCTGGCCACTGCAAGGTACCAGCGTTTTCCGAGTGTCGACTACTTCTCTGGAGGTTCTGGTCACATTCAGGGCTTCATTGCAGCTGGCATCTGCTTTCCGGACGTCAGCTTCGTACTTGTGCTGCGTCCCTTCTTCTGGGCACTTTGCCAGAGCTCTGGAGGCCCAAGAGGTTCCAGACACCAATGATGCAAGAAGTCCTGGCTTCTGGGACCTTGCTTGTGTTTCTCTGTTCTCTGCTTCCCTCCAGCTAGTTCTTGTCCTGCTGGCTGTGGCTCGGCTTGCCGGTTCCCACCATGGAGGATCGTCTCCCTTTTCCATCTCAGCTGTCTGATATTTAAATCATGTTCACTGGGAAACTAGAACGCTCATTCTGCTATTCGATAATGATCCTTGAACTCCTGACCATCTTCTCAGTACATCTTATAGAGTCCGATCTAACAGACTTAACATTTTCTAGGATTTGAACCTAATCAAGTTTATTAGATTGACTAACTTGCATATAACAGATATTGGCTTGGTCAAAGGAAGGGAATGGAGGATTGAACTATGGAAAGGGGTTAAGGGATACTACTGCAGGGGCATACCGCCTTCTCTGAAGATAGTCATTCCTAATCCCATAAGGGAGCCCCCCCCCCCCCCCATGTGATCCTCCCTTAGTGCACCACCGCCAGGGGTCTATTGTACTGTGGATGCACTGCTCTGGCACCATGGGAAGGGTCTCCACCTAGGGAAGAAGGGATGACATCCTCAGACTGCCCATAAGAGGACAACAGCTGGAGAAGGGTGTTAATACTGAAGCCTATAATAGCAGTGCCTGGAAGATTCCTATCAAATACCTGTACACCAACCAAAATGTGGCTTGGACAATGATTGTTTTAAAAGGACTTCAGTGCAAGGAACAGATGTGAAGAGACATATATTGCTTATGAATCAAGTGGCTGAAGGCACAGTTGGTCAAGACATTTTTATTGCACCATGAACACATTTACAGCTGCAATTCAGCCAGTCATCCTCAGATGACTGCTTAGAAATAGCACTGACAAACCCTGTACAGCCCAAAGTCTGATATTACTGTTTGAGTTAGCTCAGAGATACGAGGAGGATGTCTTTTGGGTGGGAAGAGACAGGTAATGGGCAGGACTGGCCATAGAGATCAGCCTATGGGAGAAAATAGGTATGTGTTCATTCTTTGGGTACAGTACAGATTATAATGTGCTTTTAAATTCCCTCTGTCTAGATTCTTTATCAAGCAGTTAACTATCAGATACGTCCTTCAGAAGGAGGGGAGAGTGCACTTCTCACAGGACCCTCAGTGTTGATCACTAAGGAGCAGCACCAGGTAAGATGCAACATTCCTCTATTTTTTATATGGCACGCGCAGAAATAAGAGAAGTCTAATGAAACCAGAAAACATGAACTATGCTGCAGTGTGTAACACATACATTGGAACCCAAAACACAATTGTTGATAGATTTATCTACCTGTAAATAATGTAATTAACAATTAGTGTGTTGCAATGCTACAGTGCTCATCCCCTGTTTTCAGATAAAAAGTGTATGGCTGCATCTGCCGTCTTCATCATGACCAAGAGAAGGAAGATAACTGATTGTGTGTTGATATGACAATGTATTACTTACCGTAAAAGCATTTCTGATGGTTGTATCTGCTTAGATTCACATGCTGTGCATAGTCCGACATCCAGTGGTCACTGCGGAGTATTGCATTTTGTTTGTCGTAGTCGAAAAGGGGACGTCGACAAGGCATGTCTGTAACACTATCCCTATAGTGACGTGCAGTGTACCCACAATCCCTCACGCGTCGAGGTCCCTCTGTTTGTATTTTGTCTGCCTTGACAGAGCCTATTAGACGTGAGTGAGTACAGAAAAGAGAGATAAGAAAGTCTATGTTCCTTCCATCCGAGCGGGGAGGAAGGGTGGGTGCATGTGAATCTAAGCAGATACAACCATCAGAAATTATTTTACGGTAAGTAATGCATTGGCTTCTGATGTTTGTTAATCTGATTAGAATCACATGCTGTGCATAGACTAGCGAGCAGTACCCGGAGTTGGAGGTGGGTTGTGAGAAGGAACAGTAGAGAAAAGATGTCTGAATACTGCTTGTCCCACCTGGGAATCAGATCTAGAGTGGGCATCTAGACAGTAGTATTTTGTAAAGGTGTGAACAGAACTCCAGGTTGCCGCTTTGCAAATGGACTCAAGAGGGACATTTGCAATGAAAGCTATGGAAGCCCCTGTGCCACGAGTGGAGTGTGCTCTTGGCTTGAAGGGTAGTTCTCGCTTAAAGAGTAACAGAGAGTGATGCATTGTACAATCCATCTAGAAATAGTGGATTTCGAAACTGCATCTCGTTCTATTCCTGCTGCCACCGAGACAAAGAACTGATTAGTCTTTCTCAATGGTCTAGTTCTTTCCATATAAAACATCACTGCTCTGCGAACATCCAGTGTATGCAGGCTCTTCTCACCAAAGTTTGAAGGATTTTGAAAGAACGTTGGTAGTTCTATTTACTCGTTGACATGGAATTTAGAGATACATTTTGGTGCAAACCTAGGATGTGTGCGTAGAACCACCTTATCTTTGTGAACTGTAACAAAGGGGTCTAGTACAGAGAGCGCTTGTAGTTCACTTACTCTTCTAATGAAGGTGATAGCTATTAGAAAAGCAGTCTTAAGAGTGAGTTCTTTAAGTGTTGCTTTGTGCATGGGTTCAAAGGGAGACCCCATGAGCATGGTTAGGTCCCATCCGAGAGCGGGGTTAGCTATGGGAGAGTGTATCCTCTTCACTCCTTCCATAAAGGCTTTAATAACTGGGACTTTCCACCATGACACTAAGTTGGGAAGTGGTGTATGCGAAAAGTGCAGCTAAATGGACTTTTATAGAGTTAAGCACCAAGCATGAGTCTAGTCGGTGAGTCAGGTACAGAACAATTTGTGTGGGAGAGCTGTCAACTGGGTTGATTCTCCTTCCCCTACACCAGATGACAAATCTTTTCCATTTGCTAGAATAACAGTGACGAGTGTTAGGCTTTCTAGCCTCCCTGACAATTTCCATGCATCTCTGCGGGAGTTGTAAATGTCCAAATTCTATGATCTCAGGAACCAGACTGCTAAGTTCATGGTCTGACGGCATGGATGTAGTGTCCTGCCCTTGTCCTGTGACAGCATGTTGTACGGGCAGGGAAGTTTCACTGGAGGGGATAGGGACATCTCCATCCATCAAGTGAGCGAACCAAGGTTGTCTAGCCCACATAGCGGCCACCAGCATCATGGTAACTTGTTCCTGGTGCATCTTGTGCACTATCTTGTTGAGAAGGGGAGTCGGGGGGGGGGGGGGGGAAAGCGTAAACAAATTTCCCTGACCATGGTATCGATAGACCGTTCTCCTTGGATTGGTTCTGCGGGTACCTGGAGGTGTAATCTTGGCATTGTGAGTTCTCCAGAGTTGCGAACAGGTCTATTTCTGGGAATCCCCATTGTGTGAAGACGTCGAAGACGATGTCTTCGTGTAACCCCCATTTGTACTCTGAGGGCAGAGGGAAGTCTCTGCTGAGTTCGTCTGCTGGCAGATTGAGTTCCCCTGGTACATGTTGTGACAGTAGGAACATGTTGTGTTTGAGAGCCCACTTCCAGATGTTCTGGGACAGCTTGCACAGTCCTGGAGAGTGAGTGCCCCCCTGCTTGTTGAGGTAGTACATGGCTGTGGTGCTGTCCGTGAGGAGCATCACTGTCTTCCCTTGTAGGTGTGCCTGGAAGGCTTTCAGTGCCTTGAACACAGCTAGTAGCTCCAGTAAGTTTATGTGCTTGGATGCTACGCTCGGAGTCCAGACTCCGTGAGCAGTCTGATGGGATAGGTGAGCCCCCCATCCTGTGAGGGATGCGTCTGTGGTCAGAGTGGCTTCCACTGCGGGGGTGGCGAATGGTTTCCATATTACCAGGTTTTCCATCGACCACCACTGTAGCGAGAGAACCAAGGCCTGCGAGTCCACCACTAGATCGTCCCATTGTCAGCTGGACTGACACCACTGGCTGTTGAGCCACTCTTGCATTGGGCGAATGCACAGGCGCGGGTGAGGTACCAAATAAATACATGACGCCATCATTCCTAGTAAGCGCATTGCTTTGCGCATTGCTTTGCGTACCATCACCTCTCGACCGGCCACATATTGAGGGATCTGAAACAGCATGTTTTGGACCCTCTCGTTGGAGGGGAAGACGAGGCTGTCCTTCGTTCGAATTAGAGCCCCTAGGAATTGTTTGATCTGGCTGGGGTCTAAGCTGGACTTTTTCTCGTTGATGGAGAAGCCCAGTTGAAACAAAAGGTCTACAGTCTTTTGGGTATTTGCGAAGCATGTTTCGTAAGAATCCCCTGCTATGAGCCAATCGTCGAGGTAAGGGTATACTGGGATGGACAACCTGCGCAGGTGGGCCGCTGCCACTGCCAGTACTTTCGTGAATACTCTTGGCGCTGATGCTATGCCGAAGGGTAGCACTCTGAACTGGTAGTGCCCTCTATCATGAACCTGAGGTATTTCCTGTGTGCTGGCAACATTAAAATATGAAAGTATGCATCTTTCATGTCCAGTGTTGTCATGTAATCTCCCTGAGAAAGCAGGGGGATTACCTCCTGTAGAGTCACCATACGAAACTTTTGAGGTTTGACAAATTTGTTTGCAGGGCGTAAATCTGGTACAGGGCGCATGGTTAAGTCCTTTTTGGGTACAAAGAAGTACACTGAATAAATACCTTCCGTTACCTGGGATAGAGGCACAACCTCTATGGCTCCTTTTTCTAGTAGTTGGTCCACTTCTTGAAGGAGGATGGCAAGGTGTTCTGGTGACAAGGGCCGTCCCCTCGGGGGTCTGTACGAAGGGGATTTGTTGAACTCTATACAATAGCCACGGGCTATGGTTGATAGTACCCAGCGGTCTGATGTTATACCCTCCCATGCTTGAAGAAAGGATGTTAATCGGCCCCCGACCGGCGTAGCATGGGAGGGGACCCGAATCTTTGAGTCATTTGGTGTTGGTGGCTTGGGAACCTCTAGGGGTGGGACCCCAACCTCTTCCCTTGCCACGACATTGTCCTCTTTGGTTATATTGTCCACTGGTGCCTTGGTCAGAGGACCAGTTACCTCCAGACTATTGCTGCTGGCGTTGGCCTCGAAAAACCACTTATTGCCATAACCACGTTTGTTGGGAGGCCTTGAAATTTGATCTAGTGTCTTGATAGTGTCAAATTCTTTCTTAGCGGTTTCTAAAGCCTCATCCACCGCTTTACCAAAGAGGTTTGCATCTTCTATAGGTTTGTTAATAAGAGATGCTTGCGTCTCAGGTTTAAAGCCTGAATTACATAGCCATACATGGCATTTCAGTAGGATTCCTTGTACCCGGCCGTTTCTGCAGCATCCAGGGTATTCTTGATGATGCTTTGGTTGACTAAAGTCCCTTCAGTCACCGTGGCTAGAAGTAGAGTACGTAGGGGTTCCGATACCTCCTCAATGTCCTTACGTAGTTTGCTCCATTGTGCATCTGCGTAACTTGCCAGCAAGAAGTTATTGTTGCCAATTCTTTCAGAAAAGGCAGCTGAGGCTGTAATCGTCTTTCCTAGGGCATATCATTTTTTACCCTCTTTATCTGGTGGTGCCTCGCCAGTTGACAGCGGCACCCCTGCTCTCTTCCTGGTATTTGTCACCACTAAGGAGTCTGTTACAGAGTGGCCCGTGATGTATAAAGGGTCCGATGGCGAAGGACTAAACAATTTTTCTATCCTAGGGTTGACCCCTCTGATCAACGCAGGAGTGGATAGTGAAGGAATAATTTTCCTCCTACTGAGGCGAGGAGGGGAATGGTTTGGCTGACAGGGGGTTTCTCCTTAATGATTTTTTCGACAAAGTCGATGTCGGGAGAAGTTTCCCCGGTTTCGATCTCAAAATGCGCTGCTGCCTTACGTAGAAGTGCATTAGAGGTGGGTTGATCATCTATAGGCGATGTATTCCTAATAGGCGAGTCTTTTGGAGGGGACAGGTTTATGGCTTCAGGGTCTGAAAACACTGACGGGGACTGCCAGGGCTGTGAGGCCCCTTATTCTGGGTCTTCTCCGAAGCCCCTATCACCCATATCAGGGTTGTCTTCAAAACTTTCCTCCTGTAGGTTTTCTTCCCCCTCATTGCCTAAGAATTCATCATCCTCCTGAAAGTGGGTGTCCTCTTCAGTGAGGTCATATAAATCTACATTTTCTTGGGGTGGATCAAACAGCCTGGGGTACTTGGCCCTGGGATCTTCCTGAGGTCCCTCTCTTGATCTCTTAGGTGTTGGAAGGTTCTGCGTCTCCATAAACCTGTCCATCCTGTCCATACAGAACTGGAGTCTCTCTAGGGTTTCGTGAGGTACTCCGGAATGGTCAGGGGGAGGAAAGGGAGGGCCTTCCGTTAGGAAACGCTTCGACCTATCCCATAACATCGAAGAGAGGTCTCCTTCGCCTTCAGAAAAGCCTTCCGGTCGGCTAGGAGTCCCTCTCAACGGAGGGCGAGGTTCCTGCCTTCCTTCTGGTCTTTTCGGCATCTCCCGGGCCTTATGAGTGGTAACAGACGTATCTTTCGTCGTCCGTGGAAATGATCCTTGCCAGGCTCTCGACAACTAAGCTGTCTTTCGAGGGTACCTCCGGCATCGCCGTTACAGGCGTCGCTTGCTCTACGCCGACGGGCGCTCTCTGGCGGTGCGCGTCGTCTGGAGGTTTAGTGGTAGCACCCTTATCAGGGGTTAGCCCAGTCGCTGGTCGCATATGCGGTTGCGAGGGGGGCTTCAGACTCTTACAGTCTGAGGAGGCCGCCGGTAGGACCTGCGTCTCCATTGGCGCTAACGCCCTATTTGTCTTCGACGAGGAAGAGCCATGGGTTATGTGTTTATGGGAGTGTTTTCTGTGTGCGTCCTTGTCGCCGGGGTGTTCATCCCCATAAGCAGGGCGTGAGCCGAGCTTGTCGAGGCCGGGGACGGACGACGAGGAGCGTGAACGCTCCTTAGAGAGGTCTACGACTTCCGAAATGGGCGTCGTGTTGTCACATTCCTCGTCACTTTCGGCGGCGGCGGTGTTTGATGAGTCAAACCTAGACATGGCGTAGGCCGCTCACCTTTTGACCCTACGGTCTTTTAAAGTCTTCGGCTTAAGTAGCTGACAGGCCGCACAGCCGTCTTCTTTGTGGTCGAGAGGCAAGCAACGGTTACACCGTTTATGCTTGTCTTTCCAGGTAAACTTGCCCTTACAACGCAGGCAAAACCTAAAGGGTGTCCTCTCCATACCTGAGGAACAGATCGCATGTGACAACAACCCCGAGGGAAAAGGAGGGGAAAGGGAAAGGCATTCTCAAAGAGAAACAATAAATGTCCCACGACCCCACTCTCCCTACTGTATTTGGCCGTCGAGGCCAGGCCACGTGTTTGGCGAATGCCGAACAACCTCTTCCGTCGAAGGCACCGCCGTCGGAGATCATGATCGCCGGTGAACAGCTTCGCAGCTACGACGACGAAGGAGGGGTGAAGAAATTAATAATTAAGGGCGACCAAAAGTCGAGTAAAGTTTTTGCAATGTCTCTCGAGGAGCTCCGCGTATACGCGACCAATATCTGGGCGGAAAAAAACAATCTGAGGGACCTCGACGCGTGAGGGATTGTGGGTACACTGCACGTCACTATAGGGATAGTGTTACAGACACGCCTTGTCGACGTCCCCTTTTCGACATCGAAAAATAAAATGCAATACTCCGCAGTGACCACCGGATGTCGGACTATGCACAGCATGTGATTCTAAGCAGATTAACAAACATCAGAAATCTATTGCGTTTCATATTGGATCGAAAACAATTAATACACTGGAATATGAAGACACACCTAGTAGGCCCTGTGAACATTCAGAACGTGCAAGTGGAGAGATTTCTCCTTCACGGATCGTCAATGTTACTGAGAAACATTGAATATCTCTTCCTACTTGTTGGGATCCAGGAACCCTTTTCCAGAGAGACAACGTTCTTCGCTAACAAATACTTTAAATAACTCAATAAATATTGGCCATCTGTTACACTGGTTTTTGTTTTTGCCACTTTTATATTTATAAAGTGCGTCTGTAACTTTTAAATTGCATTTCTACATTAGTAAAAGTGCACAAAAGGAAAATAAGTTGGGTGAAAGGCAAAGATAACTGTTAACTGCACAAAAGGAATCTAGTGGACACCTTCCTCCCACGGATTCCTCATCTATGATATCTATCTCTCAGTGGCAGATGTTCTTCGAAAACATTTCCGCCGACACAGGGAGCAGCGCGGCTCCGCCCGACGCCTCTACGCGCTCTGAGGCTGGCACCTCGTAACCTAAGTTTCTTTTTTCTGAGCACTTTGCTTGCTACTAGGAACATGGCTCTTAAGCTTTATTTGTTACTGAATTTGTTGCTATGTGTCTCAAATTCGAATCTGACGAGGTCTTCGGGGTTCAAACCCTGCATGGATTGCAGGCATCCAATGTCCTTTTCGGACCAGCACTTCATATACCTTTAATGTCTTGGTGAAGATCATGACGCACAGTAATGCGCATTGTGCCAATCGAGAACGTAAAGCAAAGCTTTTCACCCTCCTCCAGAAGGAGAAGGGTGATAAGTGTATCCTTTCAAAGTCTTCTGGCACGGTCTATGGCAGCGCTGTCTTCAGCCCAGACGGCTTCGGCCAAGCCTACGGATACCAAATCCCACAGCACTTGATAGAGCCGGCAGGGAGTATGAAATGAAACATGACAAAATCGCACAAAGGGGCACACCGTTCTGTCTTCGGATGTCGATCCCTTGACCTATGGTCACGGGCCAGCTGCGCTGTCCAGCACCAACGATGACAGACTCAAGAAAGAGTTCCTCCCATTCCCCAGAAGGGCATATATGTCTCAGTTGGAGGACATTTATAATTAGGCAGGAGATCCTGCCTATTTCGGTCCGGAGCCCTTCCACCCCAGCGAAGTGAAAGACTTTCCAAAGGAGTTTTACAGGGAACAGGGTGACTTGGTGGATCTGGCAGCCAACTTGTGGGAGGCAAATGGCCTGGACATCTCATCAGAGGTCAACATGATCCCTGCTGCCACACCTGACAAACCGCAGGCAGCTTCCAGCACCTTATAGCACCGGTAGTCCCTTCACGTCCTAAGATAGAGTATGACCTGACTGACATCTTGAACGAGGGTCCTAAAAGGGAGACTTTACTGCCTTTACTGCCTTTCAATTGGGCAGTAGAGGGGCCAGTGATGGAACTGTGGGCAAAGCCGGCGTCATTTCTTATGGTGGACTGCGACCTGGCCATGAAGCACAGACCAGCCCCTTCGGACCCCTTATTTCTTTTTGCCCATGCTTCCTCAGAGAGTTTGGTGGTACAGGCCTCTACAGCGATTCTTAAGACCACCGAATTTTCATCTTTGCCTCCTGATAGGGAGACCAAGAGATTGGACATATGGGGTAGGACAGTTTTCAGCTGTTCGAGTCTGTGTCTTCGATGTGTCAGCGCCTCTCGTGCATTGTACATATTTTCTTTTGGCCTGTGGTCAGTGAGGGCTGAGGCGGCTGAGCAAATCCCCCGAGGGGGAGATGCAGGACTGTTTTGAATCCCTTATTGAAGACTGCAAGGAAGCCTCCAAACAGATTTTGCAGTCGGGCCTAGACACTGCACACTGTGTTGTAAGTAAGATGGCCACCAGCACTGTCCTGCTGTATTTTTCTTGGCTGAGGATGTCGGTGTTTGCTTCTGATGTCCAGGAGAAACTTCTGTACTATACTCTGGCTGTGTCCTCTCTCAATCTAGTAACTAAGGACTGGTATAATCGCAACATAAAACATTTTCCTGCCGATTGTCATCAATTATTTTAATTCATAATCATTCATGAAACCTACATGCTATATACATTACATGAGACAGGAGAAAGATTTTGTTTGAGAAAATTATACAAATACAAAAGTACATCACAACATTATTCTTCACATTTGAAGTGCAACAGTATTAGCATAAATTGCTTGTGTATGCATAATATTTCTAATCTGACATAGGAAAACAATGATCTAAAAATTAAAATGTAGCAGACCAAGTAATCCCCATGTGAACATACAGGTATAAATGTTCAACCAATAAATCGACTATTTTTCTGTTCATATATCAAATGTTCATACAATAACTCAGCAATTATTCTGTTGGTGTACGCTTAATATTATTATTATTTTTTTATTGTTGAATTTAATCAAATAATTGATTTTTACAATATCTTCAAAAAAAGATTCTATATTTTTTCCAGATTTATCACTGATAAAAGATAGTCTCGTTAAACGACATGTACAGTTACTTAGAGGAACAGAAAAACCATAGAAGAAGAAGAAAAAGTCTCAGTCGATTTCATTTTGTTTAAGTTCCAGTTTTTCCATTATTTGTTTCAGGATCTTAAAGGTGGCTAGTTGCCATGATGTTCTGTCTCCACTGATCATCCTTGCCCACCATACATCTTCATCGAAGATAGATGATTGTCGGAGAAGATGTTTCATATTAGGAAGCCTAGCTTCCTTGGTTCCAGGGCAGAACAGAATTAGATGGCGAATTGTCTCCTTATCCTTATCACAGAATCTACAGATGTTAGTCAGCGCCAGACCACTAATGTGATGGATTTCGTTTGACTCCAGAAGATTCAGTCTTGCTCGCATTATTAGATTTCGAGCTGCCCGGCTTGGGAACTTTTTGATGTAGTACTGAAGCACATTTAGTTTCTTCCATATTGGAGGTAGATGAGATGTGATTTTGTTTCCAGCTGCTGCAGTTAAGGTACAAATCCGGTCCATCTCCTTTATTATTTTAATTATCCTTGTCGGATTGTGGATCAGATCGTCGTCTGTACACTCTAGTTTTTAATAGAGCATGATTTTCGTTTTTCCAATCATTAAGCAACTTAGAATTTGATGTTTGGATTTCTTTAAGTACCAATCCACGAAGGAAAGAAGGTTTTGGAAGAACACATTTCCGGTATAACATGAGTGTGTTGCAGTCAACAGTTCCTTGCAGGGAGAGTAAACTTAGTTCTCGTTGAGTTAATGTAACTGAGGTTGAGTTAGGCAATCGCAGAACCGTTCTCCAAAAATATGCCTCCAATTTGGACGAAGGAGCTTTGGACAGGTTGGGCATCGCCTCTGCGCCATAAGTCACCGTGGGAACCACCTTAGATGTGTAGACATTTAGCAGTGGAATGGTTGAAAATTTGCCAAATTTTCTGTCTAAGCTTTCCCTTTAGTTCCCAAACTTCTGATTTTTGCAAAGAGATTGTTTTGCATGGCCAGGTCTTTTGAGGAATTGTCTAGGACCACGCCCATGTATTTCAATTTCTTAACTTTTTCAATAGGGATCTTGTCTATTGACCAATTGAATTTTCCAACTTCTTTGTAGAGCGTTCCATAACCATAATTTTTGTCTTTTCGATGTTAATTTCAAAGTTATTTTTGATGGAAAATGAATGCAGGTTGGAAAGTTGACGCTGCAGTCCTATTTGGGTCAAGTCAAGTAGGATGAGGTCATCAGCGTACAATAGTCTACTTATATTTGTTTGAGCCAGTTTTGGTGGAAATTATCTGACTTGATCTTCTGAGTATGGAAAGTCCCCCATGTAAGCGAGAAACGGTGCTGGGGCCAACGGGCACCCCTGTTTAACACCTCTTTTTGTCTCAATTCCGGCAGATAGAAGACCTTGTTGATTCAGGCGAACTTTAATGTTGATGTCTGTGTGCAGAGTTTTGATTGGGTTGAGAATATCACTTGTGCAGTCCCAGGCTACCAGTTTTTCCCAGAGTCTAGTACGGTAGACTCTGTCAAAAGCCTGGGAGTAGTCTATAAATGCAGTGAATATTCTAGGACTACCCTGCTTCACTTTGCTTTTTAAGATGGTTAGCAAAAAGATGTTGATTGCGGTTCCCAAGGTTTTTTTAAAGCCTGTTTGAAAGTTGTCGTTACATGGTGCATGAGAGGCCCAGCTTTGGAATTTTTTCAACAAGAGAGATCCAAAGACTTTTCCGATCCAATAAGGCAATAGCATGATAGTTTATAGGGTCTTGTTTGTCGCCTTTCTTGTATATGGGAACCACAATTGCAGAAAGCCATGAGGGGGGGGGGGACAGATTGAGAAATCACACATCTAGAGAACACAGATCTTATAAATGTTGCCCATTCGTCTGGGAATGTTTTAAGATCGATGTTGGTAATTCCATCGGGGCCCGCGCACAAGACTTTTTGAGTTTTCTAAGGATGCCTTGTATGTCATCAAGGTCATCCAGTTACGTCCATCGATGGAGCTGGTGTGGGCCTTCACTATCTTCCCTGAGTTCTTTCGAAGAGGGACCTTCAAGTGGATTTGCAATCGGTAGTTGGAAAAGCAATCTAAAGTGGTCTGCCCAAGTGGCTTCACTAATGCTATTCGTAATTTCCGGTCCAGTTTCTGCAGATACTTTGTTCAATAGCGACCAAACTTCCCGAGTTATTCGAGCAGATTGTTTTCAGAATAGCTTCAGCATCTTGTTGGTTTTCAGAATAGCTTCAGCATCTTGTTGGTGTAGCTTCCATCTGTGCGATCTCACCCACGCTTTGTATTTTCTAGTAGCATTTTGGATAGCTACCTTTCCTTCCGCCAATGGAAGGCTCGATGTAATTCTTTTATCTTTCCTGAAATCACGGCTTTTCTGAACCAGAAGTTTATCATGTGAATGGTTTGCCTTTCGGGAGCTATCATTTGGTTTTCTTCTGGAAGTTCTGTAAGGCGACAACAGGGGAGCATAGTCAACAGGATTTATGATAGAAGTATGATCCGATTTCTTGTAAAAGTTTGTAAGCTCTTTGATGCTATGGGCTGTAAAACACAGTCTAGTTCCCTGCGGATTTTGCTCCAACTCGGTCTTCATCCTATCATGATTTAAGTGGGATGACTTCCAAGTAGTCAGCAGGATGTTGTGATCACTGAACACTGTGTGTTGAACGTCAAAGGAAGTCGTTGAGGCTCGGAAACGAAGATGTAATCGATAGTTGACGTTCCTTTTCCACTTGTCCATGTCGCTAAGCAATTTTTATTTTTATATGTTGTGTCCAACTTATGCAGCTTTCTTGAGTTCATCAAGTTAAGCCACTTTTCACCACGTTGTACTCTGGGTGAAATTTTCTTTCCATTTTTCTGGTTACAGAGCACGTTCAAGTCGCCACATATAACGATATGATAAGTATTGTGGGTAGACCGTACTTCGTCAATTGTGTTCTCGATTAGTTCCAGGAATTTCTTCTGGTCGATAGCTGCAGGGTTCCAGTACACATTAAGAAGTGCTATGGAAATAGGTTGTTGTTGAACGCCTTCTGCGAGTTGTTGCGACCAGGTTAGCAAAAGTGCTAATAGAGAGTAGTTTGCAACAAGAATAGTAGATACTGAAAAACCTTTGTCCATCCGGAAGGCCGTGAGCAAACCCGAAGATGGTCGGCCTACTGAACCTTTTGACGTCGGAGCCAAAAAAGGTTTGTATCCGTCGAGCGAAGGCTTTTTTATCAGCCACGTTTCTTGGAAACACAGTAAGTCAAAAGAGCCCAGGTTGACATTACTGGACAAAGTTAGATGTAAATAGCCCCTGGTATTCCAGGAACCTAGCCTAAGCTCAGCGGGTGCGTTCTCGATGGATGATGAGGAATCTTCCGAAGGGGTCTTGTTCTTGGGCTGCTATTTTGAACGGTGTGTTGATGGGATTTTGGTAGCCAAGACCAAGCCCAGTACGCTTAATATCAAGTTACTTTGATGAATCCGATGGAGTCTGCACTGTTTTCCCGGGGGCGACCTCCTCCAGTGTTTTCGTGAAAGTTAGTTAAAAGGAACTACTGTCCCCAGAAACACCTTAACACTGCAACTAGGAAGAGGAATGGAGGATTACAGAGCAAGAGAAGTCCCAAGAACAGGCAATGCTTTAGTTGTTAGGAGCTTGTATCTGTGCCCAGGATTCTTAAAACAGGATAGCCAGAAGAAATAACAGACTGCTGGTGGGAGCGGGCTGCTCCTCTTCGTGTTACAGAGGGGCTGAGAGAAGGACGCTGGAGCCAGCCGGCTCAAATATTGACCAGAGGAATGCGGCACAAAGAAGATTCCACGCAGGAACGCCAGCAAGTACAGGGCTTTTGGGCATTCGATGGTGAAAAGAAGCAGTGTTAGGCAAGATTGTATGGAGTACACTTTGGGTGCATTACAACAACCCGGACCTCCTGGCAATAAGAACCCAACCTTTGGTATAAGTCTGTACTACACAGGTCGGTAGTCTGGTCGAGTAGCCAGGCTTATCTCAAGAGGGGTCAATGTGAGCTGTAGGGGAGTTACACAGAGATTCACAGTTACAAGTATTCAAATAAACTCTTACACACAAGGTTTCTTGATTAAACAATTATTAATTTATTTATCAGTCAGTTAGTGTAAGCCTTCATCAGATATAAAACACACAAATATACTTCAAAATACACACTCTTAGTTTCTAAGTCAGCAAGTACCCATTTGTGATGGCATGCAGACACTTCCTACACCCTCAGGTGACTTCAATAGTTAGGGTGCTGTTGACATTAATGTATCACTGTTGTATTTAGAATATTCTTGAGAGGAGTGTTAAAGAGAAGAGAGTTCAGAATAAAACAAGTATTCACACAGATATTCTGTAGCAGGTAAGTACTTTAAAAATAAACCCCCAATGCAATGTCAGTTAACCCTTTCCTGGAAGGAAGCCAAAACACATAAGCAGAAGAGACAAGAGTCATTCAGGGAGCCAGGCCAGCCAGTGTTAAGTTAGCAAAAGTCAAGGTGAGCTGAAGCACTTCTTGCAGGTAAGTAGGAAGTCTTTCACAATGTTTAAATAGTCTTTGTAGAATAGAAGAAATCAAAGTAGGGCCACAAGCTGATTAGGTTTGTGATGTAGAGAAGCTGCAAGCAACTCTACAAGAGCAACCGAGATAAGTCTCCACTTAGATCAAGCAAGGTGGCACAACAAGAGGGAAGTTCTCTCAGACTTTACAGTACCTTTAGGTTGAAGAAAAGTGCAGCAGATGGCCTCTGTACCTGTGCAGCTCTGCAGATCCTGGTGTTCCTGGGCCTCAGTCGTGGGGATAGAGGGAGGACTTCTGGGCACTCCTGCACTGCAATGGGATGGTCACTGACCGCAACCGGCAATCTTCAAACAAGTGGCACTTCAGTGTTTCAGCTCCTTGCGTCTTCTGCAAATCGCAACACCGCGGTTCCTGGCTGTCGAGATGGGCTTTCCTTGTATCTGGGGACCTGCACTCTGTTGAGAGGGCTCAGGCTCGGTTAGTCCTGCTTCCTGGGAGTCCAGAGGATCTTCCTGGAGCTCTTGACCAGCTTAAAAGCAACGCACATGATCTGGTGTTCCTGTCCCTGACTATTCGGTTCCAGCAGTGACTGCAGTGGAAATTCACCCAGCTCTGAGAGGATGTCCAAGTGGCTTACTTTGGAGTTGATCGGTCCCACCAACTCAAAGGGAGAAGTCGTCTTTGCAGGGGCTTCTCTGTCAATATGAATTTGGAGCTTCAGCACAGCAGCAGGGCTTCACCGGGCAAACCAACAGTCCAGGAGTTGCAGCAGGCACCTCTTCCAAGTTCTTCCGATTCCTTCGTCCAGTGGTCGACTCTGCCTTCCAAGCCAAAAAGCCTTGCCTTTTATGCAGGTTTCTCCCATTCATTCCAGACTAGCTGTCAGTCACCCAGCAGGGTGGCTGTCCTTGCATTCCTGTCTCCTTGGAGACTAAGCACAGGGAGTTTCGGGCACGTCCCTCTCTTCCTGCCCCTGCCAGACACCCTGGAGCCAGAGGCAGGCTTCACTCGTGAATCCTGCCAAAGACAAAAAAATAAAGGGGCCAAACCTGGTTTGGCACGCAGAGTAAATCTCAAGAAGGACCTTTCCACAAAGAAATGGCGAAAAAAGAGACTGGGGCCATTTTGACAAAAATAGCACCCTTGGGTGCTTTACTGCAGCTGCGAGCGCAGCCCGTGGTAAATGCACACCACAGTAGTTAAAAGTAAGCCACCAGGCATTCATCAAGGAAAGGGTAACATAAAAATGTTACATGAGAAGCTAGACAAAGGGGATACTAAGTAACCCCTCCAGAAACCTATTGTAAGATGGTGTGTGCTAGGTCTACAAAGTTACAAATGTAAGTAAAGTCATTTTGCCTTTACTGCTCTTGGAGACAGTAGTTTATCCAAGAGAAGGTATTTAAACCTTGGGGAAATCTGAAAGACTTCCCTGTGTCACTGCACTGAGGGCGCTGTGTGACACAATGTAAAAGATGATGGCTATGTTGTTTGTCAGGCTCCACAACCAAAAGGAACACAGTGTTCAAAATCACATTAAAATACATGAGAGAGTGGGAAACAGGGTCTCACTCTCTCCAGGTTAAAAATTCAAGTCTTCAAAATCCAGCAAAGTTGCTGGGGATCTCTAAGGTAGAGTGGAATTAGCATATTTCTGAGAATTCTCCCTAACAAGCAGCAAGACACTTAACAGAGACCCGCGATGAGAATAGCAGCCCAGCCGCAACCACAGGAAGCACTGTACTTGCAGAGACAGGAAACTACAAGTGTGTGAATACAAGAGTTTACCAGGCAACTAAAGTGTTTGAATAATAGAAGCCCTGGCAGGACAGTATACCAGGCATTTGGTTGTAAGATCCGGACGTGCAGTCAGGCGTCATATAAGTAGTGCGTCGCTACGCCCCAACCTCAGTTTCTTTTTTTACGCATGCTAACACGCTGCTTAGGAACACAGAGCTGGTCTCTTTTGTTGTTTTTTGTCATAAATCTTGATTTTTCACTAATTCCTCGATGCCACATGTCGGTCGCAAGGGTGTCTGGTTTCAAGCAGTATTCCGACTGTGGCACTAAGATGTCCCTCACCAACCCACACAAGTTGTCTCTGGTGCCTCGGCACGGGCCACGGGACGGAAGGGTGTCCGTCATGCTCTAGATGCACCCAAAATACCTTCATGACCGAGCTGCTAAACTCGGGATGGATTGTCTGCCCTCAAAATCTCTGGTGCGGTTGATGGTTCGGTCTTCAGAGGCAGATACCGAGGGGCATACCCCCGAGGAAGACCAGTGGAATAAGAGAAGGTCTCACTGGAGGAGCCACTCTTCCTTGTCCTTGTTCCGAAAAAAGAAAAGGCGCCATTGACTGGACTCTGAATTGTCGACGGAACAAGGTAAGCAGTCGGCTGGGCTAACCACCCGCCAGGAGTGTCAGGATTTTAAATCTTTGATGTTTGCAATGTTCAAGCAGCATGCTGCAGTCGGCATTGCTCCCACCCCCATGCAGCATGCCTCTGAGCCAAGAGCGGTGCTCGGTGAACCCAACCCCTCTAGTGCCATGGTACCGAATATGCCAGCGCCGATTAATCTTTCGATGTTGAAAGAAATATTATGGAAGCCGGATTACCCCGTGCGTCCATGAATGTCGACGCTATGGTGTCTCGACCTCGGTCGACATCCACCATGCCAGCGCTGATGGACAAATCCTCGACGTCGGCGACTGTCGAAGGTATTTACTCCACAACCCCAGTCCGAATTTTTCATGACCATGACGGGTATCTTCAGTGATCATGACGCGGATGACCAAGATGTCGACCTGATTTTCTCGGGTTCAAGAGGGGCCTGCTATTTTGACAGCCAAATCAGGCTTCTACAACTAGCTCAAGTCCTCCAAGATGCTAGTAGTCTGAACACTTCGCTTGACCTCGAGTTTCAACAGTCCCAGCCCTACCTTCACAATATATCTAAATATAGGGCTCTGGTAGAAAGGGTTATCGACACCCTTGGACTACAGTCAACACTGCTGCCTGTGCAAGGTTATAACCTTAGTGACATACTAGAGGAAGGTCTTGCCACTGAACGTAACATGCCTCTGAACCCGGCCATTGCTGATTCTTTGATTTCTCCAGCATGGGGTCTGGCATGGATTCACATGCTCATGAATATTCCCCATCGTCAGGCTGGGAATCCTCGGTAAAGAAAAAATCAGTATCAGTTTTGTTTCTGATCTGTCTTTCCTAGTAGTAACCAATCACTGATCTCTGCGTCATACTGACCACAGCCAATGACTGCCCTCTACCTAAGCCCCGCCTCTGGCAGCCATCTTCAGATTTTTACCGCACGTTCAAGTGTTGGGAGTCCTCGTGCTTAGCTCTCGAGCTTTTACTGCGTGTTTTGCGCTTTTTCAGGTGAATTTTCACATTTTTTCGGTTAATCGAGCCTCAAGCTCCACCGTTTCTACTCCCGTTAACGGCTACCCGTTGCGGGATTTTCCTATGCCCCTCAAGGGTGAAGATTTCGTCTAATCAACTTCTTGGAGGATTCCAGAAGATTCGCGGCCTGCTTCGTGATGGCCCAGGATGCGAGTTCGTCGCCCGGACCCAAGCTGTTTCGCAGCTGCCCTGGATGCGGGCTGCAGAATGTGTTTAAGGAAGACGAACATTTGCGATGCCTCTACTGTCTTCATGGGGACAAGACTCATGTAGAGAAGGACTGCCAGTTCTGCAAGAACTTGTCAGAGCGGACCATGAGGGACCGTCGATCCCATCTCGCAAGCTGGTTGGAGAAGGGCTCGATGGGTGAGAAGAAGAAGAAATGGTCTGAGCGGGCTTCTAAGTCCTGTGCGGGCGCCCCGGCGACGGGACCCAACACAAGGCCAAGCGCCGAAAGGTCGGGCTCTTTGGTCGCCAGGCAGGGCGCACCTTCCCCGGCACCGGCAACCACGAGCCAACGCTCCGGTTCGAGGAAGAGAAAGTCTGAGACCCCGGGTAAGCTTCGGGAGAAGCCCCGTCCGATCTCGGAAGAGGGGGAGCGAGGCGTCGCCCCTCCCCCAAAGGAGAAGGCCCGGGACGCACCTAAGGTGGTGAAGGCCCCTACCCAGCAGGCGAAGGCCTCTATCGAGGCTATCGCGGCGACTCTTGCCAAGCCGGCAGAGACACCGCCAGCGGAGACTGCTTCCGGGACTAGAGTTTCCCTGCCGCCAAGGAGGGAATCCTCTTTTCAGCCCATCGTCGTGGCCGCCATGAAGAAGCGAGGGGGGGCACGGTGCCCTCCTCGAGCTCGGAGTCAGCCTCGGAGGAGGAACTGACCGAGGCCGTGAGGAACCTCGAAGTCCAATTCGAGAAGGTTCGATCCCGTCAGGAAGATCCTCGGGAGATAACCGAGGAAGACGACGATGGTGAGGAAGAGCGGCCTTCCCTTCCGGCGCAGCCGGATCCTAGGCCTCAGGATGGCTCGGCGGCCATTTTGTCTGCCATCCAGTCCTTATGCTCTGAGATAAGGACGAGATTCCCACGGCCCAGGCCGGAGGACCCGCAACCTGGCCCGTCGGGAAGTCCTCAGAACAAACGACGGAGGACCCAACCCTCTCCTCCGCTCGCCCCCGTAAGGCCTACAGTTCCCTCCTCATCCTCCCACGAGTTGGGAGATGACGGTGCGTTGGGCTCGACGACGGGTTCTGAGGGCGACCACGACGGAACGGGTCTCCCGTCTCCCGTCGCACGGGCCTCGCCGCCCGAGGAGATTGGCTCATTCCACGCCATGATCGCCAGGGCGTCCGAATTGTTCCAGCTCTGCCCGGAGGAGCAGAAAAAGGAAGGTTTGCTCTATCAGCGCCGGGAGGCCAAGAGGAAGACGGTCATCGCGGTGCCCCTAATCGATGACATCTGGGAGGAGGGCCTGTCGGTTCTCAAAAACCCCTCCACGGCACCAGCCAAACGGGACCGGTACGAGAAGAAGTACCGGGTCCCCGAAACCGCTCCCCTGTGCCTCAGGGCCCAGCCAACGCCAGACTTGGTCGTCTCGGCGGCGGCGAAGAAGAAAGCGGCGGGGTCAGGAGCCTCGGCGTCGAATTCCCCACCGGACGGCGAGGGAAAGAAGTTGGACGCCATGGGGCGGCGGGTCATTTCGTCGGCGGCGACGACGATCAAAGCGGCCAACGCCCTGGCGATCGTGGCCCGTTATGACAGGGAGCTCTGGTTTAAGCTGGCCCCCATATTGGACTTCCTGCCGGACGACAAGAGGTCCGAGGCCCTGGAAATACTGCAAGAGGGCGAGGTGGCCTCGGGCCACGCCATAACGGTGGCAACCGATATTGCCGATACCGGGTTCCGCCAGCTGGGCAACGGTGTTTGCCTATGACGACGGGGTTGGCTCCGGGAGACCGACTTACGTCAGGACGTCCAGACCAGGGTGTTGGACATGCCTTTCGACGGCAGCAACTTGTTCGGGAAAGCGGTGGACGAGTCCCTCCAAGCCATAAAAACGGACACGGAGACGGCTCGCGCCCTAGGAGCCCTTCAGCAACGACGGCCCTTTCGGAGCTCCGGAGGCAGACAGGGTGCCTCCAAGGGATCCAGCGGTGGCTCGTCGTCCTACCGCCAGGCGGCACGCTCCACGTCTCAGGAGGCCTACAGGGGTCGTGGCAAGCAGGGAGCGCCTCGCCGCCGTCGGCAAGGTGGCGAGGGCGGCAAGGCCACCACCTCCAAGCAGGACTGAACCGGCCGTGGTCTCGGGCCCCCACCGAAGCACCCCGGTGGGAGGCCGGCTGACGAATTTTGTCGGCGTGTGGAAGTCCATCTCCACTGACCGTTGGGTGCTGGATACCCTGGCAAGAGGACACTCTATCGAATTCCTGAAGAAGTGCCCTCACGTTCCACCTGTGGCCAGGAAGGAAAATCACGTCCCGCAACTGCTGTTGGAGGTACGGGCGATGCTCAGGAAAG
Source organism: Ambystoma mexicanum (assembly GCF_040938575.1). Classification (NCBI taxonomy): domain Eukaryota; kingdom Metazoa; phylum Chordata; class Amphibia; order Caudata; family Ambystomatidae; genus Ambystoma; species Ambystoma mexicanum. The sequence goes on from NC_090927.1 coordinate 412,571,248, forward strand.
GCGCCATCGAGCTTGTCCCAAAGAGGCTCCGGGGTGTACTCAAGGTACTTCCTCGTCAGGAAGAAAACGGGCTGCTGGCGCCCATCCTGGACATTCGTACTTTGAACAAATACATCAGATCACAAAAGTTCAGGATGGTCACCCTCCAGCACGTACCTGGACAGCTGGAGGAAGGCGACTTTCTATCGTCGTTGGACCTGGAGGATGCATACTTCCACGTTCCCATCCTCAAAAGTCACCGAAAGTTCCTCAGGTTCGTCGTCCAGGGACGCCACTACCAATTCAGAGCACTGCCGTTCGGATTGAAGTCGGCCCCCAGGGTCTTTACCAAGTGCCTAGCACCAGTGGCGGCGCGGCTACCCCTGCCTGGACGACTGGCTCATCCGCTCAAGGACGAGGGAACTCGCCGTCGAACACACTGCGAGGACCGTCCAGCTACTTAGAAATCTGGGATTCGCCATAAACTACCCAAAGTCCCACCTGGTGCCGTCGCAGGTGGCACTGTTTCTGGGAGCGAAGCTCGATACAGTGAGGCGCCTTGCGGCCCCGTCGGAAGAACGGACGAAGACCATTCTAGGCAAAGTGCAGCGCCTGCTAGCCACGGACGTGGCCAGGGTGAGGTTCATCAAGTCCCTCCTGGGGATGATGTCCTCTTGCATCTACCTGGTGCGCCTCTGCAGACTACGGATGCGCCCTCTTCAAGAATTTCTCGACGCCCGTTGGATACAGGCGACGGGCACCTTCGAAGACAGGGTCCCCCTCAACAAGGTGTTCCGGCGGGCGATTCAGTGGTGGGGCGTTCGAGCGCACCTCACGGCGGGCAAGGACTTTCAGACGCCGGCGTACCAGGAGACGGTGACGACGGACGCCTCCGTGGAAGGTTGGGGCGCCCACACCGGAGGTCTCCACGCACATCAACGTCCTGGAACTCGGAGCCGTGTTCTGGGCTCTCAAATCGTTCCTCCCGTCGCTCAAGGGCAAGGTGGTGCGGATCTTCACGGACAACACCACAACTATGTTTTACATACGGAAGCAGGGAGGCACCAGATCCCCAGCCCTATCCAAGGAGGCACAGGATCTGTGGCACTGGGCGGTCGCCCATGGGATGTTCCTGGTTCCCTTCCACCTGGCAGGAGAAAGCAACACCATCGCCGACTCGCTCAGCAGGGAGCTGCGCGCGTGTCACGAGTGGGAACTGCGTCAGGATCAGGTGGATCAACTCTTCCGACGATGGGGCAAACCCCAAATCGACCTGTTCGCAACAGCGACGAACTCGAAGTGCAAGAGGTTCGCCAGCAGGTTTCCCCAGCCGAGAAGCATGGGCGATGCGTTCTCGTTCCCCTGGGACGGCCTATACCTGTATGCGTTCCCTCCGTTGCCGTTGCTGCTTCGACTCATCAGCCAGCTCAAGAGGTCCCGGTGCAGGATGATCCTCGTCGCACCGGCGTGGCCGAGGCAGATCTGGTTCCCGGACCTTCTGGACTTGTCATCGTCCCCTCCCATCAAGCTGTCGGCGGACGCGGACCTTCTCTCCAGAGAAGGAGGCGCCATCTTCCACCACGACCCCGCGTCGCTGAACCTGCAGGCTTGGCTCCTGCAGCGCTAGAGTTTGGAGGCTACGATATACCGGCCGATTGCAGAGAGGTTCTTGCAAAGGCCAGGGCGTCCTCGACTCACAAATGCTACGGTCATAAGTGGAAGAGGTTCTCTATCTGGTGCCGAGCACAGAAGATCAACCCCCTACGGATTACGGCCCCTCATGTGCTGCCGTACCTGCTATCGCTGGCAAAGGAAGGGCTAGCCCATGCCTCCATTAAGATTCATCTGGCGGCGATCTCCAGATATACCAGAACCACAGGACGGACGTCCCTGTGGTCCCATCGACTGGTGAAAGAGTTTATGAAAGAACTATTCCGGTCGTTCCCGCCGGCGAAGGCCCCGGCGTGGGAACTTAACGTGGTGCTGGCCAGGCTCATGGGGCCCCCATGCGAGCCGATGCACTCCGCACCTATGAAGTTTGTGTCGTGGAAGACTGCGTTCCTGGTGGCCATTACCTCCGCACGACGAGTGGGAGAGATCCAGGCCCTATCCTGCAAAGCACCGTACTTGACTTTGCATGCCTCAAGGATGGTGCTTAGGACGCACCCCTCCTTTATGCCCAAGGTGCCGTCGGACTTCCATCTTAACGAGCCCTTGGTGTTTCCTGTTTTCTTCCCATCTCCTTCGTCGCCGGCCGAGAGGACTTTGCACTCGCTGGATGTGGCTAGAGCGCTGAAGTTCTACGTGGTCCGCACGAAGAGTTTCCGGAGGACATCACAGCTATTCGTGAACTTTGGACCTGTGAATCAAGGGAAGGCTCTCTCGAAGTCTTCTATTTCCAGATGGCTCTCCGGCTGCATCATGCACTGTCACCGGTTGGCTAACCGACCGCTGCCAGGCCGTCCGAGAGCCCATTCGACCAGAGCGATCGCTGCTACTACGGCATTCTTATCTGGTGTGCCCCTGCTGGACATCTGCAGGGCTGCTATGTGGAGGTCGACGCACACCTTCACGAGATTCTACTGCATCGATCGGGATTCCAGGGAGGAGTCCAGGGCTGGCTTGGTCGGCCAAGCAGTGCTGCGCAACCTGTTCGCTTAAGGTGAGCCTGGTGAGGAGGTAAGAGATGCTTAATGTTGAGTTTTTTGTATTGTTTAATGTTGAGCCTTTTACCACCCCCCGTGGTTGTGCATGTGTGTACTGCTATTTAATCTTATATTCATTAGCATGTGAATCCATGCCAGACCCCATGCTGGAGAAGGAACAAGTTACTTACCTGTAACTGTTGTTCTCCAGCATGGGTCTGGCATGGATTCACATGCGAACCCTCCCGCCTAACCCTCTGCGGCTCTTCACTTGGTCATACTGCCACTTCACGTGCTACCAAATCTGAAGATGGCTGCCAGAGGCAGGGCTTAGGTAGAGGGCAGTCATTGGCTGTGGTCAGTATGACGCAGAGATCAGTGATTGGTTACTACTAGGAAAGACAGATCAGAAACGAAACTGATACTGATTTTTTCTTTACCGAGGATTCCCAGCCTGACAACGGGGAATATTCATGAGCATGTGAATCCATGCCAGACCCATGCTGGAGAACAACAGTTACAGGTAAGTAACTTGTTCCATCTCTATGGCAAACACCATGTTCCATTCCTCCCGTCAGCTCCACCATTTCCAGGAAGTACAGGCTGACTAGAGTCTCCTCTCACCCTTCCCCGGAGGGGCTTGTCATGCAGGCGGCTACCGTCTCTTCTAGACTTGAATCTTCTACATCCACTCTGCCCCAGACAGAGAAGCAAAAAAAGTAGATGCCTTGGCAACAAAGGCATTCACCTCTGGTAACACGGTCCTCAAAGCTTTGAATGTGGCCAGCAGTTTTGCCAAATACTCCTTAGGCCTACGGACAGCGGTGGAAAATGCTGCCCAGTATGTCCCAGAAGGTGAGATGTGCGAGGGCTTCCTACAGCTAGTGGAGAATGGGAAGGAGGTGGCCAAGCAGCCGCTGCGAATGGGCCTGGACATCGCCGACTGTGTGGGCCGTTCTATGGCTTTGGCCATAACATTGAGAAAGCAGGCCTACCTGAAAACCTCTGGTTATTCGCCTAACGTCCAAGTGAAACTTTTGGACATGCCCTTCGAGACAGATCTTCTTTTTGGCCACAAAGCCGACGATTCCTTAGAGAAATTCAAGGAATCAAAACTCGCTGCCAAATCCTTGGGCCTAGCTGCTCAGCCAGCCAAGCCTGCCTTTAGCTTCGCATTTAGGGCATGTAGCTCCAGGAGTTATGCTCCTTACAGCAGAAGAGCACAGCTATCACCGGCCAGGTAAGGGCAGAAGCGTTTCTCGCACTCCGTAAGTGGCATAGGGGATTGTAGAGGTCAACAGGCAGCGTCACCAGCGGGATTAACCCAGCCTCTGAAGCCGCTTTGATTTCCCCTCTCACAGCACACTGGTTGGAGGAAGGTTGACAGAGCACTTGCTCCAGTGGCAGGGAATTACATCCGATGCCTAGGCTCTACAGCTCATCCATTGGGGTTATTGTCTGCCTTTTCTAAGAAAACCACCAGACGGACCGCCCCCACCTCCAATCCAACCGAGACAGGGGCTCCAGGAAGAACTGAGAGCTCTGTTGCTGAAGGGTTCAGTGGAAGAGGTACCTCCTGTATAGAGAGGATCGGGTTGGTATTCCCGGTATTTCCTGGTGCCCAAGAGAGGAGGAGGTATCCGTCCCATTCTGGACCTCAGGGCCTTGAACAAGTACTTGAGGAAAGACAAATTCAGGATGGTGACATTGAGATTCTCCACGCTCTCGGGCTTCAAGACTGTCTGGTGTCCATAGACCTACACGACGCCTAATTCCATGTGCCAATTCATCGAAAGCACAGGAAGTTCCTAAGGTTCATCATAAGAGATAATCACCATCAGTTCAAGGTGCTTCCCTTTAGTCTTACCTCCGCCCCAAGGGTCTTCACCAAGCTCATGGCAGTAGTTGTAGCTCACCTCAGGAGATCTGGAGTCTATGTATTTCCATATCTGGACGACTAGCTGATAGGTGGGAAGTCTGTAGTGCAGGTCTTGCCCCATCTGCAGGACACCTGCTTGCTGCTGCACAGGCTGAGCTTCTCCCTAAACTTAAAGAAGTCCCACATGACATTAGTCCTACGGCTTCAGTTCATCGGAGCAGTCCTAAATACCCGGGTGGGGAAGGCTTTCCCTCCCGAGGAGAGAGTAGTCAGCTTGACACAGATGGTGGACTTATTCCGGAACAATGTCACTCTACCAGCGGCTTCCGTCCTCCGCCTTCTAGGCCTCATGGCTTCCTGAATTTTTCTAGTGCCAGAGGACAGGTTGCGCATGAGATCATTGTAATGGTTACTGAGAGATCAGTGGTCTCAGTACCACAGCACACTCTTTGATCATCTCAGAGTGTCCACGTCAGTGGTCAATGACCTGTCCTGGTGGGAAGACCGCAACAGTCCTTTGGCAGGGAACCCTTATGGCCTCCTTGGCCTCAGACCCGTGTGGTCACAGATGCATCGTTGAAGGGTTGTGGTGCTCACCGCAAGGATCTACAGGTGAGCGGCTTCTTTTCAACAACGGAAGCCAGGTGGCCCATCAACAGACTAGAGTTACGAGCTGTCGGGCTAGCCCTGAAATCGTTCGTCCCGTCTCTGAGAGAAAAGCATGTCCTTGTCCTGACGGACAACACAGTGGCGATGCACTACCTCAACAAGCAAGGTGGTGTGCACTCCCGCCCCCTCTGCATGGACGCGATGATGCTTTGGTTCTGGTTGCTGGAGAACAGGATCTCGGTCTCTGCAGTTCATCTGGCAGGCATAGAGAACAACTTGGCAGATGCTTTGAGCAGGCAGAGCACGGTCTCACACGAGTGAGAAGTGTTCCAGGAAGTCCTTAAGGTCTTCTTCTCTCTCTGGGGTACCCCAGCTGTGGATCTTTTCACAACAGAGTCCAACAGGAAATGCGAACTGTTCTGCTCAAGGAAATTCCCAGCGAACGGTGCACTAGGGGACGTGTTTCTGGTGGATTGGACCTTCCCTGTCATTCCATGGGTTCTCCAGAGTTTTAAGAGGTTTCGAGTGACCATGATCTTAATCGCCTCCGACTGGGCAATTCGACCCTAGAATCCCTCAACCTTCATGCGTGGCTCTTGAGAGGATGAGATATGACTGGGACCTCTCTCAGGAAGTAATTGAGGCGTTGCTGGCTGCAAGCAGACCATCTGCAGGATCTTTGTACGCATGCAGATGGAGAAGATTTGAGGCGTGGTGCAGGGAATGCGAAACTGACCCCATCTCTGGCCCCACCACTACAGTGCTGGAGTTCCTTCTGTCACTGGCCTCTGCGGGCCTTCAGGTCAACACATTAAAAGGATTTCGAGGGGATTCGGGCCTCCGATGTATTCCATATCTATGACAGTAATCACTACAGCTGTGCTGCTTTGGAAAATCTTTCTGCGTCGATGACGTCGATACACCGTCTTCGAGGACCTCCTCTGACGGCCGACATCACCGGATGTTATAAGTAGGACGCACGACGCCCGTAGCCTCAGTTCCGTTTTTTCCGCGAATGTGTTTGCTTCGGAGATCTCAGCGCACCTCGACTCTTTGGAGTTTCTGTTCTTTCGGTTCTTCGAACCTGTTTGTTTGTGAAGTTTATCGGGATGTCTTCCTCTTCTTCCACCCCGCGTCCGGGCTTCAAGAAGTGTGGGGACTGCGGGTCCAAGATGTCGGTGACGGACTTGCACGACACCTGCCTCTGGTGCCTCGGGGAGGCCCACGACACGGATGATTGTGTCGACTGCCAGTCGCTTACGTCCAATGCCTTGCGGGAGCATAAGAAGAAGCTGTCGGTCGGTAAGGTGTCCAAGCCCTGGAAGTCGAGGTCCACTGGGCTTTCAACGGACGATTCGAGGGGCGAGTCTCCGCATCGTCATCGTAAGTCTAGGGGGTCTCGGTCCCGGAGTGGGTCCCGCGACTCCTCTGCCTCTTCAAGGCACTCACGGAAGCGCCGTCATCGGTCACCTTCCCCGTCCTCGTCCAAGGACTCCGCCCGTCGGTGGGTTGCTTATCCCACCAAGCATGTGACTCCAGAGGAATGGGCTTCCTTCGGTAAGAAAATGTTGGCGATTCTTGAATCGCAGGGCACCGGTCCGTCCGCGCCTCCGAGTGGGGTCGGGCGTGACTGTACTAGAGAAACCGCTCGTAAGCCTTCGGGCTCAGGTGGTCGGCACGATTCGCGGGAAAGGTCCCGCTCAGACAAGGGGAATCGTTCTAGTCATGCCCGTTCCAGGTCCCGGTCCTCGACGCGCTCAATACCGTGTGCACCTGTAAAGGCTTCGAAGAAGACGTCGACGCCTGTGGCGCCAAGGTCATCGAGGGACTCTCTCAAGGCTTCGCCTCCGAGGAAGTCGTCGACTCCATCGACGCCCAGGCTGTTGAAGGACATGCTCGGGGCTCTGCCCTCGAGGCCTGTGTCGAAGCCGTCGATGCTGTCGGCACCGCACTCGACGTTGACGCCAATTCACTCGATGCCTTTCGAGGCTGTCTTGTCGGAGGTACCCCGTGGCATGGTCGAACCCCCTAGAAAGGTTCTGGCCAAGGCCAAACATGTCTTTGTCCCCCATTCTGTGCCCACTTTCCACCATCTGGATTATATTTCTGAGGTGGATGAGGATTCTGAAGATGGGATGGTTCCTGATATGGTACCGGACGAGATTATCTCGGGACATAGCCAGATTGAGGTCCTGCGTCAGTCGCTGCACAACGCCAGTGGTCTGGACACCTCTCCGGAGGTGGTGTTCTGTAGGCCTGAGCCTGGCACCCATGCCGAACCGGCGCCTGATGTCGAGGGTCACTGAGTACTTGTGGTGGTCTGCTCCACCAGGGGATTTTCTGCATGATGACCTGACGGATATCCTCGACCAAGGTCCACCAACTGACCCGGTACTGCCATTCCATATGGCTATGCAAAGAAGGGTGGCTGCGGCTTGGACTGCTCCGGAGAGTCTCCCGGCAGGGGCAAGTCTTTGCCGCGAAAATAACACCCACTCCAGAGAGTTTGGTGGTGCAGGCGGCTACGGCCCCAGCAAAGCAGGCGTCGTATCCTACCATCCCTCCGAATAGGGACGACAAGCGTTTAGATGGTTGGGCGAAGAAAGGGTTTTCTTCAGGGGGGTATGGCTCTTCAGGCAGCCAACTCCGTATGTGCCTTGTCACGTTTCACGCACACTCTGTGGAACTGTGTTTCCTTAGCGGCTGAACATATTCCCGAAGGGGACGAACGGGATGGTTTTCTAGCTATGATACAGGATGGCAAGGATACCATGTGTGAGGCCGTTCAGTCGGGTCTGGACATGGCAGATTGCATCAGCCGGTCCATGGCGGCGTAATACGCAGGTTTGCGTGGTTGCGGAAGTCGGGGTTTGCTCCTGATGTGCAAGCCCGGCTCCTCAACATGCCCTTTGATGGTGTACATCTTTTTGGCAGCAAGGCTGACGAGAGCCTTGAGAGGTTGCAGACCTCAAAAGCTGCAGCGAAGTCGTTGAGCGCTGCAGTTCGACAACCTCCGCCTTTTCGTCCTAGGGGACAGCAATGGAGAGGAGGTTCCTTTCGTTATTACTCATCCTTTAGTAAAGCAAGTGGAGCTGCTAGTCAAAGGGGCCATTGTAGGCATGCCAGAGGTGGAAAACAAGGTAATTGAGGAGCCAAGGCCGCTCGGGCAGTTGCCTCTTTGCCCTCAGCCAACGCCGCAGCCGCTTCAGCTCAGTCATGAGGCCATGTCCCATGGTGCGACGGTTGGGGGAAGGCTGGCGCAGCATCTTGTAGAATGGCGCGCCATTACTTCAGATGTGTGGGTTCTGGAGATCATAACCCACGGCTACTGTCTTCCTTTCCGGCAGAGGCCTCCCGACAATCCACCAGGGAATCTCTCTTTGAAGAGTCCGGATCTGCTCCTTGCGCAGGAAATTCAAGCCCTGCTGGAGAAAGGAGCCATAGAACTGGTGCCTGTAGTGGAGAGGAACAAGGGATGGTATTCCCCTTATTTTTTGATTTCGATGAAAGACGGGGGATTGAGACCCATCATGGACTTGCGCGGTTTGAACAAACTCCTCACGAAGGACAAGTTCAAGAATGTGACTCTTTCTCGAGTCCTCCAGGCCCTTCAACTTCAGGACTGGTTGGTGTCTCTCGACCTCAAGGACGCTTATTTTCATTTGCCGATCCATCCAAAGCACAAGAAGTACCTGAGGTTCGCGGTTGGCGACTCACACTTTCAGTTTCGGGTCCTGCCGTTCGGATTGACCTCCGCCCCGAGGGTCTTCACCAAGCTCATGGTAGTGGTGGCAGCGCATCTCAGGAAAGGGGGGATTCACGTCTACCCCTACCTGGACGATTGGTTAATCAGGGCGCGCTCTCCCGAGCAAGTCCTGGATCATCTGTCCGTCACCTGCTACTCCATCCACAAGCTGGGCTTCTCCCTCAACTTATCGAAGTCCCACTTGATGCCAACTCAGCGGCTCCAGTACATCAGAGCAGTGCTCGACACGTCCCTGGGGCAGTGTTTTCCTCCCCAGTTGAGGGCTTATCACATTCAGCAGATGGTGCACAAGTTTCAACATGCCCAGAGTCTTCCAGCGTTCGAGTTCTTGATGTTGCTCGGCCTCATGGCATCCTGCATTCTTCTGGTGCCAGAGGCTCGACTGCGGATGAGATCTTTGCAGTGGACACTCAAGATGCAGTGGTCACAGTCCTCCAGCAGGATGTCGGACCCCATTCAGATGCTGCCCTCGGTTGCCCGGGACCTTCTATGGTGGGCCGTCAAAGGCAATCTGATGAAGGGGGCTCCATTTTGCCTAACCTGGCCAGAGGTGACAATTGTGACGGACGGATCCCTCACAGGATGGGGAGCTCATGCCAACGAGTTGACAGTCAGCGGTCGTTGGTCTCCATCGGAGTCCAGACTCCATATCAATCTGTTGGAGCTGAGGGCCGTCAGGCTTGCCCTGAAGGCGTTTCTGCCGACTGTGCGAGGAAAGAATGTCCTGATCCTGACGGACAACAGAGTGGCCATGCACTACCTCAACAAAAAGGGGGTGCAGGGTCATTTCCTCTGTGCAGGGAGTTGATGCAGCTCTGGTTCTGGGCAATCCAGCAGGAGATTTCGGTCTCAGCAGTTCATCTGGCCGGAGACGAAAACGAAACGGCGGATGCTCTGAGCAGGTAGAGTGCGATCTCTCACCAGTGGGAGTTGGCTCAGGAGATTCTCCTGGAGATCTTCGCCCTTTGGGGGACCCCTCAAGTGGATCTCTTCATCTCCAGTGTCAACCGGACGTGCAAAAGGTTCTGCTCGCGGGAATTTCCTCCAAGAAGAGCCTTAGGAGACGCGTTTGTGGTGGAGTGGTCTTTCCCACTGCTGTACGCGTTTCCTCCAGTCCCAGTCATCCCGCAAGTGCTGCGGAGGTTACGGAGGTTCGGTTCCCGGATGATCCTCTTTGCTCCAGCATGGGCCAGGAGGATGTGATACCCGGACCTTCTCGACTTGTCCATCTGCCCTCCACGTCGTCTTCCCTACCGAGACAATCTGCTCTCACGGGAGGGGGGTCAGGTTCTCCATCCAGAGGTCTGATCCCTTAACCTTCACCCTTGGCTTCTGAAAGGTTGAGGTATAAGGAGTGGGACCTCACTGAAGACGTGATGGAGGTGTTGCTTTTGGCCAGACGGCCGGCAACAAAGTCCCTGTACTGTTGCCGCTGGAGAAAGTTCTGCGACTGGTGCAGGGTTAAGAATGTGGTTCCTTTTTCATGTGACATTCCTGTGGCTCTGTCTTTTTTGCTTTCTTTGGCCCACAAGGGCCTGCAAGTGGGTACCGTTAAAGTTTACCTGGTGGCGCTGTCTATCTTTAAGCGCTCGTCTGAGGAGTCTCTTCTTTTAAAATCCCTTTAATTTCTCAGTTTCTGAAAGGGCTCACTAATGTGTTCCCTCCGTCACCTTTCCAGATGCCCGGTTGGGATCTGAACCTTGTTCTGAAGTTTCTAATGGGTCCTCCCTTTGAGCCTTTGCATTCTTGTCCTTTGAGACTGTTAACCCTTAAAACTGTATTTTTAGTTGCGGTCACGTCCGCTTGCAGAGTGAGTGAGTTACAAGCACTTTCAGTTAAGCCACCCTTTACTGTGTTTCAGGAGGACAGGGTTGTCCTTAGAGTTAGTCCTTCCTTTCTTCCGAAGGTGGTGTCGGAATTTCATTTAAGCCAGAAGTTTATTCTTCCGGCATTTTATCCTCCTCCACATCCTGGTAAGGAAGAGGAGAGACTCCATAGGCTGGATCCTAGGAGAGCTTTAAGCTTCTACATTTTGCGCATGTCCCGGGTCAGAGTGGACGATCAACTCTTTATTGGTTATGCTGGAAGGCGTTTGGGACAAGCTGTTACTAAGCAGATTTATCCTGGCAATTTCTGAATGTTACAGCTTGGCGGGTAAGGACCCTCCGGTAGGCTTGCGGGCCCATTCTACCAGGGGGATGACTGCCTCTACTGCACTGCAGAAGGGTGTACCTATTTGTAACATCTTTCATGCAGCCACATGGGCTTCGGTCCATACTTTTATACGTCACTACTCCCTCGATTCTATCCGTGGGCAAGATCTGGCTTTTGGCAAGGCGGTCCTTTACTCGGCAATTTGATTGGGCATTCTAAATTTCTATATTCTAAATTCTTTTCCCACCTCCTTACGTTGGTACTGCTTTGGAAGTCTATCATAGATATGGAATACGTCGGAGGACCCAATCCCCTCGAAGAACAAGTTGCTCTCTTACCTGGTAACGTTCTTTCGATGGCCACCAGGAAGTCGTTTAAAACAGACTTCCTGGTGGCTATTACATCCAATAGGCGGGTGAGTGAGCTACAGGCCTTATGCTGTAAGCCACCCTTCTTGCGCTTTTTCCGGGAGAAATTTTCACTCAGGGTAAGGCCTGGTTTCCTTCCCAAGGTTGTATCAGAATTTCACTCGTCACAGTCCTTTGACCTTCCGGTCTTCTATCCACCCCCTTACCCTTCTAAGCAGGAGGAACGATTCCATCATCTTGACCCTAAGAGGCGTTGAGTTACTATGTCGCCAGGACAGCTGATTTTCGGAGAGCTGACTAATACTTTGTGGCTTTTTCGTTAGCCCGTAAGGGCCTGCCCATAACAAAGCATACTTTATCCTGTTGGATAATTCTCTGCATAGATGAGTGTTACCAGGCTGCTGGGAAAGAATTACTAGCAGGCATCAGGGCCCATTCCAAAAAATGGGTCTCCGCATCCACCGCATCTCCTGTCCGGGAGATTTGTTGTGCTGTGACATGGTCATCTTTGCACACCTTTGCAAAACACTATAGCCTGAATTTGGCTCGTACTTTTTGATATATCTTTCTGCCCGCCTCCATTCGTTACTGCCTTGGGAGTCTATCAGATGAGTAATCTGCGGGAGAAAAGCAATCCATTGAAGGAGAAATTACCTTGCCGTAATGTTGTTTCTATGGATTCTTCTCCTGCAGATTCCTCATCTCCCCTCCTATCCATCCCCACTCAGAGATTTGGGGGTTGGTGCGCATCTTTCTATTTCACGTTAACTTAGTGATGGTCCTCTGTGTCCGTTTTCTGTCTTCCTGCCACAGTCCTAAAACAAACATTTTTCTAACACTACCTTAGTGTTCTTTTTCAATTGTTCCTCCTTCACAGGTCTACATTACTTTCTTTTAAAGGGCTTGTTAGCCCATGTGTTCTCTTTTCCTATGCAGTGTGTGGTGCTCTGGAAAAAAGGGAAAACTGAGGTTGAGGCATAGTGACACGCTACTTATACGACTCCTGACGTCATGTCCGAAGCCAGTGACCAGATGCCTAGCAAGACGGATCGATGGTCCACTACTGGGGCTAGGTCCACTACACCCCTATTGAAAGTTTTCCGAAGCAGCAGAGCTGGAGGTAATATCTGTCGGAGGAGGAATCTGCGAGAGAAGAATCCATAGAAAGAACATTACAGTAAGGTAATTTCTCCATTGCATTTTGCATTTTTGAACATTTATAAAATACTGAAGGCCCAAAACAAAGGCCCGAGATAATTGAGAATAATTTTGGTATTAATACAGAGGGAAAAAACAACAAACTGTTGTTTGTAAGAAAACAGGGAGAACGATCCAGGGAAATGGAGGCACCCTCTGGGTTAAGGAGCAATATCTTTGAAGAGACCTTTTGTTGGAGTTATTTATTCCTTTTCCCATGTGAATATTTTTGAAACACTGAAGGCCAAAGACATTATCCTTTCCACCGTAAGATGTATTTCCTTAGAATGTAATTGTCAGAATAGTACTTTGGAAACAGTTTGTTTTGGACATTCTGACACTGACAGTTCATTAGCTTTGAGTTTAGGTAGGGACACACCTCTAGCACAGGTACAACCAGGCATTTTCCTTAACCCTTTCATTATATCAATAAAAGTCTTCAGCCAAAACCATAACTAACGTGTGTGCAGGTTTCATTCCTGACTCCTCACATAAGTACCAAATTACAAGTTCCCTATCTCTAGGTGAACTAAGTGTTCATCTCTGTGTTCATGAATGGACTATAAAAAAGTCCTCAGCAGGAATTTTAGATCAGGGCTTTGGTATGAGAACGCTTTGGCGTAATATAGTTTTGGAAGCCTTCCTCAGCACCCCTCTGTAATATTAAGTACCTTAAAGTGGTGAGAATACTCCAGCGGGGGCAGTTGTTCCTGGCAGTGGATGCAAGTCAGTGCTTCGTCCGGGGGAAGAGAGGATCTCGTCGGGGAGGAAGACAGGAGTCCGTTGCACTGCCAAACCAGCCGCGGAGTTCTTAGGTAAAAGGAGCGGTCCTTTTATTCGCGGTCCAGTGGTAAGTGGCTATCCGGTTGCCAGGGTGCTTTGCACGGGCAATTCGACCACAAGCCGGTCTGGGGTGCGAAGAGAAGAAGGTAAACTGGTTGTGCCCACCAGTCAGGGGAAGAAGCCTCTCCAGCCGGGAGATCTTCTCTGTCGTCGGGAAGTTGTGAGTCGGTTCCGCAGGGCTCCACCGGTGGTGTCGTCGTGGTAGGTCGGCTTAGCTTCTCCCTCGTCGGATTCTCAGGTCCTGTGGCGACTTCTGAAGTTCCAGTCCCCAAAGCCCTGCTTTTATGCAGCACACCCCCATTCGCTCAGCCTAGCTGTCAATCAAACATGCTAAGTGGTGAGCCGGCCGGCTCACCACTTGGGCCAATCACACAAGAGTGCGACTTGAGTTACCAAGGTAACTCAGTCCAGGGTGCCTAAACCCCCTCCCACACCCTCCTGTGGTACCCAGACAAAGTGGCACCACTTTTGGAGGCTTCTGTGGAGAAGCCTGCCAAAAAGTGGAACAAAGGGCTTGACTTGGGTTGGAGTCACAGAATGGAACACAAACGCCATTTTAGAATCGAGTCCTGGCAAAAAATACCAACCGGCAAATGAATATTAAATAAATAAACCGGCTGTTTGTTCGAGGCTATGAGAATTAAATAATTAAAGTTGGTAGCCTCGAACAATGGGAAAATCCCATAGGAATATATTCGCGGTCGAATATAAAAAGTATCCACTGCCACCAGCCAAAGCTCGATCAGGGGGGACGGAGACGTGCCCCCTCGACTAACAGACCCCGGGGCAATCGAATTGCCCCGACCAGTACGTCCACAATATGATGGTTTGTACCGGTTTCTGTTAGTAATTTGGGACTTGTAAAGCCAATGGTGACTTTAGATGCCCTGGGAGACAGTAGTCAGTCCCAGGGTATGGCGTCTATGGTGGGGTGTCACTATGACACCCCTGTGTTACTGCACGGAGGGTGCTGTGTAACACACATAGAAAAAAACACATGAGACCCTATGGAGTAAAGGACCCCATAGCCCATAAAACACATTAGCAGTCAAAGGAACACCATAAATCATGTCCAAGAGTGGGAGAAAAAGAGTCTCACCCTTGGCAGGAGAAAAAAACAAACTCCAGAAATCCAGCAAAGCTGCTGGGGGACTGTAATAAAGTCTCTTATTAGTCACAAGGGACACACAGACCAGCTGTGGAGACTGATGTTGTTCCAGGTATGCTTTATTGGTACAATATGTACAGTTCCAGTTACTCTCAGGTATTTACAGTAGTCTGGATGACAGGACAAGGACAGGGATAGGTAGTACAGTACACATGAAGGAGAAGACCCACCGGCCATCCACTCACTCCAGCTCAGGCCCCCAACTGACTCACTCAGAACATTCATACACTGATGCACTCAACATTCTCCTGGCTGCATCATACATCACATTCTATTGGCAATCACTCCAGGCCAGTGACAAAGTACAAAACTATATATAACATCTCCCTTTCTTACCAGATTCGACCACAACATAACATCTCCCTTTCATACCGGAAGTACCCACGCGTGACATCTCCCTTTCATATCAGGTTCATACACACAATCATCATCCTTTCATTCGGGTGGAGGAAGGTCAGCCAAATACACATCACTCGCCCACTCATAAATCTAAACACAACCACAATCTCACACAGATGAACTACATGTAACAGATGAGGTGCTCCTGGCAGCACCTGAGGTCTTAAGCTTAAAACTGTTACTAAAGGAACAATGGTGAATGCTTAACAGTAACTAATGCAAAAGTGCGCACTATATATATACAGAATGTACATTTGCCGGCAATAAAAAAAGATTTTTCTTTTTTTTTAGGCACAACCCTTGTTTAGTCAGTTGGCCAAACTCTTTATGGTGCAACCCTTATTCAGTCAGCTGCCCAAACTCTTTCATGACGCAACCCTTATGCGGTCGGTTGGCCACTTAAGCATCTCACATTAGAGCGTACGCATATAACATATACCTCAAAAAAGAGTATACATACCGCCACATTTTTCTTTGTGGCTCTGGTGGAAATTTAAAATTCTCACCTGGCTTCAAATATCTCCAACACTATTTGATTAGTACACATCAACAGGAATACCCATTAATTAGTACACATTAACAGCACTACCCTGCACCACGACCATGAACTACAACACGTGTGTCATGGCCGGGATGGGACACATAACAGTGGGCCACAACATCACACAAACTGAGCAAGACAATGGCCCAAAGTCAATTGCAGGGTATCCAATGTAACTAATGTTTTGTTCAACAACTCTCCAAAGGGTAAATCAGACCCTTAACACCATAACCATAACATACATTATTGAGTATATAAACATTTCTTGATGGTGGAAATTTCAGAAAATAAAAAAAAAAATTATTATTACTTTGTGCTTAAAAAAAAAATTAAATTCGTTTTTTCATTTATATTGATAAGTGTTGCAAAAGTCCATGGTGGCTTTTCCACATTCATTAAGAAAAAAAAAATCAAAATAAAAAAATGTAAATTGTCACGTTTGCATTATTGCCAAACATAATTCGATCCAAAATAATGATGCCAAGGGAAGGGGTTTCTCGTAGCTTATTTCACAAGTATGCTGCTTGCTCACGTTGTGCCTTTAGTTCCATTGATGTATATAATGATAAAGAAAATGTCGTGCAAAATGTTCCTTTCAGCGCCCCAAACTAAAGCTTTCTTAAGGTACGCACACGGCAGCAAGTGTTTGCATATTTGCCAAAAACCATTGACTCCACTATTTTGGAGCCAACAGAAAATATATTTTCTTGTAGCTTCTTTTACTTATCTCCCCCACGTTGTAATTTCAGTACTGTTGATAAAATAACATTTTGTCTTGCAAGTGTTCCTTCCTGCACCCAATACCACCAGTTTGTTTAAGGCAATCATTAAAATTATTCATTTCCCGGACATGTTTGCACGTCACGATGACGAACTCAGCATCTTTTTTCTCCATTAACCCATATTAAGTTGAAGGAACGAAATTGCCACGCATCACAGACTTCCATTGTCTGCTCCGCATTCCATGGATCACCATCACCCACTGAATGTTTACACACGTCATCATTCACTAGAAGGGCTGGAGGAGAACAGACCTCGCTGGGCCTCTGATGTAACTGTATTACACGGAGCATTTTTTGAAATTCAGGCAGGATCTTTGATAAAATCAAACTCCAAACTTTATCCATGTTCATTCCACATGGGAGACATTGTTTAATACACAAAAAAAACTTGGCACAACAAAAATGTCTTTCATTACGGGTTGCACACTGCCTTTATATATTAATTTTCACAGTTAATATTCTGAGTGCATGGAGCTCTGGCGCCACCCAGTGGTTTGCAGAATGTACAGGGTGGTCAATGAAACTGTAAAATGCTCCCATGAAGTTATTGAATTTCATTGACACACACTGCCCCCAACTCCTACGCTGAGAGTTATCTTTTTACTTATTAATTTGAACGGGGCTCCTGCAAAAGGCCAATCCTCAGCTAGCAGGGCCCTTTTGTCCCCACTAAGATCTCTGGGGCATATTCTTCCTTTTAGTGCACATTTATATGAGGGAACTCTGGGGAAATTATTGGTTGCTGGGGACCTCCCTCCCAGAGTCCAGTGGCACATATACATTTTCAACCCTAGAGCTGGCAGGATGTTTATTTTTGAGTCTATGGGGGAACGGTGGGTCACTCTTAGGCTGCTTCCCCCCCACAGCTCTCCTTACTGTACATTTTTGTAGCTGCAGCTCCTCAGTTGCACTCTGTCCTTTTAAGTTGTATTTGTCCATATCCCATCCTCGTCGCCAATGTAATAAAGTCTCTTATTAGTCACAAGGGACACACAGACCAGCTGTGGAGACTGATGTTGTTCCAGGTATGCTTTATTGGTACAATATGTACAGTTCCAGTTACTCTCAGGTATTTACAGTAGTCTGGATGACAGGACACGGACAGGGATAGGTAGTACAGTACACATGAAGGAGAAGACCCACCGGCCATCCACTCACTTCAGCTCAGGCCCTCAACTGACTCACTCAACATTCTCCTGGCTGCATCATACATCACATTCTATTGGCAATCACTCCAGGCCAGTGACAAAGTACAAGACTATATATAACAGGGACTCACTAGGTTAGGAAATTCAGCCTAAAGAGAGAATTCTCCCTAACACACCTAGAGCTGGTGCTTCCACCTGCACAGTTCCCCTTGCAGCCACCGATGAGAAGCCTCTCTGAAGTGGACTTCATTGATCACCTGTGGGAGACAGAATATCCCTGTTTGGCGTGGAATGGATAAATTCCACCTCAGAAACATGGCCTTTACAGGTCATCCAGGAGTGATACTGCCTCCCTTTTGTCTCTTGTCCTCCAGATCAACCCCATGCCACCAGCGCTTGCATCTGGACCCACTCCTACTGGAGGAGATCAGTCGGCTTCTGACAAAAGGGGCGATAGAGATGGTATCCTGCTCAGAACAGGTTGAGGTTGGTACTCAACTTACTTTCTGGTGCCAAAGAAGGGCAGTGGTATGAGACCCATCCTGGATCTGCAGCTTCTAAACATTACTTGTGCAAGGACAAGTTCAAGATGGTCACTCTAGCCCAGATCCTCCATGCCCTCAGCTTGAATTGATTACTCTATGATCTACTTTACCATGACCCGCGCACCCACCCACACCCAAAGAACATACGCCCAAACCCATCACCGTGAGACACACTCGCAAATTGACAAAGGAATTACTAGAACCTACCATCCTTGCCTCCCTTGACTCGCAACCCGACACTGCTAATCCCAAAATCCTCCTAAATGCCTACAACTCCGTCCTTCTTAGTGCACTTGACTTACATGCCCCCCCTAAAAACCATGTCATGTAAAAAAAAGCATTCATCACAACTGGTTCACAGAAGAAAATATTTCCCCCTGCAATCTCAAACGTACCCAGGAACATCTCAGGAAAAAAAACCTGTCAACATGCAATAAAGAAACATTTACTGCCACTTCTAAAACCTACAAAACAGCGCTCATCGCCACCAAAGCCGATATATACTACACTTGGATAAATGAAGCCTCCTCTAAGACTAGAGAGCTCTTCAAAATCCTCAAGGAACTGGAAGCCCCTGCCCCCCATCGACTAGCTTCTCTAAAGGTCAAGCCTAGCACTCCTCAGTACAATCAGCTCTAACCAATAAAATCCACAACCTCAGCGATAAGAGTCTTATCTTCACTCTGAGCTCAACATGCACAAACATGTCAAGGCCATCGCCTCTTCTGCAGCCTACTCCACCAAACAGATAAACCTCTCCAATAAATTCCTCACCCCAACAACTGCCTCACGCTCGCTAGAGCCATCATTGGCAGCAAATTAGACTATTACAATGCCATCCTTGCAGGAACCTCTGCCAAAAACAAACTCCAGCTGATCCAAAATAATGCCCTCAGAGCAGTCGGGGGTCTGAAACGCTCTGACCACATTCTGCTAGTAAGACGAGAAGCACACTGGTTACCCATCAAGGTGAGGATTGAATTCAAAGTTCTTTCCATCACACATTGCTGCAACCACAATACTGCCCTTCCCTACCACGCTTATTGCATTGCTAGGAAACCCAACCCTCGCCTCTTGCGATCCTCTTCCTCCACCTCGCTAACCACCCCGAGATTCATCAGAAAAAGAGTAGGCGGCACCAGCTTCACCTTCATCGCTCCTAACCTCTGGAATACCCTCCCACCCTGCACCCAAGCGGAACCCTCCTACCTGAAACTCCGAAAAAAAGTTAAAACCGCCCTCTTCATCAAATATGCCTGACCTTTTTGACCCCTTACTGCTCACACAGAAAACATTGTGTTTCTTGTCCAAATCTACCGCTCCACCGCTCACTGCCACAATGCTGTCAGCTATGACTCTGAGTTTGAATGCAACCTCAATGCCACCATGTCTGTAAAAAATTGTCTCGTGACTGTGACAACACTGTAACCCCAAAGTCACAATTCATTTACTATGATGTAACCACCCTAGTGCCGTGATACCTCCGGGTATGGGCGCTATCAACAAATAAAATACATAAATACATAAAGGCATTCATGTCTTGCCTTACCCGAATGACTGGTCATCCAAACCTGATCACCAAATCTAGCGTCGGCACATTTGTGCCGCGCGTGCAGCCTATTGTGCAGCTTGAACTTCTCCTTGAACTTCAAGAAGTCTCAGGTTTTGCCGTCCCAGTCCCTCAGATTTATTGGTGCCGCCTTGGACACTCACCTGGGTCGGGGTTTGCCACCCGAGGAAAGAGTGTCAAACATGATATGATATATGTCATTTATAACACACCTGTACACAAGTGTTTCTAGGCTCGAAACATCTTCAAGATGGTCCAGGTTTTCCAGCCTCAGATGGTAGTTCCAGTCTTGGTTTATCTGCGCTTATTGAGCCTCATGATGGCATCATGTGTCTTGGTAGTGCCAGAGTCCTGTCTGCATATGAGGTTGCTACAGTGGCTTCTGAGCTCGCAGTGGTCTCAGTTTCAGGGATGATCTTCGGACCTTCTACTGGTCTCTGAGACAGTGTCTGGAGACCTGCAATGGTGGTCCATGAAGGGCAACCTCCTAAAGGGGTTGCTTTTTCATCAACTTTGGCCACAAGTGACTCTGGTCACAGATGCGTGCCAGAAGGGCTGGGGCGCTCACCTCCAAGACCTTAAGGTGAGCGGACAGTGGTCCCCATCAGAATGACAGGACCACATCAACCTGCTGGAGCTGAGTGTCACCAGGCTGGCCCGGTCCCTTTCCTCACCTCTGTGCAGGGCAAGATGGTACTAGTTCTGATGGATAATACTGTAGACATACATTATCCCAACTAGAGGGGTGGTGTGGGCTCCTTACCTTTGTGCAGAGAAGCAATGCGATTGCTTTCTTAGTGTGATATATTGTAATTAACTTTATCTAGGTATTGAATATTTTAATGCACTTGCATGTGATAAAAAACTAAGATGTATGTTTTGTAATATAATGTTGTAAATTCTTTCATACAAGTGTTGCTACAAACAGTAAGAATTTGATAAATAAAACATTTTCTTTTTTTCAAAGCATTTTGCTAGGGCATACGAGGCACTGAATGCGCCAAGGCCCAGGCTGTCTGAACCGAAAGAACAAATTATTTATCTCGATAATTAGATAAAGTGAATTACAATATACCACATTAACAAAGCATGTGGGGCAAAGGATCATGATACCTTCCATAGATTCCAGTCCTCAAAGGCAGCAGCCAAGTCTCTGGGTCTAGCCCGCTGCCCCCATGAACAGGTGCAGAGGTTTTGACCCTTCCACTCTTATGTCCATAGGCGCATGTTGCAGGCTTCCTCAACCCTGCCACAAAAGCCCATCCCAACCAGGGGAAGGGGCTGGGGTAATCCAAGAAAAGGTTTGTCCACCTCAAATGTTCCCTTAGTAGGTCTGGGTGCGAAAGCCCCTGTGTAGTTGACTTCAACCACTTCACTGCTGTAGAGAGGAGAATGTCCCTGTTCCGAATGGAATGGTGTCTCACCAAGTCCGAACTCTGGGCCTCACAGGTCGTTCACAATGGATATTGCCTTCCTTTTGCTAAATGTCCTCCAAATCATACTCCCTCCAGCGCATGCCCTCGTCCAGACCGCCTTTTGGAGGACGTTGGTCAGTTTCTCGTGAAACGTGCTATAGAAGAATTCCCCACTGGGAACAAGCAAGGGCTGGTACTTAGTCTATTTTCTGGTACTGATGAAGAATGGGTGCTTGTATCCTATAGTGGACTGGATCTGCGACTCTAGAACCTGCCCCTGCGCAAGGACAAGTTCAAAATAGTTGCACTTGCCCTGATTCTCCAAGCCTTCAAAATGCAGGATTGTCTGGTGTCTCTGGATCTTCTGGATGCCTTCTTCCATGTGCAGAATCACATAAAGCACAGGAAGTACCTTAGATGTGTTGTTGGCCTTTGCCATTAACAGTTCAGGGACCTACCATTTGGTCTATCTTCATCACCCAAGGTCTTCACCAAGCTGCTGGCAGTGGTAGCAGCTCGCCTCAAGCGAGAAGGCATTCATGTCTTTCCTACCTGGACGACTGGCTCATCTGAACTCACTCCCCAGGCCAGGCATTGGAACATTTGTTCCACTTGTGTAGCCTGTTACAGAGCTTGGGCTTCTCCCTGAACTTGAAAATGTCAGGTTTCACCATCCCAGTCCCCTTATTTATCAGGACAGTGTTGGACACTCGCTTGAGCAGGGCTTTCCAACTGAGGATAGAGTAGCAAACATCTCCCATATGTTTCATGTCCTCTAAATACAGAAGATGGCTCCAGCATCTGCATTCTTGTAGTGCTGGTGATCCGGCTGCTAATGTGATCACTTATGTGGGTTCTCCACTGTTGGTGGTCTCAGTACCAGGGGGACACATACCACCAGCATGCCCATCTTCCCTCCCTTGCGCCTTCTGTGTAGAGTGGATCCGCCCTCCCAGTTAGAGGGGTGGATGCTCCATCTGAAACTTGGCAACCTGAACCTTCATGCTTGGCAGGTGAGAGGCTGAGATTTAAGGAGTGCGATTTGTCAGAACGTCCTGGATGTTCTCCTCGCAGCCTGCCATCCACCAAATCCATTTTTGGCTGTAGGTGGTGTACATTTCCGATTTGGTGCAGAGTGGAGGGATCTGGATCGTTTTTCTTTTCCCACATCCTTTGTACTGGATTTTCTGATTTCCTTGTCCTGAACAGGCCTGCAGAGTGTCACTGTGAAGGGGTATCTTGCCGCTATTTCGGTCTTCAAAGGTCCCCTCAACAGAGCTTGTTCTTTGCGATCCCCACAATTCTGCAGTTTTGCGGGAACTGTGCAATGCTTTTCCCCTGCGCACGTTTTTTGTTCTGGCGTAGGATTCAAATGGAGTGTTGGCATTTACTAATTAGCGCTCTGCTTGAGACTCTTCATTCTTGTTCCTTAAGGTTGCTCGCCCTATTGGTGATTTTAAAAAGGTGAGTGAGGTCGGCACGATTCGCGGGGGAGGTCCCGCTCGGACAAGGGGAATTATTCTAGTCATTTCCTGTTCCACGTCCCGGTCCTCGACCCCCTCGAGACCGTGTGCAACTGTGAAGTCTTCGAAGAAGATGTCGACGCTGGTGGCGCCGAGGTCGTCGACGGACTCTCTCAAGGTTCCACCTCAGAGGAAGTCGTCGACGCCATCGGCGCCCAGGCTGTCGAAGGACACGCTCGGGTCTCCGCCCTCGAGACCTGTGTCGACGCTGTCGATGCTGTCAGCGCCGTGCTCGACGTCGACGCCGATTCACTCGACGTCGACGCTGATTCCGTCGACACCTTTCGAGTCTCTGGTGTCGGAGGTACCGAACCCCCTAGAAAGGCACTGGCCAAGGCAAAACATGTCTTTCTCCCTTATTCAATGCCCACTTTCCAGCCTATGGAGTATATTTCCGAGGTGGAAGAGGGTTCTGAAGATGGGTTGGTTCCTGACACGGTACCAGATGAGATTCTTTCTGGTCATAGCCAGATTGAGGACTTGCGTCAGTCACTGCATGACGCCAGTTGTCTGGACACCTCTCCGGTGGTGGAGTTCTGTAGGCCTGAGCCTGGCACCCATGCCGAGTCATCATACTGGCGCCTTATGTCGAGGGTCACGGACTACTTGGGGTGGTCGGCACCCCAGTTGATTTTGTGCAGGATGACCTGACGGATATCCTCGACCAAGGTCCACCCACTGACCCGGTACTGCCATTCCATATGGCTCTGCAAAGAAGGGTGGCAGCGGCTTGGACTTCTCCGGAGAGTCTCACGGCAATGGGCAAGTCTTTGCCGCGAAAATACCGCCCAGCCAGTAGTGACCCCTGCTACTTGACCACGCACCCCTCTCCGGAGAGTTTGGTGGTGCAGGCGGCTACGGCCCCGGCAAAGCAGGCGTCGTATCCTACCATCCCTCCTCATAGGGACGACAAGCGTTTTGATGGCTGGGCGAAGAAAGTGTTTTCTTCAGGGGGTATGGCTCTTCAGGCGCCAACTCCGTATGTGCCTTGTCACGTTTCACGCACACTCTGTGGAACTGTATTCCCTTACCGGCTGAACATATTCCCGAAGGGGACAGTTTTCTTGCTATTATTCAGGATGCAAGGATGCCGTGTGTGAGGCCGTTCAGTCGGGTTTGGACATGGCAGACTGTGTCAGCCGGTCCATGGCGGCGAGCACCGTAATACGCAGGTTTGCGTGGTTGAGGAAGTCTGGGTTTGCTCCTGATGTGCAAGCCAGACTCCTCAACATGCCCTTTGATGGTGAACATCTTTTTGGCAGCAAGGCTGACAAGAGCCTTGAGAGGTTGCAGACCGCCATAGCTGCAGCGAAGTCGTTGGGCGCTGCAGTCCACCAACCTCTGCCTTTTTGTCCTAGGGGACAGCAATGGAGGGGAGGTTCTTTTCGTTATTATTCATACTTTAGTAAAGCGAGAGGAGCTGCAAGTCAAAGGGGCAACCGTAGGAGGGCCAGAGGTGGAAAACAAGGTACTCGAGGTGCCAAGGCCACACAAGCAGTTGCCTCTTTGCCCTCTGGCAACGCCACAGCTGCTTCTGCTCAGTCATGGGGCTCATGCTTCGCCAGTTGGGGGAAGGCTGGCGCAGCATCTTGTAGAATGGCGTGCCATTACTTCAGATGTATGGGTTCTGGAGATCCTCGCCCACGACTACTGTCTTCCTTTCCGGCAGAGGCCTCACGACAATCCACCAGGGAATCTCTCTTTGAAGAGTCTGGATCCGCTCCTTGCGCAGGAAATTCAATCCCTGCTGGGGAAAGGCGCCATAGATCTGGTGCCTGTAGCGGGGAGGAACAAGGGATGGTATTCCCCTTATTTTTTGATTTCGAAGAAAGACGGGGGATTGAGACCCATCATGGACTTGCACAGTTTGAACAAGCTCCTCAGGAAGGACAAGTTCAAGATGGCTACTCTCTCTCAAGTCCTCCAGGCCCTTCAACTTCAGGACTGGTTGGTGTCTCTCGACCTCAAGGACGCTTATTTTCATGTACCGATCCATCCCAAGCACAAGAAGTACCTGAGGTTTATGGTTGGCGACTTGCACTTTCAGTTTCGGGTCCTGCCGTTCGGATTGACCTCCGCCCGAGGGTCTTCACCAAGCTCATGGTAGTGGTGGCAGCGAATCTCATTAAAGGGGGGATTCACGTCTACCCCTACCTGGACGATTGGTCCTGCATTCTTCTGGTGCCAGAGGCCAGGTTGCGGATGAGATCTCTGCAATGGGCTCTCAAGCTCCAGTGGTCTCAGTCCTCCGGCAGGATGTCAGACCCCGTTCAGGTGCCGCCCTCGGTCGCCCTGGATCTTCTGTGGTGGGCCGACGAAGGCAATCTGATGAGGGGGGGCTCCAATTTGGCTACCCTGGCCGGAGGTGACCATCGTGACGGACGCATCCCTCATGGGATGGGGAGCGCATGCCAACGAGTTGACAGTCAGCGGTTGTTGGTCTCCATCGGAGTTCAGACTCCATATCAATCTGTTGGAGCTAAGGGCCGTCAGGCTTGCCCTGAAGGCTTTCCTGCTGACTGTGCGAGGAAAGAATGTCCTGATTCTGACGGAGAACACAGTGGCCATGCACTACCTCAACAAAAAGGGGGGGCAGGGTCACTTCCTCTGTGGAAGTTCATCTGGCTGAGACGAAAACGAGACGGTGGACGCTCTGAGCAGGCAGTGCACGATCTCTCACGAGTGGGAGCCCTCAGGAGCCCTTAGCCCTCTGGGGGACCCCTAAAGTGGATCTCTTCGCCCCCAGTGTCAACCAGAAGTGCGAAAGGTTCTGCTCGCGGGAATTTCCTCCAAGAGGAGCCTTAGGAGACACGTTCGTGCTGGAGTGATCATTCCCACTGATGTACGCATTTCCTCCAGTCCCCGTCATCCGGCAAGTGCTGCGGAGGTTACGGAGGTTCGGTTCCAGGCATGGGCCAGGAGGACGTGGTACCCGGACCTTCTCGACTTGTCCATCTGCCCTTCACGTCGTCTTCCCTACCGAGAAGATCTGCTCTCATGGGAGGGGGGGGGGGGTCAGGTTCTCCATCCAGAGGTCAGATCCCTCAACTTTCACGCTTGGCTTCTGAAAGGTTGAGGTGTAAGGATTGGGACCTCCCTGAAGACGTGATGGAGGTGTTGCTTTCGGCCAGACGGCCGGCAACAAAGTCCCTGTACCGTTGCCTTTGGAGAAAGTTCTGCCACTGGTGCAGGGTTCAGAATGTGGAGAAATGTGGAGAAATGTGGAGAAAGTTCTGCCACTGGTGCAGGGTTCAGAATGTGGATCCTTTCATATGACATTCCTGTGGTTCTGTCTTTTTTGCTTTCTTTGGCCCACAAGGGCCTGCAAGTGGGTACCGTTAAAGGTTACCTGGCGGCGCTATCCATATTTAAGCGCTCGTCTGAGGAGTGTTCTTATTTTAAAATCCCTTTAATTTCTCAGTTTCTGAAATTTAAAATCCCTTTAATTTCTCAGTTTCTGAAAGGGCTCACTAATGTGTTCTCTCCGTCACCTTTCCAGGTGCCCGGTTGGGATCTGAACCTTGTTCTCAAGTTTCTAATGGGTGCTCCCTTTGAGCCTTTGCATTCTTGTCCTTTGAGACTGTTAACCCTTAAAACTGTATTTGTATTTGTGGTCACTTCCGCTCGCAGAGTGAGTGAGTTACAAGCACTTTCAGTTAAGCCACCCTTCACTGTGTTTCAGAAGGACAGGGATGTCCTTAGTGTTCGTCCTTCCTTTCTTCCTAAGGTGGTGTCGGAATTTCATTTAAGCCAGAAGGTTATTCTTCCAGCATTTTATCCTCCTCCACATCCTGATAAGGAAGGGGAGAGGCTCCATAGGTTGGATCCTAGGAGAGCTTTAAGCTTCTACATTTCACGCATGTCCCGGGTCAGAGTGGACAATCAACTCTTTATTGGTTACTCTGGAAGGCGTTTGGGACAAGCTGTTAATAAGCAGACTTTGTCTCGATGGATCATCTTGGCAATTTCCGAATGTTACTGCTTGGCGGGTAAGGACCCTCCGGTAGGCTTACGAGCCCATTCTACCAGGGGTATGGCTGCCTCCACTGCCCTGCAGAGGGGTGTTCCTATTCGTAACATCTGTGATGCAGCCACCTGGGCTTCGGTCCATACTTTTGTACGTCACTACTCTCTCGATTCTATCCGGGGGCAGGATCTGGCCTTTGGCAAGGCGGTCCTTTACTCTGCAATTTGATTGGGCATTCTAAATTTGTATATTCTAAATTCTTTTCCCACCTCCTTACGTTAGTACTGCTTTGGGAGTCTGTCATAGATATGGAAAACGTCGGAGGACCCAATCCCCTCGAAGAACAAGTTACTCTCTTACCTGGTAACGTTCTTTTGATGGGATGGTCTAACAACGTATTCCATATCGCTCCCTCCCTGCCTACCCGCTACAGAATTTCTTTTGTGATTGCATCTTACGTTTCCGCAAGTCTTTCTGTGGTCATACTGGCAGTAGTTTGGTGCCACACATTCTGGGATAAAACGACAACTGAGGCTACAGCATCGTGCGTCCTACTTATAACATCCGGTGACGTCGGCCATCTGAGGAGGTCCTCGAAGACGGCATATCGACGTCGCCGGCGCAGGACGCAGACGCTGAAAGATTTTCCGAAGCAGCACAGCTGTGGTGATTACTGTCATAGATATGGAATACGTCATCGTACCATCCCATCGAAAGAACGTTACCAGGTAAGAGAGTAACTTGTTCAACTCCATTAGAAGAACACATTACTTATCTCTCTACAATGTTCTTTCTCCAGCATGGGGTCTTGCATGGATTCACATACTCATGAATATTCCCCGTCATCAGGCTGGGAATCCTGGGTAAATGTAAAGCAGTTTAATTTTAAGCTAAAAAACTGCTTGTCTCCTCTAATAGCCTATTAGTGTCACTTTGGGTCGTATTGCCCCAGCCAATGACACTCTTCTTCCTAAGCTCCATCTCTAGTGACCATCTTTAGATTTTTACTGCACATTTCTCATGTTGGGAGTCTTTGTGCTTTGCTCCTTGAAAATCATTAGCTTTTAGTGTTTTTTTGCCTATTTTGAGAAACGTCTTCATCTCTTTATCGTCTACCGTCACGTGACTGCTGGCAGCGGGAACCCGTTGCCGGAGGAGATCCTCAATCCATTGTTGGATCTCCAGCTCGTGCCGCCACGTGCCCAGGCTTGGGTCTTGCTCTAAGACCATGGCGGATGCCACAAAGAAAAGTCTTTTCAGGTCCCACGAAAAATGCGGCCTCAAGAATATTTTCATCAAGGATCAGCATCTCAGGTGCATTTACTGTCTTCATCCCGATAACGATGCGGTTGGATGTCCAAGTTGCCAGTTGTTTTCCTCGAAGACACGGAAGGACCGCCATCAGAGGCCTCTGATGCGTCCTCCGGGTATATTGTGCCTCTTAAAGGACCGGCAGGTCCAAAGAGCGTGCTCACTCCAGTAAAAAGAGGTTGAGGTCGCTTGAGGATGTTTGCTTAGCAAAAATCCAAAAGAAGGTTAAATCGCACTCCATCGTCTTCCTCATTGACGGTCACCATGGCTGCAGGACCTAGTTTGGAGAGAGGCTGGTTGCCATCACCAGCTCTGTCGACGGTTAGCCTACTGGCAGGTGGTCTGCCTCCGTACCCGAGGCGGTCACTGGCATCGGCGGTCAAGCTTAGGTCTTCGTTGAAGAGTAAGTCATCAAAGGAACCGTAACAGGCTCCAACAGCGTCAACGGCGTCGTCCCACCAAGACCATCACCCTGTCAACGACCGTCCTGCCGACGAGGTACTCTGTCTACAAATTCTTCTCTTCCTTCGACAGCTGTAACACCAAAGGGTTCATCCACAGCTGTCACCTTTACCACTGCAACGATTATCACGCCCAGAGTTTCACTGCCGCCTAGTCCTCCATCCGCGGTTCCCACGATGGTCCCGTCAATGATGGCATATTTACTTGCTCCTCAGGCTCCAGTCATTGCCACTTTCCCTAAGAGCTCTGTTTTAGTGGGAGCCACGCCTCTAGTTCTGGACTTCCTGCCCAGGCCCACCAAGGCTGCAGCACTCTTCACTCTGGCACCTCTGGAATCCCCCAGAAGGTCTCGAGCAATCTACATCAGCTTGGAAGAAGAATTTCCAGAGGATTTTTACTCTGATCAGGAAGAGGGCCGTGAAGAACTCGACTCCATTCTGCCTGTGCCTCTTCAGGGGTCACTGGTCCGCAGGCCTACCTAGCTGCTTAGCCCTATGAGGGGCTCAGGCCGTGCTCCTTCTGCACCTGCTCCTGCACCAAGGGACCTGTCATTGGACATAGTGACCACCTTACACACACTGGTGGCTGGAATCCAGCAGCGACTGCCCATTGCTCCTGCCCCTGTTCCGGCAAGAAGCCCCCTAGGACTATACCGAGGCCGCCTCATAAGGCCCCTGTCTCCCCTCGGCCAATGCCAGTGGTGCCTGTAAGGAAAACATGGTATCAAACACTGAAGACATACGCAAGTGATCATAGTTCAAGGGTGTTTATTGAACTTCATTGGGTTGATTATTTAACCCTAAATCTAAGGGTGGGAGCAAGCTATGACCATCAAATAATAGTAACCCAGTCCTAGTGGAGTCTCTGTCAGTATAAAAGGGCCCGTACTAATAAACCTATTGGAAGTCCTTCTAAATACAAACGGTGTGGGACAACGATGTTTGCAATAAGAAAAGTGTTCAAGAAACAATATGTCATGATAGTTGAGCAGTTGGCCTGCCTTCCCCACGTTTTCAGCATGGGGCAAGGTGGCAAACTCGAGCTTTGCACACACTCTGGCTTCTCTGCCACAAGGCCGTTGAAAACATAGGTATCTGTGTCTTCTGCGCCAAAGTCTCTTTCCCAGTAAAAGTCTCTTATTGCAGAGTGCCTGGCGTGATAAACAAGTACTAAAGTTCCTTTCTCATCAGGATTTTCACATTGACAATTTCTCTGGTTTACTGTTTAGCACAGGTCTCCCTCGATTGGGGTCAGACCTTATAATGTCACTTTCTTTGATTTCTGTTTGTTAGCAAAATTCAAAGACTTTAGACTGTGCAATGGATTTTTCTTAAACCATTGCAGTTCCACTTCGATTCACTTCATAGGTTTCACTTTATTGCTTTTGTTTGCATAATGTGCAGTGCCCTTTGTATTACCCTGCAATTGTGCTTTTTTTCGTTTTTGGGGCGACTTGAATCAGAGTTTGAATTCAAACTCTGCACGCCCGCGCAGCGCCTTGGAACTACACTCCCCAGAAGGAATTGCCGTTTCCGGCAGCGCTTTTCCCCTGAAACCTGGCACGAACGCACCGGCGCTGACGGGTTTAGCCAGTCTGCGCCAGTCCACGGCCAGCACGAGCTTGAAAGCACGTCCAGGTTCCTCTCCATCATGGGGCTGGCTGACGTTATGGCAGCTATTGCAGTGGAATGAAACAGATCTCTTAGTCGTTCAGCCGACTTTTCAGCAAATCTAAAGGTAGGCTCATCTTGCCAACTCAGCTTGTCATGTGGCGATATCTCTATATCTGATTGTACCCCGGTCCTCCCCCCCTTCAGCACAGAGGAACCCGAAGTCTTCTTCACCCAGCCTGTGGTCCCCTTATTGGGTACGGGCGCGGCTGTGACTCGCTCTGCCATTAATCATGCTCCCCCTATTATGAATGAGAGCTGTAGCCAGTCACGAGGCATAATATCGAAGGCAGCTGACCCCACTTATTCACCTCACTGTTTGGAGCAGGGCACTACAGCGCCGCTGTCAGCCCGACTGCATGTAGTCTCTCCAGTTTAATAGTTACGCTGCATGCTACTCAATACGTGAGCTGTAGTTAGGCACGCTATCGAGATCTCCAATTACATAGAACATAATAATCTGGATCTGTGCGCCTTGACGGAGACTTGGGGCTCCAGTACTGCTGGTCCCAGCCTCAACCTAGCCATTCCTACAGGATATGTCATGATCCATAAGGATACATGGGAGGGTGGGTTGGGGGGTTGTAGCCTTCATCTTTAGAGACCCTTTCCATATGGGAATCCCTAGGACAAATCAGAGGGAGTTGACTCCCTTCTTATTAAAGTTTGCATGAATGCGGGATCTACTATTAACATTCTCTTGATATATCGTCGTCCTTCTCTGAATATAAGTCTGTTAGAGGCTCTTAATAATCTCCTGCCACCTCTTATGAAACCCTCTTCACGTTTCATTATTCTGGAGATATTAACCATTGGCTAGGTGATGTAGAAGATCTCCATGCTACTGAGCTACAACAGTCCTTATAAGATATATGCTTTGAACAGCAAGTGGCGGTACCTACCCATGTGCTTGGTCATACTTTGGGCTGGCTCCAGGTCCTTAATGTGTCCTGTTATAATGTCTCTGTTTTGCCTTGCCCGTGGTCGGACCATGCTTTTGAGCACTTCTCGCTCTCAGTTCCGTTTCCACTGAAAACTATGAATATGCTGAAAGGTTATACTCGGGCATGTAACTTAAAACGTCTTACTATGCATAACATTGAAACTTTATTAGATAGCACGCTTAGTTTTTCGAATTCTACCCCTTTACAGGTTATGTCCTCTTGTTTGGCTTCAAATTTGTCTAATATTTCTAAAATCTTTGCTCCACTGAAACTAGAAAAACAATTTAAGGAGGAAAATAAAAGTAAACCTTGGTTCACGGCAGAGCTCCGAAAACAAAAAGGTTTGACACTGAAGGCGTTTTATACTTGGAAATCATTTCCAGGTCCTGCCTCCCTAATAGCCTATACAAACTGGCCATCTTGGAAGCCAAAAAGAATTTTCATGATACCAGAATTTCCAATGCTCAGTCGGATGTGAAGGAATTTTTGAAAATCCTAAAGGAGCAGGAGACAGTCCCGACCCCTGTTGACCAACTAGTTGTAAGGCATGCCATTTGGTGTCAGCAAATAAAAGATGGATTGCAAAAAAACTTCAGAAGGGAGATGTTTCAAAACAAGAAGGATTTATCGTTATTGGTTATATGGTTTCCCAAAAGCACATTAGGTGTAACCTGGCTGTTGCACAATTCAACTTTCAGCCAATAACAGAGGAGGCTTTAAAGTAAATCATCGAATAGCTCAAGGCGATTCACTGTAGAGGTGATTCCTGTTCCTCGCTGATTATAAAAACCTGCCCTCCGGTTCTATTAAAAGCAATCTGCATGTTTTTCAATACCTCATTGTACAATGGCAAGGTCCCAGACAACCTCAAACAAACTATGGTTACCTCTATTCTGAAAAAACTGGGGCTCCCAAGGGATCACCCTCTTAACTATCGCCCAATATCGAAAATATCCCTTTTTTTAACTTAAAATATTAGATAGGGTCGCCTATGGCCAGATTTCAGAGCACTTAAATCTGTACCCATCTTGAATTCCCATCAATCAGGATTTAGGCAAAACTTTGGTTCCGAGACCTCGCTCCTTGAGTTGAAGTCTAGATTATTAGACCAGCTAGACAAGGGCGCTCTCTCGCTTTTAATATCTTTGGACCAGTGAGCTGCGTTCGACTTGGTCGAACATTCAATCTTGACCTTGAGACTGGTGGAGGTAGAACATTTCTCGCCTATGGCGGTTTCCTAGATTTTTTCTTTTTTGGAGAATAGATACAGCAGAGTTTGTTTGGATGATCCAGAGGCCGCCCCGATTCCTGTTCTCTTTGGAGTATCATAGGGGGGTAGTACGTCCCCGTACAACATTTTCATCGCCCCTTTCTTCTCTGTACTAGAATTAGAAGGGGTCATGTTTTGAAACTATGCTGATGACACGCAATGTGTCGTTCCTCACTCAGGTTGTCACTCTCGGGATGAACTGGAACTATATAGTCTTCAACCTCATTGAGAAATGGATGCTTGACAACAACCTTGTATTGAACAAAAGGAAGACGGAACTTATGATGGTGGGTAATTCAGCCGCCCTACGCAAGCTGGACTGAGCTTATAGTTCCTTCAGGTTAAGGGACGATAATATCACCCCCCTATCGAAAGTAAAGATCTTGGGCGTGGTCCTCGACCAGTTCCTCTCGATGGGACCTCATGTAACCAGCGTGGTTTCCGCAGTCAGAGTAGTGATTGGCCTGTCCCGCAGAAATCATGTCTCTGAGGCCAGGTGATCGCTTCATTGGCTCCCGATTGAGGCTCATACCAAGTTCAGGTTATTGGTTATAACCTTCAATTGCAGGCTTGGCCTTATGCCGTCCTACCTGCAGGTGTACATCACCGACAAAGTCAATGGGAGGGCCCTGAGGTCCTGTGGTCAAGACTATTTGTTCCTTCCTCGCAGCAGAACAAAGAAAGCTGAGAAGGGAGCATTCTTCCTGGCCGCTCCAAAGCTTTGGAATCAGCTACCAGTAGCACTTAGAAGCCAAAGTTCCCTTCCAGTGTTTATGAAAGACTTAAAAACCCTGTTATTCTCTTTAACTCAGGCATGGACACCCTCCAAACCTACACCACTGACTTTCGGCTTCTTCTTGCTGCATCTTTATGTTTTATGTTCGTATTTGTCTAACTGTCCACGCCTTTATGCCTTTGGGTCCATAGTGCGTATTATAAATAATGTAAAGTAAAGTTTCTGCCACTTCTTGGCTGGGTACATCACACAGAGACCTTCAATTGAGCACACCTGCGGTTCAGGACCACTCTGTTACTTTGTCTCGTACATTCTCTGATTCATATTAAAGTTGAAACATCCATCGACAATTGAGCTTTACTCACACCTTTCATCACATGCATTAATATTCTTTGCTCTTGCGCTCTTCATACAATGTTGCCGCTTGCAACCTTGACTTCAACACAGACCGGTCTTGCATCGGTCTCCCCAACTCACCGTCTGTGTTGATCTCTCTGGCACTGCTTTGATTCTGGAGCCAAGGAAGATACCACGGCTGCTGCTGCTTCTCCCTGACTCAGCCAGTCATGCAGGAGGGCCCCGGTATCTCCGACACACTATGCAGGATTCTTCAATCTGGTTTCCTGGCATTATGCCTTTTAATCTAAAGGTTTCTGGAAAGTAACAGTTTCTCACCGAAAGGATCAATGGTATCTCCCTCCTTGCTTTCCCTTCTAGGTTTGCCGACTTTAACACTTCGTTCAGCTGTCGTCTGGAAAACGCTATTCCTTTGTGTGCTTTGCCTCGCTCAGAGTGTGCTTTTGTGCTTCGCCTTTTATCCAT
Organism: Ambystoma mexicanum; assembly: GCF_040938575.1. Classification (NCBI taxonomy): domain Eukaryota; kingdom Metazoa; phylum Chordata; class Amphibia; order Caudata; family Ambystomatidae; genus Ambystoma; species Ambystoma mexicanum. The sequence goes on from NC_090927.1 coordinate 412,604,961, forward strand.
GTGGGAAAGCTTAGTGGAAGTCAGTTTTGAGGTGTTAACAGTAATTGCCTGACTTTGCAAGACCATAGTAGTGAGACATGTTGGGTACAATGCTCGGGTACGAGTCTGTTTTCTCCCAGAGCTGGCTTTCCGTGGCAAAGTGTTTGTATAGGGAAGGGGGGGTTACAGTTCCCAGGTATCCTACCTGGTAGGATGGAGTAAAGGTGTTATAGGGGGGGGGGGGAATACCACGTCTCGCCATCAGGTGGCCCACTCCCTGAAGACCCCTCACCCAGGTGACCCTCCCGCACTGGTCCACCCCCAGGGTCTGGATCCAAAGGCGATGGCTGTGCTCTGGCCACCTGAGAGCGAGTCCCCCAGGGACTTGCGGGTGACACTCCTTCTAGTTTCTCACACACCCCTATGGTAGAGGAACCAGCTCAGATGGACACTCACATGGACACCATCACGACCGGTACACACACCGATGAGTTGGATGACTGCATACCCACAGATGGGGAACCCAACACTGAGATGTAGATGCGCCCGCCAGGGCCTCTCCCCCAGGCGAGATTGGTTCTTTCCACGCTATTATATTAAAGGCTGCCAATCTATGCAACCTGGTGCCGGAAGAAAAGAAATAGAAGGGGTTTGTTTTTGAACGACAGGAGTCCTCGGAGAAGACCACCGTATCGGTCCCCTTGTTGGATGACATATGGGAGAACGGCTTAGCAGTCATGAAGGCTCCTAATACCACTTCTGCTAAGCGTGACCGGTTGGAGTACTGGGCTCAGACTCAGCCCCTAGGTGCCTCAGGACCCTGCCCTCGCCAGACTCAGTGGTCTCGGCCGCCGCTAGAAAGAGGTCTTCAAACCCCTCTTCTTCGTCCAGGACCAGGAGGGTAAGAAGCTCAATGCTGCATGAAAGTGCATCATCACAATGGCAGCTTCAACAATCAAGGCTGCCAATGCCCTCGCCATGTTGTCACGGTAAAACAGGGAGTTAGGGTATAAATTAGGGCCCACCCTCGACTTCCTCCATGAATATAAGAAGGCCAAAGCCATGGCCTGTTCTAGAAGGTGGAGGTGGCTTCCGACTATGCCGTCACTGTCGCTCTCGTTATCGCAGACTCTGGCTTTTGCCAGATGGGGAATGGCCTGGCCCTCCGTCACCAGGGTTGGCTCAATGCCACCAACTTCCCCACAGATGTGCAGACTAAGGTAGCTGACATGCCCTTCGATGGCGACAAAGAGTTCCACCACCCCTTATCGTCAGCCCTACTGCTCTACCACCCATGAGGCTTATAAGAGGTGCTCCCAGCGCCGTTGCTCCCCATCTAAGACGCAGATGCTGAAGCAGGCCAGAACCAACCCAGGACTCACGCCCTCACTTTTGCACCCCAATTTTAGGCCAGCTATCAAACTTTTGTCAATCAGTGGCGAAAGATCTCAACAGACAAATGGGTGCTCGATGTCCTTCAGCAGGTGCACGTTTTGGAATTCCAGGACAGTGGCTCAGCTGCTACAGGAGGTTTAGGCCATGCAAGGCAAAAGGGCAATAGAACCGGTCCCTCAGCGCCTACGGTGCTCCTGAGTGTACTCCAGATACTTTCTGGTATGGAAGAAGTCAGGGGGGGTGGCATCCGATCCTAGAACTGCAGCGCCTCAACAAGCTCCTCAAATCCCAAAAGTTCAGGATGGTCATATTGCAGCAGGTACTCTACCAACTGGAGGAAGGGCATTTCCTGGCGACCCTTGACTTGGAAGACGCCTACTTCCATATCCCCATTCATCGCAAATACCACATTCCTGCGGTCTGTCGTTCAGAGGCGACATTACAAGTTCAAGGCCTTGCCTTCAGCCTAAAATCTCCCCCAAAGAGTATTCACCAAATGCCTGGCTTCGGTGGTAGTGCATTTGCACCACAAAGGAATCACAGTTTACCCTTAACTGGAAGATTGGCTCATCCGATCCCACTCCCGTGTGCTAGTGACCCAGCACACTGCAGAGGAAATGCAACTTCTGACTTTGCTCAGATTCTAATCAACTATCCGAGGTCCTGCGTAGTGCCATTGCAAAACGCACTGTTCCTGGCTGCTCGGCTCAACAATGTCTATCATCTCCCTCGGAAGAGACGATGATGGTCATCCTTGGAAAGGCCAAACGGCTGTCGACAGCTTCTGTGGCAACAGTACGGTCCATCAAGTCTCTGCTGGGAATGTCTTCCTGCATCCATCTGGTCCCCTTCTGCAGCCTGCATTTGAGACCCCTTCAAGATTTCCTGGATGCCAGGTAGCAACAAGTTACTGGCACATGGACCAACAAGACCCGCCCTCAATCGTGCATTTCATTAAGCCCTGCAATGGTGGTCAGTCCGTCTACACCTCTCACAGGGCAATCTCTTTGAAATCCCTGTGTATCAGGCTACAGTTACGACCAACGCATCTCTGAAGGAATGGGGAGCCCACACATGACATTCTCACTCCAGAGGCCTCTGGCTCCCGGAGAAAAAGGAGTTGCACATCAACATCGGGCATTCTTCTGAGCCTCAAGTATTTTCCACCTCAGCTCCAGGGAAATGTGGACAGCACCTCCACCATGTTTTCCATCCTGAAATAGGGCAGGAAGCGCTCCCCCGCGCTTACCCTGGAAGCACAAAATCTATGGCGTTGGGCCATTGCTCAGCGCATGTTCCTTGTACCTTTTCACCTGGCAGGCGTCAAGAACACCGCCACAGACTCTCTCAGCAAGGAGCTGCGGTCCGCCACGATTGGGAGATTCACCAGGCACAAGTGTCTCATCTCTTCAAAGAGTGGAGTCTCCCTCATATCGACCTTTTCGCAACGGCTGCTAACGCCAAGTGTCAGAAGTTTGCCAGCAGATATCATCAGCTGAGGAGTCTGGGGGATGCCTTCTCGTTCCCATGAGAGGGCCTCTTCCTGTAGGCTTTCCCTCCAATTTCGCTGTTGCTACGAGTGATCAACACATTCAGATGTTTTCACTGGAAGATGATCCTCATTGCACCGGAGTGGCCCAAGCAAATCTGGTACTCAGAACTTCTCCATCTGTTGGTGGTCCCGGCCTTCAAGCTGCCTCCACTTCCCGACCTCCTCTCCAGAGAAGGATGGTCAATACTGTACCACGATCCAGCATCTCTGAGCCTCATGGCGTTGCTCCTGCTGCCTTAGAAATTGCACATTATTTGTTGCCTTTGGAATACAAGAAGATCCTAGCTAAAGCCAGGGCCCCCCTCTACATTGGCTTGCTACAAGCCCAAGTGGAAGTGCTTTACAGTGTGGTGCCAACGGTGGAAGTTTTCACTGCTGCGCATGACTGCTCTGCAGATTATACTGTACCTGCTCTTGTTGCCCGAGGCCTCGCCCATGCCTCTATCAGGGCGCACTTGGCCGCTGTATACCGTTAACAACAAAACGAAAGAGGTGATGGCTGGTAGGTTTAGAATGAATCTGAACGTCTGGCATTGCTCTCGGCAGCCCTCCAGGCCATCTTACTTTACCTGCCAATCCATTACAAAAGGGGAAAGTCCATATGCAAATCAGGCTTGGTCCCCCCCAAAAGGGGCAGTCCACCCCAAACTTCTTGGTCATATCCCTTTTGCACAAGACCACAAGCATCCCCAAACATGTTTCAGCCTGAGGTGTAGTTTGGGTCTCTAGGCCCAGCAGGCACAGGACCCACGTCTGGGCATACCCATATCATGTTACACACGGACCCCAGGTTAGCTCCCCCTGTGGTTGCACAGGCTTGTTAAGGAGTTCCTCAAGGACCTCTTCAGAACATTACCTCTGGTGAAGGCTCTTCCACCAGAGTGGGTAATTCTAATTGGATATTTATAACGTGCTTAATACAGAGAGGTTTCTAAGCGCGGACCGAACCTGCATTGCTCTGCATCGCCTTGCTTCCGAGGCGAGCGCGTTGCCCCTGAGCTATCCCCCCGCCCCATGCTCAACGAGGTACTGCCTGAACTGATGCCTTTGTTTGAACCTATACATCGTGCCTCTTCAAAGTTTGTCATGGAAGACCACCTTCCTGGTGGCGATCACCTCAGCCAGGCGGGTCCGGGAGATACAGGCCCCCTCCTGTAAGCATCTGTGTTTGTCCTTCCACTCTGCTAAAGGGTTTCTATGATCTCATCCTTCCTTCATGCCAAAAGTTCTGTCGGACTCTCATCTCAACGAACCTTTGGTTCTGCCAGTGTCATTCGCTGGTCGTTGCATGTGCCCTGAAGTTCTATGTTGCACGCACAAAGGACTTTCGAAAGACTTCTCAGCTTTTTGCCAATTGTGGGACATGGGAAGGCCCTTTCGAAGGCTTCCCTCTATAGGTGGCTGTCCGGTTGTATCACGCATTTCCATCGTCTGGCCAACAGATCGCTTCCAGGTGGGCCGAGAGCCCATTCCACCAAAGCCATTGAAGCAACAACTATGTTTCTCACTGGTGTTCACCTGCCCAGCATCTACTGGGCTGCTACGTGGAGGTCTACCCACACCTTCACAAGATTCTACTGCATTGACAGGGATTCCAGGGAGCAATACTGGGTCGGCCAGGCAGAGGTACCCAACCTGTTTGCTTGAGGTGATTCTGTTCCATGGGTAAGATTCCTTCTGTGAGCCTTGCCACCTCCCATGGTTGTGTATATGTATTGCTGTTTAATGGTATTATGAGCATATGAATACATGCAAGAGCCATGCTGGAGAACAAGAGTTCCAGGTAAGTAACGTGTTCCTTCTGATTAATTTTCCTTCCACCAAGTTTTCCTCACCCCCTTAATCTGCTCCACTTGGCAGGAGCTACTACGCTTTTCGGATCAGTGTCAGAGTGCTAGGGAAAAAAGGATGGTCACAAGGCGCAGCGCCTCCATATATACTGGCTCGACATCGTGTACGATGCATAGAGGTTTTGAACGGAGATGTGCTGCACCCCCTGGTGCCGAAAAAGTTTCTGATGAGCACTGCACTGTTAGATATCATAGATGAGGAATCCGTGAGAGGAACATACATCAGAAAGAACATTACCGAGAGGTAAGTAATTTGTTTGTCTCTCTGAGAACCACCTCCTTTCCCCAGTTGGTGGGGCTGCTTGGTAATGTAGTCTGCTGTAGCAGAGGTGGGAGAATGCAACAACACTGTTTCAGAAAATGAATTGAGCACATGCTCTAAACACACTTTGGGCCCATTAACCCCTTCCTCTGTCTCTCGCTCCCCACATAGAGGAGAGTAATGAGTTTCTCCAACTTACCCTCCAATTTACCACAGTGGTAAGAGGTAGTACAAGCCTTTGCCAACTTGCATCTGCTACTCAGGAGAGGGCTAACTTAGTGTCACGCCCACAAGAGAGCAGACTGCTTGTAGAAAGGGGGATGGTCCTCTGCCAAGGAAAAGGAGGTCTGAAGGTGAAGAGCTTCCTTTACCAAGAATGGCCCCTGGCAGCATGGTGTCAGAGTATCTCACCTGTTTGAAAAGGACCCTGTATGAGGGGGGGAGATATACCTATGGACACAAATGTGATGCCCGAAGACTGGGAGAAACCTACTGTTGAATTTGAAAAACCAGAGTCATTCAGAGGCCTACTGTGAATGCTATGGAATTCAAGTTTTGATAGACAATGTGAATGCCAAGAGCCCCCAACATCTTAGAGAGACCTACTGTGAATGCTGAGAACATCAAGGTTTGACAGATACCTACAGTGAATGCTAAAGTACCTGAGGTCTAGGAGAGACCTATTGTGAATGCTAAGAAGCCAATCCTCTGGGGGACACCTACAATGAAAGTTGAGAAACCCTAGATCCTGATATGAATGCTGTGAAACACAAGGTCTGGAAGAAACCTGAAGTCCACAGGGAGTGTTCTGGCATGTATCATACTCACTGATGAAACCAGATGTTGAAGGAGAGCCTAGGAGAAGGAGCCTGATGGAAGTAGCTACAGTATCTGGCAGTGGGGAGAGGTCTACAAGGAGCTTGCAAAAGCAGGACGTCTGGAAGAATCAGTACTAAGCTATACTAAATCTCCTACCTTCAGAAGTAAGCTCTGTCCTTTATTCATAACTAATAAGAAGGCATGGTGGAAACATAGACACAAAGGTGATTTCTTTCATTGTGGCACATGTTTGATGTGCCAAGATGCAAAAGATAACAGCAAAAGGTTACACATTGATGAGGTAAGGCATGTGCACATTAGGGAATTCATTAACTGCAAATCCAAATTTGTTGTCCATGCTATTTTGTGTGTCAGTAGGTTTATATAGGAACTACTATTAGAGAACTAAGAGTATGAATTCGGGAACACTTGAGCATGCTGAGCAGCCAAAACCCAAGACTACCTTTAGTTAGCCAATGGCAGAAAGAACACCAGCAGGAGGACAAGAAAAAGGTATGCTTTTGAGTTACCACCGGCAAGAGAGGAGGGCGACTAAGAACTTAAACTACGGCAGGGAAAAGCCAGACTGATAGCCAATTGAGTACCATACAAGATGGTCTCACCAAGCTCGCTCTATGTCTGTTCTATTATATGATGGAGTCTCCTATGGTTGTCGGTTATGTTCCTTCCCGGCACATATCCGGTTTAATCAGGGTGTATGAGTTTATTAATTTATTTTTTAGCCTATTCGCCAGCACTGCCGTAAGGATTTTGCTGTCCTGGTTTAACATGGATAGGCGTCTGTATGACCCGCAGTCTGTGCTTGATTTACCGGGTTTCAGAAGCGGAACAATCACTGGTTCTCTCAGGGATTCCGGCAGCCTTCCCCTTTCAAACGCCTCATTTAGCGTGGTCAGCAGGGGGTGGGGGGGGAGTACTTCCTGCCTATAAGTTTTATAAAATTCACTGGGGAGCCTGTCTGGCCCCGGGGCCTTACAGGTGGGTAAGTGCAGGATCACTGTCTCAAGTTCATCTAATGTGATTGGGGCTTCCAGGTTTTCCCTTTCCTCCCGATTTAGTTTGGGCAATCCTATGTCCTCCAATGTTTCCAGAGTCTCCCGCCCCTGTATCTTCATAAAGGCGCTTGTAAAATCTAAGGAACCCCTCGTTCACTCCCTCTGGGTGTTCCAGATCTGCCCTTCTTCTCCCATTATCTCTCTGATTACCGTTCTCGGTGTCTCATTTTTATATGGCCATGCTAGCAGCCTCCCTTTTTTGTCCCCCCCGTGTGTTGTCTTTCAATATATTTCTTATAATTCAATTTACATAGTCGTTCCCAGAGCTCCCTGTTGGCTTGCTGTAATTGGCTCACTTGTTCGGCATCCTCCTGTAAGGTGCCCCCTTTCTGCATCATTGCTTCTAATTTCTTCTCTGTCTCTTGCAGTTCTCGCTCTATACCCTCTTGGAGCCCACTAGATTTAGATATGGCCGCACCTCTTACTACCACTTTGAACGCCTCCAATAGAGTTTCTGCCGACTTCACACTCCCTGTGTTAGTGTCAAAGTACTCAATAATTTCCTCCCTTAAATCCTCCCGGAATGCCAAGTCCTGTAGGGCCTCGGCTCTAAGTCTTCATGTTGGAATTGTTGCTCTGGGGGGCTGGTGTCTCTACTCCACCACCAAGGGGGAGTGGTCTGATAGCGTTCTTGCCTTATATTCAGAGCCCACCATTTCACCCACGAGTTCGGAGGCAGCGAATATATAGTCCAGTCTCATGTATAGGTTTTGAGGGGCTGCGTAGTGTGAGTAGTGCCTATCATTGGGGTGTTGTGGTCGCCAGATATCCTCTAACCCAAAGTCTTTCAACAAGGCCTGTAGGGCTTTTGCGGCGGGGGTGGGCTTATCTAGTTTCTTGTTGTACCTATCCATTTTGGGATATAACGTGCAGTTGAAATCCCCCCCCACTTGATCGCACCTCCCAGGAGGGGACCAACCTTGCCATATAAGGTCCTAAAGTAGGCCGCTGTGTCATAGTTGGGGGCATAGGTGTTTATGATGCTCAATTCTCTATTTTCCAGCAGCCCCCGGATTACAACCATCCTCCCGTCTGGCTCTGCCGTAACTTGGAGCATCTGAAACGGCACGTGAGGTGCTACGCAGGTAACCACCCCCCTGGCATAAGCTGAATATGTCGCTCCCACGGTGGGCCCTCTCCACTTTTTCTTGACCTTCTCAAGTTTCTCTTTAGTGAGGCAGGTTTCCTGTAATAATGCTATGTCCGCTTTCTCAGATACAACATTACCTTGTTCCTCTTCAGGTAACTGTTAAGACCCCTCACGTTCCAAGTTACGATTCTGAGACTTCCCGTTGCCATCCGTGTTTTGTTCCCCTTCCCCTCCCTATCAATTCCTCTCTTGAACTTATTTTGGCATGAGTATGGGCTCGTTCCCCGTCTAAAGTCTACATTAACTCCCCAAATAACTCCCACCCTCCCCACCCCCCCAACTTTGTTCACTGCACACATTCCCTCGCCACCCCACACCCATCCCATTCCCCACTGGTGCACAGCTCCATCCCTGGATCTCAGGCTCTCCTGCATTTGGTCCTATCTCGGGTTGCTGAGATCAAGAACCCAGCAGGGTGATACCGATCTATCTGTATCCTAACTAATCTATACCCGGGGGTGTGATAGCGGGTTCCGTGGGGCTCCTGCAATTTGCTCTATATCTCCGTACCTCAGTTTACTTATCAATGCAGCATATGTAGCCAAAGACCCAGCTGCCCATGCCCTATCTTATATTCAAGTCCCAATGTCTGAGTCCGCAGCACTTTGGGTATGCAGCCTCTGTTACTTATCTGCACCACCTTCCTTCTGGGTGCCAGTCTCCGATGGGCAGTTCAGCGTGTCCAACCAATCTGATGGCTTTTCTGGGGTGTCGAAGAACAGTGCTCTGTTTTGATGGTATACGTTCAATTTTGCAGGGTATATCAGCATGTACTTACACCCTGCTTCCTGCAACCGTCTTTTCACTGCACCATAGTTCATGCACCGTCTCTGTACCATCAATGTATAATCCGGGTATGCCGTGATGTTCGCCGATGCCCTTTGTATTGTTCCTCCTTTCCGAAAAAAATTCCAGGATTCTCTCCCTGTCTCCATAGTTCAGGATTTTGGCGATGATTGGCCTCGGTGGGGCCCCTGGTGGTGGCCTCCGCGTTAAGGCCCTATATGCCCGTTCCACTGCGAATCCTTGGGTCAACACCCCTCCTGTTATTTCCTGCAGCAGCATTGTTTCGATGAAGTCCGTGGGGTTTGATCCCTCTGCTCCTTCCGGTAGTCCGACTATGCGTACGGTGTTTCTCTGGGCACGTCCCTCCACTTCTTCTGCCCTATTTTCCAGGTTACTCACGCGTTGTTCGAAGATGTGGATCTCTGATTTGTGAGACACGCATGCAGCTTTGTTCGGGGCCATCTCTTTTTCCAGTTTGCCCGTGCGTTCCGCCAGCGTTCTGACGTCTTGCCTGAGGAGATTCACCTCTTCCTGTACTGCGCCCGCTTTAAGTTCTAGTGCGGCCTTCAGTTCGACCATGGCCTCCAGTTTAGTTTCCCATGCGAGTTTCAGGTCCGCAATTGCTTCCAGGATCTGCTGGTCTTTATTCCCCGAGGCGGTGTCTGCGGCTGGGGTATTTTCCTTACTTCTGGCCCCTTCTGACATTTGCGGTGTTCTTGCATATTCCTCCAGCGTGGGTTGTTTGCCCTTCCCCTTGCTCTGCTTATTCGCCATCTGGGCGTCGCCTTATGTTTCTCAGCAGGTGCTCAGAAATGTGGTTTTTGGCGCCTCAGGGATAGTCCGTGCTTGGGTATATTGCCCTCAGGGGGCAGTAGTGAAAGTTCTTGTGCACTATCTGTGTCGTGACGCGAATGGATTATGTTCTCCCACGTCCTCTGCCGCTGCTGTTTCTTCCTATTTGTGCTCTCTGGCTCTTAGTGGGGCCCTCTCGCCGTCCACGCGTCCTGGGTCTTGGGGGCCTGTGTTAGCATTACTGCATGCCCTATGGGCACCAGCCTTGGTCTGGCTTGCCACTTCACGCGGTGTCTCTGCTGCCGTGATTTCCGCTGGCCTCCTCGCATGTCCCTTGGAGCTTTTAAATGCCTGTCCCGCTCTACTGCTGCTGAGTCTCAGGCTCATGTGGTGACCGGTGCTGTGAGACCACATTGGTGTGAGCCCGCAGCCAGGTATTGGCTTATAGCTTGCCTGCCGCCGTTCCTTACTTTTGTCACCCCATGAGCGCCTAGGGCGAAGCAGCCTCTTGCACAATCCAATTTCCTATCCTGTCCTTCCTCTCGCCAGTGTTGTGTGTTATTGTGCTTCCTTACACACTGGGTCTCACTATGCCCGGCTCCTTTATCAATTACCATCCACGGCAGTCTGGACAGTATCGTTGCGTGCTTGCAACAGTTGCGCTCCTCCTTCTGTTAACGATATTCGTGGGGCCTCTTCGTTTAGCATTTCCGCATGTCGGGGACACTCCTACACGTCTTCTTAGCTGTGTCTTATTCACAGTCCACTGCGTTTGTGTGCCTGCGGCCACGGAACTCTCGGACTTCACCGGGCCGTCTTGCTCTCCATGGCGGTTATGACTTTCACATTCCTATCCTTACCGGACTCACTGTGCGGCGCCGGTCTGTTTGAAGTCGTTCGCCGCTGTGGTTCACCGGGATGCTTCTCAGGGCCAGCTGTTCGTATTACCTTGCCTCTTGCTGCTGCTTCTTCTGTTATTATGCCATTCTTATGCCATTCTGTCCGGTGCAGATCGGCCCGCTCACTTCCTCAGCAATGCGATGTGTGCTGCCATCCCGGGTCTGCTTCTTCTCCCTCTGTGCAGTGGCCACATTCAGTAATGGCAATGACCATTCGGCTGCATCCTTTGTTCCTGGTCAGTCGCCATCTTGTTGATTCTTTGCCAGGATGCTGCCGAACTTCCCTCACGCATAAGTCTCGGCCAGCACTGCAAAATTCAGCGGAAATGAAGCATTTTGTTCTTTACATATTCATACTTCCTCCTCTTTAGTTACACGCCGACCAGTTGACTTCTGTCGTGGTTTCTTGTACAGGTTATTTAGGATCAGCAGGAGCCGTATATGTCTCCTATTCAGTCATTAGCCGTGCTGCTCACTCCATGCCGTTTTCTTGCCTCGTTGTGAGTGTACATCGCCTTTGCATCCTATCCAGAATTGCACTGTTGTGGCCTGCTTGCCCGTGTTGTGAATCCATTTCGTATCCTTAATATACACGCTCAAATCTCTCGGCTCTGATGTGAATTACACTTTCATTGTTAAGCTAGTCGCGCTCCGTACAGCACCGCTCCGGTTACAATGTAGCTTCATGCAATGTCTGTTTCAAAGTGAACGCATTGGTTTGTTGGACTCCGCTTCAGATCCGTCTAGGTGCTCCACGCCTCAGCTGTTTCAAGGAATCTTTCCAGTCCGCTTCCGCCTTCCTAAACATAAGATAATGGACTTTGGATACCCATATCTTGTTCTGCAATCCTGCTTTCAGTCGGTCGGCTCCACAAGGCTGTGCGCCCACTCTCTTTTGCCGTACTCTTGTCTGCCATTACCGGGTGTGAGCATCCAGACTCCCACTCCCTTATCTGCTCTGTGCAGTTTACAATCGGCTCTTACACACGTTGTAGCAGGTTTCCTCGCGCCAGGCAGCTTTGCATGTAGTCGCCGACTTTCCTATTTTGCGTTTTTCTCGTTTTCTGGACCCTCTGTCAGCAATCTGGTTACACTTTGTGTCAGCAATCGGTTTATACTTTTAGCCACCAGTTAGCTCTTCATACTGCCGTGCGGCTGAGCTGCGGCTTAACCCTTTGTTCGTTTGACGCCATCTTGTTTCATCTACGAACTGATCTCTTCAAACTTCCTCATCTCGTAACTTATTTCTCGTACTGCAACTTCGTTGGATTTGTGACCGCTGCATGCCGCATATTCATGCATCCGTGGGTAATACTTGACACTTTACTTCCAGATCCATACGCCTTTTTTCTTAAGGATCATCTGTGGATTTGCAGGAGCACCCATGAATCACGACCTACTCTGTGGCCATGTAGCCACACCCCCGTCCCTTCTTTACTGCTTGTTGGCTGGATTAGCAACAAGCTTCCCAATATTGAGGCTCCCACATCGATGGTAGCCCCACGGCTGAACCAGCCTTGTGCTCCACAACTCTTTGCGGCATCGGCCAGCATCCTGGCTTTTTCATAGGTCTCACTACAGCCTTCTCTTCACGTCACGGGTCTCCTGCTGCTTTCTCCCCCACAGGTCTCCCTGTTGCTCTCTCTGGTGCTTCACAGGTCTCGCTTTATACACCTGCAAACATTTGACAGGTTGCAGGTGTGGACCCATAATTCTTTTGAATTTTTCTAAAATTGTATTTAGTGGGGCATACCAACTTTAACACAACACAACCAAATGATTTAATCTCCAAATTTCCTTCCCTCATATCAAAAGGTCTAAAATAGAGACCATGGTTCTCCAGAAAATATTAAAATGAATACACGTCTCCTGGTTGCCAGTCATAAACATGGACCATAAAACGTCTGGCGGTGTTGTCACCGGTATGCCAGCTCCCCTTAGTGCGACCAACCGTAGAGTATGGAGAACAGCGCAGATGGTTGAGAGGTGTCTAACTGACTCCAAGCAAGCATCCCCACACAAGCGGCATTGCCTGAAGTCCTGCGGTGTATTAGACCAAGCCCCAACTATTTCATTCATCCTTACGATGTTAAATTTTACTTTTAGGTAGTGCCACACCAAAAAATGTCCAACTAAGTTTTGGATATGCCTCGGTGGTTTATCTCTATCTAAGATTCCCCCTTCTCCCCAGAACTTGCGAGTCGGCCCAGTCGACTGCGAGAGTGCGTTTGATCACTTATCTTGGGAGATTCTGAATGATTTGTTGGTACAGCACCTTGTGGCAGGTCAAGTAATGGAAAGCAGCGTCTGCTGATCCCATTTAACCAGGCCTCAATGGCAATATGTTTATGCCTTAACTATGCATCCACCTCAACAACTGTACATTCATAGCCCAATCTTTGTAAGGCAGTACAATGGTCCATAACATATACAAGAGTGGCTTCAACATGGACAAAAAATAATTGATGTAGCATTATTAACATTCTCGCAGATATCCACAATACGTATGTCACTGCTATTAATGAAGCGAAGTGGAATAACAGAATGAAATAGCTCTAATAGCCATGATCGATTAAGGTAAGAGCTCTTGGAGTCACATAAATTGCTTTGATTTTGTAGAGCCTTAGATTTAACAAATTGTGTCGGAGCCACCGACACGTCTTAAATAATTGTGTTGTTGATCAACTTCTTCTGTACTGAGGCGTTGTTCATGGTGCGCCCCACTACTCCCATATTAGCGGGAGATTGATCGGCAAACAGCACCTCGAGATTATAGGTTAACTCTTCCACAACATCACTGCTTAATCCCTTGTCCTTCTGTGAGCCAATAGTGGCACTATGTTGCCTTTTAGTGTCTGACCGATTACGGGCCAATAACCTTTTAGACTGGCAGCAGCTATCTTGCTTGGTGCCTTGATGACATTTAGGTTGGCTGATGCTGCCTCACATCGTAGTTTCAGGCATCTTCTCAATTTCTGTTGATGCTAGTGAGGTACAGTTCGTTAGTCATAGGGGCTTTTTCAGAACACCCTGAAGTTTAGGTATATTGTTACCAACTGTGCAGTAGGACAATAATTACTAGGATCTGGTAGTCTAAAGTCACATTAGTAGCTCTCCTTTTCTTTGTGGGGAGGTCCTCGTACTTTATTGTTTGTTTTTATTGCGTTGGTACCAAGCTGTAGAATTCAAGTCAGCCCTGCTAATTACCTGGCTTGGCTTCGTGTTAGAGACCTTTGGTTGTTTCAATAACGTTTCCTCAAGTGCAATCACGTTCACATTTGTTTTATCCAGGGATTTAGCTAGGACTCGTATTGCATTAGTCATCTTGTTTAAGGAGCCCATTTTTCGTTCAGAGTAACAACATACCTTTTCTAGGCTTGCTGCAATTTTATCACATTTTGAGTTCAATTGTTCAAGTAGAGATTTCAATATGTTAAACATGGCAGCTGATGAGTTGCTAACATTAATCTTGGATGTAATGTTTAACCACTGGAGTGTCAGGACATGTCACAAGCACTTATGACATGTCGCTTATCACTGCATCAACCATCGGTCTAGTTGCTTCAGCTGGTCCAGAAGGTACCACGCCATCATTATATGTGGCAATAGCAGGCGGATCTAATGCCGCACTAAGTCGCATGGCCTCCTCATTGGGAATGAAAACACTTGCGACTGGGCTGAGTAATATGCTGAGTGGCGGTGTGCCTTGTACTGGCGAGCTAACTGTGCCCTCTGAAATGTTAAAGCCCTGGCCAGTAGTGGGGGTTATTAAGGCCCTATACAGTTTCAATAGTCTTCGATCCCAAGCACGTAGTGAAGCCATAAGTTCATTTTTAAGGTCTGTGCCGGTATCCGAGCTTATAACAGCAATCTTGGCGATTTCAACAACATCAGTAGTGTTGCATACATTTCGTTGGCCGATTTCATTACGATCTGAATAAAAGTCCGTCATTTTTCAAATATTATTTATTTATTATTAATGTGATATAGTTTCAATTTAAACTTTACACATAGTAAATACATTTATACATATTGACAAGAAAACAGAAAATAAAACTACATATTAAATTCAAAAACATACAAATACAATCGAAACAAATATAGAAATTGAAGTGAAATAAAATGAATTATAATAAAATGAAATAATATTAATAATAATAATCATAATAATAATAATAATAATCATGAAAAGGTAAAACAGAGTATACTTAATCCAGTCAGTTATTTGTTAAAATTGTTTTAGCATATCTGATAGAAAGAAACATGGTGGTGGAAAAGGTTGGTGGTAGGGTCACCTCTACTATGTACAGTGTTATCACCTCGTTCGCCACCCCAGAGTTGTCGAAATTGAAGGCCAAATGGGAAAGGGATGTAGGGGAAATCCTTCCAGAAGAATGGGTGATGGCCCTGATGTATCCTCGTGAAACGGCTATTTCATCCAGGCTTCTGCTCATCCAATTTAAGATACTTCATAGGGTATATTACCCGAGAGTTAGCACTCCACTGCTGGGGTAGGAATACAGATCCCAACTGTCTCAGATGTCGCTAAGTAGAGAGAACCTTTTTTCACATAATATGAGAATGCCCGCATAATTGCCATTACTGGCAGCAGTGTTGTGACATGCTCACGAGAGTCATGGGCAAGGTAATACCCAGGGAACCCAAATTGTTGCTGTTGGGGATAGAAGGTGATGGGGAGATGACGAGGTATGAGAAGCTGTTCTTTTCAACTGTAACTGCCTTGATCAAGAGAAACATAGCCAGGTTGTGGGGATCAGATGTGTTGCCGCAGGTGGAATAATGGGTTGCCGATGTAGATGTCTGTGTAGCGATTGAACAAAGAGTGTATACGTCCAGAGGTTGCCCCACTAAAGCTGGGAAAATTTGGCAAAAATGGGAGGATGCCTAATGACCTGCCTTGATGCTGAACTATGTAAGAAAAAATGAACGTTAAAGTGTAGAGTTGCTGCTATTGTGAACAAAGATATCAAAAAAGGTGTATGTGCTACGTAAATCCAATGATCTATTGTAATGTGTTGTCATGGTTTGACTCCCTCGGCGTCTGCATTTGAATGTATGTTTTTGAGTAAAACAATAAAATGTGTTATTAAAACAAAAATTGTTTTAGCATATCTGTACACAGTATAAACATTTAAATTCATTTTTTTTAAATAAAGTGTGATAACCCATCCACTGTTCTTGCTAGGCCAACAAGAAAAAGAGGTCATTCTCAACATATTGGTAGGGATCCATACCGTCCCTCTTTTGGGGTATATTATAAAATTATGCTCTAAAGATTATTCTAGGAGCTGAAAATTTCCCAGTTCTTGCTTCTCAATGAATTCTCGATTACCTTAAAGAAGACTTTTACCCTGAGTCACATCATCAGATATGTTGTCAATCAGTTATATTCTAGAACTTAAATTAGTTCTGTATTTTTTTTTAGATGTTAATGGCTAACAGACCTTCAATCTTCAACCAGACTTTATATAGGGAAAAATGCATTTTGATGTTGGTGGTATTGATGCAATTATACCAAAATATATTCTCGCCTATACTTTCCAGATTATGTACAAACTTGCCCTAATGTAATTGTTATATACTTTGCATAGCGGGACATCGGGTCAAGAGGTGCTCCGCTGTTTCCAATTCGTCCTTGTTTTTACATATTCTGCAGTGACGGTCCTGTATAGGAGTTTTGTCAGTTATACCCGTCACTGTAAGTGCGGGAAGGTGGGCCAATCTCAAAGGAGAATAAATCAACAAAGTCTCATAGATGGGCACTGGTTCAAGTATGGTTGGGGACTTTTGAACGTAAAAAGAACATATGTTACAAACTGATATGTTTTCAAACTACTGAGATGGGCATAGTTTTCGAACCAATCCCAAAGTTCAATATGTTTGATCATTGAGCATTGCATTTCCGCTGTTCTATTGCCCCATCTCGGGGTCCAGCAAATTTCTTTATAGAACTTTTCGATTGACTCCTTCATACGGGAGGCTGTACTTTCCTTCTGTGTCTCCTGTAACATGGCAGCCAGCAGACCATTTCTGGTGTTATTCCGCATTTTAAGATACAATTCAGCCCTTTTCTTCAAAACAATGGCCTTCAAGGATATAAATCCTAGTTCTAACCGAATAATTGCCATTGGAATACATACTGGGAGGCCCAAGATTTTCCGCCAGAATTTACCTTCTATGACTTGAAGCCAATATAAATCTATTGTGAGAAGGAATTCAAGTCCATAAGTGATCATGGGGGCAAATGCCTGAATGTATAACTGGCAAACCCCACATAAGGTGAAACCACAGTATTTAGTTGAGAACTGCTTCATCAATGCAGTGACCTAGGCTGCTCTGGTCTTGCGTACATCTTTACAGGTAACATAGTCCCCTTTTTGTGTCTATTTCAACCCCCAAATATTTATATTGAGGTGTATATAGGATCTCCTCACCCATCACCTGAAGTTTCAGGCATCTTGACTTTTTACTAGAAAACATCATTAGCTGTGTCTTTTCATTGTTAATTATTAGGCTGTTTCTATCTGCTGATCTGCGTAAACCACTGAACGTATGGTCCATTACTACAAGATCGTCTGCGTAAGATAATAGTGGATATAGGGTCTTTCCAATTCTTGGTGGACAATTATGGACTGCAGATATTGCAACTGGGAGATCATACACAAACAGGTTATACAAAGTTGGGGCCGTGACACATCCCTGCTTGACCCCTCTATTTTGTCTTACAAGGCTAGTCTGAATCCCTTGTTGATTCAGTGTAAGGGATACATAGTTATTTTGTTGTAATAGTTTCAATTAATACAAAATTCCCAGGGGCAGCCCATAGCTTTTTATTTTTGCCACATTATTTCCATAGGGATCAGATCAAATGCTGCTCTGAAATCCACATGCAGAGCATACAGCAGTGTATTGCCCTTAATTCTACCTCTGGTGCGTAAAGTGTCCATAATTATCAAATTATAATTAGTAGAGTAGCCTTGTCTGAAACCTGATTGGAAATGACTCAAAATTACTGTCTCCTCTATCCATGCTTAAAGCTCTTTTAGCAAAAATGATGCAAATATTTTGCCCATGCAATCAAGCATGGACAGTAGCCTATAGTTCCCTGGGTCCATTTTGTTGCCTTTTTTGTAGATCGGGATTAATATTGCCTTCTGCCAGGAAGCAGGTATTCTTTCCTCTGCCAGTATTGTTTCAAACATGATCTCTAAAAGGCCAGCCCAAAATTCTGGTCTACTTTTAATCACAACGTTTGCCAAACCATTGGGTCCCGGGCTCTAGATGTTTTAAGGCTTTTAATCTTGGCCAAAATTTGATTGTGCGTAATTTTAATTGGTGGTTAAAGAGGAGCCTGAATAAACTGGCTTAGTTAAGGAAGGAAAGTGGACCGTGGTCTTGGGAGGGAGGGAAATGGGAAGAGGCTATTAAGGGTAAGAACTACGGATGTATACAACATATGCAGTATATGAGGTGGTTTGTTTATGGTATATTGTTAATTGTTAAAACCAATAAAGAGAGGTTAAAAAAAAAAGAGGAGCCTGAATTTCCAGCTCAATATTTTGAAGAGCTGTCTGGCTATTCCGGTTATTTAGGAAATCGATCCATTGCTATTCGCCAATAGGACTGATCATCAGGGTTTTCCGCCTCCTCTAGATTCCCTTAAAATTTCCAAGATACTTATGGTGTTTTTTGAGCAGATTGCTTGTGTGGCTTTCTGCCAGTGAAAAATGTTCTCCTCTTTCCTCTTGGCTTTAAGCATAGCTCCATATTTATTTTTCAAAACCCTGGATGTTTGATGGAAGATATTGTAAGTGGCGCTAGTATTCTTTGCCCTACGTATATCAGTTCTTAATTTTCTTTTGACGTCTCTTATGTATCCATCAAAACGATAGTTCTTTCTTGATTCGTGTGCTAAGATTCTTACTGGAATAGTTGCATGGGTGCTGGAGAATGCGCTTATCCATCTTTCTAACGCTTCAGGCGACATTTCGTTAAATAGAAAGTTGTCTAATTTACATTCTCCATACAATGCATCAGCTGCTTTTTAAATATTAATCTTTGACCAACTGATTCGTGTCCCTGCCTGGTTGGTATACATATTCCCCAGAGATTTAATGTATGGCAAGCATTTCTCAGTTTCGAATGTTAATGTGAGTGAATCATGGTCACTCCAGATATTCTGGTTGACCTTTAAGTCTTTTACACGAGAAGCTAACGTGGGGCTGACAAACGCATGATCTAAGGTGCTACATGAATTACCAACTTTCCAAGTATAATGTCCAGGATACTCGTTTTACGTCCTTCCATTGACCATTTCCAAATCCCAGTTATCAAAAAATGCTAACCATGATAGTCCCTCAAAATCATTTTCATCCTGGATCATTAAACATTTGGTCTTAAGATGAGGGTTAGTCATGGTCCCCTCCCTCCCAATCATACGGCAATTAAAGTCTCCCATAACAACAACATTGTTATTTGCCATATTAACAGACCATTGTATCAATACATCATATAAAGCCTCCTGTAGATGTTCACGGAGGTTAGTCCCCGGAGGGTTATATATATTGATTTCCTGTGTCGTCATTATAGAGGCTTTCAATCTCGACCGCCAGTAGATACTCATCAAACTCTGTGTGTAAATGTGTAGATTTAAAATTATGAGTTACCCCAATCCAAAGACCACCATAGGGTCTACTCTGTGCTCCCTTTTTAGCCAGTGATTGATGAATAAGGTACCCGTCTATAAAAATGGAAAACGTTAACCACGTTTCTTGTAGACAGATACATGTATGGCTTGTAATGTGTGACAACGAACCCGCTGGTGAGAGCAAATGAGTAAAACCCCTACAGTTCCAAGATATAATTGACAATTCTCATTGTTTTAATAAGAGTTCAGGTAAGGTTTCCCACAGCGATTTAAATACATTTTGAATTTCAGATAGCAGAATCTCCTTTCCCGTTGGCACATTCGTTGTACAAGAGGGAGTTTTAGACTCTAATTCTTCTTTTATGGGCCAATTTGGATCCTCTTGGTCCAGGTCAACGTCCAATTCTATGTCCACAGCCAGTAACTTCTCCTTATACTTACGCATTAAATTGGCAGTAGCCAAACATTTACAGTGGATTGCAGACACATTGGGATTTTTTTCCCTTTAATGGTTCCACAAACTCAAAATCGTCTGTATTCAAGACTCTGAGTTGAGGTACCACATTAAGCCTGATCAAAAATTCCGATCTCGTAAGCCATTTATTTTCACTTTGTTGATAAATGTTCTTAATGAGACAGACCCGATTGTTGAATATATTGGATTCCCGCGGCTGCTTTGGGCTAGCTATTGTCCTATTTTCTGTGGGCAGCCCGATATGACTGTGTTTCTCATTTGGAGTTGAACAATTAATGAGCACATTGTCCTGAGATTGCGGTGGGTCCGAATCGTAATTTGCCTCCTCCTGGGGATCAATCGCTCTGTTGTTAAAGAGCCAACTAGTGAGACTGCCCCCTACATTTGCCCTTTGTTTTTTGTCTCTAACCGCCCTTTTCTTTGCTTTTTTAGTTCTTTTATTAGGCAGGCCTATTTCTTGTGGTGATGAAACCATCTCAGATTTTTTTTATTGTTTTTCATCCATTTTGCAAGTCTCCGTTGTTTCCGTGAAAAAAATATAGCAGAAACATCTAGTTCTGTTCCCAGTACCATAGGATCAATGTTAGTCTCGGGGTACTCAATAATTCTTACTGCCTCTGACAAGTTATGTTCCGCTTCCTCAATGTTTATTGGGGCAGAGATATTTGTGGTGACAAAGTTGTTGGTATTTTCCAAGATCCGACCACATATCTTCAATAGAATTTTTAAGGCGAACTGAAGTGGAGCCATCGAAGATTGTAATTCGGCTATTTCTGTTGGAGCTTGGTAAGTTTTAGGTGATGTTTCTGTTTCCAATCCAATTATCGAAGATGGAATGTGAATCATCAGATTAGGCGATTTCCTGTTGATCTAAATTGCTGGCCATCTGTTTAGGGGGAGCGGGGATCATCTGTCTCTGCATGCTAAGACAAAGTTCAAGCAGAGAGTTATTATCAATATCTCAGAGATTGGTGAAATCTAGGGGATTGCTACAGTTTTGCAGTATAGGTTCCCCTTCATCTAACACAGTTGAGTTAATTTACGGCAATGCATTCACCGGAACAAAATCTGTTATTGCCCCAGATTTTAGGGGTGTAGGCTTTTTGGATTTCTTGTTAAAGTCTGCTGAACTATTGGCCCCCTTCCCTTGACTCTGGGTTTTATTCTTCTGGTTACGCAGGTTGTATTTGACAGTCTTCTTATTAGCTGGCATTCTAGGTTCAGAGTCAAGGACTTTTTTTTTTTGGTCATATTATTTCAGTAACCACAGGTAAAGGTGGAAATGCTCAAGGAAATTGCTCCTTTAATTTGTCTCCTTTCGGTAGTGTGGGGCTCAAAGGCACTCTGCCCACAGTCTCTCTTTCACACTATATGAGGTAGCAAAAATATCCAAATCTCATTTCTGCGCATGCTCATTTTCTCAGTGTCTGAGCTCTGCGCATGTTACTTGTACCATCGAGTTGTGTTTTAGCTTCGTGCGTGTCTGTTCTCCAGCGCTGCACCCCAGCCTCGCTGCCCAAGGCGCTAGGTAGCTCAGTCTTCTGAGCCGTGGCTGCGTTCCTGCTTCCTCCTGCCCCCCCCATCTCTTGCTCTATTGTTAAAGGGAAAATGCTGCACAAGCTCTGAAGCAATCCCATGGCATAATTTACCGCAGCTGAGTGACAGGCCTATTGCACACGCTTGTGACCTGAATACACTATTGGTGCGTTGCAGTGTCCCGCAGAAAGTCAGGATCACAGGCAACAGAAGGTTTACTGGTTACTTACCTGCTGTATCCCGAACGCTTCTTGTGAGCGAACCCGCATCGGACCGCTCTTTGCTTCCTGGAGGAGGCGGAGCTACGGACGACCACGTGATCTCTCACGTGACCTTACCAACTCCATTTACAGCCGGCAGAATCGGCCGAGCGGTGCGAGTGCTTCCCTGAGAAGGACTACTGGTTAATTACCTGCTGTATCCCGAACGCTTCTTGTGAGCGAACCCGCATCGGACCGCTCTTCGCTTCC
Source organism: Ambystoma mexicanum (assembly GCF_040938575.1). Lineage (NCBI taxonomy): Eukaryota > Metazoa > Chordata > Amphibia > Caudata > Ambystomatidae > Ambystoma > Ambystoma mexicanum. The sequence continues at coordinate 412,626,670 of NC_090927.1, forward strand.
TGGAGGAGGCGGAGCTACGGACGACCACGTGATCTCTCACGTGACCTTACCAACTCCATTTACAGCCGGCAGAACCACCCTTGCGGCGTAAGCCCTGGTGGCAGAAGGGCAGGTGCTGTTAGGCTGTTCGGCGTGGACGGCTGTCTGCTGAACGAAATATTGTGCTCCCATCTTAATTTACTTCTTTGCTTCCACTCCGCTCACCGATAAAAAGGTCTTGCTGGCGTGGTTTTCGGCGACGAATCCAGCTTGCATTAGTTCGCAACCGGGAGCCCTCGAGCTATTGCCACGCAATCCTAGCATCGATGACGTTAACGCCAGAAGGGCCACAGACTCGGAAGAAACCGCTGCAACACCGACGAATGCTCAACCCTTGGACTGCGATGAAAGCAGCACCCGGAACAAAGGTAAGCAAACCTGCTGCACGAGCTTTGCTCGCATCGCTCACCTTACCTACAGCCTTACCGATACCCCTATCAAATGATTACTCTGACCACACAGAGCAGCCTCTCGTCCATCATCATCCTAATTTATGTTCTGAAGCCCTGAGCCATGAACATCCAATCGAAGCACCTACAATTTTCCGCCTCAGTTCTAATGATTACATACCGCCTACAACGTCAGCGACAGTTTTGGTTGCACACTCACTTGTAGATCAAAATCACCAGGAAAATCTTGGGAGATCTGTACCACTTTTGAGCCGGGATTTGCTAGACACCTCCAATGACGACGCTCCTGAACTTCAAGCGATCACAGTCCCTCTCTCTATCTCTGTCAATTCTCCCCTGACTTTCAAATTATGTAATAATACTGAAGAAGTTCCGGCAGCGCAGAATGCCAGCTCGCTTGCTGCTGCGCCAACGGACCTCCTGTTGAGAGCTACCACGGCAGCTGCTTCTCTGGATATAACACATGATATCACGACCCACCTGGGCCCTTCAGTGCCTGATGATCAGATTCCCCAACCTACACCACCAGTCCAATCTTTGTGCCATATTAACCACGTTGCCTCTTCCCTGATGATAAGCGACGACGAACTGTTAAATCTGCCAAATGATGAGGAATTGGAGTGTGCTTTTAACTGTGCACAAATAGTACCATCTCCACAGCTGAAATCAACTTCAAAGGATCCTCAAAAAAATGTATTACCAAACCTACATCTTTTAGGACCTACGTCCTGTCATAAATCCTCTACTCTTCCGTCTGTCCTGGCAGCAATGACCGCGGAACGGCCACCAGAATACAATCATGTAGGCCCTCAAAGCGAAGGAACCATCGAAAAAATTCACGGTCCTTCCATGCGCCTAAGAGGACGCCCAGTAACAGAGTGTGCCAACAATTCCATCCCAAATTACACACCTGAGCGCTCGGACAATGGCAACCGCAGCAGCTATGCGTGTCAAGCACCAGAGGAATCAGCACCTACAAGAGCCCTGCGCTGTCACTCCTCAAAATTGCCCGAGATATCAGCTCTAAATAAGAAATCCGATCTGGATTCCAGTTCTTTCGCAAGGGCTAGACGCTTACAAAGAATAGCAGAGCTAAAATCAAATCTTCAAAATGTCCCAAAAGCTCAAGACCACCAATTGGCCCAAGCAAGCTCCCCGTTTTCTTTAAACAAGTCCTCTCATGGTGATTTTCCGCCGTCCAACTTACCACGAACCCTGTCGCCTATCAAGTCCAAGTTTCATTTGGACTGCTCAATCCCATCTTCAAATGAACAAGACCTAATATCTGCTAATTTTTTCCAGGCAAATGTCTCAACCGAAGTTATCACGCAAATTCATAACAATGTTCTCGCGGCATCTGCAGTCGCATTGGCACCCTTTACTAAACTTTACGAAGCTCTACAAACTCAAATATCTGATCAAGGAGCAATAATGCTGACTCTGGTTCAGAAAATAGACAAAATTGATCTCTTCACAGATTTTCTGCAAAAACAAATTGAAAAAAACGCTGACCAAGCAATTAGATGGCAAGAACGTTTAGGCGATTTGGCCGCAAGACACCACTGTCAAAACGATACACTAACAGAAGGTCTGCTAGACGCTGTAAAATGGATGAGGAAAAATGCTAATCCTAATACTCAAAAATATGCGGCGCCATCAATCATAAAAAGTAATTCAGCAGCTCCAACCAGAAACGAGCAAGCGCCAAACGAGACATCTCTTGCAGCATTCAATGTCCGGTCCTCTGCAAACCATGATACTAGCGTTCCAGCTCCTATCCATGTGATCCAATCTGATTCTGAGATCCCCTGCGACTCTTTAAGACACATGGCAACTGCTGCTCCTTTAGAAAAGGATGCTCTTCTCTTGTCGGAGAAATCTGCGGAAGCTCTTGGTCAAACAAGTATGCAACCGACCACTTTTAATATATTTAGTGGCCCAGCCAAAACTTTTGCAATATCTAAAAAGACCAAGAAGGGCCCTAACATTGTCCAAAAGAAACTTTCCGACACTTGCCACAATGCATTGCCACAAAAAAACACTCGTCAGAAAGTTAAAAAATGTATAAGAATCCTAACTACTCCAAAGAAAACTGGTCTGTTTGAAAGAACATTGGAACAATCAAAAGCAAGCTTATTACAAACTCAAAGGTCTCCCCAACCGAAAGGCCAAAATAATGGTACGTCTAAACAATCGGCAAAACGCCGACGCATAGACTCTGACATCCAAAATCTGTCTAGCTCGGCGGAAGTAGGCTCTGCTGACCTATGTAATCTATCCACATACTCAATTGGAAGCGAAACACACAATGCGTCTTCCCTTGAAGCAACCCCAATGAACGTGTTTGATAAACTTGCAGAAAAGTCAATCCCGCTGAACGAAAATCTCCTCAAACGACGCTCTGGCGAAGCTTCAACAAACAAAAACACAACCATTGCAAAGGTCTCACTCTCACCTGTCAACTCAAAACTAAATCCTAAGCTAACTCTGAATCAGAGGAAAACTGAAGTCCATCTTCGCTCTAGAGCACATGGCGATACTATCTCAGAATTAGAAACAACTTCATGGAAACTACGACTGCAGAACATACACGCGGATGAACACGATTTAAATTTAAACAGATCAAATGTTCTAAAATTATTCGCCTCTGTCCCTCAACTGCGGACAATTACGACCGACGACATAAAAATCGTAGAGTATGCAACAGAAAAATCCACAGACCAAGTGCTGCTACATATAACCTCACGTGCTGTGAAAAACATTTTATTACAAGCAGTCGAAGAGCTTCTCGTCTTCGGCTTTGATATCACCTTAGAACCTGACTTGTCAAACCAAAAAAGAATTATGACCAGGAAGATAAATACAAATAATTCCGAAGGCACGATTTGCCGGACGTCCTTACGGAAATCCTTAGTATACCCACAAAAATCACGATACGACTCGGACCACTCAGTCGGAAGAGATGGATGCAGACCCGCAGCGAACAGAAGAACCGATCAACACCATTAACAAGGAGTGACTAGGAAGAACCTTACCTTGATGTCCTGGAACACCCGTGGCTTCATGCATCTGTTCGACAATTTCACAGAACCTTGCGATGTCTTCATAATCTGCCTCCAAGAAACATGGCTTCGTGAAGTGCCCACCCGAGACGGACACAGCATCTTCCTAAATCCGGCCAAAAAAAACCTCAAAGGTCGTCCCTATTCAGGTTTACTAACCATGGTGAAAATTTACAACTGGATGACCCCCATTGTTGTAGTCAACCCGAATCCATTTGTGCAGTGCACGATTATCCGAATTGACATGACGAACCTCAAGACACACAGCCACCTACTTGTAATTAATTGTTACTGGAATCCAGCAATGATCCACACCTTCGATTTCATCGATAAGGTAACAACTTTAATGGATGACGCCTTCATCAAGTATACCAACTTGGCAGTGATTGTTTGTGGCGATCTGAACTGCAGTTGGTTTCGATTCAATCCCCAGACAATGGAAAACAAGCAGATCCCGGAGTCTGAGGTCTCTGAACGAGGCCAATCCTGGTCTCGAGCCCTTGCATCACGTAATTGTCAGATGGTAAATGGCAATACTAAAGGCGACCAACCCTGCAAGACAACCTGGAAGCGACTACAATGCAGAAATACCTTAGACTATATCTGGACCTCTAGAAATTTGTTCGAGAGGGTCGTGTCACTAAAGGTCGTTCAGAAGGCCGAAAGTGATCATGACATGCTATGCCTATCACTAGATCACGAAATCCATCCGCAGCCTGAGACGTACGACATACCGCTATCAATAAATGCTGCTGGAAATAGGCTTAAAACCAACGGCCCGCAAATCCTGAAACTAGCATCAAATCTTGCTAACTCAAATGATGTCGAATACGTTCCTTTGCTCGCGGCATTCTTGCCAAAATATGTAAATTCAAGAATATATGGCCATAGCCCAAAACATCTATTCAGCAATGAAATCGCTGCAGCAAAAAAAGAACTGAGGAAAGATCTACGCCTGATAAGAAAATCCCAACATGATCAAAAAACCATACAAAAAGACATAAAAGATCGACGTCGGGCATACAGAAACTGGCTCAAATCTCACTCGATGAAAATTGAACAAGACCGAGCTGAAACAATGCTCAAGTTAATAATCACCAAAAACACGCGTGAAATATGGGCTCTACTAAATAGAGGAATTTCAAAAACAATCCCAAACATCTCAAACGAAATTTCGAGCGCGAATTGGGCCGAATACTTTACAAAGGCATATGAACAGCGGCGCCAAGACCCACAAGCCCCTTCGTTCATTTCCTCTGGAGCTTGGGATATAACTCCGTCCCAAGAAGACTTAGTACTGGCAATTCAAAAACTCAAGAATTCAAGAGCAGCCGGGCCAGACCAAATCTCGAATATCACGTTAAAAAAACACAAGCATCATTGGGCCAAATTTATGGAAAATCTGTTTTTTCAAATTTCAACGTCAAGACAAATACCTGCTTCATGGTCCAAAGCTATAGTGGTACCAATCTATAAGAAGGGTAGTCGAGACGATCCTTCTAACTATCGGCCAATCGCCTTGCTGGACACGATGGGAAAAATATTTGGATCATTTCTCCGACAAAAGCTGACAGCATGGGCGGCCAAGAAAAACCAAACAGACTGCCGACAAACAGGATTTGTCGAACAAGTAGGTGTTGATGCAAACCTAACTCTACTAACTATTCTAAAATTAGAAGCCCTAAAAGCAAAGAATAAAATCTTTTTCGCATTTGTCGATCTTAGACAAGCATTCGATGCAATAAATCGAGACAAACTCTGGTCTAAATTACGGGCGTGGAACTGTCCAATGTCAATTTTGGAGCCCCTTATAGCTCTGCATACTAACACCACAATACAAGTGAAAGTGAATTCACAAGGAGAACTGACGGAGCCAATCCCAACGTATAAAGGCGTAAAGCAAGGATGTTCACATGCTGCTGAATTATTCAAACTATTCATCTCGGATTTACCGAATTGGCTGGATTCTGCGCACTGCTTCCCTCCAAAGATAAATGGAACTCCGATCAAATATCTTGTATATGCCGATGATATCGTGCTAATTGATCAAACGCAAATTGGACTGCAACACCTATTGATCTCCTTAAACGAATATCTAATAGCTAACGACTTACAACTAAATACAGGAAAAACAAAGATCATGTGTATTGGAAAAAGCGCATCAAGAAAAGACCAACATTTTAAATGGGCTATTGGAAAAGAAATTCTAAGCAGCGTAACTGCAATCCGATACCTGGGCATCATGGTTAACAACTCTTTCTGCGAAGCTGCATGGTCATTTGACCTGTTGGAAAAAGCAACGAAATTAGGTCTACAAGGAGCGAAAATCAATAAAGACTTTGGAAAATTTTCAATAACGCCTTTAATTTCATTCTATCTCCAGAAGTTCATACCCACCATAACTTTTGGTGGAGCGACTGGGTGGAATCTTGACCACTCCCTGTGGCAGAAACTTGAAGGGAGGTTTTGGAGACGAGCATTAGGACTTCCCAAATATATCTCAATGGCGGCTCTGAGATATGAACTGACCCAGAACTCAATTTATATGACAGTACTATGGCAATCCCTATCGCTGCTGAGGAAAATGATGCTAGGATCACAAATCCCAGCATATGAAATTTTCGTAAATGAAAAAGAAAACTCAGTCGAGCTTACTCCAAACATGGAAGTCCAAAATAAAAACCATCATGGATGCCGCCAATATATCTACCAACGAGTTGATTGAACGTCCACAGCACGGAAAAAAAAAACTTGAGGCCTGGGATTGGATAACATCATACGAACACCGAGCAATGCTTAAATCCACTTTATCAGACTCGACGAGTATGCTGAAACTACACTCCTTACCGAAATATCTCACAACTTGCCCCTCACGCCACCACAGGACCCAATTCCTGAAACTCAGATTGAATGCCCTGAATACTAGAGAATCATTATGGCAACGTCGATCCAAAACCATTTCTTCAAACAAATGCAGATTTTGCAACTTAGGAGAAGTGGAAACACTAAAACACTTAATAACACCTTGCCCTCAGCTTATCATTCCCAGAGAGCTCCACTTGCTCTCTTATAAACCCATCCTATATGATGCGGATGAATGGTGGGATACAATCTTGGCCGGGAGAAATATTAAGCTTACCTGCAATATAATCAACTTCTTAGATGCGATACTGCGCACAGACCAAACTTGAAGAAGCGATCTAAGACTAGATTCATGTGAGAGGATCGATTGATAATACATAAAGATCTAGCTCGGGAGAGAATACTCTAACTAACCGCATGAGTTTGCGCCATGTAACAAAAGTTTGATATTATTATTGAACTGCAGTCTTACAATAAAATAAAAAAAATAAAAAAAATCTAGGGGATTGCTACAGTTTTGCAGTATAGGTTCCCCTTCATCTAACACAGTTGAGTTAATTTACGGCAATGCATTCACCGGAACAAAATCTGTTATTGCCCCAGATTTTAGGGGTGTAGGCTTTTTGGATTTCTTGTTAAAGTCTGCTGAACTATTGGCCCCCTTCCCTTGACTCTGGGTTTTATTCTTCTGGTTACGCAGGTTGTATTTGACAGTCTTCTTATTAGCTGGCATTCTAGGTTCAGAGTCAAGGACTTTTTTTTTTTGGTCATATTATTTCAGTAACCACAGGTAAAGGTGGAAATGCTCAAGGAAATTGCTCCTTTAATTTGTCTCCTTTCGGTAGTGTGGGGCTCAAAGGCACTCTGCCCACAGTCTCTCTTTCACACTATATGAGGTAGCAAAAATATCCAAATGCTCCACTGGGGTTATAACACCACCTCTGGGCATCAAGCCGCACCAAAGTCTCAATCAACTTTATAGTATTCTGGTCGCTTCCGACAGTCCAGGGGGAAAGGAGTGATAACTAGAAACTGTAAGTATATTACATTTACCTCAAACACTACATATTGTACCAAAAGGGTGTTTGTAGGGAGACTTGTAGAAGTTGGAGTAATACTCATACCGGATAGACAGGATCACTCAAGTCGTATTACATTTACCTGCTCTTAGAATTAGTATGTTGCAATTGTACATACTGGGACACCTCACATATAAGATATGCGGCGCCCTAATTTAAGTAAATTGTTATGCAAAAGCACCGCACATTTCTCATAATACCATATGTTGCGCAGGCTTTCCAAGTCTTTCAGTGGCGGAAACAGGCTGAGATAGTGCTGTACAGCGTTGAGGGCGTCAGAGAGAAATGCTATCTCTCGCTGCCACAGCTCTCTGATCAATGGCACTCACAGCTCCCGGTCCGGACCCCGCGGCTTGCCACTGCTGCTGCTGCTGCTTGTCACCCTCGATTTGCAGCCTCTGTGGCTCCCGCAACTGCCTGTCTGTTATCCGCTCATCCTCCGACGCCAACCAGCATTCCAGGCAGAGGAGGTTAGAGGACGGTAGCCTACGGCATGTCAGGCCGTCTGGAAACACTGTCAAACCGCACCAGCAGAGTAAGAGAGCCTCGAACAAAATCTCGTTCTCAGTTGAATGAAAGGCTGCCCTCTTCCGACAACTCTCCTGCGATCATGGGAAAATCCCTGAAGTGAGTTAAAGAAATATTATTTGTCCCCGGCGGCATCTTTGAGGGCAACAGTGCACTGGGGACACACTCTGGACTTGTGGGCAGAGTTCTTCTCAAAGACAGACCCCCCCCCCCACCACCATTAATGATAAAACCCTGTCCGTTCCGTCCATCCCGGTCGTTTGAGGGGAAAGTTCCACACTAAAAGACACAAAGAAGTTTTCTTCGTCCTCTCCCCACTCACTTGAAGTGGCAGCAATGTCTGGAGATTAGATTCCAATGTGCTTTGCATTGCGGCTGCCACGCGTTTAGCTGCTCGCGACGTGACGTGATTGTATCTAATGCTCGGCGCTTTGGCATGATGGAAACTACAGTTTTGAAAACGGGGATAAAACGTATATTCGCCGGACATCCACCACCAGGACTTTAAGTGGCTTAAGAAAGCGGAGGGTGGGGGGGGGGCTCATTTGGGGGCGTGGCCTAAAAAGTACACAAACCATAGTAAGGTACGCAAACAAATATATGAATGCTTGCAAGCATTTATATATTTGTAAGCATACCTTACTATGGTTTGTGTACTTTGCAAGCCATCTTTGATAAATATCTGTTACATTTATATATTTGTTTGCGTGCCTTACTATGTTTTGTGTGTCTTCAAGATGGCTTGAAAAGTACACAAGCCTTAGGAAGGTACGCACACAAATATATACAATTCATATATTTGTGTGCGTACCTTATGGTTTGCATACTTTTCAAGCCATCTTTTTAAAACATTTCTATGTTTATAAAAGATGGCTTGAAAAGTGCACAATTCAAGCCATCTTTTATAAAGCTTTGACGACGAACAATGCCCGAGGCGTCTTTGTCCGTCGGCAAAGCTTTATAAAAGATGGCTTGAATTGTGCACTTTTCAAGTAATCTTTTATAAACCTTGAAATATTTAATGGAATCCCCAGGTTCGCCGTTGGTTAAAGACGCCTTGGCAACCTGGGGAAACAAAGGGACAGTAACTTCCTCTGGTGACACCTCACCAGAGGAAGTTACAGTGACTGACAGAAGTGCCAGCCATCTTCAGCAACGTTGTGGCTGGCTGGCACTTCAGTCAGCTCGCCTCACTTAATAGTGGGCGCATCTCCCATTGCGGCTTCAGCGGGATAATGCGTCCCGCCAAAACTGGGGTGGGACCGGGGGGGCCCCGGCTGGCACCCCGGCCCACTTAAAGCCGTGTGCACCATGAACACTCTGCTGGGGTGTCGAAAATGCCGTCAGGTGTCACGCCTGCTAGGCAGAAATCACTGGATGGCCAAGGCCCAAGGCATCCATCAGACTTCCAAGCTTCCCTCGGTGCCGAATGAACCATCAGCATCGAAAGCCACTTTGGCCTTGATGCCTATTCCATCTGCAATCAAGCCCTCAGCACCGACAGTCGGCGATGGTTAGTTTGTGCCATTATCGAGAACAGGGTACTTTGACTCAATGCAGTCTGTCTTCGGCATCGATGACCCCGATGATCAGGTTGACCCCATTTACACGGGAGGCAGCAGTTTTGATTTTTAGATGACCAAGCCAATTTATTGGTTCTTGCACAATGTTTACAGGACGCTAGTGGCCTGGATACTTATCCAGACCTAGAATTGCAACAAAACCAGCCCCATACCAATGCTAATGTCAAGTTCAGGGTTCTCGTTGACAGGCTTGTTGACACTCTTGGGTTGAAGGTGTCTACCACATATCTCCCAGGGTATGAGCTCACTGATATCCTGGATGAGGATCCCACAGTTGAGCATAACATGCCATTTAACCCAGCCATTGCAGAGCCTTTATCCTCCTTATAGCAGCATCCTTGTACTATTCCCCATGTAAACGCCAATTTTCCAGGGAAGTATAGGCCGGCAAGAGGAGACCCTTCGTTCCTCACCACACACCCTTCGCCGAAGGGCTGGTTATACACGCTGCGACTATTTCCACCAGACCAGTGGCATCCACTTTCAATCTGCCTACGGACAGAGAGGGGAAGAAAGCAGATGCATTAGCCAGGAAGGTGTTCCCCTCTAGTAGCATAGCGCTCAAAGCCACAAACGTTGCCTGTGGATTTGCATCGTATTCCCTCGGCTTATGGAAAGCTGTGGAACATGTTGCTGAATAGGTCCCTGAAGGTGCCATGCGGGATCGATTTTTACAGCTGGTGGAGGATGGGAAGGAGGTAGCCAAGCAGTCATTGCAAACGGGCCTGGACGTGGCGGACTGCGTTGGCCGGTCAATGGGTTCAGCAGTGGTAATGAGACAGCAGGCCTACCTGAAAACTTCTGGCTTCTCCCTGAATGTCCAGAACAGATGGCTGGACAGGCCCTTTGAGGGCGACATGCTTTTCGGTCAGAAAACAGATAAATCCCTGGAAAACTTTTTAAGGAATCCAGGATTTGGTGGGGTTATTGTTTGCCCTTTCTAAAGAGACCACCAGACAAACGCCCACCTCCCCCAATCTAACCAGGACAGGATCTCCAGGAAGAACTGAGAGCCTTGTTGTTGAAAGGTGCTGTGGAAGTACCACCCGAATAGAGAGGATCGGGCTGGTATTTCCAGTATTTCCTGGTACCCAATAAGTGAGGAGGTCTCCTTCCCATTCTGATCCTCATGGATGCGTCTCTGAAGGGTTGGGGTGCTCACTGTAAGGATTTGCAGGTGAACGGCCTTTGGTCTCCATCAGAAGCCGGGTGGCACATCAACAGGCTGGAATTCTGGGCCATCAGGTTAGCACTGAGGGCCTTTTCCCCGTCTCTCAGAGGGAAGCATATCCTCGTTTTGACGGACAACACTGTGGCCAATGCACTACCTCAACTAGCAGGGTGGTGTGAACTCCCTCCCCCTCTGCACAGAGGCAATACAGGTATGCTTATGGTTACGGGAGAACCAAATCTCGGTCTCAGCAGCTCATCTGGCGGGGACAGAGAACACCTTGGCGGATGCTCTAAGCAGGCAGAGCACGATTTAACACGCGTGGAAAGTGTGAAAGGAAGTCCTAGAGGAGGTCTTCGCTGTCTGGGGTACACCAGCAGCGGATCTGTTTGCCATGGAGTCCAACAGGAAGTGCAAACAGTTTTGCTCGAGGGAATTCCCAGCGAACAGCACACTGCGGGATGCATTTCCCGTGGATTGGACCTTTCCTCGCAATTACACCTTTCCCCTGATTCCTGTCATTCCTTGAGTTCTAAGGAGGTTGAAGAGATTTCGAGCGACCATGATCTTGATCGCCCCTGACTGTGCGAGGAGAACGTGGTACTCCGATCTCTTGGATCTGACCATCTATCCGCCTCAACGGTGGCCTCGGCGTCCAGATCCCGTGACCCAGTCGAAAGGTCGAGTGCTCCACCCGACCCTGGATTCCCTCAACCTACATGCGTGGCTCTTGAGAGGATGAGGTATGATGACTGGGACCTCTCAGAGGAGGTACTTGAGGTCTTGCTGGCTGCATGCAGACCTTCTACAAGATCTCTGTAGGCGTGCATGTGGAGAAGATTTGAGGCGTGGTGCAGGGAATGTGAGATTAACCCTATCTCTTGCTCCACCGCCACAGTGATGGAGTTCCTCCTGTCACTGGCCTCATCAGGCCTACACAGTCAAAGAGTATTTGACGGCCTGGTCTGTGTTCAAGAGGTCCCCAGACCAAGGTTCCTTTTTTACTATTCCGGTTGTGGCCAAATTCCTGAAGAGCCTTCTCAATAGGTTTCCACCAACCCCATTTGTTGTCCCAGATTGGGCTCTTCATCTGGTTTTGACCTACTTGATGGTGGCTCCGCTTGAGCCTATGCACTTTTGTTCTCTACGGCTGTTATCCCTTAAGACACCTTTTTGGGTGGCAATCGCATTTGCCAGGAGGGTTAGGAGCTGCACGTTTTTTGCTGCAAACCTCCTTTTCTAAAATTCTTTCGTGAGAAAGTATCTCTGAAAGTCCGGCCTGCGTTTGTCCTAAGGTGATTTCAGAGTTTCACCTGTCCCACTCTATCAATTTGCCTGTCTTTTATCCTCCTCCACATCCCTCGAAAGAGGAAAAGCGGTTCCACCGCCTTGACCCAAAGAGATCGTTGAGCTTCTTTGTTGCTCGCACATCCAAGTTTTGGACGTCAGATCAGTTGTTCGTGGCCCATTCTTTGTCTCGAAAAGGTCTAGCAATAACAAAACAAACTCTGTCACGTTAGATTGTTCATATCTGAGTGTTACCAATCGGCAGGCTGGGAGCTTCCAGCGGGCATCAGGGCCCACTTAACCAGAGGGGTTTCAGCCTCTACTGCCCTCCAAAGAACAGTTCCTTTTAGGAACATATGTCACGCAGACACATGGTCATACTTTTTTTTATTTAAATCTTTGTTTTACAACATATAACAACCAACAATAACAAACATTACAAACCTTCTGCCACTTCTCAGTGGATTTCACCCATCTTCGTCATCTGTCCTGGCATGCTTCTGTGGCCTTCTAGCCCGGATCTGTGATCCCCTGTACCACTACAGACTTGTCCTCTCAGGGATCTAATATCCCGAGCCTTAGGGTCTCTGTCTGTACTGGGGGCCATCTACTCTTCGGTCAGCTTCCCCTTCAGTGTTCTTCCGACTCACTGGGGCCGTTGGTAGTGCTTGCTTCCCTCTGTTCGAATAATTCTTGTAACAGGGAGTTCCGTGCAAGTATCTTATGTCCGCTCTCTCCTTCTCTGCTCTGCAATGCCTTTGTCCATACTGTGGTTTCCGCTAACGACCATTTCTTCTGGGTGGCCCACCATAATTCTATGTTCGGCCACAAACTAGAATTTCACACCATTGCTATTCAGCGCTTTAGCAAAATGCACATGAAGTCCTTAATTTTAGCAATGTGTGTCCTTTGTCTCCTCTAGGAAAAAGGACCAATAAGTTAGACTCTGGTGTCCAAGTTTGCATGTGGATTCCGCCCCCGCCACCTTTTCCTTGACTCCATCCCAAAAGTTTGTTATCACTGGGCAGGTCCAGAACATGTGCAGTATGTCTGCTTTCTCTGTAGTGCATTGTGGGCAGTTCCAGGGTTTCCCAGTTCCCATAGTGGACATTCTCCAGGGCGTGAGATATGCTCTGTGCGTGAGATACAGCTGTCCTTGCCTAAATCGTGCATTTCTGGACACTTTTTTGGATATCGCAGAAATCTAGACCATTCTTGATCGGTGAAGGGCTTCTGAAGCTCTCCTTCCCAGCGTTCTCGAGTTTGCAGTTTCCGCTCATCAATCTGAGCATGTCATTCCACCTGCCCTAGGGGAGACCTTTTCATGATGCCAGGGCAGTGCATCCACAGTACAATAATCCCCAGACGGAGGACCACATGGGGAAGGAATCCTCCTTTGGAGTTGGAGATGACTATTCCCAGGAGATGCGGTATGCACCCGCTTCAGTGTCACCAACCCCTTCTCCATTACCAAGGTCCTACTTTACCCCCTTCTAGCCAGAGCCAATGTGTTCTACTGTTTCGCAAATTAGTCAAAATAACATGCTTGGCTAGACTGAAATACCAACCAAGTATTTTACTCCATTTTGTCAGTTTTTTCTAACGATCCCGTGCAGTGCAGGAGTCCCCCGTCGTCCTGCCTCTTGTCCCCAGGACTGAGGCTCAGGAACACTGAGATCTGCAGGAACTGCCAGGAACCAAAGTCTTCTGCTGCATCTTGTTCTTCATATTAAGGTACTGTGCCAACCCGATTGAGAGAACTTACCTCTCGCAGTGAAAGTTCATGGAACTTTCCCAACTCGCAGGCCTTATCAGCTTGTGACCCAACATATGATTCTTTTTCGTACAAACTACTTCTGAGAACATTGGCAAAGACTTTACTGTTTACTACAAGAACTGCTCTTTCCTATCCAAGATACTATCCCATTGACTTTGGCCTAGGCCTATTGAACTGAATCGAGTCCTCTAGTGAACTAAAACTATTTGCACTGCCTAAGAAAGTATTTGTGATCTATTCTGCTAACTTTTGCCTTTTTACTCCCATTGAAAGTAACTGAAATGCCGTTTTGCTCCTATTTCAGGGGAGCCTAATTTGCTCAGAAACGTATTGGTTTGGTATTGAAGTGTGTTTGTGTATAATATTAAGTTGCCTGCTTCTAGTGAATTTTTTCTAAATGATTGTGTAATAAATTAATAAGTGTTTTACCAAGAAACCTTTGATGTAAGTGTCTACTTGAACCACTGTGATTGTAAGACCTCGGTTTAACCTCTTTTACTGCTCACATTCCCTCTTGAGATAGGCCTGGCTGCTCAGCTCGCTACCACAAACTGTGTAGTACAGATTTATACCAAATGTTGTTTTTGCTTACATCTCTAGTCCTAATTGTATTTGGTGGTCCTAGATGGCACTGCATGCAATTCTGCCTAACACCAACCTAACCCTCACTCAACTTTTGTGGGCTACTATATACCAGTTCCCCTCAGTCTTCCACTTATAACACTTGACAGTACTGGGACGAAGAAGAGACCACTAAGAGCAGTGAGGATTATACCTTTTTACCAGTTTGGCACTGGGATGAAGAAGATGCCTGCCAGGAGTTGGGAGGGTCAGGCATGTCCCTTTAGTCAGGCAGGGCTAAGTGGAAAATCACACCTGCAGCTTGTCAAAGGGATGGATGTGTATAAAAGGAAATTAGCCATACAGGAGAAAGAGAGAAAGGGGAAGCAGCAGGAGACCCTAATGCAGAGGCAGCTGTGGAGGACCGGAGACTGAGCCAGGCAATCATCCCGAAGGACTTGTGGGACCCGAAGAAAGTGAGCTGTTCTTTTCCCCAGGTCTGGGAGCCTCCCTCTCCAGGTGCTAGCAGCAGGAGCTTCTGAAGAGGAGCCGCGTGTGGCGAGGACGCCACTCGCGCTAAGGAAGCAGCCTTGGGGCAGCATGCAGAGAGAGTAGAACAGTGCAGGCGAGCGGGGCTTGTGCCGGCTGGTTTCCCGACTCAGGAAGCCAGAGGAAATTGTGGAAATCGCCGGGAGGACTTGTGAAAGGCTGGTGATGGGAAGAGGGAGGGTGTTTAAGCACCCGGGGCACTCCTGAAAGACTGCAGGAGAATAGCGGTCCGTGTTTTGAATACTGAACTAAGTTAAAACTTACCTTTGACGCAAATAAATACATGGTGAATCCGAACTAAGTTAAAACTTAACCATGAAGCAAAGGAGTGCATATAAAACACGTTGAATACTGAGCTAAATGAAAACATAACCTTGAACCTTATAAGTGCATATTAATCATTAAACTGAATGAGATCTTACAAATGAAACAATACAAATGCACATTGAATATTGAACTGGAAATAATACAATATAAAATGTATGTTACATGAGGATTTAACCTAAAACCAGAAGTTGGATATATCAAGGCTACAGGAAGCCACATAGTGAACTCTGATGAGTAATTGCAGTGCGACACGGCCACAGTTTGGCAGGAGGTGTGTGGCACGTGGTGGCATGACCACAAGGCTAACAGGAAGGAGCCACAAAAGGGCAAGACCATACATACAGCCAAGAGGCCGACCTAAGGAACCAAGTGAAGGTGACTTGGTGCACAGGAGCAAGTGCCAAGGAACCTGCGCATGTGCTGAGAAGTCCCAGGGCCCTGGTTGCGCGATCAGTAATGGGTACACTGTGTGGTCTATCAACTGCACCTAGATCAGCAAGCCCTGAATGGTGAAATATAAGGACACCTTAGTATAGGGCAGATAGGCCTTCAACCATCCTGACATTTAAGTTAATAAATATCCTTCGTTTGAACTTTGTGTGTTGTCTCTGTCTGTCTTCGTGATGCCTTCACAGATCCTGTAAGAGAAATAGAGACAGTCCACGAAAGGACAACGACTTGGCAGCAGAGTAAACCAAGCCGTTCAGATCCTTGAAAGTCTGAGACCAGCACACACATTAGAAGTTGAGCACAAGAGGCGCAAGGATCCTGAAAGTGAAAAGGACATAATCCTATGCTTGCTAGGGAAGTGTGCCAAGTTGCTGGGATGTGAAAACTGTCAGTTTAAGAAGTGTGTCCTTGTGAATTGGCTGAGTGACATTTATCTAAACGGATATGGGATCAGAAGCCCAAAAGGAATTAAGGTAGAAGTCTAGGGGAAAGGAACTCAACCCTATTCTTGGATTCCCTTTCTTATGAACATTGTTGATTTAATCATGTTTCATTGCCTGAGAGATATTGAACTTTGGGGAGAGACCCTTGCACAGTTGGGTTAAGTGGTTAGTGTTAGGGGCAGAAGTAGGTTTTTGACAGTGACACGAAATTTTGGTTTCGGACATCCTAACACTTTCATTAGCTTTCTTTGAGTCTGGAAAAACCCCTCTTAGATTTAGGGATAGGGAAGCCTTTTTTCAACCCTTTCTTGATTAATAAAAGTCTGTTCCAAAAAATTAGCCACCATTGTGATCAAGCCTTACTTCTGCACCCTTACACTAGATTATCATGGTTTGATGCAGTAACCGTAAAAGATACATATCAACTTTCCTTAATACCGGACATGGTGGATGCAGTGGAGGTTGCTACTATTTTAACTAAATTAGACCTATGTGGGGGTGTACTATTTGATATGTATAAAACATTGCGATGACTGGAAGACCACATTTAGGACCCCCTAGAGACTCTACGAATATTGCGTGATGCCGTTTGGATTGGCTAATGCCCCTGTAGTTTTTCAGTGCTACATGAATCATTTGTTGGCAGATTTGTTTTTTCATACCGTAATTGTATATCTATATTATATTTTAATATTCTCAAAAACCCTGCCAGAACATATCTATCATGTTAAGAAAGTTCTCCAACATCTGCAAGAAAATCAACTACGTGTGAAACCTGAGAATTGTATTTTTGACTCATCCTATGTGCCTTATTTGGGCTATATTATGTCCTCCGGAGGGATGTCTATGGATCCTCAAAAGGTTTCAGCAGTTCTCTGCTGGAAAACTCCTGCTTCTGTGAAAGATATGCAGCGTTTTTTGGGACTCGCAAATTGTAAAGTTCTGGGTTCCCCACAGATGACTCTGACCTCAGGTGAAGTTCCATTAACTTCTTTAATTGAGTTCTAGTACATTGTGATAATCATATAAGGTCAAGTACATCTGGGTTCAGGGCAACATACACCTGCATCCTCCCAGGTAGGCTTACATCTCTCAACTGACCAACATAGAACCCTTGAATCATACATCAACATTCTCACAACCAAGATTATGTGTCACTCACTCAGCATTCTGCTCCTTCTGCACAAGCAACAAAGAAACCTTATCACTACACAAATCTTTATAGAAAGTTAATTCTGTCTTTTCCTAGACTGTTGCCCCTGACCTCTTTACAAAGCAGATCAAGCATTCTGTCAACTTAAACTGGCTTTCACTACTGCTCCTATACTAATCCAACCTGACCCCCATACAAGTTTTATTGTGGAAACTGATGCTTCAGATACGGTGATAGGTGCAGTACTTAAGCAAGTTGCTTCAGACCAGAATGCACATCCTCTTGCCTATTTCCCCAAGACCCTGATCCCCTCAGAAAGATTCAGTCCTCGAAAAAGAACTCTTGGCCATTACATCTGCATGCAAAGAATGGCGTCATTATCTTTTAGGGGCTGAAAAAGAACCTGAATTAAGAATAGACCATCAAAATCTTATGATGTTACAATCTTTTGACTGCAGAAACAGTCATCAGGCCCGATGGGCATATTTCTCTTCCCAATTTCGTTTTCACATTACTTTCATACCTGGGACCGACAATGTGGTTGCCAACACTTTGTCTCGCATGGAATCCCCATTCTTTAAGTTCGAACAAGCTCCATAGAAGACGTTTCCTACTACTTCCTTTGTGTTCATTATCAAAACCTTTTTGCAGGATGTCCCTGAAGCCTATTTAACTACGGATCCAGCAACCTTACGTCTTAGTCATCAAGGCGGGTTATGGATTCAGGGCTCTACATTGTACCTCCCAACTGTTTCATTACGTAAGATGGTTTTGCAAATGTGTCACAGTTCCAGGATGCAGGTCATTGCGTTATTCAGTCTACCCTTAATCTTGTTCAAAGACATTTCTGGAGGCCCCATCTCTATCAACAAGTAATTGAGTATTGCCAATCCTGTGTGGTTTATGCTGAAGTTAAAACACCAAGAAGAATATCTCCAAGCAAGTTGCTTCAGCCATCATTGACCTCTTACCCTTGGGAAAAAATAGCAACAGACTTGATAGTGCATCTGCCACCCTCTATGGGTTGTACCGGGATTATGGTAACTGTAGATACCTTTTACAAAGTGGATCATTTCACTCCATGTGCAAAAATTCCTTCAGCTACAGAAGTGAGCTACATTTTCTTTAAAGAAATATTTCGACTACATGGTCTCCCCAATGCAGCGATTTCAGATCACGGTACACAATATACATCCAAGGGTTGGACCGCCCTATGTATGCCTTCCGGGAACCATCCCCATTCTAATGGAATAACAGAAAGTACAAACCAAACTTTGGAGCAGTATTTGGGATGCTTTGCGTCTGCTGCTCAGGACTTTTGGGTCGAGTTATTGCCTTTGGGAGAGTTTTCGTACAACTCTCTACACTCTTCTATTGGCATGTCCCCATTTTCCTGTAATTTTGGTTTTCATTCAATATGGATTCCATCCCTACCTTCTCACAGTACTTTGGTTCCAGCGGCAGAAGAATCTATCTGCCAACATCGAGATGTTCAACAGGCCTTACTTTCCCTTTCTAAAGCTTGATCGGATGCTAAGAAATATGCAGACCGTCACCGGGATCCTGCTCCTTCCTATCAACCTTGTGATCAGGTATTGTTGTCAAGTAAACATCTCCCTACCCACCTTCCATCTGAAAGGCAAGTTTGCACCCAGATTCTATGCTCTGTTTAAAATCGACAAAGTGATCAATCCTTTTGCCTTTAAGCTCTGATTACCTCCCACTTGTAACCGTATTCACCCAGTCTTCCACTCGTCCTTGCTTAAGTCCGTACATCTGGATTATTCTTTGCACCATCAGTCTCTTCTCCTCCGCCAACATCGGGAGTATGAAGTGGCACAGATCTGTGATTCCAGATTCTACAGAGGGACTTTACAATACCTTATTGACTGGAAAGGTTACTTACCTTTGGAAAGAACATGGGAACCAGCATATTTTGTTCATGCTTCTGCCCTGGCGCGTCGCTTCCATCGCCTGCCTCCATGGAAACCAGGTGGTTCCAGACTTGATAGGGGGCATGATGTTAGGTTTCGTACCCGACCTTGGTCTTTGTGGGATTGCTGGAGGAGGCTTGTGCCAGCCACACTGGGTGTCATTGGGTCAAGATTCCCCCATC
Organism: Ambystoma mexicanum; assembly: GCF_040938575.1. Lineage (NCBI taxonomy): Eukaryota > Metazoa > Chordata > Amphibia > Caudata > Ambystomatidae > Ambystoma > Ambystoma mexicanum. Next base: position 412,646,067 of record NC_090927.1, read on the forward strand.
CACAATATGGCCGCTGTGTTCCTCGCAGCATGTCGATTACGTGCAAGAGGAGGAGCTCACTGCTCCTAATAATAAAAGAAGACGGAAGACGCTAACGTGTGCGTCACAACTTTGTTGTTGCATTACGCTGTCCCAGTTTCCCTTGTACCCCTTTCTTTTTGCCTGCTGCCTCTTCCTATTACTCTTGCCTTATGCCTTTCTTGCTTACAGGTCCTTTAGCTTTGCTCATCTTCCTGATGCTCAGTGTTTTTTTTTGCTGCTCTGTGATCCTGTCCATCCTCCTATATACCACTTGCTACAAGCCCGCTGACTCTCCCGCTCCTCAGCACTCCACCAGCCCTCTTCAGGCATCCTTGTTCTCCAGCATGGGGTCTGGCATGGATTCACATGCTCATGAATATTCGCCGTCACTAGGCTGGGAATCCTCTGTAAAAGAAAATACTGTTTCCCTTTCACTTTAAAACTGTATTTCGAAAGGTTTGTGTCCTCCCACGTATTCCTCATGTTTATGATATTCGTATCTCGCCATCTTCACTGCTTCCGAAAAAATAATTCTCGGCAGAGTGCGCTGTGCACGAGGTTGTGGCGTCAATGTCCCTCGACGGGCTCCGTACCGCGTCGACGTCACCATCAATATAAGTAGCTCGTGCCGCACCCGTTGGCTTCAGTTCTGTTTTTCCGATTGCTTCGCTCTCGTGTTAACGGCATGCTTCGAATTTTCTTCAAGAAAATGTCGTCTTCTTCTACCCCTTCAACTCCTAAGACAGGGTTAAAAAAATGTGTCAACTGTGGCTCTAAAATCTCGATCACTGACCCCCACCGTGTTCGTCTTTGGTGCCTGGGTACGGGCCATCGGACCGGCGACTGTGGTTGCTGTCAGTCGATGACAGAGAATACTCTTTGTGAGAGAAAAGGTAAACTGGCGGTGGGGAAGAAAGCTTCCAAGGCCTCTTAAAAACATAAAAAGTCAGTCGAATCGAGAGATTCAGAGCGGCGCAAACATTCGAAGAGATCCCGATCACGGAGTAGATCAAGGCATTCTTCATCTTCTTCAAACAAGATGAAGAGGAGACACAGATCTCCCTCCTCTTCGCCTGACACATCTACTGAATTGGTAAGATGTCCGACTAGGTCGGATTCCCCAAGAAAATGGGAAGAACTCAAAAAACAAATGATGAAGGTCTTTGATAAAGCGGCCCGACCCTCTCAAAGAAACCTCGAAAGAGCCAGACCCCAGTCGCTCCCTTGAACGACGTAGGAGAGTCAGAAACTTCTAAGGCGAAGTCCAGTAGTAAGGAGGAAACTCGACGATCTCGACCCAATGTTGAAACGCTGAAGGCTCCTTGAGATTCGAGTGATTCACCAGTAATGGCTAAAAAGCATAAATCGTGGAAGCACACTGAGTTCATCAACGTCATCAGTGCTGACTACCTCGACGCCAAAGCAGAAGGAGAAATCAGCTACTTTATCAAAGTCGTCATCGATGATTTCGAATAATCCTTCGATTCCCTCGAGACAAATTCCTGAACAGGAAAAAAGGTATACACCTTTACCTAAATCAGACTTTTTTAAGTCCATGTCCTCGATATATGAGGGAGAAAGTGTCTCAGAGGAAGAACTGTCTCCTTTTGGAGTAAAATCTGGTGCTAGAAATGTGCCAGAGGAATTGATTGACCGTGAGTCAAGATTGAGAGACCTGTGTGATACCCTTCACTCTGCCAGTGGCATTGATACGTCACCTGAGTTAGTTTTAAAAAACCTGATCCTGCAGAACATGCAGATTCCGGGTACAGGAACTTAATGAACAGAGTTGTTTATTGTATGGGTTGGGGCAGGTCTTTACCAACCTTTGAATAAGATGATATGACCGACATCCTGGACCAGGGCCCCCAAAAGGACCCAGTTATTCCCTTTCATAGGGCTCTTCAAAGAACAGTGGTTACAAATTGGGAGACTTCTGAGTCTGTTGCAGCAGTCAATAAAGACTTTCGTAAGAAATATAGGCCATCAGGTAGTGACCCTGATTTTGTGAGTAAACACCCTACGCCAGAAAGTCTAGTGGTACAAGCCGCTACCTCAATGAGACAGTCAGCTTATTCATCTATACCCCCAGATAGGATAAAAAGGTGGATGCTTGGGCCCGCAAGGTATTTTCTTTGGGCAGTATGGCCCTTAAATCAGCAAATGTTATCTGTACCCTGGCCAGGTTTACCCATACCCTGTGGGATTGGGTAAAGGCGGCGGTTGAACATATTCCAGAAGGTGAAGAAAGGGAAGGCTTTCTGAATATTGTGAAAGATGTTAAGGAGGCAATGGGGGAATGTCTCCAATCTGGATTGGATACTGTTGACAGCATCAGCAGATCCATTGCTGCAAGCACAGTACTGCACAGATTTGCGTGGTTGAGAAAGTCGGGGTTTGCACCAGACGTGCAGGCCAGGCTACTCAATGTGCCTTTCGACGGCTCGAGGCTGTTTGGCAGTAAAGCTGATGAGAGCTTAGAAAAACTGCAGACCTCCAAGGCGGCAGCTAAGTCACTTTGCGCCTCTATGCGACAGCCTCAAAAACCTTATCCGGGCTCATCTTCCTGGAGAGGTTGTTCTTTTCGATTGATCATTTGGTAGAGTAAGAGGACAGGCAGCACAGAAATGTAAAAGAAATTTCCCTGTTAGTGGGCAAGGAAGAGGTGCAAAATCATCCTCAGCAGTGGCATCTTTGCCCTCAGCCACTCCTGCAGTCACCTACAAATCTCTCTGAGACCTTAGCAAACAAGACCCCGGTGGGAGGCGGAATCTCTCAGCATCTGAACAAATGGCGGGGCATTACTTCAGTTGCTTGGGCACTGGAAACAGTAGCTCAAGGTTACTGCCTTCCTTTCATAAAAAGGCCTCAGGACCATCCACCGGGAGCCAACTCTGTAAAAATTCCAGATCCACTCCTTGTGCAGGAAATGTTAACCCTGCTAGAGAAAGGTGCAATAGAACATGTACCTGTAGCGGAGAGGAACAAGGGTTGGTACTCCCCTTACTTTCTCATCCCAAAGAAGGACGGATGACTGAGACCCATCTTGGACTTAAAGCTTGAACAAGTTCCTCAGCAAGGACAAGTTCAAGATGGTAAGCCTTTCTCAGATCCTTCAGGCTCTCCAACCCCAAGACTGGTCGGTATCATTGGACCTTCAGGATGCTTACTTTCATGTGCCAATCCATCTCAAGCACAGAAAGTACCTGAGGTTCGCGGTTGGCAGCTCTCACTATCAGTTTTGAGTTCTGCCATTCGGGCTGACCTCCGCCCCGAGAGTTTTCACCAAGCTGATGGCGGTTGTGGCAGCGAATCGCAGGAGGGGAGGGGATTCACGTCTACCCCGACCTGGAAGATTGGTTGATAAGAGCTTGTTCCCCTGAACAAGCTCAGGAACATCTTGCAATCACCTGCCACTCTCCCTCAATTACAAAAAGTCCTATATGGTACCATTCCGAAGACTCCAGTTTATTGGAGCAATCCTCCCGAGGTGAGAGCTCTCCACATTCTGCAGATGGTAACAAAATTCCAGAATGCCTAGTGTCTATCGGCCTGCGATTTTCTGAGGTTGCTCGGCCTCATAGTGTCCTGAATTTTTCTGGTGCCAGAGGCTCGACTGAGGATGAGATCTCTTCAATGGACCCTCAGAACTCAGTGGTCCCAATTCTCGGGGAGTATGTCGGATCTTCTGCAAGTCCCGAGCAAAGTGGCTCAGGATCTACTATGGTGGGCTTGCAACGACAATATCCTCAAAGGAGAATCTTTTTGGCAACCATGGCCGGAGATAACAGTAGTGACCGACGCCTCACTCACGGGGTGAGGAGCCCACACCAACGATCTGACAATCAGCGGTCGTTGGTCTCCATCGGAGTCCAAACTGCACATCAACCTGTTGGAGCTGAGAGCGATCAGACTAGCACTGAAAGTCTTCCTGCCCTCTGTACTTTGAAAGAATGTCCTGATAATGACGGACACCACAGTGGCCATGTACTACCTCAACAAGAGAGGAGGCGTAGGATCACTTTCACTGTGCAGAGAGACAATGCAGCTCTGGTTCTGGGCAATACAAGAAGGAATCTCTCTTTCAGCAGTTCACCTAGCCGGGGAGCAGAACACAGCGGCGGACGCTTTGAGCAGGCAGAGCACAGTATCCCACGAGTGGGAACTAGATCAGGGAGTCTTTCAAGAGATCTTCACCCTTTGGGGAACCCCTCGGGTGGATCTTTTCGTGACCAGCGTCAACCGGAAGTGCGAACAGTACTGCTCAAGGGAATTTCCCCCAAGAGGAGCTCTAGGAGACGGGTTTGTGGTGGACTGGGAGTTTCCACTTCTGTACGCGTTTCCTCCAGTCCCTGTGATTCCTCACACAATCAAGAGGTTGAGAAAGTTTGGGAAGACCATTATCCTAATTGCCCCGGATTGGGCTAGAAGGACGTGGTACCCAGACCTTCTGGAAATGTCCATCTGCCCTCCAATACTTCTTCCACAAAGAGAGGATCTTTTCTCGCAAGAGGAAGGTCAGGTTCTCCACCGAGAGGTCAAGATACTCAACCTTCACGCATAGTTTCTGAGAGGGTGAGATATAAGGATTGGGATCTTCCAGATGACGTAATGGAGCAACTAAATCTCTGTACCGCTGTTGTTGGAATAAATTCAGTAACTGGTGCAGGGATAAGAATGTGGACTCTTTTAAATGTGGCACCCCTATGGAGCTTTCCTTTCTGCTACATTTAGCCAATCTGGGGCTTCAGATTGGAACAATTAAAGGATATTTATCTGTGCTGTCCATTTTCAAGCGCTCCTCGGAAGAGGTTTCCTACTTCAAAATTCCATTGATCATCCAATCCCTGAAAGGGCTCACTAATGTGTACCCTCCAGTTCCTTCCAGTTCCTATTCATGTCCCGACTTGGGATTTAAATCTTGTACTTACGTTTCTAACTTGTATACCTTTTTGAGCCTCTGCATTCCTGTCCCTTGAGGCTTTTAACATTAAAAACTGTCCTTCTTGTGGCCTTAACCTCAGCCCGCAGGGTTAGTGAGTTGCAGACTCTCTCATGCAAACCTCTGTACACTATTTTTTACAAGGGGTACGTAAGGTTAAACCTTCTTTCTTACCAAAAGTAGTTTCTGACTTTCACTTCTCACAAAAAATCATACTACCAACGTTCTACCCTCCTCCTCATTTGGGCAAAGAAGAGAAGAGTTTTCATAGACTGGACCCAAAAAGGGCTCTCAGTTTTTATATATCAAGAATGTCAAAATTGCGTCAGGATGACCAACTTTTTGTGGGTTATCCTGGCCATAAATTAGGGTTAGCGGTGACAAAACAGACCATATCCCACTGGATCATTTTGGCTATAGCAGAGCGCTACAGATTGGCCGGGAGGGACCCGCCGGATAGGCTTCGAGCCCATTCCACGAGGGGTATGGCTACTTCCGCGGCTCTGAAGAGGGGAGTCCCTATAGCAGATATTTGTTCAGCCGCAACATGCACATCAATGCATTCCTTCATTAAGCGTTACTGTTTAGATGCCTCTTCTTCCCATGAAGGATTATTTGCTAAGGCGGTACTACATTCCGTCCATGATGAAAACAATAAGTACTCACACCTCCAAAAATGTCCACTGCTATGGGAGTCTATCATAAAATTAGGAATACGTGGGAGGACACAATCCATTCAACGAACAAGTTACTTACCAACTGTAACGTTCTTTCGACTGGATGTTCCTCCCACGTATTCCTCATTGCTCCTCCCATCCTACCCGGCAGTACAGTTTGCGTTATTAACGCTTCACTCTCACAAAGAGTTTTCAGTCATGAGGCATGCCTGGGTGTTCCTCGAATATTTCCTCACAAAAACAGAACTGAAGAAAACGGGCGCGGCACAAGCTACTTATACTGATGGTGACGTTGACGCCGTACGGAGCCCGTCGAGGGACATCGACGCCACGACCTCGTGCACAGCGCCCTCTGGCAAGAAAATTTGTTTCCGAAGCAGCGAAGCTGGCAAGATACGAATATCATAAAATGAGGAATACAGGGGAGGAACATCCAGTCGAAAGAATGTTACAGTTGGTAAATAACTAGTTCTTCTCCTCTAAACCAATCACTGTCCTCTCGGTCATACTTCCCCTTTCCAATGACAGTCCTCTCCCTATGCTCCACCCCTGGTGACCGTTTTCAGATTTTTACAGCATGCTTCAGTGCTGATAGTCCTCAAGTTGCTCTCCAAGCTATTTTTGTGTTTTTTTGGATTTGTATGCAAAACAGTTAAAATGTTGACTGATTTCTGGTTCAATATCTTTGATGAAGGACAGAGGCTGTCAGCGGGATCTGCTACCAGTGAAGATCTTCATCCACCGTCGGATCGTCATCGAAGTTTCGAAAAGGTCCAACCTTGGGCCTACTTCGTGTCTTTTCAACCATGAGTGAGGAGAAGGAAGGCCGAAGCCTCTTCAAACTCTGTGCAAAGTATGGATTAAAGAACGTCTTTGTGGAAGACCGGCATCATAAATGCTTGTATTGCCTGCATCAGGACCACAATGAGAAGGGATGCAAGGCGTGCTGTGGTTTTCGGAAGAGAACCAAGAAAGACTACTACAGCAGACTGTCAGCAGACAGCAGCCTCCTGAGAAGGAGAGAGAGACAGTCCCTCCGGTGGAGCATCCCCGGTACATGGATCAGGGGCCTATCCCAGACAGACCGTAGCAGATATACAGGAGTACCGACGAGGGGTCACTTGCTCGCAAGAGGAGGTGTGTCACCCCACCCAGACCCTACTCTGCTGACTCTGTTCACCCCTATTCATAGGGACGTGTTGCTGGATATTCCAACGACCCTACACACACTGGTCAACGAAATCCAGCAGAGGATGCCTCCAGGACATATGCCTTCACGGAACACCCAGGAGCCCTAGAGGCTAAGATCACCCCCACGAAAGAAGGCGGCCAAGAGGGGCACTGGTCCTAGCCATCATCTGACTCTTCCACCATCGCCTTGTCGCGAAAAGACCCCACTGTTAGACAGAATCCTGTGCAGTGCCCTTAGGGACCACTACACACAATTAAGACCACAGATGGCAATACAAGTTTTACCTTTGGTACAAGCCTGTACTACTATGTTAAAGTGGTAGCAGTAGCGGAGCAGCCAGGCTTATCTCAAGAGGATATGAGCAGTAACAGAGATTACACAAAGGGACCACAATTACTGTGACTCAAGCAAACACTGACTCAAGGTTTTAGGTAAAAAAATATAAGTACATTTATTTTTAAACCATTTGTTATCAACACAACACTTCTATTAAACCACACGTAAAATATACTACAACTAACCAATTCACTTTGTACAGTATTACTCAAGGTAAGAACCCTGTTTTTGAATGGACCGGTGTTATGAAACAGAACATGTTAACGTGGATACAATTGCGATCACTTTTTGAAGTTCGGTCTATTAGATAAACGCGTATCCGCGGCGAGAAATGCTACCGGGGTAAAAACACACTTAGCACCCGAGATACCCAGAGCGAGTTGGGGGCAAAAATCACAGGCAATATGTTAGTTAGGCAGACAGAATCGAAGAGCACACATAGGCCCTCATTACGACCCTGGCGGAAAGTGACTGACCGGACCGCCACAGCGTAAATAGCGTTTCCGCCATTGCACGAAGGAGCAAAGTGCGGCCCATTCCGACCCATCGGGCACGAGCACCACGGCATGGCGGAAGTGCAAAGTCCGCGATGGCGGAAATGACCCCAAAACGGCCCACACCGCCGCCGTACGGCGCCCTAGGTGCAATACCGCCACCCATCACAGCGGACACCGCAGTGTGCGCCTACCGGAAAGTACGGTGACCGGAAATATACGGAAACGGAAGTAAAAACATGGGCCCGGAACGGGAAACATCCCGCCGTACACCTATAAAACCACTAAAACCACACAACCACCAAAAACACTACCCTGAGACACACCCCAACCCGTCATCCACCCTAGCGAAACCAAGAAAAATGGGAAAAGTAGCGAAGAAAGCGTGCGACCGCAAGCGGCAGGTCCACTTCTCCCGTGAGGAACTCACCGTGCTAACAGAGACCCTCCAGGAGAATGCAGCCGTCGTCTTCTCCACGCAAATGACCAGGACGGCACTTGCAAACAAGAAGGCCATATGGGCTCTGGTGGCACAGCGGGTAAGTGCGGTGGGGACCGCACCCCGCAACCCACAGCAATGCAGAAAGCGATGGGACGACCTGCGGATACGCGTCCGCAGCATACTCTCTGCCAACCGCAACATTGCCACAGCCACCAGGGGAGGTCCTGAATCACCCATCAAGTTGACCCCCTGGGAAGAAATCTGTGCCTCCACCATCGGAATGGAGAGCATAGAGGGAGTCGGAGGGATGGAGAAAGGAGTGCAGACATCCGAAGATTCAGGTAGGTGGGCCAGATAAAACAATGCCAAATCCACAAAGTCCATTCATGTGAAGTACCATGTGTCCACATAGTGCAACAGAAACACATGTCCAGGAGAACGTCCACACACATCGGCCTGATCGCGCACGTTAAAACCCACAATAAATACATAATTAATTAAAAACCCCTAAAATACGCACTACACGTGCAGCAGGCACACCCTAACTGCAGGCTGCCAAACAACTGCACCCTCACTCCACACACAAATGAAAGCACCTCCAAGGCCCCGACCCAAATCACCCTCAGGTACCACCCCAATGCATGTGATACAATGCCATTCCAATTCCCACAGTCCCATTAATAACCCTCGCCCTCCTTTACTCCACCACAGGGTCCGATCCAAACGACGAGCATCAGGACACCCCTACCAGCACACCTGCAAAGAGGGCCAAGACCAACGGCCAAAGACCCTCCACCTCAGCTGCACGCATCAAGACACGGCAGCAGCACAAATCAGGTGGCAGCACAGAGGAGGGAACTCCAACAGGCACCCCAGCAGCCAGCATGCCCACAACAACACCACCACAGGTCCCCCCAACGGATGCCACAGAAGGCACTGCCTCTGGTGGCAGCAGCACCATAGGTGACACCCCATTGATGGCAGCATGCTCCGACACAGAAGACGGGGATGTCGAAGTCAGATCCATCCATGACCTGTCCCAATCCCCCTGTCAGTCCCATCCCGTACAACATGAGGATACCACGCAGGGGCACCCACAAGACGACGACTGGCCATCCCCCACAAGCCCTGTGGCAAGGCAACATGAGGTCAACAGCCCCTCTGTGACACCCCCGCAAATGGCCATGGCCCAGCAGAGGCAACAGTCCCTCGACCAGTTAATCGTGCAACAGCAGCAACTGGCCACGCTCCTCAAGGACCATGCCGATGAATGTGGGGGCACTAAGGCAGACATAGAAACATCAACTGAGACACTTAGGGCAGAAATGGAGAGAGGTACAGAGACACTAAGGGTACAAATGGAGAGTAGCACCGAGAGCCTGAGGGGGGAACTGCATGCGACGTCCAAAGACGTATGTGCCGAACTTGCCGCAGTGCGCCGTGTGCTCACTGAGCTCTCTCAAACCCTTAGGGACATGCATGGACGTGAGCAGGCAGAGACATCATCCGTTGCAAGTTCCGTCCAGGGCAGCCCCCAACGTAGATCTGGGAGGAACCTGCGCTCCACAGGCAGGGGTGCCCCTGATACCCGCAGAGGGGGCTTGCAATAGCGACAGCCCACTGACAATGAGCATCTTTGGACACTGGTGTTCGGGGGGGAGGTAGGAGGGTGGAGGGGGTGTGTTGGGCTCACTTGGGTGGCGGGTCGATAGGGTGTTCAACATGATATCACATATGCCATAAACAGTGCACGATCAACCAATGAGATGTGTGGACATTGATCTTTGTGTACTAGGCCATCATAGGCGTACAGTCCATATTGTGCATGTCCCAGACACACACAGTGCCACGAGTCCCGTGTCCATGTATCAGCCACCAGGCGTGAGTGCTAGAAGCATGCATCAATGAGATGCTGACGAATGTCACGGCCCTCCGGTGCCTCGCAGACTCCTTGAGGTGCTGCCACATCCCCACCCTCATCATTACCATCATCAGGTGCTTGCAGTTCTGCGTCAGGGGGCATGGGCACATTTCTACGTACGCACATGTTGTGGAGCATGACACATGCCATCACCATCTTTGCAACCTTCTCATGGCGGTACAGGAGTGCCCCGCCAGACCTGCTGAGGCAGCGGAAACGAGTCTTCAGTAGGCCGAATGCCTGTTCTATGACTACACGGGTACGTGAGTGGGCATGGTTGTAGTCCTCCTCATGCTGGTCCCGTGGGTTCCGGACTGGTGTGAGGAGCCATCTCTTCAGTGGATACCCAGCATCACCTGTATGTGGACGAGAAACGTATGATGTGGAATGCCATTGCTACGTACGCACACCCCCCCCCCCCCTTCCTGCCAGGTCATTGCCGCATCACATACCCCACATCATCATGCATGAAATGAGACTCACCGAGTAGCCAGGATCTGTTCCCTGCGTGTCGCTCCATGTAGCGTGGTATAGTAGAGTTCCTCAAGACCATAGAATCATGGGTTGATCCAGGGAATCTGGCACAACAATGTGTAATGATCCTGTTGGAGTCACACACCATTTGTACATTCAGGGAATGAAATTGTTTACGGTTGCGGTACTGGGCCTCCATGGCATGTGGGACGACCAATTCCACATGGGTGCAGTCGATGGCACCAATGCAACCCGGTATGCCGGCAAGTGCATGGAATCCCACTTTTGTGTTTGTAATTTCCTGCTCCGAGCGTGGTAGAGAGATGTAGTCGTCTGCGTGCTGCAGGAGGGCATCGAGCACTTGCAATAGTGTCCGTGAGAACAGTGGCTGAGAAATGCCATGCAACTGTCCGACTGTGTGCTGGTAGGTGCCTGTGGCCAGGAAGTGGAGTACAGACACCACCTTCAGTAGGGGTTGGATGGCGGTTGGGCTATCTATCATGCTGACAAGGTCAGCCTGTGTCATGTCCACAATGGCGGCTATGGTGTCCCGGTCCAGACGGTAGAGGGTGTGGATCTGCTCATCAGTGAGGTTGAACGGATGTGCTCGGAGGCGTGGGATTGCGGGCTGCCTGCGTGGTGGTAGTGGCTGTGCTGGCGGCCCTTGCTGGCCCTGCCTTGCCCTCCTCCTCCTCCTGCGTCTCCTCCGTGCGGCCGGTTGTAGTTGGTGTTCGTCTTCTTCTTGGAGTTGGAGTACTTGCAGTGCTATCAGGTCCCCCAGGGCCAACATCGCGAGTCCTGCCGGTAGCATTTCGGAGTGGGTGTGGTTGTGGGAGGAGACTGGGTGTGCAATTTATGTGTTTTCAGGCTGTATGGCCTCCACCTGTGGTGATTCATTCCACCTGTGCAAACTGCTCTCCCCTTTGGCCGAGCACTTCCCGCACACAACGCTGCAATTCGAGGAATGGCATCTTGCTTTTGCAATCATGTATTTGTACCCGATGGCCGTGTAACATTGGTTGATGTGTTCATTCTGCTGTGGTCCCATTGTTTCACATACTATCTGTGCAGTCGCGAACAGACTTGTGAAGGGTCAGTGGAACGTAGTACTCGAGTAACGGTGGGCCCTCATGCATCACTGTACCGAGTTGCAACGACGGGCGGGGCGTCCCATTTGTGGGTGAAGGCAGTTGCCATTTTCACACACAGCCGCACTAGATGGATTAATTAGTGATTTCAAACGGCCACAGATGCCTCTTCGACGTGATGTTGCAAATGAGGAATTCGAAGGGCGGCGCTTTCGGTTTTCAGCTAGCGGCGAGGAAATGCCCACAGGTCTGACTGCAAATATAACGTTCTATTGTTCAATGTCCTTGAGACAGGGGCCATGGCGAGGATGCAATGATTGATATGAATGGTTTGGGATGCGCAATAGCGACGTGGGCGATGAGGCCGGACGTTCCCAAATACATGTTACTTCACTACACTGGAATTACGGGCTGGGGCACTGTGGATTTTGCAGGCTGCATAACGCACAGACTCAATGGATATTTCTAATGTTATGTGAGTAAATATTCAGGCGTTTTAATCCCGGGATGAGGGAATGATGAATGGATGCATGGGCAGGTGATTTGATACAGAGTTTGCCATGTACAGGGCTTCTTGGAATCTATCCGCCTCCCCTGCGCTATGTGATGCAGGGCTGCCATAGTGGGACCATCGTCTATCTGGCCTTGTTGAGCCCTCCCTGTCTCGACGCGCCCTCAGACACTTGTGTCCATGCACGTTACCAATCCCATCTGATGGATTCTGTTTTGACAGACGCATGCACAGGTACACTCGTTTGTGATGGTGTTTACACCTCGATATAGATGGTTATGAGTCGCAAGTGGTTTTGGGGTGGTGATGATCCTTTGGAGTGGGCTAGCATGCATATGGCTGTGGATTTAGTGTGATCATTGAAGTGAGTTGTTCGGATGTAGTTCTGATTGCCATTCTGTTCTTTTTCTTTTCTTTTGGTTGACAGGTATCTCCTCCCCTTTTGCCACGGCCATCTGTATGCCACTCCTGCAGATGGCTTTTACTCCCGACACCTGCTGCTTCGTGTTAATCAGTGGAGCAGCATTACGATCTTATGGGACGATCGCCAATGGGCCACATGCCCTTACGCAGTACTGGTGGCTCGGAGCAACATTTCGGCCTTTCAGCTGGACTAGTGCCTCCCCATTGGGACGGCCCTGCGGTTCTGTGCGCTTCCATGTTGCCTTTTCGTACGTGAATGTGGCTCTGTGTACCATGATGGAACAGGGCGTCACACAAGTAGTGGCTGGTCATTTCTTGCGGATGCAGCCCACAATGGTGAAATGTGTTTTGGAGTTCATGGCCTAATGGCTGTATGGGCTTGGTGATTTTGTTGTGCATTAAATTTCTATTCTGATTTGGCCCGTGTAGCGTTCTTCTTTGCAAGTGATGTGGCATATTCCTATTTGGGGAGCGATGTATTGGGAGGAGATCTGCATTGGGTTCCAGCTTCGGAGTTTAGTTGCGTGATACTGTACTGGGCGCGTTTGCCTACGAAGCCCAGTGAGGTCAGGGATGGGGGCTGCCAATATGACTGTTTGAATGTTGTCATGCTCAGGGGCGGGGGATTGGGTTTTGTGTAACAGATGCCGGTCAGCCAGGTGGACTGGTGGAATGATGTGATTTTCGGAATATTGCTGGTCACAGGTGCCTGTGTTTGCGTGCGTTTCGGGGGGGGGGGGACTGTGGTCATGTCCATTGGATTGGCTTCTGTATTCGTGCCATCTGTGCCCTGCAGCTCCCATTGGCCCCTCTTGTGTTTCTTTTGTTCGTTGGCATGCATGGGTGACTTGTACATTTCACTGGTTGCATTGTGACTTCATTGCACCTACGGGGAGTTGTACTTTGTGGGCAGGGAGCGGTGTACAGGCACTCAGTGGGGCCGTTTACGGTTGATTCGCGATGCCGTACTTCTCACCATGGCGGAATGGTACATTCCGCCATGCTTGATGGCGTTAGGTACATGTCCGCTAGGGTCGGAATTAGCGTACCCTTGCGCCATGGTGGTATTTACGGTTTGGCATGGCGCGCGCGCGCGTGCTTGGTGCAGTTAGCGTTGGCGTTCACTACGGTGTCGCTAATGGCTTCGTACTTTGCGGTGACGGGTCATAGTCGCACCGAGCGCTATTCGATGGCGGTATTGCATTTCCGCCATCGTTTTCCGAATTCCGCCAGGGTCGTAATGAGGGCCATAGACAGGAATTCAAGATTCAAAGAGCCGGAGCCAAAGTCAAATGACACCGGGTGCCTGTTGTCGAGGATCACACTGTCGGACAGATGCAACGTTGCCAAGAGTACTTTGATATTGTCAATATTCGGAAGCAAAAGTTATAAGAAGGAGGGAAAAGTAAGGACAAGCCTTAAAGTAGAGAAATAGGGATTTCACCCAAAATTCCTTAAACAAGACACAGTACCTTTCTCAAAGAACGAAGCTGGTGCCACGGCAGTTGTTCCTGTTTGTTTCCTGCAGACCCATGCTTTCCTGCAGCTTCAGCACGAAGAAGGACGATGAGGGGGTCCGCACCACACAGAGATGAGGCCGGCAGCAGCGACAATGAATAAAAGGTGCGCTCCTTAAAAACAGGAGAGGGTCTTCAGGTGGCTATCCGGACCACTACAGCAGTGTGCAGCGATTTCGACCACAAAGGCGACCTCTGCATCTGTGGTTACATTTGACTAAGTAAAGTTAATGGTAACTTTACCCTTTTCTGCGGGACAGTAGTCACCTCAGAAATGGAGTCGGTGGGAAGTCTGAATGACAACCCTGTGTCACTGCACTGAAGGTGCTCAGTGAAGCACACAAAGAAGGGCTACTGAAGTGGTGTACTTCCGAGCTCACAATCTTAAAAACAGGTAAAAGACACATAGCAAAATAGTTGTAAGAGTGGGGGAAAAGCTCACACTCTTACCAAGTGGAAAGAAATAACTCCAGAGATTCAGCAAAGCTGCTGAGGGACTCACTAGGCAAGGGAAATTAGCCATAGAATGAGAATTCTCCCTAACACCCACCCAGAGCCCTGGACTTGCATACGGAGACGGACACTGCCACAGGCCAGCGCAACAACTTCATTGCGACGGCTCAGGAGACGCTGCAGGCAGACGAGCCCCATAGGGCCTCCCTACCAACAAAGTTGGATCCTTTCATTCCATTATATCGAGGGCCTCTGAGCTTTTTCAGTTAACCCCAGAGGAGACAAGAAAGAAGGCTTCCTATACCAACCGCGCGAGTCGAAAAGGAAGACAATCATGTCTGTCCCCTTCCTGGACGACATCTGGGAGGAGGGTCTGGCTCTGATGAAAACCTGAGTAAGGCCCGACCAAGCGTACAGGCTGGAGAGGAAGTACAGGGTCGTGGATTCAGCCCCCAGGTGCTTAAGGTCCTAGCCCTCGGCCAACTCGGTGGTCTCAGCAGTTGCCTGAAAGCGCTCAGCGAACCCTTACTAGGCAGCCATGGTACCTCCGGACCAAAAGGGGAAGAAGCTGGATGCAATGGGCAAGAGAATAATTTACACAGCAGTCTCTACCATCAAGGCAGCTAACACCATAACCATCTTGTCCCGTTACGACTGGGAACTGTGGTTCAAGTTGGGTCCTATTCTGGACTTCCTCCCTGAAGAAAAGAAGGTTGAGGCAGTAGAGCTCTTTCAAAAGGGGTAGGTGACCTCGGATCATGCCATCACAGTGGCAGTGGACATTACGGACACATATTTCTGCCTGATGGGGAATGGGGTGTCCCTACGTCATCAAAGTTGGTTGAAGGCAACTAACTTCCGTCCGGATGTTCAGACTAATGTACTGGATATGCTGTTCGAAAGGGAGAACCTCTTCAAGAAGGTGGTCGAGAAGTCTTTGCAAGCGATAAAGACTGACACTGAGACGGCACACTTCTTAGGAACTTTGCAGCAATGACGGCCGTCGTCCTTTCGTTCTTCTAGCGGTAAACCAGGAAGATCTTCCAAGGGATATAATGTGCTGTACCGGCAGCCTCCACACTGCTCCTCTCAAGCATACAGGGGTCGCTCTCAAGGCAGCGGAGGACAGCGGCGGTGCCGCCCCCAGGGCAGAGCTCTGACCCCCAAGCAGGCCTGAACTGGCCGTGGCCTCGGGCCCTAACCTAAGCAACCCGGTGGGAGGCCAGCGGCGAAGTTCGTCGGCATGTGGGAAAAGATCACCACAGATAGATGGGTAGCGGATGCTCTCGGACAGGGCCACACCTTGGAGTTCCAAAGCAGGTGTCCTCGTTTCCTGCTGATTCAGCGACAAGAACAACACAGACCACAGCTTCTGCAGGAGGTGAGGGCCATGTTACAGAAAGGCACCACAGAACCCATCCCCCAGCGTCTCTGGGGCTCAGAGTGTGCTCCAGATACTTTTTGGTTTAAAAGAAAATAGGGGGATGGAGGCCGATCCTAGATCTTCATTGTCTCAACAAGTAGTTTCAAAGGTTCCAGTCACGTTGCAACACGTGCTCAGCCAGCTGGAGCAAGGGGATTTTCTGATGTCTTTGGATCTGGTGGACGCCTACTTCCACATCCCCATTCACAAGAAACACTGCAAGTTCCTACGGTTCGTAGTTCACAGTCAGTACTACCAGTTTAGGGCTCTGCCTTTCAACCTGAAATCGTCCCAAGGGTGTTTACGAAGTGCCTGGCCCCGGTTGCGGCACATCTGCCTTTTCAGGGCATCCACGTATACCCCTACCTGGACGACTGGCTAGTGCATTCCGGGTCAGGCCCCCGGGCAGGTGAGCACACATCGAAGACCGTACATCTGCTGACAGGGTTGTGGTTCTCCATAAGCTATCCCAAGTCTTGCTTGACGCCATCTTAGGATGCGCTGTTTCTAGGTGCACGACTCAACACAGTGACATGTTTGGCGTCACCCTCAGAGGAGAGTGTGAGAGCCATACAGGGCAAGGTACAGCGCTTGAGAGGTTTGGTCCATCAAGTTGCTGTAGGGCATGATGTCCTCCTCCATCAGCCTTGTTCGCCTTTGCAGACTTAACATGAGACCTCTCTGGGAGTTCCTGGATGCAAGGTGGATGCAGGTATCTGGGAACTTTGCGGGCAAGATTTCGCTCAACGAGGAGTTCCGTCGGGCGAAACAGTGGTGGGGCGTACGGGCACATTACGTCCAGCAAGCTCAGTTTCAGGTTACCCCTGGCCCGGAGACAGTCACCACGGACGCCTCTCTAGAGGGATGCCGAGCCCACACCGGACAGTTGCATGCCAGAGGCCTCTGGAAACCAGAGGACAAGGACCTCTACATCAACGTCCTGTAACTTCGGACCGAGTTCCGGGCCCTCAAGTCTTTTCTCCCATCGTTGAAGAGCATGTTCCTCGTCCCGTTTCATCTAGCGGGAGTCAAGAACACCATTGCAGGTTTGCTCAGCAGGGAACTGCGTTCTTGCCACGAGTGGGAACTTTTCTGGGACCAGGTGAATTTTCTATTCAACAACTGATCAGCCCCAGATTGATCTCTTTGCGACGGCGTCGCACACCAAGTGCCAGAGGTTTGCCAACAGGTTCCCTTAAACGAGGAGCTTGGGGGACGCGTTCTCGTTCCATGGGAGGGATGGTTCCTGTATGCTTTTTCCCCCGCTTCCACTCCTCTTATATGTGATCAACACACTCAGACAGTGCCGCTGCAGGATGATACTCGTCGCCCCGGCATGGCCAAGGCAAATCTGGTATCTGGACTTACTACGTCTGTCGGTGGCTCCATCCATCAAGCTGCCGCTGTACCCGGACCTTCTCGCCAGAGAAGGGGGGGTGATTTTGCATCACATCCCAGAGTCTGTGAACCCGAGGCCATGGCTCCTGCAGCCCTAGAGTTCGGAAGTTATGCTTTACCCGCAGAATGTAAGGATATCCTGGCCAGGCCCAGAGCCTCGTCAACGTTGAAGTGCTACGGACATAAATTGAAACGCTTTTTCGTGTGGTGTCGACTCAGAAGATTACCCTGATGCGTGTCACAGCCCTGCAACTTCTGCCATGCTTCCTTTCCTTGGCCAAAGCAGGATTGGCTCGTGCCTCTATCAAGGTGTATCTCGCTGCCATGTCCAGGTAGACTAGGTCTCCGGCAGACCTTTGCTGTGGTCTCACTGGCTCGTCAAGGAGTTCCTCAAGAACTTCAGGACTTTGCCGCCGGTGAAGGCTCCTGCTCCAGCTTTGGAGATCAATGTTGTGCTAACTTAGCTCATGGGAGCACCCTTCGAACCTATACATCAGGCTCTGCTCAGGTTTCTCTCGTGGAAGAGGGCTTTTCTCATGGATATCATCTCGGTCAGGCGGGTCGGGCAGATTCAGGCCCTGTCTTGCAAGCAACCTTACTCGTCTTTCCACGATTCAAGGGTGGTACTGCATACACATCCC
Organism: Ambystoma mexicanum; assembly: GCF_040938575.1. NCBI lineage: Eukaryota > Metazoa > Chordata > Amphibia > Caudata > Ambystomatidae > Ambystoma > Ambystoma mexicanum. The sequence goes on from NC_090927.1 coordinate 412,664,020, forward strand.
ACCTTTATGCCAAAGGTACAGTTGGAATTCCACCTTAACGAACCTATGGTGTTACTGGTCCTCATTCTGAACCCGTCGTTGCCTTCGGAGAGGGCCTTACATTCGCTGGACGTTGCTCCTGCCTTGAAATTCTACGTGGCACATGCAAAGGAGTTTTGGAATACTTCTCAGTTGTTCATTATCTTTGGTCCTGTAAATCAGGGAAAGACCTTGTCGAAGGCTTCCATCTCCAGGTGGCTCTCCGGCTGCATCATGCACTGTCATCGACTGGCTAGCAGGCCGCTGCCAGGCCATTCAAGAGCCCTCTCCACCAGTGCCATCGCAGCTACGACAGCGTTTCTCTCTGGTGTGCCTCTGCTCGACATCTGCAGGGGTTCGACGTGAAGGTTCACGCACACCTTCATGAGGTTCTACTGCGTCGACAGGGATTCCAGGGAGGAGTCCTGAGTCGGCCAAGCAGTGCCGCGCAACCTGTTTGTTTGAGGTGAGTCTGTTCCAGAGGTGAGTATTTATTGCTTCTGTTGAGCCTTGCCACCTCCTGTTGTTGTTTATATGTACTGCTTTGTAATTGATATTCATGAGCATGTGAATCCATGCCAGACCCCATGCTGGAGAAGGTTAACGTTACTTACCTGCAATTATTATACTCCTACGTCCCGTCCCCTTTCCTCCATACTGCATGAGTATCCCTCGCTAGGGAATAGAGATGGAACCTTTTTAACCAGAAAAAACGTCTTCCCCTTTAAATTTAGAGCCGTGCGGGGTGGGGCCCTGGGAGCATGCGCTCCCCTGACTCCACCCACTGGCACCACACCTCAGTCTCCCTTTACACATCGACGGGAACAGGCTAATTTCACCAGCGCTCCTCAGTTTGGCTTCGGCCTTGTAATACCACGCGCTCTTCCCCGGATACGTTCATCTGTTTTTTTGTCTTCTTTTTATCAATCAGGTACTCGGTCCTGTGGCGCCACGCTCCACCCAGTTGCATGTCGACGTCAGCGGGCTTCAGCAGGGGTCCAGCCTGTGAGGGGCTCTTCCCTACCTCTGATCCCCATGTTCTATGCCTCCGCTGCCTTGGCCCCGAACACAGCTGGGAGGGCTGTACCGCGTGCAACGTGCTTACACTGCATGCTCTGAAGAACAGGCTAGCTGGGTGGAGGGAGTTCTTCGAGTAGTCACCTCCAGAGGACTTGAAGGACTTCGTCAGACATAAGTCAAGGCCGAAGGTAGGGCCGCTTTTTTCCATCACAACCCGCAAGGGTGACAAAGTCTCAGCTGCAGTGTACACAGAGCCTGACCTTTCTAGGCCTCATATGGGACACAAGCTCAGAGAGAGTTTTCCCCTCGGAGGACAAGATCATGGCCATAAGAGAGGGCCATGACTCACTTTCTCAGCTGAGAGGTGACCTTGCATTTATTAGGTATCATGGCAGCAGTCCTATTGGCTGTACCCCACACGAGACTCAGATGAGATTACAGCTGCACTTTGCAGCCTCATGGAATCCAGAGTGGGGCTCTCAAGCAGAGCTTGTCAGCATTCCTCCTCCTCTCCACCCGGACCTCAGATGGTGGTCCAGGGATTGCATCCTGCGGACGGGCAAGCACTTGCAGCAGGTGGCCCCGCAGGTCACATCACCACAGATTCCTCCTTGGAAGGCTGGGGGGCCATGCTGGAAAACCACAGTATCCATGGAGTCTGGTCCATTCAGGAGCAGGAGTCTCATATCAACTGGCTGGAGCTGAAAGCTATCTGGCTAGCTCTCAAAGTTTTCCTACAGCTCATTGGTGGCAAGGTCATCCTCATCCAGATGGCCAGCTCCACCAGCATGTACTATGTCAACAAGCAGGGTGGCACCAGGTCCCCTCCGCTTTGCAGCCTAGCGGTCAACATGTGGGAATGGGCCCTAGAGAACAACATTTATCTGACTGCCATCCGCCTCCCGGGGGAGTCCAACCTGGAAGCTGACAGGTTCAGCTGACTGGCAGCGCTCAATTAGGAATGGCCATTGAATGATCAGGCCCTGCTCAAGACCTTCAGCAGATGGGGGCATCCTCAGGTGGATCTTTTTACCCCCTGGACCAACAAGAAGTGCCACCAGTTTGCGTCCTGGCAGGGGCAGGGCGCCGGCTCCCTGGGCGACGCGTTCCTGATACAATGGAATGGCATGACAGCGTATGCATTCCCTCCCACACCGTTGGTCCACAGGGTGATCTGCAAGATAAGAGATCATGTCACCTCCGCATCATTCCGTGGTGGCCGGCGAGACCTTGGTTCTCGCAGCTCCTCAGCCGCTCGGACAGGCCGCTCATTCACCTGCTGCTGGGCCCAGCTCACCTTCTCTCGCAGCAGGGGGGCAGGGTCATCCACCCCCCATTCCACAGAAATTAGGCCTTGCAGCGTGGTTCCTGAGCAGGTCACACTGAAGCATCTGAGCCTGTCACAGGCTAACCTAGACATCATTCAGAGTGCTAGGAGCGAGTTGTTACGCTCAACTGGCTCCCACAGGGGCTTCGATCGGAACTGGACAGCTGCAGTCTCCACCAATGTGACGCGTAGTGCCGAGATGACGGACTGGACTGGCCCACCTAGCTTCGTTTGCTTGGCCCATAGGAATATTCTTCTGCAAATGGAGAAAGGGAATTAACCACCCGTGGAGCTGAGCGTTAACCCCCCCACTCTCTCTGTTCTCCCCACTGATCACCTTTGATGTCCCCTCTTATATTCTCACCTGATGGTTTGGAAAGATGAGCTCTCCATACTGCATTGAGCACAGGGGCACGTAGATAACCAGTTGCTTCACTGGCTTGAAGGAATTGATGAGTTCCAGAACAATATTGACTCTGAGATTCCCGGCAAGCTGCCGTAAGTATGCAGTTCGTAAGAGTTCAAATGCCTGACTTTCACTCTTGTCCGATTCCTTGCAGGTTGCAGCTTGACCCTAGCAATGAGTTCCTCGTGGCAACCGGTAATGTTCAGGTAAGGATTTGTATTATCCAACACAGTTCGATAAAATAATGTCAATATGTAGCCTGTTGCTTTCTCCCTTATTCAGGCGCTGAGAGAAAGTATGAAGTCTCGGGGAATAATGCCTCCGGCGGTAAAATCAGGTAAGTCTATTGTGGTGAGGAGGTTTCCCCTTGTTTGTCCCTTTGTTTCACCTTGCTGTCCTTTTGTTTCCCCTTAGGGGCCGAGGTTCGGCGAAGATGCAGTGGAAGCTGCGCCGACCTGTGAAGAGGATTAGTACCCCCGGTGGTAAAATCAGGTAAGTCTATGGGGGGTAACTAATATTGCCTCTGTGTATTCCCTTGGCTCACTTTGCTATTCTTGTCTTCCCCTTAGGTGCCGGAGTGCGGCGGGAACATGCAGGCGCATGCAGTGGAATGTGAAGATGCTGCGAAGGCCGGTGAGTTCAGCGCGGCGCAGCAGCTGGCAAGGCGACGTGCATAAAATAACTTCTTTCTTCCAGCTCGAAGGCGCGATGGATCGGGAATTCAGGTAAGGATCAAAGGTATTGCTCTTGTTCTAACCTTTTGTCCTTCTTTCTCCCTTTTTCTAGGAGCTCCAGACTCGAGGCGGGCGTGGGAGAAGACTGGATGCAGACTTGCAGGCAGGGTGAGCGTTACGCTGCTGGATGCAGAATAACGTGAAGCGTGTGCTGCTCTTCGGGCGTGGTTTAAATAGCCTCAAAAGTAGTCCCACGTGAGTATTCCTCCCCAGTCCCACCCGAGTAAAAAAATAGTCCCTAGGTAAAGTAGTCCCTTCCAAGCCTCTTTTGGCTTGGAGCTCTTGCAGCATGGTCTGCATCAGGTAAGTTTCCAGCATGGTCTGCATCAGGTAAGTTTTAATATATGAGCCTGGCGCCTATGGCACCAGGACTGACTCTCCATATGAGCCTGGCGCCATAGACGCCAGGACTGCACCCAAATAGCCCCTAGCAGGGGTTGTTGGGCTTGCTTGATGCCTGCTTCCGGGGTTGCTGGACTTGGTCTGGGTCCCCGGGGGTAGGCATCATAACACGAGGCTACTAGGAGCCAGTACCAGAGTAAATGGACTAGGTTCTGTCACTGGGCAGTCGCTAAGGAGATCGACCCCCTTACATTGGACGATGTGCTCTCCTTCTCTGCACACCTCGCTCAATCAGGGGTGTAAATTGACATATGCCGCACCTACTTGGCAGCCATAGGTACCTGCAGGAATTCGGAGGAGGAGGTCTTCTCCTCCGCCAATCCTGTGGTTAAACGACATCAGCCCATCAAGAAACACACTGTGTGGGATCTCAATGTAGTGTTGGGCGCCCTGGCGCACAAGCCTTTCGAACCAGTGGCATCCGCGGACATCAGACTGGTCACCTTTTAAGCAGCTCTCTCACCTCTGTTCGTAGAGTTAGCGAGTTCCAGGCACTGGTGGCTTTTGAACCATATATTACTTTTCACAAGGATAAGGTGTTCCTGAGAATGCACCCTGCATTCCTACCTAAAGTCGTCTCTTCTTTCCATCTAAATGAGGAGACAGTGTTACCTACATTTTTTTGCTTATCCTAAGGACGACGCTCAAAGGTTCTTGCACTGTCTGGATGTCAGCCGCACTCTGAAATTCTATCTGGACAGGACCAAGAGCTTCCTCAAGTCGGACGCTCTATTTGTCACCTTCGGGGGGGTCAAGCCCCGGGTATCAGGCATCCAAGGCCTCTATAGCAAGGTGGATGGTTTTGGCCATCAAGGAGGCCTATGAGGGGCAACACAAACCACTTTAAGCTAACATGCATGCCCACGATGTCAGAGCCAAGGCCACGGCTGCCACATTCCAGAGACGGGTCCATTGGCCACTCATCAGCAGGGCTGCCACCTGGGCCACCCCTTTGGCTTTCAGTAAGCACTACTGTTAGGGCGCTGGCTCTAAGTCAGATGTGACTTTTCGGACAGGCCGTTCTAAGGAACTTGTTTTCTTAAGGAGGGTCACCTCTCCACCCTGGGGCTACATCCAGTCTTAATCGCCCATGCAGTATGGAGGAAAGGGGACGGGACGTAGGAGTAATTAATGGTTTATCAGTGTAGTGACTAACATACTCCTAGTCCATAGTCCCTTTTCTTCCATACGTCCCTCCATCCTCCCCCCTAATAATACTGGTGTCATTAGGCAATGTTTATATTTTCGACGCGTCAATAGGGACTGAGGTGTGGTGCCAGTGGGCGGAGTTAGGGAAGCGCATGCTCTCAGGGCCACACATCTAAATGTAAAGAGGGAGAAGGTTTTTTCTGGTGAAGAAGGTTCCGTCTCCCGTCCCTAGCGAGGGACGCCCATGTGGTATGGAGGAAAGGGGACTATGGACTAGGAGTACGTCAATCACTACAGCGAGTAACTATTAATTTCTCCAGCATGGGTCTGGCATGGGTTCACATGTGAACCCTCTCTCCCCTCGGTGGCTCTTCTTGGTTAATACTGCCACTTTAAGTGCCAAATCTGAAGATGGCCCCCAGGGGTGGAGTTTAGGGAGAGGACTGTCATTGAATGGGTGCAGCATGACCCAGAGGAGGACAGGGATTGGTTTAGAGGAGAAATACAGTTTTAAAGTGAATGTGAAACTGATTTTTCTTTTACCGAGGATTCCCAGCCTGACTACGGGGGATATTCATGAGCATGTGAATCTATCCAGAACCATGCTGGAGAACAATAGTTACAGGTAAGTAACTTAAACCATATCTTCCACACTCTCTTCAGGATTGCACAAAGCAACTTCATCCGGTTCAAGGTTTTTTCCCCTCAAACTTGAGTTTTTCCTACAGTCAGGGGCTCTTTTTACAAGTCGCAGGTAAAGCCAGTCGCTGAAAGTATGTTATTTCAGTTTGATTTATGAGAAAGGACTTTAGCCATTTTACATTTTTTACACTGTATCCCTCAAATCTTTCTATTAGCGCTGTGTGTCTGAATGTGTCGAACGCTGCTATGATGTCTAGAAGTATGAGGGCAGATCGGTTGTTGTTCTCTGCATTTATTTTTAAGTCGTCCCATATTGATATGAGCGCTGACTCTGTTCCTCTCCTGGTTCTGATGCCTACTTGTGAGCAGTCGAGTAATCTGTTCATTTCTATGTTTTTGAGTAGAATATTTTCGAGGGGATTGGGTCCTCCGACGTATTCCATATCTATGACATGTAATCACCACAGCTGTGCTGCTTCGGAAACTTTTTTCGGCGTCTGCGTCGATGACGTCGATGCGCCGTCGTCGAGGACCTCCTCCGACGTCATCCGATGTGATAAGTAGGACGCACGACGCCCGTAGCCTCAGTTCCGTTTTTTCCGCGAACGTGTTGCTTCGTGAATCTCGGTTAACGCCTCGATTCTTTGGAGTTCTGTTCTTCTCGTTTCTTCGAACCTGTTCGTTTTTGTGAAAATCCTTCGTGTGAAGATGTCTTCAACTTCGTCTTCGACCCCGCGTCCGGGCTTCAAGAAGTGCAGGGAGTGTGGGTCCAAGATGTCGGTGACGGACTCGCACGACGCCTGCCTCTGGTGCCTCGGGGAGGCCCACGACAAGGATGACTGTATCGACTGTCAGTCGCTCACGTCCAAAGCCTTACGCGAACGTAAGAAGAAGTTGTCGGTAGGTCGGGTGTCCAAGCCCCGGAAGTAGAAGTCTACGGGGCTTTCGACGGATGATTCGAGGGGTGACTCTCCACGTCATCGTCGGAAGTCTCGTGGGTCTCCTTCTAGGAGTCGGTCTCGCCACTCCTCAGCCTCTTCGAGGCATTCTCGGAAGCGCCGACACCGGTCGTTTCCAGGTCCTCTTCGGAGGACTCTGCCTGGCACGTCGCTTACCCCACCAGCCGTGCGACGCCGGAGGAATGGGCTTCCTTCGGGAAGAAAATGCTGGCGATTCTTGAGTCGCAGCGTACTAAGCCGTCCGCCCCCCCGAGTGGGGTCGGTCGTGAGAGGTCGAGAGACACCGCTCGCAAGAGTGGTCGGCACGAGTCACGGGAGAGGTCCCGTTCGGACAAGGAGACTCGTTCTCGACGTACCCGTTCCAGGTCCCGGTCGTCGACGCGTTCGAGACCGTGTGCACCTGTGAGGTCTTCGAGGAAGACATCGACGTCTGAGGCGTCGAGGGCGTCGACAGGCTTTCTCGAGGCTCCGGCTCCGAGGAAGTCGTCGACGCTCAGGTCGTCGAAGGACACGCTCGGGGCTCCGGCTTCGAGGGCTGTGTCGATGCCGCCGATGCTGGCGGCGCTGCATCTGACGTCGACGCCGATTTCCTCGACGTCGACGCCGATCCTCTCGGCGCCGATGCCTGTTCTCTCGACGCCGGCGCCGATTCGCTCGACGCCATCGCCGCCTTTCGTGTCAGAGGTATCCCGTGGCACGGGAGAACCCCCTAGGAAGGCTCTGATTAAGAGCAAGCACTCTCGGGGGCCTTCTTTTCGCCACCTGGAATATATTTCAGAGGCGGATGAGGATTCTGATGGCCTGGTTCCTAGTCAGGTTCCAGATGAAATTGTCTCGGGCCATAGTCAGTTTGACGATTTGAGGCAGTCACTGCATGATGCCAGTGGACTGGACACCTCTCCGGAGGTGGAGTTTTGTAGGCCTGAGCCTGGCTCTCATGCCGATTCCTCGTACCGGCGCCTTATGGCTAGGGTTTCTGAGTACTTGGGATGGTCTGCTCCCCCAGGGGAGTTTGTGCAGGATGATCTAACGGACATCCTTGATGTTGGTCCCCCAACTGACCCGGTACTGCCGTTCCATATGGCTTTACAGAGAAGGGTGGCGGCGGCTTGGACTGCTCCGGAGAGTCTCCCGGCGGTGGGCAGATCCTTGTCGCGAAAATACCGTCCAGCCAGTAGCGACCCCTGCTACTTGACCAGGCACCCCACTCCGGAGAGTTTGGTGGTGCAGGCGGCCACGGCCCCGGCGAAGCAGGCGTCGTACCCTACCATCCCTCCTGATAGGGACGACAAACGTTTTGATGGCTGGGCGAAGAAAGTGTTTTCTTCTGGTGGTATGGCGCTTCAGGCGGCCAACTCCATTTGTGCCTTGTCTCGTTTCTCACACACTCTGTGGAACTGTGTTGCGTTAGCGGCTGAACATATTCCCGAAGGGGACGAACGGGATGGTTTCCTTGCTATGGTCCAGGATGGTAAGGATGCCATGTGTGAGTCCGTTCAGTCGGGTTTGGACTTAGCTGAATGTGTCAGTAGGTCCATGGCGGCGAGCACCATGATACGCAGGTTTGCGTAGTTGCGGAAGTCGGGGTTTGCTCCTGATGTGCAGTCCCGGCTCCTTAACATGCCCTTTGATGGTGAACACCTTTTTGGCAGCAAGGCTGACGAGAGCCTTGAGAGGTTGCAGACCTCAAAAGCTGCAGCGAAGTCGTTGGGCGCTGCAGTTCGCCAACCTCCGCCTTTTCGTCCTAGGGGACAGCAGTGGAGGGGTGGTTCCTTTCGCTATTACTCGTCCTTCGGTAAAGCGAGAGGAGCTGGCAGTCAAAGAGGCCAACGCAGGGGTACCAGAGGTGGACGACAGGGTACCCGTGGTGCCAAGGCCGCTCGGGCAGTTGCCTCTTTGCCCTCAGGTAACGCCGCAGCCGCTCCCACTCAGTCATGAGGCCATGTCCAATGGTTCGCCGGTTGGGGGAAGGCTGGCGCAGCATCTTGTAGAGTGGCAAGCCATTACTTCAGATGTGTGGGTTCTGGAGATCATAACCCACGGCTACTGTCTTCCCTTTCGGCACAGGCCTCGCGACAATCCACCGGGGAACCTCTCTTTGCAGAGTCCGGATCCGCTCCTTGCGCAGGAAATTCAAGCCCTGCTGGAGAAAGGCGCCATAGAACTGGTGCCTGTAGCAGAGAGGAACAAGGGATGGTATTCCCCTTATTTTTTGATTTCGAAGAAAGACGGGGGATTGAGACCCATCATGGACTTGCGCGGTTTGAACAAACTCCTCAGGAAGGACAAGTTCAAGATGGTTACTCTCTCTCAAGTCCTCCAGGCCCTTCAGCTTCAGGACTGGTTGGTGTCACTCGACCTCAAGGATGCTTACTTCCATGTGCCGATCCATCCCAAGCACAAGAAGTACCTGAGGTTCGCGGTTGGCGACTCGCACTTTCAGTTTCGGGTCCTGCCGTTCGGATTGACCTCCGCCCGAGAGTTTTCACCAAGCTCATGGTGGTGGTGGCAGCGCATCTCAGGCAAGGGGGGATTCACGTCTACCCCTACCTGGACGATTGGTTGATCAGGGGGAGCTCTCCCGAGCAAGTCCTGGATCATCTGTCCGTCACCTGCCACTCCCTTCACATGCTGGGCTTCTCCCTCAATTTAAAGAAGTCCCATTTGACGCCAACACAGCGGCTCCAGTACATCGGAGCAGTGCTCGACACTTCCCTGGGGCAGTGTTTTCCTCCCCAGGAGAGGGCTCTTCACATTCAGCAGATGGTGCACAAGTTTCAGCATGCCCAGACGCTCCAAGCTTTCGAGTTTTTGAGGTTGTTCGGCCTCATGCCATCCTGCATTCTTCTGGTGCCAGAGGCTCGCCTGCGGATGAGATCTTTGCAGTGGGCACTCAAGACGCAATGGTCGCAGTCCTCCGGCAGGATGTCGGACCCGGTTCAGGTGCCGCCCTCGGTCGCCCGGGACCTTCTGTGGTGGGCCGTCGAAGGCAACTTGATGAAGGGTGCTCCATTTTGGCATCCCTGGCCGGAGGTGACTATCGTGACGGGTGCATCCCTCACGGGATGGGGAGCTCATGCCAACGGGCTGACAGTCAGCGGTCGTGGGTCTCCGTCGGAGTCCAGACTCCATGTCAATCTGTTGGAGCTGAGGGCCGTCAGGCTAGCCCTGAAGGCTTTTCTGCCGACTGTGCGAGGAAAGAGTGTCCTGATCCTGACGGACAACACCGTGGCCATGCACTACCTCAACAAAAAGGGGGGGGGCAGGGTCACTTGCTCTGTGCAGGGAGACGATGCAGCTCTGGTTCTGGGCCATCCAGCAGGAAGTTTCGATCTCGGCAGTTCATCTGGCCGGAGACGAAAACGTGACGGCGGACGCTCTGAGCAGGCAGAGCACGATCTCTCACGAGTGGGAGTTGGCTCAGGAGATTCTCCTGGAGATCTTCGCCCTTTGGGGGACCCCTCAAGTGGATCTCTTCGCCTCCAGTGTCAACCGGAAGTGCGAAAGGTTTTGCTCGCGGGAATTTCCTCCAAAAGGAGCCTTAGGAGACGCGTTCGTGGTGGAGTGGTCATTCCCGCTGCTGTACGCGTTTCCTCCAGTCCCCGTCATCCCGCAAGTGCTGCGGAGGTTACGGAAGTTCGGTTCCCGGATGATCCTCATTGCTCCGGTGTGGGCTCGGAGGACGTGGTACCCGGACCTTCTCGACTTGTCCATCTGCCCTCCACGTCGTCTTCCCTACCGAGACGATCTGCTCTCATGGGAGGGGGTTCAGGTTCTCCATCCAGAGGTCAGATCCCTCTACCTTCACGCTTGGCTTCTGAAAGGTTGAGGTATAAGGATTGGGACCTCCCTGAAGACGTGATGGAGGTGTTGCTTTCGGCCCGAAGGCCAGCAACAAAGTCTCTGTACCGTTGCCGTTGGCGTAAGTTCTGCGACTGGTGCAGAATGTGGATCCTTTTGCATGTGACATCCCCATGGTTCTGTCCTTTTTACTTTCTTTGGCCCACAGGGGCCTGCAAGTGGGTACCATTAAAGGTTACCTAGCGGCGCTGTCCATCTTTAAGCGCTCGTCTGAAGAGTGTTCTTACTTTAAAATCCCTTTAATTTCACAGTTTCTGAAAGGGCTCACTAATGTGTTCCCTGTCACCTTTCCTGGTGCCCGGTTGGGATTTAAACCTTGTTCTTAAGTTTATTATGGGTGCTCCGTTTGAACCTTTACATTCTTGACCTTTGAGGCTGTTAACTCTGAAAATTGTGTTTTTAGTTGCGGTTTCTTCCGCTCGCAGAGTGAGTGACTTACAGGCACTTTCAGTTAAGCCACCCTTCACTGTATTTCACAAGGACAGGGTTGTCCTTAGAGTTGGTCCTTCTTTTCTTCCGAAGGTAGTGACGGAATTTCATTTGGCCCAGAAGGTTGTTCTTCCGGCATTCTATCCTCCTCTGCATCCTGGTAAGGAAGAGGAGAGGCTCCATAGGCTTGATCCTAGGAGAGCTTTAAGCTTTTATGTTTCACGCATTTCCCGGGTCAGAGTGGACGATCAACTCTTTATTGGTTACGCTGGAAAGCGTTTGGGGCAAGCTGTGACGAAACAGACTTTGTCTCACTGGATTATTTTGGCCATCTCGGCGTGTTACCGCTTGGCGGGTAAGGACCCACCGGCTGGCTTGCGGGCCCATTCTACCAGGGGTATGGCTGCATCTACTGCCCTGCAGAGGGGTGTTCCTATTTGCAACATCTGTGATGCAGCCACCTGGGCTTCAGTACATAAATTTGTACGTCACTATTCCCTCGATTCCATCCGAGCACAGGATCTGTCCTTTGTCAAGGCGGTCCTTTGCTCTGCTATTTGATTGGCTATTCTAAATTTTGATTCTAAATTCTTTCCCTCCTCCTTGCTCTGGTACTGCTTTGGGAGTCTGTCATAGATATGGAATACGTCGGAGGACCCAATCCCCTCGAAGAACAAGTTACTTTCTTACCTGGTAACGTTCTTTCGATGGGATGCTCCGACGACGTATTCCATATCGCTCCCGCCCCGCTGCAGAATTTATTTTGCGATTGCAGCTTACGTTCCGCAAGGCTTTGTGTCTGACTGGCAGTTGACTAATGTCACACGTTCTGGGGGAAAAAACTACAACTGAGGCTACGGGCGTCATGCGTCCTACTTATCACATCGGATGACGTCGGAGGAGGTCCTCGACGACGGCGCATCGACGTCATCGACGCAGAACGCAGACGCCGAAAAAAGTTTCCGAAGCAGCACAGCTGTGGTGATTACATGTCATAGATATGGAATACGTCATCGGACCATCCCATCGAAAGAACGTTACCAGGTAAGAAAGTAACTTGTTCTTATACATGGTTATCCAATATTTTTGATAGGTATGGCAGGTTGGATTTTGGTTTGAACTTTCTGGATCTTCTGAGCCTTTTGTTTAGTTTTTAATGAGAGGTTTGATGTACGCTGATTTGAATGATTTCTGTACCGTTCCTGTGTTCGGTGATAAGTTCATCATAAATCGGAAGTGTGATGACGGGGTGATGTGTTTGATGATTTCTCCCTAGATGCTCAGGGGTTGGGGGGGGGGGGTATGAGTCGCTAGGGTATTGGGCGAGGTTGGTTTCCTTTATTAGTGCAGACAATGCTTCTTCTTCTATTGGTTCGAATCAGATGCGTCTTGCTGTGATTGGTGGGTCACTTGTTGGTGGTGATTTGGTGGTTGAGTTTATATTTGCACTGCTTCAATGGTTTTTAGAATTGTTCCGATTTTTGTTTGAAAGTAGTTGCTGATGATGTTGGATTGGATAGTGTTTGTGACAGGATGGCGCCTTTGTTGCAGGATGTGGGGTTTTAAATTTCTTTTATTCCTTTTGTGGGTTAGTTGCCGATACAATCCTTGTGGCGTAGTATGTTTTTTTTTGCTTTGAGGACTGCTGATTTGTATATTCTGAGTTGTCTTTGGTATTTTATTTTGTCTGATTGATTGTAGTGGTTTCTCCATATTTTTTCAATTTTTTGGTTGTTTTAGTTGTCTCTGCTCTTCAGTGAACCATCTTGCTTCTGTCTTTTTTACTGTAGCTTTAAAGGGTTTTGTGGGAGCTATATGATCGAAGGCCTTGGTGAACCAGGTTTTCAGTATTTTTTCGCTGAGCCTGGGGTCAATCTGTTCAACTCGTCTGTGTTTCATTGAGTCAATTCCAGTAGTTCTGCTAAGGATTCCAGGTCCAGGGTTTTCCAGTTTCTATTCTGTGTGGTGTGTAATATTATGTTATTTGTCAATAACTGTGCTTGAAGTTTGATGAAGAAAGGTATCGGGTGGTGATCACTCCATGCCATTGGTATTGGTATGGTGGATGCACAGAGTCCTTCTCTGCAGAGGAATGCATTCAAGGTGTGTCCGGTGTTGTGGGTGTTGTGGGTGGATCCGTTTATTATTTGCTTGAAGTGAAGTGTTACTAGGAGGTTGCACAACGAGTTGGGTGTGGTTTAATTCTCTCTCTTTCAAACTAGATGGGAGACCAGGACGATGTCATGGTAGACAGAAAGGTTGGTAATGGCATCAGTGAGTTGTGTTTCATAGTTTGGGTTGTAGGATGGTGTTCTGTAGATCAGGAGGAATACTATGTTAGCTTGTTCATTGGGTTTTATCTTGACAACGAGGGATTCACAGTTGTCTATGTTGGTTGAGGGTAGTGGTATGGCGCAGATGTGTTCTTTGTGTGCGATTGCGGTTCTGCCTGCTCTTTGGTTTTCTCTGTTGGCGTGTATTAATTTGAACTTGTCCGGTATCGCATCATGTGCTATACTCGTGTAGTTGTCCGATATCCACATTTCAGTGAGGAATAATGTGTCTGTGCCTCCCTCACTTAGGGGGTCTTATATTTCTGTTTTAGGTTTAACCATGATTCTTACTTTGAGTAGGCTGCAGTGTAAGTTGTCAATTTTCCTCTGTGATTTGTTGTCTATTCCTACGTGTTTCCGAACTGGTGTGTTGGTTGGGTTTCCATTGCTGGGGATTTTCTCCTGGATGGGGTTATTTGCAGAGGTTGTTATTGGGTGTTCTGTCTCTTTGTTGAATAGTCCAATTAGGGTTCTTGCGGGGTTGCTTAGTTTTGGTTCATGACCGACATCGAGACATTGCTAAAACAAGACTGCTCATGTCATTAGAAGATGCCCAAGAGCCATGAGAACGACAAATACTGGAGCAATTGAATATATTTCCAAATAATATGCACATGCCGGAACTCAAAAACAAATCTGAATTTGTTCCTGCTACAACACAAGGCAGCCTGTTTGACACCTTCCATTCGGCAGATGTGCTCGATATACAAAAATACTCACAAGATTCCAGCTAAGAGCAAGAAAAGATTTAACAACATTTAAAAAAAAACATTTTATTAAATTCCAACAAACAATACAAACCAAACAGGCAGTGCATATGTCAACAGATCCGTTATACATTGTTTACTTCAAGTCACTGCTTCCCCTATCCCACCCCCCATTTCGAGCCTAGCACTTTACACATTCCGTATCTGCGTCCTGTGGCAGGGTCTCTCCTTCCATGGGTTCAGCTGGGTCTCGGATTGACCCAAAAAGCTCTGCTATCAATAATTTCCAGGCCATCAGGGACTCTGTCTCCTCCTCCCCCCCAGCATTGCTCGCTTCTTGCCATACTATTGTTTCTGCCTCCGCCCATTTATGCAAATCTTTCCACCACACCTCCACCCTCGGTCTATGGCATGTCTTCCACCCCATGGCGATTCTTCTCTTAGCCAGCACCTATGCCAGATCTTTCAGTTTGCTCACATGCTTTAGCTTCTGTGATCTTGGGAACCCACCCAACAAACAAGCCCACACCGTGTCCACTACAATCTTGACCCCCTTCTCTGCCAGTTTCCGCTCCACGTCGCTCCAAAAACGTTCAATGACCGGGCATGACCAGAACATATGCACCATGCCCGCATTCTCCTCATCACACTTGGGGCATGCCTGCCGTCCTACATTCTCAAACCTCGATATCCTTTGGGGTGTCATGTATGCCCTGTGCGTGACATACAGTTGTATCTGTTTCAGTCTCGCATTTCTAGATACCTTCTTATGATACCCCTGAGCCCGTTCCCACATTCCATCCTCCATCGGGGCTCCTACTTCTGTTTCCCAATCTAATCTCAGCTGTGTGACCTCCTTCCCCACTCTGAGCATCAACATCTCATATAATCTGGGTATCGCATGTCCCCCTTTCGCTATGTCCTAAATTATGTGTATGGTGGCATCTGGTTCTTCCTTCAATACAGTTTCGGGCCATATGTTTTTGATTTTCTGCACCATTCTATGATATGTAATATACTGTCCCGCATGCAACCCAGTTTCATCCCGCAGCCCCTCAAAGGTGTTAATAGAACCCTCCTGCCAATGATCACCCATTGTTGCTAGCCCAACCGGTTCCCAGAGGTTCCTAATTATCTTCCTCAGCTGTTCATCCGCCCCTGTTAGTGCAACCAGTGGTACCTGCGGGGAGCATGGAGATGGGTTCTCCATCATCTGACATGCTTTGCGCCACAACTTCCACCCCAGCATCATCATCCTGGGGCGCCCTTTCATTTCTGCCTTGGGTACCCACATCATCTCTTTCAAGTAAAAAGGTGTGCAATCTTGCCCAAACAGTCTGGATTCAGAGGTCTCTTCATCCGAGAGCCATTTGGCAACATACTGCAGTTGGCTTGCCATATAATAAACCTCATAGTTAGGCAGTTCTATCCCCCCTCTTTCATAGAAATTCAGTAGCTTCCATAGTGCCACTCTGTTCCGCGTGCCATGCCACAGGAAATCCCTGCACATACCGTTCAGTTTGATGAAGAACTTCTTGGGTATCAGATGTGGTATGTTCCCAAAGTAGTGCAGGAGCCTAGGCAATACCACCATCTTGAGCATTGCTCCCCGCCCCATCATTGCTAAGGGTAACCTCACCCAAAATCGCATGTAATTCTCAATTTTTTTAATGGCCACCTCCGTGTTGCACCTATGCTCCTCTTCTACTGTGTGGTATATGTCTATCCGTAAGTACGGAAATGTTCTGACCGCCCATGGCACCTGCAGTACAGGTAACCGCTCCACCGGGATCCCCTTGTACCCACCTAGTGGGAACATGCTCGACTTCTGGGGGTTCACCGCTATACCAGAAAACCCTGCATATCTCTCCATTACCTCTAGAATATATTGGAGATTTTCTTCCGGGTGCCTCAAGTACAGCAGCATGTCATCTGCGTATAGGGAGATCAGATGTCGTTCCCCTTTCACCTCAATGCCTATGGTATCATATTGTTGTCTCAGGTATATTGCCAGAAGTTCCAGGGCCAATATGTAAAGCATTGGAGACCACGGACAACCCTGTCTGGTGCCCCGTCTAAACTGCCACCTTTCCGATATCACCAATCCTGTCTTAACTCTAGCCAGCGGCTCTCTATACAGTATTTCTGCCCACTGTACATATCCAGGGCCGCCATCAGCCATGGCCACTTGACCGAATTGAAGGCCTTTATTGCATCCAAAGACACAATTGCCATTTCACCTGCATTTTCACTACCACTCTCATTAATTCGTTGCAGCCATCTGTGGTTATTAGAGATGTTCCTATTTGGGACATAACCCGTCTGATCAAGGTGTATTAATCTACCGCTAACTCAGCTGTGCCCAGGCTTATTAGGTTTAGGAAGCAGTATTATGATCGCTTCTCTCAGTGACTCTGGCAAACTACCCGTCTCAAACACTTCGTTCAACATTTCTAACAGTGGGGGGAGAACCTCTTCCATGTATACTTTATAAAATTTGCTTTGGAGTCCATCCGCCCCTGGAGTCTTGTTAGTAGGTAACTGTCTCACCCCTCCCCCAGTTCTTCTAGGGTAATTGGTGTATCTAACTCTTCTTTTTCCTCCACACTTATCTTTGGCAGCCCTATATCCTCCAATGTTTCTATTATCCTAGCTCGACTGCTCTTACCAACGTCTCCATATAATATCTTATAATAGTCTGCAAACTCTTGGTTAACTTCCTCTTGGGTATCCGCTACACTACCGTCTTCCCTTGTTATGGTCCTGATCGTGACTCTGGGGGTTTCGCTCTTATATACCCACGCCAAGAGTCGTCCTGTTTTATCCCCACCCGCATGCTGTCTTTCTACATATTTTTTATAATTGAGGTTACACAGTCTATCCCAGTGCTCCGCGCATTTCTGCTGTAGCATGAGTATCAGTTCTAATTTCTCTTTAGAGCCATCTTCGCCCCTTAAAGCCTCTTCCAGTTTCTCCTCCATTTCTCGTAGGTCAGCTAAAATCCCACCTTGTAGTCCTTTAGATTTTGCTATGGCTATCCCTCTCATCACGACTTTAAAGGCCTCCCACAGTTTTCCTGTCGAATCTACACTCCCAGTATTCGTCTCGAAAAAGTTTACAATCTCCTCCCTCATGTCTTCCCTAAAAAAGGGGTCTCTCAGTGCCTCCGCTCACAGGCGCTATGTCGGAATTCTCGCTCTCGGGGGGCAATATTGCCATCAGAGAATCAGAGGCGAGTGGTCCGAAAGAACCCTTGCTTTATATTCTATTTGTGTTATCTCCGCTAACACTTCAGGTGTAGTAAAGACGTAGTCCAACCTCGTGTGTAGCTGCTGCGGGGCAGAATAATGCGAATACTGCCTATCCAGGGTGTGTCTTATCTCCATGCGTCCTCTAGACCAAAGTCACTCAACAATGTCTGCAGCGCTTTAGCAGCAGGCGAGGGTCTGTCCATCTTCCCATCCGATCTATCCACCCTTGGGTTAAGTACGCAATTAAAGTCCCCTCCCCAAATCACTGCGCTCCCCACACACGTGCTCAGATTAGTACACAATGTTCTAATGTACGCCGCTGTGTTCTGATTAGGGGCGTACATATTTACTATGCTTATCTCCCTATTTTCCACCAGTCCCCTCAATACAACCATCCTCCCATCTGTCTCAGCCACCTCTTGCAACCGTTGGAATGGGACATGTGGTGCCACCCAAATAAGCACTCCCCTGGCATAGGCAGAATATGATGAACTCACCATCACCCCCTTCCACTTCCTAGCAATCGTATCTGTTTTCTCCCGTGTCAGGTGAGTCTCTTGTAGCAGTGCAATGACTATTTTTTGCCTGCGCAGGTACGACATGACCTTATTTCTCTTTAGGTAACTATTTAGCCCCCTTACATTCCATGTTACTATTTTAAGGTCCCCCATGGCTTCTCCAAGTTCCTTCCCACCTCCCACAGGCACAGTCCAAATCTAAGTTCCATTCCCTTCTGCATAGGCTCGTTCCCCGGTTCAAACTCCCCTTAACCAAAAACACCCCAAACTCCCCGTACCCCTCCCCTCCCACCTCCCATCCCATCCCCAACATAACCCCTCGCAACTGTTGCCCAGCTCCATCCCTGGATCTCCGGCTCCCCCGCATCTAGCTCTTTCTGGCAATCACCTGTACTCGAAGCTCCGCAGGGTGAGGTTGCCCTATTGGATAACCTACTACTGCTACCACTATTGCTCGGGGGTAGGGTGCTTACGTCCCGCTTCTCCTGTTTATTTTAGTTCACACGCACATTGCTACTCAGCTTACGTATTTATACGAACTGCTATATTCCAGTCCCTTTAGTTCGACACAATCAGAGGCATCACCGCCAAATATCAGCTTTACTCGGTCACACCCATTTTTCCCCCTACTCTCTATCATAGTCTCTGCTGGGGTACCCGCACTGCGTCATACCAATATACATACAATATCCCAATCACTTATCGTGTTCTTCTTGAGTCTGCTTCGTGTCTCGTTCCGGGCAACCCTGAAGGTCTTGCCAAGTCGTTGCTTCTTCCGGAGTGTGAAAAAAGTACATCCTGCTTTTGTGCATCACTTTCAACTTTGCCGGGTATAGGAGCATATATTTGATTCCGGACGCACGTAACCTCCTTTTGATTGCCACATAGCTATACCGTTGTCTCTGGACCAACATTGTATAGTCGGGATACGCTGTGATGGTGCTCGAAGCCCTTTCAATCGTTCCCCTAGTATTCCAGAATCTTCTTGCGATCTTTATAGTTCAGTATCTTGGCGATTATCGCCCGGGGAGAGCCCCATGCTTCGGCCTCCTCATGAGGGCTCTGTGTGCCCGCTCCACTGCATATCCCTGCGAGAGTTTTTCAGCTCCTATTCCTTGTAAGATAAGGTTCTCAACGTAGTCTGTAGGGTCCTGTCTTTCCTCCCCCTCTGACAGGCCAACCACGCAGATATTGTTCCTTCTCGCCCTCCCTTCCGCCTCCTCCGCACGATTCTCCAGGTTAGCCACCTATTGCTTCAGTACGTGGATCTCCTTTGCATTGTTGGTGCTGGTGTCCGTTTTGATTTTCACCGCACTCTCCAGGCTGCTCGTTCTTTCTGCCAACGCCCTAACATCTTGTCGCAGCAGGGTGACTTCTATGCCTACTGCGTCTATTTTGGCCTCCAGGGAAGTGCGCAGATCCGCCTTCGCTGTCCCCCATGAGTCTCTCAGCTCCGTAACGGCCGCTAATATCTGGTGATTTTCAGTCACCACGGTGCTTTCCGCTGGTGCTGTCGCGCCTTTGGGAGCTGTGGTCGTAGGAGATTGCTGCGTTTTTGCGAATGCTTCCATTGTGGATTGTTTGTCCTTGTTCTTGCTAGCGGCCCCTCTTCCTGTCATCTCGCAGCCTCAGTTATGTATTTGGGGCTGCTTTAGTCTCCAGTGTATCAATCCTGTTCTTCTGTTTTGATCTGGCACCAGCGTATCGCTCCAGATCCGGGGCAATTATCTCAGAGGAGTCCCGGTATAGGCTTGTGTTTGTGGGGCTGTTTCATCGAGTGGGTTGTGTCCTCCCACGTTTCAGATTGCCTTACTGCATCTTGGGAATTGCTCTTCCCCAATATCGTGATCCCCCAGCTTTTGGGCTCTGTACACTCCTTTCATCACTGCGTGTATCCGCATCTGTCACTCTCATAACCTCATCAGCTTAGGCCCACTCCTTATACTGTGCCTTACTATGGCAGCCTCCACTTTCTGACTCCCCCACTCCTTGGGGTCGTCTGCTTATCCTCCGCCCAACAGAGTGCCCACTGCTCCCAATATCGCACTCCTGTTGCCTTTAGGTGCACAGGGTCACTACCATCCTTACCAGCCCATTGGTATGTTGGTGTGTTCTCTAGTAGCCGTTGCCACAAAGTGTGCGTTTCCCTAATGAGCAGCTGGGTATGTTATTAAAGA
This sequence comes from Ambystoma mexicanum, assembly GCF_040938575.1. Classification (NCBI taxonomy): domain Eukaryota; kingdom Metazoa; phylum Chordata; class Amphibia; order Caudata; family Ambystomatidae; genus Ambystoma; species Ambystoma mexicanum. The sequence continues at coordinate 412,683,953 of NC_090927.1, forward strand.
GCAGCCGTCTTTTGTGCCAGCTGATCTGTCTGCTGGAGTCTCAGTACTGTATCTTCTAGCTCGATTCCCACGCGCTTTCATCCACTGCGCGGCCATCCCGAACTCCTCGTTACAATTGTTGCAATGCGCTGCTGCAGCGCACCCGCCGCCTCCGCTACAACGTATCTGTCAATACTGGTACGCGGCCGCTGTTCGCCGCACGGGGGAAGCGTTCGGGTGGCCGCTTCTATTATCCTTTGTCTCGTAGCGCCCGGCCACTTCAGCTTGCACAATCCGCTCCCCACGGTGGAGCGGCTACTGTAACTCCTCGATACTCTGCCGTAGGCTTGCCGCACCCCTCCACTCAACGCGAGCCGATGCTGCAGCAGGAGTATGCTTTGTTGGGCATTCCGCCTGGAGCCAGATCCTCGCTCACTGCGCTCAGCCCCGTTCTGTGATTGCAGTGGACGGGGGTCTCAATTCCTTTGTTGTCCGCCATTTTGTGGGACTCCCAGCCCATCCATGTCCCGCACATGAAAGTCTATATTTTCGGCATGCTTATGCCGACAAGCTCGTAGTTTGATGGTGTCGTAGGGCGCACGTTCCGAAGTATTTGCAGATGTTTCCAGGGACTTTGAAGTCAAGTAAAGTGCATTATCATTGATCGCCGTCGGATCGTCCGGAGCTGCTGTACCAGAGCACGTCCTACTCCATGGCTGGTTAGCCACGCCCCCCAAAAGATTTAACAACATTAATGCAGGCGAGAGGTTAGCGCTAAAGAAACTCTGTGATGACAACATGATTATCATTAAGGAAGCAGATAAAGGGGGCAACATAGCCATACTCCACAAAACAACTATGTCAGTATGGGTATTCACCACCTAAAAACATCAGAATGTTATGAAGAACTTGTAGTAAATTCAGTAGCAGAGGTCACAGCACATGCCAAGAATACGCATTAACAAATGGTACAAACCGGGGCATCTTATTGACAATGACAAGTCTTTTCTCACAGGGCAACGTAGGATAGCACAGGGGCAACGTGCTGGTCTTGGAAGCAAGACCACAGAGTGCAACAGAGGTTTGAAACCCGGATCCGCGCTTAGAAACAAAACTCAAGTATGGTATTAGGCATGTTTTTAAAAAAAAAAAAACAAATGAATAAATAAACATGCTGTGATTCCGGTCATATATTTCTTACTGAACGTACACAAAGCCTTTGAGGATCTGCCAGAGGTCAGACCTATTGTGAGTGGTATAGGGTCGACAACTGTCAGACCTATTGTGAGTGGTATAGGGTCGACAACTGAATATCTTTCCCAGTATATAGATACCCCCATCAAAAGTAATGTATTAGGACTTACCGTCCTATATCAAGGCACGTGTTAAGGGTTCTGAATGACTTCACTTGGTGCAAGGACTAAATGTTTGTCACGTTGGATGTAATAGTGTTACACGTCAATTGCATACAATTTGGCTCTAAACACACTTTATTACACTTATGAAAATACATCAGCATCTTATATGATCCATCTAGAAATGCTTAATGAGATGCTCATATTCACGATCAAGAGCAATATTTTCAACTTCAATGATGTGTTCTACAGGTATATCAAGGGAGTGGGTGCCAAATATTCACCTACTCTGGCCAGTCTCTTTATGGGCCAATTCGAACATACTCACACACTCGGAAACAATGATTACATCTCTGTGGTATTATGGCACAGGAACATTGACAATATCAATATCTCATGATACCGATCACATTGCCTTTTGCATAATATGGGATATAGCTAGGTCTGTCTCCTCCAATGGTATTTATAGTTCCTCCATTCAAATTGAATTAGTCTACTTACCATTTTCATCTCAAATTCACCTACATTCTAATGTTCTAATAGGCACTGCCTCAAAGATCTCCTCCTCACTCATATTAATTATTTACAGATAAACTCATGCATTTACATCACATGGAACCAAGCATACACGAGGAATATCCATATTCTCGGTTTTGAAAAGCTCTAGGCATAGACGCACAAGCCCAACGATCACACATTGGCATTGCACCCACAAGATTGGGACACACTTCACCCACCCACCTGGTAAAACCAATTGGTTTTGGAAGCGATTCTGATCTAATACATTTTTGCATTTTTAACACAACTATTGATCACCTATTATATCATGGCAATAACGCAAGCAAGTACTAATAATTAAATGCATACGCTAATATGTTTACATAACGAAATGCCAGTATCATGATGTCACACACATTACGTGTGCATGGATTAATCAACACCACCAAGTGAACAGGGTATATTCTCGCCTAGAAACACTTGTGTACAGGTGCGTTATAAATGCCTTATATATCATATACTCCTCCCCCACAGGATATCGGAATTAATTTCACAACCTTCGAGACCCCCTACAAGCAGGTTTCCGCTCCTGTCTGCTCGAATGAATGTGTCCAACTTCATCGCCTCTGCTCAACCTATCCTCTATCCTAATTCTTGTTGACATGTCTGCTGCCTTTGACACAGTCGATCGTTCTGATCACCTTAATACTCTTTCTTATTGGGATTCGCGATCAAGCCTTTGCCTTCATTGAATCCTACCTTGCACCTCACCAATTCTCTGTCTAGTAGAGCAACAACACCTCTCATCTCACTCCTCTAACTGTTGGTGTTCCACAATGCTCTGTCATTAGTCCACTCCTCTTTACACTCTACACTTCTGCTCTTGGGGCACTAATCTCCTCCTTTTGGTTCTCGTACCAGCTCTTTGTGGACAACACCCAAATCATCTCCTTTCCTGAACTCTCCTCTGACCCCTCTATCACAATTTCCAACTGTGTTTCTGCCATTAATTATTGGATGGCTTTGCACTCTCTGATGTTAAGCTCTGCCAAAACAGAGGTGGTACTCTTCCTCCCTGCCAAAAGCTCTGTCATCTCTTCCTCTGTCTATCCAGTTCCCACCGGACACTCTCCCCTACTTTTCTTCAGCTAGAAACCTCAGCGTCATCTGTGACCCTTCTCACACCTTCTCTACTTTCATCTCCAAAACTGGAACAGCAGCTCACCTCAACCTCCTAAATATTAGGAAAATCAGGCACCTCCTTCCTTTCAACACAGCCAGGCATCTCTTAATCACTATTGTCTTCTCTAAACTGGACTACAGTGCCATCATCCTCTTTGCTCTCCCCAACTATGCTTTCTGTCCTCTCAACAAGATCCTTAACTTCTCTACCAGGACTCTTTGAACTCCCTCGCTTCACACCTACTTCCTTGTACCGTCACCAGGCTTGATGGTTGATGATGCAAAACAGGGCCAGATTTAAATCTCTTCTCCTGGTTCACAAATCTATTCATGGTAAGGCACCTTTGTATCTATCCTCCTCTATCCAACTCTATAAGCCTCCTTGTAATCTCTGCTCTGCCTCCTTGCCTACCCTTGTGGCTCCTCAACCTGCCTGTGCTCCCTCTCGCTTCCACTCTTTCGCCAGCATGGGGTCTAGCATGGATTCACATGCTCATGAATATTCCCCGTCGCCAGGCTGGGAATCCTCGGTAAAATAAATAACAGCTTCACTTACACTTAAAAACTGCATTTCTCCTCCAAACCAATCACTGTCCTCTGGGTCATACTGCCCCCATCCAATGACAGTCCTCTCCCTAAGCTCCACCCCTGGTGGCCATCTTCAGATTTGGTAAGCATGTAAAGTGGCAGTATGAAGCAAAAAGAGCCACAGAGGGGAAAGTGTGAGGGTTCGCATGTGAATCCATGCCAGACGCATGCTTGGAGAACAATAGTTACAGGTAAGTAACTTAAACCTTCTCCAGCATGGGGTCTGGCATGAATTCACATGCTCATGAATAACGATTACACAGCAGTGCACATACACAACCACGGGAGGTGGCAAGGATCAACAGAAGCAGTAAACACACTTCTGGAACAGACTCACCTCAAACAAACAGGTTGCGTAGCATGGCTTGGCTGACTCGGAACTCCTCCCAGGAATCCCTGACGACGCAGTAGAACCTCGTGAAGGTGTGCGTGGACATCCAGGTCGCAGCCCTGCAGATGTCGAGCAGGGGCACACCAGAGAGAAATGCCATTGTTGCTGCAATGGCTCTGGTGGATTGGGCTCTCGGCCGGCCTGGCAGCGGCCTGTTAGCTAGTTAAAGAAAGTGCATGATGCAGCCGCAGAGCCACCTGCAGATGGAAACCTTCGACAGGGCCTTTCCTTGATTTACAGGTCTAAAGTTGACGAACAACTGAGAAGTCTTCCGAAAATGTGTTCCTACGTGCCACGTAAAACTTAGAATGTATCCGTTTCATCCTTTTGGCAAGTGTGAAGTCGATTGTCAGAAAAACAGATATAATGCCAAATGGTAAAAAAAAGGTATGCACTGACCATTTAACCCCGTGTGAGTACCTTGTAGCAAGCCAGAGATGTGATCTAGCTGTTTAACTTGATGACTCTGGAACTAAAAATCTGAAATTCCTGTCCTGGTTTCGCCACTAACCAGGTTAATTATATATTTTTATGGTGCTAACCTAGTTTGGGAGCAACAGAGCACTCTACATGTCATAGAGCAAAACATTGATTGCAATAATTTAACAAGCGTAAACATTAGTAATAATCATTACAGTCTGATGTACAGACGAGGCTGTGCACAAGATAGCCAGGTTCTAGGTTACACCAAGGTGTTGTTGGAAGAGACAAGTCTTCAGTTCTTTCCAAAACTGAAGGAGACTTGGAGCAGTCCTGATTGCCAACCAAGGTCGTTCTAGAGGAGCGAAGTGCAGCATGAGGAGGACTGTTTCCTAGTTAATTTTGGATATTAGGTTGCTTGTGCCACCTAATAGCCACTATATCACTGTATGGGATCGCAAGCAGATTTTGACTTTCAGAAGTCCAGACCTTGGTTCAGGATTTCCTTTTTTCTATTTTCGGGAAAATATTGTCGTTAATGCGGGGCTAACCCTGGAAGATTTTACAGTGTCTGTATTGCATCCGAAAACATTTGCAAGAAAAATTGGTCTTATAAAAGACTCCATTTCTTTTCTAAGAGTTATTGTTAGTGTCAAGTTAGCCTTATTATCTAATACATGCTGTTGAATGTTTATTAGGCGAGAGCTTCTGTGAATAGCAGAACAAAATATGAAACCATTACTAAATGACCAAAAGCACAGATTTACGTTGTAGATTATCTTGACCGGCCAAGTGAAAATATCTAACAATATGTTTACCACTGATAGGGAATTATAAAATAGGTACAGGCCTTGGTGATGCAGTTTACTTAATGTATGGTGGCTGTCTCCTATCCGTGTGTCCATGTGCTTTTCAGTGTTGTGTGTTGTTACTTACCTCCCAATGTTGTATGTTGCATACATTTGCAGGCTGAAACTAAAGCTGCTACTAGGCCATCTGCTGACTTGTTGCATCGGACCACATCTTCCACTATGAAAGTGTTGACTAATACAACCATGACAACTAAAGCTGTCTTGCATGCTGTGAGTGATGGACAGTGGTGGAAGAAGTCATTGACCTACCTTCGGCCCTTACAAGTAAGAAGTACTAGGAAGTTCTTTTCACCCCTGTCAAGAACAAAAGCCAAATGTCTTACTCTAATTTGTCCAAGTCTTGTAAAATGTGTGCACCTTTTTCTTCTTAAAGAAAAAAGATATTTACATATTACCACAATGTAAAAATGTAGTAAGTCCCAAAAATATTTGCTCTGTAATATCATTGCTAAACTAGCTCTATCAATATTTGCCGTTTTTAATTTCAATTTCACTTGTGAGAGAAACGTTTCACTAGGGCATTCCTCTCTGCTTGTTTTTTTTCCCCCTGCTTTTCCCTTCTTGCAGTAATTGCCTCCTTAGCACTGCATGACCTTCAAGGCAGCTCAAAGATAATCAAAGATAATCACACAGACCTGTATTTCATCAAATGTTTTATTGAACAAAATTAAGCAAAGTATTCTGGCACAATGTATACTGTTTGCTAAGTAAAACATGTAGAAATTGACTTTTTTTGGATTTAATCCCAACCTATTTTTGTCAAACCTGTAGCAACAGCGTTATGCATTATACTTATTTTTTTTTTAAACTCTTTTTATTAGTGGTCACAAAAGATACACAGCACTTGTAGCATCATTTTCATAATTTGCAGCGATTATATGACATATATCTCATTTAAACATTAAAGATTACAAAGTCTCTTTGTCATCAGAAATCATGTTGCATAGGTACATTCTGAAGGGGCCCCATATGTCTTTGGGCCTACTTGCAGTTGGCCGGGTCAGAACAAATTGCTCCTCTGATTCGTTTACATACGTTAGTTCCCGAAGGAAATGTTTCATGGTCGGCAGACCAGTGCCTTTCCAATTTTTTAAGATGCATTTTTTGGCCACCGCACATGCAATATTAAGCAGTGCCCTGATTTTTTCGGAGCACTTGCCTATGTCACCAAACAGGTATTTCTGTGGAGTTAGTGCAGGGGGAACCTGTGTAATTTCTTCTAACATCTCCGCCACCTCCCTCCAGAAGCCCACCACCACCGGACACCCCCAGTACATGTGAAATGCACCCGCATGAGGCGCCCTACATTTGGGGCATTCACCAGAACAATCCAGCGTGAACTTGGCTATTTTAGCCGGCGTGTAGTGTAGCCTATTAAGAATCTTAAACTGGATTAAACGCAGACCGGCGTTTAATGATACTTTTTTGGTAAGAGAGCAATACCTGTCCCAGGTTTTCTCATCTAAGGGGGTCTGTAGATCTCTCTCCCTCTTGTCTTTGACCTGGTTTGTCGTGGGGGTATGTGCTTGGACCGTCACATATAGTTTAGAAATCCGCAGGCTGACGCCAGCCGTTGCCATCTGCGTGCATGGGTGTGTAAGGGGCTCATCGGGGAAGAGCGGCCAGTGCTTCTGGAAAGCTGATCTCATGCAATAGTATTGGAGTGTCTTAAGCGGTCCCCCGCCCAATGCCCCCAACATGTCCTTTAAGGTTTCAAATTTCCCGTTAATGAACATGTCACCCTGATTTCCCTATTGGGATCCCAGGATTCCTGTAGGCTGTTATCGTGTGTTGGAGGTATGCCCGGGTAGTTCCAGAGGGAAACTTCTGGGTTATAAGGGGTTACCAAGCCCAGTCTTTTGAATATAGCCTTCCACGCCCTGACTGTGCAACTCACTGGGTTGTAAATGCATGTGTCTCTATAGTGTGTATCGAAAATTACAGACTGTATATTCGTGGGGTGTGTGGTGTATTCTTCTATCCACGCGTGGGGCGGGTCATCAGTCCCACCGTACCAGTATTTCACAAATTGAGCTTGGGCAATGTAGTAATACAATTCAAAATCGGGTGCCGCTATGCCGCCTGAGGAATATGGTTCAATCATCTTTTCCCGACCTATCCTTGCAGTTCCCCAGCTCCACAGAAAAGTTACCACCATGGATCGAAGCCTGGCAAAGAAAGGTTGTCCCTGCCATATATGGATGTTCATGAAAAATTACAGCAATTTGGGTAGAATTATAATTTTAAGAACTGCGACTCTGCCATGCAGCGAGATCGGGAGGCGTACCCACATCAGCAATTTGATATTTAAAGTGTGCAACGCGCTTTCATGGTTATCTGTATATAAAGTATGTCTATCTCTGGAGACAAGTATCCCCAGGTATCTAATAGTTTGTTCAGACCATTTAAGTCCACACCGAGTGTCTGGACACCTGGTTGCCGGTGTAAGCGGGAATATCTCAGATTTGGCATATTTTATAGTATACCCAGAGTAAACTGCAATGTCCTGAATCTCTGCCATGATGGGTGCAATATTATTTTCTGGCTCACGGACATATAAGAGCGTACCATCTGCGTATAGGGAGATTAGTTCGGTAGAGCCTTTCAGATTTATCCCCCTGTTTGAGTGCCTAAATCTGATCGCGATTGCCTTTGGCTCTATCGTCAGTGCAAATAATATAGGCGACAATGGGCACCCCTGCCTGGTGCCCCTCCCCAGTAGGAATAATTCAGCGATGGATCGATTGGTTAATACCCTTGCACCGGGTTCCGTGTATAACAGTTTCACATATCTAATGAAAGTAGGGCCCATCCCAAATGATTCCAATACCGCTAATAAATAAGCCCATGACACTGAATCAAAGGCCTTTTCGGCGTCCAGGGATATGGCCACTGCGTTTCTTCCCGGGTCTATCTGTGCCATAATGCCAAAAAGTCTACAGAGATTAAGGGCTGTCATGGGAATAAACCTGTTTTGGTCGGGATGGACAAGTGTCGGGATTGCCGGCAAAAGCCGATTGGCCAGTACTTTTGCAAATATCTTGGCATCAGTATTTATAAGTGACAGGGGCCTGTAGGATGATATATCTTGGGGTGGCCGACGAGGTTTAGGGAGCACGGTTATCACAGCCTCTCTCATTGTCGGGGGTAATATGTTGCACTGGAGGGCTTCCTCCCATACTTGCAAAAGCAACGGTACTAGTTCCTCGCGGAACACTTTATAGAATTCAGCGCCCAATCCGTCTGACCCTGGAGCCTTACCCGACGCCAATGCCTTAACTGCCTCAGCGATTTCCTCAGTGGTCACAGGTTGTTCCATTGCCAGTCGGGCCTCCTCAGAGGGTTTAGGCATGGAAAGTGCCTCTAGGTAGGATTTAATTTCAGTGTCTGTTTTGGTATCTTTGTTTCTATATAGTTCTTGGTAAAATTTAACAAATTCACTATTGATCTCATTTTCACCCAGAAGGACCTCCCTGTGCGATGTTGGTATGCTCGCAATCTGGTTCGGTTGCCTATCGTGTTTGAGCAGATTGGACAGTGTCCTCCCAGTTTTGTTCCCCTCCCCGTATCTGTGGGCACGCACCAGTGCTGCCATGTAGCTCACTTCTCTAGTGGCTAACTTGCCAAATTCTTGAAGCTGTGTCTGAATTTCAGCCAATATTGCTTTGTCTTGTGTGCGAGTGTAGGTCTCTTCAAGTTCCCCCAGTCTTCGTTCAGTTTCGGTTAACTCAGCGCGGACACCTTCAGGAGACCCACAGACTTGGATATAAAGGTTCCCCTAGTTCACACCTTAAAGGATTCCCAGACCGTGGAGTACCTATCAACTGATACTATATTGTTAGTGAAAAACTCTGCAATTTCTATGTGTAATTCCTCCACAACCCCAGGATCGCCTAACATTCCTCCTGGCATTCTCCATCATTTTGCGGGTTTAGGGGAGTCACAAAACCCCACCTCCAGCATCACAGGGGAATGATCCGACAATGTGCGGGATAGTAGTTTGCATGTCTTCAGTGTAGCAACCACAGCAGGGGGAGACAAACCAATAGTCGATTCTAGACTGAGAGTCATGAACCGAGGAGTAATATGTGTAACCCCTGTCGTCTGGGTGAAGCACACGCCAGGCGTCAACAAGTGAAAGCTGTGGAAGAATGTGCTTCAGGATGAGAACAGTCTTTCCAGGCGCCCTGACCATAGTTCTGGATCTATCCAGTCCAGGGCCACATTGAAATCCCCTGCCCATATTATAGTGGTTACATTGATTGAAGCGATCAACTGATACATATTGGTGTAAAAGGCAGGGTCATCAACATTAGGCCCATGTGTTAACCAGTAATATTTGCCTGCCCGGGATCTCGCCCCACACCAGAACATATCTGCCAAGCTGATCAATCTTTTGGCCCATCAGTTTGAACCCCAGACCTGGATGGATAAGAGTGATGACCCCCCCTGGACTGGGATGAGTAATTAGTGTAGAATCTCAACTTTCCCCATTTGGGCAATATATGTAAATTGCCTGCATCTGTGGTATGTGTTTCTTGCACCATTAGATCTGGGGACCGTGCCTGGCGATATAATTGCCCACTTTCTTAGTCTTTAACCGATTATTCAGACCCCTTACATTCCACGACAGTAGTTTTACCTTCAGCCCGTCACCAATGCTTCATAGGGAAATGTTCCGACGATACCTCGTCTCTTAGTAATATAATGTTCGTATAGTGTGGGTAGTGCCAGCATCTGTGTAACCACTGATTTAACCATTAACAACAATCTGCTTCCTTCCTCCTCACCTCAGGACGGGGCACCGTAACGTGGGGCCCAGTCGCCGCTTCACACCACTGGTCTATAGAACAACAACAACAACATACTACATACCCTCTTCCCACCCCCTCCCCCATCATCACCCCCCAACTTGATGATGTTCCCACTTCAACTTGTGGAATATTCCAGGGGTGGCCATGTTGCTTCACATGACCGCCAACTCTGGTTTTCCCTGCTCCACCTATCCATGGATCATGGGGCCGCCTTCGACGCCAGTCAGCCTCGTTCTGGACCAAAAAACGGATCTGATAGCCCAAACATAGATGAACTTAACATGTGACATTAATCAGCTGGACGGGGTCGATTGTTCTGCACCGGTCTGCCCCACTGGGAGGTATAGAAGTTTCAATATAGGCCAAGGCTTCAGCCGGATTCTCCAAAAAGTGTGCTCTTCCTGCATGCTGAATCCTCATCTTGGCCGGGAACATCAAGGTATATGTAACCTGGCATGCTTTCAAGAGTTTCTTAACTGGTTCGTAGGATCTTCTGCTTGCCTGGACCGCGGCAGAGAAGTCTGGGTATATGTGTATTCGGTTTTCCTCATACTGCAGCTTTCCAGCCTCCCTTGCCAGGCGTAGGATTGTGTCTCTGTCTCTGTAATTGAGGAGACGTGCAATTATCGTGCGTGGTGGTGCGCCTGGCTTGGGTATCGGAGCCAACGTATAGTGTGCTCTCTCGACCAGGTAGTGTTGAGAGAATGACTCAGACCCAAACAAGGAGCTGAACAGTGCTTCCAGTTGCTTCTCCATTTGGCTTTTTCCAAAGGATTCCGCCACGCCGACCACACGAACGTTGTTTCTCCTAGATCTAGATTCGAGGTCCTCACATTTGTTTGGTAGCTTGCTCATTGTTTCTTTAATTTGGGTAATGTCCCGACTATGATGAGCAATAGTATCTTCATTAACACTTATTCTATTTTCAGTTTCCGTGACACGTGCACTCTCTTTATCTATTCTGGCCCTCATGGAGCCTATAGTGGGCACTATCTCATCCAGCTTCACGTTTACTGCCAGGAACCCATTTTGCACTAGTGTTGCCAGCTTGTCTTCTCGTTCCCCTCCTCCATCAGGCTCGCCATTCAAAGTGGGCTCCGAATGCATTTCCACTGCAACAGTTTGGTTTTGGCTACTGGTGTAAGTGTCCAATGGCCCTTTCTTTTTGCTACCAGGGGTCTTAGATGTTTTGCCTGTTTTATGTGGTTCCCCCATGGCCACACAGAGCAGTATGCTGCTTTCAATTTCACTGTTATCAATGTTCAGGGCAGCGCTTTTCCCATAAACGTTCACACCATCACCATATGGTTAGTTTGGCCTGCAAGGAATGGGGTTATAGGTATGTCTGCAAGCTTCTCTGTATTTTATTTATTTTCCTTTTGTTTTATTTATTTTTTATTTTTTTTAGGTCTCCAGAGCGTGTTGGAACCGAATGGACTGTGTCCTTCCACGTATGTAGTGCTCAGGTCGTAATACCTCGTGTTCTTGAAGTCCGTCTGAGCCTGCAGAGCCCACGTGTGCCTCAGGTTCCCCCCTTTGATTAATAAAGGGCAGTGGGGGCAGTGCCTGCTCGCCTCCAGGTGGTCAACGGACAATAATATATTGGGCGATGAGTAGTATTGTGGTCTCCCTCCAGTAAACAATCGGGGGCGTTAGCGCCCCTTAAAACTATAGTGTGTCCCTGCAGCGCGAAGATTCGCCCAACACACAGTCCTTGAGGGCTGGCCGCACCACGTGCGTGCGCTACAGGGGTCAGTGTTTCGTTGCTCAGTAGGCCCCGGGCCACGCAGCACTTCCCAAGCCAGGATATTGTGTTGCTCGCGGATCGCCAATGTTCGGCGGATCACGAGCGATTGGAGGTTAATGTTCCTTCAGTTGCGGATCTGTGTTTGCAGGATCTCAGCCCTGACAGTGTCCCTCCTCACAGGCGAATGCGAAGGCCGCCCCCTCCGGCCAACAGTACATGCAGCCACTCCGGCCGAATGGCCGAGCTGCGGTCTGGACGGGAGCCCCCCACACAACCGGGATCAGGTTCACCACACACTGCTCCACACCTTCCCAGCACCTCCCTGTCTCTTACTTGGGGTCGCGTGTGAGTGCCACTCCGTCTCCAGAGAGCTGATGCGCCCGCCGCGCCACTTGGGAGTTGCTGTAGGATTTCCTCTGATTGCGGCGTCTAGGATGGCAGAATGCGTTTTCCGGGTCTCGGTCATGTACGGTGTCCGTCAGTTGGTGTTGGACGCAGCCACCTTCCCAGCTTGGCACAGCCAGCACCCGTATATCTGGCTTAGGCGCGAACCGCCATTGAAGGCTCCTCCCCTTGTGGCCTGCAGCCCATCTGTGACCCCGGCAAACGGGTGAATCAAGTCGGTTCTATTCGCCGGATCGCCTCAGTGCTGGGCGTCGGCCAATCCCACCATAGCCATATCTCGGCCGATCTGGGTCGCAGCCGTCCAGGATTTTCACTGGATGTGTTCAGGTGTCTGGGCAGCTAGTAGCACAGCTTCTCAACCTCTCAAGCAGCCTTTGAACAGATAAATTAGCGCAGGATGTTACGGTGGAGCAGGAGCTCTGAAATTAGGCAGCCATTTCCCTCGTGCGCAACAGCGCCCCCTGTCCCAGTATACTTATTTTATAAACTGATTCCTTTTCTTTTTTTTCAAGTGCTTGTAGATTGTCTTTACCAATTGAAATTGAATTAATTGGTGTAATGCATGGATCTAGCCTACATATTTAATTTAAGACATACAGAGATAGTGTGAATACTTTACCTGTATGGGATTGCTTCACCTTTCTGAAGAGGACGTGGTGCTTTGCTTTTGGGTGGTTCATGAGGGCCTCTTGATCATGGGCTTATCTGGCCTGGTCTTACCACTGTAGGTATGCTTTATGGCACCTTAGTCCAGTCCCCACAAGTTGGCATTCCTAGACAGTGCAACCCTTTGTTTAATGTGGAGGGCTCCCCAATGGACTTCTAAACTATAAGCACTAACAACGTGACTTGCTTTGTTTTCTGTTGCATGGACTTTCTGGTCAGTGGGAACCTAATAAATGAAGCTGATTGGCTAAAACGTTTACTTTCTGTTTGTCTTCCCTTTCAGGGATTCACCTGAACTTACCATCAGATACCAAGTTGGCTAGGGTGGCTACTTTATTATGACAACACTCTGTGCAATGCTTCTACCCATTTGACGTCCCGGCTGACACTCATTAGCAGTTTTTCTGAGCCTTAGGCTAGTGGCATCTCGTTAGCAGGTTATTTTTAACATTAGGCTAGTGGCATCTTACTTAACTCTTTAGTGTTTTACTTATATATTGTTCTTCTTTTACTTCTTGAATATCATAAATGGCCCATAGATTATTTTACTAGTTTTGTTCCGGGAAGTCTCCAAATGGTGAAATGAACTATTAGGTGCTTCTACTACACAGACTGCCTTGATGCCAGTCAGGTGGCCACCAGGCTGTGCCCCTTCTATTAAATGGAGTTGTTTGCCTAAAGTGTTTTCCAAAGGATATCAAACACACATATGATTCTGTCAGAACTGTACTTTATACATCTTTTAAACATGTACTCATCTCTGTTCCTCCAGAACCTTAACATTCAAGTTTCAAATAGTTTCCTTCCTCCCAAAGATTCCTCATTCCCCTAACAAAACCTCTGGATGCCATTCTTTCTCTTCATCATCCAGACGGAGGAGTCAACACTCCCAGGGATGATGTTTCTTCAGAGGCATCACTGACCTCAAAAGTAACATTCCCTACTGGCTCTTCTAAGCCAGAGCAATTGGAGGAAATAAGGCAACAGATGCTAGGACAAGGCCCCCACGACCAGTGGATTTGGTCCAGGTGCTGGTGGCTGAGCAAGATCCCCACTATACTTGGGGAAGCCGACAGAGACACCTCTTCGACTGCAACCTCACGCCTGCTGGCTCAGTTTCAGTGCCGCTACTCAAGACTGCTCCCCTCAAACACCAGACAATTCTGCCCTCATAAACATTGTAGCTCTGGTGCCAGCATCCTCAACTTTGACCTCAATGCTGACAGTTCATTGATATTTACTCTGCCACATAGGGCCCAATTCTTTGCTATGCTGAATCTGATCCCATCCCTTATGGGTTGGATCCCTTGGATTCAGGAGAGGGTGAGGATTTCCCAGAGGAATTCTACAGCTTTGAGCCTGTCCTTACTGATATGGCAGTCAAACTTTAGAACACCATTGATCTAGAAACCTCCCTGAGCTATTATTGACAAAGGTCTAGCGAAAGAGCCCTTAAGTTGGCCGCTTGATTGAAACCAGTCTCGATACTGACTGCGGACCATGTCCTTGACAAAAGGCATTGTCGGACTTCAATCGATCAAGACTTTGTGCTTCACTCTAGTGTGGTAGTTAATGCTTCTACAGTGGGCTCAAGTTCAGCCACATTTCCCTCTGTGCCCCTACATATGGAAGGCAGGAAGTTGCACATTTCTGGCCAAAATGTTTTTGGGTTTGGCAGCATGACCTCACAGGCTCTGAAAGTTTTATGCGACCACTGTTTGTGGAATGTGATCTCTATAGCAGTGGAGAGATTTCTCTTGCCTGAGATGAGAGAAGATTTTTCTTGCCTTGTTAATGATGGGAAGGAGGCGGTCTGTCATGTCCTCCAGCTGCTCCTGGCCATGGGACTCTGTGTGGCTAGAGCCATGAGCATGGCTCTGTCACATCTAACTTTACCCTTGAAGTTCAGGCTAAATTCATGGATATGCCCTTCAACAGTGCCAACCTTTTCTATCTTCGGACAGAAAGTAGATGAGTGTCTGGAGAAGTATAAGGCCTGCAAAGCCACATGAAAAGCCTATGGTTGGCTATCCAACAACTGCATCCTTCCACTCCCTCCGGGGTTTATTCCTTTCAATGCTCTTCTGCCTTGGACCACCTTCAGGCGCCCTCCGGCAAACAAGGCCAGCAGCACTTTTCTCACCTAGGTTGAGGCAGAGAAGTACAAATGACTGTGTTGCCCCAGCTTCTGTCCCCCCTGGCAGCCCAGACTGAAACCTCTCACAATCAGACTTCATGCATACCTCTCCAGTGTGGGGGGAGGTTATCCTTGAGCATCCAGGAGTGGCGGCTCACCACATCTGATGCCTGGGCCTAACAGGAAATCCTGCAGTGATTATTGCCTTTGGTTCATTCAGCACCCTACTGTTAGGGAGAATTCTCATTTATGGCTAATTTCCCTCACCTAGTGAGTCCCCGAGCAGCTTTGCTGGACTTCTGGAGTTTATTTTTTCCACTTGGTAAGAGTGTGAGCTTTTCCCCCACCCTTACCTGTGTTTTGCCATTTGTATCTCTCTGTATTTGTGATTGTGGACTCTGAAGTACACCACTTCAGTAGCCCCTTTCTTTTGTGTGTCACACAGCACCTTCAGTGCCTTGGCACAGGGTTGTCTTTGAGACTTCCCCCGACTCCAGTTCTGAGGCTGACTACAGTCCCCCAGAAAAGGGTAAAGTTGCCATTAACTTTACTTAGTCAATCGACCACAGATCCAGTACACCCCATCTTCCATGGAGTACTGGAAAGGGTTAATTTGTATCCCTTTTTATCTACCTCCTAGAGCATTGTTTCGCTCTTTTAACTAACTGCTAAGAAGCCCTCCACCAGGTGCCTTGGTGTCTAGGTGGTCTGAATGTGAGGGAGAGGTGTAGCCACCCCCTGCACAGGTTATCCTAGGAAACCCAAGTCGCACTTTGCCATGATTGGCTGAGGTGGTTGTCCGGGCTGGACAACCCCGCTGCTGGGTGATTGACAGCCAGGCTGTGTGAATGGGGAGTTTGCGCATAAAAGGCAGGTTTCTTAGGCTAGAAGTCAGAGAGTCGCCACTGGGACTACAAGGAACCAAAGAGAAGAGGAGAGCTCTTCTCGGCTGCTGCAACTATCCCGTCCCAGTGAAGCCCTGCTGCAGTCCTGAGCTATCTACCCTTCAACGACTAAGAGAAGATCCAGTCCGGAGTCTTTTTCCCTTGAGCCTGGTGGGGATAACCAGCTCATCTTCCACAGCCAGAGGATCCTCTTCCTTGGTCGAAATCGCTGCACACTGCTGTAGTGGTCCGGATAGCCATTTGAAGAGCCTCTCCTGTTTTTAAGGAGCGCACCTTTTATTCGTTGTCGCTGCTGCCGGCTTCATCCCTGTGTGGTGCAGACCCCCTCCAGACGTCGTCCTTCACAACGAAGCTCCAGGAATCGTGGGTCTGTGGGAAACCAACAGGAACAACTGCCAGGGCACCAGCTGCATCATTGGAATAAGGTACTGTCTTCTGCTTGAGGAAACTGGGTGAATCCCTTTTCTTCATTTCCAAGGCTTGCCCTTGTCTTCACTATCTGACTGTGTGATCTTCGGCAACAGGCCCCCGGTGTCACTTGACCCTGACTCCGGCCCTTTGACTTTTGAACTCTTGTCACTGAGTGTTTCTCGATTCTGTCTGCCTAACCAAAATATTACCTGTGATTTTTGCCTCCAACTCCCTCTGGGTATCTCAGGTGCTAAGTGTGTTTTTGCCCTGGTAGCATTTCATGTCACGGATACGAGTTTATTTAGTAGACCGAACTTTCAAAAAGTGATCACAATCGTATTCACGGTATCGTGTTTTGTTCATAACACCGGTTCATTCCAACACAGGGTACTTACCTTGAGACATACTGTACAAAGTAAATTGGTTAGTTGTAGTATACTTGACGTGTGGTTTGTGATTAAGTTTAATAGAAGTGTTGTGTTTATAACAAATGGTTTAAAAATAAATGTACTTATATTTTTCTACCTGAAACCTTGAGTCAGTGTTTGCTTGAGTCACAGTAATTATGGTCTCTTTGTGTAATCTCTGCTACTGCTCATATACTCTTGAGATAAGCCTGGCTGCTCCGCCACTGCTACCACTCTGACATAGTAGTACAGTCTTGTACCAAAGGTAAAACTTGTATTGCCACCTGTAGTCTTAATTGTGTGTAGTGGTCCCTAAGGGCAGTGCACAGGATTCTGCCTAACACCTACATACTGTCCTCCTTGTGCTCCCTCACCTCTCCAGATGCCCTCTTGCTTGAGGATGTTTCAATATCTTGTGAAGTCTGCCATACAGCCTTTGCTTCAGGGACGGGAAGGGGCTAATGCCCTTTACTTTCTGGTACTAAAGGAGGATAGGAGCCTGAGTCGCATTTTGGATCTGAGGTTTCTGAACTTGTACCTGTCAAAGGATAAATTCAAGATGGTTAGGTTGTACAGATCTTCCAGGCCATCAAATGGCAGGATATGCTGGTGTCACTGGACCTTCAAGACACCTACTTCCATGTGCTGATCATCCCAACCACAGGAACCTTACGTTTGTGGTTGGGAACGCCCATTCCCAGTTCAAGAATTTGCCCATTACACTGTTCTCTGCTCCGAAGGTCTTCACTCCTGATTGTCATGGAATCCTGCATCTTTATTGTGCCCGAGGATCAGTTGCTCATGAGGTCTTCACTGTTAGCTGCGATGGACGCATATCTCAGGATGGACAAGGTCCACGTCTTTCCCTACCTAGAGTATTGTTTCATGCAGATCTGGTGATCGCCCATCTGCACCACACCTGTCACACAGCAGCTACACAGCTTGGGCTGCTACCTGAATTTCAAGAAGTCTCTAGTGACCCCATCCCAGTCGCTCAATTTCATGGGGATGTTTCTGGACACTGGCTTCGTCAGGGATTTTCATCCTAAGGATAACGTTATAAACATTCTTTAGATGCTCTGTCTAATCCCATCCCAGAATTTGGTCCTCCCTTTGGCTTGTATGCATCTCCTGATTGTCATGGAATCCTGCATCTTTATTGTGCCCGAGGATCAGTTGCACATGAGGTCGCTCCACTGGTTGCTTCCCTGACAGTTGTTTTGGTACTAGGGCAACATGAGCAACCTATTACAGGTTCTGGACTATGCATCACAGGAACCTCTGTGGTGGACCCAATGAGAAAAGCTTTGTGAGAGACTGTACAGTGAGGGGAGAGCCTGTATGGCATCCTGGGTCTCAGCTAAAAGTAGTCACAGATGCTTTGTTGAAAGGGGCGCTCTTCTGGAAGATCCAAGGGTGAGAGGGCTGTGGTTTCATGCAGAGACTCAGGAACTCCTCAATCTACTTTACTTCGTGTGAGGCATGTTTATCCTGATCATGACGGACAACACAGGGTCAAGCATTACCTCAACAAGCAAGGTGGTGTGGGGTTGCTGCCTCTGTTCAGGGAAACAATGAAGATGTGATTCTGTGCCTGTTGGCTGCCTATTTGACAGCCTTTTATTACAGATACCTTGACCAAGCATATTTCGACGTTTCAAGAGAGGGGGCTCTGCAATTAATTTCTGTACAAGAGCCTCACCGTTTGAGGGACACCTCAAGTGGATCTCTCCACCTCCAGTGTCAATAGGAAGTGTGAGTTGTTCTCCTCCAAGGTTCTCTGTGGGACACATTGATTGTCGAGTGGAAGTTTGCTCTACTTTATGCATTCCTGTCGATTTCTGTCATTCTGCTGATTCTTAGGACACCACCACCATGAACCTGATCACACTGGGCCTGTAGAATGTGGCACCCAGAGCTTTCGGACATGGCCATCTGTCATCTTTGGTGCCCCACAGTGAGGGTCCTCCAACTGATTCTCAGCACCTTCAACCTTCATGTTTGGCTTCTGAGAGGATGATTTATATGGAGTGAGGCCTGTCTGAGGATGTCCTGAATGAAATCCTCTCTACCTCGTGGCCCATCACCAGATCCATGTCTGCAGGTGGCATATGTTTTCGTCTTGGTTCCTAGAAAAAACTCTGAATACTTTGGGTTGTCTAACCTCTACTGCTCTTGATTTTATGTTCTCCTTGGCTAGACAGAGCCTTCAGATTGGCATTGTGAAGGGGTACCTGGCAGCTGTTTCAGTCTTAATAGGGTCCCCTGAGAAGGATTCAATCTTTGCCATCACCACCATTATTCATTTTTGAGGGGATTATCTAACAACCCTCCAACACATCAGTTTGTTGGTCCTGCGTGGAATGTGAACCTTGTTCTAATGTTTATCTGGCACCTCTGTTTGGGCTCTGCGTTCCTGTTCTTTAAAATCGCCTGCACTTAAGGTGACTTTCGTGGTCACCCTCACTTCCACTATGCAGGTGAGTGAGTGCCTGGTTCTTGGCCAAAATTCTGTACCTTGTCTCCCCATTGAAGAAAGTGTCCCTGGGGGCAAGTGTGATGTTTCTTCCCCAGGTCGTTTTGGATTTCCATCTCTCCAAGAAGATTTGTCTTCACGTTCTGTGCCCTTCACCTCATCCAAGGTGAACAGGTTTCACTGTCTGGATCCCAAGACCGGCATCAGGAAAGATGATAAGCTCTTCGCTCAGTACACTGAAGCTCATGTGTGCAGGGCTGTTAGTAAGCAGACCCTGTCCAGGTCGATCATCCTATGCATTTCATAGTGTCACGATCCTGCAGGAAACAAACACCCTGAAGTGTCCAAGGCCCATTCTACCAAAGGCCTGGCAGCTACCTCTGCCCTACAGAGATGTGCTTCTGTTTTAGACATCTGTCAAGTGGCTACATGGGCTTGTACATGCTCGTCAGGCAGTACGGAATGGATGCCTTGTTAGTTCAAGAGGACCATTTTAGTTGTGTAATGCTCCAGAGCTTCCTGGTGTAGGTGGTGGTTTCACTGTCCTCCCACTATCTCGTTCTGTATTGCGTTGGTAGACTGTCGAAGACGAGGAATCTGATGGAGTTTGGAAACCATTAGGAGAACAAATTGCTTCTTTGTAATGTTCTTTCTGATGGATTAGTTCTTCCTCCCACAGATTCCACCTACTGTCCCTCCCTATCCTCATGATGTTATGTTACGTTATGTTATCTATTTTGTATTCAGAGGTACAGTGCAACTAACAACAAAAGGCAACCTGGCGCTACAAGACTTTCAGAACACCTACGTTGGACCAGCACAGACTATCAGAAAAGCAAGGTTTTTAATTAACGTCTGAACTGCAGATGAGCCACAATGGACTGCAGTGTAATAGGCAGGGTATTCCACAGTTTGGCAGCCATTACAGGAAAGGACCTACCACCAACTCGAACAAACCGAAATCGAGGCACAAAAATAAGACCTGTTTTACCAGAGTGCAAACAGTAGGCAACATAAGGGCAAAACTTATGCTTCAGGTATTCAGGCCATACAACATGAAAAGCCCCGTGTACAAGGTGGCCGCTTTGCCACCGGGAGCCATTGAAGATCACGAGGAACTGGGGAGATATGATCCCTGAATTGGGGTATCAGTGGCTAGCCGAGCAGCAGAATTCTGCAGAATCTGCAGGTGCTGTAATAGAAAAGCTGGTTTGCGCCAAGTTCAAGGAGTTTCAAAAGTCAGTACGACTAAGGACTAAAGCTGCAATAACCGGAACATGAATATGTAGAGGAATAAACTGCAGCACCTTTCTCAGAATCTTCAACTGAAAGTGGCCAGCCTGACACACTGAGCTGATCTGAGTGGCCATAGAAAGGGACGCAAAACATGTAAAACCAAGATTTCTAACAACTGTTACAGGAACAGGACCAATAGAAGAAGGCCAAAAGGAAGGAGTCCAGAGAAAAGTAGCAGAAGCAGAGCCCACCACCATAACCGCAGACTTGTCACGGTTCAATGTACAGGAGTAGCACGGCCAAATACGAGGAAGTCGAGAGACTATATCGAGACATATTATGCCCCCTGTCGAAAAGAATTTCGACCAACTGATGCTGGATGAATATCTATCAAGATGAGGAATCTCTGGGAGAAGACTACATAGAAATAACATTAATGGTAAGTAATTTCTCCTTCTAGTGGGATCCGCCCACCACCAGTTCAAGGACCAGCTCTTTGGCCTTTCTTACTATATAATAATTTTGATTGCAATTTGAATTATTGACAAACACAACATATTAATCACCATTGTTCCTCGCAGTGCCCAACTCCTGGAACGAACAGCCCTCCCCCCCCGCTTTGCTATTGCCTTGCCTTCATTCGTCTCGAGACTAAAACTTGATCACAATCCAATTTGAATTCATGGAAATTCTTGTTGGGGGTCCCCGGAAGGAATCACTGCTGCCCTTCAATGGGGCAGTAGAAGTCCCCCTACAGCAGGCATGAGAGAAGCCAGCTACAACTTCGGCAGTGGACAGGGAGCTGGCCAGAAAACCTCGACCGGCCCCCTCTGCCTCCGCAGAGAGCTTGATGGTGCAGGCTGTGACTGTCAACGTGAAGTCATCCGCATTCCCCTCTCTTCCATCTGAGAGGGAAAATAGGAGACTGGATACTTGGTAGATGAAGGTGTTTTCATCTGGCAGCCTGGCCCATCGTGCCGCGAATGCTTCTTGCACCCTGGCAAAATTCCCTTTTGGCCTATGGTCCGGCTGAACATATCCCTGGGGGGGAGATGAAGGGCGGCTTCTTGCACTTGGTGACAGATGGCAGGGAAGCTTCCTAACAGATTTTGCAATCTGGTTTGGGCATTGCTTGAATGCGTGGGCACTGCCACGAGTGCGGTGCTCAGACGCCACTGAGGGATGAGGATGAGAATGTCTGGATTTGCATATGATTCCCAAGCCAAGCTTCTGGACATGCCCTTTGATGGCCAAAATCTGTTTGGGGCGAAAGCTGATGACGCCCTACAGAACTTTCAGGTGTCGAAGACCACTGTGAAGTCATTGGGGCTAGCCATGCAGCAGCCTTCCACATCTTCTGCAAGAGACTGTGGGTTTCATCCCGCAGGCTCCTACACAATAGGGGTCGTGGTCAGGCTGCCCTGGGAAGACTGCAGAGCATATTCTTTCCAAGGGGTAGAGGTAGAGGAGGAGTGGTGACAGCACCTTCCGCACCTCAAGGGGCCAAACATCTGTGAGATTGTTTGCCAAAGTTCCCCTGTGGCGGGGTGGGGGAATTTCCCTGTTTGGCACAGAATGGGGCAAAACCAAGTCTAATGCTTGGGCCTTGCAGGTCATTAAACAGAGTTACTGTCTCCCTTTCTTGCAGCGTCCTTAAACTAGGACCCTTACACGGGCACCTTGTCTCCGGATCCCATCCTCTTGTAGGAGATCTGCCAGCTTCTGTCGAAAGAGTGCGATAGAACTGGGACCACACTCAGATCGAAGCAAGGGGTGGTATTCCACCTTTTTTCTGGTGCCAAAGGATGACTGGGGCTTGCATCCCATTCTCAATCTGTGGCTGTTGAATTTGTTCCTGTGCAAGGACAAGATCAAGATGGTTATACTAGCTCAGATATGGAAGCCCTTAATCTATAGGACGTTGGTATCACTCAAATTTCAGGGTACCTACTTCCCCATGCGGAGTCATCGGAAACACAGGAAGTACCTGAGGTTCGTGGTGGCCCAACATTACTGCCTGTTCAGAGTCCTGCCATTCTGTCTTTCTTCGGCTCCCAGGGTTTTTACCTAACTGCTAGAAGTGGTGGCCGCTCTCCTCAAGAGGGATGGCATTCATGTCTTTCCTTACCTGGACGACTGGCTGGTTTGAGCTCGCAACGCAAATCTAATGTCCGATCATCATCTCCGCACATGCAGCACTCTATTGCACAGCTTGGGCTTTTGCCTGAAATTCAAAAAGTCTGCTCTTTTGCCATCCCAGTCTCTCTGATTTATCGAATCAGTCTTGGACTGCATGGCAAACATCTTTTGGATGGTCACTGTCCTCCAATCTCAGGAACAAGTCCTGGCCTCGGCCTTCCTTTGCCATCAGGCCTGAGATCACTTCAGTGGCTTATCCTTTGCCAGTGGTCAAGGTTTCAGGGCCACATTTCAGACCTTTTACAGATCTCAGACAAGGTGGCTCAGGATCTTACGTGGTGGGCCGTGAGAGAAAGCATGCTCAAAGGTGTGTTGTTTTGCTAACCTTGGCCTCAGGTGACGGTGGTCACGGACGCATCTCTGCTGGTTTGAGTTCTGACCTGTCAGATCTGACTGTGAGCAGAGAGTGGTCTGCCACAGAGTCTTGGAAACGCATCAACTTGAAGGAGCTAAGGGCTATCAGGCTGGCCTGTGGTCACCTGTCTCCCTTCTGTGAAACAAAAGACTCAACTGATCCTGACGGACAACACTGTGGCCATGCACTACCTCAAACACAGTGGTGTGGGGTCCTTGCCTCTGTGCAATGCGGCTCTAGTTCTGGGCTCTGGAGAATGACATCTCTCTGATGGCAGCCTATCTGACCGGTAGAGAGAATGTCACAGCGGATGCTTTGAGCAGACAAACCTCAGCCTCCCACGAATGGGAGCTATGCCAGGAAATTCTGTATTAGATCTTCTCCTGTTCTGCTCAAGGGAATTCCCAGTGAATGGTGCACTGGGCGATGTGTTTATTTGTGGATTGCACCTTCCCTCTCCTTTACGTATTTCCTCGGATTCCCGTCATTTCATGGGTCCTCCGGAGGCTGAATAGGTTTCGAGCTACCATGATCTTGATCGTCCCTGACTGGACGAGGAGAACGTGGTACTTTGACCTCGTGGATCTGTCCATCTGTGCACCTCGCCGGTTGCCTCGGCGCCTGGATATCCTAACCCAGTAGGAAGGCTGGATACTCCATCCGACCCCAGAATCCTCAACCTACATGCGTGGCTCTTGAGAGGATGTGATAAGGTAAGAGTAAAGTGGTGTAGAGGTGCACTCCTTTCATTAAATGCTCTAGGGGTATAGGTTCAGAGTAGGGGAATGGTTGTGGGACAAGATTTAACGAAAATGTAGGTGCTCCAGATTCAGATCTTAGCTACAAGATCAGTTCAACATAAGAAAAAATTGTAAGTGGGACAAAGATCTAGGCATACTTTGCGGCTATAAAACGCCAGTAAGGTTCAAATGGCTGATATAATTTTTAATGACTAAAATCATACATTTCATATAGCCACATATATAGAAAATACTTCATAAACAAAGTAAAATTCTTTACACAGTTCACATTTATACATGTGTTGAAATTCAATAACAAGAGTGACAAATAGATTTTGTATTTATTATGTTTATATAGCGCTTTACTCCAAAACGCTGTACATTTTAACAACTGGATACATATAACATTATAACAGTAGAAGCAATTTACAATTATGAATCAAACTAACAAAACAGTAAGTAGAGCAATTAAACTGAAAGGGAAGAGGGAGAGTAGAGCAGTTAAACTGAGGGGGAAGAGGGAGAGGTGAGGAGGGGACGGAGGAGGGAAACAGAAGGGGGTATAAGGGCGAGAATAGGGTAGGAGGGGGAAGGGGAGGGAGAGGATCATGGGGAAGAGACAAAAGAAGGCGGGGAGCAAGAAGCAGGGGGGTTTCATGGCGGGGGATGGAGAAGGAGAGATTTTAGGGAAGTGCGGAAGGAGGAGAAGGTAAGTATAGAGCGGATTGAGAGAGGTAAGGAGTTCCAGTGCAGGGTGGCTAGGAGTTGGAAGGAGCGGAAACGGGAGGGGGCACACGGGGATGGAGGAACAGTGAGAAGGAAGTGGTCAGCTGAACAAAGGGAGGGGGAGGGAATGTAGAAAGAGAGGAGGGAGGAGAGATAAGGGGGAGCAAGACCATGGAGAGATTTAAATACTAAACAGAGGAAATGAAATTTAAGTTGGGAGTGAAAGGGAAGCCAGCCAACGGAAGAAAGGGAAGAAGAAATGGAGTCTCAGGAGGTAAGGAGATAGAGGGTACGGATGGCAGAATGGTAGATAGATTTGAGGGGGGCGAGATGAGAAGTAGGTAGTAAGGGAGTACTAAGGAGGAGCAGTAGAAGAGGCGAGAGAAGATAAGGGAGGAGATTAAAAGTTTAGTAACATGGAAACTGCGAGAGGGGAGGACTTCGCATATATTAAAGAGGTGGTAGCGACGGGCACGAGAGGGGAGAGAAATATGATTTTGTCTGAATGGTGTATGATACAATTTCTTCAAAGGTGAAAGTAAACAATAAATTGAGTCTTTGTTTCAAAAGAAAAGAACAACACTCAGATTTGCTGGTTAAAAACTCAGTGCGTCTTTCACTATCAGTACAATGCATTTCGGGCTTTCATGCCCTTCATCAGGTATATCAATATTCATGAATTCTGTAAAACAAATTCAAATAATTTCATCAGTGTGTGTTCTTTTTAGTGGCTTATCCAAACTACAATGACCAAAAAACATTAGGCCACTGACTTGTGTATCCTAGAGATATCACTTCTCTCATGGATTACTGAAGTTTAAAGATCTGTGTCAGTCACTGTATCCCCTGCACAAGGGTTGATTAGCACTGAAGGTAAATTAGGAAAACTCAATGTGAGTATATTTGATGTGGGGCCAGACATGGGACCAGTCGCTACACAATAGCGCTGGGTCCCACGCCTTAGACCTTGGTTTAAATGATTCTGATACAATGTTGTTGAAAAGATAAATAGCTGCTCACCTTCTGGGTGAAGCGAGGCGAGGTGATGATTTGAAGTGAAACAACGGCATAGATGGCAATGTGGTATCGCTACCTGTCCTGTGTGGTAGAGATTATGGATCGCAATTAGGTAACTGCGTTTCTTTTTATTACTGGATATTAGTTATCTCATCATCATAAATCTGACCATGGTAAGTGGTGCTCGCTTCTTACTGTTTTTGTCTCATCTGGAAGACTATTTGAAAACCGATCTCAGTCAATGTTCGGAAACTGGATTTTGAAGTTAGCCGTGGCTTTCAGATCCTGGAAATATAGGATCATTGTTTAGCGTGTCCTCTACGAGTTGATTAATGCATGATAAGCTAGCTGCTGTGAGAAATTGGATGTCTCATAGCTGCTGTGAAAAATTGGATGTCTCACTGTGTATTATCTGGTAGCGGTAAGCAGAGATTCTAGAATAATTTGTCTTCCGTATGTGAATGGTGTCCCGGTAACAGTGGTAACCGGCATACATGCGCATAGGCCTTTAAGAATCAACTAGTACGGCGTTGTTTCGAGAGAAGGCCGCCATGTTGGATGAGTATACGGCACATTCCCCACCGAGTGTATGTGACATGGAATCACTGCCTGTGTCTATTCGGCAATTCAGAAACAATTATTGAATGAAGAGATTTTTTAACATTCACTATATTGTAACTACGCGGGCTATATTGTGACGTAAAAATCGATAATGAATACAACTAAATAAGCTAGAAGGGATTCGCTGAATAAGGGTGCTCATAAGTGCTCATAGAGGGAGATCCTAGTTATTAAAATAGGATTGAACATTAAAGGTGTCAAGGAAGCCATTGTGATTTTTGTTAACATTGTGTTGTAAATTTCCCAATGTAAGTGGATATATTGGCCTCTCAATGGGGGATTACAGATAGAAGCTAAGATCCCACTCCATGTTCATTCCATGGGGAGACATGCAATCTAGACGATCAATCCAGTAACTTTCTCGCTCTAATAGAAGTCTGTTGAGGTTACCTCCTCTTCTTGGTATGCATACTTGTTCTAAAATAATAAACTTGGTTTGAGCTATTGTATATCTTTGTTGAATAAAGTGTTGGACTACTGGTGACTTGCTGATGCCATTCTGATGTTTGACTTATGTTCTGACCAACAGGTTTTCGCCGTCCTCGTTGTCAGACCAACGTAGTATAGTCCACAAGGACATCTGATGCCGTAGATTGTTTCTGGTATCACACGTTGAGGTGTGATAAAGCCTGATTTTGTGACCTTTATAGGGTGGGTGATAGTATTCCCTATGATCAAATTGTGACAATTGTTACAATTGTGGCATGGAAGGGTACCTTTGTGATTTTGGTTTTTGGTTTTTGTCCCTCCTGCAGGCAAAGCCTGCTTTGATAAGATAATCTCTTATGCATTTGCTCTTGCTGTAGGCAAATAATGGTGGATTAGGGAATAGTTTCGCTAATGTTGGATCTAATAACAAGGTGTTCCAGTTTCTCTTGACAATTCTTTTATTTGAGTACTAGATTTTCAACCGAGTCTTGTGATTTAGGTTTCAATATTTCAGACCTGTTGATATTTATTGCCTTTTCTACACTGGTGTTAACTAATTCCTGATTGTAACCTTGTTTTACAAATTTCTCTGTCCGTTCTTTCGCCTTGCTGGTATACGCGCTACTGTCTGAGATAATCCATCCATAGCAGAGAAATTGGCTCAATGGTATACTCTCACTTGTTTTCTTTGGGTGAAAACCTGTGGCATATAATAAGCTGTTTCTGTCCATCGCTTTGGTAAATACTGTGGTTTGGAGTTTGCCTGATTGGGTGTAAACTTCCACATCTGAGAATTCTATTGATGTTTTACTGGTTTTGCTCGTAAACTTGATCCTGGGGGCCATTGAGTCCATAAACCCAAATATTCTGCCAATTCTTCGTTGGAACCATCCCATAGAGCAAACAGGTAGTCAGTGAACCTCACCAAACATTTCAAATGTTTTGTCCATCTATCATTACCAAAGATGTTAGTTTCCTCCAAGTATGGCAAGTAGGTATTCGCGTAGCTCGGAGCCATGGCCGCTCCCATTGAGGTACCTGATATTTGGACAAAATATCTGTCCTCGAACATAAAAAAAATTGTTATTCAAAAGTATTTTGAGTAATTTTAAAATGAACAGTTGATCAGCCTTGCAATCTTCATTAGAAGTCAAAAATAAAATATTAAGCTTTACAATTTAAAGGAAAACAATGTTTAGTTGGACCATGCATAACCAACAATTAGAAGATTTTCAAGAATTGGCATACTTGGAATTTAAGAGGAACGACTTGAAAGGGGAAGCCGATAATTATAGGAGATCTAAACCAAAAAATGACCCCATTGATCATCAAGTTGAATAAATTGAATCAACAATATGGTGGCTTTGCATTCAAACCACTTATATTGGTCTATACTTTGAAGATAGTTCCCTTGATTTAATTTGGTGCAGAATGTCCTTATATCAATAACTGGAATGGTTGTCGTTATTAGGATTTTTGTGGAGGAATTTCCTTTCACTGCGCTAGGGTACGCCAATTAGTACCATTTGAACCAAATTGGGTTTACCCTCGGAGTATGACAACTAAGCTTAGCAAGCAAATACATCTACCAAGATTAAGCAGGCAGATGAACCGTTATTGCTATTTGATGTAAATAAGGCATATTACAATAACCTAGCATCAGTGATATCACGGTTTATGCTAAATAATTAGCAGACGCTCAAGGAGATGTTGTTGCATGGAAAACAAGGGTTAAAAAGAAAATGATACAAAAGGATTTGTTGTCAAATTATGAGATTCTCCCTAGGTGTGCATTATGGAAAGATTATCATGAGAGTATTTCCTAAAACTTTTTTAGAAAAAGAGTTATGGGCACCACTCTATGAGAACGAACACGGCTTAATTACCTGTTCTATGGGAAGGTGCCCACTCGGGAGTCTGCAGCCACATTTGAGCTCACTGTACCTTTCACAAAGGAGGAATATCTATTTGCATATCAGTCTTTGTCCCGCCCACTTGAGCAGTCCTGCATTGAAATGCTAGGCAGTCCTCCTTTGAACAAGAGTACCAACAGCAACCCTATTTGTGATTCGGCCTAGTCTGGCCTCGTCAGTGAGGTAAAGCTGTTCCTCTCTGAGCACAGTGAGCAAGGGGTCCACACTTGGATAACCCTAGGTAATTTAGGGTGACCAACCTTACCGTCCTTAAACATAGAAAAAGATGTACGGGCACCCCTCTATGAGAACAAACACAGCTTAATGACCTGTCCTATGGGAAGGTGCCCACTCGAGAGTCTGCATTCACATTTTAGCTCACTGTACCTTTCACAAAGGATGAATAACCATTTGCATATCAGTCTTTGTCCCTCCTTAAGATGTCTTTTTTTTTTTTTTAACTTCTCTTTATTGACAAGGAACAGTAGCAGGTACAGAACACATTGCATGGTGAATTCACATTTAACAGTTGACACATTTAGAATAAGCTACACACGGGAAGCATATAATCACAGCAACGGCAGATAGGGTGGGCCTATAGGAGTTACTCAGGGCCGGATCGCTCGTACGCTCGGTGTGGTGTCAGGGGCGAGGATAGGAGCTCCAAGTCAGTCTTGTTGTTCAGGTAGCTACAAAACTCTATCCACAAATGTTTAGGGTGAGCATTCACAGGCATAGAATTAATGTAGTCCTCTTCATACCTTTGTGTCCAGGTAAGGGCCCTTAACCACATGTCAAATGTAGGGGGGGGGTGCGACGTTTCCAGCACTGTAAAATACATCTTTTTGCCACCATGGCCCCAACACTCAAGAACCTCACAACCCTCTTCGCCCCAGGTCCCTCCCATAGCCCAAACAGCACTGCAAAGGGGTCAGGATCAACCCGGAATCCCACTACTTCTGAGAGAGCCTCCAACACAGCACCCCAGAACGGGGCCAATGCCCCACAGGACCAGAACATGTGGGTATGGTCGGCTTCACCGGCTTTGCATTTCGGGCATACATGGGATTTATTACGTGCAAATTTCCCCACTCTGTGAGGGGTGTAGTGCAGGCGATTGAGAAGCTTATATTGCATGCATCTAAATCTGGACGTGTATGTATGCACATTTTGGCCCACATTGCATCGTTAATTACCAACCCTAGGTCATTGCTCCATGCATCCCGAAGTTTATGGGATGGGTCCGCCGATGTCGCCATGAGTAGCTTATATAGGGCAGATGTTATGCCCTTAGCTCCTGGGGAGTTAGCTATGTAACAGATCTCGGGGGATTCTGGGGGTTCATTAGGATATGTGGGCCACATTGCGCGTACTGCCGCTCTAAGCCTGAAATATTGCAGATGTTCCAATGCTGTATTCGAGTGTCCCGGCTGCTATGTCTGTGGGGTAATGAATATCCCTTCCGGGAACAAGTCGGAGAGAGCCCAGTACCCTAATTCCAGCCAGTGTCGCATGAGAAGTTTGTCTTGCGTGGGGGCAAGGCCAGGGAAGAACCATATGGGCAGCCACTTGTAATACGGGAGGCAGTCAGAGTAGGATTGCAAGATCAGCCTCCATGCCATAATCGTGGTGGCCACTGAGTCAGCTGGGGCGTCAGTTTGGTATGAGTGGTAGAGAATCCGAGACGTAATGTTTACCTCCTCGCTTGCAAGGACCTCGAGTTTGTCATGGGGGGGAGGATCCGAAAGTTTATACCAATGTGTTGCGTGCTGGGCTTGCACGGCTATCCAATAGTAAATGAGGTCAGGGGCATTGAATCCCCCTTTCTCGTAGGGTAGAGTCATGTGTTGCCATTTCCTGCGGACGGCGCATCCTTAAGATGTCTTGAGCTTTTTTTTAAATTTTCGTTTTAACTTACACAGTGGAAATAATAGGCTGATGTAAAGATACTCAATTTATTAACCTACGATGTAGATTCTGTAAAAGTGAACAAGAGACTGCAACATTAAGACATTTGTCTGTAGCTTGCCCTATTACCTGGGCAACTAGTGTTTTTCTTGATATGTGCATAATGTCTTAACATTATAGAATGAGGATCTTTGGATAAGGATGCTTTCCAGTCGATAGTTTCACTAATTATATTGGTGGTCCAATTTATTTGAAACTTAACAATTTTATTGCATGCGTTATATGATATGATATGATATGGCATTTGTAACGCGCCTATACACAAGTGTTTCAAATGCTATTTTATTGTTGTTATTGTATTTATTTGTACTTGTGAAAGGTTTGGTTATTTTAAACCACTGCACACTAAACAATAAATAAGCATGTTAAGGTCGGCCTATGGCTTCAGCTTTGAGGGTCTCGTGAGGTTATCGTCTGGAGAAAATGAGAAACACAGAAGCGGACAATTATCTTAAGCTGAGTTCTTTGTGATATTGACATCTCACACAAAACACTGCAGTAGTATCACCGTCTCTAAGGTATGGATGATCTCACATTTAGCAGTGTGAGATTTGCCTAAGAGGGTGGGTTGTACCATCTATAGAACTAAAACAAAGCTAAGCATTGAGATTTCCATAAAAAGAAGAGCAAACCTTTTTTTTTTTATTGAATATAGTTGAATGAACAGCTTTTTCAATGTTTAAACAAATTAATTTACAATTACATGCAAAATTCAACGTTAGCATTAATAAAACAACAACATTTAGTTAAAAATGAGATATAGTAATTAGTCCAAATAAATAAAACATAATATCTAGAACAATTCGGACTTAAATTTAAAATAATTTGGAACAATTTAAAAGCAATTCAAAAAGAAAAGGCTTTGAAAAGCAATTCAAAAAGAAGAATCTTTGAAAAGGGCCTAAACCAATAAAGCACTTGACTGAATCAATATGTTCTTTGATTAGAGACATCAAGCATAACGTAATTTTTCACAGAATCATTTTGACATTTGTTTATATGTAGGTCCCATCATCATTTAACATAAAATTCTTTTATCAGTTGCTAGTAGGCCCTTCACAGATTTACTTGCCCAATGCTTGCATGCAGTTGTCATATTTATAACTCTAAGTCATGGTAGACACACCCTTGAGTTTTGACATAATAGCCTCCAAAAAATTATGGGTGGCAACACGAAGGCTCATTGAATTGGTAGACAAAAGTAACGACCAACAAGTTTCAGGGGTTAGTTCACCAAGATAGGATAGATGAGGTTAAAAAATTTCGTTCTTAGTTCAGTTAGTGCTGGACAAACAGAAACAACATGCCGGAGTGTTTCTTTAACTCCCTCAGTCTCACAAAAGGATCAACAGTTTTTATTAGCCGGTAACAACTTTCTTCTAACCAGAACATCTCTAGTTGGAAAGAGATAGAATCGCAGCCGTAAGATAGTTGACCTTAACTGCAGAGAGGGAGCTTGTTTTAAATATGGGTCCAGCGTTCCTCGAGTTTTATGTTCATAGGCTAACATTTCGAAATCTTTGTATGACAAACACCTCATTCTTGTTTCAATCCAGTCAAATCTGAACAATTTTTCTTTTGCTTTATTTGGTTGACCAATAAGGATTTCTAAGGACAAATCAATTCTTGCCAAGATGTTGAAAATCTGAGCCATCCATGTTTTTACAAAGTGATGGTCCGAGGTTAACATGTAGAGAGATAGAGATGCCAATATAGTGTTGGATTTATCACAGATGAGACATTTCCGAAACAAGGCACATAATCTCCAATGGTGTTCGGCACTCAAGGATGTCAAACTTAATTCAAATCTTAACCAAGGACCTGGAACACATTTGGGAAGTTGTAATACAGCTCGCCAGTATTTTGCCTCTAATTTATGCAAGCTATCTGAACAGACAATTTTTTTTGTTTCAAGGCCATATAGTATAGTTGGAACTACTTTCTGTTTCCAGTATGTTATGACCGGGCTAATCGTGAATTTTCCAAATTTGTGCGGAATAATTTTAGTTTGGGAAATAGCAAACCTCTGGGGCAAGTTTATTTTTTATTCTTGCCATAAACTAAAGTGGGACGAAGGACTAGATAGAGTAGGTAACAAGGCTGGCCTTTCAGAAAGGGCCAGTGGATATGCAAAGGGGTATAAACGTGCAGTTCTAGAGATTGCACTTTGTACTTCATGTCTGCCGGACTTAAGAATCGATTTCTTTTTCAAACGTGAGAAGTTAGCCCAATTAAGCTTGTGAGGACATAGGCTGGATTCATTCTGGTGGTTCTCCCCCCCCCCCTGGGTTTACCAAAACGTACTATCCGGCACCTCACCAGCCTTCTGTGCAGCCTCACAAAAGCCCATTAGCACCCAGAGTTTTGGGTAAGGTGCTAATGCAGTTTGTGGCCAGTGTCAGGGGAGGCTTAGCTAGCTGGTAATGACCCCATACCCCATTGTGACGGTCTTTACTTTGCTAGAGCTTATCACCTCGGCGAGCAAGCCATTTCCGGCTGGGTACCCCGATCCTGCATGGCAATTAATGCTAAATACCTCCTGTGAGGAGTCTGAGGGCATCCTCACTTCTTTTCCCAATATATCCCCACCCCCAGGTGACCAGGGAAAGGCCTTCGCTTTCGAATCCTGACCCTCGGGGTGGATATGCGAGGGAGGCTCACCTGGGAAGAGGAGACTTGGAGAGTGGGGATGAGGCACCCTTGGGTGGGACACGGTATCCCCCATTTCCCTTTCATTAGGAATGAAATGCCCCCCAGGCTTTTATGGGGTATTAACAATCCCTTCCCTATTTTGTTAGAAAACCATCTCCCAGTACATACCACTATGGTACTGAGACGAGGAAGAGACCACATAGAAACATACATTAATCCGTTATTAACTCAGACATACAAAAACACCACTTTGGTACTGTGACGATGAAGAGGGATCCTGAGTACCACGACCATTGTGTAATTGAAGAATATGGCCCGCACCTTAAGCCAAAGGGGCGGTATAAAAGGCCTGCTGAGATGAGACTAATGAGATCGCCTGTGGAACGCTTGCAGATGGAGAAGGCAGGGAGACGCGTGTGGGAAGCGCTGAAGTGGTTCAGAGTCCGATGAACGTGGAAGAGAGGTGCTCTGAGCCGGGAGCAGCGACCGCTGCGAAAAGCCGACCGAAGTGGGGGAGAGCACACAGAGAAAGTGTACCCAGTGAGTCAAGTCAGGCTGAATGACTCCGTGATACTGTGGTGCGAGCCACATGGTGAATGCAGGTCGGAGCGCTCGCAAGTGAGCGAAGGACTGCAGAGGCAATGGGATTGCCGGTCCAAATCTAAAGTAGAACTACGATAGTGTGAAGGCTCAAATTAATTAATGGAGCGCTTAGTGAATACCAAACTGTAATGAAATTGAAAAGGCAGAGGAAGGACCAGAAAAGCAGTGAACTTTAAAGTGAAAGATAAGCACGTGAACAGGTTTCAAATTCCCAGCAGGAGAGTGAACTGGAAATTTGTGGTTGCGTTGTTTGATATGAATGATCTGAAGTTCTCAATACCAAACCAAAGGAAAGTAACAGTGATTGAATGCCACTTGGATTAAAAGCAGAGAAAAGCGTTTCCTGACACAAAGGAACTGTGAATCATGAAAACTAAATTTAAAAAAACAAGCATTGGTAAAGAATATAAGGAATTTTGAATTGTAGAATCTGAGAATAAGCAAGCATTGGTAAGGAAAAGAGGAACATTAAAAGTTGCAAGTTGAAACCGTGGCAAAGCTATGAGAAGGTT
This sequence comes from Ambystoma mexicanum, assembly GCF_040938575.1. Classification (NCBI taxonomy): domain Eukaryota; kingdom Metazoa; phylum Chordata; class Amphibia; order Caudata; family Ambystomatidae; genus Ambystoma; species Ambystoma mexicanum. The sequence goes on from NC_090927.1 coordinate 412,718,177, forward strand.
TGATAATCCAGCATGTGAATGGTGGCAAAACAAGTATTGAAAAAGGGCTGCAAGAATAAAAGTCCAATACTACTGTTGAGCTGAAGCAGTGGCAGTGTAACTGTAGAAGAAAAGCTGTTAAGGTGTGTTGGTAGTGTGACCTTTAATGGGTGGACCGTGTGGTCCGACAACTGTGCCTAGAACGTATACACCCCACTAAAAAGGAGCCACTCGACTCTTCTATAAGTTTATGGTTTATTGTTAACTTAACGAGCTGAACTTTGTGATATTTGTGAAAGACACAGAAGCCTGAAAGCTGGAAAGAATCCCAAGGAATTGTGTTGTTATGAAAACAGTGAGAGACTTGAAAGCTTGGGGAAGGGAACCTCTTTTGATTGAAAGTGAACTGTCTGGAATCATGGGGAAGGGAGAACCCCTTTTCCGACTTTTGTTTGAACACTTCATTTGATGCGCGTGGCTTGAGCAGCCATTGAGTAGGACGTGCTTCCCGTGGAGCTCCGAAGGATCCGACAGTTGATCCGTACAAACTACCCTTAAAAGAGCGCCACTGGTTCCAGAATCGATCACACACACATGGGAATGGATGCTCCGCTCATTGTATAAAGATCGAGGAAAATCGTAAGCGGGAGTCTGGAGAAATTGATCGACGAACGACGGCCGCGGCTCGGTCCATTGTCACACAAGATGGCCGACGACAAAAGAAACAAAACCAGGGTACCCGAAGAGGACGAATAGAGGCGGCGGCCACGGGGAAAGAACGACAATGGCGAGGTGAAGGCGGAATACAAAAACCCCCTGTGGGCCGCATGTCTTGAGTCGTGAAAGCTTGGGCGCTGGCCCGGACGGCAGGGGCCCGAGGTGTGAAAATGCAGGCCGCATCACGACCAGCATGAGAAGCGCTCGCCCAGCATTGAACTAGCAGTGGTGAGAGGAGGTGGAGGTGGCGACTGCCTGGAGACCACCGCGACAGCCGGTAAAGAGCGGAAATTACAGCTGGGGGGACACTCGGTTGCTGAATCGTGATGGGGAGACCCTACGGTGACCAGAAAATGGCGGCGCGAGGAGCCGTGGGCAAGAATAAGACCAAACAACCCACGATGGACATTTTTGAAAAAGCACAACTGTCTCCTGCGGCCACCTCAACCAAAGGCCCGATGGCACAGGCTGAGGGCGCGACAGCGGCTGATAATCGTCAGATTTTGGAGGCCATTACGGAGCTGAAGGAATCTTGGGGGGGTTGCGATGATGGACCTACGCACTTCCCTGGAGGCTAAAATTGAAGCAGTGGGCATCGAAGTCTCCCTGCTGAGACAGGATGTCAGGGGACTGGCGGAACGCACAAGCAGCCTGGAGGGCGCGGTGAAATCTAATACGGACACCGGTGCCAACAATACAAAAGAGATCCATGTCCTCAAGCAAAAGGTGGCCAACTTGGAGTCTCGAGCAGAAGGGAGAGCGAGGAGAAACAACATTCGTGTGGTGGGTCTGCCGGAAGGCGAGGAGGGCCAGGACCCAACTGATTATATCGAGAACCTACTCCTACAAGGAATCAGGGCCGGTATACTCTCGCAAGGATTTGTGGTCGAGCGTGCACATAGAGCCCTCATGCGGAAGCCGAGACCGGGGGCCCCTCCACGAGCGATAATTGCCAAAATACTGAACTATAAAGACCGGGAAAAAATATTGGAGTATTTTCGGAAAGGCGGTACAATCGAGAGGGCCTCGAGCACTATCACGGCATACCCGTATTACACTATGCTGGTCCAGGGGCAGCGGTACAGTTATGTAACCATCAAAAGGATGCTGCGGGCGGCTGGGATAAAATATATGCTGCTGTACCCTGCAAAAGTGAAGGTCGTGTATAAGGGCAAAATGCACATTTTTGACACTCCGGAAGAAGCGACAACATGGTTGGATCTGCATGGCTGCCCGGATCAAGACACGGAGGAGACACAAAATGGACGTGAAAAGTGACTCAGACACGGTATGCATTTTGCTATGGCGGCGAGCGAACATCCTAGGTGAAGGCTGAGAACGAGGGGCTGATATTCGATAACATATTGCGGATTGTGAGACTTGATGGATTTGAATATAGTGGCGGTTACATATATTTAAACTGTATAGCAATGTGTAGTTCTTTGATGTGCTATTGGAGCGGCAGGGGGGTAGCACCCTACCCCCCGAATTGTAGTTGTAGTTAACGTAGGTTGGCCACTAGGGCGGCCTCACCCTGCGGAGCTTCGAGTACAGGCGGAAGCCGGAAAGAGCTAGATGCGGGGGAGCCTGAGATCCAGGGATGGAGCTGGGCAACAGTTGGGGGCGGGGGGAGAGTGTTGGGGAAGGGTTGGGAGGCGGGGGGGAGAGGGAGTGGGGAGTTTGGTGTGTTTTTGGTTCATGGGGTTTTAGAAGGGGATGCAAGCCTTTATAGATTGGAATGGATCTCAAGGTTACCCTGCACCTGGGGGGGATGGAATGGGATCATACCAGGCCATTGGGGACCTTAAAATACTCACATGGAATGTGCGGGGGCTTAATAGCTATTTAAAAAGGAACAAGGTTATGCTGTATCTGCGCAGGCAGAAAATAGATATTGCATCGCTACAGGAAACCCACCTTACATGTGAGAAGATGGACACGATTGGAAGGGGGTGTTGGTGGGCTCTTCGTACTCGGCCTACGCAAGAGGAGTACTTATATGGGTGGCGCCACATGTCCCATTTCAGCGGTTGCAAGTGGTGGCTGAAACAGACGGGAGGATGGTTATGCTGAGGGGATTGGTAGAGAATAGGGAGATAAGTATTGTTAACACGTACGCCCTGAACCAGAACACAGCGGCGTACATTAGGACACTTAGTGCGAACCTGAGCGTGTGTGTGGGAAGCGCGGTGATCTGGGGAGGGGACTTCAACTGTGTATTAAACCTGAGGGTGGGTAGATCGGACGGGAAATGGCGACCGACCCCTGCAGCCAGGGCGCTACAGACGCTGCTTGATGACTTTGGGTTGGAGGATGCATGGAGAGTGTGGCACCCTGGGGATAGGCAATATTTGCATTATTCTGCCCCACAGCAGTTATCAACAAGGCTGGACTATATCTTCGCATCACCAGAAATGATAGCGGAGATTGCGCACATAGAGTAAAGGGCCAGGGTCCTTTCGGACCACTCGCCCCTGATTCTTGCCTGGCAATATTGCCCCCGAGGGCGAGGATCCCGACATGGAGCCTACGAGCAGAGGCGTTGAGAGACCCCTTCTTCAGAGAAGATTTACGGGAGGAGATAGTAAACTATTTTGAAACCAATACTGGGAGTGTGGACTCGGCGGGGCCTTTAAAGTTGTTATGAGGGGGGCGGCCATGGCAAAATCCAAGAGCCTACAGGGTGGGGTTTCAACAGAACTGAGGGAGATGGAAGCAAAATTGGAAGAGGCCTTAAAAGCCGGCGACGATACAGCAGAGAAACTAGATTTGATACTTAAGCTGCAGCAAAAATGTGCGGATTGTTGGGAGAGGTTGTGCAACCTTAACTATAAAAGGTACATAGAGAGACAGCATGCGGGAGGTGGCAAACCGGGGAGAATTTTGGCGTGGTTATGTAAGAGCGAGACACCCAGAGCCACAATCAGAACTATAGAGAGGGGAAGATGGTAGCGTGGAGGACACCCAGGAGGGGGTTAATCAAGCGTTTGTGGATTACTATAAAGTGCTATACGGGGAAGACGGGGAAAGTAGCCGGGCAATGATAGAAGAAACACTTGAGGATATGGGGTTGCCCATGATCAGTGAGGAGGAAAGGGAGGAATTGGACTCGCCGATTACCCTGGAAGAACTGGGGGAGGTGGTGAGGCAGTTGCCTACTTGTAAGACCCCGGGGACAGACGGGCTCCCAAGCAAATTTTACAAGGTATATATAGAAGAGGTCCTCCCCCCGCTGCTAGAGATGATAAATGAGGCGTTCGAGACTGGCCGCCTGCCGGAGTCACTGAGAGAGGCTGTTATAGTACCTCTCCCTAAACCAAATAAACCAGGGCGCAGCTGTGGTTCCTTCTGACCTGTGTCAATGTTGAACCAAGACGGCAAGATATTAACTGCAGTCTTGGCCAATAGACTCAAAAAGGTAATTGGTAAGTTAATACATCCGGATCAAACGGGCTATGTCCCCCATAGAAACATCACTAACAATCATAGGCGACTTCAGAGGATCATTGAGTTTGGCAGCGGAAGTGAGGAGGAAATGGCAATCGTGTCCCTGGATGCGATCAAGGCCTTCGACTCCGTCAAGTGGCCGTGGCTGCTGGTGGCCCTGAAACACTATGGGTTAGGGCCTGGCTATGTAAGGTGGGCGGAGATTTTGTATAGTGAACCGCTGGCCAGAGTAAAGACGGGATCTGTGATATCAGAGAGGTGGCAGCTTAGTAGGGGTACTAGACAAGGATGCCCGTGGTCCCCCATGCTCTACATTTTGGCCCTGGAGCCTCTCGCGATCTATTTGAGGCAGCAATATGACACCATAGGCATGGAGGTGAGCGGGGAGCGGCATTTGGTCTCCCTATATGCGGACGACATGTTGCTGTATGTGCGGTACCCGGAGGAGAACCTCCAGTACATTTTGGAAGTGCTTGGGAAATATGCTGGGCTATCAGGCATAGCGGTGAACCCCCAAAAGTCTAGTCTGTTCCCGTTGGGCGGGTATACAGGGGTTGCAGCGGAGAGGCTACCGGTCTTACAGGTACCGTGGGCAGTTAGTACTTTTCGGTACCTGGGGATAGATCTATATCACACTGTGGGTGAGGAGCATAGGTGTAATACAGAGGTGGCAATCCACAAAATTGAGAAATGCATCCGGTTTTGGGCGAAGCTGCCTTTGGCGATGATGGGGCGGGGGGGCGATGCTAAAGATGGTGGTCCTGCCAAGGCTCCTACATTACTTCGGAAATATTCCGTATCTGATTCCTAAAGGGTTTTTTGCCAAACTGAATAGCATGTGTAGGGACTTTCTGTCGCATGGCACGCGAAACAGAGTGGCGTTATGGAAGCTCTAGAACTTCCATGACAAAGGGGGTATAAAGCTGCCCAATTACGAGACGTACTATGTGGCGAGCCAGTTGCAATATGTTGCCAAATGGCTATCTGATGAAGAGACCTCCGAATTCAGGCTGTTTGGGCGGGACTGTGCACCCTTTTACCTGAAAGAAGTTATGTGGGCACCCAGGGCGGAGATGGTGGGGCGCTCTAAAATGATGCTGCTGGGGTGGAAGGTGTGGCGCAGGGCATGCCGATTGATGGGGAACCCGTCCCCATGCTCGCCGCAGATGCCATTGGTGGTATTGACAGGGGCAGACGCTCAGCTGCGACTGATACTCCGGACCCACTGGGAGCCGGCTGGGGTGGCAACGATGGGGGATATTTGGCAGGGGGGGCTCTTGTGTTACCTTCGAGGGGCTGCGGGAGGAGGCTAGGTTGCACGAAGGCCAGTACATCACGTACCATAGAATGGTACAGGGGATTAAGAGAATGTGGCCCGAAACCGTGTTGGAGGAAGAACTGGACGCCACCATAGACGTTATATATGATATAGCTGAGGGGGGCCATGAGATCTCCAGACTGTACGAGATGTTGATGTCTAAACTGGGGAAGGAGGTCACGCAGCTGAGAATGGACTGGGAAACGGAGGTTGGGGCCCAAATGGGAGATGGGATGTGGGAACGGGTGCAAAGGTATCATAAGAAGGTGTCTAGAAACGCGAGACTGAAACAGATACAGCTTTACATAACACACAGGGCTTATATGACGCCTTGGAGGATATCGAGGTTCGAGAATGCAGGTCGGCAAGCATGCCCCAAGTGCGACAAAGAGAATGCAGGCATGGTGCATATGTTTTGGTCTTGCCCGATCATAGAGAGGTTCTGGAGGGGTGTAAAAGAGAAACTAGAAGGAAGAGGGGTCAAGATAGTAGTGGACACGGTATGGGCCTGCCTGCTGGGGGGGTTCCCCAGACCACAGAAAGAGAAGGATTGCCATGGGGTGGAAGTCATGCCATGTGCCGAAGATAGAGGTGTGGTGGAAAGACTTGCAAAAATGGGCAGAAGCTGAAACCATAGCATGGCAAGGGCGTGCAGCAATGGGGGGGGGGGGGGAGAATGAGTCCCTGATGGCCTGGAAATCACTGATAGCCGGACTGTTTGGGTCATTAGATGACCCGACTGAACCTGTTGAGGAAGAGACCGAACCACAGGGTGTGAAATCTGATGACTCAAGGTGATAGACTTGCAAGGGGGGTGGGGTAGTGGGAGTAGTGGTTAGGGAATTTCAAAAGTGTAATGAAACTGTTGAACATGCACTGTTTGTTTGGTTTATTGTTTGTTTGTTCGAAAATTTAATAAAAACTTTAAAAAAAAAAACACTTCATTTGATGCTGACATCCCTACACATTTTGAACAAATAGGTGCAAGGGCAATTATAGGTTTTAGACAAAGACAGACATTTACTTTGGACTTCCTGACACAGACTACCATTTGTTTCAGTTAGGTAGGGAATTCCCACCTTAGGATAGGGCAGGTTAGGCCTTATCCCAACCTTATTGATATTTTAATAAAAGTTTCTATCCCAAGCTTTCCTCAGTTGTCTGAGTCTACTTCCTGATGCCTTCACACTCCACAAAGCATTAAAATAATTACTTTCCATGGGGGCGTGGCCAAGATGGTGGGCTGAGTGGGCGTGGAACCCCGTCTCGATTTGTGGACTTAATGGCAAATCCCTCATCACGTACATTAACGGAAGAAGGTGAAAGTAGCAGACAGCGAGGCGAAATCGGTACGAGCAAGGTGGGAAGCACTGTGTCCTCGCTAGCGGAACGAAATTGGAGAAGGCAGCAGGACCGCGGCAACCGCTCGAAGAAAATTGCGGGCAGAGCTATCCGGTCCGAGAGAAAGGTGGGGACAGGAGAAGCCCAATGAGGAAGGAGACTCGACCTGTGGGAATCTCCTGTCTCCCGTGTCGAACAGATTTTATTTATTTATTTGCATTTATAAAGCGCACAGAACTGCCCTGAGGCATTGTGACGCTGTTACAGCAGGCTTGATCTTAACATAGGTATGATGTAACATTTGGTTGCAATAGTAAAACAAGAATAAATGCTTTGAGTGAAGTGGTGACAATAACAGGTGGTAAGAGACCGAGTGGGTCTAAGTGCAGACTGATATGCTTGCTATGGTTACAGTGCAAGCATAACTATGCATGATGGTTTGAGACATTAGCGGAATAGAAAGGTTTTTAGGTTTTTGCGAAACGTGGTGTATGATTTTTCATTCCTTAGTGAGGTGGGCAGGGCATTCCAGTTCTTGGGTGCGAGGTGTTGGAAGCTAGACCCTCCGGCTTTGGTTCTTTTGAACGTAGGAACATAGATCTGGTTGGCGCAGTGGGCTCTAGTGGGTCTGTTAGAGGAGCTAATGGTGATTCTTTCCGAGAGATAGTGTGGGGCATCTGATGTAAGGCATCTGTGTGTGATGGCCATGGCTTTAAAGAGTATGCGTTCCTTTACCGGTAGCCAATGGGCATCTTTCCTTTCTTGAGAGGTGTGTTCCCTTTTGGGAATGGTCAGTGCTGCCCGGAGCGCGTTCTTTTGCGTGATTTGGAGTTTTTTTAGATTGTTAACAGAGGTGCCTAGGAATAGGGCAATGCAGTAGTCCAGTTTGGTACTTATTGTGGCTCTGGCAATAGCAGCCTAAGTGGGGTTAGGCCCTGGGGAGTAACAGAGCACTTGGATGAGTGATTGAACCCAGTGGCATAGTGCTCGGAGGAGCGCAGGGACTTTGCAGCATGCATCAACAGGCCCCCAGTCCAACAGGCATACGCGAGAGGGGGCTTCCAGGGGGTAAAAGTAACTTTGGGAATAGAGGGGGAGAGCCTCCCCAAGATCCAGGAGAAGACTTCAAGGGGTAACAATCCAGGTGACGACAGTGAAGCTGCCAAAAGGGGATCCCGGTGAGTGCACAAGGGGGGGGGCAGCAAAAGTAGAGGAGCAAACTGGATCAATAAGGGAGCAAATTTGGGATCAGCAATGGAGCAATCCCACCAAAGGGACGATGACCCGGCCTGTAGGGATAGTCAAGAGAAATACAAGAAAGCTGAGACAAATTAAAAGAGAAGAACTAAACATAGGGGCAGCGGACAGAGGGAAAACCCAGGAATGGAATAGAGGGAAGCTGATGGGCCCAAAGAAGAAAACGAACCTAAGAGAATGGGAGAAGTAAGGGCACCACAAGGGACTCATCCAAACAAAGCTACCCTTTGGATACTCGACGGACGACACAGATGGGAGAATGGCACTTATCAAGGAAGACCTGCTGCTGGTGCTGGCTCAATTCAAGGGGGAGCTCACAGAGACAGTCAAAGCGGAAGGAGCAAGTATAAGGGAATAACTATCGCAGGCCATCACAAGTAATAGGAAGGACAAAGACTCTCTAGGGGAGAAGGTGATGGAAATGGAGGAGCACCTGGTGGAGTTGGATACTAGGGGCCAGGAATGGGTGCAACAGACACAGGTCGCAGAAGATAGATTTAAGGCCCTAGAGGAGAAATGTGCGGACTTGGAAAACAGGTCACAGAGGGACAATGTTCGAATTAAAGGCCTTGGGGAAGGAATCGAGGGCCCAGACTTGGAATCTTGCATTCAAGAACTGTTTGAAAGCCTCATGGAAGTAGATCAAGTGCAAAACCTGGGGAAAGAAAGAGTGCATAGAGCAGGCATACGTAGGATGGACCCAGGGGCGAGACGCAGAGACATTCTGGTGAAAATGCACAATTACAAGGATAAAGCGCAGCTAGTAGGAGCGGCAAGAAAGAAGGGGAAGATCTATGGCCATGATGGTCTGTCCCAAACCACACTGGCGAGGAGGCGATCATTCAAGCCACTTACAGAGGAACAAAACAAGAGGAAACTGAGATACAGGTGGTTCTACCCGACGAGGTTGCAGTACCGAATGGGCAAAGAGAATGAGGAAAAACTGTATCCCAAGTGGAAGATGGACTGCGAGCCCTAGGGATATTAAGAGGAGTAACAAGTGGGGGCTATGCGGATAACCAACCAGCGGTGAAACCTGGAGAATTAAGACCTGGGCCCCAATGGTGGGTCACGAAAAAAAACAAGACTCGGATTGAGATCTGCTGTAAAATAAAAGGACTAGAATACAGCCTGTTGGGGGTAACATTGAGGGCTGAAATACAGGATGGGGGGCAATGGTAACCACTATTCATCAGAGGGGACCACATCAAGAACCTCTGCAATGGAACCAGGGATAACTGTAAGTTGGGGGGGTCAGTTCAGGGAGTAGTGGGAAGCTGCAGGAAGAAGGCCCAATGAGCAAAGGGAACAAGGGGTGCTGAGGAGACAATGGAATCAAGGCGAGGAGGAGGAATGTATAAACTAATTTTCTGGAATGTAAGGGGACTAAACAGCCCTAACAAGAGGGTATTGGTCAAGGGGATGCTGAGGGGCCAGATGTATACGCTGTCATCAGTTTATGCCCCCAATCAGGGGCAGGAAGGATTATTTGATAGGTTTCTTGAGGAGCTGAGTATGTTTGTGGAGGGCGAAATAATTGTCTCAGGGGATTTTAACTTAGCAGCAGACCCGGTATGGGATTGGTCAGGCGATATGAGGGGTCACGCAACGGGGACAGTGTCCAAGTACCTGTTGGAAGGACTCCAAGAGGAAGGGTTGAATGATGTATGGAGGACATACCACCCGCAAGACAAGGATTATTCCTTTTACTTACATGCCCACAAGACATACTCCCGAATAGACTACTTTATGGCAACAGGAAGAGTAGTCCAAATGGCAAACAGAACACAGATGGGAAGTATGACGATATCAGACCATGCGATGATATCACTAGAATAGGAGGGAGGAAACCTGAGTCGAGGGACGGGGGGATGGAGATTGGAAGACTGTATCCTAAGAGATCCCGAGGTTAGGCAACAGACCGAAAATGAGATACGCCAATTCATGGAGGAGAAGGGGGTAGAGGGTGAGGACTTGGGATAAGGTGGGACAGATTCAAGCTGCACATCAAGGAACACTTCATAAGAGCCGCAAAGGAGAAGCAGGAGGTAAGGAAGGAAGTGGCGAGGAGACTGGAGGGGGAGATAAGGGAACTGGAAACTATCCACAAGGCAAAGGGAGCAAACAAAGTGGTCAGGAGATTAGACCATGCAAAGGGGTCAACTCAGGCAGATAACCAACAGGGCGGTAGAGAGCACTTAACTGAGGGGTAGGCAGAGAGTCTATGAACATGGAAAAGTAGGTGGACACGGCGTTAGCACGGCAGATCAGGGCCAGGGAACCGAAGGCGTTCATTGAGGTCTTGCGGGATAAGGGGGCACTCAAGTGGGAGCGGAGGGTGCTAAGCGGAAGGTAGTAAGAGAATTTTATGCTGACCTCTACGTGGATGAGCCAGACGGGGAGCAACAGGAGGAATATCGAAATGGCTTGGAAGGGTTGCGCCTCACATAGACCGCTTAGAGGAACCCATAGCCTATGACGAAGGAAAGACCTGCACCAATGCTCCTCATACTGCCCGATAGCGGTGATTAATGTTGTTGCCAAATTATATACGCGAGTACTAGCGGCTAGATTAGAGGGAGTGCTTCCGGGCTGGTGAACCAGGACCAGTCAGGGTTCATTAAAGGGAGGAGTACATTTGACAACCTAAGAAGAATATTGCACATCATAGATAAGGCGGAGGGGACAAGGCGGGGCACTGCACCCACATGTCTAATGATGCTAGACGCTGAGAAGGCGTTTGGCCGCGTCAACTGGGCCTTCATGGAGCAACCACTTCAAAGGATAGGGCTGGGACCGAAGTTCAGGAAGATGATCCTAGCTAATTATTGAGACCCTCGGGCCAGGGCCTGGGGAAACGGGGGGCTGGCGGACTCATTTTCTATAAGGGGAGGCACAAATCAAGGCTGCCCGCTCTCTCTTCCCCTATTCGCCTTAGTGATGGAACCTTTCGCGCATCGGATCAGGGAAAATGGGGGGGATCCATGGGGTAGGGTGGGCAGGGACGCATCACAAGATAGGCCTCTTTGCCGATGACGTGATCCCGATGATCACTGAGCATGAGAACTCATTACCAGCAATAATGGAGGAGATAAAGACTTTTTACGGGGTATCAGGCTTCAAGGTTAACCTTGGGAAGACTGAGATACTGAACATTTCCGTGGAGGAGAGGCAGAGGCGTCAGCTTGAACATAGCAATCCGTTTAGATGGACGACAGGACCAGTCAGATACCTTGGGGTGAATCCAACAGCATCCATTCGGCAGATAGTGGGGGCAAACTTCCTGCAGTTGATATAACAAATTAAGGCTGATCTAAGATGGTGGAAGGGATTATATGTCTCCTTGTTTGGAAGGATAGCTATAGTCAAAATTAATGTACTCCCCCGGCTCTTATACCTCTTCCAGGCGATCCCTCTGGCAGTCCCGGGGAGAATGATGAAGGATATTCAAGAGTGTATAATGGGATATACCTGGGGAGGAAAGAAGCCGAGGATAGTGAGAAAGATGCTATTCAGGAGCAAGGCCCGGGGAGGGGTGGCATGCCCCAACATAATGAGTTATTACCAGGCTGCCCAGTTTAGAGTAATGGTGGAATGGGGGAGGGCGGAAAACGAGAAGCACTGGGTAGGCATGGAACAGGCGATGGCGGAGGAGCATCTGTGGAAAATTTCAGGGATGAGAGCGGTCGATAGGCCATAGGGTCTTTGGGAGACCCTGATAACAAGGAATACCATAAAAGTCTGGGATCAACTAAATAAAAGGCATGGCCTGTCCCCCTGGCCGTCCCCGAAGACACCCATCTTTGGCAACCCTTCCTTCCCACCAGGGAGAGAGTACAGTAAGGTTCAAATGATGGGTGGAGGGAGGGATAACGGAGCTAGGAGATCTATATGAAGGAACCCACTTCAAGTCATACAAAGAAGGCAAAAGGGATCTGGGTCTAATGCACAAGGATATATAAGTGTACCACCAATTGAGACACTGGGCAGGTACACCCATAATGATGGAGGGGGCCACAAGGGAGCACACAGAATGGAAGAAGTTAACATCATCCTCAGAGGATAACAAAGGACTAATATCAGCAATGTACACGATTCTCCAGGGGGTGCGGGTGGTGGGGGGGAGGAGATGACAGCCCTGAGGGACAAATGGGAGAAGGTGAGAGGGAAGGTGTTCACGGACAAGGAATGGGATGGGACACCTCAGTACAACACAGAGAACTGCAATATAAGGTACTGCACCAGTGACACTATACTCCAGAGAGTCTTCACAGGATGTTTCCATCGACACCAGCGGAATGCTGGAGAGGGTGTGGGAAAGATGGAACGATGGACCATATTTGGTGGGGATGTCAGCGGCTTAGGCATTTCTGGCAGGAAGTGAAGACAAATGTTTCAGAAATAATGGGAATTAATAGGGACTTCACATCAACAGAGGTGCTCCTGGGAGTGATATTGCAGGGGAGAGGGGGGAGCGGAAAGACTATGGGACAACTTAATGTTGGCGGCAAAGAGGTGCATAACTAAACAATGGAAAAAGAAAGAGTCTCTGTCTATGGTACAATGGTATTATGCTATACTGGACACAGTAGATGTGGAAAAGATGACAGCGTCCTAAGCAGGCTTAGCAAGGTTTGGTCACCCTTCATACACTATGCAGTCAAACACACAGCACACTTGTGCATTCTGCAGAGGATACAGACACGGGAATCCTTGACAAAGAGGAGGACGGTACAGCAGCTTAAAGGGTTTTAAGGAGCAACCTGCAGGAACTGGGATGGGGGGGGATCCAGAGCGAAATTTTGGTTGTGTTAATACAAATTGTGAGGTGGTCAAAGAGGCAACGGAACCAAGGGAGGACCCTATTCTAGTAATGAGACCCAGCCAACAAAAGGTTAACACAGCAAATCAAAAGAAAACTACATGTCCCAGAAACCACCACGAGAAACGAAACCAAGGAGGAGGGGGCAGAGACAGAATTAAAAAGGGAAAATGGCATAGGTACAACCCAATCATACAGCATGGAAATAGGTGTACCAGAGACTGGCACTGGTACAATGCAGTCAGCCCATATGGAGAGGGGTGGCCCCAGAGACATACAGGGTGGGGTCAAACAGTGCATGAAACTGGGTGGAATGAGGAGAGAAAACGCCCTGCAGGTGTGGGGAATGGGAGGGAAAACTGGCTGGAGACTGAAGGGAGGGGAGGAGCAGAGTGGGGCTTAAATGCAGCAACAGAGAGTTCACCAGGTGTTTCTGATTACAGCTGCAAGTCGAGCCGGAGACCAGAGAGGAATGGAAAGGTGATTGCGACTGGGCGTACTAGAAGGCTCACTGAGAGGCACAGGGGAGATCCCTATCAGAGGCGGACTCGCTGAGGAGAAGCGCCAGCCGTCAACCATTAATCAAGGACTGTGCCTTCCGTGTGGATTTTTGTCTTTTTGTTTTCTTAACCCAGTGAACAGAGGGTGAGTCAGACTGAAGGCTAAGGTCCGTGGAAGAAAAAGAATTAAGTTGACTTTATTTTCCCTTTTAAAGATGCGAGAAGCCAAGTGGAGCTTCTTTTGAACTCTGGACTTCATTAACCCTTTCATGGAAACCAAACCTCATAAAAACCAATACTGTTTGGAGTGCACAAGGAGGGCTGTTGTTTAAGTTAACACCGAAATAAATCTTAAAATTGCTAAACCTACATCCGACTGCAGCCTACTATTTTACACAAATGAAAAGAAGGTATTGCACCAATATGTTCTAATGAACCATTTCAGTGACGCTATGAGAACCTTTATGAATAAATAAAGACTTGGTTGGAAGAAAAACAAATTACTTTGCAGTTGCCAGAACACATACTTGAATGTATGAGAAATATATGTTATGCCCATGATAACCTATTCCAGCTATTGTGTTCCACAGATCACACATGAGCCATCTGAAACATTTAATTTAATTAAGATCATTGCAGCAGCCCCAACCTCGCCAGCAGCGCAAACAATTCTTATTATTCAACACTTAACATTCTTCCCTGGACAGTTTGCCCCAGCATGATTCTAATTCCATACTGGAATGCTGCTGCATCCTTATTCATTGCATGGCCAATAAATGCATAACATAGCAGAACGATCCTCATTCCCAATATAACTATGTACATGCCCACTACCACTTATGGTTACTGGTCCATCCTATTTATAGCCCAACCTAAAACATGAAACTTTAAAGAAACATAAAATGTGCTTGTTTGCATATAATCTCCTTCCCTTTCAGGATGTGAAACTTTAAGCACAACAGCGTCATCACACCCTGTCGCTATTGTCATTATTTGTATTTATTGAAGTTATATAGCCCTTTAATCCAAAGTGCTTTACATAAGAACAGGCAAAAAATACAGCAAGCATAAGATGGTAATTGAATCATAACAGCTTCATTACGTCTAACAATTCTTCTCATTGTATCTCTCTTTTACCCTCCTTTGAGCATCCAGAATCCTGTGTTGCAGTGCCCACACTTGCACTTCCTCCCGAACACCTGCACATTTCTTCATCCAACCCGGATGCAACCTTGAATTCAGTACCCTTTTTCTAAATGCTAAAAACGGGGAAACTCCTGTTACCTGTTGTGGAGCAATCCTATATTGCATTACACGCTCCATCACTGCACGTTCCCAATCTCCACCAGATGCAATGGCAATCCTAATTGTATCCATCAGTATTCTGTTGAACCTTTCCACGGTGTCATTACCCTAAGGGTTGTACAAATCTGTTGTGGAATGTCCAATGCCATTATCCTCCAAACATTCCTCCATCTCTCTCCGCACAAACTGGGGACCATTGTCTGACACTATTTTCCAGGGAATCCCTCTCTCCAGAACACAGATTCCAAGAATGATATGATCCTGTGAGAACTAACATCTCTCACAATGAACACCTCTGGCCACTTCGATAACAAGCTTACCAGCACGATTAGATATGCATACTGGGTTCCCCTGACAGATATCCATGGCCACCACATCCCAGTCTGAACTAGAGTGTCAACAATCCTCATGGGAGGCACTCTGGTATTTAACACCTTATCGCTGTGCTTACATACCTTGCAATCCTTCAAAAACATCTCAATATCATGGTCCATACCCGGCCACCAAATATCACCACCAAATATCTTGACATATGAGACCCTTTGTCTTGCTAACACCAAAATGTCCCTCATGGACAATCTCCAGTACAATATTTCTCATGCCCTCTGCCACAACCATACACTCACCCCGAGACCTTAATCCCTTTTCCATACTCAATTCTTATCTCACCTTCTTGTGTCCCTTTAGTTCTTCATTAATTTTATCATTTGGCCACCCTTGCTGAACAAACATTCTCACCATTGTGTAGGTCTAATCTTTTTCACACAGCCTTCTCCAGTCACCTTCCCTGGCAACTTTTTAGTTAGCAAAGACCTCACCTTCCTCCTCACATCTCATACCGCTATCCTCCTCCATGGGATTGCGAGATAAGGCATCAGCTATAACATTTAGCTCACCTTTCACTTCCATGTCCAGACCCTGCATAGAGACAATCCACCTGACAATCCTCTTTGAAATTCAATCCAACCCCTTCCGGTTAAAGATGCCCACCAATGGCTTCTGATTTGTCACCAAAACACATTTTTTCTTCCCCAAACAAATTGGCGGAATTTCTTTGTTCCCCACACACAAGCTAAGGCTTCCCTCTCGACAACTGTGTACCGCCTCTCAGCTTCCTTCAAAATGCAGAATGCAAAGGCCACTGTGTGTATTGAAGTCCCCTCTCCTCTGCATTAATACCCACCCGAGGCCACTCTTGCTTGCATCAGTGTATAATTGCACCTCCCAATCATCCTTGAATCCCTTTAAAATGGGTGCCCTCCCTAAACATTCCCTAATGTCTTCAAACTCTCCATCAAATTTCTCACACCAATCAAATCTCACACCTTTCTTTACCAGGGTTCTAATTGTTTTTGCCCTCTCTGCCAAATTTTGTACGAACTTCCCATAGAATTCGACCAACCACAGATATGAGTCAAGCTCCTTTTTATCTTTTGGAGCCTTCATCTTTATTTATTGTTTCCAGGGTTGCATATTTAGATTTCAGATTTAGATTTCAGACAACTCATGCCCCGAATACTGAACTTTCTCCAGTCTAAATTTACATTTGTCCATAGAGATGGTCAAACCTGCTTCTGCTATTTTACTCAACACCTTCTTCAGTTGCTCATCATGCTCCTTCACATCCTTGTCCCACACCAATATGTCATCCTGATAACAACACGTTCCTGCAAGTCCTTTGAGGAGCTTGTTCATGACCCTCTGAAATACACTAGACGCAGACACCAATCCAAACGGCATCCTCTTACATTGATACAACCCAAACGGTGTTATAAATGCGGTTAGGTCCATGGAATCAGGATGCAGTTTAACATGATGGTGAGCTGCCTTTGAATCGAGGGTTGAAAATATTACAGCCCCACCAACTTTAACCAACAAGTCATCAATCTTGGGGAGCAGAAATATATCGGGCATCACATTTCTATTAAGTCCTCTGAGATCAATGCAGAGTCTCAAGGTACCGTTTGGTTTTCGTACAGCCACAATCAGACTTATCCATACAGCTGGATCCACCTCCTCTATTATTCCTTAATTCAACATACGCCTCAGTTCATTTTCCACATCCGCCTGTAAAGCCAGCGGTTTGACCATATCTATGGACAAATGTAAATTTAGACAGGCGAAAGTTCAGTAATTGGGGCATAAGTTGTCTGCGGAAGGTTTGAAACTTAAATATGCAAACCCAGCCAAGCAGCAGAAACATAAGAGGAAGCGCTTTAGCAATGGAGGAGGAGCAGAAAGTTGAATAGCAATAGGGAAACAGCGTGTGTGGAGGAGGAACCCACAGGAGACAAAGACTCTCTTTGATGGGACCTCCCATAAGAATCTGGCCAAACGTCAAAAAGCACAGAAGGGCCGCAACAGGCATCTCACGCAGAGATCACATCTCTGGGATCAGGAGGCAGGTTCACTGGCTCCCAGTCAAGGAAAGGATTGCATTCAAAACACTCGCCTTAACACAAAAATGTCTCCACGGCCTGGCCTCCCTGTACCTATCACAAAGGATCACCAAGCACACGTCAGCCAGACCTTCCAGATTGGCCTATGCCAATCGTATCACTCTTCCTCCCTCACGCAGAGTGTGTGCAGGTGGCACTAGCTTCCCCACGATGGGCGTGACCTTTTAGGAAAACACTACCAGCCCAGATCAGGATGATCGAATCTAATGCGGCTTTCCGGAAGGCCATCAAGACTGGGCTCTTTGTCTGATTGTGCCTCACCTCGTGCCTTTTGCAACTCTGTGTCTGCTTCCTTGCAACTTTCACCTATTGTACTAGGTAATGAAACAGTGGAGTATGTAACATAACACGCTGTACTAAGTATGAATGTTGGGCAGCATCCTTGTAACTCTGAATCAAGCCTTCTTACGTATCCTTATAGCGCCTCGATGCCCGTGGGCTGTAGTGCACTCTACAAAACCAAAATTAAAAAATAAAAAATAAAAAGACGCAGCGGAAGATATTGATAGTCAGCCCTGTGAAAGACAGGAACAAGTGTGTGATTTAGGCTGGCAGGGGGAACTGGATCCCACAGCCTCTATTCTTAGATGCTTCATGAGAACGCCAGAGGATATAAAAGTCTGAGACTCCATAATGGAAAGAGTTTGCAGGGGGAGGCCCAACCCTAGATTATACCCTCCCAACAGAAAACGGAGACAATGCATGCCCTTGACTGAATCTGTGCTCTAGGGACTTGATGGTAGGAGTTCATGAGAATCACAGTCCCTTCGCCACATCCATACGATTACTGCTGCTTGCTGGGACATTGAGTTCATGCCAGAGCGACCCTCTGGAAATTGAGTGCTCCATTGTGAAGGCAACCCACATTCATAGGAGTGCAGCTACATGTTGGGCCCTTGAGTCCATGCCAAAGTGACCCTGACCATAAGCAAAGCAGGCTGCATTAGGAAGCGATACACCGCAAGGGTCTGGTGAAAAGCTAAGCCTAAGCCACAAATATAAAAAGAGAAGGTGATAAGCGATTGAACCGATAACTCCAAAATAGTCCACTGTCATCACATGAGAGTAAAGTGATATTCAGACCTTGCAAGAGATCATAAGAGACTGTATCTGATATGAATTCTTGACAGTGACAAATAAAGATTTTGAAGTAAGAAGCGGGATTATTATTAGTAGTATTATTATTGTTTTTTTTAATGCTGCACCCGTTCACCACTATAGTGATCTCAAAGTGTGTCGCCCTTGTCTGAGTTAGGAGCATTCCATCCTTCCCAAGAAATGTGGGACCTGAGTCTGCTGGAAGGCTTTGGCAGGACAATAATGAAATATAAGAGAGAGACAGTGTTGTGGCTGGAATGGGGTTCATTTAAAACAGGAAAACAGTGTCCGAGTGCTTGAAGTATAGAGTTGAGGTGATGTGGCTACGTATGTACATTTGAGTATGTGGGGCACGAGATGTGCTCGGCAATCCTAAGTATGTTGTGGGCAATGTTTGAGAAGGTCATGGTAGGTGGGCTGCCGAAAGACCTGATATGCCAATCCCTAGTGTATGTGTAGATTGTGTGACGAAAATTGTAGGTAAGAGTAAGCGGAAGAAGGCTGGGGTAAGGAAGTGAGAGGATGTCAGCAAATAGTTAGACATATGGGAAGCAATAACCAACGGTATCCCATCAAGTTTGAAAGTGAGGGAAGTAGATAAGACAGTTTAAAAGGAAAATGTGTTGTGAAACAATCAATCATAATGTAGCCCATCTGCCATGTATTTTGCAGACAGTGCCAATTTGATGCCATGCCCTGCACATTACCTGTTGGGATGGGGAAAAGTCCTGACTTTACATGACCACTAGAGATCAGCAGTTCAAAATATTAACTTTCAAGAGCAAGGCAGTTCAATGTCTCAAAGGTCTGACAAACATTACACGCTATGTGAAATTACTACAAGAGGGTGGCCGTATGCCATCCATTTTGTTCAACCTTCTAGTCCAGTATTGGCAATACAGTTCTAAAAACCAAAGATGTTTATGCGCATTACTTGGCATCCTTTATAAACTTTTTTTGCTCAACATGTTTGAACAATTTATATATGGTCAGATAAGTTTATTATCTTTATAAAAGTGGTATGCATATTTCTTGTCACTGCTCCACTGCAAGAGGTACCAGTCCGGCTCATCGGACTCCTCCAGGAACAGCAACCATGGAGGATCGGAGTTTGTTTTGTCTAATGAGTATGGCAAAGGGCAGGGATAGGTGTGGGGATAACTTTAAAGGGTTTAACTGGGGAAATGCAACCTGCAGAGCATATAGAGGAGAAGTCGGTCTGGAACTTCCTGGCAGGTGTAGATCTCTCCATGTTGTCACAGCAGTAGGGTAGCCTATGATATCGACAGAGCAGTTGTGAACATACCGAGTTGTTTAAATATTTTTCTTTAAAGGAGGACATAGATGCTACAATGGCATTACACTCCTAAAAAAACTACATAGAATATTCAACACAGCCTCCCATGATGCTGGAGCGAATGCATGGGTTAGGGAACTGGAAGCATAAATGGTGGGACTGCCCCAAAATCAAAGGATTCTGGGAGGACATTATGGGCAGATAAAACACATAATCCCGGAACTACATACCCTTTTGGTGGGTGTGGATTTACCCGGAAAGGGCTTTAACCTCGAAATCACTAAAGAGAGCTTTGACGACAATGCTAATAGCAAGATGGCTGGTGATAGCCAAAAATTGGAAACAAAAAGACCCACCTATAGTGACGAACTGGCTACACAAACTCTGAGACATATTGGCAATGGAATGGATCACATATGCGATACAGGGAGAAGAAGAGAAAATCAGGAGCGATTGGGGAGAAATGATAGAATACCTAAAGCGCGACTACATGCAACAATGGTGCCCGCTAAATATCAGAATACTAAATATAAAGTGACAAAACGGACATCAATTAGGACTTCTAAGGGGCCTAAAAAACGCCTATGACAACTGAAACATCTTTGCAAAGACACAGCGTGAACCCAGGGTGGGGGAGGGGGTTTGGGGGTAGATTAGCTGTTTTGATATGTTTAAGAAATGGCAATTAAAATATTCTTTACATTTTTTTTTTAAAAAGACAGTGTCAACCATAGGACGGAAGCTGCAGACTCATTGATCCTCCTAAAACCTTTCAAACTTAGCCTGGCCACACTAGAGGGGAACTGTGCCCTACGGTTTTGGGACGCTATGGATGAGTGTAATGCCTTGGCTGTTTTTTGAGATAGGCTGCTTCATCCCAAAAAGGTTGATAATAATCCGAGGTAGATGGTGCTCAGAGAAAGCATTCAACCTGATAGTGGAGTTTTTTGAGGGAGACCCTAGTCACAGTTGGTTTGGACCGATTGTTATTAAATCAGTTAAAATTAAGGCATGGGTCACCGGCTACTGGTTCAAGCATATCAAGTTGGAAAATGTTAAATACAGAGACGCAAATGTCTATATGATCAAATGCCTCATTGTTGTAACCACTTTTTGAGTATGAGCTTTAAGAAGGAAATGTGATGTTATTTACTGCTTTGTGACTTTGACTCGCTCGTAATTATTAAGAAGATGAGAAAGAAAAAGGTTTTGCAAGACCTACCAGAGCCTGATGGGCATTCTAAGGCAGTTTGATTTCTAGAAGTGGAAGCAGTGTGGCTAAAGTGTCTGTTTCTATTGCCCCAGGTGCGAACAGGTAGCAGGCTTTCGATTAGCCTGAGGTTCTGCAACCTTTGGTTTCAGACTACAATTCCTAGCCAGCATAGTCAATGGTAAGGGATCATGGGAGTGGCAGTCCAAACCTCAGGACAGCTGCAAGTAGGACCACCTTTTCCTTTCATCTGCACTTGCACGCACTGAATGCTCACAAGGCCTAGTAGGACCGCCTCTCTCTTTCATCTGCACTTGCACGCACTGAATGCTCACAAGGCCTAGTAGGATCGCCTCTCTCTTTCATCTGCACTTGCACGCTCTGAATGCTCACAAGGCCTAGTAGGACCGCCTCTCTCTTTCATCTGCACTTGCACGCACTGAATGCTCACAAGGCCTAGTAGGACCGCCTCTCTCTTTCATCTGCACTTGCAGGCACTGAATGCTCACAAGGCCTAGTAGGACCGCCTCTCTCTTTCATCTGCACTTGCAGGCACTGAATGCTCACAAGGCCTAGTAGGACCGCGCCTCTCTTTCATCTGCACTTGCACGCACTAAAAGCTCACAAGGCCTAGTAGGACCGCCTCTCTCTTTCATCTGCACTTGCACGCACTGAAGGCTCACAAGGCCTAGTAGGACCGCCTCTCTCTTTCATCTGCACTTGCACGCACTGAATGCTCACAAGGCCTAGTAGGACCGCCTCTCTCTTTCATCTGCACTTGCAGGCACTGAATGCTCACAAGGCCTAGTAGGACCGCCTCTCTCTTTCATCTGCACTTGCAGGCACTGAATGCTCACAAGGCCTAGTAGGACCGCCTCTCTCTTTCATCTGCACTTGCACGCACTAAAAGCTCACAAGGCCTAGTAGGACCGCCTCTCTCTTTCATTGGTATATTGGCCTTTCATTCTCATGTTCCCTCCCTGTTGCCCTGTGGGCCCTTTGAAACACAATGCACTTAATGTACAAGCACTTTACAAATGCACAATAAATAAAATACATAAATAAGTTCATGGGGGCTTATGTACTTCTAGACCATTGTATTGTTAACCACTCAATTAATTTCCCATCCCTAAAAATCAAAAATGCATTTTCCGAAAGCGCTGTCCCTACCCTGTGAGGTGGGATTGTTTGTTGCTTGGCAAGGCTTTTAATTTCACTGTTTTTTGTCTTAGTATGTGGCCGTTTTAGGGAAATGTATTTATGGGACCGTCTCAAAACGGCGCACTGCTAATTCTATATCCCTCGCAGGCTCAAGGATTTGGAGATGCCTTGAAAAGCATGGCAGGATCCAACGCCGGACTGGAGAAGCAGGGCTGCCATCCCTTCTACGAGTCTTTAATTGCCAATCCATTTATTGCTGAAGTAAGTGCAACATGTATTAACAACTGAGAACGAACGCATTAAGCAGAACTGATGGAGGCAACATTATTAAAACGTTTAAAAATACTTTGGGGAATGAAGAAAATTGTTATCTGATCCTTCTTTAATAGCTGACTCTGATTTCTCGAAGATTAACACGTGTTAAATAGGTGTAAGCGCAGTAATATTTGTTCAGTAAATGCGGTTTACAAGTAGCTAAGAATTGTACTGTGTACTGTGCACAGCAATGGAGGTGCTCTGTGGATGGCAAAACGGAATTGACTTATTCAGTGGTCCATGTTGTTGAATTTTGCACAGGACGAGGCGACTTATACCACGTACCAGCACAACACACCTGAAAGCTTTGCCGAAGTACTGCTGAGAACAGGCAAATTAGCAGAAACGAAGAGTGAAGGGGAGCATCTATTTCCAGCAACCGAAGGTAAAAGGCCTAGATCCCACAGGCCCACTAACAGTATGCATCATTCATCAAGCTCAAGGCCTCACGGCCGCTACACACATGTTTCCGATGCCTGCAAAATAACTATTGGGCTTTGCAGCATCCAATTTATATTTCTCCGCAGCTGATAAATGGCAAAATGAGGCTCTGCCACTAGCTTCCAACAACATTTGCAAAGTTAACTGCACTCAATTTGCTTTCAATAAATGCACACTTAGCCCCGAGCCTGCGCTGCTCGCGAGGCATTACAAAGTGCCGCAGTGCTAAAAGGGGCGATTCATGGCGCGGCGGCAAGCTATTAAATGTAAATGCCCTTCATTGTATTGAGGGTGTGTGGGAGTGCTATTCTGAATGCTCAGCACAGTGTGTGCATGTGTAGCTTCTTAGCTGGGGACCTCATCCAGGGACATGACGTTCCCCCATTACTCCTTTGAAATGCTATGCAACCATCGACCAATCAGCTTTGTTCCCTTGTGATTTATTTCCAAACCTGAATTATGGAGAGAGTTAAGCCACCGTAATTAAGTGCTATGTAAATGTTGGCATTTATATCATGGATTATTTTAACACACATTGATTGGTCATAGGCCTAGAATTCTGCGAACAATACCCAATGGAGGGAGCTAAGTTCTATTTAAAACATGTAAAACCAGGTTCTTTTTTTCATTTTCAAATTATGAACACACACTTGATGGAAATTACATTTGTAAAACAGTTAATCACTTAGGAAGGAGGGCAATACCTGGGAGAGACAAAGCCTTGGTTGTTGTAAGGGACCACTGTTTTTTTGTTCTTGTTTTTTTTTTATACTTTATTTAACCCGAGGGTTTTTAAAAGATTTGTTTCGTTGACTGTCATGACCATTGACCATTTGCCTATTTTTCTTTATCTACTGTTGAAAGAATCAGATCCAGAATTTTCGCTGTGGCCGTTACCCAGGTTTTTCGTCCACCCCCGATTAATCTAGACCACCAGACGTCTTCGTCAAAGATGTGCGCTGTAGCTAGAACTGGTTTCAGATATGGTTTTCTGATGGATTCAACTCCTGGAAATGTTAAGAGTAGATGCCTCAGTGTTTCAACTGCAGAGGGGTCTTTACAGAATCTGCATTTGTTTGAGAGTGCCATACCGGGTATCATCTAAATTTCATTGGTGTGTAACAGTTTGAGGCAAGCTCTTAAGACGGTGCTCCTCATCTTCAGGTTTGGATATTTTTCAACAAATGCTTGCAGAGCGTGGAGTTTATAGTGCATAGGCGGCAAATGCACAACCAGTTTAGAGGATGCAGCTTGGTCACAGGTGCTAGCCCAGTCCAGTTCATTTAACTTTTTGTATATTTTCATGGGGTTGTCCATTAGCTCTTTTTAGGAACACATAATCAATTTCAGTTTTGCTTCTTGTTCTTCATACCAATGGTTTAGGGCCGGGCATCGGCCTCCGGCAACCTCGTTGTTTACTGCTTCAAGTAGCTTTGGGCGGTTTTCCAACAGCAGCTTCCTGAACAACATCATGGTGTTTCTCTCCACTATTGCTAGTAGTGAGAGCTGGCTCAGTCACGTCTCATTGAGACCATTGGCGTGGAGCTGGGTAGATTCAGTACTTCCCTCCAGTAGTGGCTTTCTAACTTGAGCCAAGTTTTTCTAGGTATCCCTGGCATTGCTTCGGCACCATAAACCAATGAGGGAACAACCTTAGCTTTGAAGAAGTCCACAATGGGAGTTAAAGAAAAACGACCAAACTTCCTGTCTATCGCTTTTGCCTGTGAAGTTAGGCTCTTTGTTTTGATCAGCAGTTGTTTTTGCATAGCGTTTTCGTGAGGAGAGTTGTCGATCGTTATGCCTAAGTATTTAAACTTGGCGACCTTCTCAATACGTTCGCCTTCAAGGTTCCAGGAGAAGGTGTCGCTTTTTTCTCTCCCCTTTCCAAAGAATAGAATTTTTGTTTGAGACTTGTTGATTTCAAGGCCGTTTTCTGAGATGTAATTAGCGAAGTTGTTAAACTGGCACTGTAGCCCTATAGCTGTTTGATCAACAAGGATTACATCATCTGCGTACAGAATCCTTGACATTTTTATGTTTCCTAGATGTGGTGGAAAAGCTCTGACCTTGTGCTCTGTATCCTTGTAGTCACCTATAAAGCTCAGAAAGAGCGCCGGAGCCAGTGGGCACCCTTGCTTGACCCCACGGTTTGTTGTGATCTCTTCAGATTGGGTCCCTTGATGATCAAGCCTAACTTGTATTCTGGTTGTCGTGTGGAGGGCGATCAGTGGATGTAGTATGGCAGCTGGGCAGTTCCAATTTCTCAGCTTTTCCCAAAGTCTTGTTCTATCGACTTGGTCGAACGCTTGACTTAAGTCGATGAAGGCCATGTATGTTCTGAGCCCCCCAGCTAGAGACTTGCTTTTTAGGACGCTCAATGTTAAGATGTTAATGTTGGTCCCCACGTTTTTGTTAGAGCCAGATTGGAACTGGCCATTACAAGGAGCCCCGCTTGCCCAGCTTTGAAAATGATGGAGAAGCAGTGATCCATAGACTTTGCCGATCACATTTAAGAGAGCGATGGGACGGAAGTTCGTAGGGTTGTCTCTCTTTCCTCTCTTATAGATCGGCACTACTACCGCGGTGGTCCAGGATTTGGGTAGTACCTTCGCTGCTGTTGATCTTCGAAATACTTCACTAATAAACCCAGCCCATGCCTCAGGATGTTGTTTTAGGTGCATGTTTGTCAGGACGTCCGGGCCAGGGGCCCTGGACTTTTTCAGCTTTTTCAGGATATCCACGATGTCTTCCTGGTCGTGGAACTCCACCCAAGGCGAGCCATTATGGTCCTGTGTAATAGTAGGTGGTGCGGTTGGATCATAGAAAAGCTTTTTAAAGTGGGTTATCCAAGTGCCTTCGCCAATGCCGTTGATTAGTGAGTTTGTGGTAGTTCTTTCTGTTGAGTCAATCAGGGCCCAGAATTTGCGGGAGTTTTTACCACACACAAGCCTCAACATTTCCTCCGAGTCTCTTTGGTACAAGGAGAGACGATGCTCTTTTAGCCATGACTTGTATTTCATTTTCTCGAGGATCAGAGCTTGTTTATTGACCTCAGAGCTGTCCCTTGCAAATACCAGAGCTGGTGAGCTGAGGTTGTGAGCCAGTCTGCAGCAGAGTCTTTTCACATTTTTTGTGAGAAGGGAGGAGCCTTTATTTACACCGACACACCGCGCAGCGGTGAGCGGAGCTGGTGAGCCGAGGTTGTGAGCCAGTCTGCAGCAGAGTCTTTTCACATTGTTTGTGAGAAGGGAGGAGCCTTTATTTACACTGACACACCGCGGAGCGGTGAGCGGAGCTGGTGAGCCGAGGTTGTGAGCCAGTCTGCAGCAGAGTCTTTTCACATTATTTGTGAGAAGGGAGGAGCCTTTATTTACACCGACACACCGCAGAGCGGTGAGCGGAGCTGGTGAGCCGAGGTTGTGAGCCAGTCTGCAGCAGAGTCTTTTCACATTCTTTGTGAGAAGGGAGGAGCCTTTATTTACACCGACACACCGCAGAGCGGTGAGCGGAGCTGGTGAGCCGAGGTTGTGAGCCCGTCTGCAGCAGTCCGCTGCAGACGCGAAGCCAGAGCTGCATGGATCCAGACGTGCGACCACTAAATAAAAACACCAAAGCCGTCACGATCAATGGCCCAAGGAAAAAAGGAGAGGAGCAAGTCGGAAATAGGGTTTGCTCCGAGACCCACATCACCATCAACAAATGCGGCCAAACACACGGACTTGGTAAGCATGGGCCCCTGGGCTGGTGAACTGAAAGAAGTGCAAGAACATGGCCCCATTAAGGAAAGAGTTTCCATACCTGAGCCGTCAGCAACAGCGTCAGCGCTCGCGTCTCCACCGTTTTCAACTGAGGACCCAGTGGTCCAGGAGGGGCGTCCGGTCCCGGTGAGCGCCCGCCTACCACCGCACTCGCTGCTGGTCGAAGTCCGCCGTCCGCCGGTGAGGTGAGTGGAGTTCGAGCGAGTGCGGTCAGAGGACGACTCCCACCGGACTCCAAGCGGAATCCCAGCGGCGGGGGAGGGCGAAAGCGAAAAAACGAAGCGGATGAGGGACAAGAGGTGCCGGAAACCAGAGCGCGGCATTACCTCTCACTTCCTGACAGGCAGAGGAAAGGCCGACCCCAACACCGCCCAGGAACATAATGCAGAGGGGCCCAAGGGGGCTGAAAATTTGGTCAAAAACCTGGGAAATTCCCCAACCCGAGAGGTTGGGGATCATGAAAAAAGCAAAGGACACGGACCAAAAAAGATACCGGACAACATATTGGAACAAGCTGAAACCCTGCAAAACAAAATCAAAATAAAAGCAATGGTCCATAGCAACAACAGGGAGCAATGTGACAACCTGCCAGGTCAGGCCAAATGGGCAATAAATGGGAAAAGACCATCAAATGACACCAAGAACGTCATAGAAATCACTGCTAGTGAGACAGACACGGAAAGTGAAAAGGAGGTTGAATCTGATGACGTTGATACGGACACGGAAAGCAAAATGGATGGTGAGCCCGTAGACTCCAATAAGGAGACAGACGGGGAACAACTGAAGACCGTATCTATAGAAAATGGCGGCCAAATCAAATAAATCAGGGGCAAAAATTTCTATGATGATGAGAGCAACAAACAAACTCCCAACGATGGATCAGAAAGCCAACAAGATGAAATCTAAAGGAAGTGAGGTTTTAAAGATGATTAAAAGACGTGGACAAACATCAAAAGGGCTGCTAAACCTGCTTCTGTCATGCACCCTAAAGGCATTCTTTACGCAACAACATAAAAGAAAGCAAATCACGGAGACGGAAATATCCGATGCAGAGATGCTAGAAGTGGCACAAGAACTCCGCCAGCCCAAAAGCAGAGGAAAACGGATATGGCCTGTATATCAAAAGACAAACTAGATGTAAAAGAAGTCAGACCCCAAGAAAATCCAAATACCAGTAACAATGATGGGAGTAAAAACAAAGAAGACCCGAAGTGGGCAGGGAAGATGAGTACCAGCAAAGCAGATACAAGGGGTGATCCCCGATTCAAAGCATACAACGAGCAAATCCAACGATTAAAGAAAGGGGCTTTGTCGAATATAGGCGAAACAGAAGAAATGATGGACGAGCAAACCCCGGAGACAGCGCAGGTTGATCAAACAACCCTCGAGTCGCATCAACGAGACCATATACAGGCCGAAAGAGAGCATCGTTTGGCCTGGACTAAGCCCCATTTGATTACGGGTCAGATAACAATGACACCTACAAAAAAAATGGATGAGGCAATAACCAACTGGGACAACCAGCGCATGAATAAAAGGTCATCTGGGTGCCTAGCAGCAATAGATTAAGATCAAAGAACATCATTGGAGCGCTCAACAGTGGATTCACCAGGTGCCACTAGGAGACCAGAAAAAATCCAAGTATCACCAAAGAATAGACGGCTAAGTGATATTGCAGCATCTATGCAAAAAGAATCACCAAATAAGAAACCGGACATGTTAGCAATCATGTCAGCCATGACTATTGTGCTAGCGCTGTTCTGTAAACTTTATGAAGCCATAAAAGAGGAGGTTCAAGATAACACTGCGATCCTAACAAATATGATATAAAAAATGTTGCATGTTGAAAGCTACATAACAGCGGTAGAAGACAGAGCAAGTAGTCTGTGTTAGGCAGAAACCTGTGCAGTTCCCTCTGGGACCACTGCAAACGATTTAGGAGTACAGGTGTTTGGCAGTAAACCCACTTGGTAGCAGTCTGTACCACACAGATTGACTTGGTAGCTGTGGCTGAGCAGTCAGACTTCCCTCAAGAAGAGTTAGGCAGTATACAGAGCATTCACAATAGGTCAAGAGAACACAGTAGAACAAATAAACACTGACCAGGGCTTGGTGTAAAAGAGATATAATTATTTATTTAAAACCACATCTAGAAAAAAACACAGGCACTAACAGTAAGCAATTCAAAAACATGGTCACTAAAAGATATATACTCCCTTAAAAGAATATTAGACAAGTCTTAAGTAAAGCCCCACTTATTTTCAGACAGCGGTGAGCGCTTAACGTAGATGGCACTCTAATAATTCATTTTAAAAAGGGAGAGAAGAGCAGAGAACAAGTTGAAACAGATCCCAACACTTTTACCTGAACATAACAAGAGAGGGAGGCAGAGTAAAACCGTGAAGTGAGAGTTCAAGAGGTCGGATCCACTTTCAGAGGATCCAAACGAAATGTGTCCAAGGTCACACGGTTGCAGTGCACAAGTCTTGTAAAGGTTCAAAAAGGAGTTGGACCAAAGAAAGGGACCAGTTAGAGGGTCAAGGCGGCCAGCCCAGTCCAGAAGGTTAAGGAGTTATTATTACCTTGTTGCAATCTTTAGAAAGGGAGGCCTGGCAGACACGGTACCTTAAAGTGTTGAGAACGCTCCAGCGGGGGCAGTTGTTCCTGGCAGCGGATGCAAGTTGGTGCTTCGTCCGGGGGAAGAGAGGATCTCGTCGTGGAGGAAGACAGGAGTCCGTTGCACTGCCAGGGAAGAAACCAGCCGCGGAGTTTCTCAGGTACAAGGAGCGGTCCGGTGATTCGCGGTTCAGTGGTGAGTGGCTATCCGGCTCCTGGGGTGCTTGGCACGGGCAGTTCGACCACAAACCGGGCTGGGGTGCGAAGAAAGAAAGGAAAACTGGTTGTGCCCACCAGTCAGGGGAAGAAGCCTTTCCAGCCGGGAGATCTTCTCTGTCGTTGGGAAGTGGTGAGTCAGTTCTGCAGGGCTCCACCGGTGGTGTCATTGTGGTAGGTCGGCTCAGCTTCTCCCTCGTCGGATTCTCAGGTCCTGTGGCGACTTCTGAAGTTCCAGTCCCCAAAGCCCTGCTTTTATGCAGCATACCCCCATTCATTCAGCCTAGCTGTCAATCAAACATGCTAAGTGGTGAGCCGGCCGGCTCACCACTTGGGCCAATCACACAAGAGTGCGACTTGAGTTACCAAGGTAACTCAGTCCAGGGTGCCTAAACCCCCTCCCACACCCCCTGTGGTGCCCAGACAGAGTGGCACCACTTTTGGAGGCTTCTGTGGAGAAGCCCGCCAAAAAGTGGAACAAAGGGCTCGACTTGGGTTGGAGTCACAGAAGAGAACACAAACGCCATTTTAGAATCGAGTCTTGGCAAAAAATACCAACCGGAGAATTAATATTAATTAAATAAACCGGCGGTATGTTCGAGGCTTTGAGAATTAAATAATTAATGTTGGTAGCCTCGAACAATGGGAAAATCCCATAGGAAAATATTCACGGTCGAATATAAAAAGTAGTTTCCACTGCCACCAGCCAAAACTCGATCAGGGGGGACGGGGACGTGCCCCCTCGACTAACAGACCCCGGGGCAATCGAATTGCCCCGACCAGTACGTCCACAATATGATGGTTTGTACTGGTTTCTGTTAATAATTTGGGACTAGTAAAGCCAATGGTGACTTTACATGCCCTGGGAGACAGTAGTCAGTCCCAGGGTATGGAGTCTATGGTGGGGTGTCACTATGACACCCCTGTGTTACTGCACGGAGGGTGCTGTGTAACACACATAGGAAAAACACATGAGACCCTATGGAGTAAAGGACCCCATAGCCCATAAAACACATTACCAATCCAAGGAATACCATGAATCATGTCCAAGAGTGGGAGAAAAAGAGTCTTACTCTTGGCAGGAGGAAAAAAACAAACTCCAGAAATCCAGCAAAGCTGCTGGGGCACTCACTAGGTTAGGAAATTCAGCCTAAAGAGAGAATTCTCCCTAACAGTCTGCAAAATAACTGGGAAAGAAAAGTTGAATCCTTAGAAAGAAAGATCGAAATCATGGAATCAATAAACAGAAAACTAACGGTGTCAAAGACCATTCTGAAACCAAAAATCCTAGACCCGCAGTTACAGTGTATGGACAAGGGGAAAATCGTGCAAATATCTCCAGCAGAGAAAAGTGAAGGGAATCAACTCCCAAACCAAAAAAAGGACCCGCGAGGGATAACACTTCAAATAGAGGCAAGCAATAAGTCCAATGAAGATGTAAAGGTGACACGCGAACCAATTGAAACAACTCACAATACAACGGGGCCTCAAACAAGGGAGAAGCAAGATGGTCCCAGTAAACGGCCTGCAGAGAGCAACACAACAAGATCGCCAAGAACAGCGGAGGATTTTATGACTAATTCCGACTTAATGAACATATCGCAACACTTGGAAAACAATCCGATTGAGAAAAAGGAGGGTGACATAGAGAGAAATAGAAACAGTGATGGCACCAACCATGAAAAAAGACCTGGTGTCGCTGGCAAAGCAAAAGAAGATGAGCACCACCCCAACAACCAAAGTTGTTCGCCATTGTGGAAGAAAATTGACTCCCAATATAAATTCAAACGATATCCAAGTGGGGAGCGTAATAAGGTGAAAAGCAAAGGAATCAGTACTAGATGGAGTCCACGAAAGTATCGATCGTCAAGAGAGGAGGTTGAAAAGCAAAACAAAACAAAAGAAGAGACATGTGTATTTAAGTTAGAACAAGTGATAATAAAAGATTATCTAATACTAAATCAACCAACAGTATTGAAGATAACAAAGAAAACGAAAACGCTAAGAAAAATCAGAACAGAAGATTTCAAACTAGTGGAACCGTATCATAGTGAAAAGAGGGCCAAGGCATATCTTCATGTAAAATCGTCCGGAATCAAGTACATCGATCAGCTTGCATTTGAAGAAATTGAACAAATGGGCTTTCGCCTGACTGAAATAAAAATGATATGGGGAAGAAATGATCAGGCGATTGAAAAGAAAGACAGGAGTAAATATTTAAAGCACTATCTATCCAAAACTGAGGAGCTATACCGCTAGAATCGCTTGAAGAATTCTCAGGCGGAAGAAGAACCCCGGCGGGTAAACCATTATATTCAAAGGGATGGAAAATGGCAAAGCGATGTAATTTGGAAGGAAGAAGCGGAAAAAAATCGGCAACAGATATATTACAACAGGGCGTATCCCGATCAGGGACAGGGCCCATCAAGAAGACGAAGAGAAGAACAGAAAGAGCAGCGGACACACCCAGTGGCAGGTTCGAAATCACAAGAGGAAAAGAAAAATTCAAAGGTGAATTATTCAGTGAAACTGACAGTCACCTCATTCCAAAGGCCCATGGAAGTGGCTAACATCACCTTGGAACAAGAACAGCGGTTAATAGCAACAACCAGGGCCAGCCTTCGACCAGCCCAAAGAACCAACAAGAGGAGCGGAGCGGCCCGAAAATGAAAAATATAGCTTGGGATGTTGGAACACGAGAGGCCATGCACATCTAATGACAGCCGGAGTCGTGAACCTGGGTCTCTATGACATAGTCTGTCTGCAAGAAACATGGCTGATGGATCAACCCATACTCAACGGGTTTACTGTGGAAATATCGCCAGCAGTGAAAGGCCTCTTAGGCAGACCATCGTCGGGTCTGTTAACAGCAATTAAAACGGGCTTGGTCCTAACTGAACCCAGAAAGTGGAAAGAAGCTTATGAAATGCTTGTTATTCTGACAACATGGTCACAATGCAGTGTGAAGAAGCGAAGTTGCCAACCAAATTATCTAGCAATAATAAATTGCTATTGGAACCCGCAACGCATGTCAACAAAAACTTTTTGCTCCAACATGGGAGCGACGATAGACCAGCTGTATGAAGACTTCGACAAAATTGAAATCATCATATGCAGAGACTTCAATGCCAAATGCAATGACACATCTGGTGCGACCTTGGGTGATGACCAGCGGCCCGGTGGAACTGAAGCAACTATAGAGCGAGGAAAGGCATGGAACGAAGTGATCAGATCGAGAAATATACAAAACATAGCCTTGCTGTTCCCGGAGCAAGATAACATCCCTACTTGGGAACGAATGTCCTCGAAAGCAACATTAGACTATATATTCAGCTCGGATGGTCTAACACCTGGTATGGAGAGCTTTAAGGTGCAAAGAACTCAACACAGTGACCACAACTTATTGTCCTGTATATGGCAAGGAAGAAGACTTGGAAAATTGACTTATCAAGTGGTCACTGAAGTAAACACTCAACAAACACGGCTTTGTTTAACAGAAGCGGACATTCAGAAAATCAAAATGTCGTGGGACCTAAGAGTCGCCACCAACCAGTCTAACAAGACCGATGAAAGACCAAACTATCTGCCTTTACTACTGGCATACCAAATGCCAGGGACAAGAAAAACCATGAAACCAGATTACTCCAAGCACGCCTATGACAAAGCATTAGTAGATAAAAGAAAAGTGGGGCGGAGACTTAGAAGAATAGCTAAGAAAACAAACGCCAAAGAAGATCGGGAGAAATGGCAGTTGGAAGTAAAAAGGTACAACAGCTGGCGGAAACAATACAGAGCAGCCCAATACCAAAATGATGCGGAAGAGATGATGAGAAAAATATTGACAAAAAAATCAAGTGAATTTTGGGCACTGATAAAAACTATGAATATCACACCAAGTGCGCCGCAGAGCAACGCAGTGTCAGAAGCAAAGTAGATAAACTACTTAACTGCAGAATTTGATGGTCCAAATTCAGCTATGTCCGCGACGAAGCGAGCTTCCAATGCAACTTGGGTGGACGTATCAAACTCTGAGGACATAGAAATGACAATCAGGAAGTTGAAGACATCTAGAACCCTGGGTCCAGATGGACTGACGAACGTGGATCTTAAACAGTTTCCCAAAGAGTGGTCGGAAGCGATCAGTAAGATCTTCGCAGAATGTGGCAAGAAAAAACTGATCCCGGAAACATGGCAGAAAGCAGTCATAGTACCAGTCTACAAAAAGGGAAGCAGAAAAGACCCTGAGAGCTATAGGCCGATAGCCTTACTGGACATCATAGGAAAAATATACGCTACACATCTGCTTGATCACTTTAGGACCTGAGAAAGAAATGGTCCATCAAAAGACAACCTGCAAACAGGCTTTCAAAAATATGGCAGCACAGCTATTAACATCATGCTAATAAACATCCTGAAAGCTAAAGTGAAGGAAGGAGCGCCAAATGTGTATCTGGCGTTCGTGGATCTCTCGAAAGCTTTTGATAAGATCGACCGTAACAAACTGTGGTCAAAATTACACGGCTGGAACTGCCCAACAAAGGTGCTCGAGCCAATAAAAGCTCTCCACTCTCAGACTGAGATAAGAGTTAAGTTAAACCATCAGGGCACTCTATCGGAAGAGATCATGGTGAACAGAGGTGTCAAGCAGGGACGCCCCTTGGCCCCTGCCCTATTCATTGCGTTCCTAGGAGATTACCAGCATCCAGAAGCGAAAATAAGGGCTTTTCCTCCAAAAATTGGAAAAACGGCCAGTCCAAGACTTTTGTATGTTGACGATGTCATCCTGATAGACCAGACGAAAATCGTGCTGCAAAGAAAATTCTCAAATCTGGAGAAATACATTGGCGACAACCACCTTGAGATAAACAAAACAAAAACTAAAATTCTGGCTCTCGAGAAAGTACCAAGTAAATCAAACAAGCAGCAGAACTTGTTTCTTGACAACACCAAAATTGAAATCGTAAAGAACATCAAATATCTTGGAGTTCAGATTGATAGCTCAGGAACGAACAAGTCTATGCAAGATCTGTTGTCGGAGAAAGCCAAACGCCTAACTTCGCAAACAAGAGCAGTAGATAACAAGTTCGGGAACTTTTCATTAATTCCGGCGATAAACTTTTATAAGACAAAAGTAGTTCCATCATTGGTGTATGGAATGGAAGCCTCTCTATACATCACACGTCTGCTCTGGAACAAATTGGAGGGTCACGTGTGTAAAGCTGTATTAGGCTTGCCGAATTCGACCTCCATGCTGGCCATCAGGCAGGAATTGGGCTTAGTGTCACTAGCCTCCATGGTTGACCTAAGTGCCATGAGACTCTACAGGAAAATCATCATGGCCGACAGATTACACACATATAACATCATCATGGAAGCAATTGAAACAGGAAAATGCGAAGCCCTAAAAAAATGGGTAGAAAGCAGAAAAGATAAGCGATCTGAAATAGCCTGCACAGAAAAAGAGCTAAAGGAAAACCCTGATCGTATTAAAAGAAAAATGGAGGAGATGGACTGGATCCACACAATTGAGAAAGCAGTGGGGAACAAACTTTTAACTCATCTCCCTCCGACCTGGAACAAGCTGAAAAGACCGCAAAACTATTGTGTCAAATTTCCGGAAAAAAGATTGAGAAACTTGTTCATGAAAGCAAGATTAAATCTATTGCTAACTCACGAAATCATATCTATCCAGGGATCGTCGAGCGACCACGGATGTCGCCTATGTAAAAAGGCAGCAGTGGTAGAAACATTGAGACATCTGGTGATAAACTGCACCAAAACCAAACAAAAGAGAAGCATATATCTCCTACCGCTGATAACAAATCCGTGGATGCTACAAGTAGACGATCTGTGGAATAGATTAATCTCAGGTGAAACTACCAGATGGACGGTGGCCATGGTGAAATTAATAGAACTGGCATTCCAGCAGATTATCCAAACATTGACTTCAACTATCGCCCAGTCGAACTGTGAGCCATCCAAGTGATTATGGTGAAGATGCAATCCCCGGTCTACGTACGCTAAAACAGAGAGACTTGATAGCGGACTGGTGAGGACATGAGAAGAGAAGATACCAAGCTTGTTCGAAATCTTGATAAAACTCAGGTTCTCCTGAGTAAAATTCAATAATAAAAAATAATAAAAATACTCTGGAGTTTCCTGAGTAGGCGTCTTCTAGCAACCAGTACCAGATCGTAGTTGTGGACTGGTTTTTCGATTGATGATGCACAATTCAGGTTTGGTTTTTTAAAGGTGTTGAGGAGGGCACCTTAGTCAGGTAAGTTACAAGCATATCTTTGAGTCCCTAGCTGGGCATATTTGCTTGTTAGAGTATTGATGTTTTTTAAACTCAGAGACAGGCGATTTTCAGATTGACTTCCACGTTCGATTTGAACGTTGTCTTTTCAACTGAGGTGATTGGCCATGTTGTGCACAATAGTTTGTGGTCACTTGCCGTAGTTTTGACGATAATGAAAGATGTAATGGTCGTCAGCAGGGCCGTTGAGACATAGATGTAATCTATTGTTGCCGATGAAGTACGTCCTTCCCATATTGGCATGCAGTTTGTGCTGGGGAAGATGGTATCGAGATTGACAAGTTCTTTTGAATTCATCAACAAAGACCATTTTTTGCCACGCGATTCAGCCTCGGTTTTAGACTGCCTACAGGACTTCATAGCACAAACTGCGTTTAAGTCACCACAGATGTACAGGCAAGTTTCAGAGTGTTCAATATAGGCTCTGTCAATTTCTTTCTCCATCATATCCAAGAAATCTTGGTCAGAGATGGAGTCTGGATTCCAGTAGACATTGATGATTATGGCTGATG
This sequence comes from Ambystoma mexicanum, assembly GCF_040938575.1. Taxonomy (NCBI): domain Eukaryota; kingdom Metazoa; phylum Chordata; class Amphibia; order Caudata; family Ambystomatidae; genus Ambystoma; species Ambystoma mexicanum. The sequence goes on from NC_090927.1 coordinate 412,754,262, forward strand.
TTGCCATTGTTTTGTCCAAAACTTCATTCCAGTAATTCCATTTCACCTGGACTGTTCGCATGAAAAGAGATGTTGTCAGAATTTTGGTCAGTTTTAGCCGCTTTCCAATTCGAATCGCAATTAGCAGGCCCGAAGATGGTCTACCCATTGGTCCTTTTTTAGCCGGGGCAAAGACTATTTCAAACCCATCCTGGACAGGCTTAGTAGTGAGCCATGTCTCCTGAAGACACAGGATATCAAGGAGAGCCAGGTTGACATTGCCCGGTACTGTCAAATGGGTGAACCCTCGTGTGTTCCACGAACCTAGCTTCACAGTTGAGTTGGTTGTAAGTCGTATTGTGTCTTCCGTTGGTTTCTGGACGTGCTTGAGTTGCTACTTTCTTTGGAGAGCCAGAGATTTCGGAAGCTATGCCCACAGGTTTTGTAGGGGATTGAGTTTTTCCCTATCCGTGGGCTGTTTGTGATCTTTCGTTATGTTCAGCGTACAGGTTATTTTGATTGAAGTTAGTGGGCCACAAGGAGTTTCATTTCCACCTCTCTCTTCTTGGCGTTCTTTGTGATAGTTCGAGGTTGAGGAAAGTCTTTCAGGTTTTCTAGTTGAAGCTGAATCTATTCTCGTCATATGCGGTCTGCTTGGCGTCTAGTTTTTTCTATCCAGTTTTTTCTTCGGTGATTCAGCAGAAGTAGATTCCAGTAGTTCACTACGTCTCCTTTCCTTGAGGGGCGTTGATACCGTCGGTAGACGTAAGTCTTTTTTTGCAGGTTTAGGACACGCTGGCATGGGGGGCATAGTTGCGACTTTTCCCTGGTCTTTCAGGTCCTTGGAGGCCCCACATTCCGCTTGTATCTCCCCTTGGTTTTTAGCTGTGTCAGAGTAAAAAATATCCAGGCTAGGAGATCAATTCTCGTCGACTGGTGGTGTTGTCAGGAGTTCGCCTATGACTTCTTCATTACTTTTTCGTCGGCTAGACAGTAGCCCATCCATCACTTCAGATGGAATTGCGGCATCCTGCAGTGTTGTGTCTTTTTTGAGCGTGTGAGGAGAGGAGGGTTGGGCCCTTAGGTTCATTGTTTTTATCCCCCAATGAGACTTCCGAGCTGAACATTACTTCTAGCATTTCGCTGTCGCTAATTTCACAGATGTTTTTGTATTTTCTTTTACAGCACTTTCCAAATAAGTGTTTCAGGGTTTGTGGAAGAGGAGTGTTGTTTTCCACTTGTCTCGTGTTTTCTTTTAATTTTAGTATTCGCATAGTAGTCCGTTTGGCTAGCTGTATTTTTGCATTGGTGGCACCACCAGGTTTGTTGCCATTGTTTCTTGTAGTCCCGCTTAAGTGAGCAGGTTGACCGTTAGGCTGCACTAGACATGGGTTTTTATTTTTTAAGGTTTTCTTCGATTTTTTTCGGACATGGACCGTCTTCTCTGTTAGCAGTGGAGTCTCTTACTGGAGGGGGGTCTGAAGAATTAGTTTGATCTTCGAGATCAGCCCCCTCTCCAGATTGGTCACACTCAATATTCGTGTCTAGCATTTTGTGCCTTTCGTCATCCTTATACGGGGGTGACAGGTTTTCTTGCTGAGGTAATGGGTGGATTTCAACGTCCACTCTTAAGGATTTTCCTGTTAGCAAGCCTCCAGTGAGCACCGCTCCCAGATGGCTCACTGGAGGGTTATTGTCCGGCTGGGCGTTAAGCTGGCCGTCCACAGAAAAGCCCTCCCGGGCACCCAACACAGGGGTACCTGCCGCCTCCAGCCCTGTTTTCGGGCTGCGAGAATCCACCGAGGGTAGCACTGCGGCACTAGCCGACGGACGCTCAGCGACCGCCTCCCGCTCCTCCACTCGCTCACAAGTTAGCGGCATATACAAAGTAGGAGAAGTTGTTGTACGGCCACTGTGGGCCATGGATAGTGCCTGTCCCTTAGTTTTGTTGGTGGTCTTACTGTTTGCCGGGACCAAGTAGGTCTTTGTGCAGCGGCACCCCTGCCCCTCTAGAATCACAGTCGTTGGCGTCATCCGCCATTGTATTCGAAGAGTCCAATTTATCGATGCCAGAGAGCTGTTTTTTCTTGCTTTCTGCTCGTGAGCGCGAGCTCCTCTGGAGGCCCTCATCTTGGACCGTGGGGCTAAGCAGAGTAGCGTCCTCGGCGTCCATGGCTGCCATAGACTGCCTGAGACTGCTACTCTGCCGCTACACCGCGGCCGCTCTGCGGTGGAATGGAGCTTTTGACTGGTCACAGCTGGTCACAGAGGAAAACACTGAAGACAGACTATGGTCTGTTACTGGAACAAAGAGTAGCTGCTGTCACTGCCGGAGACTGCTACTCTGCCGCTACTCCGACCACTGTTTATGATTCGGGGAATTAACTGTTAAGTTAGGGCATTATGTCCCGTTTATTGATGTTTAGTGCTAATCTAGGTGTTAATCTAGGTGTTCTTTTTGATTCCTCTCTCACCTTCTCTCAACAAATTTCACTCACCTCCCGCACCTGCAGATACCACCTCTACAATAGACGCAAAATCCGTTCCTCCCTCACATTCCACACCACCAAACTCCTAATTTCCTCTCTCATCTTCTCCCGCCTTTTCTACTGCTCTTCTCTAATCTTTGGACTTCCCGCTTCTCAACTTGCCCCTCTTAAATCCATATACCACTCAGCTGTTCGTACCCTCTGTCTCCTTTCCGCCCGTGACTCCATCTCTTCCTCACTCTCGTACCTTGGCTGGCTACCTTTCCACTCGCAGCTTAAATTCCACTTTCTATGCCTTGTCTTCAAATCCCTCTACGGTCTTGCTCCTCCTTATCTCTCCTCCCTTCTCTCCTTCTACTCTCCATCCCGCCCCCTTCGCTCCGCTGACCATTTCCTCCTCACTGTTCCTCCTTCCCCCTGTGCTTCCTTCCGTTTCCGCTCATTCCAACTCCTTGCACCTATGCACTGGAACTTACTCCCTCTTGCAATCCGCTCTACTACGACCTTCGTCTCATTTTGCACTTCCCTTAAATCCCTCCTCCTCCATTCTCCCCCTTGAAAACTTCCCCTATCACCTGATTCCTCTCTCCCTTCCTCTTCAACTTTCCCTCGCCCTGTCCAACTCCCTCTCGTCTCCCACCTCTTCCCTCTCCCCTTTCTACCCCATCCTCAGTTAATTGCTCTTTGCACTGTTTTGTTGAATGTTTCAAGATGTAAATTTTGCTCCCATTGTTAAGTGTTATTGGTTTTTTGTAATCTGTTGTTCCATTGTACAGCGCCTTGGTGTAAAGCGCTCTATAAATAAATAAATAAATAAATCAATCAAATACTAGTACGTTCACAACGGAAAGCATATATTCTAGATTCTGTCCTTTCATACTTTAAAAGCCAAAAGTATGGGGAGATAGACTGGGCGCACCTGCAGCACCACTTTTGCACAGGACTAGATTTAGAGCAACGTCGTAAAGAAAAACTCAAGCCTTTGCAACATGTGAAGGACTGGTCGGTTGGAAGGTTACTGTACTTCTGATGTCATAATTTAGTAGTGAATGAGGATCTCGCTGAGGCACAACCGTATTTTCCTTCAAACATTTAGTAATTAACATGTTCTTCAATGCACGTCCTGCTCAAACTAATGCATGAATGTGAGAATTGTATTGTGACATTGGCATGGTGACAAGAGGTAGACACAGGCCTAAAGATAAGTTTTCAAAACCTTTGTACACAAAGAAATGCTTGGGATAACTCCTATCTTGCCCTATTCTATATGGTAGTAAGCTGAACCATAAAATAAAAAGAATAGTCCACAGTCTGTCCGTAAAAGCCCAAAAAATCCCCGTCTACCCTAAGCTTGCCCTCTCTTCTAGAAAGGTGCAATTTACGTGTTTGGACAACATCTCCATTTTCCCCACTCCCTCCTCCTTGGCTGGTTTCCCTTTCTCCCTGCCCAACTCCCTCCACACCCACCCACCGCCCCTGTGATTGGCCCAGCTGCCTCATGAGACCCGGAACAGCAACTAGACAGTAGGCCTGCAACTCGCATGCACAGCCACTCCACCTCTGCCTCTTGCGAGCCCGCCTCCCCGCTTCCCATGATTGGCTCCAACCAGGACAGCAAACTGCCTGTTGCAGACACCTGCAGCTAAGGACCAGGGGGCAAACAGCTCCTGCAGAAACAGCTCCAGACTGTGTTGGCCTGCGGGACTGCAGCTGTCATTCAGCAGCCACTAACTGAGTAAGTGCAGTTACGGGCAGGTGGTGCAGCTATTACTGCTCCCCATTAAACTGACCAGCCCAATCCCACCTTATCAATTCTCTACCAGCATTGGATCCAATATGTACGCATTTGGCCTGATTGCGCCTGTTAGGCAGAATCCTGGGCAGTGCCCTTAGGGACCACTACACAAGATTAAGACTACAAGTGGCAATACAAGTTCACCTTTGGTACAAGCCTGTACTACACTATTAAAGTGGTAGCCGTAGCGGAGCAGCCAGACTTATCTCAAGAGCAAATAAGCAGTACTAGAGATTACACAAAGGACTACAATCACTGTGACTCAAGCAAACACTGACTCAAAATCTGTTGGCAAAACACTTCACTTCTATTAAGTTAAAATCACGCGTAAAATACACTTCACACAACCAATTTTCTTGTTGTTGAACAACTCAAGGTAAGTAACTTATGATTTGACAGACCAGTGTTATGAAACAAAAGACGTTACCGGGAATACATATGCGATTACTTTTTGACAGTAATGACAGTTCGATCTTACTAAAGATACGCGTATCCGCGTGAAGAAATGCTACCGGGGTAAAAACACACTTAGCACCTGAGTTACCACAAGGGAGTTGGGGGCAAAAATCATAGGCAATACTTTTGTCAAGGCAGACAGAATCGGAGAACACTTTCTAACCCAAAGATAAAAGTCAATAGGCCTGCGGCAGTGTTAGGTGGAACAGGGTTCCTGTTGTCGAGAATCAGACAGTCAGAAAGTTCACGATTCAAGGTTGCCAGGAGTACTTAGATATCGTCAGAAGAGGAGGCAAAAGTTATAAGAGGGAAGGAAGAAAAGGACAAGCCTTTAGTGAGGAGAAAAGGGTTCACCCTAGTTCCTCGAAGTCGGACACAATACCTTATTCCTTGAAAAAGCTGGTGCCATGGCAGTTGTTACTGGTAGTTTCTTGCAGACTCACGGTTCCTGGAGCTTCAGTCGTGGTGACAAGAAGGACGACGTCTGGAGCGATCTGCACTATCCAGGGATGAGGCCAGCAGCAGAGACAGTGAATAAAAGATGCACTCCTTTAAAACAGGAGAGGCTCTTCAGATGGCTATTCGGACCACTACAGCAGTGTGCAGCGATTCTGACCACGAAGAGGGTCCTTTGGTTGTGGAAGATGTGCTGGTTGACCCCACCAGGCTCAAGGGAAGAAGACTCCGGACTGGATCTTCTCTGGTCGTTGAAGGGTAGATAGCTCAGGACTGCAGCAGGGCTTCACCGGGACTCAGGGTTGCAGCAGCCGTCTTCTTCTCCGCTTCTCTTTGGTTCTTTGTAGTTCCAGTGGCGACTCTGACTTCCAGCCCAAGAGTCCTGCCTTTTATGCAAAAATCCCCCATTCACACAGCCTGGCTGTCAATCTCCCAGCAGGGGGGGTTCTCCGACTCGGCAGCCAATCATGACAAAGTGCGACTTGGGTTTCAATGGAGACCCTGTGCAGGGGGTGACTACACCCCTCCCTCACATTCAGCCCACCTAGACACCCAGGCGCCAAGAGGAGGGCTTCTCTGCAGAAGCCCGCCCGCCAAAAGACGGTGAACAAAGAAGGCACGCAAAGTAAAACACAAGAAGGACTTTAACAAAAAGAAATGGCGACTAAACCCAACCGGAGCCGAAATAAAAAGTATTTGGGCAAGCTGGTTTAAATTCGAGGCTACCACAATAGCCTGGAACAATACCTTGTTTATATAATATAATCGCGGTAGAAAAGTTAGGGTAGATACCACTGCCACCAGCCAAGTCTAAATGTTAAAAGAGCAAAACAAAGCTCAGAGAGGCACAGACAGAAAGGGGTAGGAGTTAACCCGTTCCAGTACTCCTTGTAAGATGGGGTGTACTGGGTCTGTAGTTTTAAAGTAACTACATAAAGTTAATGGCAACTTTACATTTTTCTGGGGGACAGTAGTCAGCCCGGGAAAAATGGAGTCAGTGGGACGTCTAAAAGACAACCCTGTGTTACTGCACTGAATGTGCTGTGTAACACACACAAAAAGTGGGGCTCATGGAGTGGTGTGCTCCAGAGCACAACATCGCACAAACAATAAAAATACACATGGCAAAACACAGGTAAGAGTGGGGAAAAGGCTCAAGTGGAAAAAATAAACTCCAGAAATCCAGCAAAGCTGCTGGGGGACTCACTAGGTGAGGGAAATTAGCCATAGAAGGAGAATTCTCCCTAACAGTACCCGAAAGCCGGATTGTGCCACATAGCCATATTTCACATTTAGCCTAATTGTGCCAGATAGCCTGATTGTGCCAGATAGTCATATTTGTCAATCCCCAAAAATGCATAATGGTGTAATACTATCCAATCTGCCATGATTGACAAAATCAACCTCCTTCAAAGTAAAATTATCACCCATCAACAGGCTCTAAGCCAACAAATTGCTGACCTCCACTACGAAACCATCCACGACTCCCCATCCTTTTCCTTCAAGGAAATTGATGAAGAAGAAGTCATTGCTCTCCTCAATTCAATTAAGCTGTCTAATTGTTTAAGGGGACGCATGTCCGGCACAAATCATCAAAGAGTGTGCATCCGACCTAGCGCCATTCCTGACAGCTTTTATTAACGCCTCCTTCACCTCTGGAAGTGTCCCTGTATGTCTCAAAGAAGCCTGGGTACGCCTGCTCCTGAAGAAACCCGCACTGGACCCTACTATCCCAGGGAACTACAGGCCCATTACTACAGTATCCTTCTTGTTAAAACCTTTAGACAAAGCAGCCTACAAGCACGTCCAAAACTTCCTGGAAGCAAATCCCCTCCTTGGCCTACGACAATCAGGCTTCCGTCCAGGCCATTAGACAGAAACTGCTCTCCTAGACCTTAAGAATCAATTGATGAGCTCCGGGACGCTGGCAAACCAGCTCTCCCCCTACTTCTCGACCTATCCGCTGCATTTGGTCTGGTGGGTCACAGCACCCTATGCCACCTCCTGTCGTCCACTGCCAACTTTTCTGCAAGTGCCACAGCCTGGATCGCATCCTTTCTCCAAGGCAGAATCATGAAAGTTTTCTCGGAACACGCATGCGCCAACCCAGATATTATCAAATGCAGTGTCCCACACTGCTCTTGCATCTCGCCGACCCTGTACAACCTCTTTTTGAAGCCCTTATTCAAATACCTGTACGAGTTGGGCATGACATACACCAACTATGCGGATGACAAGCAGGTGCTCATTCCCCTCTCACAGGCGACTGACGTTGACAACAAAAAGCTAAACTCCATCTATGCCAAAATTCAAACTTGGATGGTAGAAAACTGGTTGTGCCTCAATGGTGAAAAAACGGAGTTACTACTTATTGGATCCCTGGCAACCTTGAAAAAACTTGACGGAAACTACAAATCATTTACTAGCGACAAGACTCCTATTCTCGTGTCGCAGGCAGTCAAAACCTGGGGTCTTCCCAGACTCTAATCTCAGCATGAGCAGACAAGTAAACGCGATTGCATCTGCCTCGGCCTACCATTCAAAACTGATCAAGGCAGCCAGGCCCTTTATGTCCAATCAGAACTGCCTCATCATAGCTAGGGCAATAATTGGCTCCCGGTTGGACTACTGCAAGGCACTGCTGCAAAAAACATTAAAAAAAACTGCAAACCATACAGAACAATGCCCTCCGGGCTGCAACCGGTATCTCAAAAAAGGAACATATTTTTGCTACCAGAAGACTAGTCCACTGGCTCCCCATTAAGGAACGCATCACATTCCAAACCCTCGCCATCACACACAAATGCCTCAACAACACTGCACCCCGGTATCTCTCCCAGAGATTTGCTAAATCACTTTCAGACAGACCTACAAGATCCGCCTACTCCAACATGGTCATTGTCCCCAAGAGACGGAGGTCACGCACAGGAGGTTCGAGTTTTCTTTTCATCGCCGCGTGTTAGGCAGAATCCTGTGCAGTGCCCTTAGGGACCTCTACACACAATTTAGACTACAGGTGGCAATACAAGTTTTACCTTTGGTACAAGCCTGTACTACTATGTCAGAGTGGTAGCAGTGGCAGAGCAGCCAGGCTTATCACAAGAGTATATGAGCAGTAGCAGCGATTACGCAAAAGGGACCACAATTACTGTGACTCAAGCAAACACTGACTCAAGGTTTCAGGTAAAAAATATAAGTACATTTCTTTTTAAACCAATCGTTATGAACACAACACTTCTATTAAACTCAAATAAAAACCACACGTTAAATATACTACAACTAACCAATTCACTTTGTACAGTAAGTCTCAAGGTAAGTACCCTGTGTTTGAATGAACCTGTGTTACGAACAAAACATGTTACCGCGAATACGGTTGCAATCACTTTTTGACAGTTCGGTCTACTAAATAAACGCGTATCCGTAACATGATATGCTACCGGAGCAAAAACACACTTAGCACCTGAGATACCCAGAGGGAGTTGGAGGCAAAAATCACAGGCAATATTTTGGTTAGGCAGGCAGAATCAAGAAACACTCCGGAGACAGGGTTGAGAGACACCGGGGCCTGTTGCCGAAGATCACAGTCAGACAGTTCACGATTCAACGTAGCCAAAAGTACTTTGATATTGTCAATATTCGGAAGCAAAAGTTATACGAAGGAGGGAAGACAAGGGCAAGCCTTGGAAATGAAGAAAAGGGTTTCACCCAATTTCCTCAACTAGAACACAGTACCTTGTTCCAATGGTGCATCTGGTGCCCTGGCAGTTGTTCCTGTTGGTTTCCTGCAGACCCACGATTCCTGGAGCTTCGTTGTGAAGGAGGACGTCTGAAGGGGGTCTGCACCACACAGGGATGAAGCCGGCAGCAGCGACGAGGAAAAAAAGGTGCGCTCCTTAAAAACAGGAGAGGCTCTTCAAGTGGCTATCCGGACCACTACAGCAGCGTGCAGCGATTTCGACCAAGGAAGAGGATCCTCTGGCTGTGGAAGATGAGCTGGTTTTCCCCACCAAGCTCAAGGGAAGAAGACTCCGGACTGGATCTTCTCTGAGTTGTTGAAGGGAAGATGGCTCAGGACTGCAGCAGGGCTTCACCGGGACGGAGTAGTTGCAGCAGCCGTCGTTCACTTCGCTTCTCTTCGGTTCCTTGTAGTTCCAGTGGCGACTCTCTGACTTCTAGCCCAAGAGACCTGCCTTTTATGCGAAAACCCCCATTCACACAACCTGGCTGTCAATCACCCAGCAGGGGGGTTGTCCAGCCCGGACAACTACCCTGGCCAATCATGACAAAGTGCGACTTGGATTTCCTAGGATACCCTGTGCAGGGGGTGATGACACCCCTCCCTCACATTCAGCCCACCTAGCCACCCAGGCGCCTTGAGGAGGGCTTCTGAGTAGAAGCCCGCCAAAAGACAGTGAACAAAGAAGGTGAACCTAGTTTGCCGCGCAAAGTAAGACACAAGGACTTTAACAAAAAGAAATGGCGAATAAACCCAACCGGAGCCAAAAGAAAGATAATTTGGTCAAGCGGGTTTATGTTTGAGGCTAATATAATAGCCAAGAACAGTACCACGTGGTGGTCAGTCATAATTTTGAAAAAAAAAAAATTGAAAGACAATAATGTCGAAACAATAATATCGGAAAAAAACATCGATTTTTTTTTTTTTTATTTTTTTTATTATTATATATTTATTTTGGGGTCCGGGAATGGCAAAACAATGGGCAAAACAAAACATTTTTTTTAAAAAGGGGGGTTTAGGGGGGAACCCCCCCATTTCGAATAAAAAACGATATTTTGACTTTAGAAATTTTTGTTTTCGAAATTATCACTATAAACCGTACCACGTTTAACTAATATAATCGCGGTAGAAAAGTTAGGGTAGATGCCACTGCCACCAGCCAACTCTAAAGGTTAAAAGAGCAAAACAGTGCTATAGGAGGTACAGATAAAAAGGGATACAAATTAACCCTTTCCAGTACTCCATGGAAGATGGGGTGTACCGGATCTGTGGTAGATTGACTAAGTAAAGTTAATGGTAACTTTACCCTTTTCTGGGGGACGATAGTCCCTTAGAAATGGAGTCGCGGGAAGTCTCAAAGACAACCCTGTGCCACGGCACTGAAGGTGCTGTGTGACACACAAAAAGAAGGGGGCCCCTGAAGTGGTGTACTTCAGAGTCCACAATCACAAAAACAGGTAGAAACACATAGCAAAACACAGGTAAGAGTGGGGAAAAAGCTCTCACTCTTACCAAGTGGAAAAAAATAAACTCCAGAAGTCCAGCAAAGCTGCTGGGGGTCTCACTAGGTGAGGGAAATTAGCCATAAATGAGAATTCTCCCTAACACTGCGTCTCAATGGAACGCCCTACCAACTCACTTAAGATGCATTGATTCTCACACAGCCTTCAGAAAAGCCATCAAAACATTGTTGTTTCTATATATTAGTCACCGGGGCGTCTGCACCTTGCCTGCTTATGTAATACATCACCATTGTAGTGTAACCTGCTCTTGTTTTTAAGTTATGAATCACGCTATTTTTCCATGTACCTGCATTCTTTCTCATAATGCGTAGGTCATGCTCCTTGTAACCCACGAGCACACCCGCATATTCCTGTAACTAAGACATCTTCCTGTAACAGCACCTTGATGCCCAAGGGCTGTAGTGTGATTTACAAATCCAAATAAATGACATTTCAAAAAATGCCTGAGATGAGGCTTTTTCAGTCTGCAGTCACTGTTAGAGCTGGAAGGCTCTCTGTAAATAAATGGGACGCACACTAAGGAACGGAACGTCTTACTTTATTAACTTCTACTAAGGAACTGAGGAACACCTCCTTTTCCTACTCCCTCCTTTCACCTCACGGAAACATGTGACCCACTTCAGACAAGCTTGTCTCTGCCTTAAAGAGACATCAGCCTTATAACAACACCCCCAGACAAATGTCCTTGCTTGTTATCAGCATTCCTCAACCAGCCTTGTTGGCTTCTTGATGGTTCTTTGCGGCCGACCCATGGACCCCTTGTTGAGGCCCATATCTGGGCTGTAAATCGGCTCTGTCAGATGTCGAGCCATGGGCTCAGGGGGAGTCCATGGACTATCTCTGGAGTCATAGGGCTCTGGGTTTGGATCAGGAGATGGAGGCCTCTCTTCTTCCTCCCTGACGGCTAGCTTAAACAGTGAGCGGTTTCGCCTTCTCTTTCTCAGCATTCACAATGGTTATCATTGTTCCTTTGATGGCTGTGATCTGAAGAGGTTTTGGGGCAAATTGCGAATCGATTTTTCTGCTAGTGGCTTGTTGGACCCAGACTTCGTCTCCTATGTGGAATTCTTTTGGTCGGGCTCCTCTCCTTTCATCTGTCTCCACTAGGGTTATTTCCTTCCGCTCAGCATCTCTTCTTATGACTTCTTGGTCCGCTTTAGGCTGGCTTTCTGGGTGTCTGACGATTCGGGTGCAAACCTGATATTTCATCATCAGTTCCGCAGGGGTCTTATTTGTGGCTTCATGCAGTGTTTTTCAGTAATCCCTTAGCTGTCGACAGAGCGCATGGTGGGGATCAGCTCCTTCAACGCAGCCTCTTTGCAGGGTTATCTTGATCAAGGCCATACATCTTTCCACCATCCCATTGGCCTGAGGCCAGCGTTGTGTGATTTTCTGATGGCTGAACCCCAAGTGCTTTGCAAAGAGCGCAAACTCATGGCCACTGAAGGGTGGACCATTGTTTGATTTTATGGTATCTGGGATTCCCCACTCACTTATGACTTCATCAAAGATGGCGACTACCTGGGCAAATGCAGTGGATGTTGCCTTCTTCACAATTGGAAATCTTGAGTGTTCATCGATGAAGAGTAATAGGTACTCTCCAGACTCAAGGGATCCGTAAAAGTCTACAGCAACCCTCTCCAGGGATGTTCTGGGATCTGTGTTGGTTGAAGCGGGATCGGAGGTTCGGCCCTGGCCATGCATTGGCAAGCTACACAGTTCTTCACCCACCGGTCTACCATTGCATCCAGGAACGGGAACCACACGTGACATCTGAGCTGTCTTTTGGTGTTGTCCGCCCCACGGTGGCCTTCATGCGCTGTCTTGATGACCTCAGTGCGCAGAGTCGCCGGGATGACCAGTCGGCATCCTCTTAGAAGTATTGTTTTGTCCTGTACAGCTAGCTCCGTGTGTACCTTGGTGTGACAATCCTCCTACTGAAGCAGAATCTGTCATCTTAAAACCAGGCTCTGGCAATAACCTGTATTACGACCCTATAAAGGGTTAAGTCTAGAGAGGCATGTTCAGTAAGGTTGATTGACAGTCTTTTTATCCAATAGTAAAGGCACTCGGGAAGCGCGAGTCCTTTTTTCTAATGTAATCTGTATTTGTGTTTTTTCTATCCTCGGTTGCTAGGAGATGGAGGAGGAAGAAACTGAAAAAGTCAGTTATGAGTGGGCGTATTGAATAGACGCCACGGAAGAATATATGTGAATAGTTATGCCCATACGAAGTTGCGCCGTTGCGCTGAGTGACTCGTTATAGTGATTGATGAAGGGAGCCGCTGCTCCAAGTAAACGTTGAAAGGCACACCGAAGTCTGCAAGCGTTCGGGCTACGCCCGAGAAGGTGCCGCCTGGAGGAGGTGTGTCCGTCCTCCAACTGTGAGCGAGAGCCGCAAGTCAGCTGGAAAAACAGCTGAAAACGACCGCCCAATCAGACGCCGAGGCACAGCCTGAGAAGTAGGCGGGGCTCGAAGTATACGCAGGAGCGGTGTAATAGCTGAGCAGAAAAGTCCAAGCTGAAGAGGGGCTGAACGCTACCGAAAGGAGTCCAAGACCGTTGTGAGCACAAAAGATATAATGACGGTATGTGCTTGAACGTGCCATCAGTGGGCGGATGCTTGAAGAAGTCTGTTCTTTTAATGTAAAAGGAACGTCTGTGGTCAGGATTGTTGAGAGTTCGTAATAGGCGGAGATACAGCAGTAATAAGTCACCGCCAACTGGAAGTGAGATATGGGAAAACCGAAAACGCCGGTCTGTGGTGAAACAAAGTGAACGTTATAAAGAACTGTCCAGTGTTTCTGCCACAAAAAGATAAATAAGACCGTGTTCTTGAACGAACCTCAATGAAAGAAGAATCCGTGTCCCAGAAGGGTTTATATTGAAACAAGTGTGTCAAGACGGGCATTATGAAAAGAAGGGAATCTTGAAGAACAAAGAGGTGAGAAAAGACCTAATTGAAAGATAAGCAGAATAACAAATAAAGAGAAGTAGAGGAGAATATGAGGCTCTAAAGACTTAAAGATTGTAAGAAAAGAAAGAGCCATGAAAAGAGAGTGAACTTACCAGAATACCTTATGAACCAGAAGACTCTTCTTATGTACCTGCAGATCTCCATGCAATACGTATCCTTTTTCCTATAAAAGAAAACAAAGAAATAGTGAATAAAAGTTATATGTTAAACAATCAATACCTATTCAGTGTTTCAGTGTTTACTCTTATTCTCACCACCTAAACAGTTACACTTGCCTAACCTTTCTATTTCATCATTGCATGCCCCCGGGTGTCTGACCACAGCTCGACGGTAGTCCTGCCATCTATTGTTCTCGGTGAGGCTAATTGCTAAGGCAATGGAGGGGTTCGTAGCCGAGGCTGACGCAACGGTCTCGAGTGAGACAGCTGGAGGGAGCGCATTGGATGTCACGTAGCTGATGTATTCAGTGTCCCCAGGTCTGGGCACAGGTTTGCCTGCTGGATGTCTTGATGGGTAGTCAGCCAGGTTACTTTCGCCCCCCGGCCGATAGATGATTTCAAAGTCATACTCCTGGAGCCTAATGACCCATCTCTCAATCCTGGGGGGCGTTTATGTCCTGGGGTTCCCAAATAGTGACAACAGAGCTTGGTGATCTGTAATGAGAGTGAACCTCTTTCCTATCATGAAGTTATGGAAGTGTTTGCACGCCCGCACAGCCACTAAGCTCTCTTTCTAGGCTTGCGAGTATGCCGATTCCGGTGGGGCCAGTGCCCTGCTGGCGAACGTCACGATGTGTCGCGAATGGGTTTTTATCCCTTTGGTCTGTGCCAGTATGGCCCCTAGCCCCACTGGGCTTGCATCCACTATGATCTCTGTGTGCCCGATCGAAATATGCGAGTCTCCTGGCCTCAGCTAGAGCCTGTTTGGTGGTGTTATACGCTGTTTGACATTCCGTCGACCATGCAAATGGAGCATCCTTCTGTAGCAGACGCTGTAGCGCCTCTATGATGGTGGCGAAATGTGGGATGTATCTGGCACAGTAGCCCGCCATCCCCAAAAATGACAACACATGGGCTGCTTGACCTGGTTCTTGAAGGTTGTATATGGTGAAGATTATGTTGGGGTCCGTTGTCATGCCTTCAGCTGAGAAAATCTGCCCAAAGAACTTCAGTTTGGTTTTGCTAAACTGGTACTTTTCTATGTTGAGGGTCAGCCCTGCTACTTGAACCGCAGCGCAGGTTCCCCGTAGGGCTGTGTCATGCTCTTCTCGTGACTTTCCAAATATGAGAATATCATTGTTGTAGTTGAGTGTCCCTCTTATCGGTCTGATGATTTGCCTGATGGCCTCTTGGAAGATTTCAGCCGCTGACCAAATGCCAAAGTTTAGGCGTTTGTAGCGGAAGAGTCCCTCAAGGGTGGCAAAGGTGGTAATGCCTCTTGACTCAGGGTGGAGTTCCAACAAATGGTATCCCTGGTTGAGGTCAATTTTAGAGAAAAGAACGGCTTTGTTGAGTTAGACAATCATGTTCTCTATCAGTGGTCCAGGGTGCCGCTTTTTCTGGATGGCGGTGTTGGCCATCCGCATGTCCACACCGAGTCTCAGGCGACCCCCTTCCTTTGGCACGATTACGAATGGTGAGACCCATGGGGTCGGGCCTCTAGCATACTCGATGATGACGTCCTTCAGAAGTTGGTTGAGTTTGTTTAACACGGTTGCCTGAAGATGAAACCCAACTCTCCTTGGGTGCTGAGGGCCTGGGCGGACTGAAAGATCGATGTGTAATTTGCCAGGAGGACCTTTCATTTTGCCTAGTCCTTTGCATAGGAGCGGGAACTCGTTTAGTATTGTGTCGTGATGGTGTGTATCGTTGACTGACTGTTTCCCATGCTACGGATCTGGTTCTTCACCTCAGTTTTAGGAGCTGTTGAGTAGATGGTGTCACACCCTTCAATCACTCGTAGGCGGATGGCTTCATCTAGTGAAAATGCGTGGAATCGGCAGTGCACTCCTTTCATTTGTAGCCTGGTGATGAACTCGTCCACTGTTTCATCTATCCTTTGGGTGCATTGATTAAACATATATCTTTCATTATCTCTGTTTGGTTCAATGACAGGCCTCTTGTTGAGGGCTGTGAGTAGTGATGCAAAATCAGAGTGTTCAGCCACTGGAATGGTCTTTATTCGTGTTTTGACCTCATTTCCGGCTATGTTGAGGAACATGCTGCATAATTTAGGGGAAGTTGTTAAAGTCCTCGAGCCACTCTACCCCCCCGCGGGCCCATGTCAGCTTGCAAAGTCATAGAAAATGGGGGAGGCATTCACCATGCAGTGGCAGTCGATTTTGTGGCAGGAGCCTGGACTGCTTGAGGCTGTCCAGCTTGGCCAGGTGGTGAGCTCAAGATGGCTGTGGGAGAGGGCCGGTGAATAAGCTGCCTGGTAGGTGGGTCCAGGTATGGTGTGTGTCAGGCACGTTTTCCTTCCTGTTAATATGCAGGAGATGGTGGCCGCTCTGTGCACTGGTGGCTGTTGACAGGAGGCAGTGTACTGTGTCTCCACGTGCTTGATATAAAGTGCTGGCGTGATGCTGGCAGGAGCAGGCTCCTTAATGAATATTTTGGGGTGGGTGGGGATCAGGCTTGTCCCTGTTTATGCATGCAGTCCAGTAACCTCTCTCAGGAGGCCCACGTGCAGGTGGAGAAATCGATAGTTTGTGTGGGGGAAGGGTGCCACCCACCTGGCTGAGGCACATGGCCTGCAGGACGTTGGAGCTTCGCCCGCTGGTGGATTGCCGCGCGGTTTAAGGAAGGCGCTGCCCGTTTCATGGATTGGAGGCCGTAGCAGGAGGAGGAGGAAGGCGGGGCCCGTAATCGGGCGTGCCGCTGGAGGAACCGCTGTCTGGAGGGCAGCCGTGGATACTGGTCGGGCGGCTGCATTGGTAATGCACAGCAGGATCGCTCGCACTAGGAAGGAGGAGGACCTTGGTGGGCGAGGGATAAGCCTTGTCGCCAGTTGTTGGGGTTGGAAGGCCCTATGTAAATAAATGGGACACACACCAAGGAACGGAACGTCTTACTTTATTAACTTCTACTAAGGAACTGAGAAACCCCTCCTTTTATGTCACAGAAACACGTGACCCACTTCACACAGGCTTGTCTCTGCTTTAAAGAGACATGAGCCTTGTAACAGTCACTTACCTGCCTTAGTCCTAATTACTGTCTGCATGCCTAATGTAGCCCCTCATTCCTTGAGGTGAGGCTTTCCCAGTTTGTAGTCACTTTTACCTGCTCCTCTCAATTGCATGTCTGGTTTCTCCTTAATGCAGTTTACCTACTTGTACCTGCATTTTTTAGCTGTTTGCATTCTGTACCTCTTACCTTCTCCCCTCCTGCACTCACCTTCCTTCCCCAATCCCCTATTGCTTAATTTTTTTGCATTTGCACGTTCTAAGTCGTCTCACAACCTAGTCAGAGAATTTTTGTTTTTTGTACCCCCTACCCCTCGCTTTTTCCCCTTCCCCTCCCCCTGCTCTCATGCTGTATCACTTGCACGTTCCGAAAGCTTCAACACCTTTTAAGAACGTTTTTGTTTTATTTGTATTCCCATCTCCCCTTTTCCTTCCCACCCCCTTGTCTTGATGTGCCTTGAAACACAAATCTGCTGTATAGTGCACATTACAAATAACCAATAAAATAAATAAATAAATATTTTAGTTTAGTGGAGACAGTTTTCAAACGGTATATCCAACTTCGTTCTTTTTACAGGAGGGCCCGTTCTACATTCTCTTCTCTGACATTGTTTGAAATTGACTCTGTCAATTATAAACCACCAAGCACTTCATGGTTATGGCCTTAATTAATGTAGTGTTGTATAAGGGGTTTTGCTATATAACCTCTCTTGAGATTAGAGCGATGTTCACCAATTCGTTTGGTGATTTTGCGTGAGGTCATACAGACATATAAATATGTACACAGGGACTTTTGATAATAGACACAGCATGCTTGAGGCCTGATGGTGTTTTATAATGACAAAATCCCCTTGGAAAACACTCTGTGAATCAGGCCCTGTGTTTCTCTATACCTTGTTTTTGTGAACAATTTAACTACAAACCTTTTGGGGAAAGAAATTGTAACTATTTTCACTCTTCCTAACATAGCCTTCTTTTTTGTTTAATTTAGTGACCAAGACAACTATGTCCTCTTGGTCCCCCTTCCAGTTAGGTCATAAAGTTATCAAGTAGGTCTTATTACAGCTCCCTCCCTGTTCAGACTGAACATATGCCACCTTACCTGGCCCCCATTTCAGTAACTGTTAGCAATTAATGTGGCTGCTATGGTCTGGGATAGATGAATAGGCGGCATGCCCTTAGCGTCTCATTTTTTCAGTATGATTCCTGGTAACCCCTGAATGGAGGAAAACAATCCTAATCCATTGGGTCACAAGTCTTGGTTGGATTCTACTTTTCAGTGGCACTGTATTAGTTGTTTAATGGGGCTCCATTTCTGAGTTTACTAACATAGACGATGGGGCGGTCAGTTATACAACCATGCTAAGGGCACCACCATTGGCATCTGGTATTGGTAATGTTTTCATTTCTATTCAAACCGGGCCCATTTTGTGGACATGTAAGTGACAACAAGGAGTTGGGCCACGCTCCATTTCCACAAACCTACTTAAAGAGTGAATGTAACAGATGTGGATCTCCCTTTTTTTGTTTCCACCACTCCTTTCTTCCATTCTTCAAGGGCAATATTCTTGCTGTTTTATGCAATTGAATTGCAAAACAGCTAACCTTGATTCACAGATGTTAACAGATTTGTCATTATGTCCAAGCGCATTCAGTAAGACTTTTTTTGAATGCGCACATTAGAGCAGCAGTTTGGTTTTGCTTTTTCTAATATGCATTATATTTGGATTTGAAGATTACCCTTTTGCCATTTCTTATTACGATATCCCTGTGCATCAATTTATTCTTGCGCTTCTATCTCCTGTAGTCTAATCCTTTCACACTTCAATCCCTCGTTGTCAAATGGAAACTGTCACTCAGTGTTTGGTAACCCGATCTACCTGATCTACCGCCCTCCCTGTCATTACTGTACTAATATTTACTGATGGCTGAATTTGACAGATGAGGACTGCGCCTTCAGGAAATCTAATCAATTCAGTAATGAGAAATATTGTTCCCTAATAACACAGCTGACTGGAGCAACACTACATTACAGGAGATTTAGAGTGCTCGGCAAAAGTAAGGGGGGCGAGACATGCGGCTGCCACAATACTTTCATTTCCCATATTACTTAATCAGTATTTGATATTTTAGGCCACAGTAAAGATATGTATGTATAGAAGACATAACTCTACAAGCTGGCAAAGCCAGTAGTGTCATCTTTTTTTTTATTGCATTTTACCTATTAAGGCATACATCCGTTTCAGGCCACAAATAAATGGACCCATCTCAAAGAACATGCAAGCTCTAAACAAATGGGCCCAGCTCAAAGAACATGCAAGCTCTAAACAAATGGGCCCAGCTCAAAAAACATGCAAGCTCTAAACAAATGGGCCCAGATCAAAGAACATGCGAGCTGTAAACAAATGGGCCCAGCTCAAAGAACATGCAAGCTCTGAACAAATGGGCCCAGCTCAAAGAACATGCAAGCTCTAAACAAAGGGGCCCAGCTCAAAGAACATGCAAGCTGAAGTGCCAGTCATCACATAACTTTTATTAGGTGAGCAGTTAGACTCCACTAGCTGATTACATTCTTCTAACATTTGAAATCAGTAGCTGCAACATGAAACTGATGTTTTCAATGGCGAGACCAAGCACCCAGGGAGGAAAAATTGACACCTGGCATTGTGGATGATTCAAAACCTAAAAGAAACCCTATTGATACTATTGCCACTAGCAATTTTCTTTTTCATTTATAAAGCACACTAAACCCAGAGGCATCAAGGCGCTGGTTACAAATTGTTCATTAGCAAAGGAACACAGATAAGGTAATTCAGTGGTGTCAGTTACATTCAACCAAGAGCAGCGCAGGGTCGAATCTTGGTAACAAATTAGAGTCTTGAGGCACTTGCGGAAGACCCATTATGATTGTTCCTATCTTAAGGCCATGGGACACTGACATTACCACAATGTGATTGAAAGAGTCCTGCAAACCCTGTGCACTGTGTTAGTGAATTGAAAGAAACATTTCCCCATGTGGTCTGCCTGTACCCAACCTAGGGGAAAAGCAGGCTGGTTAGCAAACTGCTGCCAAGTCTTACTTGTGCGGCCTGTGAAACCTGCACACTCTGTACTAATAAAGTCTTATTGGCAGAGAGGGAGGATTGAAACAAGAGTCACAAACATCTGCCAAAGAGACATGTTGCCCATACATTCTACAGTGGACAGACCAGTGGGCAGCATACAGATGCTGAGCACACTTGCTGGGGAAAACAGAAGGCTGCACCCTCCTGACAGAAAGTGAAAAGGATGATGAAGCAAATAAGAGTCAAGTCAGAACAAGTGAACCTTAAGACGAGGAAGTAGACATACATATTTGGAAGGTTCCATTGTTCCTGGTTGGCCGAACGCAGGTGTTAGAGGTGGGATGAAGAGTGAGCAGCTGACAGAAAGTCTGCAGCAGGATTAGAGAGGAGACAGAGCGGAGTAAGCCCCGGTCCAAGTCCATGGAATTGAAGGAACCCTCTTTGCCCTGTCCTGAGACACTCACACTCTTTAGGCACCTGGAGAGAGTTCAAAATCGTGTGAGGGACATTTGTAAACAGAGAATACGTTGAGGATACCACAAACCTGCAACATGGTAAGGCTTTGATTGGCTATCAAGAGATTGAGGTGAAGGATTGGGTGCTAGAGCCAGCATCTGGAGAGAATATCCCTTGAGACAAAAAATGTCGGCCGTTGAGTTGGTTTTCCAATGCCTAGATTTGTTATTGTGCCCATCCCCCAAATATTGAATATTGTACAAGACCCCAAATAAAGAAATGTTAAAACACGTCCTTTGTGGTGTTGGTTGTTTCTTGACTCATTTTCGCCATCTGGCATTCCCAATCACCTGGGCTGTAAATGCTGTAAAACAAAATGGTGCAACCCCTATAATCCGTTTCCTACAGGGCTAACACACAGGACTGCACAACTCCAAAATAGAAGGCAAGCATTCATTATGTAGGAGACCGTGTGTAGGAAGTCATGGACTGCATGATGATATTGCTTGCTACAAGATTAGAATATTATGCTTAGCCAAGAACCAGCACCCGTTTGCCAGTCATGCCCTTCCATTAATGTTAATTTACTTGTTTGTTATTGTGTTATGTAAGGATGAGCCCATATCGTGAATACCATATGCCCATTTCTGGCTTAGGAACATTTGAGCATCATTCATGCCTTACCCGTCTTGGACAACTGAAACATCTGCTCTAGCCCGCAAGGTTCACATTTAATACCAGAGAGAAGTTCTTTGCATACCTGAAACCCTTCAACCAAGTGTGGCCCCTTGTTGCAAAATTTAGAAATATCACAAAGACAAAGAGCTATATGCAGGCTTCTGGGTGTGTAATGCTTCAGCATTGAAAGCATAAAATATGACGTAATGTATGAGACAGTTGCTTGTCTCTGTCCAACCTTCTTTCAAACTCCCCATTCAGCGTTTAATTATGTCAGAGCCTCTTCTTGCACCATTTCTATCCCAACCAGCATACACTCCACAGTGGCATGAAATGAAAGGGGAAAAGAGGTTTGTAGGTCTGAAAGAGGAATGTATGCAGAGTTTTTGCTGCAGTCATTGAGGAGGGATGGCGTGAGGGAAATGTTATGTGGAGAAACTGAAAGCACTTCACCATGGTAATGTGGTAAAGTCAGATATGACCTGAATGCAGGGTTCAACATTGAGGGGGGCTGGTAGCTATTTAGCTCCTGCTTCTAGCATAGTAGTTCCCGTTTACCTTGACACCATCAGTTGCCAGAAGCTATTTTTGGCTCCTAGGGCCAACTGGTACCTTCGGAACATGGAAATGTGACATTCATTTTAAATATTTGAGAATGTTAATATAGAAGAATTAGAACACATCTAATACACATTTAAACACAATGGTTACTACAAAATAGCCAAAAAGTTAAAGGAGCACCTCTGGTAGCTCCTGGTTCCCCTGCTGGTTCCCCTGCCGTTGCTCCTGCCTACAGGGTGATGCCAACATAGAATCTCAATTTGGAACCCTGTGAATGGAGAACTGATGGGGCAACCTTCTTTAGGAATTGGCGTCGGACACAGTGTGTGCTGGGTTCCACCCAATTTAGCCTGCTCGCGGTTGATTTAGAGGAGTTTCTGGTGGGCCAGCAACTTGATGAACACAGGGTGTGGGGCCTGGACCAATGTTCCCTCTAAGCTGTGCACATGTGCGCTTGCCCAGCTTCCTTCTGGGTACGCTCAGACGAATTTTAGCAGCGCACACAGACAATTCTCACCTATTCAAAAAGATTTAATAAGGCACAAGCCACCGCAATTACCAGAAATGGTATTGCTCTTAAACTAAGCAACTAGTCTTGGTATTCTGCTAATTTGCATTACACTACCATTCACCTAAAATCCCTAACAGCAAAATACAACACAAGAGGTTAAAAACTAATATGAAAAACTGGCTCCATGAACAGAAGAATCTAACCAAGCTATGCCTGCACACATTAACCAAAAAAGTTCCCTTCCCACCCATGACTCCTAAACCTGACTCTACCACACTTTCATCATATGACTCTAACTTCTGTCCCTGAGTAGATTAAGCTACTACAGGACAACCTTGACTCTTCCTCTCTTGGCTCCGCGAAAGGTTAGCAGACAGGTACCTACATCCACTTGTTTTATGTTGTAACATGAATAAGGTTCACGCGCCAGAATTTCTTTTACTCATTGTGTCTTACCAAAAGCATCACCCACACTATATAATCGAACTACCAGCTCAAAAATGGGATAAGTGGAGAGCAACTTTGCAATATCATTTACTTAGCCCACAAGGGACAATGGGTATGGACTATGCCTGGGATTAGTCGCCCATAGTATCAGGGCACCGGACAGGAAAATGCTTTTCACACAATCTGCATCATTTCCAAGTGTTCAGAGTTCCTTTGGGCATAGACCTTCACACATTATATGGTAACTCGCTTCTATACAAAAACAGTTTCACTGAGCACTTGTGTAATCCTACACAATGATATAAGGGTGGGGTATATTGCAAACAATCTTGTGTGCACTGCTAAATAGTTGTGTACATGCAGAGTCATGACGTTCTTACAATGCACATCATGTGTTGAAGTATTTAAATATGCCTTGCTTGCAAAGTATCGTGGATCTGCAAATATCCCAGTGAGTGTTTACTGCTACAATCCCTCACTTTTTACAGTGGTCGATCAACTAATATTGGAGGCAAGTACGGGCTGGGGAAGGGTATGGGTGGAAGCATCACTCCTTGTGGGTGATGAACAAAGCAGCACATTTCAAAGACAAAGTCCGATGTTTCGGCAGTACACTGAAGGAAATGTGTTGCTTGTTTGCTAAAGGATAGGAAATTCTAGTACCCATCTAGACAACAGCACCTTCTTTTTCTTTCTATGCTCAACTGCTGAGGGATTTGCAATGTAACCATGTGTTCTGTGTGTGCAGTCTCTAGCATCAACCTGCATCTTATACACAATAATTGATGACCAGAAGTGATCACAAAGAATTACAGAAGAGGGATCCATAGTTGCAGAGGAAGGCACTCAATTGGTTGTATCGCGGATGATTTGATGCAATTATCTTAAGACATTTATGTGTGATTTTCTTCAACAGGGCTCCATAATACACCTCAGTAAGGCCCTTGTTTAATTTTATCTAGGCTGTGGTGCGGAAGGGTGGGCAAAACTATAAACTTTATTATGTGCCCTGTCATTTCACTCCCTATATCAGGGGTACAAGAAGGGCTCTAATGAGATGGTGCTCCCTACTTGGAGTCAAATGATTTTTCAGGGAGTAAAAAAGTAATTAGCTTTGTCAATAGGGGTACTTTCTGCTTTCTCCTTTTGAGATCGGGCATTAATATTATTAGGGTTCCTTCCTTGCTATATTACTGCTCTACTTGTCACTAATTCGAATAAATATCAGTGGGGCTTTGTGGGTTGAAGCAGTGATATGTTCATTGTTTCTCGTTTTTTTATGCACATTTTCCTTTTTTAGGGAATAAAAATGCATGGTGCATATGTCTCTTAGCTCCAAGTCTGGTGTTATCACTACCCACAGGAGAATGTAATGTGGATAGTAAGCAGAGGCACATGAATTTTGGATCATCATATTCTAAGGTGCAGTTATTCCGATGCAATTATCATCCGTACACAAATTACTAGAAACATGTTCTTCTGGCCCTTGAACTCCTTTCAGCAGGTTGTTGACACATTGCTTTTAATTGCCATTAATCCATCGGCAAATGTATTCTGTCTGAATTTCTTATCAGCCACATCAGTTATGACGAGAAATTAGTGATTTTCCAGTGGCATAAAACATACAGGGCCTCATTACGACTTGAGGCAGTATCCCGGCATAAATCCGCCAGAATACTGTTCCCACCACTTGGTCCAGAGGAATTTCCGCCGGATTACAACTGGTGGTGGCGGTGTAATTCCCCATTAATATTGAGTCCATATTGAGTTCACTGGACTCAAAGTGGCTTTTTTGGTGGAATTATCACAGCGGAAATTCCGACGATTTTGGCGTTGAGTTGTTGAGTTGGAGGATTTAACTACAGGATTTTCCGGGAGGCAAATCCTCCACTCCAGCCCCAAAATCGTATTTCGGTATAGTGGTAAAGTTGGCGGTAATGGAGTTGCCGCCAACTTTACCACTTACTGCCAAACGCGTAATGAGGCCGACATTTTTTTATGCGTTTGTAAGGTACTGTGGCAGATATTGAACTCTTGGGCTGGTTGGTGAGTTTTCTGTATAATAAATAAGACATATTTAGTTTAGCCTAAGTGTTTGGAAAAAGGGTTTTAAGATTTTTAAAGAATTGCAGTGGCTGGGAAGAGGAAATTCCTTTCCGAACTCTCTTCGGGCGATGGTAGCTCGCAAAGTGGCTTACCTCATTATTCAGTTGCGCACATGGAAAATAATGTGCACACAACAACCAACCGGTTCCGCACATAGAGAAATATAATTAGAGGGAACATTGGCCTGGACATTCTGCTCCTGCTATTTGCAGATGATGTTGAACTGCTATCTCACAAAGAAATACCATTTGCATCCACTGCTTGGGCAACTTTTTTATTGCTGCATTCTCAAGGTGCTGGCTATTAACAAGAGTAAAGCATAAGCAGCAGTGATGGGCCAAGCTAAATCCCCCAGGAGGAGATTATGTGTAAATGGTAGATTTTTGGATGTCAATTTGACTACCTCTGGTGAGAATTCGCCTTGCCGACAGTCATTATTTCGAAGTAATTTACTTCAAAGTAACTGCTGCGAAAACACTTTGAAATATATAGGGGGTTGTGGGTTAATGGGTTAAAAGGGGTCAGGAGGGACTAGTGGTAGGCGTAGTGAGGTTTGAGCCCCCCCCCCAATTTAAATTTAACAAATAAGTGTTTTTTCAAAGTAACTACTTCAAAGTAAATTAATTTGAAGTAATTACCGTCGGCAAAATTACATGGAACCCAAGATGTCTATCAACAGAAACTTCGTTTCACTGTTGAAGAGAATGTGGACTTGACCCCTGCATCTAGAGAGAAGTATTTATGCTGTCACTGATTATATTGCCATCTTACCATTTGCGTGTTGGATTAGGCTACGGTGTAAACCAGCGAGCCCAAAGCAGTGGAGACTGGCACATGAAAGTGCTATGGAGGCGCCCTGGCAAAATGAGGGCCCGAGGAAAGAGAGGCAGGACTTAAGAAAATAATAACATGCATTGCTTAAGTGAATAACAGCTCTGAGCTGATCTTCAAAAGTTTTTTTAAAAAGCAACCTTTGTTAAAAGAATAAGAAGGACCAAGAAGGTGATTATCAAGTACAACAGCATGGTCTGCAGCACACATTTTAACGAGGATATTTCTGATTACATAAGCAGAGAATATAGACAATACCACTCATTCATAGCTTCTCGGGCCAGGTATGAGTGGAAGCCGCACCATATGTCACAGGGTCTAGTCACTCGGGAAATTGTGGGCATAGAGATTCTCATTTTCTTGTGCCCATGTCAGCACTTTCAGCCATTCGCACATGGTAGAGTGGAACTTATTCTTCCAACAAAGAAGTATTGCTCTTTTTGCCATCATGCAACCCACGTTGGCGAAGGTCCGGTCAGTCTTACCCAGGGCCCCAGTCCATAAACCAAACAATGCACCCAGCGGGTGTTTTTCTAACAAGGTTCCAATCATGTCAGAGAGAACATAAATAATTCTTGACCAAAACACCTCAAGTTGTGGGCATCCCCAGAACATGTGGAGATGATCCACCGCCATATCATCACAGCTGGGACAACCGTGTTGTTGAAGGGGCAGGCATAGTACAGGCGATGTAGAATCTTAAATTGCATAAATTTGTGGCGAAAGTTGAGGGAGACTCTTTTGGTGTGTGCACACATGCGTGACCATTGGGTGTCGGTAATGGCTGTCGCTAGTTCCTCTGCTCAGCGTGAGCATGCTTTCTGAGAGGGAAGGGCCATCCCGTCCAGTAACATTTTGTATAGTGAGGACACTATGTGATTACTATCTCCGAAGTTTGCAATAGCCAGAATCCGTGTTTTCGTGGAGACCTGGGGTACACGGGCCAGTGGGATGCAATTGCGGTGCAGACCCAATAATATTGAAAAAGATCACCACTGACATTCCTGTGGCCCGGTATCCAGGTCTCCGGCGGAATGACCACCCTGTTTGGAAATAGATCAGCCAGTGCTCTGTAGCCCAGCACCTCACATCACATTTGGATTGCCTTGTCGCGCATTGGGAGTAGCCCCAGAAAATTCCAGATTGGGAGCCATTTATAAAATGGGTGATCAGCCCCTACCTGGGTGAAGATCAGCTGCCAGGACTTCAATGTAGAGGCCACCGGGTCCAGTGGGGAATCATCCCTGTACCGGGAATCTAGGATAAGGGTCTTGAGATCTGTGCGTCCGGCCGCCAATGTTTCGAGTTTGACATGTGGTGGGGGAAGCTCCACTAAATACCAGTATGTCGCATATTGTGCCTGGGAGGACATCCAGTACAATTTGGTGTGTGGTGCAAACAACCCCCCTTTATCATATGTAGCAGTTAGATCAGTCTACTACTTCTGGACTGCACCGGAGTGCCACATGAACTGTGCGACGAGCGAATGTAGCCTGGTGAAATACGGTTTACCAGGCCAGTTCGGAACGTAGGAGAACACATAGAGCAGTTCATGTGTGAGAGTTTGGCCAGAGCGGACAGAGGGAGGTTCTGCCACTTACACATATTGTCTTCGACTAAATCCCCAGCAAAGTCGTAGTTGTCTTTCAGTAGCTCAGGGTGCGTCCTGGACACAGTCACCCCCAGGTATTTAATATGTTCAGCTGATCAGCGCAGGGGGAAGAGGCTACGGAATACAGGGGTGTTGTCTGTAAGCAGGAATATTTCCGACATAAATGGGTTAAATGTGAAGCCACAGAATTGCCCGAAGCGAACAATGGGCCTCATTACGAGTTTGCTGGTAATGAAAGTAAAATACTGACATGCCGGTGCTACCGTGTCCTTGTAGCACTGCTGCTGGAATCTGCAGTTGATTCTGAGTCAGCGTGCACGCGCATTCCAGCATGGCAGAAACAATAGCACTGGCATGCCGGTAACGGCCCCCAGACCCATGATACCGGCATCCCCGATGCCGCAGGCACCGGCACTGACAATGCCGTAATTACCTGTACCCTGATGCCGGTAATGACGGCACTGGAAACAACGTCATTGTGCCGGAACGGGAAATGCACCGGCGGTAATCTTGGAAATCTTGGAAAACACAATCCATTACAATCCTCAGACTACAGCAGTTGAACGGGAGAACTGAGTAGGCAGGAAAAGACCACAGCAACATGTCAACAAGGCAAGGCACCGTCCATCGCCGGAAACCCAGATTTAGCAACATTGAGCTGAATATGTTTGCCGATGAACATGCAGCTGTTGTCTTCTGTGCCGACCTGTGGCGGGCAGCCCACACTTTGGAAAAAAGCCATATGGGAGGAGGTGGCCTGCAAGGTATCAGCGATGGGGACAACACCCCGGACTGTCTGCGATTGCCGCAAGCGATGGGACAATCTCCGTCTGCGGGTCCGCAACCTCCTATCTGCCGACCGCAGCCAGGGCCTGGGCACAGGAGGTGGACAGCCATCCCCCATCAAGCTTGCCACATGGGAGGAGACCTGTAGCACCGTCATCAACATGGAGGGCATTGAGGGCGTTGGAAATGCGGAGATGGGAGCTCCAGTATCGGACGATGATGGTGAGTGTCCCTTACCATAATCCCAAGGTCACACCACACACCTTCATCCCCAACGCCAATGGCGAAGTCCAAATGCCAAGTAGGTGGCACCAAATCCCTGCTGCATTTGCACCAACCTAAAGCTACCTCCCACACAACTACAATGTACCTGCCACGAACACATCCAAGAAACCCCACTGACACACCCCACATGACCCCTTAATTGCCAACAGAAGCACCATCTGCATGCGCACACACACATACACATCACTGTACAGCAGCAGCCCTCACCACCGTGCCACCTCATGGCAAGATGCACACATCACCACCACCAGTTGCACACCTGACACACCCACCATGTCTACACACGCGGTGTAAACATCAATGAATCAATGTACAGAATGGGAGCACATCAGTTCCACAATGAAACACCACATGGCACACAGCCCCTGTGGCATGGCCACAACACGCAAACCACTAGACACCTGTACGCCACCCAACAGACAACATGGCCACACCAGAAGGATGCTGCAACACTGCACTCCCCCCATTCTTGTGTGCACCATGCCAGGCCCTCCAAAATGTCCATGAGAATGCGCATGACTCGGAATGTACTAGCATCGATGTATGTTGGATGTATGCACACCCATGACTAATGCCCTGCCTCACTTTCCCCCACAGGCACAGGAACAGACAGCAAGGGTGAACACGCCCCAACACCCCAGAGAGCTGCTGCACGTCTGTGCCGTGGCGAAGGATCCGCCTCCAGCCAGAGCCGTCTACCTCCATGGCAAGACAGAAGCGTGCCACACCTTCCAAGCCACAGCCTCTCCACCAAGAGGACACACAGTCTGGCCAGCAGCCCGAGCAGCCACCATCTACCTCCAGCAAGGCCCTCCAGCAAACATCCACTCCTGGCAGCAAAGCCCCCCCAGCAAACTTCCACTCCTGGCAGCAAGGCCCCCCCAGCAAACTTCCACTCCTGGCAGCAAGGCCCCCCAGCAAACTTGCAAACTTCCACTCCTGGCAGCAAGGCCCTCAAGCAAACTTCCACTCCTAGCAGCAAGGTCCTCTGGCAAATATCCACATCTGGGGCACAGGAGCCACTTCAAGTGGAAGAGCCGGAATCTCCCATGGCCAGTGAGCTGTAGGAGGCACAATCTGCGGTGCAGAGTGAGCAGGGTGAGGCTGCTTAATCTGCACTGGACAGTGAGGAGGAGGAGGCAGACTCCACACACAGCCAGCATGAAGACGTCAAATCAACGCCACCCAGGCAGGCAAGGGTGCATGGTGCACCTGTTCATGGCTCCGGTGCACACTACACAGTGGAGCCGAGTGGCCCTGACACCAACAGCGACAAAGCTGTGTTCAGCCCCGGAAGCCCGCACACCCCACCTCCCGTGCCAGCACCTGGTCTACAGCACATCAGGGACATCGAGGGGCGACTGTCACGTATTGGAAGGGCAGCAGCAGGCTATGCAGGCCCTGGTGAGCCAGTACATGTCGGACGCACAACTAACATGGCAGGCCATGCAGGATGCCATGCGAGCCAGTGCAAGGATGGTCAGCAGGGCCATGAACCGTGTGGCCAGGTGCGTGCGTGAGGGGTATACAGTCATAGCCCAGGCCAGCACACAGTTGGCAACCGCTATAGCGGAACAAATAAATGTCACCACTACCCCCAACATCATCCAGAACGACACCGACCAGGTCCACACAAACGAGCCCTGTGCGATGCTCACAGCGACTTGTTCGACACACAGAGGCTCACCCCCCCTCCAAAAAGGTGGCGTGAATAGGAGTACTCACAAGTACATTTTGGGATGGAGTAGTAGTGAAGTTGTTGTGGGGGTAGTGGGGGTTGGGGTGTGGGTAGTTAGTGTGGGGGTGTTGGGGGTGTTGGTGTATTGGGGGTGGGGTTAGTGGGCTGGGGTGTGGGGGTGGGGATAGTGGGGTCAATTAAATGGGATAGTGGTGGTAGTCCAGTAATGGGAATATGTACATAGTTATTCATTATCAATACAGCTGGTGTGAATAAGAAAAACATATGACTGGACATTGATTCTTGAGTGTGTGTCAATTTAATTATGTACAGTGCCCAGCGTGGCCCATGCCCAGTCCCTTGTGTACTCCAATTCATCAGAAGTAGTGAGCAATTAAATGTTGCCGTATTGTACGTCCTTCATTCACATTGTGCCACTGAGGAAATCCACCATCATCCTCATCCTCATGTGGGGGGCCAGGGGTATGTTGCACCGGATGCACATGTTGAGTAGCATGGCATTTAATAACACAATTTTGCCCACCTTCTCCTGCCCGTAAATGAGTTTCCCCCTCGACCTGCTGAGACAGCGGAACCGGGCCTTCAACAACCCAAATGCCTGCTCAATGGTGACACGAGTGTGTGCATGTGCACGGTTGTAGTCCTCTTCTTGCCTGTTGACTGTTTGCCTGATGGGGGTCAGGAGCCATGGCTTCAGGGGATACCCGGCATCCCCTGCATGGGAGCAATAGAAAGGGTACTTGTGATTAATTTGGTAATTCTACGTTTGCACTGCCTCTATAGTGTTCATGATTACATGCAACTAGAGATTCATAACTGCACATGACATGTTCCTTTTTCAAAGACCCATGTAAGTATACTTAGGGATGATCCATGGTTGGGTGGGGGGGGCGTAAATGGGTGCTGTTGACGTCCCCAGGACCATTCAATCTGAACCTGCACTCTCACAAATCAAGTCCAAAAGTCCATGATGTAGTCATATTTCATTGATTTGTTACCAATGAAAATGACCTATGCATGTACAGTGCACAATCACACATTTGCCTGAGGTGCTTCATGTTAGGCAGTGGTATCCACAATATACATTCTTCTTATTGATGTCACCATGTACATGTCCATCGACACCTTCTCCTATATGACTAAGGCAGATTCACATTGGTGGTATGGGCCACGGGTGAAGGGTTACGTTTCTGTGATACGGCTGGGTTGGGGCTGGCTTGGTGGGAATAAGGTACTTTGGATGACTCCTGCTCCTCTCAATCATATTTTGGTGGTAGTAAATGATTGATTATTGTAATCGTTTCCATACTTGACCCATTGTACTTGGAGGTGTCCCTTAAGGTGACATGACAGGCATGCTGATCTGCTGTGTACCTGTGGACTGAGTGCAGTGACTGAGATTTCTCTGTGTGGCAGATGGATTTAGCTCGGGCATGGCAGCATGTCTCGTGATTTCCTTTGCTGAGATCATTTCATGCATGGTGGTGCATTGTGGTACCTGTGGTTCATGTTTTATGATGTTCCCGATGCATGTGCTGGTGTGAGCACTGTGTATGTTGTTTGCATGTACTCACAGCTGTGTAGGCCTACCACATCTGCAAGCAATGGCTTTGTTGCAGATTCTGTTTAATTTTCTAAGGTCACAGTTTTAGCCACCAAGGAGGCTGTGTGTGGTCTTGTTCCATTCTATGTGTGTGATTTCATACTGTGCAGGTTGGGGATGTAGAGGTATCTAGGTCTGATTCCTCATCCAACTTTGCCTTCTATTGCCCGATCCAGTCTATCTGCATTTCATTGCATTCAGGGTAATGCTGAAGCCTATTTTCAGGAGTGATGATGGATTCATGCATGTGGTGTGCACTTGTGCTCCTCATGCATGCAGTCCTGTGCTATGTTCCGACACCCCTCATGGCCCAGACAGCAGGCACGTTGCCTATGCTTGTGATTCCCCCAATCTACACCCCTCATGGTCATGTGGTTAG
The DNA here is from genome assembly GCF_040938575.1 of Ambystoma mexicanum. NCBI lineage: Eukaryota > Metazoa > Chordata > Amphibia > Caudata > Ambystomatidae > Ambystoma > Ambystoma mexicanum. The sequence continues at coordinate 412,785,875 of NC_090927.1, forward strand.
ACTCACCCAGCAGCAAGGTACGTTGTGCAGCGTATCATTCCATGTAGCGGGGAAGCATGGAGTTGCGCAGCACCATGGTGTCATGTGTGGAGCCAGGGAATCTTGCACAGCAATGCGTGATGATTTTGCATTCATCGCACACCATCTGGACATTCAGGGAATGGTAGAGCTTCCTGTTGCAGTACACTACCTCCACAGCATGCCGGACAAGCAGCTACACATGGGTACAGTCGAGGGCACCAATTACATTTGGCATGCCTGCCAGTGCATAGAATGCTACTTTGGTTGCATTCACCTCCTCCGCAGTCCGTGGTAACTTGATGTGGTTGCTTGCATGTTTCAGGAATGCATCTAGCACCTGGTTGAGCACACGGGAGAAACAGGGTTGTGAGATTCCATGCAGCTGCCCCACTGTGTGCTGATAAGTGCCCGTGGGTAGGAAGTGTAGCACAGACACTACCTTCAGCAAGTGGGGGGGATGGCTGTCCGGATATTGATCAGGCTCACCAGGTCATCATGAATGAGGTCCACTATTGTGGAGATGGTGTCCCTGTCCAGCCAGTGCAGGGTCTGGATCTGTGCAGGGATTAGGCCGAATGGGCTGGCCCTTAGGCGAGGGATTGGTGGCTGCCTGCGGGGTACAACTGCCTGCACAATTGGTATGTGCTGGCCCAGTCTCGCCCTCCTGCGCCTCCGCTGCATTTTCTGGATCAATGCCTCCAGTGTAGCAGTGCATGCATGTCCTCCAGCTCCAGTACTGCAAGTGCTAATGGTAGCATTGTGGATTTGGGAGGGGTGTGGTGTGTGGGAGTGCTTCCTTTGTGCTATGCCAGACTCCATTGCCTACACCTGTGCTGATTCTGTGCACCTGTGACAGATTTGTGCATCTGTGCATATGTGCATCATTGTATCCATAATTGCCGGCATCTCCATGCCGGTAATTGCATGTCCGTGCACCTCTTAATGTGCACTTAAATGTGGCATGCCGGTGTCACTGGCACGGCTGCTGCGTTTCGACATTCATACGGACAAGGAAGAGCCCGGTCACAGCGGGCCCCTTCCCCCATCATCGCTGCTCATAATACTCCGGTCCGGTAAACGATGCCGGTACGGTAATACCGGCATCGATTTTACCCGACCGCCAACCTTGTAACGATGCTCAATATCTTGCAGTATGGGATCTAGATGAAGGTGTGGATCGCGGACATACAGAAGTACGTCATCTGCAAATAGGGACACTATCTCCGGGCGGCCTATTAGTCGAAGGCCACGGTGTCCATGTTGCTCTCTAATGAAATCTGCCATGGGCACAATGGCCAAGGCAAAAATGATGGGGGAGAAGGGGCATCCCTGGCGGGTGCCTCTGCTTAGAAGGATTTGTCCTGACATGAGGGAGTTAACCAGTATTCTGGAGACGGGTTTTGTGTATAGAAGTTGAATATAGCTGATCATATTAGGGCCACTCCCCATCTTCTCAATGACCACCCACAGGTACTCCCAGGACACTATGTCGAAGGCCTATTTGAGCGTTTATGGTGACTGCCATCGCTCGCAACCGAGGATCCAGACGCGCCAAAACATTGAAAAGACACCTGATGTTGAGGGGGGTGGATCTCCCGTGAATAAACCCAGCTTGGTCGGGGAGGACTAAGTGGGGCATTAGGGGATGTAGGCGATTAGCAAGAATTTTGGCGAAGATGTTTGTATCACCGTTCATTAGTGACAAGGGCCTGTAAGAGCTGCAGAGGTCGCCAGGTTTGTCCTGCTTAAGGAGGATTGTGATCACAGTTTCGCGGAGAGAAGTGGGAAGTAGTCTGATCTGCAAGGATTCCTCCCACTCCTCACGAAGAACTGGGCCCAACACTGCCGTGTATGCATGGTAAAATTCTGCAGTGAGCCCATCGGAGTTAGAGTTCTTCCCTTTGGGCAGGTCGGAGAGGATTCCCATCATTTCCTCGAGTGAGATGGGGGATTCGGGTGCCTCCCGGTTTTGGGGGTTGAGTCACGATAATGGCACGCCCTCAAGGAGCGCATGTATGGCCAGGGGATCTTGGGGAGACCCCGCCGTGTATCGTTCCTGGTAAAAAAATCAAAGAATCTCCACCACCTCAGAGTCTGCCCACACCTGTGTCCCCTACCCATCTAGTATGGACTCAAAATGGGATCTCCCTCTTTCCGCCTGCACCAGTCTGGCAAGTGTCCTACCGGGCCTGTCGCCTTCTCCGTATGTGCTAGCGGCCATGGGACATGAGAAGTAGCAAACCTTGCGCACTACATGCGATTAAAATATTTCTAATTCCGACCTGATTTGTAGTAGGGTGTTAGGCTGGGGGGAACGGGCATACTCGATTTCCAGTTTCTTGAGGGACTGTTCAGATTTCTCCAAGTCTCTGCGTATACACTTGAGGACCCCGGCTTCCCTGGATATCGCCATGCCCCTAATAAACACCTTAAATGCCTGCCATCTAGTCTTGTGCGAGGTATCCCCCGCAGTGTTGTTGGCAAATTAGGTATTTATGTCTTCCTTTATATCTGCGCGGAATACAATGTCTGCTAATGCAGTCGATTTAAAACTCCAGGGGCAGGTGCCCTGACTACCCCCCCGTCCGCAGTGTCAGGAAAATCGGGGAGTGGTCAGAGAGCATGCAGGGACCAATATCAGAATCCGCAACTCTCCCCATTATCGAGTCGGATATCAGGAACATAACGATCCGGGAGGACATATAATGCAAAGTGGAATAGAATGTATAGTCCAGGGTGTGTGGGTGCATAATACGCCATGGGTCGCAGAGGTCTAGTGAAAGCATAAGAGAGTGTAGTCTGCGGCGGCCCGAGACTGCGGCCGAGGAGCAGTGTTGGATCTGTCGATCGTTCGATTTAATATCAAATTCATATCCCTTCCCCACAGCACAGGCACTCCCATGTGTAGGGATAAAAGTCGCTCTAGTGTCTCAAAAAACTCTGGGGAGTCAATGTTCGGACAATAAGTGTTGACTAGTACCATTTCCACGCCCTACAATACACAGTGCAATACAACAAATCTCCCCTCATGGTCGACGTGAGCCTTTTTTTTTAACAAACCTCAGATTTTTGTGCACTAAGGTTACCACTCCCCGTGATTGAGAAGAGAAAGTTGTGTAGTATCTATTAGAGCCCCTCCATCCGGGGGCCATACCCCAGCATATAGCTTCCTTGGCATGAGTCTCTTGGAGGAGTAGTACATTAACTTTGTGCCGCACAGCATATGAGATAATCTTGCAAGGTTTGACTACATTCCCCAGCCCCCTGACGTTCCAGCTTTGAAGTCCCAGTTGCTGTGCCATATTCTGTGTGTCCGTACAACATGTGTCAGCTGTACTGTACCAACCTGCCAAACTGCGAGTATCAAAACCACCCTTTCAAAGCACCCAATCGGCAACAGATTTAACTTTTCAACCCAGGGGCTTCCAGGGAGCGAGCCAGGGCCACCACCTCCGCTGCCTGGACGCTCCCTGTCAGCACCAAAACAAAAACCCTCCTCCCCCACCCCCACTACTACCCCCAACCTGGCTGTGTCACCCTCCATGCTCTCTCCCCCCCCCCCCAATAGCAGTCAAAAAGGAATCCAGAGACCGCTTAACCTTCAACTCAACCATTGCGACTGCAAGGGGGTATGCCTTTGCCGCAACCACAGACAACATTACAAGGGCGTGGATGCCCCCCGCTGCAGTATAAATCGGCTGTGGTCACTTCAGAATGCCTCTATCGGCTCATAGAGATGAAAGTATGAAACAGTAAAAGTTGTAACATATGAACCGGACAACCATTGTGTCAGCCCTCTTCCATCGGGTTAGCTGCAGGGCTCGGCATAGGGATCTATGCCTCAATAAATTTCACAGCTTCACTCGGGACAGTGCAGAAATTGAGTTTTTCACGAAAAGTGAGTTTTAGACGAGCAGGAAACAGCATGGCATACAGGATATTTCTCTCTCTGAGCATCTTCTTGACCCCTCCGAATTGGCGCAGCTCCTGTTGCACACCAGTGGAGAAGTCCGGTAAGATCCTGATGATCTGAGAATCTTGCTGCAGTTTCCCCTTCTCCCGAGCTAGCCTAAGCAGCTGATCTCGGTCCCGGAAGCTTAGAAATGTTGCTATGATGGGTCTGGGGAAGTCACCCGGCTTGGGGCGGTGGGCCAAAGCCCGGTGGATGCGCTCCACTGCAAAAAAAGGGCGAGAGGACTGAGTCCCCCAGGAGATATTTAAGGAGGTTCTCAGTGGCCACTTTCATCTTCCCCTTGAGGGCGCCTTCGGGGACACCAACAATGCGGACATTGTTCCGCCGTGAGCGGGACTCAAGGTTATCACACTTATGCTTAACGAACTTCATGTCGCGGGTTAGGTTTGCCACTGTGTCTTGAAGTGCATGTAGACCATCTTCATTGACCCCAATCCTGGTCTCAGCCTCAGTGATGCGGGCCCCCTCATGAGCCAGTTGTGTACGCATAGACGCCACATTAGTGTTGATGTCATCTAGTTTTTCATGGATGGCCGCAAAGTTTTTGGCCATGGCCTCCATCATGCTAGTAAGATCCAGGGGACGGGCAGGGGATGGCAAAGATGGCTCCCCTTGATCGAGAGTCGAGGCGCCCTGTTCCGATCTCGGGGTCGTCATGGTGAACTTATCCATGGCACTCATGGCTCGGGACCAGGCTTATCGGCCCCCCCAACCACCCTGTGTCTCTAGAGAAGAACAGTGGCGATGGCGTGCAGGAGTGAACAAATGGCGTCCGGCGTGCCCGCCTGTAGGAGATAGCTGAGCTCCCGGATCTGTGGCTGTTATTGTGACATCTGTAGCGTGGCGTTGGTGTACCCCGGCAGCCCCCCTGGACGGCACCCGTGGGCTCCACGTACCAGACTCGGATGTGAGAGTCAGCCTGGCAAGGAGCACGTTCTGCAGCAAGTCAGCCAAGGGTGGAGTGTCCCACACTGGGTATCCTGCGTGTACCACCACATGCAAAACAGTCTGTAGCCCCAGGGGGAGAGGTAGTGCAGAGAGGTCCAATGGAGGGGGGACTCTATCAACCACTGCGGGAGACAAATAGGCTTCAACAATGGGAGCCCCTCCCAAGCCGATCAGATCATGAGGTGCCCAGCAGACAGTCAACAGTGGCGTGTTTATGTCCACATCACCAGCTAAAGGCATTTGGATCCGATCCGGATGGAGAGAGATTGTAGAACAGCAGCAATGGTGCAGGCTGGGCCCTGTGTGGCTGGGAATGGGGGAGAAGGGGAGGTGCAGGCTGGCTCACCTCGTGTCTCCCGATGCTGCAGTAGGTCCGGGTTGGCCCCGCCTGGGGCCATGTCCGCCTGACGCCGGTGTAAGGAGGCACCCGTAGAGGCGCTGCATTGTGTGGAGAATGGCACAGTCTCGCAGCACGACATGGGGAAAATTGCTTTTGCGGATGGTCCCCAGTGCGGTTTCGTGTCCTTTACTATCAGGGCCGCGCAGGGTTCATGCCCATCCCGCCCCGGACACCAGGGAGGCTCAGGAAGCGTGTAGCCAGGTGTACGGGCCAACCTGGGTGGGGGTCAGCGGAGTCCTGCAGCAGTAGCCCAGGCCGAAAGCGAAGGATTGGAGAAGCCGCAGGGCTCTGGGCACGGGGACGCCGGGTAGAGGGACCGTCGCCAAGCAGGGCAGGTGCCAAGACGAACAGCGCCAGCGAGTGGTTATCCCTCTGGCTGACCGTAAGCCCAGCTCTGTCAGATCAATGGTCGCCCAATCTTGTGCCCAACACAGCCTGACCAGTGGTCGCGGGCACCTGGGCTCCCACCCCTATGGGGTGCGCGCCATCTCGGGAGGTCCGGGTGATAAGCCGAGGCACGGCGTTGGCTCACAGGGCCACCCGCCGGACCGCGGGTCTCTCAGCACTCCTTTTCCAGCCACTTTGCAGAACCCAGTGGGGCCCGCTCCACCCCGCGGGGGACCGGGCAGGCAAGGGAGCCATACAGCGCTAGTCTCGGCAGTATATAGGTCCTCCAGAGGTGTCTGGTCGGGGGCTGTCCCTCCTGGGCCAGGGTTGGCAGGATCCGCAGAGAATGGCACGGGAGCAGCCCGGTGCGTGGCTCAAGCACGGCCCAGCCCAAAAAGGAACCGCACTTAGCCCAGCGGGCTGAAAGTCAGGTCGTCAGTGCCTCGATGGTTTAGAAGCCCAATGGAGAGTTTTTACGTCTGGAACAGCAGGGAATCCGCCTTGGTAGTCGGATTATGAATGTCTGTGGCACAGAGTTCAAAATCTAGGCGGCCATCTTCCAGGCTGCTCAACAGCACCCCCCAGGAGCACTTTAATTGATGGCCACTGGCCTCTCTCGTGATAACCTGCATGCATAGTCAAGGAGGAGTCAGCCCTCTCACATTTACACTCAGTATGGTCTCTTTTACCGAGGCTTTGAGAAAGTACATCAAAAAAGAGGATCTATGTGTCTTGACCAGCATTGAATGAGCACAAGAATTGAATGAGACACATCCTTTGAAACATAATGTGTGGATCCTTTTCCATGCTGCAGTTACTCATCATACTATAAATGAGTACCTGACATCCGGATAACCCCCGAAAGATCCATGATTTCAGATAACTGGTTACTTTTCACCTTCTTGTAAAATGCAATGACCATGACTTTCCTTTTAAAAGCATAAGAACATTTATCATGTTCCAGCACGTCCACTCTTTTGAAAATGGGGCTGAGTTAAGTGGTTAGCTGTTGTAAGCGTCTGTCTAAGCTGTTGACAGAATGATGCCCTTGGATGATAATCTTCTTGAGCCACGGATCACTTATTGCTGGCAAGGTTTCATAAACATCAGTGTTCTGTGTTCAAGTTATGCGACAGCAATTCATCAAAGTTAAAACTCACCAAAACAAGCCAGTACATCCTTTTAATGTTCTTTTTTTATAAATGTTTTTCTTTTGCAACAATATTTACATATTTGTGGCAACTGCTCAATCAATATTTCTAATGGATTGTGTCCTCTCATGGACTCCTCATCTTAGATAGATTCTACTGTTGCAGCAGATTTCAGAAACCTTTCAACACCAAGGGTGCCTTGCAGCATTAGTGTCGAAGTTCTCTGGGATCGGACGTGATGTTGACATTGGTACAAATAGCCCAAACCATGCACTGTGACCTGAGTTCCCTCTTTCTGCATGCACAGCATGCTTATCGGAACTTCTTCGCACCTCATAAAAGTACTGAAATCAACGTTCCCCTTCAAATTGTCGAACACAAAGCATCTGGCTTAAAGCGATATGAAGATTGTGATGCCAAAATGACACTCTCTCACAGGATTTTCTTCTGGTGTGTCGGCTCCAGTCACAAGGTAACCGATTGCAGCTCATGCCACTTGATCAGACCAAAAGATTTGAAATAGAGAGAGGCAATCGAAGCTGGCTGTCGGCCGATCTTGCTCAAAGTCCTCCAGCACCACGCCCCTAAAGAAAGGACTATCCAAGGGAAAACTCTCCAAATCCACCCATTGGTCAACACAGAGCAGCCAAGAAAAGGCCAAAACAGCACAGAAAGAGATACTACTGCCAGAGCGATTATCACCAATCATCATCCTCTTTGCAAACGAAGAAAAAGAAACGCAGGCACTCCTTGACGGTCTCCTTGTCTGATAGCATGGTGGCGAAATGGGAGGAATTCATCAAAAGATTAAAGTTTTCAATAAATCAACTCCTTGACCCTGCACTTCAGATGCAAAAATTAAAAAGAAACATGCACCCGCTGCACCTGACAAAGCTGGCAGGGACTCTGAGAGAAAATCATCCAGTGTGCCAAAAAGCCTGGGCTTGAAGTCAACGTCGAAAAGGCGTGAGAAAGGCATTGACATTGTGCACAACAGCGACTCCTTCGGCATTCTTCGATTCGGCACCAGAGTCCTCCCAAAGTGCCGTCGAGCTTTGTGCCAACATCTATTTCGAGCTATGTCCTGAAGCCGAGAAAAGAGTTCCTAATAGATTGTGTCCACCCATGGATTCCTGATCTTGTATGTATCCTGCTTTGCAGTATTGGGGAAATAATTGACAGCAGGATGCGCTGCTCTGCATCACTGTCCCTCCATGGTTACCATTCCTGAGTGCGGACTTGACATCAATGATAGTATAAGTAGCATGCACCACGTCCCGTTGCCTCAGTTTATTTTTTGCGCATGCACATCACCGATTGGTTTGACTTGTCTCTGTGATTTTCTTCAACGAACGTCGTACTATTTTTGAATTTGATTCGACTTATCACAATATATATGCTGAAAACAGGCTTCAAGAGATGTGCGGACTGTGATTCGAAGATGTTGATCACTGATCCTCACAGGATTTGTCTCTGGCACCTCGACCAAATCCATGAAGGCCTCGAATGTTGTTCCTGCCAAACGATGACCAGCGAGGCCTTGAAGGAGAGAAGGTTGATGCTCACCCTAGGCCGGTTGATTTGAAGACTCTGTCCTTCACCCATTCAAAATGAAAATCCTCATTTTGAATGGAGTTCCACCGGAGACAAATATCCAGAATGGCCCAAGACATGATCCACATCTTGTAATAGATCCAGATTCAGTAGTGATTTGTGTCACTCTACCTCTTCATCTTCAAAGAAGTGGCGTAAGAAAAAAGCACCATAGTTCTTAGTCATAAGATACCTCACCCGACAGACATCAGGTATGTTTTCCCAAGAATACCGCCTCTGCGGCTAGATGGGAACATTTAGTTGACAAAATGTTGAAGGTATTCACAAAGGCCCCTCGAAAGAGCCTAAGAGGGCTGTTTACACCACTGCGTCCTCCAAGACTGGCAGGGAATTGATTAAGGCTTCGACCCACATGCCTAAAAGTTTGAGTTGAACGACCTCTACTCGAGTGGCGTCGACAAGGTTGACCGCTGAGTTAGCATCAAAGCTAAAGGCTTCAGTGACATCCTTCTCGAAGGAGTCAAAGTCAAAGGAATCTTCGACATCGACGTCGACTTTAAAATATAAACCTCAGCCAAAGACGGATTTCTTTAAATAATCATCCCCTTTAAGTATGAAGTTTTGGAACACCAAATGTTTCAGAGGAATTAATTTCAGAGGAATCAGGGCTGGAAGACCTAGCTCATGCTTAAAAGATGCTATTGGCCTAGATACCTCCCCTGAAGTTGGTTTTGATGCTCTAGATGTACATTCTCATCCAAATGCACCCTACGGGACTGTAATGAACAGGGTAATAGGGTATTATAGTATGGGGTCAACCTGCAAAGTACATTACTCAAGATGACCTAACAGATATTTTGGATAAGGGCCCTCCTAAGGAGCCTCTGCTGCTCTTTCATACAGCAATCGAAAGCCCAATAATGGATCTATGGATGAAACCAGACAACACTCCTGCTGTTAATAAGGAGTTGGTGAAAAAATACAAGCCTTCCTCTGTGGACCCGGATTTATTTTCTAAGCCCCCTACACTAGAGAGCTTAGAAGTACAGGTGACTATTTTGACATCAAAAGCCGCAGCTTATTCTACCATCCCCCCAGGTAGGGATGATGAGCGTTATGATGCCATTGCAAAAAGAATCTTCTCGCCTGGAAGCAAGGCATTAAAAGCCATCAGCGCATCATGTGCTTCGGCAAAATATAGTTACTCATTATGGAATGTGATTACAGACATTGCTGTTAATATTCCAGAAGAGGAAATGAGAGAGGGATTTAATAACCTGATTAATGACGGAAAGGAGGCTTTCTTTCAATCTGTACAATCAGTATTGGATGTATCAGAATGTGTTGGAAGAAGCCTAGGGTCTAGTGCTGTAATGAGACGATTTGACCCTGATGTTCAATCAGGGCTCCTAGAAATGCCCTTTAATGGGTCAAATTTATTTCGACCCAAGGCGGACGACAGCCAGGAAAAACTGCAGGCTTCAAAGACTGCAGTAAAATCTTTGGCGGTAGCCATCCTCCGGCCACAACAGCAGAGGAGGGGGCAGTCATTCGAGAGTACTCGTCCTTCTCAGTCAAAGGGAAAGAGGTCAGACAGTACAAAAAATAGGCAAAGAAGGTGTACACGTTCCCCAAGAGGTCGTTGAGGAGAGACTGCCCAGGCAGAACCCTCTCCTTGCCCTCATCCACAGCCCCTAAATCTATCATCACTTTGCTCACAAGTCTAATGGGAGGCGGACTGACTCAGTATCTGTAAAAATTGCACACCATTACTTCGATCCATGGGCACTACAAACAGTGGCCCAAGGGTACTGCCTCCCATTTCTGCAAAGGCATCCAGATTGGCCCCACGAGCAAACAATCTATTTGGAAACCAGATATGCTCCTCTTACAGGAAATTCTCTCCCCGTTGGAGGAAGGTGCCGTGGAAAAGGTTCCTGTATTGGAACGGAACCAGGGTTGGTTCTCCAACTATTTCCTGGTCCCCAAGAGTGTGGCCCATTTTGGACCTGAGGCGCCTGAACAAGTTCCTCAGGAAGGACAAATACAAGATTGTCAATCGTTCGCAGATCCTCCAGACCGTTTAGCACCAGAACTTGTTGGTGTTACTCAATCTTCAGGATGCTTACTTTCATGTTCTTATGCATGGGGGAGGGGGGATTCACATCTTTCCCTACCTAGACAACTGGCTGATCAGAGCTTGTTCTCCCGAACAGGCTCTGGAACATCTCAACAGCACCTGCCACTCCCTCCACAAACTCAGCTTCTCCCTCAGCTTCAAGATGTCCCAGGTAACACCTTCTCAAAAGCTTCCATTTATTGGAGGGCTGAGGGCTAAACTTATCTTGCAGATGTTAATGAGATTTCAACACGTCCAATATCTACCAGCATTCAACTTTTTGATATTAGTGGACCTCATGCATTTTCCTTGTGCCAGAGAACCGTCTGAGGATGAGGTCCCTAAGATGCCAATGGCCACAGTTCTCAGTCAGGATAACGGACCTTCTTCAAGTCCCGAGCAGGGCAGCACAGGATTGCTTTTGGTTGGCCTGCAAGCAGAACCTGATGATAGCCCTTTTGGCAACCCTGACAAGAGATATCTGTAGTCACGGATGCCTCCTTCATGGAATGTGGAGCACACATGAGTGATCTGACGATGAGCTGACTTTGATCCCAGGACTATAACTTCGCAATGCCCATTGTACTGCAATTCTTGAAAGGATGTGTAAACACCTTTCCCCCCGGTTCCTTTTGTGGTGCCCACTTAGGACGTGAATTTGGTCCTAACATTTCTTTCTAATGAAAGCTATGTTTGAGCTAATGCAATCTCGGCTGCTGAGGCTTCTTACCTGGAACACAATCTTTCTTTTGGGGTTCACTTCAGCTCGCACAGTAAGCAAATTGAAAGAGCTTTCTTGCAAACCACCCTTTGCTATATTCTTGAAGTACATGACGATGCTACAGGCACATCCAACTTTCTTTGCTACGGTGATGTCCGAATGCCATTTGTCTCAAAATAATTATTAACCAGCTTTCTACATTTCTCCTCACCCATACAAGGAAGAGGAAAGGTTGCATAAACTAGGTCCTAAAAAGGCACTCAGCTTTCATATTGCAAGAACAAGTCCATTGGGATGGAAGCTCAACTATTCGTTGACTGTCGGTCAAAGATTAGGGAATACATCACAAAGCAAACATTTTTCAGATGGATCCTTTTGACAATCTCTGCATTCTACAATCTAGCTGGTAGAGACATTCCATAGGAATTCAGGGTTCACTATACAGGAGGAGTGGCAGCTTCTTTTGCACGCCAGAGATGAGTTCTTACTCTGTACATATGCAAACCAGCGACATGGTCCTCTCTGCATACTTTTGCCAAACTCTATTTTTTTGACACTCTGTGAGGGGTCAGAAATGTGAGGTGGATAACTTGGTATAGGTTTTTCATAAGATGCTGTTTTATTAACTCAAAATGGGGTTTGACAAATGCCTCACTGACCCTTCACTCTTACAAAAGGAATCTGTCCCTCACACTTAAACATACAACAATTTACCAAGGTAAATTATGGCAATTCAAACATAACAGAAATAACAGTTATGTTCAAAACCTGATGATTGTTTCCCATTCCCCCCGATTCATACAGGATATTCAATCAACAGTTCAAAATAGGAAAGATACGTCTTGCACCAACATTCTAATAAAGTTCTTCTTGCTCCAACAAGTCTCTCACCTGGATTTGGCCTAAAGTTAAAAAATGTTCAACAAGTCTTTATCTCTCCACTTGTGTTGGAGAGTTCCAGACAACTTCTTCTTAGAAAACCAATATCCTTCCACAGTTCGTCTGTATCAGCAAAAGTGCTCTTGTCAGGATGGTTCCACAACCTTTCACAACATACTTTAATCATTTTGCCACTTCTTCTTCACAGTCTTTTTTTTAAACCTCTCTTTATTAGTTTTTCAGTTGCATAACAAATAACACATTAGGCAATGTCAATACAAACTTACAAACAGAAGAAAAAAAAGGGCAAGCAACAACTCCCTACATGGGAACAAACCCCCACGCCCTCCCCCCCACCACCCAACTCTTCAACTCCCACCAGGTCATCAATGCATGCAACAGAACACATCCAAATGACAAAAATTTCACATTGGATACAGTGACCTAGACTGTCTACATAAAGACAATGAATCAGGTATTAATAGGCCCACAACTGATGAAGATGCTGAACGGAATTATATAGTCAATAGTCCTTCACTCCATTCTTGGGTGCCTTCCTCCTTATTCTGCAACGAGAGGGTACTCTCAGAGTCCGACTCATGAGCCATATAGCTCCTAAAAGAGTGCCAATAGTCCTTGGGTCTACTATTAAGGGGGAGCATTTGGTTGTATTGTGACTCTCTACGCTCATACCTCGACATGCAGTTCACCCACTGATGTATTGATGGGGCCCTAGAAGACCCCCACGCACGTGCCACCAGAGACTTGGCGACCATCGAAGCCATCCCAAACAGTTTTCTATAGGTGCGTACAGGTAGATCCGCCCATGACAGTACCCACGCTTCCGGAGTGAAAGGGATCGAGATCTCCAACACCCGCCCATCACCTCAGCGACAGCACCCCAGAAAGTCTGGACATGGGAACAAGACCAAGCTACACGGTAAAAATCAGCAGGGGACTGATGACATCTCTTGCACTCCGATGGCCGAAGGGGAAACAGTTTATGCAGAGACAGTGGAGAATAATACAGTTGATGCAAAAATTTAAAGTGAATCAGGCGAAATCTATTATTACTAGAAATCGACTTAGTCTGAGCACATATGCCTTCCCACTGAACATCAGGTAATGCGCGAGCCATACTAAGTTCCCATTTGGCCTTATAGGAAGAAGGAGAGCGCCCCCGAGCCAGGCAATACAGGGAAGAGATCACTTTTCTAGACGAGGGCGGGGTCACAATATATTCTAAGACGGGGGCGGTCTCTGGTGCATCAGGGAAGTCGGGCCATTTCGATTTCAGTATCTCGCGGAGACGGAAATATAACAACTGGGTGATCGGAGTCCAGTCGCCTCTCGACTTTAGGTTCTCCCAAGTTATGAATTTCCCTTGCGGTGCTACATCGCCCAGGGTATGAATGTGCAGGCTCTGGAAGTGTTGAATAAAGATGTGTACAAATGTAAGAGGGATCCCAAGGACCCTATATATAGCCAGCTTGGGTGAATACCACAAGCCCATCCCCACCAACTTCGCCAAGCTGTCCCAGGCCCTAAGCGTAATCTCCAACGGCTGAACCTCCAACCTCAAATGGCGCTCCCGTACAGCCCAAAGGTAGCCTCTAAGGTCCTCCGTTTGAACAATCGACCTTTCCAACTGCGAGTGTGGCAGTTCATTCGTTGGGGACCACCACCAAATCGAGTATTGAATCTGTGCCACTAGAAAATAAATGAGCAGGTTAGAAACCTCAAAACCCCCCTGGGCATATGAACTGTACATTGAGCGCAGGGAAATGCGGGATCATTTCCCCACCCAGATCAATCTAATCAGCATAGACTCTATATGATTTCAGAATGATACCGGGGGCCATACCGGAACGTTGTTAAAAACTAACAAAAGTTTTGGTAAGACAATCATTTTGGCTAGGGAGATGCGGGCAGCCTGGGAGATAGGAAGGCGGACCCAAGAATCCACCCGGTGTTCCAGATGTTGCACGGTAGAAACATAATTTTCCTGATAGAAGAGCGTAGGGGAAGTGGACACCCTGATACCCAAATACCAGATCCCCTGTGGGCAACACGCAAAGGCCTCTCCCATATCCTGTGGGGTGACTCCCGGTGTAAGGGGAAGTACCTCTGACTTGGACCAGTTTATCTGTAGCCCACACAGGGCACCAAACGCAACTATCTCTCCCATCATGGGTTGCAAGTTTATGCAAGGATTTTTATATATAAAAGCATGTCATTCACGTAAAGTGAGATGATGGATAAATGCGACCGGAGTATCACACCGCGATGAGAGTGAAATTCTCTCAATACACAGGCTACCGGCTCAATAGCCAGGGCAAATAGGAGAGGGGGAAAAGGGGCAGCCCTGCCAAGTGCCCCGGGAAGGATAGATGGGAGCGGATTGAATACTATTCGTATAGACCCATGCCCGTGGAGCCGCGTATAGAAGGCGAATCCAGGCAAGATACGTGGAGCTGATGCCCGAGCGGCACAAGACCTCGAACAGGAAAGGCCATTCCACAGAATCAAACGCCTTTTCCGCGTCCAAGGCTACCACCGCAATCGGGACCTCCGAATTCACATTGTGCATCATAGTAAATAATCTACGCAGATTGTTTTGAGTGGATCGCCCCGGAATAAAACCCACCTGGTCGGGGAGAATTAGTGCCGGCATGTGAGGGAGAAGCCGATCTGCAAGTAATTTAGCAATGATTTTATTATCAGTGTTTATCAATGAAAGTGGGCGATAAGAGGAGCACTGTTTAGGATCCTTATTGGGCTTAAGTAATACCGTAACCAGGGCAGTGCGCGTAGATTCTGGAAGTACCCCGGAGGATGCCGCCTCCTCAAACATTCTGCATAAGTGAGGGATAAGCAAGTCAGGGCATGCTTTGTATAATTCGGCTGATATCCTGTCCGTTCCCGGGGCTTTCCCATTCAGAAGAGACATAATCACCCTATGGAATTCCTCCTCCGAGGGGGGTTCATTAAAAAGCCCACCAATCTCAGAATCCAGCCAACCCAAGGCAACTCTATCAAGAAAGTCAGTAATATCGCCATGCCCAGCCGAACCAGTAGCAGTGTACAACTGCTCATATTATTGGCAAAATACCTCGTTTATCTCAAGCACATCCCTAACAAGCGGACCACCCTGAGATTCCACCTCTAGAATAGGCTCCAAATGATTCTCCTGTTTGACAGCCCAGGCCAGGGTCCTACTCGGACGATCTCCCTCCCCATACCTCGCTGCGGCCACTGGGTCGCCCAAGAATCTTTCCTCCTCGTCCATCAGGGCCTGAACCTCCCGCCTCCTAGCTGCAAGAGTATTTTGCAGGTCTGGCAAATCTGCGCTTCCCTGAAGGAGTTCCAGATCTCTGATTTCCCTCTCCTTACGTGCTATCGCACCACGAATACTCTTCAGCATTCTCCCTTCCTGTGACATGCACCAGCCTCGTAGAAACACCTTAAAAGTTTCCCAAACCACCCCCGGACTGGGAACTGACATTAAATTGAAAAAACTCTATGATGGCCTGGCGAACCCCCTCCCGGAACACCAAGTCTTCCAACGCCGGGTGCGAAACCTCCAGCGAAGCTGCCTCGGATAGGAAGAGGGTCCCTTAAATTTCACCAGCACTAGGGAATGGTCCGAAAGGGTACGCGGGAGAATATCCGCCCTGACCACCCCATGGGCCAAGCCCGGGGACATAAACACATAATCGATTCTAGACAAACTCCCGTGTAGACTAGCGTGAAACGTGAATTCCCGAGTGTCTGGGTGACACCGTCTCCAAACATCAAACAAGGGGTAGTCAACTATAATGGATTGCCATTTTTGCGCAGCATGGGGAATTGACCGTTGTGTCGATGCCGACCTGTCCCACGTGGAAGAAAGGGCCACATTAAAGTCCCCTGCCCACACTATCTCGTAACCCGGGAACAGTTGTAGATGCTCCGAGCATGTTTGAAAGAAATCGGGAGAATCATAATTAGGGCCATAGATGTTAACAAACATAATAGAATGGGTCGCGATCTCCCCAGCCACCAGCAGAAATCGTCCCTCCTCATCCGCTACCTGTTTGTGAAGTTTAAATCCTAAGGAGCGATGAATGTATGTTGCAATACCCCGGGAATGTTTAGAGTAAGAAGAACCATACCTATGTATTCCCCAGCTGGAAAGGGTAGGGAGCTTGTAACCCCTTCCCAGGTGTGTCTCCTGTAAACATAAAACGTTAATCTGGTGATTCCTTGCATAATTAGATATGAGTCGTACCTTTTTTCACATTAGTGAGGCCCCGAATATTCCATGTAAGCAAAGTTATGTCCAAAGGGACTGGGGGACCTGGCCCCAAGGGAGAACTCATGTCAACAGATTATGGGTATATGTTGAAGAAGCTGCAGTCGCCAAAACATCAACCGAAGCACAGACATGGGAAAACTCAGTCCGTCCGGGCGAACCCGGGACATCGCCTTCGCCAACAAGAGAGATCACCCCTCCCCTCCCTTGGGTACAAATATATCAGGGTGACCACATCGAAGACTATGAGAGAACCCCAGCGGATGTGAAGTCAGGTCAAAATCAGTTACTAGACAGGTGATACCACCCAATATAAATCTGCTGAATCCTCCATCTGTGCATACGATAACCTGGGAAACCCCCCACCCCACAACACCAACAAAATAACAATCCAGACCCAGGACCCCTCCCTCCACCCACACCAGAAACCCCAATCTACTGGCCCCCTCATCCCACCCACCACCCTAAACCCCACAAACAATATGCAAGTCCAAACTAAGTGGCCGCTGGGCTCAGGGGGAAGCTGGCGGCATCTGCGGCTCATAAAGCTTGGAGGCACAATACCATGGTTTCACGTCACAGTTCGATCACCCACCAGAAGACAAAGTTAGTTGGTACAGTCATGACTCAAAGTAATGTTTTACATGGCCATCACACAGGTGTATCATTGAGCAGCCCCATGACCACGCCAATTCGCTTCCAATCAAGGGGACATCGGAGCAGGAGGCGCGGGGTCCGGGATGCCCGAGGCGAACCTCTCAGCCAATTCAGGGTTAATGAAGAAGGACACCTTACCCTTATGCACCACCCTAAATTTAGCAGGATACATCATAGCGTAGCGGACCCCCTTCTTCCGCAACATGGCCTTAACGCTTAGAAACGTCTTCCTCTGATCCTGCACCTGCTGGCTAAAGTCAGGAAATAAATGTATTGTTGATGAGCCCCACTGCAGGATCTTCTTTTCCCTGGCCACACGCAACAGGGTATCACGATCCCTGTAGCTGAAAATCCGGGCTAAAATGGCCCTTTCCGGGGTACCTGGGGGCGGTCTGACCGCCAATGAACGATGGGCCCTTTTTGACCATAAACAAATTCGAAACTGGCGGATTCTCCAAAACCTCCTTCAGAAGCTGTTCAACAAAGAGTTCCATGTTATCAATATGAGTGGACTCAGCCACCCCAGTAATCCTTATATTGTTCCTCTTTGACCTCCCTTCCAAGTCATCATTCTTCGCCGTTATTTTCTTAACTGCCTGTTGCAAGGAGGTCACTTCTCTTTGGAGAGTGGAGATCTTGTCCTCCCCATCCCCAATCCTCTGCTCCACCTCAGTCATCCGCCCGCACAGCTTCTCAATTTGTATCGCCGATACGTCCACCTTACAGGTGAGAGCATCAATCTTCGCTCCCAAGCTGTCAGTACTTCCCTTGAGGGCCAATAAGGTTTAATTTAAGGCAGATATATCAAAATGAGCAACCCCAGACTCCTCTTCCTGGCCGGCAATTGCTCTATCCGCCTTTGCGAATTGCTCCATCTTAGATTGCTTCTTTGGGTTGCCCATTCTAGGGGGATACAGGGAACCACAGACAGCCCAAGCTGCACCGGCCCCAGCCACCGGGAGAGAAAATTCTTTAAGTCCAGATTGTGTCAGACTTAAGGGGCATATAAGCACAACAGAAGGGCAAAGGTCCCAACATCCACCGCAGCCTCAGGGACAATCCCGAGCTGCGCTTCACTCCACCGTTACTTAACCCAAACAGGTGAGGGGGAGGGTACCACCAACCAGCCCACAGACCACCCCATCAGGAGTCCAATCCAGAGGTGGCCCTAGGAGTATAGAAGCCACAATGCAGCACAGAGAGAAAAAAAAAACGTTCCTCTTTCTTTCCCTCTTCCTCCCCTCTTTCTCCCCACGGAGAGGGGGCACCCCCACACTCCAAAATGGGGGGTCAGGGGATACCCCTCAGCGTCTTCAACAGGGGCGGTGTTTCGCTAGAGAGTGCCACTTGCCACAAGACTCAAATGCCCCCAGTCTGCACCACAGTTCTCAGGGAGCCGCAACCAGCTGCATACAGTTGCCCAAAGTCACTGGCTGCCGTGAGGGAGCCCTCAGAGCACAGGTGCGTACAGTCACGAAGGGGCCGCTCCACTCATCTCCAAGGGGGATACGACCCCCTGCCCCCTCCGCCTCCAATATCCCAAGCCGACAATCAGGAGGCCAGCGACAATCCGCCGAGAGCTGGACCCGCGGCGCTGAGCCGGAGCGGGTACTAAAGCCAGCTCCCAGCCTCTGGAATGACAGGAAGAGGCGCCGCGGGACGCACACACTGGCACTACGCGCCGTCCACTCTCAAGCCGCGGCCACAGCACCCCCAGCACCGGTGGGGCCGCCCGACACTCAGGTCTCCACGAGGCGGGGGGAGGGGCACACCAGGTCCACGCAGCCGATGCCGCTTAAGGCCCCCGAGACAGGGCACCAGAATCCGCCGCTCGCAGCCCCCGAGCTGCGGTTCAGGGGTTTTCCTAGTGCTCCGCCACAACTTAGAGGTAAATTCACGACTCAGCCACGCATAATTCAGCTCCGGTGGACGAAGGATCCACAGCCTCCAGTAGAACGCTCTCAGGCTGTCACCATCTTTGATGCCACGCAACAGTGCCCCCTTCTTCTTCACAGTCTTTAACGACAGCACAGTCTACCTGATCCACTCACCTGCCAGGTCTACCACTACAAAGTCCCTTGCCCTGGTATACTCGCCTGTAAGGACTCAATGAAGCACCTAACTATAACAAGTACTTCTGTGGTAAAGTTTTACTTCAAACAATTTAGCAAAGTCTCTTGACTTTCCACAACATCAGTATTGACTACTTCTTCTGGGAAGAGATGAAACACATTGGTGCTGTTTGTTCCACACGTGTGATTGCCTCATGCAATGTGGGTTATGCTCTTCTCCTCCTGAATGCTTTCTTTTAGGAGGGCAGATTTTTCACCACTCTGGTCTTACCCCTCTTATTTTAAACAAGTGCTGATAATGGCTGCTTCTCACATTTGCTCTTCCTTGGTTTAGACAGTGCTTCTAAATCAAGCATTTCTAATTCAGTTCTAATTCAGTTCCAATTACTGCCTCTGTAACACTCTGGCAATAGGGTTTGTACACAACTTGCTTCCTAATTGCCTCTCTTGGCTTTGGCAATGTTGTTTTTTATGGACTTGCTTTAATATTGCCCTCTCTTGACTTTGGCAATTATTCTGACCTTCGTAAGTACAATGATACAGTTCTTGTCTGTCCCCAAAGTTCTTATTCTGCCACCTGGGCTTCTTAGTACCATTTCGATATTCAAGGTAATTATAATTCTGCCACTTATGCCACGTCACTTGCTTTACATCCGTTTGGTATTTAAAAGGATTAAACCATGTCCGCGGGTGATCACAGAGCGTTCCGGGGTCACACAACACTAGTGAACTCACCAGATACCACATACTCGTCCGATCGCTCCACTGCCTCCTTGTCTTCTGCTTCCTCTGCTTCACAAGATCGGGTAAACTGCTTTGTTCTGCTTTTAGCTGCCCATGTCGGTCGGAAAACAAGCGCTTCTGGCTCCTAGGACACTCCAGTGCTCGTATATCACCGGAGTCCAACTTCGAATGGGGGAAGCTTTGCAACTTCTTGCTTCTCTCTGCGCAAACTGTGCATTCACAGTCTTCAGGGGGAAAGCTTTTAAACACATGGCTTCCCACTGCGCTACCTCTGCATTCAAGGTCTTTGAAGGTAGAGACCCTCTAGAACCGGCATCTGCTCGACAGACAACGGTGGCTCTGGCATCTCTGCTTTCCTTGAACAACTGCTGCTGCAACTGCAACGTGGAGTTACTGCAATCACTCCACTTGCCACTACTGCTCTCTATGGCCTACAGCTGAAGGGGCTTTTAATACCTCCCAACCTCCCTCAGGTGTGGGTCATTAGCACTATTAGGCTACAACTTGCAGTCCAGTGCCTCTGTATCCCTTTTCATCCGTGTACGTTGGGCATTGTGGGACTTGAACTGTCCAATGTTCAAATTACTCCTTTCCAATTACATTTCTATCCTTAATTACATCTTCTTAAGGAGGATTATATGGAAAAATGAGTGGTTCTGCTTTACATGAGTTTTCACTTTTTCAGAATCTAAGATGTTAATGTTGTGAGATTCGCATTTAACATTCCCCTGTGAATCAAAGGAGTCTTTACCATCATAAATGTAGTTGACTTTCCAGGTGATCCTCCCATCTAATACCACCATTGGGATCAGGTACCAGTTGCCTTCCCTCTGGCCACCTGAGAGGAAACTTTGTGTAGGGTCTTTGTGAGGACCCCGCAGGATTCATCCCAACTCTATCAGGGCAGGATGCCTGCTTCAGTAGAAAGTTATTACAGAATGTTTTAAGATGAGACTGCAATGGGAGTTTGCTCTTTTTCACCTCCCCATATAGAGGGGAGTCTATCTAAGATGAGGCGTTGTGGGGAGACACAAAGCATTAGAAGATCAAATTACTTACCTCTGACAGTGTTCTTTCTGATGGATGTTTCGCTCATGGATTCTTCACTGTACTCCCATCCGGCCCCACAATATGAGCTTCTTTGTCTTATAAGTCTCTCCTTCATTGCCTTGCTGGCAATAATGAATACAATGTTAATCCTTAAAGAGAACTAAACAAAATGTCCTCAACATGTCTGGGCATGGTGAAAACTATTAAACTGAGGTCACGGCGTGCCGTATGGGCTATTTGTACCGACTTCAAAGTCATGTTGCCGATGCCGCACGGCAGTCCCTGGTGATGAAAGGTTTGAGAAGCCTGGTGCCACAGGAGAATATATCTATGATGAGGAATCCATGGGAGGAGAATTCATCAGAAAGAAAATTACCAGAGATGAGTAATTTTTGTCATCACATTATACGTATTTCCTGGTTTAAGTGGTGTGCAATGGGTTTACGCAGATAAAAGTAATAATCATTGAAGTATCTCCTGGGCTAGTAAGTAACGTATGGTTAAATGGTGGACTTTTATTACTGATACCTTGTTCAGATTTCTCTAGTGTACTTTCCTCACACCGATGTAAGAAATAACAGATGTGAGCAAATATTGTGTTAACCCCATGAGTTAGCAAAAATGCAAACATAATAACATGGAGAAAAAAAAATCCCTCCAAACTGTGGCTTGCATTTTTTTCAGCGTAAATAGCATTAATTTTGGGGAACTGTACAATGTGCTTGTTCATCTTAATTAGAGGCAAGATCAAGTGGGTCCCAGTCAGAAACTATGGCGCTGGGGAAATTCTTACACAAACAGAGGAGTGTTCATCTGGCTTGTATTATTGGGACATGCATCATGAAAGTGTGTTTCAGAGCAATGATACCACATTTTGTGGGGTCATGCCACCTAAAACATGTTTAGCAGGACACTTTTCGCATGCATCGTTTGGACATGCATCATGAAAATTTATTTTGCAGGGCAATGCTGGCATATATTAAAGGCACATGCACCATGAAACTATGCCTTACATGGCAATGTTGGCAGATTGTGGACACAGGCACCATGAAAATATACCCCACAGGGTAATGCTAGCATGCCTTCTGGTGACATGCAACATGAAAACATTTTGTTTGGTGCAATTCTGTCACATATTGTGGGCACTCATGAAAATGTGCTTTTCATTTGGCATGTGCTGTGGGTAAAGGCACCATGAATTTCTTATGACATTGGCGACAATTACATATATTGTAAGTGCAGGGATCATTGCAACATTGTTTATAGTGGCAATGCTGGCATATGTATAAACAGGCATCATGAAAATGTGTTATAAAATCCTCCAGTGTAGTGTTGGCAACCTGGCATCTGTACAGTTTGCTCCATGTTTAACCATACACACCTGATTGTAAATGTTATGCCCATTTGTCCAATGTTTAGTAAAGATTGCAGCTGGGTTAGAACTCCCACTACCAACCTCCTGCAACTCCCCCAACACACCTATCTTGGGTAGTTTAAACTCTCCTGCACATGCCAATTGAAACAGCATATTTATGCCCCTCCACTTAAAACATTCACCAGCCGTACACTAACAGAAAGCCACTTTGAAAGATCTTTTATGCTTGCATCCTTGTATGAAGATCCTGTGGATGGCCTGGGTGAAGAATACTGTGTATGTGTTGCGCTTTTGAACCCTGTGGGAGTCTCAAACTACAATTACTAGGGACTTAACTTGGAGGTTGAGGGAGACGTTTTGTGGTGTTTTGGGAAGGAATGTTGAATAACCTGGACCAACGCCCCACACTGTTCTGGTATGTGAAACATAGAAATATATGGGGGCCGGGGGGAGTTTTCTATGTTATCTCAAATAAAAGAAGGCCGAAGCCCTTTATGCAGACTAGGCTGGACTCTGAGTGTGATAAGATCATTGAGACTGTGGTGCGCTTCTCACTCTTATGCTTTTGTTGTAGGTGAAAGTGGACAGGGCTCTTATCCCTCTTATCCCTCTTTAGGTTTCAAACAAAAAGCTATCCCAGCCTTAATTTATGGGGCAGAATGTGCTTTTGGCTGTTCAGCCGATTTGTGGAACTCGATCGAAAACATCTTTTGGACTAAAGTCCTTGGTTTACCTAGAAGCACTCCCTCTGCATGTATACAGTATGAGCTGAGTTTAACATCTATCAATGCAAGAGTGACCTGGAATACATTGACCTTGTTTCGTAAAATGTCTCTTAAAGATCTCACCTTGCAGTTTAAAATTCTTTCAAATCCAGGAGAAAACAACAAAAACTATGTACTGTATTTATGGGTGCAACGATGTAAAAACGTGCTTACAGAACTAGACACAGACCTCGAAACACTACATATTAATCCTGATCATGTCAAAAACAAACTATGGAGACGTGATTGGTGTGAGACCTGTGATCTTAGACGCACCTATAAACTTATGCAAGATGCTCGTGGTGAAAAACGAGCATTAAACGAGATACACATTCCTTGGAAACAATTTCCTGATGAAAGGAAAAGAAGACTTTATATGATGTTTCGTCTCAATATCTTTAAAACTCGCGAAAGAACTAACCATTGGGCAAAAAATGAGTCGCATTCCGATCTTTGTCGATTGTGTAACGAAACGAAAGAAACTTTACAACATCTTGTTCTATTCTGTGTGGGTCTCACTGAAGATAGAACTTGTCAATTTGGAAGTATCACGTCGGAAAGATCGACCTATCGTGTAAAAGACTGGTGGCAACTAATGTTCGATGCAACTGATCAAAGACTAATTTTGGCGCTGACTTTTTTCTTGGAAGCAATGGCCTCACGACTTGAATATCTTGAGGATGTAAGAACAAACAACTTAGAAACTTTGATCATGCCTTGTGACTAATCACTGCTCCAAGTTTATGCTCCTGTGGTCGTATTTGATGTATGAAGTTTGGATCGATCGATTGTGAAGTTTTGTAATCCGCTTGTGTTTGTCTGATGGTTTGTACTTTCCTTTTATGTTTTTAAAGGTTTATTATAAACCATATAAAAATTAAAAAAAATAAAAAAGTAAGGTGCTGTTGGGCTGGAAACTCTGCCCAGGACTTTGTTTTGGACATCATTTGCCGGCGCCCTCACGATTTGGGACCTGAATGGAGGAGAGGAAGTACGGGCTGCTTCTTGCAGCGAAACGAACACTGGACTGTTGCTCGTTTTGGACTACACATATAAGAATCCTGTGCGTGCTCTGGCCACGCCCCTAGCCTCCCTGCTTCCCGCGTTCTGCTTACTAAAGCAGCGGGTCTCGCGCACTGCACGCGCGCGCACGCAAGAAGTAAGATGGAAGTAAGGTGCTGTTGGGCTGGAAACTCTGCCCAGGATTTTGTTTTGGCATCATTTGCCGCCGCCCTCATGATTTGGGTCCTGTAAGGAGGAGAGGAAGTGCGGGCTGCTTCTTGCAGCGAAACAAACTCTGGACTGTTGCTTGTTTTGGACTACACATATAAGAGTAACTATCTTGGTTACGGCGAGCTTTTCTATTACCTCTGCAGCTTTCTTCACCTGTAGTGTGTGGGTTGGGCTCTGCACTTGTGGGTTGGGATCTGGAGCAAAGGGAAGGAACTGAGTTATCTGGGAACTAACAAGGCCTTCCTTTGTTTCTATTACCCCAGATTCTGTGTGCGCTCTGGCCACGCCCCCAGCCTCCCTGCTTCCCTGCTTCCCGCTTACTAAAGCAGCGGGTCTCACGCATGGCGCGCACACAAAGTAAGGTGGAAGTAAGGTGCTGTTGTGCTGTTGGGCTGTTAGGCTGAGAGGGCGAGGAGGAAGAGTGCTCTGAAATTTTTATTTTTTCTTCTTCTTGCTATCGTGTATATGCAGACTCTGAAGCAGCCAGTAAGGTATATCCATGAGTTTGCTTTGGGTAGCTCATTGTTTTATTGAACTACAGCTAGACTATTAAGGTGGTAATTGTTTTTTTGTTCAGGCTTCCCCGATATTTTCCATAAGTGTATTACCTATTACTGAACTGAGCCCAGTCCTATTTTTGGGCCTGAGGAGCCCCTCTAGGTTGGAGGTGTTAGGTTGGAAGATCTGAAAGTAATCCCATTAGGGGGAACCTGTGTCTTTGAGGAAAAATGGCAACTGTGTTGAGGAACGGAAAAATATGCCACTCCACTTCCATTCCAGCTAAGACTCTTGGTGAAGCTCCAATCAAGGATCTTCCCCTCCCCTGCTCTAACAGTGGGGTTGAGGTGGAAGTTTATAGGGAGCATCTTGATGCCCCCCCAGAGTGGGGAGGGAAGGATGGGCAAAAAGAGAATGTTGTAGTCCATAGTTATGTGGATGAGGGAGGCATGAATTGGGATGTAAATACTGAGGAAAATAAAATAAAATAAAAAGCAGAAATCAAACAGGAGGTAGAGTTCTCATACATGCACTCACAGATACACACAAAGAGGGTGGCCCAGGAGTCGGGGGACAAAGACATCTCGTTCACGCCGGCTGGCCTATCATTTGAATCCCATGTCCCTATTCAGTCAAGCTTCTTGAGTATACAAGAGATACTAAACCAACAGGTTACTGAGGAGGTAAATGAGGTGGTAAATGACATAAATCTGGATGTCTCTATGTTGTCCCAAACAGTGATGGAAACGCATCAGACTCTCTCGGGGGTCCATCGACACCGGTGAATTCTGCGCATAATGGAATAGACAATGTACACCTTTTTAACACTTTGCCACGAATGGGGATTCTAACACCCCAGAGATTGTTCTCAGCCAATGCCAAATTTCCTCTTCCATTGGCCTCACTTTTCACCGAGGCAAAAAAAAATGTGGGGATGTGATGAGAAAAGTGAATTGGGTGTGCAGGAGGGGTTGATGATGTCTGAAAAGCAGGACAATATTGTGCTACCATTGCCTTCCATCCACCCCCCCGGAATCCGCGGGCTTCCCTGATGAGCTCCCCTATTCCTGAAAATAATGATCACTTTGAGGAATCGCTCCCAGTGATTTCCAGGATACTAAATCTCCTGGACAAGGGGCATGAGCTAACTCTCTGGTAAGTGGGAGACCTCAAACAGATTGTATTGGACACTCAATCCAAACTCAATAGAGTGGAAGGTTTCCTAATGGGCAAGTCATGTGGAAATGGCCCTCAGGAGACTAAGGCACGAGCCCCACACTATCTGACAGCTAAATCCACAGGATCCCAAACTATAGAAGCTGTAAGTGAGGGCCCCATTTTTAGTGCTGTCTTATCTTCCCAAAACAGGTCGAACAGAAGTGAGGATTTAATTGGAAACAGTGTTCTGAAACCAGAAGGAGAAGGGGAAACACATTTCTTGAGGCAATTAAAGAGCTCTCGCTGAAAATTACCAAATTGAACATGGTCTATCAACCTTGGTATGGAATCCCACTCCTATAACAATTTCGGGGGCGGTGGTGCTCGCACTGGAAAAGGACATTTCCATCCATGAGCCCCCTGATAGCCCATCTGTTTTAACTGACATTATATAAAATGACACGAGTGCAATGGGACCAGGAATCAGTACTCAAAGTCAGGAGAATGAACAAAGCTCTGGTTGTGAGGGCTACTCATTATCTAGGCGTCAAAAATGCTTGGCTTTGAAAGCAAAAAAGAGGTTGTTAAATAAAAGTCTGAAACCTAATAAGACAGAAACAAAGATAAAAGAATCAAATGCTCAATCAAATGAAGTTGCCCTTTCAGATTTGATACAACTGAATGAAGAAAGCCGGGTGGCTTTGCAGCTTCACAATATTAATGCTGACACTACTCCACCTTGTTCAACTTTGCTAAATAAAAAATAAAAAACTCTAAAAAAACAAAAAACATAAACAAAGAGCAGGACGGGCCCATGGTGTCTGGTGGTGGTAGTGCAGGAGTAGGGACTGAAAATCGTACACTATCCACACATATGACCGGTGGTGAGAGTAAGGAAGTGAAGCAACTTCAATTGTCTAGCTTCTTTAGTGTGCTAGAGAAATCCACCTCTAGATTAATTATGCCACAGGTTATACCGCGTCAGATGGCGGAAGTCCCTATGGCATCTGCCAAATCATACAGATTAGGCTTCTCCTCGCAACCTCATGACGCAAACCATGCTCTCCTTTCCTCAGGGGAATCAAACCTCTCAGGTCCTGCTGGTACAGAGGGGAAATGCAATTAAAATTAGGAGAGGCCAGTAATAAAGATGTTATGGCTCAGGAATTAGCATTACCGACAAATCCACCCCAGCAGTTATCTGGAGAGAGTGACCAAAATAAACAGGATCTGTCAAAGATTATCAAAAAAACTATAATGGATTTTATTGCCAGATCTAGCCCGGATGAGACATCTGGGCCCTCTGATAGCCCCCATGAAAGAAATGGAATCTCTTCGCAGGAGCATATTGAGGGTTCCAGTAATGCGAAGGTGCAGGTAGGGGGGAGCCAAAGACCGTACACACAAGCAGGCCAGCTGGGCTTGAGGGACAAATTTGAAAGGGAACAGGAGATCATCCCTATACAGTCCACTAACTCTCGAGTCACTACGCAAATAAAGGAACCACTGGAAGGGGAGGCACAGATATCTTACGGGCCTACCATACCAATGCATATTAAGGACAGCGATTTATGCAATATAATGTGGTGGAAAATAGCCTTCCATGATTACCCGAGTATTCTACTCTATAATCTTTGTCATATTGGAGGTCCATCCTCTCTCCATAGATCAAGTGTTTTGTCACTGTTTAATGAGTTCCCACGACTTAGGCTGATTTCCTCGGCAGATATCTGCCTCGTGGGCTTTATTCACCCTACGCGACTCGATCATGTGCGAATTGTTCAAAATTCTGAAAAGATCTTTGTTCTCATTGTACATGAGAGTGAGCAATTCAACAGGATGGGGTATGATATACTCATCTTTAGCAATGGGTTGGAAAACGGAAGGGACTCTTTGGACCAGAAGCCTAATCCCTATCTAGTAAGGGAGGAAGTGCAGGAACATAAGGAAGCCAATATGCCTACTAAGGGGGTGGACGATCAGGAGTGGAGATGGCTTGCTCTATCCCTGAGAGAGTCCATCTCCCAAATTTAAAATATGCATCAGAAACTTTAGTCGCCCAAAAGCAATCCATTATTGGCGACTTTTATCGTGGAACTCCAGGGGACAATCAAACTTGTTGGCTTCCAAGACATTATGTACCTAATTTAAATCTCCGGACTTGATATACATTCAAGAATCATGGCTTACAGTCCCCCTTCAACTGGATGACTTTGAATGTAGACACCAATTTGCTATGAAGGGGCTCCGTGGAAGGCCTGCCGGAGGCCTTCTCACTGCTGTTAAAGTAGCAATTGGTACGCAAATTTTGGAATCTATTACAATCTCGTGTTGGGTTTTGGCAGTAGTACTGAAATATGTGAAAACTCACCACTCCATTTTTGTCCTGGTGTTGAAAATCTATTGGAATCCTCAATAATTGCTGGGCAATGCCATTATTTCTTTAAACAACTGCCTATCGACCATGTTGCTCAAATACAGAGGATTAAATATTATAGTAGTGGGGATCTCAATTCAGAAATCAAATATGGAATAGGGATGCATAAAAAGATGGGCTCCTCCTCTATCAGATCTTTGGAGAACTCTGGGAAAATTGAGGGGGCGCCCTTTGCAGTTATACGCAAAACCACTCATGGGCAGATTTGGCGTTAGCAATTTGATTCTTGGGGACTTATTGTCCTTTTTAATTCCTCTGAAATGGGTCGAATGGGATCTATAAATGTAACAATGATCATAT
This sequence comes from Ambystoma mexicanum, assembly GCF_040938575.1. Classification (NCBI taxonomy): domain Eukaryota; kingdom Metazoa; phylum Chordata; class Amphibia; order Caudata; family Ambystomatidae; genus Ambystoma; species Ambystoma mexicanum. The sequence continues at coordinate 412,814,610 of NC_090927.1, forward strand.
ATTTATGTCGAATGGTCTTTCGGCTGCATGTGTTGAATTCTCAGTGAATGATTCTAATATGCGCAACCATAGATTTCTTGAGGCCAAGCTCGCATGGAATTTCGGCAAATTCAACCAGGATACTATCGCTATGACCTCAATCGTTTGCTGTGGTGGTAATCAAATTATTTGGCATGAAGGAAACATAAGCAAATTGAATGCTGTCTTTGTACACAAATACCAGTGTACGCCCTTGTCTACTTGATCGCTTCTATTTTCGGTGCCTTATTTTTCGGACTTTGTCAATTGTATGATGGAAAGGTCTGTGAAACGCACCAATTATGTGATCCGTAGACATCCCCATGTGCGTGTTTATGATCCAATGGTAAGGTTAAACAAAAATCGAACAAATCGTAGTATCCGTGCAATTGTGAACTGTAATTTAGAGCAGGACAATAAAATGAAGCAAATTCGCCTACTCAAACAAGCAAAAAAAAACTGGTTAAGAAACCATAAGGTGGCTATGTTGGAACCACCATGCTGACAGCTTTAAGAGATTTATCTGGTCGAGAGTTCTGGTCTTTAATAAATGCTATGGAGAACTCACAAGTGATGGTACAATCTGTTTGTGTGCAGGAGGATGTTTGGGCAATGCACTTTTCCTCCCTATATGAGGGGAAATTTGTGATGACAGACTCATTGGCGGTACTCAGAAAGGGGCCTTGGAATTGTAACTTTAACATAGCCGATATTGAAAAACAGATTAAGGCTGCCAATAATTCTAGGGCAGCAGGCCCTAATGGGCTCACAAACAGCACACTAAAGAGAAACCCTGAACTTTGGGCAAAAACGCTTTACATCCTATTCTCTGATATCTTATTGACCCTCTCTATCCCGTGTTCCTAGAGGATATCATATATCATTCCAGTATATATAAAAAGGGGATAGAAAGTGCCCACACAATTATTGTCCGATTTCCATCATGGATGCGGATTCTAAGATATTTGCGGGAATAGTGCTGCAGAGAGCAGTGGAATGGGTTGAAACACATCAGATTCTGTCCGTTGGACAGTTTGATTTTTTGAAAGGGCATGGGCACGGAAATAGGAGAACTACTTTTTTGCCTACTACTTCAAAAGACTTGTAGGAAAACAGCAAGCCCCATCTATCTTGCCTCTATTGATCTTTCCCTTGCCTTTGACAAGGTGGACAGGATGAGATTATGGACAACGCTGGCATTGATGGGAAAACCACTAGGACTCTTGACTATTCTTATTCACCTACATGAGGAATCAGCCATTCAGATCTGATTAAACATGTCTGGAGATCTTTCACGGCTAATCCAAACAGGCAATGGTTTAAGGCAAGGGTGTCTATTTGCACCTACACTCTTTAATCTATACATTTCTGATGTGGATGGCCTGTTAACAATTTCCTCTTTGATTTCACCTAGGATAGAGGGGATAGAAATCTGTTGGAGTGCCTATGCAGATGATCTTTTTTTTGATTGATGGTACTCTGATTGGTCTTCTGCGGAAATTGGTGGCTCTATCCGCCTACGTAGAGGATAAAGACCTAGTCATCACTGAAAAGAAATCAGTGGTATTTAGCCTTACAAATAGGAAAAAACAACTAACTTTAAATGGAAAATTAACGCCTGCATTCTAAATAAGGTAAGATCCTTATGCTACTTAGGCTTTCCAGTGTTTCGTGGCTCTACAATCCATATGTACTGGAATTTTTATTTGGACAAGGTGGATAAACTGATCTTCCAAATGAAAAAGGTATCCGCCAAATACTGTAAATACTCAGTAACTCCATTAATTAGGTTTTATAATCTTAAAATAGTGGCAAAACTTCTATATGGTTTTGAAATCTTACTATTTGTAACATCTCGACTAGCAGATAAGCTGGAGTTGAAAATATGGCGTAAAATTCTCTTTTACTTAACGAAGGGCGTTCCAATGAGTGCGATATGTTTTGAACTGGGCCTCCTTTCTCTGAATAGTAGAGTTTGCTGGAGAAGATTGGCCCTTTATCGAAACCTAATCATGTCCAGAGAACACTCTCTCTATGCCCAGGTGGTTAATAGATTAAGCAATGGTACTACTGTGTCTAAGTGGTTGTTGACATTACAGATGGATTTTGTGAAATCTCTTGATACTATTAGCCATACATACAAAATCTTGATTTCCAATCCTATGAGCGTGAAAAACAGGCTGCAATCTATGGACTGGATGAAATCTATGGAAACTGTTGGGGCATCTGGGATATATAATCAGCTCCTCTATGAGGGAAGAAAATGGGTACCCCGTAATCATATCTTGTTAAATTTCCTGATCCTATGAGGAGAGCAGTATATTTGAGATTTCCCTTTAACGCCCTACTGACAGGGGAAATTATAGACATTCGATCACGAGCAACACAAAAAATCCCTTGTCGTTTCTGTCACTGCAGCAAAACCTCAGAGTCACTAAAGCATTCATTGCTGGAGTGCGATGTGTTAGTATCTCAGCGTCTTGCAGCCTTTGGTAGATTTGTCCATGATCCATCCAGGGTTCTCATCGAGGATCTCTGGTGGAACTTGTTACATGGTAAACTGAATGCACTAAAACTGGCTGTGGGTAGATTTCTATCAGAAGTGTGTAGTTTGGTAGTAACATGTTCATAATAACAATGGTAATTCCGGACAGGATGTGTGGCATAATGAAGGGAGTAAGGGCTCTCTGTGTACACCTGTTAAAATTCTATGTTGGGGCCTGTCAACATGATTCCTCTGCAAATTGTATTTTTGAAAAACGATCACGTGTGGGGAGAAAAAAGAAAAAAAAGGGGGGGGGGGGAAGAAAATGCTGAATTGATTTTCTTACGTGTTTGGGTTGGTTGTGAATATACATTTTTCTGTGTGTAAACCAAATACAATAATAAACAAAAAAAGACGCTAACAGTAGTAGTGGCCCATTATCTTACTTGTGTTGGGAACAAAAGGTGGACCCTTGCGCCTTACATTTGAGAGCCTTGAATCTGTCTTAGTATGGTTTTTTTGTTTTATGTTTGTGATCTACCCATTATATTTTTAGTGCATGTTTCTATAAGGATGTTGTATTGTGTTAAATTGTAATGGACTTTGTAACAAAGTAACATGATGGTTATAAGAGAAAGCAATGGCAAGCGAGAGAGAGAGAGAGTGAGACAGAGAGTGAAAGAGCTAAAGAAACAGGATATATGAAGCAGAACAGATAACCAAGAAGCTGTGCCTGAGACAGTCGGATTAGGACAAACTAGAAGGACTTTAAGAAGGATTAAAGCTGTGATGGATGACTGTGATAATGTAACCAAGGAGAAGGACTGTATAAAGTTAATGCCGAAAAAGTAATGTGATGAACAAAGACTGACAAAGGATAAGAACTATGTTGAAGGATTGATGGAGGAAAATTACTGTAATGTAGTAGGTCTATGAGCACTGTGACTAAGGAGTGCCGTAATGGACTGTGATGAAGGACTAGGACTGGAATGAAGGCCTGTAACAATGGAGAAAGACTGTGAAGGAGAAGGGCTGAAATGAGGGAGGAGCTCTGCAAGGGAGTGTAACAGAGGACAGGTATCCTACCAATCGAAAAGCCAAATGCAAAGGAGTAGTTCTGCAAAGGTGGCTAAGTCAGTGTTAAGCCATAACTAAAAACAAGACTTTTTTGATTGTTTCATTTGTATTCCACATATTTGTAAACCGCTTGTATTGATTTTCCTTTACGTCAGTCAGTGTGAAAAAAAAGGCTGACGTTAATTGAAATAGCATGTGGTTAGATTATTCTTTAAGTTGAAAACCCAAGATGGCACGTTAAGTGCACTGGGTTGGTTGTCAGCAGATTGCAGGTCCAAGGCTTTCTAATGGATTCTTTCCTCCCACAGATTCCTCATCTATGATACCCCTGCCCCCAGCACAGCTGTTCTTAGAAAGTTTTCTGCTACGAAGGGGCACAGCGTGGCTCTGCCTGATGCAAATACACGCTGCACATGATGTTAGCGCCAGTGTTTAGTGAGATGCTCCGCCCCACGACCTCAGTTCCTTTTTTCTGTGCGTTCTGGTCATTGATTGGAATGCTTTCGCTAACTAAATTTGAGGGTGTCTAGGTCCATAAATCCCAAAGTCCCCATTGCGCGGTACTGTTAGGTACTTTGCGCAGTGATAACATGTTACCAGGAAGTGACAACAAAGTTGAAAGACTTAAGAGAAACAAAGTTTCTCAGTATTGACAGCCAGATGGGCGTGTCATTTTCCCCACAACAATAAGCTAATGCCCAGTGGAGTGCAGCTGAAGGCTGTGCTCCACTGTAAAAGTCATGTTAGGTTATAGAAACACATGCAAAAAGCCTGGGGTTGCTTCTAGAGAAATCTTTTCAGCCACCTGGCAAAACTGAAATACTATGCAGCAACACTGCCCTCATCACTCAAACAATACCCTGGCCACACGCCATAGGAGCCCCACCAGCATTTTGTGCCTCTGTAAAACATCTGGAATGTACAATGGACTCCGAGCTATCCCTCTCCGAACACATCAACTACGTGTCCAGAACATGCAACTTCTACTTACGCCTCCTTAGGCGAATCTTCCCTTACCTATCGCACCCTCATAGACTCGCTGCAATACCTGCCATGTAATTTTTCTCTCCTGCTTAGATTATGCCAACTCCCTCTATCTAGGCATCCCAGCACGTCAGCTCAGGAAACTGCAATGAATCCAAAACTCTGCAGCAGGCTGCTCCTCACCCAGAGAATGTATTACCCCCACCCTCAGAAGACTACACTGGCTCCCTACCAACTGAGGGGCCACCTTTAAAGCCATGTGCATCACTCACCACCACACTGGACCAGAGTTCCTCCAAGACAATCACTCGCTACCATCCGACCAGATATTGCCGATCAGGCTCGACACTAATGTTGCTAATACTTAACTGCAGTGGGATTGTTGGGGGTGGGAATTGTATTGCACATAGATGGCCTGTGAGGGATAGGAAACGTGTTAGACTTAGGTGGACTTTTGGGGGAAGGAATTGTGTTGCTTGGTGTGAGGGATGGCAGGTGTGTTGCACTTGGATCGATTCCTGTGGGTGGAACATGCATCAGACTCAGATGGATTGTTGGGGGTGGTAAATGTAGTGCACGTCGATGATTTGTGAGGGATTATAGGTGTGTTGGACTTGGATGGTTTGCGAAGGATGGGAGGTGTGTTAAACTTGGATTGATTCCTGGGGGTGGGATATGTCACATGCGGATGAATTGTTGGGGGCAGGACATGTATTACACTTAGATAGTTTGTGTTGGATAGGAAATGTATTAAACGTAGATGGACTGTTGGAGGTAGGAGATGTTACACTTGGATGGATTGTTGGGGGTAGGAAACACCTCAGCCATATTTTGGGGGCAGGAAATATGTTACTCTTACATGGATTGCTGGGGGTAGGAAATTGTAATACACCTGGATGGTTTTGGGAGGGATAGGAGTTCTGTTACAGCTAGTGGGATTGTTAGTGGTTAGGAAATGTCTCAGCCGTCTTTGAGGGTAGTAAATGTGTTACACTTATATGGATTCATGGGGTTAGGAAATGTTTCAGCCTCTGCAGAATTTGCTGGTTGGAAATTTGTTATACTTAGATGGATTGTCAGGGGTAGGGAAGGTGTCACTCACTGGATTGTGGGGGGGTAGGACATATATTACACTTGGATGGTTTCTGAGAAATAGGAAATGTTTTAACACTTAGATGGACTGTAGAGGGTAGGAGACGTAATGCCCTTAGATGGATTGGTAGGGGTAGGAAATGTACTGCACTTGAGGGTTTTGGGAAGGTTGGAAATGTTGCACCTGGATGGATCATTGGGGGATCGGAATTGTATTGCACTTGGATGGATCTTGCCGTGGGAAACAACGTTGCACTTGGATGGTTTTTGGGGGATAAGGAAGGACATTGCACTTATAAGACTGCACATGTAGGTTAACACCTGAAGCAAATGGTGTAAGTTACAACATGCAATGCACTTGAAAATCTAAGGCTAGCACATGATTGGCACTTAGCAGAGATAGATAAGACAGCATGTTATGTTAGCCTGCCTTTACACCCAAGATTTATGCTGGGAACCTTCATTGCACCTAAAGATCCTAAATCAGCATTGGTATCCTGATACCGCAGTTAGTAGTTAATAAATGGCTTCTAGTAGCGTCTATAGAACTGGGAAGATAGTTCAGTAAGACTTTCAAGGTAGCCTGTCTATTACGCTTTCAGAATCCTACATCTTTGATTCCATGGTAGCCTGCCTGTCACGCCTGAAAAGGGTACTTGTCTATTGCACTTAGAATACTTGAGGGTAGCCTCTCCATAGTGCCTAGGAGTAGTTGTCTTTTTTCCCCACAGAAGATCTGATGACACACCGACATTAAACATAAGCTCCATCGCAGCTCCGGCGGTCATCTGCCGCAGGCCTGGCTATCCATCCACACACATTAGAATGCAGCTACGACCTATGACAAAATTCAGATTTAGCTGGACACATTATCGAGTCTTTTGCACTCGCACACAATCGTGACCCCCCCACATGCCTGATCTCTTGGGTTGCTTGCCAGAGCCTAGCCAGCCTGTCCAATCCCTAATTTGAGCCATATGCATATACAAATACTAAACTTCTATGACAATTTCCCATACTCTGGACTGCCGTCCCCAAGGGCGTTCACACAAGCACGTTTAATCTATAGTAATGGTAAAAGGTGCTATATAAATAAAAAATTTACAATTACACCATGCTGACTCAGTAAAGGCCTCGGGATTCAAGCTGTGTGCAGATTACGGCCGACAGATGTCGGTTTCCGATCTGCACCGGATCTGTCTTCATTGTTTGAGCGAGCGTCATGGCACCCGGGATTGTGGGTCGTACCAGTCCAGGTAGCCGGAGGCCCTCTGGGAAAGAGCGTCAACGCTGTTCGCCTTCGACCACAAGGCAAAGAGTGAGGAGCCACGGTCTCGTTCAAGGTCACAAGATGCGGACCACCATCCCGAAAAACCAGCTCTGCGCAAAGAGGAGGAAAGGAAGGACTGGAAGTAGTAGACCTGGAAGAGGACCTGCTCCCTGGGTGTTTTTTCTCATCTTCTCTCTTCTTCATCAACCGCTCCATGGAGTTCCCACAATGGCAGGTAAAAGTCTCTTTTCCCAGCCAGTCCTTCACTAAAGAGGCACCAGTGAAAGCACCTTTTGCTTCGGCCAGGGCGCCGACGGGTCCCACCGCTTCTATTGCGACTGACCAGTGCACCCGCTGGAGTCCAGTCCCACACGCCTTTGGGCTCAGGCCTGCATTCACTGACAACCAAAGGGTCCAATCCCGGACAACCCCGCCTAACCCGGTGTCAACGTCGGCATCCTCGGCACCGATCGACATTCGTGTTGTGGAAGCTCTGGGGTAGTACACCCCCCTCCGAAGAGTAGACTTCATGTCCAAGATGTCCTCCATTTACGAGGAAGGTGATCTGGTACCATTTGGGTTGGAGCCCATGGTTTCCAGGTAGTTTGCTCGCAACAGATTTCTCTGAAGAATCCTACGGGGAGGGTGGGGCCAAGGTAGCTGAGACCTTGGGGCTTTCATGTCCAACCACATCCATGATCCAGTATGGGCTTTGATATATCCTGAAGGATGAGCCTAGGAAGGAGACAATGTTGCCCTTCAATGTGGCAGTAGATCCTTTTGCAATGGAAGTTTAGGAAAATCCTGCCTCTGCTGCAGCAGTTTACAGGGATCTGCCGGGGAAGCATCGCCTGGTGCCTCCCCTGAAAGCTTGGTGGTTCAAGCGGCGACGGTGAACCTGAAAAACTCCACGTTCCCTTCCCTCCCTCCAGACAGGGAGAGCAAAAGACTTGATGGTTGGGTAAAGAAGGTGTTCATCGGGCAGCCTTGTCCTACATGCAGTGAACGCTCAATGCTCTTTAGCCAATTCTCTTTCGGCCTATGGTCTGCTGTGGCAGGGGCAGCCGAGCACATCCCTCAGGGAGAGATGCAAGATGGTTTCCAAACTTTAGTGGCTGATGGCAGGGAGGCTTCCCACCAGATCTTGCTGTCAGGCTTGGACACTGCGAATTGTGTGGGACAGTACTCAGGTGTCACTCCTGGTTGAGGATTTGAGGGTTTGCGGCTGATGTGCAGACCAGGCTGTTGGAAATGCCTTTCGATGGCCAGAACCTGTTCAGTTCAAAGGCAGACAGCACTCTCCAGAAGCTGCAGTCATCAAAGGCCACGACTAAGCCTTTGGGGTAACCGTGCAGCAGTGCTGCGCACAGCCCGGTAGGGGTTTTTGTCCTTTCTCAGCCTATGCCGCTAGAGGTTGTCGTCAAGCCCCCCTAGGAAGGGTCAAGGCAGATGCTTCCCTCCTGATAGGTAGAGGTGCCCAGAGAGGAGGTGCTGCTACGGCCATCGTCCCTTCCGCACCCGAGGGGGAAAACCTCAGTGACGGGCTCCGTCATTCTACACTGGTGGGAAGGAGACTTTCCTGATGAGCAGGGAAGGTCCAGGACCACGTCCGAAGCATGGGCCTTACGGGTCATTCATCAGGGTTATTGTCTCTCACTCATTCAGTACCCCCTGGACCACAGGCCTCAGACGGCCACGCTGCCTCTGAACCCCATCCTCTTGGATGAGTTCTGTCAGTTTCTTTCAAAGTGCACGATATAACTGGTGCCGTGCTCAGAAGGAGGTAGGGGTGGCTACTCCACCTATTTTCTGGTGCCAAAGGACGGCAGAGGTGTGCATCCTATTCCAGATCTACGGCTGCTGAACTTGTACTTTCGCAGGGACATGTTTAAGATGGTTACCCTAGTCCAGATACTGCAGGCCCTTGACCTACAGGACTGATGGTGTCATTGGACCTTCAGGATGCCTACTTCCACTTTTCGATTCATCAGAGACACAGGAAGTACCAGATCTTACTAACGGCGAGCACGAGCAAAAGAGCGCATGTCTGGGCTTCGATGATCCCCAGAGGCGTTTTATGGCTCACATAGGGCTGGGGGCAGAGTTGCTTAACACCATTGTTCCTGCTTCTCTTTATTTTGAGTGCTTGGAGCCAGGAAACTGGAAGTTGCGACGAAGAGAAGGGGTACCTGGCTGACAAGCAAGTTGGCCAAAGAACTGTGAAAGTTTTACTGACAAAGCCTGCTACTCCCCATGTTCCCCATCCTAAAGACAATCAGTATTGTTAGCTTGATCTTTCCGTTTTAAAGACCTCCGCTTTCTGCTATTCTAGCCCAGTCAGAATAGACATGCCCCATGGCCAAACGGATGCACAATCTATTTACCCTTAGATGAGAGCAGTGGTGTATGCCAGCTGTCGACGCATGTGCTATTTTATTCTACATATTGTTCACAGTCCTTGCAGATCGATCCGTTTCTCTATGCAGGTTCTGTTAGCAGGAGGGATTCGCCCCAAATGATGTTTGTTCATGTACAATTGAAAATGAGAGATTAGATTCTTAAATCATAAAAATGTGGCATTAGCCTTTTGCTTATTGTAATGATTTCAGCTGGGGAATACAGTAGTAGTGGGAGCTTCTTAAGCGGTATGCTCGAAGTTCACTTGTAACGAATGAATGGGGCAAATGCAAAACCACAGGCCATGTCAAATCCATTTGGCATATATACCAGCTCTAACCCCACACCACAATAAACACCGCTTTGCAAAGCACTCGATGATAAAGCCGCTTTTGAATCTAGATGAACAGAGCTTAAGAAGTCCATATTATCGACTGGAAAAAATCATTACCTTTCAAAGGCTTGAATGGAAACAAATTGACTGCATCCACCACTCACTTACTAAAGCACATGTTATTCCAATACACACATCTCCCTGTTCTTTTTTGTTAAATCGTTACCTTTATGACCGTTTAAATAGCAACCTTTTGAATATAATTCACAGATGCTTGTATCCCGATTTGTAAAGACGCAACGTGTGTGCAACATTTACCAATGTGTTTTTGTTTTTCTTTTATTCGTGCAAAATGTTTGTCATGGTGAGTGTATTTTGTTGAAAGGTCAATTTTGTAGTGATGGGGTACCCATGGGGGCTGAGATATCCCCTCGCTCCCCATTCAGTGATCCAAAATGGCGGCCATAGTTCTCCTTAGACCAAAGTTACCATACATCATGATGCATAAAAATGTGTTGACATCCTGACGTGCTCGTGTCCTATCATGCATGCCTGCCCATTACAGAATCATCACGTGACAGTCAACCTCTATCTGTTCTTATTCATGCCATTGTTCTGAATAGGCCAGCCTTGACACCATTGATATTAAGCTATGGCAGTTGGAGCACATGATTCCAAGACAAGGAATACCTTTCAACATCTTTATTAAAATTCTTGAATGTTTGTCTGAAAAGATTTGCTGTAGAGATTTGACCCCATTTACTTGTTCTCAACAGTTCTCAGAGTTGTCTGCATCCCTCTCAGGCTCTGTAACTTGTGCAGGGGTCTTTTTGCCTTCCTCTGGTTTTAGGTGCTGTTCTGGTTCCTCAGCACCTCTCTCAGGCGCCAAGCGCTTTTCAGGGTTCTCTTCCCCTCACAGACTCTAGGCACTTTTCATAGTTATCTGTCTCTTCTCAGGCTTTAGGAGCTGTACACGTTTTAAGCGCCACATTTAGGCTATATGCACTTTGCAGGATTCTCAGAAGATTCTACAGGTGTCCACATCCCCACATGGCAGCCATGTACTGGGAGTTTATTTTTACATGTATTAAGCGCACAAAACCCTGAGGCATCAAAGTGCTGTTAGAACCAGTTACACTGACATAGGCAAGAATGGTCAGGTGATCAAATCGGGCAAAGCAGACAATGTAATCTCAGTTGTAATCCTTAGTTAAAGAGCCAGGTTTTCAAGGCTTTTCTGAATGCCCAGTCCGATTGTTCCTCCCTCATATATGGTGGGAGTGTGTTCCAAAGATGGGCGGCAAACGGTGGGGAAGCAGGTGCCACCACTTTTGGCTCTTGGCTCGCTTTGCTTTGGCCAGGACAAGTCTATGTGCATAAGCCCTCCTGATAGGTCTGATGGACTGAGCTTTCACAAAGCTTTTAGACAGGTGGAGAGCAGTGTTGGAAAGGCATCGGTCCGTGATTGTGAGTGCTTTGAAAGTGATCCTTTCCTTGATCAGGAGCAAATGGGCATTTCTTCTCGCTTCAGTGATGTGCTCTCTTTTGGGAATGTTGAGAGCCACTCGAATGGCATTATTTTGGATCACTTGTAGTTGGTGAATGTTATATGCAGAAGTGCCCGCAAATAGGGCGTTGCAATAATCCAATCTTTCTCCGATGATGACTTTTACGATTGTGAGGCAGTTGGCTGGGGCAAGGAATGGTCTAGCAGCATTAATAAGCTTCGATGTGTAGGCAGCTGATGTCGCAATGGCATTTACTTGGCATGTCATAGTGAGCGCGGAGTGGAGACCGGTAACTGCAGATTGTCAATGTTAAAGTTCATATATTGGGGACTGAGGTTTTTTGTCACTGAAGGGGGCCCTATCGGCAAGATCTCAGTTTTTTCGTCATTTAGGCACATGCCATTGGTTGCCATCCAACTTTGGATGAGGGAGTAGGTTGTGTTCGGAGTGTTGGAGTCTTTGAGGTAGTTGCCGGTGTGGGGTAGCAGAATTTGTGTGTCATCAGCATAATTCATGTAGGAAATGCCAATGGAGTCGAGTATGTCGGAGAGGGGTTTGGTAAAAATATTGTAAAGTGTTGGCGAGACACACAACTCCACACGAGAAGGGTGAGGGTGGGGCAAATGTGACTTCTGAGAAGACTCTGCTTAATCTATCAGGTAGGAAAGAGGTTACCCAGGTGGTGGCTTCTGCTGAGAAGTTGGCTGCCAAGATTAGATGAATGCAGAGAATTTTATGGTTCACTAAGTCAAATGCAGCAGAGAGGTCTAGGAGGAGTAGCAGGGCAGCAGGGCTGGCCTACCTTTGTCTCTGAGGGAGTCCAGTTGATTTTTCAAGTCAAGAAGGGCTGATTCCGTCCCCTGACTGGGTCTAAAGCCTGATTGGTGTAGACCTGGGATTTGGTTAGATTCTAGAAAGTGTCGGATTTGTATGTATGTGGCCCTATCTAGAATCTTCTCGTGATGGGGCAATAGTTGGTGGGTGTGGTTGGGTCTAGCGATGGCTTTTTATGAGGGGGAGAGAAAGCGAAGGGGCAGGGCTTGATCGCTCTGGGAAACATGAAAATTACAATTTACAAGGATCTATCTTCGCTCACGCTGACATAGACGTCTATGTGCTTCCCTCACGAAATGGCTTAATGAGAAGGGAGACACAGATGGGGATTCCCCTTTTCTTTATCCTTTGAAGTTGATGGTTATAACTACAAACTGGGGAATTCATGGGACAGGGAGAACCGATGGTGGAGAGAGGGGAGAAAAGCCCTGGCGACAGACGGTGGCATGTGAAGGGGCTGAGCAGGCGTAAAGTCCCAGGCTCAAGGACATTTATGAAACTAAACACCCCTCTGGCGGGCCCCTCTTGAGATTTGGGCTAGCTGCCAGTTGCTGTGAGAGGGTGATGAGGAGAGTGGGGGAAGAGTTTTTTATTAAATACTTGAGGGAAGGGGGCTCTGGGAAAAGAGAATTGTAGAGGGGGATTGGGGGCGGTGGGACCTTCAGTGATTTAATCCTGTCCACAGTGATTGAGTGGTTGAGTACTGTTCAGTGTGCATTGTTTCAAAGTTGGTTTGTTGCTTTAGGGGTCCTGGAAACAGGGGCCCGCCGTCGTTACTGTCTCGGGGAAGGGTGGCGTAATGTGAAGCCCTGGGGAGATTTATGGGCAGGGTGAAATGATTATTGGTTCCCACAATGTATGGGGCCTCAACTTGCAGAGTAATCGATCAGTGGTACTCTGGGAATTTAAGAGGGCATGACTGGATTGGATGTGTCACCAGGAAACATACTGGCAGAGGGGCGGGGAACCCCGATTACGATCCCGAGAGGTGGGGGAGGTGATTACGGCCTCGGATGTGAAGAAAAGGCGGGAGGGGTCATGATCCTGATCTCTACCCGATTAGGCTTTTTGGTGGAATCGGCACTGGCTGATCCTTATGGAAGGTGCGTGTTTGTTAAGGGACAACTTGACTGCACCAGGCTAATGCTAGGCTCTATATGTGCTCCACATGTGGGTCAGTGTGAATTTTGGGAAGGGGCCCAGGAAAAACTGATTGACTTTGTTGATGGTCAGCTAGTGGTTGGGGAAGACTTGAACATGGTGCTAGATTTACTAAGGGACCGTAGGAAAATGTAGGAGGGTCCCCCAACGAGGGCCAAGGCGGGTGATTCGGAATGCTTCCAACAGGTGAACAAGCTTTTGGGACTGCGTGATTCCCTTTCACCCCCCCACCAGGATGGCGACAGGCCATATACTTTGTAGTCGTATTCGCACATGGACCTAATCCTGGTAGACTCGAACTTGAAGGAGCGGGTTTAACCTCAATCACATGGTCTGATTATGTTATGGTGAGAGTCGCTCTGAGTATGAGATGGACAGTGGGACACGGGGGTGCTGGAGGCACAATGACTTCCTGTTAAAGGATAAGGAAGTGCAGCAGGAACTTCTTTTGGGAATCGAAGAGTACTTCCTCTTCAATGATACAGGAGAGGTAGGGATCCAATCCATATGGGAGTGCTTCAAAGCAACTATTAGGGGGATGTTGATTAGAATAGGCTCCAAGAAGAAAAGAGAGACGGGGTAAAAGGAAAGCCTGCTCTGTGAGAAAATAGTGCAGATACAGCCGGGAGGTACCCAGGGAAAGTACATATCCCCGCCAGGCAGTACAAAACATAATTGAATGCCTTAATGATTCAGGACATGGAGAAAAAACCATTGTTCCTATAAAAAAAAGTGTAATAAAGCTGCTTCTTGGACACTCTTGTAGGTTCCTTCAGTTAGGCTTTATTGCAAGTCTCTTTAAGATGGTATAGAGCGAACCACTGGGACCCATCACCCAGGCTGACTTGTCAAAACTTACTGGAACCTTGACGCATCATTCACATCCAAACATTCCACTGCAGCACATCAACATTCCCTCAGCTCATACATACATATCGAGCACAATACAACAAAAAGTATCATGAGAAAGGGGACAGGGTGGACAACATTCTTGCATGGAAGCTGAGGGAGGAGAGACGGCGGATAACCATCAGAGCTATAAGGACTGGGGAGGGGGGTGTTTACAACCCCAGGGACATCGGAAAGGAGTTTGCACAGTACTATAGTAATCTCTATGGCTCAGAATGGAGACGCAAGGAGGCGCAGATAGATGAATATTTGAGGGGATTGCCCGTCCAAGGGCTCCTCAGGGATCGGGTGGATAACCTTGAGCATCCCATAACGGTACAAGAGGCCCTGCAGGCCATTAAGGGTATGAAGGCAGGGTCTGCCCCGGGGGAGGATGGTTTCACATTGAGGTTTTACAAACTATTCAGGTCGCCGATAGTCCCAAGCTTAGTAAAGGTGTTCAATGCCTGTGTGCGGGGGGAGGCTCTGCCCCCGACGATGTTATTGGCCATGATCATGGCGATCCCAAATAAGGGTAAGGCCCCAGGCGCTGCTCCTCTTATAGACCCATCTCTCCCTTGAATGGGGATGGAAAGATCCTAGCGAAAGTGTTGGGAACACTACTAGAGGCGGGACTACCGAAACTGGTACATGGAGATCAAGTGGGCTTTATAAGAGGGAGGCAAGGACCAGATAATATTCAAAAGACTATACACTTGATCCATTGTGCCCAGGCGGGGGTGGGAGGGTTGCATGCCTGGTGTCTCTGGAGTCGGAGACGGCTTTCAACAGGGTCGAGGGGACAAACTTTCTGAGATGGGTAGCTGAATCTACTATACACCCAAAGCCAGAGTCAGTGGTAACGGGGGTCTCTCTGAGATATTTACGCTAACAAGAGTTACAAGGCAGGGATACCCCTTACCGTACTACTCTACGCCTTAGCGATGGAGCGGCTGGCAATCGCGATCCGGGCCAATGGGCAAATCAGGGACATCATGGGTGGGGAGATAAAGTACAAACTCTCACTCTTTGTGGATGACATACTGGCTTACCTCACCAACATGCAGCACTCCCTCCCTGCGCTTATGACACAGACAGTGTAATATGGCCGCCTCTCGGGGCTGAAGAGTAATGTAGAAAAATCATGCATAATGCCGATATTAGAGCATAGCCCCGTCCTCGAGAGGAAACAGCGTTAGCAAGCCATGAGGATTGATGAGAAGGGTATACAGTACTTTGGTATCCGGGTGATTAGGAACTTGGAGGAGATGGTTTCGGCCAATTATGACCCCCTCCGGGCACAATTGATGGCGGATTTGAATAGGTGAGACCCCCTCTGTCAGGGAGGATTCTCATAAATGGCTAATTTCCCTTACCTAATGAGTTGCTCAGCAGTTTTGCTGGATTTGTAGGATTTACTTTTTTTCACCTGGTAAGAGTGTTGGCCTTTTTCCCCACTCTTACCTGTGTTTTGCTGTGTGAGTTTTTACCATTTGTGTGATCTTGGGCTCTGGAGCCTCACCTACTCCAGGAGCACCAATTTTGTGTGTGTTACACAACACCTTCAGTGCAGTAACACAGGGTTGTCTTTTAGACTTCTCTCTGACTCCATTTTTCTGGGACTGACTACTGTCTCCCAGAAACATGTAAACTTTTTTTTTTAAACAATTTTTATTATTTTATTTTAACAACAATACAAACCAAACTTGCAGTACATTTAACATCATTCCAATGTTGCTTCGCTTCAATGGTATATACTGCTCCCTAACCCTGCCCCCCCTCCCGAGCCTATTCTTCCACACCTTCTGTTTCTGCGCCTTGCAGGTGGGGTCCTTCATCTAAATTCTCTACTGAGTCTCGGTCACTCGACCAATCGTGCATGGGCCCAAATAGCGTGGCCACTAAATGCTTCCAAGCTGTCAATGTTTCTGCTTCCTCCTCCCCACCAGAGTTACTTGCTTCTTGCAATACTGCGGTTTCAGCTTCTGACCCTTTCTGTAGATCTTTCCACCACACTTCTACTATCGGACCATGGCATGTCTTCCAGTTCATAGCAACTCTGCGTTTTGCAAGTATATATGCCAGATCTTTAAGTTTGCTGACATGCTTCTGTTTACTTGGTCTGGGAAACCCTCCTATCAGGCACGCCCATGCCGATTCTACCATTAGCTTAACCCCTTTTGTGTTCAGCCTATCTGCTACTTCCCTCCAAAATCTTTCAATCACTGGGCACGCCCAAAACATGTGCACCATTCCAGCATCATCTTTGTTCCATTTAGGGCATGCTTGCCGTCCTGCGTTTGCAAATTTAGCTATTCTTTTGGGTGTCATGTACGCTCTGTGGGTGATATACAGCTGTATCTGCTGCAACCTTGCATTTCTTGACACCTTCTTATGATATCTTTGGGCTCTCTCCCACATCCCATCGGTCATAGGGGTACCCACCTCTTCTTCCCACTCATGTCTTAATTGTGCTAGTTCTTTCCCCACTTTGGACATTATCATATATTCTGGATATCTCATGTTGTTACACCGTTCCGACGATGGCAGATCAGGCATCATTGGTCCCTGTGTGGAGGTATGATACGAGGAAATTCCGTTACAGCAAGGGAGACCTGTGGCAACAGTCTAGTTGTTTCACGTTGCCGTCAGGAGCACGTGACCGATCACCTGATCCCTCTTAAGGAACCCGGAACCCTGCTCGGCGCGCCGCTTCTGCTGAATGTGATGCTCCATAAGTTCGCAGTAAATCTGACCCTCGTATTCTATCCTATTGAAAGCTATCTAACTCTCTCTCTCTGACTAACTTTCCTTCTGTTGTAGAATTGTGTCCCGTCTCGGACTGCTTGCTTCCTCTCCCTCGTTCCGTCCATGGGTTTCTCCCGTTCCTTCGAGCTGGGATCTCGGTTTGATATCCCGCTCTAGAGAGCAAGTCCGTCTTGCGGAAGTAAGTCCAGTTCCAGCGTTTAATTCATACTTTCCCTTCTCGTTGAGGACCATACTCACTATTCTTACTTTATCAATTGTTCTCCTCCTCTCCGGATTACACCGCTTTCAACCGCCAGGAAAGATCCATTCGAAGGACATAACTCCAGTCACATCAAATGTTAGTTTCCATACTCACCGCCACAATTTGCCCCTTCTTTCTGCCCTTCCCACAACTTACCTGTTATTGTCTCGTCCTGTATGACCGCTTCCACTGCACCACATATAGAAAGGCCATCCTTCGAGAAAGCCAGTCCTGACGTCCTGAGTTGTCCATCCAAGAAGACAGAGTCAAGACCTCCAGGGTTTTTTCTCCCAGAGGGTTTCCCTGGGATTCGTGTTTCCCTTCCCCGGTTCTTTTATGTTCGGTGTTTGGGAGGAGCAAGGATTCCTGGGTGATCCTTCTCTTCTGCAATTGCTGCTCCGAACAAGTTGGCATCCGATCAGGTTAGTGTATGCTCTACTTGTATCTCCTTTTGGGATTTGGCTATAACAATACCAAGAGGTACTCATTTCAACGGTAATAGTAACAGTAAGCAACGCTTCTAAAAGAGATGCTGTCAAGATCGGGTGGCGGCAAGATGGAGCAGCAAATGCAACAATTAATGGCTGCCATGCAGTCTGTCATTAGAAATGCAGGCGATCAAGCAGGATAATGCCCAATTAAGACAACAGGTTACCCGAGCCTTCTCAGAGACACCCCCAATTTCATTGAGCATGTGCAGGTTTGATGGGGATCCACATAAACTCAAGGAGTTTTTGGATAGCTGCACCGTGCAATTCACATTTAAACCCTGGTTCTTCCCAACTGACAAAGATAAGGTGGGATTTTTGGTCTCGCATTTGTCAGGTCCTGCTCTTGCTTGGGCTACCCCCTTAGTTACGTCAGGTAACGCTGTATTAGACTCCTACCCTGCATTTGTTAACATCCTGAGATATATGTTTAGTCATCAGAAAATTTCAGTCAGTACCCAAGAGAAGCTTCTTGATCTCCGCCAGGGAAGTAAGGACCTTCTCTCTTACATCACCCAATTTAAACAGTTATCCTCGGAGATTGGATGGCCAGATGACGGACTATTAACGTTGTTTCGCCGGGGACTCTCTGAGGAACTGAAGGACAAGGTTTCCAAAGTTCCTCGACCGGCCAACTTGGCAGAAATGATAACCCTCACCATGCAAATTGACTACCGGCTTCAAGAAAGGGCGCATGAGAAGAAGAAGCCAAAGGGAATCCGTTCTCATCCTGATCCTCTACCCAGTGTTCTCAAAACCCCTACGGTTGAGGAACCCATGCAGATTGGATCTGTCAAAGGTCCATTAACACACGCAGAAAGAGAAAGGAGGAAGACCCTGGGACTTTGTATGTATTGTGGCTCCTCAGCTCACATACTACGCGATTGCCCGGTAGTCCCTCCACGCAGGACCAGAGTTCTGACTCCGGGAAACGCCAGATCCCTGCTGTAGAGGGAACCACGGTAGGGAAATCCATTCAGAGTTCCCCACATCATTTAGGATTATCTCCTGAACAGCCCATCTTCAACCAATCCATGATAGTATTAGCAATGACCTTTAGCCTACCAGACCGTTTAGTTCAAAATATCCCAGCCTTACTCGACTGTGGGGCGGCGGGAAACTTTTTAGATGACCATTGGGCAGCTACAAACGGGATTGCTAGGACTCTTAAATCCTGCTCCACACCTATCCAAGGAGTAGATGGCAGTCCCTTAATCTCTGGGCCTATTCGAGAGCAAACCAGACCTGTGACTTGTCTGATCACTTCGCATAAGGAGAGTCTGACTTTTGATCTGATAAAGGCTGCCCACTTCCCAGTTATTTTGGGACTCCCTTGGCTATGCACCCATAACCCGTTTATAAATTGGACGACAGTGACTCTTTTTTTTGGGTTCGGAGTATTGTTTAGCTCATTGTGTATCTCGAGGCGGTTGGAATTCAGGTTCCATCGGAGATTTCTAATATTCCCACAACTTCCTCTATCAATCAGTTAAAGACAGTGCCGAAATGTCATCAGCAATACTACAAGGTCTTTTCAAAACCCCTTTTTCCCACTTAACCACCTCATCGCCGGGATGATTGCCACGTCACCCTGCTCTCCGACCAACCTCTTCCGTTTGGACGGATGTACGTCCTGTCCCAAAAGGAAAAGGCGGCTCTCAAGGAGTATCTTCATTCTAATCTACAAAACGGGTTGTTTGTTTATTTATTGTGCGCGCCGGACCCAGAGGTAGCAGGGTGCATGTGACAAGTGGGCTTACAGCTTGGTTACAGAAGTTACAAATTCACAGCAGTTACAAGTTTACAGAACAAGGTAGAACAGTTTTCTTGACTCCACAGGATGAGGGTTAGGCGATAGAGTACAAGTACAAACGGAATGATGACAACAAGTCAGCAGGCTGACGTGACAAAATAGCAAGTCTATGTCAGGTACAATACATGCAGTAGGTAAATGGGGAGAATGAGGGTTACATAGCATTCTCAGTGAGCCATTTTATTGTGTTCTTTCTGAATTTGTTGGACGTTTGGTCTGATCTATTGTTAATTACTGAGTCCAAATCTCTAGCTGGGGCCTCTCTTTTTTGTTCCAAAGAAAGACTCAGATGAATTACGTCCTTGCATAGATTATCGAGGACTCAACAAGATTACCGTCCCGGATAAGTATCAAATGCCTCTGATCAAAGACATCCTGGAAGCGGTTCAAGGAGCAGTTCTATACACCAAATTAGATCTTCGTGGGGCTCACCATTTGATCCGAATCGCACCAGGAGATGAATGGAAAACAGCTTTCCGCACCCCCTTTGGACACTTCCAGTATCAGGTGATGCCTTTCAGACTGGTAAACGCACCAGCTGTTTTCCAGAGGTTTATGGATCATTTATTTTCCGACATCCTTCTTCATTTTGTAATCATCTATTTGGATTTTCTGCTAATGAAGGGGATCATATTCGCCACGTGAACATCGTCTTGGAGCGTCTCCAGGCAAATCAACTATATTATAAGGCCGAAAAGTGTGAGTTCCATCAAGCACAGATCACCTACCTTGGATTCGTCCTATCGGCTCACGGTATCTCCATGGACCAGAGGAAGGTTTCAGCCGTCCTAGACTGGCCATCCCCCACATCGATTAAAGAGATCCAACGATTTCTGGGAATTGCGAACTTTTAGCGGAAGTTCATCCCTTGTTATTCTGAGATTGTCTTACCCATAACAAGGTTACTCAAGAAGGGGGTACGTTTCACGTGGGACAAACAGGCTCAACATGCATTTGATACCTTAAAAGTCCTCTTTACTTCTGCATCAGTTTTGGTCACTCTAGATCAGACTTGTCCGTTCATTGTAGAAACTGATGCCTCGCATCATGCGTTAGGGGCAGTGCTGTTAGAACAATCAAGAACTGGAGACGAAAGACCCGTAGCTTATCTTTCGAAGACTTTCACCCCTTCCGAAGAACATTATTCGGTGCTTGAAAAAGAACTTTTGGCCATAAAGAAAGCCTTTGAAGAATGGAGACACCTCTTATTGGGTTCTCCCTTCCCTGTAGTGGTACGCACGGACCATCAAAATCTTAAAGTCCTTCAACAGGCCAAACAACCAATAGCAGACCAGCACGATGGGCACATTTTTTTCTTCCATATCGAATCGAGTTCACCTTTTTACCAGGGAATCAGAACCTACGGGCAGACGCTCTATCTCGCAAGAACCCTCATGCTACCAGGTTCTGTTCTGAGAAGATGTTTCCCCGAGCACGGTTTGTCTCTGTCATCTTGGATTTTCTCCAAGTCCCTAAATCTGAGACCTCTAATTAAAATCAGCTGTGTGAAGAGTTAGCTACAACCTACCATCTCACCAGAGATCAGGGGTTGTATTTCCATGAAGGCCAAGTATTGATTCCTACTTACCCTTTACAATTGGAGGTTCTTCGGATGTGCCATGACACCCGTGCAGCGGGACATCGAGGCATTCAGACTACCCTCGACTTGATTAAGCGACACTTCTGGTGGCCTACTCTTCAGTCGGACGTTACAGATTATGTTAAGGCATGCAGTATTTGTATCCAATCGAAGACACTACGTTCTCCCTTTGGACTGCTTGTTCGCATGCCCATTCCAGAAAGACCTTGGCTAGTCATCTCTACTGATTTCATAGTCGATCTTCCACTCTCTTCTCAGAATACTACTATTATGGTCACCATTGAGTACTTCACCAAGTTGGCACACTTCACTCCGTTACCCAAGCTTCCCAGAACTGCTCAGATGGCTAAGATATTCATTTCAGAAATATTCTCAAGACATGGTCTTCCAGATACTATCATTTCCGACCGAGGTCCTCAATATACGTCCTGTTACTGGAAGGGAGTATGCCAAGCCTTAAGCATCAAGAGAGCTCTGAGTTCAGGATATCATCCCCAGACCAACGGGCAAACGGAACGTTTGAATAAGACGTTAGAAGGCTACCTATGCTGTTTTGTGTCGGCCGCTCAAGACAACTGGGTGGAGCTCTTACCTTTTGCAGAGTTCGCTTACAACAATGCCAGGCATGCAGCATTAAAGACAAGTCCCTTCTATTGTACTTATGGATACCATCCTTCATTTATTAATTCCATCTCCTCGACCTCGTCACGAATTCCAGGAGTGGACAGTTTGATAGCGGATATACAAAAGGGACATCGGATTGCACATGTTGCACTGCAAGCAGCGCAAGATCATGCCAAGAGATATGCAGATAAACGCTGTCAAGCCGCGCCAATTTTGAACCGAGGAGACAGGGTTTGGTTGGCCTCTTGCTTCCTCCCCAAACATCTGATTCCTTCCAAACTGTCCCCAAGATTCTTTGGACCCTTTGAGGTAATAGAACGGGTGGGATCTGTGGCAGTGCGATTATCCTTACCTCCCTCTTGGTCTCGCATCCACCCTGTGTTCCACTTGTTCCAGATCAGGCTTGATGTACCGGATCGTTTCCCTCGGTCCACCAAACCGTTGCCACCTCCCGTTATGACCACTTCTGGGGCTGAATATGAAGTTGCCGGTATCTGTGACTCTAGATATCATCGGGGCCTTCAATTTCTTATTGATTGGAAGGGTTACTCTCCTGCTGACAGAACATGGGAACCGGCATCAGGCGTACATGCACCTCGTTTGGTGTGGCGTTTCTTTCGCCTTCACCCGGGTAAGCCGAGTTTGCCTCCTCTGAGGAGGGGGCATACTGTTGCACCGTTCCGACGATGGCAGATCAGGTGTCATTGGTCCCTGTGTGGAGGTATGATACGAGGAAATTCAGTTACAGCAAGGGAGACCTGTGTCAGCAGTCTAGTTGTTTCACGTTGCCGTCAGGAGCACATGACCGATCACCTGATCCCTCTTAAGGAACCCGGAACCCCGCTCCGGCACGTCGCTTCTGCTGAATGTGATGCTCCGTAAATTCGCAGTAAATCTGACCCTCGTATTCTATCCTATTGAAAGCTATCTAACTCTCTCTCTGACTAACTTTCCTTCTGTTGTAGAATTGTGTCCCGTCTCGGACTGCTTGCTTCCTCTCCCTCGTTCCGTCCATGGGTTTCTCCCGTTCCATCGAGCTGGGCTCTCGGTTTGATATCCTGCTCTAGAGAGCAAGTCCATCTTGCGGAAGTAAGTCCTGTTCCTGCGTTTAATTCATACTTTCCCTTCTCGTTGAGGACCATACTCACTATTCTTACCTTGTCAGTTGTTCTCCTCCTCTCCGGATTACGCTTTCAACCGCCAGGAAAGATCCATTCGAAGGACATAACTCCAGTCACATCAAATGTTATTTTCTATACTCACCGCAACAATTTAGCCCCTTCTTTCTGCCCTTCCCACAACTTACCTGTTATTCTCTCGTCCTGTAGGACCGCTTCCACTGCACCACATATAGAAAGGCCATCCTTCGAGAAAGCCAGTCCTGACGTCCTGAGTTGTCCAGAAGACCGAGTCAAGACCTCAAGGGTTTTTTCCCCCCCAGAGGGTTTACCTACGATTCGTGTTTCCCTTCGCCGATTCTTTTATGTCCGGTGTTTGGGGGGAGCAAGGATTCCTGGGTGATCCTTCTCTTCTGCAATTGCTGCTCCGAACAAGTTGGCATCCGATCAGGTTAGTGTATGCTCTACTTGTATCTCCTTTTGGGATTTGGCTATAACAATACCGAGAGGTACTAATTTCAACGGTAATAGTAACACATGTCCTCCTTCTGCTATGTCATATATCACATCCAGGGTGGCGTCTGGTTGACTTTCCAATATTACCTCTGACCATGTTTCTTTAACCCGCCGCACCACCATGTGGTACGTGAGTTGCCATTAACTTTATGTAGTCTCTTAAACTACAGACACAGTACACCCCATTTTACATGGAATATTGGAAAGGGTTAAGTCCTATCCCTTTTGTCTGTGTCTCTTGGAGCACTGTTTCACTCCCTTTACATTAAGACTTGGCTGGTGGCAGTGGTAACTACCCTAACATTTCTACCGCGGTCATTATGGTATTGTTTTAGGCTATTATATTAGCCTCGAACATAAACCCGCTTGACCAAATACATTTTATTTTGGCTACGGCTGGGTTTAGTCGCCATTTCTTTTTGTTAAAGTCTGTCTCGTTTTCTTTTCTGCGTGCCAAACCGGGGATGATTCCTTTGTTCGCTGTCTTTTCGCAGGCTTCTGCACAGAAGCCCTCCTTAAGGCGCCTGAAAGTCTGGGTAGGCAGGATGTGAGGGAGGGGTCTTCGGACCCCTGCCACGGGTTCCCTTGGTAACCCAAGTCGCACTCTTGTCCGATTGGCTAAGGGGACTGGCCTTGCCAGGCCAGCCACCCTGCTGTGTGATTGACAGCCAGGCTGTATGAATGGGGGAAAATTGCATAAAAAGCAGGTCTCTGGGACTGGAAAGGCAGAGTCGCCACTGAAATGCAAGAACCAACAAGGAGCTGACTGAAGAGGACCCCTTCAATGACTGAACCGGCCGGTGAAACCCTGCTTCAGGTCCGAATCGTCAGAATCCACCGACAGAGAAAATCCTCCAGGAAACTTCTTCCCTTGAGCTGGTGGGACCAACCAGTTCGCCCAAACTGCAAGCCAGGACCCCTACTCTGGTCGAATTCGCTGTACAGAGCTACAGTGGGCCGGATAGCCAGGAAGGTCGGACCCTGCATGGGTTTTAAGGAGCGCACCTTTTATTCGCTGCTTTGCTCTGCTGCTGGTTTCTTCCCTGGGTAGTGCAGGACCCTCCAGTCTTCCTACTAAGTGTCAGTCCGACAGTCGCTTCAGGAACCGTGAGCCTGCAGGAACTATCAGGAACGTCCGCCTCAGCTACAGCTTCCTCTCGGTTTTAAAGTACTGTGAAAACCCGGTTGCTCGTTTCGTTCAGCTTGGGGAAAGTGTATGAAATCTTTCTCCAATCCGAGGGCTTGTCCTTCTCTTCTTTTTAAACTAACTTTTCTACCAACCAACCTCGTCTGAAATCCGTGGCAAAAACTTTACCACAAACTAACCTGAACCGTGTGATCTTGAGCAAAAGACCTTTGTCCTATTGACTTTGGCCCTAAGCCTTTTCTACCTGAGTCTATCACTGTAGTTACTCTCGTTCTATTGCCCTGAGTACTTACCTGTTGGTGTGGTCCAATTTCTATTTAACTTTGTCTTTTCCTCCTTTTTAAATTGCTGGAGTGCCATTTTGCTCCCACTTCATTTTGTGAGCTTAACTTGTCTGGGATTTAAGGGAAGTGGTGTGGTGTATTCAGAGTGTGATTTTTAAACTGCTTATAATGGTGTAATGTTATACAACTGAAGAGTGAAATAAATGTATATTATTTTACTTGAAAGCCTTGAATCAGTGTTTGCCTGAATCATAGTAATTGCTGTCCTTTGTGTAACTATTTGATACTGCTCACTTACTCTTGAGATATGACTGGCTGCTCAGCTACTGCTACCAATTTAACAGTGTAGTACATGATTGTACCAAATGTGAATTTGTACTGTCACTTGTAGTCTTAATTGTGTGTGGTGTTCCCAAAGGGTACTGCATATAATTCTGCCTAACACCCTCATTCTAACGTGGTATGGTAGGATGACCTCCATGAAGATGAATGTGCTCCCCCGGCTGCTATATCTGTTTACAGTGATCCCGAGTCAGCTCCCGAAGAAGTTCTTTTTAGAAGTAACGGGGGAACTCTGTAAATATATATGGAAAAATAAGACGCCAAGGGTGACGATTGTGACCCTGACCCTCCCAAGGGATAAAAGGGGGAATTTGGGTTTCCAGATCTTCGTCTGTATTATAAGGCGGGCCAACACAGGGTGATGCTATTTGGAGGATCTGATGGCTCCCCCGCTGAAGGTCCATTCCGGAAATGGCTGATGTCCCACCCCACCCTTGGGGGTTCTTTGGCCAATCTGACTCCGAGGCTAACCGTAGTTCTCCAGCATGGGGTCTGGCATGGATTCACATGCTCATGAATATTCCCTGTCGTCAGGCTGGGAATCCTTGGTAAAGAAAAAATTAGTTTGTTTAGTTTCTGAACTGTCTTTCTACTAATAACCAATCGCTGGTCTCTGGGTCATTCTGCCCCCAGCCAATGAATGCCCTCTACCTAAGCCCCTCCTCCAGCAGCCATCTTCAGATTTTTACCGCACGTTCAAGTGTTGGGAGTACTAGTACTTAGCTCTCGAGCTTTTACTGTGTATTGTGTTTTTTCTAAGAGTTTACTCTTATTTTTTCAGTCAAATCGAGCCTCAAGCGCCACTAATTCATCTTCCGATTAACAGGGACCCGTTTCGGAAATCTCTACGCCCCTCAAGGGCGGAATTTCATAAAATTTCACTTCTTGGAGGATTCCGGAAGATCTTTGAGGCCTACCCCACAAAGGACATCGAATGCTTCTATGCTTCGTGGTCCAGGGGCGGCCCTATCAGTTCAAGGCACTTCGGTTTGAAGTCGGCACCA
Source organism: Ambystoma mexicanum (assembly GCF_040938575.1). Taxonomy (NCBI): domain Eukaryota; kingdom Metazoa; phylum Chordata; class Amphibia; order Caudata; family Ambystomatidae; genus Ambystoma; species Ambystoma mexicanum. The sequence continues at coordinate 412,840,604 of NC_090927.1, forward strand.
AGGGTCTTCAACAAGTGCCTGGCAGCGGTGGCGGCGTGGCTGCGCCTGCAGGGGATCCACGTCTACCCCTATCTGGACGATTGGCTCATCCGAGCAAAGTCAAGGGAACTTGCCGTCGACCACACAGCGAGGACCATGCGCCTGCTCATGGAACTGGGGTTCTCGATACACGTTGCAACGTCCTGCTTGGTGACATCTCAGGATGCCCTGTTCCTGGGAGCCAGGTTCAACACAGTGGCGTGGCTGGCTTCACCGTCAGAGGAGAGGATAAATACCATCCTGGGCAAGGTACAACGGCTGTTGACCATGGAAGTAGCCAAGGAAGTCGGACAACCCAGGTAAGCTTCGGGAGAAGCCCCGATCAGCCCCGACGGAGAAAGCCAAGGGGGAGTGAGGCAGTGACCCTCCCCCCCACAGTGAAGGCCTCAGATGCACCTAAGGTCGTGAAGGCCCAGATTCACCAGGCTAAGGCCTCGATTGAGGGAGTTGTGACGGCCCTGGCGAAGCCCGCAGGGTCGACCCCAGTGGAGACGACCTCCAGGCCTAGAGTTTCCCTGCCTTCCCGGAGGGAATGGTCTTTCCAGCCTATCGAAAAGACCCCTTTGAAACCCTGGGCTGAGAAGGAGGGGGAGCGCGATAGACCTAACGGACTCAGTTACCTCCTCCGAGGACGAGCTGATTGGCCTCAAGGCAGTCCTCGACAAGAGGTTCGTCGAGGTCAGGGCCTACGGGAAGGATTCCGATGAGGTGGACATGGAGAGCGAGGGTGGAGCCGATGAAGAATGGCGGATCGATGAGGAATCGGACACCACGCCTCTGCCGATGCTCCCGTCGCAACCGATAACACTGCCGACGGACAGGTCAGATGACATTTTGCTGGCAGTCCACACCTTGTACACAGAGATAAGGACAAGATTGCCTTTACCTCCGGCGGACGATCCAGCGGTGCCTGGACCGTCAGGGAGTCCTCCAGCCAAGCCGAGGCGAGTCCATCCTCCCCCACCCTTCCATCCTTCACCTCCATCCCTTCTGCCGAGGGATGAGACAGAGACGGCAACGACGGGGACGGATGACAGTGGCGACAACGGAACAGATCTCCCATCTCCCCCCTCCCGGGCTTCCCCACCCGACGAAATTGGATCCTTTCATGCCATGATCGCCAGGGCATCAGAACGTTTCCAGCTATGCCCGGAACAACAGAAGGAGGGGTTCCTTTATGAACGACAAGAGGCCAAGAGGAAGACCGTCCTCTCGGTCCCGCTGTTGGACGACATCTGGGATGAAGGGCTGTCCCTTCTGAAGAACCTGTCCACGGCCCCTGCGAAGAGAGACCGGTACGAGAAGAAGTACCAGGTCCCAGACTCCGCGCCCATATGCCTCAGGGCGCAGCCGTCCTCGGATTCAGTGGTCTCTGCGGCAGCCAAGAAGAAATCAGCAGGGGCGACGGCATCGACTTCCACTTCCCCGCCAGACGGCGAGGGGAAGAAGCTAGACGCCATGGGATGTCGTATCATCTCGTCGGCAGCGACGACCATTAAGGTGGCCAACACTCTCGCTATCGTGGCCCGCAACGATAGGGAGCTGTGGTTCAAAATCGCCCCGCTCCTGGACCTTCTTTCAGACGACAAGAGGGCGCAAACCCTTGAAATCCTGCAAGAGGGCGAAGTGGCGCCGGACCACGCCATCACGGTAGCCACGGACATCACCGACACCAGTTTTCGCCAGATGGGCAACAGCGTTTGCCTTTCGCCGACGTGGTTGGCTCAGGGCCACCGACTTCCGTCAGGATGTACAAACCAGGGTACTGGACATGCCCTTAGACGGGAACAACCGGTTCGGCAAGGCAGTGGACGAGTCACTGCAGGCCATCAATGCAGACGCTGAGACGGCCTGTGCCCTGGGCATGCTGCATCAGCACGCTACATCAGCGACAGCCGTCCATTCGGACCTCAAGAGGCAAGTCTCAAGGTGCCTCCAAAGGATTCGGCGGCAGCTCTTCGTCGTACCGTCAGGCGGCCCAGTCTTCCTCGCAGGAAGCCTACAGAGGCCACAACAAGTCCGGTGGACATTGTCGCTGTCGCCAAGGGGCCCAAGGTGGTAAGGTCTCGGCGAAGCATGACTGAACCTGCCGTTACGTCGGGCCCCCACCTGAGAACCCCGGTGGGAGGCCGGCTCGTGAAATTAGTCAGCGTGTCAGCGTGTGGGAATCCATCTCCACCGACCATTGGGTTCTGGGTGCCCCGGCCCACGGGCTGTCAGGAATACGTGCTCAGAGGACGGTGCGTGCAGGTCACGCTTTGTACAGTTCGCCGGACAAAGCACGACCATTGTGCAAAACAAACAAATTCGAAAAGTTAGGAATCATGTACGAGTATTTGGTTCCCGGCGTCTAGGAGTCAGGAAGTCTGTTTTTCATTGTAATTTGGAAGTTGCCATGGAAGCTATGGGCTCTGTTGTTAAGGGGAGGTAACTCGCGTCTGGGACTCCGACGTAGGTATCATGTGATCCCCTCTATTTCAGCTTCTTGGACCTGCTTACGGATTTGCCCTTACCTGTATTGTTGAACTTCTGACTACTTGGTATTACGAACCCTTGCTACGTCCCTCGACCTGTTTTTTCTTGCTCCTCGTGTTATGTTATGTTAACGACATTTATGTAAAGCGCACGTACACCCACAGGCATCTTGGCGCTGAGCAAACAGAGGTGAGGCAGGATCTTGTAGGGCCGATAAAAAAGCAGAGTTTTCAATCTACGCCTGAAGGCCAGATGGTCAGAGATATCTCACAAAGCGATGGGAACGCGATTCCATGCTTCAGCAGCAGCAACAGAGAAGGCACGGCCACCCCTACGGGCTAACCTGAACCGAGGAACCGTCAGCCGGCGGGCGGTGAGAGAACGAAGGGTGCGAGTCGGTTGATGGGGAGTACATTTGACCTGCAAGTATTCTGCCCCCTTTCCATAGAAGGCTCGTGGACCATGCACATAGATTTGAACAGTATCCGTTGGACAACCGGAAGCCAATGAAGTTGTCTCAGTAAGGGTGTCATATGGGCACCAAATGGAGGACGGATAATGGAGCGAGCGGCGGCATTCTGGAGTAACTGCATGCGCCCAATAAGATAACTGGGTTGGGCCAGGTATAATGAGTTGCCGTAGTCCAGGATGCTAAGGACCAAAGCTCCAACTACAGGCACCTGACTGGCCGTAGGAATGAAGGGAAGGACTTTCCAAAGGACCCTAAATTTGAAATGGCCTGATTTACAAACTGCTCCCACCTGTTCATCCATGGTAAGGTTGGCTGAAAAACGTACTCCCAGATTCCTGACGGATAGAACCGGTATCGGGAGGGGAGTTAATGAGGATGTCCAGAATTCGGCCGTCCAAAACAATTGTGGAGTGGCTGTACCCACAACCAGAACTTCGGTTTTGGAATCATTCAATTTAAGCCAATTCAAGGACATCCAGATACCCAGCTCCTCCAGGCATATTTTTAGCCTCCTTGCTGTTTCTGGTTTAGTCAGGTCCAAACGGAACAATATCTGGGTATCATTTGCGTAAGAATAAAAACGGAACCCATGAGATTCAATTAGAAACAGTAGGTATCTTATATAGATATTAAATAAGATGGGGGAAGTGCCGATCCCTGGGGGACACCGCAAGATAGAAGGACCGGGGCAGAGCAAAATGGAGGCAGCACACTGATTGCGAACGGCCGGTCAAGAAGGTTGTGAACCATTCCAAAACCTTGCCAGATATACCGGCTTCAAAGAGGCGGGAGATCAGAAGTGCGTGATCGACGGTGTCGAAAACAGCCGACAGATCTAACAGCAGGACTGCTCCGGCACCGCCCTGATCAACAAGGCACATAATGTCATCCATCACTGAGTTAAGCACAGATTCAGTGCCGCTGCCCGGCCGAAAGTCTGATTGGAATACATCAGGAAACTGAGTGGATTCCAGAAAAGCAGAAAGCAGAGGGGATACCAGCGCCTCCAAAACCTTCATCAGAAAAGGCAGGAGGGAAATCGGACGATAATTAACCAGCACTTCAGGATCCAAAGAGGGCTTCTTAAGTAAGGGGATTACCAATGCATGTTTCAGGGAATCTGGGAATGGTTCCTGTGGTAAATGAATAATTGACAGCTGACGTAATATGATCAATCAGCTCAGTGGATATTTCTTGCAGAAGAGCTAGTGGTATTGCATCTGTAGAAGATGCAGATTTAAGTTTAAGGATCACAGATAGGACTTCAGTATTAAAGAAAAGAGGGAAGGTCGACCAATGGCCTTGAGTGGGAGGAGGCTTCACAAAAACTGGGCCAGCCAAAATCGCTGCAGCCTCACTCTTAATATTATCTCGAATAGTGGTTATTTTAGAAAGAATCGCAGAGATCTTGGGAGGGAGGAACTATGTCTTGAGGTACTTTAGGTGTAGAAAGAGACTGTACCAAGTTAAATAGCGCCTTAGTTTTGTTAATGGCCTCTTCCACGGTATGGGCGAAATAAGCTTTTTTGGCATTGATCACTTCTTTGTGGTAGGCAGCAAGTGTGTTACGATAACGAGTTTTGTAGTGTGGGGAGTAACTCCTGCGCCATTTTCTTTCTGTCCGCATGCACTGGAGTTTGCTGTCCTTGAGTTTTGTGAAAACCAAGGCTCTGGTGGACGACTACGTTGTTGGCATAGCTTATATGGTGCTAAAGCATCCGCTGTGGCCGTAAAAGCCTCCTGTAATGTATTTAAGGAACAGCACTCCACAGATATGCAGTGCGACTGAAGCATATTAATAAGTTTAGGTTTAGGGACAGCTTTCCAGCTATGCTTGCAAATGGCAGGCTTTGTTATCACAGTGGGAGCAGCAGATAGTGAGATGGAAAAAGGCACCAGAAAATGGTCCGACCAAATGAGCGGTATAGGACTAGCCATATCAGCGTAGGAGGGGGGCGTAAAGATTAGGTGAAGAGTATTACCACTTCTGTGGGTAGGGATGAGGACCCCTTGAAGGAGGCCCAGATCAGACATCAGTGTGTCTAAAGATCAGCTGGTATACGACTCGGACCGGACTTGGTTACTCCTCTAGCCTTAACCCAGTTCCTACCGCTACGCTGCGAACGCTTGGGGGTTAAGCTACCTTTTGCTCTGTTTTGCTACGCTCTGATCCATTGTGAACTTTTCACTGTCCTATCCATTCCATCTTACCTGTTCTATCCTCATTCCCGTAAACAACTGAAGAAAAAGGACCGCTCCCGCAAACAACTGGAAATTCAGGATCACTACCTGCACACACGGAGTTGAGACTGTTGGAGATTTTGTGTGCTCTTCAGGTGTCCCGGTGCCGTCAGGGGGAGGTTTTGGACCTTTTAGGCATCCTCGTGTCTTCGGGAATAGTTTGTTTTGGATTGTCTACTCACCCTTGAACTGCAAACTACCTTGGAACATTTCTCACATTCCATTCACACAAAACCTTGGTAAGATCTTTCCTGTTATTTAGAATACCTTATTTTCTTCCTTTTGTTCTCCGTATCCTGATCATTCTCTCTTTTTCTTATGACCTTGATACAGAAATTATAAACTCTCACCGTGCCTGTTGTTCTAACTACTTGAGGAAGTTATTCTGATACTAGGCACAGGTTAGTGTATAATTAGTTTGTGTTCCTTGTTAATTGTTATTGCATACAAACACTAACCTAAGTGTTTCCTTTGCAGTGGCCAGAGTCTCGGGGGTATTCAGTCTTTCGATTAATTGACCCCTCTGTATGTTTCATTGTACATCCAGAGGGTTACATTAGTAGAAAGAATTCTTATCTTCACTACGAGGGCAACATTTTGGAAGGAGAATTTTGACACGGGCACACTCTGGAGTTCCAAAGGAAGTGCCCAGACTTTCCACCGGTGGCCAGGAAAGAAGACCACATCCCACAACTACTTCTGGAGGTACGAGCAAAGGGCGCGATAGATCTCACCCCGAAGAGACTCCGGAGCTCCGGAGTATACTCGCGGTACTTCCTTGTCCAAAAGAAGACAGGCGGCTGGCGGCCTATCCTGGTTCTCTGCCGCCTCAACAAATACATACAATCCCAAAAACTCTGAATGGTCACCCTTCAGCATGCGCTGGGACAGCTGGAAGAAGGGGACTTCCTGTCATCGCTGGACCTGGAAGATGTATACTTCCACATAACCATACAGTCCATCAAGTCCCTGCTCGGCATGATGTCGTCATGCATCTACCTTGTGCGACTGTGCAGGTTGCGGATGCGGCCGCTACAGGAGTTCCTTGATGCCCGGTGGATACAAGTGGCGAGAAGCTTCGAATACAAGATCTCCCTCAACGGGACTTTTCGTCAAGCGATCCGGTGGTGGCGCACCCGCACGCATCTCGCGGCGGGCATGGACTTCCAGATCCCAGCGCACCAGGGGACAGTGACGACGGACGCCTCCCTGGAGAGATAGGGCACGCACACCTGAGATCTCCACGCAAGAGGCCTTTGGCTCCCGGAGGAGAGGTCAGTGCACATCAACGTCCTGGAGCTTCGAGCCTTGTTCTGGGCCCTCAGGTCCTTCCTTCCGTCGCTCAAGGACGAAGTGGTAAGGGTCTTCACTGACAACACCACCACGATGTTCTACATCCGGAAGCAGGGGGGCACCAGATCCCAGCTTTCTCAAGGAAGCACAGGATCTGTGACACTGGGCCTTTGCCCAGGGGATGTTTCTGGTACCCTTTCACCTGGCAGGAGTGAAGAACACCAACGCCGACTCACTCAGCAGGGAGCTGCGCTCTTCGGCATGATCAAGTAGATCTCCTTTTCTGACGATGGGGCAATTTCAGAGCGATCTGTTCGCGATGGCGACGAACACCAAGTGCCGGAGTTTCGCCAGCAGGTTTCCCCAGCCGGGGAGCAGGGGGGATGCATTCTCCTTCCCCTGGGATGGGCTGTTCCTCTATGCGTTCCCGCCGTTGCCGTTGCTCCTGTGACTCATCAGTCAACTCAGAGGGTCCGGATGCAGGATGGTCCTCGTTGCACCGGCGTGGCCGAGGCAGATATGGTTCCCGGACCTTCTGGACATGTCAGAGTCCCCTCCAGTCAAGCTACTGACGGACGCGGATCTTCTTGCCAGGGAAGGAGGCGCGATCCTGCATCACGACCCAGGATCTCTGAACCTGCAGGCCTGGCTCCTGCAGCACTAGAGTTTGGAGGCTATGACATCCCGGAGGACTGCAAGGAGGTACTTGCCAAGGCCAGGGCTTCCTCGACTCTTAAGTGCTATGGACATAAATGTAAGAGGTTCTCTGTCTGGTGCCGTGCCCAGAAGATCAAACCCCTACGGATTACGGCCCCTCAAGTGCTGCCGTACTTGCTGTCGCTGGCCAAGGCACGGCTGGCACATGCCTCATCAAAATTCATCTGGAGTTTATGAAAGGACTGTTCCGCTCGTTCCCACCGGTGAAGGCTCCGGCCCAGGTGTGGGAGCTCAATGCCGTGCTGACCAGGCTCATGGGCACGCCATTCGAGCCTTTGCATTTGGCGCTGCTGAAATTCCTATCGTGGAAGACGTCATTTCTTGTGGCCATCACCTCCGCACGACGAGTGGGAGACATCCAGGCCCTCTCCTGTAAGCCGTCGTACCTGACATTGCACCAGACTAGAGTAGTGCTGAAGATGCACCCCCCATGCATCGACTGAGTCCGACTGGACTGGCGCCAAACGAGTCGACGCTGGCGTCAGTACCTCCACAGGCTGCAACGGTCTCGCTGGGGATGAGGACCGAGACCTGGATGCACGCCTCTTGCGTCTGCTCTTGTCCGCACGGGACCTCGAGGGCTCCCGGTGCGAGACGCGGATCAACAGCGTTCTCTGCCGGCCAAGTGAGTAGGCGCGACAAGAACCATGCCATGGAAAATCGCCATCGTTTGCTCCTTAAAAGCCGCCCACTCCTCCGGAGTCGAGGACTTCATGGGACAGGCTACCTTCTGCACGGCACCATCCTCTGAAGAGGACGGGGAAGGCGATCGGTGTTGATGCTTCCCGAGAGTCCAGTGAAAACGAGAAATGGCGGGAACCACTCTGGGACTGAGAATCTCGAGCTTCCTCCCGACGTGGAGAGTCGCCCCTCAAATCGTCGGTGGAAACCCTAGACTTCGATGCAGACTTACAGGACTTCGAGGGCTTACCTGCACAGAGCTTTCCCTTCCTTTCACGCAAGGCCTTGGCTGTTAGGAGCAGTCATCTGTGTCGTGCGACTCACGCAGGCACCATAAGCAAATACGATGTGGGTCGGTCAATGACATCTTGGACTTGCAGCTGCGGCAAATGTTGAACCCGGACCGTGGAGTCGGAGGGGTCAAGAAAATAGACATCATAAGAGATTAGAAGAATCCAAGAGTCGCACCGATGTATAAACGTTCGCTGTCGGAAAAACAGAACTGAGGCAACAGGCGCTGTGCGTCCTATATATAACATCTGGTGACGTCGACCCTCGACGGAGGCCCTCGAGGGACATCGGCTCGATGCAAATGACGCAGGACGCCCTCTGCTGAAAGGTTTCCGAAGTGCACAGCTGTGGGACACTACTGTCATAGATGTGGAATACGTCAGAGGACACAATCCCTTCGAACAACAGTTACAGGTAAGTAACTTGTTCTTCTCCAGCATGGGTCTGGCATGGATTCACATGCCAACCCTCCCTCCAACCCCTCTGCGGTTCTTCTCTTGATCCTACTGCCACTTTATGTGCTACCAAATCTGAAGATGGCTGCCAGAGGAGGGGCTTAGGTAGAGGGCGTTCATTGGCTGGGGGCAGGATGACCCAGAGCCCTGTATTGGTGTTTAGTAGAAAGACAGTTCAGAAAGGAAACTGAAACTGATTTTTTCTTTACCGAAGATTCCCAGCCTGACGACGGGGAATATTCATGAGTATGTGAATCCATGCAGGACCCATGCTGGAGAACAACAGTTACAGGTAAGTAACTTGTTCCATATTCGACATGGCCCTCCCCAATGGCATCGGTATGGGGTCCCCCCATTTCTCCTCGAGCACCAGGGACTGGCCCACTCGCAGACATGGTCAAACACAGGCCTCGAAAGGGTGGGACAATTATTCAGAGATGGTGATTCTCTGGACCTGGATGCAGAACGGGAGGTACTGGGGAGTGACTCGATCTCAGTGTTTGAATACCTCTGCATTAAGGGCATTTATACAGATACAAAATGGGAGGGCCTTGTCACAAGAAGGTTAACATCAGCGAAAAAAGTGATCGATGCTTCCACCACAAGTGGGATCTGGTCCAGATTGTATAGAGCTATGACTGAGGCCAGCCTGGAGGGGAGACAAACATTGCTGAGGTACTGGGTAGATTTGGTGGGAGAGGAGATCACACTGAAGGAGTGCACGCAAATCTACAAATTGGCCTTCCAGGGTGGCCTGTTCACCTCCACGGTAGTACATAACTTTAAAATGTTGATGGCCTGCTATAGGGACCCCCTGAGGCTGTGCAGGATATTTGCAGGAGCTTCTCCCATGTGTCCCAGGGGTTGCGGGCAGCGGGGGACACTGGCTTCATGTGGTGGCGGTGCCCCAAGTTGCAGGTGTTCTGGAAGGAGGTGTTGAGTTGGATGGAAGAAGTTACGGGAGTAAGGCTGGCCCTAGACCCGCCACAGATGCTCTTGGGGGTCCAGCAGAAAGACAGAGGGGAATACAGGCTCCCTTGAATATAGCCCAGTGTTGGAATAGCTCCTGTAAAAAGAAATCTGGGAGGGAAAAGTACACAGCAGGATGGTAATGGAGAGAGTGAGAGCTATAGTGAATGTTGGGATGAGTGAAGTTCAGGCCTAGTGGTGTGCCCTGCTGCTTAAATGGAGATTGGAAAAGGGGAACCTGGTGGCTTGAACGAGTACATGAATGAATGCAAATAAAAAGTAAAAGAGCAGCCTATCTCAAAAAACTCGGGCTTCTCCCCGAACGTCCAGAATAGGCTACTGGACATGCCTTTCGAGGGAGAGTTTCTTTTTGGCCAGAAAGTTTAAGGAGTCTAAATTAGCTGCAAATTCTCTGGGTGTAGCTGCACAGCCGGCCAAACCTGCCTTCAGCTTTGCCTCTAGGGGCAGAGGCTAGAGGCGCTATGTGCCTTACGGCAGGAAAGCGCAGCTCACGCAGGCAGGGGCAGAAGTGTTTCTTGCAGCCCAGAAGGGGAAGAGGGCTTCTTAAGAAAACCACCAGACAGGACTTCCAAGATGGCGGCTGACCTGTGAGGTTGCACAGCCCGGAGCTCCCGCACATTTTTCTTTTAATCGCATGTAAAAGCAGCGATTTTGCTGTAAGTGCCCTCCCCACGCAACAGCTCACGAGGGGGAAGCTCCGACAAACCCACAAGTGGCGGACGCGGCAGCAATAACCTTGGGCGGTTGCCGTGTAATCTCTGCTCCGGACGCCCCGCCGGGAAGGCAGGACGGCGAGCCCCGGGCTCGTCCACCAGCGAGCGAGGGGGCAGACACGGTGCCGGGGGAGGCGTTCCTTATAGAAGACTAAGAGGTGCCCCCGGCCCCCCGTGAGATCCCTGCCAAGCGGATCCCCCCAACACACTACCGCTGAGATACCTGGCCCCGAATCGCGGGGCCGGAGTGAAGGAGAACGAGCGTCGTCCATGTAACGGCAGAGGACGCGGCGCAAGTTCCGGGCCGTTGGACCCGCAGAGGAAAACAAGCTGAGCGGGCCCGGAACAGACACGTTCATAGCAGAGCGTCTGGAGCCCGTTGTGCGGTGGGCCCTGCACCGAGCGGATTAGTCTTGGAGACTCAACCGAGATACACATAAGTTGCCGCCAGAGACAGAGGGCGGACCCCGGGACAGCGCCCTTCGGACGAGATTGCCAAGTAGGTGGGGCGGCCGGGGAGCAGAGGAGATTGAACTGGAATCAAGGGAGTTCCCCTCCCGCACGTGTCCCCCCCCCCCCCATCGCAGTGGAGTCCCCTGAACCTTTAGAGCCAGAGGGCCTGACGGCCAGTTTAGGGGTACCCCTTCAGTGGAGAGAAGAGGGGAAGAGAGCGGGTAGCCAACCCCCCTGCTTGCCCCCCCAACAGCTCCGTCGGAAGAGCCAGATCCCAGAGATTGGGTCCCGAAGGGGAAACTTCACCGGAAGAGCAAGGCATGACTGATCTTGAAGCACCACATTGAAGGTGGAGCGGGCCCGGGGGCGGAATTGTTGACAACCTCCCTTCAAGGGATGGCGGAGGTTCCCGTCCAACGTAAGGTCCCCCATACGCAGGCGACATGTCGAGAAACAAGTCCAAGGACACCCCCGCCTCTTCCAGGACGGCGAAGAAGCACCAGGAAGGACCACTGGCCCAGATATGGGCCAGGAGCCTCGGGCAGCAGGGTCCTCAGGAACTTGGAGAGGGGTCCTCCCGGGCTGTCGCGGCCACCACGCTTGATCCTCCAGACCTCCCGGTTACTTCCTCCCTGCTCCGGTCCCTATTGGGGGAAATAGTGGAAAAGATCACAGAAGCGGGTCAAAAACAAATGGAAGCGTTAAGAGAAGATCTGGTAGAGGGCCTACAAGAAATAAAAAGGGACCTCAATAAAATTGAAGAGAGAGGACACAAATGAGAGGGCCCTACAGGACTTGGCGGAGGACTCGCGCAAAGCGGTCTCCCTCTTGGCGACCCTTGCGGTGGCAACTCACAATCTTGAATTGCGTGCAGAAGATCTGGAGAACAGATCCCGAAGGTCTAATATACGGGTTAAATTCCTGCCAGAAGATGTCCTGGGACAAGACCTGGCCGACACGGTGAAATCAATATTTCAACTCGTAATGGACGCAGATCCAAACCAAGATTTAAAAATGGACAGGGTACACCAGGTGGGCCCAAGGCGCCAAGAGAAGGGGGCGCGCCCAAGAGATGGTCTTGTCGCGTTTCACAGCTTTTCCCAAAAGGAATCCGTCCTTCAGGCAGCCAGGAAAGCGGGTCAGGTAACCCACAAAGGAGTGGATATCCAGCTTTATTAGGATCTGTCTCAAGCCATTCTAAATAGGAGACAGCGCATGGCCCCGGTCGTCTCCCATCTTAGAGAGAAGCAAGTGCGCTACAGGTGGCTCCACCCATTCGCTCTTAGCTTCCTATGGCAGGGGAAGCCACAGAGAATCACGACGTGTGACCAAGGAATGGCTCTATTGGGCCTTGACGATGACCCATCTGAGCCGGGTCCCTCCCCATCCGGGAAGTCGCTTGTGCGTAAACCGTGGGAGTGGACAGCTGTGGGCCAAAAGAAAACAAGGAAGGAGTGTAAGCAACACTGCTGCGTGTCTTTGGCTCATCCCCAAACGCCGGATCAAGAAGACCCTGTCGGCGAGAGGATTCTACCAGCAAGATAGACTGCACGTTTATGCTTTCTGTTTCGACCCTTGGGAGGGCACATAAATTTAGCATTGTCAATGTGCCTTTCACACCACTAATGACATTTGTCTGCACAGATGTGGGATGCAATGGGGGAGTGGTGGGTCTTGGCATCTTGGACCGGGAAGGGGAGTTCCTGCTGAGTTCAAGGGGTAGTCCTAGGACTGTTATTGAGTCCGGCTCTCGTTATGTGGCTGCGAGTGGGGCTGAGAGCCAGCCGGATTCGCCTAGGGGGGGCGGTGGGGGGAAGATCCATGGTCTTAGCTAAGATGGGTACTGGTGTTTCTGCGCAAACTGCACACTTTGGGGAAGCTTCGGCAAAGGGTTCAGTGGGCATGGTGGGGTCATTCATGCCTCAAGATTTCTTGCCTTATGGTTGACCCTGGTATTTTTAAAGTCCTTTCCTTAAATGTGCTCAATTCCCCGGTAAAGAGGAACAGGGTAGAGAGGTTCCTCCACCGGGAACTCCCTCAGGTGGTGGCTATGCAGGAGACGCATGTGCATACCAGGGATGTTCATAGGATAAGATTCCGGGGGTACTCGCGGGTAGTGCAAGCCACACAGGCCAGATAGAAAGGGGGAGTCCTCATAGCCTTGAGAGATGGGTTTGAAATGACCATCGGGAATACACAGAAGGATAGCCAAGGCAGATATCTCGCGGCGATACTCCAGGGGAAGGGGGAAGTCCTCACGGTAGCAATTCTATATGCTCCAAATCATGATCAGGATCCCTTTATACAAGACAGAGTGATCCGCTTAGGGAAATTCGCTAAAGCAAATATCCTCCTTTTAGGGGACTTTAATTTGGCATGGGACCCCGCCAAGGATAGGTTGTCCGCCTTATGGGGCTTACAGAGAGGCCCTTCAGGAGATCTGGTTATGAAAATGGGGGATCTGGCCTTGGTGGACACTTGGCGAGAGCTGTATGGCGATGCTCAGGGATACACATTTTATTCACACGCCCATATATCCCACTCGCGAATAGATTACGCTTGGATTTCTAAAATGCTCTTGGGGAGGGCCCTTTCGCTGGATGTAGGGGCAATTGCCCTGGGTGACCATGCCCCACTCACTATTTCTATAGCCTGGCCAAGGGGGCCCCCAGGTATTTGGAAGTGAAGATACCCGGTTCCACTGTTTAAGGACCCTCTCCTGGTAAAAGATAGAGGAGGGTATTGTAGACATCAGTAACCACAATAACTGGGAGGACACTAGCCCCCAAATCTGGTGGGATGCCCTCAAAGCCACGGTGAGGGGACGTATCATAGCAACCAAGGCCAGGAGGGAATGTGAGCTTAGATTGGAGGAGCTAACTTTCGAGTCCAGGCTTAAGGTGATCATGTCCCATATGGGGAGCAGGATGTCAGCGGCCACTAAAAGGGAATATAGAAATGTTAAAGCTCAGTTGAACCTGATACAAACTAGGGTGGCGGAGCGCAACCTTTTAACTATGAGGCAAATGTTCTACACGGGAGGCAACAAGGCTGATCGGCTGCTGGCCAGGAAGCTGAGGAAAGAGGCTGGGGACAGGACGATCTTGAAAATAAAGGGTCAGACGGGAGTTTTCCACACCAACACATCAGACATCGAAGGGGAATTTTGCAAATTTTATGCTGACCTCTACAGATCTGGGAACCCCTCTGCTGCCGACCAGGCCTCTTACCTTTCCCGGGTACGATGCAGTACGATATCACAGGAAGAGAGGGACGAGCTCGACCGAGAGATTACAACGGATGAGGTGAGGTGGGTGATCAACCACCTACCGCTGGGTAAAGCTCCAGGCCCCGACGGGTTCGGTTCTGAATTTTATAAACTGCATAAGGGAGTTCTGATTCCCATTCTCACCAAACTCTTTAATTGGGTCGGCTCAACAGCTGTTCTCCCCAATTCAATGAACAAAGCCAAAGTTACTCTAATACATAAGAAGGGTAAGGACCCGACAGACTGCGCGTCATATTGCCCAATAGCATTGATGAACGTTGATGCCAAAATTCATACCATGGTCTTGGCCAATCGTCTGGAAGCACTCCTCCCCAAGCTTATACAAAGAGACCAATCCGGTTTTATCAAAGGGAGGCAAACTTCGGATAATGTGCGAAGACTGGCCCACCTGATTGAAAAAGTTCAGAAAAAGAGTGTCCCGACCCTATTCTTGGCGGTGGACGCCGAGAAAGCGTTTGACCGTGTGCAGTGGGGATTCCTGTTCGCGGCTGTGGCCGAGATGGGAATTGGTCCGGGCTTCATTGCAAGGGTGAGGACAGGTTACCGTAACCCAGTTATCCGGCTAACTATAAATGGTCACATATCAGCCCCAATTAGGGTGGGTAGGGGCACCAGGCAGAGTTGTCCGCTCTCCCCACTCCTATATGCCTTACATTTGGAGCCCTTCCTGCAAACAGTCAGATCAACTGAAGACATAGAGGGGATCCCATTTGGAGGGGAGACTCATAAGATAGCGGCCTTTGCAAACAACATGATCTTTGCTCTGATCAAGCCGATCACCTCCCTATCAGCGGTTGCTCGGGAGCTACACAGGTTCGTGCAAGTCGCAGGCCTAAAGATTAACGCCCACAAGTCCGAGGCGTTACCCCTCACCCTATTAGCGAGCGACATCCAAGATCTCAGGAAGGCTTACAACTACAGGTGGGTTAACTCTTCGATAAAGTATCTGGGAGTTTCCCTTACACCGTCATTGAGCGCCTCTATGCAGCGAATTTCCCTCCACTTCTACAGAAGGTGAAATCACAATTGGTTGACTGGGGGCCCCTGGATATTTCATGGTTGGGGAGAATTAATGCCTTAAAAATGACAATCCTGCCCCTTCTCATCTATCACTTAACGGCACTCCCTGTGCGAATCCCGCCGTCTTTCTTTAAGTCCCTACAGAAGATCACCACTAGATTTGTTTGGAATCGGAAGCGCCCGAGACTGGCAGCTGCCCTTATGTTAGCCTCTCCCGCTAGGGGGGGGGATGGGCATGCCGGATTTCAAGGTCTACTGTCTTGCGGCTCAGATTAGAGTCATCAGGGATTGGCAGAGAAACGATAGGGGTAAGGTGTGGCGGCTGATGGATGGAGCGGTGGTGGGTAAGGACTTGGAGGGGGTGCTCTGGGTCCCGAGGCAGGATAGACCTTTGCGAATATACTGTAGTGATATAACCTCAACCACAGGGGCGGCATGGGATCAAGCCATTACTAGAGCCTGCATTACTACCTTCCCCTCGCCGTTTACGCCCATACAAGGGAACCCATAATTCACCCCGGCGCTTGTTAACCCAGCAGAGTTTCTTCCGTGGTTTCACAGAGGCTGTAGGATGATCCGCGATATAATGGAGGGAGGGTGAGATAAAACAATTTGAGCAATGTAAACAGGACTTCAGTATAGGGGAGAAGCTAAGATATTCATATCTCCAGATCAGGCATTGGGTCTCCCAGAGGGAGATGAAGCAGGCAGGCTCTCGTCCCCTCACTGAATTCGAGAAATACTTAGACTGCCTCGGGAGATAGGGGGGTGGTCTCATCGATCTACAGATTGATTAAAGCCCAGGAGCTGGTAAGAGCGGGGAAATATATGCTTCTTTGGGAGCAAGATGTGGGTGTGGCTATTGAGGATCATGAATGGGTGCGATTGTGGTCACAAATTCCGAAACTGGCTAGATCGATTCAAATCCGGGAGATATGACTGAAGCTTTTGACGAGGTGGCACTTAACCCCAGCTAGGTTAAATAAAATAAACCCCAAAGTTCCAAAGTTGTGCTAGAGGGGATGTGGCGCGGAAGACTCCTGGGCTCATTTATGGTGGGATTGCCCCAAAATTGACTTGTTCTGGTCACAGATCCATCATGCCATTGCACAGGGGTTGAGAATTCCCCCGATTAGGAACAGGGGCCTGGCCCTACTAGGCCTGAACGGCATCTTAACATCCCCATCCTCGAGAGTGGACCGCAAGCTCTATATAATAATGGTTATGGCGGCGGCGCTGGTTCTTGCCCCGGGGTGTCCAGTCAATTGGTCGACAGCAAACTGGTCGACTGCAATTTGGTCGACACCATTTGGTCGAATGCCAAATGGTCGAATTTTTTTTTTTTATATATATATATATGTGTTTTGTGGGTTTTCGTGTGGGGGAAAAAAAAAAAAAAAAAAAAGAAAAAAAAGGGGGTGGGGGGGGGGGGAAACAAAAAAAACCAAAAAAGTGGTAAAAAAAAAAAAAAATTTCGACCATTTGGCATTCGACCAAATGGTGTCGACCAGTTGTCCTATCGACCAAATGTTTTCGACCAATTGACTGGTAACCCTTGCCCGGAGGTAGAAGTCGAAGGAGCCTCCACAGGAACATGAGTGGGTGGCTAGGGTGTGGTCTCTGGTTGCAGTGGAGTGGCTCACATACTCCCTTCAAGGCCAACACATGCGGTTCAAACTGGACTGGGAAAATTTGCTAACTTAACTAAAAGCGGGGCCCCGTCGGGCCTGGTGTCCCAAGACTATGGAACTGTTGGGCATTATTTCACCACAGGACGAATCTGATTTGTGATGAGTTGGAACATTTGCATACAGCAAGTTTAAGGGGAGGACCACGTATGTCCATGTTCTCAAATGGCTTCCGTGCTTCTTGGTGAAAAGACTTTAAAATATATACGACCAAGTGTGCAGTTCATATACTCTGAGTTGAACTAGAAAACCTTTTGGATCGGGAGGGAGGGAGGGGAGGGCGGGGACTTGGAAAAGGGAGGGGATTTCTTTTGTGTTATCTGTTTTTCATCTACGTTGTTGTTAGAAAGGTCAATAAAAATGTATGTTTAAAAAAAAAAAAAACACAAAAAACACCAGACATATCCCCACCGCCTCCAATCCAACTTGACAGGGGCCCCAGGAAGAACTGGAAGCTCTGTTGTTGCAGGGTGCCGTGGAAGAGGTACCTTCTGATCAGAGAGGGTCGGGGTGGTATTCCCGGTATTTCCTGGTACCCAAGAAAGGAGGAGGTATCTGTCCCATTCTGGACCTTACAGGCTTGAACAAGTTCCTGAGGAAAGACAAATTCTCGATGGTGACGTTGCGAGAAATTCTCCATGCTCTCGAACTTCCGGACTGGCTGGTGTCAATAGATCTGCAGGGTGCTTATTTCCATGTGCCGATACATCAAAAGCACAGGCAGTTCCTGAGGTTCCTCATAGGGGACAAGCACTATCAGTTCTTACTGCTTCCCTTTGGATTGATCTCCGCTTCAAGGGTCTTAATGACAGTAGGCGCGGCTCACTTCAGGAGATCCAGGGTCCATTTATTTCCGTATCTGGATGATTGGCTGATCTGAGGGATGTCAGCGGGGAGGGTCTTGTCTCATCTAGAGTACACCTGCCTGCTACTGCATAGGCTGGGCTTCTACCTGAACTTGAAGAAGTCCCATGTGACGCCAGTCCAAAGACTCCAGTTCATCAGAGCAGTCCTAGACACCTGGGTTGGGAAGGCCTTCCCTCCCAAAGAGGGAGTCAACAACATAGCACAGATGGTACATTTGTTCTGATATCACGCCACCTTACCAGTGGCTTCCTTCTTCCACCTCTTAGGTCTCATGGCCTCCTGTATTCTTCTAGTGCCAGAGGCCAGGCTGCGCATGAGATCCCTACAGTGGCTACTAAAAGATGGTTGCAATACCTTGGAGCGCTCACGGATCTCCTCTAGGTATCCAGCCAAGGGATCCACAACCTCAGCTGGTGGACTGACCGCAGCAATCTTATGGCAGGGGAGCCCAAGTGGTCACAGGTGAATCTCTTGTGCTCCGGGACCCCCAACCGGCCCCAACCATTAATCAGGACAACTCAACGGTTTGGCAAAGGGAGTCCGTTTAATGGCAAGTACAAAAAACGGGGATTCATGAATATCAGCAATGGTGCGATCTTCCTTCTCGCTTCAACTCCAATGAACTTCATAAAAATCCTAACATTTATACTGAAAACTCACCATCCTTGACGTGTAACACTGAAAAGTTGACATGCAATTCTATTGGTTAGGAAAAGGTAATTTTACTATAGGTACTATATCTGTATATGGTAACGGAGTGAGGGGATTGGGAAAACACTGTCAGGTGGTTATCTAAGCCCTTCCTTCAAAATGACTACTGCAGACGTCACTAAAAGTACAACGTCCCATTGGTTCTACTAACTATAGGACCCCAGATTATTTGGTCCACTGTGATTGGGTTGGCACCAACCCCATGCATACTTTTTCATTTTACTTAGCAGCGTGCAGAATGGTCGGCCAGGTGCAGGGTGCCCCTCAGCTCACCCGGCCTTCCTTCAATCAATCATCAGTTTAGTGGCTATGTGTCAATTATTTAGCTGTGGTTGGCCTCAAGACTGCATCTTCTGCCTAGATATCTTCTCCTGGCTCACAGCCATGCGTAGGTGTGGGGGACCTTGCTCTGCTCGTTCGGCTGGTCACGTGATTCAGACACTTTGGATTTGCCTTTTCCTCAACGATTAGTGTATTTGATTTTATGTTCACCCACCACCTGCCTTTGCCTTCTTATCTTGCCCCTTCAAAGCAGTATATTCTGGTCCTTGCTTCATTTAATTGTAGCTACTGCTCGTTTATTTTGATGGATACGACATTGGTTCTCTAGGCACGAGTTGCCTTTGCTGAGTTTTGTTTCTGCCGCTCAGCTCCTGATTCCGTTGAATGTGAAACCTTTCTCGAATGGTCTTAGTGATTTTTGTTGATTCTGCTTGTAAGAGGATTCAATTCAACACTACAGCTAAGTCAATGCCTAGTCTGGGATACTGAATGGAAACCCTTATTAATATATCCTTATGTCCAGTTCATGCGTTCTGGATGACTACCCCTATATAACACCCCTCCCTTGGAATCCCCCTGACCCCACTGAGCCAAGAAGTAGTTCTGTTTTGCAAGTTTAAAAGGTTTATTTGATAATTTAAACAATAGATCTATATATCACACTTAATAATAAATTAATAATGGAATATCAAACTTAATCTGATATGATAAAGATTAACAACGGAGAATCTGGCACTAGCACACTTGTGAATAGGAACAGAAGAATAAGGTGGTAGAGAATACTTAATCAAAGTTCAGATGGATGTAATGTTGAATGAAATGCAATACAGAAAATACTCAATATAATTTCAACAAAGCAATGTAATCACTTTTCTCTGGCAATCCCCTCCCCCCTTTATGCAATGCAAGGAAATGGAAGGAAAGCACACAGTTCTCAGAAATGCAATCAACTGTAATTCAGTTCACCCCAGCAAGCTTAGACTACAGAAGTTGGAAACACAGGCCCAAAATGCTTTTATATGTGCTGGCAATGAAGTGAAAAATATGCTAAAATGCTTTTAATTCCCTCTAGGAGGTTCAGGGTGAGTGGTATCAAGTTAATATTAGTCCAGGCTCACCCTAGCAATGATTCAGGAATGATTGGCAGGTTAAACAAATTTTTCTTTAACGGAAGGCAAGCAGCAGCAGATTTTTACACGTGGAGAGACTTGCAAATCGTGGCAAAATGTCAAATCGCGGCAGATTTTTCCGAGTGCGCCGGGCGCGATTACAGAGGAACTACAAGGACTATCACTATCGGTTTGGGGTCTTAGGAAAGCCTAGGATCTCAGCTTCCAGATGAACGTTACTGCAAGTCTCTAAGACAAACGGTCGCGGAGATATGAGCGATTAAATAAAGGTAGTTTTTCGGATTTGGAATGTTAAAATTCAAAAAGACAAGTGCAGCTGGCAAATAGAAAATGACAGGTGACAGCTTTGCAAATGACAGGTGATAGTTAGAGTTAGGAGGCAGTTCTACTTAGATTAAAATAACTTGGATTAGATTATTTTAACTAAGAGATTGGTTCTGCACAGTTTTGCTAGGTACTCACACTATATTCTTGAATTAAATGGGCCTCGCCACGGATCTGGTCAGGTTTTAGACTGGACTCTGGTCTCTGCACTTCACAGTGATCTGGGTCAGCTCTCTCTGGTCTGGTCTGGGTCTCTGAAGGTTGATGGAGGTAAAGTATGGATTTTCCCGGCAGAGCTTCCAGCTGCAAATGGATTTGAAGGTCCCTATCTGTCCTGTCTGTCTGCTTTTATCTGTTTTTAAAATGGGTGTGTGTGCAGCATCACTAGGCTCTACCCCTCTCCACTTGTCATTGGCCAAGCTTTCATTTCTCCCCTGATTGGGGGAATGAAATGAAGTGTCATCATGATGTTTTCCATGTCAGTACTGCACAGTTTTGAGGTAGGGCTTGGATGCGTGGATAAAAACATCCCACAAGCCCCCCTCTTGCGATGGCCATTCTGTTTCCTGATGGGACTCGCAAGACCTGGGATGTTTCCTCATCTTCTTCCAATAGATGGCACAGTTCAGCATCTTTTTCTCCATCCGGTACTGATCGATCGGTTCTCCCCGCCGGTCCAGATGGGAATATTGGGCGGTACCCCGGGCCCGTTGCGTCTCTGCTCCCGGTCTCCGGATCGTCCTCCTTGGCCCGTCTCCAGGTTTTCTTTCTCCTAGGACGACAAAGGAAGAGCGGCAATACCTATTCATGGACATTTCTTCCCCACCATTGATATAGTGGGGTGGCATATAAATTTCATCATAACGAAACATTACATTCTTATTTTGAAAAAAAAAGTATAACTAAGAGACAGTTTCATGCAAATCACAATATTTTAGAGACTAGATGTGGTATGTTTTATGGTTGTAACTGAATTAGTCTGAGACAGTACCCGCTAGGATTCCAGAGGATTCCTCCAGTTGTTGCAGAATGTGCCTGGGATGGCAACATTTCAACTGGTTTATGTGGACCCACTTGTCTTCCCCCTCTGCCAAACCGCCTTTGGGGATGCGGATCTTGTAGGCCACAGGGGAGATCTTGTCGATGATCTCAAAGGGTCCCTTCCATGTAGGCAAAAATTTGCGCTGCTTGGCCTGGTTCCTTTGAAAGTTGTATAGATAGACCCGGTCTCCCACCTGATATTCCTTCCTGGAAGTTTTCAGGTCATAATGGGTCTTCATGCTATCAGCCGATCTTTCTAGATTCCGCTGAGCATAAGCAAAAGCATGTTGAAGGTGTTTCCTTAAATTCTCCACATACTCATGAGTTGTGGAGGCATTTATTAGTGTCTGCTCTTGGGTCCTGTAGAGCAAATGCTGAGGAAGCACCATCTTGCGTCCAGTCATCAACTCAAATGGTGACATTTTGGTTGCAGATGAAGGGGTAGATCTGATGGCCATTAGGACCAGAGGTAATCGGATACCCCAACTTGGCCCAGAATCTGCCACAAACTTTTTTAAGATGCTCACAATTGTCCGGTTGTAGTGTTCCACTGCTCCAGAAGAAGCTGGCCTGTAAGCAATATGCACATCTTTGTCATTACTTCACTGGTGAAGTGGCTACCTCTGTCTGACTCAATCCTTTGAGGTAGACCAAAACGGGAAAAGATGTGGTTAATCATCAAGGCAGCTGCCGTTTCTGCCTTGCAGTTTGGGGCTGGGAGACATTCCACCCACTTGGTAAACAAGCATGTCACAGTCAACATGTACTTATTCCCCCTAGCAGAGCGAATCACAGGGCCTACGAAGTCGATTTGTAAATCTGACCATGGCAGTGTCATCCCCCTCTTTTGGAGAGGCGCACGGTGCGTGAGGGATGATGGCTGAAATTGTGCACACACAAGACACCCCTTCAAGTATTGGTCAAGGTCCTGCCCCATGTGTGGCCAGTATGCAACCTCTCTTAAGATTTCCAATGTTGTGTGAAACCCCCTATGACCGGCGGTGGCCGCATCATGGGCGTGACTTAACATCAGGCTTCGGAATGAGGTAGGAACCACCCACTGATCGTGGCCAGCTTTGGATTTCCTTACCAGCAGACCGTCTTGGATTCGGAACATTTTTGGACATTTCATCAACACTCTTAGGTCCTCTTTCCCAGTGTAATCGGTATCCGTCAGGGGAAAGTTCTCAGGGTCCTCAAGGTGTTGGTAAAATTTACCAATTATTGGATCCCCCTTCTGAGCGGTAATCAAATCTACATCAAGGGGTCTCCTTGCTCCATTGTGCAATTGAAAGGTCGTTGTGAGCATTTGTCTGGGACCTAGTGATAGCAGTGACCTGGATTTCCCCCAACAGGGACTCAATCTCAATTAGATCCCCTTGGATGGCCCCGGTTTTGGCCAGCTGATCAGCTAAGTCGTTTCCAGTTTTGTCTGGTCCCTCTACTTTGGAATGACCCTTGATCTTTTTCCAATAGATGGTCATCTCATTCGAGGTGACCAGATCATCAATGTTTTGGATCAACTTCCCATGTTTCAAGGGTTTGTTGTTAGCACATAACATGCCTCTGGTTTTCCAATTAACCAGGTGCTCCACGAACCCGTTCCGTACATAATCCGAATCTGTGATTATGACCAGTTCGTGGAGTTGATGCTGGACAGCAGTGAGGATGGCCTGATGCACAGCCATCAATTCTGCCACCTGACTACTTTGGGGACCAATTTTGTATCCAGCGGAGAGTTCTGGGGACTCATTCACCCATGCATTCCCTACGCCAGCCACCAGTTCTTTCTCCCCGTCGTTGTCAACATGGTAAGAGCATCCATCCACATAGACAGTGGGCATTCCCTCACACTTGTCCTCTTCAAAGACTTTGTGTGGGGAATTAAGGTATGCCTCCATGTTGTCCTTGATTTTTAGACTTTCGTCCTCGAGACAGTTTTCTCTGGCACAATCATGCAAGTCAGCCAGACCTTGCGCGAGGGGACTCTTCTTGTTTTGACCATATCGGACCTCCACAGGAAAGCCTTGCATTGACAGAATCCAGGAAGTAATTCGGGAATTACTCACATTTCCGGCCCGGATTCTATCACTTTGGAGATATTGCAGAGGCTGGTGTGGAGTCTCCACTATGATGTGTTCCCCCTGGATAAACGGGCGGTAATTCTTCAATGCCCACACCGTTGCCAGGAGTGCCTTCTCACAATCGTTGAATTTTTCCTCCACAGAGGATAAAGTTTTGCTCGCATAGGAGATTACTTTATTGACCTTGTCATGCTTTTGGTATAATACTGCCGTCAAGCACGTATTAGAGAACCCCGTCTCCAGGAAGAACTCCTTGTTTCTGACAGGGTAAGCTAGGCAAGGCGCTTGAGAGGCTTCTTTTGAGTTGTTTTACTGCCTCGGATTGTTCTGGACCCCATTCCCACTTGACCCCCCCCCTTCAGGAGATGAATCAGGGGTCTGGTGATCTCTGCGTAGCCCTCAATGAACTTTCTGCTGTAATTAGTCAGTCCAAGGAGGCTCCTTAGTTCCCGCAGAGTTGTGGGGTCTTTCAGTTTCTGAAGTGCTTCCACTTTCTTTTCCTGGGGACAGAGGCCCTGAGCAGTAATCTCATGCCCCAAGAAATTAACACGGGTTCTACACCACTGTGCTTTCTGAAAGGAAAGTTTTGCTCCGGCGGCCCTCAACTGGGTCAGAACATAACGGATCTCCGCTATGTGTTCCTCCACAGATGAACTTTTGATGAGGACATCATCTACATAAGCCAGGTTACCCCTCGCACCCAGGTTGGGCATGGCCTTATGTAGGAAAATATTGAACTCATTACCGGAGTTAAGGTATCCGAAGGGAGTCCGGTTCCATGTATACTGCTGGCCCCCAAAGGTAAAAGCCAGCTTGTATTGGTCCTCCCTACTGACAGGCACGGTCCAGTATCCATTGGTCAGGTCTATTGCAGTGAATACCTGTGACCCCTGGATCTGGGCCAGCCCTTGGTCAATGTAGGGCAGAGGCCATCGGGAAGTATGGACCCGTTTGTTGAGCTCCCTGAGGTCGGCGCAGAGTCTCCACTGGCCGTTTGGCTTCAATATTCCCAGCACCGGATTATTGAAGGTGCTGTGAACTGGACGGATTATTCCCCGGGACTCAAGGTTCTTAATTATTTCAGTAAGGGACTCCATTGATGCGAGAGGCAAGCGATATTGCTTCACAAACACAGGAGTCATGCCAGGGTCCGTGGGGATTGTTGTTGTGTGGATGTCAGTGCGACCACAGTCATATGAATCTACCGCAAAGAGATCTTGGAAATCCAAGAAAACTTGTTTCAACTTTTGCTTTTGTTCCAGAGTCACGCAGGCATCAGCTAGGTTGACTCTCTCTTCCACCATCTGCCTGAAGCCTGGAAAGACTTCTGGTTTGGCTATTTCAGCGGCCTCCTCCAGCTGGGTGGAGAAGTCCCTGGTCAGAGAGCTGATTTGGACTGGAGGCTTCAGGTGGGAAAGGCAGCCCTCATGGACCTGAAAAATCACCTCATCCCTCCTGAAGTCACAAGTCACATCTTCCTTACCATAAGGGCAAGAAGTGTACACCAGGAAGTTCCCCCCGTGCCGGGTAAAAATCCTGTCTGGTGTTGTATTGTCATCACTGTCACTGTCAAAGCAGTCCTTGGGGATTGGCCCTAACAGTTCATTACCTAAATCTATGGAAAAATGTCGGTCATCCACCGCCATTCCAATAATGGTGCCTGCGGCTAGAGTAATACTCTTTAAGTCGCTGTTATCCACCTCTATTAGAATGGTGTCATGTTCTATGTTGACTTATGGAGTTGGGTTTACCCCTAACCCTTGCTGTTGGAGAGAAGCATTTAGATGTATGTAAGCATCAAGGTTTTGCAAATATTGTCCTCTTTTAACTTTCACTTCCAGGGAGAATTGTCGGGTCCTTTCTGGGATGGTGACTTCCTCTTTGATCTGAATTTCAACGGCATAAGGTAGCAATTGAGCTGACCTAAATGCTTTTTCTGGATCATCAAAGCCCATGGGATTATCCGCTAATCGGGACCAAGCTTTGAAGTTTATTAGGTCCAAACTAATGGCAAAGAGATTGAGAATGTCACTGCCTAAGTAAAAGGCGGCAGGGACGTCTCGCACAACCCAACAATTGTGGACTATGCTCTTGTTGCCAATGGAGATTTTGAGCATACACCTGCTTGGCAGGAGATGTTTGGAATTAGGCGCTTCCAGGTCCATTTCCCATTTGTCTATCAGTTTGAATGTGGGAATGGCTGGATCTTTTGGGAGTTGGCGGAACATGGCTTCGCTGATGAAGCTCTTACCGTTGTTCACACACACTCGAGCGAGAACAGAGTCCTTCCCATCATTTAATTGGACAGGGATGAACAACTGCTCTCCAATTTGCTGAATATCAGCCAGGCTCTGAGCTGATTTCACATCTTTCTGGACTATAGGAGTGGGAGTTTCTGATTGTGGATTAGTAAAGAATCTCAGAGTGTTTCCTTCCAGCGTGGAGTACCACTTTAGACTGGAAGGAAGGTTGATTTTCAGAAATAGAGAGGACCCTCCATCACCAGTCGGTTGTCCTGCTGCTATTACTGTCACGTCTGGAGTTTGGTTGTTCTGGAAGTGAAATTCTACTTGGTCAGGTTTTTGTTCAACCATGTGGCATGTGCCATTTAAACTAACATGGCTAACACTCTGTTTTAATTTTATTGGTCGGCTAGTCTGGGTCCAGAGGACCTTGTTTACGCAATCTATTAAGGGTGACAACCTCCTCAGGAGGTCATTCCCCAGTAAACAAGGGGTGCCCTCTGGAGTCACAACTAGGACCGGGTGTTTCAACTTGTGTCGCCCAATTTTAATGTCCAAGTCTGCCGTCCCCTCGACGGGAATTTCCTTCCCGTCAAAGTTCTGGAGTTGTCCAGGAAGTAAGGTGAGAGGAATTTGGTAATTCCCTCCCCTTCCTGCATTCAGTTCGTCAAAGGCCCTCCTGGACAGAAGGGTAGCTTGAGATCCAGTGTCCACCAGCGCTGAAATCGTACCCTGCCCCTGTACTTGTACCGGGGCATAGTATCTTCCCTCCTTCTCCTCAAGGGGGCACAGATAATGTACATTTTTGGACAACTGGTGGGCTAACTTTCTGGTTTTGGATATCGCTAGCGAAGAGATTTGGGCAGAATTCTGTGGAGAGCCTTGGGAATCTGAAAGAAAAAGTTGGCAACTGGAGATCAGAGCCATTGTGGGTTCCCCTGGCTCCGGTTCCGGGCTGCCCCCCCTTTTTGGAGGCAGTCACCAGGATGGGTTTGAACCAGGGGATTTTCTTGCTGTTGGTTCTGGGATGAGATGGTGGGCGGCGGTAGCTCAGTCTCCACATCTCCCCAGTCTGGATATGCATCCCTAGGGACCCATTTTTCTTTGGGAGGAGTTGCCCCATCTCTGAAGGAGAAGATCCTTTTCCCAGGATCCTCTGAGGATCCCTCTCCCTCAAATTGGAAGATCTGTACCTCCTCCTCAAACTGAGTCTGTTTGGGTCTTTTGTTTCTCCTACCACCCCTCTGCTCCTTAGGAGGCAGACTTTCAGGGGCAGGAGATTTTGTTTCCGGTTCCTGGGTTTCCAGGGGCTGTTTACAAGTGAGGAAGGAAGCTTCCTCCAAGGCTTTACACCCCCCTTCCCTTTGTGCCTCCTCCCTGGGAACCGGTGAGTTATCGGGGTGCTGCCCCGTCATTGTTCTGGAGCACCAGGTCCAGAGTTGGGTGCGTGCTGCGCCGGCATGCCGATCTGAGGGTTCTGCTGAGCCCTCAGTATGTGACCCAGATCCCGCGCCATGTTTTGAACCTGGCGCTCTAACTGGGAAACCCGCTCAGGCTGATACGGGGCCCTGTTTTCTCCCCTGGGCTGATCCCGGGAAGGGTAGCTATCCCTTCTCTGGTAGTACCCCGGGTTGGGAAGATTTGGGTACCCCTCCACCCTTGGCCTCCCCTCTCCCGGATTCGGTTGTCTGGGCTCAGGGAATTGGGGAAAGAAGGGTGGAGGATTTTGGGGCTGGAAATTGGGTCGATACCTGGGGAAGAAGTTCTGCCCAGGATTTGGAGAATTTCTGCCCTCCGGTGGGAAGTTAGGAGGGAAGTTCCCTGGGTTAGGTGCTTGGCTGGATCCCCCCCCTTGGGCTAGAGGAGTCCACACATAACCCAGGATGGGTCGATTTCCCTTGTAACGGGGACTTACATAATCAGGAGAGCGAGGGACCCCATTTGTGGGGCTGCCTCCCTGGCCCCCTGTCTGTGCCTGGCCCGAGGACCTTCTGGGCCTAGCATTATTAGGTGCAGGTAGGTTTTTAGGCCCCCCCATCTCCAACTCTAAAACGGGTTGACCTTTACCTCTGCCACCTTGGCAGCAGCAGGGGTGCTGCTGCTTTGGGGTTTTTCTGGGCATTACTTTTGCTATCTACAGGTTTCTGCACCTCATAGATCCGGGTAGCCTGTTCAATGACCCAGTCTAAAGATCTTTTCTCGTGAAAATCCCTCACGAGCTGGGTCATTATGTATTTGGGCAAGGCATAAAAAAATGTATTAATGAATTCTCTACTGTCTGTGCGCACCCTTCTGGTGGTCTGCGCAAAAGCACGTTTCAGTTCTTGCACAAATTCTTGTGGGGCCTGATCCTCCCCACATTGCAAATTGTAGGCTGCCTTGCGAGCCTCTTGAGGATTTCTGTGAACAGAAAAATGTTTCAAGATGGCCGCCTTATAGGTGGACCATCTTAAATGATTTTGGTCCTCCAGCCCCGCAAAGAAACTGGAGTATTCCGGGGAGAAGGTCCACTTTACATATTGAATACAGCTTTGGCTGTCCTTCAAATGGAAAGTCTCCATCATTTGCTCAAACAACTCTAAGTGCTCCCAAACAGAATACTTGGCGTTCTTATGATAAGGCGTGATGACACTCCTGATTGCCTTAATCTGTTTCAATGGGTCCTTAATCAAGGCCCTTTTTGCCTTATTGGCCTTTTTGGTTCGGGTAACCCTTGTCCATTCATCTTCTGACTCAGAGTCACTGCTCCCAGAGGTTCCCGTCTGTTCTTCCAGGTTTTCCCGGATTCTGCGAGCCTGGGAATGGCTGGCAGAATGTGGGGACCTGGTCTCCTGTGTCCTGTACCGCTCAGAGGAGTCTTCAGATCCCTCCTTGCTGCCAGGATTTGATGGGTACCCCCCCCACTGACCTAACTGGGCAGAGGTTTTCAGGATGCCCTTAATGGGCCTACTCTCCTGGGGTTCCCCATCAAATTGTACTGTGCTCGGGTGCCCATACCCGGATGCCCGCCCCTCCATTCCTGGGTGGTACTGGCCTATGAGCCCCATGCTTCTGGCTGGATAGTAATCTGCCATCCCTGTGGCCCTGTGCTCATGTGCGCCAGGGGACATGGGGGTGGCAGAGTCCAGGGACTGAGAGAAATAAAGGCCTCTGGTACTAGGGCTCCTGGGGTTATGCTCAGGAGTTTCTCTTTCCCAGCGAACCTCATCTCTATCCGCCCCTGCTCCCTGTTGCAATGCAAGAGCCTGCGCCTTCAGTTCCTCAGTTAAGGCCTTACTAGACTCCATCAGTCTCTCCTGCATCGCTACCTGTTGTTGGAGCCTATCATTGTGCTGGCAGAGAGCCTCATTCTCTCTCTGCGTTTCCTGATTGGTCCTGGAGCACTGGGCCAGTCTTTGCTGCAGGAGGGTTACCTCCTGAGCTGTGTCCCTATTGGCCTGCTCCTTTCTTGCCAGAGCATCCTCCACCTTCCTGGTGTGCTCTAACAAGTTCTGGTGTTCTTTATGGAGGTCACCCAGTCCCTGGTGGGCCAGGTGATTTTCTTCCATTTTCCTTTTTAAGTGGCAGACTTCCTGGCCTAAGGTATCCCTTTCCTGACTAAGAGCCTGCATCTGTGCCGCCAGGTCGTCCCTTTGCCTTTGGAAGGCACCAGCTTTCTGGCGCTCCTGGTCAAATTCTGCCTGGGTATCCAGGTCTTTCAAAATCAGTTTATTGCTCTCTGCCTTCTCCCTATCTAGGTGGCTTTGCAGGGTGACTACCTGCTCAGCACATGCCCTATTGAAGTCTAACTGTTGCTCCAGCTTTTTCTGGCTCTGCAGTAGGGAGTCCAAACCTTCTTGGTACTCCTTCTGCAAGGCCAGAAATCTGGTATCCTGGTCAGCCTTTTCCTGTTGCAGGATGTCCATATCCCTCTTTATTTTAATGATGTGCTGTCTACTCTCATTTTCTGACTCCTGGCTCCCCTGCAGCCTCTGCTCAGAAGAGACCAGGTCAGATTGGACCTTCTCTAATGCCATCTGTCGCTTATTCGCCAGATCTTGGCTTTCAGTACATTTATCCTGCATGTCTCCCATATATAGGTACAGGTATGCCGCTATCCTAACCATCTTGTCTTGTTCATCCTTAGCTTTAGGAGCCATGTATAGTCCACTCAGGGCCACATGTAAGGGACCCTGATCTCTCCATATATCTGACCCTGTTTCCGTGACCTGTTGCGTGATGGCCTGCAACCAGACCATCTGGTCCTGGTGAGTCCACTCACCTCTCACAAATAACTTATGTAAGAAGTGCTCTCTGGCTATTTTCATGTCTACTAAGGTCGTCATTCTAGAGATTGGTCTCTGTCCTGACTTACAGAAATTAGTATTTTATTTTTGCAAAACAGACCTTTTTCTTAGAGCGTTCCTTTGAGAAGTGCTTTACAGCGTAACACAGCGTGGTGATCTGACCGGATTTGTGTATCTGGTCAGCTGGCACGCTGTATTAATCTGCACAAGTGATAGATCTAACCCAAACGTCCGGCACGAGCCCCCAATTTGTAAGAGGATTCAATTCAACACTACAGCTAAGTCAATGCCTAGTCTGGGATACTGAATGGAAACCCTTATTAATATATCTTTATGTCCAGTTCATGCGTTCTGGATGACTACCCCTATATAACACCCCTCCCTTGGAATCCCCCTGACCCCACTGAGCCAAGAAGTAGTTCTGTTTTGCAAGTTTAAAAGGTTTATTTGATAATTTAAACAATAGATCTACATATCACACTTTATAATAAATTAATAATGGAATGTCACACTTAATCTGATATGATAAAGATTAACAACGGAGAATCTGGCACTAGCACACTTGTGAATAGGAACAGAAGAATAAGGTGGTAGAGAATACTTAAAGTTCAGATGGATGTAATGTTGAATGAAATGCAATACAGAAAATACTCAATATAATTTCAACAAAGCAATGTAATCACTTTTCTCTGGCAATCCCCTCCCCCCTTTATGCAATGCAAGGAAATGGAAGGAAAGCACAAAGTTCTCAGAAATGCAATCAACTGTAATTCAGTTCACCCCAGCAAGCTTAGACTACAGAAGTTGGAAACACAGGCCCAAAATGCTTTTATATGTGCTGGCAATGAAGTGAAAAATATGCTAAAATGCTTTTAATTCCCTCTAGGAGGTTCAGGGTGAGTGGTATCAAGTTAATATTAGTCCAGGCTCACCCTAGCAATGATTCAGGAATGATTGGCAGGTTAAACAAATTTTTCTTTAACGGAAGGCAAGCAGCAGCAGATTTTTACACGTGGAGAGACTTGCAAATCGCGGCAAAATGTCAAATCGCGGCAGATTTTTCCGAGTGCGCCGGGCGCGATTACAGAGGAACTACAAGGACTATCACTATCGGTTTGGGGTCTTAGGAAAGCCTAGGATCTCAGCTTCCAGATGAAAGTTACTGCAAGTCTCTAAGACAAACGGTCGCGGAGATATGAGCGATTAAATAAAGGTAGTTTTTCGGATTTGGAATGTTAAAATTCAAAAAGACAAGTGCAGCTGGCAAATAGAAAATGACAGGTGACAGCTTTGCAAATGACAGGTGACAGTTAGGAGGCAGTTCTACTTAGATTAAAATAGCTTGTATTAGATTATTTTAACTAAGAGATTGGTTCTGCACAGTTTTGCTAGGTACTCACACTATATTCTTGAATTAAATGGGCCTTGCCACGGATCTGGTCAGGTTTTAGACTGGACTCTGGTCTCTGCACTTCACAGTGATCTGGGTCAGCTCTCTCTGGTCTGGTCTGGGTCTCTGAAGGTTGATGGAGGTAAAGTATGGATTTTCCCGGCAGCGCTTCCAGCTGCAAATGGATTTGAAGGTCCCTATCTGTCCTGTCTGTCTGCTTTTATCTGTTTTTAAAATGGGTGTGTGTGCAGCATCACTAGGCTCTACCCCTCTCCACTTGTCATTGGCCAAGCTTTCATTTCTCCCCTGATTGGGGGAATGAAATGAAGTGTCATCATGATGTTTTCCATGTCAGTTCTGCACAGTTTTGAGGTAGGGCTTGGATGCGTGGATAAAAACATCCCACATGCTTTTGTGCAAAGTGGAAGTATAATTCATATAAAGTGCTCTATTTGGGATAGATATGTATATGGCGCACTATCCCTCTACTAAGCATAGCAAGCCACACAATTCTCTTAGCTTTTTGTGGTTCCAAGCATATTTACACATGTAAACTGGTCAAATATCTTTGCCATGCTTACAGCTTAAACTTCTTTCATTTGACATCACCTTCACGATATCCTTGTTCGTGGCGTTTCGTCTTTGTCATTCTCTGGTCGTCATTTCTTCTACATGTGAGTCAGGTTTAGGTGCTTGTGACGTCACCATTCGTCTTCCATTAAGACCTTTTTGGTTTCTTCAGGGACTGTACTCTGGCGATCTTCGGTTCGTCTCATTTGTTGATATGGCTTTCTCAATGGGTACATTACTGTCCATAGTTTCCTCGGTACTGGTACTTCAATACGCATTGTTCTTCTGATAGGTACTGGACAGAGCCCCATCGCGGCACTCTGCTGGTTTATTTGCTGATCATACGTCACATATCCTGGTGTGAACGTTCCTGGTACTTCAAAATGGACATTGGAGTGCGGGCTGCATTTGGGACCTCCTCTACACTCTGAAGGGTTGGGGCGCTCACTGCAGGGATTTGCAGGTGAGGGGCCTTTGGTCAGTGACGGAAGCCAGGTGGCACATCAACAGGCTGGAGTTGTGAACCATCAGGCTAGCCCTGAGGGCTTTCGCTCCGTCCCTCAAGGGGGAAACGTGCTGATCCTAATGGACAACACAGTGGCCATCCACTACCTGAACAAGCAGTGTAGAGTGCACTCCCTCCCCCTTTGCAGAGACGCGATGCAGCTGTGTTTCTGGTTGATGGAGAATCAAGTCTTGGTCTCAGCAGTTCATCTGGTGGGGACAGAGGGCGGGCTTGGTGGATGCTCTGAGCAGGCAGATCACCATCTCACATGAGTGGGAAGTGTGCCAGGAAGTCCTGGAGGAGGTCTTCTCTCTCTGGGGTACCCCAGCACTGGATCTGTTTGCCACAGAGTCCAATAGGAAGTGTAGATAGTTTTGCTGAAGGGAATTCCCAGCAAACGCTGCACCGGGGGACGCTTTCCTGGTGGATTGGACCTTCTCTCTCCACTACACTTGGGCCCCGATTCCCATCATCCCATGTGTTCTCAGGAGGTTGAAGAGGTTTTGAGTGACCATGATCTTGATCGCCCCGGGCTGGGCGAGGAGAACATGGTACTCCGATCTCTTGTATCTGACCATCTGCCCGCCTCACTAGTTGCCTCGGCGCCCAAATCTCCTGACTCAGTCAGAAGGCTGAGTACTCCACCCGAACCTTCAGGTTACCACAGTCAAATCATTTTTGCCGGTCTTGTCTGTGCTGAAAAGGTCCCTGGATCAAGGTTCCTTCTTTACGATCCTGGTTATGGCCCAATTCCTGATGGACCTCGTGAACAAGTTTCCACCAACTTCCTTTGTTGTCCCTGATTGGGATTTAAATCTAGTTCTGACATTCTTGATGGCAGCTCCGTTTGAGCCCATGCATTCCAGTTCTTTGAGACTGTTTTAGTTGAAAACTGCCTTTTTGGTTGCAATCATATCAGCCATCAGCGTTAGTGAGTTGCAGGCATTGTGTTGCTCTCCCTGTTCCTACATTTGTTTTCGGGAAAAGGTTTCATTTAACCCCTTAAGTGCCAAGGACGAGGTATCTCGTCCTTGGAATTCCCTCCAGGGTGCCAAGGACGAGATAGCTCGTCCTTTTTGGCACTCTGTTTTGAGCGATCCCTGCAAGGCAGGGATCGCTCAAAACAGTAATCCAACCCATGGGCTATGTGAGGGGGAGGTCCTCTCTCACTGACAGGGGGCTGGATTACCTTCAGTTTCACATCGGCATGCGTAAAGCACGCGGACGTGAAAGTGAAAGTCATTTTCACCGCAGCAGCCATTTCAGGCTGCTGCGATGAAAATGCAAGGTGAGTGTTCACCTTTCTCCCCCTCGATCTCCGGCTGTATTTCAAGCCGGAGATCGAGGAAGGTGTCGTTGGAAAGGGGAGATTCTACCCTTTCCAACGCACCTTGTGTGAAAGCATTGCTGGGTGCAGAGAGGACGCAGAGTGCTCGATCCGCGCCCAGCAATGTCCACTAGACACCAGGGATGTCTTTGAATGCGGGGGGGGGAGATGGGGGCTGCTTACAGTAAGCAGCCCTCTCCCCCCTGGCCCCCAAAGCATGGGGGCACATATGTGCACAACCCTGTGGGCAGATGGCTGATCATCTGCCCCCAGGGAAGGGGGCAAAAAGAAAAGAAAATGAAATGGGGTCGGGGGGCTCGGGATTTTTTTTGCCTCCCACACCAAGTGGAAAGGGGGGCCACCCCTTGTAGCCCTCCCTGGGAGCAGATTGCTGCCCCAGGCAGGAGTACATGAGGTGGTCCCCATTCAATTGGAGGGGCTGGGGGTCCCACCAGGAAAAAGTGTGCAGGCCCCCCAGGTTAGGGCCCCCTGGGGGCAGATGGCTGATTATCTGCCCCCAGGGAAGGGGGCAAAAAGAAATGAAAATAAAAAATGGAAAAAAAACAAAAGGGAGATTTGGGTGTGAGTGGGGCGGGGACACCAGGGATTTATTTAATGGAAAAGGGGGGTGGCCCTCTCCCCGTCACCCCAAGGGGAAATGGGGGCACCCCTTTTAGCCCTCCCTGGGGGCAGACATCTGCTCCTATGAAGGGGCATCTGCCCAAGGGAGGGCTGCATGAGATGCCCCCCCTGCATTTGGTCTGGGGGGAGAGGGTCACCCCCCATTACATTAGAAAATTACCTGGCTGTTTAGGGTGCCCCTCAGCCGGCCCTAAAGTGTAGTGTACCATTTTCAAATTTTTGTTTTCTTTACCAAACTTGCCTTGGCGCAGAGGGGCACATTGGTATGCCAATCTGGCCCCAGGGTGCCAGCACCTTACTGCCCCGCCCACTGGGGAGGCCTGTCCCACAATTTCTGGTGGCCCTCTCCCCCCGCACCCCAAATGGCACCCCAGGGCCAGATTGGCACACCAATGTGCCCCTCTGTGCCAAGGGGAGTTGGGTTACCAAAGGAAAAAAGTGAAAATGGTGGAACACATTTTAGGGGGGGCTGTGGGGCACCCCAAAGGGACAGGGAATTTTCTAATGGGATGGGGCGTTGACCCCCCCCACCCGCAACGGAGTGGGTGCCATGTCATGCAGCCCTCCCTGGACCATATATCTGCTCCTAGGAAGGGACACCTGATCCCAGGGAGGAGGGCAGGATATCCCCCCTCTTACCTGCCCCCAGGGAGGGCTACATGAGATGCGTCGCCCCTCCAATTGGGGTGGGGGTGGAGAGGTGCACCCCCCCTTCACATTAGAAAATTCCCTAGCGGTGTAGGGGGCCCCTCAGCCCCCGCTAAAGGGCAGCCTGCCATTTTGAATTATTTTCTTTGTTTACTAAACTTGTCTTGGCGCAGAGGGGCACATTGGTGTGCCAATCTGGCCCCGGGGTGCCCAAACCTTACTGCTCCACCCACTGGGGGGCCTGTCCCAGAATTTTGGGGGGCCCTCTCCACCCCGCCCCAAATGGAGGGGGGTGTACCTCACACTGCCGTTTGTAGGACGCCCAGGGAGGCCTGCATGAGGTGCCCCCGCCACCCATTTGGGGTGAGGGGTGAGGGGGCCTCCAAAAATTGTGGGACAGGCCCCCCAGTGGGTGGGGCAGTAAGGGTTGGGTACCCCGGGCCCACATTGGCACACCAATTTGCCCCTCTGCGCCAATGGGAGTTGGGTTACCAAAGGAAAAAAGTGAACATGTTGGAACGCATTTTAGGGGGACTGTGGGGCACTCCAAAGGGACAGGGAATTTTCAAATGGGATGGGGCATTGTAAACCCGCAATGAAGTGGGTGCAATGTCGCAGCCCTCCCTGGGACCAGATATCAGCCGAGGGAGGAGTGCAGGGCATCCCCCCCCCTTATCTGCCCCCAGGGAGGGCTACATGAGATGCGCCGCCCCTCCAGTTGGGGTGGGGGTGGAGAGGTGCACCCCCCTTCACATTAGAAAATTCCCCAGTGGTGTAGGGTGCCCCTCAGCCCCTGCTAAATGGCAGCCTGAATTATTTTCTTTGTTTACCAAACTTGCCTTGGCGCAGAGAGGCACATTGGTGTGCCAATCTGGCCCCGGGTGCCCAAACCTTACTGCCCCACCCACTGGGGGGGGCCTGTCCCACAACAAAATAGGTGGCAGGGGTACCTCATGTAGGCCTCCCTGGAGGCAGATATCTACCCGTATGAAGGGGCAAATGAGTTTTCATTGGGGGGGGGGGGGTGAAGTTAAGTAGACCACCAGTGATGGCTTGCAAGGGGTGGGGCATGCTTGAAAATTATTAGTTTTTGCTGGTGTGACCGTAGGTAACACTTGTTTTTTGTTTTGTTTACTGCTTTTTCTACGTGAGCCGCTGCAACGTTATGTGAGTACTGTTTTTTATTATTCTATGGTTAGGGCCCATTGTCAGTGGGGTGGGTGAGACTGGGGCTGGATTGTTGCTGGTGTGGGTGGGAATGGGCCGTCTGGGCAGATATGTTGGTGGGCTGGGACACAATAGTAGGGGCAGGCCACAAATTGCCCCCCATGCCAGCAGAACATTAGTGTTTCCCTGGGAGCGGATCCCTCCCATGTGGGTTGTCCGTCTGCAAGCACAGGCTCCACCTCTGGCTGTACTACGTTACAGATGTCACCTCCGGGGAGGAATGGGATCCTGCCGGGGCTTCCTGGAGCTGCTGTTGTGCTTAGGGGACGGTACACCCACATGGTACATGGATGTCCAAGGCCTGGGACATCACCTCCAAACGTCCTGAAGTTGCAGCTGGCTGCTTTACAGGTTTTCCCTTTGGGGCGGTATTGACACACTGCCGAGACTCCCTGGTGGGGAGAACCTGTAATGCAGGGCAGCCAGGGCTGCAGCAAAGTCGGCGGTAATATCCCTGGCCTTGGGCACCCTTCTCCCATGTGGGTCTTTGCTGGGGGTTCTGGGTAATAAATTCTGGGCTGATTTGCGTAAGTCAGACCTCTAGACCTCTGTGGATTCCCACCGGTGTCCTCTTTTGGGAAATGCATGGGGTTCCCTGTTTTCCTTGCTGGCTTCGACACCCTAGGCCCAAATCTGTAGGTTGCCCACATGAACAAAATGTGCTGTGCCGAAAGGCTAGGGGTTAGCAGTGGGTTACCCTTTTCCTTTTGCGCCCACGGTAGGTGCACCCACACATGTGAGGTACCGTTTTCATCGGGACACATGTGGGGACGCGGGAAGGTAGGCCAT
The DNA here is from genome assembly GCF_040938575.1 of Ambystoma mexicanum. Classification (NCBI taxonomy): domain Eukaryota; kingdom Metazoa; phylum Chordata; class Amphibia; order Caudata; family Ambystomatidae; genus Ambystoma; species Ambystoma mexicanum. Next base: position 412,877,487 of record NC_090927.1, read on the forward strand.
GTGTTGTTGGTGGTGTGTTTCGGTGGGTGGCCAGAGCGAAATGTCTGAGAATGTCTTCATTTCCAACCAATTTCAGAGACAGTTCCCTGTGTCCACTCACTGAAACACGCCCCAAAAGACTTATTGATCAAGCAAAAAAAAAAAGCCTGGTTCACGGACAGAGATATTTTACTTTCGCCCAACATGAACCAGTCCAAGAACCTTGATAAAGACAGGTTTACTTGCGTTATTACACACGGACCACAGACTTTTCAAATGAAAAAACTTATTTCAAAATATTGGACAATTGCAAAACTTAGTCTTCCTAACACTCCAGCACCAAGGTTTGCTTACAAAAGAGCTAAAAATATTAAAGACAAACTTGTACATTCCAATTTTTGCAAACCTGCCCAAGATTGGGACTCTCGGACCTAAGAACTACGGTTGGCCACTTTCCCTGTGGCTCCTGTTCTGTTTGCCGCTTCACTCCAAAAATTGAAAGACTTTCTAATAGATACATAAACCTGGACTCTCACACATTGTGAAAGCAAACAGGTTATTTACTGCATTTAATGCCCGTGTGGCCTTCGTTATGTAGGCCTCACTGCTCGCCCTGTATTAGGATTTCTGAACATCGTTCTTGCATTAGGTGCAAAACAGTATCTGCACCTTTAGTCAACCATTTTCTAGAAGCCCACCACACTGCAGATGACATCAAGTGACAACCAGTGTTGGTTCTAGATACAGTAAGAGATTCAATCAACACGGAGTTTACACCAAAAAAGAGGCCAGATGGATCTATAGATCTGAGTATTGTCTACACATACTAATGGCCTGAATGAGGAGTTTTTACCTCCGATATAAAACCCCAGGCAGTTTACCTTTGCAACCATAAATTATTATAACATAGGAGTATATCATCTCTCCCCCCATTTTTTTGTATTATTAACAATTGTTTCAGGACAAGATGACCCAGGAACAATTTCCGTTGCACCTTTGTCAATGTGATATATATATATTTTTTTATTTGTCTTTAATATTTTCCAGATATCAACATCCATCAAACATTGTAACAACTCCCCCCCCCCCCCCCCAACTCCCCTCCCCCCCCCGGGGACACACATGCTTAGATTCGGGGATTACATTATGCAGTAAAAATGTCCGAGACTTTGATGTTGTGTGGGCACCATTGTTCCATAAAGTCTGACTGAAGATACTCTAGGACTCCTCCCCATTCCTTTGCAAACCTGTCCCTCGTTCCTTGGATTGTGTGTGAGACTTTTTCCATTGCCAGCTGCGCCCAAACTTTTTGAAGCCACGTGAAAATCAGAGGGGTGTCTTTCTTTTTCCAATTCTGGGCAATTGTTGTCCATGCCGCAATGAGAAGTCCCATAAAGCTTCTCCATTGTGCTTTTTTGTATCTTCTTGCTGTGCCATCTCTTATTCCACACAACTAGACACCCTCCCCCAATTGTCCCACGTCTTGAAATATTTTGCCCATTTCTCCCTTAATTTCTTCCTAGAACGGCACTATTACTTTGCAGGCCCACCAGGTGTGTTTCCACGCCCCCACCTCTCCACATTCCCTCCAGCATAGGTTTGACGTTTCTGGGAACATTATGTGAAGTCTCTCAGGGGTGTAGTGCCACTGTGTCACAATTTTAATCCACATTTCTCTAATTTGTGCTGATCTGGCCATTTTGGGGATCAGAGTCCAGAGGTCCTCCCATTGTTTTCTTGTCGGTTCCTCCTCCAGAGTTCTACTCCATTTGGTCATGCATGACCACTTAATTTCTTCATCCTGTGTATTTATAAAGGAATATAGTGTCGATACCCATTTCTTTGCCCCCGAGTTGGTTGTGACGTATTTCTCAAACGGAGTGAGAGTTCTCGTTGCTGCCTTTGCAATGTCCGGGGATTTTAACCAGTGTTTGAGTTGTTCATGTCTATATTTATCCCGTGAGGAGAGTGATGAGTATGGGAGGCATGATTCGTATGATCTAATTTCATTGTTAATGAACATTTCCCCAATTTTCGTTAATCCCGCCTCCTCCCAGCTTTCATATGCCCCCTGCTCCATCCCCGGTGGGAACTGCAGATTCCTACATATGGGGGTAAAAGGGCCAAGTGTGGTGGTCATAACACCCTTTCGTGTTTGGATGTCCCACGCCTCCATCGTTGTTTTCATTATTTCGCTAATCCCAATGTTGGGGTGTCTGTGTTGTTTCTGTATCCAGAGTAGTTCCACTAGCGGGGTTCTTGCTACTGCCCTGTCTTGTGCTGCCCAGATCGGTTGTGGGTCGTCGCCCAGCCATTCCCGTAGCACTTTTAATTGGGCAGCTTGGTAGTATTTCTGGAAGTGAGGGAGGGCCAGCCCACCCTCCCTGGTTGGTGTGGATAAGATAGCCCTGGCCAGTCTTGGCGTTTTCCAGTCCCACACAAAGGTTGTGATTACCTTCGACAGTGTTTTAAAAAATGATCTAGGTACCCCTACCGGGAGAGCCTGGAAATAGTATAGTATCTTTGGGAGAATTGTCATCTTCACTGCTTGAATCCTGCCCCACCAAGAGATCAACAGGGGATTCCATCTTTCCAAATCTCTGCGGACTCTCGTAAGAATCTGCGGGTAGTTTTTACCATATAGCTGCTCCACCCTGTGTGCTAGTGTTATTCCCAGGTATTTAATGCCTTCCACCGCTATCTTGAGGCTGAGTGATTTTGCTTCTCTTTCTATCTCTCCCCTGTCTCCCGCCAGAATTAGAATTTCCAATTTGTTCCTATTAATTTTTAGACCTGAGAGGGCCCCGAAGTCTTCCAGCTCCCCAACCGCTGCCGCCAATGTTCTGCCCGGCTCCTCTAGAGCTAACAGCATATCATCCGCGTATGCGGTTACCTTGTGTTGTATGCCTGCCATGTCTATCCCTTTAATATGTGTGGCTTCTCTTAATTTCATTAGTAGGGGTTCAATAAAGATAGCGTATAATAACGGGGATAGCGGACATCCCTGTTTTGTTCCACGGGATATAAATACCTTTTCGGTAACCTCCCCATTGATGGCCACTCTGCAGGTTGGGCCGTTATAGTTCGCTCTTATTCTTGCAATAAAGGGCTCCCCAAATCCCATGAATTGCAGGGTCTTAAATAGCATGGACCATTCAACCCGGACGAAGGCTTTCTCTGCATCTACTGCTAGTAGAATAGCCGGGATCTGCTTTATGCCTATTTTTTCCACCAGGTGGATGATCCTTCTAAGGTTGTCGTGGGTTTGTTTTCCTGGGATAAAGCCCGATTGATCTAGATGTATTAACTTTGGGAGAAGAGGGGAAAGTCTTGCTGCTAGTATCTTGGTGTACATTTTGGCGTCAATATTTATTAGGGAGATTCGTCTATATGAAGCTGGGCATGAGGGGTCCTTCCCTGGCTTATGAAATACTAGGATCTTCGCTTCGTTCATTGTGGGGGTCACGTTGCCGCTCTCTTTAAATGAATTAAGAAGCCTAGTTAGGACCGGGCTTAGCATATCCGCATATTTTTTATAGAATGGGGCCGTGAAGCCGTCCGGGCCTGGAGCCTTATTTAATGGGAGATCCTTTATTGTTTTTTTAACTTCCTCTTCCTTAATAGGGTCCACTAAGGCCTGCCTGTCTACTTCTGAGATTTGCGGGAAGATGAGGGATTTCAGATATGTGTCCTGTGCGTCTACCTCCGGGTGGTCAGTGGAGTAAAGTTTCTGGTAGTATTCCCTGAATACTTCTCCTATGTTTTGTATACGCGTGAGATGTTCCCCTTCCATGTCTGTGATGCTTTTTATCGTAATGTCTTTCTGTTTTGCGCATAGTTGTCTCGCTAGGAGCCTATCTGCTTTGTTTGCTTTTATGTAGTATCTTTGTCTTAGGTACAGCAGGCTCCTTTCCGCTCCTTTTGTGCGTAGCAACTCTAGTTGGCCCTGAGTGTGTCTAAGCGTCTTCTTAAGTGCTCTAGTGGGTTGTGTCACGATTTTTCCTTGTAGTTCTGTTATGGACCTTTCCAGTTCCTTTTCCCACATATACCTGTTTTTCCTTCGTGATTTTCAGTGCCATTATCTTCCCACGTATAGCCGCTTTAAACGCCTCCCAGACTGTGCTCATAGATACTTCCCCTGTGTCATTTTGCGTGAAGTATTCTTCTATCATTTCCCTTATGGATTCCCCTGTAACCGGGTCTTGGATTATGTCCTCCGGTAGCCTGCACCTCCATAGTCCATTAGATTTCCCCGGAAGTTTCAGATCTAGCCACAGGGGTGCATGGTCTGATAGTGCTATTGCCCCCATTTCCAGCCCCTGGATCTTGCCCATGAGCCCCACTGATGCCCAAAAGTAGTCAATTCTTGACATGGAGTTATGCACATGCGAAAAGTATGTAAACCCTTTTTGCTCCCCCTTCAGTTCCCTTCACACATCATTTAGGGCTATTTGGTCCATTTGTTGCTTGAGTCGCTTTGACGGTGCCCCGTGGCTATGTACACTCCCCGTGCTCCTGTCCAGTTGTGGTTCCCATGCCAAATTTAGGTCTCCCCCCAAAATCACCTCCCCCCTAGCGAAGGATTCTAGTTTTCCCAGGGTGTCTCTCAGAAAGCCATCCTGTGCCACATTGGGCACGTATACTGACGCGAGAGTGATCCGCTGCCCTTCCAACACCACGGTAGCAAGCGCGTACCTTCCCCCCTTATCTGTGATGGCGTCCTCTAGTATGGCATCCCTTCCATCCCTCACTGCTATCAGGACCCCCAATCTTTTTTCTGTTGTGTTCGCCTGGGCCCAAATTTTAAATCCCCTTACACAGGTTTTCTGCTTGTCCTTTGCTCTGATATGAGTTTCTTGGAGGAGTAGGAGGTCCGCACTTTCCCTCTTGAGTAGTTTCTCCAGCGTCACCCTTTTCGTGGGATGATTCATCCCCCTTATATTATATGTTACGATGCGGACCTTCCCCATTTAGTATGGCACATTTTCATTGATCTTGGAGTCTCCTTCTTTGCCGCTGCTCTTGTTTTTGTGTCCCCGTTCCCATTTCCCTTCCCCCTGAACTCACCCCCCCAACCAATAACAATAAACCAAACAAGTTGCCCCCGAGCAGGGCGAGGGTTCCTATTGATACCAAGGCGTTGCGCCCACAGCTCCCTGCCCTCCATCCTCTCGGGGAACATTTTTGTGGGGGATCCTAAACCCCACATTACCGTCTGTCCTTACCGGATTCCAAGCCGATGGGTCCCTCCCGGGCCGCCGACTCTGCCTCTCCTGCAGCGGTCCTTGTTCTCATCTTCCCCCCCTCACTGATGCTTGTGTGGCTGCCGCAGGGTGCCCTCGGCGTTCCTTTTCTCTTTCTCCACTCATGGCATCTTCCTACGGCCTTCTCTTCCCGTGTTTGGCCTTCTTTGCTTGATCGTTTCCCAGCCTTTTGGTTTTCTCCTTTGCTCCCCACTCGATGTTGCGTGATCCGCTTCCTCTCCGTCGTCCTGGAGCCCCATTATGTTGATGCCCTCTTCCCATGTGGTCGCTCTTCTCTGTTTCCCCTCCCATGTGAAGGTCAGCCCAAAAGGGAAGGTCCACTTATATCGAATTTCTTTTGCCACCAGTGCCTTGACGAGTGGGGCCATCGCTCTTCTTTTTTGCAATGTGACCAGGGCCAGGTCTTGGTAGAGTTGAATTTCTTGTCCGTTCATTCTGATGTGCTCCATTACTCTTGCCCTCCTCAGAATCTGCTCTTTTTGTGGGTAAGAGGAAAGCGCCACCAGAACGTCCCGTGGTCTTTCCCCCGGTTCACCAGTTCTTTTTGGTCCGACCCGGTGGACCCTGTCCACTCCGATTGTATCTGTCTCAGATGCATCTAGGATATCTCTGAACACCTCCTTCACAGCCGTCATAAGGTCTTCGTCCAGTACTGTTTCCGCCATGTTTTTGATGCGAATGTTAGAGCGTCTGGAGAGGTTCTCCAAATCCTCACATTGTATCTCCAGGTTATGGGTGAGTCTCACCAAGTGCTCCTGTGTTTCGCTAGCCTGTTGCGTTTCATCCTCGATCCCCTGGACCGTTCTTTTCAATATGTCGGTTCTCTCCTCCAGTTTAGCCACGTCGACCCTGAGGTCCTGAACCGCCTGTTTCATGTCGTTTTTCATCGTCGTGAACTGCTCCTGTACTGAAGACATGAATTGTTTTTGCAGATCCTGGTACCATGCTTGCATATCATCCCTACAGGGTGGATGATGGGGGTTCGTCTGTGACATACCCTCACCTTGTTGGGTGTCATGGGGCTTCCCTTTAGTGAGCGACTTTGTGTCCGTTGACCACAATTGTAAGATGTTTGCGTTTTGCCTTGCGGACTGCGGGGTCTTTTGGGAAGCGTTGTTTTTGCTTTTTGCCCTTGACATGTTCCGCTTGATTTCCTGGGACGTGCGTGGGCTCTGTTTTACCCTTGTGAGCTCAGGGACGTGCCCGCTGATGGACTCTGGGGCCGTCTTCTTGGGTCGCACAGCGTTGCACCCTTTCGTAGAGTCCGTGACGGTTAGGGCCAACTTGGGTGGGCCCTTTCTTTATTATATGGGTTTCCCTTCCAGTTCAGGTTTTTCTATCTAGGGAATTGGGGGACCCCATGTGGGTCACGTCACTCCGGTGGGCTCTCCCCTCTCACAGTTGTGGTGTTCACTCTGCTCTCTGGTTATGACCCCTTTGGCGCCTTTACTGCAGACGGTGGGCATCTCCTCCTTGCCCTACTACTGATTGCCGTCTCTGTGCCCCTTCCCCAAGGGATATTTTTTGCTCTTGTTGTGGAGTATGGGGATGCCAGGGGAGATCACCTGATTCTGGCCCCTTTTCCCCTCAACTGATCCGCTCCGCTCACCTCAGGGGCCTAATTCAGGCCAGGTGCTCGTCTCCCCGACATCTCGCTGCTGTCAGTGGTGCCTTCACAGTGTGTGAGCCGCTCGCCAACCTTCGGCTCCTAATGCGCTCTTCCCACGGTGGAAGCTTGCGCAGGCGTCCGCGGTCCCACGTTCCTTGGGCTTCTTATGTGCTAGCCACCATGCACGGATCAGGGGGCCCTGTGCCCCGAGTGTCCTGATACCGGGCGTCCTCAATGGGGGGTGGGGGAGGGGCCCCTCACCCGCGTCGTAGCCGCCTACGATCTTATTCCCTTGGGCCGGGATACCCTTGGCGGAGCGCCAGAGGTGGAGGGGGAAGGCGTCCCTGTCAGTGCAGCTCCATTATCCTTGCGGGCCCGCCTGATCTGCTCCGCTGTATTTGCCGGCTCGGCGGTGGGGATCTCCCGATGGGGGAGGGGCGGTCGCTGCTGCTCATGTATCCTCGGCGATCCCAGCGCCCCGCCGGTCGTGCTGCCTGACCGGAGACCTCAGAAGGCGTGGGGGGGTCGATCCGCTCATCGACCGCTCTTTTTCTGCGGCGATAATGTGCTTATTTCGGCGGCCCGGGGAGAGCGCGGATTAGACGCGGCTTGTAACCCCGGCGGCCATCTTGGAATCGCCAATGTGTTCACAAACACTATTCCAGTTGTACGTTCCAACAAAACAAAAAATGAAAAATAATCATTTTTTGCACTATTCTACTAGGATGTTAGTGAATCACACTATTCCCATATTTAACGGCAGGAATAATAATTTTTCCTAATTGTTCCGTTTTTGGTGGCTCATTCGGGTCCCTGCAGCAAGTTTAGAAATACAATTTTTAGGTTATTCTAAAATTCATAATGCACATTCGTAAGGATTACTTACATCTTTTCCATTTACATACTTTTTCGGTTAGTAGTTCTGCCACTGCAGCGTCTCTCCAATTTATGTTATTGTTGCACTGTCAAGTGCCACTAAGCCTCCGCATCAATCTTATTTAATCATGCATAATTATATACATCCCAACTTTTGTAATCCTGTAAAAAGCGTTTTTCAAATATTACTTTGCTTTATTTCAAGTTTAGAGCAACGTTCATGTATAGAAGTACATAACGAGTTAAATATCACGTACTCACATTTGCAAGTATGGTTTTACAAATGCTGCCAATCTATTTTTAATTATGTGAGGAATGTTCTCACGTAGCTGAAAACAAACAGTGATTATGTGTCTCTCTCCCAATTTACGAGCAATGGTATACGAGCATTGTCACTCACTTCCTATTTTGTGAGGTAGGCTTGTTTTTCATTAACCAATCATCAACGCCACCCTGAAACTGACGAACATACACGCAATCAGGGGCTTGAATTTTCTAACCAATCAGGTTGTCGTCTTTACAGTCAAGCTGTGGGCCAGTGCACGCCCGGCTACCGAGGAGAAAGGACACATACGAACGATGCAGAGAAATAGGTAGGAAGTTTGAACACTGCCGCTCGAACTTCTCTCTTTTCAATTTAATCAATGCTATGTTGCGGACTCAACATTCGATTTCCAAACTGTGTCCTTTTCACAGTGTTACGCTGAAAGGTCCAAGGTCGAAGTCACTTACGGCAAGATGTCTGTCCTTCCCCTATTTTTGGAAGTACCATCAGACTGAGAGTCATGGCAAACGGCAAACCTCACAATCCACAGGTATGCCGATTCTCTCGCTATTCAGTCTGCACTCCATAACATGTCGAGATATGCCTCTCCCCTTTCACACAACATCATACAAACAATACTTATGTTTGTGTATATATATATATATATATATATAAAGTTTTAGCTGTTGTTATTTTTAACACTTTGCAGGAAAACACTTTTCACTCAATACCTTACAAACATTATTTTTGTTTGTTTTAATTATAGGACTGGATTTTGTCCATTTTCCTGACCAAGTAAAACTCACTGCATCTGAACCCAAATCACCGACATGGAGTTTCCACTTGTGGGTTCCACTTGTGGGTTGTTAGCAGTTCACCTACCCGAGTTGCAGTTTTTGTTCCTCTAGGGTCCTATTTGGCCAGTTCCCTTCAGACTGTGTCCCATTGATTGGGTAAGCTGCATTTTAGGGACTCATAGCGATTAAGCAGTCAAATAAGCAATGAGATTAAAATCCAGATGTTTTCAGCCAAACTGATTCAGCAAGCCACACAAAATTATATTTCTTATATATACTTTTTTTCTGTGTCTGCTTCCCTATAGGGACAACTTTCCCTGAGGAAGGCACTCTTTGAAAACATTGCCTGGCAGGAGGCACTGTAGCCGAAACGTGTGGTGGATGCCCACTTGGACACCTGCATGTAGGCAGACCTGCCAAGAGAATTATGAACAAAGAGTGAAGAAGGACAATATATTAAAAAGTAACAGTCGAGAAAGAGAAAGAATATACTCTTTCCTGTCCCTATACTCTTTTCTTCACAATTCCTTGTTTTATCTTCAACATAAGTGTTCTTTACGCTCTCACCTGTTCTTAATTTCATTCATCTTTTGAGATTATTGAACTGTGTAATAATAAAAATGTTCTGTATCGAGTATTATTTTATACGCATACTGTTGATATGTTTTTTTCTTTTGTAACACACATGTTGCTGATATATGTTTTTCTCCTTTTGTAATCCATTGAATAAATTTAAATATATTTTCTTGTAGGCTTCTTGAATCTTGATTTGGCACACATCAAAACTTCAGTGAATTAACTATGACACTGAAACACAAAAAGTTATTTTTCTGAAACTTTCAATTAGGACTTGCCCTTTATTACGGTGGAACCACTGTTTTGTGTCTATATACTTGTCCTACTCCACCGTTATATATAGGACACTCCCTACTACCTGTATGTACAAACAAAACACTAGACCGCATGGCTTGGTTCTAAAGAACTGAGCTGTGTAATAGGCATCCATGTTGAATTAAGGTCCAAAACTGGTATTGCTTTATTCCTGATAATGAGCCTGGCGCCAAAGTCGCCAGGACTGACTCCATGTATGTTTCTGATGGAGTTTTAAGGCCCTTGGGGCCAGTGTGAAGGGCTTTAGCCCCATTACTGCCAGCGGGCTGTTATACCTGAGGGGTTCAGGGGCATGGATCATGACACCGACTCTATTGTGATGTATTATCGTCTGCATCGCAGAATGTTGCCAGTCTGCAGGCAGGGAGCCTCCTTCCGGAATCAGGGCACACTCGATGTGAGGAACTCATGGTGACAACAAGTAAGACAAACACAAGTGATCACAGTTCAAGGGTGTTTATTGAACAATTAATTCTGTATGCAGGTTGGAAACACTCCTATTCTTAACCTAAATCAGGAGCAAGAGGCCACCATCAAATGAAAAATAAAGCAGTCCTAGTGGCGTTGTCAAAATAAGAGGGGCCTATACTAATTAACCTATTGCCAAACCTCACAACTAATACAAAAAAGCATGTGGGATATTTCACAAGAAAATAAAGAAGTGTTCTCAAAATAATATGTCAGGATGCGGTAGCCTGGGTCTCCCTTCCCCACGTTTTGGACACAACGTAAAATGGGAGCTTGGAGCACAGTACAGTCTCGGGCTTCTTCAGCACGAGACAAGTTCAGTGGCAGCTTGCTGGACCGTCGATGGCCAAGTCTCGTTTCACTTGAAAGTCTCTTGCCTTCGATGGCCTGGCGTGTTCAGCTAACAAAACAAAAGTTCCTTTGACAAATGAAAGTTTGTTTCCAATATTTGTTGGGTGATGGGTTCACCCCTGGGTGCCCGTCTTCTGGGCGCTGACCTTTCTTGACTTCACATTCACTTTACTCTCAAGTGTTATAGGATTCGCTTCCCTTGCTTTCTCTCGATGCAAGATTCACTTCACTTTTCCTCAATGTGGGATTCACTTCCCTTTCACCTAGTTTGCAGATCAAAGTCTTTGGATTGTGTGGGGATTTTGTGTGACCCTCAGTATGACCACTTTGACCTATTCCGCTGGCTCTCCTATGGCCTGCTGGTATCTTTAGTTTCTCTCAGATGTGGCTCGACAAGTGGTGCCGGCTTCTTTCTGCAGCTGGTCTTCCCTTAACACTTTTACAGTTCATTCACAGTTCCTTGAACTTGGTTTAAACTTGCTACTTTTCATTTCTCTCACTCAACACAGCCCGGTCCTTATCGATTCTCCCCTCGATTCACCGGCTGTGATGAACTGCTTGGCTTTTGGCTTTCCGGGAGTGAAGGCTGGTACCATGGTCGTGGGAGCTTCCCTTGCTCCTGCTTATCGACATAAGCTTGCTCCGTGTACCGTTGACATCTGCTGCAAGACACTTGAGCTATTGTTCGTGTTGTTAGACTCTCTCCCATGAAGGTTCAGCAGGTCTGGGACGAAAAGGGCAAGGTCACTCCTTTCCTCGCCACCGTATCGATTCCAGCTGCCTTTCTCCTTCTCTTGAACTGCCGTGTAATAGCCGTCTTGTCATGCTGTCTGCCGTGCTCACCTTGCTCAAACTGTGCTCTCTGGCTCCACCATTTATCCCGGTGGGGATGGGAAAGGACCATCAGGCGTGTGTGATTCTGATCAATTGCGGGACATGTCAAGTAAACGGCTCTGGTGTTAGTCCGTTGTCCTTTGTGTTGTGCGAAAGTATTCGTTTTGGAAAGGGGGGGCATTGGTTTGGAACATCCTATGAAAAAGGATGTGGAAAAGGTGTTAAGTGAAGGGGGATACCGCATCTCACCCATTGGTGTCACACTCCCACTCCCCGAGGGCCCCCCATCCATGTGATCCTCCTTCACTGCTCCACCCCCAGAAATTCGATCCAGTAGCGATGGCCATGTCCTGGCCACCTGGATGACAGATCCCCAGGGACTAGCTAGGGAGACACCTTCAGGTTTCTTACATCGACGAGAGGGGTCTTGACTTCTAGAGCCCTGTAGAGGGGGGTTTCCATTAGGGACATCTGTCATGTGTCCACCTAATCGTCCTTGCACACATTTACTGGGCACTATTTTTATTATTTTTTTTATTTATTTGGTTAAAAGAAAATATTTATCCTTTCAATATTAGAAATGTAGGTGATTACATAAAAAATATAGTTTCAGAAACATTAGTTGTTACAAAATGCAAATTGCACTTTATAGAAGATTAATCAGATAAAAGAGTGGTAAAAGCAGATAAAAGTTAAAATTGAGAGTAAACAAGTTCATATCCAAATAAAAGTTAATGGGGCTAGAAATTTCATAAAGCCAGCATACTATCAAACATCATCCTTGAAATACAAATGTTAAAAAAGAAAAAAAAGATGGAATTTCAATGGGCATATCAGAAATTCTAGCAGTTCATATTAAAATAATTCCACGCGTTCAGCTAGACTAAATCACTGGTAGTTCCAAAAAAATGTCAGCATTGCCATTGTGACTGCGATACGCTGTCCACAGAAGAAGGCCCATAGCATTTCAGGCATTAAGATGTTCAAGTCAGCGAACAAATGTTGAAAGTGCAATTTCCGCAATTCTACAAGGGCAGGGCAGTACGTTAGAATGTGTTTTAGGGTTTCTGGTTCTGAGCTGTCCCTACAATGTCGACAAGCTCTTTCAACCAGGCCTGCTTTAGGCCTTGCTCCTAAGGTATCCGAAATATCTGCAGCTTTCAAGGAAGTATTGATTAAAGATAGCCAAGGAGAAAGAGAATTATCAAATTTGGAAATCGTCAATCTAGCTATAATTGATAGTAATGAGTCTGATGTCAGGGCTAGCTGGAATTTCCTGTATAATGTTAGGACTTTCCTTATAACAATGCTGCTGAGTGATATTAGACTCAGTTTTTATCTTAAAATTTCCATCGGCTGACTTGCAGGCAGTCCTAAAACCTTCTTCCAAAATATGCCTTCTAGCAGGGTGCATTATTTTGGCCCTTTATAGATTCTAGTTTCCGCTCCATAGATGATAATATGTACCACTTTTTGCTTATAATAGATCAGAAGGAGTTTGTAATAGAATTTCTCATATTTGTTGTGAAGTAGCCTAGCTTGGGAGACTGCGGTTTGCATCTTTGCTCGTAGTTCAAGGTGGTACGGGAGATCTGCTAGGTCATTATTTGTGTATCAATACTCATTAACTACTTGAACAGCAGATTCAGAGATTGTCTGCCTAAAACTATACTTTTTTTTTGGACTTGTTAGTTGTACAAATGAGTATTTTGTTTTTTTCTTTATTAACCACCTGGTGGTTTATTTGTGCATAGGTGTTTTTGGCCAAGTTTTGGAGAACCCAAATTATAAAATCTCTTAACAAAAGGCAGGCAGATATTTTTCTTGGAACATCTAGTAAGGCTATGGGGCGATCATTTTTTGGAAGTTGTTGATCACCCTTTTTAAAAATAGTTACGATGTCAGATTTTTTCAAGGTCGGTATTATTTGTCTGTTGTGTAATACCCGAGCAAATATATTATACAAAATATCGGCCCAAAGGCTAGGATGCACCTTTAGCATTAGATTTTAGAGGCCGTCAGGGTCGGGGGCCATCAACCCGCTTAATTTAGTTATTAGTAAGTTATTGTGATCGAAGCGAAGGGTATCCTTTGTCTCCCAATGACCAGTTTTATTAGGCCGGCTGTACAATTCTTTATAATACTCCATCCAGCTGGATTCCTGGATCGCATTTATTTGACAGGCAAGTTGGTTATGATTCATGGCACTATTTATTGTTGCCCACTGTTCTTAGCAAAAGTTTTGAGCATCTGCTTGCTGTCTTTCTGCAACATGAATATTTGGTAAGATTTCCGCCAGTTCTGATACTGGTTCTTTAATTTTAAGGCTAAAGGCAATCTCACCGCCAAATTGTACTGGGTGATTGCCCTTAATTTGTTCCGTAGGAAAGTCTTATGTTTACTTAACTCATGATCGAAGGTGTGTTTATGTTGGAAAGATGGTTTTGAGTTAAGCGTGAGAGATACCTTAAATAGACTCATAATTGCAACATAGCATCTGTCAGAGTCGACTAATTTTAAATTAGGAGCCAAATTCTGGTCTAATAAATGGGTGTTAAAGCGGAATAAGGATTCCTCAGACAATCTGAAGCGGTTCATAGCTCCAATTAGGGTAAATCTTGCCGGATAATAGTCAATAGTATCAGGCGGACATGGCCACTTCCATTTGAGTGACAGAATGTCATGGTCACTATTAGTCTGAGGTAGGATCTCAAAGACATCGATGAAGTTCTAAGTGTTTCGCTGGACAAAAATATAATCAATGGTTGTCACTGACAGTGCTCTTTTCCATGTTGTTTTAGGGGGAATGTCGCGTTTGAAGGTTCCATTTATCATGATCAATTCTCTCTCTTTCATGAAGGTCAGCCATTTCTTGGCATTATCAGTTAGGTTTGATTTCAAGGGCTGCATACAGTTGATGTTCAATTCTCCTGCAATTAATACATGTAAAACTGACGTTTCACCAAATCCAGCATATCAGCTACACCTAGAAGGAATAGTTGATCAGTTATAGCTGCATGGTTCCAGTAAAGAGTAAGCAAAGCTATATCACCAAGTGGAGCTATCAGCTTTACAAGTTGTGTGTAAGGATTGGGTGAGGCCCATGGGTTTAAAGTAAATTGCAGTTTAGTTTTCACTGCCACTAAGAGGCCTGCTGACGGACAGCCTAAAACTCCTTTGACAGCAGGTAATATTGTGTTAAATAGAAGGTGTTTAAACCCTCTAGTATTCCAAGAAGCTAAGCTGTACAAACATTGGTTATATTTGGTGGGTTGTTAACTTTGATGACCTGATCGAGAATTCACTGGTCCCTTTGACCAAGTTTGGATTGGCATTAGATTAATTTGACGTTCCAACAACCGCTGAGAGCAGGTGATTATTAGCGGAATGTTATGAGTAAATTCGGAGTCAGCGTATTGATTTTGACTATTTATGTGTTCATCAGTTAATTCATCGTGATCTTTGTCCGTTATCTGTAATTGGGTGTGATCTTGAGTTTGTATCAAACCCAAATGATATAACTGTTTTCAAATAACATGTTTCAAATTACACTTGATTGAATCCACAATTTTACCAGACTCGAATTGGAACTGTCTATGAATTCAACTTGGGTGATGTCATAAGATTGAATATCTTCTAGCATGTCCACAATACTGAAGACATTGAGAACACTTGATGTATTCAAGACATATTGGGGACAAGGATTAGGCCTACATTTTAATATCAGTGTGTGGAATTTTTGTTGCTTTGATAAGTGAATTTGATCTTGTTACAGTAGTTATATTTATTTTCTTTTGATCAGAGAGGATTGAATGCACTTCATTCATTAGCGCATTTGTTGCCACATTTAAATCTGGAGGGATTATTGGTGTTTTAACGGTAGAATGCATATTTGAATAGTCTATATGCAATGTCTTGAAGGCAATTGCCGTTTGACAATTTCTCCCCATTTCTTTTCTTCTTTGCTCCAAAGTTGTGAAGCCTGATTTAGGTTGCCATAAGTTGAGAAGGTTGCCATAAATTGAGAGGATTTATCTCTTGGTATTCCTTATTGAATCGATAAAGTATTTGAGGTTGGCTAACACTAGAATTCTGAAATTGGAGAGATTCACTATTTATAACTGGTCGTTGGTCTAATTTCTCAGCTGCCTTAATGAGGTCATCTAAAGGATTAGGGACTTCACGGATCTGACTCTAGAAGGGGTTCTTCTGCTGGAGGCTCTGTATTTTTGGCACCCCTTTTTGATTTTAGTACTCTTTTGTTTTTTCCTTAATCTTGTATTCGATTGATAGCAGAGTCTATCCGGAGATATTAAAATTCGGATACATTTCTTGGAGCCAAATTGAGTTGATGGCAATTTTTGGTTCTTAGATTTTTTTTTTCCTTCCCTTGTATAGATTTGAAAGGCCTTTTTTTGTTTTTTGTCTCAAAAATATCAAAAGAGGGTTTTAGCACCTTGGGATCAATGTAGCCAGTTGATGGCCTACTTCAAGCGAATTGTGAATTGGCTCTGGGTTCAAGGAGTCAATATGAATAACTTAATGGGTTTTAGTACAAGGCGTTATGCTCTTTAATAGAGAGTTCGAGAAGGAGAGAGGAGAACACATTATTGTTTCTAGAGGATTATTATGTAAGTTGTTTGTGGTTAAGTATTCAAATTTCATATGAGTTTGATCAAGCTTAAGGCAGTAAAGCTTATTTATCAAGTCAGTTTGACAAGACAATTTGTCAAGTGCTAGAATAGGAGATTGAGAAAGATCAAGGTGCCAAACAGGCAGGGAGATATTCTGTGGGTTCTGAGTTTTGGTATCTGGTACTAAAAGTACCTTGGTGGGAACCTGATCTACAGGTGTATATCGAATAGGGGTACCGTCTTCATGTGCTCCTTCACCTAGTTGATTCAAACTCATGGGGAATTTGGGACCTAAATTGGAAACAGGTTGAGTCGAGTTGCAATCATACTTGGTGCAATTTATAATGGAATAGTCTATAGCGTTCACTTGGGCTACAACAGAGTTTAAAGTGGAGATGCAAATGCTGGAATAGAGGGGTCTCAGCAGTGGCTAAGGAAGATGTAGTAGACTCCTTTGTATTAGGTATAGAACAAGCCATGATTTCGCACCGGTCTTGATCGCAACTGGGGAGGTGCTCCACAGCTGTCAAAGCGGTCATCAGTGAGTCAGATATCTCATTGAAATCTATCAGGGAAGAATTGGGATCTATATTTAGGTGCATTTATGGATTCACCTGGATTGGAATCATGGCGATCAAACCTCTTTCAGAGCTCTTGATGTTAAAAAAAATTCCTTAAATCTGATGTTAATGATTTGGCTCTTGTATGATTTGCAGCATTTGCCCCAAAGCCTATTTTCATCTCGTGGCCCGTTGTCGGCATGGCTGTTTTTAGAGTTTATAAATAACTCATTTTGTGTTTGACTAATGACAACACCCTGTCGAGTCCAAAAAAAAAGAAAGATGCTAGCTTAGTGAAAGTGCCAGGCTTCAAAGAGCTAAATGCTGAGGGACGCAGGCACCAATTGTAGTTAAGTTAAACAAGTTGACAGGATTCCAAGTACACACACGCTAAGATAATACAAACAAATTGAGATCACAAAGAAGGAATGTAGGCTCAAGCATATAGTCTTGCAGAACGAGCTGTGTAGTTGATGACAAAAATTCAATAATAATTATAGTCAATCGGGAGGAAATGATGTCCTATTCAGTAGGGCGAGAAGGGTATATAGTTGGCACTGTAAAGCTGATTAGAACGAAGAGCTCAGGATGATAATAAACAGCTGAAGATGGAGGTAAACACTTTAAATAGTTTACTTAATTTACAATTTAGAATTATATTTCCAGAGAGCAGCAAAGAAGCACACTTCCTTCAATGCCAAGGCTCGTTTCTCTAGGATACTGAAGATATACCCTTCTTGCTGGCTCAAAGGTCTAGACCTGCAGTCACAAGCCACTTGACGGTCCGGGACCGCTGCAGGTAGTAAGAGATAGCTGGTCCAAAGGCCAAAACCCCCAGACACCGACCGACCACTCAATTACAAATTGAAACTCAAAAGATCATATTAGAAACAGGAATGAGCAGTAAGTCACCGTAACAAACAGTTCAACAGGGTATGCAATTGTTGTTCCGTAATTAGTGCAATTACGCGATTATGCAAGTACAGTCATAGGTAAATGGTTAGACAGTGATGGTAGGTTCGAATAGCAGGGAACTCGCAAGGTTCCAGAGAAAGCATCAAGGAGAAATAGTTGCGGCCTGAATAGACTGCCAAGAAGTTCTTCCTGTTGTTCGTTTGAATAATTACACCGGCGGCTCAAAGGCATGAGCCCGCAGTCACTGCCGGATAAATAGTGAGGACTTAAACAGTTAAAGCGATCAGAGCAGTGTCTCAGTGGTGGCTAATATGTGCCGGTGGAGCGCTGCTTTCACACACCAAGCAGCATCCACTTCTCACTCGTGTTTCACGCGTTACCGTGAATTTAAGTGCTTTTTTAAAGGGGCAACCCTTAATGTGGACAAAGTTAGTTCCAAGTGCTGGCACGAAGAGCAATATTTAGTATAGGGCGGTTTGCCAACACTTTAACCACGGCAGGAGATAATTCAAATTCTCAGCATGCATATGTCACCTGCGCTCCGCCGCACTATTTTTCATGTATCCATAAGCGCTTGGCTCAAAGGAAATTCAAATTACCCAGCAGTCACCAAAATTAGATTCACTGTGAAAGTTGAAACAGGAAGGAGGAAGTACTCAGCCTGGAATCAATTTGCTTCAAGTCTGCACTTAATTAGGCTTTCAAGGGCTCCCTGTGTAATTGTCATCACCTTTTCGTGTAGTGTTCATGTTTAAGCGGTGGGACTTTTACTCGCACCGAGCCACAGAACACGAGAACACACTCAGTCCGCACTCTGCCATGCTCCGCTATTGAGTGAAAGTTTTAAGGCAGGACTGGCCTCTCGGATACTACATGGTACGCCTCAAGCAATGTATATAGAAAAATGACTCTACTTGAGGCAAAGTTGCAGCCAGTAGCATTGCAGGTGAACACACTCAGTCCGCACTCCGCAGTCCAGACACTATTGTTTAGATATTGCCCGTGGGGCTGATGCACGTTTTGGTAGGGCAGTTCTGCAGATTCTTCTACTGTAGCACTTTCTGTGCACCTCCGAGGTCCTTACTGCTTGGGTATTCTATCAGATGAAGAATCTGCAGGAGAAAAGCAATCCATTGAAGGAGAAATTACTTATCGCAATGATCTTTCTATGGATACTTCGCCCGCAGATTCCTCATCGCCCCTCCCTTCCATCCCCACTCAGAATGTTCTTGTGGCTTGGCGCATGTGTCCAAGTGAAGGGATGCCTGGTGATGGCTCTGAGGTGACCCATTCTATCTGGCTAGTCGCTATCCATTAAAAAAAAAGAAATAAAAATGTATTTAAATTTTTTAACAGGCTTATTAGCCCTGTCTCCCATCGTTTTCCTCTGCAGCGTTTAAGTATTGGGAAAAGGGGGGGAACTGAGGTATGGGGCATAGTGATGTGGTATATATATGACGCCTGAAGTCACGTCCGGAGCCGACGATCAAGCACCGAGCAAGACCGATCGATGGCCGAGTCGAGATCCACTACGCCCCCTGTCGAAAGGTTTCTGAGCAGCAGAGCTGGATGACGATATCTATCAGATGAGGAATCTGTGTGAGAAGAATCCATAAGAAGATAATTACGGTAAGTAGTTTTTCTTTTGGGATGATCACCTCTGATTCATCACAACACATATAAAAGTAACTAATATGCCCATGTGTAAAAAGCTAGTGTGATACAAAAGTATCATCATTGCACTGTACGGTAAGGTGCTGTGTGCAATGTAAAAATACTAACAATCAATTTCCCAGTACTGATAGTCTGAAGGACTAGTCAGTTTCCACATAACAAATGAGCAAAAGGCAAGAGAAGCGAAGCTGAAGGCTTTAATTCTCTTAAAAATATCAGGACAGGATCAACAACAGAGCAAAAAGAATGGGGTTCCATAGAAAGCTATGGAGGGAAAGTTGCAAAAAGAAAATCTTTCCTAACAGTAAGTAATTTACTTTTTACAAAAACAGCTTTATGCTCATTTGTCAATACATCTGGATTATGTAAAAAGGGTCTATGCAAAGTTGCCCATATGCCGAATGAAGAATCTGCACTGAAGAAGAATGTTGCTACTCAAATGGTGCAATGATTTTTGCACGTTGAACATATTTGGGAGGAAGGATAGCTCAGGGGTAACATGTTTGTCTTGTAAGCAAGACAACACAGCGCAACACAGCTTTGAATCCAGAGCCCGTGCTTAGAAACCACTTGGTGGTATTAAGCACTTTATAAAAATTAACAATAAAATCAATAAAATATTACTACCATCATCTGCAATCTGCACTGGCTGCTGATAGTCTTCCATGTCATGTGATGTTAATTATTTCTTATAAGGCACAACTCACCCAGAGGCCTCAGTAAGTAAGAGAGCTCAGCAGAGAGAAGCAAAGGGTACACCAGGGAGAAGCAGGGGATGATGGGCACTAGTCATAAGATTTAAAAATAAATGTTTTAAGAGATTTCTTAAAGGTAGAAAGCTCCGGACAGTTGCGCAGAAAAGTTGGGGCAACAGAGTCAAAGCTAGTGCCGCCAAAGCGGGCAAGTTTGTGATGAGGCTGCAGAAGGTTATTGTAGTTGTTGGATCGTAGAACGCGAGATGACTGAAAAAGCTTAATCCTTTCTTTCAAGTAAGATGGGCGGTCATTGTCTGTGAAACGCTTAAGAGTGAGGTAAAGTACCTATTTATTTTTTTGTTAAAATATTTTTATTATTTTATAACAACCAACCACAAAACAACATAGTTACAAATGCATCACTTAGCTTTAACATTAGAATCATACCCTATGAACTTCCGAACTCCCACCCCCCCACCCTGCCTATGCATAGTTCTGCGTTTGAGGTAAAGTACCTTATATGCAGTGCAGTGTTTAACAGTAAGCCAGTGTAGGGAGTTACGGGCTTCAGTTACATGGCTCCTTCTGGAGATACCACTTACTGCTTGAACAGCATTATTCTGAACCACCTGTAAAGAAACTATATTGGCCCGAGACGTACTAGCCAGGAGGTAATTGCTATAGTCAAGTCTGGAGTTGACCAAGGCACCGGCAAGGACTGAAGTATTGGTGGTGGGTAAGAAAGGTTTGATTTGTCTGATAAGGCATGTTGTATAGTCGTAGGAGGCCTTCAGCTGGCTGACATGTTTGTTGAGATTGGGATTCAAATAAATGCCAAGGTCCTTGACCCAGGGGTTAGTCTGAATTATAGTTCTGGAGATGTTAAAAGCTGAATATTTGGAATTCAGTTTGGCAAGGCATTGGGAAGTACCAAAAAGGAGCATTGGGAAGTACCAAAAAGGATGATCTCAGTTTCATTGCCATTGAGGGCAAAGATCCAGTGCTCAGTGGTAGCATAGATAGAAGTGATTATCATAATTGGAAGTCAGTTTGATCACCACCTGGGTGTCATCTGCATAGTTGGTATAACTCACGCTGATGACTCAAAATGTCAAAGAGAGGACAAATGTATAAGTTAAAGAGATTGGGAGAAAGAGATGCACCCTGAGGGACACCACATTGCAGCAATTGGATGGGAGATTTGTAGCCCCCTGAGGCAACACGAGCAGATCTGGAACCTAGAAGAGCGCTAACATAAGGCGTTATTGGAGCAGTTTGTGATAGTTCCTAGTCCCTCCAGCAGCAAAGAGTGATCAACGAGATCCAAAGCTGCAGCCAGATCTAGGGAGCATTAAGGGGGAAATCTGTCCTGAGTCAGCAATATTGCACAGGTTAGCTTTTTAAGTCAACTAGAGCGGTTTCAGTGCCATGTGATGTGCAAAAACCGGACTGTAATGAGCCCAGTAGATGATTATTCTCAATGTGTTGCTGTAGTTGACTGTATGCGAGATTGACCAAAATCTTTAACAAAAAGGTAACATTAGTAATAGGGCGATAGTTGTCCGCAGAGGCAGGATCAAGAGTAGCCTTTTTTAGAATCAGCGAGATCCAGACATCCTTGAGAGAAGCAGGCACAGTAGAATGTATAACAATGATGTAGAAGCTTGCCACTATGTCCTTTAAAACATTGCCAGACGAAGGACCTCTGCCACGATAGGCTTGTGCAATGTCCTAGAGGGGAACTGTTCAAGGTCCTCTGATTAGCTTCTTCTTACTGCGCCAATGACATTTCATCCTTCCCTGATGGACCTTCTCGAATTTGGCTTCAGAGGTCTAGAATGCTCTGCCCCTGGCTCTAAAATGTAGACTAGCTTTGCCCCTGTTCTGGACACGGAATATGACACATTTTGTTCAGTCTCCCTCTCCTTTTGTTCTATTAGATTGTATTCAATCATAGATTGTGTTTAGTTCTTTTAACTGTACAATGTGTCTGCCCCCCTCAATTGTGGGATTTAACATTCTAAACATATTTGATTAATTGTACATACTGTATTAATTGTTAATGACGTTTCATCTCTATTTCAGTTGTGTTACAACTGGGCAGCAATGCCTTACCAAATGACATCACATTGTCTCTGGCCTACCTACTTGCACTGCCACAGGTAAGCTTGAATTGAAATTCTGATTATTGTACTGGCTTTTAATATTTACAAACTTGTGTAGTTCAAATGAATTGGGTCCTCCCACAGATTCCTCACCTTCAATATTTTCTGCGGCAGCAGCACGATTTAAGAAACCTTTTCTCCACCAGGGGGTGCCGTGCGGCATTGAGAGCCCCTCAGATGTGACATTGACACAAATAGCCAGCAACGCACCCTGTGACTTCCGTTATTTTTTTCTGCATGCTCTGCACAAAAAATCTGTTTCTGAAGTACTCTAAAATGTCAACACCATTTCGATGCTGAAACCTTCAAGCTTTAAGCGTTGCAAGGGTTGCAATGGTAAAATGTTGCTAACCGATGCTCACAGGCTATGTCTATGGTGTCTCAGCATCGATCACGAGACGGCCGACGGCTGCTCATGTCTATCCGTGGCCTTGAAGAAGAAGCGTTCATAATTGAAACTCTGACAATCCTCCTCCACGTTCATCATCGTAATCCTCCCCAGAAAAGGTAAAGTTCCCATCAAAATCCGACTCTGCAGTAAAGTTCAAATAGTTAAGACTTCAGATGCTGGATGTATTTCAAAAAGCAGCCCCACCGTCTGCCACTTTGGAGTCAAAGTAAAGAAATTATTGGAGCCCAACTCAGGAAATAAAGCCTGCAGGGACTCGAGCAAGGGCTCGTCGAGTGCGCCAAAAAGCCCAGGGACGATGCCACACAGACCCCAGAAGGCCATGTCATTGTCAACAGCCATGGCCGTCCCAATGTTTTTCAAAGCCGATTCGGCGCTCTCATCGAGGGGCCCATCAACATCGGTGCAACATTACGCAACAATGTCAAAAAAAGACTTCATGTCCAACTTCTAACACATTTATGACAATGAGGGTGATGAGGTACCTTTTGGGTTGGAACCAATTGTGATGCCGGAAATGCATCTGAGGGACAGGGCCTCTGAATCCTTGTCCTTTCTCTGTTTTTACCGTGTGTTCTGTCATGTTTTCTGCCCAGGAGTCCATGAGGGACTCCTGGCAGTGCAGCTCTCTTTTGATTTGGTGAACAGACCCATGGGATACCCTTATGGCACCCATGGGTAGGGGTACAACCCTGTGCCCCTAGTGTATGTTTTTGGGCACCTGTGGGTGGCCCACAGAGCAGGGTATGGGCTGGTGGCAGCTCCATGCTGAATTTGACAGGTGCTCTGGGTGTCCTCCATTTTGGGATACCCAGGCCCTGCCATTGGAATCAGTTGATTCCTGATAGGAAACAAGATGGCCCCTGTGGCCTCTTGCTTTCTATTGCCTGTTATCTTGTTTTTCCCAAAGTCCTGGGAAGCCCTGACTCTGTCCCTTCCCCCTGACTGGCTGTTGGGTGGAAGTTCCATATATGGTGTTGTTGTGAAGGCCCAGCTAGACTGACTGGAGCCTTCCCAGTGACTGTATGTTGTGGGTACCTCCTGTGGGTGGGACCTGGGTGAATGGAGTGTGTGACCAATATACACTCCTTGTTGTGGTTGTCTGGTTTCTGGCATGAGAGACAAAGACTGAGACAGCCCTGCCCGAAACTGGCCTGAATGCAGTGTGTAGTGTTGAATGGCTGGGTACTTGTCCCAATCCACATTCCTTGTTGTGAGTGTCTGAAAGGGAGGAGTGTGGCCTGAATGCACTGTGTGCCTGATTGGCTGACTGACTGCATGAATGCCCTTCTGTGTGATTGGCTGCTGTGTGTGTGCCAGCAGTGTGGATGAGAGACAGAATAGTATATCTGGGGACCTCTCACCACTGGAAATTGTTCAGAAGCATTCAGAAGCTGAGTCTCCACTCAAGAGTAACTGGATTTGCTGATCCTCGACGTCCAGCTGGAAGAAGAAGACTTGCTGTGGCATTTGCTTCGACGGAACTGAAGGTTGTCGAAATTGTCGAGGGCTGACCCGAGAGAGGACCTGGCTAGGCGCCCTCTTCCCGTGCTCCGAGGGACCATCGAGCACCGCTGAATCTTCGCCGAAGCGCCCTGGAAGTCAGACCCTCGAAAGGCTGCCGACCCGAGACGGGACCGCCGAGGAGATCGAAGTGAAGCACCCGGACATCGACGCCGTCGAAGTCCATTGCCGTCGACCAGGGTTCGCAGGTCTGTGTAACCGCTGGAGGCCCGTCGAAGTTGTGTGCCCAGCCGTGGGAACCACTTGACGCCGTGCCGCCGACGATCGGAGCCGTCCGCTCCATTGCCTAAGAACATTCAATCGAAGGACTCTCTCGACCGCATCGTCGACCGCTTATCCTGCCGGAGAAAGTCGAGGACGACCAACGCGCCGAGGAGAAACCTGCCGGTGGGTTTCCCGCCACCCGACGACCCCAAAGACTCGGACGACTCGACGCCCTTGCTGGGCTCCCGTCTCTACAATCTTTGCGGTCCAGAACTATTGTCATCGAGGTGCCCCGCACACCTCCGCCTTGCAGGACGCCGACGCCCCGACGCCGACGAGCACCGCTCGGACGGAGCTGCCGCCTCTTCGACAACGTTCGGCCTCGTTTGTCGACGGACGTTCGACGCCCCGTGCCTCCCGCCTGAAAAGGAAGGCATTCAAGAAGGGCCGTCGATTCCCCGTCGCCGAACAGCGAGTCCCTCGACGCTTGTCGACGCCTTTTCGAGGAACTCGACTCCACCAGGTACATTGGGGGGGTAAAAACATTATAGGAGAGAAATAGACTATTGAACAATATCTGGACTGGGCTGGTGTTATATCTCTTTATTTTGCAGGTTGCCCAGGTGGGGGGATCTCCACACAGAACTGTGTCCAGTAGCAAGGGCCAGTATTCTGCCTATTGTTTCAACCCTCTGTTATCTCTCCTCTCTCTATTGCTGGTTTCCTTCTTATTGATCTGTGTGCCATTTCTACAGTATTGTGAATGCACTTTAATGAGGTCTAATATTAGTGGTACCACTTTAGAATTGTAGATATTTACCATTGCTGATTTTCCTGAGCACAAAGTGCGTTATTGTGATAAGTGTACATAACCCTTGAATATTAATTATATAAAGACTGTGTTTTCAGTAATACAGTGTGTGGACATTCCTTTGTGGGGGCTTGGGGATACACTGTACTTAAGAACCAGCCTGCATCACCTCCTGAGAAGCTAGGCCTTGATTGCTCGCCCATCGCTACCGTATTAGAGAATCTTGGCTGGGGTCCTCTGTGCCTCCCCTCTACCATATAGAGAGCAGAAGTACAGACCCCCCCACCGGTCTTCTTTACACCAATGAGACTAATGAATGCACCCGAGGAGGTGTTCTCGGAACAGGCCATGTTAGCCTAACAAGGGGAGGAGCCCCTGGCTGCAGATCTCCAAGGGGCAAGCGGCCTAGAGACCTCCCCTGAGAGTGATTTGTACCAAAAGGAACCCATGCACACCCTAATGCAGCATTCATGGTGGTCATGGAGATTTGGCAGAAGTCCTGCCCGGCGCCAAGCAGTAAGGGGGGGATTTATCCTAGAATTACAAACCTCCTTCCTTGGACCCTGACTTCCTAACAAAACACCCTAGCCCGGAGAGCCTAGTGGTCCAGACTGCCACTTCAGGGGGAAAAGCTTCTGCCCACCCATTGTGGTCGGTCAGAAGGACACTGATTCTGGTTAGGCATTTCACTGAATTATGTATTAAAGAATATTAATAAGCCCTGTCTATCCCTATTCTACAGGGCATCCCTACCTAACAAAACTAGTAAAGGTGCTCATCAGTCACTGAAAGTCCGTAAATGATAACCGTCCACCGTCTGACTCTAACCTATCTGACCCTACCACTATATTTAACAACTCAAGACACTGGGAATGCCTCCCTTCCCCTGAGATGTGTTAGCTTATGGTTCAGCCACTTTTCAATAGTCTTCAAGTAATCTCTAGTGATCACTTTTATCAGTTTGTGCAAGTTCACTTGTTACTGTTTTAGTTTTGTTTTTTATATTCCTTTCTTCTAGTATAGGGGATCTTTCTCTCTCCACCATGAGGATTTTATCCAACAGTTACCTTTTCCTTCTGGGCTATTTCTTAGTTTCCTTAATAGTTAATGAATTTTGATTTCCTGTTTCTCTTCTTCTGAATATCTTTTCACAAAGTCCAGCTTATTCTCAGGTTTCTCCTTTATGTCTTGCAGTGTTATTTTACTTAGGCCTTTTTGGTATAAATCATTATTCATTTGATCCTTTCAAAATATACTTTCTCCTTTTCTCTTTGTACTGGCTGTACCACGCTTCCCTCTAAACTGAGATGGGTATAAGTGTTCCAACAATAACTCGCATTCCCGTTTGTTAAGTTTTCACTCTCTTGACTGTGAGGAGTATGAGCATTCTCGTAATGATTCTGATATCCTTCTCTGGATCTCCCATTAGCACTTTTACCTTTAGTGCCTGGGGTTAATGTCACCAAGATTCATGTTTGGCAAGGATCAGCTTCCTTTCCTTGTGGTGTGGCGTCTCGGCTCTTTTTGCCCACTTCTCTTTGTTTGCCATGGATGGCGTTCTGGTCTCCCGGTATCGGCTTAGCTTCAGTCGGCCATGGCAGAATAGTTTTGGCCTCGTTATGCGCACCTCTAGTCGACCACAGACTCTCCTCAGTCGCACCACAGATCTCTGTTCCCTTCACCTCCTTTGCTCCAGCCCACCACGCATCTGGCTTAAGCTTGTCTGACCTTCTTGCTGCAGACGGTAGCACACCTGTCAGCACTCAATCTCCTCTAACTGGAGGACGTTGCGCATCTTGCTTCTGCTGCTCAACAGAGTTTGTCGTGTGTCTCACTTTGAAACTCGCAGGCTCTGTTTATTTCCCCCGGCTCCTCCCCTTGTTAGGCTGACATAGCCGTGGGGCTTTCCCTGGCCGAATAGCTTGCTTCTTCTCTTTCTGTTGTGAACTCTTTTCTTCCAGATGTCCTGTTCCTTGTCCCAATAGGATTGGAACTTGTAAGGAGGTTTTCAAGTTCCTGCTGGCACTGGCACATATTGACTTTCTCTACATATAGATTATCAGGAAGGTTAAAATATGGTGTTTTAGCAGGTCCTCTAGGGAGTTCCTTTTGGAAACGGGAGTCCTTGTCCCCAAAGGGGGAGTCTCTCCCTGTGAGGTGCCACTTGCATCTCCCCATACGGAGGATATTGCAGAGCGAGCGCACCTCCCTAGCCTCAGGGTGATCAGCCTGGGGGAGAAGGGCCGAATTCCTGCAATTCGTCACACCATCCTTTCCCCCAGATAGGGATGAAAAGAGGGTAGTGGCCTGGGCAAAACGATCTTTGCCTCAGCAAGTATGATCCGCAAGGCAGTTATTACCTCTGGTAGCCTGGCCAAGTACACTCATACGTTATGGTCAGTGTTAGAACAGGCCACAGAAGATATCCCAGAAGTGGAGAAAATGGATGGCTTCCTCAATATTATTATGGATGTCAAAGAGCCAAGTGCTGCAATCTGGCTTGGACTTTTCGGATTGTCTAGGAAGAACAATGGGCACCAGTTCATCGTTGAGACATTTCTCATGGCTGAGAAAGTCTGGATTTGAACCAGATGTGCGAGAAAATCTACTGGACATGACCTTCCAAGGCCACAACCTCTTTGGCTCCAAAGCAGGCAACAGTTTAGAGAAACTGCAATCTTCTAAGGCAGCTGCGAAGTCTCTCAGTGCAGCAATTTGACCACAACCATCACAGGCACGTACTTCAAATTGGAAAAGGCCCTTTCGTTACTACGGGTCTTTCCGTCCAAGAGGAAGAGGTCAGTCCACCTTTAGGCAACAAAAAATCCACAAATCATTGAGAGGAAGAGCTGGGATGGCAGGGCAGTCCTCTACTGTTGCTTCCATCTCATGAGGAGTAACAGTGGCAACAAAAGCCTCCTAATCTAATCCCACTCAACACTCCAGTGGGAGGGTGTCTAACCCACTAGTACAAAGCAAGCCATTCCTTCAGATGTGTGGGTCGTACAGATAATCTCGCAAGGCTACTGCCTGCCTTTCATCAGACACCCATGTATGTGCCTGTCCCTCTCCTTCCCCGATTCCAAAATATGCAGATCTGCTATTCTAGCTGGAGATTTCTTCCCTACTAGAGAAAGGTGTGATAGAGAAAGGTGTGATAAAGGGTGTACCTTTAGTGGAAATTAATCCGGGATAGTCCTCCCACTATTTCTTAATGCTCAAAAAAGATGGAGGGCTGTGACCCATCTTGGACCTGAAGCACTAGAACAAGTTCCGCAGGAAGGACAACATGAGGATGTTGACTCTTTGGCAGATCCTCCAGGCTCTAGCGATTCAGGATTGTCTGGTGTCTTTGAATCTATGGAATGCTTACTTCCATGTCCCGATTCATCCCAAGAGTCCTGTTGACTGGCGCAGAGGCAGCACAAACACCTGCCTCCCCGTTGGGTCTTAGCACCTGGGAATGTAAAGCACAGGCCACCTTGACCCGCCGGGGAAAGAGGGTTAGGGTCCGTTGGTTTGGATGGGTAGAGGGAGTTCAGGATAACCGGAAAGAGGGTTAGGAGGCTGTTATGGATAGGTAGGGGGTTTTAGGGAAACATGCTCCTCGGCTCCTGTGCGCTGCTCCGATGGACGTACTCCGCCCATGCACTCATGCACCTCACTCACACTGTGTGCCCTTCAAAGGGGAGCCTTTGTACTGGAGCTCCAGAAGGACACTATGACATGAAAGTGCTGACTATCGTAGCTGCTCTGCTACTAACTATAGTATGCCACAGTAATAACACCTGCATTAACTCATGCAGCACATATTCTCAAATTGCGTGCATTATACCCATACAGGGTACAAACATATAACAGCACTTGCTGGTGCCTCAGATCCTCCTGACTTGTTTGTGTTGCTCAGCCAAAGGACACTCAAGCTTTCACTGCAAAATACCAAAACACATTGTCAGTGCGGGCGAAAACAATCCTGGTGCCTAGCACATGGATAGAAACAAACTCGTAGTTGACTTCACTCCGAGTTGTTTAATTAGTTTTTCCACGCATTAAGTGCGTGGGCAGTTAGTCACAGTATTGCCCCAAATCATGCAGGGTCTATGTGCTGGTTCCCAGACTGCAGGGGACTCTTGCGCGATGCTTCTCGTGCCTCTGCCCCAGTCTGCAGTACGGTGTCTAAACCGTAATCCCAACCGGAAGTACAGCCGAAATCGTCGTGGCCTCCCAACTGCGTTTGCATTCCCAACAAGTCGTTTTAAAAGAGAAACTTATCTTTTGATTGTGCGCGGGTCCTGGGGTGTTCAGGCGGGAGCTTGTGTTCAGGCGGGAGCTTCTGCCCCGCGTAGGCGTGCCTGCCGGAGCTCGGGTGGATCACCTCTTCTCTCATCTGCATCCGGAATTGCGAGCGTCACTCCGATGGCGCGGCTCGCACATGCGCATTAGCGCGGACGTGGCATTTCCTGACAGCAGACTCGTGCAAGGCACGGCCTGCTGGGAGATGTAGTTCCAAGGCAGTTCTCCATCCCAGAGTCGTCTTTCTGCAAAAGGGATGGAGAACCCGCCTTGAATACTGGGTAGGGCATTTCAGGGGGGTTCTCACCCCTTCTGCAGCCCCCACAGTGGCTGCTACCTGCCTTCTGGCCCCAACACGTGGCTCAGCCCTGACACCAAGCACAGGAAGTACCTGAGGTTCGTGATTGGCAGTGCATACTACCAATTCAAAGTACTGCCATTCAGGCTCAACTCCGCCCGAGGTTCTTCACCAAGCTATTGGCAAGGATGGCAGCCAGTCTAAGAAGGGACGGGATCCATGTCTTCCCTTACTTGGATGACAGGCTAATCGAGGCCCACCCGAAAGAGCAAAACTGGGATCACCTAACCCACGTCTGCCACTTCCTGCACAAACTGGGCTTCTCCCTCATTCTCAAGAAGTCTCAGAGACAACTTCAATAACACCCCAATTCATCACAGCCATCCTGAGCTCATCCAAGGGCAGGCTCCCCCACCCCCTCCAAGGACAGAGCTTCCAATATCCAAAGGATGTTCTCCAAATTTCAGAACACTCTAGTGTTAATGACCACAGACTTTCTAAGGTTGTTGGGCCTCGTGGCATCTTGTATTCATTTGTCTGGTGCCAAAGGCCAGACTGAGAATGACATTCCTTCTATATGCTCTCAGATCCCAGTGATCACAGTTCTTGGGCAACATGATGGTTCTTCTGCAGATCCTGACCAGGGTCTCACAGGACATCTTTTGGTGGTCCAGCAAGGAGAACTTAATGAAGAGAGAACCCTTTTGGCAACCCTGGCCTGATGTGACAAGGTGACAGTCACCTTGCTGAAGGGCTGGGGCGCACACCTGAACAAACTCAAGGTTAGCGGACTGCTGCCCCCATCGGAAACGAGGCTCCACAACAAATGATTGCAGTTGAGGATGATCAGACTAGCGATGATGACCTTTTTGCCCTCGATACAGGCTGAGAGAGTCAGATCATGATACAACACAGCGGCCATGCACTACCAAAACAAGAAAGGCGGTGTTAGGGTCACTACCACTGTGCATAGAGGCAATGCAACTCTGGTTCTTGGCATTGCAAAAGCAAATCTCCTCATTGGCAATACATCTGACCGGTAAGGAGAAAATTATGGCCGATACCCTGAGCATGCAGGGTTCGGTCTCCCATGAGTACCTGGATCTTCTGGGCTTGGCCATCTGTCCTCCACGGCACCGCCCAAAAAGGTCTAATCCTCCAGCCCAACGTCAGTGCCCTCGATCTCTATGGAAAGGATGAGGTACAGAGATTGGGACCTTCTGCAAGACGTCATGGAGGTGTTGCTTCCGGCAAGATGACCAGCAACATAGGTTCTTTAGTGCTGCAGATGGAAGAGATTTTGCAGCTGGTGCTGAGGTAAGGATTTTGATCCTTTTACATGTGACGTTGCTGCAGTACTTTCTTATCTGTTACACCTTAGAAGGCAAGGACTCCAGTTGGCTTTAGAGAAAGGGTACTGGGTAGCACTTTTTATTTACAAGGGAACACCTGACCAAGCCTCCTATTATACAGTGCCACTGGTCATGCAGTTCTTCAGGGGACTGACAAACGCTTTCCCCCAACAACCGTTGTGCTGGCATGGGACTTGAATTTTGTGTTAATGTTTGCACTCTTTCCCGCTCAGGCGTCTCGCCTGGAAGACAACCTTTCTGATTGCCATTGCATCAGTGTGCAGAGTGATGAAGCTCCAGGCTCTGTCATACAAACCACCCTTCACCATTTTTACAAATGATAAGGTGTCTCTCCGAGTTTGTCCATCCTTCCTTCCCAAGGTAGTGTTGGAATTTCATTTGGGTTATTTCTCTACCTATTTCTTCGAGCTAATTTCACTGTTTGATGGTGAAGGGGTTGCAAACCTTTTTTCTTCTTTTCTCTTTACCAAGCAACTTGCATGTTTTTTTATTATTGAATTCACTTCAGTTGTTTTTAGATATGACTAAGATACCATTGTTTGGCTTCACCAGAGGGGTTGTCCTCTGGTCGTGACGAATGTGGTGCACACTGCAGCTTCCACTGAAACATACAGTGTATGCCTATTCTAACCCATTTCTAGCACTGGGTTATTGTTTAGGGTGGCATCCGCATGCATGCCCTACTTTATTGTAGCCCTGCTTAAAACAAGAAAGTTGGTTTCTTTTATTATTTAGCGGACAGACACTAGGGGCCCTCAGCCTTCCCTCAATTCAGAGCAGATATTTTTTGTTAGTATTTTTTTCATCCTTACAACTGTAAGCATAGCTTATTTTTTTTATTCAGTTTTTATTCAGTTTTAGAGAATCATATCTTTTACATGCAGCAGGCGTTCAGTCTTTTGAATTAACATATCATAGAATGGAAACATCCTAACATCCATCTTAGACAACTTGTGTTATTGCAGTTCTTTTCACTCCCCTTTTTATTTTTCATTAGCCCTTCCCACCACCCCCAGTTCCGTTACACCTCAGGCTTTATTATATCACATTTCACAAACTAACATCATCGGCAGGACATTTACAGCATTCCGGGTGTTTACATTCTTAGCGTAATAGACTTTTTCTGAGTGCTCGACCCATGTTTGGACTTAATTTTCTAGATTGAGACAGATTCATAGTTGACATGTCATTGATCATGTTTAGCACAGATGTCCGACCATGCCATTTCCACGGATGCCTGTTCTCCGTGAATGGCTGTGGTTAAGCGGTCCATTAAATACACGTTTTGTGCCACCCTGATCCATTCAGACTTTGATGGGAGAGTTTTCCTTTTCTAGTATTGCACAAGGCATGCTCTCGCAGCCAGTAGCCAACCGTGAGCCATTTTAGGTAGCTTTACAAGTTCTTCATCGTGTTCTTATAGGCCAAACAGTATCAACAGTGGCACTGTGTTCCTCATTTTCCCATCTGATTCTGTAATCCAACTGAGGACCTTGTCCCAATATGATTGTACCGCCATGCAAGCCCACCACATGTGCCAGTAATTAGCTTTCATTGCACATTCATGCCAACAATAGGGAATTGCTCCTTGGTACATTTTAGCAAGTCTGACTGGGTCGTATTGCCACCTGTAAAGAAGTTTGATACCGTGAAGTTTATATTGGCAGGCTATGGACGTTTGTGAGGTTTTTCTGCACATCATGAGCCACGTGTGTGGAGACAGTTCCCTTCCCAAGTCTACTTCCCATTTTTCCCTTAGTTTGTCAGACGAGGAATTCTTTGTCTCTAAAATGGCCCTATATAGAATACCTGTCAGACCACTAGAGCCTGTGCCGGTGTCCAGTATTTTTTCAAAGGGGATAAGTTCTCTTCACAATTTGTCCTTCCAGCTTTCTCTGGTCATTATACCCTTTATCTGTAAATATAGGAAGACTGTAAGTGGACCGATTCCCTGTGCTTCTTCAAGCTCCTGTATTGTGATGTAGTTTCCCCCCTTCCATAGCTGTCCTGCTTTTTCGAGTCTGACCTCAAACCACGCTTGAAACCTCTCTGGTTCTGGAATGGCATCTCTGTTACCTGGTACCCATATGTGTGCCAGGGGTGATGGCCACGTTGTGATGCCTCTCATTGCCGCTCTTTGTCGCCATATACTCCACAGCGTTCCTAGTATAGGGTGTTCTCGTATTCTTCTAAGTAACTTTGGCCTAGGTTCCCACAGCCACTCCCCCACTGTGGCTGGATGTAGGTGGTGGTAGTCTAGCCCTATCCATTGCAGGTCCTTTCGCTATCTGAGGTATGAAATCAGGATTCTAAGCTGGGTGGCTTCATAATATAGAGGTATATCTTGAAGCCCCACTCCCCCATTTTCTTTGTTGAGATGTAATAGTGCGGAAGAGACCCTGGGTTTATTGCCCTGCCAGAGGAAGCGTAGAAGGGAGGCCTTGGTGTTCACAAACATTGAAGCATTTGAAACAAGTATACAATTTTTGATAATATGAACATCTTGATGGTATTAAGATATCCCATCCATGAAAGCATTAAGCAATTCCATCTAGTTAGGTCGGTCTCTATCACCTTTATTAGGAGGGGTAGGTTCGCCTCATATAGTTCTCCAAGTTCTCTCGTGATGTTTATGCTTAAGTATTTTAAGGTCCCCTGATTGGTCTTCATGCCTAAGGGGATGAACCGACCAATTTCTGCATCTCTACCTTTATCTATTGGAAGGAGGACCGATTTTCCGGGGTTTATTTTGAGCCCTACCAATTGTCCATACATATCAATAATTTCGATCGCTGCTGGAATCGATGTTGGGGAGTTTGTTATACGTAGTAACATGTCATCTGCATAGAGACCGAGTTTGTATGTTTTGCCTCTACCGTAATTCCCTCTACCCTTTGATCTAATCGTAATCTTTGTGCAAGCGGTTCCAGTGAGAGCACGAAAAGTAGCGATGATAGTGGGCACCCTTCTCTAGTTTCTCTACCTAGATTTATGCACTTAGAGTATCCTCCATTAACGGCCACACAGGTCTTTGGGGATGTGTATAATGCTTTAATGTCTCGGAGGAATTTTGGACCCAATCCCATTTTAACGAGGACTCTGTGTAGAAATTCCCATGCTAGTCTATCGAATGCCTTTTTGGTGTCTATTGAGAAGAGGGTGGAGTCTCCCTGCATTCCTTGGGCTTCATTTATTAGGTGGAGTGTTTTTCTCATTGTATCTGCTCCTTGTCTACCCAGTACAAATCCTACCTGGTCAGAGTGTACTAGTTTTCGCAGGTGGTCCTCTAGTCTAGCCGCAATTACCCTGGCATATATTTTTGCCCCAATATTGAGAATATCGGGCGGTAAGAGCCACAGTGCCTGGGGTCTCTAACCTCCTTAGGTATGACTGTGAAGAGGGCTTTGGCAAATGAGTCTGGTGCTTTCCCCGTGTCCATTGTGTCATTAAAGAGTGCCGTCAAGTAGGGGATTAGGATCGATGCAAATGTTTTGCAGAACCCTGGGGTGTAGCCATTTTCACCGGGTGCTTTCCCCAGTTTGAGGCGTTTGATGGCCCATCTCCCGTAATTGGTGCTTTGAGGGATTTAACCTGTGCTTTCGTTAGTGAGGTGAGTTGCAAGGTATTTCTCGATGGCTCCGGCAGGTGCTGTACCTGCCTTGCTAAATAGGGTTTTGTAAAAAGAGGCAAAAGCCTCTCGATTCCCTTCTGCAGTGTCCACTTTATTATCTGATCCTTCTAGCTCCTTCACCCATCTCTCAGCTAGTTGTTTTCGTAGTCTTGCTGCCAAAAGGGCATCGGCTTTATCTCCCTTCTCGTAGAATTTTTGTTTGAGAAACTGTAGATTTCTGACTATCTTTCCTTCTTCAAGCAGCTTGTTTCCCTCTCATGTCCTTTGCTTTCATAGGTGTTTTTGTCTTTCTCCAGGGGAGAACTGTGCTCGCCTTTCAGTCTGTTCTATTTTGGTTCTCAACCCTTGTTCTATTGGAGCACGTTCTCTTTTATTTCAGGCTCCCTCCCTGATGAGAATACCACCCATGTGGCCTTGGCCACATTCCACACCATTCCCTTTTGTATTTCCCCTGTGTTATTGACGACAAAGAATTGTTTTGATTCTCTAAAGACTCGGCCTTTCCATAGGGAGTCATTGCATCTCCATTTCGAATTCCCGGTGCGTATGCCCTCCCATGAGCTACCAGCTGATACCATGTCATGATCTGACCATGTGATTGGGTGAATGTGAGAGTCCCTTAGTACCCCTTGAAGTTCCCTCGAGACGTATATGTATTCGATTCTCGTGAGGGTGCCATTTGATGTGGAGTAAAAAGTGAAACCCCTCTCCTGCGGGTGTAGGTGTCTCCAGCAGTCTCTTAAGCCATACATTTCCAAGGTACTGTTTAATTCTGCCCCCCCATTGACCCAGGGGTTCGTGGTTTACATCCTCTCTGGTTTGTCTATCTAAGTTTACGTTCATCCATGTGTTTAAAGTCTCCCCCAAGTATAAGATGTCCCTGCGCCGCCCTGGTTATTTTCTCTGTGTTCTTCTGTAGGAAACTCTTCTGACCAAAGTTTGGTGCTTAAAGTGTTGCCAAAGTGACTTTTGTGTTTTGGGTTTGGCCTGAGATCATTAATGCTCTTCCTTCAGTGTCTTCCCAGGTATGTGTGACCTCTATATGTAGTCCCTTCCGTATCAGAATTCCCACCCCTGCCTTCTTGAGAATCCCAGAGCTCCAGTATACACTACTGATCAAGCTACTCAGTATCTTGCATTCCTCTCCCCTTTGATATCTAGTTTCCTGTAGGAATAAGATATCGGCGTCTGATCTCTTGAATTCCCTGGCCACCAGAGATCTTTTTGTAGGTGAATTCAGACCCTTGACATTTAGTGTACATATTCAGAGCTTGTCTCCCTTGTGTGCCCCAGTTAATGCCGCCATTTGTGTGATTTGTGGTTCTCATCTGCCCTCATATGTCGAAGATGTCCCTTTTGTATAATGTTTTCGAGTGTGACAAAAATTGTATTCTGCGCCTTATAGTTTGTGAGGTTACCCTAGGAAATTCCCCTCTCCGCCCCATCCCTCCTCCCTCAGCTTTCCCTCTGCTTCCTTCCATACGCGGCATCCAGCCTATGCCAGTTATGTTCACTGGGACATCCGGGTCATCAATGAGGTCCTCATACCAGACCCCTATGCATTACACCACCATGTCGGGTGCCCCCATATATCCCAATTAAATAAACATTTTTCAACTATAACAATAAAAACGCCTTTCAACATTTTTAACATTACTACTTTACCATGTTGCCCGTGATTCCATGGCCCTCCTGTGTACATTTTTACCAACTTGCATCATATGACATTTCCCTACTGACCACTGGTGACTCATTAGTCAGTTTGTCTCTGTAGGTGTTACCATACAGCAGTGTGTCGAGGATGTTGCCATGTTCTCATGATGGGTCGGGTGAGGCAGGGTTGAGTTTCTTGAACTTTTCGATCCAGGTATTGTTTTTCTGTTTGATCCTTTCACTTTCCATCTCATGTCTCTGCTGGTTGTTGGTTGATTTTCGGTACTGTTGACTTCACCTCCAAGTAATTCCTTGTGTTGTCGATCTCGGCTTCTGTTACCAGTTTGTGTTTTTGACTGTTCAGTTCAAACATGATTGAGAACGGGTAGACCCATCTGTAGTTTGTTTCCTTGTCTCTCAACCATTTGGTCAATGGAAGGCATAATCGTCGTTTTGTGAGGGTAAGTGACGACAGATCCCAAAGATGATGATGCGCTTTGTGTATAGCATTATGGCCCCTTTGGTCTTGGCTTTCTCAAGAATCTTAAGTCTGTCGGGGTAATTGTGAAAGCGTACTAGGTCAGATTCCGGGCCCCCAGCAGGTCCTAATGCTCTGTGGAGTCTTTACATTTTTGTAACATCGATGGAGTCGTCGTCAAACCGGCGTTTCAAAATCTGGTGTATCACATTTTTGAGGAGGTCACTCTCTGTCTCTCCATCCTTCTCTGGAATGGCAAAAAATCAGTGATTGTTTCTTCTTTCCCGATTCTTGAAATCATCAATTTTTAGGATCATGTCTGCTTCTCGTCGTTCGAGGTAGTTTAGCCGGACGTCTGTCTTTGTTTCCAAGGTGTCTAGAGATGACTGGTTGTGTTCCACATCTTGGAGCCTTTCTTCTACTTTGTCCTTCCTGGTGTTGATCTTGTCCACTTTGCTGCCTATGTCCGCCCGCATGTTTCTGATTTCGTCTAAGAGCGAGGATATGTCAGCCTTTGTGGCCGCTGCGTCCTGACTCCCCGAAGCCATTGTGGGGTTGTTGTTGAGCTCCTCGTTATCTTTTCTTCCTGAGTAAGCAAATTCTGCAAGTCTATTTTTATGTTCCAAAAGCCTTATTTGTTTGTTGGCGTGCCAATCTCAGGTATGTGCCGCATTCCCCAGGGGATGCTATTCTGAAGATCTCTAGAGTTAGTCAAATGTTGTTACCTTGAGGAGCTCTGATTGTTGTTGTTGCAGAGCAGTAAGTGTGCATTATCCCTTGGTTCTGTGGTGGCCCACTGCTTGGTTTGGGGGTAGCAACTGATTGGTGGTCACCTGAATGATTGTTTCGAGGATACCATGTACGAAGTAAGGTGTTAATATCAGGTGGTGTGGGCAATACAGGTGTGTGGCCCCTGAGTCGGGGGTCACACACCGGTATTGCCCACACCGTGTTCTGTTAGGGTTCAAACCGTTTGTTGTCGTGGTCTCTGTGGATTGCCTTTGAACGCGGTTCATTAATCGGCAATCTAATGATACCTCAGGGTTTATGGTCATTGCATCGAATCCCTTCCATAGAGGTGCCTTTGTATTTAATTTTTTCCATCTAAAAAATTTGAATCAAATGCATTTAAAAAAAAATAAATTGGGTGGTTCTCCATGGGTCCCCCCAAAACCCCTGTTTTTTGCCCTTAAAAATCCACCTGAACCAAAATTAACCCTTTACCACCCAAAAAAATGCATTTGATGCAAATATTTTAGATGTAAGAAATTCGATGCAAATGCATTCAATGGTATGGCTTTAGATGCAATGACCAGATACCATACCTCAGTCGTCCGTTGTGTTCCTTTCTGATGTGTCTTGATGTGTTGGAATACATAGGGATCCAGCCGTGAGGATCTGGTCACACATGACCTGCCTATAAGATCCTGCCTTTCTGCGCATACAGGCACTTCTGTTAGGGTCATATATGTGGTCTCCAATGTAGGTTTGCACCCCTCTCGAAGAGGGTCCTTACTTCCTGTTCCGCATTGGGGTTCTCTATGCCGTCTGTAATGTGAAACTGCACATGGAATGTTGAGTTCAGGTGTTTTTGTGCATTTCTTTTGCGGTTTCTGTCCCCACTGTCATGTAACGGATTTGACAACTTCTCGCCGTATCAGATGGTTCGTGTGGGATGTTGTCTGATTGTTCAAGAAGGTTGTCTCATGCCGGGCCTTTGGGGTGGTTGCTTTTTCCTCGATCTGTTCACTTCCGTGTTCGTTCCTCCATTGTATTTGGTATGGCTTTGGCCTTCAAATCCAGTGTCAGTGCGTTTTGGGCGGGAGGTTCATGGAATCACATGTGAGCATATCACTGCGCGACGTATTGTGCTTCTTTGTGGCGTAAAACGCCCGTGTTGTTCTGTATCTCTGCGGTGTGGGGTTTAGAGGCTTCGTGCCACCCCACCTTGTTGTCTTTGGCGTGCTTTTCATGTCCTCGCTGTGAGTATCGCGAATATCGCACTGTTAGGGGCGTTGGGATGAGGGGCTCGGCCAATTACTGCCCTCAGAGATCCTACGTATGCCTGTCACCCCTGGATTTGCTGCTTCTTCATGGAGGCTGGGATCTTGGCCTCCTCAGTGCGAGCAACCCCCGCCCTGCGTCCGGCCTCCTACCTTCTTGCACAGTGTGATTCCGTATTCCGGGGTCTCCACTGCGTTAAATGGCACTGGTTGTCTTTGCGTAGTTACTGCTCTCTGATCCACGATTGTCTTCTCTTTTGATGGTGTGACACTTTCGTGGTCTCTGAGGGTCTGGACACCGGCACCGAAGTTATGTTTTCAGAAAGCTGGTCTTCCTCTCTGTGTCGGAGTTGGTATCACATGGAGGCAGGCCGGCTGTGCCTTGTGCTCTTTCTTTGCCGACGCGAGTCCGCCTTGGTCACAGCTGTGCCATTTCATGAAATGAACACCGATTTCATTCGGATTTTCACTCACTTTGCTCTCCGTTGGTCGTTCTTCTCAGAGGGCGTTATATTTCTCTCAGATTGGGGCAAATGGGGCCACCTTTGCCAATGTAGGGGTCTGGTATGTGGAGGAGCTCTATCCTGCATCCTCCATGTGTGCGCCCCCTGGTGGCCATCAGCATAGTTTTTTAAATATGTTTCTTACATTTGTTAGCATTCAAACTTCATAATAATGCCATTGGAAGATAATATTCATTATTATTCTGTGTAACTGCGTTCAATATATTTTCTTAAAGACGCTTTAATAAAAGAAATTCTAAGTATAACCATCTTTTTGTTTCATGTCATGCTTGATATTTTTTTGATGAATTCTTGAATATTGTTTAGCATAGGGTTACAACCACGTAACCTCCCTCGAGGTACATATAGTAAAATCATCCATCAATCCAAGGATAAGTATACAATAATTCCCAGTGGTTACCCCCTTTTGTGTTTATAGGATTTTCACTTAAGACAAAGTAATCCTACCAGCATTTTGCTCTCCTACTCATCCTTCCAAGGAAGAGGAGAGACTACAAAGATTGGACCATAAAGGGGTTCTGAGCTTGTACATTGTGTGGTGAACCAGACGGATAGTTGTATACATTAAAAGAACACTCCTAACTTGCCCTATCACTATGAGGGAAGTTCCCTACCTAACAAAAGTAAACTAAAGGTGCATGTCAAGTCCGAGCAAATAGCCTTCGGCTCCGAATCATAAGTATCTAACCGGCCCTCCCACTTTATAAAATAAGCTAACTAAAAAGAAAAGGGAGGCTTATATATAATAGCCTCGGTATAGGCTTCCGACTGGCCCACTTGTATTCAACTTGTTCTCAGTCTTTACAGTTCTTGCAGATTGTATTAACAGCTTTTGTGTCAAATCCTTTTGGACTTTTCACAAATATCGTCGGTCTGGGTTACGCCTCTCCCTTTGATAAGTTAACAGTTTTTGATGTTTATAATGTTTCAATCCCTCCAGGTTGCCTTGAAATGGCACTGAGTCCCCAAATTCCAGTAGCTCTGTATTTAAGTTTAGTGACAAATTGCAGGGATTTGTCCCTTTTCCGAAAGGGGGAATCCTCCTTGTGAGGCTAGGGAGGTGAACCCGCTCCGCAAAACCCTCCCTATGGGTCGAGGCAAGTGGGACCTCACCGGGAGAGACTCCCCCTTTGGGGACAAGGACTTCGTTCCTATGAGGATCTACCTAGGCCAACTACCATAGCTGTATACGTGGGACTGCCTGTGAAAGTAAATTAAATGTCCTCTTTTTCTGAAGGCAATGCGGAAAAAAACCCAACTATGAAAGAAAAGGAAGATGTTTCTTTTACAAGAGACACATTTTTTAAAAAAAATGTTTATTTTAAACCAAGGCAGGGCAACAGCAGTATAATATAAACAAAGCATGTGAGACAAAACCATAACTCCCCTCCGATCCACCACCCGCCTCCCCCCGTGGCTCATGGTCCGGGGACGCTTCCCGCTGGTTGCATTTTCTGTGCCAGCTTCGACTATATCCCCCTTTCTGGGAGCGTCCTGGTTTCTCATGGCCCGCCGAATATTGGTAAGCTTGTAGGTTAATGCAGGACATTTTTGGTCATACTCCAGTACTGGGGCACAAATGTTCTGAAAGCAGTGGAGAAATCCGGCCCTTGCCGCTGTTCCCTTCTCCGCAATTAGTATGTCCCATATTTTTCCCCAGCATTGGAACATATGGGGGCCGTCCAGGGTTTTCCAAGAGCGGGGATCACTATTTTCCCTGCTAGGAGGCATTGAGTCAGCAGTTTAGCTCTGTTCCCAGAGCGTGAATAGATCCCGGGACCCAGGGCCCCCAGAACGACGGGTTCGGGCTCCAGAGGTAGAGCTGTCTGGGTGATCTGTTCGATGGTGGCTAAGCATAGTTTCCAGAATTGTTGCATTTTTGGCCATGTCCACCACATGTGGAAAAAGGAGTCCGGTTGGCCGCACCCTCTCCAGCAAGCGTGGTCGATGGACTGGTTCATGTGATGGAGCCTGAGGGAAGAGTAGTGCCAGCGCAGCAAAACTTTGTACGCACATTCCCTGTTGGTGACACAAGCGAATGACTTTTGCGTTCGGGTCCAAATATCTACCCAGAACTGGTCCTCGACTGGGTGCCCAAGTCAGCCTCCCACTGTGCCATACATCAGGTTCTTGAGGCTAGAAAGTCTCTGAGAAAACGTCTGTACAGGGTGGAAATCCTGCCGCGGGCTGCAAGGTCTTTAAGAGTTAGTTCGAGGGAGGTGAGAGGGCGTGTGGCCGCCCAGAGCGTTTGGGGCTGGGAGCACCAGTGACGTAGTTGTATGTACGTAAACCTGTCTCTTTCTTGGAGCTGAAACCTTTCCTTACATTGTTCAAAGATGTAAGGTCTGTCACCCTCATACAGCTGATCTAAGGTTTCGAGGCCTCCCGCTATCCAATTTTAGAAGTTTCGGGGGTTCGCCCTGGGTGAGAAGGTTGGATTGTGAAAGATCGGGGATAGGGGGCTCAGACCCCTCGGGATTTTCTTACGTTTTAGCGCCCAATCCCAGAAGTTGAACGTATGTTTGGTCGCCAGCAGAAGGCCTTCCCATCGTTCTCTAAGAGGGTGGGATGTGTGGAAGGAACCGCAGGGGGAGCGGGAGCCGGGATTGTTCCAATTCCACCCATCTAGGGCGGTCTGTGGTAATTTGCCACACGCGGATGTGTGCTAATTGTGCTGCCACCCTGTAGGATTGCAGGTCGGGTACCCCCAGACCACCCAATCTTGCGTCCCCCAGCATTGATTTTTGGGGGATCCTGGCTTTCTTACCTCTCCAGATAAACCGAAGCATTTTTCTCTGCAGGTCGTGGAGGGCGGGAGCTGGGATTGCAACAGGGAGTGAAGATCAAGCCTAAAGGAATCTTAGAAGTAGGTTAATTTTGCAGGCCATTATGCGTCCTATCAAGGAGATCTCCTGGGTCCCCCAGCGCTTCAAGTCACCTTCTAGGTCCCTGAAGAGTCGAGGGAAGTTGGCTTGATATGTGTCCCTCGGGTTTGCGGGTACCTGGACCCCTAGATACGGAATGTCCTCCTCTTCCACGCAATTGAACACATCGGGGCCAGTGCTTCCCATTCCTCCAAGGAGAGGCCCACTCCCAGTGCAACCGATTTGTTGAAGTTGATGGAGAAGCCGGTGACATCTTCGTAGCTGGTTATTTCAGACAAGGCGTGTGCTAGGGAGGAGCGGGCTTCTGTGATCGTGAACAACACGTCATCTGCGTACAGTGCGATTTTGTGCTGGGATGTGCCTACCTGGGGGCTCTTGATGTGGCTATTCAGTCTGATCTTTTGAGCGAAGGGTTCCATGATAAGTGCGAATAGCAGAGGAGATAGCTGGCAGCCCTGTCTGGTTCCGCAGGTCAGAGAAATCGGGGCGGAGAGTGAGCCATTGATCCTGAGGAATGTTTTCGTTGATTGATAGTTTGCCAGGACCATTGCTTGGAACGCCGGGCCAAATCCAAAAGCCTCCAAAATCAAGCTCATGAAGGACCAGTCCACCCTGTCAAACGCTTTGATGGTGTCTAGGGCCATCAGCACCAGCCCCTGAGAGCCCCGGGAGGCCAAGTCCACCAGTTACAAGGCTCTGCAGACATTGTCACCTGCTGATCTGTTCAAGATGAAGCCTTCCTGGTCAGGGTGGATTATGTTGAGTAGTACACGTGATAAGCGGTTGGCGAGAACTTTCGAATATAGGTTGGCGATAATGTTCAGCAGGGCTATAGGCCGGTAGGAGGCCGGATCGCTCTGGTCTTTCACAGGTTTTGGCAGAAGGATAGTGGTGGATTCTTGCATTGAAGGGGTCACTGCCCCCGTCTCTCTGAAGGAGTTCAAAAGGGCCACCAGGGGGGGAACCAGCTGCGGTTTGAAGATTTTGTAGAACCTTGATGAGAATCCACCCGGCCTGGGGCCCGGGATTTAAGGGACTTAAAGGCTTCGTCGACCTCCTCATTTGTAATCGGAGCCTCCAGGTTCTCCTTCGTCGAGTCGTGTAGTCTGGGGAGGGCTGCTTCCCGTAGGTATTCTCGCTGTTTAGCCTGGTCCCGCGGTGGTGCCATCATTACCTGGGCTAAATGGTCTGCCACTAGCTGTTGCTTTTTCAGTTCCGCATATTGTATCACCCCTTGTGGGTCTTGCTGTCCGATGATGGTGTTACTATGTTTTGCTTTAGACAGTTTAGCGACAAGTAACTTGTTCGCCTTGTTGTTCTTCGCATAGTAGTAGTTTGATCATAAGCTGTGCAGGGTGTTCGGCGTAGTGGGCCTCCAGTTTTATCTAGCAATC
The DNA here is from genome assembly GCF_040938575.1 of Ambystoma mexicanum. Lineage (NCBI taxonomy): Eukaryota > Metazoa > Chordata > Amphibia > Caudata > Ambystomatidae > Ambystoma > Ambystoma mexicanum. The sequence continues at coordinate 412,920,944 of NC_090927.1, forward strand.
CGCATAGCTTGCTGAGTTTTGGGGGACCAGCCTTTTTCCTTATGGGTTTCCTCCGCTATTTTGAGTTGTTCCTCCAGAACCTGGCGGGCCTGCCACCTGTTCCGATGAAATGTCACCCCCTGCGCGATTAGTTCTCCCCTGATCACCACCTTCAGGGCATCCCAGTAGTTTGCCGGGGAGTTATCTTCAACTGTATTCTCACTGAGAAAGTTTTTGATTGCCGTTGCACTCTTGTCCCGTAGCAGCATTTCGTTGACGATTGGATCGTATAATGTCCATCTACGCGGGGAATTGGGCTTGGGTACATGTGCTTGGATCTCAATGCTTACTGGAGCATGGTCAGATTGGTCTCGCAGGCCTATGGATACCTCGTCAATGTAGCTAAGCAGCTGAGGGGATGTCAGGAGGAGAAGGTCGATCCTTGAGAAGGTTCGGTGAACATAGGTGTAGAAGGAGTAGTCCCTCTCGGAAGGGTGGAGCACCCGCCATGAGTCCACTATATCCAAAGATCCAAGCAGGCATAGGAGGCTGAGTGCTTGAGTAAAGTCTCTGGGGGTCAGGGGTGAGATTTGTCTTTCGTGGGGTCTGGTACTCCATTGAAGTCTCCCCCAATTATGAATTGGCCTTCAGTAAAGTGGGAGAGGGAAGAGCCCAGTGAGTCATAAAAAGCTGACTGTCCAGAGTTGGGGGCATACACTGAAGTGAAAGTGTACAGGCCTCCCAGTAGAAGGCATTTGACTGCCACATATCGTCCTTCCGGGCAGGTTTTTGTCTCCAGGACCTGGGGGTTTAGGCCCTTCCTGAAGAGGATCGCTGTACCTCCTTTCTTAGAGCTCCCTGAGGCAAAGAACTGGAGCGGATAAGATCCGGAGCGGAGACGCCCAAAGTCTATCGGTAGTAGGTGAGTTTCCTGGAGCAGGGCCACCGCTGCGTCTTCATCCTGGAGCTTTTGCAGAATTGACTTGCGCTTAGCAGGGGAGTTCAGTCTGTTGACATTGAGGGAGAGAAATTTTAGGGTCTGATACTCCTGGGTTTGGACCATCTCTGGTGACGCATCTGGGGGGGAGAGGTCAGAAGGGTGTGAGTCAGCCGCCATCTCGAGGAAGTGCTACGAATGAGTCGCCCTGCACTTGGGGTTTTAACATGAGCCACCAACGGGGGGCCGTAACTTTAACTGGTAGGGGGGCTGACTTTGTGGGTTCGCCCGTTCCCCTGGCCAACCAGGCCAACTGTCTAGGTAACGGTAGTGTAGTATTCCAAGGACTCATAGGTGTAATGTCCCTTGGAAATGGGCATGGGCCATAGGTGGGGCCCGCTGTGTTAGTTATAGTTGTTTGTAAGCTAGTTCAAGGTTGTTGAAGTTCCTTAGGGACAGAGCTGGGCGGACGGCAGGCGCGTGTGGCAACAATCCTCCTGTTATGGTCTTGCACCTGGCTACCTTCTTTTGCTACTCCGCGGTACCTTCGACCAGGAGGACTGCCTAGGTTTTGGGAGGTGGCTCCCGGGCCGGTAGCATCGTCTTTTCTTGGCGATGTGGCTTCGTCGCACGAGGCAGGGTGCATGATTTTGTTAGCGTCCTCAAAATGACTGATTCTGCGTAGACTGCCGTTTATGAGAACTGTAGGGTGGTCGGGAATAGCTATCTATATCGAATCTGACGCTCTTGAATAAAAGGGGTCAGAGGCCTGGGGGACTTACTTTTCTGGAGGGTGAGAAGAGAGAGGTCCTGGTAAATTTGGAGCGGAGAACCCTGAAAGGAGAGCTCATCCTGTGAGTGGCTGATTGCTGAGACCTCTTTTGTAGTAAAGAAGTGCACTCTAGTTATGACATCGGGAGGAAGGTCCGAGTCCACCCCCCGACGTGGGCGCAACCTGTGGGTGCGATCCAGTTGCAGTTGGGGTTTGTCCAGCTGTGGGAACGGAGATTGGAAGAAACCCCCCACATATTCCGCCAGGTTTTTGTCCAAGACAGAGGACGGAATCCCTCGAATTCAGAGGTTGTTGCGTCAAGCCCTATTTTCGAGGTCTTCTTGTTTGAACTTGAGGATTTCACATTTATCCTGTAGGGATCTGATTGAGCGTTGGATTTCCCCCAGTTGGCTGCCTGGTCCTGGGAGCGGTTGTCGATCTCCCCCACCCTTTGTTCTACTGCGGTCACCCTTTGATCAGTGTGCTCTAGTTTGGTGGTGAGCTCCACCATGCAGGATCTGAATTCGGACTTGATGTCGGTCATAAAAGCCTAAATGTCTCCTTTGGTAGCAAGGGCTTCTTTGTCCTCTTGGGATTTTTGTGGAGTGAGCCTGGGGGGTCGAGTTTCTTTCCCTTTTCAGTCGATGTGAACATGGTGGCGATCTCTGGGTTCTTTCCGGCTTTTGGTTGCTTCGACATTGCACGTGATCGGGGTGAGGTGGGTATTCCCGGGATTCCTTGGCGCTGTGGGGTGAGGGAGACTATTGTCCAAGGCTGGGACGTACCGGTTATTGAGGTGAGTCTCACGTGGATTGGAGCCACCCAGCGTGGTGAAGAGTAGAAGGGGATTTTGGTTTCATAAGCGTATTGTGAGGCTGTGTTGTAGTCCCTAGTTCCTTAGTACAGACTGCAGGGAAGAGAAGCAGCAGAGTGTGCCGGGATGCCACAGGAAGGAAGTGAGGAGGAACGAGGGGATAGCGCTGTTGTAAGTGTACCCCTGCCTACAGAGCCGTCCTTGGTGTAAAGGACTGGGGTGTCTCCGGTAGTCTAATGGACTGGCTGTGAGGCTAGGGGGAGGTGGTAAAGCGTGGCCGTTGCAGTTTCACACCGTTGGTTGGATATAGTCTGAGCCCAAGAGTCAGGGCAAGGTGGTGCCTCGCTCCCCTCACATGCACCAGGCAAGGAAACCAGCTGGAGCCATTCTGTGCAGGAGGAGTGTTGTAACTGCCAGGCGGACCCTGTGAGATATATCCTGAAATATATCCTTGAAGGGGAGCACTACCTCGCTAAAACAGGAAGGCTCGAGTATGTGTCACTGAAATTAATAGTGTCTTGCCATCCAGCCACGTAGGGTGCCCTCTGTTCCCTCGGGATAGTAGTGTGGTGGGTTTCTGGTTCAGTGACCAGGTGGTGGAGTTCATAGGGAGCTGCTGCCAGTCTGGGGCACCATCCTGTGTTGAAGCTCGTGAAGTGTTGGGGCAGCGTTGATGGGCTCGCCGTAGCCTAGGTTGGTCCCCTTGCAGCTTACCAGGAAGAATGCAGGGCCGGCGTGGGGAGGAAGCACGAAGAATCCATAGTGCCTCTGCCTCTCTGCTTCAGATGGGGACTCCCGGTGCTGGGACACCTGATCCGGGTGCTCGGTGTTGCTGAGGAGGAGCTTCTTTGCTACAGCCCGGGTCGGAGCTCTCCCCCATAGGGACGTCTTGCTGCGCGGCGCTGGCGGTCACAGAGCCGTTGCTGCACCCGACAGTAAGTGGGTGGGGGTCTCAGCTGCTCCGGCAACCAAGTCGGGTGGAGGTAAGAGCGTGTTTCGGGATATTAAAGCTTAGGGGAATGCCTCCCCTGGCCTCCACCACGCATCGCCGCAGGCTCGGTGAACTCCATCTGACATCTAGAGAGGAGGCAGCCAAGGGGCCGCGCGGTTCAGAGGTCGCCATGCAGCCTCCATGCGGCCGTCAGCACCAGAACCTATCTCCCTGCACACTGCAGGTGTTCCGACACCTCCGATGAGGTTGGTGCATATTTTTAGAAGCTAGAACTGCACCTAAATAGATGCACAGCGGGCCAGTCACGGAGGCCTCTAAGAGAGCGTCCGCATTGCCGGAGCTCCAGGCCACGCCCCCAAGAGACACATTTTTAACTGTGACGAGTAGAAGAGGAAGAAGAGAGCCTGGTGCGTAGGGGAAGCCCCTGACATTACATCTTGTGGAGGTGAAGCGAAAACAAGCCGCTGAGCCTGCCACTTTCAACGAGGCAGCGAATGGCAGTACGAGACGCCGGTGGCCTGGTGTATGCAATGCGCAGAGAACATTGTGAGGAAAGGAGAAGGAACAAGCTGCCCGGCGGTGGCATGACTACAAGAGTAGCGTGCAGTGCAAGATGCTCGAAAATGACATTGGGATCTACGGGTCGGGAAACGTGTGCCGCTTCAATCTGCCAGCACCTGTGCGGAGCAGGAACCAGATGACCCTAGAACACGAGAAGCGAGAACTGAGCCCTACCGCCATCCCCAGCACAGAGAGGAGTACAGGGGGAACTGGGGTCAGCTGGAAGCTGCCGGGAAACCATTATAGATTGAAAGAAACTCATCCCAATCCAAAGGACGAGAAAATAGAACTTAAATTGTGTAATTGGATTTGTAAAATAATAACAAATGAGATGAGGGTTATTATATGAAGGGAGAATCTTGTCCCAGTGCACAGGATGAGATATCAAGCAGGAAACCATGTAAGATTAGTAGTGAAAAGCCTAGAAACAAAGAGGGAATTACGCAACTCAGCTGGATAAGTAAGAGAGACTGGAAACACAGTTGCCTGGGAGGAAGGGAAGAAACCACCTTCCTTACAAGTACAAGACTGGAGGAAGCCTAACTCAAACTCATATTATAAGAAACAGGATATAAAAGGCCTGAATGAACAAGATGACCAAAGAGACACTCTAAGACAAAGAAGTTATCACAAAGGTTGTTTAAAGAAGGGTTATGAGAAGCCCACCTCAAGAAATAGTGGAAAGAAAGACTGAAAACAATATACAAGTGATAATCACAGTGTGAGGAAGTTAGAGGACGATATTCTAAACATTGGACCACAGAAATTATGAAGCATAAGAGTGTTTCTGAAGAGCTACAAGAATTGATCTCAAAGACTATTCAAGGAGATCATATCAAGAAATATCTGTATCACAGAAAAGATCTATAAATACAGAGACTATCAAAGGAACTGAAGAGACTAGGCGAGGACAAGACATTCCTTTGGTTTGGTTAAGTTAGTTAATTATAGTGATAGTGTTAGATAGGGTTAGTTTGTACGCAGGAAATATTTACTTTGGACTTCCTGACAACTGACAAACTCCTTTAGTTTATTTAGATAGGTAAGGGTATTCCCTCTAGTAATAGGGAAAGTTAGGCTTTCTACCTATACATTTAATTAAATAATTTGAATCATGTCTTCAGAGTGTCCGTCTCCTTCTTCCGACCCACCACAACCAACCAACAGATGTCAACCAACTGACAGAATTTGGGGTCCTGTGCTGTTTTCTCAAGTAAGCGCTAAGTCCACGGTATCCAAAGAAGAGTCCATAGGTTTCGATTTACAAAGTACTGAGGACATCTTGATTCCTCCCAATGAAAGGCGATTGATACCCACAGGACTTACCGTTACCCCACCTGAAGGTAGCTATATTAGGCTAGCGTCAAAGTCTGAATTAGCCTGATGATATGGTTTATATGTGGTGGCAGACATCATAGAAACTGACTTTAGGGACCACATCAAAGTTCTACTGCACAATCAAGATAATGATCACTATACCATTAAAAAAGGGGAGAAAATAGCCCACGGGATTCTTAACAAAAATGTGTTTCTGATACTGAGAGAGTTAGAAGATGCAGAAAAAGGGTCAAGGGGTTTTGGAGAAGCTAACATTCCCCCAGCAGAACTTGTTGGGAGGAGGTGGAGGAGGTTGCCCGCTACCCGGCCTCGCCTTTGCACAATGGAATGACCCAGCTCTTAGAGAGCTCCATCAGGGTAACTACTGAGGAAGCTGGATGCAACCAACCCGTCTTATTGTATAGACAGGATTTGACGAAGGATGGCTCAGCCCAAACACAAGTAGCAGTTCCCCAAAGCCACAGAAGGGTGGTGTTAAAGTTAGACCATGAACACTTGACAGCCGCTCATCAGGGAGTAGGCAAAACACAGAGTCAATTGATAGCTCTAATTTTAGTAATTGTAGACTATTCCATCCGCTATCCCGAGGCATTTCCACTTTGCAACAATACTACCTAGCAGATTTTGAAACACCTGCTACCCTTCTTATAGGGGGTGGGATTTCCAAAATCGATTCTTACTAACCAAGGTACCACCTTTATGTCCCAACTAAAGAACGAAGTCAAGGAATTACTTAACACCTCTCTGAACCTTGGCATACCACCTTGCAATGAATCTAGCATGCTCGTCACTACTTCTCTGGGGGAAATCACCCCATATGTGGCCAGGGAAAGGCAGAAGCTACCTGACTCTGACCCTTGGGGTGGCTATCTGTGGGAGGACCACCTGGGGAGGAAAACCCTCAGAGAGGTGAAGTGAGCCCGCTGGGTCAGAGCAGGTCTTTACCTGCACTCCTTGATAACACCCATTTACTTTTCCCCCATTCTTGTATGGCATATTTTGGTGTGGATAAAGAATCTCCACTATTTTCTGAACACCAACCTTATGTAGATCCCTCCCACTTTAAAACCACTGAGACGAGGAAGTGGGATGGAGTGATGAAGATCACTAGGAGCAGCAAGCCAACACCACGTTCTAGACGTTGGAAAATGTTGACAGGTGCCGGGACATTCGAATATGGAACACCTGAACAAGACTGGAGAATCAGCCCTACCGATGCTCGTTGGGACATGATAGGAAAGTGAGCTGCAGAATGTTAGGTTAGTAAATGCTTCCATTCCATCTGCATACCGGCTGGGAAAACCTTTATCCTAAAACCTTACAGGATCCCTGAGGCCAGGAAAAAGATTATTGAACACGAGATAGAGATGTTTACGGCTGATATCATCCAGCTCTCTGTATGTCCTTGGTCCTCCTTTATTGTTCTAGTTGCTAAACCTGATAACTCTTGGCGATTCTGTTTAGATTTTAGGAAGCTGAATTCGATCTTCATCTTTGGCAATGATCTAATGCAATGCATTGACTATTTGATCGAGAAGCTAGGAACGGGCAGGTATATTTCCACTCTTGATTGTACGAAAGGACATTGCATGTTTGGTGCTAGGAATCCCAGCGGACTGTGCTGGCATTTAAGCGTAGCCCATACTTACAGGGGTACCCCTTAAAAACAGGGACCCCTAATGAAGCTCACACCAGATTAAAGTTCATCCCTCTAGGAAATTACGGCCAAGGGTCTTGTCTTGCAAGGATAACAATTTAATCTGTACAAAAATGAGGATGGGGGAGCAACAGACTCTGCCCTCCCGACCAGCATTCTGTCCTTCTTCCGTGGCCGGCTCCTCCAGACTGATGCCAAGCAGGCGCCTTATATACTGTTCAACTTGGTTACTGGATACTGGCATAGCATATCCAAAACTGTTCGTCTTCCTTAAAAGGGATGCTGCAGTCTTCCTTCTTGCATGGCCAGGTTACAAACTACTTAGCATACTGCTGCCTATGCAGGAATACATGGTAGCTCCTGTTTAGCATAATTTTCTATATTATGAAAATGTATATATAAACACACCTTCCCGCCATACTCTCCACTCAATATAATTATATTTTATCTGGTCCAGTAATTGTCCTTAAAACCTTGTTTCCATAGTACTACGTATGTCGTGCATTGAGTCTTTTAGTCTGCATAGGCTTTTGATGGACAGGGAACAAGCTGCTGAGTTACTTCGTATGCTCTGCCAGAGCTAGCCTCAGTGACGCAATGCCTGTAGTCTATTTTTAGCACAGGCTGCATTCCTTTTGGCCAGAACTCTTTACTGTGCTTTGAGATTTTAAAACTACATAGAATAACATGTATAAGTGTATTCAGCTAATGGTTATTTACACCTTATATTTAAATTCTGTCTTCATGTAGTGGCTGGCCACGCCTGTGTGTGATTATTTTTGCATGAAAAAAGATTCCTCAGTGCTATAGTGCTTAGAGAAGTCTTGCCTAATTGTAAAGCGCTTGAGGGGTCCAGGAAGGCGCTAGCACCTCCCCAACATTCCCCCTTTTGTTACTTCTACAATAACTAACTCATCCCCCCGACATATCTACAACCCCAGAAATATTACTTTGAGTTTTGCTGTTTATTGTATGGCAATACAATGACTCTATCAGTCCTTCTCCCGGGCACTTCACTGTGGTGCCCTGCCATTTGTCGTTGCCATTTGAGTAACCTGCCAAGGAAAAATATGGTACTTGTAGACACTGGGCGGTATTTTGTGTTGCCATTGCATAACGCTGGGTCTAGATCAATGCTCCTCAACTGCATGCAATGTGCCTGGAATGTGCCTTTTAGCCCCCATACTGCAAGATGTACCAGGAATTGTGCCTCTGTAATTGGGACTGAATGTGGAACTAAAACCTTAGTAGCCCTTGATGTGTGCGGGATAAGTGCACACACGTAACATCTTTCATTGATTATATTCCTTCCTGCAATGTGCATATCAGAGCACCAGCTATTGGAGGATTCTGAGTACTCGATATCAGAAATGACATCAAAGCCTATCCCCTTATATAAATCATACGTCTTTCATTCTTCCTGTTTCAATCGTCTAAGAAAACTTGTAAGGGTGGTCGGCAAAAAGTGAGCCATTTTCCATTTCCCTTTTTATAGACATTCATTTTAGCATTTTTTCCCCAACTGTCTACCCCATATGGACACCCCATATAACAGACATCCCTTCATCCACTCCAACAACCACAACCAGTGTCACACAAAACAATTATACTATTGTATTTCTAGAATACCTAACATCTGTATTATCATTATCTCTACATAAAAGAGAGGTCGGTCAGCCATCTTTTCTTATTCCTGGAGAGGAGAAACAAGGTTATCAAGAAAGAGAAAGAGAGAGAAGGAGAAAAGGAAAGAGAGAGACAGAGAGAAAGAAAGAGAGAGAAGGGAGAGAGAAAGGGAGAGTGCAAGGGAGGGAGAGAGAGACTCTTTTTCCACAATGGCTGACTGGATTCTGGACCTTCTAAAAAGTGAAAAATATTGAAAAAAGATAAAACAGAAAAAACCATAAAAAATGAAAAAAGAAAGGGAAAAAAAGAAAAAAAATCAGGCATGTGCCACTGCACACCACTCTCGAATGGATCCTCAAAAATGTCTCTCCTGTTCGGTCATCCGAGAGATGCACCCAATATCTAACTCCTTCATACGAACGGCGAGAGGAGTACAGAACAACACCTCATATGGGCCTTCAAACCTGGGGCTGTTCAGTTCCCCAGTTAATAATGGTCCAGTTGTAATATGGCTATGCTGTGTATGGGACTGTGGTCTCACTTTCTACAGGGGTGGTCACTATTCCCCCCCCTTTACCAAACCCCACTACTGCCCCTGTGTGCCTACGTCCCGTCACCTGGTCAATTATTTATGACCCATCAACATATAGTATGTCTCCTTCCATCGATGCATGAGCCATTCATTAGAGTGGGAAAATAAATAAAACTCCTGTATATAATCCAGAGTTGCTAAAACAGGAGCCGTGCAAATAGCTAAAGTCCTGAAACTATCTAGTCATTTTGTCAGTCCATTCAAATGTACCTTTAAGTCCTCTGTCATTCCCTGAGACTTTGTAACAGTGGCCTTGTGTAGACTGTGTAGCCTAGGATCCATGCCCTACAATAATTACATAATAATTACATTAGCCCAAAAAACTGCTACATTTCCTTCACAGTACTGGGACTAGGGGTGGTAATATTTTTACCTGTTTACAAAAAATAAGTTGTCCCAAGTATAGTACCTCCCTGTTGGCTGTATAAAAGCTTCTTCTTATCTGCCTTGTACTCTTTGTGAGCCAGCAATTGCAACAATGCAACAGAATCCCTCCTGCACTGATGTTCATTTTCACTACATACCAACCCATCATCCACATACTGGACGATTGTGCTAAGCACCTGACTTCAATGTAATCTGTACAGGGGTCACACCTCTCAGTAACCCATCATCATATGGGTTAACGGTCTCTACTTGTGCTGGAACATATCACATGTCCTCCTCAACAACAACAATATGGCTGGGTCACCACTGCCATCAGGGGGCACTGTAGCTTCCTATACTGCACTATGATATCACAGGGGATGCAGATTTCCAAAATAATCTCCCCATTTTGTTCACTGTCCTCAAATATAACTCCTCATCAGTAATTCTCTTCAATTGGTCTGTCGGGTCTACAGATAGGAGTGTGCGTCACTCGCACCCTTCCTGGTCTGTTCCAATCAGGACTACTCTTTTGTCTGATACTACTAGTCCTTATAAATCTAATAACAATATTGTCCCTGCCACCATCTCGGGTGGCACCATCGGTTGGAAAACAAAATCTGTAGACACTTGCCAACATGTTGTCGCAATTAGAAGAACTGCTTTTACTAATACATTTAATACCATAGAAAAATAAATATATCTAGGACCACAGGAACCCCATGGACTACTGACTCCCTTGCTACTACTGCCTTGATTATTGCCATTGCTTGAGCTAACACACTACCCCTTGATCTGTGAAGGATATAGTTATATTTAATTTACTGAGCAGATCCCTATCCAACAAGTTCACAGGGGAACTCTCTGAATATAACAAGGGGGCTCGTAGTACCTCCCCTCCCACTTTTATATCTAGCTCCTCAGTGCATGGAACTGTAGAAATAGACCTGGAGAGTCCCTGCGTGTAAAGAGTTTTACGTGATAATGGAAAGTTCCCCTCCATGATGCATGATTTAGTTGCACCTGAATCTACTATACATATAAATTGCCTGATTCCTATGTCCTCGTCCACCAAGGACTCCTCTTCAGGTTGTGCGGTTATCAATATGATTGGATATGCGAGTGCTCTCTGTGGGCTGTTCCCTTGGGTCAAACACATATGTGTTTGTCCCAAGGGAATGAAAGGGGCTGCCTCTGGAGACCAAACAACTGGATCCAGTTCTTCCAGAAATACCGTAGAGGCACTGCCCTGTTCTCCAAACTAAATGCCACAAGAATGAGAGTAGCCCCAGGCCTCATCCCAGTGAGCGCATAGGGGTTTCCTTGCTGACATGACATGCAATTTTTCAAAGCTCAGAGCCCCTGGCACAGTATTTTGAACATCCATGGGAGTGTGTTGCCCCTCCATGCCCGTGCCCACCTCCATTACTACCTTCTTCTCCGACACAAAATTGCTTGGGCGCCACCGAATCCGCTGCCAAATCCTTAACTTCCAATCTTCTTCTTTTTTCAAACAAATTGCCCATAAAGTTAATGTTTTGAACAGTGTTGTGTTCCATCGGGCAACAATCGGCGTCTAATCACCTTTTCCCCAAGAGACCAGCACACTGACTATCAGAGGAAAGCACCTCTGAAAAGCGCGGAGAACGTGGAGATGTTGCAGCCGTTGGAGTACTGGCTGACGCCATCATTCCCTGCAGCACTTCCCAAGCAGCGGAGATCCCGCTCTGTAGCAATGCTGCTCCCGTGACCCAACAGGAAAGGCAACCTGTGGACCCTTGGCACACTCAGGAGTCCCCCAGCGAGAGTCCCCCACTAGGCGGATGTCCACGGCCGGCACCAGCATCACAGGTAAGCCTCCCCCCTGGTTGCTTTAGTGATATGCCCACAGGACCTCTGCACAACCCTCACCTGTTGGCTCTGCTGCACCCCTCACTAATTTGCTCCGCTGCACCATATCAAATATTCATTCCACTCTCAGCCTCGTTCCCTCTACGTAGCATTGTGTCAGCGGAACAAACGCCAGTTCCTCAATGGGACCACTGCCAGTCCCCTCCAGTGGCCATACATTTACAGATGGCCCCACTGGGAAGTGCAGACCAATGGTCAAAATGTTCAAAGGTGGCCCCACTGGGAACTGCCCAAAAACTAATAATTCTTCAACACCCAAGGTGCACTCAATAATAAAGTCACTCCCAGACTTTCATTTCACCCCACAAAATGAAAGTCTGATAGTGCAGGTAAGGGAAGTGAACTTCTATACTAAGGTCCAGTGACAAGGTATGTACATCAGGTAAGTCCAAAAGTAAGTAGGAAGGTATACAGAAGACATACACGGGCCTCCACTCTCACAGGGTGCTTCACTCCAACTAATATTCATGGAGCTACAGGGACACCATAACATTCCATCAGGCATTCTCTCAGGCATGCATTCATGCAGGACCAAGGCTGGGAACACAAGACACAACAGGATACTCATTGGCAGACAACAGCAGATGTGTGAGTACTGTCAGTTGTTGCTTGGTCAACACACCTGAAAGATAGCATCTTCAATTATGAAAACCCTTTAATCACAATATTCAACCAAGACTGCAATGGGTCAATATTTTATTACAGTATAATAGGGAAATCTAGGTGAAGCTAATCAAGAGATCCTGCCTCCCTGCGTCCTCCTGATGTCATGGTTTGGCCTTACTCTCAAAACTGCTGTTGTGTTTTGAGATTTAGGCTTTTTTCCTTCTATCTGGGAAACTCAATCTAGGTGTTTTGCATTTTCTGTTGTGTTTTGCAATTTAGGCATGTTGCTGTTGTGTTTGAAGTTGAGGATTTTTCCCTGACTTGATGCTGGGCCACCTGCTGTGTTTGTCGTGCATTGTGCAGTTTCTCCCTCCCTCTCTTTCTCCCCCTTCCGTATCTCTGCTCGCTCCTTGCATGGTGCTTTCCATCTCCCCTATCGTCTCTAACTGCTACTCTATCACCTATCCTATCTCTCTTTCGAAGTCTGGAAGGAAGAAGTTCAAGAAAGATATCCTGGTCTCCAATCCAGGCCTGCCCATTGCTGACACATACCTTCGTGCTTCTTCCAGGCAGACTGTCACTGACATCCTCTTTGTCGTTCTCTCTCTGGACTTTTAGATTCCCCATATGGTCTCAGTGCTCTCCCCTTTCTCTTCTTTGCCATTAATGATGGAACCCGATGGTAAGCTTTCTTGGCATATTTCCCATCCTCTAGGGGCACCATTAATGTCTACCAAAATGGCACTGTCATGTTCCAGGGCTCTCAGCCCAACCTCCTCCTTCTTGATAGGCGTCTTCTGTCTCTCATCAACTTCCTCCCTTCTCCTGCCACTCCTCCTTCTGCCACCCCTCTGATCCTTCGTCACTCACTGGCGTAACACATTCCTGTATCCCTCCTTGGAAGACCTTCAAAGGTGATAACCAGCACCACTTAGCTACCCTCAACTCTCGCTGTGCTGTTAAACACTCCTCTGACATCTGCCACCTTCTTGAAAGTTTCGACCTTGACGTCCTCACTCTCACCGAGACGTGGTTCACGGCCAGCTCTTTCACTACTTTTGACACACTCCTCCCGGAAAGCTACAAGATCCTCTCTAAGCCCAGGCCTCGCCGGACTCGGGCGGATTGGCCCTGATCTTCACTGAATGTGTCCCTGCTACTATCTTACCCACTCAGTCCTACTTTGAAAGCCTCATCTGCAGGCTTGGTGCCTCTCCTATCCTCTTGCTGACTCTTGCCACCATCTACAGCACCCCTGGTCCGGTCTCTCTCTTTTATCGCTTCTCTCTTGGCCTCCACCTCCAAGCTTCTCTTTCTCAGAGACTTCAGTATTCACCTTGACTCCCCTGCTGCGGCCTGGGGACTCTTCCGCAGCCTCTGTGTCTCTTTCCCTCACCATTCTTCTCTCCGGTCCAACGCACTCAGCCGTACACATCTTGGATGCTCTCATCTCAGCAGGCATTCCCATTTCCAACCCTCTCACTGCACCGTTCTCCTGGTCGTCTGATCATGCTCTCCTGTCCTCTCACCTTCCTCTCTTGGGCTGCCCGGCTAAGCCTCTGCCCGCACGGCCAGTCTCTTTCTCCGTCATTCGACCGATGAAGTGCGTGTCAGTTGCTGCTTTTGCTGGCACTTTCATTTCCCCTACAATTCCGGCCAATGACTCTCACACTGACACAGCCCTTGATAACCTTCCCCACTCATCTTCAACACTCTGGACATCCTTGCCTCTATCATGAGGATCCACATTAACCCTGCCTCCAAGCGCAATACCTGATATGATCCTAACCAATCCTCTCCGAAACGCAAGTGCAGAGCTGCTGACTGGAAGTGGCAGGCTTCGGGCACATCCTCTGACAAACTGGCATGAGGCCTGCTTCAAAGACAATACAGACTCTCCATCCGCTCGAAGAAGAAGGCCTATATCCCAGCCTGTATCTCTGGGGCCACTAATAACACGGTTGAACTGTTTAAAATCTGCAAGTAACTCAACAATCCTACTGCAGTCTCCTTTTCTCTTCTGCCATCCCTAACCCTCTGCAATACACTGGCCTTCCACTTCATAACCAAAACTACGGACATCTTGTCCTCACTCTCCTCTACACCCCTGCCTTCTCCCTCACCCGTTCTCAGGCCTCCCTTGGCCCCCCTGCCCCCATCCCTCCGGCTTTCCTCTTTCTCACCCATTTCACCGGATGAGGTCTCTAGACAAGTCATTTGTATGAAAGTCCCTTCCAAACAGGTGGTCCCCTGCTCCTCCAGCACTATCGAAGACAACATTGCCCCCCTTGCTTCAGTATTGGCTAATTTCTGCAATCACTCCTTTGCCACTGGCTCCTTCCTCCCACTCCTCAAGCACTCCCTTGTGCACCCTCTCCTCAAAAAGCCTTCTGCTGACCGCTCCTGCATGGCTAACTACCACCCTATTTGTATTTGTTTATTATTTATATCGCGCACCAAACCCTGTGGTAACTAGGCACTTGAGAGACTTGAGGACATTGAGGACAAATAAAGATACAGAGATTGAGACCCTGGTTACAGATGGGTCAGACAAAATGAGACATTTGTACAATAGCATAAGTGAGCGTTGGTCAGCAAAACATAACGGTAACATCTTAATTTAAGGGCTTGTTGCTCAACCAGTTTTTTATTCTGGCTTTGAAGGTGAGGAAGGAGGGTTTTTCTCTGAGGGTATGGGAATAGAGTTCCAGCGTTTGGCAGCTTGGACTGGGAAGCTGGCTCCTCCAGCTGTTTTTAAGTTGAACCTTGATACCACAAGGTTGTGAGAGTGAGACAATCTGGTGGTACGTGAGGGTTGGTGTATGCAGATTACATCGGCCAGATATTTAGGGGCTGCGTTTTTGAGGCATTTGTGCATGATGGCTGTTAGGCAGAAACCTGTGCAGTTCCCTTGGGGAACACTGCAAAAGATTTAAGACTACAGGTAGAGCAGTAAACCCCTTTGGTAGCAGTCTGTACCACCCAGATTTACCTGGTAGCTGTGGCTGAGCAGTCAGACTTCTCTCAAGAAGAGTTAGGCAGTATGCAAAGTATACACAATATGTACCAAAACACAATAGCACAAGCAAACACTGACCAGAGCTTGGTTTCAAAAGTATATAGTTATTTATTTAAAATACACATAAGTTAAAAACACTCTAGCAAAATATAGTAAACACTTCAAACACAGTTATAATGAAAGTAGATTCAATCCTTTCTCCTATCTAGACAACTCTAGGTTAACACCACTTAATTAAAACAGAGGTGAGTGCTTAACGTTAGATGACACTCTAGTAGTTTCCAAGAAAGGGAGAGAAAAAGCAGAAATGGGTTAAACACACCACTCTAAGGTCCAGAACACTTGCAATAGGCTCAAAGAAGCACAAAGTCACAGGTGAGCAAAAGTCACTAGGCAGGGCCCACTCTTAGAGTAGCCGGAGCGAAAATGTGCCCAAGATCACACTGTTAGTTAGAGATTCAAAGTCTTGCAAGGAGTCAAAAAGAGTTTAGAGTGGCTCAGAAAGTTTAGCCAAAGTGTCCCAGGCACTCCCAGGTTCGAAAGCCGGGGACTAAATCTACCCCGTACAGTCGGTGGCAAGGGAAGCCAGGCGGAACACAGTACCTTAAGCGGAAAGGATCCTCCAGCGGGGGCAGTTGTTCCAGGCAGCGACAGCAAGGCTCGACGTCGGTCAGGGGAGAAGAATATCTCGCTGAAGAGCAGAAGAGAAAGGTCGTAGCACTGCCCGGGAAGAAACCAGCCGCGGAGTCCTCCGGTTAAAGGGTTGGTACCGACTTTCGCGGTATGGGGGTAAAGTGTGGTATTCCGGATGCCGGGGTGCTTGGCACAGGCAAGGCGGCCACGAGATACCTCAAAGAACGGAAAGAAGGCGAAAACTGGTTGTCCCCACCAGTCAAGGGAAGGAGCCACTCCGTTAAGAGTTCTCCTCGGTCGTCGGGAAAAAAAAGTGGTGAGACGGTTCAGCAGGGCTCCACCGGGTGGTGTCGTCGAAGCAGGTCGGCACAGCTCTTCCCTCGTCGGATTCTTGGTCCTGTGGCGACTTCTGAAGTCCCAGTCCCCAAAGCCCTGCTTTTATGCAGCAAGCCCCCATTCACCCAGCCTAGCTGTCACTCAAACATGCTAAGTGGTGAGCCGGGCGGCTCACCACTTGGGCCAATCAGGACGGAGTGCGACTTGAGTTACCAAGGTAACTCAGTCCAGGGTGCCTAAATCCCCCTCCACCCCTCCTAAGTATCCCAGACAGAGTGGCACCACTTTGGAGGGCTTCTGTGGAGAAGCCCGCCAAAAGTGGAACAAAGGGCTCCACTTTGGGTCAGAGTTACAGAGGCGAACACCAACGCCATTTTAGAATCAAGTTTTGGCAAAAAGTCCCAACCGGAGTTATAAAAATAAATATATAAACCGGCGGTATGTTTAAGGCTACCGTAAATAAATAATTAAATGTGTTAGCCTAAAACAATGGGAAATCCCATAGGGAAATATTCGCGGTCGAATATAAAAAGTAGTTTCCACTGCCACCAGCCAAAACTCGATCAGGGGGGACGGAGACGTGCCCCCTCGACTAACAGACCCTGGGGCAATCGAATTGCCCCAGCCAGTACGTCCACAATATGATGGTTTGTACTGGTTCTGTTCAGGATTCAAGACTAGCAAAGTCTTTGGTGACTTTACATGCCCTGGGAGACAGTAGTCAGTCCCAGGGTATGGAGTCTATGTTGGGGAGTCCCTAGGACACCCCTGGGTCACGGCACAGAGGGTGCTGTGTGACCCACATCACAAAAATACATGAGGCCCTATGGAGTAAAAGACCCCATAGCCCATTCAACACAAGGTTTAACCAAGAAAACACACTTCAACATGTCCAAGAGTGAGGGTAAAAGAGTCTCACTCTTGGCAGGAGAAAAAAAATTAAACCCCAGAAATCCAGCAAAGCTGCTGGGGGACTCACTAGGTAGGGAAATTCAGCCTAAACAGAGAATTCTCCCTAACACTCGCCCCCCCCAGACTAAGGGACAGGAGGATTTAATCCACTCCTGGATGAACCTCATACCTCTAGTCGATGATATACATCCTAGAGAGTCCATCAGCATTTTGATGGTGACACCTTGACCTTTGCTTAAGGGAGAACTCAAAGGTTTTCTTTTGCAAGCTAAAGGACCTACAAACCCTTTGAGGAACATCAGTCTTTTTGTTATAGGGGATCTGGTTGACCAGTCCCTCAGAAGTTGGTACAACTTCTGAACCTATGTTAGGCTTTTTGAAGGGGTCCTTATAAAGGATTCCCTTAGATCTAGAGGGGCCTCCAAGGTTCCTCACCACCTCTCTTGTGGGAGCAGGTTGGGTCTTAGGCCTCTTGGTTGGAGGGGTTGGGGTTAGGCAATGTACCTGCTTCCCCTTCCTCTTAGATCTACCCTTACCTATTTTAGGAGTTCCCCCCCTAATATTAGGATTTGAGTTGGGGTCTTCAGTAGAAGGTCCAACAGTCTGAAGGTTTTTGGCCTTAGACTTTTCTTTTCTGGTTTTCCACCAGCACTGAGAATTACCAGTTCTCTCAGGTCCAGATAGGGGCCTAGTTGGTCTATCCACCTCTTCCTCAGAAGCAGGGGGAGTCAGAGACTCTGAGACTAGGGGAACAATGATGGAGCTTGGTTGGGGCTCCCATGTTCCTAGCATACTATCCTGAAAGGTGCCTGGGTCGGAGGTCAACTTACTAAACCCAAGGCTTGTAGTGGGGTTCTCAGTAGAGGGTCCCACAGGCTTAGAAGGGTCCTTCAAGGTAGCCTTTCTAGCCAATTTGGTTAAGTTCTGCTTCTCCATACTGGGAGGCCTGGGGGTATGTGACACTACTCCTAGAGTTCTTAGGTCATTCCCCAACAGGACCTTCCCAGGTACCTCAGTCTGAACACTGACAGGGATCCTCACTGTCATGTTGTTACACTGAATGAGGGCTGGTAGAATAGGAACCATTTGGACAGGGCCTCCAGACATCTTAGTGGGACCTTTGGGTGCTTTGGCCACATCCTCAGGTTGAAAGAAGCTTTCATCCACTACTGTTCTGCTGGCCCCAGTGTCTCTCCTGGCAGGAGTATCCTGGCCATTGACAAGAACACTGTCCACATAATACACCTTAGAGTTAACAGGTAGGGAGTTATACACAACCCTATTCTGGGGACTAACCAGACCCATAGGCTCTAAGTTTACAGTTGCTTGAAGACCCAAGGGTTCTTCAGCAAAGAGTTCAAAGTGGGCACTAGCCATCTGTACTTCATCCTCAGGAGTGAAGGCTAAGGAGACTGTGCTGATCCCTGCAGGTTTACCCTTGCACTTGGGATCTCCTTTGATATGGTCAGTACCCTGACAGACATAGCATTGTCCAAATGCTCTCTGGAAGGGTGGCTTGTTCTGACCTCCTTCTGGCTTGTGGCCAGAAGGTACAGTAGCCTGACTAGGTTTCCCATGTGGCTTACCCTGGTTATTTTGTGTTTTGGGGCCCTCTTTGGGATAGGAATTATTAGAATTCTCTTTGGAGTCTTTTTTTGGCTGTTTCTCCCCATCCTTCTTCTGAGTTACCCCAGAATCCTTGTGAGTGGCCCTGTTGGCAACCCACAAGTCAGCAGCCCTAGCTAGTTTCCGGGAATCCAATTCCTTGGAATCAGCCAAGTGTTGTCTGAGCTCAGGAGAGCAGGCATCATAAATAGTCTCCAACATAAACAAATTCTTCATACCTTCATAAGTGTTCACCTTGTAACCCTTAATCCATCCCTCTAAGTTTTTCAAACATTCACTCACCCAGGTAGCACAAGGGGTACCATCATGCTTTTTGAGGTTCCTAAACCTCTTAAGATACTGGGAAGGGGTCTTCCCAAACCTAGCTATCAAAGCTAGTTTCACACATTCATAGTCCTTCCTATCCTCCTCCCCCATCTCCATTACCACATCAGTTGCAACAGGGGGAAGCCTAGAGAACAACCAGGTGAGTAAGTCATTTCCTGTGATGTTCTGGAGCCCATGATTATATTCAAACAGAGACAACCAATCCAACACATCCAACTTAGGCTCATACATACCAACCAATTCTTTAGGCATCCGGGGTCTTTTAGGACTGGAACTTCTAGAGGAGCCAGAGAGAGAAACATTCTCAACAGATAATTTCTTCATTTCTAAGTCATACTTGAGCTCCATTTCCCTTAGCCTTAGTTCTTTGTCAGTTTGAGCATTAAGTTTCTTATACTCCAATTCTAGCTTCATTTTCTCCAGTTCAAAGTACTGAGGACTAAATGTGGGACCTGGTAAAGGCCCAGTAGGTACAGCAGGTAGAGCAGGCAGAGGCCTAGGGGGGACAGTTACAACAGCCTCACCCTCCTCTTCTGACTCTTCCTCAGAATCATCAACATTTTGCTCCATGTTAACTTCAATACTGTCATCTACAGTTGCTGGAGTGGTAGGTTCCTCTGAACCATCACCCAGACTTTGGTTAGCTAACAATCTTTCAATCAGCTCCATTTTCTTGCCCTTAGTCAGGAGATCCTTATGTTTACAGAGCACTCTTAAACAATCAGCAGTTTTGGCTGCAAGGGACTCTTGACTATAGCTTTCTATAACTGACATGTTAGAGGTTTTACTTTTTCAGTGCTAAGCTTTGTGGTTAGTTGCACTAAGGTATCTAAAGCACAATAAAATGTATACTCAATACAAATCCCACCGCTGTACACCAGTGTTAGGCAGAAACCTGTGCAGTTCCCTTGGGGAACACTGCAAAAGATTTAAGACTACAGGTAGAGCAGTAAACCCCTTTGGTAGCAGTCTGTACCACCCAGATTTACCTGGTAGCTGTGGCTGAGCAGTCAGACTTCTCTCAAGAAGAGTTAGGCAGTATGCAAAGTATACACAATATGTACCAAAACACAATAGCACAAGCAAACACTGACCAGAGCTTGGTTTCAAAAGTATATAGTTATTTATTTAAAATACACATAAGTTAAAAACACTCTAGCAAAATATAGTAAACACTTCAAACACAGTTATAATGAAAGTAGATTCAATCCTTTCT
The DNA here is from genome assembly GCF_040938575.1 of Ambystoma mexicanum. NCBI lineage: Eukaryota > Metazoa > Chordata > Amphibia > Caudata > Ambystomatidae > Ambystoma > Ambystoma mexicanum. The sequence continues at coordinate 412,941,124 of NC_090927.1, forward strand.
CCTATCTAGACAACTCTAGGTTAACACCACTTAATTAAAACAGAGGTGAGTGCTTAACGTTAGATGACACTCTAGTAGTTTCCAAGAAAGGGAGAGAAAAAGCAGAAATGGGTTAAACACACCACTCTAAGGTCCAGAACACTTGCAATAGGCTCAAAGAAGCACAAAGTCACAGGTGAGCAAAAGTCACTAGGCAGGGCCCACTCTTAGAGTAGCCGGAGCGAAAATGTGCCCAAGATCACACTGTTAGTTAGAGATTCAAAGTCTTGCAAGGAGTCAAAAAGAGTTTAGAGTGGCTCAGAAAGTTTAGCCAAAGTGTCCCAGGCACTCCCAGGTTCGAAAGCCGGGGACTAAATCTACCCCGTACAGTCGGTGGCAAGGGAAGCCAGGCGGAACACAGTACCTTAAGCGGAAAGGATCCTCCAGCGGGGGCAGTTGTTCCAGGCAGCGACAGCAAGGCTCGACGTCGGTCAGGGGAGAAGAATATCTCGCTGAAGAGCAGAAGAGAAAGGTCGTAGCACTGCCCGGGAAGAAACCAGCCGCGGAGTCCTCCGGTTAAAGGGTTGGTACCGACTTTCGCGGTATGGGGGTAAAGTGTGGTATTCCGGATGCCGGGGTGCTTGGCACAGGCAAGGCGGCCACGAGATACCTCAAAGAACGGAAAGAAGGCGAAAACTGGTTGTCCCCACCAGTCAAGGGAAGGAGCCACTCCGTTAAGAGTTCTCCTCGGTCGTCGGGAAAAAAAAGTGGTGAGACGGTTCAGCAGGGCTCCACCGGGTGGTGTCGTCGAAGCAGGTCGGCACAGCTCTTCCCTCGTCGGATTCTTGGTCCTGTGGCGACTTCTGAAGTCCCAGTCCCCAAAGCCCTGCTTTTATGCAGCAAGCCCCCATTCACCCAGCCTAGCTGTCACTCAAACATGCTAAGTGGTGAGCCGGGCGGCTCACCACTTGGGCCAATCAGGACGGAGTGCGACTTGAGTTACCAAGGTAACTCAGTCCAGGGTGCCTAAATCCCCCTCCACCCCTCCTAAGTATCCCAGACAGAGTGGCACCACTTTGGAGGGCTTCTGTGGAGAAGCCCGCCAAAAGTGGAACAAAGGGCTCCACTTTGGGTCAGAGTTACAGAGGCGAACACCAACGCCATTTTAGAATCAAGTTTTGGCAAAAAGTCCCAACCGGAGTTATAAAAATAAATATATAAACCGGCGGTATGTTTAAGGCTACCGTAAATAAATAATTAAATGTGTTAGCCTAAAACAATGGGAAATCCCATAGGGAAATATTCGCGGTCGAATATAAAAAGTAGTTTCCACTGCCACCAGCCAAAACTCGATCAGGGGGGACGGAGACGTGCCCCCTCGACTAACAGACCCTGGGGCAATCGAATTGCCCCAGCCAGTACGTCCACAATATGATGGTTTGTACTGGTTCTGTTCAGGATTCAAGACTAGCAAAGTCTTTGGTGACTTTACATGCCCTGGGAGACAGTAGTCAGTCCCAGGGTATGGAGTCTATGTTGGGGAGTCCCTAGGACACCCCTGGGTCACGGCACAGAGGGTGCTGTGTGACCCACATCACAAAAATACATGAGGCCCTATGGAGTAAAAGACCCCATAGCCCATTCAACACAAGGTTTAACCAAGAAAACACACTTCAACATGTCCAAGAGTGAGGGTAAAAGAGTCTCACTCTTGGCAGGAGAAAAAAAATTAAACCCCAGAAATCCAGCAAAGCTGCTGGGGGACTCACTAGGTAGGGAAATTCAGCCTAAACAGAGAATTCTCCCTAACAATGGCCAGGGTGCGTAATGTGATTCTGTCACGGATAGGCAACCATTTGGCACTGTGTCTGTGAGTGGAGATATGCCAGGATCTGGGTAGACTGAGTGCTGCTCTCAGTTAGTTGTTCTGGAGTACTTGGAGTCTGTTTAGGTTGTGTTCAGAGGAGCCTAGGAATAGTGTATTGCAATAGTCTAGTTTAGACCATGCAAGTGCTCTAGCCAATGTTAGGCAGCTGCTTGTAGATGAGAACGATTTACAGCTCTAAATCAGTTTGTGTAGGCTGTGGAGGACGCCACACTGCTGACTTGTTTTTTAAGAGATAGTGTTGAGTCGAGGTAGACCCCCAATGTTTTGATCTCTTTGGATACTTTGATTGTGTTGCCGTCAATTCCGAAAGATGAGTACCTGGTGTCAAGTTTATTTAATTGAGCCTGAGTACCCACGATCATTAACTCTGTCTTATCATCATTGAGACACAGACTGTTAGTAGCCATCCAGGCTTGGATTTCAGGAAAAATATACTTTAATAGTTTTGCGTCTTGGTCGTAACAGCCAGTGAGGGGGATGAGGACTTGAGTGTCATCTGCATAATTGGTGTAGATGACACCCAAGTTATCCAGACGGTCGAATAGCAGCTTCGTAAATATATTGTATAGTGTGGGTGACACACATGATCCTTGAGGGACTCCACAGAGTATGGGTGTTGGGTTTACTGAGGCTTAGGGGGAGAAAACTCTGGTGGTCAGATTGGAGCGAAATGATTTAACCCAGTCAGATGCATTAGTGGAGAATGCTGCAGCTGTGGTGAGGTGCCTGGTGATAATGTCGTGGTTGACGAGGTCGAAGGCAGCAGATAAGTCCAGGAATAAGAGGATCGCTAGCTTGCCTTTGTCCTTTGCCTCATCTATTTGGATCTTGAGGTCTAGGAGAGTTGTCTCGGCTCCATGTCTGCGTCTGAAGCCCGATTGTCTAAGGCCTAGGAGTTCATTATCCTCTAGCTGCTCCTGAATTTACAAATAGGCCACTCGGTCCAGGAATTTTAAAAGGAACGGGGCGGTGGTGATGGGCCTATAGTTTGTAGGGATATTTGGATCGAGTATGCCCCTTTTTTTAAAAGGGGCATAACCCAGGCTTCCTTGAGATTTTTGGGTACCTGGTTGGACGAGAAGGGCAAGTTTATCAGAGTGGTGATGAAGGGGCCTTGGTTTTTTGCTCCCTCCTTGATGATAGAGGCTGGGCAGATGTCCCCCTGGCAGTGGGATGGTTTTAGTCTTTTTATGGTATCTTCTACTTCCTTTGCTGTTACTTGCGAGAAGGTGAAGGGGGAACAAGAATGTGAAATTTTCATTGGGTCCGGTGCAGAACCATTAGTGAGGCTTGCCTTTTTGGCTTCAATCTTGTTTTGGAGTAGAGTGATTTTGTCTGCGAGGGCTCGCTGGATTTTTGTGCACCATTCGGCATCTTTAATGCTGGGGATTCAAGCTCTTTTAGGATGCTGAACAGCTCCTTAGTACTAGATTTGGCATTGTGGATTCTGGAGTTATAGGCTTCTTTTTTTACAAAAAGGATAGCCGCTTTGTAGACTGCAGAGGCTGACGTAAATGCAGTTTTGTTGCTGTTGGTGGGCGATTTCCACCAAGTGGATTCCGCTGATCTTTTGGTGTTTGTAAGGTTTTTTAGTTCTGGGGGTGTACCACTTATTAAGGTGTGTGATGGGTTTAGCTTTCCTTAGTTTAAGAGGAGCCGTGATATCTAGTGCTGATTTGAGAGTGTTATACAGGTTGACCAGTTTGATAGGGTCAAGGCTGTTAAACTTGGACTCATTGAGGATGTTGTTAATGGGGGGCATCACCCCCTTCCTGGGCAAACTCTTGGAGAAGCTGGTCATCTCCCAGCTGATCCACCACACTGAATCTGTTGGTTGTCTCCACAACCAACAGTCTGGCTTCAGAGCAGCCAGAGGCGCAGAATTTGTACTCCTGAACACCCATGAACATTTTTTTTTTATTTTATTTTATTCATTTTGCAACAAAATAAGAGAGGAAACATTGCTTGCATTATGTATTAATATCTCTTGGTTACCCCTTCCAGCCCCCCTCCCCAGAGCCACCATAACCCCAACTTTCCCAAAAAAACCAATAAGAACTAAAATTTGATCACAGGATCCCATTTGACCAAATACCACACGTGTCCAGGTCTATGTCTCTAGGTGTAGTCCTCTCTCGACTATCAATGTTCCTGCAGTGCTTTTTGCGCAATGTGATACGACAGTCTTTCTAGTGCTGCGCTTTCAAGGGGGCTTATCATCTGAGGAGGCAAACAATTCCTGTATCATCAAGGTCCAGGCCGTTATGTCAATTGAACTTTCTCTTCTTCCTGTCCGCAGTGCTTCTTGCCACACTGCCATATCTGCAATAGTCCATCTCTGAAAGTCTTTCCAGCATGTTTCTATTCTTGGTCCGTCTTTGGACTTCCATTTCATCGCTATTCGTCTCTTGGCTAGTGCCCATGCTAGGTTGGTCATCCTTTCCTTTATTCTTTTTCGAGGGGCTATAGAGGCCCAAAAGACAGGCTTCGATGGTGCAGGCTCGACTTGTGATCCCTTTTTCCCTCAGGCGGTGTTCTATTTCCTGCCAGTATTCAAGAATTTTCGGCCAATACCAGAACATGTGTCCTAGGTTGGTATTTACCTCCCCACATTTCCGGTAGCTCTGCGTGGTGGCACCTGGGAAGTGGGATATTCTTTCCGGCGTTAGGTACGCCCCATGTAGTATATAGAACTGTAGTTGCTTTAGTCTGGCATTTCTGGACACCTTTTTTGGGTAGAGCTTTGCTTTTGCCCATTCTTTGTCTGAGATTGTTTTATTGAGTATCTTGTCCCATGCCTGCTTGCCTCTGTCTTTATCTTTGGGGAGATCTTCTATTAGCATCTGGTATATCCTGGATACCATATGTCCCCCCTCACTGACGTCGTAAGGAAGGCCCAAGACCGGGTTTTTCTACTTGCCTTGTTTCAAGAGACGGCCATCTAGCATCTAGATGTTTGATGAGTCTTGCATGAGTTATGGAACTGGCCTTTATGTAGCTCATGGGACTCGACTAAGTCTTGGAAGTCTAACTTCACTCCATCTGGAGCTAGGTCTCCGATTCTGATGATTCCTTTGGCTTCCCAGTAGTCTCTGCTTTGCTTGAGACATGCTCTGTTGTTTCCATTTAGAGCTGCCAGCGGTATCCGGGGGGAGTAAGCAATTTTTTGGTTCTGTTCCATATTTGCCACCCTAGGTGCAGGAACGCAGGTGGTTGCGGGATCACATCTCTTTTAATCCATAGTGCTTCCTTGAGAATATACAAAGATACAGCATTGCTCAGGAGGGTGTGCTCCACAGTCTCCTCATCTGCAAGCCAGCTGGTCACATGTTGTAACTGGCCCACCAAATAGTACAACTCAAAATGCGAAAGTCGCATTCCCCCCTCTGTGTATTCTCCACAGAGCGTCTCCATAGCAACCCTTCTCCTGGCTTTGCCCCATATGAAGCTGCCCAGTATTGCGTTGAGGTCTACAAAGAACTTCCTAGGAATGAAGAATGGCACATTAATGAAGTGGTACAATAACCTGGGCAGGGCAGTCATCTTAATCAGTGATATGTGTCCTGCCCCTGACAGGGGGAGCTTTTCCCAGAACTTGATGGACGCTTCTATACTGCTTTTTGCCTGCAGTGTGTTGGCTATATGTGTATCCTCGACAGAGTGGTGTATATTTATGCCAAGGTAGTGAAACGCACGGGTGTTACACTGGAGTTATAGACAAGAGAGCTGTTTTTTCTGTTTTTCCTACCATCCAGCCAGGGGGAACAGACAGGATTTAGTTTTACTAATGGCGATTCCCAAGAGATGCGCAAAGTTATCTAGCACTTCAAGGTATGTCCCTAAATTGTCTTCTGTGTTCTGTATATATAAAATGATGTCATCTGCATATAAAGATATAACATGGGTGGTGCCATCTATGTGCAGCCGTGTGTCTCGGAAGTAGTCGCTCATATAAATCGCCCGGGTTTCCAGCACCTGGATGTACTGGAGGGGTGACACCAGGCAGCCCTGTTTGATGCCTCTGCTGATCAGAAAGGAGTCTGATATGCATCTGCCTGTGCACACTCTTGCTGACGGAGTGGCATAGAGCATGCATATCCATCTCATGAATCCCTAGCCTGTTCCATAGTGTTCCAGTGTGGCAAACATCCATTCCCATCTGACAGAGTCAAAAGCCTTTATGGCATCTAATGCTGCTACTGCACAGGTGTCGGGTCTAGTGTTTGTTCTTTCTATGACCGCTTGGAGGTGTCTCAGATTAGCTGTGGTGGCTCTACCTGGGACGTACCCTGTCTGATCTTAATGAACTAATGTGGTAATCACCCTTTTAAGCCGGTCTACCAGGACTGCTGTTAGAATCTTGGTATCCTGATTAACTAGTGATATGGGCCTATAGGACTGGCACAACTTACTATCCTTGCCTGGTTTCAGGATGGGTATTATCAAGGCTTGTTCCATCGAGTCTGAGAGAGCGCCCATTTCATATGCCTTCCTGCAGTACTTGTAGTAATCTAGGGGCTAATATGTCGGTATATTCGTTGTATAATTCTGATGATAGCCCATCGCTACCAGGCGTTTGTCCGGTGGGCAATGAGGTGATAACACCTTGTATCTCTTCTAGGGTCAATGGGCTGTCTAGCAAGTCACGCTGCTCTGCTGTTAGGGTCGGTAGTGCTATGTCTTCTAGGGTTTCAAGGATTTCAGACATTTTTGAGTTTGTGTTATCCTCATATAATTTGGCGTAGAACCCCCTAAAGGCCTGATTGATTTCCGTTTGGGATTGCCTTGTTTGCCCACTCATCTATTATCTCTACCACCTCCTCCTTTTTATCCTGGCCTTTGACCAGCCAGGCTAACAGTCTACCTGGTTTATCCCCTTGCCCTGAATTTTTTCCATGTATCTCTGAAAGCTGAAATCTCCCAGTGTCTCATACATTGTAGTCTCAATTCCATAAGGGCACTTTGCGTGCCTTCTCCCGGCTTCCCATTTTTCTCTAATTTCGTGATTGTCGCTTCTATTTTCGATATTTGATTTTCTAGGTTTTTGCGCACTCCCCCTATGGTGGCTATCGCAACCCCCCCTACCCCCTTATGACCTCCTTGTAGGCCTCCCACACCGTGTTGGTATTGTCTACACTACCCAGATTGCATTCAAAGTATTGTTCTGATTGAGTCCTCAAGGTCTCCCTGAAGCTAGTGTCTCGCAGCGATTCTGGCCGTAATTTCCATGTGGGAATGGGCTTGGGGCAGTCTGCGAGTGTCCATCGAACTATCAAAGGGGAATGGTCGGATAGGATCCTGCAATCGTATTGTGCACTTGCAATGTTCTCTAGGTGGTCTTTCCCAGTAAGTACATAGTCTTTCCTTGTATATAATGTATGCACATTTTTTTTGATAAAACATTTTATTGTATTTTATGACATAAACAAAACAACCACAAGACAAGGGGGTGGTAACAAAACACCCATAAGGTAAAGTGCACTAAATTAATGTTTAGAAGCACCCCAAGCCAGCATCTTCAACTGCAAGTTCACATAGTGTTTTCAGTAACACAATCCACCATGGCCCGCCCTCCCTCAATTCCCCCTACTATCCACTTCCACTGTAATCGCCATCGAGTCAGGTTGTCAAAGTCCAGTCTCTTCCCATTTCCCCCATATCTTGGATGCCTTGGCCGGGCATCCCCGTGCGCCGTAAACCCGGTGCTCCATCATGGCACATGAATCCATGTCAAATATCCATTGTTCAAGTGTCGGGGGGTCGGGCACACCCCATTTGTGCGCAATGATGCGCTTCATCAGGGCCGCTGCAGTGTTCAATAACAGTTTTTCCCATTTATTAGAGTCAGATGTGTCAGGTACGCCCAGAATTAGAACTTTCGGATCAAGCGAGTGCCCTGAACAGTTCCACACAACAGGCGTTCCAGTAGGTGCGGATCCGGGGGCATGACCACAGGATATGGCAGAAGGTGCCCTCCTCCTCCCCACAGCGGAGACAGTTCGGATTTGTTGCCCTCTTCCAACCATATAGTGCAGTTCGAGGGTAGTATACTCTATGGAGGATTTTGAGCTGTACAAGTCTAAGCCTAGAGGAGATGGCCACCTCTCGCGGATGCATTAGGACCTGGATCCAATCCTGTGGGTCTATCTCCCCCACATCTCTTTCCCACCTGGTTTTTAATTTCGATAACTCGGGGGGTAGCGAAGGATGTGATGGCGTTGTATAGGATGGATGTGCATTTACTAGGAATGTGCGCAGGGATCATATTGCGTTCTATCAGTGTATAGTCAGGGACCGTGCCTTCTACGGGTATATAGGTCCGCAGGGCATGGGTCAGCTGTATAAAATGGTATCGTTCCGTTGCGGAGAGTTGGAATTTGGGCTGCATGTCCTCAAACGAGGTAAATTTCCCGTCTTTGAGGATATCTCCAACCTTCAGGATTCCCGCCCTCACACATCGCGGCCATGGTCCAAGTTTCCCAATTTCTTGGAGATTACTGTTTCGCCATAGAGGTTGCGCTGCAGTTATTTTATTGCCCCACCCAACGAACACATGTGCCTGTCTCCAGACGGTGGTAACGTGAGCCTCGGTTGTGGGCAGGGGCGGTCTCCTCGGGGACTGGTATAGTATCTGCAACGGGTCTGTACCCTGCATAGGTTCCACGTCAGTCCGGATGTGAGGTAGTGCTCTATCCCCATGAAGCAGATCATTAACTACCGCTAGTTGTGAGGCCCAGTAGTAGGTTTGGAGGCGGGGAACACCAATCCCTCCCTCCCAGACCGACCTCTGCAGAGTGCTTAATGCCACGCGTGACTGACCTCCCCCCCATATGTGTTCCCTAAGAAGGGTTTCAGTGCGGGTGAATTCAGAGGTGGGGATCGTGAGTGGGGCGTTCTGCAGGACATATAAGAATCTTGGAAGTGACATCATTTTGAAGAGTGCGGCACGCCCCATGAGCGTCAGAGGGAGAAGCTTCCAGTGATGGACGTCCCTAGCGAACCTGTCTACGATCGGTTGAAGGTTGTGCATTACATATTTGGTTAAATCAGATGTTATCCATAACCCCAGATATCTAAAGCCCTGTGTGTCAAACCGGTACGGACATCTCGTGGAGTCGACCTGCTCACCCCCTTTCACCGGGAAAAGTACCGATTTCCTCCAGTTAATTCTTAGCCCGCTAAATTCCCTTTAGGTGATGAGCATCTGGGTTACTGTGGGGCAGCTCCGGGCCGGTTCGGCAAGGTATAGCAAGAGGTCATCAGCATAGAGGGAGACACGGTCCTCGTGTCCCTCGGGCCATCTGAATCCTGTCCACGCCCCACTTTGGCGAAGCCACAGTGCTAGCGGTTCAATCACAAGGGCGAACAGGAGGGGAGAGGGGGCACCCCTGTCGCGTGCCTCTGCCCAGGGGGAAGGATCGGGAGGTCCACCCATTCACCTTAACTTCTGCTTGAATGTTAGTATATAACACTTTAACTCACCCCAGAAAGCTCTCTCCGAACCCCATACGGGTCATGATTTCCCAAAGGCTGTCCCATCGGATTGAATCAAATGCCTTTTCAAAGTCTATTGCCAAAAGGACGAGCGGGGCATCGAGGATAGGGGCCCGCTCGAGCGCCAGGTGGAGTCGACGCAAGTTCATTCGGGTGGATTTGTGGGGCATAAAGCCACACTGATCCGGGTGTATCAGTGTGTCTGCTACCAGTTGAAGCCGGCTGGCTAAGAGTTTGACCAGGACTTTGGCTTCTCCGTTGATAAGCGAGATCGGCCTATAGGAGGCACATTGCTCCTGGGGCTTGTCAGGTTTGGGGATAACAACTATGGTCGCTCTGCACAGATCGTCTGGGAGGGAATCCCTGTCCCGGGCGGCCAACAGCATCTGATGCAGGGGAGGTGCTGTGTTGTTACCCCCTAGTTTCTGCCAGGTTTCAACCGGGAACCCGTTCGGGCCCGGGGTTTTCACCGGCTGCAGTTGTCCAAGGGCCTCTAATATTTCAGACTCTGAAAGCTCGGAGTCCAGCATCTCCCTTTGTTGAGTCAACAGATTGGGGATTTCCCCACCGTCCAGGAGGGACGGATCCAGGGGTAGATTTGGGGCTTGGTATAGTGTAGCATAAAATTTGGGCAAAGTCCTCTGCTATCTCAGCGTCTGACCGGCATGTCTCCCCCTGTGGGGTGAGGATCTCCCGGACACAGCGCTGCCCCTCATCTCTCCTCTCTAGCCACACCAACATTTTCCCCGCTTTATCCCCCAGCTCATATACCCTAGCCTTGGTTTCCCAGTGGGCCTGTTTGGTGTTATCTAACATAAGGTTTCAGAGGTGTTCAGTGGCTCGTTTAAGGGACATGTGGGTCTGGGGGGTAGGATTGAGGGTGTGTTCGTTTTCTCGGTGAGATACCTCCGTTTCCGCCTCAGTTATCTTCCGGAGCCTCTCCCTCCTCCTATTAGCCGTCCAGGAGATTATTTCCCCCCGCAGCACGGTCTTGTAGGCTTCCCATAACACTATCGGGTCGTTATCACCGATATCATTAATCTCAAAGTATTCAGTCGAGATTTCCGTGAGGCGCTCGACTAGTTCCGGGAGGCCCTTATAATAGGTGTTCAGCCGCCACGTTCTAGGGGGGTTCAGTCCCTGCAGTCGTGACTCCACCATCAGGGGTGAGTGATCCGAGATCCCCCGGGGGAGCAGGTCCGCCGAAAGCATTCTAAAGAGATCCGTGTGGGGTACGAATAGGTAATCAAGCCTAGAAAGGGAGGCGTGTCCCCCAGAGTGAAACGAGTAACCCCTGGTCCCGGGGTGCAGTTCCCGCCATACATCACAGAGACCCAGGGCAGACACAAAGTTGGACAGCTTCGTGGGGAGGTGCGGATTGCTTTGTCTAAGGTGGGAATGGTCTAAGGTGTTGCACATGACATAGTTAAAGTCCCCACCTAGGAACCACTTATCAGGCTGATGTTTGCCCATAAGGCTAGTCAAGTCATCGAGTTGTTCCTGCCCTAGTCCATGTGGGGAGTAGATCGATACCAGTCCAAATGTTTCCCCCCAAAGTGTCCCCAGTGCCATTACAAATTGTCCCCGAGGGTCTTGGTCTAGTACCTGCAAGGCAAACGGGACACGTTTGTGTATGAGAATAAGAGTGCCCCTGGACCACATGGAGTATTCCGTGTGGCAAGCGGACCTATAGTTAGTTCGAAGGAAAAATTTGCATTGTGTCCCAGCAAGGTGAGTTTCGGTAAGCAGGGCTACATCGGGAGAGTGCCTGGAGAGTAGTTGCTTAACCAGGCGCCTTTTAATCATGGAGACCAGCCTGTTCACATTCCAGGTGAGGACCCTAAGGGATTTGGGGCGTGTGGTCATGGACGGGTGAGATTGATCAGCTGGCATCTGACAGGGCTGTCGGAGGGGCGGGCAGGCGGTGCGTGCCGTGCATGGCGGTATGGTGCAAGATATACAAGGCTTGGCAGTTGAGGTGCTGCTTGTGTGTGGTGTGGTCCCAACTGGCCAGGAGCCAAACCATCCCCTGATAAATACCGGGGAAGGCTGAGCCTGGGGTAACTAATACATTCTTCCCAATAAACCCCTCCCACACCCACCCAATACTCCTCCCCAACACAAAGTATCTGTCGCCCAAACATTGCTGACAATCAAAAGAGGTAGAGCGTCAGGGTTAACAACCCCTGTTAAAGTCAACTAGAAAAACTTGAGAGGGAGGGAGGTAGGGGGTTTGTTGTGTTTCCTTACCATTAAAATGCCCCGATTGGAGGGTAGTAACCTCCCGCTTACCGATTTTAAGTATATGAGCCGCTTTTGGTGGCCCCACAAGGCCCAGCTGTGGTATCACCCATAAGAGGGTTGCACGCCAGCCAGGAGGCTGATCCCAGGACAAGAGTCAAGGCGGGAGTTCGTCTGCCCTATTCATTGGTGGGTCCGCTAGCAGTGGTTGGTCCGGCCTGCGGCGATGGTCCGATGGCGAACTGGGGTTTCCATTCCTGTTGCCTCGGGGTGTGGACCAGTCCCCCTCGATGTGCTGTTCCGCCCAGCACCATGCCTTACTGGGATTATCAAAGTGGACCGTTGTCCCTCCTTCGTGTAGTCTGGAAAGAAGGCCAGTCTGGACCCATTAAAGGTGATCGTGCCTTTGGTTCTGGCGAGCTGTAACAGGGCATCCCGGTCCCAGTAGTTTAGAAACCTCACTATTACAGTGCGTGGAGGGGCGCCGGGCGTTGGCCTGCCTGCAGGCATACGGTGTGCCCTCTCAATAGAGAAGAATTTCGAAAAAGACTGTAGGTCGAACAGATCTGTTAGTAGTTGTTCAAGGAAGAGTTCCATGCAGGGTCCCTCTTCTTTCTCAGGGATACAAAGAATGCGGACGTTGTTCCGCCTGGACCTTCCTTCACTCTCCTCTACCCTGGCTTCCAGGGTCTTGAGCGTAGCCGAGACTCCGTGGAGTTGGTGTTGCACATTACGGAGGCTGTCTTCCGTAGTTGAAATCCGCTGCTCTGCTTCCCCAGTGCGTGCGGACAATTTCTGCAGATCATGTCTGAGGAGGGAGACATCTAGGCTTATTCGATCTATCTTTTGCTCCATGGATGAGCGGGAGTCCGTAATGGCGGCCATGACGTCTTTGAGAGAAAGCGTGTGTTCAGTGTCCGTGTCATCGAAGTGTTGTGGTGGAGTATTCGCAATCTGTGATGAAGGGACAGTGTATTGCTCAATCCTGTTCTGCATAGTGGACTTCCTCGTCTTTTCTTTGCCCATGGTCGCTGCCCGGCCTGGAAGCCGTGGTTTGTAGCTGTATTCCTGTTGGGATCTCAGAGGGTGCGGGCTGGGTCGGTTCCCCCACACAGCTGCGCACTGGTAGACTGGGAACACTGCCCTTTTAATTACCAGTTACTCCTGCTTCCTTCAGTCTTAGAATTGCCGGATTTGTCCAAAGAGTGTGTCGCCCGTGGGTTATGCCGGCTGTAACTGGGCACTTATGCGTACCCCGGTCAGAGACGCAATTGAGTGCACCGCCCAGCTCGTGCGGTTAGGGCCTCGTCTCGTACGTGCGCTACCGCCGGTGGTGTTGTCGGGGGGCAGAGTCCGCTGGTTATACAGTGGCGCTACACATCACTGTGAGTTTATATTGCGTCGGTCCGCAGGGGGCGGTTTGAAATTCTGGAGCTTTAGGCTAATTGCCCTGTTGTGTACAGCAAACCGTGTTGCCGCTGGGGCCTGGGCACATGGCCACCGACTCTCCCTCTGTGCCACCGGGGCCCACCCGGCGATTCACCGTCCCGCAGTCCACTCTTTGCGTGTTAGAAGGCTATAAAGACCCCCTCCATTGGATGTTTGCTGTGATCGCAGTTGTCTGAGCAGGTGATGAGGGTGTTGTAGCCCCTTTAGAAGGGGTGGGTGCTGTGACTACCAGTCTGGCGCGGAGCTTGAATTGCGAGGCGCCCCGGGCCAGGCAGTTCCTAGCAGGTCAGTGTCTCCTCGAAGAAGGGATTTGGAGCCACGTGGGGACTCCATGGTGGATCTGCACTGTTGTTTCAGCTACTGCAGGGCGTCGCCGGCCTCCGAGACCCGCCGTGCCGCGACGGTGCCCCGGACCCCGGAATGCGCCTTCTCCGGATGATGCCTCAGGCCCGGGCCAGATCTGTCTCTGCCGGTGGTGGTGGTGAGGCCCTTCGGCGAGGGCTGCTCGTGTCCCCAGCAGAGGAGGGGGAGGGGGCTCACCTCAGTCTCTCCCGTGCCGATCAAGGCCAGTGGACAGCCCCAGGGGGCCGGGATCCCGCTTGCAAGGCGACGGCCGCTCCGAGTCACACGACTCCTCTCGCTCACTCATTCGCTCTGGGTCGCAGGCCAGCGGCCGGTCGAAGAAGCCCTCGGGGAGATGAAACGTTCTTCCGTGCAGGATTCAGAGGGGACCCAGCAAGGGCCGAGACTGCGCCGCTCCAGACCGTTACTGCGCCTAGGCGGCCATCTTGGGAGCACCCCAGTCGGCCTCGCGCCAAATTTCTCCCGTGCTTTGCTTTGCACTCGCCAGCCGATTTCTTCCATCCAGCGGACCAGATGGGCACGATGATGTCCGCTGTAAGTAGGGGTTATTTTTACACCCCGTAGTTGGCGGCAACAGGCGGTTTTGACAGGATTACTGCGGCGGTTGCGGGAGCGACGGAAACCTATGTCCTTCTCATCGCGCTGTTGGCCAAGCCCCCAATGTATGCACATTTGACTGGAACGAGAATTCTTGCTTGTTGTGATTCATTCATCGCCACACCTCCTGGAGCCCCAGGTCTTTATCCAAAGTCTATAGTGCTCTAATGGAGGTAGGGGGGGGTTGTTGTCTTTGCACCATCTGATCTGTCTAGTACAGGATCTAATACACAGTTGAAGTTACCTCCCCAAATCCAATGTGCGCCTCTGAACGGGGACAGAATGGGGTAGAGCGAGCTGTAGAATATGGCTGCGTTTTGGTTGGGTGCATAGATGCATAATATATAGAACTCTTTGCTATTTATGTAGCAGTGTAGAAGCATTACTCTTCCTTCCTGGTCCGAATATTTGTGGAGGATGCAATGAGGTACGCCTGGCACGAACCATATGAGGACCCCCCTTGCGTAATTGGAGTATGCTGAGCTATATCCTTTCCTTCTCCACTTGCTGAAGATCTGTTTTTGCTTATCTGGTGTCAGATGCGTTTCTTGCAGGAGTGCGATTTGGATGTCTTTTCTGCGTAGATAGGACATCACTCTCATCCTTTTCACATAGTTATTTAAGCCACGTACATTCCATGTGACTATTCGCAGATTTTCGGCCGTTGGGAGTTCAATGCTTGGTTCTCTAAGGGTCCATTCTTCAGTTGCCTATATTCATTAACATGTGTCCGTGGTCCTTCGCCCCTCATTGTATTCTCATGGATTGTGTTGATTATGCTTCTAGGTTCTTTTTTCTCAAGACTGTACTTATCTTGGTTCATCTCACCAATTTTCCAAGCTTTCTCTATTTCTGATCGTAGGTTCTCGAAAGCTGGCCGTTGCTCAAGTGTATGGACACTCTCCTGTGGTATGGTGTTGTCCTGTGATTTCAACAAAACCTCTAAACTACAACTTTTAACTTGTTTCCCATTGGTGTGGTTCTGTAGAGGCATCTCCACCATCTTCCCGTTGGTTCACAAGATGCCGGTGGATGAGTTCTTAAAGTACTCTTAGTTCATTCCGGGCTCAGTGGGGGTTCTGATCTCGTTCGGTCAGGGGACGATGCAGGGCCACTTAGTCGTAGAGACACCCAATATTCCTTGTTTCCAAGTATTCCTTGATTTAAATTCAATTGGGTCTGAAAGCTGAGTTCCTGCTTCTGCGTCCGTATTTTGTAATACTAGTGAGAGCGTGAGCCCCGTGGGGGAGAGCCTTAGTCCAACAAATTTTGCCTCTTGCTCGGGTGCTTTTCCTGAAGCTGACCTAGGCTATGCTCATCCATCCAGGAGTTCACATCCTCTGGGGTTTCAAAGAAGAAGGATTTCCCATTGTAGATTATTTTCATTTATGCTAGATAGAGAAGCATATACTTAATACCCTGGCGTTACAATCTTTGTTTCATTGGTACATATTGTGCTCGTCGCTTTTGGACCTGTATCGTGTAATCTGGGTATATTGCCTGGGTTGCCTAGTTTCTCTGAATCACTCCACCCAGTCTTGAAAAGGTGAGTATGTTTTCTTTATCTCGATGGTTAAGTATTTTTGCTATGATAGACCTGGGGGGTGGCTCTTGGTGGCGGTCTCTTGATGGGGGCCCGGTGGGCTCTTTCTACCGTGAACCCCTGTGACAGGTTTCCGGGTCCTATTTCTTGGAGGAGTAGATTTTCAACATATTCCATTGGGTCTCTTCCCTCTGTACCCTCAGGGAGTCTGAGTATCCTGATGTTGCTACGGCGCACCCTCCCCTCCGCGTCCTCTGCACGATCTGGCAACATTTTTAACTGAGTGGTGCGTTCATGAACAGCACTTTCTAATTCCTCCGTTGTGGAGGCCGTTTGCTCGAGTTTCTGCTCTCTCTCCTACCCTGCTAGCCAGATTGCGAAGGTCTTGACGTAGAAGGCCCATATCACATCTCATTTCACCTATGTGTGTTTCCATTGAGGTGCGCATGGCTGCGATTGCCTCAAGTATTTTGTTTTGTTCTACATTTTGCTGGGGTTCTGCTGTAGCGCCCACTGGGGGGTTCCTCCTGTTGGGGAGGTTCTACCGACAGGTCAGTCTTCCTTGCATGGCTATACATTGTCACCTGTCTGGATTGTGCCTGCTTGCCTGCATTTGCTTCTGGTGTGCTGAGGTCTTCTTCCTCCCCTCGGGCATTTGGGCTCTAACGACTGGTGCAGTCTTGGAACGCACCTTGGCTGAGTTGTTGCGGTCTTCTTGGGTTCTGAGCGGCTCAGACTGCGTACATTACACAGTCTCGGAATCGTTGATCTTTGACAGTCTAGGCGTTGGTATGCTGGGTCATGCCACTGGAGCCGTCGCAGTGTCCTGCCGCAGAAGCAGCTGATCTTTGATTACAAGAACAAGGCATGAAAAGGTGGAGTGACTAGTTGGGGTGGTAGGTAGTCTCATGCAGCAGGAACTGCACAGGAGGTTCCCTTGATATCAGGTTATATTATCGCCACCAAAAATAACGCCGTACATATGGCTGTGACCACAATAAATCACCATTCACACCACTGGATGGTTGTTTTTTACTTGATTCGAGGACATTATCACCTCCCCACTAATATTAAGGACTTCAATATTTGAGCACTAACTTTCATGCGCAGTACATCTGCACATCCCACTCTTCGATCTTTGATTACAGTTTCTGTGGTGATTGCTTCTTGTTGCTTGGGGCTGTCTCGCGCTGCTATGTGCGGGATCTGCACCAATATTACCACAGTACGGTAGGGGCTATCACGGTCTCTTAATATGCTTGCAAGTATTTTCCTGTAGTGGCGTGCTGGGCGCCGCTTGCGTTATTTATGGGTTCTTGCCGGCCATGTGTCACTAGGCTTTATTCCGTGTGGCACCGCATTCCCTGGTTTCCAGTTGTTCGCTGCAGGAGCTTTCAATGATTGGTTTTATGGTCTTCTCGTCTTCTGCTGTATTGTATCTGCGCCTCTACTACTCGCCCGGGTCGGGGAGGGACGAAAGCGCTCAGCTGCTGGGCTAGGTCTTCTTTTGTTGAATTGTGAATGGGCATATTTGGAGATATTATTCGATGTCCGCGTCTCGCTGTGGTTGGGACTGTGTTGCTTCGTAGCGTGTGCTGCCCGGCGTCCTCGCGGGTCTGCTGATTGCTTGCCCCGCTGCACTCAGACCGTGAGGTTTGCCGGGTGCCAAAGTTATTCTGTACGGCAGTGCCGAGGGGCGCCAGCGCCACACAGCGTCGGCCTCAACAGTCTCTTCTCGCAGGGCTCAGTCAGTCTGTTTGCGGACCCCGGGCGGAGGGAGGGGGACTTGTACGGCTGATTTCCTTTTTTAATGGCCAGCTATTTTTCTCTGTTTTGGAGCAGGAGTCAAAACGCAGCGGCTAGACAGTCTGGTGCGCCCACGGTGGCTGTTTATTTATCAAAATGCCGTTGTATTCACTGTTTGTAGGATCAGTTTCACAGATCTAGCAGGAGAGCTCGGAGAGACACGTCTTCCCTACATGCCAGCTGGCCATCAAACACCCATGAAAACTTGCTCTCAGATCTGGATTCCAACTCTCCCTCCGTTCTCATTCTTCTTGACCTTTCTCCAGCATGGGGTCTGGCATGGATTCACATGCTCGTGAATATTCCCTGTTGTCAGGCAGGGAATCCTCGGTAAAAGAAAAACAGTTTCACTTTAGCTTCAAAACAGTATTTCTCCTCTCAACCAATCACCCTCATCTGGTTCATACTGGCCCCATCCAATGACAGTCCTCTCCATAAACTCCACCCCTGGTGGCCATCTTCAGATTTTTACTGCACTCTTCAGTATTGGGAATCCTGTTAGTGCCCCTCGAGCTATTTTCCTAATATTTTGAGTTTTTTTGGTAAAATGTGAAAGTTTTGACATATTTTTGGATTTATCGTTCGACCGGAGGTCGATTACCAGCAGCAGGGATACATTGTTGGTGAAGATAGTACATCGAGGATCTTTCATTGGATCAGAGAAGGCCCTGACTTGGGCCTACTTCATGCCTTTTCGCCATGATCTAGGAATAGAAATGCCTCTTCAAACTGCGAAATGCGGACTAAGGAACGTTGTTGTGGAGGATCGACACCACAAATGTCTTTACTGCCTGCATTTGGGACGTGATGTGGAGGGATGCAAGGTCTGCAGTGGCTTTTCGAAAAAAAGACCAAAAAGGAATGCTAGAGAAGGCTGGCTGCGTGGTTAAAATTGGGAAAGGCCTCTGACTCGGCCTCTGGGCATGGTAATGCTCACCCCAGGACCGGCAGGGTCCCACGATCAAACTCCCTCAATAAAGAAGTTGAGGTCCTTTGAGGACGCCCCGCCTGCGTGGGTCCAAAAGAAGGCAAGGCTGCATGCCACTGATCCCACTGGGTTTGCCGCTGCTGCGGGTCCCAGCTCGGGAAGGACAAAGTTGGCATCGCTAACCACATCCACGGTGATCCTACCGGTGAGGGGTACCCCCTCTAAGAGAAAGTCCTTGACTCCTTCGAAACTCTGCTTATTTATTTATTATTATTTATTTATTGTTTGCTTGTTAGACACTTCTCCATGAAGCAAATACTGTTTCAAAGTGCCCACAGGGCAACAGGGAGGGGACAAGGGGATGTGAAACAATTAATATAATTAAATACATAACCTACTATGCCTTGTGAGAGTTCAGAACGTGCAAGTGTAGAAGGAAGGGAGAATGGGATAGGCGCTGTGGTGCTCATGGGTGAGCAACAGGTGAATTGCAATGAAGGGTAAGTAAGAACCTCTAGGGAGAAGGGTGAGCCGAGGCAAGTGCTGAGAATAGACAGAAGCTGGGGGTGATTCAGTGTGGGAAATCATGGCCCGAGGATGCATAAGAGCCCTGCACACCAAACAAGCAACTGTGAGATTAGCAGAGGAGAGTGGCGGGGGAGGAGGAGGTAAAGAGGAAAGTCTTGAGGAGCTTCCGGAATTTAAGAAAGTTCTGCTCAAGACGAAGAGGGATGGGGAGGCTGTTCCAAAGAAGGGAGCCAGCTGAGGAAAGCGATCGACCTCCTGCCCTCTGTTTAGCTAAACGCTTTACACACAAAGAGTTGGTGCCAGAGGAGCGCAGGGGTGTACAGGGGGGAATATTTATTAGGAGAGTTGCAAATAATGTGGTCCCCAGCCCCAGACAGCCTTGTGGATAATTCAGAGGGATTTGAATTTTATCCGTGAAGCAACTGTGAGCCAGGAAATATTTTTTAAGGCAGGAGAGATGCGGTCCCTGGGCTTGAGGTCAAGGATGCGTCTTGCTGCCCTATTCTGGATTAGCTGAAGTCTGAAGTGGTTGCAGAGTGGAAGAAGGAAGATTCAGAAGGAGGCTATTAAAATAGTCAAGCCTAGAGAGAACCAGGGCTCTGGTAACATTGAGCTTCTGGGGGAAGGTGAGAAAAGGTAGAATTCTTTTGAGAGCGAAGAGCTGAAAGTGGGGCTTCTTTTCAATGTCCCGAGTGTGAGGGAGGAAGTAGAGAAAGGAGTCGTAGATGACTTCAAGGTTTCTGGCTTCAGAAGAGGGAGCAGGAGGAGAGCCCATGGAGGAAGGCTAGAGTGAAGGGAAGAAGTCAGGGGAAGGGGTCCTAATGCCATCAGCGGATAAGGCGACGAAGGAGAGATCTAAAGTGGGCCCTTCGCTGCTTCCATCTGCAACACCATCAGCATCAGCATCTCAACCAGCCAAGAAAACACCATCATCAACATCGTCATCAACAGCCACATCGCCGACTGCTGTTACTACCCCGTCGACGAAAAACCACGAGGGTGGTGCCCACAGTCGCAGCGACAGCTGCTCCGTTGGTGTCATTAGCAGCACAGCATGGGGTATCTGCTGTGGCTTCGGCAAAGACCCCTGGAAGGGGGGGCAGTAGCCTCCCCCATCCCCAAAGTCCTAGGAGAAGAGAAGGAGTAAGGCTCCTATGACCCCTAGGAGGGGACCAGAAAAAGGGGCTGAACCAAGTGTGCCGGTGCATATCTATACTAGCTCCGATCAGGGTGACGACCTGCCCGAGGGCTACTATTCAGAAAACGAAGGGGGCCAGGGGCCCTTGTTGGAAGGTTGGAAGATGGGTCACAGTGGGGTGAGCCCTATCGTCGAGAGGGATACCAGCCACTGAACCTCCCCCTCTCATTCCTACTACACCTCAGCCCAGGGATGTTTTGTAGGTTATTCTGACAATGCTACACATGCTGGTATCAAAAATTCAGCAGAGACTGCTGCCCACACCGGGCCCTGCTCCATCTAGAAGTCCTCCAAGACTGCTTTCCGGAAACCCTTCTAGGCGCAACCGCAAGTCAAAGGACCCTGCTGGTCCAAGGCACCAACCGACACCACCGCTACCGCCGCCTTCACCTCGGGCGTTGACCCCAACAGGGGATCCTGCCACGCACACAAACACAGGCAAGGATACGGCGGCTGTAGCGACAGACATCGGCGAGGCCGATGACTTTGTGCCAGCGGATGGAGAGTCAGCAGGCACGGATGACCCACACAGGGCCTCTCTGCCGGATGTGGTTGGCTCCTTCCACTCAATAATGTCCAGAGCCTCTGAACTTTTTCAACTCGGGCCTGAGGAGACGAGTAAGGAAGGGTTCCTTTATCAACATTGTGAGTCCAGGCGGAAGACCATCATATCTGTCCCATTGTTGGACGACATCTGGGATGAAGCCCTAGCGCTGTTGAAGTATCTGAGCACCGCTGAGTGGGACAGGCTTGAGAAGAAATGGAGTCCCTGACTCTGCCCCCAAGTGCCTGAGGTCCCAGCCTTCTCCTGACTTTGTGGTCTCAGCTGCGGACAGGAAACGCTCTACGAACCCGTCATCCTCGAAGAAACTGGATGCTATGGGGAGGAGGATTATCTATACGGCTGCCAGCACCATTAGGGCTGCTAATGCCCTAGCCATTTTGTCCCGTTACGACTGGGAGCTCTGGTATAAATTGGGCCCTATTCTGGACTTCCTACCTGACGACAATGAGGCAGAAGCGCTTGAGCTGTTCTAGGAGGGCGAAGTGGCGTCAGACCACGCCAGCACAGCGCCTGTGGACATCACGGATGCCGGATTCCATCAGATAGGAGACAGAGTGTCTCTTCGTTGACAGGGATGGGTCAAAACAACCGACTTCAGGCTGGACGTTCAGTGTAAGGTGTTGGACATGCCATTTGATGGGGAAAACCTGTTTGGCAAGATGGTCGACAAATCTCTTCAAATCATCAAGACTGACATGGAGACGGCACGTTCGCTGAGTACTGTAAGGGAGGCATGGTGCCACAAGTAGACACTGACCGAAGATTGCATTTTTCAAAACCTTTCTTTGTATATTTTGAATGGGGGGTTGGGAGAACTCCTAGTTTGCCCTAATGCTAAAATGGGAGTAATCTCAACCATAAACTAAAGAAAACCCAGTCCTGGTCAGTCTTGTCAAAATAATAATGGCCTATGCTATTAAAAAAAAAATATGCCTGCCCTTACTCTAAGATAACAAATGGGTGAAAGGGTATGGATTGGGTCAAAAGAAAATCAGTGTAAAAATTAAATTTTGCTGTGGCTGAGCAACCTTCTCGCCCTATGTTTTGGAGCACGTGGCAAGGTGGCACACTTGGCTTGAGTGACACAGTGTGGCTCCAGACATACTGATGCAGTTCATAGATCGTGGACCGCGGCCTGATTGGTCTACCACGATTAAGTTCCTTTTTTTGACAGTTCAACAAAATTATCACAGTTCACAATCACGGTTCAGCTTCTTCTCCAGAAGTACAATTTCACTCGGGTCTCCCTCTGCCGGGCTCAGACCTTGATATCACAGTTCATGGGGTTTCCCTTCCACAAGCGTTGTGTCACATTCACTAGCCTCCCCTCCATCTGGCTCAAGCCTCCCTTTTACTTTTCCTACTGTGGAAGGCTTTCAAATGTGCAAGGATTTTTCTAAGACCCCTGCATGACAACTTCAACTTTTCTTCTCATTTGCTTTTCCCTTTTATAACACACACGTTTCTTGATTCCTTATAGTTTTGCAAACATACAAAAAGGAAGTTCAACAAAATCTTCACCAAATGACACTTTCTTGCAATGCCTTCTGGTACTTGAAGTTTCCATTTTCAGGCTCCACTCACTCGGGCGCTCGTCTTGTTTCCTGTTTTCCGCATGTATTTATTGTCTGTGGGGTATCACAAAGACCTTCGACTGTACCGCTTTTTACGGTATGACCACTTTGCTACTTGGTATCGCGATGTGCTTTTAACCATAAACAAGAGTCTTTAATCGCTTTTCTCATGGTTGCTGTTTTATGCGCAACCTTAGCTTGCCACTTTGTTGCCGCTACAATCTTCATTTCACACAGACCTGTCTCCAGCATGGGTCTGTCATGGATTGACATGCAAACCCTCCCTCCTTCCTTTCTGTGGCACTCTTCTTGGTTCATACTGCCACTTTACATGCTTACCAAATCTGAAGATGGCCACTAGAGGTGGAGCTTAGGGAGAGGACTGTCATTGGATGGGGACAGTATGACCCAAAGGACAGTGATTGGTTTAGAGGAGAAATACAGTTTTAAAGTTAAAGGGTCACTGTTTTTTCTTTTACCGAAGATTCCCAGCCTGACGGGGAATATTCATGTGAATCCATCCCAGACCCATGCTGGAGAACAATAGTTATAGGTAAGTAACTTAAACCTTCCTCTGCCTTTGATACGGTCAATCATGCCACCCTTATAAACCGGCTCCATGATACCCTTGGCATCACAAACCTGGCACAGGACTGGTTGACCTCCTTCCTCTCTGACCGACAATCCCAGATTCACCTGGACCCTTTTCTCCCCTCCATCACACTCCCCACTGCAACGTTCCTCAAGGCTCTACACTCTTTGTGGGGTTCTTCAACAACTACAATGCCCCTCCAGCCCATTTAATCTGTGCCTTCTCTCCTCACTTCTAGTGTCATGTGGATGACACACAGCTCTCCTTCAAGCTTCCCTCCACTGCCTCCTCTTCTTCCTCCCTTATTCCCAACTGTCTGACTGCTATTCAGGCATAGTGTGCTGCTAACGATCTCTGCCTTAATGCCGTAAAACTGAGATCATTCTCATTGGGACCCTAGCTCCGTCCTTCCCTCATCCTCCCTGGCCGCTCTGCATCAGCCCCCTCCCCTCACCCTCTTGTGAGGTAAAAAACTGTGGTGTCATCTTCAACTCCTCTCTCTCCTTCTCTCCTCACATCACAGACCTTGCCAAGAAGGTTCACTTCCAGCTGCACCTTCTCAGAGGCATTCCACCTTTCCACACCTTCCACCAGAAACTCATTATCTTCAGGGCTCTGGTCCTCTCTAGGCTGCAGTACTGCAACAGCCTCTTCCTCAATCTGCCTAATCTTCCTTTCGCCCTCTACAACTAATCCAGTATAGGACTGCAGGACGTATCCTTGGCCTCAAGCCAAGGGACTGCATCTGTCCAGCCCTCGGATCTCTTCACTGGCTTCCCGGTTTCTGCGAGGCTCAAGTTCAAGACCCTTTGCATCATCCACAAGTCTTTCTGGGGCCTGGGACACCACTACATCCAACTCTCTCCCTAAATACCTCCCTTCTAGAGCCCTTTGGGCCACTAGCTCCTTCTCTCTGCAGATCAGACGCTTTTCCAAGGAGAGAGTGGGGGGTAGATCTCTCTATTCCGCAGGTGCCTCCCTCTCGAATGGCCTTCCTGCTCCTTAAGAGGCTTCTTAACCTCCTGAAGCTTCTCAAAGACCATCCTTTTCTCTTCCTCCTTCCCTTTCCCACTCCCCTGCTTATGTCCCCCTCTGCCTCATTTCGACAGGCTGCCTGGTTCCTTCTGAATCACACAGGGCACCAAACCCTCCTCGACAAGTCTACCCCTGCACTTGGTCTCCCCTGACACCCTCCTGCCCCCTCCTACCCCAACCTGCACTAGCCTGGCTGGGCCTGCACCCTTTTGAGCCCACCCAGTCCTGTCCATCGCACTTGGCACGTGGACCTTCTCTCCCCTGCTTGCTCTGCATTCCTCTGGCACTTGTCCACCTGGCCTCCCCTTAGCACTCGCCTAACCCATGTGCCCCCCCCCTTTCCTCCCACCGCCAGCAATTGCGCGCTCGCCACTCCGACCTGCCCTTCCTTTCCCTCCATAGTATTAGCGCATTCCGCTCTGACCAGCACTTTTCCCCTCCCCTCTTCCTTGCACTTCTTGTTACTGCACTTGCACGATCATAATGACAGAAGGCCTAGTAGGGCCGTTTTTTTTTCTTCATCCCTGTTCTCTCCCCTCCCCCCTCGTTTGTCTTGTTGCGCCTTGAAACACCATTTCCCCAATAAATAAATACATTCTTCCACATTCATGTGTATTAACGGCAGGCAGGTAAGGACGTTTTCTTCTTCGAGATTGGAGAGAGGCCCTGTTTGGTGACTGCATGACTGGCAGCTTTCTTGTGCAACTCACCCAAGCTAAGGTTTCAACAATGTTGTACCTATGTATCTCAAACACCGCTTTTACAAATTCGCTGCTGCAGCTGTCCAACTCCTTGGCTCCGGCCATCCCTCCTGCCCTATTTAGTTTTGGCTATTAAGTGTGGCCTATTGCATTGGAGTACAGATAAGAGGGAGTTGGGGTTTTGTTGTTTGGTTATTTTCCCATACATTGACCACGCAAATGTCTATGGCCATTCCCACCAACTACCTGTCTCTCCCTGCCGAAAGCACACCTTCCTGGTTTCTCTTTGAAATACCTCTATCATGCAAAACATGAAACTTTGCGCTGTAGACTCTAAGCAGTCTTCTGAGAGTTAATGGCTTACTTGCTGGTGTAAATTAACTCCTGGTGTGATAAAAATAATATATCTTCTGCCACTTAATGTATAAGCAATATGTGTGTCCACTCATCAGTTCCTTGTACTAAAAACAATCATTGCCAAGCCAAAGATTGTAACTTATCTATAGGTCTTAGATTTACATTTGTCAGACTCTAACGTCATATCCCCGGGTTCTTATACCATTTTTCATCTGTTGCCATTTTATGGCCGGGTAGTACCATTATGGAAAGGGTTTGGCAAATGTCTATTCTATGCCTATAAAAATAGCAGCACTGTTGTCTTTGCCAGTGTAAGCGGAGATCGAGATTCAGTGGCGCAAAGAGAATGTCTGAAGCTTATTTCTCAGATTTGCCAAGTGTCCGCTATTTGAGAGATCTGCGTTTTTCACATACACATTTGCTGCACAATTGGGATCTCCCAGCAATGAGTCCTCCCCCTCCCCTCGCCCCCAGTTGGCACGGCAGTATCAGCCTCTACCACTTGAAACACATCCCATAAGGAGACAATCGTATGGCCTGGACAAAGAAAAGCTTTCCCAAACCATAATTCCTGCTGAGAACGCGCTATGAGGTGTTATTTTTATGTAAATATAAGGATGGAAATCGCCTTACTTTTAGTTCTACTATATTTTCTTTTTTCCCGTAATCATGAGGAAAACAGCACAGTAAGTGAAACCCTGTATCGCAGGCAGCAATTATTCTAACAAATATATCACATTCGGATGCCTGAAGTTATTGTATCATCTGTTGACTGTTGTCGTTATTAGATCATTCAGTGAGACTGGTGACATTGCTGTATGTTTAGAAACAAACACAGAGCAACGGTTCATCTCTCAGCCCTCTACACTTAACAGTTCCTGACACATTGACAAATTCGTGTCAGCCATGTTAATGCTGCTCTTTTTTCGTCGTAGGTGGTGGATGCCAACAAGTGCTTTGAAAAGCAATCACACTCGGCTTTATCTCTCCAGCTGGCAGCTTACTACTACAGCCTGCAGATCTACGCGCATTTGGCACCCTGCTTCAAGGACAAATGCCATCCTCTGTACAGGGTACGTTCGCACATTTTCCCTTATTTGCGGAAACGCGAAACTTCTGGAATATAATTAGATTTGAGCGCGTTTAGTGATGCGTCCTGCACAGAAACATGTGATAATTAAAAATGAAACCTAGTAGTGCTTGCATATTCGGAAGTGATTGATGTTCAACTCCGAGTCTCCAAAGAAATAATTAGCATAATCCCTGTGCAATGCATTACTTGAAATGTTTTTTTTTACCAAGCGTGCTAAAACTCTTCAATATCTGTTCTGTTTTTAAATTGAGCCTTTTCCTGATTGTTGGTGGAAATTGGCAGGGTTTGAAGAGGCCTTCAGTTCCCTGGTCCCTTTTTGCCTAAACCTCATCAGATGGTTCCTTGGCGGCCCAATATAAAATGAGTTAGCGGCCTCTCTTATCTATCCACAGCTGTCCCGATTGCTAAACTATTCGTATAGCTGCCCTTGATTGGAACCCTCAGCAGAGAGTCCCGGGATTGAAAGATCATGTCACATTAGCTATCTTCGTGCCTATTGATTTGGTCCCCCTGGGAGAGCTCTGAGATAATAGGCTTCTGTCAGGAGTTAAAGGGTGGCTTATGCTTACAGTGCCTTCCTTTGAGCACCTCACAAGGACAGATTCTTAAAGGAGGTATTTTCAACCGCATCGACCGCCACTGACTGACTTTCAGACTCCCCACCTCTCTTCTATAATTGACCAGGAACACAGTGTTCCTACTGCCTTCACAAGAAAGGAGTATGGTGTAAGTGGATGGGGAGTTGGGCGTGTTATAAGGTGGGTGAGGGGGTCTTTGACATCATTTGACTACATACATTCCAGTCAGCTCCTAGACCTGAATATTACTCAATTTAGGATTAACCCTCTATTTCTAAAAATGGACATTTTACGAAAAAACGAAGTTTAAGTCAAATAAATTGTTACTGTGATTCTAAAAATGGCCTTCAGGAAAAGTCCAAAACAAAAAATGGTTCTTTGCTTAACAAGTATTTTTGCTAAATATTAGTAGAGATGTGTATTCTATTTCAGGGTTATCCCTCAGTTGTAGGGCAGATTTCCAAGATTTAGTGACTCAAAGACTTGGAAGATCTTGAAACATCCAATCTATCCTCTATTATCTTACTGTTATACTGATCTATACTGGGGATTGCAAAAACACGGAAGACAGATTAGTCAGAAAATTCTGTCTGTCTTTCCAATTTGATTCTAATCTTGGTACAAAAAGATCACTGACCACAATGAAAATAGTGTTTTGGCTCCTTTCCATAATGACGTATTTGTTCACGGAAAGGTCATTTATGTTAATCTTACTAAAGGCCCTACTTCTGGAATGTCTAAAATGTGCAGACGTGTGAAAGAATTAACGTTATGTACTGGTGACGATTGTTGCTTGGTTCACAAGTGCATTTATAGTGCATCAAGTTGGAAATCTAGGATATTTAATGGATGGAATTTTCTTAAGAAGCGTTAGGAGTGCAATCAGGAAAATGTTTCAGTGTGAAATAGCCAAAAAATGACTATGTAGCAGGACTAGCCCATTACTGGGTATTTTATTTGTTCCCATGGTCTAATCTCTCAAATTCGTGATGCCTCCAATATGTGCTGATTGGTATGCACCACTGTTAGTCCTCTAACCCTCTAGTCCTCTAACAAAAAATGTATTTAATGATATGTGCACATGGGATGGGAATTGGTTCGGATAGCAGATGGGGGTTTTACCCTAAATTACAGTCCTTTGAATGTGTTTATTAAACATAGACCTTTCATACTTGAGCTAAACTGAGAATGCAGCTGTATTGCTGTGTTTAGCAGAGCAACATGTTGGTATAATTCAGGAGAAAATCGGGTCAATTATGAAGGCACACACAATACCAAAGGATGTCGAACTGCATTAAGCAATAGCATGTCCACAAGTAAAGCCAGACATAGGCTGCAAATCCACAGGCAAATGGATGGTGCAGATATAGGGATTAAGCCATAGCGCAACCAACCAATAAAACTATGATTGCTTCCATTTTTGCTAATTTCTGGTTGAGTTTAGTCTGAAGCTAGGGATAGGCCAGGATGTCACTTCCAGTTGTGAATCTACAGACGAGGATTAATCAGCATTAAGTGCAAGAATGCAGTCTGGAGCAGTGCAGGAAGCAACAGGAAATTGTGGCTAGTTTCAAGCGCAATGAAGTAGGAGAACATTCAGGAGCACACCTGAAGTTAAACAGGAGAATGCACAATGAGCGCTACTTGCGATAACATATGAGGATGGGGCCAAGGAAGGCGAGACTATACCGCAGCCAAAGTGGAGATCACTCAGAGCATGGACTGAGCCTTAAAATAGTTTCTATGTCATCTTAATTAGCATTGGTGTAGCCCTTTAGAGCTATTTGCCTTTCTCCTGCT
The DNA here is from genome assembly GCF_040938575.1 of Ambystoma mexicanum. Lineage (NCBI taxonomy): Eukaryota > Metazoa > Chordata > Amphibia > Caudata > Ambystomatidae > Ambystoma > Ambystoma mexicanum. Next base: position 412,969,433 of record NC_090927.1, read on the forward strand.
TTGAAAACCAGAGGGATGATGCATGGTTGGAGTAAAATAATGTCATTTATATTGCACCTTTTACCATTGATATCGTCACAATGCGCTGTAGGTTGAGCGTCCCTTGTGGAGGTGCTACTATGCGTTGTGCATTGTAGCCAATGCGTGGATATAAAGTAGTGACTAAGTCCCTCTGAGCCACCCATGTCTAGTTGGCATATGGGTGGGTGGAGAGAAGTAGTTTATTGAGGTATTCTATTGGGGGTACTGCGGAAGGATCACCTGGGAGGAGACAGGACCCAGGGTGATGGGGGGATTCAGTGGGATGAGACACAGTATTTTTCCTCTGACAGGAAGATTCTTCCCAACATATACCTAAAGAGGTAATGGCTTGTTGCCATTTTAATGTCTCTAGACCTTATATAAGATATAGGGTTGTAACCCTAAGGTTATAAAATCAGAGTAAACTCTACCAAAAGAAAGATCCTTTTTGGTTTCACAAACTAAATACCTTGCTAAATCCCAAAGGTACTATGTAAAGGCATATGGACATGTCTTCACTAAACCATCTTCCTCTGGAATAGCTAATTTCCATAGCCCCTCTCTTAAAGCCTAAGCGTAAAAGGGAATTCAATCTACCATTTGAGATCATTCGAAAATGAAAAAACATAACTTTGTTGAAAGAGACTACAAGTCCCAAAATCCTACAGGTACTGAGACGAGGAAGAGCGCTGATGTGGTATGCAGATGTTGCAGTCAGGCAACCAAAGCCTAGTAGCCATTGCAGTATTCAGGCAATTAAGGCTAATTGCCCACACCTTTCAACAATTGTTGAACCTATAAGGCATAACAGGTCCCCTCAGGAAAGGAGGAGTAGAAGGAGCCGGAAGGCTGGCTAGTAGTAGTAGTAGCAGTAGTAGCAGCAGCAGAGATGAAGTACAAGGCTGGCAAATCACGGAAAACTCGAAGAACAGAAGGGATGCTGGAATGTGGAGACAGCTGATTTCACCTAAAAGTTCTGAGAGAGTCCTCTTCTCCCTAAATCTGAAGTGCAGAGGCTGTGCAGTGGAAGACGTGCAAGAAACTACGTTTTACACACGTGAGCCCAATTGCTGTGAATCCAGAGCAGTGGAAGTGTAGCAGACTAAGGCCAGAAGCAAATGGCAAGCCGAGGGTCTCGGCAGAAAAAGGAACTCCCAAGTTAAGTGGCCAGATCAGAGGAACCCATGTTGGAGAAGGGTGTGGGTCCCCAGCAAGCCATAAGCAGCAGATGTAGTCAGGAAAGCAGTGCAATCCGCACAACCAGTGTCTATGAAGCCGGTGAGTGAAACATAGCATTCTAGTACACTGCGCAAGCCTTGCAGGTAACTGTAGCCAGCTCCTAAGTGACTCGCATATTATTCTATGCGAGTGAAAGCTGTTAGTTGAACACCAAAGTCTGATGAACAATGGAACTGTAGCGTTTGCGTATCCCGTGAAAGATCTAACACTGCGCGAGAAGCTAAAGCCATTGAACACCATTGTTGAAATGTTTAAAGACTAGTACTGTATAAGGGGAGTGGTCACGTGTCCCTAATGGATGCTTTTCTACACCATTTCCATATACCTAACCTTAACAATATACGAGTTGCAAATGATAAAGGCTGAGAACTTCATCAAAAGGAGGTCGTGGGTGCCTAATTGTAATCCCCAAAAGAAGTCAGAACGTTATCCTTTGCTGTTACATGAGAATAGTATTCGCTCCTTATCTTTAAACCTTAAAATCTACTTTAAAGAGAGATCACGTGTGCCCAATTGTGTTTTCTTCTGAAAGTCTGAATCTGACACTGCATCTAGAAGAGACATTCTTTTAATTTCTACAAAGTAAAGAGTTTAAACTATAGAAAAGGAGAACAAACATTACCCGCCAAGAGGCACACCCTGTTGATAGTGAAACCTGCCTTTCTAAATGTGAAAGAGCCATCCTGCTGCACTGTGAAGCTGTTAACAACCAAGTGGCTTAAAATGCACGTGTTCAAGTATTACCTGAAGCTGAGAGAGTGGCACCAAGACTTCTGGCTAATTACTTGGTCTGAGAACTGGCAGAAAGATGTGAGTAAGCTTGGAAATGGGAACTACTTGCTTGTAAAGAAACCATTTGAAGTAGATACAACCTGTGAAGCCAAACACACTGGAAACCAGAGAGGAGTGTGTCTGATGGGCAAAAGCAGATTATTATTTTGGCAAGGAGATAGAAGAAACAAAGATGCTGTGCCTTTTAAGATAGTAATTAAAAGGAAGAGTGCCTTGCCTACCCAAAGAGGTTGAAGTATCTTGTCAAAACCTTTCAAACAATTGAAGTACTGAGCTGCGGTAGTAGTACTGAAATCATGGTGGCATATTAAGCTGTCAGCGGATGTAACCTTGAAGTAGTCTTAACAAGTAAAGTAGTGTGGGACGAAGGTGACTGTTCTCATAGTACCACCAGTAGAATTGTGGTTCTGGAAGTTGAAACAGTAACAGTAGGAAATAATCCTGACAGATATACCAATGCAGGTACTGTAACTAACAAAGGTCAACTGTTGATTAAGAAATTTATGTTGTTGACAGTAGGAACGTTATACTTTCTTTTTGAACTGTGATAAACTATCTAAAGAAGAGACATGTTTTCATAGCCAGGATTACTATTGGTGATATTTCTTTTCTGGAAGCTCAAAGGGGATCTTTTCATCCAGGAACAAAGATTTGTTACCAGTGAATTTTTGTTTGATTAACTTTTGCTTTAGCTTTGAATTTTCAAGAGCTGGTTCAAAACCTTTCTTTTCTTTTGCCAAAAATGTTGGTGTTGACTTTGAATACTGGGGAAGGGACCTTACCCAGGACAGGAGAAGGCAATTCAGACATTACCTTGGTATGTTTGTTGTTTAGTTTGAGGGCCAGTTTTCCCATGCTAGAGAATACTTCCTTATTCTTTTGACTAGGTAGGGGATTCCTCTGTAGAGTAGGGCAAGCGCCGTATTTTCTTCATATAATTTCTTTAATAAAATGGCGTATTTTGAGAAATCTGCAATTAGTTGCCCGCCTCACATTACTGACCCCTCACACTAAGTTCTCCATTCACCTAGATTTGAGACAATTGGCTATGTTCACATTCACCTAGATTCAAGGCATTGACAACGTTCTGCATTCACCTAGATACGATACCAGGCCAGAACACAAAGGCCATCTTCACAGTTCATCTGAGTGTAATGCAACGGCTACCCTCTCAAGTCATCTAAGTGTGAACTTTTAATAGCACAACTTCAAGCATCTAACTACAGCTATGTAATTTATATCACATAAGGAAACAAGACCATTGCCTCTACCTGAGAGTTGCTGCAGACTGTTCAGTGAACTTGGCTGGGGTGTCCCAGTTAATCAGATTAAACGGGGGATTTCCTCTTAAGTGCAATATTAGAGCTATTTTACGCATTTCATCTAGGCGCAATACATGGCTGACCTATGCATTTCTTCCAAGTGCAACAAATGGGCTAACTAAACAGTCTTTTAAAGGCCAAACAGGGCTAACTTACACACTCCTTCTATGTGCAGTACCTTGGGTAACCTACAAAAATCTCCTGAGCGCAGTAAGATGGCTAAATTACACAACTTCTTCTAGGTCTAGTACAAGGGCTAACCTACGTGTGTTAACATGTGCAGTGCAATGGCTGGCCCACACAATTTTTCTGTCCTATGTGGATCATGTTTGGTGTAATGTAGTAAATGTGCTCTCGTCATGTAGTGTAGTTTTGTTGTTCCCCGACCCATACACTATGGTTCTACTCCTACTGACTCAGGACAGCACAGAAATGGCAGTTAAATTGCAGTTAAAATGTCTTGCACACCGAAGAGAACTATGCAGGTTATTCCTACATTCTAACCAAGGAAATTGCCACATGTATTGCTCTAAACTCCATTCATGGGTGAAGTGCATCCAGATATTCTAATAATCCTGAGTCAGGTACCCAGTTCAGGGTGGGAAGAATACTCGGATGTCCATGAAAAAGTCAATTGCAAAATGTCAGAGGGAGAAAGAAACAAAAGTTATTTGAATGCAAATAACTATTTTTTTTATCCCCCAGTAATTTCTGGCTCCCCGCTCCCTGCCCTCCTCCTAACTTACCTTTTGGCAGCACTCTTCGCTGTGTGCCGATGACTCTGTGTCTCCCTGCAATGCCTGTTCCCTTCACTTTTGTGGATGGGAACCGGCGCCGCAGGGTTCTTTTAAATATCTTTTTTTTTAAACGTTATTCTTTACGGAGCGGGGGACACCCCAGAAGCCCCTGATGCCATTATAGTGAACAAGAGTGTGGGGGACAGCCCGGCTTCCCTGGTTCGCTATAATGGTAACAAATTGTAGAGGTGTGCAAAATTTTGGGCTGTACGTAATTTTGGTACAGCCAAAATTTGAACAATTCTGCCAGTCATTATTTTTTTCAACCTTTTATACGGATACCAGAATACTCCTCAAGACCCAGAAAAATGATATTTGTGCAGTTGTAAGCCATTATGTGTTGTTTAAGTATTTGTTAACTTAAGAAAGGTGTTTGTAATGGATTTCGTCCTCCCACAGATTCCTCGTTTTAGATATACACACCACCACAAGTTGATCTTCTGACATTTGTGCAGCCCTCAGGTAGCACAAGGTTGGCTCTGTGTTGTCTCAACTTGGCATGGTTGACGCCCAGTATTCTGAACAAGAAGACATGTGAATTGTCTATGCAGCCATCTGGACCCCATGACCTCTGATCTTTTTTTACACACGTTCAGCGTGCGTTTCAGAATGCTATCTTAGTTACTCAATTTCAAGAGCATCATGTCTGGCATCCCTCCTCTGCTGTAAGCTCCTCAACGACTGAATGAGTAAGATGTCGGTGTAAGACTTCCATCAAGTGTGCCTTTGATGCCTGGGCGGAAAGCACAACATAGAAGATTGTCTCTCTTGCTAGTGGATGCTCTCTAAGGCCCTCTGTGGGCAGGGGGCCCAATTGTTCACTGCTGTTCGCAAAGGTGGGCCTCTGACTCCATCCATGTCCTCTGTGTCCTCTTCCACTCAGGCCAGATACTCCAACAAAGCAGGCGATTGGAAGGAATCTCGCTCTCCAGAGGAGACCAGAAAAGACGAAAGGAAGCTCGGCCACAAGAGATCTCACTCTTGCTTTGAATTTCACCATTCTAATGAATTCCTTACTCCCACAGATTCATCTTTGATATCTATCTCCCAGGCAGCTGCTCTTTGGAAAGTTTTCCGCCACCAGGGGGCACAGCGTGACTCCGCGTCAGCTCTTCCTGATGTATCCATCCAGGGCATGACCTCGGGGCTAGTACATATTGAGGCGCAGCTCCCCGAGACCTTTGTTCCTTTTTTCCTTGCACTCTGCTCGCTTCAGGCACACTGCTTCATTTGAATTTTTTCTTTTCATTTCGCACCATGCTAAATACCTCAAAGTCCTCTGGTTTCAAACTCTAGGCGACTGATAACATCAAATTCCAGTCTCCGGTCTTCACAGGATCTGTTTATATTGCTCAGGAGAAAGGCACGACATACATAACTGTGGTTCATGCCAGACAATACACACCAAGGTACTTTGGGAGCGGGCAGCAAACTGTTCACATTTCTCCACAAGGATAAGGGTGACACACTCGTTCAAGGTTCGCTTGGCACAGAAAGTCAAATCGAAGAGTCCTCAGTACGAAAGAACAACAAAAAAGAAGCACTGCAAGAAGTCTTGTTCCCCTGGCTGTTCTTCAAAACATCATTCTACCTCCTCTTCAAGGAAAACAAGTAACTGTTACTGGGTCTCCTCAGAGGGTCAGGCACTGCAGGTACCTTTTCTTACCTAATCCTCCTCCCCTGAGTAGTGGGGGACCTTTAGGCTAAAAATGCCCGACATCTTTGCCAAGACTTCAGCAACAGTACCGACGGCTTCCACTTCAGCGCTGCTGGCACCATTGGAGTCTACTGTGCTCGGAGGAGCCGGCAGAAACTCCACAACATCTTGCAACCGTAAGCCCTTTGGAGCAGCCATGGCAAAAGCTGACAAGGGTTCAACTCCAGGATTCAATGCTCTGTCCTCCGATGTCAGTCTTCTGACCCCAATACTTCTATCTGTGGGGCCTCCAATGGCAATCGGTGTGCCAAGGTTCTTTGGGAATACACTCCACCACTTATAGGTCTGTTTATGTCTTGAACAGAAGACATTTATGATGAAGAGGGTGACTCCATCCCCTGTGGGTTGAAAAACTCTGCCCCAGCGAATTTAATTATTTCTCAGAGGAATTGTATGGAGAAGTATCTTGCCAATTATTTGCATTAGGCAAGGGGTCTGGACACCTCACTGGAATTCGAGATGCTGCCTGCTCCTACCCCGGGTAAATCTTAGGCCGCCTTTCAGCGCCTGATAGCCAAGGTGCTTGCTACATTAGGGCTATCATCCCCTTCCAGACCCATGGTGCAATACGAGATAACAATACGAGATAACAGACATTATAGAGAGACCCTTCTGCACTTTTACCAGGCAGTGGAAGCACCAGTGTTGGACTTATGGTCAAATCCATCCTCAGTCTCGACTGTAGACCGTGATCTGCCCAAGAAGGACGGGGCAAACCCTTCTGATCCACTTCTCCTATCTTCTCATGCCTCCCCAGAGAGTTTGGTTGTCTGGGCAGCCACGGCTAACCTGAAGACTACGTCTTTTCTCTCTTTGCCCCAAAACCAGGAGAGAAAGAGACTGGATGCCTAGGAAGGAAGGTTTTTGGTTCGGGCAGTCTAAGGCCAAGGTCCATCAATGCCATCTGTGCATTGGCCACCTTTTCTTTCTGCCTTTGGTCTGCAATTTCAGAAGGGGCCAAACACATCCTTGCAGGTGACATGAGGGATGGTTTTAAGGCCCTATTAAAGAAAGGCAAGGAGGCTTAATTCTAGGCCCTACAATCGGGCTTGGATAATTCCCATTGTGTGACTAGGACAACGGGCACTGGTACAGTGTTGAGGAGGCACTTGTGGCTGAGAACCTCTGGAAACCAAACTGCTGTACATGCCATTTCATGGCAACAACCTGTTCGGGACTAAGGCCGATGAGTCCCTCCAGAAGTTCCATGCTTCTTATACAGCGAAGTCTCTGAGCTTAGTTGTCCAGCAGGAACGGCCTGTGACCCCCACGGGTAGAGGTACAGGTTTTTGTCCCTTCACCTCCTACGCCCACAGGGGCAGAGACCTATCTCCCTATGGCAATCAGGAGCAGTGCTGCCCAAACAGGGGTCAGGGCAGAAGTGCTCCCAGAGGAGGCTTGTTAGCTTCCACTGTTCCCTCAGCAGCGCTGGTTGTGAAGCCCCTGTCAACCAAACTTTCATCATTCTTCCCCCTCTGGGAGGCAGGATCTCACAGTTCTGCAAGGATTGCAACCTTATCACAACCGAGGCCTTGTCCTTTCAGGTTTTTCTCCAGGGATACTATCTCCCCTTTGCTCAATGTCCTCCAAAGCACCACCCAACCAATCATTGTTTGCCTCCGGACACTCTACTGTTGGAGAAGGTTCATCAGCTTCTGGCGAATGGCACCATAGACCCAGTGCTTTGCTTGGATCAAGTCATGGGTTGGTATTCAGCCTATTTTCTGGTGCCAAAGAAGGACAGTGGCATGGGCTGGTGTGCTTTTATCGGCTATGTACGACCCCAACTTATGGTGTTTGCTATATTATCCGTTTAAGGTCCTGCTGTTTGGCTTTTCCTGAGACCGAAGGGTCTTCACCAAACTGTTGGTTCTGGTTGTCATGTCCTTCTGGAGGGCCAAGATGCATATCTTTCCCTACCTGGTTGATTGGCTCATTCAAGCCTGCATCCTAGATTTATTTATTAGATTTATTTATTATAATTTTTGTATAACACGAACAAGGCACAAATGCGTGTGAGCGCTTCTCAATAATTATATATAACCAGCAAATACAAAACATTGAATGAATACTATAATTATTAAGTACAAGCACATATGTACTGCTGACATCCCGTCCAAAGTTGAGGAGCGACGCGGTCGAGACAGATGGAGTCAACGGATGCCGCCAAGCCGCACTACCCACTGTGATGAATCCAATGGTGTCATTACGATTCTCGTTGGTGGCCAGGAGACGGCAGCCCCTACCTGACCCTGACAGTGGGGGCGGCTATGTGAAAGAGTATCACATGGGTTGAGATGACCACTGGGAGATGTCATGACTTAATTCGATTAGGCGCGTTATCCCCAATTTTCCCATGAGGAAGACTCCCTGTTGCCCAATAACCTAATGGCCTATTGCCATGCTAATGTTCCTTCATGTAGAACTGATCTTCCATGTGAAATCTTTGAGAAAGACCTGCCAAATATTTTTCATCAGAAACCATCAATGGGCTTCCATTCCCACAACCACCTAAGTGCTGAGACAAGGAAGATGATTGATAGTGAGCAGCAGAACTAATGAGTGTGTTAGTTGTTGGATGAAAGCACCTGTGCATGTGAACTTTAAAAATGTGATTCGAACAATGAATGAGAGCTCTGGCAAAGATGTGACATCTCCAGTGAAGGTAGACAGAGGCTGGAGGCACGAACCGGTGTGCGGAAGATGGTGGCACGAGTCAGTTTGTAGGAACTGGAGGCGCGAGCCATTGTGGCGGAACGAGAGAGTTTGCTGGCAGAGAAGGAAGGAAACGTGGTGCAAGTGAGGCATGCCGTGGAGATGCCAGGAACCGCAAGAGGGTCCTGGGCATCCGGCAGCCAGTAGAAGCAGCGTTGCCTTTACCGGTGGGTGAAGAGAAGCCAGTGTGCTGGAGCAAAGCTGCGAGAGAGCGTGGAGAGACGTCAGAGCCACCCAGAGTGGGAAGCAGGCAGCAAAGGTATGCTGCATAAGCGCGAGCAAGCCCGAAAATGCTACAGAGAACCTGTGAGTCTGCCAGAGCACGGTGGGGACCGGGGGCTTTTTGGCAACAGTGCCAAAGAGAAATAGAATGTTGTGAAGTCACTTAAAGTGAAGTGACGAGAAGAATGTGTATGAATCGAAACGGCAGAAGACTTTGAACATTGTGAAATTACGGAAAGTAAAGTAATAAGAAGATAGTTTGTGAACTAAAACGGGAGAACGCCAACTTGCACCCCAAAAAGAGTTGATTGCTAACGTGGGGAAAACTTAAAGAACAGTGGAACAAGTAGACATATCAAGCCACCAAGAAAGGTATATGCTACTTGAAAATATAGAGGAGCTATTACATATGAGAAGTCCTGGCAGGGAAGTATACCAGGCAGTGCAAGATAAGTCCTGGCAGGAGAGCATACCAGGCAGTAGTGAATGCAAGAGAAGTTCTGGCAGGAAGGTACACCAGGCAGTTATAATGCATAAAGAGTCCTGGCAGGGGAGTATGCCAGGCATATTTCAAACCTTCAAGGAGTGTTAAGCAGAAACAGTGTTTTGTTAAACAGAAAAGGAACTTGTGTCAAAAGAAGGAACTTTTGTTAAAGACGAACTTACAAGGTTGAACAGTTTTCATCGAACAAGATTGTTGGGGGCGAAGGAAGGCCTAAAGAACTGTTAAACCCAGAGACATTTGTGATACCAGTGAAGCATCCAGGGGAAGGGAATCACCCTCTGGAATTAATGACTTTTCCATTTTTTAAGAACATTTACGTTGGAGCTATTCTATTTTTATTTAAGAACATCAGGTTAAAGACATTTCCCTTGTCACTACATTATTTTGTTTTAGTGCGAGAGTCACGATAGAATGCTTGAAAAGAGGGATGGCTTTTGATTTATGACATCCTAACAAAGGCAGATCCTTAGTTTTTGGTTTTGGGTAGGGAAACTCCTTTTTGAATAGGGTCAGAGAGGCATTTTCCAAACCCATTTAAGTTGAATAAAAGCCTTTAACCAAAAACATAACTCTGTGTCTGGCGTTCATTTATGACCCCTCACACCACTCTCACCAAAAGGTTTGCCTGGCATCTGACACTGGAGGGATATCTATCAGATGCTGAATCTGCTGGAAACTAATCCATAGAATGACCATTACTGGTAAGTAATCCTCCTTATTTGGGAAAATTCTCTCTCAGTAGATCAAGTCACGTTTTGTCCCAATGTGTCTAACCAGAGTAGAAATATTCATTTGCCTATCAGTTTGGCCTTGCACACAAAGACAGTCCAGCACTGACATGCTAGGTAACTCTTCTCTGAGCATAAGTCAAACAGCAACCCCAGACACATGTTTCTGCCTTCTTGGGCATCATACATGAGGTGAAGCACAGATAGCAAAGAATCCATGTCTGGTTTTCCCTACATGCGTTAGGGTGAAACCCCAAGTCTTAGAACATTAGTAAACAATTGTAGAGCCCCTCTACTGAGGATGTACATGGCTTACATCGGCTGTTCTGGGGGAAGGTTCCACTAAGGAGGGTCTACGATCATATTTTTGTTCACTGTGCCTTACCAGAGGAGGAATACCTATTTGCATATTTGTCTGGTCTCGCCCACATTTCAGGACTCGACTTTCCTTTTAGGCTGGACCAGACCGATATGCAAATAGAGATTTCTTTCCCTGATAAGTCACAGTGAGCTAAAACGTGACTGTAGACCCTCCTGAGGTGGGCACTTTGCGACAGAACAGGTTATTTAAGATGTGTTTTTCTTGAATAGGGGATCTCTCACATTTTTGACTTATTATTAATTTACATGAATTTGAGTTACACCCCTTGGTCCAGTGTTTGTGTCTGTAGTTCTTTTTCTAGTTCTTCTCTCCCTTCTGTAGTGTATACCGCATATCACAATTTCATGTCTCTTTTTCACACTTTAGAAATTACATACTATGCGTCACGCACTCCTCACCGAAGCCACAGCTTCCACTCCACAACAATTTAAGCAGCCTCTAACAGGAGCAAATACCTGTTTGCCGCAGTAAAATTCTATTGCAACCACCTACCAGACTCTGAAATACCAGAGATTCTGGAGAAATGCATCTCCATCAACAATTTCATTTCTCTAATACTGACAATATTAGACAACAAATCGATGCATCTAAAATGGTTGCACCATTGATAGCAGTCCTACCTCGTGTGTTCCAAGCTTGGACTGCCTACATTTCATTACTCTCAACTTGAGGCTTGCGCTGAAACACTCACCTCAGAAAAGCCAATCTCTTTCGTGCATATTAAAAAAAAATCTGAGAATCCGTCCTCACCATTCTCCTCTAAATAGTTAATGCCTCACTCAGTCAGGGCATTTTCCCATGCTGCCTAAAACAGGACTGATGCACCCACTCCTTTAAAACAAAAAACAGCCTGGACCTTGCTAACTTCCAGCCAATCATCAGCCTTCCATTTATCGTTAAAATGATTGAGCAGGCAATAGCAGTTCACCTGCAGGAGCAGATGAGCCACCATGGCCTGATCTGAGATTCGAAGTCTGGCTTCCAAACCAAATGCAGCACAGAAACGGCTACTATCCATGTAATTGCCGATGCTCTCCAGATCATAGACAAAGAGACCTTTGCCTACTGGTCCATCTGGACCTTTCAAGTGCCATCGATATGACTGACCTCCACATACTGACCACCCACCTTGCACAAAGAGTGGGCTTCTCTGGCATAGTTCCCAATGTTTTCTCTTCTTACAGATCCAACTGCTGCCCTTACACCTGCAGAGTTTGATAGGGATCATTACTCTACCCAGTGATATTCAACCTGCACATGGAACTGCTAGGTTCACTCCTCAATCAAAACACCATCTACACAAATTCACAGATGATACCCAGTGGTACCTGAAAGGGAACTGCTCCCGCAATGTCAAACACCTCTGGGAATGCCTTGCACTATTTATATGTGGATGACCAGCTCATACCTAAAGTTCAATCCAGCCGAAATGGAATTTGTTAACCCTGGTCAACCATCCACACTGGAAATCATCCAAGGATGGCTGATTGACATGCATTTGGATGGGGTTCACTCCTCAACTCATCCCCTCCACCAATCCGCTGGGTTCATCATAGACCAGTAACATCTACTTCCTGCTGACTAGACCACTTGATATTAGCTCACACTACTACACAAGATTATTAAGCCCTTTATCCGACCTCAGGCCCTTTATCCGACATGGTACAGGCCCTTGTAATGGCACACAGTGAAGTGGGGGGGTTCCCTCCTTACTGGGCTCCCTGCCGTACACTTAGCCCCTCCTAGGGTGGTCTATCCTGCTGCAGCATGCCTCATAACAGGTTCCATGAATTTCAACCACATTACTCCCATTTTGAGGGACCTACCCTGGCTACCAATCGCTGCCAGGATTCTCTTAAAAAGTGCCTGTATCACATGCAAGGCAACCACACCCCGAATGTGTGCCTACCTTGCTGCCTAACTTACGACCTCTGGCGGTACAACCAGACCATCACAAGGCTTTAAGTAAAAGTTGCACGCAGGGAGACAACCAGGAAACAGTCCTTCTCCAGTTATATTCCAGCTTGCGGGAGTACCATACCTATGCAGCAAGGACCGCTCCAATGCTACTGTAGTGCAGAAATTAACTGAAGACACTGCCTTTTAAGGAATTCCTAGGCGAGACTTAGGCTACATTGTCCCGAGATTACCACCACTCTGGGATTGTCTTCTTAGTGTGACCATATTGTTCTCTCAAACGCATGTACAGTGCTACTTTGCGCCCAATCTAGGTTTGCATTACATAAAACACAAATACATACATAGCTGTACATGTCCTCAGGAAAAGTTCACAACAAAGCCCTTAAATGACATGCTTCTAATGGATTATTTCCTGCCACGTATTGCTCATATATGATATCCATATCCCAGCGCAGCTGTTCTCCGGAAACTTTTCTGCACTAGGGGGCGTAGTGCGGCTCTGCGTCTGATGCCTCTACGTGCCCAGCACAGAACATGACGCTGTGGTCAATATATATATATCAGCACAGCACCCGATGATCTCCGTCCCTTTTTTTTCCTGCACTCTGTTCGATAATTGGGAACCCACTTGATGAGCTTCTTATTTTGAAATCGCCATGCCGACTCGGTCAAAGGCCTCAGGCTTCAAGGTGTGTCTACACCGGATCTGCTTGTTCTTGTTGTGCGAGGACCACGACAACCAGGATTGCGAGTCGTGTCAGTTCATGCACCCGATAGCCCTTTGGGAACGGGCGGCGAACATCTTCACATTCATCCACAAGGCGAAGGGTGAGGTTCTGCGGTCTCAGTGGACGTTGCACCGCACTGATCGACGCTCCGAACATTGAGAAGGAGAAGCACAAGACAAAGCATCGGAATATGTCGCGCTTTCTGTGTGAGTCCTCTCACTGCCACTCTTCTTCCTCCTCGAAGTAAAAGAGCCACAGCTCTAAGGGCTCCCCTGAGTAGCCGACACAGGTACCTTTTTCAACCCAGTCCTCCATGCCAGAGGAATGGGAGAGCTTCTACCTGAAGATGCTTGACACCTTTGCCAAGGTGCTGGCAGCTCCAGTGCCTGTGACACAGACTGTGGTGCAGTTGGGTTCGGTGCAGATGGGTCCCAACGTGTTTTCCGCGACTGGCAGGATACCATCAGGAGACCACTCCTGCATGCCTAATGTCTCTCGCCTGGTCCAGAAGTGGACTGAGGCTAGGCCATGCCCTCGGGGGTAGCGGCCGCTGTGCTAGCGCTGATCAGCGTCATGGACTCCGGAGGAATATGTCACACTCCCCAGAGATGCCTTCATGTCAAAGATATATGACATTAAAGATGAGGAGGTAGACCAAGTCAACTTTGGGCTTCACCCCATTGGTTCTAGGGAGGCGATAGATTTCCCTGAGGAATTAGTTGGGCCAGGTGCATACGTGCTGGACCTGGAATAGGACATGCAAGGAGCAAGTGGCCTAGACAATTCCCCTGAGTTGGACATTTTACCAGCTCCCTCCCCACCCCATGGAAGCTTCAGGCCACCTTCCAGCACCTAATGGCTAAGGTGGCTGATACTCTATGGCTCTCTGCCCCGCCCAGGTCCAGAGTTCAATACACACTCTGTGACATTCTGGATGATGCTCCAAACAAGGCAACACTCCTGCCCTTTAATGTGGCGGTGGAGGCCCCGGTGTTGGAAGGCTGGGAGAAACCTGCATCTGTTTCGGCAGTGGACAGGGATCTGGCGAGGAAGCACCGTCCTGCTCCGTTGGTCCCAGCTTTCCTTTCTGCCCATGCTTCACCTGAAAGTCTGGGGGTTCAGGCTGCAATAACACGCCTGAAGACCTTTACCTTTCCGTCTCTTTCACCGGACAGGGAGAGTAAGAGGTTTGACACATGGGGCAAGAAGGTGTTTCCATCAGGCAGTCTAGCGCTACGGGTTGTGAAGACCTCTTATGTCATGGCGAAGTTCTGCTTCGGTCAACAATGGCCAATCTGGCAGAGTATGTCCCAGAGGGAGAGATTAGGGATGGGTTTCGGTCCTTGGTCTTGGACAGCAAGTAGGCGACATGGCAGATGCTGCAATCTGGACTGGGCATGGCGGACTGCGTGGGCAGGTCCATGGCCAGTAGCACAGTGGTCAGGCGCCATTCTTGGCTACGGAACTCAGGTTTTGCGTCTGATGTTCAGACAAGGCTTTTAAACATGCCTTTCTACAGGCAGAGGCCAAGGCTAACAAAGCCCTCCCGAACGTCAAGTCATCTTAGGTGACTGCTAAGTCTTTAGGGCTTGCAGTCAAGCAGCCCTCCACGCAGTCCTCTTCTGGGGGCAGAGTTTTTTGCCCCTTTCATGACCTTTGCCTAGAGGGGCTGCGGACAACCTGCCCAGGGAAGGGGCCGAAGGCAGGTGCTTTCCGAGAGGTCGAGAAAGGTGTACCCAGTAGTGAGGTTTTGCAGTGACCGCTGTTCCCTCTGCATTCCACGGCGCCAAACCTCAGTGACAGGCTTCACCAGTCATCACTGGTGGGAGGGAGGATTTTCTTGTTCAGAATGGAATGGTCAGACAAGGAAGAGGAAAATACACCATGGGTGTGACGCGTATCTCACACGGCGGGTGCAAGTATATCATCCAAAAATATCTATGCACAGTTCATTTACATCTATTTGTAATAAACGCAAATGACTATCAAGTATACATATACTGTCGTTTAGAACCCGGCTTTAAAACAGGTCCCTCTTTTTCCCTAGGTGGGATGTTGGACACCGCCACTTTGGGGATGGATAGAAGATCTACTCATAAAATATAAGAAATTGGTCCTGACGAAGATGATTTGAGCAAGATATATCATCGAAACCGGTCGACCTGACAGCTCATGGATGTCTCTAGTTTAAAGTAGACACCTGCTGAGAATAACTCATTTTTACATCGCCTACTATCTATATGATACAATGATGGGTTTTTAAACACAATAAATTTTGAACCAAACAGAAAGTAGTTGATGTATATTTTTTTATATCTTTTGTTGCAATTGCAATTGAAACTTGCTTGATGCATGCTCATAGATGGGTAGGGATAGCACACACCAGTGAGGGTGAATAAAGCTTTGGAAATCCCCCGCCGTGTGTCCTTTTTCCAATTTACCCCTTTTAACGCTATTTTGTGTGCTCTCGTCATTTGCTCATCGTAGCGTAAGGGCCAACTTCCCTCTTTGTCTATCCCTTTTAGATAGGCGGCCCACCACACGCACACTAGGGACAGGATACTCTGCAGGGTCAGGGTGTCCTTCCAGTCAGGGTTAGAATAGGTAACACAATACAAGTATTGCTCCTCCTAAGAAATGCTTGCAATAATCACAGTCCTTTTCCTGTCTTGTGTGATATCATTATTGAAAGTGACAGAAAGGTTTATACATCCCTTGAGGATGGCCTATAAAAAATAATTGCTTCCCCCTGAGTGTTCTTTTGCAGAGACCACATCCAACAGTTGGGCCTTACAGGTCATCTGTCAGGGTTATTGCCTCCTATTTTTCCAGCACCCACCATGGTCTCCGGATCTCATCCTTCTAGAGGCAGTCGTCCGCTTTCTGGCGAAAAGCGTGATGAAATTGATTCTGCCCTCAAAACAAGAAAGGCGATGGTACTCCACCTATTTTCTGGTGCCAAAGAAAGACAGAGGCTTGCACCACATTCTGGATCTGTAGCTGCTGAATTTGTTCATACGCAAAGACAAATTCAAGATGGTTACTCTAGCCCAGATACTGCAAGCATTCGAGCTGCAGGGCTGGTTGGTATCCCTGGATCTTCAGGACGCCTACTTCCATGTGCCAATTCATTTGAAGCACATGAAGTACCTAAAGTTCGTAGTGGGCCAACAGTTTTACCAGTTCAAGGTCCTGCCATTCAGGATCGAGTGGCGAACATCTTTCAGATGGTGTGTCCTCCAGTCACAGGAACAAGCCCGTATCTCGGCTCTCCTGCACCTTTTGGGCCTCATTGCCTCCTGCATCCATATCGTGCTGGAGGCAAGGCTGCGGTTGAGATCGCTTCAGTGGTGTCTCCATTGCCAATGGTCGCAGTTCCAAGGCCACATGTCGGACGTACAGGTCTCAAACCAGGTGCCTCAGGATCGTGCATGGTGGGTCGTGGGGGATAACTTGCTGAGATGCATTTTTTTGTTAGGCTTGACCTGTGGTCATGGACGCATCCCTGACTGGCTGGGGCGCTCATCTGCCAGAACTGAACGTGAGTGGACAGTGGTCTTCCACGTATTCCGGGAACACATCAACATGCTGGAGTTGAGGACGATCAGGCTGGTCCTGTTGGCTTTCCTCTCCTCTGTGAAACACAAGACTGTGCTGATCCTGACAGACAACACAGTGCCAATGCACTACCTCAATAAACGAGGTAGCATGAGGTCCTTGCCTCTGTGCAGAGAAGAACTCAGATTGTGGTTCTTGGCTCTGGAGAACAGTGTGTGTCTGACAGAGGCTCATCTGGCCAGACGAGAGAATGTCACAGCGGATGCCTTGAGCGGACAGATTTTGGCCTCCCACTGGAGCTCTGTCAGGAAGTTCTGGAGGAGATCTTCTCTTTTTGGGGAACTCCTTAATTGGAACTCTTCTCTTCCAGTGCCAACAAGAAGTATGAGTTGTTCTGCTCCAGGGAATTTCCTTGTCAGTGCGATTTGGGGGATGCACTCATGGTTCAGCGGACTTTCATCCTCCTTTATGCGTTCCCTGTCATTCTGCTGGTTCTTAGGAGATTGTGCCTGTTTTGAACCGCAATGATCCTGATCGTCCCAATCTGGGCCCGGAGAACGTGGTATCCAGAGTTGCTGGACATGGCCATCTGCCCTCCTTGGCGCCTCCTGAAGCTGGTGGACTTGCTCTCCTAGTCAGGGGGCAGGTCCTCCTCCTGAACCACAGTAGCCTGAACCTTCATGCTTGGGTACTGGGAGGC
Source organism: Ambystoma mexicanum (assembly GCF_040938575.1). Taxonomy (NCBI): domain Eukaryota; kingdom Metazoa; phylum Chordata; class Amphibia; order Caudata; family Ambystomatidae; genus Ambystoma; species Ambystoma mexicanum. The sequence continues at coordinate 412,986,779 of NC_090927.1, forward strand.
TGAGATACAAGGGGTGGGACTTGTCGGACGACGTCCTTGATGTGGCCCTTTCAAGTGTGGAGACCCGCTATAAAATCCATTTATGCCTGCAGGTGGTGTACATTTTCAATTTGGTGCCGTTAGAGGGACCTGGATCCTTTAGCCTGTCCTCTGTCCCCTGTGTTGGATTTTCCGCTTTCCTTAGCCCAAGCAGGCTTGCAGACTGGCACTCTGAAGGGATATCTCACTGCTGTTTCTGTGTTCAATGGTCTCCTGAACATGGCTTGTTTTTCACAAACCCTACTGTTATGCAGTTCTTGTGGGGCTTGTGTAACCAGTTTCCTCCCGCTAGTTTGTGGTTTTGGTTTTGGTTTGGGATTTGAATTTAGTTTTTACTTTTTTTATGAGCTCTCAGTTTGACCCTCTTCATTCCTGTTCTATTATTGAACATTGCTCATCCTTAAGGTGATTTTCCTGGTTGCAATCACTTCCAAGAGACGGGTGAGTGAGCTCTGGGCATTGCCTCTTTTTCCTCCTTGTTTGTTTTTTCCCAAAGATAAGATGACATTGAGAGGGAGACCCTCCTTTCTGCCCGAGGTGTTCTAGGATTTCCATCTCTCTCAGAAGATCCATCTTCCTGTGTTTTTTCCTCCGCCTCACACTTCCAAAGCAGGGGAACGATTCCATTGGCTGGAGTCGGTACAGGCCCTTAAGTTCTATGTTTCTCGAACTAGAGAGGCAAGGAAAGATTACTAGCTTTCCGTCCATTAGACTGGTGCTTGTGCTGGCAGGGCTGTCCCCAAATAGACCATGTCCAGGTGGATCATTCTCTGCATCACAGAATGCTGCAATCTGGCTGGGAAGGATGTGCCTGACGGTCTCAGAGCTCCTTCTACCAGAGGAGTGACTGTCACCTCTGCCCTGCATAGAGGAGTCCCTGTCCTGGACATTGGCCAGGCAGCAACGTGGGCGTCTCTGCACACGTTTGCGAAGCATTACTTTTTCAATGTCCTTTGCCGGTCAGGATGCCCATTTTGCTTCCTCCTTCCTCTCGATTTGCATACTGCTTTGGGAGTTAATCACAGATGAGGAATCTGTGAGAGGAAAGTCCATTAGAAGAACAAATTACTTACCTTTTGGATGGATATTTATCCCACAGAGTCCTCATCGCACTCCCTACCTGCCCCTCTTGCGGGAGCTAGTACACCATTGGTTCTACGGTCTATCAGCTTTAGCGTGCTAGGGGAAAAGGGTGGCACTGAGGTCATGGGGTGCTGTGCTGCTATATATATTGGCCCCAACATCATAGAGGCATCAGACGCAAATGACGCAAAGCCATGCTGCACCCCAGCCCACTCCCTTGTGGCAGAAACATTTCCGGAGAACAGCTGCACTGGGAGAGGGATATCATAGATGAGGAATCCGTGGCAGAAACATCAATCAGAAAGAACATTAATCAGAGGTAAGCATTTTTTTCTTTCAGTTGTGCTTCATTCATAGCACAACACGTATCTTCCATTCAGTGTTGTGTTCTCTATTACACTACAGTATCTCAAAATATTGATTAGGGATTGAATAAACTTCTTTGAAAGCACTGGCTTTAGAACCATGAATTGACTTCAAGTCTGCAATCCACTCTGATAGTGTTTATGGTACTGGTTGGCTATGCCCCATTCATTCAGCACCTGCATCCTTAAACTGGATGTGGTTGATAGATTGTCAATTGTAAACTCTAAACAAAAAGATCTAAAAGAAAAACAACAATAATGATATCATCTAAAAGACAAAATATTGCGACTAAAATATTTAGAGGACACAAATATTGCACCAGAAAGATCTAAAAGTACCAGCTGTTTAAAATACATGAATGGATGAAAAGAGAGGAGCAGTTGCTGGAGGAGCAAATACTTACACATGGACAGAAAGAATTCCTGCAGACTGACTCTTGAAGGCCTGTCCCTTGGAATGCACTCTTATTAACCATCTAGGTTGCTTTTTTGCTTTTAGGAGGCTGGGAGTCATTGTAAATGTCAGTTGCACTCGAAAGGTAGTTATGCCAATCGCTGGGCTGACCACTCCATCCCTTTTTCACAACTGGCTGGTGGCCATTGCAAAGTTCACTGTTTGCATCCTATATTTGCTGCCTGCTTTTATTAACCAGCCTCTTTGTGATTAAAATGTACATTTGTAGATATAATAAACATGAATTTACTTGTATTTGAGTTATGTCCCTTACCACTTGCACTGGCCGAGCCTTTTAAACCCCTGCAAGTCTTTTTGGTTGGGCCTCTTTTTTTCTCTTCACCTTTGGCCATGTATCATGTGTCTTGTGGACAGCTATATCATACAGTCCGCTACCAAAACACTAATCAAACGTTCTTATTGGTAATATAATTTGCAATAACAGACCCTATCTCTGCCAGAGACCCCATGGAAATCTTTCCCAAAATGTATCACTGCACCGTCATAGACCGGTTTTCTTTGATTTTACTTTTGGAAAGTATTGTTCTCGAGTTTAACATTGCTACTTGTCGGGAATAATATTTGGAGCATGAATACTACCATTTTATCTGTATTAGTGACACATTGAAATGGACATTCCACACATTTTGATACCCATCCAAGTTTAAGTATACTCCTTGGAGATCAGGGGAAATTGCCTTTAGTCAGTGAAATATGTTAAACCCATGCATGTTTGCCCTTCTTGATTGTTATTATTCCTTATTTTTACGTGCTGTAAATGTACCTGTGGGTGACTTGAGAACTTAAAGTAAGCAAGTGTGCTGTATATTCATTGTGATAATGCAGCATGACTAATTACTATGGGAGTCCCTGATAACATCTTTGTTGTACTGTTTTGGAATGGTATTCTAATTCCTTGATCTCTTCTGTTGTGCGTTGGCTCATTCATTAATCAAATCCACATCCCCATACCTTTATCTTTTAATTACCACTCTTCACCTACACGGTTGTTGCATCTGGATGTCTCAGGGACTGACACCGTTCAAAATGAGGAAGTGTAGGAAAATTAACATTCTGCTTCATGTGCTTTGTATCTTCCTCTAGCAAAATAAGATTCATGATATTCCTTTTTGTTAAACATTAGGTTTAATTATTTCTTTTTTTAAACTTCATTTGGTTTTCAGGGCAGATACAACTCCTCTAAAGCCTTCATCAACAAACAAATTCCATGACTCAAGACGATGATTTCTCTAATGTAGAATAAAGTGAGTTGAATGAAATAAGTATGTTATAAGGTGTAATTTTGACGTAATTTACAGTAACAAAATTGTAACACGACAAAATAATCAGTAGAAAAGCATCAATGCATGCATTAGTGAGAAGAGTCTCTTTAGATTCAGTACATGTTTGTTATGTGATTCTCAGTATGCAGCCTACAGGTGTCGCAACTTAGAACTAAAAATTGTGACGATCTTTCAGATAATGTCACTTCTCCCCATAGGAGAGCCCAATTCTGTGAGTATAGGGAGGTGAGGCCGCTAACCGATAGCTCCTCTATGGGTCGGTAAAATGCAGGCAGAACTCATGGGGAGGGACACCTCTCCTGGGGACGAGGACAGAAATATGGGATACTGCCCCTTTACCACCATACGGCAAAGGGTAATAACACTGAACCCTTCCTTATGTACACTAAAGTCCAGAATATGGGCCTCATTACGAAATTGGCGGTAACCCACCAGTGCCAAGGGCGGGTTGCCGCCAACCCCGTAACACTGTTTCTGCCGCCTGATGGTGAAGTCAGGTGCTGGAAAATGTTAGTCTACATTCCCGGGAATGGGCACTCAGAAGCACTGGCACCGTTGCTAACAGTGCTGGTGCTTCCGTGACAACTCTGCTTTCTGGGGCCATTGCGCGGTCGACCATCCGGTCCTCTGAGGCTGATGTTTCGAGCAACCATGATCTGGTTGGTGTCAATAGACCTATAGGACTCTTATTTCCATGTGCCGATTCATCAGAAGCATAGGAAGTTTCTGAGATTCCTCATAGGAGACAAGCACTATCATTTCAAAGTGCTTCCCTTTGGGTTGACCTCCACTCCAAGTGTCTTCACCAAGCTCATGGCAGTAGTTGCGGACCACTGGAGAGTAGGGAGTGAGAAGAACAGATAGGTAAGGCGGGTCACATCCATGTACATAGACTGGCAGATCCGAGGCATCCTGTATTTTTTATAGCGTCAGAGGCCAGGCTCCGCATGAGATCTCTACAATGGATCCTACGAAGTCATTGGTGCCAGTACCTCGGAACCCTCACAGATTCCCTCTCGGTGTCCAGGTCAGTGGTCGACGACCTTGGTTGGTGGGCCTCAGGCCCGAGTGGTTACAGATGCATCTCTGAAGTGTTGGGGGTGCTCACTGCGCGGACTTGCAGGTGAGCAGCCTTTGGTCAGCAATGGAGGTCAGGTGGCACATCAACAGGCTGGAGTTACAAGCCATCAGGTTGGCCCTGAGGGCTTTCGCCCTGTCTCTGTAAGGTAAGCATGTCCTCATTCTGATGGACAATACGTGGCCATACACTACCTGAACAAACAAAGTGGCGTGCGCTCTCCCGCTTTGCAGAGAGGCGATGCAGCAGTGGTTCTGGCTATTGGAGAACCAGATCTCAGTCTCGGCAGTTTTTCTGGTGGGGACAGAGAACAGTTTGGCGGCTGCTCTGAGCAGGCAGGGCACAGTCTCACAAGAATGGGAAGTGTGCCAGGAATTCCTAGAGGTCTTCTCTTGCTGGGGTATCCCATCAGTGGACCTCTTTGCCACGGAGTCCAACAGGAAGTGCAGACAGTTTTGCTCAAGGCAATTCCCCTTGAACAGCGTGCTAGGGGATGCGTTTCTGGTGGATTGGTGCTTTCCTGTCTACTATGCCTTCCCTCCGATTCCCATCATCCCTTGGGTTCTCAGGAGGTTGAAGAGATTCTGAGCATCCATGATCTTGATCGCTCCGGACTGGGCGATGAAGACGTGGTACCCGTAACCTTCTGAATCTTCCCACCTCACTGGTTGCCTCAGCGTCCGGATCTCCTCACCTAGTTAGAGGGTCGGGTGATCCACCCAACCCCGAATTCCCTCAGCCTACATGCGAGAGAGGATGAGGTATGATGACTGGGACCGCTCAGAGGAGGTACGTAAGGTATTGCTGGCTGCACGCAGACCTTCTACTAGATCTCTGCATGCGTGCAGGTGGAGAATATTTGAGGCGTGGTGCAGGGAACGTGAGACTGACCCCATCTCTTGCCCCACCATCAAAGTGATGGAGTTCCTTCTGTCACTGGCCTCTTCAGGCCTTCGGGTGGCCACAGTGAAAGGGTATTTGGCAGCCCTGTCTGTGTTCAAGAGATGCCCAGATCAAGGTTCATTTTTCACCATTCCGGTCATGGCCCAGTTCCTGAAGGGCCTTCCCAACAAGTTTCTGCCAACCCCCTTTGTTGTCCCAGATTGGGACCTTAATCTGGTTTTGACCTTCTTGATTGCTGCTCCGTTTGAGCCTATGCATTCCTATTCTTTGTGGCTGTTGTCCCTTAAAACTGTCTTTTTGGTCGCGATCATGACTGCTAGGAGGGTTAGCGATCTGCAAGCCTTGTGCTGCAAACCCCCATTCCTGAAGTTCTTTCGTGAGCAAGTCTCTCTTAAAGTCAGGCCCGGATTCCTTCCTACAGTGGTTTCAGAATTTCATCTGTCCCAGTCTATTGACTTGCCTGTCTGTTACCCTCCTCTGCATCCCTTGAAGGAGGAAGAGCGGTTCCACCGCCTTGATCCCAAGAGAGCGTTAAGTTTCTATTGTGCTCGTATGTCTAAGTTTAGGAAATCAGACCAGTTTTTAGTAGCCCATTGCTTGTCTAGAAAAGGCCTTGCCGTCACTAAACAAACCCTGTCATGGTGGATCATTCTGTGTATATCTGAGTGTTATCAATCGGCAGGCAAGGAGCTTCCAGCTGGCATCAGGGCTCACTCGACCAGAGTGGTTTTAGCCCCTACATCCCGCCAGAGAGGGGTTCCTGTTAGAGATATTTGCCAGGCGGTCACTTATTCATCCTTACATGCCTTCACCAAGCAGTATGCCTTGGACGTTGCACGGGGAGCTGATGCTAGGTTCGGTAGGGCGGTTCTGCAGAATCTACTGGTTTAAATCTTTCTTCCCTCCTCTGTTATCCTAACTGCTTGTGGAGTCTATCATGATGAGGAATCTGTGTGAAAGCAATCCATCGAAGGAAAAATTACCTTGCTGTAATGTTTTTTCTATGGATTTTTCTCCCGCAGATTCTGTCCAAACTAGAAGGCATCTGGTGATGGCGCTGGGATGACCGTTTCTATTTAAAACGTTTTTCTTCACACATTGTTGTGGGGTCACCCTGTTGGGGTGTACCCTTGTTAATGTTTTAATGGCTGGTTAGCCCCTCTCGTGTGGTTTTCCTTCTGCAGCGTTCAATCGCAAGGGGAAAAATGTACAGGAACTAAGTCATGGGACGATGTGACGTGGTATATATACGATGCCTTTCATCACGTCCGGAACCGATGATCGAGAACCAGACAAGACGTATCAACAGCAGGTCCACTACGCCCCCTAGCGAAAGGTTTCCGAACAGCGGAGATGGGTATCTATCAGGATGAGGAATCTGTGGGAGAACAATCCATAGAAAGAACAATATGGTAAGGTAATTTTTCCTTCTTCGAATTCTTCTCCCGCAGATTCCTCATCTCCCCTCCCATCCATCCCCGCTCAGAAAGGGTTGGCAGTTGGTGCGTGTCTATCTTAGTGAGTGGGCACTGGGTGATGGTCCTCGAGTGACTGTTTTCTGTCTCCAAGCTGTATGTTCTCTCAATCAATTCCACACAAAAAAGTGAAAAATAGAACCAACACAACTTGCATTGGTTCTCACTGCTGTGGGAGTAGTTTTCCACAGAGTTTCTCATCTCGTTGGGATGTTAGTTGTTGTTGCTAACCTCTTATTGGCTATTTAGCCTCTTCTCTTGCTGTTTTCCTCTGCAGCTGTCGACCTCGGGATGAAAGGGGGGACTGAGGTATGTGACGTAGTGACTTGTTATTTATGCAACACCCAGCGTCACAACCGGAGACGCTGATCGAGCACCGAGAAATACTGATTGACGGACGAGTCAAGGTCCACTACGCCCACTGTCGAAGAATTTCCTGAGCAGCCGAGCTGGATGAGGATATCTATCAGATGAGGGATCTGTGGGAGAAGAATCCATAGAAAGAACATTATGGTAAATACTTTCTCCTTTCCTCCCACAGATTCCTCAATGTAGATACATTTCCCAGCACCAGCTGATCTTTGGGAAGTTGTCAGCCGCCAGCGGGAGCAGTTCGGCTCTGATCCAGCTGTGTTCTGCATCATCCACTTCCAGAGCACTAATTAGCATGTGGTCACTGCTCCTAGAGGTGTCTCAGTCAGCCAAACTGTACACTAGATGCTGACTCCACCACTAGCGCTGAGGTACAGAATGCTGGTGCTGGTGTTTATGTGAACATTTGCAGCATCTGCTGTCTGATCTCTTCCTACTGCTCTGGAGTGGAGCTGCTATTAGAGAGTGTTTTTTTTATCGGAAGCAATGCATTTTTGGGACAAAAACACGTAAAAAAATGTAACACTGATAACAGAGCAGAGGAAACGTGTCCTTGACAATGGTGAGAGCGCATATGACTTGATGACCAAATGTTGCAGGGAAAGGTGGAAACATAAACCAGGAATGAGGCCAGGACAGAATAATATAGGAACAGGATGATGGAGGAGGTGCTACATTTAGGATGGAGTGGTGGCAGAAAAGTGTTGTAGGGTTTCCGGGTTCCTGGGCAAATGGGAGGGAAATTACTTACGACGCATGGGTCCTTAACTTGGTTGAGTGGGCTACTGCCTCCAGTTTGTGAAGAGACCTCCGGCCGGCCCTCCACCCCCTCTCGACAGCCGTAATGCGAGCTCTCGGAAGAGCTGCAGGCCCTTCTTTTGAAGAGAGCAGTAGAGGAAGTGCCAATTGAGGAAATGGGCTCTTGTTGGTACTCCCGATACTTCCTGGTGCCCAAGAAAAGGGGAGGGCTCTGTTCCATTCGGAACAAATTCCTGAGGAAGGACAAATTCAGAATGGTGACGTTGAGGGAAATTCTCCAGGCTCTACAGTTCCAAGACTGGCTGGTGTCGTTGGACCTTCAGGATGCCTATTTTCCTGTGCCTATCCACAGAAAGCACAGGCTATTCCTGTCCTCAGGGACAACATTACCAATTCAAGATGCTCTTTTGGCTTGACCTGCACCCCCAGGGTCTTTACCAAGCTGATGGCAATACTAGCGGCCCATCTCATGGGAGCCGGCATCTTTGCATTCCTATACCTGAGCGATTGGCTGATCTGAGCACGGTCACCCTAACAATTTTCGAGGCACCTCAAGAACAGCTGTTCGCTAATGCATGACTTGGGTTTCTCCCTGAACTTAGTTATCCAGCATGGGGTCTTGCATGTATTCACATGCTCATGAATATTCCCTGTCATCAGGCTGGAAATCCTCAGTAAAATGGAAGCAGTTAACTTTAAGTTAATAAAACTGCTTGTCTCCTCTATATCATATCAGTGTCACTTCTGGGTCATACTGCCCCAGCCAGTGACACTCGTCCTTCTAAGCTCCAACCCTGCTGGCCATATTCAAATTTTTACCGCACGTTTCTCGTGTTGGAAGACCTTGTGCTTTGCTCCTCGAAAATCAATAGTTATAAGCTCTTTTTGGGCTGTTTTTGAGAAATATTTAATCTCTTCATCGTCTACCGTCACGGTTACGGTTCAGGGCCCGGCGGCATCCTGTGGGTTAAAGGGACCCGCTCATCTTGCAGCGCAGAATCCATCTAGGAAGCCTGATGCCCTTTTTGGCCATAGGATCGGGCATTTTGTAGCTCCATTCCATAGGCAATGGAGGCTGCCATGGAAACGCGCTGTGGCCGTGGTTGCTGCTTCCCGCAGCACATCGGAACTACATGTCCCATCATCCCTGCTTCGTTTCCCGAATGCCGTCAATGGGAAACCTGAGCCTCACTCTGATCCACTTATAACACCGTCAGTAATGGCGAACGCTGCTTCGTATTGAAGTTACTCCCAGCGTTTCCCTTGAAGTTCCGTCATCGTTTGCCTTGTTATCAAAACCCCCTGTGTGTCGGATCTCTGCCTGCCTAATGGACTGCCCTGTGAACACTCCTTTGCTTAATTTGCTTCCGCATTCCAATTCCTGTGTATCAGATCACTGCCTGCCTAACGGACTGCCTTTGAACTCTCCTTTGCTTAATTTGCTTCCGCATTCCAATTCCTGTGCATCAGATCACTACCACCCTAACGGACTGCCTTTGATCTCTCCTTTGCGTCGTTGCTTCTGCATACCAAGTCCTGTGTATCAGATCACTGCCTGCCTAACGGACTGCCTTTGAACTCTCCTTTGCTTAATTTGCTTCCGCATTCCAATTCCTGTGTATCAGATCACTGCCTGCCTAACGGACTGCCTTTGATCTCTCCTTTGCGTCGTTGCTTCTGCATACCAATTCCTGTGTATCAGACCACTGCCCGTGTGCAAGGGCTGCATTTAAACTCGCCTTTTTCTGTGGTTACTTCCCTTCCTGTGCATCGGACTTGCCTGGTTAACGGACTGCATTTGAGAAAGCTTCTGCTGCGTTTGTTACCATTCACCGTGTAACCGGACCTGTGCCTACATACACGAATTGTTTCCGGATCAAAGCATACAACTGCAAGTATATTTCTGCTCTGCTTGTACTATTATCCTTAACTGATTCCCCTACCTCGCCCTGTTGGTCATACTGCCTGCACCACTCTGTATAGGACAACCATCCTTGGGACCCTCCTCAACACTGCATCATCTCCTGGGGAAGCGCCACCTATAAGTGCATTGGGGACGCTTTGCAGTATTGTGCACCACCCCAACCTTAGTGCGCTCCTTGTTCTGTCGGGGTAGTTCATGTACTAACCTTTCCCCTTTTTTGTTTTATCCAAGTCGTTGTGGGACTGCTTATTGATCATCCTCCTCTACACCACACGGTAAGAACGTTATTCTCTCCATTGGATACACTATTCCTCTGTTATATGGGTTGTCCTTACGCACATCCAATAGGTAAATAGTTATCGTTCTTTTCCTCTAGGATAACCAGGGTGGGGCTTATTAGAAGAAGTAGTTAAGCCACCATAGTTCAGGTATATCTTAGTCAGATCAGTCGTACTTGATCATTGCTGTCACCACATAACTAAACAGTGTTTATTTCTTTACAGCTGGTTGTCATACCAGTGTATGCTCCCGTTCTTTTAAGTGATCGGTCTCACTTGGCTGTTTATCCAAAACTGTCTGGGGGCATATCGGTCCCTGCGCTGTACCAGGCGTCCCATCTGGTGAGTGACAGTCACGCTGTGACTACAGGCGGCAGGGGCCTGTTGCCGGAGAAGATATTCAGTCCATCGTCAGCTCTTCAGCTCGTGGCTGCCATAGGCCCAGGATTGGGCCTTACTCTAACAGCATGGCGGATGCCACAAAGAAAAGTCTTTCAGATCCTGTGAAAACTGCGGCCTGAAGAATATCTGAAGATTATGGAACCTCCTCCCCGTCGGCATCAGACTCGCTCCCACGCTGCTACAATTCAGAAAATAACGCAAGACCCATCTCTTCAAGAAATATCTTCTCCTCAACCCCTAGGCCATCACATCGCCCCTCGTGCCCCCTGACCCACTGGATGCCACCAACACCCTCCTCCCCACCACCTGGTGCAGCTGTAGTACCCCCTTCTCTGTTCCCCTCTGTATCCTACCCACTGCTTTATATCTGTTCTGTTACCTCTGAAAAGCGCTCAGTTATGCCTCTATACTGTTGTATACCTTTGTAAAGCATTCCGTTATGCATCTACGTTGTTGTATACCTCTGTAAGGCGCTCTATTGCTTCTTGAAGCTAGGTACACACTCAGTAAATACCATAATAATAATATCTTAATTGAGGATCAGCCCATTAAGTGCATTTACTGTCTCCATCCCGACCACTATGCGGACTGATGTCAAATTTATCAGTCGTTTTCCTTGAAGACACGGAAGGACCGCCATCGGTTGTTGGTGGCTTAGATCGAAGAGGGGAAGGGCTCTGACGCAGCCTCCGGGCATAGTCATGCCTCTTTTAGGGTCGGCAGGTCCAAAGAACATGCTCCCTTCAGTAAAAAGAAGTCGAGGTCCTTTGAGGATGGTTCCTTGGCGAAGATACAAAAGAATGTTAAATCACATACTTGATCGCATTCCTCGTCGAAGGTCACCGCGGCTGTGGGACCCAGTCACCGGCTCTGTTGACGGTTAATAATAATTTGGCATTATATAAATGCCAAATTATTATTAGCCTACTCGCAGGCAGTCTGCCTCTGTCTGCAAGAAAGTCGCTGGCGTCAGTGGCAAATAGAGGTCTTCATCGAAGGGCAAAACATCAAAGGACCCGTCACCGGCTACACCATCATCAACAGAAGCCTTGTCACTGACTTCATCCACCAAGACCAGCGCTCTGACTACGAAGTCTGCTCTTTCTTTGACGTCTGCAACACCAAAGGGTTCATCCAACTCTGTCACCTTTAACACCACACCAAGGATTTCCCTGCCGCCTAGACCTCATTCAACATTTCCGAAGACGGTCCAGTCCATGATGGCACGTTTTCCTGCTCTGCAGTTTCCAGTCGTCAACACTTTTCCTAAGGGCTCTGATTTAGTGAGAGACACCCCTCCAGCTTTGTACTTCCTGCCCAGGCCCACCATGGCTGAACCACTCTTCCCTCTGGCACCTCTGGTATCCCCAGAAGGTCCCCAGCAATCTACACCAGCTCTGAAGAGGCTTTTTACTCGGATGAGGAAGGGTGCCACGAGGAACCCAACCCCATTTTGCCTATGCCTCATCGGGGGTCACCGGACCACAAGCATTCCCAGCCGTTTAGCCCTTCCTGCACAGAGGGACATGTGCTAAGCCATACTGACCACCTTACACTTTGGTGGCTGAAATCCAGCAGCTGCTGCCCACTGCTCCTGTCCTTGTTCCGGCAAGAAGCCCTCTGAGGCCTCCTCGGGCTCTGACGCCACCTCATAAGGCACCTGTCACCCCTCGGCCACTGCCAGTGGTGCTGCCCCCTGTGGTAGAGGAACCAGATCAGACGGACACTATCTCCACTGGTACACACACGGATGACTTTGATGATTACATTCCCATGGATGGGGATCTGCCTAGATGTCGATGCGCCCACAAGGGCCTCTCCTCTGGATGAGATTCGTTTATGGAAGGCTGCCAAGCTATTTAACTTCGTAACTGAAGAGAAGAAAAAGGAAGGTTTCCTTTTTTTAACGACAGGAGTCCTCCAAGAAGACCATCGCCTCTGTCCCCTTGTTGGATGACATATGGGAGGACGGCTTCACTGTCATGAAGGCTTCTATTACCACTCCTGCTAAGTGTAACCGGTTGGAGAAGACAAACTGAGTTCCAGACTCGGCCCCCAGGTGCCTCGGTATAGGACAATGTTACTGACAAAAAATGGTCGCAATGACCAAAAGTTCTAAAAATGCTACCACCAAAGGTTCGAACACCAAAGTTTGAACCTTTGGTGGTAGCATTGTAAAACAAAAACAGGGGCTGCGGGGGTGTCCCCCGCATCGCCCCGCTCACTACACTTCATGGTATAGTGAGCAGGGGTTGCGGGGAACACCCCCGCAGCCTTCCGTTTAAAAAAAAGAAAAGAAAAGGACCCTGTGGCGCCGATTCCCGATCACGGAAGTGAAAGTGAACTGGCGCTGCAGGAACCCAGCGTGAAGATGAAGGTAAGTGGGGTTTGTTTATGTTGCGGGTGTGGGTGGGGGTGTGCTGAGGGTGTGGGTGGGGGGGTGTTATGGGTGTGTGAGTATGTATGTGTGTTCGCGTGAGAAAGGTGCAAACTTTTGGTAGTTCGCACCTTTCTCTTGCCAGTGTTTCAGCCGCAGTAGTTTCAGCCGCGGGCAAATCACTTAGAACCGGTGCCTCAGGTCCCATCCCTTGCGGACTGTGTGTTGTCAGCCCCCGCTAGAAAGAGGTCTTCAAACCCCTCTTCTTCATCCATGGTGCCTTCGAACCAGGAGGCTAGGAAGATAGATGTTGCAGGAAAGCGCATCCTCATGCATTAGGCCAGGAGTATATCTCAGGGGCAATGCGTTTTGTCTTGGAAGCAAGACAACACATAGCAACACAGGTTCCAATCCCGGGCTCACGCTTAGAAACTGGTCCCCGGTATTAAGCGTGTTATAAAAGAACATTTAATAATTAATCAATGGTTATGGCTGCCATCGCCCTCGCCATCCTTTCACGGCACCACAGGGAGTTGTGGTATAAATTGGGACCCATCCTTGACTTCCTCCCTGGCGCCAAGATGGCTAAAGCCTTAGCCCTGTTCCAGGAAGGGGAGGTGGCATCTGACCATGCCATTACCGTCGCGCTCGACATCGCCAACTCAGGCTTTCTCCAGGTAGGGAATGGTGTGTGGCCCTTCATCGCCAGGGTTGGCTCAATGCCACTAACTTCTGCGCTGATGTGCAGACCAAGGTACTTGACATGCCTTTCGATGATGACAAACTGTGGTTCCATGTGATAATGTCCCTGCAAAAATGTTGCCTGGCAAAAAAGTGGCCCAAAAATTGCTGCTGTTTTTTGCAGGGACATTATCACATAGAAAATGTGGGGGACACCCTTGCAACCCCTAAAATCTTATTTTCTCTTCAAAGAGAGTCAGGGCAACCTCTGCTCCCCTTGACCCCATATATATGGTGGTCACCATATATAATGTCGCCACAACCTTTTCCCAGCAACATTATGTGTTGCGACCATATATATGGGGATTATATTACCGGATACCCAACCTGTTTGGCAAAACTCTTCAGGCCATAAAGACTGACACTGAAATGGCACATTCTCTGGGCACCCTTCAGCAAAGGAGGCCATCCTTTTGTTCCCTTAAGGGGAGACTCTACAGGTCTTCAAATGCTTTCAACAACCCCTATTGTCAGCCCTTCCACTTTACACCCCGGAGGCTTATAAGGGACGTTCCCAGGCCTATGGCAGTGGCACCCAGCATTTTCCTCCCCACCTGTCCTGGGCGCAGAGCCCGAAGCATGCCTGAACGGGACTAGGATGAGATGCAGCTATGCAGCAGATAGATGGAACCCAGGAATTAGTAATTGTTGTTTGTACAATTAACCCATTTCTTCACTCATACACCTCACCTTCAAAACTTAGTGAAAGACATGGTTTCATTCCACACACCCTGCACAAACATGCAAAACTAATACTCTTTCACATCACCTCTGCCATAAGAATAAAGCTACTGTTAATGACAAAAATTAGAATTCTAGCTTTCCACATAACTCTCTTTCGCCTTAAACACAATCTCTCCCTTATTCCATAGTATTCCTCTGCTGCGCCCATACATATTCCATTTAGACCTGGGTGAATAGCAGGGTCTTGGCTACCCTTGCATAACTATAATGGCTGAAATGCACATACGCATAATAGCACCTCCCAAACGTTTACCCATATTTCTGGATCCCGGTCCGTCCGAGGGCGTTAAAACCAAAAGCGTGTTGGGACCATAATGATGGTGAAAGGCACTATAACAAATGATAAACACACTGAGACGTTGCCACTGCAAGATGATTGTCATTGCACCGGCATGGCCCAGCAGATCTGGTGCTCAGACCTTCTCCATCTGTCGTTGGTCCCGGCCATCAAGCTGCCTCCACTTCCCGACCTCCTCTCCAGGGAAGGAGGGTCAATACTGCACCACGACCCAGCGTCTCTCAGCCTCACCGCCTGGATCCTGCAGCCTTAGAATTTGAACACTATTTGCTGCCTTTAGAATGCATTTTGGCTGAAAGCCTGTGAGCTTCATTGGGTGTTGACTGCGTGAATGCTTTTGTGCTTGATTAGCTGGCTAAGCCTGGCTCAGCCTGAGTGAATGGGGAGTGTTTTGTACAACGGGGACCTCACACCCACCTCCTTGTCAGAAGCTGAAACAAGAAACCTGAAGCAGAAGCTGGAGGAAGAAGTCAGTGGCTGCAAATCTTCAAGCAATCCAAAAGCTGCTGTGCAGATTTAAGGACTGAACGAGAGAGGACCTGGATAGGCGACCTCTTCCCATACCTATGAAGGAATATCATGCAGCTGCTGCTCTTCACCGGAAGTGTCCTTGAAGCCAGTCATGTGTGCCTGCCGCCTGGAGAAGGGATCCTGCATGATATTTTTAATAGATTCACATGCGCCCTCCCGCCTACCCAGCTGGGCTCTTCTTGGCTCATATTGCCACTTACATGTGCTATGCCAAATCTGAAGATGGCCTCCTGGGGTGAAGCTAAGGGAGCCCTTTCTACTGGCTGAGGGCGATAAGAACCAAAAATGACTATACTAGAGCACTAAAATGACTGAAGTTTCAGTTTTAAAAAGAATCTTCTCTATTTTACGGAGGATTCCCAGCCTGACAGCATGTGAATTTATGAAAGATACCAATGCTGGAGAGCAGGAGTTACAGGTAAGTTCCATATTCCTTTCTTCCTACTGTGTTGATTTCGGGTTTCAGCACGAGGCCGATGTGCTGGGGGGATTCTAGATCACTTTAGAGGTTCTAGGACAGTTAACATATCCGAAGGCCATGCTGGAGGTATTTCAAGGGCGGCAGTAAGGGAGACTACCGTTATGTCTGTTTTGAGGTGTAGGTTGCTATCCATCATCCGTACGCTTACTTGTGTGAGACAGTTGCTTCGGTGGTGCTTGAGTTTTCCTCACCAGTACTTTTGTATATGAATTGAGTGTCAGCCTATAAGGGAGCCCATATGTGTATTTGATTTTAATCAGTGGTGCAGTATAGATGTTAAAGAGCGGTGATAAGAGCCTCAGTTCTTGAGGAACTTCACAAGTAATGGCGCGTTGGGTTGGGCTGAAGGGGGAAACAGGTAATCTCTGTCCTGTTCATAAGGAAGGATCTTGTCGGCTGTAAAGGAGTGATATGGCGTCCACTTTCTTCAAGTCACATGGTTAATGTACTGTTGTTGACAGTGTTGTAGGCTGCTGTGATGTCGAGGTGTACAAGTGCTGAGGTGGTGTTTTTATCGTCCATGGATATTTTGTGGTTGTCTTGGTAAAACCACAAATTCATCACCAAGTAAATCTAATAACCAATCATAGGAAACAAAGGTAGCGAAAGGATTTCTGTCATTTTTAGCTGTGCAGAAATGGATAGGGAACCTTGCAGAGTATACACGTCCTAAAAATGTGTCCCATGAACACAGACATCTCAAGGTTTTTATTGGGTTTTACACAGCGAGTCTTATACAGTAGAGTCAGTGTGATATATTTAATCGGTTCCGTTAACTATCAACTTCCTAATGGTGCATCCTCAATCCTTGCTAAGCATTTGTGGAGACCTGTATAATTGCGCTCAGCCTGCGCACAGGATACTGGCCACTGCCTCTAACGGCTCTTTCCAATACACGGAATACCAGATCTGGCTTCCAGCTCCCACGTGATCCCTGTTCTGGTTCTCAAGTAGTATAAGACGCCTTTGTTAATAACACAGAGTGTGTTACTGGCCATACCTGTCCTTCAGAACGAGGCTAACATCATGCATGCACATCCTTGTGGGTCTTCATTTGTGTGCCATCCAATCCCTTACAGCACCACCTCTTCATTATACCTCCATTAGAGTTAGTGACCGGCACAAAGAGGCTAAGATATGGTTCCTGTCACAGAGGTTAGCACCTCAACGGTTAGTACTGTGGCGAGGAAGAGTAGAACCTTCAGCTGAGGGATCCAGGTGAGGCTCGATCAGGCTTGGTCTAAAGCCAGGCGCTAGCTCGACCTGAGTTTAGAGCTATTGCCTACCCAACAGCCGCGCCTAGCCCGGAACTGTGCCTGCTGACAAAGAATGATGAAAAGCTAAGCCGCAGGGTAAACATGACTCGAGCACAGTCTGCTTGTGGGGAAAAAAAGAAAACATATCCTGCCCGGTCCCATCAGTAGGATTCAAACCTGTGTCCTGCTTGGAGATGATGGTGCTCTGAGTCAGCGGTGAACTCATTGTGGTATTTTGCCAGTAAAGCTTTGCTCGGTGTTTTGAGTGCCTTTTTACAAAAGACACAACTCATCATACAAACTTTGATATTCAAGTGACACAATGTTATCAGTACACGATATGCATGAGACGGAAAACATTCCACTGTGCAATGTAAAGGGAAGTCTCTGGCTCTGCAAGTGACAGAAGCAGAAGATGGCACCCTTCCCTGCCCATACCCATCTACTCCCATAATGCAACTACTCTGCTCAACATTGTTTTAGACAATATGTATCTTCTCTTTGTGAAAGGGAATATTCTTAGCACTATCCCGTGTGATAATTATTTCAGAATTGAGGGTTATGGGTTGAGGAAGGCTTAAGCAAGCATTTTGTTGCTAGCTCACAAAAATGGTGCAGAGGATGGTTGCAAATACTGTGCAAGAATGCCCACTGGCATGTGCTGGAAGAAGGGCTGCAGCATGGTTCTATGTGAGTTCATGGACAGCAACCACTGAGTGGTCATTTACTTCCTTCTAGTTAAGGTCTGTCGTTTTTTTAATGGGGGGCAGGGGGTGCTCCGCCATACATTTACTACCACCCCCATATCTGCATCCTCTCCAAAACACCTCCGTATATCGCCTACCTCTCACGTACCTAACTGTTTTACTGCCAAGAAGTGGCTAAAGCAAAGTAGCTTGCCACTCAGTCATTCCTGACTACGAAACAATGGTACCTGTGAGAAATGTGACTTGTAAGCTTTCCTGGGTGCTGTTTCATCGCCATTTGCTTCGTTCTAGTGATTATAGGGGGCGAAAAGTGGACAGTGGTGTGTGGGCGTTATCAGTGTCTGTGGCCTTCAGAATACTTAGGCCCAGCACTTACAATATGCTAATTAACATGCAGATTACTGGTATGCATGAAAACCTGGGTCTATTAATGCCTCTCCGTCATATATCGTGGTACATGTGAATGTGGGACATTAGTAAATGAGTTTACCACAACAAAAAATGAACCCCTTAGTGGCTTGCTCTGCCCTTCGACCCTTTAAATGATGCCACGCCTGAGATGTATACAACGTTCCAGTCACGATTTAACGGGTCATTACATTGACTGTCCGGTTCGCGTAGAGCCAAGCCACACCCCACCGGGGATTGGCTCTGGTTTAGTTCTTGCCCTGAATTATAGAGGATAATAACCTCCCTCCCCTGTATTCCTAACAAGGCGGCACGTGACCTCCTCCAGGCATTCACATTGTGCAGGGTCAGAGGTGTGCTCCTTCATTCGCGTACGACTGGTTTGGCTGATTCGGATGAGTCTATGACTGCCTTAACCTGACTGGAAACTAGATATTAGGAAGCTGGGTGCGCGTCAGGTCTGGTTTTGTCAAGGGCTAGAAGAAAGCCTTCGGCAAATAGAAGCGCTCTGCCTCTGGCACCTGCCACGTTAGCCAGCTGCGTGTCTGTTGCGGAAGCACGTGCTTCCCTGCCACTTTACGCTAGGCCCGTTTTAGATTAAGCTTCGCGGAATGGGGCTTTGGCATTTAGTCCTATCCCCTGGCTAGTCATGTCTTTCCTCGCCGTTGAAAGCTTTTTTTTTAAAGAAGTTAATTAGTGAGCAGCGATCGCCTTCATCGTGCTGGGGATAATTGTCCGGCATCTCCTCATTTCAGTCCCGCAAACGGCAGGGCGACCTCTCTGCAGCTCAAGCTGTTTCAAGGACAGTTTGGCGGTGGCTGATTTAAGAAAATTATTATATAACTGCTAACTAATGAAGCAACAGAAAAGTATAAAACGAACAATTCAAATAAACAGCCAGGTTTAACGCATCCTTCTAAAGCAGAGCTGTGGCTGTATCACGCTTTCAGTATTAAAATGATTGGCTTACACCTGTCCATTAGCAATTAGACTCATTTTGTTACTACTAAAAGTGCATTCGTGTCCCTTCAGTTAGCTACTTTAGTAATCTTTGTTTTCTTTTATTTATTTTTTTATTTACCAAAGGTGCCTTTTTTATGATCAAGTTGTTGTGTTTAATCTTGCTGTTCCTTTTCTTCAAAAATTGGGAATACTTAGAAGTGATTCAGTCCTCGATGTTTTAAAAAAATCCTGCCTTTCAGTAGAGCATTTTTCATTTTGTAGGGCCAAAAAGGTGTCCCCTTGTGCTGGTGGCTTTGAGGCGGTCATTGACAGTTGCTATGCTTCAGTTCGAATCTATGCCATCTCTACGCCACCCGTAACTGCAACGACGAAAATGTCGACGCCAATTACGGCGTGGCGCAGTGATCAGATATATCACTTTGCCCGCGTCCCCTGGGCCGCATTCCCCTACACGACCCCACTTGCCTTTACTGCAGCACATTTCTGGGTGCGTGCTGACTCCCCCCTATCCTTGCAGCGTCAGTTACTCCCACTTACGTGGGTCCGAGCTGACGCCGCAGGGTGCTTTTAAACACATTTTTTTAAACGTTATTGTCCCCCGCTTACCAAAATGGTAAGCATGGGACACCCCCACAACCCCTGACTCCCGTTACTGCGCCTAAGGAGAGTGGGGGACACCCCCGCAACCTCTGCTCTGCTTGGGCTCTGTAATGTGAGTTGGTAAAAATATATTCACCAAGTCAGCATACCTGCGTTGTTGCAGTTACGTGGTCGACATTGTTAGGCAGAAACCTGTGCAGTTCCCTTGGGGACCACTGCAAAAGATTTAGGACTACAGGTGTTAGCAGTAAACCCACTTGGTAGCAGTCTGTACCACCCAGATTTACCTGGTAGCTGTGGCTGAGCAGTCAGACTTCCCTCAAGAAGAGTTAGGCAGTATGCAAAGTATACACAATAGGCACTCAGACACACCAATACAAGCAAACACTGACCAGAGCTTTGGTATTAAAGTATATAATTATTCATTTAAAAACACAGTTTGAAACACTCCAGCACTTGTAAAATATTCTAAACACAGTTACTATTGTAATATATACACCCCTTTTTTCCTTATCAGATAAGTCTTAGTAAAACACCACTTATTTTCATACAGAGGTGAGCGCTTAACTAGATGGCACTCCAATAGGTTTG
The DNA here is from genome assembly GCF_040938575.1 of Ambystoma mexicanum. NCBI lineage: Eukaryota > Metazoa > Chordata > Amphibia > Caudata > Ambystomatidae > Ambystoma > Ambystoma mexicanum. The sequence continues at coordinate 413,006,912 of NC_090927.1, forward strand.
TGAAAAAGGGAGGTAAAAAGACAGAATATGGAAAGGAACACCACTCTAAGATTTAGGAACACTGTTAGCAAGGCAGAAGAGCAAAAGTCACTGGTGAGCCAAAGTCCAAAGGCTGGGCCCACTCTTAGAGAGAGCAGAGCACAAATGCGCCCAAGATCACACAGTTACACTAGGCTTAGAAAGTCTTGCAGAGAGTTCAAAAAAGAGTTTAGAGAGGCTTAGGAAAGTTTAGCCAGGGTGTCCCAGGCTAACCCAGGTTCGAAAGCCGGGGGCTAAATCTACCCCGTACAGTCGGTAGCAAGGGAAGCCAGGCGGGACACGCTACCTTAAGTGGGAAGGATCCTCCAGCGGTGGCAGTTGTTCCTGGCAGTGGGTGCAAGTCACGTTGTCGTCCAGGTGAAGAGAAGATCCCGACTTGGAGGAAAGATGAAGGTCGTTGCACTGCCAGGGAAGAAACCAGCCGCTGAGGTTTCCGGTTAAAGGTGGTACCTTTTATTTGCAGTCGTGGTAAAACGTGGTATCCCGGTTGCCGGGGTGCTTGGCACAGGCAAGGCGGCCACGAGGTAGGCCCGGAAGGCGAAAAGACGGTGAAACTGGTTATCCCCACCAGTCAAATTAAGAAGACTCTCCGGCGGGAGATCTCCTCTGTCGTTGGGAAAAGTGGTGAGACGATACAGCAGGGCTCCACCGGTGGTGTCGTCGTGGCAGGTCGGCTCAGCTTCTCCCTCGTCGGATTCTTAGGTCCTGTGGCGACTTCTGAAGTTCCAGTCCCCAAAGCCCTGCTTTTATGCAGAAAACCCCCATTCACTCAGCCTAGCTGTCACTCAAACATGCTAAGTGGTGAGCCGGCCGGCTCACCACTTGGGACAATCGGGACGGAGTGCGACTTGAGTTACCTAGGCAACTCAGTCCAGGGTGCCTAAATCCCTCTCAACCCCTCCTAAGTACCCCAGACAGAGTGGCACCACTTTGGAGGGCTTCTGTGGAGAAGCCCGCCAAAAAGTGGAACAAAGGGCTCGACTTGGGTTGGAGTCACAGAAGAGAACAGAAACGCCATTTTAGAATCAAGTTTTGGCAAAAAATACCAACCGGAGAATTAATATTAATTAAAAAAAACGGCGGTATGTTCGAGGCTACCGTAAATAATTAAATAAAGATAGTAGCCTAAAACAATGGGAAATCCCATAGGAAAATATTTGCGGTTGAATATAAAAAGTATTATCCACTGCCACCAGCCAAAACTCGATCAGGGGGGACGGAGACGTGCCCCCTCGTCTAACAGACCCCGGGGCAATTGAATTGCCCCAGCCAGTACGTCCACAATAGGATGGTTTGTACTGGTTCTGTTCAGAATTTGAGACTAGTAAAGTCAATGGTGACTTTACATGCACTGGGAGACAGTAGTCAGTCCCAGGGTATGGAGTCTATACTGGGGGATCACTATGACACCCATGTGTTACTGCACTGAGGGTGCTGTGTAACACACATCACAAAAACACATGAAGCCCTATGGGGTAAAAGACCCCATAGCCCATTAAACACATCTAGATTCAAAGAAACACTCTCAAATCATGCCCAAGAGTGAGGGTAAAAGGGTCTCACTCTTGGCAGGAGAAAAAATAAACCCAAAAAATCCAGCAAAGCTGCTGGGGGACTCACTAGGTTAGGAAATTCAGCCTAAATAGAGAATTCTCCCTAACAGACATTTTGGTGCATTTCCCGTCAGTTCCAGATCGTTCAATTTGACAAGATGATCTATTCTTATCCGCCGGCCATAGCACCAGAGATGCTACTATAGAGCACTGGCTGTGGCACAATCAACAGTCATGTCCTCCCCTGCTTCTCTCAGTCAATGAAATTAGTTGGACCGGGCAGAGCTCTCTTCCACATGAGAATTGGTGACACACTTTGCTATAACATGTTACATTGCTATTCGGTATTGTATAGCGCAATCTTTGTGATTTTAATGCTTCCTTTGTGTTTCTGTATTTGTAAAACAGAAGCTGGGATAGGGAGACTATCATGAAGTTACCTGCTTGGTACCAGGGTTCGTCAAGGGTATGACTTTGGGCTGGGTGCTAGGATCCTGTGGCCCTTTCCTTGGTCCCCGTCACCAGGCAGCGAACGTTCACAATACGCCAATGCTGGATCATTTTTATGACCTAGACACTCCCCCGTCCCCAGTGAGCAGGGCCAAGCTAGTCCTGGTCGCCTTGACCCGTCTCAGACATCTGGAAAAAACATTCAGGGTAATGGTAGTAAGTACCACCCCCCAAAAGAGCCTTAAGCTCTCTGCAAGCATACCCAAAGCTCCTGCCAAGGAAACATTTGTCTTTACTCCTTGTTAATGTTCATGCAACATTAGTAAAACCTTTCCCGATAATGTGATAATTCCATGGGTCGTATCTAGGAAGGCATTTCAAAGCCCTGAGGCGACAGTTTTGCTGTTTCCCGTGAGTCAACACTCTGTGCATTCAGAAAGTTTGGAAAGTTATCTCCAGCATTCAATTGACACACTGGGGGAACAGAAGAACAGGGTACTGCACATGCAACACTAGAGAGGGACTTAGAGGGAAGTGTAATACTGTTGAAGGTGGACAGCTCAAAAGAAGAGCCTCCTAGGTCCAAAGTGAGGCCAGCAGCGCCCTGGAGCAGCAGCCAATCCCAACCTTGCCCCAATGACGAAACACATATGCAGCCACTCACTAAAAGCCCAGCCCAGGGAGAACATTCTAAAACTTAGTGAACCCAGTCAGCTAGCTAGAGTGTGGCTACGGCGTAAGAGAACAGAGAGTTGGAGAATGTGGCCACCAGAGAAGTGGGCAGCAGGTGAGAGAGAAAGAAGGTGTGGCAATAAAATAAGAGGGTGGCTATCTGGAGCAGGTGGTAAGGCAAAGGAAACAGGATGACGTGGTAACATTAGTTGATGTAGAATGTAGTACAGCAAACATGGAGATGGTAGCATCATGTGGTGACAATGGCACAGAAAAGACGGAGGTGGTAACACCAGGTGGTGATAGTGCTACAGAGGAGATGCATTCGGCTCAAGTGGCAAAGGCACTACAGAAGGAGAGGATACTAACCTGAAGTTGGTACCATCAGGAGGAGAAGGTGGTGGTTTGGAGGTATCAACATCAGAAAGTGTGGGTGATATGGAATAGGTGGTAAGATCAAGAGCGGCGATGGTTGGGAAGAGGTAGGAACATCCAGAGGAGAAGTTGGGACAGAGAGGAAAGAAGAGAGCAGTTCTATAGTCGGATAGGAGAGGAAGTTCTGGCAGGCCAACCCCTGACAGGAACAGAAGGTGGCTGGAGGAACAAGAGTGTGTCAGGGAGGTTATGACGGGATCACATGGGGCAAGAGGAGAAGACGCAGGAGGTATCCCAGTTAAGACAGATCTCAGATGCTTCTCCCTGCCGACTACTGTTGGCGATTCATCTGCTGTTAAGACTGTGCCCTCAATTTGCATGACTGAATGGTATAGATGTTGTGGGACTGCCCATGAGCCGGCTATACAGGCCTATTGGGACTAAGGAGAAACTCTCCTCCCACATTTATACTTTAATTTGCACCCTTTTGGTAAATATTCTCCAAATAAAGATGGTGAAATGGATGTATGGTCTTGGCATACTTCTTGGTACCAGACATGCTCTATGATAGGAACTAACATAGGAGTAGAGGGAGTAGAGCAAGGGTGTTAAGGTTCAACGTTTATTTGTGAAGATCTGAAAACATAGGGCTCTGCTTGTAGTGTGTAAGTTTTAGATATTTTCGGGGGTGTCTGGAGCAGTGCTTAAGGTGCACTCCTTGTACACTGTGTGGTTGCCTCTGGTGTCCGGCAAAGTGGTGTTTAAGTGTGAGAATTTTGCTAGCTTATCTGTGGTGAGGTAGGGAAATTTGGGGGAGCCATGCGTGTCTTGGGATTGTGTGCGTTCCATTGTGTTCACCTGTGTTGTTTTAATGCGAGAGTTGTTGAGATGTATTTCCACTTAAGGTGGTAATAAATAAGTTAGGATAATTTACATTGGCTCTTGTTGCCATACCTTGCCCAGCAGACCAACCCATAACAAATGTCGACAACCTTTTTGACTTACTTTGGAAACATCAATCAGGTTACATTTATTTGTTTGTATCTTTAAACAAACATACTTTCTCCAGCTCTTTACCACGGTATACAATAAGGTGTGAAGTTAGGCTAAGCCATACTATGCCTGGCTGCTCTTTTCCAGTACACACATACAAGGCCCACAATATGGAGTGAAATGCTTGGGGCTTCCTTTCGCCCTGCCCACTGACACTTCAGAGACACTCCAAGAGTAGAACCACTCAGGCTTACAGGGGACTATTGCGCAATAAAGCAGGATATGCAACATGACATAGCCAACCACGCACCATGCCATGACACAGTATTACCATGCTGGTAGGTACCAATCCGAATATTCACTTTGCCCTTAAATCCTATTATGTTTTTCGGCAATAGAACTGACCCAATGCGCTTTTAATTGCACCACTTGCGGCTAACTTGATACTAGTTCCCACGCGCGTTTATTGGGGAATATCGAAAAGGGTATCCCACCAAAGTAAGTTTGCCACACTGTGTCTCTGAAGGTCCACCCCCGCCCCACCAACACACCGAAGCCGCTGTCTAGTTACGTCGCTTCGGGGCTTCAGTTATCCATGCATTAATAAAATGCTAAATAATAATGACAAGAAGCCACCAAAATGGAAGAGTATCGGATGTGATGTAACACCCTTTCACATATTGGAAATTAAAACCGCTCGCTGACCCTGATGACTTTACAGGTAGCTCGCCTGGTTCCCCTTGTCAGGCGTGACGTTGTCCATTCCGTCTTTGAATTGCGGTATTTGTATCGTTAGAAATCCCAGAATTCAAAGACAAACCAAATAACTTTGTCACGTATGTTATGGGAAACTGAAAGCTCGCTGGATATTATATTGCAGAATCTTTGGCCTCCACCCCATGTCACCACTGGCACTTTGACCCTGATAAAATCTTACAAGTGACATCATAGAAGTGGGTAGATGTCAACTGTAAATTTAAAATTGTCATTCAAATCTCGCTGAATCACAAATACTCTGCTATGAAACTGTTTACCCGAAATCCCACTAGCATTCTTTCCACTTGCAATGCCAGTTCTGAGTGTTCCCTTATACAGTGCTGAAATAAATAAGCATCCCAAGCCTAGTTATACATAACCTATTGCTTTTTATTGTTAAATATGCTGCCCAACAACATTACAGTGAGCTGTTAAAGATGAGCAAAAACCGCATTTAATATCCAAGCATGGACAGTCTTCTACTAATGCCACGCCAACATTATTATAGAACTCTACAGTTTTCTTACTCTAAGTACATTTGGACGTCAGAATGTGTGTTTAGCAAGATAATTAAGTCACTACCTACTTGTAATAATTTATTAAAGGAAGGTAGTGACTGCACATTCGACAACACAGATGAAATTACTCTAAACAGTACTCATTGGGCCTCAGAATGCTAACTATGCAGATAAAAATGCATTCGTTGTCAGATTCGATTTCCTCTTCTTAAATATCAAATTTAAATAATATATTTTATTAATTATTTTGTTTAACAAAATTCTGCAAATTGTATTTCCATGTTTAAACACTTCTGTGACATTTTTATTATACATTGTCTTCACAGTGTTCTTCTTCTACTCACATTAAAGGTAATATTCCAAATCTGCTAATGAACTTTGTCCTCAATTATTTGGCTAGAACCCACTCTCTGCTTATTGAACAGATCATGTTCGTGTCCCGGTTGTGATCACTGCTGAATTCATCTTTCAGAATGGGCAGCCTCAGGCAACATGTGTCTCAGATTTCTGAACAGCAATGGAAAGCTATTTCCTCTTCCTCCTATATTTTTTTTTTAAATATTGAGGTTTGGGATTATTTGCTACAGACTTTTTGATTCACATATCGAAACTTCCCTGGACTCTCTTGCTCCCAGCGATCGTAAATGTCTAAAAGAGAAAAAAGTCTAATGCCTGGTAGTCGCAAGAACTGAATACTAACACATGTTATAGTCATAAACCTGAAAAAGGGTGATGGAAACAACAGACAGAATATTCTTTATATTTATTCTGGGATGGTTATTAAGTACCCCATAAGGTTTTTGATGAAGCAAAATCAACTTAAAATGTCAATCAGTTAAATAGTGTTTTTAATAAAACAAGTACCCCAGTCCAAGACATTAATATTAATCCCCTCTCTCTCTCTCTCTCTCTCTCTAGGTCATACCCTTTTTATGTTGAAACTTTTACAAAAGCAAACATTATTTTTGTGGACAAAATCAATCTGATTCTCTGATTCAGACAGATAAATACTGCCCTAGTGCAGTGTGCACTGCACCCTGCCACAGATTCCTCATCTTTGATATAGATTCTGCAGCGACAGCAGTCATCAGAAACTTTTCACAGCGGGGGGCGTTCTGGTGGGGGTTGGGGACGGACGATTGTGAAGCTCGTCATCGACTTGCATCAACAGTCCAAGTCTTTAGCTCCGCAAGTGATGCCATCAGCATTACATATAGTAAACCTAGAGGCAAATGCAGTTGGAATACATCTTCAGTGTCCACCACCGCCAGAAGGGAGCACAAGTTGGTTCTTATGTAAGTTAGCATGGGTAATCTTGGAAATTAAGAAAAGTTAAGAAATGCCTTTGTGGAATGGGCCTGAAACCTGATGGCACATCCTTAGGTGTAGCACTCTGTCACACTAAGAAGGGTCCAGTGTGAAGTTGAGGGTCCGTATGAATGTCCCCTCTCCTCTGTCCCCTGTTCTATAACAACCAAAGAGCAGTCCTCGGGTCAACCAGTCGAAGATCATCTTTTTTATTAGGATGAAGCTTGGTCTTTTGACTCAATGAATTCCCAGGATCACTTTGAGAAGGAAAAATAAACGGCCTCACTTAAAGTGCCACTTTTACCTATGAAAACACTAGACAAGGAGGCTTGGATGATGGGGCCTGAAGCTCACTGCCCCACTTACCTTAAAAAATGGGCACTAGGACGGCAACCTTTTTAAAAAAAACTTATTTTGATTTTTCAATGAAAAACAGAAAAACACACCCGAACTCCGTCCCCCCTCACCCACCATAGCAAATTACAGTTTGCATTCAGTGCATAGTTCACATCGACACTGTCCACAGTTCCACACAATTAAGTTAGTCATCTGTCATGATGAAATATTGTATATATGGGTCTCAGACCTCTGGGAGTCTAGCATGGGGTGGTAAGGGTTTGAATAAAAGCAGTTTCCACATCATGACAATATGCCATGTCTTGCAGGCAGCCTTGTACACTGGGAGGGTGGGCGCTTCCCCACGCCATCGCCACCCTTCTATGCGCCAGCACCAATAGCAACCCTGCCAGTCACCTCATCCCTTGCCGCAGGGCCCGCGTGCATCCCAGCAGTACCACCATGGAATCCAGTTCCAATTGTTCACCAATGATCAAGGAGATTTTCCCCAACACTTCTGGCCAAAAGTCTGAAACCCGCTGACATTCCCAGGCCAAATGATGGAAACCACCCGGGGCCTCGCGACACCTAGCACAGGCATCTGGCACAGAAGGGAAATGTCTGTGAAACCTAGCCGGAGTATGGTATACTGGATGCAAAAAAGTAAAGTGTATTAACTTAAATTTGGAGTTCAGTGACACCCTCTGAGTCTGGGCCAGGACAAACGCTCAATCCTTGTTCTCCAGAGGCCTATCTTGTGTCCCTCCCACGGTATTTCAGACAGGAGACTACTGTAGATTTGTGAAACCATTCGGCCCTCCCAGAGATTGGATCTCCCCCTGCAATAGTGCCCATTTAGGGAGTTGCTTGGAGAAGGAGGGGAAGAAAGCCTTAAGCTGTCACACTCGGAAATAGAGAAAGATATCCAGAGATGAGTTGCCACGCCACTCCCTCACCCGTTGAACAGAGAGAAACACATCATCGTCAAATATATCCCCGAAGGTGTCTATGCCTAGCTTATCCACTCCCTGGAGATAGACTCATTCCCCGGTGAAAGCCAACCCAGCCACATGGCGTACCGGTAGAAGGGGTGAGTATAGTGTATCCACCTTTGATTTTTGCCGCTTTCCAGGAGTGTGATCCCTTCTTCCCCCCACTAGCCGAGCTCTCTAGGATCACCGGTGAAAGATCCGACAATGTTCGGGGGGGAATCCAGCTGTCCCCCCATGTAAACATTCTGCCACAGGATACCATTAGGTGGTCCAACTGAGAGCTGAACCCATGAACCCATGAGTGGAAGGTATAGTCTTGGCTGCCACTGTGCTGGTTTCTCCAACCGTCCACCAGATCATATGTCCCACATATTTCTTTCACCGGCAGGCTCGCCTTGGAGACCAGGCCTTGTCCCGCGCCAGATCTGTCCATGAGGGGGTCCATTAAAGTGTTCAGGTCCCCACCCCATATGATAGTCACGTCTTAACACCCGGCCAGCTGCACCATTACCCAATCAAGAGCATTACCACTATCCACATTTGGCCCATACGAGTTCACCAGAGCCACCAGCACCCCTCCTAGGACACCCAATACCAAGAAGGCCTGCCCCTCATTGTCCTTTGCCATTTATATCAAGCAAAACTTGACCCTCCTGCTGATCAGAATAGCTACCCCCCTCGCACATGAGGAATAGGAAGAAAAGTATCGGTGACACCCCCAGCAAGAGCTCCATTTGTATTCTGAGGAAGAGTTGAGGTGAGTTTCCTGGATAAAAGCTACTTCTTCCTGGTGTCTCCCGAGGTACTGTGGGACCCACAGATATTGGAGGGGCTAATCCCTCCTCTAATGTTCCAAGTTCCTCTTCGGAAGTTCATCCTTCCCGCCAACACCCAATTGTCAAAGGTGGTTTCTCCACTTCCTCCATGTACCACCAATTGGATAGGATCCCTCCTCCCACATAGGCATTGTACCAGTGGCACAGTGGGTCGAGAATTGGACTTTGAACAAACTAAACATAACCACCTCGCCATCCCCCTGGTCCCCAACGCCCACGTCTCACCCTACCAACCCCCATGCAGCCCGTCTCCCCACCCCCATTGGCATCACCCAACCCGCCCAGAGTATCCTCCCCCACACCCCATTACCTCAAACCATAACTGTGTGGTGCTCTGACGCTAGTGCCCAACAAAGCCTGTGTCAGCTCGGCTTCCCACAGCAGCCACTCGCATTGCCCGGATAGCCCGGTTGCACAAATAGAACGGCCCCTGGCTCACAGAACATTGTTTACCACCCCGACAGCCACCTCCCCGGGGCCATCCACCAGGAGAGCAAACCTCATGGATCCGCCTGACCCTGCCAGCCCCGGACCGTTTCCGGGGTCTCGGATTATTAGGGCGAGAGCGCCCGCCAATTCCATCTTAGTAAGAGCTTACTGCCTCCGGGGACATAAAGAATTGTGTCTTGCCATCGTGCTGAATACGGAGCTTTGTGGAAACAGCATGGAGTAGGGAATGATGGAGTCTTTGAGATGCCGTTTGACCCCCACAAAGGACCTCCTCGAAAGCCTGCACTGGTGCTGAAGAGTCTGGATAAACCTGAAATTCCCCATCAAATTGGATGTCCTTCTTTTGCCTGGCTAGTCGGAGTATTGTGTCCTGGTCCTGGATATAACTTCGTCCCACCCCAACCCCTCCAAGTCCTCATTCTTGGCCGCCACCACCTTGACCTGCGCCTAGAGGGCCGACACCCTGGTCGTGAGGGACGCTGCTCCATCCTCCAGGCCAGACATCCTGTGTTCCACTTTGTCCAGGCGGTCTCCATGTTTATTGAGCCAGTGTTGTAGCATGTGGACCTTGGAGGAAAGGGATTCCAGTTTGGAGTCGAGCCCCAAATACCCACCTTGAGATCCACTAGTATTTCCCTAATGTCCATCTCGGGCATCGGGGCAGCTCCTGCCACAGACACCCCATAGACTCTGGGCTCTTCATTTGCAGCTGAGGTTCGAGGGCCCTATATTGCCCCCCCACCACCACCCCAAAGGTAAGCTTCCTCTGAGATTTATCTGTTTTCCCGATATCTGGCCGGTCAGTCGCCAAGGAGAAAAGCAGGGGCACAGGGCCTGATGCAGTCAGGGGCAACGCTAGCCAGGCTGGCGGGCTGAGCCAGTGTTCAATGGTCTTCTTCTGCCAACCTACTGATGTGGGGCATACTTTTCAGATACCTGAGCCCTCACCCCACAGACCTGTGCCGCCCCTCTATCCAGCTACCAGAGAGGACCAGGCAGAGCAGGGCCGCCATTACCAGTGGCCGTCTCCCGGACCAGCTCCACTCCACGCACCATGGCCGCTAGCTCCCCCCCTTGTAGAGCAGCCTCGCCGGCTCAAGGGCATACAGCCCTGCTAGTTAAGTGAGGGGACCGCACATCACTTTTGGACCCTGCGCGTGGAGCGGGCTCCAAACTGCCTCCACCCCAGGCACCAGCTCCTTCCCTGTGCTGGGCGTGCACCAGGTGGACTCCTGGGCCGCCACTGAACCCCGGGCCTGATCCACTCCACTCCGGGGATCCGCAAAGACGTAGGGAAGCCGGATCCCCTGCCACTGTCCTCTCACGACCCCTTCCAGCAGGGGCACACCACCCGGCCCCCCAAATCCAGGGGCACTCGAGGCCACCTCAACACTACAGGTGAGGGGAGTGGGCCCCAGTCCCTCTGCCCTCCCCCCCGATCTCAGGCTCCGTTCCGCAACACTCCAGCTGCCCACCGGGGTCCCGCTCACTACCTCGGCCCAAACAGTTCTCGTGGCCAGCCCACCACCTGTATGATAGGGCGGCCGGCCATCTCCACTCGGCCGTCATGCAGGCTACTCCACTCCTCAGATGTATGTTCAGTGGGGGGGATCCGCCAAGCCTCTCCGGTCCACTTTCCGGGCATGAAATTGACACTGCCGGAGGCTCTTTATGCAGGATTAATCCAAGCCGGCACGGCGAAGCTCTGCAAGAAATTGCCATCTTGGTCAGGCTCTCTAGCGCCACGTAGGACATCAACCTTTAATGTCAACAATCTCAGGGAAAAGAAATGGACACATTCAAAAGGATATCCCCATCCAGAAGGTAAAAAGCTAATTTGAGGGGATTGGGTCCTCCGACGTATTCCATATCTATGACATGTAATCGCCACAGCTGTGCTGCTTCGGAAAATCTTCGGCGTCCTGCGTCGATGACGTCGATACGCCGCCCCTCATAGGACCTCCTCCGACGACCGACGTCACTGGATGTTATAAGTAGGACGCACGACGCCCGTAGCCTCAGTTCCGTTTTTTCCGCTGACATGTTCGCTTCGGAGATCTCGGCGTGCCTCGACTCTTTGGAGTTTCTGTTCTTTCTCGGTTCTTTGAACCTGTTCGTATTGTGAAGTATATTCTTCGTGAAGATGTCTACCTCGTCTTCCACCCCGCGTCCGGGCTTTAAGAAGTGCGGGGACTGTGGGTCCAAAATGTTGGTGACGGACTTGCATGACGCCTGCCTCTGGTGCCTCGGGGAGGCCCATGACACGAATGACTGTGTCGACTGCCAGTCGCTCATGTCCAAAGAAGAAGTTGTCGGTAGGTAAGGTGTCCAAGCCACGGAAGTTGAAGTCTGCGGGGCTTTCGACGGACGATTCGAGGGGCGACTCTCTGCATCGTCATCGGAAGTCCAGTGGGTCTCTGTCCCGGAGTCGGTCCCGACACTCCTCTGCCTCTTCGAGGCACTCCCGGAAGCGCCGTCATCGGTCGCCGTCCCCGTCCTCATCCGAGGACTACACCTGTTGGCGGGTCGCTTATCCCACCAAGCATGCGATGCCAGAGGAATGGACTTCCTTCGGGAATAAAATGTTAGCGATTCTCGAATTGCAGGGCACTGGTCCGTCCGCGCCTCAGAGTGGGGTCGGTCGTGATCGGTCGAGAGACACTGCTCGCACGCCTTCGGGCGCGGGTGGTCGGCACGATTCGCGCGAGAGTTCCCGCTCGGACAAGGGGAATTGTTCTCGTCATGCCCGGTCCAGGTCCCGGTCCTCATCGTGCTCGAGACCGTGTGCAACTGTGGTGTCTTCGAGGAAGACGTCGACGCCGGTGACGCAAGGTCATCGACTGACTCTTTCGAGGCCCCGACTCCGAAGAAGTCGTCAACGCCATCGCCGCCCAGGCTGTCGAGGGACACGCTCGGGGCTCCAGCCTCGAGGCCTGTGTCGACGCCATTGATGCTGTCGGCGCCACGTTCGGCGCAGACACTGATTCACTCGACACCCTCGACGCCCTAGAAAGGCTCTGGCCAAGGTCAAGCATGGCTTTGTTCCATATTCTGTGCCTTCTTACCGCCATCTTGAGTTTATTTCAGATAGAGGTGGATGAGGGCTCTGATGATGGCATGGTTCCTGATACAGTGCCAGACGAGATTCTCTCGGGCCATAGCCAGATTGAGGACCTGCGGCAGTCCCTGCACGATGCCAGTGGGCTGGACACCTCTCCGGAGGTGGAGTTTTGTAGGCCTGAGCCTGACACTCATGCCGACTCCTCGTACCGGCGCCTTATGTCTAACGCACCGTGTACTTGGGATGGTCTGCTCCCCCAGGGGATTTTCTTCAGGATGACCTTACGGATATCCTCGACCAAGGTCCACCAACTGACCCGGTACTGCCGTTCCATATGGCTCTACAGAGGAGGGTGGCGGCGGCTTGGACTGCTCCGGAGAGTCTCCCGGCAGAGGGCAAGTGTTTGCCGTGAAAATACCGCCCAGCCAGTAGCGACCCCTGCTACTTGAACAAGCACCCCACTCCAGAGAGTTTGGTGGTGCAGGCGGCTACGGCCCCGGCAAAGCAGGCGTCGTATCCTACCATCCCTCCTGATAGGGATGACCAGTGTTTTGACGGCTGGGCGAAGAAAGTGTTTTCTTCAGGGGGTATGGCTCTTCAGGTGGCCAACTCCGTATGTGCCTTGTCACGTTTCACGCACACTCTGTGAAACTGTGTTTCCTTAGCGGCTGAACATATTCCCGAAGGGGACGAACGGGATGGTTTCCTTGCCATGGTTCAGGATGGCAAGGATGCCATGTGTGAGGCCGTTCAGTCGGGTTTGGACATGGCAGATTGCGTCAGCCGGTCCATGGCGGCGAGCACCGTGATACGAAGGTTTGCGTGGTTGCGGAAGTCGGGATTTGCTCCTGATGTGCAGGCCCGGCTCCTCAACATGCCCTTTGACGGGGAACATCTTTTTGGCAGCAAGGCTGACGAGAGCCTTGAGAGGTTGCAGACCTCCAAAGCTGCAGCAAAGTCGTTGGGCGCTGCAGTTCGCCAACCTCCGCCTTTTCGTCCTAGGGGACAGCAGTGGAGGGGAGGTTCCTTTCGTTATTACTCATCCTTTGGTAAAGCGAGAGGAGCTGGGGCCACCGTAGGAGTGCCAGAGGTGGAAAACAAGGTACTCGAGGTGCCAAGGTCGCTCGGGCTATTGCATCTTTGCCCTCAGGCAACGCCGCAGCCGCTTCAGCTCAGTCATGAGGCCATGTCCCATGGTTCGCCGGTTGGGGGAAGGCTGGCGCAGCATCTTGCAGAGTGGCGCGCCATTACTTCAGATGTGTGGGTTCTGGAGATCATAACCCACGGCTACTGTCTTCCTTTCCGGCAGAGACCTCAAGACAATCCACCGGGGAATCTCTCTTTGAAGAGTCCGGATCCGCTCCTTGCGCAGGAAATTCAATCCCTGCTGGAGAAAGGCACCATAGAACTGGTGCCTGTAGCGGAGAGGAACAAGGGATGGTATTCCCCTTATTTTTTGATTTCCAAGAAAGACGGGGGTTTGAGACCCATCATGGACTTGCGCGGTTTGAACAAACTCCTCAGGAAGGACAAGTTCAAGATGGTTACTCTCTCTCAAGTCCTCCAGGCCCTTCAACTTCAGGACTGGTTGGTGTCTCTCGACCTCAAGGACGCTTATTTTCATGTGCCGATACATCCAAAGCACAAGAAGTACATGAGGTTTGCGGTTGGCGACTCGCACTTTCATTTTCGGGTCCTGCCGTTCGGATTGACCTCAGCCCCGAGGGTCTTCACCAAGCTCATGGTAGTGGTGGCAGCGCACCTCAGGAAAGGGGGGATTCACGTCTTCCCCTACCATCCCATCGAAAGAACGTTACCAGGTAAGAGAGTAACTTGTTCTTCTAATCCCATGATGGAACCACAAACTATCGTGGTAGGCAATTACTAGTCAGACCTCTCAAAACATTGCATAGAGTCATCAGGATCGAGCAAAAGAATCCCTGTTCAGGCTTCCTCTTAAATACAAAAATAGCTTCTAAAAAATCTTTAAATGTACAAATATGGAGGCCCTGTTGGGTTAACGAAAGTAGAAATTTCTGTACTGAGAGTTTAGGGGGCAGGATAAGGGGTCCACATTCCCTCTCTCTGCACCATGATGAGAATTTACTCCACCAACTGTTGTAAACAGTTTTAGTGGCAGGTCTGCTGCCAGAAAGGAGAACCTCCATGAGGCCCTCAGATAGGTCCCAGTCCCTATAGCTCTGGCTGTCGGCAACTATGCATGAAGGTTGAAAGTGTTGAAGCTTGTGTGGGGGATCTTCCCCCTCACCTCAACTGGGAGAGAAGATCAACTCTCATCGGAAGAGTTCGAGAAGGTCAAATGGTGATATTGAGGAGATCCAAGTCCACGTCTTCCGATCCCAATCCGGGGCAATCATAATTATTGTGGTCTTGTATATATGTAACCTTTTTGAGCGTACAAGTCTCCACTAGAAATTAGACCTCCCCCCTTCCCGGTGCTCTTTTGGAGGACAATTCCCTGCAGCAAAAAAAACCACACTTCTGTTCACATTGGTGGCAAACAGAACCATTTGTGGGGTTGCCCAAAAGATGATCTGTTGAAGGAGCCAAAGCTTTGCCTGCTCAAGGCCTCCCCTACCACATTCCCTGCTCTAGCAAGGGGGGCTGCTGACAGCGAGATATTGTTCTAAATGGTCCAGAAACATAGCTTCATCCAGGGCAGTGACCCCATTCGCCACCCCTCCTGTTGAATCCTTACTGCACCTGAAATCCAAGGCCTTCCATGTTCTGGGTTTTTTTGTGCAGTAAAGAATTCTCTCTGGGAGAAACACTTCAACACAGCATGCGTGAGTGAAAAATGGATCTGAAGTCACAGGACGGCGTCAGCACTATATGTAATGCTGGTGGCATCACTTCCGGAGCTAACAATTTGGACTGTTGACACGAGTCGATGACGAGCTTCACACGGCCCCTGCTGTGAAAGGTTTCTGTCAGAACTCTGTTCTTCCATACCTCTTCCCTTCCCTGCTAATCACCCCACTGCCACTATGGACTCTGGCCTGATCCTCATGAACCTCACAGGATCCTGTGCCCTTCCTCCCAGTCAATACCAGCACCCCTCCTCTCCACTGCACTGCTCTACGGGCCTCTGCTTGGTGACTCCACATACCACCCTTGAGTGTCGCCTGTACTAGCACTTAGCCTGAGGTTCTCCTCCTTGGCTCCCCTTGCACTTCCCCCCGGGCACTCCTCCAGCTATTGTCCACCCATCCCCTTCACATGTTCTTCTCCCCAGTGCATTTGCACGGCGGAATGTCGCAAGGCGTATTAGGACCATGACTGTATATTACTGTTTTTGACACTGTTATTATTTCCCATGTTCCCTTCCAATTGAGCCTTATGGCGCTTTGAAACACAATTCTTTTGTGTAAAGCGCCTTACAAATGCTCAATGAAATAAATAAACTGTTGTAGGGCAGGGCCACCATATGTGTAACATTGTTTTCTCCTGGCCACAACCATGCCAACAAGTGGAGGATATGAGCGGAAAGAACCCATGGAACCTGACCAGCGCCCTATAACATCTGAGATTTATTTCTCAAGATTGTCTCTTAGTTTAATGTAATATGATGACTTTGTGGTCCTCTCCCAAATTTAAAACCAACACGATTTAGTGATTTCATCCTGTAACTCTTCCTCCCTTTAATCATGTAGGGAGCTTGATCTGGACATCAACCTGGATCATGGCTGGCTTTATATATATAAGATGACAAGTGTGTTATGAACACTTCTTGTAATTGCTTTTCAAATGATCTAATCTGTATAGTTCAAGCTGCCTTTACTGCCCTCTGAGTAATCCAATGTCTTTTTTGGACATACTTTGAAATTGATTTTCTAATGTATCTCTTCCTCCCACGGATTCCTCATCTATGGTATCCTATCCACAGCACAGCTGTACTCCAGAAACCTTTCTGCTGCCAGGGGGCACAGCATGGCTCTGAGTGGGTTCCATCTGACACCTGTTAACTCCCCACGCCAGACATGATATTGAACCAGTATATTTTGAGGCGCTACGCCCTGTGACCTCGGCTTCTTTTTTCGGCTCTGTCTGCTTCAGGAACATGCTTATCTAGCTTTTTTGAATTTCTTCTGTGCCATCCCTGCAAAGGCCTCAGGTTTCCAACCATGCACGGTTTGTGGCAGGCAAATGTTGGTATCGGATCTACACCGGATTTGCCTCTATTGCTTGGGCGAGTAGCAAGATACCCAGGACTGCAGGTCATGCCAATCCATGCACCAGAAGGCTTTACGGGAACGGGCTACGAAGATCTTCCCCTGCATCCACAAGGCAAAGCATTTAGTCATGCGGTCTTGTTCGAGGTCGAGCAGATGGTGTTCCAAACAGCGATCGCTCCCATGCAAGGAGAAGGACAAGAAGATGATGAAGCTCTGCAAGAGATCCTGCTCCCCATGCGGATCCGCACCGGAATTGCTTGTCCTCTTCTAAATAAAACAGCCACAGCTCCAGGGACTCCCCAATAAAGGTGTCTTAAGTAACCTTTTCAACTCAATCTTCCACTCTGAAGAACAATTTCTCCTGAAGATGTTAGACATCTTCGCCAAGGTATCGACGGGTTCAGCATCATTGGCTGTAGCCTCAGCGCCGACGTGTCCCACTGTGTCCGGCAGGGTATAGTTTGAGTATCACTGCGCAGGCCTCAGGGCCCAGGCCTGGACTCAAAGAGCTACGAAGTACTCCAGTGCGGTTAAGCCCTGCCTTCGGGCATGGAGATCTTGGCGCTGGTTCCGACTTTGTCAGCACCATGGGCTGTTTGGGCCCCTCTGGATTGAAGCCTTTCATGTCTAAGACGTATGACATCTACAATGAAAAGGGGACCAGATGCCTTTTGGGTTGGAACCTTTGGTCTTCCGCAAAGAGATGAACCTCCCAGAGGAGTTCTATGAGGAAGCAGTTAGGGAGAATTCTCTTATAAGGCTAATTTCCCAAACCTAGTGAGTCCCCCAGCAGCTTTGCTAGATTTTTGGGATTTGTTTTTTTCTCCTGCTAAGAGTGAGACTCTTTTACTCCCACTCCTAGGCATGATTTGAGGTATGTCTTTGACTTGTTATGTGCTTATGGGCTATGGGTTTCTTTTTACTCCATAGGGTATCATCTGTTTCTCTGTATGTGTGGTACACAGCACCCTCAATGCAGTACCACGGGGGTGTCACAGTGACCCCCAAACATAGACTCCATACCCTGGGACTGACTACTGTCTCCCGGGGCATGTAAAGTCACCATTGGCTTTACTAGTCCAAAATTGTGAACAGAACCAGTACACAACATTATATTGTGGAAGTACTGGTAAGGGGTAATTCGATTGCCCCTGTGTCTGTTTTGAAGGGGGCACTGTCCAGATCCCCCTTGTCGAGTTTCTGGCTGGTGGCAGTGGTTACCATGTGAAATATTCCACCGGAATATTCTCTATGGGATTTTCCCATTGATTTTAAACGCACCACTTTTTGGTGCAATGTTAAAGATACCTCCGGTTTATTTATTTAATATTAAATCACCGCTTGGGGCTTTTTGCCAGAACTCAATTCTAAAATGGCGTTTGTGTCCGTCTCTGTAACTCTGACCAAGGTCGAGCCCTTTGTTCCACTATTTTGGCGGGCTTCTCCACAGAAACCAAATGGTGCCACTCTGTCTGGGTTCCACAGGAAGGGTGGAGGGGGGAATTGGCACCCTGGACTGCGTTGCCTTAGCAACCCAAGTCGCACTCTACTCTGATTGGCCCAGTGGTGAGCCGCCCGGCTCACCACTTAGCATGTGTGATTGACAGCTAGGCTGATGATTGGGGGTTTTTCTGCATAAAAGCAGGGCCTTTGGGACTGGAACTTCAGAAGTCGCCACAGGACCTAAGAATCCGAAGAGGGAAGAAGCTGAGCCATCTGCAACGACGACACCACCGGTGTAGCCCTGCTGCAACTACCTCACCACTTTCCCGACGACAAGAGGAGATCTTCTACTGGACGAGTCTTCTCCCCCTGAGCTGGTGGGATCAACCAGTTCACCCTTTTTGCCTTCCAAAGATGTCTCTTGGTCGAATCGCCCGTGCCAAGCACCCCGGCGGCCGGATAGCCAAGCTCACCACTTTTGGCCGCGAATAAAAGGACTGCACCTTTTAATCGGGAACTCCGAGGCTGGTTTCATCCCTGTGCAGTGCAACGACTCCACGTTCCCTCCTCGACGAGATCTTCTCTTCCCCTGGTCGGAACCACTGCCAGGAACAACTGCCCCCGCTGGAGCTTCCTTTCTCTTTAAGGTACTGTGTCCTGCCTGGCCTCCCTTTCTACAGATTGCTAAAGGTGACCCTTAAATCCTTGGCTTCTAAACTGGGTTTCCTCCAGGCCTTCTAACTATATCTTTTGAATCCCCCCAACCTCTTTTGAACACTCTGCAAAGACTTTCAGTGCACTTTAAACCGTGTGATCCTGGGCACATTTAAAGTGGGCCTGGCCTATGAACTTTGGCTCTACAGTATAACCTGCCTTTCTCCCCTTGCTCTGAATTCCTAAAAGTGTTGGGAACTGTTTTATTCTTATGCTCTGCCTTTTTCTCTCCCTTTCACTACATTATCAGAGTGCCATCTTGGTTAAGCGCTCACATCTGTTCTAACAAATAGTAGTGTTTTAACCCTGACTTGTCTGATCACTATTAAGGGAGGTGTGTATACTTTTCTTGACTGTGTTTTAACGTGCTTTTGATTGAGAGTGCTAGTATATGCCATAAAGTGTGTTTTAAATAAATAATTATATACTTTTTATACAAAGCTCTAGTCAGTGTTTGGTTGCTCTACTGTGTTTTGGCCCCATTGTGTATACTCTACATACTACCCTACTCTTATTGAGAGAAGTCTGACTGCTCGTCCACAGCTACCAGGTAAATCTGGGTGGTTCAGACTGCTACCAATTGGGTTTACTGCTTACTCCTGTAGTCTTAATCTTTTTGCAGTGTTCCCCAAGGGAACTGCACAGGATTATGCCTAACAGAAGCTTAGGACATCTAGGGGCTGGCCTCGAATCTCTAGGAGGCCTGTGGTCTGGACACCTCCTGAACTGGACATTCTTCCAGCTCCCACTCCTGGTTAAGCCTCAAACATCTTTTCAGAAACTGATGGCTAATGTGGCTGATACCCTGGGCATATCTGCTCCATTCAGGCACATGGTTCAGTTCAAATTAACAGATATTCTAGATGTAGGCACCAAAAGTTAAACTCTGATACCATTTAATTTGGCAGTTGAGGTCCTGCCCCCTTGGATCTGACGTTCCTGTCCACTCATTCCTCCCCTGGGAGCTTAGTGGTACAGGCCACAACTGTGAATTCATCCACCTATCCTTCTCTCCCTCCTCACAGGGTGAGTTAGGGGTTGGATGCCTGGGGGAAAAAACTGGTTGCGTCGATCAGCATTGCCCATCGTGCGTTAATGCCTCTTGTACCCTGGCGAAGTTCTCATTTAATCTGTGGGCTGCTGTGGCCAATGAAGCTGATCACATCCCTAAGGGGGATATGCAGAAGGGCTTCACTTCTATGATCAATGATGGCAGCGGGCCTCTCGTCTGATTTTTGGGATTAGATACGGTTTACTGTGTCGGCAGACATATGGCCACAGTTACAGTGGTAAGGCATCACTGCTGGATGAGGATGTCGGGATTCGCATACGATGTCTAGCCTAAGCTCTTGGATGTGCCTTTTGATGGACAGAATCTGTTTGGGGCCAAATCTGATGTCGCCCTCCAGAAGTTCAAATCATTAAAGGTTACAGCAAGGTCCTTGGGTCTGGCTGTAAAACAACCATATACGCCTTCTGGGATTGGTCAGGGGTTTTGTCCCTCAGCCTCATATATCTCGCGAAGTTGAGACCAGGCAGCCCTCGGAATACTGCAAACCAGAAGATTCCTGAGAGTATCAGTGACACAAGGCGCAACACCTCTGTGAGATCTTCTGCCACAAATCCCCTGTGGGTGAGAGGCTCTCCACATTCAGCTCGGAATGGTTAAAGACCATCTTCGATACTTGGGCCTTGCAGGTCATCCAACAGGGCTACTGTTTCCCTTTCATGGACCGTCCCCCAGATGATGGCACTTCCCCCAACCCTTGTACCACATCCTCTAAGAGTAGGTCAGTTAGCTTCTCTCAAAGAGTGCTATAGAACTAGTAACGCACTTGGAACGAGCCTGGGGTTGGTATTCCACCTACTTTCTGGTGCCGAAGAAGGACACAGGTTTGTATCCAATACTGGAACTGCAGCTACAGAATCTGTACCTATGCAAGGACAAATTCAGGATGGTTACTCATGCCCAGATCCTTGTAGGACTGGTTGGTTTCACTGGACTTTCAGGACGCCTACTTCCATAGGCCCATTCACTGAAAGCAAAGGAAATATGTGTGTTTGTAGTTGGCCACCCTCACTACCCGTTCAAAGTGATGCCATTCTGTCTACCTTCGCCCATGGTGGTTTTCACCAAGTTGCTAGCAGTAGTGGTGGCTCACTGCAGGAGGGACAGCATTCATGTCTTTCCCTACCTGGACAACTGGCTCTTCCAAGCTCGCTCTCCAGATCTAGTGTCGGAGCACATGCTCCATACATGCACTCTATTGAACAGCTAGGGTCTTTCCCTAAATTTCAAAAAGTTGCAGATTACATCATTCCAGTCTCTCAGATTTATCAGAGCAGTCTTGGACACTGGCCTGGGCAGGGCACAGCATTCCCAGCAGCGGATCGAGAGGAGAACATATTTCGGATGGTCAATGTCCTTCAATGCCAGGAACAAGTGCCTGCCTCAGCCTTTCTGTGCCTACTGGGGCTCATGGCTTCTTGCATCCTAGTGGTTCCAGAGGTGAGACTGCGCATGAGATTGCTTCAGTGCCTCCTCTGTTGCCAATTGTCGCAATTTCAGAGTCTTAACACACAAGAACAGTTTGGAGTACACACAAGTACAAACATTTTGATATCGGAGTGATTCAGTGGATTGCTTTTCTCCTGCAGATTCCTTATCTGATAAAAATTCCGAAGCAGTGGAGCTGGAGGGAATATCTTTCTATAGGGGGCGTAGTGGATCTCGACCTGGCCGTCGACCATCGATCCGTCTTGCTCATCATCTAGTAGCTGGCTCCGGACATGGCTTTAGGCATCGTATAAGTAGCGCGTCACTACGCCTCGACCTCAGTTACTGTTTTCCGCACGCTAACATGCTGCTTTAGGAACACAGAGCATTTGACTCTTTAACCGTTTCAAGCAGTGTACCAATTGTTGCACCCTTACCGACGCACACAAGTTGTGTCTCTGGTGCCTTAGTACGGTCACGGGAAAGACGGGTGTCCGTCGTGCGCCAAGATGCAGCTAAAATCACTTCGCAACCAACCTGCAAAACTCGCTCTGGGTCGACCGCCCTGAAAATCTCCAGCGCGGTCGACCGTTTGGTCTTCGGAGGCCGAAATAGGGGGGCATACCCCCGAAAATCCCTGGCAAAATAAGAAAAGGTCTCACTCGAGGAGCCACTCTTCCTCGTCTTTGTCCCAAAAAATAAAAGGCACCACCGCCATCGTCAGGATTCCAAGTTGTCGATGGAAGAATGTAAGACATCAGTTGGGCCTATCACCCGCCAGGAGGGGGAGGATTTTAAATCCACGATGCTTTGAAATGTTCAAGCAGCATGCTGCATTCGCCGTGTCTCCCACACCCATGCAGCATGCCTCGGTGCACAGACCCCTCTAGTGCCCCGGTACCAGCTATGTCGGTGCTGATTAATCTTTTGACATTGAAAGAAATATTATGGAAGCCGGATTACCCCTGTGCGCTCATGGATGTCGAGGCTACGGCATCTCGGTCGATGCCGACATCCACCATCACAGCGCCGAAATACAAGCCCTCGACGTCGACGATTGTCGACAAGGTCTTTACACCACAGCCCCGAATTTTTGAAGACCATGACGTGTATCTTTGGCAATCACGACGCTGATGACCAGGATGTCGACCCAATGTTCCTCGGCTCAGGTGGGGTCGACTATTTTGAAGACCAGGGTAGGCTTCTACAACTGGCTAAAGGCCTCCAAGACGCCAGTGGTCTGGACACTTCGGCTGACTTAGAGTTTCAGCAGTCCCAGGGCTTTCTTCACAATATATCTAAATACAGGGCTCTGGTAGGCAGGGTTATTGACCTGGGATTGCCTTCAACAGTGGCACCCCCCCAAGGTTATGACCTTACCGACATCCTAGAGGAAGGTCTTTCCACTGAACGCAACAGGCCGCTGAACCCAGCCATCGCTGATCCTTTGCTATCTCTATGGCAA
Source organism: Ambystoma mexicanum (assembly GCF_040938575.1). NCBI lineage: Eukaryota > Metazoa > Chordata > Amphibia > Caudata > Ambystomatidae > Ambystoma > Ambystoma mexicanum. The sequence goes on from NC_090927.1 coordinate 413,029,566, forward strand.
ACTCCATGTTCCATTCCTCCTCTCAGCTCCATTATTTCCAGGAAGTACAGGCTGCCTAGAGGAGACGCCTCTTACCTTTCCTCTCACCGTTCCCCAGAGGGGTTTGTCATGCAGGCGGCAATGGCCTCTTCTAGACCTGCATCTTCTACTTCCACTCTGCCCCCAGACAGAGAAGCAAAAAGGTAGATGCCTTGGCAAAGAAGGCTTTCACCTCAGGTGGCATGGACCTCAAAGCTACAATTGCTAAGCAGTTTTGCCAAATACTCCTTCGTCCTATGGACAACAGTGGAAAATGCTGGCCAGTATGTTCCGGAAGGTGAGATGCACGAGGGCTTCCTACAGCTAGTGGAGGGAGCCAAGGAAGGAGGTGGCCAAGCAGTAGCTGGGAACGGGCCTGGATATTGCTGACTGTGTAGGTCGATCGATGGCTTCAGCCATAACATTGAGAAGGCAGGCTTACCTGAAAACCTCTGTTTTTTCACCCAACGTCCAAGTGAAACTTTTGGAAATGCCCTTCGAGGGCGATCTTCTTTTCGGCCACAAAGCCGACGATTCCTTTGAGAAATTCAAGGAATCAAAAATCACTGTCAAATCCTTAGGCCTAGCTGCACAGCCATCAAAGCCTGCCTTTAGCTTCACCTCTATGGTACGGGGCTACAGGCGATATGCTCCTTATGGCAGAAGAGTGCACCTCCCATAGGTCATGTAAGGGCATAAGCGTTCCTCATGCTACGGAAGGGGCAGAGGGGCTTCTAGAGGTCAACAGGCAGCGTCAGCGGCGGGGGCGACTCAGCCTCCGAAGCCGCTTTGATTTCCCCTCTCACAGCGCACCGGTTGGAGGACGGTTGACGGAGCACTTGCTCCAGTGGCAGGGAATTACTTCCAAAGCCGGGGCTCTACAGCTCATCAAATGGGATTATTGTCTGCCATTTCTAAAAAAAACACTGGACAGACCACCCCCACCTCCAATCCAACCGGGACAGGAGCTCCAGAAGAACTGAGGGTGCAGTGGAAGAGGTACCTCCCAAAAAGAGATGATCGGGTTGGTATTCCCAGTATATACTGGTGCCCAAGAAAGGAGGAGGTCTCTGCCCCATTCTGGACCTCAGGGCCTTGAACAAGTTCTTGAGGAAAGACAAATTCAGGATGGTGACGTTGAGAGATTCTCCACTCTCTCATACTTCAGCACTGGCTGGTGTCCATTGACCTGCAGGACGCCTATTTCCATGTGCCAATCCATCGAAAGCAGAGGAAGTGCATAAGGTTCACCATAGGAGATATGCACTATCAGTTCAAGGTGCTTCCCTTTGGTTTTACCTCCACCGCAAGGGTCTTCACCAAGCTCATGGCGGTAGTTGCGGCTCACCTAAGGAGATCCGCGGTCCACGTATTTCCATATCTGAATGACTGGCTGATCCAAGCGAAGTCTGTAGTGCAGGACACCTGTTCGATGCTGCAGAGGCTGGGATTCTCCCTAAACTTAAAGAAGTCCCACATGACACCAGTCCAACAGCTCCAGTTCATCTGAGCTTTCCTAGATAAGTGGGTGGGTAAGGCATTCCCTCCCAAGGAGAGAGTAGTCAGCTTGACACAGATTGTGGACTTATTCTAGAACAATTCCACTCTAGCAGCGGCTTCCTTCCTCCGCCTTCTAGGCCTCTTGACTTCCTGTGTTTTTCTAGTGCCGGAGGCCAGGTTGCGCATGAGATCCATGTAATGGTTACTGAGAGATCAGTGATCTCAGTAGCTCTGCACCCTCTCAGATCTCCTCAGAGAGTCAATGTCAGTGGTCAACAACCTGGCCTGTTGGGCAGACCGCAACATTCTTTTGGTGAGGAAACCCTTCCGGCCTCCTTGGGTTGGGGCGCTCACTGCGAGGATCTGCAGGTGAGCGGCCTCTGGTCAACAATGGAAGCCAGGTGGCACATCAACAGGCTGGAGTTACGAGCTATCAGGCTAGCCCTGAAGGTGTTTGCCCTGTCTCTTCGAGGAAAGCATGTCGTCGTCCTGATGGACAACACTGTGGTGATGCACTATATCAACAAGCAAGGTGGTTTACACTCGCGCCTGCTCTGCATGGAGGTGATGATGCTTTGGTTCTGGTTGCAGGAGAACAGGATCTCGGCAGTTCCCCTGGCGGGCATAGAGAACAAGTTGGCGGATGCTCTGAGCAGGCAGAGCATGGTCTCAAACGAGTGGGAAGTGTGCCAGGAAGTCCTAGAGGAGGTCTTATCTCGCTGGGGTACCCCAGCCGTGGATCTGTTTGCAACTGGAAATGTGAATTGTTCTGCTCGAGGGAATACCAAGTGAACAGTGCACTGGGGGACGTGTTTCTAGTGGATTGGACCTTCCCTCTCCTTTACGCGTTCCCTCCGATTCCCATCATCCCATGGGTTCTCCTGAGTTTGAAGAGGTTTTGAGCGACCATGATCTTGATCACCCCGGACTGGGCGAGGAGAACATGGTACTCCGACCTGTTGGATCTGTCCACCTCACCAGTTGCCTCGGTGACCGGATCTCCTAACCCAGTCGGAATACTCCATCCAACCCCGCAATCCCTCAACTTAAATGCGTGGCTCTTGAGAGGATGAGATATGATGACTGCGACCTATAAGAGGAAGTACTTGAGGTGTTGCTGGATGCACGCAGACCATCAACAAGATCTTTGTAAGCGTACAGATTGAGAAGATTTGAGGTGTGGTGTAGGGAACGTGAGGCTAACCCCATCTCTTGCCCCACCACTGCAGTGATGGAGTTCCTTCTGTCACTGGCCTTCAGGTCAACACAGTCAAATGATATTTGGCGGCATTGTCCACATTGAAGAGATACCCGGATCAAGGTTTATTTTTTACGATCCCGGTAATGGCGCAGTTCCTGAAGGGACTTGAAAATAGGTTCCCACCAACTCCCTTTATTGTTCCAGATTGGGATTTTAATTTTGTTCTTATATTTGTGATGGCGACTCCTTTTGAGCCTATGCACTCTTGTCCTTTACGCTTCTCTTGTTGAAAACAGCCTTCTTGGTGGCTATTACATCCGCTTGGCGGGTGACTGAGCTGCAGGCCTTATGCTGTAAGCCACTGTTAGGCAGAAACCTGTGCAGTTCCCTTGGGGAACACTGCAAAAGATTTAAGACTACAGGTAGAGCAGTAAACCCCTTTGGTAGCAGTCTGTACCACCCAGATTTACCTGGTAGCTGTGGCTGAGCAGTCAGACTTCTCTCAAGAAGAGTTAGGCAGTATGCAAAGTATACACAATATGTACCAAAACACAATAGCACAAGCAAACACTGACCAGAGCTTGGTTTAAAAAGTATATAGTTATTTATTTAAAAACACATAAGTTAAAAACACTCTGGCAAAATATAGTAAACACTTCAAACACAGTTATAATGAAAGTAGATTCAATCCTTTCTCCTATCTAGACAACTCTAGGTTAACACCACTTAATTAAAACAGAGGTGAGTGCTTAACGTTAGATGACACTCTAGTAGTTTTCAAGAAAGGGAGAGAAAAAGCAGAAATGGGTTAAACACACCACTCTAAGGTCCAGAACACTTGCAATAGGCTCAAAGAAGCACAAAGTCACAGGTGAGCAAAAGTCACTAGGCAGGGCCCACTCTTAGAGTAGCCGGAGCGAAAATGTGCCCAAGATCACACTGTTAGTTAGAGATTCAAAGTCTTGCAAGGAGTCAAAAAGAGTTTAGAGTGGCTCAGAAAGTTTAGCCAAAGTGTCCCAGGCACTCCCAGGTTCGAAAGCCGGGGACTAAATCTACCCCGTACAGTCGGTAGCAAGGGAAGCCAGGCGGAACACAGTACCTTAAGCGGAAAGGATCCTCCAGCGGGGGCAGTTGTTCCAGGCAGCGACAGCAAGGCTCGACGTCGGTCAGGGGAGAAGAATATCTCGCTGAAGAGCAGAAGAGAAAGGTCGTAGCACTGCCCGGGAAGAAACCAGCCGCGGAGTCCTCCGGTTAAAGGGTTGGTACCGACTTTCGCGGTATGGGGGTAAAGTGTGGTATTCCGGATGCCGGGGTGCTTGGCACAGGCAAGGCGGCCACGAGATACCTCAAAGAACGGAAAGAAGGCGAAAACTGGTTGTCCCCACCAGTCAAGGGAAGGAGCCACTCCGTTAAGAGTTCTCCTCGGTCGTCGGGAAAAAGTGGTGAGACGGTTCAGCAGGGCTCCACCGGGTGGTGTCGTCGAAGCAGGTCGGCTCAGCTCTTCCCTCGTCGGATTCTTGGTCCTGTGGCGACTTCTGAAGTCCCAGTCCCCAAAGCCCTGCTTTTATGCAGCAAACCCCCATTCACCCAGCCTAGCTGTCACTCAAACATGCTAAGTGGTGAGCCGGGCGGCTCACCACTTGGGCCAATCAGGACGGAGTGCGACTTGAGTTACCAAGGTAACTCAGTCCAGGGTGCCTAAATCCCCCTCCACCCCTCCTAAGTACCCCAGACAGAGTGGCACCACTTTGGAGGGCTTCTGTGGAGAAGCCCGCCAAAAGTGGAACAAAGGGCTCCACTTTGGGTCAGAGTTACAGAGGCGAACACCAACGCCATTTTAGAATCAAGTTTTGGCAAAAAGTCCCAACCGGAGTTATAAAAATAAATATATAAACCGGCGGTATGTTTAAGGCTACCGTAAATAAATAATTAAATGTGTTAGCCTAAAACAATGGGAAATCCCATAGGGAAATATTCGCGGTCGAATATAAAAAGTAGTTTCCACTGCCACCAGCCAAAACTCGATCAGGGGGGACGGAGACGTGCCCCCTCGACTAACAGACCCTGGGGCAATCGAATTGCCCCAGCCAGTACGTCCACAATATGATGGTTTGTACTGGTTCTGTTCAGGATTCAAGACTAGCAAAGTCTTTGGTGACTTTACATGCCCTGGGAGACAGTAGTCAGTCCCAGGGTATGGAGTCTATGTTGGGGAGTCCCTAGGACACCCCTGGGTCACGGCACAGAGGGTGCTGTGTGACCCACATCACAAAAATACATGAGGCCCTATGGAGTAAAAGACCCCATAGCCCATTCAACACAAGGTTTAACCAAGAAAACACACTTCAACATGTCCAAGAGTGAGGGTAAAAGAGTCTCACTCTTGGCAGGAGAAAAAAATTAAACCCCAGAAATCCAGCAAAGCTGCTGGGGGACTCACTAGGTAGGGAAATTCAGCCTAAACAGAGAATTCTCCCTAACACTCGCCCCCCCCAGACTAAGGGACAGGAGGATTTAATCCACTCCTGGATGAACCTCATACCTCTAGTCGATGATATACATCCTAGAGAGTCCATCAGCATTTTGATGGTGACACCCTGACCTGTGCTCAATGGTGAAATCAAACCCTTGCAGGCAGATTGACCATCTCAATAGTTTTGGATTTTCCCCTTTCATTTGCATTAACCATCTCAAGGGTTGGTGGTCAGTCTGAATAACAAAAGTAGAACCATACAAGTATGGCCTAAACTTCTTCAGTGCCCACACAATAGCAAAGCATTCTCTTTCGATAGTTGCCCACCTTGTCTCAGGATCCTTCAGTTTCCTACTGATGAAGCAAATGGGGTGCTCCCTACCCTTCTCATCCAGTTGGCTTAGAACTGCACCTATACCTACATTGGAAGCATCAGTTTGTACAATGAAAGGTTGGTGGTAGTCAGGAGCTCTCAATACTGGAGCCTGGCAAAGAGCTCTCTTCAGTTTTTCAAAGGCCTGATTGCACTCCTCATTCCATTTTACCTTTTTAGGGAATTTGGGAGAGGAGATTACATTCAGTGGAGAAGCTATGGTCCCATAGTTCTCAATGAAATTCCTGTAATACCCAGTGAGGCCTAGAAAAGCTCTCACTTGGGTTTGAGTAGTTGGTGTTGTCCAATTTTGCACAGCTTCAATCTTGCTGGGCAAAGGCCTTATTTCTCCACCTCCTACCTCATGTCCAAGGTAGACCACTTTACTTTGACCAATCTGGCACTTACTGGCTTTGATTGTCAAATGGGCCTGTTTCAGAGCCTGCAACACATGTCCTAGGTGGTTCACATGTTCTTCCCAGGAGTGGCTGAAGACTGCAATGTCATCCAAGTATGCCATGCAGAAATCTTCCATCCCAGCCAGAACTTGGTTCACCATCCTTTGGAATGTGGCAGGTGCATTTTTCAGTCCAAAAGGCATGACCTTAAACTGGTACAAGCCAACTGGGGTTGAAAATGCAGTTTTCTCCTTGGCATGGTCTGTCAGGGCTATTTGCCAATAGCCTGACGTCAGGTCAAATGTGCTGAGGTACTTGGCTGCACCAAGTTTATCCACCAACTCATCTGTCCTGGGCAAAGGGTGGGCATCAGTCTTGGTGACTGCATTTAGAGCTCTATAGTCCACACAGAATCTCAAGTCTTTGGATCCTGCCTTTGGTACTAACACAACTGGGCTAGACCATGGACTAGTAGAGGGCTCTATTACCCCGAGATCAAGCATCTTCTTGACCTCTCCTTTGATGTGGGCTCTGATATGTTCTGACATTCTGTATCCTCTGCTTTTGACTGGCAGACAGTCACCAGTGAGTATCTCATGCTGGCCCCAAGGGGTCAAGCCTGGTGACAGTGAGAACAGGGAGGCAAACTGATTTAACATAGATTTGCACTCCTCTTGTTGCTCAGGTGTCAGGTCTGAAGAGAGATTGACTCCTTCAACTTTTTCATCTAAAGGTACACCTCTGAGGAGATCAGGGAGAGATTCACTCTCTTCCTCCTCTGCAGCTGAAGCTAGGAGCAAGGCTCCTACATCAGGTCTGGAGATGTAGGCTTTTAGTCGGTTGGTGTGGAAGACTCTAGGAGCTTCCCTGGGTCTGCCCAGATCCACCAGATAGTTGACCTCTCCAAGTTTTCCCACAACCTTGAAGGGTCCCATCCATTTGTCTTGCAAGGCCCTCTGCCTTGTTGGGAGCATAACTAGAACTAGCTGGTCTTGAGTAAACTCAACCATGTTAGCCTTCTGGTCGTGCCAATGTTTGACCAGGGCTTGACCAGCTTTCAAGTTGTCACTTGCTTCTGCCATCATGTGTGACATTCTCCTCCGGAGACCTATCACATAGTCAGTCACTCTGACTGGCTTGAGGGGAGGAGCACCTTCCAACCCCTCCTTAATCAGGGCCAATGGACCTCTGACTGGATGGCCATAGAGAAGCTCAAAGGGAGAATAACCTACTCCCTCCTGAGGGACTTCTCTATAAGCAAAGAGAAGGCATGGCAGTAGAAGGTCCCACTTTTTCTTAAGGGGTTCTTCCAAAGCACCTATCATGCTCTTCATGGTTCTGTTAAACCTTTCAACCAACCCGTTTGTCTGAGGGTGGTAGGCGGTTGAGAACTTGTAGGTAACTCCACAGGTTTTCCACATGGCCTTCATGTAGTGGGACATAAAGTTTGACCCCCTGTCAGAGATTACCTCCTTAGGAAACCCAACCCTGGTAAAAATACCAAGGAGGGCCTTAGCCACAGCCGGAGCTGTAACAGTCCTCATAGGAATGGCCTCAGGGTATCTAGTAGCATGGTCTACTACAACAAGGATAAACCTGTTGCCTGAGGAGGTTGGAGGATCAAGGGGACCAACAATGTAAATCCCTACCCTCTCAAATGGGACTCCCACAACTGGGAGAGGCACTAAAGGTGCCACATTCTTGGAACCAACCTTACCAGAAGTCTGGCAGGTATGGCAGCTCTTACAATATCTATCTACTTCAGCCCCCATCTTTGGCCAATAAAAGTAGAGTGAGAGCCTTTCCTTGGTCTTCTTGAAACTCAAGTGGCCAGCCAAAGGTATCTCATGGGCTAGTTGTAAGAACTGTTGTCTGTTTTCTTGTGGGACTACAAGGCGTTTGTAGTCTCCAGGTTCAGACTCAGTGGGTTCACTGTAGAAGAGGCCATCTTCCCAGTGCAACCTATACTTCCCAGGCTCTTGCCCATCAGCTTGAGAAGCTGCCTGGTGGCGGAGACCTTCCAGAGTTGGACATTCTCTTTGCCCCTTACGAAAAGCTGCCCTGCTAGGCCCACCTTCTGCCAGTAAAGACTGCAGCTCAGGATGGTCCTCAGGGTCCAAATCTCCAATAAGGTTGGGGCCTCCTTCTAGCTCTTCCTCAGAGTCTAGCTCAACCACACAGGGTTGTACCTCTCTCTCAGCCTCAGCTGGAGGGGGAGTTACAGGTGTAACTTTGGACAACCTAGGGGAAGTCCTTGTTGGAAGCACTGGAGTGCTTGCTGCTGGCTTTTTCCTAGGAGTCTTGGGTTGCCCCTTTGCTCCTGATCTGGTAGTTACTGCAGTAAGTTGCTCCAGTGGTAGAGGAGTGATTTCTGTCATCATCTCCTGAGATAACCCTCTCAGGGTTTTCTCCCTTGCAGGTTTTGTGAGTTCCTGAAACCTTTTGCTAGGAGGTCTGGGGGTATGAGATACAACTCCAAGAGCTTTGAGGTCATTACCCAACAGAACCCTACCTGGCACTTCACATTGTACACTGACAGGTATTTTTACAGCCATATCATTACATTGGATGAGAACTGGTAACTGGGGACACATCTGCACAGGCCCACCAGCTAACTTGGTGAGGCATTTGGGTGCCTTAGCAACATCCTCTGCCTTGAAAAATGATTCATCCACCACAGTTATGCTGGCTCCAGTGTCCCTAATGGCAGGAGTCTCCTGACCATTCACCTGGACACTGTCCTTATAATACTCTTTAGTATTATCTGGGATAGAGTTATAGACATCTAAATTCTGTTGCTCCCACAACCCCAGAGAGACTAAAGAAACACTAGCTGAGACTCCAGTGGGTTCATCAGCTAGTAATAGAAAGTTTCCACTTGCCATATGTACTTCCTCTTCTGGAGCGAAGGCTAAGGAGGCAAGCTGGACCCCTGAAGGTTTACCCTTACATCTGGGATCTCCTTTCACATGGTCAGTAGCCTTACAAACAAAGCATGAGCCAAAGGCTCGCTGGAATGGAGGCTTGTTCTGACCGCCTTCTGGTCTGGGACCAGAAGGTACACTAGCCTGATTTGGTTTCCCTTGTGGCTTACCCTTATAGTTTTGTTTGGGGCCCTCTTTGGAATTTGTAGTATTAGAATTCTCTTTGGAGTCCTTCTTAGACTGTTTTTCCCCATCCTTCTTCTGAGTTACCCCAGAATCCTTGTGAGTGGCCCTGTTGGCAACCCACAAGTCAGCAGCCTTAGCTAGTTTCCGGGAATCCAATTCCCTGGAATCAGCCAAGTGTTGTCTGAGCTCAGGAGAGCAGGCATCATAAATAGTCTCCAACATAAACAAATTCTTCATACCTTCATAAGTGTTCACCTTGTAACCCTTAATCCATCCCTCTAAGTTTTTCAAACATTCATTCACCCAGGTAGCCCAAGGGGTACCATCATGCTTTTTGAGGCTCCTAAACCTCTTAAGATACTGGGAAGGGGTCTTCCCAAACCTAGCTATCAAAGCTAGTTTCACACATTCATAGTCCTTCCTATCCTCCTCCCCCATCTCCATTACCACATCAGTTGCAACAGGGGGAAGCCTAGAGAACAACCAGGTGAGTAAGTCATTTCCTGTGATGTTCTGGAGCCCATGATTATATTCAAACAGAGACAACCAATCCAACACATCCAACTTAGGCTCATACATACCAACCAATTCTTTAGGCATCCGGGGTCTTTTAGGACTGGAACTTCTAGAGGAGCCAGAGAGAGAAACATTCTCAACAGATAATTTCTTCATTTCTAAGTCATACTTGAGCTCCATTTCCCTTAGCCTTAGTTCTTTGTCAGTTTGAGCATTAAGTTTCTTATACTCCAATTCTCGCTTCATTTTCTCCAGTTCAAAGTACTGAGGACTAAATGTGGGACCTGGTAAAGGTCCAGTAGGCACTGCAGGTAGAGCAGGCAGAGGCCTAGGGGGGACAGTTACAACAGCCTCACCCTCCTCTTCTGACTCTTCCTCAGAAACATCAACATTTTGCTCCATGTTAACTTCAACACTGTCATCTACAGTTGCTGGAGTGGTAGGTTCCTCTGAACCATCACCCAGACTTTGGTTAGCTAACAATCTTTCAATCAGCTCCATTTTCTTGCCCTTAGTCAGGAGATCCTTATGTTTACAGAGCACTCTTAAACAATCAGCAGTTTTGGCTGCAAGGGACTCTTGACTATAGCTTTCTATAACTGACATGTTAGAGGTTTTACTTTTTCAGTGCTAAGCTTTGTGGTTATTTGCACTAAGGTATCTAAAGCACAATAAAATGTATACTCAATACAAATCCCACCGCTGTACACCAGTGTTAGGCAGAAACCTGTGCAGTTCCCTTGGGGAACACTGCAAAAGATTTAAGACTACAGGTAGAGCAGTAAACCCCTTTGGTAGCAGTCTGTACCACCCAGATTTACCTGGTAGCTGTGGCTGAGCAGTCAGACTTCTCTCAAGAAGAGTTAGGCAGTATGCAAAGTATACACAATATGTACCAAAACACAATAGCACAAGCAAACACTGACCAGAGCTTGGTTTAAAAAGTATATAGTTATTTATTTAAAAACACATAAGTTAAAAACACTCTGGCAAAATATAGTAAACACTTCAAACACAGTTATAATGAAAGTAGATTCAATCCTTTCTCCTATCTAGACAACTCTAGGTTAACACCACTTAATTAAAACAGAGGTGAGTGCTTAACGTTAGATGACACTCTAGTAGTTTTCAAGAAAGGGAGAGAAAAAGCAGAAATGGGTTAAACACACCACTCTAAGGTCCAGAACACTTGCAATAGGCTCAAAGAAGCACAAAGTCACAGGTGAGCAAAAGTCACTAGGCAGGGCCCACTCTTAGAGTAGCCGGAGCGAAAATGTGCCCAAGATCACACTGTTAGTTAGAGATTCAAAGTCGTGCAAGGAGTCAAAAAGAGTTTAGAGTGGCTCAGAAAGTTTAGCCAAAGTGTCCCAGGCACTCCCAGGTTCGAAAGCCGGGGACTAAATCTACCCCGTACAGTCGGTAGCAAGGGAAGCCAGGCGGAACACAGTACCTTAAGCGGAAAGGATCCTCCAGCGGGGGCAGTTGTTCCAGGCAGCGACAGCAAGGCTCGACGTCGGTCAGGGGAGAAGAATATCTCGCTGAAGAGCAGAAGAGAAAGGTCGTAGCACTGCCCGGGAAGAAACCAGCCGCGGAGTCCTCCGGTTAAAGGGTTGGTACCGACTTTCGCGGTATGGGGGTAAAGTGTGGTATTCCGGATGCCGGGGTGCTTGGCACAGGCAAGGCGGCCACGAGATACCTCAAAGAACGGAAAGAAGGCGAAAACTGGTTGTCCCCACCAGTCAAGGGAAGGAGCCACTCCGTTAAGAGTTCTCCTCGGTCGTCGGGAAAAAGTGGTGAGACGGTTCAGCAGGGCTCCACCGGGTGGTGTCGTCGAAGCAGGTCGGCTCAGCTCTTCCCTCGTCGGATTCTTGGTCCTGTGGCGACTTCTGAAGTCCCAGTCCCCAAAGCCCTGCTTTTATGCAGCAAACCCCCATTCACCCAGCCTAGCTGTCACTCAAACATGCTAAGTGGTGAGCCGGGCGGCTCACCACTTGGGCCAATCAGGACGGAGTGCGACTTGAGTTACCAAGGTAACTCAGTCCAGGGTGCCTAAATCCCCCTCCACCCCTCCTAAGTACCCCAGACAGAGTGGCACCACTTTGGAGGGCTTCTGTGGAGAAGCCCGCCAAAAGTGGAACAAAGGGCTCCACTTTGGGTCAGAGTTACAGAGGCGAACACCAACGCCATTTTAGAATCAAGTTTTGGCAAAAAGTCCCAACCGGAGTTATAAAAATAAATATATAAACCGGCGGTATGTTTAAGGCTACCGTAAATAAATAATTAAATGTGTTAGCCTAAAACAATGGGAAATCCCATAGGGAAATATTCGCGGTCGAATATAAAAAGTAGTTTCCACTGCCACCAGCCAAAACTCGATCAGGGGGGACGGAGACGTGCCCCCTCGACTAACAGACCCTGGGGCAATCGAATTGCCCCAGCCAGTACGTCCACAATATGATGGTTTGTACTGGTTCTGTTCAGGATTCAAGACTAGCAAAGTCTTTGGTGACTTTACATGCCCTGGGAGACAGTAGTCAGTCCCAGGGTATGGAGTCTATGTTGGGGAGTCCCTAGGACACCCCTGGGTCACGGCACAGAGGGTGCTGTGTGACCCACATCACAAAAATACATGAGGCCCTATGGAGTAAAAGACCCCATAGCCCATTCAACACAAGGTTTAACCAAGAAAACACACTTCAACATGTCCAAGAGTGAGGGTAAAAGAGTCTCACTCTTGGCAGGAGAAAAAAATTAAACCCCAGAAATCCAGCAAAGCTGCTGGGGGACTCACTAGGTAGGGAAATTCAGCCTAAACAGAGAATTCTCCCTAACAGCCACCCTTCTTGCGCTTTTTCCAGGAGAAAGTTTCACTCAGGGTAATACCTGGTTTCCTTCCCAAAGTTGTTTCAGAATTTCACTTGTCACAGTCCATCGACCTTCCAGTCTTTTATCCTCCTCACCCTTCAAAGCAGGTGAAACGGTTCCACCGTCTTGACCCTAAGAGGGCGTTGATTTACTATGTCGCCAGGACCGCTGATTTTAGGAGAGCTGACCAGCTCTTCGTGGCTTTTTCCTTCGCCCATAAGGGCCTGCCCATAACTAAGCAGACTTTATCCCGTTGGATAATTCTCTGCATATATGAATGTTACTAGGCCGCTGGGAAAGAATTTGCCAGCAGGCATCAGGGCCCATTCCACAAGGGGGGTCTTCGCAACCACTGCATTGCAGAGGGGTTCCCTAGCCGGGAGATTTGTCACGCTGCAATGTGGTCATCTTTGCACACCTTTGCAAAACACTATGGCCTGGATGTAGCATGTACATCGGATGCGTGTTTTGGCAGGACAGTGCTGCAAAACGTTTTGATGTAACTTTCTGCCCCATCTACAGTCATTACTGCTTTGGGAGTCTATCAGATGAGGAATCTGCGGGAGAAAAGCAATACATTGATGGAGAAATTACCTACCGTAATGTTCGTTCTATGGAGTCTTCTCCTGCAGATTCCTCATCTCCCCTCCCATCCTTCCCAGGTCAGCAAGTCGGTGGTTGGTGCGCATCTTTCTATTTCACGTTGACTTGGTGATGTTCCTCTGTGTCCGTTTTCTGTCTTCCTGCCACAGTCCTAAAACAAACATTTTTCTAACACTACCGTAGTTTTCTTTTTTAATTGTTCCTCCTTCGGAGGTCTATATTACTTCTTTTTTAAAGGGCTCATTAGCCCATTTGTTCTCTGTTTTCCTATTCAATGTGTGGGGCACGGGAAAAAAGGGGCAACTGAGGTTGGGCGTAGTGTTACGCTACTTATACGACACCTTACGTCATGTCCGGAGCCGACGACCAGACGCAGAGCAAGACGAATCGATGGTTCTCTGGCCAGGTCGAGGTTTACTATTCCCACTATCGCAAATAAATCTGAAGCAGCATAGCTGGAGGGGAATATCTATCAGATGAGGAATCTGCGGGAGAAGAATCTATAGAAAGGACATTACGGTAAGGTAATTTCTCCTTCTCAAGGACCACTAGCACTGTTCCTAGATGGAAGCACACCCTGTTCCTATCCAGGGGTGCTGTTCCTAGACCGGCTATGGTGTACCGCCTATCCAAAAGGAAAGAAAGAAGAGACTGACCCTATAATCAAAACCCAATATTATTGGGGTATCTGGTTAAAAAACATACGATAGCCCACACCAAGGTGGAGTTGACTCTTATTGTCTAATATGTTCACATTCCAAACATTCCAAAGGGGAATTTCATCTGGGTATAGAATCCTTTTATTAACCCACAGTGCAATATGTTCCATGGATGCGAGATGGGCGCTATCTGTTGTCTAAAACCTCTTGTTAACCACAAGAGAGGAGCAATGTGTGTAATGCTCAATATACCGGCCACTGGGCAGGCATTGGATTTTAAAAGGCGTATCCCTGTTGCTTCGAGGATATTGAGGCAGAAAGGGGTCGACCGGTTTCGATGACTTAAGTGGTTGAGGTCATCATCTTCAGGACCATCGAGTTGAGTGAAGGTATTATTTGCTGTGATCCATAGCTCAGGTTTGGGCAGCCATTCCGTGACCTAGGGGAGATAATGAACACTTGTTCAACTAGGTGCCATGACGTGGAGAATCATTGATTATTAGGCTACAACTGCCAACAGGTAAACCTTTTTGAAGACCGTGTGCCATAACTTTGGACACAGGACGAGCTTCATCCAAGGGTTCTCAGGCACCGCGCATTGGCACCCCACAGTCATTTGTGATTTTATACTGGTTTAGTCATGAAAAACAATGCATAAAGAAGGTAGTGATGCATTGAAGGCTCCTAAGGACCAGTATACGGGCTGCGAGCTGCTAATATGTGGAGGGCTTGTCTCGCTGTATAGGAAATAGAACAAGGGGGGGACAGAAAAGAGGAGGGCAGCGCGTGAGTAAAGCCAGTGTGGCTGTGCAGCCTATGTGTCTCATGCAGGCTAAGTCTGCGCTACTAGCCGAGGACTTTTAATCATTGCTGCCCGGTCACAGCCGCTAGTTACTGTGCTTGAAAAATTACTTCAGATCTTACTCCCATGCACTTGTGCAGGCAGTGTCAATGGGAGGGCTTATGCGGTCAAAAAGGTGTGTAAATAATTTGTTCTGCCTGGTACCCATGCCCATGTCTCGGTCGCAGGCCCATCCTAGAAGGTATAAATCTACCGGGTTGCTTAAGTTTGTTGAGCTGCACAGGTTGCTCAGTATGGATCCCTACCGCATCTGTCTGTTGGAGCACAGTGTTTGAGAAGGTTGCTAAGCAACGCTTCTGCCGGGACCAACATAAAGCATATGACTCGGATGCGGAGCCATGACTGGCAGAAGTGGGTCGCTCTACAGGGCGGCCATCTTGGAGTGGTGAGCCGGGGTATGGCATCGAAGGAGTGTAACCACTGCACCCGTCTGGACCAGGATGCCTGAGGGCACTGATGTCTATGCTTAGGCATCTAAATCGTAGATGCTTATGCATTTGTTGGTACTGGGGCGGATTTATATGGCTCTATACTGCGGCCAACTTAGAGTGGTGGACGACAACTATGGCATGTGTCCCCTATGATCGTCTGTGCCAGAGTACCCAGAGGCACAATTGTACATGTATAGGGCATCTAAATGTTAGGTGCCCATGTGCTTATTATTCTCGGGTTGATTTTCTGACCCCTAACTATATATCTATGCAGAATGATGACTTGTTGAACCAATATCCTTGGCATACTTCAAACAGCTTGCTGCCCATATGGTATAGCTGGTGAGGGGATGGGTATGGTAGGCCTGTGCTACGATGGGCCCTAGCTCACACTTGGGCCGGAGGAATCCATGTACTGGAGAAACTCGCTCCGCATGTAGGGGTGTCACTGGACCCACCCTCACACCGTAAGGGTGAGCATTTCCTCCTGCAATACTGCTAAATCATGCCATTGAATTGCTTAATTGAGGCCGTTTCTGCAGGTGTTCAAACGGAAAATCCAGTGCTGTTCTTTTTTGAGTAGCAGGTTAGCAAAATTATAGCCCCACTCACCCACATCCCCACCCTCCCCCACCGCCGTGGTGGATGTATCTTCTCCAACACGGTCGATTTAAAGTTTTCTGGGTTGTGGCCCATTTCCTTGAAGTGTGGCCCCATAAGGGCTGTGAGTTTAAGGGTTCTTATACATGATTTGTGTTCAGCCTTTTCCGGATGGGTTGCACCGTCATCCCCACATAGTGGAATGAACACGGGCAAGTCAGGAGGTACTCCACGCCCGTGCTATTGCAGTTGCCAAACAACTTCTGTTGCCATGGTGTTTTCCATCCCATGTCGATACTGGTACTGCGTTGTTTGTGCGCACATGGAACACCTGCCACATGGTGCATGTCCTGTTAAGAGGGCACTTGCCCATAGTGTGTGTTGTCCGTTCCTCTCATCTTCCAGGGAGTCATTTTCTGTCTACGTTTGATTGCAAAGAAGGGAGGTGCCAGGGAGCTCGATCCTGTGTTTAGGATCGGCCAGAGTTTCTTTGTTTCTCTTTTCAATGTATTGAAGATAAAGGAATAGCTATCCCTGGTGATTTGGGATGTTGTCGTAAGGTAAATTCTCTTGGAATGTTTCTGGCTCTTTTGCATGTGGTGTTTATGATCCTTTTTGGGTTTCTTGAAGGCACCTGCCTAGACCAAATAGTCCCCAGGTCAGGTACATGTATGTCTGTACCTCAGGAATGCCCAAAGGGAAGGCTGTCGCATAGTGCTCGTGGGGGATCGCTTGAGTATGCCAGGAGAGAGTTCCGATCTGTGCTTTATTCATAAACTTTCGATGTGAGGTGGCAATCCTGTGCCATGATATGGAGGTGACAGGAAGTGTGTTTCCTGCTTGCTTGACTCGAGGCTGAAGTTCAGGTGTGGATTACATCCATTAAGCCAGGTATGGAAGTCTTGGGGATCTTCTGCTGAGCCCTAAAAGATTAGAGAAATGTCATCGATGTACCAGCGCTAGGTACATATGTGCTATTTGAACAGGTTGGTCGCTGAGTACACCTGTTCATGTTGAAACTGATATACATATAGGTTAGCCAGGCTGAGGCCTAACGTGGGGCCCATAGCTGTGCCCAAGATCTGCTGATAATCTGTCTCCTCATTCAGAAAAATGTTCTGGGTGTGTGCTATCTCTGCCAGTTGTACCATAAAAGAGTTGAGCACATTGCCCAACTCAATGTCATAGTCAAGTAATTGTTGAACAGCTGCCACAGTGTCTTCTTGTGGGATCTTGGTGTAAAGCACCTCAATGCCCATGGTGACGAGCTATTGGGTCTCCAAGTTGAATATCAAGGCATTGAGAAGATTTAGCATAGCTGTTGAATCTGTGACGAAAGACTGCATTTTGGGAATCTCATATTTGATGGAAAAGTCCACATATTGGGACAAGGGTTACAGTATGGAGTTTATGCCAGACACAATTCGCTGCCCAGGAGGGGGGTTAGCACCCTTATGCATTTTTTGTAGGGCTTAGAAGTCAGAGGCGTGGGTGGTTTGTGTCAAGTATGCTGCTTCCCTTGTGCTGAAATGGATATTTCAGGGTCACGTGTCAGGCCGTCTACAAATGTTGAACAATGTGGCTCAGGATCTTGCGTGGTGGCCCCCTGAAAGACAAATTGCAGAAAAGGCACTTTATTTTGTCAACCCTGGCCCCAAGTGACGGTGGTCACATATGCCTCTCTGACAGCTTGAGGTGGTCACCTGTCAGAACTGATGGTGACGATGGTCTCTCTCGTGGTCTCAGGAGAACATTTGCTGGAGCTGAGGGCGATCAGGCTGACACTTGTCGCCTTCCTCCCCTCTTTGTGACGCAAGACTGTGCTGATCCTGATGTACAACGCAGTTGCCATGCACTACCTCAACAGAGTTGTATGGTTTCTTTGCCGCTTTGCAGTGAAGCAATGCAACTGTGGTTCAGAGCTCTGGAGAATGGCGTCTCTCTGACAGCTGCCCATCTGACTGGAAAAGAGAGAATGTGACAGTGGATGCCTTGAGCAGACAGACTTTGCCTTCCCATGAGTGGGAGCTCTGGCAGGAAGTCTGGAGGCGATCTTCTCCCTTTGGAGGCCTCATGTAGAGCTCTTCACTTCCAGTGTGAACAGGAAGTACATGTTTTTCTGCTCCATGGAATTTCCTCATCAGGGAACTCTAGGGATGCACTGACGTTCGTATGAACATTCAACCTCCCTTATGCCTTCCCGCTGATCCCTTTCATCCCTCTTGTTCTCAGGAGATTGCACCTGTTTGGAACCATGTTGATCCTGATCGCACTGGACCGGGCCCAGTTGCAGTGGTATCCGGAGTTGCTGGACATGTCCCACTTCTTTACTTGGGGCCTTCCAAGCAGAATCGACTTTGTCTCCCAATGTCGGTCCTCCACCTGATCCTCAGCAACCTGAACCTTCATGCTTGGCTGATGAGAAGCTGAGATGCAAAGAGTGTGACTTTTCAGACGACGTCCTTGATCTGCTTATATCAGCTGCGAGACCTGCCACAAAGTCTATTGATGCTCCCAGGTGGCGTACTTGTTCGGCTTTGCTCTGGGAGAGGAATCTACACCCTTTATCCTGTCGGTCATCGCCAGTTTTGGATATTCTGCTGTCGTTGGGCCGAGTAGGCCTGTATATTGGCACTGTTAAGGAATAGCTTGCTGCTATTTCGGTTTTTAAAAGGTTCCTGTGAAATACAGGGTATCTCACATAGCGTGCCTCGAGAAACCCTTATTCAGGTGGCCAACGGAGGGCTGATCTGCTCAGATCCCAACTCTAGGGGTAGAAAAAGTGAGAAAGGCTCACCGGAATGGAGGACCTCAGGGTTGTACTCGAGGGAGTTGCCCAAGGGAGACGCATTATTGTACCAGAGAAGGAGAGAAGGGCGAGATCCCTGAAATCTTCGTGGGCTGTATTACATCTGTCTCCCTTCCTCCCATTAGATCTCTCCTGTCCCGACCCGATGTCCCCTTCATATCTGATAAATACCCTAGAAGCACAAATCCCATTAGAATCAAAAATCGTCTCTCTCAGAATTCTTGTTTTCTTGTTCCCTATCCGATTGCTCCCAATTCTTCCTCTTCACGTCCCTCTAATGATTCTGACAACCCAGTGTACTGCAATCCCCTATGTTCTGTTCTCCATCCGGGTCATTCTCGTCCATTTCACAAGCCTTCCCCATCACACCCTGTAGGACAAGCTGACACTCCAACCCCTGCCTTTTCCGAGATGAACACTGTATTGCCCCATGAAAAACAAAAGACTAATCCCAAAGCTGTGTATCTAACATACCCCAATCCCAGCGTCAGGCAAATTCAGGCCATTAACCTGAATCACACACACCTGACAGCCTTTTCCTTTCCCCGCAGGGATAAAAGGTGTAGCAAGAGAGCACAGTACTAACACGGCTAATCAGGAGCGGCAGTTCAAGAGAAGGAGAAAGGCGGCAGGAATCGAGAAGGTGTTGTGACCTTGCCCTTTTCATCTCCCCGGCCCGCGCAACCTTTGTAGGAGAGAGCCTAAAACCGTGAACAATAGCACAAGTGTCTTGCAGCAGATCTCAACAGTATACGGAGCAAGCCTATGCCGATAGGCAGGGCCGAGGAAATCAGGTACTGGCCTGAATGAAGTAGAAAGCCAAGCGGTTCATCACAGCCAGTGAGTCGAAGGGAAACTGATAAGAACCGGGCTCTGTTGAGTGAGAATCACAAAGTGGCAAGCTTGAACCAAGTTCAATGAACTATGAAAGAACTGTAAAAGTGTTAAGGGGAGACCAGCTGCAGAGGGAAACTGGCACTGTGTGGGTGCTGACTCAAGAGACTCTAGTCGATCCCCATATGACCGAAACTAAAGATACCAGAAGGCCATAGGAGGGCCAGCAAAATAGGTCAAAGTGGTCATACTGAGGGTCAAGTAAAATCCTGTACAATCAAAAGACTTTGATCTAAAAACTGTGTGAAAGAAAGGGAGGTGAATCCCGCAAACAATGGTGAATGCGAGGTTGGCAAGAATGAACCCGACCCAGGGATGCTGGCAAGGGGGGGGGCAAGGTCTAAAGTACAGACAAACAGTGTGTTGACAGATGTGAACCCAAGGGAAGTGAATCCCACTAAAGAATGGAGATGGGTCGGAGCCCGACCGAGAGAGATCCAGGGGTGAAACTATTATCCAAACTTCATTGAGAAAAGAACTGATATGTAAATAGAGGAATATGATACGTGAAGGGTCAGCGCCCAGAAGAGAGGGACCAAATGATGAAACCATCACCCTACATGAACTGTGGCAAGCAATTGAGAAAGGTCAGCACCCATAAGCGGGGGACCTAGGATTGAATGAGAATCCTCACCCTAAGTGAAAGCAGGAAATTAACTTTCATTTGGTAAAGGAACTTTTGTTTTATTTATATTGAACACATCAGGTCCTTGAAGGCAAGAGACTTGGCCATCGACGATCCTGAGAGCTGCCATTGGAACTGTTGTCTCGTGCTGCAGGAGGCCGAGACTGCACTGTGCTCCAAGATCCCACCTTACCCGGTGCTCAAAACGTGGGGAAGAGAGACCCAGACTACTGCATCTTTACATATTATTTGAGGGGGTAGCTAGTTGCTACCTCCATTTTTTTTCAACAAAACATTTTATTGCATACATCAACAAAATCATTAGGCATACATACTGATAGAGTACAATACAATTGGAGGCCGACGTGTATTCTAGTAGGTGGAATTTGAGGATAATGCTGCTTGATTGATCGATGCTGGAGTGAGCCCAACAGAGTCTAAAGTGGGCACTCCCGGGCTGCCCCTGGGCCCCAGTGAGTTTGTCTCGCCCAAGCATATTTTGTATTTTGAGACATTTCCATTGGGCCAGTGATTTGGGGACCGTCCCTTCCATGAAATCACCCTATCCATCTGGTCATGGGGTGGGGGGGATGAGACAACCGTGGGAATTTCTCTGCATAGTCCAGGAAAGCGGCTGTGATATTTATGCATGTTCTCCAGGCGGATGGCTGTGATTCTTTCGGCGACTAGGATGTCCCAACGTTTCACCCACCACCTGAGGAGTGCCGGGCCTGCGGGGTGTTTCCACAGGCAAGCTATTATGATTTTGACCGCAGTGAGTAGTTGGGTGCTGTGATGCTGGAAATGCATCAGAGGGACAGGGCCTCTGAATCCTTGTCCTTCATTACCTTATCATGTATATTCTGACTTGTTTTCCACGCAGGAATTCATGTCGGATTCCTGGCGGTGCGACTCTGTATTTGGTTTGGTGAACAGACTCTTGGGATACCCTTATGGCACCCATGGGTGGGAGTATGACCCTGTACTAGTGTATGTTTTTGGGCCTCTGTGTGTGGCCCGCAGAGCAGAGTACGTGCTGGTGGCAGCTCCGTGCTGAATTGACAGGCACCCTGAGCGTCCTCCATTTTGGGATGCCCAGGCCCTGTCATTGGAATCAGTGGATTCCTGATATGAAACAAGATGACCCATGTGGCCTCTTGCTTTCTATCGCCTGTTACATTACTTTTCCCGAAGTCCCGGGAAGCCCTGACTCTGTCCCTTCCCCCTGACTGACTGTTGGGTGGAAGTTTCATATTGGGTGTTATGGGGAAGTCCAGGCCAGACTGGCTGGAGCCTTCCCAATAACGTTGTGTTGACGGTTCGCCCGTGGGGTGGGACCTGGGTAAATGGAGTGTGTGACAAATATGCATTCTGTGTTATGGGTGTCTAGTATCTGGTGTTTGACACAATGACCGAGACAGCCCTGCATGAAACTGGTATGAATGCAGTGTGTAGTGCTGAATGGCAGGGTGCTTGTCCGAATCCACATTCTGTGTTGTGAGTGTCGGAATGGAGAAGAATGGCCTGAATGCATGGTGTGCCTGATTGGCTGACTGCCTGAATGCCTTTCTGAGTGATTGGTTGCCTGAGTGTGACCCAGCAGAGTGAATGGGAGATCAACAGTATATCGTTCAGAAGCTGAAGTTGATACTTGATGCTTACTCTCGAAGCCGAGTCGGAAGAAGAAGGTGAACTGCTGTTCCCTTCCTTGCATTCTGAAAGCTGCTGTGCCTTCAAGAACTGATCCAAGAGAGGACCTGGCTAGGAGACCTCTTCCCGAGCTACGAGGCACCATCGTACACCAGCTGATCTTTCCCAAAGCTCCCTCGTAGACAGACCTACGAAAGGCTGCCGACCAGAGAAGGGGACCACCGGGGTGAACAAAGAGAAGCACTGGACAGCTGTCCACCGTTGACGACCGCTGTTGCCGACCGGAGCCGCTGTGCTCCCTTGCCTAAGAACATTTGATCCAAGGACTCCTTTGTTCATCCTCGATGACCGCTATCGTCCTGCCGGAGAAAGCCAAGGCCGTCGACAACCGAGGAGAATCCACTGGTGGTTTTCCCGCCACCCGAAGACATTAGAGACACAGACGAAGCTACTAAAGCCAGCCGTGGTCACATCCCATCTGCAGACGCCGACATCTCAACGCCCTTGCTGGGCATAGTACTTCACCAACTCTTTGAGGCAACGGACATTCGTCCCCGAGGTGCACCGCATGCCTCTTCTTCACAGGACATTCACAAGCTTTCGTCAACGAGCACCGCGAAAATCGAAGCTGCTTCCTAGAGGTCCACTTTTCACCTTTTTTTTTCATCTTAGACGTTCCACGACCCGTGGCTCCTGCTTGAAAGGGAGCGCACTCAAGAAGGGCCTGTTGATTCCGCGATGAAGAACTATACAACACAAGGTACATTTGGGTTGCAGAACTGTAGAAGAAGATAGGACTCAAATAGACAATATATGGACTGGGCTTGTAGTGCATCTTCATTTACAGGTTGCCCAGGTGGGAGGATCCTCATATGGAACTGTGTCTAGGTAACGGGGCCAGTATTCTGCCAATTGTCTAACCAACTTATCTTCCTCCTAAGTCTATGGTTGATATCGTTTTGCTGTGTTGATTCATATGCTATTTGAACTGAGTACAGTTGATGCATTTTAATGGAATCAGAGTAATAGTGGTACCTAGAACTGTATATATTTACCATTTTAGAATTGTCGGAGCACAAAGTGTATTATCGTGATTGTGTATATAACCTTGAACCTTATTTATTTAAAGAGCTGTGTTTTAACTAACATAATGTGTGGACATTCCTTTGTGGGTGCTTGGGGACTACACTGTACTTAAGAACCAGACCGAATCACCTCCTGAGAAGCTAGGCCTTGATTGCTTGTCCATTGCTACCAACAATAGAGAATCTTGGCTGGGGTCCTCTGTGCCTCTCCTCTACCATATAGAGAGCAGGAGTACAGACACCCCCCTCCGGTCCTTCACAGGTGCATAGGCTAGATATGTGCCCAGAAAGTTGGAAAGCTGCTTCTCCAGTATCCCCCAGTAGCAGGATTTGTTCCATCACATCCCGCCAGAATTGCATCACTTTTGGGCAGGACAACAATAGGTGGAATATGGAGCCAGTGGATGAGCATCCTCTCTAGCAATGGGGTGGAATTATCGGGTTGTTTTTGTTTAGTAGTTCGGGATTCAAATACCACCTATAACAAACTTTCAGCCCCCCCTTCCTTGTTAATAACACATTTCGAGCTTTTATACATTTGGGTCCAAGTGCGATCCCAGTCTTCTGGTTCTAATGTTCTCCCCAAATCCCTTTCCCAGCTAAGCATGTATTTGTCTTTCCTATTTGGATCACTTCTATCTATTAGCCGGTATAGGGTTGATACTTTACCTCTGGTGGTAGTTGTTGATAAACAGCGCTCCAGAGCTGTAAATTCCCTACCTCACTTAGTCCTCACAGTGCTATAAGAAAGCCAGTGCCTGAGTTGGGTGTAGTGGAATCTTTCGTCCTCCGGCACCCCACATTTTTCTTTACACTCTTCAAACGTTGAGGGCATCCCTCTGACCAGGAAATCTGACACCTGTGATAGTCCCCCCTCTCTCCATCTGGCAAAACCTAGTGGGTGCAGGCCAGGGGTGAATTCGGGGTTGGTCCATTTTGGGGTTAGGGGCCTGAGATTGCACTTGCAGCCACATTTACGAGCTGCTTTTTACCAGCATTTTACCATGTTTTTAGTAGATGACAGTAGGTCTGTGTTTGGCGTAGTCCGAGGGGCCGCAATATGTGGTAGGGTTGCTACTGGGCATGGGCTCCATGTTTCCTCTAATTTGTTCATCACGGCGGGTTAGTGGTCGCTTGCCACGTGAAGGCGTGGGAGAGTTGTGCAGCCCAGCAATATCTCGCTACATCCGGGACCCCTCGCCCCCCCATGTTAGTACCCCGCAGCATGATACGTTTCGCTATGCATGGTCTCTTCCCCCTCAAAAAATGTTAATGTTTTTTTTACAGTTTTTGGAGGTCCCCCTCTGGGATGTGGACGGGCAGGGCAGTACAGTGATAAACCAGCCTTGGGACAGTGTTCATTTTCACTGCTGCTAGTCTCCCCAGCCAAGAGATTGCCTGTTTGCGTCAGCACTTTAGATCTTTGTGCAACTCCCTGAAAAATTGCGGGAAGTTAGAACGGAATATGTGTTCCAACTTGTTTGGGATTTGCACCCCCAGATAGCTTAAGCAAGACTTAGACCACAGAATTGGTTGTTTGTTTGCCAGGGCCTCCCTGTGTTTATGTGGGATGTTAATTGCCAGGGCTGTGGACTTAAAGAGAAAGACCCTAAAGCCTGATGCGTTACCAAATGCCTCCATTTCTTGCCACAAGACCTCCATCGAGCTGTCCGCCTGAGTTAAGGTGAGGAGGACGTCGTCCGTATAAATAGTGGCTTTATATGTGCTTTCACCAACTGTGAGACCCTGTATATGTCTATTTTCTCGGATCTTGATTGCAAATGGCTCCATGAAGAGTGTGAAAATTAGTGGGGACAAAGGGCAGCCCTGGCGAGTGCCTCTGGAAATTGTGAGTTTGGTGGATCTTGTGCCGTTTATACTTAGAATTGTGGTGGGGTGCTGGTAATTCGACATGGAGAAGGCCTTGTAAAACCGGGCTGTAAGCCGTTGGGCCCTGGAGCCCAATTTCCTGAGATTTTATTGCCTCTGTCATTTCCTCTGTTGTGATCTGACCCTCTAGGGCGTTCAGTTGAGTGGGGAGGAAGGCCTTCTGAATCGAGTTCAGGTAGCTTGTTCAAAGCCGTTATCTGCGTCATCGGGTATGGATCCGTCTGCGCCGATGCCCGACTGCTCATATGCACCCCAGTCACGAACTGAGTTTTTCAGCACAATGGCAACAGTTTTTGGTGAAAATGATGACCACCTGTCATTTGGCCTCGAGCACACATATTCCGGCTCTGGAGGCAAGGATTTGTTCATGGCTAATTTATTTGCCTAGGCAGAGGGGCTGCAGGATGCAAGTGGCCTGGACATTTCTCCTGATGTAGAGACCCAACAAGCCCACCCTTATGATCATGCAAGTGCCAAATATCGTTCCACAGTTGACAGGGTAGTGGATGCCCTAGTTTGGAGTGCCGCAGCCAACCTCTGTCAGGATATTTTCTGACTGACATTCTGGATGAGGGAGCCCCCATAAAAAGGGCAATGCCTTTCAGTGTAGCCATTGCTGATCCCATTGCCGCCATGTGGAAGAGACCTTGTGCCACCTCCTCCTGTGAATTTCTATTTCACAAAATAATATAGGCCGACAAGGGGAGTTCCAGTTTACCTCTACACTCATCCTACGCCCGAGGGGCTGGTAGTCCAGGCGGCCACGGTCAATACTAGGCCGTCCACATCAACTTCCATTCTCCCTACTGATAGGGAAGGTAAGACATATAGCTTTGGGCTGTGGAAAGCTATTGGAGAAGCTTCTCAATAAATTCCCAAAGCCAATATACCAGAAGGTTTTTTATGGATTGTTGATGATGTACAAGAGGTGGCGCGGCAGTCCTTGCAGAGGTGCCTGGACATCACTGACTGTGTCAAGAGATCAATGGGGTCAGCTACTTTTTTCAGGTGACGGGCGTACCTCCACAATTCAAGTTTCTCTCCAAACGTCCAGAATAAATTCTTGGACGTCACCTTTGATGGCGAGAATCTGTTTGGCCCAAAGGCTGATGAGTGCTTGGAAATGTTTAAGGACTCAAAGCTCTCTATAAATCCACTGGGGCTTGCTGTACAACAGCTGGCTAAACCTGTGTTTAGTTTTGCTTCTAGAGGACTCCGGTGCAAGCGTTATGTCCCCTTTGGCAGGAATGCGCAGCTCCTGTAGCCCAGGCAAGGACAGAGGCATTTCCCATGCTCCGGAAGGTGCAGGTGAGCTTTCAAGGGCAGCAGATGGTGGCATCAGCGGCTGGGGTGGCACCGCCCTCAAAGCTGCTTTTTCTCCCCCCATGTTTCGCCGGTTGGAGTACGAATAGGCGAGTACTGGCCCCAATGCCTGGAGATTACCTCCGATGCCTGGGCTCCTCAGCTCTGCCAATTGGGTCACTGTCTACCTTTCCTAAAGAGGCCTCCAGACAGACTACCCCCACCTCCTCAACAACTGAACAGGTGCTCCAGGAAGAACTGCAAGCCATGCTTTTGAAAGGTGCTGTGGAAGAGGCACCTCCCGATCAGAGAAGATCGGGCTGGTATTCCCAACGTTTCCTGGTACCCAAGAAAGGGGGAGGATTTTTTCCTAGGTACAGAGGTTCGGTGTAACTAAGACAAATAGATTTGTGCACTGTCCCTCTTCGTAGTCACGACTTGCCACTTCAGTTCTCTAAGGCTGGAGTTGGACACCCTTGCTCTAGAGCATTGGATATGATTGTAGGGAAGTGGCGTACGTGATACTACTTGTATTGAATTCACTGGAAGCGGGAAGACAACTGTTTAGTTTCACAGACAAGAGTTTGTAGAAAACATTCTGAAGAGTGATTAATCTTGTTTAATCATAAAACAATTAAAGTGCCAAGTGAAACCTTCAAGAAGGAAAGGAATTTGGTGTTTTAAGCAAAAGGCATTGGACTTGTTGGGAGAGTAACAATGATTAGTGTAAGACAGCTGACACCCTGCGGTGGGATGAGTTGAGCCACGGAAGAGCATTCTGGGGAGGGCGAGCAAACAATCGTCCGCGTTTGTACTTTCCAGAGCGTATCTTCCTCTCGCGTAACATTTCCATTCATTGCATGAATGTTTGACAGTGTATATGCTTTCTGAGTAACAAATGCACAACATGCCATAGAGCGCGGTGTCAACTCAGTTGTGTATTGGTTTGCATTTAAAAAAAAATCTTATATATGATGAAACAATTCACAATACCCACTCTTATACTGGGGATTGATATTTTATGTTGATATGGTGCCTACAGATGCTGAACCAACAGTTATGGGAGTGTTCCAACACAGAATCTGCCAGCAGAATGTTTAGGGGCAAGGAAGTGGAAGAGGTTCCAATCTGAGAGATAGTTACAGAAGGCAACGGGTAGAGTTGGGTGGGGCAAGTGCATAGGGTCCCATTTACCTGTGTACTTTGTATGAACCTTACCTGCATTAAAGGAATTCCTTTGGACATCTGTCTGGACCCACTTTGTATTACCCACATTTTTAGTTTGGGCTATTTTGCATTCGAGTACAGATAGGGAGAAAAGGCTAAAGAGGAGGGGCACATAGGTTTGCATTGGAGTACAGGCAGGGAGAATTGGCATATGAGGAGAGATACAAAGCTTGAAGGTGTTTGATTATTTGTTCACCCATTGACTGTTTATGGCCATGCTAATCCCTATGCCCCGTTCCCACCCACCTCCTGCCTCTCACCGCCCAAAACACCTCCTCATGGGAACTCTTTGAGCTCACTTTAATGAAGCCTTACCATCAAACTTTGCACTCTGAAGTTCCTGTCAGTGTTTTTTCAAAGCAGTCTTCCAAGAGTTAATGACTTAAGTGAAGCTATAAATCCATAGCTGGTGTTTAAAAATGTCTTAACCAGTTATGCGTTCACCCCCCCCCCCCCGATTTATAAGCACTAGGCGTGTCCTTCACTGAAGTCCTTTTCAAAACAAGCATTGACAAAAGCCACTAGTTTTGGCTTGTGTATAAGTGTTCGGCATTTGCCACTCACTACTATTGGATGCCCAAGTACTCGCCCCATTTTGCACCTGCAACCATCAATGGCCAGTTAATACCACTACGGCAGCGCCTGTCAAGTGCCTTTCCCATGCCTATACAGAAGCCCAAACTGTTGGCTTTGCCAATGCTTGTTTCTTATATATTTGATTCTGTTTGTTTTGTCCCTGATAAATGTCCAAACTTTTGTACACCCTCATAAACCGGGTCACAATTTGTTCTGATGTTTGTGCTGTTGCACAGGCACCCTTCGTGGGAATGCCTCCACAATCTGTAAATGTTTTACTCGTACGTCATTTCTGATCGAAATTGACATTCCTGTTAGTCAAATAAATTGAAATACAAATCTATTGCCGTAAACTCAAGCTGAATTCGCCATGTTCTGTTCGCCTCATGCTGCTGCGGCTCAAGTCCTTTTTAAGTAGCACTCAAAATGTAGCGCGAAAAATATGGAAATGCCACACATAAGTGCGTTTAAAACATTAAAATGGCACACATGCACACAATGAAAACTTGGCAGCTCTGGATATCCGCCAAAGAACCATGTGTCGTGATGTACAGAGAAAAATAGGTTTTCATCAAACAGACCTCTAGTTATTGCTTACATGAAACACGGCTTTCAGACGCACGCTCACGGCCCGTCTTTAGAGTGGTGCTTTATCGTAGTTACAGATCTCCGCCGTAAATCTCGACGTGTTATAAAGCTAAATGTGGCTCGAAAATAAATACAACTGACAGATGAGGTGCACGCTGATGGAGTGGAGGAGGCTTGACCTCCACGCTTTCTGGGCGCCATAAAGCATGGCCCCATGTCCCAGAGTGCGCTGCATCATCCATCCATCACACCAAAGCAATTACTTTAATGCTGGGGGCACACTTTAATTGCCGGCCCCTGAATCCGGTCGGAGCTACAGTGAACAAAAAACACCTAGACATATACATAACCTGCTTTTTCCAGGTGACATGCCTAAACCCATCAATATTTTACAAATTTAACAAAAAAGTACAAAAAGACACTAATGATGTTCCCCGTTGACACGAAGTAATATAGGTGCCTGAAAATAAAAGCGCTCTTTGTCTCGTTGACCGAAGGGATTAAAAGCGGGCAGGTTGTGTTTCAGACATCTATTTATTATAAGCCCATGGACTGGTGAAAGAAATGTGAGATTTAACCGAATTGGACCCATGTTATCAAAAATAAAGTGAATGATCTCCATCATTATTAAAACTAGTGGCCACATGAAGATTTCAATAACTGTACTGAAGGGAATGGATTTTATTTGTGGTTTTATGAATGAGGGGCGCACGGCAGATGTGATGGTGAGGCTGCTTGCAAGGCTGGTGGGTGGGGAGGCGCCGTTTCCTAACGCCGGGGAACAGGAGCCATGGGGGAGACATGGCAGCTAGTTCTCTCCTAGTTTACACATGGGGGGCAGGTAGGCGCTTCCGGCTAACGCTCTGGTCGGCTCATACTGCTGCCGCCAAATAGGGCCTTAGTGTACTTACAAGATGGTCTCCTGTGAGCTGTCACAAAACAGGTAATCAGAAAGATAATTCCAAGTTCACACGTGGCTTTTGGAAAATAATTGTTCCCTTTGATGCTAATAATGTTATTAATAGGTAAATACATTAAGCACATAGTACATTAATACAAATAATAACCCCTTGCTCACTCTGCTCAGAGAGGCTCAGCTTCACCTCACTAATGAGGCCCAACAAAGCTGAAATGTGTCTGGGGTTGCTGTTGGTACTCTTGTTCAAAGGAGGTTTGCCTGGCATTTCGGTGCTGGACTGCCCGTGTGGGCGGGACAAAGACTGATATGCAAATGGCTATTCCTCCTTTGTGACAAGTACAGTGAGAAAAAGCAATGGCTGCGGACTCTCACAGTGGGAGAGAAAACCACAGAACAGGTTATCATGCCATATTCTTTTTCGAGAGAGGCACCTGCTACCTTTTTTAAATATTAAAAAATGTTGCTGCTGTTCGGGACACATTTTGTTATATACAGTACTGGAAATAAATAACTACGTGACCGGCTGCCAGATACTTACCATGCTTTAGTACCCGGCGAGGGTCAATCAAAATGCAACATGCATTCCGATTGGCCCTCGCCGGGGCATTACCCGGCCAGGAATCCCTTGCATTCTGTACGTGCCTTTAGTTTCCGGCCCCACTTTCCTTTTATCGGGACCGGAGGCGCTGGGAACAGAGTGTTCCCAGCGCGTCCGCTCCCGATGACTGCCATGTAAAGGGAAAACGGACTACGTTTTCTCTTTCCCGGCAGCCATTTTTTTGACATTTTTTTTTTTTCTGTTCCGAAATGTTTCGGAACAGAAAAAAAAGCAATTAGTACCCCGTTCTAACGGGCTGGAGTACTAATGGCTATGGCTACGCTCGGGCCTATAACTGCAGCCCCGGGGGGCATTACCTGGGGCGATATGGGCCCACCGTCTCGTGGCTTATTGCCACAGTGAGGAATGCACGAACTTAATCCAATATGGCCGCCACCATGGAAGAGCCCAATGCTCAAAGAGTTATGAGATGGGCAGGAATGGGTGGGATTAGCCATAGGGATTAGCATGGCTAGGAGCAGGAAATGGGAGGGATCAAATACCAAACCACACCTAATGCACTATGTGTCCCTCCTCAAATGTTATTCTTGTGTACCCCTTACCAGAAGCTCACTTGCATATGTACACATGATTCAGTATTGGAATGCAATAGTTTGGGCTATTCATAGCTGAAACTAAAAGGTGACTTATAAATGTTACATTAACCTAAGGAGGAAACGCTTCAAACTGAAGAGGAATACTGTTTGAATATACAAAATTACGTTATTAGGCATTACTGGAGTCAGCAGTGGGTTCAGGTAGAGAAGATGGGCATGGGACAAGGGACACTCCTCCTTTACCAAGTAAGTGAAGTTTAGGCAGAGTCTCAAAAGAGAGCTACAGTTGGGCTAGCTGTGATTGGAATGGGCAGCAGGTTCCAGTGGAACTGGATGAGTGGGGATAAAGAGCGGAAGTGAGAGGAATCACGGGGGGATTGGGACAGAGATGTTTAGTGCAGAGGAGGATTGAAGAAAACCAGGAGGTGAGTAGACAGATACAATCACACATGTTCTGAGGAGCAAGACTATTGATAGCTTTGTAGACTAGGATGAGGAACTTGAAAAGAGAGTGGTTGTACATGGAGCGCCAACCAAAATGTTTGTCGGTAGGTAAAAGTGGGGGAGGATCTGAGTAGCTTGTAGGGAGTGTGGGTAGGAAAGTTGAGGACCTTTTCTAGTGGATATAAGGAGGAGGAGTAAAGAAGACGGCCAAGGAGAGTAGTCTTGAACAGTAGTCAAGTTTGCTGAGCACAAGTGTGGAGATGAGAGTTTTTCTAGAGTGGCTAGTTAAAAAACAAGGACTTTTCTAAATGTTGTGGAGGTTAATACAAGCAACAGAGGTAGTGGTAGTGATGAATTGTTGCAGTCAAAGAGGACCCCAAGATTTCAAGCCTTGGGTGAAGGGAGCAAGAACGACAGATGCGATGGAGATAGGAGAGGAAGGTTAGGGATGGCATTGCAAGCTAGGAGAAACATGACTTCCATTTTTGAAGGGTTCAGCACGAGGCAGCAGAGAGCCTGACTGTGATGAATTGCAGTGAGACAGTTTGTAATTCGTGCCGAGATGGCTTGGGTAAAGGAGCAAAAGGAGAACAATATTTTAGTGACATGAGTAAAAAGGTGGGAGGTATAGAAGGCAAAGAGCAGAGACCCAAGGACTGGCCCTTGGGGCATGCCGACAGGGAGACTGATGGGGTCAGAGATTTGCGTGGTTATTTTAAAGGATTGACCTTCCAGGTAGGAGACAATTCAGGCAACAGCAGATTTGTGAAACCCAAGGTACAGAAGTGTGTGGAGGAGAGACGAGTTGTCAACAAGGACGGAAAGAATGAGATTAGAAGAGAGTTTGGAGTGGTGAGCATCAGAGAGAAAGTGAGAGACATGCATGAGTGCAGTCTCAGTGGAGTGCTTACTATGGAAACTAGATTAAAGTGGATCTCCAAGGCCATTATCCTCAAGGTACTTAGTGATCCAGTCGAAAACCACCTGCTCAAGGACGTTGAAAAAATGGGGAAGGAGAAAAACTGGGCGATAGTTTGATGGGATGTTTGGGGTCAGCAAAGGAGTTTGTCAATATGGGTAAGATTTGAAGGAGGCAGATACATTTTTAGTGGAGAGAGGTTAAAGGGCTCAGTGAGATAAGGGCAAGTGATGGACATTAAGTCGTTGACCATTTGCGGGGGCAAAAGGGTCAATAGGAGCGCAAGATCGATCAGCACTGGGAGGGATGGGTGCTTATTCTATAGGCGAGGTGGGGAGAAGTAGTTGAGAGTAGAAGAGGTGGCTGAAAGTTAGGTTGGGGAGGGTGAGAGAGGAGGGCTGGGAGAGTGGCACGAATCCTAGCGCTTTTAGAGGAAAAGTGGTGAGCAAGGACATTAGCGGAAAGGGAGGAGGGATGGTTATTGGCTTGGAAATTGTGAGCACTGATTGGAGGGTAGATGAAGATGTGTAGGGATGATTGCGAAGGGAGGACATGGATTTGGCAGAGTCCAGTGCAGAGGTTAGGGCAGCAAGTAAATATTTGTAGACTAGGAGTAGGGAAGGTGCCTGTAATTTGTCCCAAGGTCACGGGGCATGGTTGTTTCCAGTGTCTCAATTTCAGAGGTGATCCAAGGATGATGATGTGTGAAGGAAGGTGTGAATGTGCAAGCAGAATAGTATTGGGCAAATCGATCCATAAGTGCAGCGTTAAAGTCGCAGAAAACGCGGTCAATGGAAGAGGCATGAATAGGGGAATGTCGGGGATGCATGGGTAGCTCCCTAAACAGACCCTTAAAATGAAAATGAGAAAAGGCTGCCTAAAGTTTCCTGTAAAAGGGTGACTTTCCTCCTGAAAGCGCGGATTCCGTGATAAGTCAATACACACAGTAAGCAGACGGCTCAGACAAAAAGGCAGGAGGATTCGAATGGCACACGACTGGCTCCCAGAATGCAAGGAAAAAAACAGACAATAAATTGTGTGTCAAATAAAATGATGAGGAACATAAACAAATAGCTCCCTCCTAACCCCCTTCTCCTACCTGGATATCGAGATAGAAGTACTGATGAACATACGTGTATAGGACGAAAAAAGGAATAATTTCACAAGGGATCTGACCCGGGCATCACGAGGTCATAAAGCTTAACAGGTTAGGGAAAAAAGAAAGTGAAATCCAAAGGTTAGGACGGCTTGTCAGTTCCAATTTCAAGCAGAAAAGTCTCGAAGTTCACAAATTCCCCAAAAAGGTGAAATCTTCCCAAGTGCAGTCCAGTTCAAAAAGGAAAAAGATTAAAAAAAAAGAAAACCAAGTGATGCAGCCCAACTAATGCACACTGTACTCTCATAGCAGATGCAGAGAATGCAGGATTGCAATGCCAGAAAATCCAGAAAAAGTCGCTCGTACCAAAAAAGAAAAATCCAATAGCAGGTGTCAGGAGAATGCCGAGGCACAAGGCCGAAAATCCTGAAAATGTCAGGAAAATGTTACACGCACCAACAACTTACCTTGAGGAGCATCAAGCCCAGTGTTTTCAAGGTTTGCTGCGGGCTACCTGATCCGGTGTGTATGATGTCATTGCATACGTTCTGAACGTCCTGACTTCACCACGCATGTCTCGCCTGGTCCAGGGGGCTCTGGGACATGTAGTATGGAAATGGCGGTGGTGCTCATGAAGACGCCAAGGTACCCGCTAGCCCATTAACCGCTCCATCGCCCGCTAACACGCTCCATGCTCAGACAGCGTGAATCCTGACAGGGTAAAATGCATGAGAGGGATCCTCACATCACCAAGAAAGCCCAAAATACCTTTCCTCTTAGTCATTGAAGAGGGGAGATGAGGAGTGGAGGGACAGAGATTACGAAGTGAACAATGGAGGGATCAGATGCAGAGCGCAAGGGAGAGTGAATTAGATAGCAAGTCAAGACCAAGAGAGTTCTCATCGGAGTGGGTATGCTGGTTGTGAAGGGAGTGGTCAGAAGTAGGATGTTAAGTTGAAGTCCAGTGGCTGCAGAGGGCTTGTGGAGGTTAAAGTCCCCCATCATGACAATGTGTATTTTTATGGAAAATGACAAAAGGAGAAGGGGTTAGATCAGGCAAGACGGAGTTGAGAGTACCAAGGGTCAATAGAGAGTGAGAACAGTGAGGGGAGTAGGAGGGAGGAGTTCAATACTGGCATTGTCAAAAGAGGAGTGTTGATGTCAGATGTGCAAAGAGGGGCAGTGCTGAGGGCCTTAATGATAAGGAACCCCACACTCCCACCCTTCCCAACAGGCGAGGGAGAATGGGAAAAGGTAGTAGAATCAGCGTGGAGAGCAGCTTGTGTAGCAGAGACATGAGGGGAGATCCAGGTTTCTCTGATAGCAAGAAGTGAAAGTTGAGGCTGATGAGAGTCCGATATATATGAGAAGGGGGATCCCCATGTTGCAGATAAGGACCATGAAAGAACACCTGGGAAAAGGAAATGTTACTAATGAACAACAGGTATATTGAGCATAAGAATTGTATGAAGGCATTCCTGTACTACTGCTCGGAGACCTCCTCTGTGTGTTATTTCCCATGGCTTGCTAGAACAGGATACAGTGCATTTTTATTCTTTAGTGCCCCACATATACTAACTGTCGGGCAATTGGCAGTTCTGGGGTAAGGGAACACAACCCCCTAACCTTGTGCCCCTCAATCAGCTCACAATCCTCAAAACGCTATTCTATAGTGGCAGAAATAAGCCATATTTTGTACCCCAGCAAATGAGGGGCACATGCGGCTAAGGTCTACCCAGTTAGTGTCCAGTCTATGTCAGGTGACCATGCCTGACTGATGCATTTTCCTGCAACCAATCATTGAGCATAGGACTGAAGGAATAGGCTACCAGGAAGAACATGGCACACCAATTACATAGAAAAGCCCCGCTGAAGCATTCGAGTTGCAAGATCAAGACGCGCCAGTCAGTGGACATGTTTTAACGCTGACTGACGAGAGATTTCCTTAGACTGAAAGTGGAGTCGTGTATGTAGTGTCAAACTTGCCACTTTACACCCACTGGAAAAAGCATCCTCCTAGATTGATGCACATTCCGGACGGCGTCAGTTCTTTTATTCAGCTTTTGTTCGGGGATGGTTGGTGAGCGCAGAAGTGCATTCTTGCTTAAGTAGCATTTCTGTTTGAACCTCTTGAATGCACAAGAATAGAGCGCGGCCGAGATAAAAAGCGAAGCCAGGCACACAAAGAAACCTTTGACACTGAAGTAAGCCTCAGAGGGAGAGAGAACGGATGTCTTTCTTTTACTTTCAATTTAATGCAGCTCTTTAATCTACATTATAATTTTGGAGTTCCATTGTACTTTACCAATGTTGTCAGGTTGGTGAGGGACAGAAGAGAGTCTTACTACACAATGTCAGCCTAGACATTTTGAGCAAATAGTCACTGTATGAGAACATTAAGTGCGTGGGATGGACAATAAACTTAGGAAAAAAGAACCTTGTTAAAAGCTATGCATTGATTTTCTTTCTTTTATCTTTCTTTCTTATCTTTCTTTCTTTTATCTATTGTAAAAATTACCAAACGGCTCGGATTGCACTTTTGGAAATGTAAAATGCTTCTGAAATTTTGTATCAAGTAGTTGATAAGTAACTTTTGAACTAGAGGCCTGACGTCTGTAGGGAGCAGAGCACGAGCAGCCAAGAACAGTGATGTAGCCAGAATTGTATTGCTGGGTGTGCTTGCAATACACAAGGCACCACAACACTTTGGATGTAGACAGTCGCACTTTTACACATACAAATGATCAGAAACCAAGACGGGGACCACACATGTTTTACATCCACTATAATTGGTTACCATAACCTTCACCCTAGCAGCCCTCCTGACCCGCCAGCTGCTGGTTGGCCTACTAGCTGTGCTCCCCCCCCCACCATCCATGCAACCATTAATTTGTATCGAGATCTGTTGCAAGGCTGTAGGACCCGATATGGCGTGAGAAGCGTGTGTACGCTGTTACTTGTTGGAAGATTTGTTGGACGCTTTGTACAGGGGCCGTTTTCCACACCCACAAGTTTTAGTTCTGCATGTTGGGTGCAGCGACATGTCACTTTAGAGTAGGCAGCGAGTTAGGGAATTTATGTTGAGCGAGTTTTCGTTCTTGTCGCATCTCTTTGGGGAGTGTGGTCTGAGATGATCTTGAGGAAGGGTTGGGGAAAAGGGGTGAACCTCACAGCTATGACCAAGTCAGTAAAGAAGATGAGCATGAAGTTGGCAAAGTTCAGATGCTCTCCTATGCTACACAGCTTTAGTCATGGCTTATTAAGACTCTCCTCCCCTGAGATTTTCCTCATGGATGGTGTCCATCTGTCAGGCAAAGGTTTAGATTTTTTCATTCACAATTGCCTGTACCCTAGCATTGGCGGGAGGGCTGTCGGACAGTAGCACAATCAGCCCTGTGGCACTGTTGACAGGGACCTACACAATGGATCATGAAAATGTTCGGACCATGACAAAAATGTTGAGCTAAGATGAACTATGATTATGCTACCCCGGTTGTTGGTTGAGGGGTCAACTCGTATGCAATAGGTCAAATCGGTGTGGACGGTCGGGTTGGCTCCTTGGGTGGAAATGTAGCCCAGGCTTGGGCGGTGGAGTGTCCGGCTGGACATTGGATTCTGTAAGTAACCCTGGGACAGCTTGTAGGCCAAACCTTCACCTGGCGGGTCAGAAGAGCTGCTAGGGTCAAGATCAAGGTCCTGGTAACCGATTATGGTTGAGGTAAAAGACACGTGAGGTCTCTGCCAGTATTTGTGAGAATTTTCTGTAATAAAATGCGGCCTGTTTAAATCACAAAAAGTGGTGTAGTATCTTTTTGTATAATACAACATGCGTTTCGTGTAGACATGGGCTTACGAGTGCAACCAGAGGGAGGAGCCGCCAGGCCCCTACTGAGCGGTGCCATTAGAATCTGCAACTCGGCCCCCTTTTATGAGGTGATCCACCAGATGCAGGTATGGGAGATAACCCTCACCTTCTGTTGCTGCGCCCCCTCGCCTTGCACCTCCCAGAAGTTCCTTGCCAGAAACCAAGGCCCTGCCATATGCATTTGTGCTTAGAGCATGGGGTTTCCATGCAGTAAGTGAGACATTGTTATGTAATTGGATTGTTCATTCTTTGCATTCCCCCACAACAAGGCATCCTTTCAGATGTTATAGGCAAATTATTATGGATTGCCTCATTCCGTAGATTCCTCATCCTGATAGATCTCTTCCAGCACAAGCTGTTCCCGGAAACGTTTAGCCGGTGTCATAGTGTACCATGGCACTGATCTCCTTTGACAATCTGTTTCTTTGACACCGTAAATGACGTTAATGCCCTATAAATAGAGCACACTCCAACCCATGAGCTTAGTTTCTTTTTTCTGCACACAGACTTCTCGGGAACACACAGTAATAATTTTTGACTGGGGCATTAAACCCACTCCAGTTTTTCAGAGAAGGATATGGCGAAGGATAGGGGGTCCCTCCCTATCCTCCTAAAAAGGACGATAGAAAAAAGGCTATAAATGAATCCCATTTCGCCTGTGGTGGACTGGGAACCAAAAGAGGCCCTGGAAATCATTTCCAAAGGGCCCCATACCAGCAAGCCCAACCCTTTTCCTATGATACAATTTGGAAATGAAATAGGTTAACACATAAAAGAGGACCAAGGTGTAGAAGCTTACTGGGAAATCTCCAGAGTTCCCTATAGGCCATTCCCCCCCATGCATTTCGCCAGTGGATCTCACCATTCCTCCTTTTCTTGCATGAAGAGGAGGACGAAGCACCGATCTTGGAGGGATGAGAGGTAGGACTCTTCGACTCTCACTGCGGTGAGGCTTTCTACATGTGCATCGAGGAGTGGTGAGCTACTACGTCAAATGCTTTGATACAATTGGTACAAGTGGATAGTGCCTCCCTTGCATCAAATAAACTTCAGATTTACCTCTATTAGATTCTCTTTTGGGGAAAGAGCCTGCACTGATGGAAACACTGGATTTCCTCCTAGAGAAGGAGTAGTGTATCTGGTTTATTTTTCAAAAATGGGGCCTGGTTGGTACTATAAGAACCTTCTGACTCAAAAGAAAAGGGTAGGATTGTGCCCAATCCTGGACCTCGGAGACTTGAACAGGTTCCTGAGTAAGGACACGTTCTGGATGTTGACGCTGAAGGAAATAGTCCATGCTGTGCAAAGCCAGGACTGGTTGGTGTCACTGGACCTCCATGACGTTTATTTTCATGGACCATTCTATCAAAAGTACAGGACGTTCCTGAAATACTTGACCGGCAGCACTCACAAATAGTGCAAGGTGATCCCTTTCAAGTTATCCTCCACCCCCAAGGTGTTTACAACTTGTCTTAGAAGAAAGGAGAAGATCGATGTGTTTCCCTACCTGGGCAACTTGCTCTTCCCTGAGTAGTTTGCTGTAGCAAGTGTTGTCACATCAGGGACACCTGCCGGCTGCTCCACAGTACATTCTTTTCTAATGGATTGTGTCTTCCCACTGATTCCTCATCTTAAATATATTCCTGTGATAGGAGCAAACTTGGGCAATGTCTTCGCCACCAGGGGGCGCCCTGCAGCTTCTGCGCCTAGGTTCTTCGACACTCCTCGGCATCATGGTTCGACTTGACGTCGACATCTGTATAAGTAGCCAGTACTACGCCCTGTGACCTCAGTTTCTGTTTTCCGCTTACTGAGCATGCTCATCGGAATATTTCACACCTCAGAAACATTTTCTGATGTACTTGAATTTTACTTTTCTTTGAGGATTTCCACCCCTAAATCTTCCAGTTTGAAGTGTTGGAGGACTTCGTGAAAATGCTGCTGACTGATCCTCACAAAATGTATGGTGTTTCATCTCTCGTCACGATACAATAAAATAGAAAAGTTATTAAGATAACAAAAAAACACATTTTCGGCATAGTACCCATTCATTTTCCCATATTTTTCTCAGACCGTTGGACGGAATTGGACCAGGTACGAAACAACTTGGGCACAAAGCACTGGCTCGAGTTCTTGGGGGTGGGGGCATTTGGGGTTATTGCATCCAGTACTTTTAAAAATATTTGATGGAGGGGTGCCCCCTTCTCCCAAAGTTAGAGATATCTCCCATGATGCTCTGCAGCAGAGGGGCTTTTCAGAAATGAAAAATCCACCATCTTTTTTTCCGATGCAAGAGATTTTTGCAAATATTTGGAATAATATTCGAGGTTATCCGAAAACAAAAAAATGAAAAATGCCATTTGGAGGAGGAAAACAAATGAAATGGCATTAGGCTAGAGACGAGGAGGGGGAAAGAGGCAAAATGTGAAATTGGGCAGTTGTGGGTGTGGTTGGGGACCATGTTTGGAACTCAAACGTTTGCATTTTCAAGGTTATTTTTTCATACTTTAGGTTATTTCCATACCCAAGGTAATTTTTTCATATTGAATTTTATTTTTGAAAGTGTGCCACATGTAAAATAACCGCATATATTTTTGAAATATTCAGGGTTATTTGTAGTTGAATTGTGCGATAACCTTGGTTATGGGAAAACACTTTTTAAAAAAGAGAGAATTAAAAAAATGAGATTTACACAAAAAAAGTGCAATTTTACAGTGGGGTAACCTATTAGGGCAACATGTTAGGGGCTGCGATATGGCCCACTGTGGCCATCTAGTCGGTCCAAAAGAAACATATTGGGGGAACATGTACAGTGGACACGGCCAGAGAGGGCACATCAACGGGAGAGCACCGAGTTAAGCCGGTCATAACTGCCCATATCCGCTGAATTTCAAGGGTTTTGCTGTGTTAAATCTGCACTTCTTAACTGCTCCTCAACTGAGGTTTCTTCTGTGAAATATCTATATAAAGAGAGAAAAAATTGAAACCCCCCTCCCAAAAAGTCCCACCGATGCAAAATTGGGAGGAATTTTGATGAAAAATGTTGGCGGTTTTTAAAAGATCATCCCCCTCTCTGTTAGGTTCTTAATTCAGCACGGAATCTAATCCGCGCTGCCAGCCGCTTGGCGGGGGAATCGCGCTGCCAGCTGCTTGACCCTTCCTGGCAACCTACTGCAACCAGTGACATCAGCGTCATTGAAAGGAAAGGACTGCTGGATAGATCCTTTCCTTCCTAATGAGTAATGTGTAGTACGCGGCCACGCTAAGAGGTACTTTCTCTAATTGCACACTCTGGTACTGCATTATGGAAATGGAGACCCAGCTTCCTTCTGTTTTGAAGAGGGAGCTCACAGAGGACAAGTTGTTCTCGCAATGGTAGATGTTGCAGTTATTGCCAGGACCACAAGGAGTTTGTCAAGCTTGTTACTTTGTTAGATATTTAAAAGTGTGAAGTCTTTTCGGCATTCATATAGACTCTTGCATCAGACTGACATCCAACATGAGTTTTGGGCCATACTCGGTGGAGAACCTGCCTTATTGAAAAACCTCGGGTGTGGTTTATAACTCCCCATACTAAATGTGTTCCTTGTCTCCCCCTGCAGCTCCTGTCCACCCCGCTAACACCAAAGGGGTGTGTCAAGTAGTATTCCCGCCTGTGTGAAGGACTCTCATTGTGCTGTTCCCCACCAGCCAATAGGATCTTTCCCCATAGGTTTGGAGGGTAATTGCTTCTCACGGTTCCTGAGCTGTCTACAGCCATCCTTCGTTCTAGCAGCTGACAGATTGTGAGAACCATACTCCTCTCCATGGCCATGGAACCTGTTAAAAGATTTTCCTTTTTGCAAATCTTACCCTCTCTGTCCTGATCTTCCCAGCACTACTGCTGGACTCTCTCGAATATTTTTCTGACTCCAGAGGTAAGACATTTTTGCCTCACCCACCCCATTCATTGTACTTTGGTTTTGGGATTCGGTGGTCACCCCTCTTAAAGGCACCCAGTGAGGGGGACACTTCTTCCCCTAGTCTTTTTGGCCTCATGCTTTACTATGGCAGCACCCCCACTATATGTGGTATGCTGCCAGGAACCCCCAGGGTCTGTATGCAATGTTATTTTGAGTTCACTGGGGTGTCCCCAGACCCTGCTGTGCAGAATTAGTCACCTCCGTTTTGTGACTGATATTTTTTACCAATTGCAGTACACGCCACCTTCAATGGGGTGCTGTGGGGAAACTTTGTGTCCCCTTAACTTTGTTGCAAGTGTCAATTTTGCTACTTTTCAGGCATCCCCTCAACAGGCTGCTGGCACTTCTTACTTTTTACTTTATTTGGCAAGTGCATTGCTGCAAGCAAGCTGATGCAGCCGCGTTAATACACTATAAGGGACCGTATACTCAGTATGGCTACCCATGTAATTTTAAGTCCTGTTGAAGATGTCCTGTCCTTTGTTGGCTTGCCTTGTTCTTTCCCATGTGGGGGAGGGCCCTTTCTATGCATGCACCCTGGGGGGCTTTCTGCAAGAAGCCCTCAAAGGCACTACTTTATGTGTGGGCTGGCAGGAAGTGGAGAGGGGTCACCCAGACCCCAATACACATTCCTCCAGGAGACTTGTCTGTTGCTGGGGACATTCTGGGAGGCTGGGTGTTCTTAATTGGACCGCCACTTCCAAGTTTGAATGTTGCAGAGTGTCCTCATTGGAGGGCTGTGTTTTCCCCAGCCCCTTTTCTGGATATATGCAGATGAACTGGACCCAGAAGAGATCTGAAGACAACGACTGAGGGATGCCGGAGGACTGCACCAGTGACAACTGTGTCATGCACCTCACCTTCTAATTAAGAGGGAAGACCTGTACAAGGTGCCTTCTTCCTAAGACTGGTGGGACCAACGAGTCACCATTCCTGCTCAAGGTCTGTCACCCTTTTCTGTTGCTGAAGCGTGCAACGTTGCATTTGCTCTACAAGACCTGAAATCAGACAGCTTCTGTTGCAAGGACTTCCGGACGCCCAAACAGCTGGAACTCGAAATCAGCATTTTCAAGTTTGTGCTGGAACTCTGGAAATCCACTGTTAACCTTCACCAGAAGATATGCCTGCAGGGTGACCGGGATTCAGCTTCTGAGTTGCAGAGTGCCTGCTGACCCTGGCTGGGGTCAATGCAAGATGTGCATCCATGAAGATCTCCTTGAGTGTCCGTTCTTTGTCAGGGAACCAAACCCGAGTATCCTGCCTACAGTCTGAGGCCACCAACAGCTTCTACAGACGACCAGGGGTTACTGACCTCGAACCTGTGACCAGGCAATCCTGGCTGAGGACTTCACCAGTGAGACTTGCTTCTCCCAGTGATTTGCTATCGCCTGGGCCTGTTCCTAACTTTCTAAAGTTTCGGGGGTCTGAGATTTCTTATATCTATGTGGACTGCGCAACGTTTATGTTGAGGACCGCCCCCTGCCTACATGGTTTACATAGAGCACTAAGTCCTGCTTACCATAGCACTATCCAGGGCTAACTGTGAGGGGTCACAAAGGTAGTGGTTTCTCAAGGTTTGGCATTTATTCAAGGTAAAAAGAGGTTTTGATAAACACTTAACTTTACCTAACCTAAAAGAGAGATCACTGTCTGGCACGGAGCCCCTCTTCCCTGTCCATGGTGGCATCTGGGAGCCAGGAGGAAGGAGCGGGTGCAGCTGCGGCGAGTGCTGCAGCCAAAATTAGGTGAGGGTGTCAGTCTCCGTGTTCTGTATGTTCGTAATGTCCCAACTTTCCTCCTCCTCCTCACCTGTACTGTTGTAATCTTCGTCCTCCGGACTGAGAGATCTTCTGGCTCTGTAATCCTTTTCTTTTTTTTGTCTGATGTTTGTGTCCATGGGCGTAATTTTAGGGGGGGACAGGGGTGTTTGTCCCCCCCAACTTTCATGGCGCACCATTTTGTCCCTATTCATTTGGCTGGGGCACCTTTTCATCAGATGTCATGTTCCCCCCAACATTTTCAGCAAAGTTACTCCACTGTTTGTGTCTCACACGGGAGGAAGCTACAATGAAGGCTATTGAAGAGCACCCCACTGTGACCCTTTCCCCGGGAGGGACAAATGAGGGGAAAAAGCCGGTAATGGCAGAAAAAAACCCTGTTGTGATGGCGAAGGAAGGAATCCTCCTGGAAACTGGGCTCCCTTTGTAGAATAGTATTTGAAAATGGGAAAATGTATTCCGAAGACCCAAGGAACGATGACTCCAAAAGCAAAGAGTGTCAGAACAGCAGCAATAAACAAGCGGGACCGGAGCAAGGCAGCAGTAGCCAAAACAAAGGAGGAGAAGAGAGAAGGAGGAGTCAAGAGCGTGAATAGGGAAGAGGAAGAAGAGCGGAAGGAACCGAACGGGAAAAGCACCGTACGGAGAAGGGCAGGAAGAAACAGGGAAGCAGACAAAGGAAGAAACAGGTAAGTAGACGCTCCGATAAGGAACAGAGCGAAAGTCAGTAGAAAGCGTAGAGCAACAGCGGCAGCGATACAAAAACAGCTGACCGTAATGGTTGCAACGCGAGGCTCAGAAAGGGGGCGTGGCTTATGTAGACCTACGTATATCCGAAAGCGGAGAAAGAACTAGACCGCTGGATGTACGTAGAAGTGAACGTGAAAGGAGTTTCAAGAGGTGTGTAAGCGAATCCGGGGCAACATGCGCCAGTATGGGATACGGCGCATGACAGAGGGCGGGAATGGGGAAAAAAAGAAATGGGGACAGGGGGTCGAGGGAAGATGACGGCGGAGGGAACTGACCATCAGGCGAATATGGAACGCAGGCTGAGATCGCCAGTTTCAGCCCGTGTTCCTACCCACCTGATTGATGGGCTCCCCCCCACCAGGGTGCTAATAAAGCTTTGAAATATCCTGATAGTAAATATAGTGGAAAGGGGGCAGGAGTAGGCTAAAGGCTATCTTAGTGATGACCTCTGTGCTGCTAGTCCATGGCGCCATTTCCTTCATATCCTTTCCCTGTCCCCTGCTAAACTCAGCTGTTAGACCCTGCCTTAGATGGATGAAAAATGACTTATGTTATGTTAAGAAATGTCTTAAGCACAGCATACACCAACTAGGTGTATCTATTTGGAACCAGCTGGAAAAAAGGACTGAAGAACTAGAAGAGGAAAGATTTGAGGGCATGATGGAAAGACAGAGGCAGATTGTTCCAGAGCTGCGCAGCGTCAACGGAAAAGGAACGCCCACTAATGCTGGACCGGTTGAAGCAGGGGACAGATATGCAACAGGATACCGAAGAGCGAAGACAGCGTGTGGAGACATATGGGCAGATATTCTGCCTGTAAGCACTCAGGCCCCGGACTTGTAAAAAGCCTGCAGGACAATACATAGCGCATTGAAATTTAGACTGCTTTGTCACCGGTAGCCAATGAAGCAAGGCTAGAAGATGGGTAGCCAAGGCTACCCATCGTTTTGACTCTCAACATATATTCTCTTTCTTTTATTTAGAGGTCATTCTGCTAATAACTCGCTTCAAACGAGTGGTTTTGTTATATTCGACTGTAAGCCACGCCCCCAAGAAGTCAAGGCTTTAAGAACAGACTTGCGCGCGCACCAGCGCGCACGCACCACGGGAAGCACCTCTTTGTCTCTTCGCCGAGGCGGCGTGGGGCGGAGAGGTTGTGCTGCCCAGCGGCTGCTTGATTTTATTTGTGCACGGACATGGTGATTATTTCTTTAAAGACGGGTATGCCGACCAAAATTCTATCTTTGAACATGAGAGATAATTCCCCTGCTATGGCCCGATTACACACCCTGGAATGCTCAACACCTCCTAGAGTTGTGGGCAGCAGGAATGCTTTGGTAAATGCGGATATTCGTACTTTTTGTAATGGTTCATTATCCGCTCACAGAGCTAAGAAGACTGAGTCTCATACAGCGACAAGGGGGGAGGGGCGACAATGACCGAAAATGAGCACTATGTTAAATCTTTGCTTGTCCCACTCCCTCCCTCGTCAATTGATACTATCATACCGGTGTGCGTGATTCCAGTATTGAGCGCCGTTGGATGTTTAAATGACATGTCCATTTCGGACACTGCGTTACTGGACTCACTAACACTGGATGCAATGCCATCAAATTTACCCATGGCATCCATCTCCATTCTGTATGCAGCTAAATTGAGTGGGGATGCTGCCATTATTGATTTGGACATTAATGGGTCAGCTTTCTCTGACAAATGCATGTCAGATAATTTGTCCTCGACATCATTGATGTTTTCGGATACCACACATTCCGATATGGAATCCCCAGAAGTGTCCGTTCATTCACGAATTCCTAGTCTTCGGACACAGACTTTGGGCACTAA
This sequence comes from Ambystoma mexicanum, assembly GCF_040938575.1. NCBI lineage: Eukaryota > Metazoa > Chordata > Amphibia > Caudata > Ambystomatidae > Ambystoma > Ambystoma mexicanum. The sequence goes on from NC_090927.1 coordinate 413,074,551, forward strand.
CACCTCCTTTCATGATAATCCTCTAAGTATCCAGGCAGTCACCTCTATACAGGCCCTACATCTGGCAGTTCACTCTTTGAATAATCTATACCACTATTTAGATCAAAGATTGGCCAAGCAAGGAGCATTGTTAAGGGAAATAGCCATCCAGCAGTCCCAGTTGAAGGAAACTCCTATCTGCCTAAATTTGTCTGTGGCTTGCCAGACTGAGGTTGCCATTGATAAAAGTGTATCTGTGGTCCCTCCTTCGAGTATGCCTGCATCATGTGTAAATGGGTGTGTTTTTCCATCCGTATTGCCATGCATTGATTCCATTATTTATGGTGAAACAATGGTTCCTCCAATACAAAAGGACAATCGCCCTACAGATTCGGGGCAATCTTCTCAATCTATTCCGCAAAAATCATGTCAAAAGACTTATTCCATATTTGATTTGCCTAATAAGCGCTCCCAAAAAATATGTCATAATGAGAAATCGCTTAATAAGCATCCAGCCAAATGCAATGATGAGAAGCCATGCCATTAAGAAAAAATATAGGATGTTGAATAATGTAAATTGGAATAAGGCACCTACTGAATCGCAATTAGTTTTGGCCCCAGATTATCCACCACTTGATGCCTTCCTAGATGAAATCTCTGGAAAGGCTTCCGATAGTTCTAGATCAACACATTTTCAACCTAATGATGTTTCTAAAACAAAAAAGAGCAGTATGAATTCTGTAGCAATTCCTACTGCAGAAGATCTGCTCCACAGAGCGGAAATAAGAAAAGCTGTGGACGCCTACATGGCGAGGCAATCCCCTGCTCAACAAGAGCTCAGTGCCCCCGGATCTATAATGGCAGAGTCTCTTCGGTGTAATAATAACACTGGCAAAAGTACCAAAGCACAGACTCAAGTACTGGCGGGTGACAGCAATAATGTTGCTATTGCTAGTCATCCTATATTTTTGCCAAGAGGGCCTACCGTTGCAAAGCATAGGGTGGGGACATCCACAGAAGCTATGTCCTTAATTGTAAATAGACCAGCTTTACAGAGTTGGTTGGCATCTTCAGATGAACTCTCAGAAGCAGTCCTGTTGCTAGTTAAGAATGCTCTAGGGAGTTTGGGAAGTGTATCCAAAAAAGAGTTGCCATTTCAACCTGCAACTCAGTTAAATATTAAGGAAACAAGGAGTACTGAGATGTTGGCTATTCGACCAGCCCCATGCTCCTTAGTTTTGGAATGTAGGCCGGCTCCCTGTACACAGTTTGATCTGAATCGTAGAGCCATCTTGGCTATTTTTTCAGACATACACTCTCTTGAGGACATACCATCAGCTGACCTAACATTGTTTGAATTTCTTTCAAAGAAGAATCTGAAGGCAGTAAGATTGTGGATACAATCTAGAGTGGTCCAAAATCTCATCTGGCAAGCAAGGGCTCATTTGTATGATCTAGGGTTTGTGTTGAGTATTGATACAAATGATACAATCCCCACGGTAGCAATGAGTGCTTGTGATGGTTTACCCAATTCTTTACCTCCCTCTTCTGCCGATAGAGGTAAGAAATTCCAGCCACAGGTGTTGGATTCGCGTAGCGGCAAGTTGAAATCTAAATCGAATTAGCTAGCTAAACCTACCCTGTTGAGCACAATAGCGTTTGTCAGCTGGAATTCTAGGGGTTATAAGCACCTTTTAAATAATGATGAGTGTGAATTAAGCAGATTTGACATCATCCTTTTACAGGAAACTTGGCTATTAACACCACTGATATGGGCTAACCATGAAATTCATCTGAACCCCGCGAAGAAATCCTCTATGGGCAGACCTTCTTCAGGCCTCATTGTTGCTATAAAAGAGGGGTTAGGCACATCTTCAAGCACTTGGGCGACCCCAAATGAATATATGTTGTTGGTTAGAGCTGTAATTCAAGGTGAAGTCTATGCAATCCTCAACATTTATTGGAATCCAGTGGGCATATCAATCGAGTGTTTCTTCAGGGATCTTAATAGGCTACTTGACATGGTTGTGGAAGACAAAAGTATTTCATATTTTATTTTGGCAGGGGATCTGAACATAAATTGTCTAGAAAAAAATAACAAGCGACACAATGAAAGGCTAACCCATTGGAACTTCTGGTGTCCTCTAGAAATGTATATATTCTTAATGGTGCCTTTAAATCTGACATACCTCCTGCCTGCACATGACATAGAGGAACAACTTCCTCAACAATTGATTTTGTTTATGTAAATAATGCCTTATGGTCCACAGTGGAATCTTTTTTTGTTCTCCCTACCAAGATAAGCGATCATAACATGCTGTGTGTCAAATGGCAAATGAAGAGCACCAATAGTTGTGTATTAAAATCATCGAAGAATGGTTGTTTGGTTGTAAATGGCGGTGGTAACCGACTATGATGGACAGAGAAGACCTTGACACTACTTCAACCAATTACTCTGTAACTCTAATCTGGCAGATGGTGGCCAGGATTCAAATGCTGGCTTGATTTATAGAAATCTAATGCAAACTTTCACTCAACAAAGATTGCTTACTGGCAATAATAAGAAACATTTACATGTTTGTTTGTTTATTTTATTATTTGTAATGCGCGAGTGTACCCAAGGTATCAGGGCGCAGCCTTTACAAGAATTTTCGAAGCTTAGTTACAGAACACATAATACATAAACAGAAAAGAGATACAACAAAGTTATTTACAAGGTAGCGGTGGGCCAACAGGTCGATATATACATGGAGCAGGAGGGCACACGTGGATACAGTGTGTGCAGATGGCGCAGGTCATTTAAATGTCTTGGTGAGTATCCAGTTTCAGCCATGCGATTACCTTGGACCGGAAGCTCTGAAAGGGCAGGTCCATTCTGAGATTAGGGGGTAGGGAGTTCCAGAGTTTGGCTGCTTTTACCCGGAAGCTATTGCCCCCAATGGTAGCACGTTTGTATTGGGGAACAGATAAGCAAAATTTGTAGGCACTTCTAACAGGTCTTGAGGAAGACTGTCTGTGGAATCTATTAATCAGGTAAGTGGGAGCTGCATTGTTGAGAGACTTGTGGGTGAGGGATGCTATTTTTAAAATAATGTTATCTCTAGTGGAGAGCCAGTTGTTCTGTAGGCTAAATCCTGTAATATGTTCTCTTCTGGAGATGCCTAGAGCTGCTCTAAGAGCGTTGTTCTGTAGGGTTTGCAGTTTGTAGGTGGTGGCCTTGGAGGATCCCAGGTATAGGTCGTTGCAGTAGTCAAGGCGAGACAATATGAGGGCTCTGGCGAGTGTAAGGCAGCTGGAATCTGACAAGAATGGTTTGGCTGCACGGATTAGTTTGCATGTGTAAGCCGTGGAGGAAACCAAGGAACTCACTTGTCTTTTGAAGGAGAAGTTGGAATCTAAATAGAAGCCCAAAGTTTTGACCTCCTGCCCAACCTTAATGTTGTTCCCATCGATCATGAAACAGTTATAGGCCGGACCGAGTTTCTTTAGGCTGAATGAGGTGCCTAGGATGATGAGTTCTGTTTTATCATCATTCAGGCATAGTTCATGAGTGGCCATCCATGCCTGGATGATGATGTACACCCTATTTAGCAAGGCCAAATCCTTTCCATAATCTCCAGAAAGCGGAAGGACGATCTGAGTATCATCTGCATAGTTAGTGTAGGTGATACCCAGATGATCCAGATCATCGAAAAGGGGCTTGGTAAATATGTTGTACAGTGTAGGGGAGACGCAGGAACCCTGAGGTACGCCGCAGGTGATGGGTATGGGGTCTGCTGCCGGAGTGGGAGAGAAAACCCTCATGGTCCTGCCATTAAGGAAGGAGGTAATTCAGGTGATGGCTTCAGTGAGCTGAGGTGTGGAGGTGAGAGCATAGGACAGAGTGATCGACCAGATCGAAGGCTGCGGATAGGTCGAGGAGGAGGAGTAGGGCAGCTTGCCCGTTATCTCTGAGCGTGTCGATCTGCGCATTCAGGTCAATGAGTGCCGTTCCAGTCCCGTGTCGTGGACGGAACCCTGATTGTCTGAAGCCTAAGAGGTTGTGTTCTTCCAGGTGCTTCTGTATTTGGACATAAGCAACCTTGTCCAGAATTTTTAGTAGAAAGGGAACGGTCGTTATGGGTCGGTAGTTTGTGGGTATGGTCGGGTCCAGAGTGGGTTTTTTCAGAAGTGGGAGTACCCAAGATTGTTTTAGGTTAGTAGGGATGGAGCCAATGGTGAAGGAGGCATTCATTCGTTTCGTGATGAAGGGGGAGAGGTCGCGGGCAGCGTCTTTAATGAGCTGCGCAGGGCATAGATCACCCTGGCAATTGGAGGGTTTCAGAGTCAGAATGATTTTTTCAACTTCAAGTGTGTTGACTTTGGAGAACTGGAAACGGGTGAGATCTGTAGGCATGAGCTTGTCCGGTGTTTTAGAAGGGAGAGTGTCATTCAAGGAAACTCTTTTGCTGGATATTTTACTTTGAAGGGTCACAATCTTATTTGATAGAGTTGTTTACACTACGAAAATTGCATATCGAGCAGAGTTAAAAAGGTTGTCAAGGCTTCCCTTTCCATCTAGAATGGTCCTTTCCACAAAAGCACGCCTGGGCTATAAAAATTGGTTAAAGGGGCATAGAGCATCACTCTATCAATGAGATGGTCCCAATATGCTATCTATATTGGTGGAGAAAAACGTCTCGAAAATGTAGGAATGATTGAACCAAACAAATAACACACATCAAATAGATCGGCAGAAATCGGTTGACGAAGCACATCAGCGGGTAGCACATTTTGAAAATCTGTATGCCTTGCCATCGTCAGGGTCACCTTATACCCCGTTGGATTGGGATTCTAGTTTCCATCTTCACTTTGAGGAAAGCGATGTAAAACAATTAATAATGACATCTAGTAATTCTAGTGCTGTGGGCCCGGATGGGATCTCGAATCGTGTAATGAAAGAACACCCTGAAATTTGGGCCGCTCTCCTTTTTAATATATTTTCGGCCATCAATTGTCATCAGAGGCTGCCAACATCTTGGACTGATGCAATCACAGTCCCAATATACAAGAAGGGCGATCGACAACACCCGGAGAGTTAACGCCCGATCTCATTGTTAGATGCCCCGGGTAAGATATTTTGTAGAATTATTCTAAAAGAACTCAATACCTGGGCTGAGGAAAAACATATGAGGGAACCCCTGCAGTCTGGCTTTGTGAAAGGCATGAGAACAATGCCAAATATCCTTGCACTAGCTATGATTCAGTCCTATCAGGTAGAGAAAGGCCAGTCTCTGTATCTGGGTTTTATCGATTTCAAGGCCGCCTTCGATTTGATAGATAGATCAATGTTATTTAAAAAACTTGTCTGCCATCAATGCCCCTTATCTTTAATAAACTTAAGTATGTTAATGCACACAAAAACATCCATGCGTGTTAAAATGAATCTTAATGGTATATTGTCCCCCACAATAAACACCTACAGAGGGGTAAAGCAAGGGTGTGCCCTTGCTTCTTTTTTATTTAACTCCTTCATTCTAGATTTAAGCCCTGTATTATTAAGTTGTATAGGTGACCCCACGCGTATAGGATCACAAAAAATCCCATATCTGCTTTATGCAGATGACTTAGTTCTTTTGTCCCAAACTCCTATGGGCCTTCAGAACATGTTAAATCAATTGGGAGACTATGCGCTAGCAAACAATTTGATTAATAACACCGCTAAATCGCAAATATTGGTGTGCAATAACAACGCCTCTAAAAAGTATCATTCTATATGGTCACTTCAACATTGTGTACTTTCATCAATCCTTCAATATAAGTACTTTGGGGTACTGATTCAACATAAGAAAACACTAAGTACTCTGACCTGTGACGTCAAAACTAAATTGCAATCATTGACATCACAGTCCAGAATTCTGATGAGGAAGTTCGGGAAGTTTTCAGTGAAGCACATTGTATCATTTTATAAATCAAAGGTAATACCACTCCTCCTGTATGGAGTTGAGGCTGTCACCCCGCAAAATCGCACATTTTGGGACAGCATGGAAGCAAAATATTGGAAATCAGTATTACAGTTACCATTAAGTACATCAATGGCTTTAATGCGTTCCGAATTGGGATTGGTTTCCCTATATTCATTTGTCATTTGGAAACAGTGTGCCTTTTTGTGGAAGTGCTTAGATGGTCTGGGAAAACCTTCATTTTTAAATGTCTGAGCCCTGAATTTGCTCAAATCTAAGAATACCTTCCTTAGTAAATGGCGCAATCACATTTTAAACATGACAGCCGATGCTTCTGTGTCAATTGATTTACTTTCAAGTAATCCTGACCGTGCAAAAATAAAAATATTTCAACAAGACTGGGCCAGAAACATGTTGATGTGTTCGAAACTCAAAGATTACAATGTTAATCTGTTTGGTACCAAAAAATATGGAGTGATGTCCAATTATTTGCTGAAATGTCCATCCCCGTCCTTTCGTCAAAAGTGTGAGATTTAGACTTTATCAATATGAAACAAAGGACATCCTACATAGAAGACAATTAATTCCTGAAGAACTGAATTACTGCCGGTTTTGTTTGAATATTGGTCAAAGAGAAACACTGCAACATCTCATGGTGGAATGTATGGCATTGTGTGACAAAAGACAAAAATGTTTTGGGAAAAAACTAATTGTGTAACATTTTTTAACCCAGGATCAAATATGGTATTTATTATTTTCAAATCCAAGAATCTCAATACAGATTGCGATTGTACAATTTCTGGACTTGATATTACCATATACAGGATGTTTAAATGAACAGAGTTCTGAATAAATTAAGTCACTCATGATGAGTTAAGCAAAGGTCAAATGTTAATTTTACAGCACTAATCTCTAATTCTTAATAAGCATTTATTGATTTGTAATTATCTTTTATAAAAGCATTATTTGAAAAGTTGATTTAACAACTATAACAAATAAAAATAAAATATTTATGAATAATAGCTTGTCTATTATACAGCGTTTTCTGTGTCCGGCCACCGGCAGAGGGAGGAACGATATGTCTACCTGTGCAATTACCTTTATTATACAGCATTTATGTTTGTGGATATCACCAGCCTTTCCAGGGTTCCACGATGAATCCTAAAAGCTCAACACAGGTCTCTGCAATGAGTAGGATGATTAAGTCACTAATCATTGTAGTGATTCAGAGGGGCTCACCATCCTTTATAGGGGTGGGGTTGAACTGATAGTCTGAGCTACAATCACAAATGAAGCAGATGAGTGTCAGTGGCTCGCTTATCTCACTATGTGGTTCATCCATGTTTGTGCTTTGCTTGAGCAGGGATCAGCGTGGAGTTGCCGAACAGTGTTTGAAGAAAGCCAAGATGGTATCTGAGGAAAGAGAGTCTTTTTAAAGCCTCACCCAGGGGAAATGACATAACATCTGCAAGCTCAAGTGGCCCTCACCCAATTAACCAAGACCAGTGAACCCATAATTTCAATGGATTGCATTCTTCTGCAGATTCTTCTTCTGATAGATATCCCTTCCAGCGCCAGCTGCTCATAAACCTTTTCGACACGGGGCATAGTACTACTCGATATCGACCGTCGACTCCTCTTGACTGAACTCTGTGCCACTTGTCGGCTGCGCACAGGATGTTGGTTGCATATATAATACATCATTATGCCCCCTTACCTCAGTTCCTTTTTTCCACACGCTTAGCACACTGCTTTTTGAAAGTTTCACGTGAGAGAAAATGTAATTTCGACAATTCGTCCAACTTTCGATTTACATTGAAATGTTGGCCCACAAGGCATCAGGATTCAAACATTGCCAGGACTGCAACTCTAAGATGTCTATTAACGACCCGCATGGCATCTGCGTGGGGTGCCACTGTAAAGATCATAATATCAAACAGTGCGGCTTGTGTCCACAAATGACTCCTAAATCTCTTAGGGAACGATCGGAAAAATTAGCGCTTGGGTAGCCTCCATCGAAATCCCTGGCTCATTTGACCGCCAAGTCATCGGAACAAGAGACTAAAGGGCCCCACGCCCGAAAAAGGAGGATAGGTGTAAGGAAGGCATGGTATTACAATTATGACACTGACATAAGTGGTACAAGTTTCAAAACCTTTCTTATAGTCTTGGGGTTTGGATAAACTCCTACCTTGCCCTATAGCTATGATGGGAGTAGTCTCTACCATCAAATAATAAAGAAAACACAGTCCTAGTCAGTCTATGTCAAATCAAAATGGCCTATACTAAAAAAACGAATGCCTGCCCTACCTCCTATTCAAAAGTGCTTAAAGGGAAATGTGTATGCATAGGAAAGCCAGTGTTATAAAATAAAGGATCATGATGGCTGAGTCAGCTCTCCTCCCCACGTTGGACAGCATGGAGTAAGGCGGCCCTGTAGAAAAGGATGACACACTCTGGCTCAGGTTAACAAGAAAGGCAGTTCAAAACATGGGTCGAGGCCTGCCTGGCCTTCCATGTTAAAGTCACTTAAGTTCACAAAATGCTCTTTCAGGATTCAACAAAATTCAAGTAGGTCTCCCTCAGCCAGGCTCGGACCTCTCAACAAAAGCACCTGATTCAACATAGATCTCCCTCGGCTGGGCTCAAAACTCACAATCACAGCACTTGTAGGGGTTTCCTTCCCCAAGATTTATTCACATTTGTTAGGGGGTTCCCTTCCCCTACCTTATTTCATGCTCTAGGTCTCCCTCAGCCGGGCTCATACCTTTCACTGATGTCGAGGACTTTTGAATGTGCGAGGCTTTTCCACAAACCTCTGCAGGACCACTTCGACTTTAAATTCAGCTCATCCTTATGGTATTTGCCCCAAGTGTCTCTTGCTCTGGATAGTTCCACAACATAATCCAAAAAGTTCAAAGAAGTCATTCTCTTCAAGTAATCCCATTTTTAACTTCCCCTATCGTTGTGGTTATTCTTGACTACTGTGTATTTCAAAGTTCATTCACTTTGTTGCTTTTAACAAACATCAAACATTTCACTGAGACTTTTGTGTGGGCTGTTTCCTTTCGCCAGACCTCTCCGCTACTCTGTATCACTGGGTTCACAGTTACCACTGACTTCAAAAGTTCACTACAGGTTTGCTTTTTTTCCTGTCTCATCAGCACGCACGCAACCTTCATTTGTGAGATACTCTGCTGCGGCTTCAATCTTTCGTTGACACAAACCGGCCTTTCATGTCTTTCTCTAACTCAATGGTTGTGTGCATTTTTTTCGGTTTGCTGCTGCTTTGATTCTCAAGTCAAGGTTAATACCACAGACTTTGCCTTTTCTCCCCAACTCTGCCGTTCACCAGGGAGAGTCGCTGGCGTCCTTGAAACACAATGCAGGCTTCTTCTTGTCTGGGTTGTGGCGTTCTCCCATATCTCTCACGGTTTCCCAGAGGCAACAACCTCGTGCAGGGATGTTCAGGGTTTCCCAGCCCCTCACTCTGTTCCCTCGATCGGTCGTCCTGCTGCAATGGGTTTGCCTTTGCACCGGTAGATCTGCTCCTTCTCGTGTTCCACCTTGCTCAGAGTGTGTCTCCATGTTTTGCCTTTTATCCGTGTGGGGGGAGCTAATAGGTATCGGATGTAAGTGATTAAGGTCAAGAGCTTTGTTTCCCCCGAAACTTGTCTAATGTTTGATGCTGAAGAAGTATAATGAAGTTCTTGTTTTCCTATAAGTTTGAAGTTGCCACTGAAGCACTTTTCTGTTCTTGTTGTTGAAGAAGTAGATAGGCAGGCGAGTATACCAGTAGGGAAAGAAGTCATTGCCTCAACGAGTCTGGCAAAGGAAGGAGCCAGATAGTAGTTAATGCAAGTTCTGAACTCTGGTTTTAACAACTCATGATTGACTCATACTATTTGGAAATGAATTGTGAAAGCCTGTTGAAGAAATATTACAATTCATTTGAAACCAACATTGCAGTAAAACATCCGGACAGAGACATTTGTTGTTTCTATAAAGGTGAAAGCTTTTCTTACTCCAGAAGAGTTGGAATAGTTTATTTATTTCTGAAACCAGAAGACTGACAATTATCCTAATGAAAACAAATGTTGTTGCTTGCTTGGAGAAGACAAATGTGAGACAGTTCTTATTCCAGGAGGAGTGGGAACTTGTGATTTTTTTTAGATACTTTAACGGAGCAACAGAACTTTGTGTGATTGAGTATCAAACCTTAAGAACTGTGTTGGAACTTTGTACTAAACCATATTTCCTTGTTTTGAACTGTGAAGAAAAACCCTTGGTCCTGGTCTGGGGAAGGGACCCTACACAGGTTATGAAAAGAAACATTGATCCTATTGTGAATCAGATCTTATGTTGTATATTACTATTGAATTGAATTGCTATATATTTCCTTTTTGCTTTATTTGTTGTACAAGTGTGAGGTTCAGACATCCTTTTGTTACAATGTTTCCTTTAGTTTATTTTAGGCAGGGAAATCCTCATCAGGGTAGGGATAGTGAGGTGTTTATCCAACCTGTTTCTTTAATAAAATGGCTAAAGTTGAAAACACTTCACAAAGTTGCCCGCCTCACATTTCTGATCCGTCACACCAGCAACCTCTTTTGGTGGGCCAGCAGAGAGAACATGATGACGGGGGAACTCTTTTGTTCTCCGTGGCTCCAAGCCCACGTGGTCACAGATGTGTCCTTGATGGGTTGGGGTGCTCTCTGTGGGGTTCTGCAGGTGAGCGGCCTCTGGTCAACAATGGAATGCTGGTGGCATATCAACAGGCTGGAGTTACAGGGGGATCAGGTTAGCCCTGATGGCCTTTGCACCCTCCCTCAAGGGGAAACCTGTCCTCATTCTGACAGACAACATAGTGGACATGCACTACCTCTACAAGCAAGGTGGTGTTTGGTCTTTACCCCTATGTAGGGAGGCGCAGCAACTGTGGTTCTGGTTGCTATTGAACCAGATCTCGGCTTAAGCTGCCTGAGCAGGCAGAGCATGGTCTCATAAGAGTGCAAAGTGTGCCAGGAAGTTCATGAGGAGCTCTTCGCTTAGTGGGGTGCCCCAACTGTAGATCTGTTTGCCACGAGGGCCAACACAAAGTGCAGACAGTTTTGCTCGAGGGAATGCCGAACAAAGGGTGCATTGGGGGACATGTTCCTGGTGGTGTGGGTCTTCAACTACTGATATGCTTTCCCTCTGATACCTGTGATCCTGTGGGTTCTCAGGAGGTTGAGGAGATTCTGAGCCAGCATGATATTGATTGCCCCAGATTGGGCAAGTAGAACTTCACCCGAACCTAGAATCCCTCCATGCGTGGCTCTTGAGAGGATGAGATATGACTGTGGCCTCTCAGAGGAGGTAATTGAGGTGCTACTGGCAGCATGCAGACCGTCTACGAGATCTTTGTATGCATGCAGATGGAAAAGATTCAAGACGTGGTGTAGGGAATGCAGGATAGACCCTATGTCTTATCTCACCAATACAGTGATGGAGTTATTTCTGTCACTGGCCTCCTCAGGCCTTCAGATAGGCCAGTGAAAGGCTACTTCGCGGCTTTGTCTGTTTTCCGGATCAATTAACCTTCGTCACAATCCCGGTAATGACCCAATTCTTGAAAGGCCATGTAAATAGTTTTCCACCTACTCCGTTTTTTGGTTCCGGACTGGGACTTAAGCCTGGTGTTGTCATTCTGAATGGCGGTTCCATTTTAACCCATGCATTCTTGTCTTATCAGGCTACTTGCCATGAAAACGGCCTTCCTGGGGGCTATCACATCAGCAAGACATGTAATTGAGCTCTAGGCTTTATCTTGCAAGCTGCCGTTTCTGCGATTCTTCAAGGAGAAAGCTTCACTCAAGATGCATCCTAAATTTCTGCCTAAAGTGGTGGCTGAATTCCCTGTGTCCCAGAGCATTGTTTTGCCAGTGTTTTAACCTTGTCTGCATCCTTCTAAGGATGAAGTGAGGTTGCACAGGCTAGGCCCTTAGAGGGCGCTCAGCTTTTATGTGTTCAGGACATCAGAATGTAGGTGTGACTACCAACTCATTGTGGCTTTCTCCCTAGCCAGGAAGGGTCTGGCTGTGTCCAAGCAATCTCTTGGTGGATAGCTCTGCATTGCAGAGTGTTCTCAGCGAGCAGGGAAAGATTGGCCACCAGGCATCAGGGCATTTTCCCCAAGGGGTGTGGCGGCTTCCTTCGAATTGCACAGGGGCATACCAGTAAAGGAAATATGTCGAGCAGCAACGTGTTTCTCGCTCCACATGTTCACCAAGCATTACTGCTTGGATGATGCACATGGTTCGAAGGCTCGATTCGGCAAAGCAGTGTTGCAGAGCTTCCTTGTCTAAAGACCTTTCATCCCGCCTCTGCACTCAGTACTGCTTTTGTTGTCTATCTTATGAGGAATCTGCGGGAGAATGCAATGCAATGCATTGAAGGAGAAATGTACAGTAATGTTCTTTTTTAATTTTTTTATTTCAAATGTTATTGATTTTATTTGTTAGGGAATTTCAATGAAAGCACATAGACAACATCATATTAGTCAACTTCACTCCCCCTATCCCCCTACGCCTCTGTGGCATTCCCATAAACAGCAGTAACTCGGGGGCGTTTATGGCTTAAGAACAGGTTAACTTAACACTACAAATACATACAGTTTGCTACAGTCTTTCACATCTGGCAACTTATCCCTGTAACTGGGGAAGTCCATCGGAGGGGGAAGCAGATGTCCATTTCCCGGACAGTTCTCCATTTCGCTATCGACAAGTTCCTCCGAGGGACCCTCTTACCTCCTATTTTTTTGAGGTAAAGCCCAACCAACCTGTCTCCATCTCTGCACTGCCCCCATTTAGGACCGCCATAATTTTCTCTATCAAATAAATCTCTTTTGCTTTCGCTACCCATTCTCTCTGGCTAGGGAGCCTCTCCCTCTTCCAACAGCACACCAGGCATGCACTAGCTGATAACAACAAAAAGTGCACCATGTGAGGCAAGCTCCTGAATTCCCCCTCCACCTCCTCAATTCCAAATAACACCAACAAGGAGTCCAATGGGCGAGTGGTCCCGTCAACCTCTTTAATCCATGCTAGCACCTCAGCCCAGTACACCTGCACAGCTGCACAGTACCACCACATGTGCCAATATATGGCACTCCTCCCACACCCCCGCCAATACATTGGGTTCACCCCGGTGAACATCTTTGCAAGACCGAACCGGATCATATTGCCACCTATGGAGCAGCTTAATGCCATGTAACTTACACTGACAGGAAATCGAGGTCTTGAACGCTCTCCAACACATCTTCCGCCACAGCCCAATCCCTGTGCCTGACAACTGTGTAAAGGACAAAACTTGGTGTTCCGACATACAGAAGGCCCTCGCAAACAAAATCAACACTCTCCAGGATAAAATAGCTAATAAAAAATTAAATATAGCTAATATTACCACACAGGCTAGCACCACATCGCCTCCACCCAAACCAGCACAACGTTTCAATTTTGCCAAAGTCTCAATTCTTGAGGCCAAAAAAATAATTCTCTCCCTCAAGCAATCTAACTGTCAGGGAGATAATTGCCCAGCCCAAATCATTAAAGACGCGGCTAGAGACCTGGCACCCTTTATCTCGAAGTTAATCAATGCCTCATTTTCTACCGGCACCATCCCAGGCAATCTAAAGGAGTCCTGAGTACTTCCGCTCCTCAAAAAACAATCATTAGATCCTTCTATACTCACCAACTATAGGCCTATAACAACAGTGTCATTTCTTCTAAAAATTTGAGATACGGTGGCTTACCTCCAAATACAGGACTATTTGGAACATAAGCAGTTGTTAGGATCTCGGCAATCAGGATTCAGGCCACAGCATGGTACAGAGACAGCACTGATTGACCTCAAGGCCCAAATCGACGAGCTGAGAGACAAAGGGAAATCAGCCTTACTACTTCTTCTTGATCTCTCGGCAGCATTCGACTTGGTGGACCACAAGGTCCTATGCAACCACCTTGATTCGGCAGCACACTTCTCACAAAAAGCCATAGTCTGGATCCAATCCTTTCTAAGCAATAGGACCATGAGCGTCTTCTCACCCTCAGCAGCAGCAGACCCCATCCCTATTACTTGTGGAGTGCCTCAGGGCTCATGTGTCTCACCCACAATGTATAACATATTCACCAAGCCCCTTTTTGATGATCTGTGTTATCTCGGTGTCATCTACACTAACTATGCAGATGATACCCAGATTCTCATACCACTTACTGGGGATTATGATAAGGATTGGCAGTCCGTGGTCTATGCCTGAATGATGACAAAACCAAACTCGTCATTCTGGGTACTACGCCGAACCTCAACAAACTTTGGCCACAAATACACCTCCTTTAACATTGATGGACCATCAAGGTCGCCAAAGAGGTAAAAACCTTAAGCTTTTACTTGGATTCTAGCCTGACTTTCGCCAAAAAGGTTAATTCCATGGCCTCTGCCACGGCTTACACATGCAAACTGATTAGAGCGGCCAAACCATTCTTATCTAGAAATAGTTGAACCACTCTGGCTAGAGCGCTAATCCTCAACAAACTTGGGCACAAATACACCTCCTTTAACATTGATGGACCATCAAGGTCGCCAAAAAGGTAAAAACCTTAGGCTTTTGAGTTTGGGTATCTCCGAACTCGTCACAGCCAGCTCCTTTATACATTTTTGGAATACAAATTGTTTGAACAAATCATTTTTTGTCTACAATTTTTCAACACTTGAGAAACGTGGTTTAACTACCAAGTGGTGCCCACTCACTTCCCCTCTTGCTTTTCTTCTCCCCCATTTTTGGTGAGACACACAGCAGTGGAGGCACACAACTTCGAAGCATCTTTAAACATATGAACTAATATGTCGTTTGAGGATATCGAAGGACTATCAACCAAATGTGCGGAAACCCTAGGGTTTTCGACTGAGGAAGCTACTGCCATTCTTGAACTTATTAGTGAAACATCTATTGGTACACATGGTAATATGCTCAAAGAACCAGCTAAACGGATCAAGCAGTTAGAATACCTGATACGCAAAGAGATCAACAGAAAGTTACATGCGATAACCCTTGGTCGCTATTTCAAGAACCAACGGATTCCTAGAGGCCTACGTATACAACTCCGACCAACCCTTTGCAAAGAAAGCAAGGAGTGTGTTCGCAAGTGGGAGGCAATTCTGAATAAGTGTTCCCTAGACCTTATTGTGTTAACTATTCAGGAACTCTCAAAAAACTTGACAACGCTTAATGCAGAAATTCAGGACATAGAGAAAGAACTTGTTAGCTCATTAGGAAAAAAGGAATATGATGTCATTCTAACAGACATTAATGCTAAACTTGAAGAGTATAAAACAGAGCTTGAACAAAAGAAGGTCAAAAAATTCAAACGTGATACTTATGATTATATTAATGATGAAGTTTACACATGGATGGAGAGGTATGGTCCAGTAGCACCCAAAAAGCTTTTCAAATATACATCTGATAACACCAGCAGCTCTGAATCAGACATCCAGAGGGACTCCGAAACACCAACAGAACAGACAACAGATAATCCAAACCAAACAACTGGTCCTTTAGCACAAGCACCTTCCTCTTCGGCTTTTTTAGGCGCTCGCCCAAAAGAACCCGCAGGGGGAGGAGGAAACCAAAGGAACAAACCTCAAACGAGACTTCAGCTAAGGAAAACTTAGTTATCAACATATCTAATCGGACACTGAGCAAGTCAGAGGAGGACACTTTACAGAAAGGCCTGAGCTTCGTACCCACCTACGGAACTACTCTGTTTGATACAAAAATTGAACTATACAAGTTTGTCAGAAAACTTAAGCTTAAGGTCTTCTTTAAAGAATTAGAAACTCAAGATAATCCAACTAGGGACCCCGATTATCAGGAATTCAGAGCAAAGAGTGGTTTTGTACCACCCATCACAGTCCCATCTATTGATATATTTCAGAAGCTAGTAACCCGCGACCTAGAAGGAATTAGTTACAAAACTCCACCACACAGGAATCTGAAACCCCATGAAATGAGACTTATCAAGGATCTGTACATGGATAAAAACATAACTATCCGCCCTGCCGACAAAGGGGGCGCGTTAGTCATTCAGAACACGATTATGATATGGAATGTACCAGACAACTCCAAGACAGAACAATATATGCCACTCTGGACCATGACCCAACTATCACAATAAAACAGAACCTAAAGAGTCTTTTGGATAAAGCATTTGAGCTAGAATGGATCAATGAACACACACAGAGGTTCCTGTCCAACAGTCACCCCAGGATACCGAACTTCTATACATTACCAAAGATCCATAAAGACATCATTAAACCACCAGGAAGACCGATAGTTGCAGGTATGGAGAGCATTAACCAACCGTTAGGCATCTACATTGATTTCTTCCTGCAGCCTCTAATTCAGAAAACCCCCACATACACTCGTGATACCACTCATTTCCTGCAAAAACTTAAATCTCCAACTCTTACTATTGATGTCGGAAGTCTTTATACTTCTATACCACATGACCTTGGGATTGAATCGGTTGAATGGCTACTACTACAAACATCTGAAATCCGTGCACAGAAAGAATTCATACTTGCCCTATTACAGTTCATTGCAGAAAACTATTACTTCCAATACCGCAACCAGTTCTACTTACAGACCTCAGGAACATCAATGGGGGCCACTGTGGCACCCACATATGCCAACTGTTTTATGTACAAGTTTGAGATGGACAATGTACTAAACAATCAGGAATGGAACAAAGATATACATTTATGGACGCGCTATATTGATGACATTTTCGGGGTATGGAAATGGGAGCTTTTGATGCCTTCTTTGAATACCTTAATAACCTAGATCAACGTATCCAGTTTACAAGAGAATTTTTGTATGACACAATCACTTTTCTGGACGTTCAAATCAAGAAGCATACAACTGGTTACAGTACTTCATTGTTCCGCAAGCCAACTGATCGCAATAACCTTTTACACCGTCTAAGCTTCCACCAGCCTAGACTGCTTAGAAATCTCCCATATAGCCAAATGTTACGGGTCAAAAAAATCATGAGTGATCCAGAGGATTGTATAGCTCAACAACTTGCAATGAAAGAAACATTTCTAGCACCAGGTTACAAACGAGGAGAACTCGAAACAGCATCCACCAGGGTTAGCACCCTGACACGTGTGACCCTACTTTCTACACAAAATTCTAAAACCAAGAGGGAACTCAAATCACCAGTGTATGTATCCAAATTCTCGATCCAAAGCAACAGGATCAAAAAAACCATCAAAAAACACTGGGGAATTTTCAAAAATGACATTAGGGTACAAAATCTGTTTAGTGAGCTATCTGTATTTGCCTACCAACGCAGTAGGAATCTCAGGGACGAATTAGTACACACAAGACCGTCCCTCAAAGAGCCCACAACCCAATGAACCGGAACGTTCCCTTATCTCCATTGTACTAACTGTAATTCAATAATTAAGGGTAATGTCATTAATCATCCCAGAACAGGGAAGAAGATTCTCCTCAAAACCTATGGAACTTGCGATAGCACCAACACTATTAATGGCATCAAGTGCCAGTGTGGAAAATTCTATGTGGGCCAATCTACATGAGCGGCTAAAACAAGGTGGAATGAACACCGGTCTTGCATCCGGAACACAAACATGAACTCGGCGGTAGCACGCCACTGGGTTGAAAATGGACATAACCTGACACAGATAAGATTTGTGATTCTGGAAGTACTTACAAAAAACAATCCACATGAAGATTTGAGCCAGCGGCTCAACCGCAGAGAGACCTTCTGGATTGACAAACTGAGTAGTCTAACCCCCAATGGAATCAATGAAGAAATTAATTATCATTGTTTCTTATAACCTTGCATTTCAACTGCTTTGATTGTTCTTTGTTACCATTGTCAACACAACTTTAGCTTCTCACATGTAGCCCTTGTACCATGTAATGATGTACCCATGTACCACCCTGCTGTAATTCCTGGACACTAGGTCTGGGAGTGAAGGTGCCGTCTTTTGACGACACCACACACAGCAGTGGTATACACTAATGCGTAAATTACACATGAATATTTACTTTATATTTACTTTTTATGTAATTACTACACATCATGGATACTCAATGTTACTGCTACGTATCTTGTACCTTTGGCCCATGACAGCAGGTACCGTTTAATGATGTCACAGACGACAGCAGAATTAATATTGTGATTTATCTCACAACATAGGTTATTTGTCACTATATACGTATATTTACTTTTACATGTCATTACTCACCATTGTTATTCTACCCCGGCATAGTATTTCTTTTATTTCCATTCATTTTTCCGTATGCTCTTTTTTATTACATCACAATTTCCCTTTAGGCCACATGAGGGCAGATAAATAATTAAATCTATCTAAATCAAGCACTATAGCTTGATTACAGAGGTACATTACGACCGCGCGCCCACTCGGGTCACATTGCGGTCATGTGTCACATAAAGGAAGCGTTGCCTAGGCAGCGCTTCGATGCAACAGCCGCATACCCGTTCGAGCCGGCAACAGGAGAATTTCTCCACTCCCGTGTTATGCACTGTAAGCTTTCTTCCCAACTCTATTTTTTCAATCACATACACGTATTTCAAACACTCCACTACAACATATTTTTTCTGGTTACAGCCAATTCATTGCAGGCTGTTGTTCAGCCATGATCTTTGTCATTAAAGAAAGACACCTTGCGATTTCTACATGACCTTCATGAGCATATCGTGCCACAAACTCTGCATGCAACTGACCTATTTCAGGTACATTTTTTCCTAATTTGGTTTCATTATTTAATATCAACAAACATGGTTTCATTATCAATTGATTGATTTATTCTTTTCCCTTGCTCCCTCCTACTCTCCTACTTTTGAAAACCACAACTGAATGGTATGGTTTTGACTTTATTTCAATATTTCATGACACTAATATGTTGCTTTACACACATTGTTCTTGCCATTTGTGACCTGGTATGTATTATCTTTAGACTGGCCCTGACGAAGGAAACTTACTTCCGAAATTGGCAATTTGGTCTGAATGATAAAAATGTTTGTGGCAAATCCTTCCTCACTAAGAAAACATTAGTGACTTCTCACTTTTGAGATTATTTTGGATAAAATTATTTTGAAAAACTATTGGAGCTTAATGTTTTTGTCATTTTTTCAACTAAAGGTATCCCCTTTCACCTTTAAGCCGAACTTTTAATAGTTTTGATTGAACACATACCCAGACTGGGTTCTATAGAGAGCGCCTGTGTGACCCAGTATCTCACTTGGTCTCCTGCTTTACATAGAGCGCTAATCCAGCCAAATTGGACTTTTGTAGCGCCCTATATCTGGGCGCCGATAAACATGAATAACTGGCTCTCAACCAGCGACAAAATCATGCTAAAAACTGCCTCACTCACTCACAAGTGCCTAAACAACGCTGCACCCCGCTACCTCATAAATAGAATGAATAGAAAATTCTCCAACCGGCCTACCAGAGCGGCCAATACAAACTGCTTATCAGTACCCAGTTTCAAACTGATGAAAGCTGGAGGCAGCAGCTTCCCAGTTAGAGTGGCTCAGCTTTGGAATTCCTTACCCCCCTTCCTGAGGGCGGACCAATCATATTCCCATTTCAGACATAATATCATTCACTGGCTCAAAGAAAATGACCACTAAACTTGCGCCAGCTACTGACCTACTATCCCTACATAGCTGCACTGTAATTGACAACAGACAATACACTGTAAATAGACCATATCATACTGCACCTCCCTCTCTATGCACTGTCCTCCAATTTGTTTACTTTATGTATATAGCTTGTTGTTGTAATCAAACATTGACTGTATTTTATTTGTGTACCGGCTTAACCTTGTAACCCTAAGCTGAAAATATTCCTGTTTCCTGCGCCCTAATACCCTCGGTTCTGGTGTGCATTACAAATAAAGAAGCAAACAAACAAGCCCCTCATCAATTTCCCTACCCATATCCTGCTCCCATGTTGCCTCTCTGTTCCCGAACCCCCCTGCCTCCTGAAATGCCCCGTACAAAGTCGAAACCAGGCCCTTCATCTCTGTATGAGAGTCCAAAATGCATTCTGTGGGGTCAGATCCCTCTGTAACAGCTGCTTCCACTACTGCGCTGTAAGCACCCCTTTAATCTGCAAGTAGAGAAATACCGATATTTCTCCTATATGCAGGGCATCTTCAATTCCTGAATCGAGATAAATCCCCCATCCTGCCACAGCTGGCCCACCCTTGACAACCCAGCCTCGAACCATGCCTGATGGGATCACGTCCTTAACCCCTGGTGCCCACAGGTGGCTCACCGGTGAGGGCCACGTAGTAATCCCCTGCATCCCAGCCCCCGGACGCCACAGGTTCCAAATCACTCCTAGATGGAATGCTCCCGAATTCTCAGAGGAATCTGCGGACGAGGAGTCCATGGCCATTCCCGACTGTAGCGCGTTGCAGGTGCAGATTCTCAAGACGGACCCACCACCTACGAACTTTTTCCTGGAGATGTGAAACCAGCACCCTCAACTGCGCCACCCTATAATAATCCCAGAGATCAGGGAGTCCCCCCCCCCCCCACCACCTTAGCCTGATACAAAATCCCACATGCTACTGGCAGTTTCTTTCCTTCCCCCAGGAACCTCAGCATGCACCCCCTGGCCACCCTGATTAAAGACTCCCGGACTGGGGCATCTGAAAAGAATACAGTATCCTAGGTAGAAAATTAATCTTGAGGGCATTTAATGAACCTATCCAAGACATTGTGAGTTCCTCCCATTCTCCCATACAATGCCCGGAGCAGCATCACGTAATTGGCCTCACAAAGATCATGCAGCCTGCGTGTGATAGTCACCCCCAGATAGTGGAGTGTCTCCAATCTCACCTCCATCCCCAATGTCCCGAGAATGCCAGTGTTTTACCCTTGTCTGCATCCTTCAAAGGGGAACAAAATAGACTTTTCCCTGTTAACTTTGAACCCTGAAAAATTCCCGTTTTGCAGAATCACTTGTAACGCTGTCGGGACTGATGTGTGCGGATTTCGTAAGTGCAACAACACATCATCCGTATGCAATCCGAGCTTAAATTCAGTGTCCCCTGCCCAGATCCCCTCAACCTGGGGTGCATTCCTAAGCTTCTCAGCGAGTGGCTTCATCGAGAGAGCAAACTGTAGCAGGGAGAGCGTGCATCCCTGCCAAGCACCCCTTGATAGCCAAAACTCTCTGGAAAAAAGACACCATTCACGGGCACCCTGAATATAACGCATCAATACATGCCAGAACGTTTTCCCCAAACCCATATTTCCTGAGAACAGCATAGAGGAAGGCCCAGTCCACCCCATCGAAGGCCTTCTCCGCGTCTAAGGCCATTAACGTGGGATTGCCACCTCGCCCCCGGGCCACGTTCTTCAGGTCTAGGGTTTTCCTCAGAGTATCAGCTCCCTGTCTCCCCTGAATGACACCTACCTGATGTGCGTGTACCAATCTGGGGCATCAGTTAGTTAAACCGCAAGGCCAGAAACCCAGTGAAAATCTTTGCGTCTACATTCAGTTAAGATATGAGTCAATATGACCCACACACCCTAGCATCCCTCCCACTCTTCCCAATCACTGATATCAGTGTTCAGTGGAAGGGCTGCAGGCCCGCCCCGTCTCCGATAGTGAAACCATCCTCCCCAGTTGCCTTCCCCGCCTACATCTCCCGAATCGCCAGTAGGACCTCTTCCGTGCATAACTTCCCGTCCACCATCTGTCATTCCTTCTCAGTCAGGGTCAGGATTGTAATCCCCACCAGATACGACTCTCACTCCTCATCCCCAATGTTAGGCAGAAACCTGTGCAGTTCCCTCTGGGACCACTGCAAAAGATTTAAGACTACAGGTGGTTGGCAGTAAACCCAATTGGTAGCAGTCTGTAGCACCCAGATTTACCTGGTAGCTGTGGCTGAGCAGTCAGACTTCTCTCAAGAAGAGTTAGGCAGTATACACAGTATTCACAATAGGTCAAACGAACACAGTAGAAAAAGCAAACACTGACCAGAGCTTGGTGTAAAAGAGATATAATTATTTATTTAATAACACATCTAGTAAAACATACTGGCACTAATATCAAGCAGTTCAAAAACACGGTCACTAAAAGATATACACTCCCTTCAACGATTAGTTAGACAAGTCTTAAGTAAAGCAACACTTATTTTCAGACAGTGGTGAGCGCTTAACGAAGATGGCACTCTAATCAATCGGGTTAAAAGGGAGAGAAAGGCAGAGCAAAGATAGAAACAGATCCCAACACTTTCGGACGAACACAGTAGGAGAGAAAGGCAGGTTAAAACCGTAAAGTCAAAGTTAACAAGGCCGGACCCACGTTAAGAGGCTCCGGTCGAAATGTGCCCAAGGTCACACGGTTCAAAGTGCCCAAAAGTCTCGCAATAAGTTCAGAAAGAGTTGGACCGAAAAGAAACGGACCAGTTAGATGGTCAAGGCGGCCAGCCCAGTCCAGAAGGTTAAGGGATTATTGTTACCTTGTAGCAATCTTTAGAAAGGGAGGCCTGGCGGACACGGTACCTTAAAAAGGTGAGAACGCTCCAGCGGGGGTAGTTGTTCCTGGCAGCGGGTGCAAGTCGGTGCTTCTTCCGGAGGAAGAGAGGATCTCGTCGGGGAGGAAAGCAGGAGTCCGTTGCACTGCCAGGGAAGAAACCAGTCGCAGAGTTCTCAATTAAAAGGAGCAGTCCTTTTATTCGCTGTCCAGTGGTAAGTAGCTTTCCGGTTGCTGGGGTGCTTGGCACGGGCAATTCGACCACAAGACGTCCGGGAATGCGAGCAAAGAAGGTAAACTGGTTGTGCCCACCAGTCAGGGGAAGAAGACTCTCCAGCAGGGAGATCTCCTCTGTCATTGGGAAGTGGTGAGCCGATTCAGCAGGGCTCCACCGGTGGTGTCGTCGTAGCAGGTCGGCTCAGCTTCTCCCTCGTCGGATTTTCAGGTCCTATGGCGACTTCTGAAGTTCCAGTCCCAAAAGCCCTGCTTTTATGCAACACACCCCCATTCACTCAGCCTAGCTGTCAATCAAATATGCTAAGTGGTGAGCCGGCCGGCTCACCCCTTGGCCCAATCACACCAGAGTGCGACTTGAGTTGCCAAGGCAACTCAGTCCAGGGTGCCTAAACCCCCTCCCACACCCCCTGTGGTACCCAGACAGAGTGGCACCACTTTTGGAGCCTTCTGTGGAGAAGCCCGCCAAAAAGTGGAACAAAGGGCTCGACCTTTGGTTTGGAGTTACAGAGGCGAACAGAAACGCCATTTTAAAACCGAATTCTGGCAGGAAATACCAACCAGTGAATTAATATTAAATAATTAAACCGGCGTTATGTTAGAGGCTATGTTAAAAAGTATTAGCCTCGAACAATGGGAAAATCCCATAGAGATATATCCGCGGTTGAATATAAAAAGTAGTATCCACTGCCACCAGCCAAAACTCGACGAGGGGGGACGGGACAGTGCCCCCTCGAATAACAGACCCAGGGGCAATCGAATTGCCGCTACCAGTACGTCCACAATATGATGGTTTGTACTGGTTCTGTTAGTAATTTGGGACTAGTAAAGCCAATGGTGACTTTACATGCCCTGGGAGACAGTAGTCAGTCCCAGGGTATGGAGTCTATGGTGGGGGGTCACTATGACACCCCGGTGTTACCGCACGGAGGGTGCGGTGTAACACACATAGAAAAAAACATATGAGACCCTAGGGAGTAAAAGACCCCATAGCCCATGAAACACATTAACATTCAAAGGAACACCACAAATCATGTCCAAGAGTGGGAGAAAAAGAGTCTCACTCTTGGCAGGAGAAAAAAACAAACTCCGGAAATCCAGCAAAGCTGCTGGGGGACTCACTAGGTTAGGAAATTCAGGCTAAACAGAGAATTCTCCCTAACACCCAACACCTGTGTTGGTCTCGTGTCCACCAGTCCACCCGACGATCTCCTCAACCCATCTCTCTGCCCTTTGTCCTCGCAGCTGGGCAGCTAGAAGCCCATCAGCCTTGTCCCCTTTCTCATAGTACTTTTGCTTCAGGACTTTCAGCTGTTTTCAGCTCTTCCCTCTTAGCCCTGGCCTCCCGCCTCCCTTGTACCCTCTCCACGCCACACTCTTGAATTCTGCGTTCCAAGAAAAGAATATCCCTCCTCAGATTATTCTCCTGCATATTTCTTTCCCTCTTCTCGGAGGCGCCCTCCTTAATCAGCAGGCTACGCCAGGTCGCTTTGGCAGCCTCCCAAACCATGCAATAGTCCACCTCCCCTGTACTGTTTTTACCAAAATGTTCTTTGGTTCCACCCCCCATTTCTTCCCGAAACCTTACATCCTTCCTATAGAGAATCATTGCACCTCCAAATTGAGTCCCGGCCCTGCATCCCCTCCAAAGAAACACCCATGTGAACCATATCATGATCTGACCAGCTAACTGGCACATGAGCACATTCCAAACACAGTCCAGCAATTCCCTTTCAACACAGATATAGCCAATGCGTGTGTAGGTACCATCAGGCAGATAAAATAGCATGTATAGCCCTCAGGGTGGACCCATCTCCAACATCCTGTAGCCCATACATCTCCAAACAGTCCACTAGTTCCGCTTCACCCACCTCCATCGCCTGCCCCTCTTCCCCCGCCAGGGTCTTCCAGTCCAGCTTAGGGTCTGCCGCTTATTGTCTCCCCCGAGTACAAGGATGCCCCTAGCCTCTATCAATTGGGCAAAAGAATCCCCCCCCAAAAAGGCTTCTGTCTCGGCAGTATACCATTGCGAATGACATCCACTCCCCCTTCCTTTGGCCTGCAATCAACAAGGCTCTCCCTCCAGACCCTAACCTCTGTTAACCTCAACCTCTTGTACAGCAAAATCTCCACTCCTCCCTTCTTCAACCCCCCCTGGAGCCCAGAACCCACCACCAATCAACCCGAATGGAATGCGTCTCTCCTCACCCACCACCAATCGCGTCTCCTGCAACATCAACACATCCAACCCTGCTCTCCGGAACTCTCTGGCCATCAGAGAACGTTTGGTCGGGGAGTTCAGACCTTTCATGTTCAAGGTCCCAACTGCCAGGTGGTCTGCCCTTTCCCCCATACTACCTCCTACCGTTGCCATTGCTCATCCCATCACACATCAGGCTGCCTGTAGCACCCCTTTTGACATATTCCTTTGGCCCCAAACCTTCCCCTGTGCCGCCTGAACCTCCTCGCACACCCCACCCACACACCCACACCTTTCCCCGACCCTCCCATTTTATTCCCCCCCACACCCCAGGGACGGCCATCAAACGCTGTGCCACCCCAGGCACAACACCCACCCTGTCCCCATTCCCCATAATAACACCAACTAAACAAAGGCATAACCAATAACCACAATCGCAGAGAAACTAACACTCCCTTATGAAACCTGGTCAATAGCAACTCCCCATTTCACTTCACCAGTGGTGGAGTGTTAAGCTTTAGGAACTTTCTGCCCTTATGGGCCTGTTTTTTCTGACTCAGTCGCCCCCTGGCTCCCCGCCAAGTCTTCCGCCTCACTTAGTGACCCCTACCCACCGTTTTCAGCCTCAGAAAGATGTTAGAGGGCATGTTCGCCTCAGCACCCTTGGTAATTCTGTAATCCACCAGTTTGATCTTGAAAACCAGCGCAAATGGAAATGTCCACCTGTACCTTATGCCCCTTTCTGATAGCCAGGCTGTTAGGGGCCGACAGTCTCTGCGCCTGGCCAGTGCGAAACTTGAAAGCTCTTGATAAATTTGAACGGTGTCCCCCTCATATTGAATATTACACAGCTGTTTTGCTCTTTGCGGGACTGCCACCTTCTCTGTATACCTCCAGAATTGCATGACTATAGATCTCGGGCCTCTGCCCTTGGCCATCCCTCTGCAGTGCGCTCGTTCAGTCTCCACTTCTCTTCTTCCTCCTTCTTCTGTGAACAGGACAGGGCAGACTCTCCCTTCTTTTCCTAGAGACCAGACATACAAAGATTGTTCTTGCTTTCTCTATTTTTGTGGTCATCTAGCTTTAATTGTTAATCTTCATCCCGCATTTCAGTGTTCGACAGCCTCCGTTCAAACCTCATTTCCACACGGTCCGCATTCAAGTGGTTATTTTCCATTCCTTCAAATTTGTTCTCCAGAAACTCAACTCTGCCTCTCAGGTCGGAGACCGAGGCCTATAGTTCCCCTCATATGACCCTAATCTCCTACAGAATGTCCCTTATGTCCTCCTTTGTGGATGGAGCCTTGATATCACTCCCAGCCTCCGGCAGAGCCTGGTTTCAGGCACCCAGCCCTCCATTGCCACCTGTCTCCGGAACTGCTGCAGACCACCTATGCTTCCCTTGACTTTTGCAGCCAGTTTGAGTCCCTGCCGTAAGCATCCACCAGCGTAGGCACCAACCTCTCCCTGCTGCCACACTCTTCCTGATCTGGTCCTCACTTGATACACCAGTCCTCCCGAACCCTCTCCGACCCCCAGGGTCCACCGGCCATGTCCTCAGCATGCGGCATGGCCCCGTCACACTGTCCATGCCTTGTGTGGCAGTCCCTTTCACTGCACCGCGCTCTTTCTCTGCACCGCGCTCTTTCTCAGTGCCAGTGACCCTCTGTCGCCTCCAACTTTTCACTGCCCACAAAGTTCCAATGGAGGGCTCCCTTCTGCGGCTGTGTACTGTAGAGGAGGCATGGTATCACAAGTATGACACTGACACAATGGATACAATATGTAAAACCTTTATTGAAGTTGTTGGGGCTGGAGAAACTCCTACTTTGCCCTATAACTAAGATGGGAGTAGTCTCGACCATCAAATGAGAAACAGAACAGTCCTAGTCCGTCAAATCAAAATGGCCTATGCTAACAAAAACCAAATGCCCCATCTCTTGTATAAAAAGTGTAAAAAGGAGAAGTGTATGCAAAGGAAAAATCAGTGTTCAAAAGAATAAATGTAGTTGAACCAGCTCTCCTCCCCACATTAGACCTCACGGAGTAAGGCTGTCCCTGTAGGCAGGATGACATACTCTGGCTCGATTTTTGACACAATTAGCAGTTCAAAAACGTGGTTTAAGACCCACCTGGCCTTCCACGTTAGTGTCTCTTTTCCTGACTTCAAAATACTGTTCCAACAAAATGTTCACGTAGGTCCCCCACTGTCGGGCTCAGACCTCTCACAACAAAGTTCATGTAGGTCCCCTCTGTCGGGCTCAGACCTTTCACGAGAATGTTTCACGTAGGTCCACCTGTGTCGGGCTCAGACCTTTCACAACAAAGTTCAACAAAAACATGCAAGGGGGCATTCTTCCCCAAGCTTATTATACTTAGGGTCTCCCTCTGTCGGGCTCAGACCACTTTCGGATGTCGAAGACTTTCGAATGTGAGTGGCTTTCTTTAAAGATCACTGCCAGACCACTTCGACTCAAAGTTTGTTTTAACTTTCACTCTCCCCTTCTTTAGGAGTCAATCTTGCTTACTTCACTTTTGCTGTTGATTCGCTTTATTGCTTCAAACAATGTACCTTTCGCTGCCAACTCACCGGCTGTGTGTGTTTCTTTCGTGATTTTTCGATTTCCAATTCACGAGTCATGGTCCGTACCACAGGCTTGGCCTCGCCTCCCCAACTTTGCCGTTCAATCGGGAAAGTCGCTGGCGTCCTTGAAACACAATGAGCCTTCTAATGTGGGATCTGGCCTTCTCCACATGTCTTTCGGGACCTATCGGAGGCAACAACCTCCAGTAAGGAACTCTTGGGTTTTCCGACCCGCTGCTCCAGTAGGTGTGCCTTCGTCCCGGAAGTTCTGTTCGTACTCGTGTTCCGCCTTGCTCAGAGTGTGTCTCTGGGTTTTGCCTTTTATTCGTGTGAGGAGAGCTAATTGGTATTCGGTGTATTCACTTAGAGTAAAGTGCCTGACTTTGTCTGACCTGATTAAATGGACTTGTCCAGTACGATGTGGGAGAGTTAGTCTGGTTACTCTGTCACTCTCTTCCTCGGCCCAGTCTTTGTGTAAAAAGGGGTGGGGTTTGGGTCCTCAGAATATTCTAAAAAAGAGGAATGGTTAGATAAACAAAATAGGGGGGAATACTCTGTCTCACCGTCGGCAGCCTCACCCCCACTCCACGAAGACCCATCACCCAGGTGATCCTCCCGCACTGGTCCACCCCCAGGAACTGGATCCAAAAAAGATGGCCGTGTCTTAGCCACCTGGATGACAAGTCCCCGAGAACTAGCAGACGAGACACCGTTTGGTTCCTCACAGTACTTGCCGCCCCCTCAAACGATGCTCCTTCGCTGTCCCCCCTCCAGATACCAGTCGCAATTCAGCCGCAGGCGGGCTCCGCACCTGCTTCTGGCCCCCATCCTCCTGTCTTCAGGCACAAGCCTGACCCAGCCACCAGCAGCTCCACCATACAGGCCTCAAGGGCCATCACTGAAGCTTGGGCCTGTCCTCTGCTTCCTCACCTGTTCAACAGAGTCTGCCAGACTCTAAAGAGCACCAAGCCCGCTGCAGGCCATAACTCACTGTCGTGGCAGCCTCCCAGCAAAGTCCTCACCACAGGTGGCCACGCCTGGTGTGCCTCAAACTGTGGGCCGCCTCCTGCCCCCCACCTCACCGGATGCTTCTCCTTCCTACTCTGGTGGGGGCAGCTGCCAAAGCTCTGCTCCACTGAACACCACAAGCCCTGCTCCCAGGCCTGTCCTCAGCACCAGGAATCTGCCAGGTCCTCCGTTCAGCCGTTACCAGGCCCTCTTCTTTCCAGCAGTACACCATGGAGGATGGTGTCAGCTACTCCCAGCTGTGATCCGGGCCTCCCATGGTGCCCCACAAGGTCCCGACCCTTCCTGGAGTTGCGGGTCTCAGAATGGGCCTCCGCTGCACCAGCTGCACCGGCACAGGTCTGACCTCGGTCACTCCGCAGTGCCCCACACTCGGGGCCGCCGCTGCAAATTCTCTATATGGTCTCCACTCCCAGGGCTTCCGTGGAACACTGAGGATATCTCGATAAAAAGCCCTTGTTTGCACTCAGACCGCCATGGGGGACGACGGTGCATGGTAATGTTATTTAAATGGATTCTTCTCCTGTAGATTCCTCATCACCCTACGATCCTGCCCCGCTATGAAAGTGGTCTGTAGTCTATATTTGGTTGCCCTCTTCTAATATGACAAGGGTATGATGATCAAGTGTTAGGCACAGTGTGATGCCTTGCTATAGTAGTACTGTCAGTCAATGACTTCCATTATGGTTATGTTCCTCCCACCAAAAATAAAAATGTGTTGTTGGCGATTTTCAAGCCAAATCCTATGAACTCTTCCTCTGCCGCAGC
Organism: Ambystoma mexicanum; assembly: GCF_040938575.1. Taxonomy (NCBI): domain Eukaryota; kingdom Metazoa; phylum Chordata; class Amphibia; order Caudata; family Ambystomatidae; genus Ambystoma; species Ambystoma mexicanum. Next base: position 413,103,877 of record NC_090927.1, read on the forward strand.
TACTGAGCTCAGAGAGGGGGAAAACTGAGGTACGGATCGGAGTGACGTATTATATATGCGTCCGACATCACATCCGGAACCGACGAGTGGCACAATCGAGTCAATAACAGTCACTATATCTCGGTCGATATCTAGTACTATGCCCACTGTCGAAAAAGTTCTGAGCAGCTGATGTTGGAAGGGATACCTCTGAACAGCTGATGCTGGAAAGGACATGCATCTGGTGAGGAATCTGCAGGAGAAGAATACATAGAAAGAACATCACTGGTAAGTAATTTCTCCTTTTTGGTAAGAGCTACCATTGAAGAACCATTACTAGCAGTCCCATCAGCACTGAGAAGCTTAGAGGCATGGGGAAAGAGCCAATCAGGAGTCCGCTTACAAGGAAGCTAGCAGCCTCATGATATAACAGAGACAGCAGGCAGTCATTTGAGGTCTTGGACCTAGCGGAGGTAGACGTACCTACAACAGCTTGCTGCCTGGTAGACTATTATCTGATTCAAGGAATCATTGGAGAAATGCTTCAGAGGAAGAGCTGGAAAATCCTGTTACAACCCTCAGAGTGAAGGTGGACTCCACCTTGGAGAAATTGGAAGTATTGTTAGAGATTGTTAAAGAGGGACCCTCGCTTCTACGGGCTAGGAGGGGGATTCCTCTAAAATGTGTCTCCTGGGAATCTGAGCCCAGTGGAAGAACACTAAAACCCAGTGGTCTGGAGAGTAGGACACTGAGAAAAGCCTCAAGGAGACGCTTCATAAGAAGAGACCAGAAATCTGACAAAGAGCTGATTGACTGAGAAGACCCATCTGTGCTTTGAGTAGTCCAAAGGATGGCTGAGAACCTGTGCTGTTTTGGATTATGTTGTAGTATCAGAATGGACATTATAGTGATACATTTTGATTATTTCCGTTAGCTGAAACATTGGACTTTGTGTTGTGTAGTTTAGGGTTAGCCTGGTCGCGAACAGGACTTCTTAGGATTCAGGTTTGGAGCATTTTGATTGCCCTTCTCATTGGAACATTTGTTTTGGTTAGTTTAGTGCGTCTCTGGAGGGATGAAGACTGATTAATGGTAGGAGTGGAATTTGTTTTAGTTAAACACCACATTCGAGATTGAGAACACCTCAAACCCCTCACTTTGTGTTAGCACCCCACCCTAACATTACATAGCTGTTCCCTTTTAGTTTTCAGTCCTTTGCCCTAGGCCCCTTAAGGTATTTTACCAACCCCATTATGACACTATGTTAAAATAAATGCTTGCTTTAACTCAATGTTTGCTTTGCCTTGCTTGCTTGTGTCATTGCATGGGTTCCCCATAGCAGGCTTACCAACTTGCATACATAATGCTTTTAGCTTTTACGTTCTACTGCATTTTTTTTCATGTCAGCAATTTGAAAATCTATGCCTTTTATAGTGGCTTTAACACAATGTATTGATAGAGAGGTCGGCACCATCTGAGATTATTAGATATCTTTACTTAGCCAATTAATATACAGTGAGTGGCAAAATGTAGGCTTTCTGATAAAAAAATGAACTAGGAAGGGAACTACTTTGTAATTATGATCAATGTTGTGCTTTGTTTCAGATACAAATTTCTGTTTCTTTCCTAATTTTTATATCACCAGGCTGACCCAAAGGAGCTTATAAAAATAGTCACAAAACACGTTTCAGAGTATGCCAACGCCGACTGGCCAGAAGAGCTGGTTGCCTTAATTGAGCAGTTACATTACTACAACGAACAGCTGATGGACTTCACACAAGCGCAGATCCTTCAAGGTCTTGGAAAAGGAGTGGATGTGCGCAGGTTCGCTGCTGACAGTCAGTACAAGCGGGAAACAATTCTCGGTCTGGCAGAGTAAGTCACAAGCCTCTTCTACGTAAATTAAAACATGTCATATTGCAAAAGGAGAGCAGTTCTTTTATCATTGATTCTATGGGAATACAGTGTGACAATTTCAATTTATAACAAATACATTGTGGCCCTTAATTTGTAGGCCTTTGCCAATTAAATTGCAAAAGAATGTTTAATTGCAAACTGTTAGGGAGAACTCTCATAAATGGGCTAATTTCCTTCACCTTAGAGACCCCCAGCAACTTTGCTGGATTTTGAGGACTTGATTTTTTTACCTGGAGAGAGTGTGAGCCTTTTTTCCCACTCTCTCATGTATTTTGATGTGTGTTTTACTCTTGTGTTCTTTGATTATGGAGTTTTAGACAACTCCATAGGCATCATCTTTTCATGTGTGTGTTACGCTCACCTGGTCTCTGCGGAGGCGTTGGGGCACGGTTGCAGCCCTCCATGAACTTGACTCACCTCCCCCTTTCGGGCCTCTCCCTCGGTAGAAAAGCGGTGAGCGGTGGTACGTGGCGATACTGCTCCTGCGTGGAGATAAGAGTGTGTGAGTGCGCCAATCTGTGATTGTTGTACCTCTCGAACCCTTCTCCCCAAAGTACGGTTTCTGTGAGCATACTCCGGCCCCTAAAGCTCACCTGTGAATTATAGAAGGTAAGCTCTCCGTCCTGCTACTTCTGGCAGGGGCGCGTTGAATGGGATCTAGTTCCTTCACTGATCCCTGATAAGGATTAGTCCAGTCCAGCTGCGACTATGCTTCTCCTTATGATTGGTAAGTGTCTCTTGAGCTCTTGTGATTCTTTTTGTTCTGTTTAATGTCTTTATATGTTGCTCCTTATGCCCGCAATAATGTCTCTCTTCTGTTTTCTTCCCTTAGATGGAAATGCGGCCTCAATGCAGCTGTGAGACGCGGCCGGATGGAAGATTGATGCTACTGCAACGTTCAACCGCAGGTAAGTGATGGTTTAAGGAAAAGCGCAAAGTATCGCGAAGCGTGACCTTAAACTGGCTGTTTTTTCGATGTCTGACCTTGTCTTCTGTTTTTCCTTGCAGGCGCTGCTGTCGACGATGGAGCGTGTCGTGCTGCGGTGCCAAGATGAAGATTTCGGCGTTCCGGAAAGTGTAAAGATGAATGCTCCGTCCGCCGAAGAGATGTACAGGTAAGAACAGCTTCCCCCAGTTGGTAAGTATGCTGGCAGGAAGCTGGATGTCCAGGAAGCAGGGTCTTCAAAGGTAAGCAGGTATGACCTCAGGCAACGGTGAGCGTTAGGCTGCTTTTAAGTGCAGAATAACACTAAGCATCTGTCTTGAGGGTCAGGGCAGCTTATATAGCTGTGAATCCATTAGCAGCCACACCCAATTATACACTTGGGGCTGCTTAATGGATGGAATGTTCAAGGTTAATGCATCTGAAGTGCTATGTCCATAATAAAAGCTTGTTGGTGTTAAATGGATGTTCTTGTTTACTTTTGTTCATGAGCCTGGCGCCAAAGGCGCCAGGCAGTGTCCACCCAGGTCTCCTGTGCATGCGACCCCTGCATGCCTGTGCCGCTGACTTCATGACCATGACAGTGTGTTACACAGCACCCTCACTGCAGTGACACAGGGAAGCCCTTTCAGGCTGTCCCAAGTTTTAAATATCTTCTCTGGGATAAACTACTGTTTCCCAGAGAAAGTAAAGTTAAATTGACTTTACTAGTCTTTTTAAATTCCTAGACCCAGCACACACTATCTTACAATAGAGTGCTGGAGGGGTTACCTAGTATCCCCTGTGTCTAGAAACTCATGTAGCAGTCAAATGCTACCCTTTCCTCTCGAAATGGCTGGTAGCAGTGGTTTTACAACAAACTACCATGATTCTTCCCGACCGCGACCACCGGTAGTGTTAAATCGCGGAAGCCATGTTTTTCAAGATGGCGTCTGAGCCCCCTTTGTTTAAACAGGTCCTGGTCTTCTTTTCTCGCCATTTCTTTTTGGAAAGGTCCTTCTAGAGTTTGTTTCTACGTGCCAAACCAGGTTTGGTCCCTTTGCTCCTACGCCTTTGGTGGGCTTCAGGACTGAAGACTGCCTCTGGTGCCTGAGTGTCTGGGGTAGGCAAGAAGTGAGGGAGGTGCCCGAAACTCCCTGCGCTTAGTCTCCTAGGAGACCCAAATGCTCTCTGGCGTGATTGGCTGGCTGACTGTCCGGCAAGGACAGCCACCCTGCTGGGTGAGTGGCAGCTAGGCTGGAATGAATGGGAGAAAACTGTTTAAAAGGTGAGTCTCTTGGCTTGGAAGGTAGAGTCGACCACTGGAACGAAAGAACCAAAGACGAGCTGGAAGAGGACGGCTGCTGCAACTCCTGGACCATTGGTTTGCCCAGTGAAGCCCTGCTGCAGGTCCGAATCGCCAAGTTCATCTCGACAGAGAAGCCCTTCAAGGACGACTTCTTCCTTTGAGTTGGTGGGACCAATCAACTCGTAAGCCACCCGATACCATTCTCGGAGTTGGTTGTATTTTCCTCAGAGTGCTGCAGGAAACTGAATAGCCAGGGGGAAGTACACCAGTTTGTGTGCTTGAAGACAGCTACCGGAATCGAAGAATTGCCAGTTTGCCAGCTTTGTGACCAGTCCCCGTGCAGTGCAGGAGTCCCCCCACATCCTCCCTCCTGTCCCCACGACTGAGGCTCAGGAACAGCGAGATCTGCAGGAACTGCCAGGAACGGAAGTCGTCAGCTGCATCTTTTTCTTCAATATAAGGTACTGTGAAAACCCGACCGAGAGAACTTATCTCTCACTGCGAAAGTGCGTGAAAGTTTGGCAATTTGCAGGCCTAATCAGCTTGTGACCCAACTTTCTTCTGAGAACTGTGGCAAAGACTTTTCCATTTATCTACCAGAACTGTTTTTACCTATACAAGACTCTAACCCATTCACTTTGGCCTACCTATTGCATTGGACCAACTCCTCTGGTGAACTCAAACTATTTGCACTGTTTAAAAGTAACTCTACTATTTGTTCTATTAATGCCTTTTTGCTCCTACTTCAAATGCTCTGAATGCCATTTTGCTCCTCCTTTAAAGTAGTTTAAATGTTTCAGAACCGGCTAGTGTGAAGTATTGTAGGATATTGTTGTGTGATATTGATTGCCTCCTTTTAGTGAATGTTTTGTAACTGACTGTGTAATAAATTAATAAGTGTTTTACCAAGAAACCTTGAGTGTGTCTATTTGAATACTTGTAATTGTACGACCTCTGTGTAACCTCATTACAAGCTCCCATTCCCTCTTGAGATAACCCTTGCTGCTCAGCTCGCTACCAAAAACTGTGTGGTACAGACTTATACCAAAGGTTGGTTTTGCTTACACCTGTAGTCATAGTTGTGTGTAGTGGTCCCAGAGGGTACTGCATGCAAACTTTGCCTAACACAAACTGGTGCAGGAGTTTGAAGGGGTGGGGCCAGAAGAGAATAACAGGAGAAGGGGAGAAGGCATTTGCTCCATTAATTATGGGAACAGGGTTATAGTGATGAGGGTACAGCAAGCTGAGAGTTGTTGGATGTTGCTGTGGGAGAAGATAACGTTTTGAAATGTATGGGAGAAATAGATTTGAAGAGGGAGTGGTGATGCATGCCTCTGCTCTGTTTGGTAGTTGGTTTGAAATGGTACACACCCAAGTATCTGGGAAGGTGGGTGAGCAATGGGGCAGCTACCTGTTTTCTTTTATAATGGAAAGTTGTCCTGTATATCAATGGAACGGTCTTGTTGGCGGCCTTGGCACTAGCTCCTATAAGATGGTGGCGGAAGGGAAAGATATTATGAGGAGAAAGTGAGGAAAGATGTCAAACCTGCGGTGTTGATGAGTGCAGACCAGAAGAACACGTTTTCTGTGCAATGGCATGTTTCTCAGGGAGTTGTAGTGAGGACATTTGGGGAAGTGCTTTGGATGGGCCAGTGCTTTGCCCTGGCACAGTATAAAAATGACTCTCAATTTGGGGCTGTCCCGAGGCTCCACAAACACATTTCCCAGGGCTTAAAACGAATGGAAAAAATGAATGATGATATTGCTCCTGCCCCTGTGGGAGGTGACTATCACCCATGTTAAGAATAACATCAGTTTCAGATGTTTCGTTTCGTAGTGTTTGTTTTGAAATACACTGAAGGGGAAAAAATAATATTGAGAATATATTGTTTTATTTTTTTGCCAAAATAGTATTACATCTAAGTCATGTCTTTATTCATTTGGATTTCTCCCGCATTGGATATTTCATAGATGTTACATGCTGTTTGAATATTCCCCATCGTCAGTCTGGAATCCTTTGTAACATTAAAGCAGCTTCATTTGAAATGAAGAATTGCAATCATTTTAGTATTCTATTAATGTTGTTTTGGATCATTTACCGCTCAGCCAATAGACATTCACTTCCATTGCTCCTCTCCTGGAGGTCATCTTCACCATGGCAGGCCCCATGAGCGTGCTCCCCATCCTAGGTCAAGTTCCAACAGGGAAGCTTCCTGCGGGAAAAAGGTGAGGAAAGGAGATGCCACCCATGCACTTTCTGCCTCGGATAAGGTGGACGTACCGCATAAATCCTCATCTTCACATAAACAGCCAGCTTTGTTGAAGAAATTCACAACAGCAGCATTGTCAACAACTCCACCAACTGCACTGTTGTCATTCAAGGCGACTTTGTCCACGGTTTCTTATTCGTCCACAAAGCTTAAACAGTCAGCGACTTGGTTGATGCCTTCCCCATCGATGATGGACTAACATGTCAAATCTGCATCGTCCATGACTCTGACTTTGACATTGACAAAAATCCCATCAAGGACATTCTCGTCGCCAACCGTACCTTCAACGACCACCTGTTGACGACCACGAAGCCTCCAGCACAGACCACTCCACTGACTGCTCTGCACACAACTTTGTCGATGCAATCTGCACATCCACAGACAAAGCCTACTGTGCTTGGATCTCCGAAGCGACATAAAGAGTCACACTTCACCCTCAAGCCCTATGTTACTCCAATCATGCCAAGACAATCGGAAGTGCTTCCAGAGGACATTTTGGAACATGATTGACAATGATTTTGAGGGCCTGGAATGGATGTTCTAAGAAGAGGAGGACAACCTTTCCATCTTGCCTCCAGCACAGCCACCTCATGCGACATCTTTATCTGTGTGACCTTATGCCTTCACCCATTCTTCCGGAGTTTCAATATGTCTCCATGGGCATTTTGCCAGCTTTGCAAACACTGGTACCGGAACTGCAAACATGAATTCCCACCATTCCTCCGCTGGGGGCAGCTGGGGAGATTTTGCATTTTGACAAATAAGAAATCAACAAACCGGACTTCAAGTTCTATGGCCATATCTTTTCTGATGTAGGCATGCAGCCTGATCCCGAGAAAGTCTGCACCATCAATGACCTGATGGCGCCAACCCAAGTATCGGAAATGAGATCATTCCTTAGCATGGCAGGATATTGTGATAGATATCTACCTAACTATGCAGCGACAACTGAGCCACTATGGTGATTCCTCAAGAAGGATGTGATCATTCAGTTGTCAGGAGTGCCAACAAGCTTTCGACAACATTAAATGTGCCTTAGCAACTGACGTGCCGGGCTTCTCCCTCAGAGGAGAGGGTTGATGCCATATTGAGCAAAGTGCAACAGCTCTCAACTCTTCGAGTGACCACCGTCTTCTCCATTAATTCTCTGCTAGAGATGGTGTCTTTATGCATTCCCCTAGTGCCTCATTGCAGGCTGCGCATGAGACCTCTCCAACAGTTCCTAGATGCCAGGTGGCAACAAATATCAGGCTCCTGGAATGACAAGATCACCCTCATTCCAGTGTTCTGGAAGACCCTCAGCATCTCACGCGAAAGGTGCTCCTTTTTGCCTTCCAGCGCATCAGGCCATGGTCAACATTGACATGGGTGCACACATATGTCAATTTCACACCAGAGGCTTATGGCACCCAGAGGAGAAAGAGCTGCATATCAACCTATTGGAGCTGCGAGCAGTGTTTTGGGCTGTCAAGTCATTCAATCCCCACTACAAAGGAAGGTGGTCCGCATCTTCACGGACTACATGACAACCATGTTCTACATCAGGAAACGGGGGAGCCTGCTCTCCCATTCTCTCCAAGGAAGTGCAAGTGATATGTAAGTGGGCAATAGATCAGAAAATGTTTCTCATTCCATTCTATCTGGCAGGCATTCACAATACTATCACAGATTCACTCAGCAGAGAACTGCGACCATGTCAAGAGTGGGAACTTTATCAGAATCAAGTTTTTCTTCTCTTCTCCAGTTGGGGTCAACTTCAAATTGACCTATTTGCCACAGTGGCAAATGCTAAGTGCCCCAAGTTTGCCAGCCGGTTCACGCAACCAAGGAGTTTAGGGAACGCCTTCTTGTTCCCCTGGGATGGCCGGTTTCTCTATGCGTTCCCTCCAGTTCTCCTGATTCTGCAAGTGATAAGGGCACTCAAACAGACCCATTTCAAGATGATAGGCATTGCTCTGGCGTGGCCCAGGCATATCTGGTACTCAGACCGTCTCCACCTGTCAGTGGCTCCTTGCATCAAACTGTCCCTGCTTCCAGACCTGCTCTCCAGAGAGGGAGGGTCTGTCTTCCACCACTACCCAGCGTCCTTGAAACTTGTGGCTTACTCCTACATACCTAGAGTTTGGCCATTACTCATTGCCCGCAGAGTATAAAGATATTCTGTCTAAAGCTAGGGCACTGTCTACCCTGCGTGCTATAAGCCCAATTGGAAACGCTTCTCAATCCTGCTGTACCTGCTCTGCCCGCAAAGGCAGGCCTTGCTCAAGACATCCATCAATGTAGAACTGACAGCTATCTCCTGATACACTCAAACGCCTGGCAGGCTTTCCTTGTGGTCTCACATACTTGTTAAATAATTCCTTAAAGGTTCCCTCCTGTGAAGGTTCCAGCCCCCGCATGGGTTCTCAATGTCGTTCTGTCAAAATTGATGAGCCCTCATTTGGACCCTTTTACAGTGTTCCTCTAAACTTTGTGTCTTGGAAGGCACTTTTTCTGGTGGCTATAACTTTTGCCAGACGTATTGAAGAGTTACAGGCTCTCTCTTGCAGTCCACCTTATTTGTCTTTCCATCAGTCCAAGGTGGTGCTGCATTCTCGTCCATCGGTCATGCCAAAGGTTCCATCAGACTTTCATTTGTACAAGCCTTTATTTCTTCCTGTCTTCTTCCCCAATCCTGCCTCTCTATGTTGCACACACTAAGACTTTTCACACAACTTATCAATTGTTTGTGACATTTGCACCAGGGGGCAGGGGAAAGCCGTCTCCAGGCTTCCATTTCCAGGTGGTTCACTGGCTATATCACATACTGCCATTCATGCAAATAGGACATTGCCAGGAAGACCGAGAGCCCATTCCACCAGGGCTGTGGCTGTTACTGTGGTATTCCACCAGAGCTTGGCTGCTACTGTGGTATTCTTATCTGGTGTTCCCCTGATGGACATTTGCAGGGCTGCTACGTGGAGTCCGACTCATAGCTTCATGAGATTCTACTGCATCGACAGAGATCCCAGGGTTGAGTCCTGTGTCGGCCAGGCAGTGCTTTGCAACCTGTTTAATGGAGGTGTGTTCCAGTGATGAGTTATTGCATTGTTTTGGTTGAGCCTGTGCCACCTCCTGTACTGCTGTATAATCTTATTCACAAGCCTGTGAATCCATGCAAGATCCCATGCTGGATAAGGAACACGTTACCTACCAGTAACTCCTGTCCTCCAGCATGGGTATCTTACATGGATTCACATGCAACCATCCATCCTACCCCTCTATGGCTCTTTTTGGTTCCTACTGCCACTTCACATGCACCTCTAAATCTGAAGATGGCCACTGGGAGTGAAGCGGAGGAGTATGAATGCCATTGGCTTGGGCAGTATGACCCAAAGTGACAGCAATAGGCTATATAAGTGACAAGCAGTTTTTAGTTTTAAAGCGAAACTACTTTAATATTACCGAGGATTCCCAGCCTGATGAAAGGGAATATTCATGAGCATGTGAATCCATGTCTTTACCCAGGCGGCTGGACAACAGGAGTTACAGGTAAGTAACTTGTTCCTTATATGAGGAAGTTAGAAAGAATTCTGATCTCAGTCACAACATTTTTATACATGATGTATCTGAAACCAGTACAGTACTATCAAACTGTCCAGTTTTGATTATAAAATAGCTTCAAATATCAGTCATGCTCACATTGTTTTAATACATATGTTTTGTTGTAGAACTCTTGAAGAAAATGTTTACAAAATCGCACTCTCCTTGGCCCACCGTTATAATGTGCCACTATGGGAAGTTTATATGACACATTTGGAATATCTCTTCACTGATAGTGGGTAAGTTTCAAATATTGTACAATTGGTGACAAAGGGCATTCCCCCTGTAGATCCAAAGATGTTTTTATGATGTTTGTGACTGATTGCAGTGAAGGCACGACCCTAAACGCTCAAACCAGAAAAAATACAACCCGCTAGGGAAAAAGGTCCAAGAAACTCTTGCAAGAATAACAAGTTTTATTTCTACAAAAATAGGTGTGTCAGCAAAGAACTCTGCTGCCATGGAACGTTCTGCCCAAAAAGGGGAAAGGGTACAAGCAGAAGCTTAAAAGCGTCTTAGGTCACGTCATTATATACAGGGGAAATCCACGTGGCTGGTTGGTGTGACCCTATACATGGTCGACCTGCTCCATAAGGGATGCCACGTCATTGGTCCCAGCCCAGTCTGTCCGTCGTCCATCACGTCTCCAGGGACTCCAGGGACTCGAGGCCAAAGGAGAAATTAGCTACATTTGCGAACAATGCTCCTCTATCATTATACAGTGCACCTGGCATGCTCAAACACTGGCACAGGGGGAGTCTCGAGGTCACACTGACCCACACATACTTCACACATCCCGATCGCGTCTCTCGGCTTCCAAGGCTCCCACCCTTGTGTTTGAACTATAATGTATCCCTCCCTGTACCTTGCATTACAAATCATTTCACTATGAAATAAAGGTGGGACAACCATGCTCTTAGATCTTTTATGGTTGCTTAGTTTATGGTCGGTGGTCTGGTGTCAACTAGTATCTTGGAATTCAGAGGTCTCGGGGCTCAGGCAATTGCAGGGGCTAGAACTCCTAGTTGGCTGGGTGGGGGTCAGAGGCCTGCTCTGGTCTGTATGTGATAACACATGCACCACAGCGCACAGCACTGTCTCGTGGCCTTGCAAGGCACATTCTTTCTGGAGCAAACATATTGACGACAAATTTCGAACAAAGAAGGGTTTCTGTGGAGTTTGGCAGTGTGGGCCTTTCTCATCAGTGCTTGGGCCTATTCAGATTTCCCCTTCAGGCTCACGGCCTGTGTCTAACACGCTAAATACTGCATGGCCGTGAAGGCCCTATGATTCGACTATGGCTACTTAATATATGTAAAATAATTTCTGCTTATATGCGCGCACTATGTCTAACCAGCTGAATTGCATACAATATAACGATCGTGTGGGGACCTTTAGGACGCCCACCTGGTCTATTATAGTTCTTCCAATGGGGCTCGCCTCACCCTAAAGTGCCTAGTGGGTGGGATGAGTTTGCTCCCATCCCAACATTTCCCCCTTTTGTTACTTCTACAGTAACAAATTCTTCCCAGGCCCCCACTCATGCACTCATTCTCCCTTATAATCGCTGCCTCATATGGTGGGGTCCCCTTTTGTGGTATCCAGGCCCTGCACACGCACCGTAAGATTTCCCCTGATCGCGCATATTCCTCAGGCGTGCAGGTCATATAAATGCATCCCCCATGGCTTGCAGATCCACCCATACTTCCTCATAATTCTCAGGGTCAGGGGTTGAGACAATAGTGGTGTGATACAAATGGTCTACTTCGTCTCCATAGGGGATGAGGACCATGTGAGGGATGACGGGGTCTGTTTGTATTGCGAGGTACCTTTGAAACCCCAATTGACACCATCATCATTGCGCTACTAGGCACTGCTTTGGCACAACACTGGAGGCCCATTTGACAGGTGCAAAAGATTACCAGGATGAACACGATGACGAGTACCAGCATCTTCACGATGGCACCTAACCAGGACGGGGCCCAATCAAATGCAACGTCAAACCAGTAATTCACTTTTATTCCTCCTTCTTTCTTCATTCGAACTCCTAGACCATATACGGCTGCAATTATGTGGGATAATGACTCGTTCTCGGTGTCTTCACAAGGCCGGAAAGTGCCACATGAATCCCCAATTTTTCAGCACCCACCTCCTTCCATTGCAACATATCGAGTATGTAGAGGTTCTGCATGGTCATTAGTCTTAGGGCTTGCAGCTCGACCTTTATGACGTTGAACCCATGTTCGGTATCATTTGACATCTGGACCAATTCCCAGCGTACAATTTGCAGCCATTTTGCATTGGCCGCTGCCTGCATGCCGGGTAGCAAAAGCAAGGTAAAGAACGTCTCTGCCAAGCTGAAAAGTCTGTATTCATCAGGGATTTCTCAGAGCATGGCAAGGCAGCCGAGTCTCTGGATAGATACTTTGATCTTTTCTTCCTCCAACTTTTCATATTGTCCTCTTGTGAGTAGGATGTGGAACTCTGGTGGTGGTAACTGATTATGTTCTTCAAAAGCGGGAGAAACGGTCAGGGCTGTTCTTCTGCGATTACTAATAGCGCTGAGTGCAGTGTTGCCAGCAAACACTATCCCCTCCGTGATGGTGGGAGGTGCAAGTATGCTTGTTGGCCGCAGACCCAGTAGTAATCAATCACAGATTCTGTGCACCTCTTCAGGTCTGGAATCAGGATGGCCCTGTTGCATTGTTTGTTAGTGCCAATACAAATAGTTCATTTGCTGTGGAAGCAAAGTTCATATGTTTCCTCTCTAGGTACTTTTACTGGTGTTTCCATTGCTGCAATGCATGTCAACTTTGTAATGTGCTCTTTCCATATTTGTGTACAGGTTGCTTCCACTTGAGCCAGGAGTTCCTCCTTATATCCCAGGAGGCCCTCTGCCAAGCAACTAAGTATGGCCTCTTGCCATCTATTGTTTATATATTTAAGTCAGTGGATCACCAAATATGGTTGCTGCAGGCATTTAATGTCTCTCTGATTATCGTTACATTGCAGGGGATCTGGATCAATGAGCTCTAGTCTCACTCTGTGTCCCTTGAACCCTACATAGTGCAAGATGATCCAAGCACGGTGCCTCTATGATTGGTGCTTGCTGTGGTACTAATACCTTTGGTGCGCCTGACGCGTGCAGGATTAGTGAACATACATAGCAGCTGCCATTTGCTGTTTGTCTCCCTAACGCGCTCATATCCATGTACCTGCTGTTGGTCATCTCGGGGTGTCTCACATTGTCAATGGCATCAAGGCTTAGCCCATGGTAGGCATCATACTTTGCCCTTCGTGCTTGCCTTTTCATTCTCTAGTGTGGCCCCATGGGTTTGCGCTCAACACTTCTACTGCTAATATTATTAATAACGCTTGTGTTATTAAAAATCTTCTTAAAAACAAATGGGCATTTTCTAATGTCATACTATTGCTCATACGTGCAGGTGTTTTTGTTGGTCTGCTATAACTGTTATTACACTATTTACTATTGTTATACATATTTACAGTGATGTTTGTACTCCCCCCCCCCCTCTACCCTCTTTTTATATGATCTCCCCATATAAAAGATGTGCCCTAGTAAATCAACAATGGGAACATCAAGATGGTGAGTAATCCTGCACTAAAATGCATGGCACACATTTATGAATATGAACATCTTGGTAAAATTTGATAGCTAACATTTTTCCAACATATACAGTTATATCTGCCGCTGCTGGCTCCATTGTCTTCTTCTCCTAGAAGGAAAAAAGAATGCACACCAAAGGAGAGAGAGAGAGAGCGAGAGAGAGAAAGAGTAACAAGAGAGAGAGAAAGATTTTATAAAATATTTATGTCCAAACAACTGTATGTTTGCACAAATGGAATAGGGGTCGAGAGACATTGTGTAGTTTGCCTGTATACCTAATAATGGGGTAAATGATCAATGTCAGGTGCCCTTGAGGCAATTGTCTCATGTTTGGGGGTGCCCTGTGGACATCAGATAGGTGAATCCATTAGCAAAGCCCCTTTACTTTTACACCGAGGGGAGTGGAAAACACCACTTGTCTGTGTGATCTATGTGTTGCTCGCGGAACGGCACGATAGGGCGGGGCAAAGTGCCCAGTAAAGTTCAAAGCATCATGCCTGTGCTGAAACTTTGACAAGTGAGTGCAGTGCATGATCATTTTAGTGAGTTGCTCCTGGATATTGGGCACAAACCAATCTTCCTGTGTGTCAGCTGCAAATTTTTGCTTTCAGCTGTGAGAGGGGTGGTGAAGTTGGTTGAAGCCTATGGCTAACTACTTCTGAGACATTACTGCTTTACCAGTGCACTCAGTGGGGGATTGTTTGCACCCAAGCTTTACCCATAGTTCATTCTCTTCATTTGGTGGTCTGCCTTGCAGTTCAATAGGAACTACGCAATAGGCACTGCACAATAGGTACTGCTGTAAATAGGGTGTTCTGCTGATTATTTGAAGGCATGGTCACAACATACTCGGCAGGTCTGGGCACCGGCAGGTAGGCTACCATTTTGGCCAATGCATCTGCGGCGGCATTCCCCAGTGGGATTTCGTCTGTGTTACTGGTGTCGGCGGTGCACTTGACGACCGCCACTACAGCAGGATGGATCAATGTATCTACCAGCACAGCATGTTTTACTGGGGAACCGTCTTCTCTCCGGAAGCCACTCCTTTTCCACTCCTTTTCCACTGTGACAGATCGACATACACTGTTGTAGTGACATACGCCGAGTCCGAATTTATGGTCACATGACAACCTTGTGACGCATGCAGCGCTTCAATGAGTGATATGCGCTCTGCTGCTTGGGCCGAATAATGCAATGGTAATCTTTTCATAATCAATGTCCAATTCTTCCCTGCCTCAAGGCGCACCACTGTGGCACGTGTATGCCTCTGGCCCGTCTCCTGATCAATGGGCTGTCCCTTGCCTTGGGGATGTCATCCTCCTCCTCCCCTTCATACGTCACACAGTCATGCATTGCTAAGTCCTCCTCAGTACACATTTCTGTCAAAAAGGTGGTAGGGTTCACTGTTTTGCATTGCACAATATGGATGTTTGGGCTTCTGAGGATAATTTCACACGCCGAAGCTCTGTGTGTGGTTAGGGTACATTTTGACCTCTCTGGAATGGCGAACACTGAATGCTCCACATACAAAGTGACGGAACACCCCATCACGATAGTTGAACTCTTCTCAAACGCAGCTGCACAAGTGCTTGATCGCACGCAAACTGTCCTTGCATTACTGAATCTAGCGTGCCACTGTAATAGGCAAGTGGCTTGTGGCCCATTGTGCTCTTCTGGGTCAATACTGTCATAAGCTGACCATTCGAGTGTGAGAATATGTAGAATTCCTGTGTGTAGTCTGCGGTAGCGAGCATCGGACATTAGATATCACTTCTCTTAACTCAACCTTTTTATCATGTCTACTTTCCACTTGACCTAGTTGTTGCTTTTTTGTGCTTCCTTGAGGGCCTGCAGGGGTGGCCTGGTATATGCTGCATAATCTAAGATCCATACCCCTTCCGAGCCAGTAGTTGTATGAGTGTGATAGTCTCTCCGGCAGTAGTGCTCACTGTAGCTACATACAAGCAAACCGTCCACGTACTGGATGATTGTACTGGGTACTTGGATGTTTACTAGGTCATCCTGCAATATTCTGTTAATACTTGTGCTCTCGCAGTACCGCTGAGGCAAACAATTGTGTTTTAAGTTCTTTCCGCCATGGGTAAATGCTGTAAGATACTACGAATCGGTGGGGGCTGAGGGAAGGGCTGCAAAGGTATTGGGAAGAAGGCATTCTTTAAATCCACCACTGTAAAGTGGATCGCTTCCTTCGAGATACTGCATAGAATGGTGGCAGGGTTAGGGACCACTGGAAATTCCTTCTCTACCACATTGTTTAGGGACGTAAATCCTAAATGATTCTCCAATTGTCCCCGTTGCCTTTTTCACAGGGTAGATAGCAGTGTTAAATGGGGTGGTGGATGGCTATATTATACCTTGATCGAGCAGGACTTGTATTGTGTTTCTAATTCCTTACTCTGCTTCTCTTGACAATGGGTACTGCGTCATCCGGGGAAGCACTGCCCCTACCTTCAGTGTAATGTTCACTGGGGTCACTTCCTGTAAAAGTCCGACACTGTGTGGATTGGTGGTCCACAGCTGCTGGGGTTTATATTTTAAGTCTGTTTCAGTGAATTGGGGCGGGGCCACAACGGCCATTAAGGGGCACTGCACGTTTCGGTATTGCAACATGATCTCACAGGGGATGCAAATCTCTACAATAATTTCTCCATCACTGTAATTATTTTCAAACAATTCTGCATCTGTCACCTCCTTCAGAGGTACAGTGGGGTCAATGCAAAGCACTGTGCGCCACTCACATCCATCACAGTCTGTCCCTAGTACGACCACTTTTTAGCTGACACCACCAATCCTTGCAAGTCTAGGGACAATATTGTGCCTGCCGCCAACTCCAGGGACACCACAGGACAAAAGATAAAATCTGTCAGCACTCTCCAACAACTATTGGCAATCTGCGGCACTGCCTCCACAATTACAGTTATTCCATAAATAAACATGTCTGTGTCTACAGGTATCCCACCGACCACTGCTTCCCCTGCCATTGCATGTATTACCACCATTGCTCTTACTACGCACATCCCTGGCGTTTCACAAACAATGCCGTGATCTGTAAATGAGACAGCCATGTTCAACCTGCTGAGCAGGTCCCTGCCCCAACAGGTTGACGGGAGAGCTCTCGGAATACAGTAAGAGAGCATGCAACACCTTTCCTCCCACCTTTACGTCCAACTCTTTAGTATATCGAACCATATAAATAGCCTCATAAAAGCCCTGCATGTCAAGAGTTTTGCCTGACAATGGGAAGTCCCCCTCACTGATGCTTGACTTTGCTGCACCCGAATCAACCATAAAAATGAATTGCTTGTTTCCTATCTCTGCCCCGACCAAGGGTTCCTCTTCAGGGTAGGAGGTCATTGACAGGACGGGACACACAAGAGTTCTCTGTGGTCTGTCCTAGTCAGGATATGTATTTGTTCTTGGAAACGAGAAAAGGGGTTCCCTCCACTAAAGCTGCGCCTCAAAAAGGGGCGAATGTACCATTTGGTGCTTTGGGTTGTGCCACCTCCCTGTTGGAATGTGTGCTGGGGTGTATACTGTTGTACTGCTTGCTGCTGCTGTGCGGGCGGACCAGGTGTCTGCGGGGTAACTGTGTGTAGGCCTGGTGTATTTCGTGGGGGAATGGAAGTCATTCTATATGGCAGCCCTTGTGGCGGCCCCTGGGGTGGTGGGCCGTACTTATACCCCATTGTTGCTCTGCTCCTAAATTCTCTTGAAAAATGCCCCCATTTCACACAGTTCCAACATTGTGAAGGACCAAACCCCCCCGTCTCTCGGCCCTATTCCCCTAAAACCTCCTCCCCTTGCTCCTAGAAACCCACCTCTTCCTTACTGCTGTCCTCCGTGTTGCCACTCTGGGCTGGGGTTCTGGGGACCCCTGCCCCACTGTCCTTGCCCTCCTGCCGACCAAACCGCAGCTATTCTAGCGTTTGTGAACTCTTGGGCTCTTCCTGTCATCTTTGTCTGCCCTGGCGTCGATACTGACCACCGCAACAGCAAACGGGTGATAATTTGTTTTGTACTAGCCTTGTCACACTACTTTATTCAGTGTACTATTATGCTATGCTGTGCTATGTGTTTTGGCCCACCCCACTATTATGCAATGTATTTCGGCCCACCCCTTCGCCTCAATGCCCACGATTTTTTCTAGTACCTTTCGCACTTCTTTGGGAAGCCCCTTTTTGATAATAAAGTAGAAAAGGGATATTGACTGGTCCCATGAGCTACCCGTCTCCGCTCTCCACATCTCCTGAACCATAAGAATAAACTGAGAGGGGTCTTCGTCATCGCCCATAGTACATTGCATTATCGATTTTAAGTAGGGTGTGTCAGGGAACGCTCGCCGCTGCACATCGCATATTTGTGCCCCGATCTTGTTAAATGATGCTCCATCAAAGTCACTCCTGGGTATCCTGCTTTTACCCAAACATCCCTAGCCTGGATAGTCGCTATCAATAAACTTTTTATGTCGCTGACTGCCAGGGGTACCCCGGCCTTCTACTTTGCAAATGCAGACATCCATATACTCTCACCCGCCATGAGGGACGGGAGCCATCTGCGCCTAGGGCACATAGTGTGGTCTGCCAGACCCCTTATGTATATGGAGTATCTGCATCTTTGACCTACTCCTGTCAGCCCTTTTTCCACTTCTTTCTTCCTTGCCACTGCCTTCCGGCCAAATCTGCCCCATAACCTACCCTCCCACAAACTCTCCACCCTCAACAGCCGTTCCATCGGCATCGAATGAAAAACCCTTGGCGGCGACTATCGGCAACGGCTCCTTCGTCCCTCTCTGCATGCCCGGGTTCTTTGAGCCCATGGCATTGATTTTTAACACTGACCAGGAAGAAGACCAGGGGGACATCTTTCCCATGTATACAGGGGCGGGAGGTGTTAATTCTTTCGATGACCAAGCAGACCTGTTGGTATTGGCCCAAGGGTTACACGATGCCAGTGGCCTGGACACGTCTCCAGATGTGGAGCTTCAGCAGGGTTAGACCTACACCTACACCCATGCTAAGTTTAGGGGCCTGGTCGAAAGGGTAGTAGAGACCCTAGGTTTCCTCTTCAGTGCCTGTTCAGGACTACTAATTGACTGACATATTAGATGAAGGTTCTGTGATAGAGCATAACATGTAAACCCCCTAGCTTCTTGTTAGGGAGAATTCTCTGTAAAGGCTAATTTCCCAAACCTAGTGAGTCCCCCAGCAGCTTTGCTGGATTTTTGGGGTTTATTTTTTTCTCCTGCTAAGAGTGAGACTCTTTTCCTCTCACTCATGATTTGAGGTGTTCCTTTGACTTTGTATGTGTTCTATGGGCATTGGGGTCCTTTACCCCATAGGGTTTCATGTGTTTTTGATATGTGGGTTACACAGCACCCTCCGTGCAGTAACCCAGTGGTGTCGTAGCGACCCCCAAACATAGACTCCATACCCTGGGACTGACTACTGTCTCCCAGGGCATGTAAAGTCACCATTGGCTTTACTAGTCTTAAATTGTGAACAGAACCAGTACAAACCATCATATTGTGGACGTACTGGTTGGGGCAATTCGATTGCCCCGGGGTCTGTTGTTCGAGGGGGCACTGTCCAGTTCCCCCCGACCGAGTTTTGGCTGGTGGCAGTGGATACTACTTTTTATATTCGACCACGAATATATTCCTATGGGATTTTCCCATTGTTCGAGGCTACCACTTTTTAAAATAGCCTCGAACATAACGCCGGTTTATTAAATTAATATAAATTCACCGGTTGGTATTTTTTGCCGAAACTTGGTTCCAAAATGGCGTTTATGTTCGCTTCTGTGACTCCAACCCAAGTCGAGCCCTTTGTTCCACTTTTTGGCGGGCTTCTCCACAGAAGCCTCCAAAAGTGGTGCCACTCTGTCTGGGTACCACAGGGTGTGTGGGAGGGGGTTTAGGCACCCTGGACTGAGTTGCCTCGGCAACTCAAGTCGCACTCTTGTGTGATTGGCCCAAGTGGTGAGCCGCCCGGCTCACCACTTAGCATGTTTGAGTGACAGCTAGGCTGAATGAATGGGGGTTTTCTGCATAAAAGCAGGGCTTTGGGGACTGGAACTTCAGAAGTCGCCACAGGACCTAAAGAATCCGAGGAGGGAGAAGCCGAGCCGACCTGCAATGACGACACCACCGCAGGAGCCCTGCTGAACCGTCTCACCACTTTTCCCGACGACAGAGGAGATCTCCAGTCCGGAAAGTCTTCTTCCTTTGACTGGTGGGGATAACCAGTTTGCCCGTTTTTTCGCCTTCCTGGACCATCTCGTGGCCGCCTTGCCTGTGCCAAGCACCCCGGCAACCGGAATACCACGGTTTACCACTACCGCTAAGAAAAGGGTAGTACCTTGTAACCGGGAAACTCCGCGGCTGGTTTCTTCCCTGGCAGTGCAACAACCTTCATCTTTCCTCCACGTCGAGACCTCCTCTTCCTCTGGACGAAACACTGACTTGCACCCGCTGCCAGGAACAACTGCCCCCGCTGGAGCGTTCTTCCCATTTCAGGTACTGTGTCCCGCCTGGCTTCCCTTGCGACAGATCGTTCGGGGTGAGAGTAAATCCTCGACTTTCTAACCTGGGTTAGCCTGGGGCCCGTTAACTAACTTTTCCTGACTTGATCTCAATCTTTTATGAACTATCTACAAAGACTCTTTGGGCATAAACCCACTGTGTGATCCTGGACACATTTCGCTTGCTCTCTCTAAGAGTGGGCCTGGCATTTGAACTTCCTTGCTCTCCAGTAGACTTTGCCTAACCTGCCTCTCTGTGGTTCTTTTAAAAGTATTGAAATTGTGTGCTTTCATAACTCTGCCTTTTTCCCCCTCCCTTTTTTAAAACTTATTAGAGTGCCATCTTAGGTTAAGCGCTCACCTCTGTCTGAAAATAAGTGGTATTTCTCATTAAGACTTGTCTAATAAGTAATCAGGGTTGTATATATATATATAATAGTGACTGTGGGTTGAATTTACTTACCTCTTTTTGTGCTAGTGTAATTTACAAGTGTGTCCTTAAATAAATAATTATATACTTTTACACCAAAGCTCTGGTCAGTGTTTGCTTGTGCTACTGTATCTCTGTACCTATTGTGTATACTCTATATACTGCCTAACTCTTCTTGAGGGAAGTCTGACTGCTCAGCCACAGCTACCAAGTGAATCTGTGTGGTACAGACTGCTACCAAGTGGGTTTACTGCCAAACACCTGTAGTCTTAAATCTTTTGCAGTGGTCCCAGAGGGAACTGCACAGGTTTCTGCCTAACAGGGGATATCGGAGGTGACAAGAAGGGAGAACGAGAACAGTGGGAGGTTGCTATCACTCATATCCACGGGTGGCTAAATCCCTTTCTCCACTTGCAGGAGAATACTTCTACGGATCAAGCAGACGAGATTAGGCGGGCCAGTCATCTCGGCACTACGCATCACGTTGGTGGAGACCGCAGCTGTCCGGGTCCGATTGACGCCCCTGTGGGAACCAGGTGAGCGTAACAGAACGCGAAGCCTATCTGCAAATCCCCACCCAGGCGTCATGGAAACCTCAGAGACCGACCAACTAGCCCTATTGTTAGGGGAACTTAGGGCAGAAGTGCACTCTGCGCGCCAAGAAACTAATGCCCTCAGGAGAGAACTGATTGTGTCAAAGGAGCGCACTGATGATCTTGCTAGACAATTGCTGCAAAACCAAGCCGGGCAAACACCATTACCTGGACTCGGGGGGAATCCAACTCCTGTTTCATCGAGCAATCCTGTGCAAGTGGTTCTACCAGGGAGCATTCCTTTAGCTCCACCCGAACGTTTTGCTGGGGACCCGAAAAAGTTAGCTGTGTTTATGAACCAATGCCGCTTGCACTTTTTATGCAGACCTGGAGCTTTTCCGAACGACCAAGCCAAAGTAGCCTTTGTACTATCATACCTTAGTGGCAGCGCAGCGGATTGGTCAATTCCACTAGTCAACCAGGATGACCCTCTTCTTCGGGATTTCCAAGGGTTTCAATTGAGCATGGAGAGACTATTTGCCAGACACTCACAGGGACAGGCCCTGGATAACAAACTCTTATCCTTACGACAAGGTAACCAGGATCTACTAACCTATATCGCAACCTTCAATAGGTTGGTGGTGGAAACCGGATGGCCAGAGGTAAAACGAATTACATTATTTCATCGTGGACTGCGGGGTGAACTCAAAGATGTTTTGGCCCAAGTTGTGAACCCACTTCAGGATTGTGCAGAATATATAGACTTAGTGGTCCAGTTAGACCACCGACTTCAGAATAGAAAGGCTGATCGAGCTAAGTTTGAGAATCGGGTATTGGTTAAACCCAATGTTACCCTCAAAGGAACAGATGCACCAGAGCTGATGCAGATCGGGGGGGGTCAAGGGACCCTTAACTCAAAAGGAAAGAGAAAGGAGATGGCAGATGCAATTATGCCTGTACTGTGGGGCCTCAGGACATTTTCTACGGGATTGCCCTATAAAACGATCCAAAAAGGTAGTCGGAGTTGCTGATAAAAATCGAACAGAGCCTGATTCGGGAAACGACCACGCCCTACAAGCGTAGAGGTCCGCTTGCTGAGCTTGAAGAAGGATACTCAGACCTCGCACTTCATCATATCAATGGTCCTTGTGGATCCAAGGCAGCCATCACGTATGCACGCAGTAAGGGCATACATTGATAGCGGGGCCATAGGAAACTATGTGGACCACGAATTGGCTACTAGGATGAATCTACCTCTCTGCAAAAAGACCACTTCGGATGTCATCACCACAGTCAATAGAACTGAAATTGCCTCTGGGCCTGTAACTCATTCCACCGCAGAGATGACATTACTGGGTCAAGATGGGCATCGAGAGACTATTGTGTTTGATTTAATCAAAGCCCCGCAGTTCCAAATAATACTGGGGATACCTTGGTTGGAAACACATAATCCTTGTATTGATTGGCGAGAGAAGAGAATAACCTTCCCGGATTGTGCACATACTTGTTACCCGGAAAAAGCCTTGAACCAAGGCCTCGCCACAGTTGCTACTCCAGTTGTGCAGTTACCTCAGGAATATCAAGAATTCCAAGATGTTTTCCAAAAAGAACAGGCCAACACCTTACCACCTCACAGATTTTACGATTGTCAAATCAATCTCATACCCGGTGCACAACCTCCATGTAGTAGGATCTACGTCCTTACATAACCCGAAAACCTTCACCTGCGACAATACTTGGACCAATACCTTGCTAATGGCTTCATTCGTCCATCCAAGTCCCCTGCATCTTCAGCTTTGTTCTTCGTGCCTAAAAAGGAAGGTGACCTCAGAACGTGCATAGACTAACGCGCATTAAATCAGATCACGGTTAAGAACCGATACCCATTGCCTCTGATCCCCGAATTACTAGACCAAGTAAAGGACGCTTGCATCTACACTAAATTAGATCTCCGAGGGGCATATCATCTCGTACGTGTAAAGAAAGGCGACGAATAGAAGACTGCCTTTCGCACTAAGTACGGGTTATTCAAATACCAGGTGATGCCCTTCGGGTTGTGCAATGCACCAGCAGCCTTCCAGTATTTTATGAACGATGTCCTTCGTGAACTCATTGACGTCTGTGTTGTCGTATACATAGACAATATTCTAGTGTACTCCTCCTCAGAATCAGACCATGTGAAGCACGTTCATTCAGTCCTTGAGAAACTACGCCAGCACAAGTTATATGCAAAATTGGAAAAATGCGTTTTTCATGCTACGGAAGTTGAATTCCTTGGATTTCTCCTGACTCCAAAAGGAGTCCGAATGGACTCTCGAAAGGTGGACGCAATTCTCAAGTGGCCATCACCCAGTCCAGCTAAAGGGGTACAAAGCATGCTCGGATTTGCTAATTTCTACCGCAGATTCATTCCGGATTTCTCACATGTTGTACACCCTATTACGGCACTTTTGCAAAAAAACAAACGCTTCTTGTGGACCAAAGAAGCTGAAAAGGCCCTCCAAGAGCTGAAAGCGAAAATTCACGTCTGCACCTGTCTTAAAGCATCCTCGCCCTGAACTTCCATACATAGTTGAAACTGATGCATCCAGTTTAGCCATGGGAGCTGTCCTGTCCCAGAAGGATCCTGAAACCGGTCAACTTCACCCAGTAGCATTTTGGTCCAGAAAGTTCTCGGCACCCGAATTAAACTATGCAGTTACCGATAAAGAGTTATTAGCCATCAAATCCGCCTTCAAGGCTTGGCCGCATTATCTTCTCGGTGCCAGGCATACCATTACTGTAATCACCGATCACCGAAACCTGCAGTATTTAAAAACAGCCAAGGCCCAATGGTCACGCCAACTTCGATGGGCATTGTTCTTTGCCGAGTTCGATTTCGTGATCACTTATCGACCAGGCTGTAAAAACGGCAAGGCAGATGCCTTATCCCGAATAGGGATGCGAGAAGCATATACGAACCTGGAACCGGTGCCTATAATTTCAGAACAAAGAATTCTTGGCATAACTACTCTACAGACACTAGAGGATATTCAGTTAAAGATCCAACAACTCTTTGATCCAACAGCCCTGCAGGACTGGGTAACGAAAGGCCCGGACTACTCGGTCATCAAAGACCTACCTTATTATCAAGGGCGACTATTTCTACCACACAAGGAACTACAAGAACTAGTCATCTCCAATGATCATGACACCCTGATGGAAGGGCACCCAGGTATCGCAAAAACTGAAGCTAAAATTAAGAGACAATTGTGGTGGCCTACCTGGCGAAAAGACGTAAAGTCATTTGTGATGTCTTGTGGCATTTGCGCCCAAAACAAAAGTCAGAAGAAAAAACCAGCTGGCCTTTTACAACCTTTCGATATTCCACCTACACCATGGCACACCTTATCTTTAGACTTTATTACAGATCTACCTCCATGTAATGGATTTAACACCATTCTAGTTATTGTGGATCTTTTTTCCAAGATAGCCCACTTTATTCCTTTAAAGGGATTACCTTCTGCTTCAATTCTGGCCAAGGAGTTCCTCGAAAACATTGTTCGAATACACGGATTTCCTTCCGTATTGGTCTCTGACCAAGGTTTTCAATTCATTTCACATTTTTGGAAGAAATGTTGTCAATTGGCGCAAATCGACGTGAGGTTATCAACCAGTCACCATCCCCAGACCGATGGTCAGATGGAGAGGACCAACCAGACCCTTGAACAGTACCTACGTTGCATGCTACACCAGACCGAAAGTAATTGGAAAGATATTTTATGGATTTCCGAGTATGCATACAATAACTCTGTATATTCAGGAACCGGACAAAGCCCCTTTCATACCATATATGGACATCACCCTCGAACCTCGGAACTAGATTCGCCTCAGCATTTAGAAATGCCCGCAGTTAGTCATTTGCACTCAACTATTACACAAGCCTTTAAAGAGGCAACAGAACATTTGAAACAAGCAAAAGAGAAATATAAGAAAAAATGCTAATCAACATAGAAGTGAAATTCCACAATACCAGATTGGGGATCAAGTTTGGCTGGCTACAAAACACATACCTCTGAAGGGAACTCGGACTTTTAACCCTAGATATTTGGGACCTTACACCATAAAGGCCATTATCAACCCAGTGGCCGTCAAATTGGAATTACCCTCTAATATGCAAATTCATCCTGTCTTTCATGTTTCACTTTTAAAACCAGTTCAACCAGGAACAAGATTAACCAAACCACCCGACCCCATCTTGATAGATGGAGAACCTGAATTCGAGGTAAAAAATATCCTGGACTCCAAGATGGTTAAATCAAAACTTTTTTATTTAATCGATTGGAAGGGCTACGGCCCACTAGAAAGGTCATGGGAGCCTAGTGACCACGTTCATGCACCTCGGTTAGTGAAGAAATTCCATCGGGACCACCCAGACAAACCAGGGCCAAGGGGAAGAACAACTTAAGGAGGGGCCTTGGGGGGGAGTGCTGTCATGATGCCTACCCCCGGGCATCAGGATCAAGCCCATCATCTCCGGAAGCAGGCATCCAGATACTTACTAAAACCCCAACAGCCCCGGCTGGAGGCTGTTTGGGTTCAGTCCTGGCGCCTTAGGCGCCAGGCTCATCATGGAAATCAGTCCTGGCGCCATAGGCGCGAGTCTCATACACTTTACTTACCTGATGCAGACCATGCTGCTAGTGAGTCCAAGCCAACGTGAGGCCTGGATGGGACTATTTTTCTACAGGGACTATTTTTTACTCGGGTGTGGTTCTAGGGAACTTCTTACCTGGAACTACTTTGGAGGCTATTTAAACCACGCCTGAACAACAGCACAAGCTTCACGTTATTCTGCATCCAGCAGCGTAACACTCACTGTGCCTGCAGTCTGCATCCAGTCTTCTGCCACGCCCGCCTCGAATCTGGAGCTCCTAAAACCAAGAGGAAAGAAAAGGACAAGATTAGAAAACAAACTAATTCGAATTCCTCACCTGATTTCGGATCCATCTCACGTCAGGACCTGGAAAGAACATCATTTCTGTACGCGTCGCATCTCCAGCTGCAGCACCGCGCCATACTCACCAGTCCTCGCAGCATCTTTCGATACGGCGCTGCCTCCATCATTTCTTCGCCGAACTCCGGCACCTGAGGGACAAAAGAAAACAAGGTAAGCCGAGAAAACCAACAAATAAAACACTTATCATCATAGACTTACCTGATTACCACCAGAGGCATTATTCTATAACTCGCCACATCTTCATGTGCCGCACCTGCAAAGAGAGAGAAAACAACACGTTAAACACCGGGAACATTTACCGGATGGCGTCGGGTAATACAGACTCTTACCTGAGCGCCACCAACTGCCACGAGGGCTATCTTCTCACTATCTTAGTTGCAAGACAAGGAAGGAAGGGGGGACAAGAGTGAATCATCGGACATATTGAACTCTATGAACTTGATACTTAACGAACCTTGCCAGGAACCTCAGAGTCAATACTCTCCGGAACTCTCCCACGCCTTCAAACCAGTAAAGCAACTGGCATCAACGCACCTCTGCAATCCACGCAGGATGGAGAGCTCATCATTTAAAAACATAAGGTGAGGTTCTCCAGCATGGGGTCTGGCATGGATTCACATGCTCATGAATATTCCCCGTCGTCAGGCTGGGAATCCTCGGTAAAGAAAGATCAGTATCAGTTTCGTTTCTGATCTGTCTTTCGTAGTAGTAACCAATCACTGATCTCTGCGTCATACTGACCACAGCCAATGACTGCCATCTCCCTAAGCCCCGCCTCTGGCAGCCATCTGCAGATTTTTACCGCACGTTCAAGTGTTGGGATCCTCGTGCTATTGCTCTCGAGCTTTAGTGCTTTTTTCGCGCTTTTTCTTAGGAACATTTTCTCTTTTTCGGTCAAAAGAGCCTCAAGCTCCACCGTTTCTTTATCCGATCAACGGGGACCCGTGTCGGATTCTTCTACGCCCCTCAAGGGTGAAGATTTCACCGAGCCACGCTTTTGGAGGACTCCAGAAGTTTCTCAGGCCCATCTCGATCATGGCCCAGGGGAAGGGAAGCTCGACGCCCGGAAAGCTGTTCAGGGTCTGCCCTGGATGCCAGCTTCAGAATGTCTTTAAGGAGGACGAACACTCCCTTTGCCTCTACTGCCTGCATGAGGACAAGACGCACGTGGAGAAGGACTGTGCGTTTTGCGGCAATATGTCGGAGCGGACCATGAAGGACCGCCATCTGCGTCTCGCCAACTGGCTGGAAGGGAAGAGCCCGTCAGGCGAGAAGAAGAAGTCCGAGCGGTCTTCTAAGACCTTTGAGGGCGCCCCGGCGACGGGGGTCCAACAGAAGGCCAAGCACCGCGAGTCCGCTGGCACCGGGAGCGCCGAACGGTCGGGCTCTACGGGCGCCAGGCAGGGCGCATCCTCCCCGGCGCCATCAACTACCAGCCAACGCTCTGGCTCGGGTAAGAGGAAGGCCGAGCACCCGGCAAAGCTCCTGGAGAGACCCCGGTCGAGCTCGAAGGGCCCATCGGAGGGGGAGCGAGGCGGTGACCCTCCCCCCCCAAGGAGAAGGCGGTGAGCGCACCTAAAGTGGTGAAAGCCTTAATCCATCCGGCCAAGGCCTCTATCGAGACAGTCGCGGCGGCCCTGGCTCAGCCTGTGGAGGCTACACCAGTGGTGGCGACCTCGGGGCCCAGAGTCTCCCTGCCACCGCGGAGGGAGTCCTCTTTCATGCCCATCGACAGGACCCCCGTGAAACCTCCGACGGAGAAGAAAAAGGGGGGGCAGGAGGTCGTCGTGGATTCGGCCTCAACCTCTGAGGAGGAGCTGATCGAAGTCTTAAGCCACGGCGTTGGCGTGGAAGAAGACCAGCCCGTCGGGAGGGACCCCGACATAGGAGACGACGAGAATGTCGAGGGTGCCGACGGGGCTCCTGACCGCCCGTCGGACTCCCCTCAACCAGTGCCGCAAGACAACTCGGCGGCCATTTTATTGGCTATACAGTCCTTATGCTCGGAGATAAGGACGAGATTGCGGTTGCCACCAACGGAGGAACCTCTCCCGACGGGGGACCCGGAGCCAGGCCCTTCTGGGAGCCCTCCTCCTAAGAGAAGAAGGATTCATCCTCCATCTCCTTTTCAACCATCACGCCCTGCTCAGCCCTCCTCCCCGTCCCGTGGGGATGATACGGGGACTGACACGGCCGCAACGGGCACAGACGACGAGGATCTCCCGTCGTCACCTCCTCCCCGGGCTTCCCCGCCCTACGAGATTGGATCGTTTCATGCCATGATCGCCAGGGTATCCGAGCTTTTCCAGCTCTGCCCGGAAGAGAAGAAGGAAGCTTTCCTTTATCAACGGCGCGAGACCGTTTCTTTATCCGATCAACGGGGACCCGTGTCGGATTCTTCTACGCCCCTCAAGGGTGAAGATTTCACCGAGCCACGCTTTTGGAGGACTCCAGAAGTTTCTCAGGCCCATCTCGATCATGGCCCAGGGGAAGGGAAGCTCGACGCCCGGAAAGCTGTTCAGGGTCTGCCCTGGATGCCAGCTTCAGAATGTCTTTAAGGAGGACGAACACTCCCTTTGCCTCTACTGCCTGCATGAGGACAAGACGCACGTGGAGAAGGACTGTGCGTTTTGCGGCAATATGTCGGAGCGGACCATGAAGGACCGCCATCTGCGTCTCGCCAACTGGCTGGAAGGGAAGAGCCCGTCAGGCGAGAAGAAGAAGTCCGAGCGGTCTTCTAAGACCTTTGAGGGCGCCCCGGCGACGGGGGTCCAACAGAAGGCCAAGCACCGCGAGTCCGCTGGCACCGGGAGCGCCGAACGGTCGGGCTCTACGGGCGCCAGGCAGGGCGCATCCTCCCCGGCGCCATCAACTACCAGCCAACGCTCTGGCTCGGGTAAGAGGAAGGCCGAGCACCCGGCAAAGCTCCTGGAGAGACCCCGGTCGAGCTCGAAGGGCCCATCGGAGGGGGAGCGAGGCGGTGACCCTCCCCCCAAGGAGAAGGCGGTGAGCGCACCTAAAGTGGTGAAAGCCTTAATCCATCCGGCCAAGGCCTCTATCGAGACAGTCGCGGCGGCCCTGGCTCAGCCTGTGGAGGCTACACCAGTGGTGGCGACCTCGGGGCCCAGAGTCTCCCTGCCACCGCGGAGGGAGTCCTCTTTCATGCCCATCGACAGGACCCCCGTGAAACCTCCGACGGAGAAGAAAAAGGGGGGGCAGGAGGTCGTCGTGGATTCGGCCTCAACCTCTGAGGAGGAGCTGATCGAAGTCTTAAGCCACGGCGTTGGCGTGGAAGAAGACCAGCCCGTCGGGAGGGACCCCGACATAGGAGACGACGAGAATGTCGAGGGTGCCGACGGGGCTCCTGACCGCCCGTCGGACTCCCCTCAACCAGTGCCGCAAGACAACTCGGCGGCCATTTTATTGGCTATACAGTCCTTATGCTCGGAGATAAGGACGAGATTGCGGTTGCCACCAACGGAGGAACCTCTCCCGACGGGGGACCCGGAGCCAGGCCCTTCTGGGAGCCCTCCTCCTAAGAGAAGAAGGATTCATCCTCCATCTCCTTTTCAACCATCACGCCCTGCTCAGCCCTCCTCCCCGTCCCGTGGGGATGATACGGGGACTGACACGGCCGCAACGGGCACAGACGACGAGGATCTCCCGTCGTCACCTCCTCCCCGGGCTTCCCCGCCCTACGAGATTGGATCGTTTCATGCCATGATCGCCAGGGTATCCGAGCTTTTCCAGCTCTGCCCGGAAGAGAAGAAGGAAGCTTTCCTTTATCAACGGCGCGAGACCAAGAGGAAGACGGTCCTCGCTGTACCTCTACTGGACGATATCTGGGATGAGGGTTTTGCCCTCCTCAAGAACCCATCCACAACGCCTGCGAGAAGGGATCGGTACGAGAAGAAGTACCGGGTCCCGGACGCGGCCCCCTTGTGCCTTCGGGCACAGCCGACCCCGGACTCGGTCGTCTCCGCAGCGGCCAGGAAGAAAGCGGGGGGGGGCCTCGGCCTCTACGTCAACCTCCCCGCCGGACGGTGAGGGAAAGAAATTGGACACGATGGGACGCAGAGTCATCTCATCGGCAGCGATGTCGATTAAGGCTGCTAACGCCTTGGCTATCGTAGCCCGCTACGACAGGGAGTTGTGGTACAAAATCGCCTCCCTGCTGGATTTCTTACCAGACGACAAGAGGGCGGAGGCCAGAGAGATCTTGCAAGAAGGAGAAGTGGTGTCGGACCACGCCATTACGTGTAACGCTCACCTGATTCCCGTAGAGGCGCCGGTCTTGACTGGGAGTATACCGTATCTTCAAAGGTGATGTGCAACACACGGCTGGCTCTTTGGGCTGGACCTCTGTGCACTGTATGTCTGACTTGAAGGGTGAGATGTCTGCAGATAGAAAATATGGGATTAAGGAACTGGGTTATTGAATGTCTCTCTCTTCTTCCCTTTCTCTTCTCCTGTAGAACCCCAAAGGTTAACGCTCTCACCTTAGGTAAGTGAACGCCGTGCTCTCCATCTGCCTCGGGGCAGGGTGCTGTAACCAGTTTCTTCACTGGATAAGGGGAGCAGGCCTCTTGACTTCAGAGGACTGCTGTCCGTCGTTTACTGCACGAACGGTAAGTTTCGAGTAACTCTAATGTCTTTAACCCTTTAAGTGCCATGGGTATTTCTCCCCAGTGCCAGAGCCTTTTTTGGTGATTTTGGTATGTGGCCATTCAATGGCTTGTAACTTTTTTGTTACATGAGATATCTCGGCCAAATTTGGCTCCTTTTCTTCCCACATGTAGGCGGTCGTAACGCCACCCAGGAATCCCAGGTTGCTGTAGGGGGGTGAGAGAAAATAAGGAAAATGTGCGAAAATTTTGGGTTTTTTCAAAAAATGCCAATAAAATGATGCACAAAGAAGCCTGTGGTTTTTTCCTTGTAAGAGCTAGGAACAAATGGTTTGCTGTGCTGAGTTCCCCAATGTGTTTGCTTTCAGGAACAGGTTGAGTGGAAATGGAAAAAAATTATTTTGATGGGGATATCAACCGTTTTGTGAGAGGTAGGCGATTTTTGCCATTTTTGCCAATTGGACATGCATGGACGGAATGGAAGAAAAGGGCAGGAAAGCCAAATTGGAGGACAGAAAGGCATATATTTCTGAAAAGTAGACAAAATTCCAAGTTTAGGAAGGGGTGATTTGTATAGGTCAGGCAACAACTAGGTAGGGGAAACTGCCATCGAATGGGGGAAAAGCGGGAAAATTACTGAAAAAAAAGGTATGTGTTGGACATGGTTGGCTTGGTACGGCAATGGCTTCTATGAATTTTGAGAAAAGCAATGCTCCGCTACATTCCCCCGACTCTTGCAGTTAGGAGAGCATACCATTTTTGTAGTGTTTGTACAAAACAAGCAATACCACAAGCCAAACACTGAGCCATGGTACACAGGAGTTTTACGCTCACGGCCTGACCAGACGCACTTAGCATGTGTAAATTGGGAAAACCAATGTGGTGAGGAACGGCAGCCATACATTTTTTGAAAGAGCACAGGCAGACCTTTTCAAGGGTAGGTGACTTGTGCAGGTTACAAAAGTGTATGGTGGCTAAAGCAGCGACTAAATGTAGGTCACATTTGGGAAAAGAAAGGGTTGTGAGACAAAGGGCTCCAGCAAATGGGTCAAAACGTTATGAAAACCACACAAACACAACACATGGCCTACCGTCCCGCGTTCCCACAGGTGTCCCGATGAAAACGGTACCTCACATGTGTGGGTGCACCTACCTGGCCGCCAAGGGGAAAGCCCAAAACACAAGTAACCCCAAGTCTGTTTTCACACCGGAAATGTCACACTCTCCCATCATACAGATATGGGCCTCGGGTGTCCAAGCCACCGAGGAAAACAGGGAACCCCATGCATTTCCGAAAAGAGGACACCCGTGGGAATCCGCAGAGGTATGATATGCCCAAATTGCCCCAGAATTTATTACCCAGACACCCCTGCAAAGTCGGAAATGTGGGGAAAAAAACGCTTTTTCCGCACATTTCGCTCGACGCACCCATCGAAACACGCCCCCAACAACACATGGCCTACCGTCACGCGTTCCCACAGGTGTCCCGATGAAAACGGTACCTCACATGTGTGGGTGCACCTACCTGGCCGCCAAGGGGAAAGCCTAAAACACAAGTAACCCCAAGTCTGTTTTCACACCGGAAATGTCACACTCTCACATCATACAGATATGGGCCTCGGGTGTCCAAGCCACCAAGGAAAACAGGGAACCCCATGCATTTCCGGAAAGAGGACACCCGTGGGAATCCGCAGAGGTATGATATGCCCAAATCGCCCCAGAATTTATTACCCAGACACCCCCGCAAAGTCCGAAATGTGGGGAAAAAATACGCATTTTCCTCACATTTCGCTCGACTCACCCATCGAAACACGCCCCCAACAACACATGGCCTACCGTCCCGCGTTCCCACAGGTGTCCCGATGAAAACGGTACCTCACATGTGTGGGTGCACCTACCTGGCCGCCAAGGGGAAAGCCTAAAACACAAGTAACCCCAAGTCTGTTTTCAGAGGGAAAACTCAGACATTCTGCCGACCGGCACAAGGTACAGATATGGGCCTCGGGTGTCCAAGCCACCGAGGAAAACAGGGAACCCCATGCATTTCCGAAAAGAGGACACCCGTGGGAATCCGCAGAGGTATGATATGCCCAAATTGCCCCAGAATTTATTACCCAGACACCCCTGCAAAGTCCGAAATGTGGGGAAAAAAACGCTTTTTCCGCACATTTCGCTCGACGCACCCATCGAAACACGCCCCCCACAACACATGGCCTACCGTCACGCGTTCCCACAGGTGTCCCGATGAAAACGGTACCTCACATGTGTGGGTGCACCTACCTGGCCGCCAAGGGGAAAGCCTAAAACACAAGTAACCCCAAGTCTGTTTTCACACCGGAAATGTCACACTCTCACATCATACAGATATGGGCCTCGGGTGTCCAAGCCACCAAGGAAAACAGGGAACCCCATGCATTTCCGGAAAGAGGACACCCGTGGGAATCCGCAGAGGTATGATATGCCCAAATCGCCCCAGAATTTATTACCCAGACACCCCCGCAAAGTCCGAAATGTGGGAAAAAATACGCATTTTCCTCACATTTCGCTCGACTCACCCATCGAAACACGCCCCCAACAACACATGGCCTACCGTCCCGCGTTCCCACAGGTGTCCCGATGAAAACGGTACCTCACATGTGTGGGTGCACCTACCTGGCCGCCAAGGGGAAAGCCTAAAACACAAGTAACCCCAAGTCTGTTTTCAGAGGGAAAACTCAGACATTCTGCCGACCGGCACAAGGTACAGATATGGGCCTCGGGTGTCCAAGCCACCGAGGAAAACAGGGAACCCCATGCATTTCCGAAAAGAGGACACCCGTGGGAATCCGCAGAGGTATGATATGCCCAAATTGCCCGAGAATTTATTACCCAGACACCCCTGCAAAGTCCGAAATGTGGGGAAAAAAACGCTTTTTCCGCACATTTCGCTCGACGCACCCATCGAAACACGCCCCCCACAACACATGGCCTACCGTCACGCGTTCCCACAGGTGTCCCGATGAAAACGGTACCTCACATGTGTGGGTGCACCTACCTGGCCGCCAAGGGGAAAGCCTAAAACACAAGTAACCCCAAGTCTGTTTTCACACCGGAAATGTCACACTCTCACATCATACAGATATGGGCCTCGGGTGTCCAAGCCACCAAGGAAAACAGGGAACCCCATGCATTTCCGGAAAGAGGACACCCGTGGGAATCCGCAGAGGTATGATATGCCCAAATCGCCCCAGAATTTATTACCCAGACACCCCCGCAAAGTCCGAAATGTGGGAAAAAATACGCATTTTCCTCACATTTCGCTCGACTCACCCATCGAAACACGCCCCCAACAACACATGGCCTACCGTCCCGCGTTCCCACAGGTGTCCCGATGAAAACGGTACCTCACATGTGTGGGTGCACCTACCTGGCCGCCAAGGGGAAAGCCTAAAACACAAGTAACCCCAAGTCTGTTTTCAGAGGGAAAACTCAGACATTCTGCCGACCGGCACAATGTACAGATATGGGCCTCGGGTGTCCAAGCCACCGAGGAAAACAGGGAACCCCATGCATTTCCGAAAAGAGGACACCCGTGGGAATCCGCAGAGGTATGATATGCCCAAATTGCCCCAGAATTTATTACCCAGACACCCCTGCAAAGTCCGAAATGTGGGGAAAAAAACGCTTTTTCCGCACATTTCGCTCGACGCACCCATCGAAACACGCCCCCAACAACACATGGCCTACCGTCACGCGTTCCCACAGGTGTCCCGATGAAAACGGTACCTCACATGTGTGGGTGCACCTACCTGGCCGCCAAGGGGAAAGCCTAAAACACAAGTAATCCCAAGTCTGTTTTCACACCGGAAATGTCACACTCTCACATCATACAGATATGGGCCTCGGGTGTCCAAGCCACCAAGGAAAACAGGGAACCCCATGCATTTCCGGAAAGAGGACACCCGTGGGAATCCGCAGAGGTATGATATGCCCAAATCGCCCCAGAATTTATTACCCAGACACCCCCGCAAAGTCCGAAATGTGGGAAAAAATACGCATTTTCCTCACATTTCGCTCGACTCACCCATCGAAACACGCCTCCAACAACACATGGCCTACCGTCCCGCGTTCCCACAGGTGTCCCGATGAAAACGGTACCTCATATGTCTGGGTGCACCTACCTGGCCGCCAAGGGGAAAGCCTAAAACACAAGTAACCCCAAGTCTGTTTTCAGAGGGAAAACTCAGACATTCTGCCGACCGGCACAATGTACAGATATGGGCCTCGGGTGTCCAAGCCACCGAGGAAAACAGGGAACCCCATGCATTTCCGAAAAGAGGACACCCGTGGGAATCCGCAGAGGTATGATATGCCCAAATTGCCCCAGAATTTATTACCCAGACACCCCTGCAAAGTCCGAAATGTGGGGAAAAAAACGCTTTTTCCGCACATTTCGCTCGACGCACCCATCGAAACATGCCC
This sequence comes from Ambystoma mexicanum, assembly GCF_040938575.1. Lineage (NCBI taxonomy): Eukaryota > Metazoa > Chordata > Amphibia > Caudata > Ambystomatidae > Ambystoma > Ambystoma mexicanum. Next base: position 413,139,072 of record NC_090927.1, read on the forward strand.
CCAACAACACATGGCCTACCGTCACGCGTTCCCACAGGTGTCCCGATGAAAACGGTACCTCACATGTGTGGGTGCACCTACCTGGCCGCCAAGGGGAAAGCCTAAAACACAAGTAACCCCAAGTCTGTTTTCACACCGGAAATGTCACACTCTCACATCATACAGATATGGGCCTCGGGTGTCCAAGCCACCAAGGAAAACAGGGAACCCCATGCATTTCCGGAAAGAGGACACCCGTGGGAATCCGCAGAGGTATGATATGCCCAAATCGCCCCAGAATTTATTACCCAGACACCCCCGCAAAGTCCGAAATGTGGGAAAAAATACGCATTTTCCTCACATTTCGCTCGACTCACCCATCGAAACACGCCCCCCACAACACATGGCCTACCGTCCCGCGTTCCCACAGGTGTCCCGATGAAAACGGTACCTCACATGTGTGGGTGCACCTACCTGGCCGCCAAGGGGAAAGCCTAAAACACAAGTAACCCCAAGTCTGTTTTCAGAGGGAAAACTCAGACATTCTGCCGACCGGCACAATGTACAGATATGGGCCTCGGGTGTCCAAGCCACCGAGGAAAACAGGGAAACCCATGCATTTCCGAAAAGAGGACACCCGTGGGAATCCGCAGAGGTATGATATGCCCAAATCGCCCCAGAATTTATTACCCAGACACCCCCGCAAAGTCCGAAATGTGGGAAAAAATACGCATTTTCCTCACATTTCGCTCGACTCACCCATCGAAACACGCCCCCAACAACACATGGCCTACCGTCCCGCGTTCCCACAGGTGTCCCGATGAAAACGGTACCTCACATGTGTGGGTGCACCTACCTGGCCGCCAAGGGGAAAGCCTAAAACACAAGTAACCCCAAGTCTGTTGTCAGAGGGAAATCTCCGACATTCTGCCGACCGGCGCAACTTACAGATATGGGCCTCGGGTGTCCAAGCCACCGAGGAAAACAGGGAACCCCATGCATTTTCGAAAAGAGGACACCCGTGGGAATCCGCAGAGGTGTGATTTGCGCCCATCGCCCCAGATTTTTTTACCCAGACAGCCCTGCAAAGTCGGAAATGTGGGGAAAAAAACGCTTTTCCCGCACATTTCGCTCGCCGCACCCATCGAAACACGCCCCCCACAACACATGGCCTACCGTCCCGCGTTCCCACAGGTGTCCCGATGAAAACGGTACCTCACATGTGTGGGTGCACCTACCTGGCCGCCAAGGGGAAAGCCTAAAACACAAGTAACCCCAAGTCTGTTGTCCATTCTGCCGACCGGCGCAACTTACAGATATGGGCCTCGGGTGTCCAAGCCACCGAGGAAAACAGGGAACCCCATGCATTTTCGAAAAGAGGACACCCGTGGGAATCCGCAGAGGTGTGATTTGCGCCCATCGCCCCAGATTTTTTTACCCAGACAGCCCTGCAAAGTCGGAAATGTGGGGGAAAAAACGCTTTTTCCGCACATTTCGCTCGCCGCACCCATCGAAACGCGCCCCCCACAACACATGGCCTACCGTCCCGCGTTCCCACAGGTGTCCCGATGAAAACGGTACCTCACATGTGTGGGTGCACCTACCTGGCCGCCAAGGGGAAAGCCTAAAACACAAGTAACCCCAAGTCTGTTGTCAGAGGGAAATCTCCGACATTCTGCCGACCGGCGCAACTTACAGATATGGGCCTCGGGTGTCCAAGCCACCGAGGAAAACAGGGAACCCCATGCATTTTCGAAAAGAGGACACCCGTGGGAATCCGCAGAGGTGTGATTTGCGCCCATCGCCCCAGATTTTTTTACCCAGACAGCCCTGCAAAGTCGGAAATGTGGGGAAAAAAACGCTTTTCCCGCACATTTCGCTCGCCGCACCCATCGAAACACGCCCCCCACAACACATGGCCTACCGTCCCGCGTTCCCACAGGTGTCCCGATGAAAACGGTACCTCACATGTGTGGGTGCACCTACCTGGCCGCCAAGGGGAAAGCCTAAAACACAAGTAACCCCAAGTCTGTTGTCCATTCTGCCGACCGGCGCAACTTACAGATATGGGCCTCGGGTGTCCAAGCCACCGAGGAAAACAGGGAACCCCATGCATTTTCGAAAAGAGGACACCCGTGGGAATCCGCAGAGGTGTGATTTGCGCCCATCGCCCCAGATTTTTTTACCCAGACAGCCCTGCAAAGTCGGAAATGTGGGGGAAAAAACGCTTTTTCCGCACATTTCGCTCGCCGCACCCATCGAAACGCGCCCCCCACAACACATGGCCTACCGTCCCGCGTTCCCACAGGTGTCCCGATGAAAACGGTACCTCACATGTGTGGGTGCACCTACCTGGCCGCCAAGGGGAAAGCCTAAAACACAAGTAACCCCAAGTCTGTTGTCAGAGGGAAATCTCCGACATTCTGCCGACCGGCGCAACTTACAGATATGGGCCTCGGGTGTCCAAGCCACCGAGGAAAACAGGGAACCCCATGCATTTTTGAAAAGAGGACACCCGTGGGAATCCGCAGAGGTGTGATTTGCGCCCATCGCCCCAGATTTTTTTACCCAGACAGCCCTGCAAAGTCGGAAATGTGGGGAAAAAAATGCTTTTTCCGCACATTTCGCTCGCCGCACCCATCGAAACACGCCCCCCACAACACATGGCCTACCGTCCCGCGTTCCCACAGGTGTCCCGATGAAAACGGTACCTCATATGTGTGGGTGCACCTACCTGGCCGCCAAGGGGAAAGCCTAAAACACAAGTAACCCCAAGTCTGTTGTCAGAGGGAAATCTCAGACATTCTGCCGACAGGCGCAACTTACAGATATGGGCCTCGGGTGTCCAAGCCACAGAGGAAAACAGGGAACCCCATGCATTTTCGAAAAGAGGACACCCGTGGGAATCCGCAGAGGTGTGATTTGCGCCCATCGCCCCAGATTTTTTTACCCAGACATCCCTGCAAAGTCAGAAATGTGGGAAAAAAAACGCTTTTTCCGCACATTTCGCTCGCCGCACCCATCGAAACACGCCCCCCACAACACATGGCCTACCGTCCCGCGTTCCCACAGGTGTCCCGATGAAAACGGTACCTCACATGTGTGGGTGCACCTACCTGGCCGCCAAGGGGAAAGCCTAAAACACAAGTAACCCCAAGTCTGTTGTCCATTCTGCCGACCGGCGCAACTTACAGATATGGGCCTCGGGTGTCCAAGCCACCGAGGAAAACAGGGAACCCCATGCATTTTCGAAAAGAGGACACCCGTGGGAATCCGCAGAGGTGTGATTTGCGCCCATCGCCCCAGATTTTTTTACCCAGACAGCCCTGCAAAGTCGGAAATGTGGGGAAAAAAACGCTTTTTCCGCACATTTCGCTCGCCGCACCCATCGAAACGCGCCCCCCACAACACATGGCCTACCGTCCCGCGTTCCCACAGGTGTCCCGATGAAAACGGTACCTCACATGTGTGGGTGCACCTACCTGGCCGCCAAGGGGAAAGCCTAAAACACAAGTAACCCCAAGTCTGTTGTCAGAGGGAAAACTCCGACATTCTGCCGACCGGCGCAACTTACAGATATGGGCCTCGGGTGTCCAAGCCACCGAGGAAAACAGGGAACCCCATGCATTTTCGAAAAGAGGACACCCGTGGGAATCCGCAGAGGTGTGATTTGCGCCCATCGCCCCAGATTTTTTTACCCAGACAGCCCTGCAAAGTCGGAAATGTGGGGAAAAAAACGCTTTTTCCGCACATTTCGCTCGCCGCACCCATCGAAACGCGCCCCCCACAACACATGGCCTACCGTCCCGCGTTCCCACAGGTGTCCCGATGAAAACGGTACCTCACATGTGTGGGTGCACCTACCTGGCCGCCAAGGGGAAAGCCTAAAACACAAGTAACCCCAAGTCTGTTGTCAGAGGGAAATCTCCGACATTCTGCCGACCGGCGCAACTTACAGATATGGGCCTCGGGTGTCCAAGCCACCGAGGAAAACAGGGAACCCCATGCATTTTCGAAAAGAGGACACCCGTGGGAATCCGCAGAGGTGTGATTTGCGCCCATCGCCCCAGATTTTTTTACCCAGACAGCCCTGCAAAGTCGGAAATGTGGGGAAAAAAACGCTTTTCCCGCACATTTCGCTCGCCGCACCCATCGAAACACGCCCCCCACAACACATGGCCTACCGTCCCGCGTTCCCACAGGTGTCCCGATGAAAACGGTACCTCACATGTGTGGGTGCACCTACCTGGCCGCCAAGGGGAAAGCCTAAAACACAAGTAACCCCAAGTCTGTTGTCCATTCTGCCGACCGGCGCAACTTACAGATATGGGCCTCGGGTGTCCAAGCCACCGAGGAAAACAGGGAACCCCATGCATTTTCGAAAAGAGGACACCCGTGGGAATCCGCAGAGGTGTGATTTGCGCCCATCGCCCCAGATTTTTTTACCCAGACAGCCCTGCAAAGTCGGAAATGTGGGGGAAAAAACGCTTTTTCCGCACATTTCGCTCGCCGCACCCATCGAAACGCGCCCCCCACAACACATGGCCTACCGTCCCGCGTTCCCACAGGTGTCCCGATGAAAACGGTACCTCACATGTGTGGGTGCACCTACCTGGCCGCCAAGGGGAAAGCCTAAAACACAAGTAACCCCAAGTCTGTTGTCAGAGGGAAATCTCCGACATTCTGCCGACCGGCGCAACTTACAGATATGGGCCTCGGGTGTCCAAGCCACCGAGGAAAACAGGGAACCCCATGCATTTTTGAAAAGAGGACACCCGTGGGAATCCGCAGAGGTGTGATTTGCGCCCATCGCCCCAGATTTTTTTACCCAGACAGCCCTGCAAAGTCGGAAATGTGGGGAAAAAAACGCTTTTTCCGCACATTTCGCTCGCCGCACCCATCGAAACACGCCCCCCACAACACATGGCCTACCGTCCCGCGTTCCCACAGGTGTCCCGATGAAAACGGTACCTCATATGTGTGGGTGCACCTACCTGGCCGCCAAGGGGAAAGCCTAAAACACAAGTAACCCCAAGTCTGTTGTCAGAGGGAAATCTCAGACATTCTGCCGACAGGCGCAACTTACAGATATGGGCCTCGGGTGTCCAAGCCACCGAGGAAAACAGGGAACCCCATGCATTTTCGAAAAGAGGACACCCGTGGGAATCCGCAGAGGTGTGATTTGCGCCCATCGCCCCAGATTTTTTTACCCAGACAGCCCTGCAAAGTCGGAAATGTGGGGAAAAAAACGCTTTTTCCGCACATTTCGCTCGCCGCACCCATCGAAACGCGCCCCCCACAACACATGGCCTACCGTCCCGCGTTCCCACAGGTGTCCCGATGAAAACGGTACCTCACATGTGTGGGTGCACCTACCTGGCCGCCAAGGGGAAAGCCTAAAACACAAGTAACCCCAAGTCTGTTGTCAGAGGGAAAACTCCGACATTCTGCCGACCGGCGCAACTTACAGATATGGGCCTCGGGTGTCCAAGCCACCGAGGAAAACAGGGAACCCCATGCATTTTCGAAAAGAGGACACCCGTGGGAATCCGCAGAGGTGTGATTTGCGCCCATCGCCCCAGATTTTTTTACCCAGACAGCCCTGCAAAGTCGGAAATGTGGGGAAAAAAACGCTTTTTCCGCACATTTCGCTCGCCGCACCCATCGAAACGCGCCCCCCACAACACATGGCCTACCGTCCCGCGTTCCCACAGGTGTCCCGATGAAAACGGTACCTCACATGTGTGGGTGCACCTACCTGGCCGCCAAGGGGAAAGCCTAAAACACAAGTAACCCCAAGTCTGTTGTCAGAGGGAAATCTCCGACATTCTGCCGACCGGCGCAACTTACAGATATGGGCCTCGGGTGTCCAAGCCACCGAGGAAAACAGGGAACCCCATGCATTTTCGAAAAGAGGACACCCGTGGGAATCCGCAGGTGTGATTTGCGCCCATCGCCCCAGATTTTTTTACCCAGACAGCCCTGCAAAGTCGGAAATGTGGGGAAAAAAACGCTTTTTCCGCACATTTCGCTCGCCGCACCCATCGAAACACGCCCCCCACAACACATGGCCTACCGTCCCGCGTTCCCACAGGTGTCCCGATGAAAACGGTACCTCACATGTGTGGGTGCACCTACCTGGCCGCCAAGGGGAAAGCCTAAAACACAAGTAACCCCAAGTCTGTTGTCCATTCTGCCGACCGGCGCAACTTACAGATATGGGCCTCGGGTGTCCAAGCCACCGAGGAAAACAGGGAACCCCATGCATTTTCGAAAAGAGGACACCCGTGGGAATCCGCAGAGGTGTGATTTGCGCCCATCGCCCCAGATTTTTTTACCCAGACAGCCCTGCAAAGTCGGAAATGTGGGGAAAAAAACGCTTTTTCCGCACATTTCGCTCGCCGCACCCATCGAAACGCGCCCCCCACAACACATGGCCTACCGTCCCGCGTTCCCACAGGTGTCCCGATGAAAACGGTACCTCACATGTGTGGGTGCACCTACCTGGCCGCCAAGGGGAAAGCCTAAAACACAAGTAACCCCAAGTCTGTTGTCAGAGGGAAATCTCCGACATTCTGCCGACCGGCGCAACTTACAGATATGGGCCTCGGGTGTCCAAGCCACCGAGGAAAACAGGGAACCCCATGCATTTTTGAAAAGAGGACACCCGTGGGAATCCGCAGAGGTGTGATTTGCGCCCATCGCCCCAGACTTTTTTACCCAGACAGCCCTGCAAAGTCGGAAATGTGGGGAAAAAAACGCTTTTTCCGCACATTTCGCTCGCCGCACCCATCGAAACACGCCCCCCACAACACATGGCCTACCGTCCCGCGTTCCCACAGGTGTCCCGATGAAAACGGTACCTCACATGTGTGGGTGCACCTACCTGGCCGCCAAGGGGAAAGCCTAAAACACAAGTAACCCCAAGTCTGTTGTCCATTCTGCCGACCGGCGCAACTTACAGATATGGGCCTCGGGTGTCCAAGCCACCGAGGAAAACAGGGAACCCCATGCATTTTCGAAAAGAGGACACCCGTGGGAATCCGCAGAGGTGTGATTTGCGCCCATCGCCCCAGATTTTTTTACCCAGACAGCCCTGCAAAGTCGGAAATGTGGGGAAAAAAACGCTTTTTCCGCACATTTCGCTCGCCGCACCCATCGAAACACGCCCCCCACAACACATGGCCTACCGTCCCGCGTTCCCACAGGTGTCCCGATGAAAACGGTACCTCACATGTGTGGGTGCACCTACCTGGCCGCCAAGGGGAAAGCCTAAAACACAAGTAACCCCAAGTCTGTTGTCAGAGGGAAATCTCCGACATTCTGCCGACCGGCGCAACTTACAGATATGGGCCTCGGGTGTCCAAGCCACCGAGGAAAACAGGGAACCCCATGCATTTTCGAAAAGAGGACACCCGTGGGAATCCGCAGAGGTGTGATTTGCGCCCATCGCCCCAGATTTTTTTACCCAGACAGCCCTGCAAAGTCGGAAATGTGGGGAAAAAAACGCTTTTTCCGCACATTTCACTCGCCGCACCCATCGAAACACGCCCCCCACAACACATGGCCTACCGTCCCGCGTTCCCACAGGTGTCCCGATGAAAACGGTACCTCACATGTGTGGGTGCACCTACCTGGCCGCCAAGGGGAAAGCCTAAAACACAAGTAACCCCAAGTCTGTTGTCCATTCTGCCGACCGGCGCAACTTACAGATATGGGCCTCGGGTGTCCAAGCCACCGAGGAAAACAGGGAACCCCATGCATTTTCGAAAAGAGGACACCCGTGGGAATCCGCAGAGGTGTGATTTGCGCCCATCGCCCCAGATTTTTTTACCCAGACAGCCCTGCAAAGTCGGAAATGTGGGGAAAAAAACGCTTTTTCCGCACATTTCGCTCGCCGCACCCATCGAAACACGCCCCCCACAACACATGGCCTACCGTCCCGCGTTCCCACAGGTGTCCCGATGAAAACGGTACCTCACATGTGTGGGTGCACCTACCTGGCCGCCAAGGGGAAAGCCTAAAACACAAGTAACCCCAAGTCTGTTGTCAGAGGGAAATCTCCGACATTCTGCCGACCGGCGCAACTTACAGATATGGGCCTCGGGTGTCCAAGCCACCGAGGAAAACAGGGAACCCCATGCATTTTCGAAAAGAGGACACCCGTGGGAATCCGCAGAGGTGTGATTTGCGCCCATCGCCCCAGATTTTTTTACCCAGACAGCCCTGCAAAGTCGGAAATGTGGGGAAAAAAACGCTTTTTCCGCACATTTCGCTCGCCGCACCCATCGAAACGCGCCCCCCACAACACATGGCCTACCGTCCCGCGTTCCCACAGGTGTCCCGATGAAAACGGTACCTCACATGTGTGGGTGCACCTACCTGGCCGCCAAGGGGAAAGCCTAAAACACAAGTAACCCCAAGTCTGTTGTCCATTCTGCCGACCGGCGCAACTTACAGATATGGGCCTCGGGTGTCCAAGCCACCGAGGAAAACAGGGAACCCCATGCATTTTCGAAAAGAGGACACCCGTGGGAATCCGCAGAGGTGTGATTTGCGCCCATCGCCCCAGATTTTTTTACCCAGACAGCCCTGCAAAGTCGGAAATGTGGGGAAAAAAACGCTTTTTCCGCACATTTCGCTCGCCGCACCCATCGAAACACGCCCCCCACAACACATGGCCTACCGTCCCGCGTTCCCACAGGTGTCCCGATGAAAACGGTACCTCACATGTGTGGGTGCACCTACCTGGCCGCCAAGGGGAAAGCCTAAAACACAAGTAACCCCAAGTCTGTTGTCAGAGGGAAATCTCCGACATTCTGCCGACCGGCGCAACTTACAGATATGGGCCTCGGGTGTCCAAGCCACCGAGGAAAACAGGGAACCCCATGCATTTTCGAAAAGAGGACACCCGTGGGAATCCGCAGAGGTGTGATTTGCGCCCATCGCCCCAGATTTTTTTACCCAGACAGCCCTGCAAAGTCGGAAATGTGGGGAAAAAAACGCTTTTCCCGCACATTTCGCTCGCCGCACCCATCGAAACACGCCCCCCACAACACATGGCCTACCGTCCCGCGTTCCCACAGGTGTCCCGATGAAAACGGTACCTCACATGTGTGGGTGCACCTACCTGGCCGCCAAGGGGAAAGCCTAAAACACAAGTAACCCCAAGTCTGTTGTCCATTCTGCCGACCGGCGCAACTTACAGATATGGGCCTCGGGTGTCCAAGCCACCGAGGAAAACAGGGAACCCCATGCATTTTCGAAAAGAGGACACCCGTGGGAATCCGCAGAGGTGTGATTTGCGCCCATCGCCCCAGATTTTTTTACCCAGACAGCCCTGCAAAGTCGGAAATGTGGGGGAAAAAACGCTTTTTCCGCACATTTCGCTCGCCGCACCCATCGAAACACGCCCCCCACAACACATGGCCTACCGTCCCGCGTTCCCACAGGTGTCCCGATGAAAACGGTACCTCACATGTGTGGGTGCACCTACCTGGCCGCCAAGGGGAAAGCCTAAAACACAAGTAACCCCAAGTCTGTTGTCCATTCTGCCGACCGGCGCAACTTACAGATATGGGCCTCGGGTGTCCAAGCCACCGAGGAAAACAGGGAACCCCATGCATTTTCGAAAAGAGGACACCCGTGGGAATCCGCAGAGGTGTGATTTGCGCCCATCGCCCCAGATTTTTTTACCCAGACAGCCCTGCAAAGTCGGAAATGTGGGGAAAAAAACGCTTTTTCCGCACATTTCGCTCGCCGCACCCATCAAAACGCGCCCCCCACAACACATGGCCTACCGTCCCGCGTTCCCACAGGTGTCCCGATGAAAACGGTACCTCACATGTGTGGGTGCACCTACCTGGCCGCCAAGGGGAAAGCCTAAAACACAAGTAACCCCAAGTCTGTTGTCAGAGGGAAATCTCCGACATTCTGCCGACCGGCGCAACTTACAGATATGGGCCTCGGGTGTCCAAGCCACCGAGGAAAACAGGGAACCCCATGCATTTTCGAAAAGAGGACACCCGTGGGAATCCGCAGAGGTGTGATTTGCGCCCATCGCCCCAGATTTTTTTACCCAGACAGCCCTGCAAAGTCGGAAATGTGGGGAAAAAAACGCTTTTTCCGCACATTTCGCTCGCCGCACCCATCGAAACACGCCCCCCACAACACATGGCCTACCGTCCCGAGTTCCCACAGGTGTCCCGATGAAAACGGTACCTCACATGTGTGGGTGCACCTACCTGGCCGCCAAGGGGAAAGCCTAAAACACAAGTAACCCCAAGTCTGTTGTCCATTCTGCCGACCGGCGCAACTTACAGATATGGGCCTCGGGTGTCCAAGCCACCGAGGAAAACAGGGAACCCCATGCATTTTCGAAAAGAGGACACCCGTGGGAATCCGCAGAGGTGTGATTTGCGCCCATCGCCCCAGATTTTTTTACCCAGACAGCCCTGCAAAGTCGGAAATGTGGGGAAAAAAACGCTTTTTCCGCACATTTCGCTCGCCGCACCCATCGAAACGCGCCCCCCACAACACATGGCCTACCGTCCCGCGTTCCCACAGGTGTCCCGATGAAAACGGTACCTCACATGTGTGGGTGCACCTACCTGGCCGCCAAGGGGAAAGCCTAAAACACAAGTAACCCCAAGTCTGTTGTCAGAGGGAAATCTCCGACATTCTGCCGACCGGCGCAACTTACAGATATGGGCCTCGGGTGTCCAAGCCACCGAGGAAAACAGGGAACCCCATGCATTTTTGAAAAGAGGACACCCGTGGGAATCCGCAGAGGTGTGATTTGCGCCCATCGCCCCAGATTTTTTTACCCAGACAGCCCTGCAAAGTCGGAAATGTGGGGAAAAAAACGCTTTTTCCGCACATTTCGCTCGCCGCACCCATCGAAACACGCCCCCACAACACATGGCCTACCGTCCCGCGTTCCCACAGGTGTCCCGATGAAAACGGTACCTCATATGTGTGGGTGCACCTACCTGGCCGCCAAGGGGAAAGCCTAAAACACAAGTAACCCCAAGTCTGTTGTCAGAGGGAAATCTCCGACATTCTGCCGACCGGCGCAACTTACAGATATGGGCCTCGGGTGTCCAAGCCACCGAGGAAAACAGGGAACCCCATGCATTTTCGAAAAGAGGACACCCGTGGGAATCCGCAGAGGTGTGATTTGCGCCCATCGCCCCAGATTTTTTTACCCAGACAGCCCTGCAAAGTCGGAAATGTGGGGGAAAAAACGCTTTTTCCGCACATTTCACTCGCCGCACCCATCGAAACACGCCCCCCACAACACATGGCCTACCGTCCCGCGTTCCCACAGGTGTCCCGATGAAAACGGTACCTCACATGTGTGGGTGCACCTACCTGGCCGCCAAGGGGAAAGCCTAAAACACAAGTAACCCCAAGTCTGTTGTCAGAGGGAAATCTCCGACATTCTGCCGACCGGCGCAACTTACAGATATGGGCCTCGGGTGTCCAAGCCACCGAGGAAAACAGGGAACCCCATGCATTTTCGAAAAGAGGACCCCCGTGGGAATCCGCAGAGGTGTGATTTGCACCCATCGCCCCAGATTTTTTTACCCAGACAGCCCTGCAAAGTCGGAAATGTGGGGAAAATAACGCTTTTTCCGCACATTTCGCTCGCCGCACCCATCGAAACACGCCCCCCACAACACATGGCCTACCGTCCCGCGTTCCCACAGGTGTCCCGATGAAAACGGTACCTCACATGTGTGGGTGCACCTACCTGGCCGCCAAGGGGAAAGCCTAAAACACAAGTAACCCCAAGTCTGTTGTCCATTCTGCCGACCGGCGCAACTTACAGATATGGGCCTCGGGTGTCCAAGCCACCGAGGAAAACAGGGAACCCCATGCATTTTCGAAAAGAGGACACCCGTGGGAATCCGCAGAGGTGTGATTTGCGCCCATCGCCCCAGATTTTTTTACCCAGACAGCCCTGCAAAGTCGGAAATGTGGGGAAAAAAACGCTTTTTCCGCACATTTCGCTCGCCGCACCCATCGAAACGCGCCCCCCACAACACATGGCCTACCGTCCCGCGTTCCCACAGGTGTCCCGATGAAAACGGTACCTCACATGTGTGGGTGCACCTACCTGGCCGCCAAGGGGAAAGCCTAAAACACAAGTAACCCCAAGTCTGTTGTCAGAGGGAAATCTCCGACATTCTGCCGACCGGCGCAACTTACAGATATGGGCCTCGGGTGTCCAAGCCACCGAGGAAAACAGGGAACCCCATGCATTTTCGAAAAGAGGACACCCGTGGGAATCCGCAGAGGTGTGATTTGCGCCCATCGCCCCAGATTTTTTTACCCAGACAGCCCTGCAAAGTCGGAAATGTGGGGAAAAAAACGCTTTTTCCGCACATTTCGCTCGCCGCACCCATCGAAACACGCCCCCCACAACACATGGCCTACCGTCCCGAGTTCCCACAGGTGTCCCGATGAAAACGGTACCTCACATGTGTGGGTGCACCTACCTGGCCGCCAAGGGGAAAGCCTAAAACACAAGTAACCCCAAGTCTGTTGTCCATTCTGCCGACCGGCGCAATTTACAGATATGGGCCTCGGGTGTCCAAGCCACCGAGGAAAACAGGGAACCCCATGCATTTTCGAAAAGAGGACACCCGTGGGAATCCGCAGAGGTGTGATTTGCGCCCATCGCCCCAGATTGTTTTACCCAGACAGCCCTGCAAAGTCGGAAATGTGGGGAAAAAAACGCTTTTTCCGCACATTTCGCTCGCCGCACCCATCGAAACGCGCCCCCCACAACACATGGCCTACCGTCCCGCGTTCCCACAGGTGTCCCGATGAAAACGGTACCTCACATGTGTGGGTGCACCTACCTGGCCGCCAAGGGGAAAGCCTAAAACACAAGTAACCCCAAGTCTGTTGTCAGAGGGAAATCTCCGACATTCTGCCGACCGGCGCAACTTACAGATATGGGCCTCGGGTGTCCAAGCCACCGAGGAAAACAGGGAACCCCATGCATTTTTGAAAAGAGGACACCCGTGGGAATCCGCAGAGGTGTGATTTGCGCCCATCGCCCCAGATTTTTTTACCCAGACAGCCCTGCAAAGTCGGAAATGTGGGGAAAAAAACGCTTTTTCCGCACATTTCGCTCGCCGCACCCATCGAAACACGCCCCCCACAACACATGGCCTACCGTCCCGCGTTCCCACAGGTGTCCCGATGAAAACGGTACCTCATATGTGTGGGTGCACCTACCTGGCCGCCAAGGGGAAAGCCTAAAACACAAGTAACCCCAAGTCTGTTGTCAGAGGGAAATCTCAGACATTCTGCCGACCGGCGCAACTTACAGATATGGGCCTCGGGTGTCCAAGCCAGCGAGGAAAACAGGGAACCCCATGCATTTTCGAAAAGAGGACACCCGTGGGAATCCGCAGAGGTGTGATTTGCGCCCATCGCCCCAGATTTTTTTACCCAGACAGCCCTGCAAAGTCGGAAATGTGGGGAAAAAACCGCTTTTTCCGCACATTTCGCTCGCCGCACCCATCGAAACACGCCCCCCACAACACATGGCCTACCGTCCCGCGTTCCCACAGGTGTCCCGATGAAAACGGTACCTCACATGTGTGGGTGCACCTACCTGGCCGCCAAGGGGAAAGCCTAAAACACAAGTAACCCCAAGTCTGTTGTCAGAAGGAAATCTCCGACATTCTGCCGACCGGCGCAACTTACAGATATGGGCCTCGGGTGTCCAAGCCACCGAGGAAAACAGGGAACCCCATGCATTTTCGAAAAGAGGACACCCGTGGGAATCCGCAGAGGTGTGATTTGCGCCCATCGCCCCAGATTTTTTTACCCAGACAGCCCTGCAAAGTCGGAAATGTGGGGAAAAAAACGCTTTTTCCGCACATTTCGCTCGCCGCACCCATCGAAACACGCCCCCCACAACACATGGCCTACCGTCCCGCGTTCCCACAGGTGTCCCGATGAAAACGGTACCTCACATGTGTGGGTGCACCTACCTGGCCGCCAAGGGGAAAGCCTAAAACACAAGTAACCCCAAGTCTGTTGTCCATTCTGCCGACCGGCGCAACTTACAGATATGGGCCTCGGGTGTCCAAGCCACCGAGGAAAACAGGGAACCCCATGCATTTTCGAAAAGAGGACACCCGTGGGAATCCGCAGAGGTGTGATTTGCGCCCATCGCCCCAGATTTTTTTACCCAGACAGCCCTGCAAAGTCGGAAATGTGGGGAAAAAAACGCTTTTTCCGCACATTTCGCTCGCCGCACCCATCTAAACGCGCCCCCCACAACACATGGCCTACCGTCCCGCGTTCCCACAGGTGTCCCGATGAAAACGGTACCTCACATGTGTGGGTGCACCTACCTGGCCGCCAAGGGGAAAGCCTAAAACACAAGTAACCCCAAGTCTGTTGTCAGAGGGAAATCTCCGACATTCTGCCGACCGGCGCAACTTACAGATATGGGCCTCGGGTGTCCAAGCCACCGAGGAAAACAGGGAACCCCATGCATTTTCGAAAAGAGGACACCCGTGGGAATCCGCAGAGGTGTGATTTGCGCCCATCGCCCCAGATTTTTTTACCCAGACAGCCCTGCAAAGTCGGAAATGTGGGGAAAAAAACGCTTTTCCCGCACATTTCGCTCGCCGCACCCATCGAAACACGCCCCCCACAACACATGGCCTACCGTCCCGCGTTCCCACAGGTGTCCCGATGAAAACGGTACCTCACATGTGTGGGTGCACCTACCTGGCCGCCAAGGGGAAAGCCTAAAACACAAGTAACCCCAAGTCTGTTGTCCATTCTGCCGACCGGCGCAACTTACAGATATGGGCCTCGGGTGTCCAAGCCACCGAGGAAAACAGGGAACCCCATGCATTTTCGAAAAGAGGACACCCGTGGGAATCCGCAGAGGTGTGATTTGCGCCCATCGCCCCAGATTTTTTTACCCAGACAGCCCTGCAAAGTCGGAAATGTGGGGGAAAAAACGCTTTTTCCGCACATTTCGCTCGCCGCACCCATCGAAACGCGCCCCCCACAACACATGGCCTACCGTCCCGCGTTCCCACAGGTGTCCCGATGAAAACGGTACCTCACATGTGTGGGTGCACCTACCTGGCCGCCAAGGGGAAAGCCTAAAACACAAGTAACCCCAAGTCTGTTGTCAGAGGGAAATCTCCGACATTCTGCCGACCGGCGCAACTTACAGATATGGGCCTCGGGTGTCCAAGCCACCGAGGAAAACAGGGAACCCCATGCATTTTCGAAAAGAGGACACCCGTGGGAATCCGCAGAGGTGTGATTTGCGCCCATCGCCCCAGATTTTTTTACCCAGACAGCCCTGCAAAGTCGGAAATGTGGGGAAAAAAACGCTTTTCCCGCACATTTCGCTCGCCGCACCCATCGAAACACGCCCCCCACAACACATGGCCTACCGTCCCGCGTTCCCACAGGTGTCCCGATGAAAACGGTACCTCACATGTGTGGGTGCACCTACCTGGCCGCCAAGGGGAAAGCCTAAAACACAAGTAACCCCAAGTCTGTTGTCCATTCTGCCGACCGGCGCAACTTACAGATATGGGCCTCGGGTGTCCAAGCCACCGAGGAAAACAGGGAACCCCATGCATTTTCGAAAAGAGGACACCCGTGGGAATCCGCAGAGGTGTGATTTGCGCCCATCGCCCCAGATATTTTTACCCAGACAGCCCTGCAAAGTCGGAAATGTGGGGGAAAAAACGCTTTTTCCGCACATTTCGCTCGCCGCACCCATCGAAACGCGCCCCCCACAACACATGGCCTACCGTCCCGCGTTCCCACAGGTGTCCCGATGAAAACGGTACCTCACATGTGTGGGTGCACCTACCTGGCCGCCAAGGGGAAAGCCTAAAACACAAGTAACCCCAAGTCTGTTGTCAGAGGGAAATCTCCGACATTCTGCCGACCGGCGCAACTTACAGATATGGGCCTCGGGTGTCCAAGCCACCGAGGAAAACAGGGAACCCCATGCATTTTTGAAAAGAGGACACCCGTGGGAATCCGCAGAGGTGTGATTTGCGCCCATCGCCCCAGATTTTTTTACCCAGACAGCCCTGCAAAGTCGGAAATGTGGGGAAAAAAACGCTTTTTCCGCACATTTCGCTCGCCGCACCCATCGAAACACGCCCCCCACAACACATGGCCTACCGTCCCGCGTTCCCACAGGTGTCCCGATGAAAACGGTACCTCATATGTGTGGGTGCACCTACCTGGCCGCCAAGGGGAAAGCCTAAAACACAAGTAACCCCAAGTCTGTTGTCGGAGGGAAATCTCAGACATTCTGCCGACAGGCGCAACTTACAGATATGGGCCTCGGGTGTCCAAGCCACCGAGGAAAACAGGGAACCCCATGCATTTTCGAAAAGAGGACACCCGTGGGAATCCGCAGAGGTGTGATTTGCGCCCATCGCCCCAGATTTTTTTACCCAGACATCCCTGCAAAGTCGGAAATGTGGGGAAAAAAACGCTTTTTCCGCACATTTCGCTCGCCGCACCCATCGAAACACGCCCCCCACAACACATGGCCTACCGTCCCGCGTTCCCACAGGTGTCCCGATGAAAACGGTACCTCACATGTGTGGGTGCACCTACCTGGCCGCCAAGGGGAAAGCCTAAAACACAAGTAACCCCAAGTCTGTTGTCCATTCTGCCGACCGGCGCAACTTACAGATATGGGCCTCGGGTGTCCAAGCCACCGAGGAAAACAGGGAACCCCATGCATTTTCGAAAAGAGGACACCCGTGGGAATCCGCAGAGGTGTGATTTGCGCCCATCGCCCCAGATTTTTTTACCCAGACAGCCCTGCAAAGTCGGAAATGTGGGGAAAAAAACGCTTTTTCCGCACATTTCGCTCGCCGCACCCATCGAAACGCGCCCCCCACAACACATGGCCTACCGTCCCGCGTTCCCACAGGTGTCCCGATGAAAACGGTACCTCACATGTGTGGGTGCACCTACCTGGCCGCCAAGGGGAAAGCCTAAAACACAAGTAACCCCAAGTCTGTTGTCAGAGGGAAAACTCCGACATTCTGCCGACCGGCGCAACTTACAGATATGGGCCTCGGGTGTCCAAGCCACCGAGGAAAACAGGGAACCCCATGCATTTTCGAAAAGAGGACACCCGTGGGAATCCGCAGAGGTGTGATTTGCGCCCATCGCCCCAGATTTTTTTACCCAGACAGCCCTGCAAAGTCGGAAATGTGGGGAAAAAAACGCTTTTTCCGCACATTTCGCTCGCCGCACCCATCGAAACGCGCCCCCCACAACACATGGCCTACCGTCCCGCGTTCCCACAGGTGTCCCGATGAAAACGGTACCTCACATGTGTGGGTGCACCTACCTGGCCGCCAAGGGGAAAGCCTAAAACACAAGTAACCCCAAGTCTGTTGTCAGAGGGAAATCTCCGACATTCTGCCGACCGGCGCAACTTACAGATATGGGCCTCGGGTGTCCAAGCCACCGAGGAAAACAGGGAACCCCATGCATTTTCGAAAAGAGGACACCCGTGGGAATCCGCAGGTGTGATTTGCGCCCATCGCCCCAGATTTTTTACCCAGACAGCCCTGCAAAGTCGGAAATGTGGGGAAAAAAACGCTTTTTCCGCACATTTCGCTCGCCGCACCCATCGAAACACGCCCCCACAACACATGGCCTACCGTCCCGCGTTCCCACAGGTGTCCCGATGAAAACGGTACCTCACATGTGTGGGTGCACCTACCTGGCCGCCAAGGGGAAAGCCTAAAACACAAGTAACCCCAAGTCTGTTGTCCATTCTGCCGACCGGCGCAACTTACAGATATGGGCCTCGGGTGTCCAAGCCACCGAGGAAAACAGGGAACCCCATGCATTTTCGAAAAGAGGACACCCGTGGGAATCCGCAGAGGTGTGATTTGCGCCCATCGCCCCAGATTTTTTTACCCAGACAGCCCTGCAAAGTCGGAAATGTGGGGAAAAAAACGCTTTTTCCGCACATTTCGCTCGCCGCACCCATCGAAACGCGCCCCCCACAACACATGGCCTACCGTCCCGCGTTCCCACAGGTGTCCCGATGAAAACGGTACCTCACATGTGTGGGTGCACCTACCTGGCCGCCAAGGGGAAAGCCTAAAACACAAGTAACCCCAAGTCTGTTGTCAGAGCGAAATCTCCGACATTCTGCCGACCGGCGCAACTTACAGATATGGGCCTCGGGTGTCCAAGCCACCGAGGAAAACAGGGAACCCCATGCATTTTTGAAAAGAGGACACCCGTGGGAATCCGCAGAGGTGTGATTTGCGCCCATCGCCCCAGATTTTTTTACCCAGACAGCCCTGCAAAGTCGGAAATGTGGGGAAAAAAACGCTTTTTCCGCACATTTCGCTCGCCGCACCCATCGAAACACGCCCCCCACAACACATGGCCTACCGTCCCGCGTTCCCACAGGTGTCCCGATGAAAACGGTACCTCACATGTGTGGGTGCACCTACCTGGCCGCCAAGGGGAAAGCCTAAAACACAAGTAACCCCAAGTCTGTTGTCCATTCTGCCGACCGGCGCAACTTACAGATATGGGCCTCGGGTGTCCAAGCCACCGAGGAAAACAGGGAACCCCATGCATTTTCGAAAAGAGGACACCCGTGGGAATCCGCAGAGGTGTGATTTGCGCCCATCGCCCCAGATTTTTTTACCCAGACAGCCCTGCAAAGTCGGAAATGTGGGGAAAAAAACGCTTTTTCCGCACATTTCGCTCGCCGCACCCATCGAAACACGCCCCCCACAACACATGGCCTACCGTCCCGCGTTCCCACAGGTGTCCCGATGAAAACGGTACCTCACATGTGTGGGTGCACCTACCTGGCCGCCAAGGGGAAAGCCTAAAACACAAGTAACCCCAAGTCTGTTGTCAGAGGGAAATCTCCGACATTCTGCCGACCGGCGCAACTTACAGATATGGGCCTCGGGTGTCCAAGCCACCGAGGAAAACAGGGAACCCCATGCATTTTCGAAAAGAGGACACCCGTGGGAATCCGCAGAGGTGTGATTTGCGCCCATCGCCCCAGATTTTTTTACCCAGACAGCCCTGCAAAGTCGGAAATGTGGGGAAAAAAACGCTTTTTCCGCACATTTCGCTCGCCGCACCCATCGAAACGCGCCCCCCACAACACATGGCCTACCGTCCCGCGTTCCCACAGGTGTCCCGATGAAAACGGTACCTCACATGTGTGGGTGCACCTACCTGGCCGCCAAGGGGAAAGCCTAAAACACAAGTAACCCCAAGTCTGTTGTCCATTCTGCCGACCGGCGCAACTTACAGATATGGGCCTCGGGTGTCCAAGCCACCGAGGAAAACAGGGAACCCCATGCATTTTCGAAAAGAGGACACCCGTGGGAATCCGCAGAGGTGTGATTTGCGCCCATCGCCCCAGATTTTTTTACCCAGACAGCCCTGCAAAGTCGGAAATGTGGGGAAAAAAACGCTTTTTCCGCACATTTCGCTCGCCGCACCCATCGAAACACGCCCCCCACAACACATGGCCTACCGTCCCGCGTTCCCACAGGTGTCCCGATGAAAACGGTACCTCACATGTGTGGGTGCACCTACCTGGCCGCCAAGGGGAAAGCCTAAAACACAAGTAACCCCAAGTCTGTTGTCAGAGGGAAATCTCCGACATTCTGCCGACCGGCGCAACTTACAGATATGGGCCTCGGGTGTCCAAGCCACCGAGGAAAACAGGGAACCCCATGCATTTTCGAAAAGAGGACACCCGTGGGAATCCGCAGAGGTGTGATTTGCGCCCATCGCCCCAGATTTTTTTACCCAGACAGCCCTGCAAAGTCGGAAATGTGGGGAAAAAAACGCTTTTCCCGCACATTTCGCTCGCCGCACCCATCGAAACACGCCCCCCACAACACATGGCCTACCGTCCCGCGTTCCCACAGGTGTCCCGATGAAAACGGTACCTCACATGTGTGGGTGCACCTACCTGGCCGCCAAGGGGAAAGCCTAAAACACAAGTAACCCCAAGTCTGTTGTCCATTCTGCCGACCGGCGCAACTTACAGATATGGGCCTCGGGTGTCCAAGCCACCGAGGAAAACAGGGAACCCCATGCATTTTCGAAAAGAGGACACCCGTGGGAATCCGCAGAGGTGTGATTTGCGCCCATCGCCCCAGATTTTTTTACCCAGACAGCCCTGCAAAGTCGGAAATGTGGGGGAAAAAACGCTTTTTCCGCACATTTCGCTCGCCGCACCCATCGAAACACGCCCCCCACAACACATGGCCTACCGTCCCGCGTTCCCACAGGTGTCCCGATGAAAACGGTACCTCACATGTGTGGGTGCACCTACCTGGCCGCCAAGGGGAAAGCCTAAAACACAAGTAACCCCAAGTCTGTTGTCCATTCTGCCGACCGGCGCAACTTACAGATATGGGCCTCGGGTGTCCAAGCCACCGAGGAAAACAGGGAACCCCATGCATTTTCGAAAAGAGGACACCCGTGGGAATCCGCAGAGGTGTGATTTGCGCCCATCGCCCCAGATTTTTTTACCCAGACAGCCCTGCAAAGTCGGAAATGTGGGGAAAAAAACGCTTTTTCCGCACATTTCGCTCGCCGCACCCATCGAAACGCGCCCCCCACAACACATGGCCTACCGTCCCGCGTTCCCACAGGTGTCCCGATGAAAACGGTACCTCACATGTGTGGGTGCACCTACCTGGCCGCCAAGGGGAAAGCCTAAAACACAAGTAACCCCAAGTCTGTTGTCAGAGGGAAATCTCCGACATTCTGCCGACCGGCGCAACTTACAGATATGGGCCTCGGGTGTCCAAGCCACCGAGGAAAACAGGGAACCCCATGCATTTTCGAAAAGAGGACACCCGTGGGAATCCGCAGAGGTGTGATTTGCGCCCATCGCCCCAGATTTTTTTACCCAGACAGCCCTGCAAAGTCGGAAATGTGGGGAAAAAAACGCTTTTTCCGCACATTTCGCTCGCCGCACCCATCGAAACACGCCCCCCACAACACATGGCCTACCGTCCCGAGTTCCCACAGGTGTCCCGATGAAAACGGTACCTCACATGTGTGGGTGCACCTACCTGGCCGCCAAGGGGAAAGCCTAAAACACAAGTAACCCCAAGTCTGTTGTCCATTCTGCCGACCGGCGCAACTTACAGATATGGGCCTCGGGTGTCCAAGCCACCGAGGAAAACAGGGAACCCCATGCATTTTCGAAAAGAGGACACCCGTGTGAATCCGCAGAGGTGTGATTTGCGCCCATCGCCCCAGATTTTTTTACCCAGACAGCCCTGCAAAGTCGGAAATGTGGGGAAAAAAACGCTTTTTCCGCACATTTCGCTCGCCGCACCCATCGAAACGCGCCCCCCACAACACATGGCCTACCGTCCCGCGTTCCCACAGGTGTCCCGATGAAAACGGTACCTCACATGTGTGGGTGCACCTACCTGGCCGCCAAGGGGAAAGCCTAAAACACAAGTAACCCCAAGTCTGTTGTCAGAGGGAAATCTCCGACATTCTGCCGACCGGCGCAACTTACAGATATGGGCCTCGGGTGTCCAAGCCACCGAGGAAAACAGGGAACCCCATGCATTTTTGAAAAGAGGACACCCGTGGGAATCCGCAGAGGTGTGATTTGCGCCCATCGCCCCAGATTTTTTTACCCAGACAGCCCTGCAAAGTCGGAAATGTGGGGAAAAAAACGCTTTTTCCGCACATTTCGCTCGCCGCACCCATCGAAACACGCCCCCCACAACACATGGCCTACCGTCCCGCGTTCCCACAGGTGTCCCGATGAAAACGGTACCTCATATGTGTGGGTGCACCTACCTGGCCGCCAAGGGGAAAGCCTAAAACACAAGTAACCCCAAGTCTGTTGTCAGAGGGAAATCTCAGACATTCTGCCGACCGGCGCAACTTACAGATATGGGCCTCGGGTGTCCAAGCCAGCGAGGAAAACAGGGAACCCCATGCATTTTCGAAAAGAGGACACCCGTGGGAATCCGCAGAGGTGTGATTTGCGCCCATCGCCCCAGATTTTTTTACCCAGACAGCCCTGCAAAGTCGGAAATGTGGGGAAAAAACCGCTTTTTCCGCACATTTCGCTCGCCGCACCCATCGAAACACGCCCCCCACAACACATGGCCTACCGTCCCGCGTTCCCACAGGTGTCCCGATGAAAACGGTACCTCACATGTGTGGGTGCACCTACCTGGCCGCCAAGGGGAAAGCCTAAAACACAAGTAACCCCAAGTCTGTTGTCAGAAGGAAATCTCCGACATTCTGCCGACCGGCGCAACTTACAGATATGGGCCTCGGGTGTCCAAGCCACCGAGGAAAACAGGGAACCCCATGCATTTTCGAAAAGAGGACACCCGTGGGAATCCGCAGAGGTGTGATTTGCGCCCATCGCCCCAGATTTTTTTACCCAGACAGCCCTGCAAAGTCGGAAATGTGGGGAAAAAAACGCTTTTTCCGCACATTTCGCTCGCCGCACCCATCGAAACACGCCCCCCACAACACATGGCCTACCGTCCCGCGTTCCCACAGGTGTCCCGATGAAAACGGTACCTCACATGTGTGGGTGCACCTACCTGGCCGCCAAGGGGAAAGCCTAAAACACAAGTAACCCCAAGTCTGTTGTCCATTCTGCCGACCGGCGCAACTTACAGATATGGGCCTCGGGTGTCCAAGCCAGCGAGGAAAACAGGGAACCCCATGCATTTTCGAAAAGAGGACACCCGTGGGAATCCGCAGAGGTGTGATTTGCGCCCATCGCCCCAGATTTTTTTACCCAGACAGCCCTGCAAAGTCGGAAATGTGGGGAAAAAAACGCTTTTTCCGCACATTTCGCTCGCCGCACCCATCTAAACGCGCCCCCCACAACACATGGCCTACCGTCCCGCGTTCCCACAGGTGTCCCGATGAAAACGGTACCTCACATGTGTGGGTGCACCTACCTGGCCGCCAAGGGGAAAGCCTAAAACACAAGTAACCCCAAGTCTGTTGTCAGAGGGAAATCTCCGACATTCTGCCGACCGGCGCAACTTACAGATATGGGCCTCGGGTGTCCAAGCCACCGAGGAAAACAGGGAACCCCATGCATTTTCGAAAAGAGGACACCCGTGGGAATCCGCAGAGGTGTGATTTGCGCCCATCGCCCCAGATTTTTTTACCCAGACAGCCCTGCAAAGTCGGAAATGTGGGGGAAAAAACGCTTTTTCCGCACATTTCACTCGCCGCACCCATCGAAACACGCCCCCCACAACACATGGCCTACCGTCCCGCGTTCCCACAGGTGTCCCGATGAAAACGGTACCTCACATGTGTGGGTGCACCTACCTGGCCGCCAAGGGGAAAGCCTAAAACACAAGTAACCCCAAGTCTGTTGTCAGAGGGAAATCTCCGACATTCTGCCGACCGGCGCAACTTACAGATATGGGCCTCGGGTGTCCAAGCCACCGAGGAAAACAGGGAACCCCATGCATTTTCGAAAAGAGGACCCCCGTGGGAATCCGCAGAGGTGTGATTTGCACCCATCGCCCCAGATTTTTTTACCCAGACAGCCCTGCAAAGTCGGAAATGTGGGGAAAATAACGCTTTTTCCGCACATTTCGCTCGCCGCACCCATCGAAACACGCCCCCCACAACACATGGCCTACCGTCCCGCGTTCCCACAGGTGTCCCGATGAAAACGGTACCTCACATGTGTGGGTGCACCTACCTGGCCGCCAAGGGGAAAGCCTAAAACACAAGTAACCCCAAGTCTGTTGTCCATTCTGCCGACCGGCGCAACTTACAGATATGGGCCTCGGGTGTCCAAGCCACCGAGGAAAACAGGGAACCCCATGCATTTTCGAAAAGAGGACACCCGTGGGAATCCGCAGAGGTGTGATTTGCGCCCATCGCCCCAGATTTTTTTACCCAGACAGCCCTGCAAAGTCGGAAATGTGGGGAAAAAAACGCTTTTTCCGCACATTTCGCTCGCCGCACCCATCGAAACGCGCCCCCCACAACACATGGCCTACCGTCCCGCGTTCCCACAGGTGTCCCGATGAAAACGGTACCTCACATGTGTGGGTGCACCTACCTGGCCGCCAAGGGGAAAGCCTAAAACACAAGTAACCCCAAGTCTGTTGTCAGAGGGAAATCTCCGACATTCTGCCGACCGGCGCAACTTACAGATATGGGCCTCGGGTGTCCAAGCCAGCGAGGAAAACAGGGAACCCCATGCATTTTTGAAAAGAGGACACCCGTGGGAATCCGCAGAGGTGTGATTTGCGCCCATCGCCCCAGATTTTTTTACCCAGACAGCCCTGCAAAGTCGGAAATGTGGGGAAAAAAACGCTTTTTCCGCACATTTCGCTCGCCGCACCCATCGAAACACGCCCCCCACAACACATGGCCTACCGTCCCGCGTTCCCACAGGTGTCCCGATGAAAACGGTACCTCACATGTGTGGGTGCACCTACCTGGCCGCCAAGGGGAAAGCCTAAAACACAAGTAACCCCAAGTCTGTTGTCCATTCTGCCGACCGGCGCAACTTACAGATATGGGCCTCGGGTGTCCAAGCCACCGAGGAAAACAGGGAACCCCATGCATTTTCGAAAAGAGGACACCCGTGGGAATCCGCAGAGGTGTGATTTGCGCCCATCGCCCCAGATTTTTTTACCCAGACAGCCCTGCAAAGTCGGAAATGTGGGGAAAAAACCGCTTTTTCCGCACATTTCGCTCGCCGCACCCATCGAAACACGCCCCCCACAACACATGGCCTACCGTCCCGCGTTCCCACAGGTGTCCCGATGAAAACGGTACCTCACATGTGTGGGTGCACCTACCTGGCCGCCAAGGGGAAAGCCTAAAACACAAGTAACCCCAAGTCTGTTGTCCATTCTGCCGACCGGCGCAACTTACAGATATGGGCCTCGGGTGTCCAAGCCACCGAGGGAAACAGGGAACCCCATGCATTTTCGAAAAGAGGACACCCGTGGGAATCCGCAGAGGTGTGATTTGCGCCCATCGCCCCAGATTTTTTTACCCAGACAGCCCTGCAAAGTCGGAAATGTGGGGGAAAAAACGCTTTTTCCGCACATTTCGCTCGCCGCACCCATCGAAACGCGCCCCCCACAACACATGGCCTACCGTCCCGCGTTCCCACAGGTGTCGCGATGAAAACGGTACCTCACATGTGTGGGTGCACCTACCTGGCCGCCAAGGGGAAAGCCTAAAACACAAGTAACCCCAAGTCTGTTGTCAGAGGGAAAACTCCGACATTCTGCCGACCGGCGCAACTTACAGATATGGGCCTCGGGTGTCCAAGCCACCGAGGAAAACAGGGAACCCCATGCATTTTCGAAAAGAGGACACCCGTGGGAATCCGCAGAGGTGTGATTTGCGCCCATCGCCCCAGATTTTTTTACCCAGACAGCCCTGCAAAGTCGGAAATGTGGGGAAAAAAACGCTTTTTCCGCACATTTCGCTCGCCGCACCCATCGAAACGCGCCCCCCACAACACATGGCCTACCGTCCCGCGTTCCCACAGGTGTCCCGATGAAAACGGTACCTCACATGTGTGGGTGCACCTACCTGGCCGCCAAGGGGAAAGCCTAAAACACAAGTAACCCCAAGTCTGTTGTCAGAGGGAAATCTCCGACATTCTGCCGACCGGCGCAACTTACAGATATGGGCCTCGGGTGTCCAAGCCACCGAGGAAAACAGGGAACCCCATGCATTTTCGAAACGAGGACACCCGTGGGAATCCGCAGGTGTGATTTGCGCCCATCGCCCCAGATTTTTTTACCCAGACAGCCCTGCAAAGTCGGAAATGTGGGGAAAAAAACGCTTTTTCCGCACATTTCGCTCGCCGCACCCATCGAAACACGCCCCCCACAACACATGGCCTACCGTCCCGCGTTCCCACAGGTGTCCCGATGAAAACGGTACCTCACATGTGTGGGTGCACCTACCTGGCCGCCAAGGGGAAAGCCTAAAACACAAGTAACCCCAAGTCTGTTGTCCATTCTGCCGACCGGCGCAACTTACAGATATGGGCCTCGGGTGTCCAAGCCACCGAGGAAAACAGGGAACCCCATGCATTTTCGAAAAGAGGACACCCGTGGGAATCCGCAGAGGTGTGATTTGCGCCCATCGCCCCAGATTTTTTTACCCAGACAGCCCTGCAAAGTCGGAAATGTGGGGAAAAAAACGCTTTTTCCGCACATTTCGCTCGCCGCACCCATCGAAACGCGCCCCCCACAACACATGGCCTACCGTCCCGCGTTCCCACAGGTGTCCCGATGAAAACGGCACCTCACATGTGTGGGTGCACCTACCTGGCCGCCAAGGGGAAAGCCTAAAACACAAGTAACCCCAAGTCTGTTGTCAGAGCGAAATCTCCGACATTCTGCCGACCGGCGCAACTTACAGATATGGGCCTCGGGTGTCCAAGCCACCGAGGAAAACAGGGAACCCCATGCATTTTTGAAAAGAGGACACCCGTGGGAATCCGCAGAGGTGTGATTTGCGCCCATCGCCCCAGATTTTTTTACCCAGACAGCCCTGCAAAGTCGGAAATGTGGGGAAAAAAACGCTTTTTCCGCACATTTCGCTCGCCGCACCCATCGAAACACGCCCCCCACAACACATGGCCTACCGTCCCGCGTTCCCACAGGTGTCCCGATGAAAACGGTACCTCACATGTGTGGGTGCACCTACCTGGCCGCCAAGGGGAAAGCCTAAAACACAAGTAACCCCAAGTCTGTTGTCCATTCTGCCGACCGGCGCAACTTACAGATATGGGCCTCGGGTGTCCAAGCCACCGAGGAAAACAGGGAACCCCATGCATTTTCGAAAAGAGGACACCCGTGGGAATCCGCAGAGGTGTGATTTGCGCCCATCGCCCCAGATTTTTTTACCCAGACAGCCCTGCAAAGTCGGAAATGTGGGGAAAAAAACGCTTTTTCCGCACATTTCGCTCGCCGCACCCATCGAAACACGCCCCCCACAACACATGGCCTACCGTCCCGCGTTCCCACAGGTGTCCCGATGAAAACGGTACCTCACATGTGTGGGTGCACCTACCTGGCCGCCAAGGGGAAAGCCTAAAACACAAGTAACCCCAAGTCTGTTGTCAGAGGGAAATCTCCGACATTCTGCCGACCGGCGCAACTTACAGATATGGGCCTCGGGTGTCCAAGCCACCGAGGAAAACAGGGAACCCCATGCATTTTCGAAAAGAGGACACCCGTGGGAATCCGCAGAGGTGTGATTTGCGCCCATCGCCCCAGATTTTTTTACCCAGACAGCCCTGCAAAGTCGGAAATGTGGGGAAAAAAACGCTTTTTCCGCACATTTCGCTCGCCGCACCCATCGAAACGCGCCCCCCACAACACATGGCCTACCGTCCCGCGTTCCCACAGGTGTCCCGATGAAAACGGTACCTCACATGTGTGGGTGCACCTACCTGGCCGCCAAGGGGAAAGCCTAAAACACAAGTAACCCCAAGTCTGTTGTCCATTCTGCCGACCGGCGCAACTTACAGATATGGGCCTCGGGTGTCCAAGCCACCGAGGAAAACAGGGAACCCCATGCATTTTCGAAAAGAGGACACCCGTGGGAATCCGCAGAGGTGTGATTTGCGCCCATCGCCCCAGATTTTTTTACCCAGACAGCCCTGCAAAGTCGGAAATGTGGGGAAAAAAACGCTTTTTCCGCACATTTCGCTCGCCGCACCCATCGAAACACGCCCCCCACAACACATGGCCTACCGTCCCGCGTTCCCACAGGTGTCCCGATGAAAACGGTACCTCACATGTGTGGGTGCACCTACCTGGCCGCCAAGGGGAAAGCCTAAAACACAAGTAACCCCAAGTCTGTTGTCAGAGGGAAATCTCCGACATTCTGCCGACCGGCGCAACTTACAGATATGGGCCTCGGGTGTCCAAGCCACCGAGGAAAACAGGGAACCCCATGCATTTTTGAAAAGAGGACACCCGTGGGAATCCGCAGAGGTGTGATTTGCGCCCATCGCCCCAGATTTTTTTACCCAGACAGCCCTGCAAAGTCGGAAATGTGGGGAAAAAAACGCTTTTTCCGCACATTTCGCTCGCCGCACCCATCGAAACACGCCCCCCACAACACATGGCCTACCGTCCCGCGTTCCCACAGGTGTCCCGATGAAAACGGTACCTCATATGTGTGGGTGCACCTACCTGGCCGCCAAGGGGAAAGCCTAAAACACAAGTAACCCCAAGTCTGTTGTCAGAGGGAAATCTCAGACATTCTGCCGACCGGCGCAACTTACAGATATGGGCCTCAGGTGTCCAAGCCAGCGAGGAAAACAGGGAACCCCATGCATTTTCGAAAAGAGGACACCCGTGGGAATCCGCAGAGGTGTGATTTGCGCCCATCGCCCCAGATTTTTTTACCCAGACAGCCCTGCAAAGTCGGAAATGTGGGGAAAAAACCGCTTTTTCCGCACATTTCGCTCGCCGCACCCATCGAAACACGCCCCCCACAACACATGGCCTACCGTCCCGCGTTCCCACAGGTGTCCCGATGAAAACGGTACCTCACATGTGTGGGTGCACCTACCTGGCCGCCAAGGGGAAAGCCTAAAACACAAGTAACCCCAAGTCTGTTGTCAGAAGGAAATCTCCGACATTCTGCCGACCGGCGCAACTTACAGATATGGGCCTCGGGTGTCCAAGCCACCGAGGAAAACAGGGAACCCCATGCATTTTCGAAAAGAGGACACCCGTGGGAATCCGCAGAGGTGTGATTTGCGCCCATCGCCCCAGATTTTTTTACCCAGACAGCCCTGCAAAGTCGGAAATGTGGGGAAAAAAACGCTTTTTCCGCACATTTCGCTCGCCGCACCCATCGAAACACGCCCCCCACAACACATGGCCTACCGTCCCGCGTTCCCACAGGTGTCCCGATGAAAACGGTACCTCACATGTGTGGGTGCACCTACCTGGCCGCCAAGGGGAAAGCCTAAAACACAAGTAACCCCAAGTCTGTTGTCCATTCTGCCGACCGGCGCAACTTACAGATATGGGCCTCGGGTGTCCAAGCCAGCGAGGAAAACAGGGAACCCCATGCATTTTCGAAAAGAGGACACCCGTGGGAATCCGCAGAGGTGTGATTTGCGCCCATCGCCCCAGATTTTTTTACCCAGACAGCCCTGCAAAGTCGGAAATGTGGGGAAAAAAACGCTTTTTCCGCACATTTCGCTCGCCGCACCCATCTAAACGCGCCCCCCACAACACATGGCCTACCGTCCCGCGTTCCCACAGGTGTCCCGATGAAAACGGTACCTCACATGTGTGGGTGCACCTACCTGGCCGCCAAGGGGAAAGCCTAAAACACAAGTAACCCCAAGTCTGTTGTCAGAGGGAAATCTCCGACATTCTGCCGACCGGCGCAACTTACAGATATGGGCCTCGGGTGTCCAAGCCACCGAGGAAAACAGGGAACCCCATGCATTTTCGAAAAGAGGACACCCGTGGGAATCCGCAGAGGTGTGATTTGCGCCCATCGCCCCAGATTTTTTTACCCAGACAGCCCTGCAAAGTCGGAAATGTGGGGGAAAAAACGCTTTTTCCGCACATTTCACTCGCCGCACCCATCGAAACACGCCCCCCACAACACATGGCCTACCGTCCCGCGTTCCCACAGGTGTCCCGATGAAAACGGTACCTCACATGTGTGGGTGCACCTACCTGGCCGCCAAGGGGAAAGCCTTAAACACAAGTAACCCCAAGTCTGTTGTCAGAGGGAAATCTCCGACATTCTGCCGACCGGCGCAACTTACAGATATGGGCCTCGGGTGTCCAAGCCACCGAGGAAAACAGGGAACCCCATGCATTTTCGAAAAGAGGACCCCCGTGGGAATCCGCAGAGGTGTGATTTGCACCCATCGCCCCAGATTTTTTTACCCAGACAGCCCTGCAAAGTCGGAAATGTGGGGAAAATAACGCTTTTTCCGCACATTTCGCTCGCCGCACCCATCGAAACACGCCCCCCACAACACATGGCCTACCGTCCCGCGTTCCCACAGGTGTCCCGATGAAAACGGTACCTCACATGTGTGGGTGCACCTACCTGGCCGCCAAGGGGAAAGCCTAAAACACAAGTAACCCCAAGTCTGTTGTCCATTCTGCCGACCGGCGCAACTTACAGATATGGGCCTCGGGTGTCCAAGCCACCGAGGAAAACAGGGAACCCCATGCATTTTCGAAAAGAGGACACCCGTGGGAATCCGCAGAGGTGTGATTTGCGCCCATCGCCCCAGATTTTTTTACCCAGACAGCCCTGCAAAGTCGGAAATGTGGGGAAAAAAACGCTTTTTCCGCACATTTCGCTCGCCGCACCCATCGAAACGCGCCCCCCACAACACATGGCCTACCGTCCCGCGTTCCCACAGGTGTCCCGATGAAAACGGTACCTCACATGTGTGGGTGCACCTACCTGGCCGCCAAGGGGAAAGCCTAAAACACAAGTAACCCCAAGTCTGTTGTCAGAGGGAAATCTCCGACATTCTGCCGACCGGCGCAACTTACAGATATGGGCCTCGGGTGTCCAAGCCAGCGAGGAAAACAGGGAACCCCATGCATTTTTGAAAAGAGGACACCCGTGGGAATCCGCAGAGGTGTGATTTGCGCCCATCGCCCCAGATTTTTTTACCCAGACAGCCCTGCAAAGTCGGAAATGTGGGGAAAAAAACGCTTTTTCCGCACATTTCGCTCGCCGCACCCATCGAAACACGCCCCCCACAACACATGGCCTACCGTCCCGCGTTCCCACAGGTGTCCCGATGAAAACGGTACCTCACATGTGTGGGTGCACCTACCTGGCCGCCAAGGGGAAAGCCTAAAACACAAGTAACCCCAAGTCTGTTGTCCATTCTGCCGACCGGCGCAACTTACAGATATGGGCCTCGGGTGTCCAAGCCACCGAGGAAAACAGGGAACCCCATGCATTTTCGAAAAGAGGACACCCGTGGGAATCCGCAGAGGTGTGATTTGCGCCCATCGCCCCAGATTTTTTTACCCAGACAGCCCTGCAAAGTCGGAAATGTGGGGAAAAAAACGCTTTTTCCGCACATTTCGCTCGCCGCACCCATCTAAACGCGCCCCCCACAACACATGGCCTACCGTCCCGCGTTCCCACAGGTGTCCCGATGAAAACGGTACCTCACATGTGTGGGTGCACCTACCTGGCCGCCAAGGGGAAAGCCTAAAACACAAGTAACCCCAAGTCTGTTGTCAGAGGGAAATCTCCGACATTCTGCCGACCGGCGCAACTTACAGATATGGGCCTCGGGTGTCCAAGCCACCGAGGAAAACAGGGAACCCCATGCATTTTCGAAAAGAGGACACCCGTGGGAATCCGCAGAGGTGTGATTTGCGCCCATCGCCCCAGATTTTTTTACCCAGACAGCCCTGCAAAGTCGGAAATGTGGGGGAAAAAACGCTTTTTCCGCACATTTCACTCGCCGCACCCATCGAAACACGCCCCCCACAACACATGGCCTACCGTCCCGCGTTCCCACAGGTGTCCCGATGAAAACGGTACCTCACATGTGTGGGTGCACCTACCTGGCCGCCAAGGGGAAAGCCTAAAACACAAGTAACCCCAAGTCTGTTGTCCATTCTGCCGACCGGCGCAACTTACAGATATGGGCCTCGGGTGTCCAAGCCACCGAGGAAAACAGGGAACCCCATGCATTTTCGAAAAGAGGACACCCGTGGGAATCCGCAGAGGTGTGATTTGCGCCCATCGCCCCAGATTTTTTTACCCAGACAGCCCTGCAAAGTCGGAAATGTGGGGAAAAAGACGCTTTTTCCGCACATTTCGCTCGCCGCACCCATCGAAACACGCCCCCCACAACACATGGCCTACCGTCCCGCGTTCCCACAGGTGTCCCGATGAAAACGGTACCTCACATGTGTGGGTGCACCTACCTGGCCGCCAAGGGGAAAGCCTAAAACACAAGTAACCCCAAGTCTGTTGTCAGAGGGAAATCTCCGACATTCTGCCGACCGGCGCAACTTACAGATATGGGCCTCGGGTGTCCAAGCCAGCGAGGAAAACAGGGAACCCCATGCATTTTTGAAAAGAGGACACCCGTGGGAATCCGCAGAGGTGTGATTTGCGCCCATCGCCCCAGATTTTTTTACCCAGACAGCCCTGCAAAGTCGGAAATGTGGGGAAAAAACCGCTTTTTCCGCACATTTCGCTCGCCGCACCCATCGAAACACGCCCCCCACAACACATGGCCTACCGTCCCGCGTTCCCACAGGTGTCGCGATGAAAACGGTACCTCACATGTGTGGGTGCACCTACCTGGCCGCCAAGGGGAAAGCCTAAAACACAAGTAACCCCAAGTCTGTTGTCCATTCTGCCGACCGGCGCAACTTACAGATATGGGCCTCGGGTGTCCAAGCCACCGAGGGAAACAGGGAACCCCATGCATTTTCGAAAAGAGGACACCCGTGGGAATCCGCAGAGGTGTGATTTGCGCCCATCGCCCCAGATTTTTTTACCCAGACAGCCCTGCAAAGTCGGAAATGTGGGGGAAAAAACGCTTTTTCCGCACATTTCGCTCGCCGCACCCATCGAAACGCGCCCCCCACAACACATGGCCTACCGTCCCGCGTTCCCACAGGTGTCGCGATGAAAACGGTACCTCACATGTGTGGGTGCACCTACCTGGCCGCCAAGGGGAAAGCCTAAAACACAAGTAACCCCAAGTCTGTTGTCCATTCTGCCGACCGGCGCAACTTACAGATATGGGCCTCGGGTGTCCAAGCCACCGAGGGAAACAGGGAACCCCATGCATTTTCGAAAAGAGGACACCCGTGGGAATCCGCAGAGGTGTGATTTGCGCCCATCGCCCCAGATTTTTTTACCCAGACAGCCCTGCAAAGTCGGAAATGTGGGGGAAAAAACGCTTTTTCCGCACATTTCGCTCGCCGCACCCATCGAAACGCGCCCCCCACAACACATGGCCTACCATCCCGCGTTCCCACAGGTGTCCCGATGAAAACGGTACCTCACATGTGTGGGTGCACCTACCTGGCCGCCAAGGGGAAAGCCTAAAACACAAGTAACCCCAAGTCTGTTGTCAGAGGGAAATCTCCGACATTCTGCTGACCGGCGCAACTTACAGATATGGGCCTCGGGTGTCCAAGCCACCGAGGAAAACAGGGAACCCCATGCATTTTCGAAAAGAGGACACCCGTGGGAATCCGCAGAGGTGTGATTTGCGCCCATCGCCCCAGATTTTTTTACCCAGACAGCCCTGCAAAGTCGGAAATGTGGGGGAAAAAACGCTTTTTCCGCACATTTCACTCGCCGCACCCATCGAAACACGCCCCCCACAACACATGGCCTACCGTCCCGCGTTCCCACAGGTGTCCCGATGAAAACGGTACCTCACATGTGTGGGTGCACCTACCTGGCCGCCAAGGGGAAAGCCTAAAACACAAGTAACCCCAAGTCTGTTGTCAGAGGGAAATCTCCGACATTCTGCCGACCGGCGCAACTTACAGATATGGGCCTCGGGTGTCCAAGCCACCGAGGAAAACAGGGAACCCCATGCATTTTCGAAAAGAGGACACCCGTGGGAATCCGCAGAGGTGTGATTTGCGCCCATCGCCCCAGATTTTTTTACCCAGACAGCCCTGCAAAGTCGGAAATGTGGGGAAAAAAACGCTTTTTCCGCACATTTCGCTCGCCGCACCCATCGAAACACGCCCCCCACAACACATGGCCTACCGTCCCGCGTTCCCACAGGTGTCCCGATGAAAACGGTACCTCACATGTGTGGGTGCACCTACCTGGCCGCCAAGGGGAAAGCCTAAAACACAAGTAACCCCAAGTCTGTTGTCCATTCTGCCGACCGGCGCAACTTACAGATATGGGCCTCGGGTGTCCAAGCCACCGAGGAAAACAGGGAACCCCATGCATTTTCGAAAAGAGGACACCCGTGGGAATCCGCAGAGGTGTGATTTGCGCCCATCGCCCCAGATTTTTTTACCCAGACAGCCCTGCAAAGTCGGAAATGTGGGGAAAAAAACGCTTTTTCCACACATTTCGCTCGCCGCACCCATCGAAACGCGCCCCCCACAACACATGGCCTACCGTCCCGCGTTCCCACAGGTGTCCCGATGAAAACGGTACCTCACATGTGTGGGTGCACCTACCTGGCCGCCAAGGGGAAAGCCTAAAACACAAGTAACCCCAAGTCTGTTGTCAGAGGGAAATCTCCGACATTCTGCCGACCGGCGCAACTTACAGATATGGGCCTCGGGTGTCCAAGCCACCGAGGGAAACAGGGAACCCCATGCATTTTCGAAAAGAGGACACCCGTGGGAATCCGCAGAGGTGTGATTTGCGCCCATCGCCCCAGATTTTTTTACCCAGACAGCCCTGCAAAGTCGGAAATGTGGGGGAAAAAACGCTTTTCCCGCACATTTCGCTCGCCGCACCCATCGAAACGCGCCCCCCACAACACATGGCCTACCGTCCCGCGTTCCCACAGGTGTCCCGATGAAAACGGTACCTCACATGTGTGGGTGCACCTACCTGGCCGCCAAGGGGAAAGCCTAAAACACAAGTAACCCCAAGTCTGTTGTCAGAGGGAAATCTCCGACATTCTGCCGACCGGCGCAACTTACAGATATGGGCCTCGGGTGTCCAAGCCACCGAGGAAAACAGGGAACCCCATGCATTTTCGAAAAGAGGACACCCGTGGGAATCCGCAGAGGTGTGATTTGCGCCCATCGCCCCAGATTTTTTTACCCAGACAGCCCTGCAAAGTCGGAAATGTGGGGGAAAAAACGCTTTTTCCGCACATTTCACTCGCCGCACCCATCGAAACACGCCCCCCACAACACATGGCCTACCGTCCCGCGTTCCCACAGGTGTACCGATGAAAACGGTACCTCACATGTGTGGGTGCACCTACCTGGCCGCCAAGGGGAAAGCCTAAAACACAAGTAACCCCAAGTCTGTTGTCCATTCTGCCGACCGGCGCAACTTACAGATATGGGCCTCGGGTGTCCAAGCCAGCGAGGAAAACAGGGAACCCCATGCATTTTCGAAAAGAGGACACCCGTGGGAATCCGCAGAGGTGTGATTTGCGCCCATCGCCCCAGATTTTTTTACCCAGACAGCCCTGCAAAGTCGGAAATGTGGGGAAAAAAACGCTTTTTCCGCACATTTCACTCGCCGCACCCATCGAAACGCGCCCCCCACAACACATGGCCTACCGTCCCGCGTTCCCACAGGTGTCCCGATGAAAACGGTACCTCACATGTGTGGGTGCACCTACCTGGCCGCCAAGGGTAAAGCCTAAAACACAAGTAACCCCAAGTCTGTTGTCAGAGGGAAATCTCCGACATTCTGCCGACCGGCGCAACTTACAGATATGGGCCTCGGGTGTCCAAGCCACCGAGGAAAACAGGGAACCCCATGCATTTTCGAAAAGAGGACACCCGTGGGAATCCGCAGAGGTGTGATTTGCGCCCATCGCCCCAGATTTTTTTACCCAGACAGCCCTGCAAAGTCGGAAATGTGGGGGAAAAAACGCTTTTTCCGCACATTTCACTCGCCGCACCCATCGAAACACGCCCCCCACAACACATGGCCTACCGTCCCGCGTTCCCACAGGTGTCCCGATGAAAACGGTACCTCACATGTGTGGGTGCACCTACCTGGCCGCCAAGGGGAAAGCCTAAAACACAAGTAACCCCAAGTCTGTTGTCCATTCTGCCGACCGGCGCAACTTACAGATATGGGCCTCGGGTGTCCAAGCCACCGAGGAAAACAGGGAACCCCATGCATTTTCGAAAAGAGGACACCCGTGGGAATCCGCAGAGGTGTGATTTGCGCCCATCGCCCCAGATTTTTTTACCCAGACAGCCCTGCAAAGTCGGAAATGTGGGGAAAAAAACGCTTTTTCCGCACATTTCGCTCGCCGCACCCATCTAAACGCGCCCCCCACAACACATGGCCTACCGTCCCGCGTTCCCACAGGTGTCCCGATGAAAACGGTACCTCACATGTGTGGGTGCACCTACCTGGCCGCCAAGGGGAAAGCCTAAAACACAAGTAACCCCAAGTCTGTTGTCAGAGGGAAATCTCCGACATTCTGCCGACCGGCGCAACTTACAGATATGGGCCTCGGGTGTCCAAGCCACCGAGGAAAACAGGGAACCCCATGCATTTTCGAAAAGAGGACACCCGTGGGAATCCGCAGAGGTGTGATTTGCGCCCATCGCCCCAGATTTTTTTACCCAGACAGCCCTGCAAAGTCGGAAATGTGGGGGAAAAAACGCTTTTTCCGCACATTTCACTCGCCGCACCCATCGAAACACGCCCCCCACAACACATGGCCTACCGTCCCGCGTTCCCACAGGTGTCCCGATGAAAACGGTACCTCACATGTGTGGGTGCACCTACCTGGCCGCCAAGGGGAAAGCCTAAAACACAAGTAACCCCAAGTCTGTTGTCCATTCTGCCGACCGGCGCAACTTACAGATATGGGCCTCGGGTGTCCAAGCCACCGAGGAAAACAGGGAACCCCATGCATTTTCGAAAAGAGGACACCCGTGGGAATCCGCAGAGGTGTGATTTGCGCCCATCGCCCCAGATTTTTTTACCCAGACAGCCCTGCAAAGTCGGAAATGTGGGGAAAAAGACGCTTTTTCCGCACATTTCGCTCGCCGCACCCATCGAAACACGCCCCCCACAACACATGGCCTACCGTCCCGCGTTCCCACAGGTGTCCCGATGAAAACGGTACCTCACATGTGTGGGTGCACCTACCTGGCCGCCAAGGGGAAAGCCTAAAACACAAGTAACCCCAAGTCTGTTGTCAGAGGGAAATCTCCGACATTCTGCCGACCGGCGCAACTTACAGATATGGGCCTCGGGTGTCCAAGCCAGCGAGGAAAACAGGGAACCCCATGCATTTTTGAAAAGAGGACACCCGTGGGAATCCGCAGAGGTGTGATTTGCGCCCATCGCCCCAGATTTTTTTACCCAGACAGCCCTGCAAAGTCGGAAATGTGGGGAAAAAACCGCTTTTTCCGCACATTTCGCTCGCCGCACCCATCGAAACACGCCCCCCACAACACATGGCCTACCGTCCCGCGTTCCCACAGGTGTCGCGATGAAAACGGTACCTCACATGTGTGGGTGCACCTACCTGGCCGCCAAGGGGAAAGCCTAAAACACAAGTAACCCCAAGTCTGTTGTCCATTCTGCCGACCGGCGCAACTTACAGATATGGGCCTCGGGTGTCCAAGCCACCGAGGGAAACAGGGAACCCCATGCATTTTCGAAAAGAGGACACCCGTGGGAATCCGCAGAGGTGTGATTTGCGCCCATCGCCCCAGATTTTTTTACCCAGACAGCCCTGCAAAGTCGGAAATGTGGGGGAAAAAACGCTTTTTCCGCACATTTCGCTCGCCGCACCCATCGAAACGCGCCCCCCACAACACATGGCCTACCGTCCCGCGTTCCCACAGGTGTCGCGATGAAAACGGTACCTCACATGTGTGGGTGCACCTACCTGGCCGCCAAGGGGAAAGCCTAAAACACAAGTAACCCCAAGTCTGTTGTCCATTCTGCCGACCGGCGCAACTTACAGATATGGGCCTCGGGTGTCCAAGCCACCGAGGGAAACAGGGAACCCCATGCATTTTCGAAAAGAGGACACCCGTGGGAATCCGCAGAGGTGTGATTTGCGCCCATCGCCCCAGATTTTTTTACCCAGACAGCCCTGCAAAGTCGGAAATGTGGGGGAAAAAACGCTTTTTCCGCACATTTCGCTCGCCGCACCCATCGAAACGCGCCCCCCACAACACATGGCCTACCGTCCCGCGTTCCCACAGGTGTCCCGATGAAAACGGTACCTCACATGTGTGGGTGCACCTACCTGGCCGCCAAGGGGAAAGCCTAAAACACAAGTAACCCCAAGTCTGTTGTCAGAGGGAAATATCCGACATTCTGCCGACCGGCGCAACTTACAGATATGGGCCTCGGGTGTCCAAGCCACCGAGGAAAACAGGGAACCCCATGCATTTTCGAAAAGAGGACACCCGTGGGAATCCGCAGAGGTGTGATTTGCGCCCATCGCCCCAGATTTTTTTACCCAGACAGCCCTGCAAAGTCGGAAATGTGGGGGAAAAAACGCTTTTTCCGCACATTTCACTCGCCGCACCCATCGAAACACGCCCCCCACAACACATGGCCTACCGTCCCGCGTTCCCACAGGTGTCCCGATGAAAACGGTACCTCACATGTGTGGGTGCACCTACCTGGCCGCCAAGGGGAAAGCCTAAAACACAAGTAACCCCAAGTCTGTTGTCAGAGGGAAATCTCCGACATTCTGCCGACCGGCGCAACTTACAGATATGGGCCTCGGGTGTCCAAGCCACCGAGGAAAACAGGGAACCCCATGCATTTTCGAAAAGAGGACACCCGTGGGAATCCGCAGAGGTGTGATTTGCGCCCATCGCCCCAGATTTTTTTACCCAGACAGCCCTGCAAAGTCGGAAATGTGGGGAAAAAAACGCTTTTTCCGCACATTTCGCTCGCCGCACCCATCGAAACACGCCCCCCACAACACATGGCCTACCGTCCCGCGTTCCCACAGGTGTCCCGATGAAAACGGTACCTCACATGTGTGGGTGCACCTACCTGGCCGCCAAGGGGAAAGCCTAAAACACAAGTAACCCCAAGTCTGTTGTCCATTCTGCCGACCGGCGCAACTTACAGATATGGGCCTCGGGTGTCCAAGCCACCGAGGAAAACAGGGAACCCCATGCATTTTCGAAAAGAGGACACCCGTGGGAATCCGCAGAGGTGTGATTTGCGCCCATCGCCCCAGATTTTTTTACCCAGACAGCCCTGCAAAGTCGGAAATGTGGGGAAAAAAACGCTTTTTCCACACATTTCGCTCGCCGCACCCATCGAAACGCGCCCCCCACAACACATGGCCTACCGTCCCGCGTTCCCACAGGTGTCCCGATGAAAACGGTACCTCACATGTGTGGGTGCACCTACCTGGCCGCCAAGGGGAAAGCCTAAAACACAAGTAACCCCAAGTCTGTTGTCAGAGGGAAATCTCCGACATTCTGCCGACCGGCGCAACTTACAGATATGGGCCTCGGGTGTCCAAGCCACCGAGGGAAACAGGGAACCCCATGCATTTTCGAAAAGAGGACACCCGTGGGAATCCGCAGAGGTGTGATTTGCGCCCATCGCCCCAGATTTTTTTACCCAGACAGCCCTGCAAAGTCGGAAATGTGGGGGAAAAAACGCTTTTCCCGCACATTTCGCTCGCCGCACCCATCGAAACGCGCCCCCCACAACACATGGCCTACCGTCCCGCGTTCCCACAGGTGTCCCGATGAAAACGGTACCTCACATGTGTGGGTGCACCTACCTGGCCGCCAAGGGGAAAGCCTAAAACACAAGTAACCCCAAGTCTGTTGTCAGAGGGAAATCTCCGACATTCTGCCGACCGGCGCAACTTACAGATATGGGCCTCGGGTGTCCAAGCCACCGAGGAAAACAGGGAACCCCATGCATTTTCGAAAAGAGGACACCCGTGGGAATCCGCAGAGGTGTGATTTGCGCCCATCGCCCCAGATTTTTTTACCCAGACAGCCCTGCAAAGTCGGAAATGTGGGGGAAAAAACGCTTTTTCCGCACATTTCACTCGCCGCACCCATCGAAACACGCCCCCCACAACACATGGCCTACCGTCCCGCGTTCCCACAGGTGTACCGATGAAAACGGTACCTCACATGTGTGGGTGCACCTACCTGGCCGCCAAGGGGAAAGCCTAAAACACAAGTAACCCCAAGTCTGTTGTCCATTCTGCCGACCG
Organism: Ambystoma mexicanum; assembly: GCF_040938575.1. Classification (NCBI taxonomy): domain Eukaryota; kingdom Metazoa; phylum Chordata; class Amphibia; order Caudata; family Ambystomatidae; genus Ambystoma; species Ambystoma mexicanum. The sequence goes on from NC_090927.1 coordinate 413,179,003, forward strand.
GCGCAACTTACAGATATGGGCCTCGGGTGTCCAAGCCAGCGAGGAAAACAGGGAACCCCATGCATTTTCGAAAAGAGGACACCCGTGGGAATCCGCAGAGGTGTGATTTGCGCCCATCGCCCCAGATTTTTTTACCCAGACAGCCCTGCAAAGTCGGAAATGTGGGGAAAAAAACGCTTTTTCCGCACATTTCACTCGCCGCACCCATCGAAACGCGCCCCCCACAACACATGGCCTACCGTCCCGCGTTCCCACAGGTGTCCCGATGAAAACGGTACCTCACATGTGTGGGTGCACCTACCTGGCCGCCAAGGGGAAAGCCTAAAACACAAGTAACCCCAAGTCTGTTGTCCATTCTGCCGACCGGCGCAACTTACAGATATGGGCCTCGGGTGTCCAAGCCACCGAGGAAAACAGGGAACCCCATGCATTTTCGAAAAGAGGACACCCGTGGGAATCCGCAGAGGTGTGATTTGCGCCCATCGCCCCAGATTTTTTTACCCAGACAGCCCTGCAAATTCGGAAATGTGGGGAAAAAAACGCTTTTTCCGCACATTTCGCTCGCCGCACCCATCGAAACGCGCCCCCCACAACACATGGCCTACCGTCCCGCGTTCCCACAGGTGTCCCGATGAAAACGGTACCTCACATGTGTGGGTGCACCTACCGGGGGCGCAAAAGGAAAAGGGTAACCAACTGGGAACCCCAAGCCATTCGCCACTGCCCATTTTGTTCATGTGGGCAACCTACAGATTTGGGCCTAGGGTGTCGCAGCCAGCAAGGGAAACAGGGAACCCCATGCATTTCCCAAAAGAGGACACCCGTGGGAATCCACAGAGGTCTGACTTACGCAAATCGGCCCAGAATGTAATACCCAGAACCACCAGCAAAGACCCACATGGGAGAAGGGTGCCCAAGGCCAGGGATATTACCGCCGACTTTGCTGGAGCCCTGGCTGCCCTGCGTTACAGCTTCTCCCCACCAAGGAGTCTCGGCAGTGTGCCAATACCTCCCCGAAGGGAAAAGCTGTAATGCAGCCAAGCCGCAACTCCAGGACAGTTGGAGGTGATCTGCCCAGACGGGCCATTCCCACCCACACCACCAACAATCCAGCCCCAGTCTCACCCACCCCACTGACAGTGGGCCCTAACCATAGAATAATAAAAAACAGTACTCACATAACGTTGCAGCTGCTCGGGTAGAAAAAGCTGTAAACAAAACAAAGAACATGTGTTACCTATGGTCACACCAGCAAAATGTAGCCCTCCCCGGGGGCAGATAGGGGGGGGGGTTGTCCTGCACTCCTCCCTGGGCTGAGGCGTCCGTTCCTAGGAGCAGATATCTGGTCCCAGGAAGGGCTGCATGACTTGGCACCCACTCCATTGCGGGTGGGGGGGGGGGTCAACGCCCCATCCCATTAGAAAATTCCCTGACCCATTGGGGTGCCCCACCGCCCCCCCTAAAAAGCGTACCACCATTTTCATTTTTTTCCTTTGGTAACCCAACTCCCCTTGGTGCAGAGGGTCACATTGGTGTGCCAATCTGGCGCCGGGGTGCCCAAACCTTACTGCCCCACCCACTGGGGGGGCCTGACCCACCATTTTTGGGGGCCCTCTCCCCCCTCACCCCAAATGGCTGGGGGACACACCTCATGCAGGCCTCCCTGGGCCTCCTCCAAACGGCTGCGTGAGGTACACCCCACCTCCATTTGGGGTGAGGGGGGAGAGGGCCACCCCAAAAGGTGGGGCAGGACCCCCAATAGATGGGGCAGTAGGGTTTGGGCACCCTGGGGGCAGATAGCCACACTAATGTGGCCATCTGCACCAAGCAAAGTTGGGTAAACAAAAAAAAATATACAAAACCACAGGCTGCTTTTTAGGGGGGGCTGAGGGCCACCCTAAATTGGCAGCGCATGATGTACCGCAACGGGGGGTGGCCCTCAACCCCCCCCCACCCCAAATGGAGGGCCCCACCTCATGCAACCCTCCCTGGGGGCAGATATCTGCTCCTAGGAAGGGGCATCTGACCCCAGGGAGGGATGCATGAGGTGAGGCCCCCCCTATCTGCGCCCAGGGAGGGTTGCATGAGGTGGGGCCCTCCATTTGGGGTGGGGGGGGTTGAGGGCCACCCCCCGTTGCGGTACATCATGCGCTGCCAATTCAGGGTGGCCCTCAGCCCCCCCTAAAAAGCAGCCTGTGATTTTGTATATTTTTTTTTGTTTACCCAACTTGGCTTGGTGCAGATGGGCCCATTAGTGTGGCTATCTGCCCCCAGGGTGCCCAAACCCTACTGCCCCATCTATTGGGGGTCCTGCCCCACCTTTTGGGGTGCCCCCCCCACCCCACCCCCAATGGCTGGGGGACACACCTCATGCAGGCCTCCCTGGGCCTCCTCCAAACGGCTGCGTGAGGTACACCCCACCTCCATTTGGGGTGAGGGGGGAGAGGGCCACCCCAAAAGGTGGGGCAGGACCCCCAATAGATGGGGCAGTAGGGTTTGGGCACCCTGGGGGCAGATAGCCACACTAATGTGGCCATCTGCACCAAGCAAAGTTGGGTAAACAAAAAAAAATATACAAAACCACAGGCTGCTTTTTAGGGGGGGCTGAGGGCCACCCTAAATTGGCAGCGCATGATGTACCGCAACGGGGGGTGGCCCTCAACCCCCCCCACCCCAAATGGAGGGCCCCACCTCATGCAACCCTCCCTGGGGGCAGATATCTGCTCCTAGGAAGGGGCATCTGACCCCAGGGAGGGATGCATGAGGTGAGGCCCCCCCTATCTGCGCCCAGGGAGGGTTGCATGAGGTGGGGCCCTCCATTTGGGGTGGGGGGGGGTTGAGGGCCACCCCCCGTTGCGGTACATCATGCGCTGCCAATTCAGGGTGGCCCTCAGCCCCCCCTAAAAAGCAGCCTGTGATTTTGTATATTTTTTTTTGTTTACCCAACTTGGCTTGGTGCAGATGGGCCCATTAGTGTGGCTATCTGCCCCCAGGGTGCCCAAACCGTACTGCCCCATCTATTGGGGGTCCTGCCCCACCTTTTGGGGTGCCCCCCCCCCACCCCACCCCCAATGGCTGGGGGACACACCTCATGCAGGCCTCCCTGGGCCTCCTCCAAACGGCTGCGTGAGGTACACCCCACCTCCATTTGGGGTGAGGGGGGAGAGGGCCACCCCAAAAGGTGGGGCAGGACCCCCAATAGATGGGGCAGTAGGGTTTGGGCACCCTGGGGGCAGATAGCCACACTAATGTGGCCATCTGCACCAAGCAAAGTTGGGTAAACAAAAAAAAATATACAAAACCACAGGCTGCTTTTTAGGGGGGGCTGAGGGCCACCCTAAATGGGCAGCGCATGATGTACCGCAACGGGGGGTGGCCCTCAACCCCCCCCACCCCAAATGGAGGGCCCCACCTCATGCAACCCTCCCTGGGGGCAGATATCTGCTCCTAGGAAGGGGCATCTGACCCCAGGGAGGGATGCATGAGGTGAGGCCCCCCCTATCTGCGCCCAGGGAGGGTTGCATGAGGTGGGGCCCTCCATTTGGGGTGGGGGGGGGTTGAGGGCCACCCCCCGTTGCGGTACATCATGCGCTGCCAATTCAGGGTGGCCCTCAGCCCCCCCTAAAAAGCAGCCTGTGATTTTGTATATTTTTTTTTGTTTACCCAACTTGGCTTGGTGCAGATGGGCCCATTAGTGTGGCTATCTGCCCCCAGGGTGCCCAAACCCTACTGCCCCATCTATTGGGGGTCCTGCCCCACCTTTTGGGGTGCCCCCCCCCCACCCCACCCCCAATGGCTGGGGGACACACCTCATGCAGGCCTCCCTGGGCCTCCTCCAAACGGCTGCGTGAGGTACACCCCACCTCCATTTGGGGTGAGGGGGGAGAGGGCCACCCCAAAAGGTGGGGCAGGACCCCCAATAGATGGGGCAGTAGGGTTTGGGCACCCTGGGGGCAGATAGCCACACTAATGTGGCCATCTGCACCAAGCAAAGTTGGGTAAACAAAAAAAAATATACAAAACCACAGGCTGCTTTTTAGGGGGGGCTGAGGGCCACCCTAAATTGGCAGCGCATGATGTACCGCAACGGGGGGTGGCCCTCAACCCCCCCCCACCCCAAATGGAGGGCCCCACCTCATGCAACCCTCCCTGGGGGCAGATATCTGCTCCTAGGAAGGGGCATCTGACCCCAGGGAGGGATGCATGAGGTGAGGCCCCCCCTATCTGCGCCCAGGGAGGGTTGCATGAGGTGGGGCCCTCCATTTGGGGTGGGGGGGGGTTGAGGGCCACCCCCCGTTGCGGTACATCATGCGCTGCCAATTCAGGGTGGCCCTCAGCCCCCCCTAAAAAGCAGCCTGTGATTTTGTATATTTTTTTTTGTTTACCCAACTTGGCTTGGTGCAGATGGGCCCATTAGTGTGGCTATCTGCCCCCAGGGTGCCCAAACCCTACTGCCCCATCTATTGGGGGTCCTGCCCCACCTTTTGGGGTGCCCCCCCCCACCCCACCCCCAATGGCTGGGGGACACACCTCATGCAGGCCTCCCTGGGCCTCCTCCAAACGGCTGCGTGAGGTACACCCCACCTCCATTTGGGGTGAGGGGGGAGAGGGCCACCCCAAAAGGTGGGGCAGGACCCCCAATAGATGGGGCAGTATGGTTTGGGCACCCTGGGGGCAGATAGCCACACTAATGTGGCCATCTGCACCAAGCAAAGTTGGGTAAACAAAAAAAAATATACAAAACCACAGGCTGCTTTTTAGGGGGGGCTGAGGGCCACCCTAAATTGGCAGCGCATGATGTACCGCAACGGGGGGTGGCCCTCAACCCCCCCCACCCCAAATGGAGGGCCCCACCTCATGCAACCCTCCCTGGGGGCAGATATCTGCTCCTAGGAAGGGGCATCTGACCCCAGGGAGGGATGCATGAGGTGAGGCCCCCCCTATCTGCGCCCAGGGAGGGTTGCATGAGGTGGGGCCCTCCATTTGGGGTGGGGGGGGGTTGAGGGCCACCCCCCGTTGCGGTACATCATGCGCTGCCAATTTAGGGTGGCCCTCAGCCCCCCCTAAAAAGCAGCCTGTTTTTTTGTATATTTTTTTTTGTTTACCCAACTTGGCTTGGTGCAGATGGGCCCATTAGTGTGGCTATCTGCCCCCAGGGTGCCCAAACCTTACTGTCTCATCTATTGGGGGTCCTGCCCCAGCTTTTGGGGTGCCCCCCCCCACCCCACCCCCAATGGCTGGGGGACACACCTCATGCAGGCCTCCCTGGGCCTCCTCCAAACGGCTGCGTGAGGTACACCCCACCTCCATTTGGGGTGAGGGGGGAGAGGGCCACCCCAAAAGGTGGGGCTGGACCCCCAATAGATGGGGCAGTAGGGTTTGGGCACCCTGGGGGCAGATAGCCACACTAATGTGGCCATCTGCACCAAGCAAAGTTGGGTAAACAAAAAAAAAATTACAAAACCACAGGCTGCTTTTTAGGGGGGGCTGAGGGCCACCCTAAATTGGCAGCGCATGATGTACCGCAACGGGGGGTGGCCCTCAACCCCCCCCCCACCCCAAATGGAGGGCCCCACCTCATGCAACCCTCCCTGGGGGCAGATAGGGGGGGCCCCACCTCATGCATCCCTCCCTGGGGTCAGATGGCCCTCCCTAGGAACAGATATCTGCCCCCAGGGAGGGTTACAAGGGGTGCCCCCTTTCTACTTTGGTTGGGGGGGCACCCGCCCCTATGGGGGGACACCCCCTCCCTTTCATTCAGTAAAAAATCCATGGTGGCTAGTGGCCCCCACCCCTTCCCCCAACCCTGTTTCCCATCATTTCATTTTTGTTTTTTATTTTACATTCCCTTGGGGCAGATGGTCAGCCATCTGCCCCAGGGTTCACATACACGTGCCCCCATGCTTTGGGGTCGGGAGGGGGGAGAGGGCTGCTTACTTGAAGCAGCCCCCTTCCCACCCCCCACCTCACAAAGAGATCCATGGTGGTCTAGTGGGTTGCTGGTCACGGATCGAGCGCTCTGCGCCGATCCGTGACCAGCAATTCCTCCTATGTGGTGTCCTTGGAAAGGGGAGAAAGTCCCCTTTCCAGGGACACCACTTTCTGTTCAATCCCTGGTGGCCTAGTGGGCCCCAGGACCCCAAACCCCCTCCCACCTCCCCCCATCCCTCAGATTATTATTATTTTTTTTATATATATTTCCCTGGGGGCAGATGGCCAGCCATCTGCCCCCAGGGTACATTTTCATGTGTCCCCATGCTTTGGGGGCCGGGGGGGGGGGGGAGAGGGCTGCTTACCTGAAGCAGCCCCCCTCCCCCCCAACTCGCAAACAGATCCATGGTGGTTCAGTGGGTTGCTGGTCACGGATCAGCGCTCTGCGCTGATCCGTGACCAGCAATGCGGCATATGAGTGGTGTCCCTGGAAAGGGGAGAAAGTCCCCTTTCCAGGGACACCACTTTTAGGTCAATCGCTGGTGGCCCAGTGGGCCCCAGGGCCCAAAACCCCCTCCCACCTCCCTCCTTCCCTCGATTTTTTTTTTTTTTTTTTTTCCCCCCACCCCCGGGGGCAGTGATCATCTGCCCCCAGGGGTCCCTGGCGCTGTGGCCCCATGCTTTGGGGCCACGGGGGAAGGGGGCCGCTTACCTAGTAAGCAGCCCCCCCTCCCCCACGCGTCACAAAAGGATCTTCGTTTGATCCGTGACGTTGCTGCCCGCGGATCGAGGCGCCCTGCGCCCGATCCGCGGGCAGCAAAGTCACACAATGGGTACCGTTGGAAAGGGGAGAATCTCCCCTTTCCAACGATACCCGCCTCGATCTCCGGCTTGAAATACAGCCGGAGATCGAGGCGGAACAAGAAGGGCACTCACCTTCTCTCTCCAACGCAGCAGCCGAAAATGGCTGCTGCGGTGGAATTGCTTTCCGTTTCACGCCGACGTGCGTCACGCACGTCGGCGTGAAACTGAAGGAAATCCAACCCCCGGGCAGTGAGGGGGGACCTCCCCCTCACATAGCCCGGGGGTTGGATTACAGTTTTGAGCGATCCCTGCTTTGCAGGGATCGCTCAAAACAAGGTGCCGAAAAGGACGAGCTATCTCGTCCTTGGCACTGCGTGTGCACTTCCAAGGACGAGATACCTCGTCCTTGGCACTTAAAGGGTTAAAGTCTTTATTAATGATGTTTCTTGTTTTGCAGGGTTCCGGCGATGGCGGATGACGGGCTGAAGTGAGTTGAAGATGGAGCCCGTGTGATGAATAGAAGCGCCTGGAAGCACGTAAGTAAGCGCTTGTTGCCTGCTTCACGATGCTCTCTAACTGTCTTTTTATTTTGCAGGTACAAGTTCGGAGCGGCTGCCGGGTGCCGGAATACCCACTGGGTTAAATGTGGAAAGGAGTAATGGCACGTGAGTATTAAAGTTCCCCAATGTCTTTAAACGCACCTTGTCTTGTCTTTCAGATGCGGGATGCAGCGCCGAAGGCCTCCGGAGCGTGCGAAGAGTTGGTAAGCTTTTGTCTTTCAGATGCCGGAATGCAGTGTGAAGACCTCCGGAGCGCACGAAGAGTAGGTAAGCCTTTGTCCTTCAGATGCCGGAATGCACCGCGAGGCGTTGGTGACAGCCGATGGACCAGGTAAGTGAAGAGCTGTCACTGAAGACCGTAATGCTAACCTGTTCTTTCTTGTCTTTATAGGTGTTGCTGAAGACTGGATTCAGGATGGTAAGCCTTTTTCCTTAGGCCCAGGATCAGATGCAGAAGACACGATGAGCGTTCTGCTGCAGAGGATGCAGAATAACGCAAAGCAAGATTCATCCATCGGGTGTGGTTTAAATAGCCTCCTGTAGTGCTTAGGTGTCTCCTTCCACAGCGACGCCTAGTAAGAAAAGAGTTCCTGCTTTCCAGAAGAGTTCCAGTGTTCTGAATCTAGGGAGTGGCTCCTGCCCCACCCAACAGGAAAAGTAGTTCCAAACAGAAGAGGATCAGAGGCTCAACTGGCAGGCAAGTAAGCAGCATGGTCTGCTGCAGGTAACTCCACCCAAGCATTATGAGCCCGGCGCTTCCAGCGCTGGGACTGGGCATATTTATGAGCCTGGTGCCACTGGCACCAGGACTGGGTCCAAAAGGTCCCAATTGGGACTGGTTGGCACTCGGAACCTGGGTTATGGATCTGCTTCCAAGGGAGTTGGGAAAACCCTGACCTTTTGGAAGCAGAGATCATGACAGTACGATAGCGACGGACATCGCTGACACTGGATTTCGCCAGTTGGGCAACGGCGTGTGCCTTAGACGGCGTGGATGGATCAAGGCAACTGACTTCCATCAGGACGTGCAGACCAGAGTCTTGGACATGCCGTTCGACGGGAGCAACCTGTTTGGGAAAACAGTGGACTATTCCCTACAAGCCATCAAGACGGACACGGAGACGGCCCGGGCTCTTGGTGTTCTCCAGCAACGACGGCCGCCCTTTCGAAGTGGCGGAGGCAAGCAGGGTGCCTCCAAAGGTTCTGGCGGCGGATTTTCCACCTATCGTCAAGCGGCCCGTTCGTCGTCACAGGAAGCCTACAGGGGACGAGGCAAGTTGGGCAGACCCCACCGTCATCGCCAAGGAGGACAAGGCGGCAAAGCCTTGTCGAAGCAGGACTGGAACCGGCCGTGGGGTCGGGCCCCTACCGAAGCACCCCGGTGGGAGGCCGGCTGGCGAACTTCGTCAGTGTGTGGGAGTCCATCTCCACCGACCGTTGGGTGCTGGACGCCCAGGGTCACGCGCTCGAGTTTCTGAAGAAGTGCCCGCGCGTCCCCCCCGTGCCAAGGAAGGAACATCACGTCCCTCAACTTCTCTTGGAGGTAAAGGCGATGCTCAAGAAAGGCGCCATCGAGCTCGTCCCAAAGAGGCTTCGGGGCTCCGGAGTTTACTCAAGATACTTCCTTGTGAAGTAGAAGACGGGAGGATGGCGTCCCATCCTGGACCTACGACGACTGAATAAATTCATCAAGGCACAGAAGTTCCGGATGGTCACCCTCCAGCACGTCCTGGGTCAACTGGAGGAGGGCGATTTCCTGTCGTCGTTGGATTTAGAGGATGCCTACTTCCATATCCCCATCCTAAAGGGACACCGAAAGTTTCTCAGATTCGTGATCTAAGGGCGTCACTACCAGTTCAGAGCCCTTCCCTTTGGATTGAGGTCGGCACCCAGGGTGTTCACCAACTGCCTCGCACCGGTGGCGGCGCGGCTGCGCCGAGAGGGGATCCACGTCTACCCCTACCTGGACGACTGACTCATCTGAGCAAAGACAAAGGAGCTCGCCGCGGAGCACACGGCGAGGACCGTCCAACTACTCACGGACCTGGGATTCTCCATAAACTACGCCAAGTCCCACCCGGTGCCCGCGCAAGACGCACTGTTTCTGGGAGCGAAACTCGACACAGTGGCGCTTCTGGCCTCTCCGTCGGAGGAAAGGACGAGAGCCATCTCGGGCAAGGTGCAGCGGATGCTGGTTGCGGACGCGGCCAGGGTGAGGTCCATCAAATCCCTCCTCAGAATGATGTCTTCTTGCATTTCTCTCATCCGCCTGTGCAGGCTTCGGATGCGCCCGTTGCAGGAGTTCCTGGACGCTCGCTGGATCCAGACGACCGGCAGCTTCGAGGACAGGATCACACTCGACGAGAGCTTCCGACGAGCGATCCGGTGGTGGGGCACCCGCGCGCATCTGACGGCGGGCATGGACTTCCAGACCCCGGGCTACCAGAAGACAGTGACCACGGATGCCTCCCTGGAAGGCTGGGGAGCGCACACCGAAAATTGCACGCAAGGGGCCTTTGGCTGCCGACGGAGAAGTCCCTCCATATCAACGTCCTGGAACTACGTGCAGTGTTTTGGGCCCTCAGGTCCTTTCTTCCGTCTCTCAAGGGCAAGGTGGTGAGGATCTTAACCGACAACACCACCACCATGTTTTACATCAGAAAACAGGGCGGAACCAGGTCCCCAGCACTGTCCAAGGAGGCGCAGGACCTGTGGCATTGGGCAGTCGCCCAAGGGATGTTTCTGGTGCCATTTCATCTGGCAGGGATAAAAAACACCATTGCCGACTCGCTCAGCAGAGAGCTGCGCTCGTGCCACGAGTGGGAACTACGACAGGATCTAGTGGACCGCCTCTTGCGATGGTGGGGCACACCCCAGATCGATCTGTTCGCGACGGCAACGAACTCCAAGTGCCGGAGGTTCGCCAGCAGGTTTCCCCAGCCGAGGAGCATGGGCGATGCTTTCTCGTTCCCCTGGGAGGGCCTGTTCCTATGTGTTCCCTCCATTGCCGCTGCTGATCCGGCTCATCAACCAGCTCAAGAGGTCACGGTGCAGGATGATCCCCGTCGCACCTGCGTGGCCGAGGCAGATATGGTTCCCGGACCTTCTGGACTTGTCAGCGTCCCCGTCAATCAAGCTGCCAGTGGACGCGGATCTTCTCTCCAGGGAAGAAGGCGCCATCCTCCATCACGACCCGAAGTCTTTAAACTTGCAGGCCTGGCTCCTGCAGCACTAGAGTTTGGAGGTTACGACATACCGGCCGACTGCAGAGAGGTTCTTGCAAAGGCCAGGGCGTCCTCGACTCTTAAATGCTACGGACACAAATGGAAGAGGTTCTCTGTCTGGTGCCACGCACAGAAGATTAACCCTCTACGGATTACGGCTCCTCAAGTACTGCCGTACCTGCTGACGCTGGCCAAGGCTGGACTGGCGCACGCTTCCATCAAGATTCATCTTGCTGCGATCTCCCGATACACCAGAACCACGGGACGGACGTCTTTGTGGTCTCATCGTCTGGTGAAAGAATTCATGAAGGGACTGTTCAGATCGTTCCTGGCACCGGCCCCGGCGTGGGAGCTCAACGTGGTACTGACCAAGCTCATGGGACCCCCGTTCGAGCCTCTGCACTCAGCTCCGTTGAAGTTCTTGTCGTGGAAAACAGCGTTTCTTGTGGCCATCACCTCTGCACGACGGGTGGGAGAGATCCAGGCCCTTTCCTGCAAGCCCCCGTACTTGACTTTTCACGACACGAGGGTAGTGCTCAGGATGCACCCCTCCTTCATGCCCAAGGTGCCGTCGGACTTCCACCTCAACGAACCCTTGGTGTTGCCTGTTTTCTTCCCGTCTCCTTCGTCGCCGGCTGAAAGGACTTTGCACTCGCTGGATGTGGCTAGAGCGCTGAAGTTCTACGTGGACCGCACGAAGAGTTTTCGGAAGACATCACAACTTTTTGTGAAGTTTGGACCTGTCAATCAGGGGAAGGCCCTCTCGAAGGCTTCCATTTCCAGATGGCTCTCCGGCTGTATCATGTACTGTCATCGGTTGGCAAACCGACCGCTGCCTGGCCGTCCGAGAGCCCATTCCACCAGAGTGATCGCAGCTACCACGGCGTTCCTATCTGGTGTGCCCTTGCTGGACATCTGCAGGGCTGCTACGTGGAGGTCGACGCACACCTTCACTAAATTCTACTGCATCGATCGGGATTCCAGGGAGGAGTCCAGGGTCGGCCAAGCAGTGCTGCGCAACCTGTTTGCCTAAGGTGAGCCTGGTGAGGAGGTAAGAATTGCTTAATGTTGAGTTTTGGATGTAATGCTTAATGTTGAGCCTTTGCCACCTCCCGTGGTTGTGCATGTGTGTACTGCTATGTATTCTTTTATTCATGAGCATGTGAATCCATGCCAGACCCCATGCTGGAGAAGGAACAAGTTACTTACCTGTAACTGTTGTTCTCCAGTATGGGTTCTGGCATGGATTCACATGCGAACCCTCCCGCCTACCACTCTGCGGCTCTTCACTTGGTCATACTGCCACTTCACGTGCTACTAAATCTGAAGATGGCTGCCAGAGGCGGGGCTTAGGGAGATGGCAGTCATTGGCTGTGGTCAGTATGACGCAGAGATCAGTTATTGGTTACTACTACGAAAGACAGATCATAAACGAAACTGATACTGATTTTTCTCTACCGAGGATTCCCAGCCTGATGACGGGGAATATTCATGAGCATGTGAATCCATGCCAGACCCATTCTGGAGAACAACAGTTACAGGTAAGTAACTTGTTCCTTCCTAAAAGGGGATATCGGAGGTGACAAGAAGGCAGGATGAGAACAGTGGGAGGGGGCTATCACTCATATCCACGGGTGGCTAAATCCCTTTCTCCACTTGCAGGAGAATACTTCTACGGATCAAGCAGACGAGATTAGGCGTGCCAGTCCAGACAGTCATCTCGGTACTACGCATCACATTGGTGGAGACCGCAGCTGTCCGGGTCCGATCGACGCCCCTGTGGGAACCAGGTGAGCGTAACAGTGCTTCCCTTTGGGTTGACCTGCGCACCAAGGGTCTTCACCAAGCTCATGGCAGTTGTTGCAACTCACCTCAGGAGATCCCGGGTCCATGTATTTTTGGACCTGGATGACTTGTTGATCCGTGGGAAGTCGGCGGGGCAGGTCCTGTCTCATCTGGAGGACACCTGTCTGCTACTGCACATCCTGGGCTTTTCCCTGAACTTGAAGAAGCCCCATGTGACGGCAGTCCAAAGGCTCCAGTTCATCGGAGCAGTCCTTGACACTCGGGGAGGGGAAGGCCTTGCCTCCCGAGGAGAGAGTAGATGGCATAGCACAGAAGGTACACATTTTCTGAAATCCCGCCACCTTACCAGCCGCTTCCTTCCTCCACCTCTTAGGTCGCATGGACTCTTGTATTTTTCTAGTGCCAGAGGCAAGGCTGCGCATGAGATTCCTCCAGTGGCTCCGAACAGGTCCGTGGTCACAGTACGTCTGCGTGCTTGCGGATCCCCTCAAGTTGTCCAGTCAAGTGGTCCCTCGACCTCAGCTGGTGGACCGACTGCAGCAATTTTATGGTAGGGGAACCCTTCTGGCCTCCTTGACCCCAGGCCCGAGTGGTTGAGGATGCCTCTCTGAAGGGTTGGGGCCCTCAGTGCGAAGACTTGCAGGTAAACAGCCTTTGGTCAGTGACAGAAACCAGGTGGCACTTCAACAAGCTGGAGTTGCGAGCCATCGGGCTAGCCCCAAAGGCTTGCTCGCAAGGGGAGGCATGTCCTGATTTTAATGGACAACGCGGTGGACATGCATTACCTGAACAAGCAGAGTGACACGTGCTCCCTCCCTCTTTGCAGAGAGGTGATGCAGCTGTGTTTCTGGTTGCTGGAAAATCAAGTCTCGGTCTCATCAGTTCATGAACAGGGAACGGCTTGGCGGTCTCACATGAGCGGCAAGTGTTCCAGGAAGTCCTGTCGGAGGTCTTCCCTCTCTGGGGTATCCAGCAGTGGATCTGTTTGCCACAGATTCCAACAGTAAGTGCAGACAGTTTTGCTTGACGGAATTCCCAGCGAACGGTGCACTGGGGTATGCCTTTCTGGAGGATTGGACCTTCACTCTCCACTATGACTTCCCCCCTGATTCCCGTATTCCCATGGGTTCTCAGGAGGTTGAAGAGGTTTCGAGTGACCATGATCTTGATTGCCCCAGATTGGGTGAGGAGAACGTGGTACTCCGATCTCTTTGATCTGACCATCTGTTTGTCTCACCGTTTGTTTCGGCGCCTGAATCTCCTGACCCAGTCGGAAGGTTGGGTACTCCACTCGAACCCGATGTCCCTAAACCTACATGCGCGGCTCTTGAGAGGATGAGGCACAATGACTGGGACCTCTCAGAGGAGATGTTGCTGGCTGCACGCAGACCGTCTACAAGGTCTCTGTATGCGTGCAGGTGGAGAAGATTTGAGGCGTGGTGCAGGGAACGCCAGAACGATCCCATCTCTTGCCCTTCCACAACAGTGATAGAGTTCCTTCTGTCACTGGCCTCAGAAGGTCTTCAGGTTACCACCGTCAAAGGCTATTTGTCAGCCTTGTCTGTGTTCAAAGGGGCCCCGGATCAAGGTTATTTCTTTACAATCCCAGTTATGGCCCAATTCCTGAAGGGCCTTGTGAATAAGTTTCTGCCAATTACCTTTGTTGTCCCGAACTGGGATTTAAACTGAGTTCTGACATTCTTGATGGTGGCTCTGTTTGAGCCCATGCATTCCAGTTCTTTGAGTCGGTTATCTTTGAAAGTGAGCTGCAGCCATTGTGGTGCAAGCCCCTGTCCCTGTGTTTTTTTTTTCAGGAAAAGGTTTCCCTTAAAGTAAGACCTGGCTTTCTTCCGAAAAGTGGTTTCTGAGTTTCGCCTTTCTCTGCCCATAGATTTACCAGTCTTCTACCCTCCACCATACCCCTCTAGGGAGGAAGAGCGGTTCCACCGCTTATTTTCCAAGAGAGCCTTGTGCTTTTACATCACTAGGACGTCTCAGTTCCGGAAATCTGAACAGCCGTTTGTGGCCCATTCATTGTCCAGCAAGGGTCTAAGCACACTCTGTCTCGTTGGATTATCCTTTGTATAGCAGAATGTTACCAGTCTGCATGCAGAGAGCTTCCTCCCGGCATCAGGGCACACTCAACGAGAGGTGTCTCGACTTCTACAGCCCTGCATAGGGGAGTTGCCCTTAGGGACATCTGTTGTGCGGCCGCATGGTCGTCCTTGCACTCTTTTACCAGGCAGTATTGTCTAGATGTCACCTATGGGGTGGATGCATGCTTTTGTAGCGCAGTTCTGCAACATCTGTAACACTTTCTACTCACCTCCGTCATCCTAACTGCTTGGGGAGCCTTATCAGATGAGGAATCTGCAGAAGAAAAGCAATCCATTGATGTAAAAATTACTTACCGTTATGTTCTTTCTATGGGTTCTTCTCACGCAGAGTCCTCATCGTTCCTCCCATCCATCCCCGTTCAGAAAGTTGTTATGACTTGGCGCTTCTGTCTAAGCAAAGGGACGCCTGGTGAGTGCTCTGAGGTGACCGCTTCTATCTGGCTAGTTGCTTACTTAAAAAAAAAAAAAAAGAAAATCTTTACATTTTTCTCTAAATTCTTCGGGTTTCACCCCTTTGGGATGTTTCCCATTGTCAAGTTTTTACAGGCTGATTAGCCGTGCCTCCCATTGTTTTCCTCTGCAGCATTCAAGCATGGGGAAAAAAGGAGGAACTGAGGTATGGGGCATAGTGACGTGGTATATATACGATGCTTGACGTCACATCCAAGCACTGAGCAAGACGGATCAGCGGCCCTGTCAAAAAAGTTTCTGAGCAGCAGAGCTGGATGAGGATATCTATCAGATGAGGAATCTGCGGCAGAAGAATCCATAGAAAGAACATTACGGAAGTATTTTCTCCTTCCATATTTGCCAGGCCTTGTGAGAAACCTGAAGGTGTCTCACCCGCTAGTCCCCGGGGAATTGTCATCCATGTGGTCAGGACACGGTCATCGATTTTGCATCCAGTTCCTTAGTAGTGGACCAGTGTGGGGGGGGGGGGAAACCTGGGTGAGGGATCTTCGGGGAGTGGGACATCTGATGGCGAGACGCGGTATCCCACTCTCTGCAACACCTTTTCCCCCATCCTACCAGATAGGATATTTAGAAACTCCATCCCCCCCTCCTTTCCCTTCACGAACACTTTCACACGGACAGCCCGCTCTGGGCGAAAACAGACTCACACCCGAGCATTGTACCTGACATGTCCCACTACTGTGGTCAGGCAATTACTGGTAATCACTCACACCTGGCTTCCATTAAACTTACCCACACGGATAAAAGTTGGAGCACGAGAGCACACTCTTAGCGAGGCATAGCACACGAAGGAACAGTGCTTTCCCAACGGCATCTGAACGAACTAAGAAAGGAAGATGGCAAACCAAGAAGGGTCCACAAGGAGGGAGATACCCTTGACCTTTTCGGCGAGAAACCATTACTTTTCAGAACCCTTTAGATTAGAAAGTGTAAGGCCAGGAAACAAGACTGAAGAATTATGTATTGTGTGTCGGAGATACCTGGGGCCCTCCTGCACGGCTGACCGAGTCAGGGAGGAACACCAGCCTACGTGGTAGCGTCCTTGGCTCCAAGATCAAAGCAGCGCCAAAGAGTTCAATACAGCCAGTGAATTGGGGCAACTGATGCAAGACCGTTCTGTGTTGAAGTCAAGGTTACAAGCTGCAACATTGTATAAAGAACGCAAGAACGAAAAGTGAAACACGTGATGTAAGACGCAAGGAAATCTTAAATGCTGATGAATGTTGAAAATTAAAGGAGAAAGATGCAATACCAGTGACAGAGTGGTCGGGCACCCTGAGGGTACTCAATCGAAGGTCTCCGTAAGGTATCCAACCAAGAAGTGCCAGAAATGAAAGTAGAAGACAGGCAAGAACATTGTGTGAAGTGAATTGAAGTGGTCCTGCGATGTTTTAAGCAAAACCCATTGCACTTTTGAAAGTCTTCCATTTTTGATATCAAGAGGAAAACATAGAAAGTGAGATTACTGTTACGCTCACCTGACTCCCACGGAGGCGCTGGCCTGGTTCGCGCTGCTGTGACCTCTTCTAAGGTGATGCGCAGGGTTTGGAAGACGGACTGGACCGGGCCCCCAAATCTGGCTTGTCTGGCTCGCAGAAGTATCCTTCTGTAGGCGAAAATAGGGGATTAACTGAATGCGGGGTAATGCAATCGGCCTCCCACTTTCCCCTCTCACCCTCCTTGAAACCCTTCTGTGATTTCTCGTAGCGTCTAACCTTAGGGTCTGGAAGGACGAGCTCTCCATCCTGCTTCTGATGCAGGGGCGCGTTGGTATCCAGTTACTTCACTGGATTTTCGGATTGGTGACAACCAAACTTGCTTGGCTTCCAGGTAAGTTTTTTAGATAAGAGGTTCCCCTTGTGTCCATGCATTAATGTACTAATGCTAGTGTCTTTTTCCCCATAGGGGCCGGGGTACGGAATGCCGGGGAACAGGCACCGACTCGAGATGAGAGGTGAAATCCTTGTAGAAATCAGGTAAGTCTTTAATGAGCGTTTTTTTGGTAATGTCTTTTCATTCGCTCATTAACGCTGATGTCTTTTTTTTTCCCCTTAGGGGCCGGGGTCCGGAAATGCCAGGACGCGGCGCGGACCCGAAATGAAGAGGGAATGAATCAACAGGTAAGTCTTAACATGGAGATTTAGCTTTCCTTATTCCCTTCTCTCTCTCACCTTTTGTTCTGGTCTTTTTCTCTCTAGGCGCTGGGGCATGACTGCGAATCCGGATGATCGCTGCTGAACATAGAGGCGCCCTGCAAAGGTGAATGGAATGCGGCGCTGCAGCGATCGATGCAATGAGCTTTTAAATTAAAGTCTTCCTTTTCAGGATTGTCGGCGAGATGTTTCTGGGATGCGGATTTAGCAGGTAAGGACTTTTCCTTCTTCTGTTCTCTTCTTCTCTTCCTTTGCAGGTGATCCAGGATGCTGGCAGGCGTGGCAGAAGTCAGGATGCAGGAGCAGACACGGTGAGCGTCCAGCTGCTAGATGCAGAACAATGCGAAGCACGTGTGGCTGTTCGGGTGGGGTTTAAATAGCCTTGGAAGAAGTTCTAGGTATGTATCCTTCCTCCAATCAGGTATGTATCCTTCCGGACCACGCCCGGATGGTAAATTAGTCCCACAGGTAAAGTAGTTCCTTTCAAGCCTCAAGGAGGCCGGGATCCTGCAGCATGGTCTGCATCAGGTAAGTGCACCCAAGCACTCCCATAATGAGCCTGGTGCCTATGGCACCAGGACTGATGTCTTTTATGAGCCTGGCGCCATAGGCGCCAGGACACTGTCCAAATGGCGCCTATATGCGGTTGCTGGGTCCTTCCTTGGGGACTGGATGTCCGCTTTCGGGGACGCCGGGCTTGAACCGGCTCCCCGGGAGCGGGCATCATGACAATTACATGGTCCGAGCCTGAAGAAGGGAGACCCATGATGAACACTGGAAGCGAGAACTTGTCAATGTGAAAATCCAGATGAGAAAGGAACTTTGGTGCTTGTTTGTTACGACAGGCCCTCTGCAGTAATAGACTATAACTGGGAAAGAGGCTTTGGCAGAAGGCCCTCATACCTATGCTTTGAACTGTATCCTTGTGGCAGAGAAGCCATTGTGTGTTCGAAGCTCGAACTTGCTGCCTTACCTTGTGCTGAAAACGTGGGGAAGGGAGGCCAACTGCTCAACTATCCTGACATTATTTCTTGAACACTTTTCTTTTTGCAAACACTATTGTCCCTCACCATTTTGTATTTCAAAGTAAGGATTGGCAATAGGTGTATTAGTATTGGCCCTTTTATTTTGACAGAGACTCGACTAGGACTGTGTTGTTATTATTTGATGGTTGTAGCTTGCTCCCATCCTTCGATTTAGGTAGGTGTTCCACCAACCCATTGATGTTCAATAAGCACCCTTGAACTGTGATCACTTGTGTCTGTCTTCAGTGTTTTTTTACCATGCCTTCCTTACAGAAGCAAGGCTGCAGCCTGGGCTTCTTTGCACTCATTTGCTAAGCATTACTGCTTGGATTCCCTTGTGGGCCAGGGTGCCCAGTGTGGTAGGGAAGTCCTCGAGAGTCTTTTGGTGTAGATGGTTTTCTTGCTTCCCCCCTCATCCAGATTTACCTACTGCTTTGGGAGTGTATCATAGATGAGGAATCCGTCGGATGAAGGAATCTATTAGAATAAACAAATTACTTAGCTCTCTGTAATGTTCTTTTTGATGGATGTTCCTCCCTGGGATTCCTCTTTGCCCTCCCTGCCTGCCACTGTTTGCGGGAAGTTAGTACACCATCGTTTCTCTGGTCTCTCAGCTTCAGAGTGCTAGGGAAATATAGTGGAACTGAGGTTGGGGGCACGGCATCCTTATATACTGGCCCTGACATAGTATCCAGTGCGGGGTGTGCAAAGCTGTCGGACGAAGCTGACGCAAAGCCACATTGCGCCCCTTGGCACGGAAACATTCCTGGAGAACAGCTGAGCTGGCATAGGGTATCATAGATTAGGAATGTGTCGGAGGAACAGCCATGAGATAGAACATAACAGAGAGGTGAATAATTTGTTTTACTGTCAGTCCTACAGTATTATTGACTGTTCCTCACAAAAATGAAAAATCTGATTTTGGCTTATTCATTTCTCAATTCTGTTGGATTGTTCCCCCCGACTACTGAGAACAGGAGAAAAAGGTGGGGAACGGAGGTGTAGAGGCATAGTGACATGATATATGCATCGCTGATGTCATGTCCGGAGTGGAACAGCCGAGGCATGCTGACATTGAGAGACAATGCTGATCTGCACTATGCACCCTGTCGAAATTATCCAAGCAGCTGACGCCGGATGGGAATATCTGTCAAGATGAGGAATCTGCGGGAGAAGAATCCTTAGAAAGAACAGTACTGGTAAGTAATTTCTCAAACTGTTGACTTATCAGTCTGGTGGCAGACAAATCGCAAAAGAAAAGCTATACCTGGCTATGGTATGGTGACAAATAAGGGAACAGAGTTTTGAAAGCCACACCAAATTGATACCATACTAGTGTGTCTGTGGCTTTTGGACATGTACTTACACAAGGACAAGTGCAAACTGGTCACTCTTGCCCAGAAGATTCAGGCCCTTGACCTGCAGCATTGGCTGGCCTCCCTGGATCGTCAGGCTGTATACCTCCATGTGTCCATACTCACGAAGCACAGAAAGTTCCTGAGATTGTGGGTACTCGCCATTACCAATTCAATGTCCTACCATTCAGCTTTTCTTCGGCACCCAGTGTCAAGCTGCTGGCAGTGATAGCGGCTCACCTCTGAAGGGATGGCTTGCATGTGTTCCCCTATCTCGGCGACTGGCTCGTCCGAGCTTGCTCACCAGGCCAGGCATCGGCACACGTGTACTGGATGTGCAGCCTGTTGCACAGCTTGAGCTGCTCCCTGAACTTCCCAAGATTCCTCATCACGCTTCCTACCTGCCCCTCTTGGCAGATAGTACACCTTGGTTCTGCGGTCCCTCAGCAGCACAGTGCTAGAGAAAAAGGGTGGAGCTAAGGTCATGAGGCGCAGCGCTTCTATATATACTGGCCCCAATGTCATGTCCCTCGCAGGGTGCATAGAGGCTTTGGGGTGGAGCTACGCTGCACCCTCTGGTGTCAGAAATGTTTCCAAAGAGCAAAAGGTCTGGCAGATATCAAAGATGAGGTATCAGGCACAGAAAATGCCATCCGAAAGAACATTACAGAGAGGTAAAGATTGTTAATTAGTTAACAAATCTATTAATAGAAGACAGGGTGGTGTTCACACAGATGCAGGGGCAAGAACGATCCAGATATGTTATTCCAAAGGAAACATGATCAGGACTGCCTGTGAGCATCTTCATAAGTTAACATTGTAAATGTCAATCTATTTACATGGGGTAATTGTAGCAGATCTTAAGAATTTAGGACACCACAATGGTATCAAACAAGATTGTGTTTATGAAACTAGACTTGTGTCAGCGGTTGTAGGTTATATTTATGTTTAAAAGAAAGCCGGGGAGACCTTCAGGCATGGAATGGTAGTGCCTCTCCTGAGCTCTATCGGTCTCTGCAGGTTTTCGTTGTACTTCCCCCACGACCTCCACCCCGATGCCCAGAAAGCGGGGCAGGCGCTGTAATTGTGATGTGAGGGGTTAGGAAAGATTTTTGTTTTGCTGCTTTACTCCCATAAACTTCTATGGGACATCCTTTCTTTTTACTTTGTTTTGATTGATGACCTGACACTTTCACTATGTCTCTGTGGAGTTCTTGTGTGTTTACAACTCCACACATCACCCTAAAGTAAAGTGTGGTTAGGATACTATGTATCCTTATTACTTTCTTTCTTTAACTGTTGGATTACAATTGCAATATTTCCAGGGTGGGCTAGTTTCAGCTGAGATTTTCCTACCATATTTTAAACTTTTAACTTATGCGCTTTTGCATTTTACCACAAATGGGGTGAGTAGCACTCTAAGATGGCCGTGCCACGAGATGTATGCCTGTCCTTTGCCCATATTGTTCTTTGGCCTTCTTCCGGCGCTGTCGGGGCCTGAATTGGCATATATGGAATGCCGTTTCCTGGGAAAAGCTGCTGCTTTCGGGTGCTAAGTGGTGGTTTGTGCGTGTAGGCGGATGTGGGGGCTGGGACTGTCTGGTCGCAGTCCACATCTTGGTGCTGAATGGCTGTTGCTGGGAAGACTGTGTGGCCAGTGACTATCCATGATTGGATAGCCATTGCCCGTTTCAATGGTGCATTCCCTTACCATTGGTGGACCTTGGTGAGCTTCCAGTCACATTCTTGTATAAAAGGAGGAATCTTGCAGCCATTCCACAGATTATTGTTGGTGCCAAGCACCCTTATGAAGAAATGCAACCTCTCCATGACCCGAGGATGGCCTTTGCAGCTGACCAGTATTAAACCCAGTGAAATCCTGGTGGAGCCCTGCTGCTCTGCCTGATCTCAAGAAGACCCTTGTTGATGCTTCGATCCCTGGACTGGTGGCAACAGCCAGTCTTGAACTCTGCTCAAGGATACATGGCTTCAGATCCTTTGCTAGTGTCTCTGGACCAACCAGTGCAGAGTGCAACCTTGGGACTTGGAGGATTTTCAGCGTATTTTACAAGACATCTGCTTCTGCATTTTAAGCCTTCTTGCAGTAACAGAAGCCTTGCATCACCACCTGATCGTGGTCATTCCCATAGTAAGTTGTCTTTTTCCCTCCATGCAGGTGTCATGAAGTCTCCTGCTCCACAGAAGTCTTCTTCATTTTGTCCCAAGGGTGTTCCGCTGGAAGGTGCATGGAACTAAGATTCAAGCACAGTGACCGGCCCAAACTGAATCCTGTGTCTTTTGCACCTGCGACCCATGGGCCTCCTTCAACTGGACCAAGCACAAAATAACTTTTCCCCCAAAGGAATCCGGAACCTCAGCAGTGGTCTCTGCAGAAATCGGAGTAGAGAGGGTAAGTTAACACACCTGTTTTCCCCCCCTATTATCCTGAGGGTTAAATGGCCGTAAAGTCCTGTCCCTATCCCTCTCTTTCCTGACGCCGATCAATGGTAATCTAGTCAAGGGTCTGCTTTTGGGCATACCCTACTGTAGTGGGAATGAGAGAGCGACTTACCTGAACTTTCCTCAACTTATTGGAACTCTGAGGTGCAACCACTGGCATCATCCAATCACATAGTAAACCTACCTGACTTTCCAGCACTATGCCCCAATCCATTTTAGGGATGAACTAAGTACTATGTGATTATGCTAGCATTGCTTTGACGCCAGAACAATAGCATAGGCGCTATACAAATGCCATAGAACATAACATAAAGTGTTTATACTGTAATTATGCACCCGACTACTTACCTGTACTGCACTGATTTCGAATCATATGCTTTTGCTCTACCCAGAAGAGTGAATGCTGTATGACTCCCTATCCACCTTTTTTAATACTAAGATAGTATCCCTCTGTGACCAAAAATCACCCTGTCTGATTTAAAGACTGGCAGATGTGACTCTGCTCTTCCAGCATCTGCTACGGCCAGTTCCTGGTTGTTTCTTTCTCTCCTTCTCTTCAGAGGACATACTGCTGGCTACTGCAAAATTAAAATCTTCATCCCCGATTGATCCCATCCCGCGGCCCATCTGTAAAGATGTTATGCCATCTATTACATTGTGGGTTGCCCAGGCAGTTAACCACTCTTGCCAATCCGTTGTCATTCCTTGTGATCTTAAGCATGCAGTAGTGATCCCCCTCTTAAAGAAGCCCTCACTGGATCCCTTTGTTTTGGCACATTTCCACCCTATTTCTCTATTGTCTTCCTTTATCAAACTGTTAGTTTTTATTTCTCTGCTTCTTCGTTTATTTCTTGAATCTCCTCATTTATTTGACCCCTTTCAATCTGGCTTTGTCATGGCCGTGGCACAGAAAGCATGCTGGTATCGGTTTTAGATGACCTAGCACGTCTCACTGATCAAGGTGGAGTGTGGGCGCTGGTACTATTAGACCCGTCAGCTGCCTTTGACACCATTGACCACTCCATCTTGCTTGATCGCCTGGCCGGTGCTGGGATCGCCTTGCAGGTGTTGCTTTGGTTTAAGTATTTTCTGTTGGATCGGGCTCAATCTCTTTCACTTCCCCCCCTTTCACACCTCTCCTCTTCCTTTATCCTGTCGGGTCTGCCTTGTCTCCCACCCTATTCAACATACACATCCAAACGTTGGTTGAGCGCATCCACTCGCACGGCCTCCGGTGCAACTCATATGCTAACGACACCCAGACAATCTTTCGGCTGGACCTGTCTCAACCTGGTCCATCGTCTCAGCTGCGAGGATGCCTTGAGGCTGTGGGTTGCTGGATGAGCAACAACTGGTTAAAGTTGAATGTGGATAAGACTGAAGGCCTGGTGGTGGGACCCCTTCTGCGCTCTCTCTCTATGGACTCCCTTTTTCTGGCCCCCCTCTTTTGGTTCCTTCTCGGCGCCAGTGTTGTTGGTGAGGGATTTAGGTGTCAAGCTTTCCTCCTCTCATTCTCTTGACGCACAAGTAGCATCTGTCTTCCAATCTGGGCACTACAAACTCAGGGTCTTGCTCAAGTTGCTCTTCTTTATTCCACCCAGGCTGCATGCACCTGCAGTAGCCACGTTGATGCTTAGCACAATCGACTATTGCAATTCCCTCTGCCTAGCCCAGCCACTCTATCCGATGTGCCACCTCCAGCTCCTGCAGAATGCAGCAGCCAGACTGGTAACTCAGACCACTTAACTGTGTTGCCTTCCTGTCATCCAAAGAGTCCAATTTAAATCCATGCTCAAAGTGCACTGGGCCTTTTTATGGCACTGGAGCGGAATACTTGCAGGTTAAATGTTGCTCATATGTGCCTAATCGCCCCCTGCGGTCTCAGAAATCTCTTACCTTTCAAGTGCCTCAGGTTCGGCTCACCCGGGTGGGTGGCCACAATTTCTCCATGGCTGCACCTTAGCTGTGGAACTCGCTTCCACAGCTGTTTTGCGCTACTAACGATCACCTCTCTTTCCATCATCTTTTGAAGACTTTTCTGTTTAAATAATATTTCCTCACTGCTTGACTAACTTTGCATTTTGCTATAGTGCCACGATGCCCCTGTGTGTACGCTGCTCTTAACAAATGCCAATAAGATAAGATAAGAATGCATGTTTCTGTTTTATAGTGTTTATTTTAAAGTACTAATAAACCATTGTATATTTTTATACTTACCTGTATAACTGACACTATTGTTGTTGCTCTTGTGGACTTATTGTAGCCCTAGATCACTCTCACACCCGCTCCCCTCCTAATTCTAAGCCTTACCACTCTACTACCTACTTTGATCAGGTTTGGCTAGACTTCAGTGTCTTTTCCATTCACCAAAACAGGTTGTCCTCCCAAAATCCACCCGAATCTTGATTTTGGAAATCCATCTTAACATACGGCATGAAAGATCAGACTGAAGGGTTTGTACCGACGTGCTGTGTTATGGCCTGCCACATAGTGCAGTGGACCATACAAGGAGCCAAATCTCAAGGTGATCGCCACTTCCAGGGAAAGAAACAGAGGGACCTGCGAGAAAAATAAACCTTATGAGTGGCACTTGTCATGGGTGGCTTCAACAAACTCCAGAATTAACTCCAGCTTAAAGGATGGTTCTAGGGTTTTTATTGACAAGAAATGACAATTCCTCCTCATGAACTTGTCAGAGTGTGGGTTGGCCAAGCTAGTGCATTTCCCTGCTTGGTCCATCAACCTCCTGTGGCCTCCCTCCGTCCTAACCCAGGCTTCCCTAACAACAAGGGCAATATCAAGACTAGAGATTGGTAACAACTATTGTCAGTCTAGCCTAAGCTTTAGGTTAGGGCTTAAAGGCAGAAGCCTTCTCTGTCTTGCTCCCTCCAGGTCTTCCTAAGGGTTCCTTCCTCTAGAATTCTCCCAGGATTGTATCAGGTTGATTGAAGATTGTGCATATATCAGAGACTCTCCCTCCTTGTTCCCTCTCGCTCTGTTTCACTCCTCTGTCTGATCTCACTGCTCTTTCCTTTACTTCCTGTTCGCCACTTCCTCTCTCTGTCTTTCTCCCTACCTCTGGGCTATCTAGCTCCCCTCTCTCTTGCTCTCTCCCTTTTCCTCCCTCCGATCTCCTTTCCTCTGTCTACTTTTTATTCTCTCCTCTTCTTCTGTACCTCCGATTCGTCACTCTCTCCCTCTCGCTCTTCCTTCCTCCACCAACTACTCCACCTTCTCTCCAAATTTCCCATGTTCTAGCTACTGCCTTTCTCTCTCTCCTTCCTCCCCTCCACCACCAACTACTCCCTCTTGTCTCCACTTCCCTCTACTCCAACTGCTCTCACCTCCCTGACTATACCCGCCTCCCTCTTTCTTAACACACGTTCCCACATGCACTCATCTCCAACACTTACTCCCACTCACACACTCCCACAGTCATAGCTTAATTCTCTGTTTAGTACCAACTTCTCTTGCATCCAATACCTTACCTGCACTTGCATCTACCACCACAAACACTTCTGCACTCTGTTGCGTCTTCCATCCTCCTCTTGGTCTCTTGACCTCACTAGAACAACTTTCACTCTTATTGGTTCCTCAGGTCCTTTATACAGAGGACTTCCTGTCCATCACTCACCTAACTTCGAGGACCAATCTAATCCAGCAATTCTTTTTGAGGGTGTGCCAATGCAGGATAACATTTCATAAACTCCTCTTAACCGCTTGATGTTTGTTCAGCGTTCTCTTCTGCCTTTGTCGCAGTAAGTAATATTAGTTTTCCATATTGCAGAGGCTGATCATCATCACAGTTGTATGGACTTCAGTGTAGCAGCTGATGACTTTTAACTATTCTGCCGCCACACTGCATTTTGTAACTTGAGATCCTGTAAACAATAAGTTAGAAATGTGGCTTCAAATGGTCTTGTAAGGTATTGGGTGATATATAGTGGTACCAAGGTTATCATTCAAGGTACGTTCAGGGACTGCTGACCTCCCAACACCTTAACCCCACATCTGGGGTCAAATCGGCTCTGGCATTTAGCATGATATGTCGCCTACCCCAGGTTGCAAGGGATCCCCTTTGTCCCCTGACAGGCCAGTGCACTGGATCACTCAAGGTTACAGCACATATTCCAATGGAGGTTAAATGCTTTTATGAACCCATTCAACAAACTATGGCATGCAAAGGAGAAGACTGGCTCCCAAGACCCGAGGACTCTCAGGGTGTGGGGGGGGCAAATGATTTACATGGAGAGTGCCCAACCCATTTGCCATCACCCTTCTATGGAGAGCAAGCTTCCATGAGTACATCGTGGAGCTTTGGGTGGTGAGTGAAGCAGCAACGGATTTAACTCCTCTTCTCTCAGGCCCATCAATGTGAATCAAGCCTTGCCCTTTGGGCACACTGAGGAATTTGTGAGGAAGAAGAGGCAGAATGAACACAGAACTCCGCTAGAATGAACACTGCTCTGTGACCTACACTTCTGTCCCAGCCCAATGACAGACTATTCAGGAGCTCCATAGTTTGGCATTTCCAAATACCGGGGAAGTGAGATTTTAGATTTGTAATTACCACTTCAGTTGTGACTTGACTGGCTGGATGGCATACAATTGTTTCCTTTTACATCTGGATAATCCAGGTACATAGTAGAAGAGAGACTGTATCCTAGCCCTGTGCCATTCCTTTGATTGCCTGTGGCAGCCCAGATTGTCTGGGATTCAAGCTACCTGTATACATCAGTAGCTGGCATGGCCACCCTCACTGAGGCTTTACAGGGCTTAGGTAGTAAGGTTTGTTGGTGCAATGTGGAAAAACAAACCATTCAGTGCAGGCAAATCACTGCCAATTCTAGTTAACTCTAAAACATTTGTTTCTATGCAGAAGGGGTCAGAACAGAACATCCAGACTATGTGGAGCGCAAACTTGGGCCCCATTGCAGAAGACCCGCCCAGCTCTTAATAGTTATTGCCCCCTCATAAGCATCTGATGCTTTGCTATATGATACATTGCCAGCCGCCAAGTCAGATTTACAAGCCTTTTTTCAAGATCTTAAATAAGAAATAGTTTTTCTTTCCTCAAGTCCTGCAATTATAACTTAGAGCATCCAGTCTTCTGAACATAGGATGGAGGAGGCAGAATCCAATCATGCAGAATTGGCCAATGAGCAAGTCGTACTCAATAATTGATTTGTAGATCTAGAGAACTAGCTGGCCATCTTTGAAGACAATAAGGTGAACCACAGAATCCGTCTATCTGAAATATCGGAAAAGTGTGTGCACAAGCTGTTAGAAGATATTCTACAGGGCCATGAGCATCCTTCAATCCACCTAGACTAAATGCACTTTGTTCTACTTTTCAGCAGATAAAAGGCTTCATCCCAGACCTACTGACTGGAGTACATGTTTCCAAAGCTTAATAACAGATACTCTTACGTCCCGTCCCCTTTCCTCCATACTGAATGGGCGCCCCTTTCTCGGGTCGGGGGACGGAACCTTTTTCACCAGAAAAAACCTTCTTCGCATTGAAATTTTGAGGCGCGTCAGGGTTGTGGCCCTGGGAGCATGCACTGCCCTGACTCCACCCTCCGGCGCCCCTTTTTTCGCATCGACTGGAACGGGCCGAATTCACCAGCGCTCCTGGGTTTGGCTTCGGCCATGTAATTCCACTTGCGGATACTTCTTCTCTCAGGCTTCACGCTCCTCCCCGGTGCATGTCGACTTCTGCAGGGTTCAGCAGGTGTCCATCCTGCGACGGGCTCTTCAGACCCCCACACCCTCTGCCTAGGTTGCCTTGGCCCAGACCACGGCTGGCAAGCTTGTACCGCGTGCAACGTGCTTTCCTTGAGGTCTCTGAAGAACACACTAGCCAGGTGGAGGGAGCTCTTCCAGAGATCGCCTCCAGGGGACCTGAAGGACTTTGTCAATCATCGCTCCAGGCCCAAGGTAGGGCCACTCATTTCCAGCACACCCCGAGAGGGAAACTCCTTTCCAAGGACTCGCCCGCGTGGGAGGAACCGCTCAGGTTCTCATACTAGCACGAGTACTGAGGCTAAGTCAGCTACCGGCCAGCAGACAGAGGGGTCAGCAGATCCTCCCAGTGACCGTGCTGAGGGACCGGAAGGTTCTTGTATCGGGTCTTCATCCGAGGGGGCACGCCCTAGTACTAGCAAAATATGCGAGGGGGCGCCTATACGCAGTTCTACCGGCAGATCCGGCGAGGGCGAAACGCCTACCAGGACTCGGCCTGAGGAACAGGGTGGCCTCATGATCCAATCTCAAGGGTCCTGGAAGAGGCTGGGCCCAGGGAGCCAAGCAACACGACGCAGGCACGTGGAAGGCAGCTAAACAAGATGGCCGCCGTGCCAGACATTTCGGACACCCGCCTGATACCGCACCAAAGCAGGGAGCAGGTGGAGGAACGATTGTCAAGATGGGACTGGTGTCAACCAGGTATGTGGCCTATAGCCTACCCTTCATTTGCGCAGGGCAGGTTCTCGCTGTGTCCGTATGGGCAGGGTACGCAATGGCTTCAGCAGCTGCCCACTACCCCGTCAATATCACCTACCACCCCTCCGGCCTGCGAGGACACATTTTTTTGAAAGGTTCCTCAGGCTCATGAAATCTCCTCAGATGGGGGCCATCCTCAGGGACACCATCAGGGACGTGCTCCCTCCAATGGCTCTGGCGCCGCAGGTCCCAGTGCAGGCGCCCCTGGCCGCTGTTTAGCCTCCGCTGCCCGCTCCGTCCCCCCAACCGATAGTGAGGTGGTTCCGTACCAGCCTCCGGCTCCGGGCTCCACACCCCAGCCTTCAGCTCCCAGCACCCCTCCACCGGTGCCGGACCAACCGGACCCTCAGGTGGACACAGATGAGGAACAGGACCCCGACAAACCACCATCGTCAACCAAGGCCTTCACAAACATCTTGTAGGCCTGGCAGAGTACTTGGGCCTTCCTCAACCCGAGGTCGAGTAACCATCAGAGGGGGTCCTTGCTGAAGTCCTCACGATACGTCCCGCAGCGAGAACGGGGATCCCGATGCAGAAGGACGTAGTCGCCTTGGCCAAAAAGGGCTGGTTGAAGCCCCACTTGGTCCAGCCGTTCAATCGACACCTGGACGCCAAGTACAGGCAGATGGAGGGGGATACACTCTTGCTATAAGCCCATCCTCAGCCGCACTCCTCAGCGATTGTTGCAGCATCACTCGACTCCAAGCCTCAGTCATCCTCGGCCTCCTGGTCAGCGGCACTGCTAGGCAAGGAGAAGATGATCTTGGAGGCGTATGGGAAGAAGCTGTATTCCAACACGTCCCTGCATCTTCGTCAAGCCAACGCGGATGCCATGCTGGCAGCCGTTAACCAGAGGCTTTGGTGGGAAATTGCGGATTTCCTCCCAGAGCTTCCGGCGCAGATTCAAGGCGGGACTGGCAGAGGCCTAGATGGTGGCACAAGACATCATGGAGTCCACCATGGCCCACATTGACACCTCTGGCCGGGCCATCTGCATTGCCACAGACATGTTACTTTGGGTTTCACCCTCAGTTACTAGGGGAATCCAGACGTGGACCCCTTGCTCACTCTTCTTAGAGAGGCACAGCTACACCCTACTGATGAGGTTCAACCAGACCGAAACACGTGTCTGGGGTTGCTTGTTCAGAGGAGAATTGCCTAGCATTTCGGTAGTGGACTGCCCCTGAGCAGGACAAAGACTGATATGTTTAGGATATTTCTCCTCTGTGAAAGATGGTGAGCTAAAGACACTGGGTAAGGCTTTTGTAACCAGGACTCATGTCTGGCAGAGAGTCTCCCAGGACCCCCTTGTTATTTGCAGACATGAGAAGAACAGCCTGACTGTGTGCTACGAAATTCAACCCGGATGTCCAGGAACGCATATTAGAACTGCCTTTCAAGGGGGCGGGTTTGACCTCTTCACTCCACCATGGACGAGCAGTTGGATAAAAAGAAAAACAGCTCCTAAACGGCTATGTCTTTATCCATCCTTACAAAGACCACTCCCAAAATGTACACCCAGTCACAGCAGCGCTCAGCCAAGGGGCGTACATACGGAGGGTTCCGTGGCTTCCAAGAGCGGAGGTCCAGGCAGCTGAACCGTTTGCCGACCCAACATCGGCGCAAGCAACATAAGAGGGGGGGGGGGGGGGGTAAAGGGCTTTTTCCAGTCCTCCTCCTCCTCCGCAACAGCCTCTGATGGAAAGAAGGCATGACACTCCCCTTCAGGTCCACGTGTCTCCAGTGGGGGGCAGGCTTGCTCCCCATGCACACTTCTTGCGCCAGAATTTCGTGGACCCTTGGATCCTCTCTGTAGTATCCACGGGGTACCGCCTACCCATCCCACCCTCTCCTCCCTCCTCCCTCCCCCCACACATTGGGACAGCAACTCTTTTGACGGAGATCCAGTTGCTCGTCAAGAGCCCAGGCAGTGGAGGAAGTCCCAGCCTCCCAGCGAGGCTTGGGCTTCTACTCTAGGATTTTTATCATTCAGAAAAAGAACCAGGCAGGCCTGAGAGTTGGGCTGGTCATTTCCACCCTCAGCCTCTCCCTACCTCTACAAAAATTCAAGATGGTTACGCCAGCTTTAATAGCGGAGACATTGTGCAAGGGAGACTGGATGTGCTCCCTGGATCTGAAAGAAGTGTACTTAGACGTCCCGATTTGACAGCCTCATCGTTCTTTTCTACAATACAGGATCATGGGCTACCATTTTCAATACAAGGTGCTTCCCTTCGGCCTCAATTCGGCCCCCATGGTCTTTACCAGGCTGATGAATACAGTAGCGGCCCTCCTCAGGGCGCAGGGCCACCACGTATACCCGTGCCTCAACGACTGGCTCGTCAGGGCTTCATCTACGGAGGCGGTGCACCACACTTCCCACGCTCTTATGAACACACTGCACGATCTGGGCTTTTCGCTCAATCTCAAAAGTCGCAGCTGCAGCCCACGCAGAGTCTGACCTTCTTGGGGCTCATCTGGGACACGTGCTCCGAGAAAGCTTTTCCTTCGGAGGACAAGATCACGGCCATCAAGAGGGCCACGGCGCACTTCCTCACGAGAGAAGTCACATCGGCCTGGGGGTACAAACACCTACTGGGTCTCATGGCAGCGGTCCTAATGGCCGTCCCCCAAGCGAGACTCAGGATGAGGAGGATACAGCTGCACTTCGCAGCATCATGGAACCAGGAGCGTGGCTCTGAGGCGGAGATGATCAACTTTTCTCCTTCTCTGCACCCGGACCTCACATGGTGGTACAGGGATTGCAACCTGCGGAAGGGCAGGCCCTTCCGACAACCTACCCCACAGATCACCATCACTACGGACACTTCTCTCGAGGGATGAGGGGCCACCTAGGATAACCACTGTGTCCATGGCACCTGGACACCCGGCAGGAGTAGGAGTACCACATGGCTGGAACTGAAGGCCATCTGGCTAGCGCTCAGGGCCTTCCTTCCGGTTATTGAGGGCAAGGTAGTCCTCATTCAGAAAAATAACTCAACCAGCACGTTCTATGTCAATAAGCAGGGGGGTACCAGGTCCCCTCCATCGTGCAGACTGGCTGTCAGCATGTGGGAATGGGCCCTGGAGAACAACATCTACCTCGCAGCCGTCCACCTTCCAGGGGAATGCAACCTGGAGGCGGACAGGCTCAGCAGGCTGAGAGCGGACAATTACGAGTGACAATTGAATGACCTCATGCTGCACGAGATCTTCAGCAGATGGGGACACCCCCAGGTGGACCTCTTTGCCACCCGGGACAACAGGAAGTGCCAACAGTTCGCCTCCTGGCAGGGACAGGGCCCCAGCTCCCTGGGCGACGCATTTCAGATTCAGTCGAACGGCATGACCGCATATGCCTTCCCACCCACACTGCTGATACACAGGGTGATATGCAAGATCAAGGAGTCTCGCCGCCTCAGTGTCATTCTGATAGCTCCATGGTGGCCAGCCAGGCCATGGTTCTCGGAGCTACTCAGTCTCTCAGAGAGACCACCCATTTGCCTTCCGACAGGCCCAGCACATCTTCTGGTGCAGTAGGGTCATCCACCCCGCGCCACAGAAAATAGCCCTCACAGCGTGGTTCCGTAGCAGATCATGCTAGGTCACCTCAGCCTTTCCCAGGCTAATATAGAGACCATACAGGGGGCCAGGAGCAAAGCTACCAGGTACCAGTATAAGAGCAAATGGACCAGGTTCTGCCACTGATCAGCCTCCTTGCATGTACATTGGACAACGTGCTCTCCTTCTCGGCGCACCTCACCCAATCGGGGGTGCAGGTAGACACTTGCTGCATGTACTTGGCAGCCATTGGGGCCTACAGGAACTCAGAGGAAGAGGTATTCTCCTCTTCCAACCCGATTGTCAAGAAGCATTTGACGGGACTCGCCAGACGCTACCCGCCCATCAAGAGGCCACACCCTGTGTGGGACCTCAACATAGTTCTGGGGGCCCGGGCGCCAAAACCATTTGAACCAATGGTGTCCGCGGACATCAGGCTGGCCACCATTAAGACAGCCTTGCTAGTCGGCCTCACCACGGCTTGCAGGGTCAGCGAAATCTAGGTGCTGGTCGCCTCGGAGCCCTATACTATGTTTCACAAGGATGAAGTAGTCCTGCGGACACACCCAGCATTCCCACCTAAGGTGCCTTCCGCATTCCATCTGAACGAGGAAATAGTGCTGCCTACATTTTTTGCTGAGCCTAAGGACGAGGCACAGAGAGTTCTGCACTGCCTCGATGTCAGGCGTGCCCTGAAATTCTACTTGGACAGGACCAAGGGCTTCTGCAAGTCGGACGCACTGTTTGTCACCTTTGGTTGCTCAAGACCGGGGTATCAGGCCTCCAAGGTCTCCATAGCCCGTTGGATGGTCTACACCATCAAAGAAGCGTACGAGGGACAGCATTAGCCACTGCCAGCCAACAAGCACGCCCACGCGGTCAGAACAAAGGCAACGGCCATCGCCTTCCAGCATTATGCCCCCTGGCAAGTCAGAAGTAGGGCGGCCACAAGGGCCTCCACCCACCCTTCAGCTTTCTGCAAACACTACTGTTTGGACGCCGGCTCTAGATCAGATGTGGCTTTCGGACAGATGGTTTTTATAAACTTATTTGCTTAAGGAGGGTCACCTCTCCACCCTGGGGCTACACTCAGTTGTAATCACCCATGCAGTATGGAGGAAAGGGGACGGGGCGTAAGAGTAATTATAAGTTACTCACCGCTGTGACTAACATACTCTTAGTCCCCTTTCCTCCAAACGCCCCACCAGCCTCCCCCCTAATTAAACTGGTGTCATTAGGCAATATTAATCTATTGTCGACACGTCTATGGGGACTGAGGTATGGCGCTGGAGGGCAGAGTCAGGGCAGCGCATGCTCACAGGGCCGCACACCCGGGAAGGGGAAGAATGTTTATTCTGGTGAAAAAGGTTCTGTCTCCCGTCCCTAGGAAAGGACGCCCATGCAGTATGATGGAAAGGGGACTAAGCACTAAGAGTACGTTAGTCACTACGGTGAGTAACTTATGATTTCGCTCTGCAGCATCAAAACAGGGTGCTATGTCTTTCAGGGTCTCCACAATTCATCTTTCTCAAGACCTATCAGCCCACACCCTATTTAAAAGAACAGAGATGAAACCAATTACTGAGGCACCCCCCAAATGACACATTTCCTATTGCTGGGGTCACCCATTTAAACATCTGTTCTGCCTTGATAACAAATGTTGCTCCTTCGCTGCCACTGGAGAGGGGTTCAGCCTGCTTGCGATGGACCCATGGGGACCATGAAATGACTTAAGAAACCCCCAGTCTACTAATTCTTCAGCCACAATGGAACAGAGTCCCAAATGGAAATGTAGAGCAGTACAAATCGGCGTAAACGGAGAGCTGAAGATAAACAGGAAGTTGCACTGGATAATGCAGCTTGCTGATTGGCATTTAAATACATTGTCAGTCATTACCTCTGCACCTAACATTTCCTATTTTCTCGTTTGCAGTATGTGATCTATTGGCTTTAGCACAAAGTTGAGGCTTGCTAATAATATTTTCACAAGGCTTTGTGGGCGCGCAGGTGGGGGAATTCTGGTGCCTCGGCCGGGAGTACGTTTAGAAGTTGATATACCTTATTAGTTGTTTCTCTTACCGGTTAACTAATGATAACCACTATGATGGTGGGAGAACAAGGCTCGCCTTTGTACAATTCATTTTGATTTTTTGTTTTGTATTTTTCAAAATTATGTTTTTCATTGTTGGTCCAGGGTTAGCTTAGCTCGCATTCACATTTGTCATAGTAGGTGTATCTTAGATTTCCGAGAGTGGTGTCTCAAATCATATAGAGGTTATGTTAGCAATTTTTGTAGAGCGCATGTTTGCCCGTAGGTATTTTGGCCCTCGGAGACACACAGAGAATCCCAGCTGGCTACGGCCTAGAAGAGCAGCATCTTTAGAAGACGTCAATTTCCAAATAGTTGCGAGTACATCTAAGTGTGAGGGGCTGGGCATTGCAAAACTTGCTGGTAAAAAATGCTCAGCTCCGCTCCCTAGATAGAAAGGCAGAACCTGGTTGTCGGGACTAGACAGGCATTGCCAGAGCAGAGAGCCCGACCAGGGCAATAGGGAACAAACTTGTCCCAGAGATAACCCCCCACCCCCTTATTGGTACAAAGCCTGATGGGCTAGGCAGAGGACTTTAAACTTTGTCTGGCCACTGGAAGCCAGTAGAGCGAACGCAGAACCGGTGGTATGTGGACACTGTAAGGTCAATTAGTTACAACACTGGCCACTACATTTTGCAGTACCTGTAGCCGGCGGATCAGGCCTACTGGTTGGGCTAAAAATAGGGCGTTACAGGAGTCTATTCAGCCTAACACAAGGGAAGCCACTGCTAGAGGTTGCAGATGGCTGGTCAGACATGGTATTACCCTAAAATGGAAATGGCTATCCAACCAGACCGCGCCCACCAGAGGGGCCATAGAGAGAGTTCAAGACAGGGTAACCCCAGATGTTTCACCACTGTCACTGGTAAAAGAAAATCAGTGCAGAGGGCTAGAAGGAAGGAGGGCAGAGTGTAGCATTAGGGGGAGAGCCCACCACCAAGACCTCTGTCTTGTCCCCATTCAGTTTCAGCCAATAGAAGCAAATGTAATGTGGAGCAGACCCATGTTTTTAAATATTATATGTTTATCTGCTATGTCTTAATGTCATGAGACTTAATTCAACTGTGGGGCCGTCGGTGGTCGGGCACTCTTTAGAGAGGTCAAAGTCAAATGTCATTCTCCTACTGAAGACACACTTACTCAGAAACAATAAAAGTTGATTTTTCTATAAACATTTTCCCCTTCAGTGCACACCTTCAAAATGCGAGGGGTGACAATACTTGTCAGAGCTGGTTTTCCTTAGATGATGTAGGAATCCACAAGAGATAAGGAGGGGAGATTGGTTTCAATCAGGGGTACTATTGACGAATGTGGGGTTGCCAGCTGTGCCCTCTGACCACAGCAACGATCAGACGACAATCTCTGCAACCATTTGCCGAAAACCTCACCTTTTCATTGAGAGTAATCTTGTACTTGAATGAATGGGAGTTTAGTACAATTTGGATGGTTCTCTGGATAACACTGTAGTAGCTTCACCACATTATAGGTGTACTTCACCAGCTTTAGCCCATAATGTGGCATCATTGGCCCTTTCTGACCCACACTACTGATTGCAATTTTCATTCCCTGCTTCACATATTCCTCATTTTAGCAATATTCTTCCAACTTCAGCTTATCACAGAAACCTTTTTGTCAGCAGGGGGCAACATGGGATGCAGGGATTCTTCAATGCACTACTTCTTCTGTGCTGTATGTGAAGTAATCATCGGTTTACAAAACTCACATCAGATGCAAGACCTCTGTTCATTTTTTCCACATGCTCAGCCTGCTTCAATGAACATTTTGACAACACCTCAGAAACAAATGTCTGGCGTCATACCAAATCATTGACGTTTACTTCAAAATGTCGACTCCTAACCATCACCGTTTAGTTTAGTTTCAAATTTGTTTATTGCCATTTGTTATCTTACAGTAAGACATATCGGCCTGCATTTAATAGCAGGTATAGCAATACTTGCTTAATAAAAAGTAACTTTTTTTTTTTATTAGGGTAACTTAACAAAATTTAACTGTCTCCTAGGTTCAACTTCTTTGCTCAAAAGTCTTGGCAAACAGTATGGTGGGGTATTGGGAGCAGGGGAGGGGGGGTTCCAAAGTTTCAGGGGCTCGTCGCGACCTGTGTCTGTCTCTGCAATGGGTGTTGTGTTCCTGCAGCGCGGTGTGGTCGGGTCCTTTTTCATTCATGGGGGTTTATCATCTGGGGAGGAAAGCATGCTAATGGTTATTTCTTTCCATGCCTCCAAGGTAGAGCTTGATTTGTCGGTTGACCTGATGACGCTGTCCTCCCATGCTCTTGTTTCCGCGTTAATCCACCTTTCTAGTTAATTTCGCCATGCCTTATAATTCGGGCCTGCGGGTGTTTTCCAGGCCATGGCAATTTGTCTTTTAGCCAGTATACAGGTCAAGTCCCTAAGTTTCACCCTGTGTTTGAGTTTGGCTGGCCTGGGGTGTGTTCCTAGGAGGCACTCCTCGGGGGACCACTTGTAGTTGGGGGAGCCTGCTTTTTCAAAGGTCTGTTTTATTTTCATCCATAAGGATTGCGATATGTTGCATTCCCAGAACATGTGAAGTAGGTCTGCCCCGTCTGCGTTGCACCATGGGCAGTGAGCTTCCTTTTGTTTGTTAATTTTCGCTAGCCTGCAGGGGGTCAGATATGTTCGATGTAGCATGCTCAGTTGTATAAATCGGAATCTGTGGTTTCTGGACACAGCTTTGGGGTATGCTAGCGTTCTGTCCCATTCCCCTTCTGACAGTTCCCGTCCCAGATCTGTCTCCCATCTCTTTTTCATTGTCTCACTTTTTGGGTTGGGTGTGTCGCTGAGGTGGCTGTATATCTGAGACACCGCTCTCTGTCCCTCTCCCAGATTATATAACAGCGTTATAAGAGGAGCTGACTCTGGTTCCTCTGGCCAAACGTCCCATTTTTCCTTAGCCGTTTCCCGTATCCTGCGGTACCAGAGGAATTGGCCAGCATGTATGCCCTCCTCTTTTTGTAACGACTCAAACTCCCTGAAGGAGCCTTCGTCGTACAGGTACCCCCAAGTATAGACACCTTTCCTCTCCCAGTGTCTAAGGTGGAGTAGGTCCACACCTGATTTACACATGTCTTGGATCAGTGGGATTTCCGGAGAGTACGGGTGTTTCAGCTGGGTTATCCCCTTTGCCATATTTGTCTCCCCAGGGTGGCAATGAAGGGTATGTCACTCAGTAGGTGTATTGGTGCCCATATGAGTTCTCTCAGATGTATAGGGGAAATCATGGATTGTAGTAGGGGTGTCTCGGACGTGGTGTCGTCGGCCAACCATTTGGACACAAAGCTGAGTTGAGCAGCTACATAGTATTTTTCAAGGTTCGGGAGTTGGATACCGCCTTGTGCGTATGTTAATACCAGGGTAGAGTGTGCTATTTTGTGTCTGGCCTGCCCCCAAAGAAAGCCACGAACAATTGAATCAAGCAGACGAAAGAACGTAGTTTTGATGTAGTATTGTTCGTTCTGGAATTTGTATAGGAACCGGGGGAGAATAATCATTTTAACTACAGAGGCCCTGCCCATCACTGATAGGGGAAGTTTTGCCCAGAAGCTCATTGATTTGCATAGTGCAGGTATCGCCGCCATCGTGTCATGCTCATGCATAAGCTCCGGGGTGTGCATTATTTGGATTCCGAGGTAACGGAATGTCGTGGTCTGCCATTGTATACCTAGTGCAGGGAGCTCCTCCATGCCTCTGCCTCTCAGTCCTGCCAGTGGGAACAGGCAGGACTTAGCTCTGCTGAATCGCATGCCCAAGACCTTGGAGAAGTTGTCGAGGACCTCCAACATGGTTGGAATGTTAAGGTGCGGGTCTCTGACGTACAACAGGACATCGTCCGCATAGAGCGAAATGATGTGGTCCGTCCCGCCAAGTCTTATCCCTGCATCAAAGAACTGTTTCCTGAAATAAATTGCAATGTGTTCTAACCCGAGAATATATAGCATGGGAGACAGCGGGCATCCCTGTCTTGTGCCCCTACATATGTCCCATATTTCTGACACATGTCTCCCAGTTTTCACCCGAGCCCTTGGTCTGGTGTATTATATTTTGACCCATCGAACAAATCCCGGACCAAAACCGAATTCCTTTAGGACTGCTAGCAACCATTCCCAAAATATAGAATCGAATGCCTTGATGGCATCCAGCGACAGTAAGGCATAGGGTTCGGGATTCGTGTCTGTTTGTTCAACTATGTGTTGTAGTCTGCGTAAATTCATGGTTGTGTTGCGTCCTGGTATAAATCCGCATTGGTCTGTGTGAATAATATCGCCTATGAGTCTAGAAAGTCTTTTAGCTAGGATTGTAGTCAATAATTTGACGTCCTAATTAAGCATGGCTAGGGGTCGATATGAATCGCAGTGTTCAGCCGGTTTGTTTGGCTTGAGGACTGGGATCATAAGGGTTTCCCTCATGCTGTCAGGTGGGATACCTCGCCCGTATGTTTCTAGGAAGACTTTGTGTAACAGTGGGACCAGGGAGGAGTCGTATGACTTATAAAATTCTGAGGGTAACCCGTCAGTGCCCGGGGCCTTGCATGTAGCCAGTGATTTAATTGCCTCAGCTATGTCTTCCGCAGTGATTTCAGCATCTAAGGCTTCATCTTGTGTAGAGGAGAGCCTGGGTAGTCCTATTTCGCCTAGGGTGTCCATTATCTGGTCTAGGGGGATTTCAGCTCCGTGTGAGTACAGGTGCGCATAATAATTTTTAAAGGTGTCATTTATGTTACGTTGGGCTTGATGTACGTTGCCGTCCTTGTCCTGTAGAGAAGTAATTGTGTGCCTGGGGTGTTCTTTTCCTGCAGAGCCAAGCCAGCAGCCTACCAGGCCTGTCAGCTTCCGTGTGTGCTCTGTTCGTTCTGGTAGTATAATCAAACTTGGCCAGTCTATCCCAGGCCTTCGTGCATTCGACTCTAAGGACTTTAAGCTTGTCTTCCTGTTGCTGTGGGCTTAAGGGACTGTTATCAAGCCTCTCTATCTCCCTTTCTCTTCGTGTTAGTTTGTCTTTCAACTTTTTTCTCACACCTCCAGCCTTTGCTATAATTTCACCCGTATTACTACTTTTAGGGCTTCCCATATGGTGCTCACGTGTTCTACACTCCCTGTATTTAGCTCTAGATAGTTGTCTATTGAGTCCTGGAGTTCATCTTTAAAAACTTGGTCCTTCAGGGCTTCCACCGGCATTCGCCACATGGGAAGGTGGTCGTGGGCCAGCATGGTTCTACTCTATCACCAATGGAGAGTGGTCAGAGATCGTCCTACCCAGGTACTGTGCCTCCTCCATCTGGGGTAGGTGTTCCCTTCCTACAAAGACATAATCTAGTCTCGTATGGAGGCCATTAGGGGACGAATAGTAAGAGTAGGTGCGTGTCTGTGGGTGTAACTCCCTCCATATGTCTGCAAGATCTAGTCTATCCGTTACTGCGTTTAGTGAGGTCGTAGCCATTGATGGGGCCCTAGGCAAGGGTAGGGATCTATCTAGGTCTGGGTTGTGGGTGCAGTTAAAGTCCCCTCCCAAATAAAAAGGCCATCTCTGTGTGGTGTGACTCTAGCGTACATTGAATCGAGGTGGGCTGGGACATTGCTATTGGGGAGGTAAGAGTTCACTATGCAAACCTCTTGCTGTTCTATGCATCCGAGCAGTATCACGAACCTGCCCTCTGGGTCTTTTACTGCTTTCTTTAATTGAAATGGGAGTTGGGGATGGATCCTTGTATAGACCCCTCTAGCGTACTTGGAGTAGGCAGTTCCGTACCCCTGCCCACCCCAGTGTTCCTGGAGTTTGGTGGTGGATTCTGCAGTGCAGTGTGTTTGCTGTAAGAGCGCTATCATTATCTCCTTTCTGTGTAGATAGGACTTAATTCTGTTCCTTCGAAGGTAAGTGCCGAGGCCCCTTACGTTCCATGTCATGATTTTTATTTTCATCGCCATGTCATGGGGGGTGTTGTGGTGTTCGCAGTTTTCCAGGTGGGCTCCCGTGGTCGGGGTGTTTTTGGTAAGGAGCTTTGTCTATGCGCCCGGGTTCCTGGAGCGTATTCCCCTCTCCCGATTCCCTCTCTGCAGCTGGCATAATATGGTATGGAGACTTACCAACTTGTTCAACTGTCATTCCAATGAATGAACTAACTAAACCATTTAAATGTGAACTGCCCCCAGCAGTTGCGTTGAACTTGCAGCGCTCAGGGGCTCCCGAGCCTTCTGGGCCTCTCCAGGCCTTCCGGTGCGGGCTGTGTGCAAGCATTTGACTCACACATCTCTTTTGGGGAGGCGACCATTGGCGTGGTCATGTGTGGTGCCTCGTGCTTCTGCCCGATATTGCTATCGTCATATCGCGGTCTGGGTTGGCTGAGTTGTACCTCTGTGTGGAGTTGACGACCGGTGTTGATGGTTGTGGCTTCCTGCTTTATCCGTTGTTGGTCCTTGGTGGTTCCTCTCCGTCGTCCGCTAAGTTATTGTGCTCAAGCCACATGTTCACTGCGGCTGGGGTCTCCAAGAGGAATGCTTTCCCTTTGTAGAGGACTTTGAGGCGAGAGGGGTAGAGCAGCATGTATTTTAGATTAAGTTTGCAGAGTCTCGCTTTTACTGGTATGAATGAGTTCCTGGCACGCTGTACTGCGGGGGTGTAATCTGGATATATGACAATTGACGAGTCTTGTCTTTTAATTTCTCCTCCTTCCCTGGAATAGCGCAATATTGTCTCTCTGTCTCGAAAGTTTAAAATTTTTGCAATAATCGGGTGTGGGTGTGAGCCCGGTGGAGGGCGCTTTTGAAGGGATCTATGGGCGCGTTCTACTGAGAACCCTTGCGAGAGTTTTCCTGCACCAATTTCTTGTTGCAGCATTGTCTCTATAAATTCTGTGGGATCCGGGCCTTCCATATCTTTGGGAACACCTAGGATCCTGATGTTATTACGCCGTGCTCGGCCTTCTGCGTCTTCGGATCGTGCTTCCAGTCTTGCCACTTGCTGTTCTAGGTCTAGGACTCGCTTCTTCAGGTCTGTGGTGTTTTCAACATTGACCTGTGAAGTGGCTTCAATGGCGTTAACTCTTTCGGTCAGATTGCGTGCGTCTTGCCGCATGAGCTGCATATCCACTTTCATTTCGTCAATCTTGCCTTCAATGGAGGCGCGGAGCGCTGCAATGGCTTGAAGGACTTGTGTATCACCAGTTACTGCTGCCTTATGTGATGGTTCATCAGTGGTTATAGGTTCTGACAGTGGCAACTGTTTAGGCCTGACCGTCGTGTAGGTGTCCATTGTCATGGATTTCGGTTTGGTTCTGGGCTGAGACATCCTTTCCCTCTGGGCCGCCATGCCAGCCTCTTCTATTCGTTGGGTGCCTATCTAAGTACCAAGTTTCGGTGAAGAACCGGATGCTGAGGCCCCCCCATTTGTGCGTTATTGCCGCGTCTAGTTAGGTTCAGCCATCGGTGATGTTAGGGGGGGTGACCTTGGCAGCGTTGAGTCGTGCTCCCGTGTGATCACGGTGATGTGGTACCACCCGGGTTCAAGCAGTTCAGTGTCGGGCGTGCATGTATTGGGGGTATTTGTGAGCCGTATTCAGGGATGTCTTATGCTGGGCAAGGCAGCTAGTCCTGGTCCCCCTGCCCACAGGCCCTGACAGTTGGGATGGCGCCCTCGTTATATTTCCATAGCAGCATGGGGTGCATGGGGGGCGCAAGGCAGCCACTCACCGTTATCGGCGTTGGGGATCGTTCCCGTGTCGCAGGCATGTCCCCGCGGTTCGGTCCGTTGAGGTCTGGCCCCGGGGCCGCTCCCCGTGCTCACTGTGCCTCTGGGGAGAGTCGGTTCCCTCCTCCTCGCGTTCGGTCACCAGTGGGGCCCAGCGCCTGTGTTGTCGGGCAGCGAGAGGAGGCCCTCGCCTCTGGCTCCCGCTGCGTAGCATCCCTGCTCACTCCAAACGGTCCGCGGTCTGCAAGTCGCGGCGCTTCACAGTTCCGCAGTGTCTCCTCCAGTCCCCGGGGGCCCGAGGGCGAGCCCAGGGGCTGGGAGTTAGCTCGTCGGGAAGGAGAGGACTGTTCCACGGGTCCCACTGCTGCCTCGCCACTTCACTCGGCGGCACTGGGGATCGCAACGGTCGCCGCCATCTTGGGTCCTCAGGGGCGTCTCTTTGCTCGCCTCGTTCAGGGTGATGCCGACTCCGATTTTGTTCGGAGGTCGGATCGCTGCAGCGGGGAGAGGTTTCTCTTTCCAGTCATATATATTTGTAGGAAATTTCTTGTCCGTAGTTGCCTGTTGCAGTCAGCTAAAGGATCGCGGGCAGGAGCTTCGCAGATGCACGTCTTTACGGCATGCGCGCTGACCACGCCCCCCCTAACCATCACCCTTTAGAAGATGCGAAGACATTTGCCTTTTGTGTTTTGGCATAGAACAGGAAGTCGTGGCTTGCGGGGTAGTGATTGTGGATTACCCCAAATTGGCCCACAGACGCTCAGCTTCCAAATCTCAGAGTACCACTCCTTTGAAGAGAATATCTTCAGAAGGCAGTAGCTCTGAAGCAGCCAGGAAATCCCCCAAAAGACCCAAAAAAGAGTGAAAAAACGCTACAAGAGATTGCATTCGAGGAGTAACTCTTGTTACTCATTTTCATCTTTGTTAAGAGCAAGAGGTGCCACAGACATTCTTCATCATCTGTTTCTTTGCCCGACAGAGATCGGGTACGCTTCCCAATTAAGGTCTGCTTCGGGGGCACTGTGGGAACAATTTAGACTTAAAATGATTTATGTCTTTAACAAGGTGTGTCTCTCGTAGCTTCAGCAACAGGACCTAAGAGAAACATCGGACTCAACTACCCTCAAAAGCCAGCAGGGATCCTAAAAACATTGTCCCTGCATACAAATGAGCTAAGTTTCATTCCTTCCTCGAAGGACCTCCGTGCAGCATCCACATGTTGGTTCTTTATCATCTCTCTTTATCATCTCTCTGCATCTTATTAGCATCCATCTCAAAGGACCGGTCAGTGTTTAGGTCCGACTTTGTAAGCTCATTCCAGTTGATTTTCGATGAAGATGCAGATCTCACCCCATTCCGTACAAGCCTTTTCAAGGAACACATTGAGATGCTCCTGGAGTTTATCACAGGTATCTAAAATGGCAGACCTTGCTAGTGACCTTAAAGATGCAACCAGGCTCGACACCTCTATAGAGCTTGACATCATGCAGGCAAATCTTTGTGCTTAACCAATTTCCTCGTATAGACGGGTGATATCGAAGTTGTTGAAGACCTAGGATGGGATCCATTAATAAGACTGGTCAAAAAGTACGACCAAGCTGATATTTGTGACAAAAGGACCACCTAAGGTACCGATTTAAAAAAATGTTTGCAGCCTTGAAGGACTCACTTCTAGATATTTAGCAAAACAAAATGTGAGCAAAGAATTGTTAGAAAAGTACAGAACCGCGACAACCTTGACCCAAAAGATTTTTGCTCCAAGCTGCCATTTCAGGAGTGAAGTAGAGTGACTACAGATAGGGACGACAAAAAACATGATGCTTTTTGTTTGAATTGGGTAGAATGGCCCCTAAAGTTCATCAATGCGGCATGTGCCTTGGCGAAATACACCCCCACCTTGTGGTCAGTAACTTTGAAGATGGTGGAACACTTTCCCGAGGCAGACATGAGAGATAGGTTTAAAGACCTCATCACAGATGGAAATGAGACAGCATGCCAAGCTTTTCAGTCAGGACTTGATGCAGAAGACTGCGTTGGAAGATCTATGGGCACCAGCTCAGTCACCAGAAGGTTTTTTCTGACAGACGTCCAATCAAAGCTCCTGGGCCTGCCCTTGGACCACAACCACTTATTTGGGCTCAAAGCTGATAACACCTCAGAAAAGTTTAAGCCATCCAAAGCTTCTGCAAAATCTCTAGCTGCATCAGTGCTCCAATAGCCCTTGCAATCAACTTTGCAGGTTTGGAGAATCAGACCTTTTTAGTTCTAGCGTAGAGGGCAATCCATTGCAAAGCAAGGTCAAAGAAAGTCGCTAGACCCGGATGTGGCAGAGGTGGAAAGGGATTGCAGACAACTGTGTCAACTTTCCCATCAGGGTCAACCATTGCTTCAAATTCATTTAGAGGCGTTCCCATTTTCCTGGGCACTGGGAGGAAGTTTAGCCCTACATTCTGAAGAATAGTTCTCAAGTCTGGGGTCTGGTCATGGATTCACATGCTCATGAAT
Source organism: Ambystoma mexicanum (assembly GCF_040938575.1). NCBI lineage: Eukaryota > Metazoa > Chordata > Amphibia > Caudata > Ambystomatidae > Ambystoma > Ambystoma mexicanum. The sequence continues at coordinate 413,223,292 of NC_090927.1, forward strand.
ATTCCCTGTCGTTACACTAGGAATCCTCAGTAAAAAAGAAAAGCACTTTCGCTTTTGCCTGAAAACTGCATTTATACTCTATAACCATTCATTGTCCTTTGGGTCATACTGCCCCCATCCAGTGTTAGTTGTCTTTGTAAGCTCCACCCCTTGTGGCCATCTTCAAATTTTTACTGCACTTTTCAGTGTTGGGAGTCCTCTCATCTGCTCTTTGAGTAATTTTGCCTTTTTGAAAGTTTTTTTTCGACCCAGATTGATATTTTTTCTCTATCTTGCCATCGTCGACTGATGATCGACTACCGGCGGGCGGTGACACGTTGCCGACGAAGATCTACCATAATCAACAGATCTTCTCACCAAGTTTTGGAAGGCCCAGGCCTGGGCCTACTTCGCACGTCAACAATGTTGGAGAAGAGGAGTTTTTTCCAGATCTGCGCCAACTGTGGATTTAGGAATGTCTATGTCGAGAATCTGTACCATGTACCTATATTGCCAGCATCCTGACCACGATGAGGACGGATGCAAGATTTGCCATGGATTCTTGGCGAATACGAAGCGGGACCACTATCGAAGGTTGGTGGTGTGGCTCTGTTGGGAAGGAGCTAGCACCTTACTGCATCCCCAAGCGCTTTACAATTAGTCAAGACTTCTCTAGAGCACTGAGAAAGCTTTTTTCATGCAAAAATAATCACACACAGATGTGGCCAGGCACTAAATGGCACATTTGTAAAATGTTAAATTGTATTTTGTTTTTCTCAAAGCACAGTAAATAGCAGAATGCTCTGTGCCAAAAGGAATGCAGCCTGTGCTAAAAATAGACTACAAGCATTGCCTGGTGTTCGCTAGCTCTGACAGAGCACAGAAAGTGGCTGAGCAGCTGTTTTTTACTGTCCATTAAAAGCCGATGCAGACTAAGAATGGGGGAGTGTGCATGCTCATGCAGACAATGCAACATTATGAGCAAATAAGGTTTTAAGGGGAATTACTCGACCAGATAAAATATGAATATATTGAGTGAAGTATGGAGAGTATGACAGGAAAATGTGTTTATATAGAACCGTTTATAATATAGCAAACTGATGATAAACAGGTATTCCTGTATAGCTATCAGTATGCTAAGTAGTTTGTCCTAAATGGAAACCATGCCATGCAGGAAGGAAGACTGCAGCATCCTTTGTAAGGGAAGAAAGACAGTTTTGGATGAGCCATGCCAGTATCCAGTAACCAAGTTAAACCAAGTTAAACAGTATATAAGTCTCCTCCATGGCACCACTTAGCAGAGTTCTTTGCTCACCCCATCCTCATTTCTGTACAGATTAGACTTGTTACCCTTGCAAAATAAAGACTCTTGGCCTTAATTCCCTAGAGGGGTGAACTTTAATCTGGTGTGAGCGTGATTAGGGGAACCCGTATACTTAGGGGGTACCCTTTTATGTTAGGTTACCTTTCAGCTCAAAGAGGGAAAGGCCTCTGACTCAGCCCCACGGACAGAGTCATGCCTTGAACAGGACCAGCCAGTCCCACGACTGTGCTCCCTCTGACCAGAAGAGTTTGAGGTCCTTTGATGATGCCCTTCCCAGGGGATCCAAAAGAATATTAAACATCACGCTGATCACTGTGTGCTTCTTATGAGGTACGTGCCCCATGTGGCCACCTACTCCATCTCTCCCCTGGTTCGGGTCGGCCATCTGCTGTCACTCTGTGTGCTGATCCCGGGGGAGCCTCTCCCTTGCGTTTGCTGCACCTGATCCCGGGCCCCCTCCTGGGCCGCCCAGGTGCAATGCTGCCAGCTCTCTTCTGCACTGGGGGGATGGACAGGGGCTGCCTCGTTGCTCTTTGTACCATGCACTGTGCCGGGCCTGCCGGAAGCTTCTCAGGACTTGGTGCCTGGACTTCTGTAGGCCCACCTCTTCTTGGTGTCCGCGATGAACCCGGGTCTGGCACGCCGCCTCTCCAGTTGCCGCAGAACGCCGGCCCTCGAGCCTCATTGCTACCCCCACTTCTCTCACTTAGCACAAGTACTGCTGCTGCTCTACCACTGCTTCTTGGTTGGTTTCCTCGCCTGGTGAAGGCTTTATTGTGCTTTCTGTTATTTTCTTTTCCCCCGGGGGAGAGGGCCCTACGTTTACGTTGCTCACCACTTGGCTGGGGTTTGGGGGGGAGCTCAGAAATACATGGCATAATCCGGGAATTCTCTAATTATTAGAAGGAACTCTATAAATCTGACAATCCTTACAGCAGTCCCACATAGAATATTTGGATAAATGCAACCTACCCATAATAGCCAGACATGAGAAGGACGAGCTAGAACAAGATATTGCAAAAGAGGAGGTCCGTAAAGCTATAGTGTCATTGCCAATCAATAAATCGCCAGGTACTGATGGCTTTACAGCCGACTTCTACAAAACCTTTAGAGAAAGTCTAATCCCTCATCTGGTTCAACTCTATAACGGCTTCGGAGGTATAGGGAGACTCACGCCAACTATGGAGGAGGCACAGGTAATATTACTGTCAAAGCCAGGTAAGAACACAACCGTTTGCGTCTCATATAAGCCGATTGAACTAATTAATATAGATGCAAAGTTATATACAAAAATCCTAGCTTCTCGTCTGGACCAGTTCTTCCAAAATTCATCAACACAGACCAAGCAGGCCTAATTCGAAGTAGGCAGACGCACAATGACAGTCAGAGGATTGCCCATTTGGTTGAAAAAGTCAACAAAAAGAATATCCTGGCTCTTCTTCCTGCCCTGCACGCTGAAAAAGCTTTTGACAGGGTGGAATGGCAGTTAGTCTTGCATACTATGGAGAAAATGGGTTTTGGGACTACATTTATAGCTATGATGAAGGCGAATTACTCCAGCCCATCGCTGCGCCTGACAATAAAGGGTCAAATGTCGGTGTCAAACCGGGTAAATAGAGGGACAAAACGGGGCTTGCCCTTTGTCCTCATTATTATACGCAACCCACCTGGAGCTGCTGTTGGCCACAGTGAGGGCAAAGGGGAAATAACTGAAATCAATTTCGGGGGAAGAGAACATAAAGTAGCCACATTTGCAGATGATATGTTAACTCTCGCAGATCCAGAAAATTCCCTTAGAGCAATGACCAGTGAACTAAGTCAGTTTGGGGCAGCGGCAGGCTTGAGAATCAATATGCACAAAGCAGAGGTGCTAAACCTGACGATACCAGAGGATAAAGAACGGGATCTTAAAAAATCCCTCCTGTATAGCTGGGCAGGCTACTCTATAAAATACTTATGGGTCAGAATCACCAAAAAGATCGAAACATCATTCACTGCTAACTACCCCACTCTACTAGATGCCATTAAGAAAATGTTAAACGAATGGTGCCCGTTAATGATATCCTGGATAGGAAGGGTTAATGCCCTGAAGCTCCTATATCATTTTATGACACTCCGAACAAAGGTACTGAAATCCTTTTTCCGAGCCATCCAAAGTCATACGTCATGTTTCATATGGAGCCATAAAAAGCCTAGAGTAACAAGACAAGTGATTATGACAAGAAATTAGGGTAAACTAGGAGAATCAGACTTTAGGGCATACTAAAGATAGTATGTAGTATAACCGTCTAGCTTCACTAAAGACAGTGAAGCTAGAAGGCAGGATGCCTTTGGTAAGAAGGTCTTGTCAGTGGGAGCGACGACGGTCAAGGCGGCTAACTCGTTAGCTATCATGGCAAGATACGACCGTGAAATGTGGCATCTCTTGGCCCCCATCTTGGAGCACCTGCCTGAGGAGCACAGGAAAACAGCCATGTTACTGGTGCGTGAAGGGGAAGAGGCATCAAACCACTCTATCAACATTGTGGTGGACTTGGCGGAGTCAGGATTCAAACAAATAAATGATGGAGTGGTGTTAAGAAGACAAGCCTGACTAAAATGTATAAACTTTAGGCCGGAGGTCCAATATGAAGTTCTCGATATGCCATATGAAAGTGAGCAATTATTCGGGGAGAAGGTGGACAAAGCCCTTAAAGGCATGAAGGAAGACTCGGACACGTCAAGGTTGCTGGGAGCCTTACAAAGTGGTCGAGCATTTCGGCCTTTTCGCCCCTTCCGCGGGGCATCAGGAAATTCCCGGTTTGTGGCATCCAGGGATCGGAGTTTCAACAGGTCATCGTACTCCTCCCAAGGTTATAGGCGAGCTGTCCAAGCAACACGAAGAAGCTGAGATTTCCAGGCGTCTAGGAGAGGAGGAGGACAGTCTTCGTCCACGAAAAGTAAGCAGTCAAAGTCCCAGCAATGACAATCTTCAGGACGTGCTGGGAGGCAGAGTGTGGCGTCGACGAGTGGGAAAGAATAACATCAGACCGTTGGGTGTTGGACACGGTAAAACTAGACCACTCTTTGCAGTTCAAGAAAATGCCATCGCACATACCACTTGTGTACTCGGCGCAACCCCATCTTCGCATATTACAACAGGAGGTTGTGCTTATGCTGCAAAAAGGGGCTATAGAATTTGTTCCGGTGGCCGATAGAGGTCTAGCAGTTTACTCCCGTTACTTTGTGGTAAAGAAACCCAACGGCAAATGGCGACCCATTCTGGACCTTCGAGCTCTCAACAAGACTCTGCAACGCCTGAAGTTCAAAATGCTTAAACTTCAGGATGTCATCCGGTCTATACAGCCGGGAGAATTTCTAGCGTCATTAGACCTACAGGGCACATATTTTCACATACCCATGCGTCGACGACACAGAACATTTCTAAGGTTCGTGGTGGGTCAGAGTCATTACCAATTCAAAGTGCTCCCATTCGGCCTGAAATCGTCACCGAGGACGTTCACGAAATGCTTGGCTCCAGTGGCAGCATGGCTACGAAGAAAAGGTCATCATGTCTACCCTTACCTGGACGACTGGCTGGTAAGGGGCTCGTCGCTGGCAGTGGCGCGATCAAGCTTAGAGGCCACAATGCAACTGCTGCAGCGGTTAGGCTTTGCAATCAACTTCGAAAAATCTTTTTTGGCTCCCTCAAGGAGCTTGGTATTTTTGGGCACGGAGTTCCAAACTCAATCAGGACTAGTGAAGCCGTCCTTGGAGAGAGTTCAAAAACTCAAACAAAAAGCAAAGGAGTGGAAAGCTGGCACCAGGGTGTCAGTCAGAAAATACATGTCGCTGCTAGGAGCCATGGCGTCATGTATTCCATTAGTGAACAACTGTCGTCTCTTCATGAGACCGATACAGGAATTTCTGGCAGATCGACGGTCTCAAAGTCGCAGATTGTAGTCCGACAAGTTGAGGATCAGCAGCGAGCTTTTAGAGGCGCTTCAGTGGTGGCAACTCTCAGACAATCTGACGAGAGTGTTGCCTCTACTGGAACCGGATTTTCAGTTGACGGTGGTAACGGATGCATCTCAGACAGGATGGGGAGCCCATCTGGGATCCCTACAGGTTCAAGGCTAATTGTCCGCAGAGGATTCGACCCTTGACATCAATGTGCTGGAGTTAAGAGCGGTACGTTGGGCTCTGAAATCATTCTTACCGCACATACGGGGATCAGTCGTAAGAATATTAATGGACAATACAACAACAATGTTATACCTCAGGGAACAAGGGGGCACTCGTTCCAGAACGCTCTTGAGTGAATGTTAGGAAATATGGCATTGTGCACTCGAACAGGAAATAAGCATAGTGGCTTACCATCTGCCAGGGGTGAACAATGTACAAGCAGACTCTCTCAGCAGAGAGATGAATCAACTACACGAGTGAGAGTTGAACGATCAACAACTGTCGAACATCTTCAAGATGTGGGGTCATCCTTCTCTGGATCTTTTCGCAACCCGAGAGAATAAGAAGTACAGGCATTTCGCCAGCAGATGGCCACAACTCGGCTTGCTGGGGGAGGCATACTCCTTCCCGTGGACGGGCAGGGTCGCGTATGCGTTCCCTCCGTTTCCGCTCATTCGACGGACCCTCCAGTGGGTTCACAAATATCCATGTCGTGTGATTCTAATTGCCCCTTACTGGGCGAGACAGTCGTGGTTTTTGGACCTGCTCCAGCTGTCGGTGACAGAGCCAGTGAGGTTCCAGAAGACTCCAGACCTTCTATCCCAAGACAAGGGAGCAGTTTGGCATCGCGACCCGGGCTCCCTCAGCCTGACAGCTTGGCTCCTGACTTCTCCGAGTTTGGGGCCCTGAACATTTCTTCAGATTGCCGCCGAATTTTAGAGGCAGCGCAAGCTCCGTCCACGAGCACTTCATATGCATGTAAGTGGAAAAGATTCTGTGTGTGGTGTAGGGATCAACCGGGGGTGGACCCCCTAAACATCAAGTTCTGCCTTATTTGCTGCACTTAGTGAAAAGAGGGTTGTCTTTCTCCTCGATAAAGGTTCATTTGGCAGCCATTTCAAGATTTACTCGTAAAAGGCATTCAACTCCGTTGTTCAGCGATCGACTGGTCAAGCATTTCCTGAGAGGGGTATTTCGGACCTTTCCTCCAGCCAAAAAGTTCCCTCCTAATTTGAGTCTCAGTCTGGTGCTGTCAGGACTAATGAATGTCGTCATCATCCCTTAAGTTTTTGTAGTGGAAAATGGCCTTTTTGGTGGCTATTACTTCCGCAAGAAGACTGTCGGCGCTGCAAGCACTGATTATTGATCCCCCATACTTGCGTTTCTTCAAGGACAAGGTGGTAATGGCAACCAACCCTCATTTTATACCAAAAGTTCCAACTACATTCCACAAGCATTCTTCGATTGTACTGCCAACATTCTTCCCAGCGGCCTCTTCTTTCGCAGAAAAAGCTCTCCATACTTTGAACTTCAAAAGAGCATTTAGGTTTTATCTGAGTCGTACTCAAAACTTCAGGCGTACGAGACAACTTTGGCTTATGGGCCCTTTGTAAAGGGAAAACCAATCTCCAAACAAGGAATAGCCCGCTGGGTGTCGTCAACTATTGCCTTCTGCCACTCTAAAGCAGGAAAGCCTCTGGAAAGACGTCCAAAGGCTCACTCAACAAGATCCACCTCGTCATCGGCAGCATTGTGGTCTGGAATCCCGCTGGTGGACATCTGTCAGGCGGCATCCTGGTCGGTGCTGCATACCTTTACTCAGCATTATTGCCTAGAGCAACAGCATGCAGCGGATGTGCAGATGGGACGGGCAGTCCTGCGACACCTGTTTCAGTAAGGTAAGCCCCACATAGGGGTGTATCCTCCTGTCAATATACCATGGTTTGGTGTTTTTTATTGCTATCTGCATGTGCTGTCCTTGTAGTATTGGTTTGCATTACACACCTCCAGATTAGGAGTACTGCTATATAATCTATTCTAAGGATGTGAATCCATGAAAGATCCAATGCTGGAGAAGGGAGTAGTTTCTTACCTGTTACTCCATTTCTCCAGCGTTGGTATCTTTCATGGATTCACATGCACCCGCCGGCCTCCCCTGAATGCAAACTTGATATGCCCCTACTACTTTGGGGGTTAAAATCTGAAGGGAGCTGCGGGGGAGGAGCTATTTATACCCTACGTTTTAATAAATATACCGAGGGTTCCCAGCCTGACGACAGGGAATATTCTAAGCATGTGAATCCATGAAAGATACCAACGCTGGAGAAATGGAGTTACAGGTAAGAAACTACTCCCTTCTTGGCTGGACACCTTACAGAGACCTTCGATTGAGCACCCTCGTGGTGCCGGACCACTCTGTCACTGGTATTGTATCTTTCGAGGGGATAGGGTCCTCCGACGTATTCCATATCTATGACATAAATCACTGCAGCTGTGCTGCGGTGATTACTGTCATAGATATGGAATACATCGTCGGACCATCCCATCGAAAGAACGTTACCAGGTAAGAGAGTAACTTGTTCTTCTCCGTAAATGGTCAAACATCCATCAGCAAGTAAGCTTTCCTCGCGGCTTTTATCCCACGCATTACCAATCTTCGTTCTTGTGCTCTTGCAACCTTCACTTCAACACAGACCGGTCTTGCATTGGTCTCCGCAACTCACTGGCTGTGTTGATCTCTCTGGCGTTGCTTTGATCTTGGAGCCAAGGATGGTACCAAGGTGGCTGCTGTTCCTCCCCGATCGATCAGCCGTGCAGGAAGACCCTAGGTATCTCCGACACACAACACAGGATTCTTCAGTCTGGTTTCCTGATCTTACACTTTCTAATCTGAAGGGTTCTGGAAAGCAACGGTTTCTTGCCGCAAAGGTCAAGGGTATCTCCCTCCTTGAGCACCCTTCTTTGTTTGCCGTCTTTCTTCCCTCGTTCAGCTGCTGTTGGGAAAATAATGTTCCTTCGTGTGGTTTGTCGTGCTCAGAGTGTGCTCCCGTGCTCCACTTTTTATCCTTTAGGGGATGTTTAATGGAAGTCGGTGTGAGTGATTACCAGTAATTGCCTGACCCAGCCTGACCATAGTATTGGGACATGTCAGGTACAATGCTCGGGTGTGACTGTTTTCTCCCACAACGGGCTGTCCATGTGAAATTGTTGGTGAAGAGGAAGTGGGGTTGGGGGGTAGAGTTCCTAAATGTCCTACAGGGCAGAATGGGTTAATTGTGTTACAGGGAGGGGGTTACTGCATCTCGCCATCTGGTGTCCCACTCCCCAAAGGCCCCTCACCCAGATGATACTCCCGCACTGGTCCACCGCCAGGAACTTGATCCAAAAGTGATGGCCGTGTCCTGGCACCTGGATGACAGATCCCAGAGGACTAGCGTGTGAGACACCTTATGGTTTCTCACACAGCCCTCAAGTCATTCCTCCCTCAGCTGCGGGGAAAGGTGGTGCAGATCTTCAAGGACAACACCACTACCATGTTCTATACCCAGAAGCAGGACAGGACTTGCTCTGCCGCACTTTTCCTGGAGGCTCAGACCCTGTGGCATTGGGCCATTCTTCAGGACATGTTCCTCGTCCCCTTTCACCTGGCGGGCATCAAGAACACCATTGCAGACTCACTCAGCAGGGAGTTGCAATCCTGCCACGAATGGGAGTCCAGCAGGCGCAAGTTTCCCGTCTCTTCAGCAGGTGCGGTTGACCCCAGATTGACCTCTTTGCGACAGCGGCCAAATCCAGTGGCAGAAGTTCGCCAGCAGGTTCCCTCAGCCGCACAGCCGGGGGGATGCCTTTACTCGTTCTACGCCATCACGCCAATCCCGCTCCTGCTACGAGTCAACACATTCAGATTCTGTCAATGCAGAGTGGTACTGATCACCTCGGCGTGGCCACGCCAGATCTGGTATCCGTACCTGCTCCATCCGTTCAGCTGCCTCCACTTCCCGATCTTCTCTCCAGAGAACACAGAAAAATTCTGCACCATGACCCAGCGTCACTGAGCCTCACCGCTTGGTCTCAGCAGCCCTAGAATTTGGACACTATGCTCTGCTGCTGGAATGCATTAAGATTCTGGCCAGAGCTTCCTCTATGCTGCCTTGCTACTGCCACAAATGGAAACACTGCTCAGTGTGTTGCAGGACTCAGAGGATAACACCTCTGCGCATCACAGCACCACAGCTCCTCCCAAAGCTGGTCTGGCATTCGGCCTCTATCAAGGTGCACCTGGTGGCCATATCCAGGTATGCTCAGACGCCAGGCAAGCCCTCCCTGTGGTCTTACAGGATTGTCAAAGAGTTCCTCAAGGGCCTCCTCAGGACTTTTCTGCCAGTAAGGCGCTGGCTCCGGTTTGGGAGCTCAACATTGTTTTGACTAAGCTCATGGTGCCTCCGTTCGAACCATTGCATAAGGCCCCTCTGAAGTTCCTATCATGGAAGACTGCTTTCCTAGTGACCATCACGTCAGCCAGGCAGCTCTGGGAGATTCAGGCACTCTCCTATAAGCAGCCATATTTCTCGTTCCATGCTACGAAGGTGGTACTACGGACCTACCCAACCTTTATGCCAAAGATCCCCTCAGAAGTCCATCTCAACAAGCCTTTGGTTTTACCTCTGTTCTTTCCGAACCCTTATGTCTGCTAAAAGGGTGTTCTATTCGCTGTGGCATTGCTCGTGCTTTGAAGTTTTATGTGGCACGTACAAAGGATTTACCGAAGGCTTCACAAAATTGTTTGTCAATTTTGGACCTGTGAATTACGGGAACGCCTTTTCTAAGGCTTCAATCTCCAGGTGGCTCTCGGGCTGCATCATGCACTGTCATCGTCTGGCTAACAGACCTTCTCCAGGTCGACCAAGAGCCCATTCCGCCAGAGCCATTGCAGCTACAACAGCGTTTCTCTCTGGTGTGCCCCTGCTCGACATCTGCAGTGCTGCTACGTGGAGGTCCATGCACATCTTCATGTGGTTCTACTGCGTCGACAGGGATTCCAAGGAGGGGTCCCAGATCGGCCAAGCAGTGCTACGCAACCTGTTTGCTTGAGGTGAGTCAGTTCCAAGGACAAGTATATTGCTTCTGGTGAGCCTTGCCACCTCCCTTGGTTGTGTATATGTACTGTCGGTCAATCGTATTCATGAGCATGTGAATCCATACTAGACCCCATGCTGGAGAAGGAACAACTTACTTACCTGTAACCTCTGTTTTCCAGCATGGGTATGGCATGGATTCACATGCAAACCCTCCCTCCTTCCCCTCTGTGACTCTTCTTGGTTCATACGGCCACTTTACTTGCTCTACTAAATCTGAAGATGGCCACCAGGGGTGGAGCTATTGGATGTGGGCAGTATGACCCAAAGGACAGTGATTGGTTCTAGAGTAGAAATGCAGTTTTCAGGCTAAAGCAAAACTGCTTTTCTTTTTTACCGAGGATTCTCAGCCTGACAACGGGGAATATTCATGAGCATGTGCATCCATGCCAGAACAATGCTGGAGAACAGGAGTTACAGGCAAGTAACTTATTCCTTATATATTGCTTTGGATGTATGGCTACACCAAATGGTGACCCAGGGCTACTGCCATCTAGTTTTGATACACCCTTCGGATTGTCCTCCACCTGCATATCCTTTTTGGCCACCAGATTTGCTACTGCTGCAGTGTCGCCTCGGTAGAGAGGAACCAGGGAGGCTATTCCCACTACTACCTTGTGCCGAAAAAGGACAGAGGAGCGAGACTCATGTTAGACCTGTGTAGCTTGACCATGTTTCTCAGGAAAGATAAATTCAAAATGGCCCTAGTGTTACAAGGATTGGTTGGCGTAATCCAAACTCCATGATGGTTACTTTCATGTGCCTGTTGTAAGGGTGCAGAAGGGGGAGACCGACACACACGTTGCATGGTGATTGCTGCAAACTTACATTTAGTCAGAGAAATAAAGAGAAAACCTAACCTTTGCTTTCTCTAAGAGGGATTTCCCTGCCTCAACTAAAACGTTGAGTTCTGCCAGAATGTCGGTGTAAATCAAAAGTCTACCAATCTGTGTCTAAAATCTGTTCTTCTGTCCCTTAAACCTAATACTGAACTAAAGATAAAGTAGGCTGCCTTGGTCCAGAAGAATGACTCCCTTCCTCTGGACTGGTGGTAGAAGCTTTTTTCCAGTTGCAGTCTTTCTCCCAGGTGAATGGCTCCCTTACTTGTGTCAAAATTGTCTTTCTACAAAACAGCAAATGTTAAAGCAGTTCTGCTTGGCAGATACACTGCCTATCTTCTTACAGTCTGTATCAGAAAGTCTTTACAACTTTGGTTACTAGGAGAATGACTCCCTTCTCCCGGTCTCTTGACTTCCCAGTTTCACATAACCAGGGGTAATGACTCCCTTCCCCAGTTCTTTCTTGGTTACCAGGAGAATGACTCCCTTCTCCTGGTATCTTGATGTCCGGGTTTAACAACACATCCCTTCCGCTGGCCTTTCTTCCAGGCTATGGCTTTGGTCTTCCGCCAGTTTCTCTCATTCTCTGGTGCGCTGCGGAAACTCTGCAGCACATAGTTTCTCTTGGCGTGCGCGTCTGCACTTGCGTGCACCTTCCAGGCTTTTTGCACACCTGGACCTTTAGCTTGTCAGCTCTCATTCTATAGCAGTCTGCGGCAGCTCCGTAGCATGTACTTTCTCTCGGCGTGCACGTCTGCACTTGAGCACACCATCCATGTTCGTCGCACGCCTGGACCTAGAACTTGCCAGTCTTCCATGCAGTCCTTCCTCTCCGGAACAAACAGGGACATCACGGCTCCCTCGCTCGCGTCCCGACCTGTTGTCTCTGCTCTGTACTCTGGCGAACCGCTTCCTTGCTCGTGGTTCCACCAGGGAGGAATCGACCCATGAGTAGGTCCTTCCTTTTTATTCTTAATGGGCACAAACAACTAGAATGTCCATTCAAGCTCTCGTTACGGTTCTTCATTGTTCCATGCTTCCTCCTCATCTCAGTAGTTGTTGAAAGAGACATCCTTAGGTATTCCCTAGTCTTTCTCATCTCAATGGATCTTATGTGTCTGGTCCTGCACAAATACATGGGGAAACTAGTTAAAGTGTTAGGGTCTATGGGGTATAGAGATGGGTAGGGTTTTGGGTGAGGGGGGTCATACCGTGTTCTCCCGAGATGCCCTCTCTGATCGAAGGGGGTCTCTCCCCATCAGATCCTCCCGCTGAGTGCCACCCCCGGAGGTAGAGGCCTCACCTCCCTGGCCTCATGGGAAGGGGCTCCCCCTTGGGGAGAAGTGGCAACCTCTCGGGATGCGTCACACCATTCCAAGCACAGAAGATACCTGAGAATCGTAATTGGCAGTACCCATTACTAGTTTCACGTTTTACCTTTCAGGTTCACTTGCACTCCAAGGGTCTTCACCAAGTTGTCTAAGGAGAGCGGGGATTCACGTCTTCCCTTACATGGATGACTGGCTAATCAGATCCCGCTCGCCTGAGCGTGGTAAAACCATCTCAGTTGCACCTGCAACCTTATGCACAGCCTTCACTTTTCCTTCAACTTCAAGACGTCACATGTGACATTTTCACAAATGCTCAATTTCGTCCGAGTGGTCCCGGACTCTCCCTTGGGAAAAGCTTTCCCTCCTGAGGTCAAGGCTCTAAACATCCTGTAGGTGGTCATAACATTTCTTCCACACTGCGGGGCATAGACATCCTTAATTTGCTGCTGCATCTCATGGCATCCTGCATATTTCTGTTGTCAGGGTCCAGACAGGGGATGAGATAACTTCCCTGTTCCCTCATATCTCAGTGGTAACAGTTCTCAGGCAGCATGACAGACCTTCAGGTCCAGAACAGGGACACACAGGATCTCCTATCGTGTTCCTGCAGAAACAACTTGATGGCGGGAGACCCTTTCTTCTCAAGCCCTTTATTCAGCTACCTCCAACTCTCTAAGGGTTAGATACTTCTCCAGGCAGAGAGTGGGGGGGTAGATCTCTCTCCTCTGCAGGTGTCTCCCTCTGGAATGCCCTCCCTGTCCCAGGGACACCACTAATAACTTACCTGAATTGCAGAGCTGAAATCATTCTAGGATGCCTCTGGTTATAAGATGAATTATAATGGAATCTGTGTATTCAATCCCCTACCTTACACAATAGGGAGGTGCATTGGATATCTAGGTGTCCACATCACCCATAATTTCTAATGAATTCCTTCCTCTCATGGATTCCTCATGTATGATATCTATCTTGCAGCACAGCTGCACTTAGGAAACATTATTCTGCCTGCAGGGGGTACAGTGCGTCTCCTCTACATGCCCAAATATGACATTGGGGCCAGTATATATTGAGGGGACAAGCCCCATGACATCCATTCCTTTTTTATGTGCTTCAGAAAGAGGTTTAATCTGACAAAGACCTTGTATTTTAAAACTTGCGTCAACAGTGGTTGTCAAATGTCAGTTTCAAATGGACTCCTTCCTCCCACGGATTCCTCTTCTTTGATATTGCTCTCCCAGTGCAGCTGCTCTTCAGAAACATTTCCACTGCAACTTTCCCATGACCTTTGTTCCTTTTTTCTGTGCCCTCTGCTCGCTTTATGAACACTGCTCTTCTCAAATCTTGTGCTTCTCATTCTTATTCAATGACGCACAGAATCAAGCGAAGGTCTCGGGATTCAACCCCTGCATCGACAACAGACGAAAAATGTCCATTCCAGACCGACACCATATCTGCCTTTGTTGTCTCTGTGAAGGCCACAACATGCCGGACTGCACATCGCGTCAATCGATGCACCCGAAGGCGCTTCAAGAACGTGAGGCGAAGCTGTTCACCTTTCTTCACAAGGAGAGCAGTGACAAATCCATTGAAGGTTGCTAGGCGCAGGCTGTGGTGCAGAGGAACAGTTCCCTGTCTGAAAGGACACCAAAGAAGCACTGCAAAAGATCCAGATCTCTAGGTGGTTCTTCATTGCGCCATTCTTTGAAGAAGAGGAGCCATCACTCCAGGAAAGCCCCAGAGGAACAGGCTCAATGGGCACATTTTCCAACCCAATCTTCTACTCCAGTGGAATGGGAGGCCTTAAGGCAGAAGATGCTTGACATCTTCACCAAGGCCCCACTGCCAGTGGCTCTGGCCAAACCAACTGATCCTACCACGCTCAGACAAGCTGGCAGAGACTCCGGGAGTAGATGAGACAAGATCCTGTTCAAAGATCGCACCATTCCATCTTTGGATGTCGGTCCTCTGACATTGGCAACCCCCTTACACAGCACCTTCAGCACCGGCCAATAACAGTGCCGGAGTTGCGAGGGAATTTGCCCCACTCTACAGAAGCACATACATGTCACATTTGGAGGACATTTATGATGAGGATGGAGTCCCCGTCCCATTCGGTCCTGGAACCCCTACAAACAAGGGAGGTCATTAATTTCTCGGAGGAGTTTTATGGGCAGCAAGGGGGTTCTGGGGGATCTTGCAGCCAACTTGCAGAGGGCAAATGGCGTAGACACGTCGCCAGAGGTCGATATGCTCCCTGCTCCTAACTTCTTTCAGCACCTGATGGCCACGGTGGTCAAGACCTTAAGGTTGCCTGTCCCGTCACGCCCTGCGGTGCAATTTAAGCTAATGGACATTCTGGACGAAGGTTCAAAAGAAGTAGACACTGTTGCCAATCAGGCCGTGGAGTGGTCTGTTCTTCAGGTCTAAATAACTGGGATTTTCCTACTTATGCATACATTTAAATTAGTAATTTCACTGGAAAGTTGGTATTGATTTAAAGAAATGCTGAGCGAAACCCTTTTTGTTATAGGTGTTATTGTTTGTTTTCTTTTTGTTTCTTAAGAGATGATTAAACAGTGGTGTAATAATTGATCTCAACTACCTTCTATGATGCAGGCCTTTGCTTATTATCATTGACAGCTTATATGCTGCTAATAACTGAATTGCTTGCCTCAGACAATAAGGCTTGCTTTTTTTTAAAAGCCACCTTATTTGTACATTTTCTCCATAATGTGTTTTTTCCTGTTTTTTGAAAGACACTCCATTATACGATCTTACAAATAAAGAAACTAAGAATATGAAATGGCACGTTCGTATCCACAGTATGAAATGTGTAGCAAATCTAAAAGCACGCATCTGTGCATACCTTAAACATTGCTTTAATAAAGGTATGAAGTCACTTCTGACCAAAATGTTCCCATAGGTTTACCGTCATATTTTATATATAGCCCTTTACTTCCTCTGTTGCTTCCGAAGGAATAGAACATATTTAGAGTTGTGGATTACCAGGGTGTTTTATTCTGTTGTAATATTATGCGCTTACATTAGTCGTGATGAGGTTGGTTTGCGGTTGCGATAAAGGCACTTGTTCTAAATGGATTGTTGGCAATTTGTGGAAAGAACTGACACTTTACGGAGGCTGTGAAAACGTACTATCGATCCAGAAGTCTATAAGGGTTTTTTCAGCTTGAAATTGAAGGGCAAGGGAAGAGGGAGTTCTGAATACTTATTCGCTTTACAGTAGAGGTGTTTTAATGTCCACTCTGACAAGATAATTACACTAAACTGCTGAGTCGGGAAACCGAAAATGCGCACCTAGAGAAATAAAGAACTTTGAAGAGAAACTAAGAAAAGGAAGCTGGGCATCGCTTCACAATCACGCCCCTTAGTCCATTAGCAGAGCTGCTGTACATTGTGTTTTTTTTTTTTACAACCTCTTAAAGATGTATGCATATATATATATATATATATATATATATATATATATATATATATATAAATATGTTCTGAAGTTTTTGTGTGTTGAAGCCAATCAAGTTTGCCGTTTTAGTTTATTGTTCACAAATATGTGTGGCTTATGTTTAATTGTGATTACTGTGCAAAAGGCCAAGAACCTTACTAAGAGAAACATAATGGAAATGTGCAAACTAGAATTGTAAATGTAAATGGCTCCAAGCCCTTTATCTGTACAAAAAGTTGTGTTTTTGTATTTCTTTGACCACGTACGAAGCACTTTGCATCACGTAAGTGCATTTTCCATGGAGCTCTTCTAAGTAAATGTTTTTATTTCTTTTAAACTGTGTTAGTCAAGGTGTTTTATATAGTGCTAAATATTTCCACCAATAATTAAGACCTGCCAGATTGAATTTGTTCACGAGTGGTGGCAGATCTCAATGGGTTACGTGTCCCCATTGATGAGGTGCAACTTATTTTGCAGTTGAGCAATTTTGTGCACTTTTTTGTGTCACACACAGTCAAAGTGTTGGGCATCCAAGTGCAATAGCAATTGTTTTATATTTTGGCTGCTGTTAAAGCACATGAATGCGCTAAGAAGATCTGCAAAACCCCCCTCTCTTATGGTCATTGAAGCAAGCATGATTACCCTCTGTAATTGCTTACTGATCATTGTTTTAGCATAATTAATTGTAGTAATAGTTGTGTGCATCTTGATAACATATGCACTTACACTTAATAATAGAGTAGACCTAGACTTGTGTGTATATATACAATAAGACTAGAAAGATTTGTGGACCTGTCATTATATTACCTTTATCTATGGTGGCATATCAGTTGCCTTTGTGGAATGTTTGCTCTGAAACAAGGCCAAAGAGTGAAGAATGGAGTCAGCTGATAAATAGTCTATCAATGCACTTTATAAGAGAGAGAATAACATGCTTACGACCTATTAATTTGTTGCATCATTCATTTTAATTGTATACAAGTTCCTTAAATTGTTTTAATTTTATATATCGCAAAGTTGTGTGTTTTGGTAAAACGTTCTGTATTGCACATATTATAAGGATAGCTCAGGGGCAACTGGCTTGGAAGCAGGACAACGCAGCGCAACCCAGGTTCAAATCCCAATCCCGCGCTTAGAAATCACTCAGTGGTATTAAGCTATTATAAAATAACAATTATAATTATGTGGACAAACATTTATTGAATAGTGGTGACATACTCTGCTGCATTCCTCCGGGGCACACCAAGACACCAAAGTAAGCATTAATGGATCTGTGGTAATTCTCACCACTCCTGCTATCTCTCACGCCAAATCACGTTTCCATAGGTGGACTAGCAGCCTCACTACATTCTGAGGCAGGTAGGGGTCTTGATTTTGTAGGTTCCCTGTTGCGTGCTGAGTCCTGGACCTGCCAATGTCTACAGCCAATTGGGGTACCTATGGCATTGTGGGGACTGTGCCTCTCATACATTGATGGTAGGTTTCTCTTCGAATCATCTACATGTAACAGCAATGACAGTGTAAATTCTAAATTAATTGTTGTTCTCCTTATCGTAAAATTAGAAATATGCCTTTGCCTTTGGGGTTCCAGTACTGCAACAAACGTAGCTGCATTGTTTTTAAGAGCATACATGATAGCCATAACTGTGAGGCTTTTTGAATGATGACAAGAGCCTTTTGCCTTTTGCTTCAGGGATAGAATGTTCCTTTGGTTGGTATGTGTACGGCAGGACGTGGTGTTCCCTTGTGTTATGATTAAGTGTTTTCCCCTTCCTTTGCTATGAACAATACTTCGCCACATTGTGGAGAAAAAAAACACTAAAAGAAAGGAACTTGCTTCATAAGTGTGAAAGGAAAAACAAAGACCATACAGTTCAATGTAAACAAGATACAGTTTGTTACAATGCAATACAACAAACTGGAGCACGTCTTTCCCTCTAAATTAGCAAGCAGCAACTCTCATGTACTGAACAATGACTTATGAAACCTTCCTGGTTCTGACTGTACACCTCTTATCGGCTACCTTATTTGGCTTTGGAGGAAAGATACAGTTCCTGGGAAGGTGGTTGCTCTCGCTTCAGGGAGCACACTCTCCCTTGTTCATCATCAATGCCCTTCTCCACCTGCTGCTTCCTTTAATCGCACTCCTGCAGTGTCTTATCTCAGAGGTAGTCTTGTGTCAGGGGTAGCCTTGAGGGACTAACTGCCGTCTTCTCTGACACACAGCATCCTGGGAAGTTCCAGCTTGAAATTGTACTCGTGCCTCTATCCTGTTCATTGTTGCTAATGTCCACCCTGTAGCATTTGTCGATGCCAAAGCCCAACTAGCCAAGGAAGCACTTATTTCATAGTAAAAGCAAACATGGCAGTGTTCTCATACTGATGTTTTGAGTTACTGGCGTTTTCTAGGTTTACTATCCATGATTCAAATACAAAACAATCGGATGATTGATCGTATTTACCCCCAAGTGAATCCTGACCTTTCAAACCTATTATAGAAGTTAAAGGTCTACTTTATTTTTACAAGATATGTCTACTAGGGAAATGTTGTGGAGTCTCTTTAAAATGGAGACGATAGATGTATTCAGTGGTTCTGGTTGCACCATTTTTACTCGTGGCTCTAGGGTTCAGCATATAAATGTTAGATTGAAGTGCAGCCAAGCAAGTTATCCCTTTGGAAGGACTTGATTAGTAGTTCAGTTGACCCCTTGCATCCAGTGGAGGTTCTGAAGGTGTGTAAAACACTGACAGTTTGGAACACAGTTATTACAGATCTATAGTTGCTATAGGACATTTTTGTTGTTCTGGATCATGAAAGACTTCCACGTGTGAAATGGATACTTTCTTCCCACTGATTCCTCATTTTTCTAAATACCTGCAGATGCAGTCTGAATCTGGAAAATGTTAGACACTGAAAAGGGGGTGTAGGTGTGGCTGTATGAATGGCTCAATCCTAGGCAGCACTTGAGATGGATGTGATGTAGCTAGTATGCATATGGAACCGCACATACCCCCATACCTCTGTTCCTTCCTTCCTCCCCTCAGCACTGACCCTGCTCAAAGTAGTTGCAACTTTGTGTTCTATCAAACCATGTAGTATGTCTCCACCAAAAGTGCTTAGAAAGATTGCAAGTGGCAGGCATTTGTTGCTTGCTGACTGGATCATGCCATCAATGCCTGGAGTTTTTGCAAGGTGGTGCACATAAAGGCTAATCTTAAGGGTGTTTCAACACTCTCCATAAAGATACATGTAGTGTGAGCCGTTTTTGATTCCCCCTCTCTATCCCCTCCAGATCTGACATGAGTTGTCAATTTTGCAAACTCATGAGCTAGGTGTGAGCCTAATTGTCTAACTACCGAACAAGGACAAGAAAAAGATTCCTAAGTCATGAAATGAGTCTCTTTTTTGGCACCACTCCTCCACTGACAAACTTCAGACCCCAACCCGGGCTCTATGCATAGTGCAGAGGATGAACAGATTCTGGTGCAACAGATGATTAAAATGAAGTCTCCTTTATCATACAAGACCCTACTCTTTAGGTGACTGCAACATTTCTAGGCATTTCATGCTGACCAGTTTCAAAAAGAATACTCTGGTTCCTTCTGCAGAGGCCCTTCACTGAAAGTGCAGAAAATTTCATAACACATTCATCCTATTCCTCACCATTACCATGAGCCCTGAAAATGACTCTAGTTTGTGCCACAGGTGGTATTTTGGACCATTCTGGACGTCACGGCCTTGAACAAGTTCTTGAGTAAAGGCAAATTCAGGATGGTGATGTTGAGAGAGATTCTCCACACTCTCCAACTACAGGACTGGCTGGTGTCAATAGACCTACATGACGCTTATTTCCATGTGCCAATCCATCGAAAGCGCAGGAGGTTCCTAAGGTCCGCCATAGGGGTTATACACTATCAGTTCAAGGTGCTTTACTTTGGTCTAACCTCCGCCCCAATGGTCTTCACCAAGCTCATGGCAGTAGTTGCGGCTCACCTCAGGACATCCGGGGTCCACGTGTTTCCATATTTGGACGACTGGCTGATCTGAGGGAAGTCTGCAGTACAGGTCTTGTCCCATTTAGAGGACACCTGCTTGCTGCTGCACAAGCTGGGTTTCTCCCTAAATTTAAACAAGTCCAAAATTACGCTAGTCCAAAGGCTCCAGTTCATCAGAGCAATCCTGGACACCCGGGTGGGGAAGGCCTTCCCTCCCAAGGAGAGAGTAGTCAGCTTGACACAAATGGTCAACTTGTTCTGGAACCATGGCTCTCTACCAGTGGCTTCTTTCCTCTACCTCCTACGTTTCATGGCTTCCTGCATTTTTCTAGTGCCAGAGCGCAGCTTGCGCATGAGATCCCTGCAGAGGCTCCTGAGGGGTCAGTGGTCTCAGTACCTCGGCACTCTCTCGGATCTACTCAGGGTATCCGCACCAGTGGTCAATGACCTGTCCTGGTGGGCAAACCGCAACAGTCTCCTGGCGAGGGAACCCTTCTGTCCTCCTTGGCCTTAGACCCGAGTGGTCATGGCTGCATCTCTTAACGGTTGGGGCGCTCACTGTGAGGATTTGCAGGTAAGCAGCCTCTGGTCAGCAATGGAAGCCAAGTGGCACATCAACAGGCTGGGGTTGTGAGCTATCAGGCTTGCCCTGAAAGCATTCGCCCATCTCTGCAGGTGAAACATGTCCTCGTTCTGACAGACAAGACAGTAACAATGCATCTCAACAAAGAAGGTGGTGTGCATTCCCAAACCCTCTGCACAGAGGCGATGATGCTTTGGTCTGGTTGCTGGAGAATCGGATCTCAGTCTCGTCAGTTCATCTAGCGGGCACAGAGAACAACTTGGCGGATGCTCTGAGCAGGCAGGGCAAGGTCTTGCACGAGTGGGAAGTGTGCCAGGAAGTCCTAGAGGAGGTCTTCTTTCTCGGGGGTACCCCTGGAGTGGATCTGTTTGCAACCAAATCCGACAGGAAGTGCAGACAGTTTCGCTCGAGGGAATTCCCAGCAAAAGGTGCACTGCAGTACGCATTTCTGACTTCTGGTGAATTGTACCCTCCTTCTCCATTACACATGTCATTTCATGGATTCTCTGGAGGTTGAAGAGGTTTCGGGCCAGATTGGGCGAGGAGAACGTGGTACTCTGACCTGTTGGATCTGTCCACCTCACTGGTTGCCTCGGCGGTCGGATCTCCTAGCCCAGTCGGAAGGTTGGATACTCCAACCGACCCCGGAATAGCTCAATCTAAATGTGAGGCTCTTCAGAGGATGAGGTATGATGACTGCGACCTATCTGAGGAAGTACTTGAGGTGTTGCTGGCTGCACACACACTGTCTACAAGATCTTTGTAAGCGTGCAGATGGAGAAGATTTGAGGCGTGGTGCAGATTGACCCGATCTCTTACCCCACCGCTATATTGATGGAGTTCCTTCTGTCACTGGCCTCAGCAGGCCTTCAGGTCGCCACAGTCAAAGGTTATTTGGCGGTTTTGTCTGTGTTTAAGAGATCCCCAGATAAAGGTTCTTTTTTTATGATCCCGGTGATGGCACAATTCCTGAAAGGCCTTATTAATAGGTTTCGACCAACTCCCTTTGTTGTCCCGGATTGGGACCTTAATCGGGTTCTGACTTTTCTAATGGCGGCTTCTTTTGAGCTTATGCGTGCTTGTCCCTTAAGACTTCTTGCTTTGAAAACAGCCTTTTTGGTGGCTATTACATCTGCTAGGCGGATGAGTGAACTGCAGGCCTTATGCTGTAAACCACCCTTCCAGTGCTTTTACGGGAGAAAGTCTTACTCAGGGTAAGGCCAGGCTTCCTCCCCAAGATTGTCTCAGAATTCCACCTGTCGCAATCCATCGACCTTCTGGTCTTCTACCCTCCTCCACACCCTTCTAAGCAGGAGGAGCAGTTACATTGCTATACCTGAAAAGGGCATTGAGTTATTATATTGCAAGGACAGCTGATTGCAGAAGAGGTGACCAGCTCTTCATGGCTTTTTCCTTAGCCCGTAAGGTCCTGTCCATAACTAAGCAAACTTTATCCCACTGGATACTTTTCTGTATAGCAGAAGGCTACCAGTCAGCTGGAAAGGAATTACTGGCAGGCATCAGGACCCATTTGACATAGGGAGTGTCAGCATCAACAACATTACAGAGGGGAGTCCCTGTCTGGGATATTTGTCAGGCTACTTCATACCTTTACTAAGCACTATAGTCTGATTGTTGCTCGTACAGCTGATGCACGTTTTGGCTGGGCAGTGCTGCAAAATTTCTTAGTATAACTTTCTGCCCACCTCCTTCATCTACTGCTTTGAGAGTCTATCAGATGAGCAATCTGCGTGAGAAAGGCAATCCATGGAAGGATAAATGACTTACTTTCTTTAAACATACATCGAAGATAATAATGATGATCTGCAACATGGCATGTCCATGAGAATTGATTTAATCTTTTACACACAATGTAATTCTACCTGATAATGCAATTTATGAGATCATGTAAATGTGCAGATCAATATGTACTAAGTATTTTAATAGCTTCTTTTTTTCTGTTTTGTTTATTGCGTCTACTATTTTTTCTTCTTCTTTCTGTGTTAATTACCTTTCATGTACTTTTAATATATGTATATATCAATTGTGATAAGTTTTTAAAAAAATTGAACTTTTAAAATATGAAATATTGAAAAGTTGATGTTTTTTCTTCAACTATATCAATAAAAAAATAAAAAATATATAAATGATTTCTTATAATGTTCTTTTTTATGGATTCTTCTCCCGCAGATTCCTCATCTCCCCTCCCATCCAGCCCTGCTCAGAAAGTCATTGGTTGGTGCACAGCTTCTTTTTCACGTTGTCATTTGCGATGGTCCTCGGTGTCCGTTTTCGGTCTTTCCTGCCACGTTTTTTTAAAAAAAAAGAAAAAAATATATATTTCTAAGGCTACTTGGTAGTGTCTGTTGCAATTCTTCCTCCTTCGGAGGTCTATAGTTATTTCATTTTTTAAGGGCTCATTAGCCCGTATGTTCTCTCTGTTTTCCTATGCAGCGTGGTGTGCTCAGGGAAAAAAGTGGGAAACTGCGGTATGGGGCGTAGTCATGTGGTATTTATACGATGCCTGACATCACGTCCGGAACCGACGACCAGATGCCTAGCAAGACTGATCGACGGTCGACGGCCGGGTCGAGATGCACTAATATCCCAGTCGAAACTTTTCCGAAGCAGCAGAGCTGAAGGGAATATCTATCAGATGAGGAATCTGTGGGAGAAGAATCCATCGAAAGAACATTATGGTAAGTAATTTCTCCATCTATTTTTAAGAAAATAAGTAAACCACAATAATGTTAATAATGCTGAACATATTAACCTCTGAAGGAGTTACGATTCGGGGATAGAGATCTATGGGTTGCATACAGATCTCAACAATGACTGAATAGTTCATTGAGCTATGTGACCAGCTTTTATACAAGAAAGTGCTGACAGTGATAACCATTCCCTATTTACAATTTGGCACACCATTATCAACTAATGATTAAAGCGCAGAAGAAGAATGCAATGATTATGTATAGTACCAATATACGAAACTGAACATCTGTTCCACTTATTAATGTAGCTCTTTGATATAGTTACTTCTGGTAACATGATAGTTTTGTGCTGCTGTTCAGTAGTATCTGGCTATGTAAACACTGAGAACGCTATGGTACTCTTATTGAAAACAAACTAACTAAATTAAAAGGCATTATCCAGGAGAAAGTACATTTCTTGTGTGATCAGACGATTTAGGCAAAGAAATACCTATTTTTACATTGCCCATCCGAAGATTCCAATCTATCGAGTTTGTGACGAAAATTCACAGGGGGTTTCTGCTTTGCTCCTTTACTTTTGTAATCAGTTATGAAGGCTATGTATCAGTGCATTTGTCAGAAATGATAGCTATTGATCTCAATCATTTTGTCACTAGCCACAAATGCTTTATAAGAGACAGCAGTAATGTACTTAATAAACCTCAAGAACTCCAATGGTATACTAACACATGGTATACAGTTGAATTTCAAAAATTCAAGTGGAAAAAAACAAATCTTATAAAAAAAATGGAAACATACATGGTCATAGAAAGATAAGTCAGACTACAATAATGTTGCAAAAGTATATAAACTATCCCTAATTGAAGCAAAAAAGGATAATGTACGATAAAAGAATATCAAATCAGAATATCAAATGCCGAACATGACACCAAGAAAATATTTAAACATTTTAAAAAACAGGAGAACCTATGCCTGAATGACTTAAAAGGACCAATATAAGACGAAGCATTGCGTGGCTTAATTCCAGCAGCTATGTTAAATACATTAGATGGTATTAAACAGAAGATAATGACCAATGCCCAGATGCTGAATGTGGAAGAGACAACGACAGGAATAAGTCTTCCCAAAAAGGAAACCTCAATTCCCTCTTTCCGATTTAAAACCGCAACAGAGAGCGAGTTCGCTGATCTAATAACAAAACTTAAATCCACAACGTGCAATGCTGATACATGTCCAGCTATGATGATTAAAGTATGCCTTCCTTCTTTGTTAGCCCCTATTACCAAGTTTGTGAATGTATCTTTTAGAGAATCCCATGTGCTTGAGATTTTAAAGAATGCGTGGTTACTCCGTTATTAAAAAAGCCGAAGTTAGATCATTTTATTCCTCTTAACTATCTGCCGATTACAGACACATTTCTTTTAAAGAATTTACACCGAGTTGCGTATGAACAAGTTTCAGCTCATCTGGTTAAAATTAAAATTTTGAATAAATGGCAATCCGGATTCAGACCAGGGTTTGTAACGGAAAGCGCGTTACTAGACCTTAAATCCAGAATTTTTCAGCACACGGATAAAGGTCAGCTAGTTCTTCTCATGTTATTAGACCTATCTGCCATGTTCAATTTAGTTGAACATTCTATAAAGACTGTTCACAGTTGCTGGGTTTTACAAGGAAGCATCAGTTTGGTTCAAGTCATTTTTAGACAATCGATTCATGAGAATTAGCAGCAAAGACTTGGAAGCAACGCCTGTGCACATACATTATGGTGTACCACAAGGGGCTTGCTTATCGCCGTCTTTATATAAAATCTTTACGGCACCACTTTTTTAGTTGCGAGAGGAGAAAAGGGTGGTATTTATGAATTATGCAGATGATATGCAGTGTATGATTACACTATCTGGTAATTATTACAAGGATGTTGAAACGTTAAATTCCATTTATAGGACTATCCAGATCCGGATGGTCAGGAATGGTCTTGCGGTAAACGATGAGAAAACAGAACTTATGATCATTGGAACCAACATAAAATTGCAAAAATTGAGTACAGAATATAAACAGATACAGATTGCTGAGATTAAAATCAAGGTCCATAAGAAAGTTAAGACTTTGAGTGTCTATCTAGATCAAACATTGCGCATGAGATCACATGTTAACAAATTAATATCAACTTCGGCATACCATCTAAAACGCTTGGCTCAAATTCATCCTTTTCTGTCAAAAAAGAATTGTGAGACTATAGCCAGAGCAATCATTAATTCTAAAATAGATTATTTTAGCAGCCTCCTTGTCAGGATCAGCAAAGGAGACTGCTCCAAGCTACAAGTCATCCAAAATAGTGCCATACGAATCATTGATAGGCTGAAAAGAAGAGATCATGTAACTGACAACCGAAATGAATTGCACTGGCTGCCAATAGAGGCTAGAATACAGTTTTGCCTCATAACAATAACACACAAACCGAAATGAATTGCACTGGCTGCCAATAGAGGCTATAATACAGTTTTGCCTAATAACAATCACACACAAATGTCTACTATCAATCAGCCCAACCTACCTGAGTGAAACATTAGAAAGGAAACCTATATGTAAAGCTCTTAGGTGAAATGACAAGAATTTGTTTACTATGCCTAAGACTAAACTAACGTGTCCAGAATGATGCATTCTTCTCAGCAGCTTGCCCTTGAAGTACGGAATGCCATTCCACCGGACCTGCAGGAATTAAGTTATCATGAGAAAATCTGAAGAAAACTCGAGACCTTCTTATTTAGATGAATCCTTTGAACCGTATACTACTCAACTACATCTTATTGATTGATAATGATTGATAGTTTATTTGTATAGCGCCTATACACTATGTGTTGCAAAGCGTTTCAAGGCAGGGGAAGGAGCAGGGTAATAATACAATACCATTCTTACATGCCTTGAGACAACAAGAATGAGTCATTAACTATCGTACTAGGCCTGACGACATTTCATATAGTGCAAGGGATCAGACAGTAGGTGAGGGAAAGGGAGGGGGAGGAAGGAGAAGAACAAACAGTGACTATCGTACTAGGCCTGACAACATTTCTGATATTGCAAGTGCATAGTTTATGGTGAGGGAAGGGGGGAGACGAGAGAAGGTAGGCAAGGGAAACATAACGTAACAATGGGAATTGTCACAGGCACAATAGGATCTTCCCAAATAAAAACAAAAGTCAGGATGGTTTTCTCCAAATTGGGATAGGGCCCCTTTCACCCCAGACGCTATTCTCGTTTCCAGTGTGTCTTCCGAAGGATGCGAGTGCCTGGGCCTTCCCAGCCTGGGATGCAAATGTCCCAGTTCGTACAGTTGGGAAGATGGTTTTGTTAATCCTCTAGGTGTTGTGGGCTTCAGGATTCCCAAACCAGTTGCCAGTAGTGGGGAGTAAGCGGGACTAGACAGAGAAGATTCTCTTTACGTTTATCCAGCCCTTCAAACCCTAATGGCTTCATTGTCAACTCTGTTCCTGCAGTAAGCTCCTTGACAAGTGCTCATTCCTTCTCCTATCATTTGGTTCTGCTTTGAGCTGACTAGGCTTGCCGGATCCTACCTTCTCTGGCTATTTATGTGTTGCTTCTCTCACTTGACCTTAGTCCTTACATTGCCACCTGATGTTCTTGTCTCATGGTACTTCCTGTTTGCTCTAATCTCTCTGCAGGATGTTACCCCTTATCCACCTTCTCTTGGCCTTAACATCACCAGGCTAGTCCCTTTCTCTACAAATTGTGGAGGTCAACCGTTATTAACGGAAGACATAACAAATGCACACTTTTTTGCTTAATGGAATAACAGCCAAACCATATAAATCAACTTAACTTTTCAGTATTTTCAACACAGTATTTTGTGTGTATTTATTCCTTCATGAATGAAATGTATACAGTCCAATTTAAATCAATCACTTTACATCAAAATATACGCATCTGTACCACAGTTTGTAGTATGTATAATTCTCAATGTTAACATATTCAACATATCATTTTCCACGTGAACAAAATACTTCTCAAGTTTCTCATAGATCCCTCTATGTAGGCAATTTTATATTCAAATTGTGCTGATATCCTTTATCTGTTGTTCCAATTAATGCTCATAAGTTGAGCCTCTAGGGTTTTAACCTAGGTCTTCCATTTGTTTGCCCTTGTTCAGGTGGTGAAATCAGTACTTCCCTGTCTTTCTCTAAAAAGTAAATATATATAGAATGCTCAATTAATTTCTTAAAGTAATTATACACATTTTAAGGCTCTTAGCACTGTACTAGCACTGTACTAACCTTGATAGAGTCAACTAAAGTCACGGCATCAGATTGCACGCTTCTGTATTATAGCAACATGTTTCTTCGTGTGTCTGTTTGCACTTTCTATGGCGCTTGGATGTCAGGACCCTCATCCGATATCCCCACTAGCAAGCCCATCGGCCAGGTGGAATCAGGACTTGGGTCTGTAATAAGGCCTGGCATCCACTTCTAAAGCCCTCTTGGGGCCAGTCCTGGTGCCTATGTCACCAGGCTCATACACTGTGAAAGACATGTGTTCAGGGAACTACTTTATTTGAGGCTTTCAGACAACATGGAGGCATCCACATGGCTTGGCTCCTAGGAACCAAGCTATGCGGTATAGTGTTTTGGGTGTGGTGGCCTAGGGACTATTTTTCCGGGACTACTTTGTTGAGGCTATTTAAACCACACCCGAACCAGACAACACGCTTCGCGTTACTTTGCAGTCTGCAACGTTACGCTTACCGTGTCCAGCTACATCCACGAGCCTCGGAGAAACAGAACCTGCAAGGAGACAAAAGGAACATCGTTAGTAGCAGCATCTTACCTGCAATCTCCATCTTTATCCGCTCGCAGCTCCTGTGAACAGCTTCCTTTGGATCTGCACGCCTCCCGGACCGAAAGACCTGAAAGAGGAAGGAAACGACAACATTAAAGAAGGCAGGGAGACATTACAAAACTATGAACTGTTCAAAAGGCTTACCTGGCTGGTCGCCTCTCGGCCGGCATCGCTCTGGAATTCCACACACGCTGGGAGAACATAGCGACCTACGAGAAAAGAAGGAAAACAGGTTAGCAAAGGCAAGACATCGCAGTGCGGCGCATATCGCTTACTTACCGCATCATAGCGCTCATTACGTGCCATCATTTACCGGCGAGGCCCAGCTCAGCCAATTCGCCACGCTGAAGCTCCGAATATCTAAGGGAGAAAAGAGACATTAGTAAACCAAGAAAGGCATGCAGGAATAACAACACAATATGAAAAACAGCAATAAGACCTACCTGAAAGACATCAAACGGGCCGGCGTCAGTGAAGTAACTTGACCGCACACGCCCATGAAAGACAACGCACCCCTGCCAAGAAGGCAGGACGGAGAGCACGCCTAATTCTACAACAAGGCAGAACCTTCTCCGCAGGCCACATCTGGGAACCACTGAGAAGGATACCAGCGACCAAACCGGCTGGGTGGCGTCCCCGTGGATACCAGTTGAGCGTAACAGAACACAAAGCCTACCATAACTAATCCACCTGGGTGCCATGGAGACATCGGAAATTGACCAATTGGCCCAATTGTTAGGGGAACTTCGTGCCAAGGTCCATTCTGCCCGACAAGCGACTAATGCCCTCCGGAGAGACCTAGTAGTGACCAAGGATCGCACTGAGGAGATCAGTAGGCAGTTCTTGCAATCACAGGCAGGACAGACTCCTCTGCCTGGGAGCAATCCAATGATGCACAATCCCACCTTACCATCCACTACCCCCACACCAGTACAGATCACGTTACCTGGAACAGTTCCCCTGGCACCACCAGAAAGGTTCTCAAGGCCACCCACGGAAGTATGCAGCATTCATAAATCAGTGTTGCCTTTGCTTTCTTTGTAGGCCTGGAGCATTTCTAAACGACCAAGCTCGGGAAGCTTTTGTTTCGTCATACCTGAGTGGTAGTGCAGCGGATTGGTCAGTGCCATTGGAGACACATGATGATCCTCTGTTACATGACTTTGGGAGGTTCCAGAGAGAAATGGAAAAACATTTTGCTCACCATACCCAAGAACAAGCAGTAGACAACGAACTCTTATGCCTCCGACATGGGAATCAGTACATTGCTACCTTCAATAGACTGGTTGCCGAAGCTAGGTGGCCGGAAAACAAAAGAACCACGTTATTTCATCGAGGCTTACGAGGCGAATTAAAGGATGTCTTAGCCCAGGTGGTTGATTCCCCCAAGAGACTGTACCGAAATTATAAATTTGGTCGTGCAGCTAGACCACCGATTGCAGGACCGAAAAGCAGACTGGTCCAAAACGGACCCTCGGGGCGTATATGTTCGACCAAGGGACAACACATCTCGTGTGCCAGAAAACGCTGTAGAACCCATGCAGATCGGAGGGATACAACCTCCATTAACAAAACAAGAGCGGGATAAAAGAAGACAACAACAACTATGTTTGTATTGTGGAAAACCAGGACATTTCCTGAAGGATTGCCCAGTAAAACCCCCAAGGAGGATAGTCAGGGCCACAGAAAAGGATGAAGTTAAGGAATCGGAAAACTACCAGGCTCGGCAAACGTAGAGGTCAGTTTGTCGAGTGAGAGGAAAGAGTCACTGACCTCACACTTTGCAATACCAGTGATCTTAATTAACCACCAACGGTCGTCAAGGATGCATGCCGTTGAAGCATACATCGACAGCGGAGCAGTTGGAAATTATATTGATCAAGAGCTGGCAGCAGAGATGGGGCTTCACTTATGTTCCAAGCCGACCATGGACAAGGTAACCACCGTGGATGGGACAGAAATTGCTTCCGGACCGGTAACCTTGCTGTGCCAGGATGGACATCGGGAATCTATTTCGTTCGATCTCATCAAGGCACCTCAGTTCCGGCTAATACTAGGGATGCCATGGTTAGTTGCTCACAACCCTTGGATGGACTGGCGGGCACGGAAATTAACCTTCCCCAGCGACTGCTCCCCTGCCTGCTATTATCAAGAACATAAACCCGACTTCTGTATCTCCATGACTGCCGGAGCGACAGTATCAACCCTGGGAGTAACTAATACCTTACCAAGTGAATACCACGATTCCCAGGTTGTATTCCGAAAGGACCAAGCAAACACATTGCCGCCGCACAGGACCTTTGACTGTCAGATTGACCTTGTTCCTGGTGCACAAATCCCTTGCGGCAGAATCTACGCTCTCACAGAACCTTCATCTCACAGGAAAACCTTCATCTGAAATCCTATTTAGACCAGTACCTTGCAAATGGATTTATCCACCCATCGAAGTCCCTGGCAGCCAGTCCTTTGTTCTTCGTACTGAAAAAAAGAAGGGGTCTTGAGGACCTGTATTGACTACCGCACATTAAACCAGATCACCATGAAGAACCGCTACCCCTTGCCACTTATCCCTGAAATGCTAGACCAAGTCAAAGATGCCCAGATTTATACCAAATTGGACCTTCGCGGAGCGTACCACCTGGTCTGAGTCAGAAGCGGAGATGAGTGGAAAACCACTTTCCGTACCAAATACGGCTTGTATGAATATCAAGTCATGCCCTTCGGGATATGCAACGCTCCCGCAGCGTTTCAATATTTCATGAATGACGTCTTGAGAGAATTAATTGACGTCTGTGCCATAGTGTACATAGACGACATTTTAGTGTACTCGGCCTCGAAACAAGATCATATCAGGCACGTTTGTTCAGTCCTCACCAAGCTCCGCCAACATCGCTTATATGCAAAGCTTGAAAAATGCTTTTTTCAGGTCACCGAAGTAGAGTTTCTTGGTTTTATCCTTACTCCAGGAGGCATCAGAATGGACGTGCACAAGGTAGACGCCATTTTCAAATGGCCCTCACCGACATCTCTGAAAGGGGTACAAAGCATGCTGGGCTTTGCGAACTTCTACCGCCGGTTTATCCCAGACTTCTCTCAGGTTGTGCACTCGATCACAGTACTGTTACGAAAAAACAATAAAAGGTTTGCTTGGACCGAAGAAGCAGAAATAGCTTTTCAGGAACTTAAACAAAGGTTTACCTCTGCTCCAATCCTGCGACATCCTCGTCCAGACCTCCCTTATGTCGTGGAAACTGATGCTTCCAGTATGGCAATGGGGGCTGTCCTTTCACAGAGAGACCCAGAAACCGGCCAGCTACATCCTGTGGCCTTCTGGTCGAAAAAGTTCTCACCTCCAGTGATTAATTACGCGATCACTGACAAAGAACTCCTGGCTATCTAATCCGCCTTTAAAGCCTGGCGGCACTACCTTTTGGGGGCCGGACACACCATTACATTTATAACGGACCACAGAAACCTGCAATATCTTAAAACAGCCAAAGCCCAGTCCTCGCGCCAATTATGGTGGGACCTTTTCTGCGCCGAATATGATTATGTAATCACGTTTCGACCAGGGGTCAGGAATGGAAAGGCTGATGCATTATCTCGTATGGGCATTGATGAAATGATATATACAACTCCAGACCCAGTACCCATTATACCTGAAGACAAACCCTTGGGTATCACGACAGCCTTAACACAAGCAGAACTACGAAATTAAATTCAGCGGACAATGAACCCTGATGCGTGCCTTGCATGACAAACTCAAGGAGAACAATATTCCATCAAAGACCACTTACCCTTTTTTAGGGATCGTCTATATGTACCCAAGAAGGAATTACAACAACGTATTATTTCAGGTTATCATGATTCACTGATCGAAGGGCACCCTGGGATTGCCAAAGCCCTAGCTAAGGTGAAACAGAACTTTTGGTAACCTACCTGGCGTAAGGGCATCATCCAGTATATTCAGTCCTGCGGTGTCTGTGCACAAAATAAATCGCAAAAACAAAAACCATCTGGTCTCCTGCAACCATTGGACATTCCTCCCGCTCTATGGCACACTCTTTCCCTTGACTTTATCACTGACCTACCTGCCAGTCAGGGGTTTAACACCATTCTTGTAGTTGTGGACTTATTCTCAAAGATGGCACACTTTATTCCTCTCAAAGGCCTCCCAGACGCATCCACTTTAGCAAAAGTTTTCCTGGAGGACACTGTTAAGCTACATGGCTTCCGATCAGTTCTGGTCTCTGATCGAGGCAGCCAGTTTGTATCCAACTTATGGTGAACGTGTTGTGCAATGGTGCAGATTGACGTCCGGTTATCTACCAGTCACCATCCCCAAACGGACGGCCAAACCGAGAGGACCAATCAGACTCTCGAGCAATATTTACGGTGCATGCTGCACCACGGACAAAGGAATTGGACTGACTTACTATGGATAGCCGAGTATGCATATAACAATTCCTTACATTCAAGCACGGGACAAACGCCCTTCTATACCCTTTATGGCAGACACCCACGTACCTCTGAACTAGACCTTCCAGTCAGCTTGGAAATGCCAGCAGCGAAGACTCTTCACACCACGATCATGCAGGCTTTCAAAAAAGGCGAAGGAACATCTCATTCATGCCAATGAAAAACAAAAGAAATTTGCTGACTAACACCGAAAGACAGCCCCTGACTATCAAGTAGGAGACAAGGGGCCTCATTACGAGTCACCCGGTATGGAAATAACGGTGGCGGTAAACCCGCTACCACCGTTGTTTCCATACTGGGTGATCACGAGTCCTGCAGGCGGAGGTGTCATTCCCGCCGAGATGGTGCCGGTGTTTCCACTTCCCCATTCCCATTGAGTCCTACAGGACTCAATGGGAATTTACCGAATTCCTCCTACGGAATTCCTGGGTCACCGGTGTCGTAATGCCATGGTAATTTCGGGAATCACGGAGGCGGAATGGTAATACGAGTCCGGCGGTAACCTGCCGGAATTTCAGGCATGGTTACCGCCGGACTCGTAATGAGGCCCGAGGTTTGGTTGGCCGCTAGATTTGTACCCGTCAAGGGAACCCAGACCTTTCATCCTCGATACTTAGGATCTTATACCATCAAGGCAATTATCAACCCAGCAGCCGTCAAACTGGATTTATCACCTAATCCACAAATCCATCCGGCATTTCATGTGTCCCTCCTAAAACCAATGCAACCCGGTTCACGGATTGGGACACCACCAAAACCCATGCTTATTGACGGAGAACCAGAATTCGAAGTCGGCGGTATCCTGGATTCTAAATACTATATGTCCAAGTTATATTATCTCGTTGATTGGAAGGGATTTGGACCCCAAGATAGATCCTGGGAGCCCAGTGAGAACATTCATGCACCATGTCTGATGAAGTTTCATCAGAACTTCCCAACTAAACCTGGGCCAGACAGAAGGAACACCGGGGGGGGGCCGCGAGTGCTGTCACGACCCTCATCCCAGATCCCCACTGGCAAGCCCATCGGTCAGGTGGAATCAGGACTCGGGTCTCTAATAAGGCCTGGCATTCACTTCTAAAGCCCTCTTGGGGCCAGTCCAGGCGCCTATGGCACCAGGCGCATACACTGTGAAAGACGTGTTCAGGGAACTACTTTAGTTGAGGCTTTCAGCCAACATGGAGGCATCCACATGGCTTGGCTCCTAGGAACCAAGCTATGCGGTATATTGTTTTGGGTTTGGTGGCCTAGGGACTATTTTACTGGGACTACTTTGTTGAGGCTATTTAAACCACGCCTGAACCAGACATGCACCTGAGGTTTGTAATTTGGTGAGGGTGTATTTGGTTGTAATCCCTGAGTGCACCTGAGAGCTGGAGTAAGCCTATAACTGAGCTAGCTGCCCTCATGGTTTTTAATCTTACGCCCCTCTCTTTTTGTGACTTCCGTTAAACAAAGAAAAAAAAAGAAAAAAAAGACCCTGCAGCACCATCGCCGACCCATATAAGTTGGTGGGTACTGACACTGCAGGGATCGAGGGAAGTCGGCGGCACACTTCTGTGTGTGCTGCAGTTAAGGTAAGTGGCCGGGGGGGCGCTGTAAGGGGATGCGGGCCACAGTGATATATCTGATCACTGCACCGTGCCATAATGGTCCACATTTTCATCGGCGCAATTGCGGGCGGCGCAGTGATCACAGCACCTAGCTCCCCATGCACTGGAACTCCCTACCTCACTCAATTCATTCTATTCCTACTTTCTCCTTATTTCGCACCTCGCTTAAATCTCTCCTTCTTCACCCCCACCTTGAAACTCCCGCCCCTTCCTGCTCCCCCTCCTTTCTTTCTCCTTCCCTTGATTCCCTCCCTCCACTCCCTACCACCCCTCCTCACCCTATACCCCCTCTCCTCCCCTCCTCTCCTCTCCCTCACATTCCCACTGCTTTCTCTCCCTATTCCCTCCAGTTTAATTGCTCTTCTTACCGGTTTATTAATTGATTGATTCACACTGTAATTTGCTTCTACCGTTATATTGTTATGTTCTTTGTATCAAGTTGTTCAATGTGCAGCGCTTTGGCGTTAAACGCTATATAAACTAACAAATACAAATACATAGATTCATTAGAAACAGACTCAATAACTTCAAATCAGCCTTTCCCGCAGCTCTCTGTGCTTTTTCAAGGCTTATGCATTTCTTGTGCTTACAAATTCATCCATAGGTAACTTGATATGGGTCAAGTTGTAAAAACCTGGGATAGCTGTCCTTTAAGTTGTAAGCGACTTCAATTCAACACTACAGCTAAGTCAATGCCTAGTCTGGGATGCTGATGGAAGCCCTTATTGATGTATTTTTATGTCCAGTTCGTGTACTCTGGATGACAACCCTTATATAATACCCCTCTCTCAGAATCCCCCTGACCCCGCCGAGCCAAGAAGCAGGTTTGTTTTGCAAATTTAAAAGGTTTATTTGAAAATTAAACAATATATATCTATCACAATTTGATAGTAAATTAATATTTGATATCACACTTGAGAATATGATGTTGATCAACAATGGATAATGTTATAGTGGTACACTCTTTTTAATGGCTTAGAAGTTGATATAGAGAGGATAAAGTAGCTGAGAATGCTTTTATGGCTTCAAGGACAATGCAATGATGAATGAAAATGCAGTACAGAAAATAAACTTGATATGATTCCAACCAAAACAATGCAATCACTTTTCCCCTTGTTAGCAATTCACCCCCCCCCCCTTATGCAATGTAAAGAGATGGAAGAAAAGCGCACAGTTCTCAGGAATGCAATCAAATATAATTCAGTTCCCCCCTAGCAAGCTTAGAGGAAAACAGGTAGGAGTTTTTAAACACAGGCAAGATACTTTGATGTGGTTGCAATTAAGTGAAAAATATGCTAAAAAGGCTTTTAATTCCCTGTAGGGGGTTCAGGGTGGGTGACAGCTACTTTGTATTAGTTCAGGATCACTTTAGCAATGCTCTATGAATGATTGTCAGGTTGCAAACGAATTTTAGCAAAGGAAAGCAAGGACAAATATTTTTACACGTGGCTGAAATTAAGCAAAATGTCAAATCGCGGCAAATTTAGTCGCGTCTGTCAAGCGCAATTACGGAGACACTGCAGGTCGGTTTTAGGTTCGTTGGAAAGCTTAGAATCTTAGCTTTAAGATGACAGTTAAAACCCACTCCTAGCACAAACGGTTCCGGAGATACGGCCGATTTAGTAAAGGTAGTTTTTCGGATTTTAAATTTTAAAGCTCAGAATGACAGATGACAGTTTTCAGGTTTAAGGATGACAGAATGACACGATTCTAGGAGGCAGTTCTAATAGGCTAAAATAGTTTGGATTAGATTATTTTAAACTAAGAGATTGGTTTTGGCACAGTGCTAGCTGGGTACTCACACTAGATTTTGGACAGGAATGCGACTTCGTCACGGATCGGGTCAGGATTGGACTCCGGTTCCCTCGCCACGGACGGTCTCTGCCTGGTTCTACTCACTGGATCTGGGTCAGCTCTGCTAGCGGCACTGCACATAGCGATCTGGTCTGGGTCTGGTCTCTCTGGATAATTCTGCCTTCTGGGTCTCTGGTTCTTGCAGAAGTTCTTGGCAAAAATTCAAACAGCTCGCCCGGCTGTTGAATAGTTTGGTTGGTTTTGAGGCCTGCTGAAGAGAACTCAGCTTGTGGGTTAGGCCTTTGCTTTGAGTTCTGGAGTCAGAGTTCTAGGTTCTGGTCTCTGTCTTGCTGGAGTTAGTCTAGGTCTATGGAGTTCTGGATGTGAATTCGTCCGTCAGCGTGCTGCGCAGAAAATGGGAATTGAGTGTCTCTACCTGTCCCAGCAGTCTCTTTTTATGTTTTTAGAAAGTGGGTGGGTCGGCTAATTCTGCATGCCCAACCCTCTCAACTTATCATTGGCCAGTTCCTCCTCTCTTCCTTGATTGGGGAGCTGGGTTGTGTGTCATCTTTATGGCTTACAGAAAGACACTCCCCTTGTCAATGTGCACACAAATCTATTTCTAATCCAAATACATATTTCCCAGATACACAATTTGTTGAAATTACATGTACATATTACAGATTCCTTATGGTCCATGCTTGTCCGACTCTGATCTTCCTGGGGGCTTGCATTAAAAAATGACAACTTAATTTCGTTTTTAATTGGTTTACC
Organism: Ambystoma mexicanum; assembly: GCF_040938575.1. Taxonomy (NCBI): domain Eukaryota; kingdom Metazoa; phylum Chordata; class Amphibia; order Caudata; family Ambystomatidae; genus Ambystoma; species Ambystoma mexicanum. The sequence continues at coordinate 413,260,109 of NC_090927.1, forward strand.
AATGTTAAATCTGTATCAAAAATCACACCATTGTACACCCTCCTTCTACACACATTCCAGTAATTTACTAGGTTTCTAGCATAAACCCGGTGTCTGTAATATCAATAAATAGCGGGGTTTCGCCTCAGAACATGGTACAAAGTTGAATCAAGTCTTGAATTGTGGGTACATTTCTTGGATTAAGGTTCTCCAAATTGCACATTTTTGTGAGCTTAATACAATATTTTAGAATCATTTAACTTAAACATATATTTGCTGCAATAGGAATCCACACTCAAGTCTGGTCCGCCCCTCAAAGCTGGGAGGGTCAGCTCAGATGTCCCTGCTCCCAGGCAGAGCTCTGTTTACAGTCCACATCCAAAATTAACATACTCCATTCAAGGGAAAGAGTCTATTGTGTGGTGTGCGGCAGGCTGAAGGGAAAACCCCTCCTTCCCAATCACCAGGGTCATGTGATATCCTGGGCTGTTGTGTGGGTCTCCGGGGTGAGAAGGTTTCCCAGCCTATTGGCCTGTTAATTGAATCAGATTGTCTCTGGGAACAGCAGGTGGTTAAGAATTTTAATTAACCAACAGGCTTTGAAGTCCCAGTTAGGCTGGATCCTCTTGCACTCCTGAGATACAGTACTACTGTCAGAGTTTAGACCGCTAGCGCCGGTTTGTGGACAAAGCTGGTACTGCACCCATTTTTGGGATCTGTCTTGAATTAATGCATTTCAATAGAGTAGTCTTTTGCTTGATAGTATAGGATCCTTGCTTAACATTGTTTTGATGGCATCCTGACATTAGAGTGGTGATGTGGAACCCCCCAGAAGAAGGTTGTATCTTTAGAGTGGTCTTGTGCCCATGATTTTAGCAACTTTTTGACATCAATAAAAACGGATTTTGACAGAACCACCTTTCTTTGCACTGGTGGGTGGCAGATTAGGTGACCATTTTGGTGTGCGCAAACTGCGCAGTTCTCCTGGATTCTGACGTGAATGTGGGCGGCGACAGCTCATCCCCATATCTACCCAGTCTTTTGATTTAGTTTGTTTTGGGATAGAATAATGGGCGGCGACAGCTCATCCCCACATCTACCCAGTCTATTGATTCAACATGGGTCAAAACCCTTCAGAAGGTAAATGTTAGAAGAAAATCACAGTTTCACTTACTTTCGAATATGGAATTCAGATTTGGGTGCAGACCTTCCCTGCACTCACTCTTCAGTCCTAATTTTGATTAGCTTATCTTGTTCCAGTGGGCTCAAGATACATCCGTGTTTGGCAAAGCTGTTAAGGGGGAACCTATTGCAATGAAATGTAAATTAAAGTGATAAAGGCAACAGACTCGGAGCTCAAATCAGTCTAATAGAAAATGCTCCAACATCGCTCGAGGTGATTAATAGGAGCCTTTTAATGACAAAAACAAAGTTCAAAAATACAAGACGAGTGCACAAGTCCAGACTTGTATAACTGGTCATATGGTTTTAAAAATTTGCTTATTGTGTTCTCTGGGATGCAGCTTTTTAGGGAAGCTTATTTTTATACCGTCAGTCAAAGCCAAATATAGTCTCATCGTACTGAGAGGGAGGCCCACTATCGGCCCAGTTCCTGGAATATCTGGATATGCCCCCAACTACGGTGACTGTGTCCCTGAACCATAGCAACCAGCAGTTCTGCACATACCCTCACAATTGACTGTTGAGGGTGTCTAGGTACAATGGCAGTCTTTGGATCTGAACCCCCTGTTAAACTTCATACATGAGCTTTAGGGATGGTCTGAAAATCTTCTATCCTTGGAGACACCCACCATCAGAAATGGAAATGACTGTGGGGGTCAGTGGGCAGCATATTTGATGTAATTCATTGATGTGCAATGTACTTGGGGGGTAGCAACTACACACACACTGTGGACCCAAATTGATGTAATTCCTTCAATGAGGAGCTCTCTGGAGTCATTATTTTTTTTTTTTTATTTTGACACCTTTTTTGTTCTGGAGAGCCATTTTCAATGTAGCTTTTACTGTGGCTTAACAGCTATCCACTCCTTATCCAAGGATTCCTAGGTAAGAAATGCAAAATAAGAGGACAAACAATTGGTTTATTACTGTAAGTGCACAGCATTATTTTTAGCTGTTGCTGAACTTGGAGCAAAAGCCACCAGTGGCTTCCATCCAGTCCTCTTCCATCCAGCGCACAGGGCTTTTCTCTTGAGGGGAAAAAAGGTGGGGAACTGAGCATTACTGGTGAGTAATTTCTCATTCAGAATGTTCTGATTTAGGTGGTGTGCTTGCTCTCCTCCCCTCCCTACTACACATCACAGTACTGCTTTTGGAGTAGATGAGGGATCCATAGCGGAAGGAATCCATTAGAGGTACACATTTCTTACCTCTCAGTAATGTTTGTTCTGATGGATGTTCCTCCCGTGGATTTCTCCTCGCCCTCCCAACCTGCCCCACTTGATAGATAGTAGTACACCTTGGTTCTACCATACCTCATCAGCAGCTTGCTGGGGAATAAGGGTGGAACTAAGGCTAGGGGGTGCAGCGTCTCAATATATACATCATGTCTGGTGTATAGGCATCAGGCAGACCCGATGCAGAACTACGCTGCAGCCCCCTGGCGGCGGAAGAAATTTCGGAAGAGCAGCTGTGCTGGGGAGATAGTTAACATATATGAGGAATCCATAGGAGGAGCAACCTTCAGAAAGAACATTCTCAGAAAGTTAATGAATTTGTTCTACAATCAGAAGGGTCTTGGAGCTTCAGGCTCTCTCAATATCTTCACTTTTTTGGAATTCTATGTGGGTAAAATTCCATCTGCAGCAATAGATTCACTTGAGTCTTTTGCCCCCATCAAAGGCAGAGGGGAATGTTATTGTTTGAATCCCAGAAGGGCATTCAGATTTTCACTTTCCAGATCCCACGACCACTATTTTGATTATCAACTTTGTGGGTTTTGCTGGACCTATGAAAGGCAGAGCAATCACAAAGAAAACCATCTCAAGGTGGATTGTTCTTTGCTTCAATACTTGTTACGAACTAGCACAGAAAGAGGTCCCTGAAGGTCTTCATGCTCACGTGACAAGCGCTTTTGAGTGACCCAAATCTGGACATTTGTCAGTTATCTACTTGGACATTTTACACAATTTAGTGCCCATCATTTAGTCTCCCTGGCTGGTGAGGATGCGAGAGTTGGTAAGCCGGTCTTACAAAATGTCCTCCTCCATCTACATTTTCATACTTATTCAGAATCCGTTGCGTTAGTGGTCTGGCTTGGGGAATCATCCATGAGGTGAGGAATCTATGGGGGCAGTTTATCCATTGGAAGAACCCATTATTTACCTGCAATAATGTTCTTTCTGATGTATACAATTATTCCTCCTACAGATTTCTCATTGCCCTCCCATCTCCCTTATTAATACAGACATCTGCTTGGAATTATTGCAATTACCTTAAAACCATGTATTAGGAAGGACAGTTTGACCTTTTTATGCAGCTGCCTGGGGTCAAAAGGTGGTCCTGAGGAAAATGGTGTCACCGGATTCGGGCATATGAATGTGTGATTGGACTTCTGGCCCAAAACTGTGCGTAGGAGTCATGCTGAATGCCACTGCAAAGTCTCATGGCACCATCGCGGGCAAGATTACAGAAACATTTCACCGGTGCAAGTGCAAAGTTGCACATTATTCGCACAGGGGCCATATTAGAACATCTTTGCACCATGACAAGTGCAATTTTGTATTGCATTAGCACAAGGGCAAAGTGTTAATGCAATGAAAAAAAAAATGTTGATTGCATTTTTGCACTAGGGCAAAGTTTGCTATAGTGCTAATAAGGAGAGTTAGCAGAACTATGCAAGCTTTGCCCTGGTCTAAAAATGCTTTAAAAGTATGTTTTTCTAATCAAATCCTTCCTCCAAAGGATTCCTTATCTATGATATCTACCTTCCAAAGCCAGCTGCTCTTTTGAAACTTTTCTGTTGTCAGGGGGCACAGCACCATCCACATCCGCGCCCCATGACGCCTTTACGCAATCCGCACCAAACATGACATCGTGACCAGTATATATAGAGGTGATGCGACCCATGACCTTAGTTAATTTTCTCTCTGCTCTCTGCTCACTACTAGGGACACCGCTCTCGGCTTTATTCATTACCGAATTTGTTGCTACATCTCTCGAATATGTCACAGTGCCAAATCCAACCAGGTCTTCGGGGTTGAAACCCTGTGGGGATTGTGGGCATTAGATGTCCGTGTTGGGCCCGCACCGCATATGCCTTTACTCACAGGACTGCGCATTGTGATAATCAATGCACCCAAAGGTGCTTCAAGAATGTTAAGCAAAACCCATCACAGTGCTCCACAAGGAAGAAAGTGGTAAACTGGCCCGTTCGAAGTTGCTGGGTGTGGACCACGGCACAGAGGAATGGTCACCTGTCCGAAAGGACAAAAAGTAGTAGTAGTAGAGCAAGAGGTTGAGATCACCCAGCTGTTCTTTGCGGCATCGCTCTTCTTTTTCTTTGAAGAAGAGGAGCCACTACTCCAAGAAGGGCCATGAGGAAGAGGCCACACGTGTACCTTTTCCTACCCAATGCCCTACTCCAGAGGAATGGGAGGCATTTCTAAAAATTTTGCTGGACATTTTTGCAAAGGTGCCGGAGGCTTCTGTCCCGGACACTAGCGGTAACAGCATCAGCGCTGCCTGCTTCAGCCAAGCCGATGGATCCAACCACACTTGGTAGATGGACATTTATGATGAGGAAGGGTATCCTTTGAGAGACTTCCCAGAGGAGTTTTATGGAAAACAGGATGACTTAGTGGACCTGAAAGCCGACTTGCAGGAGGCAAATGGCCTGGACACCTTGCAAGGGGTTGACATGAGCCCTGCTTCCACCTCTGGCAAACCACAGGCCGCTTTCCAGTGCTTGATGCCGGAGTTGATCAGCACCTTGAAGCTTTTGGACCCTTCACATCCTAAGGTGTGCAATATGACCTGACTGACATCTTGGACAAGGGTACTAAAAGGATACTTTGCTGCATTTCAATCAAGCAGTAGAAGGGCCATTGATTGAACTGTGACCCAAGCCGGCATCAGTTCTCACCATGGACCGTGACCTGGATAAGAAGCATAGGTCGGCCCCTTTGGATCCCTTGTATCTTTCTGCCATGCTTCTCCGGAGAGTTTGGTGGACAGGCCACTACAGCGAACCATAAGACCACCTAATTTTCATCTTTCCCCCCTGAAAGAGATAGAGGAGGTTGAGTGCATGGGCAGGAAGATTGTTCAGCTCTTCGAGCCTGGGCCTCCGATGCGTCAACGCTTCCCATGCCCTGGCCTTTTCTTTTGGCCTGCAGAGCTGGATGAGGATATCTATCGGATGAGGAATCTGCAGGAGAGGAATCCATAGAAAGAACATTACGGTAAGTAATTTCTCCATCCTTCGTAAAGTTAATTCCCAATATAAGTAATATGTCCTTAATTAACCCTGTAAGTGCCCTATGGGTTTGGATGTTTCTTAATGAAGTGGGAGGTTGTTGGTCTTTGGATGTATGTATGTTCTATGTCTAACCCAGAATGTCCTGTAAGCCAAGAATCTGGACCAATACTCATTTGGGAATGTTACCAACCTGGTTGCTCATCTCTCAGCAGCCATTGCTGAAGTAACTGAGGTGTTAGCCCCTGAAAAAAATAAAGTCATTAAACCTCAGACGTTAAAAAGACTTGGTTAAATGAGACGAATGAATCCAGTTAGAAAAAAGAAAATGTGAAAAAGAATGGCGCAAAAGCTACACTCCTGAAGCCCTCTCCAAATATAAAACTGTGGCAAACAACCACAAAAATGTGATCATTGAGGAAACATCCAAATACTTTAACACAAGAATCTGTAACGCCAAATCAAGATCTTGTGAACTATTCAAAGTGCTGAAAAAACTGGAAGGGGAAAGTACCGCCACCCATAACATCAAACAAGACTCTGCTTGCTGGCAAATGATCCTAGAGACATTTTCCAACAAGATTCTTGACCATAAAAACACCATCCAAATGAAACAATGCCTCTCCCTGCAAAACTTGGCAGCACCAGATACCCCTCTTACTGGCCCATCGACACTTGAGTTCAATCCTAAACTGTGCTCAGAGTCAGAAATCCTCAGGATAGTGAACAATCTTAAACCCGCTTCCTACATGGGTGATATCTGTCCAGCCAGTATTCTCATAGAATCCATGTCCTTTCTAATTCCATGGTTTACTAGGATGGTTAATCTTTCATCCCCCATTTTGAAAAAGAGCTCACTCGACCCCTCCTTAGCGAAGAACTACTGGCCCATTACGAATGTCCCTTTCTTGTTGAAGATTCTGGCCAAAGTAGCCCAGATCCAGTTTCAGGACTTCTTGGAGCAAAATAACATTCTGGGCATGCATCATTCTGGTTTTCGGGCACAACACAGGACTGAGACAGCTTTTTTTTAAATTTTATTTTTTATTTGTAAATGGTTTTATCAAAGCTTTACAAAAGTTATTTACCCTTTAAAAAAACAATTATTGATTGTCAAAGAACAAAGAAAAACAACGAAAAGATAAGACCCAAAGTACAGGCAAGATATATGCAAATTAACTAGAATATGCAAACAGAGGACACAAAAAAGTAAAATAACGGAAGTAGTAAGCACCCAGATCCCCTGCATAGTCTCAGCATGTTTGCATAATAAAATCATAAAATCATTAGCTAAGCTAAGAGACAGCTCTTTTAGATTTAAAAAATACTCTGGCTAGTATTGTGGACAACGGCCAGCCAGCTCTACTGCTGCCTGTAGACCTTTCAGTGGCCTTTGACCTTGTCGACCATTCCATTCTTGCCGACAGGTTGAAGGGTATGGTGGGTTGTTCTCAAAGGGCATTGGACTGGATGGCATCATTTCTCAGCCCTCGGGGTTCATGAGTGGCAGTGGGGGATGCTCAATACTGTCCCGATACTATTAACGCCAGAGTTCCACAGAGCTCCTGCATCTGTCCCTCACTATTCAACGTCTACATAAGACCATTTTTGGACCTGCTGGCCACCTCGGTGTCCACTACAACAACTATGCTTATGACACCCAGTTGGTCTTTGAATTATCAGTGAACTACACATGGTACTCTGAAGCCCTCAATGTAGTGTACTCATCAATTCAATATTGGATGATTTCCAACTCACTCGCTCTTAACGACAGCAAGTCAGAGCTCCTCATTGTGGCGACTGGCCCACGACTGGACAAATTCAACGCTTCCTAAAAAACCTTTAATATCCCTTATAGTCAGATTCTGGTATCTACCAGCGTCAAAACACTTGGTATATACCTGGACGCTGAGTTGAACATGAAAGCCCATGTTTCCCACACTCGAGCATCATGTGGGTACGTGGTCAAACTTCTGAACGTAATCAGGCCTTACATCTCCATTGAAAATAGATTCACACTTGCCTCAGCATTGGTGAATTTGAGGCTCGATTACTGCAATAGCCTCTTGTCTAGGACTACTAAGTTTAACATACAGTCCCTTCAGCTCGTCCCGAACAGCGCAGTTTGTGCTGTTTTCGGCTTACACAAACAGGATCATATTTCTGACTCCAGAAAGGTGCTGCACTGGCTACCCGTTGCGCATAGGATCTCACATAAGATTCTATCGTTGCCTTATTAATGCTGGTCCTCCATTGTCCCCCCCACCCCGCCCCGCCTTTAGCTGATAAAACAGCTGCTCCCTGACCATCCTGCACGCTCCCTTCGCTCCAGTGATTACCATAAATTCAAGCAGCCCAATCGGAACCATCAACTCCTTGACAAGCTTTAAGAAAGAAGTTAAAATGCACCTGCTGTGTCAAATAATTGGCTAACTCTTTGACATCCCTCCTGCTCTTGAATGTATGTTTCTCGTTTTTGTCATCTTTCCTTGTTTCCTTTGCCCCCTGAGGCCTATGGACATGGTGGCTCTACACTCAGCAAATCACACAAATTGCTGTGTATCAATGATGGAAATCAACCCCTGGAATATAATCAAGTCGTTTTTCTTATAATGTTGCAATTAAAGTATAAAAGGTGCACACCTTTTGAACATAAAAAAACAATTTAAATATTACCAATCGTAATAGGCGGTTTCACAGCCACCTGATTAGATGTGCAAGTTGGCTCGTGGTTATGTGTCTCGCCTCGGTTATAGCTGCCTGAGTTTGACTATGCACTGTAAAAGACCTCATGCAGACGGAGATCATCCCATCGACCAGTCCTACCACTGCATTAACGGAGAATCAGCTCCACTAGAACATAGCCGCCGCGGCCTCCTCTCTGCCGGCAAGGATGCTCAAGAAGGAAGTCCCGCCTCCACAGTCGGAGGATAGGCTGGGGAATCCCTTATTTAGTTTTGCCCTGGGGAGCCGGCAGTCAAAGCTGGCCCCCTTGAAGAGCAACCTTTAAGGGCACATACTTCTTCCCCTCTCTGAGCCTGTCACAGCCAGGAAGGCCCCAATACTCTGCTTTCCAAAGTGCGCACCTAGCACCAACACCGACTACTATGTAAAACGATTTTATGCTTCACGGACATACTTTGCAGTACCTGTTTTACTAAGCCTCATCATGTAACCATTAATGCTTTTAATACTCTTGTGACACTTATTTCGCCGTGTGCACCATTGATACAGCCCCAGAATGACTGTGTGCTGCCTTGTCTAGCAGGTGCCTCCCACCTCTGCTCCCATTTTTTGCCTGCTATTACCACCGTGAACTAACCTGGACCTAGCAGACGGGGCATGACTCAATTGACTTACTGTCTCCATACAGTCGCTAAGCACACTGTTCTTCACCTTATGCTATGCCTGAATTTCTGCTCTTAACCACAATACATTTACCTGGTTAGCATTACATTTCCCTTTGCCTGCTGGTTCTTTACAATACCACAGTACCCTACCTGGACCAATTCACACTACTCGTCCAACCTTTGTCCTTATGCGTATCTGTATATTTGATGTAGCCCCCCGTACTGTGAGATGTGGCTTTTCCAGACTGTCACCTACTCTATTTTGTCCTTATGCGGATCTGTATATCTGATGTAGCCCCCCTCCCCCGTACCATGAGACGTGGCGTTTCCAGACTGCATCTACTCTATTTTGTCATTTATGCTTTTTAAGATCAACCACATGTTTAAACCCAATGCATCGTCTCACGCTGATAGAATCGAACTTTGCAGTTACTATAACTAGCACCCAGATGCCTGAGGGTTTTGTGTGCTGCTATAATTGCAAAAATAAATAAAATAAATAAATGTAATGCTGTCCAAAAACACTCAACCAATTGAAAGGTGCAAATGGATTTTTCCGCCTCTGCTGAGACATTCTTTGCCGGATCTGGGAAAATCTGGCGCCATGCCACCACTGGAGTGTACAGGAACATAGACATGCGTTTACATGCAGATAAGGCACTTAAAGTCTTTCCCCCACCTTTATCCACTGTTTTGTGGGCTCCGTTCCCTTTCCTGAACCTCTTCCTTCTTCTCCTCTGTGCACCTTAAAGTCAATCATTTGTTTGACGGCTCTGTAGAAAGGGTTGATACCAGCCTCGATTTGGTTTGAAATGATCGTATTTTTATTAGAGCTGTGTCCAATTCTCTGGTTGACAGATATGAAATCTGGATTTGGTGTTTCCGTGGGAAGACAGCCTGAGTTTGAAGACTGTCATGAATGGACTTCCTGCCAGGTTCTGAATACATTTAAATTCTGCAATGGCCCTTTGAGCCGATTTGCATCTCTATTGTCATATAACAACTGACTATTAGGCAGCAATTCATGGGAAATGGCTAATGGGGGAAAGTGATCTCTTCCTGTGCAAAATTCCAACACTTCATGTGCTAATGTTGGGTCTTTAATTGTGATGGGCCACAAGGCCAAGTCCAAACAAGGGGTCTCACCGGCTATTTGGTTTATTTGTGTGAGAAAATATCAACTCTATACATGTAGAAATTTACAAAGCTGCTTGCTTGTTTGAAAGCACACAAAAACATGCTTTTTTTGTTGTAATTTATTTAGACCTATGCAAAAAAAAATGCTAGGTGCCTGTTTCAATTAATGTTTCAATTAATGAACAGTGAATTAATACAACCCAACTGTAGGGAAGGCATGGTATCACAAGTATGACACTGACACAATGGTTACAATTTGTAAAACCTTTATTGAAAAGGTTAGGGTTGGAGAAACTACTATTCTGCCCTAACAAAACCTAATGCTTGCCCAATCCCTTGTCTTGTTCAAAAAGGTGTAAATGTATGCAAAGGAAACATTTGTGTTAAACAGAATAACAGTAGTTGAGCCAGCTCTCCTCCTCATGTTAAACCTCACGGAGTAAGGCTGTCCTCGTAGGCAGGATGGCACGATCTGGCTTTGTTTCATACCCTCTTAAGTAGTTCCAAACCATGGCTTGAGGCCCGCCTGGCCTTCCAGCTTAAAGTCTCTTTCTTGACTTACAAAATGTATTCCAACATAAAGTTCACAAAAGTCCCCCTCTGCCAGGTTCAGATCTCACAGCACACAGTTCACGTAGGTCCCCCTCTGTCTGGGTCAGAACTTGCAGCACACAGTTCATGTAGATCCTTTTCGGTCGGGCTCAGACCTCTCACGTCACAGCAAGACACTAATTTGCCAGGGGGCTCTCTTTCCCTAACTTATTGTACTTCGGGTCTCCCTCAATTGGGCTTGGACTCCTTTCGGATGTCAAAGACTTTCAAATGTGTGTGGTTCTTTTACCAGACCGCCGCAGGACCACTTCGACTAAAAGTTAATGTTTTCTATCACTTATCGCTTTTGCTGTCTGGTTGCTTTATAACTTCAAACAATATATCTTTCACAGAGACTTTTGAATGGGCTACTTCCTTTTGCTGGACCACTCTGTTAATTATTATCGCTGATCTCAGAGCTGGTTTTTACTTAAAGGTTCATTCACCAGTCTTCCTTTCCTTGCGTCTCATCCACATGCGCGCAGCCTTCACTTGTGATATGTTTCTACTTCATTTGGTTTAACACACCGGTCTCTCGGGTCGCTTGCCAATTCATCGGCTGTGTGATTCTTTCTTGTTTTGCTATTTTCAATTCACGAGTCAAGCTTAGTACCACAGGCTTGGCCTTGCCTGCACAATTCTGCCATTCACCCGGGAGGGTCGCTGGCGTCCTTGGAACACAATGCATACTTCACTTGTGGGGTGTGGCCTTTTCCACGTGTCTTTTGCAGTTTATCGGAGGCAACGACCTCCAGTAGGGAACGCTTGGTGTTTTCGGCCCGCTGCTCTCTTCCCTTGGTCCGTTGCTCTGCTCCAGTAGGTGTGCCCTCGTCCCACAAGTACTGCTCGTATTTCGTGTTCCGCCTTGCTCAGTGTGTGTTTTTAGGATGTGTCCTTTTATTCGTGTGAGGAGAGCTAACTGGTATCAGGTGTAGGCACTTAGTGTAAAGTGCCTGCTTTGCCTGACCCGATTAACAGGACATGTCCAGTACGATGTGAGAGTTAGTGTGGTTCTCCAGCATGAGGTCTGGCATGGATTCATATGCTCATGAATATTCCCTGTCATCAGGCTGGGAATCCTCGGTAAAGAAAAAATCAGTATCAGTTTCGTTTCTGATCTGTCTTTCTTAGTAGTAACCAATCACTGGTCTCTGGGTCATACTGCCCCCAGCCAATGACTGCCCTCTCCCTAAGCCCCGCCCCTGGCAGCCATCCTCAGATTTTTACCGCACGTTCAAGTGTTGGGAGTCCTCGTGCTATAGCTCTCGAGCTTTTACTGCGTTTCGCGATTTTTCAAAGAGTTTAATCTCATTTTTTCAGTCAATCGAGCCTCACGCTCCACTGTTTCTACTTCCGATAAACGGGGACCCGTTTCGGGATTTTCTACGCCCCTCAAGGGTGACATTTTCATCGAGTTACGCTTCTTGGCGGATTCCAGAAGTTTCTGAGGCCTACCCCGCGGACATGGGCCAGGAGAAAGGAAGCTCGACACCCGTATCCAAGCTGTTTAGGAACTGTCCTGGATGCGGATTACAGAATGTGTTCAAGGAGGACGAGCACTCGAGGTGCCTCTACTGTCTTCACGAAGACAAAACGCACGTGGAGAAGGACTGTGCGTTTTGCATGAACATGTCGGATCGGACTATGAGGGATCGTCAGACCCGTCTCGCCAACTGGCTGGAAGGCAAGAGCCCAGCAGGTGAGAAGAAGTAGTAGTCAGAGCGGTCTTCTAAGTCCTGTGAGGGCGCCCCGGCGACGGGGGCCCAACAGAAGGCAAAGCACAGCGAGTACGCGGGCACCGGGAGCACCGAACGGTCAGGCTCCTCGGCTGCCAGGCAGGGCGCACCTTTACCGACGCCATCAACCTTCGAGCCAACGCTCTAGCTCAGGGAAGAGAAAATCCGAGAACCCGGCTAAGCTTCTGGAGAGGCCCCGGTCGATCTCGAAGGAACCGGCCGAAGGGGAGCGAGGCAGTGACCCTCCCCCTAAGGAGAAGGCCTCAAGCGTGCCCAAGGTGGTGAAGGCCTTGATTCAACCGGCCAAGGCCTCTATTGAGGGAGTCGCTGCGGCCCTGGTGAAGCCTGTGGAGGCTACCCCAGTGGAGGCAACCCTGGGGCCCAGAGTTTCCCTGCCTCCGCGGAGAGAATCCTCTTTTAAGCCCATCGAGAAGACCCCTGTGAAGACCCCGGTGGAAAAAGAGGGGGGGGCCGATGGCCGTTATGGACACGGACACAGCCTCTGAGGAGGAGCTGGTCGAAGTCGAGGAGGGACTGGAGGGATCCCGACGAGGGGGACGACGGGAACGAGGGTGGCGACGATGAGGCTCCTGTGGAGGAGGAGCAACCGTTGCAGCCCGAGCCACAGGACAACTCGGCGGCCATTTTGATGGCTGTCCAAGCCTTAATCACGGAGATGAGGACGAGATCGCCCCTACCCCGACGGACGATCCAACCGAACCGGGTCCGTTGGGGAGCCCTCCAAAAAAGAGGAGGAGGATTCATCCAGCCCCACCCTTTCAGCCCTCATGGCCCTCTCAGCCTTTGTCTCCTTACCCTGGTCCCGAGGGATGACATTGGAACAGATACGGCCACGACGGGGACGGATGACAACAGTGCTGACGACGGGACTGACCTCCTGTCGCCGATTCCTCGGGCATCCCCGCCCGACGAGATTGGCTCCTTTCACGCCATGATTGCCAGGGCGTCCAAGCTTTTCCAGCTCTGCCCCGAAGAAAAGAAGGAAGGCTTCCTCTACCTACGGCGCGAGGCTAAGAGGAAGACGGTCCTCGCGGTGCGGTTGCTGGATGACATCTGGGACGAGGGACTTGCTCTCCTGAAGAACCCGTCCACGACGCCTGCCAAGAGGGACCGGTACGAGAAGAAGTACCGGGTCCCCGACGGCGCCCCTTTGTGCCTTAGGGCACAACCGACCCCGGATTTGGTCGTCTCGGCAGCGGCCAAGAAGAAAGCGGGGGGGGTGCATCGGCTTCAACTTCCCCGCCGGACAGCGAGGGAAAGAAACTGGATGCCATGGGACGACGAGTCATCTCATCTGCGGCAACGACGATTAAGGTGGCCAACGCCCTAGCGATTGTGGCCCGCTACGACAGGGAGTTATGGTACAAGATCGCCCCCGTGTTGGACTTCCTCCCAGACGACAAGAGGGCAGAGGCCCTGGCGATCCTACAGGAGGGTGAGGTGGCATCGGACCACGACATAACGGTGGCCACGGACATTGCCGACACCGGTTTCTTCCAGTTGGGCAACCGCGTTTGCCTTCGACGGTGGGGGTGGCTCAAGGCGACGGATTTCTGCCGTACAAGACGTACAAGCCAATGTTTTGGACATGCCCTTCGAAGGGAACAATCTGTTTGGGAAGACAGCGGATGAGTCCCTTCAGGCCATCAAGGCCGACACGTAGACGGCTCAGGCCTTGGGAGTTCTGCAGCAACGGCGGCTGCCCTTTCGGAACTTCGGAGGCAAGCAAGGTGCCTCCAAAGGCTTCGGCGGCGGCTCCTCGACGTACCGTCAGGCGGCCCGCTCCTCGTCGCAATAAGCTTACAGGGGGCGAGGCAAGTCAGGTGGATCTCGCCGTTGTCGCCAGGGAGGCCAAGGCGGTAAGGCTGCTTCCTAGCAAGACTGTACCGGCTGTTGCGTCGGGCCCCCACCGAAGCACCCCAGTGGGAGACCGGCTGACGAAGTTTGTCAGCATGTGGGAGTCCATCTCCACCGACCGTTGGGTGCTGGATGCCCTTGCCCACGGGCACACTCTGGAATTTCTAAAGGAGTGCCCCCGAATTCCTCCTGTGGCCAAGAAGGAAAACCACGTCCCTCAACTGCTGTTAGAGGTAAGGGCGATGCTCAAGAAAGGAGCCATCGAGCTCGTCCCAAAGAGGCTCAGGGGCTCCGGAGTATACTCAAGATACTTCCTCGTCAGAAAAAAGACAGGAAGATGGTGTCCCATCCTGGACCTGCGTCGACTAAACAGATACATCAAGGCAAAGAAGTTCTGGATGGTCACCCTCCAGCACGGGCTGGGCCAGCTGGAGGAAGGCGACTTCCTATCATCGTTGGATTTGGAGGATGCGTACTTTCACATCCCCATACTAAAAGGACACCGAACGTTTCTCAGGTTTGTGGTCCAGGGACGGCACTTCCAGTTCAAGGCCCTCCCATTCGGATTGAAGTCAGCACCCAGGGTATTCACCAAGTGCCTAGCGCCAGTGGCTGTGCGGCTACTCCTGCAGGGGATCCATGTCTACCCCTACCTGGACGATTGGCTCATCCGAGCAAGGACAAGGGAGCTCGCCGTCGAACACACAGCGAAGACTTCCCCGCTGCTCACGGATCGGGGATTCCCCATCAACTTCGCCAAATCCCACCTGGCTCCGTCGCAGGTCGCACTGTTTCTGGGAGCCAGGCTCGATACAGTAGCGCGATTGGCCTCGCCGTCGGAGGAAAGGACTGGGCAAGGTGCAGCATCTGCTGGCCACGGACGTGGCCAGGGTGAGGTCCATCAAGTCCCTTCTTGGGATGATGTCCTCATGCATCTACCTGGTGCGTCTGTGTAGGCTTCGGATGCGCCCCCTGCAGGAGTTCCTCGACACCCATTGGATGCAAGCGACAGGCAGCTTCGAGGACAAGATCACGCTCAATGAGGTATTCCGCCAAGCGATTCGGTGGTGGGGCACCCGCGCACATCTCGCGGCGGGCACGGACTTTCAGACCCCAGCACACCAGGTGATGGTGACGACGGATGCCTCCCTGGAGGGTTGGGGAGCGCACACCGGAGATCTTCACGCGAGAGGCCTCTGGCTCCTGGAGGAGAGGATGCTCCACATCAGCATACTGGAGCTCTGAGCGGTGTTCTGGGCCCTCAGGTCGTTTCTCCCGTCCCTCAAGGGCAAGGTGGTGAGGATCTTCACCGACAACACCACCACAATGTTCTACATCCGGAAGCAGGGCGGAACAAGATCCCCAGCCCTGTCCAAGGAAGCCCAGGATCTGTGGCACTGGGCCGTTGCCCAGGGGATGTTTCTGGTACCCTTTCATCTGGCAGGGACAAACAACATAATCGCTGACTCGCTCAGCAGGGAGCTGCGCTCGTGCCAGTAGATCAAGTGGATCTACTCTTTCAACGATGGGGCAAACCCCAGATCGACCTGTTCACGACGGCGACGAACTCCAAGTGCCGGAGGTTCGCCAGCAGGTTTCCCCAGCCGAGGAACATGGACGATGCTTTCTCGTTCCCCTGGGACGGCCTGTTCCTGTATGCGTTCCTTCCATTGCCATTGCTACTGCGACGCGTCAACCAGCTGAAGAGGTCCGGTGCAGGATGATCCTCGTCGCACCGGCGTGGCCGAGGCAGATCTGCTTCCCGGACCTTCTGGACTTGTCAGCGTCCCCACCAGTCAAACTGTCGACGGACGCAGATCTTCTCTCCAGAGAAGGAGGCGCCATCCTTCATCACGGCCCGGAGTCGCTGAACTTGCAGGCCTGGCTCCTGCAGCACTAGAGTCTGGAGGGTACGATATCCCGGCGGACTGCAGAGAGGTTATTGCAAAGGCCAGGGCGTCCTCAACTCTCAAGTGCTACTGACACAAGTGGAAGAGGTTCTCTGTCTGGTGCCGTGCACAGAAGATTAACCCTCTACGGATTACGGCCCCTCAAGTGCTACCGTACTTACTGTCGCTGGCCAAAGCTGGACTAGCTTATGCTTCCATCAAGATACATCTGGCAGCGATTTCCCGATACACCACAACTGCAGGACGGTCATCCCTGTGGTCTCATCTCCTGGTGAAGAAGTTTATGAAAGGACTGTTCCGATCGTTCCCGCCGGTGAAGGCTCCAGCCCCGGCGTGGGAGCTCAACGTGGTGCTGACCAGGCTCATGGGCCCATCATTTGAGCCTTTGCATTCGGCTCCTGAAGTTGAAGTTCCTGTTGTGGAAGACAGCGTTCCTTGTGGCCATCACCTCCGCACGACACGTGGGAGAGATTCAGGCCCTATCCTGCAAGCCTCCATACTTTACTTTTCACGAGACGAGTGTGGTGCTGAGGACGCACCCCTCTTTCATGCCCAAGGTGCCGTCGGACTTCCATCTCAACGAGCCCTTGGTGTTACCAGTTTTCTTCCCGTCGCCTTCGTCGCCAGCCGAGAGGACTTTGCACTCGCTGGATGTAGCTAGAGCGCTGAAGTTCTACGAGACCGAACAAAGAGTTTTCAGACATCACAGCTGTTTGCGAACTTTGGACCTGTGAACCAAGGGAAGGCTCTCTCAAAGGCTTCCATTTCCAGATGGCTCTCCGGCTGCATCATGCACTGTCATCGGTTGGCAAACCGACCGTTGCCCGGCCGTCCGAGAGCCCATTCTACCAGAGCGATCACTGCTACCACAGCGTTCCTGTCTGGTGTGCCCCTGCTGAACATCTGCAGGGCTGCTACGTGGAGGTCGACACACACCTTCACGAGATTCTACTGCGTCGACCGGGATTCCAGGGAGGAGTCCAGAGTCGGCCAAGCAGTGCTGCGCAATCTGTTCGCCTGAAGGTGGGCCTGGTGAGGATGTAAGAGTTGCTTAATGTTGAGTTTATGTAATGCTTAATGTTGAGCCTTGCCACCTCCCGTGGTTGTGCATGTGTGTACTGCTATGTATTCTTATATTCATGAGCATGTGAATCCATGCCAGAGCCCATGCTGGAGAAGGAACAAGTTACTTACCTGTAATTGTTGTTCTCCAGCATGGGTCTGGTATGGATTCACATGCAAACCCTCCCTCCTACCCCTCTGCGGCTCTTTACTTGGTCATACTGCCACTTTACGTGCTACCAAATCTGAGGATGGCTGCCAGGGGCGGGGCTGAGGGAGAGGGCAGTCATTGGCTGGGGGCAGTATGACCCAGAGACCAGTGATTGGTTGCTACTAAGAAAGACCGATCAGAAACAAAACTGATACTGATTTTTTCTTTACCAAGGATTCCCAGCCTGACGACTGGGAATATTCATGATTATGTGAATCCTTGCCAGACCCATGCTGGAGAACAACAGTTACAGGTAAGTAACCTGTTCCTTACTCTGAGCAACTCTCTTCCTTGAGTCAGTGTTTGTGAAAATAAAGGGGTGGGGGGAGTTGGGACTTCAGAGAAAATCCTATAAATGGGGCAGAATACCATGTCTCATCGTCAGTTGCCTCACCCTCACACCCAGGTGATCCACCCGCACTGGTGCACCCCCAGGAACTGGCCAACTGGATGACAAGTCCCTGAGGACTAGCAGGTGAGACACCCTTTGGTTTCTTACTCAACTGACAGCAGACTTCAGACACCTCAGTGTGGCATGTGAATAGGGCATCCAGGCTTGCCTTCCCTTTTGCGTTATGTCACAGCTCTGCAATGATAAATGAACAGAATGCAGGAAAAAACTCAGCACAGGATACACCACTCACACATGACCTGTGGCATACTTAGGCGCCTGGCTTAGATGTCTGGGCACACCATAGCTATTCTTACAGATGCAGTTTCACGAATAAAATCCAATAAATAAATCAACGTGCCACACACACTATGTATGTATTGTATTGGTGTTTTATTGGCTGCTGCGTGCATACAAGATACTTCGGAGCACACAAATATAATTGTAATTGTGCACTGCACCTTGACTTGCAAATAAAACCGACAAATCAAGTTGTCCAATGTGTCACATGCTAGCAGTCTACAAACCCAGATATTCTTTTTTCTTTACATTCTGTTACCTATAGATACTCATAGTGGAAGAATGCAAAGAAACACATAAGGCAGGGGTATGTAGTAGTAGTAGTCATTTGTATAGTACCTTAATCACATTAATATGACTCAACATGCTTGCGGTGGGAACGCCTTCGTGGGATTGAAGTCCAAGGTGTGGGAAATTGTGTGAAGGCTAGAATGCGTGTGTGTATTTGCCCAGGATACGTTGTTATTATATATTTTTTTTAATTTCGTTTAGTTTATTCAAACCTTAACATTTTGCACAGTAAAAAAGACCACATCATTTGTTAAATACATCTAAAAAAATATTAATTCATAATATTAAAATAAACATTCCTACCACTCATAAAACATGCTGACAGTACAAGCTATATCTTTAACCAAATTTAAGAACTTCAAAAATGAGGCAATTTTCCCGAAAGTACCACAGAATCTCCAAACAGAATCATCAATCTGTATTAGACCATGCCTCAAGAGTACTTCCTTAGATAGCAACAGCTTCCATCTTAGTTTGAGGAGCAGGTTACTGAGGTATTTATTAGGGATTGGAATAGAATATACACAATAGTTCTTTTTCTTGTGTTCCTTTGTTAGGGATAATCATGAAATCTCTTTGCAGTCTCCACCCAATCTCTGTCAGAGAGAGCCTTTTTTTTACTTTAACTGGATTCCCCAACAATATTTCTCTATCCAGTGCAAGTTCCCACAAAATCTTATCACAGTCATTTACCAACAGACCCAGCAAATCAGTTTGTGTACCCGACGTGGAGTTTATCAATTGTTGTCTTAAGGGTTCATACATTGAATCAACAATAGTATTTATTATTTTGCTGAGCAAAGACAATTTTTTCCAATTCACTGTCGCCCTTAGTGAGATTAGACCTAGCTCATAGTGGATAGCCGCCATTGGAATAATATTTGGGACTTTCAAACATTTCCTCCACACCAGTGCTTCAATTGTTTGGTCGTGGCCAAGGACTGACTCACTAAGGCATTCAGTACCATAAACCAATTTTGGGATTATCTTGCCCTCATAAAACTGAATCGCAGGCTTTATAGAAAATCTCCCAAACGTATCCAATTTCATGAGTTGAACAGATAGGGCTATAGCTTCCCATACTTTCACACAAGATGGCACAGCGAAAATATGGAAACTCAGATAAAGCCTATAGCCAGAGCCCCAAGTCTAGAATCTCCCAAATCCCGCACCAATTTTCGGCGTCTTTTACCTCTCGTAAACTGCAGAATGCTTGTCTTAAACGGATTGATCTTTAACCCATTTGATAAAGCATATTCCGCAAATCCGTTGATAAGCCTTTGAAGTGCTATCTTGGTAATATTGAATAATAAAAAAGCATCCGCATATGAAAGCCACTGGACCTTTGTCACTTCTATTTTTGGAGGCACGAAGGCTAACTGGTCCAGATGCTCCCCAATATCGGACACATATAGGTTCAAGAGGCAAGGGGCCAACACGCACCCCTGCCTCACCCCCTTATGTACGTCTATTCGATGCAAGAGGTCACCCTCTTTAATAAGTCTGACTTTAATAGCAGAGTTAGTTTACAGTCCCATTAACACTTTCAAGAGGCCCCCCCCCACCGGCAGACCCCACTTATGTAATTTAGCCGACAGCATCTTACAATCGACACTATCAAAGGCATTGGATAGATCTGTTCATGCTATATAAATATTCCCCTCCGTTTTTCCCCATACTTGATCTTGAAATAAACATAATCGTACCATTTAAGGACGTGGCATGGCCTTTTCTGAATCCAGTTTGTAGTTTGGATAATCGATGTATAGATGCCGCCCATTGTTCAAGATGAAAAGGATAAGTAGTTAAGAGTGCTGGCTGGGCTCCAAAAAGCTACCTGTGAATTCAGGCACATGGATGGGTGCTAAGTGGGGGGAATATGTGAGATAGCAGCAAAGACTTGTTAAGTGACCAGCAAGACTGAATGTTGTTGTGGGTCGGCCCTGTGAAATAGGTGTTGTGAACTGTGTTTAAGCCCAGGATGATGGTTATGTCCAGCAAGACTGAATTGTTGACGTAGTCATCGATGCATTCTTGCATGCGGGTGGGTTGCCATGCCTGTGGCCGAAGTTCAGTGAAGAGGTGCGTGTATACTTACCTTGAAGCTCAGACAGAGCCTTGCATGTGAAGTCATTTGGTACTAATGCCATCTGTAAAAGGCTGCGTTATCTCTAGGTGGAATAGAACATGCTGGCCTAATAATAATCTAAGCGTAATAGAAAGGCTATCCTCCTGGAGCTTATGAATCCAATTCCAAATTTCTTCTCAGTGCATATAAGCAATCCCCATAAATCTTTTGAAAAGTACACAGGCTAACAGAATGGATACTCTCAGTGTGTGGTCAAGGCCGGGTGCAATAGACTGGAGAACCCAGTACTTATTTCATGCCCTGGGCAGGCTATCCTCATACATTTTCTAAATACAATACCACCTACCCTCAAACTGACAGGACTATATACGGTATGTGTGTGCGCACCAGGCTGAGGGAAAGGGCGGGGCAGGTGGGCTGTTGTGTGTTTATGTGTATGTACACGTTACTTTTTGGTGTTTTGATGTGGGTAAGATAGATGCATGTGAACAATGCAGTGATGAATGAAATAGGGGTAGGAGAGAGGGTTTAAGATTGCCATGGTGAATAGCGAGGTTTTGAGAGGCTTCCTAAAAGAGAGATAGTTGCCAGTGACGAGGATGTAGAGTGAAAGGAGTTCCAGATCAAGGGGGCTTGGATGGGTAAAGGTGATCCTCTCAATATGGTGGAGTTGTAATGGGGGATAACTAGCAGAAGAGCAGATCTGGTGTTATGGAAGGCGCAGTGAGTGTTGCCCATGGCTTTGAAGGTAGTCTGTTGGCCGATAGGGAGCCAGTGTAGTACTCTGATTGCGGGGCCAATATGTTCTCTTGGTGAGAGGGCAAGGAGAGTTTTGGATTCCTTGGAGCATCTTGAGGTTTATGCTGGACCGCCTAAGTAAAAGGAGTTTGCATTGTCTGTGGGAGAGGATGATGGCAAGGATTGTAGAGACTCTGTGTGGGTAGGAGAGGTACGGGAAGTTTCACCTGAGGATGCGTAGGTGGAATAGGCAGGTTCTGGACACACAGTTGATATGGTGGGAGAGTGATAAATTTGAGTCCAGCGTGCATCCGAGATCTTTTACAGAAGTAGATATTGCAGGAGCGGATTTTAGGGAGTGTGCCCAAGGCATTGGTTGGGGAAGGAGTGAGGATTTGCTGCATATTAGGATCTCCGTTTTTCATGGGTTGAGGAGGAGGTGGTTGGCCGTCATCCCTAGTGGTCGATTTCAGAGAGGAAGGTGGAGAGGTGAGGGCGGGGGGAGGCTGACGTCTTAGGGATGTTGAGAATGATCTGGGTGTCATGCACATAGTTATAGCAGAGAAGGTTATGAGACCGGATGAGTGCAGGGAGTGGGAAAAGGTAGATATTGAAGTAGAGGGGAGACAGGGAGGCTCACTGTGGGACCCCTTTTGGAACAGGGCGAGAGCAGGAGGTGAAAGTGGGGAGGAGCGTAATTTGCAAACTGTTCGAACGGAAGGAGGAGATCCTTGTTAGAGCTGAGTATTTGGTCCCTAAAGAGTGGAGCCGTCTGCAAGTTATGGTATGGTCAATGGTGTTGAAGGCGACGGGTCGAGGAGGATGAGTGCAACGCATCCTTCCAAGTCTGCTGTTCTTTTTAAGTCATCCCAAACCGACACAAATGAGGACTCGGTTCCTCAGAGGGGTCTGAAGCCCATTTGGGCTGGCTCACGGAGATTGATAGTTTCTGTGAAGAGGTAGAGCCATTTGTACATGGTGCGGTCCAAGAGTTTGTCAATGAAGCGTTTGTTGGAGATGGAGCGTTAACTGGAGGAAAGGAGAGGATCGAAGAAAGGTTTTTTGAGGAGAGGTTCGACGTAAGAAGTTTTGAGGGCTTCGGGGAAGATACCAGAGGAGAGGGGCTGGTTAATAATGGACTGTGCAATGCTGCCTGAACATGCCGTTAGGATGTTCTTAAGAAGGGTAGGGGGCAAGGGTCTCAGGGGGAAACTGAGGGTCGGCTTTGTGCTAGAGGTCTGAGGAACTCAGGGTGTGAGATGGGGGTGAAAGAAGAGAGGACCCGGCATAGAAGGAGGAGTAGGGCTGGGACCGGGTCAGGATGTAAGGGAATATACATCTTTGCTTGACATCGTCCATATGGATTAGGGATGTAGTGGTGAGAAAGAGGCTGGCATGTGGTCAGTGTTGGCTATTTAGCCAATGTCAATTTGCATTTAAGGATTTGGGGTACACATATTTGGGAAAACTAAAGTACATGTCCTAGAATTAAAGCTGCTGTTGGCTGGATGGGAGGTTTCAGGCATGTGTGAGGCTTCTTATCAATGCTTAAAGGATTGTTGGAATGTATTCTATAGTCTGATCAAGCTAACCAATTCCATGTCTGAGTCTCTCCACCATTCATAGCCTCCAGGCCCACATCAACCTTCAAGCCTGTTATTTTTCTCTCCTTTTGCTACTGGTAGATCTGCATTTCCATTGGGAAAATTAAAGGTTAGGATTGTGTAACAGGGCCAACATGTTAATAATATTGCTGTATGATATGCTTAAAAAGTGCAACAACAAGAGAAGATTTACCAACAGGCCACTTTCTGTAAAGGCAAGTAGGGTCAGGGAAAAGTCAGTGCTGCATCAGTGTTCCTGACTCAGCCACTTATCTCATCTGTAAAGGAATACGATTCAGGTGGAAAATGTTGCCTTCCAAGATTGTATGAATATACTATGCCTCTTCAAGTTGGTAGCGATTGGGAAGAGACAGCTTAATGTTGGATGGGCCTAAACCAGATTTTAAACTTCCTTGCTCCTATAATTAAGTTGGGCAATAATGGTAACGTCTTTTAAAAATGGAAACAGATCATTCTATTATTGGTGTGCGCTTTAAAAAATGGTTAAAGAATCACTCGCACCTTTTTTTGCATGCAACTTTCTTTTGGTACATTGGCTTGGTGGGTTAATATGCCTGCTGCAGTGATTTAAGTGAACCCTGCTGCAAGATCTCTGCCACAGGTTCTTAACCCCCTTCCTGGGCGGCCAGACAATCGGCTACTGCCGGCCTGGGGGCTGGGTTTCAGCCTCCACAGACACACTTCAAAGACCCAGGTCTTGCCCTGTGTCTTATAAAAAGAGCTGCACAGCTCAACAGAAACACAAACTGTTTGTCGACCCTGAACGGGGACCCCAACAGTCAGGAGGTTCACTGTTAACTCAGTGTCCTCCACTTTTCCTCCTTTTCCACAAAACAGTCCCACCCTAGAAAAGAAGGGAGAAGAACAAAGGAAGAGAGCAACAGGGCACTGTACGGTGACCACAACAAGTCGTGGGACAAGAAAGGTGGCATGGGCCAGAGGGGATTGATTACCTCTGGACCCGGTGCCCAAAAGTATGATATCAGATAGATATGTGATTATTGTTATTGTTTTCATAACCATATCCGTGACAATAAAATCCTACAGCCTTTTGTTGCCAACACTTGCAAATTGTGTGGTCCAACTCTTCTTTTTCCAGGGAGGGTGGGTCGGATGTGAACTTGCATGCATATGGGTCCATGAGTTATGCCAGAGGCAGGTCTGCTTCTCAACGTTTCAAGTCATAAAATGTATGCTATGTCATTTAGTGAAATGTTATCTCCACCCTTTCATCATTTTTTTTAATTTTAATAATGCAGATTGCTTTTTAAAAAACGAATATAGATATATAAAAAACAACTGCGCATGTGTTATTTTTCTCTCCTTTTGCTATTGCGCTACAGTTTTCAAATCTCTAAAAGTGGCATGCGACAGGGTGGGGCTTCTAAAAATATGGGATGTGCTTCAAGTCTGACTTTTGCTTCAATCAAAAGTGGCAACCAACTCGAAGGTGAATACAGGCTGGCAACTGTCCCGTATTTTGCCCGATTATCCCATTGCAATGTGCTCTGTCCCTCGTCACACTGATAGCCTGTATGGGACGGGTAAAAGTCCTGCATTGTTCATCTGAAGTAGTATTAGATGTCAGATGTCTTCCCAGTTTAGCAGGGTAGGCATTGGACAGCAAAGGGAAGTGCTGCCTCTGAGGTGCTTTGCGTCAGCAAAGAGGGATACACGGGTTCATGGGCCAGCACAAGGGTGCCTGCTGAAGAGCTTGTGTCCCTTAACAGGTGTGAATGGTGGGGGATAACTTGGAGGAAAGCACAATGCTGCATGCTGTGTGGAATAGTGACTGAAGCAGCATCCCCCAAGCAGCTCTGCATCTTTTTTTTTTACTGCAGTTGTAAATCCCAAATGAGAATTAACACAGTTTGAAAACCCAAAGGAGATTTGTTTAGGCTTGCATACCTTTGGAGGCTTCTGTATTCTTGCATTCAGGATGGCAAAAAGAAAGCTGTACTCCCTCGTTTTACTCAACATGTTAGTCTGTTCAGTTTCTTATGAGATTTTATTTTTACTTTTCAGGGCAATGCGGTACAACTAATTATTATTTCATCTCTTGAATCCCAACCCCTAACACATACTTATAAGAACTATAGTTGTGAATATATGTGGTCAAGTACTTCAATCGCAGACTGGACCCTGTTCCTGGTTTCACCACTTAAGCAATGTTTGTGATCCTGAGCAAATCACTTAAACCCACATTGCCTGATCTGCCATCTCTCCCTAGAAGTGATTTAGTGTACAGCTTTTGATAATAAAACCTCCTCTTTAATGGTTTACTGAACTTTAGAGTTCTTACAGTGATGAGCATTCACATATTGCATAGCATACATGGAGTTGTCTCTTGGCTTATACATGGAAACTTCTATTACTGTCACTACCAATTATGATCTAGAGTATCAAATAATGACAATCTTTGTAATGTTATTTTCCATGATGTCAATTCTGATAATGTCTCAAAAGATCCATATGAGTGGGTCTTAATGTCGTTTGTTGCATAGGGCCTCGGCAATCCCAAAACATGCTTTGGAGAGAAATCCAACTGGTCATTTCCATGATGCATAACACTCCTATATTGATGTTATATTTGTGAGGGGCTTGTGTTAATAAAAACACTTTTGCAACTAAAGTTAACATGCAAGTGGATGGGGCGGGGAAAAGGGTGGTGCGGATGATGCCACCTGAACCCGCGCACAACACAACCTGCTTCTGATGAACCACTGCATCTAAAATGTTCTGTGAAACCATGTTGGCCATCCTACTTGAACATGAAGTATTAAAAGTATGCACTGTTGAAGTTTAAAGAAGAGTCTCTTCCCTTCCTCCTCTGCCCTCAGTTCCCTAACCCTCTAGTTCAGACGATCACCGGGCGAACACTTAAACATTTGCTGAAGAACCCGACACTGTGGTCTCACTGGACCCCAGACCAGGAAATGTTTAGTCAGCCTACTTTACCTTATGCTATTGCTGAAGTAATCTTTTGAATGCTTTGTCTTTTACCTGCAGCTTATCTACGGCTGAGATAGAAGAGCGGGCTCGCCTCCTCTGCCTCTTTGAGACCCTGAAAAGCAACCCGCTGGCCTTTCACGAGCACATGGCCAAGTACGTCTACCCCAGCATCGAGAGCCGGGACCTGCCGCGGCTGCTCTACTACTTCTCCCTCCTCGAGAGCTGCGGCGGCGCGCACTTTGTGAAGCATGCAATCAAACCCGACACTCATCTCAAGCTGCTGAAGAAGCTGAAGGCCATTGCACCAGGTACAGCGCCGCGTTCATGCTTGGAATAAATCTGATAAGTAAATACACCGGAATCAATTTTGCGAGCACTGACAAGGTCACGCTAAGCAGCCTAATACCATCGCCGCGGCTGCTCTTAACCATATCGGACACCTCCAGTCGGTCAACAGCATGCGCCGGCGATAGCTTCTTAGGCCTCAACTTTGCCTCGAGGTCGATATGAAGACGTCAAGATCATCTCTTAAGGGGCAAATGAAATGCAGAAAATAATGCAGTTAAATGTGTGTCTGCATGGGCCTTTTAAAGCGCAGTGTACATGGTGTAGTTTAACCTTGCCAGTTAAAGCAGCCATTGCATGAATGAACTGAAAGAAAAGATCACTGCAACCTTGTCACCTGAATCTCTACTTTCTTAGTATCCCCGCCGAATAAATTCCACACTTTGGATCCAATACAGTAGAGCACAAGTCATTGAATCCGAGATGTCGCTATGCAAGGCCCCTGCAACATTAACCAGTTACGGGTCCATGATTTAAGGGCTCGCTCCAGGTATATACTTCGGCTTGCTAGACTCAGGCTTGAGATTGAGCAGGGCCATGTCTGCCTTTCACCCTAACATTGTTGATGAATTCATATTCCTTCAGCCGAGTAATACGAACACGTAATTAATTGTACAAAACGTGATACTGTCACTATGTGTGTGTGTTTTCTACCTTGGTGAGTTTTGCACTGCAGCAATATACCTAAGATGGAATCAGAATGTCTTTTAAAAATGGAAAAAGTGCCCCGCGCACCACCTCTGGGGACCTCCACTTATGACCCATGGTCTGGGTACTTCACTCTAGCTGCTGAGGTGCTCCACATTTTCCATGT
Source organism: Ambystoma mexicanum (assembly GCF_040938575.1). NCBI lineage: Eukaryota > Metazoa > Chordata > Amphibia > Caudata > Ambystomatidae > Ambystoma > Ambystoma mexicanum. The sequence goes on from NC_090927.1 coordinate 413,286,945, forward strand.
ATTAACCAGCACTTACCATAGACCCAGCCATCCCAAATTCTGGCACTACAGGTAATGCTATTGCCGGCACCTTTCTGGGACACAGTACAAATTGATACTTCAGGAATACATTGGTCCAGCGAAAACTCTACCTCCACTTGTACTTTTGAGCTCTTTTATCAATTTGTACTTCCATCACACTCTCCCTTGCCTTTTGACATTTCCTGCAAGCCAGCTGATAACGTTTTAATGATATCCTGTAGAACATCATTTATGCTACTCGATAGCCAAGGGGAATTACAAAACCAAACTTGGCGACTCAGCACTGAGAAATCCTCATTACTGGCCACTGGGAATGTGTTTCACTCATCGATACGAAAACTGAACTAGTGTTCCTCACTGGGCACATGAGATATAATATTATGGCTTTTCGCAATGTTTACTATGCCTCGCAGCCCTAGTTCCCAGACAGTGCTTGTTCCCTTGAAAAATAGTAAACATCCCTCATTAAACATTAGCGTCTACAGGAACGTCAACGTAGTGATGCAAGCCTTACAGGCTCATTACAAGTTTTCCGGTCTGGAAATAAAGTGCCTGTAATAACGTATACCAGCACCTTTCCAGACCAGAAAACTACAAGTCTGCCGGTTGGGGCTCTCATCCACAGTCGGCTCTGTGGCTTTGCTCTGTACTCAAGTAGCGTTTCTACCATTTCCCAGTCAACTCGATCTGTGGGAAGGCTCCGTCCTTCCTTCCGCCTGGACCGTTGCACAGCAGAGACCCTTTAGGAAGTGCCTGTCGTGGGGACGCCGTCTCCCTGAGCCTTTCGGATTTTCCGGTTCTGCATGCAGCTCTCGGGTTCCTCGACCCACGTCAAGAGGAATTAGACTCTACGCTCAGTGGTTTTGAATGTCCAGGCACCAATAGAATTGGTACAACTACTAGCGTGCATACCTTGGTTCCGCCAGGTTTTCTTCATTGTTCTGGCCTTCTTCCTCATCCCAGTACTTTGAGTCAGAGGGGAATATTTAGGAACTTTCATGTTTGTCATAGAAGGATGGTCTTTTTCAACATGACAATAGGATAAGGAGGATTGGGGAGTTTGGGTCCTGGTGCCAAATTCGGATGTTTAAGTGGGATAGCATGTTTTCTCTGGAATATCGTTCCAGAGGGCATAGGCGAATTCCCTCTTCATATGGTCCTCCCGCGTATTGCCACCCCCAGGAGGTCTACTGGACTGTGGCCGCACCACCCTGGCCACGAGGAGAGGGATTCCTTGTGAAAGTAGTGACGACATCGCCAGATTCGTCACAACAGGTAGAGCAGAAAGACTTAATTCTCCAGGATAGGCTGGTAGAAAAGCAAAGTTAGGCCCAGACACTCGCACAATAAATGACACCATAAATAATACATTGTAAAAATATATACATTTATTTAGTATTGCGCTGAGGTCAAACACTGTTAAATGGGCACATAGAAAATGTGCCAACAAAGCATGCACATAACAAAACCACAGTAATGGGTTAAACATTTATTCTGCCTTTCTCTAGGCAATACATTATAGAGCACTATCCTAACTGGGGAGTACTGACATTATGAACAATGGTTCCTACAAAGAAGGAAAGAAACAGGGATAGGCACTTTAAGACACAAAGAGTGAACTGCAGTGAATTTTAATACAAAAACGTATATAAACTTACCAGCAATCGCTACAATTATAATTTCTGTTCAGAAAGATCCAGGCCCCACGGGGAACCTGTTAAAGTCACTGTTCAGGATCCAGTAAAGTTTCCTAAGGTTGCTCCCATTCAATCAATCAGACAAACCCAAAAGGCCTGCTGCAGTAATGTGGAAATGTTTTATATATTCCTGGTTTACCCCACTGGTGCAGCAGGAAGGATTACCAGCCAGGATGATAGCCAGAGGGAGCCCCGAAGATGAGTTACAGCCCACGATTCAAGAGCTAGAAGTCCAGGGAGAGCTAGTTTCTGAAGCCCACACTTTAGTATGACAAACTCCAGTGGGATAGGGGTCTCTCGAACGCCATATGTTCTCAGTCTTAGGGCATCCAGAAGAAGAGAACCAACCATGGGATGAGGTTTAAGATCCTTAGATGACCCAGGATCACTGGGTGCAGAGGTGATTTTCTTTTTTGGATTATGTTAGGCTAGTGGTGGTTAGGACATCTAGATTGACCCACAACCTGGCCTAGTTCATGAGGAGACATAAATGACAAAGAAGGCAGTAGAACAGACAATCCATATGAGGAAGAACACAGCAGTAGCATGAGAAGCACTCTGTAGAAACCAGCAAGGCTCACAGGTCAGCCCAGTAGAGCGGGAGTGTACAGACAACGAGCAAGACAATTGTCCCATTGGGAAGAAAATGGCTGGATGCGATGCAAGACATCCCATGATGGAGCTCAGATGGAGTACCTAGTTTCTAGGCCGGAATCACTTAACTAGGAGAGACCTCTGACTTTCTGGCGTTTGACTGCGAAGGATGTTAATGGGGCACAGCAGCTGCAGACGAGGAAGTGTCGAGCAAGGATGGCTAGTCCAATCAGCAAGGCAGACTGGAAGACTTAAAGGGGCATCCCAGCAGGGAAGCAAGGACAAAGGTGCAGGGCACATCCAGCATGACTTCACCATGACCCTCTGCACCAGCCCATTCCCACAGCAGCCTTCAGGTGAGTTCAGGAATGCATCGGAAGAATGCACAGGGCCTTGCCCTGTGAAACGTATTCACTCAGGGCAGTGCACAAAGATTTAGCTATACAGCCAGTCAGGACTTGCCAGACAAAACGCCAAACACATGGCCACTCCCATACAGGAGGTAGACTTGAATTTCTGGGGGACTTTAAACCAGTTTACTCAGTTGTAAATTAAAACACAGGGTCCATTTATGGGCTCAGGATGTACCTACATCAGCACAAGCAGCCATGTTGGCAATGCCTCATAGTCCACATAGACAAGGAAAGACCAAAAAACAAAATGGCAGGGGGATGGACTTAAAAAGAAAATACCTTAGCACCTTCTTGCGTACCACAGAAGTACAATGGGCTACTAAAGCAATAAAAATTACTACCGGTATTAAATTACAACTACCTCCAGCCTACGCTTGAACACCCTTTCAGTGTGATACAATTACCCTGGGATCAAAATACTCTGCTTAAAAAAGCACCCGTGACTGGTAATTATTTTGTTTTTAAATTCTTTTTATTAGCATTTATAAACATACATTTGCGGCATTGACCTTTGTGCATTATTTCAAGCGTAATAGGTGTACATTCAAGGCTAACTGTAATCACAAGAAATAGTTAAACATATTTAACAAAAAACAACAAGATTCTCCATGCATATAAACTAGGTATTTAACATTTTGGTTCTATGCTCAGGCCAGGTGTGCGGGGACCTTCAATGGCCAGTCTTTCTTAATGTTGGGGTCATGGTATTCATCGTTATGCTTAGCCTAGGGGCATAGGAGGTACTAGACAGGGCGCAGAGCTCAGGGAGTCAGGATATCAATGCAGCTTTTTACAGAGTGATGTGATATTCACGGTGGCTTGTCACCAGAGGGGTGAAACGTGCCCCCAATCAGTAGCCTCCAAGACTCATAGGGTACTCCAGTGGTAGCTTCAAGGTTGTGCGCTGATCTAACCCACACTCTGGACTCCGCCTCAGCCAAAGTCTCAAAGTCCCTGTACCAGCGTAAATGCCGCAGGCCCCCAGTTAATTTCCAGGCCATGACGATACACCGATTAGCAAGAATGCACACCATGTCCATAAACTTAATGACATGTTTATGTTTGCTATTGCTCGGGTATGCTCCCAGCAGACACTCTTTTGGGCTCCAGGTATACCTTGTAACCCCAACCTTTCTACACACCTGTGTGCAAGCCCCCTCACTGCACCTGCACACACTTTCATCAGTGGGGGTCCTCACTGTGTGTCCAGTCCAGGGCGCAGACACCTGCCTGTTAATACCCACCGTCCTGTAGTAACAGCACTCGCTTCACACCAAGCACCCAGTACCTGTGCTTCCCGTAGGGCCAGTCTTCGCATCAGAGAGCAACAGATCTTCCTAGGTCTTCTCGTATCCCACGTGTCCTTCACGTAGAGAAGGTACTCAGAATCTGTGCAGCACACCAACTGCACAGCAGGCGTCACACTGCCCCATAGTGCACTCTCTCAACCCCTGACAACCCAGCACAAGGAGGGCACAATGTCAGCCAGACCTCCAGTCGGCAGGTCTCCAATTAACATTCAATTCTTGCAGTACTTGAAATGGGTCTTGTGAGGGGCGCAATCGGACTGGTGCCAACACTAGCCACCAGCAAGCAGATTGAGCAGTGTAGATACACAGGGGGAAGGGTCAGATCCCCATTCAGGCAGGGCCGTAGTGCAGCAGCAAGTGCTTAATATATGTCCCAGTGTGGGCCATAGTTAGGTTGCCTCCAACTGTAGCACCCTGAGAGCAATTCAAGCAAAGTAAATCACACAAGGGGAGAGCTCAAATCCCAGGTCCGTATCACAATAATAGTTTTCATGTCTCTGCTACGCCTGCTTCGGTGTGGCAGATACTTCAAAGGAAAGCAGGCAGTCCCACTTCACAGGCACCGGGTGTCAGTCAGTACACCCGGGCTCCTCTTCAGGTCCCAATCCGATCCTCGTTAACGGGCAGTCACCCCGTCTGCCACACTGCACGGGTCCGCTCACCTTCTCTATGGTCAGGGATCTGTGTGTGCCAGTCTCAGAGGCGTAGACAGGGTAGGGCCTGAGGGGCAAGGCCCACCCAAAATCTGTAAATGCCCACTCAGCAGCTCTGCCAGCCCCGCAGGTAGGAACGTATGCAGATGTGTGAACAGCAAGTGCTTCAGTCCGGAGTATGCACTCACTGCGAGCAAGCCGGCCCAGGTCCCATGCAGCCCAAAGCTGCGGGCCCACCAGTAGTTCACTCAGCACCCTGGCCACTCCAATGATATTGTTCTGCGGGCCAGCACCTCCTTCCCTCCTCCTCCTCCTCACTGCAACGCGGCTCCGGCCGCCATCTTTACTCTGATGGGGCCAGGGTTTCTGGCGCTTGTTCTCCGGCCCAATCAATCCGATTACAATTGGGACAACGCCTCTCAGCAGGGTGCTGGTTTCCCCTGCAGGATGGTGCCCCCTGCTTGCGGTTAGAATTATCAGCTACTGCCAAACAACAGGATTGATGAAGGATTTCGAAGGGAGATCCGTGTTTTCACAGCTCACTACATGGGCTCAGGCCACGTGCCCCCACCCCCCTGGTAATCATAAGGGCTACTAATGGCAAAACATCAGAAACAGGGTTGCAGTGACTGGGGAATTCAGTAGAAGTAAAAACAAAATATATGTAATTAAAGCCAGGAAGAGGTTTGAGGGAAACCTCAAAGCTAGTGTGTGAAACCAGATGGTGTCTCACCCGCTAGTCGCAGAGATCTCTCATCCAGGTGGCCAGGATGCTTTTGGATCCAGTTCTGGGGTTGGACCAGTGCAGGAGGATCACCTGGGTGAGGGGACTGCAGGGAGTGGGACACTGAATGGTGAGACACAGTATCCCCTTCCCTGTAACACCTTTACCCCAGCCTACCAGGTAGGTTCTTAGGAACTCAACCTCCACCCCTTTCACAACACAAACACTTTCTCACGGACAGCCCGCAATGAGAGAAAATGGACTAACATCCGAGCCGTGTAAATGACATGTCCCTGTAACACCTTTATCACATCCTACCCAATGGGATATTTAGAAACTAACCCACCCCCCCTTTTTCCTGCACTAACACTTTTACACGGACAACCCAACTGGGAGAAAACAGACTCACACCCGAGCCGTGAACTCAACATGTCCCAATACTATGGTCAGGCAGGGTCAGGCAATTACTGACAAATCACGCACACCAGACTTCATTACACTTCCCCACACGGATAAAAGGCGGAGCACGAGAGCACACTGAGCGAGGCAAAGCACACAAGGAAACAGCAGTTCCAAGATGACAGTTTAATAAGAGGAGAAAGACTGCGAACAGAAGATGATCGTAAGGAGGGAAGTTCCCGTGACCTTTTCGACAAGGAACCGTTATAGAAACCGAGAATAGAAAGCGTAAAACCAGGAAACCAGGCTGAGGAATCCTGCATTGGGTGTTGGGGGTACAAGGGACCCTCCCCCGTCGAAAAATCAAGGCGGGGGAATCGCCAGCTCCTGTGGTACTGTCTTTGGCTCCAACAACAAAGCAGCCTTTGACAGAGTGGTCCGACACTGCATGCATGCTCAATCTAAGGTCTCTGTAAGGTATCCAGCTGAGAGTTGACAAAATTGAAAGAGTGGCAAAGGATTGTGAATCGAAGTGCTCCTGCAATGGGCCAAGCAAAATCCTGTGCACAATCGAAAGTCTTTGATGTTGATACAGTAAAGACAGTTGATGGCAAAGCATATAAAGTTGGTCCGAGCCCGGCAGATTGAGACTAATTGAAGATGTTGTGTTAAAACGGATCTGAGCCCGGCGAAGGGGGATCCAAGGTGAATAGCAAATCACCTAAGAAAGATTGTGCATGGGAGAATCCTGAAAAGGAAAGGAACTGTATTATTTGTTTGTTGCATCAGGCCCTCTGAAAGAAGAGACTTTAAATGGTAGAGAGACTTTGGCACTGAAGGCCATGATGTTGAAGTTTTGAACTGTACCCTCGTGCTGGAGAAGCCAGAGACTGTGCTAAGCTTGAGTGTGCCGCCGTGTCCCATGCTTAAAACATGGTGAAGGGAAGCCAACGGCTTGAATATATTGACAACTCATTTCTTGAACACTTTTCTTTTGCATAACATTGTTTCCCATGCTATTTGTATTTAGAGCTAAGGATAGGCAATAGGTTTATTAGTATAGGCCCTTTTATTTTGACAAGACACCACTAGGACTGCGTTTTTATTATTTGATGGTCGTAGCTTGCACCCATCTTTAGATTTATGATTAGATGGGCATTTTTCAAACCGATTTGCAGTTCAATAAAACATCTTGAACTGTGGTCACTTGTGTCTGTTTTACTGTTGATATCCTCGGGCGGCTTCTACACCTCCGCAGGGCGTACCTCTAATTTGTAACCCTCCCCGGAAGTCTCAAGGATGGCAACCTTCTCCATATTGCCATGTTCAACTCTCGCTCTGCCATCAAACACTCCTCTGACATTTGCCATCTCCTGGAGGAACTTGATCTCAATGTCCTCGGTCTCACTGAGACTTGGTTCACGGCCAGCTCTGTCACAAGCTTTGACACTCTCCTCCTCGATGGCTAGAAGATCCTCTCCACGCCCAGGTCCAACCGTTCTGGAGGGGGTTCATCTCTTAAACCCAGGACATCCTGTCCTCTCTCTCTTCCTCTCCTCCTCTGTCTACTCACTGTTCTTCCTCTGGCCCTTCTTCGGCCACCTCTCCTCCATCTTTCTCTGCCTTTCCCTTGTTCTCCCATGAAGAGGTTTCTAGACAAGTCCGATCTATGAAAGTCTCATCAAAACAGGTTCAACCCTGTACCTCCAAAACCACCAAGAACCACATGGATACCCTGGCTCCTGCTCTGACTGATTTCTGCCACCATTCCTTCGCCACTGCAGTCTTCCCCTCCCCCTGAAGCACTCCCTTGTGCACCCACTTCTTAAGAAACCCTCTGCCAACCCCTCCTACCCAGCTAACTATCGTCCCATCTACATCACTCCTTTCCTGGGCAAACTCCTGGAAAAGCTGGCCATCTTCTAGCTTAATCTTCACTCGGAATCTGTTGGCTGTCCCCATGATCATGAGTCTGGCCTCAAAGCTGCCAGAAGCATGGAAACTGTTCTTCTGAACATCCGTGAAGACTTGCTCTCCAATCTTGATTCCAACACACACAGTGTCCTCATCTTACTTGATCTTTCTTCTGCCTTCGACACGGTCAACCATACCATCCTGCTCAAGCGTCTCTGTGATAACCTAGATATCACCGATCAGGCCCTGGCCTGGCTGACCTCCTTCCTCTCAGATCGACCCTCCCAGGTCCAACTCGGGTCCTTCCTCTCCTCCATCTCTCTCTCTACCTGTGGTGTTCCCCAGTGGTCTAACCTCTCCCTGGCTGTTCAACCAATACCTGGCGCGTCTTGCCCGCCGCATAGCCACTCTGTGCCCCACCTTTCAATGCTATGCGGATGACATTCAGGTCATTTTCGGGCTCCCCTCATCCACCTCTTCTCCTTCTCTCATCACTGACTGTCCGCTATCCAGGAGTGGTGTGCCGCCAATGATCTCTGCCTCAACGCCAGCAAGACCGAGATTCTCCTTATCAGCACTCCTGCTCCCTCCTTCCCTGTCTCTCTCTGGCTGGCCGCTCTTGGCCCTCTTCCTGCTCCCACCTGTGAGGCCAAAAACCTCAGGGTCATCTTCGACTCCACACTTTCCTTCTCTCCTCACATCTCTGATGTCTCTAAGAAGTCACACTACCAGATGCACCTCCTTAGAGGTATTCTTCCTTTCCTCTCCTTCCCCAGAAGCTCACTGTCTCCAGAACTCTGGTTCTCTCTAGGCTGGACTACTGCACCAGCCTCTTTCTAAATCTGCCTGCCTCTACTCTCTGCTCTTTGCAACTCATCCAAAACAGGACTGTGAGACTTGTCCTTGTCCTTGGCCTCAAGCCCAGGAACCGCATCTCTCCAAGACTGAAATCTCTGCGCTGGCTCCCAGTGGCAGCGAGGATTAAGTTCAAAACCCTCTGCATTGTCCACAAGGCCTTCTGGGGCCTGGGACCACTATACCTTGAACTCTCTCTCCCTAAATATCTTCCTTCTCGAGCTTTTTGCTCATCCGCCTCCAACTCCTTCAGGGTTAGTCGCTTCTCCAAGCAGCGAGTTGGTGGTAGATCTCTTTCCTCTGCTGGGGCCTCCCTCTGGAACAGCCTCCCTGCCTCTCTGAAACTTGAGAACCATCCCCGGTTCCGCAAGCACCTCAAGACCTTCCTCTTTGCTTCTGCTTTCTCTCCCCCTCTCTTTTGATGATCTCTTGGCCGAATCTGAAACTGAACTGGTTTACCTGGCTACCCTCTGATCTCGGGCCTATGCCCCCCCGCTGCCATGTGCTCACCTGCACTGCCAACCTGGCAACTCTTGCACTTGGGGACTGTTTCTGTATCCCTACAGCCCCTACTAGCACTTGACACCTGATGCCTGCACTTACTCGTGGACTTGCCACCAGCTGGCTGCACTTCTTATCCTATTTATTATCCTCATTAATTCACTGTTCATCCCATGTTCTGCACTGCCCCCCTTGCACTTTTTCTCTCGCCCCCTGCACTGCACTTGTGCAATCTCAATTTCACCTTGTCTAGTAGGATCGCTGTTTGTCTTCCCTCTGTTTCCCCTCCCTTGCCTCGTCGTGCCTTGAAACACTTGTGTATAGGCACGTTATAAATGCCATATCATATCATATCATGCTTTCCTAACACTAGTTAGCAAGAACCCCAAAAATGTAATTCTACGCAAACCATATAAACTGTTGTTCATCTTGTGTTTGATGTTTGCTGTGGATGTAAATATGTTAGTTTATTCTTTGTGCTTTTAAAATGAAGTGGTGTAATGAGGTGTATATGAATAAAATCAGTTTAGGCATATTATCTCCAAGTGAAGTCCGTTTTTTATAAATTCTTGCTCTATAAACATATTGATTGTTTTCCTTTATTAGGTCTTGATTACAAAAAACTAACAGATGAAAATGTGAGCCCTCTTGTGGCCCTTCAGCCTGTCTTAACAAGTCAGAACGTGCTCTCTATTTCAAAGCTTGCACCAAAAATACCAGAGAAGGATGGGACTATGCTTACTTCCAGCTCTGTGCATGCCACCTGGCTACAAAAACTCTTCTGGGATGGAGATCCCCAGTTGCTGAAAAAAACACCTCAGTCAGGAACAGACTGGTCCCATGCATATGATATCTGTGCAAAGTACTTCGATCGGCTGCTTCCAGGGGACATTCTTGCATTTATTGATGAGATTACATTTTCCTCAAAGGCTGTCAACAAGGTAATGCAATGAATACATTGAAACAAAATAGTGGCCTATGATCATTTTCAATTATGCAGACTGATAAACATAAGACAATTGGTAGTTACAGATCTCCTTTCTACTGTTACTATTGCAAGTGATCATTGTGGGTATATATACACATGCCTTGAACTTTACTGTCACTGCTTTTAGTTGTGTATGGAATTTAAATTTTAAATGGCTGATCATTGTAACATGTAAACATCTTGAACATCTTTACTAAACCACTCAATAGCACTTTTTCTTCACAAATGACTTAAGTGAGCATGTATTTCTATTAATCTATAATACCCTACAAAAGGTGGGATTGTTTGGCCACAGGGCAAGTGCATATATATTTATGGGGCTTACAAATCTCTTTAGATTAACATACTGTGCATATGCCACCTTCTATTGGATTTCTTTCTTCCACAGGCATCTGTCTTCAGAAATGTTTTCAACCACCAGGAGGCGGGGAGGAGTTCTTTTTGTGCTGTTGGGCAACTATGATATTGGATGTGACATAAGGGGCAGTATATATAGAGACAGCTTCGTCACATGACCTCAGATGCCCCATTTGTCTGAGCCCTCAGCAGCTGACAGGCCTCAAAACAGCAAAAGGTGTATGAGCTAACTGCCTAGAGGGGCTGGTTTGAGGGCAATGAGGAATGTGTGATAGGAAGGACTAATCCATCAGAATAAAACATTACCAAGAGGTAAGTAAATTGTACTTTTTATGTATACTTCCCCGCCACAGATTGCTCATCTAAATAGACTCCCATAATAGTATAGAAACCTGGCGGAGGGAGGAGCGGGTAAAGCCAAAAACTGCCATCGAAAATTATGGAGGGCTGCCCAGCCAAAGCAAGCATCCTGACCTGGCAAGTAATCCAGGCAATAATGTCTGGCGAACGAGTGCAAGTAGAACAACGTAGTTGCTTGACAAACATCCAATACAGGGACACTACTCTGCCGAGCAAATGTAGCTGCCCGGCATCTGGCTGAATAAGCTCTGAGACCCTGAGGCATGTCTTTCTAACAGATGCCTTCTTCCCACCGATGCCTCAACTAAACTATTTTGTCTCTGGTGACAACTGTCTTTGGAACTTTGTTTTCGTCACCAGGGGGCACAACACAGCTGTGCATTTGTTATGTGCCTTGGTATGCCCCATAGCAGTCAGGATATTTTGACCAGTATGTATGAAGCTGCTGCACCCCAGGACCACTTTTCTTTTTTTCCTCACCATCAGTGCACTCTGGAACACCTTTTAGCTTAAGCTAACCTAATTTTTAAAAATGTAGATGTGAAACGCTGTACAATAACAGATAACATTATATTTAACATACCCCCCGCCCTTCACCGACACATAACATCATATCTTTTATTCAATTAATTGCTCTTCTCCTGCGGATTCCTCATCTGAGAGAAATTCCTTCCAGCTCTGCTGCTTCAGAAGAAATTCGACTGAGGGCATAGTAGACCTCGACTCGGCCGTCGATCGTTGATCCATCTTGCTTGGCACTTGATCGTCGGTTCCAGACATGATGTCAGGAGTCTTATATAAACTCTGTCACTACGACCCAAACCTCAGTTCCTTTTTTCCTGCACGATAACACGCTGCTTTGGAATACAGCAAGTCTTCGACTCATTCAACATTTTCGTCAGAAAACCTCTTTTTTTCGGGCTTCAAACAGTGTACCGACTGGCACTAAGATGTCCCTCACCTACCCACACAAGTTGTGTCTCTGGTGCTTCAACACGGATCAAGGGACGGAAGAGTGCTCATCATGTGCCAAGATTCAGCCGAAATCTCTATGCGATCGAGCGTCTAAACTTCCGCCAGCAAAATCTCCGCCAAGGTTGATGGTTCGGTCATTGGAGGCCAAATCTGAGGGGCATACCCCCAAAAAAGAACATCGGCGGAAGAAGAAGCTGTCTCACTCGAGGAACCATTCTTACTTGTCCTCATCCCGAAAAAAGAAGAGGTGTCATCGACATCCTCAGCGGACCCTTCTACCCGCCAAGAGTGGGAGGAATTTAAAACCTCCATGTTGGAAATGTTTAAGAAGCATGCAGCAGAAGGTGTAGTTAATCCCCCCTCACAGCAGACTTCAAAGGTGTCAGCAGTGCTCAGTACTGCCGACCCCTCACATGCCCAGCTGCCGACGCCATCGGCATCGATGAAACATTCGAAGGAAGTTCCTTGGGTATCGATGTCGGGTCTCTCCCGTGCTGCCACAGCTGTCGAGGCTTCTACATCTCAGGTCTGGTCGACGTCGACAGCAACCTTATCGATGCCGAGTGACAAATCTTCAGCGCCAACAGTTGCTGACAAATCTTGCACACCTTTGTCCCGGTCCAACATTTTTAGCACCATGCCATGTATTTTCGGCGCTGATGACACGGGAGATCAGGGGGCGGCTGTTGACCCAGCCTATGTGGGCACCGGTGGTGTTGATTTTTTCAAAGACCATGACCAGTTGTTGCAACTTGCTAAGGGCCTCCATAAGACTAGTGGTCTGGATACTTCACTAGACCTAGACTTCCAACAAAGCCAGCCCTACACCCATCATTACACCAAGCTCGGGGCTCTAGTAGAACGGGTCGTTGACACCATAGGATTGTGCTCATCAGAAAAGCCAGTGCAGGGGTACGCCCCTCACGGATATTTTGGACGAACGTCCAGTAACTAAGCGCAATTTGCCTCGAAAGCCCGCAATTGCTGAACCTCTGACCACTCTGTGGAAGCATCCTTGTACAATTCCCCCGGTTAGTTCCACTATACCCGGAAAATAGAGGCCGGCTAGCGGAGCCCTTCATTCCTCTCCTCACACCCTTCCCTGGAAGAGCTCGTCATGCAGGCTGCTACTGTCTCCTCCAGACCAGCTTCTTCCACTTCCGCTCTGCCGCCCAACAGGGAAGCGAAGAAGGTTGTCGTCCTTGCCGAAAAGGCATTTACTTCGGGCAGTATGGCCCTTAAAGCCACCAATGTGGCAAGTGGCTTTGCAAAATATTTGTTTGGTCTGTGGACAGCAGTAGAGAATGCTGCACAGTATGTCCCTGAGGGTGAAATGCATAAGGGCTTCCTATAGCTTGTGGAGGATGGGAAGGAGTTGGCATCGCCCACTGTCTGGGTCGATCTATGCCATCAGCAGTAACGCTTAAGTAGATAGTCATACCCAAAAACCTCTGTCTTTTCGCCTAATGTCCATGCAAAATTGTTGGACATGCCCTTCGAGGACGATTTCGTTTTCGAACAAGAGGCTGACGATTCCTTAGAAAAATTCAAGGAATCCAGAATCAATGCTAGATCTATAGGCCTAGATGCGCAGCCGGTCAGTGTCACCAATGGGATCTGGGGTGAGTAGGGCGCTTCTTTGCCCAGAAAGCGGCAGGCCCTTTGCCACATCATCATGTCTAGCCTCAGCAACAGTGGAGGTCTTAGTCTTGTGATATCGTGGTCCACACCATCTCCTTCAGAAAGAATGGGGTGCATGCCGGTTTTAGTAACTCAGAGTCTTGGGTCTGTTCGTCTGACTGCCAGTACATGGCAAACTGTACTTGGCACACCACAAAATATCCCTCAAAATCTGGCACTTTTATCCTGCCCTGTTTGTATGGTCTCTGTAATTTCTCTAGCGACATTCTACATGTAGAGTTGTGCCATAGGAAGCTCCGGCAGGTGGCATTCAGTGTCCTTAAAAAAGGCTTTGGGAATATTATATGGAATGTTCGTGAAGTAATGCAGCAGCCTCGGAAGCACCACAATTTTCAGCAGAACGGCCCTAACCATTCATGATAGCGGCAGGTTGGCCCACAATTTCTTAGAATTCTCCGTTTTATTTACCCCCTTTAACGTGTTCTGTGCATGTTCTACTTTAGGGTTGTGGAAGATGTCTACCCGCAGGTGACTGAATGTGTCAGTTTCCCATTTAATCGGTAACTCTGGTAACGCCCTCTGTGTTCTACCTATGTACCCTGCGAGGGGGAACAAACATGACTTCTGTGCATTTATTATAATCCCAGAAAGGTCTGCATAGCGCTCATACACATCTAATATGAATTGTAGATTCATCTCTGGTTGTCGAGGTAAAGAAGCATATAATTCGCGTATAGGGAGTCCAGATGTGTGCTGCCCCGTATACTGATGCCTGCCTCATGGTATTCTCTCCGTAAATATACAGCTAACGGTTCTAAGGCCAGTATAAATAACATTGGGGACCTGGGACAGCCCTGTCTTGTTCCTTTGTTCAACCTCCATTGTTCAGATATCGTGGTGCCTGTCTTAACTCTCGCTATTGGAATACTGTACAATAGATTAACCCATTTAATATATGTAGTGCCCATGCTGAAACCTTTTAACACCGCTAGTAGCCATGGTCACCTGACCGAGTCAAATGCCTTGACTGCATCCAGCGAGGTTACTGCTATAAACTAGGGGCTATCTTGGGTATGATCGATGACATGGTGCCTTAGATTACATGTGATATTCCTATTTGGAACATAACCTGACTGATCTGGGTGTATGAGCTTGTGAATTACCGGTTTCAACCTGTTAGCCATCAGAGGCGTCACTATTTTCCCGTCTTTATTAAGTAGCGAGAGGGGTCTGTAGGAGCCGCATTCGGTATCAGGTTTGTGAGGCTTCAGTAATGGGGCTGTAATTACTCCCTCGATGCCAGCAGTAAGGTGCCTATTTTGAATGATTCATTCAACATAGCCAACACTGGGGGAGTAATCTCTGCCAGGAATTCTTTATAGAACTTACTTGGTAGCCTGTCCGCACCTGGAGCTTTACCTGACTGAAACCCTCTTCTAGTGTGTTCTAACCCCTCTTTGGTTATGGGGGCTTCTAGCTTATCTACCGCTCCTGCATCTAGCTTTGGAAGATCTATCAGCGCTAAAGCTTCTTCTATCTCTGACTCATGGTTTTCAGACATCTCCTCGTATAACTTCTTATAAAAATCATGAAAACATTTCTTGATATCCTGTTGTCTCACAGGTCATCCCATTACTCGCTGTAATTGCCCGGATCATGTTTCGCTCTGTTTCACTTTTGTACAACCAGACTAGCAAGCGTCCCGGTTTTTCAGCCTTCAGCATGCTGTAGTTCCACATACATCCTATAGCTTAATTTACCTAATCTATCCCAGTGTCTCAAGTACTCGTGCCGCTGGGCAATAGCCTCTTGAGCGCTTTCGTTGGATAGATGACCCTGTCTGTTTGTGGTTTCTAATTTTATTTCTGCTTTATGTAAGTCACCATCAATTGCGGCCTTGACCCTGTTCGCCTTGGCGATTGCAGTCCCTCTGATCACCGCCTTCAAGGCTTCCCATAACGTGCGCGCTGACCCCACACTTCCTGTATTATACTTGAAGTAATCGTGCACTCCTTCTCTTAACTGTTCTTGGAATGCTTTGTCCCTCAGAGACTCACTCCTAAGTCTCCATGTCGGGATGTGTACTCTCGGGGGTCAGACTCGCCAAGTGACCAGCAGTGGGGCATGATCTGACAGTACCCATGCTTTATATTCCGTCCTTTCAAATTCATCCAGAGTGTCCTCTCCTGTAAAAATACAATCCAATCTCATGTACAGGGCTTGGGGAGCGGTGTAATGTGAATATCTATGGGCGTGTGGGTGTAGAGTCTGCCATATATCTGAGAGTTTAAATGCTTGCAACAATGTGCCAAGGGCTTTGGCGGGGGGCAGGATGCATACATTTGTCATTCGATCTGTCTAGTGTAGGGTTGAGTGTGCAGTTAAAGTCCCCTCCCCATATAGCGTGCAGAAATAAGCTGCTGTCTCTTGGTTTGGTGCGTATGTATTGATAACACAGAATTCTCTGTGCTCAATCTGACCTTGCAATACGAACATCCTTTCCTCTTTATCCTGGAAAGTCTCAAGCACTCTCAAAGGCACTGACGGTTCCACCCATATTATTACACACCTAGCATAAGCAGACTATGACAAGCCCAGCGTCGTGCCCCTCCATTTTTTTGCAAGAGCAATCTGTTTTTCTTTTGTGAGGTGCATTTCTTGCAAGAATGTGATGTACATTTTCTGGCGCCTTAGGTAAGTCATAACTCTGTTACCTTTATTGTAACTGCTGAGGCCCCTGACATTCCAGGATATTATTCTAATTTCCCCATCACACTTAAAAATTCTAACATGTACCATTAGTCCAATGTTCAAATTCATCATATACAGTATGGACACATAGGTTAACACTCCCCTAACTATCCCAACTCCCCTGCCCACCCCACCCCAAACAATTACCCAGCTCAATCCCTTGTGCTCAGGCCTCCCCACTTCTCGCCTCCACCCCAGGATCATGTCCTGGTGCATAGGGCGCAGTAGGCGGATATGTAACCGCTAGTATCTGAGCAAACCAATACAAGTTTAGGCGTAGGACACTCCTATGTAGTGCGATCTTAAATAGTCACCCCGTTGTTGGCTCCTGACTTTAGCAGCTTTTATTTTCCTAAGGTTTATGATTACGGACCTCAGCAGCCTTGCACTTGTCATGGTCTTCTGTGTGTGATTACTCCTGACTACTTGGACTGGCCTCTGCTCCAGTTGGCAAATTCTGCGTGTCCACCCATTTGCTTGCATCTTCAGGATTATCAAAGAAGATGGGGCGGCCTTCGTGAATAACCTTCAGGTTAGCTGGATACAATAACATGTACTTCAGATTTGCTGCTCGTAGTCTCCTCTTGACCGATATATAGTTCATCCGTTGCTTCTGTACCTGCAGGATGTAATCCAGATACGCAGTTATCGTGGCAGACGCTCGTTGGATCGTACCTCCTTTGCTGAAGTGTTAGAGGATCTTTTCCCTGTCTCGGTAGTTCTGAATCTGGGCTATTATTGGTCTCGGAGGGGCTCCAGGCGGTGGCTTCCTCATCAACGACCTATGGGCCCTTTTGACCGTGAAGCCTTAAGTTATGGCGCCTGGACCACTTTCTTGCTGTAGTTGGGTCTCTATGTACTCCGTCGGGTTTGCTTCTTCCTCTCCTTCCGGGAGCCCAATGATTCTTACATTATTGCATCTAGCACTGCCCTCTGCCTCCTCAGCTCTGTCCTCTAGATTACACACTTGTTGTTGCAGTACACTGACTTTTTCCGAAGTGTCTCTTTATGGCCACTTGTGTTCTCGGCTACTGACTTTTCCAGCGTCCCTATGCGTTCAGAGAGTGACCTCACATCTTGTCCTAGCAAGTTCACATCTATGCTGATGGTGTCTATTTTGCCCTCAAGAGACTCCTTCAGAAATGCTATGGCCGCCAGGATCTGTTGATCTTCTTCCACCAGCGTCTGCTCTCTTTGAGGTGTTGAGGTTGCTTGGGAAGAGCGCTCTGCTGGGAGCGCAATTTTGGTGCATGCCGCCAAGGTGAGCTGTCTCCCTTTGCTCTTTTGGGTTTTGGACACCATGGTTTATGGCCGTCTGGTGCCTCCGAACCTGTGCTGGTGATCGTGCTATCCAGGCGCAGTGATTTCACAGCTTGCCGGTCTGTCGTTACAGGGGGGTTTTGCCTCTCTCCCACCGCTTGCTCCCTGGAGTACTTTGGTGTATCCTTTAGGTACCACTTGCGGCATCTCAAACAGTATTGGCAATGTCCAAATATTAGTCTTGGTCAGTTTTGGGCCATCTGCTCCACTTCAAAGTTGTCTAGCAATGTCTGCACCTTGCTATGGACTGTATGACCTTGTATCGTTGGATCCATGGTGCCAGTACGCATTACAACTTCCTCCAACTCGGCAGGCCCCAAGGTACGCTAGGGGTCCACAGCTATTGACCCCTAGCATTTGACTCGTATTGTCACCTGGATGGGTCGTCAGTTTCGTTGTATCCCACACCTTTATGCATCCTGGGTAGGGGAGTCTGTCTGTCTTCCGTTTTTGCCTGCTAAATTATTGTACACTGCGACACCAGTGCAGTGTCAGGATCCATCACGTGGTCCTCAATAGTCTGACCCTGGCATGTGCCATGACATTGCACAGTTATATATGGGCTGCGTTCACTTGCTGTACCCAGCTGAACGGCTCTTTGAAAGGAGAAGCCAATCCGGGCAAAGGTGAACCGTCTTGCAACACGACCCAAAGAACAATACTTCCTTAGATCCCTTTTAGCAGACTTGGGTCAATTTCTAGTGATAAAGTCAGGTGGGTGCTGTCAGCCTTGCTCTCAATTCCAGTACTCAACACCGGCCCCCCAATCCGTCAGGTCATGCAGTTCAACATAGGCATCTTGTATGAGGACCCCCGGCCTCTGTCTTTTCTTACAAGAGGCACTGTAAATAGGCCCATTTTTTAGCAATACATCCGCAGCAAGAATGGTTTATGCCTTTATATAGCCTTTGTGACTAGAGGCACAGCTTCCTTTGCGGTCTGCCCAATCATGCACTGCTCTCTCCGGGCCTGCTTCCACTGCGGTCTGCCTTTTCTTGGCTAACCAGGGCCAGTTCTCCCTCTGGTCCGCCCACTCATAGCGGCCGGGGAAATATTTGTTACAGTTCGCACCCACTGCATTAATGTCTGTGTCCTTACACTCACCACCGACGCAGGTGTTCGTCTCAACGGGGAGATTGGGTGCTATTCTAGGGTCACGCTTATGTTCACGCTCTGATTATAGACACCCAGTACTCGGGCCTCGTCCTTCTTACCTGGAACATAGGCGGCAGTCAAATACCAGGTGCCCAAGCCGTGGACCGCTCCACTTTTCCACACCGGAGTGGCACAGCAATCAAGCATAGCACACAATTCTTTTGTCCATCAGATGCACAGCGTTCGAGGCACCGTTAGCAGTACATATCACACCGGCCGATCCTGGTCCTACTTGTAGCACAGCAGCACCTCCAACGCCAACAGCCTGCCTTGTGTCCCACTGGCCTCCTGTGGTCAATCCCCACTCGGCTTGCTATGGCACGGCGCTCCTCGCTTCCTTGTCGTTACAATCTGGGCTATTAATTGATTGTCCCTCAATCTGCTGGCTGTTCGTACGCTGCTTCGTGTCTTCTTGTATGTTTATTTCTTTGCCCTCAGCATCTGGCCTGTGCTTCAGCTGCAGCGTCCTCTCTGACGACCCTGCAAGTGAGCCTTTCTTTGCTCCCCGTGAGAGTCTTGGTGAGGGTTAACTTGCAAACATGCTTGTTCGCAGAGCTTATTGTTCTTGGAGTTTTCAATGGTGGCGCAATGCATCCAGCCACTGTTCACGCGGCTCCTCAATTCGGAGCCACTATCCCAACGCCTGCTCCAACATGTCACAACTGCACCTCCTGTCTCCGGCACCAACGATTGCCCAACCCCTCATACGGCTCACGATGCGGTAAACAGCATTCAGGCACGTTGATATTAAACGGCCTCCGGGGCTTCTCCTCTCATTGCCGGGCCTGCTGCTTTTTGCACCGTGCTGTTATCCTCCCTCATATAACCACCACCATGGTCAGGATCAGGTAGCAGTTGCTGTCCCCTAGTCAAATGGGAGGAGGTCACTGCCGGGAAATCAGTGATGACTCCATTGTATCCATCACAAAGCGTAGTCCTCACTCTCGCTCCATGGATATCTCTGAGGACTCACCACCTACACAGATTTCAATTACCAGTAGATCCCCTACTCTTGAGGAATGGGAACGTTTCAGGTAGTAGATTTCACACATCTTTGCCACGTCCCTGGCACCAGGGGCTTCTGCACTGGTGGTGCGGTCAGGCCCAACTGCACTTTGTGAAGCCAGGAGAGGTTCCCTCTGTGGACTGCAACCACACCCCTGCTGGCTTGGTTCCTGCTCCACTGGTGCTCTCTACTCCGTCATGATACCAAGCAATGCTTAACCTTCAGGAGTTGATGCCCCAGCACCGTCTGCTCTTACCTCAGTACCATCGGCACTGGGGTTCCTTTGAGTACGTTCCTCTATCGAAAGGACGCTGTATGTGAAAGATGTCTGAAATCTTTGATAAGGAAGGGAATGCTTTGTCCTTTGGTTTCTGGCTTGTGTTCTCGGAGCATTTGCGTGAGGAGTTCTTCGCTTAAGAGAAGGGCCTGGTGAACCTGCCCTTAGACCTTTAATGTTCCAGCAGCTTGGGCAACTTCCTGGAGCTAGATGCCCTTCCCATGCCAGGACCGGGTAGGCCTCACACTTACTTCAAAAAGATAATTAAGATGGTAGAGATGCTAGGATTGTCTGCCCTGACTAGTCCTAAGATCCAGTACTACATGACGGGTACCTTAGGGCATGGTCCTCCAAGGGAGGACCTGTTATCTTTCAACCTGATGGTTGCTGCCTGGGAGAAATCGATCTCCACAACTGCAGTGGCTTGGGACCTTGCAAAAAAGCATTGTCTGATTGCCTCAGATCAGGTTTTCATCACCACACATCAGTCACCAGAGAGCTTTATATTGCAGGCAATTACAATGGGCTTGAAGTCCACGTCCTTCCCTTATTTGCCCCCGACAGGGAAAGCAAGAAGCTGGACACCATGGGTTGCAAGGTCTTTGTGTTAAGTTGTCTGGCCAAGCGGTCTGTTAAAGCTACTGGGGCTCTGCCCAAGTATACTTTTTGTCTGTGGAGTGTCGTCTCAGAACTGCCTGAAATGTGAACATTCTGAACGGTGAAATGAAGGACCGTTTCAACACCCTTGTGGCTGCTATGATGCTTCCCGCCAGATATTGCAGTCAGGCCTTGGCACAGCAGATTCTGTGGTTCATGGCATGGGCACAGATCCAGTCCTAAGGAGACACCTCTGGATGAGGTGAGGACATTTGAATTCGCCCCTGATGCCCAGTCTATGCTACAGCACATTCTCTTTGATGGTGAACATATTATTGGAGCAAAGGCTGACAAAGGCGGAGATCTAGCCTTTCACAACTACCCCTCTTTTGATCACTCTGGCAGAAGCCAGACACCCTGGGACAAGCAACAGTAGTGTTGCTCTACCTGCCAGGGTAGAGTTTGTAGAATGCAGAGGAGGGGTTTTGCCACCTCAGCTGTCCCCACAGTTGCCCCCACAGCTGCCCCAGGTACAAAGCCACTGTGAACTGGATTTTATCCATCTGGCAGCGGTGAGCAGATGGCTGGCCCTTTTCATCCATGAGAGGCAACTCACCACTCGGAACTCTTGGGCCCTACAGGTAATGTGTTCCCCTGTGGGGGGAAGGATCAGTGAGCATCTCCACCACTGGCTGAACGTTACGTCAGACAGATGGGCGTTTCAGGTCTTGCAGAATGGCCACACTGTTGAGTTCATGGACTATCAGCCAACATCACCTCCACAATTAACAAGGGTGCATCGATTGTCACAACTCAAGCTGAACATAGACAAACATCTTTAGAAAGCGTTCATAGACATGGTACCGATAAGCCAATGGGGGAAAGGATTTTATTCTCGTTTCTTCCTGGTCAAGAAGAGAAACGGACAGTGGTGCCCAATATTAGACCTAAGGGCTTTGAGCAAGTTTGTGAGAGGAATACAATTCAAAATGGCCTCACTCCAACAGGTCTTTCCCTTGGCTGAAGAAAGAAGACTTCCTGGCTAAGCTCGATCTGGAAGATGCGTACTTCCATATCCTCATACACCCAGTTCACAGGCGCCCACTCAGGTTCGAGTGGTAGACCTGCACTTCCAGTTCTGCCTGCTCCAATTCGGATAAAAGTCAGCCCCAAGGGTTTTTATAAAATGTCTCGCTTCAGTGGTGACACATCTCAGGCAGACCGGAATAGAGGGATTTCCGTACCCCGATGACTGGCTGAAAAGACAGACTATGAAACAGGCAGCCTGGGCCGTCAAGCTAACGGAGACGACTCTAAAAAGGAGCAGAACTAGACACTTGCATTCCCAGGGTGCGGCCTACCAAGGAGTGAATAGCGGCAATGTTGCAGCCAGTCAGCTGGTTTCTCAGGGAGAATTTCCTCCATGGTATGTCGATTCAAATCCCTCCTGGGCATGATGTCCTCCTGTATATTCCTCATCCTCAACTGCAGATGGAGAATTATACTCATCCAGGAGGCACTGAAGCAGCAATGGGACCAGATAACGGGCTCATGGGAGGATGGCATTTGCCTCTCACCCCAGTTTCACATGGCTCTACAATGGTGGAACGAGGAACACCATCTCAGGTAAGGCATGTCTTTTCAGGTGGCAGTCTCCACATTGATTCTCAGGACAGACACTTCCCTGTGCTTGTGAAGAGCACACCTAGCAGGGCTACAGACAAAGGGCATGTGGTCAGATAAAAAAAAAAGCTCATCCATGTACTAGAGCTCAGAGCCATCCGGTGGGTGCTGAAATCCTTTCTGCCAGTCCTATCAGGACATGTGGTCACGATCCAGACAGACAATACGACCTCCATGCACTACACCAACAAACACGGAGGTACAAGGTCGGCAATGCTCTCTGCAGTGGATCAGGAGCTCTGGAGGTGGGTTCTCCAACACAAGGTTCACGTCACTGCAGAGCACCTCCCGAACTAAGCATGGACTTTAATGGATTGCTTTTCTCCTGCAGATTCCTCATCATGATAACCATCATCCAGCTCTGCTATTCGGAAACTTTTCGAAAGGGGGTGTAGTTGACTTGGACTCGACTGTCGATCGTCGATCCGTCTTGTCTGGCTCTTGATCGCCGGCTCTGGAAGTCACGTCATAGATATGGCATGCTTCAGTTGCTTTTTTCCGTGTGCTTGCATGCTGCATCGGGAACATTACTCGAGTTTACTTGACGTTTGTTTTGTACTATTTGTACGTTTTTCTTCTAAATCCTCGACGTAATGTCTCACAGGGTTGTTGACTGACCCCCACGACTTATCTCTATGGTCTCTAGGTGTTAGTCAAGACACAGAGGCCTGCGCGTCGTACGCAAAGCTGCAGCCGAAATCCCTACGTGAGAGAGCTAGGAAACTGGCCTTGGGCCGACCATGCGCCAAGTCTCCAGTGCGGTCGCTCGTTCAGTTTACGGAGGCGAGACTGAGGAGCCCACTCCCAACAAGGGGTTGGAATGATATTGCAAGAAAACTAAGAAATTGTCCCATTCCAGGAGCCATTCCCTGTCTTCCTTGCAGAAGAAGCAGCAGCAGCACCACCGCCACAGCAGCACCACCGCCATCGACGCAAGTCCAGCTCGTCGTCAGAACGAGGTAAGCCCTTGGCGGGGCCGACCACTCGGGAAGAGTGAGAAAGTTCTAAAATGTCAATGTTAGAAATGTTTCAGAGACAAGCTACTGTAGGTGCGGCCCCAGCCCCCCAACCTCTTAGCTTTAGTGGCAGAAGCAGCGCTCTGTGCTCCTGACCCCAAGCCAGCCACTCTTACAGGGAAGTATAGGCCGGCAAGCAGAGACCCTTCTTTCCTCACCACACACCCTTCCCCGGTAGGGTTGGTTATACAGGTTGCCACCTTTTCCACCAGACCTGCGGTTTCCACCTCTAATCTGCCTACGGATAGAGAGAAGAAATCTGACGCATTGGCCAGAAAGGGGTTCACCTCTTGTAGCATGGCGCTCAAAGCCACTAACATAGCATGTGGGTTCACCAAGTACTCCTTTGGTTTATGGAAGGCTGTAGAACATGCTGCTGAGTACGTACCTGAGGGTGCCATGCAGGACACATTTTTACAGCTGGTGGAGGATGGGAAGGAGGTAGCCAAGCAGTCATTACAAACAGGCCTGGACGTAGCAGACTGCGTTGGCAGAGCAATGGGTTCAGCAGTTGTAATGAGACGCCAAGCCTATCTAAAAACCTCTGGCTTTTCTCCAAATGTTCAAAATAGGTTGCTAGACATGCCCTTTGAAGGTGACATGCTTTTCGGGCAGAAAACAGACGAATCCTTAGAGAAATTCAAGGAATCAAAGTTGGCTGCTAAATCATTGAGCCTAGCAGATCAGCCGGCCAAACCTGCCTTTAGCTCTGCCTCCAGGGGCAGAGGCTATAGACGTTATGTACCCTATAACAGGAAGGCGGAGCTTCCGCAAGCGAGGCAAGGGCAAAGGCGCTTCCCGCATCCCTAAGGGGTAGAGGGGCCTCTAGAGGCCAACAAGCAGCAGCAGCAGCTATGTCAACCGTGGCCTCTAAACCGCATTGATTTCCCCTCCCACAATGTACAGGTTGGTGGACGGTTGGCAGGGCATTGGTCTCAAGGCAGGAAATTCTGATGCCATTGATTCAGTGGGTTTGTGTTCCGCCTTTCCTAAAGTGGCCTCCAGACAGACCTCCACCTCCCCCAATACAACCGAGACAGGAGCTCCGGGAAGAACCGAGAGCCTTGGTGTCGAAGGATGCCATGGAAAAGGTACCTCCCAATCAGAGAGGGTCAGGTTGGTATTCCCGGTATTTCCCGGGGTCCAAGAAGGGAGGAGGTCTGTGTCCCATCCTGGACCTCAGGGCCTTGAACAAGTTCCTGAGGAAAAATAAATTCAGGATGGTGACGTTGAGAGAGATTCTCCATGCTCTCGAACTACAGGACTGGCTGGTGTCAATAGACTTGCAGGTGCCGTTACATCAAAAGCACATGAAGTTCTTAAGGTTCCTCATAGGCGACAAGCACAATCAGTTCCAAGTGCTCCCCTTTGGGTTGACCTCCGCGCCATGGATCTTCGCCAAGCTCATGGCGGTATTTGTGGCTCACCTCACGAGATCGAGTCCATGTGTTTCTGTATTTGGACGACAGGCTGACCCGAAGGAAGTCAGCAGGGAAGGTCTTGTCTCATCCGGAGGACACCTGCCTACTACTGCAGAGGCTGGGCTTCTCCCTCAACTTGAAGAAGTCCCATT
The DNA here is from genome assembly GCF_040938575.1 of Ambystoma mexicanum. NCBI lineage: Eukaryota > Metazoa > Chordata > Amphibia > Caudata > Ambystomatidae > Ambystoma > Ambystoma mexicanum. The sequence continues at coordinate 413,311,725 of NC_090927.1, forward strand.
TGACACCAGTTCAACGGCTCCAGTTCATCAGAGCAGTCCTAGACACACAGGTAGAGAAGGATTTTCCTCCCAAGGAGAGAGTAACATAGCCCAGTTGGTGCATCTGTTTCAGAACCATGCCACTCTTCCAGCGGCTTCCATTCTCCGCCTCTTGGGTCTCATGGCTTTCTGTATTCTATGGCCAGAAGCCAGGCTACGTATGAGATCCCTCCAGTGGGTCTTGAGGGACCTGTGGTCTCAGTGTTTGGGAGCTCTCACTGATCGCCTTTCATTATCCAGCCAATTAATCCGTGAACTCGGCTGGTGGAACACGTGCAGCAATCTATTGGCAGGGAAACCCTTCTAGCCTCCCAGGCCAGAGTGGTCACAGATGCGAGGACTTGCAGGTGAGCGGCCTCTGTTCTCCATCAGAAGCCAAGTGGCATATCAACAGGCTGGAGTTGCGGGACACCAGTTTAGCCCTGAGGGCCTTTACCTCGTCTCTCAGAGGGAAACACGGTGGCCATGCCCTACCTCAACAAGCAGGGTGGTGTGCACTGAGTTGTGGACTCAGCAGGTTAATGCATCAGCTGCAGAAATATGTGTGCACATTGCAGAGTTCCGCATGAGACATAACTAACGTGACAAAGTGACGGGAGCCAGCTCCTGTCCCTACAGTTCTTGTGACTACCTGTCTCCACAAAGATCAGTCTGGTTGGCAGTGCAGTGTTGGAACGAAACGAGTCCCACAAGGGTTAATTCAGATGAAGACAGCATTTACAAGGGAACAACGACAGGAGTCAGAAATCGAAGGGCACGTAAAGCGTTATGGTTGGCAGTGCGGTGCCAGAATGAAACGAGTCCCACAAGGATTAATTCAGATGCAGAGAGCATTTACAAGGGAACGATGACAGGAATCGGAAATCCAAGGGCATGCTTTTGTGAAGCCATGCAATTCTGAACGCCTTGTACATGTGTCAAATCTCCTAGGGTTTCCTTTTTATCACTATCACGCTGACTAAACATGCATTATGCTGCTGGCGCCTGTGTGTCTTACCGGGAGAGTGAACTCTCCATTTTACTGACTGGCCACCCTGACCCACAGCATCGAATCGACCCATAGTTACATCAACATGGGAATATAGAGGTTCCCTCGCAGTGACTTCCATAGAACCAACATCAACAATTCAGATTTTCTCTTAGAATTCAAACAGAGACAACAGACAACGTCCTGATGATGGACATCAGTCCGAAAAGCATCAGAGAAGTTGGCCTCTGTACCTCTGATACATAAAGAGAAGATTAAAAAGATTTGCTTGTTTATTTGCTTCTGTTTTCTATAATTTTTTTGCTTGATTACTTAAATATGAACAATATTAGTTTTGTAGCATTTACACATGGTAGTACTTGCTACACCCAATTGGTGTCACCAGGTCTGGTATAGTTTTATAGCAGACATTTCTTTTGCTATCGGTGTGCACTTCCGCCCACTCTCTGCAGAGCCAATTCTGTGGTTCTGGTTGCAATAGAACCAAATCTCGGTCTCAGCAGTTCATCTGGCGGGCACAGAGAACACCTTGGCGGATGCTCTGAGCAGGCAGAGCTCGGTCCAACAAGAGTGGGAAGTGTGCTCGAGGGAATTCGCAGTGAACCGCACACTGGGAGACGCGTTTCTGGTGGATTGGATCTTCCCTCTCTACAACGCCTACCCCCGATTTCCATCATTCCTTGGGTTCTCAGGAGGTTGAAGAGATTTCAAACGACCATGATCTGGACCGCCCCTGATGGGGTGAGGAGGGCGTGGTACTTTGATGTCCTGAATCTGACCATCTGTCCTCCTCACCAGTTGCCTCGGCATCTGGATCTCCTAACCCAGTCGGAGGGCTGAGTGCGCCACCCAAACCCGGATTCCTTCAACCTACATGTGTGGCTCTTGAGAGGATGAGGTATGATGACTGGGACCTCTCAGAGGAGGTACTTGAGGTATTGCTGGCTGCACACAGACCTTCTACTAGATCTCTGTAGGCATGCAGGTGGAGAAGATTTGAGGTGTGGTGCAGGAAACTTGAGACTGAGCCTATCTCTTTCCCCACCACCACTGCGATGGAGTTCCTTCTATCATTGGCCTCTTCAGGCCTTCAGGGTGACACAGTCAAATGGTATTTGGCGGCCCTGTCTGTGTTTAAGAGTTCCCCATATCAAGGTTCCTTTTTCACTATTTCGGTCATGGCCCAGTTACTGAAAGGCCTTCTCAACAAGTTTCCGCCAAGCGCATTTGTTGTCCCAGATTGGGATCTTAATCTGGTTTTGACCTATTTGATGGCGGCTCCGTTTGAGCCTGTGCATTCATATTCTTTGCGGCTGTTATCCCTTAAAAGAGCCTTTTTGGTTGCGATCACATCTGCCAGGAGGGTTAGCAAACTGCAAGGCTTCTGCTGCAAACCTCCCTTTCTGAAGTTCGCTCATGAGAAAGTCTTTTTTAAAGTCAGACCCGGATTCCTTCCTAAGGTTGTTTCAGAGATTCATCTGTCCCAGTCTGTTCATTTACCGGTCTTTTACCCTCCTCCACATCCCTCAAAAGAGGAAGAACGGTTCATCCGCCTTGACCGCAAGAGAGCGTTAAGCTTCTATGTTGCTTGCACATCCGAGTTTAGGAAATCGGAGCAGTTGTTCGTGGGCCATTCCTGGTCTAGGAAAGGTCTTCCCATCACTAAACAAACCCTGTCATGTTGAATTATTTTGTGCATATCCAAGTGTCATTAATCGGCAGGTAAGGAGCTTCCACCGGGCATCAGGGCTCACTTGACCAGAGGGGTCTCATCCTTTACAGCCCTCCAGAGAGGGGTTCCTGTTAGGGATATATGCCAGGCGGCCACTTGGTCATCCTTACATACCTTCACCAAGCACTATGCATTGGATGTTGCATGGGGAACTGATGAAAGGTTTGGTAGGTCTACTGGTTTAAAAGTTTCTGCCCTGCTCCATTATCCTAGCTGCTTGGGGAGTCTAGCACGATGAGGAATCTGCAGGAGAAAAGCAATCCATTGAAGGAGAAATTACTCGCTGTAATGAGTATGGATTTCTATGGATTTCTATGGATTCTATGGATTTTATTCCTGCATATTCCTCATTGATCCCCCCCCATCCATCCCTGCTCAGAAAGTGCTGTAGGATGCCGCTTCTGTCCAAACGAGAAGGCACCTGGTGATGGCTCTGGGACGACCGCTTCTGTTACTTTAAAAAAACAAAAATATATTTTTTTCAAACATTGTTGTGGGGGTTCATCCTATTGGGATGTATCCTTGTTAATGTTTAACAGCTGGTTAGCCTCCTCCTGTGGGCGTAGTGATGTGCTATATATACACGGCACCTGATGTCACTTCGGAGCCAATGATCGATAACCAGATAAGACGGATTGACTGCTGAGTGGAGGTCCACTATGCCCCCTGTTGAAAGTTTCCGAACAGCAAAGCTGGATGATGGATATCTATCATGATGAGGAATCTGCGAGAGAGGAATCCATAGAAAGATCATTATGGTGAGTAATTTCTCCTTCTCCTACCACGAGTGGGAGCTAAATTATGGTGACATCAACTGAATCTTTCACAGGTGGGGCCAGCCCTGCCTGGACCTGTTTGCGACCAGTGGCAAAGCAAAGTGCACTTGGTTTGCCCCCAAGATCCTTTATGCCTTCCCACCGATACCGCTGCTCATCCGAGTGCACAGGAGGGTGAAGATGCAGCCATGTCAGGTGATCCTCATAGCACCAGAATTGGCCCCGCAGATTTGGTACCCGACTATGAGGAAAAGGGTAGTGGGAGCTGGAATTGATGATGCAGGAGCATGGAAGCTCCATTTGCGGGCTGCAAGGACCAGGAAACTAGATTTCCCATGAACATCATGGGTGTTGCTACGCACACAGGACTTGCTATAAAGCCCCCCACCCCCGGCCGTGCTGCTTGTTGGTGATTTTTTGGCATCTGCAGGCATTGGCCGGATGAGGGGGGCAAGGATCTCAGAGGAGGTTGGATGCTGGTAGGAATGAGAGACAAGAGGAGGCACTGGCAAACGATTCTTGCGGCGTGAGCCGAGTGCTGCTCAGACCGCGGTTCATCCCTCTTCATGGCATGTTCTACAGTTCCTTGGGAGGAGGCAGTCGGCCCGCCCAGTCCTCATTAAGTGCTCCTTTTGTTGTGTTACTGTCAACTGGTAAACGAGGGGGGAACGGGAGGAGTTGGAGTTCTGAGGGCATACAACAATACAGATAAGGAGTGTTTCTCCTGTCATATGAAACGTTCCTTAAAGGTGTTTGAGTGCTCTTGGTGGAGTTGTGCTAGAGGATATGGGTCATGAGGCATGCAATGTTTTTTTGCAGCTTGCTATGGCATGTATATGTGTAACAGCCAAGATGCCGAATTTCCAGAGGGGTATTGAGCATTGGAATAACTCCCCTGGCAAACGCAATTACCCTGTCATGTGTTGTTGTGTTCTGCAAGCACCCACGTGCTAACGTTGTTCATGTTATTGCTTGTCCAGGTGTTCCTGGGTGCTATGTGCTTTATTTGCTTACTTTGCTTACTTTGGTTACTTAATGTTTGCCTTTCCGTGAGAGCATAATCCTAACCAAGGAGTGTACTCAGTTTAGTCGGAGAGTGTGTCTAGGAGCTAAGAGGTCAGGGAAGTAGGAGGCTACTAGTTTTCTCATGAAAAATGTGTTGTGCCTTTCCTTACTCCCCACCACCCATCCATTTACGCAAGACCCTCACCCCGGTTACCCTAACAACCCCTTCCCTATCCACACTTCTCCCTAACCCGCTTCCCCCATTGGCTGCTCGAGGTAACATGTTAACTAGAATCAGGAACCCATGCCAACCAAGGTGGGAGGGGTCAACTACATTTGGCTTCTGTGGTCAGGAAGGAGTTGAGATACTCCAGCGGTGTGACACTGACCCAACTGCAACTGACAAAGGACAAGCCAGTTCGCCTCCGAGCTTTCCAGTTCTTGTGAACCCAGCAGGAGCGGAAAATCTTATATCATGACCCACGGCTCTCTCACTCGGGGCCTAGTTCCTGAACAGCAAAAACACGCCACTTTAACGCTACTCCCAAATACTGGGACATCATTTGTGCATCTAGAGCACAGACCACTCGCATTACCTACGCTAGAAAGTGGAAGCGTTTCACCGTATGGTGTGAGGCAGTGCAGCTTGATCCACTGGCTATTTCTGCAGACCAGTTACTGCCCTACCTGTTGCATTTACCCATAGCGGATTTAGCGCTGTCCTCCATTAAAGTTCACCTCTCAGCCATCTCGTCCTATTCCACAGGTCCATATCAGATATCGTTTGTAACTGACCAGGCAGTTAAGACCTTTCCCAGGGCACTTTTACGTGCCTTTTCCACTGCTGCCCACCCCAGTTCCCAGTTGGAGCCTAAACACTGTTTTGTCAGCACGAATGGCTCAATCTTACGAACCAATTCACAGATGTGACTTGCAATTCCTCTCATGGAAGGTCGCTTTTTTGGTGGCAATAGTGTCGGCAAGACGCATCAGCGACCTCCAGGCCCTTTCAGCAGAAGCGCCTTTCACAGTCTTCCAGACAGATTGTGTCGTACTTGGACAACCCCCAGTTCCTTACTAAGGTGGAAATGACACTCTCAGAACTCATAATTCTCCCGACCTCCTCCAGCGCTGAGCAAGCTCTTCATTCCTCAGACCTTTCATGGGTCTTAATTCTACCTACAGTGGTTTTCTTGCTTCCTTCAGACTATTTGCCTTCACAGGGCACATCACAGGGCAAAGCATATTAAAATAGTGCCTTACGCGCTGGCTGGCAAACTGCATCTCCCACTGCCACCATTCCAGAGGTGATCCACTGGCTCTCCCAGTAACAGCACACTCCACCAGTGGAAGGATGGCTACATTAGCTTTCCAGACGGGAGTAGTGATAATGGACATTTGCAGGGTGGCTTGTCACGCTCCATGCGTTCCCTAAACACTACTGCTTGGATTTCAATAAGGAGTCAGCAGTCAGACAAGCAGTCCTGCGCCACCTATTGACGTAAGGTAGGAGCAGTGATTGTTCGTCCCTCCTTCCCTTCAGTTTCTAGCATGCATTGGTGTTTCAGCTTTCTTTATGGTACTGTGTTTAACTCATGTGTGTGTGTTTCTATAACTAAAGTGGCATGCATCCATTGACTGGTATTCTATTCAAGCGTGTGAATCTTTGAAATATCTTGTGCTGGAAAAGTCTTTGTTACTTACCTGTAACTGTATTTCTCCAGCATTGGTATCTTACATAGATTCACATACGCCCAACCACCTGCCCTGGGAGGCTGCTCCAATGCCAGTCATCATGTATGCAGTCACTACGGCTCAAAATTGGAAGAAGGCTGCCTGGGCTGGAGCTTAAGCCCTGCCACCTCATTGGTTAGGGTCATAAAGGACCACAGTGAGGTGGTGAGGACTTCATATGTGATTGCCTGTACAGGCAGAATGGGCAAACTGTATTGCTTTTTTCTATGGGAAAAATGTATATATGTATTTATTTTTTAAATAACCGAGGATTCCCAGTCTGACGACGGGGAATATCCAAGCATGTGAATCTATGAAAGATACCAATGCTGGAGAAATATAGTTAAAGGTAAGTATCAAACGCTTCTACTGGATGTTCCTCCCACAGATTCCTCATCTCCCTCCATGCATACCCCTCTGACTCTGGGTGAATTGTGTAATACACTTCTCTCTTTCAACGGCCATGCAGGTTCTTGTAATCCTCCAGCCAACTGTGCAGAAAGAGGGGAAAAACTAGAACTGAGGCAACGGGCGGAGTGCGTGCTATTTATACCACTGTCCGAGCACAGGAATGAAAGCACCCTCTAATGTCGAAACAGTGTACGAAGCTGCAAGCAGGATATCAGTATATCAAAGATGAGAAATCCATAGGAGGAACATCCAGTAGAAAGAACATTACCAGAGGTATGTAATTTGTTTGTTTATTAAATGCAAAAAGGGAATTATTGTCCTAACCAGTCTCTAGGGCCCAGAACTGGACTAAGGGGGCAGTTAATAGTCAAAAGTACCTTTTTGCAGTTCTTGGCTGTTTGATAGCATCACACCAGGTTTCCAGCTGTTGTGCAAGCGGTTCGAGCAAGTTGGAGGACAGTACATCGTAGTTGATCCAAGCATAGAGTGGGCGTCGAGCCGAGTCAAATACAGGAGCTCAGGAGTTCGAAGGTCGCACTGAATCGATGCAGGTTGGAACGTGTACCAGAGTCGGTTTGAGACAAGTGTAATCTGCTGGTTACGAGCGATGAGTGACGCTCCAGCAGTTTGCGTCAAGGTCTGTAAGGGTTTGAAGCGCTAAGCTTGATATTCCAGTATGGGGTACAGTGAGGGGGCGGTTTGAGATTGACAGGATCAAACTGTTTGGTAACAGCCAGGAGGAAGTTGGCAAGTGATGTCCCAGTAGTTAGATTCAAGAGCCGGCACGGAGCAGTTGATTCGAGCCGGGCATGTGATGGTCTCAGCGAGGTACGACGCAGTGTCGAGGTGGTTTGATCGATGCAAGCACATCAGGTTGAAGAGTTCGATGGCAATAGTTGCGTAGTTCCATGCACCAAGCAGGTGTTAAGGCATATGAAAAGTGGAGGTTCTAAACAGTGCTTCAAGGGCTGTGGATCTTTAGTGCCATTAGTGTCGGTTTGACCATCCAGTTGATGGCGAGGATGCTGTTGTCTGGATGTGCGGATAGGTTTAAGCGGTTTGAGGTGGCATTCGTGGATCTCTGTTTGAAGGAGTCCCCCGGGGACCCGTTGATGAAGATCAGCATCGAAGGTACTGGCGGTTCAACAGTGGTTTGAAAGCTGCAGCTGCAACAGAGATCTTCCGTTCAAGCATAGGCAACGGTGTGCTTAGCTGGAGTAGTACGAGACGGCAGAGAGCCAAAGCCAGCACCGAGGAGTTCCTGTCAGTTCGAAGCGGTTGAATCAGGCGATAATCACAGTTCGAAGTAGTTTGACTGCAGAACACAGAAATGCTTGCTTGCTTGGTCCGCGAGTTTGCGTGAGTCCCAATCCAGAGGCTCAAGGATAAGTTTTGGTCCTTTTCTCCCGCTCTCCCAAGCACTAGGGAGGCTGGCCCACAACTACAGGTTTCATGCAACACAGTGAGGTCCTAGGTACCATTGTGGAAGGCATAGAGGCAGGTCTTGTCCCAGTACCAGGTCATCCCAATGGTCCCTGGGGATGGTTAGGGGACAGAGCTCACCTCTGCATTGGACTCTGTCTCCACCTCACTGCCAGAGGACTTTGGAGAGATCAACTTTCCCCAAGCAGGTCCAGTGAAATTTTCTTGAAGGGTTAGAATCCAAAAGATGATTCAAAGAAGTGGCCTGAGACCCCTTCTGTTAAAGGCAAACACCCACAGGTGACTGGACTAAAGCTAGCCAACTTTAGGGGGCCAATCCCTGTTCTTTGCCTACTGACATCCCACCCAAAGTGCTTTGTGCTACAGGAAGTGGAAGGGACAAGAAGGAGAGACAGAGGTAGAGAGAAACAAGCTGGTGGATCCTCCCCCATCCCCAATGTACATAGCTCTCCCTGACTACACTAACACCAGCACTCTTCCCTTCTCAATAGGATCAAAGGCCCTTTTCTTTGCAGCAGCCGATGTGATGCTATTCCTTTTGAATGGGTGTACTCTAGGAGGGTGTTGCCTACCCTCACAAAGAGATCAAGAAAGTGGCATGGCGATTCAGGTACCTGTCCTGTCCCTTGGCAGGACCAGCCTATCTTGCCAGAATACACATCAACCGCCACAGTTGAGCTGATTCACAGGAGCTGACACGTGTAATAACAAATTGGATGTGGATGCAGTGATTATCAGCAGCGCCATGCACCATGCCAAGGGTCTCATTTTCTGTAACATCCAAAAAAACAGGTAAAATATCCCCAGGATGGTTTGTTTCTTTCTCGGGGGACTAAGAAAAACACTGATTGTTTAATATAATTAATGAATGTGTAAGTGCAGGAGCGGGATTCAAAGCTGTGTTTCCCTGCATTTGGTTGCATCCAAGGCAGAGGCATTGCCAGTCAGATATCCTCTCAGCCCTGAGGGAGCTGTGATGTCTGTCTTTGAAATATACTATCTTGCTTTTATGACAAATCGTCGAAAAAGAATCTTTAGGCCTCATTACGAGGTGGGCGGTAAGGGATTACCGGCACCGGTAAGGGCATTGGTGCCGGTAATCCCTTACCGCCCTACTACGAGTTCCCTTTGCGGGTCCTCCCTTAACGCTTGGTTTTTCCAGCCGTTAAGGACGGGACCCGCAAAGGGACTCTGGAGCTAATAACAGTACCGCAATTTGCGGTACCGTTATTAGCGCCTTCCCCATTCCCATTGAGCCCTATATGGGCTCAAATGGGAATGGGGAAGGGCCCTGGTGAATGGGGAATTACCAGTCCCGCCAACCTTGGAATGGACCGGTAATTGCTCCATTCACCAGGGCGGAGTCGGTAAGGTTTTGGAGGCAGCCAAGGCGCTAATAGCGCCATGGTTACCTCCAACCTCGTAATGAGGCCTTTTTGACTTTTTGAAACCACCATGTGGGCCATATTGCATAAACCGCTATTTGCTACCTCTCATAATATATACGGGCCTTTGTAGCAACGGCAAGAGCAGTAAGCACGTTCTCTTAAGCACAGAGAAACACTGAAACATTGTATACAACTATTTGCCATAAAGGTTAATCTTTGCTTCTATAGCCTTACAGCCCCTACCAGTACTCTTTGGGTCAGGATAAGCATTGTAAAAGCGGACACTTCCACAATGGCATATAAGACTTGCCACAGGAATGGCAGGTACATGCTAGGATAGCATTGGGACACTTGAATGCAGCAGAAAAGACGACTCAACATTTCTTTTTTTGTGGCCGAAAGGTACACAGAAACTTGGTGCTACTTCCGTAGTACATTTTGCATCTTGTATTGATGTGAGAGAAAACCTCCAATGTAGGGCAGGGCACACTGCTGAAATGAAAGGATAGCAGGCCGGGGACATGGCCATTCGAACACACCCGACTCAAGAGGGGTGACATTTGGCAGTGCATGAATGGCCATTCTTTTCACCAGTTCTGGAATACACACTAGGCCCGGGCTGCCTAAGCACTCCCGAATGGGGTGACGACCGCTGAGAGAGGGCGATTGCTTCAGGGCTTTTTGGGGAGATTCTTTTGCCCCAGTCTTATTGGCAGAAGCACTCACAGTATGGATGATCGCTGGTGATGCCAGTGCATAGGGATGAGGCAAGTAGAGAAAGGAAGATGGCGGTGCTGCGGGCCGATGCTGGCACGAATAGTTTGAAGCAGGGAGAATGGTGAAAGAGCTCTCTTTGCAGGCCCGAGCGGTTTCAGAACAACGGATCGGATGCCAAGATGTTTTCTTCCCTCCTGTGCTGCAGCCTATTCTAGAGTGAGTCGGCAGCATTTGTGAACCCTGAACAGAGAGACTTGCACCCTTGGAGAATTTGTTGACGGCTGGTACCTGGTAGGAAAGCCGATTGGTCCCCCAGGCAGCACCCCTTTCTATCCGGCTGGAATGGTAGACCGGGTATAAAGCAAGTGACTTTGGGAGAAGGAACACTGCAAACAGACGGAACAGAATCAAGGGGGATTTCTCACCCCATGCATCAGAACTGTGGAGATACCCTTGGCAGTGATGTATCATTGTCAGTCCCACTATCTGTCGCTCTCACACTATTACTTCCTGTCTCTATCTCAAATAGATACATCATAGCATTGGCCTCTTGCAGGCAGGTCCCAATTAATAAATAATGTAATCTCACTGTGCATTGCCTAAATAAAAGTTGAGTTCCCCAAGCCTACAGTCTTTTTTACATAACCATATCACTCTCAAAACAGGTCAAAATTAGTCTGTGATTGATGAACGTCTTTGAGCGATGGTTGCAATTGGGCGGATTTCGAGGTTAACCTCTCAAACCTCGGCAATTGTTATTCTTGCAACTGATCATGACAGATATTACCTTACTTAAGCTCGGAATGAAACAGTAAAAGAATAATTGTGTGCCCTTCTAAAACCCTGAGGCAAACGTTTTTAAGGTTTAGGCTAAATCTGTGGCCTACACGAGAAATCTTAACACGTCGAAAGAAAATTCCATCAAACCTGAACTACTGTCGTTTTTGGCAAATAACTACAGTTAAAGAAACGTTGCAACATCTAATAATAAGATGTCCAAAATTACTTCCACAGAGAATGATATACTTTAAGAACCTGGTTTGCATAAAAGTGATGATGAAATTTGGCAGGTTTTATTTTCAACAACTAGACTAGCACTTATGAAAGCTATAACACAGTTTTTAGATTGTAGCTTAACAGTGGAAATCAAACTCTAGTGAACGAATAATGAAGTTATTAATTTTTCTTCTTATTTGCCTTATAACGCTACTTTTGTTCCATTGTATCACATCCATTTTTCTCTCTCCTTTTTTCTTTTCTCTTATCCCCACATTTTTCCTCTTTTTAGAAAATATTAACTGTTTTAATTATGTATGAACTAAATGTCTGGATATTGTTTTGTATTTGAAAAGTTGTTTAATTTCAACTAAATCAAATAAACATTTTTTTAAAAAATTAAAAAAAAGAATGGTGTGTTTACACTGGCAAAACAGTTATCTGTGATATTTTTTATGGGTGGCTCATTTGAAAATACTGATAAACACAGATTCTGAATTTTTAGAAAACACAAAAAAACACCCCATGAAGTTAAAAAAAAAAATGAAAACAGGAAACGTTAACCATGCCCCATCTCAGGCTTGGCTTATATTTAGAACTAGTGGTACCACCCGGCGTGCCCCAGGTCTGCAGCTGACATGCACGTGGAGGTCTGCTATAGCCTTATTGATTTTTGCTTTGCATCAGATGGAGATTTTACAGATGATGTTCTTTCAGAGGCATAGTCACTTAATGGCACCACCACATTTGATGAAATATGTAAGAAAGATTGATTGGTTGTGCCCTCTTCTTGTGAAGTAAACTGGAGTACACTGTAACTTTGCCATTTCCCAGATTTGACACTTTTCTGAATGTTTGCTCTATCTAGTACCTAATGTAGTGAATTGGGGTAACTACTTAGTACATTTTTTTTAAATCAGGGTGACTACAAAGTAAATATTTTTTTGGCATCCACACATAGACTAAAATCTTGCCCCAGTCTAATGACCAATCCATGCAAAATTCGGTAGAAATTGGTTCAACGGTGTGGATTTATATAGCCGGCCAAACATACACACACAAATACAAAGGTTTTTGCATAAGATTTTTGCATCCAAACATAGACAATAATCTTGGCCGAAACAAATGAGGAATCCATGCAAAATTTGGTGGACCTGGGTTTTGTGGAATGTATCAACCCATTCATCCAAGCCCTGCAACATCACTGTGGATTGCTGGCAGCAGAAACATCATAATGGCCACTGGAAAGCATGCTGCTCGCTAGAAATCACCAGAAATTGTAAAATAGGCCACTATCTACTTTGTGCCTATGTCAGTTGTAACACAGGAGACCACTGCCAAAAACCACCAATGGGCTACCCACAAAGTAGCTTGAAACCACTTGGAAATAGCGATGCTGTTTGAAAATCCGTTTTCTTGATTGTCAATAATTGCTAAAATCATGGCTCACAAATCACCTAAAAGATCCAACCTCTTTGTTGGGTGTTCCACATCATTTTTTTTTTTTTAATGAATTTTATTATTAATTTTTTTTTGTCAATATATTTTTCATTATTATTGTATGGATAATTCTCTATTGTATCTCTTTGTTACACTGATTTCTTCTGTTAATATTTAATAAATTTGCTAAAAAAAAAAAAAGAATCCACATCAATACAATGGGCCTCATTACGAGTCCGGCGGTAACCGCGGCGGTAAAATCGCCTGGTTACCGCCGGACTCGTATTACCATTCCGCCTCCGTGATTCCCGGAATTACCGGGGCATTACAACCCCGGTTTTCCGGGAATCACGGAGGCGGAATAGTGTAAATCCCCATTCCCATTGAGTCCTATGGGACTCGATGGAAATGGGGATCATGGAAACACCGGCAGCATCTCGTAATGCTGCCGGTTTTTCCTCGTCCGCCTGCATGCGGGAGGTGTTAAACCCGCCAGGTCAAACCTGGCGGGAACATCACCTCCCGCCTGCAGGGGTCGGACTCAGGCGGTCCGGAAACAACGGTGGCGGCGGGTTTACCGCCACCGTTATTTCTGGACCGCCTGGGTCGTAATGAGGCCCAATGTCAGCAAAAATCATATGTTCTCAGAACAAAATCCTATTTTCAAGATACTTGATGGACAGACAGCTGTCAAAATGGGTGTAATACCGTTGCTCACCTCTACCAGAAAGCCGGCATTTTAAAACCATTTGTGTAAAGTTGAACAATTGAACCCAAACTATGCCAAAATAAGAGAATTCCATCAAAATGCCATATAGAGGGCCACACAGTGATTTCATGTTGAAAAAGACTTGATTTAAAGATATGTAGATATGTTGCTTATTTTAAGTTTATAAATGTTATTTTTTTCACAAGGAACTATGTTACAATTGATCAGAAAGTAACCTGATGCAGTTAAAACTCCAAAAGGCTTGCTTCCCCTGAGAACTCTTCACCCCTTGTCATTCCCAACAGAAGGAGGATGTCGCATTGGCATGCTAATCAAAAAGGGAGGAGATTTTCTCTGCAGCCCGGAGAAAGAACAATAGATGCCTTGGAATAAATAGGGAATGCTAATTTGGGGTGTGACTGACCACAAACTGCTGGCAGGAAACAAGACATGTGACCCTCTGAGTCAGCCCAGCTCTAGGAGGCGGACCAGACTGAGATGTGAATTGAAAGCAAATGCATGTTTTATAAAAATGCTTATAACAAATTGTACCGAGCTGACAAAAATGTAAAACTTTGAGTGTGTGAAAATGAAAAATTCCCTCACAGTTCAAGACTAAGCTGGACTCCGTGCATTGTTCTGAGACTAAAACCCGGAATTTATTCATATTGTAGCTGCAGTGTTTTTGCTATAAACATGAAAACTTACAGTAAATACTCAGAGAGGATATGCATGCATGCATGTATCAAATTTGGTGCAGAATGAATATTGAGAAACCCTCCAAAAGCGCGAAAATGTTGTCCTTTCTGAACCCAAGCTCGTAGAAACATGGGACTTGAACAGAAATGCACCTCAAGCAATCTGTCATGTAATTATGTATTCTCAACAACTTGTGTATCTGGGAAATATGTTTTTGGGAAAAATAGATTTTCTATGTAAAAGCAAAAGGGAGGGATTTCTTTTGGACCATAAACACAGCATCACTCTGACTCATTCTGACACGCTGATCCTTTCTCCAATCAGGGGATAGGAAATCTTCTAACCTATCAGATCCTTAGAGGGTTGGGCATTGTAGAATCTGCCTCCCCACCCACTTTGGAAATACATAAATAGGGACTGTGAGGACAGATAGGACACACACATTTTTCCACTACTCAGCTGATTTCTTGGCGCAGCACCCTGCAGGAAGACTCCAGATGTAGAACCAACTGTAGAACCAAACTCTAGAACCCTGAAGTAGAGGCCTACCCCAAACTGAACTCTTTGCAGCAGGCCTTCAGAATCTTTTGCAACCTGATTCCTACCCCTAAACTTCCGCGGGGCCTAACTAAACCATTCAACAGCCTGGCTGAGCTGTTTTGCTTCTAGCTGAGAACCCTGTGCTAGAACCAAGGTCCAGACCCAGAAAGCAGCGCTGTATCCAGAACCCATCAGATCCAGTCCACGAGGCCGTGCAGACCGCATTGCAGTGCTGAGAGCAGAACCCAGAGTGCCTGAGACCTGTCCGGTGGCGAGAGTGAAGCCAAACCCTTGACCAGATCTTTGACTAGGCCCACTCCATTCTAAAGCCTAGGAGTGAGTATTTAGTCTAGAACTGTCCATAGTCATCTCATAGTTTTACCAGGTTACTCACCGTAGTGACCACCTTACTCCTAGTCCATAGTCCCCTTTCCTCCATACTTATGGGACATCTCTCCGTCCTGTGGGACGGGACCGGAGCACTTTGTAAAAAGCATCCACATTTTTTTCAAAAATATGTCCCTCCTCTCTTTCCTGCGCAGGGCCCGGTACGCGGCCGTAACCCCGCCCATCATGGCTCCGCCCCGCGCATCGCCCATCAGTCCTTTTCTATCGCAGGGTCCAAGACCCATTAGCAATAACAGAGGAACCTTATTAGAGGGGACGGCGGGCGTATGGAGGAAAGGGGACTATGGACTAGGAGTAAGGTGGTCACTACGGTGAGTAACCTGGTAATACTCCTACGTCTCGTCCCCTTTCCTCCATACTTATGGGAGATTCCCAAGCACTCCTTACAGGAACTATAGGTGGATGGAAATACCCCTTACTGAAACAGGTTCTTCAGCACAGCCTGGCCGAACTGAGCATGGGCCCTAGAGCTCATATCGAGGCAGTAATGCTTACAGAAAGCAGATGGGGAGGCCCAGGTAGCCGCTCTAGCGATGGACGCCCAGGGAACATACTTCTGAAAAGCAACCGCAGCTGCCTTGCCTCGCACCTGATGCGCATGAATACCCTTAGGTGGTTACAGCTTTTGGACGGTGAAAGATTCCGTGATACAGGCAGCAATGCATCTGGAAATGGATGCCTTAGACACCGGCCTGCCCTGGGGTTTACCGAATGTCACAAACAGTTGGGAAGAGCTCCGAAGCTCGGCAGTCCTGTCCAGGTAGAACTTAAGAGCTCTTCAGACATCCAGGCAGTGTAGAACCCTTTCCGCCTCCCAGGCAGGGTTCGGAAAAAAGACCGGAAGGGAAATCGACTGATTCAGATGGAATTCGGTCACTACCTTTGGTAGGAAAGCTGGGTTTGTCCGAAGGACTACCTTGTCCTTGTGAAAAACCAAGAAAGGATGCTCCACCGACAATGCCCGGAGCTCACTCACTCTCCTCGCTGACGTAATGGTGACCAGAAAGGACACTTTCCAGGACACGTACTTGAGGTCAACCGTAGCCATTAGCTCGAAAGGTTTATGGCACAGCGCCGTCAGGACTACGTTTAAGTCCCAGGGCGGGTGCAGAGTACGAACCGGAGGGTAGATGCGTGTCAAACCAGCAAAATGTTTCTTCGCCACCGGGTTAGTTAACGAATAAGAACACCGGTCTGTAGAGAGGTAGGCGGAAATCTCTGAGAGATAAATCCTGCAGGACAAGACATGAACCCCTGACTCTGCTAGGGAGGAGACAAAGGACAGCACCGTGTCAATTGTCGCCACCATCGGGTCCAATTCTTTCTTCAAACACCAATGACAGAACCTGAGCCATTTACTCTTGTATTGGGATCTGGTCGAGGGTTTCCTGGCTGCCTTGATAATACGCATGTTATCCGCAGACAAACCCAAAGGCTCTAGCGCTGTGAACTCAGGCACCATGCCGCCAAGTTGAGCGATTGTGGGGAGGGGTGCCACATCTGCTGTTCCCCTTGGTGAAGAAGATCGGGATTTACTGGTAACCTGATCGGCGGACACGCCGACAGGTGTTGAAGTTCTGAGAACCAAAACCTGGCCGGCCACCACGGAGCTATCAGTAGAAGAGAACAGTTGACAGAACTTTTCAACTTCCAAATCGCTCGATGAACCAGAGGAAGAGGTGGGAAGGCGTAAGCTCTCATGTTGTGCCATGGGATCTCGAGTGCGTCCCCCAGAGAGGAGGCTCCCAGCTCCCCTCTGGAGGCGTACTGAGGAAGCTTCTTGTTCATCGCTGTGGCAAAGAGGTCCACCTCCGGTGTGCCCCAATGCGAGAAAATCCATGATAGGATCTCCGCCTTCAACTCCCACTCATAGCTGACCACTGTCTACCAGCTGAGGGCATCCGCGGTGACATTCAGCTTGCCCGGGATGTGCACTGCAAGCAGCCAGACCCCATGAAGCATGGCCCACTCCCAAATCTGAATGGCCAGATCCACGAGAGGGGGAGACTTCGTTCCCCCCTGCTTGTTTATGTAGTACATTGACACCACATTGTCCGTTCTTATGCGGGCCACCTTGTTGACCATGAGAGGTCTGAACGCCTTGAGCGCCAGAAAAATCGCCAGAAGCTCCAATTGATTTATGTGCAGGAGCTTGTCCTTAGGTGACCAGAGGTCCGAGACCTGAAGAAGATCTAACGTCGCACCCCACCCAAAAAGGGAGGAGTCTGTCATGATCGTCACCATGGGGCTTGGGTCCTGGAACCCGACACCCACTGACAGGTTGCTGAGAGAAGACCACCAGTCCAGGTCCACTCTCATGGAATCCGGAATCATTATCCGTTTGGAATCCGGGTCCACAGCCTGACGCCAGGAACTCCGAAGAGCCATCTGGGTCCGCCTCATTTAGAGACGAGCAAGAGGAAGAGCCAGCACACACGAGGCCATGAGGCCCAGAAGCCTCTGGAACCACCAGGCCGACATGCTCTCCGACTGCGTAAACATCTGACACGTGGCCAACAAATCCGCCATTCTGTCCCCGGTCAGAAACACACGGCAGTCTATTGTGTTCCAACGAAAACCCAGGAAAGTCCGGTTCTTTGAGACCGTCATGGAGGATTTCCGCCAGTTCACCAACAGCCCAAGATGGAACAGGAGCTGAAGGAGAGACTGGAGGTTGCCCGCTGCTGCCAACGGGCAAGGGCTGCGTAGGAGCCAGTCGTCCAAATAGGGATACACATGGATACCCTGGAGACGAATATGGGCCGCGATCACCGACATCATCTTCGTGAAGACATGCAGCGCCGAACTGAGGTCAAAAGGAAGCAGCCGGAACTGGAAGTGCTCCTCTCCCAGAGAGAAACGGAGATATCTCCTGTGTGGGTTCCAAATCAGGATATGCATGTATGCATCCTGAAGATCCACCACGCTGAGCCAATCGCCCGACTGCGAAGAGGAGCGAATTTGGCCGGGCGTGATCATCTTGAATTTCTCTTGGGGTAGGGAAAGATTGAACTGGGAAAGGTCTAGGATGGTGCGCAGGCCATCCTGGTTGGGTTTGGGCACCGTAAACAGCCGGGAGTAGAAGCCCTCCCCTCGCTCCCCAAGGGGAACGGGTTCCACAGCTCTGAGGAGCAGAAGTTTTTGAACCTCGGCCTTGAGGGAGGGTGAGCCCGACAGCTGAAAAGGAGGGTTGAGGGGTGGGGTAGTGGGTAAAGGTAAGCGGAAGCCCGCTCGAGCGACTGACAAGACCCATCTGTCTTCTGTGATGGTATGCCACGCCTCCCAATGAGACGCAATGCGTCCTCCCACCGGGGTCTCGTGCGAGCACGGAAAACCCTCATTTGGCAGGTTGATGAGGAGGCTGAGGAGCGGGAGAAATACCGTGTACGCTGTTGTCTACAGCGGTTATTCCCCGCAGGAGTATCCACTCTGCGATTTTTGCGGTCGAGGAAGCCCCTAAAACCAGAGGAAGGTCGACCTTGCGACAACGGCCTTTGAGTCTTGAAGGGAGGTTTAACCAGAACAGACAAAAAAAAAAAGCTCCTTATCATCAAATGGAAGATCCAGGACCTTGTCTTGCACATCCTTTCAGAACTTAGTGGCATGCAGCCATGCTTGCCGCAAGGTATCAACCCCTAACATCAGACCCCGAGCCGAGGTGTCTACGTGATAAGCCGCAGCCTCCAGGAGATCCTGGACCAAGACCCTGGCATCGGAAAGGCCTCCTCTGAAATCCTCCAGCTTCTCGACCGGGATATGCTCCTCAAACTCCGACAGACCTCTCCACATCTGCATGTTAGCTCCCGCCAAAATCAATTCTGCATTGGCCTGCCTGAGCTGCAAGGCCGAATTGGCAAAGACTTTCCTCCCTAGGGAGTCCAGGAGCTTGTCCTCCTTCCCCAAGACCTGAGTTGCCGTCGCGGAGGAGGAAGCTGCAGGTCTGGATTGCAACGTGGCCGCAGCCACCACTGTGGAGGAGGGAGGCGGACAAGACGACAAGGCCACTTCTTCCGAGGAATGTAGCCTGTACCTCGCGTCAATCTTTTTATTGACAAAAAGTCCCGAGTGTGGCTTTTCCCAAACTCTTTGGACCTCGGCCAGAACGTCCTTCTGCAAGAACAGGCCTGTACGCTCCAAAGGAGACAAGGTGAACGCCCCAGAAAGCACGCCCTCCTGCGGAGCAGGTGCCTCGGGTACCAGAACATCCAAGAATCTCATCATGTCCAGTACCCGGTCATGGAAAGCTCTGGTAGAGCGGGGCAGGTCCTTGTTGTCCTGATCGCCTTGAGGGTCATCTGACAGGTCCGGCTCCTGCTGAGCCGAGTCAGGCACTGCCTTGTCCACTGGGGACAATGGCGGCACAGGCGGAAGCGCAGGGGGAGGCACCACGGGCAAGGGAGGCACCGGCGGAAACACCGACGGGACGGTTGGAGCCGGAGGCGCGGGTGGACATATCTCCTTGAAAAGCCCCTTGAAATATTCCCTCATGGGGTTGGTGCGCATAAGCGCTTGAAACTTACTGAAAAAGGCGTCCTCAGGAGATTGTTTCGGAACCTGAGGAGGCCTCTCATGAGGTGGACAAAACCAGGAATGCAACGGGGACGGGTGCCACACCGGCCCCTCTGCCGACATATCCATATAAATCAAGGGAGCCGCCCCCGCGGGCAACGAAACATTGTGCGGAAGAGGCATCCGGGCGTTCCAATCAAAAACTGGCCGGTAAGGATGCGCACAAGGGACCTTAGGTTCACCCGAAGGACCGAACCCTACACCAGGGGCTGATGGCGTAGTTGTAGGGGTAGTACCTAAAATGGCCACCGTGGTCGTGGGGGGAACGGGCGCCATTTTGTCCTCATCTGAGGGGAACTGCGGCACATGAGGAAGTGAGGCTGGGGTCCCCGTCGATGGATCAGTGGTCTTAATTTTAGCCTTAACGTAAGGAACCTCGGCAGAGCCGGTACTATGAGGCCTGGAATGTTTCTGCGACATATCAACCGCAAACTGAGCCTTCGAAAGAAGAGCCTCGGCACTGCCGGTAAAAGAAGAAACCTTCTTCTTTGCCCCCTCAACAGATCTGGTGTCACCACAAGAGCGGGAACGGTGCGCTGTCATAGACAGGGCCTTGCCCGGCCCCTCAGAACTGTTGGTAGCCTTAGCCTCTGTACGAGGAACCTCGGACCAGGCCCAGTAGAAGCCTTATCAGCAAGCCCAGCCAAGACCTCTGGGAGTACCCCGGTTTTGTTTTTGAGGAAAGCCGAAAGAACGGCCTCAGAGCAAGCTCCGGTACCCCACGACTCAGTAGAACTGGGTCTACACACAGCCCCCACAGGAGGGGCCTCTGAGTGTACTCTGGTGAACACAGGCCCCTTACGGAGACCCTCGGAGAAAACTCTGGTAGAATGATTAGGCCCGACAGGCACCTCAAGGCGAACCCCGGTAACAGAGCGATCGATGCCCCTCCCGGCTCCAGAGGAACCCGGGAAGGTATCCCCCGGCCGGGGTGTTCTGAAAATCAAAGAACTTACCGGGTGTTTTTTCTTCTCGTCGATGAACGCCTGAAAATGAGAAGGAGGAGTCCGACCGAACACCTCCTCCCACCGCTCCAACCGACGTTGAAGAGCCCGGACCGAAAGGGAGTCACAATAAAAACAGGAGTCCCAACGGTGTTCCGGACCCAAACACTCTAAACAAAGAGGATGGGGATCCGCCCTCGCGAAGCGACGGTGACACGATGAACAGTCTGGAAAATCTAGTTTAAAAGACATAGACAGATGTTAGGGAGAATTCTCTGTTTAGGCTGAATTTCCCTACCTAGTGAGTCCCCCAGCAGCTTTGCTGGATTTCTGGGGTTTAATTTTTTTCTCCTGCCAAGAGTGAGACTCTTTTACCCTCACTCTTGGACATGTTGAAGTGTGTTTTCTTGGTTAAACCTTGTGTTGAATGGGCTATGGGGTCTTTTACTCCATAGGGCCTCATGTATTTTTGGGATGTGGGTCACACAGCACCCTCTGTGCCGTGACCCAGGGGTGTCCTAGGGACTCCCCAACATAGACTCCATACCCTGGGACTGACTACTGTCTCCCAGGGCATGTAAAGTCACCAAAGACTTTGCTAGTCTTGAATCCTGAACAGAACCAGTACAAACCATCATATTGTGGACGTACTGGCTGGGGCAATTCGATTGCCCCAGGGTCTGTTAGTCGAGGGGGCACGTCTCCGTCCCCCCTGATCGAGTTTTGGCTGGTGGCAGTGGAAACTACTTTTTATATTCGACCGCGAATATTTCCCTATGGGATTTCCCATTGTTTTAGGCTAACACATTTAATTATTTATTTACGGTAGCCTTAAACATACCGCCGGTTTATATATTTATTTTTATAACTCCGGTTGGGACTTTTTGCCAAAACTTGATTCTAAAATGGCGTTGGTGTTCGCCTCTGTAACTCTGACCCAAAGTGGAGCCCTTTGTTCCACTTTTGGCGGGCTTCTCCACAGAAGCCCTCCAAAGTGGTGCCACTCTGTCTGGGGTACTTAGGAGGGGTGGAGGGGGATTTAGGCACCCTGGACTGAGTTACCTTGGTAACTCAAGTCGCACTCCGTCCTGATTGGCCCAAGTGGTGAGCCGCCCGGCTCACCACTTAGCATGTTTGAGTGACAGCTAGGCTGGGTGAATGGGGGTTTGCTGCATAAAAGCAGGGCTTTGGGGACTGGGACTTCAGAAGTCGCCACAGGACCAAGAATCCGACGAGGGAAGAGCTGAGCCGACCTGCTTCGACGACACCACCCGGTGGAGCCCTGCTGAACCGTCTCACCACTTTTTCCCGACGACCGAGGAGAACTCTTAACGGAGTGGCTCCTTCCCTTGACTGGTGGGGACAACCAGTTTTCGCCTTCTTTCCGTTCTTTGAGGTATCTCGTGGCCGCCTTGCCTGTGCCAAGCACCCCGGCAACCGGAATACCACACTTTACCCCCATACCGCGAAAGTCGGTACCAACCCTTTAACCGGAGGACTCCGCGGCTGGTTTCTTCCCGGGCAGTGCAACGACCCTCTTCTTCTGCTCTTCAGCGAGAACTTCTTCTCCCCTGACCGACGTCGAGCCCTGCTGCCACTGCCTGGAACAACTGCCACCGCTGGAGGATCCTTTCCGCTTAAGGTACCGTGTTCTGCCTGGCTTCCCTTGCTACCGACTGTACGGGGTAGATTTAGTCCCCGGCTTTCGAACCTGGGAGTGCCTGGGACACTTTGGCTAAACTTTCTGAGCCACTCTAACCTCTTTTTGACTCTTTGCAAGACTTTGAATCTCTAACTAACAGTGTGATCTTGGGCACATTTTCGCTCCGGCTACTCTAAGAGTGGGCCCTGCCTAGTGACTTTTGCTCACCTGTGACTTTATTCTTCGTTAAGCCTATTGCAAGTGTTCTGGACCTTAGAGTGGTGTGTCTAACCTATTTCTGCTTTTTCTCTCCCTTTCTTGGAAACTACTAGAGTGTCATCTAACGTTAAGCACTCACCTCTGTTTTAATTAAGTGGTGTTAACCTAGAGTTGTCTAGATAGGAGAAAGGATTGAATTTACTTTCAGTATAACTGTGTTGAAGTGCTTTTACTATATTTTTGCTAGAGTGTTTTTAACTTATGTGTATTTTAAATAAATAACTATATACTTTTGAAACCAAGCTCTGGTCAGTGTTTGCTTGTGCTATTGTGTTTTGGTACATATTGTGTATACTTTACATACTGCCTAACTCTTCTTGAGAGAAGTCTGACTGCTCAGCCACAGCTACCAGGTAAATCTGGGTGGTACGGACTGCTACCAAAGGGGTTTACTGCTCTACCTGTAGTCTTAAATCTTTTGCAGTGTTCCCCAAGGGAACTGCACAGGTTTCTGCCTAACACTGGTGTACAGCGGTGGGATTTGTATTGAGTATACATTTTATTGTGCTTTAGATACCTTAGTGCAACTAACCACAAAGCTTAGCACTGAAAAAGTAAAACCTCTAACATGTCAGTTATAGAAAGCTATAGTCAAGAGTCCCTTGCAGCCAAAACTGCTGATTGTTTAAGAGTGCTCTGTAAACATAAGGATCTCCTGACTAAGGGCAAGAAAATGGAGCTGATTGAAAGATTGTTAGCTAACCAAAGTCTGGGTGATGGTTCAGAGGAGCCTACCACTCCAGCAACTGTAGATGACAGTATTGAAGTTAACATGGAGCAAAATGTTGATGTTTCTGAGGAAGAGTCAGAAGAGGAGGGTGAGGCTGTTGTAACTGTCCCCCCTAGGCCTCTGCCTGCTCTACCTGCTGTGCCTACTGGACCTCTACCAGGTCCCACCTTTAGTCCTCAGTACTTTGAACTGGAGAAAATGAAGCTAGAATTGGAGTATAAGAAACTTAATGCTCAAACTGACAAAGAATTAAGGCTAAGGGAAATGGAGCTCAAGTATGACTTAGAAATGAAGAAATTATCTGTTGAGAATGTTTCTCTCTCTGGCTCCTCTAGAAGTTCCAGTCCTAAAAGACCCCGGATGCCTAAAGAATTGGTTGGTATGTATGAGCCTAAGTTGGATGTGTTGGATTGGTTGTCTCTGTTTGAATATAATCATGGGCTCCAGAACATCACAGGAAATGACTTACTCACCTGGTTGTTCTCTAGGCTTCCCCCTGTTGCAACTGATGTAGTAATGGAGATGGGGGAGGAGGATAGGAAGGACTATGAATGTGTGAAACTAGCTTTGATAGCTAGGTTTGGGAAGACCCCTTCCCAGTATCTTAAGAGGTTTAGGAGCCTCAAAAAGCATGATGGTACCCCTTGGGCTACCTGGGTGAGTGAATGTTTGAAAAACTTAGAGGGATGGATTAAGGGTTACAAGGTGAACACTTATGAAGGTATGAAGAATTTGTTTATGTTGGAGACTATTTATGATGCCTGCTCTCCTGAGCTCAGACAACACTTGGCTGATTCCAAGGAATTGGATTCCCGGAAGCTAGCTAAGGCTGCTGACTTGTGGGTTGCCAACAGGGCCACTCACAAGGATTCTGGGGTAACTCAGAAGAAGGATGGGGAGAAACAGCCAAAAAAAGACTCCAAAGAGAATTCTAATAATTCCTATCCCAAAGAGGGCCCCAAACCACAAAATAACCAGGGTAAGCCACATGGGAAACCTAGTCAGGCTACTGTACCTTCTGGCCACAAGCCAGAAGGAGGTCAGAACAAGCCACCCTTCCAGAGAGCATTTGGACAATGCTATGTCTGTCAGGGTACTGACCATATCAAAGGAGATCCCAAGTGCAAGGGTAAACCTGCAGGGATCAGCACAGTCTCCTTAGCCTTCACTCCTGAGGATGAAGTACAGATGGCTAGTGCCCACTTTGAACTCTTTGCTGAAGAACCCTTGGGTCTTCAAGCAACTGTAAACTTAGAGCCTATGGGTCTGGTTAGTCCCCAGAATAGGGTTGTGTATAACTCCCTACCTGTTAACTCTAAGGTGTATTATGTGGACAGTGTTCTTGTCAATGGCCAGGATACTCCTGCCAGGAGAGACACTGGGGCCAGCAGAACAGTAGTGGATGAAAGCTTCTTTCAACCTGAGGATGTGGCCAAAGCACCCAAAGGTCCCACTAAGATGTCTGGAGGCCCTGTCCAAATGGTTCCTATCCTACCAGCCCTCATTCAGTGTAACAACATGACAGTGAGGATCCCTGTCAGTGTTCAGACTGAGGTACCTGGGAAGGTCCTGTTAGGGAATGACCTAAGAACTCTAGGAGTAGTGTCACATACCCCCAGGCCTCCCAGTATGGAGAAGCAGAACTTAACCAAATTGGCTAGACAGGCTACCTTGAAGGACCCTTCTAAGCCTGTGGGACCCTCTACTGAGAACCCCACTACAAGCCCTGGTGTCAGTAAGTTGACCTCTAACCCAGGCACATTTCAGGATAGTATGCTAGGAACATGGGCGCCCCAACCAAGCTCCATCATTGTTCCCCTAGTCTCAGAGTCTCTGACTCCCCCTGCTTCTGAGGAAGAGGTGGATAGACCAACTAGGCCCCTATCTGAACCTGAGAGAACTGGTAATTCTCAGTGCTGGTGGAAAACCAGAAAAGCAAAGTCTAAGGCCAAAAACCTTCAGACTGTTGGACCTTCTACTGAAGACCCCAACTCAAATCCTAATATTAGGGGGGAAACTCCTAAAATAGGGAAGGGTAGATCTAAGAGGAAGGGGAAGCAGGTACATTGCCTAACCCCAACCCCTCCAACCAAGAGGCCTAAGACCCAACCTGCTCCCACAAGAGAGGTGGTGAGGAACCTTGGAGGCCCCTCTAGATCTAAGGGAATCCTTTATAAGGACCCCTTCAAAAAGCCTAACATAGGTTCAGAAGTTGTACCAACTTCTGAGGGACTGGTCAACCAGATCCCCTATAACAAAAAGACTGATGTTCCTCAAAGGGTCTGTAGGTCCGTTAGCTTGCAAAAGAAAACCTTTGAGTTCTCCATTGAACATAGGTCAAGGTGTCACCATCAAAATGCTGATGGACTCTCTAGGATGTATATCATCGACTAGAGGTATGAGGTTCATCCAGGAGTGGATTAAATCCTCCTGTCCCTTAGTCTGGGGGGGGCGAGTGTTAGGGAGAATTCTCTGTTTAGGCTGAATTTCCCTACCTAGTGAGTCCCCCAGCAGCTTTGCTGGATTTCTGGGGTTTAATTTTTTTCTCCTGCCAAGAGTGAGACTCTTTTACCCTCACTCTTGGACATGTTGAAGTGTGTTTTCTTGGTTAAACCTTGTGTTGAATGGGCTATGGGGTCTTTTACTCCATAGGGCCTCATGTATTTTTGGGATGTGGGTCACACAGCACCCTCTGTGCCGTGACCCAGGGGTGTCCTAGGGACTCCCCAACATAGACTCCATACCCTGGGACTGACTACTGTCTCCCAGGGCATGTAAAGTCACCAAAGACTTTGCTAGTCTTGAATCCTGAACAGAACCAGTACAAACCATCATATTGTGGACGTACTGGCTGGGGCAATTCGATTGCCCCAGGGTCTGTTAGTCGAGGGGGCACGTCTCCGTCCCCCCTGATCGAGTTTTGGCTGGTGGCAGTGGAAACTACTTTTTATATTCGACCGCGAATATTTCCCTATGGGATTTCCCATTGTTTTAGGCTAACACATTTAATTATTTATTTACGGTAGCCTTAAACATACCGCCGGTTTATATATTTATTTTTATAACTCCGGTTGGGACTTTTTGCCAAAACTTGATTCTAAAATGGCGTTGGTGTTCGCCTCTGTAACTCTGACCCAAAGTGGAGCCCTTTGTTCCACTTTTGGCGGGCTTCTCCACAGAAGCCCTCCAAAGTGGTGCCACTCTGTCTGGGGTACTTAGGAGGGGTGGAGGGGGATTTAGGCACCCTGGACTGAGTTACCTTGGTAACTCAAGTCGCACTCCGTCCTGATTGGCCCAAGTGGTGAGCCGCCCGGCTCACCACTTAGCATGTTTGAGTGACAGCTAGGCTGGGTGAATGGGGGTTTGCTGCATAAAAGCAGGGCTTTGGGGACTGGGACTTCAGAAGTCGCCACAGGACCAAGAATCCGACGAGGGAAGAGCTGAGCCGACCTGCTTCGACGACACCACCCGGTGGAGCCCTGCTGAACCGTCTCACCACTTTTTCCCGACGACCGAGGAGAACTCTTAACGGAGTGGCTCCTTCCCTTGACTGGTGGGGACAACCAGTTTTCGCCTTCTTTCCGTTCTTTGAGGTATCTCGTGGCCGCCTTGCCTGTGCCAAGCACCCCGGCAACCGGAATACCACACTTTACCCCCATACCGCGAAAGTCGGTACCAACCCTTTAACCGGAGGACTCCGCGGCTGGTTTCTTCCCGGGCAGTGCAACGACCCTCTTCTTCTGCTCTTCAGCGAGAACTTCTTCTCCCCTGACCGACGTCGAGCCCTGCTGCCACTGCCTGGAACAACTGCCACCGCTGGAGGATCCTTTCCGCTTAAGGTACCGTGTTCTGCCTGGCTTCCCTTGCTACCGACTGTACGGGGTAGATTTAGTCCCCGGCTTTCGAACCTGGGAGTGCCTGGGACACTTTGGCTAAACTTTCTGAGCCACTCTAACCTCTTTTTGACTCTTTGCAAGACTTTGAATCTCTAACTAACAGTGTGATCTTGGGCACATTTTCGCTCCGGCTACTCTAAGAGTGGGCCCTGCCTAGTGACTTTTGCTCACCTGTGACTTTATTCTTCGTTAAGCCTATTGCAAGTGTTCTGGACCTTAGAGTGGTGTGTCTAACCTATTTCTGCTTTTTCTCTCCCTTTCTTGGAAACTACTAGAGTGTCATCTAACGTTAAGCACTCACCTCTGTTTTAATTAAGTGGTGTTAACCTAGAGTTGTCTAGATAGGAGAAAGGATTGAATTTACTTTCAGTATAACTGTGTTGAAGTGCTTTTACTATATTTTTGCTAGAGTGTTTTTAACTTATGTGTATTTTAAATAAATAACTATATACTTTTGAAACCAAGCTCTGGTCAGTGTTTGCTTGTGCTATTGTGTTTTGGTACATATTGTGTATACTTTACATACTGCCTAACTCTTCTTGAGAGAAGTCTGACTGCTCAGCCACAGCTACCAGGTAAATCTGGGTGGTACGGACTGCTACCAAAGGGGTTTACTGCTCTACCTGTAGTCTTAAATCTTTTGCAGTGTTCCCCAAGGGAACTGCACAGGTTTCTGCCTAACAACAGACTAGTAAACGAACGCTAGCGAGAGCCAGAGAGGGAAAAACGGAAGAAAAACTTCTGAGGATGCAAGTGCGTCTGGCCCCGATCGTGCGGAGAAAAGGACTGATGGGCGATGCGCGGGGCGGATCCAAGGTGGGCGGGGTTACGGCCGCGTGCCGGGCCCCGCGCAGGAAAGAGAGGAGGGACACATTTTTGACAAAAATGTGGATGCTTTTTACAAAGTGCTCCGGTCACGTCCCACAGGATGGAGAGATGTCCCATAAGTATGGAGGAAAGGGGACGGGACGTAGGAGTATAAAGTAATACTATTCCATCCATTCCACTTATCCAGAGCTGCATTATAGAATCCTGTGTCCATCCTGAATTCTTTTCATTATATTGTTTGTGATAATTGTAGCAATAATCATCTTCGTGCTGATATTTTCTGAGGAGGGACAAGTGTTTTGACGGACAGAGATCAGAGCGGAGGCGCCCTGTTCTGGTGGCTGCCCGTTGAGTGTCTTGCTTCTTCATAGCTCCTTAGTCTAAGCCTATCTTTGTTGCTTAATCTTTAAAGCGCGATCTGTCATTTTGGAAATCTTGATATTACTTCTGAAAAATCTACCTTCACAAAAACATCTGTAACATTCGAACCGCACATCCTAGAACTGTCATTTTGAAGCTAAGATCCTACGCTTCCAAACGACATTCCAATTCATTATAGTTTTTCCGCAATCGCGTTTCGCGCACGCGGAAAAGTTGCCACGAATTGCAATTTGGCTCCATTTCCCCACTTGTCAAAATAGCTGTTTCTTGTTTTCAATTGCTGAAATTCGTTTTCAATCTGATAATCCTTCATGAATCATTGCTAGTGTTGACCTGTACCAATCCAAAGTAACTCTCACTATCCTGAATCTCCTTTAGTGAATTAAAATCATTTTAGCATATTTTCCCATTCATTGCTATCTCATTCAAAAGTATTTTTGCCTGTTTTAAAATCCTACCTGTTTTCTCTAAGCTTGCTGGGGGAACTGGAATTGAACTGCATTGTTGATTAATATTCCTGAAACCTGTTTGCCCTCATTTCCACCTCTTCATATTGCATAGTGGGGGGAGTGAGCAATAACAGGGGAAAGAGTGATCATATTGTCTTTTGACACCATATCTAGTTTTATTTCTGTGTTGCATTTTTCCTGTCTTGCATTTCCTTGACCCATACCAACTATTCTTTGCTACCTTATCCTTTCTATTCCTACTCCTAACTGATTAAAGAGATTGTTGCTATTGTCATATTACCCATTGCTCACTGTTCATATTCATATGTGTGCTATTCAGATATTATTTTATTCATAAAAGTGTGATATATATATATATATTGTTCAATTCTTCAAATAAACCTTTTTAATTTGCAAAACAAACCTACTTCTTGGCTCAGTGAGGTCGGGGAGATTCAAAGAGAGGGGCATTATATAAGGGTTCATCATCCAGATTTAAAGAACTTTGACACAAAAATATATACATAAGGGCTTCCATTGGGCATCCCAGACTAGGCATTGACTTAGTTGGAGTGCTGGATTGAAGTCACTTACAGTTCAACAGTGTGTTTTGTATAGCCAGACAAACATACACACACACACACACACATAGATACATTCAGCTCTATAGATAAGATTGACTCTGCCACCAGCATGGGCTACTCCTAATCATGATATTTTTCTGCAATGACATTGGCTGTCTCTTCAGGCCGCACCTGTGACCTGAACGTGCTCTGTGCCACTGTAGGTAGGGCAAGCGTTGCAGTCAGGCTTCTGATGCATTAGTGCACAGGTGTACACTTTGCTTTTGGCATGGAGCCTATGAAAGGTGAGTGAATCCGAACAGCAGATTGCACTTTCAGAGATGGACAGCCCACGTCATTTCCTTCAGTTAATATAAATGTAAAACGGCATAGCTTTTACACCCTTGCCAAAGGGCAATCAGTCACAGTAAATAATTGCATATTTTCAGGGTCCTGGTAGCCATCTACGAAAGAAGCTGGGTCTTTTGCGTTAATTGAATTCAGAAGTCACACACTGTACATCCCTTCATTAGTTTAGAAATAGAAAGGAGACACTCCAGAGCCTCCGGTAAAGCAGGAACATAGTACCCGTTATTTTGCCATCATAGCTGTGGGTCTTAGGTCATGCTTTCAAATAAAACTCTTGTCTGAATGAGTCCCTGGTGCCGCCATTCTTCTCAATTAGCCATGAAGGGTGTCTGATTGAACCCAGTCATGAAAGTGCTGATGCAGACTTTGCAATCAGCAAAACGTAAGGCCGCACAGTACTCTCGAAGTTCCGCGCATACTGTACTTTAATCTGTTTGCTAGGGGAATTGATTGCTGCAAACATCCAGATGTAAAGAAAAAAATAACTTTGAAGCTAAAATAGAAAGGTAATAACGGATAAGCGAATTCCCTTTAAACCTAACTATCGACCTACAGAATCTTTATATCAGCAGTACAACCGAAGAACAAGCTTGTTCTGTTCTGGGAAATCTATACGGGTTGCAACATTTAAATCAACGAGACAATATATCCTGGCCTAAAGGCTATCGGGCCTTTAGTAACATCACCACACACCGCATTAATGAATACAGCTGAAAAAATACAAGAAAACAAATACAGCTTTTCTCTCTGCAAGAAAACACAATAGCATTGCGAAATATGGGCACAGACGTACAGTGCTTGTCATGAGTAATGCTTTCAGCTTCAAACTCTCCTGCAGATTGTCAATCCTCACTCTTGTCAATTTGCCCATGCAGCCTGGCGCGCACAGCGTGCTTCCAGCATGCAGTATCCCAAAGGGTACCACAGAGACTTGAAAGCCTGTCTGAGAGTGAAAGTGTGTTTCCCAGCGTGTTACCTTTTAAGTAAAAGGCTGGAATGCTTCCAGAATTGGGGTGGGAGCTGCAGCGAGCACCCCTACCAGCGTTTCTAATTAAAACTAAAGCATGGCAGGGCACTTATGCACTCCCGCCAACACCTTACAGAACCACCCCCTGTAATCGATTCACTCTACGCCACGAACGTTGTGCAATTGTTACGGTTCAGTACCCGATCAATTTGTGAATACAAATGCGGAAAACTAGTAAATGTTTTTTTTTTTTAATGTACTCGGACTACAATAGAATGTAGGTCTCTAAACCAATTACATTCCTTCTCTTGCTGGCACCTGAATCAATGTATGTGCTCTGATCAAGCTAGGTTTCACTGCTGTAAATCCTCAGCGTTTTCACAGTTTCCTCTTCCTTAGCCTTTTTATAATTTGTCTTGTGTTTAAATGTTTTCACTGTTATATTTTTAAGAAGACTTTTGTAAAATTGGCCTACATGAAATAATCACCTGTAATTCTTCATCCATAGTCATTTTTTTGCAGCTGGTTTCCACCACTGCATACCCATGCCGATAATGAGAGGGAGTGAATGAAGACCTGGAATACAAAGATGGCAACATGGCAGTTCTCCTGAGTGTCCATGTTCTGACAGCTGGCAGACATACTGGACTTGAACGTTATACCTTTTTAGACATCTCATTTGATTACATTTCCCTTTACCGGCTTCTCGTAAAAATGAAACGGTTTTTAGCCATCACATGACTCTGTCATGAAGTGCATTATATCTGTGCCTTTTTTCCTTCCGATAGACTCGCTTTCTATAGGAGTGCAAGTCCCTCAAGGGTCGAAGTTCAGTGTCTAATGCCCATTGTACTTGTGTGCGCTGAGTCATTTACCACATAGTGTCGTGAAGTGCTTCTCAGTAAATCAGTTCCTACAATAATTCTCATAGGGGCTGGTCCTACTCATCCACACAAGGAGGACATCAGCCTCTATGATGAATGCAAGGGTGGTAGCTACCCCTCCATTTCTGTGTTCTCTTTCTGGGCATATCAGAGAGGGCTCGATATATAGAATGTGCAACTTGTCGGGTTCAGACATAACTCCTGAGTGCCAAATTTCAGATTTTATTGTATTTACATTCTGCTGTGATATCTCCATTGCCTAGTATAGGCCACTGTATGGGTCACCCAGAGTTCTGGGGCTCAACAGCTTCTTGTTCAGTCACCTAAAGGGATCTCTTAAGACCTGTATGGCTCCTTTGGTTGACTCTTACGCTGCATTGCTGTACTTCATTTTCATGTTTGGTTAGTTTACAAGATGTATATTTATTTTTGTAACTCACACCACAAGCAAGATCCCTCTTAGAGCAAAACACGCTTTAAAAGACTTTGATTTGAAAGTTGCATTTTGTATGTGCACTTTGGCCGAATATATATATATATATATATATATATATATATATATATATATATATATATACATTTCTGAGACTTGTGGATCTTCTTAGATCACATGCTATTCATAGGCCGACATCTAGTGGTAGCCACTGTGTATTACATTTATTGTTTTTGAACCTCGAAAAGGGATGTTGACAAGTCATGCCAGTAATACTATCCATAGTGTGACGTCCATTGTACCCATGGCCCTTCACACGTCGAGGTCCCTCAGATTGTTTTCTTTCCATCATATTTGTTGGACGCATATCGCGGAATTCCTTCTTCTAGCTGATGCCATTACTTATAAAAAGTTTAAAGTTAGACTTTCTGTCCTTTCGACGATCGTACACCGTAAGATCTCCGGCGACAGCCTTCGAGGACAAGACCATTCGTCGTCGACAACGACTCCCGTCTGGACAAACTTTGCCTGTAACCTGCTTAGGCCCCAACGGGCCTCGGCTCTGTACAGTAGGGAGAGTGGGGAGAGGCCATATTCCATCTCACTTAGAGAATGCATATTCCCCTATACTTCTTTGTATTCCTCCAGGCTGCCATCTTTCCACACTATGGAAAATACTCCATTTAAATTCTGTCCTTCCTGTAACAGGAAGTTTCCCTGGAAGGATTCACACAGAGTGTGTAACCTTTGCCTCACTAGGAACCACGCTGAAAAACAGTGCAAGTACTGCTAACTGTTTAATCCAGAAACTTTCAAGGACCAGAAAACTAAACGCTGGGCCCACCACGCTATGCAAGCCGAGGCCACAATGGACGTCGGGGGAGCCTCCAGCAAAGGCAGCGTTGGCATCCTAAGTGACGCAGAGGGCGATTGGGACCCAATGGTTTCCCACGTGCGAGCCCCCGACTCCAACAGGCAGGCCAGCAGTTCTGGTACGGAGATGACACCCGGCTGCTCAAGCACCTCCATTACACGCCACACTAAGCACATCCCCTATGGCCGACAGTCGACCATGTTGTCAACCAATAAGCCACACGCGGTGTCGAAGGGAAGGTACGAACAATCCCAGTCCTCTGGGCTATCGCGGTCACGATCACCGCACAACAGGCCCCCAAAACAGACGCCAATGTCCGTTTCCGACACTGCGACCAAATTTGGAAAGTCCTTGGGTTCCGGCGATCATGCGTCGAAAGACACGCCAACGGCCCCTGCAAAAAGTTCATAGATGAGTGATTTAATTAAAAAACACATCTCTGACAACCTGCTCAAGGCAAAGATGTTGAAAAACTAAATATCCTCGACGCCCCAAGCCTCAAAATCACAAAGTTCCAAAAGTAGGGATTATTCTGCCCCTAAGGCAACCCTTTCAGGGGTAATGCATCACAAACAGCTTCCTGCTCCAGAGCCTCTGCCTGCACCTGCTCCCTCAGTGTTGCCAAGCTCCTCCCAATGGACCCCGGAACAGTTTGATAGGGTCATGAGGAGAATGTCTAGTTTTGTTATAATTTCTTTGATCAACATTCAGATCAACTTCCCAACCTTCAGGGGCCCCCTCAAGAGGAAGCAGCTAACAAGCTGCCAGACGCCAAAAGAGCCCACCTGGACTCAAAACAAACCCATACCTCTACCTATCAAGACATTTCTGATGACCTATATTACGACACTCAAGGTTCCCAAGTACCTATCAAGACATTTCTGATGACCTATATTATTACGACACTCAAGATTCCCAAGACCCTGGCTCTTTAGCAGACCCAGAAGACCATGGGGGACATAGATCACTACTATGACGGTGATGATGTATACATCATCCAATCCCCAGACCATACCGACCAGTGGCTGATTTCCCGGTGGACAACCAGCTGCAGTACAATGACCTGCTTTTAAAGGTTGAACAACACTTTAAAATCGACACCCAGGAAGCTCAAGTTGATAAAGACTTTGTAGAAGACATCCTTACGGATAAGGGAACTGCAGCACAGTTCATCCTACTGCTTCAATCAGTGCATAGGCGAATTCAGCCTTCTCTACTTACACCCAATCTGACAAGGGAAGTCAACCCACGTATCAAATTCTTTTTCAGACCAGCCCCTTCAGACCCATTGTACATTAGGGGCAGCTAAAGCCCGACACTCTAGTAGTCACCACCACCAGGGAGAGAGCAGGAACACCTTTAGCCTCTGCCAAAGTCCCTCCTGACAAGGAGAACAAAATGATGTACACCCTAGGCAGGAAAGTAGCTTCCTCGGCTGCCTATCAAGTGAGGATAGCTAACAACACTACGCTACTGTCCAATTACAATTGCCACAAGTAGGACTAGATCTCACAGCAAATAGACTCAGTCTCAGAACCCCTAAAGGCACAGCTCTTACAAACAATTGCTGAAGGGAGACAAATGGCAAGCTGCATTCTTAAAAATAACTTGGACGCAGCAGACGATGCAGGACGAATTGTGGCGGAAGGTACGTTCATCAAATGCCATGCATGACTACGTCAGTCGGGTTTCAAGTTGGATAACCAAAACACACTTTTGAACATGCCTATGGAGCCCAACGCGTTGTTCGGAAAAGCGATCGAGGATGCACTGAAGTGTGCGAAGGAGGAATATGACACCCTCAAATCACTGGTACAACTCACAAACAAACCCTTTGTGCAGAGAGGAGGTTCAAATACACGTTGCTTTAGAGGACAAAACTCCCAGCAGTCCTACAACTACAACTAGGGCGGGCAGAGTTCGTCCTGGGGTTCCTCACAGGGGCCGTTCTTTCAACAGAACTTTCAAAGGAGCCACAGAAGGTCCAGAGGTAGGAGCAGATCTTCCTCCTCAAGAGGGGGATCCACCCCTCCTAAGCAATGACCACCCGCTGCAGGTTCCCTCCCATGCCTCTCCAGTAGGAGGTCGTATTTCTCACTTTTCCCACGCATGGTAGGGGATCACGTTGGACAAGTGGGTACTTTCCACTGTGGCGTGGGGCTATTGCATAGAACTAATACAAACACCAGCCAACCACCCGCCAATACAAAGACAAACTACACAGGAAGCACAACATATCCTGATAGAAGAGGTCAAGGCACTGCTACTAAAGGACGCCATAGAAATCGTCCCGGCAAACCAGGTAAACAAGGGTATTTATTCAATGTACTTCCTTGTGCCAAAGAAAGGCCTAATAACGTGCCCTGTCTTAGACCTGTACCTTGCGAACACCTATGTCAAGCCACAAGAATTCTGCATTACAATGCTACAGGAAGTGATTCCACTGTTAAAACGGGGGGACTACATGGCAACCTTGACATGAAAGATGCATACTTTAATATTTCAATGTTCCCAGCGCACAGAAGATTCTTGCACTTCAAGATAGCGAATCAACACTACCAATTCAAGGTGCTACCCTTCGGCATAGCCTCTGTTTCAAGGGTATTCGCCAAGGTACTAGCGGTAGTGGCAGCACACCTACGCAGAGAATCAATCCCAGTGTACCCATATCTGGACCACTGGCTGATAACAGGGGAATCCCCTCAAACTTACAAGCAATATACCCAAAGAACAATCAAGCTTCTGTTCCAATTGGGATTCTTAATCAACGAGAAAAAAATCAAGTCTCATTCCAAGCAAAAACAAAACAGTTCTTAGGAGCTATCATAAATACAAAAGAGGGACAGGACTAGTCTTCCCGTCAAACGAAAGAGTGTAAACATACTGCTGCAAATACCCTAGTATCTAGCCGGTCGCCAAATAACCGCATGCAAAGCAATGCGCTTGCTCGGGATGTTGGTTTCATGCATTTACCTGGTTCAGCACGCACGGTTGCGTATGCGTCCAATGCAAGAGTGGTTAGAGAAACAGTGGTCTCAGGCAATCGGTCAGTGGGACGATCTAGTGGTTGTTTTGCTAACCCTAGTTCAAGCGCTACCCTGGTGGACAAAGGCATTTCTATTGGATGGAAAACCTTTTCACAGCTCTACAGTGCAAGTGATTGTCACAACAGAAGCATCACTCACCGAGTAGGGAGCCCATTACCTTCACCACACAGTGCATGGCCTGTGGACCCATATCACAGTCCAAAACCACATAAACCTTTTAGAGCTACTAGCAGTGCTCAGAGCCCTGCAAGCTTTTCGAGTGCATCTATCAGGCCAAACAGTACAAGTCCTCACAGCACAGACAGCACTACTGCCATGTTTTACATTAACAAGCAGGGAGGCGCACACTCTCCACGTCTGTCCAGGCTAGCCCAAAAAATGTGGAAGTGGGCACTCAAGCAGAACTTGTTCCTAGTGTCACAACACGTGCCATGGGAACTCAGTTCTCTGGCAGACTCACTAAGCAGAGAACCTCTACCTGAAAAGCACGAGTGGCAGCTCAGCAGAATTATTTCTGACAATACCTTTCCCCTCTTAGGATATCTTCTGTTAGACCTGTTCGCCATAAGCCTAAACACACAATGCCCAGACTTCGCATCCAGGTTTCCCTAACCAAATCCAAGGGGAACGCCCTGTGGATGAGCTGGTCAGGGAAATTTGCTTATGCTTTTCCCAGAACACTGCTAATGAGCAGGATAGTGAACAAGATGTACCAGGAACAAGTAACTCTAATCCTGGTTGTTCCTATGTGGGCGAGACAACCTTGTTTTCCGCATATGCACATTCTGGTATATGCGATCCAATCAAACTCCTGTGCCCCTTCAATATGCTCACCCAACACAGGGGGACAATGTCACACCCACATCCTCAATCTATGAACTTGGCAGCTTGGCTCCTGAAGTCACAGAATTTGGTCATTTAAAACGACCTCAAAGGTGTATTGAAATCCTAAAAGAAGCACGTAAACCAAAAACCAGACACGTGTTACTTTAACAAATGGAAACGATTTGTAATATGGCGGCAGTCAAAAAATGTAAACACAATCGAATGTACTCCATCACACATTCTTCAGTACATGCTGCACTTACTAGACTCTGTCACCTAGCTTCACTAACCGCTGTGAGAAACCTGAGGGTATTCTCCCAGACAGATCTCGAGGATCCCTTATTCAGGTGGCCTGGGAAGGGCCAACGCTCTCAGACCCCAACCCTAGCGGCAGACGAATGAGAGAGGATCACCTGGATGGGGGAACCTGGGGTTGTGCTGGGGGGAAATACCCCAGGTGAGACACAGTATTATACTGGGGAAGGAGAAGAGGACAAGATCTCTGAGGCCTTTGTAGGCTGTACTACATCTGTCTCCGTTCCTCCCATTGAATCTCTTGCCCAAATCCCATAACTCCTCCATATATAAAAAATGCTATAGGAACCCAAACCCTGTTGCACCCAGAAACTATCTCTCCCAGACTCCCTGTTTCCTCTCCAAATACTCCCAATCCTTCTTTGCCACGTCCCTCTACCTATTCTTTCCCGAACACCCAGTCTACCTTGATTAAACACTATTGTTCCCACAATCTCCCCTGTTCCTTTCACGATAATAATTGTAGTCATTCCTGTCTGTCTCATAAACCCTATCAATCTCACCCTTCTAAATTGATCAAAACCCCTAGTACGAGGGTTATAATTCCATATAACACAGTTTCCCCTTCCAACCCTGTAGGATACTTGGAAACTCTTCCACTCTCCTTTTCCAACACGAACACCTTCTCATACAAAGAAAAACAACAGACTAATATGAGAACTGTTTATCTGACACATCCCACCCCAAAGGTCAGGCAAAGTCAGGCAATTGACCAGAATCACACACACCTGATGGCCCTTTCCTTTCCCCACAGGGATAAAAGGTGGAACACAAGAGCACAATACAAGCAAGGCAGACCGCACAAGAGAGCTATCCAAGCACAGTAGTTCACGAGGAGGAGAAAGGTGGCGAGAACTGAAGGGGCGACAAGGAGAGGAGTAACTTAGCCCTTTCCGACACAGACCCACAAAGCCTCCATGGAAGGAAATGTAAGACCACGAACAATAGCCAGAGTGTGTTGCAGCAGATGTCAATGGTACATGGAGCATGCCTACGCTGATAAGCAGTACAGAGAGAAATGCTTGCAACCATGGTACCGTCCTTCACTCCAAATGCAAGTAAAGCCAAGCGGTTCATCACAGCTGGTGAGTCGAGGGGAGAGATGATAAGAAACCGAACTGTGTTGAATGAAAGTCGCAAAGTGGCAAATTAAGGAAAGTACAAAAAACGGGAGGGAAAACCAGCTGCAGAGGGGTCCGGCTACACGTGGGTACTCGCTCGAGAGACTCTGGTTGATCTGTGTTTGTTGAACTACCGATACCAGAAGGCCCTAGGAGAGCGCAAGGAAAAGTTCAAAGTGGTCATACAGGGGTCTAGCAAAACCCCTTTTACAGTCGAAAGTCTTTGACCTGCACATAATTGGAAAGCTAAGGGAGATGAATCCCGCATAGTGAATTAAAGAGAAAGAATTGTATGAAAGGAAAGAATTGGCAAGAGGGAACCCAACGGAGGGAGGCTGAGATTTCAGAAGAGTCTGAGCTTGGAAGAGGGGGATCCATGGGTGAAAATTCATCATGCAAAGATTTGTGAAAACAAAAGGAGAAAGCATGTTGAATGAGAGGCGTAGTGAACCTGACGGAGGGAGGCAAACATTCAAGTAGGGTTTGAGCCCAGAAGAGTGGGATGCAGGGGTGGAAAACCAGAACCCCACTGACACATGAATACAATAGAGAAATCTTTTGAATACAAGCCTGAGTAAACCCGACGGAGGGAGGCTGATATTCGAGAGGGGTCTGAGCCCGGAAGAGGGGGGACCAAGGGGCTGAAGAATCATCACCCCAAGTGCAATCCAAAGGGAACTGTTTGTTTGTCATATTTGAATCTATCAGGCCCTCAGAAACAAGCGTCAATCACCGAAGGTCCTGATATCAATAGGAACTGTTTGTAGATCTGAGCCCGGAAGAGGGGATCCAAGGGTGAAAAGACATCGCCCAACGTACAAGGAGAAAGGGACTTTTATTTATTGTTTTGAACACACCAGGTTCCCGTAGGCAAGACTTTTTCTAGAAAAGTGTCTTAACCGACAGTCCGGATATCTGGGAGTGGAACTGTTGCTTCGTGCTGGGGAAAGCTTGAGCGTGTGCTGTGCTCAGGAGTCCCGCCTTGTCCCATGCTTGAAATGTGGGGAAGGGAGACCCCAGCTACCACATCCTGACTTATTTGTGGACATTGCTTTCTTTCTTGTGAATCTTATCCCACACCTTTTTTTGTATTTAGCGTAGGTTTTTCTTAGTATAGACACTTTTATTTGCCAAGACGCCACTAGCACTGCTTTATTATTATTTGATGCTCGTAGCTTGCTCCCATCTTAGATTTAGGTTTAGATTAGGCATTTTTACAACCCAACTATACGGTTTAATAAACACCCTTGAACTGTGATCACTTGTGTCTGTCTTTACTGTTGCCACCATGAGTTCCTTACGCCGCATACACCACTTTTCAAAGCAAGGTGTCCTGGTGGAAAGTCCCATTCATTAAGGCATTCTTGGAAGGAGTAAAAAAGCTGTACCATCTCCCCCATTTAAAACCTGCATCCAGGATGGGATCTAAATGTGGTACTCGCAAAGCTCACTGGCCCCCCCTTTGAGCCTATGCACAAATCCAGCCTTAAGCACCTAACTCTATTCATCAATGCATGATTCCGAATCCCGGATTGATTACTGGCTTATTGGCTCAACTCTTACAAGCACGGTCTTGAATTGTGGGATGTACCCTTGTACACTCTCGATCACTACCCAATATTAATCACTCTAACTATCTGCAACAGTATGCTGCGGACCAAACGCTGGAGAATGCTCCCTGCTATGCTCAGAGACCCACATGTGTGTGAATCATTACACATCGAAATAGAGTTATTCTTTCAATTGAACAAGGGATCTGTAGACTGCTATGCCATGATATGGGAAACATTCAAACTATGGGTGCGAGGCTCAATCATGGCCAAGTCCACTGGACTACGGAGATCTGTCAGGAGAGAATTAGACACTATGGAAGCCAAGCTTGAATTACTTGAGTTTGAGTACAGCACCACACATAGCAAACAAGCCCTTTCTGACATGCACACGACATTGGGTGAATTCAATAAACTTGCTGAGAGGGAGGTCCAGTATATCGCTGCCCCAGCCCGGGCCCGAAGATATGGGGAAAGCAATAAGGCAGGGAAATTCCTGGCTCAGATGCTCAAGGCCGAGAGCTGTCATACCCCCATCGCTGCCACCCAGACGCCTAATGGGAACATGGTGAATAGTGATCAGGAAATCAATGATATGTTTACCGTATTTTACAAGACACTATACTCCAACCAAGAACCAAATCAAGGGAAGAGATAACAGACTATTTACATACACTCGATCTCCCAGCTCTCACCTCAGAAACACGAATGCTGTTAGATGCCCTCATATCGTTAGAGGAAATAACAGAGGCAATTAAAGCGTTAAGCACGGGCAGGGCCCCGGGATCCGACGGTTTGGGAGCCTAACTATACAAAGAATTTCAAGACATGTTAGCCTCGGCCCTGTTAAAAGTTTGGGAAGAGGCAATGGAACGGGGTATGCTACCGGACACTATGTGTGAGGCAGTAATAACGGTCCTCCTCAAGCCCCGGCGGCCCCCACAAATCATGGGCTCTAACAGACCCCTTTCACTTACCAATACAGAGGCAAAGATATTTGCACAAATTCTGGTGACCATACTATTGCCCTAAATGCCCATATTGGTTCAACCTGACCAAGCCGGCTTCTTACCGACTAGGTCCACGGCCCTGAATCTGCAAAGACTGATGGCAGAAATCCAAGGGTGAAGGCGATTGTAGCATCCCTAGATGCCAAAAAGGCCTTCGACTCAGTCTCCTGGTCCTATCTATTTTTGGTTCTCGAGAGATTTGGGCTGGGTCGATATTTTGTAAACTGTGTCCGGCTACTCTACACATGCCCGGGTGCAAGAGTACTATCCAACCAAACTATGTCGCCATTGTTCCTGCTGGGTAGAGGTACCAGGCAGGGTTGACCCTTCTCCCCCATTCTATTTGCGCTCACAATAGAGCCTATGGCTGAATACGTGCAACATACCCATGCACACAGGGGTCTCAGAATGACCGGGGCACTGCAAATAATCTCCCTGTATGCAGATGACACTCTACTATACATCCGAAGCCTGAGGAAAATTTGGCACCCATTATGGCGGAGATCGAGAGGTTCTCCGAGTACTCAGGATATAAAATCAATATATCTAAGTCTGAACTGTTTCCACTTGCTCCCAACACTAGAGACATGTCCAATACACAAGGGATTACATGGTCCCCTGTACGCATCCGTTATCTGGGGTTCATATCATCAAGAGGTAAAAGCACACTATATGCAGATAATCATACAATCCCGCTCTGTCAAATTACAACTTTGGACGAAACTCCCCATATCTCTTTACGGTTGAATATCGCTTCTCAAAATGGTGGTGCTCCCCAAACTATTATATCTTTTCTGTAACATCCCGATCTGGCCGGGCAGAACATTCTTTACAAAACTCAACACATTAACCACTACATTTGCATGGGGGAGGAGGGAAATGGCCCAGCTGAAATGGTCCAAAATGACGGAAGGAATCTTTCGCAAAGGGTGGGATCTCAGCACCTGACTTCAAACTCTATTACTAAGCATTGCAAGCACACTTTGCGAGACACTGGTTCGACTTGGAGGATACAGCAGCGCATTTCCCCCTGGAAAGATGTGCGGCATCCCCCTCGGACCTACAAGCAGTTATTTTCGACCCCAAATGAAAAGACTCATGTGAATATGAACCTGTGAGCACTACTAAACAAGCTTGGTTTAAGATATACAGGAGAATCGATCGCACAACCCCATATGACCCAGAAATACCGTTATGGAACTTCTCTGGTATAACAGGTTAAGATGCGGACGATGTTCCCGGAGGGCAAGTTTTGTGATCTAAAAGACTTTACTGAGGCAGTGGGTGGGTGGTACCTAAACAATTTCAATTTCATAGAATGAAAGACGCCTTTACTGCCAAATGGCCCTCATTCCCAGCAGAACCACCCATACACGAATGTATCACGGTCATGACAGAAACAGGTGGATACAGGAAAAGTGTGTCCACACTATACAACTTAGTCCAAACACACTCCAAAACATGCAATAACATTAAAGAAACCTGGGAGCGGGACTTGGAAGTGGACCTGTGTGAAGGTACTTGGCTGAGGTACTGCCAGCTGACCAAACATGTTTTTATGAACTCAGGGCTGCGCCTGATCCAGTTTAAGGTATTAATTCAATTTCACTATACCCTCCGCCAAGTTGGCTAAGTTTGTAGACAATCATACGGGGAAATGCCCCAAAAGCGGACCTGTACCATGTGTACTGGGCCTGCCCAACCCTAGCTAAATTCTGAGGGGAGGTGGCAGAAATTCTAGAAGACATCACCACAATTTCGCCCACACCCTCCCCACAGAAGTACCTATTTGGGGATATCGGCAAGGTGGTGTTAACCACTAGACGTCTGTTTAACGTGGCATGTGTTGTTGCAAAGCGTAATATACTGAAATGCTGGAAATCCACAGAACCCCTCACGAGAGTAGACTTTCTGAAAGACTTGTCAATGATTAATGAGTGTGAGGAACAATTTATTATAACTCTACCATCTATGTGCCGACCTAAGGACATATGGGCACTGTTCAGACTTTATCTATGTAACCTGCTCCCTGAAGAAGAAAACAATACACCATCATCTTCCTTAACACATGTGAATAATATGACATATGTAAACAGAAATGTGTACATTTCCTAATTCTGTATTTATTGCTGTAATGTGCTGATTGCCGGCAAGTTCAGTCTCGATGTAACTCTCTTTGAACAAAAATAAAAAGTTTAAAAAAAAAAGTCGGTACTAAGACCACACTCTAGGTTTCCACCTATGTTCATATCCAAGTTCCATGTCATGACATGGTTTTGCTCTTTTCTGACGACCCATCCATCCTGAAAAGACACTGAAAAACGGTGTCTTTCCAGTCCTGCCATTCTGTTTTGGCCAAACTACTCTGTGGGGTTCCACAGGGCTCAGCGCTCTCCCCACTTTTTTAAAATGTGTATGTTCGACTGCTGGCAGATCTTATTACTGAATGTGGAGTGCTTTTTTGCTCCTACGCAAACGACGTGCAGCTAATATTCCGGTTGGACTCCTCTCATGCTGCTCCTCCGGAGAAGCTGCGTGACTGCTTTGCGAAAGTGGGAAGGTGGACGGCGGCCCAACTGGCTGCAATTGAATGGCAGTAAAACCGAGGTCCTGGTGGTTGGCCCTCAGGAGAGGGCCCAACTCTGGAACTCGCAATACTGGCCAGAGTCACTTGGCCTGTGTCCTTCTCTGTGTTCCTCTGTGAAAAACCTTGGAGTTAAATTATTACCTGACAGGTCACGTGAGGCCCATATTTCTGCACTATGCAGCGCTGGGTATGGAAAACGCAAGGCATTAAGAAAAATCCTTCCTCTGCTTACCTCTGAAAGTCGGACTACCTTGGCAACATCGACCATAACTGGTGCGATGGATTACTGTAATGGTATATACTTGCCTGCTTGGCGTGTAATGTGCCTCGTCTCTTTTCCTCTCATGCCTTACTTCGTTTGCACTGGTTATCGGTGGCTGCTCGTATTGAGTTTAAAGTTGTGTATTGTCCACCGAGCCATGCATAATATAGGCCCCCAGTTCCTGAAAAAGAAGCTTGAGAGATACTGCCCTACGAGAAACCTCCGGTCGGAAGAATTCAACTTCTTAGGATTCCCAAATTTTGGCGGAAGCGGCTAGGAGGTTGCTCTTTTTCTGTTCTCGCACCCACTTTGTGGAATGCCTTGCTGCTTAGCCTGAGACCGTTGGATGATCATCTTCCTTTAGGAAAGCCTTGAAGACGCACTTGTTTAATCTCTTTCTCCCTTCTTGCTAGTCTTTTTTGGCTTTTTTAAATTTCATTTGTATTTGGCATCAAAACCTTTACAAAAATGTATTTTTTGGCTTTCATGAGTCTGTAGGAGCCTGCCCTACTCTCCGCGTAGCGCCTAGATGCCTTCGGGCCTTAGTTCAAGCTTTACACATTTTGTAATAATAATAATGTCAACCAGTCCAGTCCATTGAACTACCCGCTTTCTTTCAAAACCCTTCAGCTGAGAAAACCTCTATACACTGGATAGAAGGAGGGTGGTCCTTTACAATGTAAACAAAACAAAACTGCTACAAAGAACAGACCAACGGCTTGTCTCCCTAGCACCTGGCAGTGAAGGTGATCATGTTTCAAAAAATGCCATCTCCAGATGGATAGTGAAATGCATATAGCTCTGCTCATCTCTATCAAACCAAACTCTGCCTTTCACAACAAGAGCTTACTCTACCAGGGGTACAGGAGCTACTTTATTGAAAATGTCCCGCTGGATGCCAT
Organism: Ambystoma mexicanum; assembly: GCF_040938575.1. Taxonomy (NCBI): domain Eukaryota; kingdom Metazoa; phylum Chordata; class Amphibia; order Caudata; family Ambystomatidae; genus Ambystoma; species Ambystoma mexicanum. Next base: position 413,356,177 of record NC_090927.1, read on the forward strand.
TTGCAAAGCAGCTACATGGATCTCTATACATACTTTTACTCAGCACTACTGCATTGACACACATTATAAAGCAGATTCACAGGTGGGACAAGCTGTACTAAAACATCTATTTGCCGCTGTACCTTCTCACAACCCACCACCTTCTCCAGTCACTGCTCGCTAAACTATGCATAGCATGTGATCTAAGCAGATCCACAAGCCTCAGAAGGGATACATTACTCACCGTAATCGTTTTTCTGATGCTTGTATCTGCTTAGGTTCACCCTTCCTCACCTGTGGAGTAGGAGCAACATAGATGTTTTCTGGCTTTATCTACTCATCTACTTTATTACATCTGTACTCATGCTACACTTCATGCTACTTTGTGTCAGGAGCAAAATAATCTGAGGGACCTCGACGCATGAAGGACCATGGATACTGTCACTGGACATGACACTAGAGATAGTATTACTGGCATGCCCTGTCGACGTCCCTATTCGAATTTCGAAAATAAAAAATGTAATAGTCTGCGGCTACCACTAGATGTCAGCCTATGCGTAGCATGTGAATCTAAGCAGATACAAGCATCAGAAATACGATTACGGTAATGTATACTTTATATATATTTCTTAGGCTTGTGGAATCTGCTTAGATCACATGCTGTGCATAGGCCGACATCTAGTGGAAGCTGTGGAGTATTACAGTTTGTTTTCCAAAACTCGAAAATGGGCGTCGACACAGGGCGTGCCAGTAATGCTATCCCTAGTGTGACTTCCACTGTACCCATGACCCCTCACGCGTGTAGGACCCTCAGATTGTTTTTTTCCACCATACTTGTCGGAAGCATCCCGCAGAGTTCCCTGGCTTTAGCCATAATTTTGCAAAAATAATATATATTTCCCGTTTTCTTCATTACCCACGTCGAGTCATCGAAATCAGAAGCTCGACGCCGGACCGGAGAAGAAAACTACCGTCGAGAGCTACACGACGGACTTTGGGCCTCAGAAGGCCTCTGGCCTCGGCCCGGGCCTCGGAAGGCCTCGGCCCTGTACAAGTAGGGAGAGTGGGGGGTGGTACATACTCTTCACTCACATATATTTACATATATATATTCCTACACACTAGCCCGCTGCCACAGGATGCGTATGGAGGGTACCCCTTTCCAATTTTGCCCCAAGTGCAACCGCAAGTACCCTTCGGTTGACAGACGCGCCACCTGTAACCTCTGCTTGCCGAGGGTCCACCCCGAGGCAAACTGCAGAGCGTGTAGCCGGTTCAAGGCTAAGACTCTAAAGGACCGTTTGATCAAACGTTGTGCCCACCACGCCAGGCAACGAGAGGCCATGGAAGCGGAGGGCGCCTTCAGTGATGGCATCGATGCCGTACTATCGGACGGGGAGGGCAACGTGGCATCGAAAGACAGCCAAGCGCAAGTCTCTGACCTCGGAAGGGTATCCGGCAGGGCAGCTATGGGGAAAACACCCGGCGACACGAGCGCTACCCACACCACTTCCACTAAACACTCGAAGTCCAACAGAGACTCGACACGCACATCGAGTTCTCGGAAAGAGGCACACAGAGAACGGTCCACCGAATCGATATCCACTGGGCGCTCTCGATCAAGATCACTGCATGACACCAGGCAACCATCCACTGTTGCCAAGAGTGCCTCACTTACTAAAGTAATGGAGGTTCGATCATCCGAAGACGAAGCCTACCTCCATCCCCAGGCTGCACTCCAGGAGTCGGCGTCAGCTGACCGCTCAACGCCTGCCCCCGTGTCCCGACGTCCCCACTCTACGGAGAGAGACACTACCCGCGAATCTCGACGCCAGACGTCGAAAAGCTCAGAGAAGGTGAAAACACCAGGGAAGCACTTTTTCCACTCACGGGGAGGGGGGAAAACAGCTGAAGAAGCCTCCTCAGCCTTCTTCTATACCACAGATACCTAAAGACAGTTCTAAGTCCTCTGTTAAACATACTAAGACCCCTGCACAAGCCCATAGGTCCAGTCAGGATATTGCAGGAAAACACCTCCAAGAGAGGGTAATTCCCAGCTCCAAACAATGGTCCAGTGAGGACATAGACAGATTTATGTCTAGAATGTCATCCCTAGCAGACATCTATGCCAAGAACCCAGAGCACTTCCTCTCTTATACCCCGGACGGGGCTACTCCCTCAGGGTCTAGGGAGCCGCAGCCTCTTGGTAAGAAACCTCGAGTTGAGGCACCAACGCAAAATCGGTCTTCTGACCCTTTCTACGTACAGCCATACACTCAGTATAGTGAGGATCCACTACAGGATGAGGATCCAGAATTGGCAACGTTGGATGACCAAACTGGGGTGGACTACTATGGGGATGACGAGAACCAAGAGGAAGACGAAGATAACCCAGAAGTCTACAGAGTAGACTCCCCAGTAGACAAGGAACCTCCGGTTACCGACTCTCCAGTCGACAACCAACCTCTCCTAAATGAGGTTTTATCCACAGCGGCAGAACACTTCCGCATAGATACTCAGGGAGCTCAGGAGGAGAGGGACTTTGCTGAGGAACTAGTGGGAGAAAAAAGACCCATTGCCCAGGTCTTCCCTATTCTCAAATCTATACAGAGAAGGATTGATCCTTCCCTTCTCAATCCCAACCTCACCAGGGCAGTAAACCCCAGGATCGAGAAGTTGTTCAGGGCAGCCCAGTGAGACCCGCTGTACATAAGGGGGCAACTGAAACCAGACTCCCTGGTAGTCACTAATACCCGGAAGAGGGCGGGAACGCCCCTATCGTCGTCTGAGGCTCCCCCGACAAGGAGAGCAAAACGATCAACGGTTTGGGAAGGAAGGTAGCCTCCACTTCCGCCTACCAGGCAAGGATTGCCAACTCCACCACTCTGCTGCCTAGTTACAACTGCCACCAGTGGGAACAAGTTGCTGCACTCATCGACTCCGCACCAGAACCTTTAAAGAGCCAGTTGGCACAGGTTGCGTCGGAGGGGAGGGCCTTGTCCGGTTGCATCCTAAAGGCAACCTTTGATGCCGCGGATAACGCCGGAAAGGCTAATAGCAGAGAGAACTGTTAAGAGGCATGCTTAGTTAAGGCAGTCAGGGTTTAAACCCGAGTGTCATGATTCCTGCCCCTCATGTCCCCAGCCCTCCAAGATGTCAGGCTGGAGCCAGGTCACGATCACCTACATGGCCCTCAAGGGCCTCTCCATCCTCCAAAGACCCACTTGGAGTCAGACTTGGCGCTTGTGGCACCAGACTCACTCACTCCCATAGGATAACATTGGGGATTGGACTTGTAGTGCATTGATGGGGACAAGATGGATGCCCCCACATATTTCGGTTCCCAGAACTGCATGTGCAGTCTAGTCTTTTGGGTGTGGTTCAGCCCAGAGACACCTGAGATACCCAGAGACTATTTAAGCCACGCCCAGGCTGAGAAACATGCTTTGTGTTTTCTGCACCTGCAGCGTGACACTCACCGTGTTCGGATCGGTCTCCAGTAGGCTGAAATCTGAAATCCCTGGGACAGTTGACCAGAAACCCCCTAATCAAAGAGGGAATGGCAATTTTCGTCGCCCACGCGGCCAAAATTCACAAAGAGGCTCCAACTATTCTCAGGGGCAGGGCACACCATGGGGTAACAACCAGCAGTCTACCCAGAGTTACAACAGGGGAAACAAAAGGGGTCGTGGTAAGGGTAGAGGCAGCCCCAGCAGAGGCAGCACGCCTCCCGCAAAGCAGTGACGCCCAGATCAGGGTCCCTTCCCACGCATCTCCAGTAGGGGGACGCATTACCAACTTCACCCAAGCTTGGGAAGGGATCACATCAGACAGATGGGTGCTGTCCACAGTGTCCGCAGGATACTGCGTAGAACTGCTCGAGCATCCCCGAAACCACCCTCTGCGACAAAAGATACATTCCTTAGACCACCCGAAGATCCTCCTCGAGGAGATCGTCAATCTTCTAGAAAAGGACGCGATCAAACTCGTCCCGGGCAAACAGGTAAACAAGGGTATTTATTCAACTTACTTCCTTGTGCCAAAAAAAGATCTAAACATGCGCCCAGTCTTAGACTTACGCCCTGCAAACAAGTATGTCAAGCCCCAAAAGTTTTGCATGACTACTCTCCAAGAGGCAATCCCCCTCCTAAAAAAGGGGGATTACATGGCAACACTGGACATGAAAGATGCCTATTTTCATATTTACATGTTCCCAGCGCACAGAAGTTTCTTGCGCTTCAAGGTGGACAGTCAATACTACCAGTTCAAGGTGCTGCCCTTCGGTATAGCCTCGGCTCCAAGGGTATTCACCAAGGTTCTGGCGGTGGTGGCGGCACACCTACGAAGGGAGGCAATCCCAGTGTACCCTTACGTGGACGACTAGCTCATCACGGGGGAGACCCCAGCAATTTGCAGTTCAGACATTCAAAGAACGATCAACCTCCTCTTCAAATTGGGTTTCTCCATAAACAAGAAAAAATCAAGCCTGGTGCCAAGCACCTCCAAACAGTTCCTAAGAGCTGTACTAAACACTCAAGAGGGGTCGGCCTTTCCATCAGAGGAAAGAATTCAGAACATACTACTGCAGATTCCTCAATATCAGTCCTGTCGCCAGATAACGGTGTGCAAAGCGATACGTTTGCTAGGCATGATGGCATCATGTATTTACCTGGTCCCTCACGCGCGTCTGCGCATGCGCCCCATGCAAGAATGGTTGGCGAAACAGTGGTCTCAGGCAAGTGGGACGATCTAGTGGTCGTTTCGCCAACACTGGTACAAAGTCTTCACTGGTGGACAAGAGAGAACCTGTCGAAGAGGAAAGCCTTTTACGATCTAAAGGTTCAGGCTGTAGTCACTACAGATGCATCCTTCTCAGGTTGGGGAGCACACCTCCTTTACTACACAGCTCAGGGTCTCTGGTCTCACTCAGTGGCCAAGAATCATATCAATCTGCTAGAGCTTCTGGCAGTATTCAGAGCGCTTCGGGCCTTCGAGTCCCAGCTGTTAAACCTGTCAGTGCAGATCTTAACAGACAACACAACTGTGATGTTCTACCTAAACAAGCAGGGAGGGACCTGTTCGCCAAATCTGTCCAAGCTTGCCCAGAAAATTTGGATATGGCCACTCAGACGGAACATTTACCTGTCATCGCAACATGTTCCAGGGGATATCAATTCTCTAGCAGACTCCTTGAGCAGAGATCGTCTTCCACGAGAACACAAGTGGTCTCTACACAGAGAAGTCGTAGAAGACATCTTCCCACAGTGGGGTTTCCCCACTACAGACCTATTCGCCACAAGCGAAAACAAACAATGTCCAGGATTCGCATCCAGGTACCCACAGCCAGACTCCAAGGGGAACGCCCTATGGATGGACTGGTCAGGGATGTTTGCCTACGCTTTTCCACCAACCCCTCTTATGAGGAAGGTGGTCAACAAGATGCACAGGGAATCGACGACGCTCATCCTAGTTGCTCCCATGTGGGCGAGGCAACCGTGGTTCCCACACCTACGCAAACTAGCCATGTGCGAACCCATCAAACTCCTGTGCTGGCACAACCTACTGTCCCAGCACCAAGGACAAACAGTACACACCCAACCCAACTCAATGAACCTGGCAGCATGGCTCCTGAGGTCATAGAGTTTGGATATCTCAATTTACCACAGAGATGTATGGATATCCTAAAGGAATCTAGAAAGCCGAACACAAGGTACTGTTACTTTGATAAATGGAAAAGATTTGTTGTCTGCCACCAGAATAAGCAATTCAACCCAGTTGATTGTACTCCTTCCAATATTGTCACCTAAATGCTCCACCTGCTGGACGCAGGCCTTGTATTCAACTCACTGAAGGTAAATCTGGCAGCGATATCTGCCTACACCATTTCCCACAGCAAGGTTTCGTGGTGGAAAGTACCAGTGGTGAAGGCCTTCATGGAAGGGGTAAAGAGACTCCACCCTCCAATTTCTAACCCACCACCGGGTTGGCACCCTAAGCTCATGGGCCATTTGAGCCCATGCATAAAGCCAGTCTCAAACACCTGACCTATAAAACTGCCTTCTTAGTAGCCATTACAGCCATATGAAGGCTCGGTGAAATTCAGGCTCTGTCAGTGCAGAATCCTTTCTTTACTATCCATAGGGATAAACTGGTTCTACGTACACACCCTAGGTTCTAACCTAAGTTTATTTCAAAATTTCACGTTAACCAGTCCATTGAGCTCCCGGCTTTCTTCCAAGAACCCAAGAGCTCTGCTGAGGTGAAACTACACACTCTAGATGTGCGAAGAGCGGTCCTCTACTATGTAGACAAGACCAGACCGCTAAGAAAAACAGACCAACTGTTTGGCCCTCATTACAAGTCAGGCGTTAAGGGGTTAACGGCGCCGTAAAGAGCGTTGGCGCTGTTAAACCCTTAACGCCTGATTCACACTTTAACGCCTGCTTTTTGCAGGCGTTAAAGTCCAAGGCGCTAAGCGACCTTGGTGCTAATTACGGCACCGTAATTTACGGTGCTGTAATTAGCGCCTTCCCCATCCCCATTATGCCCTATGGGGCAAAAATGGGAATGGGGAAGGGCAAATGGTGAATGGGGAATTACCGCCCCACTCACCTTGGAATGGGGCGGTAATTCTGCCATCCACCATGGCGGAATCCGGCATGGACCATGGTACTAATAGCACCATGGTCCACCGCCTGCCTTGTAATGAGGGCCTTTGTCTCTGTAGCTACAGGCAAAGAGGGAGAGTGCGTCTCTAAAGGTGCCATCTCTAAGTAGATTGTCAATTGTATCCAACTGTGTTACTCCCTTTCTGAAAGAACTTTGCCTTTTACGGCAAGAGCCCACTCTACAAGAGGCATTGAGGCCACTCTGTCTTTCATTGCAAATGTACCCCTTGACACCATTTGCAAAGCAGCTACTTGGAGCTCTATTCACACTTTTACTCAGCACTACTGCATTGACACTCATTCCAAGACAGATACCCAAGTGGGACAAACGGTTCTAAGACATCTGTTTGCTCAGGACCCTTCTCACATCCCACCTCCTTCATCTAATACTGCTCGCTAATCTATGCACAGCATGTGATCTAAGCAGATTCCACAAGCCTCAGAAGAGATACATTACTCACCGTAATCGTATTTCTGATGCTTGTATCTGCTTAGATTCACATGCGACCCACCCTTCCTCCCCTCTGAGAGAAGGCGCATGGATGCTTGTAGTCTTATCTTCCTTCTATCTGCTTGGATAATCTGTACTCGCGCTACTCCTCATGCTACCTCTTGTCAGAAAAAATACAATCTGAGAGTCCTACACGCGTGAGGGATCATGGGTACAGTGGAGGTCACACTAGGGATAGTATTACTGGCACGTCCTGTGTCGACGCCCATTTTCGAGTTTAGAAAAAAACAAAATGTAATACTCCGCAGCTTCCACCAGATGTCGGCCTATGCACAGCATGTGAATCTAAGCAGATACAAGCATCAGAAATACGATTGCGTGAGTAATGTATCATATATATATATATATATATGTGTGTGTGTGTGTATATATATATTTATATATATATATATATATATTGCACCACAAAACGTATATGGCCCTGCCAGATTAATCCTGCAAAGTTTGGTGAGGTTTCATCAAGGGTGGACAAAGTTATAGGGGGGGTCCCAAAATGTGTGATTTTTTTTTTTTCCTATAGACGCAATGGAAAAAAAAATGTTTGCTCACACCTACAGCCCAAACCGCTGGACGGATTTTCACCAAATTTCTGGCAGGAGTAAATTTGGTCCATCCAGTTGTTTGTTTTTTAAAGTGACGTAAAGTAGGTAAAAATCAATTAGTGATATCTGGGTACGGTCCGCGGACTCACTTCCCTGTTCGGTCCATGGACGGGCCTCTGATTGGTTCAGTGACCGACGTAAGGCCCACGAACATCAGACGCGGCCACTGATTGGATGGTGAAAAGCGTGATGTGCGTCATATTTTTGAAAATACCGGCATGTTGGATTCGTGGACAGGTGCCAGTGTCCCCGAACATCACGGTAAAAGCATATTGAAAAACATAACATTGCACTTTCAAACTTATCAAACAATCTATGGGGAGGTGAGGGGAGATGAGGATGGGTTGGGATATGGCCTTAAAAAGCCAAGAAATTGGCGTTTTTCTACCCTGATGTCCGCAAACAGTCTGGCCATTCCTGTAATGTCCTCAAACATCTGAGATGTTCGGGTACATCTATGCTTCTCCAGCATGGGGTCTGGCATGGATTCGCATGCTCATGAATATTCCCCGTCATCAGGCTGGGAATCCTCAGTAAAAGAAAAAAAACGTTAGTTTAGTTTCTAAACTGTCTTTCTCCTATAAACCAATCACTGAGCTCTGGGTCATACTGCCCCCAGCCAATGACTGCCCTCTACCTAAGCCCCTCCTCTGACAGCCATCTTCAGATTTTTCCACACGTTCAAGTGTTTGCGAGTCCTCGCATTTTGCTCTTCGATCCTCTCGTTTTTTTTTTTAGTTGCTTTGGTGAAAGGAAAATTCTATTTTTCAGCCAATCGGGCCTGTGTGCTCCGTTGCTTATTCGTCTGTTTAACGGGGACCCGTTTTTCTGCATCTTTCAAGGTTGGAAACAGTGGAGTGTTCTTCTTGGAAGCTTTGAGAAATTCTTCAGGCCTACACCGCGCCAGATCATGTCAGAGGAGAAGAACGACGGAGCTTCTCACTTCACGCTGTGCGCCAGCTTGCGGTTTGCAGAATGTTTATTCGGATGACAGGCATTCCCAGTGCCTTTATTGTCTACACCCGGCACATAAAGAAGAAGATTGTGAGATCTGCTGTAGCTTCACCAAGTGCACGATGAAGGATTGGCACATCCGGTTGGTGGCGTGGCTCCAGTCCAGGGCCTCTACCCCGGGTGATTCTCAGGGGCATGCCTCTTCCGGATCCAGCCCACCTGAGCGGGTTTCTAAGTCCTTTGAGGGCGCTCCATCCGTGAGGGCCCAACACAAGGCCAAGCACTGCGAGTCTGCTTCCGTCGGGGGTGCCGCACCAGCGGGTCCCATGAAGGTCAGGGCGTGTTTGTCATCTCCATCTGCCTCGATCTCCAGCCACCGCTCCAGCTCTTTATCCAAGAGGAAGTCAGCTACCCCATGGAAACTGCATGAAACACCGGATAAGGCCAAACAGGTTTAGGTGTCCAAACCACCCTTTAAGGAGAAGACCAAGCAGGACAAGGTGTTGGAGCTGCCCATGAAGGAGAAGACCAAGATGGCCGACCTGCCTGTGAACGCCCAGGTGGTCCAGGCCAAATCATCCTCCTCGATCGAGATGGTGGTGGCTTCCCTTTTGAAGGCAAAAGGGGCTGAGCCCATCCAGGGTGCCCCAGTAACAGCCAGAGTGTCTCTCCCGGCCCGGAGAGAGTCTTTGTTCAAGCCTATAGTAAGGATGCCGGTCCTCAGTCCGAGACCGACCCCTCAGGACCCAAAGAAAGCGGGCTGGAAGAAGAACTCCAGGGCACGGACATTTCTTCGTCCGAGGAGGAGGAAGAGAGACTTTCTGTCCACACCAGCCAGGGTGACGGCGACGACGATGGAAACGTCGAGGAGATCCCCACCGGAGGCGGCGGCGATGTCGATACCATCGACAGGGATGATGACATGGGCGCTGGGCCCAGTGACCCTGTTCCTCAGGTGCCCCAGAGACTTGTGGCAGGATATCCTCTCGACACTCCACGTGCTATTGTTGGAGATTCAGAGGAGGTTGCCGACAACCCTGCCAGCACCAGCTGCACTGCCGGTGAACCTGTTGACACCGGGGCCAACACCGGCGAAGAAGAAGAGACACCATAAGCCTCTATTCCACCCGTCGCTGCCCTCCCCCCCAAGGGGGTCAGACACAGCGACAATGGATACGGACGATGACTCAGGACTGGGAGACTCGCATCTCCGGCACCCAGAGCTGCTCCACCGGATGAAATACAATCTTTTCATTCCATGATTTTACAGGCGTAAGAGCTTTTTCAGCTCACCCTGGATGAGAAGAAGGAAGGCTTCCTCTACTAATGCCGGGAGGCGGAGAGGAAGACTATCCTGTCGGTACCGCTCCTGGACGACATCTGGGATGAGAACCCTGCTTCAGCACCATTGAACAGAGACCAGCTTGAGAAAAAGTACCGGGTGCTGGAGTCTGCGTTCAAGAGCCTGCAGTCTCAACCGTCGCCGGACTCGTTGGTCTCGGTTGCCGCTAGGAAGAAGTCATCGGGTCCATCGTCTTCTTCATCTGTACCACCAGACAACAAGGGGAAGAAAGGTAATCCTACACAGCGGCAAGGATGGTGAAAGCGGCCAACACCTTGGCGATCGTGGCCAGATACGACCAGGAGCTTTGGTTGAAGATGGCTCCTCTCCTGATTTCCTCCCCAATGACAAGCGGGTCGAGGCATTGGAGATCCTCCAGGAAGGCGAGGTGGCGTCGGACCACGCCATCATGGTGGCAATGGACATTGCGGACACAGGTTTCCGCCAGATGGGCAACAGGGTTTGCCTTTGCCGTTGGGGCTGGCTCAAAGCACCAACTTCAGGCAGGAGGTCCAGAAGAGGGTCCTGGACATGCCTTTCAACTGAGACAACCTGGGAAGGCGGTCGATTAATCCATCCGGCCATCAAGGCCGACACAGAGACGGCCCATGCCTTGGGCACCCTGCAACAACATATTCATCCTGAGGAATGAAAGGACGGCAAGTCTAGCAGGGCTTCAAAGGGTTTCAGGAGGGGCTCATCCTCTTACCGCCAACCTTCCCACTCCTCGACTCAGGAAGCCAAACCGGTCACTCCAAGGCCTTCGGAGGTGGCCACCATCATCGTCAAGACTCCCAAGGCGGTGCTCCGGCCGCCAAGCAGGACATAACCTGCCAAGATGTCAGGCCCGCACCGCTGCACCTTGGTGGGAGGCCTGCTATCGAACTTCGTCAGCATGTGGGAGACCATTACCACCAACCGATGGGTGCTGGACGCTCTCGCCCACAGACACACCTTAGAGTTTCAACTAAAGTGTCCCCAAATATCACCGGTGGCCCCACAGGAACAATACATCCCGCAACTGCTGCTGGAGGTTCGGACCATGTTAAAGAAAGGGGCGATAGAGCTGGTTACAAAGCGACTCCGGGGCTCCGGAGTTTACTCAAGGTACTTTCTCGTAAGAAAGAAGACCGAGGGATGGAGGCCCTTTCTCGACCTACGACGACTCAACAAGTACATAAAGTCCCAGAAGTTCAGGATGGTCACGCTGCAGCATGTGCTCGGAGGTGTGAGACATTCTGTTGTTGTTGAATCTAGAGGACGTGTACTTCCACGTCCCCATACACAAAGGACACAGCAAATTTCTGCACTTCATCATTCAAGGGAAGCATTACCTGTTCAAATCTCTTCCTTTCGGACTGAAATCAGCGTCCAGGGTCTTCACCAAGGGCCTGGCTCCGGTGGCAGCCCATCTATGACTGCAGCGGATCCACCTGTACCCTTAGCTAGACGACTAGACGGCCAGTTCAAGAAAAATCACCGCCGACCACACGGCGAAGACCGTCTGCCTGCTGACGGAGCTGGGGTTCTCAGTGAATTATGCAAAGTCCTGCTTGACTCCATCGCAGGATGCGCTGTTCCTGGGATCCAGACTCGACACAGTGTTCTGCCTGACGTCACCGTCAAAGGCGAGGATATCGGCCATCCTAGGCAAAGTGCAACGACTGTTAGCATTGAGGGTCACCACGGTGAGGACCATCAAGTCTCTACTCGGCATGATGTCATCATGCATATACCTGATTTGGCTCTGCAGGCTGCGGATCCACCTCTACAGGAGTTCCTCGACGCCCTTTGGGTCCAGGTGTCCGGAGGCTTTCCAGGACAGGATCGCGCTCGATGAGGTGTCCGTCGAGTGGTAAGGTGGTGGGGCTTGCACTCCAATATCGCCGGATGCTTGGATTTCCAGAGTCTCCCGTACCAGGTGACGGTCCCGACGGACACTTCACTGGAAGGATGGGGAGCCCACACTAGATGTCTTTACGCTAGATGCCTGTAACTAATGGAGGAGAAGACACCACACATCATGGTTCTGGAACTACGGGAGGTGTTTTGGGCCCTCAAGTCGTTTCTGCTGTCTCTCAAGGGCAAGGTGGTGAGGGTCTTTACAGACAATACCAGCACAATGTTTTACACGCAGAAACAGGGGGGCAGCAGATCCCCAACGCTCTCCAAAGAGGTGCAGGTCTTATGGCACTGGCCTGTTGCCCAGGAGATGTTCCTCATTCCATTTCACCTGGCAGGAGTAAAGAACACCGTTGCCAACTCTCTCAGCAGGGAGCTACGCTCTTGCGACGAGTGGGAGCTTTGGCTGGAACAAGTGGACAACCTTTTCCTCAGATGGGACAGTCCCCAGATCGATTTGTTTGCGACGGCGACGAACACCAAGTGCCGAAGGTTCGCCAGTAGATGTCTCCAGCCGTGGAGTATGGGGGACACATTCTCATTCCCTTGGGAAGGCCTGTTTCTGTATGCGTTCTGTCCGTTACCGTTGCTTCTTCGGATCATCAATCAACTCAGAAAGTACCAGTGCAGGATGATCCTCGTTGCACCAGTGTTGGTGAGGCAAATCTGGTACCCGGACCTTTTCAGCATGTCAGCTTCCCCTCCAGTCAGGCTGCCAGTGGTCGCGGATCTGCTCACCAGGGATGGAGGCACAATTCTGCACCACGACCCGGGGTCTCTGAACCTTAAGGCTTGGCTCCTGCAGCTTTAGATTTCGGGGGCTATGATCTTCCGGCGGACTGCAAGGAGGTACTCGCCAGTCCATGGCATCGTCTACTTTGAAGTACTACGGACACAAATGGAAGCTCTTTGCGACTTGGTGCCGATCGCAGAAGATCAACCATCTGAGGGTCACAGCCCCTCAAGTACTCCGTATTTACTGTCATTGGCTAAATCGGGACTGGCTCACACCTCCGTCAAGGTACATCTGGCGGCTATCTCCGGCTACACCAGATCTCCGGGATGGTCTTTACTGTGGTCACACCGTCAAGTTAAGGAGTTCATCAAGGGACTGTTCTGCTCTTTCCCGCTGGTGAAGGCTCCGGCCCGGCGTGCGAACGCAACGTGGTGCTGACTAGGCTCATGGGGGCTCCATTCGAACCTATGCATTCAGCTCCGCTCAAGTTTCTGTTGTGGAAGACAGCATTTCTCGTGGCCATCACCTCTGCAAGACAAGTAGGTGAGATCCAGGCCCTGTCATGCAAGTGGCCTTACTTGACTTTTCACAAGACGAGGGTGGTGCTCTGGACGCACCCCTCCTTCATACCCAAGGTTCCGTCGGAATTTCATCTCAATGAGCCCTTGGTGTTACCTGTGTTTTTTCCGATGCCTTCATCGCCGGCTGAAAGGGCTTTGAACTCGCTGTATGTGGCTGGAGCGCCGAAGGTATACGTGGTCCGCATGAAGAGTTTCTGGAAAACTTCAGCTTTTTGTGAACTTTTGGTACTGTGAACCATGGGAAGGTCCTCTCAAAGGCTTCCATTTCCAGGTGGCTCACCGGCTGTATCACTCACTATCACCGGTTGACAAACCGACTGCTGCCTGGCTGTCCGAGAGCCCATTCTACCAGAGCGATCGCTGCTGCAACAGCGTTCCTGAAGATGGCTGCCAGGTGAGGTGCTTAGGTAGATGGCAGTCATTGGCTAGGGGCAGTATGAACCACAGCTCAGAGATTGGTTTATAGAAGAAAGACAGTCTAGAAACGAAACTGAAACTGTTTTTTTCTTTTACCAAGGATTCCCAGCCTGACGACGGGAATATTCATGAGCATGTGAATCCATGCCAAACCCATGCTGGAGAACAACAGTTACAGGTAAGTAACTTGTTCCTTATTTGTGCATTACAGGGTTGGTGTGAAAAGCACTTTTCGAATGGCTTATAACTTTGGTGCCACTCAGTGAAACTGCATGGCATTTTGGTATTTCATTCTAGACCTGATTCTCAGTGGTTTTGGAAAGTGTGGTGTTGTTTTGTCAAGAGGGAACAAAATTAGAGGGGGGGTCACAAAATATTGAAAAGGCTTATAAATCTTATGCCATTTGATGAATCTGCAAAGAAGTTTGCAAATAGATTGTAGGTCTAGATATAAATGTTTTTGCATAGTTTGGTGGAGTTTTGTCAAGGGGGGGTCTCAACATTTATAGATGGCTTATAACTTTGTTGCTGTTTGACGAATGTGGATAAACGTTTTCAGAAAGATTAGAGACCCAACTTTGCACGTTTGTGAATGGATTTTGTCATGTACGTACATTTTGACACTTTTGAAAAAATAAAACATGGGCGGCTTTCCAGCAAACTCGTGTAAGGAGTATTGTCAAGGACCGGAAAGCATGGGTTTGCTAATGTGTCTGTTTTATTTTTTGCACGACTATTGTCAAGGACCTGAAAGCATGGGTTTGCTAATGTGTCTGTGTTTTATTTTTTACAAAGTGTCATAATGTTTGTACAAAAAGTAGTGATAGACCTTTGGTGACTGAGGTGTAGCCTGTGGCCATGGCAGTAGCCAAATTGTCTGGGTCATGGCATAAGGTTATGACACAGACAATCCGGTTACTGACCATAGCCAGGAGGGCCAACCAATGGGGATAAAGTGGCCATGTCCACCAGGGACCAGCTATGTGGTAAGGTTTTTTTGAAATTGGGATAGGTTTGAAAGGGCAAAAAAAAATTGCTTGTGGTAATATGATCATAGGGTTCTCTCTTCGCCTTCTGCAGGCCGCCATGGAACAGGAAGAGGGGCTCTGTACGAAGCCCCGCCTTCCCTTTCCATGGTTTACAAAATCCTTTTTTTTAGCACCCCGGGTTACCGCTTTGGCAACCCGAGGTGCTAATGGCCTTCATCCCCCATTGCATGGGCTGGAACGGGGGTTAACGGTCTGGACCCCTCGTTATCCGCCCTCGCTTCACTTGGGCCGATAACTTGGGTTGGCGGGTCGTTATCCCCCGTTCCAGTCGCTGGAACGGGGAATGAACATCACATTATTTCCATTAGCATAACACAAAATGCTAATGGAAATCTTGGAAAATCTTATTAAGTCTATGTACTTTACTGAGAAATGTAAAGTAGATGGAGAATATAAGATTTATTTTAGTTTTATTTTTTTATTGTGAAAGGTGATTCTTAAAGGAACCTTTTTTTGATGTTTTTTAATTTTTTTGCAGGAGAGGTTACAACGTAAGGTGGGGAGGGAAATGAGGGAAGAGGCACCAAGCACTAATATGGAGGGGCAGGTGGATAGGAGAAGATGTTACGCCTTTGTTACATCTAAGGTAGGGGGCATTGTTTCTCATGCTCCTTGATAACAGGTTCAAAAGCACTTCGAAATGTGCCCCCCCCTGCAGAGTGGTGTGCTGCAGTATATACAGAGGACTGTTGTCTTAGAAAGATATGGATCAACAGCCTCTATTATTGCTTGCAAGGTAGCTGGTGGGATTTTGTGTCCCACAGAAGTAGACTGTATGGTTACAGCATTGGTTGAGGAAGATGAGGTGGAGGAAGCCAGCCTACTACTTGCTAAGAAAGGAACAGCCTTTCTGAGAGCATTGCAGTGGTTGTATTGGGTGTGTGGGTGCATGGCAGTGGTCCCGTAGGAGTACTGTCCAGGTAGTCTGCAACTGAGTACAGCTGTGCATTTCACTTTGGTAGCTTTAGTCTTTGGTACATTCCCAACAGTGGGAAAGAACTGCCACGCCCCTGAATCTCTCTTGGTGCTAGAGGTAGGCACTTCCTCTACCTCATCTTCTTGGTCCTCTTCATTGTCTTTGGAAGTACTGCGCATTCTTTGTTGTGTAGGTGCTCCAGCTGGTGGTGGCTTTTGGGGAGGAGGGACGGCAATAGCTGATGCCATTTTTAACATGAATAGCAGTTTTGCTAATATTCTTCCTAGTATTTGCTTTGTACTAGATTGGTAATGGAAATGAGTAAAATAGGTGTAGGAGCTGTGCAAGGTGAAAATTGTGAGCTTGAAAATTCCTAGCTCAGTAGAAAGTGCAGTTCCGAACTGTTCGCGAAGCACAGACCCGTTCACGAATTGTGGACACGTTCGCAAACACGAACAACAACACGTCATCATGCCTTGCTTGCAGTTATGTGACACAGTCCGAAAAGTCTATGATGACATCAGATGTTCGCGAACATCGACGACCACAAAAACAGTGGAAAAAGTAGCAAAAAGTGTATAGAAAGGTTTAAAATTATGCTAGAAGGTGGTAAATGGCAGAGTTGTTTTAAGGTGAAACTTTGAAAATTGAATAAAAATGTTGCTATGTTGGGGTACGTATGATATTAGTAAGTTGTAGGAAATTAGCATGCACTGGTAAAAACCCATGAAATTGACTGAAAAAACTTTGTTTAAGGGATCTTATCGTTAAGTTGCAATAATAAAAACCTATGAAATTTACTGAAAGAAAATGTTGATTAATGGGACGTTTATGGTTAAGTTGCACTAATAAAAACCTATGAAATTCAATGAATAAACTTTGTAAAAGTAAAACCGAAAAACCTCAGAAATTCGCCAGTTATGATAAGATAAGCAACCATAACTTGCGCCACCACTGTGCACTACTAACACCTAGGGAATCAAAGATTACATCACAAATGTCATTGATTACATCACTGATGGCATCACATATGAAATTAATTTTGATGAAAATTCCCTACAAAGGGTTGTGTTTATAATGTTGGTGACAAGATTTCGGGGATGCTCGGGCGAGCTATCATGAACTACTTAATCTATTAAAGAATGTACTCCTCTAAACAAAACATTATATTGGAGTGTTGTTAATACAGGAACCTAATCATACATAAACATAGGTAATGGCTGCATCATGCACCATAGAAGTATAATATTTATAATCTCGTAATTATGGATAGTAAAATACTTAATACTACCTTATTGGGTAATGTTAAACATGTAATAACTAGCTAACAATTCAAGACTTACTACACACTTAGGCTTTACAAACAATAAAGACCTTGAATGCATACAAATCAGAGGCAAATAGAGGGAAACTAAAGTAAGGAAGAAAGAAACGGTATCACCAGAAAATGGTAATAACATTAAAGTTCATCTTCATGTACACAAATGAATTCTGTGTTTGAGACCTGCATATTGCCCCATGTATGTGCACCATGAGCCGAGACTAAAGCCTAAGGGCAGTACTTAAAGAACATATGACAAGGTTAACGTCTATATATATATAGCACCTTTTGAATTTTAATATTCTGACTGTTCGTGAACAAAATCACTTGGCCTAGATATGTCAGTGAACAAACAACAAACACAAGTGGCCCAGATATGTGATGTCATCAGCAATGTCATCAATGACATTTGTGATGTCATCTTTGATGTCCTGGGTGTTAGTCTTAGAAGAGCACCGTGGTGGCACGAATTATGGTTGCTTAGCTTACCATAACTGGCAAATTTCAGAGGTTTTTCGGTTTACTTGCAATCATAACGTCCATTTAACAAAGCTTTTTCAGTGATATATATATATATATATATGAGTAGAGGGCTGGGTGTTGGGAGGGTCAGGGGAGTGGGATAGAGAGAGAGGATATGGGGGACAATCCCATAACAAAAACAACTGGTTAAATTCAGGTCGACCAAAAGAGCACAAACAAAATGCAGTTTCAAATGAAAATCTTTCAAACCTCATACAACCGTTTTCGAGCTACAAAGCAGCCAAGAACATTCCTTTAAGAGTTACATTGGGACTTGGTTACATGCGGTTACCGTGAAATATAGGAACAAAGAGGCTATCTGCAAAGGGTGATCCTATTCATGGCATTTCTCAACATATTCATAACATGTGGTAGAACACATTTTTAGTCATGCTCTAAATCAGGGTTCTGCAACCTGGGGCTTGCCAGATGTTAAGGACTACGACTCCTATCGTCTTTCACCAATGACTAAGCTGGGTAAGACTGATGGGAGTTCTAGGCCAAAACATATAGAGAGCCAACGTTTTCAGACCCCTGCTCTAGATTGTAGCAGATTCTCTGAGATGTGGATGCCAAGTGAGATGCCGTTCCACAGATGGTGCCCAATGATGAACTGTCTTATCTCACTAGGGCTTGTATGTATGTATGCATTCATTTGATTTATATTGCGCAAGCAAGCAGCAAAGCGGCATATGGAAAAGTCGGAGAATAAAGAGAGAGGACAGGGACAGTCAGGACTTTTCAGGGTCTTGACTAGCAAGGGGTCAACAAGTATGGTTGCCTTCTTCCAAGAACATGGTCTTCAGTTGTTTCCTGGCGTGCATGAGCGATGGAGCCAATCTGATGTGTGTTGGTAAGTTATTCCCAATAACAAGTATGTAGCAGAAGTCCCGATTATTTTATTTCGTTGCTTTCTTGCATTTCATAGGTTCTAGTCTGGCCAAGTTGTAGTTTATGGTACTGCAGATGTCTTCAGCGATTGTGACTTTTCTAGCCAGTTATTGCCTTGCCTGTGATATAGGCTTCTTTAATGTGGGCTTGGCGGGGTAGCCAGTGTAGCTCTCTGAAGGTTTGAACTGTGCATTCCGATTTCTTCAGTCCTAGGATTGGGCATGATGTGGTGTGTGGATAGCTTTCAATGGGGACAGAAAGGAGGTTGGGGCTCTGGTGAGGATGGCTTTGCCCTGTTCAAGTAAAAAAGGGCATAGTCCAAATGGTTGTTCAAAAGTCTGTGTCAGGATTAAAAAGTTTGAATTTCTGAAGGAAGAAAAATAGCTGATATCAGGCTCTGTGCGATTTTTTTTGTCTTTTTTCTGCAATGTGGCTCTTGATGAAAAGGTTGCTGTCGTTGATGAAGCCGACTGTTTTGGCGCTGCACGTGAGTTAAGGAGAGAAGCCTTCAAGTTTAATTTCTCTCCAGTCAATTCTGCAATTGAATATGTTTAGTAGAGCCCTGGGTAATATGAATTCTGTCTTAGTGATGTTCAGTTTCAGGTAGTTCGCCAGCATGGGGTCTGGCATTGATTCACATGCTCATGAATATTCCCCGTCGTCAGGCCGGGAATCCTCGGTATAGAAAAAAATCAGTATCAGTTTCGTTTCTGATCTGTCTTTCTTAGTAGTAACCAATCACTGGTCTCTGGGTTATACTGCCCCCAGCCAATGACTGCCCTCTCCCTAAGCCCCGCCTCTGGCAGCCATCCTCAGATTTTTACCGCACGTTCAAGTGTTGGGAGTCCTTGTGCTGTAGCTCTCGAGCTTTTGCTGCGTTTTTGTGGTTTTTCAGGAGTTTATTCTCATTTTTTGGTTAAATAGAGCCTCAAGCTCCACCGTTTCTACATCCGATCAACGGGGATCCGTTTCGGAGTTTTCTACGCCCCTCAAGGGTGAAGTTTTCGTCAAGTTACGCTTTTGGAGGATTCCAGAAGTTCAGAGGCCTACCCCGGACATGGCCCAGGAGAAAGGAAGCTTGACGCCCGGGAAGCTGTTGAGGACCTGCCCTGGATGCCAGCTTCAGAATGTTTTCAAGGAGGATGAGCATTCGTTATGCCTCTACTGTCTCCATGAGGACAAGACGCACACGGAGAAGGACTGTGCGTTTTGTGGGAACACGTCGGAGCGGACCATGAAGGATCGCTCACCTCCGTCTCGCCAACTGGCTGGAAGGGAAGAGCCCGTCAGGCGAGAAGAAGAAAAAGAAGTCAGAGCGGTCTTCTAAGTCCTGTGAGGGCGCCCCGGCGACGGGGGCCCAACAAAAGGCAAAGCACCGCAAATCCACGGGCACCGGGAGCGCCGAACGGTCGGGCTCCTTGGCTGCCAGGCAGGGCGCATCCTCCCCGGCGCCATCAACCATGAGCCAACGCTCTGGCTCGGGTAAGAGGAAGTCCGAGAACCCGGCGAAGCTTCTGGAGAGGCCCCGGTCGATCTCGAAGATTCCGGCAGAGGGGGAGCGAGGCTCGGACCCTCCCCCCAAGGTGAAGGCCCCAGGCGTCCAGAAGGTGACGATGGCCTTAATTCACCCTGCTAAGACCTCGATTGAGGATGTCGCTGCGGCCCTGGCTCAGCCTGTGGAGGCTACACCAGTGGAGGCACCCTCAGGACCCAGAGTCTCTCTGCCACCGCGGAGGGAGTCGTCTTTCAGGCCCATTGAGAAGACCCCCATGAAGTCCTCGTTGGTAAAGGTGGCGGAGGGGGAGGGGCTGGTGGCCATCGTGGATACGGACACGACCTCTGAAGAAGAGCTCATCGAAGTCGTGGAAGAGGCCCAGCCCATCGGGAGGGATCCCGACGAGGGCGACGACGAGAGCGACGGTGTCGCCGACAAGGCTCCTCAAGAGCCCTTGCGCCCGTCGTTTCTGGCGCCGAAGGACACTTCGGCGGCCATTTTGTCAGCGATTCAGTCCTTCTGCTCGGAGATAAGGACAAGGTTGCCCCTTCCCCCGACGGAGGTACCTGAGCCAGACCCGACGGGGGAACCGGAGCCAGGACCTTCGGAAAGTCCACTGCATAAGAGGAGGACGACGCATCCTACGCCACCTCTCCCACCTCTGCGGCCTGCTCTGCCTTCCCCCCGGTCTACTATCCACAGGGATGATACAGGCACGGACACGGCTACGACCGGTACAGATGACGACGGAGGCGACGACGGGACGTGTCCCCCGTCGCCCCCTGCCCGGGCATCCCCGCCCGACGAGATTGGATCCTTTCATGCTATGATTTCCAGGGCATCCGAGCTTTTCCAGCTGTGCCCACAAGAGAAGAAGAAAGAAGGGTTCCTTTACCAACGGCGCAAGGCTAAAAGGAAGAGGGTCCTCGCGGTACCGCTTCTTGATGACATCTGGGATGAGGGGCTCGCCCTCCTCAAGAACCCTGCCACGGCGCCGGCAAAGAGGGACCGGTACGAGAAGAAGTACCGGGTCCCCGACGCTGCCCCCTTGTGCCTTCAGGCACAACCTACCCCGGATTCGGTCTTCTCGGCGGCGGCAAAGAAGAAAGCTTGGGGGGGCATCGGCCTCGACATCAACTTCCCCGCCGGACGGCAAGGGCAGGAAGTTGGACACGATGGGACGACGGATCATCTCATCCGCAGCGACGACTATCAATGCGGCCAACACCCTGGCTATCGTAGCCCGCTACGACAGGGAGTTGTGGTTCAAAATCGCCCCTCTGTTAGACTTCCTTCCGGACGCCAAAAGGGCTGAGGCCCTTGAAATCCTACAGGAGGGTGAGATTGTCAGGCCATCAAGACAGATACAGAGACTGCCCGGGCACTGGAAGTGCTCCAACAACGACGGCTGTCCTTTCGGAGCTCCGGAGGCAGACAAGGTGCCTCCAAGGGATCCGGCAGTGGCTCCTCCACGTACTGCCAAGCGGCAAGATCTTCTTCCCAGGGAGCCTACAGGGGACGCGGCAAGCCAGGTGGTGCCCGTCGTCGTCGACAGGGAGGTCAAGGAGGCAAGGCGGCCTCCAAACAAGATTGAACCGACCGTGGGGTTGGGCCCCCGCCGAAGCACCCCGGTGGGAGGCCGGCTGGCGAGGTTCATCAGCGTGTGGGAGTCTATCTCCACCGACCGTTGGGTGCTGGACGCCCTGGCCCAAGGGCACGCCCTCGAGTTTCAGAAGAAGTGCCCTCGGGTTCCACCTGTGGCCAGGAAGGAAAATCACATCCCTCAATTGCTGTTGGAAGTAAGGGCGATGCTCAAGAAGGGTGCCATCGAGCTCGTCCCAAAGAGGCTTCGGGACTCCGGAGTTTACTCAAGGTACTTCCTTGTAAAAAAGAAGACAGGAGGATGGCGCCCCTTCCTGGACCTACGACGACTGAACAAGTACATCAAGGCGCAGAAGTTCCGTATGGTCGCCCTCCAGCATGTGCTGGGACAGCTGGAGGAGGGCGATTTCCTGTCGTCGTTGGACTTGGAGGATGCGTACTTCCACATCCCCATTCTAAAAAGACACCGAAAGTTCCTCAGGTTCGTGGTCCAAGGGCGGCACTACCAGTTCAAGGCCCTCCCGTTCGGATTGAAGTCGGCACCCAGGGTGTTCACCAAGTGCCTCGCACCCGTGGCGGCGCGGCTGCGCCTACAGGGGATCCACGTCCACCCCTACCTGGACGACTGGCTCATCCGTGCAAGGACGAGGGAGCTCGCCGTGGAGCACACTGCGAAGACCGTCCAGCTGCTCACGGACCTGGGATTCTCCATCAACTTTCCAAAATCCCACCTGGTTCCGTCTCAAGTCGCCCTGTTTCTGGGAGCCAAGTTCGACACAGTGGCGTGGCTGGCCTCGCCGTCAGAGGAAAGGACCAGGACCATTCTGGGCAAGGTGCAGCATCTGCTGGCCACGGACATGGCCAGGGTAAGATCTATCAAGTCCCTCCTCGGGATGATGTCCTCCTGCATTTATCTGGTGTGCCTTTGCAGGCTTCGGATGCGTCCCTTACAAGAGTTCTGTCTGCGGGCACCGACTTTCAGATCCCAGCTCACCAGGTGACGGTGACGACGGACGTCTCCCTGTAAGGTTGGGGAGCGCACTCCGGAGATCTTCACGCGAGAGGCCTTTGGCTCACGGAGGAGAAGTCACTCCACATCAAAATTTTGGAGCTCTGCGCAGTGTTCTGGGCCCTCGGGTCCTTTCTCCCGTCCCTCAAGGGCAAGGTGGTGAGGATCTTCACCGACAACACCACCACGATGTTCTACATCCGGAAGCAGGGAGGAACCAGGTCCCCGGCCCTATCCAAGGAAGCCCAGGATCTGTGGCATTGGGCCGTCGGCCAACGGATGATTCTGGTGCCTCTTCATCTGGCAGGAATAAAAAACACGATCGCCGACTCACTCAGCAGGGAGCTGCGCTCGTGCCACGAGTGGGAACTACGTCAGGATCAAGTGGATCGACTCTTCCGACGATGGGGCGAACCCCAAATCGATCTCTTCGCGACGGCGACGAATTCCAAGTGCCGGAGGTTCGCCAGCAGGTTCCCCCAGCTGAGGAGCATGGGCGATGCTTTCTCGTTCCCCTGGGACGGCCTATTTCTTTATGGATTCCCTCCGCTGCCGTTGCTGCTTCGGCTCATCAACCAGCTCAAGAGGTCCCGGTGCAGGATGATCCTCGTCGCACCGGCGTGGCCGAGACAGATCTGGTTCCCGGACCTTCTGGACTTGTCAACGTCCACACCAGTCAAGCTGCCGACGGACGCAGACCTTCTCTCCAGAGAAGGAGGCGCCATTCTTCACCACAACCCGGAGTCGCTGAACTTGCAGCCTGGCTCCTGCAGCACTAGAGTTTTGAGGGTACGACATCCCGGCCGACTGCAGAGAGGTTCTTGCAAAGGCCAGGGCGTCCTCAACTCTCAAGTGCTACGGACATAAATGGAAGAGGTTCTCTGTCGGGTGCCGTGCACAGAAGATTAACCCT
The DNA here is from genome assembly GCF_040938575.1 of Ambystoma mexicanum. Taxonomy (NCBI): domain Eukaryota; kingdom Metazoa; phylum Chordata; class Amphibia; order Caudata; family Ambystomatidae; genus Ambystoma; species Ambystoma mexicanum. The sequence goes on from NC_090927.1 coordinate 413,379,587, forward strand.
CTGCGGATTACGGCCAAAGCTGGACTGGCTCACGCCTCCATCAAAATACATCTGGCTGCAATCTCCCGATATACTAGGACTGCGGGACGGGTGTCCTTGTGGTCTCATCGCCTGGTGAAAGAATTCATGAAGGGACTATTCCGATCATTTCCGCCGGTGAAGGCTCCTGCCCTGGCGTGGGAGCTTAATGTGGTGCTGACCAGGCTCATGGGGGCCCCATTCGAGCCTATGCATTCGGCGCCTCTGAAGTTCCTGTCATGGAAGACAGCTTTCCTCGTGGCCATCACCTCCGCACGACGAGTGGGAGAGATCCAGGCCCTATTTTGCAAGCCTCCATACTTGACTTTTCATGACACGAGGGTGGTGCTGAGGACGCACCCCTCCTTTATGCCCAAGGTGCCGTTGGACTTCCACCTCAACGAGCCCTTGGTGTTGCCAGTTTTCTTCCCGTCGCCTTTGTCGCCGGCCGAGAGGACTTTGAACTCGCTGGATGTAGCTAGAGCGCTGAAGTACTACGTGGACCGCACGAAGATTTTTCGGAAGACGTCATAGCTGTTTGTGAACTTTGGGAATGTGAATCAAGGGAAGGCTCTCTCGAAGACTTCCATTTCCAGATGGCTCTCCGGCTGCATTATGCACTGTCACCGGTTGGCGAACCGACCGCTGCCCGGCCGTCCGAGAGCCCATTCGACCAGAGCGATTGCTGCTACCACGGCGTTCCTGTCTGGTGTGCCCCTGCTAGACATCTGCAGGGCTGCGACGTGGAGGTCGACGCACACCTTCACAAGATTCTACTGCGTCGATCGGGACTCCAGGGAGGATTCCAGGGTCAGCCAAGCAGTGCGGCGCAACCTGTTCGCCTAAGGTGAGCCTGGTGAGGAGGTAAGAGATGCTTAATGTTGAGTTGTTGTATTGCTTAATGTTGAGCCTGGTGCCACCTCCCGTAGTTGTGCATGTGTGTACTGCTATGTATTCTCTTATTCATGAGCATGTGAATCCATGCCAGACCCCATGCTGGAGAAGGAACAAGTTACTTACCTGTAACTGTTGTTCTCCAGCATGGGTCTGGCATGGATTCACATGCAAACCCTCCCGCCTACCCCTCTGCGGCTCTTCACTTGGTCATACTGCCACTTTACGTGCTACCAAATCTGAGGATGGCTGCCAGAGGCGGGTTTTAGGGAGAGGGCAGTCATTGGCTGGGGGCAGTATGACCCAGAGACCAGTGATTGGTTACTACTAAGAAAGACAGATCAGAAACGAAACCGATACTGATTTTTTTCTATACCGAGGATTCACGGCCTGACCACGGGGAATATTCATGAGCATGTGAATCCATGCCAGACCCATGCTGGAGAACAACAGTTACAGGTAAGTAACTTGTTCCTTGCTTGACATCCATGTTTGAAAATGTAACTTGCGTTTTGTTGTTGGGATAGTCGTTGCCATTTGCAGTGTAGAGATTTTGGGTGGGATGGTAACAATGGATCCTCTCCTGTAACTATTATGGGGACAATCACTCCAGTCATGTTTATATCAGGTATAGGGATTTTAATGATAACCTGGTGTTCATAGGGTCAGTGGACTCATCTGAGGCTGGAAGACATGGGAACACTTCTAGTCCAATTATAAGATACCCAACAATGTTTTCAACGTTTTTAGTCTTTAAATTTACATGCTGACAACCCTTCAAAATCTTGGTAGGCTAGTCGAGGTCTGAGTTAACCTTGTCCTTCGCCCGCCGGTAACATGCCATGGGGTAGTTGCCTGGGGAAATTAAATGCTGTATTTTCTTTTAAGATAAAGCCAAGGATGGGCAACCCCTACAACGTGGATCCGGGGAGAGGAAACAACCAAAAAGAACAGCCCATGAGGGCAAGGGTCACACGGACACTTGCCCTCTTGGGCTGTTCTTTTTGGGTATTTTGTTTTAAGAGCTTGAGCTTGCAAACAACTATGATTTGCCACCTGTTACTGTGGGGGAGTTCAGGCTAACGTTGGCTTCTGCGAACACCAAGATTTCAAAAAGATGTGCTTCGACCAGATTTCTGTTCCACCTTCTCAATAGACTATTACAAAGTTGCTATGGCCTCTAGCCCTCTTAGGAGAGACACACATCCAATCTGGAAATATACTTTTGTATAATATGCCAGAACCGAGCGCTATTATACGGTGTCACCCTTGTTTCTGATGAGCACAACTAATCTCATGGCCCATTTTGACATGGTCAGAAACCTGGCCCTGTCAAGATGGGGAGAGTGTGGTGTTGAGGGGCCCTACTTCCTGTCTATTCCCATTGTGCCTAGTTGCATGACATTAGTACGTTCTCCTATCATCCCATGCAAGTACAGCCCCATTCTGCCCAGGGTATTTCTCTTTGTGTCCTAGAACCTACAAATTCATCATCATTGACAGCACCACAACCAGACAGCTGTAAAGGGAGAGTGCTGAACATAGAAGAACCTGACAAAACATAGAAACAGTACGAGAGCAGCCAAACAAATTCCAGCCATAGTGCCTGCACAGAGAAAGATGCAGAGAATGACAACCGAGTCAGATCGCACAGGGAGAGGGTGTCACACTCGCACCATGCTGCTGCGAGACATGGCATGTCGCGCCTAGCAAGACCTGCCTGCTTTAGGGAATTTCACTCACCTATGCAGAGGCAGTGGCATGGCATTCTTGGCTAACCTGCCTTCCCCCTCACAAGAACCGACACATCGACTTTGATGGGCTGCCATTGTGGGACACCAGTGGACCTGCATTTGGAAAGGGCTTAGGACTTGGGTCCCCTCTTGAATGTTTTAATGTTTGTAACGTCTTCCTGGGGAAAAGAGCAGCCAGTGAATGTCATGGGTAACCAGCAAAGGAAGCTAGCCAATGGAATGGAAGGGAAGGGTGAGAATAAAAGGGAGGATAGGAAACAGGAAGGTGTGGGTTATTTGGTTAAGGTCAAGGGAGGAGCTGGAGGAAAAATGGTGCAGAGGATTCTGTTGGAGACTGATTGAAGGAGTGTGCAAGGTGAGGCATTGCTTGGTGCAAGAAGGGATTGGTTGGTGGAAGAGAGTGTTACTGGTGGTTGTGTGTGAGTGAAAGGTGAGCGAGTGACAGTAGTGGGAGAATAGAGAGTAAATGACAGGTGACTACGGAAGTAAAAGAAGAGTGATTGAGGGAGAGGATGTGGGCAGTATGAGTAGTATGTGTAGTGTGGAGAGGAGGAGTTGTGCAAAGTGAGTAGTAGCTGTAGAGTAGACAGGTGTGTAGGTGTGTGAAAACGCGGGTTAGGTATAGTGTAGAGAGGAGAGGAGCTTGAAGAGGTGTGTATGCGTATTGTGCAGAGGAGAGTAACTGTAGTGATTAAAGAAGAGCAGCTGTACAGTGGATAGGGCGTTCATAGTGTGGAGAGGTGAGAGTAGTAGAAGTAGTTAAGAGGGGAGAAAGAATAGAAGGGAATAAGATCAGAGGGTGGAGACTGGCAGTATAGAGAGGAACATCAGAGGGACAGAAGAGGAAGTGTCAGAGCGAGAGAGGATACGGTGGGTGGAGTAATAGGGAGGCGAGTAGGAGGAGAGCAGAGAGAGTGATAGCGAGACCTAAGGAGAAGAGTAGTCTGGTGTGAAATGGTAAGAGCAAGTAAGAACTGAGTGTCTGAAAGGCATTTAAATCCAACCAAAGTCATCTAAGGGACCACCTAGATTGTTCCCTGAGGGAGACTTAGACAGAATATGCATTTGCCTTTAGGCCATCACCTTTGGTAAGGCAGGTTGTTTTTATAGTAGGGATTACTGATCTCTAGTGACCATCCTGGGGTTTAGAGAAGCCTGTTTTAGAGAGGGATTGCCCATCTCTCGATTATATTGGGAGGGACAGCCCTTGACTACTAAGCAAATAAAAACCCTTGAGCTTCCTTTGAGAGTTGATTGAGGCCAACTATGATACCCACACAAAGTCAGCAAAAATAAAACCACAATCTCATGATAAACTTACTGTTTACAACTGGGATTGGAACTGTCACCCCTTCCACGATTTTGCATAATTCCAATGTTGAGTACATGCAGTCTTAAACCTGAAGGAGAGCCTGAACAATCACAAAAAAATGTAGTTTCGCTTATCCTTCGTATCAGAAACAACTAGAGACTATCTGTGTACTTGCAGCTACTGTGCGCAGTCAAAATGGATTGAAGTGGTAGTAAAATACATAAAGTAGAAAGACCACCAAGTGGCGCAGACAAAATGGATGCCTGAACGCTAGCCTGCTCGAAAGCCGGAGATTAACAGCACAGAACAGAAAGCTCACCCAGCCACAAGCTATTTTGAAGGTGCGTTCAGGTGCCTGAATCTCCCAGCAGTACTCCGCCCCAACCTGGGGGGAAACCAGAGCAGGAGACGGGGAGAATGAGGAAGAGTGCTCGTGGCGCACGAGGGGGAGAGCGCCATAGCAGCAAGGCCACGTAGCCTCACCCCGAGAGTTGTGGGGCAGAGCGAATGTCTCAGCAAAGAAAGAGCGAGTATAAAGAGGTGCAACCTGGCACCCGGGTCGGGAAAGCGCTAAGTGAAAGCGGCAAGAGGCATCCGAACTGCAGTGGCCTGAGCAATGAGAGCTGCGGCCGACGGCGAGACTCGGCCGCTGAAGTGGAGGCATAGCTCTCAACTCACACGCTTTAGGCGGGTATCACCTGCCTTGTAAACAGCTGACTTACCCGCCAAGCCGCCCGCACGCCCACTTGTTTCAATGGGCCTCTCATCCGCCAAAAATAAAATCGGGTGTTTTCACCAGCCTTTGCGACATAAACATACATGCCAACATTATGTGACCAAAAATCTGTAGGAATCTTAAAGTTTCATAAAAAGTCTGGCGAGGAGATAATGATATGCTGCCGCAGGTGCATTCAATGACAATGAGGCGCCTGCCACGCCTTCTGCCACCACGCCAGCTAGGGGAGCCCTTGAAAGACTCCCCGGAGCTGGCGTGGTGGGAGGCTAATGGCACACTTTGTCAAAGGCACCCGCGGCAGAGGGGCGCATTTAGCCCACCGCCGTGGGTGCCTTTTATATCAAAAGCCTGCATGTCGCGCCTTCTCCCGCTACGCCAGCTAGGGGGAGCCCTTGACAGACTCCCCCGGGCTGGCGTGGCAGGGCTAATGGCACCAGAGGATGCTGATCATCAGGGTCGGACTGGGACAAGAAATAGGCCCGGACACCCAAAAAAAAGTGGGCCACCCCTCACCTCAAAAAAGTGATCCACCCCTCGCCTCAAAAAAAGTGGCCCTCAAACCATCATCCGTGAATCGCGTCAATTCGCGACTTTACAGAAAATGATACTTATGGAGGGTTCATGTGTCTGTTACATTACAACACAACTCATAAAATGACATAACTTTGCATACAGTTCTGTGACAGGATCCACAGCTCATAGGCGCAGGAGTGGCATGAACCAACCACCCCCACTGCGATTTTGTGACCTGCTGCAAGTCGATGCTTATACTGGGCTCCGCAACACCAGCAGGGAAGGAGGGTTAGGGTGACGATGGTTGGATACACAACCAAAAAGACAGTGCGGTAAACAGGTGGTCTTTGGCTTCTTATTTTTTAATTAGTGAAAGCAAAATGGGCAGGATTTGCCAATTAAGACAGCCGAAAGATAACTAGCTAGATTTAGTGCCATGGGTTTCACCAGCTGCCATTTTACAAATCCCTCTCCAAAACCCTTGCAAAGAGCACAACAGCTGCCTGGCACTGTATGAAACAGGCTGTTGCGTCCGTGCTGCAAAGTCCAAACCAGCTAACCGCTGCATTGATCAACCTTGCATTGTGTAACACTATTCACAGTCTGAATATTGGTATTCTGCACAGTGGCAGTATATACAGTGACAGTATGCACAGTGACAGGCTACACAGTGACAATCTGCACAGTGAGAAGCTACACGTTGACAGCCTGTATGTACAGTGGCAGTCTGTATTTTGGTATTCTGCGCAGTGACAGGCTACACACTGGCAGAATGTACAGTGGCAGTCTTCATATTTATATGGTGCACAGCACAGCGGCAGTATACACACAGGCTACACACTGGCAGAGTGCACAGTGGCAATCTGCATATTGGTATGCTGCACAGTGACAGGCTACACACTGGCAGAATGTACAGTGGCAGTCTTCATATGGTGCATAGCACAGTGGCACTATGCACACAGGCTACACACTGGCAGAATGTACAGTGGCAGTCTTCATATTTATATGGTGCACAGCACAGTGGCAGTATACACACAGGCTACACACTGGCAGAGTGCACAGTGGCAATCTGCATATTGGTATTCTGCACAGTGACAGGCTACACACTGGCAGAATGTACCGTGGCAGTCTGCATATGGTGCATAGCACAGTGGCAGTATGCAGACAGGCTACACACTGGCAGAGTGCACAGTGGCAGTCTGTGTTTCGAGGCAGGTACCTGCAGAGCTCCTCGAACAGATGGAAATTCAGTTTTCTTTTCTTCTCCTCGTTCAGGCAGAAGCCGATCCGCTGTTGCCTCCTGCAAGTGAGCATCGCGGAAGACCATGCACCCGCTTTCCTCCCTTAGGAAGGAGATCCCTGGGAGACAAGGAACCCTTACCCCCCTAATCCGGACAAATACCCCTTAAGCAGAATGGAGCCCCAGAACAGAGATCCGAGACTCCTGGGACAGGACAGTGGCCCTGAAACAACGTATTCTATTCCATACTTCCTTTTGTACACGTTATCCCCTCTCACAAGACCCCCGAGTATCTCTGAGCGAGTGCTTGGACCTGCCCTAGCCCTGTGCCCCTCTGTCTCTCTCACCCGGGACTCCCTCTCAACTCGAGGGCTGCCACACGGCTGGAACCTCCCCTAGCAGGGGTTGTGTCTTGTGTGGCACGCTCATAAATTCCCCTGCCATGCCCCCGGGCGGGCCCAAAGCAATTTGCAACTTCATTTGCGAATGCGCACCTCCACGGCCACTTAATTGAATTCACTGGGAGCGGGCCGGGCTGAGGCCGCTCCCAGTGTTTTGTAAATAAACCGTGCTGGCGCCGGCGCGCCATGGTGTCACGGCAGTCAGATCAGGGTGCCTGCTGCACTGAACACGGTTGCAAAGGAAATCAATGTAATTTACGGTACTTAAAGTAACTTACATTAAAAAAAACAGCCCAAGGCGTGCGCAAAAACCAGCCCATGCGTGGAGTTATGGTTTCGCCCCAATCTGACCCTGCAGATCATGCTGTGCCGGGCCTCGAGAAGCCAGGCCCCAAAAAAAAAAAAAAAAAAAAACATATTTTTTTTTTGTAAAAAAATCGGTATTAGTTGCCACTAAATCGGTAGGCGGTAGGACTGCTTAAAAAGCGGTATCCTACCGCCTAAATCGGTAGGGTTGGCAAGTATGCATAAATGGTTGAGAGCTATGAGTGGAGGACACCAGCAGGGATCATAGAGGCGTCCTACAAGATGTACAAAGGAGGAGCAGCAGGGGAGCCAGTAGCAGCCTTTCCGTGTGGCCTCTCGCTTCACGCAGCATCAACGAGAGCGGCTGTCACGGCTCCCAGGGAAGACGGCCTGAACACCACGGCTCTGGGTAAGCAGAGAGGGAGGCAGCGCCGGGAGGTGGCCGGCAGAGGCATGCACTAGCGAAATGCCACTCCCCCTGACCCCCCACGCTCGAGTAGAGCGCTGCACCAGAGGGGGACTTTTCAAAGCTCCCCGGCGGGTGGAAAGGTGCCCCCACAATGTCAAGAGCCCTCAAGCAAAGCGCATAACACCGCACCGACGGCTGGCGAGGAGGAGAGAGGGTACCGAGCGGTGATACGTGTCCGCACACAAGGGGACTCCCGTGTTACAACAAGGACAGGTGCACAGTCAGAGGGTGCTGGACAATGACAGTATTGGGGCTGCTAGTAGAGGAGAGAGGAGCCGCCAGTGATTAAATGCAACTACCTGTGGGAAGAACGGGCACCTCCTTATTCAGGAGCCTATAAGCAACAGAGCGCGCCTCTAAGGAACATCCAAGTCTCTCCCCTGATGCAGTTCGCCCCTCCCTCCTCTGCTTGACCCACATACATAAAACCACGGTAGTGCCAGGACCTGGTGGCACGGTGGTGAGGTGAGAAATCTTCATACGTCTCAGCGGACTTAACGCAGGGAGGCCTGCCTCTGAGGCGCGCTCCTCAGCAAAGCGCCCAGCAACCCGGCGAGCTGCAGAGGGCAAAATAGAACTCATAGGGGGACAGCCAGGAAAGACAAGTGTGGTGGAGCCTGCCTATGCAAGGAGAAGAGCGGGCAAGAGTGCATCCAACCTCAACGGCAAAACCGCAACGTGGGCAAGCGCTCCCCCTCCTCCCCTTGCCCCATAAGGAGAACATGGCGCCTCCCACCCCTATCCCCTCAGCCAATACCCCTCCCCCCAGCTCCCCAAGCGCCTCCCAGAGCAGCAGACAGAAAAGTACTGAGGAGACGAGAGAGGCATCCGTCGTGCATTGGCCAGGCTCTCAGCAGATCCCAAAAGGGGGTGACGCACAAAAGACAGGTGCATATGCAGGGTGCGATAAATCGTTCTACAACCCAGAAGTTGCAGGAGTTTTTTCGGGATAATCCAAGCATGGCGGCCCTCCCACCCCAAGAGGCGCCTCTCATCCCCGGGGGAGACCAAGAGACCGCCACAAAAGCGGATGCTTCAGCTCTTGCTAGAAGAAATCTGCACCCTTAAGAACAGCATGATGGCTACAGTCAATGCCCTACAGGAAAGGGTACACAAGATCGAGGACAAAATGGAGGCCCTCGGAGCTATCAGCGGGTCAGCAGATCTTATAGAAATGACGGCGGAAAGCTGCTTGCCAGACCTGGGGAAAAAAAAAAACTAGATTTGGCAGCAAAGGTCGATGACTTAGAGAACAAAGAGAGGAGGCCGAACATACAAATCCAAGGCCTCAAGGAAGCCCCTAACGAGACACCAGAGAGCCTGGAAAGGAGAGTAAAATCGTTGGCGGGATCCCTCTCCGCATCTCCGCTGACCCCCTGAAATAGAATTTGAGAGAGTACACCGAGCATGTGGCCCCCTGGGTGTTAGGAAGAATTCTCTGTTTAGGCTGAATTTCCTAACCTGGTGAGTCCCCCAGCAGCTTTGCTGGATTTTTGGGGTTTATTGTTTTCTTCTGCCAAGAGTGAGACTCTTTCACCCTCACTCTTGGACATGATTTGAGTGTGTCTCTTTGACTCTAGATGTGTTTAATGGGCTATGGGGTCTTTTACTCCATAGGGCTTCATGTGTTTTTGTGATGTGTGTTACACAGCACCCTCAGTGCAGTAACACAGGGGTGTCATAGTGACCCCCCAGTATAGACTCCATACCCTGGGACTGACTACTGTCTCCCAGGGCATGTAAAGTCACCATTGACTTTACTAGTCTCAAATTCTGAACAGAACCAGTACAAACCATCATATTGTGGACGTACTGGCCGGGGCAATTCGATGGCACGTCTCTGTCCCCCCTGATCGAGTTTTGGCTGGTGGCAGTGGATACTACTTTTTAGATTCGACCGCGAATATATCCCTATGGGATTTCCCATTGTTCGAGGCTACCAACTTTAATTATTTAATTCCTATAGCCTCGAACATACCGCCGGTTTATTTATTTAATATTAATTCTCCGGTTGGTATTTTTTGCCAGAACTCGGTTCTAAAATGGCGTTTGTGTTCGCTTCTGTGACTCCAACCCAAGTTGAGCTCTTTGTTCCACTTTTTGGCGGGCTTCTCCACAGAAGCCCTCCAAAGTGGTGCCACTCTGTCTGGGGTACTTAGGGGGAGGGGTGGAGGGGCATTTAGGCACCCTGGACTGAGTTGCCTAGGCAACTCAAGTTGCACTCCGTCCTGATTGGCCCAAGTGGTGAGCCGGCCGGCTCACCACTTAGTATGTTTGAGTGACAGCTATGCTGAGTGAATGGGGGTTTTCTGCATAAAAGCAGGGCTTTGGGGACTGGAACTTTAGAAGTCGCCACAGGACCTAAGAATCCGACGAGGGAGAATCTGAGCCGACCTGCTACGACGACACCACCGGGGGAGCCCTGCTGAACCGTCTCACCACGTTTCCCAACAACAGAGGAGATCTCCAGCCCGGAGAGTCTCCTTCCTTTGACTGGTGGGGATAACCAGTCTGCTTCCTTTTTCGCTTCCTGGAGCATCTCGTGGCCGCCTTGCCTGTGCCAAGCACCCCGGCAACCGGGATACCACGTTTTACCACTACCGCGAATCAAAGGGTAGTACCTTTAACCGGAAAATTCTGCGGCTGGTTTCTTCCCTGGCAGTGCAACGACCTTCATCTTTCCTCCACGTCGAGATCTTCTCTTCCTCTGGACGACGCCGCGACTTGCACCCGCTGCCAGGAACAACTGCCCCCGCTAGAGGATCCTTTTCACATAAGGTACCGTGTTCCGCCTGGCTTCCCTTGCAACCGACTGTACGGGGTAGATTTAGACCCCGGCTTTCGACCCTGGGTTAGCCTGGGACACCATGGCTAAACTTTTCTGAAACCTAACTAAAACCTTTCTGAACTCCCTGCAAGACTTTTTAAGCCTGTTGTCATTGTGTGATCTTGGGTGCATTTGTGCCCTGCTCTCTCCAAGAGTGGGCCCGGCCTATGGACTTTGGCTCACAAGTAACTTTTGACTTTTCTGCCTTGCTTCAGAGTTCCTAAGTATTAGTGTGGTGTATTTTCCTACATTCTGCCTTATTCCCTCCCTTTTTCGTTAACTTATTGGAGTGCCATCTATAGTTAAGCGCTCACCTCTGTCTGGAAATAAGTGGTGTTAACTAAGACTTGTCTGATAAGGAAGAAGGGATGTATATATAATAATAGTAACTGCGTTTAGAGTGATCTACAATAATAGTGCAGGCGTGTTTCAACAAGTGTGTTTTTAAATAAATAATGATATACCTTGATACCAAAGCTCTGGTCAGTGTTTGCTTGTGCTATTGTATCTGAGTGCCTATTGTTTATACTTTGCATACTGCCTAACTCTTCTTGAGGGAAGTCTGACTGCTCAGCCACAGCTACCAGGTAAATCTGGGTGGTACAGACTGCTACCAAGTGGGTTTACTGCCAACACCTGTAGTCCTAAATGTTTTGCAGTGGTCCCCAAGGGAACTGCACAGGTTTCTGCCTAACACCGGGCTGCCCACATCAGTGTTAGCCAAATGTCACCATTAAAGGCATAAAGTGGAAATAGTGCAGCAGGCCAGAGAACGCAAATTTATAGACTTCGAAGACTCAAGGGTCAAAATATACCAAGACCTCTCGGCTGTCACACTTATGCAGAGAAGAGACTGTCACCCCCTAACCACCTGGCTGCGTGAACACGACATAAGATATAGATGGGGCTCCCCTTTCGCGTTCCTCTTTGAGCATGTCAACGAGGAATACAGAGCGACCTTGGGAGAGGAGGCAGTAAGCGTGCTGCAAGGCTTAAGAGAGAAGGAAGGACCGGCCAACAATGAGGAGCTACCGCCATCATCAGAGCCAGCAAGGAAGCCAATTGGCACCTGGCCAAAAAGAGGCCGATCGAAAGGCACAAGAAAATACAAGGGGCTAAACACCCCATGAGCTGGGTTGTCGCATCACGAAGGAAAAGGCTTGCGGCGCACCAAACTGGTCATGGGGGAGAAGCTGATCAGATCAGATAGCCAAACAGTTGTGTTTTACATAGGTTGGCAATGTTGAAGGCCCCCCACCCACCAAAGGCCCATCAAACAATGTTCGCCAGGCTGGGCGACATAGTGAGTTGTTATAAAGCTCTCATGCATGTTTACTGTTGATGAGTTGATGTTTCATGTCCAAAGGGTCCTCAGAGGGACACCCATAGTGTGGGCCGATGTTCTTGCGGAAGGCGTCTCCGAGGCTAGGGGGAGTTCTCTTTTTTACCCCACCTTTTTCTTTCTCTGTCTGTTTCTTACCTTGCTCTACGGTTGGGGAGAGGGAAGATATGGATGTTGTGGGGGTACATACACAGCAGAAGTGGAAATTCAAAACATGAGAAAGCTGTTCAGAACATACCAAATGGTAGAGAGAATGGTAAAGTGAGACACAGGCCGACGGAAACATTCAGCACTGAGAAACGCTCTCAATACAGTCCAACAAATATACATGGGTGTGAGGGGGTCCACCAGCATCATCCGGGCACAATGCAGATGCCTCATACGAATCACGATGGCTGATCCAGTGCAGATAGGGTCACTAAATGTTAAAGGGCTTAATGTTCCGCAAAAAAGATCAAAGCTAGTGAAAACCTTTCAACAATCCAAGCTAGACATTGTGTTCGTGCACGACACTAAATATAAAAGCAAGGAAGAATACACGCCTTGGGGTAGACGCTTGAGGGGAGCCATGTGGGCGTCTGTACCTGAAAAGAAAGGTGGGGTGGGGATACTATATCGCTCCTCGTTAGAGTTGCAAATTACCCATACGCATAAATACCCAGACAGTCTGTATCTCATTGTGCAAGGGAACATTAGATCAACGGAGGTCACCTTATGCTCAGTTTATGCCCAGAACACTCCAAGTACCATTCTCCAGCATGGGGTCTGGCATGGATTCACATGCTCATGAATATTCCCCGTCGTCAGGCTGGGAATCCTCGGTAGAGAAAAAATCAGTATCAGTTTCGTTTCTGATCTGTCTTTCTTAGTAGTAACCAATCACTGATCTCTGGGTCATACTGCCCCCAGCCAATGACTGCCATCTCCCTAAGCCCCGCCTCCGGCAGCCATCCTCAGATTTTTACCGCAGGCTCAAGTGTTGGGAGTCCTCGTGTTTAGCTCTCAAGTTTTTTACTGCGTTTTCACGCTTTTTCAGGAGATTTTCTCATTTTTTAGGTTTAATCGAGCCTCAAGCTCCACCGTTTCTACATCCGATAACAAAGACCCGTTTCGGAATTCTTCTACGCCCCTCAAGGCTGAAGTTTTCGTCGAGTTTACACTTCTTGGAGGATTCCGGAAGATCTGCGGCCTACCTCAACGAACATGGCCCAGGACAAAGGAAGCTCGACGCCCGGATCCAAGCTGTTCAGGAACTGCCCTGGATGCGGATTATATAACGAGCATTCGCAATGTCTCTACTGCCTCCATGGGGACAAGACGCACGTGGAGAAGGACTGTGCGTTCTGCAAGAACCTTTCGGAACGGACCAAACAAGATTGTCGTTCCTGCCTCGCCTCCTGGCTGGAGAAGGGCACAGCAAGTCAGAAGGCGAAGAAGAAGGTTGAGCGGGCTTCTAAGTCCTTTGAGGGCGCCCGGCTACGGGGGCCCAACAGAAAGCCAAGCACCGCGAGTCTGCGGGCTCCGGGAGCGCCGAAAGATCGGGCTCTTCGGTTGCCAAGCAGGGCGCTACTTCCCTGGCACGTTCGACCACAAGCCAGCGCTCTGGTTCGGGGAAGAGGAAGTCCGAGAACCCGAGTAGGCCGCTGGAGCGGACCCGGTCGATCTCGAAGGGGGAGCGAGGCATTGACCCTCCCCTCAAGGCGAAGGCCCAGGACGCACCTAAGGTGGTGAGGGCTTTGATCCACCCGGCTAAGGCCTCTACCGAAGTGGTCTCTGCGACCCTGGCGGAGCCGGCTGAGACTATGCCAATGTAAACGGCCTCTGGGCCCAGAGTATCCCTGCCGCCGCGGAGAGAATCCTCTTTCCAGCCCACCGCTAAGACCCCCGTGAAGCCCCCGGCTGAAAAAGAGGGGGGGAGGCCGGTGGCCGCTACAGACTCGGAATCAGCCTCTGAGGAGGAACTGGTGGAGACAGAGAGGGGCCTCAACGAAAGGTCCATAGGCCTCAACGAGAGGTTCTTAAACCTCAACGAGAGGTTCGAGAAGGTTCGATCCCAGGGGACGGTCCCTGCAGACGTGATCGAAGATAGCGACGAGGAGAACGCTCAGGGCCCAGCGGAACGGCCATCCCGTCCGTCGCAGCCATTGCCCGAGCCCCAGGATAGCTCGGCGGCCATTTTGTTGGCAATCCAATCCTTATGTACCGAGATAAGGACGAGATTACCACGGACCCCGACGGAGGATCCAGAACCAGGCCCGTCAGGAAACCCTCCGAACAAGCAGAGGAGAGTCCACCCCTCTCCGCCCTTCGTGCCCGCGAGGCCGGTGGACCCCTCATCCCCCTCGCCGGGAGAGGATACAGCGACGGATACGGGGACGGACGACGACGGCGGCAATGACACAGCAGACATCCCGTCGTCACCCCCCCGCGGGCGTCTCCAGCCGACGAGGTTGGCTCTTTCCATGCCATGATAACCAGGGCATCCGAGCTCTTCCAGCTCTGCCCTGAAGAACAGAAAAAGGAGGAGTTTTTGTATCAACGACGAGAGGCTAAGAGGAAGACGTCCTCGTGGTGACTTTACTGAACGACATCTGGGACCAGGGGCTTGCTATCCTCAAGAACCCTGCCACGACACCCGCCAAGAGGGACAGGTACGAGAAGAAGTACCGAGTCCCTGATGCCGCCCCCTTGGGCCTCAGGGCCCAGCCCACGCCGGACTTGCTTGTCTTGGCAGCGGCTAAGAAGTCGTCAGTGGGCGCGGCGGCTTCAACTTCCACTTCCCCGCCGGACAGCGAGGGCAAGAAGTTGGACTCTATGGGACGACGGGTGATCTCGTCGGCGGCGACGACGATTAAGGCGGCCAATGCCTTAGCGATCGTGGCCCGCTACGACAGGGAGCTCTGGTTCAAGATAGCTCCCCTGCTAGATTTCCTGCCTGATGACAAAAGGGCGGAGGCCCTAGAAATTCTGCAGGAGGGCGAGGTGGCGTCGGATCACGCCATTACGGTGGCAACTGACATTGCCGATACCGGATTTTGCCAACTGGGCAACAGGGTTTGCCTCCAACGACGAAGATGGCTCAAGGCAACAGACTTTCGCCAGGACGACCAGACCAGAGTGTTGGACATGCCGTGGCAACAACCTCTTTGGTAAGGCGGTGGATGAGTCTCTACAGGCCCTCAAGACCGACTCGGAGACGGCCTGGGCCCTTGAAGTGCTTCAGCAGCGACAGGGTGCCTCCAAAGGATCCAGCGGTGGCTCCTCCACCTACCGCCAGGCGGCCCGCTCCTCTTCCCAGGAGGCTTACAGAGGTCACGGCAAGCAAAGGGGTTCCCGCCGTCGTCGCCAAGGAGGCCAAGGCGGCAAGGCCGCATCCAAGCAAGACTGACTCGGCCGGGTGGTCGGGCCCCCACCAAAGCACCCCAGTGGGAGGCCGACTGACGAAGTTCGTCAGGGTGTGGGAGTCCATCTCCACCAATCGTTGGGTGTTGGACACCCTGGCCAGAGGGCACTCACTGGAATTCCTAAACAAGTGCCCTTGCATTCCTCCCGTGGCCAGGAAGGAGAATCGCGTCCCTCAACTGCTGTTGGAGGTATAGGCGATGCTCAAGAAAGGTGCCATCTAGCTTGTCCCCAGGAGGCTCCGGGGCTCCGGAGTGTACTCAAGGTACGTCCTCGTCAGGAAGAAGACAGGCGGTTGGTGCCCCATCCTAGACCTGCATCGGTTAAACAAATACATCAAGGCGGAGAAATTCAGGATGGTCACCCTCCAGCACGTCCTGGGACAGCTGGAGGAAGGCGACTTCCTATCGTCGCTGGACCTGGAGGATGCCTACTTCCACATCCTCATTCTAGAAAGGCACAGGAAGTTCCTCAGGTTCGTGGATCAAGGACGCCACTACCAATTCAGAGCCCTACCGTTCGGATTAAAGTCGGCACCCAGGGTTTTCACCAAGTGCCTGGCACCAGTGGCGGCGCGGCTGCGCCTGCAGGGGATCCACGTCTACCCCTACCTGGACGACTGTCTAATCCGGGCAAGGTCAAGGGAACTCGCCGTCGATCATACGGCGCGGACCGTCCGGTTGCTCACGGAGCTGGAGTTCTCCATCAACTACCCCAAATCCCACCTGGTTCCGTCACAAGTAGCACTGTTTTTGGGGGCAAAGCTCGATACAGTGAAGCAATTGGCCTCCCCTTCAGAGGAGAGGACCAAAACCATCCTGGGCAAGGTACGGCGACTGTTAGCCACGGACGTGGCCAGGGTGAGGTCCATCAAGTCCCTTCTCCGGATGATGTCCTCATGCATCTACCTTGTACCCCTTTGCAGACCTCGGATGCGTCCACTACAGGAGTTCCTCGACGCCCGCTGGGTTCAGGCGGGGGGCTGCTTCGAGGACAGGATCCCCCTCGTAGAGGAATTCCATCGGGCGATCCTATGGTGGGGCACCCGGGCTCACCTCACGACGGGCACGGACTTTCAAACCCCGGCGTTTCAGGAGACAGTGACTACGGATGCCTCTCTGGAGGGTTGGGGGGCCCACACCGGAGATCTCCACGCAAGAGGCCTTTGGCTCCCGGAGGAGAGGTCTCTTCACATCAACATCTTGGAGCTCCATGCAGTGTTCTGGGCGCTCAAGTCGTTCCTCCAGTCCCTCAAGGACAAGGTGGTGAGGATCTTCACCGACAACACCACCATGATGTTCTACATACGGAAGCAGGGAGGCCCAGGATCTGTGGCACTGGGCCATCGCCCAGGGGATGTTTCTGGTTCCCTTCCACCTGGCAGGAATAAAAAACACCATCGCCGACTCACTCAGCAGGGAGCTGCGCCCGTGCCACGAGTGGGAACTGTGCCAGGATCAAGTGGATCGACTCTTCCAACGATGGGGCAAACCCCAGATCGACCTGTTCGCGACGGTGACGAACTCCAAGTGTCAGAGATTTGCCAGCAGGTTCCCACAGCCGAGGAGCATGGGCGATGCTTTCTCGTTCCCGTGGGACGGCCTGTTTCTATACGTGTTCCCTCCGTTGCCGTTGCTGCTCCGCCTCATCAGCCAGCTCAAGATGTCTAGGTGCAGGATGATCCTCGTCGCGTCCGAGGCAGATCTGGTTCCCGGACCTTCTGGACTTGTCAACGTCCCCGCCAGTCAGGCTGCCGGCGGACGCGGATCTTCTCTCCAGAGAAGGAGGCGCCATTCTACACCACGACCCACAGTCGCTGAACTTGCAGGCCTGGCTCCTGCAGCGCTAGAGTTTGGAGGGTACGATATCCCGGCTGATTGCAGAGAGGTTCTTGCAAAGGCCAGGGCGTCCTCAACTCTAAAGTGTTACGGTCATAAATGGAAGAGGTTTTCTGTCTGGTGCCGTGCACAGAAGATTAACCCTCTGCGGATTACGGCCCCTCAAGTGCTGCCGTACTTACTGTCGCTGGCCAAAGCTGGACTGGCTCACGCCTCCATAAAAATACATCTGGCTGCCATCTCCCGGACTGGCGTCCTTGTGGTCTCATCGCCTGGTAAAGGAATTTATGAAGGGACCATTCCGTTCATTCCCACCGGTGAAGGCTCCTGCCCCGGCGTGGGAACTTATGTGGTGCTGACCAGGCTCATGGGAGCCCCATTCGAGCCTATGCACTCGGTGCCCTTGAAGTTCCTGTCACGGAAGACAGTGTTCCTTGTGGCCATCACCTCTGCACGAAGAGTGGGAGAGATTCAGGCCCGATCTTGCAAGCCTCCATACTTGACTTTTCATGACACAAGGGTAGTGCTTAGGACACACCCCTCCTTCATGCCCAAGGTGCCGTCGGACTTCCACCTCAAGGAGCCCTTGGTGTTACCAGTTTTCTTCCCGTCGCCTTCGACGCCGGCGGAGAGGACTTTGCACTCACTGGATGTAGCTAGAACGCTGAAGTTCTAGGTGGACCGCACAAAGAGTTTTCGGAAGACATCACAGCTATTTGTGAACTTTGGGGCTGTGAATCAAGGGAAGGCTCTCTCGAAGACTTCCATTTCCAGATGGCTCTCCGGCTGCATCATGCATTGTCACTGGTTGGCAAACCGACCGCTGCCTGGCCGTCCGAGAGCCCATTCGACCAGAGCGATCGCTGCTACCACGGCGTTCCTGTCTGGTGTACCCCTGCTGGACATCTGCAGGGCTGCTACGTGGAGGTCGACGCACACCTTTACAAGATTCTACTGCGTCGATCGGGACTCCAGGGAGGAGTCCAGGGTCGGCCAAGCAGTGCTGCGCAACCTGTTCGCTTAAGGTGAGCCTGGTGAGGAGATAAGAGATGCTTAATGTTGAGTTGTTGTTTTGCTTAATGTTGAGCCTGGTGCCACCTCCCGTGGTTGTGCATGTGTATACTGCTATGTATTATTTTATTCATGAGCATGTGAATCCATGCCAGACCCCATGCTGGAGAAGGAACAAGTTACTTACCTGTAACTGTTGTTCTCCAGCATGGGTCTGGCATGGATTCACATGCGAATCCTCCCACCTACCCCTCTGCGGCTCTTCACTTGGTCATACTGCCACTTGGCGTGCTACCAAATCTGAGGATGGCTGCCGGAGGCAGGGCTTAGGGAGAGGGCAGTCATTGGCTCGGGGCAGTATGACCCAGAGATCAGTGATTGGTTACTACTAAGAAAGACAGATCAGAAACAAAACTGATACTGATTTTTTCTTTACCGAGGATTCCCAGCCTGATGACGGGGAATATTCATGAGCATGTGAATCCATGCCAGACCCATGCTGGAGAACAACAGTTACAGGTAAGTAACTTGTTCCTTTTGTCGAGAACTCTTCGCACTGTTGGTTAACGGGGGAACGGGGGTCCTGATCTGCGGGGGTGATTTTAATTTCGTCATGTATCCAGCGAAGGACTGGAAATCCTATAGAAACGGGGCAGGCACCCCCACCCCCTTGGACAGTGGTTCGTTGCAAAGTGTGATAAGAGAATATTTTTTAGTTGACTCCTGGAGGGTCCGACACCCACTTCAAAGGGCATACACCTTCTACTCCCCTCCACATAAAACCTTTTCCCGAATAGACTACATCTTCTTGGAAGAGGAACTCGAACACCATCTGAAAAACTCGACAACCGAATTAGTCGGCTGGTCCGATCATGGCATGGTCGTGGTCGGGCTGGATCTGGGCCCTAATAAAAGGGTGGACAGAAGATGCCTATTTAATGATCTGCTGTTCAGAGACAAGGTATTTAGGGAATCCCTAGATGCAGAGGTGCAGGACTTTTGTAAGTGGAATGACACAGGCAATCTCCCGCGCAATAACTGTACGGGAAGCAGCGAAAGCTAAAATAAGGGGCACGTTAATAGCGCAAGGGGCAGCTGTGCTCAGAAAAACCCAGCTGAAAAAGGAAATAAATAGGAAGGAACTGGCTCCTAGAGAAGGGAGAAGGGGAAACTACCAAAACTTTAACTGAAATCAGGAAACTTAGGCAAGCGCTAAGGGAAGTGTGGCAGGGTAGGGCCCTTGCCCACCTCAGATATGTTAAGCAGAAATACTACGAAAAGGGCAATAAGGCACATACCCTACTCGCAGCTAGACTGCCGGAACAAAGGGCAGAAACAGTGGTTAACAAGCTCAGATCCCAGTCTGGGTCCACGCTGGACAGCCCCAGTGAAATAACAGCCTGGTTTGCGCATTTTTATGAGCGGCTCTTTAGCTCAGACTGCGTCTCCCCTCGTGAAAGCACGGCCGAGTACATGTCCAACATCACATTTCTGCCATTCTAGTCTGCGGACCGTGAAGGGCTGACCTCCCCCCTATCCACAGCGGAGGTGGACTTCGCCATCTCAAACCTAAAAGCGGGATCGGCACTGGGTCAGGCCGGCTTCACCACAGCCTATTATAAAAGATTGAAAAGCGCCCTAATGCCCTTCTTGACACTCTTATTTTACAACATTGTCACCAGGGGACAAGCCCCACACTCCTTTACTGAGGCCAGAATAATAGTGATACCTAGAGATGGGAAAGACAGGCTGGAATGCGGCTTGTACAGGCCGATTTCATTATTGAACGTGGGCACAAAGGTGTACGCCAGCATTCTGGCAAATAGGCTGAGCAGGGTTCTCCCATTGTTGGTGCACAGTGACCAGGTGGGTTATGTGAAGGAGAGGCAGGGCATGGACAATGTGCGTGAAACCCTAAATTTGATGGCAACAGTCGAGGCGGACGACGTGGACCCCACGCTGATCTCGGTCGACGTGGAAAAGGCGCTTAACCGGGTGGAGTGGTGGTTTATGTTCCAAGTCTCGGAAAAAGCCAATTTAGGGTTGGTCCGGATTCGGGGCTCACAAGCTCTCTACAATACCACAAGTGCGAGAATCGTGGTCAACGAAGTGGCGTCTCCAGTTTTTGCTCTAACTAGAGGGACCAGACAGGGGTTCCCCTCTCGCCACTGGTCTCTGCCTTGGTGATGGAGCCCCTGGCACAAATTATCTGAAACGACAGCTCGATAATGAGTCTTAAAACATTTGGCAAAAAAATATGAACTGTCCCTGTTTGCTGACGATGTTTTGGTTTATGTAACCCACCTGTCACAATCGGTCCCGGCACTCTTAGCCAGGATCGAAAAATACGGGCCGCACTTAGGGTTTCGCATCAACCGAAATAAGAGCATAGCCCTAAAATTGATGCATGACGATGCACACCAAGACTTGAGCCCAGAGAAATTGGGGCTAAAAGTTGCCAGCGACAGCATTCGTTACCTAGGGATAACTATAACTAAACAATTGACGGATATGTACCAGGCAAACTTTAAGCCGCTCTGGACATCCATAAAGAGGGATACAGGGAATTGGGCACAGTTACAGGTTTCATGGGCAGGGAGGTTTACAGCTATAAAAATGAATGTGCTGATCTGGGGCACCCCATCGAGGACCAATCCTGGGTGGACATTTGGACCCAAACTTATTCATCGTCCTCTTGCATCACCAACAGAGAATGTGCTTATAAAATCCTGTTGCGCTGCTACTACCGCACCCTTCCCCCCCTCAGACTTCATCATATGAATCGGGCACTTGACCCTGCTTGCTGGAGACTTTGGGTCCAACCAGGCTCCTTCTTCCACATGTGGTGGGCATGCCCAAAGGCACAACAGTACTGGAAACAATGCCTAGCCACCATCGAAGAGATCACCCAGGCAGCTCTCCCTCTAGGGCCTGAGCCTGTTTTGCTGGGGGCCCCGGTCTCAGGGATTTTTCCGAGATCAGAAAAAAGAGCCAAACTACTGACCCAGTGCCTCCTTGCCGGGAGAATAGTGGTCGCCCACTCCTGGAAATCCACGGAAGTTCCCCTCATGCCCCTCTGGTGCGGAAAGGTATGGGACATACTGATCGCAGAGAAAATAACAGCGGTCAGAGCGGGGCGTCTGCACCACTTTCAGAACATGTGGGCCCCAATATTAGACTATGACCAGAGGTTCCCAGCCTTGGCCTACAAGCCTCAGGGGGTCAGGAGAGCCCTGGGCGATGGGGCAACCCCCCGGGGCAGGGGGGGAGTGTAAATGGAGCAGAGGACTCAAACGACTGAAAACGTTGGCCCAGCCCAGCGATCGAGGGCGGGAGGGAAATGATTGGGCTTATGACATGTTGGACAATGCATTTTTATGAAAGTTGTACTGTAACCACCCTGCTTTGATTTAAAATAAACATATTTTTTTAAAAAATGAATGTGCTACCAAGACGCCTGTTCCTATTTCAGTCACTTCCCATCACCTTCCCTGACTCCTTTCTAACTGAGATCAAGATCACACTGTTAGCTTTCTTATGGGAACGAAAGATGCCCGGCTCGCATATAACACGTCGATCCTCGCCAAAGAAAAGGGTGGCATGGCATATCCCGATTATCAAGATTATTTCAGAGCAGCGCAGTTGCGAGTCCTTGTAGATCACATTCGATAGTCGGAGAGTAAAAAGTGGGTTCACCTGGAAAACGGTTATTTTGCTCTGGTCACCCTGCGAGAATGGCCCTGGGCTCCTGTTAAGTCGAGAGCACCCAGTCCTAGTGGTATTATGTATGATCTGGAAAAAGAACGCAAACATGAGCAGAGTCACGACCTGGCCTTCTCCCTTGAGTTGCATATGGGCTCCCCCGATTAGGGCTATCATCATAGATCCAAATTGCTTCCAACCTCAGTACGAACAGCGATTAGTTAGAGTGGTCCAGATGTGGAGGGAGGGAACCTTCCTGACGAGGGAGGAACTAGAAGAAGCTCAGCAGGGATTGAACATTAACCCCCTTGCATACCTACAACTGAAGGGAGTCCTTATTGAACAAAGGTGGAAAGTGCAAATACAACATCCTCTTACCCCTTTCGAGAGCATATTAAACACGCAAGCAGGGACCAAAGAGCTGGTGTGGGAAGACAATCAGGAAGGATGGGCTGCAGTATTCAGAGCAGTCTGGAGTCATCAACAGTGGTCCAGTATAAAATGCACAATTGCAGATTACTGACGCAGTGGCACCTAACCGCCCAGCATATGGCAAAGATGTATACAGATGTATCACAGGTATCAACCCCCATTGTTGACCCGGGTGCACACAGGTATGCACATATTGGCATCAGTGGTGGGATTGCCCCAACATACAAATCTTCTGGAAGGAGATCTTAGGTTGGATCCATGATATCGAAGGAATAGATAGAGAATTAACTGAAGTTGAATGTTGAAAGTTTTAATCTAAAAACCTATGGTCACGTACTTGCCTCAGGTTGCAAAGCATATTGTAATGTATTGGATGTGCACGTGTTGATCATATTAATAAAAAACCTTTTTTTGAAATACATAAAGTAGCATGTGTAGTGCTCTAAATCACCTTTGTTCTCCCTCTCTTCAGTGTGCTCCTGTTTGACATCAGCTTCCTTTAGGCATGGTGGCTCTCTGGGCTGAAACAGCAAATGGAGAAAAGCTATCTCCAACAAAATCTACCAAATTTCTAAACGGTTCCCACGATGACCAAATTCTCAATCATAGATTATTGGCAATGGCAAGCAGAAATTACCCTAATGGCTGGAAGAATTGGATATCACTTTCAAGATGATACATTTGGCATGATACTCAGTGTATACGATAGTTGCTGTTTCCCCAGGCACTTCGTTGTGAACTTGACGCCAGTGTATCTACATGACTGTTTCACTAGGGTACTCGCTGCTCCTTTCTGTTTTTCCACATGCTGCTTTATTTTCCCCCTCTCTTTATCTAAACTTCACTTCTGGACCAACTTTTTTTAAAATTTTAAAACATTTTTTTAATCTTTATTTATTGGTGCACACAAGCCGAGCGCATACATTTACAAATCCAAACTGATTACACATCAACAATAATACACAGTCATTCAGTACCCGATTCTGATTCTTCCGCTAGAGCTTTGTCTGCAAGGTACTGCTTGTACCGGTCCCATTTGTTCCTGGGTCTGGCGGTGGGTAATACAGAGTCTATATACATTTTTTCAGTGTCATTTGTCCATAACATGTCTCTCTCCCAATCTTCCTTGGTTGGGGGTGTTACACTTTTCCACTTCTCCAATATTGCCCTCTTGGCGATTAGCAAGCTCAAATTCAGTAGTTTACGCCACGTCGGATTCATCTTCCCCACCGCACCCAGCAAACACAACTTTGGTGACCACGAGACAGGTAGATCTGCCATTTCATCTAACGCTGCACCTCCCTCCAATACTCTTTCAGTCTTATACATTCCCAGAGCATATGGTAAACATTTGCGTCCTCGGCATGGCATCTCGGGCACCTTCCCGAAGTGGAGGGGTATATTCGCTTAAGCTTTGCAGGATTATAGTGTAATCTGTGTATTATTTTATAGTGTATCAGCTTATATCTGGAGTTACAGGAAATTCTTTTGGTCAACATACATATTTGCGTTCATTCGTGGTCCTCGATTTGTTGCCCCAGCTCTAATTCCCAGTTGGCTCTGGACGGGTGTACCCCTGCTGGGCGCGTCTGGGTTATGATTTTATACAATGCAGAAGCTGTGACTTTCTGGGAGCCGCCCGTGAACATGTAACCTAACCCCATATTTATCTCTGGTTCTTCCGGGAAGGAGGGGTAAGCACCCTGCACGACTTCTTTAATTCGGTCGTATTGCCATTTGTGTCTATTCGTGTTCCCCACCGTTTCCTTTAGGTCATCCCATGTGGCAAAGAGCCCGCCCCGGAACAGCTGCCCCCATTGAGCGATCCCTGTGGAACTCCAGTGTATGGCCACCTCCCCATCCTGTGAAAAGGGTGTTTGCGGGACCCCCCATATCGGCATACTCGGATGATATAACCTATCTCGGCCAAAGATATCTGTAATTTTTGCCCATGCTGTAGTTGTCACCTTCGTGGGGTCTAATGAATTATGATGTTTAGGGGTCAGATTGGTTATCTTATGTAGTGCCAGTATTGATTCTCTTGCTTGTTGGTCATTTGGCATTGGCCCCGGGTTAAGAAAGTTTGTGGCCCATTTTGCGGCATAATAAGCCTGCGCCGAGAGGTAGCACAGCTCCAGATCTGGTGCCGTTAACCCTCCCTGTTGGTATGTGTTAGTTAGTGTCTTCCAGTTAAGCCTGGGGTGTCCTCCCCAAATGAACATTGTGCAAGCACTCTTCATCTTGACAAACAAAGTGTGCCCGGGCCACACCGGAACTGTATGGAACAGGTAGAAGAGTTTCGGCAGTATGATCATCTTAACGAGGGCTATTCTCCCCATTAGCGAAATAGGAAGGGCACTCCAGCGTTTCATTTTTGCACACAGGGAGTCGGACAGCGCATTATAGTTTAGTGCCCGTGAGAGTTGGGCCGTGCTCGCTATATATGCTCCCAGATAGAGTATTTGTGTAGGGCTCCACATGAGACCGCATAGGTCCTGGGGTTCTGTTGTATTTTTCGTGAGAGGGAATGCCTCAGACTTGTTAGGGTTGAGTCTCAGTCCAGAGTACCCGTCAAACCTTTCAACTTCTCTCAGTACCTTGCCCAGTGTGCGGTCCGGGTTCCTAAGATATAGTAAAATATCGTCGGCATACAACGTGATAATCTGCCTCTTCCCCTCCAGCCATATCCTATGTGCACTGTAGCGTGCCCTGAGAATGTCAGCCAACGGCTCTATTACTAGGGCAAAAAGTAATGGTGACAAGGGGCAGCCCTGACGAGTGCCACCCAACATCTCCAAGACTTCCGTTAAAGTGCCATTGATTCTAATCCTGGCATATGGGTGCGCATATAAGACATGAATCCACTTGATGATGTTGGGGCCGAAGCCAT
This sequence comes from Ambystoma mexicanum, assembly GCF_040938575.1. NCBI lineage: Eukaryota > Metazoa > Chordata > Amphibia > Caudata > Ambystomatidae > Ambystoma > Ambystoma mexicanum. The sequence goes on from NC_090927.1 coordinate 413,404,674, forward strand.
AGTTGCGTATAACCCCAAATAAGAATGGCCAAAAAACCGTATCAAACGTCTTTTGCATGTCTAATGAGACCGCTACTGCTTGGGTTCGGGAGATATTGTTGCTAGTATCTTGTAGCATCTTCTAATATTGGTTGCCGTGGATCTGCCCATAATAAACCCTGCCTGATCTTCATGTACCATGTATGGCATTAACGGTGACAGTCTGGTTGCCAACATTTTAGCGAAAATCTTCGCGTCTGTGTTCATTAGTGATAACGGTCTGTATGACCCACATTCCTCCGGCGGCTTCCCCTGTTTAAGCAATAGTGTGATCACTGCTTCTCTAGTAGTTTCGGGGAGTTCCCCATTATTCAAAGCCTCCATCCAAACATTGTATAGCCTGGGCACAAGGAGATCGCTGAATTCTTTGTAGAACTCCACTCCCAGTCCGTCTGTGCCTGTGGCTTTCCCATTGGGCAGTGCTTTGATTGCTTCGGCTATCTCTGCCTCAGTGATTGGGCTCTCGAGGGACTCCCTGGTGGCGTCCGCCAGAAGTGTTGTCAGTATTTGGGATAGGTAGGCATCTATCTCCTCATCAGTGATGTCACATTGAGGGGAATACAGTTTCTTATAGAAATCATAGAATGTCTCCTTCACCTTAACATTCTCTGTGGTCACTGTGCCATCAGGCAGCTGTATGCACGGTATTGTTGTCGTGCCTCTTTCACCCCTTACCATTCTCGCTAGCAGTCTCCCTGGTCTTTCACCCTCCCCATACCTTCGTGCTGCCACTTGCTTGTCAAAGTAGCGGATCTCTTGTTCCGCTGCCTCTTTGTATTCATCAAGCCTGGTTTTAATTTCAGCGCTTGTCTGTGCTAAGGGAGAGTGTGCGTGTTGAGTTTGTAAGGTAGCTATTTGTGTTTCTAGGCGTGTCAGTCTACTCGTAATATCCTTCAGAACTCCGCTTTCAGCAGATATGGAGCTGCCCCTAATGCAAACCTTGAATGCCTGCCACAGTATTGCCTGACTAGACCCCGTTCCCTCATTAATTTCAAAATACTCCTGTATTTGCCGAGCCATTGCGTTTTTATAGACTTGATCCTGGAGGGCCAGAGGCTTGAACCTCCACGGTGGCCTAATTGCCATGACACCGGGAATTTTTATTGTTAGCTGTATCGGAGAGTGATCCGAGTACGTTCTGGGATAGATGTGTGTCCGTAACCCACCCCAAAAACTCATTGTCCACCAGCCATAAGTCTATTCTGGAGTGGATGTCATGGACTGAGGAGTAGAATGTGTATTCCCTTTTGTCCAGATTCAGCGTTCTCCATGCATCTTTCAGTTTGAGGTCGGTCATGTGGAGAAGTATTTTTTGTGCCGCCTTGGTGAGTGCTCTAGTTCTTGTTGATGTGCGATCTAAGTTTACATCAAGGATGGTGTTGAAATCCCCCCCCACAAATCAGATGGGCCGTTGGGTAGTTTGCTAACTTCTCAAATATTCCAGCATAAAACTCTGGGCCATCAACGATTGGCCCATATACATTGAGGAAGACTATTTCCCTATCGCTGAGGGTCCCATGGAGCAACACATATCTGCCTTCAGGGTCGGTTTCTGAATGTATACAGGTGAATGAAAGAGACTTATGGATAAGGATCGCCACCCCTCTTGCCCTTCTCGAATAAGTGGTGAAATATTGATGAGATCCCCAACTCGGGATTAGATGTCCTGCTTGTTGTGGCCCTAGATGTGTTTCCTGCAGGAAATTTTTTTTCGAGCGCAGCCTGTTCGCATATGCTATTATCTTTCTCTTCTTTATGTGGGTTCCCAAACCGCGTACATTTCAGCTCAATATTTTCAAGCTGTCTGTGCCTGGACTAGCCATTATCTAACAATTGATTACGACCATTTCCATGCCTGAGTGCTTTGACTGTGCATACAATAGTTGTAGTGCCTGAGGCTTGTGTGCTTTTCATTTAAACCTCAACTGTTTCATAACTTGTATTCCCATAACCTCTGCCCATCCCCTCCCCCCTCCCCTCATAGTTCCCCAAACTTCAACTATGCTTATCAATCCCACCCTTTCTCCTCCCAACATTTAACGTGCACCTGCTACAGGGGGGGGCTGTAGCGACCACCATTTCCTTTGCCACACATTATCCTTTCCAATGTGGCTGGTTCACCGTTGTTACTCTAACATATGTTAACACATGCAAGGGTGGGCTAGCCTATCTGATTCATCAATGTAGTCTTAATTATCCCGCATGTGGGCCACCCGAGGGGGAGACTTAGCTGTCTGAATTCTCTTCTTAATCAGCACCGTGGTAGTATTTTGTCACTTATATGTTTCTTGAGTCTTCCTCGTTTCCGGGCATCCCAGCGGGGGCAGGGATGTGTGCCTCGACGAAGTTTGCCGCCTCCTCAGGGAACGTGAAGAAGTATGTTTTGTTTTGGTGCTGTATTTTGAGTCTCGCCGGATAAAGCATGGCGTATTTCACCTGGCGTTCACGTAGTAGCTTCTTTACCCCAGTGAACAGTTTCCTTTCCTGCTGTACTGCCAAAGTGAAGTCCGGGAAGATGCGGATTGTGTTAGCCTCCCACCTCAATTCCTGTTTCTCCCTGGCCGTTCTCAGTATCAGATCTCTGTCTCTGTAATTTATCAGGCGTGCGATAATAGGTCTGGGATATGCTCCAGGCTTCGGTTTGGGAGCAAGTGACCTGTGTGCCTTTTCCACGAGAAACATCGCAGACCATCCATGGTCCCCCAGTAGGTTTCGGAGGAGTTCTTCCACCGCCTTTTCCATTGATCCCTTTAATGTTTCCTCCGGAACCCCGATTATGCGGATATTATTCCGCCGAGACCTGGCTTCCAAATCTTCACATTTGGATTTCACTGTCCCCAGATCAATTGCCATCGTAGACACATTGGTCTTCAAAGCCTCCAGTGCGTCCTCTGTTCCAGAGATTCTCGTCTCTGCCTCAGCAATGCGTGATGTTGTCTTGTCTAGCTTGGCTTTAATGGATGTAACATCAGCTGTTATTCCGTCCAATTTGACATTTAGTGCTGAGAACCCCTGTTGCATAGCTAGGAAGACCGCCTGCGGGTCCATCGTGGCCCCTTGGGCAGCTGGTTGTTCTTGTGGGGGTATGTCTTCAGACATCTCAGGGTTTGTTCCCTTGTTCAGTGCTTTCGTGAATCTCTCAATGGTTCCCTTGCCTTTCTTGTGGCCAAGACGGTTGGGCATTGTCTGTGCAGGGTTTGAATACCCAACAGAGTCCCGTCCTCCACCCCTCCACTTGTCTATCCGGGGATTGTTCAGGACCCACAACCAGCCTATGCGTGGTGCTTGTGGTACTTCCTCCATGTTAATTTATACAACCGGTAGGGCCAGAGAATGAGTTCCAATGCCAGCCACCCCTCCTATTAGCGGTCTTGTGTTTCAGTGGTGGGGTCCGCAGCCATCGTTGGGATCCAGTTTAGTATGCAACAGGCGGCCTTTTAAATTAGCTCCACCGCTTTACTTCTGTGCCTTCTCAGACCCAGATTATCGGGGTAATTGTGCGTTGCCTGCAATCATGGCGAGCAGGGGGAAGATACCTCAATATCCCTCAATTTTGCCCCACCCTCCGGGCTGATGAGCCCTTATTCCATACGTGGGGCTGCTGTTGTGTTCGCGTGGGGGGGGGATGGCAGCACTCCAGGGTCCCGAAGCCTCTTCTATTTCTGATGATTCCCCGCCGTCGGCGGCGCCCAAAGTGCGTCTGGGCCGATGTCTTCTAGGGCCGCTAATCTCCCGCTCCTCCAAATGTTCCTTAATGATAATGCCCACTCATTGAGCGTCAGCGGGCGGGCCAGCTGCGGGGTGTCTCATGGGGGGGCGAGGGAGCCATCCGCTTTCGAGTGTCGATGTAGTAGGGATGGGTCATGGGCCCCAGGGCCCTCGGACGCGTGACCTCAGCAGGGGATGGACGGGGGTAGTTCCCCACGGTCTATTGCCACCTCAGCGGGGTCCCGCAGTGTCACCAGGGGCGCGGGGAAGCCCAGGCACCGGACAGGGGGCCCCCCACGCGTTGCCCACCCGATCGATCGTCGGGGTTCTTTAACTGTGCTAGGCGCCGGGGAGCAGTGGTCCAGCCTACCCTTGCAGGCTGCGGGCCCTCTCTCCGGACTTCCCGGCCTCAACGGAATCCGCCGTCATATGCCCAGGCGGGGGTTGGGGGGCAGCAGCCACTCGACGGCCTCCAGAGTGCCCGCTTCCGACACCCGGCCGCTGGCCCCCCTCCGCGTCCCCCGCCACTCGAGCTGCTGGACGCCGGGCTCCTCCCCTCCTCAAGCGGCGCTCTCCCTGCTCGAGTCGGGTCTCGGCCGTGCGATCTTTCCCGAGGCGCGGCTCCGTCAATCTTGCGAGTTTCTCTCTGAAACTTCACGTGCAGCTTGGTGAGGTGCTGATCCACAATTATATCTCGTTCTTTATGTGAACCAGGTTGTTTTAATCATCTTATTTGGCTTTCCGGCCTTGGTCGTCGCAGGAGCTCACACGAGTACGACCATTCCGTCTCGTGCGCAACAGCGCCCCTCACTTCTGGACCAACTTGACGTTGCCTCAGTGCTTTTACATTGAGTCATACTATGAGTCATAGAGAGTCACAGAAAGCTTTCCCTCGAAAAAGAGGGAGGAAAGAGGTTCTATGCCTTTCCGTGCCCAGGAAGAGAGGGGTCTTGTGCCCCATCCTGAACCTGAGTTTCCTGAACCCATTCTTAAAAAAGATAACTTTTAATGGTGTGCCTCGCATGATGTTTCAGGGCCCGAACATGGGAGACTGAATGAACATGTGCAATACATCTGTCTACAGTCCCATGAGACAATATCTATTTATTTTTTATTTATTGATAGTATACTTTTAGCCAACAGCTTTGTATATACAACTTCAAATTAGATACATACATAACATATTTTTCATCAATACGATGACCAACATATGGGGTTTACAAAATAAAAGTAGTTAACACATAGCTTATTCCGTTATACAAAATTACAAATTATTAACTCTAGTCGTAAAACTATCATGGACGTCCCATAAGAATAAAGTGCAACGCGAGAAAATCATTGAAGCCGAAAGTGAAGTCATGTCCAAGGAGTTAGATCACATTGCCAGCGACACCCCGGAGACGAATAGAGCCTTATTAATGGCAGAGAAGAAGTTGCACAACTTATCTCTAGACTGTGCCAAAAAAGCACACACTGCTATGAAGGCACGTATATACGAAACAGGAGACAAAGCAGGCAAAATGCTTACGTGGCTAGAAAGGCACGACGAAGGACAACAGAAGGTGAAATGCATTAGAACCTTGAACGCAAACCTAGTCCACGCCGATGCAGAGATTGCAGAGCGCTTCGCAGAATTCTATGAGAACCTCTACAAACCCCCCACCAATGCCATAGCTAGCACCATACTAACTGATATTGACCTTCCAACACTCACCACAGACCAAGCCACCACTTTAGACGGCAAAATAACTACTGAAGAAATATCAACCGTCATTGCGCAACTCCAGTCAGGCAAGACCCCAGGCCCGAACGGTTCCCACTTGACATCTGGAAAAAGCTAAACCATCTAGATATACCTACTTACTTACTCAACGTGTTTGAACACTCCCTAAATCAAGGCGTGCTTCCGCCAGATATCTACAAGGGCACCATCATAGTGATCCCTAAAAAAGGAAAACCCCCAGAGGAATGCACCTTCTATCGACCCATATCCCTCATTAATAGTGAAGCCAAAATACTAGCCAAAATACTAGCCAATAGACTACAGGTAGTCATCACGTCACTGATCCATCCGGACCAATGCGGCTTCATGCCCCAAAGGTCGACCAGAATGAACATTCGCAGATTGCATCTGGCGCTGGAGAGAGCACCGGCCCTGCAGCAATCACTAGCTTTGCTGGCCATAGACTTCGAAAAAGCATTCGACTCAGTTCACTGGGAGGCACTATGGGCCATAATGCGTAGGATGCACTTCGGGGAACCGGTCATAAAATGGGTACAACTCCTATACAACAATCCAGTAGCAGAGGTTAAGGTAAACGGGTGGCCATTGCGTACTATCCGATTAGGGAAGGGAACCAGACAAGGTTGCCCGCTCTTGGCAATGGTGTTTGCACTGATAATAGAACCATTGGCAGTCCTCTTGCAGGACACTACCACGTGGTCTGGCTTCAGATGGGGGTCGAATTGGGAAGACAGAGTATCCCTTTATGCAGACGACCTTCTAGTATAATTACAAAAACAATGTTTTTAAGTTATTTGGTCCTTTGGCAATTTGCTGTACACACAATGCCTATTGTACCACATTTATTTATTGCCTTTAATTTTTTCATCTTTAAAGGCGACCCAGCATCTTCCTGCTCTGTGGTCACACAAATCCTAACTGACTATGGCACCTTTAGCGGACTTAAAGTAAATTGGTCCAAATCCGTGCTGTTTCCGGTAAAAGGGGTAGACTGCATACCGACATCGGGTTCCCCATATAAGGTTGAAACCACTCAGTTCCGATACCTGGGCATTCTAATCACCAATGGACTAGATAGCTATGTAAAACAAAATCTGCACCCACTTGTGAAAAGATATGAGCAAGATGTAGCCCACTGGCATGCATTACCACTGACATTGTTAGGCAGGGCGGCACTCTTTAAGATGTTGGCCCTACCCCTGTTCTTATACATCCTCCAAAATGCCCCCTCCATGTCCCTACCGCAGAGTTTTACAGAATAGATACCACGACACGTACACTCCTGTGGGGTGGGAAACGCCTGAGAATTTCCCTCAAAACCCTTCAACGCTCAGTTTGGGAGGGGGGAATAGGACTCCCGAACATCCAGATCTACTACTGGGCGACACAGATGGCAACAGTCAACAACCTATTGCACGGAGACCCGACCACTCCCCACATAAGAGCTGAGCTAGCTGCGCGACATGGTTTGTCCCCGATTGAAAGCCTCTATTGTAAACAGACTTGCCCGCCTGAATGCACGATAGCAGTTCACACAGCCCTGGTATGGAAGGAAGTACACAAACACCTAGGCTGGGACAACACAATTACCCCAATCCAACCCATCTGGAACAATGCTCACCTCTCGAACCTAAGTAACCTCCCGAAATGGCCAAACTGGGATGCAGCTGGCATACAATGAATCCAGCAGATAATTGTGAACGATCAACTGATACAGTTCCCCGAGCTTATTGCAGCACACAACCTCCCAGAGTCTGAACACTATCACTACGGACAGCTACGGCACGCACTCACTGTGCATAGGGCCCAATTGGTGAACATGCCGGAATGCACGCCTATAGAAAGGAACATAGTTATTGACAGTGTGACTAGCAAGGTCACGTCTACCATGTACAATGCTATTTCCTCATTTGCCACGAAGGAACTACTGACTCTGAAGACGAAATGGGAAAGTGATATCGGCACTATCTTACCTGAAGATTGGATTACGACCTTGATGTATCCTAGAGACTGCGCAGTCTCGGCTCGAATTAGGCTCGTTCAACTCAAGATACTGCATAGGATATATTATCCCCGAATAGCCCTGTATATTTGGGGAAAAACGACCGACCCCAAATGCCTACGCTGCAAACAGGAAGAAGGATCCTTCTATCACATCCTCTGGCAATGTGCACGTATACAACGCTTCTGGCATAAATGTAGCGCAAGACTCTCCAAAGTCATATGTCGCCCAATACCGACAGACCCCAAACTCCTCCTTTTGGGCATTGAAGAAACAGTAGAATTGTCGCGCTTTGAAAAACTACTTGTATCGACTGCCACAGGAATTGCTAAAAGGAACATTGCGCAACTGTGGGGTTCAGAAAACACCCCGAAATATGACCACTGGGTATCGGATGTGGATGCTACCATCCTAATGGAACGCCGTGTTTATCAAGCTAGAGGCTGTCCGGGCAAGGTAGATAAGATTTGGGGTAAATGGGAACAGACATTATAACTCTGCTGTAATATGGATAACGTGCATTGCCATGTAATTCTGCTAAGACTGCACGAGCCTTTGGGACGGCTTGAGTAACATCGGTATCCAAAACTACTCACTGTCTTATCTGCTAATACACCTTATACACCTTATAGCACGTGTGTCTCTACGGTTGCTTATATCCAAATACATCTATTCGCACTGCTCTGCCATCTGTATGCAAAGTTTTATGGTTGTGGTTTGTTAGTTGTATTATTGCACAAAATGTAATAAAATATGATATTAAAAAAAAAAAACTCTAGTCGTAAAACAACCAGCAACCTCTAATTCCAATGTTAACATTGATTATTAAAATATGTACAATGTCTTGAATCAGCATTTCTGACACATTTTACAATAAACTTCTAAAAATCATCATTTTCAAATAAAATGTGACCATAAAATAAATAAGATTGGAATCATTGCCTTTCATAAAATTCTGCCATATCCACGACACCTCTTTCACATCAACTCTATTATCAAAAGATTTAAGAAAAGAACCACGAATCGTGGTCAAACTTTCACAGTCTACTAACAAATGCTGTAGCGTTTTCTTGTTCCTCTTATCCACATAAACGACAAAGGCTGTCTGATGGAGCTTTTCCTAATAGTGACCCTAAAACATCTAGCACCTCACAACAATTGAATTTCATCAGCAGATAATGTCCGAATATATGTGGCTCTGGGTAAGCTGGTACAAAGATGGGTATAGCAGTACGAGTTTGCCATTACTGGCAATAATATCCACTTAATCTCTTAGTTGCTAGTTCCACCAGATGACACTCCTGGCTATAACTATGCAATTTATTTTTCAACCAGGATTTCTTCTGGGCTTGGGATACATTACTAGATGCGTTTTCAAAATCAGAGAACCATTTATTATGTAACTTTAAGACTCTACTTAACGTACCAATGGTACAACACTGATCAGTCTGCAGGTATGCTTGCATGTGTGATACTATTATACTATTACTATACTATACTGATACTATTATAGTCTCATTATCAATTAACCTTAGGTTAGCATAACACATAATCATTTTCCGCAAACACTCAATTACTACACCTTTTAGCTGAAATTCTAGATAAATGTACTCGATCATGAGATTCTTAGGCATTCTAAAAAGTTTCCTAAGAAGGACAGCTTCACATTTTTTAAATTGAATTAAATAATTGTGTCCCAAATCTCACAGCCGTATTAAGAAAGGGAGAATTTTAGCTGTATATAGTAACAATACCGCATGTGTTGAGAAACCCATATTTCTCCCAATAAAAGAACTTATTGCATTGACAGATTTACGGCATTTCCCCTTAATAGCTTGCCAATGTGTATCCCATTTTCGCTTTTCATCTATGACAACTCCCAGGTACTTGTATTCTTTAACTTGTTCAAGTTTTACTTTGTTTATGTTCCAGGTGTAATGTTTCTTCGCTTTCCGAGCACTAAAGACCATAACTCTGGTTGTTTCTATATTTACTTTTAGTCCATTAAGTTTTGCATAGTCAGTGCATTTAACAGATTTTGTAAACCACTTGGAGTATGGTCCAATAATAATAGATCATCTGCATATGCAAGCCAGCTTACCGATGCACTACCAACCTTAACTGGACAAGATAGCACACTCATAAAGTGTGGATACATATCTGCAAGGTAGAGGTTAAACAGGGTAGCTGCAACTATACAGCCCTGTTCGACCCCTCTACTTGTGACCATTGATGCAGACAGTTTTCCTTTCCCGTCCAGACAAATGCATACAGTAGTATCACTATAGAGCAGCATGAGCATTTTTAACAACCTTTGAGGGATCTTCTAGGCACTAAGTTTACGCCATAATTTGTTCCATAAAACAGAATCAAAAGTGGCGCTAAAGTCTATAAAAGCACAATAGACATTGCATTGCCGCTGATTCAAAGTATATTCTATAGCCGATGTCAGCATTAGCAAGTTATGCATTGTGTTAGCTTTTGGCCTAAAGCCTATTTGGTTACTGGGCAAAATATGGTTAGACTTTATCCAAGTGTTTAGTTCCGCCAGTAATACTCTAGCGAATATTTTTGATGAAATGTCTATCATAGCTAACATTCGATAGTTTTTATGTTTATCCCATGCCCCTTTTATGTATCTAGCCAATATATGGCTCATGTGCCAAATTTCCGGTATTCTACCAGTTCGACCAACTTCAGAAAATAGACCATGCAATGCATGAGCCCAGAGATCAGGTGCAAGTTTTAGTAAGGCGTTGCACATCCCATTTGGCCCAGATGCTCGAGCACTGTTTGGATTTTCAATTATGACCATAATGTCCAAGATAGTAGCTTTACAACACCATGTCACATTCGGAAGAGGATGGGGTTGTTCTGAGATCATCGAGGAATCTAACGTTGTTTTAATATGTGCCTTCCACTGGCTTTCAGAGACAGTTAATAGGAAGATCTCTCTTATTTGCTCCTCTAATTGCTTTCCAGATAGCTGTATTGTTACCTTGTGTGGCATGGGTTGCAATTGTTTTCCAACATGATGTTTCAGAGTATCGTTGATGGCTACAAAGCATTTTCGATATATATTTTTTCATGTCTGCATGTATTTTGCCACAACTCCAGAACTGTCGCTTGCTCTAAGCAATACTATACCTGTCTTTATTGCCTTACATAATTGTTTTTTGGCTTCAGTTATGGTTCTATCACTATACATGCGTTGTGTCAAGGGCTAATTTGACCACTCCAAAACTGTTTTGTAGATCCTAGTTGCACCGTTATTCGCGTTATCCGTACCAATAATTGCCATCATTGCAGAAAATTCTGGTACAATATTAAAGGCAGATGATGAAGTATTACTTAGACTGCATTGAACAATACATTTTGGAATGGTCTTCACCACTAAAGAGTTAACAACTGTTATATTTTTTTTCTATTCCATTTGATACGATTTTGGGCTGCATTCAAAGATATTTGGCCAGTTATGTCATGGGTAACTGGGGCTGAGTTGGTGATTAATGGAGTGAGAAGTACACACAACGGGAAATGTCCACTCTCATGGCGATGAACAATGGCCATGTCAACTGTCAGGAGTAATCCATTCCTGTTAGTAATAACATAATCAATTGTTGTGGCTCTATGTCCATCCGTCCTAGTATAACTCATCTCAGCATCACTGGGACAGTTGCCATTTAACCTTGTCTTTTTTTTTTTCTTAATATTTTATTGATTTTATATTTTAGAAAACCAAACAACACACAACACAATACAACTGTTACAGCATCGAAGCACCATATTACATTACAGAAACACAAAAGAAAATACGAAAAAACTCCCCCCACCCCCCATCAAGCCAGAGCCGGCTCCCTTGTATCCTCAGTCGGGGCACCGTCAGGTGGAGCATTGTCCGTATGCCCGTCATCCGAATTCTCAGATTCGTCCAAACCCTGTTGTGGGTTGGTCATAGAGGCCACCAATTGTCGCCAGGCCAGCAAGGGCCCTATCTCCACCTCGCCCCCTCTAGTGACCGCTTCAAACCATACCACGGATTCCGCCTCAGCCCACCTCACGAGGTCCGCCCACCATAGTTCCACTCTCGGCCTGCTGGCTGCTTTCCAGTTCATGGCAATCCTGCGTTTGGCCAGAACATATGCCAGGTCCCTTATCTTGCTCAGGTGCCTAGAGTGTCTGGGCCTGGGGAAGATCCCAAGCATACACGACCAGGCCGATCCCACGTCCAACACCACTCCCCCACCTGCGAGCTTCATCTTGACCTCCTCCCAAAATCTATACACTTCCGGGCAGGCCCAAAACATGTGTAGCAACCCTGCGTCCACCGCCCCGCACCTGGGGCATTTTTGAGTGATCGAGCCTCCAAACCGTGCGATCTTCTGGGGAGTCAGGTAGGCCCTGTGAGTAATGTAGAACTGGAGTTGTTGGAGCTGTGCATTTCGGGACACCTTTTTATGATACCCCAGGACCCTCTTCCACTGACCCTCCGTCATGAGTCCACCCATCTCCTCCTCCCATTCATGCCTCAGTTGGAGCAACTCTTTCCCAGCCTTCGCTCTAAGGAGTTCGTATATCCGTGATATTTCATGCCCGCCCTCTGAGACATCATACATAGTTTCAAGGGAGGCATCAGGGTCATCTGCCAGTGCCGTCACCGGCCATCTCTCTCTTACTCGTTTCACTAGCCTGGCATAGGTGATGTATTGGCCTCTATGCACCCCCGTCTCATCCTGCAACTTTTGGAAGTCCAACGCCTCCCCCTCCTGCCATATGTCCCCGAGCGTGGCCAGGCCCACCGGCTCCCAGTGCCTACGGACAGACTGAAACAGTTGGGAGTCGTTTTCGCACAGGGCCACCAGCGGGACCTGCCGAGATAGCGGTTCTGACTCCCCCATCAATTTCCACGTTCTATGCCAAACCTCCCATCCCAACCTCAATAGCCGCCCTCTTCCCGTCAGTTTATTCCTTTGTAGCCACACCACCTCTCTCAGGAAGTATGGGGCCGCATCCTCCCGCAGCAACCTAGATTCCGCCGAATCTTCATCAGACAACCACCTGGCCACATACAACAGCTTCCCCGCCAGATAATATAGTTCGAAGTTGGGCAAGCCTATACCCCCCTTCTCGTGCGGGTTCTGGAGCTTCCACAGGGCCACCCTATTCCTGGAGTTACCCCACACGAAGCCCCTACACATACTATGAAGTCGCACAAATAGGCTCTTAGGGATCAAATACGGGACGTTCACGAAGAAATGCAGGAGTCTGGGAAGGACCACCATTTTCAGCAAAGCCGCCCTCCCCATCATGGACAGGGGCAATCTGGACCAGAATGCCATGCTGTTCCTGACCCCCTCTATGGCTCTCTCTGTGTTATGCTTGTTTACCGCCTCAGTCCGGTGGTAAATATTTACCCCCAGGTACCTAAACGTGTCGGTCCGCCATGGTATTGGCAACACAGGCAGCCTCTCCAGCGGGACGTCCCTGTACCCGCCCAGAGGGAACAGGCTAGACTTCCTGGGGTTCACTGATATGCCCGAGAGGACAGCGTAATGATCCAGTACCTCCAGTACGTACTGCAGGTTCTCCTCCGGGTAGCGCAAGTAGAGCAGCATATCGTCCGCATACAGGGATATTAAGTGACTGCCGCTGGCGGTGTTAATGCCCACCTCTCCGTATTGTTGCCGCAGGCATATCGCCAGCGGCTCTAGCGCGAGTATGTATAACATGGGTGACCAAGGGCATCCCTGCCTGGTCCCCCTGCTGAGTTGCCAGGCATCCGAGACTGTGGCCCCTGTCTTGACCCTCGCCACCGGGCTGCTATATAACAACTGGACCCATCTGATATACCCAGGGCCCATGCCGTATCCCTGCAGGGCCGCTTTCAGCCAAGGCCATCTCGCTGAATCGAAGGCCTTGACCGCATCCAGCGACACTACCGCCATCTCGCCCATGTCATCCTTAGTATGGTCGATAACATGGTGCAGCCTCCTATGGTTATCAGTGATATTCCTGCCTGGGACATATCCCGTTTGATCCGGGTGGATCAGCTTGCCGATCACCTTCTTCAACCTGTTGGCCAGCACCGCCGTGAGTATTTTGCTGTCCTGGTTTAGCATGGACAGAGGTCTATAAGATCCACACTCAACAGCCGGCTTGCCTGGTTTCAGTAATGGGACAATCATGGCCTCACGGAGGGACAACGGGAGTTCTCCCTGTTCGTATGCCTCGTTAAACAAGGCCAGCAGTGGCTGGAGCAGCTCCTGCACGTACACCTTGTAAAACTCACTAGGCAGTCCATCCGTTCCAGGTGCCTTACACGTAGGGAGGCCCCGTATCACCACCTCCAGCTCGTCTGAAGTGACAGGGGCGTCCAATTCCTCCCGCTCCAGGTCGTCTAGGTGTGTTCAGAGTGTGTTCAGGATGTCCTGACTCCTGTCTTCCCCAGTGTCCTCATACAAACGTTTGTAGAACCTGAGGAATTCCTCGTTCACCCCGTCCTGAGTGTTGCGAAGACAACCGTCCTCACCACAGATCTCATGAATAACCACCCGGGGGGACTCGCTCTTGTACAGCCAAGCCAACAGTCTGCCTGGCTTGTCGCCCCCCGCGTGCAGCCTCTCGGTGTATTTCCTATGGTTCAATCTGCATAGTCGATCCCAAAGAGCACTGCACGCCACCTGAAGGTCCCTCGCCTTAGTCTTGTCCTCCTGAGTGGCGTTCTCGAGACGAGCTAGACTCTCCAGTTCCCTTTCGGTGTCCTGAAGCTCCCTCTCGATACCCCCTTGAAGTCCTTTGGATTTAGAGATGGCCACTCCACGCACCACTACCTTAAAGGCCTCCCACAGAGTTCCCACAGAGCGCACGCTACCCGTGTTTATCTCAAAGTATTCCCCGATGGCAACCCTCAAGTCCTCCCGGAATCCCTCATCCTGCAGTGCCTCTGACCGAAGCCTCCATGTGGGGACCCGAGGCCTAGGGGGTTGGTGTCGCCACTCTACCACCAGGGGCGAATGGTCCGACAATACTCGGGCCTTGTATTCTGCCCCCACTATTTCACCCGCTATCTCGGCAGTTCCAAACACATAATCCAATCTCGTGTATGAGTCGTATGGCGCCGCATAGTGCGAATACTGCCTATCTGTGGGGTGGAGTTTCCTCCACAGATCTACCAGTCCCAGGTCTCCTCGCAATGTCCCGAGCGCCTTGGCCGCCGGCGACATTTTCCCTTTGGTATCAGCGGACCGGTCAATTCTGGGATCCAAGACGCAGTTGAAGTCCCCACCCCACACCATCGCACCCCCTACCAGGGGGCCTAGTTTGCCATAGAGGGATCTAAAGTAGGCTGCAGTATCATGATTGGGGGCATACAGGTTGAGGATGTGTACTTCCCTGTTTTCCAGGAGTCCTGTTATCGCCACCATTCTGCCCTCCGGGTCCACTATCGAGTCACGCACCCGGAACGGCACGTGCGGCGCCACCCAGGTGATAACCCCTCTAGCATACGCCGAGTACGTGGCACCCACCACAGTGCCCTTTCACTTTCTCTTGACCACCTCCAATTTCTCCCTAGTGAGGTGGGTCTCTTGTAGCAGGGCTATATCTATCCGCATCCTTTTAAGGTATAGCATTACCTTGTTCCGCTTGAGGTAGCTATTGAGGCCTCGGACATTCCAGGTAGCTATGCAAAGATTATCCGATGCCATCAGTTCGGTCTATACTCAACCCCGCCCTCCCCACAATGCTCCCTTTGTCTAACTCTCCGCCGGCTCTTCCATCCTTGATCCCCATCCCCCCTCCCTGTTTCCCAACTACACACCACAGCAAACAACCCATCCCACCCCAACAAAAGCCCAGCTCCATCCCTGGATCTCAGGCCCACCCGCGTCTGGTCTTATCCTGTATTCAAGGAGTAGGACCCCGCGGGGCGTCGCCGATCTAACAGCGACCTAACTAACTAGATATGTTACTACTGGGGACAAAGGAAGCCTCTCGGAGCTCCCAACCAAGTAACCACGGGTAGGCACGCCCAATGGGCCAGCCAGTCAGCACCACATCACACGCACCATATGCCGTATAAATGACTATATTCGCGTCCCAATGTCTCGGCCCCATTGCCCTAGGCGACACAGCCGTAAGCTACTTATCTTCCGTAGTCTCCGCCTGGATGCCCGGTTCCTGAGGACTGCCCAGCGCGTCCAGCCAGTCCATTGCTTCAGTCGGCGTTTCAAAGAACAGGGATCTGTTTCTGTAAAAAACTTTCAATTTGGCCGGGTAGAGTAGCATGTAGCGATGGCCAGCTTCACGCAGTCTCCTTTTCACCGCCCCGAAGTGCATCCGACTCCGCTGTACTTGTAGCGTGTAGTCAGGGTAGGCCGTGATCTTAGCCGATCCTCTGTCAATCGTTCCCCATTTTCGAAAGAATTCAAGAATCTTTTCGCGATCTCGGTAGTTCAGAATTTTTGCGATCACCGGCCGCGGGGGGGCCCCAGGAGGGGGCCTCCTGGTTAGGGCCCTATGCGCCCACTCGACTGCAAACCCCTGGGTCAGCACCCCGCCAGTAATCTCCTGCAAAAGCACGGATTCCACAAATTCAGTGGGGTCTGGTCCTTCCGTTCCTTCAGGTAGGCCCACAATGCGAATATTGTTGCGCCTGGCACGTCCCTCCGCCTGCTCCCTCTGTCCTCCAGGTTGCCCACCCGTTGCACAAGGGCGTGTAGTTCCCTCTTATGAGCAGCGCAGTCTGCCGTGTTTGTGGCCGTCTCCTTCTCAATGGTCCCCGTGCGCTCCGAGATCGCCCTCACATCCAGTCTTAGCAGATTCACCTCCTCCTGGACGGCACCGATCTTAAGGTTTAAGCCTTCCTGCAGCCCTTTCATGGCAAGGCCCAACTTGGTCTCCCATGACACTTTTAAGTCCGCAATCGCCGCCAGCACCTCCTGTATCGTGCCCTGCGACTCTGCGACCGTCACGGGGGTCTCTTTGTTCTTGCCTCCTTCCGCCCCTAAGGGGGACTTGGCGTAAGCCTCCATCGTGGGCTGTTTGGCCTTGGGTCTCACACCTCTCGTGGCCATACTGTTGTATGAGTCGGGCGGGGGCCCGTCCCGCCAGGCACCGAAGGGGGATCATGCCACTCAATGCGCAAAGCCTGGCCCACCACACCATGGGGCATCCAACACGCCCAAAGCACCCCAGCTCCCGGGCCCACGGTCTCGTCGTCACAGCTACATCCGTTCGGCCCTCCAGCTCGCCGGGCCACCGTGCGTCCTAGGCGGTGCTCACGTGTACTAGTCCCCAAACGAAGGGACCCGTAGGTCCTGCACTCGTGATCGCGACGCTGACTTCACGGTCCTCGGTGTTCGCAAAGTGTCGCCGCCATTTTGTCTTGTCCGCCTACTCAGGGCTCATCCCAGTCAATCGCATTTGTTTCGGTTTCCGGGTCTCCCAGACATCACAAACTTTCAGCGGGTGTAGTGATGGCATTCCCACACCTGGACATCGATTTCCAGCGTCGGCCGGCCCCCGTGGACGCACCTTTCCATCAGGATCAAAACAGGATCAACGGAGCTCCTCCGGAGTGCGACCTTTTACATGGCCGTCCAAGCCACGCCCCCCGCCATTTAACCTTGTCAATCCAAATTCATCAATCAACTTTTCCCACGGTTTCCCCTGTCGATTGGAAGTTTTTACTGTAGACAGTGCGAAATTAAGCACAATGTCTCCAACAAAATCAAAGACAGGGACGATAATTTTTGCATTGAAGTCTCCTACAATCCATATTGGATATCGGTGGGAATATTTATGGAGGACTGTTGCAACAAGTTTCACATTGGCGTTCGTGACTTTATAATTTGAAGGGTCGTATATGTTAAGGCATATAATAACACTTGCGAAGTAATAGATTTTTACTACTAGAAACAAAATTGTCGGTTCTTTTAAGATGGTAGTTATCCAAGGTGACTTGACTGAGAGCAATGGCCTTCCCTTTGGTCTTTCTATTGGCCCTTTAGTGGGCACTTGTTGCACAGTACTACGACGTTCAAAGTGGACATTACCGGTGAGCCAAGTTTCTTGTAGGGCTAAAATCATAAATGTGTCTAATACCGATAGAAGTCCGTCCTCACCAAATAAATGGGAGTGGCCCTGTGTATTCCATGAATAAATTAGATTTCCCTCACCCATGGGTCGAAGACAAATGCTGTTTGAAGGGTACTGGTAGCCATTGCCAGTAACCTAAAGTGTCGTTTTGAGCATCCTCAGCTGCTACTTGCGTAGCTCCATTGTGTAGCACCTGTGGTGTGGGTGGCTTCACAGGAATACTTTGTTGGACTTTTCTTATTTTTCCATTATAGCCATCCTTGGCTAGTTCTGTAATTGTCCGTTTAACCTCTGGAAAACACACTAATTTGCTCATGCAACCAATTTGGAACAGTTCAGCGTCAAATCGTAGATTATTATAAAATGGCACTCGATTTAAACCAGATGTTAGTCATAAATACAGCTGCTTGTTCTACTTGGTCAACAGTCTCAATATCGTCAGACTTGATCACTCACAAAGCCACTACTGAAGATTCATGTTTTCTTAGTGGCGGGAGAAAATTAACAAACTAACATGTGGGCCGGGAGGATAGCTCAGGGGCAACACGTTTGTCTTGGAAGCAAGGCAATGTAGAGCAACACAATTTTTAATCCCAGTCCTGCATTTAGAGGCTGGTATTAAGCGTGTTACAAAAAGATCTATTGGTTATTTAATTAATTAATGAGCACCCAGAATGTTTGGAAAATCTCTGCCTTGGTGGCTGTGTACTTTTGGAGGCTGGTTTTGTAGTGTCTGGCTTGCAAAGGCCATAGGCCATGGCATGGTGGCAGACCATGTGGGACCGATGGCACAGTTAATTCATGCCTTTGGGTTTGTGCTCTTTTTTGGAGAATTCCTTCCCTGCTGCTATCCCAAAGTGTCCAGTTTATAGGAGTGGTCTTGGACATGTTGTTGTGTACGGCTTGCTTACTGCAGGACAGGATACATAACTTTATGTCCATGTTGCCTCAGTTTTTTGCAAAACCAGTCCTATGGAAGTCCATGTTTTGAGGTTCAGGTGGTTATGAGCTTCATGAATTTTGCTGATGCCTTAGGCCATACTGTGACCCAATGGAATCAACATTGGCGTTTCCTGCCAGCTCAACTGATCATCTCTTCGTTGGTCAGCCAGGTATTTTTGTGGTTAAGAAAACTCGGTCTTGGAAAGAACCATTTTGTTTGGAATAGCCTCAGTAAGTGTTGTAATCAGTGCTTCCCTAATGGACTAGCGTGTTCATGTGGAAGATCTTTCACTGAGCAAAGTTTGGCTTGTTGGGGATCAGAAGCAACACATCAATCTTCTCAAGTGTTTTGTCACTGTGCTATTCCTAAATCAACTTCACAAATCTGTGCTAGAGATCCCAAGCAGTAACTTGTGGTTTTGGAGAGAAGGCCCAGAAGTAATGAAGGTAAAGGCTATGTGCCCTCCAACATGGCATGAGCATGACAGCGGCACATTTAGTATTGAATAACAATGTTCAGATGGACTCTCCTAGCCATCTGACTGCTCGGAATTACAATTAAGAGTTTCTCTCCAATCCTCTTCAACTCTTTTTGTCATCTCCTTCTCACCTTTCTGTAGTGTCTTGGTCCCCAGGACACTTCACTTCTGGCTACTCCTGACATATCCTTCCTTTACCTCAAAGAGATGGTGCTATTTTGTTGCTCCGCCTGCCTTTAAATCCTGATCTGGACTGACCCGTTCCACTGGCATCTTTCTGCTCTTAATATCTACATGGGTTACCTGTTTTCCCACCTTCTTAGATTGTGTAGTTTTCTCTCACCTTATAGTTCTCCATCCTTCTTCCCAGATGTAATGGTTCTACCCTCCTCCAATTCCCTAGCCTCGTCCCTTCCAACTTCCTCAATCTTGCTCTCTCTAGATGGTATGGATATATGTGATTTCACCATGGCAGAATTGTTTGCAGCAGAATTATTTCCTATGCTGGGTGTATGGGTAGGATGCCGGTAGGTCCTTTCTCTAAGAGCATCAGCCTCATGGCAAGGGTTATCTTTAATGGATGTCCCCCCCTTTCTCCTAGGTCTTCATGGGTGTCAGTGGTGAGGGTGTGAGTGCTCCTTTGGCTGTCCCCTGCTTTGATGCAGGCATCCAGTTGTGGTGGCCTGGGGCTCCCCTCTATACCTACCTCAGGACCAGCATCCACCACATATGGGTAGCCTTGGCCCCTTATACCACCCCACTGTTGATCCCCAAGTTTAGGCACGTGGCATTGTAACAGCAATCTTGTCCAAGCCTTCGCACATTGGTAAAGACTTGGAAGCCATAGGTTTGATACACAGAGCTGGCACTGCTTTGACCACAGCATTCTTTTTCAATTGTAGCCGACATTCAAACCATGTGTCTGTTGCAGTCAAGTTGCCCAGTTTATTGCCCATGCGCAGGAATGAACACAAGCGTCCGCTGGTCCCACAGCAAGGCTTGCTGGAATAATTACAAATGGAATTTTTATTAAAGAACCATTTCCTATTAAATGGTCCTTGTGTACCTCCTGCACGTGGAACCTAAAGGGTAGCCTGGGAATCCACCCCATACCACCCCTGGCCAAGCATGAAATTGCAGGTGGCAGTACCCACTGCCCTTGGCTAACCAATCGTCAACCATAAGGGTGAGAAAGGGGTCTTCCCAAATTAGTGATTAAGGATGTTTTCGGTCAAAACCCCCCTTTAGGGTCAGGATTACCCAAGACCGCACATAGCGGACGCCATGGAAAGGAACACCCTAATGCTCGAAAGGATCTCTTTCCAAAAGATCGTTATTAGAGGGCAATTTCACCACATTTGACCGAAATCTCCCTCCAAGCCACAGTCGCACAACACATCGGAGAAAGCCCTGGGCCCATTTTAATCTTTGTGGTGTTAGGTACCATCAAAAGCAAATCTTAAATGCATTTTCTCTGTAACACATTTCATGGAATAAAATGCCCTCTCTCATATGTGTTCCCAGTCCCATTTCTTACAGGCTGCCAGGCTGGTGATTGCAGACCAGTGGAAAGACCCTAAAGGCCCAGCGATAGCATATTGGTGAGTGAACATCGGGGAGGTCAACATAAGTAAAAAAACAAAGAAAATAACGAAGTGGGAAAAAGTGAAACTGCATCAAAAGACAATATTAAGATATGTCGGGCAATAATCTAATCATTCAAGTTGGTCAACTACTTTAGACGAAAGAGCCTACAAATGTTTTTTACTGACTGCCACATCTTTTTAGCGCCGTTAACTAGTTTGCACGTGCATTTATAGAATTGTGGAACTACATCTTCTTCAGGACCAATTTTCCTGCCTGATCAGTAATAAACCACAATCTACCATATTAGAAAAATTAACGAGCCATAGGTGGCAATACTTCGGAAAGGGGACTTAATCACAGACTGCACTCCAAAATTGGTCACGGTGAGAGAAAGGCACAGTTTTCCCACTTCAGCTTCCTCTCCCGAGGAATGGGAGGCTTTCAGATCAGCAATGCACTAGGTGTGCTTACAGGCACCTGCCGCTATAACGCTACAGGCATTGGGGCTAAGTGCCCCTTCTCAGGATGATGCAGGCAAAGGCAACACTCGCCACCACACACCCAGGGTGTCAGTCCAGGTATGCAACATTAGCGCCACCTCAGTGCCGTCCACGTCAGCGACATCGGCTTCAGTGGCGCTGGTACCGATCCCTGTGCTTGTCACCCATTCCAGATGTGTGGGCCCCATACAGGGTTCCAGTGGATTGGTGTACTACTTTGATTTTTTTGAGTCCATTTTTTTTTTTAGAAGAGGGTAGCACATCTCTTTTATCTTGCGCCTTTGGACAACCTGGGCGATTTTGACCTCCTAGATTTCATGGTAGACCTTCCCTTTGACCCAGCTCTGCTAGGTTTGTATGTGGGTCTTAGGGACTTCAGTAAGTTGTATACCTCACCAGACGTTGGAGTGATGGAGTGGTCAGCCTTTGGCACCGCTTTTTGAGATATTTGCTAATGTGATGGAAGGGCAGTGGAGTCCATTGTCTTCCCTGAAACGACTGTGGATTGCAAGGTGCATGAGCTCACAGACATCCTGCAGTCAAAGACACCATATGTCTCCCTTTCACCCATCATTGAAGCCCTGCCAGAGCCCATGATGGCCATCTTGCACACATCTGCATCAGTGCAATTATTCTCCAAGGATATTGGGCCAGAAACATTGTGCTGCTCCTTCAGACTGCATTTTCCTGTGCTTTCAGCCAGTATGTCAGACCTGCTAGTGCAAGTGGCTATGGCGGGGGCATGACCCACTGCCTTTCCTACAGAGCTTTTCATCAGTGAGTCCAAGAAATGTGATGCGTGTTGCACAAGACCTTTACCTCTGGCCTCATCCTGCATTCAGTTGATGAAACATGTGCCCTGGTAAGCTACACATACAATTTGTGGAACATGGTCCATTAGGTGTTATGGCTCTTTCCACCTGACCTGCAGGGTCCTTACCACCAAATGATCTGTAACTGAATGAAGATTGAACAACAAATTCTTCAGACCCAACTGGCCACTACATATGGCAGCTTGGAAAAATGCTGATCTTATAGATCGTCTGCAAAACCTCCTGATCTGGCACCACTCTCCACCTATCTTTTTCCTTTGGCTTGGGCGCTTACCTGCAGAGGAAAAGCAGGGAGCATTAATGGATGTCCTTCCTTTGTGGTATGCTGTTGGTTCACCTTGCTCACATGTGCTTTTTTGATGAGCTATGGAGTGCAACCTCTAAACCTTTTGGTGATTGACATGTGGGAGGGATAAGAGAAACCTTTCCTCATCAACCTTCTTGAACTTTGAGTGGTATGTTTACTGTTGCATTCTTTTTTACCAAGAAATACGGGTTATGTGGAGTTATTCAAGCTGTTCAGAGAGTCTTTGTTCCTTTGTTTGGGCATTCTGAACACCCTAACGTGCACTCAGCTGACTCACAGAGGTGTAGCTTGAGTGGGAGCTGAACAGGGATATTGTGGAGATCTTCTTGGAGGATGTTTCCCAAGCTAAACCTGTTTGCTTCCAGCAAGATGAAAAAGTTGCCTTTGTTGGTGGCTTTGAGTGAATGCCTGCTGATCCACCGGAAAGTTGGGTCTGGTACACACATTCCCACAGTTCACCCTGATTCTTTTGGTTTTGAGGACGTTACAGCAGATCAGGACTACTATAGCAGTAATATCCGCAGTGGTGGGCTGGATTAGCTGATAATGGCCCCTCAGGCAGTTATAAGGTCGATCCCGCCTTCTACAATTGGGATCATTGCTGTTCACATCCCAGGTAAAAAAAACTGGAACTGATAGCAATTTATTTGTGTCAATGAACAGGTCGTGGTGAGTGCAGACTCATTTAGTGACAAAAATATTCAATGTGAGCATGGAGCCCTCTTCCATTTCATTGGCATCTGGTAGTGATGGTAGTGTTGGAGTGATGGGGAGGGGAGGAGAGGATGGGAGGTGCAAGTGGATGGGGGGGAGTGATGGGATGCATGTAGGCGTGACGACGGGTCATGTCTGAACAGCTGTCAACTTGCTCAGAACATGGGCTTGGATCGTAAGATTCAGCCCACAATCTGAGCAAACTGATTCGCAGCCGTGCCCTCCTAGGTACTCAAATGATTTTAATCGCTCCAGACAGGCTTTGGAAACCTTGGTATGAGGTTCTCCTGGACTTGCTGTTGTGCTAGAGGATCCCTTGGAGCCTGAATATTCTGTAGCAGACTGCCAACAGGCTTCTTTTTATTGATGGCAGACAGCAGGTTCGAATTTGTGGCAACAAGTAAGTGGCAAGTATTGCAATTATGGCCAAAAAATTGTTATTTCTTAGCTTCAAGTCGCAATATATTTTTAAAACATCACTAACCAAGCACAGGCATCGCAACAGTTTGGGCTTTTGTGTAGGCATAGGAAAGGCACTTGCCAGGCACAGCCATAGTGGTATTAACTGGCTGAATACCTGGCATATAATAGCAGTGCCTGGCAAATTCCTAATAATGTTTTTTTTTAACAAGACTTTAGTGAAGAAACACGCACAGTGCTTATACATTTAGTGGCTGAAGGCAGACCAGGTATTATTATTATACTAGTAGCGGCTTTACAAATCCAATTAAGTCATTGGGCCTCATTACACGGTAGGCGGTAACAATGGCGCTAATAGTGCCATGGTTGCCGCCGGTATTTTACCGTGTCCGCCTTGGTGGATGGCGGAATTACCGCCCTACTCCAAGGTGAGCGGGGGCGGTAATTCCCCATTCACCAAGGCTCTTCCCCATTCCCATTTTTGCCCCCATAGGGCATAATGGGAATGGGGAAGGTGCTAATTACGGTACCGCAAACTGCGGTACCGTAATTAGCTCCGAGGTCCCTTTGCGGCACCCTACTTTAACGGCTGGTAAAACCAGCCGTTAAAGTCAGGTCCCGCAAAGGGAACTCGTAGTAAGGTGGTAGGGGTTTACCGGTACCGGTGCCCTTACCGGTACCGGTAAACCCCTACCGCCTACCGTGTAATGAGGCCCATTAACTCCCACAAAACTGCTTTGAAAAATCACTGACAGGCACTTCGAGGGCAAAGGTCGATGGTAAGGCTTGAGTAAAGAGAGCTTAAGTGTTCCCATGGGGAGGTGTTTTGGGCAGGATGGGGCAGGAACTGTGTGGGAATGTGTTAGGCGGAAACCTGTGCAGTTCCCTCTGGGACAACTGCAAAAGATTTAGGACTACAGGTGTTTGGCAGTAAACCCACTTGGTAGCAGTCTGTACCACACAGATTCACTTGGTAGCTGTGGCTGAGCAGTCAGACTTCCCTCAAGAAGAGTTAGGCAGTATGTGGAGTATAAAATATACGGCAATCTACACAGTAGAACAAGCAAACACAGAACAAGGCTTCGGTGTAAAGATATAAAGGTATTTATTTATAACAACACATCTATGGAAAACACTCTGGCACTAACACAGCAAACAACTTCAATCACAATTACTATACGAAGAAAAAGATCAATCCCCCTAACAATAGTTTGAGAAGTCTAGGTTCACCGGCATCACTTATTTGCAGACAGAGGTGTATGCTTTAACCTAGATGGTACTCTAGTATTCGTTAGGACGGGAGAGAAAAATAAGGCAGGTTATGAAGTGAACTCGGTACCAATACTTTAAGGACAAATGCAAGGCAAGTGAGGCAGGGTCTACTGTAGATCACAAAGTTCAGAGGCCAGGCCCACTCGGTGTGAGGCAAGGCGATATGTCCCAAAAAGTGTCTCAGTGGAAATGCGCTTCGAGTCTTTATCGCAAAATTGTTATGGAAATATTGGACCAGTTCAGAACAACACGTTAAAGAAAGCTTGGAGGCGACCCAATGGAAAGGGGAGGATTAAGACACCTCACTCGATCCGGCAGAAAGGGAAGCCAGGCGAACACGGTACCTTGTTTGTGGAGAGACAGCTCCGGCGGGGGCAGTTGTTCCTTGTGGTGGATGCACCTCGGGTCTTTGCCAAGAGTAGATATGATCTCGTCGCCGAAGAAAAGTGAAGTCCGGTGCACCACCAGGGAAGAGACCAGCCGCGGAGTGCTCCGTCACAAGGCACCACCTTTTGGTCGCGGTACAGGGGTAGTGGCTATCCGGTTGCCGAGGTGCTCTGCACGGGCAATTCGACCACTGCGTCCTGGAGCGAAGAAAAAGCAAAGGGGACTGGTTGTTCCCACCAGTCAGGGGAAGAGACTCTCCGGCAGGGAGATCTCCTCTGTCGTTGGGAAGTGGTGAGTTGGTTCCGCAAGTCTCCACCGGAGGTGTCGTCGTTGCAGGTCGGCTCAGCTTTACCCTCGTCTGATTCTTAGGTCCTGTGGCGACTTCTGAAGATCCAGTCCCAAAAGCCCTGCTTTTATGCAGAAAACCCCCATTCATTCAGCCTAGCTGTCAATCAAAACACGCTAAGTGGTGAGCGGGGTGGCTCACCATTTGGGCCAATCACACCAGAGTGCGACTGGAGTTGGCAAGGCAACTCAGTCCAGGGTGCCTAAACCCCCTCCCACACCCCTGTGGTAACCCAGACAGAATGGCACCACTTTGGAGGGTCTCTGTACAGAAGCCCGCCAAAAGTGGAACAAAGGGCTCAACCTTTAGGAGTCACAGAGACGAACACAGACGCCATTTTAAAAACCGAGTTCTGGCAGAAAATACCATCCGATAGACTTATTTAAGATAAGTAAACCGGTGGTATGTCAGAGATTAACGAGGAAAAGTATCAATCTCCAACAATGGGAAGAATCCCATAGGGTTATATTCAGGGTCGAACATAACAAGTAGTTTCCACTGCCACCAGCCAAAACTCGACGAGGGGGGACGGGACAGTGCCCCCTCGAATAACAGACCCAGGAGTAATCGAATTACCCCTACTAGTACGTCCACAATAGGATGGTTTGTACTAGTTCTGTTAGTAAATTTAGGTCTAGTAAAGCCAATGGTGACTTTACATGCCCGGGGAGACAGTAGTCAGTCCCCGGATATGGAGTCTATGATGGAGGTCCGCTAGGACGCCCCAGTGCTACGGCACGGAGGGTGCAGTGTAACACACATAGCAAAACATGTGAGACCCTATGGAGTAAAAGACCCCATAGCCCATAGAACACATTGACATTCAAAGGAATTACACACATTCATGTCCAAGAGTCTCACTCTTGGCAGGATGGAAAAAAACAAACTCCAGAAATCCAGCAAAGCTGCTGGGGGACTCACTAGGTTAGGAAATTCAGCCTAAACAGAGAATTCTCCCTAACAGAATGGCCATGGAGATTGGCATGGCCATGGGCAGTCAATGGGCTGAGTGTCGGTCCTCATATTCCTTTCCTCCCTCACTGTGCTCTAATGCAATAGTTTCGATTTATAGGTGTCACAAGTTACTCCTAATAGCCCAAACTAAAAAGGGACTCTTCGTTTTTAAGATACTGCTACTGTTTTAACTATTCTCATCACCAGTTGAATCATAACCGCTTCATCATTTTATGATGAATTTGGAGGTGAAGTGAAATGTCATCTGATACTGTCATCAAAAGTGCGTTTGCTTCATCCTAGTTATTACCAAAATGCGTAGCATTGGTGGGTTCAGATACTGAATCTGCACTATTTTTTCAGAACCAGAAAACAAACCTACACTACCACTGCCAGACATTCTTACTGAAGATGATGAAGAGAAGGGCACTACCAGTACCAAGAAATGGTTAAGCCAATAGGCCTAACTTCTATAGAATTAAGTGTGGCTGCTGAGCAGGAAGATATGCTTTGGGTAGCATTTTGTAAGACTGAGTGAAAAAATAGGTAGTACACTTGTTACAAGTGTGGCACATGCTTTCTGACGAGAGGTTGTGCATGAGGACTCTCCAGGAAAGTGTGCATGTTTTAAAGTTGTTGATTTTTATTTATTTATTGTTGATTTGTATAGCAGCAAGAGAAAAACATGGTTACTTTGCATCCCACCAAGAAGCTGGGTGTGGAATGCTGGGATGAGTTAAGGGGGACAGCATTGAAAATAGATCATTCACATATCTTGGTACATTCAGATCAGCATAGGTGTATGAAAGGACAAGGGAAGGGGCAAGAGCAGGGTAAGTAAAGTGTTTAGAGACATTTCACATGTACTAGAGATTCACAAGGCTGTAGCAATGCTATGGCATGCCAGGAGTGAATTTATAGGCTGTGGTGGCTGCAAGAAGTCAGGAAAAGCAAGAGTACCAATTTCTGTGTTTCAAGCAGTCCAGAATCTTGCAGCCAGTGTAGTGGAGGAGGAAAAAAAAAACACAGGCCAGAGGCAGAATCAGGCAGGCGTGAAGGATTGTTTGAAAAGAAATGTCTTGCATTTTTTCTTAAATGATATGTGATGCTATAGTCATGCTGTATGCCGGGTGGGAGGGATTTCCAAAGGCAGCCACGAAAGCTGATGGAGCATTGGCCCAGATGTTTTGTCCTGAAAGATGTGGCAGGTTGGTTTTTGGCAGTTTTGGATCCAACCGTTGTCATTGGAAGATGTATTTTGAAGAGGCCGGCAAGGTATACAGGAGCCAAGCCACAAAGAGCCCTATAGAGACATAGAGATTTAAAATAAATATTTTTTTTCCACAGGGAGCCAGTGAGGAGCCTTTGGGGAACGATTGATGTGATCACGTATTTGCAGGATATGGATGAGGAGCTTTGGGCGGCCAAAGTATAGGCTGTTACAATAGTCACGCCTAGCTAATACCATTTCCTTAGTAACCTCACCCTTATTGTGCATGCTTAGGAGCGTTGGTATCCGCTTAAGCATGATCAAGCAGAAGTGGCATCATATACATATTTCATGAATCTGCCTGCTGATGGAGAGCTTTTTGTTGAGAAAGAAATCTGTTTTTTCTGCTTCAAAGACTAGTGTGAGGGTGCAGAGGAGTGAAGGCAACTGAAAGGTAGGACACATGGTATTTTCTTACCAAGAAACATAACATTTTACGTCAGTTAACGGTTTTCTCAGCTCTTAATGTAAATTGATTAGCCCAGAATAATGATAAAGAGGGAAAGCTAGATGATAGTGATTTATCTATGATCTCCTAACAGTAGATCACAGTTACGAGTGAGGTGAGCAGTGGACCTATGCCTTCCCAACCTGAGGAAGTGGCCATTGTGTTGGGGCTACTGTCGGTTTTCCGATATCACTTAATGACAACAGTGCATCTAAGGGCTCCTTCAGTTTTAGGAGATAGGGGAACATGGGTATTCATGGAGAATGATTTGCTCAATATTACACCATTTTGACAAGTGTGGAAGCCAGGCAACAATGATTTACAAAGAACAGATATTTAAGGTGACAATTCCACTCATCCATGGTGAGATAGTGACCTCTGCTCTGTAGGTTGAACAATGATCGCTACAGCAGGCGTATTAAGCTAGCTTGATTGTATTAGAACCTGTGACCCCCAGGTGGGGACAGAGTTCTGCAGCAGGTGCCTGCAATGACTGACCTACTTACGTATGTAGAGGTCTGTGTTATATATTAAGCTTATTAGAATTAACAGAGGCATTGCCGAAGCCAGAGCGACATTATCGCTTAGGGGCTTCAAGGACACCTCCACCCCGCTAAATGCTGGAAAGATGAAGAACTCTTCTCTTTTAAGCCCGTTACAGAGGCCGACCTTACAGTGATAATTCAAAATCTCAAACCATCCAACTGTAAGGGTGACGTATGCCCGGCACTTATAATAAAAGCTTGCGCCTCCTCGCTCATTCCCACCCTCTGCAAGTTTAAGGGACAGTGCTAGGCCTACACGCATAAAACACTCTTGGGTGACTCCACTATTAAAAAAAAAAACGACCTCTCCCCTGACGATCCATTGAACTACCGTCCTATTTCTAATTCACCATTCTTGGTTAAAATTCTCAACAGAGTTGCGTGTACTCAACTACTGACCCATTTGGGAAATGCTGACATCTTAAAAGACAATCTGGCTTTCGGGAAAAGCACGGTACGGAGTCTGCTCTGTTAGATTTAAAATAAGGCTACTTCGCCATATGGATCAAGGCAACCCTAGCGTGCTGATGTTGCTGGACCTCTCTGCCGCCTTCGACCTGGTTGACCACGTAGTGTTGGTCTCCAGGTTGAGGGAGGTGGCAGGCATTTCGGCCCCGGCAGCCGCCTGGGTTGCCTCTTTTCTAAACGATCGCCAATGGAGAGTGAGCAGTAACTTGGCAGACGCTAACCCCATGGATCTGACACAGGGAGTCCCACAGGGAGCTTGTCTTTCTCCAAACCTTTATAACATATTTACGGTGCCCTTCCTTGACTTTCTGGACAGTAATGACATAGAGTTCACCAACTACGCTGATGACACCCAGTGTATTATCCCCATCACAGGTGTCTTCTCGGATGATGAAACTAAAATCAATTGGATTTATTCTCGCATCCAAAGCTGGATGTGTGCCAATGGATTGGCCCTTAACACTAGCAAGACGGAACTCATGCTTGTGGGCACTGATTCTAAAATTTGCAAACTGGAAGATCTATACTCCCAATTTGTGATTGATAAATGTGCCATAAAAAGTCAAGAAAAAAGTTAAGACATTGGGGATTTATCTTGATTATAATCTGAACATGAAAGCGCAGGTCTGCAGTCTGGTGGCTTCGTCCTCATATTATATCAAACCGCTTTCTCACGCATGCCCCTTTCTCTCACAAACTAGTAGGGAAATGCTAGCTAGAGCACTGATTATCTCTAGGATAGACTACTGCGGTAGTCTCCTGATCGGCCTCCAAAACTGTGAAATGAATAGACTGCAGGTAGTGCAGAACAACGCTGTCAGGGTCATTTTGGATAAGAAGAGATCAGACCATATCTCCTTGTCGAGAAGGGAGCTTCACTGGCTTCCTATCAAGGAACATATTCTTTTTCGCCTCCTGTCTATCTCCTTCAACTGTTTGAAAAAACTCTGGTCCTATCTACCTCAATGTGGAACTTAGGCCTAAGACGAGCAACTATAGTCTTAGATCTTTTTTTTTTAAACTTCTTTTTATTATAAAGCGTGGCAGCAAAACACAGGCGAACAGCGTCAGGCAGTTACAGTATGAAAACAGTGTACATAAAGTAGGTGCGCAGAGGTTACTACACATGATGAAACAATCAAAGAACACAGTCACAGCGTGTAGAGGGCAACAGGAAACTATCATAGGGGTGAGGACCCAAGCTGGTGGGGGGAAGCGGGTGGGGGGGCAGCATCCGGTGTCTCGACAAGATCGGACATGTAAGAGCGGAACCTGAGCCAAATATTTCTAGGTCTGGAGTGGGTGGGTTGCATATGGGACCAGGCTTCCTCAGAATCCGAGGCCCACGTGACCGCTCTCATCCATTGGGCGTGTGTGGGAGGTGAGGGGCGAAGCCAGCAGAGCAGGATGGAGCGCACCGCGAGAAGCAGGCAGAGGCCAGCTAGTTTCTTGGAATCACGGGAGAGGCCTGGGAGGTCGTGAAAGAGGCATACCACCGGGGAGGGAGCAATGAGATGGTCAATCACAGCGGATACTGTCGAGCAAACAGCCTCCCAAAACTGTGAGAGGCGGGGGCAGGACCAAATCATGTGGATATAGTCGGCATCGTCCTGGCCGCATCTGGGGCAGCTGGCAGGGTGATCACCGGACATACGATGTAGTCTGATCGGGGTGTGGTGAAACCTATGTAGTACTTTGAACTGAATGAGTTTAAACCGGGAGTTGAAGGAAACTCGATGTGTGCGTTCGCATAGGTGTGCCCAGCGCTCAACCGACATCTCAACACCAAGGTCTGCCTCCCAAGCACGTTTCAGTTTAGCGAAGTCTGGGACAGATCTGGATTGTAGCATAGTATATAACCTAGAGATCTTACCCCTCGTGGGGCCAGGGGAGGAGAGCTTCTCAATGACAGGGTCGTCTGGTGGCAATGCAGGGAACGCTTGGTAATTACGCTTAAGGGTCCTACGAAGGGATGTATATTGGAGCCATATACTCTGGTCGCTTCTCAAGGGCAAGGGAAGATCGGGCCATTCAACGAATATACCCTGGTCAAACACGTCTCGTAGCAGCTCGTAGCCCGCGTCCGCCCAGCGGCGAACCATGCCCGGTGGAACCCGCGGGACCCCCGGGAGAAAATTCCAAAGAGGGAGGTTACCGTGGAAGGCGTAGGTAGTTCCAGTCAGCTTCCACATTTTCGCTAATGCGATGGCTGTGCAGGCGACCGGGCTCTGTGAGTCCTCTACCAAGGGAGCGGGTTGTAACACCAAGGAGCGGATGTCCCGGTCAAAAACCGCAAGCTTCTCAAGTCGGACATGCGGGGGGGGGATCCGTAGTATTAAACCAGTGAGAAGTATATTGGATTTGGGACACCAGCCAGTATTTAAGAAAGTCAGGGGCACCGAAGCCCCCGTTAGACATGGGAGTGGAAAGGGTATCAATTTTAAGGTGAACCGCACCCGAGTGCCAAAGGAAGGAATTCACAGTGCGGGTCAAGTCACGAAAGAAGCCCACCCCTGGCCACAAGGGTATGTTAGTGAACCTGTAAAGCAACTGGGGCAACACCACCATCTTCAATAGACCTATCCTGCCTGCCAAAGAAATCGGGAGTTTATCCCAGACCCGGATCTTAGCTGTCAAGTGTGTGAGATACTTCTGATAGTTTTCCTGGAAGGTCAGCGCCCGCTGGCGCATTACCACTATCCCCAAGTAGGTAAATGTGGATTGGGCCCATGTGAAACCGAGGGTGTCGGGGGGAGGGAGAGTGCATTCCGTGAGTGGGAAAAGAGTGGCTTTCGAGCAATTCACTTTAAGGCCCGAAATTCGACCAAACCGAATGATGTCCTCTAGTATTGGGGGTAAGTTGGTGGAGGGAGAGCGCACAAACAACAACGCGTCATCCGCATATAGGGACACTATGTCTGTCTGTCCCGCAGAGCGGAGGCCCCTATGAGCGTGGAATTGGCGGAGCATGTCGGCAAAAGGCTCAATTGCTATAGCGAAAACCAAGGGAGAGAAGGGGCACCCCTGTCTCGTCCCTCTGGCGATCTTAAAAGGGGGGGAGCAACGGTCGCCGGTGCGGACCCTGCCAACAGGAGCGGAGTAAAGCAGTCTGATCCAGGAGAGAAAGGAGGGGCCGAATTTGCAACCATCGAGGAACAGCCACAGATACCTCCATGAAACCGAGTCAAACGCCTTTTGCATGTCAAGGGTAACAGCCACTGCGTGCGTTCGGGACTGATTCTGTTAATGATGTTAAATAGACGCCTCAGGTTCAGGGAGGTAGAGCGACCCGGGATGAAACCAGCCTGGTCCGGGTGGATGATAGATGGAAGGAAGGGAGTCAACCGGAGAGACAGAGCCTTGGCGTATATCTTGACATCACAATTTATAAGTGAGAGCGGGCGATACGAACCGCACTGCGAAGGGGGTTTACCAGATTTAAGTAGTGCTGTGATTGTAGCCTCACGGAGTGAAGGGGGGAATACTCCGGCCTCCACGGACTCCTCCCAAAGAGCCAGCAAGTGAGGGAGCAGTTGTGACTTGAAATGTTTGTAAAATTCGACTGGGATACCGTCCGAGCCAGGGGCACGACCCGAGGATAGGGAATCAATAGCGTCCGACAGCTCCTCCCGCGTGAGTGGGGAGTCAAGGGAACCCACGGTCTCCGGAGACAAAGTTGACAGAGGAAGGGCATCGAGAAAGGAGTCGATCTCCGCCACCGACACCTCATCAGTGTTAGAATATAGGGTTTCGAAGAATGTGAAAAATTCCCTGTTGACATCCTGTGAAGAGACAGCCATAGAGCCGTCAGGCCTCTCAATACCAAGGATGTGTGGGGACCCCGTCTTGTGCCGGATCAACAGAGCCAGAAATCGGCCGGGGTGCTCATCCTCCCCATACTTCCTCGCCATGCCAGGGCTATCCAAGAACCTCTGCTCACGGTCCGCAAGGGAACGGAACTTGTCCAATTCCATCCCGATGTCAGCCAGGTTGCCCGGGGTAGAGTGAAGTGAGCATGTAGCTTCTAGGGTTGATAGTCTAGATTCGCTGGTGGCAAGATCTCTCCGGATCGACTTAAGGACCCCATTCTCCTTGGACAACGCAATCCCTATAATATAAACCTTGTAGGACTCCCATAGGGTGGCCTGAGACGTTACTGAGCCCGTGTTGGTCTCGAAGAACTCCTCAATCGACAGCTCGAGCTCGAAACAGAACTCCGGGTCCAGTAAGGAGAGGGGTTTCAATTTCCAGTTGCGGGTTCGGCCGGGATCAAGACCACAGTCGACGGTAACAGTGACAGGAGAGTGGTCAGACAGGGTTCTGGGAAGGATCATTAGCTGTGTTACATTCTTAACCAATTCGTTGGAGATCACCCATCTATCGATGCGGGAATAGGAATCATGAACAGAGGAGTAGAAAGAGTAGATGCGAGAATCAGGGTAGAAGAATCTCCATGCATCCACCATGGCCAGACTGGGTAGGGAAGACAGTGCAGCGTAAGCTGCCCTGGAGAGGTGACGGGGCTTGGAGCCGGATCTATCGAGAGCTACATCGAAGATCGTGTTGAAGTCACCACCCCAAAGGATAGGAACAAGGGGGAAGCCATCAAGGAGGGAGGTGACCTGCACATAAAATTCCGGGTCATCTAGGTTAGGGCCATAGATGTTCAGAAGAACCACTTCCTTGTGGTGTAGCATGGCATGGAGCAGTACATATCTGCCTTGGGGGTCGATTATCGAGGAAATGAGGGTGAAATGGAGACTCTTGTGGGTGAGGGTCATGACTCCCCGGCTTTGAGTGGAGAAGTCGGTGAAAAACCTATGGGGGCCCCAGGTCTTGGCGAAACGCATGCATTGTTCGGAACGGGCATGAGTCTCTTGTAAAAAGAGAATCTTGGATCCATGGCGCTCGGCCTGCAACTGGAGCTGCCTCATCTTTTTATAATTACCCAGTCCCCGTACGTTCCAGCTCATAAAGGTCAGGGCACTCTCAATCACAGTGTGGTGGCGTTTGGAATGAGAAGAATGTCAATGACCAAAGGGTCAGATTTGCGGTCCTACGGCAACAGTTCCTGAGTGCCACAGCACAGTCCGCCTTCGCTGCCAGCGCTAACTTTTCAATAACAAAACCCCGAACATGTCCCACCCCCACCCACACCCCCCCTCCCCCCAACAGAGGGATGACAAGCCCAACCCCTCTCAGACAAAACCAAACCAAAGGCATCAGCGCCTTTAGCTTGGGCAAAGTACTTGCACATGGCGATCCGGGAGGACTCTGTAAGTTGAACTGAACAAGCAGATTACGGGATGGAGGATCAGCGTGGCCCCGATGCGGGAAGGCGGAAGGGCCCGGGCGCTCCCCGCCGGGAACCTAGGGTAACTGCTGAACCAAGGTCAGAGGAGAGGGATCAGCCAGGGAAGTGTTCGTCAATGAATTTGGAGGCCTCCTCTGGAATCGTAAAGAAGAACACCTGGTTGGCGTGCTCTATGCGGAGCTTGGCAGGATAGAGCATAGCATATTTGATTGAGTGGTCTCGCAGCCTACGTTTCACCGCTTGGAAAGTCTTGCGTTCCCGTTGGACGGCTGTTGAAAAGTCCGGGTAAAGGTGAATCCTTGCGCCGCCCAGTAGTAGCTCGCCCTTGAGCCTTGCGGCCCTGAGGAGGGCGTCACGGTGGCGGTAGTTCAGCACACGAGCTATGATGGGCCGAGGTGGAGCGCCGGGCCTAGGTTTAGCCACCAGAGCGCGGTGTGCCCGCTCAATTGCGAAGTGTGGGGAAAGCTCGGGCTCGTCGAGGAGCGACAGCAGTGTGCGCTGAACGAAGTCTTCCATTGGCTCGTGGACTTCATCCTCGGGAACCCCGATAATGCGGAGATTGTTACGCCTCGAGCGGGATTCCAAATCCTCGTTTTTCTTTTCCACCTCGAGGACTCGGTTGGAGAGAGCGGCAACCTCAGAACGCAGGGCACCCAGCGCATCCTCAGCGGAGCCGACCCGCGTCTCAACCTCCGACACCCGGCTGTCAGTCCTCTCAATGTGGGCCTTAATAGAAGATATAGTGCCATTCATGTCGTCTAATTTTGAGTGAAGTGCGGTGAAACCCTCCCGAATAAAGTCCATCATATTTTGGGATTCCGGGGCTGCGTCGGACGAGGCAGTAGGGGCCTGCTCGGCATCCTCCCCAGGCGATCTCACCGTAGCCTTCGCGAACATGTTGATGGAGCTCTGTTTCCTCGTGCCCCCTTTGGTCATCCTGGCAGTATCGGAGGTCGAGGGAAAGGGAGGGGGAGATATGAGAGCTTAATATTAGTGCAAGGCCCGCTCCCCAGATCGCAAGGTCCGATGCATGTACAGAGTCAGTGCAGGCATGGGACAACTGATGGGCTCGCCGATAGCCCGGGTAGTGAGGAGTTGAAGAGGCTGTGACCCCTCAGGGGCTGACGAGCAGACGTCGCTGAAATTGGTGGCGAGGGGAGTCAGCAGGAGGGGGGCTGGTGGGCTGCCCGTGTAAGGCCAAGCGTAACCAGGCGATGGAAGTCACAGCGGTAGGTGCGGTTCTCCAGTTGAGCCCGTGGGGGCATTAGTGTAGACCTAGAGGTGCGTGGTGCCAGGTCTCAGCAGCACCGGGATGCAGGCAACAACAGGGTATGGGACAGTGGGGAATGTATCGTGGTCCGGCGGGTCTCGGTGTTCGGGGCCCCCCAACCGGCCTCAGGTGGGGGCAGCGATGTCAAGCAGGCAG
Organism: Ambystoma mexicanum; assembly: GCF_040938575.1. Classification (NCBI taxonomy): domain Eukaryota; kingdom Metazoa; phylum Chordata; class Amphibia; order Caudata; family Ambystomatidae; genus Ambystoma; species Ambystoma mexicanum. Next base: position 413,440,477 of record NC_090927.1, read on the forward strand.
GCGGGACCCAGGCAGGCGTGGGAGGGGACAGCCCCGCATCAGGCCCAGTGGCGGCGCCGGCCCTTGTGCAGGGAGACCACCCCCGAAGCAGGAGAGAGGGTGAGTCTCCGGTCTGTGGAAGGCGACCTCAGGGGCCACAGTAGCCAGGCACGCCCCCCCCCCCACACCCCTAACTTTCTGCACTCCGGTGCTGTTGTCCGAGTGGAGGAGCGGCGGGGGGTGGGTGGGAGTTAAAGCGGGAGCCAGGTCCGCCACCGGAGCGCCTCGGGATATGGCTCGGGGGCGCGAAGCCAGCCGGAGCTGGGGGGCCGCCGGATGAGGTCGTGAAGAGATGCGGAGAAGCCCAGCCAGCCGCGATGGTCCGGTGCGCCCCGTCGGGCGGGCGCCCCTCCCCCAAGGCGGGCCGCAGCGCCACAGCCTCAGGTGGGTGGGCGAGCCGATGCCGCCGGAGCCGCAGGGCGGGGAGAGCAGGAGGCCACAGCCGCAGTCAGGGGAAGGAGGTGCAGCCCCGTCCTCGGGGCGTGCAGAGGCTCCAAACTTCGTACGCCCACAGCAGTAAGGCTCACAGAGGATTGTAGGTAGCCCTGCAGGGTTACATGCAGCGTCGGGCGGTGTAAATGAGGATCAATTGCTCTGCCAGTCCGGAGCATAACGCTTAAGCGGCCATCTGGTTTCAGCGCAACAGCGCCCCTCAGTCTTAGATCTAATGATCTTTCCCAGCTAACCGTCCCTACTTGCAGATTATCACAGACTAAGGTGGGAGCTTTGTACTCTGCGCCCCCATTGCCTGGAATAACCTCCCTCTGAAATAGAGAACTGAAAATTCCAATAGTGTGTTCAGAAAAGGACTGAAGACCTATCTGTTTAACCAATACCATCTTGGTCTGAGCGTCTGTCTTCTGGCACTTCCTTTCAGCTCCTGTGGCCTTTTCCTTTTGGCTGCTTTATTTGTTTAGTGTATTTGTCAGCGCCCTTAAGCATTAGGGTCAGTGGATCTGCGCTTTATGAATCCTAAATAAAATAAATACATTTACAACAAAAACTGTTGGATTGAACATTTTAAATGAATTATTACCAAAAGAAAATTCACTGGGCATCTTTCCAGTTTCTTTGTTTGTGGCATTAATAAAAGGGACCAACCGTAAACAATTCAGTCTCATCCTTCCCCAAAAGAGGAGCAGTGCAGGCAAAACTCCCTGACCACATTATCTCTGCACATGAGGACAGGAAATCTTAGGTTGGGTCCAGTGAGTGAAGAAACTGTTCTGATGTGCTTTGTTCATGGATGGGTGCAGGCTGGCTTGGAATCTGTGAGGTCACGGTGAATTATGTAATGTTGGAATGTGTATGTATGTGTGAAAGAATGTTGTGTCACTGGCGTTCTACCACAGGCTGTTGGTAGAGGGAGCTAGTGGTTTCCTGTCCCTTATCTTAATGTACTTGATGTAACACTATAAAAGGAACTTGATGACAGCTTTACACTGCAAGTAGGCGGTTGCCATAGAGACGGGTCCAATGCGGATGTTGGGAACTACGTTGACCGACATCCAAGGTGGGCACGGGACGTAGCGTATTGAACCTTGATGTCACACGTAGAAAGCGGCATACAGCGACGTGATGCAGTCACTTGCCGAAAAAGCCAGTGGGAGAGCCACACTTCTTGCAGTCAATGCCAGTCATGGAAGAGCTTCCAGATCTTCCCTCCATGCTTCTCGTGCATAGTAACTAGATATTTGTTCTCGTGTACCCATGTCCTGTTATTCTGATGTTGGATTCTGTTTACTGGATTTGTTACTAGATTGTCCTTTTGGCTGTGGTGTTCTACTGGTACTTTGACCCTGGAACCTGATTCCTGGGTCGTGCGCTTTTCCTGGATTTGTGTTTTCGTCTTTAGTCTGTCCATGTGTCTCCCAGAACAGCTCCTTGTGTTTTGCATTTTGTTTTCTGGTTCATTGTCTTTATTCCGTCTCCGGTATGGTTTTCTGATCTATTAACTCTGCTCCTCTCCTTCCTGTTTGCACCTCCATTGGGTTCATTCTCCATTCCCTGTTTATTATAGGTAGGAGGGTTCTGAAGGGGCGGAAGAAACCTTTTAGATTTTTTGGCATTCCATTGTGCAAGTGTTTTAATTGCACCTGAGAGAGAACAAGGCGGTTCCCCCACTGACCTTTTACCCTTGCATTGTGTGCTTGTGTGCATTTTCATCTACATGCACAGTAACCGAGAAGGGGAAGATATTCTCTGTATAGGAGGCCTGAGAAGTTCAAGTTGGACACCCGACAGATCGAGAAGACACACTGTCATAGGGTATACCCGTGGAGCTTGGTGTGGATCCTGTGGCGACTTTGATCAAGGACGATTTTTGCACACACATGGCAACCGCCCATGCCGCCATATACCATAGAATAGATGCTGTACAGAGTGCCTTACATCCCCTACCAGTGAATGAGGAATTTGCAGGAGCCGCTGTCACTCCCAGTCCTTCAAGACCCGTTGGGGTATCTGTCCTGGCACCAGGACCAGTGCCCCTGGTCTTATGAAAGCAATTTCCGTTGGCCCTACTGTAACACTTCGTTGGGGACTCTAAGGAAGGCATGGTATCAAACAGTGAAGACAGACACAAGTGATCATAGTTCAAGGGTGTTGATTGAACTTCAATGGATTGGTAGAACGCCTATCTAAACCTAAACTAAAGATGGGAGCAAGCTATGACCATCTAATAATAATAACACAGTCCTAGTGGAGTCTGTCAAAATAAAAGGGCCTATACTAATACAACGATTGCCAATCCTTACTTCTAAATACAAAATAGTGTGGGATAACAATGTATGTAAAAGAAAAGTGTTCAAGAAATGATATGTCGGAATAGTTGAGCAGTTGGCTTCCCTTCAGCACGGGGCAAGGCAGCACGTGCAGGCTTTACAAAAACTCTGGTTTCTTGGCCACGAGGAAACAGTTCAACACATAGGCATCAGTGCTTTCCGCCAAAGTCTCTCGCCTAATGACAGCCTCTTATTGCAGAGGGCCTGATGTAACAAACAAAACAAAAAAGTTCCTTTCCTTGGTCAGGGCTTTCACTTTCACAAGTTCAAGACTGGTCTCCCTCCTTTGGGCTCGGACCACGGGTCCCCCTCGCCCGGGCTCAGAACCCCTTTTCTACAATGTTCACAATTTGGTCTCCCTCGTTCGGGCTCGGACCATGCATCCCCCTCGGCCGGACTCAGATCCTCTTTTGATACTAGAATCGAAGACTTTCAAATGTGCAATGGGTTTTGCTTAAACCGTCGCGGGACCACTTCAATTCACTTCACACAATTTATACTTTTTTTTGTTTGTTTGTTTTTTTTTAACAATTTTTGTTAATTTTTAAACACCTCAAACCAACACAAACAAACCCAGCAGTGTATGTCATACAATTTGAAATGTCATATACAGTATCAGAAAAAAATGATACACTGCTTCCTCCTTACCCTCCCCCCCAAGCTTGAGCCTACACCTCACCACAGCACCCTCTGCAGTTGTTTCCCTTGGGGGTACCTCCCCTTCTATATTCCTGGAGGTATCATGTTCACTTGGACAGGACTGGGTGGATCCAGACAGGGAGGCTACTAAATGCCTCCAGGCCATCAGCGTTCCCGCCTCCTTCTCCCCTCCTCTATTGGCTGCTTCATTCTATACTGCCATTTCCCCCTCTGCCCATTTCTGGTGATCTTACCACCAGACCCCTCTGCCCTTGGTCTGTTACATGCTTTCCATCCCATAGTAATTCTGCCCTTGGCAAATATGTACGCCAAGTCCTTAAGTTTGCTCACGTGTTTCCGTGTACGCGGTCTAGGAAACCCCCTACCATGCACGTCCACACAGATTCCATGTCTAGCGTGATCCCCTTCTCAGTTAGTCGGTGGGCTACTTCTCCCCAGAATTTTCGAATTTCCGGGCATGCCGTGAACATATGCATCATCCTTGCGTTCACTTCCCCGCATTTAGGACAAGTTTGTATTCCTGCGTTCTTGAATCGGGCAATCCTCTGTGGGGTCATATACGCTCTGTGGGTTACATATAGCTGGATTTCTTGCAGCCTCGCATTCCTGGGCACCTTTTTATGGTACCCCTGAGCCCTCTCCCACAACCCGTCACTCATGAGTTCCCCTACCTCCTCTTCCCAATCTCACCTTAGCTGGGTCACCTCCTTTCCCACCCTGGACATCAACAGTTCATAAATTCGGGAAACCTTGTGCCCGCCCTCTGTAATCTCATAGATTGTTTCTTTGGCCGTATCGGGTTGATCTTCTAGCACTATTCCTGACCATGTTTCTCTCGCTCGCCGCACCAATCTGGTGTATGTGATATACTGCCCTAGGTGTAGACCCGTGTCCTCTACCAGTGCATTAAATTTCATTATATTCCCATCTTGCCATATATCTCCCATTGTTGCGATACCCACCGGTTCCTAATGCCTACGAATCGTCTTCCTCAGTTGCTCGTCCCCTCCGGTCAATGCCACGAGCGCCACTTGCGGGGAGCACAGGGTCGGGTTCTCCATGGCCTGGCAAGCCTTATGCCACATCTTCCACCCCAGTTCCAGCATCCCCCGGCACCCTTTGAGCTCTGATTTGGGCAGCCATATCCATTCTTACAAAACAAAATTGAGTAGATTCGGGCCTCAACAGTCTGGATTCCGATGTTGACTCCTCCGTTAACCAATTAGCCACATATTGCAGTTGACGGGCCAAATAATAGATCTCAAAGTTGGGCAGTTTTATGCCCCCTCTGTCATACATGTTCTTTAGTTTCCACAGAGCTATCCTATTCCAGTTATTGTGCCAAATAAAGCCTCTGCATATGCTCTGGAGTTTAACAAAGAATCTCTTGGGTATCATGTATGGTATATTCCCAAAGAATTGTAACAGCCTCGGCAATACGACTATCTTCAACAGTGCCGTCCTCCCCACCATAGCCAAAGGAAGCTTAGCCCAGAATCTCATGCTATTCTCAATGTTCGCCACTGCCTTCTCTGTCTTATGTTTATATTCAGCCTCCACCGTATGATAGATGTCAATCCCCACGTATCTGTAGGTTTTGGTATCCCAGGGTATTTGCAATATTGGTAAGTGTTCCCGCGGGGTCCCTTTAAATCTCCCCATGGGGAATATACACGACTTCTTAGGGTTAACTGCAATGCCTGAGAGCAACGCAAACCGCTCCATTACTTCTAGGATATACTGCAAGTTTTCCTCCGGGTACCTCAAGTACAACAGCTTATCATCAGCATACAATGATATTAAGTGTGGCCCTCCTTTCGTGTAGATCCCCACCTCCTCATATTGTTGCCTCAGGTATATCGCTAAGGGTTCCAGTGCTAGAATGTACAGCATCGGGGACCAAGGGCATCCCTGTCTGGTGCCACTGCTGAGTTGCCACCTCTCTGAAATGGTCACTCCCGTCTGGACTCTGGCTAGTGGTGAGCTATACAGTAGTTTTGCCCACCTCGAGTATCCTGGCCCTATTCCATATTCTTTCAAGGCTGCCATCAGCCAAGGCCATTTGACGGAGTCGAAGGCTTCCACCGCATCTAATGAGGCAATTGCAACTTCGTGTGGGTCACCTTCAGTTTGCTCTATGACATGGTGGAGCCTTCTGAGATTGTCAGATATGCTTCTGTGCAGAACATATCCGGTCTGATCAGGGTGTATGAGTCTGCCTATAACATGTTGCAGTCTTTTTGCCAACATAGCAGTGAGTATCTTGCTGTTCTGGTTCAGCAAGGATGCGGTCTGTACGACCCGCAATCCATGCTCGGTTTTTGGGGTTTCAGAAGTGGAATAATGATCGCCTCTCTAAGGGATTCTGTTTCAAATGCTTCATTTAACATTGCCAGTAACGGGGGGAGCACTTCCGTCTTATACGTTTTATAAAACTCACTTGGGAGTCCATCTGTTCCCGGGGCTTTACTAGTGGATAATTGTTCAATCACTGCTTCTATTTCCTCCAATGTGATTGGGCCATCTAGATTCTCTCTTCGGCACTCAATTTAGGTAGGCCAATATCCTCTAATGTGTCCACTATCTCGCACCCCTCACCCCCTTCTACGCCTCCATACTATTGTTTATAGAACTCGAGGAACCCTTTGTTCACGCCCTCTTGGGTATGCAATATTTGTCCATTCTCCCCCTGTATAGCTCTAATCGTTGATTTGAGTGTCTCGTTTTTATATAACCACGCTAGCAGCCTCCCCGGCTTGTCTCCACCGGCGTGTTGCCTCGCTATGTATTTCTTGTAATTTAAGTTACATAATCTCTTCCAGTGCCCTTCACATTCTTGCTGTAGTTGGTTTATGGTTTCGGCCTCTTCCCGGGAGTCATCTCCTCTATTTGTGACTGCCTCTAATTTTGCCTCTGCCCTCTGTAACGCCTGCAGTATGCCTCCTTGCAACCCCGTAGATTTAGCTATAGCTGCACCCCTCACGTGTTGTTTTCAAAGTATTCTACAATTTCCTCCCTGAGGTCCCCTCTGAACACAGAATCCTTCAGTGCTTCTGCTCTCAGCCGCCACGTTGGGATCCTAGCTCTAGGGGGCAAATATTGCCATATCACACAATTTACACTTCACATCAATCTTCTACTTTCGTTTATCTTGTCAGGATACCGTACAGAGACCTTTGACTGAGCACATTCACCGTGCCGGACCTCTCCGACAACGGTATTGTATCTTTGCTTTTAATGTTCAAATATTCACCAGCAATTTACCTTCACTCGCGTCTTTCATCATACACGTTTAACAATGTTTGTTCCAGCGCTCTTTTACAATGTTGTCGCTTGCAACCTTGACTTCAACACAGACTGGTCTGGCATCGGTCTCCCCAACTCACTGGCTGTGTTCTCGTTTCTTTGTTCTTGGAGCCAAGGATGATACCACAGCGTCTGCTGCTCCTCCGCGCCTTGGTCAGTAACACGGGAGGACCCTATGTATCTCCAATACAAAATGCAGGATTCTTCGGCCTGGTTTCCCTGTCTTATGCTTTCTGCGTTGAAGGCTTCTTTAAAGTAACGGCTTCCTGCCAACAAGGTCAAGGGTGTTGTCCCTCTCACAAACCTTGTGTGCCTCGCCGTCTTTCTCCCTTCGTTCAGCTGCCAACTCGAAAATGCTGTACCTTCATATGTGTTGCTTCGATAAGAGTGTGCTCTCGTGCTCCACCTTTTGTGTGTGAGTCTGTTTTCTCCCAGAGCAGGCTGTCTGTGTAAAAGTGTTAGTGCAGGAAAAGGGGGTTTAGGGGTTAGTTTTTAAATATCCCATTGGGTAGGATGTGATAAAGGTGTTACAGGGAAGAGAGGGATACCGCGTCTCACCATCCGGTGTCCCACTCCCTGAGGTCCCCTCATCCGGGTGATCCTCCTGCACTGGTCCACCCCCAGAGTCTCGATCCAAAGGTGATGGCTGTGTTCTGGCCACCTGAGAGTGAGATCCGCAGGGACTAGCGGGTGAGACACCTTCTGGTTTCTCACAAGATCCACCTACATATTGAACATTCGTGAATCAATGTAGACTCTATTTCCTGTGCCGACCAGTTGCAGCCTGGGCTAATCCTTTGTTAGAATTCAATGGTCTGGCTTCCTATGATATCAACGCCCTGTTGAACTATATGAAGTGGGTCATTGATACCCGGCATCAGGCACAGGCAACTTATTTAGAGTTATTGGACTTGTCATAAGAGAAAGACAATTTGTTGACGTACTAGGCTCGCTTTAACTGTTACAAGGGAAAGCCCACTTTCTGAAGTACTTGGCTTGCTTTAACCAGCTTGCAGCTGAAATCACATGGCCTGAAAATAAAAAGGTAGAGGTGCTTTATCAGGGTCGCTCTGATTACCTGAAAGACACCCTTGATGTCGTACCCTTCATTCCAGCAGCATTCCCAGACTTGGTGGACTTGATATTGCAGCTAGATGCACGTTAGATGAGGTGAAAGGTGCACCCCATTCTCCACTCAGGAAAACCTGAAGCCACTCCACCCTAAGGAGGAACCAGTGCCGAGCCCATGCAAATAGGGCTTGTACAGAGACCTCTAACCGTGGAACAATGAGAAGAAAGACTTAAGGACAACCTCTGCCTTCATTGCAGGTCGTCGGGTCATTTTATTTGTACTTGTCCTAAACGACCAGTCAAGAGACAAGGACACTCCCAAGACTCATCTACAGAAAGAGCCTCTCGGACAAGTCTGTTTACACCCGGCCTGAATCAAGCGATGTACACAGGTCTACTAGTGTGCTTTCTTCTTTCTAGTCATACCCCGTTTGGTACCACTGCCCTGGTTGATTCAGGGGTTATGGGGAATTATATTGACATCCATTTCACAAAAGAGAACAGATTGAGTCATCACAAAAAAACACCCAGTAGCCGTCAGAGCGGTGGATAAGATGCCCTTGACCTCAGGCATGATTACGGAACAGACCATGAATGGAAACTACCCAAGGGCATCATGAGTTATGTTTTAACTTGATTGCAGCTCCAAATTTCGGTGTATTTCTTGGATGCCATGGCTGAAAAACATAACCCCCACATAGACTGGGAAGCTTGTACTGTCCTCCTTTTGTCCGAATATTGTAAATCCTCCTGTCTGACTTCCTTGGAAACCCTGGGATCTTCATATGTGTCCCTCTGTCCGGAATTGCTCACCAGTGTTTCAGCCACCCACCTCATTGCCGCCATCTCTCTAGCTGAACCACGCTTAATACCTTAGATCTATAGCGAGTTCAAGGATGTGTTAGATGAGAAACAAGATTAAAAGCTCCTGCCCCATAGGTACTGAGACTGCCCGATTGGTCTAATTCCAGGTTCTACTGTCCTGAAGGGGCGTATATATTCTTTGACCCAAGATGAAGATTGTGTCATGAAAGATTACCTGAAAAGGGCATTACAGAATGGCTTTATCCGACCGTCACATTCACCCACAGCCTCACCCCTCTTCTTCGCATTGAAGAGGGAAGGAGACCTCAGTGCCCTTTCGATTAAAGAGAAGGTAACACCATCACTGTAAAGAAAAAGTATCCCATGCCCTTAATTTCAGTGCTCCTCGACCAATTACTATTCTCATTGATTTATAATAAGTTAGACTTGCGAGGTGCCTTTAACCTTGTATAGATCCGCATGGGGGAGGAATGGAAAACAGCATTTGAAACCAAACGCGGTCTGTTTGAATGCTGGGTTTTGTCTTTTGGGTTATGCCATGCCCGCAATATGTTTCAGTTTTTTTTATGAACAATCTCTTCAGAGTCATGCTCGACCATTATGTAGTGATCTACTTGGATGATATCCTCATTTATTCGGAATTCTCTATCCAACATGTGCAACATGTTCAGGTTGTGCTACAGAGGTGGAATTTCTAGGATTTGTCCACACCCCAAAAGGGTTTCGTATGAGTTTAGCCAAGATGAAGCATTTCTAGATTGGCCTCCACCTACATCTGTCAAGGTGCTCGAGTCATTTTTGTGTTTCTTCCATTTTTACCAGGATTTTATTCATGTTTTTTTCATATTTGCTGCTCCACTAACACGACTTACACGACCATCAGTCCCCTTTCATTGGACTGGAGAAGCTCAGGCAGCTTATGAGGATCTCGAAAAAGGCCTTTACGCCCGCTTTAGTCTTGGAGCATCTCAATCCTAGAGATCCATTTATTGTTGAGGGTGAGGCATCAGCTACTGCGGTAGGGGCAATTTTTTCACAGGGTTGCCCTACAACCCAAAAACATCACCCTTTGCTGATTTATTCTAAATGACGCACAAGGGCTGAACAAAATTACACCATGACAGAATGATTCGGAGCAGCCTTCAAATAAGCGTTCAAGTAATGGCTGCATCATTTAATGGGAACCACTCATTTTATGACGGTGTTATACAGATCACTGCAACTTGCAAGTACTTTCCACAACCAAGTGCACCAATGCTCGACAAGCCAGTTGGCATCTGTTCTTTTTTATGTTCAATTTTATCTTAACATTTCATCTGGGTTCCCACTAAGACAAAGCGGATGCATTCTCTTGAGCAAATGAAGGCAGTTCTGGCAACAATACAGCACGGTTGGGCCACCCTGATAAATAGTATTCTTTCATATGTGCAGTTTATTGGATTGAAGGTCATTGAACCCTGAGCTAACGACTACCCCCTTACTACTTTCAAGCCAGGATGTAATCCAAAGAGTGAGGTCTGGACAGACAAAGGTGGTGCTAAAGATGGCACACGGATGCTCAGTGTTCCGAAATCATCCTGTCTGCTAGCTAGCTACTTTGTGGTTTACCTTGCTTCATACTGGCTGCCTGGAGTTCAGGCTTGGACTCTGCTGACCCTTGACGTGTAACCCAAGAGGCCCCCCCCTTCAGTTGCAGCACCCCAGGACAGAAGGGTTTTACAGAGGCCCTTGGTTTCTGCCACAAGGGTAGTCTTCTGCCATTTCTTTTGCGGCTATTGCTGATCTCAATCGGCATTGTCTTGTCCTCGGAGTGCTATGATAGACCAGCTGTCCAGTCGCATCCTAAAATCCTGGTGTCAAGTGACATGTACACTTTTTCCAAGACCTCTCAATTTACCTCTACAGAGCTCTAGGGACCCAGTAATTTCAGGAGCTCCATAAGGGAGGGATTGAGTAAACGAACCAGTCCCTAGCCCCTTACCTCTGAAGGGTTTAACAAGCATAAAGTCATGGCCCACAGCTGAGGAGGTTGTTGAAAAGTTAATTCGAGGCTTGGCCATGGAGGGCAGCAGAAATAAGTTTTTCCTTTGTTCGAACACAGCGGATCTACTGATAAAGCGATTGAAAGCCGGGCTATTGTGGCTGATGTCTTGGCAAAGTTTGAAAAATAGGTACATCCTCATATATGATGCAGAGCTATTCTGGAAGAATAAATTACCACACCTCAGGGTTTTCTATTGCTTATGTGGTCTCTGTATTACTGGTTGTCTCTCTCTCTCTCTCTCTCTATATATATATATATATATATATATATATATATATATATATATATATATATGATGTATGAATGTACTATGTATTTGGTTTAAAGGATATCCTTCAGAACGATCAGTGTGTGAAGTTTGCTATTCTGTTTGTGCATACATGATTTGATGAATGGGTGGGATGGTAGAACGGATGAAGTAGGTGGATGGAACCGGTAAAGTGGGTGAAACGGATGAAGTGGATAGAACATGTGAAATGGGTAGAACCGTTTAAGTGGATGGGAACGTGTGAAGATGACGTATGTAGATGGATGATGCATGGAGAAAGGATAATGTGAGGTAGAACGACTAAAAGCAGCCGCACATAAAATGGTTGGAGTGCATAAAATGGGTGACATCCCTGGAACGGACTGGAGTGCTTTGAAAGAAGTGGAGTGCATGGAACAGATGCGAGTACACGGAACAGTCGCAAGTGCATGCAACAGACTGGAATGCATGAAAAGGATTGGAATGCATGAAACAGATTGGAGTGCATAGAACGGATTGGAATGCCTAGAATGGCATGACTTACATGGAATGGTTTGAAAGAGCATTAAAACAAACGGCTTTGAGTGCTTGACACGGTCGTAACGCATGGACGGTCTGAGTACATGGAACGGATGGAGTACATGGAACGGATGGAGTACATGGAATGGATGGAGTACATGGAACTATTGGAGTGGGCTCGGCCTCAAGCAGCTAAAGGTAAACCACCATATCCACATCTCCATGCTTACTCTATTCTTTACACCACCACTCAAATAGAACACAGCGATACTATGACATCATTCGGTATAGCTGTTCTCATACCATCACTTGCCTCATACTCCCCATCACCCTAAGTAAACACTGCTGGTTACACACCCTCCAGCCTAAGCGTTTCTCCTCAGACCTAACACAGCCAAATCGGTCTGGATAACAACCTGCCAGAACGAACACATATTCCTGATCTCTCAGCCTCCACACCTACAACTAAGAAGCAGCTATCACACGATTGCCACACCAGCTGCACACATATCCGGTGCTCACACGCACCTTTTGACTCTCTCAATTTCTCTCTACTGACCTGAACTACGGTTCCTGAGGGCGTTCAACCTACCAGCGCCTTGAGACCATACCAATGGTACATAAGGCGCTATATAAATGCAAAGTAACACAACATATGGACCAGCCACGAAGCAGACAGAAGAAACCGGTATCTTACCGCCCTGAAAGGTTATATACGTTTGTACACGTAGACTGTCCCTACTGGACGAGATAAGGTGACCCACCAGGCAACTTCAACAAGAACTCCTAGAACTGAATGCCACGTTGCTCGATGGTTTACCTTATGTTCAACGGCGCCTCTACTGTACAATAGACTCAGGGTGTACGCACATGTTAGAATGATGCCACGATAGCAAAACCGCTACATATCCAGGTCAACACACGACTTTAGAACTGTTAGGGAGATGGTGTTGGTGGCCCAACATATGAGGCATGATGTTGTAGATTATATGTCGATGTGCGATATGTGCTCAGTGCAAACCTGCACAAGGGAAACCATTAGTATTGTTACAGCTAATGCCAATAATACACAAACCTTGGTTTCAAATAACTATGGATTTTGTTGTGGATACACCCCCCATTTCAGGATAAAAAACCGTCTGGGTGGTAGTGGATGTATTCACAAAAATGGCACATTTCATTTCATGCAGGGGGTGCCATCAGTGTCTGTTTTGGCCAATCTGTTCTTTGACCAGGTGTTCCGTTTGTTTGAATTCCCCTTGATTATTATATCAGACCATGGGTTGCAATTCACTTCAAGGTTCTGGCATGCTTTCACCGCGGTTTGTGGTATAGACACAAGATATTCATCATCCTACTACCCTCCGATGGATTGCCAATCTGAGAGAACCAATGCCACTTTGGAACAATACCTATGGTGTATGTGTCTCCAGTACCAAACCTCAAGGAAAGATATTCTAGAAGGGGTGGAATTCACGTATAGTAATTCTCTATGTTCCTCCTGTATGTCAACATCCCCAGTCGTTGCCAATTGGCACATCATTGCCTAGCACAGTACCTGCAGCTGACGCCACCGTAAAACATCACACACAGGTGTGTGAGAAGGCGCTGGTGCATCTTCATGCAGCGCAAGAAATGACTACGAAGTTTGCTGATCGCGAAAGAACTGCAAACCCGCCATATCAAAGCAGTAGTAAGGTTTGGCTGGCTACTAGATCTACGCCTTCCTGGTTTCCTCAAATTACTGCCTAAAGTCATCTGCCCTTATACGATTAAGTCTGTGATTAACCCTGTTTCTGTGTTAGTTACCCCTGACCTGGAAAATCCATCCGGTCTTTCACTTTAGCCTCCTTAAACCATGTGCACCCCATGCCTGTCAAACCCAGCCCTGTGTCCATTCAGGAGGAACAGGAATACAGTCTGTGACATTCTAGACACATGAGTCGGTTGCAGAGTATGTTATTATCTGGTCAACTGGAAGCAATACGATCCGGAACACCGCTTTTGGGAACCTGGCGGCAACATACACGCTCCACGTTTACTGCAGATGTTTCATGCCTCACACTCTCTTGCTCATTTGAACCACATACTTTGAGGGGAGAATTTGTCAGGGATTGCCTGCCGAAGCCCAGCGCTTTACACCGCAAGCTGGCAGTTTCCATGGAGACTGGTCCGACACGGATGTCAGGGACTACGTTACCCGAGAACAAAGACACACAGGACGTTGCAGACTGCGCTGTGATGACGTCACACATAGAATGCAGCATACAGCGCTATGATGACATCCCACACTGGAAAAGCCAGCGGAAGAGCTGCAGTGCTTCCAGTTACTGCCAGCTATGAAAAAGCTTCCAGATCTTCCCTCTGTGCTTCTCAAACACTGTGAGTAGCTAGTTTTGTGTTCTCTTGTACCTGTGTCCTGTTGTTCTGATCTTGGATTCGGTTTACTGGATTTGGTACTGAATTCTCCTTTTGGCTGTGTTTTCCTACTGCTACTGTGACCCCAGGATTTGTCTACTGAAACTGTTTCTGGATTCTCCTTTTGGCTGTGTTATCCTACTGGTACTTTGACTCTGGAATTAACAGGATTTTCTGGTTGACCTAGATTCCTAGCTCCTGCACTTTTCCTGTAAAATGCGGAAATGTTTAATGCTGCAAAAAGCAATGAACATTTGTGAAATGTTATCCTTAATGATAGACCAGTTGTTCTATTCTGCACTTGTCTAGATGAAGTGTGTGTGTGTGTGTGTGTGTGTGTGTGTGTGTGTATTGGTGTCTTAGATTTATATCTCTGTGTTCTGTTGGGGATCAGGTGTGTTGTAATCTGTTATTCATGTTTCTCATTAAGTCACTTTCCTATATGATTCCCCTAATGTTTTATTTTAAATTCGTTTTGATAAATTGTTCACATTCTCAGTAAGTTATGTGCAAAACTGTCAGTTAATAATTGTTTAACTGACAAGGATTTAGTCAGATAGGAAGAACCACCAATAAGGACAGCCCAGCTTGCTGACTGCTATAGACTTCAGAAGCACCACAAGTGACAAGCACAGCAGTGCTGCACATACATACCACAACCTATAGAAGTTATAAATGGAACTGGCAGTTTCCTGCCACCTATCTGTCTTTCAAACTGGCAAAACAAGATGTCCATTCTGTAAATAGCTACTCTTTATCCTTATATTCTAGCCTTACAACACAGCTGAACCTTCATGCTTCCATACTTAGAGGATGAGCTTTCAGAATTGCAATCTCTCTGAGGATGTTATTGGTTTGTTGCCACCTGCTCAGCAGTGGCTTTCCAAGCCATTTATGCTTGTCATTGGTGCACATTTTGAGCTGGTTCTGGAAAGGGGACATTGGGCCTCATTACAAGTTTGGTGGTATATCGTCAGTAAATCTGCTAATATACCACCAAATGGATTTACTGTTAACCCCACTTGGTCTGGTCGAGTTACCGTGGGATTACTGGTGGTGGTAGGATGTGTTAACCCCCATTTATCAGAGTACATAGGAATCCATGTGGATTTCCGCAGAATTACATTAGTCATCAGAATCTGCAGGCAGTAATTCCAGTGGTTTGGCTGTTTTTGGGTGGTAAGGCGGAGTAATTACCTCCAGTAGTCTCCTGGCAGTTTTTCCTCCACCTTTCCAAACCTATAGTTCAGTGATACGGTAATGCGGAAGTAATGCAGTGGTAATGCCACACCGCCAAACTCATAATGAGGCCCACTGAACCATTGTTATGCCGCTTTAGCACAGTGCTATAGTGCTTTTTATCTTTTCTCAAAGTAGGCATTGTAGTTGGTACTGCGGATGACTACCTTGCATCTCTATATTTAAAATGACTCCAGAGGGGAGGTGTCATATGTCTCTATTCTTCCAGCAATGAAGGTTTTGAAAAGGACTAGTCAGTGATAGTCTGCTAAAGCTCTAAGCGATGGAGTTGTGGGACCTTAATTTAGTCTTGACCTTCTAAATGTTGGCTCTGTTTGAGTACTTGCATTCAAGCATGGAGTCAAGGTTGCTCATTCTTAAAGTGTTTTATTTTTAGCAGTGTTCACTTCTGCTTGGAGTGTCTCCAAACTTCAGGTCCTTTTTGTTAGTCCACTTTTGCTGTTTCTTTCCAAAGAAGTTGTTACATTAATGGTCAGACCCTCTTTTTTTTCTCCACAAGGCGTTCTCTGAATTCCATATTTAGCAGAACATGTGCCTCCAGATGTTTTTCGTCACACACAGGATCCAAGCTGGAGCAATGGTTTAATAGGCTGAAACCAGGAAGTTCTTATTGTTCTAGATAGCCATAAGTAAGGTAATGCATATTGGGATTAGCTCTTGGTGCAATTTCCAGGCTCTTGCAAAGAGGGATAAACCTCTAGCAAGCAATCTCAAAAAGAATTGTGACTTGCTATAAGCTAGTGCACTAGAATTTTACTGAGATCCTTATGGGCCATTCAATGAGGGGCCAGGCAGCTACCTGTGCTTTCTAAAGAGTGGCTCCTTTGCTGGACTTTTCTTAGACGGCAAAGTGTGTCTTTCTTCGCATGTTCACAAAATACTTAAAACATGACCCTCTGGCTGGTGAAGATGCTTTAGTGGGGCGCTCTGTTCTGCAAAGCTTTCAGGTGCTGATGGATTTCCTTTATTCTTCGCTCCATATGTTAATTCTGGCTTTATTAGTTATTCAAAGATGAGGAATCTGTTGGATCAATGTATCCATTAGAAGAAATAGTTATTTAATGAAAATGTTTTTTTCTCTGATGGATGCAGGAATCCCCCATACATTCCCAACTGATCCAACCTCAGTCTACCCATCTAAAGAATTGCTCATAAATGGGCTGGAACTGAGATCAGAGGGCCGTCACGGCTCCACATATATGCAGAGGATCTCCCTTTCGGCTCTGAGGTTCTACTGATACTGTGATGGAGGGGGCACAAAGCTGCATGGTGCCACCGAGTGGCTAGAAGAAACACTTTCTGTACGGGTTTATTTGCTTCCGGTGCAGGGGTTTGCTAAGCTCTGTTGTAGCAAGCGACCAATCCACGGCCGCCTGATTCGTGCTCCAAGAATTTGGTCTCATGTTGATAGCACTACACCACTACATGCTCTTTTGTTGACCTTTCATGGACTGGAATTAGGAGAGCTTGCTGCTGAGTTGATTACTCATGTGCTGGGTAAACGTGCTTAAGAGAGCAAGACTGCATAGATAAGATGAACACAGTGCTCAGAAAGGTATATTCCAGTATGCCCAATAAGGTAACCCACATGTTGCATGAATAAAGACCCTGTCTTCTTGACCACTGTCAAAGCTTATCATAAGTTATTGGTATATCAGTGACCCATAATTGATTAATTCCGTCAAAGTCTAGGCAGCATACCCTCTGTCAGTCAGTACCTTACCCAAATTCAGGTCTTGGGGCATGCAGACCGCATCTGTCTAAACAGAAATGTTACTTACCATTCAGACCCCACAACCTGAACTTTTGTCTTCACCTGGTCAGCTATGCTGTGAACAAAACCAGCACCAATTAAGCTGGTCCAAGAATCTGGAGGAGGGACATTTAAAACAACTCTACCCTCGAAACCTTCACTAAGAACAGTAGTGAAGGGAGAAAATCACCAGTAGTTGATAATCTGTAAAAATGTCCCATTGCTGCATCATGACCAGACAATCATTTAGTCTACATAGGTCTTTTAAAACTCCCAAGAAGTACAGAAATGTAAATGCAGACAGGCTTGGTGCTTAAAGTAAACTATGAGTGACGATTATCAAAGTTAGCGTGAACAGCAGTATAATTTATCTATAAAGCATTTTAGGGTTTTAGCCAAAAGATTCTTCAGACACTCTGGGACTCATGTTCATTTGTCACATTATTTGAACGAAAGGCGTAAAAGTCTTGAGCAAGGGTGTGCTGCATTCCATTCACGCCACGACACATATTCAATCATTTGTATGGCGGAGAGGAAGGTCGGAACGCAATTTGCCTTTCTGCTGCCTTCCTTCCACTGTGCCAAACAAATGCTATGGTATGTGCTCCGGCATGGATTTTCATGCCAGCGCAAATGCTGGAGATCCCTATGGGGTTAGTAAGGAACTCATGGTGGCAACAGTAAGGACAGGCACAAGTGGTCACAGTTCAAGGGTGTTTATTAAACTGTATATGCAGGTTGGAAAAATGCTTAATCTAAACCTAAATCTAAGATGGGGGTGCAAGCTACGACCATCAAATTATAATAAGGCAGTCCTAGTGGTGTCTTGTTAAATAAAAGGGCTCATACTAAAAAAGAACTACTGCCAATCGTTACAACTAAATACAAAAATAGTGTGGGATAAGATTCAGAAGAAAGAAAGAAGTGTTCACAAATGATAAATCACGGTGTGGTATCCGGGGTCTCGCTTCCCCACGTTTTGAGCACAGGACACGGCGGGACTCCTGAGCACAGCACACTCTCGAGCTTTCCCAGCACGAGACGACAGTGCTGTGGTTAAGTCTCTTTTCTACATAAAGTCTCTTGCCTCCGAGCACCTGATGTGTTCAAAATAACAAACAAAACGTTCCTTTCTAAATGTACGTTGGGTGATGACTTTTCACCCGTGGTCCCCCTCTTCTGGGCTCTTACCCCTCTTGAATATCAGCCTCCCTATTTCAGGTTCACTGCAGTGTTTTCTCAAAACAATTTCACCTGTGGCATTCACATGTCTTAATGTCTTTCTAAACAGTTCACTGAGGACAACCCTCTGTCGGGTTCACTCTTGTCATCACAATGTTCATTGGGGAATCAGACTTTGCACTATTTTATCGGCATCCCTCCACCGGGTTCACTTTTGCAAACCACAGTTTTCTCTTTTCTCACTATGCAGGATTCATCTCTCTTAGCTTTCCAATTGTGTTGAGGTCAAAGACATTCGACTGTACAGGGTGTTTTGCCGAACCCCTGTATGACGGCTTTGACCTTTTCCTTGTGGCTCTCCTACCGGTAGTTTCAACAAACGTTGGATCAACCAGTGTCTCTCGAATGAGCACCCACGTGGTGCTGGACCCCTCTGCAGCTGGCTTTCCCTTAATGTTAACAGTTCTTTGAACTTCCCTTAATTTGCCATTTGCGACTCTCGTTCAACACAGTTCGGTTTCTTATCGGTTCTCCCCTCGACTGTGATGAACCGCTTCGCTTTTCTTGTCTCTTGAATCAAGGACGGTACTACGGTAGCAAATGTCTCTCCCTGTTCTGATTATCAGTGTAGGTGTGCTCCATGTACTTTTGACATCTGCTGCAACACGTGCTGGCTATTGTTTGCGGTCTTATGATTCCTTCCACAGAGGTTTCACGTGTCTGAGTCAGAAAGGGCAAGGCTGCTTCTCTCCTTGTCAACCCTTCTGTTCTCGCCGCTTTTCTCCTCCTCTTGAACTGCCGCCCTGGGATAGCTGTCTCGTCGTGTGGTCGTCCTTGCTCGTAGTGTGCTCTCAGGCTCCACCATTTATCCCTGTGGGGAAGGGAAAGGGCTGTCTGGTGTGTGTGGTTCTAGTCAGTTGCCTAACTGTGCCTGACCCTTGTGTTGGGACATGTCTGGTAAACAGCTCTAGTGTTAGTGTGTTGCCTTTCGTGGTGTAAGTAAGTGTTTGTGTCGGAAAGGGGGAGGTAGAGTGTCTGAGTATCCTACGTGGTAGGCTGGGGAAAAGGTGTTATAAGAAGGGGGATACTGCATCTCATCCATCAGCGTCCCACTTCCACTCCCTGAGGACTCCTAATCCAGGTGATCCTCCCTCACTGGTCCACCCCCAGGAACTGGATCAAATAGCGATGGCCGTGTCGTGGCCACCTGGATGACAGATCCCCGGGGACTAGTCAGGGAGACACCTTCAGGTTTATCACAGGTCCGCCCGCTAGGGATTCGTTGTACACACCACCATGCCAGGCAACGTTTACTCACCTTGCACAGTGCTGTACATGTGATGCAAATCTGGCATGGGGAGCTGCCTAAGAGTATGGCAGCATGTAACTGCTCCCGCTGCCAAATTATTCAGTTGATCAAAATAACTCCTATGTACCTATATACTACTGAAATGGTGGTCTGCCTAGCCCTTTAAGACGAGGTAGCAATACCCTGGAGATGAATGAGGATGCAGAGTTACTCAGACATCAATAATCGGAATGACTCAGGTAGTTGGAAAAAAGGTTAACTGTTTTAATATCAGTTATCTAAAACCGGGTACAACGGACATCAACAGACGTCTCAGTGCATGGTTTCTCAATTTGCTTCAGAAAAAACATCTTCTTTATAGTAAAAACTCATCATTGATGGCGTCAACCTACGTATTTACTAATGTCATCCTATGTGGCAAACTACAAAAATCTATTGAACAAAGTGATAGGACTGGAGGGAACATCTAAGTATACGTTCCATACTAGTCTTAGAAAGTAATAGGCTCCTTAACATCAGGTGGGGCATCTAAGCCCTCCCCAAAAACAGGTCACTATGAACATCACTAAATACACGACGTCCGATTGGTTACACAAAGTATAGGACCCTTAATCACGCGGCCCCCTATAATTGGTTGGCACTCTCACATCCATCACTATTTTTCCAGGTGCTGGTGAGCTGGTCATAACCATAGCTTCCCACCAATTAGCATATCATATATCATCACCTCAGTGGTCTGCTGTCAATTAAGGCTTTGAACTTGTCCTTGGGAGTATTCTTTGCTTCTGGAGAATTTAGGGGATTTAAGGCACGCTCTGCCTTCATGCATAGGTGTGGTCGTCATGTTTGACCAACTTCATCCTTCCACATGACTGAAGACCACAGAATTGAGCTCTAGTGTATTTAAAATACTATTTTTTAATAGACCTCTGACCTCTTCCTTGTTTTTGTCCATGCCTTCTGAACAGGAGTTTCGTTCTTTCACACGATTTGTATCCAATGTCTGTTCATCCCAGTCTGATAGGCCCTGGCTTCTTCGGGCTCATCCAGCCTCGCCTTTCTGTGTTTCACTCCTATTAATTCAATTTCCATTATAACTGCAACACACTGGAATGGCCCTTTCTTGTCCAGCACTGCTATAATATGTAGTGGAAACATCCATTCTTTATGCACTCCTATATATGTGTACATTGGCGCATGTCACAGATCTATTCACCATAAAGCTAGCCTCAAGAATACTGTCTGCTTGCGTTTTATTGCATATCTACACATATAAAATGACTTGATATCTTCATTGTTTCTGTAGCATAAGTTTCTTCATCTTGAGACCAAGATGTCACTTATCTTTAATACTTTATTGATGCCCTATAGAATATCTACATTCTCTTGTCTCTGCATCTGTTCTATATACGTCAGTCTTACTTCATGTGTGACGTCACCATTCTTGCATTCCGTTCATTGGTCCTGCTTCTTCAGGAATTTTATTCAAATGGCCATAATACTGTCATGTATGCAGGTATGGCTTTCTCAATGGGAACCTTGCTTCCAGGATTCAACTTGGTATCTGTAGTTTAAATGGTATTGTACGTGTCTCACACTCTGGTTCGCAACATATAGGCAATATGGGCGAGGTGGGGGTTCTTAGCTCCTTCTCTAAACTACCGCCGCACCAACTCAGTTGGGAAAAACGTAATCAAAACACTATCCATTCTGCTCTAAAGCAACCTCTGCAATTTTAGCAGCAAAATAACCCAGATGATTCCTACTCTTGGAATTCTTTCCTCAACTGTGCCTCGCGTTGGAACGTCTCTGTTTCAGTATACAACGTAACTTTCTCCGCTCTTTTGCCTTGTACACGAGACACTATAAAATGACTTCACTATAAAATCTCCCTGTAGTCTTTCTGTTCCTCCATATGCTTTGCTCAGTCTATATTCCTATGTATTTTTGCACTCATGGGGCATGCTGAACTAACATTTCTTTTAAAATGTCAGTTCTATTCTTACCAGAAAATTATTTTTGCATTAAGGCTTTTGATGCCAAAAGCCTATTTTTCGAATGCCCAAAATGCAACCGTTTTGCAAAATAAATTTTCTGTGCTGGTACAATTTAGGATTGCGCTTGCTTAATATACACCTAGTGCACACAAACACGTGCAGGTGGGTGTGGGGGCAGAGAAGGACGAAAAACATGCAATTTGGTAATGCCAAATCGGTGACCCTGAGCGTGGCCATGGACACAGACACTTCAAAACAGGGAAACGCCCAGCTGTGAAGTTAAGCCTAAGGACAATTTGCCTGTTCACAAAAAAAGAAGCCATATATTGGTCTCTTTTTTTCTGGATGCTAAATGTCACTGTTCTAAGCAGGGACAGCTCTGTTACTTCATAAGAGCAACTTGTTTCAAACTCGTCAAATGGTGTTGATTGTTATAATTTTTCTTTTTAAAATAAAGATTGACTGTCTGTAGTTGATCCATGTACTTTTTCATGTGTTTCATGTATTTTTCATGGAAAATTTTGCTTATGTTTCCAGCAGTGGACCAATCGAGCCTGTGCACAAATTGAATTCTTCCATTTCAATGTGCATTCTGCAATGTGCACATTTTTACTCACTAGCCTTACATCTTCTCTAATGTTTCCTGGTTTTGATCTCTTTAGCCCTTGCTAACTTGCTGCACACTGAGGACTTTGGGTGAGTTGCACCCTATAAAAGTTGCATAACAATAACTAGGTGAAAAAAATGTTATGTGAAAAATGTGCAAGAGGTGCAAATTGTCTCTTGGCACAGTTAGTGCATTTTCATTAGACCATTAAGCAATTGCTCCCTTGCCTGTCAAAGAAACTAGATCTTCAATGTATGGCTTAAAATGTGTGTACCTTGAGTGCAGCTAATATTTCACACAAGGGTAAAATATATCATGTTCATTGTGCTTTTTTATATCATATCCATTGAAATAACATTTTGGTTCACTTTTTATTGTAGCTGACAATAGATTCTCGGACAGAGATGACTAGGAAAGCTATTGGAGCAATCAGACAGATCACTGAAAGAATGAGAAAAAAGGGCATTGATGACAGTGCACAAGATCCAGGAAATTCCCTAGTCACTTACGAGGAGGCATCGAACCATTTAAAACAATCTCTTGCTCATCTTGAAACCCTCAGTCATGACCTCATCACAACCCTGAAGAGTTCTGACCAGGTAATGAGCCTTTTCTCTTTCTCAAACAGACATATTTTCCCTGGCAGCTGCCTCTTACAACTAGCCCCTGCTACCCTGGTGACAGTAGTGTCTTGTTTGTTGACTCCCTGAACTTAAGATGTAGTGATCTACGCTCTTTCAAAAAGTGTGACTTGTTTGTGAAGCTTTATTATTGCCACAGTAGTCTACTTACAATGGCATCACGTAAGGTAAGTCCAGTCTTACTTCATGGATACGCCATACATAAAGAATTCGCTGGTCCAATGTCAACCTTTATTTTAAATGAGAATGTTTTATTGTTCCTGTTCCATTGAAGACTGTGCACTGGCAGAGTGCAGTATTGGCTGGCGGGCATAAGTGTATTGTCCCAATATTTGAATGTTTCTCTTAGTTTTAAAGAGAGCATTCTACCCTTGAATGCTCTTATTAAGCAATAACACCTGATCCGGGGAGTGGGGGCGCAGATCGGGTGGTAACAGCGTGGGGCCCAAGTTAACTATGGACCCTGGGGTCGTTACCACCCGATCTGGGCCCCTGGATCGGGCGTTTTTGCTATTAGCACCCCGGTTTCCAATCCAGAAACCTGGGGTGCTGACAGCAATGCTTTTGTATGAATGAATGGGATGCGCTCGCTGCATCCTGTTAATTCATACAAAAACGTACCTACGATGGCCGCCGTGGATCTAGAAGACAGGGCTCGATGCAGAGCCGATGGGATTAATCCTCTTCTAGCTACATGTCGCACACAAAGCATTAATTATAGGATTGGCATATGTCCCCACAACTGATAAAACAACATTCTTAATGTTCTGGCAGAATCAGTGCATATACCGATAGTGATAAATGGGGATTGGAACCTAGCGACAGACTCATTCTGAGACAGTACTGATAAACCCAACTTAAGCCACAACAGAGAATGAGGTATTCTGGAAGATATTCTCCAAGGCAATTGTCTAATAGAACCTTGAAGAATATTACACCTGATGACTGAGGACTTTGCATTTACGTCAGGTCTATTTGGCACCGGCTACATTTAAACCTGTGATAAAACAGCTGCAAGTAATCAGAGTATCGGACCACTACACTCGCTCTGTCCAGCTAGATTTAGCGATAAATAAACCTCTACATTAGAAATGGAGAATGAACATAAGTCTTTTTATTGAGACTGCCAACAAAAGGACCCTCTGGGAAAGATTATGGAGGAGTATCTGGAAATGGACATAGGCACAGTTACACATGCAGATGCAGTGTCGGCTTCCTGCAAGGCACACATTAGGGGTATTCTGAGTATACAAGCGTCAGCAAATAAAAGGACAAAAGGTTTCAAACAAATCAAATTTGAGAAGGAGCTCAAAATACTCACACAAGAATATATCAGAGAGCTGGCACACAATCTACTTAGGAAAATGACTAAAGCCAAATATTACTCATTTATCATACACCCAAAACAGCGGAATTCGCTAGGTTCTGTCTCTAATGAAGATACTATGAGCAAGGAGAAAAAGCCGGCAGATGACCAGTAAAACAACTGCGTCAAAGGGAATACTCATCAGGCATCCCGTTTCTTAAAAATCATGAAAAGTTGATTACTAATCCAGATCATATCAACAAAGAATTAAAAAGATTCTATCAAGCTTCCTACATTTCCGATTGAACCCCATACATCAAGAGGGAACATGCAATCCTTACCCCCTCGCAACAGAGAGAGAAATATGAACAACCATTAAATCATTACCCACAGGCAAAACACTGGTCTGCATGGGTTGCTTGGCAATTATTTTGAAATCTGTAGTATACAGATCATCCCTATTTTGAAACAATTGTTTCAAGAAACAATATCAAGGCAACAGATTACAGCAGAACTCAATGAAGCGTTTATATAAATGATTTCCAAACTGAGTAGTGACCAGACACAGTGTGAGATTTATACTCATATATCCCCTAAACAAAGATATAGATTTTTTAGCTAAAATACTTGCATTAAGATCTAACGATAATATCCCATACTTGACACACGCATCACAATCAGGAATTATTCCATAACAACTGACAAAAGATAACATGAGTACTGTTAGATATTTAATGGCAAGAGAGGCACTCTAGTGGACCCAGATTTTGCCCTTTCACCAGACGCTGAGAAGGCGTTCGGTAGTCGAATTGCCATATTTTTATGGTGTCATGAATAGGTACGGATTAGGACAGAACTTTATCTCCAAGGTAGCCCTCACTCACCAAAAGCCAAAATAACTACCCATAAACTCATTTGGGATCCCTTTGACATTTCCTGCAGACCACATGCCGTTGTCCCCACTCCTGTTCATTTTAGCCTTAGAACCACTAGTGATAGCAATTGGAGAACATCAGGGAATAGATGGAATTCAAACCGAAGGAGGAAATATCAATCTACTCCTATATACTCATGATATAATGCGCACCCTAAGTAAACCCAAAGCCTCTTTGTTAAATACTGTTAATTTAATCATAGAATTCTTCTCTGGCTACAAAATAAACTGGGAGAAATGTGAGGCATAGAGAAGACTTGTATTACTTTGGCTTTCAATGGACCCCCAAGACATAGTAGATGGAAATTATTCCCATGTATGGAGCAGCTTTACATTGGATTTATGCAAATGGTCCTCACTAAATCTCTTCCTTTGGTGCAGCGCATTTGAACAATGGCGATAATGCCCAATTTCATACACATTTTCAATGTCCTCCCCATTACACCTAAAAGATCTAGATGGTCAACCTTTGACAAGGACATCAGCTCCTTCATGTGGGAAAGAACCAAACCATGAATAAACATGGAGAAAAAAGCAAGCAACTACACGGTCTGGTGGACTATTTCTTCCTTAAATGAATTTCATTTTCCTAGTATCCCAAGTACAACAAATATTTAAATTACAGGTATCGATTCCAGACCCACTCAACTAGGCGTAGATTTAAAAAAAACAGCTACCGGAGAGCTATGCAGTCATATCAGAACATTTAACATAACATTCTCTAAGATAATACGTCCCATTTTAAAGACCAATACACTGGCTTGGGAGAGAATTCACAAAGTAGCCATCATACATGTCTTTATATATGAAGAGTACCCATTATTGTTCAACTACTCTTTTAAGAAAGATGCAAAAACTTTTTTACTGGAAAACATGGACAGATTGCAGCATTAACATATTACAAGATGTACTTGACTCACAGGATCACATACTAGCTTTTCAAGATTTAATAACATGTTTTCTCTATCACCTTCAGAATATTGGACATTCCTCCAATTATGTCACTTTCCTTCTCTGTCTATGATTCTTCAGAACAAACCTGTCTTCCCTTTTCATGACTCTACTCACAGAAACCAGATTCCAAATTAAGCAGGGAAAATCTTCGAATGAAATGAGAAGCAAGGCTTCAACTTCAACTCACAGACGCACAATGGGTGTCCACAGCTTCCTTCCACAACTTATATATTAGAGAAGCCAGACTGAAAATGTAAAATCCTTCTTGACTGGTATTGGACCCCGTGAAAATTAAAGCTATGTAGTATAGGGCAGACCACCAACAACCAGACAGGAAAAAACAATCCTCTGAGGAAAAAAGCTTGGTACAGCTCTTGCAGGATAACGTTTTATTTCTCATATAGAAAGAAAATAAACGTGCCAATAGGGGCATTCACTCCTGACTGCCACGGGGCGCACTGGTTAGTTCAAAGCAAACAACGCATTATAACGGGCAATGCCATCACCTGTCCTATTCGGACTCTTGCTCCCTCTTTCTTCCCCTCTTTCTGGATATCTTCTATGGGCTCTGCCTTTTCTACTTCATCTGAAGCCAGAAACCTTGGAGTCATCTTAGACGCCTCTTTCCTTCCTCCCTCACATTGAGGACCTTGCCAAGAGGTCCCACTTTCAACTCCACCTCTTCAAAGGAATTCTTCCTTTCCTCACTTTCCCCCCGAAGCTCAATGTCTCTAGAGCTCTGGTTCTCTCCAGGCTAGACTACTGCAATAGCCTTTTCCTTAATCTATCCTCTTCTTCTTTACCACCCCTCCAGCTAATCCAGAATAGGGCTGCAAGACTTATCCTTGCCCTCAAGCCCAGGGACCGCATCTCTCAGCCCTAAAAGCTCTCCACTGGCTCTCGGGTGCTGCAAGGATCAAATTCAAATCCCTCTGCATCATCCATAAGGCTGTCTGGGACCGGGCACCACAATATTTGCAGCTTGCTCTCACTAAATACTCTCCCTCTAGATCTTTATGTTCCTCTAGCACCAACTCGCTGTGTCTCGAGCCTCTTTCCTCAGCAGACTCCCTCCTACGGAACAGCCTCCTCTTTCATCTTCGTCTTGAGCTGGATCTCCTCAAATTCCAGAAGATCGTCAAGAATTTCTTTTTCACTTCCTCCTTTCCTTCCTCCCTCCTCTGCTAAACCCCACAGTTGCTGAGATTGATGACCAGGGCCCTTATGTGTCCTCTTGGGCCCTGTCCTCCCACACCCAATTGCCTTCAGCCTCCGTCCGCTCCCAGCACTTGCCCTGGCACCCACTGGCCTGTAGCAACACAGGCCAGCACTTATTTATTGGCAGCTGACCACTCACTTAGGCACTTATAGCTGCTCACTCCCTAGCACTTCCCTCTTGGTACAGCTAGCACTTACCCCCTCCCCCCCACTCATCCCTTCTCTCTCTCTCTCTCTCTCTGCACTTGCATGTTGTGAATGCTCACAAGGCCTAGTAGATCCACCTCTATCTTTCACTGTCATCTTTGATTTTCATCCCCATGTACCTTCCCTGTTAACATGTGGGTGCTTTGAAACACAATTTACATGATGTATAAGTGCCTTACAAATGAACAATAAATAAATAAAATGGATAAATACAGTATATGGTGCTGATTCCCCAGCTTCTTTGGCTATCCCCTATATACATACCATCCATTCCAAATGGGGTCTCAGTTGATTGGCCACAGCTACTCTATGCCAAGTCCCTTCCACGTGGTCCTTGGTTTTGCCACCTTAAATCCTGTGAACATGATCGGCTGGCTATTCGAGAATGGTTTCCCTCCCTCCGGACAATTTGCGTGATGTGCACCTGGTAGCTGGACATAAGCTCAATGGATACTCTCACGGTCAAATTGACCCTCTTAGATGCAAGTCACTTCTTCTGATCCCAGACACACAGGCACCCTTGCCATGCCTCCCCAGCACAAAACTAAATGTGTTAGCATCGCCCCATGCACCTTGTAGTACAGAAGTACAAATCGCAGGACATCCTGCTCGTTGCTCCCCCTTGGCAGCTTCTTTCGCCAGGACCACACTAATCGGCCAACTTGAGAGGGATTTAGGTATTCTGCTTGTGGGCATCTGGCAGTTCAAATAAAGTGACCATTATACTGCGGGGCGCTAGTGCCCTAAATCTGTGGTGGGATGATTTGGCAGCTCAAGGCCTCTGCCCTGGCTCCCAGGAGATCGTCATTCAGGGATGGGTGCAGCCCTACCCTTGCTGGGCTATTCACATTCCATTCTGATTTCGCAAGCCCCCAACATTAGACTATGGCTGGTTTATCTCTCCAGCCTCAAGGCCCTTTCATCTAACATCTGGGCTGCACCCGGCGATAGGAAAATGCTGTGTAACTGAGTGCCAGAATGCGCTGCTACCTTTACTGTGGCCTTTGCCACCCTAGGTCTTGATTCTGATATGGTGGTACTTTCGTGCTTTATGCCACGTGACGGAGATAGCTATTACATTGATCATTCGAATCCCCTTATTACTCTGTTATACAAACCCACTGATCCACCCCCAACCCTTGGGCCTTCTTGGGGCACCTAATCCACTACACCTGTGCCCTGCAGACTACCCTTATGTCACCTATTGCTGGCCACCAACTCCTCTACAGCCTTGCATCTTTGTTTCTTCCCGTTTTTAATCATTTTTCCTCAACTTGAATCGTTTAAGGGGAAAGGGGACTTGAACGTGCATCCCAACAATGGTTTGTCTGGTAATGATTGCTGTTGGGAAGGTTGGAAAGAAGGGGGATGAGTCATACATATTTTGTGAAATTGCTCTGGATTAGATAATGTTTGGTCAGCAGTCTCGGATACAGTTTATAATTGCACAGAATTGCTTTTGTGAAAAACTTCCTCCTAATATTACTTTATGATTTCTCAGCAGAAGATGACTTGGAAATTCAAACCACCAGATGGCTAGTTGAAGCAGTAATGCGAAAATGTGTATTCTAAGGCTGTGGAAGCGGAAATATCCCCCCCCCCATACAACCTGGTCAAACAATATGGCAACTCTTGCAGGCTATGAAAAGTGAAGCTATGTAGTCGATTACATCTATCTATATAAATAAAAATGTAAATGTTCGTTTGTTCAAAATCTCAAATCTACGAAAGTTCTTCACCGATTGTTTTGAAATTTTGACACAACGTTGCTATACATAGATGTTAGGTAAAAACACACTTTTTCTGAAAAACAGTGCCATCTGTTGGACGTAAAAGCCACACATGCTAGAATAGCTCAAATACGTGCCGAGGAAGCAGCAGAGCGACGTGCAGCCAGACTTCAGGATGCATGGTTGCGAACACGGCGATCGCGTTCTGCAGCTTCAGATCTGCTTCATTCTCAACAGAATGAACGCGACAGGCTGAGAGTGGCTAAAAGACGTCAAGGAGAAACAGCAGTCAAGCGTCAAACACGACTCTGTGTCCTCGCAATCGCGCAATTACAATCGTCTTGCATTCAAGTAAAACCCAGCTGATTATTATAGTTTGAGCCGACACGTTCTCATCGGCACCATGACTGAAGTGTGTCCTTATTGCAAGGCTCTGAAATTTAATGGAGAAACGAAAGGAATCTGTTGCACCACCAGGAAAATTAAACTGCCTCAACTTGGAGAACCGCCAGAGCCATTAAAAACTACCCACATGCATTGTGAAATTAAACATATTAGAAACATGCGTTTTCTCTTTTCTTTGTTTTCCATTTAACCAGATTGAGCCACAGCAACACGTGGCCGGGGACAGCTAGTTGTAAATATAATTTCAAATGGATTGTGTCCTCCCATGGATTCCACATCTTGGATATAGTTTCCTGCATTAGCAGATCTGGGAAAAATAATTGTCAGCAAGGTGTGCCATACGACTTCGATTTCAGGGTCCCTCGGCACTCGCTTATGTACATGGCATTGATGGTGCTATAAATAGCTCACACTGCGGCCCTTTGCCTCAGTTCTGTTTTTTTCCACCTTCACCTCAGAAATACTTTGACGTGCATCATTACTTTTTTGACACTTTTCTTCAGAAAATGTCTACTCCTAAACCGACAGGTTTCAAATCGTTCCTGCTGTCCCTCAAGGGCAAGGTGGTGCAGGTCTTCACAGACAATACCACTACAATGCTTTACATCAGGAAACAGGGGGGCACCAGATCCCCAGTGCTCTCCAAAGAGGCGCAGGATTTAGGGCACTGGGCCGTCGCCCAGAGGATGTTTCTCCTTCCGTTTCATCTGCCAGGAGAAAAGAACACGGTCACAGACTCTCTGAGCAGGTAGCTTCGCTCTTGCCACAAGTGGGAATTTCGGCAGGACCTAGTGGAGAAACTTTTTGTCAAATGGGGCAATCCCCAGAATCGACTTGTTTGCGACGGTGACAAACACCTAGTGCCAGAGGTTTGCAAGTATGATCCCCCAGCAGGGGAGCAAGGGGAACGCATTCTCATTCCCTTGGGAAGGCCTCTTTCTGTATGCGTTCCCTCTGTTGCCGTTGTTACTTCGAGTCATCAGTCAACTCAGATGGTGCCGGTGCCGGATGATCCTCGTTGGCACCAGCGTGGTTGAGGCAGATCTGGTACCCGGACCTTCTCAGCATGTCAGCGTCCCCACCAGTCAAGCTGCCAGTGGTTGCGTCATTCTTCACCACGATCCAGGATCTCTGAACCTGAAGGCCTGGCTCCTGCCGCGCTAGAATTCGGTGACTACGATCTCCCAGCAGACTGCAAGGCACTTCTCGCCAAGGCTAGAGCATCGTCTACTCTGAAATGCTACGGACACAAATGGAAGCGTTTTGCGTTTTGGTGCCGGTCTCAGAAGATTAACCCCTTATGGGTCACGACTCCTCAAGTACTTCATATTTGCTGTCATTGGCCAAATCGGGGCTGGCTCATGCCTCCATTAAGTTACATCTGGCGGCTATCTTCCGCTACACCAGATCTCTAGGACATCGCCTTGTGGTGGCACCGCCTGGTGAAGGATTTCATCAAAGGACTGTTCCACTCGTTCCCGCTAGTGAAGGCTCCGGTCCCGGCATAGGAATTCAATGTGGTGCTGACCAGGCTCATGGGGACCCCATTCGAACCTATGCATTCAGCTCTGCTTAAGTTCTTGTCGTGGAAGACAGCTTTTCTCGTGGCCATCACCTCTGCAAGGCGAGTAGATGAGATCCAGGCCCAATCATGCAAGAAGCCTTACTTGACTTTTCACGAGACGAGGGTGGTGCTGCTGACGCACCACTCCTTCATGCCCAAGGTCCCGTCAGAATTTCACCTCAACGAGCCCTTGGTGTTACCTGTATTTTTTCCAACACCTTTGTCTCCGGCTGAGAGGACTTTGCACTCGCTGGATGTGGCTAGAGCACTGAAGTATTATGTGGCACGCACAAAGAGTTTCCGGAAAACCTTTCAACTTTTTGTGAACTCTGGTCCTGTGAATCATGGGAAGGCCATGTCCAAGGCTTCCATTTCCAAGTGGCTCTCTGGCTGTATCACCTGCTGTCACCAGTTGTCAACCGCTGCCTGGCCGTCCGAGAGCCCATTCGACCAGGGCGATCGCTGCAACAACAGCGTTCTTATCTGGTGTGCCCCTGCTGTACATCTGCAGGGCTGCTACACACCTTCATGAAATTCTACTGCATCGACAGGGATACCAGGGAGGAGTCCAGAGTCGGTCAAGCAGTGCTGTGCAACCTGTTCGCTTGAAGGTGAGCCTGGTCAGGAAGTAAAAGATGCTTATGTTGAACCTTGCCACCTCCCTTGGTTATGCACGTGCGTACTGCTATGTATTCTTTATTCATGAGCATGTGAATCCATGCCAGACCCCATGCTGGAGAAGGAACAAGTTACTTACCTGTAACTGTTGTTCTCCAGCATGGGTCTGGCTGGATTCATATGCAAACTCTCTCACATGCCCCTCTGCAGTTCTTTTCTTGGTCCTACTGCTACTTTGCGTGCTACCAAATCTGAAGACGGCTGCCAGAGGAGGGGCTTAGGTAGAGGGCAGTCATTGGCTGGGGGCAGTATGACCCAGGGCTCAGTGATATGTTTTTAGGAGAAAGACAGTTCAGAAATGAATCTGAAACTGATTTTTCTTTTACTGAGGATTCCCAGCCTGATGACAGGGAATATTCATGAGCATGTGAATCCATGCCAGACCCATGCTGGAGAGCAACAGTTGCAGGTAAGTAACTTGTTCCTTGCTCCAACCAAAGTAGATAGTGTTCACAGTTCCAGGGAAAGGCAACCTTCCCCATGTTTCTTCACAGAAAAATAAACGTTCAAAGAAACAAATTATTACTAACCCAATAGTCTTACGTCCTCCTCTTGTCACAATTCACTGCAGGAGAAAATGACACCTTCCCCAGCCTTTTTATGATATTCAGTATTGCTCAAATCCCAAAGACATGGATCTTCTTAGGGATTGTCCTTTCAAAAAGAACAACACAACTTGATTGTGGGTCCCAGGCTCGCAAGACACCTGGTATACTCTCCTGCCAGGTTTGCATTCAATGCAGTTCAAACACCATAAGGGCATAGGTCTTCCTTGGGCTTCTCCTTTTACAATATGCAGTTCTCTTCACACACTTGGCTTTGTTGAAGAGAACAACACAACTATTTATGGGTGTGGATCCCAGATCCACTCTTCACCTGGTGTACTCTGTTGCCAGGACATTTATGCCACACACTGTGCACAGAAACCAAGAGGTATGTGTCTTTTCTTTATTTCTTCTACCTTCACCCGCTCTCGTTTGGGTCTGTTTCTGTCATCTGCAGTGCTCGGGCAGCTTTCCCCGACAGCGGTACGGTGCTCCTGCAGCACCCCAGCTCTCCACGCTGATGCAAAGCCTGTTTGTCGGCTCCTCATCCCATCTGCGTCACTCTCGGGTTTCATCAGCTTTGCGCCCCCTTGGGGGCGCTCTCCAGTAGCAGCAGAGTGTTGCTTTGGTGCTCCGGCTCTCCATGCGGATGCGAAGCCCCTGCATCGGCTTCTTGTCTCGCCACCAGGATTCCAGAGCCCTCTGGTACATGTCCCCAGTCCGGACCCTGGCTTTTCCCTTCCTGGAGCTTCTTCGTTGAACTGCACCACATGCACCGACCTTCCAGTCAGCGTCGGGAGGAAACCACTTTCTCAAAACCTTCTCTCAAGCTGATAGGAACTGCCTACTCTCTCTTCCTTCAGCTGTAGGCATTTGAAATGTCTTGGCAATGCATGCTTCTTCCCTACGACTAGTGCGCAGTGTTGGCTTCTGTGCTATAGTGATCCTCGTAACTCCATTCCTCTTCTTCGTCCCAGTATTTTCAAAGGCTTCTCGTGCATGGGTTTGAAAATCAGTTCTTGTCATTCTACTGATTAAAGGATTTTGAAAGATGCCATTAACAAGTCTTGTGCTTTGGTGAAGGGGATTATTACAATAGGTCATCAAGGCATGAGGGATGGATGGATGGGGTATCACGGAAAAAGAGATACCACTTTTCACCTGATGACGTTGTGTCATCCCTCTGAGGGTATTCTCCTCCCATGTGGTCCTCCCCCAAGGGTTAGTATCATGTTTAAACATTGCCGTCCCCTGGCCACATGGGGAGAGGCTATCCCCAGGAGCAGATTGATGACATCATCAGATTCATCACATTAGAAAGAGACTTCGATCAGACTGAGCTGCTTTATAAAACTTAAGTGGGCAGCAGATTTAGGCCAATCTATAGATGAGGACACATGGAAGGTGATAATAGTATGCAACCACACATCTCGATGCACAATGAACAAGGAAGGGGCATTGACGCTGTGCTACCGTTGGTATCTCGCCCCCACGAGATTGCACAAAGTTGACCCCATAATTCCACCAGATTGCTATAGAGGGTGCAGGGAAGAAGGGAATTCCTTTCATATGTGTTGGGAATGTCCAAAGATTCTAAGGTTATGGGAGGAGGTAATAGAAGGGGTCAAGGCCATAATAGCCATCACTCTGCCGATGGACCCAGTAGTCATACTTCTGGGTTGCCCCAGCGGAAGAACAGTACCCGAGATAAGGAAGTGCTGCCAGGTATATAACACAACTACTGTTGGTAGCCTGAATCACTCTGGCCAAACAATGGGGATCAGCTACAGGCCCCTCAGTGCAGATGTGGTGGTATACAACATGGGATATCCTAGTGGCAGGAAAGATCACAGCACTTGCGGTTCGCCAATATCCGCCTGAATGACTCTGACCAAACAATAGGAATCGGCTACAGGCCCCTCAGTGCAGATGTGGTGGTATACAACATGGGATATCCTAGTGGCAGAAAAGATCACAGCACTAGCGGTTCACCAATATCCAAGATATTTGAAAACATGGACACCAGTGATTGACTTTAGCCAAAACTACCTGTTCCTAGCCCATAAGCCCCATTCAATGCGTAATTTTTGTTTAACCTCACAAAAATCCCCCATGATTAGCTGAAGCGAATATATATAAAAAGTTGACATAACAAAAAAAGGGGGATTTTAAATGGGAGTTGCAATATTTCTGTTCTAGACTCCTAATGGAGAAATCTTGATGGTGTCAACACTGGTATATACAGTGGATGCATTATGAGAGAAGGGAGAGCTTCTAAAAATTACGAACTGACAGCCGCAAGGAAACACCGAAGGGGAGTTACTGAAATTGCATCTGGATGCAGCTTGAAAGAGGGCTGGAGCTGTCTATTGCTGGGGTGGTCTAAAAGCTGACTAGGCCCTATGGTGAAGAGCTGGGGACCGTCCTTGAGAGTGATGTGACCAGACCGCTGCACTGTCCTCAAAGATGGCCCTGAAATGCAGCTGGCATTCCTGAGCTTTAATCCGAGGTTTTCAATGTAAGTAGAATTGAGCCACTTGAAACCAAAAGGTGGTGGATTCTGCTTGGGAGGGCAAAACTCTCCTTTCCTCCATCCTTGTGGGCGTCCCCCAACATGGGGACAATCCCGGAACGTTTGGCAGCAAAAAAATTAGCTTCCCCTTTAAATTTAGTATAGCGTGTGGGTGCGTGGCCTTGGGCGTGGGTACTCCCCGCCGAGG
Source organism: Ambystoma mexicanum (assembly GCF_040938575.1). NCBI lineage: Eukaryota > Metazoa > Chordata > Amphibia > Caudata > Ambystomatidae > Ambystoma > Ambystoma mexicanum. The sequence continues at coordinate 413,475,399 of NC_090927.1, forward strand.
CCCACCCTCCAGCGCCTCACCTCAGTCCCCTTTAAACACATTGGACGCTTAAGATACCTGGCTAGTCATAGTACCTATAAACCATTGCCATAATATCGGGGGAAGGTGGGTGGGACGTATTGTGGAAAGGGGACTATGAAAAATCTAGTCACTACAGTGAGTAACTTTAATTACTGATACGTCCCCTCCCCTTTCCTCCATCCTTGTGGGTGATTCCACCGAACAAGAACATAGGGTGGAGCTATGACAACCAGCCTCATATCTAGGATGAAATGAAAAGGTTCTTCAGAACCACCTGACTGAACTCTGCATCGCACCTGGAGTTGGTGTCCAGTGAGTAGTGTTTACAGAAGGCTGATGGAGTGTCCCAAGTAGCCACTTTTGCAGACGACATCCCAAGAAGCATGTCTCTGAAACATCACAGCTGTGGCCCTAGCTCTGACGGCATGGGAATTAATCCCCTCAGAAACAGGTTTGCCCATACCTGTGTAGGCCTCTGAAATGGCCTGGGCCTTCCATCCGGCAATGGAAGGCTTGGAAGCCTGAGATGGAGGAGCACCAAAAGTCACAAACAATGCCTCAGACTTCCTGAAGGATTTCGTCCAAGAGAGATAAAACTTGAGAACCCTCCTGAGGTTGAAGGAATGTAAGGCCCTCTGTTCCTCCGGACTGTGGGTTCTGGAAGAACACTGGCAGGCAGATCTCTCTATTTAGATGGAAAGGAGAGACCACCTTGGGCAAGAACTTTGGGTGAGTGCACAAGATGACCTTGTCATTGTTAAACGTGGTGAAGTGCTTGCACGAAGACAATGCCTGCAACTCACTAACCTAATGCGCAGAGGTGAGAGCCACTAATAAATCCATCTTTTGTGTCACTAAGCGGATGTCCACAGAGGCCATCGGCTTGAAAGATCTGTGTTGCAAAGCTGCAAGAACGACATTGAGGTCCCAGACCGGGTGCAGCTTATGCACCAAAGGAAAAAGCCTAGACAACCCCTTAAGGTGTGCCTTAACCACTGGGTTGGCTGCTGAAAAAACATGCTCATGGGAATTCTTGTAAGCCCTGATGGCCGCCAAGCAGGTACAACAAGTATCCACCTGAACTCCAGAAGGAGGCAGGTGTGCTGAAAAAGCTGAAACGTCATCCAGAGGACAGGTGACGGGGTCCAGACCCTTGTCACAAGCCCAATGGCTGAACCTAATCCATTTGCATTCATACTGGGACCGATTTGGGGGCCTTTTGGCCTGCTGAATGATGTCCCAGTTGCCATCTGAAAACTTAGCATGCTGAAGCCTCAGCTGATCAGGAGCCAGGCCTCAAGGGCCAGTTTGGCCAGATCCAGATGCTCCACTGCTCTGCCCTGCTGCATCAGGAGGCCCCTGCTGGGGATCGGAAGATGGACGGGTCCATGGGAGCACAACTGCAGTAAAACCAAAAACCAGGGTCTCGAAGGCCAGTGGAGGGCAACCAGGATGAGGCTGCAGCTCAGGGAGGGCCTGTAACTTGCGGGGGATCTGCTGGAGTAGAGGGGTGGGAGGGAATCTGTAACACCTGCGGCCGTGCCAGCAGATCTGGAAGGTGTCTCCCAGTGACACCCGAACCTGAACTGGCCATGAGATAAACTGGGGGCACTTGGCTTCCAGGGGAGAGGCAAACAAGTCCAGGCCGCAATCCCCGAATGCTGAAACAGGGGCAACAAGGAGTCATTGTGCAACTCCCACTCGTAGGTGTTGAACCCCAAGCGACTCAGCTGATCCGCTTCTGCATTGCTGATCCCTGGCAGGTGGACTGCAGAAATACAAATACTCTCTGTCAGGGCCCATTCCTAGATCAAAACCACCTCAATGCAGAGGAGGCAGGAGCGGGTGCCACCCTGCTTTTTCAGGTAAAACATTGTCCTGACCAGAACCGACTTGTCCCTGATTAGGGGCAAAAACGCCTTGAAGGCCAGGCCCACTGCCATGAGCCCGAGCAGATTGATATGAGGGCTTCTGTCCTGGACCATGCTCCATGAATGACATGGCCCTCCAGAGTAGCCCCTCAGCCCTAAAGAGAGCAGTCTGTCGTCACCACGGCTCCTGTCGGGTAAAGGGGGCTCCCACTGAAACATTGCCATCCATCAGCCACCAGCAAAGGTCGGGCAAAAGGAGCGGTGGTATTGGGCTCCTGTCTGACTGAGACCCTGTCTCCTGATCCCAGTTGGCCATCGGGTGGAGTTGGATGTGCCTCATCTTTAGATGGGAGTGCTGCACAGTCAGCACGCAGGAGGCCATCAGGCCTGGAATGTGCTGTAACCGCCATGATGAGGTGGGCGAGTTGACCGGAAAGTGCCCCACCACTTTTCGGAGGGACATAAGCGTCTCGGGCTTGGGGAACACTTGCTGGACGGTAGTGTTCCAACGCACCCCTAGGAAGACCAGTTCCTGAGAAGGGTATAACTGCGACTTCCTCCAGTTGAAGGAAAACCCCAACTGATGAAGGGTATCTGCCAATCTCTGGCAGGAGTGCACCACCCCTTCGGGTGACCCCATCTTTACCAGCCAGTCGTCCAGATAACCGTATAGGTGATGGCCCTCCAAGCAGAGTAGGCCCGCCACTGCATTCATCAACTTTGTGAAGACACGGGGGGCCGAGTTCAGGCCGAAGGGCAGCACCTTGTACTGGAAGTGTTAGGACATAATTGTGAACCACAGAAACTTCTGATGCAGTTGATATATGAGTGCAAGCAGTTACATGGTCTTGAGGTCCAGGGAACACATCCAGTCCCCTGCACACACAGACTCAGCTATGTGCATGGGAGCAATCATCTGGAAGCGTTCCAGCGGTAAAGACAGATTTAGAAATGACAAGTCCAGGACTATCCACAGGCCAGCCTAGTTGTTCTTGGTTACTGCCAAAATCCTTCAATAGTTACTGAAGCCCTGTCTTCAAGATGAACCGGTTCTATAGCCTGCATCTCCAAGAGTGAAAGGACCTCCGGTAAAAGAACAGGGTATCGGATCTGATGAAGAGGAGGATAGGATGGTAGAGGCAGAGGAAGGGGAAGGCTGAAAGCCATGGACTACGGATAGGACCTATGGGTTGCTGAAAAGTGTGCCCTGCAACAGAGGCAAATGGCCCCCCACAGGTGAGCTGAGTTCCCCCGATCCTGACGTCACTGCTTCTTGGCGTCAGAGGCGGGGATAGTGGAGGGGGAGCAGCAAAACCTGTGCGATGTCCTCTGCTGCTTCCTTCTGTTGTAGCTGGGCGACCTGTCATGCCTCTGTGTACCGAGATCTCTGTAACTCTTGAAGCTGGAAAATGTTTGGGGCTTGAACTCGGTCCTACCCTGGGATTGAGGGAAAGATTTCTGACCCGGCTTTGTCAGGATGGCCAAAGTCTTGGCGGTTTCCTTTTTCGTCAATTCGTCATTGGTGGATGAATGAAAAAGGTCCATGCCCTCAAAGGGCAGATCACTGATCTGCTCCTGCACATCAGATGAAATCTTTGTGGTGTGCAGCCAGGCCATCCTTCTTATCCCGACCCAAGACACAGCCCTCTGCTGGCTGTGTCAATGTGGGAGACCTGAAGACTCCATGAGGTCCTGTACAATGGCCCAGACCTCTGCCAGACTTGCTTTGAAGGAGGCTTGTTTGTCCGAAGGGAAGTCTGCCAGAAATTCCCTGAGCTCCTGCCACAGCTTCTGGTTAGCCGTGGCCAAGAGGGCGCCTGCGTTGGCCTGCCGCAGATGTAGTTCTGAGATGGAGTAACAGTGCTTTCCCAGGGACTTGAGGACTTTGTCCTCCTTGGAGAGGCAACTGGAGGTGGCTCCCGTGGTGGAAGACGAAGATGGTTTAGAATAGAACGAGGCTGCTGCCACCACAGATGAATGGGGCTGTGGGTGTGAGCCAAGGAGGATAGGCTCCCCGTCCATCAGCCTAAACCTGCTGTCCAACTTCTTGTTCATCTGGGCGTTGGCCCTGGCCTTTTCCCAGATCTTCCGCGCCATCTACAGCATATCCTTCTGGAGGGGAATGCCAGACCTGGTCATGGTGCATTTCCCCAAGACCACTGCGAGCACCCCGACTCCTGGGGGGTTTCCTCAGGAAGAGGGACCCCAAGAACTCTGCCAGGCCCTGGTAGTGGTCATGAAAGGCCTTTGGCGGATGCTGAGGGCTCATCGTCCTGGGTGTCGTCATGGGTATGCAGGGGGTATCCTTGTTGTTGTCCACCCATGCCCCTTTTTCACAGGCCGAGGGGAATCCAGTTTCTGGGACACGGGTGCCGAAGGGGTTTCCCCGAGGTCCGGAGCGGCAGGCAAGTCCAACAGTTGTTAAGGGGGAGGCTTTGGTTGTACAGAAGGAGGTTGAGGGGATCTGCACGGCCGGCAGGGCCTGAACCGGAGGAGGGACCGGCACCGGGAGAGGCGGAGGAATGGGCAGAGTACCCAGGGATGGGGGGGATAAACTCCTTCACAATGTCCTTCTGGAGCCCCTTCATCTGAGGGTAACGCATGAGGAAGAGGAAGCGTTCGAAGAAGCGGACGTCACTAGTCACTGTGTCCGGGGTGCTGGGCCTCTGCTCCTGGTCAAAGTGCTGACGGATCTGGGGTTGTGATGGGTAGATGTATGGCTGCGGGGACCATAACCCGGCACTGTAGGATTCGCTGCCGATTCCAGAAGAAAGGGGGCTGGTATCGTCCTGCAAAGCACTCTCGGTGGGCGAAAGACATTTTGAAGCCTTGTGCCATGCCCTGGGCGGGAGGGTGCAAATGCCCTGAGCCAAGGGAGGCCTCAGACATGAGAGGATACAGCTTGGGTCTTGAACCCGAAGCAGAGACTTCGACCTCAGAGAGCCCTCTGGTAGGCGCTGAGCCAGATGGCCGGTAGTAGAAACGTCCTGGATGACGGCCTCGGAGCAAGCTCCGGTAGGCTGGGTGTCCTGTGCATCTGTGCCGGTAGCCGTGCTTGATCCAGCCGAGGAGGTGGCACTCGACGATACCTTAGCCCCTGGTATTGAAGAAGAGAACGAGCCTGGTAGGCCCCTGGACCCCTCCGCTTGGTAGCCGGTAGCCTGTAAGTCCTCAGGTCTGTCCCTGGACTGCTCGGAAGCGCCCCCAGGGACTCAGCTTGGGAGCCAGTAGCCCATAGAGGCCTCAGGCCTGCCTGAACCTGAATGCGAGGAACCCGATCCATGGGAACCACAGGAAGAAGTCTCTGTGCTGTTGACCAGTCCTGAACAGAGGACCTACTTTGTCTTGATGAGAGGTCCTGGAGACGAAGTCTTTCGAGGGAGAGGTGTAGAAGATCTCCCTCCACTGCAACAAACAGTTCTTCAATGCCCTGTGATCGAGAGCACTGCAGGCAGCCCATTACTCCCAGCGGTGGTCGGGCCCCAAACACTCAAGACAGAGCGCATGGGGGTCGGAGGCCGGGAACGAGCGGTCTCAAGATGCACACCTCATGAATCCTCCTGTGGCCGACCTGCGCCGGGGAGGTGAGGCACCGAAGAGAAGTGAAATAATAACTGAAAAACAAATGGGGAGCGAGCGGAAAGCTAAAAGAGGTCTCTGTGCTGACTACCAGGTCCGACACCGTCCAGGCGGAAGAAGGGACTGACGTGAGGCGCCGGAGTGCAGGGCCTCCGTGGGGCATTCCCGAGGCCACGCCCCCCATGTGCTATACTAAATTTAAAGGGGAAAGCTAATTTTTTTGCTGCCAAAGGTTCCGGTACCTTCCCCATGTTGGAGGACGCCCACAAGGATGGAGGATAGGGCATGGGACATATGAGTATTTGGTAATCCTATTCTTCCTGTTACCCTGACTTTTTTTTTTTTAGGAAGAGGGGTATCTTCGTCCCAAGACTAGAAACATTCCTAAACTGTCCAGCTTCCCCAACACAGTGTGATGCCGGAAATGCATCTGAGGGACAGGGCCTCTGAATCCTTGTCCTTTTTCTGTTTTTACCGTGTGTTCTGTCATGTTTTCTGCCCAGGAGTCCATGAGGGACTCCTGGCAGTGCAGCTCTCTTTTGGTTTGGTGAACAGACCCATGGGATACCCTTATGGCACCCATGGGTAGGGGTACAACCCTGTGCCCCTAGTGTATGTTTTTGGGCACCTGTGGGTGGCCCACAGAGCAGGGTATGGGCTGGTGGCAGCTCCATGCTGAATTTGACAGGTGCTCTGGGTGTCCTCCATTTTGGGATACCCAGGCCCTGCCATTGGAATCAGTTGATTCCTGATAGGAAACAAGATGGCCCCTGTGGCCTCTTGCTTTCTATTGCCTGTTATCTTGTTTTTCCCAAAGTCCTGGGAAGCCCTGACTCTGTCCCTTCCCCCTGACTGGCTGTTGGGTGGAAGTTCCATATATGGTGTTGTTGTGAAGGCCCAGCTAGACTGACTGGAGCCTTCCCAGTGACTGTATGTTGTGGGTACCTCCTGTGGGTGGGACCTGGGTGAATGGAGTGTGTGACCAATATACACTCCTTGTTGTGGTTGTCTGGTTTCTGGCATGAGAGACAAAGACTGAGACAGCCCTGCCCGAAACTGGCCTGAATGCAGTGTGTAGTGTTGAATGGCTGGGTACTTGTCCCAATCCACATTCCTTGTTGTGAGTGTCTGAAAGGGAGGAGTGTGGCCTGAATGCACTGTGTGCCTGATTGGCTGACTGACTGCATGAATGCCCTTCTGTGTGATTGGCTGCTGTGTGTGTGCCAGCAGTGTGGATGAGAGACAGAATAGTATATCTGGGGACCTCTCACCACTGGAAATTGTTCAGAAGCATTCAGAAGCTGAGTCTCCACTCAAGAGTAACTGGATTTGCTGATCCTCGACGTCCAGCTGGAAGAAGAAGACTTGCTGTGGCATTTGCTTCGACGGAACTGAAGGTTGTCGAAATCGTCGAGGACTGACCCGAGAGAGGACCTGGTAAGGCGCCCTCTTCCCGTGCTCCGAGGGACCATCGAGCACCGCTGAATCTTCGCCGAAGCTCCCTGGACGCCAGACCATCGAAAGGCTGCCGACCGGAGAAGGGGACTGCCGAGGAGACCGAAGTAAAGCACCCGGACATCGACGCTGTCGAAGTCCATTGCCGTCGACCAGGGTTCGCAGGTCTGTGCAACCGCTGGAGGCCCGTCGAAGTTGTGTTGCCCAGCCGGGGGAACCACTTGACGCCGAGCCGCCGACGACCGGAGCCGTCCGCTCCTTGCCTAAGAACATTTGACTCGAAGGACTCCCTCGTCCGCACCGTCGACCGCTTTGGCCCTGCCGGAGAAAGTCGAGGACGACCAACGCGCAGAGGAGAATCCGCCGGTGGGTTTCCCGCCACCTCACGATCCCAAAGACTCGAGCGACTCGACGCCCTTGCTGGGCTCCCGTCTCTACAATCTTTGCGGTCCAGAACTATTGTCATCGAGGTGCCCCGCACACCTCCGCCTTGCAGGACGCCGACGCCCCGACGCCGACGAGCACCGCTCGGACGAAGCTGCCGCCTCTTCGACATCGTTCTACCTCGTTTGTCGACGGACGTTCGACGCCCCGTGCCTCCCGCTTGAAAGGGAAGGCATTCAAGAAGGGCCGTCGATTCCCCGTCGCCGAACCCCGAGGTCTTCGACGTTTCTCGACGCCTCTCGACGATCCGTGACTCCTGCTTTAAAGGGGGTCATTCAAGAAGGATCTGTCGACGCCTCTTCGAAGAACTCGACTCCACCAGGTACATTGGGGGGGTAAAAACATTGTAGGAGAGAATAAGACTGTTGAACAATATATGGACTGGGCTTGTGTTATATCTCTTTATTTTACAGGTTGCCCAGGTGGGGGGATCTCCACACAGAACTGTGTCCAGTGGTAGGGGCCAGTATTCTGCCTATTGTTTCAACCCTCTGTTATCTCTCCTCTCTCTATTTGCTGGTTTCCTGCTTATTGATCTGCGTGCCATTGCTACAGTATTGTGAATGCACTGTTATGAGGTCTAATATTAGTGGTACCACTTTAGAATTGTAGATATTTATCATTATTGGTTTTCCTGAGCACAAAGTGCGTTGTTGTGATAAGTGTACATAACCCTTGAATATTAATTATATAAAGACTGTGTTTTCAGTAATACAGTGTGTGGACATTCCTTTGTGGGGGCTTGGGGATACACTGTACTTAAGAACCAGCCTGCATCACCTCCTGAGAAGCTAGGCCTTGATTGCTCGTCCATAGCTACCGTATTAGAGAATCTTGGCTGGGGTCCTCTGTGCCTCTCCTCTACCATATAGAGAGCGGAAGTACAGACCCCCCCACCGGTCTTTACACACAGGCCTTTAAGTGAGGAGAGTCTAAAAACACTCCCTAGTCCTGGCCTTTGAAAAGAAGGGTGCTGCATATAATTGATGGTTGGGTTTTGCAGCCGGGGGAGAAGTGCTTGCTCAAGTGAGACCTCATGTATCCAACCCTGTAAATCAAACTGCCAGCACTTTTAAGCATGCAGATGAATCGAAATTTCACAGCACTGCATATGTAAATTGATTTTGTTCATTGACCACTGTTGATTATTTATTGAATTGAAATCGATATATAGTAAAGTATTGTGATTTGTGTTTTTCCTAACCAAATTGTGTGTTTTATTTATGTAAAAATAAGTTTAATTGTGAGCCACAACAAAAGGTAGCCTGTGGAGTTTTAGTGCGATCTTCATTACCTATGATTCAAATAAATGTAAATATACTTTATATAACGGGCAGACACGGCTACCAGCTGATGCGCGTGGGGGCCCTCGCATAGCAGGCACGGTCGCTGGTGAGCCAGCGTTTGCGGACACGAAAAGCGGAGTCGACCCCGACACACAGCGGGAGGGACCCCTAAACACATCGCCCTCGAGACTCCACTGTGGCGAGGGACGGCTGCCCACGAAAGGGATCGAGGCGGCGCTGACAAGATATGGAAGGACCCGCTCTCTAGCGCTTGCATAGCGCAACAGCGCGGAATAAGGCCGGCGGCAGCTTCGCAGTATACCGAAAAGCGGACACATGAAGGTGTCAGGTGTCTTGACCCACGTTTGAACTATTATGCTACAACATTTGGTGCTGTGGGCTTAGAAAATCCAAGATGGCTGAAAAACCCACATTTGCGCCAGAATCCAGGAAAGCCGCGCAGTTTTTGCGCACACCAAAATGGTCGCCTGACCTGCCACCCACCAGTGCGAGCGTGATGGGCCAGAAGCGACATGAGCGAAATCAGTGCAAAGGAATATGGTGCTGTTCAAAATCTGTTTCAATTAATGTCAAAAATAGCTAAAATCATGGGCACGAAACCACCAAACAAAAATACAACTTCTGGTTGGGTGTTCTACATTATTCTACTGCAGAATCTACATCAATGCAATGTTAGCAAGGATCATATGCTATCAAGTAAAATCCTTTCTTTTTGAAATGTATTAATTCAAGACAGCTCCCAAAAAGGGGTGCAGTACCGGCGCTCGACACTAACCGGCGCTAGCGGTCTAAACTCTGACAGGAGGCCTGTCTTTCAGGAGCTGACAAGGAACCTGAGTTAGCTGGAAACTTCAAAGCCTTGCTGGTTAATGATTATTCTTAACACCTACTGTTCCCAGGCCCCACATCAGAAGTCAGTCTGATCTAATTAAAGTTCAAGAGACCTCTGTCCATGGTAAACATTCCCACCTGCCCTTACCAGCAACAGCACAAGGAGACCACAGGTTTCTGTTAACCATATGCAGAGTGGCACCCTGCTCTGATGACCTCAGTCAACACAATAGACTCTTCATCTGAATAGGATATGCTGATTTGAGGTGTAATTGTCAACAGTTGCTCTGGGGGAAGGAAGACATTTGATCTCTGGGTCAAGCCAAGCTCCTGGGGGCAGACCCAGACTCAGATGTGAATTCCATTAAGGGCAAATGTATGTTTATTAATTTGCCTATAAAATATTGTATGAAGCTTACAAAAATGTACAATTTGGAGATTCATAATATGAAAAATGTACCTACAATTTGAGACTAAACTCAACTCCGTACGATGTTCTGAGACCGAACCCTGCGATTTATTAATCTTGCAGACACTGGGTTTATGCTAGAGACATGATAACTTATATTAATATGCTCAGGTAGAGGGTGCTGGTCTGTGTAAATTTTGAGGAAAAACCAATATGGCGAAAGTCACTGAAAAGCGCAAAATGTTGTTGTGTCTAAACCCAAGCTCGTAGAAACATGTGCCTTGAACCAAACTGTACCTTAAGCAATCTGTGATGTGTGAGATTCCTATAGCCTATCAGGATCCTCAGAGGGTTGGGCATAGAAAGTCAGCCTTCCCACCCACTTTCAAAGGACATAAAAAGACCTACTGAAACCCAGGTAGGGACGGCTCTTTCCACTTTCTTGCGGAGCACTTTGACCGACGACTTCAAATTCAGGCAATATCCAGAGACCAGAACTTAGAAAACCAGACTCCAGACTTCAAATCCAGACAGATCCTGAGATCCAGAACTTAGACTCCAGAACTTAAAGCAGAGGGGCCAATCCACAAGCTGAATCCTTTTCAGCAGGCCTCAAAATCTTTTTCATCCTGATATTCAACAGGCGGGGAGATGTTTGATTCTGGTTAGAACCCTGTGCCAGAACCCAGAAAGCAGAGCTGTATCCAGACCGCTGTGTAGTGCCGATAGAAGACCAGACGCAGACCAGACCGCTGTGCAGTGCCAGAACTTTTGCCAGAACCAGAGATCCAGACCAGCAGAGCAGAGAGAACCGCAGCTAAATCTGTTGACCAGATCTGTGACGAGGCCCATTCCTTCCAAAATTAGGAGTGAGTATCCAGCCAGAGTTGTGCAAAACCAATCTCTTAGTTTAAAGTAATCTAATTCAAACCATTTCCACCTATTTAGAACTGCATAGAAATCGTGTGTCCATTCTGTAATTTCAAACCTGTGAAAGTGTCATTTGTCATTTGAATCTTACTTTATTTCTGAGAATCTACCTCCATTAAATCGTCCGTATCTTATGAACCACGTGTGCTAGGAACGAGATTTAACTTTCATTTTAAAGCTAAGATCCCCAGCTTTCCAACAAGCCTACTCTTTATAGTTGTTCCGTAATCACGCTCGACGCACTCGGAAAAAGTGCAGCGAGTTGCAATTTGAATCAAATTTCTCCACCTGTCAAAATAGCTGTCTTTTGCTTGCAACTGCTGAAATCCATTTTCAACCTGATAATCCCTCATGAATCACTGATAGTGTTGACCTGAACCAATCTTAAGTAGCTATCACCTACCCTGAATCTCCTATAGGGAATTAAAATAATTTTTAGCATATTTTCACTTCTTTGCAAATCACATTTAAAGTATTTTTGCCTGTGTTTTAAAATCATCGTTGTTGCTCTAAGCTTGCTAGGGGGGGAACTGAATTGGTATTGCATTTGATTGTATTCCTGAAAATTGTGTGCTCTCCTTCCATCTCCTTATATTGCATAGGGGGGGGAGTGAATTGTCAAAAGAAAAAGTGATCATATTGTCTCTTGTGGAAACCATCTCAGTTATTTCTGTGCTGCATTCTTTTCCATCATTGCATTTCCTTGAACCCATAAAAGCATTCTCAGCTACTTTATCCTCTCTATACCAACTCCTAAGTAATTACAAAGGTGTGCTAGTCTAATATTATCCATTGTTGATCACTGTCATATTCATAAGTGTGCTATCAAATATTAATTTATTTATAAAAGTGTGATATATATCTTGTTTAATTTTTCAATAAATCTTTTAATTTGCAAAACAAACCTACTTCTTGGCTCAGTGAGGTCAGGGGATAAGTAAGGGCCTCCCTTGGGCATCCCAGACTCGGCATTGACTTAGTTGGAGTGCTGAATTGAGGTCACTTAACAAAGGAGACCGGGGAGCCCCGGGAAGTGCATACTGGGACGCCTGCATGGGGAACGGCGGGGCGTCCCTAACCAGCCCTGAAAGGGGAAGCCATGGAGGACCCAGCCATCGGGGTGCTCCAACGGCGGAGGGGCACTGGTCAGGATATGGCGGCATGAGAGCGAAGCATGGCAATAGCTGCCAGTTTGCGCACGGCTTGATTGCGGCTCGCCACTGAGCCCATGAACACACGCACACGCGGCCACTCCTTGGAGGGGTCTATTGTGGATACTTTGGTGCGCAGCACGCCCGCAACAAGTGCAGATATCAAATAAGGGAATAAACAATCCATGAAGATATAAACGAGAGGCGGCCACGGGGGAGGCTCGGTGGGCCCTGCCTGCGCTGCCCTGCAAGGCAGTTCCAAGCAGACGGACCAATACGGGGCAAACGAATATTACAGGACGATAGCCATATGAGGGACGGTCACATAGGTGCAGTGACAGCTCCCCCCAAGGCTGATGGCCCCGGCAAAGACAGTGAGAGCTGCAAAGTGAGGAAGTTGGTGGCAGCCAGCAGAGACACCCTGTGCACATAAGAGGCGCTGAGGGTATAACCCGGGGCACAACTTGAAGCGGGGGACCTGCTGGAGCTCAACCCTTGCAAGTACCACCTCCTGCTGAGGGCAGCCAGGGCTGCAACAACACCCAAATAGGACCACGGGCCCGGGGGGCGCAGACAGTGACCCGAGATATCGGCAGTCGGGGCGCAAGCATGATAGGATGCGATAGCGCTCAAGTACGAGGGAGGACACAACCCACTCTGGGCGCAAACTGACAGGGCCTGGGGACCCCTACCGCGGCCTCCCCCGTGGGCCACTGCTGACCACGAGGTGACCCTGAGGAGCTGAAGGCCATAACCAGGGTGCCTGCGGAGAAACACATAACAACATCAAGATGGCCACCAAACAAGCTAAAACAAAAGGCAAGCAACCCACGCTGGATGAGTATGCCAGAACGCTGCTAATGGCAGAAGGAGCCAGGAGCAAGGAAAGGACCCCCACCATGGGTCCTGACGCCACAAGCAAAGATCAGCAAATCCTGGAAGCAATAGCGGACCTGAAACTGGCTTGGGAAACCAAACTGGAATCTGCCATGGTCGAATTGAAGGCGGCACTAGAACTTTAAGTAGGTGTGGTGCAGGAAGAAGTGAACCTCCTCAGACAAGATGTCAGAACACCAGCAGAACACACAGGCGAATTGGAAAAGGAAGTATCCCCGAACACAGCTGCAAGTGCGTCCCACAAAGCAGAGATCCACATCTTCGAACAGCGCGTGAGCAACCTAGAAAACAGAGCGGAGGAAGCAGAGTGATGGGCCCGGAGGAATAACGTCCGTATTGTGGGTCTGCCGGAAGGAGCAGAGGTACTAAACCCCGCGGAATACATCAAAACAATGCTGCTGCAAAAAATAACCGGGGGGGGGTGCTGACCCAAGGATTCGCTGTGGAACGGGCGCACAGGGCCCTGACTAGGAGGCCACCACCAGGAGCCCCCCCGAGGCTGACAATAGCCAAGATCCTGAACTATCAAGACAGGGAGAAAATCCTAGAGCTCTTCCGGAAGGGTGGAATGATAGAGGGCATCGGCAAACATAACGGTATACCCGGATTACACACTGCTTGTACAAAGAAGACGCATGAACTATGGCTCGGTGAAAAGAAGACTGCGGGAAGAAGGCTACAAATACATGTTGATATACCCGGCAAAACTGAAGGTGTACCACAAAAACAGGTCACTGTTCTTTGACACCCCAGAGGATGCATCAGAGTGGCTAGATACACAGAGCTGTCCGCCGGAATCGGATATCCAGAAGGAAGACGGCGCAGATAAGTAGAAGGGAGTCTGCTGTGCTAACGGTGCAGCAGACTCAGACATTGGGACTTGAATATAAGATAGGGCTATGGTTGCTGGGATAGGTGCAATAAAGGCCATACGAATATGATCTTTGGAGCACGGGAACATAGTGCTAGACATAGGAGCCTAAAGGAACCTGCTCTCCCACCCCTGTAAATAGACTAGGTAGGTGACGGGTAGACCGGTGACACCCTGGCGGGAACCTGATCTCGGCATTCCAAGTGAGGAGCAAATGCGGGGGAGCCTGAGATCAAGTAATGGAGCTGGGGACCAGTTGGGGACGGGTAGGGAGGAGGGAGGGGCGGGAAGGTGTGTTGTGAACGTAGTTAGGGGGGGAAGGAGGCAAGGGTTAGTTGGGGAGTTATTGTTGTATTTAGGAGGGGTACGAGCCCATATTCATGCCAAACGAGATAGAAGGAAGGAACGAGGAGGGAGGGACAGGGGACAGACCACGCATGGCGATGGGTAGTCTTAGAATAGTCACCTGGAACGTGAGAGGCCTACATAGTTACCTGAAGAGGAATAAAGTAATGATGTACCTGAGGAGGCTGAACGTGGACATAGCGCTGCTACAGGAAACCCACCTCACTAGAGAGAAACAGGAGGTGGTTAGGAAAAAGTGGAAAGGGACCACCATAGGAGCGACATACTCTGCCTATGCTAGGGGGGTAGTTACGTGGGTATCACCTCTTTTCCCATTTCAGATGCTGCAGGCCACAGCGGAACCAGATGGGAGGATGGTACTGATGCGTGGGTTGCTGGAAAATAAGAGAAGTGAGTATTATAAATTCCTATGCCCCCAACCAAGACACAACAGCATATTTCAGGGCTCTATACGACAAAATTAGCCCCCATCTTGGTGGCCCGATTATATGGGGAGGGGACTTAAACTGCACGTTACACCCTAGAATGGATAGGTCAGATGAAAAACGAAATAAGCCCACCCCCGCTGCGAAAGCACTACAGGCCCTGTTGAGAGATTTTGGACTAGAGGATATCTGGAGACAGCAACACCCGAAGGATAGCCATTACTCACACTACGCTGCCCCGCATGGCCTGTACACGAGATTGGATTATATTTTTGTTTCTTCAGAACTCGTAGGGGAAATGGTAGGCTCAGAGTACAAGGCGAGAGTATTATCAGACCACTCCCCCTTGGTCTTGGAGTGGAGACACCAGCCTCCCAGAGCGAGAATCCCGACATGGAGGCTCAGAGCCGAATCCTTGCAGAACTCTGTATTCCGAGAGGACTTAAGGGAGGACATTATTGAGTACTTTGACATTAACACAGGGAGTGTGCAGTCAGAGGGAACCATATGGGAGGTGTTTGAAGTGGTGGTAAGAGGTGCGGCCATCTCCAAATCCAGAGGGCTCCAAGGGGGCATAGAGCAAGAGCTACAAGAGACAGAGAAGAAACTGGAAGAAATGATGCAGAAGGAGGGCACCTCACAGGAGGACGCCGAACAGGTGAACTCACTACAACAAACTAGTAGGGAGCACTGGGAAAGACTATGTACATCGAATTATAAAAAATATATTGAAAGGCAACACGCAGGAGATAAACCAGGAAGGCTGTTATCATGGCTATATAAAAATGTGACACCCAGAACAGTTGTCAGGGAGATAACGGGAGAGGAAGGTCAGATCTGGGACACCCAAGAGTGAGTAAACAAGGGGTTCCTTAGTTTCTATAAACGCCTCTATGAGGACCCGGGGGAGGAGATGGGACAGGAGATTCAGGAGACATTGGAAGACATAGGATTACCCAAATTAAAAGATGAAGAACGGGAGAACCTGGACGCCCCAATTACAGTAGAGGAATTAGAGACGGTGGTTCTGCACCTACCCACATGCAAAGCCCCGGGGTAGGACGGGCTCCCTAGCGAATTTGATAAAACATATAAGCAGGAAGTACTCCGCCCGCTGCTGGCCATGCTCAACGAAGCGTTCGAGAAAGGAAGGCTGCCGGAGTCTCTGAGAGAGGCAGTGATTATAATGCTACTAAAAACAGGCAAGCCAAGCACAGATTGTGGGTCTTATAGACCCCTATCCATGCTGAACCAAGACAGCAAAATTCTAACGGCAGTGCTGGCAAACAGCCTCAAAAGGGTAATTGGCAAACTTATACACCCCGATCAAACAGGCTATGTTCCGGGCAGGAATATAACGGACAACCATAGGAGACTGCACCACATTATAGAACAGACAGAGAAGGATCCAGGCGAAATGGCTGTAGTCTCGCTGGATGCAATAAAAGCCTTTGACTCTGTGAGGTGGCCCTGGTTGTTGGCAGCCCTAAAAGAACACGGGATGCGACCAGGCTACCTCAGGTGGGTTAAGATGATATACAGTTCCCCAATGGCCAGGGTCAAAACGGGCGGGAACATCTCAAATAAATGGCAGCTTGGTAGGGGCACTAGACAGGGCTGCCCCTGGTCGCCTTTGCTTTACATTCTGCCATTAGAACCACGAGCGACCTGTTTTAGACAACAGTACGGGGAGATAGGAATCCATACGAAGGGGGGACCGCACCTGATATCATTGTACGCTGATGATGTACTGCTGTACTTGCGCTTCCCAGAGAAAAAGTGATGGACCGCTATGCGACCCTTTCGGGCATAGCGGTAAATCCCAAGAAGTCAAGCATGTTCCCCCTGGGGAGATATGGTGGGGTCCCGCATAGGAGCCTACCTGTTTTGCCGATACCCTGGCGGACCAGGACATTTCGATACGGGGGATTAACATTTATCATATGGCCGCGGACGAACATAAACACAACACGGAAAGGGCAGTGGAAGGCATCAGGAATAGTATGGGGTTCTGGGCAAAGCTCCCCCTGGCAATGATGGGAAGGGCGGCCCTGATTAAAATGGTGGTTCTGCCCAGGCTATTTAATTTTTTCACGAACATCCCATACATGCTCCCCAAACGCTTTTTCACTAAGCTCCATAGCTTATGCAGGGGCTTCCTGTGGCATAATTCCAGGAACAGGGTGGCCCTTTGGAAGTTGCAGAACCCATGTGAGAAGGGGGGCATAAACCTACCGACGGCCGAAGCCAGACTGATGAGCAAGGATTCTGCCCCATTCTTTCTGAGAGAGCTGGTGTGGCTGCCTCAATCGGAGACTGATGGAACTGGGCCAGAAAACGTGGCGCGGGCGTGGCAAATAGCGGGGAATCCGACCCCATGCTCCCCGCAGGTGCCGCTTGTGGCGCTATGCAGCGAGGACACGCAAATGATAAAAGTGATCCGCAGATACTGGGAACCGATGGGCCTGGCGACCCTCGGCGACATATGGCAAGAGCGGGAGGTACTAGACTTCCAGAAGATAATGGAGGACACTGGGGTACACATATACAAGAATTATTAAGCAAATGCGAGAAAGGTGGCCCGATACAGTCATTGAGACGATGTACGATATCTCGGAGCGCGGGCACGAAATATCCCGAATTTACGAATTATTGATGACCAGGGTGAGCAAGGAGTTGCTCCAACTGAGGCGGGACTGGGAGGAGGAGGCGGGAGAACCTTTGCTAGATGGACAATGGGAGAGGGCCCAGAGGTATGATAAGAAGGTGCCCCGGAATGCGAGGCTATAGCAGATCCAGTTGTACGTCACCCACAGGGCATATATGACCCCTGGTAGAATTGCCAGGTGTTGGAAGCTCAGTGATACAGAAGTGCCCAAAGTGTGGGGAGGTGGATGCCGGGATGATACACATGTTCTGGGCATGCCCAGAAGCAGGAAGATTCTGGATGGAGGTCAAACAATGTCTATCCCTAAAGGGGATTCAGTTGGAGGTGGAGTCAGTATGGGCATGCATGCTGGGGGTTTTTGTCAGACCACGCAACCTGAATCACATCAGTAAGATGAAAGACTTAGCTTACATCTTGGCCAAACGGAGAATTGCAATGGGCTGGAAAGCAGCCCAAAGACCCAGAATAGAGGTGTGGTGGGCCGACCTTCTAAAATGGGCAGAGGCAGAGACGGTGGTATGGTGGGAAGCAGTCACAAGGCCGGGGTGAGGAGGTGGGACCCCTGATAGAGTGGAGACAACTAGTGACAACGATGGTGGGACTCCCTCAGGCCGAACTTAGCGAAGATGATACGCTTGGGAACAAAGAGGGGTATAAACCCTGAGGAAGAATTCTGAGATATTGAAGTAAGGGCTCGAGTTAAGGGGGCGGGAGGGGGGGGGGACTGTGATGCAAATCATGTGAAAATAATTATGTGAAGCATACATGTGAATGTCCTATATGTTGGTAAAGTTGGTGTGTTGTTAATAAAACAATAAAAAGTTGTTTTTTAGAAAATATATATATACTTTATATAACCCGGCATGGTTCTTGGCTTGCTGTGGGAGCACGGGAGGAGATGTGTGACTCTATATGAGTCTTCAGTAAGGCCAGCGCTAAAAAACTTGAGCGAGTATTGCAGGGTTATTTGATTGGGGGTGGCTAGGAACTCCCCAGGTTAAGGGTGGTCTCAAGATTACGTG
This sequence comes from Ambystoma mexicanum, assembly GCF_040938575.1. Taxonomy (NCBI): domain Eukaryota; kingdom Metazoa; phylum Chordata; class Amphibia; order Caudata; family Ambystomatidae; genus Ambystoma; species Ambystoma mexicanum. The sequence continues at coordinate 413,493,646 of NC_090927.1, forward strand.
ACAGATTTGAAAGGGGGGGAATTTGTAATTGTTTTAATATGATGAACCTGACCTAAATGTGTTAACTGTATTAACGACTGATTGTGCCACAGAAATGAAATAGATGGTTTTTTAAAAAAAAGACAAGAATTGTATATTCTTCCACGTTGCTTCAGTGGAAAATCTTTTTTTCAAAATATTTTATGGAGTTTCATTTCCTTCCACCAACCTTTTTAAAAAGCATTATTCTCATAAACTGGAGTCAAATGTAGTTTCTCGTGTCTGACAAATGGAACAGGTAATGGTCCAGGCTTTCTCTGATTGCTACTGCGTTTCACATTTCCAAAACGGACGCTGTAAACGGGACATTCGACACCGATTAGCCACTGAGTTATCCCAAGTTGTCTACCATTTAGTTCTGTCTATTATACACTTGTGTCTGTCTGATGTGTGTGAACACCATTCTCTGGTTATGTTTGGCTATACCACATGGAGAATATTGTGCATGGACACACTAACCATACCTTCTTAAAGTTTGTGTTTAGTGATTCTAGAAAAAAGAAATCTGCCTATTCTATTGACAAGTGAGTTATAATTTCAGAATCGATGGACAAAAAAAAAACAATAGTTGGGTAGGGGGTGTTTGTTTTCTTCAGTTTAATCATCTAAGTGTATAGCATGTACACGATCTCTAAAAATCTAGATCTGTTTTTGGTGTTTCGTGGAATTTCAGGTAATTCACCTTGAAGAAAGGTTCAATTTTGTACTTTTTACAAGGGGTATTTATAATGAATATCTTCCACACATTCCTCCCTCTTCACCACTTGATTCTCTGATTAGCGCTTCTGTCCATGTGTCTGTACTGTAGCCATCCCCATTTCATCCACTTCTCTTTGTCCATGAATCTGTGCACCATTTCATCTGTTTTTACCAGAGCCCTTCCATGGCTGCTCCCCACTGCATGCTGTACCTTTTAATTTCTCCAGCATGGTGTCTGACATGGATTCACATGCTCATGAATATTCCCTGTCGTCAGGCTGGGAATCTTCAGTAAAAGAAAAAACAGTTTCACGTTCACTTAAAAACTGTTTTTCTCCTTTAAACCAATCCCTGTCCTCTGGGTAATACTGCCCCAATCCAAAGTCCTCTCCCTAAGCCCTGCCTCTGGCAGCCATCTTCAGATTTGTACCACACGATTCAGTGTTGGGAGTCCTCGAGTTGCTCTCTGAGCTATTTGTAAGTTTTTCTTCCACTGAAAAGTTTGATTTTTGTTTACACCAGAGCCTGTGTGCTCTTTCCTCATTGGCCGGCCACAGGGATCCGTTGTCTGTGAAGTTTTGCACCCCTCAAGGGCCAAGATTCTTCGAAGTTTCTGGAAGGCCATCTTGGGCATACTTCGCTCCCGCCAAACATGACGGAGGAGAAAAAAGAGGGAAGGACCCTCTTCAGGCCCTGCACCTAGTACAGCCTACGGAACGTCTTTGTGGAAGAGAAACATCTGCAATGTCTCTACTGCTGAACCCGAACCACAAGGAGATGAAGTGTGCGAGATATGCCTGAGCTTCTCGAATAAGACGATGAAAGACCGGCACAGCAGGCTGGCGGCATGGCTTAACGCGAACAGGGCCTTTGCCCCATGCTCCGAGCAGGGTCATGCCTCACCCAGGACCGGCCGGTCAGAAGAGCGGTCTCCCTTTGGGAAGAGGTCAAAGTCCTTTGAGGTCGCCCCATCCATGGGCATCCAAGATAAGGCCAAGAACTGCAAGTCCACCGAGTTTGCTGCTGATGTGGGTTCCAAGTTCGATAGGCCGCAATCACTATTGCCTTCCTCCTCCAGAGCCAGCCTGCCATCACATTTCTATCTATCTATTCGACTTTTTGTATTGCGCCTTACACCCATAGGCCTCAAAGCGCTCATAAGACAGATACAAACAAGAAACAGAAAAAATAAATCATAGCAGGGAAAAAAAGTGTGAGCAGGCTGAGAGATGGAGTCTAATCTGGACCTAAATCAAACGGGTGCGTCTTCAGTTGTTTTTTAAATTGGGCTGTTGACTCACAGCTCTTGAGGGTGGGAGGAAGTTGGGTCCAGAGGATCGGGCACCAAGCGTGAAAGCTTGACCCACCAAATGTCTTCAACAGAAGTGAGGTTGCTGTAGAAAGATGTCTTTGTTGGAACGAAGAGTATGACTAAAGGTGACGCTAGAGATTCTGGCTAAAAGATAACTAGGGGCTTTGCCTGTCAAACAGTTATGGATTATCTTGGTGCCTTTGAATCTGATTCTTTGGCTAACAGGTAACCCGTGTAATTTCCTGTGCATTTTAATAACAGGAGTGCGTCGACCAAATCTACAGATGGCCCGAACCACTCTATTTTGGATTACTTGAAGAAGACTTTTTACATTTGCCTGAGAGGATCCAATAAGGAGGCTACAGCAATAGTCCATCTTGGTTATGAGGATTGCAGCTGCAATCGTAGCCCTGTTTGTCTCAGAGCGATATGGACGGATTTGTCATAGCAGATGAATGTAATAAGAACAGGAGGATTTGATGTGAATAACAAGCTTCTTAAAGGGAACATGAGGATCAAAATATACCCCCAGTGTCTTCACATAGTCAGAGACCTTGGTTTGTTACTGGGTTTGTGAAAGGTCTTAGTCTGACAGAGGGGGGCCTACGTGAACTGTGTTTGTGAAAGGTCTGAGCCTGACAGAGGCAGACCGCTGTGAACTGTGTTTTGAAGAGGTCTGAGCCTGAGCGAGGGAGACCTTTGAGAACCTTTTGTTGGAACTGTCTTTTGAAGGTCTGACCCGCACAGAGGGTGACCTACGTGAACTTTTTGTTGAAACATTATGTGGAAGTGGAAAGAGAGACTTAGACAGAGGACTGTTTTGTATATCGTTTGATGGTCAAGACTACTCCCATCTTAGTCATAGGGCAAAGTAGGAGTTTCTCCAACCCCAGGAACTTCAATAAAAGTGTTACAAGTTGTACTTATTGTGTCTGTGTCATACATGTGATACCATGCCTCCCCTACACAGTGCCCAAGTGCTTGAGGTCGCAACCGTTGCCGAACTCGGTAGTGCCGGCTGCCGCAAGGAAATGTTCGGCTAACCGACTTCATCGTCATCATTTCCCCCGGACAGCAATGGGAAGATGATGGACGCCATGGGGAAGAGACTGATTTACACAGTGACATCCACAATCAAGGCGGCTAATGCTCTGGCTATCTTGGCCCAATACGACCAGGAGCTTTGGTACAAGCTGGGCCCGATCCTAGAAATCTGGACCCTGATGACGAAAAGATGGAAGCTCTCTTTCAGGAGGGGGAGGTGGCGTTGGACCATGCCATTACGGTGGCAATGGACATCACCGACACAGGTTTCCGGCAGAAGGGAAACTGAGTCTGCCTTCATCGGCAGGGATGGATGAAGGCCACAAAAATTCTCCAGGACGTTCAGGCAAAGGTGCTGGATATGCCCTCCGACTGGGAAAATCTGTTCCGGAAGGTAGTTGATGTATCCCTTCAAGCCATAAAGATGGATACGGAGACGGCCCGTTCCCTTGGCACTCCTCAACAGCATTGCTCGTCTTCTTTTCTCTCCTCCAGGGGTAAATCGAGCAGAGCATCCAAGATATTCTCCTCATCATACAGACAACCTCCCCGATCCTCCACGCAAGCAGCCTACAGAGGTCGCGCCCAGGCCTACGGTAGCGGAGGTCAGCGTCGCTGGCACCCAAGCAAGCCTGAACCGGCCAAGACATTGGACCCCCACTCATGCACCCCGTTGCGATGCCGGCTGACTAGGTTTGTCAGCGAGTGGAGAAAGATCACCACCGACAGATGGGTGCTGGATGCTCTCGCCCAGGGACACACCTTGGTGTTCCAACGTAGGTGCCCATGTATTCCACTGGTTCCCTGTCAGGAGCTTCACATCCCTCAGCTCCTGGAAGAGGTGCGTGCCATATTACGGAAAGGGGCAATAGAGCTTGTTCCTTTAATGACTCAGAGGCTCTGGAGTCTATTCCAGATACTTTCTGGTAAGAAAGAAGACTGGGGGTTGGAGACCCATCCTGGACCTGTGCCGTCTGAACAAGTACCTGAAGTCCTAAAAATTCAGGATGCTCACGTTGCAGCACATGCTCGGCCAACTGGAGGAAGGGGATTTCTTCACATCGTTGGACCTAGAGGACGCGTACTTCCATGTCCCCATCCACAGTAAACATCGAAAGTTCCTACGGTTCGTGGTGCAAGGCCAGCACTACCAGTTCAAGGCCCTACCATTTGGCTTGAAATCGGCCCCAAGGGGCTTTACAAAATGCCTGGCCCCGGTGGCAGCCCATCTGTGTCTGCACGTATATCCATACCTGGATGACTGGGTGATACGCGCCCGCTCTCGAGAGCTGGCCAACGAGCACACGAAGGAGACTCTCCGACTACTGACGGAGATGGTAAACTATCCGAAAACCTGCTTAACACCATCACAGAACGCACTGTTCGTCAGCGCAAGACTCAACACAGTGGATTTCCCAACGTTGCTGTAAGAGGAGAGGCAAGCAGCCATTCAAAGGATGGTACAACGAATATCGTCAGCGAAGACGGTCACGGTGCATGCCATCATGTTGTTACTGGGCATGATGTCGTCTTCCATCCACCACGTCCTTCTCTGCGGGTTGCCGATGAGACCCCTACAGGAATTCTTGGATACACGTTGGATACAGGTGTCCAGGAGTTTTGTGGACAAGACCCCTCCCAGTGGGTGATATAACGGCGAGGGGTGCGCTCCCACATCACCCAGGGGACAGGATTTCAAACCATTTCAAACCATGCCATACCAGGATGCGGTCACCACAGAGGGCACAAACCAGATGTCTACACTCCAAAGGTCCCTGGTTTGCAGAGGAGAAGGATCTGCACATAAACATGAGGGAGCTATGTGCAGTGTTCTGGGACCTCAAGTATTTCCTACCATCTCTGAAGGGCAAGGTGGTGAGGATCTTCTCGGACTGCACCACCAGCATGTTCTACATTAGGAAGCAAGGGGGCACTTGATCCCCTGCACTCTCCAGGGAAGCTCAGGACATGTGGCACTGCTCAGGACATGTGGCACTGGGCCATTTGACATGGGATGTTCCTCGTACCTCTCCACCTGGCAGGCATCAAGAACACCATTGCAGACTCCCTCAGCAGGGAGTTGCGCTCCTGCCACGAATGGGAACTTCGTTGTGATCAGGTGGACCGTCTGTTCGTCAAATGGGGCAGACCCCCGATCAATCTGGCATTTGGAGTGGCAATAAGAAGTTTGCCAGCAGATTCCACCAACCGAGGAGCTTGGGGGACGCATTCTCCTTCCTGTGGGAAGGTCTGTTTCTGTACGCCTTTCCCTCGTTTCCTCTCATGCTATGTGTCTCACTCGGACAGTGTCGATGCAAAATGATACTCCTCACCCAGGCGTGGCCAAGACAGATTTGGTATCCGGACCTACTCAACCTGTCAGCATCTCCTCCAGTCAAGTTGCTGGTGCTTCCAGCTCTACTCAGCAGAGAGGGAGGCGCAACCCTTCATCAAGACCCAGCAAGCATCGCTGAACCTGAAGTCATGGCTGCTGCAGCCTTAGAGTTTGGAGATTATGAGTTGCCAGCAGACTGCAGGGAAGTCCTTGCCAAAGCCAGACTGCTACAGCCATAAGTGGAAGCGTTTTGCTAAGTGATGCAGGTCACAGAAGATTACCCCTCTAAGGGTCATGGCTCCACAGATCCTTCCATACTTGTCCTTGGCAAAAGCTGGACTGGCCCATGCATCCATCAAGGTACACCCGTACGGCCATCTCACGCTACACCAGATCCCCGGGAAGGTCCTCACTGTGGTCCCACAGACTCGTCAAGGAATTCCTCAGGGGGCTCTTCCGATCTTTCCCGCTAGCGAAGACTCCTGCTCCAGCATGAGAACTCAATGTGGTTCTGACGAGGCTCATGGGGACACCTTTCGAACCTATGCATCAAGCCCCACTCAAGTTTCTCTCATGGAAAACAGCTTTCCTTGTGGCCATGACCTCTGCCAGATGGGGGGGTGCGATCTAGGCCCTATCTTGCAGGCAACCATATCTGACTTTCCACAAATTCAGGTTGGCACACCCCTCTTTCATGCCAAAGGTTCCGTCGGAATTCCACCTCAACGAGACCTTGGTGTTGCCTGTTTTCTTCCCAAAACCTTTGTCGGCGGTGGTGAGGGCCTTGCTCTCCCTGGACGTTGCTCGGGCCTTGAAGTTCTACGTAACACACACGAAACGTTTTCAGAACACTTCTCAATTGTTTGTGAACTTTGGTCCTGTGAACCATGAGCGGGCCTTGTTCAAGACTTCCATTGCGTGGTGGCTCTTCTGCTACATCATACAATGACATCGGCTGGCGAACCAGCCTCTGCCGGGCCGTCCGAGGGCCCATTCCACTGGAGCAATCACTGCGACAACAGCGTTCCTTTCTGCTGTGCCCCTGATTGACATCTGCAAGGCTGCAACGTGAAGGTCCACGCATACCTTCACAAAGGTCTATTGTGTCAAGAGGGATTCCAGGGAGGAGTCCTGAATCGGCCAGGCAGTGATATGCAACTGGTTTGCTTGATGTGAGTCTGTTCCAGGGGTAAGTGTTGATTGCTTCTGTTGAGCCTTGCCACTTCCTGTGGTTGCGTAATGTTGTACTGCTGTGTGTTCGTTATTCATGAGCATGTGAATCCATGCCATACCCTATGCTGGAGAAGGTTAAGTTACTTACCTGTAACTATTGTTCTTTAGCATGGGTCTGGCATGGATTCACATGCGAACTCTCCCTAAAGCCCCTCTGCGACTCTTCTTGGTCATAGTGCCACTTTACGTGCTTACCAATTCTGAAGCTGGTTGCCAGAGGCGGGGCTTAGGGAGAGGGCTATCATTGGATGGGGGCAGTATGGCCCAGAGGACAATGATTGGTTTAGAGGAGAATACAGTTTTAAGTGAAAGTGAACCTGTGTTTTCTTTTACAGAGGATTCCCAGCCTGACGACTGGGAATATTCATGAGCATGTGAATCCATGCCAGACCCATGCTGGGGAACAATAGTTACAGGTAAGTAATGTCACCTTCTCTTTCCACCTCCCTGTCTATGTCTCCATGCCCCATTCCCTTTCTTAGCATCATTGTTTATTGTACAATTCAGCACTCTAGTAAAGAAGAGTAGTGCATGCAAATTAATTTGCAACCTTGAATTTTAACAACTAGTTTTAAACTACTTTGAAATTACCTGCATTTAAGCCCTTCTAAAGCATTATCTCCAGTAAAGATAATGAATGACAGTGTTTCATCTTACAATCACATCTGTTCATCACATTATCAAGCTTCTGAATGTATCATGTGACAGTGTCCCCTGACTTAACACTTGAGGTGTGTGTGAGCCGTGACCACAGGGACCCTGATGGCATCACCCACCCCATCATGCAGGGTCTGTGTGGGGAAGATGCCTTAGTCAGTGTTAGGCAGAAACCTGTGCAGTTCCCTTGGGGAACACTGCAAAAGATTTAAGACTACAGGTATAGCAGTAAACCCACTTGGTAGCAGTCCGCACCACCCAGATTTACCTGGTAGCTGTGGCTGAGCAGTCAGACTTCCCTCAAGAAGAGTTAGGCAGTATGTAAAGTATACACAATAGGTACTCAAATACAATAGCACAAGCAAACACTGACCAGAGCTTGGTTTCAAAAGTATATAGTTATTTATTTATTAAACACACATAAGTTGAAATCACTCTAGCAAAATATAGTAAAAACACTTCAAACACAGTTATAATGAAAGCAGTTCCAACCCTTACTCCTATCTAGACAACTCTAAGTTAACACCACATAATTAAAACAGAGGTGAGCGCTTAACGTTAGATGACACTCTAGTAGGTTCAAGAAAGGGATAAAAAGAAACAGAAATGGGTTAAACACACCACTCTAAGGTCCAGAACACTTGCAATAGGCTCAAAGAAGCACAAAGTCACAGGTGAGCAAAAGTCACTAGGCAGGGCCCACTCTTAGAGTAGCCGGAGCGAAAATGTGCCCAAGATCACACTGTTATTAGGGATTCAAAGTCTTGCAAAGAGTTAGAAAGAGTTTAGAGTGGCTTAGAAAGTTTAGCCAGGGTGTCCCAGGCACTCCCAGGGTCGAAAGCCGGGGGCTAAATCTACCCCGTACAGTCGGTGGCAAGGGAAGCCAGGCGGAACACGGTACCTTAAGCGGAAAGGATCCTCCAGCGGTGGCAGTTGTTCCAGGCAGTGGCAGCAAGGCTCGACGTCGGTCAGGGGAGAAGAAGTTCTCGCTGAAGAGCAGAAGAAGAAGGTCGTTGCACTGCCCGGGAAGAAACCAGCCGCGGAGTCCTCCGGTTAAAGGGTTGTACCGACTTTCGCGGTTAGGGGTAAAAGTGTGGTATTCCGGTTGCCGGGGTGCTTGGCACGGGCAAGGCGGCCACGAGATACCTCGAGAAGCGAAAAGAAGGTGAAAACTGGTTGTCCCCACCAGTCAAGGGAAGGAGCCACTCCGTTAAGAGTTCTCCTCGGTCGTCGGGAAAAGTGGTGAGACGGTTCAGCAGGGCTCCACCAGGTGGTGTCGTCGAAGCAGGTCGGCTCAGCTCTTCCCTCGTCGGATTCTTGGTCCTGTGGCGACTTCTGAAGTTCCAGTCCCCAAAGCCCTGCTTTTATGCAGCAAACCCCCATTCACCCAGCCTAGCTGTCACTCAAACATGCTAAGTGGTGAGCCGGCCGGCTCACCACTTGGGCCAATCAGGACGGAGTGCGACTTGAGTTACCAAGGTAACTCAGCCCAGGGTGCCTAAATCCCCCTCCACCCCTCCTAAGTACCCCAGACAGAGTGGCACCACTTTGGAGGGCTTCTGTGGAGAAGCCCGCCAAAAGTGGAACAAAGGGCTCCACTTTGGGTCAGAGTTACAGAGGCGAACGCCAACGCCATTTTAGAATCAAGTTTTGGCAAAAAGTCCCAACCGGAGTTATAATAATAAACCGGCGGTATGTTTAAGGCTACCGTAAATAAATAATTAAATGTGTTAGCCTAAAACAAATGGGAAATCCCATAGGGAAATATTCGCGGTCGAATATAAAAAGTAGTTTCCACTGCCACCAGCCAAAACTCGATCAGGGGGGACGGAGACGTGCCCCCTCGACTAACAGACCCTGGGGCAATCGAATTGCCCCAGCCAGTACGTCCACAATATGATGGTTTGTACTGGTTCTGTTCAGGATTCAAGACTAGCAAAGTCTTTGGTGACTTTACATGCCCTGGGAGACAGTAGTCAGTCCCAGGGTATGGAGTCTATGTTGGGGAGTCCCTAGGACACCCCTGGGTCACGGCACAGAGGGTGTTGTGTAACCCATATCACAAAAATACATGAGGCCCTATGGAGTAAAAGACCCCATAGCCCATTCAACACAAGGTTTAACCAAGAAAACACACTTCAACATGTCCAAGAGTGAGGGTAAAAGAGTCTCACTCTTGGCAGGAGAAAAAAAGAAACCCCAGAAATCCAGCAAAGCTGCTGGGGGACTCACTAGGTAGGGAAATTCAGCCTAAACAGAGAATTCTCCCTAACAGTCAACCAGACAACGCATGGGTTAATGGCTGGCCACATGAGACCCAGGCATTCAAGTGCAGTATCAGGGAGTGGCCTGGGGCAGACCTGGCAAGTATTAATTTCACACTGGTGGGAACGCATGCTGTTTGCATCCTCCCAATTTGTCAGAGTCCTCACCATACCTGCATAAGTGAAGCCATGATAACAGTGGCGCCTGCAACTGAGGGGCTCACACTGCTTGCGCGCTGAAGGAAATAACTTCTTGAAACTGGGAAATGGCCATGCTGAAAGTCATACTGTTTTCAAGATGGCAACCAAGCCAATTGAAAGCTTACTCTATCACTCCACTACCTCCTGCCTTTGATCCTTCCTTTTGAATAAATCCACCTACTCAGATGGGTGCGGCCAGTGCACACACAGATTAAATCATGATCCATGCCAGGTTTGACTGACCCAGGGTCTACTGTAGGGGAGGAACTTGAGATATTTAAAAAGGTCCATATTTTCCAGCATGGTGTAGGTGGCTGAAGAGGTAGATTGTGCAGTTTTGGAGGTAGCTGAGGAAAGGAGAGGTTGGTGGCAGAGAAGAGGCTGGTGATGAGAGGGGCAGCAGTGGTGGTGGTAGAGTGAGGTGCTGAGGAGAAGGGGTGAGCAGAGGAGCTGTGGAGGTGGTAGAGAAAAGGAGCTTGGAGGAAGGGCGAGGTGAAGGAAAGACCTGAGGAGTATGTATAAAGATAAATTAAGAAGGAGCTGAGAAGAGACTGAGAGGAGAGCTAAAGAGGTAGGTGGGGAGTGATTGAGGTGGGAGAAGGCAAAGTGACAACAGATAGTAAGTAGTGAAGGATGAACAGAGCTATCAGGGAAAGGTTCTTTAGGTACAAGCAATCGTGGGGCGATGAGGAGTAAATTAAGATTTGGTTGGAGCAGTAGGACCCCTGGGCAGGGAGGCGGTCAGGAGCCGAGACAGCAGCCTATTGGGATCTGAGCCAACCTTGCCTCTGGGGGACGATTTCTGGGACCTGTGGAACCCTGAGCCCAGCATGAGTGAGAGCTGGGAACCTCCTGGCTTCTTTCTAAATGCTCTCTATCCGTGGCATGTAGAGTACATCTCTATATATGATGGCATAAGGAATTAGTCTTTATACCTCTCAGTGTATCTTTTTTATGCACAAGATCATCTCTTTAAATAGACAATTTCACTCATTGTGTCACAGTATTTCTCTATCTGCATATAATTTTAGTACATTTCTCTAAACACTATTCACACTGAATCTTAGTGAATTTCTCTAAACATGATCCACATTGGATCTTAGTGAAGTTCTCCAACCATGACATTACTCTAACTTTTTTTCGGATGATATTCTGAATTTCTGTATCCGTAATAGCATTCAGTGACATTCTTTATTTCTTCAGGCTTTATTTTGGATTCTAACCTATCCTCTGCTTACCTTTACTGTTGTTAGGAACTGGCTGGAGCAAGCCATATATGGCTATGTTTCCCCTGTGCTTCAACAATGTCTCTTTCCTTGTGTGACAGAGAAGGTTTTGGGAACAGAGATCGATAAATGCTCTGTAGTTTCAGGAGATAGGTCAGCAGCAACGAGGGTACATGGATTTCCATCCAGGTGATTCATGGTAACCAACCTCCCAAGGTGAATAAAGGCCATTGGAAGAAGATTCATGCAGAGTATGTCCTTCATTGAGTAAAGAGATCCACACATCGGTTATTGGAATTTGTGATGGGATTAGCATTTTACGTTTAATATCATTCTTTCATATTTATTTCAAATAAGAAATAGATAATAATATAATAATAATAATTTAGCATTTATATAGCGCTACGAACCCTCAGGTATCTGAGCGCTGCTTATTATTACCCACAGTGTGTGGTGCTCACAATATTGATTAAATATCACCATTAAAAACACAATTTATCTTTTCTTAAGTGGCCTGATAGTGCTCCCAATGTAATGCGCCCCGCATACACAGATGATGCAATATACTACATATTTTGAATGACAACTAATAAAGGCTTCCACACAGTATTTGCCCATTATGCCAAAATCTACTAATTTGGTTTCTAAGATATATGGGCACATAGAGCAACCACAACATTCATAAAAGTCTTTGTTCTGTACATTTTCTTGATTCCTTGAATTAACCATGAAGGAAGGGCATAGTATGTTTCTGAATGTTCGTGCTTTACTATATGTATTGCTTGGTGTTCTAGCAATGTGGTTTGATAGATCTTTGTCCATTTGTATATATGTTTTCTTCTCTTTTTGTGTCTTTTCGGGGTACTGTATGGATGTGGGAAATGTATCCTTTTGCATTATTTGTTTATGCCTAGAATTTTGTGCTTTTTTTCTGTTGGGATTGACATTGTTCCCTGGTGCAATTATTGACTTATGTCTGGTTTCTTTTATGTTGCATTTATAATTATCAATATTGTATGTTACATATAACAGCCTTAGAGGAAGAGCTGAGCTCGAAACACGTGTCGGCTGATACTAAAATAGAATTTCTTTGTTCATATTAAAGAATTTCAGGACACACGCGAGATGTGATTGTATCAATTGCTTTCAGCATTCATAAGGATTACCATTGTATTGCGTTTAGATGAATTTATGAAGATAACCAATGTATTGCACTCAGAAGAATTTGAGGGTAGCCAATGTATTGCGTTTAGATGAATTTATGATGATAACCAATGTTTTGCACTTAGAAGAATTTGAGGGTAGCCAATGTATTGCATTTAGACCAATTCATGAGATTAGCCAATGTATTGCACCTAGAGGATTTTGGTGGTAGACAATGTGTTCCACTTAAAAGAATTTTGAGTGTAGCCAATAAACTAGCCACCCCGGCTCCTGCTTCCCTCCTGCATATCACCCGAACGCTACACATGCCTAAGGGCCAGCAAAACTACACATGAAATACACAAAACACACATCTAACACAACAAACGTTGGCATACAACAATCAATCTCACACACAAGACCTTACCTCTCTGGATTCAACAAGCCAGGGCACACAATCAAAACTCACATAGAAAGCCGTCTGGCACAGACGCCAGTTTCTCCTGGTTCTGCAAGCATCAACAGAAGAGGATAGCCCATATCCTATTCCTCTTCACTCACTAACCCACCCCACCCACCCTCCTCCTTACAAAGTCATGTGAGTGCCTGGAGACCATGTGTAAAGACTGGAGGTGGGTATCTGTACTTCTGTCCTCTCTATGGTTTGGGCAGAGGCCCAGAGCACCCCAGCCAAGGTTCTCTATATGGTAGCTATGGACAAGCAACCAAGGCTTAAGCTCTCAGGAGGTGATGCAGGCTGGTGCTTAAGTACAGTGATTCCCCAAGACCCCCCACAAAGGAATGTCCACACACTATGGGCATTCCTAACATAAGGTGATAACACAGTTTGTTTATATAAACTAAGGTTCAGGAGAATATATACATATACGTAATAACACTTTGTACTCGGGCAGTTCTATTCAAATACTAGCAATATGATATAACCTCTATGTGGCACCAAACAATACTTAAATTCATAAATAATGCACCAACTGCTGACAGTCTTTAAAAATCATGTGAATTACTAAGCAAGGGGTGACTGCATAGATTAAGGAAAAAAGGCAGGTTAGTTTCAGAACATAGGAAGTATACTTTCTTGAGACGTAAATAGTGATACTGTGTGAGGAACCCCCCACCTGGGCAGCCTGTAAATGAAAAGTCGAGGTGTGATTTATCTGATCTATTATAGCCCAGTCCAAATAATTTCAATAATGCTCTGCTTTCTTTTTATAGGTTCCACCACCCTAAAGTACTTGAGATGCTACAGGATCCACAACGAATCTGGGACCCCTGGATGATTCCTGAGGCTGGAAGACTCTCTTCCTTGTCACAGTACCTTTGGTGCTTTGGCAGGTGAAGTGGGGAAGTTTCTTAGCTTTACTCAACAGGACCCCAGAAGGAGGGACCTCATTTGCAAGAAGTAGTCGCTGGGATCCCAAGGCCAAGAGAAAACGAGGAACTAGACAGTGTCGGAAAGGCAGCACTTTCGCTCTCCGTTAGCGGGGCGTTAGTGTGGCTGTGGATTTCCCACAAAGGTGAAACTTGCTGTGGACTCCGAAAAGGCTTGGCTAAAGAAGATAAGACCACTGGGGGGACCTTAGATGCCTTTCGGTAGCGACTGGTGCAGTGGCAGAAGTAGGTGTCAGGTTTAAGGATTTCGTGGTTCACTGACTTTTGGTTCTTCATATTGCAACCGTAGCACAGACCTCTGGATGGCTTTTGGTGACCTGGACTGGACTGTGTATCCTCACCAAGGCTGGACCCTCGGGACATCTTATTCGGATTTTGGTGGTGAGAAACCCACCGGAGGACCTTCCTCTGCACTCAGCAAACTGGGATGATCTTTGGTGGGAAAAAGTGGTCAGATGTCACGCTAGAGATGTCCCTTGAAAGATTCTTTGTTAAGGTGGAGCTTTCACAGCTCTGGGTGTCAAGCAGCACTTTGCCAGGGTACCCCGTCTTCTGGATTCATGAAGACCCCTTCTCCGGTCGGTAGGCACACAGGACTGGCTTCCAGGGTACTTCTGATGAAGAGTGGCAGGTGCACGATAGTCCCTCGTAGCTCTGTAAGAGGTCTCATATCAAGTTCCTCTCTTTCATCAGTCCCTGGGAGAACACAGCAGCTTTTGTATTATGTAAAGAAAATGCAGCAGCACACTTCTTCCTCCAGTTGGGCTCCTGGGAACAGCTTCTTTGACTTCAGCTTCTGAACTTAGCATCTGAACGTCAGTTTAAAGATTTGGCTTCTGAACAAATTGCTGAGTGAGAGGTCCCTAATTATAGACATTTGTTCCCCATTCACTCAGGCTGAGGCAGGCTCAGCCAGCCAATCAGTCATGAGTGCATTCAAGAAGGCAGACAATCAGGCTTACAGGTATTCAGGCCATTCACTCCGCCCAGACACCCATAAAACAGAATTTTTAGTCACCAAGATATTTTCGCTACCCTGCCTATGTAGATTTATTAATGCGTCTTTAAGCCACTGCACTATCCTGCAAGCCATTAAAGCCATGTCAGTGACTCCAATATTGAAGAAAGCAGGCTTGGACCCAAAAGATACAGCCATCTTTTGACCCATCACGAACACCTTGTTCTCTTGAAACTGATCGACAAGGTGGCTACCACCCAGTTACAACTTTATATGGAAAACTCTGGCCGGCTGCATGGAAGGCAATCAGGTTTTCGTTGGTTTCGCGGCACAGAGAGTGCCCTAGTTGATCTCCAGAACCAGATGTTGACAATAATAGAGAAAAGTAGATGGGGCTGCTGGTATTATTGTCAGCAGCCTTTGATCTGGTAGACCATAGAATCATATTGAAACGGCTGGTAGATACTGGGGTCTCACTGATGAGGTGATACATTGAGTGAAGTCATTGCTGGAAGACAGAAGATCGAGGGTGTACTGGGGAGATTTCTTCTCCGAGGTGGAGACTATCTTTTGCAGTGTCCCCCAAGGGGCGTGTCTATCCCCTTTACTTTACTAGCTATAAAGTGCCCCTCTGTAGACACTGGAAAGATTGGGATTTTTCTTCACGAACTATGCGGACAACTTCCAGCTGTTCCTGGAGATGTCTGAAAACTATCAGGAGGATCAGGACAAGCTTAGTGAGGTCCATCAGACCATAAAAAACTGGATGACCACTAATTGGTTGTCTCTGAATGCCGGGAACACCAAAATTATGATATATGGGTCAAAAATGTCAAGTGAGAATCTAGATCCGGCTTTTTCCAGTTTCCTGGTCGAGGGCAGATGTATGGCAGTAGCTATCAAAGTGAAAAATGTAGGCATGGATATAGAAGCCACCTTGAATGCAAGTGCACAAGTAGACGCTATTTTAAAAAGCACGAATGGCTATCTGAAAGTGCTAAGACAGGTGGCTCCTATGATTTCTAAAAACAACCCAGCCAAGTTGGTTAGGGATGTTACTCTTCCACGCATGGATTATTGCAGTGCCCTACTGGGTGGTGCAAGTAAGGAAGATATCCTTAAGCTGCAGAAAATCCAGAACGCATCTGTTAGTATCGTCTACGGTATGACAAGAAAATAACCTACTACCCTTGCCAGGAAGGAGTTGCGTTGCATTGGCTGCCTAGATCAGCCAGGATCTCCTTCAAACTGTTGACCTTTTGCCACAAGTGCATCCACGGATCTTCCTTTAGCTATCTTAAGGGAAAGGTCTTTATATATGAGCCAACTGGAGACCTTCGATCCACTACCGCATTTCTCCTGAGAGTGGATCGTGCCAAGAGAGCTCGTGGAAATGGATGTTCGTTTCCATTTCTGGCAGCATACGCAAGAAAAGAGTTGCCCCAAGCAATAAGAGAGGAAAAAAATCACCTGCCATTCAGGAAATCCCAAAAAACCATACTGTTCATGTAAAGCATGACTATAAGTCTGTGTTTTCTTGTTTTGGTAAATTAGCCAAAAATCAAACTGTTTATGTAAAGTATCTGACTATAAGTATGTGTTTCCTTGTTTTTGTAAGTTAGCTCCTGGATGCCTTAGTGCTTTGGCGCTATATAGGTTCCATAACATAACATCAGGAATGTTCAGAAGGTTTGCAATGACCATTGCAAACCTTCTGAACATTCAGAGCAATGGTCTGATTGCCCCGGATTGTGCCAGTGGAACGTGGTCCTAGACCATCTGGGCATGGTAATTTGCCCTCCATGGCATCTTCCTCAGAGAACAGACTTAATTGCACAAGCGGGGGCCTTGGTTCTCCACCAAAGTATCAACATCCTCAATCTTCACACCTTGCTTCTGAGAGGTTGATACGCAGAGACGGGGACCTTCCCAAAGACGTCATGAAGGTTTTGGTTACAGTGAGACGCCCGGCTCTATTCGACTGCTGTTGTAAAGTTTGTTACCGCTAGTTCAGAGCTATTGAAATAGATCATTAGATTTGCAACACACCTACGGTACTGTCTTTTCTTTTACCCCATGCCCAGTACGGGATACATGTGACTACGATAAAAGGGTACTTGGCAGCGCTTTCTACTTTCAATCGTGCGTCTGAACTAAGATCGTACTTTACTTAAGATCGTAATACAATTCCTTAAAAGACTCAACAATGCATTAACCTAAGCTGCTGGGATTTAAATCTTGTCCTGACTTACCTAATTGGATCACCTTTAGATCTCTAGAACAAGGAATTTCAGAACATACGGCCAACTTGTCATAGGCTCCACTTGTCCAAGACTAGGTAAAGCTGAGACAGGACAGGCATTATCAAAATGGAGAGACGTATGTGTCTATGAATGCTACCTCATTGCAGGAAAGGAGATAACTAAGGGCTTTAGCTTACTGGAAAGGAATAGTGGGATGGCTGCTATTTCGATCCTTAAAAGATTGCTCTGATGTTGGACATCTTCCAGGCCCCAACTTGGTCCATATTAAATTCCTTCACAAAACATGACGGCATTGATACTCTATCGGTTCAGAAGAAGTGTTTTGGTAGGGCCGTCTTACAAACTTTCTTAATCTGACCTTTGCCCTGTTGTTCTCTCTTCCCTCCTCCTGCATAACAATACTGCTAGGGGAGTCTACCTAATATGAGGAATCTTTGGGAGGACACAATCCATAAGAATAACAAAATACTTACCTCTGGGAATGTTCTTTCTTAAGGCAGAGCTGGGTCTTTGACTCACCGCCATGTGGATGAAATGGATCTATCAGCTCAGAAGGAAAGAGAAACAACAGCCCTATCCCCCAAATCTCCCTGCTTTCCTGTGTGGAGCGATGGACCACCATCACCTCTCAGCAGAAGAAACCACTTCTGAGAGGCACCCCAATAAGCTTAATGAAAGCGCAGCTATGCAGGGAGGGAAGAAGACTGATAGCTAAGTAACTGGTGCTCCTGGGTTGCCAGACATTTCGTCGAAAAAAATTGGTCGACCAGACAAATGGTCGAACCAATTTGGTCGAAAACCAAATGGTCGAAATTTGTATCTTTTTTATTTTAACCTTTTTTTTTTTTTTTTGGGGGGGGGTCCCCCCCCCAACCCCCTTTTTTTCTCTAAAAACCCCTTTTTTGACTAAACGAAAACCCGAAAAATAAATATATAAATAAATAAAAAAATTCGACCATTTGGTTTTCGACCAAATTGCGTCGACCAAATTGCAGTCGACCAGTTTTTTTTCGACGAGTTGACTGGACACCGTGCTCCTGCACATGGCTGCCAAAGTGGCCAGACATTGGTGGTCTTGGGGCACGCTGAGGCCCTCCCATGGGCTGGGGGAGTGATGCTGGGGTGCTTCTGGCTCGCTGCCCTCGGGCTCCACACTCCGGTGCAGCTCAGATGGAAAATTCCAACTATCTGGATCACCCCAGCAGTAGGAGGGGTGTGCACCGCAGGAGGGTGAAATGGGCCTAATGGTGCACAGTGCTGGATAAGAAGGGAACGAAAGCAGTGGGCTGGGCTTGCTGTCACGCTTGTGGACTTGGGGAGTGCCGCCCGAGTCCTTTATGCTCTTGCTGTTGACCCCTCTCACAAGTAGTTTGAAGTAGAGGGAAAATAAATCCTGCTTCAGGACCTACACAACGCTTAAATTCTGCAACAGCGAGACTATCTAACTAAATAAATAAACAAACACAAACCAAAAAAGGACACTGAAATGAGCCTGCTTGGGGAGCCTCATGGTGCACGACATTAAAGAAGGCAACGCTCACAGGGGAAGTGGAACCCCTCTTCATGTGAGCCCTCTGGTGTTAACAGAAAGAAATAAAGCAAGAAATATATAGCTAGCTCGCTCTTCTCTAGGCTTCAAAAGGAAGCAAGCATTGGCAATGCCAATAATTTGAGCTTATGGCCAAGTAAAAGAGCTTCCCGAGGGAGGTCGATGTGCTCCCCTACAACTGCACGATCATATTAGTGTTGGGCAAAGATAAAAACAAATAAAAAGCTCATGAAATAGATGTATTTGATTACTGTGCTGCCCAGAGAAAGGATTGCAGCTGTGTTAACACAACCATCCCCTGCCAGACTCGCAAGCGAACTCCTTTACTGTATCTGCGGGCATGATGTACTCCGAGCTCATCTTTTGCAGTGGTGGAAATGAAGACATCTTAGAATGGATATTTCACGTAACCACCTGCTACAGGAACAAATAGAAGGTAGGCCTGCCATGGGGAATGGGCCAGTGGAAGAGTCAAGTAGGCCAGAATATCCTAAAAGCAAATGCTTCTCATGGGAAGGGGACAACACTCTACAAGGTTACAGACGAGATGGGATGATTGCACTGTACCCATTGGAGCTCCATATCTCAGAACCCTTCTCTCTCAGCCTGCCTCTACAAATGCTCGCAGGTCCAGATCTTCGACAAGGTGGAATTTGACATCCTTGAACATGTCATCAGGGACCTTCAGCTCCTCCATGCCACTTGGCCTTCGCTGCAGCCGGCCTCCCCCACACTGGATCCGCTGTTGCCTCTTCCAGGGTAGCGAAGCCAGGCGTGCCCTTATCCGCACCACAGAATGAAGCACCCGGCCCCCACCCCCTTGCGCTGGCGAACTGCCAGAGCGCTGCCTGGTGTATACCATTTTGCCCCATTGATGGGTGGAGGCGAAGAAACAACAGGAAACTAAAGAATGTACCAATCAAGAATTCCTTCTTCTAAACTGTCCACTTGTAACACACAGATAAGGTTATTCAGACAATTCATTCATGATTTTTCGACTCTTTACTTAGTGCGGAGTCCTTTCATTGAACGCCTGTTGGTACAAATCAATGGTCTTGACGGGCCGAGGTGCCGCCCAAACAGTGAACTTCCAGGCGGAATGCGCCTTCCATCAGCACGCTGCACAAACAACTGTCAACGAATCGAAAGGCTACATTAAAGCGATTTTGCAAGCTCAAAGAGGTCCTATGAGGAGGAGTTTTGGGCGTGGAGAGGAAGGAATGGATGGGAATGGCCATAGGGATTCGCATGGTTATGGGCAGGCAATGGGTGGGCTCATAAACAAACAACACGTATACACTGTGTGTTCCTCATGAAATGTCATTCCTCTGTGTCCCTTGAATATGTACTCACATGCAATAGTTTAGGCTTCATGGGTGTCACAAGTGACACCTAATTGCCCACACTAAAAAGAGAAGAGAATTGAACTTGCTACCTTTTCTTGTCGACCATCTCCTGACCTGGCTTAGTGTGGTTGAGGTTCGTCAGTCCTTCCTGCTCTCTTTGCGTTCTGAAGAGAAGATCACGAACAGTGGAAAGAAAGAGTTACAAGCTACCATGGGCTTGTAGTGCAAGGCTTGTGTTGTGTGGTCCTTTCTGGCACACTACTGTGGGAAAACATTTCTTTTGGACCTCCCTGGGCTCAACATCAAGTGCCTAATGATGTGCCTAGTGCAGGCTTGTCCAACCTTTTTGAATGTGGGGACGAAGCATTAGCTTTTTTCCACCCAGTGGGCCGGCGAGCCAAAAGTAAACAACCTCACCCAAAGCAGTATATTAAAAAGCGATATTGTGTGACCTTTGACACAATAGCATCACAGGCAATGATGCGCCATGCAGTCCCAAAGATAGCTTTTGGTGTCAGGGGCAGTGAGTATCTAAGGGAGCCCCTCCATCAAACAATCCGAGGCCAGTTGCTTGTGATTTCTTTCAGTGTATATGTGTTAATATTTTCCTGAAATAGTGGGGGCGACCGAGCGTAGCGAGGGAGCTATAAGGATCTAGGAAGGTTTGGGGGGAGTTCCCCCTCCAAGAATATTTTTTAAAATATGGGGTCGAAATGGTGCATTTTACAGCAGAAAAGGTGGCCAAAAAGCCATACATTTACAATCAGTTCTAAAGGGAATATGAAAATTACATGTAACCAACAGTAGACGAGAACATTTTACAACATAACACATTTTAATGATCTATTTGTCCACAGTGTAAGACAGCACTGTCACTGATGTAACACATTGTCATGCTGGTTGTGCTCAAAATATGCCTCTGTAGCAACATGTCTATCCTGGCTGTTCCCAATTTAAGCCAGCATTGTCCTGTTCAAAGCATGATTGATTCTGCATGAGCATGTACAGTGTGCCCAATACATATACCAGCTTATCTCTCTAATACACATTCATTACTTCTGTGTTAATGATTGCTGCCGCCTGTGCAGTGTTGTGCCAATACATATGCCAGTGTATCTCTGTAATACACATTTATTACTTCTGTGTTAATGATTGAGGCTGCCTGTGCAGTGTGCCCAATACATATGGCAGCTTATCTCTGTAATACACATTCATTACTTCTGTGTTAATGAGTGATGCTGCTTGTGCATTGTGCCCAATACATATGGCAGCTTATCTCCAATACACATTGATTACTTCTGTGTTAATGATTGATGCTGCCTGTGCAGTGTGCCCGATACATATGGCAGCTCATCTCCAATACACATTGATTACTTCTGTGTTAATGATTGATGCTTCCTGTGCAGTGTGCCCAATACATATGCCAGCTTATCTCCAATATACATTGATTACTTCTGTGTTAATGATTGATGCTGTCTGTGCAGTGTGCCCAGTACATATGGCAGCTTATCTCTGTAATACACGTTCATTACTTCTGGGTAAATGATGATGCTGCCTATGCAGTGTGCCCAGTACAAATGGCAGTTTATCTCTGTAATGCACAATCATTACTTATGTGTAAATGGTTGATGCTGCCTGGACAGTGTGCCTAATACATATGGCAGCTTATCTTTTGTAATACATTCATTACTTCTGTGTTAATGAAAGAAGTATAATCCAATTCAACAGATAAAATGTGGAAAAGCGATCACCCAAAGGTGAACCTAATTGAAGAAACGCAATGTGAGCACAATCTTAAAGTATGAAGAACTAGACATTGCCAGGTGCCCTCCTCTCCCAGCGCCCAGGGGTGGCCGGTGCGCCGGTACTCGGATCACTCCGGCCCAGCTGAGGCCCATGTTGTAGGAACCGGGGAGGGAATTGAACTCATGGTGTCTGCTGTAAAGCCCACAGTGTCTTGGATCTGGTGGGCTACGGTGCTATGCAAAAACTAGATAGAACCCCAGGCATATTACCTGCTGTGCTGCTTTTCCGAGTATGGATGGCGTGATTGTGGTGCCTATTCATTTTGGCAAAGAATTCATTCCCGCATGCAGTGAAATCATGTGGAGGCAATTTGAACAGTACAGTGAGGTTTTTGTCAAAACGTGATGCAAATTGTACCCTCCATCCCCAGCGGAATGTTCAAACATTAAGGCGGCCCACGCTGCTTTTGAGCCTCCGAGATACTGCTGGCCAGATACTTGTGTTTCGGTGTATCTGGCCAGCAGTATGTCGGAGGCTGAAAAGCACAGCATGCCACAAACA
This sequence comes from Ambystoma mexicanum, assembly GCF_040938575.1. Taxonomy (NCBI): domain Eukaryota; kingdom Metazoa; phylum Chordata; class Amphibia; order Caudata; family Ambystomatidae; genus Ambystoma; species Ambystoma mexicanum. Next base: position 413,515,633 of record NC_090927.1, read on the forward strand.
TACATCGGAAAATATAGCAGGCAGTACTTCTCACTGCTGGAGGCAAGGAGAACTAGGCCTCGGTGTGCACCACACGTGGCACTGTGAACCTGGGCTGGGCTGAGCTGCTGGCTCACGCAGGCTCTGCCCTGGGCTCGGCAACGCAGATGTGTGAAGGTGGTGCTGTGTGCCCGTCACTCCACCCACACATATTACGTGATTATGATTTCCATTGGCTGAGAAACAGCCAATGGAAATAGTGTTACCGGTCAAGGCATGTATTTCTTGTATTTATTTCCACTACTACGACCTGCCGTGCATGGTAACAGTATTTCCATTGGCTGTTTCTCAGCCAAGGGAAATTGAATGTGTGTGGACTACGATTCCTATCCTGAAACTGCAGCCACAACACTAACTGCGTATAAAATAAATGCAAAACATACAAAAGTAACCCTAATGCTTTGTCTCTGTTCTTGGGCTTGAAGGGCCACATAAAATGGCTTGAAGGGCCGCATGTTGGACAACCCTGGCCTAGTGCATTGTATATGGGGAAAAATAAAAACGCCTGTAATAATAGTGTTTACCGCTGGAGTGGAACATGCTGCAACTAAAAGAAAGAAAGAACATGATGAAAATTGGAGAATATTTACAAATGACAGAAACATGCATGGAGCGGAGAGGGTGCAAAAGGGAGAAAAAAATGAGGCTTTTATTGTAAAATGGAAGAATACACTCCTGCCACCTGGTGCATTGTGGGCCTGAGAAAGGGACATGCTGAACTAAAATGGAGATGGTCTGTAGTATAGACTCAGAATATTTGAGGCAGTATTGTTGTTTTTCATTTTTTAGGAGCAAAATTGTAGGTTAGCCGTCTGCAGCTGAATTTCATTGTCTTAATATTTACAGAGTTGCTTTTATTGGAAGCGGCACAGTGAAGATTCCTCACTGTAAATTGTGTGGGCATTCAAGTGGTAAAACACTGGCATTATGCAGCATCAGCCACATTAGGTCTCCAGGTCACTAGAGTTAGGCCTGACAAAATTCAGATTACAGATTAATTTAATAGTATTGTTTCCAGGCACGGTTAATGGTGTCTTTTTAGCTGGCCAGTAAAGAAAAATGTTCGGTTGTAAGAAATGTTTGGGCACGTGATTTTATGCTCCTGAAACAAGAAAATGCTGCCTTGTTAGAAAAGACAATAGAAGTCCTAAGCCATGCGTTTAAAAGCCATACTGACATTCTCTCATTTTCTTGTTGTATGTCTTAACACATTTTATAATTTTTCAGGATATCTGGTTATTGGTTTTGAATATTATTGTTTCTCTTGGGTTCTGTTTTCTCGGCAGGATCACACCAGTCATACCCACCAGATACAAACTCACGGTTACCAATACTGACATTATGTAGCAGTCTCCTGCGCATCACACAGTTATTTCCACATGCTTTTGCATATTTATTCTCTGGTTCCCCACTTTAGCGCTTTCAAGCCGATGGTGCATATCCACCCACATTATCTGCATGGACAGCACTCACCTTTTATTACTAGGGCTACATATTCAGCTAATATTTACATATGGCTCATTGAATGGCCCCAGTATTGACTCATAGGGCCTCATTACGAGTCCGGCGGCAGCCGTGCTGGAAAAACCGGTAATTCCATTCCACCTCTGTGATTGCCGGAATCACCGGGGAATTCTGTAAAGCCCTATTTAAGTTTAACGTAGCCTATATAGCAGCATTATTTAGCCACCAATTTCAAATTTATGTTGTGTTGAAAAAGTGGGTGTTCTCCTTCGCGATGTTGACCCTGAGATATTTAAATTCATTATTAGAACCGCTTAATTGTCCACTCGGAAATAGACTCAATGACATGCTATGAAGCCTGGGAACCTTTACATTTTCGAGACCTTTAATTTGCAATTAGACAGATCACCAAACCGCTTCACGGTATTAAGCAGGTGCCTAAAGGATCCGTTGGGGTCAGACACCAGGACTAGCAGGTCATCAATGCACAAAAGGACTTTGGAGATGCAGCCAATATAGTTTTTTAAAAAATTATATTTGTATTAACATTTTCCAAATAAACATCTTTTACTCCCCCTCCCCATTTCCCCAACTTCCACTACCCCCTTATCCCCATGCCCCCTCCCACCCCAGACAGAGTATCTTAACATTTCTCACTTATTCAATTTAGCAACATACATTCTAGCTTACATAATGTTCAAATCCGTAGGTTTTGTGAACACCAGTGCTGTACAACGTCACTGTTAAGATAGTCCAAGACCACTGCTGATTCTCGATGAAATTGTTCCTGTTCCCCTTGAAGGTTCTATGTCATCCACTCCAAAGCTATGAACCCCCACAGTTTAATTAACCATTCTCTAACCCCCAGCGTTTTTTTCTGTTTCAAAGCACGATAGCCAACCATGCAGCTATCACCATTAACATGAAGGCTTTACTATGAATTCTAGTAGGCAAGCTATTCTCCGGATCAAACAGACCACACATCCATACTTTGGATGTCCAATATTTTACCGGGAAAGCTATTTATTTTATCTGATTTGTCACCTCATCTCAAAACCTCTTCAAAGTTGGGCAGTCCCACCATATATGCCACCAGTCACCCGCCCTCCACATCCTCCCCAACATCCCTCTGTGGAAGTCAGGGACATTTTGTGTAGTCTTTTAGGAGTGAAGTCCCATTGGTACATGACCCTATACCATGCTTCCCTTACCTGGATGGACCTCGTTAATCTGGGGATATCTTTCCATAGGTGATTCCAATGCTCTCTTGGTAAATCTGTCTCCAATGTCTTTTCCCATTTATGCATGTATCTCCAATCCTGTCCTTTCCTTTTTTCTATCAGTAGCAAATATAACTTCCATATCAGTTGTTTATTCTGTGAGTGTGTGGTAATACATTTTTCAAATATAGTAAGCTCCCTCCCCACTCCCCAGATCTGGCTAGCCAATGTCTCAGTTGGTAGTACTCTAACCAATGCTTTTCCGGAAGCCCCAGTAGCTGCATTCCTCAAACAAATAAATATCCCCTCCCTTCACCATATCTCCCATCTTAGTGCAGCCTACTCTCCGTCATTGTTTAAACGTACCCTGTACCATCCCTGGGAAGAATTGTGGGTTTTCAAATAATGGATTAAATGGTGATAGCCGAATAGACAACGTTCCTTTATCTATTAAGCAATTCCATACATCTAAGACTACGAGAGTATCTGACTGACCTGTGTATTTAGAGGTCTATCTGGTCTATAAAGCCACAATATCCCTTGCAACGGGCACCGAGCCACTGCCCTATCCTTTTTTACCCAGGCTTTCTCAGTATCCCCAATAACCATCCCCGGAATACCCATAGCTGTGCAGCCTCAAAAAGTCTTTCAAAATCCGGCAAGCCCAGTCCCCCATTTTCCCTAGATGCTGTTAAAATGGGAAATGCCTGATTCCACGATGGGCGCCGTGACCATAACGCTGTGAGGAGCACGCTCCCGCCTGGCGATCCCAAATAAAGGTGCAAAAAGAGACGGGAATGTCCCGCTTCAGGGCGTTAAGGCTGCGTGAACCCCTGGAGAAAGGTACGCTTCCCTGACGGCAAGCAGCGGCCCAAGCTAATTGCAGAAAAAGGAGGAGCGTGGAGCGGGAAGAGAACGTCCCGTGGGCGTCAGCGTGAGGGGCGAGTAGGCTCAGCGATATGCATCAGATGGACCCGCAGTGAGACAATACCCGAAGTGGGCACAACTCTGGAGGAATCCAGGAAGGGCCCGCTCCTCAGCAGTTCCCTTGGTATGGCGCAGCACCAAGGCAGCGTGAGGGAGCTCTGGTCGGCGGCCTGCTCGGCCTGGATCCTGGCACTAGACAGACCTTGGTCTTAAGCACGGTGACATACCAGGCCTCCCACAACACACGGGCTGGCGAGCGGACGCACCCTCGGGCACCGGACAGACCTAGGAACCTGAAAAACACAAGTAAGGAAGGAAACAAGTTCCACCCGGTAGGCAAAGGGGCCAGCAACGGCACAGAGAATATCTCTGGTGGGAGACTTTGAGCCCAACGGGAGACGGTATCCTTACCACATTGTACTCCCAACCTCTTCAGACAATAGCACCTAAACAACATAGAGCAAGCACTGCGCCTGCCGTAATAATCATCACCCAGCACTGGGTAAACTCTAGAGTGGTGACATTGCCTGGGGGGGAGCTTCATTCTGTGGCCGGCAGGGCCTGGGCACTGGTGGTGGGTGGACACGGGTCTCCAGCACAGTGATACTCTGGGCCTCCCATATTATAAGGGCTGGCGAGCGGACGCACCCTCTGGGCACTGCATAGCCTAAGACATCAGAAGACAAGTAAGGAGGGGAACAAGCTCCATCGATGAGGCATAGTGTGCCCGGGACCATACGGAGAAGATCCCTAGTAGGAGACAACGAACGCAGAGCCCAACGGTAGACGGAATCCTTGTTTTTTCAATATATTCCCGGCTTCTTCCGACAACAGCACCTAAGCAAACACAGGGCAAGCATTGCGCCTACCATAAAAATCACTATCCTGCATCAAGTATACTTTAGAGCGGTGACATTGCAACACTCTGCCAATTTTGCAGACCAAACCCAAGGGACTTAAAGATGGGGCCCTCGCGGCCAAGATGTCAAAGAAACAAGATGGAACCCTCCAGAAATTGTGTTAGAAAGAAGGTGATATGTCGACGGAGGCTGATTAGACCCAGACCGATCAACCAGGGATGGAGGAGACACACTTGCAATTAAAAGGGCAAGTGATCACGAGTGAAGTGCTCTAACAATGCTTCAAAGCGTTTAGTGACCAAATGACAGAAACGCTGCAAACACAGTTGAGCCTAATACGAACGGAACTAGCCAATACCCTACAGGAAATTAAAAGGGACATTGCAGGACTAGGTGACCGAGTTGACACAAATGAAAATACCATTCAAGAATTAACCGATGATACTCGCAAGATAGACGCACTAGCAGACCAGCTAGCAGTCGCCACACATAATCTTGAGCTCCAAACCGAGGACCTTGAGAATCACTCAAGAAGGGCGAACATTAGGGTCAAGGGATTACCCGAAAGCGTGAATGACCATAACCTCCGAGAGACAATGCAACAAGCGTTGAAAGATCTACTTGACATAGAGGCAGAGGGGGAGATTCACGTTGACAGAATTCACTGGGTGACCCCAATAAGAGCTGAACCAGGCGCCAGACCGAGAGAAGTGGTGATGGTGCTGCAGAGATATGATCAAAAGGAGGCGATCGTACAAGCAGCAAGGAAAGCGACCCCAATAAAAGTCAACAGCATTGAAAAACAGCTTTTCCAAGATCTGGCCAAAAACCACGTTGGCGAAGAGGAGGCAACTGGGCCCGGTGGCTAAGGCACTGTCCCAAGCCCAGATTCGATATGGATGGACCTTTCCATTCGGGATGGTCTTCACGTGGGAGGGTCACCAACATCGGATCACCACGCTGGAGGATGGGCTCAAGATCCTGAACATCAAGGAAGAAGGGAGTGAGACATACAGAGGGCAACCCAGGAGGCCTATCCACAAATGGCTCCAAGAGAAGCCCTGGGAATGGAGGAGAGTCTAAGACAAAATGTAAACCTCCACATGGTCCTGAAGGTCAACGGCCTAAGTCTCCAGCTCAAACGAATGTCTATGAATAAAATGTTGCCCAGGGATCGCAATATGAAGGGGGTGACCTAACGAGGTGATAAACATTTATCTTGGGGCGACTCCTAGATAGTGGGGGATCGAACGGGGCAGTGGGAGGGATGGTTACGGTACTTGGAACCGGGGTAGGGCATGGGAACTACTCGACTCACACTTTTGTTCTCTGAGTGTTATACCAGACTCAGGCCCCATGGCTAAAAACATGGGAGGAGGAAGGTGAGCCGAGTTTAGCCAGAGGGGATGGGGGAGAGGTGGGTGGAAAAGAGGGAGGGGGGTTCGAGAGGGAAGGGGATTGCCTGCTAATCAGGAGCATTCAGGGCAAAAAGGGGAATGAGTATAAAACAGGGGATTCACTTGCTCTCACTGAACGTTAGGGGGTTGAATACACCTACTAAAAGGCGGAAGGTAGATGGTCTCTTGCAAATAGCTAAACCCGAAACAGTGACTTTCCAGGAGACCAACATCCGTTTGAAAGACAAGAACAAATTGAAGATAAGAGGTTACCCCCATGTGCTGCAGACGAAGAAGGCAGATTCCTTTTTGCGCATAGTCAATGGGGAGGCAACTTGCTTACAATCGCCACGGTGTACGCCCCTAATACGGGACAGGATGGGTTCTTGCGTGGGGTGTTGGAGAAGTTGGAGCAATGTATGGTGGGACAGCTGATAGTAACGGGGGACTTTATTATGGCATGGCACCCAAAGGAGAATAGAAGTGCTGGCATGACCCCCACAATCAAGGGACTGACTCAAAGCTTGCGTGCCAGCATTAACCGATGAACTCTGGTCGACCACTGGCAGGGAGGTGCCAAAGGGTATATGTTTTTCTCCCATGTGCACCGAACGTTCTCAAGGGTCGATTATATCTGGGTCTATGTCAAATTGCTTAGTCAGGTAAGCAATATGGAACTGGGGCCCCTAACCTTGTTGGATCATGCTCCCCTGCTGCCGGAATTCCAATGGGAGAGGGTGGATCAGGGATGTGGCAGTGGTAATTTCCCCCGACATCTGCTGACGGACACAGCGATTTGTAACAAACTATGGGATACCATCGGAGAATTCATTGAAAGAAATAAGACCCTGGCACTGTAGGAGCAGGTAGTATGGGATGCTTTTAAACAACCATATGGGGGGAACTCGTAGCAAAGAAAGCATTGCGAGACAAACCGGAAAAGGCCTTACAAGATGACTTAGAACAACGCTTCATGATGGTGATGGTTAGAATGGAAACGGGGAAGGGGGTATCACTCAGGAAGGAATATAGGCACCTCAAGGGTCAAATTAATACTCTACAGACCAAACAGGTGCAAAGATTGTTATTATTTTTGAGACAGCGATATCGTGTACAGGCAAATAAAGCTGATAGATTCTTGGCGCAACAAGTAAGGAAAAAAGAGGCAGCTAGAACGATCTTCCGTATCCAAACATCTAGGGGAAACGTTACCTCTGTATAGAAGGAGATACTCCAGGCTTCTACGGAGTACTACTTAGCTTTTTACTCCTCAGAATCCCCAGACAAGGAACTTCAAGAGGCCTACTTAAGATCATGCCTGTTGCAAAGACTAGGTCAAAGTGAAAGAGATACCATGGAAAGGGAAATCACAGAGGACGAGGTTTGGACTGCGATCCGATCCCTACCACTGAATAAAGCCCCCGGCCTAGATGGTTTCCCTGCAATGTTTTATAAAGCATTTCAAGATACCCTGGCCTCAACAATGACATCTCTCTTTAACCCCTTTTCCACCTCGAGGCATGTCGCCCAGTCCATGAAAGAGGCGAAAGTGGTTCTTTTCCCGAAACCCAATAAGGACAAAACCCAGTGTGGCTCGTATCGCCCTATTGCGTTAATAAATTTAGACGCAAAGATTTTTACTAAAATATTAACATCTAGGTTACAAACGTTCAATAACATAAGGCGAATATGCCACCTGATAGAAAAAACAAATAAGACCGGCCTCTCTACAGGGGTATTGGCCTTAGACGCAGAGAAGGCATTCAACTGCGTAGAGTGGTCATTCCTGTTTCTCACTATGGAGGCTATGGGGTATGGCCCAGGTTTCCTCCATTTAGTTAAAGCCAGTTAGGGGTCACCAGTTATAAGGCTAGCCATAAACAGGCACGTTTCCAAGGCGATATGGGAATCCAGGGGTACCAAACGGGGCTGCCCGCTGTCCCTGTGCTCTACGCAGTATATTTAGAACATTTGTTAGCCAAGATTAGCCAGGAGGCAGGGATAAAAGTGGTTACATTTGGGGGGAAGAGCATAAGGTGATGGCCTTCGCGGACGTCCTATTGGTGATGCTGACGTACGTGAACTCTTCACTCCTGAGGTTATCGACACATCTATGGGAATTTGGCAATGTGGCGGGTCTGAAGATCAATAATCAAAAATCCGGACTAATGGTCCTACAGGGGGACAGGCCCATAATTTCTGATACACTAGATATTGGGCATTTCATACGATCAGATGGAAGCCTCCGATACTTGGGGGTCTCGATTACGAATTCTTTGGACATATGTACCAAGCAAATTACCCTTATCTGTTAGAATAAATAAAGAAGTGGGTGGAGGAGCGTGCCCCCCTTAATATCTCATGGATGGGCTGCATCAATGTCATAAAAAGGATAGTCCTGCCCAGAGTACTGTATTTTTTTCAAGCTCTCCCATTAGCGGCCCCTCAGAAATGTTTTAAGATCCTGAATAAATTGGTGGGAAATTTCATCTGGCAAGGGAAAAGGCCATGGGTGGCATGGAAAGTCATGACTGCTCCAATAGGGGGTGGGGTGATGGGGGTCCCAAATTTCCAGACATAATATCAAGCAGCCTAGTTAAGGGTTCCACATGAATGGTTTAGCGGGAGCCCAGACAAGATTTGGACAAGAATGGATAGGGCGGTGGTGGGCAGACCCCTTGATGAAGTCTTGTGGTATCCAAAAGCGGATAGACCCCCCCCCCAATATGTATAGATAAAGGCTCTGGTAGGTGACACATGGGATGCCGTGGTCAAGATAACTGGTATTACAACGTATCCATCCTTGTTTACTCTTTTACTGCGCAATCCCCAATTCACTCCGAGGTTGGAGAAAGGTGCGTTTGTCAGGTGGAAAGAAGCAGGCTGTCGACGAACGCGGAATATGATTTAAGGGCAGGAGGTCATTCTGTTCCATCAATGCAAACAATCTATAGGGTTGCGGGTGGAGGATAGGCTCAGATATGCACAGCTGAGGCACTGGTTACTAGTCCCGGGCATGAAACAATCTATAACTAGGGAACTCGCACCACTGGAAAAATACTTGAAGACAAACTCCGGAGATCGCCAGATGATTAGTAAACTGTATAAAATGTTTTCCCTACCAGCGGCCCAGATACAGTGGACCTACATGAAACAATGGACAAACGTATTACCCCTCCCAATCTCTGAAGAACAATGGTGGGAAGTGTGGCAGAGGATACCAAAACTAATGAGGGGTTTACAGATCCAGGAAAAGTGGACTACGGTGTTAGTACAGTGGCATCTAACTCTGGAGAAACTGCATAAATTCTACCCCTCGACATCTCTGGAATGTTGGCATGGTTGCAAGGAGGTAGGCACATGGCTACATGTTTGGTGGACATGCCCTATATTGAAACCATTTTGGGACTCTCTTAATGGTGGAATGAAAACTACATTTGACTCCCAAATCATGCAAAGAGAGTGTGGGGAAGCTTTGCTGGGTCTGGACAGTGTATTGGACATACTCTTGACTAAACCTCAGAGGAAAGCATACATGATTTTGAGTGTAGCCACACTCTCCTTGATAGCACAAAAATGGAAACAAGCTGTGATCCCCACTGAACAAGAATGAATAGCAAAAAAATTTGGCACTGCACTTCATTAGAATGGCTGACCTATACCATTCAGGGGGATTACGCCAAATTTAAAGATGATGGTAAAATGGTTCTGGACTTTTTGCACAAGGACTATGGAGAACAATGGTGCCCCCAAAGAATCCGACTGTTGGATGTTTTGTAGATTTTGTACCTGATGTATACTGTACTTGCAATGTTGGATGAAATGCTTTGCAGCGATCCGGGTGAGGGGGTGGGTAGGTTGGACAGGGGCGGCAGGGGGAGGGGTGCGTAGAGATGGGTGTGGTTATTGTTAAAACATTTTAAAATGCCAATAGTTTAGATTAGTTTAGTTTATTCATTTGTATTGCGCACCAGACCCGAGGGTATGAGGGCGCATGAGCAGCAAGGTGATTCAACAAATAATAAAACAAAAAATTGAACTGCCACTCTCAGAGTTTTATTCCGACAAATAAATCTCCTAACCACTTAATGCAGCGCCTCAAAGTAAGACAAAGGAATCTTGACTGGGAGATTTTAGAATGTATATATTAACCTCGGGAGGGTCACCATTTTAATAGTAGCTATCCTTCCTAGCCATGAAATTTGGCAGCGGATTCCATTTCCCTAAATCCTCTTTCACCTGCTGCACTACTTGTGGGTAATTGTTGTCGAACATCTGGGAAACCTTCTTTGTTATTTTGACCCCCAAATATCTAATAAGTTATCTGCCACTTTAAACGGTGAGTAGGGGAAAACAACTCTTTCTGTTGAAAGGGTAACCTAATTCCAAAAGCTCTGACTTCCCCCATTTTGACCTTAAGGCCTGCCATCCGTTCAACTCCGGCCAATTCTTCCAGCAATGCTGGTATTGATCGTTCAGGTTCCAGCAATGTCAATAGCATATCATTTGTGAAGGCCGCAATCTTATATTCCTTGTCCCCAAACATGATACCCCGTATAGTCTCTCTCACTCTAATTCTATGCAAGAATGGTTCCAAGTATGGGGCGTATAAAAGTGGCGCAAGCGGGCACCCCTGTCGGGTGCCCCGATTTACTTTTATGCTGCGTGAAACTTGTTTGTTATTAGCCAACCATAGCGTAGAAGCACGATAATTAGCACGCACCATCTGAGCACCCAATATCTTTTATGATGGGGTTTAGCCTATCATCTACCTTAAATGCTGAGCAGGGATAATGTGACAGAAATGGCTTCCTTGTTTTCACTGATGAGTACTCTAAAAGATAACATTGTAATTTATCCAGTATAGCGGGTTTCATAATAATCAAAAGTTGGCTGTGCTTTTCTTTTTCTTTGCAATTTCCCCATTTTTTCTTTGAAAGCTACTTTAGAGCTTTGGCTGTGGACCCGATAAACTTGTTACGATAAGTGGATAGTTTACTTCTAATGCATTGCATTCCTCCCTACATAGTCCTCATCTTGATGGATATTTTTGAGCGCAGGCTTGTTGTAATGTAGTCCTGTCATGTGATGTCACTGGCCTGGAGTGCTTGCTGTCAGAATGTTGATGCCTGAATGCAGCTCAGGAGAATGTTGAGTGGATCTGTGAGTGAATGTTCTGAGAGTGTCATTTGGGGGCCTGAGCCGGGATAGATAGATGGATGGCCGGTGGGTTTCCTCCTCTGTATGTAGGTCCATTACCCCTCCTTGTCCCTGTCCTGTACCTCATGTCTTGTATATGGCTAAAGAGTAACTGGATTGATGTATATACTGTACATCTGTAAAATAAAGCTACCTGGAACAACTACTGTCTCCACGGCAGGTCTGTGTCTGAGTGCCAGGTTTATTAACTACCAACAAGACTTTATAACAAGGCTGTTTTCAGAAACCTTTAGAGGGGGTGTGGTATAGCTCGCAGCCACTCACCTATGTTGATCTGCTTTATTGACCCTGTATATATCGTTGCTGTCCTATAAATGGGGCACACTGCACCCTATGACCTCCATTCCTTTTATCTGTGTGCTCAGCACACTGATTTATCAGAACCACTCTGCATTCTTTTTCTACTGCACCATCTTTCCCGCTCCCAAGCCTTTGGGGTTTAAGCGCTGCAGGGACTGCAACACTAAAATGTACCTTACTGATCCGTACATCGTATAAGTGTAATGTCTCAGGGTGGATCACCATTTTGAGCAGTCTGGCACCTGTCAGTCAGTAACCCCCAATGCCCTCAAAGCGTGGGCTGCTAAGTTGGCGCTGGTGCCCAGACTACAAATCCCGGGTCTGTCACAATGAAGGCCATTGGACAAAGATACTTGTAAGAACACGGATAGCTGACTCCTGAAAAGAAGGAGAGAAAACTCACATTCCTGCAGTGAGTCTCCCATTACTCCTTGTTGTAGTCTTGCAAAAAGAAGGGGCAGCATCGATCAAGGAGGGACAGGGGCGATGACTTGTGACTCCCACATTGGTAAGAATTCCTTTCCCTATAAATATGCTTCCAGGGAGGGGTGGTGGGAGGACCATAAGAAGGAAAGGCTAGACATTTTTGCTTATGCATTGATGGGTACGGCTTCAGCCTTGACATTGATGCCAGCGTTGGGGCCCATCGTGCCTATTTTGACCTGTAGAGTTGCCCGGGAATCAGACAGTCTCAGGCCTGTCAACCTGGCTTCCCCTATCTCGTAAAGGGAGTGTCCATCCACTTTGAGTCTCGGAGCTGGGGTATCGGCATCGCTGAAGGCTGGCTCTGGGCACTATTTTGCCTTCGACTGATTCTGCTATACACCTGAACTTAGAACTCAATATTTTCAGACCATGCAGTCCTTGTATGATAACAAAGGTGATCGTGTCCCTCCTGGGTTAGAACCTTTCTTGGTTTTGGAACAACCGGCCTTAACTGATTTCCTGTCTGATGCAGCATGATATACTCGATCTGGTAGCGGTTTTGTAAGATGCCAGCACCTTAGATACTGTTAGGGAGAATTCTCAAGAATGTGCTAATTTCCCTTACCTTTTCAGACCCCCAGCAACTTTGCTGGATTTCTAGGATTTTAATTTGTACCTGGAAGGAGTGTGAGCCTTTTTTCCCACTCTCATGTATTGTGATGTGTGTTTTACTTTTGTGTTCTTTGGATATGGAGTTTTAAAACAACTCCATAGGCATCATCTTTTTCTTGTGTGTCACACAGCACCTTCAGTGCCGTGGCATAGGGGTGTCTTTCAGACTCCCCAAGCTTTAAATACCTTCTCTGGGACTGACTACTGTCTCCCAGAGCATGTAAAGTTAAATTGACTTTACTAGTCTCTTTAAATTTACAGACCCAGCACACACTATCTTCTTATAGAGTGCTGGAGGGGTTGACTAGCATCCCCTGAGTCTAAACACTCATGTAACAGTCAAATGTTACCCTTTTCTACTTGAAATGGCTGGCGGCAGTGGTTTTTAACAAAATACCATGATTTTACCCAACCGCGAACACCGGTAGCTAAAAATTGGGTCAGCCATGTTTTCCAATATGGCACCCAAGACCTATCTGTAAAAACAGGCTCTGGTCGACTTTTTTTCGTTGTTTCTTTTAGAAAAGGTCCTTCTTGTGTTCAAGGCTGCGCGCCAAACCAGGTTTGGTCCCTTTGTTCGTTGGCCTTTGGCGGGCTTCAGTGCTGAAGCCCTCCTCTGGCGCCTGAGTGTCTGGTATGGATAGGATGTGAGGGAGGTGCTTAGTCTCCTAGCAGACCTGAATGCTCTCTGGCATGATTGGCCGGCTGATTGTCCGGCAAGTACAGTCACGAGCTGAAGGAAGACGACTGCTGCAACTCCTGGTTCACCAGTGACGCCCTGCTGCAAGTCCGAATTGCCTGAAACTCCATCGACGGAGAAGCCCTTCAAGGTTAACTTCTTCCCTTGAGTTTGGCGGGAACAGCCAATTCACAAGTCACCTCGACACTGTTGCGATACTGGTCGAATTTTCTTCAGAGTGCTGTTGAAAACCGGATAGCCAGTGTGAAGGATACCAGTTTGTGGTCTTTAAGCCACGCACACCTTAAACCGATGTTTTTGCCAAGCTTGTGGCCTCTTCCCTGGGCAGTTCAGGAACCTCCCGACGTCGTCCTTCTTTTCCCCACGACTGAAGCTCAGGAACAGCGAGATCTGCAGAAACTGGCAGGAACAACTGCCTCAGCTACAGCTCTTCTTCATTGAAAAGGTACTGTGCAAGTGAGGTCGAGAACTCTGTTCGGCCGGGGTGAAAGTTTGTGAAACTTTACCGACTTTGAAGGCTTGTCCTTCCCTAAACCAACATCTAACTTTTCGTCTCACCAACTACTTCTAAAAACCGTGGCATAGACTTAACCGTTTACTACCAGAACTGTGCTATCCTATCCAAGACCCTGAACCACTGACTTTGGCCCAGGCCTATGGAATTGAATTGTTGATTGTAGTGAACTGAAACTATTTGCCATACCTCTGAAAGTATTTGTGCTTTTGATTCTTATAACCCCTTTCTAAAGTAACTGAAGTGCCATGTTGCTCCCACTTCAAGGGGAGCTGAACTTGTTCGGAAACTGATTGGTTGTGCATTGTACTATAGTAGATTGTGATATTGAGCTGCTCTTGCTAGTGGAATGTTTTCCAACTGACTGTCTAAATAAATGCATATTCTTTTACCAAGAAACCTTGAGTAAGTGTTTGTTTGAATCACTGTGATGCTAGTCCTTTGTGTAACCTCTTGTACTGCTCATTTTACTCTTGAGATAAGTCTGGCTGCTCAGCCACTGCTACCACATTACTGTGTAGTACAGGGTTGTATCAAAGGTGAAATTGTACTGACACTTATAGTCTTAATTGTGTGTAGTGTTCCCAAAGGGTACTGCATTTGATTCTGCCTAACAGATACCTGGCTGGATTTGGAGATGGAACAGCTGTTTGTTCAATATGAGTTGTCTGATATTCTGGATAGGGGCCCAGAGAAACAGACCATTTTGGTGTTCAATTCAGCAATAGCAGCCCCTATTGTTGTGGAAGGCTCCTTGTTCACCCCCTGTGCTTGACAAGAAAATACAAACTGGTACCAGGAGATCAGGCCTTCCTTTCAATGCACCCTAGGCCATGTGGAAAAGGCAAATGTGAAGTCTACATTTGATTTACTCTTCCTTCAGACAAAGACAGTAAAAACGTGGATGTGCTTGGGAAGAAGGGTTTTGCCTCAGGGAGCATGGCCCTAAATGGTATAAATGCCTCCTGTGCACTCGTTAAGTACACACGTATGTACACATTTTGTGGTCCGTTACCTCGGAGGCTAGTGCTTAGCTGCCAGAAGGGGAGATTACAGATGGCTTATTTGGCATGGTTCCAGATGGCAAACAAGCTGCATGTTAGGCACTGCTAGCTATTTGGGATGCAGTGGAGTGCGCTGGCAGGTCTACGGGATGGCTTTGGTTCATACCAGGCGTGCTGTCCAGTTTGGGAAGATGGTTTTTGGACTGGGTGCGACTCTGCGACAGTGGATATTGGGTCCAGGGCGGCAAGGAGAGATTTTCCTGGACATTTTGCCACTGTCCATGACACTTAGCAGAGGAAAGTCCAATTTCATCATACCACGACACTCAAAAAGGTCCAGACCTAGCCCTCCCCATTGACCCATTAGGGAAAATTAGCCAAGCCTCTGAACTGAACCTTGATAATAGTTTATAATAATCAACATGCTAGTGAAAAGTTCCCCCAGCCAAGTGAGAGAGTCTAAAGCTTCACTTAACCAGCCCCACATCTGAAATGAAAGGCATTCAGGAAGAGCCTTTCTGCGTGATCAACAAAGGTAATGAGAGCAGTGCTACGGTTACTAGTCTTCCTGGCACACTGAATGGGCTTCTTTAAAGTCCTCAAGACCTGCGATGAATACCATGAATATATTATTTGGGTCACCGACTCTGGCGAAACTCATAATGAATGCAGCATTCGCTCGAGAAATACATTCTCGTTCCCTGCTGACATCATGCTAACAGTGACTAGAACAATAAAGAAGACTTGCCCAGCGTGGTCCCAAAAAATCCACACGCTGGCATGCAAATCTAAAACTCATGGTTACGGAGGGGCCAGATATAAGTTTGGCCCAGACCCCTTTGTCCAGAACAGCCACGGATGTACTGTGCGATATTTGTCAATTCATGTTTTCATACAGTCAGCACACACTGGTGCAGACCCTCAAAGTAAAATCCACTGTGGGCAAGGAAGGAACACACTAAAAATACAGACAACCCCAATTGTTGGGTGTGGAAGGTCAGAGCAGGTTGTGGCTGGCAGTTGGAGGAATTTGCAGCACATTTTAAGGACTGTGGAAGAGAGAAGGTGGTTGGAGGCTAGTGGGAAGAGTGTAGAAAGTGATAACACCAGGAGGAAGAGGAGATGATATGGACCTAGAGGTAGTTGCTGTGCTAAGAAGAGATGGTTAGGAACAAACAAAGGGAGCTGTGACAGGAGGAGACTGTGAGCACTCAGAGGAGGTGGTAAGGTCAAGGGGTAGGTGGCAAAGTGTTGGTGGAGATAGTGACATCTGGGCTTGGTGATTTTGGAGGTGGCAGTAGTTGAAAGAACTGACAAGACTCTTGAGTAGAAACATCAGAACATCGGAAAGGTGGTGGTCAGCCCAAGAAGGTAGACATGCAAGTTCGAGTAAGTGAGGAGGAAGAGAGCAATAACAGAATGCTCTGGCGAGTCAGGTCGGGTCAGTCCAGGACCAGACAATGGGAGGCGGAAGAAGAGGGGTACACAAAGGGTACCATCAGCTCAGAAAGGTGAGGGGAAAGGCAGCCCAATAGAACAACCCTTACATTGGAGTAGGCACCCTGGGGTCTAGAGGTTCCTAAGGGAAGCTACTGACTCCAACTCCAGCTGTATCTATAGTTCTCCAGCATTGAATCTTTCATAGACTCACATGCTGTTTGAATATTCCCTATCGTCACATTAAAGCAGGTTCCATTTGAATTTAAAAAGCTGCAGCCACTTTAGTATCCTCTAAGTCGTTTTGGGCCATCTAACCCATTAGCCAATCAGCAACGTCTCCCCTATCTCCACCACTGGAACCAATCTTTAGATTTTGTACTGACATTTACACGCTGGGAGTCCTCTATAAGTTCTCTTCTTCATTTGACATTTCTATCTACAATACTTGGACGAATTTTACATGTTTATACTTCACTGCTTCCTTAAATAAGTATTTTCCTTCTGGTATTTCAGGACACCCTATGTCCAGTTGGTGATCCCTTGCAGGGCTAATCTGATCTCGCAGGGTTGAGGCCTAGGAAAGGTGGTTCCTTGCCCTACTATGGCTCATCCAAAGGCTAGGAAAAGGCTTTTTCAAGGTATGAGCATCAGGCTCACTCATTTCTGCAACCACCTCATTCACCTACTGTGCCCCAGCCAATGCCTGCACCCAGTCATCCTGAAGCCCATTATTTGTTGATGGATATCTTGTCCGCGTTTCAGACACTGGTTACAGTCCAGATTGCCGGTCATCCCAACTAGTCTCCTCCACAGTATGTGCCTCCAGCTCTGCCTAGATGCTTTAGCTGTGTCCCTCCGGCAGCCCCCCTCTGCCTACAGAGCACCCCGAGTCTGAATCAGAGAACAACCCTTGCATGACATCCACTCACACTGCTACCCCAGATGAGTTTCATGACTTGGTCCCATCAGACGGTGAACCCGATGATCACTACATCAGGGATTCCCCTCCTGATGAAATTGGGATGTTTAATACCATCATGTCCAGAGCCACCAAGATGTCTGACCTGCTCCCTGCCAAGCAAAGGAAAGAAGGTTTCCTGTATCAATTCAGGGAACAGGCTTGGAAACCCATAGTTTCAATCCCAGTACTGTACGACATCTGGGAGGATGGTCTTCTACCATGAAAAACCCATTTACGGAGCCTCCTAAAAAGGACAGGTTTGAAAAGAAATGTAGGGCACCTGACAATGCCCACCCAAATGCCTACATACCCAACCAAGCCCAGATTCCGTGTTATCTGCTGCAACCCCTAAATGCTCTGCCAATCCCTCTTCTCTTCTCACTGTGCTGTACTGTCGGACAAGGAAGGGCGACAACTAGATGCCTTTGCATCCACAACCTCTAACTTCCTGGCTGTACTGTCCTGTTACTGCTGGGAGTTGTGGTACAAGATGGGGCCAATCCTACATTTCTTGTTGGGCGACACAAAAGAAGCCTTCAAATTCCTTTATGGGGGAGAATCTACATCAGATCACGCCATACCGGGTTTTGCCAAATGGTGAATGGCTTAGTTCTGTGCTGCCAAAGGTGTCTCAAGGCAACTAAGTTTCGTGCAGAGGCACAGGCAAATATTGTGGACATGCCTTTCGCTGGGATGGATCTCGGAAAAAAAAGGTGTACAATACCCCCCAGGCCAAGAAGACTGTCACAGACAAGTCTCAGTCTTTGAGTACCTTGCAGCCTTGATGACAGTCCTTTCATTCTGGAAAACCCTGTTTTTCATGGACATCCCGTGCCTACATGCTGTCCCATCGATCACAATCATATTGTTCCAGCACCCATGCCTGCGGATATAATTTCAGAGGAAAATCTCAGTCCTGCAGGGGCAACGAGTGATGCAGTTGTTCCTCTGAGGCAAGGTACCAAACCGGTAAATGGGCCTATCCAGGACAGAGGTCTGCCCTTCCACTTTAACACCCCAGTGGGAGGGCGTTTCTCCTGTTTCCTTGACCAGTGGCACATCACCACCGCAGACCATTGGGTGCGCTCCTTTAATCAACACAGAAAGTCACTAGAATTCCTGCAACAACCACCCAATCTTCATATTGCCAAAAGGGTGGCGATACATATTTCAAATGCTACGGCACAACTTTCAGTATGGTCACACTGCAAAACACATCCTCAGTCAACTGCAACAAGGAGATTTGTTGTCCTCAATGGATTTGGAGGACGAATACTTTTACGTCCCTGTTCATTGTTGCCTCCTGAGATTTACCATGGCGGATTGCACTATCAGCTCAAGGAACTACCCTGTGGCCTCATATCTGCCCTAGGGTATTCACCAAATGCATAGCTCCAGCAGTGACTGCCCTCTGTTGTTTAGGGGTACATGTGTACCCATACCAAGACGATTGGTTGTTCAGTGCTCTGTTCCTTCCTCAGGCTCTCGAACACACTGAGACAACTATAAGTTGTTTATCCTCACTGGGGTTCTCCATCAATTACAGCAAATCCTGCTTGTCTCTTTCCCAGCAAATGCTGTTCCTGGGAGCGCAAATCAACACTCTTTCTTGCATCGCTGCCCCGTCAGCTGGCATAGTCAAGTCCATTGTTGCAAAAGCCCATCTGCTCTCAAAAAAAGCAGGTCATGTCAGTCCGCGGCCTGACGTCTTCCTTGGGGATGTTGTCTTCCTGCATCCCCCTAATACAACACATGCCAGCTTCGGATGATGCCTGTTCGGGAATTCTTATACACCCATTGGAAACAAGTCTCCATTGACTGGGAGGACAAAGTGTTCCTCAGGCACCCGTTCCAGAATGCCCTGCGCTGGTGGTCAGTGCTCACCAACCTCACCCAGGGGGCATCCTTTCAACTGCCGGTCCATCAGATCACGTTCACGACCAATGCATCCTTGGAGGGCTGGACAGCCCACACCGGCAGCTACTATGCCAGGGGGCTATTGGTTATGGGATTGTTACATACCAAGGTCCTAGAACAGAGAGCAGTGTTCTGGGCACTGAAGTACTTCCGCCTCCATCTCCAGGTGAAGGTTGTTTAACGAAAACATGACCAATACGGAAACAGGGTGCCACCTGATCATCCGTCTTCTCAGTGGAAGCGCAATCTCTCTGGAAAAGGGCCCTGGCGCTTAGGATGTTCCTGTCCCCCCATCCATCTGCTGAGCATACACAATTCTGTGGTTAACTCCCTCAGCAGGTAATTATGCTCCTGCAATGAGTGGGAACTCCTCCACAATCAAGTTCTGCACATCTTTCGTACATGGAGTGTTCCGGAGATAGGTCTCGACCACCACCAAGGAAAATGCAAGGGCTGTGCAATCGGCAGCTGCTTCTCCCAAGCTGGAAACCCTGGGAGAGACACCTTCGCGTTCCTGTCGACCATCACATTTCTTTACGCGTTCCCTCCGTTTCCACTCATCTCAAGAGTCCTACAGGCTTTCAGACAAACATCAGTGCAAACTGATTTTAGTGTCATCAGCCTGGCTGAGACAGTTCTGGTTTTCAGAACTCCTCAGTCTCTGGTCAGCTCCTCCCATCCGACTTCCTCCAGTCTTCAATCTCCTCTACAGGGACAAGAGAGTGGTCCTGCACCAAAATACAATGGCCTAGCTCCTGCTTCCCTAGAAATCTGACATGCCGCCATGCCACAGGTCTGCAGAGCTAAGGCTAGTGCACCCTTTATGGTCTCTTTTGATAACAGCAAGTGGAAGCGTTTCACAACTTGGAGTACCAATAATAATGATGACCCCCTTCAGCTTCCAGGTTCAAGTTACCCTGTTTTACCTATTGTTTGTGGCCTGTGGTGGACCTGCGCATTCCTCTAAAAATTTACTTGCATCTCTTGTAACGCTAGTTATGGTCTCACAGACATATTAAGGAATTCCTGAAAGGAGTCTTCAGTGTGGGCACCGGCTCTTGCTTGGGAATGAACATTGTTCTTTCCAAGTCAATGGGGGCTCCCTTTGAACTCTTACACAAAGCAAGCATCAAGTTCCTGCCATGGAAGACTGCCTTCTTGGTCACCATCACCTCTGCCAGATAAGTGGGGGAGATCCAAGCTTTAACCTGCATGCCATCCTATCTTGTGTTCCACATGTCCAAGGTCGTTTTATGAATGAATTTAACCTTCATGCCCAAGGTACCTTCATCATTCCATCTCAATGAACCATTGGTCCTTCTTTGACTCTCCTTTTACTCCAGCATTACTTGGATTGTATGCAGCCTTTGAAGTATTATAGGGCCATAGCATCTCAGTTGTTCAAGATGTTTGGCCCCACAGGTGTAGGCAAGGGAATGTCTAAGTCCTTCATCCTTCATCTCCTGGTGGCTGTCTGCCTGCATCTCCTATTGTCATCACTTGGCCATTAGGTCACTTATTGGTCACAGGTTGGTTGACCTAAGGCACACTGCACGAGGGCCGTCTCTTCCACCACAGCCTTCCTTTCCGGTGTCCTGCTGTTGGACATCTGTAGGGGGGCTGGCGTATCCAGACTTCTTTGACTGGGGTGACCCAAGTGGGAAACTAACTTATGCAGCCGTGGCATGAAGCATGAACGCACACACACACCCACGCGTCTGAATAACAATAATTAACTATTTGTCTCCACTACCCATATCTACTTTAATATAAGGGGAGCAGGGGACATCCCTGCAACCCGTCCCCATACATAATGTCACCAAATATAATGTTGCCAATAGCTTGTCCCGAAGACATTATCTATGGGGACATTATTATCTGATACCCTCGTGGAGGAGTCCATGTTCGGACAAGCAATGCTTGGTCATTTTTTTGCATATCGTGAGCTTTTCCTGAAGGTGAGACTTATTCCTCCGCCGATTTATTAATCCTAAAATTCAAGTCGGGAGCAATCAAAATCTGTTTTACACGTGTCAGAATTTCCTAAAAACGAAATTTGCGGCCAACTTTTCACTGTGTGATAATTGCAATAACGGGAAAACTGTAGAAGTTGAAATTTTGTTTCTAGCACGAAAACTAAGGAAGTTATGGACGTTTTAGTGGAGGTCATTTTTTCGAGATGGGTGCAAGAATGGAAAACGGAAATGCACTTTTAAAATGACAAAAGGGATTTCTTACACTAGAGGATGACTATGAACAAGACGAATACCACACAAGAACACAGCCACTTCACCAGAATGACTACCTGCAGTGGTATCGCCTTCTTCAGATGAGAAAAGATCAGCGCAAAGATAGTTTTAACAATACTAGCACAGGAGGAAGGAAGACAATCCAAAAGTACTCCTAACAATGCAGGTTCTGAAGACAAGATAGGATGGGTTTAAGATGGGGATTAACTAGACAAGGTACATATGCTAGTGACACAGTTCTATCTATAGATACTCACTAGATATGTTTTTAAACGGAACTGTCAGGATTCTGGTCTGTAAAAATTCTTGTCAGGGAAGGGAATATGGTTCTGGGACAGACAGCTGGGCACATCGGATTGGACTGGGTCTGCAATCGGCAAGGCACTCTGGTCACAGCACGGCACAGGACTGGATTGGATCGGATCTGCCCTTTTTGGTTCTGATGAAAATTATTTCAGCAGGCAAGCAGTACAGTGCAGCTCGGCTGTCTTTTGATGCCTCTCCTTAGGTTTGTGGGGTTGGTTCTGGTTCTGGAAATTGATGCCTAGCTGAATGTGGTTCAGCTATGCAATGGGGTTCTGCTTTGCCAAGTTTCTGGAGGAAGGAAGATGGAAAGTTCTGCAGCAGGGTGCTCCACCAGCATTCGGATAGTGGGTGAATCCGTCTGTCTTTTTCTGCCCTCTGCTGTCTATATTTATGCTATGATAAAAAGGGTGTGTGTGTGTGTGTGCTGGTTTATCCTAAGCTTGCCCCTTTGACAGGGATTGATCAGAATCTCCTCTCTGCCTTGGTAGGAGGAGAAAAACAGTGCGTCACCTGGATGGTGTGGGTTTATGAGGCTTAGAGTCCACCCCTAGCCTCTTGAACACAAAATCTACTTTTGAGACAATACATATGTACACATGTGCAACCTCTAGAACAACCACATATATAGATCACATATTTTATATAGCAGCTATCCCTCCAAACCCCGTAGCTGTGGGATCTTGTGTCTGCTTTTCACAGAATGTTGCCCTTTTCATCCGGAACCCAATGTCCAATTTATCAGCAAATTTCTACAAGTGTGCATGTATAACATGGGCATAAGTGTCTAAAGTTTCATACTTCTAGCAGAAATACATGTGGTGTAAAATCACATTTTCTGCCGTTTCCTTCCAAAATAAGTTATAAGTTATATGTATTTTAAAAAAATGTTCTTTGTGAATGTTCAGCCACAGATGGCTGTTTGGGTCTGCCTCTTTTTCTTTCCCTTCAGTCAAGAAGCAGTCTCCTCCCTGTTCTCTTGGCAGAGGCCATTTTAAGACTGTCTTCTCACTTTGCAGTTCCTGCTTTGCAGCTGTTCATTGTTTCCTTCCCCACTGCAGACCAGGTTCTTCCCCCACCCTATAATTATCGCTTTGGTGTGATTTCCTGGTCGAGGGAGCTGGAGGGAGAGGCCTTGCCCCTGTGAGGAAAGCTGTTATTCCAGTTTGGTAGCTTTTAGCCAGCTTATTTTAACTGTTAATTCTGTTGAAATTTCCCTTAACATACAGCAAACTTGTGGGATCACATCACAGCTAAATACTTATTCAAGATTTTAAACCATGGAATCAAAACAATTACAAGATGGGTTACTCTCAATAACAGGCCTCGTAGATTGCAAACATTTGATTTTAGTTTATACATGTTTAAAGTTTAATCCTGCAGGCCCCGGACAGCTGTCATTCAGGCGGCCGAGGGTACTGCACCCAGGTTTTGACAGATCCACAGACAAGCCACTTTTGCTGTTGAAATCCCTTGATGCTTTCAGCTTTTCAGGACATTGTAAGTTCACAATGGTTTCTTGCACTAAGTGAATTGTAGCACCCAGTAAGAATTTTGGATGTTTGAGGGTGTTTTGTACCGACATTCTGCAGTTTCAGCAACAACGAAAACGTGATTTAAAGCAAGATTTTGGGTTTCATCTAGCAGAGCAATGCTTTTCCTTCTGTACTCCATCTTCACATGTTGTGGAGCCTACTGACATATTTCAGGAGTGGGATCTCTGTTCAACCGCTGTCAACCTGTGTGGCAGATTTGGCAGCCATCTTTTTGTGCTTTGCAAAGCGCGATTTTCAGAGGTTTTGGCGCGCACAAGGGTTTTGCAGCCATTTTAATGTTCTTGGCACCATCAGAACACAGTGATGCCGCATGGCAGAGCAGAAGTGGGTCAAAGCATCCCACACCCCACATATGGCTCTTCCTGGCTCATCTTGGTACTTTCATGTGTCCTATGCTAATCCCAAGATGGCCTCCAGGGGTGTAGCTAAGGGAGACCCTGGCAATTGGTGCTCCGTTGCTTCCCAACGTTAGGTCTGGGCTCAATAAATACCCTAATATTATTAATAATAATAATAATTGGTTAATGGGTAAGATGGCCCAAACAGCACTGAGAGAACACTAAAGTTCAAATTCATATAAAAACTGCTTTAATGTTACCAACGATTCCTATCCTGATGACGGGGAATATTTAAACAGCATGTCAATTTATGAAAGATATCAAATGCTGGAGAACAGGCGTTTACAGGTAAGTAATTTAGGTTGAGATACAGCAGAGTGTCGAAGCTGAGTATCAATATGCTGGCCCAAGCCTGAACCTTTGCAAGAGACTTGGTGCTAGATAGCAATGAGTACAGGACCCCATAAAGCGCACATGTAGTTAGCCTCTGCCGACTCCATTCCACGCTGAGACAAAAGGATTTTGGTATTCCCCAGTGGGGAGAGACTTTTCCTTTTGTTAATTCTGTTTACTCTTTGTGTGGAAGCATTTTGCCTAATAAGGTTTATAGTGATAGCATTGAATGCAAAAGCATTGAATGCAAAAGCCTAGAAAAAAAATGCATTGAAAAAATTCCTTTTTTTTTCATTTTTTTTAACAGGGGGTCCCCCCCCCCCCCCCCCCCAACACCTTTTTTACCCCTTAAACCCATTTTAATAAAAAAAAACTTTAACTACAAAAAAAAGGCATTTTTTCGAGGCTTTTGCATTCGATGCTTTTGCATTCAATGCATTGTATTCGATGGAATCACCGGATACCCCTAATAATAAAGATTGTAACTTCCATCTTCCGAATGTCCAGTTGTTTGTGCATCCCTCAAGGCCTCTGTGAAACCTCCTTTGGACAATCATCTTGATTCTCAAAATTGAAGATGGAAAGAAGAAATAATGATACCTTTGGTAATGTTCTTTCTGATGGATTTAGTTTTTTTTGACAGATCATACTTAACAAAATTGTACACATAGTAATGCACCTATGAACCTTGTACAAAATCAATATGGTTACATTTTCAAGAACCGTAATAAATGGAAGGTGTGATCTATTTTCATGCAAAAGTAAACAAAGTTTCAGGTCTTCAGCGGACTGTGCAGGTAGTAGATGCCCACAGAACATGTCAAACCACCTTTTGTGGTACAGAAACCACTGCTATCTTGTACTTGCTTAGTCAAGATGGTCTTTATTCTTTAAGTGTTTGACTTCCAACCACTTCACAGTGGCAACTGTTTTACTATGTAACTGCTCCAATGTTTAGAACATTTAACCTCATTTTCTAGTTTTAAACCAATACATTCTGTACTTACTTTCTTGCTGAATGTCTAGCTTGATGTCCACTATTACATCTGCTCTTCCTTGGAGCTACTGTATTTCAGTCGAGCAATCTGCTAAACGTTTTGTGCTTCTATTGAAAATTGTTATTCTATTTCAATGAAATCTCAAAATATTGGCACGAGTTTACCTGATTTGCCTCTCCTGGGTTTGTGTAATGTGCACGCTTTACAGCAAAGATAATTTTAGAATATGCTGAATACAATGGCTCACAGTGGAACACCCTGAAATACTGCAAATGCAATCATATGATACTCTGGAGCCAAACCCATTTACAATTAAATCATTACTGTTGGTCATTTGGCTTATTTTAATAAATGAATCAAAAATGATCACATAAATGAAGCGTGTCAGAACACTTTGTGTTATATGAATGTGGCACCACTGGACCAGCCTCGCTTATTCAGTATGTCCCTTAGGAAAAGTCTTTCTGCAACCCTCCATTCGCACATTCAACACATCTATACCTCATTCTTTAATTGTTTACAGTATCAGAAATGTAATTCTTCCATGATGTCTTCTTTCAGGAACTGCTTCAAAAGTATGCTCATCTGTATGATCTATCACGGTCGGAGAAAGAGAAAGTCTGCAGTCTAGCAGTGACCATGTGCTTAGAGGGTCAGTCTCTGGACATGGTCCACCAGTTGTTAGACGTGGCTGTGGGGCCCATGGGGATGACTCCTCGGGATGTTGTACAGAGCGCAGTGCAGAAAATAATTGTTTACCTGAGGTAAGTTATGAAGCACACACCAAGCTGAAATCAATATTATTTGCTTCATGTTTCAATTCTGTCTGAAATGGAAACCAGATTTGGTGGCAAGACAGTACTTGCTTGATATGAAGAGCTGTCTGAAATGGTCCTGCAGCACAATAAATTGTTGATGTGAAAACTAGACATTTCTAAATAGCGTGGCATGCAATTTAGAAAACTCATTAATACACATCATAACGGAGCATTTACTACACTTGTTATGTTTTGGTATTCCACATACGCAATCTTAGCCCTCCAAGGCAACAGTAAGGGTTAATGGCTTATACCACAAACGGATGTGCAGGTACTTTAGCTCAAGGACGTAAGTATGAATTTGCAATTTAGTCACCCTGCTTTGCAGGCCTTCCAAACTTAGATGCTTAAGGTTTGCTCTTATAATTCCTTGTCAACCGATGGGCCATACACATAACTTCTTGCAGGAGTTCATCCATCTCGAGAAGACTTCTACACTTTGGAATTCTCTTCCAACATACAGAGGATATTTCAAATGACTAGAGGGTATAAATATGATTTCAATGGATTGCATTCTCCCGCAGATTCCTAATCATGATTGATATCCCATGCAGCATCAGCTGCTCTGAAAATTTCGACAGGAGGCATAGTGCGGCTCAGCATTGTCTCTCAAATCTTTTTATGCCTTGATTTCGCCGGTACATCTATCACATCATTATGCCTCAGTTGCATTTTTCTACACGTTCCATGCACTGTTGGGAGCATGCTCAATTTTTTTTTCGTGACTGAGAAAAATGATATCCGAAGCTGACATGCCAGCTACTAAGCCGTCGTGTTTTAAGCGTTGCAAAGAATGCAGCTCGATTATATTCATAACGGACCCACACAACATTTGTATGTGGTGCTTCGGGAAGGAATATGACTTAAAGCAGTGCGGTTCCTGCCAGCATATGACTCTGTAGACACTTGGGGAACGCTTTGCGAAGTTGGCACTCGAGAGGCCCACTTAAAATTCTCTGGCCCGATCGTCACCAAGTCCCCGCTCCTTGGCACCTAAAAGCCCTACACTACAGAAAGAGGACAGGCATTGCAAAAAATGATCTAATTCGTGGAGTGAGTCCCGCCATTTGTTGTCCTTCCACAAGAGAAAGAGAAAGCGTAGATTCAGACATGACTCAGATTCGTCAGATGAATGGTGTAAGTCATACCTGAGTAAGGGGGCCCCGACATAGTAGTGGGAGGTGTGTAAAACTCAGATTCTCCAGTTGTTTGAGAAAGCGGCGGATGGTACAGTTTTGTCACAATGCCATAGGCATAGACTGCGCCTGGAGGTTCTGGCGCCAAGGTGGCCATGTCAGGTCTAACTCCCTCAAGATCAATCTTGATGATCTCGAAACCGAACCTTTTTGTTGACAACCCTTGAGGCGTCTATGTCAAGAGCCCCCGTCAGGGCAGCTCCGTCGATGATGGACGTACGTTTTTTGCCAGAGCCCAGGTCATGATTCTTCAAGTCCATTAGGACCATTTTTGATGACAAGGGAGACCCAGTTCACTTTGGAATGGAGCATATGGGTTGGGTAGGAGATGGAAGTATGCCTGATTTCTTTACAGATCAGACTGATCTCCTGGCTTTGGCTGAGTGGCTGCATGGGGCAAGCGGGGTCAATATTCTGCCAACCTTGACCTGGATCCAGCGGCTCCCTACACCCATCTCCAAGGCACAGTATAGAAAGACGGTTGAGAGTGGTACTGGCTCTAGGCCTTGACAAAGGCCCTCAGTCTGAGAGAGTGCTGCCCTTCAATGGAGCCATCTTAGACCCCGTGCGGCATTATGGCAGCAACCATGTTCGACGCTAGAAGTCAACGCCAAGCTGACAAAAAAAATAAGCCGGCAAGTGCTACGGTCCGTTCAAGGCCTGCATCGTCTACCTTGAATCTTCCGATGGACAGAGAGTTAAAAAAGACTGACGCTCTATCAAAAAATA
Source organism: Ambystoma mexicanum (assembly GCF_040938575.1). NCBI lineage: Eukaryota > Metazoa > Chordata > Amphibia > Caudata > Ambystomatidae > Ambystoma > Ambystoma mexicanum. Next base: position 413,543,274 of record NC_090927.1, read on the forward strand.
TGGCACTTGTGCCTTTGCCAAGTACTCTATTGTACTTTGGAGGACGAACGCAGAGGCGACGGACCAGCTCCCAGCTGGAGTGGTGAGAGATGGTTTCCTCAACATGATCAATGGTGGAAAGGAAGGGCTGCGCCAAGCCCTCCAGGTGGGTCTCGACACAGCTGACTGCATTGTCCGTTCGATGGGGACATCAACCGTGCTCTGGAGGGCTGCATACCTCCACAATTCCGGGTTCTCTTTGAATGTTCAAGCCACATTGCTTCATCTTGCTTTCAATGGCAAGCACCTCTTTGGATCACAGGCTGATGAATCCTTGGAACGTTTCATGGAGTTAAAGCATGCCGCAAATCGTTAGGTCTTACTGTTCGGCAACTTGCCAAACAGTCTCTCATTTGGATCCCGAGGCATGGGCTATAGGCGCTTTGTCCCTTTTGGGAGAAAGGCTCAGCTACCGCAGGCCAAGCAGGAACAGCTGCATTTTTCGTGTCCCGGCAGGGGCATAGGGAACTCTAAAATCCAGTCAACTTCAACTGTGCTGTCGGGGACAACAGTGCCCGCCAAACCATTTTGAGTTCTCCCCACATATTTCTCAGGTTAGAGGGAGGTCTCGGGATAGATGGGAGATAACCTCCGACACTTGGGCCATGAAGCTGGTCAGATGGGGAGATTGCCTCCCCTTTCTCAAGAAACCACCAGACAAACTACCACCTCCCCCTCAACAACCGGAGCCAAAGCTCCTGGAGGAACTGAAGGCCCTGCTTTTAAAGGGCAGAGCATGAAGAAAGGGTCACGCTGGTACTCCCGCTAGTTCCTGGTGCCCAATGAAGGGGGAAGGACTCTGTTCCATTAAGGACCTGAGCGCCTTGAACAAAGTTCAGGATGATGATGATGTTGAGAGAAATTATCCAGGCTTTGCATTTCCAGGACTGGTTGGTGTTGCTGGACCTACAGGATGCCTATTTTCACATGTCAATCCACCGGAAGCACAGGCGGTTCCTAAGGTTTGTCATTGGGGCCACTCCTTATCAATTCAAAGTGCTCCCTTTTTGCCTAACCTCTGCTTCCAGCGTTTTCACCACGCTGATGCTGATGGTGGCCGCTCACCTCAGGAGATCCGTTATCCAGGTGTTCCCTTACCTGGACCAAATGGTTGATCCGAGGAAGGTCTACAGAGCAGGTAGCGAGGCAGCTCGAGGGCACCTGCTCCCTGCTTTACAGTTTGGGCTTCTCCCTGAACTTTCAGAAGTCATACGTTAAACCAATTTAGAAACTCAAATTCATAGAAGTAGTCCTAGACACCTGGGCGGGAAAGTCTTCCCCACTGAGGAAAGAGTCACCAGTGTGCATATTTCTGGTGCCAGAGGCCAGACTGCAAATGCAAACCCTTCAATGGCTCCTAATGGGCCAGTAATTTCAGTGCTTCAACACCATGAAGGGTGTCCTCAGGGTATCAGGGACAGTGGGCAGCGACCTCTCATGATGGGCCGATATGGAGAGTATGATGGCAGGGTAACTCTTTTAGCCAGATTGGACCGAAACACAAATTGTCACGGTTGCAGCCCTGAAGGGCTGGGGAACTCACTGCGGGGGATCTTCAGGTGAGTGGCTTTTTGTCCCTACTGGAACACAGTTGTTGTGTCATCAAGTTGGAGTTGCGAGCCTTCAAGCTAGGCCTGATGGCTTTTGCACCGTCGCTCAGTGAGAAGCATGTCCTAATTCTGATGGACACAATGGCTAAGAATTACCTCAGTAAGCATGGGAGTGTATGGTCCCCTGCCCCTTTGCATGGTGGCCATGCAACTATGGTTCCAGCTGCTGGAGAACAGAATCTCAGCTTCTGAAGCTCATCTGGCAGGAGCGGTGAACTGTTTGGCAGACACTCTTTCCGCGAGTGGTAGATCTGCCCAGAGGTAATTGCAGAGATCTTCTCCCCGTGGGAAACCCTGTCTTTGGATCTGTTTGTGACAAGGGACAACACCAAATGCAAGTAGTTCTGCTTGAGGGAATTCCCACCAGGGATGGGGTCACTGGAAGATGCGTATCTGCTGGAGTGGTACTTCGACCTCCATTATGTGTTTTCCCCCAATACCTGTAAACCTGTGGGTTCTCAGGAGGTTAAGGAGGGTGCCGGGCAACCATGATCTTTATCGCCCTGAATTGGGTGAGGAAAATTTGGTACTCTGACCTTTTGGAAATGGCTGTCTGCTCACCTCAGCAGGAAGGTCAGGTGCTCCACCCAAACCCGGAGACACGTAATCTACATGCATGGCTCTTGAGAGACTGAGGTAGGAGGATTGCACTCTATCCTAAGAGGTACTTAAGGTGCTGCTGGCTGTACGTAGACCTTCCACCAGGTCTCTTCGTGCACGCTGGAGGGGAAAAAGTGAAGTGTGTTTTAAGGGCCGAGAAGTGGGACCCCATCTCGTGTCCCACTTCCACCGTGATGGAATTCCTTCTCTCGTTGACCTCATTGGTCTGCAGATAGGCATGGACAGGGCTATTTCATGGACTTACCCTTGTTTAAGAAGTCACCGGATCAAGATTTTTTATTTTCTATCCCGGTGATGGCCCAGTTTTTGAAGGGCCTTGAAACTAGGTCTCCTCCAACGCCCTTTGTGGTTCCGGTCTGGGACCTGAATTTAGTTCTGAAATGTTTGATGGCGGCTTTGTTTAAGTCCTTGAATTCCACATCTATTAAACTGCTCATTCTGAAAACTGCCTTATTGGTGGCCATTACATAGGCAAGGCATGTGAGCGAACGCCAGGCACTTTGCTGTAAACCACCAATCTTATGATTTTTCAGAGAAAAAGTCCCAATGAAGGTCCGTCCAAAGTTTTTGCCTAAAGTGATCTCAGAATTCCACATTTCACAGAGCGTGGAGCTTCCGGCGTTCTAGCTGCCACCTCATTCCTCCAAAGAGGAGGCGAGTCTCCACAGCCTTGACCCCAAGCTCCTACATGTCTATGAAAGCAGCTTTCAGATGGGACCAGTTATTTATTGCCTTTTTGTAGTCTAGAATGGGGCTTGCAATGACTAAACAAAAGATATTCACCTGGATAGTCTTCTGTATCACTGAATGTCAAAAGAAGGCACTGAAGAAAGTGCCTTCTGGCATTAGAGCCCTCTCCGCTAGGGGTTGCAACTTCCTCTGTGCTGCAAAGGGGAGTACCAGTGAGGGAGATGTTGGGCTGCAAATTGGTCATCTCTCCACACGTTTGCGAAGCACTATAATCTGGATGTAGTCTGTTGATCTTTTTGATCTAAGCTTTCATCCCACCACTTGCAGATGTACTGCTTTGGGAGACTATCAAGATGAGGAATCAGCAGGAGAATGCAATCCATTGAAGGAGAAATTACTTACCGGTAATGTTGTTTCTATGGATTCTTCTCCTGCAGATTCCTCACCATCCTCCCAACCTGCCCCTCTATGAAAGTGTCTTGTGGATATCGCTCTAAGAATTTATGCTTTTAAAAAATAAATGTGATTCTTCAACTGTCGGCTGTTGGACCCTCGGATTTGTATGCCTGTTCCTCACCAAAAAACTTTTTATTTTTGTGTTAAGTTTCCAAATAAAGTGTTTCGTAACACTTTATTTGGAAACTTTTTCATGTATTCTGCGAGTTTGTTCACCCTTTTTGAATTTGTCAGCAAATTGGTAGTCAGTTTGTTTTTGAGTGAGTTATCCCGTGTCTTTATCCAATCCCATTCCTGTAGTTTCTTTTTCGGTGTCCTGTCATTTTTTCGACTGCAAAAGTTTCGAATGGCAAACTTTCACATTTGTTTTGCCGAATGCCATTCTTTCGAATGACCGTTTCGTTGAAAAAAAATTTGAAAGTGCCGTCGACATGGGTTAGGGTTGGGGGTGGGAGGGTGACGTGGGGGTTGGAGGTGCTGGGGGGCGAACCCCCCATTATACACTAAAACATTTGAAACGTTACATGGAGCTGTCCATTGCTGAAATTACAGCACTGGGCAGCTACATGTAACGTTTCAAAGTTACAAAAATACCGTACACTACAACTTTGAAACGTTACATGGAGCTGTCCATTGCTGAAATTACAGCACTGGACAGCTGCATGTAACTTTTCAAAGTTACAAAAAAAAGCATATGCTACTTTTATCATGTGAGTGCATTTCAATTGAACCCAATCCATGACTATTGTAGACGGATTGGTTTCGAAAGAAATGCACTTTGCATGTTAAATATAGCATGTCACAGCTTTTGTTTTCGAAACTTTTGTTTCGAAAAAATCACTATAAACCTCTTTTTCACCTTGTTTGGATAGTTTTTTAGTTCTTCCGTGCTGGAAATTTCTATTAGGAGGGTTTGATTTTTCATTTGCCACTTCTTTAACATTCTATTGTGCCCTCCATTCATTCAGTATTGATAATATCCAATATTTTCGGCCCAGTCAGAAGGAGTATTTTTCTGTATAGCATTAAGCTATTTCATTCTATTACCACCTGAAGTGACGTCAAAGACAGTTCTCTTATTATTGAAGCCACTGGGGTTGATTTTGGTAGGTTCAGAGCTTTCCGCCAATAAAAACCCTCTATTTTTAGCCATATTTTTGAGGGAACGTTGGGCATTGCTTCAATTCCATAAGTCAAAGATGGAATAACTTTTGCTTTATAGAAGTTTATGGTCGGTATTAAAGAAAACCTTCCAAACTTCTTGTCCACAGCTCTTGTTTGTGCTGCCAGTGCTTTGACTTTTCCAAAAAGAATTCTTTGCATCGCAATTTCTGTGTAGCTGTTGCTCAGTGTTACTCCTAGATATTTAAATTCTTTCACTCCGTCTATCTGCTTACCATCTAGGAACCATTTACATTTTTTACATACACATTATTTTGGTGTTGCCTTTATTTATTTCCAAATCGTTTTCTTTTATATACACAGATAAGATTGTCCAGCTGACGTTGTAGACCGACTGCAGTCTGATCTAAAAGGATCAAATCGTCTGCATATAATATACGTGTTATTTTCGTGTCTCCTAGTGTCGGAGGGAATCATCTATTCTTCTCCTCTTTAGTCTGGAAATCACCCAGGTAAGCGATGAACAGGCTGGCGCTAACGGGCATCCCTGCTTTACCCCTCTTTCCGCTGATACTGTGCCATGCTGGTTAGGCAGACTCTCATCGTTGTCTCTGAGTAGAGGGCTCGTACCGGGTCCAAAATGGAATTAGGGCATTTCCAAGTGGTCAGCTTCTTCCATAGGGTTTCACGGTTGACCTGGTCAAACCCCTGGACCAGGTAGATGAATGCTACGAAAACCCTAGGGCTGTCTTCCATTATCTTTCCTTTTAAACTAATCAGTAGCATTATGTTTACAGTGGTGCCTGTGTTTTTTATGAATCCTGCTTTGAAAGGGTTTGCACAGGGCGCTGTGTTTGCCCATGATTGAAAATGAGTCAGTAGTATTTTGCCAAAATTCTTGCCAGTGGTGTCTAATAAGTCTATGGGTCAGTAGTTCTTTGGAATTTCTTTGTCGCCTTTTAAAAAAATTGAAACTACCGTCGAGGTCTTCCAAGATTTCCGGATTGTTCTTGTTTCAACGCACTGTTTGAATACCAAATGTATAAAGTAGGCCCATTCCTTTCAGTGTCCTTTAATGTCGATGTTTGTTATCCCGTCTAGGCCGGGTGCTCTCAACATTTTCAACTTGCCGATCGTCTCCACTATAGTCTCAATGTCGTGCAGAACATCCCAAAATGATGTAAGGCTTCTTTTTTCAGTAACATTTGATTGCCAGGGCCTGAAGCGTGATGGTTGCATAATTTCTCTCCCTTGGGAAGAGCTACCGACTGATGTATACAACTCAACTGGATGCTCTAGCCCATCATGTTCATGGGAAAAAATGGCTCATATCCCCACCATAGAAGCTTCAGTTTGAAGGATAAATTCTTCATTAAACGTGGGAACCTTCGGGACGGGCTCGCTGCATAAGATATGATTCAGGGTACCAAAGCTAGCTTGATAACGGTAATAACCAATAAGCCCTAAAAGGCTCTCAGGTCTCTTTTGATTTTAGGAGGAGGTATTGCCTGTACAGCCCAGATTTTTTCACTTGGGTTGGACTAGGACAGTTCCTACAAATGTAAACCTATATTTCACTGCCCACTGCGCTAGGTGACGCTTGTTGGGATTAGCAGTGAGGCCGACTTGCCTCAGAGTGTGGGTAATTTCATATAAATTAAACAGGTGTACCTCTCAGGTTTTGCTGTGGACTAAGATGTCATCCAGATACGTACCACAGAAGTGGGTAAAGGGTTGCAGTATCTGGTCCATCTGCCGCTGAAAGGTTGCTGGGGCTCCATGAAGTCCGAAGGGAAGGACGTTAAAGTGAAATAGCCTTCTCGGGTGGAGAAAGCCATCTTTATTTTATCACAGGAGTTCAGTGGCACCTGCCAATAGCCCTTCATTAGATCAATCAGAGAGATATAGACAGCCAATCCCAGTCTGTCAAACTGGGCTACAGCATTCAACTTGCAGAAGTCTATACAAACCCTCCATGATCTGGTTTGGCCACTAGGATTATTGGTGATGACCAGAGGCTCGGTACATTTTCAATTATATCAGCAGCTCTCAATTTTCTCCACCTCCTGGAGGACTATCTCCTTCTTAGCCTCCAGAATTCCGTAAGGCCTCGGGTTAATAATTTTACCTGGCGGTGTACGAATGGAATGTTTAATCTCTTTCACTGTGCCGAGCTTCACTATTAAAGACATCTGAGAATTGGTCTATGAGATCTTGGATGTCCTGTTATTGTTGCTCTGGTAGATCAGAGGGCACCAGACTATGTTCCTATTTTTCTTCAGTTAATAAAGTGGCAATTAGGACATTAGAGGATTCCACTGGGTCGTCATTCCACTCCTTTAGAAGGTTTATGTGGTATATTTGGGTTTTGACCCTTCTGTGTTGCTGGCAGCATTATAGTTATAGGGACCTGTCCTCTCTAATATTTCGTAAGGCCTGTACCATCGAGAAAGAATTTTGTGCTCTCTGGTGGGTAAGAGGACGAACACTTTTTGTCTGATGGAAAAGGACTGTGGGTACTGCCTTGTAATGATAATGGGTCTTTTGGCTTTCTTGGGCCTGCCCTAGATGTTTTTGGACTAGGTCCCACATGATAGTCATGTGCTCTTTAAGTCTTTCGGCAGTTTGGGACACATGTAACACTACCTCTTCCATTTCTCCCACGCCTCCCAGAGCATGTCCAGTACGTCTTGGGGGGTGTTGGTGAGTCTGTAAAGGAGCTCCAAAGGTGAAAACCCTAGGGAAGCCTGGGGAGCTTTTCTCCTGGCAAAAAGGATCAAGGGCTCATTGTGTCCGAATTGCGTCCATCTGCTTTCACTATTTGTTTCAGAACGTTGTTCAGGGTTTCATTAAAACAGTTTACTAAACCATCTGTCTGAGGGTGGTAAACAGAGGTGCGTAGGTTTTTGATCTGTAAGATCTCCTTCACTTCTGCCATCAATTTTGACATAAAGGTGCTCCCTTCATCAGTCAGTTTTTCTCTTGGAAAGGCCCACCCGTGATAGAAAAGGGATTACATGTTTAGGTATTTGTTGTGATGTATTATTTTTTATCAGGAAAGCCTCCGGCTATCGAATTGCATAATCTAGAATTACTAGAATATACTTATTCCCTAATTTGGACTGCTCTAATGGTGCCACTCTGCCCATGCAATTCTAGAGAAGGGTTCCTCTATTAATGGGATAGGTTTAGACAGGGCTGGTGGAGGGGAGTGTGGAGCTGTTTTCTGGCACAATGGACACGTGGCTATGAAGTTTTTAATACCTGCATAAACCCTGGGCCAATAAAATCTGTTGCTAATCTGCCCCTATGTTTTTGCCGTTCCTAAGTGTCCCGAAGTCAAATTGGCATGATCTATCTCCAGGACAATCCTCCTATGGCTTCTAGGTATGCAAATCCAGATTCTAGTTACCCCTTCTGGTGTAAGATCTCCCTGATAGAGAAGACCTTGTTTCGGAAAAAAAATGATCATTAAACCTTCCTTCTTTTCTTTTTTTTTATTTGGACATGTATGGGGTTATTACAAACCTTCCATGATTACAATTCCTTTCACAAACATCCTTCCCTCATTAAAAAAACATTTCACATGGTGAGAAATCCCCAAACAATTCATTAATGTCATAAAACCTCTCCATATTTCACATTGCCATTCTCCCCTCCCCTTTCAAGGGCCTATTGAATTCATCACAAGTCATCTTCACGAGACCCAATAGACCACTTACAGTTACAGGACTTCCATCAAAACATTTGTTGCCGCTAAAACCATTGCAATGTTTTACACCAAAATGAGCATTTCGAATGGATTGTGTCCACCAACGTATTCCTCATCTATGACATATAATGTCCACAGCTGTGCTGCTTTGGAAATTTTATCGGCAGAGGGCATTCTTGCGTCGATGGCGTCGGGTCTATGTCCCTCGAAGGCCTCCGTTGTTATAAGTAGCACACACAGCGCCAATAGACTCAGTTTCGTTTTTTCCGCAAACGTGTTTGCTTTGAGAACTCAGTGCACCTCGTGTCTTCTACTTCGTATTGTGCGATTATGTCTTCTTCTTCCACCCCGACGACCCCGCGGTCTGGATTTAAGAAGTGTTGGGACTGTGGGTCCAAGATGTCCATCAGAGATCCGCACGTATCTGCTTGTGGTGCCTGGGCGAGGACCACGCCACAGATGACTGCTCGAACTGTCAGTCATTGACTGCCAAGGCCTTGCAGGAGCGTAAGGGTAAATGGAAGGTAGGCCGTGTTTCCAAGCCCCATAAATCCAAATCTGATGATATGTCGACCGACGAGTCGAGGGAGTCTTCTCGTCCTCGTCGGTAGACGTCCAGGAGGTCTAGGTCCCAGAGTGGTTCACGCCACTCTTCGTCTTCGTCAAGGCTGTCCCGGAAGCGGTGTCACCGCTCGCCTTCCTTGTCCTCGTCGGAAGACGACTACCTGAAGAAAATGTCATGCCCCACCAATTCTTCTACCCCCGAGGAATGGGAGTCTTTTTGGGAGCAAATGTTGAAAATATTTCAATCTCACGGCACAGTTCTGTCCACGCCTTCAGTTGAAGCCGACGAGGAACGGTCTCGATCCGATGCTGGTGCGCCCTCGGGCCCGGGTAGTCGGCGAAATAAACATCAGGAGCCTTCAAGGTCCCATTCGGACAAAGCATCAGGGGATCGTCAGAGATGTGCCAGGTCCAGGTCGTGGTCTTCGTCCGTCTCCAACGAAACCGTCGAAGCCTGTGAAGTTGTCAAAGAAGGTGTCAACGCCATCGGTGCCGAGTCCGTCGAGTGAGTCTATCGGGTCCTTATCCCCGGTCAGACCTTTGTAGCCTTCGACGACTTTTTTGACGTCAATGCTGTCAAAACTGTCGACGCCATCAGCGCCTATTGTGTAGAATATACCAGTGGAAATACCCTACCTGTCGCTGTTGCACCTCCAAGGAAGGCTATGTCTAAATCTGTGAAGCCTGTCCCTGATAAGAGGTGTACTCCTCTCCCTAGGAAGGAGTTCACACAGTCTCTCCAGAATATTTTTGAAGAGGAAGAGGGGTCTGAGGAGGAGGATGTGCCCTTTGTTCTTCCTTATGGGTCGCTTAGGGCTCCAGAATGTCTCATTTCCGAGGAAAGTCGGATTGAGGATCTGCGTCAATCCTTGCATGATACCAGAGGCCTTTACACGTCTCCTGAGATGGAGTTTGGGAAGCCTGAGTGTGGTGATCAGGCCGAATCTTCCTATCAGAGGCTGAGGTCGAAGATTATAGAGTACCTGGGTTAGTTCAGGCCTCCGGTTGCTTATGATCAGGATGACCTTACCGACATCTTGTATCAGGGTTCGTCCACTGACGCGGTGTTGCCATTTCATGTGGCTCTGCAAAAGAGGGTGGCTGCTACTTGGAATGCCCCAGAGTCTATTCCGGCGGTTAACAAGTCATTGTCAAGGAAATACCGCCCATCCATTAGCGACCACGGCTACCTGTCCACACACCCTACTCACGAGAGTTTGGTGGTCCAGGCAGCTATGGCCACCTCGAAGCAGGCAGCGTACCCTGCCATCCCGCCTGATAGGGACGATAAACGCATGGATGGATGGGCGCAAGGCGTTTTCTGCTGGGAGTATGGCGCTGAAATGGGCCAACTCCACCTGTGCCTTGGCAACATTTTCGTACACTCTGTGGAATTGTATTTCACTTGCGGTTGAGCATATTCCTGAAGGGGAAGAAAGGGATGGCTTTCTAGCTATTGTGCAGGATGGCAAGGATGCCATATGTGAATCCCTTCAGTCCGGGTTGGACACTGCGGATAATATTGCGAGGTCCATGACTACAAGCACCGTGATGCGCAGGTTTGCGTGGTTGCGGAAGTCCGGTTTTGCAACCGATGTGCAGGCCCGTCTTCTCAACATGCCCTTTGAAGAGTCGCATCTTTTTGGCAGCAAGGCTGACTTGAGAAGCTGCAGACCTCCAAGGCAGCTGCCAAATCTTTGGGCGCAGCTGTCAGACAACCTCTGCCTTTTCCTCCTAGCGGACAACAATGGAGGGGTGGTTCCTTTCGCTATTACCCCTCATTTGGAAAGGCAAGAGGGATGGCCATTCATAGGGGCCAACATAGGTTCACTCGTGGTGGATGAGGTAGAGGTGCCAAAGCTGCTCAGGCAGCTGCCTCTTTGCCATCAGGCACTGCCACTGCTAAACAGCTCTGAGGCCAGATCTCATTGTTCTTCGGTGGGAGGGCAGGCTGTCGGAGCATCTCGAAGAATGGCGAGCCATTACTTCAGATGCTTGGGCTCTGGATATAATAGCCCACGGTTACTGCCTCCCTTTTCTCCCAACGGCCTCAAGACAATCCACCGGGGGAAACACTCTTTGAAGGTTACAGATCTGCTGCTTGTGCAGGAGATTTTAGCCCTGCCGGAGAAAGGCTCTGTAGAACCAGTGCCTGTGGCGGAGTGGAACAAGGGTTGGGATTCCCCTTATTATTTGATACCCAAAAAGGACGGAGGACTGAGACCCATCTTGGACTTGAGTTACTTCAACAAATTCCTCAGGAAGGACAAGTTCAAGATGGTCACTCTTTCTCAGATCCTTCAGGCCCCCCAACTTCAGGATTGGTTGGTGTCATTGGACCTGCAGGAGGCTTATTTTCATGTGCCGATCCATCTCATGCACAGGAAATACCTCAGGTTCGCAGTTGGTGGATCCCACTATCAGTTTCCGGTCCTGCCGTGCGGGCTCACCTCCGCCCCAAGGTTTTTTAACCAAGCTCATGGTGGTGGTGGCAGCACATCTCAGGAGAGGGGGGATTCACGTCTACCCCTAAATGGACCATTGACTGATCAGGGCGCGTTCTCTTGAACAAGCCTTGGATCATCTCAGCATCACCTGCCACTCCCTTCACAAGCTGGGCTTCTACCTCAACTTCAAGAAGTCGTATATGACACCATCCCAACGGCTCCAGTACATAGGGGCAGTTTTGGACACGTCCTTGGGGTTGTGCTTGCCACCCAAGGTGAGGGCTCATCACATTCTTCAGATGGTCACAAAATTTCAGCAAGCCCAAAGCTTTCCGGCTTTCAAATTCTTAAAGTTGCTCGGCCTCATGGCATCCTGCATTTTGCTGTTGCCGGAGGCCCGCATGAGAATGAGATCCCTTCAGTGGGCTCTACGGACTCAATGGTCTCAGTTCTCGGGCAGGATGTCGGATCTCCTTCGTGTTCCGGTCTCGGTCTCGTACGCGCTTCTGTGGTGGGCTGATGAGAACAATCTCATGAAAGGAGAGCCTTTTTTGGCCACCATGGCCGGATATCCCTGTGGTGATGGACGCTTCCCTGACAGGGTGGAGAGCTCATGCCGACGATCTGTCCATCAGCGGTCGTTGGTCTCCATTGGAGTCCAGATTTCACATCCATTTTTTGGAGCTGCGAGCCATTAGACTCGCGCTGAAGGCTTTCCTGCCATCTGTACGGGGGAAGAATGTCCTGATAATGACGGACAACACAGTGGCAATGGATTACCTAAACAAGAGAGAGGGTGTGGGTCACTGCCTCTGTGCAGGGAGGCAATGCAGCTCTGGTTCTGGGCAATACGGGAGTGCATATCCCTGTCAGCGGTTCATCTGGCCAGCGAGGAGATCATGGCAGCGGACGCTCTGAGCAGGCAGAGCGCGGTCTCCCACTTGTGTGAACTAGCTCAGGAGGTCCTTCAGGAGATCTTCGCACTTTGGGGAACACCACAAGTGGACCTGTCCGCGACTGGTGCCAACTGAAAGTGCAAAAGGTACTGCTTGAGGGAATGTCCTCATAGAGGAGCTCTATGAGACCCGTTTGACGTGGAGTGGCTCTTCCCGCTACTGTACGTGTTTCTTCCGATCCCCATCATCCCTCAAGTTCTCAGGAGGTTGAGAAGGTTCGGGACCCGTATGATCCTCATTGCTCCGGATTGGGCCAGGAGAGCGTGGTACCCAGATCGTCTAGACATGTCCATCCGTCCTCCAATGCATCTTCTCAAACGAGGGTGTCTTCTCTCGCGAGAGGAAGGTCGGGTTCTCCATCCAGAGGTCAAGACTCTCAACTTTCATGCATCGTTTCTGAGAGGTTGAGATACAGGGATTGGGTTCTCCCGGATGACGTGATGGAGGTGTTGCTTTCGGCCAGACAGCCAGCAACAAAGTCCCTGTACTGCTGACGTTGGCGTAAAGTTTTGCGACTGGTGCAGAGGAAAGAATGTGGATCCTTTTCAGTGCTCGATTCCGGAGGTTCTCTCCTTGCTTTCTTTGGCCCACAAGGGTCTTCAAGTGGGCACCATTAAAGGTTATTTGGCAATGCTGTCTATATTTAAGCGCTCTTCAGAGGAATGCTCTTATTTTAAAATTCCACTGATCACTCAGTTTTTGAAAGGGCTCACAAATGTGTTCCCGCCGTCGCCCGCCTTTCCAGCTGCCGGTCTGGGACCTTAATTTGGTTTTAAAATTTCTGATGGGTGCTGCGTTTGAACCGTTGCACTCTTGCCCATTAAGATTGTTGACACTTAAAACTGTTTTCTTGGGAGGCCACCAGGGGACGCACAGGCAATGGCAGCCTGACTGCCGAGCTCTGTCGTGGCTGGGCCATGAAGGGACTTGAGCCCCCACTAGAGCAGAGTGAAGTGGAACCCACGAGGGGACCACCTGTAGCAGCAATGGGGAAAAATCTGAATCTGCAGGACCCCGGGAAGGGAGAGTATGAGTCCTCACCATCTGAGGCTAACGAGGGATCCCAGGAGAAAGCAGCAAAGGCGGGCCCAGACAGAGAACTGGTCAGGCGCACACTCTGGGTGAGGCTGCCACTTTGGGAACAATTGGTCACATCCCCTGCAGACACTGGCACCCCCCGCCTGACCGAGGCAGGGGAGACGGGAAGGGGTCGCTGCGAACCAAAAAAGGTATATGGAGCCGTGAGCAGGTGGCCCCGCGGGATGTGCGAGGAAGAGCCTTGAGCCCGAGTTTGCTTGGGTCCCGGGCGCATCCCGGGCGGGACCCGGCTCTAACATAAGAAGTGCGAACAACATGGGAAGAGGAGGCACTGCACGACCCCAGGAGGACGGGGAGTGAAGGTGGAAAGATCTCAACGGGGGTGAGCTGTGCCACACATCAGAAACACAGAGGCCAGAGCCCTGAGCTGGAAGGAAGACAGACACCCGCCTTTCTGAACACAGCACACGGCACGAAGAGAGGATGAGAGGGAAAAAAAAAAACCAGAGGGACGCACAGGGGCAAACCACAAGAGTGGAAAGAGCCACTCGAGAGGGCCGCCAGCACCGGAGAAGGGCAGGCTAGCCGCGGCTGCGGGGTGACTCGGGCCCAGAACGATCATCAGCCTGGCAGGGGGAGGGGGCGCCTCGGAAATCGCTGCCCCTCCCGCATGGCAACTGCAGCAGCTTCCGGAGTCCTGCTGTCAGAGCGCTCCCCGCCCCCAAAGCAGGCCACGAACTACAGCAGATACAGGTGGCCCTGGACCCCAGCGTGACATAGGGCCTGCTATGGCAGGACGCTCTGACACTGGCTACCAGGTGGGAGAAAACCTGCAAAGGCAGGACGCCCCACCACAGAGCACACAGTAGGGTGCACCTACAAGGCAACCACCCTACAAACCCCCTGAGAGTGGTGAAGGGGGAAGTGGAACCCACGGGCCCACAACTTCTGAAGCGTGGTGGGTCTAGGAGGAGGGCAACAACCGCCCCCAGAAATACCCCCAACCCAGAGATAGGGGGGACCACAGGTGCCACTGAGAAGACGAGTGGGCAATAATAAAGGGGCACCCTGGGACATGGGCAATTCGATGCCGGAACAGCGCAACTGGCCAAGGACGAGGTCCCCCTGGCCCAGCGGCCTATCAAGGTGGTGGCCCACAGGAAGCAACCTGGGGGGATTTCCCGCCAAGGAGCAACAAACAGGACAACGAGAGCATCACAGACCGCAATACCACTTTCATGGAGGGGAAACTAGCCCGAATCGACCACACCCCAACAACCTCCCTCTCCCCCCACGAGTAATTGTGAAATCTGTGGAGACGTGGAGAAGCCCAGACCCTTGAGACAGAGCTACCCTAACGAACCCACAGGGACTACAAGTGGAGCAGGTGGAGGCAGGACCTGCGACGAGGTCCGGGGCGTGTGCCTGCCCAGGGAGGCATCAGCAGAAAAGCCAAAAGTGCCAGAACGCAAACGGGGTGAGGGCCCGCCCTGAAGGAGCCCCCAACAGGAACCACCTATACAGGACAGTAACATACGGGCGATAACCCGACTCTAACCCCCCCATGGTCACACAGCAGAAGCCTCCTACGGAACCCAGCACTGGGTCTAAGAGAGGCATGTCAGATCCACATGGACTGAAGCCAATGCACTTGCAAAGTATATAGGGAGGACCTATGAGCTGGAAAGAAGCCCTTCAAAGGTACCATTTTCACTAGGTAAGAAGCAGTCAAAACATCCTGGACCGGAGGGAGGGATGGTCCAATCCGAAGACATGTTGAAGGACGCCTCAGCAATGGAAAGGTGCTTTGCCTTGGTGTTGCAAGAAATAAGAGACATGGGTCAGACATAGCCCAAAAACTGGAAAAAATGGACCAAAGGGTGGACAGAGTCGAGGATAAATTGCTACAGCTAGAAACTAATCATTCGTCGTCCACGGCACAGGAAGCGCAAACGGACGTGAGATTGGTGGCACTGGAGAAAAGAGACGAGGAGAGGGCCAGGCAAATGGATGATTTTGAGAACAACGAAAGGAAGAACAACCTCCGATTCTTTTTGGGGTTCCAGAGGCAGAAGGGGAGAGAAGTGATCTGCCTCCTCTTTGCGAATGAAGCAACTTCAGAGCCCACAATAGACAGGGCGCACAGGACGGCGGGCAGAGCGGGAGGCCCCCGGTCCACCTTGGTCCACTTTCACTATTACACAGAAAAAACATAGGTGCTAGAGGAGGCCAGGAAGGCTCAGGACATTAGGTACAATAACGCAAAGATATCCACCTTCCTGGACCTCTCCGCATACACGCTGGCCAAACAGAGACTGTGTCGCCCCTTGACCGAGCGCCTGAGAAAAAAGCGGGTACACTACAGGTGGAGTTATCCATTCTCCCTGACATTTGAATACATAGGGCAGAGAACGACCCTGGACACAGAAGAGGACATTAGAGGAGCAATCAAAGCCTATGTGGAGGACTCGGACGTTCAGAGAAGGCCCTCAGCGATAGCAGTGGCAGGAGTGAGTGGAACATCTCCCCCGACAAAGGATAGAGGACAGGGCAGCCCTGAAGGATGAGAGTAACTAAGGCCGGGCCCAAAATGGGGTTTGGGATACGGAAATAACACATGGCAATGATCCCAAAGAACAGCAAGTATGAGGGGTGCAATTGCGGGACAGTACATCATGGGGGGAGGGGCTTGACGGGATGAGTAAACTCATTAGCAGCCCGGCGTTGGCGGGCATTTTGGTGGTCCGGCCAAATAACAGAAATGGTCGAACTAACTGGCTGGATGACAGGGAAGGGGTGAGGGGGAATAGAGGGAGTTAGAGTTGACAGAGTTGTGGGTAAAAAGTGGGGGCAGTTGGGGTCAAGTTTAAGCTCCACTGAGGGGGGTGGGTGAGGAGGGGAAGAGGGGCGAAGGAGAGGGGGTTAACGGTTTCCTGACGGTACCGGGCAACCAGAGGTTTATTAAATTGATACGACGGCGAGGGGATATTGAACAGAGTGGTGTTCTGAGGACATTGAATAACGGAAAGGTAGATCGGGAAAAATGGCTGATTGTTTACCCGTGCTGGAGGTGGGCTCTCTGAACACTCCCACTAAAAGGTCCCTACTTAGTAGGGAATTTCGTAGGGCGAAACTGGACCTGCTCTTCCTGCAGGAGAGACATTGGGCAAGGGCGGAAGGAACCTAACTTGCGAGGGGGAGGGATTGGAGAGGTCTTATGCGCATCACACAAAACTAAAAAGATGGGAGTGGCAATCCTATTGACGAGGGGGTTTGGGTTTCGACACAGAGGCAAAGATGAAGGACCCGGAGGGTCGATACTTGTTGGTTAGGGGTACACGCCAAGGTTCCCCATTAACCTTGGCGGTGGTATACGGGCCTAATGAGGGTCAGGCTCATTTCTGGGAGGGGGTGAAAAACAAGCTCCAACTATTCGTGCATGGCACAGTGATAGTGGGGGTAGATTTTAGCATGGTCCTGAATCCTGCAACCGATAGGAAGAGACTGGCACTTCAGGTCGCCTGGGCGGCAGACGACCTCATACCGTAAAGTTTTCACAGGGTCAATCAGGACCTGAGCCTGGAAGACTCACTCCCAAGCACGAAAGCAGGCGACCCCCCCTCCCCGTACACATATTATTCTAGGATACACAAGTTCTTTTCAAGGATCGATTATATCCTCATTGACAAATCCCTGCTCCCATACGCAACTGGTCATAGGGTGGACCCTGTACCTTGGTCCGACCACGATCTGGTTTAAATCACCTTGATGGGAGGGTGGGGTCATAATTGGAGGGGGGGTTGGAAGTGCAACAACGCCTTGCCAAAGGATGAGGTGATTGCAAAAACGGTGCTAGATAACATTGTGGAATATTTTGAACTGAACGATAACGGGGAGGTTAGCCCACACACGTTATGGGACGCATTCAAGGTGACCATACTGGAGTCATAATTAATATAGCAGCCCAAAGAAAAAGACAGAGGGAAGCCCAGGAGAAAACCCTCTGAGAAAAAATAGCAGAACTTCAACTGAGCAGGTCACCGGAAAGGCCCATTAACTCGGACCAGGTAACAGCCTTGGAGGAACATAGGCTCCAGCTGAAGGAACTCCTGTTAAACAAAACAGAGAGAAGTCCCCAATTGGTTAAACAAAAATATTACGAAAAGGGGATAGGGCAGATAGAATATTGGCATGGAAACTGATGGAGGTCCAGAAAAATAGGATGGTGAAAGCGAGAAAAACTGAGTCGGGGACACTGGGAGATGACACCGCAAGCATTGGGGGAGCTTTTTGACGGTACTACGAAAAGCTATACAAATCCGAGTATGGTGGGGGGACCGCCCAAATCGTATACTTTCTAAAGTCCACTCCAGTACCGGCGCTAGCGAAGGAGGTGGCAGATGGCATGGAGGCCCCTATATCGGAAGAGGAGATAGTGCGGGCAATCAGTGGGATGAAGAGGTTGAACGTCACCAGGGGAGGATGGGTTCTCGGTGAAATTTTACAAGATGTTCTGCTCCACTTTAGCCCCCCACCTGGCGAAGGTGTTTAATGCAGATCGCGCAGTGGAAATCCTGCCCGAAACAATGGTGGGTGCAATTATAGTAGTTTTATCCAAAGAAGGAACGGACCCGACAGAATGCTCCTCCTATAGACCGATAACGTTGCTTAATATGGATGTCAAGATCCTGGCAAAGGTAATCGGCAAGAGGATGTAAGGGATTATGCCAACGCTGGTTCATGGGGACCAGCTGGGTTTTATTCGGGGTCGTCAGGGCTCGGATAACATCCGGAAATCAATAGACCTGATCCATTATGCACAAGAATCGAACCTTGACGCAAGCTTGCTTTCGGTAGACTCAGCAAAAGCATTCGATAGGGTCGAGTGGAGGTATATGACACTGCTCCTCCAGAGAATGGGGTTCGGGAAACAAATAAAAAAATGGGTAGCCGCATTGTATAGGGCCCCAACAGCAAGTGTTCAGGTGAACGGAGAGCTTTCGGCCGCATTCTCCCTCTCGCGTGATACGAGACAGCGGTGTCCTCTCTCGCCCCTGATACATGCCTTTACAATGCAACCCCTCACCATAGCGGTGAGGACCCACCTGAGTATCAAGGGAATTAAACGGGGTGAAGAGGAATTCAAACTTTCACTGTTTGCAGATGATATTTTGGCATATTTGGTGGAACCCCGCCAGTCGCCCCCCCCCCCTCCTGTCCTTGGATCCTTCGGCCAATTCTCGGGGCTGAAAATTAATACATCGAAATCTATGGTGCTCCCTATCCGGGCACAGGACCCACTGACAGGACCCAAAGTACTTTTCAAGTATTTGCATTGGGATTAGTGTTGAGAAAGACTCCATCTGCTATCTGGGTATCCTTCTTACCAGGGACCTTTTGAGACTGGCCCCAGCCAACTACGACCCTATAATGACTGGGATCAAGACAGATATGAGGCGATGGGGTAATATGATTCTGTCTTGGTACGGACGTATGACAGCGGTGAAAATGAGTGTCTTACCAAGACTACTTTATCTCTTCACAGCCCTTCCCACGTGTGTCCTCGACCAGACCTTTAAAGATCTCCAGAAATCAGTTCAAGCATTCATCTTGCAGGGTAAAACCCTGAGGACTAGGAGGACTATTCTCACCCTTCCTAGTGAGGAAGGGGGCTTTGGATTGTCGGATTACCGCCTTTACTTTTGTGCAAACCAGTTAAGGGTGCTCCTAGAACACATGAGGTACTTATTGGACCTACCTGGAGGACATGGACCCTCACCCACTTAAGGTGCGGGACCTCCTTTGGGCTCCACGAAAAAAGACAATTCCGAATAGGCTAAAGAACCACCCAATGTTAGGGGTACTCTGGTCGATCTGGAAGGAGGGGGCACAAACCAACCACCTGACAACATGACCCTCCCCGTTAACCTCGCTGTGGGGCCCCACACTTAGGTTAGGTAGCAGGGGATTCAAGAATGTGCACTCCTGGTCTGACAATGGTATGGAAAAGGCTGGCCAATTGTTCAGAGAGGGAGACTTTTTGTCATTTGAGGAAATGGAAGAGGCGCTGGGCCAGGGGACGAACTCTATTTTTGAATATCTCAGGTAGAATGGCATCCTAAGTGAGCAGACTTGGGGGTAAAAACTCAGGAGATCTCTGACTATGCTAACTCAAGGAAGGGGATGGTATCTAAAATGTTCAAGATATTGAATGCCAGCAATCTCACAGAGAGATGAGGGTTCCGTAGTTACTGGGATGGCTTGGCAGGGGAGGTCCTCTCAGAAGAGGCATGGGACAAGGTCTTCAAAATAGCCTTTCATGGGAATCGATTTACAGTAGACATGGAGTACAATTTAAAAATCCTACAGGGATGGCACAGGGACCCACTAAAGCTATCGAAGATGTTCCCGGGGGTTTCGCCGAAATGTCAGAAGGAATGTGGCCAGGTGGGAACGTGGGAACACATGTGGTGGCACTGTCGGCACATTCAAAGGTACTGGGAGGATATGAGGGGTTAGATTGCAGAGGTCACCGGGGACGTACTCCCACATGATACATTGACGATATTACTTGGCCGGCCCCCCGAGGGACATATACATATAACCCAGAATGTGAGACAATCATGGGGATACGAAGTACATTGAGTTACTGATATCTTGACGGTCCTGAAACGGGGAAGGGGGGGCACCGAGAATGGGAAGGGAAAGAAGAGTCAGGTGGGGAGGAGCGCGGAGGGGAGATCCATTATCCGGTACAAAGCAGACAAATTATAGAACACTACGAGAGTCATTTCTGGACAAGTTCTCGAGCACCGGCGAAGAAGTTCACTTTGAAAGTCTTAGCTCCATAGCATAATGCCTACCGTCAAGTTCCAGCGGTTCAAGTTCGAGAAAACCCCAGTTGGGGGGGGATGCATTAGGGAGGGGAGGCGGGAGTGGGGAGGGGGACATGCTCGACTGTTATTCTAAAATGTATGTAGTGTAACAGAGCTGTTCCGGGAGTCACTGTTATTGTTTTGCATAAATGCTAATAAAACCAAAAGTAAAAAAAATAAAACTGTTTTCTTGGTTGCAGTCACATCTGCTAGAAGAGAAGAGTGAGCGAGTTGCAGACACTTTCTTCTAAGCCACCCTTTACTTTGTTCCACAAGGACAGGGATGTATTGAGAGTAAGTCTGTCCTTTTTACCGAAGGTTGCGTCAGAATTACATTTGAGTCAGAAGGTGGTACACCCAGCTTTCTATCCTCCTCCTCACCCTAGTAAGGAAGAGGAAAGGCTCCATAGGTTGGATTCTAGAAGAGCCTTGAGCTCTTATCTCTCCAGGATGGCTAAACTCAGAGGACAGGCTGTTTCTAAGCAGACCTCGTTTAGGTGGATTATCCTCACTATTTCAGAATGCTACCAGTTGGCTTGTAAGGACCCTTCGGAGCGTCTGCGGGCTCGTTCCACCAGGGGAATTGCTACTTCAACACCCCTCCAGAGGGGAGTGGCGGTTAAAAATATCTGTGGCGCTGCAACTTGGTCTTTTATACCCACGTTTGTTAAGCATTACTCCCTGGATACTTCCCATGCTGAGGATGTTGCCTTTGGCAAGGCAGTGCTTTACTCTGCTATTTAATTGGATATGTCTAAATTCTTTTCCCTCCTCCAATCATTACTACTGCTTTGGGAGTCTGTCATAGATGAGGAATACGTTGGAGGACACAATCCATTTGCAGAACAAGTTACTTACCAAACTGGTAACGTTCTTTCGACTGGCTGTTCCTCCAACCTCATCGCCCTCCCAGCCTACCCCTCTCAGGAATTTCCCATGCCATTACAACTTACGTCCTGCAAGGCTAAGTGCAGTTGATGCTGTGTTGTGGGCATGTGTGTCACACGATGTGAGGGGGAAAAACATGAACTGAGGCTACGGGCGCCGTTTGTGCTACTTATAACATCCTATGATGTCACCCTCGACGGAGGCTTTCGAGGGACATCGACCCGGCGCCATTGACGCAAGGACACCCTCTGCCGAAAATGTTTCCGAAGCAGCACAGCTGTGGACATGACATGTTCTAGATGAGGAATACGTTGGAGGAACATCCAGTCGAAAAAAAGTCACTAGTTAGGTAAGTAACGTGTTCTTCCCACCATTCCTCCACAGATAGCGTCCTACATTGGGACATTCTCTCGCTCATATATTTCTTTCTGACCTCGATTAGTACTCCACATTCTTATAGAAGATGCTTTGCTGTCTCCACACTATCCTGTTTTTTACAAAAAAATCAGGACCGCGTGGGGTCATCAATCTGCTTCCTGGACCTCTGTCGTAGGAAGGATATTTAATCTCTATCTCATCAATACATTTCTGTGTCTACAACTTGGGAATTTCATGAGGTGTTTTGGTAGTTGAGTAACCGACCTTTGCTCAAAACTCAGATTGAGCGGCAATTTATACTTGGATCTTTTCTCAGTGGTATTTATCCAGTCTAATCTCTTCATCTGGATCTTGACCTTGTCTGGGTTGTTTAACAGAACTTCTGCGTTTAGTTCCAGTGCTTCAAGGCTCTCCCTGCACATGCTTTTCCAGGGATCCACCGTCCCATTCTGTATCTCTTCATTTCCACTCTTATCACTTTTTAGTATATCCAAAGGAGGCGGATTATCCACCATTGTACATTTCCTGTACAGTTTCGTGGACTTCCACCTAACCATGGAGTGGAGGGATTGCATACCAAGTTCGTACCTGATCAGAGCAACATGTAAGGAGTTTGGAATATCCAACACTCGCCTCCAGAAAAGGCCCTCCAAAATGTCCCAAAAGTCTTCTGGAATGTTTAAGGCTGTTTCAGCTCTGTATAAAAGGACCGGAGTAACCTTTTGTTTGTAAAAGGTTATTATTGGGACAAGCGTGAATTTTCCATATCTTTTCTGCAGCATTTTTGTCTGGGTTGCCAGTCTAACGCACTTCAACCTGAGTTCATCTGTCCAGAGCTTTTCATTTACATTGGTGTTAATAGTCCAAGATAGGTGATTGACTCTAAACAGTCTATCTTCTGAGCGCCTACACACCAAGTAAATTTAGGTTTGTTTTTCCCACGTGCAGTGAAAGTTGCAAGATTTTGGTTTTGGGTACATTTTTTTATTTGTTTTATTTATTTGTGCATATAGTTAATAAACTTTTACACAAAAAAACAGAAATTGCATTACATAAAATTAGACACAAAATTTAACAGCAAATGATGTAGCAATAAAATAATAACATTAAATTAGAATTAAAAAAATTTGCATTATACAGTAACGTTAAGGTGGGTAGCATTTAAAATGTTCTTAAAGGATAAAAGAGAGCAGACTCATAAAACATACTCCAAACCCAACCTGAATAAAATAAGCATAATCATACACGTGATTAGGGAACAGACTCATAGAGCCTAATCCAGACCCAGTCTGAATAGAATAAACATATTCATACGCATAGATCATACACATAGCCCAGAAAATGTACAGTATGTGGAGGGTTTTGACCCATGTGGAATCATTAGACGGGGTAAATATGGGGATTAAGCTGTCGCTGCCCATCATTTTACCCCAGAACAAAAATAAATCATTGGAGTGGGTAAAGATGGGGATGCGCTGTCGCCGCCCATCATTTCATCCCAGAATCCAGGAGAGCTGCGCAGTTGTGCGCACACCAAAATGGTTACCTAACTTGCCACCCACCAGTGTAAAGAAAGGTCTTTGTTAACAAAATCCACTGTTACTGATGTCAAAAAGTTGCTGAAATCGTGACTCATTGGACCACTTTAAAGATTCAACCCTTTTGTGGGGTTCCACATAACCATCTTACTGTAAGGAGCCCCATCAAAACAATGTTAAGCAAGGATTTACTACCATGTAAGAACCATTCCTGTTTAGAATGCATTAATCCAAGAAAGATCCCAAAATTGCATACAGTACCAACAAAATCCTCAAGGCGGCACTAGCGGTCTAAACTCTGACAGGAGAGCTGTCTTGCAAAACTGTCTAGTGCAAAGAAAGGGGTCTTATTTAATTAAAGGTTCAAAGGGGTTGCCTGTCCTGAGAACTCTTGACACTTCAGAACTCAACACAAGAAGCCAGGAAATCACAGGGTTCTGTTAATTAAATGCAAAGTGGCTCCCTGGCCTCCTGACCTCAGCTTCCCAGAGACCACACAATGGCCCCTTTCCTCTGAAAGGAATATGTTGATTTTGACTGTTTAATGTCAACAAAGCTCTGCCTGCCAGAAGACACCTGTGACTGACCCACCCAAGTCTTGGAGGCGGACTCCAACACTCTGAGAACTGAATTGAAAGCAAAATATATATTTTACAGAAACACTGATAACTCTTTGCAATCAAATGACAGAAATGTATAACTTTGAGAGCCTTAATTTAAAAAAATGTACCTTCAATTCAAGCCCAAACTCCAATTTGTGTGATGTTCTGGGGGCAAACTAGCAGTTAAGAGGCTATTACTCAAAATGTGTGCATGTAATTTTAAACAAATGTGTACCTGTGCAAATATGTTTTTTTTTATCAAATATAGATTATGTGCAATTTGACAGGGGAGTGTCCTCTCTGCAAGCCATAAAATGACATCGCTCTGACTCAAAGTTCCTTCCCCAATCATGGGAGAGGGGAGAATTGGGCCAATGGCAAGTGGAGAGGGGTAGGGTCTAGTGTAGTGATGCTGCACACACACCCATTTTCAAAAACAGATAAAAGCAGACAGACAGGACAGATAGGGACCTTCAAATCCATTTGCAGCTGGAAGCTCTGCTGGGAAAATCCATACTTTACCTCCATCAACCTTCAGAGAGCCAACATAGAGACTTCAAATCTATCAAATTTCCAGAACCAGAGAGAGCTGACCCAGACCACTGTTAGCAGGACCAGAGAGAGCTGACCCAGATCACTGTGAAGTGCAGAGACCAGAGTCCAGTCCAAAACCTGACCAGATCCGTGGCAAGGCATATTTCTAAATATATTGTGAGTACATAGCAAACTGTGCAGAACCAATCTCTTAGTTAAAATAATATAATCCAAGCTATTTTAATCTAAGTAGAACTGTCTCCTAACTGTCACCTGTCATTTGTAAAGCTGTCACTTGTCATTTTCTAGTTGCAAGCTGCACTTGTCTTTTTGAACTTTAAAATTTCAAATCTGAAAAATGACCTTTATTTAATCGCTCATATCTCCGCGACCGTTTGCGCTAGATACTTGCAGTAACTTTCCTCTGAAAGCTGGGAATCGTGGCTTTTCTACGAACCTAGAACCGTATTCCTACCCCCTATAGTTTTGCCGCAATCGCGGAAAACGCATTCGCAAATTTTGCCGCGATTTGCAAGTTTCTCCACATGTAAAAATCTGCTGCTGCTTGCCTTCCATTTGCCAAAAATTCGTTTAACCTGCTAGTTAATCCTAGATCATTGCTAGTGTGAGCCTGGACTAATATTAACTTGATAACACTCACCCTGAACCTCTAGGGGGAATTAAAACCATTTTCAGCATATTCCTCACTTCATTGCCAGCACATATAAAAGCATTTTGGGCCTGTGCTTAAAACTCCGATCTGTAGTCTAAGCTTGCTGGGGTGAACTGAATTACATTTGATTGCATTTCTGAGAACTGTGTGCTTTCCTTCCATTTCCTTGCATTGCATAAAGGGGGGGAGTGAATTGTCCAAGAAAGTGATTACCTTGTCTTTTGCTGAAATCCTATCAAGTTATTTTCTGTACTGCATTTCATTCCACATTGCATCCATTTGAAACCATAAAAGTATTGTTGCTATCTTATCCATTTCATGTCAACTCATCATTGATTATAAAGAAGTGCGCTAGTGCCAGACTATCCATTATTGATTACTGATCAGATTAAGTGTGATATTCAATTATTAATTTATTATAAAGTGTGATATATATATATATATATATATATATTGTTTAAATTATCAAATAAACCTTTTAAACTTGCAAAACAGAACTACTTCTTGGCTCAGTGGGGTCAGGAGGATTCCAAGAGAGGGGTGTTATATAGGGGTAGTCATCCAGAACGCATGAACTGGACATAAAGATATATCAATAAGGGTTTCCATTCAGTATCCCAGACTAGGCATTGACTTAGCTGTAGTGTTGAATTGAATCCTCTTACAAGTACATTCACTACATTCATAAGACAAGTAGCCAGAGCAAATAGATGGTATTTGTCTATAAGCAGCACTAGCAACCAAATCGGAGAGGAGGAAGAAAGGAGAGAGGAGGGAGCATATTAACATCTAGCGATAGCTACCTATCGAAATCAGTGAGCAGTTTCACCTCCTCCTCAAATTCACGCAAGTACTCATTAGCCTTCTTCCAAATCCGTGCGATGGCAATAATAAGGCTTCTATTAAACCCTGATAAACATCTAAGTCAAAATGTTTTGCTCATAATATATTCTTATTCGAGCTCAGATTTGGCAAAATATTTATCATAGATCCGACTCTTCTTCGGGCAGCAGGTACATGTCTCGCAGATTTCATAATGTTATCGTCAAGACATAGCCTGCAGGTCCTCTTTTCAGCAGGGATGCCAGTCCAAGCACTTCTAATTTCTCTTTTTTTCTTTTTAAATATATTTTTATTGTTTTCACATACATAAGTATCAAACAATAAACAATAACTCGTCCCCAACTTCCCCCCCCAACGACCCACCCGCCCTTCCCTACCCCCGGAAGATCTCTGTCCTCGGTTCTTATTCGGATAACTCTCTTGCCGTAAATAAGTCAAAAAGTCTTATTTCATGTGGGCACCATTGTTCCATATAGTCAGATTGGAGGTATTTCAACACCGCACCCCATTCCTTCCTGAAGGACCCACTTGTGCCCTGCAGGTTATGAGTTAGTCTTTCCATTATCACCAATGTCCACACTTTCTGCAGCCAGCCGAACACCAATGGTGGGTCCCGTTGTTTCCAATTCTCGGCAAATGCTAACCAGGCCGCTATCAGTAGGCCCATAAAGGTTCTCCATTGCAGTTTTGAGAATTTCTTTGTGATCGGGTCCTTTAACCCACATAGCCATACTCCCTACCCCAGGGGTCAACATGTGGAAACATCCCCTACATCTGTTTCTTCACTTCATCCCAGAATCCATGAACCCCTTGGCATTCCCACCATATATGCCTCCCATGGCTCTCCCCCGAAAAGCCTCTCCAGCACAGATTGGATGTCTGCGGGTACATTGTGTTTAGTCTCTCCAGAGTATAATGCCATTGGGTCACGATTTTACCCACATTTCCCTCATTTGGACCGACCGTGTCAATTTGGGAATGTTTCTCCAGAGCTCCTCCCACTGTGTCTTACTGATGGTTTCCCCCAATGTGTTTTTCCATTTCACCATGCAGCGCCACCTGAGGTCCTCTTTCTGCACATTGATAAACCTATACAGTGACGAGACTAGTTTCGTGGATCCTAAGTTAGTCAGTGAGAATTTTTCAAATGGAGTAAGTTCCTTTGTGGCCGCTTGTTTGATGTTCGGTGTCGCTAGCCTGTGCCTAAGCTGTTCATATTTGTATCTGTCTGCCTCGTTTAGATCCAAGTGTAGTTTACAGGCCGCAAACAAGCAGATGTTCTGGTCCTGTATCATCTCCCCTATTTTCGTGCACCCTGCTATCTCCCATTTATTGAACGCCCCCTTCTCCATCCCTGGCGGGAATTCTGGGTTTCTGAACATGGGCGTGAACGGGGCATACTCTTCTGTTAAGATGCCATTCTGCGCTAGGTCGTCCCAGGCTTCAATTGGAGCTTTCAGGACTTCGTTAATTCGAAGATTAGGGTGCCTGAATTGTTTCTTTTTCCACAGCGTCTCTGCCAGAGAGGACCTTGCCAGTGCCGGTCCTGCACCGCCCAGATTTTTTGTTGGTCCTGCCCCATCCATTGCTTTAATACCCAGAGTTGCGCTGCTTGTTAGTACTTGAAAAAATGTGGGGAGAGACATTCCCTCAGCTTGTATTGAAGCTGTTAGTACTGCTCTGGTTACCCTAGGGGGTTTCTTTTTCCATATGAAGGATGAAATTACTTTTGTCAGTGCTCTGAAGAATGACTTGGGGACCCTAATCGGCATAGCCTGAAAATAGTAGACCAGCCTAGGTAGAATGGTCATCTTAATCAATGTAATGCCCCACCATGATATCGCTAAGGGATTCCAACGTTCTAAATCGGATAGTTTTACCCAAATAGAAGATCCACCCTGTCCGTAAGGGTTATGCGTAAATATTTGATCCCCTTATCTGCTAGATTTATGTTTTATTTCCCCTCTGTCTCCTGCCAAAATTAGAATTTCCGAATTATATCTGTTAATATTCAGCCTGGAAATAGCCCTGAATATATCTAATTCTTGTATTGCTTTGGGGAGTGTGCTTGCTGGGTCCGTAAGGGCAACCAGCATGTCATCCGCGTAAGCTACAACCTTATGATGCCTTCCTACCATTTCTATCCTGTGGGGTGGATGACTCTCTGAGTCTGATCAGGAGTGGTTCCAGGAAAATAGCATATAGAAGGGGGGACAGTGGGCATCCTTGTTTTGTGCCTCTTGTTATCTCGACCCTGCCCAAGACTTCCCCGTTTTGGATATTCTAACAGATGGTGTAATATAGTTCTCCCTTATCATCTTAACATACTGATCCCCGAACCCCATACATTTTTGCGTGACGAATAACAGTGACCATTCCACCCGGTCAAACGCCTTTTCGGCGTCTAGTGATAATAGTATTGCCGGAGTTTGTGTGAAGCCGATCTTCTCTACCAAATGTACTATTCGTCTCAAGTTATTGTGGGTTTGACGGGCGGGAATAAAGCTTGATTGATGAGTGTTTATCTATTTGGGAAGGAGCAGTGAAAGTCTAGCTGCTAGTATTTTCGTATAGAGCTTGGAATCCAGGTTTATTAGGGCAATAGGGCGGTAGGACCCTGGCTGCGATGGGTCTTTTCCTGCTTTATGAAAAACCAATACCGTGGCTTCATTCATAGATGGAGTCACATTCCCCACCTCTTTGAATGAGTTGAAAAGTTTAGTTAAGAATGGGGTTAGAGTGTCCGCGTATATTTCTTGTAAAACGAGGCCGTAAACCCATCTGGGCCTGGAGCTTTGTTTAACGGGAGTCCTGCTATTGCTTTCTTCACCTCCTCTTCTCTAACTTCCCTGTCCAAGGATGCACCATCTCCCTTTGAAATGTGTTGAATGTTTAGGGCTTTTAAGTATGTTTCTTGGTCTGTGCTTTTTGGGTTGCCTGTTGCTTACAGTAGTAGTCTCTGAAGACCTCCCCTATGTCCCATGTGCGGATTTGTATCTCTCCCTGCGGATTTTGTAAATTCTTAATCGAAAGCGCTAGTTGTTTGGCCCGTAATTGTCTAGCTAGATATTTATGGGCCTTGTTGGCCTTCGTATAGTGCCAGTGTCTGAGGTGAAGGAGGCTCCTCTCTGCTTTTTTTGTATGGAGCACATCTAATTGTCCCTGCACGTGTCTCAGTGCCTTCTTTAGGCTTGATTTTGGGTTCCGCGTGAGCTCCCCTTGTATGTCTGTCATCTTCTCCAATTCCTTTTCCCATAAATACCTCTGTTTATCTTTAAACGCCTTTAGGGCTATCATATGGCCCCCCATAACGGCTTTTAAGGCCTCCCATACTGTTTCCAACTTGACATACCTGTGTCGTTATGTGAAAAGTAGTCTTCTATCTTTTCCATAATTGTGTTTCCTAAAATGGGATCATGGATTATTTCTTGTGGGAGCCTCCATCTCCACCGCCCTCTCTCTCCCTGGAGTTATAATTTCCACCCATAGGGGGGCGTGATGTGATAGCGAGATTGGGCCAATTTCCATCCCTTGGACCTTGCCCATTAGCCCCACTGAGACCCAAAAATAGTAAATCCTGGACATTGAGTTATGAACCTGGGAGAAATGTGTATACCCCCTTTTCTGCCCTTTGAGTTCCTGCCATGCGTCACACAACGCCAGATGGCCCATCTTTTGGCAGAGGTTTTGTGTAGGCGCCCCTTGCCCCTGGTATTCTCCAGTGCTCCTATCTATTAATGGATGCCATGCCAGATTCCGGACCCCCTCCCCCAATATGATTTCCCCTTTTTCAAATTCCTCCAATTTCCTTAGGGTCTCCCGCAGAAAGTTGTCCTGCCCCGTTTTGGGGCCAATGTGAGTTGGCACGCATCTACTATAGCATTGGCAAACACGTAGCGCCCCTGCTTATCGAGTAGTGTGTTTTGTAGCTTTGTGTCCCGGCCATCCTGGAACGCTATCAATACTCCCACTTTTTTGTCCTGGGCGTTTGCACTACTAGTCTGTAGCCTCTTAGATGGAGTTTTGTTTGGTCCTGGGATCCGACATGCGTTTCTTGCAG
Source organism: Ambystoma mexicanum (assembly GCF_040938575.1). Taxonomy (NCBI): domain Eukaryota; kingdom Metazoa; phylum Chordata; class Amphibia; order Caudata; family Ambystomatidae; genus Ambystoma; species Ambystoma mexicanum. The sequence goes on from NC_090927.1 coordinate 413,572,920, forward strand.
CAGTATAATGTCCCCTCTTTCCCTTTTTAGTAGGTCCTCTACCTTTTTTTTTACCGGGGCGTTTAGGCCCCTTACATTAAACGTGAGTATTTTTAGCTTCCCCATATCCTCTTAGCCCATGGTGTATGTTGTAGTTCCCCTATATCCTACTTCACCCCCCTTGACCTTGCCCCTACCTCCCAACCCCCACCCCCGAACTGTAAACTCCCCCAACCAACACAACAACGACAATCCCGAGGAGGGCCCAGGGACCTAAGGTTGTTAGGGCGCTTAGCCCGTCGCTCCTGACCCTCTGCTTACTTGTGTGAAACCTTGCGTGGAGTCCTAAAACCCGCATTTACCTCTACCTTTGCTGGATTCTGGCGATGAGGCCGCTTACCGGGCTGCGGTTCCAAAATGTCCATTGGTTTCTCATTTTCTCACGTCTTCTTTCCTCTCCAGTCTTATTCTTTCTTCCGCCTCGCTGAGTCCTTAGTGGCCTTTTCTTGGGAAGTAACTATCTCATTGCAATCATCGCTTTCCACCCCCTAGTTGTTTCTTCTTATGCTGCACGGTTTTCCATTCCCATGGCTTCCTGCGTCTCTCCTCCCTTGTCCGTTGGTTCCCTTCATCTATATCCTCTTCTTGGATGTCCATCACCTGTAGAACTTCCTCACACGATATTACCCTCTGCTGCTTGCCCTCCCACGAGAAAAGAAGACCAAACGGGAATGTTCATTTGTACCTTATTTTCCTCGTCACCAGTTCCTTGACCACTGGTGCCATCTCCCTTCTTTTCTGTAGTGTCACCAGAGGTCTTGAAAGAGTTGGATATCCACGCCATTCATCCTGATGTGGTCCATCCCTCTAGCCTTCCTTAGTATCTGCTCTTTCTGGAGGTACGATGATAGGGTGACCAGCACATCTCTGGGGCGCACCCCTGGCTCACCTGTCCTCCTTGGACCCACCCGATGCACCCTGTCGATCTTGATTTTGATGTCCTTGATCTCTTCCGCTGCCAATATGTCCCTCAAGACGTCTTGAACTGCTGTCTTGGGGTCTTTATCTTCTACCGACTCTACCAAGTTTTTTATTCTTATGTTGGACCCACGGGAGCGGTTTTCAAGGTCGTTGCATTGAAGCTCTAAGTTGTGTTATTCTCACCAGGTGTTCTTGGTTTCACTGATTTGCTGTGCTTCCTCTTCCACGTTTTGGACGATTCTCTCCAACGTATCCATTTGCTCTTCCAGTTTAGATACGTTGGTTCGCAGTTCCTGGACCGTTTGCCTCATATTGTCTCTCAGTGATGCAAACTGGTCTTGCACTGTGGCCATAAATTTATCCTGGAGTTCTCTGAACCATGTCTGCATGTCATCTTTCGAGGCCGGTGAAGATTGCTGAGAGGTCGGATTCTGCACCACTGGTACTTACTCCAGTGCTTTCCCTCTTGTGTTGGCAGAGCTATCAGCGGACCACAATTTGATCAGGCTCGAGTCCTGTTTGGGGGGTTGAGATTGTGCATGGGGTGGCCCCCCTTTCCCTTTTGCCTTCTACATGCCTGCGTCTAAAGAGGTCCTAAGATCTCTACGGATGGGCTCCTGTTCTTCTGCAAGGGTCCAATCCTTGTTTTGCAGTCTCCCATCCGATCTCTTCCGTGGGGGGTGGGGTGTCCGCTTGCGTCACATTACCGCTTGTGCCTATCCTCCCTCTTCTGCTCTGCTCAGGCTAGGTGCCCGGGGGCTAGTGGGAATTAGCCAGGCCTGTGTCCTACGTCTTCAATTGGGGAAGTTCCCTCTGTCCCCTGCTTGGATTTGTCACTTCTTCCCTTGTGATCTCAGTGTGAGGGTCTGTTGCTGCTTTGGTGATTGAGGCTCTCTTCTCTTGTGGAGTCTATGCTCCTGTCCCCTCTGCCGCTCTTCCTTGTCCATTTGCTGTGGCTGGGAAGGTGGTGTGTGGGAAGGGATATTATCTCTGTTCTCCTGCTGCCTACAAGTGCCTCTGAATCCTCCAGGCACCGTGCTCCACCTATTCGCCCCACTCTCCGCTGATGCCTTGTCTCGTGGAGGGCCTCTTCTGTGGCCCAATCCTCTTAGTTATTTTATCTCCCTATTAGTGGAGAGGTCAGACAGCCTTATACTTTGCTGCTACTTAATGGGAGGACTCTCTGTGTTTTCCAGGCCATTGGGTCCCATCCAAAATTCCCTCTTAAACTGCCCCTTCTCCTGATGGATTACTGGTGTTTGAAGCGTTGCGTGCCCTTGCCTATGGCTGACGTGTAGTTCCAATGTTCCAGTAAGGGTGGAGGTGGACGTAGGGGGGGGGGGGTTGATGATACTCCACCTCCCCAAAGGGATGAGCGTTTTATGTTCTCCCCAGTCCTTCCCCCCTCCTCTCACCTTGCTGCTGGTTCGTCTGTGTCCGCAGTCGGGAGCTCTCTCCCTTCGTGAGGCCCGTCTGGATAGCGTCATGTGCACCTCGATTCGTACACGTCTCTGTCAGGCTCGGGTCCTTGGAGCCCGCCTCTTGGAGGTACACCTTTGGCTCTACCTCCGTTGTCTTGGAGGATCGGGGGATCTGCGTCTTCCTCCTAGGCGCAGTTACAGTTCCCCCTTACGCCGTGCTCAGGAAAATGGTGGGCGTGGGGGGGGGCCTTCTAATCCCCTTGAAGGGACTATTCTCCCTGCAGTGTGGGCACCATCTTGCCTCCTGGTCTCCCTGCTTTCTTTGGGGCGATCCTGCGTAGTGTGCCACAGGGGTGGTGCCTCCTCCGGGAAGAACCAGTGATGTGTGCCGTGCCCCTCCTGGCTGGGGGAGTCCCTCCCAAGTGGAGGGCTTCTGTACCCCCTGCTCCGTTGGCGTCTTCTCTTCTCCCCCCCCCCCCCTGGGGGAGGGGGACACGATTGCTCGCCTCTCCGTCTGTGGCTCCAGACCTCGCCACCCTGGTGGGTGTCCGAAGCCGCTTTGGCAGGGGCACCTGTTGCTCCCTGGATATTTGGTACCTCCGGTCCCGCTCGCTGCCTCGGATAGGGCCACTAGACGCCCCTGGACTGGAGTACGGGCCAAGCAAATCCCTGTGTTGGTCTGCTGTCAGCACTCCGAGGGGGGGGTTGTGCTTGCCTTTTAACTCCAAGTCCCCACCAGGACTCGTAGGGGAGTGTGTGCCTTGCCGGTACCGAGACGAGAGTAGGAGGAAGAATGGCCTTCAGAGTCCCCAATGGTAATTTTCAGGTGCTTTATTTTTTTCGCTGCCCGGCGGGAGAGACTCCTACGCACGTCTCTTCGCCGCGGCCGCCATCTTGGAATCACCCGCACCTCTAATTTCTAATACATTCAGGTGATTGACTCTGATAGCCAAAAATATTCTCAGTGTCGCCTTGGAATGCAACAATTTTAGATAGTTTTGAGGTTTTTTAAATTCACAAGGCAATTTAGCAAAGGTACTCAATGATTTCATGCGAGCAACCTTCTCGTTACTAACATCCCAGTCCCATTTCTCAATAGATTGCTAAGAGACTTCTTCACTGCGCCTTCCCCATATTGCCATTTAGGTGACCAGACTATGTTATCAAAAAGTTGATACATTCTCTCCTGCAATCTATTCAGGGCCTTCATTTTTCCCCCTCTAAGCCTTCTCGAAGAATGTACAGCATAGTTTCAGGACGTGCATATTTAATCCTAATATAGAGCATCGCTCTATTTAGATCTATACAGGAGGACAGGGAGATAAGTCCCATCTCGAGACGAACTGTCTGCACAGGGATATATGAAGTAAATCCCAGTAATCTCCTCCAGATCATACCTTCGGTAGCATCAGCCCAGTGTGACCAATCGGAATATGAAGCTTCCATCGAATATAGGAATATTGCAGCCAGCTTCTGCTTATATACATTGATAATGCCCAGAAGGCTATAGCCTGCCGTTTTCTTCGAAAAGGTCATTACCGCTGTTAAGGTGGACATAACTTTAGCTCTTTGCTTTGTTACATCATAAGGTTGTTTTTTTAATCTACTTCTCAGACTCCATGTCGTAATTATTTGTAAGATGTGACTTTCCTTATCAAAACCAGCGAGCCGGAGATTCCTGAGTTTTTACAGTAGTTATGCCCCACAGTGTCACGGGATGACACTCTGTAAAGAGAGGCACAGGACACCCAGGAAGGGTTTCGGGTGGTTGTGCCGAAGTAAGGTGGACAGATAAGTACACACACAGCTGAAAGTAATGAGAACGAAGAGTAGTCAAGTGTAGCAAGGAATAAGGTACTACAGAATGGATTCCCTCTAGGGGTGTATGCAGATATAGGAAAAGAGTATTCCACGGACCTTAGGAAAAACTCTAGCATTCTGCACAGTTTGCTATAACAGAGGCCCACGCTGTTTGCTCATGGCTTGGAACAACAGTTATGGGTGTCTGTAACGTAGAAACGAGACAAGGGAAGGGGCAGAGGTTGCCTGATGGAAACCAACAGACAAGCTCTGTACAAAAGGGTCTACAAACAGTACAAAAGAAGATACTTACAGACAAATCCAGGAAAAGGAAGTTGATAGCAAACTAGCAGAAGGAAATGAAGGGAAAGTTGAATAACAGGATTGGATAGCAGAGGACAGTATGGAACAAGGTTGAGAGCTCAGAGGAGCAGAAAAGCAATGAGCAAGCTCACAGGAGCAGGGCTGTAAGATAGGGAGCCCAGAGGGAAAAGGGCTAGAGCAGCGGAGTAAAGCAGGCTGCACGGCAAGGAGCCCAGAAGGGCCGGGCAGCAAGGAGTGAGCCCTGGGGGGCAGGGCCGCTGACCGTAGAAGGTTGCAGAGGACTGTAAAGGGTTGCTAGGCTGAGAACCCAGCGGACAAAGGCTGTAGATAGCAAGCAGTGGAGTAAAGCAGGCTGCACGGCAAGGATCCAGAAGGACCGGCAGCAAGGAGTAAGCCCAGAGGAGCAGGGCTGCTGACTGTAGAAGGCTGCAGAGGACTGTAAGCTGCAAGGTAGGAAGCCTAGAGGACAAGGGCTGTAGGCAGCCGGAGTGAGGCAGGCTGCAGAGCAGGGAGCCCAGAGGACAAGGGCTGTAGGCAGCCGGAGTGAGGCAGGCTGCAGAGCAGGGAGCCCAGAGGACAAGGGCTGTAGGCAGCCGGAGTGAGGCAGGCTGCAGTGCAGGAGCCTGGAAGACCAGGGCGGAAGGTAGCAGCTGAGCGTGATCGGCTGCAAGGCAGAAACCCGGAGGGGCAAAGGCGGAGGCTGGAAAGCAGCAGAGCGTGATCAGCTGCAAAGCAGAGATCCCGGCAGGGCAAGGGCGGAGGCTGGAAAGCAGCAGAGCGTGATCAGCTGCAATGTAGAGAGCCCGGCAGGGCACTGGATCCAAAGCCGGAGTAAGGAGGAACCGCATACAAGATCCGTAGCTCGAAGCAACAAAGTGCCGGAAGGACTCTTAATGCAAGAGACTGAGCCCCTGCAAGCAGCAGCTTTTATACTGCCCAGCACAGAGGCAGGCTAATTAGTCGCACCAGGCTAAGCACACCTGCAGACAACCGGCCACCTCCCTCTCTGTTCCTGAGCTGGTGGAAGCAGAGCAAATCCCTAGGGCTTCTGGGGATTGTAGTTCCGAAGATGGCGAATAGGAATGCCCAGGAAAAGATGGTTATAGCCAAGTGCATTGTGGTAAGTGTAGTTTGTTGGGAAAAATAAAAAAACACCAAAGTCTCGCAAATGGAAAATAAGGTCCATATTGATCGCAAATGTATGCACCCATGGCACAGGCATGACACACAGCCATGAATTGGGTTTTGGACAGGTTTACCTTTAGGCCATTATCAGATGCATATTCACATACAGCTCTGGCGCTGTTGCAGATACTTACCTATGTATGTATTCTCAAAGATGATGATGTTGTCTGCATAACTTATCCATCCAATCTTCTGAGTACCTATTTTTGGGAAGGCATTCATTTTTTCTTTGAAGATAACCAAAATCGGCCATGAACAAATTATATAAGTGAGTGCTAGGGCGGGCACATCCCTGTCTGACACCCCTATCTATAGATGTCGGGTCAGACATAGCACCCTCATTGTCAAGCCGGACCCTACCCTTACTTTCTTCATATATCATCATGCAGAGATAGAGTAAATGCATGGGCATACCAAATGCTTCAAGTTTATTCCAAAGATTCCCCCGCTCAACTGTGTTGAACACGGAGGAGAAATCTATGAACAGCATATACAGAGGTGGTTGCTCAGTACTATTAACCTGCTCCATCAGCGTGTTTAGCATGAAAATATTATCGGTGGTCGAGCAGCCTTTGCGAAATCCCGTTTGGGCGACATCCAGAATGTGTTCAGCATTAATCCATTTGTTAATTTCACTGAGAATTATGGTGCAAAAGATCTTACTAGAACCATCAGTTAAAACCAGCAAACAGCAAATTTCAGGAGAATTGCGAGGCCCATTTTTATACACAGGAATGATATTAGACATCTTCCACGATTTAGGCATGATACCAGTATCGACCACTTTTTTAAATATGATTGCCAATAAGTGAGCCCAGATTTCTGGATTGGCTTTGATTACAGTATTACAAAGCCCATCGGGTCCGGGTGCTCTAAAAGATTTTAGGTTCTTAATTATCAGTATAATATCATCCCTACATATACTCATATTTGGGATAGGTTTTTTACAAGCTCTGAATTTTTCCCTGAGTAAACTCAAAAGCTAGAGCTGTCAATAGGAACAATAAGCTCTTGTTTTCCAGGATTACTAATGGATTTGAAATAAGCCCAGAATTTCTTGGTGTTTCCATAAGAATTTCTTGGTGTTTTCTTCTGAGGCGAAATACCTTCTTATCCCATTTCTGTGATTATTCCTGATCCTTCTTTTCACCTTATATATTGAGTCACGACTAAGATCACTATGATGGTATAAGCGCAATTCTCTACGCATCTTAATTTTCATGTCCCGTATGACCTTATCATAGATTCTGTGAGTGCCTTGCCCCTTCTTATAGGGTCTTAATTTACCACCCATTAGCATGAATCCATACATACATTTGGATATCAAATTCACTATGCCTTCTGCAGAACGAGTGACATAATCCTCTGGCTGTAATCTTTCACTCCAGATGCTAGCTTTAGCTACTTTAGCATCTGACCATTCCTAGTCTGTTACCCTTACAGGACACATTAACTTCCCCAATATTATCCAAAGTACTTGTTTAGTGACCCACATAATCGTGCATTTCAACAGAACATGATCACTAAATGAGTTCATTACTGTTTCGAAGTTAGCCAGATGGTCATTCAGATTGTCACTTAAGCAAATACATTCTAATGTTGATGTATGAGAGCCATTAGTCCAAGTAAGATTACTTTTGGCTAATCAGACCCGGATCCATTCAACACCTGCAATTCCAAGTCCCTTATAAATGTTTTCCACCTCTGTGCTTTTATCGAATCCACATTATTGGACAGGATAACATTAGAATTCAAATCACTGCCCAATTACACTGCCAATATAACATTCATAGCATTCTCAACTCATTGGACTCAAAGTAATGGTTCAACTGAGAGAGCCTCCTTTGTAAGCCGATTGGCGTTTGGTTGATGACTAACCAAATCGTCTGCGTACATGACCCATGGGATATTTTATTTATATAGGTGAGGAGGGAATGCTATTACCCCATCTTGGCTTGTTCGACATGTCTGATAGAAACAGGTTAAAGATTGTGGGTGCCAGAGGGCATCCCTGCTTTTTTTCTCATATACGTAGGAATCACACTAGAAATTAGACCATTAGCAGTCATTCTTACTTGAATGGTGGTAGCCGAATAAAGGCTCCTAATTGCTTCCAAAAGATCCAGAGAACAAGCCCAAGCTGAAAGCTTCTTCCATAGTATCTCCCTGTTGATACTATTGAAGGCTTGTTCCAGATCTATGAAAGCTAAGTAGACCTTGTGCTTAGTCTTAAGTGCTCCTATTTTAAGGACATTTAGCTAGAATAGATTTAAACTCGTTTGTCACTGTGCCCAGACTCACGCCACCATTTATTTAGATGCTTTAATAAGATGGAAGCAAAGGTTTTCCCTAGGGTATGCAGCAGGACAATGGGTTTAACCTTCCTCAGATTGTCCCTTTCGACTTTCTTATATATTGGGACAATCGGGGCCGGCCTCCATGAGCGAGGGATCTGTCTCGCTGCTAGCACTTGCTTGAATAAGATCATACAAAAATCAACCCATTCCTCTGGATTTTGTTTGAGGACATTGTTGTTTAGGCCACTTGGGCCTGCAGCTCTTGAGGGATTCAATTTCTTTATTAGTAAAACTATATCCTCTCTGTCGAATTCAATTGACTACAAGATGGTGAGACTTCCCAAATTCATAGAGGCTACCTGATCAGAACCAGCAACGAAGTCGGTGAAATATCTGATCCAAAACTTTTCAGGGACTGCAGGTGACATAGAGGCCAATTGAAATGTGGCATTATTATTAAATAGTTTCCAGAGGTCTCGAGTGTTTTTATTAGCGTGGCCCTTCATTATGGTTTCAGAGTCCGCTTGGAAGCTTTGAGCTCTAGTGGCTAGTAGCCAATTTCTATATCGTTGTTTCCTTTCCTTTTTTTAGCAAAAATGTGTCCCCATTTTGTTGACTATCTATGCAACATAGGTCTGATCTTAGTATTTGTTTCATCTCTCTCGTTGCATGATTCAAATAGTGCAGCCTCTTGAATTCTTGTTTCACCCCAGAGTTGGGCTCCCGCTGGAAGTCCAATAGCAAACTAGAGTAATTTTTTTTAAATTTTTTTTTATTTTTTATTTGTTTTGGCCGAAGCCTTTACAAAAATAAAACAAAATAGTTAGCATAAAACACATCAAAATTACATTTCATTGTTTTCCACCAACCCTGCCAAATTTTTTTTTTTATTTTTCAACTAAATCAATGTTATGAATACTTTTGTCTCTTGTTTTGTTGTGTTAGATGATCAGTCCACTTTCTATTATCACCTGGGTTACTGCAAATGTCAAGACTGCGTTGCTTCCTGAGGTGATTCTGTCCCAAAAGAGGTCTGAAATTATATCTTCCTCTCTCCACACAAAGTCTCTGAAAAGTTTTAGTCGTTGAGGCCATGTGCCTTCACATTCCATTAGAACATGCCTTAATGTTTGTTTGGTAGGGTTAACACAGATTGAACATAATTTTTTTGCCATGTCCCCTTGATTGCGTTTTTCCAGAACAGCCCCACACTGGACAAGGTTCAGTCTCATTCTAAGGAAGTCTGAGCGCAGTTTCCAGTTTGGGGATTTTAGTAGATAGCAAGAGAGACACCCAAGTTTCTTTTCTCCCTTCAGAAATGGATTTTGAATTGGTTTATCTCTTACTCTCTTTACTGTTTCAATCCAATCCCATTGTTCTAATCTTTTTTTCACTTTGAGTGGGTTTAGGACTAAGGTCTCTTTGTTTATGTCTAAAGTTTTCAGTCTTTCCAATGTTCTTGCCTCTAACACAAACTAGAGTAATTAACCCCCCTGGTATTAGACTCCAAGATCCTTTTAAATTTTGAAGTCACTGCTTTCACATCCCTAGGCTTGATTCTTAGTCGATTCCCCCCTGATTAATCTGTGTTGACTCCTTCATTGAATCTGTAATAACACGTGCTTGTCCCAAAAAAGTGAGGGTCAGGAGACGATGATCGCTATTAGTCGTTGGAGTAATTTCCAGTGTGCTTAGCCATTCATACAGGTCTCTGGAGACAAAAACATAGTCCAAATGCGAGGTTTGGGAGCCCCTATACCATGTCGTTTTAGCAGGGATGTTCCCTCTTATATGGCCATTCAGCATACTAATGTACTGCTCTTTTAGCTCTGATAGCCATAGGGCTATATTCTTACACTGCTTGGTCTTTGATACTTTTATTCCCTTTTCATCTAGTCACTTGATGTTCAGATCTCCACATATCAGTACAAGGGGGTCATACCTTTCTAATCTTACATCGTCAATTGCTTTTATTATGGTCTCCACAAACTCTGCATGCCCTATTCCTGACAGATTCCAGTACAAGTTAAATGTAGACGGTATCAATGGCACATGACCATCATCTCAAAGCCAGGACAGCGTCACTAGTTGGATGAATGGATTTAGACACTTTGAGCCCAGGATCTTACAAGATCCCGCTTCACAATGTCATAAGGCCTGCTGAGGGTCTTCCCACCTTTCTTGCTGTCGCCGGGGTAAAGCAAAAGTCGAATCCCTCACAGAAAGACTTAGACAAGATCCATGTTTCCTACATACAAAATATATCAAATGGAACTAAATCCAATCCCTCGTCACTAAACAAGTGCGTGAAGCCCCTGATATTCCATGAGGCCATATGTAAGGGGGCGCTGTAGTGGGCAGGGCATTATAGGTCCGACCCTTGTGCCAATGATGCTGCTAGCCATCCCCAGTCTGCCCCAGACTCTACTTTTTTCATGTTCTTATGGCAGATCTTCACCTTCTCCTCCTCGCCCGTCATACATCCAAATGTAATTTTCATCAGGGGTTCCACACCTCCCCCATGGGACCTTGTCTCGTTGATCAGATCATCTTTCTCTGATGGTGATTTAGATCGGGCCTGTGGAGGGTCTTGGTTATTTGGTTTCCATATTGGAGTATGTTTACTCCTTTCTTGGTGTCGGTAGCACCTACTCTCTATTAGCTCAAATCGCAAGGGGTGAAGGTCCAGGCCTGCTTCCACTAGACAGTTCTTCACCAATACCGAGTGCAAATGGAGAATAACCCAGTCAGGACGGCATTCTTCCATGAACTCGACTATCCCGATGTCTTCTGGGCCAACAAATCTGAGCTTAGGCGAGCAGTGAAGAAGTTTTTGAACATCTTTCCTCTTCATAAACAGGCTATCTCTTTCAGGGATCATTCGCTTAGTTGTGACTTGCAAATTCTTGACCTCCCATTGGTCATTTAGATTATTCTTTTCGCTCGTATGTCTAGATTCTTTGCGGATCAGTTCTCTTTGGAGGGAATTACTACCAGAGATGTTATTCCCATTTTGCAATAAGTCTTTTATGCTCCATAGTACGAAATGGGGGGGTCGGTTTGCATATCCCCATATTTGTTATGTTATCTTAACATTTTTTTACACCCACCAAAAAAGGGGGGATGCAGCGGAGCCAACACCAAAAAGGCAATGTGGCGCTAAAGCAGACACGGAAAATCAGAAACCATGATGAATGAGCTAAAACAGTAAAGTTTTCAAAGCCTTCCGGAAGGGCAAGTGCACAGTACCATGCGCAGGGAGATCGGAAGAGCATTCCAAAGAGTAGCTGCTCGGCCAGAAAAGGAGCAGCCACCAATTCTTGCACGATTAAACTTGGGTACAGCCAGAAGAAAGCGATTAGCAGAAATCTATTCTGCAAGTACTTAGGGCCAAGCCCGTAGAATGCCCTATGCACCAGGTACAGGGACTTAAAGTGAACGCGTCTGGCCACCGGCAGCCAATGAAGAGATCTTAGAAGAGGGGAAATATGTTCCCGGAAATGGGTGCTGATGGTAAGGCGACGGCCGAGTTCAGGAGGACCTGCAAACGATATATCAGGTAATCAGGTTGGGCTAGATATAGAGAGTTGCAGTAGTTGATCTTACTCAGAACTAAGGCCAAGACCACTGTAGCACGCAGATGAAGAGCGATACATTGAAAACCCTCCCTGAGGATCTTCAACTGGAAGTGGCCCACTTGGCAGACTGCACCAACCTGTGGGGCCATAGACAGAGAGGTAGAGAGCTTAACGCCGAGGTTCCTGACCACAGAAGCAGCGGTGGGAAAGGAACCAAAGGAGGAGGGCCAGAAGGCCGGAGTCCAGGAAGAGAAAAGAGACGAAGAGCCAACAACCAAGACATCGGTTTAATCGCCATTTAATTTAAGCCAATTATTGGCCATCCAGCAACACACGGCTGTTAAGCAGTCTTGTAGCTGAGAGGCATGAGCCGAGTGGAGAAGATCCAGCCTCACCAGTATCTGCGTTTCATCCACATAATTCAAGGCGATATGCCTACTTCTCCCCTTTTCTTGGTTGTGAAGTGGCCCAGCCTTGTTCATTCTCTCCCACATCAAACGTTTCATTGGGTAGGACTCTCCCCTCCATGACCATCTCATCAGAGTAGGCTGAAAGATTCATCAGCAGAAGTATATCTTCTGGTACTTCTTGGTGTATCTTAATTTCTGTATCCTTTCCTCTTCGATTAACCAGAGCTGGGAGACTCCCCTTATGGTATTTCACAGGTTTGTGTGGGTTCTGGAGTAAGATTCCTCAAGAAAGCTCTAGAACTACATGGATGGCCTTTTTAAGGGATGTTGAGCTTTAGACTTTTTTTGTTGATGCAGAGTCAATTTTTGTTTCCCTTGTTCACCCTGAGGTGGTTTTTCAAACACTGCAAATAGTTTGTGCTCTTCATTGATCATAGCTTCGGTTTGGTTGCCTAGCTCCAGTACTTCGAGATTATCCAAAGAGAGAGGTTTCCTCCCAGAACTCTGTGCCTATGCCATGGGTTTGCCCTTGAGCTGGTTGTGCGCCTTTGTCTATCTCTTTTGATGCTGGAACATTCCTGGTCTTCTTGCCTTTGCATATTGGCCATCTGGTGATCTCGCTGGTCTGTCGTTACTGCCGGATTACCATACATCTCTGTGCCACTTATTTCATTTAGGGATGCTGGAAGGGGCTCCATGTGACTTTGTTCCACTGGCAGGTTGTCATTCCTCGGGGGTCGCTTCTGTGTGCTATGCTAGTGCCTCAAGTATTTCATTTGCTCCAGGATGGATGTCATCAGCGTAGACCTCTCAGCCACCTCTCCTGTCGCAAGGTCAAACAGCCTTGCTTGCCACTGTGCTGTCAGCTCTGCCTATTTGTCGAGCCTAGTTTGAACTGCTCCAACAAATGATTCCAAGAATTTTCATTTCGTATGAGACATCGCCAATAAAGTGGCTTGATCTTTTATGATATCTTGCAGGGTCTTGTACAGTTTCACAAAGGGGTTCACTACCACTTCCCGTTCTGCAGTTTGAGCTATGTTCATATCTGACAGTCCTCCTCCCAATGGAGAATGATTGAAGTGAGAATCAGTCGAGGCTGATGATTCTGATATTGTGTCCTGAGGCAAGTCTATAGGGGGTCCTTGTAGCTCATGAGGGTTTTCAAGGATGCCCTTGCATTCATGGTCGGTATCGGGCAAGCCAGGGAAGCTAGGCGTTTTTCCAATTCTCCATTTGTTTGACGGAATGTGAACTTGTACCCCCCACTCGGGCTTAGAGCAGTACCTCTCATAGAGCGGTGACCCAGTTGTTTCCTGAATGGGGCAGGTGATGAGGTGTTTACACCAGTGAACTCGGTCTTCTCTGATGGGAGCAGGGTTGTATTAAGTACTTTTATATTATGCGCTAATCTCGTCACCAGTGCTTTATGCTACCGCTCTAGTATCGTCCCTGGTGACCAGGAAGGACTTGGCGAGACTGCCGTCAGTTTGGCATCCAATGGAGGTAAAATGGCATAATCAGGGGTGTCTGGTCTGTTAAAAACAGCCTCCAGATAGGAGTAATCCTCCTCACACACTGAATCCATCATTGATGTTGGACCCCACTTCTCCTTACGTTTCATGGTCCATTCGCTGGCCCGGAAGGGAGCTTTTTAGAAGGAGCACATTCAGTGATGGATTTTCCCTTGAGCATTATGGCATCCCTTTTCTTCATCACCTCATCAATGTCCATAGTGAGTTGCCGTGGGGAAGGCTCTGAGGTGTACATCCTTCCTGAGCTAAAGATGCCATCATGAGAGGCACGACGGACAGTACCGCACTGTCATGTCCTCTTTCGACCTCCAGGGGTACTGTCATACCCTCGGCTGGGTTTTCGCCTCCTTCACTACGGTCTAAAGCCTCTTTTGGACTCACCAGTGAAAGTGAGAGTGGCTGGATAGTCATCCCCAGGCACAAGACATCCAGACTTAGACTCAAGTTATGAGAGGTCACTTCCTCCCGATGCTTTGCCTGTCGCTTAGTGCAAGGAACGATAACATGTCTTTCAATCGAAAGATGTACATCAAGGTGATGTTGCATCAAATCTTTTTTAGAGAAAGATGTTTCAACGAATTGATATACATAAAGTGGAAACTGTTTATACATCGAATAGAGTTTCGCTATTTAAACACTTTACATTTTTTGAATGGCAAGTCGCTGAAACATGCCTAACGTTATTACGTTACAGGGAGCTGTCCAGTGCTGAAATCTATTCAATACGGTCACAATGTATTTCAGCATTGGACAGCTCCCTCTAACTTGTGTAGTGCCAGCGAGTTCAGTTGACACTTTTATTTTATTTTCTAATGAGGGGGTCCCCCTAAGCCCCATATAAAATAAAGGTCCCCAATCCTGAAATTGCTCGCTAACACTACACAAGTCAGAGGGAGCTGTCCAGTGCTGAAATCTATTCATTACAGTTACAATGTATTTCAGCACTGGACAGCTCTCTCTGACTTGTGTAGTGTTTATTTGTTATTGGGGGTACCTCCGCCCCCCAAACCTCAATTTTCAAAATTGAACCCTTTCCTCGACCCATTGAATTTCCAACCCAAACATCCATACATCTATTTTTAAGGTATGTTTGAGTTGGAAATTCAATGAAAAAAAATTCTATGAATATTCTTTTCGATGGAAAAGCATTTCAATGAATACATTTCGAATGAAAATGATTCTATTGAGCCATGCTGCTAATTTCTTTTTGAATGGCCAATAGCAAATAGGTATACCAGTAAATCTACAGGGTCAATGCAAAGAGCAGCGCACCCTTGTATTAAGCAGTGTGTAAGCATGTGGAAGAGCGTGAACCCCTTCGACCACCGTAGGAGTAAGCGCAGGATGACGCTGGAAGTGCAGGCAACCGACTCCTACCTTACAGGGCTGCTCTTGCGGTCATCTGGTTTCTTAAGGCGTGATGAGGGAGAACGTCCTTGTTTGAGAACCTGCTTCCACCAAAGTCCACTGCAGTCTAACACTCTTAGATCTCAGTCCTCGGCAGAGTTGTAGCTTGCGGGGAGATTGAGATAATTGACCGTGGTCCACATTCCGCACCCCTCCCCGACCGCTGTATTTTCCGTATAATTCCCACAGCCGGGCTGTCTGGGCAGTATATGCGGCCAGAACCAAGCAAACAGGAACTCCCAGTCAACAGCACAGCACAGGGGCAGCCTGCGAGCCGAGTCACTGCCAATGGCAATGAATCCCACACGGCCGCTTTATTTAGTCGTTAGCTCTCTTCCACACTTCCTCTCCTTTAGATGTAACTTGAGTGGGATTACTTCAGGGGAAGTCTTCTGGAATTTTCTCAAGGGCAATGATCTGAAGAAACTGCAGTAAGCCCTCAGCCCCTGCAGCCCTCCGTGGACTGCAGGGGCTGCTACTCCTGCTACTCTGCTTTGCTCAGCGGGTTGCAGGGGTTTTGAACCCAGGATCCGCCTCCAAGCAGTCAGCAGTAACAGCAGACTCGAGAACAGAGAGTAGTTGCAGGGCCTGCTACTGTCGCTAATCTGCTTCGATCCGCTCAGCGTGTACCGGGGGTTTTGAACACAGGGTCCGCCTCCAAGTAGTCAGCAGTAACGACAGGCTCGAAAACACAGAGTAGCTGCAGGGACCTTTCCTCTTCTTCAGGAACTACCTTTAGCAAGGCTTCCAACAGAATAGGTTAATTTTGCTGAGTGAAAGCTGGGTCGGGAATTATCTTGCTTTCTTTACCAGTGGCTCTCGGTGTTACTAGAGTCTCATCAGATGGGGGATCTTCATCAGCCTGTCCAAAACCTCTAGTACCCCTCTCTGTAAGCTCTTGTTCTTGCACTTCTACAGGTCTGGGAAAGAGGACCCCTTCTAAGATTCCCCGGGCAATCTTCTCCCGAGTTTTCACATGGTATGCTTATTTCCCATTGTTCTGAATCAAGATTTTTACATCACCCCTGTAGTCTGGGTCTATTACTCCAGCCATTACGTCCAAGCCGTATCTCCAAGCTAGACCGGACTTGGATACTAGGCGGATGTAGATGCCCTTTGGTGGTAGTCCTGTGGGGATCAACTGGCGTTCTCCTACCTCCTATAGATACATTTCAACTATTATGTAGGTTGCAACCTATAGACTCACTAGTAGCTACACCTGGACCAATGGCCTGGCTGCTCAGTTTGGAACATTTTAGGGTTCCCCAATTTGTGTCAATTGAGTCACATCCCATGGTTAAAGACTTGTATGAATGTAAAAGAAACCCTCACTATCCCTATCTCTAAGAGGGGTTTCCCTACCCTCACTACCCCCTATCTATAAAGTGGTTTCCCTGCCTCAAACTAAATCTTGAAGGATTGTCAGAATGTCTGTCCAAATGAAAATCCACTGTCTTGTCTCAGAATCTTCTTCTATACCTAACACTACAACTATAACTAATATTGTCCATCAGAAAGTTCTTTTTCCAAGACAATGACTCCCTTCTCCTGTTATATGGGTAGCACTCACTCAATGCTATCTTGCAAAGACAATACCAGGTGGAATGACTCCCTTCCCCCAGCCTGCAGCAATCTCACAGAAAGTTATCTCCCCAGGAGAATGACTCCCTTCCCCTGGTTTATGTATGATGTTCCCAAAAATGTTCTCTTGAACAGAAATGCCTGGGGGAATGAGTCCCTTTCCCTGGCTGGTAACTCCAGTCAGCTTTTTTACCAGGAGAATGGCTCTCTTTTCCTGGTATCAATCGGCATTCTCCAATGCCACGGGGTATGACTCCCTTCCCCAGGCTCTTCTTCAGCGTACTTGACTGGCCTTGAATTTCCCACCATGAGAATGACCCCCTTCTCCTGGTGTTTGAGAGTTCTTTTCTCACTTGGTTTTTGCCTTGGCACTTTTTCAGAGACTCAACAAAGTTCCAAGTCTTACTTGTATTGGGGTCCGAAACGCTTTTCGGCGGGCAATGGGCTTATCTCTGCCACTGATTCGAGGAGGATCTCCTCAAATGCACTCTTCACTTTCGTTGGGTTCCCAGCCACTTCTTTACTGGTTAGTGGACTTATCCATGGCACTGGTATGAGGAAGAGTTCCTCTGATGCACTCTTTACTTTTGTTCCATTTCCAGACCCTTCTCTGGTGGTCTGTGGCCTTATCCCTGCAACTGGTATGAGGAAGATATCCTTGCATGCACTCTTTTCTTTTGTTCGGGTCTCAGACTCTTCTCTGGTGTTAAGTGATCTTATCCCCGCAACTAGTAGGAGGACTATTTCCTCAGATGCACTCTTTGCTTTTGTTCGGGTGTAAGACCTTTGAAGCACTTGCCCTGGCCTGAATCTTTTAATTCTCCCACATCCCTACCTGTCTACCCATGCTTCCTGTTGTAAAGACTGGAGGGGGGTGTCTGTACTCCTGCTCTCTTTATGGCAGAGGAGAGGCACAGAGGACCCCAGCCAAGATTCTCTATTATTGGTAACGTAGTCGAGCAATCAAGGCCTAGCTTCTCAGGAGGTGATGCAGGCTGGTTCATAAGTACAGTGTTGTCCCCAAGCACCCACAAAGGAATGTCCACACACTGTATTAGTTAAAGGAATGGATCGGCCAAAAATATTTATTGGAAAAAAAGATGGGCAATAATTAAAAAAAATGGATTGGCACTTTATTTTTTAAGTCCCTATGTAAAATTTTGAGAAAATGAAGTTCAAAGGAAAGCACATGGGGGCATCCATTTTGTGAAATAGATGCCCTTTGGCTTTTGCGGCACTAATGAAGGAAAAGCCAGCCAGCTGTAGTAAACAAAAGCTACAACTGGGTGGCTTTTCCTTCATTGGTGCCGGGACTGGGAGGACGGAGACCGGAGACTACAGGCAGAAAAGCTGCAGCTGCATCTCGGTAAGTGCTATTTTTTTAATAAAAATAAACACTAGCTGCGTTTTTTTTTCTAAGTTTTCCAGGCTGGAGGAGCCCGGAAAACTTAGAAATAAAACCCCAACTTTAAAAACGTTGTATTTATGTTTGCGGTAGCTTTTGAAGCTACCGCAAACATAAATACAACGTTATTGTGTTTGAAAACGCTGTGGTTTTTCTTTCCAAGTTTCTCAGGCTCCTCCGAGCCGGAGGAGATGCAGCTGCAGCTTTTCTGCCTGTAGTCTCCGGTCTGCGTCCTCCGAGTCCCGGCAGCAATGAAAGAAAAGCCACCCAGTGGTAGCTTTTGTTTACTACAGCTGGCTGGCTTTTCCTTCATTAGTGCCGCAAAAGCAAGCACAGGCGGGCATCCATTTCCTTTTTAAAATTTTGAGCTTCATTTTCTCAAATTTTTACATAGCCACTTTTTTTTTTTAAGTCCCTATCGATTTTCTTGTATTATGGCCATCTTTTTTTGCAAAAAATATTTTGGGTAACCATTCCTTTAAAACACAGTCTTTATATAATTAATATTCAAGGTTATGTACAGTATCACGATAACTCACTATGTACTCTGTTATCTATAATGGCAAATATACAGTTCTACGTGGTACCACAATTACTATTAGATCTCTGTACAGTTAAATGTCACACAAATCAGTTTGTAAAGGAGATCAACAATAGATATAAGAGGAAAGCAGTTGGTTAGAACAACTGGCAGAATACTGGCCCTGCTACCTAGACACAGTTCTGTGTGGAGATCCCCCCCCACCTGGGCAACCTGTAGAATAAAGATATATCACAAGCCCAGTCCATATATTGTTCACAAGAGACATTCCAATAGTTCTGCAACCCCAAAGTACCTGGCGTTCTAGCATTCCTTGTCAGGGAATCGACGGCCCTTCTTGAGTGCCCTCCCTTTAAGGCAGGAGTCACAGGTCGTCGAACGTCCGATGGAGAACCGGTTGAACTACGACAGTGAAGTGGCAGCTTCTTTCCTAGCAGTGCTCGTCGTCGGGGAAGCGTAATCGTCCTGCAAGGAACATCCGTGCGGGGCACCTCGGTGTTGATAAATCAGGACCGCAAAGAGTTTGAAGAACTGTAGCCCACCCAGGGCGTCGAGTCGTCTGCTTCTCTGTGGTCTTTGGGTGATGGGAAACCCACCGATGCATGCTCCTCGGCGCATCGACGGCTTGGCCTTCTCTGGCTGGATAAGGCGGGCGGCGGTGCGGATGAGCGCATTCATGAATCGAAAGTCTTAGGCAAAGGAGCGTGCGGCTCCGGTGGTCGGCGGCATGGCGTCAAGCGTTCCCCTCTTCTGGGCAACCTGGCTTCAACTGGCCTTCAGCGGTTATGGCGATACTCTGAACCCTGGTCGATAGCAATGGACTTCGGTGGCATCGATGTCCGGGTGCTTTGCTTCGTTCTCCTCGGCGGTCCCTGACTCCGGTCGGCAGCCTTTTAAGGGTCTGACTTCCAGGGAGCTTCGGCGAAAGTTAGCGGTGTTCGATGGTCCCTCGGAGCACAGGAAGAGGGTGCCTAACCAGGTCCTCTCACGGATCAGTCCTTGATGAACTCGACAGCTTTTGGATCAGGTCGAAACAAATGTAGCAGCAGTTCTTCTTCTTCTAGCTGGGCGTCAAGGATAAGCAGTTCCTGTTAGTCTTCAAGTGTCAACTCAGTTTCTGAACACGGATTCTAGCAGTGAGAGGCCCCCAGAAATAATAGTTGATCTCCCATTCATTCTGCTGGGTCACACTCAGGCAACCAATCGGTCAGAAGGGCATTCATGCAGGTAGTCAGCCATTCAGGTGCATAGTGCATTCAGGCCATTCACTTCTCTCCAGGCACTCACAACAAGTTATGTGTATTGGGACAAATACCCAGCCATTCAACACTCCACACTGCATTCATACCAGTTTCGGGCAGGGCTGTCTCAGTCATTGTGTCAAACACCAGATACTAGACATCCACAATACAGAATACATATTCGTCACACAGTCCATTAACCCAGGTCCCACCCACAGGGTGTACCCACAACATATAGTCACTGGGAGGGCTCCAGTCAGTCAGGCCTGGACTTCACAACAACACCATATATGGAACTTCCACCCAACAGACGGTCAGGGGGAAGGGACAGAGTCAGGGCTTCCCAGGACTTTGGGAAAACAAGGTAACAGGCAATAGAACGCAAGAGGCCACAGGGGCCATCTTGTTTCTTATAAGGAATCAACTGATTCCAATGGCAGGGCCTGGGTATCCCAAAATGGAGGATACTCGGAGCACCTGTCAAATTCAGCATGGAGCTGCCACCAGCCCATACCCTGCTCTGTGGACCACACACAGGTGCCTGAAAACATATACTAGGGGCACAGGGTTGTACCCCCCCACCCATGGGTGCCATAAGGGTATCCCATGGGTCTGCACACCAAACCAAAAGACAGCTGCACCGCCAGGAGTCCCACATGAACTCCTGCGCGGAAAACATGACAGAACACACGATAAAAAGCAGTAAAGGACCAGGATACAGAGGCCCTGTCTCTCCGCTGCATTTCCAGCATCACACCCGTTACCTTCAGGGACTTGCTCGCACAGCGTTTGTCTCTCTGGGACTTTGGTCCATTGAGGGACCGCGTGGTGGTCCTCCTCCTAGAGGTCTTGCCACTGCCTCACCTATTTGCAGCTGACCTTGGACCTGTCGACGTCAGACCCGTCACAGACTCTTTCAGCTTCCCGCTGGCGTCCTCTGCAGAACTCTTCCTTCTGGTTCACCACCTACTTTGAAACTCCTGGATTTTCTGATCAGGGGAGAGGGTGAGATTTTCTGATCAGGGAGGAGGGCGAAGTCCTCAAGTCCTTCTTCGCCTTCCTTCTTATGGGGCTTGCTCCACGCCAGTGAAACATCAACACATGTTGTCAATGGTATTGGTATTCCGCATGCCTTCTGTGACCCACCTCATATCAGTACTAGGAAAGTTAGTAATTCTTATGTTTTCTATGTTCTTCGTCCTAGTAATTTCTATCTTAGTTGTGCTCTTGGCACTAAAGAAATACATTAGTTTACTTTCAATATAGTGGTTGGCAATTGAGGGGGGCTAAGTCATGTGCGGTTGTGATGTTATGTAATGTAGTATAGCCAAGGTGTTCGTCCTTATCCCCAGAGGGGGAGTCCCTCCCCATGAGGTCCTCGGCATTATACTACCCCTAGGCGAACTATTGGGTAGGGACCGTACCTCCCTAGCCTCATGGGAAAGGGCTCTCCCTTGGGGCAAAGGGACGATACCTAGTGAATGGTCACTCGGTGTAGTGGAAAAGAGTGAACGCTCACGATTCCGGTGAATTGATGAACACTTTATTAGTAAAGCAGGAAGCAAACAAATGACCAACGGCAATACGAGACCAGGGCGCAAGTGACCCCCCTCCTTTTTCCAGATCTCTTATACTCGCAGGAATACATGATTGTCAATGGAAGGAGGGTGTTCTCAGCCTGGCAACGTCACAACTTGCAATTTTAATTGCTGACCGAGACAAACCCTCATTGCACAGTGTTTTAATGCATCAGTGTTATCAGTAAAAGCAGCACAGTGCAAGGCATTTCTTCAAGATTAATGCACTCCCTAATACTTCACACTCGCCTCGGGGCAGGCGAGAGATCTAGTAATATGATGTTGAAGAAAAAATGCTCCTCGCTGTCATGCGCACTACTCCCGAGGAGCCAGGACTGGCCCAGCGCCCCCGGAAGCAGACCCTTCTTCCACATCTCCGGACCCAGCAGACCCCTACAAGGGGCCCTTTAGACCGTGTCCTGGCGCCTTTGGCGCCAGGCTCATAAAGGACTTCAGTCCCGGCGCCATAGGCGCCGGGCTCATATTGATAAACTGTGTAATAATGCTTGGGTGGACTTACCTGAGGCAGACCATGCTGCATACTTACCCAGAACAATCCAGTCTGGCTGAAGTCCCCAGCCATCAGGGCTGGGAGGAACTATTTCCTCTATTCAGGAACTCTTTTCTTACCTGGGTGTGGCCGGTGGAAGAACACACACCTGAAGCACTTCTCTGCTATTTAAACCACGCCCGATGGAATACACGTGCTTCGCGTTATTCTGCATCAGCAGCAGGACGCTCACCGAGTCGGCTCCTGCATCCTGGCTCCTGACACGCCCGCCAGCACCCGGAACACCTGCAAACAGACAAGAAAAGAGAAGGCAAGCATTAGAAATTATACTTACCGGAATCCGGCCTTAGCAATCCTGCCTCCGACGATCCTGCAAAGGAAAGGTACAAGATTAGCAGCGCTCTCAAACGCTCGCAGCCGCGCCGCCTTGCCTTACCCATCCGTGGCCTCGCCGAACTCCACCGCGGCCACGACGCCGGCAGCATCTCTGCGAACGAAAGAAAAAAACAGACAGTCATTAGAGGTGCTCGCTCTAAAGCGGCCACATTTCTTCCACTTACTTACGTGCCTCATCACGCGCGACAGCGGCAGTGTCGCCGGCAGCATCTCGGCACCTGTAAGCAGAAAAAATCAATCATTAAAAGTAAGCAGTCGCTTTTCTTTCACTTACCTTCCTCCACCGCGGCCACGACGCCAGCTACATCCCAGCACCTGCATAAGAGGAATACATGGTGAGCACTAACTAAGCACAAAGAACAAATACTCACCAAGAGACTTACCTGCTTTAGGTTTCTGGGCCCCGGCTCCTGTGGAGAAAAGACACTCATACTTACGGCTACCGCAGGAGAGACGAAAGGACACAGTGTCTGCAACTATTTCCCATCCAGTGACGTAACTGGATTCTACGCACCCCTGCACCTGAAGCAGGATGGAGAGCTCATCTTTAAAATACCTAAGGTGAGAGCTCGCAGAAACCAAGTTGGGGGTCAAGAAGAGTGAGAAACGGGAGATTGGTGGGAACACATGTCCACCCCAACTGGTAATCAATCCCTTTTCTTCTACCTGCAGAAAACTTACTCTACAAGCCAGGCAATCCAAATTCGGAGGCCCTGTCCAGAGCATCTTCCGGGCCCTGCGCCTCATGATAGAAGAAACGGTAGCAGTCCAGTTCGGGTCAGCCTCTCTGTGGGAATCAGGTGAGCGTTACACACACTCGAAGAACTGCGCCACAGCGTATATTTGTGGAAACTGAAATTTATTAATTATAATGCCCTTTTGCCCCACATCAACTGCGACATCTTTTTGAATTGTAATATTTAACCAGGTGCATGGAAACGTTTTCGTAGTTGGTACAAAGTAAAACCCCACCAGTGTGGCATAATTTGTTCCCTAGTAATATGATGACATCCACCAGCTAAATCCACCTTTCAGTAAAAGGTGTGAGCAGGGAACACGCTTAGCTATGCCAAAACAGATATGTGTCAGAAGTGTGAACAGTGAAGGTGAGAATTCTTAATTTGTGTGTGAAGCGCTTTTCTAATGGTGACATGCGCAGTGCAGTGTACCATCTACCCTTTATGCAGGCCAGAGACAGTGGTTAAAAAGGAAGTAAGGACAAGCATGGTATATTGTCATGCAGATAGGGTAACAGGGGGGTACTAATATGATCATGCCTTTTTTCATTTTTCCCCCACACAGACTAAGTAATTTCTCCTTTGTTACTAAAAAGACAAAGCTTCATTTCATCACTCAAACCTCTCTGTGCTTCTTATATCTTTGGCAAGCACTGCTCCACTAAAAACATAAAATAATAGAAGAAATATAAAGAAGTCCTTATTATGTAAAACAGGGAATCAAATTCAACTCTTTATTAAATACAACAAGAAAGTTGTAAGCCAGACTCCAGGACAAGGCCATCGTAGGGCTACAGCAGTGATGGGATGGGTTTTTCTCAGATTCTTAGTCCAGGGAAATAGTCGCTCTTCTTATTTCTTGACCGCTCAGTCCCATGCATATAGTACCCAAAATATCGAGAATTGAATCCCAGGAATGGATTGTACGGTTTATAGTCACATTTTCGAATGAAATAATTTCGAATGCCTTTTTTTCGAATTATAAATGTCAGAAAAGAAATGTGGAATTTTTTTTTTTTTTAATGGGGGAGTTCTCCCCCAGCCCCCATTTTTTTTATTTACCCTTTTTGTACTAACTAAACCCCAAACAAAATTTTAAAAAATGTCGACCTTTTTTTTTCCGACCAAAATGCATTTGAAATTATTTATTCGAAATTTTAACTGGATACCGGATTGTACAGCTAGCTTCGGAACAACTAATTTCGGTATCCCTACATATTATCCCCACCAAAAATATCGCGTACATAAGGTAGTTTGTCTCGCCATAGGCGATATTTTTTGGGGGGATAATTTGTGGGAGCAGGGGCTGCGTGGGTGTCCCCCGAGGGGCCATGGCTCAATATAGCTGAAAACATATGTTAATGTTTTTGCAGGGATATTGACACATGGAACCATAATTTCCTGGAATGTAGCGTCCTGTTCGGGTTCTCAGGCCCCCTAACAATGTAGCTTCCTACTTGCTCTGCTGCCAGGTGTTTCAGGTTTCCTAGTGATATGGCACCTTCCTCGCTCTGGAGAAAGATGGTTCAGGCCTCCTAGCATGCTGCTTTCTCTGTCAAATGAATCAGACCTCCTAAGGATATGGTCACAAGTTTGTTGTACCTGGTGACTTATGCCTCCTAGGGATATTGATTGCTCTATGTGATATATTAGGCCTCCTAGGGATCAAGCACACTGCTTGCTTCACCAGGTGCATCAGGTCAGGCCTCCTAGGGATATGATATGATATGATATGGTATTTGTAACGCGCCTATACACAAGTGTTTCAAGGCGCGACGAGGCAGGGAGGGAGGGAAACAAGGGGAAGACAGACAAACGATCCTACTAGGCCAGGTGTCATTCAGATCGGGCAAGTGCAGAGGTAAGGGGAAAAGGAGAAAGTGCAGGGGGGGAGGTGGGGGGGAAAGTGCAGTACACGGTAAGTAGCGTAATAAAATAATAAATAATAAATAAAAGGGCCAGCTGGTGGCAAGTGCGAGGTAAGTGCAGAGCAAGTGCTAGGAAGGGGGCTGTAGGGATACAGTGACAGTCCCACAGTGCAGGGGGAGCCAGGGAGGCAGTGCAAGTGGAGAGTGGCTGGGCCCTGGACCGAGGTCGCTGAGAGTGGCCAAGATGCAGGTTTAGTGCAGAATTTCAGTGGTGAGTTGAGCAGGTTTAGCAGGGGAGAGGGAGAGAGAAGGCAGAAGCGAAGAGGAAGGTTCTGAGCTGCTTCCGGAACCGGAGATGGTTCTCCTCAAGTTTCAGGGAGGCAGGAAGGCTGTTCCAGAGGGAGGCCCCTGCTGCGGAGAGAGATCTACCCCCAGCTCGTTGCTTCGAGAAGCGGCTGACCATGAGGGAGTTGGAGACGGATGAGCGAAGGGCTCGTGAAGGAAGATATTTAGGAAGAGAGAGTTGAAGGTATTTAGGCCCCAGGCCCCAGAAGGCCTTGTGGACAATGCAGAGGGTTTTGAACTTAATCCTCGCAGCCACTGGGAGCCAGTGAAGAGATTTCAGTCCTGGAGAGATACGGTCCCTGGGCTTGAGGCCAAGGACAAGTCTCGCAGTTCTGTTCTGGATAAGTTGCAGAGGGCGGAGAGTGGAGGCAGGCAGATTAAGATAGAGGCTGTTACAGTAATCCAGCCTTGAGAGAACCAGGGCTCAGGAGACAGTGAGCTTCTGGGGGAAGGAGAGGAAGGGAAGAATACCTCTGAGGAGGTGCAGCTGGTAGTGTGACTTCTTAGAGACGTCAGATATATGAGGAGAGAAGGAGAGTGTGGAGTCGAAGATGACCCCAAGGTTTTTAGCCTTGCAGGTAGGGGCAGGAAGGGGGCCAAGGGAGGCCGGCCAGAGAGCTGCAGGGAAGGAGGGAGTGGGTGTGCCGATGAGTAGAATCTCAGTCTTACTGGCGTTAAGGCAGAGGTCATTGGCGGCACACCATTCCTGGATAGCAGACAGACAGTCGGAGATGAGGGAAGAAGAGGAGGAGGCCGAGGGTAGCCTGAAAATGAGCTGGGTATCGTCCGCATAGCACTGGAAGTGGGGGCAGAGAGCGGCGATGCGGTGGGCAAGGAGTGCCAGATACTGGTTGAAAAGCCAGGGAGAGAGGTTGGATCCCTGGGGGACACCACAGGTGGAGAAAAAGATGTCGGAGAGGAAGGAGCCCATTTGGACCTGGGAGGGTCGACCGGAAAGGAAAGAGGTCAGCCATGCCAGAGCCTGACCAGTGATACCCAGGTTATCACGGAGACGGTTGAGCAGGATGGAATGGTTGACAGTGTCAAAGGCAGAGGAGAGATCGAGCAGAATGAGAACACAGGGAGTGTTGGAATCGAGGTTCAGGAGCAGGTCCTCACGGATGTTCAGGAGAGCAGTTTCCGTGCTTCTGGCCGCTCTGAAGCCGGATTGATGGTCATGAAGGTTACCAACATGTTCAGCATGGAGGTTAAGCTCGGAGATGGCCAGTTTCTCCAGGAGCTTGCCCAGGAAGGGAGTAATGGAGATTGGGCGATAGTTGGCCGGGCAGGAGGGGTCGGAAGAGGGTTTCTTGAGGAGGGGGTGCACAAGGGAGTGCTTGAGGGGGGATGGGAAGACTCCAGAGGCGAATGAGTGGTTGCAAAAGTCAGCCAGGGCAGGAGCCAGGGAGTCGATGTGGTCCTTGATGGTTTTGGAGGAACAGGGGTGAACCTGTTTAGACGAGGCTTTCATAGATCAGACTTGTCTGGAAACCTCATCAGCAGAAAAAGGTGGAAAAGCAGAGAAGGAGGGCGGAGGGGCGGCTGCAAGAGAGCAAGAGGAAGAGCCGGGAAGAGAGGGAGGGAGGTGAGAGGAGGAGAGCGAGGACAGGATGTCCTGAGTTTTTGAGATGAAGTGCGAGGCCAGTGCAGTGCAAAGGGCCTGGGAGGGGACAGGAGAGGTAGAGACTGCAGCAGGGTTGGCCAGCTCCTTGCAGATTTTAAAGAGTTCGGCCGAGTTGTTAGATGCCTCAGAGATGCGGGCTTGGATAAGGGCTCTCTTCTTGGTGAGAACGGAGAGCCGGTATTGCCTTTGGAGCAGGCGGCAGGCCAGTTTGTCAGAGGATGAACATGAAGCACGCCATTTCCTCTCTGCCACCCTGCACTTGCGTTTTAGGGTGACGAGATCCGAGTCATACCAGGAGTTACATTTGGCTTTGGGCTTCAGGCGGATTCTCATGACGGGGGCAAGGATATCGAGAGTATCAGATATAGAGGAATAGAGCATGGAGAGGGCTGTGTCAGGGTGGGAGTCAGCCGAGGGGGGAGAAGGGGGCGAGAAGGTAGCAGCGAAAGCCTCAACTGACACGCGCTTCATGGGTCGGATGACCGAGAAGGTGGGAGGCAGTGAAGAGGGTGGCTTTGCCTGTGGGTTAGGGAGGGAGAGGTAGGAGGATAGGAGAAAGTGATCGCTCCAGGAGAGAGGAGTGGAGAGAGGGAGGGAGAGGGGAAGGTCAGAAGAGATCAGAGCATCAAGAGTGTGCCCTGCAGAGTGAGTAGGCCCAGACGGGAGAATAGAGAGTGAGAGAGAGTTGCAGAGTTCGCGAAAGAGACCAGTGGGGGGACAGGAGGCATCGAGGTGGATGTTGAAGTCACCGAGAAAGAGGAGTTGGGTGGTTGAGGACAGGAGTGAGGAGGAGAGGTCAGCCCACTCAGAGAGGAAGGAGGAAATTTGACCAGGTGGCCGATAGATAGTGGCCACGGTAAGGGAATGGCTAGGAGAGAGAGAGAGTCGGCAGACAAGACATTCAAAAGAGGAGTAGGTCTGCGTAGGAGTGACAGTGGCAGCAATCCACTCAGGGAAGATAAGGGCAACACCACCCCCTGAACGGTTAGGCCTGGGCACGGAGAGGATCTTGTAGCCATCAGGTAGGAGTGTGTCGAAGCTGGTGGCAGAGCTGGCAGTGAACCAAGTCTCAGTGAGCCCGAGGACGTCGAGGTCCAGTTCCTCAAGAAGGCGACAGATATCAGAGGAGTGCTTGATGGCAGAGCGAGAATTTAGAGTGGCAATGTGGAGAAGGTTGCCACCCTTGAAAAACTTCCGGGGAGGGGTACAGAACAGAGGTACGCCCTGCGGAGGTGTTGGAGAAGGAGTTGAAGAGGGAGCAAGAGAAGGGGCAGGGAGGGAGGGGAGAGGCAAGGTAGCCGAGGACAGAGGAGGGGGGACAGCGGGAGCGGAGAGGAAGTTGATGAGGCATGGGAAGCGTCTATCAAAGAGGTGAAGGTTGGCCTGAGGGCCTTGGACCAAGACGGTCCCGTTAGCATAGACATTAATGATGGCTTTAGAGGAGTGGAAAGGGGCCAAGAGGACATCCCAACGGGTGCCACCATTAATGGGAGAGGTGGAGAAAGGAGAGAGCACAGCGACCATGTGAAGGGTCCATAGTTCAGGTGAAGGCACGAAAAAGAGAATGTCAGTGAGAGTTTCCTTGGAGCAGGCGCTCGTGTAGGTGTCAGCGATAGGGAGGCCTGGGTTGGAGACCAGGATGTCCTTTTTAAACTTTTTCCTACCGGATTTAGTGAGGAGAGCAGGATAGTCAATGGAGAAGCAGTTAGAGTAGATAGGCGAGATAGAGAGCACCATGAAGTAAGAGGGGAGGCGGACGACACGAGTATGCAGACAGGAAGTGAGTGGAGGGCACTAGTTTACCACAATGCAGAGCAAACAGTAATGCGTAGTAGGTCAGGGCCACCTAAGTTTGAGAATCCTGCGAGGGGAGAAAAGCACCCTAGTTGAACACAATGCAGAGCAAACAGTAATGCTTAGTAGGTCAGGGCCACCTAAGTTTGAGAATCCTGCGAGGGGAGAAAAAATAGAGTGCCATGGTCCCTATGCAAGGTGGATCAGGCATTTGCAGGATATAGCACCCTGCTTTCACTAGAACTGCTCCTCAAATCTGGCTAAGTCTCCACTCTCTATGCTCTTCCTCCTCAAACATCCCAACCACTGACTGAGGCTGGAACCTTTTTTCTATAGTCTCTTGTCAATCCTTCACATGCTGGGCAGCTCCCTTGCACTCACTTTACTGTTCCACTGCCTTGAATCTTGGCCAATCCTGGCTCTCCTTTGCTTCCACACCGCGGATGAAGATAGAGGTCTCTAGCACATGGTTGTACTTCTGTCAAGTTGACCACTGTGCTGGTCCAGGCTGGCTTATTGGGTAGCTTCCGGGTCTTGGGCTTCCCAGTTGCCTTGCCTGGCTGTCAGAGGTCTAGTTCTCCTTACTAGAGGAGCGTTTCTCCAGCGTGGGGTCTGGCATGGATTCACATGCTCATGAATATTCCCCGTCGTCAGGCTGGGAATCCTCGGTAAAGAAAACTTGTATCAGTATCGTTTCTGATCTGTCTTTCGTAGTAGTAACCAATCACTGATCTCTGCATCATACTGACCACAGCCAATGACTGCCATCTCCTTAAGCCCCGCCTCTGGCAGCCATCTTCAGATTTTTACTGCACGTTCAAGTGTTGGGATCCTCGTGCTATTGCTCTCGAGCTTTAGTGCGTTTTCGCGCTTTTTCATAGGAAAATGTTCTCTTTTTTCGGTCAAAAGAGCCTCAAGCTCCACCGTTTCTTTATCCGATCAATGGGGACCCGTGTCGGATTCTTCTACGCCCCTCAAGGGTGAAGATTTCGTCGAGCCACGCTTTCTGAGGACTCCAGAAGTTTCTCAGGCCCATCTCGGACATGGCCCAGGAGAAGGGAAGCTCGACACCCGGAAAGCTGTTCAGGGTCTGCCCTGGATGCCAGCTTCAGAATGTCTTTAAGGAGGACAAACACTCCCTTTGCCTCTACTGCCTGCATGAGGACAAGACGCACGTGGAGAAGGACTGTGCGTTTT
Source organism: Ambystoma mexicanum (assembly GCF_040938575.1). Taxonomy (NCBI): domain Eukaryota; kingdom Metazoa; phylum Chordata; class Amphibia; order Caudata; family Ambystomatidae; genus Ambystoma; species Ambystoma mexicanum. The sequence continues at coordinate 413,602,654 of NC_090927.1, forward strand.
GCGGCAATATGTCGGAGCGGACCATGAAGGACCGCCATCTGCGTCTCGCCAACTGGCTGGAAGGGAAGAGCCCGTCAGGCGAGAAAAAGAAGAAGTAGTCCGAGCGGTCTTCTAAGACGGGGGCCCAACAGAAGGGCAAGCACCGCGAGTCCGCTAGCACCGGGAGCGCCGAACGGTCAGGCTCTACGGTTGCCAGGCAGGGCACATCCTCCCCGGCGCCATCAACCACGAGCCAACACTCTGGCTCGGGTAAGAGGAAGGCCGAGCACCCGGCGAAGCTCCTGGAGAGACCACAGTCGAGCTCGAATGGCGCCATTGGAGGGGGAGCGAGGCGGTGACCCTCCCCCCAAGGAGAAGGCGGTGAGCGCACCTAAGCTGGTGAAAGCCTTGATCCACCCTGCAAAGGCCTCTATCGAGACAGTCGCGGCAGCCCTGGCTCAGCCTGTGGAGGCTACACGAGTGGAGGCGACCTCGGGGCCCAGAGTCTCCCTGCCACCGCGGAGGGAGTCCTCTTTCAAGCCCATCGACAGGACCCCCGTGAAACCTCCGACGGAGAAAGAAAAAAAAAGGGGGGGCAGGAGGTCGTCGTGGATTCGGCCTCAACCTCTGAAGAGGAGCTGATCGAAGTCTCAAGCCACGGCATTGGCGTGGAAGAAGACCAGCCCGTCGGGAGGGACCCCGACGTAGGAGACGACGAGAACGTCAAGGGTGCCGACGAGGCTCCTCACCGCCCGTCGGAATCCCCTCAACCAGTGCCGCAAGACAACTCGGCGGCCATTTTGTTGGCTATACAGTCCTTATGCTCGGAGGTAAGGACGAGATTACCGTTACCACCAACGGAGGAACCGCTTCCGACGGGGGACCCGGAGCCAGGCCCTTCTGGGAGCCCTCCTCCTAAGAGAAGAAGGATTCATCCTCCACCTCCTTTTCAACCATCGCGCCCTGCTCAGCCCTCCTCCCCGTCCACGACCCGTGGGGATGATACGGGGACGGGCACGGCCGTGACGGGTACAGACGACGAGGTTTACGACGAGGATCTTCCGTCGTCACCTCCTCCCCGGGCTTCCCCGCCCGACGAGATTGGATCTTTTCATGCCATGATCGCCAGGGCATCCGAGCTTTTCCAGCTCTGCCCGGAAGAGAAGAAGGAAGGTTTCCTTTATCAACGGCGCGAGACCAAGAGGAAGACGGTCCTCGCTGTACCTCTACTGGACGATATCTGGGATGAGGGTCTCGCCCTCCTCAAGAACCCATCCACAACGCCTGCGAGAAGGGATCAATACGAGAAGAAGTACCGGGTCCCGGACGCGGCCCCCTTGTGCCTTCGGTCACAGCCGGCCCCGGACTCGGTCGTCTCCGCGGCAGCCAGGAAGAAAGCGGGGGGGGCTTCGGCCTCTACGTCAACCTCCCCCCAGACGGCGAGGGAAAGAAATTGGACACGATGGGACGCAGAGTCATCTCATCGGCAGCAACGACGATTAAGGCTGCCAACGACAGGGAGTTGTGGTACAAGATCGCTCCCCTGCTGGACTTCCTACCGGACGACAAGAGGGCGGAAGCCCTAGAGATCTTGCAGGAAGGAGAAGTGGCATCGGACCACGCCATTACGATAGCTCGGACATCGCTGACACTGGGTTTCGCCAGTTGGGCAACGGCGTGTGCCTTAGACGGCGTGGATGGCTCAAGGCAACGGACTTCCAGCAGGACATGCAGACCAGAGTTTTGGACATGCCGTTCGACGGGAGCAACCTGTTAGGGAAAACAGTGGACGATTCCCTACAAGCCATCAAGACGGACACGGAGACGGCCCGGGCTCTTGGGGTTCTCCAGCGACGGCCGCCGTTTCGGAGCGCCGGAGGCAAGCAGGGTGCCTCCAAAGGTTCCGGCGGCGGATATTCCATCTACCGTCAAGCGGCCCGTTTGTCGTCACAGGAAGCCTACAGGGGACAAGGCAAAGTCGGGCGGACCCCCCCGTCGTCGCCAGGGAGGACAAGGCGGCAAAGCCTCGTCGAAGCAGGACTGAACCGGCCGTGGGGTCGGGCCCCCACCGAAGCATCCCGGTGGGAGGCCGGCTGGTGAACTTCGCCAGCGTGTGGGACTCCATCTCCACCGACCGTTGGGTGCTGGACGCCCTGGCCCAGGGTCACGCGCTCGAGTTTCTAAAGAAGTGCCCGCGCGTCCCCCCGTGGCCAGGAAGGAACATCATGTCCCTCAGCTTCTCTTGGAGGTAAAGGCGATGCTCAAGTAAGGCGCCATCGAGCTCGTCCCAAAGAGGCTTCGGGGCTCCGGAGTTTACTCAAGATACTTCCTCGTGAAGAAGAAGACAGGAGGATGGCGTCCCATCCTGGACCTACGACGACTGAACAGATTCATCAAGGCACAGAGGTTCCGGATGGTCGCCCTCCAGCACGTCCTTGGTCAGCTGGAGGAGGGCGATTTCCTGTCGTCATTGGATTTGGAGGATGCTTACTTCCATATCCCCATCCTAAAGGGACACCGAAAGTTTCTCAGGTTCGTGGTCCAAGGGCGTCACTACCAGTTCAGAGCCCTTCCCTTCGGATTGAGGTCGGCACCCAGGGTGTTCACCAAGTACCGGTGGCGGCGCGGCTGCGCCTGGAGGGGATCCACGTCTACCCCTACCTGGACGACTGGCTCATCCGAGCAAAGACAAGGGAGCTCGCCGCAGAGCACACGGCGAGGACCGTCCAACTACTCACGGACCTGGGATTCTCCATAAACTATGCCAAGTCCCATCTGGTGCCCGCGCAAGTCGCACTGTTTCTGGGAGCGAAACTCGACACAGTGGCGCTTCTGGCCTCTCCGTCGGAGGAAAGGACGAGAGCCATCATGGGCAAGGTGCAGCGGATGCTGGTTGCGGACGCGGCCAGGGTGAGGTCCATCAAATCCCTCCTTGGAATGATGTCTTCTTGCATTTATCTCATCCGCCTGTGCAGGCTTCGGATGCGCCCTTTACAGGAGTTCCTGGACGCTCGCTGGATCCAGACGATGGGCAGCTTCGAGGACAGAATCACACTCGACGAGAGCTTCCGACGAGCGATCCGGTGGTGGGGCACCCGCGCGCATCTGACGGCGGGCATGGACTTCCAGACCCCGGGCCACCAGAAGACAGTGACCACGGATGCCTCCCTGGAAGGGTGGGGAGCGCACACCGAAAATCTGCACTCGAGAGGCCTTTGGCTTCCGATGGAGAAGTTCCTCCATATCAACGTCCTGGAGCTCCGTGCAGTGTTTTGGGCCCTCAGGTCCTTTCTTCCGTCCCTCAAGGGCAAGGTGGTGAGGATCTTCACCGACAACACCACCACCATGTTCTACATCAGGAAGCAGGGCGGCACCAGGTCCCGAGCCCTGTCCAAGGAGGCGCAGGATCTGTGGCATTGGGCCGTCGCCCAAGGGATGTTTCTGGTGCCGTTTCATCTGGCAGGAATAAAAAACACCATCGCCGACTCGCTCAGCAGAGAGCTGCGCTCGTGCCACGAGTGGGAACTACGACAGGATCTAGTGGACCGCCTCTTCCGACGGTGGGGCACAACCCAGATCGATCTGTTCTCGACGGCGACAAACTCCAAGTGCCGGAGGTTCGCCAGCAGGTTTCCCCAGCCGAAGAGCATGGGCGATGCTTTCTTGTTCCCCTGGGAGGGCCTATTTCTAAATGCGTTCCCCCCATTGCCGTTGCTGATCCGGCTCATCAACCAGCTCAAGAGGTCACGGTGCAGGATGATCCTCGTCGCACCTGCGTGGCCGAGGCAGATATGGTTCCCGGACCTTCTGGACTTGTCAGCGTCCCCGGCATTCAAGCTGCCAGTGGACGCGGATCTTCTTTCCACGGCAGGAGGCGCCATCCTCCTTCACGACCCGAAGTCGCTGAACTTGCAGGCCTGGCTCCTGCAGCGTTAGAGTTTGGAGGTTATGACATACCGGCCGACTGCAGAGAGGTTCTTGCAAATGCCAGGGCGTCCTCAACTTTTAAATGCTACGGACACAAATGGAAGAGGTTCTCTGTCTGGTGCCACGCACAGAAGATGAACCCTCTACGGATTATGGCTCCTCAAGTACTGCCGTACCTACTGACGCTGGCCAAGGCTGGACTGGCGCACGCTTCCATCAAGATTCATCTTGCTGCGATCTCCCGATACACCAGAACCACGGGACGGACGTCTTTGTGGTCTCATCGTCTGGTGAAAGAATTTATGAAGGGACTGTTCAGATCGTTCCCGCCGGTGAAGGCTCCGGCCCCGGCGTGGGAGCTCAACGTGGTGCTGACCAAGCTCATGGGACCTCCGTTCGAGCCTCTGCACTCAGCTCCGTTGAAGTTCTTGTCGTGGAAAACAGCGTTTCTTGTGGCCATGACCTCCGCACGACGGTTGGGAGAGATACAGGCCCTTTCCTGCAAGCCCCCCGTACTTGACTTTTCACGACACAAGGTTAGTGCTCAGGACGCACCACTCCTTCATGCCCAAGGTGCCGTCGGACTTCCACCTCAACGAACCCTTGGTGTTGCCTGTTTTCTTCCCGTCACCTTCGTCGCCGGCTGAAAGGACTTTGCACTCGCTGGATGTGGCTAGAGCGCTGAAGTTCTACGTGGACCGCACAAAGAGTTTTCGGAAGGCGTCACAACTTTTTGTGAACTTTGGACCTGTCAATCAGGGGAAGGCTCTCTCAAAGGCTTCCATTTTCAGATGTCTCTCCGGCTGTACCATGTACTGTCATTGGTTGGCAAACCGACCGCTGCCCGGCCGTCCGAGAGCCCATTCCACCAGAGTGATCGCAGCTACCACGGCGTTACTATCTGGTGTGCCCCTGCTGGACATCTGCAGGGCTGCTACGTGGAGGTCGACGCACACCTTCACGAGATTCTACTGCGTCGACCGGGATTCCAGGGAGGAGTCCAGGGTCGGCAAAGCAGTGCTGCGCAACCTGTTCGCCTAAGGTGAGCCTGGTGAGAAGGTAAGAGATGCTTAATGTTGAGTTGTTGTATTGCTTAATGTTGAGCCTGTTGCCACCTCCCATGGTTGTGCATGTGTGTACTGCTATGTATTCTTTTATTCATGAGCATGTGAATCCATGCCAGACCCCATGCTGGAGAAGGAACAAGTTAATTACCTGTAACTGTTGTTCTCCAGCATGGGTCTGGCATGGATTCACATGCGAACCCTCCCGCCTACCCCTCTGCGGCTCTTCACTTGGTCATACTGCCACTTCACGTGCTACCAAATCTGAAGATGGCTGCCAGAGGCGGGGCTTAGGGAGATGGCAGTCATTGGCTGTGGTCGGTATGACGCAGAGATCTGTGATTGGTTACTACTACGAAAGACAGATCAGAAACGAAACTGATACTGATTTTTTTTTACCGAGGATTCCCAGCCTGACGACGGGGAATATTCATGAGCATGTGAATCCATGCCAGACCCATGCTGGAGAACAACAGTTACAGGTAAGTAACTTGCTCCTTTCCGGTGGTCTCCAGTGGTGGTGTACATACCCCTGTTAGAGGAGTATCTAACAGGGCCCTAATTATTACATTTGAGTAGATGAGTCTTTTCTTGGCATGCTAGAGAGACCAATAGGGCAAATAGGGTAAAAGAGTCCGACATCCCTCACCCCCTTTATCCAGCAATATTTGAAAAAGTGCATTACAGTGCCAGGACCTCTCCCCCACTTTCATAAGCCTCTTCCACTGATAGAACATCCACTTCATCGCACTGCCTTTTTGAAGCTCTCCTGCCGCACTGTCTGCACAGGAGTAGTCATCAAGTGTTGCAGAATTCTTTCATCTCATGTTTATTCAGTATTCCTAGACATTCCAACTCTAGTGATGGGAAACAAGAAGACATACAGACTTGTTGTGGGTTCTATACCTAATAGGCTATCTACTGGCAGCATTTATCTTGCGTAAACCTGTCCACTTTTAGGATTTTCACTGTCCAGCTTAATTTCTTTTCTAAGTTTTAACACAGAACTTTACTTGTCACTCACTTGATAGAACTAGGTTTTTGAAGGGTCAGGTGCACATGGGACACTGTTAATAACCAGGACATATGCAGAAGTCCTGAGTCAGCCATCCTCTACCAAAGATTTTGCCAATAAGTAAAGAATTGTTAAGAAGCTATGGCATGAGTCATCTTACTGGTAGGTATGTTACTGCCCCTTTATTTTATAGATATAACAGAACATGTTAACAAATTGCCAATACTTATGTGAAAACAAAGTGGATGAAGGTGCTTTTTAAATAAAACGATGTGGTCCAATTAAGCGGATAGTGATGATGATGATGATGATGCGTTTGTGAAGTTTTGAAAGAACTCCACCAAGCCAACCGTAAAACCACTGTGGCTTTATAGAAAGTTGTTTGCTTGCTTGTAAGGTATTAATAACACATGTTTTTAAAAAAATTTCTTGTATTTTAAAGTGTGTAGTTTAATGTAATGGAAATTGAGTGTTTGCAATGTGTTTCTCACCAATCAATTGCTTCATCTGTGCAATTATTTTATGAATGGATGTATATTTCAAGCTTTTTCTGGAAGCCATTTCAAATATACAGATGGGCTTCTTATTTTAAATATATTCCTGTGTGACACAAGTACCAGCTCTGGACGGTCTCCAACACAGTGCCACTGGCACCAGTGGTATCTGGAACTACGTATGTGTACCTAAAGGGAACTGTGAGGAGTCAGAAATGCGAGACGAACACAGAGGAATAGTTTTCTCAAAGTTTGCCATGTTATTAAAGTAAACAGGATGAGATAAACACCTTTCTTTCCGTATTCCAACAAGAGTATCCCTACTAGCAAATTAAAAACTAAAGGAGGATTACCTAGTGTCCAACAATTTCTGACCCTCCCACTAATAAACACAATAAAATAAGCAAGGAAACATTTGGCTGTTTACACTTCAACAGAAACATGGCAAAACTTGAAACTTATAAATGATAGAAAGCACTCCTTGTGTCCAGGGTTGAGTCCCCATCCCCTGGATTCAAGCAGAAGTGTCTTTAAACAAGTTCTGGTTTAACAAAAATCTGTTCAATTCAACACAAAACATCTTTTCTAGTCTTTGTATCTCTCCTCTTGATAAAGAAAATGTCTTTTCCACAACCACTTGGTTGAATTACCCAAAACAATAGTCCTCTTCCACACAATGTTTTTCCAGACTTAAAAAGTTCATAAACAATCACAATTATTCTTCCATTGAAATGCTTTTGTCAAGGTAGCTCGACCAATATTTTTGGGAATGCAATACTTGTTCAATGTCTCTTCTTCAACATCTTTTCCCCACAAACATGCGTTGTTCAATCAAAAGGTTCTTTCCTGGTCCACTCGCCTACCAGGACTAACTAAAAGGTCCCTTTTCTGGTTCACTCTCCCGCCAGGAAGAAAAACTCCCATCTATACAGTTAATTTCTTTGGTGGTAATATGGCTCACAGGTTTCCTCAATTAGACATCTTCATAAAAGGAGATCTGCCTCTTTTTCCTTCTCACTCTTTCTGGACAACCTCTTGGTTGTTGCTGGTGACAAGGTTCCCCAAGTGGACTATTCACAAATGGAGATTGATTCCCTTCTTGCACTTCTACTTCTTTCAAATAACCTCTTGGCTGTTGGCAGTGCAGGTTACAAACTTCCATTTCTTACACTTCTACTTCTTTCAAGCAGCCTCTTGCTTGTTGGCAGTGGGCGTTACAGGTTTTTACAATTCAAATTCTCATAAGAGGGAACATGCACGTTTTTTTCCCCTCTTGTAGTTTGCCACTTAGTGGTTTATTCAGGCTTTCATTTACTTCTGACGGCCATCCCTTTTTAAGTCCCATGGCTCTCTGTCTCCCTGCAACTTAATTATGGGCGACGACAATAGAACTAAGCGCCCCGGTGCCCTTGAACTTCTATGCGGCTCACCAGTATTTATGGGCGGCTTCAGCGTTCTTCTCTCGGGTAGCGAGGTACAGCAGCACTTTCCATCTGCGTATCGCGGGGACGTCTCTGCTTTGGATGTCGTCTGGGCATCTCTGATCAGAGAGCCTCCATTGCTCTGTTGCTTCCTTCTCCGTGACCAGGCTTCCCAGGACTCCCAGTTTCCTCGCAAACACTGATTTCTCACCTTCCTACACGCCAGCCCCTTTGCACTTTCTCTGGCTCAAAGCTGAAGGCTGGGAACAGGGGAAATCTATGCTGCTCCTTCTGCTTCCACCGCCACGCCAATTTTTAAAGGTCTCGCTCAGGTGCCTTGTATTAGAACAGCTAGATAGCAGGTTTTTTCCAATGGCATTTCCAATCCTCGTTGACTCCTGGGCCCTCTTCACCATGCCTGTGCCACAAGCATTATGGATCCTGAAGTCCATAACGGGTTTAAGTCTTTTATATACATGTATTTCTTTGTAACTGTTGTATTGCATGTTATTGGATTTAAGAAATGTTACAGGGTTAATGTAAGACTTAATGTTAGTTTTAAGATTTCCACACAAAACATAATCCTGGAAATTCCAGAACATCACATTAATTTTAGGAACTCCTACGGTGTTTAACTTATTCTGTTTAAGTGACTTTTCACAGAAGGCTTTTTGGGTTTCCTTATGGAGAGGGACATGTGCCCTGACAGCAGGTCATCAGATACTCGTGGGCCATTGAACACTCATCCTCATAAGAAGATGAATACTGTGTTTCTCCCAAAGGAGTCACCACATCCCCCTGTTGGCCATCTCCTCCCACGTTATCCTTCCCCATGTTACCACCCCGAGGGTTAGAATCAGATAGCGGCTGTTTTCCCCTTATCACAATAGAGGAGATCTTAGGCTGGGTTTTAGTGCTGAGAATGCAGGATTCATCACAGATCCCACAAACCTCATCCTCCACTGTTCTTTTTTTTGTATGCTCAGCTCTAAGTTTTGGAGCTGCCACTTGATCTTTTCTATTGTGACATTTTGTCTCCGCATAAGGCCACAGTTTAAACACTTACAGGACTGTAAATGGAAAACGTCTCTGTCTAATTTGGGCTCAGTCATGATTTGCATATGGTCTTTTTCCTTTTGTAACGCCTTCGCAGGCTGAAAAATTATGGTCTGGAAGGTTGTCTTATTGAAAACCTTCTTGCCACCACCCTTTATTTTGCTTAAATCACGCTGAGTGGGACAGATATGCCCAGACATGGGTCCCAAGCCTACGGGGCCTTGAGACCTAAGCTACACCTCACTTATGATGCTCAATGACTCCAAACATTTTCTGAAGTTGCTTGTGTTCTCATGCAGAAAGGATGGTAACTTAGCAGTACAGGCTGGGCTGTCCCATATGGGTGGGAATAAGCCCAATTTGCTTATCCTATGTTAATTGGCTTTTATACTGCACACGTCATCACCATAGTGGTCTTAAAGCACCAAAACAATTTCCATATGGGCAAACTGTGACAGCACCCAGGGTGTTAACCAGACCATGGTCTGTGGAATGAAAGGGAAACTGGGAAAAGAAAAGGTAAGCAGGAAACGTCAAAGAGGTTGAAAGTCAGAGAAGAATACAGATGACATAGGCCAACAAAAAGTGAAAACTAACAAAAGTTTGAGTTTTAGTGATTGCAGGGATGCACGTCTAGCAGTATGGGTTTAGACTAAAAAAAGTAAAAGGAAAGAATCAAGAACTATCCATATGGTCTTTTCCCTCCTGTCATGGCTTAGAAGGCTGAACAACAATGGTCTGGAGGGTTTCCCATGGTTATGATTAATTCAAAACCTTCCAGCCATCACTCTTCAGATTGACTTCTATCCGATCTACACCAGTTAAACATTCCTCTGTTCTCCAGCATGGGGTCTGGCATGGATTCACATGCTCATGAATATTCCCCGTCGTCAGGCTGGGAATCCTCGGTAAAGAAAAAACCAGTATCAGTTTCGTTTCTGATCTGTCTTTCGTAGTAATAACCAATCACTGGTCTCTGCGTCATACTGACCACAGCCAATGACTGCCCTCTACCTAAGCACCGCCTCTGGCAGCCATCTTCAGATTTTTACCGCACGTTCATGTGTTGGGATCCTCGTGCTATTGCTCTCGAGCGTTAGTGCTATTTTTTCACGTTTTTTCTCAAAAACTTCGTTTTTTTCGGTCAAAAGATCCTCAAGCTCCACCGACTCTCTATCCGATCAACGGGGACCCGTGTCGGATTCGTCTGCGCCCCTCAAAAGGTGAAGATTCGTCGAGCTACGCTTTTGGAGGACTCCAGAAGTTTCTCAGGCCCGGTCATGGCCCAGGAGAAGGGAAGCTCGACGCCCGGAAAGCTGTTCAGGGTCTGCCCTGGATGCCAGCTGCAGAACGTCTTCAAGGAGGACGAACACTCCTTTTGTCTCTACTGCCTACATGAGGACAAGACGCACGTGGAGAAGGACTGTGCGTTTTGCGGCAACATGTCGGAGCGGACCATGAAGGACCGCCATCACCGTCTCGCCAACTGGCTAGAAGGGAAGAGCCCGTCCGGCGAGAAGAAGAAGAAGAAATCTGAGCGGTCTTCTAAGACCTTTGAGGACGCCCCGGCGACGGGGGTCCAACATAAGGCCAAGCACCGCGAGTCCGCTGGCACCGGGAGCGCCGAACGGTCGGGCTCTACGGGCGCCAGGCAGGGCGCACCCTCCCCGGCACCATCAACCACGAGCCAACGCTCTGGGTCGGGTAAGAGGAAGGCCGAGCACCCGGCGAAGCTCCTGGAGAGGCCCCGGTCGAGCTCGAAGGCCCCATCAGAGGGGGAGCGAGGCGGTGTCCCCCCCCTCAAGGATAAGGCGGTGAGCGCACCTAAGGTGGTGAAGGCCTTAATCCATCCGGCCAAGCCCTCTTTCGAAACTGTCGCGGCGGCCCTGGCTCAGCCTGTGCAGGCTACACCAGTGGTGGCGACCTCGGGGCTCAGAGTCTCCCTGCCACCTCGGAGGGAGTCATCTTTTGTGCCCATCGATAGGACCCCCGTGAAATCCCCCGTGGGGAAGAAAAAGGGGGGGCAGGGCGTCATCGTAGATTCGGCCTCAACCTCGGAGGAGGAACTGGTCGAAGTCTTAAGCCACGGCCTCGGCGTGGAAGAAGACCGACCCGTCGGGATGGATCCCGACGCAGGTGACGACAACATCGAGGTTACCGACGGGGCCCCTGATCGCCCGTCGGATTCCCCTCTGCCAGCGCCGCGAGACAACTCGGCGGCCATTTTGTTGGCTATACAGTCCTTATGCTCAGAGATAAGGACGAGACTACCGTTGCCGACGGAACCTCTCCCGTCGGGGGACCCAGAACCGGGACCTTCTGGTGTTCCCCCTACCAAGAAAAGAAGGATCCACCCTCCGCCTCCTTTTCAGCCGTCGCGCCCCTTCCAGCCCTCCTCCCCGTCCACCCGAGGGGACGATAAGGGGACTGACACGGCAGCGACGGGTACGGACGACGAGGTATACGACGAGGATGTACCGTCGTCGCCTCCCACCAGGGCTTCTCCGTCCGACGAGATTGGATCGTTCCACTCCATGATCTCCAGGGCATCCGAGCTTTTTCAACTCTGCCCTGAGGAGAAGAAGAAGGAAGGCTTCCTTTATCAGCGGCGCGAGGCCAAGAGGAAGACGGTCCTCTCAGTGCCTCTATTGGACGACATTTGGGATGAGGGCCTCACCCTCCTCAAGAACCCTTCCACGACGCCAGCTAGAAGAGACCGGTACGAGAAGAAGTACCGGGTCCCGGACACGGCCCCCCTGTGCCTCTGGGCGCAGCCTACCCCGGACTCCGTCGTCTCCGCGGTGGCCAGGAAGAAAGCGGGGGGGGGGGGGTGCGGCCTCCACATCGACTTCCCCACCGGACGGTGAGGGAAAGAAATTGGACGCTATGGGACGCAGAGTCATCTCGTCGGCAGCGACGACGATTAAAGCGGCCAACGCCTTGGCGATCGTGGCCCGCTACGACAGGGAGCTCTGGTACAAACTGGCTCCCCTGCTGGACTTCCTGCCGGACGACAAGAGGACAGAGGCCCTGGAGATCCTGCAGGAAGGTGAGGTGGCTTCGGATCACGCCATTACCGTCGCGACGGACATCGCCGACACTGGGTTCCGCCAGTTGGGCAACGGCGTTTGCCTTAGGCGGCGTGGATGGCTCAAGGCTACGGACTTCCGTCAAGACGTTCAGACCAGAGTCCTGGACATGCCCTTCGATGGGAACAACCTGTTTGGCAAAACAGTGGACGATTCCCTTCAGGCCATTAAAGCGGACACTGAGACGGCCCGGGCCCTGGGAGTTCTGCAACAACGACGGACGCCCTTTCGGAGCAGCGGAGGCAAGGGCGCCTCCAAAGGTTCCGGCGGCGGTTTCTCCACCTACCGTCAAGCGGCCCGCTCGTCGTCTCAGGAGGCCTACAGAGGACGAGGCAAGTCTGGCGGACCCCGCCGTCGTCGCCAAGGAGGTCAAGGCGGCAAAGCCTCGTCCAAGCAGGATTGAACCGGCCGTGGGGTCGGGCCCCCACCGAAGCACCCCGGTGGGAGGCCGGCTGGCGAGCTTCGTCAGCGTGTGGGAGTCCATCTCCACCGACCGTTGGGTGCTGGACGCCTTGGCCCGGGGCCACGCGCTCGAGTTTCAGAAGGTGTCCGCGCGTCCCCCCCGTGGCCAGGAAAGAACTTCACGTCCCTCAACTTCTCCTGGAGGTAAAGGCGATGCTCAGGAAGGGCGCCATCGAACTCGTCCCGAAGAGGCTTCGGGGCTCCGGATTGTACTCGAGATACTTCCTCGTGAAGAAGAAGACGGGGGGATGGCGCCCCATCCTGGACCTGCGACGTCTGAACAAGTTCATCAAGGCGCAAAAGTTCCGGATGGTCACCCTCCAGCACGTCCTGGGTCAGCTGGAGGAAGGAGACTTCCTGTCGTCGTTGGATTTGGAGGATGCCTACTTCCATATTCCCATCCTAAAGGGGCACCGAAAATTCCTCAGGTTTGTGGTCCAAGGGCGTCATTACCCCTACCTGGACGACTGGCTCATCCGAGCCAAGACGAGGGAGCTCGCCGTGGTTCACACGGCAAGGACCGTCCAACTTCTCACAGACCTGGGATTCTCCGTGAACTACGTCAAATCCCACCTGGTACCCGCGCAAGACGCTCTGTTTCTGGGAGCGAGGCTCAACACGGTGTCCCTCCTGGCCTCCCCGTCGGAGGAGAGGACCAGGACCATCCTGGGCAAGGTGCAGCGGATGTTGGTGGCCGACGCGGCCAAGGTGAGGTCCATCAAGTCCCTCCTCGGGATGATGTCTTCCTGCATCTACCTCATTCCCATGTGCAGGCTCCGGATGCGCCCGTTGCAGGAGTTCCTGGACGCGCGCTGGATCCAAACGACGGGCAGCTTCGAGGAAAGGATCACACTCGACGAGAGTTTCCGACGAGCGATCCGGTGGTGGGGCACCAGCGCGCATCTACGGCGGGCATGGACTTCCAGACCCCAGCCCACCAGGAGACAGTGACCACGGATGCCTCCCTGGAAGGTTGGGGAGCGCACACCGAAAATCTGCACGCAAGGGGCCTTTGGCTCCCGACGGAGAAATCCTTACATATCAACGTCCTGGAGCTCCGTGCAGTGTTTTGGGCCCTCGGGTCCTTCCTTCCGTCCCTCAAGGGCAAGGTGGTGAGGATCTTCACCGACAACACCACCACCATGTTTTACATCAGAAAACAGGGCGGAACCAGGTCCCCAGCACTGTCCAAGGAGGCGCAGGACCTGTGGCATTGGGCAGTCGCCCAAGGGATGTTTCTGGTGCCGTTTCATCTGGCAGGGATAAAAAACACCATCGCCGACTCACTCAGCAGGGAGCTGCGCTCGTGCCACGAGTGGGAACTACGGCAGGATCTAGTGGATCGCCTCTTCCGACGGTGGGGCACACCCCAGATCGACCTGTTCGCGACGGCGACGAACTCCAAGTGCCGGAGGTTCGCCAGCAGGTTTCCCCAGGCGAGGAGCATGGGCGATGCTTTCTCGTTCCCCTGGGAGGGCCTGTTCCTCTATGCGTTCCCTCCTTTGCCACTGCTAATCCGGCTCGTCAACCAGCTCAAGAGGTCACGGTGCAGGATGATCCTCGTCGCACCGGCGTGGCCGAGGCAGATATGGTTCCCGGACCTTCTGGACTTGTCAGCGTCCCCGCCAATCAAGCTGCCGGTGGACGCGGATCTGCTCTCCAGGGAAGGAGGCGCCATCCTCCACCACGACCCGAAATCGCTGAACTTGCAGGCCTGGCTCCTGCAGCGCTAGAGTTTGGAGGATACGACATACCGGCCGACTGCAGAGAGGTTCTTGCAAAGGCCAGGGCGTCCTCGACTCTTAAATGCTACGGACACAAATGGAAGAGGTTCTCTGTCTGGTGCCACGCACAGAAGATTAACCCTCTACGGATTACGGCTCCCCAAGTTCTGCCGTACCTGCTGACGCTAGCCAAAGCTGGACTGGCACACGCGTCCATCAAGATTCATCTTTCTGCGATCTCCCGATACACCAGAACCACGGGACGGACGTCCTTGTGGTCTCATCGTCTGGTGAAGGAGTTCATGAAGGGACTGTTCAAATCGTTCCCGCCGGTGAAGGCTCCGGCCCCGGCGTGGGAGCTCAACGTGGTGCTGACCAAGCTCATGGGACCCCCGTTCGAGCCTCTGCATTCGGCCCTGTTGAAGTTTCTGTCGTGGAAGACTGCGTTTCTTGTGGCCATCACCTCCGCACGACGGGTGGGAGAGATCCAGGCCCTTTCCTGCAAGGCCCCGTACTTGACTTTTCACACCACGAGGGTAGTGCTCAGGACGCACCCCTCCTTCATGCCCAAGGTGCCGTCGGACTTCCATCTCAACGAACCCTTGGTGTTGCCTGTATTCTTCCCGTCGCCTTCGTCGCCGGCTGAGAGGACTTTGCACTCGCTGGATGTGGCTAGAGCGCTGAAGTTCTACGTGGACCGCACGAAGTGTTTTCGGAAGACGTCGCAACTCTTTGTGAACTTTGGACCTGTCAATCAGGGGAAGGCTCTCTCGAAGGCTTCCTTTTCCAGATGGCTCTCCGGCTGTATCATGTACTGTCATCGGTTGGTAAACCGACCGCTGCCCGGCCGTCCGAGAGCCCATTCCACCAGAGCGATCGCAGCTACCACGGCGTTCCTTTCTGGTATGCCCCTGCTGGACATATGCAGGGCTGCTACGTGGAGGTCGACGCACACCTTCACGAAGTTCTACTGCGTCGATCGGGATTCCAGGGAGGAGTCCAGGGTCGTCCAAGCAGTGCTGCGCAACCTGTTCGCCTGAGGTGAGCCTGGTGAGGAGGTAAGATGCTTAATGTTGAGTTTGATGCAATGCTTAATGTTGAGCCTTTGCCACCTCCCGTGGTTGTGCATGTGTGTACTGCTATGTATTCTTTATTCATGAGCATGTGAATCCATGCCAGACCCCATGCTGGAGAAGGAACAAGTTACTTACCTGTAACTGTTGTTCTCCAGCATGGGTCTGGCATGGATTCACATGCGAACCCTCCCGCCTACCCCTCTGCGGCTCTTCACTTGGTCATACTGCCACTTCACGTGCTTCCAAATCTGAAGATGGCTGCCAGAGGCGGTGCTTAGGTAGAGGGCAGTCATTGGCTGTGGTCAGTATGACGCAGAGACCAGTGATTGGTTATTACTACGAAAGACAGATCAGAAACGAAACTGATACTGGTTTTTTCTTTACCGAGGATTCCCAGCCTGACGACGGGGAATATTCATGAGCATGTGAATCCATGCCAGACCCATGCTGGAGAACAACAGTTACAGGTAAGTAACTTGTTCCTTCTTCTACTTCTTCAGCTCTGATGTACTCTTTCTGTTTTCAGATCAGGTTCTGTCGAAGAGGACAATAAGTTGGGAAAAATGCTCAACTCTTGTAGCAAATTGTCCTCATCGAAACAAAATTTTTCCTCCGAGAGGCAGATCCATCAACCACTGACTCTGGTGTTGCTTGGATCTTAAGAGTTATCTGCATTTACTTTGGTTCCAGCTACAGAGGAACCATTTGCTTGGGTCAGCTGCATTACCACTGAAGGGAAACCCATAGCAAAAGATGTTGCAGATCTTCTCACCACCCCCTGCGCCCCCAATGCTGGCCTTTCCAACCCTGACTCTAGTGATTGTATCCACTGGTCCTGTGATGGACAGTAGAGACAGCCCTAATCCCTTTAACCAGCATTGCACTGAACTTGGTCCTGATATGCATCAACGGGCTTACAGAGCTAGCCCTTCTTGCAACACACAGTGGGGACCGGGCCAGAAGCCCTATGCATTCAATTGGCACTAGTTCCTCTAATCAAGCTGTTCTACTTGACCACTCCAATTCTCTTTCAACTTTGAATGGTCTAAAGGGACTCAAGATAATTCCTGCTACAGTTTCTGATGAGCATAACCCTGTAACTTGTTTTTTTGAGGGTTTGATTAATAGGGTGGATTCGGATAGGAACATACCTTGGGAATTTTACCTTCATCGGGAACCCAACATGGAAGACCTGGCATAGGGTCTTAGAGATACTAGTGGTGAAGACCCCTAAATTGAGTTTGGTTTGGATTTACCCATCCAAGGGTTGACTGTTCTCCATTCCAAGACTGCAGTGTTCCTGAATCACTATCCCCCTCTGGCAGAGCGTCGTGTTTGTGCTTTGTCTGACCATTCAGAGCAGAATGCCCCTTTGGAGACTTTAATTCCTTTCAGTGCGGCTACCTGAACCTGTCTTGCCTTTTTCATACAGGTCTTACTGCATGCAAGTGGCATCCCAGAAATTGGTGAGAAAGCACTGGCTGGTAATTCCAGTTTTCTAATGGTTCTTCCAGTACATTCCTCATCTTATCTATACCTTGTCCCAGTACCATCTGTCTTTGGAAATTATTTGAGCCATCAGGGGTCCCAGTGCCGCACAGTGTCAGCTTTGCATGGCCCCATTGGGTACCCATGACGACGGACATGATGACTGGGGCAATATATATGTTGCCAGCTGCACCTCTTGACTTTAGTTTCTTTTTCTGTGCATCCAGCAGGCTGTTTTGAACACCACTTAGTTGTAGCTAATTCTGATTGCATCATGCCAATTAGCCAGAAGGCCTCGGGCTTCAAGCCCTACTTGTATTGTGAGAGGCATATGTTGGTGTCGGATCCCCACAAGGTATGTCTTTAATGTTTTGATGAGGATCATGACATCAAAGATTGCGGATACTGCCAATCCATGCATCCAAAGTCCCTCTAGAAGCATGCCGCTAAGCTCTTTACCTATCTCCACAAAGGAGGGAAAGGATGATGTGGAAGTTGCTGGCATCGGTACCTTCATCCAAGATGGACTGATCCGTTGGTAATATCCAATAGGAAGAAGCCCCTCTAGCCCAGTAGGATGTGAAGAAGCAGGAGCTTACGAAGAGGTCCCACGCGCCTAATGGCTCAAGACATCACTCTTCTTCATTCTTCATGAGGAAACCCAGCCATCATGTCTGCTCCAGAGAAAGTGATGAGGCCTTTGAGGAGTCATCACCTACACGGGCACCTTTCCTTACTAAGTCTTCCTCACCATGAGAGTGGGAAGAATTCAGGCTCAAGATGCTTGACATCTATGCCAAGACCTCGGCTCTGGTGGCGGAACAGGTCACGTACTTTGTTGAACATCCTCATTACGCAACTGCACCCTTGCTGGCTTGGTTCCCGTCCATTCTTCAGAGACTGCCCCACACAGCTCAGCTCCTTTAGGCATGGAGGTTGCGACGCTGACTTCGGCCTCTGCTGCTCCATCAGTGCTTCTTGAAAATGGATCGGTTCTTCCCTGAAGAAGAGGGGCGCATACTTTATGGTTTTCAATCCCTGGACTAGGTGAAGGGCAAGAGATTAAAGAGGAGTTCTACGGCCAGAATGCTGAGTTGGTCACTTTGACATTTGTCTGAGATTCCAGTGAATTAGACACCTCACGAGCGTGACTTTTGCAAGCTCCCGCCAATGGCAATCCTCATACATCCTTTCAGAGGATCATTGCCAAGGTGGTTGAGTCTCTGAGGCTGGCTGCACACACCAGACCTACAGCCCGGTTTGCCTGACTGACATTTTTGGAGAGGGACCTCCTAGAGAGACCCTGCTTCCCTTCAAGCCTCCTGTGGCAGCCCCTGTCATGGCTGTGTGGCAGATATCTGCCTCATTTCCCTCAGTGGACATAAATATTGAAAAAGAGCGCAGGCCAGATACTTGTAAGACAGAGTTTTTACCTACTCTCACTATATCTGAGATCCTCACAGTTCAGGCCTCCGTCAGCTACCTTCCCTTTCTTGACCTCATACAGGGAGAACAAGAAGTTGGGTACATATCGCCACTAGGCAGCCTAGGCTTAAAGGCTTTGTATGCCAACTATGCCGTGGCTAAGTAAACCCACACCCTGTGTGGCGTGTTCTCTGAGGCAGCTGAAAATATGCAGACAAAGGAGCTTAACAATTAAGTTTACCTTTCTGGTGGAGCATGGGAAGGAGGCCAAACGTTAGATCCTCTAGTTTGGTCTCGACATGGGCTCTATGGCGCCCAGGCTAATGGTATGGTGTGCATTATTTTGGAGGCATTCCGGGTTGAAAACTTTGGGTATGCCCCAGATGTCCCTGCCAAACTTCTTGACATGCTGTTGGACTGCCAAAATCTGTTTGGAAAAAGGCCAATAAGTCTTTGGAGAAGTTTAAGGCCTAAAAGGCCATAACTAAGTCCCTTGGTTTAGCTATACAACAGCCTTCCATCTCCCACTCAGTAACTTTTGCTTTCAGCCTTTTTCACTCTTTTTTGCACTGTGGTTGTGTACAAGCACGTTCTTGAAAGCAAGGTCAGTGGCATTCCTCTTGTCACGCCATGAGCAGAAGTGCCCAGAGAGAGGTGGGGGTTATACCCCTTCTCTCCACTCAACTGCCTTTTGTCTAAAACATCTTTAATTTGGACTTTTTGCATTCTTCTCCAGTGGGGTACATTGTTCTGTTTGTTCAAGGAATGACATCTGATCATTTCCGGCACTTAGGTCTTACAGATTGAATTACAGGGATACTGTCTTCCTATTGTTCATCGCCCCCCTGACCACCCTCCTCCCGACCGTCTTCTCCTCTGAGCCTTCTCTTGTTGGAGGAGGTAAGGGTTGTTTTGGAAAAAAATGCCTTTGAGCTAATAACTGCCACAGAGTGAAGGAATAGCTGATACTCTCTGTATTTTTCGATACCAGAAGGACAAGGCAGTGCATCACATCATGTATCTGCTGCTCTTGAAGTTGGCCTGAGCAAGAACAAATTGAAGATGGTCACCCTAGCCTAGATCCCTCAAGGCCTCGAGCTACATGTCTGGCTAGTGTCACTGGACCGGAAAGATACCTGCTTCCATGTGGCGATGCATCTGAAGCGTAGGAGGTACCTGAGGTTCGTAGTGGGACGATGTCCATTACCAGGTTCTTGTCCTGCCTTTTGGATTTTCTTCAGCTCCCAGGTTATTAACCAGGCTGCTGGCAGTGGTGGCTGCTTGTCTCAGGGTGGAGAGGATTCACATATTTCCTTAGCTGTGCTATTGGCTCATTCAGGCCCAGTCCCCAGAGTTAGTGACAGAACTCCTGCACCACACGTGCCGACTTTTGTACACCTTGGGATTCTCCCTGAACAAGCAGGGCCTTTCCTCCCATGCAACAAATTAAGAACATCTCCCAGATGGTGCACGTCATTCAGTCGTAGTCTGTTCCTGACCTCTGATTTCCTGTTTCTTCTGGGTCTCACGGCCTACTGCATTCTGTTGGTGCCAAAGGCTTAGCACTGTAGGCAAATTCTGTGGCGATCCCTGTGTTCCAACTTGCTGAGGGAACCTTTGTGACAACTCTGGCCCCAACAGCCTACTGTGACAGATGTTCCATGGTTGGGCTGCCCAAACAAGAGATCTGACAGTTCTCTTTAGTCCCCATCCAAGGCTCAGGAACACATCAGCCTGATAGAACTATAGGCCATCAGGCTGGCCTTGGTGTCTTTCCTTCCCTCCGTAAGGGGGATGTGTTCTCTGATTTTAATGGACAACACATTGGCTGTACAGTACAGTACCAAATGCAGTGGTGTATCATTGCTGCCTCTGTGCAGTGAAGCGATGAGACTGTGCTTCTGGACACTGCAGAACAACATGTTCCTGTCCACTGCCCATCATGCGGGAATGAAGAACATAGTTGAGGATGGTTTGAGCAGGCAGACGTCAGCCGCCTACAACTGGGAGCTCTGCCAGGAGGTTCTGACAAGATCTTTGGCCATTGTCGGACCCCTCAGATGGTCCTCTTCGGCTTCAGTTTGAGCAAGAAGTGCGAGTTGTTCTGCTCCAGGGAATTTCGTCAGCAGTCAGCGGTAGTGGACACATTGATTGTCGAGTGGAAGTTCAATATTCTCTGCATGTTTCCACCATTTCCTGTCATCCCTCTCGCTCTCTGGGAACTGCAGAAGTTTAGGTCCATCATGATCCTGATCCCCCCACACTCCAGACTGGGCTCAAAACAGGTGGTAACCAGAGCTTCCGAACATGCCCGTCTATCTTCCTTAGTGCTTGCCAGCAAGGTTAAACAAGCTCTCCCATTCAGGGTTTCGGTTTCTCCACCCGAATCTCAGCAGCCAAAGCCACATGCTTGGCTTGCGAGAGGCCATTGTTCAAAGAGTGGGAGCTGTCTCAAAGTGCTCTGGATATTCACCTTTCTGTCAGGCGGCCCACCACTAAGTGCATCTATGTGTTCAGGTAGCAGTAGAGTTCTGGACCCCTTAATCTGTCCAACCTCCTCTGTGCTGTATGTGCTGCTACCTTGGCCCTGCAGGCCAAGATTGGCACTGTGAAGGGATACCTGACAGCTATTTCGTTCTTTTACAGAGCCCGAGCAGGGCTTATTTTACTATCCTCACCATTAGGCAATTTTTGAGGGGACTATCTAACCAGTTTCCTCCATTCCAGTTTATTTTTCCTGTGTGGGATTTTAACCTTGATCTTACATTCTTTATGGCAGCTCCATTTAAACCTTTACATTGCTGCTCCTTGCGATGACTCATCTTGGAGGTAATTTTCCTGGTTGCCATCTCTTCCGCCAGGCAGGTGAGTGAGTTGCAGCCTCTTCTAGTTAAACCACCCAATCTTGTTTTCTCTAAAGAGGTTAGCCTGAGGATGACACTGTCTTGACTTCCCAAGCTTGTTTCGGACTTTCGTCTCTCACAAAAGATCTATCTCCCAGTTTTCTTCTTTCTGCCTCACCCTTCTCAGATAAGGAGCGTTTTTCGGCACCTAGAGCCCAAGAGGCCTCTCTGTGAGGATGCCCTCGGACGAGAGACAGCAGGAAGGATGTCCACCTCCTTGTGAATTATGCTATGCAAGCAGGGATTTTACTGAGCAGACCCTGTCCGGATGGATTGTCCTCTGTATTTCAGAGTGTTATAATCTGGCAGGGAAAGATGTGCCTGATAGTCTCATGTCCCATTCAACCAAGGGTCTGGCAGCTCCTTCTGCATTGCACAGGGGTGTCCCTGTTCTGGAAATCTGTAAGGCGACTATTCGGGCTTTCCTGTGTTAGGAAGAATTCTCTGTAAGGCTAATTTCCCAAACATAGTGAGTCCCCCAGCAGCTTTGCTGGATTTTTGGGGTTTATTTTTTTCTCTCCTGCTAAGAGTGAGATTCCTTTGCTCCCACTCTTAGACATAATTTGAGGTGTTCCTTTCACTTACCCATGTGTATTATGGGGTATGTGGTCTTTTACTCCATAGGGTCTCATGTTTTTTTTATGTGGGTTACACAGCACGGCAGTGGATACTACTTTTTATATTCGACCGCGAATATATCTCTATGGGATTTTCCCATTGTTCGAGGCTACCAACTTTAATTATTTATTTTTTATAGCCTCGAACATACCGCCGGTTTATTTATTTAATATTAATTCACCGGTTGGTATTTTTTTGCCAGAACTCGATTCTAAAATGGCGTTGGTGTTCTCTTCTGTGACTCCAACCCAAGTCGAGCCCTTTGTGCCTCTTTTTGGTGGGCTTCTCCTCTAAAAGTGGTGCCACTCTGTCTGGGTACCACAGGGGGTGTGGGAGGGGGCTTAGGCACCCTGGACTGAGTTACCTTGGTAACTCAAGTCGCACTCTTGTGTGATTGGCCCAAGCGGTGAGCCGGCCGGCTCACCACTTAGCATGTTTGATTGACAGCTAGGCTGAGTGAATGGGGGTGTGCTGCATAAAAGCAAGGCTTTGGGGACTGGAACTTCAGAAGTCGCCACAGGACCTAAGAATCCGAGGAGTGAGAAGCTGAGCCGACCTGCAACGACGACACCACCGGTGGAGCCCTGCTGAACCGTCTCACCACTTTTCCCGACAGAGGAGATCTCCAGTCCGAAGAGTCTTCTTCCTTTGACTGGTGGGGATAACCAGTTTCGCCTTCTTTTCACCTTCCTGGAGCATCTCGTGGCCGCCTTGCTTGTGCCAAGCACCCCGGCAACCGGAACACCACGGTTTACCACTACCGCGAAGAGAAGGGTAGTGCCTTTTAACCGGAGAACTCCGCGGCTGGTTTCTTCCCTGGCAGTGCAACGACCTTCATCTTTCCTCCACGGCGAGACCTCTTCTTCCTCTGGACGAAACACCGACTTGCACCTGCTGCCAGGAACAACTGCCCACGCTGGAGCTTCCTTCACACTTAAGGTACTGTGTCCCGCCTGGCTTCACTTGCGACAGATCGTTCGGGGTGACAGTAAAGCCTCGACTTTCTAACCTGGGCTGGCCTGGGACAACATAGCTAACTTTTCCTGACTTTAATTTCATCCTTTTTGTGCGAACTATCTACAAGACTCTTTGGGCATAACCCCACTGTGTGAACCTGGACCCCTTCTGCTTGCTCTCTCCAAGAGTGGGCCTTGCAATTGACTTCCTTGCTCTCCAGTAGAACTCTGCCTACCCTGCCTTACTGTGGTTCTTTGCAAAAGTATTGAAACTTGTGTGCTTCTTTAACTCTGCCTTTTTCCCTCCCTTTCTTTACAAGTTATTAGAGTGTCATCTTATGTTAAGCGCTCACCTCTGTCTGAAAATAAGTGGTTTCTCACTAAGACTTGTCTAATAAGTGAATAGGGTTGTATATATATGATAGTGACTGTGTGCTGAATTTACTTACCTCTTTTTTGCTAGTGTGAATTACAAGTTTGTTTTTAAATAAATAATTATATACTTTTACACCAAAGCTCTGGTCAGTTTTTGTTTGTACTACTGTGTCTCTGTACCTATTGTGTATACTCTGCATACTGCCTAACTCTTCTTGAGGGAAGTCTGACTGCTCAGCCACAGCTACCAAGTGAATCTGTGTGGTACAGACTGCTACCAAGAGTGTTTACTGCCAAACACCTGTAGTCTTGAATCTTTTGCAGTGGTCCCCAAGGGAACTGCACAGGTTTCTGCCTAACATCCTGCACAAGTTTGCCAAACATCATTGTATGGATTCATTGTTAGGACAGGATGCTCTTTCAGTCCGCCAGAGTTTCCTGGTGTGGTTGTACCTGCTCTACTCCCTCCTCCAGGTTCTCTACTGCTATGGGAGTCTCTCTCATTTAGGAATCTGTGTGATGAAGGACTAATCTCCATCAGAAAGAACATTAACATGATGTTAAGTAACCCTGCAATGACAGGCCTCTGTTAATTGCCTTTAACTTGTTTATGAAACATCTCTCCTATTATCCTGTCAAACTGTTAAATGTACAGTATGTGGCTGCTTAGCTTGAAGAAAGTGCAAGGCTGTACAGTAGTTCTCTAAAACACAGTTTGCTTGAATTACACATTCACTATTTTTTCTAAATCCATTTCCCTTTAAAGATGTTTTAGGTGAAGCCTCATCTGTGGAGTTTTTTTTCTGCTCACCATGAAATCTGGAATCTTGCGTTCATGTTTCTTTGACCTATGTTCTGAAGAAGAAATGGCACAGAGAACTGCAGAAGAGTTCAGTTGCCTGCAGTCATTACTGGTTTCTAAGCAATAAGAAAATAAGACTGCAAAGGGAGGCAAGAAGCATTGAGTGCCAGAGTGTATTCATACATTTGAAACGCAGGTGCACAAAAATAGATAGTTAATTTGGCAGGGAAAAGCGGAATAATTATGGCACTCTATGTGGGATTTTCTTTTTTTAATCTTTAACTTTGTAATTCACATACCAATTTTGGAGAGCACTGGGAAGCTGTGGCTCGATACAGGTTTACTTCCTAGAATATTTGCAGTTGACTTCAAACACAGCTCATTTCATAAACCTGCTGAGACTTAGAGAAGAGGTCATAACCCTTCCTATGTTCAGTCCCTTTGAAGGCATTCATAGCAGACACTGGCGCCTTTCTGAAGGTAAGTAAAAAAGGCATTGCACGCTTGGAAGTTCTTGACATATGAGAGATTGTGTTTATTCCCTGTACTACCCAACTGTTTGCTTTTGACATTTTCAGCTAGTTATCTGTGTATGCAGTTCCAAATGTTTTATTTGGTAAATGTTTTTTTATTTTTTTTAAATCGTGATTTTTGTAGCAAAACATACAAAAAAAGAAAAGATTGCACACCATGAATCAGAGTTATCATGACTGTTGTACAACAATCTATTGTGCCTCCACCGCCTGATATAAGAGGCGATGTCCTACTCTCTCCCAGCCTGATGTACCTAGTCATCTTCTTCCCACCATCCCCAGATTTTATCCGCCTTCTCCAGGCAACCCTGTGCAGAGTACATACGTTGTTACATGGACACACAAATGTCTACATCGGACACCCATTGTCTGTATTGAGGGTGTTCCGGGGCTCCCCATTTGCTGGGCAATGTTCCATTTTACCAGTCAGATCGCTGTGGACCAAAACAATTTTCATATTAGCTACAAGAGTTCTCACCCCATATCCCCAAAAGTAAGAGTTTAGGGTCCAGTGGTATCTCTCTGCCAAGTGTCTGAGATAACTTATCACAACACGCCGTTCTGGAGTTGCAAAAGCGAATATGGCTTAGTATAAGGCGGAGGTAACCTTGGTGGTTATGTGCTTCAGGAGAACATTCCTTTGAAGTGCGGAGTATTGCGGCAGGTCTGGGAGGATGATGAGCTGTGTACGCAATGCATGCGGTAATTGCAAGTAATGGTACCATTCCACATCCAATTAGCCAAACATCTGCTGCAGCTCAGCAAATGAAGTAACCTCCCCCGACCCACCACATTGCTGATAGTCCTGATGCTCGCATCTTTCCACCCCGCCAATAACGATAGTTTATTCATCTCCGGCAGCAGGGTATTTTCCCAGAGCGGCTGAGCCAGGGTCACTCTATTGTCCCACCCAATATGCTTGTGGGCCTCCCTTCACACCTGCACTGTGTGCCACATAATTGACTGAGAGGAAGTCCTACAAGTCCCTCTGTATATGTAAATGAGCAGAGCCACACACTCCAGTCCCATCCTCTTAGCTTGAATATGGTACAGGTTAGGGTCCCTATGGAGGATATCATTGACAACCGCCAGTTCACTCACCCAGTGGTAGCATGGAACATGTGGTAGCCCGATTCCACCTTCCCAAGCCGACCGCTGTAGTGTGGACATGGCTATCTGTGGTTGAGTACCACCCCATAGAAGTTCCCGGAGGCAGAATCTGTTCTTCCGAATTCTGGTTTGGAGACCTGTATTTATTTTGCAAAACATATTGCTACCGTGGCAATGTAAGCATTTTAAAAAGAGCGGACCTTCCCAGTAGAGACAACGGAAGAGACTTCCACTGTTGGACATCTCTAACAAAGCGATCCGTGATAGGATATATATTGTGGATAAGGAACCGCGCATGAGCCACAATGATATGGATGCCCAAGTATCGCAAGACCTCCTTTTCCACCCGGTACGGGCACTCCGGGGGATTGCTAGATCAGTTCCCTAGACCAGGAAGAGAATGGATTTACTCCAATTTACTCATAGCCCACTAAATACTTCATATTCCAGTAGTCGTCCTGTCACAATAGAGCAGGAAAGGGCTAGGGTGCCCAAATACACCACTAAATCGTCTGTATTTAGTAAAACGTTATCCTCCCACTTCATTGGCCAGTGGAAACCTGCCCATGATAAATCCCGGAGCAATTGTGCAGCCAGAGGCTCGATAGCGATTGTTAATAACAGAAGTGACAATGGGCACCCTTGCCGCGTGTCCCGCCACAACGGGAAGGTTCTGGAGGTCCTGCCATTCACTCTAACCTCCTCAACCTGCCCCTCGTAAAGTAAGCAGCGAACCCAAGTCAGGAGACCGTCCACAGAGTGGAATGAGTATCTGCGTTTGTGCGGGTGCAGATCCCTCCAGACAATGCAGAGACCTATCGCCAACCAAAAGGCTGCTAGTTTTGTGGGGACATTGGGATTTCTAGTCAGCAGATGCGTGCGATCTAGGGTCATATCCATGACATTGCTAAAGTACCCACCAGTGCCTGCAAGTCTACTTAGTGTTTCGTGAGTGTGTCTTCAATGTCAGTGAGAAACTCTGCGGAGAGTGTTGGATGGGCGTACACTGCCAGGATGCCAATTTATTTATTTATTTATGATATTTGTTATACACCCAGAACCGGTGGTATCACAGCGTAGGTTACAGAATGCTTACTTATCTGGGTACAATACAGAGTAACAAAAATGGTTCTGTTTCTGGTTACGGGTCATAATCATTATACCGATTACAGTTATACATGGGCATTGTTATCGTTCTGAGCAGAGCCCGGTTGCAAGAGTGAATCACATGATACAGGGCGAGGTGGCTGCTATGGTTCATTCATGTGAGTTGAAAAGCCAGGTTTTTAACATTTTCTTAAATGTCCGGTGAGAGGGTTTGCCTCTGATGTTGGGAGGAAGGGTATTCCATAATTTCGGAGGTAAAAACCGTAAAGCTGTTTCCCCTTGCCCTGGATCTTTCATAACGGGGAACGCAGAGAAGTGAATTATTGCTGGATCTGAGGACTCGGGTGCTTTTTTTCTGGGTGATGCATTTTTCAGGTAAGTGGGAGCTATTTTGTTAAGGCACATGTGTGTGATACAGAGTGTTTTAAAGGAGATTGTGGCTTTGATAGCGAGCCAATGGGCATCTTAGAGATATGGATTTTTTTATTCCTAGTGCTGCTCGCAATGCTTTATTTTGTAGGAGTTGCAGTTTGACGGTGTTAGCTTTGGAGGTGCCTAGCATTAATATGTTGCATTAGTCTAGACTCAGTGCGATGAGTTTAGGGGTGTAGGAGGTGGCTGAGGAGAGAGCATTGACATGTTTGGTCAGTGTGAGGTTGGTGTCGAGGTAAATTAGTGTTTTGGCTTGGTGGAGAATTGGGATAAATGTGCCATCGATACTTATGGAATTATAGTCTTTGTGGAGGGCTTTGATTTTTGCTGGTGACCCCACAATGAGGATCTCTGTCTTTTCGTCATTTAGACAAAGACTGTTGTTAGCCATCCAGATTTGAATAATGGCATAGATTTTGTTTACTGTGACGGTGTCTTGCTCATGGTTACCCGTAATCAGGATAAGAATCTGCGTGTCATCAGCAAAATGTGAGTAAATCACACCATGGCATTTAGTGCTGCAAAGAGTAGCTTGGTGTAAGCATGATAGAGGGTTGGAGATATGCAAGAACCTTGTGGTACTCCTATCGGGACTAGGATGGGGTCGGCTGCTTCCTTTCCGATGCAGACTCTAGAGGTGCAATCAGATAGAAAAGATTTGGACCTTAGTGTGGCATCTTGGGAGAAGTTGAAGTTGGTAAGCAAGGTGTTACATAGTTTGTCGTGGTCCACCAAGACGAATGCGGCAGATAGGTCTAATAGTAGTAGAATGCAAAGGTTCTGGTGTCCCTTATAATATCCATTTGGATTCTTAGGTCTAGAAGTGCCGTTTCGGTGCTATGGTTAGGCCGAAAGCCTGATTTTCTGGCCTCTAGGAGGTGATTCTCTTCCAGATCGTTTTGAATTTGGGGGTAGGCTATTTTATCACTTATTTTGATAAAATGGTTGCATCACACAATTTGCCGACAAACGGGACAAATCTACCCATAAGGTCTTGGTACACTGACATCATTTTAATTTATTTTTATTTTTATTTTATTTGGATTTATAAAGCGCCCAGCGGCCTGGAGGCATTGTGGCTCTGATACAGGTTATTCACTTAATACAAGTTAAGACAGATTACAGAAGCAGTAATACAAGTTGTGACAGATATTTCATAAGCAATGGTACAGGTTAAAATGTCAGTGCTGTGGGTATTCCAAGGTTACAGAGGAACAGTATTAGAGGTAGTACATTTTGACAAATGGTCTAGTTAAATTGCTTTGTTTAAGAAGCCGGCACTTATGAATTAAGACCAGTACACTGCTGGCCCCGTAGAGAAGCCAGAATGCAAAGAGGTCCTGTAGCTTAACCTATGAAAAAAAGTGTGCATGCTGACCCTGCCATGTCTGTTTCATTGAGCAGGGCTATGTCTGGGAGCATCTGTGTAAAAATTGCAGGACCAGATGCCTCTCAATGCCAGAGCCAAGGCCTTTAACGTTCCACGTGAGGAACTTGAGAGATCTTGTTACTGCACTGGCCATATGGAATTTGGTAAGTGTCCGGCGATATGCACAGTGTGACCAATTATTGCATGCAAAACAACACCTGCCATAGTGGGGAGGCGTTCATACACAGTGTTCCAAAAAAAACAACCAAGAACTCCCCAAACTCCCCCACTCCATAGAGCCCACCCCAACCCGAAGTACCTGTCTCCCGAACATATCTGAACACTAACCCTCAAACTCCCAAAATGGGGGTGGGGACAAGAAAAAAGATGGGGGTGTTCTCCCTGTAGCCTAGGTCTGGCCAGCTCCGCGGCCATGAGGGAGCAGCCCCAAAATAAAAGTGAGAGCTCTGTTTATTGTGAGACAGACCTTAAGCCTGCACCCCCTCCCATACCCTCATCCTTTGTCTTGTGAAAGTGGGGGGGTCTCTCTCTGCCATGCCTGGGTCTGGGCTGTGGTTGCTCGCCGGCCTGAAGGGCAATCGGGGTCCTGTGGCCAGGGGGGGGGCGGGTGTTTGCCTCTCGTCCGGCTGAACGTTTTCAGTTCTCCAGATGTGGTTCGACCCAAGTTTCTCGGGGATCTGTAAAACAGTGGGTGGGTCTATTGTGATATTTATTGAGTTGGGCTGGAAATAACAGTCCATAGTTAACTCCAAGCGTTTGCAGCTGCTTTTTCAGTGGATCAAAAGATTGTATGGTGCTTTTCACCTCTCTTGTGTAGTTGGGAAAGAAGGCAGTTTTAGATCTGTTGTAGGTAATTGGCCCTGCTGCGCGAGCCATCTGCAGCAGTGCGTTACAATCCCTATAATTAAGCAGCTTTGCAATTATCGTGTAAGGTGCAGCCCCAGGTGTAGGCCGTCCTGAGGACATCCAATGGGCCCTCTCTATGGAGAAAATGTTTGAGAATTTCTTGGGCGCCACTTAATCAACCCACCATTTTTCAAGAAAGAGCTCCATGCTAGGACCTTCCGATTTCTTCAGGAGAACCTTTTGCGTTGAGAGTGTCCACCTTCATCCACATGGCATTCCATTACTTTGAGCCGTTGCACCACTGTTCACATTTGGCGCCCCAGTGCATCTTCAGTGTTTGATATGCAGTGTTCGGCCTCCTCATGCGCGTGAATAGTTTGTGCAGGTTGTGCCGCAAAAGGGATACCTCCGAGCTAAGACCATCCACTTTTTCCTCCATAGATGACTGGCAGACCGCGATGGTGGCCATCACGTCCTTCAAGGAGATCGCCATCCGAACCCCTATGGCCCCCTCCTGCACGGTCTGAGTTATGGGGGTATTAGTGGTACTCACTGCATATTGTTCCATTTTGCATGGAGTGCAAAGTTTTCTCGCTTTATCTTTTACCATGATGCAGTCCATCCGTAGCAGAGAGAGGGGGTCACCCAGATTGTCACAGGGTCTCTACAGTCCTGGAATCAAGGGCCCAGCGTGTATATGGGGCCACTGGGAGTAGCCCCACGTGCAAGGTGTGCACTGTAGGCCTCTGCACCCCACCACTATGGCACTGGTAAAACTACAGTCACACAGGGGGGTGCCGGCGGGCTCCGTCTGCCTGCGAGGAGCAGATCAATGATAAGGTAACACTTGTTCGGTGCACAGTACAGTCGAGGAGCCAGACCACTTCAGGACACCTCTCTGCCTGCACTCATACCTCCTACCAACACCTCTCACCTCGCGTGCAGCATGACCCATTGGGGTCAGGATCTTGGCACCACCATCCTCTGGTGCCAAGAGTTGTAGAGCCTTGGTTGTCTTTATGAGTGTCCTCTTCCTACTAGTAAAAGGGTAGTTTCCCTCCTCCACTAGACGACTGACCCACCTGTAAGGCCCTTTGATGGGGCTGGGTTCCTTCCAAGCCTCTGTGAAACTGGATCGTTGTGCAGTTATATGTGGCAGGGCCCCTTCTCAGGCAGCGGGTACGTGAGAGGTGTTCCCCGTGGTGTCCTCCAGCCGACAAGTATGGGAGAGTTCGTCCTCTTCTGTTGTCACGGCGCTCCAGGCAGCCTCCCCCTTATCAGAAAGGAGTCACCCTCACCGTAATCTCTCTGGGTCGGGGCAGGGAGAATCACCCACCTGATTCACAGGGCACCTCCCTCTCCTCCCAGCGTTTTGTTTGGCTGTGGTTTCTGCGGGACAGGTTGAGCCATAGGAGGGCTCCCCAGAGTGCATGCCCGTCGCTGACAAATTACAAAAATGGCGCCGGGTGCTCAGGCAGCGTAGATCTTTCCGACACCAGGACAATGGGACATTCAGCAGGCATCCCTCAAACCGGGGGGTGGGGGGTACAACAAGTGCTGCGCCTGCTGAATTATTTCGGGAGAATGTTGTGGGCCACAGAGGAGCCGAAGTAGCACACGTCTACATGCTTTGCTGGCTGGCTAAGCCCCCTTATTTGATAAATGGTGTAATGTTATGATTGTGTTCTACTTGTTTAAGTGTGCAAGGCAAATGGAGGTGGAATGGTGACAAGGGGGAGATTTTCCAAAGTGACACACTGGGATTTGATCCAAAGTGAAGGAGTGATGTGCTACTCATGGCATTTTACCTTTAAGATTTGCAGTACAAGAACCTAGTCTATCGAACATGCTCAAAAGAAGCCAAACATTTAGCCTTTAGATAAACATTAAAAAATATTTTCTGATGATTGCATCTGACTTACTCCCACTATCAGGAAGTGCCTCAAATCTATTCCTTTTGCAGTGCTTTTCTACACAAATTAAGGCGCAAAGAAAATTGATCGATGCTGTTGTGGAGGGCTATTCATGCCAGACTAATGAAAAATTAATGATATGTCCTGTGACTAATTTGTGCTTACAGTATTGTTATATTGAGCTCTGCGCAGTGCTTGATATTGGCTTCTATACACTGCCATAGCGCTTGGCTTGGGGTGTATTGACTAAAATCAAGGTCCGAACAAGGGGGACTTGTAGAATTAAAAATAGGTTTTTATGGCCTTGAAGAAGGTAACAGGCACGTTTAGTCCATTTTTGCTGGATTATATGAAGGAATTTCAATAGACAAGATGGCAGGCCTGGAAAATAAGGTACTCTAATTCCAACTTTCTTGAGTTTAGGAACACGGATATTGATTTCAGAGTTGCTTGTGTTTTATGATGAAGTAGCTAGAAGTCTTTCACTGTATATGTTCAATTTCTTTCTGGTATGTAAGATGGGGTGGAGTTGATCTATATTAAAAACCTGACTTTGAGCTCTGCCCTTCTTTATGCTGAATAGATCCAATATTATTATTATTATATTCCTATAATGCACTACATGCCCATGGGCCTCAGAGACAACATTTAGTAAGTTACCGAGTATCTGGTCTAATTTATTTTGCCTGCCACGGGATGACAGTTGGACATAACAGAATCGGTCAGATTAGCCTTCATTTAGTTTACATTCATGGATACAGCCTTAACAACTGCATCAATCCTTTGAAAAATGACTAATTTCAAATTTAAACAGTTGCTCTTTCTTGGTCTCATGTTAGAGATGTTCAGCGTGAACCCCACACCACCAATGTTGATGAGTCCCAGGAAACGCACAATTCACAATGGACTCTTTGTCCTTGAATGCACGTGATGCAGAACTTCAATTAGCAGTTAACGTGTTATTAAATATACTCTAATATTGTGACTAATCTTAATATAAGGGTTTAGAGAAATGCTATCGCTGCCTTTAGAGGATGCCTGTTACAGATACACATGTCCACTGGATATTGTAAATAAGGTTTGACCTATTATAGCATCATGTGAAAAACCCATGTGCTCTTTATCTGAAGGATAATCAGGACAGAGGATATATTTATGACATTTGATTTCTTTATTGCGATACTGGTTGCACTAAGAAAACCTTAAACAAAAATTCACCAATGCATCACGTAACCTACAGAAATTCGTAAAACACAGTAAACATGCTAAAATACCCTATAAATGTACAAGACATCATATATACAACATATATAACAAAAGTCACAAATAAAAGCAGCATATTTAATCACAGAAAAGGACAAAAGTATACTCAAAATTTGGTACGATCGTACATAAAATAACACAATCCAAGACCCATGCCATCAATCCTCATAGTTGCTATCTCATTTCACCAATACATTTCACGGCAGAAGAGTTTTACCGCAGCAATAGTTAAAGCCTATTATAAAATTCTATTGTATTTAAGAAAATAACTTTATGTATGTATTTAACTAACAGTGTAGATCTATAAACCTGTAATGAACTAAAACCTATTAAATTGTGTTCTCAGGTTTGCAGCACACCCTCTTCCTCTTCTTTACACATATTACATGCCCTAATGTGGTGAATCTCCCCCTTTGATAATAGAATCAGTCTATATCAAAGGAATTGGTTCCGCCTGTAGGCATTCGGGAATTTCTTTAGGTATGTCAGCAAGTTTCCCAGAGGTTTATCCAAAATAGATAGACTTTTATACAGTTCATAAGTAAGACCTAGCTTTTTCCATAGTTGTCACCCAGTCCTTTTCATGCACATTTTTTTCACTTGACCTAGATTACCAATCAGATCCCCTGCAGTCTAGCTGCTATCCAAGAAAATAACATTGGCACAGTGTTTACAATTATTCAACTGGGCATATACCATTTGCATCATAACATTGAGCAAGTCCACGAATAGCGACTTAACAGGGGGATCCAATATAATTCAATATAATACCAGAAATGTCTATTTAAGATGACAGATCATGCAAACAAGACCCAACTCAAAATGAAGGACAACAATGGGCAGGCAGTCCGTCAGTCCCAGAACCCTTTTCCATATTCTTGCTTTCACTCTCTCCCAGTCTATAGTTCTAGTAGTTAAATTAATCTACATACTGTACAGTAAAGCGGGGATCCATGTTGAATCCCAGGTAGGTAAGGCTTTCCATTGGGACTAAAGTGGTTATCTATTTCCCCTGGCACTTTTTCAAAAATGTATTACGTTGGTCTTCTTTTCTTTTCATTTATTGACAATAGGGCAATAATTTAAAGGGGTGGCCCTATCCCCCTTCTTAATAATAGGAATAACTATTGATTGCTTCCAGGAAAGTGGGGTAGATTTCGATGCTATTACTGAGGAGAATAGCAAGCAAAAGTATTTTAGCTCATAATGAAGCGTCCATTTTTAACAAAGCATTAATCATGGTGGTGTCAATTGATTTTAATGAAAAGTGATTTAAAAATAATAATAAAAATAGCATACGGCCCACAGTGGCGGCTGTGTAGTTATGAATAAATTGCTAAACTCATAGGAAGAGCACTTTTTCGACGGCTTATAACTTCACTCCCCCTGGAGGAATCCTCACCAAACTTTGAAAAAAAAGTATATGGCCGAGTTAGGGGAGGTTTTGTGTGCGGGGGGCAAAGTTATAGGGGGGGTCCCAAAAATATTTTTTTCTTCCATATGCTGAATGGGGAAAAACTTTGTGCACGGCTACAGGCCGAACCGCTGGACGGATTTTTACAAAGTTTGCAGCAGGAGCGGGGGCTTGTGTGTTTGGTGGAAATCCGACCAGTAGTTTTGTTGCAAAGAACTGAAATCCTCGTCCAAAAATATAGGTGATATCTGGGTCCACTCCCATTTCCTTGTTCGCTCTGCGGACAGAGGTGCCATTGGCTCGCGATACGGCGTGCTGTCAGAGAACTTTGGACGTTGCCAATGGTTGGCTGGAGGGAAGCATGGTGTACATCAACATTTTTTGGGAAAGCCGCCATGGTGTATCGGTGGACAATGCGGCATTGTAAGGGTCTGGAAAATGTATTGTACGGAATGCGTTGGCAGCAATAAGTGGGGGAACAGGTGGGGGAGTGAGAAGTGGTTATTGTGACATATGTAGTCGAGTACTCTGTGTGGTTATTTGAGGCAGTTGTCGTAACGGCCCCATAGGTTCTGCCGCGACCTGTTTGCGGTGACCTCTTTTCGCAGCGGATGGAATACGGAAGTTGGAGACTTGGTGGCATGCATGGGTAAATGAAGGTGCGGTGGGTGGAAGGATTGGACTGTTGGGTGCATGGGCGAAGGTTGTAGGGTGTAGGGCATACACAAAAGAGTGTAGGGCCGCAACATACCCACCGCAGGAACGCATGTTTGACTCTGCATTCGGTACAGGATGGAGCTTGTATAGTGTGGTATGTGCAGATTGGTTGCAGTAGGGCTAGTGTTGCGACCTGAATGTGGGTAGGTTGGCAGTGACACAGTACTTTGTGAATGCCCATAGTAAGTGAATGAAAGTGCACAGGGGTGCAGGAGAGAGTGTTTTCTTTGCACATTATGTTCACTGTTGCAATTTGTAGCTGCATAGCTGTGCGCAGGTTGGGTAGGAGTGCTGGTGGCAGTGGTGTGTATGTGGATGGTCGTAGTGGGTTACATGGTGACATTACATTGCTGTGGGTGTGTTCACAGCCTATGCTGTGTGCTGATTTCTTCAAGTAGGCCCAATGTTGTGGTTCGTGACACAATACTCTTTGAATGGCTGTGGGTAGCGGTGGTGGAGGCTGTGGTGTGTTCGTGGATTCTGTTAATTGCAACCTGTTTTCATGCATGGGTGTTTTGTTTGTGCTTAATGTTAGCTGCCCACATGGGCGTTAAATTAACTGATACAATTTCGTGTTGCATAGTGCCATGTCGCTGTACAGGTTGGGTAGAAGTGCTGGTGGCAGTGGTGTGTCGTTGGCCATGCACTCAAGAGCCTAGGCCTTGAGGACACCCATGGCAGTAATGCATTTTTGAATGTGCATCACATAGAGGGTGGTGACATGTAAGGAATGGTTGTGGAGCACATTTCAGCTGTTACAGGCCAGTGTTGAAAACAGATTGTGGGTAGGTTGGAAGGGGCACAATACTTTGTGAATGGAAGTGAGTACGCACATAGTATGTGCTTGAAAGTGCACAGGAATGCAGGAGATATTCTTTTGTTTGTACATTATGATAACTGTTGCAATTTGTTGCTGCATAGCTCCATGGCGGTGCGCTGTGTTTGGAGATGCTGCAGTGAAAAGTCACGCAGTGTGGGCTCTGGGTGCAGTGTTTGCCTACTGTCAGTATGGTAGAGGGTGTGGGTGAAGGGCAGCTTATATGTGCTTGGATAGTGTGCTGTGTGCAAAATGCCTGCAGTATGGGCACTATTGTAAACATTTTGTGGTTATGTTGGCAGTGACACAATACCTTCTGAATGGAATTCGGTAAGACAATCGTATAATCGTATGTGAATGAAAGGGCGTAGGGGTGCTGGATACAGTGTAATGTTTATACATTATGGTAACTGTTGCATGTAACGCTGTGCATGTCCATTGCGGTGTGGAGGTTGGTTAAGAGTGCTGATGCCAGTGGTGCGTATGTGCATAGTGGTAGTTGGTAACATGCTGACATGCATGATTGCATTACGGTGCAGGGAATGTGTGCAAGGAGCACAACCACTGGAGCATTGCAGGTTTGATAGTGCATGAGATGTTTGGAGAATGGGTGTGGAGCACATTGTTGATGTGCTATAGCACTACAAGTGAGTTGCGAAGCATGTTTTGTGCATTCCATGGTTGTGGTGATAGTTGCAACATGCTACAGTATTTGGCGTGCAGCAGAAGATGGTGCAGTGAGAAGTTGCGCAGTGTGGCCACAGGGTGCAGTGTGTACGTAATGTGAGTATGGAAGTGGGTATGGTTGAAGTGCAGCTTATAATTGGTTGGGTTACTGTGCTGTGTGCGGACTTATTGCAGTAGGCCCAATATTGTGCAGCTGTTTTGCATAGGTTGCCAGTGAGACAATACTTTGTGAATGGCAGTGCGTAGGGTTGATGTGGCTATGGTATGTTTGTGGATTCTGCTAAGTGTGACATGTTTTCGTGAATGGATGTTTTATGGTGTGCGGGAGTGGGTAGCAGTGCTGCTACGTATGTTAAGTTTGTGCATAATGTTAGATGCCCACATGGTCGCTTGCTTGAATGCATAGTGTTGTGGTGGGTGTGGAAAGGGCTGCAATGTTGTGTGCATGGCCAAAGGTGTGCTGGGTGCGTCTTTGAATCTTTGTGGATGCTGCAATCGTGCATTATTTAGCAGAAGTTTCTGGTGGAGGGGCTTTGTAATGAAACGGAACGTGTACTGAGAGTGTTCAACGGTAAATATGGAGTGCTGTATAGAAATGACAGTGTGCAATGCAGAGGTTTTGTATGTAATTGCTGCATTCTTTTTTGAAAATGTGACAGCACCCAATGGGGGAGTGCTGCAAAAAGTGACCGTACATAGGGAAGAAGTCTTGTCTCAGCTTTACTGGGCCGTGGCCCTCACTGTAGATAGAAAAGCGCGTGTGCACATCCTGCCATTATGAGCAGGGTGAAAGGGAAATGGAATTGTGGGAAATAGGCAGGTAGGAGTTTAGGGTGTGGTTCACAGGAAGGGGCGGTACCATTTCCTCCCAATACTGTGTTGTGAGGGTAGTCGAGATGGAGAGACGCACAGTGCTTATCGTCAGTGATAGCTTTGTGCGCCATCTACACAGGTGTTGTGTGCAAAGAGGCGTTGCTGGTAATTTCGGGTTGGAAGGAGTGGACGCTCTCTGGACCTGTCAGTGTGACTGCAATTTCGGCGGGATGGGTCGCCTTTGCAACTATGTGGCGTCCGTCACGAACGTTGACTTTGTCGTGCTGCACTATGGAAGTTACATTTGGGTTACATGTCGTGTGGACGATTAATCCGTCCACTGAATAGATTGCTGACCGCAGCGATTCTTATTTTTCCTACTGCGAAGGTTTTTTACTCATGCATAACACCAAGAGGAGTTTGGGTCCATGATGGCATGAGTTTTCTTTTTTTAAAAACATTTTATTTATTATTGGACACAGGAACAGCCCATACATATGCATACTTCACATTATTACGTTGGTTTACATCATACACAATTATTTCCCTTATCCACATCTTCATTTTCAGCTTTGCCTGATAGATATTGTTTGTACCATGCCCATATATTTCTAGGTTTGGATTGGGGCAGCACCGTGTCAATGTATAGTTCTTCTGTATCTTTTGTCCATGTCATATCTCTTTCCCAGTCCTCTCTAGTTGGCGGGATTACACTTTTCCACCTCATCAATATAGCTCTCTTGGCTATCAGACGGCCTAAATTTAACAGTTTCCTCCATATCGGGTCCATTTTCCCCACCACCCCCAGCAAACAATTCTGCATCGACCACTCGACCGGCTGTTCCGCCATCTCATCCAGTGCTGCACAAACCCCATCCCAGTAGTCCTTCAATTTTACGCATGACCAAAGCATATGGTATAAATTTGCATTTTCTGCATTACATCTCGGGCAAGTCCCCTGGGCGTCCGGATAAATCCGTTTGAAGTTTTGCAGGAGTGTAGTGCGTCCTATTTATTATTTTATAGTGGATAATTTTGTACCTAGAATTACATGAGATCTGTTTGGTAAGCTTGCAGATTTGGGACCATTCCGCCTCCTCAATTTGTTATCCCAGATCATGTTCCTATTTTTGCCTGGCTATGTGTTTATCTGCTGGGCGTGTCTGTATTATAATTTTGTAGAGTGCTGAGGCTGTGATTTTCTGTGTTGCCCCAGCGAACATGTATCCAAGCCCCATATGTACCTCTGGTTTATCGGGGAATGTGGGGTATACCTTACGTACTGCGTTACTCACACCCACACATATTGTTTATGTTTACTTGTGTTACCCAGTAGATCTTTTAAATCCTCCCACTGGACGAAGTGCTGATCTATGAAAAGCTGTCCCCATTGAGTTATGCCCCGGGTGCCCCAATGCCTGGCCACCTCCCCTTCCAAGCTGAAAGGCATTAGGGGATCTCCCCAAATTGCCATACTCGGATGGTATAACTTGTTTGTAGTGAATATATCTGTTATTTTGGTCCATGCCGTAATTGTTTCCTTGGTGGGGTCTAAGGTGTTATAGTGCTTGGGGGTTGGCCTCGACAACCTATGCAGGCAAAAACATTTGCCTCTCGTTCCTTCTGGGTAGGTGTTGAGGACCCCGGGTTAAGAAATTCTGTGGCCCATTGTGTCGCATAATGTGCCTGTGCCGCGAGGTAATATAATTCCAGATCCGGTGCCATCAACCAACCCCTTGAGTATGTGTCCGTTAATGTTTTCCAGCTCAGTCTCGGGTGTCCTCCCCAAACAAACTCGATACAGGCGCTACTTATCTTCGTAAACAGAGCTCGCCCCGGCCAAGCAGGTACAGTGCTGAACAGGTAAAATAATTTCGGTGATATCACCATTTTGATTAGCGCTATTGTTCCCACTAGTGATATGGGGAGAGCACTCCATCGTTTAATCTTAGTCCATAATGTGACCGCCAGAGCATCGTAGTTCCGGGCACGCAAGAGTTGGGGCGTCCTGGCTATATATGCACCTAAATACAGAATATTGTGTGGGTTCCAGATGAGGCCATGCATGTTTTGGGGTTGCTTTGTATTTTCTGTCAATGGGAGTACCTCTGACTTGTTGGGATTTAGCCGTAGGCCCCAATATTCTCTGAATCTTTCAACCTCAGCCAATACCCTGCCTAGTGTGCAATCTGGATTTTTGAGGTACAGTAGGATATCATCTGCATATAAAGTTATAATTTGTGGGATGCCCTCTAGCATTAGGCCATAGGGACTATATTGTGACCTAAGTATGTCTGCCAGGGGTTCTGTCACCAGGGCAAATAATAGAGGGGACACTGGGCAGCCCTGTCGGGTACCTCCCCGTAGGTTCAACTTGTTTGTTAAGTTTCCATTAATTCTAATCCTGGCGTGGGGATATGTGTATAGTATTCGTATCCATTTTATGAAGTTGGGGCAAAACCCATAGTTTTGTAGTACCTCAAACAAAAAGGGCTATGAGACGGTGTCGAATGCTTTGCGCATATCGAGTGACACCGCTACCGCTTGCATGTCAGGGGGGAGTGTTGTCAGAATTTTATGGCATTTCCTAATATTCATTGCTGTGGATCTGCCGTGGACGAACCCTGCCTGATCTTCATGTACCATATAAGGCATCAATGGTGTAAGTCTAGTTGCTATAATTTTTGCGAAAATCTTTGCGTCTGTGTTTATTAGTGATAATGGTCTGTACGACCCACAATCTTCAGGGGGCTTCCCAGTTTGAAGCAGGAGTGGGATCACTGCCTCTCTCGTAGTTTCAGGGAGTTCATCCTTATTTAAGGCTTCCTCCCATACTGCATATAGTCTAGGGGCAATCACCTGGCTGAATTCCTTATAGAATTCTGCCCCAAGTCCATCTGTACCTGGGGCTTTCCCATTGGGAAGTGCCTTGATCGCCTCTGTTACTTCGGCCTCTGTGATCAGGGTTTCCAACATTTCTCTAGTGTCGTCAGATAAAAGTGTCGTCGGGATCTGAGAGATAATTCTGAATCTCGTCTTGCATACCAGTGCTCTGTGGGGAGTATAGTTTGTTATAAAATGTATAGAACGTCTCTTCTAGCTCTTCCCGTTTGGTAGTTACCGTGCCGTCTAGCTTACATATGCAGGGTATGGTTGATGGGCCCTTCCCCCCCCCCCCTCACTGCCCTGACCAACAGTTTCCCTGGGCGTTCACCCACCCCGTAATGACGCGCTGCGGTGGGTTTGTCAAAATATCGGATCTCTTGTTCCGCAGCATCGGTGTATTCATCTAGCTTAGTTTTTATTTCTGATCTAAGCTGTGTTGTAGGTGTGTGTGCATACTAAGATTGTAATGCGTTTAGTTGTGTTTCTAATTTCGCCAGTCTACCCCTAATGTCTTTAAGGATTCCACTCTCCGTGGATATTGAGTTGCCTCTGATGCAGACTTTAAATGCTTGCCATAGAGTGGCTTGACTATTAACTGAATTTACATTTATTTCAAAAAAGTCCTGTATTTGCTGTAACATTGTGTTCTTATAGACGAGATAGTGCAACGCTGCTGGCTTAAATCTCCATTGGGGTCTAATCATCACCCTTCCTGGGATTCGTAGTGTTAATTGTATTGGCGAGTGATCTGAATATGTCCTAGGGTAAATATGTGCCTCCGTGACCCAAGACAGGACTTCATTGTCTACCAGCCATTGGTCAATTCTGGAATGCATATCGTGCATGGAGGAATAAAAAATATATTCTCGTTCAATTGGGTTCAATGTCCTCCATGCGTCTCTTAAATGTAGATCTGCCATATGTAGAAGAATTGTCTGTGCTGCCTTGGTTAATGTTCTGGTCTGTGTTGATGTGCGATCAATATGTACGTCTAGAATGATATTAAAATCGCTGCCACATATCAGGTGGGCAGAGGGAAATTTCACAATTTTTTGGAATATCTGGGAGTAAAATTCGGGATCATCAATATTTGGCCCGTACACATTAAGAAGGAGTATCTCTTTTTCACAAAGTGTACCATGAACTAACACATATCTCCCCACAGCGTCGCACTCTGTCATCCTGCATGCAAATCTGTAAGGATTTGTGTATCAGGATAGTCACACCTCGCGCTCGTTTGGAGTACTTAGTAACATATTGATGTTCCCCCCAATTCGGAAACAGTGGCCCACCCTGCTGGGGTCCTATGTGTGTTTCCTTTAAAAATATTATCTTGGGGTTCAGCCTATTAATACCTGCCATGATCTTCCTTTTCTTGATTCAAGACCCCAAGCCTCGAACATTCCAGCTCAGGATTTTAATATCCTCGACACCTGCGTTGGCCATTATCTATGATGAGTATGATATCATATGCGTGCCAGTATGCTACTAGTATGTTTATTATGGTCATTGTGCGTAGTATCTGTGTGCTTTTCATTTTAGTACAATTCTTGCCATAACTAAACCCCAACAGTTCAAACTTGCGGCCTCCCCTCTCCCTCACGGTTCCCCTAACTTTGACCGTGCTGCCATTGCCCCACCCACCCCACCCATCAATTGCCTGTGCACCTGCAATGGGGGAAACTGCGACGGTCACCAATGCCAATGCCAACATTAGTCTATTATATTGTATCCGGTTCTATTACGTTGCTCTAACTCATAATAACCTGTGTGGGGGAGCTCATATCAACACCACTTATAAAGAAAGTATCATTGCCCCCATAAAGAGTCACTCTGCCGAGGTTCTCTGTATTTGCACCTCTATAATAAGTAATGAACGTGTATAGTTTTTGCACCAGAATAAGTATTCACGGGTTCTCTTCTTCACTTGGCTGCCTCGCCGGGCTGGAATATGTGTTTCAATAAAGTTTGCTGCCTCCTCTGGGAACGTGAAGAAAAACACTTTATTCTGATGCTGTATTTTGAGTCTTGCGGGGTAGAACATAGCATATTGCACTTGTCGCTCTCGCAATAGTTTCTTGACCCCCGTGAAGAGCTTCCTTTCTTGTTGTACTGCGAGAGTGAAGTCTGGAAAGATGCGTATGGTGTTCGCTTCCCAACGCAACTTCTGTTTGTCTCTGGCCGCTTTCAGTATCCGGTCTCTATCTCTGTAATTCATCAGTCCTGCTAATATTGGTCTAGTGTATGCTCCGGGGCTTTGGCTTTGGGGCAAGTGACCTGTGCGCCCTTTCCACTATAAACATCGGTGACCAGCCCGGATCTCCTAGGAGGTTGCGAAGGAGGTCTTCCACTGCTTACTCCATTGGACCCTGATTGCTTCCTCGGGCACTCCTACAATGCAAATGTTGTTCCGCCTGGATCTCGCCCCCAAGTCCTCAGACTTGGCCTTCACTGTACCTAGGTCTATTGCCAGTGTAGACACACTTAGTATTCAAGGTTGCCAACTCATCCTCTGTGCTTGAAATTCTCGTCTCCGCTTCTGTGATGCGCGTAGTTATTGTTTCTAGTTGCGTTCGAATGCTTGCCACATTTGCTGTTATTCCATCTAATTTATCATTCAATGCGGAGAAACCCTTCTGCATGGATAGGAAGACTGCCTGGGGATCCATCATCGGTCCGGCCGGAGCCTGTTGTTCTTGCAGGTGAGTTTCCCCTTCCATCTCAGGTTCGTTGTCTTTCTGAATCATCATTGTGTACTTATCTATGGTTCTTCTACCCTTCTTAGGGCCAAAGTTTTTGGGCATCGTTTTCCCTTTGTATGAGTTGGTGTTGGGAATCTCTCTGGGGGACCCCTTTCGCCGATAGTTAGCACTCAGAGTGTGGAAGGGACCGAACACTAGCTTCAATTGAGGTATACTATGGCAGGATTCGCCGTCCACACATCAGCGTGGGCTGATATCGACTATGTGAAGATTCGTTGTCAGCTATTATTTCTTACAGCCGTGTGGTTAGGTCCTCGGGACCTCTCTGGAGGCCCACTTCTGCCGGTAGTTTGCACTCAGGGTGTATGAGTAGAGTCAAACACTAGTTCCGCCTGAAGTGTACTTCGGAGGAATTTGTCTTCCATATGCCAGCATGTGTTGATATTGACGATGTTAGGATTCGCTGTCGGTCATTATTTCCTGCTGCTGTCGCCTGTACCCCCTGTAATCCAGTTCCACCGCAGGTTCGACAAGGAGTTAGATGAGCCTTGACTGAGTGCCCTGTTCAACTGCCCCAATCAGAGCGTGTTCTTCTTTTGGATTAATTGTCCCCATTACTGCTTAATCTTTGCATTCCTGTTCAATTTACACTGCTGCGCACCCTGAATGGTGTAATGAGGTATGGGGCATATGTCTCGGCCAAATTTCTGCGTGTGGGGGACCACCCCCTCTTTCGCCCTGTGTTTGGGGGCCAGGAAACGACCACCAGCCTCTCGACGGATATTATGCCTGTGTCACCCCCTTGAACTGGGCTAGCAAGTTCTACAGCGGTCGCCTCATGTCGTCCCAGGGAGCATTAAATTACAGGATGATGGTGTCTCAGTGATCTTTGCTGCGCACCAATAGAGTGTTCGTGGGTGCTGGTATGGTGCCGGTGCTGGTGATCCGCCTCAGGTCCCTCCACCAAAGTGTGTCTGCTTTACATCACTAGAGCTGGGCAAACGCAGCCCCCGTCCCAACGCATGCAACGTGTCTCCCCAATGCTATGTGAGGATGTGGCTCCAGGCGGGCAGAGAAGGGCGGGCAGGGGGCCGCTGTAATCCACGGGCGATGCGCCCGCCTCCAGGGTCTGAAGAGGGTCTGGGGGGCAGACCCCCGGTCAACTAACTCTTATCTCCGTCCTCCCTCCCCGGCCGCCGGCGACCTCCGGCCCAGGACGTGACCGGAGAAGCACGGGGCCTCAGTTTGATATTGTTTGACCCAATCCTGACCTCCCCCACACTATCACGAAAAGGTAGTGCATTACGCAGTACTTTCAGGATTACACGTGCCACTTCCAGGGTGGCTATGTGGATGTATACGGATGGTGAAATTGTGTATACTT
Organism: Ambystoma mexicanum; assembly: GCF_040938575.1. Classification (NCBI taxonomy): domain Eukaryota; kingdom Metazoa; phylum Chordata; class Amphibia; order Caudata; family Ambystomatidae; genus Ambystoma; species Ambystoma mexicanum. Next base: position 413,646,542 of record NC_090927.1, read on the forward strand.
TCATTTAACTTTGTAGTGGACGTGCTTTGGAATGGCACGACATTTGCACTGTAAATGTGTAACGGTACATGTCAAGTGTTGTGCAAGAGTGACAGTGTTGGATGATGGCGGCTTCGATACCACTGGTGGATGTGTGTGTGCCTATTTCCGCGTAACCCAATGAAGTAGAGCTGCAGAGAACATATTGCAAAGAAGAACTGATCCAGCTTTACAGGGGTGTGGCCCTCGCGCCACTTTGGGAGGCACACATGCAAAAATCTGCCCTTTACACCACCTTGCCCAATTGCCATGGCAGTGTGGGGATTAGCCAATCAGGTAGTGTGGATGTGGTTAACAGGAAGGGGAGGTGTAACTGTTGTACATTATATTCTGCGTACTGAGGGTGGCTGACATGGCAAAATGCATTGTGTTGACTGTAGGTGATCCCTTTGTCATAGATCTGCACAACTATGCCCTGCAAAGAAACTTTGACTGCAGTTTTGCTTTGGAAGGAGTGGACGCATTGTGGAACGCTGTGTATGAGTGCAATTTCGCCGATATGCATGCACTTTGCAAAGACCTCGCCACTTTTCCAGTAGTAGATGTCATCGTTATCTATTACGGCGCGTGCATATGGGTTACCTGCCTTGCTTAGATTTGTTCCGTAGACTGAGGAGATTGCTGAATGTCGTGATGATGCTTTTTCCCACCGCCAAGGTGCTTTTCTCATCCATAATACCACGAAGAGTATGGCCTACTGCTCATGGATGTTGTTCCGAGCCTTACGCAGGAAGGTGTCTCATCAAAAGAAGCATGTAAACTTTTTTGTTTGCTCGTGGAATGTTCTTCTGCAACAATGACCTCATTAGTTGTGGAAATGCGGAGTGTTTCTAAGAAAATAGCATTTTGTTGTCACCCATTGGCAATGCAGTTTTATTTGCTCGTCTACAGGCTGCAGTGAAGAGGTGAAGAGTTTACTGTTCTAGTGTGAGCAGAAGAACCCACAAAAGCGAATAAAAACTGAAAAAAGGTGTTTCCGTAGAATCAGCTAAACAAAAAAAAAAACAACCGGCTCTTTGAAGAGTCGCCCCTTACCATGAACTACCCCTACCCTGGTTGTAACTTATTCCGCCACGCCCGCACGCCGCACGAAAGCTACATCTGGTGATTTTTCTAGTGGCGGCCAAGAAAATGGAACTGTGGGAATTGTCCAATCACACGCTTAGGGTGTGTGCCAATAGGAAGAGGGACTCCTGCTTCACTCGGGCCCGGCCCTCAATGTACTTGCACGTGCCACATTTGGCACCTCTCACCATGCTGGCCTATGCAAATGGGACTACAGCGATTGTCCTATCAGGTGGTGCTCAGGGTGTGCGTCACAGGAAAGAACACCAATACGAAGAAGGACTCCTTCTGCTGTACTGGGGTGCGGCCTGTGCGGTACTTGGAAAAAGGCACATGCCACATTCTGCGCTTCTCAGCATGCTGGCCAATGTAAATGGGACTATGAAAGAGCTCCAATAGGGAGAAGGAAGCGTCCTGTCTCACCAGGGCGTGACCCTCGCGCACATTGGGGAAAAGCACGTGACACATGTTGCGCTTCTCACGATGGTGGCCAATGCAAATGAGACTATGGATTTTGGCCAATCAGGTGCTCTGGGTGTGCGTCACAGGAAAGGGCGGCATTCAGTTTCCCCATTACTTTGTGTACTGCGGCTGGCAAACATGGCAAGACACACAGTTTTCGTCATGGGTGATGGCTTTGTGGAAGATGTTTAGGCGCACTGCTTGTAGAATGTCGACGCGTGGCCTCTTCGGCAACTGTACATTTTGTGATCGTGCACTTTGGAGCCTTCTTTTTGGGATACATGCCTTGTTCCCGTGTGTTTAGTCAACTGAAGATTATGATGAAAGCAATGCAGCACATTTTTCCTACTGCCAAGGTGCTCTTCTCATGTATACCCCGAGAATAGTGTGGAAGTATTCCAATGATTCCTGTCGCCAGCCAGAGGTCAGAAGGGGTCTCATCAACAGAAGCATGTGTGACTTGTTCTCTTGTGAGAATAAGAACATTGGTTCACGATACATACACCTTTTCAAAGCAAATGACATGTCTTTGTCGCACAGTGGCAATTAAATGTTGTTTCACAATCTACAAACTGCAGTGAAGACGCTATTATAAGAATGAGACCCGATGTTGAAAACACACATTTACGTATGAAGACCACAACAAAAGTGTTTCCACGGAAGCACCTTTGCAAAATAAAAGGTTCTTTTAAGAGCCACCACACCTAACGACGTCCGCTCCCCTGGTTGAAAGTTATTCCCCCACTCCTGCGTGCGCCCAGCAAAAAATGTTCGCAAATATCACGATAGTTGCAGGGTGGCACGTGTTACATACGCCCCTTTTGCAGATGACGGCCATAGAAATGGGCCTACAGAGGTTACGGGATTGGGCAATAAAGTTTGTTGGTGTGGTGTGTACGGACAGACTGTGGTGCACAGTGTATTTGACGACAGTATTGCAGAGGCAGCGGTTATGGCTGTGTGTTTCACGAGGCACAGTGTGCAGGTTTTAGGGGATTCCGACATTTATTGAGTGAAAGTGAATGGAAAACACTGTGCAGTGGCTACTCATTTTGCATGTGCATGTCTAGTGCTATGGAGTAGCTACAAGGAAGTGCCAGATTTTGGTTTCTCTGTGTAACACTTTAGTGACATGCAATAATGCTGATATTATTGCTGTTCATTGTGCAGGGAAAATGTCGCAGCATGTTACACAACCGTAAATGCCATTTGCGATGAAGGAGGCTCTTGCCCAGTTCATGCGTTTGTTTCAGATCTCTTACATACATTTCTATTGCATTATGCAGCCACCGATGTGGCAACGTAATTTTCTATTTGGTCTGTGAATGCAGACAGCGCAGTACATTGCAAAGAAGAGTATTTGTGGCTTTGTTCAACATGTGCCAATGGCATCCCTCGCCCATGCGACTATGACGTTTCACAACACAAATACTTTTCCCCAGCTATAAAGTTTTTCTTACTATGCCAGCCATCTGGATTTTTGCACACTCCATCTAAATTGGCTTGGTACCCTTCTCTGAAAGTAGTGACTTTTTTTGTACTTAGTGTTGCACTGTGATTCTCTTGAAAAAGCTCTGGAACACCTAAAAAAAACTTCTTTGTACAGCGACCCCCTTTGTAACCGATTGAACTACAGTGTTTACCACACTGCCACGTCTCCCACCCTTCATGCGTGCATTGGCAATTCTGTTGTTGATCTGTGAAAGGTGCTTTCTTTATCTACCTTTTTCTCTTTCACAGTTCATTTTCATTTATTATGGTGTTCTCACACACGCCACAGAAGGAACAGCAGGAAAGGTCCTGTACAGAAGGGGCAGCACCTGCCTGGATGCTGTAGGGTACGTGCTGGGAGATGGAATTATTGGGTGGCCCTCACCAACATAGGCACCAGTCATTGTAATGCTCCCGTTAGGACCGTTCCCACGCCCTTCCAAGTACTTTCCCTCTGTACAGTAGCACATTGCAGTACATGCACCATACAATGCCCTTTGCTGGGTAAGGGTCTGTAGCACGGCATATGGTTTGCAAAGGTTGTTTTACAGTTCCACTGCCCTACAGGAGTGGCCCTCTTGTTGCCCCCAGCAGATGTGCTAAATGCTGTACATGAAAGTGCCCTAGCTAATTGCTGGAAGGGTGGTAGCCTTCCCACTGGTCCCTTGTGCTTTATTTTCAGTTGTCATCACATGCAGTAGAAACACTTTATGCTACGCCATTAGTGTTAGGGGTAGCATTCACGGATATACATACATTGTGGAATACAAGAGTGTGTACAAGGACGGAAAACACAGCTTCTTTACGTGCAGCAGGAAGCCATTTGTTCTGTGCGGCACATGCAGCTAAATCGCTTTTCGAACCAGCACTAAGGTTGTTTGCGCTCTGCATATTTTGCTGTTTCCTTACTTGCATTTATATGCACTAGTATGTGCGTGAGGAAGGTGCAGCAGCTTTGCCATTTTACATTCTTAGTACAAACCGTCCCACCTGCAGTTACATGTTTTCTTCAAATGTACGACCGGCAGGCGACCTCTTGATACTTTCCATCACACCGCTGAGTGCAGACACAATGTATTTGTTTCACTGTTCATGGAAAGGCAAGCAGCAGATAAATGAAAGAAATGCAACATTTAACATGGCCACGTGACAATGCAGGTTGAGTACTGTAGCGACACGTTGCTAGGTTTTCAGAGCCACCCATGAAGTCGGCAGCAATACTTTATATGCAATGGCTTACTGCATGAATCCGTAGGGCTGGTGACAGGGGCGGTGTTACAAGCATACAGTGAATGACCTATGCATGGGTTTAGGCGTGGAACGGAAACACGTGCGCTTCCACAACTACTTAAAAGTGCATTCCAAGATGCGGCCATGCGGCCACTATTGGAGTCCTACGGAGACTTGCAGTGTGATTGCACATACGCCAACCAGGTGCAGTGTCCCTAGGAAACGTCCATATTGCTCATTTGTAATAATCTCGGCCAGTACTGTGCGGCACAGATTTATCATGCCCTGTTAACACAAAAAGAGAGCCTACTACCACATTACACATTTACTATGTACATCTGTAATTGGTACGATACGCGATACGCCAACACTATTCGGAAAAGTCAGTATTAGCGCAAATAGATACATACACCAGACAATTTGCCCTTTGCACACGTTTAGCATGAAGGCAGCCAAGGAATTAGTAACAACCCGTTGTTAAAGGGACGTTATGGTTATGTTGCCGTACGAAATACCTATCCTCTTTACAGAAAACGCTATGCTAAAGCAACATTCTGCTTACCGTGCCCTGCTAAAAACATATGAAATTCACTAACAAAAACATTGTTAAAGGGACGTTATGGTTAAGTTGCACTAGCAAAAACCTATGAAATTCTATGGAACAACGTTGTTACAGGGACGTTATGGTTACAGGTAAAACTGAATCCCCCCCCCTGAAATTCGACAGTTATGGTAAGCTAAGCAACCGTAATTCGTACCACCACCGTGCACTGCTAAGACTAACACCCATAACATCAAAGATGACATCACAAATGTCATTGATGACATCACTGATGACATCACATGTGAAATTAATTTTGATTTAAAGTTCCTACAAGGGGTTGTGTTTATAATGTTGCTAACATGATGTCAGGGGGGATTGTATAATGTTAAGGATGTAATAACCAGCTAACAATTCAAGACTTACTACACACTTGTGCTAGTACAAAGAATACATATGAAGACCCACAATGCATACAAATCAGAGGCATGTACAGGGAAACTAAAGTAAGGAAGAAAGAAACCGCATCATCAGAAAATGTTAATAGCATTAAAGTTTATTTTCATGTATACAAATTAATTGTGTGTTTGAGGCCTGCCTATTGCCCCATATATGTGCACCATGAGCTGAGACCAACCCCTAAGGAGAGTACTTTAAGAACATATGAAAAGGTTAGCGTCTAGATATACAGCACCTTTTGAATTTTAATATTCTGTCTCTCAGTGACCAAAACCACCACGCCTAGATATTTCAGTGACCAAAAATAAGTGGGCCACATATGTGATGTCATCAGTGATGTCATCAATGACATTTGTGATGTCATCTTTGATGTTATGGGTGTTAGTCTTAGCAGTGCACGGTGGTGGCACGAATTATGGTTGCTTAGCTTGACATAACTGGCAAATTTCAGGGGGTTTTCGGTTTTTACTTGGAACCATAACGTCTCTTTAACAACGTTTTTTCAATGAATTTCATAGGTTTTTAGTAGCGCAACTTAACCATAATGTCCCTTTAACAAAGTTTTTTCACTGAATATATATATATATATATATTTCCAATACTTTCACTCTGACTCACGGAGTGATATTGAACCGCACTCACGGAGTGGGATTCCGAATGCAGGCTCCCAGCTCAAAACCACAGACTGCACCAGGATCCAAAATGGAGTAAAACATGTTGAGCTTTATTTATCAAAAATTCAGTTTAAAAACAATTTCATTAAAAAAAAACTCCATCCCACGCCCCATCTGACAAAGGTCGCTCCACATATGACGCGTTTCGCTACGCCTTGTAGCTTGGTCACATGATCTTGTTTACATTCTAGACACTCCTTTATTCCATTCCCCCTCCCACCACGTGGTGGGCATAGAAACAAACAAGGGACTCTTCGAAACCCCACAGGTAAATCGGTGCTTGCTTTTCAGACATTTTCCACTGCCATATGGTTAGATTGGCAACAATATTATTCCTCCTAGTATTTAATTAATTTATGTACATCTGCATTGTCAAATGCCCGATACATCCGCAACCATGATGGCCAAAATTACAAGAAATTCAGATGAACATCTTATCTGTATAAATCTCGTCCTTTTACATTCAAGAACGACACCAAGTATCATCAATTGGATAGTGTTGTTTACGAAGGAAAATAATGTGCAAAAAGTGGCTATCTCTGTTTTTCGAATAATGTACCCTGATGAATCCCTCGATGTTTGAGATGTCTGAGGGCAGGAGAAAGTGTGATAGTCCGTGAATATGATTACCTATACTCTTTGGTCATCTATGACCTGTATGGCTGCAATCAAGTGTAGTGGGTCACTGATGCATCACATGTCTGTCTCCCTCTTTTATCCTTTACTGACATATGTAGGCCACATGGTTTTCTTCAGTAACAGTCATGAACTAAAAATTGTAAACGTACTTTATTTGTAGACTTATCCTTCAAGTATGTTCTCCTTAGGGTCCAGTCATATCATATGAAACATATACATATGAGAAGACACAAGCTTGAAAAACAAAAATTCCTTCTGTGCATGAAGATAATCAGTAGAGTTATCAGCACTTTCTGATAGTTCTGTTGTTTTTTTTTTAACTGTATTTTCCCTGTATATGCTCATATTTGTATACATTGTACTCACACTACGTTCCTTAGGGTCCAGTCACATCATGTAATACATGTACATAGGATAAATAGCAGCTTTGAAACAGAGCAATTATTTGTTTACATAAATATAATCAGTTAGGTTATGAATTATTTCTACTACTACTTCTGCTTTTTTGCTTACTTCACTTTCCCTGTATATACCCATATTTGTATGTGTTATTGTCTCTTTGTGTTTTGTTTGTAATAATGCAATTATGTAATACGTGGGTTTTATTAGCTACTTATTACATATTTCACAGTACGCAACACTCTAATAAGAACACAGTTATCATTTCATTATTCAACATATCAACATTATGAATATTGTACCTTCATCATATATGCTGCACACAATGCCTATGTTTCTGCATGAGTAGCTTAGTATACTGGATAGAACTTCATAATAGAATGCTATTTATATCAATGCATTGCTTAATGCACTAATTAGCTCATATTTTTTACAATGATCCTTGACAGTTTTTTCTCAACATTATAATAAGAATCCCATGTACACACATTTCATGAAAAGAAAATACACATGTGATGTCATCAGTGATGTCATCAATGACATTTGTGATGTCATCTTTGATGTCGTGGGTGTTAGTTTTAGCAGTGCACAGTGGTGGCGCGAGTTATGGTTGCTTAGCTTACCATAACTGGCAAATTTCAGGGGGTTTTCGGTTTTACTTGGCACCATAACGTCCCTTTCACTGAATTTCATAGGTTTTTAGTAGTGCAACTTAACAATAATAACTCTGACTTTATGTACATGTAATATGGAACATACTGAACTCCCTCTACTGAATTAGATGTCCGCAAACTCTATTTTAATGTCCACGAACATGTTCGGACAACAACACCACTACCCAAAAAGTCTGGGGGGGTATGTTTAATTGTTATGTCATAACATATGACCATTTTACAAATTCACAAACCAGCACACATACACATTATATTTAGTAATAAATAAGAAGTGTAACCCACATATATAACACACTAGCCATTCATTTAAATACAATTTTTTTCTTAAATGGAATATACCAAAAGAAGAAAGATAGGCTCCCCACATGATTACCTCACAGAAACAACACAACTAAGAACAACAGCAGATCTACAGACCACTCAGAACACACTTTACCTGAAATAGTAAGTGTACTGCATTTTATTCATATATTTATAAACTTTCTGTATTAGATACAAAAAAGAATGATATTATGTTTTTTTTCTCACAGAAATGTCAAGTACTCTGGAGTGGCTAGAGGAGCATTTCCCACATGAGGAAATGTCAGACGATAGTGAATCTAATCGTAGACACTTTACTATATAAACCAATTAATTAATATTATTTTATATACATTTAACATATATATTTTTATTTGTACAGACCATACAAAAATTGAAAATACTAATGAAAAAGCTGTATTGGATAAGACTCTTCAGCACATAGAAGAAAAAATGGACCTACTCTTGGCAAATTTTAATAATTTGAAAAACTTTGTGGAGGATCACTTCAAACAACTACATACCATTGTCCCACATATACCTGTCCCCCCTCACCATATCCCAGTCAATTATCCCCAAACACTCTGCATGAACCAAAACGTTTTGATGAGACTTCCATCCCTTCTTCATCTCATATAAATTCTATTGAAACCCCTAATTCTCCTGTTTTTGTTTCAGTTTCTGCCTCACCTCTGTCATAAATTTAACATATATGTAAAATAAAGTAAAATTTTATTGTGTCCTAATTCTTTTCTTGTTTTTTTAAAAAAAAAAGCAAGTCAGGTGTCAGCGGACAGCGCGGGTGTCCAGAATGTACGTAATTAAATTAACATGGAGGTGTCCTAAGAACACTATATCTGTCCGTACTGTTCACTAGCAAGTTAAAAGTATTCTAAGAACACACGAGGTGTCCTGAAATGTACGTAAATGGACGAAATGTGGGTGTCCTGATGACGCTGTCCGTATTGTACGCTGGCAAGATGAAAGTGTTCTTAGAACATATTATGTGTCCTGGGATGTTCGTAAATAAACAAAATGGGGGTGTCCTGAGGACGCAATGCCTGTCCGTATTGCTCGCAGACAAGTTGAAACTGTTCTAAGAACAAAGGCTGTGTCCTAAAATGTTCATAAAGAAACAAAATGGAAGTGTCCTGAGGACGCTGTGCCTGTCCGTATTGTTCGCAGCCAAGTTGAAACTGTTCTAAGAACAAACGCCTGTCCGTAACTGTTCGTTTCACTTGTCACGCACTTTTAATCACTCCAGGACCCGAGCAGTGTCCGTAGAACACCAACGCGCATGCGCAAAATAGTTTCAATTCATTTTGTGTCTTGCAGACATCCGCTCCCTTCGCAGTCTTGTTCGCGAAGCCAACATGTGACCGCGCCCACGATCAGTGTATGTTCTGATTGCGAACACTGTTTGTGTCCCCGAACAATTTAAAACTACATTTTCAAGTAATCTATAATATTTTCCAACAAAAACTCACAATAGAACAAGTCCCACATAGTAATCCTGAGTTTCTACATACTTTTTGTGACTTTTTGAAACCTTTTTTCTGTTATATCTGTCCGCGGACATCGCGCATGTCCGCGAACCGCGCACAAGCACCCCTATAAAGGACCACGCCCTAGAGACCATTCTCATTGTGTTTCTGGCTATCCTACAGAGCACAGCTAATTTTCCTGCCAATTTGCAGATTTTCAACACCAAGCTGATGGCTTCCGTGGCTCCACTACTGCCACCTGGTGCTGCATCAGCGTCAGCACCACCCCCACCACCTCCCCAAGGGCCTGATGAGGGGAACAAGAGTGCGGATGCACAGGAGGAAGAAGAGGATGATGAGAATGAGGTAGTGGAAGTCCCTACTACCAGCACTCGACGTGAGTCTTGGGTGTGGCGGTTATTTGCCACTTGTGGTAATGGTCCTAAGGCGCGTGCGAACCAAGTCACCTGCAATGAGTGCAAAATGGTACTCAGTTGCGGGAAGCATGGTTCATACAGCTTTGGGACAATTACCATGAAGCGACACCTAAAGTCATTCCACTCGGGGGCCGTTCGCAAAGTTGTACCTTGCGAGGAGCGTACCAGGTTGACTTCCTCTACTTCATCCTCTGTTTCCGATCCTGTCACCACAAGGAACACTCCTGTGGGACAGCATATTCCTCAAGCTGCCTCACAGGCCATACGCAATGCTGATGACCCTTACCTTTCGAGGGTCACAGTTGTGTGTATGTACTGCGACGCAGTACTTTGCAGGGGGGAGAGACTTCGTAGTGCTTTTGAGGCTATCGTAAGTCTGCTCACTAACCAAGTGAAACCCACTGTACATCTTCCTCTCTCAGCTTGCCCTTTTTTATCCCGTGGTTGGTGTCCCCCCTTACCCTCCTTTCCCCCCCTCTCCTAGTGTGTCTTGTACAAAAAAACAAAATTAATTTAAAACAACAAAAATAAAAAAAGGCTCTTTTCAGAGCCTCCTTTTACAATTAAAAAATAGAAGTTTAAATAAATGAAGCAGGACTCTGTGTATTTTTTAGAAGTCCATGGACAGTCCGCGGACATCTAAAATTTTGGAGTGCTACCCTATCATACCCATTGCAGTTTTATCTGGAAGAAAGTGGTGGCTCTGAAAAGAGCCTTTTCGTGGTGTTTATTTGTGTTTGAAAAATGTGAAATGCTCAACACCTACTATAAAATGGATGCTGTAATTCCAAAAAAGGTTGCAATGCATTTTGTACATTTCTCAAAAAAATCTGATTGCCAGCATAAGTAAGATGGACTCCATCTCTGCGAAAAATGTATGTACTACGAAACATAATATTTTCATTGTGAAAAGAGAACATGCCAAAATCTCTTAGAAAGGCACAAACAGCCTTATTGACATTGCGCCTTGCTTTCTCCATTTGTGGACCAAATGAAGAAGAACGAAGCCACATTTGTCTCTGCGCAATCCGTGAAAAAATTACTTGAGAATTTGGAATCATTTCCATGACCTTCCCAAGTCCTTCTTTGATTGCAAATTGCAAAGAAATCCCCGACACATGTCCTAAACTGTTCCCTCCACAATGAATTACAATTATGTCTGGATGTTGCTCTGTCTCCAAAGTAGCACAGAGAGGTAGCAAGTCCAACCACTTCATTCCACGTACTTCGTGCCAGTGCACTTCCACATGTGGGAATCCAAGATCTACAGCTACTCCACAGCTTTCTGCATGCACCTTCAACCAATGTATCCACGAATCTCCCAAAATCCAAACAATCTGTTTTTTGAAACACACAGCCATAGCTATCTCTTCTTCTCTCAGCAAAAAGAGTATCTGAGAAACTCTCTCCTGGCACAACACACCCACTAAACTTTCCTGACCAATCCCTTTCTCTGCTCATTCTCATTTGCATGGCTCCCCAACCCAAAAATCCCCGGATGTAACACCCGATGTCCGCGAACTACCGCCATGTCCGCGGACATATCGTAACATGAACAGTCCTTCTACCATTTCCTTTTCACTTTCTGTGCCATTCCCTCATTGGATTTAGCTAAGAAGTCACATGAATATCCATCAATCACATCCAAGACCTCTGCATCTAACTTCATCATCATAGATCACCACTTTAAATGTACTGTTGATCTCTCTGAGTACAAGTCTCATATCATTGGAAAGCACCTTCTACAAGAAATACTGTATAATTCTCCAAGATTTCTGTTTGCAGCTGCATCCACATATGCATGAACACAAACTACAGGTATGCATATTTTCTATATAGTACATGTACAATTTTTATAGATTCAGATAAACAGATTAACTGACTTTTAGCTTGTATAATCTATAAAATGAATTTACTGTCATTTGTTCCATCTCCTAAAATCAACTGTCACTTCCAAACCTATCTGCTATTTAATTTCTTTTTACACACACATTTTCAAAGCATGTTGAACTAACATATTTAAAGTACAATATGAAGAGTTAACATACTCGAACAAAATTGCATGCACACCGTATGTTCAAAAATCAAACAACAATACTTGTACAAAAATGTAAACATTTATTTACTTATATTTATATACTGCGCAAGCAGCCCATGGCATTGAGGCGCTGTTACTTACAAGAGCTTAGTTACAGAAATAGTGGTATTCAGTGGTACATTATGAATTCCACAAGGCATACACATGATATTTTGGTTGGTACAGTTAGTCATTACAATACAGTTTATGCATTAAGAACATATGATATGTATTCAACTGGTGCGACGCATCTTATGTGAATAAGGTAGTTTTCATGATTTTGAGGAAGGCACTGAGGGTCAATGTCATTTAAAAAAATCAATGTCTAAATTAAAAACAATGCTATATACAAACAAAATTCCTTATTTGTTTTCTTTACAAATGCAGTGAAGACCATTCTCCTGAAAAGAAGCAGCCGAATTTGAAGTACAAAGAACAAATAAGAAGAAACCTGCTCATTTAAAAAAAAAATAAGTTGAATACCACCATATTATTTGTACTATTATTCAAACACACTGTAATGTTAATTCATGCTATTTCTGTGTCTAAAAATAGAGATTGTGCACCATTCTGTCTACAAATCCCCATTTCTTAAACAGAGATTTACAGGCAGAATAACGCACAATTTCTTAGTTTTCGACACACAAATAACCCAACTCAACACCTAGAATTTTCATATTATAGAACAAACAACTGTTTTAATTTTATACCATTAGATTTACTATTTGTACTTCTCCACACCACCAGCTTACTTTCTACTATCATCTGAACCCCAGTTTAGTAGCACATAAATTCAAGAATAGCCATCCCAACTAGTTGTAGTTGCCCAATGCACAATCACACACCATTAAATACATCTTTATTATCTTACTCACAAACTCATGCAAACAGCACACATACATTAAGAACACCCCAACCCATACCTTCTTTATTTTTTTCAACAGACCCTAAAGAATGCCTACCAAAAATCAAGTCCGTAGAAAGCAACGCAGAAACAGAGCAAATGAAAATAGAAGTGTCCAAAACAAGTATCCATCTCTAGCAGAATTTGTAAAAAAAAGTTCAAACAAAACAAATACCTAATAGTCATTTAGCGAAACAAAACAAGCTTCAAGTACAGAAACTTTACCTCCTCTATCAAAATATAAAACAAAACAATTAACAGAAAATCAGCTACCATTACAGATTAAACTGCTCCTATAAATCTTGATATAGTGCAAACTAAGCATACCAAAAAAAGTATTTTAGCAAAAATGTTCTGTCACAGAGTCCTGCAAAATCTTATAAAAACAGGAGAGAAATCAAACTCAACCCTTAAAACCAATCATAGGAAATTAATCTTAGAAGCGTTGACGGACAGTGCAATCCTTCTCAAAAGAAACTTATTTATTTTAGTGTTAAACAAAATGAAACCACTAACAAAACTAATGACTAAATTACAAAAAAGACTTTCCAATAAACGAAATATCAACAGAAATAACTTCTTAAGTATCTGTGGAGGTGAATGGAGTCACACTACGAGCACAGAACCATTCTTTAATGAAGAAGCATACAAACAAAAGCAAACAAATACAATTGCCGTACATAGCAGTGGACTAGGTTATGAAAAAGTTAATAATACCATAATGGAACAAGAAATACTACTTACAAAAATATCCCCAGAAAACTTAGAATTACCTTTCCATTCAACTGAATCAGAACGTCTAGTATACAAATGGCCATTCACGTCAATGTGTAACATTCCCAAAGAATCTTTCAAGTCTTTACGCCAATTCCTCAATCAATATGTGAAAGGCAAAGACAAAATAAAAATTAAACTACTGCAAAATATGGCTACCTGCTCAGTGCGAAAGTACACAGGACTACAAGGACATTCATTGGCCTGCATTTTTGGACCTACTTGCAAACCACCTTCCTTTATATCAAAATGATATCAACACATCATTCAACTATAAGAAATCTAGTCGATAAACTGTACTATGCTAAAAGTCCTGCTTTAGCACTAGCCAATTTAAATAACATTCTTCTACATGGTACAGCAAAAGACCTACTTGAAGAAATCTACTATATCCAGAAAAAATATTTTGCAAGTGAAACCCACTTACAGAATGAAATAGCTTTAAAGCAAATTAGCAGCAATTCTATGCATGGCAACCTTCTACTACACACATACAAAAAAGAAATACTGAAATTTAAAAGTACATCTACTGAAATACCAAACCATGTGTGTTTATGTTGCCGTAGAACTTTCTATAAAAGTAACACAAAAACTGTAGACCTAACATATAAAATAGAAAACAATGAAGATTCTAAATGGTTTGAATTAGCTCTCTACCTTATAGCAGAAAACAAATATGAAATAACTGACCCCTTAATACTTTGCAGTTACTGCACTACAAAACTTGACAACAACCAAACTTCTTCACGTGCTATCACAAATAATTTGGAATTATATCCACTACCAAAACCCCTACAACTACTCAATTTATATGAGAGCATCATAATTCAAACAGTGCACCCCTTTCAAGCAATAATACGCCTTCAACCAAAAACAGCAAAATTACCTCCCTCTGAATTAGTGAAAGGTATTTGTGGAAAAGTAGTGTATTTACCATTAGATCTAAAAGAAAGTGTGCACACTCTAGGAGTGCAACGTCCAATGGAGCAATCTTTAATTATCTTAGTAAATGCTGTACCTACAAAAGACAAAAACATTTGGCAACTACTGGTAGATTTACATAAAGTTAGACAAGCTTTGCAATATCTAAAAGACAATAATGATTACTCCAAAGAAATTAATATTGAAGAAAACTTGAAGGATACCACTGAAATAATTCAAGAGACACAAGAAGCTGGTCAATTTGAGCTCCTAGATCCTGCTACAATATCCAATACTTTAGACCATTATACAATGACACCGTAGAAGATGCACTAGAAACGTACCAAATGCGTCAAACAAAAGGATCACCAATCAGTATATGGTAAAAAAGTATAGAAGCACATGCTTTTCCTCTACTTTTTCCTACTGGCAAAGGAGGAAGGTACGATGAAAGACCTATTCAAATAACAGCATCAGAATATCGCTCATTACGGATGTTATTCTGAAGATCCCAGATTTAGACAAAATGTGGAATACATATTCCACCTACTCTTTGAAAGTGAACTAGCAACTTTATGTTACGGATTTGCACACACATTAAAATCAGGATCCCACTTTCAAAATATGTCAGCTACACAATTATTACAAAAAGTGCAACAAAAAGATGAGGTTTTACAATCAAATATTACAAGTCTATTAGCAAATATGCGTGGTACTAAAGAATACTGGTTTCGACGTCACAGAGATGTACGTTGTATGATAAGAAACCTTGGCCCACCCACTTGGTTTGTTACATTAAGTTGTGCAGAATATGCATGGGAAGATTTACATGATTTCCTACGCATATCAAACAAAAACAAAACAAACATAGATATAGTAACACCTGGAGAACTTTGTTCTCTAGATCCTGTTAATGTTTCAAGATATTTTCACCATCACTTCATTGCTATGCTACACTTTATTTGTAATAAAACTGCTCCTCCCCTTGGAGAAGTGCAACACTTCTTTTGGAGAAAAGAATACCAAGCCCGAGGAGCACCACATATCCACATGCTTTTATGGATTAAAGATGCTCCTAAATTTGGTGAGGACAGTGGCGCCGCTGTTTTACAGTTAATTGAAAAATATGTCACTTGTCAAATTCCATCAGAAGCAACAAATAGTGATCTCGAAGCACACATTTTACAATTTCAAAGACACAAATGTGGCAAATATTGTTGTCGCAAATACATAAACAAAGGGAAATACTACACCAAATGCTGCTTTGGTTTCCCTAGACCAGTTACAAAAACAGGTCAAGTGAACAGCTTCATGTCTTCAGTTAGACATAGTGTTAAAGGCAAATCACCTAAAAATACATTTTACATAAAAAGAACAGAAGAAGAAAAATATATCAATGATTACAATGCAATCATTGCTACTTATGGAATGCAAACATAGATGTGCAGTACATTGCAGACAATTCCACTGCAGTTGCACGATATGTTACAGCATACTTAACCAAAGCAGAAAAAACAGAGCTACAAGACCTATGGAATGACCTGTCATCAGACAAAACACTGTCTCAAAAATTATACAGCTTGGGCATAAAAATGCTCTCCCATAGAGAATGTGGCTCCTATGAAGCAGCAGATCGTTTAACTGGTACTGCTTTGTATGGAAAATCTGAAAATATAGTATGGCTAAGTGTTGGTCCTGCTAAATCTAGAAAAAGAGTTCTAAAATCATACAAAGTTATAGAAACAATAGCCAAACATGATCCCAACAGCTAAGACATTTTAAAAAACAATTTGCTGGACACATACTACCCAAACAGAAGTACCACTTTGGAAACCATGTGTCTATACCACATAGCCCAAAACTTCATATACAAAAATAATATAAAACCCGATGAAAAAAAAGGTAAATACAGAGTGTCAAATTGTGAAGGCAGCTTAGTAAAACTCACCAAACCAAATTTAATAAATCATATCAAATTGTCATTAAAGACTCCTCAACATAAAGAACTATATTACATGTCCCTGCTACAACTCTTTAACCATGGAGAAAAGAAGAAGAAATACTAGATAACTATGACTCCTATGAAGACGCTTTCAAAGCAAATGAAAGCACTATAACTTATGTAAACTTTACACAGTACAAAACAATGTTTCACAATGAACAGCAACACAAAGAAAAACTGCAGGCCCAACTAGATAAGGACACTCCTGACAGTAGTCAACCTTCTGTAACAGGAAGCTAAGAACCACTGGGAGAGCCACTAATAACAAATGAGGCAGAATTAGCTATGACAGAAGTAGAAAACACCATGTGTCAGTATGAAGATAAAGAAGACTTAACTATACTAAAATCAAAACTAAACAATAAACAACGTAGCATTTTTGAAGAAGTAACATTCGGGCAGCCATCCAGGGCAGGGCAGGAGCCCCCCCTCACCCGTGGCACCACCTCCACCTTTTGCACCAACGTGCGCTCATCTCCGCGCATGAAGCATCGCCGCAGCGCACTTTAGCACCAGCACGAGAAGGAAGCATCCCCTGCATACATGAAAGCTATTACCTTGCTTTCACTTGACCCGATCCCCGTGCATCATGGCCTCCAGCAACAGGATCGTGTCATGCAGTAGCCATACAAAGATGGCCGCCATGCTCTCCTCGGAGAACATCTGATTCCTCCTCTCCCCGCCCAGCACAGCTGATTGGCCTTGCGCCAATATTTACTCTCAAGACCCGAACCGGAGGCGGAAACCGGCCACTCCAGCAAGGGCCGCAACAATAAGGGCCTGTCTGCGTCTGTCCGCGGCGTGCCCGCAAATGAACCGCTGCAACCCTTCCAGCTGAGCAGCCTATATACTCTATTTTACCGCTACCCTCAGTAAGTCCTTGGCGTGAACTGTAAGTAAAAGCACACTGTCAATCAGGAGAAACGCTGCTAAGCCGCTCTACGTGCCCCTGATGCACCTGCTGTGTACAAACATATACATGATTACAAACAAAGGGGGGTCTGGGAATCTCTCTACCAGCACGAACACAGCCCAATGACCTGTTCTTGGGTGAATAACCCCTGGGAGAGACTCTACCAAGTCTTTAGCTCACTGTCCCTTTCACAGAGAAGACATTTCCCCACATATCAGCCTTTGTCCTGCCCAGGAGCAGTCCAGCGCCGAAATGCTAGGCAATTCTCCTCTGAACAAGAGTACCATCAGTAACCCCATACACGTGTTTCAGCCTTGTTGGGCATCATCAGTGAGGTGAAACTGGTGCCTCTCTAAGAACAGTGAGCAAGGGGTCCACGTCTGGATCGCCCTGTTAACTTAGGGTGAAACCCAAAGTTAATTTATGCAAACAAAGGGGGGTCTGGGAATCTCTCTACCAGCACGAACACAGCCCAATGACCTGTTCTTGGGTGAATAACCCCTGGGAGAGACTCTACCAAGTCTTTAGCTCACTGTCCCTTTCACAGAGAAGAAATTTCCCCACATATCAGCCTTTGTCCTGCCCAGGAGCAGTCCAGCGCCGAAATGCTAGGCAATTCTCCTCTGAACAAGAGTACCATCAGTAACCCCATACACGTGTTTCAGCCTTGTTGGGCATCATCAGTGAGGTGAAACTGGTGCCTCTCTAAGAACAGTGAGCAAGGGGTCCACGTCTGGATCGCCCTGTTAACTTAGGGTGAAACCCAAAGTTAATTTATGCAAACAAAGGGGGGTCTGGGAATCTCTCTACCAGCACGAACACAGCCCAATGACCTGTTCTTGGGTGAATAACCCCTGGGAGAGACTCTATCAAGTCTTTAGCTCACTGTCCCTTTCACAGAGAAGAAATTTCCCCACATATCAGCCTTTGTCCTGCCCAGGAGCAGTCCAGCACCGAAATGCTAGGCAATTCTCCTCTGAACAAGAGTACTATCAGTAACCCCATACACGTGTTTCAGCCTTGTTGGGCATCATCAGTGAGGTGAAACTGGTTCCTCTCTAAGAACAGTGAGCAAGGGGTCCACGTCTGGATCGCCCTGTTAACTTAGGGTGAAACCCAAAGTTAATTTATGCAAACAAAGGGGGGTCTGGGAATCTCTCTACCAGCACGAACACAGCCCAATGACCTGTTCTTGGGTGAATAACCCCTGGGAGAGACTCTACCAAGTCTTTAGCTCACTGTCCCTTTCACAGAGAAGAAATTTCCCCACATATCGGCCTTTGTCCTGCCCATGAGCAGTGCAGCGCCGAAATGCTAGGCAATTCTCCTCTGAACAAGAGTACCATCAGTAACCCCATACACGTGTTTCAGCCTTGTTGGACATCATCAGTGAGGTGAAACTGGTGCCTCTCTAAGAACAGTGAGCAAGGGGTCCACGTCTGGATCGCCCTGTTAACTTAGGGTGAAACCCAAAGTTAATTTATGCAAACAAAGGGGGGTCTGGGAATCTCTCTACCAGCACGAACACAGCCCAATGACCTGTTCTTGGGTGAATAACCCCTGGGAGAGACTCTACCAAGTCTTTAGCTCACTGTCCCTTTCACAGAGAAGAAATTTCCCCACATATCGGCCTTTGTCCTGCCCATGAGCAGTGCAGCGCCGAAATGCTAGGCAATTCTCCTCTGAACAAGAGTACCATCAGTAACCCCATACACGTGTTTCAGCCTTGTTGGACATCATCAGTGAGGTGAAACTGGTGCCTCTCTAAGAACAGTGAGCAAGGGGTCCACGTCTGGATCGCCCTGTTAACTTAGGGTGAAACCCAAAGTTAATTTATGCAAACAAAGGGGGGTCTGGGAATCTCTCTACCAGCACGAACACAGCCCAATGACCTGTTCTTGGGTGAATAACCCCTGGGAGAGACTCTACCAAGTCTTTAGCTCACTGTCCCTTTCACAGAGAAGAAATTTCCCCACATATCAGCCTTTGTCCTGCCCAGGAGCAGTCCAGCGCCGAAATGCTAGGCAATTCTCCTCTGAACAAGAGTACCATCAGTAACCCCATACACGTGTTTCAGCCTTGTTGGGCATCATCAGTGAGGTGAACTGGTGCCTCCCTAAGAACAGTGAGCAAGGGGTCCACGTCTGGATCGCCCTGTTAACTTAGGGTGAAACCCAAAGTTAATTTATGCAAACAAAGGGGGGGTCTGGGAATTTCTCTACCAGCACGAACACAGCCCAATGACCTGTTCTTGGGTGAATAACCCCTGGGAGAGACTCTACCAAGTCTTTAGCTCACTGTCCCTTTCACAGAGAAAAAATTTCCCCACATATCAGCCTTTGTCCTGCCCAGGAGCAGTCCAGCGCCGAAATGCTAGGCAATTCTCCTCTGAACAAGAGTACCATCAGTAACCCCATACACGTGTTTCAGCCTTGTTGGGCATCATCAGTGAGGTGAAACTGGTGCCTCTCTAAGAACAGTGAGCAAGGCAACAGTTTCACCTCACTGATGATGCCCAAAGGCTGATATGCGGGGACATTTCTTCTCTGTGAAAAGGACAGTGAGCTAAAGACTTGGTAGAGTCTCTCCCAGGGGTTACTCACCCAAGAACAGGTCATTGGGCTGTGTTCGTGCTGGTAGAGAGATTCCCAGACCCCCCTTTGTTTGCATACATTAGCTTTGGGTTTCACCCTAAGTTAACAGGGCTATCCAGACGTGGACCCCTTGCTCACTGTTCTTAGAGAGGCAACAGTTTCACCTCACTGATGATGCCCAACAAGGCTGAAACACGTGTATGGGGTTACTGATGGTACTCTTGTTCAGAGGAGAATTGCCTAGCATTTCGGCGCTGGACTGCCCCTGGGCAGGACAAAGGCTGATATGCGGGGAAATTTCTTCTCTGTGAAAAGGACAGTGAGCTAAAGACTTGGTAGAGTCTCTCCCAGGGGTTACTCACCCAAGAACAGGTCATTGGGTTGTGTTCGTGCTGGTAGAGAGATTCCCAGACCCCCCTTTGTTTATATACATGATTAGACAAAGAGTTAACCCTGCTAATCTCACTAACTGCCTTGCTAACTACACTAATATAGACTGCTATTTAATACTAAGTAATTGGAGTGCATTCTGAAGATCAATGCTTAATAACTGTACCATACTACTTAATAACCTCTACGTAGCCATTGTTGCCCATGCCCAGCCACTGTGTTGCCTACGCCTAGCCATTGTTACCCATGCCTAGCCACTGTGTTGCCCATGCCTAGCCACTGTGTTGCCCATGCCTAGCCACTGTGTTGCCTATGCCTAGCCATTGTTACCCATGCCTAGCCACGGTGTTGCCCATGCCTAGCCAGTGTTGCCCATGCCTAGCCACTGTGTTGCCTATGCCTAGCCATTGTTACCCTTGCCTTGCCACTGTGTTGCCCATGCCTGGCCACTGTGTTGCCTATGCCTAGCCATTGTTACCCATGCCTAGCCACTGTGTTGGCCATGCCTAGCCACTGTGTTGCCCATGCCTAGCCACTGTGCTGCATATGCCCACCCAAGTGATTGGTGTTCTGCCCAAAACTGATAGCTGATTGCTGCCCTGTGCCCTCCCATCATGGCCAACATCACACCCCCACCCTCCGCACTCATCCCCCCTACGCCCTTCCTTCCATCCTTCTTCACCAAACCCACTTATCACAAGCCTAGCACACGCTTGACGCGCCCTAGAGCCACTAACTCTAGAAATCAAATACTAGGCCTCCACTCCAGATCCGCACCACAAACCCCACTTGCCAAAACTGAAAACAAACCTACCTCAGAACACCACAAAATGACCAATACCAAGAAGACAGCCAAAGGTCACATTACCACCCCACAGCCACGCCCAGACTTACAATGTGCACTAATTAATGCCAGATCCCTCCCTGCCCACGCTACAGAAATTCATGACCTTCTAACCAACCTCGACCTTGACATTCTCGCCATCACCGAAACTTGGTTACACAATGCCGTAGGTCCTGCTATCTCCCAAGCTATCCCATCAGGATACTCCTTCCTTAGACAGGTCAGAACACTGTCCACAGGTGGGGGGGTAGCCCTCATAGTCAAAGATCACCTAGAAATAAAACAACTCTCCCCCAAATTAGGGGAGAACGTAGACTCTCTATCGGCCAAAATTGTACTCTCTCCCAATACCACCATCACCGTTAATCTAGTATATCGCCGGCCAGGCCCAATACTGGACTTTCAGGACAACCTCTCACATCTGCTAGCTGAAAACCTTAAAACAACTACCAAAACTATTCTCTTAGGAGACCTTAATCTGGGACTCCACGACCAGAAAGATAGACCCTCCACTACATTAGCACAAGCTCTCCAAGAAATGGGCTTTGAACAAAAAGTACTCCATCCTACACACAACAAAGGACGTACTCTTGACTGGATAGCCGACCACAACTGTGGCATCGACATCAGCTCCATCACACCCACCCCTTGGTCCGACCACTTTCTCATTCATTTCCTCATCCCTACACCCAACAACTCGGTAAAAAAAACTCAAGCCAGCACCGCCAGCCTTAGCTAGAAGCGCCAAGAACCTCACCAAAGAAAATATTTCCCCCCACCTAGAGGCCCTCACTACCAACCTCCTTGCCACACCAGACCCTGCTGCACTGGCGGATATCTACAAATCCACCATTAGCACTGCCATAGATGATATTGCCCCTCTACAAAAGAAAAAATCAAAAAATACCAAACACTCAAATACTTGGTTCTCAGCAGAATTAAAAGAACTACGAACCAAAAAACACAAAGCCCTAAACTTATGGCAAAGTGCGCCTAACGCATCCTCACTATCCTGCTACAAATCACTGGCCACCCAATGCAAAAAAAGTTTAATAGCAGCCAAATCCACATCCTACAATCAAAGAATCGCTAACGCCACATCAGAATCCAAAGAGCTTTTCACCATCTTCAAGGAACTATCCACGCCGGCCACCAAGTCTCAAGAGATTGTTAAGGACCAAGCCTGGTGTTACACCATACAGTCCGCCCTCATAAACAAAATTGAACTCCTCCAAGCAAAAATCCTAGACCATCACAAAAATCTCACTCGGCACATCTTATCAGCATCCCATACAGAAACAGTGAATGAGAATAAAAAGACAAATCTCATTACTCCATTCAAATTTAGAGACGTCTCAGAAAAAAAGGTAGTTGATATCGTTAACAGAATCAAACCCTCTAAATGCAAACGCGACGCCTGCCCCGCTAAACTAGTTAAAGACTGCGTAGAAAGACTAGCCCCATTTCTTAAAACCTTCATCAATGCATCCTTCAACACAAACTCAGTCCCAACCATCTTAAAAGAAGCCTGGGTGTGCCCTCTTCTCAATAAACCCACTCTAGATCCTGATAAAGCCAACAACTATAGATCCACCACAACCGTTCCCTTCCTGCTTAAGATCCTCGACAAAGTTGCATACACACAAATACAGCAATACCTGGAAGAAAATCGCATATTAGGAAAAAGACAATCGGGTTTCCGCCCGGGACATGGGACCGAATCGGCCCTACTAGATTTCAAAATCCAACTAAATGACATTGTGGGCAAAGGCAAACCCGCACTCCTGCTCCTGCTAGACCTATCTGCCGCCTTTGACCTGGTCAATCAAGATATTCTAGGCACACAACTCAAAAACGAAGCCCACTTCTCGCCAGAAGCCGTATCCTGGGTCAAATCATTCCTCGTGGGTCGACTTATGAAAGTCTTTTCTGACTCAGCGAGCGCTACCCCGACCGCTATCCACTGTGGCGTCGCACAAGGGTCCTGCACTGCCCCCACCTTATACACCATCTTCAACCTCCCACTGTTCAATGACCTGGACCGTCGTCACATAGCCTAAACGAACTATGCTGACGACACGCAAGTCCTGCTCCCTCTCACAGGGATCTATGAACAAGACGCAGCGGCATTAACCAAGATCTACACAGCCATCCAAACCTGGATGGCAGCCCAACGGCCTTTGCCTAAACGGGGACAAAACAGAGATCCTACTAGTTGGCACCAAAGAAACTCTAAACAAACTCCCACCGCGGTACAAATCCTTTAACATAGACAACTCCACCATCACAGTCTCTACTGCAGTAAAAACACTAGGAGTATACCTTCACTCCACTCTCTCTATGACACGGCACGTCAATGCCATAGCCTCCTCTGCTGCACTTACCACTAAAGTAATCAACGCCGTTAAACCCTTCCTATCCACTAAAAACTGCCTGGCCGTAGCCAGAGCCACAGTAGGTACCAAATTGGACTATTGCAACGCTCTCTTCCTGGGCACGTCTGCACAAAACCTAAAAAATGCAAGTCACACAAAACAATGCCTTAACAGCAGCCCTAAGCATCCCTAAAAGTGAGCACATCTCCCAAGCCAGGAAAGAAGCCCACTGGTTACCAATAAGATAACGGATACTATTCAAATCCATGGCCATCACCCACAGATGCCTTTCCACCAAGGCTCCCCCATATTTTTCTGAAAGAATCACCCTTAACACATCCACCAGACCCACTAGGTCACACTTGACGAACCAGACCTATGTACCCACATTCAAAAGAAGCAAAGCCGTTGGGTCTAGCTTTGAACACTTAGCACCCAAAAACTGGAACACACTCCCTACCGCGCTAAGGACGAAAACTCATACCACGCCTTCCGCAAAGTACTCAAAACCACGCTGTTTAATTAACTCCACCCCACCTTACCCATCCTACTGTATCTTCACAACTATATGTGAATAAGCACAAATGTAAGTAAATATGCATACATGCTCTGCACTGTATCTATATATACTCCATGTACACCTGTAACAAGTAAGATTGCTTTCAGCGCCACGATGCCCCTGGGCAGATGTGCACTATACAATTCCAAATAAATAAATAAATGAATAAACAAAAGAAATTGCACATGGTGTACAACATGAAAACAAAGAATGCACCTGCCAAAATTACAAACCTATACTACTATACGTCAGTGGTGAAGCTGGTTCTGGCAAAACATTCTTAATCAAAATCATCAGCAAGTTCCTTCAACAATTGACAAACAACAAACTGTCAGCTGTTGTCACTGCCCCCACAGGTTTAGCTGCCTACAACATAGGCAGTGTCACTTTCCACCGATTACTACTCCTGCCAGTAGAACACCAAAACAAATTAGACTATTACAAACTTTCTACAGAAGCTGCAATGGAACTACATAGAGTATTAAAACAAATGAAAATGCTACTAATAGATGAAGTGAGCATGGTCTCCAACCTAATGTCGGCCTTGATTCACCTCATACTACAAGAAGTACTCAAAACAAACTACGAGAGCTCTTTGGAGGAAAACACATTATTGTTTTCAGAGATCTTCTTCAATTAACACCAGTGAAAGGTGAGCCTATTTTTAAAACCTTAGGACACAAACTCTGCCGTAAAAAAGTATTGGAGTTGGTATATTATCTCAAGAAGCACAAACAATATTGAAAACCTGGCACATTCATGCACTTTATGGCCATAATGCATGTGGTACGGATGTTATGGAACAATTATCCCACAAAAATGTAAATTGTATGGCCTTAATGCCAACTCTTGCAAGCTGTTTCAAATTCAATGAAACAATGTTAAAAAAAGAAATGCAACCAATAATTGAAATTAGCGCCACAGACAAACTAGACATACATGGTATGATACTACCCATGTGTGAACAAGCCACAACAAGACTAAATAGTTTAGAAAATTCAATCTCCAACACAGCTGGATTGGAAGAAATATTAAAATTATCCTTAAATTGCAGAGTAATGCTTAAACGTAACCTTGACGTGGATCAAGGACTAGTTAATGGAGCACTGGGTACAGTTGTTGGCTTTCAAACATTCCCATGTGACAACTAACATTCAGTTTGTCAATATTCTCTTTGACAAACTTTCAGAAGTGAAAAGGATAGGATGCTCAACAGCTCGATTCCTTCTCTTCAAAGACATGTATTTACGAAGAGAACAATTTTCTCTAACTCTTGCATACGCAGTCGCCATTCATAAATCACAAGGTCTTACTCTAGACAAAGCATTGATAGACATTGGTAACACAGTCTTTAAAGAAGGCATGAGCTACGTAGCACTATCACGCTTACGTACACTTGACGGTCTATTCCTAATCAACTTTGATGCAAGTAAACTAAACGCTGATATTCCTTGTATTTTAGAATACAATAGACTATGTTCACTATACACCCCCATCTAAAAACATATCCTATTCCACAAAAAGTAAAATGTTCGAAAAGAAAACTAAATCAAACAGAAACTAATACTTCATCAAGTACCACAATCAAAAAAGAACCTATTAGGGAAAGTAAACCAGGTACTTCTTCAAAAAAGGAAGACAAACTCCAAAAAAAGCATTCAGATACAGAACTACCTGGTCCATTTAAACTTTCAAATGTAAATGGTGTAAGTTGCTATTCAAATGTAGCAATGTATATTCTATTTCAATTACCACTAATAGTTGACAACATTTACTTACACAGTACAGACCAATTGTGTTTGCAAATGTTAGTACTTCATAGAAACGCAACAAACAATCCTGACAACACGTATAGTGTTTATGGAATAAGACAACAATTGGACTGCTGTGCTCGAATGGTGAAATTCACTATAAACTCACAGGAAGATCCACAAGAATTTATAATGTACTTACTACAAGTACTGGAAAACAAAAACATACCTATAAATGAAATATTTCAGATTTCATATATGCAGAAACATACATGCACTCTGTACAACAATGTGACACAAGAACAAATCCCCAATGAGCGCTTTGTGTATGTATCAATACCTAATTGTGAATCTGTTCCATTTCAGCAACTTGTACAAAATGCAAACCATGGTAGATTATGTACTACCTGCAATTGATATAGTCGCTCCACCTTACTAATACAAACACATAGTAAATACGTAATACTAATGCTTCTACGATACAATGCAAATGGTACCAAAAACAACTGCAAGCCGACTGGATTCACACATGGTCAAGTATCACTTGGTAAAAAAACCTTCACAACAATAGGTATAATCTACCACGCAGGAGCCACAACCAATCCAGGTCACTATACTGCATATATAAAAAAGAATTGTGGGTGGTTTGAATGTAATGATAGTACCATTACTCTAAAGCAGAGATTACATGCAAATCTTACAAATGCTTATTTAATCTTCTTAAAACCAAAATGTATTAACTAAACTATACTTAAACATTAAACTTTTATTAGAAAACTATAAACTGTTACAATATGCCAACAGCTATATAACTGCCCCAAGATTCTACAACAAATAAACAGATAAATAAATACCACTAAATTATATAAAAAAATAAACAGTTAGAATAGCCAACTGGTATCTAACTACCCCAATATTTTCAATAACCAAACGGATAAATCAATACCACTACATTATAACAAAAAATAGACCGTTAGAATACGCCAAATGGTATCTAACTACCCCAATATTTTACAATATCCGAACAGATAAATCAATACCACTTCATTATCATTTCTTAAAACCAAAATGTATTAACTAAACTGTACTTAAACATTAACTAAACTTCTATTAGAAAACTATAAACTGTTACAATATGCCAACAGCTATATAACTACCCCAAGATTCTACAACAACTAAACAGATAAATGAATACCACTAAATTATATAAAAAAATTAAACAGTTAGAATATGCCAACTGGTATCTAACTACCCCAAGAATTTCAATAACCAAACAGATAAACCAATACCACTACATTATAACAAAAAATAGACCGTTAGAATAAGCCAAATGGTATCTAACTAACCCAAAATATTACAATATCCAAATAGAGAAATCAATACCACTTCATTATAACAAAAAATAGACTGTTAGAATATGTCAACAGGTATCTAACTGCTCCAAAAATCTGCAACAAGCCAATATATAAAGCATTCGACAGAAACATCAAGTGAACACTGAAAACAAACAAACAGATTGTAGTATAACAAAAAAAGTTTTTTTTTTAATCCAACATGGATTTTTTTTCTCCCACAGCCCCAATGATTTTAGCAACAAACACTGAAACTGAGTGAATTGCACAGTACACTGGTTTGTAATCTACTAAATAAGAGGGTACAATTTTTTTGTTTATTATTCAATGTTATAAGTTGTTACAAAATACCAATACTAACATGATCTTTTCTTTTATCACAGAAATAAACAAGAAATACATGTACTACAGTTACTAAACCAAACAGTAAGTATATTATATTAAGTACAACCATCACAGCAAATCACACCCATAGTGACTTATAACTTTGCTGCCTATAAATTTGATCTTGTCCATGCACCCAAGACTATAGATCCTGCCCACAACCACCACAGCATATCACACCCATAGTGGCTTATAACTTTGCTGCTTATGAATTTGTTCTTGGATCCAAAAGTTATAAGCCACTATGGGTGTGATATGCTGCGTGTTTGTGGCCAGGGCATAGAGTCTTGGGTGCATATGGTATAGTTAAAATGTTTGACTCTATGGGTGTGATATGCTGCGGTGTTTGTGGCCAGGGCATAGAGTCTTGGGTGCATGGCCAAAAGGATTCCGAGTGACCCATATACTTTTTTTGCAAAGTTTGGTGAGGATTCGTCCAGGGGGAGTGAAGTTATAAGCCACCCAAAAAGGGCTCTTCCTATGGAAACAGCAACTTAACCATAACTACACAGCCACTACCGTGGCTGTGTAATATATATGTGGGTAAGGGGTTAGAACAGGTGGGGGGGTTTTAAAAACATGGGGAAACAAGGGGTTTGGGGGGGAGAAGCCCCCCCATCCCAATAAAAAAACAGTATGTTTTCGGTAAATTTGTTTTGGTAAAAAATGCCTTGAATAAAATGTTTTCTGTAAAAACACATAGAAACGTCATGCCGTTGGGTCCCGGAGTGCGGGAATTGGAAGACCCCTCAATCATTTCAATAGAGAAGTTGAGTCCTGCGAGGGGTCGGTAATGCGAGACGGACCACTTTGTAAAGAGTTTTCAACTTTTTATTCAATGAAAAGGTTGGATAAACGCTTCGCTATCCTACCCTGACGAGGTTTGCCCTGCTTAAAATAGACTAAAGGAAACACTCTAACAAAAGGATATCTGTCCCTCACATTTGTACATTCAATAAAACAATAAGGAAATGCATGTCAGTTCAATTCAACAAATGTATATAACATGTGATTGAATTCACAATATAATCAATGTCTCTTCTCATAACCCGGGGGGAATTTCCCTTCCACAGATTTGAGCAAGGATTTACTCCACATTTAAAAAAAAACAAGGAAATCCAGTTTCGCACAAAGTTCCGGCACAGTTCTCAAGGATTTGAACTTGATCACGAAAAGTTCAGTTGTCTCAATAAAGTATCGAATGTAATAGTATGTTCAAACACTTCCGGGGGTAAAGATGATCTCACATTTATCTTCTCCAAGTAAACAACAACAATTGACTTTGTCAGGTTGATTTGCCACAACTTTGATTTCAAAAGAAATAGTAGATTCCAACACCTCCTGGAGTAAGAACAGGTTTCACCTTTGTACAGGGACAGATTCTCCTATCGGCCGAAATAGTCCGTGGGGGCCGGTTTCTGCCCACGCCTGGGCTGGTTTGTTTGAGCGAGAAATAAAAAAAAGAAAAAAAATTGTTTGATGGACAAATGCACGAAGACATTTTAGGCACAATCACAATTGCTAGTGTGGATGATCTAAACTGGGGTTTATAGAATGACAGTCTGGACTTCCAGTTTCTGAACAGATGCTGCTGCAAGTACGTTAGGCCACAAGCGTGACTGGCACGTCAGGTGAAACACCTATCCCCTTAGCTAACTTAATTCACTCTGCAGCCTTTGTGCAGCTTGTGATACACAAAGTCTACAAATAAAAATATGATTTGCAAGTTTCTGCTGAACAGCGTTTAACCACTGCAATGGCTGAACCAAACGTTTGCACCAACTACAGGAGACATGAGTTTGAGTTTGCTTATCAGTAGATGTACACAGCTGACATTGATTGACAAAGAGTGTTAAGATACTCTCGGCCTGTGATAGTGATTGCAGATGAAACTACTGATATGTTAAGCGTGTATGTAAGGCATATGGAAAGAAATGCTGCGCTTATGGAGGATTTTTTCAATTAGTTAAAGATAATGACAACAGGAATAGGCAATATCATTCCAGAAAGTGAAGTTAATTCACCAGAGTTGTCTTGTGCTTTTTCAAAGACATGTTAGATCATATTGCTTTTTTGTAGGGCCTTATTCGGGCACAGTTACAATGAGTAGAATAGCGCTGCAAGTAAAGCACCATATAAAAGATACGCGTTCAGGTGCAACCACACGGAAATGCTGCTCAGGACAACATCACTTTGTTAAGCAGTAAAAGGCTTATGCCACTTTTATGCTCCAACAATCTCACTGGGCTTGCTGATGGCTTTGCTGGGAAGAAATAAGTGGCACTGGTCATTTGGCGAGCGAGAAGGGTGAAGTACAGAATAAAAAGTGTATTGCATTGTAAAAGACGAGTACACTTAAGGGGTCCATCAATTGCATGCTCTTATAAAAGGGAACACTGATCATGTCCTGTGGGCAGGACTTAGCCCCTGAGGCATCTGGTGAGTAGGTTTTCCAGTGTTGACGTACGTTGCATTCTGGTTTCTGCATGTCATTGTGCGCCTTGGTCTGTAAATCTTCCAGTGGCGGTATTTTGTAACGGTTCCTCTGCACTGAAATCCAGTCTTTGCCTTATGGGCAACGAACGGGAAAGTGACTTTTCTGAGTGGTTTCTCACGTCAGAGTGTTACTGTACTCTGTGAATTACTGCCAGCATGGCTCATTTCTGGGATACTGATGACTGAACAGCAGATGCGACGCTTTGTTCAATTCGCCACATGTAGTTCTCACACATTTACCTACATGCCAACGTCATTATGCATTCTCTGCCATACTGAGGTTTGTAAAGTCGTGAATTGACGCGATTCACGGATGATGGTTTGAGGGCCACTTTTTGGAGACGAGGGTGGGCCACTTTTTTTTTGGTGTGCAGGCCTATTTCTTGTCCCCGTCCGACCCTGCCTTTGTATTCTTCAAATGAACAACAACAACAACTGTCTTTGTCAGGATGATTTACCACAACTTTGGTTTCTACAGAATTGTAACTCCTCCTCAACAGGTTTGCACAATTCTTCTTTAAATGTCGCACTTTTACACAAGTTGTCTCTGTTAGAACCACAGTTCAGCACTAGTATCAACTACTGACTGGTCTATTCCTGTTCTAAGCCTTTTAAAGCAACAACTTCTTGCCATACGGGTATACTCACCTGCCTGTCTACTTCTTCACCAAATGAACAAAGTGCTTCAGTGTTAACTTCCAACTTAGAGCAACAACAACTTCACATGACTTCTTTGGCATCAAACTTTAAACCAGTTGCCGGGAAACTAGCTATCACTTTAGTGCTCTTCAAGACTCCTTTTCAATTATGCTTGTCTCCTTATGGACAACCTTCTGCAGAAGGGCAACCTGTTTGCCACCTTTCTTTCCCCTCTACACCAACAACTGAGTAGCAACAAAAAGATGGTTCCACTTTTCTTCCAACTTGGCTTTGGCAATGTATGTTTCTTTTACCTGATGATCTGTGTTTCATAGCACATAAGCAAGTCTCACAACCATTAGGCTTCGCAATATTCCGTTCTCGTCTTGAGTAATGTTTGTTATCTTGGTATTGATGAATGTTTGCATACTCTTGGCTTGGGCACTGCTTGTAAGCGTTTAGGTTTCCCAAATCTTCCCCACAGGGTTTTTGGGTCTTCTACAATCTCTCACGCTTATTTGCGCATTCACTTTGACTCAACAGATATAACTTTTGTTGTTCATACGCGAGTGGAACTGCCTGTCATGAACATGCGGACAGCGTTGGAGCACTCCAGAGTCACTTGCAAGCTGTCAAATCACAGTGAAGCCGCTCAAACACGCTCCGCTTGGTGTTCGCAGGTCTTCTGTGTTTGTGGCTCCTCATGGTTGGGCGGACAGCCTCCTCCTCTGCTCATGCCACTGAGAAATGGAGCTTCCCCGGATCTGGAGAGGTTCAGGTGCAACCCGGCCATGTGGAACCTCTAAAGAAGGCACACTTCCCTTGCTACTGTGGCTTCCAGCTGTACAGCGAACCTTCCCCAGGCAAGCGTCTTTACTTTATACTTCCCGCTGCGTGACCTGTGCAAAAGGGAGGTATTGAGGCAAAGACTCTCTCAGGACCCACCACCGCTACAGGCATTAGTGGTCCCGTCATCTTCTTTCGCCTTCAGCTTCACTTTCAGCTGCAAACACAGCCCGCGCTGCTTCATCCACTTCCGCTGCTCTTCTCTACTCCTTCTTACTGCAAGCACCTGAGAAGGCTTTTTAAGCCTTTCAGTATCCCTTACGTTAAGGCCATCTACACTAATTAGCTAACTGCTCCCAGAGCAGTAATGAGGAAATTATGGGACTTGAAGTCCTTGCCAATAAAGTTGGTTTTTCTGACTCTTTCTGCTTTGCAATAAGCCATGTAGAGACTAGTGGTTCAAGGGAAGATAAACAGGGGAATTTCCCCTTCCTCCTAATCGGTTTTGTCCCCCACATGACCCTCCCACAGAACACCACCCCCAGGGTCGGGATCAGGAAGCCTTTTCGTTCCCCTGGCCATATGATGAAGGTCCCATGTCTAGGTTTTGGAGGGAATCACTACTGATTCAGCAAGGTACACAGGGACTTTCAATGTGTAAACTTAGAATCTGCCTCTCAGATTCTCTATAAAGGGTCTTAAAATTCTGTTCCCAATTTCCTTCTCCAAAAGGATTATTATGAGGGTGATCCAGAGTTTTTAAGGAATCATTAATCACTTCCCACAAATTATGGGAGTTTTCCCTAAAATAACCTGGAGCATTTTCTCTCCCTCCATTTGTAGTTGGGTGTGCCTATAGCATTTAACCCCGTTTTTATATACATGCTTTAACTTTCTCACATTCTCACAATATTCACGTACTCTGAGGCACATTCTGGACTCCCTGAATGTCTTTCCTTAGATCTTCCTTTCTTGCCTGAAAAACATCATCGAAAGGATGGGAGACTAATTTTGGCGCCGTACAAGATGAATTATTACAATTCCATTAATTTCTAGAAAGACGATAAACGAATTCACATTGACAAGGTGCAACTTCTCGTCCAGAGTAGAATTAGAAAAGAAGTTGTGCATCCTTTGGATACACTTCTGAATATTAACTAAGGTCCTTGCAATTCTATTGCCTCCTGTCTTTACGACTAGATTACAACAATCACGATTTACTTAAACTGTTAAGTTAAACCCGAATGTAGCGGTTTGTATATTATGATCGCTCAGTGTTGTATCAATCACTTTAAACAAGAATCCATTAGTGATGCAGACATGACTATGTGATCAATGCAGGAAGTCTTTACCTCGCTTTCTGTCTTTGTTGCGCTGGCACATCACACTCCACACAACCGTTGGCTATCTTTAAACTCAATTTTTCTAAAAATGTACCCAACCTTGTACTGTCAATAAAGGTTCTTTTCTTAGCTTTTCCTCAAATTTCATTGGCGGAGAGACCATCTGACAAATTGGTGACACATTCTGCATTAAAATCCCCAATTATCAAGATATGCTGACCTTCCCCCTAACACAAATAAACTTCACACAAATCCGACAATTTAGTCAAAAATGACTCCAAGTGGGGGAATAGCCAAATCGGAGAATGAACACTTAGTTCTCCGGAGCTCCTGGCCGCCTGAGAAATCCTAGCGAAATCCTTCCATAAAGTGGAAAACGGAACACAAACACAGTAATCTCCCGACCTGGGCACCTAGAAGAGTCTGTGCAAATGAAATCCTGTGGGTTATATTGCCCCTGAGAGCAGCGATGGGCGGATTCGACAACGCAGAGCCCCCTGATGCAAAGATGGTCACCGTGCAGAGCTGAGCCGACTACCACCCACAGCTCTTAGTGCGGAGTGAGTTGTTGACTGATATCAGTTGAGAAACCCCCCGATGAGGTCGGAAGCGCAGACAGGACCAGCAGAGAGGGACGCGCTGACCCCGTGAGGCATGCAGAATCATTGATCCTGGTGAGGGACAGGAAACGGCGGGGTGCAGAGCTGAGAGCCGCGCAGCGGCCCCAGGAGACATATGGAACCGCCGCATCCAGGAATGGACAAAAAGCTGCAGTGGAGCTGAGAGGTGCGCAACGGCCCAAGCGAGGCATGCAGGGCCACAAGACCCAGTGAGGGATACAGCGCAGTGGGAGCGGAGCCAGCAAAGGTGAATACGGCCGGCTGCTAGTGGCACCCCAGCTTGGAGACACGCATGGTGGCGTGGATGAGGGGGACATTGACACTCCCTCAAGGGACAATGAAAATATAGGTGGAAGGATGGGGGCCCAAGGCAACCCTGATGCAAACTAGTAGGAGGGTGTGAGGAGGCAGGTGCTGTGTGGGCCTAGTGGGAACTTGGATTGTGGTTAGGTACACACTGTGGAGCTGGAGAGAGGGAAGACTGGGTGCTGGAGCGAGGCCCACCCCCAATGAGGGACATGAAAGCAGGGAAGTAGGGACCCAGGTCTGGCTCGGTGAAGCCATGACGGTTTGTTTGTTTGTTTTATTCACTTGTAATGCTCACCAGACCCAAAGGTAACCGGGCGGAGCAGTACAGAATATGCAAGGTTTAGAGTTACATGTTTACAAATTACAAGCAAAAGATAAAATATATACAGGCCAAAGAAGGTCACTTACAGATTCCAAGCCGAAACAAAATATATACAGTCTGTGGAAGATCAGAAACAGAATACAGGCAAGATAAAATATATACAGGCAGAGCAGGTTGTCATAGGCACGAGCAGGTTGTCACCAGCCTGGTGTACAGAATGGGCAACAGGATGGTAGAATATGTATATACACTAGGGGGTATCAGGAGTCTTGAAGGGGCTAGTGAGCAACTAAGTGTCAGCAGACTTCAATAGATTGATATAGTTGGATCTAAATTTCCGAAAGGGCTGCTCCTCACGTAAAGGATGTGGAAATGAGTTCCATAATTGGGCCGCTCGGACCTGGAAACTACCACCCCCAGCCTTAGCCAACCTGAATCGCAGTGTGATAAGGCTATTGACATTGGTGGTTCTTGCCGGTCGGGTAGAGCTTCTCTTTAGGAGTCTGTCCATGAGATAGCTAGGTGTGGCATTATTCAGAGCTTTGTGAACAATGGTTGAAACTTTTAAGTGGATTTTGTTTTGGGTAGACAGTCGGTTGTTTTTGCGCCTAATGTTAGAAATATGCTATCTTTTAGACACACCAAGAGCTGCTCTTAAGGCATTGTTTTGTAAAATTTGGATTCTGTGGTTCATAGATTTGTTGGCAGTTATGTATAGGGCATTGCACTAGTCGAGCCTTGACAAAATCAGGATTCTAGCTAAAATAATGCAGTTGTCATCTGAGAGAAAGTGTTTAGCTGCTCTAATGAGTTTACAAGTGTAAGCTGTGGCTGATGCCATAGATTTCACTTGTTTATCGAAGGGGAGGGTGGAATCCAGATAAAAGCCAAGTGTCTTCAAATCCTTGGACACCATGATGATATTGCCATCAATCTCAAACGAGGTGTAGTCTTGGCCTAATTGTTTAAGATTTGGGTGAGTACCCAGGATGATTAGCTCTGTTTTATCATCATTCAGGCATAGGCCGTGGGTTGCCATCCATGCCTGGATGATGAGATACACCCTATTTACCAAGGCCAAATCCTTGTTGTAATCCCCGGAAAGTGGGAGGAGAATCTGGGTATCATCTGCATAATTAGTGTAGGTGATACCAAGAAGGTCCAGATTATCAAACAAAAAGGGGCTTAGTAAATATATTGTATAGGGTGGGGGAGACGCAGGACCCCTGGGGAACTCCACATAGAATGTGGATTGGATCAGCCGCTGCCGAGGGAGAGAACACCCTCATAGTCCTGTCACTAAGAAAAGACTCAATCCAGGTTATGGCCCCCGTGGAAAAATGTGCAGCTGAGTCTAGGTGGCTGCAAAGGACCTTGTGGTCGTCAAGATCGAATGCAACCGAAAGGTCCAGCAACAGGAGAAGGGCTAGTTTACTTTTTTCTTGTTATTCATCTATTTGTGCCTTCAAATCGATGAGGGCAGTCTCAGTACCATGTTGGGGTCGGAAACCTGATTTACGTGCTCCTAAGAGCTTATTATGTTCCAAGATTTTTGAATTTGGTTACAAGCAATCTTGTTAAAGATTTTAAGCAGGAATGGGACTGTTGTGATGTGGCAGTAGTTTGTAGGTATATGTGGGTCTAGGGTTTGGTTTTTGAGCAGCAGTAGTACCCAAGATTGTTTCAGGTTGGTAGGCATGGTACCCGTTGCGAATGAAGCGTTGATAAGTTTTGATACAAATGGGGAGAGATCTCTGGCAGCGTCTTTTAAAAACTGGGCCGAGCAGAGGTCGCCATTGGCAATTGGATGGCTTGAGAGAGAGGATCACATTCTCTACCTCTAGGATAGAGGTTTTTGAGAACATGAATTGCACAGCTGAGTCCTTTTCCTCTAAAAGGGGGTCGGTACTCAAGTTGTTTGTGTGGGATGGTTGAATGAGAGAGGCTTTTTTATTTGCTATTTTCTTTTGGAGCATAGTTACTTTATTTGATAGTTACTTTATTTGATATTTGAAACTTGCACACCATGTTTTATCTTTGGAGCATGTGTCCGGGATAGGGATGGGTGACTCTAATTCCTTGAGCATGGTCAACAGTTCCCTCATACTTGAATTAGCATTAGATATACGCTTGTTATATAAATTTCGCTTGGCCATGTGGATGTCCTTTTTGTAGCGGGAGGAGATTTCCATTAGTTTATTTTTATGGTCTTCTGACGGGATTAGCCTCCATGCAGTTTCACAACTCCTCTTAAGTTGTCGTAAATCCTTTAGTTCATGGGAGAACCATTTATTTAGATGGGATTTGGGTTTACTCGGTCTGAGTTTTAGGGGGGCATTGTTGTCAAGTGTGGTTAACATAATTTTATGTACTTGTCGATGAGTGTTTCCTGGTCTAACTGATCATCTAATTGGGTAAGAGTGGGTAGGATGGCGGGAATCACTTTATCCTTAGTAATACTCTTTTTATTCCTTGTTGGACATGGCGGTGCCGTGGTGGGAGCTGGAGAGAGTGGTCTGGAGGTGGAGAGTTCAAAGGACAGGAGGACCTGGTCTGTCCAAAATTGTGGGGAGTTGGATTTGATGATGGCAGTGCAGTTGTAATCTGCTAAAAAATCAAGCATTCTTCCTTTGGTATGAGTGGGTTGGAGGATTTTTTGAGTTATGCCCAGTTCAGAAAGAATATTGGCAATGGTGGTGGCGTTTTTATCTGAGGGTTCATTGTATCATAAATGAAAGTCCCCTAGGACAAGTAATTGTGAAGATATTTTAAGGTTATTGCAGAGTAGACTGTGGAAATCCTCCTCAAATGGTCCAAAGGGTCCCGGAGGTCTGTAGATAAGGTGGATAGTCAATGTCTGCGAGTTGAGTAGAGGGAGTTTGATAGTGAGCGCTTCACATGATTCAGACACGAGGGTGGGTGTAGTTCTCATACCTAGGCTGGTCTTAGCAATGATGGCAATGCCGCTGCCTCGCATATTAGTTCTAACCTGTCTCTGTATGGTGTGCCCATCCGGGATTGCTAATGAGAGTAGGGGACCAGCTGCGTCGTCCAGCCAAGACTCTGTGATGGCAAGAAAGTCCAGATTATCGGCTGATATTAGGTCGAAGATATCTGTGGCGTGTGCGGTAAGGGATCTGGCATTTATTAATCCTCCTTTAAGCGGGGAGGCCGCTACAGTGGGTTCGGTAGGTTTTATTTTAGTGGGAGTGGTTAGAGGTCTCATGATATTAAGGTGGGTGATATTTACCTTCTGGTTATTGGATCTTTTGTTGGCAGGGCTACATGGTTTACTTTGAGGGCAACTTGAGGGATTCCGGTCAGAGTGATACATGGAGGTGGGGGTTACTGAGAGGAAGATGGTAGAATTGTGTAGAGCTCTCTTGTTGGTTGTGAGTTGGTTACTGTGACATGTCTGAAGAATAGTGAGCAGTAGACATAAGTGGGTTAAGAGGCTTTTATGATGCTCATCATGTGATGTTGCTTCTTATAGGTTTGGATGCACCTTCTAAGTCATGGCATATGATTGAATTAAGCTAGGTTTAAAGTTCGGAGTACGAAGGCGTACAAGTGTCACTGAGGGCAGTTAGTACAAGCTACAATAGATTGGATCAAATAAGCTCAGGGTGATACCTAGTTGACGTAGGCTAGTCTAAATTCAGTATGGGTATGGTGGGCTGCGATAGTCTACATTCAGCATAGGCACAGTGGACTAAGTTCAACACAGGCACAGAGAACTAAAATCAGCAAAGGCACAGTGGGCTAAGTTCAGCATGGACACAGTAGGTTAAGTTCAACATGGGCGCAGTAGGCTAAATTCAGCATGGGCGCAGTAGGCTAAGTTCAGCATGGGCGCAGTAGGCTAAATTCAACATGGGCGCAGTCAACTAAAATCAACATGGGCACAGTAAACTAAAATCAACATGAGCACAGTAGGTTAAGTTCAACATGGACAGTAGGCTAAATTCAACATAGGCACAGTAGGCTAAATTCAACATGGGCGCAGTGAACTAAAATCAACATGGGCACAGTGAACTAAAATCAGCAAAGGTACAGTGGGCTAGGTTAAGCATGGGTGCAGTAGGCTAAGTTCAACAAAGGCACAGTAGGCTAGATTCAGCATGGGCACGGTGTGCTGGATAGCTGCAATACAGGCAAAGGGAACACATGTATGGAGGGGG
Organism: Ambystoma mexicanum; assembly: GCF_040938575.1. NCBI lineage: Eukaryota > Metazoa > Chordata > Amphibia > Caudata > Ambystomatidae > Ambystoma > Ambystoma mexicanum. The sequence continues at coordinate 413,684,972 of NC_090927.1, forward strand.
AGCACTTGCAAGGACGAGAAAACTCAATGCAACAGCTTTCGTGATGCAGTGTTAGCGGTACACAAATACAAGTATCGCACTAGGCATTGTGTGATCAGTCAAGGTGCGTTACTAAAAAATCAAGCAGCGATGCAGTAATGTCAATGATAGGTTGCTGAGGTAAAATATAGAGCGTTGTGCAAAAAGCGTGTATACAGTTGTACAGGAGCATGTTTTAAGCATACATTGAGTGAAAAGGAGCGGTAAAACAAGTTAAAGATGAACAAGTAATGACACAGAATGCAATGGCGGTAAGGTTGTGTGAGGAATGGCGCTGTGCCCCAGAGTGAGGGTAAGCCAGGTGAAGAGAGAAGACGTAAAGGCCCTGGCCTGAAGGCAGTTACAACAGAGGCTGCCACAATGGTGAAAGGCCAGCAGAAGATCAACAAGTTTACTGACCCCAAGAGCAGGCATCAAAAGCAGGAAGGTGGGGATCTGGTACCTGAAGGGTCAGCTTCAGCAGGGAATGGAGGAGTGACTCTAGAGGCCCTAATGGTGGCCATACAAGCCACTAAGACCTCTCTGGAGGGGCGCATTAAGGAAGTAGGGGTGGAGGTGTCCCTGGTGAGAGTGGACCTACGGAAGGTGTGTGAGAGGGTCATGGAGGTGGAGCAGAAGGTGAGCACTGTGGAGGACGACCTACAACAACTTAAAAGCCAGGTGGCGGGGCTGGTGGGAGTTACCAGGACACTCGAGTGGAGGACGCAGAAGGACGGTCTCAGCGCTGTAATATCCAGCTGGTGGGGATCCCTTAACGGGAGGAAGGACCGAGCGAGGAACTTTTTCCAGAGGATGTCATCCTGAACACACTGGGGGTGAAGGGACTCTCAAAGCTCTCTGCGGTAGAACAGGCGCACAGGGTGCCAGGGACAGCCCCACCTCCGGGAGGGCAGCCGAGAGTGATAGTTGCTAAAATCCGAAACTTTCGGGTCAAGGATGCAATTCTACAGGAGTCCCGGAGGGTGGGCTACTATGCAATAGGTAACACCAAGCTCCAAATCTTCCATGACTTTACAATGGAGGTACAGAGACAACAGAGAACTTACAATGCAGTGCGAAGACGACTACAAGAGCTTAATATCAGATACAGGATGCTCTTTCCAGCTAAATTCAAGATTGTGGTGGAGGGGAAATCCTGTTTTTTGCATCACCACAGGAGGTGTAGAACTGGCTGGAGTCTAGGCCACAACGCCCAACGTTCAAGGAGCATGCAGCAGAGGGAGAGACTTAATTTGGAGTCTGTACTCATTCAGGAGGGGGAAAGGAAGGGTGGAGGCATGAATTGGCGATGCAATTTGAAGTTGATATGGAAGCAACTGCTTGAGGAGGGGTAGAGGGGTAAAGAGCGGCAAGGAAGAGGGAGATATTCTTTTCATTATGTTTTTCTCTTTTTGGGGCGGGGGAACTGGTGGGAGAGGGACACCCCCGGTACTCATGGTAGTTTGTAGGAACTACCTCCCCTACTCATGGTAGTTTGTAGGGGAGGAAGGAAACGTGGACAGCGCGACTGGGGGTTGAGAATAGGGGAGGTTGGAGAGGTGGGGATGGGGAGGGGGGTCTAGGGTCTGGTGGGGGATGGAGTCTATGGGGGAAGGCTAGGGGAAAAGGGGGATTTGTGGGAAGTTGGGAAAGTTGGGGGTAAGGGAAGGGAGAGGGACTGTCTGCAGCAAGTGGGAAGATATGGAAGAGAGACCGAGAGGAGGAACCAGGGATGGGAATGTCGACCACAAATAGAAGGGGGAAATAGTGAAAGAAGAAAGGAGGCTGGTGGACCGGGGGGAGCCTCAAACTATACATGGAGACCTCAATGGGGATCATAGACTTGAAGATCGGAACATGGAATGTTCGGGGGCTGAGAACGACCCGAAACAAACAGAGTGGGGGGGGGGCTTTCTAAAAGACAGGGAATACAGGTAGCCCTGATACAGGAGACACATTTAACTAGGGCTGATCTGGTGACACTAGGGAGACAATGGGGAGGCAAGTGGTTGGTACTGCATACTCCTCGCAGCCGAGGGGGGGCTGAGTTGGGTGGCGGCGGGGGTGACGCTACAGGCGGAAAAGCTCTTGATGGATGAGGTTTGGAGAACAGTGGTGCTTTCAGAGAAATTGGAGGGGCAAATGATATGTCTGGCAAATTCATATGCAGCGAACATCGATGACAAATAATATTTTCTATCGGTATTAAAAATAGTAGAGCATATAGAGAAGGCCTGTTCGTATGGGGAGGGGATTTTAACTGCCAATTGGTTGTGAAGTTGAATAGTGCGGGGGCAGGTCCCCAAAAGAGGCACATGACGGCAGCACTACACAGGATGATAATAGAGCTAGACCTCCTTGAGCTGGGGAGAGAGGCACATGCTGAGGAGAGGGGGTTCTCATATCACTTGGGTGTACATGGTCCTACTCTCGCTTGACTTATTTGCTGGCGGGTAGGGAAGCTATCATCTATTTGAAGGGATGGAATATCTAGGACGCACCTTGTCGGACCACTCCCCCCTTAGTGGCGAAACTGCGGGGGATGGGAAAGAGGCCCCTGCAATGGATGTGGCGCATGCAGAGGATGACGCTGAAGGATAGTGCTTTCAGGAATGAGCTGTGGGGAGGGATAGAACACTATTTTCAGCATAATGCAGGGTCAGTGGCCTCAGTGGGAGTATTATGGGAGGCCTTTAAGGAAACTATAAGAGGGGTTTGTATATTCACTACAGTAGGCACGAGGAAACTGTTGCTGGGCACTTTGATGCAAGCTGAAAAGCAAGTTGTGGAATTGGATAGGGAAGCGGCGAAAGGAGGGCAGGTTGGTGACAGTCTGGCCCAAGCCCTGTTGTCATATAATAAGATCCTAGTGGCCCTTGCAAATTTCGACAGTAGCAAATGAGATGTTCGACTGCATGGGGAAGGGGACTAGTTGGGAAAACGACTGGCCTGGTTAGTAGACAGGGAGTGTCCATGCCGCACTATAACACAAATCGGGGATGGAACAGGTGAACCGGTGGGTACCCAAGAGCAAGTTAACAGGGTGTTTCAGGAATTCTATAGGGAACTTTACACCAGCGAAGGAATGTATGTGGAGGAGGATACGGACATGTTACTCCATGTAGTTCGACTACCAATGCTGGGTGCAGACGGGAAGGAAGAATTGGAGGGTCCGATAGAGGAGGAGGACATACGTGGGGTATTGCGAACGATGAAGAAAGGTATGGCCCCGGGTAGTGATGGGCTTCCAGTAGCATATTATTGCGAATATGTAGATTTCTTGGTCCCATGGCTCAAGAAGGTGAATGAGGATGCATTTGAGCACGGTATCCTACCGGAATCTATGAGGGAAGCCATCATTACAGTCCTGCTGAAGGAAGTGAAGGACCCACTGGATTGCATGTCGTATCGTCCTATTTAATTGTTAAACGTTGATGGGAAGACTTTGGGAAAGATCTTGGCGAACAGACTGGCGGTAGTGGCTCCAGAGTTGGTACACCCAGACCAGTGTGAATTTATTGGGGGGAGGAACACAACAAGGAATATCGGCCGACTGCATCACATAATGGACCAGGTCAAAACCCAGGAGGGGGAAATGGCATTGGCTTCTTTCGATGCTATGAAGGCAGTTGATTCTCTAGAATGGAGCGTGCTATTCCGGGTACTGGAAAAGTATGTGTTTGGAACGAAAATTCATACATTGCTGGGGCTATTACACAATAAACCATTAGCGGTGGTGAGAACCAACGATTGGGTTTCTGGATGATGGGAGCTGGGCAGAGGGACGACACAGGGGTGCATGGTGTCCCTGATTATTTTGCACTGCCTTAGGAACCCCTGGTGGGGTATATAAGACAAGAGATGGGGGAGGCTGGGATCCTGGTGGGGGGGTGAGACAAGTCATATCACTCTACGCTATACGTAGGCAACCCACGGGAGAATGATGCTGGAGGTGCTGGGGAAGTCCCTACTGTTCCAGTTAGGAGGTCTTCGAGACAGTAAAGGGGAGGACCTGCCGGACTGGGGGATAAGATAGGAGATATAATCATTTAAATACTTGGGTATCCGAATATTTCACAAAATGGAGGAAACATTTGTACATAACTCAGGCAGGGCGCTATATAAAATAGGAGACTCAGTACAGTTTTGGAAAGCGTTACCCCTCTCCCTCATGGGAAGGGTGGCGATATGCAAAATGGTGATACTCCCAAGATTGCCCTACTACTTTACCAACATACCATACATGATTAAGAAGGTGTTTTATAAAATGTTGGATGGTAGAATCAGGGAATTTCCCTGGAACACAGGAAGGAGGAGGGTGCCAATGGCGATGATACCATGTTCAAGATTGGAGGGTGGTCTCAATTTACCGGATTATGAGGACTATTTTATCGCAGCACAACTGCAAATGGTGATGGAATGGGGGCAGTCAGGTGAAGAGACTTTGAAAGGGCTAGTGGAGAATCTACCGACACACCAAATTGGGACGGAACTGTTGTGGGACTTGGTGTGAAACAAAATGGACGACAAATGTGTTTCAGGCAGTCAGAGAAGTGTGGTGAAAATAAGTTCAGAGGAGCCGACCTAAGGGATTGTATAGTGGGGCCTTGCCCTGGAGGGTTGGGGCACAGAGGCTGCGGGTGAATGGTTGTTGTGTGGTGGGGGACCTTTTTGTGGGGGGGACACTGCTGACTTTCTTAGAATGGCGCGTAAAATACAGGCTCCCAAAGGGGCTGTTCCTGGCATATGGCGCGGTAGTTAAGAGACTAGCGGAGTTATGGGAGGGAATGCCTGACGAACCACCTGTCAGCCCGTGGATGCAAGTACTACTGGAGCAGGTAGGGGGAAAGGTAAATATCTCTCACATTTATAAGGGCCTACAGAAGGAGGTACCCCAGGAAGAGCTGAAGGTGAAGGGTAAATGGGAAGCGGATGGTGGGTGCCAGATATCTGAAAAGGAATGGATAAATATGTGGGAGCAGGTCGAAAGGGTGTCGCGAAACGCAAGATTGCAACTAATTCAGTTTAACTTGTTGCACAGAGTATATGTGACCCCAACTAGGCTCCGAGCGATGAAGAGGACTCTTAGTGACGAGTTCCTGAGGTGTGGCCGGGGCCCGGCAGGACACTGGCATATGGTCTGGGAATGCTGAATTATAGCAAAATATTGGGAAACAGTTGTGAAAGGGATAAACGAACTGTTAGGGACAAGGCTGGAGTGCAACCCAAGGGTATGCTTGTGGGGAATGCTTTTGGAAGGGAAGAGACATAAGGCATGGAATAAGTTAGTGAGATTCCTACTGATCTTAGCAAAACGCTGAATGGCTATAGCTTGGAAGCAACCACAAGGCCTGTCAGTGACGCTGTGGCAGGGGGTTTCCGTAGATGGGGGATGGCGGAACAATTGTGACCCGGCAGAAGAGAAGGGCGTAACAGCAGACTGGGGTCAGCTGTTGAATGGCGTAAGCATATCAAAAGATCTGAGACCACCATGAGACAAAAGGAGAGTGAGAGGAGGGATGGAAGGGAGAGTGGGGGGAAGGGAAGGTGGGGTGGAGGAGGGAGAAATGCAACAGAGAGAGCTCTGGAGGGATAAGTACTGTCGATCGGTTTGCAGGGGAGAGAGGGGGGGCAGTTGGTGAAGAGGAGACGAATGGGGCAGGGAGGAATCAGTACAGGGGTCAATAGAAGCTCGGTCAAGTGTGAAGGTGTACAGGGATAAAAGCGAGGTTGGTGGGAAAGGGGATGTGAAGATTATCTGTTGGTTTATTGCAAATACCAATAAAGAGAGTTAAAAAAAAAAATCACTCCATGCTGGAGCACAGGGGATTCCAGTATATATTCATTAGGGTGATGTTAAAATTGTATTTATCAGGCAAAACATTACTGCTAGCATACCATAATTCTTATCTGAGGTAATTTCATATTGCCTCAGTATTGAATTATTTATTCCCGTGATTAAAACCCCCTGACAATCGACCGCCAAATCTTGGAGTGGCCAGCTGCTGAACCACCATATAACCATCAATGCATATTTGATTGGATTCAATTGCAGGAGTTGTGGTTAACCAATCATATTCCAATAATGTGGCCCTTCTAGCCTGCAATCCCATGAAACTGCTATGTTCCCTTGTGTTCCAGCTTAGCCCAGATAAATGATATTTACTGGGCTCAACTAAGTCCCTCTCCCCCTTTCCTCAAGTTTTTTTAAACTTCCTGCAAGGGAATGTGGAATCCAAAGCCAAATATTGCATTCACGCATATGTGCAACTCTTTCAATATTCAACACCTCCACAACCTTCTTTTTCTTAGGATATAAGGGACATGTAATCATCATAGATTCCCGAACGCCTGTCAACCCCTCACCCCCTCAACACACACTGGAAATCGTCAGCCTCCCCATTACTCACATTGTGTCTTGGCTTTAGATCATATGCCATTAATCGCAGTGGGCCATCACCATATTAATGATCACCTTCAACACAAAATACAGCTGACGTCTATTCTCCTGTCATCAGTGAAGTACACTTGTTCGATGTCCTTCGAGATGAATGAACGTAATTGAGGGATTTCTTGGAATAATCTGAGCACTTTTGATCGATTCAACAAAATCTCTTTATCTGACTGAATGATCCGTTCTAATAAGAATCTTTTAGGGACTCCAATGATGTCTACCTCAAAACCTCTCAGGCGGGCAAAATGACCGGGGAGGCAGGGCTGGTGATGCCACATGTGTGCCCCTTGACACTACTGAAGCCATCTGTTGATCATTGCCCTAACTCAGTTTTACAGCGCCCACCTGGTCCACACACCTAGATTGAGGCGAGGCAGTTGGTTCCCTATTGAAACGTTTTTCTTTACCTGGATCCGCTGTAGTTAACACACTTTAGGGGAACGGATAGAATGGGATCACTCTGGACTCTAATCTCCATTCTCAAGTTTAATATCTCTGGTGGGGGCCCTTGGTTTAGTAAGAAGGACCTATTCAGTGGAGTCTGATACACAACCGCCTCCCCTATAGTGGGTGTAGTACACATTCAAACCCCGCAGGTCAATTGTCAACTCCTCTGTTTGAGTCGCTCTTTCACAGGGTCCTCCCTTTTCTTGTTTTCTAGGGGTCATTCTCCCAGTAGAGCATGATGCAGTCACCCCTTCCATTGCACATACTGCCTTCTTCCGTAATGTGAAGGTTTTTAAGGAATGTCCTTGAGATGGCCTTTCGCCCCTTTTTTTGCCCATCCCTTTTTTTGTTTTAGATGCCCCACCTCCAATCGGTATAAAAGATGGCGTGGGATCGGGAGGCAAGCTGGCGGGAATGGGGATTGTTATACGTTTCTCCAAAAAGTTTATAGGGGTAGGGCCTGCTTCAGTTAATTTTTCATGGCAGCACGAATACCTTCCAGGTTAAATTTTATATCGCTGACCTACCTGTCTGCTGCACTACTGGTTGCTTGGCTACCCTCAGAGTCTCACTGGATACCAGGCTCCTCCATGATCAGTCTCCCCTGCACTGCCTCTGGGCCTACCGTGTACTTAGGGGCTGTAACTATAACCCTTACAGTCCCCTGCCCTCCTGCACCTTACCCAGAGCCACGCTGCCCTGGCTGCACCTACCCACAGCAATGCCGGCCTGATTGCACTTCCCTCTCCCTGGCACTTCTCCCTTCCCCCTGCACTTTGCGTTGTCGCATTTGCACAATCTGAATGACACAAGGCCTAGTAAGATAGTTTGTATTGTCCTCCCTCTGTCTTCCCTCCCTTGTCTTTTTGCGCCTAGAAACACTTGTGTATAGGCGCGTTATAAATGACATGACATATATCATATATCATATTGCTCAGTTGGAGGGTTTGGGCAGTCAGTTCTAATTTATTGTTATCACGTGGGGTTGCGAAGGAACTCAAGACCATGTTCAGTGCAGAAATGTCCAAGGCCGTTAACCTAACGTCATTGTCAAGTTTTCCCTGTTGTGGAGATAATGACCCTGATACATTCTCCCTAGACGAAGAGCAATGAACACTAGACGGATGTTCAGTTAAAAACCATGGTAATGCCTCCATTTCATTGGGGCTTTTAAATCAACATATTCATTACTCACACCCTTATCATGCTGTTAGATCATGCGCCCCCTGCAACTCCATGGCCAACAAACTCTGGTTGCTAATATAATTCTTCCAGATTGCCCATTCTTGCTTTAGATGTGGTTCATGGATCTGTACTTGCACTTGGACCTGTACTTGAACCTTCGGACGCACACAAATCTTCCATCTTTCTATCAATGTTAAATAGTTTTGTTGTTTTATGACGGGCGATCTTCTCCTTCACTCGCAACGGTGTAAAATAGCTATTCTACTGCAACAGCCTGTTTCTCAATCTGCCTTCCTCTACTCCCCACGCTCTGCAACTAATCCAGAACAGGAGTGCGAGACTTATCCTTGGCCTCAAGCTCAGACACCATATCTCTCCAACCCTGAAATCTCTCCACTGGCTCCCAGTGGCTGCAAGAATCAAGTTCAAGGCCCTTTGCATTGTCTACAAGGCTTTCTAGGGCCGGGGTCCACACTACAGCCAACGCTCTCTTCCAAAATACCTTCCTTCCCGAGCCCTTCACTCAGCTACCTCCAACTCGCTAAGGGTTAGACGCTTCTCCAGGCAGAGAGTGGGGGGTAGATCTATCTCCTCTGCAGGTGCCTCCCTCTGGAATGGCCTCCCTGCCCCTCTCAAACTTGAGCCGGAACGCCAGACGTTCCGGAAGCAGCTCAAAACTTTCCTTTTCGCCTCTGCTTTCTCTCTCTACTGCCCCTGTTGACCTACCTGTCTTCTGTACTGCCTGGTTGCTTCGCTACCTTCAGAGTCTCACTGGGTACCAGGTTCTTTCTTGATCAGTTACCCTTGCACTGCCTCTGGGCCTACCACACACTTAGGGGCTATAACTGTAACCCTACAGTACCTTGTTCTCCTTGCACTACCCAGAGCCGCGGTGCCCTGGCTGCACTTATTCAGAGTATTGCTCCCCTGTTTTCCCCTCCCCTCTTCCTTGCACTTCCCCCCTTCCTATCCCCTTGCCCTTGCCCTTCTTGCACGTGCACAATCTGAATGACACCAGGCCTAGTAAGATCGTTTGTCTTGTCTTCCGTCTGTCTTCCCTCCCTTGTCTTGTCACTCCTAGAAACACTTGTGTACAGGCGCGCTATAAATGACTTATAATATCATTGCCTTGTAGTCCATTTTTATACACCTCACCAGTGTTGCTGGACTCAAAAGCACCCACCTCTTGAGATAGTTCCTCTAGTTCCACCTGGATGACTGCTGCAAAACATTTCTCAAGAGCAGGTTGTATATCACCCTGCACACATCCACGAGTCTCTGTTGTCGATTATTCATTAACTAAGCATTTTACCTTATTCAATAGGCTGTCGAGAGAAAGATGTCCAGTTGAACTTCCGCAAAGCCATCATACTTGGTGCCTGAACTTTCATGCAAGGCGTGTTTTATGATCTACGTTTTGGTTTTCACTGCTTACTTGTGTAACCTACATGGGGCCTAGGCAGGGATAGAATGTGCCGGGGCATTATTTAGTATAGACTGTGGAACTCGTTAGGATTTATAAAGGTTGACCATTGAGTTAGAATTTGAGGCTGGTCAGATTCTCTAATATTCATGGGTGTTTATGAATATAGAAGTGTAACCCCTTCTACGTGACATGGACTCATCATTTCAGTGACAGAGACCTAACACTCCGCTGGAGCATGCTGTTGGGGTAAGCTGGCCGGCCATACCTCAGCAACATTATTGGCCCACTCTCAACCTGACTTCTGGCAATATGCATGTTCAAACGCTGCACTCATGGGTGGACTGGGAACCAAAAGAGGCCCTGGAAATAATCTTCAAAGTGGCCCCATATTTCACATTTTCAGCAAGCCCTACCATTTTCCTATGAGAAAATGTAGAAATAAAATAGGTTACCACATAGGAGGTCTAGGGTGCAGAGACCTACGGGGAAATCGCCAGAGTTCCATATAGGTTTGTCCACCCCTGCCAGCACTAGAAAAGGGTGAGTAGCAGTTTGCCAACGGGTGAGGCATAACCCTACCTGGTGCACTACACTATGGACTAAAGGGTCACCAATTTGTTTGACAGGTACAGAGTTGCGAATTGGAATGATGGGCTCCCCCTGCAGATATGATATGATATATATGATATGATATGGCATTTATAACCCGCCTATACACAAGTTTTTCAAGGCGCGACGAGGCAAGGGGGGGAACAAAAGGGAGGACAGACAACGATCCTACTAGGCCAGGTGTCATTCAGATCACGCAAGTGCTTGGGAAGGGGGGAAAGGAAAGTGTGCAGGGGGAGGGGATAGGAGAAAGTGCAGTACATGGGAAGTGGAATAAATAAGACACATAAAACAGCCAGCTAGTGGTAGGTGCAAAGGAAGTGCAGATGTAAGTGCTGGTAGGGGGACTGAAGGGATACAGAAAACGGTCCCCAAGTGTAGGGATTGCCAGGGAGGCAGTGCAGGTGGGTAATTGACGGGGGCTGGGCCAGAGATCAGAAGGGTGGCCAGGTAACCAGTGCAATTGCAGTCAGGAGTTCAGCAAGGAAGGGGAGGGGAGAAAGCAGAAGCAAATAGGAAGGTTTCAGGTGTTTCCGGAACCGGAGATGGTTCTCCTTGAGTTTCAAGGAGGCAGGAAGGCTGTTCCAGAGAGAGGCCCCTGCCGAAGAGAGTGATCTGCCACCAACTCGTTGCTTGGAGAAGCGACTGACCCAACGGGAGTTGGAGGCAGATGAGCGAAGAGCTCGAGAAGGAAGATATTTAGGAAGAGAGAGTTGAAGGTATTGCGGCCCCAGACCCCAGAAGGCCTTGTGTACAATGCAGATGGTTTTGAACTAAATCCTCGCAGCCACTGGCAGCCAATGCAGAGATTTCATCCTGGAGAGATACGATCCCTGGGCTTGAGGTCAAGAACAAGTCTCGCAGTCCTGTTCTGGATGAGTTGCAGAGGGCGGAGAGTGGAGGCAGGCAGGTTTAGATAGAGGCTGTTACAGTAGTCATGCTTGGAGAGGACCAGGGCTCTGGAGACGGTGAGCTTCTTGGGGAAGGAGAGGAAAGGAAGAATACCTCTAAGGAGGTGCAGCTGGTAGTGTGACTTCTTAGAGACGTCGGAGATGTGAGGGGAGAAGGAGAGTACAGAGTCGAAGATGACCCCGAGGTTTTTTGTCTTGCAGGTGGGAGTGGGAGGAGGGCCAAGAGAGGCCGGCCAGAGTGCCGCAGGGAAGGCGGGAGTGGGTGTGCCGATGAGTAGAATCTCAGTCTTACTGGCATTAAGGCAGAGGTAGTTGGCGGCACACCATTCCTGGATGGCAGACAGGCAGTCAGAGATGAGGGAAGGAGAGGAGGAGGCTGAGGGTAGCCTGAAAATGAGCTGGGTATCATCCGCATAGCACTGAAAGTTGGAACAGAGAGCGGCGATGCGGTGGGCAAGGAGTGCCAGGTATTGGTTGAACAGCCAGGGAGAGAGGTTAGATTGAGCGGTTTCTACAGTTTCCCCAACTCTTACTTTGCTTGAGCTGTCATCACCAGTGGCATCTCAGCAGTGTATGCAGCTTAGCGTACATTTTCATTTAAATGTAGATATGTATATTTTAAAATGTCAATAAACATGTGGAGAACTTTGCTGAGTTCTCATCCACCTGCTGAAGGAGAGTCTCAGGGATGTTGTGAAATTTGTGTGGACTACCAAATGTGATAGGCATGCGGTCTCTCGAAGAGTGATTTATTCTGAGCACAATGTTGCATCGATTTGAGATGGGGTTAGAACCTTAATAAGGATAAATGCATGCACGTATGGATTGTGCACTCAATGGCAGATTGGTATTGAAGTCCCTATTGCTTTCGCATATTACACACGCTTTCTGACACTGAGAAGAGATCATCTGGAATTGCAAGTGATACTTTGACATTTTATGATTTGTGGTTGGATTTTCACAGCTTTTTTGTGCAACCTAGATTTCACTTAGTCAGTGACAGAAGGTACCTTTGCCTGATGTAACATCGAGTTTTGCCCTCGTAAGGAGTTCAGAGCTTCATAGTTGAACTGGAATATGAGACTGTACAGACACCCTGCCGGACACAGGTGTTTATGAATGAAGAAGTTGAACTCCACTACAAGGCCTTGGCATTTCGAATGGATTCTTCCCTCCTTCAGATGTATTATCTATGATATCCCTAGACCAGTGCAGCTGTTCTTCAGAAACCTTTCTACCACCTGGGTGTGCAGCTCCGACGGCTCTAAGCACCCTGTTCTGGATACGACAATGGGGCCAGTATATATAGCGGCGCCCTGCTCTGTGACCTCAGTTCCTTTTCTTCCATGCACTCTGATCGCTAATCAGGTACACGCTTATTGATTTATTCTCTACGCTATACCTACTTCGTCTAAGGTGTCGGGCTTCAAGCTGTGTGCGGACTGTGGCTGGCAGATGTCGGTCTCAGATCTGCATTGGTAAGCATAGGACTGGGATTCAAACCTGAGTTGCTCTGCATTGTTTTGCTTCCAAGATCAACGTGTTGCCCTTGAGCTGTCCTTCCGGCGGGCCCCCATCAGCATGCTCACTCGTGCCACTTACATTAGCATTGTGGCGGATTGTGGCCCGTGTCAAGTTATGACACTCAAGGCCTTAAACAGAGAGCCTCTAAATTGGCCCTAGGTCATTCATATTCAAAGTCACGAAATACGACTCCATCAAAGATTCGACCTGATGAAAAAAACTCTCTGGTGGAGAAAACACCCAAGAAGGATAGGAGTGTAAGAGGTCCCACTCAGGGAGTGACTCCCATTGAAGAAGAAGACGCGGACAAGGCATTACTCATCCCCAGCCAAACTGGTACAGTTCCTGTCTAAATCCACCTTGGCAGAGAAGTGGAAAGAGTTTTGCATCAAGATGATGCTGGTCTGTGAGAATGCGGGCTCACCCGTTCTCTCTTACTCTGGGACCTCTGACCCCACTGCGCCTGACAAGGCTGGCAGAGACTCGACTCACCAACCACATTGTGCGCCTAAGAGCCTAAGAACAGTGAAGTCCTCAATATGACCATCAACGCTGTAGTTAACCAGTGTGTTTTTGGATGTACTGCCGGCTCCATTAGCGCCATCAGCGTCACAGCCTAAACTGTCGAAGACAGTTGAGGTTCCCTCAATTAGATTTGTTCCAAAATCTACCAGAGATTTTATGTCCTCTTCAGGACATGTTTGACGAGGATAACGACAAAGTACCCTTTAGTCTCAAACCCATGTGTCTTCCTCAACACTCTGAAGAGTTTCAGAATAAGGAAAGGAGGTTCTCTGAATTAGCTTCACCCCTTCCTAATGCAAATGGCTTGGACACCTCTCCTGAGGTGGAATTCTCACAGCGAGATCCTAGAGCCCATACAAACATGGTTTACAGGAAAATGATGGCAAAAGTTACAAATGCATTAGGTTGGGATCCCCCACCTGGTGAAATAACAGAATGTGACTTTAAATATATTCAGAACAAGGATACATCCGTTGAGTCTGTTCTCCCGTTGCATAACGCCATAAAAAATCCCCTCATGGAGCTATGGAAGACTCCCTGCTCAGGGTTTAGCAGCCCATAAGGATTTTGCCAAAAAGTCTAAACCAGCTTTATATGACCTGGATTTCCTAACATGACATCGGCTCATGACAGTCTGGTGGTACAGGCTGCGACTCTGAGCAATAAGGCGAGTGCCTATCCATCCTTATTATTTGACAGGGATGACAAGCGTCATGACGTTTTGGTGAAAAGGGTCTTTACCTCGGGCAGTATGGCACTTATTTATTAATTGTGTATTTGTAAGGACTTATACATCAAGAAATTGTGTTTCAAAGCTGGCAATGCTTCATGTGCCCTGTCAAAATGAACAAACCCACTTTTGTCTGTGATTGCTGAGGCAACCAAGCACATCCCAGAAGGTGAAATTAGGAAGGGTTTCCTCAACGTAGTGGAGTATGGAAAAGAAGCAGTGCGACAGTCCCTACAGTCAGGGCTTCACAATGACGACTGTGCCAGGAGATCTATGGCAGCGAGTTCCATCATGCATATATTTTGGCTAAGAAAATCCAGATTTGCACATGATGAACAATCGAAGTAGCTTGACATACCTTTTGATGGCTCACATCTTTTTGGACAAAAGGCAGATGACAACCTTGAGAAACTGCAGGCATCCAAGGCTGCAGCAAAGTGCTTATGGGCGGAAATCAGATAACCTGCGCAACCATCCACTCAGTGGAAAGGTAAGCATTTTCGTTCTATAATTACAGACAAAAAGGCAAACAGCACGCTACCTGTCAAGAGCAAGGTCAGAGAGATTTCTGTCATCCTTCCAGAGGCAGAGGAGGCAAGACACAGACCGCTACCATGTTTGTCCCTTGCAGTGCACCCCCGATGCAAAACTTCTGCCACATGACAACGGTAGTGGGGGCGTCTGTCGCACCATTACTTCGGATGCATGGGCGCTGCAGGTAATCTCCCAAGGTTATTGCTTTCTATTTTTAAAGCGCCCGCCAGATTGCCCCACTCTGGCCAGACCGGAAAGAAGGTTAAAACACACTTGTTTTGATTCTGCTATGCTTCTGTTCTTGCTCTCCCTAGCGCCATGAAGCCTTTGGGCGACCATGCGCTTTTCCAAGATACCATAACATAACATAACCATCTCCTGTTCCAGACCCACTGCTTCTGAAAGAGGTTTCTTCTCTTCTGGAGAAGGGCGCCATGGAGTTGGTACCTATTCAGAAAAGGAACAGGGGATGGTACTTCCACTATTTCTTGGTTCCAAAGAAAGACGGAGGTCTACGACCCATCTTGGACCCGAGGTGCTTCAACACATTCCTCAGGAAAAACAAATTCAATATGGTAACACTCTCGCAAGATCCTCCAGGCCCTTGAAATTCAGGATTGGTTGGTGTCACTCGACCTACAGGACGCTTACTTCCATGTTCCAATTCATCATAAGCACAGGAACTACATGATGTTCATCATAGTCAATACTCACTACCAGTGAAGAGTTCTGCCTTTTGGACTTACCTTCACCCCCAAGGGGTTTCACCAAGCTGTTGGGCAGTAGTGACAGCCATTCTCAGGAAAGGTGGGATCCACATATTTCCCTACCTCGACAATTGGTTAATCAGGGCGCTGTCTCTGGATCAAGTCCTGGATCATCGTAATCACATCTGCCATTTCCTCCACACGCTGGGCTTCTCCCTAAATTAAAAGAATTCCCAGCTGAAACCTTCTCAAATGCTCCAATTCATCGAAGTGGTCCTAGATTCTCCCTCGGGCAAGGCTTTCCCTCCCAAGGAGAGGGCTATACACATCCTGCAGGTGGTCACTAAATTCCAGAACGCCCAGTATCTGCCAACCATAGACTTCATACGGTTGCTCAGCCTCATGGCATTCTGTACCTTCCTGGGCCAGAGGCTCAGTTGAGAATGAGATTGCTCCAATGGGCCCTCAGGTCCCAATGTTCATAGTCCTCTGGCTGTATGACGGACTTGATTCAAGTCCTGAGCAGAGTTGCTTAGGATCTCCTGAGGTGAATTCGCACAGAGAACTTGATGGGGGGAGAACCGTTTTGGCAACTGTAGCCAGAGGCAACCGTAGTTATAAACACATCTCTGAAAGACTGGGGCGCTCACCTAAACAAGCTGATGGTGAGCGGGTTGTGGTCCCTGGCGGAGACAACATTTCACAGAAACATGTTGTTAATGGCAATCAGATTGTCATGATGCCTACCTCCAAGGAGCCAGACCAGGCCCAGCTACCCCAGAGGCAGACATCATGTCACCGAGGGAAGTCTCAGCAGCCCCAAATAGGGGCCCTTTAGACCCAGTCCTGGCGCCTTTGGCGCCAGGGTCATATTGGACAACAGTCCTGGCGCCATAGGTGCCAGGCTCATAAAAGATGACTTTGTGTAGAAAGGTGCTTGGTGTAAACTTACCTGATGCAGACCATGCTGCAACATCCAGGCCATCTAGAGGCCTGAATGGGACTACTTTATCTTTGGGGACTACTTAACCACACGGGTGTGGCCGGAGGAAGAATACATACCTGAGAGGAAGGATACATACCTGGAACTACTTTGAAGGCTATTTTAGCCATGCCCAAGCAGCAACTCACGCTTCGCGTTGTTCTGCATCTAGCAGCTGGACGCTCACCGTGTCTGCTCCTGCATCATGACTTCTGCCACGCCCGCCAGCATCCTGAAACACCTGCAAAGGGAGAAGAGAAGAGAATAGAAGAAAGAAGAGTCCTTACCTGCTAAATCCGCATCCCGGAGACATTTCGCCGACGATCCTGAAAAGGAAGACATTCATTTTAAAAGCACATCGCATCGATCGCTGCAGCGCCGCATTCCACTCACCTTTACTGGGCGCCTCCATGTGCATCAGCGACCATCTGGATCTGCAGCCACATTTCAGCGCCTAGGGAGAAAAAGACAAGAACAAAGGTGAGCTAGGGAAGAGAATAAGAAAACTTAAATTTTCCATCATAAGACTTACCTGTTGGGTCATTCCCACTTCATTTCGGGACGGTGCCGCATCCTGGCATTTCCGGACCCCGGCCCCTAAGGCGAAAAAAGAGACATCAGCGTTAGTGAGCGAATGCTAAGACATTACCTCAACGCTCATTAAAGACTTACCTGATATCTACTGGAACTGCACCTCTCACTTCGGGTCGGTGCCATATCTCTGGCATTTCCGAACCCCGGCCCCTATGGGGAAAAAAGACACAAGGATTAGTGCATTAATGCAAGGACACTAAAGGAACCTCTCATCAAACAACTCACCTGAGTTTCCTTCGTCGGTTCCATTGTTCATCTCGGAATCTTGTTCTGCACCTGAAATAGAGACAACGGACAATTATTATTTCGGGCTCATACTTATAAACTGAATTCTCACAGTATTTTACCGGGAAGGTCAAGCAAACTTGAACTCTCTACAATCCAAGATCCAGTGAAGTAACTGGATTACAACGCGCCCCTGCATCAGAAGCAGGATGGAGAGCTCGTCCTTTCAGACCCTAAGGTGAGACTTCACGGGGAATCGCAGAAGGGTTTCGTGGAGGGTGAGAAGGGAGTGGGAGGCTTACACATTATCCCGCAGATTGTTAATACTCCCTTTTCACACACAGAAGGATAATTCTGCGAGCCAGACAAGCCAGATTTGAGGGTCCGGTCCTGTCCATCTTCCGAGTCCTGCGCTTCACCATAAAAGAGGCAACAGCACTCCAAACCAGGCCTGCGCCTCCGTGGGAGTCAGGTGAGCGTTACACAGACTGGTGCTGATGACCTTCTTGCCCTCCATACAGAGGAAGACTGGCCTGATCATAACGGACAACACAGTGGCCATGCACTACTTCAACAACAGAGGTGGTATAGGGTCACTCCCCCCGTGCAGAGAGGCAATGCATCTCTGGTTCTGGGCGTTACAGAGCAAGATCTCCCTATCGGCAATGCACCTCGCTGGGAAGGAGAATGCGACGGCGGACGCCCTGAGCAGGCAGGGTTCGTCTCTCACGAGTGGGAGCTGTGCCAGGAATTTCTTCTACAAATCTTGGCCCTTTGGAGAACCCCTAAAGTAAATCTATTCACCTCCAGTGTGAACAGGAAGTGCACACTTTTCTGCTCAGGGAATTTCCCCATAGAGGAGCCCTGGTGATGGACTGAAACTTCCTGCTCCTGTATGTGTTCCCACCGATTCCCGTAATTCCTAAAGTGATCAGGAGGATGAAGAAGTACGGAACAAATATGATCCTGCACTAAGCCTGGAGAATGTGGTACCCATACCTTCTGGACATGGCTATTTGTCCTTAACATCATCTTCCACGGAGGCCGGACCTTCTCTGTCAGGAGAAGGGGGCTGGTTGTTCACCCGAGCGTGCACACACTCAACTTGCACGCCTATATCGGAAAGGCTAAGGTATAGGGATTGAGACCTTCTGGAAGAGTTGATGAAGGTGTTGCTTTCTGCCAGAAGGCAAGTAACAAAGGTTCTATATCGCTGCCATTGGAAGAAATTCTGAAGCTGGTGCAGAGCACAGCATGTGGATCTTTTCTTATGTGCCACCTCAAGGGTGTTATCCTTCATTCTTTATTTGGCAGGGCTTGGAGGTCACCACCATCAAGGGCTATTTAACTTTCACTCTTTATTTTCAAGCGCACGCCAGAACAAGGATAATACGTCTCGGTTCCCCTTGTGGTGCAATTTGTAAAAGGCCTGACTAACACTTTCCCTCCGATACCTTTCATGGTCCCGGCATGGGATTTAAACATAGTGTTAACTTTCCTCATGGCTACCCCATTTGAGCCATTACATCTGTGTCCTTTGAGGCTACTATTTTGGGCAAACGCTTTTCTGGTCCCCATTTCTTCTGCCCGCAGAGTACGCAAATTGCACGGCCTGCACAATTTACAGTCTTTTAAAGCAACAAGGTAACTCTTAGAGTGAGCCCTTAGATCCTCCCAAAGGTTGTCTCAGAATTTTATCTATTTCAGACAATCTGTCTGCCAGCCTTCTATCCACCTCCTCAACCATCCAAGGAGGAAGAAAGTCTGCATAGGCTTGATCCCAAGAGGGCTCTGAGTTTCTACATCACCAAGACAAGACCATTCGGGATGGAAGACCAGCTGTTCATTTGATATGGCCCAAAAATGTGTAGAAGAATAACAAAGCAAACCATCTCTAGATGGATAGTGCGTTGTGTGTCTGAATGCTACACCAGAGCGAGTATGGACACCGCTGAAGGCTTCAGGGCACGTTCCGCTACAGTTGGGGCAGCTACCTCTGCTTGCCAAAGGGGGGGGGGTACCTGTAAAGAATACCTGTCAGGGCAAAAAAGTGGTCCTCCATGTTTGCAAAACACTTCTGCACTGGACACAGCATCTGGAAATGAGTCTCGTTTCGGCCTGGCTGTCCGCCAACAAGCAGTGACATAATTGCCATGTAGTTCGCTCCTCCCCTCCTCCGTAATGGTCTTACTGCTATGGCAATCTATCTAGGATGAGGAATCGATGGGATGACAGAATCCATTAAAAGAACATATTACTTACCCCTAGTAATGTTATTTTTCTGCTGGATGTTCCTCCCATGGATTCTTTATCGCCCTCCCAACCTACCCCACAGTTATGGAGAATTCTAATAAAATTATTTGATGACTCTCCTTTAATGCAAACATTTTTGTTTTAAATCCCTAACATAGCTGTGCAATGGGAAAAAACAACTGAGGTCACAAGGCGCTATTTGTACCTGCATCGACGTCACGTCCGTTCATAGAGACGACTCAACAGCCATCGGCACTGGTACGCACGACACACCCAGCTGGGAAAAATGTTTGCCAGAGCTGAAAAGCAGGAGAATAAATATCTAAGGTGAGGAATCAGCGGGAGGAACATCCAGTAGAAAGAACATTACCGGTAATATGTTCCAAGCATTCTTCCACCGGCCCGAAATCCAGCCTCTGCTTCTGGGATCCTCTTTGTCTGTAGGTCGTGTACTAAATCTCTTGGCATACTCCCTTCATTCCCCTATGGTGTTGCTGGCTTTGCACTTGCACAAGTGTAACAAGATGAAGATCAAGTCAGGATGGCATGCAAGGTTTGGTTGATATCTAACTCATCTTTTCCGAATGCATAGAGCATTTGGGAAGAGGCAGGTCCTTAGTGCAAATGAAAGGATTCCATTCCTGTGTCCCCATAGAGCAGCTGATTGTCACAACTACAATTGGGAAGTAGTGAAGCAGTGACATGTTGGGTTAAGTTTGGACTCGACATGTCCAGGAGCATAGTGCGAAGGCATCACGAAGCAAGACACAGGCAACAGACTTAAAGTTCAAAATAAGAAAATGTATTAAAGTAAATGTCAGGATGGTTAAATGCCTAACTTCACCTATGCTAAGGTGGGATTTCCCTACCTGAACGAAACAAAGGAAAGTCTGAGTCAAAGAGTTCAACTTTAAAGTCTATCTGTGTCCAAAACCTATCCTTGCCCTCGCAACTAAAGCTAAACAACTTGTAGGGATGAAAAACAAAGATGTTTCCAGTCTCACAGCGCCAGGAAATTATAATTAGTTGTTTGTGCAAAGAGAAGCCTTTATTGTTTGTGCGAAGAGAAGCCTGACACGTGTTTCAAGCTGTGTACAGCTTTTCATCAGAGGCTTAAATTGCATAGTACATCATTTCCATACAAATTGGGTAAAGTTAAAAATAAAACATACACATGATTGTTTTGTGCAAAGAATTGTTACATAAAGAACATAAGCACAAGTTGTGAGCAAGCAGTCCAGGGCGCGATGCAACCACAAAAAATAAAACACATGTACATCACATGTAGGAAATGTAAAAAAGTAGACATTAAGTTACCACAAATTAACCAATTTCATTCGTAGTAGTCCGTTGACAGACAAACAAAAAGAGAAAAAGAAACATAATTTTAGAAACAAAAGTTGGCCATAGCAGCGCAATCACGTTCCACTTAGTAAGCTAAGTCTTAAATCAAAGACTGTAATGTATTCCAAAAATAAGTACCTTAAGTTGCAGCAATAAGAACTCCACATTAAAAGTAGGACAATGCCAGATACAGTTCTGTAGGCAGATAGATTAAGTAATTACTGGAAAGCCAATTGCAGAAAAAGATTACGTAAGTTACCAAAACAAACAGTAATGCTGTCAATAAAATCAATAAAAACATACCTCAAAATGCCTCGCAGTTGCGGAAATCTAATTTAGCCAAAGAAACCAGAAAGAGAAAATAAATCTCAAATTAGTATTCAAAAAACCACCAAAGTACCCATTAGATTAACTCCAATTAACTCGTGATTCAAAAGGACTGTGGACAATTCCTAACTGGTTAACCAAAAAAGCCAATTAAAAGTTAAAAACTACAAAATGGGGAGAGCAAAATAAACAGACCTACATCAATGACCGTGTGTTTCAGTCTACTCGTGTTACCATTGCACAATGCACAAAAGAAAGGTAGGACTAAATATACTGGAATCCAGTATAGCACAATGCATGGCCTTCCAAGTAAGACAAACAGAAAGGGGCAAAAAGGATCGCCATGTTGGGTGAACTAAACACACCTTTAGAAAAGCCTAATTCAGTGAAACTGGTTCATAAGCCCAAATTAGCCAAAAAATAAGAAGGAGAATTTAGCAAACAATTATTACTCATGTTTTGCTGAGGAAATTTATTTTTTGTTTTTATTTATTTATATATATATATATTTATATTTTTATTTTTTATTTTTTTTTAAAGACAAAATCAATTTAAAAGTAACAAGCCTCAGCTAGTCATTAATAATTGAAGTGGTAATTAAATAAACCAACAATTCCAATGCACTAAAACAAGTGTTGGGCCTGAGTGCGCTGCTACTGAACAACATTACAAATAAAGGCACATTGCACAGTAATAATACACGTGGAACAAGAATATAATTACAGGAGGGGATCCCCCCAAGAGGATAATTAATGGCACTTGTCAACCCCAACAGAGGAAATATGAATTATAAAAATATGGCAAACTCATGATCCGAATTAAGTCCTTCAGAAACAGTGCAATATTTACAAATTAATTTGGCCTCCAATTGTCGTAATTTTAATGTAAGGTTACCACCCCGTGGGGGCAATGACACTTTGCACAGCCCCACAAAACGAATGTCATTTTTGCAGTCCATTTGATGAGATTTTTGCCAATGATAGGCAAGAGGGTATTTGGCATCTTGGCTCCCAATGGAAGCCAGATGTTCACGAATTCTAATTTTAAGTGGGCGAATAGTGCTCCCTATATATTTCAGGCCACAGGTGCATATAATGCAATACACTACAAACTTAGAATTGCAATTAATGAAAGACTTGATTTCATGATTACCTCGTAGCCCAAAAGAGACTGCGGATGTTTCAAATGTAAAGTTGCACATATTACAAACACCACATTTATGAAAACCAAGGACTCTGGCGGAATTGAGACAAGTCTTGGGTATAGATAAGGGGCTCATAAATGATGGACTCAATACATTTTTAAGGGCTGTACCTTTGCTGTAAGTCACACTGACATTAGTGTCCAACCAATTTGAGATGTCTTTGTCGAGATGTAACAAGTGCCAATGTTTACTTAAAATAGCATGTATTTTTTGACTATCAGAGTTATATCTTGTGATAAACCTGATATTTTCAGAGTTTAATGATTTAGACCGAGTTTTCGGCACCAATAGATCCGCTCTCTTAACCTGACGTACTGTGGCTGATGCTTGTTCGACACCCTTCTTATGGTAACCTCTATTCAAAAACCGGGATTTGATAAGAGCACATTCTTGATCATAATCCACTGATTGGGAGCAATTTCTCTTAACACGAATGAATTCCCCTTTGGGAATATTGGCAATGACATGTTTTTTATGGCATGATTCTGCATGTAACGTGGCATTCACTGAGGTCGATTTGCGAAAGGTTTTGGTAATTAGGCCGTCAGGGGTTAGTTCTATGGAAAGGTCCAAAAAGTCAATGTAAGATTGACTAAAGGTTGAGGTAAATTGTAATCCCCAATCATTATCATTTAAAAAGGATACAAATTCAACAAGAAGATCTTTTGTACCAGTCCACACTAAAATAACATCATCGATGTAACGTTTCCACAAATAAATAAAAGGTGAATACATGGATTTAGAAAACACACGTTTGCTCGAAACAATGCATAAAAGCATTCGCCAGTGCAGGTGCAAAGCTTGCACCCATGGCTATACCAATCAATTGCTTAAAGTACATCTGATTGAAAACAAAAACATTGTTTTGCAAAGTAAATAATAATTCCTTGACCATTTCTAGATGCTCAAAATAAGAAGCAGAAAATTCTCGAAACAAAAAATCAACACTTTGTAATGCTTTGTGGTGAGCTATTGACGTGTACAGAGCTTTGACGTCTAAGGTAACCAACCAACAGTCTTGGTTAAATTTGAGGTGATCCAACATTTCCAAAATGTGCATGGTATCTCTAATAAATGTTGGAGTCCGCAATACCTCTGGTAGTAAAAATTCATTAATGTAGATGGATATTGGCTCAAGTACCCCACCGCCTCCACTAACTATCGGTCTCCCCTCAGGTATATCTGAGAAAGCCTTATGGATTTTCGGAAGAAAATATACAGTGGGCATGATGGGCCCCTCAACTGTGAGGAAATTCCTTTCAACATCAGTTAAACAACCTAGTATATGCCATTTCAAAATAAGTGCATTAGCCATTTCATGAATAGAATGTAGAGGATTGTGCGGAATGATTAAGTAACAACCTGCCGAATCTAAGTGATGCATACCCATGGCAATGTAGTCACACCTATTCATTATGACCACATTGCCACCTTTGTCAGCCTCTTTAATAATCAAATCTCCGTTACGAGACAAATGATAGATTGCAACTTTTTCAAGTTTGTTCAAGTTACAATTCACTTTAAATGTGCGTCCAGAAATAGTCTTCCAAATGATGAATATCCTTTAACACCGCCTGATAAAATGTATCAATAATAATATCAGGCGGAAGTGTTGGTGAAAATTTAGATTTCCTGGACAGTTCCTTAATACACACATTTTGCTGTACAATATCAAGTTCTTTAAGAACATCTGTAACGCTAGTAGAGGTATTGGATATTGCATCATCCAAAGTCATGAGTACATGGGTAGTAAATAGAGTTTGAAGAGAAATGGGAGACGGGATAGGTGTCGGTGGCGTAGGTTTATAAATCCGTACTTGTGTAGCAAAAAATGTCTTCAGTTTAAGTTTCCAAATAAACTTGAACAAATCAATTTGGATGTCTACGAAGTTATTCATTACTGTGGGGACAAAAGAGAGTCCCTTGTTCAACACAGATATTTCAGTCTTCGGGACGGTGGTACGCGTCCGCTAACCAGGGCCATGTCACAGCAACAATTTCCCAACCAGAATCTGTAAATCTTATTACCAATTTAAGTACATATCAGCTCTCTTCAGCTGAAATATCTGTGTTGAACAAGGGACCCTCTTTTGTCCCCACAGTTATGAATAACTTCGTAGACATCCAAATTGATTTGTTCAAGTTTATTCGGAAACTTAAACTGAAGAAATGTTTTGCTACACAAGTACGGATTTATAAACCTATGCCACCGACACCTATCCCGTCTCCCATTTCTCTTCAAACTCTATTTACCACCCATGTACTCAGGACTTTGGATGATGCAATATCCAATACCTCTACTAGCGTTACAGATGTTCTTAAAGAACTTGATATTGTACAGCAAAATGTGTGTATTAAGGAACTGTCCAGGAAAGCGGACATCCAGTCCCCAAGGAAGGACCCAGCAACCCCATATAGGGGCGCTTTGGTCAGTGTCCTGGCGCCTATGGCGCCAGGCTCATAAAAGACATCAGTCCTGGCGCCATAGGCGCCAGGCTCATTATGGGAGTGCTTGGGTGCACTTACCTGATGCAGACCATGCTGCAGGATCCTGGCCTCCTTGAGGCCTGAAAGGAACTACTTTACCTGTGGGACTAATTTACCATCCGGGCGTGGTCGGGGAAGGATACATACCTGATTGGAGGAAGGATACATACCTAGAACTTGTTCCAAGGCTATTTAAGCCCCACCCGAACAGCCACACGTGCTTCGCGTTGTTCTGCATCTAGCAGCTGGACGCTCACCGTGTCTGCACCTGCATCCTGACTTCTGCCACACCTGCCAGCATCCTGAATCACCTGCAAAGGAAGAGAAGAAGAGAACAGAAGAAGGAAAAGTCCTTACCTGCTAAAACCGCATCCCGGAGACAATCCTGAAAAGGAAGACTTTTATTTAAAAGCTCATTGCGTCGATTGCTGCAGCGCCGCATTCCACTCACCTTTACAGGGCGCCTCCATGTTCAGCAGCGATCATCCGGATTCGCAGTCACGGCCCAGCGCCTAGGGAGAAAAAGACCAGAACAAAAGGTGAGAGAGTGGAAAGCTAAATCTCCATGTTAAGACTTACCTGTTGATTCATTCCCTCTCCATTTCGGGTCAGCGCTGCATCCTGGCATTTCCGGACCCCGGCCCCTAAGGGGAAAAAAAGACATCAGCGTTAATGAGCGAATGAAAAGACATTACCAAAAAACACTCATTAAAGACTTACCTGATTTCTACAAGGATTTCACCTCTCATCTCGGGTCGGTGCCTGTTCCCCGGCATTCCGTACCCCGGCCCCTATGGGGAAAAAGACACTAGCATTAGTACATTAATGCATGGACACTAGGGGAACCTTTTATCAAAAAACTTACCTGGAAGCCAAGCAAGTTTGGTTCTCACCAATCCGAAAATCCAGTGAAGTAACTGGATACCAACGCGCCCCTGCATCAGAAGCAGGATGGAGAGCTCGTCCTTCCAGACCCTAAGGTGAGACGCTACGAGGAATCACAGAAGGGTTTCGAGGAGGGTGAGAGGGGAAAGTGGGAGACCGATTGCATTACCCCGCAGACAGTTAATCCCCTATTTTCGCCTACAGAAGGATACTTCTGCGAGCCAGGCAAGCCAGATTTGGGGGCCCGGTCCAGTCCGTCTTCCGAACCCTGCGCATCACCTTAGAAGAGGTCACAGCAGCGCGAACCAGGCCAGCGCCTCCGTGGGAGTCAGGTGAGCATTACATGTGCCCAAGTGATGAAGGAAGTTCCCGTCACCTTTGGTTCATATCTGGTTGAATAACAGACACGAACATGCCGACACACATACCTATGCACTAGTGGAGATCAGATATATCCAATATATTTTCCTGGAGTGTTCTCATAATGTTTGCAAATGCTCTTCTGTATTTGTGTTTGAGTGTGATGGTTGCATATATGTTTGACTTAATAGAGATAAAAATAGTATTGTTTTTTGTTTAACAATGTGTATAACCTGTCTGGAATCAAAGTAAAAGTTATTGCGTCAAGTGAATGTGATGACTTCCATGCCTGACCCTGAGTGTGTGTGTGTGTGCGCGCGTTAAGGTGGCTCAGATGGCTCGGCTCCTCTACCCACCTGGTGGTGGTTTGAGGAGAGACATCTGGTCCACCCCACACCACCAGCACCCAGGGAGAGGGGATTATGACAGTGATTTAACTCCAGCTACTTTGCCTTCAAATCTCTAACTGGGCTACAGACGGTCACTGTGGGGTGCTCCTTTGCGAACTCGCAGACATGGTTGAGTGATAACGAGGAAGTCACGATTGCCATTTCAGATGTCCAACATGGTTATGTTCCTGTGGTCTCCCATCACTCCTACACAGGATCTGCAAATACACTCCATCACACATATATGTGCGATGGAAAAATCAAAGACTGACCTCCATGATAAAGGTTGGGTCAACAGGACATGCTCAGGTAAAGGAGGAAAAATACTTGATTCTTGACTGCACAGTGAAACCCAAGCACCGCATCATTACCAACCAGAGTTGCAAAGCATAGAAAAGAATATAAAATCAGGGGAAGATGGTGGTGAGTATGGGTGCTTTGGGTAGTGAAGCGGCAAAGTGGAAGGTGCAAAAGGTGCAAAAAGAGGAGGTATGGAAAGAGCTAATTGTGCAGCAAGAGTAGGAAAAGATGTGGAAAAGCAAGCTGGGAGATTAGTGGAGAGAGAAGGTAAAGGGAGAGCGAGGTGAAGGTACAGCGGGAGGAGGAGGGTGAAGAGAGAAATGGATCTATGTTAAAATAACAAAAATTTTACAGCGAGTCACAAAACATTTAATTTGTTTATATGCATGTGGGCACAGTTCTTCAGAAAAAATGCTGGTCCCCCAACATCCCCTCAATTTAATTAATACCCCATCCCAACAGCTCCTCTATTATTTACAAAAACTATGATAACATTTGATTAAAGAAATTTGTTTTCTGTCTTGCTGTGTTTGTTCTCATTATTTTGGTACAATTCAGCAAATAAGGGAGCAGTTGAAGGCGGCGGTGTGGAAAGGGTTGACAGAGCAGTGGTATGAGGAGGTGCAGAAAGAGCAGAGGCATCAGGAGTACAGAGTAAAGAAGACAGCACGAGAGATGACCATGGAGGTAGGAAGAGGTCAAACGATTGCAGAAGGAGGTTGAGGCACAGAGAAAGGGTCAAAGGTTGGAGTAGGAGAAGACCAAGGAGGAAGAGAGATTACATATGTGGGAAAGAAATAGTGCTAAATGGGAGAAGAAATTACATCGGAGGTCGGAGGAGGGAAGCTGTGCAAGGGCAGCCGAAAGTTAAAACCTGAGAACACATCAGAGAAAAGCAGAAGCAGAAAGGAGGAGAAATAATTTAGCAAAGTGAAGGAGGTAGAAAGAGAGAGCGGGAAAGACAGATTGAATTATACTGAAGGTAGAGAAGAGGATGGGCCACGGAAACAAGTTCGAGGAGAAGAGGAGCAGAAACCTGGGCAGAAGTACAGCCTGAAGTTCCCTGAAAGTGCCAAGCCAATAATTGACGGTTAGACCTTCTCTGACTACCAGTTGCCTGAGGGAAGTGGGTGGAAGAAAGAGCTTGTGTCGGTGAAGTGAGGAGGTTAGTTGACAGCCAGCCAGAGGATTAGCACTGAGATCTAGTGACAGGTCCTCAATAAAAGGTGAGCCATGAGCCCACAAGTATGAACATGACCAAAGCCCCTGTAGTGCTTGACTGAGCTCCTAACTCTCCAAACGGCTTACCTCTCTTTTTCGAGATTCTGTAACTTTACTAAATGTAAGCGTGAAGCTTCAGGAATAGCGTCTAATTAACCTAAAACACCCTGCCCGACCTGCGGTAGGGAAAGAAATCAAGACATTGTAAAATCCATCCAGAGTTTGCCCAAGAGATTGAGAGTGATGCTGGAGAAGGACCTGTAAAGAGATTATTACAAGGAAGGGCTGTGTTGGTTTTTCTTGATCACAGAGCCACCAGGGGAGCTGACTGATGAACTTGTTGAACTTTGTTTTGTGCTAAATCTCCATCCTTTCAGAGCAGATGGAAAGATACAAACTGTGCACCCTATTGCCAGACTAAAACAACAGAAACAGTCCTAGGCAACTAGCAGGCTCCTTTAAGCCAAGACTCCTTGGGTAAGGGAACCTGAGAGAGACGTTTTGTTTCTTTTATATCACCCAGTAAACTAGACTTAACAGAATGCAAGACTATAAAGGGATGACTCGGAAGGGTTATATAATCCGTTTACATTTCACTATGATATGTGTTATGACATAGCTAACATAGATATAAAGACACATTTGAGAACATATATTTGTTTATAGCAAAATATGCAGGTAAACTTAAGATTGCTTTTGGACGATATAATTTTAAGGTTCCTGAGTCATGGTGTAAAGCAATTGTTGTCCCTATCTATAAGAAGGGCAATCGGGACGATGCTTCCAACTATCGCGATTGCCCTTCTTTGCACCATTGCCAAGATATTCGGTTCGAATCTGCGACAAAAGTTGGTTTCCTGGGCACAAATGTCACAGATTTCAGACATACGCCAAACAGGTTTTACGAAAGGAGTTAGAGTTGAGGTCAACCTGCTGATTTTAACCATGCTGAAACTTGAAACCCTAAAAGCCAACGGAAAATTCCATCTAGCATTCATCAACATGAAGCAAGCTTTTGAGAGCTTAAATCGTGGAATGCTTTGGTCAAAACTGTCAAATTGGAATTGTCCGGCTGAAATTCTTGAACCTGTCATGGCCCTCCCATGTCCACAAATCCATACGTGTCAGACTCAATAACAACGGAGAGTTATCAGACTCTATAAATACGGCTAAGGGCGTCAAACAACAGTGCTCATTGGCCGCCGACTTGTTCAAACTATTTTTGGCCGACTTGTCAACTCATCTCGACCTAGTCCAATGCTTTCCTCCAAAAATAAATAACACACCAGTAAAATGTATCATTTATGCGGACGATCTGGTCCTGATGGACCGCACACAGATTGGACTCTAGCGTCTGCTCCAGAAACTATGAGTATCTAGCTGCCAACAACCTTTTGATAAACACCTCTAAAACCAAAATTTTGAAAATTGGCAGCTCGGTTACTAAGAAAGACAAATCTTTTAGGTGGTTGCTCGCCGGTGAAATCCTTAGCTCCGTGACCTCCATAAGGTGTTTAGGGATCCAGTTTAATAACTCTAACTATTTGTGAACATCACTGGATCATTGAGCTAAAAACCCGGATGACAAAGCTCGCCTTGCAAGGTGCCAAGATCAATAAAGATTATGGCAAGTTCTCCTTGGCTCCAGTCCTGACTTTCTACCTTCAACAGGTAGTTCCAGTTATCGCTTTTGGTGCAGTGGCTGGTTGGAACATAAATGAACATATTTGGCAGACGCTCGAGAGTTGGTTTTGGCGCTATGTTCTGGAATTGCCACAGTCCACTTTCATGACAACGCCATGATACAAACTGTCATTGAACTCTCTTCACACCAGAGTTGTGTGGTCTTCACTTAGTGTATTGCGAAAAATGCTTCTGCCTATGCCGATCCCCGCTTATCAGATTTTTGCAAGTAAAAGTAACACTGATCAATCTAGTCTACTAAAAACATGGTCTAACCGACTTCTTGCAATTCTGACTGCTGCTGACATCAACCATACTGAACTGTTAAACCGGCCACAATGCGCAAAAAAGAAGTTTGAGTCCTGGGCCTGGATTACCAACCACCAAAGACGTGCAAGTCTGCACTCTGCCATCTCTCTGAGCTTTGACTACAATAAACTAAATGTGCAACCCCGATATTTGCTTCACTGCCCCTCACAACATCATCCAGAACAATGTTTAAGACTTCACATGAACTCATTGGGAACGAAAAAAACTCTTTGGCAAAGACGCGGTAAAGCTGTGAATGACAACTTATGCCGCTTTTGTCGGACTAATATTGAAGCTTCCAAACATCTAATAATTGGGTGTGAACGAACTTGTAGCCAACGTACGTTGCATCTGGGGACCTTTGCACCCTGTGACGAAGATATGGAAGCTTGGTGGTCCCAGATAATTTCAGGGAGCAATATTAAACTTTGCTGTGCAGTGGTAGACTATATAGACAGTTTACTGAAAACTGAAGTTGAATGAATTCACATTCCTTTGATGATGCCTGACATTTAGTCAATTTAGCATGAATCAGGCGTCAATCCCTATAGTCTAGCCTCTGCTGCACTTGAAAACCCTGAAAGAAGAAAAAAAAAAAAAAAAAAATATATATATATATATATATATATATATATATATATATATATATAATTTTAAGTCTTTTGGAACGACAGATGCAAAGATTGTTAAATTGGGCACTTGTCATAAATTGAATGTGCGATTGTGAGGATTGTCATTTGATATCAGTACTACTGATTTCCATTTTTAAACTCTATACTGAAGCCCGCTTTTCAGGAACAAAACATTCAGGGATAGCTTCTAATGTGCTACCTGCCTCCCTGTGTCAAAGTACCGAGATAAGCATGTCCGCTTTCCCAGCATTGTTGGATTAAGGTGGTATTTCACTTCCCATAGAAAGTTTGACCTACATCAACATTCGAAATATAGGCAGTGAATAATAGATTTATAAAAACAAGCAACTTCATAATTATCTGCACCCAGCGTTAGCACTTGTAATATGCATAGTTTTCCATTTTCAAATTAAAATATTATACCTCTTTAACAATTTATTTGCGCCAAGTTGAGGGGTTGACCTTAATGCCCTTAAGATTTTTTTAAATTGAAGAATGTACATCCAAGTAATTATAAGTGCATCTGTTGACAACCTGGGACGTGCTTGCTATTTACTAGGAATACATCAAGAAAATTGCTAGTTCTTTTAAGCACTTGACAGAGTTCTCTGTTAACGAAAAGGCTTTTAGAATGCAATTATCATTCCGTAATTCTTCACTAATGTAACATATTTTGAGGGTTACCAGAAAATGTGTCGCCTATTAAAGTGAAAATGATTGCTTGATGAGCCTTAAAGTTAAACATGCATTGTTCTTTGTGGTATGTTGAAAACATTTAAGTTGTACACATACTGTCATGAATAAATGGTGTGAACAGGGGTCATTGAATACTATATGATGTAAATGGAGTTGAAGCTGTATTTATATTATATTTCGTCTTGACGTATTTCTCATGTTTCTTTCATTCTTTCGGTGTACCAACAAGCAGTTGCTTAAAATTGAAATTCATCTTTCTTTAAAGAATTGCAATCAATAAGAAGCATTCTTTGTGTGCCGCACGCTAAAGCGCTAGTTCAAGAATTCATCTTTGTATGTGGTTGAAATGTCGAGTAATATATTGGGTTGTGCCGAACACCATCTGCATTTTCTCAGAAGAATGGAAGTGTGGGGGCGTGGCCTGGAGCGCCACCGATGAGGCAGCTCCGTGGATGACCTCTGCATGGGTCCGGGGCTTTCAATAAAACTTTCTGGTTCACGCTATCCCTGCCTCTGGGGTGCAGGGGAAGTTCCTCTGCCTCATTCATAAAATGAGGCAGAGGAACTTCCCCTGCACCCCAGCTGCAACCTGGGAGCCTAACGCCCCCTGGATTATAACAAACGCAGCGTGGAAAGCTCCCCCGGGGCCCCGCTCTGCAACCAAGATGGCGCCTGCAACTATGAGTCCCCTCCCCCGCAGCCCGCCAGCTTCGTCCTGCCTGCCTGGGTCCAGCTCTGGGGGCCGGATCCCCTCTAACGCACACCATCAGTACGCTGCCATCGCCTGCTCCCTCCCGCCAGCCACATCTAGCACCCGTGTGGGATCCGCCCGCACTTCCAGCTGGCCCTGATCTGCCGTGCCGTGGGAGCGGCTGGATGATCTCTGCATTGCCGCCGCTCCACACTCTGACTCGCTTAACTGCGGGTGCCGCGGGAGAGGCCCTGCATTACCAGCGCTCCCTCACCTGACTCCATCCGTCTACAGGAGCCGCTGGATGGGCCCCTCCTCACCAGCGCTCCCCACCTGGTGTGATCTGCCTGCCTGAGCTGGGTCGCTCCAGTCCTGCTTTCTGCTGGGACCTCCCGACCTGAGGGATCCCGCCGTGGCTCCTCCAGGCCCTCTGCCTCCTGCTGAAGTGAACTGGTCTCTCCATGGCCCGCTGGAGCGGCCCCCAACTATCCCCCCCTGTTAACTAAGCTATCCCATCAGCTTCCTGGGGCGCCCCTGCCCACCTTCTACCGACACCTGATGGAGATAGCCTGCCCCAGCACCTGCAATCTGGAGCCGTATAGCAGA
This sequence comes from Ambystoma mexicanum, assembly GCF_040938575.1. Taxonomy (NCBI): domain Eukaryota; kingdom Metazoa; phylum Chordata; class Amphibia; order Caudata; family Ambystomatidae; genus Ambystoma; species Ambystoma mexicanum. The sequence continues at coordinate 413,717,230 of NC_090927.1, forward strand.
GGGCAAGTAACGTGCCCGCAGCCCTTCTACCCTGCGTCTCTTCTCCACTAGGGTAACTTCATCTCCCCTTGAAGGAGTAGATCACTCCCCACTCGCACAACCTCCTGGGGGTGCTCCGCCCCACCCTGCCGCCCCGGCCACTGTCAGCTCCGGATTCCGCGGTTACTGGCCAGAACCACCACACTCTGTCTCTGGGCCATCTCCCCTGGAGCCGCCCCCCCGCTTAGGGCCATGACCAAAGCACTGCAACCCTCTAAATCTGCGGACATCTCCACCATGCTGCTGGCCCCGGAGAAGGGGAAGAAAACTGACCCCCCTAAACTCACACCTCAGAAAACCACAGAAGACAGAGGGATGCTCGCAACCAAGGAGAACCTCCAGGCCTTTATGGCCGATATCAAATCGGAATTTAGAGCCTGTATGACTGAACTCATGACCAAACTAGAGCAAACGGAGCAACGGGTCAGCAGTATCGAGCAAAGGATGGGAGAGGCCGAGGACCTAGCCATGGATCACACCAACTCACTAACAGAAATGCAACGCACCGTCCAGACACTAATGGAGAGAACCCGAAATCCTGGAATTTATGCAGGAAGACATGGAAAATTGCTCCCGACGCAATAACCTGCACATCCAAGGGGTGCCCTCTTCAATTTCCGATAAGGAGCTCCCTGAATACATAAGCACCTTCTTCCAGTCTCTGCTGCCGGATCTGGATGAGGCTCAACTCCTACTTGATCGTACCCACAGATTGCGCCCCCGCCGGGGAACTGACACAGACCCCCCTCCGGACGTAATCACAAGAGTTCACTTTTACACTACCAAGGAGGCAATTTCAGCGACAGGCCACTCAAGAGATGAACTCACTTTCCAGAGTTCCCCTCTACAGATCTTCCAGGACCTCTCCCCTCTAACGCTCCGGAAGCGCAGAATGCTCTGTCCACTCTCGCTCTTCCTCCGAGATCAGCAGATTCGCTATCGGTGGCCGTTTCCCACGGCACTACAATTTTCGTACAAAGGTACCCCCCGCACCATCAGCCACCTTGATGACGCAGCATCCATTCTGCATCCGAACTCACTGGAGGGCGCTGACCCGCCCTCCCCAGGCAGAGCAAGCCCTGCTCCGAACGCAACCTCTACCAATCCGAAACGGGCCCCATGGTCAAGGGTACAAAGGAGCCGTAAACCCAAAGGATGAGGGAGGACTCTCGTGAAGACCACATAGCATTGGAACCACCTAAAACCCTTTAAGCACGCCGCGGACCCCATGCGGTCCATACCCTCCTCCAAGGTGGATGTCACCATGTTACCCTTGGAGAGATTTTCAACTATGCTGGTTATGCTGTTGGATGACAGCCTGGGTGGCTAGAGGAGGTGCTGATAGTTCAACACCGGTCCCCCTAGTTACGGTTTGGACCTCCCATTGGAGGCCGATGTTGGAAGTTCACATCTCCCGTTGGAGACTACTCTTAAAACCTTCAGCCACAGGAGAGCCTAAAGCACCTAAGCCCACACGGCTATGCCTGACTTAACCCCCCAACCCTCCCACCCATAGCAAGCGTGCTCGGGGAGCCAGCCCCCGCATCTAAAACCGAAGTTCACCACTCCGAACGTCAGGGGCTTGAACTCCCCCCAAAGAGAAAATCCATTCTGCAAAGGCTACAAAATGATGGGACCTCAATCACTTTCCTACAGGAAACACATTTAATCCCAGCAGACTTTGCACACCTACGAAACAGACTCTTCTCTCTTCAATTCTTGGCATCCAATGGAAGCAAGAAGGGAGGCACTGCTATTCTTTTTGCAAAAGACATGAGACCCCCAGATCCCGGACTCACTACGGTGCCAGGAGGGTCGCTATATTGCTATCAAATGCATCATATTTGGCCAACTTTATACCCTCATTTCAGCTTACGCTCCGAATGAGCACCAGGAAGGGTTCTATCAAGACCTAGAAGACTCCCTCCTCCCATTCATTGAGGGACAATTTGTCATCGGGGGAGACTTTAACGGGGTCCCGGACCCCCTCAAGGATAGGTCCCACCCCCCAACGTCCAGGGATCTGAAATTAGCTACAAGCCTGCTTCATCTGTTACGCACGCTGAATATCGTGGACACCTGGAGGGTGCTATCTCCGGAAGAGAGACTTCACCTTCTATTCGTACATGCACCGTACCTTCTCTAGGATCGACCTTCTTCTGGCCTCCCCTCAGATCCTGGCCTTCACAGACAATGTGACGATTGGCCCCCGAATCCTCTCGGATCACGCTCCAGTCACGCTAACCCTGCAGTCCCATGACCCAGACCCGACCCCTCGCCGCCAGTGGAGCCTCTATGACCCAATTTTGGGGGGCATGACAGTGAGAGACTCGATCACCAGAACGATTAAGTATTTCTTTGTGGAAAACCATGACAATGACACCTCCCCGGCTAATACCTGGGACGCCATGAAAGCAGTGCTTAAAGGGGAACTGATCACCCAGGGCGCCGCATTCCACAAAAAGAAACAGGCGGCTGGTCAAAGGGCTGGTCCCCAAAGTCCTACAGGGTTTTACAGATGGCGAGAAAGAGGCTTGAGGTGCACTACACTGATGCCACAGCGAACCTGCTAACCAGAACCAAACAATGGTATTACGTCCATAACAACAAGTCCAACAAGCTGCTGGTCAATAAGCAGGAGAAGGCCAGAAATACCATCTTGGGCCTTCGCGACTCACAGGGGGTGGTTCGGCACTCGGACCACGAGAAACTACATCTAGCAGTCGCCCACTAGTCGCAGATAATGTCGGCAGTCCCAAGAGATCTGGACAAGCAGTGCTCTTATATTCAAGAAGCGGCCCTCCCACTCCTGACCTCGACGGCGAAAGAAGAACTTGAAACGCCTAATACAAATGAGGAAGTGAAGGTAGCCATTAAATGCTTGAAGCCTAGAGCCCCGGGCCCGGACGGGTTCTCCACCCGCTTCTATAAACTCTTCCGGCCCCAGTCAGTGGCCCCCTTGGCCCACCTCTTCAACTCTTTCGCAGCCAGTGGAACGGTTACCCCAACGATGCAGGAATCCATCACGGTTCTCATTCTCAAGCCTGGAAAGGACCCCCTGGATAATAGTTCATATAAACCCATCTCCTTGTTGAACTTGGATGCCAATATATATTCCAAGGTTCTGGCAAATCGCCTCACACCTATCCTGCCGAGCATCATAGACCCGGATCAGGTCGACAAAAGATAACATTCGCAGGGCACTGAACCTAATAGAGCTCACCAGTCCGGACTCCCAAAAACTGGCCCTGCTGGCGCTGGACGCAACCAAAGCCTTCGACAAGGTGGACTGGTCTTACCTGCGCCTCACTCTTGAGGCCTTCAGCTTTGGCCCGACCTTCAGGAAAATGATCCTTGCGAACTATCAGGCCCCTAAAACCAGGCTGAGAGTCAACGGCCGCTTATCATGTGGGACGAGACAAGGATGCTCACTATCAACCCTGCTCTTCGCTTTGACCATGGAACCGTTGGCCCAGCGAGTTCGCAAAAACCCGCGGATCAGCGGCCCGAGGATTGGCACCGCTCAACATAAAATCGCCCTCTATGCAGACGGCGTATTGCTAACTATTACGAACATCAAAGCTTCCATGAGGACGGCCCTGACCGAAATCCACTGCTTCGGGAGGGTAGCGGGATTCGCAATTAATTTTCAAAAGTCAATGGCTCTCGGAGCAGGTCTAAGCTCAGCCGAGAGGGAGGACCTGGAGAAGTAAAGCCCGTTCCAATGGAGCACCCAATCGATCCCATACCTAGGGGTTCAGATCCCCGCTCACCCAACGAAAGTCTACCAGGCTAACTTTCCCCCACTCTTCGAAGACCTGGAAAAGGATTTCACCCGTTGGCAGGCGCAGGAAATCTCTTTGTTGGGTCGCATCACGACATGCAAGATGAACCTCCTCCCTCGCTTTCTCTACGCCTGCGCCTCTCTCCCAACCTTAATCCCGCTGCCCCCCGTACAGTGGCTCCAAAGGAAGATGATCGACTTCATCTGGAAGGGCAGGAAAACATGGATCCCTCAAAGAACATTGATGGCCAGCACGAGACTGGGTGGACTATGGGTTCCAGATCTCCGACAATATCAAATAGCAGCACAGCTGGCCCACCTTCAGGCATGGGGGCTCGCCACAGGCCGCCCAAAGTGGGTAGAGATCGAACAATCCCGCCTCCCTCTCCCCCTTCGCTTCCTCCCGTTCATTCCCGCTGCCCTACGCAGGAATCGGCCAGAACTGTTGACCGCTACGAAACAATAGATGAAGGCATGGGAATGGGCCCGCAGATGGGGAGGTATTCCGGGAGACCTGAGTGCATTATCCCCAATCTTCCTCAACCCAGCTTTGTCCCCGGGAACGTACCCTAAGAACTTCTGGAATTGGGTTGCAGGAGGTCTTGAAACGCTAGGGCAGCTCTGGGAAGGGGACGCCCACCTAACCTTCGAACGCTGTAAAATGACATTCCAGCTAGTGGAAACGGACAGATTTACCTACGCCCAACTAAGGCACTGGTGCTCCCACCCCCACACCCAAGCGGCGGCAATGCGACCCCTCACCCCACTAGAGCCAACAGTGAATGACCTGCCAGCCCGGGGAAAGATTTCGGTCCTCTATAAACTATTGCAAGAAGACCCCTTTCAGGCTAAGCCCTCCTATATGTCCCAATGGGAGATGGACCTGGGTCACGCCATACACGACATAGAGGATCACACATGGGTGGACTTCTGGACGAGAACGCGCACAGCATCCCGCTGCATCACTGATCGGGAATGTGCCCACAAACTGCTCCTGCACTGGTACTACCCCCCCCTGCGCCTTCACCACTTCCAGCAGGGCCTGGATACTCACTGCTGGCGTCTCTGCGGCCTCCCAGGATCCTACTTCCACATGTGGTGGACTTAACCCAGGGTGAAGGAGTTCTGGAGCCAGTGCTTGGCCACAATAAAGGACGTCACTCGGGTGTCCATTCCGCTTACGCCCGAACAGGTCCTCCTGGGGATCCCGCTCCCAGACGCTTACCCGAGATCAGGGAGGAGGGCGACGCAAATATCCCAATTTCTACTGGCAGCCGAAATTACGGTGGCCCGTACCTGGAAATCCGCAGAGGGGCCCCTGATGACCCTCTGCTGGGTTAAGCTCTGGGACATTCTGATAACCGAAAAGGTCAAGGCAGCTAAAGCGGGACTGCTTCACCGGTTTACCGACATTTGGGCACCTGTGCTAGACTATGACCAGAACTACCTGGCCCTGACATATAAACCACACCTGATCGCGAGAGCCCTCCACTCTGAGCAATTCCCCCGCTGCCGGATCAAGCCGAATGAGGCCCGCAAACAATGCCCGCTGGGGAACACAAGGGGCGGGAGGAGGGGATATTGTGCCTTACATGATGTGGGAAGTAACAAGCTATGTTAATGTATATGCTCTCCTTTGTGCTGATTAATAAAGAAACACTTTTTTAAAAAAAAAAAGAATGGAAGTGTTTATCTGTATTTCCTATGTGTTTGAAACTGCTTGTGCACAATATTTAAAATGTGGTCATTTGTACTATTTTTGTTCACACTAGCGTTCACAAAGATAGAAAAATGAACAGGAAGACAACTGCAAATGTTCTTGAGAGGTTCATTGTTGGCTGATTAGTAACCAAGGTTCTTCCCCATGCCTGTTTCTTGTGGTATCATATTTTCTAGTTCTGCTGTCCTCTATCAATGTCTTAACAACTTTATTGTGCCCTTATGTTTAACATATTTGGTTTGTGGCTTGGTGCTAGACTGTGAGGATGTGAATTAGTGTTCCAATCAGATCCTGATTATGTACTGATCTTGGATACCCACAAGTGCTGAAAACAAATATATTTTAAGTGGAAACGCTATGGAATCTAGCAGTGCTCAAATCTGAACTTGCGTTCGAGTGGGTGACCTTTAAAGCTGGTAATAGAGACCGCCACCCCATGTATTGCTCCTTGTTCAGTGTGGTTGTGACAGAAAAGTGCCTGCTTGAATCCAGAGAGCAGATTTGCTTCCCCTGTGGAATAAGTGCTGTATCCGAGATGTGGGTGTATGCCAACCTGTGCTGCCTGAAAGGCATTAACATCTAGCAGGTGCCTGCCCGTTGCTTTCTATGAATGGTGTTTTTAGTTCAGTTAAGAAGGGCAAGAAGGGGCAGATCCTGCAAACTATCGACCTATCGCCCTACTGCATGTTGACAGTAAGCAGTTCGCTTTGGTAGCTATCAGAGAGCTGGAAGGGAGGATAGAGCAGATGGGTATATTAAATAAGGCCCAGATAGGCTTCAGAAAAGGAATGTCAACCTCCCTGAATGGGGTGATCGTCAATATTTTTTTCAGAGAAAGTCTTGTCTGAGAATTGCCCTGCTGTGTATGGAGCACTAGTTGATTTATCCAAAGCCTTTGACACTGTCGACAGGGAGCGCCTTAGGAGCAAATTGAAACCATGTTGTGTTCCTGCGAATCTCCTGGCCATCATAATTCATCTCCATCAAAATGCATATATATTGGGGGGGGAAGCGTTGCGCCCGACGAAGCTGTCCACTTGAGCGCTGAGCTACGCATGAAATAAATCCTGGTAAAAACATCATGCGGATTGCCTGAACCTCTGGCGATTGGAAGCACATGCCACAAGTAATGAGGAGTTTCTAAATCAGCTGAGCAGGTTTGAGACAAAACCGTGCAGCGGATTGCCCAAAATTAAGGCTGGTTAGTTTGAATGGCCCTGGAACCTCTGCGCGTACCCCGCGCCAAAACCGCAGGGTCCTACATGGAAGCGGGCGGCAAGCAGTGAGGCACACAGTGTACAGCGGCCCCGTCCATTGAATGGGGGAGGCTGCTGGATTTGCCTGCGGTTGCCGCTGTCATTAGAACCGGCCTGCTGAAGGCAGCGTGGTGGCTGGCCCTGCAGCCACGAAAGGTATGTGACGGTACCCCCTCGCTTAGAGACACCAGGCAGCTAGCGGTGCAGCCGGAGCTGGGGGGCCTCGCACAATCAAGGCGGAGGCAAGCAGGCGGGGGCGGACGGCCGCTGATTAATAAGATAGAAATCTGTAAAGAACGAGTGCAAGCCCCCGCAGCGATAATATGCAGGCGATGCCAAAAAGTAAGACCTAAACCAAAAACACGTGCCCCACGCAAAGACAGTGGTTATGTCCTTGCGACAACCACATGGGAGCGCGGTCCTCGCTGCTATAAGGCTGTTGAAGTAACGCAGCGGGCACCTGCTTGCACTGCGACACGGCCCCACGCCGTCAAATCTGAAGCCCTTCAAGGAGTATACTCTGAGCACAGCAGTTACCGCAAGCAGCCACCAGCCTAGCATACTTCTATCAGTCCAAACCGGAGTGGGAGAGGCCCCACAACATCTAGGCCCCTAGACTGTGAGAAGGACAAGAACAGCATAAGAAGCGTGGCCAGGCTGCCGGAGAAATTCAGCGGTCACATGCTCTCACAACAACATGTCCCTACGGGGTCAAAGTTGCAGCCCTGAACTGGCCACTAGGGGGCGCACAGACAAGTATGCTCTCCGTGTGAACTCCGCTACTATGGCCCAAAAAGAGGATTGAGCCCCCACTTTTGGACCACCCCCAATGGATAGACATCGTGCGGCCAAAGTGGGATCAAATCCCCCCTCCCTCACCAGCAAAAATCCTGGGGAAAATCAGCCTGCAATTACCCAAGAAATCGTCAGTTGAAGAACACGGCCTGCCGGACCAGGGCCGGTGAAAGTAAAAGTAAAGCAGGCCCACGTGAGTTAGCTGACTTTGCGCTGCTGAATGACCATCTGGCAACGCCGTGGACAGCCTACCTGAGTATGAACCCCCATCGCAAAATTGAATGAGACACGGCTGGTGAGAAGCACGCTGGTGATCAGGTGCCAAACAAGAGGGACGCACTCAGTAGAGGAGTGAGTGATCTTCCGGAGCCCACGACCCACTCCTCCCTATAACTACGCCGATGGAGCGCAACAAAATCTTTTCCAACGGGGATCGCGCTCTTGCCCTGCGTTTTGGAGCCCGCAGCACGGAGCGAAAGACTGGGCTGCACGGTAGGAGAGGCCTGAGCCTCCTACCCAAGGAGGACCAGAAGTAAGAACACACGGGGAGCGTCCAGCGACCCCAGGTATTATCTGGCTTGCGCCGCAGCCCAGAGGATCCTGAAAACGCTGCCCTGAAGTGCGCTGGGGGCTGTGCTGACGAGCAGACCTCCAGGACAACAGACATCTCCCAGAGGACTACCGTAGTGCAGCCCGCCTCTGCAGAGCGAGTAAAATATAACACACTGTACTAACTAACTAACTGGCGGGGCCATAAGCCCTGTGCGGTGTCACGCATGAAGGAAACCGGAGCCTTTTGCTAAACTGTTGAACCCTGACTGAAACCGTGCGGGGGCCGCGAGCGAGGCAGGGGTTAAAGTTATCGCCAAGGCACCCCTACACCCTCATGGCCCCGCGACGCCCAGGAGCACATACACCTGCGCACCCCCTCACGGATCACTGGAGCGGCACAAAAACGGTCAGGCACACCTAACGGTTGCGACCGCATAAGTTAATAGCAGACCCTGACCCACTCCACGACCCCATAAGCCCGGGCACGGAACAAAACGACGAGCAGAGAGTGAGGCAAAGAGTGTACTAAGGGCAAACTGCCCAACAACATGAAGCCAAGCGAAAATTGATGCTCACAACGTAAATGCAGAGGCACGACTGCACTGAATTGAACAATGGCAACTTCCAATTGTACGGCAATAAGAGAAAGTGATCTCGAGAACCCTCCCAACGTGTTATTAGTGGGCCCCATCGATCCCCAGCCCGCCCTACACCTGTATCTCAGCAAGCTACAAACCCTCCCATAACAGGGTAAAAAGAACCCTGAAAGGAGTGAAAAGAGAAGTGGAGGAGAACCCACCGTAAGGGACAGAAAGTACCATCACCCCCTCTTTTTTCTTCAAAGCGAACAGAGAGCGGAACGCAATCACTCCCAGGGACAGACACATCTGAGGCCGACTCGACTAAAGCCTTAATATTGCTGTCTGCTCCTGGAATCAATCTGAAGACACCCTACAATGTAGACACAATTAAAGGAAGAAAAAGTGGTGCAGAGGGAAAACTTGGTAATACCCCACACGCCAAGAAATGCTAGTGACCTGCCTCCGCCCTAATGACAGGTGTACCGAAACTGAAATCCTACTGATAATAACACTGGCGAGATCCTGAAAGAAGCATAACCAACGCCCAACTCTATAGCGCACTGTGAGAGTACCTAACACTGACTTAGAGCCTCCACCGAGCGTTTGGACCGACCTGCTCCTAACGCAATCACTATCATGCGCCAAAACGCCTACATAAGTCTACATGAACGTGCGGCAAAAACAAGCCCCCTTTGCCTACATCCCGACACCTCCTTGCTTTAATAGCTCCACTATGGCAGCAATGGATGCCACAGAAAACGATTTGGCGGCCACGAAAGTAGACATTGCAGCGCTGTTGGGTGAGATCAAGAATATGGGGGCCAGCATAGGAGGCAAAATAGACAAAATTACGCAGCGCCTAGACAACATGGAACCAGAGACTGGAAGAGGTGGAAAACAATCGAGCATCAATAGATACCCTAGAAGCACATTTTGAGCACAGGATAACAGACCTGGTGCAACAAGAAGATGACTTTAAACTCGAGATAGACGATTTGGAAAATCAGGAAAGACAGAATAACCTGCGCATATTTGGGATCCCAGCGCGAGAAGGAGAAACGGAAAGCGACCGCTGGAAAACGCTCCACGACATCATCAAGCTCCTGGTCGCCGATGATGCAATAGATGAACCCAAAACGGAAAGAATCCACAGAGCTTGGGGCCCCCCTGGAGGACCGAGATGGGTATTCCACCGCTTCCAAGACAAGGAAAGAGTGCTCGAGAAGGTAAGAAGTAGCAAAGCGATCACTCTGGGAGGCGCTTAGATATCAATATATCAAGACCTATCCTCACTGACACTCGCTCTCAGGCGGATGTGCGGACCTGTCACAAAATGGTTGAAGGAACGGAACATTCGATACAGGTGAGGCTACCCCTTCTCCCTCTCTTTCGAACATGAAGGAACAAAGATACGAGTAAGAACGGAAAAAGAAATGAAGGCGTGCATCTCTGATCTAATCGGACCCCGGGAAGAGGGGGACGATCGAGAAGAAACAAGACGAGAAGAACACGGATGGCGCATCCCGGGTCCCAGATGAAAGCGGGTGAAAGGCTTGAGAAAATATCGGAGGGGCAACACCTCCCTGGAAGGGGAAAACTAGGCACCGTTGAACTTGGTAAGAGAGAAACACTCTACTGTAAAGAATCTAACTTGCATAAGTGGCCAATCCAAGATCTCCAGTACGACCACAAAAAGTGAATTGGGCGGGGGCACAACAGGGGCTCAATCAATATTGAGGTTTCTTATCAGGTCATGGGCAGTAACGGCCCCCACTGGTGGTTCGATGCAGGGCCAATGCCACCACTTTGGTTCGATCGAACGCCTCCAACTGGGTAATGGGAGTGAGGGAGGAGGGAGGAGGGAAGGTGAGAGGGGTAAACAGAGGGACAGGGCCAAAGCAGCATCTCTTTTGGTTCAAAATGTGAGATAGAGGGCCTCATTACAAGGTTGGCGGAATGGGTTTACCAGTAATGGTGCCGGTAAACCCATTCCGCCCTATTACGAGGTTCCATTGCGGAACCCACGCAGAAAGTCTGGTCAGACCAGACGTCATTTGCAGGTCCCGCAAGGGGACCAGGGAGCTAATAACGGGCCTGTTATTAACGGCCCGTTATTAGCTCCATCCCCATTCCCATTGAGCCCTATGGGGGCTCGAATCGGGAAGGATTTTTTCAATGAGGAATTACCGGGTCCTCTAAGGTTGGAATGACCCGGTAATTCCTCATTCACAGAACCCGGACACAATTTTGTAAGCCAATTCCCCACAAAAGTACCCAATGGCACCTACAAGTGATACAAGGGGAGGGGACTCCATAAGGGTAGGGACACTCAACGTGAAAGGCCTCAATTCACCAACTAAGAGGTCACTGGTATCTAGAGAATTCCGCAGGACCAAGACGGATATTCTCCTATTACAAGAGACCAAATATGCGAAGGGGGAAGAGCAGCAAATCATTGGGGCACGGTTGGAGCCCTCCCATGAGTTGACTCCCTCGGATTGCTTCTCTCCCCCCAACTGCTGCGTTTTCGTGGACCCGGAATGCTGGAACTGTTCCTGTTTTTATGTAAGGATGAGCTCTCCGTCCTGCTTCCTTCAGCAGGGGCGCTATGGATGCACCTAGTTGTGTCACTGGTCCAAATCGCAGAGGTCCAGGCCGGCTGTGACCTTTCTGTCTTGAAGGTAAGTGTTTATAACTATGTTTATTGTCCATATTCCTTATGTTAATTCTTCCCCAATGATTATTGTTTGTAACCATGTTTTTTCTCTCTTCCCCTTAGTGATGAAGATGGCTCAGGAGCGTGTAATGGTGGAAAAGTCTATTCCGGATGACTAAGTGGACAGTTCTAGAAGTTGCGCCAAGTTTGTGAGTGGCGCTGCTTTAACGTGTTAAAGTCTATGAGATTGCTAACCTTTTGTTTCCGAACTCCTGTAGGCTGCCGGAGATGACGATCCGTGTGGCTGCTACGCTCGAAGATGGCCCCGTGTTGCTGGAAGTTTGGGACAGGTTAGGATGTTGAGCGGCACCCGCGGAGGATTCGATAAGACAGGTAAGATGAAGGCAGCTGCTGCAGAGTCGGAAGCGATAGCGGTGCTTCTTCGGGCGGTGGCGTGGCTGAATCCAGGTAAGATGCTCGCAGCGGCTTCAGAGTGGGAAGCTGATGGCAGAGCTTCCAGCAATGGTGAGGCTTCAAGGTAAGATGCGCACGACGGCTGCAGAGTGGAAAGCTGATGGCGGTGCTTCCCGTGATGGTGTGACTGCATCCAGGTAAGGTACTGGAGGTTTCCGAAGACTGGAGATGCACATGCTGGACCAGGTAAGATGCTGGAGGGATCCGGAGACTGAAGACGCACGTGCTGAACCAGGTAAAGGTCTTCTGGGCGGCGTTAAGCTGCTCTTAGCAGACTAATGCGAAGCGCCAGTATGCGGGTGGGGCCGGCGTATATAGCCTGACCCGAGCCCCTCCCCTTAGGCCCCACCTCGTGGCCCCACCTTGCTCCTCCTCCTGTCTTCTGCACATGCCTTGCCTGGTACTAATAGGGCCCCGCCAGGCCTTGTTGCACATGCCTTCTGTGTTCTGTGTGCTAAACACACTTTGTAATGAGCTTGGTGCCGTAGTCGCCAAGACTGGGTCCATTGGGACCCTGCAAGAAGTGAAGTACTGGGTCCTTGCCCAGTAGTCATGACACCTGGTCTGATGTAGAAGGCTGTGCCTATTAGTGACAGGGACCATAGGGAAAGTCAAGGTTACGATTGCCACAATCTACTCCCCCAATTCAGGACAGGCCCCATTTCTGGCTAAAACAATCCCAGATATAATGCTAGAGGCCTCAGGTCACATCATTTTAGGAGGGGACTTCAACCAGTGGGCAGACCCAAACGTAGACTGGAAGCCTGGTAACCCCGAGGCGAGAGACCAGAATAGGGGTGACATCACAGAGTTTGCTGAAATGATGGATACATACGGTATGAGAGATGTTTGGAGAGATATGCACCCAAATGAAAGGGGATACACTTTTTATTCCACCCCCCACAACATACTCACCCGGATTGACTACATATATTTATCCCAAAATCTTTCAGACATCACAACACGATCAGAGATAGTCCGCATCACATCATGACATGGTGGTAGTAGATACCTGGTGGTATCACTTGCCCGTCACGGGAGCAAAATGGAGATGTGTGAGACTCTTTGGAAGGACCCTGTCTTTAAGGCCGAATTGGAGACAGAGATTAGTGAATATTTCAAATCAAACAACACTGGCGAGATATCCAAACAAGTAGTCTGGGAGGCGGGGAAGGCTACCTGGAGAGGTGTCTTAATAAGGGAAGGGTCTCGCAAGAAAAGGGAGAGACAGATAATCGAAAACAGGCTTAGAACCGAAATCTGTTAGCTGGAAGGAGAAATTAGGATGGAAGATGAAAACGACCCCAACAAAATTAATTAGGCAAAAAAGAAAAGGGAAGAACTGAGACTATTAGAACACGAGCAGATCGTGCGCAAGCTACGACTCCTAGAACAGAAATTCTATGAGAAAGGAGACAAAGCTGATGCACTCCTAGCAGCCAGACTTTGAGAATAAAGAACCGAGAGAAAAGTACTAGAAATAACTTGAGACGACCCTGCTCCAGACGACGACATTCCTTCAATCCCGGAATCATTTGCCACTTTCTACGAGACCCTATACACCTCAGAAACAAACTCTTACCAAACAGATACCGAAACCTATCTGTCCTCTATCATTATGCGTAAAATATCAGACCCCGACTCTGAGCTCTTAGAATCCCCTATAACAGAACAAGAAGTCCAAAACGCAATAAAAAGGCTAACCTTGGGCAAATACCCGGGCGACGACGGTTACACGGCTGGATTTTATAAGACTTTTAGTGCACAACTCACACCATTCATTGTAGAACTTTTCAACGAAATCCTGGAGTCAGGGAAAGCTCCATACTCCTTCACCCGTGTACTGATCACGGTAATCCCCTAAGAGGGAAGAGAACCCAAAAAATGTGGATTATATCGCCCTATATTCTTGCTGAACCTAGACGCTAAAATCTATACTAGGGTTCTGGACGCTAGGCTAGAGACACTAATGCCCCAACTCATCCATCCCGATCAGGTAGGCTTCATACTGGGGGGACAGGGGGCTGACACAATGCGCAAAACTCTTCATCTTATTCATGAGCCCCAAAATATGCCTAACGACCCAGTCTCTTTTCAATAGACGCAGAGAAGGCCTTTGACAGGGTAGAATGGGGATTTCTGAAAGCAGTCGGGTACGTAGGGTAAGGTTGGAATAGGCCCAAGGTTCAGAAAGGGAATAAAGGCGGTGTACACATCTCCTCAGGCCTCTATATTTGTGAATGGAGAATACTCCAGATGGTTCGAGCTAGAACGAGGCACACGGCAGGCATGCCCTGTCTCAGCCGTCCTCTTCGCTCTCTCCCTGGAACCCTTGGCACAAAAGATAAGGGCTGACCCCCGGTTAGAGGGAATGCATTTGGGGGCAACTGAACACAAGGTGGCCCTCTATGCAGATGACATACTCTTACACATGACTAGCCCCATGACATTCATCCCCCATGCTCTTTACCTACTAGAAGACTATGGTCGACTTTCTGGGTTTAAAGTGCCAAGTCGATTCTCTTCCCCCTACAAGGTTCAACAAACAAAAAACGTGGACAAATTCTCTGTATTAGGTCGCCAGATCGAACATCTTAAACTAAAATACCTAGGCGTACACATCACTAGAGATCTAAATGGTCTGTACGAAGTCAATTTCCCATCTTTTCTCCAAAGATTGCATGCAGACCTTAGTAAATGGAGCAAACTGACGATCTCATGGTTGGGGCGACTCAACAGCATCAAAATGGTGTGTCTTCCCCGGTTTTTGTACCATTTCCAAATGCTCCCCATCGAGATGCCAATGACCAAGATAGCTATTGTAGGCTTTCTCTGGCTGGGGAAGAAGGCTAGAATTGCATATGACACTTTAACACTTCCCAAGCACAAAGACGGAGTAGGTCTCTCAGACCTAAGAAAATATTATGAGGCCGCCCAGCTACAAGTCCTAATCCCCATCTACGCAACCACAATGAACCCCAATGGATTTCCATGGACAACCACTATCTATCACCGGCCACAGTTTCGGAGTGGCTATGGGCCCCCAGGAAAAAGCTTTATAACAGGATTAAAAATCACCCGATACTGAGCACTATATGGGGAATCTGGAGAAAGGGTACGAGGATGGAAAAAATCTCCACGTGGCCATCCCTCATTGAGCCACTTATGGTCCCCTGCTATTAACGAACACATTCCAAATGTAGAGAGGTTTCAAAAGTGGTACGAGGTGGGGCCAGAGAGGGTGGGACAGCTTGTGAAAAAGGACTCTTTAATACCACTCCCAGAACTAACAGAGGCCCTTGGGATAGACACATTGTTCGTCTTTCAATACTTACAGATAAAAGGCATTCTGATGAAAGCGGAATGGAGGGACAAGCTGAGGAGGGACCTTACCCCCTTTGAAACGTTATTGGATACCAGAACAGAGATGAAGGGCTTGATATCGGCCATGTATAAAGAATTGATAGAGGCAGGAGACGGGACTGCGGAACCATTGAGAGGCAGATGCGAAAGGGACATAGGTGGATATATAAGCCTTGGCAAATGGGGAAGAATGTGCAGGGCTGCCTCACAAACATCCATATCGAGTCAATACAAGTTACACACTATCAAACTATTACATAGATGGCAATATGACCCTCTCAGGCTGGAATCTTACAGTCTGAAGCAGGTTCTACTTATCCAATGTATGATCAGACAACACTTTGTTCTGTATTATTATTTATGTAATGTTGTTTTCATGATGACTGACAATGTACAAAACTCAATAATAATACTGAATTACCGTGACTGGAATTTGATACTTCATTTATCACGAGAAAAGGGCACTTTGTTTTATGGCTCAGCCAGAATCCACATCTACCCTGACTTCTCAAATGGGGTGCAGGCTGCCTGACGCATATATGACCAAGTCAACAAGGCGCTCCGAGACAGGAAGATACCCTACGCCATGATGTTCCCAGCTAAGCTCTGAGTGCAGCATGCGGGCAGGAATAATTTCTTTAAATCCACAGAGGAGGCCATGACATACATCGAGCAAAACATTCCGACTCCACCTAACATTCACTACAAGATGAGCAGATTCCATATTTACTTGGACCACAAGGGTATCACACCAAGAGGTTCTCCAAATACTCTAGAGTCACATGATGCGGCTCAAGTTGGTTGAATTAATTGATGCTACCTTTTGTGGCCGCACGATGCCACCCACTGTTACAGACAAGGAAGTTGTGGTATGGGGATACACTGTCCAGTTGGGGGGATGCTGAGGTTGTGAGGGAATGGGGGGTTAGTTGGGGTTTGGTTAATTGGAGAAACTGACCGTTGGGGAGGAATTAAAACTTATACTATGGTTATTTACTATGCATATACATTCGTTAGATGGCTTTAGCGGGGATGAACTAACACTAAGAGAGGTAGGAGGACGGGGTCTTCATACTGCTACACCAAACAGACCTCCAAACTAAGGGAAACAACCCTTCACAAAAAAAAAAAAAAGTTTGGTGAACAGTGTGTTGACCAGGTGGGGCATCTACCTTAAGCTGGATCAAGTATTATGAACTAAGCAAGGATAGCTTTTAGTTCTCCACATTCCGGTGTAGAAACAAATGATCTAAATGGTGCTATACTATGCACATTCAAAACAACCATATATCAAAATACATATATATTTTATTAAATTAATTAACAATGGTTAACAACGAAAAATCCTTCAAAAAACAATTCATATTTGACATCACAATACAATGAAAATGTGAAAAATATACAAAACCACCTCAAACAAATACTACACGGGAAACAGTGACAATAATAGGAACTGTCAAAAATCAGGTTCCATCTTATGAATTAAAGAAAAATTCACTAATCACAAAAATTCGCTATTCACAGGAACACTCAAGGGGTCAACTAATTCACCCACAATGTGCTCAAAACTCAATTACACCAAAGTACTCACACTGCATCATACCCAGTCAACCCAACATGTTTCATTCCACAAACAACCACATCACACACAGTACAGGGAAATTCATCAGGGGCTCATATTCAGGGGACAAACACAAATCACAAAAAACAATTGTTTGTATAATTTAAGAAGCTAAAACCGGCTCAAAGGCCATTGGTTTACAAGAAAAAACTGTGCAGAAACTCCTGGTCACGTCCAGGGGTAACCACGGGTATACACTATCAATGTGATACCATGGTTAAACAGTAAGAGGAGATGATCTGTGCAGCCGCATTGCTGTCTTCACCATCACTTCGAACTCTGATCTTGCCAAAGGGAGATGCTGCCCACCTGTAAGCAATGAAAGAAAACGGGTGTGGGTAAGAGCGAGACCAGTCACTATAGTCTCAAACCCACCAGAATATTACATTACTATTCTGCGGAGTGTACATTTGCATATGTCAAATGTCTCCAACCCCCATAACACATTGTGAGTCCAATGCCAAAACATCAGTTGAAATAAAAAGTATAACAATTATTGTCTCAGAGGGAAGGGAAAAGAGAGGAGTATGGACACCGTTTGGCATAAACAATAATTAACTGAAATTGCTCATAAAGTTCTTAATCATCATATACCTTCCCTCATGCCGTACTTAAAGCGGAACACAAAACAGTGCCGTGTGTCATATCGCTCAGGGGCCCTCACTTAGAAACCTTACAAATTGATTTTAGTGAAGTACTGAAAAGCATTATTCTTATTGTCAACAGTACTTTAGTCTCCGCTACAGCTCACCAAACACATTAAAGGTCATGATCCTATCACCGGGCTTAATTAATTAATTCCAACTCAGTACAGCATCTGAACACATATCGAAGTCCGCTCGTACCTTCAAGTTTTCGGTTTACTCTCGGTTGAGCCACTTATAATATGCGTCAATTATTTCGGCACTGGACAGCGCAACCACTCCCACCCGAAAAGTCAGCAGTTCTGGAAAATCAAAAACAAAAGTAATTTTAAACAGTATGATGATCAATACCGCGGCCATAACCTGCGGGGAGTATGCAAGAGGGCTGTCATCCAAAACATATTGAGTACTCGTCATTCAGTTTGTAAGCAGTCCACCCGCAGTTTGAACAGGAAAAGGCAGAACAGTTCAACAGAAAGTCGTCATTTGATGACGAAACTGTCGAAGGTCTGGTCAGGACCGCATTCAATCAGCGTGATCTGTTTACAGAGAGAGGACAAGATAAAACCAGCCAATGTCTCTCACAGGTCAAAGCCCCGAAGGGACACTATTCATTGATGAAATAACTGCCCGTACTTGCTAGTTAGTTTGCCTAAATCTGCTGGTAAGAGAAAACACACAACACCCCAGCCACGGTGTTAAATCCCAACGGGAGGTATCAACACAGCGGAATGGCGCTCACCTCATATTTCATAGATGCAGTTTCAAAGGGTTTTACAGTGCCCCCTCTGTATGGTGGCACTCCAGCAGCATTTACGAAGAAAACCCGAACCGAGCAGAAAGTTCTAAAATGAGCTGGCCGGTAAGAGTGCTGATAAGGAATCCAGCCATTAAATAACGCAGCTGTGTCTGAGCCCACCTCCCAGTGTAGAAGGCGGGCTGATACACTGTAGGTGTGGGTCATGCCGCTGGGGAATATGGTAATTGGAGTCTGCGACTAGCGGACTCCACAAATGGCATGACTGCTATGTTTGTAATCAACTCCCGCAAGGCAACACGTGCACCTACAGGGTACTGACTACCCCCATATGAACAAACAACCAGTTTGGGAGGAGAAAATAAAAACAGAAAGGAACAGATCCACTTGTGCGTTTAGTTGAAGCATGTCCATACGGGCAACCGCCACCTTAGCACCTGTCAGTTTTATTTTGAATGGAAATTTTGTCGGGTAGCTCTCTACTCAGAGAGGATACTACGCTGGCAGTAAACGGCCAGTTGAAGTGTTGCCACAGCGAGAAACTAATACATCACAGGCAAAGACACGAGTAGCCCATTACGATCGAATATCCAAGTAAGTCAACCTATGCATTGCAGAAATCAGGTTGAAAGTGTGGGAAAAACACTGCAGGTCACGTGGAGTCAGCTTGCAGGATTAAACCCTTTCTTGTAGCAATAAAACGCTATAGGGATAGGGGCAGGCACATGTTAAAAATATCGCTATGGTCGGCCACCAGGGGGCGCACGAATGAGCCTGCTCTTCGTGTGAGCTCCGCACCTGAGGTCCCAAAAGTGGCTCTGAGCCCCCACTTTGACCCCCCCCCAGAGTTGGTTACGGAGCAAGACACGTCGGAAGGAAACACAACGTGTTTTCCCAATCTGGGGAAAAACGCGAAGAAAATTGGTGGAGACTTCGCTGGGAAAACGAGACAAACGTTCTGAGGCCCTGGCCACGACGTGCGCAGCAGTAAACGGAAAGCGCACCCCCGTGGCTGTATACGCGCTTGAGGGGAGAGCTGATCTTCGCGGCGGCCCCTGCACGGCTGGGGGAGCCTCGCTCGGCCTCGCTTGTGTCACGGCCCGTCAGTGCGGGTCAGACGTCGCAAGCCGAGCCCTGTCTCCGTGCGGGACCTGGACGGGCCCCATCCGATGAGATAAGGTAGGCAGCCGCCCCTCTCCCCCTGTCTGCAGAACTCCATCAGGCAAGCCTGCTATCTGTCCGCCGACGTAAGGGAGCTTCCTCCTCTCCCTCCCCCTACTCCTCCTGAGGGGTCGAGTAGCACGTGTGTTGTGCGGGCCGCCCCCCTCCCGACACGAACCCGGAGTCCAGCGCAGTTCAGAACGGGAAAATAGGAGTCTTCATGCACCCGAAGGCGAGGCTACCTCCCCCCCCGTGGGGGCCCCTGAAGTGCATGCCCACTACTACCGTGCAGTCAGGGGAAGGGAGGAGAAGCAAAGGAAGAGAAGGAAAATACAATTAGACTAAAGGAAAGCAAACAGACAGAAAGGGGGGAAACCTTGACACATGGACCCCACGTTCTGCAATCCCCAGTGACAGTGAGCAGTTTGGAACAGCATTTGCCGGATACCACGCATTCGGATCAGCATACTCGGGGCCCCTCTGGCCCCGCTGACAGCCCCCCTTGGAGGAAACCCTGCAGCAACCACCAGAGAGCACCGCATAGTAAGTGCCTCAACTCTGCCAAACTAACAGACTTTGGCCAAACCCACCGGCATACCGAAAGGTTATCAAGACTGAGGGTTGGGCCCCCATACCTGGGGCGTGTGCCTCCTCGAGTAGCCTTGAACATAAATGAGCCGATATTGAGGGGACACTTTGCAATCCCCCCCCCTGATGAGGAGGAATCTGCAAGGCGCACAGGCCACTCACAACTGGAGAGGGGTGATGAATCAACGTTTTGGAGAATGGGAATTACTGTCTGAATATTCTGTTGAACAAGCTACATGTGAGTGCTCCGGAGGGAGCCGCGACCCCACGGTCGCTTTGCAATAAGGGGCGCTAGCAGAACCACCTCAGGCGTCAAAGGATTGAGGGTTGGGCCCCTGCTTGACTACATACACGCTCCCAAGCTCACCGGACCTGGCGAAACGATCCCGGCTTTCCACCTGAAGTGGTCTCTGCGCATGTGGCATACCCAGGGAGGTCGTACCCTGCCTGTGCCTTGCTGCTCCTCTTCCTGGAGACCTATCCCCAGAGTTTTCTGTTGTGCTATGCCACGGGCGGACCTCCACTAGAATAAAACGAAACAAGGTACAAGAAGGAGTCAAGTGGTGCTTGATCTTAAGAGGAACGCTGCCCGTCGGTGGTGAACTTTTCAAAGCTCTTTTCCCTCAAGCCTCCCCTGGCCACTGTGGGATAACGGCTCGCACGCACAAGCGTATTACCCTCAAATGACCACCACGGCAGCATAGCCCTCTTAAATCCATCTGAGACCCATCCTCCATGGACCCCAGGGGTAAACTGGCGAAATACAAGTTCACACCAGCCATCAAACCTTCAAGATCTTCCACTGAGTCCACGATGTCGACGGCAAGGTCCGATGCAGCTGCGACCAAGGCGGACGTCGCTGACCTACTCACCAAGATAAGAGGCATGAGAGCAGACATTGGCAGCAAAATAGACAAAATTACACAGAGGATGGACAAAATGGATGACAGGCTAGAACAGGTCGAGCATAATCAAACCTCCCTGAACACATTGGAGGTACAAATGGATCACCGCATCGCCGAGATAGAACATAAAGAGGAGGAAATACGCCTCAAGGTTGATGATCTTGAAAATAGGGAGCGCCGCAACAACATAAGGGTCTTTGGTGTTTCTGAGAAAGAAGGTGAAACTGAATTCGATCTAAAGCAAACCCTACACAAGATTCTGAAGCTCCTCTTCAAGGATGATTCGGTGGATGAACCCAGAATTGATCGCATTCACAGAGCTGGGGGTAGACCGGGAGGCCCGAGATCGGTGCTGGCCCGATTTCACAATTATGCCGACAGAGCACGAATCCTGGAGAAGGCCAGGAATACCCCACAACTTTCACTCGAAGACTCCAATATTTCACTCTACCAGGATTTATCATCACTCACGCTGGCACTGAGGAAGAAGTGTTCCCCGATCACGAAGATGCTAAAAGACAAAGGCGTTAGATACAGATGGGGTTACCCGTTCTCCCTCACCTTTGAGTGGGAAGGCTCGACGATGAGACTCGGCTCGGAGAAGGACATTGCTGACTGTATAGCGGACCTGTTGGGTCCCCAGGGGGAGGGACCCTCCCTTGCGGAATCAAAAAGGGAAGAGGGTGAGTGGCGCACCAAGGGTCCACGGCGAAGAAGAATTCAAGGATCCAGGAAATTCCAGAGGATGAACAATTCCCAAGATATGGAACATTAATCTGGGTCCTGGATTGTCACATCACGCCGCACAACGCAAAAGAAACACTGAGGTGATAACATGGTGGAGGCCGGGAGCATGAGCGTCGCCAGACATTGGTTGGAGTAATTTAGCTCATTTAATGACAAACTAATTCCCGGCGCGCACCACCGATATGCCCGGCATAAGGTTCGAACACCTGTCTTACTGTCCAACTCCAGTCACACAAGCAGTGTACCAGGGCTTGAATGCCTGGGTCACCTGATAGATCTAGGAGGCACAGCAGACACTGGACAGATGCCTAAGATGGAGATTGGAGGTCGTATTTACAAGTTGGTTTTGACGAATGTTATGAGAACAAAGTTGGGGGCTCACTGTTATATTGGTTTATATTTTGATAGGACCGCTTGTTTTGCGGTTCCTACTGGTGGTCCAAAGCCGACTGGGTGATGTTAACCTGGACGGACCGGACGCCGAATGCATGGGGGGGAGGGAAGGGGTGGGTTTGGGTGTCATGGGACGACACATAGTATACTGGAAGGCAGACCTGGGGGGCGGAAGAATACCAAGCGAGTTTATGAAAGAACTGAAGGAGTACCTTGTGGGTCATTCATTGACCTCCTCAGGACATGTTGAGTCCCAATTCAAGAACGACAGATCACGCCCCGTCCTATCAATCATGTTAAGGGCCATGAGTCAGACGATTCAGCCATTGATGTATTCACATAAACCTTGTGATGTCTCCCACTTTCACATTCACTAATAATACGTTACGCATATACACACTGAATGTAAAGGGACTGAACTCCCCCACGAAACGCTCCATGGTGGCCAGAGAATTTAGGCGGTCGAACATAGACATTCTATTTCTCTAAGAAACACGATACCGTAGAGGGGAGGAGAAACTTATTCCATCTCGTGAGGTGGGCCCTTCTTTCTGGTGCTCCAATATCACAAAAAAGGGGGGAGTGGGGATTCTTATTCGCAAAAGTCTCCGGATGGCAACTCTTGATACGTGGACGGATAACGAGGGAAGGGCTCTCGTGGTGGTGGGGAACATTAACAGCACAATTGTCACCCTGGCTACACTTTATGCACCTAATCAAGGGCAGAATAGGTTCCTTCATAAGATTACGGTGAAGGTCTTTACCATGGCACAGGGACACATACCTCTTGGAGGAGACTTTAACACCTGGATGGACAGTTCGATGGATAGACAAACTAGAGCAGATGCACATAACCCACCCACCTCTCAAGATGTAGCCGAAATTAAACATACCCGTGACCTATATGGTCTTACTGACAGTTGGCGCCACCTGCACCCAGCGGATAGAGGCTTCACTTTCCACTCCCTCCCCCACGACACGCTTACGCGTATTGATTATATCTTCCTTACCGATGGTCTTCTGCGGATACTTCGTGTGGTGAATATTTATCCCACCGCATGGTCAGACCATGACATGGTTGCGGTCGATGTGTGCTGGGACGACTTGGCCCCTCGAAACTCTAAATGGAGGTGCAACGATTCCCTATGGACTGACTCGGTCTTCAAAGAAACCCTTGAAACTGAGATTGAGCAATTTTACAGATTGGTACACGTATGGGAAGCTGCTAAGGCCACTTGGAGGGGGGTACTCATTAGGGAAGGGGCCCAAAAAAAGAGAGAACATGCTCAGATAGAAAAAAACATTAGGGAAAAGCTCCACATAGCCCAGAAATTAGCACAGTCTCTTCCCCGTGTGACAGACCCAAACACATGGCTGAAGCCAGACGGCTCAGGGAAGAGCTCAGACTACTCATCGTGGGTAAGACAGCCCGAACCCTACAATATTTTAAAAACAAATTTATGAAAAGGGCGACAAAGCAGATGCCCTTCTGGCGGGCCCGTCTTTGGGTGCAGAAAGCAGAGAGATGGGTTGATCTTATTGAAAGGACCGATGGCACCCTCATAGACACGATTGTCACGTCTCCTGGGGGGATACAAGAGGCATTCGCCTACTTTTATGAGGATTTATACACATGCGACCCCCCCTCCCCTAGGAAGCATTAACACTTACCTTAGAGAAGTCCGGATCCCCACACTCACATCTACAGAAGCTGAATCCTTAGACACGCCAGTCACAGAAGAAGTCACAGAGGCCATACAACGCCTGAAGACTGGGAAAGCCCCGGGAGATGATGGTTTCACACCCAGATTCTACAAGGCTTTCTCCATACTGATCGCCCCCTTCCTTGCATCCTTATTTAATCACATTTTTGAAACAGGCCAGGCGCACCCGTCCTTCTCCCAAGCTCTTCTCGCTGTCATCCCAAAAGAAGGGAGAGACCCCACGCATTGTAGTTCCTATCGCCCTATCTCTCTTCTTAATATAGATGCTAAAATATATGCGAGTGTCATTGCAGACCGACTCGAAACGTACTTACCGCAATTAATACACTCCGACCAGGTTGGCTTTGTCATTGGGAGACAGGGTGCAGATACCATGAGGAAAACTCTACATCTTATTTACGAGGCGCAAGGAAAGGGAGGGGATCCATCTCTTCTGTCACTAGACGCCGAGAAGGCCTTCGACAGGGTGGCCTGGGACTTCTTAGAAAGGGTGCTAGTCTGGAACGGGTTGGGGCCGAAGTTACGCCGTGCCATTACGGCTCTGTATACATCCCCCACAACGTCAGTGACAGTAAACGGGGGCTATTCGCGATGGTTCCCTTTGGAAAGGGGAACGGGGCAGGGTTGTCCACTGTCAGCAATACTATTCGTGCTCTCTCTTGAACCGTTGGCACAGAGATTAAGGCAGGATGCTAGAGTAAAAGGCATTACGGTAGGAGAATGTGAATACAAACTAGGCCTCTATGCGGATGATATATTACTGCACCTAACTGATCCCCTAAGTTCTGTCGTGGCCGCGATCAGCATAATCGAATATGGAGAACTGGCTGGCCTTAAAATCAACACCGTAAAGTCGATCCTCCTTCCACTTGACAAAAGTGGAGACTCTGAGGCAGACTGATTCGCTCCCTTAGGAGTAAAGGTCAGCCTCACCTCGCTTCGATATCTGGGCATTAATGTGACCCGAGACCTTGACTCCCTTTATGAGGCTAACTTTCCCCCACTATCACTCTCCCTTCAAAAGGATATCCAAAGGTGGTCCAGACTTACCATCTCCTGGCTGGGCCGATTAAATGCAATAAAGATGGTGATTCTCCCTAAAATACTTTACCTGTACCAAATGCTCCCCATTAAAATGCCCCCAGAATACTTTACGAGCATGAGAAAAACCCTCTTATCCTTCCTGTGGCAGGGCCAAAAGCCGAGAGTCCCCAGAGCCTTGCTACAGCTCCGGAAGGACAACGCGGGAGTGGGCCTCCCGGATATATATACTATACTATACGGCAGCCCAACTACGTGTCCTTGTCCCGCACGTCAGGCAAAAGTCAGAGCCACAGTGAATAGCCCTAGACAATTACCATCTCCGACCATTCATCCTGGGTGAATGGCTATGGATTCCGGGGCCCCAATTGCGAAACAGTGTTAAAAACCACCCTATTATTGGAACAATATGGACAATCTGGAAACTAGGCAAGAAAATGGTGGGAGTTACAACCTGGCCCTCTCCCCTTGGACACTTATGGTCACCGGGGATCCGGGACGCTATCCCAGACCCAGGGAGCTTCGAGACATGGTACGATGCGGGATTAGAAAGGGCTGGTCAACTCTGGAGAGATGGTGCCTTTATTACAATTCAGGATTTACAGGAGGCGCTCGGCATAGGCCCGCTCTCAATCTTCCTATATCTCAGACTCAAGGGGGTGATGGCAAGGGCGATATGGAAAGAACAGTTACAAAGGGATCTCACCCCATTTGAAACCATTCTTAACACGTGTACGAGTTCAAAGGGCTTGATAAGTGCAATGTACTCAGCGATGATTGAGGTTGATATTACACCATCACACACACTGAGGAGCAGGTGGGAATCGGACATGGGCAGGCAGATCCCGCAAAAACTATGTCTCCAAATTTGTAGAAGAACGGCAAAATCTTCCATATCCTGTCAATATAAATTGCATGCCGTCAAGTTGTTGTGTAGGTGGCAATATGACCCGGTCCGGCTGGCCGAAATGTATCAAGGGATAAGCCCACATTGCTGGAGGGGCTGTGGAAAGCGGGCCGACTACTGGCATATGTGGTGGGTATGTGAGGTGGTCCAAACTTACTGGACATAGGTTCTCAGCTGGATCAAGGAGTTGGATGATGACGACAGAGAGATACATCCACTTCTGATCTTGTTTGGCTTGGTTGAAACGCATGACACAATTAAGAAGGCGCCCAAAATTATTCAGGGTTTACTGTTGGCTGCTCGAGCGTGCCTCACCATGGTGTGGAAGAGAGCAAGGCTCCCTAATAAAACCGAATGGCTGAGTTTTGCCTTGAATATATATAGAATGGACAAACTCACGGCGGTCATGCATGGAGATCGTACCTCAGTTGAGAACGCATGGTCGGATTTTCGGGCTAAATATGTGACATGAAAAATGTGTGCAAAGCGTCTCTATGTTTGGAGACTTTCTAGTTGATGACTGAATTTCTGTGCTATGTTAAACTTGCAAGTTCTAATATGTCCATGTGCCCGATGTCAGGCAGTTAATACTGGTTCAGAGATAGATACTGGTCTCTTCTAGCCCTTCAGATGGTACTATGTGCAAGGGGGGGAGAGTAGGGGTAGTTGAGTTTGATGAAGCTACTCAAAATGTATGCGATGTGCATTAGATACTAAACGTTTTACACACTGTTTTATTATTGATGTGATATTCTTTGCACTTGACCGTCTGGTCGCAAATGCTTGTACATGATTGTCAAACTTCTATTTAAAAAAAACGAATAAAATTTTAAAAAAATATATATATATCGCTATGCATCTGACCACTGATGTTTAATATACTGCTGAAATAGTGCACCAACCCGCTCGTCATCAGTCTGTCCGAGCAGACGCAAAAATAGGGAGTAACCGCTGCATATAAAAACAAAATCAACACACGGGGTGAACCCCTGTCGTGTTCTACCAAGGCACTGCGCAGCTAATACCTGACAAGTGCTAAGTACGACCCGATCGAGCTCGCTGCTAGTGTACTATACATTACTGTGTGAGTGCGTCGCACCACTCGTTATTGTACTAGCCGGGCAGGCCAGGGTATAAAACACATCACGTGTTTATATGCCCCCCTCAATTTTATCTTTCAGTCCAATCTCAGCGCTGCGGGTCAGGAAGATTAGGTGTTATTCCTTCTGAAGTAGCTTGATCTTATCACGATTGCTATCACCATTGGGGTTAATTCTCAGAATCACGCTCCAGCGCAGATCTTCCACTTTATGTACAAATTCAATCCAATGCTCGACTAAGGGAGCATTAAGAGTCCTATTTCGAATACAACTCTTATGTTCCCCATTTCTTATTTTGATCCTCCATTCGGTTTTACCGACATACATTTGATTGCAGGATGAACCATATGATTAGGCTCCTCACTTGGAACATCAGAGGGCTGGCCAATCCTATCAAGGCACGGAAAATCATGGCTTACGCCAAGAGGCATACGATTAATATTCTGATGCTGCAGCAAACACATGCCACACAAAGGGTGGTGGACGCGTTTGCTTGAGACCGGGGCCCACTGCGAGTGGGTACTGATTACTCCACGCAGTCCAGGGGCGTTTTGACCCTTATACACCAATGCACAGGGTTCCAACTTACAAAATCTGTCATGCGCTCTCCCCTTTGGAGGTCCTGGGATCGATGGAGGATCCGGCGCCATTAGAATGTTCCATTGTTTTTGTCTGCTTTTCTCTATCACCGGTTTAGTCTTTTCCAACATGGCCACAGCCGGGAGCTCTTAGCCCTCCCACTCCCGAAGGCCGCCACGTTGCAACTGTGTTTTTTGTTCCGCTTTGTTGTACACACTTCAAAGTTTTCCTCTTGGGCATTTTGCTGCCTTTACTGACTTTTTCTTCAGCCAACGGCTTTTCTGTGGCCTCTCCCTCGCTTTCTTTTCCTCCCTTTCTCTTAGTTTCACTTTCTCTATCCCTCTGTGTCTGCTCTGTTTCTTTCTATGTTTGCGGACTCTCTCTTCCTCCCAGCCATTACTCGTCCCTTACCTCTGTGTTCCGCTCTGCGGTTCCGTCTCTCTATCTGCTTTCCTCTCACCTGTGGCTCGCTCTGCTCCTTTCCGCTGTCCGGTATTCGGACCCGCTCCCTGTTGATTTTTGCTACTTGCTGTCTCACGGCCATCTCTCATCGCTGTGATTAAAAATTCCTCCGCCAAAGATACTTCTACCCACGGACTGATTGGCACCTTACCTGCATTTGACCTTTCACCTGGCTGTTGACCGCTGGACCTTTCTAGTTTTTTTTTGCCACAAGGCTTTTTTCCCCTTCTTGGTTGTCGTGGGACCAGGGCCATTGCTGGTCTAGCTTCATACAGACCACTGTGGAGTCGTCCCGTGCAGACCCTACCTCTACAAAAAGAAAACAAACATCAAGGGCAAAGGAAGAAAGGAACCGAAGGTTCAACTTTCCACTACCTCAGGTGAGGACTCCGAGTCAAGCCTTGAGATTGAAGGTGAGCTTGACAGCTTGCAACACCCACCCACACCAACAATGGCAACGGCTTAACAAATTCAAGAGTTGGTTGCAGCGGTTCAATCTTTGAACCTTGAGGTACAAAACATTAAGGCATAAAATACAGTGTTACGCCAGATGGTGTCTAACCGGGACCCACACTCAACTGACTTACCCCCCATGTCGCTCTCTTCTGGGAAGTATGCTGGGTCACCAAAGCGCTTTAAAGAATTCATAGAAGCCTGCATGGTACATTTTACCTTCCGCTGTACGATGTACGCTTCAGGCCTGAGTAAGGTGGGGTTCATGATTTCCAATCTGATCGTCACTGCCTTGGCTTGGGCGACGCCTTTAGTGACCAGCAATAATCAGGCGTTAAGGGATTTGGACTCCTTTCTGGCACTTTTGTAGTAGACATTTGAACGACTCAAAGTTACTTTTGTGGCTTGCGAAGACCTGCTGGACATCTCCCAGGGACAAATGGATCTGTTGTCCTATATTACACTCTTTAAACGTTTGGCCAATGAAGCCGGCTAACCCGAGCAAGCTCAATTTTCAATATTCCGAAGAGGACTTAAAGAGGAACTCAAAGATGAGTTGGCCAGGATTCCACACCCCTCATCGTTTACGGAATTACTTTCCACAGTCTTTCAGATTGAATTTCAATTGTTGGGACGTAAGCAGGAAAGAAAAAAGAACAAAGCATCCAACTGGACCTTGACATTCCCGATTGGGGGAGGATCCCCCGCTCCATTGCAGACAAAGATGAACCCATGTAGATAGGAACTACCAGGGCTCCGCTCACACCTGAGGAAAGGAAGCGTCAACGAGACACTGACCTTTGCAAGTACTGCAGTTCATCAGCTCATCTGCTACGGAACTGCCCAGGAGTGCCTCCCAGGCGGTCGGGAAACGGTCACCCTCAGACCTAGAAGGGATGAAGGTCCGAGGGATTACGGAAAGTCTCTACGTCACCCTGGCTATCACCCCAACAAAGTGTCCAAAGATTCCCGACTCATGGTGGTGTCTCTTACCTAATCATGGAAGGAAAAAAGGGTGGATTCCCTGGCTCTCATCGATTGTGGAGCAGCTGGAAACTTAATTTACACGGTATGGGTTAACAAAGTCAGCATCCAAAGGATACCAAATGAAGAAAGACAGAAGGTGGAAGGTACTCCTTTGAGCTCGGGCCCATTACTCATTCCACTGAGAAGTTACAAGTCATAATACTACAATGTACTGAGGAGATGCCTTTTGACATAATCAGGGCCGCACACTTTCCCATGATCCTGCGAATAGCATGGCTAAGGAAGCATAACCCTCTGATAGACTGGTCCGGTTACACTCTCAATTTCCATTCCCCAGTCTGCAAACAGAACTGCCTCCGCACACTGCACTATGAACGAGCCCTACTTTCAATGGAAGACACCAAGATCCGCAAGATACATTACCTCCCCCCTCATCGTCCAGAGGACTTTGCCATTGATCTTGTGTCAAACACCTTGATACCATTTGGTCGCATGTTTTCCTGGTCACTCTGCGAGAAAGCTGTACTAAGAGAATACTTATACGCAAACCTACAGAATGGGCTCATTCAGGCTTCCCGATCTCCTGCAGGGTCTTTGTTGTTCTTCATAGCCAAGCGGGACTCTGCAGAATTACAACCATGCTTTGACTATAGGGGTCTAAATAAGGTCACCATCCGCAATAGGTACCCTATGCTCTTAATCTCCGATATAATGGAAGCAGTCCAAGGAGTGTCAGTATTTTGTAAGATTGATCTACGGAATGCCTACCACCTCCTTCGCATCCGCCTTATGGGCATTTCGAATATCGGGTAATGCCCTTTGGGTTGGTGAACACACCCGCGATCTTTCAACGGTTCATGGGCCGCACCTTCTCCTATCGCCTATTCCATTCATTGATCATATACGTGGATGACATTCTGTTTTTCTCTTCGCCCCCACAACAACATCTCTGCACTGTTCTCCAGCGTTTACGGGAAAATTACCTTTTGGTCAAACCCAGCAAATGCACTTTTCGGGCCGCTTTGGTTCCTTACTTGGGTTTCATATTATCCGAGGAGGGGATCAAGATGGATCCCAATGAAGTCTCTGCTATTATATGTTGGCCTTCAACTACTTCCATCAAGGATATACAACACTTTCTCGGACTGTCCAACTTCTATCGGAAATTCATTGCTAATTGTTCCACTACAGTTGTACCCATAACGGGGCTACTTAAGAAAACTACCAAACCTTTCCAATGGACAGAAGAGGCAGAAACAGCCTTTAGAGTTCTCAAAGAAAAGTTTAGTTCCGCTCCTGTTCTGAAACAACCCGACCAGTTGAAAGGCTTCATAGTGGAAACTGATGCTTCTGCCAATTCCATCGGAGCCGTTCTGCTTCAAGACCCCGAATACCTTGAGTACCCAGTGGCCTATCTTTCCAAGACCCTCACATAAAGCCAGAGTAACTATTTGGTTATTGAGAGAGAGTTACTGGCTATGAAGACTGCATGTGAGAAGTGGAGGCACTTACTCCAAGGTGGGAACCAACCCTTTATTCTCAGAACAGATCATAAGAACCTTAAAGTCCTATGCAACATGGAGTGCTTCAACACCCGTCAAGCACGCTGGGCCCATTTCTTTTCTCAGTACGATTTCGAAATCAGTTACATACCTGGAAGCCAAAACATTGTCCCTGATGCTCTCTCCCGCAGGTACCTTTCCGATGTATCTACCGACAGCCTTCCCGAAAGGCTGTTTTCGCCATAAGAATTCAAATAATGACAGTGGTCTCAAACTTCCTCTCTCAGATCAAGGAAGCCACGGAAAGCAAACTACCCTTACGTCTTCTTGATTCTTTACCCCATATCGATGAAAAGGAAGGTCTGGTGTTCGTCAACAGGAAACTGTACATACCATAAGGTGACATCAGGTTTAGGATTTTGAAATGGAGTCATGATCACAAGACAGCAGGATATTGGGGAATAAAAGCTACACAAGATCTCATTAGGCGGTTGTATTACTGGCCGGGTATGACGGCAGATGTCGAAGGATACGTCAAAGGATGTTCCAACTGTGCCAGAAGCAAACCTAGAACCCAAAGACCAATCGGGTTGCTTGAACAAACCCCCCTTTCTACCACACCCTGGAACCTGATCTCCACAGATTTTATAGTGGACCTCCCTCCTTCCCAGGGATGCACATGCATTATGGTGACTGTGGACTCATTTACTAAACTTGCCCATTCCTCCCCTCTCAAAGGGATTCCTTCGGCATCAGGCATGGCAGACGTATTCATTTGTGACATTTTCCGTTTATATGGTTTGCTCAACAAGATCATCTCTGAATGTGGAAGTCAATAGACGTCGAAGTTTTGGACAGCGTTGTGCCAGAGACTTGGGGCCTCATTACGACCCTGGCGTTAACCATGGTGCTATTAGCGCCATGGTTGACGCCGATTCTTTACCAACTCCGCCATGGTGAATGGCAAAATTACCGCCCCATTCCAAGGTTGGCGCGGCGGTAATTCCCCATTCACCATTGGCCCTTCCCCATTCCCATTTTTGCCCCCATAGGGCTCAATGGGAATGGGGAAGGCGGTAATTACGGTACCGCAAATTGCGGTACCGTAATTACCTCGAAAGTCCCTTTGCGGTTTCCTTCCTTAACGGCTGGTAAAACCAGCCGTTAAGGTCGGGACCCGCAAAGGGACCTCGTAATTAGGCGGTAAGGGTTTAACGGCACCGTTAACCCCTTACCGCCTGGGTTGTAATGAGGCCCTTGGTATTGAACGGGCCCTATCCTCAGGGTTCTAGCCTCAGACCAATGGGCAAACGGAAAGGCTGAATGGTACGTTGGAGCAGTACCTAATTTGTTATATCAGTAACCAATAGGATAACTGGGTTTCCCTCCTTCCCACTGCATAATATGCTTACAACAACTCATTCCATTCCAAACCACACCCAAATTGACTTAACTTGGAATATAAGATACTAGCCCACATCGATATATAATACATAGAATTGAATAGGGAGTGCATAGTGCTCAAACCATTTTGGTAAATACTATACATTACCCACCCGATGAGGGCCAGGATATATGGGGAGCGGAATAACGCAATATTAAACCAATTACAAGTATTGTTGGAGGCGATAGGACACAAAGAAAAAAATCCAAACACTGTTTGATAGGCGCTCCACAATAAGTCTTCTATTTGTTGTATTCTTTGAAAATAAATTTTGCTCTTGTGTTTATTCAAAGAGAAAAAAACAACAGTTGTTGTCCTCTACACGTGTTTCCTCACTTATATTCAGTGGTTCATCAGGAGGTAATTATGAATGTTATAGCTGTTGTGAACAAGAAAAAGAAAAAAGAAAAGAAAAGAAGATAGAGAATTCAATATTTTGAAAAGGGAGAAGTGCAACATCTTCTCAGTTGATATCTTTACAGTTACAAAGGTACTTTAGGATACTGATCACTTGGGTAACCTAACCCTGTGGGCATTTAAACAGTTTGAATAAATCCCATATTGCATATTTGTCAAAAATATATATGCTGTTATGAAATTCTGTTTATAGTGCTCCTCAATCAATAAGTAATTTAGAAATGCAGACTCTAAATGTTCAAACAGTGATATTTTAAAGGAAAGAATTCTTACTTTATCAGCAATGAATTTAGTACTTCTTTGTTGTAAATGGGATGAAAAGTTTCCTGTGTTGCTTTATAAATGTATCTTATAATATGCTGGAGTGTTCCTTCATTGCTGATCATGGGCAGTCCCTTAAGGTTTTAAAAGAAAAAGACTGATTTAGAATGATTGGTAATTACCCATCATTATTTCACAAAAATATTTATATTGTGAAAGAGCTAAGGCTTCTGAAAGCAAACCGTGCCTAAAAAAATGTCCTACCTGGATTTCTCCTTTTGCTCGATTGCACTGGATTCTGTTCTGAAACGGGAACTGCTCGTTTTTAGTGATCTAATGCGGCTGCTATTTAAATGCGGTGAATGACGTTGTGATGTCATTCGTGAGGTCACGTGATCGCGTGATGAACGTGATCTCGTTGACCACTCCAAATTGGAGTGGTTTTTCGGGCCGTGTTTGAATTAGCAGATGCTAATTCTTTTTCGGTGATGTCTTCAAGTACAAAAATGTCCCGTGAACGCATTTAGCATTCCATAAAAAAGGACAGGGAGGCAATAGGACAGTCTACACTGAGGCTGGTGAGATTAATAGAGTCTTTCTAGAATTCTACCAACACTATATGCAAACTCAGTCCAGGTATCAACAAGTGAGCTAGAGCACTACATGTAATCGTTTCCGATCCCCAAACTGGAACAAGAGGAAAGATAAGTATTGGAACTCCCCCTTACACTAGAGGAAATTGGGCAGGTGATAAAGGACTTGGCAGCAGGGAAGGCCCCCAGACCCGACTGTCTCCCGGTAGATTTATATAAATGCTCCATGGGAGAACTGGCCCCTAAATTATTGGAGGTGTGGGAGGAGGCTCTATCAGTAGGGACACTACCCCTGTCCATGAGGAAAGCAGTTATCACAGTCCTGCTCAAGCCGAACAAATCTCTGCTCGAACCCACATCCTAACACCCCTATCACTGATAAACACGGACACCAAAATATTTGTTAAATCTATTGCGAACAGACTATTACCCTACATGAATAAATTGGTACACCCCGACCAGTCGGGACATTCCCATGAGATCCACCTCCCTCAACCTATGTAGGTTATTTGGCATAATATCCCAACTAGGCCCTAAAGCAAATGCAACAGCGATCTCGCTAGATGCTGAAAAAGAATTTGATTCGTTATCCTGGAAGTATAAGTTTGCAATGTTCTGGCGACTGGGGTTCGGTTCATGGTTTTTGGGTTTTATATGACTACTATAGAAGATCCCCACTGCTAGAATTAGAATAAATCACACCCTATCACCCGGATTATCACTATGTAGGGGAACACACCAGGGTTGCCCATTATCCCCCCCTCATTTTAGTTCTATCTATAGAGGGAATGGCAGCGTTTATACGACACAGACACATGTCGAGGTGTCCGTATTCGCGGCCCACCCCAATTGACCTCACTTTACGCAGACACCCTACTGTACATTAGATATCCTGAAATTTATTTGGCCCCAGTAATGCTAGATGTAAAAGAATTTGCTAAATACTCCGGATACAGAATCAACCCGGCCAAGTCAGAAATGATCCCATTGACAAAGGGGACTGTACAGTCGGATGCCATGGTGGACTTTCATTGGTCCCCATGCTCTGCTCGCTACCTGCGTGTTATCGTGACCACTGACAGACATACCCTATATACTGCCAGTTACGAACCAAACATATTTCAGCTGGAAACCAAATTAAAACTGTAAACCTGCACGGTACAGGTGTGGGCCGGGTTGTTTCGTAAGGTAGGGTGCACAGAACCATATAGTGCCTTCTCCACCCTGTAGCACTACCCCGATATTGCCCCTACACTTGACACAATGCTACAAAGAGTATCGGATTCCTCCAAAGAACTGACTGAGGGCAATATGTTTCCAGGTGGTACGTTCGTAACGCTGGAGGAGGTACAAAAGAAATTGGGCTCAGACTCACCATAACACTGCAATACCATCCACTAAAAGCAGCATGCAGGCCTAAATGGCCCTCATTCCCGACCAAACCGGCCCCACACCCATTCACACTAAGCATCATAACTCAGGAAGGGTTCAAAGGTGGCATATCCATGTTATATAGTACGACACAATCCCACTCCCCATCCATGAATACAATGAAAATAAAATGAGAAAGAGATCTAAGAATAGCAATAGAGGACACGCAATGGGTGAGATATTGTCAACTCACTGTTACACCGGAACAAAGCATCACATCAGCTGCATGTTTCAGTATCACAACAAGCTTATCATCGAGGCACAACAAACATTGTTTTACTTTTCATGGCATAGTCGTGGGGGTGAAGTCGCTGTCTGACAGCATGTTACAAAGGTAGTTTCTGAAGGGTGCCTAGATGTCTTTGGGGCGGCATGTTGTAGACACAGTCAAAACAAATTGCTTTTCACACTCATTTACCATAGTGAGTTCTCTGAGGAAATCATCCTTCCGGGGTGCATTAATTGACTTCCAGTTCTTTAATAAGCAGAGCTTAGCAACCACACATGCCACATTAAATACGCCTAGTGGTTTCAGCCGCCTTACCTATATCCCCAAACAAGTATTTTAGTGGTGAGGGGGGAACAGGGAGAGCAGTGATCTGCTCCAGGATTTCCGTCACCTCGCCCCAAAGCTTTGCCACTGGGGGGCAGGACCAATACATGTGATATGCATTTGCATCCGCAGCGTCGCATTTCGGGCACTTCCCTGTACAGTTCTCCACAAATTTAGCCAGCTTGACAGGGGTGTAGTGTAGCTGATTGAGCACTTTAGATTGGATTAGTCTGAGCCCCGAATTCAAGGAGACGGATCTGGTGAGCTGACAGCATCTAAGCCATTTTTCATCACTGATTGTGTACCCCAAATCTTGCTCCCAGTTCTCTTTGATGGTGTTGTGGAAGGGTGAGTGTTAGGCAGAATCCACTGCAGTTCCCTTGGGGAGCACTACAGCAGATTAAGACTACAGGCATATGCAATAAATTCAGTCTGTACCACAAAGGTTTAGTTGGTAACTGTGGTTAAGCAGTCAGACTTATCTCAAGAGGAAGATGAGCAGTATTCAGGGTTTACACATTAGGACTACAGTACTATGATACAAGGAAACACTGAACAAAGCTTTGTATTAAAAAGAATATATATATTTATTTTACACACTTCGAGTTCAACACATAAATCCCATTTATCAAAAGCAAGTTAAAACAGTCAAGAAAAGTATACACAACTCCCTATTTAAATTATAGACAAGTTTGAGCCAGAGTGAAAACTTAGCACAAGGGCACAGGGTCAACCAAGCAAGAATGCCACTCTAGTAATTTCTCAAAAGGGAGGGAAAGGACAAGTTATACAGAGTTAACCTCTTAAACACATGAGCAATACTTCCCAAGTGGATTGTGAACAAGTTAGGCAAGGCAGTACTTTAGCAATAGTCATACATAGGTGAAAGCTGAGCAAAATGGCACTTCAGCAATACATAAGAGGAAAGAAAGAGTGGTTATAAGAGATTTTGGTGCACCAACACAGTTGAGGATGAAAAGCAATCTAGTGAAGGCAGTTGTAACAGGTTTAGCCAAAGTCAATAGGTCTGTGACAGAGTTAGTGGTACAGGGCAATGTGCCCAGGATCAAACTGTTCTAGTAGCTGCGATCAAGTCTTTGGTTTACGATTCAAAAGGACGGTGCAGAAGGTAAAAGATAATGTTAGTCGCTAGGGGCGGCCAACCCCGGAGGTAGGTAAAGGATTTCAAACACATTTAGCAGTACCCCGAGAAACGGGAGGCCTGGCGGAACAATGTACCTGAAAAAGTGGAAGAGACGGTGGCGGTGGTTCCTGGCAGTTCCTGCAGTTCGTGTTGTCCAGCAGAGGAAGAGAGGCTCTCGTCATGGAGGAAGGTTCGAGTTACTGCACTGCCCAGGGAAGAAACCAGCCGCGGTGATGCCGAAACGGATTAAAAGGTACGCTCCTTTAAATCGCGGTCGTGATGGACGGGTGCCTAGCTATCCGGTCTCCGTGTGCCGGGCACTGGCGATTCGACCAAGGCAGGTCCGGGAAGCCGATTGACTAACTGGTTGGCCCCACCAGCTCAAGGGAAGAAGACTCTTGCAGAGGAAGATCTTCTCAAGTCGTTGGAGAAAAGTGGTGAGAATCTGCAGCAGGGCTTCACCAGTGATTCAATTGTTGCAGATGTCTTCAGCTTCTCTCCTCTTCGCTTTCTTAGTTCCAGTGGCGACGTCTTGTCCTCCAGTCCTCAGGACCCTGCTTTTATGCAGCAAGACCCCCATTCATACAGCCTGGCTCTCACTCACACAGTGGGGTGGCTGTTCTGGCGGGAGAACCCCCCAGCCTATCAGGGCAGAGTGCGACTTGGGTTGCGTAGGCAACCCTGACCAGGGTGCCTATAACCCCTCCCACACATCCTGTCTACCCCAGACTCAGTGACGCCGAGAGGAGGGCTTCTGTGCAGAAGCCCGCCAAAAGGACGAACAAAGGATCCCCGACACGGGTTAGGATTTCAGAGAAAGACACGAGAAAGAAATACAATTAAAGTTCTGGCAAAAAAAAAACACCGGATTTAAGTTAATATAAATATAAACCAGCGGTATGTTAGAGGCTGTCAGTAAAAGTGGTAGCCTCGAACAATGCGAAAATCCCATAGGGAAATATTTGCGGTCGAATATTTATGGTAGTAACCACTGCCACCAGCCAGAAACTTTTGAGAGAGGGACTGGACGGTACCCTCTCGAAAATGAACACAAGGGAAACATTATTAACCCTTTCCAGTACTTCCATAGTAAGATGGTTTGTACTGGTTTAGTTCATAACTATGGACTAGTAAAGTCAATGGGGACTTAACATGCCCTGGTAGACAGCAGTCAGCCCCAGGGTATGGAGTCTATGTTTGGGGGTCGATGCGACACCCCTGTGGTACGGCACGGAGGGTGCTGTGTACCACACATGTTAAGAAGATGATTTCTATGAGGGTGAGAAAAACCCCATAGACATTAAACACAAAAAATAGCCTAGAACACTGTTAGGCAGAAACCTGTGCAGTTCCCTTAGGGAGCACTGCAAAAGGCTTAGGACTACAGGTGTTGGCAGTAAACCCAATTGGTAGCAGTCTGTACCACCCAGATTTACCTGGTTGGTAAATCTGGGTGGTACAGACTGGTGTGGCTGAGCAGCCAAACTTCCCTCAAGAAGAGTTAGACAGTATATAGAGTATACAAAATAGGTACAGAGATACAGTAGCACAAGCAAACACTGACCAGAGCTTGGGTATAAAAGTATATAATTATTTATTTAAAAACACACTTGTAAAATACACTAACACTAATATGGCAAGCAAGTTCAAACACAGTCACTATCAATATGTATACATCCCTGATTACTTATTAAACAAGTCTTAGTTAAAACACCACTTATTTGCAGACAGAGGTGAGCGCTTAACCTAAAATGGCACTCCAATAAGTTAGTTAAAAAGGGAGGGAAAAGGTAGAATTAGGACAGCACAATACCAGCACTTTTTAAAGGAACCACAGCAAGTCAGAAAAAGGCAGAGTCTACTGTTAGAGCGAGAAAGTTCATAGGCCAGGCCCACTCTTGGAGAGAGCAAGGCGGAATGTGTCCAAGATCACACAGTCGAATAGTACTTTAAAAAGTCTTTGCAGATAGTTCAAAAAGGGTTGTATCAGTTCAGAAAAAGTTAGTTAGCAGGTCCCAAGTCACCCCAGAATAGAGAGTCAAGGATTTACGGGACACCTTGAACAGTCTGTTGCAAGGGAGACCAGGCGGGACACAGTACCTGAAATGGTGAGAAAGCTCCAGTGGGGGCAGTTGTTCCTGGCAGCGGGTGCAAGTCGGTGCTTCGTCCAGGGGAAGAGACGATCTCGACGTGGAGGAAAGCTGGAGGTCGTTGCACTGCCAGGGAAAAAACCAGCCGCTGAGTTTCCCGGTTAAAAGGTACTACCCTTTTATTTGCGGTAGTGGTGAAGCGTGGCTATCCGGCCGCCGGGGTGTTTGGCACGGGCGATTCGACCATGAGACGATCCAGGAAGGCGAAAAAGAGGGCGAACTGGTTATCCCCACAAGTTCAGAGGAAGAAGACTCTCTGGGATGAAGATCTTCTCTGTCGTTGGGAAGTGGTGAGACGGTTCAGCAGGGCTTCACCAGGGGTGTTGTTGTTGCAGGTCGGCTCAGCTTCTCCCTCTTCGGATTCTTTGGTCCTGTGGCGACTTCTGAAGTTCCAGTTCCCAAAGCCCTGCTTTTATGCAGAAAACCCCCATTCATCAGTCCTAGCTGTCACTCAAACATGCTAAGTGGTGAGCCGGGCGGCTCACCACTGGGCCAATCATACAAGAATGCGACTTGAGTTGCCGAGGCAACTCAGTCCAGGGTGCCTAAACCCCCCTCCCACACATCCTGTAGACCCAGACAGAGTGGCATCACTTTTGGAGGCATCTGTGCAGAAGCCCCCCAAAAAGTGGAACAAAGGGCTCGACTTGGGTTGGAGTTATAGAGGCGAACACAAACGCCATTTTAAAACCGAGAGCTGGCAAAAAGACTCAACCGGGGAATAAATATTAAATAAATAACCCAGCGGTATCTTTAACATTGCACCAAAAAAAGTGGTGCGTTTAAAATGAATGGGAAAATCCCATAGGAAATATTCCGGTGGAATATTTTGCATGGTAACCACTGCCACCAGCCAGAAACTCGACGAGGGGGGACTGCCCAGTGCCCCCTCGAAAAACAGACCCAGGGGCAATCTAATTATCCCTACAAGTACTTCCACAATATGATGGTTTGTACTGGTTCTGTTCACAATTTAAGACTAGTAAAGTCAATGGTGACTTTACATGCCCTGGGAGACAGTAGTCAGTCCCAGGGTATGGAGTCTATGTTTGGGGGTCACTATGACACCCCTGTGTTACTGCACTGAGGGTGCTGTGTAACACACTTACCAAAAATACATGAAACCCTTT
Source organism: Ambystoma mexicanum (assembly GCF_040938575.1). Taxonomy (NCBI): domain Eukaryota; kingdom Metazoa; phylum Chordata; class Amphibia; order Caudata; family Ambystomatidae; genus Ambystoma; species Ambystoma mexicanum. The sequence continues at coordinate 413,757,144 of NC_090927.1, forward strand.
GGAGTAAAAGACCCCATAGCCCATAAAAAACATTACAAAGTCAAAGGATATCTCAAATCATGTCTAAGAGTGGGAAAAAGAGTCTCACTCTTAGTAGGAGCAAGTGTTCTGGCCTATAGAGTCTTCATTGTTACTAATTCTCGTTTCAGCCTCCGTTACACGTGCACTTTCCTTCTCCACGCGGGCTTTCAATGAGTCAATGCTGGCCACAATATCATCTAATTTGACATTGACTGACACAAAACCATTTTGCACTGTGGTTAGGAATTGTTCATATCTGCCATTTTCAGATTTGGCCGCCGGGGGTTTGGCAAGTGGAGGGAGCATTTTGCCAGGAATTTGGCTGCTTATGAAGGAGTTTAGCTTACAGAAAGGGGTGGAGGGACCCTCTTTTTTGTTATAGGGCGGCCTGTGTCACGAGGTTTTTAGCACAGAAAATACAGGAAGGACCCAGGCTACCCTTCCCTCTGGACAATTTCGGGTATACTTCACACCACATTAGACAGATTCTTTAATTTGATCTGTGTTGTAACTGCGGGATGTCATATACACAATGAGAGGGTTAGTACTTAAAGTGACTTAAAGTGTAGCTTTTATAACAATACACCTATCAAGTCAGACTTGACCCTCTCACTGTGTTTTTGACATCCCGCAGTTACATTATATGATTGTACAATATGATGAACCATTGATGGCACCAATTGTTTTATAGCTTGGTAACATATGCAAAGAATGTCAATAGCCTCAAGCAGGCTTTTTAATTTTAATATATGAGAAAAATAAAGAATTTGGTTGTGTAACAAAACAATTGTGATCTACTGAATGAGAACACAGATCAAATTCAAAAATCTGTCTAATGTGGTGTGAAGTACACCTCTAAGTGTCGAGAGGGAGCGGTAGCCTGGGTCCTCCCTGTATTGTCTCTACTTGTAAAGGAGTCCATAGGTCCAGTCTTCCTTGCTTTAGACCTGCTCCCCTGGGCATCGCCAAGCATTAAGGGTGTTGGCGCTAGCCATTACTTGCGTGGCCCGTACTCTGGGGTCTGCACCAGCAGCACCAGTCGTTATATATGTCTGTTGTGTTGCAGCGGCAAACCACCACACAGTCAACTCCTTCAATGACGTCGGGGCTCGCAGAGGTTATTGAGTCGAGCCACGGAGCAGTGCTTAAATCACTGAGCTGTCCTGGCCCACAGTGGGAAGGGTTTGCAGGAAAGCCGTATACTGGAGGTCAAGTGATCCAATGTGATCTCAGTCACATGCCCAGCTAAACAATGACTTATCGACAGGTGGTTCGGGATATCCTGTATGAAAGTCTCAGATTGGCAATGGTATTATTCCTGGATTACAGGCTGGCGTCTTTATTGCGTGGATAGTCGATAAGCCGCTTGTCTGCACATCGACAAATTATTAGGATGAATTATGCTCCCTCATGTATCCCAGCACTGAGTTTGCGTTGATGCTGTTTCCCTGCGTTGGTTGGTTGCAAAGCTTAAGTTGCACCTGCAGTGTGGCCCTTATTTACCGTTCTCATATGCAAACGCAAGCCCACTCTATGCTGTACTTCCTCTGGGCCGGGCGGGCAGGCTACTTGATATATCAGGTTTGTGCTTGGTACCCGAGGGGCGCCTCAGTTGTCTCAGATTTAAGCAGCAACCAGCTTGCCGGATATCCAATGGTGGTTCCGCTGTCCAGACCAGGGCGACCCTGACAATGTGTGCCCAGCTCCCCAGGGCAATCAGCCTCAACGTCGCCGCTCCGCCCGCGGATATACAGTTGTTTGATCAGACAGACAGCAGCATCCATGAATGTCCTATGTCCTCCCACATATCAGCAACAAGGATGAAGTGGTTCTTCTATATGTCCCCCCAATCTTCCATTATCCTGCCCTGGAACGCCCTGATGGATGGTTAGACTCTGCACTGCCTTGTGTTCATCAACAGCATGTGACCAAAAATAGATTCAACCACTGCTCTGCCTTATTGCTGCACAACCGGTGCATAGTTTAGAGTGATTTCTCTGCTAGATACTGGATGTATGGTATGGGCAGTACAGGTCCTTGCAGCGCTTTCTTTACCATATGGCTAGGGTGGTTCTCAAGGCTCGCACCAGCTGACAGCCTCCCACACCCAGCTAGCCACGGGGCCTCCTGGCACAGAAATTATTGCACCGCCGGTTCCTGCAGCACAGTCTAATAGGATAGCAAGTATGGATGTAGTGCGCCCCTCCGTGTACTCACGGCGATGGTCCGGTCTGTGTGGCGCGCTCCGCTGCTCCGCACCTCTCCGCCCGGGCCGTCTCGCAGGCAATGCGGCAACTTCTCAAGGCGGCTCGCCGCAGCTCCAGAACTTGTTCTGCTTCCCCGGGGCCACCTCCTCCGGAGGGCCGCCAGACACCCACGGTCCGGGTGGGCTGGGCCACAAGCGTGTTCCCCCAGCAAGCGATGCGGTGCAGGGTGTGGGCAATTGCCCCTGATGAGTAGAAGGATGTTTCTCCAGGGAAGCTCACGTACCTAGGTCGGGTGGTATCCCTCGTGGCGCGGTTCCCCAGGCCAAGCCGTACGGCCCCGTGGAGCGGGGGCATCAAGGAGGGGGGATTACAGAGAGTCCCTTGCGGACCTCTGGTCTCAGCCACCCAGCACGAGAGCAGGCTGCTGGCCACAGAGCCTCTGTCTATCGTGGTCCCCGGCAAAGAAGTGACAGCTGGCGTAGGAGTCCACGTTGCGAGGCCACGTGGGGAAGCGTTGTCTTAGCAGGGGTATCGAATAGGGTGACCCTCGGGCTCCCGGGATGGTTTATGGTGCATAGTAGGAAGCCCCAGAGTCCTTTCTTGGCCGACAAGCAGACTCCGCCCACACAATGGCCTTGAGGCGTTTCTCCGCCGGCGGGCTGGAGTAGTTACTTCACAGTGCCAATTCTCAGCGCCTCGATCCAACTGCTCCCGCCGAGTCAGACAAAACGGATTTCCAGGCCAAATATAATCTGATATCTTTTTTGTGTTTTCCGCAGTAGGTGCACACATCCAAACGGACTTGATACACGTCGTGTGAGTCTCCCGGGTGGCTCCAAAATAGGATTTATATTCAATTCAGGATTCTGGCCGGAGAGGAGCTCTCAGCCTAGGCAGTCATCTCGTGTGCGCGCAACAGCGCCCCCCCCCCATATGCAGTTCGATCAAAATAAACTGGCACTCTGCCCCAAGTGCAAAATCCTGGACGCCAACTCCATTCAAATGTATTGGGACTGCCCAGCCAACCATCAATTCTGGGAGGGGTTGGCCCCACTCTTAGCAGTATACTGGATACCCACATTCCCACCACCCCATTGAAATACCTAGTAGGGTATATAGGCAAAGTATCCATCAAGATAAACAGGCTTTTCATTGTGGCTGGGGCACTAACTAAACGTAATATCCTCAGAAGCTGCAAGGTGCGAACGCCACCTACCGTCCAGGCATGGATAAAAGACTTGATGTATATCAATGAATGTGAGGAGCTTTTTATCGCATATGTCAGGCCCACAGGTAGACCCAAGGATATATGGGCCTCATTCCGCCACTACCTAGCGGGCAAGCACGAGGTGCCCTCGATAGTGGCAGGGGCCAAGTTATTTGATGTATGCCAATGATGCAAGCGAAAAAGCTGTTTTGTATGCATTTGTATTTCACTCTGTATCTGTTGACTGATATTTGAATTAATATGTTTTAACCGTCAGAGAAAAATAAAGTTTAAAAAAATAAATGTATTGATACAAGTGAGACTGGATGGCCAGGGTCATGGAACAAAACTAATACATGCAAAGAGAGGGTTGAGGCAGGGGTGCATTTTGGCCCTCTGCCTCTTTGACCTATATCTGGCAGACCTATATGAAGCCTTAAATAGCCAAGCGTTTGCAACTCTGAAAATAGGAAAGTTAAAAATTAGATGGATAGCGTGCGTGGATGATATCCTGCTTTTGGACTATACACCATGAGGTATTTAGCGTTTGTTAACTGCCTTAGTGAACTATGCAGAAGCAAATTATTTATTTATAAATCCATCAAAGTCAAATATATTTTGCTTCTCATTGCCAACAAAAAAAGCGTTGGCTTTACCTGGTCTGTTCATGGGCAGGAGATAAGTCTAACTAAAGAAGCCATAAATCTTGGATTTAATATCATGTACCATCCAAATATTGCCCTATTACATCCAAATATTGCCCTAGTGGAGGGTAGCTTAGAGGGAAAGGTGGATCAACTGATTTGCCAAATGAAGAAATTACTGGGCACTTATTGTACATTTCTGATCACCCCTCAGATAAACTTCTACAAGGGCAAAGTTATTCCTACCCTCTTGTATGCTATGGATGCGGAATCTAAGTCATGGAATCTAAATTGGGCAAGATTGGCTGGGGCGTAAAGTCTTAAACCTACCACAATCTATCCTGATAGCTAGCTTGCCCTACAAACTCAAATTGAGCTCCCTTAGGTCAGGCTTAGAATGGACGCTGGTGTCACTATACAGATCCGTTAGGGTCCCTCAAAAAGATGTGTTGTATTAAGAAGTAAAATCAACACTAGAGGATGGCTCTAGTGTCTTCCTCAGTAAATTAGAAGGAACAATGATCGCAACATAGAGAAATGCCGGAAAACAGTTGATGATCTGGTAATAAATCTGGTATGCAGTGATTATATCGAATCACAAAATAACTAATCCAATTACAACGAAACCAAAATAAGAAATTTGGGGAAAAAAATAAAAAAGGGTTTGGAAGTGGGAATAGTGGTTTTGGAGGTGGGGGAAAAGTATTGGGCTTAAGCCTCTCTCCCACTATACAGGACTCTCAAATCTAGCTGTGTTATGTATTATAATTCTTTGGTCACCTGTGTCTCAAACCTAACTGTGTTCAGCACCTCACCCATTTGATCTGTCAGGCATAAGCCTCTTCCACACTATACGGGACTCTCAAATCTGGCGGTACCCTACTTCAAATTGCATTGTTGATTTTAGGCCTCAGTACCACTAAACAGGACACTCATATGTGACTGACCAACTCACACCTAGAGATCATTAATATAGTGTGAGACAGAAATCACTGGCTGACTACTGTGGAGTGATACTGTGGTTAGGAGCTCACACCTCATAAAATGACAGTGATTCTTAGTTACGCCCATTAGGACAATTCTGTAGTTAGTAGCTATCCCTCTTAACCCCACATAGCTACCTCACGGAAGTGAACCTCGTCCAAGGAGACGGACACTAAGGACAGCCACCAATAACACCATACGATATAACCCTAACTACCTCCCCTACCTCACGCAAGACAGCGACCGAACTAATCGGCAAAACCAGCTGACAACACCAACTACATACAGAACCCAAACTTGTAGCGGACAATTCTCTACACTCAACTCTACACTCAATACAACACCACAAGACAGTCAGACCAAAGCAACAACCATCTCAGTATCAACAAACAAAATAAAGACCAAAACAATTTTCAAGCTCAAAATGCTGCGCAAACGACCTATACCGAGGGAAAGGAAAAGAAAAGAAAGAACAAACACACCAGAACAGCAACAAAGACTCACAACTGCAGAACACACTCCCACAGACAGGAAAAAAAACCGAACCAACGCTGAGAGAAGAGACAAATCCCTCTACTTAACTCCATACCTCGTAAACTATCGGTCACCAGAACAAACCAACCCAACGCAAGAATCAGCAACAGCAGACAACCAAACACAACCACGCAGAAGAAGGATGGACAACACTAGAAACAACAAAAACATAATCGACGCAATAACACCTTACATCATCAAAACAAGAGGAAATTCCACTTGACACCCACAATTCTTAGAAGAAGAACCTGATGAAAACAAAAACCCAAGACAGAAGCTAGAACAACATTTCGATGACACAGACGCACCTGTACCAACACTTCAACTAGATATCATCCAGAAGGGAAACCTCAACACCGATCAGAAGACGACACCAACAATAAAGCCCAAACCAAACTACACCTCCAAACTAATAAACGCAAGATCCATGTCAAAACACTCAACGGAGATCTTTGACCTACTCGATGACAACTGCATTGACATCCTGTTCATCACAGAAACATAGCTGGACGACAACTACAAAATCACACTCCAAAGCTGCCTCCCAACCAACTTCAAATGCCGAATGCAGAAAAAATAAAAAAGGAGGAGGCATCGCAATAGCATTAAAAGGACACCTGAAAATAAAAACTGACAAACCTCTCAACATCATCAACTGTGAAACCATGGTCATACACCTATCAGCAAACCTAAAAACCAACATCACATTCATCCTGGTGTGCAGACCACAAACATACGATGCAACTTTCGTTGATAACTTCATAGAAGCAATCACCCACATAGCTATCAAGCATGAACAGCTAATCATCCTGGGGGCTTCAACATGTGGTTTGAAGAAAGTCATGCCAACTCCCAAAATTAACTTATTCAACAACTTACAACCATGAAACTACGATAGCTGGTCAAAGGGGCAACACACTTGGCAGGACACACCATCGACGCAATCTTCGCCAAGGAAAAACGTATCACCATGGCACCACTGATACAAATACTGTGGAGCGACCATCTCATCATCCCGTTTGTGATCAGACTACCAACTCAAGTATGCATCCAACCCCCCAAACTCACAACCACCACAAAAAGAAACTGGAAAAGTGTCAAAGCAAGCAACCTATTCGAACAACTGGATATGACCAAACCCTCAAATACAGAACTAGAGCTTGCTGACCTAGATGGGAAAGCAGAGCTACTGCACAAATGGATTGCTTATAGAATTGATAAGACCGCCCCGGAAAAACCATTCAGCCCATCAAAAAAAAAGAGCATTGGCAAAATGGTTCACCCCACTACTAAGCACCATGAAAAAGAACAAGAAGAAGATGGAACTGGAATGGAGGAAAGAATACAACCCAGGCAAAAAAATACTGTTCCAGAAACAAATCCGTGCATACAAGAAGGAAATACAAAAGGCGAAGAGAAGGCATTATGATAACAGAATCACCAATGCCACCAACACAAAAATGTTCAACATCATTAAAGAAATGAGGAACCCACCAGGCTGCGACAACACCCCAACCCCCTCAGATAAACTTTGCAACGACCTGGCAGACCACTTCAAGAACAAAATCAATGGCATCTGACAAATCATACAAAACAGACCAACCAACCACAACATTTAACCAACCGGACCTAACACAGAGCCACAGCACAAACTCCAAAACCTTCCTGAAATATCAGAAGAGGCATTCGTCTTGTTGGTAAAACACAGCAAGAAAGCAGGATCACCCATGGATCCCTGCCCCCTGCCATCTACAAATCAATCCTCACACAAGGAACGCCATCAAAATATTACAGAAACCTCCTAAATCTCTCGCTAGCAACAGGAACTGTACCAAGAGCCCGCATATCAGCATATATCAAACAACTTTTAAAAAATACAAGCGACGATGTAGAAGTCCTCTCCGCAAGACCGGCAAGAGGAGCAGAAACAGCACTATTATCCATCTGGAACAACCTAAAAACAAATGCAGACTCCAACACAACCTCAGCCCTGATTCTGCTCTACCTCTCTGTAGCCTTTGACACAGTTAGCCATGACACCCTAACCAAAAGACTAGAAGACATAGACATAACAGACATGGCACTATTCTGGATTAAATCATTCCTAGTAGACAGAACAGAAACCGTATGGATAAAACCCTTCAGATCCACCTCACAAGTTAACGACTGTGGAGTACCCCAAGGGTCCTCACTACCACCACTGTAGTTCAACATCTACCAGATTCCAGTAATCAGAATCTTCAAAAAATACATTACATGCTACAACTACGCAGATGACACTCAAATCATCTACAAAATCAAAGACAATAAAACTGATCACTCAACCCTAATAGAGTGGCTAGAAGAAGTCTTTAACTGAATGCCAACCCAGGAAAGAAAGAAATCATGATTATATCCAAAAACCAAGAAAACAACACCTACATTCCATGGCCAACGGAAATGGGAACCGCACCAACACCATCTAAGGTGGTAAAAAATCTGGGAGTCCGGATCAACACTTTAACCTTAGAACCACCAATAAATGTAATCATCAAGAAATGCTTCTTGCTCCACCACACGGCAAGAAGAATCCTACTTTTCCTCTCCTTCACCCACAAAACACTCACAATTGTCGCCCTCATCATGTCAAGAATCGACTATGCAAACAGCCTCTATCTCGGGCTACCAGAATACCTCCTGAAGAAACTACAACGGATCCAAAATGCAGCAGCCAGACTGCTCCTCAAACTATCCAGAAGAGACCACATCACTCCAGCCCTAGAAACACTGCACTGGCTCCCAGTCAAACATCACATCACCTTCAAAACAATGTGCATAACACAGAGGACAATCAGCGGACAAGGAGCTGAATTCCTACAAAATAAAACAACTATCTACAAGCCGGCGAGACTCCTCAGATCGAGCAATGAAGTCCACCTGGAACAAAAACCATACCTTAAGAAAAAACTTGGGGGCTCTTTCTTCTCCCACTTAGCCGCAAAAACCTGGAACAACATCCCAAAAGAAATAAGAAACACCAAAGATCACCTGCAATTCGGAAAATTATTAAAAACCTGGCTCTTCAACACCGTAGATTCAAACTGAAACAACTGAATGAGAAACACAAAGAAAAGGATGACTAAATTTAGGATGACACTGACAACACCCAGAACCAACCAGAGAAACTCTTACTACAACAGTGAGACGATGCTAAGTCGAATAGGACACAAGTGACACCCATGAGGACAGAAATCATTCTCCCTAGCCAACTCCAGCCAACAACCTCACCCACCCCATAATTGATACCAGGTATCATACTTGTATAGAGTTGTGTAAATGTCAGCACTTGCCACACTTCAACTAGCTTTTGGACACTGGCATGGGCATTGATCGGATGGAGTTGTGAATGAAGGCAGGTGGCACCCCTGGACGTAATTGCAACCGTTGGCATGTGCCATGCTTCGAAGGAGCCGGGAGCGATAGTCTGCACAAACAACTGAATAAGATGATGAATGCCAAACCACCTGACACATATGGATGGAGTATCCTGGGCTATCAATGCCGCTCGCCGACTGGATTGGGAATGCTCTCTGGGCTAGATTTGAAGGGACGCAAAAATGCCTCCCCCGCATACAGACATGTATCACGTAGGTGGCCGAGGCCGAACTTGGGTAAAATTATGAATGTCAGTGGATGCCATGCTTGAAAGGTACTGTGAGTATCGGATGGCTCAGATCAGGATAGAAACGCAGAGATGCTCCTGCACCCCACCTAGAGACAATACGGAAATTCAGCACCTCACTTCCGGACAGCAATGCCAATTAACCAAGCCACTAACAATTCCACCCCTCTGCATACAACTCTCAAACTCTAACCAAACACAACCACAAGCCTACAACACAACAATCCGCACAAACTTCACTGCAACAACAAAAGAAACCACACATAGACTCGCACAACAGCACACGACGACTACCGACCGTAAAACACCCCAGGCCCAGCCAATGGACCCACCGGGCTGAGGCCGCCAACAGTACATCACTGCTCCCTTGCACTTTTCCAGCTTTTTCCCACTAACTCACCCTGCGCCCCTTTCCCTTTTTCAGAGCCGCCAGAGCACCAGGGGACCACTCCGGTGGTGATAGTGCACGGTACAAATATCCTTTAACATTAACAGGAACAAACAAAAAATAAAGGGGGGCTTTGAGGAGAAACGCTCCGAAAACAACAAAAAAGGAATTTGTTATTTTGGAATTCGTTATTGTGGTATTAGTTGTTATTGGATTAGTTATTTTGGATTCACATGTAACCATAAATCTGGTAGGCGTAAGGTGAGCAATAATCAGAAGTGACTGGGCTACGTCAATAGACAGTATACAGGGCTACAAGTGTATAATAATTTCTCTTTTTTGACAAACCCAGAGGTTCCCTTGCAACCTATTTGAAACAGTTTCCTAATCCCAAGTGGCAAGCTGAATTTCTATGCTTGCGCCTACATCTTTTACCCATGGGTAAAATTCTAAGAGCCGGAGGCAAAGAACGCCCAACTATTGAAACCTGTGTTATTTGTGGCATGGAGCTTTGACAGATGCTGCGTCATGTTTTGATCTATTGTACAGCAGTTCAGCACATAAAGGACAAATATTTGCAACGTTTTGTTGACAGATTGGGTTGGCTAAACAAAGAAGAATTCTGGGGCAGACTATCCTTGGGTCATGAAATATTTTTTACGATAAAAGTTTTAAAACTGGAGGTTCCAAGATGGCCGCCATGACCACTCCACTATGAGGAGCGCACTCCTCCCGGGCGACCTCAAAAAGGTACAATAAGCTGCGTTAACACAAGACCACAAGGCAGAAAATGCAAAAGGAATAGCCTGGGAACAGAGTGGTTGCCAAGGAAATTCCAACGGGAGCTTTAAAGACTGAGAGGGGCTGAGAGAGCGGACCTAACCCCGCCATCAGTGTTGACTGCTACATGGGGGCCGGCGGCCGACACCGAGCTGGAAGGGACAAGGGAGGCGAGACGATCCTCTTCAATTACTGCACGAAGACACTGGGGGTGCCCGCCCAGCCGCGGGAACATCAGCAAGACAGGGGAAGGTGAGCAAGCCACTGTGGATCCCCGTGGCATGAGGTACGAGGCTGCCGGACCAGTGCGCCCGCCTGGACCTGCAAGCACACACTCCACAGCGCAGCTTGCCAGCAGAGCCGTAGCAACCCGGACACCCGGCTACACAGTAAGGAGGGGGGAGCTGGCAGAATACCTCCGCCAATTGGTGCCCCGGCCCCCACTGCAAAGCCCAGCACCACGAGGCGCAGAGTCCCCACGAGCGGGGATTCACTTCATAAGGCTGAGGGCGAACCAAAGTAATTAAAGAACCAGGCTGTCACAAGGCACGCACATGTAAGCCGCTCCATAGCAGTCGACTTAGAGGCCCCAGTGAGCACCAACCCCAACGCACCAGAGCCCTCACAGCGAAGGGGGTCCCCCAACAGAGGGCAAGACTAGGCGTACCCGGATCCAGGCAAAGAGGCAAACCTACGGCACACAGCAACAGCAGAAGCAGCCAGCAGCAATTGAAGGGCAGCAGCATTATGTTTTTCATGGTGTCCCCTGATCACCGGCCCACGAGAGACCAGGGTATAGGGGGGCGGCGCGAGCTACCAAGCCCCCTAGCATTGGGTCTCCCAGTAGAGCGCTACTCCATGCCACCGCTCACGAAAACAGAAGCTGCCAAGGCGAACTGAGAAGGAATCTCCAGGGTGCAGGAACTTGCATAGAAGTCCCGGAGTGGTGGGAGCACAAGGGGCACCCCATGAAGATAACAAGAAAGTTCCCAGCTAGTGGCAATCGTGGCCCGACCACTCCAGGACCACTGCTGAGCGCACCAGGCCCACAGTCCCCCTGGGGGCAGTCAATCCAGGCACTAAAGGGGAACCAGATCTCTGTGGCGCCAAGGAGGGAGAGAGGAGCACCCCCTCATATGGCACAATTGGTCAATACACGGGGGTCAGGAGGAACTCCAGAGGTCTGGGGAGAATCCTCCCACATTAAAGTGCAGACAGGCACTCGCCACCACAGGGTAATGTCACGCAATGAGCCCAAAAAGGCCAAATGGGGCCCCCCAGGGGCCAAACGTGCAAAGAACAGGAGGGGGCCTCCAAAAGCTAAGGAGGAAAAGTGGGGGAAGCCCTTGAAGAAGGACCTGCTGGTGACAGAGAGGCAGGGGCTGGAGGGACCCCCAACGCTGCCACAGGGACAAGCGGTCACGAGCAAGGTGCTCCAACAATGCTTTAAGGCATTCAGCGACCAAATGATGGCCACCCTACAGACACAATTAAGCCTAATACGCGCAGAACTCGCACAATCCCTGCAGGAAATCAAAGGCTACATAGTGGAATTGGGTGACAGAGTTGACACAAATGAGAACGCCATTCAAGAACTTACTGAAGACACCCGAAAGATAGATGATTTAGCTGAGCGGCTGGCAGTAGCGACACACAATCTAGAACTCCCAAACTGAGAATTTGGAGAACTGCTCGAGAAGGTCGGACATTAGGGTGAAGGGGCTGCCCTAAAGTGGGAACGAAGCTGACTTCAGAGAAACAATGCAGCACGTGTTCAAATACCTGCTAGAAATAGAGACCGGGGGAGAAATTCACATAGATAGAATCTATCACGTGGGTCCGCAGACAGAAGAACCCGGGGCCAGGCCAAGAGAAGTTGTGATGGCTCTGCAGCAATATGACCAGAAATAAATGGTCCTCCAAGCGACGAGGAAAAGAACCCTGATAAAGGTGAACGGCACTGTAATCAAACTCTTCCAGGATCTGGCCAAGTCCACATTAGCAAAGAGGAGGCAAACAGACCCTTGGACCAAAGCCATTACCAAAGCCCAGACAAGATACAGGTGGACATTCCCCTTTGGAATGGTCTTCAAGTGGGAAGGGTACCAACACTGCATCACCATGTTGGAAGAGGGGCTCAAGATCCTGAATATTGAAGAGGAATGGGACGCAGAAGGAGAACAAAATAGGTGGCCGAAACACAAAGGTCACCAAGAAAAGCTATGGGAGTGGAGAAGAGTAGGGGAGTCAAAGACAGGACGCAAACACTTGCGGGGCCCATGGGGGCAGTGATCAAAGTCTCCAGGCTGAATAGACTTTCAATTTAACGGCTCCTGCACGGACCACGAGGTACTGGGTCAAGACCCAGTGCGGTACCCGGCGGAATACCAGCCCCAGGTTCTGCCTGGGAAGGCTGGGGGTATGGTGACAGATTTTTGAAACGGGCAAGGGCCCATGGATGGCTCTCCCTGCACTGTTATTCTCCGGGATTGGAACGAGATCTGGCAATCTAGGACGGCCTGGTCTAGCCATAGGGGGGGCGAGGGGCGAGGGGAGTTTGGCAGAGGGATCGAGGGGGAGGTGGATCGCTGCAATATGGCACTACTCAGGACGAAATAGGGTATGGGTAATACAAAAGCGATCCAAATACTCACACTCAATGTTAGAGGGCTAAACACACCGGATAAGAGGCGGAAACGGGAGAACCTCCTCCAGGATGCTAAGCCTGAAATTGTGAGACTCCCGGAGACCCGAATCCACACGCAAGACAAACATAGATTGAAGTTGAGAGGGTACCCCCAGGTCCTACATGCCAATGACAAGAGCAAGGTTTGAGGGGTCCTCATAGCGTTTAGACACCTACCTGACGTTCAAATAAGAGGCACAAAAACCGACAAGGAGGGGAAGTACCTCTTCATCCATCTCCAATGGGGACGAAAACCTCTCACAATTGCCACGGTGCATGCCCCCAACTCAGGGCAGGATGGATATTTGCGGCGGGTTTGGAGAAATTAGACCAGTTCACAACCGGCCAGCGTATAATGACGGGGGATTTTAATCTGGCATGGCATCCAACCATGGGCAGAAGCGTGGATATGACACCCACATCTAAAGGCCCATCTCGCAAGCTGGCTGCAGGCTAGTATAGATAGGCTGGCCTTAGCGGACAGATGGCATGAACTAAAAGGGGACTTCAAGGGGTATACTTACTATTCCCACGTGCACCAATCATTCTCAAAAATCGATTACATATGGGTCTCGGTGATACTGTTTGGCCAAGTACGGAACATAGAAATGGGGCCCATTGCCCTATCCGATCACGCTCCCCTGCAGCTAGAAATCCAAAGGGAAAGGGCGGGGTCGAGGCTCTTGAAATGGCGGTTTCTCCGTCATCTGCTGAGAGACACAATAATATGCAACGAGATATGTGAATCCATCCGCGACTTTTTTGGGGAAAATAGAACCCCTGAGGTGCAGGAATCGGTAGTGTGGGATGCCTTTAAGCAACCATGCGAGGGTTGCTCATAGCAAAGCAGGCAACATGAGGTAAACAGTTGAGGGCCCTTCAGACGGACCTAGAATGGTGCTTAAAAGGGGTAATGGAGAGAATGGAAACCGATAAGGGGGTAACGACCAGGAAGGAGTATAGGCATCTTAAATGGCAAATTAATATCCTTCTAGCTAAGCATGCAGAAAAATCGCTTCCATTCTTGAGGCAAAAATACTACCTCCAGGCAAACAAAACGGGCCGGCTGCTAGCCAGGCAGGTTAAACAAAAGGAGGCGGCTGGTACAATACACCGCATCCAGACGACGGGGGGACAGGAAAGCACACAGACGGAGATTTTGCAGGCATTCACCGAGTTTTATACAACCCTCTACTCTACGGAGATGCCTGACAGTGACCTCCAAAAGGCCTTTCTAAGATCCTGCTAGCTGAAAAGATTAGATCAGAGTCAGCGAGAGGCCCTGGAGGGGCAATCATCGAAGATGAGGTTCGGGCGGCGATTAGATCGCTACCACCAAATAAAGCCCCTGGCCCGGGCGGTTACCCCACCATGTTCTACAAGGTGTTCCAGACCACATTAGTCCCGTTAATGACATCCCTGTTGAACTCCTTCACTGACACGGGCCGTATCTCACAGCCCATGGAAGAAGCCAAGGTAGTCCTCTTCCCTAAACTAAACAAGAAAGATATCCTCTGTAGCTCATACCTCCCTATTGCCCTAATAAACCTGGACGCCCAATCTTTTACTAAAATCTTAACATCTAGAATGGACAAAGTAATCCCCGACCTGATCCACCTGGACCAGGTGGGCTTTGTAAAGGGGAGACAAACGTTTGATAACATTGGGTGAATATCCCACCTAATATAGAAATAGAACCGGGTGGGCCTGAGGGTGGGGGTGTTAGCGCTCGATGCTGAGAAGGCCTTTGACCGAGTCGAATGGTCATTCTTGTTTGCCACCATGGAAGCTATGGGGATTGGCCTGGTTTTCTCTGCCTGGTCAAAGCCAACTACATAACACCACTTATCAGGCTAGCTATCAATGGGCATGTCTCCCAGGTGATAAGTGTAACAAGGGGTACCAAACAGGGTTGCCCCATGTCACCAGTTCTGTATGCGATCTTTCTCGAACCCTTTCTAGCTAGAATCAAGCAGGAGAGGGGAATAAAAGGGATTACCTTTGGAGGGGATGATCATAAGGCAATAGCGTTTGCCAACGACCTCCTTGTCGTGCTTACAGACATGAACTCTTCCTTCTCAAAGCTAACCGCACTCGTAGGGGAATTTGCCAGAGAGGTGGCCCTAATGCCCAACAACCAAAAATCTGAACTAATGTTGCTACAAGGAGAAACACCCTCAGAAGCATAAGACACTGGGCAGTTTGCACAAGCCTTGGGAGCCCTCCGATACCGTGGGGTGACAATAAACCAGTACCCTAGAGGATATGTACCAAGCTAACTACCTCCAACTGTTGGAAACAAGACTTGGCTGGGTGAGAGAAGGCTCCTTAACATATCATGGATGGGCCGCATCAATGTCATTAAAATTATAATCCTCCCCAGAGCACTATACTACTTCCAGGCTCTACCCCTGGCGGTCAAAACGCTGAATAAACTGGTATGGAACTACATCTGGAAAGGGAAAAGACAAAGGGTGGCATGGAAGGTCATGACTACCCCAACGGGGGCAGGGGTTTTGTGAGTCCCAAACTTTTTTATGTACTACCGAGTAACCCATCTGAGGGTAATCCGAGACTTGCTCAATCGGAAACCCAACACCATATGGCGTAGGATGGACAGGGCAGTGTTAGGTAGGCCCCTCAATGAGGTCTTGTGGTACCCCAGAGCTGACAGGTCCCCCAACATGTACAGAAGCCGAATAACGGCCCTGGTGGGGGACACATGGGACGCTATTGTTAATAAGGCAAGGGTTACGTCCTATCCATCACCGTTACCCCCCATTCCAGAACCCACAATTTACCCTGGGGCTGGAGATAGGAGCATATGCCAGGTGGGAAGATGCGGGCTGCTTCCGCGCAAGAACCATGATGGAGGGTCAAGAGGTTAAATCAATCCACCTCTGCAAACAAACTATGGGGCTGAGGGAGGAAGATAGATATCGATACGCTCAACTACGCCAATGGCTCTCCTCACAAGACATGACACAATCCATCACCAGAGAATTCACTTCGCTGGAAAGGTACCTGCTAACAAATTCTGCCGATAGACAAATGATTAGCAAACTGTACAAATTATTCACCATGCCAGCGACACGGGCCCAGTGGCCCTATGTGAAACAAAGGGCGGACATGCTACCCCTCCCAATCACCGATGAACTATGGTGGGAAGTATGGCAGCGAATCCCCAAATTAATGAGAGGGATGCAGATCAGGGTAATGTGGACAAGGATACTGGTGCAGTGGCACTTAACCCCGGAGGAGTTACATAAAATATACCCCTCAGCATCTCAGACGTGTTGGTAGGGATGCACAGAGGTAAGCATGTGGCTCCATGTCTGGTGGTCCTGCCCTATCCTAAAGCCGTTCTGGGAAGTGGTCAACAAAGAAATGAAAGTCATCTTCGGCCCCCAAATACGGAGAGAATATGGAGAAGCTATGCTGGGCCTGAGCGAAGTGCTGGACACACTCCTGATCAAGCCACAGAAGAAAGCGTATATGGTGCTAAGCATGGCGGCCCTCTCCCTAATTGCGCAAAAGTGGAAGCAGACCACGATCCCCAAAGAACAGGAATGGATAGCTAAAATATGGCACTACACCTCACTAGAAAGGGTAACATACACTATCCAAGGGGACTACGGCAAATTCAAGAATGGGTGGGACTCGGTCCTAAATTTCCTGCACAAAGACTACCGTGAACAATGGTGTCCTCAGAGACTAAGACTATTAGATATACTATAGACTATGACTCGTTATACCCTGAACAAACACCTCAGAAGATATGTAATGCAGCGATACAAGGGTGGGGAGGGTGAGGATTGGGACGGGGATGGGGGAGGACTGTGGGGAAGGGGATTGTTAACGTTCAAAACTATAAAATGCCATTAAAAACACTGTTAAAAAAAAACGTTTTTATACTGTTGAGCAGTTTGGGGTTTATTGAGTTGTATGGTTGTAAAAAAAAATACATGACCCGAGGCGTGTTAGGACCATATTAATGTTTATTTTGAAGAATGTGTTATATTGGTAGCTGTATTTGTTATTTTTGTCTCTGTTAAAAAATGTTGTATTGGTTTTTATTTTCATTGTTATATCCATTTGATTGTATATATGAAAAATCATATTCCTTGGATCATTGCATTGTAATGTGTTTGTGCTCTGGGATGCTGTATACCACGTTTGGACTGATGAGGTAAAATCTCTGTTATGAACTCATAGCAATGTCCCAACCGTTTTTTGCTGAATTAAATATGCGCCTCTCCTAATATGTTGTGTTGTTGGATCACCCGACTAGTTTTCTTGGGTGACACCCTTCCACTCCCACTGGATGGGGATCGCTAATCTGGTAATTTAGACATTATTGCTTACCACAGTTGTAATCCTCTACCTCCCTCACTAGTCTGGCAGTTTTTACATGCACGAGCCTTGGTGGAGTGCTAGCGATCCTGGCGAGGAGTAACTGACAGACACCTGGGTACATGTTTGATGCCCCAGTGTAGCGTTTACTTATAATGACAAGGGCAGACTGCTGTGACAGAGTGACATGACATGGACAAGCTCAGTAAGGGGAGCCTGGGAGACCATGTGGGACATGGAAGAGCACCCACTAAGTGATGTAATCGGTGCATAGTCAATACCCTAGGGGATGCACCAACGATCGAGTGGACGTTCAACCTTTTCTATGCACTGCTGCCAATTCCGGTTATCTCACTGGTGTTTCGGATCCATCTTGATTTTGATAACTCCACACTGGGGAACTTGGTACCTGTAGTTGCTGAACATGTCCATCTGTCCTCCACAAAGAGTGAATCTGCTCTCCCAGGCAGAGGGGCAGGTGCTCTATCTGACCGTCAACAGCCTGAACCTTCATGTTTGGCTGCTGAGAGGATGAGATACAAGGAGTGAAATTTGTCGAATGACATACTGGACGTACTCCACTCTGCTCGTAGGCCTTCCATCAAGTCTGCTTATGCAGATGGCTTACATTTTCTGCTTGGTGCTGGAAGATCGGCCTGAATCTGCTTACTTGTCCCACATCCTCTGTACTTGATTTTCTGCTTTTCTTGGCCACGGACCGGCCTGCAGATTGGCACTGTGAAGGGGTACCTTGCTGCTATTTCCGTTTTTAAAAGGACCCCAGAATAGGGCTCATTCTTCACGATCCCCATGATTAGGGCATTATTGTGGCGATTGTGCAACCAATTCTCTCAACTCCAGTTTGTTGTTATGCTTTGGGATTTAAATTTAGTATTTTTAGTATTGACATTTCTTATGGGCACTCCATTTGCTGTTTCAAAGTTACTCCCCCCATAAGGTGATTTTCCTGGTAGCCTTCATTTCTGCTATGCAGGTAGGTAAGCTCTAGGTGTCATCTGTTAAATCTCCCTATTTGTTTTTTTTTTCAAAGAGAAGGAGATGTTCAGTCAGAGTGATGCCATCCCACCTTCCGAAGGTAGTGCCAGATTTCGATCACTCTCTATAGATCCATCTTCCTGTCTTTTTTCCTCAGCCTCATCCTTCCATGTCAGAGCAGCGATTCCATTGCCCGACCCAGTGCTACTACATCTCTTTTGGGGCGTGGGATGGCAATAAAGATTAACTGCTTTTTGGGGGGGATATGCTGGTGCCTGTGCTGGCAGTGCTGTGATCAAACAAACCCTGTTAAAGTGGATAGTCCTCCACATTTTAGAATGCTGTCATCTGGCTGGGAAGTATGTGCCTGAAAGTCTCAGGACACATTCGACTAGAGGACTGGCTGCCACCTTGGCTCTCCAGGGAGGAGTCACCCTGTTCTGGACATTTGGACATTCCAGACCAGTTTGTGGGCCTTGCTGCACACGTTCACCAAACATTACTGCTTGGATTCCCAATCAGGGCATGACACTCGTTTTGGTAGAGCGGTCCTTTGGATCATTCTCGTATAGGCGGTGTGTTTGCTCTCCTCCCTCGTCCATATCTACGTATGGCTTTGGGAGTCTATCATAGATGAGGAATCAGTTGGAAGAAGAAATCCACTAGAAGAACACATTACTTGCCTCTAGGTAGTATTCTATCTGTCAGTCAATAACTTTTTATTCGGCCGTAAGGTCATCAAAGTACAGCATAATACAAAACACATAAATAATTCCAGTAGCTCGGATTTTCATCCGACCCCCCAGAAAGATGGGAGCAATAGCTGGAGCCCCAGGGCCTTCACTGGTGTCAACACCCATAACTCATTTAGTTCTACGCAATTAGCGGGCTGAGCAAGCTCTCCTCATCCATTGGCGATATCCCAAGGTCTTTTCCCCAGTGAAATTGCATTTGAACCGGAGAGCAATGGATACCGTGGCCCAGTTCCCATGCAGGTGAGCGTTATTATAATAAGGAGAGGCACCAAGTACAATCCTGCTACCAGATGGCGTACAACGTCTCCTTTCAATGCCTAAAATGCCATTGGTCACTCTTTTGTCCCTCGGGTCTATACAACATTCTTTCTGATGGCTGTCCCTTCCACGGATTTCTCATGTCCCCCCCCAACCTGCCCCATTTGGTGGATACCTAGTGCACATTTCAGTTCTGCTGTCCCTTAGCGTCCGAGTGCTAGGGAAAAAGGATGGGACTGACGATGTGGTTTGCAGCGCTTAAGTGTATACTGGCCATGTCTGCAATGGGGTGCTTAAAGGCACCGAGTGAAGTCGACGTGGAACTACACTGCGCCTCCTTGTGGAAGAAATGTTTCTGAGCGCAGCTGCGCTGGGATATAGATATCACCATGTAGTTCATTCTGCTAAAATCCATAAACTCAAGCAAAACATACAGATATACACTGTCCATAAGAATAAAAGCTCCATGTACAAAATACACATAGCACAGATAAAACCCCATATGCAAAGAATACATAGACAATCACCAATATTAAATTTACATTCAGTTTTAAATTGCTGCATCCACAATACGTTTTCTTCTCTATCATGTCTTCCTCAGCTATTATAAAGAGCACCAGGCAACCACCACAGGTTCAGCTTGTAACAAAAATATAAGTGCCGGGTGGCACTGAGTAAAGTTAGCTTCTCTTAGAAGTGGAATAATAGTTAATTTTCTGATGTCATTATAATTCAGGTAGAACAACACGAAATGTAAAAGATCTTTATTTCGCTGCGCTACAACCCAGGCAAGCCGAGTCCTGCTCATAGCCATGCCATTTCCCTGTGTTATATCTCAACAGCAGGAGGTTAAAGCGCGCCCAAGTCAATGCCCGTCGATCTACAGTTTTGTTGCTGTGTGTCAAATAGGGTTGTATTATATCCACTTTCGTGAGGGACAAGTATTTCCTGCTATATTCAACAGAAAGCCCAATTGACTCTCGATTTGTTGAGGTTAGGGAGCGAAAGTCCCCCTTGTACATTCTACTCTCAGCAGCAGCTAGCAATTGTGCAGGGCACTGTAGATTTGGGGCATTCACCTCTCTCAAACTTTCAGAAATACATTTCATCCAGGGTATTTTGCGCCAGGAAGAACTCTGTAGCAAGGCTCTGATAATTTTGTGGGTCAGAAGGCCTCTAGGGTTTCACCAGATGCCAAGCCAGTGCAGAAAAAGTGCTTCATGCCAATCGTCTCCAATGTGGGTGATACCCAGTTCAACATGCTCCGCATAGTTAGGTGCAGAGCTAGGAAGCCTCAGTAACTTTTTCAGGAAGTTGTTCTCAATCACCTCGATGGGCAGTTTATTTTCATTCCCCCACAGCGCTGCCCCATAGTTGGTAGTTGCCTTAGCTTGTGCTCAATACACTTCCATGATTAGGTTCAAACGTTGGCCTTGGCTCATCTTCATAAATCTTGAAATGCCCCCCAGTGCCTGTTTCATTTTAGTGCCTTGTCTGTGGACATGGGCCGCTCCCCTCCAGTTTTCCAAAAAACAGATGCCCAGATAATCAAATTCAATTACCCTGGGGATGGTGAACCCATTGCTTACCATGTTGCACATTTTAATTTTCTTTTTCATCTCCCAGAGCTACATTCCCTCACTGCCGACTTGCTCATGTTTACTGTTGGCTTTAATGCAGTCACGAAGTCGGTATAAAAATGTATGAGCTTCTGGTGAGCTTTCGGTCTTTGGTCGATAAAGGACCATGTTGTCAGCATATGCTAATAATGGGAGTGCTTTGGCACCCAGCCGCGGGTGGTCTCTGTTTGAGTCCACAGGTTTTATACAGGGCATAAACATATAAAGTAAACAAGACTGGCACAAGAACACAGCCCTGGCGCACTCCAGTTGCAACCTCAAAATAACCTGCACAGGACCAATGCGGATTCATGCCGCAAAGATCCACACGGATGAATATACACAGGCTGTACACAGCATTGGAGAAAGCGACCACTATACAGGGCCCATTAGCCTTGCTTCGAGTGGACTTTGAAAAAGGGCTTGATTCACTCAACTGGGAAGCAATCTGGGAAATAATGCAGAGAATGGGCTTCGGACCACAATTCATGAGCTGGGTTAAACTACTTTATAAATCACTGCTGGCAGTGACGAAAGTGAACTGATATGTATCCAACCCCTTTGAATTAGGAAAGGGGACAAGACAGGGATGCCCCCCATCAGCCATGATCTTTGCGATAGCAATCTAACCCCTTGCGGTAGTACTAATAGACAAAGAGACATGGAACGGCTTCTGCTGGTCAAGTAACTGGGAAGACAAAGTGTCCCTATACGCAGATGACCTGCTTATATATTTAAAAGATCCAGTAAAATCCTGCCCCATAGTGACAACCTTGTTGGAGAGATATGGCTCGTTCAGCGGTCTACATGTTAACTGGACCAAATCAATTCTGTTTCCAATAGGACAGGAAGAAGGAACAGTATCAACCCACTGCCCCTACCAAGTAGAGAGGGAACAATTTAGATACCTGGGCATACAAATCACGAATAATCTGAACGATTACATATCTAAGAACTTACACCCGGTAATGATAAAATTCGCGGAAGACGTCCGCCACTGGTCAACCTTCCCATTAACGCTACTAGGCAGAGCGGCACTCTTTAAAATGATGGCCCTGCCCCGCTTCCTATATATATTACAAAATGCTTCACTGCATATCCCGCAAAACAAATTTCGCAAAATAGACCAAACACTCCAGAAGCTGTTATGGAATAGCGGCCACCCACGCATGGCGCTTACTACCCTTCAGAGGTCCATATGGGAGGGCGAAATTGGGCTCCCCCAACTGCAGACGTACTACTCGGCCAGCCAGATTTCAATCGTGAATGATAAACTGCACGGTGACACCTCAGTGCCACATAACAGACCACCAGAGAGAGACACCCCGGAAAAACCCATCATGAAATATCTCTATAAGAGGAGAACCCGGATGACCACCTTAACCATGCAATCACACATAACCCGAATCTGGGCAGGGACACACAAATTTGTGGGATGGGAAAACAAGCTGTCCCAAGCACAGCCACTATGGAACAACAAGAACCTCCCAGAAGTGTACACGCTTCCAAAATGGCTGAAATGGGTGTGGCAAGGGGTACTGACAATAGGTGATATCGTGAAAGAAGGCAACATAATCCCATTTACAGAACTGGCGCTCCACTTTAATCTCCCGCAAACTGAACAATACCACTACACCCAGCTGCATCACGCACTACAGTCCCGCCTCCCTGACATAAACACCCTGGCGGAATATACCCCAATAGAACGAAACCTATTCCCAGAACAAATCAAACATAAAATAACATTGGTTTTGTACAGTGCCATAACCTCCTTTGCTACAACAGATCTGTCAGGTCTACAGGCCAAATGGGAAACAGACGTGGGTACTATACTACCAGAGGAATGGGTCTCTGTACTGATGTTTCCCAGGGAAGTGGCTATATCGTCAAGGCTCAGGCTGATTCAACTGAAGATATTACACAGGAAATACTACCCCAGAGTAGCGCTCTATAAATGGGGAAGAATAAACGATCCTGCCTGTTTGCGGTGCAGAACTGAGGAGGGCACCTTCTTCCATATCCTGTGGGACTGTGCCCGCATCCAACAATTCTGGGAGGCATGTTGCAATGAATTATCGATAGTCATGGGCAAAACAATCCCTAGAGACCCGAGACTACTATTGCTGGGGGTGGAGGGTGAGAATGAACTGTCAAGATATGAGAAACTGTTTATGTTCACCGCCACCCCACTGAACATTGCGCAACTGTGGGGTTCTGAGGTGTCGCCGAGCTATGACCAATGGGTCACAGATGTGGACATTTGTATTGCTATGGAGCGCAGGGTGTATACTGCAAGAGGATGCCTGGGAAAAGTGCAAAAAAATATGGCAAAGATGGGAAGACTCCCACTAAAATATAGCTCGCAATGGTTGATCAAGTTAAACTACTGGGACAGATCTTGGTAATCTTACACATTTATACCAAGGGACGGGGGCACAACTTCCTGCAACATGTAGACCCACTCTTGAATATTTGCATAATTTGAAGAAAAACAGATATGCCTATTTGTTGTGTGCTTGCATTTGTTTGTTTGTTTTAAAAAATCAATAAAATGTGTTATAAAAAAAAAATAACCTGCACATTGTCCCTGTTCCCCAAAGCGGACACAAGCCCTGGTGTCCTCGTGGATTATTTGTAGAACCTTTAACTGCTCGGCTTGGCAGCCCATGGACCCAAGCACCCTCCACAAAGAAGCTTGGTCCACCTTATGGAACGATATACTTAGGTCCATAAGTTCCAGATAAATCATTTCACCCCTACCAAAAAAGAGAAAGCTCCCACAAAATATAAATTAAGGGCTTGGTCTTGTATGCCTAAACCAGACCTAAAACCATATTCAACTTCTAAGAGGACTTGGCTCGATAGAATCCAGTCCTCAACATGTTGCAATATGACACGGCCAAAAACCTTGCAGGAGGTGTCCAGCAGTGAAATAGGCCTGTAAGCCAGAGGGCTTCCAGGGTATCCCTCCTTACAAATGGGATGGATAATTGCGCATTTCCAAGATTGCATAAGAATGCCTGTTTCCAAAAAGAAGCTAAAGCAGGCTGCCAAGAGGGGATCTCACAGATCCATTACACCCTTGTAAGAGTCTGCAGGGACTGCATCAGGTCCCGGGGCTCGATTGTCTGACTGTTGGCTAACTGCCAGCTCCACCTCCTTCAGGGTCAGTCGTATCGCAGAGCAGCGAGTTACACCTGCATACCTAGTCGCTTGCCCTTGAAACAGAGATGAGAAATAATCAAGCCAAGATTTGTCAGCCACATGATTTCCCGGCATGTCTTAACTCTTTTGTATGGCGGGCCTCCTGTGACTAACTCCCAGCATTTCTTGGTATCCCTTGTAGGGACTGCTAGCAACAAATGTGTCCATGCTTTGATCTCAAGAAACTCTTTTCTGTGTTCCACAGCCCTTTTGGTGGTCAACCCTTGCTTTGACAACCTCGCCCCTAGTGATATCCCTTTGTTTAAAGTCATGCTGGAAGTAGTCTCTCCATAGATCCTTCGACCAGGTGATAATCTGGAAAGAATCCGCATCCTGGTCAAGGATGGACAAGATGTGCTGTAAATTGGCTGAAACCACTTTGTGCTGGGTTGATGTAGGATCGCATTTTGCCCATTTAACTCTATGTTTGCAGTGAGGATTTACTTCACATATATCCAACTGCGCAAAGACAGCTATAGGCTGGTGGGAACCGGTCTGTCTAAGGGCCAACTGTAGTGGTAAATGGTCACTAAAAACCTCCTGAACAAACCTAAAATCCAGTATTGACTTCCAGTGTTGGACATGCATAGAAAGGTAGTCAATAGTGGACGAGCCCTGAGTGTTTATAATTGTCAGTTTGCCAGGAACGTCTGATTCCATGCGTCCATCGAGGGACTGTATTCCCCATTCCATTAACCACACGCCCACTTTTAAACCCCTAGAACATACCCGATCTTCCGTCTACTGTGGACGCACAATCCCATATGCGTTGATAGATAGCGTATATGAGGAATCTGTGGGGAGAAAATCCATCAGAAAGAACATTAACGAGTAGTATGCTATTTGTTGTTCTTTTCTGGTAGAGGACACTACAGACCATACTAGTCTCTTTCAAAATTGTAAGGGTTGTGCCAACACTGCCAACCAACACAGCTTGGGAAAAAGAAATGTAACCCCTCAATGGGCAGATATGTCTCTACTCCAGACTCCAGCTTCAGTGCTATCCAGCACATCAGCAGCAACACCTCTTTACTTTTTCTTGCTGAATTGTCATCACAAGTCTTCTTTGTCGAGCAGGATTTGACTCTTCACAGGGCTTGGCAGAACCTCACGGAAGACCAATGACTGTTACAGATTGTAGACAAGTGATACTGTCTGCCCTTCTTGAAAACACTCTCCCAAGACACCCTTTGATTGGCTTTAATTCCTCTGGAGCTGCTTCTTGATCAAGAATTCAGTCAGCTGCTGTAGTGTAGTGACGTTTGTTCCATCAGTGGAAGGTGAGAAAGGCTGGTTTACCCATTCTAGAAAGACAGGGCCTCAGACCAATACTAGATCTGAAAATACTTCTTCGAAAGAACTGATACAAGATGGTCACCCAGGTGCAGATCTGCTAGGCATTGGAGCTGATAAACTGGCTTGTGTATTTAGATCTGTCGGATGCTTCCTTTGGATCTCTGACAAGGCCATTGCCCATCAAGTTTCACTGCGTCCCTCTGTTTTTTTTTTAATAGGTGGCCAGCCCCCCATCATTGCCTAACATTCCACCCACCACTCTCCTTTAGTCACCAACAGAAATGTGAGGCAGACAAGTAGATAGTACTCCTACATCCCGTCACCCCTCCTCCATACTGCATGGGCGTCCCTCGCTAGGGATGGGAGACGGAAACTTTTTCACCAGAAAAAACCTTCTTCCCCTTTAAATTTATTGGCGCACGGGGGCCCGGCTCTGGGAGCATGCGCTTCCCTGACTCCGCCCACCAGTGCCACTCCCCAGACCCCTTTTCTGCGTCGACGGGAACAGGCCGATTGCACCAGCGCTCCTGGGTTTGGCTTCGGCCTTGTAATACCACGCACTCTTCCCTGGATACTTTCTTCTTTTTATCAATTAGACACTCGGTCCTCTGGTGCCACGCTCCTCCCCGGTGCATGCCGACTTCAGCTGGCTTCCGCAGGTGTTCAGCCTGCAAGGGGCTCTTCCCTACATCCGATCCCCATGCTTTTTACAACCGCTGCCTTGGTCCCAACCACGGCTGGGAGGGTTGTACCGTGTGCAACGTGCTTACACCGTGTGCTCTGAAGAACAGGTTAGCTCGGTGGAGGGAGCTCTTCGAGAAGTCGCCTCCAGAGTTCTTGAAGGACTTCGTCAGACATAAGTCAAGGCCCAAAGGAGGGCTGCTTTTTTTCATCGCACCCAGCAAGGGCGACTCCTTTCCAAAGAAGCACCTGAGAGGGAGGAACCTTGAGGGTTCTCGCACCAGCACAGATACCGAGGCTATATCAGCTACTGACCCCCAGGCCGGGGGCTCATTAGATCCTTCCAGAGACAGTGCTGAGGGACCGCAAGGTTCTTTTACCGGGTGCACACCTGGGGGGCTGCGCCCTAGTACCGTCCAGATGTCCGAGGGGGCGCCTGCACGCAGCACTACCAGCGATACTGCCAAGGACAACACGCCTACCAGGCCCTGTCCTGAGGTGCAGAGTAGGTCTCATGCTCCACCACCAAGAGCCCTGGAGGAGGCCGGGCCCAGTGAGCCAAGCACCACTACTTTGGCACGTGGCAAGCAGCTCGACAAGATGGCCACCGCACCTGACAAAATGGCTGCTCGTCCAATACCGCCCCTTGGAATGGAGCAGGTGGGAGAAAGAATTACAAGATGGGACTGGTGTCAACCAATGTCATGGTGCATGCTCCTAAAACCCCGAAACTGGTGAGCCCATCCCGGACTTTGGCTTCCTTGGG
The DNA here is from genome assembly GCF_040938575.1 of Ambystoma mexicanum. Classification (NCBI taxonomy): domain Eukaryota; kingdom Metazoa; phylum Chordata; class Amphibia; order Caudata; family Ambystomatidae; genus Ambystoma; species Ambystoma mexicanum. The sequence continues at coordinate 413,784,184 of NC_090927.1, forward strand.
GACTTCCCAGGCCCCAGCTAGGCTCACCTGGACTCAGTCCTAAATACATGGGCCATATACTTGGCTCTGAGAGGCTGAGCCATTCAGTACAGGGTGTGGCTTGGGACTACTTCACCTGGAGACAGGATACGGTTAAGGGGAACTATTTTCCTGGGACTACTTGCAAGGCTATTTAAACCGCACCCAGCAAACTGAACACGCTTCGAGTTATTCTGCACTCCTGCAGCGTAACGCTCACCGTGTCAGCTCAGCTCTTGCTTCCCTTCTGCCACACCCGTCCCGAGTCTTCCTTCCATCGGCACCTGAGAAAAGAGAAGAACAGGAGTTAGAAAAGCATTGAAGGCCTTACTTGCAGAACATCCTCATCTCGCCTTCTGCTTACCCATGGACCGCAGCATATATAGAAGAGCAGAACTGAAGGTACCCTCCCGGGTAGCTACTCACCTGAAAGCGGCCACTTCTAGAAACTCCATCGAGCAGTTCTTCATCATTCCAGCATCGCGCCGCAACTCAACCCGTCGAGCGGCTCTTCCATCATCTTCCTGGAACTGCGCCGCACCTACCGAACAGAACAGACATAGCAGGTTAGTCGCATACAGCAAGGAAAGCTAAATACTGCGAACAATTATTGCGCCCCGCACAGCGCTATACTTACCAGCTGGAATCCTGCTCATCATGGTCAGGAGAGTCATCCATCATCCGAAAGCCGCTTAATGCCGCACCTGAAAGACAAGAACGAACATTAGATATTTCGAGCAAAGACTTAAGACAGCTATTTCAAGGAGTTATTGGAATAGAGACTTACCTGCTTACGCCGGCCCTTCAACTTCGGCAATCTCCATCGAATCAGTGAAGTAACTAGATCCTGGAAAGACTGTGAAATCGCGCCCCTGCCAAAGTGTGCAGGACGGAGAGCTCGCCCATTAAAAAACCAAGGTGAGCCAAAGGAAGAGAAGGGAAAATCGTTAGGAGGGGAAAACCAAAACAAGCTCCATTCAATTGGCTAAAATCTTGTTTCGACTTGCAGACGAACATCTCCTGAGGGAAGAACGAAGGGAAGACGTGAGCTAGCACCCTCCGTTAAGCAGAGCAACACCAGTGTAGACATCATCCTTCGAACACGAGCACGCCCCCGTGGAGACCAGGTCAGCGTGACAACCAGGTACGTGGCCTACAGCTTATCGATCAGCATCGCAGTGCAGGTTTACCCCACAACTGCCTAGACAGAGTATGCACTGGCCCCAGTAGCCACCCACTACCCCGTCAACATCACCTGCCAGCCTACCGTCCTGTGAGGACAGGTTCTTTGAAAAGTTCCTCACTCTCATGAGATCTCCACAGATGGGGCCATCCTTCGGGATGTTATCAGGGACATGCTCCCTCCGGCCCCACCGCCAACGCCTATAGTTATTCCACCTATAACTCCAGTGCCGCAGGCCTTGGTGCAGCCTATGCTGCCCTCAGCGGCTCATTCGATTCCGGCTCCCCTGTCTCCCACAGATCAAGCGGTTCCAAACCAGCCTCCACTGCAGCCTCCGGCTCTGGTCCTCACACCGCAGCCCTCGGCACCCAGCACTCCTCCACCCGCTCCGGACCAGCCAGACACCCTGGTGAACACTGATGAGGAAGAGAACCTAGACACGCTGTTGTCATCGAAGGCCTTCCATGAACGGCTCTCAGGTTTGGCAGAGTACTTGGGTCTTCGTCAACCCGAGGTCGAGGACCTCACTCTATACCACGCGGCTAGAATGGTGATCCCGATGCAGAAGGACGTTATTGACTTGGCCAAGAGGAGGTGGCTTAAGCCCCACTCGGCCCAGCCTGTCCACCGATGCCTCGACGCCAAGTATAGGCAGATGGAGAGGGATCCACTCTTGCTGTTGGCAGACCCTCAACCGCACTCTTCGGTGATCACTGTGGCGTCACTCTACTCAAAGCCTCAGTCGTCCTCGGCAACCTCGTCCTCAGCGTTCTTATGCAAGGAGGAGAAGATCTTGGAGGCTTACGGAAAGAAGCTTTATTCCAACACCTCACTGCACCTTCGTCAATCCAACGCGGATGACATGCTGGCAGCCATTAACCAGAGGCTTTGGCGGGAAATAGCCGACTTCCTTCCAGAACATCCGGTGTAGAGACAGACACGTTTCAAGGTGGGACTGGCGGAGGCTAAGCTGGTGGCACAGGACATCATGGAGTCCATGGTGGCCCAAATTAACACCTCTGGCCAGGCCATATGCATCGCCACGGACATGAGAAGGACTGCCTGGCTTTGGGCTACTAAATTCAACCCAGACGTCTGCAAATGTATATTGGACCTTCAATTCGAGGGTGGTGACCTCTTTCACTCCACCACCGATGAGGAGCTAGATAAAAAGAAAAACAGTTTGCAAACTGCAAAGTCTTTATCCTTACGAAGGCCACGCCCAAGGCGTACACCCAGTCACATCGACGCTCTGATAAGGGGCATGCGTTCGGCGGGTTCCGGGGCTTCCAAGAATGGAGGTCTAGACAGCCTGACCGTTCTCTGAGTCAGCACCAGCGCAAACGACAAAGAGGGGGGAGCAAGGGCTTCTTTCAGTCCCCCTCATCCGCAAATCCTCAGAGGTGAAGAAGGCATGACATCCCCCCCTTTAAGTCCACGAGTCTCTGATGGGGGGCAAGCTTGCCCTTCATGTACAGTTTTGGTATCGGAATTCTGCGGACCCCTGGATCCTATCCGTAGTTTCTACGGGTACCGCCGCCGATTCCTCCCTCCTCGTTTCCACTTCCAAAGATTGGATGTACTTCCTGGATCTGAAGGACTCTTATCTACACGTCCCTATTTGGCAGCCTCATCAATCTTTTCTGCGGTTCAGGATCATGGGCTGCCATTTCTAGTACAAGGTGCTACCCTTCGGCCTCAACTCAGCCCCCAGGGTGTTTATCAGACTAATTAATGCAGTGGCGGCCCTCCTCAGGTCTTAGGGCCACCACGTCTACTCATACTGGCTCTTCAGGGCAAGATCTCCGGAAGTAGTGCATCACACTTCTGCCGCTCTTCTGACCACTCTCCACAAGCTGGGATTCTCTATCAACCTCAAGAAGTCTCAGCTGCAGCCTACTCAGAGCCTGACCTTTCTGGGCCTCATATGGGACACGAGCTCCGAGAGAGTTTTCATGGCCATCAAGAGGGCCGTAAGTCACTTCCTCAGTTGAGAAGGGATGTCGGCCTGGTGGTATTTACTGGGGATCATGGCAGCGGTCCTACTGGCCGGCCCACACACAAGACTCAAGATGAGATTACAACTGCACTTTTCAGCCTCATGTAATTAGGCTAGGTGCTCCCAACCGGAGCTGGTCTGCATCCCTCCTTCTCTCCACCCGGACCTCACCTGATGGTCCAGGGACTGCGTTTGTACAGAAAAGAATTGCTGCAAAGAACTGCAACCTGCAAACTGGCAGGCCCTTCCGACAGGCGCCCCCTCTGATCACCATCACCACGGATTCCTCTCTGGAAGGCTGGGGGGCTACGCTGGACAACCACAGTGTCCATGGGGTCTGGTCCCTGCAGAAGCAGGAATCTCATATTTACTCGCTGGTGCTGAAGACTATCTGGCTAGCTCTCAAAGTTTTCATTCTCCTTATTGGGGGCGAGGCCATCCTCATCCAGACAAACAACTCCACCAGCATGTATTATGTCAACAAGCAGGGTGGCACCAGGTCCCCTCCACTGTGCAGCCTAGTGGTCAGCATGGGGGAATGGGCCTTGGGGAACAACATCTATCTGACTGCAATCCACCTCCCAGGGGTGTCCAACCTGGAAACAGACGGGCTCAGCAGACTGGTAGCAGACAATTACGAATGACAATTGAGCATTCAGGCCCTGCGCGGGGTCTTCAGCAGATGGGGGCATCCGCATTTGGACCGCTTTGCCTCCTGGTCCGAAAGGAAGTATCAGCATTTCGTGTCCTGGCAGGGGCAGGGCCCTGGCTCCCTGGGCAATGCACTCCAGATACAGTGTAATGGCATGACAGCATATGCATTCCCTCACACACCCCTGATCCACACAGTGATCTGCAAGATAAGAGAATCATGTCACCTCCGCATCATTCTGATAGCTCTGTGGTGGCTTGCAAGACCGTGGTTCTCAGAGCTCCTCAGACAGGCCTCCCATTGACCTGCCGATGGACCCATCTCCCCTCCTTTCGCAGCAGGGGGGCAGGGTCATCTACCCCACTCCACAGAAATTAGCTGTCGCAGCGTAGTTCCTGAACAGGTCACACTGAAGCATCTGAGCCTGTCTCAGGCTAACCTGGACATCATTGAGGGTGCTAGGAGTAAGGCTACTAGGATCCAGTACTAGAATAAATGGACCAGGTTCTGTCACTGGACGGACTGAAAGAAGATCGACCCCCTTACTTGGTCATTGGGCGATGTGCTCTCATTCTCTGCACACCTCGCTCACTCAGGGGTGCAAATTGCCACCTGCCCCACCTACTTGGCAGCCATAGGGGCCTACAGGTATTCCAAGGATGAGGTCTTTTCCTCCTCCAACCCTGTGGTTAGGTGGCATCGGCGGGCCTCGCCAGGCTCTACCCGCCCATCAAGAAGCCACACCCTTTGTGGGATGTCAATGTAGTGTTGGGCGCCCTGGTGCACAAACCTTTCTAACCAATGGCACGGACATCAGATTGGTCACAATTAAAACAGCTTTGCTGGTGGGTCTCACCTCTTCTCGCAGAGTCTGCGAGATCCAGGCTTTGTTGGCATCAGAAACCTATACTACTTTTCACAAGTATAAGGTGGTCCTGAGAACGCACCCCACGGTCCTACCTAAGGTAGTCTCTGCTTTCCTTCTAAACGAGGAGATAGTCTTACCTACGTTTTTTGCCGATCCTAAGGATGATGCTCAGAGGGTCTTACACTGTCTGAATGTCAGACGCGCTATGAAATTCTATCTGGACAGGACCAAGAGCTTCCGCAAGTAGTACGCTCTGTTTGGCACCTTTGGGGGTTCAAGGCCAGATTATCAGGCATCCAAGGCCTCTATAGCAAGATGGTTTTGTCCATCAAAGAGGCCTATGAAGGGCAGCACAAACCATTTCCAGCTAACATGCACACCCACGCTGTCAGAGCGAAGGCCGCGGCCGTCGTCTTCCAGCGGCAGATCCTGTGGCAGGTCATCAGCAGGGCCGCAACCTGGGCCACCCCTTCGGCTTTCTTTAAGCATTACTGTTTGGATGCCGGCTCTAAATCAGATGCGCCTTTCAGACAGGCCGTTCGAAGGAACTTGTTCGCTTAAGGAGGGTCTCCTCTCTTTACTGGGGATACATTCAGTTGTAATTGCCCATGCAGTATGGAAGAAAGGGGACGGGACGTAGGAGTAAATAATAGTTATTCACGTAGTGACGAACGTGCTCCTAGTCCCCTTTCCTCCATACGTCCCACCATCTAACCCCCTAATAATACTGGTGTCATTAGGCAATATTAATATTGTCGACGCATAAATGGGGACTGAGGAGTGACGCTGGTGGGCGGAGTCAGGGGAGCGCATGCTCCCTGGGCTGTGCCTCTAAATTTAAAGAGGAAGGAGGTTTTTTCTGGTGAATAAGTTTCCGTCTCCCGTTCCTAGCGAGAGACGCCCATGCAGTATGGAGGAAAGGGGACTATGGACTAGGAGTACACTAGTTACTACGGTGAGTAACTATTAATTTTTCTCACAAGTGCCCATTTTATTGTATAAGTGTAAGAAAAACGCCTCATGATTTCCCTTCTTGTCAAACTAAGACTAAAGGAAAAGACTCTACTATCAAAAGATATTTGTTCCTCACACTTATACATACAAGTACATCATTGGGTATCATATGGCTATTCAAACTCAACATAATAACAGTTATATTCAACCATAAACTTTGAATCCTTGTAACCTAGATCGAATCCTCCTTCCCATGATCAATGCAGGATTTTCCAAACCAAAATTATAATCAAGAAAGTTATTTTCAATAGCCTAGTTCTACTCCAAATACAATACGAAATTCTGCTCACTGCATAAATCTTTCACTTGGCATTTGGATTGTCTTATTGCTGAACAAGATTTATCACTCTTCAAAAATGATTGTCCAACGTTTCCATAATCTCTTGCTTAATAAACCAAAAAGACTTTGGGCCTCATTACAAGTCAGGCGGAATGGGTTAACGGGGTCCGCTAATGGATGCGGACCCGTTATTCCCATTCCGCCTAATTACGAGATCCCCTTGCCGGACCCAGTAAGGACGCCTGGTAAAACCAGGCGTCGTTACCGGGTCCCGCGAGGGGACCAGGGAGCTAACAACAGGCCAGTCGTAATCGGTCTGTTGTTGGCTCCCTCTCCCAATCCCATTGAGCCCTATGGGGGCTCCAATGGGAATGGGGATGGTCCGGGCCCCGGTTCCCTGAGGGAGGAATTTCCGGGCCCTTCAAACTCGGAATGGCCCGGTAATTCCCCATTCAGGGAACCCGGACCCGGTTTTAGAGGCAGCCATTCTGCCAAACCCGCAATGAGGCCCTTTGTCTTAACAGTTTTAGTCAGTATTCAATATAACTTCCCTTCTTCAAAGAACAACCACTTTCAATTTCTTCTTCATGAACAATAATGTTTTGTCTAGATGGTTTTACCACTGTTCATCACAACACATTAGCCCACTTGCCACTCTCTTTCCACTACAACCTTCCACCACAATGCAGTACTTCAGTGTCTTCTTCCTGGTCCACTAACTTGCCAGGACTAACCACTAAATATCCCTTTCCTGGTATACTCGCCGGCCAGGATAAATCTCTTACTACTACTACTACAAGTACTCTGTGGTGAGGCTTGCTTCAAACTTTAGAAACGTCCTTGACTTTCAGAAACATTAAGATTCACAACCTCTTCCATAAGGGTACAATAACCATTGACACTGTTTGTTTCACTGATTTGTTTGCCACATGTAATGCAGGTTACATCCCTCTACCCCTCGATAATTTCTACAAGGAGGGCTTCTCCCCTGCCATCTTTGGATTCCTTCTACTAGACTGGTTAATGATAATGATGTGTTCTCCAGCATGGGGTCTGGCATGGATTCACATGCTCATGAATATTCCCCGTCGTCAGGCTGGGAATCCTCGGTAAAGAAAAAACCAGTATCAGTTTCGTTTCTGTTTGTTTGTTTGTTTGTTTTATTATTTATAATGCGCGAGCGTACCCGGGGGTATCAGGGCGCAGACTTTACAAGAATTTTCGAAGCTTGGTTACAGTACACGAGGAATATACATAATACAAAAATAGGTGCACAAATGTTATATACAGTATATACAAATCATCAGTAAGGCCAGCAGGCGGTAATGTAATATACAGGTAAGCAAGAGGCACACGTGGTTACGATGTGTGCGTGTAGCGCTGGACACTACCTAGTCTTAGTGGGTCTCCAGTTTCAGCCAGGAGATTAACTTGGAACGGAAGTTCTGATAAGGCAAGTCTACTCTAAGGTTTGGAGGCAGGGAGTTCCAGAGCTTGGCAGCTTTTACCGGGAAGCTGTTGCCTCCTATGGTGGCCCGTTTGTAGTGGGGGACAGATAGGCAATCTTTGTATGCGGTTCTGACGGGTCTTGAGGAGGATTGTTTGTGGAACCTGTTGATCAGGTAGGTTGGGGCTGCGTTGTTGAGAGACTTGTGGGTGAGAGATGCCGTTTTTAAGAGAATTTTATCTCTGGTGGAGAGCCAATTGTTCTGTTGGCTGAAACCTGTAATGTGTTCTCTTCTGGAAATGCCCAGAGCTGCTCTGAGAGCGTTGTTCTGAAGGGTTTGCAGTTTATTGGTGGTGGCCTTGGTGGATCCTAGGTAGAGGGCATTACAATAGTCGAGGCGAGACAGTATGAGGGCTCTGGCGAGTGTCAGACAGCTAGTGTCAGACAGGAAAGGTTTGGCTGCACGGATTAATTTGCACGTGTAAGCCGTGGAGGATGCAAGGGAGCTCACTTGTCTTTTGAGGGAAAAATTGGAATCTAGATAGAATCCCAATGTTTTGACCTCTTGTCCAACTTTGATGTTGTTCCCGTCAATCATGAAGGAGTTATAGGCCGGGCCAAGTTTCTTTATACTGATTGTGGTGCCTAAGATGATGAGTTCTGTTTTATCATCATTCAGGCATAGTCCATGAGTAGCCATCCATGCCTGGATGATGATGTACACCCTATTTAGCAAGGCCAAATCCTTTCCATAATCTCCTGAAAGCGGAAGGAGGATCTGAGTATCATCTGCATAGTTAGTGTAGGTGATACCGAGATGATCCAAATCATCGAAAAGGGGCTTGGTAAATATGTTGTATAATGTGGGGGAGACACAGGAGCCCTGAGGTACACCACATGTGATGGGTATAGGGTCTGCTGCCGCCGTGGGAGAGAAGACCCTCATAGTCCTGCCGTTAAGGAAGGATGTGATCCAGGTGATGGCCTCACTGGAGAAGTGAGCCGAAGTGTGGAGGTGTGAGCAAAGGACAGAATGATCGACCAGATCGAAGGCTGCAGAAAGGTCGAGGAGGAGGAGTAGGGCGGCTTGCCCGTTGTCTCTGAGCGAATCGATCTGCGCTTTCAAGTCAATCAGGGCGGTTTCAGTCCCGTGTTGGGGACGGAATCCAGATTGTCTAGAGCCTAAGAGGTTGTGTTCTTCCAGGTGCTTCTGTATTTGTACATAGGCAACCTTGTCCAGAATTTTTAGTAGAAAGGGAACAGTAGTTATGGGACGGTAGTTTGCGGGTATGGCTGGGTCAAGTGTGGGTTTTTTCAGTAGAGGTAGTACCCAGGATTGTTTTAGGTTAGTAGGGATGGAGCCAGTGGCAAAGGAGGCATTGATCAATTTTGTAATGAAAGGGGAGAGGTCGCGGGCAGCATCTTTAATGAGCTGTGCAGGGCATAGATCTCCCTGGCAATTAGACGGTTTCAGGGACAGGATAATTTTTTCGACTTCCAGTATGTTGACTTTGGCGAATTGGAAGCGGGCTAGGTCAGTGGGCATGGGCTTGTCCGGAATTTTTGAGTTGAGGGTGTCATTCAGGGATGCTCTTTTGCTGGTGATTTTACTTTGAAGAGTCACAATCTTGTTTGCTAGGGCTCTTTGAATTTCTGAGCACCAGTTTTTATCTTTGGTGCACGTGTCAAGGGGTGCTATGGGGGTTTCTATTTCTTTAAGGATGGAGAAAAGTTCTTTCATGTTAGATTTAGCTTGGGATATACGAGAGTCAAAGGAGGCTCGTTTGGCCAGGTAGATTTCTTTTTTGTATAGTGCAACTAGTTTGGAGAGTTTTAGTTTGTTAGAGACTGAAGGGGATTTTTTCCAGATGGCCTCGCAGTTTCTTTTTTGCTGTCTTAGTTTTTTGAGGAATGGTGTGTACCATTTGTTAAGGTGCGTTTTCGGTTTACTGGATCTCAGTTTAAGGGGGGCGATGCGGTCCAGTGAGGTGGCCATAATCTTGTTATATTCTTCAACTAAGGACTCAGGGTCCAGGTTATCAGGAAGTGAGTTGAGAGTGGGGAGTAGGTCAGGGATAAGTCTTTCTACTGTCATGTTCTTCTTGTTTCTTGTGAGAGTGGGTGGGGCCTTAATGGTGGGCGGGGGTGGGGGTCTGTCGGTGGAGAGCATAAATGATACCAAATGGTGGTCAGTCCAGGCTTGGGGTGAGATATTTGTAATGTTCACTAGGCAGTTGTGGTCGGCCACCCAGTCAAGTGTTCTACCTTTCGTATGCGTGGGTGTCATACATCTTTGCACAAAGCCTAATTCAGTAAGAGTATTAGCTATGGTACTAGCGGAATGGTCTTCTAGGTCATTGTAGCCCAAGTTAAAGTCTCCTAAGGTGAGAGCTTGAGTGGAGCTTTTGAGGTTGCTGGATAGGATGGAGTTAAGGTCTTCATCGAAGGTGCCAATGGGGCCCGGCGGACGGTAGATCAAGTAGATGTTAAGAGTTTGGGAGTTAGTGAGTGGTATTTTGACTGCTAGTGATTCGCAAGAGAGGGCATCGGTCGAGGTGGCTAGTCTCATGGTGAGACTGCACTTATGGATAAAGGCGACACCGCCTCCTCTAGAATTAGGGCGGTCTTGTCTCAGGATGGAGTAGTTATCTGGGACTGCCAACATAAGCATAGGGCCTGCTGCTGGGTGTAGCCAGGTCTCAGTGATGGCGAGGAAGTCAAGGTCTTCGGTGAGTATTAAGTCTGCAATTTCTGTAGCATGAGCTACTAGCGACCTGGCATTGATCAAGGCTCCCTTGATATTGGGGCTAGCTTTGTTTTTAGAGATAGTGGCTATGTTTTTTGAAGTAGTAGTAGTATGGCGCTTGTCTTGTGTATGTTTAGGGGTACTCTGGTTGCGGGAGTTCTGAAGGGTTTGTAATGGGTTACTGGATTGTGTGGAGGTGTTTGGTCGCGGTGGCAGCGATCTAGAGTTTTGTGTGGTGGGCAGTGAGCGGGCAAGTGGTTCATGGATTTTGGCTAGTCTGGCTCTAAGTCCTAAGTTCCTTTCTGTGGTGGTGCGAGGGTGACTGGAAGGTAGCAGTGTCTGAAAGTCGTTTAAATCTAGGTAAGGTACTTGGTTGTTGTGTCTGGGTAGGGCTGGCATGTTAGGTAGGTGTGAAGCCATCTTGGTCGGAAATGTGTTATTGAGGCTGATCATGAAGTAGGCAAGCAAGATGGAGGTGAGTAGATACATGCTAAATGGTGGGGTCGAGAGTGTTATGGAGCGCTAAATAATACCTGAATTGGGGTGGCCGCACGTGGATGTGATGGTCTATGTAGCTCCTAGATAAGGGTAGTTGAAAGGCTGTGATGCCGGGGGTCTGGCAGGCGGCAGACACTGGCACGTGCAGGGGGTCTGGCAGACGGCAGACACTGGCACGTAACAGGCATGAATCAGGCACTAGCCTTGTTTCAATAGTGTGGTCTAAGTACGACCATAGGGCACAACACAGTAGTGTGGTCACTATGCGACCATAAGGCACAACACAGTAGTGTGGTCTAAATACGACCATGAGGCACAACACAGTAGTGTGGTCTAAATACGACCATGAGGCACAACACAGTAGTGTGGTCTAAATACGACCATAAGGCACAACACAGTAGTGTGGTCTAAATACGACCATGAGGCACAACACAGTAGTATGGTCTAAATACGACCATGAGGCACAACACAGTAGTGTGGTCTAAATACGACCATAAGGCACAACACAGTAGTGTGGTCTAAATACGACCATAAGGCACAACACAGTAGTGTGGTCTAAATACGACCATGAGGCACAACACAGTAGTGTGGTCTAAATACGACCATAAGGCACAACACAGTAGTGTGGTCTAAATACGACCATGAGGCACAACACAGTAGTGTGGTCTAAATACGACCATAAGGCACAACACAGTAGTGTGGTCTAAATACGACCATGAGGCACAACACAGTAGTGTGGACCATGAGGCACAACACAGTAGTGTGGTCACTATGCAACCAAAGGGTATGTGACTAGTAGTAGAGACCATAGACCCATCTGAGTGGGGGTGGCTAAGAGTCCGTGCATGCAGTAATGTCCCGGTACTTGCAGGTACTTACAGTGCGTTCTCCTTATGCGAGAGGGTTCTGGTAAAGGATAGGGTGCAAGTTGAGCCGAGTTGATGGCCACTCCGCGCTCCCATGCGCGTAACAGGCGCAGAACAGGCCTTTGTATGGCCTTCGTGTGGCCGCCGGCGACCGCCTGCCGGCGGATGCAGAATTCGATTTAGTGCTGGTTATCGAGGCTGAGCCTCGTTTTCATGCCGCGTTGCGCCCGGCATCCCAGGGTCAGGCCGGGTAGTGGGACAGGGCCAGGCAGACCCCTGTGTGCTGTGGCTGTGCTGCGGTACGGATCCAGGATGTGGATGCCGCTTCTGGGAGGGGGAGAGGGCTCCTGCCCTCTTCCCTTGGCGTGTGCGTCGGAGTGGGGTCGCAGGCGCAGAACAGGCCTTTGTATGGCCTTCGTGTGGCCGCCGGCGTCCGCCTGCCGGCGGATGCAGAATTCGATTTAGTGCTGGTTATCGAGGCTGAGCCTCGTTTTCATGCCGCGTTGCGCCCGGCATCCCAGGGTCAGGCCGGGTAGTAGGACAGGGTCAGGCAGGCCCCTGTGTGCTGTGGCTGTGCTGCGGTACGGATCCAGGATGTGGATGCCGCTTCTGGGAGGGGGAGAGGGCTCCTGCCCTCTTCCCTTGGCGTGTGCGTCGGAGTGTTTCTGATCTGTCTTTCGTAGTAATAACCAATCACTGGTCTCTGCGTCATACTGACCACAGCCAATGACTGCCCTCTACCTAAGCACCGCCTCTGGCAGCCATCTTCAGATTTTTACCGCACGTTCATGTGTTGGGATCCTCGTGCTATTGCTCTCGAGCGTTAGTGCTATTTTTTTCACGTTTTTTCTCAAAAACTTCGTTTTTTCGGTCAAAAGAGCCTCAAGCTCCACCGACTCTCTATCCGATCAACGGGGACCTGTGTCGGATTCGTCTGCGCCCCTCAGGGGTGAAGATTCGTCGAGCTACGCTTTTGGAGGACTCCAGAAGTTTCTCAGGCCCGGTCATGGCCCAGGAGAAGGGAAGCTCGACGCCCGGAAAGCTGTTCAGGGTCTGCCCTGGATGCCAGCTGCAGAACGTCTTCAAGGAGGACGAACACTCCTTTTGTCTCTACTGCCTACATGAGGACAAGACGCACGTGGAGAAGGACTGTGCGTTTTGCGGCAACATGTCGGGGCGGACCATGAAGGACCGCCATCAACGTCTCGCCAACTGGCTAGAAGGGAAGAGCCCGTCCGGCGAGAAGAAGAAGAAGAAGAAATCTGAGCGGTCTTCTAAGACCTTTGAGGACGCCCCGGCGACGGGGGTCCAACATAAGGCCAAGCACCGCGAGTCCGCTGGCGCCGGGAGCGCCGAACGGTCGGGCTCTACGGGCGCCAGGCAGGGCGCACCCTCCCCGGCACCATCAACCACGAGCCAACGCTCTGGGTCGGGTAAGAGGAAGGCCGAGCACCCGGCGAAGCTCCTGGAGAGGCCCCGGTCGAGCTCGAAGGCCCCATCGGAGGGGGAGCGAGGCGGTGTCCCCCCCCCCTCAAGGATAAGGCGGTGAGCGCACCTAAGGTGGTGAAGGCCTTAATCCATCCGGCCAAGCCCTCTATCGAAACTGTCGCGGCGGCCCTGGCTCAGCCTGTGCAGGCTACACCAGTGGTGGCGACCTCGGGGCTCAGAGTCTCCCTGCCACCTCGGAGGGAGTCATCTTTTGTGCCCATCGATAGGACCCCCGTGAAATCCCCCGTGGGGAAGAAAAAGGGGGGGCAGGGCATCGTCGTAGATTCGGCCTCAACCTCGGAGGAGGAGCTGGTGAAGTCTTAAGCCACGGCCTCGGCGTGGAAGAAGACCGACCCGTCGGGATGGATCCCGACGCAGGTGACGACGACATCGTCGAGGGTACCGACGGGGCCCCTGATCGCCCGTCGGATTCCCCTCTGCCAGCGCCGCGAGACAACTCGGCGGCCATTTTGTTGGCTATACAGTCCTTATGCTCAGAGATAAGGACGAGACTACCGTTGCCGACGGAACCTCTCCCGTCGGGGGACCCAGAACCGGGACCTTCTGGTGTTCCCCCTACCAAGAAAAGAAGGATCCACCCTCCGCCTCCTTTTCAGCCGTCGCGCCCCTTCCAGCCCTCCTCCCCGTCCACCCGAGGGGATGATACGGGGACTGACACGGCAGCGACGGGTACGGACGACGAGGTATACGACGAGGATGTACCGTCGTCGCCTCCCACCAGGGCTTCTCCGCCCGACGAGATTGGATCGTTCCACTCCATGATCTCCAGGGCATCCAAGCTTTTTCAACTCTGCCCTGAGGAGAAGAAGAAGGAAGGTTTCCTTTATCAGCGGCGCGAGGCCAAGAGGAAGACGGTCCTCTCAGTGCCTCTATTGGACGACATTTGGGATGAGGGCCTCACCCTCCTCAAGAACCCTTCCACGACGCCAGCTAGAAGAGACCGGTACGAGAAGAAGTACCGGGTCCCGGACACGGCCCCCCTGTGCCTCTGGGCGCAGCCTACCCCGGACTCCGTCGTCTCCGCGGCGGCCAGGAAGAAAGCGGGGGGGGTGCGGCCTCCACATCGACTTCCCCACCGGACGGTGAGGGAAAGAAATTGGACGCTATGGGACGCAGAGTCATCTCGTCGGCAGCGACGACGATTAAAGCGGCCAACGCCTTGGCTATCGTGGCCCGCTACGACAGGAAGCTCTGGTACAAACTGGCTCCCCTGCTGGACTTCCTGCCGGACGACAAGAGGACAGAGGCCCTGGAGATCCTGCAGGAAGGTGAGGTGGCTTCTGACCATGCCATTACCGTTGCGACGGACATCGCCGACACTGGGTTCCGCCAGTTGGGCAACGGCGTTTGCCTTAGGCGGCGTGAATGGCTCAAGGCTACGGACTTCCGTCAAGACGTTCAGACCAGAGTCCTGGACATGCCCTTCGATGGGAACAACCTGTTTGGCAAAACAGTGGACGATTCCCTTCAGGCCATTAAAGCGGACACTGAGACGGCCCGGGCCCTGGGAGTTCTGCAACAACGACAGACGCCCTTTCGGAGCAGCGGAGGCAAGGGCGCCTCCAAAGGTTCCGGCGGCGGTTTCTCCACCTACCGTCAAGCGGCCCGCTCGTCGTCTCAGGAGGCCTACAGAGGACGAGGCAAGTCTGGCGGACCCCGCCGTCGTCGCCAAGGAGGTCAAGGCGGCAAAGCCTCGTCCAAGCAGGATTGAACCGGCCGTGGGGTCGGGCCCCCACCGAAGCACCCCGGTGGGAGGCCGGCTGGCGAGCTTCGTCAGCGTGTGGGAGTCCATCTCCACCGACCGTTGGGTGCTGGACGCCTTGGTCGGGGCCACGCGCTCGAGTTTCAAAGAAGGTGTCCGCGCATCCCCCCCGTGGCCAGGAAAGAACTTCACGTCCCTCAACTTCTCCTGGAGGTAAAGGCGATGCTCAGGAAGGGCGCCATCGAACTCGTCCCAAAGAGGCTTCGGGGCTCCGGAGTGTACTCGAGATACTTCCTCGTGAAGAAGAAGACGGGGGGATGGCGCCCCATCCTGGACCTGCGACGTCTGAACAAGTTCATCAAGGCGCAAAAGTTCCGGATGGTCACCCTCCAGCACGTCCTGGGTCAGCTGGAGGAAGGAGACTTCCTGTCGTTGTTGGATTTGGAGGATGCCTACTTCCATATTCCCATCCTAAAGGGGCACCGAAAATTCCTCAGGTTTGTGGTCCAAGGGCGTCATTACCAGTTCAAAGCCCTCCCCTCCGGTCTACGGTCGGCACCCTGGGTGTTCACCAAGTGCCTCGCACCGGTGGTGGCGCAGCTGCGCCGCGAGGGGATCCACGTCTACCCCTACCTGGACGACTGGCTCATCCGAGCCAAGACGAGGGAGCTCGCCGTGGTTCACACGGCAAGGACCGTCCAACTTCTCACGGACCTGGGATTCTCCGTGAACTACGCCAAATCCCACCTGGTACCCGCGCAAGACGCTCTGTTTCTGGGAGCGAGGCTCAACACAGTGTCCCTTCTGGCCTCCCCGTCGGAGGAGAGGACCAGGACCATCCTGGGCAAGGTGCAGCGGATGTTGGTGGCCGACGCGGCCAAGGTGAGGTCCATCAAGTCCCTCCTCAGAATGATGTCTTCCTGCATCTATCTCATTCCCATGTGCATGCCTCGGATGCGCCTGTTGCAGGAGTTCCTCGACGCGCGCTGGATCCAAACGACGGGCAGCTTCGAGGAAAGGATCACACTCGACGAGAGTTTCCGACGAGCGATCCGGTGGTGGGGCACCCGCGCGCATCTGACGGCGGGCATGGACTTCCAGACCCCAGCCCACCAGGAGACAGTGACCACGGATGCCTCCCTGGAAGGGTGGGGAGCGCACACCGAAAATCTGCACGCAAGGGGCCTTTGGCTCCCGACGGAGAAATCCTTACATATCAACGTCCTGGAGCTCCGTGCAGTGTTTTGGGCCCTCAGGTCCTTCCTTCCGTCCCTCAAGGGCAAGGTGGTGAGGATCTTCACCGACAACACCACCACCATGTTTTACATCAGAAAACAGGGCGGAACCAGGTCCCCAGCACTGTCCAAGGAGGCGCAGGACCTGTGGCATTGGGCAGTCGCCCAAGGGATGTTTCTGGTGCCGTTTCATCTGGCAGGGATAAAAAACACCATCGCCGACTCACTCAGCAGGGAGCTGCGCTCGTGCCACGAGTGGGAACTACGGCAGGATCTAGTGGATCGCCTCTTCCGACGGTGGGGCACACCCCAGATCGACCTGTTCGCGACGGCGACGAACTCCAAGTGCCGGAGGTTCGCCAGCAGGTTTCCCCAGGCGAGGAGCATGGGCGATGCTTTCTCGTTCCCCTGGGAGGGCCGGTTCCTCTACGCGTTCCCTCCTTTGCCACTGCTAATCCGGCTCGTCAACCAGCTCAAGAGGTCACGGTGCAGTATGATCCTCGTCGCACCTGCGTGGCCGAGGCAGATATGGTTCCCGGACCTTCTGGACTTGGCAGCGTCCCCGCCAATCAAGCTGCCGGTGGACGCGGATCTGCTCTCCAGGGAAGGAGGCGCCATCCTCCACCACGACCCGAAATCGCTGAACTTGCAGGCCTGGCTCCTGCAGCGCTAGAGTTTGGAGGATACGACATACCGGCCGACTGCAGAGAGGTTCTTGCAAAGGCCAGGGCGTCCTCGACTCTTAAATGCTACGGACACAAATGGAAGAGGTTCTCTGTCTGGTGCCACGCACAGAAGATTAACCCTCTACGGATTACGGCTCCCCAAGTTCTGCCGTACCTGCTGACGCTGGCCAAAGCTGGACTGGCACACGCGTCCATCAAGATTCATCTTGCTGCGATCTCCCGATACACCAGAACCACGGGACGGACGTCCTTGTGGTCTCATCGTCTGGTGAAAGAGTTTATGAAGGGACTGTTCAGATCGTTCCCGCCGGTGAAGGCTCCGGCCCCGGCGTGGGAGCTCAACGTGGTGCTGACCAAGCTCATGGGACCTCCGTTCGAGCCTCTGCACTCGGCCCCGTTGAAGTTTCTGTCGTGGAAGACAGCGTTTCTTGTGGCCATCACCTCCGCACGACGGGTGGGAGAGATCCAGGCCCTTTCCTGCAAGGCCCCGTACTTGACTTTTCACGACACGAGGGTAGTGCTCAGGACGCACCCCTCCTTCATGCCCAAGGTACCGTCGGACTTCCATCGCAACGAACCCTTGGTGTTGCCTGTATTCTTCCCGTCGCCTTCGTCGCCGGCTGAGAGGACTTTGCACTCGCTGGATGTGGCTAGAGCGCTGAAGTTCTACGTGGACCGCACGAAGTGTTTTCGGAAGACGTCACAACTCTTTGTGAACTTTGGACCTGTCAATCAGGGGAAGGCTCTCTCGAAGGCTTCCATTTCCAGATGGCTCTCCGGCTGTATCATGTACTGTCATCGGTTGGCAAACCGACCGCTGCCCGGCCGTCCGAGAGCCCATTCCACCAGAGCGATCGCAGCTACCACGGCGTTCCTTTCTGGTGTGCCCCTGCTGGACATATGCAGGGCTGCTACGTGGAGGTCGACGCACACCTTCACGAAGTTCTACTGCGTCGATCGGGATTCCAGGGAGGAGTCCAGGGTCGGCCAAGCAGTGCTGCGCAACCTGTTCGCCTGAGGTGAGCCTGGTGAGGAGGTAAGATGCTTGATGTTGAGTTTGATGCAATTCTTAATGTTGAGCCTTTGCCACCTCCCGTGGTTGTGCATGTGTGTACTGCTATGTATTCTTTATTCATGAGCATGTGAATCCATGCCAGACCCCATGCTGGAGAAGGAACAAGTTACTTACCTGTAACTGTTGTTCTCCAGCATGGGTCTGGCATGGATTCACATGCGAACCCTCCCGCCTACCCCTCTGCGGCTCTTCACTTGGTCATACTGCCACTTCACGTGCTTCCAAATCTGAAGATGGCTGCCAGAGGCGGTGCTTAGGTAGAGGGCAGTCATTGGCTGTGGTCAGTATGACGCAGAGACCAGTGATTGGTTATTACTACGAAAGACAGATCAGAAACGAAACTGATACTGGTTTTTTCTTTACCGAGGATTCCCAGCCTGACGACGGGGAATATTCATGAGCATGTGAATCCATGCCAGACCCATGCTGGAGAACAACAGTTACAGGTAAGTAACTTGTTCCTTATTTATATAGCGCCTTAATCCAAAGCGCTTTACAGAGCACATATTTACATACAATATCACGCAACTGAAATTGGTACTCATTTATCGACCTCGGAAGGATTAAAGGCTGAGTTGGCCTTGCCGGGAATCGAACCTGCAACCTACAGATCATGCTCAGATCGCAGCAGCGACCGCTCAATCTGCTGAGCTATCTCTTGGTCAAGTTTCTCTCTTTAGGAAAGCTGTTTCCCTTTTTATTTATAATTGCCCTTCTTTGGTTTAGGCAATGCTGGTTGTTAGGTTGTTCAAATATTGCACCCTCTTTACTTTGGCAATGATGGTTACAATCTTTCTACATTCAGTCTCCCTCAATATAAATGGTACTCCAAAAAAGCTTGATTCATTATTTCGGTATTCAAAAGACTTATTTCCAGTCAGCTGTCTGTTGCGGAGCGCACCTGGGTTACCTAACAAAGGCCAACTCGCCAGTCTTTATCTGTGCTTTTGATCGACCGGCTGCTGACATCTCTTCTTCTCCCATCGGGACTTGGGCGTATGACAGCTCCAGTCACATTCTCGGTGCTAACGTCTTCTGCCCAGGGAGCCTGCTTCACTCCTGACATACTCAGGTTCACGCCAGCCACTGGAGCAAGGCACAGACTTAGGAGAACTCCTCTTTTCTACTACGGGACAGCCAGTATCCGCTCTGCATCTCCAATTCCCAATTCCTACGGCTCGATCCGCACCGCAACACACTTGATATACAGCAGTGGCTCTGGCGTCGTCTTCCTTCTGCTCCCACTGCTGCTGCTGTTTTATAAAGGCCTGCACCTGAAAGGGCTTTAAATATTTAAAAGCTTCGCTCAGGTGTGGGTCATTAGGACCACTAGACTGCATTATACGGTTCTTCACCTCTGAGCACCTCTTCCTCGTCCCAGTACCTAGAGCATTATGGGACTTGAAGTCCCTAATGATCTTGTTCCTTTTTTCTTGAAAGGTTCCCATTTTACAATGGGCCACTAAGAGTATGGGATCATTAGGAAGTTGGTTAGAGGGTTCTCTTGTTCTCCTGACCCGAGTTCCCTCCGATGTGATCCTCCCGCAGAACACCATACCCAGGGTCAAGACCAGGAAGCATCTGCCTTTCCCTGGCCACATGAGCAGGGTCACAGTCTTTGGGATTAACACATCTGATTTATCACACCGCCCTTCCTATTTTACCCTCAACCCACAGCCCTTTCACCACATTTTACCACAGTGAAATGTTCTGTGGCAAAATGTGATGAAATGGTTGTAGGGAAATTAGGGGATACCATATTCTTCACATCCTTGTCGATACCAAACATAACGAGTTCACAATTCACCTATTTGGCCTTACTTCGGCCCCCGAGTAATTACGAAGGTCATGGTGATGGTCACAGCCTTTCTTCACAAGAAATTAATGTATGTCTAGGACAGGCTATATAGGAGGAGTCTGCCCTAGAAGACATTGGGACAATGTGCACCCTACTTAATAAATTAGGTTTCTCCATCATCCTAAAAATGTAATTTCTGGCCCTCTCCAAATGTCTACAGTTGATAGAGGCAGTCCTGGATGTGAAGTGAGTCATCTCTCCCGATGAGAGAGAGGCAAGCATCCAGACTGTGGTAGCCCTCTTCCAACCAAGCATTGAACTACTGATAGGTGTTTTCTTGAGTATTGTAGTGCTCATGGTGTCTTGCATCTTTATATTTCCTGAGGAGATAATGATCCCAATTCAACAAGGATGTAAAGGGTTATTTATCCTTCCTTCCCCCCACAAGTCTACAATGACCTACTCTGATGGGCATTCAGGACCAACCTCTTTGAGGAAGACAGGGCTCATTCCAGTAGCTGTGGCCCATAGACATATCCTTGATGGAGTGGGGAGCTCATCTGCCAGATTTTTCAGTGAGCTGCCTGTGTGAAGGCAGGGAAAAGGTCTTCCTCATACAACCTAATGGGAAACAGAGTAGTTAATCTGGCATTGTGATAATTTTTACCATCAGTCAGAGATTTGGATGTCCCGGTCCTCACAGACAACACCGCCACCATGCACAACATTAAAAAGATGGGTGATGTGGTGTTTCCCAAGCTTTGGTGGTATGTCATAAGCCTGTATATTTGGACGATCAAGAATGTGGTTACAGTGGCTGCTTTAATACTCGCTGCCAGTCTTACTTCTCAGGCTGATGTGTTGAGTCGCTCTCAGGAATCTCCTATGAGTGGGAGCTGAACAGGGTGATAGTATAGCAGTTCTGCTCCATATGGGCGACTCTCCAGATTAACCTGTCAGCTTCCAGTTTAAATAAGAAGTGTGAGATCTGTTGCTCACGTAGTTCCCTGTGGCTATTGCCCAAGGCAATTAATTAATTCCTTGGGAGTTCGACCCCATTTACACATTCAGGCTGTTACATCTGATTTCTTTAGTGTTGAGTAATTTGAATCCAAGCAAAAGAACCATGATCTTAATCTCTCTGGACCTGGACACAAAGAACCTTGTACCTGTTCATGCTCAATATGTCACTTTGCTCTCTGCAACGATGTCCCATGCCTGGCCATATGGCTGTTTGTTGGGACGACACAGGTGATGGTAGGTGGAGGATCCTAGACTCCCTCCACCTACTGGGCACAAAGGATTGCCACTGTTTCTGTCCATTTAAAGCATAGACACGGCTTCTCAGGAACTACAAATGAACAACGAGACAGCGCTGATTACCAACTTGTTTTTCCAACCTGAATTCTTTCCTTTAGGGTCTACAGTCCATGAGCAAGATGTAGAACAGTTTCTGGCCCTGCCACACCTTCTTTGCGAACTCAGTTTTGTGCGTTTTGACACTCATGCATGAAACTGAGAGTTTCCAGATGGTGGATCAGCCTATAAAAGGCTCGGTCTTCATAACTGGACGCCCAACTGGAAAAAAACACACTTGTAGTGGTACTGCATAGGCATTCCCGAGATAGGAACAATTTCTACACACATTTTCAATGCCTAGATCATAGCCAAACCCAGGGTGCGGAACTGATACCAGATAAAAGCAAAAACATGCCCAGATCTATAGCGGGTCTGAATGTTTGGAATAGCAGAACAGCAATTTGTGGAGAGGTGGGTGTGCAGAGAGAACTGAACTTGTATGAGGAAGTGGAGCTGAGGAGAGAGCAGTCGATGCAGGAGTAGGTGGTGGTGCAGAAAGCTGAGGGTACATCAGGTGGTGGAGGTGTGGTGTGAGCTGGAGGTGCAGGAGGAGATGGATGTTTGGAAAGGGATGACATTGCAGGAGCAGGTTTAGTTGTGGTGAGAGGTAAGGGAAAAGATATGGCAAGGAAGTGAGATATCTAGTTCGAGGGTCATATCGCAATCAGAGAGAGCTTGCAAAATATCAGCACCTCTTCTGTGCTAGGGAAGGTCTGTGCGGGTTGACATTGCAGGCCAAGATATAACCTCTGAGACCACTCTGTAAGGAGAGAACAGAAAAAAGGAGGTGAGAAGAATACTCGTATAACAAAACAACAGAGGGAACATCTACCTGGATGAGAAATTAAGTATTACCTGAAGTGAGTCTTTGAGAAGTAGTAACCCTGATAGCATGTTAAAGAATACAGCAGCTCCAATGATACATCTGATGTTAACCAAGGTGCTGGTACCCAACTACACAAGGATGTAAGCAAGTTCCCCTCCAATGACAAGAGGACCCAACCAGTGGCTGTAATGCAATGGCCACGGGGGTTGAGAACTGAGAGGCAAGGGGAAACTGGGAGTGATGAAACATCAGAGAAAAAAGCAAGCCCCAAAAAGGTGAATTATATAAATATTGGTCGGGTAGGGAAGTTGTCCCCAGTTTGTATAGACACAGGGACTCCCTGGTGACCAGGTCAACTGAGACCAGGAAGGAAGAGTCTGGCCTAATCTAAAGTAATAACAGTATACGTGTCGGGCCAGGCACAGTTCAGAAAGTGGGCTGTGGTCAAAATATAAAAACTGGCACAGATACCAGATAGATTTGGCCAATAGGTTATGCAACTCTGTGGGCAAGCTGAGGTCCAAGATAAAAACTGAAATATACTAATATACCTAAAAACAAGGACAATTCAAGGAGGTCAGAATTCAGGCAGCATTTGCATAGAAAGATCAAAAGAACTGGAGCAAATGGTATAGCAGATGCAATGGGTACTGATTGTGGAGCGCCACGCCTCATTGCGTCCAGAATTTTTTAAACATAGTTCAGGGCTGCATAGGAATGCATGACTTCACTGCTCATTCATATAGCGCTAGGAAATGCTGGTAATGTTAATGAAATTCAGAGGCAGACTGAGATTCCATATCTGAAATCGTCTAGCACACTTAATTAAAAGATGCCACTCTGCTACCATAGAGCATGCAGTGTAAGAACAAAGAAAAATCTGCAGCTTGCATCACTGCATGGTGGCTTACAGTAGGACATGACAAGCAGGGGAGGAATCGGACGCAAGATAGGTAAATGTTGGGAAGGTCTTGGGAGGTATAGGGCCAGCGACAATCAGACCGTGTGGCAATGCCAGCCTACCCATTATCTGGGAAAAATGGGAGGAAGAACAATCGCTGGGCAGAATGGCGAGGACGCCAGCTAACATGTAGTTGGAGTGTCAGAGCAGAGACAGGAGATAGGCTTTGGTAACAGGGTTAGGCCCTGAGATAGGGATAGACCTTAGGCTATGTCCAGGCACTTACAGATATAGCTGACATACCCCATCTCTGAAAGATACTGGGGAACTTGCTTAGACAAATCTTGGAACTTCACCAGGAGTGTTTGCTTCACATGAGAGATGCTACCCAACTCTATGCTGTAAGGAGTGCCCAGCTTGTAGTGGGAGGCTTTTGGAACATAAACTCTATTTAACAGACTATGAATGATGACAGGGAAAGACCTACAAAGAAAGACAGACTTTCTTTTTCAAGAACGTTTTCTTGTGGTGTGCAGGAAGAACACATCTGTCAGTTGACACAGAATCTTCTGTGCAACCCTCTCATATTTGAGCAGATGGCAGGAAAAGACCCAGGGAGGCTACCTCCAGGAATGAAGCATATGGATGGTTCCAAGGAGCCTGGTAAGCCCTTAATGTCCAGACTTGGCGTTTGTAATGGATTCCTTCCTCCCATTCCACATCTATGATAATTGTATGGCTGATTGTTCTGGTTTCGTATCATTGAGGCATTTTTCCTTGTCATGTTTAGATTACATAGGTTTATTCTACAATGTTCTTTATGCTTTTGAAAATGAAATAAACTATAACAAAAAATCAAATTAGGAAGTGTAGTCAGGCACCCTAATGAATTCATTGCCTAATCATGAACTTTTTATTTATTTTGTTCACAGCAGAGATGGTTCCCACCTGACTTTTTCTACAGACCCACTTCAGATCCTAGAAGGCATTGTGTCAGCAGTGCAGGCCAGCATTGAAAAGGGGTAAGTCAATGTTACATTTTGGGAAAGACACAAAAAAACTCCTGCATGTGGTTTATGAAGACGATTAAGATATTTAATACTCATGTGTGTTTGTTGAGAATTATTTTTTGATTTCAATAACTGCATATGTGCTTAAATATAAATTCAATCATGCACATCCAACCCATAGCACTGCACCGCACACCCACACATATAGCAGTATGCGTGCACACAATCACACACCTCCACGCTTCACACCACACTTGGCTCCATACTTCACTGCACACATTCATGTACTGCCAATAGCCCATAGTCCTACACACAGACAGTACACCAAACATTGAACGCACACCACCCCATTGCTGTACAGGCAGAGCTCCGCTATTTACACACACATTAATTTAGCAATCTCCTGCATGCTCACACCCACCTCAGACCTGCACTGCACACTGTGGTGAATATCCCAAATTCCCCAGACTAACCTATGGGGGATAGTAGGCCTCCTGGGACGGTTTGGTCCGTCTACTACCTAATGTTCCACTGTGATGGCAGACTAGCCGGGATCCCAAAGGCCTGGTACTCTCCAAGAGGCACAGTAGTTTCATGGCTCCACCAAATGAGCCATTGCATAAAGGAAGTAACTTTAGCTACAAGTACCAGCATGCCTCTGTAACTACTACTTGTAATGATATGGGCATAAATCAAGGTGAGATCTTTCCTGAGTACAATGTTCAGGCAAATCTGAGAGGAGAAACAGGTAGAGACACTAGTTGAGGGTCACACCAAATTTGAGCATTTTTCCAAGTCGGTTAATCATGCAACAGTGGAAGTCTGTGGACTTACAAAGGTGGACTCGTTACTTACCAGGCTCAAAGAAGTCTAACTGTATGCATTCTGAGGCATCACCGAGCACTGATGTGGTCACAACCAAGCACACATGCGAGGTCCCTTGGAGCCACTCTTGCAGGCTGAGGGATTTCCAAGATGGTGCCACGGACCCCTTAGAAACCTCACAGTTTTATACCATGAGGAATGGAATCAAGGCAGCTATTGGACAACACAAAGAGACAATTCCTAAAGAGGTCGTAAGAGGAAATGAGACAGTTACCGAATAACTAACCCAAGGGAGAGAGAACAACCTGTGAAATAACCAACTAGGGACCATTTTAGAAATTAAATGGAGATCCAGGGGTCACTAGAAGTCATGGATCCAGAAAGAGCAAATATGCCTGCTTATACTCCCTTACTATAAGGGGAGTCTCCTGGAGAGAAGAAGGTTGAAAGGATTTATACCTGGAGGAAGACTTTGCCAGCTTGGAGAGGTGGAGAGCTGCTAAACTCTGGAAGGGGGGACGACTGACCAGAAGGACTCAACAGCGGCTCTGAAGCCTTTGGGACAATTGGAAAACCAGAACCAAAGGTTTCCCACCAACAACCCCTGGGGAAGACTGAGGCCTGTGGCAGGATGGCACGAATATTGGCTGCACAAAAGGACTCTAAATGAGGTTGGGTGGAATACCCTTTCATTCGGAAACCCATGGTCTGGAAGAAAACTTGCTGTGGGAACCCAAAGTCTTGGAGACGTCTGTCTGTGAATCATGAAACTCAAGATCCTATGAGAAACATCTACTGTGAACTTTGAAAACCTAAACCTGCGAGAAAGGCCTTCTGGGAATCAGTAAGCTTAAGGCCTATGCAAGAGTCCCCCTGGCAGTCCCAACATTCAAAGCCTATGAAAGATGCCTGCTGAGTTACCGAATAACTAATCCAAGAGGGAGAGACACAACCTGTGAAATAACCAATTGGGGACCATTTTGAAAATTAAATGGAGATCCAGGGTCCCTGGCTAGTGGATCATCCTTTGCATTTCAGAGTACTATGATCTATATGGAATGGATGTGTCTAAAGGTCTCTGGGCTCACTCAGGTCTGGTGGCCAATTCTGCCATGTAGAGAGGTGCCCTTGTTTTGGAGGTCTGTCAAGCAGGTACGTGGGCTTCCTTGTGCATGTTTCCTTGTCTGGTGTCGAAGAGATTTCTGGTCTGGGTGGTTGTACTTGTAATTCTCCCTCTTGTATGGTTCTTTACTGCTTTGGGAGTCTATGCAAGCGGAGGAATCTGTGGTAGGAAGAAATCTATTAAAAGGACACGTTAACTATCTGTAAAATTCTTTCAAGTGGATTGTGTCCTCCCAAGTATTCCTCCTCTTGTGATATTCGTATCCGCCAGCTTCGCTGCTTCGGAATTTTCTTTTCGGCAGAGGGCGCTGTGCACAAGGTTGTGGCGTCGATGTCCCTTGACGGGCTCCATACCGTGTCGACGTCACCATCAGTATAAATAGCTTGTGCCGCGCCCGTTGGCTTCAGTTCCGTTTTTCCGATTGCCTCGCTCTCGAGAACGGCACGCTTCAAAAATTTGTTCAGAAAATTTCGTCTTCATCTACCCCTTCTACACCCAAGACAGGGTTAAAAACATGTATCGACTGCGGTTCGAATATGTTGATAACAGATCCTCACCGCATTTGTCTTTAGTGCCTAGATTCAGATTATCGAACCGGCGACTGTCGATGACGGAGAAGGCCCTTTGTGAGAGGAAAGGTAAACTGGCGGTGGGGAGGGATGCTTATAAGGCCTCCTCGAAGGCCTTGTCAAAAAAGACTTAAAAGATAGACTGATTCGAAAGAATCGGAGCGTCATAAAAAACACTCTAAGAGATCCCGATCTCATAGTAGATCGAGGCGCTCTTCATCTTCCTCTTCAAAAGGAGTTAAAAGGAGACATAGATCTCCCTCGTCATCATCCGATACATCTACCGAATTGGTATGATGCCCCACTAAGTCGGATTCCCCAAGAAAATGGGAAGATTTTAGAAGGAAGATGATGGAG
The DNA here is from genome assembly GCF_040938575.1 of Ambystoma mexicanum. NCBI lineage: Eukaryota > Metazoa > Chordata > Amphibia > Caudata > Ambystomatidae > Ambystoma > Ambystoma mexicanum. The sequence goes on from NC_090927.1 coordinate 413,810,730, forward strand.
GTCTTTGAGAATGTGGCCTCAACCCCCTCAAAGAAGCCTCAAAAGAGCCAGACCCTGGTCGCTGCATCGGACAACACAGAGAAGTCAGGAACTACTGTGGTAAAACCCAGTAGTATGGGTGAAACTCGTAAGACTCGAGTCGACGTCAAGTCCTTGAGGAATCCTGGAGATTCGAGTGTTTCCCCCGACACCGCATAGAAAACAGAAGTCGTCAAAAACATCTGTGACTTCGTCGACGCCATCGGCGCCAACAGCTTCCACTTTGAAGCCTAAAGCGTCTTGACGCCTTTGTTGAAGACACCATCGGTGTCATCGAAGATTCCTTCGATACCATCGAAGGATCCTTTCATTCCTTCGACTAAAACTCATGAACAAGACATGAGATTTACTCCATTACCAAAATCAGACTTTTTTTAAGTCTATGTCTTCGATATTTGAAGAAAGTGGCTCTGAAGCTGAGGAGGTTTCTCCTTTTTAGAGTGCAATATGGCACTAGACAGGTTCCAGAAGAATTAATCGATCCAGAATCGAAAATGAGAGACCTGTGTGATACTCTTCACTGTGCTAGTGGCATTGATACGTCATCTGAGCTAGAGTTTGTGAGACCTGACCCTGCAGAACATGCAGATTCAGGGTACAGGAGTTTAATGAATAGAGTGGTGGAATACATGGGTTGGGGTCGAGCCTCACCCAACTTTGAAAAGGATGACATGACTGACATTCTAGATCGGGTCCCCCAGAAGGATTCAGTTCTCCCTTTCCATAGGTCACTTCAGAGAACGGTAGAAAAGAACTGGGAAGCTCCTGACAACATTGCTGCAGTAAACAGTAATTTTCCTAAGAAGTATAGAACTTCTGCTTCTGATCCTGAGTATTTGAACATGCATCTCACTCCAGAAAGTCAGGTTATTCAGCTGCAACTACCTCAAGACAGACTGCATATCCAACTATCCCTCCGGATAGAGAGGATAAGAAGGTAGATGCTTGGGCCCGTAATGTTTTTACTTCCGGTAGCATGGCTTTAAAGTCAACTAATGTCACCTGTACCCTGGCCAGGTTCACACATACCCTGTGGGACTGTATTTCGGCGGTGGCTGAAAATATTCTGGAAGGCGAGGAAAGGGAAGGCTTCCTGAATATTGTCAAAGACGGAAAGGAGGCAATGGGGGAATGTCTCCAGTCTGGACTGGACACTGCTGAAAGCATCAGCAGGTCCATGGCTACAAGCACAGTGCTACGCAGATTTGCGTGGTTGAGGAAGTCAGGGTTTGCACCAGATGTGCAGGCCAGGCTTCTCAACATGCCTTTTGATGGCTTGAGGCTGTTTGGTAGTAAGGCTGATGAAAGCCTAGAAAGACTACAAACCTCAAAAGCGGCAGCTAAATCTCTTAGCGCCTATATGCGACAGCCTCAGAAACCCTATTTGGACTCATCTTCCTGGAGGGGGTCGTCCTTTTTGGTAATACTCCTCTTTTGGTAGAGAAAGATGACAGGCCTTTCAGAGAGGCAAAAGAAATGTCACTCGTGGTGGACGAGGAAAGACTGCAAAGCCATCCTCAGGAACGGCATCTTTGCCCTCAGCCGCTCCTGCAGCCACCTCCAAATCACTCTGAGGCCTTATCACACAAAACCCCAGGGGGAGGCAGAATCTCTCAGCATCTGAAAGAATGGCGGGGCATTACTTCAGATGCTTGGGCACGGGAAACAGTAGCTCAAGGTTACTGCCTTCCCTTCCTAAAAAGGCCTCAGGACCATCCACCGGGAACCAACTCTGCCAATATTCCAGACCCGCTCCTGTTGCAGGAAATTTTAACCCTGCTAGAGAAAGGTGCAATAGAACATGTACCTGGAGCGGAGAGGAACAAGGGTTGGTACTCCCCTTACTTTCTCATCCCAAAGAAGGACGGAGGATTGAGACCCATCTTGGACTTAAGAAACTTGAACAAGTTCCTCAGGAAAGGCAAGTTCAAGATGGTAACCCATTCTCAGATCCTTCAGGCTCTCCAACTCCAAGACTGGTTGGTATCATTGGACCTTCAGGATGCTTACTTTCATGTGCGAATCCATCACAAGCACAGAAAGTACCTGAGGTTCCCAGTTGGCGGTACTCACTATCACTTTCGAGTTCTGCCATTCACGCTGACCTCTGCCCAAGGGTTTTCACCAAGCTGATGGCGGTTGTGGCAGCGAGTCTCAGGAGAGGGGGGATTCACGTCTACCCCTAGCTGGACGTTTGGTTGATCAGAGCACGTTCTCCCGAACAAGCTCAAAAATATCTGTCAATCGCCTGTTACAAACTGGGCTTTTCCCTCAATTTCAAGAAGTCCCACATGATACCATCCCAAAAACTCCAGTTTATCAGAGCAGTTTTGGACCGTTCCTCGGGCAAAGCCTCGCCTCCCGAGGTGAGAACTCTCCACATTCTGCAGATGGGAACAAAGTTCCAGAATGTCCAGCATCTGTCGGCCTTCGATTTTCTGAGGTTGCTCGGCCTCATGGCATCCTGCATTTTTCTGGTGCCAGAGGCCAGATTGAGAATGAGATCCCTTCAGTGGGCCCTCAGAACTCAGTGGACTCAGTTCTCAGGGAGTAGGTTGGATCTTTTGCAAGTGCCGAGCACCGTTGCTCAGGATCTACTATGGTGGGCTTGCAACAACAACATCCTCAAGGGAGAATCTTTTTGGCAACCATTGCCAGAGATAACAGTAGTAACGGGCGCCTCACTCACGGGGTGGGGATCCCATACCAACTATCTGACAATCGGCGGTCGTTGGTCTCCATCGGAGTCCAAACTACACATCAACCTATTGTAGCTGAGGGCAATCAGACTAGCGGTCAAGGCCTTCCTGCCCTCTGTACAGGGAAAGAATGTCCTGATAATGACGGACAACACGGTGGCCATGTACTACCTCAACAAGAGAGGCGGCGTAGGGTCACTACCACTGTGCAGAGAGCCAATGCAGCTCTGGTCTGGGCAATACGAGAAGGAATCTCTCTCTATCGGTAGTTCGCCTAGCCGGAGAGCAGAACACGGTGGCTGACGCTCTGAGCAGGCAGAGCACAGTCTCCCACTTGTGGGAGCTAGCTCAGGAAGTCCTTCTGGAGATCTTCACCCTTTGTGGAACCCCTCAAATGGATCTGTTCGAGACCACAGTAAACCAAAAGTGCGAGCAGTACTGCTCAAGGGAATTTCCTCCGAGAGGAGCTCTAGGAGACGCATTTATGGTGGACTGGAAGTTTCCACTGATTGTACGCGTTTCCTCCAGTCCCCGTGATTCCTCAGTAATCGGGAGGTTGAGAAAGTTCAGGAAAACCATGATCCTAATTGCCCCGTATTGGGCCACGAGGACGTGGTACCCGGACCTTCTATACATGTCCATCTGCCCTCCAATACGTCTTCCGCAAGGAGAGGATCTTCTCTCGCAAGAGGAAGGTCGGGTTCTCCATCCAGAGGTCAAGTCTCAACCTTCACGCATGGTTTCTGAGAGGTTGAGATACAAGGATTGGGATCTTCCGGATGATGTAATGGAGATTTTGCTTTCGGCCAGAAGGCCAGCAACGAAATCTTTGTACCAATTGCGTTCGAACAAGTTCAGTAACTGGTGCAAAGATAAGGATGTGGACCCTTTTCAATGTGGCACCCCAATGGTGCTCTCTTTCTTACTGCATCTAGCCAATCGGGGCTCCAGATCAGAACAATTAAAGGATATCTAGCTGCGCTGTCCATTTTCAAGCGCTCCTTGGAAGAGGTATCTTACTTCAAAATTCCATTGATAATTCAATTCCTGAAAGGGCTTACCAACGTATACCCTCCAGTACCTTTTCATGTGCCAACTTGGGATTTAAATCTAGTACTTAAGTTTCTAACTTGTATACCTTTTGAACCTCTGCACTCCTGTTCCTTGAGGCTTTTAACATTGAAGACTGTCCTTCTTGTAGCCTTAACATCAGCCCGCAGGGTTAGTGAGTTGCAGGCTCTCTCATGCAAACCTCCATATACTACTTTTTACAAGGACAAAGTGGTTCTTAAGGTAAAACCATCTTTCTTACCAAAAGTAGTTTCTGACTTCCGTTTGTCATAAAGAAATCATATTACCAACATTCTATCCTCCTCATTTGCGCAAAGAAGAGGAGAGACTGCATAGACTGGACCCCAAAAGGGCTTTCAGTTTTTACATTTCAAGAATGTCAAAGGTACGTCAAGATGACCAGCTTTTTGTAGGTTATACAAGTCATAAATTGGGATTAGCGGTGACAAAATCAATAAATATCTGCTGGATCATTCTGGCTATAATTGAGTGCTACAGATTGGCGGGTGTTAGGGAGAATTCTCTGTTAAGGCTAATTTCCCAAACCTAGTGAGTCCCCCGGCAGCTTTGCTGGATTTTTGGGGTTTATTTTCTTCTGCTAAGAGTGAGACTCTTTTTCTCCCACTCTTAGACATGATTTGAGATATACTTTGACTTTGTAATGTGTTTTATGGGCTATGGGGTCTTTTACTCCATAGGGTTTCATGTGCAGTAACACAGGGGTGTCATAGTGACCCCCAAACATAGACTCCATACCCTGGGACTGACTACTGTCTCCCAGGGCATGTAAAGTCACCATTGACTTTACTAGTCTTAAATTGTGAACAGAAATAGTAAAAACCATCATATTGTGGAAGTACTGGTAGGGGTAATTAGATTGCCCCTGGGTCTGTTTTTCGAGGGGGCACTGTGCAATCCCCCCTCGTCGAGTTTCTGGCTGGTGGCAGTGGTTACCACGCGAAATATTCCACCAGAATATTTCCTATGGGATTTTCCCATTCATTTTAAACGCACCACTTTTTTGGTGCAATGTTAAAGATACTGCCGGGTTATTTATTTAATATTTATTCCCCGGTTGGGTCTTTTTGCCAGGACTCGGTTTTAAAATGTCGTTTGTGTTCGCCTCTGTAACTCCAACCCAAGTCGAGCCCTTTGTTCAACTTTTTGGCGGGCTTCTGCACAGAAGCCTCCAAAAGTGGTGCCACTCTGTCTGGGTCTACCGGATGTGTGGGAGGGGGGGTTTAGGCACCCTGGACTGAGTTGCCTCGGCAACACAAGTCGCACTCTTGTATGATTGGCCCAGTGGTAAGCTGCCCGGCTCACCACTTAGCATGTTTGAGTGACAGCTAGGACTGATGAAGGGGGGTTTTCTGCATAAAAGCAGGGCTTTGGGGACTGGAACTTCAGAAGTCACCACAGGACCAAAGAATCCGAAGAAGGAAAAGCTGAGCCGACTTGCAACGACGACACCGCCGGTGGAGCCCTGCTGAACCGTCTCACCACTTCCCAACGACAGAGAAGATCTTCATCCCGTAGAGTCTTCTTACTCTGAACTGGTGGGGATAACCAGTTCGTCCTCTTTTTCGCCTTCCTGGATCGTCTCATGGTCGAATCGCCTGTGCCAAGCACCCCGGCGGCCGTATAACCACGCTTCACCACTACCGCGAATAAAAGGGTAGTACCTTTTAACCGAGAAACTCCGCGGCTGGTTGCTTCCCTGGCAGTGCAACGACCTCCAGCTTTCCTCCACGTCGAGATCTTCCCTTCCTCTGGACGAAGCACTGACTTGCACCCGCTGCCAGGAACAACTGCCCCCGGTGGAGCTTTCTCACCATTTCGGGTACTGAGTCCCGCCTGGTCTCCCTTGCAACAGACTGTTCAAGGTATCCTGTAAATCCTTGACTCTCTATCCTGGGGTGACGTGGGACCTGCTAACTAACCTTTTCTGAACTGATCCAACCCTTTTTGAACTATCTGCAAAGACTTTTTAAAGTGCTATTCAACTGTGTGATCTTGGACACATTCCGCCTTGCTCTCTCCAAGAGTGGGCCTGGCCTATGAACTTTCTTGCTCTAACAGTATACTCTGCCTTTTTCTGACTTGCTGTGGTTCCTTTAAAAAGTGCTGGTATTGTGCTGTCCTAATTCTACCTTTTCCCTCCCTTTTTAACTAACTTATTGGAGTGCCATCTTAGGTTAAGCACCCACCTCTGTCTGCAAATAAGTGGTGTTTTAACTAAGACTTGTTCAATAAGTAATCAGGGATGTATATATATTAATAGTGACTGTGTTTGAACTTGCTTGCCATATTAGTGTTAGTGTATTTTACAAGTGTGTTTTTAAATAAATAATTATATACTTTTCTACCCAAGCTCTGGTCAGTGTTTGCTTGTGCTACTGTATCGCTGTACCTATTTTGTATACTCTATATACTCTCTAACTCTTCTTGAGAGAAGTCTGGCTGCTCAGCCACAGCTACCAAGTAAATCTGGGTGGTACAGACTGCTACCAATTGGGTTTACTGCCAACACCTGTAGTCCTAAGCCTTTTGCAGTGGTCCCTAAGGGAACTGCACAGGTTTCTGCCTAACAGCGGGAAAAGACCCACCGGATGGGGTACGAGCCCATTCCACTAGGGGGATGGCTACTTCTGCGGCTTTGAAGAGGGGAGTCCCTGCAGCAGATTTTTGTTCAGCTGCAACATGGGCATCAATGCATATCTTCATCAAGCATTATTGATTAGATGTCTCTTCCTCCAATGAGGGTTTGTTTGCCAAGGCGGTACTTCATTCCGTCCATGATAACAATAACTAGTACTCCCTCCTCCAAATTTAGTACTGCTATGGGAGTCTATCACAAGATGAGGAATACGTGGGAGGACACAATCCATTTGAAGAACAAGTTATTTACCAACTTTAACGTTCTTTCGACTGGATGTTCCTCCCACGTATTCCTCATCGACCCTCCCATCCTACCCCGCAGTACAGTTTGCATTTCTTATACTTTTCTCTCACGAAGAGTCTATCAGTTACAGGGCACGCCTGGGTGTTCCTCGAATATTTCCTCGAAAAAACAGAACTGAAGCCAAAGGGCACGGCACAAGCTATTTATACTGATGGTGACGTGGACACGGTTCGGAGCCCGTCGAGCGTCATCGATGCCAAGACCTCGTGCACAGCGCCCTCTGCCGAAAAAAAATGTCTGAAGCAACGGAGCTGGCGGATTTGAATTTCACAAGATGAGGAATACGTGGGAGGAACATCCAGTTGAAAGAACGTTACAGTTGGTAAGTAACTTGTGCTTCTGGTGGATTAGTCCTTCCTCCCACAGATTTCTGATTGTTCTCACATCCTGCCGCTCATGTTGGTTAGCACGTTCACATCTTGCTGGTATGTGGTCCCTTGGCTGCTGGGTTCGATGGAAGAAGGCAGAAATGAGGCTATGGAGTACCAATGCCTCCATTTATACTGCTCCTGAAGTCATGGCTTGCGTCATGCGCGCACACTGCAGTCGAGCAGAGCGGCATGTTGCCCCCTCGAAAACTGAACATTTTTCCGAATGCAGCTGGCACTGGAAGAAATATAAATATACCTAAGCTTTGGAATCTGGGAGGATGGACTAATGCATCTGAGGGAATATTGATGAGAGTTAAGTAATTAAATGTTCACGTTCTGGTCTACTGAAAACATCAAATGTGCCTATAATTAGTTGTAGGGAGAGCTCACTACCAGTTTGCAATGTTATCAATACTTCATTTAGCCGGGTGTTTGCCAAAACTCATTGTAATTCAGTTCATGTGTGGGGCTGGCCTGAATGCATTGAAGGCGGCAGCCTTTGCAGTTGCCCTGTCTGTGCACTGCCCCAGTTAGCGTGCATTATTAACCTTCTGCGGTGCAGATTATACTTTAAAACAACCAGCAGTAGGGTGGACAACACTGGGTGCCTGCCACGTGTTGCAGACATCCAGGCACCCATGGTACCAGCTGTTGTACCCATAAGCTTTTTTTAGTGTAGAGGTCCCCAACCTTTTGTGCCCAATGACAAAATGTGCATATCAAATGAAATGGTGAGCAACATCCATTCTTCGGCAGAATTTATCAATGCTCAGTTGGCAGAAAAATGATTGCAACACAAATTAGAAATGTAATAACCTTTAAGACTGCTAATAGAACATTTTAATTTGAAGTACTTAAGTTATCTAAACCGCCTGCAAGTCTAGTAAAGAAAATGTGCAAGGCCTTTAAGTTCGTTTGTCATCAAGTGGTTGTTTACAGGAAATGTTGAGGCAGTTGAGTGGTCAGTAGGACATTTTTAGACAGCTAGGACCAGTCAAGTTTTTTATTTTTTTTTATTGATTTTTTTATTGATTTTTACAACAAACAAAACATAACCATTACACCCGACAGTTTCGGTAACAAGCTTCTTAGCATACATTTACGTGTTATTTCTTATTGTCTCCGCCCCCCCCACTTCAACTCGAGCTTACACCTCAGTTCTTCGGACTTCCCTTCTCTAAGGGTTCATCCCCTTCGATGTTCTCGGACGTGTCATATTCACTGGAATTGGCATGGGTGGATCCCGACAATGTGGCTACCATTTGTCTCCATGCTATCAGAGGTCCCACTTCACTATCTTCCCCTCTGCTGGCTGCCTCATATAATACTGCTCTCTCAGTGTCTGCCCATTTCAGAAGATCGTTACACCATACTTCTAATCTGGGTCTATGGCCTGCTTTCCAGCTCATGGCTATTCTCCTTTTGGCCAGAATGTAGGCCAGGTCCTTGAGTTTGCACACGTGATTCAGGTTGCGTGGTCTGGTGAATTCCCCCATCATGCATGCCCACGCGGATTCCACATCTAGCGTTTTTGTACTTCAGTACTCCCAAATCTGGCGATCTTCCGGGGGGTCATATACACCCTATGGGTGACATATAAATGAATCTGCTTGCAGCCTCGCATTCCTAGACACCTTTTTATGATATCTCTGAGCTCTTTCGCACTGCCCATCTTGCATAGGTACTCCTGCTTCCTCCTCCCAGTCCCGTCTCAATTGGAGCAACTCCTTACCTCTCTTACATCACCAGTTCATAAATCCGGGATATTTCATGCCCTCCCTCCGATCTTTTCTATGGCAGTATCAGGTAGTTCTGCTAGTGCTATTTCGGACCACGTTTCCTTCATCCGTTTAACTATTCTAGTATATGTGATATATTGCCCCGTATGTACCCCAGTTTCGTCCACTATCGTTTGGAAGTCCAGTGCCTTCGCCTCTTGCCATATATCTCCCAAGGTCGCTAGGCCTACTGGCTCCCAGTGTTTGCAGATCCCCTTCCTCAGTTGCTCATCTACCATGCGTAGTGCCACAAGTGGCGCCTGCGGGGAGCATGGGGTCGGGTTTCCCATAGCTCGGCACGCTTTGCATCATGTCTCTCAGCCCAGTTCCAGCAATCTCGATTGCCCATGCAACCCTGGTTTGGGTACCCACATCAGTGCTTTTAGGAAATAAGGGTCACATTCACCCCTTAGCAATCTAGATTTTGCTGTCTCGTCTTCCGACAGCCACATAGCAACATATTGTAACTGCGCTGCCCCGTGGTACATATCGAAATTCGGCATGCTTATACCCCCTCTGTCATACGTATTCTGTAAGTTTCCATAGGGCCACTCTGTTTCTGGAGTTGTGCCACAGGAAACCTCTGCATAAACTCTGTAATTTAATAAAAAAGCGTTTGGTCACCATGTGTGGGATATTTATGAAAAAATGTAATAGCCTAGGCAGGACCACCATCTGAAGCAAGGCTGCCCTCCCCACCATGGCTAGGGGGAGCTTTGCCCAGAACCCCATGCTGTTCTTGATACCTTCTACTGCCCTCTCCGTGTTATATTTGTGCTTGTCTACCACCATGTGATATGTGTTAATTCCCAGGTATCTGAATGTTCTGATCTGCCAGGCTATCTGCAGGGTAGGTAAGTTCTGCTGTGGGACTCCTCTGCACCATCCCAAGGGTAACATGCACAATTTTTTGGGGTTCACCGCTATACCTGAGAGAGTTGCGTAGCACTCCATCACCTCCAAGATGTATTGCAAGTTTTCCTCTGGGTACCGTAGGTATAGCAGCATATCGTCTGCGTATAATGATATCAAGTGCAAACCCCCTTTAGTGTAAACCCCTATTTCTTCATACTGCTGTCTCAGATAGATCGCTAGCGGTTCTAGTGCAAGATGTACAGCATCGGGGACCATGGGCAGCCCTTTCTCGTGCATCTGCTAAGTTGCCATTTATCTGAAATTATCGCTCCCATTTTGACCCTGGCTGTTGGGGAGCTATACACCATTTTCACACACTGCAGGTACCCTGGTTCCATCCCGTATTCTTTCAAGGCCGCCATCATCCAAGGCCACCTTACGGAGTCGAAGGCTTTTACTGCGTCTAGCGAGACTACTGCTATTTCATTTGGGTACCCTCAGCCTGTTCTATGATATGGTGGAGCCTCCTGTGGTTATCGGATATGCTTCTACCTGGGACATATCTGGTTTGATCGGGGTGTATGAGTTTATTTATTACCCGCTTAAGTCTGTTCGCCAGCACAGCCGTGAGGATTGTACCGTCCTGGTTTAGCATGGATAGTGGTCTGTACGGCCAACAGTCTGTGCTTGGCTTGTCAGGTTTGAGGAGTGGGATGATTACCGCCTCCCTAAGAGATTCCGGCAGTCTCCCTTTCTCGAATGCCTCGTTTATCATTGCCAATAGCGGGGGGAGCACTTCTTGTTTATACGTTTTATAGAATTTGCTAGGGAGCCCATCTGTCCCAGGGGCTTTGCTCGTGGGCAGATGTATTACCACTGTCTCAAATTCCTCTTTTGTGATTGGGCCATCTAGGTTCTCGCTGTCTTCCTCACTTAATTTTGGTAATCCTATGTCTTCTAGTGTCTCCTGAGTCTCATGCTCTGCCGTCTCTCCTGCATCTTCATAAAGGTGTTGTATAATCTAAGGAATCCATTGTTCACACTCTCCTGGGTGTTCCAGACCTGGCCTGCTGTCATGATGCATGCCTACAGACGTCAGGATCAGACCAGCCTTCCCCAGTTGCAGGCTCCAATGGGGACCTTTAAGGCCCCAAAATGTTGTCTGAAGCCTTCCTGGAGTCAGTCCTGGTGCCGTTGGCGCCAGGCTCATATTATTTCCTCATGTGAACAAGGATTCAGTGAACTTGGAGGCACACATAGCCCAGTCTGGAGGAACTCAGCCATACAGTCTAGTTTCCAGGTTGTGGCTGGGCTTGTGACTACTTTACCTGGGACTACTTGTTCAAGGCTATATAAACCACACCCAAAGGACAGAACACGATATGTGTTATTCTGCGCTCCTGCAGGGTAATGCTCACCGTGTCTGCTCAGTTCCAGTATACCCGGTCTTCAGCCACGCCTCGAACCATGGACCATCAGCACCTGTTGGAGAAAAGGAAAGGAAAGAGAGAACAAGCAGAAGAACAGCAGTTGTATCCTTACCTGAGTAGCTGTCCATCTGAAAAGGCCTTCTCTTCTGCCGTTCTCGGGAACCACCGCATCTGTAGAAAGAAACACAAGAAGGGAGAACTAATACTCACCCGGAGGCTACAGTCTTCCAGCAATCCTTCAAAGCGGTTCACGTGATCGCCGCTCCAGAGTCACACCGCACCTGCAGAACAGAAAAAGAAACATCAGGTTAGTCGCGCAAGGAAAAAAGAACCATTTCTAAATGCATTTCGACGCCGCGCTCTCGCGCTAACACTCACCTGCAGGAATACTGCGCAGCGTCGTAGTGAGGAGTCTAATTCTTCATCTGGCACTTCCAAAACCGCACCTGCAAAAGAATAAGCACAATAATGAAAACTTTGGCAACAAAAGTACACTTGAGCAAAACTGATACTAAGAATCGATTGGTACAAAGACTTACCTACGGAGTCACAGCTGTTCTTAACTCCTCTACAGGCCGCAGGATCAGTGACGCAACTAGATCCAGAGAAAAGCCTATGAACATTAACGTGCCCCTGCATTCAGACGCAGGACGGAGAGTCCACCATTAAAACACCTAAGGCAAATGTCCACTCCTGAAAGTAGTAGTGCAGATGTTCATCGCTCAGCTTCGTGCAAGGCCCCCGTGGAGACGAGGTGAGTGTAACACCCGCTTTTCCCGTTATCTCTCTAATTGCTGATCTTGGTGTCTCTTTCTTGTATAGCCATGCGAGCAGTCTCCCCGGTTTGTCACCCCCTGCGTGTTGTCTTCCAATGTATTTTGTGTAATTCAGGTTGCATAACCTCTCCCATAGCCCGCCACATGCTTGGTGTAATTGGCTCACATGTTCGGCGTCCTCCTGTGAGGTGCCCCCTCTTTTCATAATTACTTCAAATTTCTTTTCTGTGTCCTGTAACTCTCGCACTATACCCCTTTGGAGCCCTCTAGATTTGGATATGGCCGCCCCCCCTCACTACCACCTCGAAGGCCTCACACAGGGTACCCTCTGAGTCCACACTTCCAGTATTATTTTCGAAATACCCATATTATCTCCTCCCTTAGGTCCTCTCGGAATGCGGTGTCCTTCAATGCCTTGGCTCTGAGCCTCCATGTTGGGATCCTGGCTCTGGGGGGCTGATGTCGCCACGCGAGGACCAGAGGAGTGGTCCGATAGTATCCTCGCCTTATTTTCTGAACCCATTTCCCCAACAAGTTCCGGAGTGGCGAACATATAATCCAGTCTCGTGTACATGTTTTGTGGGGCGGCATAGTGTGAGTAGTGCCTATCATTCGGGTGTTGCTGTCTCCAAATGTCTTCCAGCCTAAAGTCTCTCAGTAAGGCTTGTAGCGTTTTCTCTGCAGGGGTGGGCTTATCTAGTTTTGTGTCTGATCTGTCCATTTTGGGGTTCAGCGTGTAATTGAAGTCCCCTCCCCTTATAACCGCTCCTTCTATGTGAGGACTGATTTTACTATAGAGTGTCTTGAAATAGGCCACTGTATCTTGGTTAGGGGCATATGTATTTATGATGAACAGTTCTCTATTCTCTAGCAGCCCCCGAATCACTACCATCCTCCCATCCGGCTCCACCGTGGCCTGCAGCATCTGGAAGGGCACATGTGGCGCCACCCATATGATTACTCTTCTGGCGTATGCCGAGTACGTTGCTCCTATGGGGGTCCCTCTCCACTTTTTCTTTACCACCTCTTGTTTCTCTTTGGTGAGGTGGGTTTCTTGTAATAAGTCTATGTCCACTTTTTGCCTTCTCAGGTACATCATTACCTTATTTCTCTTCAGGTAGCTGTTGAGTCCCCTGACATTCCAGGTTACTATTCTAAGTTCTCGCATTATCATCCTTATCCCGTCCCTTCTCTAGTAGCACGTGGGTGTCTGAGCACCAGCGCAAGTGTTCGTAAACTCGTCCTTTAACAAATACCACTACAACTCCCCCAACTACCCCCACCCCCTGCCCATCCCGTCCCCAACTGCCTCAACTTCCCCAACAATTGCCCAGGTCCATCCCCGGATCTCATGCTACCCGCATCTAGTCCCTTTCTCCGGTTTACCCGACACCCGGAACCCTGCAGGGGGATACTATACTACTAATATCCTAACTATTGTATCTACTCGGGGTGAAGATATGTCTCCTCCATTCCTGCATTGAAGCTACAGTTTATGATGCATCTCCGTACATGGGCACTAAATACGTTCCACACCCCAGGCCAGACATTGCCCATATATATTGTTAGTCAGGGTCTAGGGCTTATGCTCAGTTATAGTCTAGTCTCAAGGTACTTATCTTCACAGGATCATTATGTCCGCCCGTACGGCCCTGCAAAGGTATCAATTCACTTCGCCGTCGCCCTATCCCTGGTCTCCTGATTCTGTCGGGCAGTTCCTTGCGTCCAGCCATGCCGTCACATCCTCTGGTGTGTCGAAAAAAAGGGCCTTGTTTCTGTGAAGCACTTTCATCCTCGCCGGGTACAGCAGCATGTATCTGTAGTCCGCCTCCCATAGCCTTCTTTTGACCGCCACATAGTTCATTCGCTGTCTCTGCACCTGGAGGGTGTAGTCTGGGTACGCTGTGATGATTGCTGCTTCTCTGCTTATCGTCCCCCCTTTGGGGAAATATTCCAAGACCTTCTCTCTGTCTTTGTAGTTCAGTATTTTAGCAATGATTGGCCACAGGGATAAGCTCCCGGTGGCGGTTTCCTGGCCAGTGCTCTGTGCGCTCGTTCTACCGCAAATCCCTGACTTAACACTCCGCCGGTTATCTCTTGCAGCAACATGTTCTCGCCGTAATTCATCGGGTCAGATCCTTCCTCACCTTCCGGGAGTCCCACAATGCGTACGTTGTTTCAACGTGCGCTCCCTTCTGCTTATTCAGCTCTGCCTTCGAGGTTATGCACTTGTTGTTTCAATGTGTGGATCTCTTTGGCATTGGTCGAGCACGTGCTTGTGTTGGCTTTCACTTCTTTCTCCAAGTTCCCTGTGCGCTCGGCTAGCGCTCGAACATCTTGTCGCAGCAGTTTAACGTCTACACCTATTGCATCAATTTTGAACTCAAGCAAGGTCTTCAATTCCAGGATGGCAACACCCATCTTGCTCTCCCAGGATACTTTTAGTTCCGCTATAGCATCTAGTATCTGTTTTTGTTATGGGTTACAGTTTCTTCTTGTGGTGTATGCTGTCCTTTAGCTCTGACTCCTTCCACCCACCACTGGTGATGATTTAGCGAACTCCTCTAAAGTGTGTTGTTTCCCTTTGGCTCTGGGCATCTTGGATGCCATCTTTGCGCATGTATCGGCGGTCATGCCAAGCATGCCAGGATCCCTGGCCTTACCGCCTGACTATGGCATCACGCGATGTGACCGCACCACTGCCCAATCCAGAGGCGGTGGCGTGGCCTTCATCCATAAAAACTCTCTTGACCTAAGAGTGGTATCCGACTCCAAACTCAAATCAGCTGAGTCGTTGTCAGTCAAACTATCACTAACGCCTAACCAAACGGCCACACTCCACCTTATCGATAGGCCCCCAGATCCGGCACTGACCTTTGTCGGCGAAATATCCACTCTCCTCCTTGACAAAGCTCAAAATAACTCACAATCAATCATCCTAGGCGACCTCAACTTAGGTCTTGGTGACCCAAAAGATCCCGTAGCAATAGATCTGGAGAATGTTCTAACTGACCTCGGCTTCACCTTGTACATTCAAGAACCCACCCATATCAAAGGCAGGACCATTGGCTGGTTAGCAGGAGCTAACTGCAATAGCAAGGTTCTCGACAATACCCCTTGCTTATGGTCTGACCATCACATCATAACTTTTAATATTGAAGCAACCCCGCGAGCCTTGACACTAATAGCCCCAGCACTCCCTACTAGAAGTAAAAAGGACATAACTAAGGAGAAACTCCTCCCACTGTTATTCACTTCCATCAGTGCGGCTACTAACACCTGCTCTGATCCCACCTCCCTGCAGACACCTATAACCAAACTATGCTCACGGCCATAGACTCGGTAGCACCCATCAAACTTAGGAAGGCCAAACCACGAGCACATCTTAATTCATGGTTCACCCCACAGTTAAGAATGCTCCGCAAAGCCAAACGCTGTGCGGAAAATTGCTGGAAAAGCCACCCTTCTGATGAGCATAAAGATGGTTTCCTTCTTGCCTCACTCACCTACAAAGATGCTATCATCACCGCTAAAAAAGAGTCTCTTAACAATCGTATTCTGCAAGCTGATTCGAATACAAAGGAACTTTTCAGAATCCTAAAAGAGTTAGAAAATCAAGTCTCTTGCACGAAAGATAGTAAATGGTGTGCTAACATTCAAGCAGCCTTACTAAATAAAATCTCTACGCTACAATCTAAAATTAAAGACAAGCAGGACAGTCTGAAGCTCGACAACCGCTCACTCTCCCCTGCTAGGGCCCCCCCTCTAGACACTGCTAACACCAAACCATTTGCCTTCTCACCGCTCACTGTTACCGAGGTAGAAAATATCATCTTGAGAATTAAACCATCCAACTGCCAAGGTGACCCTTGCCCAGCTCCTATCATTAAGGACTCTGCCCATGATCTGGCCCCATTCATTACGGCCTTCATCAATTCCTCCTTTAAAACAGGTATTGTCCCGGACAACCTTAAGGACGCTTGGGTGATCCCACTGCTCAAAAAATCTTCCCTAGACCCAAGTATACCTACTAACTTCCGACCTATCACCACGGTACGGTTTTTGCTTAAGATTCTAGACCGCGCAGCATACCTTCTGATCCAAGACTACTTGGAATCTAACAATCTGCTAGGTCTACGACAATCCGGATTTCGGCCCAGACACAGGACGGAAACTGCTTTAATAGACTTAAAAACCCAAATTGAGGAATTGAAGGATAAGGACAAACTAGCAATGCTACTACTCTCGACCTCTCTGCCACATTTGATCTGGTCAACCACCAGATCCTGTGCAAGCACCTCCAAACTGCTGTCAACTTCTCGTCCTCTGCTGCGGCCTGGATCAAATCTTTTTTGAGCAATAGATCCATGAGGGTCTTTGCACCATCCGCAGCTGCGGACCCCTCCCCAATTCACTGCGGCGTACCTCAGGGATCTTGCGTGTCACCTACACTTTATAACATTTTCATGAAACCACTCTTTGATGTGCTTGACTATCTGGGTGTCTCCTAAACTAACTATGCGGATGACACCCAGATACTCATTCCCATCACAGGTGATTATCTAGCTGACATCAAGGCCCTTAACGACGTCTACCTGGTCATCCAAGCCTGGATGGCCCAACACCAGTTATGCCTAAATGACGATAAGACGGAGCTCCTTATCTTGGGCACCTCACAACGCCTGAGCAAACTAAAACCGCCCTATCAGTCATTCACAATAGACGGTAATACCATACAAGTCTCGGAAGATACCAAAACGTTAGGTTTCTACCTTGACGCCACCCTATCCTTATCTAGACAAATAAATGCAGTCAGTTCTGCCTCTGCATACACGTGCAAACTTATTGCAGCCTGCTGACCGTTTCTTACCACCCCTAACAGTGTCACACTAGCTAGAACTCTCATTATGGCTAAAATTGATTATTGTAGTGCTCTTTACTTAGGTACTAGCCAAGAGAACCTGAACAAACTCCAAACAACCCAGAACAATGTCATACGAGCTGCCCTTAACATCCCCCGCAACCACCAAATAAAACAAATACAAATACGTTGTCTGCATTTCTTTCCTTCTCCAGTGCTGTGGTTTCAACGCTTGTGCATATAAGGATAGTTACGGATTCGCAGGAGCGTCCAGGAGACAGGTTTGCTTACATGGCTGCTTAGCCACGCCCCCTAGGACAAGTCAAGTTGTTCAAAAATGTAGGACTAAATAAATATTACCAAGGGTTTCAGGTTGTCAAGCACAATATTTTCAAGAAATATGGTGCAAATGTTTGGATGGTAAAATTTGTCACAAATGGATCACTGATTTTCAAGTGTACCTTGGTATTCTGCCCTGGGATTGTCCGGGATCTTTAGTGGAAAATAATGCATTAGTTGGCATACAAGCCAAGTAATACTGTTCCTCAGTCATTGATCACTGTATTGTGGACCATCTTTTCTTCAAGAATGTTATGTAATTTTGCATTTCTGATTGAACAGCGAGTGATCACCATTCTCACAATGAAGTTGCCTGACAGCCAGTGAGGCTGGTTGGCGATGCCTAAGCTCAACAAGGAGGCATTGGAAAGAATTACTAATTCAAAAGAAATTAAGATATTCTCATAAAAATGTTAAACAGTTCAGAGGCCAAAAAGGAAAGTGTCTGTTTGTTTCAGTCTTTGTTTGAGACTATCCGGTACAGAGCTATTGGCAATTTGCGTCCTCCAGTTCAGGAGGTTGAGGTTATAAAAAGGGATGCCTTATGGTTCGATATAGAACGTAGAATCTCTAAAAGAAAATTGAACCATGATTTAATGAGTGATTTGTACATGGCTGGCCAGATTTATAGTTCCAAAAGGGCATGTCAAAATTGCTAAAAGACCAAAAAAAGAATTAATTGAGAAGCAATGAGGGCTTTTTTGAATTACACCAAATTGTTTTATGTTTAATGCAATTGTTGAAACAGGCATTATGTCATCTCCTTGGACAAGTTGTCCTTGGACCAACAACCTCCAATGGTTATAGGCAATTTCCTCACTGGACATTGCCAGTAAGATATTCTCCCAATGCGTGTTGCTCAGGCTGGAGGATTGGGCTCAAAGTAACAATATGTTGACACCCTCCCAAGCGGGTTTCAGGAGAGGGCTTAGTGCAGTGCACCACTGCTTCACTCTGAGCAACATCATGGAGACAAACAGTAAAGTTAAGGGAGGCAAATGTGTGTTTTTTTCATATTTGGAAAAAGCTTTTGATTTGATTGATATAAACATCTTGTTGCATAATTTACATTTTATTGGGGTCCATTGTTTAACAAAGGAAAGCCGGTCAAGTGGCACAGCGAGTAGAGCGCTCGCTTTGACATCAGTGCAGAGCCTGCGAATGCAGGTTCGAATCCCGGCAGCGCCAAACTCAGCGTTTCATCCTTCCGAGGTCGATAAATGAGCACCACACACCGTGGGTAATAATAAGCAGCGCTCAGATACCTGAGGGTTCGTAGCGCTATATAAATGCCAAATTATTATTACTATTATTAAAGTTGGGTATGCATGCCACTTATTTGTCCATTTTGCTCCTCCTAGCTGTACAAAGGAACCAAATGTGACCCTTTTCTCCAGGACACATTCATGGGAGCATGGTTCAATTATTTTGTTAATTACGACATTCGTCAGCTGGGCAAAGTATCTAAAGATGAGCAGCTTTTACCAATGACACTTCTATAATAAGTAATTACATTTACTGAAAGAAAACGTGCATGGGGGCAACAAACTCAAATCTTGTATCTACAAAAATAACCGAACTGGAATCACAGCAGGGTCATTGGCCAGCATTCTCGTACAGTCCAGGACTGTATCCTGACTATACTGCTACTGAACTCTCATTCATTCAGCACCTCCTTCTAGGTCTCCACACTATGGCCCAGAACAACAGGCGAGCAGCAATTTAGGGTGCCATGAGAAACATGTTGCTCCTAAGATTCACATTGAGGATCACTGCTTTAGTGCAACAGTTGGCAAAGTGCAACAGTTGAGCATGGCTTGTGTGGATGTGATAAGTAGTGTGTGATACCATACTTGTATTTGTGAGAGTAGGACCTCTAGGCAGACAAGGTGCTTGTTTGTTCCCTTTCTCTTCCCTGCCGGCTGGCACAGGGTGAACAGACACTCGGGTGCATGCCAGGGTTCAGAACCTGTGAGTATTAAACAGAAACTAACATGTACCTGTGGTCAGCACCACTGTCACTACCACTAGCAGCTTCTTGGGGGCAGTAATTCGAGGACAGTAGCATCTAAACTACTGGCATAGCCCAGGGAAAAAGTCACGCTACTGAGTGTAATGATGCTGCCAATCTGTAATGTGCAGTACTGAGTGCACTCTCTTTTTCTGATTGTGGCCAGCATGGACAGTGCTGAGGTTGGACACTTTTGATTGTATGTGACTAAAGCAGAAGCTTTGTATGTTTTGGTAACATTGAAACTAACACGTGCTTGAATAGTCAATTCTCACAGATTCTATTTATGGTATGTGAGAGTTTGCTTCCCATACACAGACAGATTATTTTGCAATATTTATTCCCCTCCATTCTAGGAGTGTGAAAGCATGTTTCATATACATCTGGGAGATCTGACACACTAACCTATCTCCAGAGTGCTGAACAAAATCAGAATTTACATTACAGTGAATTGTTGTAGTGCAGATGGATTGGGTATTGATCACAGCTGCCACCAGTGTGGTAGGCACTCAGTAGCTCGGGTGTCTTTATTTGTCCAGCTGCTGCATACAGTATTGTGACTTATCACACAGCTCCTTACTTGGAGAGAACTTGAAGTGCTAGTCCTTTTTCATTCGAAGTATCCCAACCTCACTAATAAGTGTTGTTACTTTCTCTTTTAAGCAGCAGGAAGAAAGGCTCCTACATTCCCATTAAAAGTATTCAAGCCTGGCTGAAAAGCGCCAGTTCTTCCTTGCAGTACAGTCAAAATAACAAGCACAACAATAGTCTGGTAACAATTAGTACATGAATTAGTTTAATCAATACACACTTATAATAGCATTCAATGTTTTCCATTTTAGTTGGCACGCCAAGATGTATCAACAAATCACTCAAGAAGATAGGAGTCAGTTTTCAAACCCCCAGGTTTATTGTGATAAATAAAAACAGGGGTTGGAAAAGCAAAGCGTGAATGTGTTTCCCTTAAAGAGGATGAGGATGTAATGTGATCTGAATTAGTGCAAGCGATATTCAAAAGGTTCAATCTCACTGTTTATACAAGGTGCCTTGGCCTAGGTCACCAGTGTCAGTTGGCGGTTAGGATGCTTTCCTCAAGGTCAAACATTGTCCTCCAAAGCTCCCAGGGACTTTTATCCAGGGACATTGAACTGCAACAGTGCCTTTTACAGTTTCTTGGGTTGTAACTCACACCCTGGTCTGTGGTTTCTGGCTGGCGGATGACAGTCTATTTCTTCCTGCTCTGTCCTCGGTGGACATTCACACCATTGTCATTCAAGGCACCCTCCAAAGTCAATGTAACATGCTGAGAGAGGCTTCCTTTGCATTTGACCCACTTGTAGGCATAGCTTTCCCTGGAATTGGCAGCCTTCAAGATCCTTCCCAGCTCTTAGCGTCTATAGTGGTCATAGTGTTGACTCCCCCTGGAGCCCAATGGGTCTTGGTCTTACTGGGCCTTCTGGCTCATGCTGCCCAGCAAAGCTTTTTTGTCTCATTGGTGCTCTTGCCTGCCCACCAGATCTGGATGCTTGGTTCCTGGTTAGCTTGCTACTTTTCTTTTCTTGGTGTGTTTGCCAGCCCCAATAGATCCTGAGGGTGACTCCCGACTAGACTGTTATTTTATTTAGTATCCTTTCTCGTGTCTGGTGGTCTTAGCCCTTCCAGTTGCCCCACCAGTTCAAGAAGGCTTTGAGCTGCCAGGTCTATTATCCTGGCTTCAATGGATTCCATTCTCCTGCAAAGTCCTCATGTGATATACCTTCCATTGCCAGCTGTTCTGTGACTCCTGCCATGATGTCGACAGTATATATCGGGTCACTACGCCCCCATACCTCAGTTCCATTTTTCCGTGTGCTCAGCACGTTGTTCCGAACACAATATTCTCATCAGAATGTTTTTTTTTCAAACCAACGCTGATGAGTTGGACCCTAAAATCTCAGGACTCAAGCATTGTAAGGACTCTGGCTTAAAGATGTCCATCACAGACCCACACAGTATTAGCGTGTGGTGTCTTGGGGTGGAACACATTGTTGGGCAGTGCGGTCCCTGTCAACATATGACCCCAAAAGCGATCGGGGAACGATCTGCAAAAATAGCCCTTGGGCAGCCTCTGTAAAAGTCATCATTGCGATCGACTGTCAAGTCATCGTGCCCCAACACCGAAGGCCCTAAGCCCGAGGAGGAGGACAGGCATCGTAAGCAAAGGAAAGAATCGCTCACACTCACAAAGCAAGTGGCATCATTCATCATCCTCGTCCTCCAACAAGAAGAAGAAACAACATTGGCGTAGACACGAGTCTGGTTCATTGGATGAGTGGGGTAGGTCCATCCTGGCTACTGGTGCCCTTAGAGAGGAGTGGAAGGCATTTAAAACCCTCATGCTCTTCGGAAAAGCAGCGGCAGGTATGGCTCCGGCCTTGATGCCGCAGGCAATCCAGGCACCAGATGCGCCTGGAGTTTACGGCTCCAAGGTTTGTCAGGTCTTACAGCCTTGAGCTTGATGCTCATGCAGCCTACAGCAGTGCAGATGGCCCTCAAGTTGTCGACGCTGTGAGTAGTCTGAGGGCATCCTCACTTCTTTCCCCAATATATCCTCCTCGCAGGTGGCCAAGGAAAGACTGACACTATTGGATCCTGACCCTGGGGGTGGATATGTGAGGGAGGAGCACCTGGGTGGAGGAGTCTTGGGGAGTGGGGATGATGCACCTTTGGGTGAGACACGGTATCCCCATGTCCCTTTTATAAGGAGTCATATATCCCCCATGGTTCCATGTCATTTCATTGCGGGATGTTTTTTGTAGGTTTTTTAAACCCATCAAATTTTTTTAACATTATTTTTGGGGGCTTGTTCCCGCAGGCCCCCCATTCGCTTTAATTTTGTATCTATTCCCAAACACCCACACCCCAAATATAATTTTCTAACCCCCCCCCCCAAAAAAAATGTGATGGGTTTTTTTGTAAAGAAATTTGCAGTAAAAAACCCTGTGAAAAAACATCCCGTGAGGAAAGGACGTTGTACCATCCCCCATACCTTTGTAGGGTATTACCAATCCCTTCCCTATTCTTCCAGAAAACCATCTCCCAGTACACACCAATCAGGTACCAAGACGAGGAAGAGACAACCCAGAGCCATACATCCTCTCTTTATTAACTCCGACATATACAGACACCCCACATGGTACTGGGACGAATAAGAGGGATGCTGAGTACCAAAACAGTTATGCATTAAAGGAACATTCCCTGCTCCTGAGGCCGGGAGGGATGGGGGGTGGTACAAATAGCCCTCTTCGTTGAGGCTAATGGGATGGCCTGTGGAATGCTTGCAGGCGAAGCCTGAGGTGAAGCCAGGAAGACGTGTGCTTGTGGCGCCTACGAGCTACAGAGTCGTTGCAGCTGAAGCAGATTGTGGTAGGAGCATTCGAAAGGTCTCTGGTAGCAGAACTGGTCTGCATATCTCCTGGACTAGGGGTGACTTCCTCTCCGAACAACCGAGGCGGCATAGATCCTGCCTGAGAGACGAGCCGATCCGGAAGCAGCAACAGCCACAGTGAGCCTGCTGGCACGGAGAACAGCTCCTGGAGACAGCGTACAATGACTCTGGGAAGCTGTGGTGTGGACGGTGTAGTTGCTGAAGGTCAGATCACTCGCGAGGGACCGTTTAGGCAATATGAATGCCGGTCGAGCTTGAAATAAATACTTCTAATGAGTTTGATAACCTGAACGGTGAGAAAACTGAATTGAAGGGTTTTGTGAATACCGAACTGTAAACGAGATGAAAATGACAATACCAAGAATGGACCAGGGAAACCGTATCCTTGAACTTCTGAATACGCCCGTGAACAGGGTGCACATTCCCAGCAGGAGAGTAAACTGGGAATTTAATGTTGCTTTGTTCAATGTGACTGATTGGAATGAAGTGAAACCTTTTCTTGAATACCGTACCGAAATAAAGCAAGTGTGATTGAATACCAATTGGATTGAAAGCAGTTGGTGAAATTCACAGATAAAAAGGAACTATGAAATGTGTAAGAGAACACGCATTGACAAGTGCCATAAGAATATAATGAACTGTGTAACTTGAAAGAATAAGCAGTGGCAAAAGCTCTGAGAATATTTGAAAGTATAACAAGTGAATGGTGGCAAAGCAAGTATTGAGCAAGCTCCAAGAGGAAAAGTTCAATACCACTGTGAAGCTGAAACAGTGGCAGTGTAGTAAAGAGGAAGCCAGTAAGGTGTGTCGGTTGCCTGACCTGTAATAGGTGCACCGTGTGGTCAGACAACTGCTCCTAGTCCGAGTAGACTCACCTAAACGAAAAGCCACTTAACTGACCCATAAACTTATGATTGAATAGCAAGTAAACGTGTGTAATTTGAAATTAAGGAACTGAAATGAACTCTGTGATGTTAGTGAAATTGGTGAAAGGCATCAAATCCAGAAAAGCTGTGAAGTATTCCAAGGAATTGTGGTGTTTTGAACATTGAGAGACTTGAAAGCTTGGGAAAGGGATCCTCTCTTTTTGGTAAAGTGAACTATCCTGAATCTTGGGGAAGGAAAAGCCCTTTTACAACCAAGAACTGGAAGAAGCTCTGAACTTTAATTTGAGCACTTCTCATTTTGATGCTGACATCCTTACACATTATATACAAGTAGATGTGAGGGCAAGTGTAGGTTTTGGACATAGACAGACATTTGCTTTGGACTTCCTGACAGAGACTGGTATTGCCCAAAAATGCCAGAATAAAAAGCCGAATGCGGTTTCACTGGGCATTCTGCTTGGACAAAAAAGTCGAATTCCTTAATGCCGAACATAGGAAGTGGGAGTTCCAGGGGTTCCAGGAGTTCCGCTCTCTTTGTTTGGCATTATGGACTTTGGGGTGTCTCCCGCTTCTATGAAATGGGAAGCAGAGGACAATAAAGCAAGAAATGGACTAAAGGACCCTGCAACACCAGCTCTGTCCCATGGGAACTGATGCTGCAGGGGTACAGGATAGTCAGAGACAGACTTCTGTGTGTGCCGTCGTAAAAGTAAGTGGAGGGGGAGTGGTAGGGATGTGGGATGCCGGGTAAAGTGATCTATGTGATCACGGCGCAGTGCGATTTTCGAATTCGAGATAATCGGATTTGCAATTTTGCGCTGCGTAGTAATCACGTAGTTCCCATAGACTATGATTAGTTTTGGTTAGGTAGGGAAATGCCACCTTAGCGTAGGGCAAGTTAGGCCTTTTTTGCAGTCCTATTTTTGTTTTGATAAAGGTTTGTAACCCAAGCTTTACTCAGTAGTCTCTGTCTACTTCCTGATGCCTTCATAACGCAGAGAGGCCTTGTTGGGAAAGCCGACTTCTTCATGGATCAGGCCAATTTACCAGCTTTAGCTGAAGGTCTGCACGAGGCAAGTGGGCTTGACACCTCACCTGACCTTGACCTGCAACAGCTATCTCTTTATGGACACCCCAATGACAAGTACAGAAAGACAGTGGAGAGGGTGGTTCTGGTTTTGGGGCTAGGTACCCCAGCCAAGCACTCCTGTGTTAGGCAGCATCCTGTGCAGTTCCCTTGAGGAACACTGCAAAAAGATCAAGACTACAGGAGTAAGCAGTAAACCCAATTGGTAGCAGTCTGCACCACCCAGATTTACCTGGTAGCTGTGGCTGAGCAGTCAGAATTCTCTCAAGAAGCGTAGGGCAGTATGCAGAGTATACACAATAGGGACAAAACACAGTAGAGCAAACAAACACTGACCAGAGCTTTGTATAAAAAGTATATAGTTATTTATTTAAAATGCACTTTAGGCAATACACTAGCACTCTCAATGAAAAGTAAGTTAAATCACAGTCAGGTAAGTATACACACCTCCCTTGATTACTATCAGACAAGTCGGGGTTAAAACACAACTATTTGTTAAAACAGAAGTGAGCGCTTAACCTAGATGGCACTCCAATAGTTTAGGTTAAAAAGGGAGAGAAAAGACAGAGCATAAAATAAAGAGTTCCCAACACTGAGTTCAGAGCAAGGGGAGAAAGGCAGGTTATACTGTAGAGCCAAAGTTCATAGGCCAGGCCCACTTTAAATGGAGCAAAGCGAAATGTGCCCAGGATCATACGGTTTAAAGTGCACTGAAAGTCTTGCAGAGCGTTCAAAAAGAGGTTGGGTTGATTCAAAAGATGTAGTTAGAAGGCCTGGAGCCAACCCAGTTTAGAAGCCAAGGATTTAAGGGTCACCTTTAGCAATCTGTGGAAAGGGAGGCCAGGCAAGGTGCAGTTCTTTTATTCGCGGTCAAAAGTGGTGAGCTTGGCTATCCGGCCGCCGGGGTGCTTGGCACGGGCGATTCGACCAAGGGACGTCTTTGGAAGCGAAAAAGAGCGAACTGGTTGGTCCTACCAGCTCAGAGGGAGAAGACTCTCCAGTAGAAGATCTTCTCTTTTCATTGGAAAAGTGGTGAGTTCGTTGCAGCAGGGCTTCACCGGTGGTGTCGTCGGTTGCAGGTGGCTCAGCTTCTTTCCTCTTCAGATTCTTAGGTCCTGTGGCGACTTCTGAAGTTCCAGTCCCAAAGGCCCTGCTTTTATGCAGAAAAACCCCCATTCACCAGCCTAGCTGTCAATCACACATGCTAAGTGGGCCAATCAGAGTAGAGTGCGACTTGGGTTGCTAAGGCAACGCAGTCCAGGGTGCCAATTCCCCCCTCCACCCCTCCTGTGGAACCCGACAGAGTGGCACCATTTGGAGGGCTTCTGTGGAGAAGCCCACCAAAAAGTGGAACAAAGGGCTCGACCTTGGTCAGAGTTACAGAGACGGACACAAACGCCATTTTAGAATCGAGTTCTGGCAAAAGGACCCAACCGGCGATTTAATATTAAATAAATAAACCAGCGGTATCTTTAACATTGCACCAAAAAGTGGTGCGTTTAAGATCAATGGGACAATCCCATAGAGAATATTCCAGTGGAATATTTCGAGTGGTAACCACTGCCACCAGCCAGAAACTTGACAAGGGGGTACTGGAAAGTGCCCCCTTGAAAACAGACCCAGGGGCAATATAATTAACCCCTTCCAGTACTTCCACAATATGATGGTTTGTACTGGTTCTGTTCACAATTTAAGACTAGTAAAGTCAGTGGCGACTTTACATGCCCTGGGAGACAGTAGTCAGTCCCACGGTATGGAGTCTATGTTTGGGGGTCACTATGACACCCCTGTGTTACTGCACTGAGGGTGCTGTGTAACACATACACAAAAAATAGATGATACCATATGGAGTAAAAGACCCCATAGCCCAAAATCACACAAATAGTCAGAGACATATCTCAAATCATGCCTAAGAGTGGGAGTAAAAAGAGTCTCACTCTTAGCAGGAGAAAAAAAACAAACCCCAAAAATCCAGCAAAGCTGCTGGGGGACTCACTAGGTTTGGGAAATTAGCCTTATAAGAGAATTCTCCCTACCATCCTGGCCTACGAAATCATGGACATGCTGGACAAAGGCCCTCAGACAGAGCGCGCTTTGCCCTTTAATGCGTCCATATCTGACCTCATTGGCATGTTTTGGCAGAAACCATGTTCCTTGCCTGCCATAGATGGTGAGCTACCCAAAATGTATGAGCCAGCCAGGGGGGATTTGCCCTTCCTTTTGGCTCACCCAATTTCAGAAGGGTTGGTGGTCCAAGCTGCCACAGTAAGCTCACGGCCAGCTACATTCATCACCAACTTTCCTGCAGACAGAGAGTCCAAGAAGACTGACGTATTAGCGAACAACATTTGTGCGTCAGGAAGTATGGCTCTAAAGGCAATCAACGCCACCTGTGCCTTTGCTAAATATTCTTATGTCCTATAGAGAACAATAGCTGAGGAGGCTGATCATATGCCAGCAGGGGAGGTGAGAGGTGGGTTTTTAGACATGATTAATGATGGGAAGAAGGTGGGTTGCCAGGGCTTTTAAGCAGGTCTCGACACCGCTGATTGTGTGTATCGTGCTGTGGGAAATTCCACGGTGCTGAGGAGGGCGACATACCTCCAAATCTCAAGTTTTTCACCTGACATTCAGCCCAAGCTCCTGGACATGGAACTTGCCAGCAAGTACCTGTTTTGGACAAAAGCCGATGAATCCTTAGAAGAATTAAAAGATTCCAAACTGGCTGCAAAGTATTTAGGGTTTGTGGTTTAACAGGCTGCCAAGCAGTCGTTCTGCTTCTCCTCTAGAGGCTGGGGCTACAGGCAGTATGTTCCCTTCGGAAGGAAAGCACAACTGCTGCTGGCCAAGCAGCACCAGAGACATTTCTCGGGTCCCAGTCAGGGCAGAGGTCCTCTAAGGGCATACAGACCTCAGCAGCCAGGGACAGTGGCACCCATTAAGCTGCTATGAGTGCTCCCACATGCTTCACTGGTTGGAGGGAGGGTCACGGAGCACTGGGGAAGGTCGAAGGAAATAGCATTGCAGCTTGTCAGATGGGGGTATTGTGTGCCCTTCTTAAAAAGAGCTCCAGATAGACCACCCCTTCCCTCATGAGCAGGAGCTCTAGGAAGAACTGAGAGCCCTACTTTTAAAGGGTGCAGTGGAAGAGGTACCACCTAAGGAGATGATATTCTCGTTATTTTCTGGTACCCAAGAAAGGCTTTCCTGACGAAGGGCTAGTTCAGGATGGTGACGTTGAAAGAGATTCTCCAGGCTTTGCAATTCCAAGACTGGTTGGTGTCGCTAGACCTTCAGGGCACGTATTTCCATGTGCTGATCCATTGAAAGCACAGGTGCTTCCTGAGATTCATCATCAGGGATACTCACTATCAGTTCAGAGTGCTCCCTTGTGGCTTAACCTTCATACCCAGGGTTTTCACCATGCTGATGGTGGCGCACCTCAGGAGATCTGGTGACCATGCATTCTCTTACCTGGACGACTGGTTGATCAGAGGAAGGACCTCAGGACAGGTGTTGACGCAGCTTGAGGAAACCTGTTCCCTGCTTCACAGCTTGGGCTTCTCCCTAAACTTCCAGAAGTCCCATGTCACACCAACACCGAATCTCCAGCAGTCCTGGATACACGGGCAGGGAGGACTCCCCCCTCCCCCAGTCCCTGAGGAAAGAGTAACTGGTTTCAGACTGTTGGTCATGCTATTTTAGAACCATGACAGCTCACCAGAGGCTTCTTTCCACCACCTCTTGGGCCTTTTGCATTTTCCTGGTGCCAGAGGGCAGGCTGCCGATGCGGTCTCTCCAGTGTCTTTTGAGGGATCACTGGACCCAGTACTTCGACAACCTTAAGGACGTCCTGAAGGTATCGAAGCCAGTGGCCAGCGACCTCTCATGTTGGCCAGCAGGGAGAGAATGAACCCTTTTAGCCACGGTGGCCGCAGGTGGTGACAGATGCGTCCTTGAAGGGCTGGGGCACTCACTGCGGGGATAAGCAAGTGAACGGCCTTTGGTCTCCAGTGGAGAATCATTGGCACATCAATAGGGTATCCCTGATGGCTTGTGCACTTTATTCCACTGGGAAACAGGCCCTGATTCTGATGGACAGCACTCTGGCCATGCACTACCTCAATAAGCAAGGCTGTGTGTGATTTCTGCTCGTATGAAGGGTAGTCTTGCAACTATAGTTCTAACTGCTGTAGACGTTTCTGCAACCCACCTGGCAGTGGCAGAGAACGGGTTGGCAGAGGCTTTGAGCAGGCAGAGCACAGTTCCGCCCTAGTGGGAAATGTGCCCAGAAGTCCTGGAGAAGATCTTCGCCCTGTGGTGTACCCCGTCAGTAGATCTGTTTGCCACAAGGGTGAACATGAAGTGCATGCATTTCTGCACAAGGGAATTCCCTGTGGGGGGTGCACTGGTGGACACGCTCCTGATGGAGTGGGTTTTCGACCTCCATTAGGCGTTCCCTCCGGTAAAGAAAGAGGTGCTTCAGATGTTGTGGGCTGCCCGCAGACCCTCCATTAGGTTTTCGTATGCATTCAGGGGAGAACATTTGAAGCATGTTGTAGGGATCGCAAGGTTGATCCCATATCATGCCTCACAACCCCAGTGATGGAATTCCTTCTGTCTTTGGCCTCATCAGGCCTTCAGATGGGCACGATCAGCATTGCTTGGCGGCTTTGCCTGTGTTCAAGAGGGCTCCGGATCGGGGATCCTTCTTTACTATTCCAGTAATTACCCAATTTCTGAAGGGCCTTGTAAACAGAGGGTTCTGGATTGGTACCTCAGTTTGTTGCTGACTTTTTTTTTTAATAAAAATTGTTCTTAGCATTTTCACTTCTACAAAAACAACAACACAACCCCTTTTGCCGTCTCCACCTTGCCCGACGTTTCAATAAGTTAATGATACATAAGTTGTCACTTCCAAGTGAGGACCAGTGTCTACATTACATCTTATATTCTCAGGTTTTGGGGGCACCATTGTAGCATGTAGTCTCCCCTGAGGTAATCCAATATAATTCCTCAGTCTTTACGGAATTTGTCTTCATTACCCTATATCATAAGTAATCCTTCCTACGGCTACCAACCCTCATACCTTATGAAGCCATTCAATGTTTGTGGGAGGGTCTTCTTGCTTCCATTTTCTTGCCAAAACCAACCATGTCGCAATTAATAGTAGCATAAATGCTTTGCGCTGAGGTTTAGTTGGAATTTGAAACCCATGGTCAAAAAGACCACACATCCATTATCACGGGGAGTAGGTTGGCAAGCCTCACACCATCTTCTGTATCTGACCATTAATGTCCCCCCAAAAAACTTTCAGTATCGGACAGTCCCAACATACATGTCTCCAATCGCCCCTGCTAGAGCATCCCCCCCAGCATTCTTGCGTTACCCCTGGATACATCAAATGTAATCTTTCTGGAGCATGGTGCTACTGTACCATTATCTTGTACCATGCTTCTCGGGTTTGGCTGGATCTAGTTAATTTTGGTATTTGATCCCAAATGGTTTCCCAGTGCTTAATAGGTATTTCTTCCCTCAGTGTCTTCTGCCATCGCTGCATGTATGTCCATGGACGGTCTGGGCCCTCCCCCTGTAGGATCGCATTTAACTCTGACACTAACTGTTTGTCCCCCGCGTATGTTATAATAAACTTCTCGATCTCGAATGGAGTCAGATCTCTTCGCCCTGCCCGTAGTAAATCAGATTGTTTCAACCAGTGTCTCAACTGATAATATTACAGGATATCTTTTTCTATCAGTCCCAACTTTTGCTTACAATCCTCAAAGGACCTGACCTCTCCCGCCTCCATCATATCTCCCAACTTTTTAGAGCCCACTAACTGCCATCTTGCAAAGGAGCCCTGACACTTTCCATGGAAAACTGTGGATTCCCAAACAGGGTAAACGGAGATGGATGTGTGGACAAGTGACCTTGTCTAAGGAAGCTATGCCATACATCCCAGACCAGCAATATTATCCCTAGGTAGGCCATCGTATCCTTAGCCATTCTAAGTGGGGATACCTTTGGCAGATTCAATACCTGATTTTTAGTAAGCCCAAACTTAGCATTTCAGATTTAGCCATATTGACCTTCAGCCTGCTACTTTCTCCATCTTGGAGAGTTCTATTAGCAATGCCGATATTGAGGTTTCTGGTTGTGTCAGGGTCATCAACATATCATCCGCTAAGGCCGCTATTTTGTACTCCTCTGCCCCAAACCTTATCTGCTGTACTTCTAGATTTTGCCTGATGGATATTAAAAGCGGTTCTAAGTACAGCGCATAGAGGAGTGGGGGCAAAGGACACCCCTGTCTTGTCCCTCGTGAAATGTGCACCTTTTCTGAGAGACATGAATTAATAGAAAGCCTAATTGTCCGAATACTATAGTTCGCCTTAACCATTCTTACAAATCTGGGGCCCATCCCCATACTTCCCATTGCCTCAAATAGAAATGCCCATTCGAAAGCCTTTTATTGCCAGAACCCGACGACGCTCCACATTCTCTATTGGATAGGCCAACTACCTTGTATTATCCCACAAATGCCGACCCGTAAATAAACACAGATTGGTCCGTGCCAACCAAATCAGGTAGGGGAGGTGATAGTCTGGCCGCTAGAACCAATGTATAAATCTTAGCGTCCAAGTTTAATAGTGCAGTGGGCCTATAGGACCAGCAAATCATTGGATCTTTATTGGGTTTGCGAAGCACCACTACCTTTGCCTCTGCCATAGAAGGGGTCACAGTTCCTCTCTGGCCAAATGAGTTGAAGAGACACGCTAGCCTCAGACTCAGTTGTGTACAGAATGTTTGATAAAAACACGCTGGATATCCATCTGGTCCGGGAGTTTTGTTTCGCGGCAGACCCTTAATTACTACTTCCCCCATATTTTCCTCTTCCAGGTGCTCCCTATCAGAGGCTGCCATTATCAGCATTGGGATTTGTCTGAAGTATTGTTTTACTGCCCGCTGGTCACGATTGTCAGTTCTGTACAAAGTCCCATAAATACCTCAATATCTTTTCCGTCTCCTTTGCTATTGACTCATCCTATTGTTTCATTGCTGTTATAGTACGATTCGCTTTCGCCCGTATCAGTTACATAGCTAAAAACCTATGTGCCTTATTTGCGTTTATATAATAACGCTGTCTTGTGTACAATAAGGATCATTCTGCCCTATGCGAGCGAAGTAGTTCTAGTTGGGTTCTAGGTTCTTTCCATTTTTTGTATGTCTTTTGACTCTTTTTCCTTGCTAAGGTTTGCATGGTCACCCGTATCTGGGATTTTAAGTCTACTTCAACGGCTGCTCTTTGTTTCTGTTTTTGGGACTGACGGGCTATAATTTCACCTCGTATTACCACTTCGAATGCCTCCCAGACCCCTTCCTGTGTCTCCTCCTGATTTTCATTATCTGCAAAATACTCATCTATCCTGCCTCCCAGCCTCTCCACCACAATTTCGTCTGACAATATCTCTCGAGGAAACAACCGGGCCCACAACCCTCTCTGTGGTTCCCATCTTTTTATAGTGATCGTCAGAGGTACATGATCAGATAATTAGATCGCTCCCAAGTTTACATCCTCTACCTCTCCCATCCAAACATAATCGATTGTAGACAAGATCTGGTAACATGTGAGAAACAAATTAAACCATTTTCCTCCCCTTTCTTCACCCGCCAAACATCATTGAGAGCTAAGTTGTCAAAGGCCTCCTTTAAGCGCTTGGTATGGGGACTACCCCGTGGCTACTCCCAGAACTTCTGTCTCTGATGGGGTCCCATGCCAGGTTGAAGCCGCCAGAGAGGACAATTTCCCCTATTGCAAATCTTTCAAGCTTCAACATTACTTCTTGTAGGAAACTTCCTTCCCAGGGTCATTCTCCTATGCTCCAATTCCACTTGTAAAAATAAAAACCTCCCCTGCTTATCTTCTAGCATGCGTAAGACCTTTGGTTTAAGTGAGCTCTTAATGCCTATCAATACCCCTGCCTCCTCCCCTGTGAGTTTGCCTGGTATAGTTGTGTAAATTGGTGAAAGCAGGGAATTGGTTTATCAGATTTTTTCATATGGGTCTCCTGCAGCTTTATAATACCTGCCTGATAGCACCTGATTTGCCCTTTAACCTTTTTCCATTTTGCATGGGAATTTAATCCCTGTACATTATATGATGTAATTGTAAGTGACATTGTACCTGTCTGGGGACTTTACCCTCTTTCATACCCTTACCGGAATCTTAAAATGTTCAGAGCTTGTTCTCCAGGCATGGGTCACACCCCCACTTTTTCCCCCTTCCCCACCCATTCGCTCAGGGACTTACTTCTCCCCCCAAACTTCAAACTCCCCCCTCCCTAAGCCTCCAACACCAAACTGCCCCCACCCCCCATTACCCGGTCAGGGCCATTGTTCCCCAAAGAACTACCCCAGATACTATCCTGGGCATTTGGACTTGGTTCAACCCCGGTAATTTCCCTTGAGGGGGCGAACTACACCCCCTATCAGATTCCATGATACCTCTCCGATTCCCCTCCCTCCATCCCGGTGCATACACCCACCATGCCATAGTATCTCCAAATCAATATCCCCATGTTCAACCTCCCACATTGCACCAAGTAACAGTGTGGTCTAGAATTACAATCCAAAACCCTTGTGCATTGTCATGTTCATTCTGTGGGGCTCATATCCCCTCTTTGGCTAGAGGACCTTTCAGTTTTATGCCCCTGTTTCCTCTCCTTCCCTGCCCTCCAGACCATTCCCAGGTTTGATGCCTTCTGGAGGGGAAGAGGATCTCGAGTTTTGCCGCCGTTGCTTTTCTTCTTCTTCCACATTCATTACTGACAGCCCTTCTTAATATGTCTTGACTCGCTGCTGCCTGCCTTCCCGCTATTAAACTTTTGGTCACTGGGTGCATAGCCTTCCTCTTCTGTAGCGTGGTTTACCGCTAAGCCCTGATAAAGGTGGATGTGGGTCCCATTAATTGTTAATCCTGGATGGACCCTCGTTGGCTGGAGAATATCTTCCTTCATTGTATACGATGCCAGGACCACCGAAACATCTCTTGGCCTCGTCCCTGGACCTTGTGTCTTGGGGACCACCCTATGCACATGGTCTATCCTAAATTCTTCCAGTTGTGTCTCAGTCAACAGGCTTCCGAAACATTGTTGCATAGTGTCCCCCAGGTCAGCAACGATAATTGCCTCACTCAGCCCTTTCACTCGGATGTTTGACCTGCGGGAACGATTTTCCAAATCTTCTGCTTGCAACTTGAGGTTATGGGTCGTCCTGGCTAATTGCTCCAAAAGCTCATTGTTCTGTTTGACCTCCTCTGCTACTTCTGACAAACCCTCTTAGGTTTTGTCCACTCTAGTGCCCAGGTCAGTAATTTCCTTCCTAACCTCTTGCAGTGAACTCTGCAGTTCGTCCTTCATTTTGCCCATGTGGTCTTGGAATGAGTTCATCATTCTGTCCTCTATACCTTTAAGACACTTGTGTAGAACTTCTTTATTCGGGGCCATGATGTGTGGTTGCCCCTCCGTAAGTTCACTCTTTGACTGCTTCCCTAGGCCTGCTGCCGATGCCTCTTCTGGATGTTGACGCAAGCACCTTTCCAGGCCCCCCACCCTCCCCTGTGGATGAGCTGACCCTTTAAGTTTGGCCTGGGCGGTTTTCCCCTTGACCCCTGGCATCTGTGGGGATCTCTCAATCGAATTTTCCCCCTTGCTGTTATGCCTTTATAGTCATGCCCTTATGGGTCTTTCACGTTTCCCTTTTCCTTGGGTTGTCTCACCCAGAGAGGTGAAGCAATAGTGCCTCAACGTGTCAGGGCGGGGGACGGGGACATTTAAGTTGTTTAGATTGTTTGTCAGACCTTCAATAGAGCCACAATATTGTTTTGCCCAAATTCTTCCAATCTTATAATCAGGCTGAATCCTCTGAGAAACGTACAGTGCCGCAGCCCAGTGCCACTTCAAAACAAACAGACCACAGTGGCCCTCATAACATGACAAGTCCTGATGGGTGAGATGTTCCCCACTGTACACTCTGCTGTTGTTGGACTCACTTCCTCTAGTCACTCTGCGATTACCAGTCCAGACACACTCATCTAGGCCGTTCTCCTAGGCTTCAGATCTGAGCCAAGGAGCACTTTCCTGAAGTGTCTAGGTGGTAATAGCAGAAGGCCCAACAGGAGCACCCCGACTCCTTACCCTATTTCTGCTTGCCTCCTTCACTGAGCCATCCGCTTCATCTAACTCTCTTTCACATTGCTCCCTCTCCGTGCTACTCGCGCTGAAGATACCTCTTCAAATTGTCAATTGGCAAATTGTCAATTGGGGGTGAGATCAGTCCTTTTATGGGATCACAAATGCCACAAAAGAGGGAGTCCTCCGGAGTCACGTCCCTCTCCCCTCCTCCTCCCTGACAAAATCGATTCCCACTCCTTGGTCACTTAATGGGTGGGGCAGGGCCTCTGCGCAGCCCAGGTGTTAAGGCTGAATCGCCAGTTACAAGGGCGCTTCCTCAACTCCTCTGGCTCCCCCACACTCACCGCCTTACAGAGCAGGGGAGCAGGTCTCCTCTCTTCAGAATTACGGAGCGGCAACTCCTAAGGCTGCTGAATTGTCCCTCCCACTTTATCTCTCCGACACCAGCTCGGGCCAGGCACTCCCGATCCGCAGCACCTCCTCCCACTGCCACGATAGTCCACCGCTTCAGCAGGACTCTATGACTCCCAAATACATGTGCTTCTTCTGCACTGTGATAGCGGCTCCTAGACCGACAACACCCTTAGGTTGTCAGCCCGTAGGCCTGCTTCGGAGGGCCCAACGGGGAGGTCAGAGTGACATGTCCTCACACATCGTTGGTCATCTTGGAATCGGTGCTGACCCCTTTGATGGCGACCCCGTTTGAGACTATGCATTCTTCTTCTGTTAGGTTACTCTAGGTTGCTCACCTTTAAAACGGCTTTCCTGGTGGACATTACATCAGCAAGGCATGTAAGTGAGCTTCAAGCTCTCTACTGCAGGCCGACCTCCCTCTGTTTTTCCAAAGAGAATGCCTCACTTAAAGTCCAAACTAAATTCACACTGGATGTGGTATTAGTTTCATGTCTCTCATAGCATTAATCTGCCGGTATTCTACCCACCACCTGACCCATTCAGGAATGAGGAAAGGCTACACAGGCTGAGCCAGAAGAGGGCCCCCAGCTACTAAGTTGCCAGGATGGCAGACTTAAGACCAACTTTGTATTGCCTTCCCACAATCCCGGAAGGGCCTGGCAGTGTCTAAGCAGACAATTGCCTGTTGAATAGTCTTCTTCATTGCAGAATGCTACGAGAAAGCTTGAAAGGAATTGCCATCAGAGTGCGTTCCAACAGGAGTGTGGTGACATACTCGCCATTGCAAAGGGGTGTGCCGGTGAAAGAAATCTGTTGGGCAGCGACCTGGTCAAACATTAGCCTGGATGTGACTTGTTGCGCTGACACTGATTTGGAAGCATCCTTGTTCAAAACATTCATCCCGACTCCACACGCTGTACTGCTTTGGGAGTCTATCAGATAAGTAATCTGTGGGACAATTCAATCCATTGAAGGAGAAATTACTTGCCCGTAATGTTCTTTCTTTGATTTCTTCTCCTGCAGATTCCTTAACGCCCTTCGATCCTGCCCTGCTATGAAAGTGGTCTTGTTGCTGCTCCTAGTTTTTCTTTGTTGGTGAGACAACAATGTAAGGTTGTGATGTTTTAGAATGATGAGCACATGTCTGTGTGGTTACAATACTGTCGGCCTGTTGCTTAAAGTATGGTGATAGTTCCGCACAAAAAAAAAGTTGTTTGGCTTCTCTTAATCCGAATACTGTTGGTTTTTCCCCACAGCTGCTGAGCTCAGGGGGAAAACGGTGGGGAACTGAAATATGGGGACGTAGTGATGTGAAACATGTACTGCAGACATTACCTCCAGAGTCGAGAAGTGGGGCAGTCGATTCATGATGAAGTCTTAGGTCGATGGCAAGCAGCACCATGCTCCCTGTTGAAAACGTTTCCGAGCAGCTGACGCTGGAAGGGATAACTAATGCTAATGCCCTTATTTGATTAACATGATTTTTGTGACCTACAGCTTGTCCACTATGGACTGATTTTTTTTCTGAAGTTTTGATTAGTAAGCTTGCATGTTTTATCATTTATTATGTATCACTAAGACCTGACCACTAAGGTCGAATCCTTGTGTATGGTCTTTAAAGTTATGCTTAGAATGCGTGCGTGATAACGTATCACTGAGTTGTCACCTCATGTCTTGGAGAAATTGAATAACAAATATGCTATTTAACGTGAAAAATATTTTGGAATTAGCATTGCGAGAAGCCTAACAATCTTTTAAAAATCAAGGTCATTTAAGTTTTGTCTTCTCAAAAACTGATAAGGTAGCTAATAGATGATGGGCTGCCTGATGAAAACTGTGTCTACAACCAAGATCGCAGTATGAATCCCCTCATGTTCACTCCTGTCTATGAAATGAGGACCCATTTCGATTAATTAATGATTAAAAATGTATAGCATAAGCCTCTTTGGATAAAAGTGCTGCATACATTGAATATCAACACAAGTATTCTTCTCAGTGCAGATGTTAGTGTCTAACCCAAAGTAATTTCAGCCATGACACAAAGAGGGACTACATCTCGATCTTGTTGGCTTTTACGTCAAACAATATGGGTAAAGCGGATCAGTCAGAAGCGAGGAAGACTGCTGACATCAGGAGAAATGGCATCTATATGCTTCATATAAACCATTATTAAAAGATTGAAAGTTCAAAAGTCCCTCACCATGTTAAGCATGTCAACATTTTAATTATAGACACAGTTGAAAAGGCCACTGTACATTTGGTTCTAAAGAGAAGACTACTTGTAAGAACTCAGGAGCGCGCACATCAAGGTGCGCATATCACTGTAATCTTCTGGTGTCTTTGTTTCATCATGGCGTGTGCCCTCTTAACTTTGGTAGCACTTCAAAAAGGACCCGACGCCCTACTCTTCAAAGAACATCTTGCCAATCGCTGATCAATCCACCCAATGCTAATTCTCCCCTTCTGGAGACCCACCCCCCACTTCCACCACTCCATCCTAGCACCTCGGCTATCCGTACACTCTTAACTGTAACCCCCTTGGTGTGGTCCCCTAGGTACAGCACTCAGTTGCTTCCCAGATCGGTTTGCTTTTTATAAATCCAATACAGACACAGAACACATTGCCAATATTATTTTATGTGAAACCTTTTTTGCTCTTTTCCCGATGCCATTGTGCCTACAGCACAAGAGTGTAACCCAGGTTGACTTGTAGGTTATCTGTGCAGGCTTAGGGCAACCATTGTAATCTAAAGAGCATAGCAAATTACTGCTCCTCCGTGAAGAATAGACATGGTAATTGGCCTGTCATTTTAAGAAAATAATGGCCAGTCATGCCACTGGTTTCCAAAACATTTTATGCTGAGCCCCTTCTTGAGTAAAAATGTTTATGGGCCACACAAAATATTGCTGCCTGTATTTTCTATTAAATTCTGTACCACGCCTCCCTTTTAAAAGAACCTTGATGCTAGGGCCCAGCCCAACAGTTTAAAGACCACTGCTGTACGCAAATATGTAATTGTTACCTACCATCATAAATATCTGCAAACGCACAAGATGTAGGTTAATGATACTTTCTTGCCTATAACTATAATAGCTTGGTTGTGTTAGGGAAACAAACTAAATATGTGTTCTTATTGATTCCTTCCTCCTATGAATTCCTCATCTATGATAATCTAATCCGGCGCAGCTGTTCTACGCAAACATTTCTGCCACAATAGGGACACAGCACAGCTCTGTGTCTGCTCCACCTGCTGCCACCATGCACACACAGCAAACATGAATTCAGGGCCAGTATATATTGAGGCGCTGTGTCCCATGACTTTAGTTGCTTTTTTCCATGTGCTCTGTCTGCTTTACAGGCACACTACTTCATTTTCTGCTAAATAATGCCCAACACCGGCAATGTCTTGGGCTTCAAGCCCTGTACGGATTACTGATGACAGATGTTGGTGTCCGTCCCCCATAGGATTTGTTTGCACCTGCCTAGAGGAGAAACATGATACCCAGGACTGCAGGTTGTGCCAATTAATGCACCCTAAGGCCCTCCAGGAGTGGGTGGCTAAACTATTTACTTTTTTCCACAAAGAAAATACTGAAGTCAAGAGATCTCGGTCGAGGTCATGTAGCTTTGATCAGAAGACCAGTCCCTGTCCCGCAGAGAATAAGCACTGCAAGAGGTCTTGCTCGCCGAGCAGTTCCTCTCACCACTACCCTTATTCATTTTCTAAGAGCAAAATCACTGCTTCAAGGACACCCCGAAGGCGGCGCTACAGTTACCATTTCAGACCCAATTCTCCATCCCAGAGAATTGAAATGCCTTTAGGCAGAAGATGCTCCACATCTTTGTCGCCAAGGCCGCAGCACCAGTGCCATTGGTGCCTTTAGGGCCCACAGCAGTGGATCAAGGTGGCAGTTTTCCGGCAAGGCACTGTGTGCCTAAAGGCTCAGTCACGACTCCCATGGGTGAAGCGACATCTCGGCGGAGAGATGCTCCACCTTTGGGCATCGATATCTCGGCACCAGCTCCCTCTACATTTGCGCCAATGCCACTGCTCAGCACCAGCAGTGCCGGAGTACCTCTTGAATATGTCCCACTTTCTACAGAGCCTTTTATGTCAAAGATGGGTGAAATCGTTAACAAGGAAGGGGATCCCATTCTTGTGCCCCTGTGCCAAAGAGAAGTGAAGGTCTTCTCAGAGGAGTTCTATGGAGATGGAGAAAGCTTGTTGGAGCTGGCTTCAAACTTCAAGCAGCAAGTGGCCTTGATACTTCCCCAGAGCTGGACCACCTACCGGCACCAACTCCAGTAAGACCCCAGAACTTTTTCGAATGCTTGATGGCCAAAGTAGTTGACACCTTAGGTTTATCAGCTCCATCCAAGCCAAAAGTTCAATACAAATGTACTGACATCCTTGATAAAGGGCCCAAGAAGGAGACCTTGCTGCCTTTCAATGTGGCAGTTGAGGCCCCAGTGTTGAAAGCCGCAGAGAAACCTGCCTCTATTCCAGCAGCAGACAGCAAGCTGGCAAGGGAACATCACCTGGCTCCTTCAGACCCGGCCTTTCTTTACACCCATACCTCGCGTGAAAGCTTGGCGATGCAGCCAGCAAATGCCAACCTGTGAATGTCCACTTTCCCTTCTCTGCCTTAGGACAGACAAAACGAGAGATGGGATGCATAGGGGAAGAAGGTTTTTCCCTCAGGCAGCCTCGCCCTCAGAATGATTAACACCTACTGTGTCCTGTCGCCATTTTCTTTTTGCTTCTGGTCCACAGTTAGTGGAGCAGCCAGGCACCTTCCTGAAGGTGAGGTGAGAGAGGGTTGTGTGGCCCTGGTGCACGATGACCAAGAAGCTTCTGGCCAAATTCTACAATCTTGGCTTGATAAGACTGCCTGTGTGGGGCCCGCAATGGCTACTGGCAAATAGTCAGATAGTCAGGAAGCGCTCTTAAATAAGAACCTCAGGGTTCCCACAAGATGTGCAGCTGAAGCTCCTGGATATGCCCATTGACAGGCATAACTACTTTGGAGCAAACACTGATGACTCCTTGCAGAGGTTCCAATCCTCTAATGTGACAGTTAAGTCTTTGGGCCTGGCTGCTTAATAACCTTCAGTACCACCAAGCAGATGTCGAGGATTTTGGCACTTTGCCTACTACGTCCCTCATGGGAGAGGTCACAGGTAGGCAACCAATGTTCTGTATCCCCAGGTTTGAGGCAAGCACCACCTCTGTAGTCCCGTAGGCCATTGCAGGTGCAATGCCCCTGTAAGGATAACTTCTTCAATGAGTTCCCAGTGGGAGGGGAATTTTCCTGTTCAGTTCGAAATGGTTCTGTACCATGTCTGACGCTTGGGCCTTAAAGATAATTCAACAGTGTTCCTGTCTTCTTTTCATCCTCTCAACTCCACTTTTCTGCTGGAGCCCTACTTTTTGAAGGAAATCTGTCAGCTTCTGGTGAAGGGCGCAGTCAAATTGGTTCAATGCTCAGAACATGCAAAGGGATTGTACTCAACATATTTTCTGGTTCTGAAGAAGGACAGTGGCTAGTTCTAAGGATGTGAAATCTGTACCTACACAAGGACACATTTAGGATGCTAACTGCCCCAGATCCTGCAAGACCTCGAACTAACAGGACTGGTTGGTGTCATTGGACTTTCAGGATGCCAACTTCGATATGCCTGTTCACGTGAAGCACAGGAGGTACTCGAGATTCGTTGTGAGCCAATGTCATTACAAGTTCAAAGTCCCCAGGGTTTTCAACAAGCTGCTGGCAGTGGTGGCGGCTTTCCTTGGACGACTGGCTCGTCTATGCTCACTCCTCAGACTAGGCATCAGCAAATTTGTTCAGTGCGTGCAGTCTATTGTACAGCTCAGGCTTTTCCCTGAACGTCAGAAAGTCTTTGGTTTTGCTGTCCCAGTCCCTCTGGTTTATCTCAGCAGTTTTATTCACTTGCTTGGGCAGAGCATTTCCGCAGAAGGACCGAGTGGCGAACATTTGTCGGATGGTTCAAGTCGTCCAATCCCAGGGACAAGTTCCTGCCTCAGCTTTTCCATGCTGACTGAATTTGCAAGCATTCTGGTGATATGATATTTTATTTGTATGGTGCTCATACACAAGTGTTTCAGTGATTGGTGGTCCCGAAGGCCTGACTACGCATGAAATCGCTTCAGTGTCTCCTGTGCTGCCAATGGTCTCAATTTCAGTTGAACATGTCAGATCTTCTGCCGGTGTCGATTCGCTTTTATCAAGAAGTTGGCTGGTGGTCCCTGCAAGACAACCTGTTAAAGGGTGCGTAGCTTCAGCAGCTCTGGTCTTAAGTAACGGTTGCCACCGATGGGTCCTTGAAAGGTTGTGCTGCCATCTGCCAGATCTGACACTGAATGGACTGTGGTCTCCCTCAGAGTCTCGGGAACACAATTTACTGCAATTAAGAGCAATCAGACTGGCCTAGGTTACCTTCCTCCTCTGTAAAAGGCAAGTGTGTGCTGGTCTGGATAGACAAATCAGTGGCCATGCACTACCTCAACAACTGAGGTGGTGTGGGGTCATCGCTGCAGTGCTGTGAAGCAATGCAACTGTGGTTCTGGGCTCTGGAGAGCAATTTTTCTCTGATGGAGGCTCATGTTCCCTGCAAAGTGAATGCCATGGCAAATGCTGTGAGCAGACAGGTTTTGGCCTCCTATGAGTGGGAGCTCTGCCTTAAAGTCCTGGATGAGATTCCTTTCCACCGAGGGACTCCTTAAGTGGACCTCTTTACTTCCAGTGTGAACAGGAAGTTCAAATTGTTCTACTCCAGGGAATTTCCTCAGAAGAGAGGTGTGCGGTATGCTTTGACAATCAACTGGACTTTCAACATCTACTATGCATTCCCCCAATCCAAGTCATCACACTGGTTCTCACAAAACTGCTCCCGTTTGGGTCCACTTTGATCTTGGTTGTTACAGACTGGGCTCAGAGATTGCGGTACCCAAAGTTGCTGGATATGTCCAGCTACCCTTCCTGGCACCTTGGGATGAGAGTGGATCGGCTTTCCGAGTCGGAGGGTGGATCCTCCACCTGAACCTCAGCAGCCTGAACCTTCAAGCTTGGCTACTGAAGGGCTCAGATACCAGGAGTGGGACTTTTTGGACGACATCCTGAATGTGCTCCTCTCAGCTCGAAGCCCACCACTAAGTTTATTTATACGCATAGCTGGCGTACATTCACGGCTTGGTCCCGGAAGAGGGATTTCGACCCTTTATCCTGACCCATTTCCTCTTTCTTGGAGGTTTTTGCTGTCTTTGGCATGGATGGGCCTGCAGATTGGCACTGTGAAGGGGTACCTGGCCATCATCTTGGTCTTTAAAATGACCCCTGAGCAAGACTCTTTCTTCGCAATTCCACCTATTATGCAATGTGTGTGAGGATTGTGCAGTCAGTTTCCACCAAGCCAGTGTTTGGTTTCGGTGTTGGATTTACATTTAGTGTTAACATTTCTTAAAGGCACTCTGAGCTCCTGCATTCATGTTCTCTTAGCCATGAGAGTGATGTTCCTTGTTGTCATCACTAGTGTGAGGCAGATGGGTTAGTTCCAGGTGTTGTCTGTTAAACCTCCTTATTTGTTTTTCTCCAAAGAGAAGGTGACATTGAAAGTGAGACCCACCTTCCTTCCCACAGTGGTCTCCGGTTTTCATCTCGCTCATTGAGCCAGTGTTTTCTACCTCTGCCCCATTCTTCTGAGGCAGAGGAGCAATCAGCTGGACCCAGTTCAGGCTCTCGGCTATTATGTCTCTCAGACAAGGGACACCAGGAAAGATGAGTAGATTTTTGTTTGTTATGCTGGTACCCATTGTGAGAAA
Organism: Ambystoma mexicanum; assembly: GCF_040938575.1. Taxonomy (NCBI): domain Eukaryota; kingdom Metazoa; phylum Chordata; class Amphibia; order Caudata; family Ambystomatidae; genus Ambystoma; species Ambystoma mexicanum. The sequence goes on from NC_090927.1 coordinate 413,853,771, forward strand.
CTCATGGTGACAACAAGTAAGACAGACACAAGTGATCACAGTTCAAGGGTGCTTATTGAACAATGAATGCAGGGTGAAAAAACGGCTAATTCACTTCCCTTGCTTTTCCTAACTGTTTGCTGATCAAAGACTTTCGATTGTACAGGGATTTTGCTAGACCCTCACTATGACAACTTTTACCTATTTTGGTGGCTCTCCTATGGCCTTTTGGATCTGTAGTTTCTCTCAGATGGGGATCGACCAGAGTCTCTTGAGTTAGCACCCACGTGGTGCCTGTTTCCCTTTGCAGCTGGTCTCCCCTTAACACTTTTTACAGTTCTTTCACAGTTCCTTGAACTTGGTTCAAACTTGCCACTTTGCGCTTCTCATTCAACACAGCCTGGTTCTTATCGGTTGTCCTCTCGACTCACCGGCTGGGATGAACCACTTGGCTTTTGACTTCACTGGAGTCAAGGCCGGTACCATGGTCGCTGGAGCTTCCCTCGCTCCTGCTTATCGTGTAGGCTTGACATCTGCTGCAAGACACTTGCGCTATTGTTCGCGGTCTTATGTCCTCTTCCACGAAGGTTCTGAGGGCCTGGGACAAAAAGGGCAAGGTTATTTCTCTCATTGCCCCCCTCTTGATTCTAGACACCTTTCTCCTTCTCTTGAACTGCCATGCCTGGTTAGCTGTGCCGTCGTGCTTTCTGCTGTGCTCTCGGGCTCCATGTTTTATCCCTGTGGGAATTGGAAAAGGTCATCAGGTATGTGTGATTCTGGTCAATTGCCTGACTCTGATTGACCCTTGTATTGGGACATGTCAGGTAAACAGCTCTGGTGTTAGCCGGTTGTCCTTTGTGTTCTACGAAAGTGTGCATGTCGAAAAAGGGGGGGGGCACTGGTTTTGAATGTCCTACACGAGAGGATGGGTAAAAGGTGTCAAAGGAAGGGGGATGCCACGTCTCACCCGTTGGTGTCCCACTCCCTGATGACCCCCATCCAGGTGATCCTTGTGGGATACATTGACCCACTCAGCAGAATTCCCATCCATAACCAAGCTGCACTTCAGCAGTTAACAGCAAAATGGCTGTGCTGGCTCCTTTGAGCATCACTGCCTCGCATCAAAACTGCGTTTTGCAGCTACAAAAGGATGGCTGAACTGTTTTGCCAAGCACAATTGGGCAAGTTGGAACAGGGAGCACACCGAGAAAGGCTGCCAGGTTGTGTGTACTAAAGAAACAAAGTGGAAAGCAGCGCTGCTTTGCTGCTAGCCCAGATTTTCCCATTGAAAAAGGGAAATATTTTACATTTAAAATGATGCCGCTCTGATGCTCCTTTCATCCGTTATACATTACTCAGTTTTTATCAGTGAGGCCCTGCCCTGCCCATTCATATTCATATTGTGCTCTAGCAGAAAAGAGTGTTATGCCTGAATGGCAGGCTGTGTCAGACGAAGTCTGGAAAATCAACAGAAGCTTTACTTTCAACCACACAGGAAAACGCTTGATATTTGGGCTACAAAATGTCAAAATTCACTGCTTCAATTTCAGTGGACCTGTGTCTTAAACAGATTGCTGTATAAGTGAAACTGACTAGGGCTGCAAAACAATGTTGGGAAGCCAGAAGGAAAAGAAAGCCTTTTGAAATGGTCAGCCCAGCAGACTTTACCATGTGTTAAAATGCACTTTTGCAAATAAGGAAAAGTGACTGTTTTAAAAGTGTAATATTGAAAGAATGCCCTGTCTTGGCCTAGCAATGTAAAGGGGGTTTTGCTGCGAAACATATATGGGAGGTTTCATTTCAACAGGCTTGCTGCTGATTCAAAATAAAATAAAGAGATAAATGTTTTTGGCTGTACTGGGAAATCAGCCCAGACAGGTTTCTGCCATGGCCCAAGGGACATTTGGTGCTGATAACAGCAGTGTCCTACCCCCAAGAGATGCTACAAAGGAGATCTGGGACGGATACGTGTTAATTGCTGTCCTTGAAAACTTTGAATGGACCAAGAGAAAGAAATATCACACGCTCGTCAGACTTCTGTCTGGGCTTCAGCTTGAGACAATAGATCTGGGACACCTACGAGTGGCTTTTAGAAGAGACAACCACCAGTCACTCAAACTGGGGAAACTCCAGGGCAGCCCTGGGCTGGACTGACATTTGGTGGTAGCCTGAAGAAAAAAATGTTCCAAGTGGCGGACAAAGGCCGCCCATTTTGGCTCTAAAGACTAGTTTATTAATAAAACTTTGAAACTTTTATTTCCGCAATTGGACAACGCAGAAATGCGAAAGTTTCACAATCTAGATGCAATTTTGATGGCTGTAATTCAAGACGTGGTAGCTTTCAATGGCATATAAGGGACAGAAATGGCTGTGAATTGGATCACTACCTGTATGGCCGCTGTACCCTTGCCATCCAGTGACTAGACTTGCCCAGCTGCTTGCTTTTAGGAGTGTCCGCCGCTATCCTGTGACCAGAGCTTTTGAGTCCAGAACCGGTTGACTGTCCAAATCCCCAAACTCAAGTGCAGATTGTGAGTATTTCCCCATCCCATAGCCACACATAGCCTACCCCATCTTGATACTTTGTCTTTGTTCCACTTTTCAAGTAATCCTATCCATACCCTGATTCCTTATTAAAACTGTTAGAATTCTCTGTGCATCTTGTCATTGATCTCCCAGTGTTAGCGCCACTTTTCTATTCATTTCTGTCTTGCATAGATCATAAGTACTTAATCATATTTGGAATAATCAAATTAATTCCCACATAAAGTTGAACGTGGGGTGAAAAGGTTGACGTCGCAAATCAATCTTGGAACGTACCGTGTCTTTCTTTAACCATATAGTCTAGATAATTTAGTTTAAGTCAAACTTGCCTTTTCTTTTTAAAACCGATTTTCTTTTCTTAACTGATTTATTTTACCTACACCGAACCTCATTCCACCTTAAAAATCTCATCCACTTCTTCAGCTACAGCCACTCTTTCACTTCTATATCATCTCTATGATGTGCATCTATCGCCCAGCCTAAAAACCGCATTCCGATTCTGTGTATTTCACCCGTTTTTAAAAAAAAACTTTTTGACATTTAAAACTGCAAATGTGTAAATTGCAACTTTTCAACTTGTGAATTGGGCTGCACTGTTTTCATTTCAAGATGCTTTTTGAACTGTATGCCTTTTGTGATAATCTACCTTATAGTTGCTAGTGATATTACATCCCCGATACTGTGATAAAATATATGTGTATCATTATTTAACCACACATATAATTATTTGTCAAATTCCGAGTGTAAATTTATGCCATTGCAAAGGGTTTTTGCCTCTTTGTGAGGGAAGGTCGGAGTTTGATTCTGTTTGCTGCCTCATATTCCTGATTCCCTGCTGCTTCCTTCTATCCACTTATAATTTGATTTATTAGGATTTGAGGGAACATTGCAGGGGGAACCTTAACTCGGGTGCTATCTATCCGAATTAAAAAAAGTGCTCCTATTCATTTGTGCTTTGGATATGTTATTGTAGAGGTTTACCCAAGTGTATTTCGGTGGTTTTCACTGTAATTATCACCCCATTGGTGATTGCTGCCAAATATAAAAATGGTGTGATTTTCTTTGAAATTAAAATAAATAAATATCATGTTACCACCCACCGGCCTGGTTCATGGTCCATTGTGACCCAGGGTATTTGTACTAGGGGGTGTGAGACAGGTTGGTATCAGCTCAATTCGAATTCGTAGAAAATCAAGAAAAAGCATTCTCATTGCGCGCTACATCTAGGGCTAAGGGCGAAGTTCCTGGTCCGGTGTGTAACGCCCGGTTGGAATCATTTACATCCTCCCTCACTGGTCCACCCCCGGGAACTGGGTCCAATAACGAAGACCGTGTCCTGGCCACCTGGATGACAGATCCCGGGGACTGGCTAGAGAGACCTCTTCAGGCTTCTCACACCATGCTGTGACAAATCAACCCTGTCAAGGTGGGTCATTCTCTGGATCTCAGAATACTATGTTCTTGCTGGGAAAGGTGTGCCTGAGGGCCTCGGGTCTCATTCTACCAGAGGTCTTACTTCCACTTCTGCTCTAAGGGGGGGCGTCCTTGTCTAGGACATTTGAAAAGCCGCTACAGGGGCTTCTCTGCACACTTTTGCCAAACATTACTGCTTGGGTTCCCTTTCGACACAGGACGCCCACTTCAGCAGGGCCGTCCTCCAGAGTTTTCTGGTTTAAGTAGTGTGCTGTTCTCTCCTACCTCCTCCAGATCAGAAAAATGCAATGGGAGTGTATCGTAAATGAGGAAGCCATAAATGGAATAAATCCATTAGAAGAATAAATTACTTTCTTCTTGGTAATGTTCTTTCTGATGAATGTAACTCCCACAGATTCCTCATCGCCTTACCAACCTGCCCGACTTGGCGGATATCCAGAACACCTTTGTTTCCATGGCCTCTCAGCATCTGAGTAGTAGGAAAGAAACAGTGAAACTAAGGTCACAGGGCGTGATGCCTCAATATATACAGGAGCCGGCGTCATGTCTGACGCAGAGGGGTGTCGGGCAGAGCCTACGCAGAGCTATGCTGCGCCTCCTGGTGGCGGAAAAATTTCCGAACAACAGCTGTCCTAGGATATGACTATCATAGATCAGGAATCCTTGGGAAGAACATCCATCACAAAGAACATTACCTAGAGGGTAGTAATGTGTACTCTGCAAAGTTAAATCTGGCGGATACTGCGCATAAAGCAATCTAGCTGTTGAAGGGAAGAATGCAGTTCACCCATTATAAGTAGCTCCTATTTTTTGTCTTACTTTTTTTAGTTGTCTTTTTTGTTGAACATGTCAAATCTAATTTACACGTCTTGGCATTAGCATGTCTAGTTTACATCTTTGAGTAAAATGAACTGCTTGTTTGTTATTTACAAAAATGGATTGACGAACCAAGAGGTAATCAACTGTCAACTATTGAGGATTGTAAATAATGTCAATGTTGACGCTCACAGTTGATTGATTATGCAATCTTCAAAGAATCATTGCCCATGAGTTTTATTTATGTAGTTTGTAAAACCTATCCAAAGTTAATTGGATTTCAGACTTTTTCTTTTAACTTTTAAGGAAACATAACTGTATGTTTTCAAAGATATGAATACTTTATTGAAGCAATCATTCAATAGAATTCATTGTACACATTGCAGTGATTAACCTTACCTGTCATTGACATGTTTTTAAATATTGCATTTATCAATGATTAATAGTAGATGTGTTATTAAATATTATCGGATTTTCATGCATCAAACGGCACATTTTAGATTTCGTGTTACCTACTCACAGCAGTCACTTTTGAGTCTTAGTCTCGGAGCTCACTTAAGTGGAAGTTTAATTTTCCTTCATATATTCCTACTAACTGTTTTGTTTTCACACCAGTTAGCAGCAAAACTTTGTAATACCATTAAGAATATGTAGCCTAATTCTCTTGTATTTAATACTGTTACATTCTACAATTTATAAACACTTCCCTTTACTGATTGTTTGTATTTACAGTATATAATTTCTCCAAAAGTTGGGTAATGGAGCAACATATTACAATGCCTCTCATGCATTATCTGATGATTCTTCCTTTGATAACCAACACTGACAGGACTGACGATAGTTGAAAACAAAATGTCATTCTGTTGTCCTGTGGCTTTGTTAACATTTTCTGCAACCAGGGGGCACACTGCAGCTCCATGTTGGATCCTCTCTGTGTTTATAGGTGCAATGACACTGCATTTGAAGTCATGGGTAGTATATGGGTAGCTGTCTGTGCCCCATGACAACAGTTCCTCTTTTCCACATGTTCAGTTTGCTGCCAGTGCTTCTAGCAATGTAACTTACTCTTATCATGTCTCCAGCAAAGGCACTAGGCACTCAGTGTCTGACCCACAAAAGCACTATCAGGACTTCTTTACAGACGATGACCCAGAGAAGTGTGGATCGGCCCAATCCATGCATCTGATGGCTTTGAGAGCTCTTCACTGCTCTCAACAAGAGCAGGAAGACCACCCTATACATTTTAGCCGCCCTTGGAGCCTTCTGCTTAAAAAACCCCAGCCTTTCTCACTTAACAAGTTTAGTTTAGTTTATTTATTTGTATTGGGCGCCTGGCCCGGAGGCATCTGGGCACATTTCTTGCAGGGTAAAAGTTACATATACAACATATTTCTTACATAGTACAAAATGTTACAGATATTAGCTGGTACAATTGTTACAGCAAAGTGCAGGTTCCCAAAATACAGTGGGAAACAATACAGATCATAGACAAACGAACATTATGAACGGGATGCTACTATATCCTGCTCAGAGAGCCATTTTTTTGTTTTACGTTTGAAGGCAGGGAAGGTAGGCTGGGGAGGGTGTTCCAGAGTTTGGCCGCGAGGACAGGGAAGCTGGCTCCTCCTGCTGTTTGTAGCTTAAATCTAGGAATGGACTGCGAGTGAGTAAGAGTAGATCTCAGTGGACGTAGGGCAGTGTGTATAGTAAATTGGTTGGCCAGGTATTCAGCGGCGAGGTTAGCTTGACAATTGTGGGTGATCATTAGTGTTTTCAGTGAAATTCTGTGGGAAACCGGTAGCCAGTGAATGCTCTGTCTAGTCTCTGAGATATGTAGTTTCCTGGGGAAGTTAAGAGCAGCCCTGATGGCATTGTTCTGGCTAACCTGAAGTTTGTTAATGTTTCTTTGGCTAGTCCCAAGGTAGAGAGCATTACAAAAGTCAATCTTTGACAATATGAGTGTTCTAGCCAGGATGATACAGTTTTTGGTTGTAAGAAAGGGTCTGCATGCTGTTATCAGCTTGCATGTGTAAACTGCTGCAGAAACCACTGCATTAGTTTGTCGATGAAGTGATAATGTAGAATCTAGATAGATACCGAGGGTTTTAGTGTCATTGGACACCTTGATGGTATTCACATCTATGTTGAACGATTGGAATACTACGTCAAGTTTATTTAGTTTAGTCTGAGAACCTAGGATAATAACTCAGTCTTATCATTGTTCAAGCAAAGCCCATGATGCGCCATCCAGGCTTGAATTACTGTATAGACATCATTAAGTGCTTTTGAGTCGGTTGCATAGTCACCAGTGATAGGGATCAGTATCTGGGTGTCATCTGCGTAGTTCGTGTAGGTGACACACAGAGAGTCCAGAATATCAAAGAGTGGCTTTGTAAATACATTGTATAATGTGGGGGAAACACAGGACCCTTGTGGGACCCCACATGTGACTGGAGAGGGCTCAGCAGTAGAGGATGGGGCGAAGAACCTCATCATTCTGTTCGCCAGGAAAGATTTAATCCATGAGGTAGGTGGCATCTTCTGAGAAGTGGGCTGCAATTTTAAGGTGATGGCAAAGAATTTGGTGAATCAAAAGCTGCTGACAGGTTAAGCAGAAGACAGAGTGCAAGTTTCCCTTATCTTTTAGGTCCTCAATTTGCGTTTTTAGGTCGATCAACACAGTTTCCATCCTGTGTCTTGGTCGGAAGCCTGATTGTCGAAGACCCAGGAGGTGGTTATGTTCAAGATACCCTGAATTTTTAGATAGGCAGCACGGCCGAGAATTTTCAAGAGAAATGGCATAGTGGTGATGGGTCTGTAGTTAGAGGGGTTACTCGGGTTGAGGTTAGGTTTTTTAATTAATGGGAGGACCCACGCTTCTTTCAGATTGTCATGGACAATATCGGATTTGAATGAGGCATTAATGAATGTAGTGATGAAAGGGGCAAGGTAATGTGCTGCCTCCTTGGTAATGGGGGCGGGGCAAGAGTCACCTTGACAGTTGGAGGGTTTAATCTTGCTAATGATTTTTTCAACTTCTTGGATAGATAAAGGAGAGAAGCAAAAAGGTTTGAAGGGAGGATTGGGTGCTGGTAGTTTATTGGTGTAGGAGTTAGCTGGTAGGTCTGGTGGCGACTGCTTTTTTTGTTATTAATTTTAGGTTGTAAGGTAGAGATTTTATCAAGTAGCACTTTTTGAATATTGTTACACCATGTGATGTCAGTGTTGACTCAATCAGTAGGGGCAATGGGCGATTCAAGCTCTTTTAGAATTTTGAAGAGCTCTTTAGTATTGGATTGAGCTTGCAAGATGTGTTTGTTATAGACCTCTCTTTTTGCTAAGAGAATTGCTTCTTTGTAATTGGATGAAGCAATGATCAAGGTGTTTTAGTTGGCTTCAGTTGGAAGCCCTTTCCAATGTGCCTCAGCAATGTTTTAGCTTTATGTAGATTACGTAAATGAGGTGTAAACCATGAATTGAGGTTAAGATTCAGAAACCTAAAGATTAACACACGTAAGACAAGACAAGACAAAGAAGTCTTTTAGTTACTCCTTGAAGTGCCACTTGTTCACATTCTCTTGAAAGGTCCATTGCCACTTCCGCTTCTTAGAGTCGACTTCAGATTCTGAGGACTCCCAACTGAAACTTGGGCAGTTACCATTCCCCACCAGCTCTTGTAGCCCACGTAGTAGTGGGAGGAATTACAGTAGAAAATGTTGGATGTGTTTGACACGGTTTTAGTACCAGCTGCTTCGGTGCCGGTGGTAGAGGAAGAGCACACCTAGCCTTGTTAGGCTGGCAGACATACATCTTCAGCCTGTCAACGGATGCACATTCGCTTGTCCGAAGCCCCTTTTTAGCACACTGCTCCACTACCTCACCAAATGACTCCACCTTGAGGCACAGTAGCCCCAATGTCGGGAACACTGGTGTCTTCAGCATTGCTCAGCACCAACCTCTGCAAAGAGATGCACGAGAGCCAGGCATTTAACCCAGCCTCCATGTTGGAGATCTTGTCCAATGTTGTGCAGATCTTTGATGATTATGGTGACCCCAGGCCATACAAGCCAGAATCCTTTGGGGAAGGCGAAGTGGAGTACTTCCCTGAGGAACTTTACCGTCCGCAGGAAGGTTTGGCTAGCCTGACATCTTCCCTTTGGGAAGTAAGTGCCCTTTATAACTCCCCTGAACTTGATTTCATGAAGGCTTGACCAACGAGAAACAAATGTGTTCATCCTAAGGACCATCCCCAAGGCAGTTGATTTTTTTGGGCATCACTGCTCACTTGGTTGTGAATACCAGATATCTTGGGGCAAAGTCCTTCTAGAGAAAGGCTCCTACCTTTCAATGTTGCAATTGTGGCTCAAACCTGACTTGTGCCATGGCTGCAGACAAGGATTTGGCCAAGAAACAGCATCTGACCCCTTCAGCTCTGGTTTCTCTTTACCCATCTATGCTATAAAGTGTGGTCATTCATGCCCCGTGTCTGGGCAGAGGCTGCCACATTTCCCTCCTGCTTTCTGAGAGGGAGAGCAAAAAATTGACACTGTACATAAGGTTTTGCCACTGGGGCAGGGGCGTGGCTAGAGGCCAATGGAGTAACACGGCTCCCTGTGCGGCTCCTGCCTGATCTGACGAGATCCTGAGTAAAAACAAGCAGACTGAAGCATATTGGCTCCATAAATAACAGAGGAGGTATGGGAACCTTCAGAGAATGCCCAGCAAGAAGGACATATGGTGCGAATGAGCAGAGCAAGAGAAACACAGAGTAAAGCAGGCAATCACCTGACGCTCCGATTCAAGATGGCGGCGTAACAAAGAAGAAAGTTGTGGAGAGGAGCCGAGCAGGATGTTGGGTGCCCAGCTGACTCTGAAAGTGGCCAGTGCGTATGGAGGAGAGACAAGCCCATCAGTAGCTGTGCTTGGAGAGGAGAAGCGAAGCAACATTGTGAGGAGCGAGTGGAGCACGACAGAGAACGCAACCTTGTGAGGGACAAAGGAGGAGGGACAGGTTGCACAAACGAGCAGCCGTGAAAGGGAAGAAGAGGTGGACCTCCTGAAGAGTGGGAACCATGGCGAGATAATGGATCCGTGGCCATAGGTGCGCCCGCCCACCCGGACATTAGGGTGAGAGCGCACAAAGGCAGCTGGCCACACTGCTGGTGCGCGAGAGTGTGGATGTTGCACCAGCGAATGTTGCCACTGTCTACAGAGGGTGGAGGATGTTCTTTGAATAACAAAAAGGTTGGGTTGGATAAAAACTAACCCGGGTCGGAGCGGTGAAGCACAGTGAGAGGCCTCAGAACGAAGGGAACAACAACATGGAGTAAGGTACTGTTAAGTACCTACACACGCACTGCTGGGGGAGTCCATAAATAATATCCCGGGCCGAGGGGTGAAACAGCACGCTTGACTTGTGATACACATTGCTGCCAGTGGTCCCGTGGACAAGTGACTGAAGCAGGCAATGTATGCGTAGAAGAGGAGCTTTTTTGAAGCCTACCGGTGCAGATGGTAAAAAGCCCCAATTGGACCGGGCATTAGCAGACGGTGCAGTGAATGGCAGGCTGCCCAGTGGAGAGTGGCTGAGGAGGACCACATTGGTGGTGTGGGACAGGAGGCACCACCAGGGTGGAAACATAGCACTCCTGACAGCAGGGAAGCAGAGAGAGGAGATACGGTACCGGAGGGCTAGAGGGATCAACCTTTCTGGCTAGAGGATATTGCAGGAGAGCCCCCACCGAGAGGATCGGGCTGCATAGACCCTGAGGATATGAGTGGAATTGGACAGTTGTGCCCCACGAGGAATCCGTTTAAAGCCCCGGAGGAGTAGTCTCCTAAGTGAAAAGCAACTGTGGTCGGTGGAGAAAAGGGAATCGAGCTTAATGCCTCCCAAAGCAACTAAACCCAAGAGGAACCTGCCAACACTGGACAGTTTCACTAAGCCCAAGCAGCAGGACTTGGGAGATAATATGGACTCTGCACAGGAGAAAGAAGGGGGCCCGAAGGAGTTGCATAACCAAGTGATGTTGGCGATCGCAGACTTGAAAGCTACGTTAGGAAAACAGATTGCGGCAGTGCAAGTGGATGTTGGTCTCTTGCATCAAGATGTGCGGAACCTGGCGGAGCGCACTACCAGGCTGGAGACACTGGTGACAGAATATAAGAGGGCTCTGAGACACGCAAACAGACATCCACATACTGGAGCAAAAGGTTATTCTGCTGGAGAACATAGTGGAGGAGGCGGAAGGATGGGCTCGAAGGAATAAAATCCTAATAGTGAGCCTGCCTGAAGGAGAAGGTGGGTCAGATCCAACAACATATGTGGAAAATATGTTGCTTCAAGACATTGGGCCTGGGAAACTCACACAGGGCTTCACCATCAAGAGAGTGCATAGAGCATTGACTAGGCTGCGCCCCCCCCCCCCCGCAGGAGCGCCCCCGAGGCAGATTATTGCCAAGGTCCTGAATTCTAAGGACAGGTAAAAAATATGATCTTTTTCCAGGCAAGTTTTGTGAACTGAAAAGAGCTTCTGCGAACCTGGCGGTCTACCCTGACTGCACGTTTGAAGTGCAGGGCACCATTTGCATCAGTCAAGGCAAGACTCCGGACAGCAGGGATGATATACATGTTGATGTACCCCGCGTGCCTCAAGATTATACATGAATGCATGTTGTGTTTTTTTAATCTCCCTGAGGATGCACAAATATGTATGGACAGAGAGAGGATAAGGCCAGGTGAAGAGGATGGAGATAGCGACAGAGGGAGACGCAAAGAGAGCGCCACTCACCCTGCGGCGAGCGGAGACTAAGGTACTTTGGTGTGTATACGGTGGAACCGTATAAGACTGCTATGCAGCCCCGGTGGGCTTTTCTCAAGGCCGGGCATCCGTAGAAGGAGTTATACACACTTGAGCATGGTTTTAGTATAGGGCGAGATCGATTGGCAGATAATGTTAAACAGCATCAAGGAGGCGGCACCCATGGATGTGCTCGCCGCACCCTTCAAGTTATTTATTGTTATTTTGAGGGCACTTGTTTTTGTGCCCAATCGTTGTGCACCAGCCCTGGGCCGGACAGCTGGGGGAGGATGCGAGAAGCGGACAATCCTGAGCAAGGGCAACAAAGCTGGGCAGTTGTTTCTAGTTGGGTATGTTGGGGAAATTAAGGGGAGGAATGGGTGGTCTGCAAGTAGAGAGAGAGGGAAGAGCAACATAGTATGTGGTGGGACATTGCTGAGAAAGTGGAGGTGGAGGTGGAAGTCGGGTCTGTTTACGAAAAGGGGTCGATTAGACAGGACTAGAAGCAGATGGCAGGAACATTGAATGTACTTAAGTAGAATGTAAGAGGTCTGAATGCTTCGTGAAAAGGAATAGAGTATTTACATATCTCACGAGAAGGAAGGTGGATGGAGCCTTCCTCCAAGAAGCACATCTCACCACTGCTAAACAGTCATTGTTAACAAGGAAATGGAAAGGGAAAACATTTGGTTCCACGTACTCCGCCTATGATCGCGGAGTACTAATATGGATAGCGCAAACTAACATATGTTCCAGCCTCACTGTGCCACTAAGAAAAAAGTTTTGGAGACTGCTTTAGTTGCAGAGTATATTTAATGAAAACAGGAAACAGCCTGACACGTGTTTCGAGCAGTGCTTGCTCTTCGTCAACAAATGTTTGTGGTTCTCCATCCCCTCTGTTTTGTTGTGCATTATTTTCTCTCTTTCTTCATGTGCATGACATATTTGAAACTCACACATTTATTTGGATTACTGGCAAACCAATCAATGTTTACCTGTGTTAACACAACGGTGAAAAATTCGTTATGGTGTTTGGTTTCCACCCCCATGATACCCCCTTGTTTTGTTTCCCCGTTATCTTGTTACTTGTTTTAATTATATCCAACTAATTTCTACACGGTGCAATTGATTTTGATCTATGATGAATGACATGTCCTACTTAATCCACATCAGCCTCAGATGAAGAGCAAGCACTGCTCGAAACACGTGTCAGGTGGTTTCCTGTTTTCATTAAATATACTCTGCAACTAAAGCAGTCTCCACAACTTTTTTCTTGGTGGCGCAGTGAGGCTGGAACATATGTTCATTTGTGTTATGCCTGTGGCGTACTAGGGCAAGGTACCCACAACCTCCAGCCATCTGCTGCCTCTTCTGCCCTAAAAGTCATTTTGCAAGCACAGTGTCCTCTCTGGCTTCTTTTGCCCTGCCCATTTGCCTAATATGGATAGCGCCCTCAGTACCCTTTAAAGCTGCGCATATTAAAACAGCTGATGAGGGGGAGAATGGTGCTTGTGCAAGGCCTCCTGGAACAAGTTGATACATGTTTAGTAAATACATATGCCCCTAACCAGAGCGCTGCCAAGTTTTTCCAGACCGTGTACCCACGTTTAGGCCCCTATCGAGATAGCAATGTGATATGGGGGGAGAGACTTCAACTGTATGCTGAACCCAACCCTAGATAGGTCAGATGCTAAAAATGCTAAACCCGCTCAACTTGCCAAGACTCTACAAGCACTCCTGGATTCTTATGCCTTGGAAGACGCCTGGAGAGTCCTCCACCCAGAAGATAGACATTATTCACATGTTTCTGTGCCGCATGCGGTGCAAGCTGGAATAGATTATTTATTTGTAGGGAGGGAATTGGTACACCAAATCACGCAACCCCAAAATGAAGGTAGAGTATTGTCAGGCCATGCTCCCCTTACACTGCAATGGTAACATGCGGCACCCAGAGCCCCTATAACCACTTGGAGGCTTAGGAGCGAATCACTAGGCGATTCCCCCCCCCATTTCGGGAACCTTAGAGATAACATCACAGACTACATAGCGTATAACCTGGGCAGTGTACAGGTGCTGTGACCTTAAGGGAGGCATTGAAGGTGGTGGTTAGAGGGGCCGCTACAGCGGGGTCTAGAGGGGTCCAGGCAACCATAAATAAGGAACTAGCCTCGGCAGAGGAATGACTGAAGGTGGCTGAGCAGTCTCCAGAGCATTATCCGGACTATAATGCAAAGACTATGGAACTGCGGTCGAAATGCATGGAATGCTGGGAGAGTTTGGGCAAGAACAGTTTCTCCAAATATACAGAGACAGCATAGAGAGGGGGACAAGCCAGGCCGGCTATTAGCATGGTTGTATAAGAATGAAGAATGTAGGGCCCCTATATACTCAATAAACTCAGGTCAAGGGATCCTATGTTATACCCAGAACGGGATTAATGATGCGTTTCGGGAATTTTATCAGCAATTCTATCCTCTGGTCACAGACACACATCTGAAGAATGTGTTGGATGAGATCGGGCTTCCAGTATTTACCCAAGAAGAAAGAGATAACTTAGAGGAGCCTATTACTCTGGACGATATTGAAATTATAATTAGGGGCTTGCCGACAGGGAAAACGCCAGGGTCAGATGGACTGCCCAGGGAATTCTATAAAGAATTTGTACAAGAATTGGCCCCTCATTTGCTTAACACCTTTACCGATTCTTATGAGGCAGGAGTACTCCAGCTTAGCTTGAGGGAATCTATTATACTCTTACGTCCCATCACCCCTTTCGTCCATACTGTATGGGCGTCCCTTCCTAGGGACTTTAGACAGAACTTTTTTCACCTGCAAAACCTTCATCCCCTTTAGATTTAGAGGCGCGTGGGGCTACAGCCCTGAGAGCATGCGCTACCCTGACACCGCCCACCGGCACCATTCCTCAGTCCCCTTTTCCGCATCGACGGGAACGGTCCGATTTCACCAGCACTCCTTGGTTTGGCTTTGCCATGTAATTCCACACGCTCTTTCCCGGATTCTTCTCTTATCTTTTTGTCTTTATTTGTCATCTAGGTACTTGGTCCGCCCGTGTCACGCTTCTCCTTGGTGCATGTCGACTTCAGAGGCTTTCAGCAGGTATCCAGCCTGCGAGGGACTCTTTCCCACGCCTGACCCCCACGCTCTTTGCCTCTGCTGCCTTGGCCCTGACCACGGCAGGGAAGGGTGCACCGCGTGCGACCCACTGACTCTGCATGCACTGAAGAACAGGCTAGCTAGGTGGAGAGAACTCTTCGAAGCATCGCCTCCAGAGGATTTGAAGAAGTTTGTCCAGCAGAGCTCGAGGCCCAAAGGAGGGCCATTATTTTCCATCGCACCCCGTAAGGTCTCCTTCCCGTGGAAACGCCCAAGCAGGAGGAACCTCTCGGGTTCTGTTACCAGCACACGCACCAAGGCTAATCCAGCTACCAGCCTTAGGACTGAGGGGTCTTCGAACCTTACCGGTTTTAGTGTTGAGGGACCACAAGGTTCTTCTACCAGCTCTACACCCGAGGGGCTACGCACGAGTACCATCTCCATGCCCGAGGGGGCGCCTGCACGCAGCAGTACTGGCAACAATGCCAAGGGCAATACGCCTTCCAGGCCTAGACCTGAGGTGCAGGATAGGACTCATGGTCCAACACCAAGAGTCTTGGGCGAGGCCTTGCCCGGGGGGCCATCCACCACGACTATGGCACGTGGCACGCAACCCGACAAAATGGCCGCCGCAGTAGACAACATGGCTTCTCGTCCAATGCCACTCCTAGGATCAGAGCAGGCGAGTGAACGAGTTTGAAGGTGCGACTGGTGTCAACCAGGTATGTGGCCTACAGTGTATCCATCAGTAGCGCAGGGCAGGTTCCCCCTGCAACCCAGACTGAGGGGACACCCACTCTGTCAGTGTCCCCTGCCCCCTCTTCCGCCTCCGAAGACAGGTTCTTTGAAAGGTTTTTGGGGCTGATGCAAACCCCCCAGATGGGGGCCATCCTAAGGGATGCAGTCAGGGACTGGCTCCCTCTGGTCATTCCACTGGTGGCTATAGTCATTCCTCCCATGGCTCTGGCACCACAGGCCTCAGCGCAGCCCCGGCTGCTGGGTCCTTCGAATCTGCAACCGGTTCTGAGCTAACCTCCGCAACAGCCTCCGGCTCCGGTCTCCACACCGCAGCCAATGGCGCCCAACACCCCTCCTCCTGCGGTGGACCAGCCGGACATCCAGGCAGATACAGATGAGGAGGAGGACCCTGACACGCCGTCTTCAGCGAAGGTCTTTCACGACAGGCTGGCAGGTTTGACAGAATATCTGGGCCTTCCTCATCCCGAGGTAGAGCAGTCCGAGGAGGGGGTCTTGGCAGAGTTCTTCTCCCTAAGACCCCCTACCAAGACGGGTGTCCCGTTGCAGAAGGATGTCGTTGCTCTGGCCAAGAAAGGTTGGCTCAAGCCACACTCGGCCCTGCTTGTCAATCGGCGCCTCGATGCCAAGTATAGACACTCTTGCTTTCAACGCACCCCCAGCCGCACTCGTCTGTGATCGCTGCAGCGTCACTGTACTCTAAGCCTAAGTCATCCTCGACCACTTCGTCCTCTGCGCTGCTAGGCAAGGAGGAGAAGAACTTGGAGGCGTACGGGAAAACGCTGTACTCCCAATGCCTCCCTGCACCTGCATCAAGCCAACACGGATGCCATACTTGCAGAGGCTAACCAACATATGTGGTGGGAAATATCAGACTTCCTTCCGAACTCACGGCACAGAGCCAGGCATGCTTTAAGGCAGGTCTAGGAGAAGCCAAGCAGGTAGCACAGGACATCATGGAGTCCACAGTGGCCCACATAGACACCTCTTGCCGGGCCATCTGCATTGCCACGGACATGAAGGACAGCCTGGCTTCGGGCTACAAAGTTCAACCTCGACGTCCAGGGTCACATATTGGAGCTTTGTTTCGAGGGTAGTGACCTCTTCCACTCTACCACCGACGAGGAATTAGATTAGAAAAACAGCTCGCAAACAGCGAAGTCTTTATTCTTACGATAAGGGGCAGGGGTTTGGCAAGTTCTGGGGATTCCAGGAACGGAGGTTGAGACAACCTGACCGCTCGCCGAATCAGCAGCGGTGCAAGCAAAAAAAGGGGGGGGCAAGTGCTTCTTCCAGTCCCGCTCCTCGGCAGCAGCCTCACAAAGCAAAAAGGCATGACATGTCCCTCCATGTCCACGTGTCTCCAGTCGGGGGGCAGGCTAGCCTCTCGCGTGCATTTTTGGTGCCAGAAATTGCGGACCCGTGGATCCTCTCAGTAGTATCCACGGGTTACCGCCTACCTATACCTCCCTCTCCTCCTTCCTCCCCCCCACCCAGAGATTGGGACAGCAACTCTGTTGGCAGAGATCCTGTTGCTTGTCAAGAGCCAAGCAGTGGAAGAAGTACCAGCCTCCCAGAGCGGATTAGGCTTCGCTTCCAGGATTTTCGCCATACAAAAAAAGAACCAGGCTGGCCTGAGAGTTGTGTTGGACCTCTCCACCCTCAACCTCTCCCTCCCTCTTCAAAAATTCAAGATGGTTACGCCAGCACTCATTGCAGAGACACTAGACAAGGGAGATTGGATGTGCTCCCTGGATCTGAAGGACGCTTATCTACATGTCCCGATTTGGCAGCCCCATCACTCCTTCCTACGCTTCAGGATCATGGGTTGTCATTTCCTGTACAAGGTGCTACCCTTTGACCTCAACTCAGCCGACCAGGGTATTTACCAGACTCTTGAATTTAGGGGCAGCCCTCCTCGGGGCCCAGGGCCACCATGACATCCCCCGAGGGGGTTGTCCACACCGCCTCCGCGCTTATGTGTACACTCCACGACCTGGGGTTTACCATCAACCTCAAAATGTCTCAGCTCCAGCCTATGTAGAGGCTCACCTTCCTGGGCCTCATCTGGGATACGATCTCCGAGAAGGTGTTTCCCTCGGAGGACAAGATTACGGCCATCAGGAGGGCCACCACGCACTTCCTTACCAGGCCAGTTACCTCGGCTTAGTGGTACCAGCACCTTCTGGGTATCATGGCAGCGGTCCTCTTGCCGTGCCACAAACAAGGCTCCGGATGAGGAGACTGCAGCTGCACTTTGTGGCCTCATGGAATCTGGAGAGGGGCTCCCAAGCGGAGCTGTTCAGTATAAAGCCTTCTCTCCACTCTGGCCTCATGTGGTGGTCCAAGGACTGCAATCTGCGGACTGGCAGGCCATTACGGAATCCGACTCTGCAGCTCACCATTACCACATACTCATCCCTAGAGGGCTGGGGAGCCACTCTGGGCAGCCACAGCATCCATGGAGTCTTGACCCGGCAGGAGCAGGAGTTGCATATCAACTGGCTGGTGCTGAAAGCCATTTGGCTAGCCCTCAGGGCCTTCCTCCCACTCATCAAGAACAGGACCGTCCTGATCCAGACTGACAACTCCACCAGCATGTACTATGTTAAGCAGGGGGGGTACCAGGTCCCCTCAGCTGTGCATCCTAGCGGTCAGCATGTGGGAATGGGCCCTGGAAAATAACATCTACTTCAGGCCCGTCCATCTCCAGGGTGAGGCCAACTTGGAGGCGGACAGACTCAGCATGCTGGGAGCGGACAATTACGAGTGGCAATTGAACGACCAGGTGCTGCAGGAGGTCTTTAACAATGGGGCCATCCCCTCAGGTGGATCTATTTGCCTCCTGGAGTAACAGGAAGTGCCATCAGTTCGCGTCTTGGCAGGGACTATGTCCCGGCTCCTTGGGCGACGCCATGCAGATTCAATGGGAGGGCATGACATCAAATGCTTTTCCGACCACACCCCTGATGCCCAGGGTACTCTGCAAGATAAAGGAAGCTTGTCATCTCAGCATCATAGTGATAGCGCCTTGGTGTCCGGCGAGACCGTGGTTCTCTGAATTGCTCAGCCTCTCGGACCGACCACCCATTCTCCTTCTGCTGGGCCCAGTACCTCTCCTGTCCCAGGGGGGTATCCCTACAAAATATCCCCACCAAAAATATCGCGTACATATGGCCGTTTGTCTCCCCATATTTTTGGGGGGATATTGTGTAGGGAGCAGGGGTTACGGGGGTGTCCGCCGCACATTTTAAAATTATGTGGGGGTTGAAGGGGTGTTCCCCGCAGGGTCCATGGGTCAATATTGACGCAAAAATATGGCGTTAGCGAGATCCAGGCTCTGGTGGTTTCAGAACCCTATACCACTTTCCACAGGGATAAGGTGGTCCTGCAAACTCACCCAGCATTCCTACCTAAGGTACCCTCTGCGTTCCATCTAAATGAGGAAATATCCCTACCTACATTCTTTGCTGACCTCAAGGACGAGGCATAGAGAGTCTTGCACTGTCTGGATGTCAGATGCGCTCTAAAATTCTATCTTGATAGGACCCAGGGCTTCCGCAAGTCGGACACACTCTTTGTCACTTTTGGGGGCTCCGGACCCGGGTTATCAGGCTTTCAAAGCCACCATTGCGAGGTGGATGGTTGCGGCCATCAAAGAGGCCTATGAGGGGCAGCGCAAGCTGGTGCCAGCCAACATGCATGCCCATGCTGTCACGGCCAAGCGAGCGGCCATCGCATTCCAGCGGCAGGTTCCGTGGCATGTCATAAGCAAGGTTGGTACCTGGGCCACCCCTTCAGCTTTCTGTAAGCATTACTCTTTGGACGCCGGCTCTAAGTCATACGCGGCCTTTGGACAGGCAGTTCTAAGGAACTTGTTTTCTTAAGAAGGGTCTCCTCTCCACCCTGGGGCTAAATTCAGTTTTAATCGCCCATACAGTAAGGAAGAAAGGGGACGGGATGTAAGAGTAATTACAAGTTACTCACTGTAGTGACATGTACTCTTAGTCCTTAGTCCCCTTTCTTCCATACGTCCCACCATCCTCCCACCTAATAATGCTGGTGTCATTAGGCAATAATAAATATTATCGACGTGTCAATGGGGACTGAGGAGTGGCACCAGTGGGTGGAGTCAGGATAGCGCATGCTCCCAGGGCCGCACCCCCACGCGCCTCTAAATTTAAAGGGGAAGAAGGTTTTTCTGGTGAAAAAGGTTCTGTCTCCCATCCCTTGGAAGGGATGCCCATACAATATGGAGGAAAGGGGACTAAGGACTTAAGAGTACGTTAGTCACTACGATGAGTAACTTGTCATTTATACCCCTACTAAATCCTCACAAAATACAGTTGGAATGCAGCTCCTTTAGGCCTCTTTCGATGCTTAACCGAGATAATAAGATACCGACGTCCATACTCGCGACCAAAATGAAAAGAGTGTTGCATAAGTTAGTGCAGCCGGATCGGACGGGCTACCTTCCAGGCCGGAGCATGGCTTGGAATTTGCAGAGGGTGCACCATGTGATAGACAGGACGGCAACATGGGATACCGCGTGCGCAATAGCCACATTGGACAGAGTAAAAGCGTTCGATTACGTGAGCTGGGATTGGATTTATGGAGTGTTGCATAGTACGAAGTTTAGTTTATTTGTAAAGCGCAGCCAGGCCCCTGGGCAACCGGGCGCATATTCTTAGATACAGGTTACAATATATACAAAATGCACAAATTACAATTTACAAATTACAATACAGGTACAAAATAACATATATATACACAAGTGAAATATATTACAAGTCGGTAGCCTCATAGGTTCTGCATGAACAGCCAAGATTTGGTATTATTCTTAAAGGTTAGGAACGACGGCTCAGTTCTGATGGAGGTAGGCAGTGTGTTCCAGAGTTTTGAAGCTTGTCAGGGAAACTCGCACCACCCGCTTTTTGGAGTTTAAATCTAGGCAGGATTAGGCTGTGAGTTTGAGCTGATCTGGTGGGTCGTGAGGAGGTGTGGAGTGTAAGGCGAGAGGAGAGGTAAGGTGGGGCATTGTTGTCCAAGCTTTTATGACTCAAGGCTAGTGTTTTCAAGGCAATTCTTTGTTTTACCGGGAGCCAACGTAGATCAGATCTGACATTAGAAATGTGAGACCATCTAGGGATATTGAGAGCTGCCCTTATGGCATTATTTTGGACAGTTTGTAGTTTATTGAGGTTAGACTGGCTAGTCCCCAAGTAGAGGGCACAGTAGTAATCGATTTTGGACATATTGAGTGTTCTTGCGAGGGTAATGCTGTTATGGGAGTTCAGAAAAGGTCTGCAGGCAGTGATAAGTTTGCATGTATATGCCGATGCCGACCTTACTGCATTTATTTGTCTGTTCAGGGAAAGGGTAGAGTCCAGAGGGACGCCTAGAACTTTAGTGTCTTTAGAGACCTTGATGTCATTACTGTCAATGATGAAAGACGTGTAGGCTTGGTCTAATTTATTAAGACGTTGAGATGATCCTAGTAATAGGAGCTCTGTCTTGTCGTCATTAAGGCATAGTTTGTGTTGCGCCATGTAGGCCTGAATGACTAGATAGACATCATTCATGGATTTGGTATCGGCTGCGTAATCACCAGTGATGGGAATGAGTATCTGGGTGTCATCCGCATAGTTGGTGTAGGAGACACCCAGATAATCGAGCACATCAAAAATGGGTTTGGTGAACATGTTGCAAAGCGTGGGCGATACACATGAGCCTTGAGGGACGCCGCAGTGAATAGGAGAGGGGTCTGCCGATGCTGTGGGTGAGAAGACCCGCATGGACCTGTTGCTAAGGAAGGAGTGGATCCAGGCATTGGCGGAGTCTGAGAAGTGGGCCGCAGATTTAAGATGTTGGCAAAGTATTTTAGTAAGTTTATGGCTGAAAGCACTGTCTAGTTATAGGTGTCGGCTAAGATAGTAGGTTCTGAGCAAGAGTCAGTGGCGTTGTTGAGGGTAGGAAGGATAAGGGGGAGTAACTTTTCAGTGGTTATGTTCTTTTTATTTCTGGTAGGGATGGCTGGAGTGACGGGAGGCGTAGGTGGAATGTTGAAGGAGATGATATGGTGATCAGACCAGGCGCAAGGGGAGTTCGAGAGCAGGCTGATGTTGCAGTTAGTGTCGCTTAGCCAATCTAAAGAACGCCCTTTGATGTG
Source organism: Ambystoma mexicanum (assembly GCF_040938575.1). Lineage (NCBI taxonomy): Eukaryota > Metazoa > Chordata > Amphibia > Caudata > Ambystomatidae > Ambystoma > Ambystoma mexicanum. Next base: position 413,875,383 of record NC_090927.1, read on the forward strand.
GGTAGGTTCTTGTATATGATGTGAGAAACCTAGATCCGTTAGGGTGTTGACAAAGGCCAGGGCTGCGAGGTCATTGGGGTCTTGGTAGCCTAGGTTGTGGTCTCCAAGGATGATAGTTTGAGAGTTCGTTTTCGCTTTTTCAAGTACTAAGGAGGTGATGTCATCCACAAACGATGTGGGGGGACCAGGAGGTCTGTATATTAGATGAACGGTGGCCGTTTGGTTGGCCGATAGTGGAAATTGGACAGAGAGTAGCTCAGCAGATTCCAGGTTAGTGCTCGGTAGGGTTCTAAGTCCTAGTGAGTTTTTATGGATGAATGCAATTCCGCTGCCTCTAGAAGTGCGTTCGCACCTGGTAATGGAGTACTCCGGGGGGATGGCCAAGGAGAGTGCTGGGCCCGAGGCAGGGTGCAACCAGGTCTCAGAGATGGCAATGAGGTCAAGCTCCTGGGTCTTGATGAGATCTGCAATGTCCAGTGCATGAGCTGCTAGGGACCTTGCGTTGACCAAAGCTACCTTGATCAGTCCGGCGTTGCTTGGTGAGGCAAGGTTTGTCTGGGGGTACTGAGGAGTGGGTGAGATGGAGTTTGGGGGGGGCGGGCTGGGCGTCAGAGGTTTCAGGTATGCGCTAGGGTGCATGGGGTCTCCTTTCATGCCCATGAATCTAGAACCTAATCTTTTGTTTCTTAGGAAGGTAGTGCAAGGTTGGTTGGGTGTGGGTTTTTTAGTGAAGTGTGGTCAAGCCATAAGGCAGGGTCATTAAGGTAGCTGTTAGGATGTTGAGGCTCAGTGCTCAGGTAGGTGTCCGAAGGTTTGTAGGTAGGGGCCATGGTTCTAGTGCACAAAGTGCTAGGTGTAGCTAAACTGGCTGATAAGTGGAACGCACTGGTAGATGCCCACAATAAGAGGGGTACACTCAGTAAAGAGAGCAAAAGCCTTTGGGAGAAGGGGCATGGTTACATGATACCAGTGTTGAGATAATGGTGGGGCACCAAGCAGGTGTAATGGTCGCGGAGGTGTAATAGATTTGGATTTGGACGGTTGTACATCAGGTGGGTACAGCTGGTGTACACCAGACCGATGTCAAGAGTTAAGATGGGCAGATGCATTGGGAACTTGAGAAGGGAACAAGGCAGGGCTGCCCTTTATCACTATTGCTCTATGTCCTGGCTATGGAGCCAATTGCACATATCTTAGGACAGAATATATAGGTGCTGGTATTGAGATAGATGGGGGCCGGACAATTAATATCCATGTATGCAGATGATAATGTATTATACATAGAGAATCTGGAGGATAGTTTGGAACTATTGCTGGAGGCTATGGCTTTCTTTGGGAAACTATCTTAGATCACCCTAGGTGTGGCTAAATCAGCATTATTTCCGTTAGTGGGACTGAGCAAAATAAAAGCAGATGATCTGCCAGTGCATGCGCTGCAATGGAAAGAGCGCTCGTTCAAGTATTTGAGGGTGAAGGTGTATCATGACCCAGAGGAGGAGCACTTAGATATTACACGGCAGGCGCTGGAGGGTATGAAGAACTCTATGAAGTTTTGGACCAGGTTGCCACTGTCAATGATGGGGAGGCCGGCCATGTTGAAGATGGTTGTGTTGCCGAGACTATTACACTTTTTCGGGAACGTCCCATTTTATATACCTAAGGCCTTTTTTAAAGAATTGGAAAGTTTCATTAGAAGCTTCTTGTGGCAGAATGGACGAAGCAGGATAGCATTGATATCGCTATATAGACCGCACAATGAAGGGTGCATCAGAGTCCTGCATTTTGAATTGTACTATGTAGCAGGGCAAATGCAATTTATGGTGGATTGGCTCGCTGAAGAACCCAGCCCCGAAACACAAATGTTGCAAAGAACTGGGCCGAGTCATTAACTGAAAGAAATATTGTGGATGGGGAAACGCAGGATGACCCGACAGTCATACCTAGTGTCTCTGGGGGTAAGAGTATGGGATAGAGCCTTAGCAGTGATGGCGCTAACAGACCCGATATCAGTGCAGACCCCCTGACTTCAGTGATGTTCTCTTCGCCGCAGAAAAGTTATACGCAATCATCGGGAAACCTGTGCGGTGGCCACCATAGGATATCTGTTGCAGGGCACTGCCTTTATACTAGTCTCGGAGTTGGCAGGTAAGACTGGAGTACATATAGGCCAATACATGCTGCATAGTGCAATCAAGAGAGAGATAATGGGCCGGTGTCCAGCATACAGTGAGCTAATGGATAAACATTCTGTTCTATAGTGGACATCCTTTATGATGTACCGGAAAGAGGTCCTTCCATATCAAGAACATATGACCTCTTACTGTTTAATGGACCAACCTCTCCTTTGGCAATAATGGGTGAATGGGAAGTGGATCTGGGGAACACCTTTGCAGACGCACAATGGGGGAGGGAACTGGGATACCACAAGAAAGTGTCATGAAATGTGAGGCTCCAGCTCATACAACAGTTAGTTACACAGAGAGCATACATGACACCTCAGCAGATCTCAAGTTTCCCGGGGGCGGCTGAACAGAGATGCCCAATGTGTAATGCTGTGGAAGCAGGAATGCTGCATATGTTTTGGGCGTGCCCAGTAGTGGGACTTTTTCTGGGTGCATGTTTGCTGCGATGTTTTCCACGCCCCGAAAGCCGGAAACATGTTGTCAAGTTGAAGGACCTGCTATGTGTTCTGGCTAACCGTAGAATTGCAATAAGGTTTGGTTATGATAACATAAGGACTGTGTTGAATGTTATAGGAGTACATTATGAGAAGGATTCGAATGGGATTATAGGTTTTTTTGATGCAAAAAAAACCTTTGATAGGGTTAATTGGAAGTTCCTGGAATATACACTACTGAGAATGGGGTTTAGTCCAGGGTTATGAGAATGATTGATTGCATTCATCATTATGTTAAAGCTAAGGTGTTTGTTAACGGGCTGGTCTCTGGGTGCTTTCCCCTGTCTAAAGGCACACAGCAAGGATGTCCCTTGTCGCCATTTTTGTTTAACTTGGCATTAGAACCATTGGCAGCATACATCAGACAATGTGAGGACATTAAAGGACTTTGTGTTGGGAATGTAGAGGTTAAAATGTTGTCTTATGCGGATGATATGCTGGTTCTATAGTCAAATCCAGATATATGTGGTTCTGTGCTGAAGCAAATGTTTGAGGAAGTGGGAAAACTGTCTGGACACAAAGTAAATTGGGACAAAACAGAAGTTTTTCCTCTATCAAGGACTTGTGATAAGGGCATTCTAAAATCATGGAATTGTAGGTGGTCCCGTGGGGGTGTTAAATATTTGGGTATACATATAATTGGTGACTTGAATAAAATCATTCAACATAATATAGATAAGGTAATGGATAAAATGGCGTTCTCTATTAAAAGGTGGGAAAGATTGAACTTAAATTTATGGACAAGAATGAATGCAATTAAAATGGTACTATTGCCTAAAATATTATACATTATCCAGTCAGTTCCATTATTGATTAGTAAGAAACAGCTATTGAAGATTGATAAACTTTTTGGTCTTTTTTTTGGGATGTTGGAAAAAGACTTCGAATTCCAAAATATATATTAATGCAAAAAGTTGAAGAGGGTGGGTTTGATTACCCAGACTTGGGGAAGTACTATACGGCTTTTTTACTTACGAAGAGTTTGTATTATTTTAAAGATGAGAATTTTAGGGGACCAATCTGGCTACGCATGGAAAAAGGAATGTGTGCTCCATATCATCTGGATAGCCTTTATAGTATGGGGAAACTGTCAAATAAGAAGTTAAAATTACAGCCGATAGTGGTGACTAGGCAGGCTTTGCGGTCCTGGTTTAAGGAGAATGGATATACAATCTAGGTAGAAGGGAACGGAGTAAGTATTTAGAGTTCATTTCACTAATTAACCGAAGAAAGAGTACGGCAAATGATTCACTTGGGAATAAACCAGAGGTTTGTAAACTGTTGATAGGACAGGAGTATAATGTGCGTACTTACATGAATTTCATGCCCATGGAAATTGGGCATATTGCAGCTTGGAATAAACTGAAGGATACATGGGCAGCTGATATTAATGTTTTTTTCCCGATAAGGATTAGAAAGATATACTTAGGGTAAGTGTGAATTTATTTGGGAACAGATCTAAATCAGCTTTTAATTAGACAGAAAATAGTTGGCAAAGTATATTGGACACCAGTTAAGATGCACAAATTGAAATTGAGGACAAATGAATTGTGCCAGAGCTGTGGAAGTGACAGAGTTACTCTTTTACATCTACTTTGGAACTGCTCAAGTGTACAGGATTTCTGGAAAGAAATAGTTGATAGAGTTGATTTGATTTTTGGTATTGTCATGCAAAGATCGGCAGCGAACATAGTCTTGCTTCAGCATAGGGGAAGATATATAAGCACTAAGAAGCATAATAACTGGATAGATAAGGCCATGTTGGTGGCAATTATGCTGATTCTTACGGTCTGGAAGACAAAGAAGAAACCTACTGTTGCGGACTGGTTAGTGGAGTTCCAGATTTTGTCAAAGTATGAAAAGATCTCATTAAAGGGTGAGGAAGAATACCTTTCATTATGGAGACCATTCAATGCCTTATATGAATGAGTACCTAGGGTGATGGGAAGGTGGGAGAGAGGAGTGAGAGGCCCCCCCTTTTTTACTTTTTTTAGTCGTCCTTTGTGTGGTTTAGGTTATAGATATATTACTTTTTCCTATTTAGATAGGGAGACATATTGAAAGGTAGGAGTATCGATATTCTAGATGTTGTTTGATGGGGTATTAATAAGATGCTGTTGATGTGTTAAATTTATTGTACAATCTTGTTGCAACCTGTGTGATGGAACTATGTTTTGTTGATAAACTAATAAAATGATTTTACAAAAAAAAATTGCAATGGCATTGAAATCGGTTAAAGACACTGGAGTGAAGGACTGGTGGAGGGACTTGCATAGGTGGGGAGGAGCGGAGACTGTGGCATGGAGAGAGGCGATGCAGCGTAACTTTGGGGAGGCCTCTGGGGGAATTACGGAATGGGAGGAGTTGTTACAAACTCTGTTTACCAATGCATCCACTGAAGAAGTACTAATGGATAGACCTAAGTGAAAGAGATTGTTGCTCCTACTGGATGGAATGTTGAAGTGTTGTAAGATGTAAGGAATGCAAGCAGACCGGGGGTGGGATTTGGGGGGAGGGGGAGGGACAGTGAAGGGGGAATGGAGGTGGGGTATATGACATGTTATATGAAAATGTAAATGTTGTTGATATGCTATAGGATATTGAAGTGTGATGTTTTTGTTGTGTAATTTGTTTTGGAAACTAATAAACAGAATAAAAAAAAAAAAGGTTTTTGCCACTGGCAGCCTAGCGTTGCGGGCTCTTCATGCCTCTTGCACACAAGCTAAGAACCCACGTACCTTGTTTAATGTGGTGATGGAGGCAGCCGTCAACTTGGCCCATGAAATGAAATTTGGTTTCACTTATTTAACAAATTATGGGTAAGAAGCTGCTATAGAAATCCTACAGTCTGGATTGGGCACTCCAGTTTGTGGGGCCTGCTCAATGGGCTTGAAGACCCATACATAGGAATGTGGTAACCTGCTTCCTAGGCTGCTCCTTTGGCCTCTCTGTACTCCAAGCATCCACACTTGGGGGTCTCTCATGGTGTCTGTCTTCTTCCTTTCAGCTCTTCTAAGAGCTACCAATCACTGGCTGGGCTGGCTGTCTTTTAGAGGCTCACCCCTCCACCCCTTGGGTGTTGCTTTCAATCATGGGTTGAACCGTGGCTGTTCGAGCTGGTCCGTTTCCTGATTCGGCCATGAGCTTAGTGTCATGTCATTTGCCAATTGGCCAGACTAAGGTCATGAAAAAGGCTAGTAGCCATTTTGGATTCTCCTCTGATTGTATAAATGGCCGGGATAGCTGCCTGCCTAGACTGCCTGTCTGCTATTTGAAATACCCGGCATGGTGCCCAGAGATGTTATTAACTTGTCCTCCTTTTGTTTTTACTATGTTTAAGTACTGTGTGTTTGTGGCATTGCAGGATTTCTCTGCAGTTTTGCAGACATTTTGGGTCTGCGGACTGAAATGAGTCTACTAATCTAGAATCTAGATTTGCAGATCCGTGCAGATCTGTGAACCCTGCATATGCCAGAAAACTTGACTTTCTAATGGATTCCTTCCGCCCATAGTATCCTCATCTATGATATCTATCTCTCAGCTCAGCTATTCAGCGGGAAACATTTCAAGCGGTGCAGTGCTGCTCAGCGTTGGCTCTGCTCGATGCCTTTGTGCCCAATGCTGGAAAGGACGTTGGGGCAAATATATATATGATGTGCTGCGCACCCTGATCTTAGTTCTGCATTCTGCTTGCATAGAGGGGGAGTGAGGTGGGGAAGACTGGGGACAGGGAGGGCGACGTTGGGAAGGAGGGGGGCAAAGTTAATTTTGTTGTTAAAAATCAATAAAAAGATGTTTAAAAAAAGAACACTGCTTCATTTCAAAGTTTTCTTATTTTCGTGCTATGCCGCACTCCGCAGAGGCCTCTGGTTTTAGGCCATATGTTAACTGCAGACAATGGATGTCTGTTTCAGATGCCTAAGGATTTTGTCTCTACTGTCTACAGGAAGAACATGACACACGTGACACCAGAAGCGATTTACAAAGCTATTTTCCTTTTTCTACAAGGAAAGCACAGCGGATGGACCGGTTTGAGGTCACCGAGCAGAGAGTGAGGTGATGAAGTCTGTTCCTCAGCCAGAAAAGACAAAAAGAAGAAACAACAATGCAAGTGGTTCCACTCGCCCATCTCTTCCTCTCAACGTCAATCTTCTTCTTTCTCAAAGGAGACGAGTGACTGCTGTAGGGACTCCTATCAAAACATGTATCCACAGGTACTGCTTCCACCACAATTTTCCATGCCAGAGGAATGGGAGGCATTTAGGGTAAAGATGCTTTTGCAAGGCTTTGGCGGCGTACGCAGCACTATCGGGGCCCAGTGTGCTCGGACGAACCGACAGGAACGCTACATGGGGGACCACAACCGCATACCTTTACGCTTTGCCGGGGCTCCTCCGGCGTAGACTCAGCACTAAATCAAACCATTTCATCTTCCAACTTTGGTCACTGAGTGCTAGCTTCCTATTCGATGCTCCTTTTTAATATGCTACGTCTCCTATGGGAGCATGTATGTCAAAGATGAGGGACATCTTTGATGATGACAGTGACCCTTTCCCTGTCGGGCCGGAACCATTATGCCCTAGAGAAGTCAGGGATTTCCCTGAGGAGATTTATGGGGAAAATTGAGATCTGATGGACTTAGCCTCCAGTTTACATGAGGCGAGTGGGTTGGGCACATCTCCAGAGTTGGATATATTACCTACACCAACTCCGGGGGAAAACAGGCTTCCTTCCTTTGCCTGACGACAAGTGTGGAGATCCTGAGTTTGTCAGCCCCTTCCAGACTAAAGGTTCAGTTTGCGCTGATGGATATTCTGGATGAAGGCCTTCAGAAGGAGTCCTTCCTGCCCTTAAACTTGGCAGTAAAGGCTCTGTGTTGACGATCTGGAAGAAACCAGCTTCGGTCCCAACTGTTGACCAGGACCTAGCAGAAAAGCACAGGCCAGCACTCTTGGATCTGGTATTTCCTTGCACGCCTCCCCTGAGTGTCTTGTGGTTCAGGCTGCCACGACGAACCTGAAAACGTCCTTTTTCCCTCCTTGCCGCCTGACAGAGAGACCAAGAGGCTAAATGCCAGGCTCAGTAAGATGTTTGGTTTCCGCAGTATGGGCATGAAGGAGATCAACGCCTCCAGTGCCTGAGCAAAATTCTCTATTCACCTCTGCTTGGCAGTCTCAGGATCTGCCGAGTACTTAACTACCGGTGAGGTAAGAGAGGACTTTGAGGCCCTGGTCCAGGATGGTAGTGAGGCGTCCCTCCAAATACTACGCTCTGGTCTTGACACAGCCAACTGAGTGGCACATGCAATGGCAACAGGGAAAGTGTTGAGGAGATGCTACTGGATGAGGACTTTGGGTTTTGCCTCGAATATTCAGCAAAGCTTCAGGACATGCCGTCTCACAGCACTAACCTGTTTCGGGCAAGAGCTGATGAGTTCTTCCAGAGTCGACAGTCAACAACTGGGTCTGGTACTGCAGCAGCCTGTGCCCCCACGAACCAAGGAAGAGAGGTTCGCCCCTTCCCCTCTTATGCCTACGGAGATAGGGTGCTATATGGGATGCAACGATGGTCGAGTAGACTTTCACTCTCCTCTATGCATTCCAGATGATCACTGTCATCCCTCGGCTTTGCGCCTATTCAGGTCCACATTGATTTTGATCGTTGCAGATTGGCTCCTGGAGAACATGTACCCAGAGTTGCTGGACATGTCAATCTACCCTCGGTGGCTTCTTCCATAATAAGTGGGTCTGCTGTCCCACTCTGCGGTCGGGTGCTTCATCCGAACCTCAGCAGCCTCAATGTTCATGCTTGGCTGCGGAGATGCGGAGAGATACGGATTGGGATTTGCCTAATGACGTCCTGGATGTGCTCCTCTCCGTTACCACCAAGTCTATGTACGTTTGTAAGCCGCATTCATTTTCAGTTTGGTGCTGGGAGATGGATCTGCCTCCTTTAACTTGTCCTATATGTGATATACTAGATTTTCTGTTTCCGTGTCCCAGATAGGCCTGGAGCTTGGCACTGTGAAGGGCTACCTTGCAGCGATTTCAGATTTCAAGAGGACCCATGAGCAGGTCTCCTTCTTCCCAATCTCCTTTGTGATGTAATATTTGTGGGGATTGTGCAACCAGTTCCCCAGGCCAGTTTCTTGTTCCAGCATGGACTTTAAATTTACTGTTGATAGTTCTTATTGGCACTCAATTTGAGACCCTCCTTTCTTGTTCTTTTAGGTTGCTCACACTTACGATATTTTCCTGATGACATTCACATCTGCTAGTTGGGTGAATGAGCCCGAGGCATTGTCTGTTTAAACTCCTTATTTGTTTTCCCCCCAAGTGAAGGTGACGTTCAGAGTGAGACCATCTTACCTTCCAAAGGGTGGTCTGAGACTTCCATCTCCCTCAAAATATCCATCTTCCTGTCTTTATTCCTCTGCTTCATCCTTCCAAAGCAGGAGAGGGATTCCCTTGGCTGGAACCAGTGCAGGCTCCCAGGTACTACGTCTTTCATTTAGGGATAGCAGAAAAGATTACCAGCTTTTTGTGGTTTATGCTGGTTCCCGTGCTGGCAGGTCGGTGACCAGACACCCTGTTGAAGTGGATCATCCGGCACGTAGAGGCATAGAAGCAATGTAGAGCCATGTTGCACCCCATGGTGGCAGAAGGGCTCCCGTAGAGCAACTGTGCCGTGAGACAGTTTTCATTGATGAGGAAGCTGTGGAGGAACATCCAACAGAGAGATTATTACAAAGAGGTAAGCAATCTGTTTGTTTGAGTCGATGGGTGTTGCTGATGCAGTTGATATTTGAGTAAAGCTGCATATCATCTGCGTATTGGGGTATTTGATGCTGTTGTTGGTAAAGAGATTTACCAGCGATTGCATGTAGAGGTTGAACATTGTTGGGGACAGTATGGGGTTTTAAGGAACACTGCAGGTTATTGGTCTTTTTTTGGACCCCACCTGGAAGAGTTGAGCTGTGTTGGAAAGGTATGGAGAGGTATGACGCGAACCATCGCAGGACTGTTTGATTCAAGCCCATGTACATGCCAAGGATGCTAGGGTGGGGATTCATGGTATGCAGCAGAGAGGTCAAAGAGGGTGAATAAGCAGAAAACCACTTTGTTCAGGATGTGTTGAGCACCATCACGTTAATTCATGATTCTGTTCTTCCCTCTTCCCTACCCCTTGCCTCTCCCCCTGCCTCCCTTTCTTTCTTTTCCCCTTTCCTTGCTCTCGAAAGCTTTCTTGTAATCTACAGAGACTAGGCACGTATCTCTATCCTGGGCTCTGGCTCGGTAGAGTAAATTAATAATTTTCTGAATGTTGTCAGCACCCTGCCTGCATTTGGTCCCAATGAATCAGGGATGGCATCAGCCCCTCCAGCCTAGTACCCAAGATTCTAGCCAAAACGCTTCACATCGTTATTTAGCAGTGATATCGGGCGGTAGAAGGCACACCTCTCTCGGTCGCGGCCCTCTTTTTGTATTGTCACAATCACTGCTTCCAGCATGGAGCTCGGCAGTGGGTCCCCCAACAACACCGTGTTGTATACTCGAAACCTATAGTGGGCCAACGCGGATCTAAATCGCTTGTAAAATAGTGCAGAGAGCCCGTCACTTCCCGGCGCTGTACCAGACTTCAGCACTTTAATGGACTGGTGGGTTCCCCCAAGTGCAGTGCTTCCCCCTGTTGTACTCCCGGTATGGCCAGGGAGTCCGGACACATAGCGATTTGCCCCTCGTCACCCTCAAATTCTGTCGCATAGAGCCCTTCATAGAATTTGGCGAATTCCCTCCCCAGCCCCTCAGGGTCATGCACTGCCACCCCATCGTCACCCCTAATGATCCCAATCGCCTTCTTTTTGCTCTCCTGCCTCAGTTTCCATGCTAAAATTGTATCTGCCCTTTCCCCTCACTCGTGATATTTCTGTTTCTGGAACAGCAATTTCTTTTCTGTGTCCTGTACTAGCATCGCCTTAAGCTTGGCCTTGTAAAGCCACTGGTTTGCAACGCTAGACGGTGTAAGATACGTCCCCCCAGGCCCACCTGGCTCTAGGTCACGGATCTTGCACCTCAGCTCCCCTTCCTCTTTCTCCCTTTCTTTCTTTTTCTGGAAACATATTTTACCCTCAACGTGGCCTTGAAACCTTCTCAGAGAGTTTGCACACTAACCTCCCCATTGTCATTGAAGGAAAAATAGTATGTGATCTTGGGCAATACGGCCTGAGCGACTTCCATGTCCTTTAAGAGAAAATCGTTGCAACGCACCCTCCCACAATCCTCGACCCGGGGGGACATCCCATAGAGCACACCACCAATTCGTGGTCTGACCACAGGACTGGGATCACCTTAGAGTCCCTCACCTGGGCCTTCAGCTCCGTATCCACCAGTATCAAGTCAATGAGAGAAAAAAAGAGTTATGAACCACCGAGAAGAATGTGAAAGGTCGATGACCCCCCCCTCCTTCTCCATTAGAGAGTCGGTCAGGCCCAGGTCCTGGTTGGTGCGCCCAAATCTCCTTGAGGAAGCTCTACACAAGCTGTCCCCCGCTCCCATCTCCAATCTCTTACGGTCCCTGATTGGGTCCAGGACCATGTTGAAATCACCCCCTAACCGCAGACGGCCTTCCACAAACATCATGAATTCTATCTTGACCCCCTCCCAAAAATCTGCCCGCCCCTTATTGGGCGCGTAAATCCAGGACAAGGGGATCCTTGCCCTTTTCAGGCTTCCGTTGATGAATAGGTATTGTCCAGCCGGGTTTCTCTGTGTCCCATCTACCACCAGTCCCAGGTAGGCCGACACAATTTTTGCCACCCCACCTTTCTTCTCCGTACCCGAGGCGATGAAAACCTCCCCTACCAGCTGCGGCCCAAGTCGTGGTTCGCTGCCCCTTTGCCAGTGTGTCTCCTGTATCATAAGAAGGTCCAGTTTGGCCCACCTGAATTCCTGCAGGGTCATTGATCGCATGCCAGGCGAGTTCAGTCCCTTAATGTTGAGGGAGCCGAACACCATTTCATCAATCACAGGCATACCTCCCGTTCCAAAGCTCCCATTTGAGCCATCCCTTCCCTGGAGATTCCAAACCGCTTTGAAGTAGAACTTGTGCCACCTGAGGGGCTGTCCCCGATGCACTGAGATAAAATGTAACATTGTAAACCCCGCCTATGTGGCCTCCAACTGCCCCTCCTTTAACCTGCTTGGCATCCAACCCCGACACCAGTGCTGCCACTGGCCAGTACAGGATCACCTGAAGATAGAGAGTCAATTGCACTCACTCGAACAACCCCCTATCCTTACTGAACCCCCCCACCAACAACCCCACCAAGCCATCGTCACCCTCCCTCCGCCGGATACAAACATCGTCTAGGCCCATCCCTCCCCCAGGATCCACTGTAGCTTCCCCTCCACCAACACCAAAACCCCCACTCTTCCAACCTCCGGTCACGGGAAGGACTTCCTCCGCCCCCAATCACATTACCAGGCCATGGGCCTGAAGGGCCACTCTATGGAGTATTAATCTTGTACTTGCGGGCCCCTGCCATCTTGCGTCTATTTCTGGCACTTGCAGGCTGCACGCCCAATCCATCGGTATCTCCCGGGGCTTGAGCCCCAGAGCCGTGAGTCTCCCATGAGTTCATTAAGCGGCATATACATTTATAAACATAAACTAACATAAACATTTGACACACTGCTTATGTCACCCTCCATGGCCAGGCGGTAGTCTTGGCTGCCATATTCAAAGATAAGGGAGAAAGGGAAACCCCAATGGTATCGCACTCATTTGTCTGACAGCCATTTGGTGAGTGGGCTGCACATCCTTCTCATCGCAAGCGTAAGCGCCGAGAGGTCCGGAAAAATGGTCACTTCGGCTTCACCTTAGTTGATGGGGCCCGCTCTCCTGGCACGCTCAAGGATTCTCGCCCTTCCTCAAGGAGTGCCGTCTCCTTCCGCCTCCTCCGGCCCTGTGGGCCCGGTCAATGGTAGATTTGTCCATGGCATTGTCCCGAAGAGCGTGCAAATCACTTCCCTGATAGCTCTCTTGATGTCACTCTCTGTCTCCCCATCTTTTTCCGGGAAGCCAAAGAAGCGTAACTTGTTACGGCGTTCCCTGTTCTCTATGTCATCCAGTTTAAGCGCAGTTCCCGCCTCCCTCTTCTCCAGTTCTGCCAACAGAACCCCTGTCTGGATCTCCATGGTGTCCACCGAGGTTTGGTTTGCTTCCAGGCCCTGGATCCTATCTTCCACTGTGAGTAGTCTCTGGTCCATCTTTTGTAGCCACTGGTTGAGAGATGAACTGATGACTCTTATTTCCTCCATGTGGACCGTCATGTCAGACTTCATGGCTGCTAGGTCCCCTTCCATGAGGGTTGCCAGGGTGGGTAAGCATGCACCCCCTCTTACCCTGCTCTCAAACTGAAACCTCTGAGGAGCGTCTCTCCAGTTCATGAGCCAGGGGGACGGTGGTGGCAAAACCCTGCGGCCAGATCCCCATGGGGCGTCACCAGATGATCTTGGGTTTCGTTTTGTCTGGGTTCCTGCTCGGGCCCTCCTTGGGCCCTAACTCCTCTTCTGTCTTGTCTCAAATCTCCTCCTCATATGCCGCTGGGGGCTGCGTGTCCCTACAGCCAAGCCTCGAGAAAATGACTTTGAGGGCCCCCCAGACTCTCCACAGCAAACCAAGAGTGGTCTCTGCTTCTCCTCTGTGGCCCCTTTATGATGTGGGGCAGACCGCTCTCCCTCAGGGGCCGGCTGACCCCTTTATGGAGTAGTGGTGCGCCCCTAGGCTTCTTCCCCAGATCCAGGTGACAGGGCCCAGTCCTCTTGCCCTGATATGGCCTTCTCTATGGCCCCTCAAACTTCTGTAGGGGGGGGGGGCTGAGGCAGGGGCCCATACTGGATTTCTCCCAAAGTTTGAACAAGTGCTCTCGGGGTACTCCTCTTTAGGGGGCAGGTGTTTCTTCCGCCGCCCACTCAGATTCCCTTTATTCCCACTAGGCTCGGAGCACACAGATTATCTAACTTCTCTCCATGCGCACCCTGATGGCCTCTACCCCAATTTATGAATTGCAGCATGATGTTCCAATATATAAACAAGAGGATCATCAGAAAAGAAATATACAAGCAAAGTGGCTCAGTTTGTGTTCGACACAGGTCCACAATCCTAATATCACTACTGTTAATGTTGCACAAAGGAACCACCGCATATAGAAGGTCCAACAGATGAGAGCGATTTAAATTAAAGCTGCCCACCCTCACAAAATAAACTTTGCACCTGCAGCGCTTTTACAGTATTGGACCAGTCAAACTGCTCTGCCGCAGCAGCAACCGGGAGGGTAACCCCCACCTACTCCCCGAGTGCACCTGGGTAATCACACACTTCCTGATACAATTGGATACGCCTCCTTCTGCCACTCGATTAGAAGAAAATAGGCCTTCAAGATTGTAAAGGGAATCTTCAGCATTGTGCATATGGCTATAAGAGGTAACAGTACTCTGTGCCCAAGAGCACTTTTCCAAGATGTTTTGAGACTTAACCAGCAGGCACTCCTTTTGAGACATAGGAAGCCAGTGTATTTTATGTTGGCCCGAAGCTCCTCCGGTGGCTGTTGCCTCTGCTCCCGCAATTTCCAAATAAGTTAACATTGAACAATTTGAAAGATGCAGAGCCTGAGTTAAACTATTAGGCTTCCTTGGGACCATTTGCCCACACAACAGAGGACGAGCCATAGGAGGACTCGAACCCAGACACATTAAAGATTTTTCCTTAGTTGTCTTGTAAGTGTTCCTTTTTTTATCAGCCAAATGTTCATACATAACTGCTTGTTTCACAACTCTCTTCTTCTCCGTTGATACCAGGAGGGGGAGTCCAGTGCGCTAGGTCCTCAAACCAGGGTCAATGGTCCAGTCCATTGACCCTGGTTTGAGGCACACCACGCTCCAGAGCATCCACTTGGGGTGAGACAAGCATTGAGGATACCTTTTTGCTAATATTGTCCATGCCACTTGCGAAGGGCTAGGAGGCCTTCAACAACTCATTTAGTGGGTGGGCGAGCTTATCGAATTAGAGCTGCATTAGCATCACATTTGTGTGTCAACTGTATGAGCAACGCTTCCAAAATCGAGAACTACTGGCTCAAGATCTTGAGTGTGAGCACTCTGTTCTTCAAGTGGATCGTAAGCCGCCATGGACAGATTCGGCATAAGAAGAGCCAGAAAGGAGTTCTTAATCACTTGCTGAATCACATTGCCCAAGTTGCCACCACTGCCCTCCAGAGGAAAGTTGTCATCAAGCTGTATGCCTGTGTATGACATCCAATGCGTTCATTGGCCTTGATGGCACCCCGCTGTAACCGGGCTAATTGGTAAACAAGTCGGGGGAGCACACAATATTGGCGAGCTAATAGTCACTTCAGTATAGAAGTCGGCATTGGGAATAATCAGTGCGTTGACAACCGTTTCAATGGTTTTAGCACCCATGCAGGGAATGGAGACTCTGAATTATTCTTCCATGTCCCTGTAGAGATCAATTGCATCCTCTTTACTCGCCCGCCCATCTGCAGGATAATAATCAGTGATTTTCAAGTCTGCTTTTACTGCCCCCCTTGTGTCAGCAAGCATCTCTGTTCATTGAGGGCAGCCCCATGTGGAATGAGTCGAGCTCTTGGATAGATTTGAATACATTTCAGCCTGTAGCAGTGTTAGGCATAATCCTGTGCAGTTCCCTTGGGGACCACTGCAAGAAGATTAAGACTACAGGAGTAAGCAGTAAACCCAATTGGTACCAGTCTGTACCACCCAGATTTACCTGGTAGCTGTGGCTGAGCAGTTAGACTTCCCTCAAGAAGAGTTAGGCAGTATACAGAGGATACACAATAGGGCCAAAAACACAGTAGAACAAGCAAACACTGACCAGAGCTTTGTATCAAAAGTATATAATTATTTATTTAACACACACACTTTAGGAAATACACTAGCACTATTAATCAAAAGCAAGTTCCAACACAATCAGAAAAGCATTTACACCTCCCTTTGCAATTACGAGACAAGTCTAAGTTAAAACACCACTTTTTGTCAAAACAGAGGTGAGCTCGTAACTTAGATGGCACTCCAACAATTAGGTTAAAGGGAGAGAAAAAGGCAGGTCATAAAAATAAAACAGTTCCCCACACTTTTAAGAGACAAAATCAAGTTACTGAAGTCAGGGTATACTGTAGAGCAAAGTTCATAGGCCAGGCCCACTTTGAATGGAGCAAGGCAAAATGTGCCCAAGATCAGACGGTTAGCAATGCATTCAAGTCTTTGTAGAAATGTTCAAAAGAGGTTGGGGTGGTTCAAAAAATAAAGTTAGAAGGTCTGGGGGCCAACCCAGTTGGAAAGCCAAGGATTTAAGGGTCACCTTCGGCAAACCGAAGAAAGGGAGGCAAGGTAGAACACAGTACCTTAAAGAGTGAGGAAGCTCCAGCGGTGGCAGTTGTTCCTGGCAGCGGGTGCAGTTTGTAGTTTCGACCAGGGGAAGAGAGGATCTTGTCGAGGAGAAAACTTGGAGTCGTTGCACTGCCCAGGGAAGAAACCAGCCGCGGAGTTCATCGGTGAAAAGGTGCGTTCCTGGTATTCGCGGTCACAGTGGTGCAGCATGGCTATCCGGCCGCCGGGGTGCTTCGCACGGGCGATTCGACCAAGAGCAGATGGCTCAGCTTCTCCCCTCTTCGGATTTCTTAGGTCCTGTGGCGACTTCTGAAGTTCCAGTCCCAAAAGCCCTGTTTTTATGCAGAAAAACCCCCATTCAACAGCCTAGCTGTCACTCATACGTGCTAAGTGGTGAGCCGGGCGGCTCACCACTGGCCCAATCAGAACAGAGAGCGACTTGGGTTGCTATGGCAACGCACTCCAGGGTGCCAATTCCCCCACCACACATCCTGTGGAACCCAGACAGAGTGGCACCATTTGGAGGGCTTGGGTGGAGAAGCCAGCCAAAAAGTCGAACAAAGGGCTCGACCTTGGTCAGAGTTAGAGACGGACACGAACGCCATTTTAGAAAAGAGTTCTGGCAAAAAGACCCAACCAGTGATTTGATATTAAATAAATAAACAAACAGTATCTTTAACATTGCACCAAAAAGTGGTGCGTTTAAAATCAATGGGAAAATCCCATAGGAAATATTCCGGTGGAATATTTTGCGTGGTAACCACTGCCACCAACCAGAAACTCGACAAGGGGGGACTGGACAGTGCCCCCTTGAACACAGACCCAGGGGCAGTCGAATTAACCCCTTCCAGTACTTCCACAATATGATGGTTTGTACTGGTTCTGTTCACAATTTTGGACTAGTAAAGTCAGTGGTGACTTTACATGCCCTGGGAGACAGTAGTCAGTCCCAGGGTATGGAGTCTATGTTTGGGGGTCACTATGACACCCCTGTATTACTGCACTGAGGGTGCTGTGTAACACATACACAAAAACAGATGATACCCTATGGAGTAAAAAAACCCATAGCCAATAAGCACACAAAAAGTCAAAGACATACCTCAAATCATGCCTAGGAGTGGGAGGAAAAGAGTCTCACTCTTAGCAGGAGAAAAAAACAAACCCCAAAAATCCAGCAAAGCTGCTGGGGGACTCGCTAGGTTTGGGAAATTAGCCTTATAAGAGAATTCTCCCTAACAAGCGTCCCCCTACCCTTAATGAAGTGTGGCCCACAGTAGGGGAGCCAGAGGTGGGCAAGGCTGATCGCCACTATTAACTATATTTACCTCCCCCTCTCCACCTTGTGACAGAACTGAAGCTAGAGATAGATTACTCTGCAGCGGGTGCCTAGCCACGGCCGCCTTCTTAGCAGTCCATGCCTCAGCGGCAGTAGGAGCTCTACACTTTGGCATCAGTTATGCTGGCAGATATAATGAAAAAGCTAAAGAAATTGCTTAAATACAGGCCTCAGACCGAGTGAATTGGCTTCTACGCAGCACAGTTTGGGAGTTACCGCACTTAACAGGCTGAACACAGCAGTATATGTCCCAGCTGGAGACGTGTTAGGCGATGGGGGATCAGGCCGGCTGCACTGCACCCAATTTATTTATTTAATTTGTTTTTATAATGTGCCTAATACCGTACCTGAGTTCGGTTCTAAGCGCGGATCCAGGATTTGAACCTCTGTAGCTCTGGTGGTCTTGCTTCCAAGACCAGCACATTACCCCTGTGCGATCTTCCGTTCACCTAAACACCAAGACATCAGGACACACAATTATAATCTGTTCCGTTATAACATGCAGTTTTGTGGGTAGTGCGTTAGCGTGGAAAGTGAAAAAAGACTGCAGGCTGTAGCTCTCCAATAATGTTGTCTCCGCCAGACTTGACAGGACCCTCAATTAAACTCTGCTCTGCTATACCATGCGGTTTTGTAGGTAGTCTGTTATCGTAGAAAGTGAAAAAAAAGTCTCTGCAGGCTGTATCCCTCCGATAATTCTATCTCTGCCAGATTCACCAGGACACTGAATTACACTCTGCTCCACTCTACCTTGTGTTTTTTTAGGTAGTCCATTGGTGTAGAAAGTGAAAAAAGACCCTGAAGGCTCCAATAATGGCATCTCCGCCAGACTTGCCACCAGGACACTAAATTACACTCCGGTCAGGTCTTCTGGGGTATTAGTCATGAATTTGGTCAATCTTTTTTTTTAATAACATATTTATATTATTTTTTTGTTACTTAAAACAACAACATACAGTATACAAACAAACTTACATACGTACATCAGAGGCATTGTGATTTGTTCCCATAGTCAGTTGCATCTATGCAGCTCAGTACAAGTCGACAGTTGGACCATATCCCTTCTGCATATTCACACACCTCGCATACTCCCATTGTCCTTTATTTTCTACTACATAGTTTGCTCCCATTTTTGCCATATTTTATGAGCTTGCCTAGGGCATCCTCTCGCTGTATAGACTCGTTGCTCCATTGCTATACAGGCATCTCCGTCTGCTACCCATTGGGCATATTGGGGGGAAATCTCTGAGCCCCACAGTTGTGCAATGTTCCTTTTTGCCAGCCCCGTGGTTGTTGAAAGTAACAGTTTCTCAAAGCAAGTCATTTCCCCTTCCTCATCAATTCCCAGCAGCAACAGTTTTGGCTTGTTGGAGATTGCCCGGCCTATAGCTCTTGATAGTCTGTCACAACATTTTTGCCAGAAACATAGTATTTTGCCACAGAATATGATAGAAAGTGCCCTCTTCCTGTTTGCAGCGTAGGCAATTTGCATCCATGATCTTGCCCCATCGATACAAAGTCACCCGTGGATAATATATTCTGTGTAACACTTTCAATTGTATTAGCCTGATTCTAGCTGAAATAGCTGTCTCTCTGGAATACATTACGGTCAAGGTCCAGACCTCAGGCAACAGTGGGCCCACGTCCCTCTCCCAATTTGCCTTCAGACTGCAGAGTTCTTTTGTGGCAAACAAAGAGATAGCATTGTACATGACACATGTAGGTTTGACATTAACACTGTCCATCAAAATATTCCTCTCTATGGGTGTGCATTCTGGCATGTCCACGAGGTTTGGCATATGTTTTTTGAGTGCATGGGACAACTGCGTGTGGTGGTATTGTTCAGCTGGTAGGAGATTATGATTTGTCGCTAATTCCGCAAAAGGTATAATCTTACCTTCCTTTATCACGTCTTGAATTGTTAATATGCCTGCCGTTTCCCAATTCGGCCATTTAGCTTATGGAGTTCGGGGAGGAGTATATTATTCCAAAGGGGTTGTATCGAGGTGATTTTGTTTCCCTAGCCTATAT
Source organism: Ambystoma mexicanum (assembly GCF_040938575.1). Taxonomy (NCBI): domain Eukaryota; kingdom Metazoa; phylum Chordata; class Amphibia; order Caudata; family Ambystomatidae; genus Ambystoma; species Ambystoma mexicanum. Next base: position 413,894,854 of record NC_090927.1, read on the forward strand.
GTCTGTGAGCCTCCACCCAGATCTGAGCCGTGTGTGTTCTTGTTCGAGAGGGAGGGCGGCCCACTATGTGATATAAGCTTTCGATCTGAGGGATGCTATGTCTCGCCGCTTTCTCTGCACCTATGTGGGGTAGCTCTGGATCACCATGTAGTATATCATTTATGGTCACCATCTGGCTCGCTCAGTAGTATGCTTGAATGTGGGAGCCCAATCCCTCCTTCCCACACCGAGCATTGGAGGGTGCTCACTGCTATTCTTGGGTGTTTGTCTCCCCATAGTAGCTTTCTCAATGTCTTATCTATCTTACAGAACTCAAGTGCGGGGATGTGTAAGGGGGTATTTTGTAGTATATATAAAAAGCGGGGGAGAGCCATCATTTTGAAGAGTGCCGCTCTTCCTAATAGGGTCAACGGCAGCTTCACCCAGTGGTTCAGATCTTGTGTGAATCGTTTCATAATTGGGTGTAGATTAAGGGGCACATAGTCCTCCAATTTATTCGAGATCAGGATGCCCAGATATCGGAATTGTTCCCTCGCGACACTATATGGAGAGCCCTCAGGCGGTATACAGTCTATACCTTCAAATGGGATTTGTGTCGATTTACTCCAGTTCACTTTTAGACCGCTGAACCTGCCATATCGTCCCAGAATCTCTGTGACTATCGGACAGGAGACTGCCGGGTTGCCCAGGTAAATCAGTAAGTCATCAGCGTATAGAGAGACTCTGTCTTCCCATGTTGGGTCCCACCGGAATCCTGACCACCTCGGTGTATTCCTCAGCAAAATTTCTAGAGGCTCGATTATTAGTGCAAATAACATGGCTGATAGGGGGCATCCCTGACTGGTTCTCTTCCCCAGATGGATGTTACGAGAGAGCCAGCCGTTCACTCTTACTTATGTTATGGGGGCTCTATACAGGAGTTGAACCCATCTTATGAATCATTCACCAAAGCCCATTTTCCTCATGATTGCCCACAAGGCTTCCCAACGGACTGAGTCAAAGGCTTTCTCGAAATCAATGGGCAATAGCGCCAGGGCTTCCTGTAGGGCCGGTGCTCTTTCAAAAGCCAAGTGCAGCCTACGGATATTCATCCTTGTGGACCTTTTTGGCATAAAGCAACATTGATCCGGGTGGATCAGGGATGTGATTTCTTTTTGGAGTCTGTTGGCGAGTACTTTTGCTAATATCTTGGATGCACTATTTATCAGGGAGATGGGCCTGTATGAGCTACATGCATCTGGCGTTTTACCTTCCTTCGGCATTACTATTATGGTGGCCTTACGTAAATCCGTTGGGAGCATCCCTGCTGTTCTCGAGTGTTCAAACATATTTAGCAGGTGTGGTGCAATATCGTCACCATTGAGTTTTTTCCAAACATCCACTGGGAAGCCGTTCGGGCCTGTGGTTTTGCCTGACTGCAGTTTGGAGATGGCTGCCGATATTTCATCTTCCGTAGTGTTGCTTTCCAGTACGTCTGATTGCTCAACGTCTAGTACAGGGAGAGCAATCTCGTCTAGTACTGTGTTGTCTATCGGGGTATCTGGGGAGGTATAGAGCTCTGCATAGTACGACGCAAAGCATTCGGGTATTTCACTGGCAGTTGAGACTATTTCTGCATTCGCAGTTTTAATATTTCTAATTTGCTGATGACCCTCATCTCGCCTTTCCAACCATGCTAATCACTTATCTGCCTTTTCCCCTGTTTCGTACAGCCGTGCTCTCATGGCTCTGTGTGCCTTTTTGGCGCAGTCAAGTGATATGTTATGCAGTTTCTTTTGTGCCAGTAACAGCGCCCTGTTTGTCTCAGGTGTATTGTTGCCTACATGTTGTGCTTCTCTGTGTACCACCTGCTGCTCAGCTTCTTGGACCTCTTTCCGGTGTGCCTTCTTGTGTGCTGCTGTCCATGAGAGCATTTCCCCCTTCAATACTGGTTTATAAGCTTCCCACAGTGTTCCAGGGTTGTCTACAGAACCGGTGTTCAGCTCAAAATATGTGGCGGTAATATTGCGTATTTTTTCCAACAGGTCAGGGAACCCCAGATAATAGTTGTTAAGCCGCCATATAGGTGGCGACGTGGTCTCTCAGTTTCAAGTTCTATCAATAGTAGGGAGTGGTTGGATATGCCGCGCGGGAGTAGGGACGCGCTACTTGCTTTGTGGATATCTTGTGCTGGTAGAAAAAAATAGTCTATTCTGGAGAGTGAGGCATGCGCACCTGAGTGGAAGGGGTATTCACGTGTGTCCCCATGCAAATCTCGCCACACATCCCTTAGCCCTAGTGCAGAGGCAAAAGTTGCTAGTTTGATGTTGGTTGTGGGATTTCTCCCTCTTATGTGTGTGCGGTCTGTTGTATTGTCCATGACCTCGTTGAAGTCACCACCTAGTACCCAAATGTCTGCTTTATTCGTGGTCAGGATGGGTGTGATCTCCTCCAGTAATGTAGATAATAATGCCGGCGGGGAGTACACCACCATTATCGCAAGAGTTTGGTTCCAGATTGTAGCGTGTATGTGCACATACCTGCCCCCAGTATCATGAGTCACTTTGGATACTGTTAGTGGGAGTCTCTTATGAATTAGAATCAGCACCCCTCTAGCACATATTGAGAAACCTGCGTGCAGCGCAGTGCAGTAATTAGTTCTTTTAAAGAGGTTGCATATCCTTCCAGCCAGGTGTGTTTCTGTCAGGAGCACTAGGTCAGGTGTATGTCTATTTATGAGTTGTGTCACTAGGCGTCTCTTGATGCTAGATCCTAGCCCGTTGACATTCAAGGTCAGGAGTTTCAAGCTCTTATTAGTTATTATTGTTGGGAATGCCATTGGCTGTATAACTGTTGTGGTATATTGTTGTGTTTTCCGGGAGAGATGTCTGTATGTTAGATACTATCATTTGTTCCGCCGCTGTTTTTCTTCTGTTTGGTGCGCTCACATTACCTCTGTGTATGAAACAATAAACAAAAAACTCATATCCAACTCACCCCTCCCTATACTCCGTCCGCAACTGAAGCATCTGTCGCCCCATCATAACTCAAAATCTAGTATCACTCAATACTCATGCATTAACTCCTGTTAACTCCGTGTCCCCAACCTGTGGTGGAGTCAGTGCACGTTAACAGGTTCTGTGATCGAGGGGGTGTACGATGTGGTGTGTCGTGGGCCGCCAGCCATCTTGTGAGTTGAATACTTCAGACCACGGTTGGCATACCCGCAAGGCAGGCTCTCGATTACCCACACAAGATAAACATACTTGCTTGTCTGTCCGTCGTTTGCACTTATGCATTGTCCATTTGCGACATTGCCTCTATTTGATGCTGTAGTGGCTCGTCCGGTGGTCTGTTTGGGCGAGGTCTATTCCTTCGGTTTTCTTGCATCCTCCATGGGCCCCAATCTCCTTCCAGATTACGTTCTGCCCAGTTCCATGCCTCTTTGGGATCCGTGAAGTGCACCGTCGTGCCCCTGTGGTAAATTTTCATCTGTGCCGGGAATAATAGGTCATACTTCACATTCAACGTCTGGAGGCGTTTCTTAAGAGGGTCAAACGATTGTCTTGCTTTTTGCACTTCTTTAGTGAAGTCAGGGAAGAAGGCTATCTTGAAGCCGTTGTATGTTATGGCACCTTTTGTCCTGGCCATTTGAAGCACTGCATCTCAATCCCTATTATTCAGGATCTTGGCAATCACTGTCCGTGGTTGTGCTCCCGGGATCGGTCTGCCAGTCGGTATCCGGTGAGCACGCTCGACGGAGAAGAATTTTGATAAGGATTTTGGAGCGAATAAATCAGCAAGCCATTACTCTAGAAAGAGTTCCATGCTTGCCCCTTCTGCCTTTTCGGGCAGGCCGAGGATTCGGATATTGTTTCTTCTCGATCGACCTTCTCCTTCTTCCACACGTTCCTTCAATGCTTTAATGCGTTCCAGTACACTGTTCATTTGTTGACCCATACCCCGTAGCTCGTCCTCTGCCACAGATATACGAGTCTCAGCCTCTCCTGTGCGAGATAATAGTTTCTGAAGGTCGTGGCGTAGTAGGGACACCTCTGTACTGATGCTGTCCATTTTCACCTCCATGGAGGCCCGCGAATTGGAAATGGCATTCATCACGTCCCTAAGAGATATGTTTTCTTCAGGGTCTTGTGAGTCACCAGGCTTATTTTGGTCCACTGGGGGAGCCAGGGCAGATGTCGTAAATTGTTCCATTGTGCTCTGGATACCTGCTTTCTTGGCCTTTTCTTTGCCCATTTTAGAAACTGTATGCTTACACCTTGTAATCCTCTGATATGTGGCAGTTAATGGAGTGAGCTCCGGCTCACAGTTTGATCCTACTTTGCCCTGTAGTGCCTGCTGTCTAGGGGCAGCAATGTACTTCAAACATGCCACATAACAATGCAGCAGTGTTATCACATGTCTCTAGTGTTTCGGTTTCTCATGCAGTGCCTCCGTGTTGCTCATGTGTGGGCCGCTAGTTACTGGGCTCTCTCCGCTTCGCCGGTTTTGTTTCGTGGGCACGCCGTGCAGTCTACATGCCCAGTTGCAGCCACATTGAACCAAGGATTGCTAGCTTGTGATTGTGCCTGTTACATCAGTGCTCAATGTCCACCAGGGTCGGCCGCTATCTGTGGTTCTCGTGGTGGTGTCACAGATTTTGTCTTTATTTCCCCCTTCTCCTCACTGTTTCCTCCCTCTGGGATCACATCAGGTGGTGAATATTTGGACCAACCCCGTAATCAGGGTAAGTGAGATTATTGCTGCGTGTTCCACTTGTTTGCTGGGAGGTCCACCCCCGAGCGCCATGCATGAGTACGTTTATTGCCACAGTTAGACAGTAGTTCATGCTCGTATCCTTCATCGGGTCTCCCCTGGGGGTGTGCTGGGGTATCACTGGGCTCTTAAGCAGATATGGCTGAGGTTCAGAAGCATTGTGGGCACATTATAGTGTATGCCCCCACTAGCGCATCCCAGTCACCCGATGCTGCGTAGATGTAATTCTGGAGCTCTTTACCTGTGTAATTGCTGCGTCGTTGCGCCGGGTTTGTTGCTGCATTTGGGTCGTCTGCACCTCCAGGTTGGCAGCTCCGCAGCGCTCCCTGACAATTATGCCACTGGGAGTGGGATTAAGCCGTGGGTATGGCCAACACAGGGTGTCAATCCATACATGCAGCGCCCGCGGTCTACGCTGGGCTGCACAGGTGAGTTTGCTGCTCCGGGATCACTGCTTCCCTCACTTTGCAGTGCTCCGTGCTTCTAGCTCCTTTTCAGGCGCGTGTCGCGCGGGCCACCCATGCTGCTCCTTCCATCTGGTTCCGGGTGTACAGGCAGCGCATCAGGCTTCCCCCCTCCGTCTGGTCAGTGTGCCTCCTCAGGCCCACCTCACTGCGCCATAGGCAGCTCCGTATGACGTTGCGGGCCCAGGCTGGTCACAGTACAAGGGTCCGACGTGCCTCTCCTCCAGCTGGTTGCAGGGACAGTTATGCAAAAATAGTCCATTCGGTGACACTGGGGTCCTGTGGATCCCGGTCCACACTCCGCTTGTAGGGTAAATCAGCAGGAAGGAGCCGTCGCACCGCCGTCGTCAGGTCGCAGCGATCCCCTCAGCACCGGCGGCCATCTTGATTAAATCTCGGTGGTGGGTGGTGTCATTTTCTGTAGGCAATAACTTCGGCTCCACTCACCGATTTTGTTCTGCACTGAGAGCAAATGATGCTGCAGGTATCCAGAGCCGGAGAAGGGTTCTTTTATGTTTGTTGGTTCAGTCTTTTGCAGGATATATGAAGGATACGGCTGGCGGCCACGGAGCACCGAGGATTCACGTCCTCATCGTGTGCTAGCTGGCCACGCCCCCTGAATTTGGTCAATCTTGATATGTATGTTGCAGGCTGCTATGGGTGGGATGCCTGTGGTGTGTTTGCAGCTGTCGATTTATTGCCCTATCCTGTCTATTTTGTCTGTGAAGAAGCGATTGATGATGTCGCATTTTTAGTCGTTTGTGGTTTTACAGGGTCTAGCAGTAAGTTGATGCAATTCTTAACAGTTTGGAAAATCGCTTTGGTCTAGATGGATGCTTACATGATGGTTATTGTGCAGTAGTCTGCTTTGGCTGTGGTGATGAATGTCCTGCATGCTGATTGGAAAGTTCCCAGGTTGATTGTCTTCTTGTTGGGATTTTCTTCAGAATTGTTCTTTTCTGTGGATGGTGCATTTGCTGCCAATGAGTTCTTTTGATTCGAGGACATATGTTTGAGTCGAAGTTTTAGTGGTGCAAGGGTGTGGTGATCTCAGGGTGTGTGTGTTTCAGTGTGATGAGCAGAGCATTGACATTCTCCATGGGGTAGGATCGGAAAGTCAAAATGATGAAGTTTCTTTCCAGTGCTTTCTTGAGAAAGTTCTTGAAAGCGTACTGGTCTGTTTGGGTGGGTCTGCGTGGGGGATGAGCTGTGTGGTAGAGCAGGATAAGTGTGGCTTTATGGTCTGTCCAGTCCAAACGAATGGGGAATACATTTCATAGCTGGAGAGGTGGTGAATAAAAGTTTGTTTTGGCCTTTTGTGTGTGGTGGTTCGTGGAGGAGTTACTTTGTGTCCATGTTATCAAGTAGGATCTCTCTGATTTTCATGGTCGTTTTGGCCCCGGCAGGTTGAGGTCTCAGAGTAAGATGTTTATTGTGTTGTTGACTGATGCAGTCGTGATGAGGTCTGTTGGTTTTATCAAGAAAAAGGTCTTGTTGGTTTAGGGTGCGCAGTAGATCAGGTGGATTTACAAGAAGTGGTGGTGTGACTTTCCCGCTGAACTCCCATCTCCACGCTTATACAATACTTGGCTTGGTTGGGAGAATGTAAGAGGGATGGTAAGCCAGATTAATAGATCCCTAGGGTTATGTGATCCATTTTAGGCAATGTGGAAATGGGATTCTGATCTAGAGGAGGAATACATGAGTGGAACAAAGTGTATGTTCATGAATGGACAATGCTTGATTTAAATTAGTACATTTCTCCATATTACACTGAAGTTGTCGAACACCTATGAAGATACATAGATTCTGTTGTCAATTGTCTTTTAATTGTAAAAGATGTGGAACACTTGAGACAGACAAATTGCCTGTAAACTAGTGCGGTCAACCCTTAAACGTTCTATAGCCGAAGCGAACAGATAGGTTAACAGAATTTACAGGGAAATGCAGCTTGATGTTTATGAAGATTTGTGAGTAGGGAATATTTACGTTTCTAAATAAACTAGAGTGTAGGTCAATTTGTCACCTTGGATTTAATCCAGATGATACAGATGATAGTTCAGAAAAAGAAACAGATAATACCTCCTTGATTTGAAAAGTTGCACAAGAAACTTGTGAAATGTGTCACAATAGGGAACAAACTGTGGATGGAGAGACATCAGAGAGGGCATTGAAGATACAGAAAATATGCGGACATCTATTTGTTAGCTCTAATGCATACCTAAATTAACCAATGATTCCCAGAATTCTTAATAATACATTTGTAACCGAAGTAATTTTGGAATACATCACGTTTATATGAGACCATGCCAGAGAAGGACATTATAATTGGCATGATGATTTGGGTGGCGAGGATGTATGGTTATTACAGGCGCAGTGAATGTATTTTCGAATATGTCTCGGTTTGCATGATCTATAACTGTAATATGGATGGTAATTCATGTCTCACATGAATCTGCTGACATGAGCTGTTTTGTCAAGTTGTTTTTATTTTATGTTTTGTATTGTTGGCTTTAATTATATAAATAAGTGGGAAAACCACACACAGAAGGCAGGAAATATATCTTTCTGAGTCAGGCAAACAGTGACTTTTGACTTGCTATTTATTGACATGAGAACAATAATACAACCCAGAGTTCTAAGACAAATTGAAGACAAACACAAAAACTGCCATAATGCTGGAAGTTGGCATTGAGTATGGGGGGTATTTCTCTGTTCTTTTGGAAAATACAATCTTTACTGAAAGTAGCCCAGCACCAGCTCACAAGTAACCCAGAACCAACTCACACATCAGAACAGCTACTGTGAGGAGTTGAAACGTGTGTGATGGAGGAAACTAATGGAGGGAACCGTTGTGATTTTAAAAAGTGAAAGCCTGCAACGTTAACACATTTTTTAATGAAAGTCTTTGTAAGGTTAATTGTTTACACATTGGGAAGAAACCAATTTTGTGGAGAATATTTTCCCACATCCCATTCTCCTTCTTGTTTGTTTCTCAGAGGCTATGGCCTTTCTGTGGATGGGTACACATAGACTTGTATTAATGGCTCTCACCGGGCTCTTGACTCTGGTTACTGTTTCAGCCACGCCTTGGGCTTTCTCAGACATGCTTTCCTCTGAAACTTTCACCATCCTCTTGGTTTTGTCAGGCACAGGTTCATCAGAGAATTTCCTTAGCCCCTTGCGTTTGTCAATCAAGAATTCCTCTGAGACTTCCTCAAGACCCTCGGATTTTCAGACAAGCGTTCCTCGCAGAAATGTACCACTTGCTTGGATTTGTCAGGCGAACTTTCAACAGAAGCTTTCACCAGCCTCTCGGTTTTGTCAAGCAAGCATCCTTCAAAGACTTACCATGGCCTTTTGACTTTGTCGGGCATGCCTCTTCATTTTCTCCGGCAAATGTTCAGCAGATAAACCAGTATATGAAGGCTTTATGCTGGAGAGCAGTATGCAGCATTCAAGGTCACTGGTGCATATGGCACTGCTTCTCTATTGACGGGTTGTTTGTGGTCTCTTGTGTGTAGTGGATGCAATAGGCCAAATATGCTTCTCAGTGTCTAATATGTTTAACTCATATGTCCCTACTTTGTTCTTTGTAATGGGTTGCCATTGACATTTAAAACCCTTTTATGTATCATCTGTAGGCGATTGGTCTCTTGGGTTTATGTCTGCCATTTTTTCCAATCAGACCATGGGACGTTTCCTCCGTCATTTTTAGGGGAATAAAGCTTATATAAGCATTGCTGGCCATGTTGAAATTCTTTGTGGCGTGCAAATCATAGCTTTGTGTTGCATACATGGTGCCAATCTTCCTGATTACAAGTAAGAGGGAGAACAATTTAAACTCGTCTTTGTATGGCCATGAGGGCGTTTCGCCACACCAGAGATCAAATAAATGATATGTCTGGATCCTCCTGTGCTCCCTCTTTGTAAACCTTTCCCTTCTTCCACTGTAATAATAATAAGCATCCCAATTTTGTGAAGTTACCTTTGGGGAGACTTTTATAGTTTTTTGATAACTTGTATCTACTGCAGAGACTCCCATCTTGAATTGAGAAGTATGCAATTGAAGGGTTTTTGGGGCAGTGCATCGGAACCTTGAGGCAGCAAACAGGGGAGCCCACATGCAATATTCTGTTGGACTATCTTTATATCCACAATTGGGCTTCTATCATAAGGTGCCGACTAAATATAAACAATGTATTTTACCCGCTTGTCTGTAACATTCTTAAGGAACGCTCGGATAACAGCAGCTCCTGCTTTGGCTGGAAGCCTAACCAGACTTTTATATTTTCCATGGTGGACAATCATTCTGAGATCTCTATTTGACACCTATTTGAAAAACGGTGTGGCGAAAGTTCAACCATGCTTGGCTAGTGCTAAATAAGAAGGGCATGACTTTGATCTTGCTTTCAGTTTGTACTCTTTTATTATGATATTGTATAGTATGAAGATTCGTAGAGCTGACCACGTTTGAAAGCATATTGTGGAAACAGAATAGTTTTGCTTATTGCTGATCTGCTGTAGATAATCTGTCGCATAGAGCTGGTGTGTCTGTTCTTCATGAATGCTGCTTGTCATTCAATTCTGGTTTCAAGGCATGTATAACGTGGACAGAATAGAGAGTACATCAAATTGAAATTCCTCATGAGCCCAAACGTAAACTGTCAAACCTAATAATTTCCGAAGTGGTTGACAGGTTACATTGGTGTCCGCTAGCATATTACTTTCCTTACTGCCTTGTTGAAATACATCTAGGCATATTAGTTAGAAATGAGATCCCAGCCAGAGCCTCTTCCGTTTAAAAGGCAGGCCATGTGGGAAGAAGAGAACAAACTGTATATTGGCTTATTGCAGCTCAAGCGCAATGGGAGTTTCTTGGGAGTTTTTGTTTCAGTACTTAAAACTACTGCACAAACCCTTATTGTGTTAAAATATTTTAACACAATAGTTCTTGAGTAGTTCTAGTTGAAGTTACAGATCAAATACAAAAGATAGTGCAGTCACTGCTGTATTATATCAGTAGTCAGTAGCTTTGTCTCAAGCTGTACCTGTTCTAAAACCAGTGGATCTATCAGCACCATTTTGAGGCTTTTAGTCGGGTTTGCAGCCACTACATTCAAAACATTGTTTCCCTAACAAAACGGACCCTTTTCCCAACCAGGACATTGCTTGGGGTTGGATGTGAGGTAGACATCTTATATCGGTCCTCACACACTTAGTACATATTTTTGCTTCGAAAGGATAAAATAAGTGCATTAAAAAGGACAGATACATATGTTGTCACGGACCTCTGAACTTTAAAATGCCCCAGGGTCAAATGTCCACCAAGAAGACCTCTTTGTACATTTTCAAACTCAAATGATATGAGGTGCTGAGTAATCTGGAATCATACAAATGACTTAAACCTTTGGTTGTGTGATGAAGTCCCCAGCCTAATCATGGCGACCCCAAGGTGAGGACTCATGGGGCTAGGTGACACTCCGAGTCAGCACAACAGGTCACTCTTGGGGGACTCTAGACTTCCCTACCCCACTAGCCCAGTAGGACAGACAATCCAAAAATGAATTGACCTTCTCAAACCCCTTTTGAAACTTTGCAGGGCAATACGGTGGAACGTCCTCCCCGACTGATAGAACTTGAAGCTCTCCCGGAGCACTGTCAGACCTCGGGCCTGTCACCGTCACAGCACGTACGACCTACCTGGTGGTGCTATCCGGACAGGGGGACAAGCGGGCCCAACAATTGCCACTCACCACAGTACCGGCTCTGGCCTGGCAACGGTAGCCATCTCGGCAGTTCCCAGACATGCGCAGTCATGTTGGATTCTACATGCATGCGCAGGAACTCTGCACCCGTTGCATGTGCAGTGCCACCGTCGTATGGCAGAACTATGGTAATGACGCAGATTCCGGGGGCGCAGCACTGGGCTATTTAAACCCAGCATCCTTGCACACAGACATGTCTTAACACGCTCTGTATGTTACAGTTTCGTTTGCCTTCCTTGGCCTTGCCTGTGCCATCGCGTCTGCCTTGCTTGCCCTCATTTTCCATCTTGACTGCTCTCTTCTGTTCTGGCCTCATCTGTTCTCTCTGTGCCTGCCTGTTTCACCATGTCCTCCTCCTACCAGTTTCCCCCGGCCTGCTGCTCCTGGGCAAACTGTTTTACCGGTTTCCTAAGTCCTTCCTGGGCCTGTGTCTCTTAAGGCTGTTTCTGCTGCCTACATTACATCGGCATTCCTGGCCAGCGCCTGTTGCTGTCCTTACGCCACATCCAGGGAAGCTGTCCCGGGCATGGGGAGACAGCCTCCTTTTCCTGTTTGCCCTTCTTAGGGGTGCGGGGGGGGGTCGGGGTTTGGCCCCTCTGCCATAATTTTCACCTAGCCTAGCTGTGGATCATCCAGTGAAATGAAAGAGCGAACCTTCCCGACCACAAACGCAGCAGCAACAAGATCAGGTAAACAAGCAGATGCAAAACTTCAAACCCAGAAACAAAAGCTTTCCATTTACAGGAATTGAATTCTTCTCACTCAATCCATGCTAGCAAATGTTATGATACTCTTACAGCTTTGCTAGAGTGTTTTGATAATGTTATAGTTTGACCCAGCACATCAAAGGAATTATTTTGCAAAGCTTGGGAGACCCTCATTGGACTCTGTGATGGAGAGATGGATGGTTTTGTGGTGGTAGAAGGAATCTATCAGTGTCCGTAGGCTACAAACCTTTGGTTCATCCGTGGCATGGTAGTTCTCCAGCATGGGGTCTTATCTAGATTCACATGCTATAAATATTCCCAGTCGTCAGGCTTGGAATCCTCTGTAATATAAAACAGTATAGCTTTAAGGTAAAAACTGCTTGTCGCTTGCCTTTTGATGTAGCTTTGGTACGGTGTTCATCCATCGAAGGACGGTGTGCTGTGCATTTCAAATGCTGAGCTCAGTAGCTAAGGTGCACAGAACTGTGTAAGTGTGGTGGCGATGCAGACCTCTGTGATAACGATTTTGTAGATGACAATGAACTCTACAACTCAGAAGATGACCTATAAAATCCTAATTTCTCTCTTCAATTGTAAATAGCTATTCCAGTTTTAATAAATAGTATATATCAACAAGAAAGTTGCAAATTATTTGAAACTTTCTAATTTAGTGAGCCATATAGTCGAAGGTTTGCGATGAAGTAGCAATAATGTACGAGGCTATATCTCGGAAACGGTAAAAGCTATCAAAAAATTCCTTAGATGAACTTTTCTATTCCTTTGATCATGGTTAACAAAATATACTACTTAGCAACTTTTTCATAGATCCACCCTAAAAACAATTGCAGCTCAAAAACTAAATTAGTATCCGTAACGGTGGCCATCTTGGATCAATGATGCCACACAGGCCCTCTGCCACAAATTCAGACAAAACACCTAGTAGTACATGATTATATACTTCGTTATCAATTCATCCCCAGTAGGCAAACGTTCCCTTCATTCAAAATCCCACAGACAAGGTTATTGTAACAGATGCCCATCAGTTATGTGAGGATTGCACTTTGGGGTATGGTGGTCTAATGTCTTTTTGGTTAAATATTGTACAGACCTATGCATTCCAGTAGTCTTATAGTAAACATTTTTATGCTTGTTTCCAAGGACCTCTTTCGCGTCCCCCTCATTTTTAGACTATGCAATTCTAATGCTGGGTGGTGCTTCCAAAGGATCACATTCCTGATGCAATACTGGAAAAGAAAGGCACAGCTAAGAAGGGGAAATAGCCTTTTCTTATCAATTTCTTGTGTTTGTCTGTATTGTGACTACATTAGGATATCAACTTGCTGCTTCAACTCCAATGCTCTAAATATTTATTTTAAAATCTAGGATAATTGATGCTTCAGTACATATTAAAGCGTTCATACTTTTCAAGTTTTCAATCCTTATATAGCTCAAAGCAATCAGGCTATCCCTATTCACTATTCTTCCTGCCATCAGGGAGAAAGGATCCTGTCCCTGATGGAAAACACAATGGCTATGCATTACCTCAAAAAGAAGTGTGGCGTAGGGTCACTCCACTTGGCCAGGCAGGGGAGGAGATTCATCTTTGGTTCTGTGCCCTAAAGAATAAACATCTCGCTATCAGCAGATCATCTTCCTTGGATAGAAAATGTAATAGATGTCCTGACTAGGTAAGTGGTCTTGGACCATATGTCCGTGCCATGGAAGGCATACCACGTGGACCTGTACTGTCAACCCTTCTATGGAACTCTATCCCTGATTCCCTCAGAGCCACACCTGCCATCCAATCCTTCAAAACGAATGTTAAACTCTGGCTGCTCGCCAACGACTGCTGACGTATTACCCCTGACTGGCTGGTTTCCACCCACCCAGACACTTGTGTTGAGATTAACACACCCATGGGTAACTCTACTCTCTGTATTCCTCTGCCAATGGTTCCATGTAATAATGTCGCCACAAAAATCTCGCCATGCATAAATATCGCTGAGAAATTGCCTTTTTTTGTGGCGACATTATTGCATTTTTTGCCCCTGTCCCCATATATATGGTCACCCATATAATATCGCGACAACCTTTTCCCGGCAATATTATTTACGGCGACCATATATATGGGGATAATATTACCCGATACCCTGCCAATCCTGTCTGTCACCAATAACTGCAAATGCAAACCATATATATGTATCCATAACCTACCTGTTACCTGATGCACATGTACTCACCACCACTCTGGTCTGTCTGCTGCCTCAAGTTGATTATGTAAATACAAATATAACCTCAGTGGTAACGGAGACCTCGACTGTAAATGTAAGACATTTATTTAACTGTAACCTTAAGAAATGTAAGATATTTATGTAACTGTAACCTATGTAACTATAACCTAAGACTTCTCAAGCGCCCAGTGCGCTCTACAAATAAATAAACAAACAAACAAACCTCTTCACCTCCAGTATCAGCAGGAAATGTGATATGTTCTGCTCCAGGTAAATTCCCAGAAGAAGGCCACTAGAGGATGTACTGATTGTTGACTGGAACTTCAACCTTCTGTATCCATTCCCACTGATCCAAATCATCGTTTTGGACCAAAGCAGGTTGACCAGGTTCGGTTTCACTTTGATTCTGATTGCCGCAGACTGAGCTTGGAGATTTAAAAGTACTAAAAAACACCTTCCACCAACCCCTTTTGTGGTGCTCGCATAGGAGTTAAAATTGATATTGACATTCCGAATGACATCACCCTTTGAGCTGATGCATTTGTGCTCATTGAGTCTCCTCACATGGAAAACTGCCTTACTAGTGGCAATATCATTGACACGTGGGGTCAGTGAGCTGCAGGCCTTGTCCTGCAAACCACCTTTCATGACCTTTTCAAAAGATAAGGTGACTCTTAGGGTACACCCTTCTTTTCTGCCAAAAGTGGTGTCTGAGTTTCACCTGTCACAGGCAATTTGTTTACTGCTTTTTACCCCCCGCCGCACCCACGTAAAGAGGAGGAATGGCTGCAGGACTTGACCCAAGAAGGGCATTGGGTTTTTATATCACAAGAACTAATCCTTTGAAGATGGGGAAGGGAGTGACAAAACAAACCATTTCCTGATGGATTGTTTTATGAGTCTCTAATTGGTATTCCTGGGCGGGAAAGAATTTCCTGGAAGACTTCAGAGCACATTAAACAAGGGGCATGGCAGCTACTTTGACGCTCCACAGAGGAGTTACTGTATAGGATATTTGTCCGGCCACAATGTTGGTTTCCATCCACATGTTTACAAAACACTATTGCCTAGATACTCTGTCAGCTAAGGAAGACAAGAGTCCTAATTAGGGACCCTCATGTCCCCCGCACACCAAAAATACTGAAAACAGTCAATAGTAATCTTGTATCTAGCAAGAATTGTCTTAGGATAACAGATGTATCATCAACATAGTAGTTATCAAGAAGCATGTAAATAGGGCACCCTCAAATCCAATTCAAACCAACAAACATTTAATAATTTTATCAAAGGACAGAGCTCTATGCGATTCGGGTAATCCCCTTTGTCAGGAGCTTGAATTAGGTCATCAGTTCAACTTTCAAAATCTTCCATTGCTACAAGGTAAATTAGCCATTTAATAATAATAATTTCTGTGCCAAATTACATTGATTCTCCAAAAAACAAATAAAAGAAATCACACTCCCATATTAAGGAACCTTATTCACCTTGATATCGTAGACTGCTAGTAAATGTACATTTCTCAACCAGAGGCAATATCCTCTTCATGAACTTCAAAAATCAGTAGGTATTATCTGGAAGAACCTGATCATAAAAGTAGGTAGGTATTCATAAAGCCAATGAATGGCAACGGTGGCCTAGGCACCTAAGTAGAGGTCAGTCTTACTGAGGTCAGCAAGATAATGGACGTCCTTCATCGTAATTAGAGGTGTAATTGGATGCTCGACACAAGTCTAAATAAAAATGAAGGTCCGTTTGAGTGGTGTGCCCCGTTCGGTCTACTGGCATAGACAAGTAAAGTGTCCTACCTTAAGTAGGATAACAGTCACAATCTAATAGGATCGCCGTGTGCTCTAAGGCCAGGTCAGTTAGTGATGGCAGATGTGGCCTGGTATGCTGTGAGTAAAGAAATGGGTAGGGGAACCACGTCAAAAATGTAATGCATCTCCACCGCTGCTAATCACAATGTGAAAGTGTCTTGCTTACCAGTTAAGTGCTGTCTTGCATCTCTCACGGGTGTTGGAAAGTAAATCAAACGCAGGCCGTCGGGTTGGCCAATTTAAATGTTAATCGTGACGTGTGACTTGGTCACGTACGCGTGATGACATCATACGTAAACAAAGCGTCACAGTGACGTATAAGGATTGAGGGAAAGGCTTGTGTATCCAGCCCGTGTATGGGAAATGGCCAGCAATAGGTAATCGATCAGTGGTATAGGATGAAATTTAAACATGGTGCCTGGTTGTTAGGCACACTAGGTGCGGTTACAATCTCATTATTGCTCAAAATAGGAGATCAGTCCACAGAGAGTATGGCGTCAATCAAACTATCCAGTTGAATATTGTCCCCTAGATGTAGTTACAATCTTGCAGTCCGCATAAGTACAAACATAGTTGGAGTAATACACAAGGTGTGTTAACATTTTTGAATAGTTCATAATCCCTTACAGATGTGGGGTACAAATGGAGCATATTGGTATTATGTGAATAATCCTATATAGTAAGCAGGCACTGGATAATGGTAATATCTATGTAGATAAACTACAGATTGATCACATAGTAGCCTACCAGAAGGCTCCTAAATAAAATTCTTCATTCCTGTTGGTTGGAGACAATCAAGTTTTTCAATCCACACCAGTTCACGTTTTCTGAGTTTCTTAGATAGATTCCCATCTCTGTGTGGTTTGTGCACAACTTTGAGTATTATGCAACAAAGTTGTGCCACTGTATGTCACAGCTCGGAACAAGGTAGTAGAGGTTGAAGAAACAGAATCAGAAATAATTGCTGAGGATCTATGCCAGGATGAATCTGTAAACTGGTCAGAACACTCAGTGGACCACCTCGATTTCCAGGATACCTCAACTACCAACCCTCGACCTGTGTTAAGTACTATGAGGACAAAAGCGCAAGGAATAAGAGTACTGAAGGAGCTCCTATGCATACGAGCCCAGATTCTCTGCCAGGATCCCTCTGAGATTTCAGTTGCCAGTTCCTTCTCCCAACATGCCATATAGGTGTGAGCTATTTTCCACCGCCGCCTTTTCCAGCAATCAATAACAAGTAGCCACCTTACACGTTTCATTGCCCTCTAGAATCCTATGTTCTAGCCCCATAGGCGGCCTGCATACTGCTTGTTTAACTCTGTTGTTGGACACCCAATGACGAAATTGAATATCTCGAAATCACGCAGTCTCTGAGTGGTTGAATTTCTCCTTGCACTCTTCGTACGTAAGTGGTATTCCCTCCTGGTATAAATCCCTTAATCGCAGCACCCCAGCCGATTCCCATTGTGCAAACACCTTTTTTTCCAGGCCCAGGGAGAACTGTAATATTGGGGAAAAGACCAGATCTTAGTCCCAACTGAGAGCAATCTTTATCCCAATGACATAAGGATGAGCTAGTGGATTCTAACAGACCCTGTTGAGTGGGCGTTTCCGATTTAGGAAGGAATAGAAGGTGGGCCAATGTTACATGTAGAGCTGCTTGTTCCAGTGTCTTCCATTTCGGGGATTGGTCTTCGGGCGCCCAATGCAACATTGGGTCAATCTGCGAGGCATGGAAATATCGCTGGATCAGCGGGACCCCAAAGCCCCCCAGACCCTTTGATCTCTATGTTGAGAGAAAGTCTTGGAGATTTAACCCGCACAATGAATCGCCCCACTGCTTTATGTCCAGTAGGTCCCACTAGAGATAACACCACTATACCTTCTGCTGATCTAGAATCACTGTGGTAACTGTGTATTGGCCGCCCATGTCGGGTCCACCTCTTCCACGCTGGATCCGAGATCCTCAAGGGTCCTGCACAGAACTGTGTTTGGGCTGCATATGTTGTTGGTGGCCACGTTCAGAAGTCTTAGGCTACAGCTTTTAACTGCACTTGGGGGCGAAGGGCCTTCCAATCCCCACACTTAAAATGTATACCGAATACAGCACAGTAGAGGGCTCACTAGCCTCGTCCCGGTGCCTGTAAGCGCTTCGCCAGTCCCAGGGAGCAGCCCTCCAGGATCAGCACCGGGCACAATTGCTATTGAAAGAGGTGCGCTCTGCTTACATACAGGTCCATATACATAAAATTCATGTGCGCTATATGTGCGTTGTATCACAGTAAATGAGGTCCTGTAACCCCCGTGGGCCTCTCTGTGTAGGCTTCTTGGACTTATGAAGCACTGTGTCGTCAGGGTTGCTGGACTTCACTGAGGGTGCTTCGCTGGGAACATCCTCTGCACCCCACCCCCCCCCGCTCACACCCTCCACACTCTCTACCAAATTTTGTTAAACATTGTGAACTGAGTGAGGTGACCGATATAGAGGGTCACATGTGTATGAAGTTTGGGAAGTGTATGTAGCTAGAACGAGTGTGAGTATATGGTGGGGATATCTGTATGTGTGAGCCGAGAATTTAGAAATTTTGTATGAACTTTGGTTTTGTAACTAATGTATGTAAATGAATTTCTTTTATTCTATATAAATCTTTAAAAACAAACA
The DNA here is from genome assembly GCF_040938575.1 of Ambystoma mexicanum. Classification (NCBI taxonomy): domain Eukaryota; kingdom Metazoa; phylum Chordata; class Amphibia; order Caudata; family Ambystomatidae; genus Ambystoma; species Ambystoma mexicanum. The sequence continues at coordinate 413,913,261 of NC_090927.1, forward strand.
TTGTTTTGAAGAAACATTTATTGATATATGTGAAATGAAGCATGTGAAATGAAGTGCTAGGTGTCATCCCTCATCCACTGGCCCATATTGTTGTTTTTGTGTATGCTGTATAGCCTGAAGGACCAGGGTTTATAATCAGTCACCCCTCTTTTTTGATTTTGGCTTGCATATTGGTATGGTACCAAATTCAGCACAGAGACACCAAAACGGCAGCAGTTGCGTTACACAAGACACAGTACAGTAACTTCAAATATTATGGTTTTATCTGCGGTCCCACTTTCAGTTTTACTAAATTAACCAAACGGCTAATGATTGCTTGATGTTTTAAATGTACTGTTCACATGCTACACCACTATTTTAAATAGGTCAGTATTGTTTTGGCTTTAAACATATTGGTTTTATCTGATGTCTGCCATTGTCCCTAAATTGAAAGTTTTGAGATGGAAATCCTACGGTTTGATTAAGACATATGGCCATTTCATTGTAACATAATTGCAGTGGTGGAGAATCACGTTATCGTGTATTGTTTTAGCAGCCATCTCGTCATATTGCAGTATTTACCCAGGCTGTTAGGATGTAATTGAACGAAGCAGTCAGTGTATTAGTAATGACAGAAATGCTTTCGTTAACTGAGTAACGTCATTGATTGGCTACTGCCTCATCTGTCAGATTGTTACACCTGGGCCTTTTACTTCTCTTTAGTTGTCTCATGCACCAAAAGTACGCATCTTTCTTTAACATTCAGTGAGTGATTGCAAACAGACATTTGCATATCATGTCACTTGTTTATGCTGGCCCCACTCTGATTGCTCTTAAAAAGAAGTTTTGTGCCCTTTTTTTGTATGTTTTTTTTTCTAAACTAACAAGCGTAGGAGAAGCAATGGCAGATGTTTAAATAATGCAGTAGAGGATGTATCTGCAGTGTGCTTGTTGGTTGATGGATGGTTCTATTTGTTGCTGCCAGTAGGCTTCACTTCTCTGCAAGTTAGCGTGTCTGGGTAGTCTTTGCGAAATAAATATTTCAGATCATTTTGTGGTGTTTGTTATGAAGATTCTGCCTGAAAGGTGGCTTCTAGAATTCATTTATTTTGAAATGTCTGTAGTTGTCTGCTCCTTGCCTGCATTTGATGAAAACCAGAATCCATCATTTATTTCCTGAGATCCAGAAGCGCCTCATTTGCTTGGCTTCCCTTTGACCCCTGGTGATTTCCAGTGCATCACCATGTAGTAATACTGCACTGATAAATTGAAGTTGGGTGGAGAGGGTGACGACTACTAAATATTTTCATTAAATACCATTTAAAATTCGCTTTACTTCATTTGTAGTTGGTGTAATGAATGACAGCAATAGATGCAGATGTTAGGTTGTGTCGCAGATAGCCTCCAGAATTTAGACTCCAATAAAGTGGTTAAGATTTTAACTTATCTTAAAGGAAATGTTAGCCCCAACTAGTCTTATCCTTCTAGCTTCCTCAAGCTCCACGGTGGCTCCCTCCAATCTAGCCCAAGCGCTGAGGCGTAGCCAGGATTGTCTAATAAATGGGGCCTGACGCTAATGTGTATGGGCCCACCGCAGTGATATTAACTTCTGTAAATGTCCACACAGTGCTGCCGAGTGGCGATTTACACATTTTGGGTGGGCCTTGCCTGCTCAGGCCCTACCCAGCCAGGTAATCCCTACTGATTGGTTCTATCCTTTCCTCTAATGGAATACAATAGGTTTTACAGTGAGCTCATTAAGTTTAAAAAGGTAAGAGTATAAACGAACAGCCAAAAAATTACCGCTACACTGCCCACACATTTCAATACAAACGCAATGGACCCATTCAATTTACAGGCAGTTTGGCCAAATACAGTCTCAATGGATTCCAAATGTCTTTCGGCCTACATATATCTGCAATTCTGAAAACATACCCCTCTTCCATGTCATTAGTTAACAACAATTCACACCCATTCTTCGCTGCTGGGGACTGGCTTTGTCTTCCAGTGCTTCAAAATACTTTTTTTTCTAGCTACAGCACAAGCAATATTGAAAAAGCGTTGTGTGCCAACTGAAACCGTTCCTACATTTCCCAGCAGGTATTTGAGCGGACTCAGCAGCTGTTTGAGCTCCAGCAATTGATCCACTATTGCTGCTACGCTACTCCAGAACGCCAGGATTGGGGGACACACCCAATACATATGAACTGAGCCTGCCTGATCTATACCACAGTTCTCACACTTGTCACTCACATCCGGGGAGATTTTAGCCATCCTGGCTGGGGTATAATGGAGATGATTTCGAATTTTAAATTGGATTAGACAGAAACAGGCATTCATTGAGATGTCCTTAGTCAACTGACAGCATTTTTTATTTTTATGGCTTATATGGTTTCCTCTTGGACAACCTTTAGCCCATTTGTAATATAAACGTACATACAAATGTTTAAAACACAATCCATAGATAAATAAGATAAATAAATAGTTACATTATTCAAGAAAGAAAGAGAGACAAACAAAAAAGGATAAAAAGAACAACAACATAAAAGATACTATAATTTTATAAAAACAAAAAAATCATTGTTTAAGGATTACTTAGGAATGTCTTCATAGCTTTTAATTATTACAGAGCAACTCTGAAGTTTCTAATTTTGCAGAAATAAGTACCAGGAATTTCATCAGAGCAATTATGATATTAGGTTTCTCTCCTTCAACTAATATAGTCCACCATTATTTTCCTGAGGACGCCCTGTGGTTAGTAATGGTGTCTCCCATGGTATTAAGTCTTTCTGTTGTCAGAACCAAACAATTCATAACTAGGTGTTGGATTAGAGGAACAGTAAATTGTTCCTTACAAAGGCTACAAACAAAAGTTGTCTCTTGACCATTTAAGTTATCTTGACAAATCTAGGAACACATATATTTAAACGAAATCTCAGATATTCCTGGCGCAAGAACCAGTTAGGAAAGATTTGACGATATCGTGGAGGATCATTGAGCTTTCTCTCGGCAGACCAACATTCATCCCAATTTTTATATTGGAGTATATCTTCCTGAGTGTCGATCCAATCTTTACGATAAAGCTTCTTCTTAAAATTATCTGGATTTTGGAGCAGTGATTTCTGAGATCTTCAATTATTTTCTGGCAGATATCCCTCCACTCTTTGAGGATCATTTGTTTTGGATCTATCCTAGCCTTTTTTAGGATTTGAAAACCTCTCTTTGGGTTGTCTTCCAGGCATTTCTTTAAAGAAGGAGATTGAGTTCCATCTGGCAATTGTTTTTAAAGATGTTAGCACCAATTCCCTCTTACAATCTGAATTGGGGTACTTTTCGGTAGAACCAATACAGACTTCCAGAAGATTCCCTCCAGAAGAGACATATATCTTCGGTCAACATAAGCGACGTTTCTGCGCCGTAATTTAAAATCGGCAACACTTTGGCTCTATAGAAAGAAATTAGTGGCAATAGTGAGAAATTGCAAAACTTATTTAACAGAATTTTCCCTTGCACTGCAAGATTTTTAGCTTTTGTGCACAATGCAGCTATACGGGGTGCTTCACATCTACTGGTGTTGATATTAACTCCCAAGTAGGTGAGCTCATTCGCCACTCTAATTGATTCTCCTTTGGAGAACCATGCAAAGCTTTTGCCTCTTCTTCGCCAATCATCACCACCAAACACCATTACCCTTGATTCTGCTGGGTTTAGTATTAAGTCATTTGCTTCAAGATATCTTTCCTAGGTGGATATCTGGCGTTGTAACCCAGTGGGCATTTGATCAATGATCCCAATGTCATCAGCGTATAGGAGTCTACTAACATCAGTATTTGCCATCTTTGGTGGAAAGAAACGTACCTCCTCAAATGCATCTTCAATGTCTGATAAAAATAAATTGAAAAGCTCCGGGGCAAGTGGGCATCCTTGTTTTAGTCCCACGTTCGTGATTATTGCGTCTGACAGACGCCCCTCTTTAACTAACTTCACTCGGATAGAGGTTCCCTGGTGCAGGTCTTTGATGTGTTCAAGTAGCAAACTAGGCCATCTGCAGTTCGGCAGCTTTGCTCATAGCTTCTCTCTTCGAATGGAGTCGAATGTTTTCAACAGGTCAATAAAAGCCATGTAAACCTTACCTCCAATTTTCATTACGGCTTTGGCTTTCAGTAGATTGATTATGAAGATGCTGCATCCTGTTCCAAAGCCTTTTACAAAGCCTGATTGCCAGGGTTCACATAGCTCGTTGTCCCTACTCCATCTAGAGAACTCCTTTAATTTAATAGAGCCGAAGATTTTGCCAGGTGTATCCAGGAGTGCGATCGGGCAGACAGCTACCGCCGATTTCCACGAGGCTGGGATTTTAGCGGCCTGTACTATGTCCTTAAACAAGTGGTGCAAAAACTTTGCCCAAAGCTCCGGATTTTGTTTCATAACGGCGTTTGTAAGTCCATCCAGAGCACTTTAATTGTTTAAGATCTTAATAATGCCTTCAATTGTTGAGGTCGCTGTATCAAGTGAATATTCCTCCTGGACCGTATCCGGATCTCTAATTGTAGATGGTGATTGTGATGGCTCTAGTTCTTTATCAATTTGCATTTTCTGATGATGTAGTTGCCAGGTCTTTGCCGAGATCGGATTGGCCAGTAGGGCATCTTGTGGTGCGTCTAATGCATTTCTAATTGAGCATATTTTAGCCGTGTTCTTGGTCTTGATACGGTATAGCATTCTTTGGGCGTCTTGATTCAAGATGGTCTTTTTGTGGTGCTTCAGCCAGTTATGGTATTTCTGTTTTAACTTGTGGATTTGTGATGACCCTTCCACAAGCTTCTGTTTCGTCAATCTGCCAATTGCTTTCCTAAGTGCTCTTTTTTTAAATAGAATCTGGTGATCAAAAACGTGTTGGTGGATCATTTTCGGTCTTCCCTTCATCCCACTTTATTTTGCTGCAAATTGTTGTTTAAAAGGGCCGTAATTTATACGCTGGTTTCCTCCTTCACAGTTTAACAGAATTTCTCTTGCCAGATTCTTAGTCAAGCAATCCATGTTTTTTGCTTGAATTAATAATCTGTTTCCAGATGAGTTTACGGCAGTTTATCAATCATACTGTGAGGCTAAGTGGGTGTTGCTATTGTGACAGACCAATTTTAGTTGATTATGAACACTCTTATCAGCAATAACAACTTCCAAAGTTTTTAGGATCCCACTCATATTGGAGGAGACGCGTATATAGTCCAGTATTTGGGTCGCTACTGCTCCCCTCCAGGTTGGTTGCCCTGGAGAATACCTTTTTATCGTGCCATTCAATATAATGCAATCCCTAGACTGCATAATAGTTCTCCAGTTTAATCCCCTCTTTTCTTAGTTATTACTGGTAGATGAATTATCAAGGATAGGATTGTTGGCCTGAGCGGAACATGTACAGTTTAAATCACCCACTAGCAAGATCATCGGATCGTTCCATTTTAGTCTTGCTTTATCAATTGTATCTGCGATGTCATCTCCGAAAGTTTTGTTTCTTAGGTCTGCCAGGTTCCAATACAGGTTGAAAAGTATCAAAGTTCTTGATTTAGTTAACTGGGAGGCTGGAAGTTGTATTTGGACCACCTGGATGAAGGGCGTAGGATTAGCAGAATCAATCATCATCCAACCAAGATCATTTTTACAGCCACCAGCAAACCACTGGTGAGCTTTTATGAGCCGGATTTAACAAAACCCAGTAGCCCTCCATCAGAGGGGGGTCAACCAGCCAAACCTCTTGGAGACATATTAGTCAACTTTTAGGAGTTGGCTTGAATTTTCACAAAACAGATCTGATTAGCCTTGTGTATTCCAACTCACGAGAGACCATTCCAGTTCGTAAAATGGATTATGGCATTATTGGTTAGGTAATTTATCTGCCAATAAATTTGCTAGCCATCTCCAGTTGGCATCATCCCCCTAACTACCAGCTTTAGAGCTGTGTCGTGTTTTTTCTTGACGTTCTCTTTGTGGTTAATCCTTTTGTTGATAATGATGTCCATTACTCACTCAGTCCACCCTATCTTCCTGCAATTTAGACTTTGATGATTTTATAAGTCCCTCATATCAAAGCCTAATGGTCTCAGCAGGTGAGCTTCTTTGAGCAGGAGATGTCTGGTCAGTTTTGAGATTAAATGGACTCCCATTTATCAGTACACCTCTCCTCCCAAAACTTTATAACCGCAGGATGTTTTGAAGTCACTAGTTCACGGCTTGGAATATGATGTAGGAGATGCACTTCATTCACTCTATTGAGCACCAATCCATCATCAAAGAAGCACATTCTCTCAAGAGAGATCTTTAGACTGTCGTGATTATTTTCTTCCCCCGCTCGCTGCATACCCTCTTCCACCAAGGCGGAGGCTGCTAGAGGTTGTTTTGTTTTATATTTTGGTGGAGGGTTAATCTTCACTTTAGAGCAAGCACCTCCATCTTGCCAATTTACAGATTTCTCTGCGTTTTTAGTACGAGGTTCCAGTTCCTTGCCAGTGGCTTGACATAAGTTGTGTACTGGCAAGCCAGTTAAACCAACTGGTTTCCTTGATGAGTCTTCATGAGCACGAGTTTCACTGGTGAGCTTAATTGTTGGCTGTTGCTCTTTCTGTTTCTGTAGGGCCTTAACGAGCTCTTGAATTTGTACTTTAATTTCGTCCTCTGCAACTGGAGGTTGAGGTACATTTAGTGCAAGCTTATCCTGTTCGGGTGGGCGCCGTCCTCCTTGTGCAGCGTCCTTGTATGAGAAGATGGGATTAACTTTTTCGTCATTGTTTCATCATCATGGTCAGAGGATTCAGATCCCGACTCTTCAGATGATGTAGACTCATTTGCTGGTTCCTGTTCCTCCTGAGAGTTATTTTCTTCATCCGAAAAACCATAGGTGGACAAGTCCATTGGGTCCATTAGGTCTGGTTCACTAAATTCATCGCCCTCTTGTTCATTGCCCTCTTTGGCCGCATTCTTGCTCTCTTCGATTTTATCATTGATGATTACTACTGCTGGATTTTTGGGTTTGTCAGTTGGTGCCTGCTGTACTGGGGGCAGAGATAAGTTCTTTACGAATAGGTGGCTTCTATTTGACTTTTTGGGTTTCTTAGCAAGTGATGACTTGTCGCAATTCCTGGTTGGGTGTGCTGGTCCTTTTTTGATTTTAGGTACATTTCCTTCCTTTTTGTCTTTACTTCTGTTTTTTTCAAAGATTTGGCACAGCTTAGGATACGGGGCTTTAGATGAGGCAGAGCAAGGTATTTCCTTCCCGTAATCAGTAGAAGAGGAGGCAGGATCTTCTTCTGTAGGAGACACTTTATTTAGCTCCTCATTCACGTCCAAAATCGACACCTGTATACTCCTATTTAGCATTGATTTGGGTGTAGTCTTGTTGTCCGACATATTGCGGGATAGATGATCTCTCACTTCGGAAGCCCCAGTAGGGAGGTCAAAGGGATTAACAGCTCGATCTCTCTCCAGTGATGGATTACTTATGCTCGCAGATAAACGTGACAATCTTCTTTCTTTTTTTCCTTGATGATTGGATCGAGAATATTATGAAGAAGTTCAGTTACACCAGCACAGCTATTCTCCATGTTTTTTTCAATGGCGGTGACAAAGACTTTGAGGAATATCATTTTGGAGTGAACCATTGCCAGCATGGTTGACTGGTCTTTAATTGTCTCTTGCATTGTTTCATGTAACTTGATGTAGGGGGATAAGATGTTTGTTAATGTCGAGACTAGGAGATAGTCATTCTTTTTCATACTAATGTGGTCATTCATATTTTCATTTTCATTTTCTACCACAGTCTGAGTTTGAGAAGACGTAGTGACTGTTTTTTCCTTGGGACTATGTAGCATTCTCTCGTTGGCATCTTCCAAGTCGATCGGCAGTGTTTGTACACTTTGGTCATGAAAGACAGCTACAGCAGGCTGTTTCCTAGCCAAGGGAGTAGGCCCCCTTGCCTCTTGAAGTGCTTGTGCTTTATCATTTTCCATCTCCATATTCAAAGACTTTTCCAATAATACCTGATCAGGTATGTCGAAGTCATTGGTAGCGTATTCTGAGGGTGGTGTCTCCGAACCCTCCTTGCTGTTTTTAGGCCTGTTTTTTTTTTAAAAAGCGGTGCCCTCTGGATCGGTCTTCAAGGGCCAGACTAGGGGGTTTCCAAATGCTATGGCCACGAGCCATAGAATTGCTTGTAGTTTGCCTCATTTGGCTACCCGTCCTTGTTCCTGGGCCATTTTTATCACTTTCCAGATTGGGGTTAAAATCGGAGAGGTCCCACTTCGATTTCTTCCCAATTATATTGCCTATTTGGCGTACTTTTTTTTTTTTAAATATTTTTTTTTTATTTTAAGTGAAAACAGTATAAACAAACTTGTGACATTATACACAATAAACCAATAAACACTTAACAAAACACAACACTACACTCCCCCCCCCCCCCAAGAGCTCATCCACAGGGTAGTTCCGTATCGACCTGGTGTGGCCGGGTGACTTCCTCCTCCGAGGCAGTAGGTTCTCCTCGTACCCCAAACAGACCAGTGACTAATGACCTCCAGGCTACTAGGTTGCCCACATCCTCCTCCCCGCCTTTACTGCATGCCTCTTGCCAGACCATGGTTTCGGCTTCCGCCCATTTTTGGAGATCCCTCCACCACATCTCTATCCTAGGTTTGTAGCATTGTTTCCAGTTCATAGCTATCCTCCTCTTAGCGAGTATATACGCTAGGTCTCTCAGTTTCCCCAGATGTCTGGTGTTCTTTGGTCTGGAGAACCCCCCTAGAAGGCAAGCCCAGGTCGTGTCAATGCTTATCGGGACCCCTTTGTCAGCCAACTTCTGTGACACTTCTCCCCAGAAGACTTCAATTACTGGGCAGGACCAGAACATATGCGTCATGTCTGCGTTCTCCTCGTTACACTTCGGGCATGCCTGCCTGCCCGAGTTCGCAAACTTAGCTATTCTCTTGGGGGTCAAATACGCTCTGTGTGTGATATATAGTTGGATTTGCTGTAATCTAGCATTTCTGGACACTTTTTTATGATATCCCAGAGCCCGTTCCCACATCCCATCAGTCATCTGAACCCCCACCTCCATTTCCCATTCTAGTCTCAAGTCTGTCAAGTCCTTTCCCACTCGGGACATCACCACCTCGTACAATCTGGAGATCTCGTGTCCGCCCTCCGATATGTCATATATTGTATCAATCAGGGCGTCCGGATCCTCCGCTAACACCGTCTCAGGCCAAGATTTTCGGATAATCTGTACCAACCTGAGGTATGTAACATATTGGCCCCCATGTAACCCAGCTTCTTCTTCTAAGTCTGCAAAATCCTTGATGGCCCCATCTTGCCATATATCTCCTAACGTGGCCAACCCAACCGGTTCCCAGTACATTCTGATCAATTTTCTAAGTTGACCATCCCCCGCAGTCAAGGCAACCAGTGGCACCTGCGGCGAACACGGATCCGGGCTTTCCAGTAGCCGGCATGCTCTACGCCACATTTTCCACCCAAGTAACAGCATACCAGGGCAAAGATTTAAGTCTCGTCTAGGGACCCAGATGATCTCCTTCAAATAAAACGGGGTGCAATCTGTCCCAACCAACCTGGACTCGGGAGATTCCTCATCAGAGAGCCACTGTGTAACATATTGCAGTTGGCTCGCTACATAATAGGCCTCAAAATGTGGTAATTTAATCCCTCCTTTATCGTAGAAGTTTTGTAACTTCCACAGCGCCACTCGGTTGCGAGTGCTGTGCCATAGGAAGTCCCTACACATACTGTCGAGTTTGGTAAAGAACTTCCTAGCTATTAAGTGTGGTATGTTGTTGAAGAAATGCAGCAGTCTAGGCAAGACAACCATTTTAAGCAACGCCCCTCGCCCTATCATCGCTAGCGGCAGCTTTTCCCAAAATCGCATAGACGCACGGATTTTATCCACAGCAACCTCGGTGTTATGCAGATGTTCGTTTCCCACAGTGTGATATATGTCTATTCCGAGGTATCGGAAGGACTCGGCTGCCCAAGGCACGGGCAATACCGGTAAGCGTTCCGTGGGGACCCTCGAATAGTACCCTAGGGGGAACATGCTCGACTTGTCAGGATTAACCGCTATGCCGGACAATTCGGCATACTTCTGCATGACCTCCAAAACATACTGGAGGTTCTCTTCCGGATACTTTAGGTACAGCAGCATGTCATCGGCATATAAGGATATCAAATGGCTCTTTCCTCCCACCTCGATGCCCACCAGGTCATATTGCTGTCTAAGATATACCGCTAAGGGTTCCAAGGCCAATATGTATAACATCGGGGACCAAGGACATCCCTGCCTAGTACCCCTACTTAGGTGCCACTTATCGGATATCACTGATCCCGTACGCACCCTAGCCGTAGGCTGGCTATACAGTAGTCTCGCCCATCTGATATAGCCTGGCCCAAACCCATATTCCCTCAGGACCGCAAACAGCCATGGCCACCTCACCGAATCAAACGCCTTAACTGCGTCTAGGGAGATCACTGCCATTTCCTCATCTCTTCTGTTCCCTTCTTCTATCACTCGGTGGAGCCGCCTGTGATTATGAGTTATATTCCTGCCAGGGACATAACCTGTCTGATCCGAGTGTATCAGCCTGCCGATGACCTTGCGCAGCCTATCCGCCAAGACCGCTGTCAGGATCTTACTGTCTTGGTTTAACATCGACAGCGGTCTGTACGATCCGCAGTGTTGTCTCGGCTTGTTAGGCTTGGGCAGTGGTACGATCAGCGCTTCTCTGAGCGTGTCTGGCAATCGGCCTCCCTCGAATGATTCGTTGTACATCTCCAGCATAGGGGGGAGTATCTCTGCGCTATACGTTTTGTAGAACTCACTCGGGAGTCCATCAGTGCCCGGGGTCTTGCAAGTAGGCAGCCGTTTCACCACCTCTTCTAGTTCATCTAGCGTAATGGGGCCATCTAACTCCTCCTTTTCCTCTGCACTAATCCTGGGCAGTTCTATATCTTCTAGTGTGTCCCTGATTTTATCCAGATTGTCTTCCCCTTTGTCCTCATACAGCGCTTTATAATAATCTAAAAAAGCAGCGTTAACCTCTTCCTGAGTGTGAGCCTCCTCTCCGTCTTCCCTTTCTATCATCATGACCGGGGCCCTGGGGGTTTCTCTCTTATAAAGCCATGCCAGTAGGCGACCAGTTTTGTCACCTCCTGCATGTTGCCTCTCCACGTATTTCCTGTAATTGAGGTCACAAAGCCGCTCCCAAAGCTCTGAGCATCGTTGTTGTAATTCGAGTACTAGGTCTGTGTCCCCTCCCCCTCTGGTACATTCACGCTCCAATTCTTTCTCCACTTTCTCCAGCTCAGCTAAAATCCCCCCCTGAAGGCCCTTTGATTTAGAAATAGCGTCGCCCCTCACTACCACCTTGAAGGCCTCCCAAAGTGTACCAGCCGAATCCACACTGCCCGTGTTCTCCTCAAAATACCTTGTAATCGTCTCTTTAATATCTTCTCTGAAGACCGGGTCTCTGAGCGCCTCCGCCCGAAGGCGCCATGTTGGAATCCGCCCGCTGGGGCGGCCATATTGCCAGGCCATCACCAAGGGCGAATGGTCCGACAGGACCCTCGCTCTGTATTCAACCTGTGTAGTTGTTATCGTCACTTCTGGCGTAGCAAAGAAGTAATCTAGTCTCGTGTGCAACTGTTGAGGGGCCGAATAATGAGAGTACTGCAAGGCCGTGGGGTGTTTCAATCTCCAGACATCTTCTAGTCCATAGTCGTCTAATAGTACCCGTAGAGCCCTGGCCGCTGGGGTGGGCCTGTCTACTTTCCTGTCGGACCTATCTATCTTGGGGTCAAGAACACAGTTAAAGTCCCCCCCCCAGATGATCGGTTTACCTGCGCACGGGCCCAGGCGTGTACATAGAGTCCTGAAGTATACAGCAGTATTCTGATTGGGGGCATATGTATTAATAATACTCAGTCCTCTGTTCTCAATCAGTACCCTCAGTATTACTAGCCTACCCTCCGTGTCTACCTCCTCTCGTACAATTCTGAGTGGGACATGCGGGGCCACCCAGATCAGCACACCTCTGGTATAGGCCGAGTACGGGGAGCCCACCACTGTGCCCCCCCATTTTTTCTTTACAAGGTCTAGTTTATGTTGGGCCAGGTGCGTTTCTTGTAGCAGGGCAATGTCGATCTTCTGTCGTTTAAGATACAACATGACTTTATTTCTTTTCAGGTAATTATTGAGGCCTCGGACGTTCCAGGTGGCAATCTTGAGGTCACCCATGGCAGCTATGTGTCTTCCCACCCCACTTACGGGAACCTCCAGCAGTTCTCATGACACAGAAAGCGTCCCACTGCAGCCACTCCGCGAATAAGCTCATTCCCAAACTAACCACACACACAACCAAACTCCAACCCCCTTTCCCCTCCCTCTCCCACCCTCCCCCCAACACCACACACCCCAACTGTTGCCCAGCTTCAACAAAAGAGCTCAGGCACCCCCACATCTGGTTCCGCAAACACCGGTCCGTGCACGGTGCCCAGTAGGGTGAGGTCGCCCTAATGGCCACCTAACCTAAGCTATTGTGGGGAGAGAGTATCGCTCCATGGGGCTCCCGTTCAATAATAATCTCAATGTTTGTGGCAAACAGTACAACCAACTGACCTTCCATACCGAAGGTTCCGAACCGACTATAATCAAGTCTTAGGGTCCATGAGTCGCGCCATCTTGCGACGCCATTTTACGTCTTCCGCAGCTCCTCAGAGTCCTTCTGGGGCCGGTCCGCCGATTCTTGAGGGCACCCTTGTGCGTCGAGCCACTCCATGGCTTCCTCTGGGGTCTCGAAAAATAAAGTTTTATGCGCCTGTATGACTTTCAGTTTTGCAGGGTAAAGCAACATATATTTGTAACCTGCCTCCCTCAGCCTCCGTTTCACAGTCCCAAAGTTCATGCGGCTCCGCTGCACAGCTAGGGTGTAATCCGGGTACGCCGTGATGTTTGCTGCTCCTCTCTTGATCGTGCCTCCTTTTCGAAAATGTTCTAATATTCTTTCCCGATCACGATAGTTAAGAATTTTGGCAATGATGGGTCTGGGCGGGTTTCCAGGAGGCGGCCTCCTCGTTAGGGCTCTATGTGCTCTCTCCACTGCGAAGCCTTGGGATAAGGCCCCTCCGGATATCTCTTGCAGCAACATGGTCTCAACGAAGTCAGTAGGGTCACGGCCCTCCGTCCCCTCCGGTAGGCCCACAATGCGGATATTGTTGCGACGGGCCCGTCCTTCCGCCTCCTCCGCTCTACTTTCCAGGTTGCCCACCTTTTGGATTAGGGCGTGCAGTTTTGCCTTGTGGGTGGCACAGTCCGCCGTATTCGGACCAACTTCTTTTTCTAGGGACTCTGTGCGCCCCGCCAGAACCCTAACGTCTTGTCTCAGTAGATTGACGTCTTCCTGGACCTCCCCAACTTTGAGGTCCAATGCCGTTTTTAATTCAGAGACAGCCTGTTCTAATTTCGACTCCCAGGCCGCTCTCAGGTCCGCAATCGCTGCTAGGATTTCTTGGTTAGAGCTCGAAGTCGTCGCGCTACCCACGGCCAGTGCATCCTTATTCTTGGTGGCGTCCAAGCCCGGGGACGTTTTGGTGAAGTCATCCAGCGTGGGCTGTTTCGCCTTAGGTCGCACTGCCTTACTGGACATGGTTCTGAGGATGTGCAGGTCTACCGAATGATGAGTGGGCGCACTGCACGCTGACCTGGTTAGGTCTTCCCACAACTCTTTTCAATCCCGTCTCAGGTCTATGTCGGCCATTTTGAGTCGCCCTTTGTTCTCAGCGTCTCTCGACTTTTCTTCTCCGATCTCAGCCGTCGTAGCTACTATGACCTCCAAAAGTTCACAGTACTTCGGTAGCACCTTCACACGCTGGCATGCATATCGTCGGTATTCAATAAGCAGTCGTACTGCACTGATTTGCCCGGATCTGTTCAGGATCTCGGGAGCTCCGCTGGAACGCGTCCTCCTACATGGCTCTCGTAGCCACGCCCCCTTATTTGGCGTACTTAATCAGATCCAACCAAGTTCCCCAAAGACCCCTGTTTGTGTGATCCATCGTTTTTGAAAAGAAGTTCAATGTCCGACTGTGCTTTTTCTTTTAGCAGTGAATTTCACTTTATTGCTCATGGCAAGATTTCTCAAAGCAGGTACACCCTTGTTGACTGTGGGATTTGTGGGATCTTGTATTTTCTTAGCTAGCCCAACCGTTCTCTCATCATTATTAAGGGCCAGTATAGTTTGGTTCTCGTTTTCATTGTGTGGAGGATCACGTTGTTTTGATGCATTGTCACATTGTGCTGCTTTGGGGATATTGTCCTTGTGAGACAGTATCAATGTAGGAACCTTGATGGGTGTTTCCTCAGGTGGGTCGGTCTGTTCAGGGGCTAAGGTATTGAAATGGCTCGTAGTAGAAGCACTCACTTCAACAACAATATTGAATGGACAAAATACAGCCCTGGGTAGAAGGGAAGCCTCATCATTTGTGATCAGCTCAGGCGGGGTTACCAGCCTGGGAAGGTGAGGGGTACCCCCTCCTTCATCTCATCGAGGCCAGTGCGAATGGGATCGGTCCTCAGAGAAGAGGGGGACGTTGTAAAGCCCCCAACTAATTCTGAACTGGTCTCCTCCATGAGCAGGCAAACAGTAGGCAGGGGCCCTCCTCCTCCAGCAAGGCACATGCTTACCGTTTGTTAGGGGGTAGCTATGGCGTTGCTCCTAGCCATTCCTTCCACCATACGCCAGACACCAGACAATCTACAAACACTCCGCTACACTTCGCTCACGGGGCAGGTTTTGTAGCAAGAGCGAGCATAGCTGGTGGTGTGTCTTGGTGTACCAGTGGCAGCAGCAGTAGATGGATAATGTAGCCCACAGTTGTAGTCCTGTATCCCAGAAAACGCATTAGCAAGCGTTTGCGGCAAAAAAAGCTGTTTTTCTTTCCCAGTAGCGTTTTTAAACGGGCGCAGGCTCCAGTCCAATTCAGTCCTCACAGCACACCAGACACTCTGCAAGCACTGACAGCATTTACTTCATTTGTCGTCCCCCAATGTTATGCCTAAGTCCGCTTCCCACTTGGCTTTCATTGTATTCTGTGACCTTTGGTGGGTCTGGAGTAGGCCGTATAACCTGGACACCCCACGTCCAACCCCATCTGCGGCCACCACCACCATCATACACACTCATGAGTTTCTGGCTCAACGGGAAAAGAGGGCCACCTCTTTTGAAATGCTGCCCTTATACAGCAGTACGGCAACACACGGATGGTGCCCCCACCCAATTTCAAGGAGAAGTCCTCTAAAGACACAAACCGCTCCTCTGGAAACATGTCACCCATTGTCAACTGCTCCTGCTCATCCCATTTTCTTTTAAGATCCCTGTCAAATATAGGGGAGATACCCGGGAAACTCCACAAGAGAACCATCCTATACTGTGTTGTAACATCCGGTTTGTGGAACATACGTGGCCAATCGTTGACCAGGGTCCTAACCGGATCAAACGTAGTCTATATACCGGTCACTGAAGATAGCTGATTTTAGGTTGTTGGGCGACGCCCCATATTGTTCAAGTGCCACATGCACCGTCTCCACCCGTACCCCATACCAGTATCCAGCAGTGAGATGCCAAGCAATATAGCCAGGGCCGCAAGTCCTCCCTGCTCATATGACTCTGTCATTTTCTCCCAAGAAATCTGTGCTGCCCCTGCTGCCCTTGCCCCTGATAAATGAAGTTGCCAATGATCTAAGCTTGGTGAAGGGCTGCCCAGGCCATATGGAAACATTGCAAAAGAAGTAAAGTAACTTTAGGAGCACTACCATTTTCAATAACAAAATCCTTCCATACAGTTTGATCAGGAGGCCTGCTCAGACCTTTGGCTTAGCCGTCAGCTGTTGTAAATACATCTCATGATTATCCCCATATAACAATTGTTGCGTCTTAGAAAGAATGATTCCCAGGTATTTGAAATGCAGAGAGGCCCAGCCAAACCCCCTCAAGGTTCAAAGACTGCACAGTGGCTGGCATAAGTGGAAATAGCTCAGATTTAGTACTGTTTACTTTATCGCCAGAGAATTGTGCAAAAGCATGTATAACCCACATATTGGGGTCTAAGTTATGCTCTGGGTCTTGAATGTGTATCAGTGCATGGTCGTCATATAGCAATATTATCTGCGGCAGGCTCGCAATCCTAATCCCCCTATTCCCATGTGTATCCCTGGTGAGTGCCCAAAGTGGCTAAACCATGAGTGCAAATAACAGGGAGAGCAGATAGCCCCGTTGCTCCCCAACGGAAATGAAGCAGACAACGTATTATTAGTAGGGACTGTAGCAGTAGGACCCTCGTACAGTAGACACACGCACTGAGAGAAATGAAGCCCAAATCGGAAGCACCTCAGAACCCCAAATAGGTATCCCCAAGAAACTGAGTCAAAAGCTTTCTCGGCCTCCAAGGACACAGCGACCGCCTTACCCTGGGGATTGATCTGCAAGATCACACAGAACAGGCATCTCAGGTTCAGAGCGGTCAATCTGGTGGGAACAAATCCTGACTGATCTGGATGCACTAAGTGAGGCGAATGGGTGAGAAGACAAGTGGCCAGTATTTTTGCAAACACCTTTGCATCCACATTGATTAATGACAGTGGCCGGTAGGATGCAACTTAATGGGATGGCTTGTTGTTGACAGTTATTATCGCCTCTTGCAGAGGCGGGGAAGATGGCCGTTAATGAAAGACTCATCCAACACCTGCAACAGTCTTGGAGCCAACTCCTCCTGGAATTTCTTGTATAGCTCCACCCCTAACACGTCGGAACCTGGTGCCTTCTGTGAGAAACCTGAAGGTGTCTCCTGAACTAGTCCCCAGGAATCTGTCATCCAGGTGGCCAAGACACGGCCATCGCTATTGGATCCTGTTCCTGGGGGTGGACCACTGAGGGAGGATCACCTGGATGGGAGGTCCTCAGTGAGTGGAAGTGGGACACCGACGGGTGAGATGTGGTATCCCCCTTCATCCAACACCTTTTCCCCATCCTAAAATGTAGGATATTCAGCCATCACGAAAGACGACAGACAGACACCAAAGTCATTTACCTGACATGTCCCAACGCCAGGGTCAGGCAAAGTCAGGCAATTGACCAGAATCACACACACCTGACGGCCCTTTCCCTTCCCCACAGGTATAAAATGTGGAGCATAAGAGCACAGTACGAGCAAGGCAGACCGCACAATGAGAAAGCTAACTCAGCATGGCAGTTCAAGAGAAGGGGGAAGACGGCGTGAACAGAGGATGACAAGGAGAGAAGCAACCTTGCCCCTTCCAAGCCAGACCCGTGAAATCTCCACAGAAGGAACCGTAAAACCGCAAACAATAACCAGAATGTGTTGCAGCAGATCTCAAGAGTACACAAGTGCCTCCTCCGATGATAACCAAGAGGGGAGACGCTTGACATCGTGGTACCAGCCATGACTCAAGAGAAAAGCAAAGCCAAGTGGTTCATCACAGCTGGTGAGTCGAGGGGAGAACCGATAAGAAGCTGAACTGTGTTTGATCAAAAGTAGCAAAAGCAGCTAATTGAAGAAAAGTACAAAGAACTGTTATTGCCATACGAGAGGGGAAAGCCAGCTACAGAGGAGTCTGGCACCACGCATGTGCTTGCTTGAGAAGCTCTGGGCGAATACCCCATGGTTGAAATTACCGTTACCAGAAGCCTTTGGGAATGGCGCAAGAGACTTGGGTCGAAGTGGTCATACGGGGGTCTAGCAAAATCCTCTGTACCCTAGAAAGTCTTTGACCGGCAAGTGAAGGTGAAGTTGAGGAAAGTGAATCCTGCATTTTTGTGATTGTAAAAGTTGGCAAGAGTAAACCAGACGGAGGGATGTCCACAGTGAACTGTTTTAAAAGACATTAAGACTCGTGAATATAAGAAAAGCCATAGTGAATCCAACGGAGGGAGACCGATGATCAAGAGGGGTCTGCGCCAGGAAGAGTGGGTCCAGGGGTGAAAATGCATCACCCAACGTGAAAGCAGAAAGGAACTTTTGTTTATTATTTCTGAATACATGAGATCCTCAGAGGCATGAGACTTTTTGTAGAAAAGAGACTTAACCACTAAAGGTCCTTATACCTGAGAGCAGAACTGTTAGCTTGTGCCAGGAAAACTCAGACGTGTGCTGTGCTCCGGAGTCCCGCATTGTCCCGTGCTCAAAACGTGGGGAAGGGAGACCCCGACTAATGCATCCTGACTTATCGTTTCTGAACACTTCTTTCTTTCTTATGAATCCTATCCTACACTCTTTTTGGTATTTAGTCGTAAGGATTGGCAATAGGTTTTTTAGAATAGGCCCTTTTCATTTGACAAGACACCACTAGGACTTCCTTAATTTTCATTTCATGGTCGTAGCTTGCTCCCATCTTAGCTTTAGGTTTAGATTAGCCGTTTTTCCAACCTGCATATTCAGTTTAATAAACACCCTTGAACTGTGATCACTTGTGTCTGTCTTTTCTGTTGCCACAATAATGAGTTCCTTACACTTCCCAGTAGCCAACACCTTCACGGCCGTCATTACCTTCTCAACTGTCAGGGGCTGCTTTAGGGTCTGACCCATCTCCTCTGACAATTCGGGTACCCTGATGTTCTCCTGCTGCATCGTCTGTGGAGGTGTCGCAGTTAGCATAAAACGTCAAGTAGTATGCATGGAAGGCATCGTTTGTATCTCCTTCCCTCACCAGGACTGTGCCATCTCGACCCGCAATCCCGGTGACAGGGTGTCTGACGCCTTCGGCCCTGACTATATTAGCCAGCAACTGTCTGGCCCCATTTCCTTCTCCATACCGTCTGGCCCAATAGGCCTGGACATATATCGAATCTCCCGATCCGCCAGCTCCCGGAATCTTTCTTGCTTACCACGGATCTGCCCCAGCAACGATGCACTATGCGACCTGCCATGTTCATTTTCCAGTTCCTTTAGCTGGGCCTTTACCCACTTCATCTCCTGCCTAAGGCTCCTGAGCATGCCAGCCGACGTGGACAGCAACACCCCTGTCAGAAATACCTTAAAAGCCTCCCACAGCGTTTAGCAGCTCTGCACTGAGCCTTCATTAAGTGTAAAAAACGCAGTGATGTCCTTGTGCAGCACCTCCACCACAATGGAGTCTTTCAGCATGGCCGTGACCGAGGCCTCTGAGCAAAAAGCAGAGATAGCACCACCCGAGAGTGCTCCGACAGTGTTCGTTGATAATTACTGCAGTCCTGCTTCGCTGACACAAACTCAGAAGAGATTAACCAAAAATCTATACGTGACCCCGAATCATGGACTGAGGTATTCCTCAGTAGTAAGTGAATTCCCTCACATCCGGGTGCAACTCACATTACACATCCGTCAATGGGAAATGTAGCATCAACTGGTGGAGCGTCTGAGCAACCCTAGTCTGCACCCGAGGGGCACTAGTCGTTCTGTCGTCTTGATTATTCAGAATATTATTGAAATCCCCCCAAATAATCTTTGCCCAAGCAGCGTCTCCCAGCACCCCTGAAATTTGTTGGTAAAATGCAGAGCCATCCAAATTCAGACTATGTATTAAACAGTATAACAGGGTCACCAGCCAGCGCACCCCAAACTATAACATACCAGCCCTGCTGGTCCAGACTACTCCTGGACACCTGAAACCCCAGAGAGTGATGGGTAAGGGTGAGGACGCCTCAGGATTGTGATGAATAATAAGTGTAGAACCTCTGGGGCCCCACCTGCACGCAAACACCTCATGGATCCCTCCCAAGGCATGCGTCTCCTGGAGCATAAGTATTTTCAGCCCATTTCTGGCCACAAAGGCCAGAATCCTCCTGGTCTTAACCTGGTTATTCTGCCCTCGCACATTCCACGTCATCAGCTTAAAACCCATGCATAACCCATCACCCCCCATATGCAGCCGCATGCCCCCCACCCTCATGACACCCCATTTTGCTGCATGTGTGACTGCCTCCCACATGACTGTCAAACTTTTTAACATTTTAACTCCAGCACCCACCCGAACTTGATAGTGTAGCCCCTCTCAAATTTCCGTCGAAACATCAGGAAGCACAATGCAAACACAACATTTTCTTTGGATTCATTATGCCTCCCAGCAAAAAGTTTGCCAATACTGGGCAGAGCAAGACTGTGCTGCGCAACCGACTATAACAATAACTTAACTCCATTTGAAGTATTGGGCACAGACTGCGCCATTACAGATGTGCAACTGTTCTTTCCCGCTTCAGGGACTCGACCCGTCGGGACGGGTTTAACCGCTCAATATATGCAGCCACCTCCTCCTGGGACTCTAAAAAATGCACACTCCCACCATGCTGGACACGCAACTTGGCCAAGAACATCATGGCATATTGCACCTTCTTCTCTCGCAGAAGACGCTTCATCTGGTCAAATATCCTCCTGGCAGCCGGGACCCAGGTCGAAACGTCTGGATAGATGTGCATCTGGCAGACTCCTTTTGGAGTGTTCCGTTCTCTCTAGCCAGCTTTTGGAGCAGGCCATGGTCACTATAATTCAAGAGCCGAGCTATAATTGTGCTTCGCGGTGCCCCAGGCTTAGGTAGCGGGGCGAGAGAGCGATGTGCCCTTTACACCAAGAATTGCTCGGAAAATTGTGTCTCACTGAAGAGAGATTTGAGTAGGGTCTCCACAGATTACTCCATCGGGCCCTGTGCTGTCTTCTCAGCGACACCTAGTATCCTGATGTTATTCCGACAAGAGCGAGATTCCAAGTCGTTGCACTTCGAGTGCACTGTCATTAGCTAATTCCTAACGACCTTAATCTCTCTCCTGTGCTCCCCAACAGTACCTTCAAAGACACTGACTTGTGTTTAACTTCTGTAATCCGGCCACTCTCTTGGTACAGGTTAGTTCAGAGGGAGCTGATATTGGCGACTATGTCAGCAAGTTGAGAGTTCAGAGGCGAACCCCGTCTGCATCATTGTCATGTAAGGGTCCATAGCACCAGCACTCCGGGGGTCTCCTCTGTCTCACACGCTGACGGGGCTGCCCCCACTGCGTCCATATGCAGGGTACTTGTGTAGGTGTCCACTGGGCCTCTCTTGCCTTTGCCGCCACCTCGGGTCATGGCCACTTATGTTCTGCAGGATTTCATTCCAGATGCTTATAAAGGCCTCACAGGGTTTTCACTTTGTGTTGATCCACTCTGTATCTACCGGTTACCTGGGGAACTGCACTTACTTTCTCTCCAGGCCAGTCACATGGGCAATGCACGTGAAGGGTATACACCCGGCTGGGGAATCAGTGTCACACTTAACCAGGCTATGCAGCTCTTTCCCACCAGACGTTCTGGAGCTGATCCCCATTTCTGCCCCCAACCTGCAGGCAGGTACAGTGCCCATACAGGGACCGGAATGTGGCTGGACACACTAGGTATTCACAGCGTGACTGGTCCACTTGGGGTGCCCACCAGAATAAACACTTTGGCTGCATCCCAAGTCCTGCAGGTGAAGTTGCTGAAAATTATGCCCCCAGCAGAATAGGCGATGTTGCACTCCACAGGGGGCCACAGTTCCACTCCACCAGTCCCTCTGTAGCTGCCCCCATTTGCGCTCTCGCCTTCAGGCACAATCAGTCTGGGGATCACAATGTGTTTGCCAGCCTCCCGAACCACGTACCATCAGTATCCCCCGTATGCTCAGGAGATGCATCTGTCCCGCGGGGGCCCTGTCCTTGCCACCGTCTTGCTCCACAGGTCCTCACCGAGTTCAGTCAAGGCGACTCCAACAGTGGCAGCCTCCTGTCCTAAGAGGCTGCAAGCTGTAGCCTCGCCTGCCTCTCAGGCTGCCCCTGTGCTCAATCAGGGTAGCAGTCAGCATTCTCCCCCACTCAGGCCGCCTCGCCTCTGGGGTCACTGTGTTCACTGCTCTGACAGCAGGGCCTGCGGTCTCCAGCTCATATCTGCGCTAGTTGCCGCCAACCTCACCCACAGGGACTGAAGCACGCATGAATTCTGGAACTGGCCAGTGTCACACTGCAATCTTCACTGATCAGTATGTAAAGTATGAACGCTCTGCCACATTTACTAAAGGATATTTTTTGGACAGCATATGGGCAGACTCAGAGCTGCAGATCGATGCAGCCATTTTTGTCGCTGGCCGGAACCCCCATAATCCCACCCCCCCTCCCCGGCTGAAGCCTTTTCTAACTAACTCATTCTGTGACTTCATAAAAATCCTGAAGCCTTTCAACCTTCTGAGGGCTCATTCCAGATGTTCGAAAAACAGACTTCTCTCTATCAATCTGACTGACCATCCACCTTTCCTCCCTTCACCCCTCTCTCTCCTTAGTACTCCATACTTCCCTTCAATCTTACAAGTCTGTCTCTCTCCCCATCTAAATCAACTCTGCTCTCTTCCTCTCTCCCTCTCTCTCTCTCTCTCTCCATATCTTGCTCCCTGACCACCCGCTCTCGCTCCCTCACCCTCTCTCTCGCTCCCTCTCCATGCCTTTTTTCTCACACTCTCCCCTCTGCTTCCCTCTCATGTTATTCCCCTCTCTGTCATGGTCTTCTCACACTCTCCCCCTTCACTCCAAACTCCCAAATACTGCTGCTCCCTACATTATCTCACCTCTCTCTCTCTCTCTCTCTCTCTCTCTCTGTCTCACTCTTTCTCACTCTTTCTCACTCCTACAGCCACTCATTTTCCACTCACCCATCTTCAAACTGTTTTGCTCTCTGCCAGATACTTTCACACCCACTACACCCCACACTAGCCAATTAGTACGACTGACTCTCATACACACAATACCTTACTTGCCATCTCTCCCAACAGTGCAACAGTCTCTACAACATTCCTCTCCACCTTCCACTCTCCACCGCCTGGTCTCTTGGTCCACCAACTACTCTCATGAACTCATCTGAACACCTTTCACTCAGTTCTGGCCTTCCTGGTCTTTTATAGCAAAGCCTATCCTCCTTAGTTTCCGACTCCTTACCCCCATAGGTCCCTTCGGTCACCTGCTCTATTGGGCCATATTAGGCAGAATTATATGCAGTACTCTTTGTGAACACCACACACAATTAAGACTACAAGTAACAGTACAAATTCACCTTTGGTACAAGCCTGTACTACACAGTAAAGTGGTAGCGATGGCTGAGCAGCCAAACTTATCTCAAGAGCAAGTGAGCAGTATCAATAGTTATGCAAAGGACAGCAATGACTTTGATTCAAACAAACACTGACTCAAGGTTTCTGAGTAAAAGAATATACAATTATTTACACATCAGTTGTAAAACATTTCAGTAAAGTAAAGCAGTTGGAAAATCACACTCTTAATACACCACACCACTCCCAATAGATTCTGGACAAGTTAAACTCAAAATGAAGAGTGAGCGAAATGGCACTCCAGTAATTTAAAAAGGGAGGGGAAAACAAAGTTAGACTAAAATTGAGCAGCACCAACAGGGAAGTAAGCAGGGCAATCTAGAAAGAGGAACGTCAGTGATGGAATCCAATCAAAAAGCTTACGGCCGGTCCTCAAGTCCATTAGACAGGCCCTAAATAACTCTGAAACCAACCTCAAAACCCTAGAACAAGAATATGTTTCCAAACCCACTCCTGCAATCCGCAGATATGGGGAGGGTGACAGACCGGGCAGAACCCTGGCCAGGCTGGTGCGGATAGAGGGCGGCAGGACCAGAATTGACAGCATAATTGACGAAAGGGGTGTAAGACATTGGGCAGATCAAGCCATTCTTGACACCTTTGCCAGTTTCTACGCCGCACTGTATGGTCCCCAGCCCGAACGCACTGCCCAGGACCTGGATGACTTGCTGGAGAACATTCCTATGACCCTTATCTCCCCAAACACCAGGGATTGTCTTGAAGCCCTGTTCACCTTGGACGAGATAGTCCAGGCCATTTCTGACCTCCCTAAGAGCAAAGCTCCGGGCCCCGACGGGCTCTTATCTGAGTTCTATCAGGAACATGTCGCCATATTAGCACCTGTACTGCACGGGGTCTGGACAGAGTCACTCCGCCTACACACTCTCCCCCCCCCTCCTTGAGGGAGGCAGTAATAACGGTTCTTCCCAAACCAGGGAAATCCCCGGACGAATGCGGGTCCTACAGGCCCCTGTCCCTTATCAACACGGACACGAAAAATTACGCCAAGGTAGTCACCAACAGGTTTCTTCCATTTATGCCCCATATGGTCCATGCCGATCAGAGTGGATTTGTCCCCGGGCGATCAACGGCTCTTAATATCCGTAGATTATTTAATGTACTGTCCAGAATAGACCTGAACGCTGATGCGGTTGCAGTGACACTGGACGCCCAAAAGGCATTTGATATGGTATCTTGGCAGTACTTATGGGCCGTACTAGAGAAAATGGGAGTGGGGCCAAATATGATTTCCTATATAAAACTACTATACACGGGACCTTTGGCTAGGGTGTTAGTCAACTCGATTCCCTCCTCTCCTTTCGCATTACATAGGGGTACCAATCAGGGATGTCCATTCTCACCTATCCTTTTTGCGCTTGCCATTGAACCTATGGCGGATCATATAAGGGAACGACACTCCAACAAGGGTATTCGGTTACAGGAGGTGCCGGAACTTATTTCATTATACGCAGATGACGTACTTCTGTACGTCAGAAACCCCTCTACATTCCTGGACCCTATTATCCGTGATATAACTAAAATTGGCACATACTCCGGTTTCACCATCAACTATTCTAAATCATAAGAGATTTTTCCTCTCACTACATCCACCCGACAACCGACATGCGAATACCCCCTATGTTGGTCCCCGGGCGGCATAAGGTACCTCGGGGTGCAGGTGTCACTGTCCAGAGCTTCCTTACTGGCAGACAACTATAAGACCGTGGCACAGCTTGTGGAATCCAAGATGCTTAAATGGGCACTCTCCCATTGTCTCTTGCGGGCAGGCTTTCCCTAATAAAAATCGTGTTGGTCCCCAAGCTCCTATGCATCTTCGCGAACGTACCTGTTTGGCCTGGGAAGCAATTCTTCAGGTGGCTCCACTCAGAGTGCGGCCAATTCCTCTGCCGCTCTGGGGCGTTCCGCAAGAAGTGGCAACAGATGATC
This sequence comes from Ambystoma mexicanum, assembly GCF_040938575.1. NCBI lineage: Eukaryota > Metazoa > Chordata > Amphibia > Caudata > Ambystomatidae > Ambystoma > Ambystoma mexicanum. The sequence goes on from NC_090927.1 coordinate 413,938,390, forward strand.
TTGCCCAATGAAAAAGGGGGTTTTGCGGCCCCGGACCTTCTATTGTACTGGAATGCTGCGGAGGCTGAGCATGCCTCCCATTCGTAGGAACATCTAAACCCGGCCCCACATGTAAAATTAGAGAAACTCGCAAGGGAGGGGACCAACATCATGACCTTATTACTGCACCATGCTTACCAAACAATTGCCCCGGCAGACCCAGTGGCCAGCATGATCAAGGCATGGAAGAACATTTTGCAGTCTACACAAGAGCAATGCCCATATTATAAGTGGCTTCCCGTATGGCAGTTTCCCGGCCTCCCCCCCCACACACGACCAACTCCTTTCGCGGCACTGGGAAGCTCTGGGGTATCGGACTCTAACTGACCTGTTCCTGGAGGGCGCATTCATAACCCCTCAAAATTGGCAGCCTGACCACTCTAATTCCGCGCTAGAGATGCTACAATATTACAGGCTTAAGGCAGCGATACGGACATTGTGGCCTTCATACCCAGATGAACCCCCAGACTCACCACAATACATTGCAAACTCCGCAGGTAGCAGGGGTATAATATCCTCCTTATAAAAAATGCAGCTGGTGAAAGAGGCAGACACATCCTGCAAACCACGGGAAACATGGGCTAGAGAAGTGGAAACGGAAATGAGGAGCTATGGAGTAAGATGTGCGCACATACGCGCAAGGTGTCCCTCAATGCCAGATTTCGCTGCATACAATATAGACTCCTAAACAGGCTCTACAAGCCGTATGGAGTGGCGAAATTCACTCGCACTTCAATTCACATATGCCCGAAATGTAGTTCAGATGAGGCAGATCATCTACACATGTTCTGGTCTTGCGCTGTGATTAGATTGTTTTGGGGGAAGTGACAAATGCGCTTTCTGAAATAATTGGGTCCCCAATAGACCCAGACCCATTAGCCTTACTGTTTGGAATCTGGGTGGGGGAGAGTGAACGGAAGATATCGAAATTTCTGAATTTAAGCTGTATTGTAGCCAAAAGATGTATACTGCAGTGCTGGAAGCGTCGCAATCCCCCTACCTCACTAATGTGGTTGAAGGCACTTACCTGGGTACAGAGGTGTGAAGAGGACTATATCGCTTCCCTGCCTTCCTCTTCGCGCCCCGAAAATGTGTGGGCAGAATTCTGCACTTACTTGAACAACAAGGACGAGGTAGAATGGAGTTCCACCCCCTCACCGACTCCTTCTAAGTAAATGTCTCCCTCGCCTGTCTATGTTCGCTATCCCCCCTATCAGGCGATGTCTGCAATGGATATGTTGTAATACTTTTGTACGTTTTATGATGTCGATTGTCTCTGTTTCCACTGTACTGTACTTGTCTTAATCTCCTGCCAATAAATAAAAGTTTTTTTTAAAAAAAGGCTTACAGCCAAAGTCAATAGGGCAAAAGTCTTTTGCTCAAGATCACACATTTCAGGGTAGTTCGCGGTTAAGTCTTTGCCAAGAGTTCTGGATGAAATTGCTTGATAGAAAAGTTAATTTAAAGAGTAGAGAAGGACGAGCGCTCGGATTGGCAAAAGGTTTCACACACCTTCAACGCGGCTGGACGAAACGAACAACCGGATTTGCACAGTACCTTTAAATGGAGAAGAAGCTGTAGCTGAGGCGGATGTTCCTGGCAGGTCCTGCAGGCTCACGGTTGCTGAAGCGACTGTCAAACTGACATGAAGTAGGAAGACTGGAGGGTCCTGCACTGCCCAGGGAAGACACCAGCAGCAGATCAAAGCAATGAATAAAAGGTGCGCTCCTTAAAACCCAAGCAGGGTCCGACCTTCTGGCTATCCGGTTCACTGTAGCTGTTTACAGCAAATCCGACCAGAGGCGGGAGTCCTGGCTTGCAGTTTGGGCGAACTGGTTGGTCCCACCAGCTCAGGGGAAGAAGATTCCTGGTAGATCTTCTCTGTCATTGGAGTCTGAAGATTCGGACCTGCAGCAGGGCTTCATAGGGCGGTTCAGTCGTTGTAGGGCTCCTGGTCGGTTCTTTCGTTCCAGTGGCGACTCTGCCTTTCCAATCCCAGAGACCTGCTTTTTATGCAGTTTTCCCCCATTCACACAGCCTTGCTGTCAATCACACAGCTGGGTGGCTGTCCTGGCGGGACAGTCACCTAGCCTATCAAACAGGAGTGCGATTTTGGTTACCAAGGGAACCCATGGCAGGGGTCCTAAAACCCCTCCCTCACATACTGCCTACCCAGACTTTCAGGCGCCTAAGGAGAGCTTCTGTGTAGAAGCCCGCGAAAGGACGGTGAACAAAGGAACCAAACCCGATTTGGCGCACAGAGTAAAACACGAGAAAGACATTTTCAAAAAGAAATGGCGAATAAACCCAGCCGGAACCGTATAAAAAAGTATATGGTCTAGTAGGTTTAAGTTTGGGGCAACCAAGATAGCCTAAAACAATACCAAGGTTATTTAAGATAACCACAGTAGGAAAAATACGGTAGTTACCACTGCCACCAGCCAAGTCTTGATGAAAAGGGAGCAAAACAGTGCTCCAAGAGAAACAGACAAAAAGGGATACGTGTTAACCCTTTCCAGTACTCTATGTAAGATAGTTTGTACTGGGTCTGTGGATTGAAGAGACTAATAAAGTCAATGGCAACTTTACAGATTCCCGGAGACCGTAGTCAGTCCCAAAAAATGGAGTCAGAGTTGGGAAGTCTAAAAGACAACCCTGTGTTACTGCACTGAAGGTGCTGTGTAACACACAGTAAAAAAGATGATACATGTGGATTAGGTGAGGCTCCACAGTCTATGAACAGAAGAAATGTTACACACACACAGCAAAACACATGTAAGTGTGGGGAAAAAAGGCTCACACTATTACCAGGTGAAAAAAAGAAATCCTAGAAATCCAGCAAATTTCCTGAGGGAATCATATGTAAGGGAAATTAGCCATTCTGGAAAATTCTCCATAACAGGCCAATCTCCCTCTATTCTTTCCCCAGGTGGCTGGGCCTCTGTGCCGTAGTTTCAAATAGTCCAGACAGCTTTCTCCCCTCCCCACAGTTTTCTCCTGCAGTCTTCTCGTCCCTGATGAACCCACTTTGCATGTGCTCTGCTGTGTGCTGCTGAGCTGTAGCTCGGGTATCTAGTGGCTGGGATATTCAGTAGCAGGGTTCCTGTAGAAGTCTGTTGGCTTTAGCGGCTTTGATCCAGGTCTTTCATTCAGCTGGGTGGCTTCTGAAAACGGTATTCCTGCAAGGAAAAGGAAGAGACCCGGCCAGAATAAAGGCAGGAAGGTACTGTGTTCAGGACAGTAGTACCATGAGTCTTGCATCTACTATAACATGCATGGGAGTCAGGAACTTGCATTAACAATGCCATTCTAGGCTGCCTACCCCAGGCTGAGAGGGGTGCCTGCGCCTGTGTGACCGGCTTATGCACCTGATCCTATCACAGGTGCATCTTTTGTTTTGTCTTCCAGTGGTCATTTGGGACGTTTCAATATATGGTAGTAACGGTCTCTGCCTCTTGAAAGGCTAGACCACTCTTCAGCATTGTACCCTTTGATTATTCTTCTCTATGTGCGGCAATGGAATGTTTGTGTCTACTCTTCTCAGCTCTGAGGTGAGCGATCATGCAAGCAAGGGCGACCTATAACTCCTGAGGGATGTTTGTTGGCAGGGATAGTCTCCATCTAATATTTACTTTAAAACGGTCAGGTCAAGAGAGCGAAGTTGGTATTCGATTATTTCAATAGTTTAACAACTGTAAAATATGTGCACTTTTTGGGTGGAAAGCCTAACCCTGAAGAGTTTTATTGATGCGTACCAACAGTGCACTTAACACAATTTCTGGGATATAGAAATTGTATCTGCTTATAAAGGATACGTTCCTGACACCCTTTAACAGAAGTCTGTAACCTGCAGCTTTCCAGATGCTTTGCTCTATGATTCTCATGATCCCTCACCATTTATCAACCTGGCTAAGGATGATGGGAGTTGTAGTACAAAATACACAGAGGTGAAGGTTGCCGCCCCCTCTCCTAGACGTTGAGTAGAAAATGCTGAGTGTGTAGAATCTTTTCTTTGTGTGCAGCAGGCTCCATGCCTCAGGAGTAATGATACAGCTACAATCCAAGAGAGGAAGCACAGGCTAAGACACAAGCTCGACAAAGAACCTTTCAAGAGCACTGCGAGGGACCAAGCAGATTCTCACCCCAATGCTGCCAGTAATAACCCCACCTTTAAACCAACACCCCTTTTAACAATACTTTAACCACTTTTATAGAGAGCAGTTTCCGGCATCTTGACTCTTGAGTCTTCTTTTGGGAAACATAATTCTTGATTCCACAGATGTCTCATCCTAGATATTCTCTCTACAGTGACACCTGACTTTGGAAACTTTTTCAGTCACCAGTGGGCACAGTGCTGTTCTGCGACAGCTCCTCCCAGCGTGTTTGTATCCAGACACCAAACGTGACCTCAGGGCAAGTATATATGGAGTTGCTGTCCACAGTTCCCTTTTCCCCACACTTCAGGAACGCCATGTAGTTGTACTCCTTTCCTATTGCATCATGCCTAACCCTCGAAAGAAGTTTGGCTTCAAGCCCTGCTCAGAACGTGGGAGGCAAATGATGTCGGACAACCATAGTGTATGTCTCTTCTGCCTGGTGAGGACCACAACTCAGAGATTTGTTGTTCACGCCAATCTATTCTGTCAACTCTACGGCCCACAGAAGAGTGCCTCAAAGCTCTTTACCTACTACTACATGTGTGGTAAGATGATTCCTTTGAGGTCCCCAGTGCAGAGTCGAGGAAGGCCACCTTGGAAGAGCCGATGGAAGACTCTCTCCCTTTGGAAAGCACATGATGGAGAAAAAGCACAGGAAAAGACCTCATTCCTTCAGTGACTCCTCTATACCTCATTCTTCTTCATCACACCTGCTAGAGGGATACGTCGGAGGACTCCACTCATACGTTGCAGGTACCATTTAGCATGCAATCCTCTACGTCTGAGTAGTAGGAGAAATGCAGGCAGCATGGGATAAATATCTTTGGGCCCCCGCCGGCTGCATCCACAGGACCCATGTAGCTTGCAATAGCTGGCAAAGGTTCCACTTTGGACCGCAACCGCATGCTTGCTGGTTCTGGCGCCAGCAATGGACATCACTCAGCAATGTGTGTCTCTGCCCTCGGGAGTTGAGACCTCAAAGCCAGACCTCTTAAGCTCAGTGTGCCAACGCTGGCACCACTAAGGAGTATCCCTTGCTTTTGAGGCGAAGCTCCTGCCAAAGAAGTACAAAATCTTAGATGAGGAAGGGGATCCAATGCCCCTTCAGTTGGAACAACATTTGTGCGGTGGGTGTGATGATTTTCCTGAGGAGTTCTAGGGTGAAAGGATGCAACTGGTGAATTTGGCCACGGATCTTCAGGAGGCCAGTGGCTTGGATTGCGTCCCCAGTGCTGGACTTTCTTTTTACACCAGTTCCTGGTACACCTCATGTTTTGTTTTTCAAAAGACCATAGAAAAAGTGGCGGAAAGGGTGGGGTTGTCTAGCCCCCACTATGACTATGTTCCAGTAAGACGTTACAGACATTCTGAATGAGGTTCCTACCACGGGAGACCCTGTTACCATTCAGCCTGGCAGTGGCGGCCCCTGTGATGACCACTGGGAAAAGTCCAGCTTCGATCCCTGTGGTGGACCAAGACCATAGCCCCACCCCTCAGATCTTGACTTCCTTTCTACAGATCCATTGGAAGAAATGTTTGTGGACCACAACTTTTCCCTTTTTGCCGTCGGAAGAAATTAATAAGTGTTCTAACTACTTGGTGAGTGATGGGAAGGAAGCTGCATGCCACATGTTAGTCGGGCCTCGAAATGGCTGATTATGTGGCATGTGTTATTGGCACTGAGACGCTAAAGATGAGGACCTCAGGTTTCGCACCTGATGTCCAGGCAAAGATTTTGGATATGCCATTTGATTGGAAGAATCTGTTTGGGGTGAAAGCTGACAAATCCTTACAGAAATCGAAAGCCTCCAAAGCCACAGCTAATTTCTTAAGCCTTGCTGTGCAGCAGCCATTTACCTCTGGTCCAAGTTGGCCATTCATCTCCTTTGCCTAACTTGGCAGGGGTCCGGCAACCTTAGGTTTTTTTTAAATGTTTTTATTTTGTTTTATAAAACATACAACCAACTAAACACAAAGACAGGTTTTACCATGACATTACAAATATGTATTCTCAATCCTTGTGGGCTTCACGTGGAGCTGTTACACTCTCCTTTGTCTTTTACCCCCATCCCGGGTTTCATTATGCCTCCTAGCATAGGCTTTCTGCCACTGGGTGCTCATCGAGTCCATCATCTAACACTCCTTCTTCCTCTCTCTCGGCCCCCTCATCAAAATCATCAGTGTGCACAACTGTTCGCTCTCATCAGTAAACACAATCTGAATCAGCACGTTCCAGGCTATCGGGCCACTGACTAGCGTAAATCATCCCTCTTCTCAGCTCCCCCAGCCACGTCGCTGTCTCTGCTAGTGAGCATCGGGCCCCTGACTAGCGTAATTCATCCCTCTTCTCAGCTCCCCCAGCCACGTCGCTGTCTCTGCTAGTGAGCATCTCTTTGGGTCACTCCACCAGGCCTCCTGATTTTGGGCCCTCTGCCTTTTTCCATGCCATCACTATCCGTCGTTTTGCCAGTATGCAGATTAGGTCTTTCATTTTAGTTCGTTGTGCCTCGCCTCTCCTTCCCCTCGGGTACAGCCCCAGATGGCAAGACTCCGGGGGCCAAGCTTACATCTGAATGCCCCCTCTCCATGACTCTGCCCCTGAACCTCCCAATTATTGGTCATGTCCAAAACATATGTATCATGTCCGCCCCCTCCTGTGCACATCTCAGGCAAGTGTGGTTCTGTCTCCCAACCAAACGGGATAGTCTGTGTGGGGTCATGTACGCCCTATGTGTAACATATAGTTGGGTTAACCTGAACTTGCCATTTCTGGAGATTCTCTTGGTGGTGGCAGTGCTCTCTTCCATTCTCTGTCCGTGAGGGATCTTCCTACGTCCGTTTCCCATTGCTCGTGCACCCTTAGTTGCAGCTTAGCACAGCGACTCAGGAACAAGCCATATAGTCTAGAGATCATATGTCCCCCTCCCGCCACAACATACAAAGTAACACTTTGGTCTCCACCACCTCCCCTGGACCCGCCCACCTCTCCCTAATCCTCCTGACTATACCTAGGTATAGTAAAAATTGGCCTTCATATATGTCGTATTAGTCTATGACGGTTTGGAAACTCAATATTTTACCTTCTCGTAACAGGTCTCCTATCGTGGCTATACCTTTGCTCTCCCAGTGCCTCCTGTATTGTCCCACCACTCCCTGTTCTCGTTTGACTCGGTTAAGGGGATGTGAACAGGGGTCATGCACTCCCAGGCGCCTCTAGGCCCTGTTCCATATTCCCTTACCATGTTTCAGCAGTCTGGAAGGTCTCTCTAAGGCGGGTTCCTTGACCCACAGAAAATCCTTTAGAAAGTATTGCCTTATCCTAGGCTGCAATAACAGTGTTTCCGGGGTGGTGTCATCTCCCAACCAGTTTACCGGGAATTGTAGTTGCCCTGCTAAGTAGTAGCATTCAAAGTTGGGCACTTTCATCCCACCCTCAGAATAGTCCCTTTGCAATGTGCTCAGTGCAACTCTGTTTCTCCCACCTCCCTATAGGAATTCTCTCGCCATTGAGTTCAGTTGGCGGAAGACAGTTATCATTGTGTTATAGGGTATATTGAAAAAGTAGTACAAAAGTCGTGGGAGTATGACCATCTTTAACAAGGCTGATCTACCTGGTACCCCCAGTGGCAGCTTTTTCCAGAATCCCATGGAGTTGCCTACCCCTTCAAGACTTTCAGTGTATTGTCTGAATGTGCGTCCGCTGGCTCATGCCACACATTGATAGTATCAAAAAGCGTTGGTTTTCCATTTAAGTCCCAGGCCCGGTAACTGCTTGGCGCTGCAGCCTCTAAGCACTGCAAGCGGGAACAGGCGTGATTTCTCCCTGTTCACCCTAATGCCTGAGAAAACACCAAATTGATTGATGACACCTAACAGGTGCAACAGATTGTCTTCTGGTTGGCTCACGTACAGCAACATGCCATCCGCATATAGGGAGACCAGATGTGTTACTCCTTCTATTTGGATACCGGCTTCCACGTATTCTTTACTTCAGAACACCGCCAGTGGTTCCAATGTGAGTATGTACAGCATCGGCTCCTGCAGGCAACTCTGCCTGGTACCTCTGCCCACCCTCCATGTCCTGGGAGCTGTGTAAATCAGGTTCACCCATCTCAGGAAACTCCCTCCAATCCCGAAGTGTTCCAGGGTCGTCAGCAGCCAGTCCCATCTGACAGAGTCGAAGGCCTTCACTGTGTCCAGTGAGGCCACCCCACAGTCTACCTCTAGTGAGTTTGTGCTGTCTAGAACATGATGTAGTCTCCTTAGATTCCAGGCTGTGTTGTGCCTCGGGATACAATACGTCTGGTCCTTGTGGACCAGTTCTCCAAATACCCTCTTGAGCCTACCCGCCAGCACCACTGTCAGTATTTTACAATCCTGATTTACCATTGAAAGGGGTCTGTATGACCCACAGTTTTGCAGGGGTTTACCCGGCTTAAGGACGGGTACTATGACCACCTTTCAATTTGGAATAAGATGTCTGCCACACTGTCGTCTTCCTTAACAGTGTCTGCAGAGTATAGGGATTCATAAAAACTTGAGAACTCTACATTGATCCCGTGTTGGGTCCTGACTAGCTCTCCATTTGAATCCGTTATAGCACTGATCATGTCCCTAGGTTCCTCGCGCCTGCACAAGCATGCTAGCAGTCTCCCTGGCTTGTCGCCCTTCTCATGCAATCTCTTTGTGTACGTTGCATGGTCCAGCCTTCCCAGCCGATCCCATTCCTCCATGCATTTCTGCTGCAGTTCCCTTGCTTCCCCAGGTGTCTCAGTTGCCTTACTTTCTGCAGGTTCTATTTTGTTTTCAATGTCTGCAAGGGCCCTCAGTATCTCCTTCTTGAGGCCGCCCGTTTTCCCTATCACCTCCCCCATGATGTCAAATTTCAATGCATCCCATAGTGGGCACTTCTTTTCTACACTGTCTGTGTTGTTGTCAAAGTACTTCCCTATCCTCTCCCTCAGGTGTTCCTGAAGTACCTTGTCTTGCAGGGCTTCCAACCTCAGTCGCCAGGTGGGTATCTTGGGTCTCCATGTGGTGTTTTGCTCTTAACACCCATCATGGCAACTCGGTAACAAACCATACAACAGAACAATGGCCCAGCGTTAAGTCCTCTGCTAAGGCCCAGCCGCTTCTCCCGCACCCACCACCTCCCTCCCAGGTTACGTGCAGTGGCTTGATGCCTTAGAACTGGCATCTGAAACTTCAACTAGGGTTTGAGGCACCTGCTCATTGTAAGTGAGGTTTCCCCCCTCGGTTCTGTGTCTTACTCTCACAAGCTCACGCTTGTATTGGCTTGATGTTCACAGCGGTTATGCAGTAAGGCCTCTCGTGAAGGCGAGAGATTGTGAAGCTGTGCCTTCAGGTCGCATCAGAGCCCTACTAGATGTCACTACGCACCCTGTGCTGGGTATGCTGTTGGGCCCAATGCATATTTAGTTAATTTTTTAATGCACTCTCTGCTTGCTTCAGGAACACCGCTTCGTAAAAGTTTACCATTTTGCCCCATACTGACTCTGATGAATATCTCTGGGTTGAATCCTTGCGCCAACTGCAGAAGCCAGATGTCTGTCTCTGATCCCACAGGGTTTGTCTTTACTGTTTGAGGTAGGAACATGACATGCAGGACTGCGGGTCATGCTAGTCAGTGCACCTTAATGGGCTTCGGAAGTGGGACCTTTTTCCACAATGACACCTTGTGGTTCCACTAGGTGTCATTCTTCTTCTTTTTCCTCATCGAGGAAGAGAAGTTACAGATCGAGGGACTCCTCGGGAAAGGCACCACACATACCTTTCCCAACCCTATCCCCCACACCTGAGGAATGGGAGGCCTTCTGGTTTATGAAGCTAGATATCTTTGCCAAGTCTTTGGTGCTGACAGCTTTGGCAACGGTAGTGCCATCGGGATCCACTGCGCTCAGATGAGCTGGCAGAGGCACTACTAAGGTCCGCAACAGTACCCTTGCGGGCTTGTCCATGGTCCGTATGGGCAAAGACCGGTCATTACGCCAAACCACTCTATCTTCCAATGTCAGTCCTACAGGCATCCACTGGAGCTTTGGCCCCTCGTGACTATGCCCCGCTCTCTAGGAGGGAATTCATGTCAAAGATGAAGGACATCTTTGGTGAGGAGGGTGATGGGATCTTCTTTAGCATTAAACCTTTGTGCCACAGGGAGGTCATGAACTTCCCTGGGGAGTTCTGTGGGAAGGATGGGGATCTGATGGACCTTGCTGCATATCTACAGGAGGTAAGTGGGCTGGACTTGTCTGCTTCCTACACCACCTCCAGGGAGACCTCAAACTTCTTTTCAGCGCTGGATGGCTAAGGTGTTACGGACCTTGGAGTTATCTGCCCTTCCACTCCCGAAGTACAGTATGATTTGACAGATGTTCTTGAAGGTCTGCAAAGGTAGACCCTAATGCAATTTAACTAGGCAGTAGAGGGCCCTGTCCTTGAGTTGTGGACAAAGCCTGCTTCGGTCCCAACTGTGGTCAGGGTCTTGGCATAAAAGCCTGGCTTTTTTTCTTTCCTCTCACACCTTCCTTGAAAGCCTGTTGGTCCAGGCTGCCACCGCGAGCCTGAAGACAACATCCTTCTGCTCCTTACCTCCAGACAGAGACTAGTTGTTTGGGGAGAAAGCTTTTTGGCTAAGGCAGTCTGGGCCTAAGAGCCATTAATGCCGCCTGTACCATGTCCAAATGTTCTTTTGGTCTCTGGTCTGCGTTTTCAGGTGCTGCTGAACACCTGACTGCTGGAAAGATTAGAGATGGCTTTGACTTCCTGGCCAATAATACCAAAGACACGTCCCATCAAATTCTACAATCTGGCCTGAACACAGCCAACTGTAAGGAACAATTCATGGCTAAAGGGATAGTATTATGGAGGGACTCCTAGATAAGCACCACACTACAGCAGCAACTGCCAACTGTCCCATAAAGTTCAGGTGGGGGATTTTGACCCTTCCCCTCCTTCGCCTACAGCAGCAGGTGACATACTTCCTTCAGCAAACAGCTGCAACGCCACCCCAACAGATGTAGGAGCTGAGGTATTTAGAGAGGAGGCTTCTCAATCTCAGCCATACCCTCAGTGGCTCCAGGTGAGAAGCCCCTGTGATTTGGACTTCCACAACACGTCCCCAGAACGGGAAAGGATTTTGCAGTTCAGTGCAGACTTGTGCCTTACAAGTCATTCACCTGGGTTATTTCCTCACCTTAGACCAATGCCCTCCACACCCCCCCCCCCCAGCCCTTTACAGCCACTACCTTCCTCTGAACACTTATCTGTTGGAGGAGGTTTGTCAGCTTTTGTTAAAGGGTGCTATAGAACAGCTATAGAACAAATGCTGTTGCTCAATCTATTTTCCGATTCCGATGGAGGACGGGGGCTTGCGTCCTATTCTGGATTTGATGCTCTTGAACATGTCCCTGTGGAAGGACAAGTTCACGATGGTTACACTGTCCCAAATCCTCCAAGCCCTCCATCTGCAGGACATGCTTGTGGCTGGTGTTGTTGGATCTTCAGGATGCCTACGTCCATGTGCCAATGTACTTGAAACACAGGAAATACCTGAGATTCTTAGTGGGCAATTGCCAATACCAGTTTAAAGTCCTACCATTTGTTTTTTCTTCTTCACCAATGGTCTTCACTAATCCTCTGGCAGTGGTAGCTGCTCACCTCAGGAGAGAAGGCGTTTGTGTCTTTCACTACTTGAATGATTGTCTTGTACAAGCTCCCTCACCAGACCAGACGTTACTGTATCTGTTCCATACGTGCTTCCTGTTGCAGAGCTTGGGCTTCTCCATTTTTCACCATTCCCAGTCCCTCTGATATATATCTCTTTGGTTTTGAACACTCTTCCCGCCCAAGGAGCGAGTGGGAAAAGTATTCAAGATGCTTAATGTCCTTCAATCACAGGAGAGGTTTGCGGATTTGGTCTTCCATTTTTTGCTGGGCCTAATGGCCTGCTGCATGAAAAGTTGAGGTTCTTACCTGGAAAACGTGACAGCCAACAGCATGTGGTCTCCATCGTAGTCCTGAGAACACATCCCTTTGCTGGAATTTAGAGCAATCAAGCTAGCCCTTGTGGCTGCTTTTCTTCCTGTGGTAAGGGGCAGAAATGTACTGATCCTGATGGACAGCACAGTGGCCATGCACTGCCCCAACAATCGAGTGACCTCTGTAGAACGGCATGTCTCTGATGGCACCTCATCTCGCCGGGACAGAGAAAGTCATTGCGGATGCCTTGGGCAGACAGAATTCAGCCTTGCATGAGTATGAACTCTGTCAGTAAGTTCTGGAGGAGGATTTCTCCAGGGGGACTCCACAGATGGACCACTTCACTTCCTGGTTATTTCCTTGACAGGGACCTCTGGGGGACACACTGACATTTAGATAACGTTCAACCTCATCTATGTGTGCCTGACGACACCTGCCATCCTGCTGGTTTTCAGAAGGCTACGCCTGTTTGTGTACAAATTTATTTTTATCGCTCCAGACTGGGCCCAGAGTAGACTGTACTCTGAGTTGATGGTCATGTCCATCTGCCCTCCCTCTCACCTCTGCAGAGAGTGGATCTGCTCTCCCAGTCAGAAGGGCAAGTGCCCCATCTGAACCTCCTCACATGAACCTTCATGCCTGGCTGCAGAGAGGCTGAGAAATAAGGAGTGTGATTCATTGGATGACTTCCTGGACATGCTCCTCTCGGCTCAGAGACCTGCCGCCAAGTCCATGTATGCCTGTAGGTGGCGTATGTTTTTGACTCAGTGCTGGGAGAGGAATCTGGATCCTTTTACCTGTTCCACTTCTTCCGTTGTGGATTTTCTGTTTTCCTTAGCCCAGATGGGCCTGCAGACAGCCACTGTGAAGGGGTATCTTGTTGCGATTTCCATTTTCAAGAGGACCCCAGAGCAGGGCTTGCTTAATGGATTCCCTATCTCCCGCAGATTCCTCATCTTGATAGATATCCATCATCCAGCTTAGCTGCACAGTGGACCTCGACTCGGCCGCTGATCGTCGATCCGTCCTGCACGGCTCTCGATCGTCGGCTCTGGAAGTGATGTTAGGCGACGTACATATATCACGTCACTGCTTCAGTTCCTTTTTTCCACATGCTTGCACGCTGCATCGGGAACACAATGTCGTCTCACCAGGTCTCGGGCTTCAAACGATGCCGCGATTGGCCTGCGTGTCATACTCGAAAGTGCAGCCGAAATCCCTACGTGAGAGGACCGGGAAACTGGCCTTGGGTCGACCGGCCGCAAAATCTCTGACGCGGTCTCTCGTCTGGTCTTCCAAGACTGAGGATCCCACTGCTGAAAAGGGAAAAGAAAAACATTGCAAAAAGAAACTGTCTCATTCCAGGAGCCATTCCTCGTCATCTTCCTTGCGGAAGAAGCAGTACCACCGTCATCGGTGCAAGTCCAGCTCGTCGTCGGAACAAGGTAAGCCCTCTGGGTTCTTTGACTCGATGCAGTCCATTTTCGGCATCGATGACCCTGATGATCAAGTCGACCTCGTTTACACGGGAGCCGGCAGCGTCGATTATTTTGACCACCAGGCCGATTTATTGGCCCTGGCGCAAGGTCTACAGGACGCTAGTGGTCTAGATGCTTCCCCAGACCTTGAGTGGCAGCAAAACCAGCCCTATACTCATGCTAATTCCAAGTTCAAGGCTCTGGTTGACAGGCTTGTTGACACCCTTGGGTTGAAGTCATCTACCACACCTCTTCATGTGCATGAGCTCACTGATATTTTGGACGAGGGTCCCACAGTTGAGCATAACATGCCATTTAACCCAGCCATTGTCACCATTTATCCTCCTTATGGCAGCACTCTTGCACTATCCCCCCTGTAAACACCAATTTTACAGGGAAGTATAGGCCGGCAAGAGGAGACCCTTCTTTCCTCGCTATACACCCTTCCCCGGAAGGGCTGGTTATACAGGCTGCCACTATTTCCACCAGACCAGCGGCGTCCACTTCCAATCTGCCTCCGGACAGAGAGGGAAAGAAATCGGACACATTGGCCAGAAAGGTGTTCACCTCTGGCAGCACAGCGCTCAAAGCCACAAATATAGCCTGCAATTTTCGCAAAATACTTCTTAAGCTTGTGGAAAGCTGTGAAACATGCTGCTGAATACGTCCCTGAGGGTGCCATGCAGGGCGGATTTTAACAGCTGGTGGAGGATGGGAAGGAGGTAGCCAAGCAGTCATTGCAAATGAGCCTGGACATAGCAAACTGCGTTGGCTGAGCAATGGGTACAGCAGTGGTAATGAGGCGGCAGACCTACCTAAAAACTTCTGGCTTCTCCCCAAATGTTCAGAACAGGATGCTGGACATGCCCTTTGAGGGAGACATGCTTTTCAGTCAGAAAGCTGACAAATCTTTGGAGATGTTTAAAGAATCCAAGTTGGCTGCTAAATCACTGGGCTTAGCGGCTCAGCCAGCCAAACCTGCCTTCAGCTTTAACTCCAGAGACAGGGGCTATAGGCGTTAAGTTCCCTTTGCAGGAAGGCAAAGCTCCTGCAAGCCAGGCAGGGTCAGAGGCGCTTCTCGCATCCCGGTAGGGGCAGAGGGACTTCTAGAGGCCAAAAAGCAGCAACAGCGGCGGGGGACGCCCACACCCTCTCTAAGCCACTTTGATTTTCCCTCCCATGATGCAGTGGTTGGTGGATGGTTGGCAGGGCATTGGCCCCAGTGTCAGGAGATAACCTCTGATGCCTGGGCCCTGCAGTTCATTCGGTGCGGTTATTTTTTGCCCTTTCTAAAAAGACCACCGGACATAACCCCACCTCCTCCAATCCAGCCCAGACAGGCGCTCCGCAAAGAACTGAGAGCCCTCTTGTGGAAGGGTGCCGTGGAAGAGGTACCTCCCGAACAGAGAGGATCGAGCTGGTATTCCCAGTATTTCCTGGTAGCCAATAAGGGAGGCGGTCTGGACCTCAGGGCTCTAAACAAGACAAATTCAGGATGGTGACATTAGGAAAAATTCTCTATGCTCTCGAATTTCAGGACTGGCTGGTGTCTATAGACCTGCAAGACGCTTCTTTCCATGTGCCAATACACCAAAAGCACAGGAAGCTCCTAAGGTTCCTCATAGAGGACAAGCACTATAAATTCAAGGTGCTGCCCTTTGGGTTCGCCTACGCTCCAAGGGTCTTCACCAAGCTTATGGCGGTAGTCGTGGCTCACCTCAGGAGATCCGGGGTCCATGTATTCCTGTACCTGGGCGACTGGCTGATCCGTCGGAAGTCGGCAGGGCATGTTTTGTGTCATCTGGAAGACATCTACCTACTATTGCACAGGCAGTTCATCGGAGCAGTCCTAGACACTCGAGTAGGGAAGCCTTTTTCTCCAGAAGAGAGAGTCGGCAACATAGCACCTTACTCCGCCTTTTGGGTCTCATGGCTCCCTGTATTTTTCAAGTGCCAGAAATCAGGCTGCACATGAGATCCCTTCAGTGGCTACTGAGGGACCCGCGCTCTCAGGATCTGGGGGCACTCACGGATCACCTCTCAGTGTCCAGCGAGGTAGTCCGCAAACTTGGCTGGTGGAACACGCGCAGCAATCTCATTGAGGGGGAACCCTTCTGGCCCCTTTGCCTCAGGCCCGAGTGGTCACGGATCCGTCTCTGAAGGGTTGGGGCACTCACTCCAAGGATTTGCAGGTGAGTGGCCTCTGGTCTCCATCAAAAGCCAGGTGGCACATCAACAGGCCGAAGTTGCAGGCCATCAGGTTAGCCCTGAGGTCTTTTGCCCCGTCTCTCAGAGGGAAGCATGTCCTCATCCTGACGACATGGTGGCCATGAACTACCTCAACAAGCAGGGTGGTCTGCACTCCCGCCACCTCTGCACAGAGGCGATACAGCTGTGGTTCTGGTTACGGGAGAACCAGATCTCGGTCTCAGCAGTTCATCTGGCGGGGATTTAAAACACCTTGGCGGATGCTCTGAGCAGGCAGAGCAGTGTCTCACACTAGTGGGAAGTGTGCCAGGAAGTCCTAGAGGTCTTTGCTCTCTGGGGTACCTCAGCAGTGGATCTGTTTGCCACAGAGTCCAACGGGAAGTGCAAACAGTTTTGCTCGAATGAATTCCCAGTGAACGGCGCACTAGGGTACGTGTTTCTGATGAATTGGACCTTCCCTCGCCACTACGCCTTCCCCCTAATTCCCTTCATCCCTTTTGTTCTCAGGAGGTTGAAGAGATTTCGAGCGACCATGGTCTTGATCGACCCGGATTGGGCGAGGAGAATGTGGTACTCCGATCTCTTGGATCTGACCATCTGTCCACCTCACCGGTTGCCTCGGCATCTGGATCGCCTGACCCAGTCGGCGGGTCGGGTGTTCCACCTGACCCCAGATTCCCTCAACCTACATACCAACATGCGTGGCTCTTGAGATGATGAGGTACGGTGACTGGGACTTCTCAGAGAAGGTACTTGAGGTGGTGCTGGCTGGATGTAGACTTTCTACAAGATCTCGGTACGCGTGCAGGTGGAGAAGATTTTAGGCGCGGTGCAGGGAACGCAAGATTTACCCTATCATTTGCCCCACTACCAAGGTGATGGTGTTCTTTCTGTCACTGGCCTCGTCAGGCCTTAGGTTACCACAGTGAAAGGGTATTTGGCGGCCTTGTCTGTGATCCAAAGGTTCCCGGATCAAGGTTCTTTCTTTACTATCCTGGTTATGACAGAATTCCTGAAGCGCCTTGTGAATAAGTTTCCGCCAGCTCCCTTTGTTGTTCCAGATTGGGATCTTAATCTGGTTCTGATATTCTTGATGGTGGCTCTGTTTGAGCCCATGCATTCCTGTTCTTTGAGACTGCTGTCTTTGAAAACAGCCTTTGTGGTTGTGATGACGTCAGCCAGGAGGGTTAGTGAGCTGCAGGCATTTTGTTGCAAGCCCTCATTCCTGCATTTTATGGGGGAAAAGGTTTCCCTTAAAGTCAGACCTCACTTTCTCCCGAAAAGTGGTTTCTGAGTACCACCTCTCTCAGTCCATAAATGTACTAGTCTTCTACACTCCACCACACCCCTCTAAGGAGGAAGAGCGGTTCCACCGTTTGGATCCCGAAAGAGCCTTGAGCTTTTACGTTGTTAAGACAACTGAGTTTTGAAAATATGACCAGCTGTTCGTGGCCCATTCATTGTCGCGCAAGGGCCTGGCTGTAAATAAGCAGACTCTGTCTCATTGGATTATTCTTTGCATTGCAGAATGTTACCAGTCTGCAGGCAGGGAGATTCCTCCCGGCATCAAGGCGCACACAACGAGAGGGGTCTTGGCTTCTACAGACCTGCAGAGAGGATTTCCCATTAGTGACATCTATCGTGCGGCCACATGGTCGTCCTTGCACATGTTTACCAGACACTATTTAATGGATGTTGCGTGCAGGGCTGATGTATGTTTTCGTAGGGCAGTTCTGCAAAATCTGCTACTGTAGCACTTTCTGGCCACCTCCGTCGTCAGCTATGCTTGGGGAGTTTATCAGATGAGGAATCTGCAGGGAGAAAAGCAATCCATTGAAGGAGAAATTACTTACCCTAATGTTCTTTCTATAGATTCTTCTCCCGCAGATTCCTCATCGCCCCTCCCATCAATCCTCACTCAGAAACTTCTTACGGCTTGGCGCATCTGTCTAAGCGAAGGGATGCCTGTTGATGGCTCTGAGGTTACCGCTTGTTCCGCCCACCCCCAAATAGCTTTCCATTTTCATATTATTCAGGGTTTCCCCGTTAGGATGTTTCTCATTGTTATGTTTATTACAGTCTGATTAGCCTTACCTCCCATCGTTTTCCTCTGCAGCGGTCAAGCTCGGGAAAAAAGGAGGAACTGAGGAATGGAGCGTATTGACATGGTATAGATAAGACGCCTGGCATCACATCCAGAGCTGCTGATCGAACACCGAGCAAGACGGATCGACAACCAAGTCGAAGTCCACTACGCACCCCGTTGAAAACGTTTATGAGCAGCAGATCTGGATGAGGATATCTATAAGATGAGGACTCTGCAGGAGAAGAGTCCATAGTAAGAACATTACAGTAAATCATTTCTTTTTCTCAGGCTTATTTCACAACAGCAAGGGGATTGTCTCTCTTCTCTTGGCCTTTCTCAGGCTTGTTACACAGTTCACAATAGCAGGGGGAATTTCTCCCTTCTCTGGGCCTTTCTCAGGCTTGTTACACAGTTCACAACACCAGGTGTAATGTCTCCCTTCTCCTGGCCTTTCCCAATATATTCTGTATGGCCAACCTGATTCATTCCCCTGCCAAGTACTGCCATGAAGAAGATGACTTGTAGGAATCTTCGTACGTGATTGAGGGTCCCTCGATATTGTATATCTGGCAGACCTGGTTGACTCTCCTGCCAGGTGCTGCCACAAAGGAAATTACTTGTAGAGATCTTCTGTGCACACAGGCCCCAGGCATGTATTTCTTTGGTTCTTTCACTCTCGCTGCAGCCCCTACCAGTTGTTCTGACCACCCATGTACCTCTCTGGTCTCTGCTGAGGTCGGTCGGTATTTCGCAGGGTCTTCTGACCTCTTCTTTGGGTCTCTTGTTACTGTCTCAGTTCCCGCATCTGCTGCAGAGACTCTGCTGCACTTGCTTCTTCGTGGGGTATGCATCCTTTCTTTGCAGTACGATCCAGGCGCCCTGCTTGCTCTGCTGTTTGTTTTCCCACTGGTCTGCCCACATTGGACCAGGTAGAGATGCCTGGGCCTCCATCCCGGTCAGCAGCTTTCTCTCCTTCCCACGCCGGATGATCCTCTTGCTCGCGGTTCCTCATGGGAGGGTCTGACAAAAAAGTAAGTGCTTCCTTGCTCTTTATGTTGAATGAATGATGATAGCTAACATGCTCATTCCAGTTCTTAGAAGGACTCTTCATTGTTCTGCACCTCCTCCTCGTCTCGTTACCTGTCAACGTCTTCATTAAGTCATCCATGCTCTTCCTCATCTCAGTAACTGTAGGGTATTCAGCTTCACATATATACATGGAAGTGTGTGATATGGAAGTGAGGGATGTGAAGGTTTACCTCATGGACTGAGCGGTGGTAAAGGAAGTGGATGAGAGTGAGGGGTGTTGTACCGCGTTCTCCCTAGATGGTCGTCATTGTCCCCAAAGGGAGAATCTCTCCCCATGAGGTCCTCCCTCTGTGTACCACCCCAAGGGGGACTATCTGGTAGCAGCCTCACCTCCCTTTGCTCATGGAAAGGGACTCCCCCTGGAAATAGATTATGCAAAGATGCATTTCATAACTTGATTACATCAATTGGAGAATGTAGATACATGAATTAGATAGGTGGTGCTTTAGTGACCTTTGGTTCAAGTAGAGATTGCCTTTCTTTCAAAACAACTCAATTTTTAGTAAGTTCAATGCAGGTTTTATCATAATCCCGGACCAGAAATCTGTTTTCCATGATATCTAGTTGTTTATTACAATTCATCTTCTTCAGAGATAATCTGCCTTGAGTCTCAAGAATTTTACTGAACACATTCCAGGAGAAATCTAATTATAAAACCATTGAGTTTACAACCAGTTCTGTTGCAAATTGCATGACATTTTTCAATACTTCAAATGCCAGATCGCCAAGATTACTCTGGAGCATTTTACTGCAGAAAATCATGGGTGTTGCCATCACAAGGGAGTTAGGGGAAGACACCTGCTTGGTGATACAACCCCTTCAGACAATATACAGATGTTTCCCCAGAGGTATTCACCCCTGTTCAGTCTCTGGTGCAGGAATTCCATATTGCGGGTAGTCAATAATTATGGGGATCCACCTGTGAATACTGAAAAGAACCATGGCCATTTGGCAAACTGCAACAGTCAAACTAAATTGTAATGGATTTCTTCCTCCAGCAGATTTCTCATGTTAGATACTCTATCTCCAGCATCAGCTGCCTCCTCAAGCTATTTTGCCACTACAGGGTGCAGCGTGGATCTGTGTCAGCTGTTTGTCACTGATGCGTACTCCACACAGAACTGGATGTCAGGTGCAATATATATGGAGCTGCTGCACTCCATGTCCTCAGTTCCCTTTTTCCATGCATACTGCACACTTCAGGAACTCCACTTAGCTTTGGCTGAATTGTTTCTGCATCATGTGAAACACTGGGAAAGCCGCAGACTTCAAGACCTGTGTGGATTGCGGTAGACCGATGTCTGTCTCAGAATCTGCCTCAATTTCATGGG
Source organism: Ambystoma mexicanum (assembly GCF_040938575.1). Lineage (NCBI taxonomy): Eukaryota > Metazoa > Chordata > Amphibia > Caudata > Ambystomatidae > Ambystoma > Ambystoma mexicanum. The sequence goes on from NC_090927.1 coordinate 413,958,776, forward strand.
GGAAGAACACAATCCGAAGGGCTGTGTGTCAGTCGAATCTATGCACCCAAAGTCCCAAAGGGAATGAGCTGGCGAACTATTCACATTTCTGCAAATCTGGCAAGAGGACCCCTTCTCCTGGCGTAGAGCAGAGGAAGTGGTAATGGAAGAACTGGAAGAGGGCTGTCCTATCTTTAAGGACAAGAAGAAAAAGATAAAATGGAAAGGGTCCCGCATTCTAATCGACTCTTCAATGATTCTTTTTAATCTTCAAAAGGAAGAGACGTCTCTCCAAATCGACTGCTCAGAGGATTTGATTCTGACATCTCAGATAACATTTGCCATCCAATCCTACACTCCGGAAGAATGGAAAGAGTTATGGCTGAAGTGTTGGTCATTTTCGCAAAGGCAGCTTTGTCCTTGGTGCCGACAGTGCCCAAAGGACCCTTTGCACTTGGAGAAGTAGGAAGGGATTCCTCCCTCAACCGTCACTGTATGCCTATGGGCTCACCCCCGGCTCTAGCAGACAGAGCTCCAACTGGGTGCTGTGCTGTAATGCCTTCAGTCGTCCACCTCTCTGACCACCTTATCCCGGTGCTGCCAGCGTAGTTCAAGACCACCTATGTTCCCACCACCCCCAATCGGCAAGTTTCTCACAAAGGTGTCTGACATCTTTGGTAAAATGGGTGATCCTATCCCATTGGGACTGGAGCACCATTACTCTGGTGGGGCTGCAGACTTTCCAGAGACAGTGGATTGAAAGGGAAAGGACATGTTGGATTTGGCCTAGACCTGTAAGATAGCAGAGGCCTTGAAACCTCTTGGAGCGAGGTGTTGTCTGCAACCAAAGTTAAGTTCAAACTGACTCACATCTTGGATGAGAGTTCCCTTCCAACATCACTGTAGAGGCCCGGGTGATGGAATGGGAGAAAGCAAAGTTGATCCATGTGGTAGATCAAAACGCTGTAAAGAAGCATTATCTGACTCTCTCGGATTCAGCCTTTCTGTCCTCACATGTGCCCCAGAGAGTTTGGTTTGTACAGGCGGGGTTAGCGAGCAATAAGACCACCTATTGCCCCTTACTGGCCCCATACAAGGAGAGCAAGAGTGTAAACGCCTGGAAGGGCGAGGTATTTGATTCAGGTTGCCTCGTTTTGAGGGCCATAAATGTGTTTGTGTGCTGGCTAAATACTCATTTTGTCTCTGAAATCGTACCCCTGGGGCAGTAGAGAATCTCTATGCTGAGGAGACAGAGGGCTTCAAAGTTTTGATGAAGGACATCAATGCAGAATAATGTCTGATTTTTTTTCAAAACTTTATTTTCAAGCTCAAATATAGTTAGTGTTCCAGCAACATGGCAAGCATTGTTTGTAATACCTTACAGTTTTGGGTACCCGACCCAGTCATTTCCACCAAAGTCTGTAGCTGTGCTATTCGGTAGTCCATTTTCAAATGTGCTAACAGTTTCAACCGTTCCCCTACCTTTCCCACCCCCCACTCCCTTTCCCACCCCCCTCCCTTCCCCACCCACCTCCTTTCCCACCCATTCCACAACATGTATGATTATGTTTTCGCCTTCTTTTGGGTATTTATTGGCTGTGGGGTGGTCCATCTCCCGGCTTAGTTTTAGCAGGTTACTTCTTACTCAGGCCGGTGCCCTTTCAGTTAAGGAATGCTCTCAGTAGTACTGGTCTGAAGTGCTGGGCTTCCCGATCTTCGACAAACTCTAGGAATGGGTCCCATATTGCTAAGAATTTCTGATACTTGCCCTCCCTCCTTTTCCATTGCCAGCACATTCCAGATTTTGACCCACCAGCATGCTACTATGTGACCTTCCATGGTTTTCCGCCTCTGGGCTAATGTCATCCTTCTTCCATTAGTAATTGGGTGATGGGTGCAGCATTATTCCTTGTCGCAGCGTATACGCCTTCTACCTCAGTTCCCAGTAATACCACCTTTGGTGAGATTGGGAGTTGTTTCCCTGTGATCTCTTTTATGTGCCCCAGGACCTCCTTCCAGTATATCGTCACTTTGTGGCAGGCCCACCACATGTGGAATAAGTCCCCTCTGGCACTGCAACGTCTCCAGCAATCTGGGGGGTAAGCAGGGTTCATTTTATGTAGCCTATGTGGGGTCTTGTACCACCTGTAACATAATTTATAGGCCAACTCCTTAATTGCCGTGCATCTAGAGGTTTTGTGCGCCCTCCTCCATATTTCCCCCATTCCTCTTCCATGATAGGAGTGCCCAGATCCCCTTCCCACTTTTCTTTGTAAGAGAGTTTATCCCCTTCTAATGTCATATCTAGTAGTTTGTAGATCCTGGATAGCGCTCCCTTTGTCTCACCCTCCTGAAGAGTTAGCTCCAACCCAATCAGGGGCCTGGATGCTGCCTTTTTAACCTCATTCTGTGTTATCCAATGTCTGACCTTGATGTATGTGTATCTTTCGGTTTCCCTTATTTCGAACTTCTCTTTACATTCCTAGAAGGTGAAGTGCCCGTGACTGTCCCCAGTTGTCCCAGAAAATATTCTTCTTCCCCGGCGTGAAGTCCTGGTTGTGTGCCATTGGTGTAAAGGGGCCTAGACCCGGAGTAATGTGGCGCCTTCAGAGTGTTCTGTCCCATCTCCTCAGTGAGACCCGAATGGAGTCCAGTAGCTGTCCTACTGCATCCCTGGCCCGTATCCCGAGCGTTTGCAATGTACCTAAAGGGATAGTAGTTACCCCTTGCTCTATTCCCATCCACCCTTTCAGTGTTTCCTCTCCCGTCCATTTTAGCATAGGAGCAACTTGTGCAGCCAGCATATACCTCTTGATGTGGGGAACCCTGAGACCTCCCAGAAGGGGTGGTCTAATCAACACGTTCCTTTGAATCCTGGGTTTTTTACAGGGCCACACAAAAGTAGTAACCTCCTTTTGTAGTACCTTACTCAATGGGGGGGGGGTAATCTCCAATGGTATGGAGCTCACCACATATAGCAGCCGGGGGAGTAGTGTAATTTTGATGGCAGTGATGCGGTCAAACCAAGAAAGTTCTTGGGGTTCCCTTTTGTGTAGATCCAGAGCGGGGTTATGCTTGCTCCGTAGAGGCTTTTGTAATCTTTAGTTGAGTGTATTCCTAGGTATTCTATTATCTCGGGTTCCCAGGTTAGGGGGCACTCTGTTTTCAGCGTTTCAATCTCTCTTTCATCTTCCGTAATGTTTAGAGCTTTAGATTTATTGAAATTTATCGTGAAGCCTGAGACCCCAGCAAATTCTTGCAGCCTTCCCATTGCTCTGGGGAGCGAGCTGTTGCTGTTTCTGAGGAACAATAGGATATCATCAGCATATAGTTGCATTTTCTGTGTTGCCCCACCCCCTTTAACCCCTATTACCCCCTGGTCTTGTCGTATAATTTTGGCTATGGGCTCCATCGCCATTGCAAATATTAGGGGCGATAGTGGGCATCCCTGCTGTGTGCCCCTCTGAATTTTTATTTCGGCTGTAGCTTTGCCATTGACCGTAAAGGTTGTAGAAGGGAGCTCAAAGTTTGCTAACATCATTCTGGTAAAGGTGGGGTCGCAGCCAAATTTCTTCAAGACCAATCTCAGGTATGTCCATTCTAGGCTATGGAAGGCCTGGCGTATGTCTAAAGCAGCTATGGAGAATTTTTGCCCTGTCCTGATTCCTAAATCTATGGTGTTCACCGACCGCCTCATATTATCTTGTGTATGTCTTCCCACTATAAAGACTGCTTGGTCTTCGTGAATTATTTTGGGTCATACTTTCATCAATCTTGTTGCCAGGATTTGGGCGTATAGTTTGGTGTCACTATTGAGTAGTGCTATCAGGCGGTAACTAGTGCAGTCTGTGGGATCTTTACCTGGTTTCCATTTTAGGACTGTGGTCAATCTCCCCATGTCAGGTGTAACTGTACCCTTCTCCCTAATGTGGTTAAAAAGTTTAGTCAGACGTCCCAGTAATAGGTTTCTGAACGTTTTATAATAACCGCTCCCCAGCCCGTCCGGTCCCAGGGTCTTATAAGGGGTTAGGTGTGTTATGGCATCACTTATTTCTTGTGCTGTTATGGGGGCTTGCAGGTCGATGTTGTCTTCTTCCGTGATTCGGGGTAGAGCAAATGTTGACATGTAGTCTATTTGTGCTTGGGGAGGGAGGTTTTCTTTTTTTAGTAGCTTGTGGTGGAACTTTTCCATTATATCTAGTTTCTCCTCTTCATCGGTATGTAGTACCCCTTTTTGACTCTTAAGTCACGCTATGTAGTTGCGGGTCCTTTGTTTACGTAGTTTAGCCGACAGATGTCTATTGGCATTCCCTACCTGAACGTAATATGTCTCTTTAGTGTACAGCATGGATTGTGCATTGCGGTCTGCTACGTGGGTTTCCAATTGGGTTCTAGCTCTGCGGAACACTCTTAGCGCTTTTTGGGTATTGCAAGGCTTTGTGTTGTGTTTCCGCCTGCCGTAGTTCAGCTTCAAGTTTTCCCTTAAGAAGCTGTCTTTCCCGCATGTATGCTGTCCCTTGGGATATGAACTTCCCCCGGACCACCGCTTTCCCCGCATCCCAAATCACTCCCCAATCCGTCTCCCTATTGTCATTTTCTTGGAAGTAGTTATTTATTACTTCCTCCATATGTGACCTGAGTACAATGTCTCTCAGTATAATTTTGTTCAGTCACCATTGTTTACTGGGTGCGGTCGTGTAGTTTGCCGTCATCAACTTCACTATGACTGGAGAGTGATCAGAGAGATACCTGACCCTGATTTGTACCTCTTCTACTAGGGGGATCAGAGTGGCCGAGATCAAGATCATGTTGATTCCGGAGTATCCCCTGTGGGCTGCAGAGTAGTGGGTGAACTCTTTTACCTGCTCGTGGATGAACTGCCATTTTTTGATCACTCCCAGTTCTCTAAAGAGTTTACCCAGGGCTTGTCTGTTTCTGCCATCCGCGGCTGTGGGAGGCAATGTTTTGTCAAGAAACGGGTCATCACGCAGTTAAAGTCTGCACCAATCAGTATTTGGCCTTCACACAATCCCCCTAGCTTCTGCAAAATTTCCCCCATGGATAGGTCCTGTTTCTCATTTGGGGCATAGATCGTGATTAAAGTATATACCTGATCGTCTAGCGTAGCTTTGAGCAACAGGTATTTGCCCTCTTCATCTCTGTATAAGGCCCGCTTCTTAAGTGGAACATTAGCCCCCACCAGGATAGCTACTCCTTTGGTCTTTTTCCCCCAGAGGCGTAGTATTGTTTAGGGAATGATTTGTGGGCCATTCATTTTTCATCTACCGGGAGTAGGTGGGTTTCTAGTAAAAACACTATCGATGCCTGGTGGTCTACTAACCTCGTTAGAATAGAGTGTCTCACATAGGGGAGTTCAGACCATGTACATTCAGGGTTATGATTTTCAAATCAGTCCTTCCTCCCTTGTCAGTGTTTCCATGGGTGTGCACAATGGATCCCCCCGCCGCCATTTCCACCCTTCCTTCCGCTTAGTGGATCATACCGTAAAACTTTCCCTATTAACTGAACATGAACTGTACCCGTCTTCCCCTTTAACTTTACCTTAACATCAACCCTCCCACCCTTCCACTCTCTCCTCTCAAACCCCACACTCCCTTGTTCTTTCCCTGTTTCGTTGGACCGAGGTATCTTACTACCTCCCCCGGATTCCTCCTGGGGCGTTGAGCCCCATAGGTGTTACAAGTTCTTCCCTGCCAGGACATGTGTATGTCCTGAAGTTCGATTCCGGTATATCCGTCTCACCCCGCTCCGTCGCTCGGGATGGCCATCTTCATCTCTTGATCTCTCAAATGGGTCTCTTTGTTAATTTCAATCATCTATTGTCTTTTGTGGTGTTTCACCTCCGGTTCTCATTTCGATGTGGGTCCCTTCAGGTTGGTTTCTCTGCCTTGCCTCCTTTTGGGGACCGCCGACCATTCCCATTGTTTGGACGTTTCCCCGTTCTGGTTGCGAGAGTCCCCACTGTGCATGCGGGTGTGCACCTCCTCCTCTATCTGCAGTAAGTCTATGCCCTCCTCTCATGTGGAGATTCTCTGATGCTTGCCTTCCCACATGAATGTCAGACCGAAGGGGTACGCCCATCTGTAAGAAATTCCTTTGGCTGACATTGCTTTGGTGCCCTTTTGCATCAGCCTCCTCATTTGAAGAGTAGAGAGGGCTAGATATTGGTATAGCTGGACTCGTGTTCCGTTAATGGTGACAGTTTGCTGCTTCCTGGCTGCTCGTAGGATCTCTTCTTTCAATACATACAAGGTCATTGGCAGTAGGACGTCTCTCGGTCTTGCTCCAGGGTCTCCTTTCTTGGGTCCCACTCTATGCACCCTGTCGATGAGTACCTATTCCGGTTGTGTGCCTGTGAGAAGGCTGCTGAAGCAGTGTTGCATTGTTTCTCTCAGATCCTTGTCCTCGATCGTTTCTCACAGGGCTTTGACCCTGATGTTAGATCTTCGAGATCTGTTTTCCAGGTCTTCTGCCTGTAGTTCTAAGTTGTGAGTCGCTCTGGCGATCTGTTCCAGAAGGATGCTGTTTTGTTTTGTCTCTTCAGTGACCTCCGAGAGGCCTGCCTCTGTGGTGTCCACCCTGTCCCCCAGTTCTGTAATGTCTTTCTTTACCTCTTGCAGGGAGGACCTCCAGTTTTCTCTTATAATGCTCAATTGAGTTTGGAGGGAGTCCATCATTCTGGATTCCATGCTTTTCAGGCACTCTTGCAGTTCTTCTTTGTTGAGTGACATTCGTGCCTACTGCCATATTTTCTCTGCTGGGTTCTTGTCTGGTGGTTTCCTCACTGTGGTGTGCTTCTGATCGATGCTGTCTCCAGCAGTGCTCCAGTTGCCCTGCACGTGATTTGGTTGAGGTCTTAGCTCACAGCAGAGTGTTCTTGATCCCTGGCATCTGTGTCTTCAGCTCAGGGTCTTTGGTCGGTGGGGGAGCCTGGATGGATGTCCATTGGTAGGTGTTAGTTACGGTCCCTTTCTTCCTGGCTTGAGTTAGGTGTGGGGTTGGGTCTTGTAAGGTTGCTGTTGTTTGAGGCGCTGTCTAGCGTTCGCTCATAGTGTGGGTCTCCTTGGGGATCCGGCTTGGGCCACTGTGGAGCTTGGTGTACTCTTCTATGGTGGTATTCAGAAGGCCTGGTAGGTTGATGTGGGGCCCCTAGTTTCGCAATAATGACTTCACGTGCTATCGGAGGGGGGATGCACTACTTCATGGACTTGCTGACTCTTTTCCCTGTGCCCACTGTTGGTCCTGTTGTGTTGGTGTCAGCCCCCCTTGTCGCCCCTCTTGCATCTCAGGAGTTTCCGGTATTCTCCTTTTACGCCCATTCCTCTGATTCTATCCGCCTGCTTAAACCACTAAGCATGGGTTCCCATGTGCTCCGCTGGGGCTGGATTCAGTGGCGGTATCTTTAATCTGGGGAGCTTGTGTGCTTTCACCCTTCCTTCTCTAATGACGTAGCGCCTGTGTATCAGAGCCAAAATGTGTTGTCCCAGTTACTTATACCATTCCCTTATTAGAAGTAGGGTTCCTCGGGGGGGCGCTCGGTTGTTTGTTGCGCTGTTCTTCTTTACGGGTGGGTGCAGGACCGCAGTGGCAGGGACACGGGATATAAAGCGTCTCCCCCGTCCATTGCGGGTGCTCCGACTCTGGGTGGCTCGTCGGGGGGGCAATTCCGTGGGACTCACTTCCTCTGAGGCAGGGATCCGCAATCTTGTTTGCTGGGGGGAGGTGCTGCCCTGGGCCCCAGTGTTGGTGCTTCTGCTGGCTCCGCTCCTGTCATTCCCCCATCCTCCTCCCTCTGCTCCAAGTCCTGATGTTGGGACCGGCGTTGCAGCTTGTCCTCGCTTCGGGTGCCTGGTGTCTGGGAAGCTCCACTGCGGTCTGCAGCGCTGCACTCGCCCTGATGCCGTTCTTTGAGATGGGGGAGGCTCCCTTTAGTTTGCTGCTTCCAATCGGGCTTTCGTTCTGGGCTGTACCGGGCTTCTCGTTTCTTCCCTTTTGTCTACTGCGTACAGGGATCGGTCCTGCGCCAATTTCGGTCCTGATACGTTCCACTGTTCGGTCTGCTTCTCCTGTCTTTATCGGTGGCAGATTGGGGATAATTTTGCTTGAAAGTCACTGATTTCAACCTTTAGTTTTCCTACGCGAGCGGACCGCAGAGGTTATGCAACCTCACAGGGTGGCGGCCATCTTTGAATGATATAATGTCAGATTTTACAGTTTGTCCTGGACACGGACGATTGCGTGGCACATGCCTTGGGCATGGGGCCTCTGCAGGGGAGACAATTATAGATAAGAACCTCAGGTTCTGCTCCAAATGTTAAGGCAAAGCTGCTAGATATGCCCTTTGATGGATACAACCTCTTTGGGGCTAAAGCGGATGAGACACTCTAGAAATGTCAGGCGTAGAAAGCCAAGGTCAAGTCCTTAAGCTTGTACGTCCAGCAGCCTTCCAGGTCAGCCCTGAGGAGTCGGGTTTACGACCCTTCTCCTTCTTTGCCCAACCTTGTTGGGGCAAGGTGCCCTCCGGCAAGCAGCAGCAGTGCTGTACCCCTTCCCTCACCAGGGCAGAGGTCGTGGAGGTGTTATTACAGACCGTTCCTACAACGGCTCCAGAGGCAAACGCTCTATGAAGAGACAGTCAATTATTTAACCCCACTGAGGGGAGAAATTACCCTGTTTGTCGAGGAGTAGCGTTGAACCACTTCCAACACTAGGGGCTTGCAGGTCGTAACTCGGGGTCACTGCCTCTCTTTTAATCAACACCCTTAATCCCCTCATTGCCTCTGGCCCAGCTTTTACTGGAGGTGGCACGTCAGCTTCTAACAAAGGGTGCCATAAAACTGGTGCCCCCTTCAGGACGAGGCAAGGGTTGGTACTATTTTGTTTTTACTTTCTGGTGCTGAATAAGAATGGGGGACTACATCCCATCCTGAATCTGAGACTATGACTGTATACCTGCACACGGACAAGTTCAAGGTGGTCACTTTGGCTCAGATCCTGCAGGCCCTCGAATTTCAAGACTGGTTGATTTCCCTGGATCTCCGGAATGCCTACTTCCATGTGTGTATCCATCTCAAGCACAGGATTTACTTGAGATTTGTAGTATGAACCTCCCCCTGGCACTTCAGGGACCTGCCATTTGAACATTCTTCAGCGCCAAGGTATTCACCAAGATGCTGATGGTGGTAACGGCTCACCTCAGAAGAGAAAGCATGTATGTCTTCCCCTAACTGAATGAATGGTTCATCTGAGCTCACTCCCTAGACCAGAAGTCGGCACATTTGTACCACACATGCAGCCATTTGCACAGTTTGGGCTTCTCCCTGAACTTCAAGAGGTTCCATGTGTTGCCATCTCAGTTTCTACAGTTCATTGGCGCTCATTCTTAATCACCTGGCTGGGTAGGGACTTCCCTTCCGAGGATCGGGTGGCAGAACAACCTCCATGTGACCCATGTCTTTAGTCCAAGAGGCTTTTCCCAGCCTCCGCCTGGCCTCCTGTATCCTGGTGGTGCTGGAGGTCCGATTATGTATGAGGTTGCTCCAGTGGCTCCTTTGATGTCTGTGGTTTTCTCCTTCCAGGGTGACATGTCAGTTTCAGAGAGGTTATCTTGAGATCTCCTGTGGTGGGCTCTGCAGGACAACGTGTTGTAATGGGCATTGCTTCAGCAAAATAGGCACCCTACTGACCATAGTTACATATTCCTCACTAAAGGGCTGGAGTGCTCACATGCAAGATGAACCAGTGAGTGGGCTTTGCACCCCGGCAAAAGCCCAGGAACACATCAGTTGACAGTAGCTGCATGATATAAGGCTTGTTCTAGTTTGTTTCATTCTATGGGCAAAGTGGAAAGAGTGGTGCAAGGCTACACGGCAAAGTAGAAAGCGTGTGCTAAGGGCACAATAAAGCAAGAGGAGTGTGCAAGAAGCATGGTAAAGAGAAAGAAGGTGCAGGACTGCACTACAAAGTGGAAAGAAGTGAAACAAGACAGAAGAAGAGATACAAAGTGAGAAGAGGGGTTAGAAGTCAGAGTGGTCACGCAAGGGTGGAGCAAAATCCCAGCGTTTTCGATAGTTTCTGACACTGCCCCATGGAAGGAACTGTGTGAACTATTGTTTGAGATCAGAGGGGTTTAAGCTTGGGGAAGGGAACCCTGAGATGCCCGTACAGACGCATTGAACTTTTGTAGGCGAGGCCTTGGGGAAGGGAACCCTGAAGGTCTAACCAGAACTGCTTTTTTTTTTTTTGTTTGCAACTGGGAGGAGTAAAGCTTGGGGAAGGGAAGCTCAGGCGACCCAAACACTTTGTCAACTGTATTTGCTGCAGAAGCTCTATGTGGAAGGTACCAAGGGCAACCCTGTTGATCTTTTTTTTTAAACTGGCAGAACTCGGGAAGGAGTAATTTATTTATTTATTAGCATTTATAAAGCAAAGAGCAGCCCTGGGTCATTGTGGCGCTTAGGGAAAGGAACCCCAGGCGACCCAAAGGCTTTGTGATTTTTATTCGCTGCAAGAGTCCTACATGGAAGGGCAAACCTGTTTGTGTTGAACTATCTTTTTTTTTAAACTGGCAGACCTACAGCTGATGGTAAGGCCACCTGAAACCAATAGTGATTTACATTTCTTTTGAGTCACCATTTTTTCTTTAAAAGACCCTAGAACACATTTTGTCTAAGAGTGAGGGCAAGCATAGGTTGCGGCATAGATTTTGGTTTTGGACTTACGGACATTGACTGCCCTTAGAAAACATCAGTTGAGGCAACAGCCCCCTTAGAGTTAGGGCCAGTTAGGCATTACACCAACCCAACAAAGTTCTTCAATAAAGGTTTTTTCAAACTGTTGCTTTTGAGTCTGTGTCTCTTGATACCATGCCTGTCTCACAGGAGTGTTTCTAGCTGTCTTCCCTCCACCAAATTCTTGTACTGCTGTTGGTGCCTATCCAAAATTAGAAATCTATGGGGCTAACAAATCCATTACCAGAGCAAATTGCTTACATCTCTGTATTGTTCTTTCTGATGGATGTTCCTCCCACAGATTCATCATTGCCCTCTTAACTTGTGCCTCTTGACTCATAGCTCTCATACCTTATTTGTTCTGCATTCCCTTAGCTGCTGAGTGTTAGGGAAAAAGTTAGAACTGAGGCTATGGGGCGCGGTGGCTCCATATATATTGGCCCCAACCTCATGTGGGGCGTGCATTGCGCCGGGAAGTATAGCACTCTGCCCCCTGGTTACAAAATCTTTTCCGAAGGTAGCTGGCACTGGAGTGAATATGTATGATGAGGAATCTGTAGGTGGAATATCCATCAGAAAGAACATTTCCGAGAGATAAGTAGTTTGTTCCTTCGTGACACTAAGCTGTAAGGGGAACAGGAGTTGTTATTCCTCCTGGGTGTTGTAGAAGATAGCCCTTAGTTCCTAGAGGCAGAGCTCCATCTCTTCCTGTAAGATGTTCATTTTCAATTTTTCATTGTCTTTAAGTGTCTTGTTGTCCCAAATTGTGACGGCCCCATTTGTTCATTGATTGTCAGCGTGTCTTCAGCCACGTCAAGTAATATCCCTGTAATGCTGAAGGTCACCTCATTTATTGACCCCATGGCATGGGAGGGTGAAGGCACCTGAAAATCCTTGGAATGTATTCATCGTCTGGGTGACACCCACCATCCACATTAATGACATTATGTGGCAGCGCAAGACCTGGCTGCATTATTTAATACCATTGAGACGAGTAGAGACACACACCAGCCATGTCAATTCATTTATGGACAGGATCAGCGACATACCCCCAAACAGCATTATTTGTTTGGACCCCAGGTGGCAAGGAAAGGTCCACCACTAACTGACATTTTCAAAGGCTCAAGTTATGAGGGAGAGGCGCATTTTCCACAGAAATATTTATATAGCTAGGGGGCAGGGACATATCTACCTAATTACATCAATCAATGGGCTTTAATGTCTGAAAGAGACCACCATGGATGTAAGTTTCGTGAATGTCTCTGAGAAGTGTGGACATAGCTGCCCACATTAATTATTTGATACCTTTGGTGATGAAAAGAGGTTGACAGCCCACAGGCTCCAAGCAGCAAGAAGACAGCTAGTCTCATTACTTCATTAATTTCCTTGTGCAGTGAGGATAAATCCTGGCTCCTCAGGAATTTGTTAATAACTTTTGGGTGGTGTGGAGAGACCCAATGTCTGCAGTGGTGAATGGTCACACCGACATCAATTCATTAATGGCCCCATGTACTTAGGAGAGACGTGCTGCACACATGAATTAATGAATATCCCTGGGCAAGAGAGAGACATCCACTGGCAAAATTAATTTTTCAGTGGCATTGAGCAGGAGGCCCTCCTGGCTGCATTCATTCATTCGTGTACAGGGAGAGGAGGAGAGATCCACCCACGGCATCAGTTAAATAGGTGCTTTTGTTTGTGTCTCTCTAACCACCTAACAACATGAAGCTGTCTGTGAAGTGGAACAGTTGCCCTGCTGTTCTTTCTCCAGCCCCGACTGCACATACTTTTTCATGCATTCCACTGGTTTTCCTGCCCTCCCAACGATTCTCTTTAACCTCACTAAACCTTCATACACCCCCCACTATACTGCACTCCCCAACCTCACTGAATCTCCTAGTTCCCCACAAATCCTAGGACTTAGAGGTTGAGTGCACGACTGATCGAGGTAAAAGCATATGGTGAAGTGTCCGGATCTGAATGACAGAGAAGAGGGAAAAGAGAGAAGAGGACAAAAGGTGCTGGAAGGATAGGTGTAGGCACAACACGGTTGACTCATTGAGGTGGCATACAAGAACAGGGTTTTCAGGACTACAGCAAGGATCTCAAGACGAGGGGGGTTGGAGAGGCCTCATGAGGCCACAAGTAGGAAAGGAAGCGCAGGTGTTTAGGTTCTTCGAGGAAGCTTTGGGGGCTTATCCTGGTATTAGTCATCCCTAACCTGTGCTGCTGTCTAGGCCTAGCCTGCAGGTGAAAGTTCCCTCAGGAGTCTAGGACGCGAAGCATGAGGGATGAATCAACAGAACGAACAGCTAAGACTCACCCCCGTGACTGTGACTGAAGGCTATATCTAGGGATGAGTTCACCAGATTTAGGCTATTAAACCCAGGCACTTTATTGTCCTGTTCTTGTATTTTCCTTAGTTTGCCCACTTCTATAATGATCCCTATTAAATCTGTGTCCTTAAAACACTTATCTGCTGTGTCCACCTTACGTTGATCGTACTCTGATTTATGGCACACGCACTTACTGCCTCCACTTTTCCTGTCTTTCCTCCTCCTCCTTCCCCCTTCTTTTTTTGCCTTTACCCTTTCTGCTTTTTCTTCTCCTTTTTCCTCACTTATGTGCTTGCCTTCACTAGTGTATCAATAACAGTCCTTCGTCATATGAGGCTTTGATTCCACTCACTCACTTTTCCTCCCTGTGCTTCTCCCCATAGCCTTGCCTTACCCGTTTGCTCCGGCAAGTGCTCTATGCATTCTCCATCCTTGTGTTTTTGCTGCTTCCCCCCTAGCCTTATGCCGCTTCCTCTACATTCCAATATCCCTTTACCGATGAAAAGGATAAGATTGTTATGGAAAAACACAAACTACTGTTGTCTTGAGTTGTGTGTTGCATACTTGACGGTATTACTAATTGACCTGCGTGCAAACTGTAAAAATATCTAACCTTTCCGCTGTTTGGATGACATTATTGATGTTAAAAACTTAGTATTTAAATGAGTTTAAACTACTTGAATTTCTTGTTTCTCAATGTGGCTGTGCAAAAAATGAACCTGGGCTGTTTTGAGGAAGCAAACAAAACACGATCCATAGATCAGAAGTTAATGTGTTATGCAGTTCTCCAAATATAGCACTTTTCAGAAATGATGCATGATAAATATTGTACTAGTAAATTGTTTTATTATACATTGGCATTAGAGTCCATCTTGCCCCAGTTGTGCATGCCATAGTGTGATTTGACAACTATTGATTGGGTTAGATTTTTCTTGATTTCGCTTTATTGAGCTTGGTAACCCTAACGGCTTTCTACATGAATTTCAGTGAACGTCTGGTGTCCTCTGACGATCTCTTGGAGTGGTTGCGGCCATTTTGCGGAGATGATTCCTTGCCAGTGAAGCCTCGCATTGATGTATTGCAAATACTGGAACAGGCTTTTCATCTCTCTGACAAGGACATCAAACTGCTTGTGTTTTTCCGAACGCAAGCTGTCCTGAAAGCCTGCTGGCCGAAGAGACAGGTACACCATTTTTTACCTTTACAACATACTTGCCAACCCTACTGATTTAGGCAGCAGGCTACATGTTTGTAAGCAGTCCTAACGCCTACAGATTTGGGTGACAGATCCTACTGCTTTTTACAGGGGCAGGTCATTTATGTGACTCTAAGGCAGGCTGCTTGAGACTGGCCCAGGACAAAGCATGCAATGAATTAGTCTGTCTGTCTTTGTGGTGGGCAGGTAACTGATTACTTTGAGTGATGAGCTCCGACCAATCCAGTGACCGGACAGCTATATGACTCTGCCCTCCACTGTGGCCGGCACAGGCCGCAGGTGAGCCACCAGTGAAGGCAATTTGCACAGCGTACCACCATCTGCCTATCAGACTGAGGAGGGTATCAGTCTCCATGTCGTTCAATGTGCAACTTGCATTGCAGGAATAAATATGTATTGCTCATGCTGCTGCTACAGAACAGTGGCAAACGTTGCCTACCAGCTCTGTGTGATTACCTTCTGTGAAGTTAGGTCATTGAATTTGGTGTTAATTTATCATTCTGAATTATACATTTTAAACGTTTGAACATCTTTCCATGTTGTGCTGTTTGATGGGTTGTGTATTTTAGAATGTTGCAGTGGTGCCAACAATGTATGTTTTGTATTTTCCTGTGATTTGTTATGCAAAGTATTATTTTTGAAACTTGAAAAATCCTACAGAATGTTGGCAAGTAGGTTACAATGAACAAGATAGATAAACTATTGTTTGACCTAGACGCACAGAATGTTCACATTCAAAGTTTTGATTATATTCCTGTTCCCCTCATTCCTATCCTAGCAGTTCTTTTAGCACTGATAATTCCACTGACAAGTTTTTTCACTACTGTATATTTATTTTATTTACGTCACAAAGCCACTTTAGAAAGCAGTGCTAGGGATAATTGTTGATAGATCGCTTGGAGGCTCATAGAAAGCTTATGCAGTCCATTTTCTTGCCAAGGAGTATACGCATTCTGAAACAGATTTAAATATAAGTGGCCCAAGTCTGAGCAATAGGTTTTTGGAATTCCAGAAGGAGGAGTCTTGTTAATAATAGTCTCATAAATTCTTTTTCAAAGGTTTGCCTTTCTCCCGCAGATTCCACATCTCACAGATATCCTCATCCAGCTCTGCTGCTCGGAATAGCTTTAACAGGGGGCATTGTGGACCTTGACTCGGTCGGCGATCCGTCTTGCTCGGTGCTCGATCGTCGGCTCCGGACGGGATGTCGGGCGTCATATATATATATATATATTTCTGAGGCTTGTGGAATCTGCTTAGATCACATGCTGTGCATAACATCTAGTGGAAGCTGCAGAGTATTACAGTTTGGTTTTCGAAACTCGAAAATGGGCGTCGACGCAGGACGTGCCAGTAATACTATCCCTAGTGTGACGTCCACTGTACCCATGATCCCTCACGCGTCTAGGACCCTCAGATTGTTTTTTTCCGTCATACTGGTCGGAAGCATTCCGCAGAGTTCCCTGGCCTTAGCCATACTTTTGCAAAAATATTGTTATGTTTCCCCATTTCTCCACCCCAACGTCGAGTCACCGAACTTCCACACTCAACGCCGGCTCAGAGAAAGAATCGACAGTCGAGAGCTGCGTGAAGGATTTGGGCCTCGGAAGGCCTCTGGCCTCGGCCCTGCAAGTAGGGAGAGTGGGGGGTGGACATACTCTACATATATAGGTATATAGGTACATTCTTATATATTCCTACACTAATTAGCCCGCTGCCACAAGGTGCGTATGGAGGGTACCCCTTTCCAATTTTGCCCCAAGTGCAACCGCAAGTACCCTTGGGTTGACAGACACGCCACGTGCAATCTCTACTTGCCGAGGGACCAGCCCGAGGTGAACTGCAGAGCGTGTAGTAGGTTCAAACCGAAAACACTAAAGGACCATTCGATCAAGCGTTGGGCCCACCACGCCAGGCGTCAAGAGGCCATGGCAGCCGAGGGCACCTTCAGCGATAGCAGCAACGCCATGCTTTCGGACGGCGAGGGCAATGTGGCATCAAGAGACAGCCAAGCGCAAGTCCCCGACCTCGGAAGGTCGTCCGGCAAGGCAGCTATGGGGAAAACCCCTGGTGACACAAGCGCTACCCACAGTACTTCCACAAAACACATGAAGTCCAACCGAGACTCGACGCGCACGTCGAGTACTCGGAAAGAGGCACATATAGAACGGACCGAATCAGTGTCCTCTGGGCGTTCTCAATCTAGATCGCCGCATGACTCCAGGCAACCATCCAATGTTGCTAAGAGTGCCTCGCTCCCCAAGGTAACGGAGGTTCGATCGTCGGAAGACGAAGCTGACCTCTATCCTCAGACCGCACTCCAGGAGTCGGTGTCAGCAGGCTGCGTAACGGCTGTCCCCAAGTCCCAACCTCCACGCTCGAGAGATAGGGACACTACCCCCGAACCTCGGCGCCAGGCGTCGAAAGGCTCTGAAGGGGCGAAAAAACAGGGTAAACACTCTTCCACCCACGGGGAAGGGGGACAACAACAGAGGAAGCAGTCCCAGCCTCCTTCCACACCTCAAAAACATTCTACTCCACATACACAGACGGACAAGTCTCAGTCTTCGGTTATCCCAAAGACCCCAAACCAGTAGGTCTAGTCAAGATAAAACAGGGAAAGCCCTCCAAGAAAGAGTCATTCCCAGTTCAAGAGCATGGTCTAGTGATGACATAGACAGAGTCATGTCAAGGATGTCATCATTGGCAGATTTCTACGCCAAGAACCCTGAACACTTTCTCTCTTATACCCCCGACGGGTCAGCACCCTCAGGCTCTAAGGATCCAATACCCCCCAATTAAAAAGTCTCGGGTTGAAGCACCAACACAGTCTTCAGACCCCTTCTGTATACAGCCCTATTCTCAATACCAGGGAGATCCATCTTTTTGTGAGTATCCAGATTTGGGCATGTTGGAAGAACAAACTGGGACGGGCTACTATGGGGATGATGAGGTCCAAGAGGAGGAGGAGGATGACCCAGAAATCTACAGGGTAGATTGCCCGGTAGATAAAGAACCCCCGGTTACCGACTCCACTGTCGACAACCAGCCTCTCTTGAATGAAGTTCTCTCCAGAGCGGCAGAACACTTCCACATTGACACCCAAGGTGCTCAAGAAGAGAGGGACTTTGCCAAGGAGTTAGTGGGAGAAAGAAGACCTGTTGCCCAGGCCATGCCAATCCTTAAGTCAATCCAAAGAAGAATAGACCCTTCCCTTGTTAATCCCAATCTCACTAGGGCAGTAAACCCCAGAATTGAGAAGCTTTTCAGGGCAGCCCAATCAGACCCACTGTACATAAGGGGGCATCTGAAACCGGATTCCCTGATAGTTACAAACACCCGTAAGAGGGCGGGAACACCCTTGTCATCGTCCGAAGCTCCTCCCGACAAGTAGAGCAAGAAGATTTATGGCTTGGGCAGGAAGGTAGCCTCCACTTCCGCCTACCAGGCAAGGATTGCCAACTCCACCACCCTGCTGGCGAGTTACAACTGCCACCAGTGGGAAGAAGTTGCGGCACTCATAGATTCTGCCCCAGAACCCTTAAAAAGCCAATTGGCACGAGTTTCGGCGGAGGGAAGAGCCGTATCCGGTTGCATTTTAAAAGCAACCTTTGATGCCGCGGATAACGCCGGCAGATTGATAGCAGAAAATACTGTTATCAAAAGGCATGCTTGGTTGCGGCAATCTGGGTTCAAACCCAAAACCCAAGCATCATTAATAGATAAACCGGTGGAGCTGGATCTATTGTTTGGATAGGCGGTCAAGGACGCGCTGAAAAATGCCAAGGACGAGTATGAGACACTCAAATCCCTAGGCCAACTAACCAATAAACCCCCAAACCAAAGAGGGAATGGCAATTTTCATCGCCCACGCGGACAAAATTCCCAGAGAGTATCAAACTATTCCCAGGGGCAGGGTACACCATGGAACAATAACAACCAGCAATCTACCCAAGGTTATGCCAGGGGTAATAAGAGAGGACGTGGTAAAGATAGAGGTAGCCCCAGTAGAGGCGGCGGCACGCCTTCACCGAAACAGTGACGCTCCATTCAGGGTCCCTTCTCACGCATCCCCAGTAGGGGGACGCATTTCCAACATCACCCAAGCTTGGGAAGGGATCACATCAGACAGATGGGTGCTGTCCACAGTGTCCGCAGGATACTGCATCGAACTGTTAGAGCGTCCCCGGAACCACCCTCCACGACAAAAAATACATTCTTTGGACCGCCAGAAGATCCTGCTCGAGGAGATCGTCAATCTTCTAGCAAAAGACGCGATAGAACTCGTCCCGGGACACCAGGTAAACAAGGGTATCTATTCAACTTACTTCCTTGTGCCAAAAAAAGATTTGACAATGTGCCCGGTATTGGATTTACAGCCTGCAAACAAGTATGTCAAGCCCCAAGACTACTCACCAAGAGGTAATCCCCCTCCTAAAAAAGGGGGATTACATGGCAACATTGGACATGAAAGATGCCTATTTTCATATTTCCATGTTCCCAGCGCACAGAAAGTACTTGCGCTTCAAGGTGGACAGTAGGCACTACCAGTTCAAGGTACTGCCCTTCGGGATAGCTTCGGCTCCAAGGGCCGTATGTGTGGTTCCTCCACCGCCAGTACTAAGGTACTGGCGGTGGAGGCAGCACCACCTACGCAGGGAGGCAATCCCGGTGTACCCTTACCTCTCCGACTGGCTCATCACGGGGGAGACCCCAGTAATTTGCACAACAAACATTCAAAGAACGATCAACCTCCTCTTCGAATTAGGTTTCTCAATAAAAGAGAAAAAGTCAAGTCTGGTGCCAAGCACCTCCAAACAGTTCCTAGGAGCTATCCTAGACACGCAAGAGGGGTTAACCTTTCCATCAGAGGAAAGAATTCGGAATATACTGCTGCAAATTCAAACCGGTCGCCAGATAACGGTACGCAAAGCAATGCATTTGCTGGGCATGATGGCGTCATGTATTTACCTGGTCGGCCACGCGCACCTGCGCCTGCGTCCCATGCAGGAATGGTTGGCGAAACAGTGGTCTCAGGCAAGTGGTCAGTGGGACGATCTAGTGGTCGTTTCGCCAACACTTGTTCAAAGCCTTCACTGGTGGACAAGAGAAAATCTGTCCAAGGGGAAACCCTTTTATGATCCCAAGATACAGGCAGTAGTCACAACCGATGCATGCCTGACAGGGTGGGGGGCTCACCATCTCCACCACACAGCTCAGGGTCTCTGGTCTCACTCTGTGGCCAAGAATCATATCAACCTGCTAGAGCTTCTGCCAGTATTCAGAGCGCTTCAAGCGTTCGAGCCCTACCTGTTGAATCTATCAGTGCAGATGCGAACGGACAGCACCACAGCCATGTTTTACCTGAATAAGCAAGGAGGGGCTCGTTCGCCAAATCTGTCCAAGGTTGCCCAGAAAATGTGGATATGGGCACTCAGACGGAACATCTTCATGTCATCTCAACATGTTCCAGGGGATCTCAATTATCTGGCGGATGCTTTGAGCAGAGATCCCCTCCCAGAGGAACACGAATGGGGTCTACACAGAGAAATCGTAGAAGATATCTTCTCTCAGTGGGGTTTCCCCACTATAGACCTATTCGCCACAAGCGAAACCAGACAGTGCCCAGGATTTGCGTCCAGGTTCCCCCAGCCAGACACCCAGGGGAACGCCCTGTGGATGAACTGGTCAGGGATGTTTGCGTTCGCTTTTCCACCAACACCTCTCATCAGGAAGGTGGTCAACAAGATGAACAGAGAATCGATGACGCTCGTCCTAGTTGCTCCCATGTGGGTGAGACAGCCGTGGTTCCCACACTTACGCAGACTAGCGGTGTGCAAACCCATTAAGCTCCCGGCCTGGTACAACCTAGTGTCCCAGCACCAAGGTCAAACAGTGCATCCTCAACCCAACTCAATGAACCTGGCAGCATGGCTCCTGAGGTCATAGAGTTCGGACATCTCAAATTACTGCAGCGATGTAAGGACATCCTAAAAGAATCTAGGAAGCCAAACACGAGGCACTGCTACTTTGACAAATGGAAAAGATTTGTTATCTGGTGCCAGAATAAGCAAATCAACCTGGTTGATTGCACTCCTTCCACAATTGTCACATACATGCTCCACCTGCTGGATGCAGGAGTGGTATTTAACTTACTGAAGGTACACCCGCCGCGCTGTCAGCATACACCACCTCCCGTAACAAAGTGTTGTGGTGGAATATACCAATGGTAAAAGCTTTCATGGAAGGAGTAAAGAGACTTCACCCTCCTATTTCAAACCCACCACCAGGATGGGACCTTAACGTGGTGCTATTTAAACTCAAGGGCCCCCCATTCGAGCCCATGCATAAAAGCAGTCTCAAACACCTGACTTATAAGACAGCCTTTTAGTAGCAATTACATCTATAAGAAGGGTCCGTGAAATTCAGGCTCTGTCAGTGCAGGATCCATTCTTTACAGTTAATGAAGATAAATTGGTTTTACTTACACACCCTAGGTTCTCACCTAAGTTTATTTCTAAATTCCACATGAACCAGTCCATCGAGCTTCCGGCTTTCTTCCAAGACCCACAAAGCTCGGCTGAGGTGAAACTACACACCCTAGATGTGCGTAGGGCAGTCCTCTACTATGTAAACAAGACCAGACCGCTAAGGAAAAGAGACCAGCTGTTTGTCTCCGTAGCTACAGGCAGAGAGGGAAATCGCATCTCTAAGTGGATTGTTAACTGTATCCAGCTGTGTTACTCCCTTTCTGAAATAACTCTGCCTTTCACGCCAAGAGCCTACTCTACAAGAGGCATTGGGGCCACTCTGGCTTTCATTGCAAATGTACCCCTTGACACCATTTGCAAAGCAACTACTTGGAGCTCTATTCACACTTTTACTCAGCACTACTACATTGACACCCATTCCAAGACAGATACTAAAGTGGGACAAGCGGTTCTAAGACATTTATTTGCTCATGACCCTTCTCACATCCCACCTCCTTCTTCTAACACTGCTTGCTAATATATGCACAGCATGTGATCTAAGCAGATTCCACAAGCCTGAGAAGGGATACATTACTCACCGTAATCGTATTTCTGATGCTTCTATCTGCTTAGATTCACATGCAACCCACCCTTCCTCCACTCTGAGAGAAGGCGCATGGATGCTTGTAATCTTATCTTTCTATCTATCTGCTTGGATTATCTGTACTCGCGCTACTCCTCATGCTACCCCATGTCAGAAAAAATATAATCTGATGGTCCTAGACGCGTGAGGGATCATGGGTACAGTGGACGTCACACTAGGGATAGTATTACTGGCACGCCCTGTGTCCACGCCCATTTTCGAGTTTCGAAAAACAAACTGTAATACTCTGCAGCTTCCACTAGATGTCGGCCTATGCACAGCATGTGAATCTAAGCAGATACAAGCATCAGAAATACGATTACGGTGAGTAATGTATCCCATATACCACATCACGAGGCCCCCTACCTCAGTTCCTTTTTTCCGTGCGCTCAAAACACTGCTTTAGGAACACAGTGATCAAGTCTTTGACTCAATTTTTCATCAGAATTCTATTTTTCATTCGACTGCGAGATGTTCGTACCTCGGTTGAAACCTGAATCCTGGAGTTCTGACTGCCACTCCAAAATGTCGGTTACTGACTTGCATGAGATATGCCTCTGGTGCCTCGGCACGGGTCACGACAGGAAGGGGTGTGCGTGGTGCACTAAAATAAACCCGATATTGGTGCGCGAATGGACTGCCAACCTTGTCTTTGGCCAACCGCCTTCAAAATCTCCAGTGTGGTCGACCGCCCGGTCCTCTGAGGCCGAGACTGAAGGGCCTACCCCCAAAAAAGAGAAAGAAAAGCATTGGCAGAAGACAAAGCAGAGAAAAAGTGAAGCCACTGTTGAGATTCCAAATCTTCGATGGAAGGAAGTAAGCCATCGGCTGGGCTGACCACTCGGCAAGAGTGGGAAGATTTCAAAGCCCAGATGCTAGAAATGTCAGGCATCTGAGGCAACAGCAGTGCTCAGTACAACTGACCCCACGCCAAGCCCCAGTGCTGATGCCAGCGGCGTCAGGGAAGCCTTCGGGCTCAACACCAAAAGCCGTGATCGATGCTGACAGTCAATTTATCGGCGCTGAAGGACAATTTGTGACATTTGTACTATTCCTTTAAAGCTCTGTAAAGGTTACAAAATAGGTTAAACCTAAAGTATGGAAGCATTGCTGATCCATATTAATGTGAGCTTTGGACAATGTGATGAAATTGCTAATTCTCATGCAGTCATTCCCAATATTCACAGTTAAAAACATACATCTATATTTCCACAACCACCTTCCCTTCCCTTCATCTCAAGTGTTTTTCCCCACTCAGTTCTCCCTTCTAGTGTCTAATCCTCCTTTTCCTTTCACCTTATCTCCAAACCGACCATATAGCATGACGACACAATGCTGTAGTCACCGTGTGCCTTTGGGGATGTTTAATGATTTCTGAATCCAGTCTGCTCTTGGTGTTATTTAAAGAGATGAAAAAACAGAGGGAGAAACATTTAATCCATCAGAAATAACGTTATCAATTTTAAGTGATTTGTTCTTTTGTATTCTTGGGAAATGTCTTTTATTGTGGCCTAGAGGAGTAGTCAAACCTTTAGGGGGGAAAGTGAGAACAGAGTGCCAGTCACATAAGTGTGTTTAGTTTTTTACTGGCTATCCGTTTTGGGTTAGCCATGGGATTCATCTCTGATTACCCTCTTGTCTACTACTGAGGCTGTCCACCGCCCATTGTGTCCTTCATTGTTACTCTTTTGCCATAGATGTAATACTTTGCACAGCTGCTGGACAGTTTGAGGTACATATTGTTCAAGACCATATACATGGTCATGTAACTCCAAGGTGGCCTATAATGTTTGCATTCAGTTTGAGCTATTCTATTACTTAATACATTGGCATTAATACCCTCAATGTCAAGGCCATTTTGTCATTCTTTTCCCCGTGATTGTCATGTTCTACATGTTAACTCCTTTTTTCTCTCATTCATTCTTTTTTCAAGCATCTTGCCCTTATGTTTTGTTTCTTTCCATAAAACCCCCTTATTTTTCCATACTGTAGCTTTCTTTTTGTTAATCTATTTCATGCTTTCTCTTTCTCTGTTGCTTATTTTTTGTTGTAACTCTTTTGTGGCCGTTTTTGCTTTTCCCTTCATTTATTCTCAATTTGCACTTTTCTGAAATTATCATGTTGTTCCATTCCATTGTTCCCATTTTCTGTTACCTTTACAAATGCTGTGCTATGCCATTAATTGAATTCTTTTTATTTACATTTTTTCCCCCTGTTGTTCCATTTTGCTTTGACTTTTATTTAGCTCAGCAAAACCCCCCACATTTGCATTACATAGACCTTATTTAAAAGGAACAGCGCAGCAACATCTCTGCAGATGCCTTTATGTCCCCAAACAGTTCGGCAGGAAGTGAGCATGAGCCTCTCAAGTTGAAAAAAGTGGGAAGGGTTCAGCCTTCCTGCTCTTCCCTGTCTGCTCCGGTCCCACTATTGTGTCCCCGCCGTGTTTGCTTTTTTCCCTTGCTGTAAAAATCAGCATGGCCATTAAGTGGGCAGTTTAAGCACAATGCCCAAACAAGAGAGCTAGCAGCAATACCATGCTTGCCTCTGACTGAACACAGCAGGAAAAGGGGCACTGTGCCCGGGTTGCCCATTATAGTCCCACAGCTTCTTTTTTGAACCACCTGGCCCACCAGCTTTCCCAATTCAACTGTTACTAGCAACAGGCACAGGAAGGCGTTCCTGGCATGGAGAACATAGGGCCACAACTCTCTAGCATCCCTGAGCTCCCATGGTCCCCCTCACTGTCCACGGTGTCATGTCACTTTGCCAGTCCCTCTGCCTACGATCTGGAAAGTTGCTTGCATGGCTGAAAAAATGTTCATATTGGCAAATACACATTTTTTTGCTTCTGCCAATGCTTGTTTTAGTACGCCATTTAACCCCTCCCTGCTTAAAAGGGATCATGTTCCTGTGGTAAACTGTTCTGGCAGCCAATCACCATTCTCTTACAATCAATCAGACTTCACGGAACTGCTCACCACCATGTCTCACAGACATGCCAACAACATCTTTCTCTGCAACTTCAACATCCCTGGCAACCCAGCAACCAAGTCAAAGAAGGAAGACCTCCACTGTCTACTCGACACTCTGAACCTCATATAGCACACAAATGATCCAACTTGACCAAAAGGTACTTTCCTTAACCTCATCATCACTGTTCTGCCCACCCACCATCACAGGTCTACTGGTCAGACCATCTGGCAATCCCCTTTGGCATAAGTCCCATCACACAAGTCAAGCAAACCTATTGGAAAACCCAGCAAACAAGTCTTCATATAATTCAAGTACTTCCCAGTGGAGGCTCTTACAGAAGTCCTCACCAAACGATCTCGCCTCTGCAAGAACTCAGCACCACCCTCACAACAAACATCAACCGCAATGCCCCAGTGAAACAAGGCACCCTCAAGCATAAACCTTCTGCATTTTGGTACACCCAAGAAGTCAACTTCAACAAATGAACCATCTGAAAAGAAGGAAAGACTTGTCAAAAGTCCTGCAGCGCACCCAACCTCGCCCAGCTCAAGGAACTCCATACTGTACACAGCTGATCACCACTGCCAAGGCCAACTACTACGATAACACCATAGCCAAGGCCAAGAGTGAAATCAGAGCCCTCTTCAAAGCCATCAAGCACTGCATCAGCCCTCTGCCAGATGCAACCTTACTGCACTCCTTCATCAACAAGGTGAGCATGATCTGTCAACACATAGACACCAATGCCCTAACTGACATCACAGTACAAATCCCATCTTGCAAAACCACAACTACCTGGACACCGTTCAAGGCACTCACTTTGGAAGACCTCATTGCCATCCTAGTATTCCTCAATGCCACATCTTACGCGGACAACATCCTCCCTGCCTTCGTACCCTAGACACTTCTGACTGAAGCACTCCTCCCATACCTGACAATCATCAACAGCCGCCTAACTCAAGGCACCTTCCCCATGACCTTCAAGACCGGACAAATCCTCCTGCTTCTCAAGAAACCAACACTGGATCCTGACGAACTCAGCAACTACTGCCCTTCGGTAAGATCCTTGAGAAGGCAGTAGCCATGCAACTCCTCCAACACATTGAAGCCAACAACCTCCTTCAGTCCTACCAATCTGGCTTCGGACCCAGATGCAGTACAGAAACGGTTACCATCCAGGGCATCACTGATGCCCTTAAAATTCTCAATGATGGCCATCCTTGCCTCCTTTTTCTACTTGACCTCTCAGCAGCATTCGGCACAGTAGACCTCCAGACACTCACCGACAATCTACATCGCTGCATGGGAACCAGGGACAACTTCATCTGGTTCAAATCCTACCTTGCTAATCACCACCAGTTCATACAAATGGATTCCTCCAGATCAACAACTCCACCCATCACCTGTGGAGTCCTGCAAGGATCCATCCTCTCCCCATGATCTTCAGTCTTTATATGGAATTGCTCTGAACCTTTCTCGCTCCGCACAACATACACATCCACCAAGATGCAGATGACATGCAGCTCGGGCCTAGGTCCCCTCCCCGCCAGTTGCACACCTGCACTGCCTCCCTGGCAACACTCTGCACTTTGGGACTGTGCTGTATCCCTACAGCCTCTTACCAGCACCTGACATCTGATGTCTGTGCTTAACCCTGCTCTTACCACCAGCTGGCCACACTTTTTATTTATTATTTATTATATTTATTATCTTTCTTAATTATTTTAATGTTGTCGTATGCACTGCACCCCTCCTTTCCCCCCTGCACTTGAGCGAATTCAATGTCACCTGGCCTAGAAAGATCATTGGCTGTCTTCCCTCTGTTCCGCCTCCCTTGCCTCATCGCGCCTTGAAACACTTGTGTATAGGCGCGATATAAATGCCATATCATATCATATCATACCTCAAGATATCCTCCATTGAAGACATCCATAGACTCAAGGCCTGCTTCACATTGATCCAGTCGTGGATGCCCAGTGCTTATCTGAAACTCAACCACTCCAAGACTGAATTCCTTCCTGCTGTTGACCAACAACACTGAAAACTGTGACACCCAGGCCTGGCTCTCTGCTATTAACCTTGAGGGCTTCACCTGTGAAATTCAACCACTCCAAGACTGAATTCCTTCCTTCTGTTGACTAACATCACCGAACACTGTGACATCCAGACTTGGCACTCTGCTATTAACTTTGAGGGCTTCACAAGTCCTTTTGGATCGATATTTACAGGCACCTCTCCTTCAAACAAATAGCACATACCAAGGAAGACACAAACAGCTTGGTACCAACTTTCTCTCCTACAGAACATCAGGTCCTTCATCCCAGAAAACAAATTCAGATCTGCTGTTCAAGCCTTTGTTCTCTCCCATCTGGGTGGTGGCAGTGCCCTTTTGGAAGGCCTGCAGCCGACTACCGTGGTACATGTAATGGTTAGAAATGTGAGGCAGATAACTTTTGTATGATTTCCCAAAATATACCATTTTATTAAAGTATACATTTCAATAAGCGCCTCACTATCCCTGATCTGATGATGATTTCCCTGCCTATCATAAACTGAAGGAAACACTCTTAACAAAGGATATCTGGCCCTCACACTTATACATAAAACACATGGCAATACACAATAACATCATCAACTTCATTAATACGGTGTTCACAGTCTTTCTTTATAACCTCGGTGTACTCCCCTTCCCCAGGCTTTGGGTTAGATTCAGTGTCAAACAAAAAAGAAACGACGAAATCCGGGTTTGCAACTAAGGTCCAATACAGTTCTTGGCTCCTTCACCTTGTCAATTGCATTCTTGGTCAAGGGGCTTTGCCACACTTTATGAATGTCAAATAAAATATAATTCTCCAGCATGGGGTCTGGCATGGATTCACATGCTCATGAATATTCCCCGTCGTCAGGCCGGGAAACCTCAGTAAAGAAAAAATCAGTATCAGTTTCATTTCTGATCTGTCTTTCTCAGTAGTAACCAATCACTGGTCTCTGGGTCATACTGCCCCCAGCTCCCTCTCCCTAAGCCCCGCCTCTGGAAGCCATCTTCAGATTTTTACCGCACACTCAAGCGTTGGGAGTCCTTGGCCCTCATTACGACCCTGGCGGAAATCGAACAACGATGGCGGAAATGCAATACCGCCATCGAATAGCGCTCGGTGCGATCATGACCCGTCACCGTAAAGTACGATACCATTAGCGACACCGTAGTGAACGCCAACGCTAACTGCACCAAGTACGCGCACGCGCGCCATGCCAAACCGTAATTACCACCATGGCGCAACGGTACGCAAATTCTGACCCTAGCGGACATGCACCTAACGCCATCAAGCATGGCGGAGAGTACCATTCCGCCATGGTGAGAAGTGCGGCATCGCGAACCAACCGTAAACGGCCCTACTGAGTGCCTGTACACCACTCCCTGGCCACATTGTACAACTCCTCGTAGGTGCAATGAAGTCACACAATGCAACCAGTGAAATGTACAAGTCATCCATGCCTGCCAACGAACAAATTAATCTAGGGGCTCCAAGTGCCTTGTGAGTGGCCATCCATATTTGCCATGGCACCATTGCCGCACTGATGCAGCACAGGCATGTGAAGGGTCAAGTCCAGCAACATGAACAGAAAAATGAGACAAACAAAAACAGGCCCCCCCATCGACTGACACCAGTGTAAGGCAACATTCAAAGCAGTATCCTGAGTGAGACTGCACCAGCCCTGTACTCCTGCTAGTAAACAAACCAACCATCAGCATAAGCATGTACCACACAAGTTGGCAGAGTGACTGAGCAGCCAGGCTCATCTCAAGAGGGGCCAATGGGAGCTGCAGGGCACAGATGGCACGAATACAGAAGCCATTAAAATGGACATGACCTCAGTCTCCCTCCAAGAAACGCACGCAAACACAGGCACCTGTGACCAGCCATATTCTGATAATCACATCATTCCACCAATCCACCTGGCTGACCGGCATCTGTTACACAAAAGCTAATCCCCCGCCCCTGAGCATGACATCATTATAACAGTCATAATGGCAGCCCCTATCCCTGACCTCACTGGGCTTCGTAGGCAAACGCGCCCAGTACAGTACCACGCAACTATACTCCGAAGCTGGAACCCAATGCAGATCTCCTCACAATACATCGCTCCACAAATAGGAATATGCTACATCACTTGCAAAGAAGAACGCTACACGGTTCATATCAGAATAGAAATTTAATGCACAACAAAATCACCAAGCCCATACAGCCATTAGGTCATGAACTCCAAAATATATTTCATCATTGTGGGCTGCATCCGCAATAAATGACCAGCTTCTTCTTGTGTGACGCCCTGTTCCTTCATGGTACACAGGGGCTACATTCACGTTCAAAAAGGCAACATGGAAGCGCCTAGAACCGCAGGGCCGTCCCATTAGGTAGGCACTAGTCCAGCTGAAAGGCCGAAATGTTGCTCCTAGCCACTAGTACTGCGTAAGGGCATGTGGCCCATTGGCGATCGTCCCATAAGATCGTAATGGTGCTCCACTGATTAACACGAAGCAGCAGGTGTCTGGAGTAAAATCCATCTGCAGGAGTGGCATACAGATGGCAGTGGCAAAAGGGGAGGAGATACCTGTCACCCAAATGAAATGAAAAAGAATAGTATGGGCATCAGAACTTCATTTGAATTACTCACTTCAATGATCACACTAAATCCACAGCCATATGCATGCTAGCCCACTCCAAAGGATTATTTCCACCCAAAAACCACTTGCGAATCATAACTATATATATCGAGGTGAAAACACTATTACAAACGAGTGTTTTTGTGCATGCGTCTGTTAAAACAGAATCCATTAGATGGGATCAGTAACGTGCATAGACACAAGTGTATGAAGGCGCGTCGAGACAGGGAGGGATCAACAAGGGCAGACAGACGATGGTTCCACTATGGCAGCTCTGCATCACATAGCGCAGGGGAGGTGGATAGATTCCAAAAAGCCCTGTACATGGCAAACTCTGTATTAAATCATCTGTCCATGCATCCATACATCATTCCCTCATCCCGTAATGAAAACGCCTGATTTAATACTCACATAACATGTGAAATTTCCATTGAGTCTGTGCGTTATGCAGTCTGCAAAATCCACTGTGCTCCAGCCCGTAATTCCAGTGTTGTGAAGTAACATGTATTTGGGAACGCCCGGCCTCATCGTCCACTACGCTATTGCGCATCCCATACTATTCATATCAATCATTGCATTCTCGCCATGGCCCCTGTCCCAAGGACATTGAACAATAGAACGTTATATTTGCAGTCAGACCTGTGGGCATCTCCTCGCCGCTAGCTGAAAACCGAAAGCGCCGTCCTTCGAATTCCTCATTTGCAACATCACGTCGAAAAGGCATCTGTGACCGCTTGAAATCACAAATTCATCCATCTAGTGCGGCAGTGTGTGAAAATGGCAACTGGCTTCACTCACAAATGGGACGCCCCGCCCGTCGGTGAACCTCGGTACAGTGTTGCATGAGGGTCCACCGTTAATCGAGTACTACATTCCACTGACCCTTCACAAGTCTGTTCGCGACTGCAAAGATAGTATGTGAAACAATGGGACCATAGCAGAATGAACATATGAACCAATATTACACTGCCATCGGGAACAAATACATGATTGTAATAGCAAGATGCCATTCGTCGAATTGCAGCGTTGTGTGCGGGACGTGCTCGCCCAAAGGGGATTGCAGCTTGCACAGGTGGAATGAATCACCACAGGTGGAGGCTATACAGCCTGAAAACACATAAATTGCACACCCAACCCCCTCCCACAACCACACCCACTCCGAAATGCTACCGGCAGGACTAGCGATGTTGGCCCTGGGGGACCTGATAGCACTGCAAGTACTCCAACTTCAAGAAGAAGACGAACACCAACTACTACAACAACCGGCCGCACAGAGGAGACGCAGGAGGAGGAGGAGGGCAAGGCAGGGCCAGCAAGGGCCGCCAGCACAGCCACTACCACCACGCAGGCAGCCCGCAATCCCACGCCTCCGAGCACATCCGTTCAACCTCACTGCTGAGCAGATCCACACCCTCTACCGTTTGGACCGGGACACCATAACCGCCATTGTGGACATGACACAGGCTGACCTTGTCAGCATGATAGATAGCCCAACCGCCATCCCACCCCTACTGAAGGTGGTGTCTGTACTCCACTTCCTGGCCACAGGCACCTACCAGCACACAGTCGGACAGTTGCATGGCATTTCACAGCCAGTGTTCTCACGGACACTATTGCAAATGCTCGATGCCCTCCTGAGGCACGCAGACGACTACATCTCTCTACCACGCTCGGAGCAGGAAATTACGAACACAAAAGTGGGATTCCATGCACTTGGCGGCATACCGGGTTGCATTGGTGCCATCGACTGCACCCATGTGGAATCGGTCGTCCCACATGCCATGGAGGCCCAGTACCGCAACCGAAAACAATTTCATTCTCTGAATGTACAAATGGTGTGTGACTCCAACAGGATCATTACACATTGTTGTGCCCGATTTCCTGGATCAACCCATGATTCTATGGTCTTGAGGAACTCTACAAT
Source organism: Ambystoma mexicanum (assembly GCF_040938575.1). Lineage (NCBI taxonomy): Eukaryota > Metazoa > Chordata > Amphibia > Caudata > Ambystomatidae > Ambystoma > Ambystoma mexicanum. The sequence goes on from NC_090927.1 coordinate 413,989,737, forward strand.
ACCACGCTACATGGAGCGACACGCAGGGAACAGATCCTGGCTACTCGGTGAGTCTCATTTCAAGCATGATAATGTGGGGTATGTGATGCGGCAATGACCTGGCAGGAAGGGGGGGGGGGGGGTGCGTACGTAGCAATGTCATTCCACAAACATCCGTTATTGTCCACATACAGGTGATGCCGGGTATCCACTGAAGAGATGGCTCCTTACACCACTCCGGAACCCACAGGACCAGCATGAGGAGGACTACAACCATGCCCACTCACGTACCCGTGTAGTCATAGAACAGGCATTCGGCCTACTGAAGACTCGTTTCCGCTGCCTCAGCAGGTCTGGCGGGGCACTCCTGTACCGCCATGAGAAGGTTGCAAAGATGGTCATGGCATGTGTCATGCTACACAACATGTGCGTACGTAGAAATGTGCCCATGCCCCCTGACGCAGAACTGCAAGCACCTGAAGATGGTCATGATGAGGGTGGGGATGTGGCAGCACCTCAAGGAGTCTGCGAGGCACAGGAGGGCCGTGACATTCGTCAGCATATCATAGATGCATGCTTCTAGCACTCACGCCTGGTGGCTGATACATGGACACGGGACTTGTGGCACTGTGTGTGTCTGGTACATGCACAATATGGACTGTACGCCTATAATGGCCTCGTACACAAAGATCAATGTCCACACATCTCATTGGATGATCGTGCATTGTTTATGGCATATGTGAAATTATGTTACACACCCCATCGACCCGCCACCCAAGTGAGCCCAACACACCCCCTCCACCCTCCTACCTCCCCCCCCGAACACCAGTGTCCAAAGATGCTCATTGTCAGTGGGCAGTCGCTATTGCAAGCCCCCTCTCCGGGTATCAGGGGCACCCCTGCCTGTGGAGCGCAGGTTCCTCCCAGATCTACGTTGGGGGCTGCCCTGGACGGAACTTGCAACGGATGATGTCTCTGCCTGCTCACGTCCATGCATGTCCCTAAGGGTTTGTGAGAGCTCAGTGAGCACACGGCGCACAGCGGCAAGTTCAGCACATACGTCTTTGGACGTCGCATGCAGTTCCCCCCTCAGGCTCTCGGTGCTTCTCTCCATTTGTGCCCTTAGTGTCTCTGTACTTCTCTCCATTTCTGCCCTAAGTGTCTCAGTTGATGTTTCTATGGCTGCCTTAGTACCCCCACATTCATCAGCATGGTCCTTGAGGAGCGTGGCCAGTTGCTGCTGTTGCACGATCACCTGGTCGAGGGACTGTTGCCTCTGCTGTGCCATGGTTATTTGCGGTGGTGTCACAGAGGGGCTGGTCACCTCATGTTGCCTTGCCACAGGGCTTGTGGGGGATGGCCAGTCGTCGTCTTGTGGGTGCCCCTGCGTGGTATCCTCATGGTGTACGGGATGAAACAAACAGGGGGATTGAGACAGGTCATGGATGGATCTTACTTCGACATCCCCGTTTTCTGTGTCGGAGCATGCTGCCATTAATGCAGTGTCACCTATGGTGCTGCTGCCACCAGAAGCAGTGCCTTCTGTGGCATCCATTGGGGGGACCTGTGGTGGTGCTGTTGTGGGCATGCTGGCTGCTGGGGTGCCTGTTGAAGTTCCCTCCTGTGTGCTGCCACTTGATTTGTGCTGCTGCCGTGTCTTGATGCGTGCAGCTGAGGTGGAGGGTCTTTGGCCGTTGGACTTGGCCCTCTTTGCAGGTGTGCTGGTAGGGGTGTCCTGGAGCTCGTCGTTTGAATCGGACCCTGTGGTGGAGTAAAGGAGGGCGAGCGTTATTAATGGGTCTGTGGAAATTGGAATGGCAATGTATCACATGCATTGGGGTGGTACCTGAGGGTGATTTGGGTTGGGGCCTTGGAGGTGGTTTCATTTTTGTGTGGATTGAGGATGCAGTTGTTTTGCAGCCTGCAGTTAGGGTGTGCCTGCTGCACGTGTAGAGGGTGTTTTTAGGATTTTTAATTATTTATGTATTTAATGTGACTTTTAAAGTGTGCTATCAGGCCTATGTATGTGGACGTTCTCCTGGACATGTGTTACTGTTGCACTATGTGGACACATGGTACTTCACATGATTGGACATTGTGGATTTAGCATTGTTTTATTTGGCCCACCTACCTGATTCTTCGGATGTCTGCACTCCTTTCTCCATCCCTCCGACTCCCTCTATACTCTCCATTCCAATGGTGGAGGCACAGATTTCTTCCCAGGGGGTCAACTTGATGGGTGATTCCGATCCTCCCCCGGTAGCTGTGGCAATGTTACGGTTGGCGGATAGTATGCTCCGTACGCGTATCCGCAAGTCGTCCCATCGCTTTCTGCATTGCTGTGGGTTGCGGGGTGCGGTCCCCACCGCACTTACCCGCTGTGCCACCAGGGCCCATATGGCCTTCTTGTTCGCAAGTGCCGTCCTGGTCATTTGCGTCGAGAAGACGACGGCAGCATTCTCCTGGAGGGTCTCTGTGAGCACGGTGAGTTCCTCACGGGAGAAGTGGACCTGCCGCTTGCGGTCGCACGCTTTCTTCGCTACTTTTCCCATTTTTCTTGGTTTCACTAGGGTGGATGACGGGTTGGGATGAGTCTCAGGGTAGTATTTTTAATGGTTGTGTGGAAATTGTGTTTTTATAGGTGTACGGCGTGCTGTTTCCCGTTCCGGGACCATGTTTTTACTTCCGTTTCGTATATTTAGGGTCACCGTACTTTCCGATTGCCGCTCATTGCGGTGACCGCTAAGATGGGTGGCGGAATTGCACCTAGGGCGCCGTACGGCGGCGGTGAGGGCCGTTTTGGGGACATTTCCGCCATCGCGGACTTTGCACTTCCGCCATGGCGTGGTGCTCGTGCCCGATGGGTCGGAATTAGCCGCACTTTGCTCCGTCGTGCAATGGCGGAAACGCTATTTACGCTATGGCGGTCAGGTCAGTCACTTTCCGCCAGGGTCGTAATGAGGGCCCTTGTGTTTAGCTCTCGAGCTTTTGCTGCATTTCCGCACTTTTTCAAAGAGAATTTCTCATTTTTCGGTCAAATAGAGCCTCAAGCGCCACCGTCTCTACATCCGATTAACGGGGATCCATGTTGGATTTTTCTACGCCCCTCAAGGGTGAAGATTTCGTCGAGTTACGCTTCGTGGAGGATTCCTGAAGTTTCTGCACCCTACCCGATCATGGCCCAGGAGAAAGGAAGCTCGACGCCCAGAAAGCTGTTCAGGGTTTGCCCTGGATGCCAGCTGCAGAATGTGTTCAAGGAGGACGAGCACTCGAAATGTCTCTACTGCCTTCATGAGGACAAAACGCACGTGGAGAAGGACTGTGCGTTTTGCAGGAACATGTCGGAATGGACCATCAGGGACCGACACCTTCGTCTCTCCAACTGGCTTGAAGGAAAGAGCCCATCAGGTGAGAAGAAGAAGAAGAAGTCCGAGCGGTTTTCTAAGTCCTGTGAGGGTGCCCCGGCGACGGGGGCCCAACAGAAGTCAAAGCACCGCGAGTCTGCATGCACCGGGAGCGCCGAACGGTCAGGCTCCTCGGCTGCCAGGCAGGGCACACCCTCTCCAGCACCATCAACCACAAGCCAACGCTCTGGCTCAGGGAAGAGGAAGGCCGAGAACCCGGCGAAGCTTCTGGAGAGGCCCCGGTCAAGCTCGAAGGATCTGGCCGAGGGGGAGCGAGGCGGTGACCCTCCCCCCAAGGTGAAGGCCACAGGCCCACACAAGGTGGTAAAGACCTTGATTCACCCGGCCAAGGCCTCTATCGAGGAAGTCGTGGCAGCCCTGGCACAGTTTGTGGAGGCGACCTCGGGGCCCAGAGTCTCCCTGCCTCCGCAGAGGGAAGCCTCTTTCAGACCCATCGAAAAGACCCCTGTGAAGACCCTGGCGGAAAAAGAGGAGACGTGGTGGCCATTGTGGACACGGACACAGCATCCGAGGAGGAGCTGGTAGAAGTCTTAGAGGGCCTCGACGAGGGCGTCGAAGAGGCCCGTCCCCACGGGAGGGATCCCGACGAAGGTGACGACGAGAGTGACGGCGGCACCGGCGAGGGTCCTAGTCACCCGTCGCTTCCGGAGCCGCAGGATAACTCGGCGGCCATTTTGTTGGCGATACAATCCTTATGTTCAGAGATAAGGACGAGATTGCCCTTACCACCGACGGAGGATCCGGAACCAGGCTCGACGGAGGAGCCAGAGCCAGACCCGGCGGGAAGCCCCCCGAACAAGAGAAGACGGATCCATCCAGCCCCGCCTTTTCAGCCCTTCCGGCCTGCTCAGCCTTTACCCACGTCCCCCGTCCCTGGGGATGACACGGGAACGGACACGGCCACAACGGGTACCGATGACTACGGCGGGGACGACGGGACGGAGCTCCCATTGCCCCCAGCCCGGGCCTCCCCACCCGACGAGATCTGATCTTTCCATGCAATGATCGCCAGGGCATCCAAGCTTTTCCAGCTCTGCCCCGAAGAGAAGAAGGAAGGTTTCCTTTACCAACGGCGTGAGGCCAAGAGGAAGACAGTCCTCGCCGTGCCTCTGCTGGATGAAATCTGGGACGAGGGTCTCACCCTTCTCAAGAACCCGTCTACGACGCCTGCCAAGAGGGATCGTACGAGAAGAAGTACCGGGTCCCCGACGCGGCCCCTTTGTGCCTTAGGGCACAACCGACCCCTGACTCGGTCGTCTCAGTGGCGGCCAAGAAGAAAGCGGGGGGGGGGGCATCGGCCTCAACGTCAACTTCCCTGCCGGACGGCGAAGGAAAGAAGCTGGATGCAATGGGACGACGAGTTATCTCGTCAGCAGCAACAATGATTAAGGCGGCCAACGCCCTCGCGACCGTGGCCCGCTACGACAGGGAGGTATGGTACAAGATTGCCCCCCTGTTGGACTTCCTACCGGATGACAAGAGGGCCGAGGCCCTGGAGAACTTGCAAGAAGGCGAAGTGGCGTCGGACCATGCCATTACGGTGGCAACGGACATTGCCGACACCGGTTTCTGCCAGCTAGGCAACAGCGTTTGCCTTAGGCGATGAGGGTGGCTCAAGGCGATGGATTTCCGCCAGGACATACAAGCCAAGGTTTTGGACATGCCGTTCGACGGGAACAATCTGTTTGGGAAAACAGTGGATGAGTCTCTCCAAGACATCAAGGCGGACACAGAGACAGCTAAGGCCCTAGGCGTTCTCTGGCAAAAAAGGCTGTCCTTTGGGAGCACTGGAGGCAAGCAGGGTGCCTCCAAGGGATTCAGCAGTGGCTCCTCTACGTACCACCAAGCGGCCCCCTCCTCGTCACAGGAAGCCTATAGAGGACGAGGCAAGTCGGGTGGACCCTGCCGTCGTCGCCAGGGAGGCCAAGGCGGCACAGCGTCCTCCAAGCAAGATTGAACCGACAGCGGTGTCAGGCCCCCACCGAAGCACCCGGGTGGGAGGCCAGCTGGCGAAGTTCGTCAGCGTGTGGGAATCCATCTCCACCGACCGTTGGGTGCTGGACACCCTGGCCACTCCCTCGAATTTTTAAAGTGCCCCCGCATTCCACCCGTGGCCAGGAAGGAAAATCACGTCCCTCAACTACCTATTTGAGGTAAGGGCGATGCTCAAAAAAGGTGCCATTGAGCTTGTCCCGAAGAGGCTCCGGAGTATACTCAAGGTACTTCCTCGTGAAAAAGAAGACAGGAGGATGGCGCCCCATCCCGGACCTGCGACGACTGAACAAGTACATCAAGGCACAGAAGTTCTGGATGGTCACCCTCCAGCACGTGCTGGGACAGCTGGAGGAGGGCGATTTCCTGTCGTCGTTGGATTTGGAGGATGCGTACTTCCACATCCCCATTATAAAAGGAAACCGAAAGTTCCTCAGGTTTGTGGTCCAAGGACGGCACTACCAGTTCAAGGCCCTCCCGTTCGGATTGAAGTCGGCACCCAGGGTGTTCAACAAGTGCCTTGCACCGGTGGCGGCGCAGCTGGGCCTGCAGAGGATCCACGTCTACCCCTACCTGGACGACTGGCTCATCCGATCAAGGACAAGGGAGCTCGCCGTAGATCACACAGCGAGGACCGTCCAGCTACTCACGGACCTGGGATTCTCCATCAACTTTCCCAAATCCCACCTGGTCCCGTCGCAAGTCGCACTGTTTCTGGGAGCCAAGCTCGACACAGTGGTGCGTCTGGCCTTGCCGTCAGAAGAAAGGACAAAGGCTATCCTGGGCAAGGTGCAGCATCTGCTGGCCACAGACGTGGCCAGGGTGAGGTCTATCAAGTCCCTCCTCGGGATGATGTCCTCCTGCATATATCTCGTGCTCCTGTGCAGGCTTCGGATGTGCCCCTCTGCAAGTGTTCCTCGACGCCCGCTGGATCCAAGCGACGGGCAGCTTCGAGGACAGGATCCCGCTCAACAAGACTTTCCGACGAGCGATCCGGTGGTGGGGCACCCGCGCTCATCAAACGGCGGGCACAGACTTTCAGACCCCATCCCACCAGATAACGGTGATGACAGATGCCTCCCTGAAAGGGTGGGGAGCGCACACCGGAGAACTTCACGCAGAGGCCTTTGGCTCCCAGAGGAGAAGACGCTCCACATCAACATCCTGGAGCTCCGTGCAGTGTTCTGGGCCCTCAGGTCCTTTCTCCCATCCCTCAAGGCGAAGGTGGTGAGAATCTTCACCGACAACTCCACCACGATGTTCTACATCCGGAAGCAGGGAGGAACCAGATCCCCAGCCCTCTCCAAGGAAGCCCAGGATCTGTGGCATTGGGCCATCGCCCAAGGGATGTTTCTGGTGCCCTTTCATCTGGCAGGGATAAAGAACACCATTGCCGACTCACTCAGCAGGGAGCTGCGCTCGTGCCACGAGTGGGAACTACGTCAGGATCAAGTGGATCGACTCTTCCGACGATGGGTAAAACCGCAGATCGACCTGTTCGCGATAGCGACGAACTCCAAGTGCCAGAGGTTCGCCAGCCGAGGAGCATGGGCAATGCTTTCTCGTTCCCCTGGGACGGCCTGTTCCTATATGCGTTCCCTCCGTTGCTGTTGCTGCTCCGACCCGTCAACCAGCTCAAGAGGTCCCGGTGCAGGGTGATCCTCGTCGCACCGGCGTGGCCGAGGCAGATCTGGTTCCTGGACCTTCTGGACCTGTCAGCGTCCCCACCAGTCAAGCTGCCGGCGGACGCGGATCTTCTCTCCAGAGAAGGAAGCGCCATACTTCATCACGACCCGTAGTCACTGAACTTGCAGGCCTGGCTCCTGCAGCACTAGAGTTTGGAGGGTACGATATCCCAGCTGACTGCAGAGAGGTCCTTGCAAAGGCCAGGGCGTCCTCAACTGTCAAGTGCTACGAACAAAAGTGGAAGAGGTTCTCTGTCTGGTCGGGTGCACAGAAGATTAACCCTCTATGGATTACGGCCCCTCAAGTGCTGCCGTACCTACTGTCGCTGGCCAAGGCTGGACTGGCTCACGCCTCCATCAAGATCCATCTGGCTGCGATCTCCCAATACAGCAGAACCACAGGACGGGCGTCCTTGTGGTCCCATCGCCTCGTGAAGCAATTTATGAAGGGACTGTTCCGATTGTTCCCACCGGTGAAGGCCCCTGCCCCGGCGTGGGAGCTCAACGTGGTGCTGACCAGGCTCATGAGGGCGCCATTCGAGCCTCTGCATTTGGCACCGTTGAAGTTCCTGTCGTGGAAGACAAGACTGCGTTTCTTGTGGCCATCACCTCCGCACGACGAGTGTGGGAGATCCAGGCCCTATCCTGCAAGCCTCCATACTTGACTTTTCACAACACGAGGGTGGTGCTGAGGACGCACCCCTCCTTTATGCCCAAGGTGCCGTCGGACTTCCATCTTAACGAGCCCTGGGTGTTACCTGTTTTCTTCCCGTCTCCTTCGTCGCCGGCCGAGAGGACTTTGCACTCGTTGGATGTGGCTAGAGCGCTGAAGTTCTACGTGGACCGCACAAAGAGTTTCCAGAGGACATCACAGCTGTTCGTGAACTTTGGACCTGTGAATCAAGGGAAGGCTCTCTCAAAGTCTTCTATTTCCAGATGGCTCTCCGGCTGCATCATGCACTGTCACTGGTTGGCTAACCAACCTCTGCCAGGCCGCCCGAGAGCCCATTCGACCAGAGCGATCGCTGCTACTACGGCGTTCTTATCTGGTGTGCCCCTGCTGGACCTCTGCAGGGCTGCTACGTGGAGGTGGACGCACACCTTCACGAGATTCTACTGCGTCGATCGGGATTCCAGGGAGGAGTCCAGGGTCGGCCAAGCAGTGCTGCGCAACCTGTTCGCTTAAGGTGAGCCTGGTGAGGAGGTAAGAGATGCTTAATGTTGAGTTTTTTGTATTGCTTAATGTTGAGCCTTTTGCCACCCCCCCTGGTTGTGCATGTGTGTACTGCTATCTATTCTTATATTCATGAGCATGTGAATCCATGCCAGACCCCATGCTGGAGAAGGAACAAGTTACTTACCTGTAACTGTTGTTCTCCAGCATGGGTCTGGCATGGATTCACATGCAAACCCTCCCGCCTACCCCTCTGCGGCTCTTTACTTGGTCATACTGCCACTTCACGTGCTACCAAATCTGAAGATGGCTGCCAGAGGCGGGACTTAGGTAGAGGGCAGTCATTGGCTGTGGTCAGTATGACGCAGAGATCAGTGATTGGTTACTGCTACGAAAGACAGATCAGAAACTAAACTGATACTGATTTTTTCTTTACCGAGGATTCCCAGCCTGACGACGGGGAATATTCATGAGCATGTGAATCCATGCCAGACCCATGCTGGCGAACAACAGTTACAGGTAAGTAACTTGTCCCTTACAGGTAAGTAACTTGTTCCTTGTTTGTCAGATTCAAAGGCACACAGTTTCTGGCAAGGAATAAAGAAACACAGCTTCTTCTAAGATATCACTATAAAATCATATGGTTTGACTTTGTCAGGATGACTTCTTAACACTTCTGTTTTCACCTGGTTGACTCTGACCCCAGGTTCACTTCTACAAAGTGTCACCATGCAGGTCTACTGTCCTGCCTGATAGTGTTCCACACTCAACAGTGCTTCTGAAGTCTTAAATCTACTGACAGCCAAAGGTTTGACCACAGCTTCATCAGTTTGAAATGTTGTGACTTTTGAAAAAGACAATATTCACATTTAGCGTGCCCCTGCAACTTCATCGAGGCAAGGCACTCTTCTTCTGAACATTGGGGAGGAAGGATAGCTAAGGGGCAACACGTTTGTCCTGGAAGCAAGATAATGCGGCACAACACAGGTTCAAATCCCGATCCTGTGCTTAGAAACCACCCGTTTGTATTAAGCGTGTTACAAGAGAACAATTTATAATTATGATACAATTCACCATCCAGAAGGGCAGCCTATTTGCCACGTTTGTCTTCATGCCATATTAGTATTTACCACAGCTTCAGCAGTTTGCAACTTTGTGACTTCCAACAACTTTTCAGAAATGACAAGATTCACTTTAGTTCCCCTCAATACTTCCAAGTAAGCAAGGTATTCTTCTTCTGGACATTCACCTTCCAGAAGGGCAGCCTCTTTGCCACTCTTGTCTTTCTGCCACACCAACAACCAACAATGCTTTAAGGATGTGTTTCTACCTTTCCTCCTTTTGGCTTGGCAATGTGACTTTGGATACCAGCTTTTAGGGAACAATTATAATCAACATGCTTCACCCTTTTACAATCTTGCATTCACCCATTCTCTTCCTGCCAACCAGAGCAGCTTAATTGTATGTGTTGTTAAAATCTTTTGGCTTTGGACAATGCTTGTATAATTCATTAGGCTTGGACAATGCTTATATCATTCTTGGCTTGGGATAATGCTTGCACCACTCTTGGCTTTGGATAGTGCTTGCGCCACTCTTGATTCTGGGCAAAGCTTCTTCCCTGCAACTCTCAATTAAAAGTTCAGTAATTTTGGTACAGTGCTACAATGATCCTCTTTGTTAGCCTTCACTTTGAGGGTCATTTTTAAGCACACACAATTAGTATTTCAGCCTATTTTAATAGCTTAATATTCAATTAAAACCATTCCTTCAATTCCACTTCTACGCGAGTGCTAACTCAGTCATCTTAATTGTTCAACAATCGACAATCGAGTTTGCCTCGCTTTTACTCATACGCGAGTGCTACTCTTATTCCAATGTCCTACAATTAACGGACGGGTTTGCAAGTCTTTCACTCACCTGCAAGTGATTATCCTTAGCTACAGTTGCTGCCTTTGTTCACGCAAGGGATCAGAACCCTTGGTAACACTCACTGGCTTTTGCCTCCGCTCCCTTCGTGTTCCGCAGGATTTAACTGCTGCTGGCTTCTTTGAACATACACTCTTGCTCTGTAAAGATTACTTTGTTCCTGCCACACACTCATGGAGCTTGTCTCACTCCTGGGATACTTGGCTGCACACCAACTTCCAGCCACAGTCTCTGACACGCTTCCTGTTGCACAATCTCGGCCATCAGGTTCACATGGGGAAAAGCAGTCTTCCTTTATGCTTTCTGCTGCGCAACCTCTGCACTTTCGATTTAGGGGAAAAGCCGCTCTCATGACCGGCAGTTGAAATCTGCTTGACTAAAGTCCTGGCATCCCTTCTTTCCTCCAAATTCTGTGTGGACTGCCAACAACGTGCTTTCCTTCTACTGCTGCTACTCCAATTCCAATGGCCTGCACTTGTAGCGGCCTTTTAAGCGCCTGTGCCTCCCTTAGATGTGGGTCATAATACTTAACAAGCTGACCACTTCTGCAATATTGCTCTTGAGCGCTCTTCTTCTTCCCAGTACTAAGGGGATTATGGGACTTGTGGTCCCCAACACCAGAACGCTTTTTAGTCAGCTTTTATTTTTAAATGCCAGTTTACTTTCATCTTCAAACTGTAAACTGTAAATGCCATTTTACATTTGTCTTCACTTCCACGCCTCAATCATTGACAATCAACCTTCCATTCCTTCCTGCGAATCACTCCTCGTTAAACTATCCCTCTCCCCGTCGTTCTCACACAGCTTCCTAATAATCTACTGACCCCCTGGCTACGATAGACAATTCTCAAACAACCTCTGCGACTCTATTGCCACCCTTCAACTAAACCATCCCAACCTCACCCTTCTTGGAGATTTCAACATATGGCTCGACATCCCCACCAACCCTATGACACACTCTCTGGTTGACGGTCTAGACGCGATTAACCTCCAACTCCACATAAACGGCCCGACTCACTATAAAGGACACACTCTTGATGCCATCTTGTGCTCCCACAACCGGATACATCTAAACCCCCCTGCCCCTATCATCCGGTCCGATCACTTCATTGTTTCTTTCGCCATTCGCTCACCCGACCCGCTTCTCGTACTCGAACCTGAACCTCCGAATCTACGCAAATGCTGGAAAAAACTAATAATCGTTCCTGACCTAGCAAACGCACTCCTCCAGTCTTCTCCACCTACCTGCCAACTCAATAAACAACTAACCCCCAACGCCTTTGACTCATGGCTCAACACCTCACTAATGCGGCACACACCCTCCTGCAAACCATCAGCCCGCCGTGGCCTGTTCCCTAGATGGTTCACACCTGATTTGAAGACCACTAAACAGCTATATAAATACCCAGAACGCAAATGGCAGAAAGACAAAACCCAAGAGAGCAGAGCCATCTTGGCCCGACACCTTCACCAGTACAAGGCCGAAATCCGGAAAGCAAAAAAAGCCCACTACAACTCCCGAATCCTAAACTGCAAAGACCCCAGCAAAATCATCACTGAATTCACCAAACCGGCATGCACTACCACCGTCCCGACCCCTCACAATCACTGTGCGACTCACACTCTCTCCACTTTTATGCCAAGGCTCTCGAAAGAACAAATGCGCAAACCACCAAACTGGCTCTCTTACATCCACCAGGCAACCCTCCCCCCATACCGGTCAACCCACCGCCTGCAACCACTGCGCAACCAACGTTTGACTCCTTTAGTCCAATATCACTGGACCAATTTCTCAAACTTCTCTCTGCCCGCAAACCATCCGGCTCTCTGCTAGACTCTTGCCCGGCCACAACCCTCAAAGAAATTTTTGCTTCTACCTGTGCAGGAGAACACGCAAGATCCATCACAAATGACTCCCTTTCCTCGGGTATTTTTCCCGACGCATTCAAAACGGTTCATGTCAAACCTCTAATAAAAAAACCTTCCCTCGACCCTCTCGAGCCTCCTAAAAACTACCACCCCATCTCAACACACCAGGTTCCTTGCCAAACTCATTGACCGAACCGCCTACTCCCAACTAAATGCCTTTGTCGAAGCCAACAATCTCCTAGACCCCGCACAATCAGGTTTCAGAGCCCGACACGGAACTGAAACCACCCTAACCTCAATATGGGATGACCTTAAAATCACAGCAGACTCCGCGGGATGTGCCGCATTAATCCTTCTTGACCTATCCGCCGCCTTCGACACAATCACTCAATCCTCCTTGACCGCCTCCACTCCCTAGGAACTTGTCGAACCGCTCTCAAATGGATAGATTCATTCCTCAAAGATAGGTACCAAATAACGCTACTCTCCACCTATTCCTCCCAAGCCCGACTAGTCGACATGGGAGTTCCACAAGGAGCATGCCTATCTGCCCCCTGTTCAATCTCTACTTGATCACCCTCCCACCAATAATTCGTTCACACAACATCCTGTGTTACAACTACGCTGATGACACTCAACTAATTCTAAAACTCTTGAACTCAAAACCCAACCGCCGACCTGACCTCGCCTCCTGCCTCCTCGACATAGAGCTCTGGATGACCCAAAGCCACCTTTTGTTAAACCCCTCCAAAACTGAAATCATGGTATGTGGCAACTCCGAACTTCTTCCACACCCACTACCCTGGCCATCTGCCATGGGCAACTCACCGACGCCCTCTAACTCAGTAAAAAACCTTGGATGCACCCTTGACTCTGACCTAACAGTCTCGCGCCAAATCAACAACGTCTCAAAGTCCTGCCACTACCATCTTAAAACTCTTAGGCGCATCTTTCCATATCTCTCCTTTCCCAACAGACTCTCCGCGGTCCAATCAATTTTTATATCAAGACTGGACTACGTTAACCCCCTCTACCTCGGAGTCCATGTCTACCAACTGAATAAACTTCAAAGAGCACAAAATGCTGCAGCCAAACTGCTACTAGCGCTCGGCCCGAGAGACCGCATCTCCCCAGCTCTTAAAACTCTGCACTGGCTTCCAGTGGCCCGAAGTGTGACTGTCAAAACCTTATGCATTTCTCATCGAGCATTGCATAAAACCAGACCTAAATATCCTCAATACAAGCTAAAACCCTATCACCCTCCACGTACTCTAAAATCAAGCTCAGCCGGCCTCCTAGTCATACCTAAAACAAACTCAGTCAGGTTAGGCGGATCATCATTCTCAGCCTTGGCCCCCACGCTGTGGAACGCACTCCAACCCCACATCCGCCTAACTGAAGATCTAATGTCTTTCCGCAAACTACTGAAAACTTGGCTATTCCCCTAAAACCAACCCATACGCAAACTAACCCAAACTGAATAACAGCATCTCGATGTCACCAACCCAACAAACTACTAGATCTTGAATAACAATAAGACAAATAACAATACAACATCAAGATCCATGCGAGAAATCGACAACCAATAACCGCTAATGTAAACTAAAATGACAAACAGAATAGAACGAGTAAAGTAGATCAAAGCAGTGAAGTGGATAAAAAGAATAAATCGTACGAAAACAGTAATGAGGTTTAAATTAATGAAACGGATGTAATGAGTGCAATGGACAAAATGAACAAAATGGGCGAAATGAATAAAGAGAAGAGGATGGAAAGATGAATACAAGATTGATGAGTACACCGACAGATGACGACTGTATGAGTGCATGGCATAAATGGAAAGTACAGAATAGACGATTCAAGTACATGAGACGAGTGTAGTGCATGAAACAGATAGAGAGCACAGAGCGGATCCAGTGCGTATGACAAGGACATGGGCTGAAATCGATAATGCATGACGAATGAACGAAGTGAATGGAGCGGATGAAATCGTTAGAATGGATGAAGCTCGTGGAACGGATGAGCGTGCTGAGGGGATGAATGCGTTGAATAGACGAGTGTGTAGATCGGATGAGTGTATAGAACAGATGAGTGTGTTGAGCGGATGGGGTGTATAGCGGATGAGTGTGTAGAGCGGACGAGTGTGTAGAGCGGATGAGTGCGTAAGTGCGGAGGAGTGTGTAGAACACAGGAGTGCATAGAACAGATGAATGTGCAGAGTGGATGAATGTGCAGAGTGGATGAATGTGCAGAGTGGATGAATGTGCAGAGTGGATAAATGTGCAGAGTGGATGAATGTGCAGAGTGGATGAGTGTATGGAGGGGATGAGTGTATAGAGGGGATGAGTGTATAGAGGGGATGAGTGTATAGAGGGGATGAGTGTATAGAGGGGATGAGTGTATAGAGGGGATGAGTGTATAGAGGGGATGAGTGTATAGAGCGGATGAGTGTATAGAGGGGATGAGGGTATAGAGCAGATGAGTGCGTATGAGCAAACGATTTTGTAGAGCAGATGAGTGCATATAGCAGATGAGTGCGGGGAACGGATGAGTCCGTGGAGCAGATGGGTGCGCAGAGCGGATGGGTGCGAAGAGCGTGATTGTTGCGCAGAGTGGAAGAGTGCGCAGAGCAGAGGAGTGCGTAAGAACAGAGAAGTGTGTAGAGTGGATGAATGCTAGCATAGAACAGACTAGTAGGTAGAGCAGACGAGTGTATGGAGCAGATGAGTGCGTAAGAACAAATGAGTGCGTAAGAGCGGAGGGGTGCGTGAGAGCTGAGGGGTGTGTAAGAGCAGGTGAGTGTGCAGATGGGATGAGTGCGTAGCGCTTATAGCGCGGATGAGTGCCTAGAGCGGATGAGTACGTAGAGCCGTTGAGTGCGTAGAGCAGGCGGAACAGGTAAAGTATGTATGATGGAACTGGTGACGTATGTAGATGGAACGGGTGAAATATGAGAATGGAACGGATGAAGTATGTGGAAGGTACTAATATGTGAACGGTGCGGGAAATACGTGGATGGTACAGGTGAAATATGTGGATGGAGTGCATAAAACAACTTAGAAATGCACGGAACGGATTGGAGGATTGGAGTACATGGAACAGATTAATGCATGGAACGGATTCAAGTGCGTGGAGCGGGCTGGAGTACGTGGAGCGGGCTGGAGTGCATGGAGTGGGCTGGAGTGCATGGAGCGGGCTGGAGTGCATGCAACGGATTGGAGCGCATAGAATTGCGTGACTTACATGGAATGGTTTGGAATGCATGGAACGTTTGAAAGAGCATGTAACCCATCATATCACATCACCACGCTTACTCTCTTCTTTACACCATCATTAAACTAGAACACAGAGATACTATGACACCATTCGGTATAGCTGTTCTCATACCAACATCTGCCTCATACTCCCCAACACTCTAACTAAACACTGCTGGTTACCCCCCCCCCCCCCCAGCCAGGTGTTCTCCTCAGGCCTAACGCAGCCACAATCGGTCTGGATAAATCCTGCCAGAACAAACACATACTCTTGATCTCTCAACCACCACACCTACCGCTAAGAAGGAGCTATTACACGAATGCCACACCAGCTGCACACATATCCGGTGCTGACGCACACCTTTGACTCTCTCTACTGACTTGAACCTCGGTTCCCAAGGGCGTTCAACCTACCAGCGCCTTCAGACCATACCAATGGTACATAAGGCGCTATATAAATGCAAAGTAACATAACATAACTTGTGGTCCCCAACACCAGAATTACGCTTTTTAGTCAGCTTTTATTTTTAAATGCCAGTTTACTGCTCCGAAATGTATTTAAGGAAAGATCACATGATTTCATTTGAAAAGGAGAAAGCAGTTAGTTTAAGCCATTGTTTATAGATTCCCTTTCACGTACCTTTGGGAGTTAGGAGGGTTTTACTTTGGACATTTCTAACGACATTTCCTTACTTTGGATGGTTTGGGATTTCATCTTACTTTTACTCACATCAAGAGGTTCCATAGGTATTTTAGTTTCATCATTATAACAATAGGCCATTATATGGCTTGGTACCTCAGAATATAGTAGGAAACTGGTTACTCCTCCCTTTACCAATCACACAACTTGTAATCGCACCACTTGATGCTTCAGTTACTTTCAGTTACTGTCAGCCTTTAGTCAACAGAGGATTCTATTATGCCCTGCCCTTGAGAGGTACCAAGTAGCATACAACCTGCACGAAAGGGTCTGCTGGGCAGGCCTTTTGGTGGTTTGGTGACATTAGTCAAAACAACTAGCCCAGTCTCTATTGTAGCTTCCTCAGCTGACAAGTTTGGTATCTTGGCTTCCCACATTAAAATTCGATTAGACGTTGCATGGGAAATGTTGCTGTTTAACATCTATTGACACAGCAGGGTATGTCCGCTTTAATCTTTTGTTGCAAAGATTGTTGACCAAGCTAATGAATGGTTCTCTGAACATGCAAATGGGCAACTTATATTGTTTTGAGATTTGAATGTGTGTTGTGTCCCTATAGTTTTTAAGCAACGAACAAAGCTAAGTTCAGCGTCTAAGGTCCAGTATGGGAAAGTGTAGACCTAAAATCTAACTGGATTGGGTTTAATAATGCTTAATGGTTCAGTTGTAAGTGCTGAGCATGCCTACATGGTCGAATGGTTCGTTGCGTTCTACTCTGGATTGTATTTTTGTGTCAACTACTCTTTTTGAAAGATGTCGCCAATTGTCAATCTTTGATTATTCCTTCAGTGATCACAGCTATCTTTCTGTGTTGTTTTTATTTCCAACACTGTCCTCCTTTTTGCCTGAGCTTTTTAGTCGTACTATGAATATTAACCCAGCCCGTAGCTGGATAAGATTGAACGCTAAGAAAAGAAAGTTAAAATGACAGTCTCCTCTATTCGTAATACTTCTCCTTTGGAATGGCAATTTGATGCTTTTGGTGCACAGACATTCAGGAGTTCTGTCACTGATTTGCTGGGTCAGTGCCTTGATAAAGGGACAGTACAGAAATAACTGTTTCAGAAGCATATGTATGTCTTTAATGCTGATGTAGTTAAGAAAAAAAGACATATGCGGGCTAGCATTAGATGTATCAAGAGGCAGGCATATGGTTTCAGAGCCAAGAGGCTTTTGGCTATAAAACAAATTACATTTATCTATAAAAAGTGGTTAAAGAACAATCGGGCATCTCAGCTTCAACAAGATGCTGAAGCTATGCTTCATACTTTGCGTAATAAGAATTCACTTGCCTTTTGGTCACTCATGAATGACAATGCGACTCAATGTTTCCATTGCACGGTATCAATCCCAAAAGCCCTATGGGTTGCCCATTTTGAAGCAGTATTCGCTTCACCTTCTACCCAGGGCTGGTCTTGTCCATCACTTGGCCCATTTGGTTTAGAAGACTGGTCTCCGAACATTGATTATGCTACGTTCCTGAGGATTATTGGTAGAATTAGCTCATCTAGAGCCCCGGGATGAACAGTATGTCCAATGTTCTTTATAAGGGGGTCCCAGCTACATGGGCAACGTTCATAACTATCCTCTTCAACAATATTGCCAACTCTGAATTTATGCCTCCTTCTTGGTCCACGGCTTATGTTATTCCGATATACAAGAAGGGCTCCCACTCCGACCTGGCGAATTATCGCCCGATTGCAATTTTTTGGAGCAGATAGCAAGATAGCAGAATATTTTCAGCCATCCTTCTTGAACATTTAGAGACTTGGCAAAGAACTGTAGGGAGAATTCCCAAATGACTGACAGGCTTTAGTAAAAATCATAATACTGCCCTTAGTGGTGTGATTTTAAAGGCAATCCTGAATAAAATATGGTGTTGAAAGACTGATTTAGTCTACCTAACCACAAATGATTTGTCTGCTGCTTTTGACGCTGTAGTCCATAATCTATTGTGGACCAAACTAAAAAGGTGGGGAATACCAGTAGGACTTCTCCAGCAATTAATTGCTCTGCACACCACTACGAACATCAAAATCCAGTTAGATGCTGCTGGTTCTTTGTCCCGTAACGTTCCTACATTGAACGGGTTGAGACAGGGATATGTATTAGCTGCTGGTCTTACTTGTCAGGCATTATGGGATTATCTGATTAAGGCTGCATTGGTTTCTCCTAGATTAGATATGCCGAAGGTAAACTAGCTCGCCTATGCAGATAATTTCTTGTTATTTGACACAACCTTCAGGGGCCTTCCGGCGTCTTCTAAATACATTTTCGGCCTTCACTACAAACCATACACCTGGGCTGTTAAAAAGAAAAAAATAGTTTTGCGGCACAATTTCTACATTGACCTGGTTCAGCTAGCGAGAGTGGAACACTTTACCTACTTGGGCTTTTCAATTTTGGTGCACAATTCTAAATTGGGCTTCATTGATTGGCTGTTTACCCGAGAAGTTACTCTGTGCAATCAGCTAATGTGTGTTGACCTAAAGTATGGTAGGTTTTCCATTCTACCAGCTATCAAATGTTATGAGGGAAAACTAATCCCCAAGCTACTGTATGGCATTGAGCTTTTCCCTGACTGGCTTGGTAATACTCCTACCACTGTCGAAGGTAATCTGTGGAGACGAGTTCTCCATGTTTCGATACCCTTGTGTCCTTTTCTGCAAACAAACTTCTTGAATGCATTACCTCATGCCGTATTTTACAAATGTAATTAATGTATGCTGTTCTTATTCCATCATTTTTATAAGACATGTTTCTAAGTGTTTTATATGCATTTCAATGTTATGTCAAAGTTTTGACAATTAACCATATGACAATAAATAAAATACAAAGATTCAGTTATTCAAACTAGAATTGTATTAAATTTGTGTTGAAATATTTTTGTTAATTATAATAACGTGTGGTTCAAAACCATTCTACAAAACAGACATCTACCATGCAATATTCTTTCAGACAAAAAACAGACACTTTAGAAAGTTAGTACGATGTGACTCCATCAGTTGTAACACACCATATCTACTATAAAATGTTGACGTATTTGATCAAGGTCAAAACAAGAACGTCCCACCTTTGAACGTCCTTGCTTCTAGCGTGGAGCACCCTTACTTGTGCTAACACTGCCATGTGTTTGGAAGAATGCAAGCAGAGCAGCAGAAACTAAGCGAGTGTGCCAGTTGCAGAAATCATAAGAAAGAAAAATAAGTAATTCCAAAGATAAAACCAGCAATATCAAGGGTATCAAAGTCCACAGGAGAAGTGTCAGAAGAACGCCAGAAGAGCACCAGAAAGGAAGCGAGTGTGCAAGTTGCAGAAATCCTAAGAAAGAAAAAGAAGTAATTCCAAACATAAAACCAGCAATATTAAGGGCATTAAAGTCCACAGGACAAAACTTTTTGGAGTGTCCATTTTTTGTCTGAAAGAATATTGCATGGTGTATGTCTGTTTTGTATAATGCTTTTGAACACATGTTATTATACATAACAAAAAAATGTGTTTAATGAATTAATACAATTATATTTTGAATAATAGAATCCTCTGTTGACTAAATGCTCAAAGTAACTGAAGCATAAAATGGTGCAATTACAAGTTGTGTGATTGGTAATGGGAGGGGTAACCAGTTTCTTATTATATTCTGTGCTTATTGGATCTTCCTGCTTTGGAACTGGTCCCTAAAAAACAAATAATTGGGAAGTACCCATATTGTATACATGCCTTGGTACCTGCAAAGGGTTCTTCACTTTTAAAGACACATACTGTGTCTCATCCCACGAGATCGTCTCACCACCCGGGGCCTTGTCTCCTCCCAGGTGATCCTCCTGCAGTACACTACCCCCAAGGTCAGGATCAGGAAGTGTCTGCTTTTCCCTGGCCACCTAGGAAGGGGTTTAGTGAGGGATCCGCAGGATTCATGCCCCTGAGATGTGTCCTGCATGCTGCAGCTTGACGCACCAACTTCACAAAATTCGACCACATCTCCCTGACCCTCATCGAACTGCACTGTCTCCCACTGCAGGGCTGTATAATCTTCAAATTCTACTGCATAATCTACAACGCTGTCACCATGAAGTTCACAAGCTACCTCACAGAGAACCTCAGCATCTGTGGATGCCTATGATCCAGCAGACATAAGGACATGTATAAACTTAAACTCTGCTGGTGCAGAAAGGAAATAACAAGAAAATATGCGTTCTCTGTCTACACCCTATGACTATTGAACCTCCTTCACGTTAACATCAGACTTGCCCCTCATGTTTACAGTCCAGGAAGGAGCTCAAGACCCTCCTCTTTAAGGAATTTCTCCTCCCTAGCACCTAGGTCCACATACCCTCCACTCCCCACCCTTCCTGAGACTGGGTGATCAGCTCCTCATTCTTTCCTCCCCTTGTAGATCCCTTGCTACCAACCGACCACCCTCCCCTTCCTCTGGTGTTAGCTCCCTGATTCTCTACTTCCTTCGCCTTTGTCTTCCCCCTATGATTTTAAAATGTTCCCTTGCTTCCCGAAGCTAGGTTTATACTCAATAAATACCTTAATAATAATAATAATAATCAGTGAGAGAAAACAGGCAGTGTTGCTGGGCCCCTCCATTTGGACATTGTGACTTTACAAGGCATCTGTAATTGACTATTAGAAGCAGATAGCCAATTGATTCTTATATTAAAAGTCAGATGTGACTTAATTTGTGTGCAATAAGAACACTAACTTGGGAGATGAGTTTGTCCCATGCATTAAATGTTATTACAGCAGACAAGTTATTTGTTATTCTTCTTACCAATGTGATCTCATGTCACTGCTCTGTTCGAGAAAGATAATAAACTGTAGGAGTAATAAGGAGATTCATGTCTGCCATGTCTTATTTGGAAATTCAGTGTTGGTTTTTATGTTGGTATTGCAGGTTTTCTGCTCTGACATAGATGAGGAAGGGTTCAGAATCTTCATTTGCAGCTCCTTTAATATAGTGTTTAATGGTACCATAAATCATTAATGGTAATCAATTAATCTTGGCACATGGATTTTGATCCCTCTTTGTCCCCTTCCATGCTTTTTCTTCCCTATTCCCCTTGCTCTCCCACAATTTTGTAGGTCAATGTCGGTGCTGTACAAATAGAAGGTTGTCCAATAAACTGAGCTGTTTTCCTGCAGTTCTCATGGTTCACCTTATTCCCACATGAAACTCAAACTAGGCAACTGCAGCTCAGGAAAATCGTTGGAAAGGGGTGATCCTCATGAAAAGTTGCCACACCATCCCATTAATCGACATGGGGTTGCTGGCACGGCCCAAGGACCATGCAGGGAAACAGGAAAACTTCATACTGATTATCAGCCAATAGGTGTTCGAATGGATACTATGCTGGTATGATTTGCGTCATCCAATCCCATTGCTCCAGAAGCAACGCCAGGTGTACTATATATAGAGCCAGCAGGACCACATGGCCTTACTTCTGCACTCTCCTCCCACCCCTCCTTAGTCAGTAGAGAGGAAATGCAGAACTAGATGGAACGAGCTTGCAGTATGAGGGGCAGAAACGAGAGTGGCAATGATAAATTGGTGGGAAGGAGGGGAGGTCTGATGCATAAGAAAGAACTTTACCAGAGGTACATAATTTGTTTTCTAATGGCTTGCTTCCTCCCACAGATTCGTCCACTTAGATTGATTCCCAAAGCTGTAGAGAACCTGGAGGAGGGAGGAATGGGAGAACCATCTAATCCAGGAACCTTTGAAAAACGGCTTGACCAAACCAGGCATTCTGGTCTGACAACAAGTCCAAACAGTAGCGTTTAGCAAAATATGTGCAGATAAATCCATGTTGCTGCTAGACAATTGTCAAGAATTGGGACACCCATCTCTTAGTGCAGAGGTTGCTGCCAGACCTCCGGTTGAATGGGCTTCAAGACCCTTGGTCATCTCCTTACATGACTTGTCTCGAGAGGATAGCTCAGGAGCAACGCACTTGCCTTGGAAGCAAGACTACACGGAGCAACACAGGTTCAATCTCCGGGTCCGTGCTTAGAAACCTATGGGTATTAAGCACGTTATTATTATTATTATTATTATGAACGATTGTAGCATTTAACTTCAAAGAAGCAGGTGAGTGTAGCATTCCCTTGTGCCTCCAATTTGGCCTGAATTCAGTGTAAAATGTTTTGAGGCCTGTGTGCCCGCATCCCCTCTGCCCTCAGTGCTCTCTTGCTGGTTCCCACTTCCTCCCGCCTCCCAACTCGCCCACCGTCCCTGATTGGCTGTATAACCCTGTTGTTTTGGGTTTAGCGACCCGCGCTCACCCTGCCTGCCTCCTTTTACCTTCAAAGAAGCAGGTGAGTGTAGCGCTCCCTTGTGCCTCCAATTTGGCCTGAATTCACAGAAAAGGTTTTGAGGCCTGTGTGCCCGCATTCCCTCTGCCCTTGGTGCTCTCTTCCTGGTTCCCTTTCCCTCCCGACCCGCCCACCGTCCCTGATTGGCTGTATAACCCTGTTGTTTTGGGTGTAGTGACCCGCGCTCACCCTGCCTGCCTCCTTTTACCTTCAAGGAAGCAGGTGAGTGTAGCGCTCCCTTGTGCCTCCAATTTGGCCTGAATTCCCTGTAAAAAGTTTTGAGGCCCGTGTGCCTGCATCCCCTCTGCCCTCAGTGCTCTCTTTCTGCTAATCAAAAAAGGTAAAGAAAATGTTTCTTATTAGCCTATAGTGCGTGATAGTGCGCCAAAGAGACTACTGTGTTAATTCTGCCTGTCTCACTCACTTCCGATTGTTGCACCTTAGCTATGACTGTGTTGCATCTTAGCTACTACTGTGTTGTATTATGCCATTCTAAAAAGCTTAAGAAATTGTTCCTATTAGGCTGTCCCACATCTTGATACTGTGCCATAGAGACTACTGTGTTGTTTCTCTGCCTGTCCCACTCACTTCAGATTGTTGCACCTTAGTTACTACAGTGTTGCACCCTAGCTGCTACTCTGTTGTATTCTGCCAGTCTAAAACGCATAGAATTGTTCCTGTTTTGCATTTCTCCCATCTAGATAGTGTCCCAAGAGATTGCAGTGTTGTATTCTGCCTTCTTAAGACTGCCTCGCATCCAGATAGTGCGCTCAAAGGTTTACTGTGTTGCACTCTGCCCTCTTAAGACTGCCTCGCATCCAGATAGTGCGCTCAAAGGTTTACTATGTTGTACTGTACCTTCTTAAGACTGTCTCGCATCTAGATAGTGAGTCCAAGAGATTACTGTGTTGTTTTTCTGCCTGTCACAAACACTTAGAACTGTTGCACTTTAGCTACTACTGTGTTGTATTCTGCCAATCTAAATAGCTCATCAATCCCTAGCCTCCCTTCACCAGATGGAGCCCCCGACCCACAAGAATCCCCCTCTCACACCCATTCCGATCCCAAGAATCCCCTGTCCCTCCCTTCCCTCCTCACTCACCCCCTACGGCAGCCCGCCCGCACTCTAGCACCCACCTTCTCGAGCCCCCATCATTCCTCCTCTGAGCACACCCCTAGAAACCTTCCCGCCCACGTCACTGCAGCATAACCCCACTCGCCCACTCTCCTACCACCACCCTGCATCCAACTCAAAAATCAGAGGTGCACACTGGCGCGCCAACCACCTCCCTCGCAGAAGCCTATTCCCCTCCACCCTTCCGACCCTAACCCATCGCCCCCCACCCTCTGACCGCTATTGAAAACTCCCTAATACCCCTCGCCACGACACCTCGCCCCCTTTCAAACTCCCAAGCCAGAGGAGCCCACTGGCACTCCAAACATCCCAAACACTCATCTACTCCCACTCCTTCCTTCCACCCTCCAACGGACATCCCTCCCTCCCTTTCATCCCCCATACCTCCGAGTCCCTCTTCTCTAACCCGCCACATAACTGCCCAATCTCTCACCCACGCCACCCTAGCTCCCCCCACTTTATCCACCCCTTAACCCCTGCGAACTACTCCCATCTTATCCCTTCCCCTCTCTAAAAGCAACACGTCTCACCCTCGCAAGAACGGTAGCTTCATCTCCATCACCCTCCGACCCCCCTACACTCCACACACCCCTACTGCACTCAAACCCTAAAAAAGTATAAAACAAGCCTGGTCCCCCTCCTCAAATGTCTACTCCTCACCACTTCTACCCCAACCCGGCTGCCCAATCTCTCCCTCCCCTACCCCAAGACTCTCCCCTCCGTCCTCACCCTGCTTCCACCCCCTCTCTCTCGACTTCTCACCCTGCACACCGGACCCCCGAATCCTTCGAGACTCACTCCAATGTCTAACTCCATAAACCCCCTCACCTACTGACCATCTGTCCACTCGCCCTTCCTTAAAGGCATGGTCTAGTAAAGATTTTTATTGTCCCCAACGGGTCGGCCATGTTTTTTTAAGCCTAAGTGGCTCGATTTTTGGAAAACTTTCCTATGGACCTTACCCGAGTTTTCGTCCATTAAACGCATGCGAAAACAAGCACCAGGGAGCCGCCATTTTCTGATAACCCTATCTTTTCCCCGATCGCCCTGGCTGACCTGGTTTTGCGGCACTAAATCAATTCCCCCGCCCCTGAGCCTGACATTATCAAAACATTCATATTCCCCGCCTCTCCCCGTGGCGTAACTGTGCTGCGTAGGCAAACGCGCCCAGTCGTCTTCTACGCGACTTCACACAGAACCCGGAAACCAACACAGATCAACTCACAACACAGCGCGCCACAATTCGGAATATGAAACTGTACTTTAAAATGAAACAGCAACACTGTACATTTGGTAAAGTACATTTATTTGACATTAAATGTTTAGAGAATATTCTGCAATTGACATATGAACTCCGGAAGCCATTTATTTTCTTTTATCTGTATCCGCAATAACTGTTCCGTTTCATCTTGAGTCACGCGCTGTTCCTTTATGGTACACAGGGTGTTCATTTTCGTAAAAAGAATCACTTTGGAAGCACGGTGAACCGCAAGGCTGTTCCATCAACTAGGCACTAGTCCATCCTAAAGGTTGATATGTTGCTTCTAGCCACTAGTACAGCGTAAGGGCATGTGGGCCCTTGGCGATCGTCCTATAATATGATGATCGTGGTCCAGTTTTTGACACCAAGCTGCAGGTGTCTGCTGAAGAATCCATCCGCCGGTGTCTCAAACAGATGGCAGTGGCAGTAAGGGATCAAATACCTCTTATGAAAACAAAAAAATTATAATTAGTCTCGCTAGCCAAACTTCATTAATATTACTAATTTTATTTATTACGGCCGATCAGAAACTATTTGCTTGCAAGGGTAGTTCAATGGAGTATGTTCGTCTCTAAAATCAATGCGAAAAGTAACGAGATAAAATGAGGCCAACACACAATGATAAACGACAGTCTACATGCGTGAGGAATGATATGATATATGATATGGCATTTGTAACGCGCCTATACTCAAGTGTTACTAGGCGTGACGAGGCAGGTGGGGAACAAGGGCAGACAGACAACGATCCTACTAGGCCAGGTGTCTTTCTGATCACGCATGGGGATGGGCTGTACAAGGTTAGTTGAATACAAATTAAATAATAGGGCCAGCTGGTGGCAAGTGCAAGGTAAATTCCGGGAGAAGGGGCTGAAGGATACAGAGACAGTCCCGTAGTGCAGTGAAAAGTGGCTGGGCCATGGAGCGAGATCGGTGAGACCAGTGGACCTGCATGCCCATGTGCCCACTACGAACAGTTTTACTTGCTTTTCCTAGCTCTTCATTCATTCATTTATTCATGCATCCATTCATTAAATCTTCATTCCGGTATAAAAGCGTGTAAAGATTTACTTACATTATATTTGAAATTTCCATTGTGTCTCTTCGTAATGCAGTCTGTAAAACGGACCGTGCTCTTAACAATGATTTTTCGTATACTGACCTAAAACTGAAACTCGGTCTAGTTTCTGAATTTTCTGCCTTATCGTCTCTTACGTTATTGCGCACTCCCTTCAAATGTAGTTCTTTCGGCATGGTCCCTGTCTCAAGGTCAAAAAACAATAGACCCTTATACTTCCAGTGCGACTTGTGGGCCTCATCTGGGCGCTGTCCTTCGCATTCTTTATTTGCAACATCACGTAGTATAGGCATCTATGAGAACTTGAAGTTTAGAATCCGTCTATGTAGTGCGCCTCAATGTGCAAATGCGAACTGGCTTCTCTCCCAAATGCCACGGCACGCTTGGCTGGCGCATTCTAAGTGCCCCAATTTTGTCCCCGTTGTCTGCGAGCTTTGCAGCCCAAATTGAGACATTTAATTTTTGGCGGAAGGTCAGGCAAAGTATAAAGTACCACAGGAGTTGAGTTAAAAGTGAGATTTATTGTTTCTTTGTTTGTTTTATTATTTGCAATACGCAAGCCTCCCCTCCGTTAACAGTGCGCAGCATTTACATTTACATGAGATGAGACATGAGAAAAATATATACATACACATATGTGAGGTGAATAGAGAGAATTCAAAGATGACACCCAGCTTGTTTGCCACCCATGATGGTGAAGTTAGGGGTTAGGTTTACAGGTACACTGTACAATAACATTTATTTACAAAAAGACAATCGTATTGCAATTATTTAAACCGGGATTTGTACTTCACAATCAGCTGTGCATCGGGTGGGCATGGCACAGTCGCAATGTTCGGTGGCAATGGATCACTGCTCTGCACAGAAACGTCCAAAATTCCATATCTGTGCTTCTCTAACACAGCAACAATAAGGCCTTTCACAAAGTCGAACTGCATTTCATCATAGATTGGTTTGATCACCCATTGCTTACTTCATTTTGAAAACACCTTAGTGTATCGAGGCATCCTTACTTTACCCCTAGTCCTAGATTGTTCACGTCCGATTGCTGTTATGGGCCAAGACCGCTAGTAGAGTGCGATGTTTCATGCCCCAAAAGCTAAAATGCAAGCGCTTTGGCCTGTACTTTAGGCACATATTGTGGAACACCTCCAAATCTCCTGTCTGACAGAATTCTGTCAGTCCTCTCAAATCTCTTGATAGAGTTTTGTCGAAAACAATCTTCTCAATGGCTTTGTGTGTCGGTGAAGATGGAATCAACTACTTCTTCTTCCGTGCCTCCTCTGGGGACAAAGGGCCATGTTCACATTGGTGGAAATGTTAATTTGCTGTCCAGCGGTGAACGTTGGTACAGTGGTGCATCAGTGACCGCCATTTTTCAAGTAATATTTCCACTGACCCCTCACAAGTTTTTGAGCTCCACCAAAGATGGTTGGTGATAGAATGTGACCACTGCAAAATACTTTCAAAACCTTTTTTTTTCCTGCAGCCGAGATTTTCTTACTGATTGATTTAGCAAGATGCCATATGTCAAATTGATGTTTAATATGTGGGAACTGCTCTCTCATTGTCTTGGCAATTGAAACGTGTCTATCCGTGGCAATGAGGTCGATGTGCATTCCCCTCGATTGTAGATATTCCACTGATTTTATAAAACCTAGTTTCTCCATGGCCACTGACGATGTACATTGTGTTACCTACACCACCACCGAACTCACAATTTTCTTACTATCCATGTCCTGAAAGTGGTAGGTGCAGTACTTGGCAGAAAATCCAGGGCTGTCGCACTGTCCATCGCCGGCTAGCCTGAATCGTTTGCCTTCAAATGTACTTGCTAGAGACAATTGTTCAATTTTCCAAGCATCACTAATGGCCGGAAACAGATAATCACGTTGGTATGTGTAGTACAGCGCTTTAGAAATGAAATGGAGTCCCACAAACTGAAAGAAAGCCTCTAACTTTCTAAAACTGGAGCCACTAAAAAGTGATGCAGCTGCACACAGTAGATTGCCTGCTGACATTTTCCCCAGCATTGGTTGTGCAGACCATGAGAACCTATGATTTAATCTACAGGCGGCATTTATTTTGACGTTACTGCCTTTTATATGACGAGTCACATTAATCAATGGCTTCCCACATACTTTCCCTCTAATGGAACGCACACATTTCAGCATACTTATAATTTCCATCAAACAACTGTCAAATACAATTTATTTGCTCTCTTTCATTAGACTGTCATCCTGCGTCAACGTTGTTTCGGCCTTTGACGTTGTGGAGATTTCAACACATTTGAAAGTAATATCGCTGATATCAAGTTGTGATGCGTCTATGGATGCTGCGGCTGGTTCATTCACTGTCATTTCAACATCTATTACTTCAACATTGATGGGAGAACACAACAATGTCGACAGGTTTTTTGGTGGCAAATTTTTGGCGGGTGTAGATTGTGTAAATTGATCTGCAACTACTTCAGAGCTGTCTTCAATACATTCAATAACATCTTCTTGTGGTGGTGCGGTCGCACTGTAGCTATGGTCCAATGCAACTTTGCTGTAGTCTCCAAACACAGTTAATTCATGTTCTGGCCATTGGACATGAGCATCTCGAGCCTGAACACGCCTCGCCTGAATTAATAGTTCCTCCATAGTGTACACGGTCTGGCAAGCCACATCTCTCATTCGCTTCACTGTCTGTGTGTGTATAGTTCTGACACCCACGGGTAACTGGAGGAGAGATTGGAAAAGGGATGTTCAGTTTAAACACAAGATGGAGTGTAGTAGAATTGACTGGATAAAAATATAAAATAGTCCCCAGCACAAACATTTTTTTAAAGTTATGAACTGTTTGTAACTAACCTTTTTTTGTTTTTTTTTCTTTGCAACTTTTTTGACTCGACCTTCAACATCTGCACGCTGTAGCTCCGATTCGTTTCCGCATGTCCTCCCTTCCTCTTGCGCTGCAAAGACTATATTTTCTGTATCCGCATAGACAGCACGGAATGAGGCTCCATCGTCTCCCTGAAACATAGTACTTTCATTACTATGTATCAAAATATTGTTAGCATAAAACACACGTGAGGACGAACACACAGGTACATCTCAATAGCCAAATACGATTTAAACATTGTGTGCAACAATCAAAGGACAAGTATTCGACCAGTGATGATCTATTTTGATGGAACTGTCAGTATCCATACCTCTGGCTCTGCATGGACTGCCATGAATGGTTGTATTGGAGAGGAGGCATCCGCATCTCCCTGAAACACAGTACTTGCATTAGTATGCTTTTCAATATTGGAAACACAACACACACTTGGGGTCGACGGCACAGGTACATATAAAGAGATAACCGCAAATGATGCATTGTCCAAAAGAATCAAGGAAAATCCAAATATGATCACATTTCATCGACTTATTTCAATGATTCCTTCACATCTGCATCATCTCAATGAGATGTTGTGATTGTGGTGGAAGCTCCGTCGTCTCCCTGAAACACAGCACTTGGATTAGTATGGTTTTCAATATTGGAAACATAACACACACTTGGGGTCGAACGCACAGGTACATATAAAGAGATAACCGCAAAAGATGCATTGTCCAAAAGAATCAAGGAAAATCCAAATATGATCACATTTCATCGACTTATTTCAACGATTCCTTTACATCTGCATCATCTAAATGAGATGTTGCGATTGTGGTGGAAGCTCCGTCGTCTCCCTGAAACACAGCACTTGCGTTAATAGGGAAGAAAGTATAGCAAATGGAATCACGTTATATGATCACGCATGATGGAGCTGTCATTATCCATACCTCGTGCTGCTGAAGAATATCTATGGATGTTGCAAATGTAGTGCACACTTCCGAAAGCTGTTGCGCCGATTCGTATACTTGAATGTCAGGCTCTGCATCAAGTGCAGGGGTTGACGCTCCATCAACTGCCTGAAACATAGTACTTGCATTAGTGAGGATTACAATTGTGAAAACATAACATACACCTGGGGTCGACAGCACAGGTACATATCAACGGCTAACCACGAATGAAACATTGTGTAGAACAATCAAACGACAAGAATTCCAGCTCTGATGATGACGCTCGATGGAGCTGTCAGTATCCATACCTCCTGCTGGTGAGGAACTTCTAGAAACGTTGTAGATGTGGCGGACGCTTCAGCATCTCCCTGAAAGACAGTACTTGCATTAGTATGGATAACACTAATTATAACTGAAAACAAACACCAGTGGACGATAACTAAGGTGTATATTAATTGGAAAGCAGTAACCAAACATTCAGTAAAATAATTGCACGATAGAATAAAACTATTACTTGACATGCATAAAACAAGTATGTAGCGGATTAGCCTAGTAAGATTGCCTGATACGCGCTAGAAGTGGTTGATAACTGTGACCACGTCAAGGATGTAGAATGTTCTTGCTTCAGATTCAAGGGATAGTCAAGAAGTTGTAAAGGTCAATTAATGATTGATAATGAAATGCCAATATTAGAAATAGCCATGTAAGCCGACAGAATACTTGAAAAATGCTCAATACAGCACAGTTCCCTGTCCCCATATATATATATACATTGCGTTTGTGGGTTATGAAATCGAAAAAGAATATATTGATAAATGTCATTATTCAAAAAACAATACACTCATATCAATATCGAAATTATTACAAGGGATAGAACACCTACAATATCTATTAATCCATTCAGCTACACACTACCGCAAGGCCTAAAGCTAAATCCGGACACTTGACTCACCGGTGGCGGAATGTGGACGAATAGAGTGGGAATAGCGTTTTCGCGCAATTTCCGTGTCGTTCGCCGTTTATTCTTCTTTGTTACCCAAGAAGTTGTGTACATGTCCAAGGAAAAGTGCCGGCTGCAGATGCGGTATCGATCACCCCTCTTGTCCTCTAAGACTTGTTGGACTCTACTTTCCAGCTCATCCAGTGGATATCCGCAATGTCTGACCCATTCTCTTATTCGATCAACAGTTTTCGGGAATACATGCATTGTAGTTCCTTCAGATTTCGCATGGGTCTTCGAAGGGCAACCGCTAATCGAACAGGCAGGCATTGTTGATAAATCTGAAAAGTAAATATCGACATTATACAATCTTCAAGAGTAAAGATTTGATACAAAAGTAAATGAATCATACAATGATGAATGCAAGGTTTGTTTTGGTCGCAGGAACTATACCAGTTCATTATGTGCTGCTTAGTATTTGCATAAGTTGCAGAAATGTATAACTGATGTGACTGAAATCTTGCACGAGAAGGAAACATGCTAACATTATTGATTGCACCCCCGAAGGATGCAATTCAATCACAATAGTCACAGATGAAAATAAATAGATCCATTGATAGCATAGCAATGGAAACTCAAGTCAATACCAATGAGACCAATGAACATAGCACTATTGTGTACTCTACTCGAAAATAGATAGAAATTTAAAAATCTGCGAAATTTAACCAGGATACATGGCCTTACCTTGATCAACAAACAGTTGGGTTCAACAAGCAGAGCAGTATGTTGCAGGAGAATAGGTGGATGGCCACAGGTAGCGCACTGATGGGTGTGCTCGAAGCGGTCACAGAAGTTCACGGATAGCACGACGACGAGCAGATTAGCATAGATCTCAGTGGTTCCCAGGTAGCACGTTCAAGAGTTGACTTGCAAAGCACAAAGATGTTCTCATGAGACATATCAAGTGGTTTTTAAAGTATTAGAAACTTGGGTGTGTTTGTGAATGAATGACGTATGTATTAGGGGGGGCGGCCTGCCTCAGGGGAGGCCTGCCTGCCTGTCTGGAGACACGGGGTCTGAGGAGGCCATGTGACCGATGGCCCCTTGGCGTGGGACACCTTTTGAAGTGTACATGTAGTTTGGCACCTTGGCCGTTTGCGCCCCGGCCAGCCCCCCATGCCAGCTCGCATCCACCGGCGCGAACCGCCTTTGATAGAGGGGGGTGGGATGGATGGCCCTGGGGCGTGCAGATAAGGCACAGGAAGACTGCTGAATGGAGACACACTTATGTGGATTGCAGGGGGGCGGCCTGCCTCAGGGGAGGCCTGCCTGGAGACACGGGGTCTGAGGAGGCCATGTGACCGATGGCCCCTTGGCTTGGGACACCTTTTGAAGTGTACATGCAGTTTGGCACCTTGGCCTTTCGCGCCCCGGACAGCCCCCCATGCCAGCGCGCATCCACGGGTGTGAACCGCCTTTGATAGAGGGGGGTGGGATGGATGGCCCTGGGGCGTGCAGATAAGGCACAGGAAGACTGCTGAATGGAGACACACTTATGTGGATTGCGGGGGGGAGGCCTCCTCAGTGGAGGCCTGCCTGGAGACACGGGGTCTGAGGAGGCCATGTGACCGATGGCCCCTTGGCGTGGGACACCTTTTGAAGTGTACATGTAGTTTGGCACCTTGGCCGTTTGCGCCCCGGACAGCCCCCCATGCCAGCGCGCATCCACCGGCGCGAACCGCCTTTGATAGAGGGGGATGGGATGGATGGCCCTGGGGCGTGCAGATAAGGTACAGGAAGACTGCTGAATGGAGACACACTTATGTGGATTGCAGGGGGGCGGCCTGCCTCAGGGGAGGCCTGCCTGGAGACACGGGGTCTGAGGAGGCCATGTGACCGATGGCCCCTTGGCGTGGGACACCTTTTGAAATGTACATGTAGTTTGGCACCTTGGCTGTTTGCGCCCGTCACAGCCCCCCATGCCAGCGCGCATCCACCGGCGCGAACCGCCTTTATATCAATATACAGTATATCGCCTTTATATCAATAATAGTATATCGTTGCTTATCAATAACAAATGCCACATACCGGAGATTCTTGTGAGCACAGACCCACACTTCAACCAGTGTATTATAGTGGCCAAGACCCTAAGGCCTGTATAATCCAATGGTAATTGTTAGTATAGATATATGTGTGACTTTTATAGAGACATAACCTACTGAAAGACTTTGAACAAGTGTTATTTAGTGCATGCATTATCAAGAATATGTTATGTTAGCTTAGATAGTGACCACCCTGCTTCACAGCAACCAGACCTTCACCCATTCGGAGCACAGATGTCTGACATCCATCCTTGAATGGAGACACACTTGATTCATTTAAAAAATCGAGACAAACGTTGTTAAAAATATATGTGGTGTTTTATTTTGTATCTTATTTTCATGAAACAAAAATACAAGACTTTAAAGATTATACACGTCAGGTTGCAGCACAGCGAGAGAAAATCCCCTGTACTGACCGCTGTCACTCGGGAACGTTTCTCTAATGGCACGAACGGCACAGGCGGGTATCACTCTTCGAACGCGGTGTCCAAGCCTCCCGTGAAGCCACCATGTTAAGGAACGATAGGCCACCAGCCTGTACCACCTGTGAAAAGGAATGAAACAAACTGTTTTTAAATGACCCAGATAAGTTTAATAAATGTTTGTTGTCAATGACAATTCTTGTAACTAATGGCATTTTACACGGACAAATGCTATCTAGACAATGCACACTATTGAATGACTTACATGCGTTACAATGATATGTAGATGTAATTTTGGATATAGTAGAAGAACATGAAATAGGAGTGGCATGACAAGCAGAGTATACTTACTCGTTACTCGGATTACGAGGACGAACAGTTGCTCGAAGTTCGTGCATAAGCACCATCATTATTCTCAACACGGCCCGTGTGAGGCAGGCTGCCCTGAAGTCTGGCAGCTCGGTGATGCATTGCGTCGTGGCTCGCCTTCCGAAATGTAGGCCAGGCATCCCGAGTTTTCTCAGCAGCAGCAGTTCTCGTCCTCAGTTGGCATTAGCTCGCACCGATTGCATGCGCACCAGGTGGAGACGCCGTCCATTCGACTAGGCCCAGGCTCTTCATCTGTTGATTCGTCCTGCCAACTGCCGTCCGAATCCCCATCGTTTTCGCTTGCTTCCCTTTCCAGAAGTTCCTCCTCGGTATACTCGGGCTCGTACATGTAGGGCATTATTGTAGCCATTGTGTGTTAAACAAACTAAAATAATTGATAGCGGTGGTACTGGTATCTGTTCACACGGGCTACAAGTGGCGAAGGTAGCTGACCAGAGCACTGAAACGAGTCACAGAATACTCAAAGTAACACGGAGAGAGGAATGGAATCAAAAATCGGCTGCTGTGTGTTGTGAAACGGTCTGTTTATACTTATTGAGGAGAGAGGCGTCCTGCCATTTCCATGGCGACACGTCATTAGCTGAAGCGCAGCGAATGTTGACACGAGACGTGCTTTGGCGTTGGGAAATGGGCGGTACGAGTCTGCTGATGACAGGCTCAGGGGCGGGGGAATTTATTTAGTGCCGCAAAAGCAGGTCAGCCAGGGCGATCGGGGAAAAGATAGGATTATCAGAAAATGGCAGCTCCCTGGTGCTTGTTTTCACGTGCGTTTAATGGACGAAAACTCGGGTAAGGTCCATAGGAAAGTTTTCTAAAATCGAGCCACTTAGGCTTAAAAAAACATGGCCGACCCGTTGGGACAATAAAAAATTTTACTAGACCATGCCTTTAACTGTACCCACACCCCTCTCATATCCTCTGCCCGCCTACTCTTCCCAGCCTCCACCGATCTAACCCCATCCCCTGTCACTCAGAACCCGCTGGCACCCTAGCCCCTCACTATCCCTCATCTCCCTGTCCCAATGACCCCGAATATCCCACCCCACCTACAATCCCCCATGCCCCTTCTATTCACACCCCGATTTCCTCCTCCACGACCACACCCCACTCCGAAGTTAAATGCCTCCTTTTTAATGCCCCCTCTGTAGCGAAAAACAGACACCGCATCTTCGACTTCCTCTCCTCGGACCAGCCAGACCTAGTATTTATCACTGAAACATGGTTGTCCGACGACTTTGCCCCGGTTGCACACAAAGTGTTCCCCCCTGGCTACTTGCTCATTCCGCTCAACAGACCTTCCAGAGGAGGCAGCGTGGCCATCCTCTTCAAATCTCATTTCTCCGTCTCACTCATTGAATCTCAGACATATATTCCATCATGTGAATCATTTCTAGTTAAACTCTTGCTACCCCCGACCTTCTCCCACGGTTTCCTACTCATCTACTTACCACCTGGTTATGACAGACATTTTTCAAACAACCTCTGTGATTCTGTAGCCACCATTTAAGAATACCACCCTGCTCTGACTCTCCTAGGAGACTTCAATATCTGGTTGGACATTTCCACCAACCCCATGCCCCACCACTGTTCGACAGTCTTGATGCGCTCAACCGCTCCCTTCATATGAACGGTCCAACCCACTCTAGATGGCACACCCTAGATGCTATCTTCAGCACCCATGACCTTATTCATCTATCCACCGGCACACCACTCATCTGGTCTGACCTTTTTGTCATCCCTTTCTCCATCCTCTCTCCTGCTCCTCCCCTTACACCCCCCTGGCCTTCCCCCATGACCTCAAATGTTGGAACAAAGTAAAGATCCTTCCTGACCTTGCCGAAGCCTTACTTCTTAGATCCCCTACAACCCCCCCGTCCAGACAGATCCTTAACCATCGACTCCTTCGACTCTTGGCTCTATGAATCACAAATTCCTCCCCACATGCCCCGCCTCCTCACGCAATGTACTGTTCCCCAAATGGTTCACGCCCAAACTGAGGAACGCCAAAAAACAAAATAAATCACTGGAATGCAAATGGCTAGCATCAAAAACCGATTTCAGCAGATCCACTTTCACCTTGCACCATCACAACTACAAAGCTGAAATCTGGAAAGCCAAAAAAGCCTATTACAACAATCGGATTCTCATCTGTGGAAACCGTAGCAAAGAACTCCATAGAATCATATCTGAATTCATCAAACCCACTTACACCTCTGCCCAATCTGCCCCATCGCAATTGCTCTGTTACTCCCTGTCCCTACACTTCTACACCAGCGCTCTTGATAGGACAACCTCCCTTAACAACAAACTGTCCCTCCTCTCCCCCCAACACCCGACCAATCCAACAATCTCCCCACCCCCAACAATCTTCCCACCCATCCCTGCCCCAGCCCCCAATCCACGCACCTTCAACTCATTCAGACCCATCTCCAGAGATGAGTTTCTTGACCTACTACCTGCTAGCAAACCGTCTGGCTCTCCCCTTGACCCCTGCCCCGCCTCTGTCCTAAAAGAAATATTCTCATCCACCTGCGCAGGAGAACACGCAAGAACCATACTAAATGACTCCCTCAGTTCTGGCATCTTCCCTGATGCCTTCAAAATTGCGCATGTCAAGCCTCTTCTTAAATAACCATCCCTCGACCCCCTTGGCCCCAAAAACTACAGACCCATCTCGAACACCAGATTCCTTGCAAAACTCATCGATCGGACAGCATAGTCCCAACTAAATGCCTTTGGTGAATCCAACAACCTCCTCGACCCCGCACAATCAGGCTTCAGACCACGACAATGAACCGAAACCACTTTGACCTCAATCTGGGACGATCTCAAGATCACTGCAGAAGGATGCGTGGCACTAATTCTCCTCGACCCCTCTGCAGCCTTAGACACGATTAACCACTCAATCCTCCTTGACTGTCTCCACTTGCTTGGAATCCGTGGGACTGCTCTCAAGTGGTTCGCCTCCTTCCTCTGCAACAGGAAACCTTTTGTCTCAGCTGCTCGCTCGGTTAATACAGGAGTACCGCAAGGCGCATGTCTATCTGCTCTCCTATTCAACCTATATATGTCCACCTTTCCTGGGATCATCCGCTTGTGCTACAACTACGCTGACAATACCCAAATCATCCTTAAAATTCACAACTCAGACTCCAACCCCCAGCCTGACCTTGAAGCCTATCTTCTAGATATTGACCGATGGATGACAGTAAACCCTCTCCATTAAACCCCACTAAAACCGAAATCATGGTGTGCAGCAAAACTGTGCATCTACCTCGTCCACGCCCTCAGCCCCCTTCCCTGGGCCAACCCCTCACCCCCTCCGTCACAGTAAAAAACATAGGCTGCACTGTGGACTCTGGCCTAACCCTCTCTTGGCAGATCAACAATGTGTCTAAATGTTTCCACTACCATCTCAAACTCCCCAGACGCATTATTCCCTACCTCTCCTTCCCAAACAGACTTGCCGCTGTTATGTCTATTGTAATGTCGAGACTGGACTATGCCAACTCCCTATACGTAGGAGTCCCAGCATGCCACCTTAATAAACTTCTAAGAGTTCAAAATGCTGCTGCTATACTGCTCCTCGAACTGCGTCCAAGAGACCACACCTCTCCAGCTCTCCGAACCCTCCACTGGCTCCCAGTCGGACGAAGGGCCATCTTCAAGACCCTGTGCATCACTCACCATGCAGTGCACAAGACCGGCTCATTATACCTGCAAGATAAGTAAAAACCTTACCTCCCACCTCGCACCCTAAAATCAAGCACTGCCCTCCTTTTAGTGATCCCAACCACTAACTCTCTCAGGATCAGGGATACGCTTTCTCAGCCTGGGCCCGACTCTGTGGAACTCGCTTCCACCACACATTCGACACACCCAAGACTATGAGATTCCGCAAAGTACTAAAAACGTGGCTCTTTCCATAGCACCAACCGCAACTTTGATGATGCGACTAAACTTCCAACAACCGAACGACTAAATCCACAATGGGACTCCCAACCACATCAACAATGCATGCGCCCATTGATCTGGCTATAGACAACCGTATCCCTGAACTCTGAATAATGATCTCCTCGGATCATAACTCCTCCAATTCCCATTACGCCCCTATACCCCCAGCCCGTAAAACGTCCCTGTGATGCTGTTGTATCCCCTTTCTCCCCGTATGCCACTGTGTACACCTGCCCTCCTGTTCCCGTGATCTTGCTATGTATACCTCTGTATTGCCCTCCCCTCTAGTCCCTGTGATGTCGCTGTATGCCCGCTGTGCCCGTGTGTCGCTGTGTACCCTGCCTTTGTTCCCCATGATGTTGCTATGTATCCCATTGCCGCCCCCGCCCTGTCGCTGTAAGCCCAGCCCTCTGTCGCTCTGTGTCTTTGTGCCTGTGTGTCGCTGTGTACCCTGCCCTCCTGTTCCCATCATGTCGCTACATATCCCTCTGTACTGCCCTGCCCTCTAGTCCCTGTGATGTCACTGTGTGCCCACCGTGCCAGTATGTCACTGTGTTCCCTGCCTTCTTGTTCCCCATGATGTTGCTATATATCCCTCTTGCCCCCCGTCCTGTCGCTGTAAGCCCATCCCTATGTCACTGTGTGCCCTTTTGTGCCTGTATGTTGCTGTGTACCCCTGCCCTCCTGTTCACCTGCCTGGTTTCAGGAGCTTTAAGGATGAACCATCGTATCATATCATATCACTACGCTCACTCTCTACTATACATCATCACTCAACCAGAGTACAGCTATAGCCCTCGATAAATTCGGCCTCGCTGTTGAAATACTAACACTACCCAATGAACACCTCATCACTCTAATAAGGTGCAGCTATATCCCATGACAAACCGGCCTTGCTGCTCACATAAGTGTCCTACAGGCCTAACACAGCCAGAACCCAGTCTGGGTGTCCACCCACCAGACTGCACACATTCATCTGATATTTCCATCACCACACCTAATGCTAGGATGCAGCTACCATCAAGCAACTACATCAGATGCACACATAACTGGTGCTCGCACGCACCCTACGACACTTTTTCTCTCTGCTGACCTGGACTGCGGTCCCCGAGGGCATTCAACCCGAGGGCTTAACGGCTGCCTTCTGCAAAGACTTGTCTTTTGTTTGTGGGTTTTAGACCCCAAGCCAAGTTTGCAGCCTGCTCTAGGAGTACACTTGTTTGCATCGGCTTACACAATTCACAGCATTCTGCACCAGAAGAACACACAGCAGGGGTCCAACACAGGCATTTCGCATCCACATTCTTTGCAGTGCTTAAAGACTGAGGCCTTACGTGTACCCAGTGTGATGAAGTAAGACCTTCCTAGAGAAAATCTTCATACAAAGCTTGTGGAAAAATGAACTGAGCAGTTCTGGCTTTATCTCCTCTGGAGTGGATCCAGTGCAAAGCTGCATTGTACCTCCTGGTGATTGAAGATTGTCTGAAGACCACCTGGCACTGAGCGAAAATGTCTAAGATGAGAAGTCTTTGGGAGGAAGACATCCATTAGATCTGGCCATTGGTGGCCTTTCGCGGCTGAGGGGCCTTCCAGTGCAAACCTTTGAGCACACGGGGCTTACTTTGTTGGCCTGCTTCCTCAAAGACTTCTATCCTGTTCCTCACCTTCAACTCTGTGTGGGGGCCTTATTGTGTCATAAAGCACTAAACAAGCAACACACTTATCATAACACGATGTATTGACAGCATTACAACACTAGCCGCCCCCTGCACAGGCACCCTGAGCTGTGCAACAACTGCTCTCTCAGACCATGAATTAAAATGTATTTTCAGAATATTAGACCATTTATTGTTAGTGGTATCATCCTGACTCCATGCTTAGGGTGGTCCACATTGGGATTTGCCCTCTGTATTTCTCAGACTGATGGTGTGCATTCTGAGTGCCGACTCCAGGCTAGTGGTGGCCTAACTTGGTATTTTCCCATTGCATTGCTCTGAGATATGTTGTGTAGTCTATTAGACTGTTTGCACAGAGGGCATGCTGGTGGCCTGAAGGCTTTGTTGACTAAATGCTATTTTACCTTTCTTGAGGTTACCTCTCTACTGAGCATCATGAAGCTTTCTAGATAGGGCTGTAGGCCTTACTTCCCCTCCCCTCTCTGCAGCGTGTCCTACCCATCGTGCCTTGTGGCTGTGTAATCGTGGCCTCCAATAGTCTTCACTAAAGGCTATAGACCAATCATTGCGGGCTTTTCTGCACCCTGGCACTGAAGCAGGGCATATATGCCCTCTTCTAGAAAACACTATCCTTCAGTAATCTCTCCTTTGGCTCTGGACGCGTCATGTTCACCCTCTGTTTCCTCTTGCAGTTTTCCCTGTCTGCTCCCCCATTACACCTTTGCATACCCAACTCTTAGTTCTGTCACTTCTGACAGTTGGCTTGGCAGGCCCACATTAATTCACTAGGGATTGGTAGGAGACACAGGGACACAGAAAAATGTAAACTGCCAATCAAGCCTCCATGCTTCAAGGGCACAACCAAAGAAGTGATGGGTGGAAGGATTCGAATAAACCTGAACCACTGGCCATGCTCAGGGCAACCTTTCACGCCACCGTTTTTTTAGGACGTTTGCACCATTGCAAAAGGAGTCCAGCAATATGCAATCAGTTAGGTACTACGCCCAATGGTAGCAGCCCAGGCCGAACTGCAAGGCCAGGTCCCCTCTATACAGAAACACAAGCAACCCCAGACATGTTTCAGCCTTGTTGGGCCTCCTGAGTCAGGTGCAGCTTGGTTCCCTATGGTCCAGCTAGCAAGGGACCCACGTCTGGCCATACCCTTTCTCTCATAGGGTGACAAACGACAACCAAAAAAGTGATGGGCGTAAGGTTTTGAATAAATCTGAACCACTGGCAATGCTCTGGGCAACCTTCCACAACAACACATCTCAGGTCCATCATGAAACAATGTTCTGACTAATTCTAGCACCTCCTTCAATGTGCTAGAAACTGCCTTCAATGGAAAATACTTTTTATCACGTGACGTTATGTTTCCCTCTCGGCGATCAGCATTCCTTACGATCCACTGCCAACTGTATGTGCATCTCCACTGCTGCAATCATATTCCCTGTCCCTCAAACTCTTGCATCTTTCCAATTGTTAGTTTG
This sequence comes from Ambystoma mexicanum, assembly GCF_040938575.1. Classification (NCBI taxonomy): domain Eukaryota; kingdom Metazoa; phylum Chordata; class Amphibia; order Caudata; family Ambystomatidae; genus Ambystoma; species Ambystoma mexicanum. Next base: position 414,030,313 of record NC_090927.1, read on the forward strand.
TCTGTTTTCCTACCTTCTTCCTGATTTTCCCTCCCTCTCACCTTTTCTTCATCTCCACAGACCAAGGTCTGGTAACACTGGGTGGGGCGAGGTGCACCAATTTCCCGTCAACCCCCTGTGCGGTAAGATTAGCTCAGTGATGATGGGTCCAGTATAAAAGCCTCTCAACATAGCATGTCATAGGCGTCTCTGCTGCTACACAATAAGTCTGTTTTTTATGTTCATAAATAATTTGACAAGAGGCTTTGCCTCTTGCAATGTCAGTGCTGATTTTCTGAAAAGTCCTGCGACCCCTTTTGTGGAGAGGAGTCCTTGCTAAAACATATCAGATGAACAAACCATACTTGATGTTATTATGGCACACATCTGTAGAAACATATTTGCAGCACAGCAGTGCCTCGGACATCAATAATGCACGCGCACATAGCTAGCGTGTCGCATGGCGCCTACTCTTCCTGCATGCAGAATGAGGCTTAAAACGACCACAGTGTGTTTCTGAATAATCCTGCGTGTTTTCTCAACCTCTAATATTCATAAATGAGTTAAAAATAGGCCTTGACACACCCAAAGACTGTCCCTGCTCGGTGTCTTTCAAAGTCCGAAATCGCTTATCTCGTTTCTTGAATACGTTTGCTCTGTAAGCATAAAACCTGGATATGATGAGCTCCGATCGAGGTGAAATGAACAGGAAGCACTAGTGAGGGGCTTCCGGTGCTCATTTTCATACAAACGCCCAATAGCCCTAGGTTTCAAACCACATTACAACTATGATGAAACGAGAGACTGGAAAGGCTTTGTTTTCTTTTTGACATCCCGCGAGGACAGCACCTCCTTGGAATGTTAAAGACGCTGTTTTGTTTGCTTGTGCATGCACAGCTCCTTAGTTATCTCGTGCCTTTTCCCCCTCACTCTGTCACCGGGACTGGAAGGTGAACCGCGCCCTCTCGAGAACCTCTGACATACTAACCCATTAGCTGAGTTAGGAACGCTTCCCAGACATCAATATTTGATCAGACTTAAAAAAGTACACGTTTGGCTAATTAAAAAAACATTTCAAAGTAAAAGAAAAAAATCCCTATTGTCTTTAGTTAAACCCTGGGGTACCAGTTGTGCAACGAGTTGTGTCGAAGGCATCTGCCGAGGGCAGCGGCACAATAAAGGCAACGTTAGTATGGGAAGACGTTTTTTAATTATGATTCGGGAGGACTGTTACAGTAGCCTCAAGAATTGGAAGGCGCCTTAAAGGGACCGTGCAGAGGAAAGAAGAACATTAAGTTCTGCCTAACCAATCATCATTCACTAGATGGACCCTTTAATCAAGACGTAACCATCAGCATCAAACCATAAAGGTTCAAGTGTGATACGCTGCGGATGTTTTGTTTATGTTACTGGTGTTCTTTTACATAATTTTTAAATTAAAAATAAATAATTAATTGCATTTAAAGTTTTCAGTACTGGACATGGAAAAAAAATGTCCTTCGACTGTAAATTATAAGGATATTGCAAGTCGGCTAGGAATTCAGTGGCGAAAGAAAGGAATGAGTAGAAAGGCCTAGTTCCTTCATGAAATTCCACAATTCGAGGCGGTTTATAATAGCCCTATAACTGGAAACTCCAACTGTAATTTCTCACCTCACTTGAAAGTGGATTTACTGCGAACATGATCACAAATACCTGATACGTGAGTAACACAACAGCCACAATTGTTGATATAATGTTGCACCTGAATTCTAACAATCATCTAATGATAGAAATATGCTCCCGTACTGATCAAGCATGAAAGCGTAGGCACAAAGTGTTTTGGCCTTCATGGAGCTCCACTCTACGTGGCTGCATTAATTACGTTGCCTTTATTTGGACAGATTCTTTTAGAGACGATTAGTGTATGACCATACACTATACAAGTGGATCCATCAACTGTTCGTTTACTTAATATTTTTCTTCCTTCACTAGAAAATTGGTATTGAATCACCATTTACATCCTTTTAGAGTCCACATTGGCATCTCAAATCTGCATCTATTAGTGTGGAAGCACCGTTCACTCATGTGCCGTTCGTGCCGGAGTGTAAACCCAGCACGTATTCCCTTTCTATTATACGCCAGCTATTCGTAGCTGGAGCTTGAACAGGCAGTGCTTTTACCAAACATACTCTATCCAGATGAATAGTCCTCTGTATTTCAGAGTCCTATGACCTGGCTGGGAAAGAGGCGCCTCAGGTTCTCGGGCACATTCCACTATAGGTCTAGTGGCTGCCTCTGCTTTGTAGATAAGAGTTCCGGTTTTGGACATTTGCCATGCGACCACAGGAACTTCTTTCGCACGTTTGTCAAGTACTATTGCCTGGACTCCTTGTCCAGTCAGGATGCCTGCTTTGGTTGCGCTGTACTTCAGGGCTTTCTGGTGTTGCTGGTGGTTCTCGCTCTCTTCCAGGTCCTGTACTACTTTAAGAATCCATCTAAAATGAGGAATCTGTGGTAGAAAGAAATCCATTAGATGAAATAAATATTTACCTATGGTCATGTTCATTCAGATGGATTAGTCCTTCCTCCACCATATTCCTTATTGCCCTCTCACCCGACGGTTCATGGCGAGAGCTCTGGCATCATTATGCTGTGAGTTCCCTCAGCTGCTTAGCAGAGAGAAAAAGCCAGAACTGAGGTCATGGGAGTCAGCTGTCTCCATATAGCCTACTATCCGGAATGATGGGAGTAAACAATGTTCACTGTTCGTTGCACTAGCTGCAACCTCTGGTGGAGGAAAAAGGTTTACGAAAAACATCTGGCCCTGTAGGCTATTGAACCCGCAGGCCCTTTAAGACGAGGTAACCGTATTTGAGATGGATGGGGATGAAGATCTTGCTCATTCATCAATGATCAGACCGACTCAGGAAGTTGGCAAAAACATAACTGTTTTATTTGCAATTGTCTAAAACAGGGAGTACAACGGACATCAACAGACGCCGCACAAGTATTCTCTCATCACATGAAAAAACACAACCTAATATTAAACATTGGTCATCACTGACGTCATACTACGTGGCAAAATAAGAAAAAAAAGGGGGATTTGTGATAGGCTTAGGGAGAACATCTAAGTATACTTTCTGTGGGGTATGGGATCGTGATTAGATCTCTAAGGTCAGGTGGACAGCTATGCCCACCCGTAGTGCAAGTCATCTCCCGTGTCATGCTAATACACAACGTTCTATTGGCTTCTGAAACGATAGTGCTCTTTGCTATGTGGCCCTCTGATTGGTTGCCACGCTTGTACCCTTCTGGAATATTCCACCTGCTAGGAACACGCAAGCTGGTACCCCAGGTGCTGGGGGGTTGGCTTGGTCATGCCTCCCCACCCAATTAGCCCAGTGTGATTCTGTTCTCCCTCGGGACCGTGCACCTGGCCACCCTCTGTCCTCCGGGCCCATGTACCTGCTCACCCTGGCACCCTCACGCACTGCCTCCGGCCCACCCCTTGCACTGGGGTCTGTATCTGTACCCATACAGCCCCCCCTTTCTTCCTTCACTTATCAGACCTACCCAGTCTGCTGCCTTAAACCCAGCACTTGCCACTTGCTGGCTGCACTACCACTGTTTGTTGCCTTTGCTATTTATTTATTATTAATTATCTGTTTTTCTCCTTGCTCCACACTCTCCTTTTCTCTCCCCTTCCGTGCACTTCTCCTCCTCCACCTCTCCCATGCACTTGCGCGTTCTCAATGTCACTGGGCCTAGTAAGATGGTTGTTTATGTTCTCCCCTGTTCCCCTTCCCTAGCCTTGTCGTGCTCTGAAACACCTGTGTATGAGCGTGATAGAAATAAAATATCAATATCAACATCCATCATCACTCCTGCGGTATGCCACTCAATTAATGTCTTTGAACTCGGCCTTGCAAAGGCTCAGGGTGCCTGAGAATAAAAGGAAGTGAGAGCATGGCTTTATCTTCTGGTCTCTGTGTAGCTCGCCCCAAAGTCTATTTTTATCTGACCATGTGACTAGAGACCACGTTTTGATGTCCTTCATTGTATTTAATACTGTTAAATGAATGAAACCTGGCACTTCTAGTGTTTTTCCATTATACCTCAAACAGGAGCTTGGCTCGCTTCTCACATTCATTGTACCTTCTCGAATAGATAACCAGGTTCTTGGCGGCCCCAACTTTTGACACTGGGCCAGGCAAGCTTTCTCGAATCTTCCTTCGCCGTCAGCTGTTTTATTCTACTGCGCCACACTTTTAGCCCTTCCATCCACGGGGTCCAAGTTTGCTAAAAATGCGTCGTGGAACATCCAAATTCTATACACACATATATATATATATATATATATATATATATATATATATATATATATATATATTGGCGGCACCGCCTGCAGTCTATTCACTATGTATAGCCAGTCTTACGAATACTTTGTCTACTTGCGTTACAGCATCGGTACATTTATGAAATGGTTTAGCATTTTCTTCAGTGCTTCTCTGCATGTGCAATCTTCATTTTGCTCCCAAAATGTTGCTTGATTCTCTACTTCGCCATCAAATTCAATAAGGTCTATATACTTTCTTCATTGGCATCTCTTCTGGGTGTCATTCATTTCTGCTTCATGTGATGTCACCAGTTTTCTTTTTCACTCATCTTCACACTTCTTCCAGAACTACCTTCAGAAGACTGTCATTTCTCCGCGGGTACATTATGTAGGGTTTTCTGAATGGATACCTTGTTTCTGTCATGATGCCTACCCCAGGGCATCTGGACCAAGCCCATCCGCCCTGGAAGCAGGCATCCAGACATTTAGCAGTACCTCAGAAGCCCTGGCTAGGGGCTATCTGGGTTCAGTCCTGGCGCCTTAGGCGCCAGGCTCATAGTAGGAATCAGTCCTGGCACCTAAGGCGCCAGGCTCATAGTCATCAATTACCTCAGGCAGACCATGCTGCACATGCTTCCAGGCCAAGACCTGGAAGGAACTATTTTTCTGCAAGGACTATTTTTTTACTCAGGTGTGGTTCTAGGGACTTCTTACCTGGGACTACTTTTGAGTCTATTTAAACCACGCCCGATCTACAACACACGCTTCGGGTTATTCTGCATTCTGCAGCATAACGCTCACTGTGCCTGCAAACCTGCATCCAGTCTTCTGCCACGCCCGCCTCGCATCCGGAGCTCCTTGAAGAAAGAGGAAAATAGGAGAAGAGGTTAGGTTACGGACATTAATCTAATTCCTTACCTGATTCAGGATCTTGCACCATTCCGAGCCTGAAGGGACATTACTTCGACACGCGTCGCTTCGCAGCTGCAGCTCTGCTCCATTCTCACCAGTCCACAGCATCTTTGACTCGGCGCTGCCTCCATCATTTTCTTCGGCAATCTTCAACACCTGTGGAAAAAAGACAAAGGAATAGCGAGGTGAGCCTAGAGAGACTACAAAGACAATCATTTCACCACAAGGCTTACCTGATTTACCACCGGAGGCATTATCCTTCAATACGCCGCATCTTCTTACGCCGCATCTATGAAGGGAGGAAAAAACAACAAGTTAAACTCACGCAACTTTACCGGATAGTGTTGGGTAATACAGACTCTTACCTGAACGCCACCAGCAACCTCCAGACAGTATTTGTTGCCGCAAAATCACCAAGGGGTGCAAGAGTGAGCATTGGACATATTGAACTCTTTAAACTTGGTAAACTCTGGAGTCAATAATCTTCCAGAACTCCAATACCCCAAACCAGTGAAGTAACTGGTATCTACGCGCCCCTGCAAGCCACGCAGGATGGAGAGCTCATCCATTAAAAACATAAGCTGAGGACACTATGTGGGAATATCGGAAGTGGCCAGCGGGGAGAGCGAGAGCAGTGGGGAGGGGTCTGCACTCAAATCCACGGGACTAAATCCCTTTCTCCATCTACAGGAGAATATTCCTAGGAGTCAAGCACACAAGACTAGGTGGGTCTGTCCAAACAGCCATCTTTGCCCTACGCTTCACGTTGGTGGAGGCCGCTGCTGTCCAGGTTCTATCGGCGCCCCTGTGGGAACCAGATGAGCGTAACAGTTTCAAGGACTTTCCGCTGTATAGGTACCATTATTGGCTTTGCGCATGCCACAATTTCCGGCTGCCAACATATAGACAAAATGGGGGTGGGACTTCCGGTGGAGGTACTTGGCTCCTCGTCTACACTCCCCCCTCTGGTTGATTTATCAACCACTCTCCCATCAGTCTTCACATCTAGACATCCTCGTCTGAAGAAATGCTTCTTTGGAGGTAGGAAAAAGGAAGGGGCGGAAAAACCCTGTTTTTTGTTTTCATGGGGCCTGGCTCTAGAGGGTAAGTAAATAACAGGGCACCGAGATATAGAGTCAAAAGGCTACCCCTCTCGTTGACGCACAGCAGGAGCAGCAAAACTGCAGAAGGCTAGGGTTAATAATACACTAACCGTTTGATCACATAAGCGGTGGGAATTCTACAGATAAAAGAAAATGTATTCATAATGATAGTGTTTAAAAAGAAAATGTGAACAAAACATATAAACCAAATTATTGGTAAGGCACAGAGCAGCAAATCATCCAAATCTGTACATGGTGTGGTTAGTAGCAAAAAAAGTGACATTTCATGTACTGTCAGAACATTTAACAGCACGTATCTTCTGTCGACACAGCATGTAGGTGTTTCTGGTTCGGATGTAATTACAACATCAAGTTCACATAATGACATTAAATATACAATGTTCTGAACTGTCGCCAGGACACTCTAAGGTATAGTTAACGCAAAGCCTGTTGCAGGAGAATTTTTTCTATCCGTCTAGAAAATGAAGAAACTAAAAAATAATTTTAAAATAGAGGTGCGATCAAAACAACCACTTAAATATGACTTGGAAAGGAGATCTGTAGATTAGGACCTACCTAGGGCGATGAAGTAGGGGTTGAGATGAATTTCTTTAGTCCTGTCGTATGTACAGGCAGAGAGCAGCCTTTTACCTGGGGGCTCTTGAGTTCAAATGCTTTGGTATTGTTTTTAGTACAGGAAAACAGGCAGCCATTTGATTAGGAGCTCTGGAGGTAGCTGTGAAAAAGGGGCTTAAGTTAAGCTTGATTGTACAAACGTTCTGCAAACTAGGTGAGATAATGTTCTGAATTCATAACCCTTGTGTGATCAAACGGTTAGTGTATTATTAAACCTAGCCTTCTGTAGTTTTGCTGCACCTGCTGTGCATCAAAGAGAGGGCTAACCCTTTGACTCTATTGCCCTCATTACAACCCAGGCGTTAAGGGGTTAACGGCGCCGTAAAAGGTGGCGGCGCCGTTAAACCCTTAACGCCTGATTACGAGGTCCCTTTGCGGGTGGCACTTTGCCTGCTTTTAGCAGGCGTTAAAAAACCAACCTGCAAAGGGACCTTGGTGCTAAGTACGGTGCCGCAATTTGCGGCACCGTACTTAGCGCCTTCCCCATTCCCATTGAGCCCTATGGGGCAAAAATGGGAATGGGGAAGGGCCATGGCGGCATGGGGAATTACCGCCCCGCCAACCTCGGAATGGGGCGGTAATTCCCCATTCCGCCATGGCGGAGTCGGTAAGTTACTGGCATGGACCATGGTGCTATTAGCACCATGGTCCAACGCCTGGGTCGTAATGAGGGCCTATATCTCTGTGCCATGCTTCTTTGGAGTCTATATCTTTATTACTCTTTTCAGAGATCCTGCTGATTTCACATGTTCATCAACACTCCAGCTCATAAGACTACATTGTCCATTTGGGCTGCAGTAGATCCATTTTCCCACATAATTCTTGTGATTTCTTGGATACAGGAACTTTGTTCCTTCAGGTGCATGAATACTGGCTTTTACATAGTCTCTTATTTCTTCATTTTTCAGCTCTTTGGGTCCAAACCCTGTCTTGACATTGATCATGATCTTCATTCCTGTTGCTTTCTTTGCTGTCTTCTCACATTGTGTGATTATTATTCTGATCACACAAAATCCAAACATGATCATCACCAACAAGGCTCCAAGAAACTTGAAAATATTCGCCATCCATTGTGGAAGACATGAGAAGATTGATGCGAACCAGCTGTCGTCTGCAATGTCTTCCACTTTATCTTCCATGTTGATGTGCAAGTTTGTCAGCATTGTTATGGCCTATATCAAGGTCCTATTTCTTCATCGTGAGAAGGTATGAATGCGCAACATGATTCTCTGATTTTGGCAAAAACACCTCCATCCATAGCTGTAATCATATCCAGGACATATCTGCTCTGAAGAGTCATCAGTCTCATGGCTCTCAGCTCTTCCTTGATAGCATTGAATCGCTTTATGGTAGTGTTGCTCATCTGCAGGAGCTCCCATCTGGTTATCTGTAACCATCTGGCATTTGCCATCGTCTGGATCCGGTTTAGCTGAGAAGTAGTTCTCCTTCGAGGGGATTGGGTCCTCCGACGTATTCCATATCTATGACATGTAATCACCACAGCTGTGCTGCTTCGGAAACTTTTTTCGGCGTCTGCGTCCTGCGTCGATGATGTCGATGCGCTGTCGTCGAGGACCTCCTCCGACGCCATCCGATGTGATAGGTAGGACACACGACGCCCGTAGCCTCGGTTCCGTTTTTTCCCCGAACGTGTTGCTTCGTGAATCTCTGTTAACGCCTCGACTCTTTGGAGTTCTGTTCTTCTCGGTTCTTCGAACCTGTTCGTTTTTGTGAAAATCCTTTGTATGAAGATGTCTTCTACTTCGTCTTCGACCCCACGTCCGGGCTTCAAGAAGTGCGGGGAGTGTGGGTTCAAGATGTCAAGATGTCGGTGACGGACCCGCACAACGCCTGCCTCTGGTGCCTCGGGGAGGCCCACGACATGGATGACTGTATCGACTGCCAGTCGCTCACGTCCAAAGCCTTACGCGAACGTAAGAAGAAGTTGTCGGTAGGTCGGGTGTCCAAGCCCTGGAAGTCGAAGTCTGCGGGGCTTTCGACGGATGATTTGAGGGGTGACTCTCCATGTCATCGTCGGAAGTCTCATGGGTCTCCTTCTAGGAGTCGGTCTCGCCACTCCTCAGCCTCTTAGAGGCATTCTCGGAAGCGCCGACACCGGTCGTCTTCCAGGTCCTCTTCGGAGGACTCTGCCCGGCACGTCGCTTACCCCACAAGCCGTGCGACGCCGCAAGAATGGGCTTCCTTCGGGAAGAAAATGTTGGCGATTCTTGAGTCGCAGGGTACTAAGCCGTCCACGCCCCTGAGTGGGGTCGGTCGTGAGAGGTCGAGAGACACCGCTCGCAAGAGTGGTCGGCACGAGTCACGGGAGAGGTCCCGTTCGGACAAGGAGACTCATTCTCGACGTACCCGTTCCAGGTCCTGGTCCTCGACGCGTTCGAGACCGTGTTCACCTGTGAGGTCTTCGAGGAAGACATCGATGTCTGAGGCGTCGAGGGCGTCGACAGGCTTTCTCGAGGCTCCGAGGAAGTCGTCGAAGCCGTCGACGCTCAGGTCGTCGAAGGACATCCTCAGGGCTCCGGCGGCTGAGTCAACACCGCCGATGCTGGCGGCGCTGCATCTGACGTCGACGCCGATTTCCTCGACGTCGACGCCGATTTCCTCGACGTCGACGCCGATCCTCTCGGCGCCGATGCCTGTTCTCTCGACGCCGGCGCCGTTTGGCTCGACGCCATCAACGCCTTTCGTGTCGGAGGTACCCCGTGGCACGGGGGAACCCCCTAGGAAGGCTCTGGTTAAGAGCAAGCACTCTCAGGTGCCTTCTTTTCGCCACCTGGAATATATTTCAGAGGCGGATGAGGATTCTGATGGCCTAGTTCCTAGTCAGGTTCCAGATGAAATTGTCTCGGGCCATAGTCAGTTTGCCGATTTGAGGCAGTCACTGCATGATGCCAGTGGACTGGACACCTCTCCGGAGGTGGAGTTTTGTAGGCCTGAGCCTGGCTCTCATGCCGATTCCTCGTACCGGCGCCTTATGGCTAGGGTTTCTGAGTACTTGGGATGGTCTGCTCCCCCAGGGGAGTTTGTGCAGGATGATCTAACGGACATCCTTGATGTTGGTCCCCCAACTGACCCGGTACTGCCGTTCCATATGGCTTTACAGAGAAGGGTGGCGGCGGCTTGGACTGCTCCGGAGAGTCTCCCGGCGGTGGGCAGATCCTTGTCTCGAAAATACCGTCCAGCCAGTAGCGACCCCTGCTACTTGACCAGGCACCCCACTCCAGGGAGTTTGGTGGTGCAGGCGGCCACGGCCCCGGCAAAGCAGGCGTCGTACCCTACCATCCCTCCTGATAGGGACGACAAACGTTTTGATGGCTGGGCGAAGAAAGTGTTTTCTTCTGGTGGTATGGCGCTTCAGGCGGCCAACTCCATTTGTGCCTTGTCTCGTTTCACACACACTCTGTGGAACTGTGTTGCGTTAGCGGCTGAACATATTCCCGAAGGGGATGAACGGGATGGTTTCCTTGCTATGGTCCAGGATGGTAAGGATGCCATGTGTGAGTCCGTTCAGTCGGGTTTGGACTTAGCTGAATGCGTCAGTAGGTCCATGGCGGCGAGCACCGCGATACACAGGTTTGCGTGGTTGCGGAAGTCGGGGTTTGCTCCTGATGTGCAGTCCCGGCTCCTCAACATGCCCTTTGACGGTGAACACCTTTTTGGCAGCAAGGCTGACGAGAGCCTTGAGAGGTTGTAGACCTCAAAAGCTGCAGCGAAGTCGTTGGGCACTGCAGTTCGCCAACCTCCGCCTTTTCGTCCTAGGGGACAGCAGTGGAGGGGTGGTTCCTTTCGCTATTACTCGTCCTTCAGTAAAGCGAGAGGAGCTGGCAGTCAAAGAGGCCAACGCAGGGGTACCAGAGGTGGACGACAGGGTACCCGTGGTGCCAAGGCCGCTCGGGCAGTTGCCTCTTTGCCCTCAGGTAACCCCGCAGCCACTCCCACTCAGTCATGAGGCCATGTCCCATGGTTCGCCGGTTGGGGGAAGGCTGGCGCAGCATCTTGTAGAGTGGCAAGCCATTACTTCAGATGTGTGGGTTATGTCCGGATCCGCTCCTTGCGCAGGAAATTCAAGCCCTGCTGGAGAAAGGCGCCATAGAACTGGTGCCTGTAGCGGAGAGGAACAAGGGATGGTATTCCCCTTATTTTTTGATTTCGAAGAAAGACGGGGGGATTGAGACCCATCATGGACTTGCGCGGTTTGAACAAACTCCTCAGGAAGGACAAGTTCAAGATGGTTACTCTCTCTCAAGTCCTCCAGGCCCTTCAGCTTCAGGACTGGTTGGTGTCACTCGACCTCAAGGATGCTTACTTCCATGTGCCGATCCATCCCAAGCACAAGAAGTACCTGAGGTTCGCGGTTGGCGACTCGCATTTTCAGTTTCGGGTCCTGCCGTTCGGATTGACCTCCGCCCCGAGGGTTTTCACCAAGCTCATGGTGGTGGTGGCAGCGCATCTCAGGCAAGGGGGGATTCACGTCTACCCCTACCTGGACGATTGGTTGATCAGGGGGAGCTCTCCCGAGCAAGTCCTGGATCATCTGTCCGTCACCTGCCACTCCCTTCACAGGCTGGGCTTCTCCCTCAATTTAAAGAAGTCCCATTTGACGCCAACACAGCGGCTCCAGTACATCGGAGCAGTGCTCGACACTTCCCTGGGGCAGTGTTTTCCTCCCCAGGTGAGGGCTCTTCACATTCAGCAGATGGTGCACAAGTTTCAGCATGCCCAGACGCTCCCAGCGTTCGAGTTCTTGTGGTTCCTCGGCCTCATGGCATCCTGCATTCTTCTGGTGCCAGAGGCTCGTCTGCGGATGAGATCTTTGCAGTGGGCACTCAAGACGCAATGGTCGCAGTCCTCCGGCAGGATGTCGGACCCGGTTCAGGTGCCGCCCTCGGTCGCCCAGGACCTTCTGTGGTGGGCCGTCGAAGGCAACTTGATGAAGGGGGCTCCATTTTGGCTTCCCTGGCCGGAGGTGACGATCGTGACGGATGCACGGATGGGGAGCTCATGCCAACAGGCTGACAGTCAGCGGTCGTTGGTCTCCGTCGGAGTCCAGACTCCATATCAATCTGTTGGAGCTGAGGGCCGTCAGGCTAGCCCTGAAGGCTTTTCTGCCGACTGCGCGAGGAAAGAGTGTCCTGATCCTGACGGACAACACAGTGGCCATGCACTACCTCAACAAAAAGGGGGGGCAGGGTCACTTCCTCTGTGCAGGGAGGCGATGCAGCTCGAGTTCTGGGCCATCCAGCAGGAAGTTTCGATCTCGGCAGTTCATCTGGCCGGAGACGAAAACGTGACGGCGGACGCTCTGAGCAGGCAGAGCGCGATCTTTCACGAGTGGGAGTTGGCTCAGGAGATTCTCCTGGAGATCTTCGCCCTTTGGGGGACCCCTCAAGTGGATATCTTCGCCTCCAGTGTCAACCGGAAGTGCGAAAGGTTTTGCTCGCGGGAATTTCCTCCAAAAGGAGCCTTAGGAGACACGTTCGTGGTGGAGTGGTCATTCACGCTGCTGTACGCGTTTCCTCCAGTCCCCGTCGTCCCGCAAGTGCTGGGGAGGTTATGGAATTTCGGTTCCCGGATGATCCTCATTGCCCCGGTGTGGGCTCGGAGGACGTGGTACCCGGACCTTCTCGACTTGTCCATCTGCCCTCCACGTCGTCTTCCCTACCGAGACAATCTGCTCTCACGGGAGGGGGGTCAGGTTCTCCATCCAGAGGTCAGATCCCTCAACCTTCACGCTTGGCTTCTGAAAGGTTGAGGTATAAGGATTGGGACCTCCCTGAAGACGTGATGGAGGTGTTGCTTTCGGCCCGAAGGCTAGCAACAAAGTCTCTCTACCGCTGCCGTTAGCGTAAGTTCTGTGACTGGTGCAGAGTTCAGAATGTGGATCCTTTTGCATGTGACATCCCCATGGTTCTGTCCTTTTTACTTTCTTTGGCCAACAGGGGCTTGCAAGTGGGTACCATTAAAGGTTACCTGGCGGCGCTGTCCATCTTTAAGCGCTCGTCTGAAGAGTGTTCTTACTTTAAAATCCCTTTAATTTCACAGTTTCTGAAAGGGCTCACTAATGTGTTCCCTCCGTCACCTTTCCTGGTGCCCGGTTGGGATTTAAACCTTGTTCTTAAGTTTTTTATGGGTGCTCCGTTTGAGCCTTTACATTCTTGCCCTTTGAGGCTGTTAACTCTGAAAACTGTGTTTTTAGTTGCGGTTACTTCCGCTCGCAGAGTGAGTGAGTTACAGGCACTTTCAGTTAAGCCACCCTTCACTGTGTTTCACAAGGACAGGGTTGTCCTTAGAGTTCGTCCTTCTTTTCTTCCGAAGGTAGTGACGGAATTTCATTTGGCCCAGAAGGTTGTTCTTCCGGCATTCTATCCTCCTCCGCATCCTGGTAAGGAAGAGGAGAGGCTCCATCCTAGGAGAGCTTTAAGCTTTTATGTTTCACGCATGTCCCGGGTCAGAGTGGACGCTCAACTCTTTATTGGTTACGCTGGAAAGTGTTTGGGGCAAGCTGTGACGAAACAGACTTTGTCTCGCTGGATTATTTTGGTCATCTCGGAGTGTTACCGCTTGGCGGGTAAGGACCCGCTGGCTTGCGGGCCCATTCTACCAGGGGTATGGCTGCATCTACTGCCCTGCAGAGGTGTGTTCCTATTCGCAACATCTGTGATGCAGCCGCCTGGGCTTCAGTACATACATTTGTACGTCACTATTCCCTCGATTCCATCCGAGGACAGGATCTGGCCTTTGGCAAGGCGGTCCTTTGCTCTGCTATTTGATTGGCTATTCTAAATTTTGATTCTAAATTCTTTCCCTCCTCCTTGCTCTGGTACTGCTTTGGGAGTCTGTCATAGATATGGAATACGTCGGAGGACCCAATCCCCTCGAAGAACAAGTTACTTTCTTACCTGGTAACGTTCTTTCGATGGGATGGTCCGACGACGTATTCCATATCGCTCCCGCCCTGCCTTCCCCGCTGCAGAATTTCTTTTGCGATTGCAGCTTGCGTTCCGCAAGGCTTTGTGTCTGACTGGCAGTTGACTAATGTCACACGTTCTGAGGGAAAAAACTACAACTGAGGCTACGGGCGTCGTGCGTCCTACTTATCACATCGGATGACGTGGGACGTCGGAGGAGGTCCTCGACGACGGCGCATCGACGTCATCGACGCAGGACGCAGACGCCGAAAAAAGTTTCCGAAGCAGCACAGCTGTGGTGATTACATGTCATAGATATGGAATACGTCGTCGGACCATCCCATCGAAAGAACGTTACCAGGTAAGAAAGTAACTTGTTCTTCTTTGTTTGATTGAGGAATCCATCTGACCTCCTCTTTCTCAGGTGAACATCTGGTTTTGGAAATTCTCCAATGTTGAGGTCACTCTTCAGAATCACCAATGCTGGAACATGAACAATCACTATAGAACATAGTCCTCCCCAGTCCCTGGGCAGCTTCATGTGTGCTCTGGATCCACAGGCCCAGTAGTGGTCCATTATCACTGCTGTTCAATCCTTTATTCCTGGTAAATCGAAGATTCAACCGCACTGTTGGTACTCTCCAACTTTTCTAGTGCCATTGTTTGTGAAGCATAGCTCTGCACTAGCCAAAGGCACTATCTGCAACGGCCTCCTTTGTCCTCGACCCATGTCCGCAACTTTCCAAGCTTCAGCCAGCTATGCTATACAACGTATTTACTAAGCCCCTATTTGATAAACTTGATCTTCTGGGTGTCATTTACACTAATTATGCAGATGACACTCAGATACTCATACCCCTAACTGGAATCTACGACTCAGACCTTGCCCTCTTAAACAAAATATACCTCATCATTCAGGCATGGATGGCTACCCATAGCCTCTGCCTGAACGACGAGAAGACGGAAATTCTAATCCTAGGTGCCCCTAACCACATGAACAAACTGGACACGCAGTACACATCCTTCAATATTAATGGCAACATCATCAAAACTGCCAAGGATGGGGGGGCGTGGCCAACTGCGAGATGCGATAGACGTGAGCCTCTTGAGCTCCCGCAACTGATATCCTGTTTGTAACACCTGCAATCCTGTACCTGCTGACTCCCAAAATACGCCCGCCAGAGTGTGACACCTTGGGGCACATCTACGCCTAAAATCAGCATGAAATGCGCCGGAAGAACTGGAGGCCGGTGAAGATTGGCCGACCTGCAGGCAACCAAGATGGCCGCCGGAGTGCTGGGCGCGCTGTGAGCGAGGATCAAGGCGGCCCTGCCGCGGTTGCTGACCGCCGACCTACCAGCCTGTTGCCTGCCGCAGCGAGGAGCTGGTGCGCTGGGGTGTGGTGGATGTCCCCGAGCACGAAGACAGGGGTGGAGGACACCCGTCCGCGGTTGCGGCTGGGGGCTGGACGACCATGCTCTGAGGAGTGAGGGCAGAGAACCAAAGGACCCGGCTCAGCGGAATCCGAGCCGCCCATCCAGGAGCACGGAGGCAGGAGGGGCCCAACCGAAGCAACGCTGAACCAGCGTAGTGGCAGCAGATGCTATTCTACCAGTGAGTGCTCACACCAGAGGCCCCTGCGCGAAGCCTAGCCCCTCCGCTCTCCCGACCGGGCGGCACCTTGAGCAGCGCCGGGCTCTTCCGCCCCAGAGCACACCCAATGTGTGAGAGACCCAAGAGCCACACGGAACCCAGCCCAGTGAAATAATTACACGGCCAGCCAGCGCATTGACAAATACTGGAGCCATAATCCTGCTGAAGGGGCACTGACCACCTGGGACATCAACCAATGCTCCCAGCCGCCAAAAGCAGCGTGGGGTGAACCACGCATTTCAGTGGCGAGCAGTGGTGCGGCAGTGTGGACAGTCACCGGGCTGAACTAGTGGCACAACCATACCACAACCCCCCGCCCCCACTCAGAAAAACCTAAACACCATTGGAGAGACATTGGGGTACACAGGGGCAGGAAGATTCCCAACAGTGTCTATAACCTCTGGAGAGAACATCAACCTCCCGGGATACCAACTACCGCCTCCAGCGACTGAGAGTGGCGGGAGGTAAGCCTGACACTGCAGCAACAATTAGAAGAGCGGCAGGGAGGACCGCTGCCTATCAGAGGCCGACTACTGGGGGAAGAACTTTAATAATTCCCTGCCCTCGGGAATGCTGAACCTCCACTGAGGGGACACTGGGCTGCCTAGGTGAGAGCAGGTCGTACAAAAGCGTACACAGCCCACTTAAAGAGCACTGACCCCCCCATGAGGCCAACCAACGAGAGCGGTAGGGGGTGAGCTGGCCACCGCAGCTGCAAACAGAAGTTCAACACTGTGGTCCGCCACCGTCCTGGGGCCGATAACAGGGAAAGAACCACACTGTACCCCCCTCCTCGGAGCTGCTGTAACCCCACTACCTTGACATAGAGCTGCCAAGTGGAGATCGACCTGCGCAATAAGCCTTCCGATCAGCAAGACAGGAATCTCGCTACAAGATCACGCCTGCAGGGCCTGGCAGCAAGCATGGGGAAAGAAAAAGCTAAGAAACCCACCATGCAAAACAGGATTGACCAATACACTGTCCCCCCACCACAGTCTCCCAAACTCCAACCGCTGCCCCCTGGAGACACAGAATATGCACACATGCTCTCCCTAAGAGACGTCATGGCCGCCATAGCGGCTTCCCGCTCATCAAGGGAGCAGAAGATGGACGGAGTTAGCCTGGATGTATCCCTCCTCAGACATGACTTACAAAAACTATCAGCGCGCACTGGAGAGGCAGAACAGCGTATCTCTAACACAGAGGATGGTCTATATAATGTGCAAGAACAACTCCAGGGAGTCTCAGCCAAGCTCAAGACTCTAGAGGCTATGATCGAGGAAGGAGAGGGGAGATCCAGGTGTAACAATGTCTGCGTACTCGATGCCTCTGAGAAAGCTGAAGGACCATGTATGGAACTCCTCCTGGAGCAGTGGCTAACAGAGCTGTTCGATCTGCAATCCTTTTCCAAATTCTTCTCTATAGAAGGAGCACACTGCATGCCCACAGGTAGGCCAGTGCCTGGCGCCCCCCCCCATGAACCATGATAGCGAAGTTGCTAAACTATCGAGATCGAGATACACTCTTACAGCAGGCACGAACCAAAGGCACAATCTCCTTCAACGGATCCAGGATAGCCTTTTTCCCCGACTATACGAGGGAAGTACAGAAGGCGAGACAATCCTTTGAAAAGCTCAAAATACAACTTCAAACATTAGGAGTTAATTATGGCCTGCTTTTCCCTGCTCAGCTCAAAATATATCACAAAGGCACAACAGTCCACTTTAACGACCCCAAGAAAGCGTGGCGCGGGGCAGAGCAGCACATAGAGGGGAACTGGTTGGCGCCTCGAGGTAACAGGAGCAGAAATCCCAGACCACTAGTGGACCAGCGTCTAGGACCCGACCACCCACCACTACCGGACCAACCGGCAGACGTCGGGGTCTGACTCCCACCCTGATCCCCACTGAAGGCCCAGAACCTACCGGCAGGTACGAAACCATTCTATGGACTATGCCACAGTATGTCCCAGTAACTTACATAAGGCGTTCCACACACTTACAATGCGGCAAGCGGAGGTATACTACCCTCAGGTCTGGGGAACCCCCCCAACCTCTTTAGTTTAATTAAATCAGGGACTGTTAAGTTGACCCCCTACTTCTTTTGAGTGTCAGCGATGTTTGGGCGGCAGGTACTTCGTGTTGGGATGGAGTATGGGGAGGATGAGGGAGGGGTACGTTTGGAGGGGTTTTTTGTTGCCTTAGGACCACTGCACCCGTGCAGGTTTCAAGGGTTGCTATGGCCCTTGGTTAGTTGGGGCCACAGCATGTTCAGACAGCAATCCAATCACCATTCTTGGCACGAGTTACATTACATCACCATACACGGGGACCCTACCATTGCGAGACATCCGCCCAACCCTCTAACATGTATGCTAGATGGCACCAGCACAATCCCAGTCGCTATTGACTGAACGCCCCAAGTCCCTCAAAGTGCTTACCTGGAACGTAAACGGGATGGGCTCCGCGTTCAAAAGACACCTGGTTAAGCAATTACTCAGTAGACACTCTCCCGACGTGGCCCTGCTAACTGAAACACATCTAGTGGGATCACACTGTACTCTCTTCCAGAGAACCAACTACAGGGCCGCCTTTCATGCGGATTACACAATGGGATCCAGGGGCACCCTCATTCTTATACATAAACGCATCCCATTTGCCTTGCAGAATTTAGAACAGGACCCTCAGGGTCGCTATGTGTTAATCCTAGGAACGCTTTGGGGTGAGAAATTTGCTTTTGTCTCAATATACTCCCCGCCCGGACTGGGGCACGAACTGTTAGATGAACTGAGTACCCTCATGGGCAAACATCAACCTGATAAGTGGTTTCTGGGAGGTGACTTTAATGACGTCATGTGCAATACCATTGACCGCACCTATATCAGACAACGCAACCCGAATACCTCCACAAAGCTATTTAATTTTGTATCCACCTTAGGCCTCTGCGACGTGTGGCGGGAACTACACCCGGGAACTAGAGGTTATTCATTCCACTATGGAGCCCACGGCTCCCTCTCCAGGCTTGACTACCTCTTCCTTCCGCACATAGACCTCTTTAGAGTAATGTCGGCAGACTTACTCCCCCGGGGAGTCTCGGACCACTCAACTCTGTTGGTGGAAATGCGGTTGCAGGGTATAACCCCCCCCCTAAAACGTGGAGACTGAATAATTACTATCTTGGCTTCCCCGAACTGGTGGACCGCCTTACCGAAGTCTCCACCGAATACTTCGAGATTAACAACATTAACAATATGGGAGGCTTATAAGACCGTGCTGCGGGGAGAAATAATCTCCTGGATAGCGAACAAAAAGAAAGAAAGACTGCGGAAGATATTAGAGGCAGAAGGGGAGTTAACCCAGTGGGAGAACAAACACATCCTAGACCCAACCCTTCAGACCCAAGTGTCCCTCAAACGAGCCACTGAGCGCCTCCGAAACCTAATGTTAGATAATGCCAAACAAGCCCATTGGGACTCCAGAGCAAGAATATACGAGCTTGGGGACAAAGCTGGCAAAATGTTAGCCTGGCTAGAGAGGATGGATGAGGGACAATGTTGTGTCCGGTAGATTGTCACCCCACAGGGTGAGAGGTGCCAATTGGATGCCGAGATAGCGGAAGCCTTTGCCCAATTCTATACCGTACTATATCAGGCCCCAACCTTGTCACTGGATCCAACCCTCCTAAACGATATCACACTCCCAACCCTGTCAGCACAACAGAGGGCGACACTGGACTCTGACCTCTCAGAAGCCGAAATAGTTGAAGCCCTAGCACAACTGCAAACAGGGAAAACACCGGGCCCTAACGGGTTCCCGGTCAAAACTTGGCAAAAACTAGGCGGGAATAACATAGCGCCCCCCCTCCACAAAATGCTACTAAGCGCCCGTGAACAGGGCACCCTCCCACCGGACCTGTGCAAGGCTACTATTGTAGTTATCCCTAAACCTGACAAACCCCAGGAGAGATGTGCCTCTTACAGGCTGATCTCGTTAATTAATGGTGAAGCCAAGGTCCTTGCCAAGTTCTTAGCTAACCGGCTGCAATCGGAAGCCGACACGCTGATACACCCGGACAAATGTGGCTTTATGCCACACAAGTCAACTCGAATGAATCTGCGTCGGCTTCACCTGGCATTAGCATGGGCTCCTATCATTGACACTCCACTTGCTCTCTTGGCAATTGATTTTGAGAAGGCCTTTGACTCGATCCGGTGGGATAGCCTTTGGGAGATCATGAAACGCATGGGTTTTGAAGACGGTTTCCTGGGATGGGTAAAACTACTCTATGTGAACATCCAGGCAGAGGTCAGGGTGAACGGGTGGACCTCCCGATCCTTTCACTTGGGCAGGGGTACGCAACAGGGGTGCCCCCTCTCCCCCTCCTCTTCGCCCTTGCGATTGAACCACTCACCCTATGGCTCCGCCAGAGCGCAGCCTGGACAGGATTTAGATGGCCAGAGGGACACCAAGACCGAACCTCCCTGTACGTGGACGATCTCCTGGTATACCTGGGGGACCCAGCCCGGACCTGCCCTATAGTAACTCAGATGCTCATCCATTACGGGGAGTTTAGTGGACTAAGAATCAATTGGAGGAAATCAGTTTTCTTCCTGGTGTAGGGTGGAGGGCTGGCCAACCCACAGGATTGCCCGTACCGAACGGAGCAGCATGGCTTCTGGTACCTAGGAATCTGGATAACAGCAGATCTCACCAGCTATGCAACGCACAATCTTCAACTGATCATTGACCGGTTCGTCAATGATGTTCACCACTGGAAAGTTCTCCCCCTGACCCTCATGGGTAGAGCTGCACTTTTTTAAATGATGGCCCTTCCAAGATTCCTTTATGTCCTGCAGAATGCCCCACTTAAGATTCCAGACTCTGAATTTGACCGGGTGGAGACCCTCCTTAGGGAACTTGTATGGGGTGGAGGCCAATCACGCGTAGCACTGACCACACTCCAAAGGTCGATCTGGGAGGGCGGGATAGGGGTACCCTGCCTCCAAACCTCTTACTGGGCCTCCCAACTTGCCGTAGTCAACGACCTGCTTCACAGGGTTCGGGAAGTACCCCACATCAGGGCTGAGGTGGCGGCCATGAAGGACACTGATTCATTATGCTTACTATACCAATCCCCCCAGAGACCACCTCAGCCGACAACTACGACACGTACTACTACTATTTGGAGACATGCACACGTGTTTGTAGGGTGGAAAAACAAAATAACCGCGGCACAACCCCTATGGCAAAACAGTAACTTAAAGGAAATTGAGAACCTCGAACCATGGCCGCGCTGGGTGAGGGCTAGGATTCTGAAAGTAGAAGACATCCTGAAAAACGGGAAACTAACCTCATTCGAAGACATGCAATTTAAATTCCAACTTCCGGGCACCGAACGGTACCACTGCATGCAATTGACCCATGCCCTGAGAACCCATATACCTGCAGGTGCCACTGTCTTGGACTACACACCGATAGAACGTAACATACTACCAGCATACATCCCCACCAAATGTACATCCATGGGAAAGAGATGTAGGAGAGATAGACCCAGAGGACTGGATCCAGGTATTGATGCACCCATGGGAAGTGGTAATCTCCTCTAGGCTCCGGCTGGTGTAACTCAAAATCTTGCACAGAGTGTACTACCGTACAACTACATTGCATGGCTGGAAGAAAGCATCGAACCCGAACTGTCTCCGGTGTGGAGAGGAAGAGGGAACCTTCTTTCCTATCCTATGGACATGTCCCCGGATTCGCGCCTTCTGTAATACTTGCTGTAGTGAACTGACTTGGATACTCACTTGGATACTCACTCGCACTATACAACTGGATCCAAGGGTCCTAATCCTGGGAGTACCAGACGAGAGTGATTTCAATAAATGGGAAAAGCTGCTACTGAACACAGCAGCTGGCCTGATGAAGCGCAACATCACACAAAAATGGGCAGTGCCAGAGTCCCCGACGCTGGAACAGTGGGTATTGGACATGGACACATGCGCTATGATTGAACGCCGGATATACAACGCAAGAGGCTGTCCTACCAAAGCCTCCAAAATATGGGGGAGGTCGGAAGAGGGCGGGCCCCAAGGCCCACGGACAATGGTGATGAAAACCTGAACAAATATACAGAAGGTTATGGGAAATGATTTGGTAACTGATGATACAAGTATTAATGTTAATTTATGATTGGACATGCTGGTCTTCCATTGCTTTTGTTTTTTCTTTTTGTGGTTGTTTTGACTATGTTATAAAACAATAAAAAATGTTTTATAAAAAAAAAAACTGCCAATGATATTAAAACGTTAGGATTATATCTAGATTCTACACTGAACCTGAGAAAGCAAGTCAATGTGACAGCTTCATCTACTGCGTACACATGCAAGCTTATTCATGCCTGCTAACCGTACCTCTCCACTAACAGCTGCCATATACTAGTGAGAGCACTAATAATGTCCAAACGTGACTACTGTAACGCACTCTATGCAGGAGCTAACAAACTAGCACTGAACAAGCTCCAAACACTACAAAATAGCGCTCTAAGAACTGCCCTGAGTATCCCAAGGAGAGCGCATATCACAGAAACAAGAAGGAACCAGAAATGGCTCTCCATCAAAGGACCCAGTACAAACTAGTATCCATTGCCCACAAATGCCTGAATAATGCCGCAATACAGTACCTGAAAGACAAAATTATCATGAAAACTTTCTCCAGACCCACAAGGTTAGCCAATTCCTTTTGAATTACAGTACCACGCTTTAACCTGAAAAGAGCTGGTGGCAAAAGCTTCCCTGTGCAAGCAGCCTTAGCCTGGAACGCTCTCCCAGTTCACCTGCACACTAACCAGTCCTTCCGGAACTTCAGGTCTAATGCCAAAAGTTGGCTTTATATGAACGGCGCCAACAATCTGCCTGCTCAGAGCTCCAATATCCAGCCATTCTACCCATGCTCCACTAAGCTCTTATCTCTTATGCTACCTAGATGCACATCATTATGTTCATTCTTGATGCTTACTCATGTCCTGCTTATATCATCTCCCCCATTTATGTGTATATCTCCCTTCGATGCTTACTTATGTCTCGCTCATATCATCTCCTCACTTACGTTTATATCTCCTTATGTATTTCCTTACGTATTTCCTCTAAATTCTTCCTGTATTTGTATATATTTCACATGTATGATCAACCTTATGCTAATACCTTTTCACTAAGATGTCTTGTAATGCGCCCAGATACCTTAGGGTGTGGTGCGCTCTATAACTCAATAAAACAAACAAACATAGAGGTTTGCATCCTTTTTCCACATGATCTACAACTGGTTTGTGATGTCCTGTTACTGCCACAGCTCTGCATACAGCTATGCCTTCTTCCCAGCCATCTCGAGAAAGTACTGTTCCCCAGATCTGCATCGGGCCTCTCTCCTTGCATCTTTGTATTTCTTCATCAGTCTTTCCTTGGCAATTGAGCTTCTTATTTATTTCCCATCTGATTCCTGCTCTCTTCATTCCAGGCTGTTCGTATCTTATCACATAATCTCTAGTGTGCGCTCTTGCTGTTGTCCTCAAATCCTGAACATAATCATCTTCTTCTGGAGCTGACCATTCAGTCACCCATACCCAGGATGCTGTTCAACCCTGGAACTGACCTCTTGTATGGCAGAGTACAAGTTGAGTCAGGCAATGAGCTGTCTGGATGTTTATTTCTATATCTATAAATATCTTGACTTCCCCATAGCATAAGGTAGGAGAGCACAAACATAGCAATCATCCTCAGAGGTTGTTTTTCCCACCTCTTTCATGTGTTCATACCACATGTTTTTCCCCAAATGTGCTGTACTGTCTAGATAATTATTTAACTCATAATCATCTTCTCTTGCACTTCTCTTGGGTCTCTTTCTGGCAAGCAGAGTACATGCATAATGCTCATGAAGTATTTCAATAAGGATCCTTCCTACAGGGGGAATCATGGGAACACTCGCCAGAGAAATGGGTGACCGTACATGTGTCACTGGTGTAGGCATAAGTCACTGGAGAGGGAAAGATCAAAGGGACTCCTACCTTTCTGGGACCAACAGAGTTCGCAGTGTGGATTAGCAAAAACAGAAAAACAATAATAGATGCTGAGCATGCATATATTATGCACCAGTACATGAGACTACACCAGTGGAGTCTCTCCACATGTCATCGAGTCTGCTCACTTTCTGGAACTGCATTATTCTCAATGGTCCACATTGTGCCTGTTTACTACTTTTAAGGAAGGAAAAAACCTTTTTAATCAGGCAGCCTCGTTAAATGTTCTAGTTGTTGCTGGATCTGCTCAATTATCTCCATAAGTAACCTTAATGGTAGGACGATTCTTACGATCTTGCAGAAACGCACAAATGTTAGTACTACGTGAACAAGATAAGGATGGATTCGAAATAAGTATATAAAGATAGCGATAAGTAGTCTATGGGCATTGCATTAGATAGAGCCAAAAACGACCAAAGAGAAATTCAGTGAGGAATGAATCCGGGAACTTCTCCCTTTTACAGTCGTCGTACTCATCAGGATTTGGCATTTTTTAGCACATCAGCACTTTCTAAAGTACAATTAAAAGATTTCTGCAGCTCGAGAACATTTGCTTTCACATTCCTCCTAAAATATCTATAAAGTGTCCGAGTTGAGCCACAGTCCAAATGCACACATGCATTTATTTAATCAGCAATCTTAACGCCCTTCTTCCTCGTCACTGATCGAGTCTGCACATGCTGAACTACTTCTTCTTGTCTTGCTTCTGAATCAATGGGTACTTTGGTCTCACCAGCATACAGTTTTGCGTTGCCCAAGTGGATCTAAGTGCGCCTTTCTTGGACCTTTACTGCTGAGTGAGTCGACGAATGGTCCGCTAAAACGGGGCTTGTGCCACTTCCTTGTGAAGTTGCACACTAAAACGGGGTCTCCAATAACCAATAAACAACTTGGTATAGATAATAATTTTTCACATCCGATGGTCTTCATCTGTGTCGTCAGACCGCCACCCCTTACGCTTGAGTTGATCTGAAATGACAGAGATACTAGCGGTCATACATGCCAAATAGGTACATAACTCATATCCTAACAAATCTGCAGTCATCTGGGGTATCACTTCTCCTCGATGGAGGAGAAGGGGGCATTCTCATTCACCTCTCTGTTACTAACTCGCGGTGTGTGAGGTTGTGGTCCGACCCAGGCTGATTCCTTAATGCATATAATGCAAGGGGCAGGCAATACAGCCATCCCTTCTTCTTTGTCAATTTGAGTTCAGTCTCTCACATATCCTGTTCACTTGCGGGTGATAAGCAGAAGAAAACTTGTGTTTTATGCTACGCAATAGGCTGATCTGTTCAAATACTTCATTAACAAAATGGGGCCCATTGTCGGATCTCAGCACCTCACATATTCCCCATCTTTGAAAGACTTCTTGAACTAAAAACATCTCAGCACAAGTGGCATCAGGGTGTGTACATGGACCTGCTTCAATCCATCTCGAAAAAGGGCACACCACTACTATCCTATACCTATATCCACATAGCAGCGTATCAACATAAACAATATGTAAATGCTGAATAGGACCGTTCGGTCGAGGAATCACTCCTCTGATTGTTCGCAGTGTGTGCCTAGCGGTAAACTGTTGGCATATGATACAATTTACTACATAAAAGGCAACGTGTTCTAACAGTTTCGGTACAAACCAGTCCTCCGCAATAGCTGCTACGAGGCTTTCCCTAGTTACATGTGCATGGTAGTGCAGCTGTTCAAGTGCTACCCTTAATAAGACCACAGGCATCAACGGTTTGCCAGTGCTGTCCTGTCACCACAATGCTTCAGAGGGGGATAAAGAACACCCTCTCTGTGTCCATAACTCTTTCTCTTCATGTGGTGCATTGGCTTGAACTTCTATTTACTGCGTTCTGGACAAATAATTAAACCCTTCATGTACAATCATAATCGTACCCACTTTTTCCTTTACATCTGGAGTATCAAAATTAGAAATATCTGGTGAATATGCAGCCCTTTTGGCCTCTTCGTCTGTGGCTTCATTCCCGTGTGAGATAAAAACAGTTCTCTTAGCATGTGGTGCGCATTTAACTATTGCGATGGCTACTGGGAGTTTTAGTGCCTTAATAAGCCTGTCCAATAATGTTGCGTGTTGCACTGGAGTGCCATCCGCTCGTAGGTAGCCCCTCCTTTTCCAGCGTGCTAGCCCTGCGTGCAGGGTTGACTTCATGTAGGTGGAGTCACTGTTCACTGTTACTTCCTGCCCTGCGTGTTTATTGAGCATGACACATTACCGCCACCAATTCTGCAGCTTGTGCCGAAAAGTGAAACGATAGTCTTGCACTTGCTACCACTTCAAATTCCCCATTAGCTCTGTGCCTTACCATAGCTGATCCTGAATGCCTTTCCCCATCAGTTTGATCAATTTTTGAAGACCCGTCAATAAAGAGAACCTCCCCTCACCCTGCTAGAGCATTCTCCTTCACTCTTGGGATATCATCTTAGAACTCTTCATAGTTTGAGCAATCATGGACTTGCGCACCCTCTGTCACAGGTTCGGCTACAAACGTGGCAGGGTTCACAATTTTACACCTGACTACGTTAGTCGCTGAATTCGATATTACTACCTCATATGCAGAAGCCCTGTGAGATGTCAATGAACCCTTAGGTTTCTCCAAAACAGCAAACAATGCATGCTCAGCAAACAATGTCATAGGATACCCCATCACAATGCTTGTAGACTTCTCAATGGCGAACGCGGCTGCTGGCAGCCATTATCCAAAAGGAAAGTGTCCTCTCATAACTGGATCTAGAATCTCAGTATAATATGCCAGAGTTTTGTACCCTACTGTAGTCCTCTGTGTAAGCACTGCTGTCATAACTGTCCCATTCGTGTGTGAAAATAAGTAAAGCTCCTCAGAATAATTGGCAATTCCTAAAACTGGAGCTGTACAAATTGCTTTCTTTAATTCCTCAAACCCTCCCTCCATTTCCTCAGTCCATTCTACTTTTTTCCTTGTTCACCTAGACTTTCTTCAAAGCCTGCAAAAGGGGTCTCGTGTATGAGCTATAATCAAATACCCATGCTCTAACATAGTTGCACAATCCCAGAAACTGCTGCATTTGCTTTATCGTGTGCAGTTTTGCTGTTTTCATAAACACCTCCGTTCTTTCAGGTGTAACTTTCTTCCCCTATTGTGAGATTAACTGACCTGCGTACAACACCTCTTCCTGGCAATATTGCAACTTCTGCTTGTCCACTTTATATCCCTTGTCTGCTAGGATAGTCATTAACTGAATCGAATCTTGCCTGCAGTCATCTTCTGTCATGGTACAAACTAAAATGTGATCTACGTACTAGCACAGCACTTTGCAAATCAGTATTGCTTAGGTCCATCTGCAGGACCCTAATAAAGATCGATGGGGATTCACAGTAACCTTGGGGCAAACGAGAGCTCTTTAGCTTAGTCTGATTAAATGTAAATGACGTACGGTCTTGGGAGTCCCTATGCAACAGGATTGAGAAAAACACATTTTTCAAGTCAATCACCGTGAAATATTGTGCCTCTGTGGGATACTACATAAAATCATTGCAGGATTCAGAACTAAAGGAAACTCTGCCTCTACAATCTGGTTAATTGGCCTCATATCCCGAATTAGTCTCCACAACCCCTCTTTCTTCACAGGATACACAGCAGTATTACACAGTGACTCTTATATCACCAAGATACACTGTTCCATCATGGCTAATATAGTCTTAAAAATACCGTCCTTGCCTCTCGAGACATCGGGTACTGTCTTGCTTGAGGTAAATTGCTCCTGGTTTCAGCTTAATCGTAACCTCTCCTACCCCCCTCAATAGGCCTGTGCCATAGGGGCCTGTAGTCCATAAAGAGGTTGGCACTTTTTCCATGTCCTCATCAAAAAATGCTGGGCGCTGCCGCACTATCACCATTTGCTTTGGAATTTCCCTTCTCTGGGGAGCCACAATGAGCACTTACTCAGTTTCCAGAATGTGGTCATCCCAAAACAGGTATCATCACTTGACATGTTTACAGCTGATGGCGATTAGACTAGCCCTCAAAGCCTTTTTATTCCTGCTCAAGGATAGGGTAGTTGTGATCATGACGGCCAGTTCGACAACCATGCTTTATATCAAAATGCAGGATGGGACAAGGTCATCCCTTCTGTGCAAGCTTGCAGTGCAGATTTGAGACTGGGCTCTGGCTCAGGGCATACAGCTAACAGGTGTACGCCTTCCAGGAAACAACAACACAGAGGCAGACAGGCTGAGCAGACTGGGAGCAGGCAACTATGAATGGGAGATACATCCAGAGGCCTTATTCCCAGCGTTCCAGTCCTGAGGTCATCCAGAGGTGGACCTCTTTGCCTCCAATGAAAATTCATAGTGCCGTCTCTTCGCTTCCTGGGGGGGATGGGACAGAAAGTCCCTATGGGACGCGTTTCACCTGTGTGACGTTATGCATTTCCTCCAAACCCCTTTTTCAGAAAGAAGTGAGCATGTTAAGGGGTTCCACAGGATGCAACATAATTCTGGTGGCCCCATGTGACCCTCCAGAATGTGGTACTGCAACTAAATTCAACTATCCAGTCAAGGCCCCTTCCCCCTGCAAACATCAAATGCCCATCCACTTGCTCAGCAGGATGGAGCAGTAGTACACACAGCTCTGGACGCAAACGCCCTAGCTGCCGGGTTCCTGAAGAACTAAAATTGAGTCTCTTAGGTTTATCCAAACAGAATCTGCAAATAATTCAAAAGGCAAGGAAAGGCTCAACCTGTCCTCAGTATAAAAGCAAATGGACCTGTTTTTGCTGATGGGCGAAGGACAACAAAGTTGACCAACCCCCCCTGCGATCCCCCTTAGGTGCTCCCTAGATCCCATGCTCTCTTTTTCAGCACATCTGGCTCATTCAGGGGTGCAAGTGGACACTTGCCGCACTCCTCCTGTGGCCAGTGGGGACTATCTATAGGAACTAATAAAAGACATTTAATTCTCATCCTCCAACCCAGTAGTTAAGAGGCATTTGCAGGGGGTTAAGTGAATATACCGCCCAGTAAAGTGTCCACACCTGGTGTGGGACCTTAAAGGCATGGTCTAGTAAAAAATGTTATTTAAAAAATAGATTAGCAACATAAAAAAAAAATTACTAGCATTCTCTTTTTTAAAACTTCCTATGTAAAATTTTGAGCTATTCAAGCTCAAAATTCGCAAAAGCAAGCACATGGGCGCATCCATTTTGTGAAATGGATGCCCTCCTGTGCTGGCTTTTGCGGCACTAATGAAGGAAAAGCCAGCCAGCTGTAGTAAACAAAAGCTACCGCTGGGTGGCTTTCCCTTCATTAGTGCTGTACGCGGAGGACGGGGACCGGAGACCAGAGCAGGAAAGCTGCAGCTGAATCTCGGTAAGTGCTATTTATTTTTTAAAAAATAAGCACTAGCTGCGTTTTTTTTTTAAAGTTTTCCGGGCTGGAGGAGCCCGGAAAACTTAGAAATAAAACCGCAGCTTTAAAAATGTTGTATTTATGTTAGCGGTCGCTTTTGAAGCGACCGCAAACATAAATACAACGTTATTGTGTTGGAAAACGCTGCGGTTTTTCTTTCCAAGTTTCTCAGGCTCCTCTGGCTCGGAGGAGCCTGAGAAACTCGGAAAGAAAAACCGCAGCGTTTTCCAACACAAATGCGTTGTTTCTGCCTGAATCTGCTTTCCCATTTGGGGCTCTCGGGCTCCCAGGGAGCTCTCGGGCTCCCAGGGAGCCCGAGAGCCCCAAATGGGAAAGCAGATTCAGGCAGAAACAACGCAGCATTGCGGAAAACAACCGCATTGTTTCTGCCTGAATCTGCTTTCCCATTTGGGGATCTCGGTCTCCCCACGGGGAGCCCGAGAGCCCCAAATGGGAAAGCAGATTCAGGCAGAAACAACGCAGCATTGCGGAAAACAACCGCATTGTTTCTGCCTGAATCTGCTTTCCCATTTGGGGATCTCGGTCTCCCCACGGGGAGCCCGAGAGCCCCAAATGGTTAAGCAGATTTAGGCAGAAACAATGCAACATTTAGGCAGGAACACTACGCGGCATGTAAACACAAGCGTGTTGTGTTTCTGCCTGCTGTGGCTTTCACTTTGGGTCTCCGGTGCTCCCCGAGCCAGAGGAGCCTGAGAAACTTGGAAAGAAAATACGCAGCGTTTTCCAACACAATAACGTTGTATTTATGTTTGCGGTTGCTTCAAAAGCAACCGCAAACATAAATACAACGTTTTTAAAGCTGCGGTTTTATTTCTAAGTTTTCTGGGCTCCTCCAGCCTGGAAAACTTAGAAAAAAAAACGCAGCTAGTGCTTATTTTAAAAAAATAAATAAATAGCACTTACCGAGATTCAGCTGCAGCTTTCCTGCTCTGGTCTCCGGTCCCTGTCCTCCACGTACAGCACTAATGAAGGGAAAGCCACCCAGCGGTAGCTTTTGTTTACTACAGCTGGCTGGCTTTTCCTTCATTAGTGCCGCAAAAGCCAGCACAGGAGGGCATCCATTTCACAAAATGGATGCGCCCATGTGCTTGCTTTTGTGAATTTTGAGCTTGAATAGCTCACAATTTTACATGGGAAGTTTTAAAAAAGAGAATGCTAGTATTTTTTTTTTATGTTGCCTATCTATTTTTTAAATAAAATGTTTTACTAGACCATGCCTTTAATGTGGTTCTAGCAGCTTTCGTGCACAAGCCATTTAAGCCCATGGCATCAACAAATATAACGTTGGTAACCTTGAAGATACTGCTGTTAGTGGCATTAATCTCTGCCCACACAGTCAATGAGATACAGTCGATAGTGGCCTCCGAGCCCTGTATTGCGTTTGACAAAAAAGAGTAGTACTTCGAACAAACCCTATGTTTTTGCCTAAAGTGGTATAAGCTTTCCATATGAATGAACAAATCATTCCACCAACATTCTTCGCTAATCCGCAATCAGATGCAGAAAGCACTCTTCACTGTCGAGATCTAAGGACAACATTAATGTTTAATCTTCTCAAACTTAACCATTCCCGTAAATCGGTTGTACTCTTTAGCCCCTTTGAGGGCACTTACTCAGGCCTCTAAAGCTTCCATAGCGAGATGGGTGGTGCCAGCTTTTGTAGAATATTACAGGCTTCAAGACACACATTTCCCTCTGGGCCTGCACATGCATGCGCCCAGGGCGTAGGCTTTGGCAGGAGCTTTCCAGAGACGCATCTTGTTAGATGCAATAAAAAAGGCCGCCTACTTGGGCATCCCTTTTCAGCTTTTTGTAAGCACTATTGCCTACACATTAGCTCCAGGTCAGACCGTGCATTTGCCAAGCAGTGTTTTGAAACTTGTTTCCACAGTCTACACCGTAATTAATCCTCCTCCCATTGGGCCAGGTCTGTTGTAGCTGCCTATAAATTATGGAGTAAATAAGACGGGACGTATGAGTAAGAAAAAGTTACTCACCGTAGTGACTAATGTTCTCCTAGTCCATAGTCCCCTTTTCTCCATACAACTCTCCATCCTTCCCCCTAATAAGAGTAGCCTCGGCTGTGGCCTTGTGTCCAATGCATAAAAGCGGGACTGAAATGAGGTGCCGAAGGGCAGGGCTAGTGTATCATGATAAAGCTCGCAGCCTGACCTCTGCACGCTCTAAATTATATATATTATTAATGTGCTTTTATGCTGTCCAAAAAGGTTCTGGTTCCGTCCCTATCCTTCCCCCTAATAAGTGTAGCCTAGGCTGTGGACTTGCATATGATGCGCAAAGGGGGACTCTGGTCAGGAGCCGAAGGGCGGGGCTAGCATATTGTGGTCAAGCCTGCAGCCATGCCTCTGTATGCTCTAAAGGTAAAGGGAAAATGTGCTTTTATGTGGGGCAAAAGGGTTCTGGTCTTGTCCTTATGCAGGAACGCCTAAACAGTATGGAAACAATAGGACTACGGACTAGGAGTACATTAATCACTACAATGAATATCTTTTTCTTTCTTGCTCAGAGGTCATGCAAGTTTGTCTCAACTGAATGAAAATACTTGGATTACTTACCGGTAATCTTCATTACTTTGAGTTCTACTCTTCCTCGTCACAGTACTTATGAGCAATCAACCACTATATCAGGAACTCTTTTTTTTCTTTTGCATGCCCCGCACTTAGTTCTAGGAGTATAATACCCCCAAATTCCCTTGCCAAGGTGGGTCGTAAGGACTATGATAATTAAGAGCAGGCCTAGGAGTAATGAAGATTACCGTAAGTATTACACGTCTCTCGTCCTCATCCTAGAACTTACTTATCTGTGATACCAAATCCAGTGATGAATGGGCCCATGAAAGCTTGATCCAGACCAACAGTATGATATGTGAACACCCTATCACCAGGTTTTTTTTTCATTTGATCTGAGAAGTTGTATCTCGGTGCATCTCTGCATTTAAGCACTCCTATCCCAAAGTCACCCAACCATGTCTATGTAAAGTCAGAGGATTGTGCTTTATAAATATATTCCCACCTACTCATTTGGTTGCCTGTAAAATGTCCTGCTTAGCTACCTATGCCCAGAAGGCTGCCGTTCCCTTTGTTGATCTATTCTGTACCTCAGAGGCAATAGGAGTACCTATAGCATCGTTAGCTATTGCAATTTTCTCACGGAACCACCTGCTGATAGTAGGCAAAGATGCTTACATGCCTGTACAGGTTCCCCCAAAGTTTGCCAACAGACTGCTTGACTGTAGTGTCAGGGAGGCATGGTATCACAAGTATGACACTGACACAAAAGTTACAATTTGTAAAACCTTTATTAAAATTTCTGGGTTTGGAAAAACTCCTACTTTGCCCTATAGCTAGGATGGGCGTAGTCTCTACCATCAAATCATAAATAAAACAGTCCTAGTTGAGTCTGTCATATCAAACTGGCTTATACTAACAAAACCTAATGCCTGCCCTATCCCTTGTACAAAAAGTGTGTAAAGGAGAATATGTATGCAAAGGAAAATCAGTGTTCGAATATAAAGAATAAATGTGGCTGAGTCAGCTCTCCTCCCCACGTTAGACAGCACGGATTAAGGCAGTCCCTGTAGATAGGATGACGCACTCTGGCTCAAGTTCTTAAAACAAAGGCGGTTCAAAACGTGGATCGAGGCCTGCCTGGCCTTCCACGTTAAAGTCTCATTTTCCAGCTTCCAAAACACAGTAAAAAGAAAAAAGTTCACGCCAGTCTCCCTCAGTCAGTCTCAGACCTTTCAAAGCTAAGGTTCATGTTTGTCTCCCTCAATCGGTCTCAGGCATTTCAAAGCAAAACACTTGCAGGGGTTCTCTTCCCCAAGCTTAATTCACATCCTTTAGAGGTTCCCTTCCCCTAACTTATTTCACTTTCGGTCTCTCTTAGGCGGGCTCGGTCCATTTCCTGATGTCGAAGACATTCAAATGTGCTTGGATTTTACTACAGACCTCCGCAGGACCACTTCGACTTTCCCTTGCATTCACACTCTTATGGTATTTGCCCCAGTACTTCTTGGTCTGGGTAGTTCACGGTCATAAGCACCAAATTTCAATGTTCACCTTTTTACTCTTCCCTTTTCTCAAGGTTAATTTTGATCACTTCGCTAAAACAGTTCATTCACTTCATCGCTACAAACATTTCACCTTTCACAGAGACTTTCGAGTGGGATACTTCCTTTCACCGGACCACTCCAATACTCAGTATCGCTGGTTTTACAGCTATCGTTACCTCAAAGTTCATACACAGGTATGTCATTCTTTGTGTCTCATCCACACGCTTGCAGCCTTCAATTGTGCGATATATGTTGCAACTTCAATCTTTCCATAACACACACCGGTCTTTCATGACACTTGCCAACTCACTGGCTGTGTGCATTTCCTTCTTATTATTACATGTTTTCTTCATTTCACGAGTCAGGGGTAGTACCATAGG
The DNA here is from genome assembly GCF_040938575.1 of Ambystoma mexicanum. NCBI lineage: Eukaryota > Metazoa > Chordata > Amphibia > Caudata > Ambystomatidae > Ambystoma > Ambystoma mexicanum. The sequence goes on from NC_090927.1 coordinate 414,063,796, forward strand.
CTTGGATTCACCTCCCCACCTCTGCCGTTCACCTGGGAGGGTCGCTGGCGTACTTGAAACACAATACAGCCTTCTTGTTTGGGTCTTGGCCTTCTCCATGCGTCTTTTGTGGCCTTTTGGAGGCAACCTCCTACTGCAGGGAACTCCGAGGGTTCTTTACCCTTTTCTCTTGTCACTTGGCCGGTTGCTCTGCTCCAGTAGGTTTGCCTTTGCCCTGGAAGTTCTGTTCTTGCTTGTGTTCCACCTTGCTCAGAGTGTGTCTCTATGTTGTGCCTTTTATCCGTTTGGGGAGAGCTAATTGGTATCAGATATATGCACTTAAAGTAAAGGACCTGACTTTGCCTGACCCAATTAGCAGGACATGTCCGATGCAATATGTAAGGTTTCTCTGTCGTCCTCTTCTCTTCCTCAGCCCGGTGTTTGTGTAGAAAGGAGGGGGGAGTTGGGACATCAGAGAATCCTATGAAATAGGATGGGTCATGGGTATTGGAAAGGGGGGATACCATTTCTCACCATCGGTCACCTCACCCCCACTCCCCAAAGACCCCTTACTGAGGTGATCCTCCCGCACTGGTCCAACCCATGGGCCTGGATCCAAAGGCGATGGCCGTGGCCTGGCCACCTGAGAGAGAGATCCCTGGGGACCAGTAGGTGAGACACCCTTTGGTTTCTCACAGCACATTCTTCCGGCCTTCCCAGGTAGGTCAAAGCTCATCTAAAATCTAATTTGCTCAACCCAATTTCATCTGTAGTTGTCACTTATAGAAAAATTAGGGTTGGACTATCTCTTCAGAGAGTTGGAATTTAGAATTTATCAAATAAGCTGGATCACATCAGAGAAACTAAACATCTGATTGAGCTGCCAAGTGCGGTGCATTACACATCAATGTCCCATTTTCTCCCAGCCTCCATGCTGACTTAACAGCCACAAGAAAATGGTTTTCAGGATGATGAACTTCAACTCAATTGCATTTATAGGCTCAACGAGAGATGCCTGTAATGCCTAAAGTAGCACCTGAAGGTCCTCTCGGTGCACCCCTGAAGCAGCAACAGACCGAGCTAGGGAGAAACTCTTCAAGAGATGCTTCAAATACTTTACATTACACGGCGCTCTCCCCAAGAATCTCTGAACGACCGGATGATAGCCCATTGTGCTCTTCGAGAAGAAGCTGCCAGACCAAGATCATGCCCCTCCTGAAGGAACGGAGAGATCTTTGGAACTACCCATTCCAGCACCAGGTGGTGGTTGTTCTCACACAACCTTTTTGAATACTTGTGGTGCTGACTTCAGGCCAAATGGAAGGGCTTTGAACTAGTAGTACTGCTTGCCTACAGAGAAACACAGAAACTTCTGATGATACCTCCAAATGGGTATATAGAAATAATGCACCTTGTAGTTTTATTAATGACACCAGTATGTCCTTTTCTCTGATCAGCTGGATCACCTTCTGAAGGCACTCTATTTTGAAGTGCCAGGTTGCTGCATGCTAAATAAAGCTCTCCAGGTCCAATACTAGTCGAATTTCCCAAAGGTCTTTGCCTATTGAAAAATGATGCAGTAAACTCTTTCCCTCTCCTGCCATCTGTCTGGGTGCTCTTCTGGTTGCATTTTTTGTGAGCACCTATTTATTGTTCTTCACTATCTCCCTCCTTTGGCCATTCCTCTAGTGATGGGAGTCTGAATCGCTGTTGAAGTCACTGGTACGGAGAGGAACGGTATCTTGTATATCCATCATACCACTATGTTTACCCTGGCATCCATTGAGATATTGCATCACTCCTTTGCGGACCATCTGAGCCAGCCCCATTCTGGCCTGGTGTCAGGGCTGCTGCATCTTGAGGGCTGAAAAGGGCTTCTTAGATTTCTGTAACCATCTCTGCTTGCCTCCATCCATGTGTTTCCTCGGATGTCTGCTTTCTGTTGGATATTCTTGTGCTGTTGACCTTGTGTTGGTCTTTCTACGGAACTTTCTTGCATGCTTTGCTGCTTTAAAGACTTTTTGCACCTTTTCTTCAAGTATGTCCCACCTTTAGCATCTGCCGCTTGAAGGGGATCATCATAGCCATTGCTTTCTAACGAGCCTCATGCACCAGTCTCTGATGTTCAATTGACCTGAAATGAATGATCCAATGATAATTGCTGATGCCTTGACACCATCATACATTAGTTCGGGGAAGAATTATATCTGGGCATCATGTCTCACAATACTGCATCACATCCGTTCCATCGTGAAGGCCTTTGACTTAACTTCTTGAAACCTCCAAATGCTGTCTGAGCTCATATGAGGCATATGTTGCAGCACTCAATGACATGTATTTTTAGATAAGCCCTTTAGGTTTTAAGCCCACATTTTTGCCTCTTGGATCTCGCACTGCCTCTTCTGGGGCCATAGACGATGACCCTAGCTGGCGAGGCATACTGAGGCAGAATCCCCCCCCCAGCCCCCCTGAGGGGATATCATTTCACCATAGATGTGGGCACTGCCACTTTGTCTAGTTCCTTCCATTCCTTAAACACTGCCTGCTTGATTTGTGGGTGCAGCGGTAACCCAGACTTAAGAGTGTGTTTGAACTGAGGCAGAGTCCTTTTCCCTGCTAGAACGTGCTCTTGTTCTGTAAATCCCATATATTCCAAGACTCGCATCGGAACTGTGGCTACTGTTTCTTTGTGGAGATATTTGTCCATTTGACCTCTCCTATGTGATGAATCAGAATCAGTTTATATACCCGAGGGGTGGGAAAAAGAGTTTCAGTCTGAAGAGGAGGATGGGTGGGCGACCTTTTCCTCTTTTTAGTCACTTCCTTTTTTAAAGCTTTTCTGAAGATCGTTTACATTATTTTTTCTGAGATTTCACTGCACGCCACCTGACCGCTGCCCAGGATCAGAGCGGGTCTTCTTCCTGGGCATGTTGCTGTAGAGTCCTCCTGCTGCCCCGCTCTGAGGCACACTGAGCCTGCAATGAATGGTGCCTGCATCGTTCTTGCATGAGCCCACTGCCCCTCCAGTATATTCTCACCTGAGACCCCATCTCACTTAGCAGGGGCTCAGGGAGATCACTCCTTGCTAACCAGTGCCCTAAAGCCATCAGAGGGGACCTATGCAAGGAGCCCTGCATGCATTGCCCCACAGAGCTCAACAATGAACGGATTTCAGTTGCAGAGAATAACCAGCTATCCCCCCGGTCCTGAAGCGGAGGCAGTACATGTTGTTTACTACAGGATGCCGAGATGCTACGGGTATTGTACTCCTGGAAGTAGTGGTGAGGCATGCAAAAGAAATAAAAACTGAAAAAGGGTTCCTGGCATAGAGGTTGGTACTTTTGGGATGTGGAAGAGAGGGATGGAGGTAATGCATGGGCGATTACAGTAAATATGCTCCTTCTTTGAGAGGGTGGCAACATTGAAGAAGAATGTGCACTTGCATTGGCGGAGTCAGTCATCCCCCTGCACACATGCATTTTGTGGAGACAGCCACAGGAGAGGAGTGTAGCTGCCCTGGCCCTGTACTCCCCTGCTACACCCCGTTGCCCCTCACAGTAGATCCTGCGATTGGGTCAGGTGTCGGAGGGATGTTAGACTGTAACTTCTTATCTCCAAGTGACCCACTTGCTCTCCTCCTATGGTTAGAGGAGGTGAGCATGGTATGGGAATTGGGAAGACAGCTAGAGAAACACACGACTTCCCTCTCCCATGCTCTTCTGCCTGATCCTGTGGCGTATGGCAGCAGAACCTGCCAACTGGGCAGAGCAGGATCAATGCGCATGACTGCTAGTGGTAGGGTGACCAGATTTTAAAAGTAAAAAACCAGGACAGGGCAACTAACATAAAGGTTTAGTAACTCTTGAAAGTGGCTGTCCAGGCACTTCACTTCAGTAACGGTTGGAGAAGGGGGTTTAAGTGTTACTGTTCAAATAAACACATATTATAATTAATGTATACCTAATTTATCACAAACTAACACCATCTTAAGTTGTACAATGCAGCATTTCTTTTGTGCGAGATTGTGCATTCCTGCCTGCTCCCATGAAGACCTACTACCAAAAACCGGAACACCCGCTGTTTCCAGTGCAAACGCAATCTTAACAAAGGGCAACTGAGCTCCAAATTCCTGTATAGTCCAGGCAAAACCAGGACGTCTGGTCACCGTGGCTAGTGGGGGCTTTAAAGACTGGGTGGCCCACAATGAAGAGAGCGCCATATTGACCAGGTGCCCAGTCGCTCGATCTCCAATAGACATCTACTCTGCCGCTGGGCAGTGGGGCACAGAGTGCAAATGGCTGTTGTGCAGTGGAAAAACATACAAATGAGCAACGCGTTCGCTGGCTGATGCATGATGCAGGCATCTCTCTCGGCTCCTCTTTCGCCACATAGAATTCCAAAACAAAAGGAAAGTTGATTCCCAGAGTCCACGATTCCAAAATCTTACTGCAGTCTATAGTCAGGCTCACAACACGACTTCAATGTATTCCTGAGACACATGGCCGTGCACGTGAGTCTGCTTTCAGCAAAACGATGTTGTGCACACCAACTATTGCTGGTAAAATACAAATGACTGAAGATTTAGCAAATCGTGACTCACCCACAGCCAGTCAATCCTACACTGACCAGTATTGGTAAACACATTTATTCTCAACAATTTTCCGACTGATTGCAATGCTATTGTTAGTCAAATTAAGTGTTTATATTTTGTTGAGATTAAAAACTTCGCCAAATGCACATTTTCTGTATAACTTTACTACTTAACACATTAAGTAAGGTAGGTCAGGACATGTATTTATTGTGTGCATCTTTCAGATGTCAGTGTTTCGTTCAAATAGTTCCTCAACGTTAATACCTTGTTCTTTTTATGTGCATCACAAGACAGCACTTCAAAAAGCAGGCAAGGCTGGCAGTGTCATAGCTGTCATTTACGATTGCAGCTTCAATCCTTCAGAAAAGCGATGCTCAAATCCAATCGATCTTCCCAAGGAGAAAGGTAGGGAATGTCTCACGGTGATCAAAAGGTGACGTGATGGATGTCGGCGATGCATTAAGCTGTCAACTGCAGTGAAGGTTGTCAGGCTCTCTGCTTCTCCATAGTAAAGGCTCCAAAACATCTGTGCCCACAGCTATTGGGGATTTGTAGACCAATTCTTTGCTCATTTACTCGCAAGCCCTTTCATCATTTAAGTATAGTAACCGTGGAGCAGGCCCTTTTACAAAATAGCTCTGCTCAGGGAAACAAAGCCAGAATGTAATTCAATGGAGGCAGTGCAAATTACACTCTTACTCGGAAAACTGTGGTAGCGAGCGCTAGATCTGTAACAATATGGAATGACTTCTCTTTACTCATTTGAAAAATAAAATCCACATGAAATGAACAATGTCGCAGAGGTCCCTGCAACACCAGGAAGGGGTTAGAGCTGCCTTTGCAACCTTTCAGGTTCAAAGAAGAAAAATCGATGCTACAGGACCTCTGTTCTCTTCTTTTGCCCCGGCAGTCTATTAGCATGCTGCCGTCAGGTCTTGGCAGCCGTCTCATGAAACCCACTGTTCTGTCATGAGGTTGTTACAAGGCAATGAGTCCTGCTCCTGGTTATCTACTGTGGTATGTGTTTGGGACGTTTCTTCGATGCTCAATCGTAAATTTGTTTCTGATCTACCTCTTCCAAATTATATTCTAATTCGATATTTCTTAACACCAATTCGTCATCTGTAGAAATATCTACAGGGGCATGAAACATGGAGGAATTCAGCTGTTTCATCCCATTTTGTGTAAATGTAATATTTGTTCAAGGACTGTCGTGTGTGACCAAGAGGCATATGTCCATATATATTTTCATAGCTTCCATGTCTGTAAGTAGCCATCAAGGGCAAAGTAGATTTCAAAATTCTCAGCTAATCCAGAAGGGGTGCAATGTGATGCATTACATCTTTACAGTGGAGTGGTGTTGCCCACATCAACAGAAATGGCACACCACACACGTTAAAGGTGATATCCATGCTCCCATCCATGCAGGGGCTAGGATTCTAGACCTCAGTGCGTTTTCTCCATTTCCTATCTTATTGCCCACTTTTGCTGGAAAATCTGGCTCTTAATTACCTGTTGGACAAGTTAAGTGTTCTGAGCAAAATGAGGATAGTTGTAGAGGGGGAAGTGGGAATAAGTAGTCAGTAATTTCTGCAGCTCCAGGCAGTAAGGCCATAAGTACCCTGGGACATGTGTGGGTGTCCTGCTTTGTAAACTGATTTTAACGTGAGAAGATGAAAGCATTGTTTCGAAAGATCCATTTAAGTACATTTGAAGATGGCTGCCTTGAAATCGTATGCACCTGGAACTGAGGGAAAGAAAGCCCAATTCTATGTTTAATGTAATCCTGTTCAATGTAACCAACTTTGCATATGCACAAAAGATAAGACATGCACACACCCGCCAGGCAAGAGGCTTGTGGGTGGACCAAACTACTTGCAAAAGGAGGGAATGTAAAGTGGGCTGTCACCTGTGGTGGATTCTTGTGGCCAGCAGCATCCATAGAAATGTAACTGCAATTATTTCCCTATTCCATGGATCCAGAATGACTAACATATACACAATGTTCCACTCAGGTTCCTAATTCAAATTATTTGGCCTCTCTTCAAAATAACCTTTGCATGCATCAGATAGCAGTGTCCATGTCCTCTGCACTTGAATGTGGTTTCTTGAGATGATTTTCTTGTTTTTGTCCAAACAAACCGATTGAATTATCACATTTTCTGATATGCTACTAAAGGGATGAAATGGACTTCCAAGTGACCACCAGACAGCCATATATACTAAACTGTATGGCATAATCTGACTAGAAACCATTATTAGTTCACCATCTTGTTGAGGGTGGAAAGGTAGACAATTGTAACTCGCCTCTATTAGGTAGTACTAGTCCTAGCCCACGGGCTGTGTGCCACCTCTTTAGAGAACCGCCAGCCCCATTGTTTGGGTCCTATCCTAGCAACAGCAAAGACAGCAATAACAAATATCCAATTACTGTCACAATATGCAATTCAAAAGAGAAAAAAATAAAGTTGTGCATTTCTCTACCATCAAGAGCAGATGAATGCACAATCAAATCTCAATTAAGTTTAAAATTCTGTGTTCATTAAAGTTCCTTACTCTTAAATCAGCTCTCCTAGTGGCCTTTGTCTATTCTGACGATAGCTTTGGAAAAAGAAAGGTCACTTTCAGACATTGGCTAGCTGCTTAGCAACATCTGAATAACGGAAAGTTGGATGCAGCGCTCGAAGGCCAACATAGAAATCATTATTCTAAGATCAAGTAGATGTCCAAACCTGTTGGGGAGAAAACCTACAAACATTGGATGAGGCCGACAGTCTGGGGGGAGGGTGGTGATCTTAGAAATATATTTATCTGTATGGCTGCAAGGGGTGATTAAAAAAAACTATTTTTGGGGACTGTAAAGGTCAGGATGAGTTTACCTATTAATTCCAAAATATCACCATGCTGTGTTGGTGGGTAATATGAATAATTTCTGCTAGGATTTCGGAGAGGTTTGGTCTCACCAAAAACCTCATCCATTTGATTCAAAAGTAATCATGTAGCAATCAGGCACCAAAGTGGGTACTACCCATTTTAACCGACAAATATCGATCAAATGGTACAATTTGACTGATTTCGGCCAGTACCATTCGATCGATTTTTAAAAATACCCTGCTCCCCATGTTCAGTATTTTGGGCATGGGGGTTGTGGGGATGTCCCCCACTTCCTCAAAATTGGAGACGGGGTACTGAAAAAAAGAAAAAGGAACCCTGCGGCGTCCAACCGCGATCTGCCCCGCATTAGTGGGACTGTTCTGTCGATGCAGGGGAAGCGGCGGCAACCAAGCAGGTAAGTGTGGAAGAGGGTTTGGGGGTAGTGAAAGGTTCATTTTGTTTTGTTTGGCTGAAGTGCAAATCCATTTGAGACGAAATTGACTATGGTAAATTCTGCCGCGAATAATTACACTTCTGTCAAACAAACTAGATCCCCAAAGTGTATCCTGAAACTGGTTCAGTAATTTCTCAGATGGGGGGCAATTGATTCATTGGTTTCATAAAGGGATCATCTGTGCCCTCCGATAAAAGTTAATTTATTTCCACAAACAAACAATTGGAACCAGAATGTTCTCTCTGTTTTTTGGCCATATGCCCCGTTTTAAGAGATCTGGGTTTGTGCCCTGCAATAAATATAGGTGAGAAGTTTCAAATAGATTGCGTCCTTTTACAAATTCCTCATCTTAGAAACACTATTGACAGTGGCAGCTGGCATCGGAAAAACCCTTCACGTCAGGGGGCATAGTGTGCTCTGGCACGGACCCTCTCCAGTCTACTCTATAGCTGCATAAGTGACACTGACGTTGCTTCTATAGAGCACACGACGCTGATGACTAGGTTGTTTTTTTCAGCATGCTGCAGCAGAACATCATCTTCTCTATGGCAGAAATCTTCAATTTCATCACTGCCCGGTAGTGCAAAGGCCTCAAGTTTAACCAATGCAGAGACTGCACACTCAAAATGTCTATTGCAGTCCCTCACACTATTTGCATTTGGTGCTTGGGGACTGATCCCAATGTGGTAGACTGCAGTTCTTGCCAGGCAATGAACCCAAAGGCCTTATGTGAATAGGCAGCTAAGTATACTATAAGTATATTGGCCCCCCTGTAAGGGTGCAGAAGGAGAGAGACGAGACACAGATGACATATTTGTTTGGGCTAAAGACTTTTAGTTAGACATCAATTAAAGGAAAAGGGGTTGGGAAAGGCCTGTATCCCTAACCACTAAGAGGGTTTACCCTACCTCGAAACTAAAACAAAGGATGGTCACAAGTCCAACATGAAAGTCCACCGTCTTGTCAACCTATCTCTGTCCCTTATACTTAAAGGAAGAAACAAAAGGTGCATAAGGTGTTGTCTTCTTTAGCCAACAGTTTCAATGTTAAACAAAGTTCCAAACAGTGTTCTAGCGTTCTAAGTTCAAAAAGGGCAAGTTCTTCCTAGGTGCTCCTCATAGGAAGAAAAGGTTTCAGGGTGTCAACAAAGTTCCCAAAATATGTTACAGTTCAACTGGCTTGCATATTCCAAGGGGGTCTTCCCTGTTTACAAACTGTTCAAAGGAATATTTGGCACAGTTCTACGAATCTCTAGACATCTAGGGTTTTCCCTTCCCCTGGAATGTTTAACTGCAGTTCGAAAGAAAACTTGGCAAAATCAAGAGTCACTTTGTGGCCATCCAGGGTAATCCTTTTCCCTTGATGTATTCCAGCAGCAGCTCCACAAGGGGTTGTATTCCTACTTGTTTGTTCACACAGACTCTGGTTTCCCTTCCCCTAGTGTGTTCCTCCACATCAGTCTTACACTTTGCATCTCCGAGATCGCTCTGTACTTGGTTGGTTTCTCTTGCCCTGGTTTTTTTTCTTCCTCGGTTTATTCAATTCCGGTTGCACAGGGCTTCCTGGGATAGCTTTGGGTCCCAGTCCCTTGGTTTCATCTGTCCCGGTCTTCCCCAGGTAGGTGGTTGCCTTCCACCCTGATTTCCTCAGTCACCTGGATAATGGTGGGTCCCAGACCCTCCTTGGCGGTACTCCGCCCAGTTTCCCTTCTCCCAGGCTTTTCCCTGGGTAGCAATGGGTCCCAGACCCTTGGTTGCCACACACTGCCTTGTTTCACTTGCTCCCAGACTTCCCCAGGGTAATTGTGGGTCCTAGACCCTTTTCCCAGTCTTCTCTGGGTAGGTGGTGGCCTTCCGTCCCCTGGTTTCCTTGGTCCCAGCCTTCCCCTGGATAATTGTGGGTCCCAGACCCTTGTTGGCGGCACTCCGCCTGGCTTCTCTTCTTGTTGCAGCGGCCTCTGGCTCGCCAGACAAATCCTTCCGTCTCTTTGGTAGAAAGCAGCAATCTTCCACGCGGCCCAGCTGGTCTCTGCCTTTTGGGTGTCCTGCTGACTGCAGTACACTAAGGGACCACGCCACCACTTGTCGTGGATGTCCCTGGTCAGCAGCTTCCTTGCAATTCCTCCAGGGAGGTGCTCACTCTCCCTGGGTCTGACCCCCTGCCGTGGACCCAGGGCATCAGCATGCCTTTTGCGCTGGGTGTCAGTTCAGTCTTTACTGGAGCTTCTTGGGAGGCCATTCGTAATACTGCTCCTGCACCCCTTTTCCAACAAGACAGCTTCCTTCCTTCAGGTTCCTTGCTGGAAGGACTGACCCTTCCTGGGTCTGCACAGTGGCAGCAGACTCAGGGCCCCACATTCCCTTTCTAGCTGGGTTCTTTTTTTAAGTTTTTTAAAAATGTTTTTATTGATTTTTACCAGAACACAAACAGAAACTTAACACAACATTATCATATGCAATATCAACAGCTATTTCCTTATGGCATGTCATAAACCCTGCTCCCACCCCCCCCTATTCACTCCCCCACCCTCCCAGCTCCCACTCCCCCAGCTTGCCTGCATCCCACTTGTACTATAAGCGCTCTACATTTCAATCAGGTAGGAGCCGCATGTGCTCTTGCTAGGGTCTATCCACTTCTACTTCTTCTGTGGCTATTTTAGCAAACAGGGTTTGTAGTAAGACTTCCCATTCTCCGATTCCCCCGAGGTTTCCTCATAGTGCCGTTGCACTGCCCCTTTCCATGCCGCAGTTTCTGCCACTCCCCACCTATACAGGTCCCTACACTATTCCTCTATCCCAGGGCCTCTGAACGATTTCCATGCCATAGCAATTCTACGTTTGGCCAGGATACACGCTACATCCTTTAATTTGGCAACATGTTTCCGGTCTTTAGGGTGTGGGAAGCTGCCCAGCAGACATGCACCTGGGGAGAGCACGTCCAATTCCAACCCCACTTTTTGTAATCTATTTGCCACCTCCCTCCAATATAGCCCCACCCCTGGACATGGCCAAAATTTATGAAGCATCCCAGCATCCGTAGCATTGCACCTTGGGCGGTTGTCCCCGGAAAACTGGAGATCCGCTGAGGCGTCATGTACGCCCTGTGTGTCACTAGTAGTTGTATATAATCTGCAGTCTAGCATTTCGCGCCACTTTTTTAGGGTATCCCAGTATCCTCACACATTGTGCCTCTGCAAAATTAACCCCTAGATCCTCTTCCCATATCCTGGCTGGCCCATTAGACAGTAGGAGGTTGTCTATTTGCAATATAATCTGCCCACCCTCGGCTATGTCATATAGGATATCCACTATTAAATGTGTCTCCATTCTCCATTAGTTCACTGTATGTGGGCCACCTTCGTGTAATCTCTCTCTTAATAGCGCTATGTAACATACACACATTGGCCTGTGTGTATGCCTGTCCTTTGCCAACTCTAAGAAGGGTACAAAAACAGTATCCTGCAAAAATCCCCTATGGTGGCCACCCCGCAAAGATGACACTATCGAAACCAAAGGAGTCTGTACCGATATTGGGTCTGTTAACCCCATCACTACCAGGGTTCTGTCCCAGAGTTTTCACTCCTAGGCACACTAGGTGTGACCATCGACCTCCACGAGGTTTCCCGAACCACAATATCTTTTTTAAATAATAATGCAGCCCAGTAGATTGCAACATCTGTGTGTCCGGAGTAGGGTCTTCAGCAAGCCAATCCACCACAAATGGCAGTTGCCCTGCTATGTAATATAATTCCAAGTGCGGGACTCTGATACCATCCTCTGCATGCGGCTTGTACAGTGATGCTAACGCTATCCTGATCCGCCCATTTTGCCACAGGAAGCTTTTACTGAAACCCTCCAAGTTCTTAAAAAAGGACAGAGGTATGTAGAATGGGACATTCACGAAAAAGTGTAGTAGTCTGGGAAATACCACCATCTTCAGCATCACCGCCCTCCCCATCATTGACAGAAGCAATTTAGTTCAGAACTTCATGGAGCTCTTGATACCCTCCAGGGTGTGTAGCCTTGTTTGTATGTGTTCCTCCTCTGGGTCGTGGTACACATTAACCCCCAAGTACCTAAAAATGCACTCTTTCCACTGCAGGGCCAGCACAGGCAGCGCACCTCGCTTTATCCTGCGCAGTCCTACTACCGGGAATAATGCCGATTTATTAATAATCCCTGACAGCTTTTCAAAAAGTGCCATGGCCTCTAGCAGCAGTTCCAAATTATCCTCCGGGTTCTGAATGTATAATTAAGTGTCATCCTTGTATAGGATATCAAGTGTCTTGCCCCATCTATTTTGATACTAGCGTCCCTATATTTTGTCCTGGGGTTCTTGGCAATCGGCTCCAAAGCAAGAACATAGATCAGCAGTCACAAGGGGCAGCCTTGCCTCGTGCCTTTTTCTATTTCCCAAGCCCCCGATATACATCTACCCATTTTAACCCTAGCCATCCGTCTAGTGTACACCAGTTGGACCCACTTGATGTATGTCTGCCCAAATCCAAATCTGCGCAGAGTTGCATAAAGCCAGTCCCCTCTCACTGAATAAAATGCTTTCACCACTTCCAGTGTGGCTATGGTACACAGGGTTTCCCAAGATGCTGTCCTATCCATCAGATGGCGTAATCTCCTCAAGTGCCAGACCATACTTCAGCCTGGAACATTGCCTGTCTGATCTGACTGCACTTATTTATGTTATCACTCATTTCATTCTAGTTGCTAGTATGGATGCCAGTATCTTATTATCTTGATTAAGCATTGAGAGAGGCCTGTAAGAACTACATTCCGTCTGGGTTTTGTGGGGTTTGAGGAGAGGTATAATAATAGATTCTCTCAGGCTAAGTGGAAGAACCCCCGCCTCATAGGAATCATTGAAGGTACTAAGCAAATGGGGGGCCAGTACTTAGTCCATCCGACCCTGGTGTCGGCAAACCCATAATTGTTTGTATATCTTCCAAGGTGATGGGCGTTTCTTTTTCCTCTTGGGTCAATCCCGGGAGCTCAATCTCGTCTAACACATCCACTAGGTGGGTGCTTGGCACTAGGGTCCCTCATGGTACAGTTGTTGGTAAAATTCTCGGAAGGCATCATTAGCCCCATTTTGGGTGTAGCATAAATTCTCTTATACCGTGTTTATAGAGTGTATGGGGCCTTGTTGCACCTCCTTCTTGTATAGTTGCTAGCAGTCTGCCAGGTTTGTCCCCCTCTATATGCTGCTTCTCTGTGTATTTAGCTAAACTGTACTTGTCCAGTCTCTCACCGCAAATCCATGCATTTCTGTTTTAGTTCCCTAGCCTTCACATCACTGTCTGGATGTTGCTCTCGAGACAGCTTTAATTTCCTCAGTTGTTCCTCAGCATAAGCTAGTTCCCCGTTTGTTTGCATGGACATCCCTAGACCCAGCTATAGCGGCCCCTCTAACCACCACTTTCAATTCCTCCCAGAAGGTACCAGCACTTGGTACACTGCCCAAATTATGCGCAACATATTCTGTGATGCAGTCTTTGATGCAATCGTGAAATGGGGGATCTCTCAGTGATTCACTCCTAACCCTCCACGTAGGTATAGGCACCCTAGGTAGCACATATTGCCACTGCAGTCTAGGTGGGGCATGATCCAACAATACCCTACCTTCATATTGGGCATGCGTGATATGATGTACCAGTTCTCTCCCCACAAAAAAGTTATCTATCCTGGTATATACTACGTGTGGTGCTGAAAACTGTGAATAATCTTTTTCTTTTTTTTTTATTGAAAATTGTGTTAGTTGCTTAGCAACTTTTTCAATATATTCATAACAGGACATTGCACTTATATCTATAACATTCTATTTACAATGTTGTTACAATGTTATTGCAATGTTGTTTTTATCATAGATGTGCAGGGTGATGGTTAAAATGCTCCATGGTTCTTACTGTTTCTAAATACTTAGTTACATCAGTAAATGTGTTCTTAAGTTTCCATGATCTTTTGACATCTGTCTATGCAAGGAGATAATTAGAATTAGTACCCGGTGAGAGTCCCCCGCTCCGCGCCTCCACACGGCTGGAAGCTTCCATCGTCTGCTGCCGGGGACGCAGGTACGTTTTATTTTTTTTATTTTTTCTTCCCCTCCCACCCAACCCTACTTACCTTCTGCTTCTTTTTCTTTTTCGGGAGCGGCCGCGCTGGGAACATTTGTGTTCCCAGCGTGTCCGCTCCCCATGGGCGCCATGGAAAGGGAAAACGGACTCCGTTTTCCCTATGCATGGTGGGCATTTTCTTGGTCGTTTCTTTTTTTTTTTCTGTCCCGAAACGTCGCAGCGTTTCGGGACAGAAAAAAATGCTTTTAGTGCCCCAGTCACGCACATAATGCGGGCTGGGGTACTAATTGCAATATGACCCTCGCGGCGGGGACATTACCGACTCAGGTAATGCCCCGGGGCCTTTGTTGAGGCCCTGGGGCATTGCCTGAGTCGGTAATGCCCCCGCCGCTCGGGTCATATTGCTTAATTATCAATGCGCTTCAATGTTCCATGTTGATTATTACGTCAGCAGGTGTTTTCGTAAGGTCTCAGTGATCTCATCAAAACATGTTATTAAAGATCATTGGTTCCTAATATTTTCTGTGCGCATTATAATTATAAAATCGGGCTAAAAGCATAAGCTCCTAAAAACAAAGTGTCGTTATATATAGCATGGTGAAATTTTTGCATAAAATAATAATACTAGAGAGCCTTGCAGTTATGCTTCTATCGCGTGATTAGGATCGCGTTGTAGGTAAAAAGATTGTTTGTCTAAAAGAAGGTCTCTGTCATCCAGATTAAGTCTGAAAAGGAATTGGATTGTTGAAATATTCACTGATGCTAGTGTGGTATGGAATAGATATGACCACATATCTTCCTTTTCCATTAATCTGAAACCTTTGAGATGTTTTAAAAAATATTCAGCTCTTAATTGTATTAATGCTACACATTCCGTGAGTAAGTGCTGAAGAGTCTCTTTCTGTTGTTTTATTTTACATAATCTACACAATGTATCTAAGCTTGTGGACTTGTTAAATTTTGCAGCTTGTACTCGGGTGGGCCATATATTGAGCCTCATTCTTAATATAGCTTCAGCATACTTCTAATTAGGAATTTCTTTTATGTATGGTGGAGTTTCATCTAAACGTTTCTCGATAAATGCTCCGGCTTGGAACGAGGCGTACCGATTACATGTTTCCCAGGTCATTGTCCAATCCCACCTCAAAAGCTTTAATTTGGCTTTGTTGGGATTTTGAAATAACAAGTCTAGTGAAATGTCTGCACATTTCAAGAGGAGATTTTTTGCATGGGGCTAATATTCCTTTGATCAATGGAATGAGGGAAAGATGTGTATTTTCTGTTACACAGAGTTTTTTATATGTGGTTAATATTTGCCAGTCGACCATGGAAGCCAGTGATGTTAAGCCCATTTCAAATCGTATCAGAGCAATGGGAGTGCTTGTTGGAAGTGATAGTATTTTTTTTCTAAAAGATACCCTCAATGAGATTCCAGTCTGGTTGAATTGTGGGAAGCTTTGTTTCTGCACCGTATGTCACTGAGGGGACAACTTTCTGTCTATAAAATTGTCTTGCTGGCATAAAAGAGAATTTTCCAAGTTTATTTTGAATAGCTAGGCCTTGTGCGGTCAATAGTTGTATTTTCAACCTTGTTTCTAATTCATAGGGTGTTTCTGCAATATGTGTGTTAACATTCAACCCTAAGTATTTATATTGATGTACCTTTGTTAACGATGAGTTTGAGAGAGACCAGTTAAATTTGTGTTTATTTTTAGTCGTCATGTGTTGCAACACCATCGCATTCGATTTTTCTACATTAATGACTAAATTATTTTTTATTGCATACGCGTCGGGTGCATTTCATTTTCTCTGTAAGCCAATGAATGTGGTGTCTAGGATTACAAGTTCATCATCATATAGCAAATGAGAAATGTGTTTGAGACCTACGTTTGGAGGGAAGGCACGTACCGTTTGACGGGCCATATCAATGTCATTAATGTAGAAATTAAAAAAAGAACGGAGGCCATTGTACAACCTTGTTTTAGTCCTGTATTGGTCGAAATTGAATCAGAAAGGTGGCCCTCTTCTGTAAGTCTAACTTTTACAGAGGTATTGTTGTAAAATTGTTAAATAAGGAATAAAATATAAGGCGCAAAGTTTGCTTTAGCTAATTTTTCCCATAATGTTTTTCGTGATATTGAATCAAATGCCTGTCTAAAATCGATAAAAGCCATAAAAAACAGGTTGTTTTTTAAAAATAGCTTGTTTTTTAATTGCAATAAGTATGATCAAGTTCAGGAAAGTCTCAATACCTTTAGTAAACCCTGACTGGTGTGGATCTAAGAGATTGTTGGTGTTTTTCCAAAGAGTAAACTCTTTTAAAAGTAGCCGGGCAAAGATTTTTCCAGGTATGTCCAACAAAGCAATCGGCCTGTAATAGTTTGGGTTATTACGATTACCTTTTTTGAATATAGGAATGATTATTGATTCAGTTGATGAGGGTGGGATGATCTTCGTTTCGAGAACTCTGGTGAATATTAGCACAAGAATCTTTGCCCACTCTACAGGGTGCGCTTTGAGAACATGATTTGACAATGTGTCTGGCCCTGGAGCTCTTCATGAGCTTAGTTTTTTAATTATTAGGATTGTATCCAGTTCATCAAAGGTTAGTTGATGACAGTCGGGTAGTGGTAGTTGCCAAGTAATAGTGTTATTATCACTTGTATTAAGAATGCTATGGAAGTGATCAGTCCACTCCTGGTTAGTTAACGTGTTTAGTAGGATCGATTGGGGAACTGATCTTGCATATTTATTAGTTTCCAAATTTGCAACGTTGATTTGTTGGTCATGGCTTTCAGCATTTCTTTTCTGTTTTCTTGATTTCTATTACATTTTATTTGCTTTATCTGATTTCTATAAGCAGGTCTAAGTTTACATCTTTGTTTTGTGTCAACCGGGTAGAGTAGCTTTCTAATATCTTCGCGTAGTTTCTTCTTTAAGATTGCGATTTCGCTGTCAAAGCTATATTTATGTTTAAATTGGGGATGATTGAATTTTGAGCTTGATAGATTGATTATTTGAATACCATCTGTGCATAGAGGACCGGGCTCTTTTTCTCCATTCACTGATGAAGTTAGTTGGTTTTCCAAGAGGTTTAATTTGGGTAAGGACCATTTTATTCTGTTTCTTCCCTGGTTGATTGCTATTACGACATTTATAAATTCTTTCCGGGGTTTCGAGTGAGGAATCCATTGTATGTTATGATCACTCTCTACTTTCGGTATGTTTTCATCTGTGGAGATAAAAGTGTAGTCTATTATTGACGATGTGGATCCTCTTGACCAATGTCTAGCATCTGGGTGGGGATCTCCCCAAGCGTCTTCTAAAGCAAAAGAATCCAGGAGCATCTGTAAGATTCTGGCGGGCAGAGCTAATTTAGTATATTTGGTGTCTGACCTGTCCAGGGTTGGGTTTAGTGTGCAATTGAAGTCTCTTCCCCATATATTACTATCCCGGTAGGGGCCTAGGCGTGGATATAAAGTCTGAAAAAACTTGGCGGCGCTGTGATTGGGGGCATATGCGTTAACAAGACATAAACCTACTTGTTCTGGGAGGCCTTGCACTAGTACCATCCTGCCCCCCTTATCCATTTTAATATGAGTAACTTTGAAGGGTACCAAGGGCGCTATCCATATCAATGTCCCACGAGCGTAAGCAGAATGTGGGGAACCAAATACTTTCCCTCTCCATTTACTCGCTAACAATGCCTGTTTCTCAGTCGTGAGATGTGTTTCCTGCAGCAAGTGCCTGTCCCTGGGTGGCGCGTGATGTATCGCCTATCTAAAAGATATAGAGGAGAGACCTATCCCTCAACCTTCTATACTAGTGGCAGTGTCTGAAGGCAGACAGAATGGTCCAATGAGCAGAACACTTAACAAAAAAGATTCTAAAAATGGTGCTCTCCAGAGTGGTATAGCAGTGTTCCACAGAGCTGTGAATTAGATTCTGTGACTGCTGTGGTTTGAGACTCGGGGACAACCTGAGGAGCACGTCAACTGTTTGTCTTCCATCCAAGGTCTTCAAGACCCTGATACCCACCACACCCAGGGCGGGACCTAGCCAGGGCACTCTTTGGAACATTCCACCCATTCTAGGACATGCACCCTGTGGGAATTGCTCCATGTGCGCCCAAACCTCTAGAACCACAGAAATAGAGATTGGGTGGAAAACCCCATGGAGACAGAATACATTCAGCAATTGTAACATGAAGGGCGTTGTATATATGATCACCTGCCCCTGCAACTTCAGGTACATAGGCATGACCACTAGGCCCTCCCGCACACGCATGATTGAACATAAATCATGTATAAGAACCAACAAACTCACTGCACCATTAGTATCTCACTTTTCATCCCATGGACACACTGCGGATGACTTTAAGTGGACAATCCTGGAGAAAATTTCACCGCCCCGCAGAGACGGTAATTACCACAACATGTTGTTCAGAAAAGAACAGATGTGGATTTTTAGGCTCAATACCTGTTCGGTAGGCCTTAATGAACAAATCCAGTGGCACGAACTTGCAGTATTGACTTAACTTCCCTGGTGCATACACACCCCCCAAGTCAGCCACCCCACTCCCTTCTACACCTTCTGGGTCTGGGGCTGCCGCTCACCTCCTCTCCCTCCTTGCATAGGCCCCTGCATTTTGCATGCTTCACGCCTGAGCCATGGGCTTTCCCCTGTTGTGCCCCCCTCCTCCCCTGAGCCTTTCATTCGTTGTTTTTCCTTACCACTATTTGCCCTTGTCACTTCGTTTCAGCAACACAGCACTGGCCGGCACCGCCGGCATGCTTGTGCTCCTTCACTTAGTGACGAGGCAACTAGGCTTTCCTCTACACTCACACATGAGAGTCCCGGCCCCAACCACGTCTCCATGACAACCACACACACCATCAGGGATTACTCGACCGCTGCCGACATAAGCGCATTCCTTGCTTGTTTCAACAGACGATGGGCCTTCTTTGCCCTACGCTTCAGCCTGTTGCTGGGCCACCAACCACGTCACCACGAAGCCAGTGCGAGCGCGCTTCCTCCCATATTTTGGAAGCGATTGGGCTTACCACCTTAACTCGCCACTGACGAGCTGTATACCCAGCTACAGCACTCGGCGCACACGGAGCTCTTTAGCTAGAACAATGCAGGTACGGTCCACCGATCCCCTACGCCCATCCACTCATTTCATTTAATTCATCCATACAGTTCATTTTTCCTTCATGTATTTCACAGATGTTCTGAAAGCGTGCATTGTACTGCCACTTTCCTTTTGCCCTTGGTCAACAGAGCGTTCTCCTTTCAACAAACGCCTTCTGGCTCCTCAAATGGGACGCAGACCAGCAGGTATGGTCTTCACTACCTGCACCGGTGGCCCCTCCGGAGGCCAGGGACCACTCTTCCACCTTCAGAGTGGGCACCTCCTCACTGCTCAACAAGCAGACTCTGCCCTGCACCTCTCATGCACTTGCGTTTGGGGGTGTTTGCCTCCTGCACATCCTTCTTGCACGCTCAAGTTGTCTAGTGCTTTTCTGCTCAGTCCCCCACTCCCTGCACAAAACCACCCCCCCCCCCGTCCCCTGATCCCTCCGCCTTGATGGCGGGACGACTCTCATTAGGTGCTCAGACACCCCCACTCTTCCTGTAATTATTGACCTAAGCAGCTTTGGTCCTTCCGCATGCTTACTCTAATGCATGTAGATCTCCACCCCCACGTCAGCAGACAGTTCTGTTGCCAGTTCTCTAACCCCTTTTCCTTGTTGTTTCCCCCCCCCCTTTCTTTTGTCTCCGCGCAGGAGACCGCAGCACTGCTCCTCAGTTCATCATCCCATGAACTCTTACAACTTAGCCTGTTTTGAGAATTACGGTCCTGAAGAAGATGGCTGCACTGACCCACGCCATTGAAACCGGTCGACCCCTTTCGGTCATGAGGGCTCTCATGACCCACTTTTGATCTCTCCTACATCAACAGAGAGACTTTGTTTTCTTCAAAATTGTTTGCTTTAGCACACTCTCCACTATCGAGTGAGCTGTTTTTATAAGAGCTTTTTACCCCCCCAGCCCTTAGGCTTTTTTTACTGCATAAACCCGCCAGTGGGTTCTCCAGCTGTACTGTTTTGCACCCCAAACATAGTGACCTACGGGCTGTATTAAAAGTGAACACTTTGGATGGAAGACAAACAGTTGACCTGCTCCTCGGGTTGTACCCGAGTCTCAAACCACAGCAGTCACAGAATATAATTCGCAGCTCTGTGGAACACTGCTATACCACTCTGGAGGGCACCATTTTTAGAATCTTTTTTGTTAAGTGTTCTGCTCATTGGACCATTTTGTCTGCCTTCAGACACTGCCACTAGTATAGAAGGTTGAGGGATAGTTCTCTCCTCTATATCTGTTAGATAGGCGATACATCACGCACCACCCAGGGACAGGCACCCCCGCCAGGGACAGGGTGTTCTTCTCTAGGGTGAGATACGCTGAGCCGGGTGGCCTCTCTTTCTTTGCATTAGAATGTGAGCATAGGCTTTAACTTGTTTCCAGTTTTTTCATGTTTGGCATGTCGTCTGAATGACTACCTTCCTTGAAAACAGTTGTTTATTGTGCTACTACATGTTTCCTTGTCAACGGTTAACAGGACGATCACGGCGAGACCGTGTTTTCAGCTTTCCCAAGCTATCCCTGTTTGTTTCTTAACTTTCCTGCAGCAAAGCAATGTCCACCTTACTTCTCTTGACATATGAAAATACCCTATTTCTCTTTACGTAAGCATTTAAAACCCTCACACTGCAGGTAAGTATGGTTATAGTTCCCGTCATTTGCTTATATCCCCTTCTAATCAGCCAATCATCTCTGACATAACAATAGGCTTCTCCATCCACCCTCGTGGTGCTCCTTCCTGGAATGCAGTGCCGCTTATTCTTTTCAACATACATGCAGGCAACTCGTTCCCCCATGAACTTCCCCAACTAGAAACAACTGCCCAGCTTTGTTACCCTTGCTCAGGCATGTCTGTTTCCCGCAATCGCCCCAATCTGTCCCGCCTGGGGCTGATGCACAATGGATGGGCACAAAAACAAGTGCCCCCAAAAAATAAAACGTGAAGGGTGGGGCGTATGCAGCCATGGGCACATTCTCCTCTTCCTTGTTGTAAAGCATTGACTGCTAATAGACCCCGCCATATGCAAAGAAAACCAGTTACAAGCATCTAGGACCTACTCTGCAGAGTAATGATCTCTTACTGAGAGCCCTCTGGTCCCAGGATGTCTGTTCAATTGCTGTTCCGTCGGAGCACTCAACAGTTTAGATCATGCAGTCCAAAGTACCTTACTTATCTCTCGCCTCAGGTTGGGTAGGGCTTCCCTTGCGTCTTCCTCGGTTGTCGTCTCCCTCCTTTTCACTGGGTGCTATCCTCTCCCTGTCCATCCATGCCTGCACTTCCTCTGGGAGGTCAAAGAACCAGATCTTGTTTTTATATGTGATCTTAAGTCATGCTAGGTAGGTCAACGTGTATTTTAGCTCAGCCGTACGGAGTCTAGCCTTAGCTGCTGAGAATTGCGCCCTGTTCTTCTGCACTTGAAACGTATAGTAGGGGTACACCGCCAGGTCTGCAGAAGCTCTCTTCAATTCCCCCCCCCCCTGATTGGAATAAGCCAATATTTTTTGCCTGTCCTTATAGCTCAGGACCTTAGCAATGATCAGTCTCGTGGGTGCTCCCGGTGGATGGGCGCCTAGTTAGCGCCCTATGCACGCTCTCAATTGTGAAGACCAATGTGAGGATCCCAGGCCTATTCTCTTGGAGCAGCATGTTTTCTACGTACGTTGTCAGGTCTGCTCCTTCCTCACCTTAAGTTCAAGGTAGCATGTCTGGTGTTTAAGTGCTTGAATAATTTAGCGCCCGAATACTTGAAGTATAAGATCGAGCAATATCAGTCCCTACAGATTTCCTCGTTCAGGGGACCAAGATCTGTTGATTATTCCGCCATCTACATTTGTACCAAGAGGGGACAGAAGATTTGCGGTGTTCGGCCCTAGACTCTTGAATAGTATACCCAGGGAATTTAGGACCCTTGACTCACTCTTCAAGTTCCGCAAGGCCCTGAAAACGTTTTTATTTAAATAAAGTTCTAATCAGCTTTGGGCCTGCTGGGCTCCATCTGGCCCCTAGGATGGGATACAGAGTATTTTTACATACTCTGGCAATTTCTTTGGGTGTCATCTGCGCCATTATACGGTTTAATCAGTTTCGAGCGCGTTATAAATGACTCAAAATCAAATCCTCCCCCTCAGGCAGGCCTACTATGCAAATATTATTTCTTTGGGCCCGTCCCTCTGCCTCTTCCACTCTATTCTCCAGTAGACTGACCTTTTGCTGCAGAACATGGACATCTGGATGTGTGTCTCGGAGCGTGCCTGTGTTCTCCTTCACCTGTGTCTCTAGTGTGGTAGTGCGCTCTGCCAAGCTCTGCACGTCCTGGCGCAATAGTCCCACGTCCAATTGCACCGCTGCTATCTGTGTCCCCAATGAAGCCTTTAAATACGCTTTGGCTAGCATCACCTGATTGTGCAACTCCATGGCGGCCCCTTCTTTCTCCTGTGCCGAGTCCATGCTTCCTCCAGGTGCCTGCTGCTTGGGCCTGGTAAAGCTGTTAAAAGTTGGCTGGTTTGCTTTAGCTGACTCGGGAGGCATTCAACCAGCCTCCCCACTCTCCAGTTGGCCAAAGTTGCTTCCTACTAGGATGTTGGTACTACAAGAGCCTCTGGGTGTATTCCGCGTAGGACACCTCACCCACAAGCCCATGCAATGTTAGAAGTGTTACGCTCACCTGGTCTCTGCAGAGGCGTTGGGGCACGGTTTCAGCCCTCCCAGGAGTTAGATAACCCCTGTACGGTCGTTCCCTCTGCAGATAAATTGTAAGCGGTGGTAATTGGTGACACTGCTCCTGTTAATTATTGATGGTAAGCTCTCTGTCCTGTTACTTCTGGCAGGGGTGCTTGTTGATGGGATCTAGTTCCTTCACTGATCCCTGGTAAGTAATAGTCCAGTCCAGCTGCGACTATGCTTCTTCTCTTGTCTCTTTCCCTTACTGTTTTCTCTTTGCCTCTTCTCGTTTCCTGTCTTGGTATTATTGCTCTCAATATTGTTGTTAATTCCTGACTAGCGTTTTCTCGTCTGTTTTCTTCCCAATAGATGGAAATGTGGTTCAAAAGCAGCTGTGAGGGCGCGGACCACGGCCTGGAAGAAGATGGTTGAAACCGCAATGTCCGACAACAGGTGAGTGATGGTTTAAGGGCAAGTGTGAGGTTCGGTGGTAGCGCGACCTTAAACTGAATGTCTTTTAAGTGTCTAACCTTGCCTTTCGTTTTTACTTGCAGGTGCTGCTGTCGCTGACGAGGTGCGTCAAGTTGCAGTGCCAAGATGAAGATTTCAGTGTCCCAGAAGATGTGAAGATGAGCTGCGGTGCCAGGATAAAGATGTCGGCGTTCCGGAAGGCTTGAAGATGAACCACAGTGTCAAGAAGATGATGTCAGCGTTCTGGATGCTTTGGAGAAGAATGTCAGGATCAACAAAGACGCGCACAGGTGAGAGCAGGTTCCCTAGTTGGTAAGTATGAAAGCTGGAAGCAGGATTTCCAAAGTTAAGTTTAATCCCAGGCGTCGGTGAGCGTTACGCTGCATGGAAGTGCAGAATAATGCGAATCGTCTGCCTCAGGGGTCTGAGCAGCTTATATAGCTGTGATCGTGGGCACACCCACTAGGCATGGCTTGCCTGCCACCCCCTGCCACTCTCAGAGAGTCAGCACGTGCAAGGCAACCCAAAAGCAGCAGCAGCCCCACCCAAGAGTACACTTGGGGCTGCTTTAGTGATGAAAGTTCCCATGTTAAATGCACCTTGCACCCAAAATGAGGTGTCGTGCCCCAAAATAAAAGTATTCTTGTCCCAAATAAATGTTCTTGGTTATTATTATTCATGAGCCTGACGCCAAAGGCGCCAGGACTGTGACCATCCGGGGCCCCTGTGTATGTGGCCCTTGAATGTTTGCGTTCTTGGCTCGATGACCATGACAATAAGGAACTCTAGCGCCACAGATCTCCCAGGCAGACTCGACATATCCTGTAACCTCCAAGGGATCAAACACCAGTACTCGGGCTCCTCTGGCTTCCTCGGTGCTTAGTGTACTAATGATTGGGAGAGGTATTATTGCCTTCTAGAAACTGCCTACCGCGAACTGATTGTATTTACCTTTTCTTCGTTCTGTCAGGCAGTCTGCAGTCTCCATACCTGGCCGCTGCTGGCCCACTGCAATTGGGGCTGTGTTCCAGGTTTCACCACTCGGCCCAGGTTCATGAGGTGCTCTCCTATTACAACTACTACTATTGGCCGGCCTGGTACCTTCTCACCTGACCACTGCCAGCTTAATGAGGTAGGGACCTTTCTCGTGGCTACACCGCTTGGCCGGGCTCATGTATTCCCTCTACACATAGCGGTTTCTGTCTGGGTGCTTATTATCCCTGTTTCTTGTGGCTGCTGACCCCTGTCGACAGGGACCGTCTTCCTATATGCACCGCTGGGCCCAGGTTCTCATGCGTGCCCCTCAAGGCCTCCTCACATGCCGCCTGTGTCCACTGCTCCTGATGGAAGGAGGCAGCGCATAATGGAGCCCGTACCGCTCCTCCTCGTACCTCCAAAGTTAAAGCTCTGGATTCTCACTGTGTTGGCCGGGTGGGCTGGCGTATGGCTGACTGTTCGCCCGCAGCCCAGGAGGAAATACAACGCTCCTGTGAGATTTGCGCAGCCCTTGTTTGTCCCGGCTGTTGTGTCGCGTGTCTCCAGCGATCCACTGCTGTCCCTCACCTCGTCCCTCACCTCGCTTCGACACACTCTTCTGTCTAGTCTAGCAATTAGGATGGGTATCCCCTACATCGTGGACCAGGGGAACTATGTAAATGACAAAAAAAGGGAGGGTAGGAGGTCACACGGATGAATACAAAGATTCAAATCATAAAGTAACTCAGGTGGGTAGATGGGCAATAGGAGGCATAGACAGGTCAAAAATCAAATTCACATATTTTATTCAATTTGTACAAAAGTCACAATAAAAACCATGTTATTTGTCCACACAATAACATTTTATAAAATGCATATAAATACATATATCAAAAAAGTTCTAGAAAGAATCTAAAAAAATAAAAAAATAACTAATCAAGCACTACTAAATATAATGCATATATATATATATATATATATATATATATATCTCGCCACTGTATGTCTAGGACAGTTGGACAAAAGAGTCAGTGCATAAAGGTTGTCAAAAAAGTGCTAAGCGCCTACTACGAGTATCTCATTTATAAGATATCATCCTCAACTTAGTTTCAACGGTCAGAAAACCTAATCGAACACAAGAAAAGAAAAAAATGTAGAAAAAGCTGATGGCCGTCTTCATCAGGGCACGCTTATAGCGTAACATTTTGTCTTTAAACAGCCCACAGCATTTGTAAAAAACAGTAATACACCAGATGGTCACATGATAGTTGGTACATTATTTTTCAATTTTGATTGAAGATCTGTGCCTCTGGTGGAAATGCCGGTACAAAAAAAAAAAAAACATAATAAAAGCAAACTTCATTTTAAAAGCGAAAAGTAGAATTTGATTGAGCCTGACCATGGCTCCACATATACCCATCACCCATTTGAGTTCAATTTGTTAGGACTAACCACAACAAGTTAACCAAATTAACCTTGAAGGGTCCATGGGGGGCGCAGAAAGTAGTTAATTAAATCGCGCTGACCAAAAACGTACTAATGATAACCTGTAATTAATCATCTATAGAGACAAAAAACAGGGAAAGAAAGGGACTTGAAAACATAATCCCTTATTTCCCACCTAGTTGTACTGAGCAATCTGGCAAGGGACATACACAGGGCTAGATCTATAAACTCCATACTGACCTTATAAACATGGATGAATATTTATAAGTCGAAAAATCAACCAAATGACCTTCAATGATGTCGGAGTCATGAAGTTAGATCATATGCGAAAAGTCTCAAAGGAGTCGCTGTCCATATAGCTGTGAAGATTTATGGCCGCAGGTGCTCCCTCTACAATCAACAACATTTATTTTAAAATAGAGGTAAAACCATGTTGGAAGAAGAATATACCTCAAATAGCCAAAAAGGCTGAACAAAACAGTCTATACCATGTAAGTCTAGTGAGTCCCATGGCTCAACTCTAAACCAGAGTCCACATTTAGATGGTAAGGGATCTCAATGAGTGTTTCAAAAACAGCCATAAAACCCCAAATAACTAACAAAGGGAAGCTGTACCAATGACATGACTAATATGCTGACATCTATGGTTGCATAAAATAAATAAATAAACCCACAATTGTTTATATTGGTCGCCAAAAGGGGACCCCGTATACCCCAGCTCACGCTATAGCAAAAAGGCGAGTCAAAAAAGTGAGGGCGGGAGGGACCTTAAAACCCTATGCATGCATTCGCTCACAATAGGAAACAAATACACAGGAGCAACGTGGAAAACAATTGTGACCAGGAGTTCTAGTTTCAGAGCAGGCGGCACTCGCATTGCAACAATAGGAAGCAAATACACAAGAGCAACGTGGCAAACATATGCAACCAGAAATTCTAGTTCCAGAACAGGCGGCACTGGCATTGTAGCCGCCGTCACGATGAATACATAGAAAAAGGGAGGGGGGAGGGAAAAATGTTTTGTAACTTACCACGCAACGCGATGGAATCCATTTATGGATCAAGCGCATGGTAAAGAGTAAGTTGTACAGGATAGAGGCTGTGTACTCAGCCCTTAGCGTTCAGTGCCGTACGGACTCGCAAAATATACGCGCGTCAAATCATTTAACGCGAGATAGTAGTCATGGAGGGAGGACTGGGACTAAAAAAGCCTCGACTCGATGATAAAGGTAAACGATGGACTAAGGCAAAAGGAACCAAGCCTTTGAAATAGTGACCGGATAATATAACAGAAAAAACTAAATATAAAGAGAAAGGTAAAGGCGAAATGCCAAACAATTATGCATGGTGATGAAAGAAGAATAGAATAATCAATTAAGCAAATTTGTTGCAAAAGAAAATAAATATATATATATATATATTTCGAGGGGATTGGGTCCTCCGACGTATTCCATATCTATGACATGTAATCACCACAGCTGTGCTGCTTCGGAAACTTTTTCGGCGTCTGCGTCCTGCGTCGATGACGTCGATGCGCCGTCGTCGAGGACCTCCTCCGACGTCCGACGTCATCCGATGTGATAAGTAGGACGCACGACGCCCATAGCCTCAGTTCCGTTTTTTCCGCGAACGTGTTGCTTCGTGTTTCTCGGTTCTAAGCCTCGACTCTTTGGAGTTCTGTTCTTTCTGGTTCTTCGAACCTGTTCGTTTGTGAATTTCCTTCGGCGATGTCTTCCACTTCGTCTTCAACCCCGCGTCCGGGCTTTAAGAAGTGCGGGGAGTGTGGGTCCAAGATGTCGGTGACTGACTCGCACGACGCCTGCCTCTGGTGCCTCGGGGAGGCCCACGACACGGATGACTGTGTCGACTGCCAGTCGCTCACGTCCAAAGCCTTACGCGAACGTAAGAAGAAGTTGTCGGTAGGTCGGGTGTCCAAGCCCCGGAAGTCGGTCTTCTTCTAGGAGTGGGTCTCGCCACTCCTCGGCCTCTTCGAGGCATTCTCGGAAGCGCCATCACCGGTCGCCTTCCAGGTCCTCTTCCGTGGATTCTGCACGGCACGTCGGTTACCCCACCAGCCGTGCGACGCCGGAATAATGGGCTTCCTTCGGGAAGAAAATGTTGGCGATTCTTGAGTCGCAGGGTACTCAGCCGTCCGCGCCCCCGAGTGGGGTCGGCCGTGTGAGGTCGAGAGACGCCGCTCGCAAGAGTGGTCGGCACGAGTCACGGGAGCGGTCCCGTTCGGACAAGGAGGCTCGTTCTCGCCGTACCCGTTCCAGGTCCCGGTCCTCGACGCGTTCGAGACCGTGTGCTCCTGTGAAGTCTTCGAGGAAGACATCGACGTCTGAGGCGTCGAGGGCGTCGACAGGCTTTCTCGAGGCTCCGGCTTCGAGGGCCTCGTCGAAGCCATTGACGATCAGGTCGTCGAGGGACACGCTCGGGGCTCCGGCTTCGAGGGCTGTGTCGACGCCGCCGATACTGGAGGCGCTGCATCTGACGTCAACGCCGATTTCCTCGACGTCGACGCCGATCCTCTCGACGCCGTTGCCGGTTTTCTCGGCGCCGACGCCATCGACGCCTTTCGTGTCGGAGGTGCCCCGTGTCACGGGTGTACCCCCTAGGAAGGCTCTGGTTAAGAGCAAGCACTCTCGGGTGCCTTTTCGCCACCTGGAATATATTTCGGAGGCGGATGAGGATTCTGATGGCCTGGTTCCTAGTCAGGTGCCGGATGAAATTGTCTCGGGCCATAGTCGATTTGACGATTTGAGGCAGTCACTGCATGATGCCAGTGGACTGGACACCTCTCCGGAGGTGGAATTTTGTAGGCCTGAGCCTGGCTCCCATGCCGATTCCTCGTACCGGCGCCTTATGGCTAGGGTGTCTGAGTATCTGGGATGGTCTGCTCCCCCAGGGGAGTTTGTGCAGGATGATCTGACGGACATCCTTGATGTTGGTCCCCCAACTGACCCGGTACTGCCGTTCCATATGGCTTTACAGAGAAGGGTGGCGGCGGCTTGGACTGCTCCGGAGAGTCTCCCGGCGGTGGGCAGATCCTTGTCGCGTAAATACCGTCCAGCCAGTAGCGACCCCTGCTACTTGACCAGGCACCCCACTCCGGAAAGTTTGGTGGTGCAGGCGGCCACGGCCCCGGCAAAGCAGGCGTCGTACCCTACCATCCCTCCTGATAGGGACGACTAACGTTTTGATGGCTGGGCGAAGAAAGTGTTTTCTTCTGGTGGTATGGCGCTTCAGGCGGCCAACTCCATTTGTGCCTTGTCACGTTTCACGCACACTCTGTGGAACTGTGTTGCGTTAGCGGCTGAACATATTCCCGAAGGGGTTGAACGGGATGGTTTCCTTGCTATGGTCCAGGATGGTAAGGATGCCATGTGTGAGTCCGTTCAGTCGGGTCTGGACTTGGCTGAATGCGTCAGTAGGTCCATGGCGGCGAGCACCGTGATACGCAGGTTTGCGTGGTTGCGGAAGTCGGGGTTTGCTCCTGATGTGCAGTCCCGGCTCCTCAACATGCCCTTTGATGGTGAACACCTTTTTGGCAGCAAGGCTGACGAGAGCCTTGAGAGGTTGCAGACCTCAAAAGCTGCAGCGAAGTCGTTGGGCGCTGCAGTTCGCCAACCTCCGCCTTTTCGTCCTAGGGGACAGCAGTGGAGGGGTGGTTCCTTTCGCTATTACTCATCCTTCAGTAAAGTGAGAGGAGCTGGCAGTCAAAGAGGCCAACGCAGGGGTACCAGAGGTGGACGACAGGGTACCCGTGGTGCCAAGGCCGCTCGGGCAGTTGCCTCTTTGCCCTCAGGTAACGCCGCAGCCGCTCCCATTCAGTCGTGAGGCCATGTCCCATGGTTCGCCGGTTGGGGGAAGGCTGGCGCAGCATCTTGTAGAGTGGCAAGCCATTACTTCAGATGTGTGGGTTCTGGAGATCATAACCCACGGCTACTGTCTTCCTTTTCGGCACAGGCCTCGCGACAATCCACCGGGGAACCTCTCTTTGCAGAGTCCGGATCCGCTCCTTGCGCAGGAAGTTCAAGCCCTGCTGGAGAAAGGCGCCATAGAACTGGTGCCTGTAGCGGAGAGGAACAAGGGATGGTATTCCCCTTATTTTTTGGTTTCGAAGAAAGACGGGGGATTGAGACCCATCATGGACTTGCGCGATTTGAACGAACTCCTCAGGAAGGACAAGTTCAAGATGGTTACTCTCTCTCAAGTCCTCCAGGCCCTTCAGCTTCAGGACTGGTTGGTGTCACTCGACCTCAAGGATGCTTACTTCCATGTGCCGATCCATCCCAAGCACAAGAAGTACCTGAGGTTCGCGGTTGGCGACTCGCACTTTCAGTTTCGGGTCCTGCCGTTCGGATTGACCTCCGCCCCGAGGGTTTTCACCAAGCTCATGGTGGTGGTGGCAGCGCATCTCAGGCAAGGGGGGATTCACGTCTACCCCTACCTGGACGATTGGTTGATCAGGGGGAGCTCTCCCGAGCAAGTCCTAGATCATCTTTCGATCGCCTGTCGCTCCCTTCACAGGCTGGGCTTCTCCCTCAATTTAAAGAAGTCCCATTTGACGCCAACGCAGCGGCTCCAGTACATCGGAGCAGTGCTCGACACTTCCCTGGGGCAGTGTTTTCCTCCCCAGGTGAGGGCTCTTCACATTCAGCAGATGGTGCACAAGTTTCAGCATGCCCAGACGCTCCCGGCGTTCGAGTTCTTGAGGTTGCTCGGCCTCATGGCATCCTGCATTCTTCTGGTGCCAGAGGCTCGCCTGCGGATGAGATCTTTGCAGTGGGCACTCAAGACGCAATGGTCGCAGTCCTCCGGCAGGATGTCGGACTCGATTCAGGTGCCGTCCTCGGTCGCCCGGGACCTTCTGTGGTGGGCCGTCGAAGGCAACTTGATGAAGGGGGCTCCATTTTGGCTTCCCTGGCCGGAGGTGACGATCGTGACGGATGCATCCCTCACGGGATGGGGAGCTCATGCCAACGGGCTGACAGTCAGCGGTCGTTGGTCTCCGTCGGAGTCCAGTCTCCATATCAATCTGTTGGAGCTGAGGGCCGTCAGGCTAGCCCTGAAGGCTTTTCTGCCGTCTGTGCGTGGGAAGAATGTCCTGATACTGACGGACAACACAGTGGCCATGCACTACCTCAACAAAAAGGGGGGGGCAGGGTCACTTCCTCTGTGCAGAGAGGCGATGCAGCTCGAGTTCTGGGCCATCCAGCAGGAAGTTTCGATCTCGGCAGTTCATCTGGCCGGTGCCGAAAACGTGACGGCGGACGCTCTGAGCAGGCAGAGCGCGATCTCTCACGAGTGGGAGTTGGCTCAGGAGATTCTCCTGGAGATCTTCGCCTTTTGGGGGACCCCTCAAGTGGATCTCTTCGCCTCCAGTGTCAACCGGAAGTGCGAAAGGTTTTGCTCGCGGGAATTTCCTCCAGAAGGAGCCTTAGGAGACGCGTTCGTGGTGGAGTGGTCATTCCCGCTGCTGTACGCGTTTCCTCCAGTCCCCGTCATCCCGCAAGTGCTGCGGAGGTTACGGAAGTTCGGTTCCCGGATGATCCTCATTGCCCCGGCGTGGGCTCGGAGGACGTGGTACCCGGACCTTCTCGACTTATCCATCTGCCCTCCACGTCGTCTTCCCTACCGAGACGATCTGCTCTCACGGGAGGGGGGTCAGGTTCTCCATCCAGAGGTCAGATCCCTCAACCTTCACGCTTGGTTTCTGAAAGGTTGAGGTATAAGGATTGGGACCTCCCTGAGGACGTGATGGAGGTGTTGCTTTCGGCCCGAAGGCCGGCAACAAAGTCTCTGTACCGTTGGCGTAAGTTCTGCGACTGGTGCAGAGTTCAGAATGTGGATCCTTTTGCATGTGACATCCCCATGGTTCTGTCCTTTTTACTTTCTTTGGCCCACAGGGGCTTGCAAGTGGGTACCGTTAAGGGTTACCTGGCGGCGCTGTCCATCTTTAAGCGCTCGTCTGAAGAGTGTTCTTACTTTAAAATCCCTTTGATTTCACAGTTCCTGAAAGGGCTCACTAATGTGTTCCCTCCGTCACCTTTCCTGGTGCCCGGTTGGGATTTAAACCTGGTTCTTAAGTTTCTTATGGGTGCTCCGTTTGAGCCTTTACATTCTTGCCCTTTGAGGCTGTTGTTTTTAGTTGCGGTTACTTCCGCTCGCAGAGTGAGTGAGTTACAGGCGCTTTCAGTTAAGCCTCCCTTCACTGTATTTCACAAGGACAGGGTTGTCCTTAGAGTTCGTCCTTCTTTTCTTCCGAAGGTAGTGACGGAATTTCATTTGGCCCAGAAGGTTGTTCTTCCGGCATTCTATCCTCCTCCGCATCCTGGTAAGGAAGAGGAGAGGCTCCATAGGCTTGATCCTAGGAGAGCTTTAAGCTTTTATGTTTCACGCATGTCCCGGGTCAGAGTGGATGATCAACTCTTTATTGGTTACGCTGGTAAGCGTTTGGGGCAAGCTGTGACGAAACAGACTTTGTCTCGCTGGATTATTTTGGCCATCTCGGAGTGCTACCGTTTGGCGGGTAAGGACCCACCGGCTGGCTTGCGGGCCCATTCTACCAGGGGTATGGCTGCGTCTACTGCCCTGCAGAGGGGTGTTCCTATTCGCAACATCTGTGATGCAGCCACCTGGGCTTCAGTACATACATTTGTACGTCACTATTCCCTTGATTCCATCCGAGCACAGGATCTGGCCTTTGGCAAGGCGGTCCTTTGCTCTGCTATTTGATTGGCTATTCTACATTTTGATTCTAAATTCTTTCCCTCCTCCTTGCTTTGGTACTGCTTTGGGAGTCTGTCATAGATATGGAATACGTCGGAGGACCCAATCCCCTCGAAGAACAAGTTATTTTCTTACCTGGTAACGTTCTTTCGATGGGATGGTCCGACGACGTATTCCATATCGCTCCCGCCCGGCCTTCCCCGCTGCAGAATTTCTTTTGCGATTGCAGCTTACCTTCCGCAAGGCTTTGTGTCTGACTGGCAGTTGACTTATGTCACACGTTCTGGGGGAAAAAACTACAACTGAGGCTATGGGCGTCGTGCGTCCTACTTATCACATCGGATGACGTCGGACGTCGGAGCAGGTCCTCGACGACGGCGCATCGACGTCATCGACGCAGGACGCAGACGCCGAAAAAGTTTCCGAAGCAGCACAGCTGTGGTGATTACATGTCATAGATATGGAATACGTCGTCGGACCATCCCATCGAAAGAACGTTACCAGGTAAGAAAGTAACTTGTTCATCTATATACACACACAAATATCAAATGTACATAGATATATATATATATATAACGCTGAACCAGGAAACATTGGTTTAATAATTGTCTCACTGGCGTAAGGTGGATCTAGCACTGCCCAAAACTTCAAAAAAGTAATAAATAAAAAGACAAACCCAAATTGGCTGTAGCTGGAAGTATGGTAGAGGCAAAAAGTATCAATATAATGCTTGTCACAGTGACATAGAATAATTATCAAAACTGCCAGAAACTCAAAAAGAGTTAATGAATAAAATAAATAATCACAATCACTAAGCTATTACTGGGAGTGTGGTGGAAGATCTCATGGAATACAATGAAGCCACTCTTCTTGGCGATTTAGACCCTGATCATAACTGTGGGTATTGTACATCCACCACTGCTCTCGTTGTGCCAATCTAGATGCTGTGTTAGTCGGGTCTGCACCCGATACTTTTTCCAAAACTGACCATGTAAGGTCATTACAACTGTGGTTATTATCCAAAAAATGCATCACTAAAGGGGCTGTTAGAGTCTTGGTCCGTATTTTAGATTTATGTTCTCCAATCCTTAACTTAATAGGTCTCAATGTTTTCCCTATATATGTTCTTTGGCAAGGGCAGAATATGACATAAATTACATTTTTTGTATTACACGTGGTGTGTTGCTTCAATTGCCAAATTTTACTGTTTATAGTAACAGTGGAACAGGCTGAGGTATATGTGCATTGGCTACGATCCACGGCCCGCCCCAGTAATCCTGTCCCTCGTCCACTCGCTCCTTCCTTGCTCGAGATCAGCGGGCTTCCCGGGGCCTCCCAATCGTCCACTCACTTTCACTGTCTTCTCTATTGTGCACGTGCCATCTTTGTTCCTGGCGCCGCCGCCGGGACCTTTGTTTCGTGCTGCGTTTCTCACCAGCAACGCAGCCTCTACGCTTTCCCTCTCAGCTGGGCACTCCCGAGGGGTTCACTCGAGTTCCCTGACAATTGCTCGCTATATAAACTTCTTACAGCTTGCTTTCGGAACGGATCATGAAGGATTGGGCGGGAGCAGTCCAAGAAGCCGTCCTACTCCATTTGCTACAAGCCACACTCCCTTACCCCCCTCTTATCTGGGTTATGCTGCAGTCCTTCCTGGAGCTCCCAAGTAGGTAATGACCCCTGTTGGCCCTCCAAGGGTCCACCTGCTGTGTAGTTCAGAGCCTCGCCTCAAGCTTCAGCAGCAGCATGTCCTCCTGGCTCCAGACTCCTCCGGGGAGTGACAGACCACACTTCCTGGTTCCATTCCTCTGCTCTATTAGGAGGGAACCAGTAGGAAACCGGCAACCACTAGAATGCTTAGAGGGGTTCTTGGAGGTAAACCTCTTTCAAGGTAATTTTCATGAGGGCAGGTTGTCTTCTGCCTTGTGTCAGTAGACTGAAGGTACATCCTCTTGAAGGTATGTCATCATCCTTCTCATACCAGTACTTTTTATAGATGAGGAAGGGGCAGTTTAGATAAAGTGTATAGGGATAGCCGAAGGAGGCAGATTCTTGGTCATAAGTGAAGAGTGGGTACAAGGAGGTGAAATTAAATGGGAATACCATGTCTCATCTGGCGAGTCATCTCCCCTCATTTGATCCTACCTCATATCGTTGCGCACAATGGCGAGGATAAGGTAGCAGCTGCCTCACCATGGCCACATGAGGGAAGGTTTTCCCAGGGAAAGTAGTCACGACATTGCCAGATTCGTCACACCACCCAAATTGCTTAATACCCCCTCTAAAGGTTGCTCTTCCAAGGAGAGTGGGTCCAGCTAAAAGCCCACTCCAGATAAAGAACCCTAGGAAGGGCCATGTAAAGTACAATAAAAACAACATAAAAGCACCCTTTCAAGGAGTGACTCGTGTCACTCCTCTTTTTCTTCTTTCCTTAAGACAAATAAACATCCCCCCTGGAGGGACAAGGTTGATGACTCCTCCAATCATTCAGCATAGAAAGATAACTTCCCCTAAACCATCACTCTCTATAGAACAATGGGAAAAGTTGCTACAGCAAATGCTGAAGATTTTTCTGAAGGGCTCGGCACGTACAATCTCGGTTTTGGCACTGATAGTGTTACGCTCACCTGATATCCCCGGGGGCGTCTGGAAGGCTCTGAGATCTGGAGCCCTGGATGCATAGTTGCCCAGTGCTGAATAACGAATCTGCAATTACAGAAGGGAGGATTTGTGATAACTGTCTCTAATGGGTGAATCTCCCACCTCCCTCTGACCGATTCCCTTCCCACTGGGTTCTTTTCTCACCTTAGTTATTTGTAGGGTGAGCTATCTGTCATGCGTTTCTTGTGCAGGGGCACATGATGTTTGTTGGCGAGCTGCCCGAGTTGCTTCACTGGTGCAGTACGCCTTCCTTGGGGCCAGGCCTGCTCTGACCCCGAATCTGCTGGTAGGCAGGTAGGTTTGTTAATTGTAAGTGTTTGTTCTGTTTATGGTGGGAATTAGTTAATGTCTTTATCTCCTTCTTTTCGGGTGCAAAGGTATTGATGCTGGCGTGCCGGATGGAGAGGCACGTTTCTAGGTAAGAGATAGCGTGAAGCGCACCGCCTTTGTCTTTTGAAGCTAACCTGTGTTTTCTTCTTCTTCTCCTCACAGGCCGCTGTGGTGCTGCGAGTAGATGGGAGCGCGATGAAAAACAGGCCCCCGTAATCCGTTAAGGTAGTACACCGCTGTGCGCTTGTTTAATATTGAAAGCAAACCTGAATATGTCTCTTTTCCTTTGCTGATGTTGCTGTGATGCTCCGGATGGAAGCGTGGTGTAGCGCGATGGAATTCAGGTAAGACTGATGGAATTCGATGTTTTGGAAACGCGCGTTCTAATATTGTTTTTCCCTTTCTCGTTATTGCAGGTCGCAATGTTGGAACAGCAGCTGTGGTAGCGGTTCGCGGAAGTCCTTAAGATAGTACTCACTTCTTCTCTCGTTTTCCACAGATTGCAGCCCAGTTGAGGTGCTGAGTAGTGGATGGTGTTTTCTCAGGTAAAACAGAATAATGTTGTTCTTGTTCTTGCAGGAATACAGGAAGATGCTGAAGACCAGGAGCTGGACACGGTGAGCGTCACCCTGATGGTTGCAGAATAACATGAAGCATGTTCTGCAGCCAGGGTGTGGTTTATATAGCCCATGTAAAGTAGTACCAGAGAAAGGAGTTCCAGGCATGCCGCACCAAAAACACTAGACCTACATATGAGCCTGGTGCCAAAGGCGCCAGGACTGGCTCCAGGAGCCCTTTTGCAGTGGTCTTAAGGCCCTCAGGGTTCTGGTGAGAGCCTGCTTGTGGCACAAATTGTGCCCCCTCACAGTGGTCATGACAGATAGCTAAGCAAATAACCACCACACTGCAAAGGTTTGGCAGAAGATCTTTGGACGTTGGTGCTCGCACAGTCGGTGGTAGCTAGGAGCCACGGTGAATTGCAACACTCCTCAGAGTTTGTCTGCACCAAAGGGAGGGATCCGATTGTAGGCGCTACCTCGACTGTTGTTCTACCAATGACCTCACTGCAGCAGGTAGAGCAGTTTCTTCTTTTCTCGAGAGATGCTGAATTATATATCCCAGCATCAAGACAAAGGTGTTTTGAAGCAATGATGGGTATTTTAGACGAGGAATGGGATAAAATTCCCTATGGGTTAGAACACATGGAGCGGCCTCAAGAATAAACTCTGACAAGTTAATCTTGGATGAAACTTGCGGCTGGCATCAAAATATGCAAGTGATTTGGACACTTTGTCAGATTTAGACAAAATGCAGGACTCCCCCTAATGGCATCCGAATGCAACTTTCCTAAAAAATAGAGACTGTTGTGGGACCAGTAAGTATGGTACTCCCTCAAGACCAGGAGTACAACAGAAGTTAACAGATCTACTTGGCAAAGGATGATCCAAGGAGATGTTGCTCCCCTTCAGTGCTGCATTTGCAAACCGGGTTCTTGATCTTTGGTAGCACCTGTGTTCTCCCTTGCTAAATCATTACAGGCCTGCACTGGGGGGATCTGGCCTATATATGGATACTGTGAGAAACCTGAAGGTGTCTCACTTAATAGTACCCAGGGATCTGTCAGCCAGGTGGCCACGACACGGCCACCGTAATTGGATCCAATTCCTGGGGGTGCACCAGTGGGGGAGGTTCGCCTGGATGGGGATCTTCGGGAAGTGGAAGTGAGACACTGAAGGGAGAGATGCGGTACCCCCTTCCTCGTAACACCTTTTCCCCCCAACAGACAACGGACTAACACCAGAGCCATTTACCTAACATGTCCCAACACACAGGTCGGGCAGAGTCAGGCAATTGACAATAACCATGCACACCTGACGGCCCTTTACCTTTCTCACATGGATAAGTCATGAGTTCCTTACAATACGTACTATCCCAGAAAGCCCTGTTGTGGAGGCTTCAATAGAAAGAGTAAATTCATTCACCTTTCTTACACTCCATCCCGACAGAGAGAGCAAAAACTAGATCCTATGGGAAAAAAAGATATACAAAGCCAGCAGTGTCGCTCTTATGGCCCTTATTATTTCATATGCCCTGTTCAATCATTTCCATATCACGTGGAAAGTAATCTTGGAAGCAGCAGCCCATTTGCTGGGAGGTGAGATCCTGTATGGTTTTAAAGCTTAGGTAGCCAATGGCAAGGAATCTTTGCAGTTAGAACTAGACACATCAGACCGTAGCCCACTCCAAGGGAGCAGCATATGTTGTGAGGCATCATTTTAGGGTGAGGACTTTAGGATTTGTCCTCGATGTCAAGTTGACATTTCTAAACATGCTCTTTGCTGGGTTCAGCCTTTTCATTGTGAAATCGGACAAATTCCTGGAGTGGTTTAAGGCTTCCTATGCTATGATGCAATCTTTGTGCCGAGCAGTCCCAACAACCAACAACGTTTTTCCTCATCCACATCTTTTTCTAGGGGCTGTGTTTTTCGCCACTTCATGTCTTACTGCCCACAGGGGTAAGACTCATTTTACAGTGGCCAAAGGTGTGCAGTGATGGTACACATGTCCTGGAGGAGGCTGGGGGTCACAATAAGCCTCGTCCTCTGGTGCCACTGTGCCCTCTTCTTCAGCAGCAATAAAACCTTCTTGTGGTCTCATCAGCTCATCCGATGCCAGTAGGGGGGGAATTTATCATGCTAAATGAGTGAATGGCGGGCTACTACTTCAGACAGTGTCACAGAGATACTGCCTCCCTTTTCTGAGAAGGTCTTCTGACCACCATCCCCTTTGCAGGATTTCCCTGTCAGACACTTTGCGTTTACAGAATGTGCTTTTACCAGACAGACAGCTTTACAGGCTGCCTCTCCTAGACAAAAGTGCTGTGGACCATGTGCTGGTGTTGGAAAGTGTCAGGGGTATGCATGCAATCTTGGATCTGAAGTACTTTAACTAGAGTCACTGGACCTCCAGGATGCTTATTCACTTGTGCCTATCCATCAAAAGCATAGGACGTATCTGAGGTACGTTATAGACAGCACTCATTACCAGTTCTGTGGTCCTGCCATTCGGCTTGACCCCAGGGATCTCC
Organism: Ambystoma mexicanum; assembly: GCF_040938575.1. Lineage (NCBI taxonomy): Eukaryota > Metazoa > Chordata > Amphibia > Caudata > Ambystomatidae > Ambystoma > Ambystoma mexicanum. The sequence goes on from NC_090927.1 coordinate 414,102,297, forward strand.
ACCAAACTGATGTCAGTGGTGCTGGCTCATCTCAGGAGGAAGATGGCGCACCTCTTTCCCTACTACAACAATTGGCTCATCAGGAATAGGCATCGTTCTACCCCTGACTACTGCTACATCGTTTGGATTTCTCCCTAAAGTTAAAGAAAAGTCTCATGTGACACAGCCCCAGCAACTCCAATTCAGAGTATCCCCAGACACGCAATCGGGAAATGATTTTCTACCCAAGCACAGACTCTAAGAAATGCACCAGGTGTTCGAAAGGTTCCAGAACAACCAGTTCTTGCCAGTTTCAGCCATGCTTTGCCTTCTGTGTCTGCTTGCATTCTGCATTTTCCTGGTGCTAGATGCTCGACTAAGAATGAGTTTGCTCAAGTGGCACTTTGTTCGCAGTAGTCCCTGTTCTCTGGCATCATGACAAATCTTCTTTGGTGTCTTGGCTCAAGTATCACAGTACCTTCTGTGGTGGGCCCGATGGAACAGCTTGATGGAGTGGGGCATTTTGGCAGCTATGACCAGAGATCCTTGTGGGTCATGGATGCCTCATTAAGAGGTTATAGCGCTCATCTATGCCAAACCACAGTAAGCAGGCTTTGGTCCTTGGCTAAGTCCAGGCGGCACTTCATTGTGTTGGAGCTATGGGCGATCAAGCTTGCATTCATAGCCTTCCTTCCTTTTGACCAGGGAACAGTGTCCTGATCTTGAGGGACAGCAGAGTAGCTATGCATTACCTCAACAATTGAGAGAGTGTACGGTCACTGCCGCCTGTGCAGGGAAACAATGCGACTCTGGTTCTGGACCTTGGAGAACAACATCTCTCTGTCAGCGGCACATCTTGCAGGAATGCACAACGTAGGTTCTTATTCCCTGAGCTGGCAGGGCTCAGCCTCTCACAAGTTGGAGCTGTGTTATGAGGTTCCTATAGCAGTTTTTAGTTTCTTGGGAAACCCTCCAGTAGATCTGTGGGCCTCCAATGTCAACAGTAGATGCAAGCTGTTATTCTCCAAGGTATTTACCACAGGAAGGGCACTGGGGGTCTCCTTCCTAGTTGACTGAGATGTCAAACATTTCAGAGTGTTTCCAACCGTGGGAGTTCTGCGGGTGGGTCCAGTGAGGTGAACCAGAAATGTACCCGGTTCTGTTCATTAGTGATCTGAAGGAACAAGTCTACTGTGGAATCATCTCCATTCAGTTAGAATTCAATGCCAGTATTGTATTCCTGTCCTTTTTCTTGCTGTCAAAGGTGCTCAAGAAGGCAAATTAAATTGTCGGCATAACTTAAGCATTGCAAACATATTGTATTTAATTTGATCGGAAAGAGACTTAGATAGAATTGTTAACGTTAGCCTGCGTTGCATTCAGACAGAACTGTGAATGTCAGCAAGTGCCACATTTAGTTAGAATTGTGAACATTAGCCTACGTCACATCCAGACGGAATGGAAAATGTTAGCAAGTGCCACACTTACATAGAGAATTGTTAATGTTAGCCTGCATCACATCCAGGCAGAACGGTGAACGATCGCAAGTGCCACATTTGGTTAGAATTGTGAACATTGGCCTGTGTCGCATCCGGACGGAGTTGGGAATAAAAGCAAGTGCCACATTTAGTTAGAATTGTGAACATTAGCCTGCATCGCACCACTCTACAGCGCTCTCAAACCTAGGTATAGCCTCCATCTTTGTTGTATGGGGGAAGAGGTAGTGTATTGTGAAACTTGGGCCTCTCTCCCACTTTACAGGACACTTAGCTCTAGGTGTAACCTACATCATTGTCTATTGTATGGTGAAACATAGTGCATTGTGAAGCCTGCGCCTCTCCCCCACCATACAGGATTCTCAGATCTAGGCATTTAGACTTGCTACGAAGGTTAGCTGCAAGACATATAACCCACTAGCCAAAAAGCTCAACATTTCTGCATACTTAACACAAAAACTCGCACAACCACCTGTCGCACAGCAATCCGCACACACGTCACCATACTGAAACAACAAACAAACAACACATAAACCGCACCAACAGCACACGAGAGTTGACATCGATCCGATACTCGCACCAAAGCTCAGCGCACGGTGTAAACCAAACTGAAGCTGCCAACAGGACACTACTTCTCTCACTAGTCTACTCCCACTTCACCTTACTAACCCACCCAGCTTTCTCGTTTGCAGATCCGTCTGAGCGCCCGGAGACCAATTCCGTTGGTGACGGTGCATGGTACAAATACCTTAAACAATTAACAATGGTGGCATGTGGGCAGCACTGACATATGGACAACAACTATATAATACAGGCTTAACATTTTGAGTCGTATGCATATTTTACAACATTTTCACAGTCCATACAACTATGTACTGGTGAAAGAGCAGGATTGGGGATTAATGGGTGTGGGACAATATCACCAGAAAACATAGGTGCACCTACCATAGAAAGGTGGTACATTTTAAGGGCAATCATGAAGGCTTGTACTCTCATTCCTTGGAAAGGAAGTACTTTTTCATGGCAGTCTTGAAGTTGAGAGTGGAATGATGCCCCCCAAATGTAGACGAGAGGGGTAGTTAAAGTTTGTTTAGGCGAGAGCGGTGAAGAATCTGGATTAGGTTGGAATTCAGGGGCTCAGAGAAAGTGGGGATTGCATTAATATGCCTGGAGTCCCCTAATGTAGGGTAGCGATAGAGTGGGGAGGATAAGGGCGGAAAGGATCATCCTTGTCATGGGTTGTATCAGATTTCAGGAGGAGGAGTCAGTTGCAGGTTGGATCACTAGCGGCCAAAATATAAACCTTTTTTTTTTTTTAAATATATTTATTGATTTTTCAAAGAAACTTATACAACCAGCATCATCCACATAGCAATCAGTTATATATCCACAATAACTTCCCATTCCCTCCTCCCCCCATGCGAACCCGGACCGGGGTTGCGCGGTCTGCCATTGGTGTTAGGGTGAGCCCGGGCTGTCCAGGTCCTCACCCGAGGTACTGACTTCTTTAGGACGGAACAGGGCTGTCGTGAGGGCTATCCATTGCAAGAGGTCTTCCGAGTCACCTGTTTTCTGCTGTCGCTGTGCCAGCTCCCAGGCCCCGGTTTCAGCCACAGACCACCTACGGAGGTCTTCCCACCATGTCACAAGTCTAGGGGCCCTGGGGCACTTCCAGGCCATTGCGATGCGCCTTTTTGCGAGGATGTACATCAAGTCCTTGAGCCTATTGAGGGGTTTGTTTTTTTTGCCTCGCGGGTATGAGCCCAATAGACATGCCTTAGGGGATTGCACGTCTAGCGTTATGTCCTTCTCCGCTATCCTGGTCTGAATTTGCGACCAGAAGGTTTGTATATCCGGGCAGGCCCAAAACATGTGGGTCAGTGAAGCCGCGGGTTCTTGGCACTTGGGGCACGGCACTACGCAGGCGCCATTGAATCTCGAGATGACAGCAGGGGTAAGGTAGGCCCTGTGGATGATGTAAAATTGGATAAGCTGGAATCGGGCATTCCTGGAGACTTTTTTATGGTAGTGTGTTATTGTTTCCCACTCCGTGTCTCCGAATAGCGTGTTTAGCTCGGCTTCCCATTTACCCTTGCATGTGAGTGGCCAAAATATAAACCTATGCCTAGTTGACACTTTCCAATCCAAATATCTATTTTTATTTTATTGTTTATTGTGTGCACCGTACCTTGAGAAGAGCGGGTGCTTTATAAAATGTGGAAGCTCGCATTGTGCATGACATTTATGGACCGTATTTAGTCGTGTGGCAGTATTGATGTTTTTAATGTTTTGCGGAATTGGAGGATGGGGGTTAGGGGGCATGAATTCCAGAGCGTTGTGGCATGGCAGGAGAACGCATTGTTTGTGGGTCTTCTCTTTGTGTACTATTTTTGCCCCCAACCTTTTGATGAATTTGCTATGGGAGGGGCAAGCGCCTCCAGGGATGTGGATTTTAGCCACCAGTTATGTTGGTGTGCTCATTGTGGTGATCTGTAGTCAGGCCATTTAGGCTTTCCTGGCTTTATGCTTTTGAAAAGAGAGGCTGCTGTCGACAATGAAGCCTAGGGATTTGGTTTACTCTGACAGGTTCATGGTTAAGCCATCTAATTGCTTGTCCTCAAGCCACTTTTGGATGTGCTGTTGCTTGGCAGGTGGATTGTTGAGGATGAATGTGGCCTTGGTGGGATTAAGTTTACAGTAGGCATACGACATCCAGGTTTGGAAGGTTGCCAGACACCCACTGAGGCAGGTGATGTTCCGGGGCCCTTTGGCCTTGCGGTGCAGATGGGTGTATGAATGAATGGCTATGTTGGGGTCTTTTAGGAAAGTTTCCAGAGGTTCCATATAGCGATTAAAGATGATTGGGGAGAGGAATGAACCTTGGGGAACACCACATGTGACTTGCAGTCATTTGAATCTAAACTCGGCCATCTGTGTGGTTTGTTTTCTGCCAGATAGTTAGGAAGTTAGTCGGACACTCTAAAGACATGATTCAATTTATTTTAATGAAAATTAAACGTAGAACGCCTACCTTTCCCTATCACTAAAGGGAGTACCGTACCTATCTAAAGGAACTAATGGCGCTCATCTGTTGTCATCCAAACTTCCCTTTCTGGCCCTGCCACTAATATTAACTAACCTAAATAGACCAAGGGAATGATTTGTCTTCGCCTGATCTCTCCTCAAATTCATTCAATAACTCATTGAATTATACACCCTATTGGTATAACACATGCTCTTTGCGATCAACTCTTGTAGTTCCTCAAGAACACTTTTCCTCTTCCTTGTGCTTCCTGTGGTCTCCTTTTTAGAATGTCCTCCAAGGTAATCTTTCTTAGCACCCAAATTGTTATATTTAGTTTCTTCCCAGGCCTTCCTCTGGGAGTAGTTGGTCAGGGTTTTCCTCTGCCCCTTTCTAAATTTGTATTATTATCAGTAATACTCAGTTTTACAATGTCTCTGATCTGACTGGGTAAGTCCCAGCCATATTTATTCAGCGCCTCTCTTCTAGGCTTTTTACCTCTGGGTTGAATATCGCTTTGCTTATTGGTTACACAACACTTATGTGGGCTCAGCCCTGCTCTTTTAGGCGTTTTACCTCTTACTTGACTTTTTTGCATATTTGATAGCTCGTCCTTTGTATTGGGACGAGGTGACCGTGTCATGTATTAACTCTCTTCCTTCTCTCGGTCACTCGTCACTTGTCTCCAACTCCCATCACATGACTTTTGCCCTGCTTTCTCGTTCTTGTGACTGGGATGAGATTTTCCAAGTGATATCGATTTCCCGCGGGCCTCCTGCTTCACCCGGTCCCCCAGGTACCACTTACGTGGTAGGGGCCGGCGGATGGGCTTGGCTCTCGCTCGGTACTATTCTCTTTCTCTGTTTCTCGCCTTCACGTCAGACTCCTGTTTTGCACTGGTGCTGCTCGTTGGAGCGTGCCTTGCTTTCTTCACGGGCGGTATCAGCGTTGTTCTTGGTGCGTCCTGCCCACCTCATCCAGCTCTAGATCACGGCACCACCGTGTTGCTTGCTTCTCTCTCGGTTGACCCGAGACTTTTCTAGCATCGGCACATGCTGGTTTTCTGGCATGCCGTCCTCGCGTTCTCTCCTTCTCCACAAGTCACGGGCTCCGCGACTAGCTTACGCCCCACCCCCTACCAACATAATAACAGGAGGCTTCCCCTTGGCATCAGGTTCCTCCCTCCTCTTCCTCCTCATCAGTTAAATATGCGTCTTGCATTAAAAAGACATCCTCCTTTTCTATTCGGTTTACTCTTTCATTGCCTTCAGCCAAAGAGAAGGAGGCCACATTCTTAGGCTTCCCAGGTAGTCACATGTATGCCAATAAATTAATTGGTGTAAGGAGTTCCTCACAAGAACGGGAGTCCTTGTACCCAAAGGAGCCAGTCTCTCCTGTTGAGGCCCCACTTGCCTCCATCCCTAGGGAGGCTTTTGCAGAGCGTATTTACCTCCCTAGCCGCACAGGGGACGCTCCCCCTTGTGGAGAAGGGGCGAATACCTGAGATTTGTCACACAGCGTGGAGTGTGTGATGGTTGATAGTGTGAAATGCAGCTGAGAGGTTTATGAGCAATTGGAAGTATGAGTCACCCTTCTCGATAATTTGTGATGCATCATTTGACCCCTTGTATAGTAGCAATCTCGATACTGCATTTGGGGCAGTAAAAGTACTGGTAAAAGCGGAGGCCGAGTTGTTTGATTTTAACCTGTAGTTGACATGCAACAACATTTTCTATGAGTTTCCCTATGAATGAGAGGCTTGTGATGAGTCTGGAGTTAACTAGGTCCCCCAGGTTGACTATGAGATTCTTTAGAAGGTGTGATTTGGTATCTGTCTTGGGTGCGTCTAGGAATGAGCCCTCATAGAGGGACGTGCTCACATTACGGAGGAGTGCATTGAGCGCTGGGTCGGGGAACTGTTAGATAAGGGAGGCTTTTATGACATCGTCCGTGTAAGTGGTAGGTTTGAGTGAGGCCAGTATATATGAGAGATTCTTTAGGGAGAGTTGCCTTAAATTGGTCCAAAGGGGAAGAGTGCAGGAGGGGATGGAAAGCAGACCTTTGTCCAACTTGAAGTTGTGGATGAGAGTTCTGGTTTCGTTAATTTTGTTTATGAAGTGTCCCAAGTTGATTTACAACCCCCGGCCAGGTGAGTATTCTGCTGTACGTGGAGCCAGATATTGGCTGATATCAGCCCCCAGCAGGAGCTAGAATACTCTCTGTAGAAATCATAGGCAAAGCATCGCCTACTGAGCCAGGAGATCAGAGCACGGATTGTCTCTGTATCCGTGCTTAGAGATTAATTTGCTAAACAACAATATTTTAATAAGTAGGCACCAGGACACTCTCTTTAACATTGCATTTCATAATATCCTGAACAACCATTAGCACTTTGCCATGTACTCATGGTGCAGCCATTTTAGTGGTCCATGCTTTCCTAATACACATAGGAAAGGAGGCAGAAAAAAATGTATCGTACAGAACATTTTTCACTTTCGATAAGCGATGCGCTCACAACACACCATCCCCAAAGGGACACAAGAAATAAACAGCCTTATACAAAAATAAAACACTTTATCTACTTGAGCACAATAATAATCCTCAGTAATTCTTGCGATTCACACTAACTTTTATGAGTTCCAACTTCAACAATATCCCCACTTGAGACATAAACTGGTTCTCACAAAATATCCAACATCTTTTACCAATAGTTCAAAACAACATTTTTGCTCTGCATTAAACCAGCATATTCTGACTGCTAGTCCTGCTATCGTAATTATTAGAGGTTGCTTCAAAGACAGTTTAAACCATTTAACAATACATTCTCATTTGAGGCTTGAATAAAGAACAAAGAACAAGGCACAATGAATACCACAAATCAAAGTTAGCATTGGCATAGAAATATACCATCCTACATGCATAAACCAGTTTACTAGCAGCTTTTATTTCATCAAATCAAACCATGCGCCAAGTATCAGCCCTGGTCTAAGGGAGGAAGGGGTATACATAAGGGTCTCTTCTGTAGAGCTCCCCTGTTTAATCTCTATTGGGTCTTTTCTGCTCACAGGCTCCATGACCCTCTAGCCTTCTTATTCCCCAAGTGTATCCAGATACATTTGCAGAGATGAGGTCAACAATATGCACTGGGCCCAGGTGTAAACATCCTCTAAACATATGCCCAAACATTCTCCAAGCGCATGCCCAAACAAACGACAAAAGGTGACTATCAAGTCATACTCATACCAAGGGCAAGGTATCTCTACATGCTATTTCTAAAAGGACAGAACTAGACCCGTTGCACTGGCACATTACACAAATCCAATCTCTAAATGAACATCGGGTAATCTGTATTGCAGCCCCTTAAACCTAAATATGTGGGATGTATGTATGTATGTTAATTTCAGGCTGAATCTGTATGTTGCAGGCTGAATCTGTTTAGCGCCTCACTATGCCACCTTCAATCAGCAAAGGGATTAAATGATTCTATAAATGCTAGCTCAGCAGCACATCCCTCAGTGATGTGTTATGTCTCATCAGAACACATCCTTATTCTATATATTTCTATATGGATGGTGCTTACCACTACATGTCTTATTCATTACTGTGAAGCTTGATACAGCTTCTGGAGTGCATCAATGCACTTCTAAGTGCTGTAGCGAAAATCAGGCAATGATACATTCACTACCTACACTAATAGCATGATAAACATGTCTTCAAAGAATATAACTCAAGGTTATGATCTTTTTGTACACAGCTGTAACTCCCAGTATTTCCCTCACTCCTTTTTGGGGTCACTGAAGACCCACTCTTAAGGTATTTGCCTGGCCTCCTTCACTGCTGTTTGATGACTGCATAAATGCTTTGTTTAATATAGATGTATCTATCTAAATGCTCAAATGCGTATTTTCTTTAAGGAAATATTGTATGAATCCTTTATGTTGTCCCCAAAAGCAGTAGTTGGAACCTTTTGACACTTGAGAGTAAAATCCCTGCGAGAGTTGTCCCGCTTCTCCATACAGAACAATGATCTTGCAGCTCATTTGCTGTATTCAGAGTACACTTTCTGAACCAATATCACCCATGTTTGCACCAAGTAAGTAGGGTGGCAGATTTAAGTGACAACTTTGCGGAAAGCAAGAGCAATGCCACCAACTTAGTTGTGTCCCTAGATTCTAGTATAACCACAGAGTGAGGAAAAGAACCACGTCCCCACAGGAAATTGGTTAAAGAATACTGCAACAAATCGGAGCTGTAAAGGAAAACAGGATAGCAAGTGTCCAGGCATAGTTAAAGGAGTGCCCAAACACCCCAGGTGGGGGACCTTGCCTCAACAACAGGTGCTCACATAGGGAGTTGCGGAACACTGCAAAACTGTGCCCCATTCAGCTATGGATACTGAAGTGTCAGAATTATGGTAGCCCTGTACGCAAGGCTACCATACTGACATGGGCGAGGTCACTTGCAAAGACTCTTTTTCAGCTAACCCTGGACCTTTTATGGGCCCTACTGATGACACATGTAATTCGGTTTTATCTAGCAAACAAGAGGCCCGTTCGGTCAATATGCTTATGTGCATATCAACCCATTGTGTCTGCTCTGCTGTACCTAAAGCTTCAGTATTTTGATGCTGTGTTGCTTGCATCATGGTTGGGGAGACCTTGTAATCATGCTCGCTCTAACCTTGAAGTGGGACAGGTGTGGCTCTCTTATTGTGTGTCTTGAAAGTAGTACAACTACTCAATCGGCAGGATCTGAAATTATACTGTGCAGGATGTGAAATAATGAACCAGTCTTGGATTTTAAGCTCACATCACATTGCACTGTAGTACTTGTAGTCTTTATTTTATTTATATCGCGCCAGACCAGGGTCCATAGGCATAATAGCACTGGGCAGGACAAACAACAAGTAACAAATAGCTAAACTAAGATCAGTACTGATACAGGGAGTTCAGAAAGGAGAGAGAAATCATTGGAATAGAGCAGTTTTCAGTCCACATTTGAAACCAGACAGGGAGCTAAATGCTCTTGGGTCTGGTGGCAGGGAAGTCCAACACCTAGGGAAGATATAGGGGAAAGACCCCTCAGCCACTAATGTTAACCTAGCTCTTGGCACATGCAAGGGACATGAGTTATTTGATTCAAGCACCCTCCGAGTAGGAAGCCAGGAGAGTCTGCTTGACAGATAACTGGGGCTTTTCCCATATAGGTACTTGTGCGTAACACACAAAAACTGAAAAGAAATTCTACTGTTTATGGTTAGCCAATGTAAGGCTCTCTTGGCTGCTGACACATGGTCAGTTTTACGCAGGCCCTCAACGACGTGCATTGCATTGTTCTGAATTATTTGTAGCTGGGGGATTTCTCCCTTACCAGTGCCCTGAAGGAGGCTGGCACAATAGTCTAATTTTGCCCCAATAATTACCTAGCGATGGTTGCCCAATTAGTAGAATTAAGAAAGGGTCTAAATTGTGCAAGCAGTTTAAGATAGTACGAAATACCAGAGAACAAACTGTTGACATATGTCTTCATATGAATTATTCCCGGGGTCTTAACTTTGTGCTGTGTTGCGATGATGCACCCTGCAATCAAGAATTGCTGATGGGCAGAACTCAATTTACGTAGCTGTGGCGCCGTGCCGCCTATCATACGTTACATCTTTGCGTCATTGAGCGCTAAGTGGTTGTCCACCATCCAGTTTTGAATAAGACTGAAGATGGAATTGATGTTGAGGGAGTCTTTGCTATAATTGCCTGTTAGTGGAATAAGACACTGTGTGTCGTCAGTGTAATTAGCATAAACCACGCTTTCAGCATTCCAACATTTCAAAAAGAGGCAGCTTGAGGATATTAAAGAGCATTGGAGATACACATGACCCCTGTGGGACTCCACATGTCACCAGAAACTCATCTGCCATAGCATCCCCGTGAAAGACTTTGGCTTTGCGATCTGCAAGAAAGGATTTGATCCAGTCTGCTGCTGCTGGAGAAAAGGAAGCTGAATTAAGTAATCTGGCAATAAGTATAGAATGGTCCACCAGATCAAAAAAGGCAGACAAATCCAGCTCCCACCATCGCCAGTGTCACAATTCACCTCTACACGGTCAAGGCCTGCCGTTTGAACACCATTATGGTGGTGATGTGCGCAGTGTAAAATACTAATAATGTAATATAGCCCTAGGAGTCATGTGTGTTGCTCTCACAGACAAATACATTCAGATGAGCATTGAGCCCCTGTTCTTGATGTAACCAAATATAGCTGTTGTGAAGTGCTTGGATGGAAGGAATGTGTGAGGTCAGAGGGAATACTGTGAGATGAGAATGTTGATGTATGAGTGAGGGAATGTTTGTGTGAAGAGGTTCCAGCCCCGGCTGTTGGAGAGCCTGGGTGGTGGGAGCCAGTGGGTTCCTATTTAGCAGCTTGATGAAGCCTGTTGGAACTACATTAAAGGAACTTACAAGTAACTCACCTGAAATGTCACAGCGTGTCCTTGATAACACTGGTGATGGGGATAGGATAAGTACTTTGCTGTGGGGGTGCAGAAGAGAGGGCCCATTGTTTTACCAATGCCTCAGAGCTGCTTGCGGATTATGGAGTAAGATGTGCTGCCTGAAAACTGTGACTGTTGGCAACCTTGTCGGCAGAATGGAGGCATGTTATAGAGAAAGACATTGAAGGGGCCATGGAGGTGACATTTGGTGAAGCACGACGTCCCAGTGAATAAGGTGTTGGAGTATGGTGCGGACCACTGTGTGCTTACCATGCAGTGGGTGACGGTCCAAGGAGCACGAAGCGGGTAAGGCCGTCAGGAGGTGTTATGTTCCTAGTAAAGGTTGGTAGTAAAGTCATAGAGCATGCGTAATCATGCACCGGCATGAGCGAGAATCACTGTGTTATGGTTTGGTTTCATGGCGGGTGGAATTGGAGAAGTGCGAGTTGTTATGCCGATAGGAATTGGAAATTATCTTTTGTAGGATTTAGAACTGCCCTTGTGCAGTACGAACCTATAGGAAATAGCATCTTAATAGCAAATGCATAAAGTACTTTCTAAAGTGATGTAAAGCGCGTGATTGGGAATGGTGATGTTTTGTTTTCAGAATGTACTGGGGCTCAGATTGTACTGGGTTCTAGAACTGATTTGATAGAGTGAGTACGGTTGAGGTTGCCCAGCGTACTAGCGGTGGATGCTGCGTTCTGCTGGCTGTAATAAAGGAGCTTGAAACTCACACCTTCATGGCCTCTTCAATGGTGACGAGGAATGGCCTCTGAAAGAGAGTGAGCCCACAGAGAGTGCGCATGCTGCCGGCTACTGGCTCTGCGCATCTCCTGGTGCGTGGAGAGGGCTGTTGAGAGCCACCAAACAACAGGGACTGCTGCGACAGATCAAGAGGAGGGTCGCCCGTTTCCCTTCCTCAGTGCCTGTAGTGAACAGCATTCACCACTGGATGGGTGGAGGACTAAAGGCCTGGCGGCTGCGGGAATCTATACGTGCACCAGCCAACAAGGTCGCGCTGCGTGCACAGAGCTGTGTCTCTGTTGTAAGAGGGTCAGAAGAAAGGACCTCACAACGCACTTGGCAACGTGCAGTCTTTAGCGACCAAGACGCATTGCCAAGGCGCCCGCATTGCAAGGGAAATCGAGCATTGCCCTTGCCAATAGGAGCTGAGGAGAGCAACGAGCACTGGGAGGCAGGTTCATGTTCAACATGAGGAACACTGAAAGACACAGCAATAAGAGACACCAGAGAGAACAAGGGCAATTTAAAACCAAGGCAATAGACAACCCAAGGTTTAAATAAACCAGAGAGGAAGTTATGGCCACTGTGGTTATTCCGCCTCTGCCGCCTTTCCTGGCTGAACCAGGTGCTCCCCCAGTAAAGAGGGACGGATGGAAAAATATGTTTGACATACTTGTTTGCCATGGGGGGATAACTTTGGGCATGCAAGGAAACAAGCTTTGCTGCTCCACAATTTAGGGATAGGCGGTCCCAGTGTCTTTGATGGCTTACCAGAGCCAGAAGGTGAGGGTGCTGGTGACCTGGATGATTTTTGCAGTTGCAATTAGGAAGTTACAAGAGCACTATCAACCAAGGAAGAACGTAACATTTGAGCGCTACAAGTTTTTCCAGAGAGGTCAAGAACCATTGGAACCAGTCGAAGGTTACGTGGCTGCGCTTCGCATCCTATGCCACACCTGTGAGTTTGGCCACTTGGCAAACTCTTTTATTAGAGATCAACTGGTGAGGTATACGAACAGCATCAAAGTCCAAGAAAAATTACTGGAAATGTTCTCGAGCTTGAACAGGCAGTGGAACTGACTCGCAGCATAGAACCAAACTGCTCATTACATGAGGGACATGAAAGTGGAGCAAGCTTGGGAGTAAGATAGGTGCCTTGAGAAACAGGAGGTGCTTTAAGTGTGGCAATACTGGGCACTTCTCTGCGTGTCTGTTTTGCCTGGCTCAAAATGCAATCTGCATGAAGTGCAAATGTAAAGGACATTTTCACCTGTTTGCAAAGGAGGAGGTGTGAATTCTGTAGAGTAGGCTCCATTTCAGCCGGAGCAAGAACTGGCACAGTTGTCCCAAACAGAGAACAAACCAAGCAATGCAATATCCAACATGTGTTTGAAATCTCTACACTCGAGGGAGGCAAGAAAGGTCAGTTGGATGAATTTTCTATCAATGGAAAGACTTTGACAAAGAAAGTAGACAGTGCCTCTCCTTGGACCATTGTCTCTGGTGAGACCTTTACAAATTCTATTGGTGGAAGGAAACAGGATCTCAAAGAGTATGGCATCCGCCCTCACGGTTATGCAGAGGTTGAGATATAAATGTTGTGGAAGTTCCAAGACACAATTGGTTACAAGGGCCGCAAAGGTTGAAAAAAAATGCTGTACCCATTGTTCATAGGGTATGCCCTGTTCCTCACCATCTAGGAGTTCAGTTGTGGGAGGAGTTGGACATGCTGTTGCAAAAAAGGGGTGATTGAAAGAGTTGAAGCAACAGAGTGGCTGTTTCCAGTGGTCTTCGTGACAAAGGCAAACGGCAGTCTGAGATTATGCATAGACCTCAGGGATCTAAACATAAACATTCTAGTGTACCGGCATCCCTTGCCAGTAATTTCTGAGTTTTTTGCTCTGTTAGAAGACGTCAAGCAGTTTACAGTTATTGATCTCTCTGCGGCTTACCATCAAGTACTATTGGCGCAAGACTGTCAGGAGCGCACATCTTTTATCATGCCAGAGGGAACTTTCAAATATCGCAGGATTCCCTTTGGTCTGGCTTCTGCTGCCGCTGTTTTTCATTGATTCATGGAAAAGGTTCTTGAGGGCGTGAGGAACATCATCATATTTCAAGACGATGTATTGATACATGCTGGCTCAGTTTAGGAACACGATAGGATTTTACGGGAGGTTTTATGCAAACTGAGGGAGGCAGGACTCACAGTTCAAAGGAGCAATTGCAGGATTGGGATACTGTTACGCTCACCTGGTATCCACAGGGATGCCACCCAGCCGGGTTACTCGCTGGTATGTTTCTCAGCTTTGCCCTGATGTGGTCTGCGGGGAAGGTTCTGCCTGAAAATACAGGAGGACTGTGTTCAAGACTGACCGACTGGGGTAAGTATCCTCCCTCCACCCCCGTATGATTTCAGTCCCACTGGCGCCCTCTTCTCACCTTGTGGTAGAATTAGGCATGCTCTCTGTCCTGCCTTCTTTGCAGGGGCGCGTTGTCTTTCATGGGCGAGTGCGGTCCAGTTACTTCACTGACGCCGGCCTGTTTGATATTGTTCAGGTAGGTCTTATTGCTGTTCTTTAGTTTTGTTGCTATCCTGCATGCCTTTCTTTGTTTAAAATGTCTCTTTTTTTCTCCCTTGGGTATGCAGAGCTTCATCGTGGCGAACTGGCTTGGTTGAGCCCCGCTGGTAAATGATGGCGCATTAAGAGCGCTATGATGCGGTAAGTAAGTGCTATACGCAGCACTGCAAAGTCTTGCCTTTGCTAACCTGTGTTTTCCTCCCTTGTAGGTCGCGGTGTTCTTCAGCGCGAGTGGAATGTCCGGAGTGGTGCCAGCCGAGAGGTGACCAGCCAGGTGAGCCTTTTGAGCAGTTCGTAATTTATAAATGTCTCTACTGCTTTCTTTAATGTTGCCTCTATCTTCCTCTTTCAGGTCGTTCTTTCCGGGAGGCGTGCAGATTCAAGGAAGCTGTTCTCAGTAGCTGCGAGTGTTTAAAGATGCATACTGCAGGTAAGATGCAGCTGCTAATGATGTTCCTTTAGTCTCCTTGCAGGTTCTGCTTCTCCGAGGTTCGAGGGAATAGCTGGACACGGTGAGCGTCACGTTGCAAGCTGCAAAGTAACGCGAAGCGTGTTGTCTTGCTCGGGTGTGGTTTAAATAGCCCCAACAAAATAGTCCAGGTAAAGTACTCGCTAGGTTGCCACACCCAAAACACTAGACCGCATAGCTTGTTTCTTAGGTACCAAGCTATGTGGATGCCTCCATGTTGGCTGACAATACAATAAAGTAGTTCCCAAGCACATTGTTTTTCATGGTGTATGAGCCTGGCGCCATAGGCGCCAGGACTGGCCCCATGAGGGCTTTTGAAGAGGATGCCAGGCTCTAGAGGCCCGAGTCCTGACCCCACCTGGCCAATGGGTTTGCCAGAGGTGGTTTTTGGCGAGGGTCGTGACGGGTACAAACTGTGGGGTACTTGTAACATTGTATTCCTGCTAATGAGATTTTTCCGAAATGCAGTTTAGTTGAAGCGATTGGGTTGGCCCCTGAACCTAAGGACAAAGAGCAATTACTCTCTTTGCTGGGTTTATCAGAGTATTATTACAAGTCTGTGGAACATTTTTCAATTCTGTCAATGCCCCTCAGGCGGTTACTTAAAAAGGGTGACATGTACACATGCTCTGAGGAGTGTGGGGTTGCCTTTAAGAAAATTAAAGAGAGCATTGCCAATGCCCCCACAGTAGGGACATTTTCATCTAACAACAAAACATTTCTCAGAGTGACAGAAAAGGGAAGGAGCATGTAGTAGCTTTCACCTTCCAGCCTTTGAGAGGTACGGAAGGGAACTACTCTGTTGTTGAGAGAGAAACATTAGCAGTGTATTGGGTGATTTTACACATGATGGCTAGTATAGGGTGGAGCAAGGGTTCCCCTAGAATTTCAAAGTGGTTGTTGGGTCTTCAAGGGTATGTCTTTTATGTTTGTTACCTACCTGGTAACAGGAATTCTGTAGCAGACCGTCTATCGAGGTTGCCAGTGGGTTCATCAGAGCGGGAGGAATCTGATCATGCTGACGAGTGGGTGGTAGCTAGTATCGAGGAAGGTCCCATTGGTGAGGATGAATGGGAATGTGCAGTTGAGGAGGATGTCATTTTGAAGGCAATTGTGGAGTGGATGGCCTGACAGGAACTTTTGGATAGGAAGTTTGAATCCTGTTTTGAAGTAAAGAATGAGCTATCCTTGGTTGGATCGAGAGTAAGGAGGGGAGTGAAGTTTGTTCCACCGGAAAGGATCAGAAGGAAATTAGCAGAGTTGGCTCACCAAAGTCATTTAGGTGTGAATAGCACAAAAAGGAGATTGTGTCAAAGCTGTTGGTGGCCTGCCATGGATAGTGCTGTAGAGCATCAGGTGGGTGATTGTGTAGAGTGTGCCATGAGCAAGCAAAGTGGTGCGTGGAACTCCTTTGATTCCTGTGAAAGTACCTTCTCTGCTTTGGCAGAAGGTGGCTTTGGATGTAATCGGTCTGATTCAAGGTATAGGAGATGAATTCAAATTTTAGTTTGTAATGTTGGATTATCACTCCAAATGGGTGGAGTGGGTAGGTGCAATGGTGGCCACGGCGATTGAATTGATCAGGTTCCTAGAGGATATGTTCTTTAGAGATGGGTCCCTGGTACTTTGGGGACATATAACAGAGTACAATTCTCCTCTGAGATGTTGAAGACATTTTTGAATGAGTATTGTATATATCGCATGTGCGCACAGCTCTGTATCACCCCAGGACAATTGGCCTAGTAGAACGGGTGAATTAGCGTTGAGAGCTGCCTTGCCATGGCGGGCGATAGTGAGACAGCTGGTCTGGGGCTACTGCACCACTCCGTACTCAGTGACAAAAGTATCTCCTTTTGTTTTGTTGAAGGACCACAAGCCGGGGACATAATTGTGCCCCAGTTGGTTGGGAGTGGCTATTCCCATTTGGGTAGCCATGCTAAGCTGATGAGTGTGATAGAGAAGGGCAGGAGCATTACAAAAGGATCCTGGATGCTGGTGATGGGTGAAGGATCGTGTGTGGTCTGTCAGAGATTTGGTTTGAAAAAGAATCCTTGTTTGGGACTCAGGTTTCCTGAGAGTACATTGTTGGGACCAAAGAAAATCACTGCTGTGAGGGAGGGAGTTGTGATTGTGAAAGGTGGAGAGGTGTGGTCCAATGGTAGGTTGGCCCCGTACAAGGAGGTGATGAGGCGTAGTCATGCTGGCCGGAATGGCACTGCAAAGTCTAATGGGAATACAAAAGAAAATGTCAATAATGAGAGGGTAAATGGTAATGACAAAGTTAAAAGCATTGCCTTAGACAAAGGTGTTCCTGATGGAATTAGAGTGAGTTGCAGAGAAAGGAGGGTTCCGGGTCATATGAAGGATTTTATTCAATGATGATTTGTTTTCGGTACCGTTTCCATCTGCCAAATTGTGGTTTTAGCATGCTCGCATGACATGTATAGTTGCTGTGTTTTGCTGTACTTGTTATTCTTGTTTAACCTTATAGTTTCTGTGTTCTGCTCTGTGTTGTTTTTCACCTTGATCTATTAGAAAAAAAACTGTTTTTATTTAAGGGGGGAGATATGTTGTATTCAGAATGTACTGGGGCTCAGATTGTACTTGGGTTTTAGAACTGTTTTGATTAAAGTGAATACAGTTGAGGTTGGCCAGCAGACTAGCAGCAGATGCTACGCTCATCGATTCTAATAAAGGAGCTTGAAACTTTACACCTCATGGCCTCTTCATAATGGCGTTCAGGTGTTGCATATTTTGTAATGTTATCGTTAGCTACCGTGAGGATTTGCATTGTTAGGTGCAAGCATATGTATCACTGTGTGGAGGGAAATCATGAGTGGTGTCAAAGCAAATGTGGAAAAGGGGAGACAATTGCAGGAGCGTAGCAATTAAAGGAGTCTTGTATGTTAGCTATTAACATTTTGAGGATTTGCAAGTTAGTGCTGCACGAGCAGCAATGAGCTTTTAGGGCAATGTGACAAGATGCCATCCTCATGGTGACATTATATGTAATGCGTAACAGGAGTTGGGGTGGTTAGTGTCCTTATGATATGATATGATGGGTTATTTATAACACGCTTAATACCCAAAGGTTTCTAAGCGCGGACCCGGGATCGAACCTGTGTTGCTTTGTGTTGTCTTGCTTCCAAGGCAAGCACGCTGCCGCTGAGCTATCCTCCCGAGAGCTATCCTCCTTTAGATGCGATGTTACTGGGGAAAAGAATGGGACTACAGGGGAAAGGTAGTCAATGGTAAAAGTATGGGACTACTCTCTGAGGTAATCAATGGTAATAGTGTAGGACTACACTGTGAGGTAGTCAGTGGTAAATGTGTGTAACTACACTATGAGGTAGCCAGTGGTAAAAGTGTGAGACTGCTCTGAGAGAGGTGGTCAATCGCAAAAGTATGGTACTACTCTGAGTGATGGTAAATGGTAAAAGTGTGGAACTACTACAGTCTTCCTCTTTCCTGTTAGATAGGCGGCGCACCACTGATGACATAGGGCGAGCATCCCTAACAGGGACAGGGTGTGCTTCTATGTAGGGAAAGTGGTAGTGGTACAATAGATTGAATCTAAGACAAAATTACTGATACACCTGAATGTGCTCCATACCTGTTTTTCCAAACTTGTTTTTACTGATTTTACATTTGAAGGTATAACAAACACCCCAACTCCCCCTGACCACCCCCCGCCTCCCCATTGTCTGGGCACATACCATGTCCCATTGGTTCCGCCGACTTAGGGCGGCTGGATTAAGAGATGTCCAAAATGCGCAACTTGTGCCGGCAGTATTGTTCCATGAATTCCCCCTGCAGAGATTCTAGAATCGGGGCCCATTCTTGTGAAAATTGTGCTTGGACCCCCCGTATTGAATGTGTCACCCACTCCAGCGCCACAAAGTTCCAAAGTTTATAAAGCCAGTCCGCTAGCGCCGGAGGGTCAGCTGATTTTTAACATTTTTTGTATTTTTATTTTATTTGGGTTCGAAAAACCTTTAAAATATTCTTTCCCAATTACATCGCTTCTCATAGTACAATCCCACACCATCTTGCGATGAGTTTTTGGATGTTTCAGCTTTTCTCATAGATCTACTAAGGGATCTATTGATTACGGCGCAGATGTGGGATTTGCTTCAGTTAGACAGGTTTTTAAATCCCTCAAGAACATTACTAGTCCAAACATGACTTTTCGGTTTGAACCGTCGAACATGGTTTTCCACCAGTCAGTTGCGCTGTAAGTTTGTCGTTCCTCGAAGAGTGGACCAAGTAGTTTAGTCCGTAATGATCTAAACTTTTTGCAGAATAGAGTCAGATGTTTGAGAGACTCTGAAGAGTGATTGCAAAAACGACAGATTGTGTTTGCGTTGTGTTTAGTCAAAAAAACAGATTGAGTCGAAATTGCAGAAATGACAATCTCGAGTTTTGGTCGGGTGATTGAGATAAGTAAAGCTGTAATTCATCATACTTGCGTGCTTCTGAAGGGGCATCTTTCATAAGACGCGAGCTTTCTTGCTCTACACAAGTTTGATACTAGTTTGTTCTCCATAACGTTAGTTTTGCCTTGTCTAGATTTTCTATCAGAGTTTTGATTTTTATGTTGTTTGTATCCAGTAACTCCGTGCACAGGTTGCTCCATTCTGATAGGACCATGTGTTTTGGGTCAGAGGCTGGTTTTTGCAGAATTTTGAATTGTGGAGCTGGGTTGGCGAGCAAAGTCTTCCTGTAGAGGTTTAGTGCATTTCAGCTCACCCCCGCTTTTGTTGATATCAGGCCCAATTCATATTGTATGTTACTGGTGGGCAGCCCTTGGGTAAATGCAGCGCTCTGATCCAGAAAATGTTCTCCAGTGTGTCCCACAAGTCGTGAGGGCAACCAAACATGTTTTCTGCGCTGTAAATTAAAGCTGGAACAGCCTTCTGTCGATAAAAATCAATCATTGGCTTTGTTAAAAATGTGCTGTACTTTTTGTTTATGATGGCAGCTTGGCAGGCTAACTGTTTGCATTTCCTTTTTGTTTCCTCCATCCATGGTCCGTCATTTATATTCGGACTTATCAAGGCTCCTAGGTACTTAATGTAGGGTGAAATCTTGAGTGGTGTTTTTTCCAAGTTCCATACATATTGTTTGGTTCCTCTTTTTTGGTTTGACAAGTTTCGTAATGTCAGGACTTCGCATTTTTGTTTGTTAATGCATAGGCCTTTTTTGTTGACAGACTTTTCAAGGACGTCCAGCCTTCGCTGAAGCCCAATGGGGGTGACATCTAAGAGTGTTAAGTTGTCTGCATATATTAACCAACCTATGTGTGATCCATGGATTTTTGGTGGAAAAGTTGCTACCATCTTGAGTGTATCTCCAATATCTGAGATGAAAAGATTGAATATAATGGCGGCCAAGGGGCATCACTGTTTCACACCTTTGTATGTCTTTATCGGTGAGGACAATGTGCCACCTCAGTCTAGTCTAATTTGTATGGTCATATCTGAGTGCAATTCTTTTATTGCAGCAAGTAGAATATGTGGGCACTCCCAAGCTTCTAGCTTGTCCCATAAAGTATGTCAATTAACGCTATCAAAGGCGTGTGAGAAATCAATTGAGGCCACATAAATTGGTGTATTAGTTCTAATTGATTCAATTTTTAGTAGATTCAATAGTAGAGTATTTAAACTACAGCCAACTTCTTTGCCAAAGCCAGCTTGTCGGCAATCAATATGATTTTTTTCAGTCGACCATGCTAGCAGCATTTTTTGCACTTGGCGTGCATAGATCTTTCCCAGCACGTCGACCAGGGCAATTGGTCGATAATTCCTTGGGTTCGATCTGTCGCCTTTTTTAAATATAGGTACTATGATAGCATTTTTCCATGTTTTTGGTGTCACACATTTCGTTTTTATTCTTTTGAATAACATAGTGCAGAAATTGGCCCATGCTTCAGGATTTTGTTTTAGCATATAGTTTGTCAGGCCATCTGGGCCTGGGGCTCTCGAGGCACTAAAGTTTTTAATTGAACTCAAGATGTCAGATTTGTCAAAGTTCAGATCCCACGACATTAAGTTTTCGGCATTTATCTTGGCTTTTACTTTGGGGCTGCTGAACATTTCTGTGTAATATTTTACCCAGGTTTCCTCAAGAATTGGTGAGGCTTGGGTCGCATCTTGTGGAGCAGCCATATTGTTTATTAGGCTCCAAAATTCAGAGGAGTTTTTATTCTTTAGTTTTCTCAGCATCTCTTTGGAGTTGTTTTGTAACAAATTTGCGTTATGAGCCTTTTTCCAGTTCGATATTTTTGCATTTCAAGTTTTCTTCCTGCAAGATAAAGACCTTTGTCCTTGCGTGATAACTTTCGAATTTCTCTGCGCATCGTACGTTTTCGTTGTAATATTTGAACATCCAACTTATGTTTATGTTGCAGCCGCTGCTTTTTAAGCCCTTGCTTGCATTCAGAAAATTGCAGTAGTAGATGCTGATATTCGATTATGTCAGATGTTAATGCCATAGTGGATGTAATCTGATTTACGTCACTGGTTTTCAGGTTAAGCCTCAACCTTCCAGAGCGGTAAGAGCTATCATGTGACCATAATTTTTGTATGGCATTTTTGCTAGCATTGAAGGTCATTTTTATCAGATCGTGATCACTATGTTCCGTCTTGCAGACCATCAAGCCGCAAGCTTTTGGTAGGAAGGATTTCGATACAAAGAAGTAATCCAGTGTTGAGTGCTGTTGATCTCTACTCCATGTTGGATTCACTAGTATATCGCCGGGCATATTTCCATTCAAAATTGTTAGTTTGCTGGAGTCCATTTCAAGGCAGCATAATTGGGCTGCTTCCTCATGTGCCTTTTTTCTGGCCGGTTTTGATGTGTGCTTTATGTCCATGTTCACACAGTCGATGTTTAAATCGCCACAGATTATTATTTGAGTGACGCATAAGTTTTCAACGGTTTTGTCGGTAATTGAGGTCACTTGATAAATAAAAGTTGTTGTTCCTGTTGCGATCTGGTTCCAATAAAGATTGATAATATAAAGGAACTCAGGCTCGAAAGTACCTTGTATCTTTACTTTGGCAGTTTGTATGTAGGAAGTGACGTTCTTTGTCTCAATAATCCTAAAGCCTGATTATTTTTTGGCTGCTATTATTGATCCCCATTGGTCTACCTTTACTTTGTTGGATAGCGGGATTTAGAACTATTTCAAATAAGGATGAGCTTGGCCATTCACTTAACCATGTTTCCTGAAGGCATATCAGATCCAAATTCTGCATCCAGGGTGTGTGAAACAGGTGGGTAAATCCACACGTATTCCACAATCCAATTGTCAGAGTTTCCCACTGATTCTGGTATTACTTTCTCTGTTTGTTATTTAGAGCGGAGGCCAACCATGCCCAGTTTTCGTTTTCGGCGATACTTCCATTCCCGTCCTCTCGAATGGTTTTTTCGGATTTTGCGGTTTTTCCTTCAGTCGTTATTTTGATTTGCTCATCTGGGAATCGATGACATATTTCCTTGTTTTTAGGTTTTGTTTCTATGATCATAGGTGACAAAGCCACTCTGCCTAAAGGTAGTTTTTCATTTTTGTTTATCTATTTTGCATTTTAGTGGGTTTTGGTACTCGTGCCCTTGGTTAGGGGCTCCCGTACTACGTCATTGAATGGCTGAAGCGACAAGTCGAAACCCAGAGATAGTAATGCAGGTACTGCGTCTAGTAGTAAATCTCTTAACATTCTTGAGGCAAGATGTAAGGTTACTATATCATTTCTTTGTTCACAGTGGAATTCGACAATTTTTAAGTCCTGTGAAATGATAGTTCTTAACCTAGGCACAAGATGAAAGAGCCTGGTTATGTAGTGCCGATTTAAGATCAGGTTATCCACAGACTCCACTCTTTCCAAAATCAGATTTTCAAATGTTGAGACTTTTTTCGTTATTTTGGGATTTATTTTATTGCACTGGGTGATAAACTTTATTTCACTTTTAGTTTGTGATCGTGAGTTTAATATATCTTGAGTTGATTGGGGCGGATGTGAATTCAGCATCCTATTAAGTTTTTCTGGAACTTTTTTCATCATTGATGACCCATTTTCACAATCATTAGCCTCAACCCTAGAGGCCATTTGTTTTGCACGCTTTTCCTCCATTGTCAAGAAGGGAGTGCTTAGTTCTAAGTTGGTATTTTTATCTGTAGTTTTTATTGTCCATTTAAAAATTCTTAGTTGCTTTGGTTGTTTTAGGGCACTCTGGGGCTGGGCAGTGAGAGGCTCATTTGTGATGGAAATGTTTGCATTTAAGTTCGCAAATTCTGTCAATGGTGAATTTGAGTCCTTAGTTTGAGGACAGTCCGGCTCTAATTGTGAGGTTTCCTCTCCATCATTATAATGAGTTAGATTGATCAAATAATTTTTGTCGTTTTGAGATCTGTCCGGAGATTTAGAGTTAATAATTTTGCTTGGTGCTTTAAATTCCGGTGTTGTTTTGTATGAATGTTGTTCTTTCGTCCCAGTGTTGTGCGGACTGTTAAATTGACAGTTTTGATATTCCGTCAAAAAAATGTGGAGCCATTTCCACGCCTCATCCTATTTGCTGGTTGGTTTTTAGTTTTTATGCCCTGGACTTGGGTTTTTCCAAAGATAAATGTGTTAGTTTGGCTTGCAGAGCATTTGGCTCCCTTAAAGATGTCAAATGTAGGTAGGTTTTTGTTGCAATTTGGCTCAACTCTTTCAGCAGTACCCAGTCCTCCTTCTGTACTTTTGTCAAGTATCTCAAGTGCAGTTTTAGATGATGAGGAAGTTTGTGGGTCCAATATAGCGAGATTGCTTGATTTGCGGCTGTCTTCCAACGCCTCGTCAAAGGAGGTCAAATCTTGGGGAACCAAATCTATAACTGTCTCAGTCAATACTATCTGGTCCATACTTGTTTGAGTGGCGTTACTGTTTGAGGTTAGTGTCTTTTGTTTCTGAGCAACCTAAGGTATCACAAATATTCTTCATAAGTACCATAATCTCTGTTGTTGAGTCGGGTTTATGGCTTCCGGAGAGGCCATTTATTGTCATTTGGCTGCAGGTTTCAGTAGGAGTTACTGGTTGACTACAGTCAGCCAGATTTGAAAGAGCAGTTCCTTTGGCTCTTATGACAATGCCTACAGACGCTTTCTCTGTGTTGGTATTTTTTATGTATTGCTCAGATTTAGATCTAAAGAGTTTCAGGGCTTCTTTGGCTACTTCTGCAAGAGGTTTTTTGTCCTCATTGTTGTTTTGCGTATGCCCAGAAACTATCTCTGTCAAGGAATCCATTTTACTGCTGTTTCCAGCAGCTTTTTCATACAGGAAAGCTGGAGAAGCTGACGCGCTTTCGTAGATTGAATGGCTGAGTTTTGTATTAGGCAGATTTTGTGTTTGATCTGTCGTTGGAAAACATGTATAGTTTTTGGGGCATCCTGTCATATCTGGATGTTCTGATTGCCTGTTTCCCAATGATTCCACCCGATGAGAGTTCAATGTAGTAGTGTTGTGTATCACGGCTCCAATGTTTATTTGAGAAGTTTCCATCTCGAAGGGCGCCGTTTCTACACCAACAGTCTTCATTTGTTTTTCATTCCCTGGTTTCCCTAAGGTGAAAATGGATTCTGTCAGTGGTGCATCTTTCGTCGGAGCATATTCAAGGCGCCTGTTTTGGGTGTCTATCGGCATGTTTTCCACAATAATCAGCAGTGTTTTTCCATTTACACTTTCACTTTCAATTTGGCTGTTTAATACAGAATCAGTACGAGGCACCCAGCCGTCTGCATCAGCGTCTGTGCCAGGTGCCGTGTCATCTGCGTCATCTGACTCGTGAAAGTATGAGATACTTTCTTGCTCTGTCGAGGCTCTACGTCACAGGGGAGGAAGTACAGCCGTGGTGTCTTGAGGCGCTTCAGACGGCCTCCCTTTTCTAGTTTGGGCTCCTGTCTTCAGTAGTTTTGGAAGCAGTGCCGCGGGTACCTCAGGGCGGCGACTCATTTCCGTTACTTTTCGGCTATCGGCAGCAGTAGGCAGTAGCAGTCAGGAGTAGGGAACCCGGGGAGCTGACTCCGCCAACATCCGCGACCATTCAAAACAGCACAACAGCAGAAGCTCGCCCTTTCTCTGAGGGCTTATGCCGCAAGGGCGTTGAGGCGGCCTTTTTATGATCAGCTGACAAAGCTGACTCGGTCTCTAAGGCACACGCTGCTCTGTGAGTTTTACAGTTCTGATTAGTGAAACTCAGAACTCCGTCTTCCAAATGCAGCACAACAGCAGAAGCTCGCCCTTTCTCCGAGGGCTTACGCCGCAAGGGCGTTGAGGCGGCCTTTTTATGATCAGCTGACACAGCTGACTCAGTCTCCTTAAAGGCACACGCACCTCTGTGAGTTTTACAGTTCTGATTAGTGAAACTCAGAACTTTGTCTTCCAAATGCAACACAACAGCAGAAGCTCACCCTTTCTCCGAGGGGCGGATTTCCATTTACAAGCAATAACCAACGGAGCTGCCAGGTAATAGATGTAAAAGGCCTTCCTTTTGTATTTTGGCCAACCACTGTTGACCAGGTTCTCCAGCCCAAGGAGAGGTTCTCCTGCAGCTCTATCTCCTTCCCCACCATATACATCCCTAATAATCCTGTTGGTTGCATCCTAGAAGGATTGTAACGCCGGGCAGGTATGCCAAATGTGGAGCCTGTCCCCTTTATTGCCACACTCTCTCCAACATCTATCTGGATGTCCGGTTTCAACTTGTGGAGCCTCTCTGTGGTGTAATGCCACTGGTACAAATGTTTCAGCCAGAATTCCCAGATCTGAATCGATGTCGTCAAGCGAAGGATATCTGACCAGAGCGAAGACCAGCTCTCTTCTGAGATAGTGCCCCCTAAGGTGTATTCCCATCTGCTTTGAAATGCCACCTGTTTAGGCGGGGGACGTCCACTAAAAACCCAAATATATGCGATATGAGGTGCTTATCCCATGGGTTCGATATGAGAAACCTTTCAAAGGGTGTAATTGCTCCGACTGCCGCAGTTCAGTTAGTGGGGGGGGCATGATCCAGTGGTGAACCTGAAAGTATGAGAAGCGCTGCGATTCTTGTAGCCCCAGTTCCCCTTTATAGGTGGTAAACGATTTGACTTCCTCCCCCCGAAACATATCCCTGAGTTTTGTACAGCCAGCCGCCCTACACTGTGAGATCGCGCGTGGCTCCAGGCCTGGTGTGAACTGCAGATTGTCGAAAAGCAGGGTGAAGGGGGAGGGAAAGGTTGTGATGTGATGTAAGCTTACTGCTTGATCCCATGTGTCCTCTACTACTTCGTTATGGCGCTATGGTGTATATTGCGGGGTCGATTTGCTTTCGAGGGCCATAGTTTACCTCCCATGTGGAGTCCTGCCACGCTCCCTCCATCTGCACCCACCTCTTATTCTTATTCTCCCCGAACCAATCCTTTATAACTCAGAGCTGAGCCGCCTGCTAATATTCCCAGACGTTCGGGAGGCATAGGGCCTCATTACACGGTAGGCGGTAAAAATCGTAATTTTACGGCATGGCGCCATTAGCGTGTCCGCCCTCGCAAGAGGCCGCAAATAGCGTCCCATCACGAGTACGCGGACACGAGCATAGCGCCATGCCGTAAATGACAGTTCCGCCCTGCCGCTAAATACCCCAAAAAGCCCATTACCGGCGCCCGCAAAACCGGCGATTGCGCCTCCGCCCTCCCGCTACCCGTAAATAGCGGACACCGCCATTACCGCACACCGTTAAAAAGCGGAACCGGAAATTACGTCGTCGCACAGGAACGGGAAAGAGCACAGCGGCCATCTTCAAAAACACAATCCATTGCCATCCACTGC
The DNA here is from genome assembly GCF_040938575.1 of Ambystoma mexicanum. Taxonomy (NCBI): domain Eukaryota; kingdom Metazoa; phylum Chordata; class Amphibia; order Caudata; family Ambystomatidae; genus Ambystoma; species Ambystoma mexicanum. The sequence continues at coordinate 414,128,922 of NC_090927.1, forward strand.
ATCCAGGACATATATCCAGGCAACACCGACCAGGAACCACACCGGGTAGCTCGAGGATGCCAAAGGCGCTTAAAAAAACTGCTGATCGCCAGCGCAAAGAAAAGTTCACCAATGAGGAACTAATGATGCTGACCACCACACTTGCTGCAAATGCAGGAGTGGTATTTGTGAACGATATGCGGCGGGAGGCCCTCCTGAAGAAGAAGGCCATCTGGGCCGAAGTTGCGCTAAAAGTCAGTGCGGTGGGCACCACCACCCGGAGTGTCAGGGAATGCCGCAAAAGGTGGGACGACCTCCGGCTGCGTGTGCGCAACATTCTATCTGTGAACCGAAACATGGCAATGGCCACAGGAGGTGGTGCAGAGTCCCCCTTGAAGATGAAGGAGTGGGAGGAGATATGTGCCTCCACAATAGGAGTCGAGTCGATAGAGGGGGTCGGCGATATGGAGCATGGCGTGGCCGTTTCATCGGATGGAGGTGAGTGTATGCACCCAAAAATGTGCAGTGAAGGGTGAGGGGTCCCACAATCATGTGTCCATATGAATGCCGTGGATCCAGCCACAAACAGACATGCATGCAACATCACATACCCACCAACACAGGGCCAATCATGCATGAGCCAGCCAACATCCCCATTCCATGCCTCCACAATGATGACCCCAAAATGCATCAAACTGCATGACGTATACATCTGCCATGATGCAGGTAGACCCATAGATGATGACTTACCCTTCTTATCACCCCTGCAGGATCACACACGGAAAATGAGGAGCCACGCACGTCAGCACCCACTCCCACACCCATGAAGAAAGCCAGGAGGGATGCCACCGGGGACCACGCATCAACCTCTAGGGGACCCAAGAGTAGTGACCGGGACAAAGGCAGCAGGAGCAGCAGTGCCACGCAGCCAGAGGCAATGCCTGCCGCTGTTGTGGTAACCACGGGAGTGTGTCTCCCATCAATTGAAGGCAGCATGGAGGGAGTGCACTCTGCTGCCACCAGCTCTACGGGTGAGGCAGCAGCCACTGGGCCACTTTCCGATGCGGAGGAAGAACCGGTGAATGAGGATCTGAGTCAGAGCCCCATCCCCACACGCCACTTACTCTCATCCCCAATGTTTTCACCAGGTCCGTTCAGCCAAGGCTGATCGCCCGCCCACACACATGATGTGTCATGGAGCCCCCTGGAACCTACGCCTGATGCCAGTGCTATTCATCCAGGCGCATCAGCCATTCCACCGGCAGACACCGTGGAACTTGACCTATCAGCCATCTACCAGAGGCAGACCGAAATGGCTGGTCTGGTAGGTCAACATGTGGTTGAGACAGGGCACCTGAGGGAGGACATTGGTGCATTCGCATGCCAGACGAGGGAGGCCATGGAGGCATGCACCAATCGCATATGCAATGAGATGGGGCAACTCAGGCAGGCCATGATCCGCATTGCGGATGCGATTGAGCGCAGATGTCCACTCCCTACCCAGGAGGAAACAGGCCCAGCCTCCTCTGGGAGTTCACGGCAGACAAGCCCCCTACGCCGCTCTATGCGCAACCTCAGGCGCACAACATCTCAAACACCCGAAGAAGGAGCGGACAAATGGGGCCAACAAGGAATATCGGCCACATTTGGGGAAGGACATGTTCACGCCTTGGGACTCACGTGGGAGTGTTGTGGGGGGAGGGGGGGAGGGTGTGTTCGGGGGTGTTGTGGGGGGGGGGTGTTGTGGGGGGAGGGGGGGAGGGTGTGTTCGGGGGTGTTGTGGGGGGAGGGGGGGGAGGGTGTGTTCGGGGGTGTTGTGGGGGGAGGGGGGGAGGGTGTGTTCGGGGGTGTTGTGGGGGGGGTGTTTGCACAGTTGGGGTTATGCACTTTCTGTACACGTTATGTTGAAAATACACTCTTCTGCAGTTGAAAAACAGGCATGGTCTCCATCATTGTGTATGTGTGAATTTCTTTGGGAGAGGGCCCTTTGTGGGCCTCCAGACGGCCACAAGGGCAACAATGCACGTCTCTCCATGCATGATATTCCACCTTTGTTCCTGATGCTATTCCTGATTCCGATGCTGACGCGGATCCTGTCACGCCATGCCATCGCCTCTTGCATGTCCGGGCTGGCCATTTGGACAATACTCATCCACATCCACATCATGCTCATCTGGTGTTTGCATGGTGCCATGGGCACATTCTATCAGATGCACATTTAGTTGTGCCTTACACATACCATGGTCATCTTCGCCTTCATTCCGGGGGTTTGTTGGCTGCCCTTGTGGTGTTTCTGGGTGCCCCGGTGGTGCTTGCTGCGCAAGTCTCGGCCTCCTCCTCCTACGTCTCTTCGGTGCTGCCTGTTGTTGTTGGTGCTGCACTGCAGTCATGTATGCAGGCCCATGTCATGCTGCTGGTGTTGGGACCATCGTGCTGTGGGAAGGGGTGTGGGAAGGGGTGTGGTGTGCTCTTTAGTGCTGGCTGTCTCCATTGACTCCACCTGTGCTGGTTGTGTCCACCTGGGGCAGATGGGAACACTGCTCAGGACTCTTAACGTGTGGTTTTCGATGCTGTTATTAGCGCCATGCCGGTACATGCTTTTTGGGTCTTTGGGATGCCGGTATTGCCGTGTATGCATGGGTTGTGATTGCGTGCTATTAGCGCCATGGCGCTATTTACGGTGTGGGGGTCGCGCGCAAGCGGCCACGCCGCTATTGGTGGCGGCGTACTTTACGGGTCCGCTAATAGCGGTGGGTCCGGGTCGTGATCGGCTTGGGAAAATACAGTTACCGGTATTCCGTTACCGGTAACGGTATTCCCTTAACGCCTACCGTGTAATGAGGCCCATAGTCCTTCTCTATGGGGGCGAGCATTAGGATGTTCAGTGCAATCCGAGGGGTTTTGTTCGCCCATATGTATTTAGAGATCAGCTTGTTTAAGGACTGAAAAAAGATGATTGGTACGGGAACTGGGAGAGCCTGAAATAGGTATAGGGTTCTAGGAAGCACGACCATCTTAATAGCGTTAACTCGACCCAGCCATGGAACAGATAGCAGGGACCACATGTGTAACTGCGCCTGAATCTGGACCAGCAATGGGTGGAAGTTAGCCTCGTAGAGCCCGTTTAGCGTCCGTGTGATTGTTAGCCCCAGGACTCTGATACAGTCGGGACCCACTTGAGTTGCGTCACTAATTTTGCCATTGCCTCCTCCTTCATACCCGTTTTTGTGTGCTAAAAGGTCAATTAGGGTGACCAGACGTCCCGGTTTTGCAGGCACAGTCTCGGAATTAGGACCCCTAGCCCCCTGCCCTGAGAATGTTTCTACATGTCCTGGTTTTGGGAAAGGGAGGGAGGCCCTATAGTGACGTATGGTAATATATATGAGACGTGCTCGAAATAATTATTTTAATGCATGATCCTATGGGACTACTTTGAGAGATAGTAAATGGTAAAAGTCTGGGACTACTACAGGTAGTAGATGGCAAAAGTATGGGACTACTATTGAGAGGTAGTTGCTGGTAAAAGTATGGGACTCCTCTGAGAGGTAGTTGCTGGTAACAGTATGGGACTCCTCTGAGAGGTAGTCGCTGGTAAAAGTATGGGACTGCTCTGAGAGGTAGTCGCAGGTAAAAGTATGGGACTCCTCTGAGAGGTAGTGGCTGGTAAAAGTATGGGACTCCTCTGAGAGGTAGTCGCTGCTAAAAGTATGGGACTCCTCTGAGAGGTAGTCGCTGGTAAAAGTATGGGGCTCCTCTGAGAGGTAGTCGCTGGTAAAAGTGTAGGACTACTCTGAGAGGTAGTCACTGGTAAAGTATGCGACTCCTCTGAGAGGTAGTCGCTGGTAAAAGTATGGGACTGCTCTGAGAGGTAGTCGCAGGTAAAAGTATGGGACTCCTCTGAGAGGTAGTGGCTGGTAAAAGTATGGGACTCCTCTGAGAGGTAGTCGCTGCTAAAAGTATGGGACTCCTCTGAGAGGTAGTCGCTGGTAAAAGTATGGGGCTCCTCTGAGAGGTAGTCGCTGGTAAAAGTGTAGGACTACTCTGAGAGGTAGTCACTGGTAAAGTATGCGACTCCTCTGAGAGGTAGTTGCTGGTAACAGTATGGGACTCCTCTGAGAGGTAGTCGCTGGCAAAAGTATGGGACTGCTCTGAGAGGTAGTCGTAGGTAAAAGTATGGGACTCCTCTGAGAGGTAGTGGCTGGTAAAAGTATGGGACTCCTCTGAGAGGTAGTCGCTGCTAAAAGTATGGGACTCCTCTGAGAGGTAGTCGCTGGTAAAAGTATGGGGCTCCTCTGAGAGGTAGTCGCTGGTAAAAGTGTAGGACTACTCTGAGAGGTAGTCACTGGTAAAGTATGCGACTCCTCTGAGAGGTAGTCGCTGGTAAAAGTATGGGACTCCTCTGAGAGGTAGTCGCTGGTAAAAGTATGGGACTGCTCTGAGAGGTAGTCGCAGGTAAAAGTATGGGACTCCTCTGAGAGGTAGTGGCTGGTAAAAGTATGGGACTCCTCTGAGAGGTAGTCGCTGCTAAAAGTATGGGACTCCTCTGAGAGGTAGTCGCTGGTAAAAGTATGGGGCTCCTCTGAGAGGTAGTCGCTGGTAAAAGTGTAGGACTACTCTGAGAGGTAGTCACTGGTAAAGTATGGGACTCCTCTGAGAGGTAGTCGCTGTTAAAAGTGTGGGACTCCTGAGAGGTAGTCACTGGTAAAAGTATGGCACTACTCTGAGTGGTAGTCGTTGGTAAAAGGTGTGGGTACATGCCTGGATGTATTTACAGAGTTGCACCGCTCTTGCACAGGGATTGAGTGTGAGGATTGGTGTGAGTGAGAGCTCCGGATGTGTCTTCTGACGTTCGGCGTTGTGGGCGTGTTGGGAAAGGAAGCGTCCTTTTTAGCAATAGCTAAGCCCTGCGCTCGGTCGGCGACACACGAGTCTATGGTGTTTCATTTCCAAGGTCATGTTGAGCAGTCTGCTTGGCACAGGTTCACAATGTCACAATATCGGAACCAATTTTTCGATGAATATTTTCTGTTTCAACTAGACTGCCTGCCTGCACAGAATACGTCTCATTGTTGGAGTCTGAAGGATTGCCTATCCTATCTGAAGCGTTGCTGGAATACTCAAAATAGCATACAGTGCCGAGAATAGATGGCGTTAATGATATTGTGATGTTCAATTACCAGAAAGTGTGTGGCATCCATCCTCAGTGTGTCTAGTAGTAATCCCCGAGCCGGGCATGTCATGCATCAGAGAGGGGCTTAATATGTAATTATGCTCTTGATGCTTTAAGCAGCGCTGCCTGGGAAACGGGCCACCTCTTTATGCAGGCCCCGCCCATCTAACCCTCGGAACAGAGCGAGCGTCCTTTCCATTGCTCTGGGGGACAAAATAATGCCCCATGGTTCTCTTACCCAAGGGCTGCGCAATCCTCCATTCTCATTACGCGCGCATCCCTCTGCTACTGGGGAGGTGGGGAGGGCGTGTTCTTCTCATCCTGTGGATACGTGTTATCTCAGCTCTTCAGGTTCTGCAATTTTCTAGTTAACTTGTGCATGAAAAATATGGGCCAATATATTGGCATTTCCTTTTCAGAAATGGTCCTATTTTACATGAGGGTCTGGCATATACATTTCCTGTCTTAAATGTCCTTTTATTCTTCGGTTTCTATGCTCGCCACTGCCGTTGCCCGTGACATATGATTTAGGAAGATTTTCAGTTTGCGATTGCACGTGGCTAGGCGAACCCGTAAATCCGCTCGAGAGATCGCGTTTCAAACAGTTAAATGATGCGCCCCTTATACTTGTCCAAATTTAGCCATGCAATGTTGATAGTTTCAAAATGTCATTTTTGAGAAAAAATGCCTAGAGATGTGGGCATCTTCTCAAAGACACAACGGTTCCATGCTTCGGTAATGGCCCACGGGGATTCCGTGCTATACTTAACATGCTCAGAAAAGGTATCCTCACTAACCGTGCTCACTTACTTGAACAACAGTCCAAAAATGTCATACGGGCACCATAAAGTGCTGGGTTTAGTAAACAAAGAACAAAACACGAACAAAAATAGAACAGCAAAGTACAAGAAACAAAGATTTGGACACCTCAATAGGTGAATTAATACATGTAATAAATGTTCACATTTGGAGAGAACACTAAGATTAATATTGCTGGTGCAGTTAGTATTTAGAGGTCGCCAGGCCAACACGTGTTTCGACCCTCTGGGATCGTCTTCAGGGCGTATGGTAATTATTATGTCATTGTATTTACAATCTTGTATACATCAATTGCACATACATCAATTGCACCAAACAATACCGACGGTCAATTTGAATCCTATTTAGTTAGTCCATCAGAAAATAGAGGAGAGAGAGGGAAACAAAAAAGAGGACATAAGAATTAGTTGGTGTTGCCTGATGCCACACAAATACAATATAAACTATAAATAAAGCGTGATTCGATCGGTCGTGTTCGTCTGACGGTTTTGCCACGCCTCTTTAGTCTTTCCCCTGACGCCTGCTGTCATTGATTACTGTAAATGTTCTACTCTGATGAAATCAGTCACACGATAGTTGCCAAAATGATATCGCGCGCGAGAATATGTTCTCCGTGGAGCAGAATCCTGTTTATCCACTGACTCAGGTAGCGTTTTCATATGGCACATGCTGTGCCAATTCCAACATGGATGCAAGAAGCCACTTCTCGCTGAGAGCATTCACCCTTATGTTTCCGAACACCGTTCCTTTGTGTGAAGCAGCTCGCGTTTCAGAAATCAGCTCTCATGCGTTTCGAATGGATCCCTTTCTCCCATAGATTCTTCATTTTAAGAAATGCAGAATGGATCCATACATCTTTTACCAGTCACCTGGGAGCTTCTGAGCACCACCAGCCTGACTCTGTCACGGTGGCACTGGTGCTACTGTGTTCGGTAAATATGCCGCGCTGCCTGCGCACCCTTACCTCAGTTCAGTCCCCCTCAAGCCATAGAATTTACTCTGGGAAGTTGCCATAATCATTTCTGGTAATTAAGTGGGTCTTCATTAATGGTACCTGACTATGGGGTTTGCTTCTTTCAAATAGTACACATTCTAGATATCTGTTTCTAGCAAATACAGACCATTCCCAGTTTCTTCCTATTTGAAATCTCCTTTCAGAGGCTGTCTGCACTGGAACGTTTGTTTGCTCGGTCCCAGGTGGTGCTCTGGAGCTCCAGGCCTGCTCTCTCTTGGATCCTTTTACGCCAGATGTGATGTTAGCTGTATAAATACTGGGGGGCGCCGGTGGCATCTTCTTCAGTTCCTTATTTCTTCATCAACACAGTCATTTATATTCACAGTTCCTTATTTCTTCATCAACACAGTCCTTTATTTTCACTCAGCCATTTCTTTGAATTTCTCGAGAGAATTTTGTCTCCTAAATCATTATTTAAGGTATGTGATAGTTGCAGACATACTATGTCCGTCTCCCACTCACATCGGAAGTGTGCATGGGGCTGGAAAATGATTACGACATGGAAGACTGTAGGTCGTGCCAGTCCATGCACCCCAAGACCCCCAGGAAGCAGGTGGCAGAAGTTATTTTGGCAGACGGCAAGAAAAACATCCCTGTGAAAATATCCAAGACTTTTGCCCCACACTCAAAATCAGTGTCTAAGACACCTATCAAGAAGCTATTTTCTAGGTCAGTAGTTGGAAAGAAAGAAAGAAAGAAAGAAAGAAAGAAAGAAAGAAAGAAAGAAAGAAAGAAAGAAAGAAAGAAACACACCTCCATTCTCAGATTGAGTCCTATTCTTCAAGAACCCACTGTTGCTCTGCCATAAAAAAGACTCTTTACAAGTCCCTACACAGGTTGGAGTCTCGTGGATCTGCTCTTCATCGTTCTGGTGGATCCAGAGCCATGTTCCCTACTTCTTCATCCTCTCCAGAAGAGTGGAAAGAGTTTAGGGTGGTAATATTAAAGGTTTTCAACTAGTCTCCATTTCAGTGTAGTCTCATGAAGGGGGCTGCAGCTCCCTCCAAGGCAAGCCCAGCCCACAGGAAGGACTGCATTTCCACGCTTAGAGCACGGATCTTGGGTCCTTGACAAAGGAGTCAGCACTGTTGGCTTTGTGCAGCAAGTGCCCTCTGTCCTCCTTGGTGCCATTAAAGTCTGTGCCGGGTCTTTCAGCTCCCGAGTCTTAAGCGTTCTTGGATCCCATCTTGTATTGTCTCCCCATTTACCATGCACCCTTTCTCTATGTTAAAACTATAAATTAGCAACATGTTCCTGTAAACTGTATTTTACTTATAACTACTATCTGTAATATGTATATATATATAATGTCTCCTGTAACCATTATCTTCACATAAGCGGCCAGATACCCCTGGGTCAGGCGCGCTATATAAATAAAATAAATAAACAAACAAACTGCACTCAGACAAGCCGGCAAAAACACAGACGCATTGTGCAACCGTGCACCCTTGGCTGTGCGAAAGACAAGCAAGATCCTGTCTCAAGGTCGCACTGCTCTGTTTTCAGATGTTGGGCCTCTGACCTCGACACTTCCTTCCATGGCGTCACGGCAACTGTCTGATGCCGGTGACACCGGAATTTATCAGGCAAATGCCTCAGTCCCTTCATGGGCTGCATTCATGTCTCGCTTAGAACACATTTATGATGGAATGGGGGGCCCCATTCCTTTTGGATTTGAACCCCTACAAACTAGGAAAGTTAGGGATTTTCCCAGAGTAATTTTATGGTGAACAAGGAGACTTGTGGACCTGGTCACTGAATTGTAAGAGGCAAGTTGCCGAGTCACCTTGCCAGAACTAGAAATGCTCCCTGCACCTACCCCGGGTAAACCTCAGGCATCTTTTCAGCATCTGTTTGCCACGGTGGCGGACTCCTTAGGATTGTCGCTCCCCCTCCCCCCCCTGATACAAGGTGCAGTAAGAGCTAACAGATATTCTGGACGAGGGCCCAAATAAATAAACTCTATTGCCATTCAACCAAGCAGTAGAGGAACCAGTCCATGAGCTATGGGCCAAACCAGGCTCCGTCCTGACTGTAGACTGGGATCGAGCCGTTCCTGTGCACCTGTGTATTACCAGAAGGTTTGGTCCTCCAGTCTGCCAGGGCTTATCTGAAGGCTACATCTTTATCCTCTTTGCCCCCTGACAGGGAGAGCAAGAGACTGGATGCCTGGAGAAGGAATATTTTGGCTCTACAAGTCTAGGACTAAGATGTAGCAATGCTTCCTGTGCCCTATCCAAATTTTGGTTTGGGCTTTGACTTTGTCGTATCGGAGGTGGCAGGATACATCCCTTAGGCAAGATCAGCGATGGGTTTGAGGCCCTGGTAAAGGATGGTAAAGAGACTTCCTGCCAGATCCTCTAATCGAACCCAGGCATTGCAGACTGTGTGGCCGGAAAGATGGCCTCCAGTACTGTACTGAGGCAATACTCTTGGCTGAGAATGTCTGGTTCTGCCCCCGATGTCCAGGAAAAACCTTTAGACATACTGTTTGATGGCAACAACCTGTTCTGTATGGAGGCTGATGAATCGCTGCAGACATTTCAGGCTACGAAGACAACTGAGAAATCACGCCCTGTGATCCCAATGAGCAGGCGTTTTCGTGCCTTCACCTCTTATGCCTGCAGGAGAAGGTTTCAGGCTCCCTCAGGCAAGCAGGTTCAGCATTGCCTCAACGGGGTAGGTGCCTCCAGAGGAGGTGTCTGAACCTCCATCGTGCACTCCGCTGCCGCAGGTGCGAAGCATTTATGAATCAGACTTCCACCATTCCTCCCCTGTGGGAGGCAGAATATCCCAATTCAGCAAAGAATGGATGCTTACCACTTCCGATACTTGGGCCTTATAAATAATTCCCCAGGGTTACTGTCTCCCTTTTGCTCATTGTCCTCCAGACCATCCTCCAGATGGCCAGTTCTTGCCCCCAGAACCTCTCCTTTTGCAAGAGGTCAGTCATCTTCTGGCAAATGGGGACGTAGACCTGGTATCATGCTCAGAATGAGGCAAGGGCTGGTATTCAACCTATTTTCTGCTGCTGAAGGAGGATGGGGCCTTCTTCTCATTTTTGATCTGAGGCTTTTGAACTTTTACTTGCACAAGGATAAGTTTAAGATGGTCACTCTAGCCCAGAATCTCCAAGCCTTAGACCTGCAGGATTGGCTGGTCTCCCTGGATCACCAGAATGCATACTTCCATGTGCCCATCCACAGGAGGCTCAAGAAATACCCGATATTCAATGTGAGCAATTGACATTACCAATTCAAGGACCTACTGTCTGGCCTTTCTTTAGCACCTATGGTTTTCACCAAGCTGCTGGTAGTGGCAGTGGCTCACTTCAGAAGGGAGAGAATCAATGTCTGGCTCGTCCGGGGCTCACAACCCAGACCAGAAGTCAGCACACTTGTACCGGATGTGCAGCCTGTTGCACAGCTTGAGCTTCTCCTTGAACTTCAAGAAGTCTCAGGTTTCACTAGCCCAGTCCCTCTGGTTCATCGGGGCAGTCTTAAAAACTCACCTGGGACTGGCCTTCCAGTCCGAAGATGGAATAGCAAATATCTTCAAGATTGTGCATGTCTTCTAACCAGAGGAAAAGGTTCCTGCCTCTGCTATTTTTGCGCTTGCTAGGTATTATGGCCTCCTGCATCCTATGCTCAGCTACACGTGAGGCCACCTCAGCGGCATCTCAGTTGCCAGTGGTCTCAGTTTCAGGGCCGTACCTCAGACCTTCCTCACATCTTGGTGAAGGTCCAAAAACCTGGAATGGTGGTCGCAGAGAGACAGCCTGCTGAAAGGTGCATTGTTTCAGCAACTCTGATCCTAACTGACCCTGTCACGGACGCGCCACCGAAGGGCTGTGGTGCTCATAAAAAAAATCTGGTTGTGAGCAACTGGTGGTCTCAGTTGGAATGCTGGCAGCACATCAACTTTATGGAGTTGTGAGTGATCAGGCTGGCCCTGGTCACTTTCTTCCCTTCTCTACAAGGCAAGACCATGTTGATTCTGACGGACAACACAGCAGCCATGCACTACTTCAACAATCGGGGTAGTGTGGGCTCCTATCCTATGTGCAGAGAAGGAATGCGATTGTGGTTCAGGACTATGGAGAATAGCATGACCCTGATCGCAGCTCATTTGGCCGGCAAGGAGAATGTGTTAGCAGATGCCCTGGGCCAACAGTCTTCAGCCTCCCATCAGTGGGAGCTCTGTCAGGAAGTTCTGGAGGCCGTGTTCTCCCTTTGGTTGACCACTAAGGTGGACCTCTTCACTTCAAGTGTGAACAGGAATTGCAGGTGGTTCTGCTCCAGGGAATATCCTCAGCCGGGTGCTCTGGGGAATGATTTGATGGTCGAGAGGGATTCGACCTGCTCTATGAATTCCAGCCGACACTTGTCATACTGCTGGTTCTCTGGAGTCTACACCGTTTCAGGTCCACAAACTGGTTCAGGTCGACAATGATCTTGATCGATCTGAGCTGGGTGCAGAGAACATGGTACCCTAAGTTGCTGGACATGGCTATTTGCCGTACATAGCGTTTTCCGCAGAGAGCTAACCTCTTCTCCCAATTGAAGGGTGGAAGCCTACATCCAAACCTCAGGAGCCTGAACTTCATGCTTGGCTGCTAGGGTGAGGTATAAGGAGTGGGATTTGTCAGATGGCGTTTTGGCCATACTCCTCTCTGCTAGGAAGTCGGCCACCAAATCCATTTATGCCTGCCAGTGGCGTATGTTTTCATATTATGCCGGGAGAGGGATCTGGACGCTTTTACCTGTTCCATGTTCTCCGTTTTGGATTTTCTACTTTCTTTGCCCCATACAGGCCTGCAGATTGGCACTGTAAGGCACTTGGTTTTCTCCAAGTACAAGGTGGCATTGGGAGTGAGGCCGTCTTTTTTCCTGATGGTGGTGTCTGCTTTCCATCTCTCTCAGAAGTTCCAGCTTCCTGTCTTTTTTTCCTCGCCCCCCCCCCCTTTCCAAGGTAGTGGAACGATTGTTTGTGCTGGGCCTGGTGCATGCTGTCAGCTACTACTCTCAGACTAGAGAGGCCAGGCAACATTAGAAGCTTTTGGTTGGTTGTGCTGTTGCTCGTGCTGGCAGGGCTGTGACCAAACAGACCTTGTTGAGGTGGATTATTCTCTGTATCTCAGAATGCTACGATATGGCTGGTACGGCGGTACCTTAGGGTATCGGAGCACATTCAACCAGGCTGCTAGCTGCCAATTCAGCTCTTCAACATTGAGTCCTTGCACTGGACATTTACCAGGCAGCTACGTGGGCTTCTTTGCGCGCGTTTGCTAAACATTACTGCTTGAATACTTTGTCTGGTCAGGACGCACGTTTTGGCAGGGCTATGCTTCAGAGCTCTTTTGTTCAGGTGGGTTCCTTGCTATCCTCCCTCCTCCAGGTCTATGTACTGCTTTGGGAGTATCTCAAAGATGAGGAATCCATGAGAGGAATTAATTCATCGGAAGAAAAAATTACTTACCTCTCAGTCATTTTCTTTCTGATGGATTTTCCTCCCATGGATCCTGGGACAGTCGAGAGGTTTTTCCATCAAATCGGGACCTCTTCAGGTCAGCAGGTTTGCCTAAACCCATATAGAATACGTAGGTTATTAGGAATTATGCCAATAAAATGCTACATTTCAAATGGATTGTGTCCGTCAACAGATTCCTCATCTTTGATATACCGATATCCTGCTTGCAGCTTCGGAAAACCTTTCGACAGCTGAGGGCACCACGCATCGTCGGGTCGATGTCCCTCAGCGGCTTTCATCCCGCACTCGGACGTGACGTTGGTATTTATAGCTCAGACTGAGCCCGTTGCATCAGTTCTGTGCATGCACTGCATGTTTGGAGCGCTTCGATTTGCCTCAGTGATAATCTTTTTACTGCGTAGTACTGTTTTTCTTTGAGCATGTCTGCTCCGAATTCAGGTTTCAAGAGGTGTGCAGACTGTGACTCGAAGATGTCCATCACAGATTCACACAGGATATGCCAAAGGTGTCTCAGTAAAGAGCACAACGTTCAGGACTGGGTGTCCTGTCAGTCCATGACTAGCAAGGCCTTGAAGGAGAGGTAGATTGAACTCACCCTAGGTCTGTCAGTATCTAAATCCCCCCTTCTCTACTCCATCGAAGAGGAGACCCTCTGAAAATAGGAGTTTATGGGATAAGTCACCTCAAAGGGCCAAGAAACACTCCAAACGTTGTAAGTGGTTTAGGTCATGGAGCGATTCACATCACTCTTCATCTTTGTCTTCTGGGAGAAAAACTAAGAAGAGAAGCAATTGTTCGTCGTCATCTGACTCCTCGCCTGACAAGGAAAAAATATATTTCCCAGACAAGTCTGCCTCAGCAACAGATTGGCAAGAGTTCTGTCAGAAGATGATGGATGTTGTCTCGAAGGCGGCCCCTCCTGGTCTCTCGAAGGAGCTGAAAAAAGCCATCAAGACCACTACCCGTTCTAAAGCTGGCAGGAAGTCGTCGAAGGTTCCAAGAGCCCCGGGTCAAAAACCTGAGATGCTTACTCAAGTAATGTTGACCGTATCGACCACAAAAGAAGCATCAAAGCCAAAGGCTTCCATGTCTTCTCAGTCAAAAGACTTGACGTTAAAGCCTTCAACGTCGAAGACATCAACGTCATCCTCCTATCCATCTTTGAGTTTTAAGCCATTATCGAAGAAGAACATTTTTAAGTCCTTTGGATCAATTTTTGAGGAAGAGTCACGCCCTTAGGAACAATCCCAAATTGAGGACTTGGCTTCTTGCCTTAAGGAAGCCAGTGGTCTGGACAATTTTCCTGAGGTGGAGTTCGCTACACCAACTCAGCTGCCCATCCAAGTGTGACGTGCATGTCAGTGATGAACAAAGACACTGAATATTTGGGTTGGGGACATCCTGCAAAGGATATTGTGCTGGATGATCTTACATACATCCTAGACAAGGGACCCTCCCAAAGAACATGTACTGCCCTTCCACTCTGCACAGAAGCCAGATACCACTACTGCGGTAAACAAGGAGTAGGTAAGAAAATGTAAGCCATTGGCTATTGACCCTGATTTCCCCTTGAGACACCCTACTCCTGAGAGGTTGGTGATACAAGCAGCTACTTCCACATCCAAAGCAGCTGCTTACCCATCCGTCCCACCTGATCGGGAGGCCAAGAATATGGTGTGCTCGGAAATAGGGTGTTTTCCGCTGGCAGTATGGCGCTTCAGGCCATTAATGTGTATTGTGATTTAGCCAAATACGCCTTCACTCTGTGGGATGTTGTATCGCAAGCACCGAAAAATATTCCTGAAGGGCAAATGAGAGATGGCTTTCTGAACATCATTCAGGATGGTAAGGGCACTGCATGTCACTCTCTCCATTCAGGGCTAGATGTTTTCGACTGTGTTGGTTGCTCTATGGCAGTGAGTGCAGTCACAAGATGCGCAAATTGAGATTCACTCTGGATGTCTAGTCCAGGCTTTTGGACATGCCCTTCGATGGGTCAAACCTCTTTGGGGCAAAGGCGGGCGAAAGTTTAGAGAAGCTGCAAGCTTCTAAGGCGGCTGCAAAATACCTGGTTTCAGCCATCTGCCAGCCTCAACAGCAACATCCCCCTTCTCAAGGTTGGAGAGGATGTTCTTTTTATTTCTACTCCTCTTTTGGACAGAGAAGTAGAGGCTAGTCTGCCCAAGGATGGCAAAGGAGGTTTCCATGTGGCACAAGATGACATGGAGGAAGAATTGGCCAGACAGTCACTTTCGCACTACCCTCTACTGCAGCTGCATCTTCAAAATCACAAGTACTTTACCCACTAGACTCCAGTGGGAGGCAGGTTAACTCAGGTTTTCAAAGAATGGTGATAGATTACTTTGGGTGCTTGTGTGCTGCAGATAGTAGCTCAAGGGTACTGTCTCACATTTTTTAAAAGTCCCCCAGATTTCCCCCATGTGAGCAATCTCTTCGGGAACTAGACCTGCTCCGTTTGCAGGAGATTCTTTCCTTGCTGGAAAAAGGTGCCATGAAAAGAGTCCCTTTAGCGTTGTTCTCAATATGTGGCAAAAGGGAAATAACTGGTCAAAGAAAGACAAAACATCCTCCAACAGTCTGTAGGGGTCCCTTCTTGGATCACAATTTTTAAAATTAATTTTATTAATTCTCCAGCATGGGGTCTGGCATGGATTCACATGCTCATGAATATTCCCCGTCGTCAGACTGGGAATCCTCGGTAAAGAAAAAATCAGTATCAGTTTCGTTTCTGGTCTGTCTTTCGTAGTAGTAACCAATCACTGATCTCCGCGTCATACTGACCACAGCCAATGACTGCCCTCTACCTAAGCCCCGCCTCTGGCAGCCATCTTCAGATTTTTACTGCACGTTCAAGTGTTGGGATCCTCGTGCTATTGCTCTCGAGCATTAGTGCTATTTTTCACGTTTTTTCGCAGAAAAATTTCTCTTTTTTCGGTCAAAAGAGCCTCAAGCTCCACCGTTTCTTCATCCGATCAACGGGGACCCGTGTCGGATTCGTCTACGCCCCTCAAGGGTGAAGATTTCATCGAGCCACGCTTTTGGAGGACTCCAGAAGTTTCTCAGGCCCATCTCGGACATGGCCCAGGAGAAGGGAAGCTCGACGCCCGGAAAGCTGTTCAGGGTCTGCCCTGGATGCCAGCTTCAGAATGTCTTTAAGTAGGACGAATACTCCCTTTGCCTTTACTGCCTACATGAGGACAAGACGCACGTGGAGAAGGACTGTGCGTTTTGCGGCAATATGTCGCAGCGGACCATGAAGGACCGCCATCAACGTCTCGCCAACTGGCTGGAAGGAAAGAGCCCGTCAGGCAAGAAGAAGAAGTCCGAGCGGTCTTCTAAGACCTTTGAGGGCGCCCCGGCAACGGGGGTCCAACAGAAGGCCAAGCACCGCGAGTCCGCTGGCACCAGGAGCGCCGAAAGGTCGGGCTCTACGGGCGCCAGGCAGGGCGCATCCTCCCCGGCGCCATCAACCACGAGCCAACGCTCTGGCTCGGGTAAGAGGAAGGCCGGGCACCTGGCGAAACTCCTGGAGAGACCCCGGTCGTGCCCTAAGGCCCCATCGGAGGGGGGGAGCGAGGTGGTGACCCTCCCCCCAAGGAGAAGGCGGTGAGCGCACCTAAGGTGGTGAAAGCCTTGATCCATCCGGCCAAGCCTCTATCGAGACAGTCGCGGCGGCCCTGGCTCAGCCTGTGGAGGCTACACCAGTGGTGGCGACCCCGGGGCCCAGAATCTCCCTGCCACCGCGGAGGGAGTCCTCTTTCATGCCCATCGACAGGACCCCCGTGAAACCTCCGACGGAGAAGAAAAAGGGGGGGCAGGAGGTCGTCGTGGACTCGGCCTCAACCTCTGAGGAGGAGCTGATCGAAGTCTTAGGCCACGGCTCTGGCGTGGAAGAAGGCCATCCTGTCGGGGGGACCCCGACGTGGAAGATGACGAGGGCGTCGAGAATGCCGACGGGGCTCCTGATCGCCCGTCGGATCTCCCTCAACCAGTGACACAAGACAACTCGGCAGCCATTTTGTTGGCTATACAGTCCTTATGCTCGGAGATAAGGACGAGACTGCCGTTACCACCAACGGAGGAACCGCTCCCGACGGGGGACCTGGAGCCAGGCCCTTCTGGGAGCCCTCCCCCTAAGAGAAGAAGGATTCATCCTCCACCTCCTTTTCAGCCATCGCACCCTGTTCAGCCCTCCTCCCTGTCCACGACACGTGGGGATGATACGGGGGCTGACACGGCCGCGACGGGTACAGACGACGAGGTTTACGACGAGGATCTCCCGTCGTCACCTCCCACCCGGGCTTCCCCGCCCGACGAGATTGGATCGTTTCACTCCATGATCGCCAGGGCATCCGAGCTTTTCCAGCTCTGCCCGGAAGAGAAGAAGAAGGAAGGTTTCCTTTATCAACGGCGCGAGACCAAGAGGAAGACGGTCCTCGCTGTACCTCTACTAGACGATATTTGGGATGAGGGCCTCGCCCTCCTCAAGAACCCATCCACGACGCCGGCTAGAAGGGATCGGTACGAGAAGAAGTACCGGGTCCCGGACGCGGCCCCCTTGTGCCTTCGGGCACAGCCGACCCCGGACTCGGTCGTCTCCGCGGCGGCCAGGAAGAAAGCGGGAGAGGGGCGCGGCCTCTACGTCAACCTCCCTGCCGGACGGTGAGGGAAAGAAATTAGACACGATGGGACGCATAGTCATCTCGTCGGCAGCGACGACGATTAAGGAGGCCAACGCCTTGGCTATCGTAGCCCGCTACGACAGGGAGATGTGGTACAAACTGGCCCCCCTGCTGGACTTCCTACCAGACGACAAGAGGGCGGAAGCCCTAGAGATCTTGCAGGAAGGAGAGGTGGCGTCGGACCACGCCATTACGATTGCGACGGACATCGCTGACACTGGATTTCGCCAGTTGGGCAACGGCGTGTGCCTTAGGCGGCGTGGATGGCTCAAGGCTACTGACTTCCGTCAGGACGGGCAGACCAGAGTCTTGGACATGCCGTTCGACGGAAACAACCTGTTTGGGAAAACAGTGGACGATTCCCTTCAAGCCATCAAGGCGGACACGGAGACGGCCCGGGCTCTTGGGGTTCTCCAGCAACGGCGGCCGCCCTTTCGGAGCGGCGGAGGCAAACAGGGTGCCTCCAAAGGTTCCAGCGGCGGATTTTCCACCTACCGTCAAGTGGCCCGTTCGTCGTCACAGGAAGCTTACAGGGGACGAGGCAAGTCAGGCGGACCCAGCCGTCGTCGCCAAGGAGGACAAGGCGGCAAAGCCTCGTCGAAGCAGGACTGAACCGGCCGTGGGGTCGGGCCCCCACCGAAGCACCCCGGTGGGAGGCCGGCTGGCGAGCTTCGTCAGCGTGTGGGAGTCCATCTCCACCGACCGTTGGGTGCTGGACGCCCTAGCTCAGGGTCACACGCTCGAGTTTCTAAAGAGGTGCCCGCGTGTCCCCCCTGTGGCCAGGAAAGAACATCACGTCCCTCAACTTCTCTTGGAGGTAAAGGCGATGCTCAAGAAGGGCGCCATCAAGCTCGTCCCAAAGAGGCTTCGGGGCTCCGGAGTTTACTCAAGATACTTCCTTGTGAAGAAGAAGAAGACGGGAGGATGGCGTCCCATCCTGGACCTACGACGACTGAACAAATTCATCAAGGCACAGAAGTTCCGGATGGTCACCCTCCAACACGTCCTGGGTCAACTGGAGGAAGGCGATTTCCTGTCGTCGTTGGATTTGGAGGATGCCTACTTCCATATTCCCATCCTAAAGGGACACCGAAAGTTTCTCAGGTTCGTGGTCCAAGGGCGTCACTACCAGTTCAGAGCCCTTCCCTTCGGATTGAGGTCGGCACCCAGGGTGTTCACCAAGTGCCTCGCACCGGTGGCGGCGCAGCTGCGCCGAGAGGGGATCCACGTCTACCCCTACCTGGACGACTGGCTCATCCGAGCAAAGACGAAGGAGCTCGCCGTGGAGCACACGGCAAGGACCGTCCAACTACTCACGGACCTGGGATTCTCCATAAACTACGCCAAGTCCCACCTGGTGCCCGCGCAAGACGCACTGTTTCTGGGAGCGAAGCTCGACACAGTGTCGCTTCTGGCCTCACCGTCGGAGGAAAGGACGAAGGGCATCTTGGGCAAGGTGCAGCAGATGCTGGTTGCGGACGCGGCCAGGATGAGGTCCATCAAGTCCCTCCTCAGAATGATGTCTTCTTGCATTTATCTCATCCGCCTGTGCAGGTTCCGGATGCGCCCGTTGCAGGAGTTCCTGGACGCGCGCTGGATCCAGACGACGGGCAGCTTCGAGGAGAGGATCACACTCGACGAGTGTTTCCGATGAGCGATCCGGTGGCGGGGCACCCGCGCGCATCTGACGGCGGGCATGGACTTCCAGACCCCCGGCCACCAAGAGACAGTGACCACGGATGCCTCCCTGGAAGGTTGGGGAGCGCACACCGAAAATCTGCACGCGAGAGGCCTTTGGCCTCCGACGGAGAAGTCCCTCCATATCAACGTCCTGGAGCTCCGTGCAGTGTTTTGGGCCCTCAGGTCCTTTCTTCCGTCCCTCAAGGGCAAGGTGGTGAGGATCTTCACCGACAACACCACCACCATGTTCTACATCAGGAAGCAGGGCGGTACCAGATCCCCAGCCCTGTCCAAGGAGGCGCAGGATCTGTGGCATTGGGCCGTCGCCCAAGGGATGTTTCTGGTGCCGTTTCATCTGGCAGGGATAAAAAACACCATTGCCGACTCGCTCATCAGAGAGCTGCGCTCGTGCCACGAGTGGGAACTACGACAGGATCTAGTGGACCGCCTCGTCCGACGGTGGGGCACACCCCAGATCGATCTGTTTGCGACGGCGATGAACTCCAAGTGCCAGAGGTTCGCCAGCAGGTTTCCCCAGCCGAGGAGCATGGGCGATGCTTTCTAGTTCCCCTGGGAGGGCCTGTTTCTATACGCATTCCCTCCATTGCCATTGCTGATCCGGCTCATCAACCAGCTCAAGAGGTCACGGTGCAGGATGATCCTCGTCGCACCTGCGTGGCCGAGGCAGATATGGTTCCCGGACCTTCTGGACTTGTCAGCGTCCCCGTCAATCAAGCTGCCAGTGGACGCGGATCTTCTCTCCAGGGAAGGAGGCGCCATCCTCCATCACGACCCGAAGTCGCTGAACTTGCAGGCCTGGCTCCTGCAGCGTTAGAGTTTGGAGGATACGACATACCGGCCGACTGCAGAGAGGTTCTTGCAAAGGCCAGGGCGTCCTCAACTCTTAAATGCTATGGACACAAATGGAAGAGGTTCTCTGTCTGGTGCCACGCACAGAAGATTAACCCTCTACGGATTACGGCTCCCCAGGTACTGCCGTAACTTCTGACGCTGGCCAAGGCTGGACTGGCGCACGCGTCCATCAAGATTCATCTTGCTGTGATCTCCCGATACACCAGAACCACAGGGCGGACGTCTTTGTGGTCTCATCGTCTGGTGAAAGAATTCATGAAGGGACTGTTCAGATCGTTCCCGCCGGTGAAGGCTCCGGCCCCGGCGTGGGAGCTCAACGTGGTGCTGACCAAGCTCATGAGACGTTCCAAACAAATCCTTCTGGTCAGCTCTCCTAATGTTGTTGAAAGGTTACCACCTCCAGTTTCTGTAGCCACCGCTGTGTCTTGGCCACTAGGTCTAACAGCATCTGCAGTTTGATGTCCACAGCAGGTAAAGCCACCTCTGGGCTTCTAAACCTAGTGCCATGGGTCGAGGTTTTCAGGAATTTATCAGCACCCTTCTTTGATCCCTGATCTCTACCCTGCTGACTCATCCTGCACTGGTCCTGGACCTCCTTGTCGCTCCACCACATGCATGTTCCTCCTCCCAGTGTGGGCTTATCCCCTTAAAATCAAAGCATCTACCCTGCCCCCCGCTTTGGGCAATGCATGCCCCTTATACCTTCCTCTTCTGACTAGTTCTAACCTTAATAGTATTCATCTTTTCTTCATGCTTTCTAGCTGCCTCTGGATGTTTCTTTTCAGTCACTACCTCTTTCAAATCTTTCTGTCTTTCACCTCTTCACATCTGCTCTTCCCTTTCTGCCCTTTGATGTTCTCCTGCTCCCAACCTATATTGTTCTCCTCCTTCCCACACGTATTGCTCTCCTCTTTCCCCCCTCTACCTGGTGTTCTCCTCATTGCCACCTCATCTGTTCCCCTCCTTCCCACCTCTGCTGTTCTACCCCTTCCCAACTCTCCTGCTTCCACCTTGTGTTTTCTACTTCCCTGTCCTCATAGCTTCCTCTCACAGTGCCAACTTACTCTAAACTCTGCTCCAAACACCTGCAGTGCTCCCTTCCTGGTCTTCCTTTTTATCCATGGCTTGACCTCCCCTGGGGCTTGGCCTGTGCTCAGGGGTTCCACATGTGCCTTATTATTTACTTGTTAGCATTGATGTGTTTTAAATAGCATTTGTGACTCTGCATATCAGCATACTTTAAAAACTGTATCCACCAGCCTGAGGCTGGCTAACGTGTTTTTATGGGTGTACTAGCGCTGCTTTACATCACGGTAGACACCAGTATTCTCTTACCCCAGAGAAAGCATTAGAATGGGCCTGTGATAGAAGGCTGTCAGAGTTTGGGGAAAGAGCTCATTTGAAGATAGCTTATGGAGTGTGGAGCAGGACGCTGGAGGAGGAATACCCAGGAGGCTGAGTTAAGTTAGGGATGAGGGACTAGAGGAGAGAGAAAGCAATGGAGCTTGGGCGAGACGGATAGAGAGACCCAAGAAGATATGGAGAGAGGGTTCAGGATGCTGTGGAGAGAAGGAACCAAAGTTCAAAGAGAGAGGTTATGAAGGTAGTGCTGTGTATTGAGGTGTCTCTGTGACAGTTGATTGAGAGAAGTTAAGGAATAGGGGATAAGAGGAACCTTGGGAGTGGAGAACTCCTCCCTCAATATATACGTTAAGTAGAAAGTGTCTAAAGAGAAGGTGCTGAACAATAAAGAGAAGGTTGATCAGAGGGTAGAGGTGAACGGGAGTATTACCAAGAGTAGAATGAGGAGGAGGAGAAGCAAGGGAGATTGGGGAGAATAGACTGGCAGGATAAGAATGGGGATACTGAAAGATGGCACAGGAAGAAGCCTGGGCTGGATGGAAGAGCGAGATTGCGGCAACGTGTCAAGGAAGTACAGGTGAGGCACGAGGATAAAGATAGCGGGAGTCAATAACAATACATGCACTCCTAGTATATAGGAGCTTGTGGCTGGACATTGAGGAGAGAGTTTATTGGGTTGTAATACCTTAGAACCAGGACCTCCTTTGAGTAAGGTGTTTAGAGGCCTCCGAAGGACCCTGTAAAACATACATTGTGTCCTCCTGTGTTGTTGTTACTCTGTGCCTTATTTTTAGTGCAGCTTCAGCATGACCCCAACTGCAGTATCAACTAATAGACTCAAGTGTGATTTGAGACCTAGTCTATCACCCCCTAACTGCAGAAGATCTTTGCCATAGAGGCTACAAAGATCAGAGACTTGAGTGTGATGAAAACAACTTGGACCACAGTGATCAAATATGTGTCTTTATTCACTTCTTGTGATGTACATGGAAAGCACCCCCACACCAGCTTCTGTCCCCCGTCCTTCCACTCTCTCCAACTGCCGTCTCTGGAACACTCCAGCTGGGATCAACTTACATCAGCCAGTGGATTCCATTCACCACACACATACATATATATATACCACAGTTCTATGTTCTTTCATCGTCAGGCTTTCTAACACCTACCTTTTAAACATAGAGAAAATAAACCCACTCAACCACCCCCTCCCCACCAATCTTTTACTATTTCTGCCTTTTAGCACCACCCACCCCCAAAAAAATGTGATTAACTTATTTGTTATTTTATCAACGTTTTAAAGGCAGGCGTTCAAAAGGCTGGCAATGAAAGGATGTCATACCATATACCACATGCATCCCATGCATTATAAAACCCATTACATTACAATCTTGGTGGTTTTACCTTCACCACTCTGCGTAAATTCCACACTTGCCCCCTCTTATCCAAACAGTTCCATCTAATACCTGATCTATCTGAATGGGATCAGTGTACAAAGGATTCCCCTTTCTCCTCACTACTCCTTTCTTTATTAACACCCAGTTACCAGTTTTCAACACAAGTTCCTTGACACCTCTCTTACCATCCAACACTTCCATCATTCGCTTTTTGTTGTACACTCCTTCTCCTCACCTCTTCCAAATTCACATTCACCCCTTTTGCCCATCCTAACCAGGAAGGCACACCTTTGAGTTCCATCACCTCCCTGTCATCAACAAGAAAGGTACTTCACCCGTCACAGCATGCAGAGACATACTCAAACCCCTTATCCTCTCCACCACAGCTTTTTTTCTCCCTCCACCACACATACCAGTCTGTCTTATTGCATCCATTATGTTGCAGTTCACTCTCTCCACAATACCATTATTTTTGGCATTTTATAAGTTTGTCGTCTTGTGCTTAATTCCTCACAACACAAAATACACCCCCATCACGTTTCCACAGAACTGTGTTCCATTAACAGTTAATATACTTGCGGGGTAACCTTCCCTTCTAAACACTACCTCTAGAAACTCCTCAATGGTACTTGCTCCAACTTCTCTGACAATCTTAATCTCAATCCAACGAGGTCTACTAACACCACAATACATTTCCTGGGTCCATCTCCAATATCCACCAGCCATAGAATGCTCATCGCCCACTCCTCGCACACATTGACAGGAACATCTGCACACACCATGGCCCTTGCACACACACACACACTCCATTTCCTGCTCTTTCACACTGCAAGCAACAATTCAACCATATCCACATCGACCTGTCAACACCCAGCCACCAGTAATCCACTTTCAATACCCCCTTGATCTTAGTTATCCCAACGTGTCCAATATGCGCAATATCCACCAATTTGTCTCACAATTCTCTCGGAACAACCACCTTTCCCGAGCAAAAAAGCAATCCTCTTGCCACACTTAATTCTTCAGGAACTTTCCAATACGCCCTCACCTACCCAACTATCGTATTTTTCCACTGCCGCTCAGAACGTACACTCTCCACAGCTTTGGTGATATCACCATCATGTGCTACTGCATCCATCCATTCATCACGCTGTATAACACCTTCATGGGTTACAAACAGTTGCTCACACCTTTCATTCTCACACTCCTCTTCTTTGATCACCAAACGAGACAAATGGTCAGCAAACACATTATATTTTCCTGCTACTACCTCCCAAACAAATGAGGCACATTGCATTCTTTCCACCCATCCCTCCAGTCTATCAGAAGCCTTATCCATTCCCTTTTATTCAAAAATCACCTCTAGGGGACAGTGATCAGTATGCAAAATGAATTCCGGTCCCCACACTTAAAGATCCCAAATTTCCTAACTGCCCAATGACAAGCCAACACTTCTTTTTTCCGGCCCTTTCAATACTCTTGACACATGCACAATAATGTTCTCAACACTATAGTCACAACATTGAGGCAACACCACTCCAAGTCCCATACCACTTGCATCCACCGTAATCATTGTTTTTGGCCACATGTCAAACTGACCCAAGGAAACTGACATGTCAATGTCATCCTTTATTTTACAAATCTCATTTTTATACACTTCAAATTCCACTCATACTCTACTCCTCTCCGTAACTATTTTCTCATCTACACTTCTCTCTCTGTGAAAGCTTTTACACAATTTTGATAGAACTCAGCCATTCATAGTAAAGATCCGAACTCCCTCGTATTCTCCGACGTCTTGATTTTCTTAATCCACTCCACCAATACTTTTTTTGGCCTGACTCCATCCCGGGACACCTCCTGCCCCAAATATTCCACATACTCTTTCCTGAACGCACATTCGTCCTTGCTCAGCATCAACCCCTTTTCCTTCAATACAGTCAGAATCTTGGTTCCTGGTTCCAACTGAATTTGGTGGTGCGCTGAAGCCAAATCGAATTTGCAGAAAACTATTCAGCTCCCAATCATGCTCAACATTTCGCCGATATTAGCCAGTGGATGTCTCTCCACCAACACACCTATTCAATTGCCTAAAATCCACACATAAACGTATACTTCCATTCTGTGTTCTTGCAATCACCAAAGGAGACACGAATTCATCAGCTCCGGTTCGCTCAATGATCCATTCATCACCCAATTTATTTAGCTCTTTTTTTGCACTGTCTCTCAACATCAAAGGCACAGGATGTACTTTGGATGACACTGGTAATCTCTCTTCTTTTAACACTACGCGATGCACCATCCCTTTTAACTTTCCAACTTTCTCAGAAACACTTTCTGCTTCACTCACTCTTACATGCAACACTTTCCCCTCCATGTTCAATTTCATGTACAAGTTCTTTTGTTCTCTCCAACCTAGCAAGGTCGCACCTTTGTTTGGGTGCATACACTTTTCCAGATGTTTTCTTCCTATAAATTCAACATTTCCTGCAAAATATCCTAACAATTCAATTCTATCCATGTTATACCCTCCTCTTTTGAGGTCTGGGTTAAAAGATTTTCCACTTCCCCTCTTAGCTCCTTCAAATACCTTCCACTTTATCAGCATCTCCTTCGCTCCTGAATCTGCCATTGTTCGCATTGATTTGCCAACATCAGTCGTGGGACTGCCACATTCCTCTTCATCCTTATATCCAACCATATTCACTGTAACCGCTTCTGATATGACTTTGTCTTCATCATTAGAGGATGTGTACCTGGTTCTACTGGCAAACTGTACACTTTTCCTATTATTTCCGAACCCACCTTGAATGTTCTTGCAATAATTGGCAAGATGACCCAATTTTTTTACATTTGGTACTTAGTACTGTTCTTTCTGGACACACAATAGTTCCAGCTAAATGGTTTCGGCTCCCACACCGAAAACACATCTGCCCCATTGGTGCACTAGCACTGGCAACATTTCTCTTTTCCTGCCATGTTGATTTGGGTTCTCCACCCCGGGTCGCACTGTCTTGTTTCTCCATGAACTCTTGCGTGTCCACATTTAAAATGCCCTCCGTTGGGTTCTTACTCTGTCGTCTTACATTTTGCAACAAAAGCCATTGAATGCTCTACTCTTTTTTGCAATTTCCAAAACATAATCTAACATTGAATCATTTTTTAGCTATAACTCTTCTCTGATGAAGTTGTTGCTACAGTGAATCATTAATTGATCCCTTATGTGCTAATCTTAAGAACTTCTGAAATTGCATGCGTTCGCCAAATGCCTTAGGGCAGTGACATACTCTTCTACACACTCATTGCTTTTTTGCACACGTGTCACAAAGTTCTATCGCTCTAGTGTCGTACTTGTCTTTGGGTTGAAATGGCGATCTAATTTCTGAATAGCCACCTCCAGTTCATTCATATACTCCTCATTATGCATATCATTGTGTACGTCTGGCGATGTCTCATGTATGTGCTAACCCTTATAGCCAAGACAATGCATCAAAAGAGGCACTTTTCTGTCAATAGCAAACCTGCTTACACAGGTGGCACGCATGTAATGCAGGAAACCCTTTTTCCACTGGCCCCATTTGACCTTTGGACTTGCTGGACACAGCATAAAAACAATAGGCCCTCGTACAGTTTGCATGCCCATTTCCTTATATGAATATTGTGAGGAATCTGAGGTCCTCACTTCTTTCACCAATATATCCTCCTTCGAGGTGGCCAGGGAAAGGCCTTCGCTATGGGATCCTTACCCTGGGGGTGGATATACGAGGGACGATCCCCTGGGTTTAGGCGAATTGGGGAGTGGGGATGAGGCACCCTTTGGTGGGACACCGTATCTCTATTTCCCTTGGATAAGGAGTCAGATATCCCCCAGGCCTTTGTAGGGTATTAAGAGTCCCTCCCCTATTTTTCTAGTAAACCATCCCTTAATACACACCAGTCAGGTACTGGGATGAGGAAGTGACAAACCAGAGCCATACATCTTCTCTTTATTGACTCATACACAAACAGTTACCACTCTGGTACTGAGACGAGGAAGAGGGATGCTGAGTACCAAAACTGTTATGCAACTGATGAACATTGCCTGCACCTGAGACCAGGGGGGTGGGTATAAATGGCGTGATTAGGTGAGGATTATGAGATTGCCGGTGGAACGCTTGCAAGAGAAGCTGGAGGTGTAACCAAGGAAGTGCGTGCCCGAAGCGCCTGTGAGCTGCGGAGTCATTGCAGCGGAAGCGGAATGTGGTGGGAGCACTCGGAGGGTCTCTGGTAGCACAGTTGGTCTGTATACTTCCTGGAGTCAGGGAGTCTCCCTCTCCGTACAACTGAGGCAGCAGAGATTCTGGAAGAGTGGTGCGCCGAGCCGAAAGCAGCGACAGCCACAGCAAGCCTGCTGCCACATAGAAGAGCACCTGGAGACAGCGTACCCGGTGAGTCAGAGGAGCCTGAATGACTCGCGGGGGGAGGGGCTGAGATGAGGGCCGCATGGTTGCTACAAGGCGGGTCAATCACAAGTGAGCGAGGGACCGTGTGGGATCTATGAATGTCGGTCAAGAATTATCTAAATACTTTTGAAAAGCACAATAACCCGAAGCTGCTGAGAAAACCAAAGGAAAGGTTTTTTGTGAATACCAAATTGTATAAGAGATGAAATTGACATGGCCAAGAGAGGGCCAGGGAAATGGTCATATCTGAACTTGTGAATACGCCCGTGAACGGGGTACAAGTTCCCAGCAGGAGGGTAAACTGGCAATTTGTTGTTAGTTTATTCAATGTGACTGATTTGAACGAAATGAAACCTTTTTGAATACCGATCCGAAAGAAAGCCAGTGTGATTGAAAACAATTTGGTGCATTTACTTGATGAAAACTGTATCACCTGAGAGAACAAGAATTGGCAAGCGGCATAAACATATAAGGAACTGTGTACCTTGAAAGAATAAGCAGTGGCAAAAGCCCTGAGAAAAGTTTGAAAATGCAATAAGTGAATGGTGACAAAAGTAGTAACGCATCCAGAGGTTGTGAAATGAGAATAAGTCAAGTACCACAGTGAAGCTGAAACAATGGCAGTGTGCCTGTAAAGAAGAAGCAAGTAAGGTGTGTCGATTGCGTGACCTGTAATGGGTATATTGTGTGGTCCAACAACTCTAGACCACAGAGTACACCCACCTGAGGAAAAGCCACTTAGCACACCCATAAGCTTGTGATTGAATATAAAGAAACACTTGTATAGTCTGAACTGAACTCTGATATTGGTGAAAGACCTAAGGATGTACCTGAAAATTGCTGCAGTATGCACTGATACTGCTGCCACACCACCGTCTTCTTCCACCTAATGAAATATATCGGGTGATTCACTTCTCACTCTCCACCCTATCGGTGCCGCACTGTTCTCGGATACAACATGGCAGCGTTACCGAAAATTATGACGCACATCACACTTCCCTCCAGCCAACCACCGGGTGCGTCCAATGTCTGCCGTCTGCCGACATCACGCCACACTCCAGCTCAATCAGACTAATGACTGCGGAGCGAACAGGAAAATGGGACCGCAGAGCGGAGCCAGATATCACACATTTTTTGAGAGGTACATTTCACCTAATTAAAAAATAATCACAAAATTTACAGAAGCACGCTTTGGAGACCAAGCTGCCACTCCTGCCTGCAAATTTTATGAAAATCCATCCTATGTTTTTTGTCCATTCAGTCTATGGAAAAAAATAAATGGCGGCTCCCCTCCCCCTATAACTTTGGCCCTTCTGGACGAAACCGGACCAAATTTTCCATAAAGGTTCAGATATATATTCAATACCAGAAAGTGTCTTTTCTCGGTGTGGCTGCTCGTTAAGTTTAATTTCAACAATTAGTTCAAAAGAGCACACAACCACTTAATTACACAATCGGGCTGTGGCGTTAACACTGTGGGAATTTCAAGAGAGAAAGCATTTGTTTACATTGTTTCTGAGAAACAGGAAGCATGCACAAGCTTTCTCATGTTGTGATCTGTAGCTCATCGCTGAGTACTTTCCTCTAACAGAACTGAGGAGAGCTGCAAGGACATGGATACACTTTGAGATCCATACGGCTGAGGTTGGGAGCGAGGGATCCAGCTATCTGCAATTAGGGGAGTCCATTAACGCACTGCACACGTGACTCACCGTCCACCACTCATTGCTCCTCCGGCGGCCTTGTCTCCGCATCAGCTCCAGTCCCTTACTGATTCCGCATGATTCAACTCATCACCAGTGTAGTGAAGAAAACTTGGACCACAGTGATCAAGTATGTGTCTTTATTCACTTCTCATGATGTAACAGGATACATGGAAATTGCCCCCACACCAGCTTCTGCCTCCAGCTGGATTTACCTTGCCTTCATCCAGTGGATCTTTCACAACCTTCCATTCAACACACACATACATATATATATACTACACAAATGAACAGACAAAGAGCAAAATCGGTCGAGAGACTTTTCTTGGAAATTATTTGTTTTGTTTAGTACACGGTGTACATACGCCCTTATTTGATGTTGTCATGTGAAGCTGCCGGGAAGGTCCAAGTTCTGGCATTAACAAGAATTGAAAGCACTTTTACTCAGAATCTTTTGAACTTTACAGAGAAACCCTGACACATGTTTTGGTACACAACTGTCCTAACTGCGTTTGAGTTACTTTATGTGCACATTCTTGGCCCTGGGGCAATTACTTTCATTTGACCTCATCAGAATCCTTATAAAGCGGTTTTGGGAAACATACATCACATCAGGCCTTTGTTTGATCCTTGTGCTCTTTGTGACACATCCCATAACTTGGCCTTAGGATTTAGCCATAAGAGGATAAGTCAAAGGCATCTGGATGATTTCCCTTAGGTACGTTGGAGTTTTTTTCAGGCACGCCCCATACTTTCTCAACTTTTTGGGAGATCCCCAGCTGGGTTGACAAGGGTTCAGTTTCCATATAAAAGTCACTGTGTAGTAATGTATGTACTCGAAGTACTTGCGGGAGCGGGCGTTGAAAGCACTCAGTTGACAGACTGCCGTCTAAGTCACTGGCACGGTCGACCGTTTGGTCCTCGGAGGCCAAAATGGAGGGGCCCACAGCTGAGAAGGAAGATGGACACTGGCACAAGGCCAAGAAAAGATCCATTTACTGTAGCCACTGGTCGTCGTCTGCCTCTCAAAAAAAGAAGGTGTCAACTCCTCTTCAGAACATGGGAAGTCGTTGGCAGGGCCGGCGTCTGGAGCGAAATGGGAGGACTTGAAGTACCAGATGTTGTAGATGTTCAAAAGATGGCTGTGGGTGCGGACGAGCACCCGATACAGCAGGCCCTGGTAGCTCCATCAGTGCCCAGTGATTCTGGCCCCAGAGTAGCACCGATTTCAATGCCACCAGCGTCAGGGGAGCCTTTGGGCTTGATGCTGAGCAAACCTGCCCAGGCTTCAACACCAGGACCTTCCTGTGTGCCTGAAGCCCTGATTGTCCTCGACGTGCCAACTTCACCCAACGCCTTGTGGGTGCCGACTGCCAAACTATTGAGGTCAAGTGGCGTAGAGTGGTCCTTCGTACCAATGTCTAGGTCCAACTTTTTCTGCTCAATGGCAGACATCTTTGTTGCCTGTGACAAAAATCAAGGCGATATGGACCCCCTTTACTTGGGAGCTGGTGGTACCGACTTTTTTACCGAACCAGCAGACCTTCTAGCCTTGGCTGATGGACTACATGACACCAGCGGCTTGGACACGTCCCCAGATGTCGAAATGCAGCAGGTCCACCCTATGCCCATACAAATGCAAAATATAGGGCTCTTGTTGATAGGGTAGTGGATACTGTGAGAAACCTGAGGGTATTCTCCCAACTAGACCTCTGGATACCCTTATTCAGGCGGCCAGGAGAGGGATGGCGCTCTCAGATCTCCACCCTGGGGGTGCACGAGCGAGGGAGGATCACCTGGGTAGGGGAGCCCGGGGTTATGCTCAGGGAAATGCCCCAAGTGAAACGTGGTACTACATCGCAGAAGACGTAGAGGAGGACAAAGTCCCTGAGATATTCTTTGGGTAGTCTACATCTACCTCCTTTCCACCCCGAAGAAGCTCCCCTAATAAAAGTGGACAATCTGGTCACAATAAAAAGGCCTATACTAAGAAACCCTAACCTTGCTCTCCTTCTTAGAATAACAAATGTGTTAAGGGAAAACAAAATGAAAAAAAGAGTCTCAAAAGGAAAGCTCAGAATGGCTTCAGCACCAACTCCCTTCCCCCGGTTCAACCCCATGGGATATAGAGTCTCTCAAATGGGCCTCCAGATGGGCTAATGCAGCTTCAATAGCGGCCATATTTCTACAGGGTATTAAAGTTCTCTCTGATTCTTCCCCTGATTCTTCAGGATTGCTCTAAAAAAAACTCCAAATCTTTGGCTTTGGAACCAGATTGGGCTTCTGCAGCTTGACATTTTAGGCCTGCTACTGGCAAGGCCGAGGTGGAAGGGGGAGCTTCCTGCAAGGAAGGATATCCCTTTAGGGATGAATTCTAGGGCAATAGGTCTAAGTATGAGGTGACGTTATCTTCAGGATTACACGGTCCCACTGCTGTAGATGATAATGGGAAACCAGCAGATTATCAAGCAACCGTTAGGACTGAAAAACAGATCTTGATCACAGGGCTGTGAGCTTGTAGGAACAGGCCCTTCTTTATGCCCTTCTTCCCACTCCAATTACCTCATTATACCCAGGTTCAAATTGCAAATGCAGGGGGTAAAAGCTTCCCAGTTCTTGCAGCCAAAACCTGGACTGCACTACCTCCTAACATCAGCCTAGAACCCCCCTACCACAAATTCTGTAGGGAGGCCAAAACTTGGCTCATTCTGAACGAAAACTAACCCTCTTCGTACCTGCATCTGCATACCATCAACTCCCTTATGAATACTCTCTATCTCATTTACCTGAAGTGTGTAAATACTCTGTGCTTTGTGTAAATTGGGTAAATACCCTGCTTGTAAATTGTGTTAATTGCTATACTGTAAATATGTATCTCTATATGTACCTAAGAAATGTGCCCACTTGCCTCAGGGCTAGGCACGCTATATAAATAAATACAATACAATACAATATGCCATGGGTTTGGTCTGAGTCTTCAACGTCAACAAATAGTTTCTCCCTAACTGGTGGTAAAACAATAATAAACATAAGGTCTTCAACTTTTATCAAATGAATCGCATCCCATTCCTGACACCAAATATAAGGAAGGCATGGTATCAGTAGTAGACACAATGGATACAAGTTTCGAAAAACCTTTATTTACACTTTATATTGGGATGTTAGAATTCCTAACTGGCCCTAATTCTAAAATGGTAGTAAGCTCGACCATTAAACAATAACAAATACGTCTGAGTCAGTCTGGTCACAATAGAAAGGCCTATACTAAGAAAACCGAACCTTGCCCTCCTTCTTAGAATAACAAATGTGTTAAGGGAATACAAAATGAAAATAGTGACTCAAAAGGAAAGGTCAGAATGGCTTCGGCACCAACTCCCTCCCCAGGTTCAACCCCAAAGGGTCTAGAGCAGTGGTCTTCAAACTTTTTATGCCAAGGCCCCCCTGAGCAAACAATAAATTGTTTGAGGCCCCCCTGCCCCGCCCCTCTGTGTTAGTGTTATTTTTTTTTTTTAGAGTTAGCTGCAAAATGTGTGATGTCCATACACAAGCACACTGGATTGTTTTGTATATGAGGCTCTGACGAGCATGGCAATCAAAGAAGTTGCCTCACATTGTAAATCCACTAGGCGAGTGGGCTTCAAACTTTTTGGCCTGGACCGCCCCCTGAGCAAAATTTTGCAGGCCGGGCCCTTACAAAAATGCCAAATGGACAGAGTATGTATTGCGCACCGTCACTGCACCCTACTCCCGGTAGAGTACCTGGGCTCCCCCACCTGCTCACATCACAGTGGCTGGGCGTCCTCATCCCACTCCTACCCAGTCCCTGGGCTCTCCCCACACCATCACAAACCCTGGGCTCTCCCCACCCTGCTCCCACCACTATCCCATGGTTCCCGCCCATCCTGCTCCCACCACAGTCCCTGGGCTCCCCCACCCCGTTCCCAACACAGCCCGAGAGCCTGTGGCGGCTGGTGAATTTTTTAAGTGGAGGGGCATAACTATTTCCTCCAAAAATGCCAAAGCGACCGAGTGCAGTGTGTGAGTCCGAACCAAGCAAGGGCGGTTCGGGGGGATTCCCCCCCCGTGAATTTTATTTATAAAATAATGGGTTAAAATGTTGCATTGTAGAGCCTTCTTTAAAAAAATAAAATGGTTATATATCCAAACAGTTTGCAATTACTGCTGGGGGGGCCCAGAGGGCAGGCATGACATGTTTTACTGGACATCTATGATAGATGTCCAGCAAAAATATACCATCCCGTTCCCCTGGGCCACACTAGGCCTAACGCAATCAACATGGTTATGTGTGTATGCAAGGCGCTGGGATGCCAAGGGGGAAAGCATGGTATTTTTGACTGGACATCTATGATAGAAATCCAGTAAAAAAAATACCATCACCGTCACCTGGGCTACACAGCACCTCAGAAGGAGAGCTGATTTTGGCAGATGGGTAGGGGGATTGTGCAACAAAGGCATGTAGGCATTTTTAAAATGCCTTTGTTGTACAACCCTCCTTCCCCCTCTATATCCACCACTTGCCAAAATCAGCTCAAAGGACACACACATACACACTCACACACACACCCACCATCATTCACACACACCCCATCATTCACACACACACCCCATCATTCACACACACCACCATCAGTCACCATACACTCACACATAACACAAACATTCATGCATCCATACACATGTTTAAATATTTTTTTTTTAACATAAACATACCTTCTTCATTGGCCTGTTTGTGGGTGCTGAAACGCCCTGTTCCGGGCTGCTCTGTCCATATGTGCGAGGAGGCCCAGGAGCTCCCCTTCGCACATACAGACATGCAGTGCCCCAGCCCGCATTTCAATGCGCTATGCAATGCTGGCGAAGCAAAACGCCCCAGCCTTGCATGGCTCAGTGAGCATGTGCTGCTAGGGACCTGAACTGTCAAAGGAAAACAGGCTTTCCTTTTGACAGTTCATCCAGCCCAGGAGCACTCGATCATCTGGAAAAAGCAGCTGAGCGAGTGCTCATTGTTTCACTGGGCTGGCTCCTTAGTGCCTCCATAATGGGTGAGGGGGCCACTGGGACTGGCCTATAGGGCAATGCCTGTACCAAAAATACAAAATGCTAGTGTGGGCCAGTCAAAATGGGCCACCTTTTTGGCCAATGTGGGCCAGTCTGATGAGTTACTTCACTATGCAGTTAGCAATTTTGACCATTGTTGCTGAAAAAATATTCTATAAATATCACATTGTACCTACATTTTAACACAAAGCACCCCGATGGGTACTATTCAAAGAGTCTGTGAATGAATATCCATTTACAACTGTGGGCCACTTTTTCATTGGTGCCTGAGACAGTGTGTCATGCTTCAGCCGGACCATGTGAGCCGCCCTTGCCCATTTCTTCCAAACATCTTAAAAATTTTTTTTAAAAATGGCTTTTTTTAAAATAATTTTTTACATTTCATGCTGGGCTCTCACGGGCCCCCCAGGGATGCGGCCGCGGGGCCACGACCCACATTTTGAATACAGCTGGTCTAGAGAGCCTCTTAAAAAAAGGATGGGTGGATAGCACAGCTCTGTCAGTCTTGCACACTTTGGCTTACCGGTGGTAGTTCAATCACTTCTTTATGCTTCGCTCGCCTGGCCATCAATATTCAGTTAATATATTCTCATTTTTCCAAAGTTTTGTACAGGCTTCCCTCTGCCAGGCTCACGTCTCTGTCTCCTTCGTGGGGGTTCTCTTTCTCACATTTTATCTCATAGATCTTTTATCTGTCGAAGACTTTCGAAAAGCAAGGAATATACATAGACCTTTGCATGACCACTTCAACCTCTCTTTCAGCAATCTTTCAATTCAGTTTTTTCGTGTAGAACCAATGCCTCTTGGTACTTGTAGTTCTTATTCTCTTCACTCACCTTCTTGGCTTTTTTCCAAAGTTCTTATATTTTACTTTTGCCCTGTTGGTATATTTCACAGTTCGCAAATGTCACGTTCCTCTTATTCAGCTTTCTTTCCTTAGCACGGTTTCCTTTGATCTCCGCTTGCAATATATTTCAAAATCCAAACACATTTCACAGAGACTTTCAAATGTGCGACCTCATCTCTCAGGACCACTATGCTACTTTGTATCCTTGTCTTTCAACAATTGTTCTCTTCATTTGCGTTGTATCGGTACACATGCATACCTTCAACTTTCAAATAACAGTCACTTTCCCTTTAACATCAACCGGACTTTTGTTTCCCTGGATAACTCACCGTCTATGTACACCTCCCCAACAGCGCTGTTCACACGGCAGGGCCGCGGGCGGCTTTCTGGCAACTTGAAGGTTTCTTTTTTCTACTCGCTTTTGAACACTCTCAGACTCTCGAGAGCATGGAAATCTTGCCTTGCTTTCTCTCGATCCTCTCCACTTTCGATCTGCCCCTTGGCTTTCCACCTTCCACACCCTGGTTCGCATCAGCCTCGGAAGAGCTGTTCCTTCTTGTACCCAGCCTCGCTCGAAATGTGCCTTTTGCGCACCACCTTTTATCTTCACAGGGAGTACGAATCAGTGGCAAGTGTACATTGTTGTAGTTAAATGCCTGACTCTGCCTGGCCTCATTACAGGGCAGTGCAAGTGAGGGGAGGTAGTCCTTCTAACCTCATTCCTCATCTGCCTTGGGGCAGTCCTTTTGTCACGACAAGAAGGGGAGGAATTATGGGAGTTGTAGTTTCCCATAAAATAAACAGGGATAGGGGTGAAATGGGTTGTGGAAAAAGAGGGGATACCATGTCTCACCATTGGGTGCTTCTCCCCCACTTTCCGAGGACCCCCTACCCAGGGGATCCTCCCTCACTTGTCCACAGCTTGGTACTCTGACCTTCTGGATGTGAATCTGCCCACATCTCTGGTTGCCTCGCCGCCCCGATCTCCTAGCCAAGTGGGAAGGTTGGGTGTGCCACCTGTATTCATAATCCCTCATCCTACATGCGTGGCTCTGAGAGGATGAAATCAGAGTGGCACCTCTGAGTTGTACTGGAGGTGCTGCTGGCTGCACGCAGGCCATCAACAAGACCTCTGTATCCATTCAGGTGGAGAAGATTTGAGGCATGGTGGAGGGAACGCGAGATTGACCCTATCTCTTGTACCACCACTGCAGTGATGGAGTTCCTTCAGTCACTGGCCTCTTCAGACCTTCTGGTCACCACAGTCAAAGGACACTTGGCAGCTGTGTCTGTGTTCAAAAGGTCTCCGGATCAAGGATCTTTCTTCACAATTCCAGTTATGGCCCAATTCCTGAAGGGCTTTGTGAATACGTTTCCACCTTCTCCCTTTGTTGTTCCTGATTGAGATCTGAATCTGGTCCTCACATTCCTCATGGCAGCTCCTTTTGAGCCATTACGTTCTTACTCACTACGGTTGTTAACATTGAAAACAGCTTTTCTGGTGGCCATCACTTCAGCCAGGCGGGTCAGCGAGTTTCTTTCATGAAAATGTTTCTCTTAAAGTGAGGCCCGGGTTCCTACCTACAGTGGTGTCAGAATTCCATCTCTCTCAGGCAATCAACCTCCCTGGCTTCTATTCACCTCCGCACTCCCTAAGGTAGCAAGGACGGCGAGGTACAGGAAAGTTGACCAGTTGTTTGTGGCCTTCTCCGTTTCCAGAAAAGATCTGGCAGTATCGAAGCAAATTATCTCATGATGGATTACATTGTGTATTTCGCAATGCTGACATACCGCGGGCAAGGAATTGCCCTGATGGCATTAGGGCTCATTCCACCAGCAGGGTTTCTACCACAACGGCGCTGCAAAGAGGAGTACCAGTCAGGGACATCTGCCGGGCTGCAACCTGGTCCTCGCTTCATACATTCATGAAGCATTATGGTCTGGACGTCGCCCGTGGGGCTGACGCTTGCTTCGGATGGGCGGTGTTGCAGAATTTTCTGTTATAAAGCTTTCTTCCCACCTCCATTATGTCTACTGCTTTGGGACTCTATCTGATATGGAATCTGCGGGAGAAGCATATTGCATTGAAGGAGAAATTACTTACTGTAATGTTATTTCTGTGGATTCTTCTCCCGCAGATTCTTTATCACCCCTCCCATTCATCCCCGCTAATAAAGCGTCAGCAGTAGGGGGCCATCTTCTCCTGAGAAAGAAGTGTTGGCGATGGTTCCAGGGTCTTCGTCCTTTTCTTGTTTGCAAACCGTATGCCTACTTTTCTAAAAAGAAAATAAAAACAAGACATGAACGTTTCCATTTGATCCCAATTGGGATTTGGTTTTCTTAATGCTCTGTTGGCTATTTGCACATCTTTTTCCCGCTAGTTTTCCTCTGCAGTGGCTGAGTTGTGGGGAAAAAAGGTGGGAACTGACGTACGTGGGGGAAAGTGACATAGTATATGTACAATGGCCAATGTCATGTCCGGAGCCAATGTTCGAGCACTGAATCGAGACAGATCGACTGTCTTTTCAAGGTCCACTACGCCCCCTGTCAAAGTTTTGTCCAAGCAGCTAAAGCTGGAAGGGGATATCTATCTGATGAGGAATCTGTGGAAAAAGAAACCTTCGCACCTTGAAAAACCTGTGTATAGGTGCGTTATAAATGCCATATTATATCATATCATAGAAAGAACATTACATTAAGTAATTTCTCCTTCCCTCTTACTACATTCCACAATGGTATGCTAACTTTATTAATGGCAGTTGTGGCAAAGATTGTCTTGCCAGGTTTGTAGGGAGCTCCATGTACTGTGTCTTGATTACCTCTCCAGTACGGTTACTGCCCATCTGCATGGATTCCTGTTGCCCCACATAGGGCCTACCAGCGATCTACTAGATTGATGCACGATGTTATAAGGAAAGTTCCCCAATTGGATTGCTGTATTCACAGGGGGAAGTCCCTAAATTCAATTAACAACTCTTTCAGATCTGAGAGTTTTATCTTAATTCCCTCTTTTAAATATTCCTCAGAGTCTGAGTGACAGGTAGCCTTTGATTTACAGGTAGCCTTTGATTTATAGATAACATGATTAGTGAGGCAATCCCCTTGTTTCTGCACCACACATTTTAAATTAGTGACACCTGTCATGTATATTACATTAAGTTCATTCCCCTTCCTTAATGACATGGTGCTTAACAATATTAGTGGGGTCTCTCTTT
Organism: Ambystoma mexicanum; assembly: GCF_040938575.1. Taxonomy (NCBI): domain Eukaryota; kingdom Metazoa; phylum Chordata; class Amphibia; order Caudata; family Ambystomatidae; genus Ambystoma; species Ambystoma mexicanum. Next base: position 414,166,693 of record NC_090927.1, read on the forward strand.
CTCATAATTGAAAACAGCATTTCTATCACTAGCTGGTAGCACCAGTCCAACTTTGAAAGATCTATAGTTAGTCATACCTCTACGAGAAGGTGGGTTTCTTGCTGAATGGATTCAATAACTGGTGGTAAATGTTTAATGGGGTGCAAAACATTCTGCTGTACATTTTGTGGGCACACCTACCATTTGTGCCCTGCGATTGAAGAACAGCCGAGGTGTGTCTCTGATGTTACTAATGAATGTCTGTAAATAATTGCCTGGCAAGGGTGAAAAAGCCCTGGCAATTCTTCTATGTATTTATGATAAAAATGAGGCGGGTCATTCTTTCTCAATAAGTGTGGTCTGCTTATCAGATTCCCCTTTCATCAAACCTCATGGCAAAAGCATATTTTACTCCTGTGCCCTGCTGCATCATTATCCTGATGTGTAGCACCTGCTTTTCTTTGGCACAGATCCAGTTCCGCGTTCACAGGTTCCGTCTTGAAAGCTTGGGTGACACAAATTCCTTTCAGCATTTAAAAACATGCACCTCGGTTACAAAACTACATAATTATGAGGAATTAGCAACCTGATGGCAGTTTAATCTTTACATTTAAGCCATATCTGAGTTTGGGGTATAGTGGTTTGTATGTAATTATTCAAGCCACAGCTGATCTGTATCAAACGTGTCAACACTGTGAGCCCAGGCCAGCCATGGACATGTTGTGTGTATTCTTCATAGAATGCAGTCTTTGCTGCACCCACCAGGGCCATATTCAGCTGAGGCTCTCTTAATTTTGATCCGTTGTGAGATCGGGTAATGCCTCTCTCCAGCAGGACAGCCTGTCAGCAGAAGCTTTCCTGGGAAACAGGAATCAAAGGACACACCCTAAACAAAAGGACTAGCTCCACTCCAGGTTTTGCATACCAAAGGGCCTGAGAAGGGGGTGGAATTAATGTAGTATCGGGAGCTCAGCAGTTTGGGAAGGATTCCACCATTTTTGTTCTCTCTGTGCCCCTCCTTCCTCTTGTCTCTTGCACTTCCTTCACCACAAAGCACTACTTTGGGTATGATGTAAGAAGGCAAGGACCACTTTTCACAAGGACAGATATTTAACCTCTTAAAGCACGCTTGGTTTTTCCAATCCCTGTAGACTTTCTTCACTCCTACTCAGGGTTCCTACTCCGGGTCTGAAGTTACAGATAGTACTGGGCAGGTCAGATCTCTCCGTGGGCTGTCCTGTTGTGGGTGAATGTCCTTGCCTGGGAGCAGTAAAGGATTTCCCCTATCACACTTGCCCCCTGTGTAATGAGTCACCGTGCCCTGTAGAATGGGATTTTTGTCCTAGGGCTGGGCAGGTGCCTTCCACATGTGTATCTGAGGGATGATTAGTACCTGTTACAAATGTATTTGTATTTGTATTTTATTGTTTATATAGCTCTTTAATCTAAAGCGCTTTACAGTTTAACAACACGTGAACATTACACATGTAACATAGAAGCAATAAGAGTATATATGAGACAAACAAGAAAAATAGCACGTGGAACAATTTGTATTTGAGGAGGAAGAAGAATGGAGGGGAGGGGACGGAAAAAGGAGAACGCGTAGGGTTTGGTGGGAGTTGGGAGGGAGGATGGAGATCATGGAGAAACAAGGAAGATAGAAGGACGAGGAAGAGGGTATTGAAAGGAGAGAGAAGATGTGTCAGGGAGGGGAGTGGAGGAGGAGTACTTTCAAGGAGGAACGGAAGGAGGAATAGGTGGTAGTGGAGTTGATAGTGAAAGGAAGGGAGTTCCAATGTAGGGGGGCAAGGAACTGAAAGGAGCGGAAACAAGAGGAGGTGCAAGGTGGTGGGGGGGTGGAAAGTAAGAAGAGATTTGCAGAACGAAGGGAGCGAGAGGGGGTATAGAATGAGAGAATAGAGGAGAGGTAAGGAAGGGCAAGGTCATGAAGAGATTTAAAGACAAGACAAAGGAAGTGAAATTTAAGTTGGGAACGGAAAGGAAGCCAGCCAAGGTTGGAAAGTGAGTTGGAGATGGAATCATGGGGAGAGAGAAGACCGAGGGTACGGATGGCAGAGTGGTAGAGGGATATAAGGGGAGGCAGATGGGAGGCAGGGAGACCGAAAAAGAGAGAAGAACAGTAGAAAAGGCGAGAAAAGATAAGGGAGGAGATTAAGAGCTTTGTTATCATGGAAGGTGAGAGAAGAACAGACTTTACGGATATTGAAGAGGTGGTAGCGACAAGAGTGAGACATAAGGGAAATATGGTGAGTAAAGGACAGGCATGAGTCAAAGTAGATTCCCAGATTGGGGGCAGGAGGGAAAATCGGAAGATTAGAAGGGGGAAAATGAATAGAGGGAGTGGGGAGGGGTAGAGGGAGGAGGAATTGTGTTACAAGGGAAGAATAAGACCTCAGTCTTGTCAGTATTAAAAAAGAGATAGTAAGAGGACATCCAATTTTCAATGGCGGTGAGACAGGAGGAGAGATTTAGATGTAGGTCAGGAGAGAAGGAAGAAAAGGAGAGGAAAAGCTGAGTATCATCAGCATAGAAATGGTGAGAAATACCGAATGATGAGATGAGAGGAGCGAGAAGTGAAGTATAGAGAGAGAATAAGAATGTTCCGAGGACGGAGCCATGGGGAACGCCGTAGTCCAGAGGGAAGGTGGAGGAGGTATGTCCGCCCCAAGAGACAGCGAATGAGCGGTGTGAAAGGTAAGAGGAGAGCCAGTTAAGGACTGAGCCTTGGAAGCCAAAGGAGGAAAGAGTATTGAGAAGTAAGGGGTGATCGACAGTATCAAAAGCAGCGAGAGGTCGAGGAGGATGAGAATCGAGGATTGCTTGGCATAGCGAGTGGTAAGGAGGGAGTAAAGGACACAAGTAAGAACAGATTCAGTGGAGTGTTTAGGGCAGAAGCCAGATTGAGGGATGTGCCTGAGGGAGATTTGGTACCTACTGCATGTGTGTCTGATGGATACTTGGCACTGGGTATTGGATCGGCTTTGGGCGCATGGTATTATGGGCATATGGGAAAAAGGGGGCTGCATCTGGGATGGTGGGTGGTAAGTCAGTTGAAACTCTGGTCCCCTAGGGTTGTTGTAGGGCAATGGTGGTCTACTTCTGCATTCTTGTGCAAAGTGTCCCATCTTCCCACAAGACCAACAGGGACCTCCAAATCTAGGTCTGATTTGTCCCCATCATCCCCTCTTCCACTCTGGTAACTTCCCCTAGCCCTCTGGAAACCTCCCATCTGCTGGCCTTTTCTATCCATCCCTGTATGGGACCCTGCAGGGCGCTATGTCCTTGTTTGTAGTAATCACTGCTCCCCCCATGTTGAATTGAGCTAACTTTTTCTGTACCAGTTTTGCGTTCACCTTCTCTGCTTGTTCTACTCTATCCTCCTTTTGTTACCTATCTGTACAATAGTGTACCATGTGTTCCTGTATTTCAGGCCATGGCTTTGCTTCGGTGGCAACCACCTTATTAAAATCTGCTTGTATCTCTGGGTGGAGCCCCTTGAGCAACACGTGATAAAAGACAACTGTATTCTTGTCCCATCCCTCTCCCATCTCTAACTGCCACATCTCCTGTATTTGGTGAATGTAGTGTGCAGGGTCCTCATCTGCCTTCATTGTGCAGGCCATGATAGAGTTTATATCGGACCTTCTGGGTATATGCTCCTCAAAGCTTTACCCATGTGTGCTCAACAGTTGTTAAATGGGGCACCATTGTGTGTATTACTGCTCAATTGTATTCCCTTTTACCCTTCCTTTCTCCATATCTCATCCGCCTGTTCCCCTAATAGGGCGGCAAACAAACTTTTCCTGTCCCCTACAACTAAAATGATCCCTCTTTTCTGTTTTTCAAGGGCATAAATCCCGCTGTGAGGTAGGGCAATGTGTGCATTCATTTATTCCATTCACCTGAGCCGCGTTCTGAGCCGGCGGCCTCATGGTGGTATTTCCCCCTGATCATCTGTCTCCCACTAATCGTCATTGTCCTCTGCTTCCTCTTCAGTGTATACTGAGTCATAATCTACACTGTTGTAGTGTTTGTTCCTATCTTGATGACCCTCTGGAACCACCCCTGATTTGGAGGATTCCTCATTTGTGTCTACCCTAAGATCTTTGATAGATTTTCTGTCACACTTAAAGAGACTCTGTCCCACCCCCCATTTGTCTGTGCCTATCGCCAGGCACTGCCCCTCCCCTTGTCCTGCCCCACTATTGCCCCACTTTCGCTAGCCGTCTTATGCCTTCTACAATGCCACCTCTAATTCTGTGCCATCAGTTTTTTCTATTTCCATAATTAATGTGCCTCAGGTCGCTTCCTTGGCTTTCCCTGATGTTCCCTTTTTGTCAGGTTGGGGCGAAAACTGTAGGTTGGTGTACCCTGCGGCAGGCTGTAAGGGGGTGGGGAGGTGGCCTGTATGCGTATTTCATTTGTTCCCTCTGTACTGTCATTAGGGGCGTTCTCTTTCTCCTCAAACATTTTCCACAATTCAGGTATACTCTGACTATTTTTCAACTTCTTCCCTTTATAGGTTAAAACAAATATATATACATATGTCCCAATACATTTTTATCATGTGTGCCCTCTTCATATCAAGGTTTAAACAACATTCTTTGAACCCCTTCTTCGTGGTACTTCAGTGTCTTCTTTTTGTATTGCCGGAGTGTTTTACACATATGCTCCAGCAGAGTACCCATAACAACATGAGGTTCCAACTTCCTTCAAAAAAAGAATACCACAGACACCGGACCTGCTGCCCCTTATTTTAAACCTCACAACACACAAATAAACCAATTATTCACACCAATATAAAGACACCTGATTCTAAAAACATCATCACCTGTCCACACTGGCCAAGAACTCCTTACCCACAGACACCTGTATATACACAATGCGCGAACAGTGCCTAAGAATCAATACCACTATGTGCACGCCAGCTACTGATACCAGAAAGAAAAACCCATTTATGTGCACAATGATGTAGATCCTTCCTCTGCCTCCTTTCCTCGAGGCGAGGGAACTCAACTCGCCTCAAACTCCCCTTCTAGAGCTGAGGGATATCCCGTCCTTTCTCTATAGGACCATCCCTTTGTATACAGCGCTGTCTTTCCCCGTTTAAGAAGAGTTTCCCCACATCCTTTTACTACTCTATATGATGTCATATTTCCCCTAGGTGCGGGAGCTTCACCTTAATACATAATCAAAACTCATGCAACAACGTTGTCTTTTCTTGCCTTTCAATGAGCTTCCCCTTCTATCTGAATAGCAATTTACAAGCAATAACAAAAGATATCAACAACATTGCGTTTCATGCAGAAAGTGCACTCAAGTTCTGTGTGGTGTGTGGCAGGCATGGTATGACAAGTAAGGAAACAAACACAAAAGGTATAGGTTTCAACACCTTTATTAAGGTTTGACTGGGGTTGCTAGCTGGCCCTTTTTCTATAATGCGGACCATCAAAGTAAAATAAAATCGTCCAAGTCAGTCAGTCAAACAAAGGAAATAGTCTGTGTCAGAAACCTATGTTTGCCCTCATGTTTCACAATAACTAAGTGTGGGAAAATGTATGAAAATAAAGAGTGTATCAAAAGAATGTCAGAAGGACAATAAAAGTGTCTCACCACTCCCTTTTCTAAGTTCAGTTTGCTGGGGTTCTTACAAAGTTCGTTCAAGCTTGGTTGTATGCACAGTTCCAAGATTTCCCATAAATCTGTTAGGCTTCATTAACCTATTTCCATGTTAGTTCAATATGCATCATAGTTCCTTTCAAATGGATTCTTTCGGGTTTCCTGCACCCAGCTTCACAATTCTCAAACAAAAAGACATTCACAAAGTTCCTTCTTAGTTACTTTTGCAGGCTGCCCTTGCCTTTTTTCAAACACTTAAACATAACTGAAATACACTTGTGTTATATGGAAAATGTTGGCTCTGCCAAAGGAAGCTGGGGGAAAACGGTTGACTAACCCTATACCAGGTGATGCCCGGGTGGCTCATGTGGGTAGGAAATACTCAAACCCCTCCCCAGGATCCATACAGGTTGACAGAGATAAACTTTTGGTGTTGCCGATGGGGCAGGAAACAATTGTGAAATTGATTAAGAAATTGAAGTCATTGAGATCTCCCAGGCCAGACGAACATGCACATGTTGTCCTAAAAGCTGATTCGGAAAGATGGGCACGTGTGTTTTTGACAATGTTTGCACGTTTTTGCAACGTGTTTGTAGTTGGATCGAGGTAAACAACTACAGATTGCTGTGCATGTTGGATGTCACCGGCAAACTCTATGCAACCCTGGTTTTGAAGGAATTAAAAAACTGGATAGAGACAAACTCAATCTTGCATCCTTTTCAGACAGGCTTTAGGGCGGGCTCTGGTACAGTGCATAACATCAGAGCACTAGACCATCTTTTTCAAGAAACTCATTGAAAGGGTGCTACGCTTTGTATGTGGCGTTCAACATTAGGTCGGCTTTTGACCAGGTAAACAGGTCCGGGCTTTGGCCAAAAATGCAGCTGTTAAGCTGTCCACTGTGGTTGCTACACATGGTTGTGGAATTTCACACTAATAATCGGGCATGTATACGCTTGGACGATAACAGAACCGTAACATCTTGGGTGCAGATCAACAGGGGGGTTCAAGCAAGGTTGTGTCTTGGCTCCCCCGATGTTTAATTTATATCTATCAGATCTGCCTGTTCTGCTGGATGCCAATTCCTCCTGTCCACCAAAAATTGGTACTGCCCCTATTTGTGTCTATGCTGTATGCAGATGACTTGATTATGTTCGCTCGTACCATTACTGATATGCAAAAAATGTGTAACGAATAGGCCAAATTTGCAGCGGAACATGACTTGGCTGTAAACCTGGACAAACCACAGATAATGTTAGCAACTAACAAGAGGGTAAATAGAGTAAAACTGGAGACATACTTGGGCATAGTCAGCTATTCTATGGAGTACAAGAATTTGGGAGTTTAAGTGGGTCCTCCAGGCTACAGGAAACTGATTGCTACTAAAATTCGTAGGGGATCTCAGCTTATAACGCAAATACAAATAGTGGCCAGGACCCAGGCTGGCTTCTTACTTGCAGGGGTGATACAGTTGTACAAGCAATGCTTATGCCCGACCCTATTATACGGACTTGAGGTTCGGACGTTATTGGACCTTAAATGGCTCGACCGGATTGAAGGTGCATTCTGGCGTAAGCTTTTGGGATTGCGTCCATCATCTCCGATAGAACTGGTCCGCTTAGAACTGGGACTCACATCTCGTCGCTTTATGGTACTAAGAGGTAGGGGTTTGTTCTACATAAAAGCAAGAACAAACTCCACATGTGAGATTGGAAAGAGACCAACTATCCCATTGGGAAGGAATTACAACTCACTGACAGAGGACTTATTTTGGCCCGATTGAATGGAAGCCTCACTTTGAGGCAGGGCACTCGCATTCAGTGATGATGAAGGTCTTTATAAGGAAATGGAACTGCTTGGGATTGGCAAAACAACTACGGCCACTTAGCTAGTTTGAAGAGCTGGGTGGTGATTTCAAGAGTGATTCATCTGTATAGGAAGGTGCAGCCTTATTTTCTATGAAGTCAAATATTAGAGGTTAGCGCTTCCTATTGCAACTGCGAATAAATGAGCTGCCAGTCTTATCTGTCCGTGGCCCCCAATTAGGTTTGGAGGTAAAGGAGAGATTCTGCCGGATCTGTAAATTTCCACAAAGGGTTGAGACTGCTAGACATGTTCTCACAGAGTGTGTGGAGATGGGTTTCGCATACATGTGTAACCTAGGAGGTCTGGTATACTTGTATGAGTCCATTTATAGCGATAGCTTTTGGGACTGTTGTCTAAACACAAGATCTACTGCTGCCCAGTTGGCACTCTATCAGGACTGGAGGATCGTGAGTGATCGGCTGGAGGAAACGGTCAAATGATCTAGGGAAAGCTCTGAAACTAACCCGAAAGTATATATATGGGTGAACATCACTTGGTCTCCTCTTTGGTTTGGGAGAAAAGATACTACGGCACCAAGCACTTGGAAAATTCAACGGTTTGAAAGATTATCTGTGACTGTGGATATGTAACTGTTGTTGTTGTTTCTCTTAATAAGCTGTTAGATTAAATATTTTGCTTAAAATATCTTTGTTTTGCAACACAAGAAGAAAGTGTGAGGAAGCATACGTGCGTATAGCCTGGAGGGAAGCCTTCAGAGAAAAAGCAAGCCCAAAATACTGAAACATCTGTATGGATTTTTACATTATGGACTGCTCGCTTTAAGGAGCAAAAAAATGAGACCTACAGAAGACAAACTTTACCTGAGGGTTTTACTGCATTGGAAAAGAGGATTTATTACAGTAGAGTCGTTTTTCAGGAAAAAAAGCGATTCTGCCAAGAAAAGACAAGAAAGCAATATATAGTGTAATGTACAATGAGAGTAGTCCAAGTCATCAGTACATTCAGTAACCGAACGCAGCAATAGATTTTCTAAATATATCAACATCAATATATATTCTTAGGTTGCTGTACTTGCACCGGCTGTGTTCTCTGATACTGTACATCTGCATGTTTTCAAGTACAAAATGTTACCAAAACACTGGTAGATTAAACAAGTCCCTGAAATACCTCTATGCACTTTTTTCTAATTGAAGACTGTTAAAGAACTGAGAAAAATTATTTAATTGGAATGTACAAAATAGAATAATGTATTTTTCCCTTTTCTACCCAATGTAGAAAATGATAACAAAAAACCCCAGTCGGTGGATGTCCTTGCTGTCTGGAAGTTTCAAATTCAGCTTCTGATTTATGCATCTCTGAAAGGCATCCTATTACACTGAGCAGAAAGTAAAAGTAAACAACCTTCAGAATATTCTTATGTGTCTGGGTCCGACATGAATTTATATTAACATTAAAACCTGCATTGGCGAGACGGATTCTCAATTTCAGTTTACAACTTTGCTGTGCTTTCTGTGAAATGGTAAATCGGCCTGTGCCCATCATCAATTTCTCATGCATGTACCAAATTTGCCCATAAGGGTATTTAAAATGTAGGCGTATATAATTCTACCCATTTGCAATAAACTATACATGGTATACAGCCTTGCATGAACTGTGAGATGGCAGGACATTGTGAGTCTTCATGATTCCAAAGAAAGGTTTGCATTGTCATGTCAAGTCCACCTTAAGCTTGCGGTGTGTGGAGCAATGTGTTTCAAGAGGCAGTATTGGCAGGAGCTACTAAATATTCAGAGCTGCTACGTTTTTGGCATTCTTGCAGTTTCCCCACTTTCAAAGAGGAGGTGCAATTACATAAAATCACCACTACGGCACAGACCGCCGTGCAGTGTGTGGAGCAGTTTTCTGGTGACTGGTGCGTGGGGCCCGGGGCAACCTGCAGCTGAAGCGCCACTGCTGCAGTGAAAAATTACGATCTGGTTAAATGTTTTATAATTGCCTGGTTAATGGTTTATTTGCGCTCTGAGGGAATTTGGGAGTGTGGCTCTTGGAGTCTGACACATAGCCCCTTTTCCCCTGTCTTTGTACTTTCGTGATTGACTTTGCCTGTTGAAGGAACCAAATTTGCTCCATGGGAGTTTTGGAGTGTGGAGCACAGAATTCGATTCATAGCCCTCTCTCCCTTGCCTTTGTACTTTGAACATTTTCACTGCTATGGAATGGCTTAGTAATTCTTAGAGCCGGCTCACTGTAAGTTTGGAAGCCAGTGTCTCACAGAGATAAGAGACCTGTGCTGATCTTTTCCTACTGACCTTATTACCATATAGTGTTTTTGCCCCGTAGAACATTGTGTTTTGTGCATGTTTAAAAGCCTGGAAAAGCTACGACCAAGTCGCAAGTTTATAGCCTACGCAAATCAAAGCCATACGGAAAGACCAACAGCTACAAAAGGGCCCCGCCTAATTCATCTGAGCCAGGTGCCATAGAGGGAGAGGTGGGAAGCTTTAACGCAACCAGCGAGGCCGGCGTCTAAGAACACTTAAATAACAACATACTTCCATCCGCAAAGGGAAAGCACCACAAATATGGTGAGTGTTACTGTTACAGCGACTCAAACAGACTTATTAACTGTCACAAAGGCAGGCAGGAAAATATTACCAATTCCCCGGGGAATATAGACAGTAACTCCCTTTTGGAACTCTGTGACTCTGTTGGCAATGTACCACGGCCTACGACGAGTGCTAATAGCCCTTAAGAGGCAGGAGTTGAAAACATAGAGCAGTTAAACATTGAAAGCTTGTCAGTGCAATTAAATCAACTCATTCCTGCTCAGCAACGACTCTCTGCTTCACTGAATCTATGTTTTGAATCATCGCAACCAATAGATTCAAACCAAGTGGTTAATAATAGCGTGAATAGAAAACTTGATTCTACGGACGGTTCAGGAAAATCTGGTGTGCCAGCTGTGAGCCAGGACACTGCCATCGCTATTGGATCCAGTTCCTGGGAGAGGACCAGTGAGAGAGGATTGCCTGGATGGGTGGTCCTCGGGGAGTGGAAGTGGGCCCCCGATGGGTGAGAATGGGTATCCCTCTTCTTTCAATACTTTTTCCCCATCCTACCACATAGGACATTCAGAAATGCTGTGATACCTCTGGGCCTGGGCGCTACCAATAAATAAATATAAATAAAAATAAAGAAAGAAACACTTTTTCCACATGAATATGCTTGTGCATCACGAAAGACAACAGACTAGCACCAGAATCGTTTACCTGACATGTCCCAATACAAGGGTCAGGCAGAGTGCAGCAATTGAAAAGAATCACACACTCCTGATGGCCCTTTCCCTTCCCCACAGGGATAAAAGGTGGAGCAGGAGAGCACAGAACACGCAAGACACACCGCACGACTAGAGAGCTAACACAGCACGGCAGTTCAAGAGGAGGAGAAAGACGGTGCGAACCGAGAGGGTAACAAGGAGAGAAGCGACTTTGCCCTTTCCTAACAAGGCCCGTAAAACCTGCGCAGAACCGCACACAATAGCTCAAGTATGTTGCAGCAGATGTCAACGGTACACTGAGCATGCCTATGCTGATAAGCAGGAGCGAGGGAGACGCCTGCTTCTGTGGTACCGGCTTTGACTCCAGATAGAAGGAAAGCCAAGCGGTCATCACAGCCGGTGAGTCGAGGGGATAACCGATGAGAGACCGAACTGTGTTGAATGAAAGTCGCAAAGTGGCACATTAAGAAAAGTTAACAGAACTGTAAATTGTTACATTTTGAAGGGAAGACCTGCTGCAGAGGGGAGTGGCACCATGTGGGGGTTCACTCAAGAGACTCTGGTTAATCCCGTGTTGATTGAAACTACTGTTACCAGAAGGCCGTAGGAGCGCCGCCAAGACAGGTCAAAGTGGTCATACACGGGTTGAGCCAAATCCTTGTACAATCGAAATGTTTTGACCAACAAACCATTGAAAACGCAAGGGAAGTGAATCCTGCATCAGAAGAAAGTAAAAGGAATTGTGAAATGGCAAGAGTGAACCAAGCGGAGGGATGCCGATGAGAAGGGCACGAAGCCTAAAAGTCCCAAGAAACAGTGTGTTGACAAATGTGAACCCGGCAGAGGGATGTCCATGGAGAACTGTTTGAAAAGACATTAAGATTTGTGAATGTCGCAATTGAGATTGTTCTGAAAAGCCATAGTGAACCCGATGAAGGGAGGCTGAGATTCGTGTGGAGTCTGCGCCCAGAAGAGGGGGATCCAGGGGTGAAGTTATCACCCAATGTACATTTGGCACAGAACTTCTTTTGTTTGTTAATTTTGACACCCATCAGGTCCTTGGAGGCAAGAGACTTTTCTGTATAGGAAAGAGACAACCACCGAAGGTCCTGATACGTGAAACGGAACTGTCGCCTTATGCTCGAAAAGCTAGAGAGTGTGCTGTGCCCAGCAGTCGCATCTTGTCCCGTGCTCAAAACCTGGCGAAGGGAGAATCCTGGCTAACGCACCCTGACTTATCATTTGTGAACACTTCTTTCTTTCTTGTGAACCCTATCACACACTCTTTTCATATTTAGGGTAAGGATTGTCAATAGGTTTTTCTTAGCATAGGCTCTTTTATTGGACACAACGCCACTAGGACTGCCTTATTATTATTTGATGGTCATAGCTTGCCCCCATCTTAGATTTAGGTTTAGATTAGGCGTTTTTCCAAGCTATATACAGTTTAATAAACACCCTTGAACTGTGATCACTTGTTTCTGTCTATTCTTGATACTATGCCTTCCTTACACAGTCAACAACAAAGTATTACACTTTGCTGTAAAATAAATTCTAAAATTGTGCAGGTGCATACACAAGAAACTTTTGAACCAAGGGGAAGCTGGACGTCAGCTGTTCTCCGTGTTGCCGCTCAACAGCACAAAGTCTAATGTTCAAATGGAAGTCCACCTAATTGATAAAGGGGTAATAGCTGCAAGACCAACAGACACCATAAGTGAGTATAAAGCCATAATTATTCCTGACACCATGGAGCCCCCGCTCTCTTCTCTGTTATGCTATCCTACGCGGAAATAGCGGCAAAGGAAGAAATGCTTACAGCGAGTGGGCTTGGTTTCTGCAAGCAATTTCCCCCTTTCACTGCAGGCAGTGATTTGTCCGCCTTTAAATTTTACAATGTCATTCGTAGATCAAACTAGAATCGGACCAAGGTGGCTAAGGAAGAAAGCCAACAGAAGGAAACAACGCCTACAGCAACCTGTAGGAACTTTAACCATCTGGCTGCTTAAAGATAAAACTAGCAATGCTATCGAAGGTGGTGCAGTGTCTGATGACGATAGCCTTGTGGCTAATCGCTTGGAGTTGGAAGTACAAGTTTACAAAATCCTACCCTGGAACAGCCTAAGGCACTGGGTATAAAGAGCAGCACCGTAAGGACCATGGAGAACGCAGAGTCAAACTGCCCCAACAGAGAGCCTCTTGACTATCGCAAACCGACTATTACTCTGAAGTCGGCTGACTACAAAGGAACCAACCTGAATTGCTAATTTCTTTTGAAACGTTTGCCAAATTTCCCTCTTTATGCTTTTTAAACACCAGTGATTTTGACTTTGTCGAACTCCTGGGGGTGAAGTCTGAATATATGACTAGAATTCACAGCTCTCTACCTGAAGTGCAACCACCATGTTTAAGGGCTCGGCAGGAATCTTGGATAGGAAAGTACACAAAGTCGTCCCTGTGACCTGGTGCACTTGCTTCGACCATGTGAAAAAAATAGCAGCTGAGTCTTCTACAAAGGTTGAGCCGAGTAAAATCAGGGAGCTTGGCAACTTGGAGGGGCTGAGATGGTTAAAAAGTATTTTCCCGAGCCTGGGTCCTTCAAAATGAAACTGCAGTGTGGCCAGCAGCAATACCATAGGCCACTCACACTTTTGTGTTCATGGGGCTTCGTTAAACATGTTATTGAGAGTTGAAGTTTTTATGTTGCAGGAAACCTGGATGCAGTCCCCATACCACTTAGATGGGTATACCATTTTCCAACTTTATGGAAATCAAGAGGCAGACTCTCCGGTGGGTTAATCAGGGACGTCATTTGGGGGTCACCAGAGGTCTCCCATGCTACCCATGTGGTTTCCCATGCTACCCTTAATAAAAAGAAAATTAAATGGAAGCTCCTCGGCTGTGGCCGGCACCATGCGGCTCTTTGTTTCTGGGGTGGCTGGCTTTCTTGTTCAGGCCTCTTAAAATAAAACGGGGTTCCACAAGTGTAACACTTTGAGCAGTGACTCTAAATAAGAAAGAATAGGAATAACAAGTCATTTGTCTTTCTGGATTCTATACCATAATTGTTAGACTCATTAAAGGTTTATTTCAGGCACACTTCAAGGGGGTGAGTCACTGATTTGGTCTGTTCTTAAACACAAATTCACAATGCAGACAAAAACTTCCAAAAGCATTTAGAGTAGAATTAGCATCCATTTTGGATCATGTATTTTGCTTTTTGCAAGTTGCAGTTATAGCATGTTTTACTGATACGTCCCCTTTCCTCCATCCTTGTGGGCATCCCCTAACATGGGGACAGTACCGGAACCTTAGGCAGTGAAAAAATGAGCGTCCCCTTTAAGTTGAGTAAGACGCCCGGCCCCGGGCATGGGAATCCCATGCCCTGCGGCATCTCAACTCGGTCCCTTTTTCCAAATGGACGGTGTTGCACCTGACAGCCAGTGCTGCGACGTTTTTTAGCTTCCCACTTGCTCCCTGTTTGTTTTTTTCAATTGTTATTTGTCTTCCCTTCGGTGCCTCAGCGCATGTCGGCCGCAGGTGGTTTCTCAAGATGTGCCTCTCTCGACCGCTCGTTCCTGGCTTCAGACCCCCATGCACTCTATCTTGAGTGTTTGGGGCCCGACCACCGCTGGGACTCATGTGCAGCCTGCAGTGCTCTTGGTCACAGGGCATTGAAGAATTGTTTGTCACGGAGGAGGGAGATTTTCCCAGTGGCTCTTCCGGGCATTGCAGGGACAGACCTCAGGCTTTCCAGGCTACCGGCTCCCAAGCCACGGCTCTCAGGGGCCCTACCAGGCTGTCCTCAGAAGCACAATCAGGCTTTCCTTTTCTTCTGCAGGGTGTAAGGTATTGTCGAGTGCCACCTCCAAGATCCGTTCCTCGGCTAGATCAGCGCGGCTACCGGCGCAGGTGCTGAGCACGTCTAGCCTGCCAGAGCTTGCTCCCAGGCAGTGAGTCAGGGCCTTACGACTGCCTGCCATCCATCTTAATGCTCAGCGCCTACTCTGAGGTCGACATCTCTGCTTCGGGTGCAAGACCTAAGCTGTACCCTCTTGTGTCTGAGGCCTCTCTTGGCTCCGGGCCTCCGCGCCCTCCCTCCCAGGGCATGACGCAAGGTTTCAAAATGGTGGAGTGGTATGCGACAGAGCCTGCCATGCAGGCAGCCATCTTGGATCCAGCTCAGGGCCTGCCATTGCTTTCACCCATCGAGTGAGCTTTGCTGGATAATTCCAGCCCCCTTCCCTCTGGAAGTAGCAGCGGATCCTACGGTGCAGGGTTTTGGTCCCGTCGGGGATACATCTACCCATCACAGCCATACAGCTTGCACGCATCAGGCGCTTCCGTGCTTTGACCAGGAGTGGAGGCCTAGCACCTTGGAGGGCAGGGCCCCTAGGGACCCGGCAGCTAGTGATGACTGATTCTTCAACCGCTTCCTCTTCCTCATGCATTCCCCTCAGAGGAAGGAGCTCCTGAAGGACATTGTGAAGGAGGGCATCCCCCAGACGACGCTGCCGCGGCCCCCTCCCCGGAGTACTCCTCTCATTCCTCCGGCTCTCCTGGTGCCGGTCCCTCAAGCGGTTCAGGCCCTACTGGTCGTACTGTACCACCAACGCCTCCCACTCAACAACCATTCCACTTGTCTGCGGCTGTGGACCTGGGGGGTGGGAGGGCTTCTGCACCAGTGTCCTAGGGCCCGGATTACCCTCGGCCTGTGAAAAAAAGGGGGTGGATGATGACACCCAGGACGATGTGCCCTTGGCATCCGCTAAGGCCTTTCATGACCGCCTCCAGGGATTGGCAGAGTTCTTGGGGGTCCATCTGCCTGAGGAAGCCCCACGGGAGTCGGGTGTGCTCACAGAAGTCTTGGGGAAATGCACCACAACCCCAACTGGCTTTCTCCTCCAGAAGGATGTGCTGCAGGTGGCATAGAAGGCCTGGTAGAAACTCAGGGCCAACGCCCAGATGAACAAGAAGTTGGACAGCAGGTTCAGGCTGAACGGACGGGAGCCAATCCTCCTTGCCTCCCACTAGCAGCCCCATTCCTCTGTGGTGGCCGCAGCCTCGTTATATTCTAAACCATCGTCTTCATCTTCCTCCATGGCAGCCACCTCCATTTGCCTCTCCCAGCAGGACAAAGTCCTTGAGTCCTTGGGAAAGCTCTGTTACTCCATCTTAGGACTGCATCTGTGGCAGGCCAACATGGACGCCCTTTTGGCTGCTGCTAACCAGAGGCTGTGGCAGGAGCTTGGGGAATTTATGCTCGACCTACCTTCAGACAAACAAGCCTCCTTCAAGGCCGGTCTGGCAGATGCCCGGGCCATTGCGTAGGACCTCACAGAGTCTTCGGTCTCCCACGTCGACACAGCCAGCAGAGGGCTTTGCATTGGGGTTGAGATGAGAAGGATGGCGTGGATGCACGTTATAAAGTTTTCTTTTGACATGCAGGAGCGGATCCTAGATCTGCACTTCGAGGGCGTGGACCTTTTTCATTCGTCTACAGATGAGGAATTGACGAAGAAGAAAACCTCCACTCAAACCGCCAAGTCCTTGGCCATCCTGACAAAGCCAGGTCAGAAATCCTTCAGTTCAAACCCCGAACTTTCTCCGGCTTTAACAGGGACGTCATTTCACCAAAATGTCTGGGGTAGCAGAAGTGACATTACACGACCAATGACACCACAGGAAGTGTTGTAATTTGCCCCTGCCCCCAGGTGGCATCACAGGAAGTGATGGCAAATGACCTTCAGATATTTCAGGTGCTTCTAGCACCCGTGTTGCCAGGTGCTCTCATTTCAGCCAGATTTAAGAACCTAGGCACAGAGGGAGGTATGATTTGTCCACGATTAGACATTTGGGGAATGTCATTTTCCAGATTCCACATGGACTCTATGTGTAAAACAAACACAATGCAGTATTTGTAAACGGGTAACTGAAATCTCTTAACGCAGGCTATAGCTAGTGTATGAAACATAGATCAATGGACACAGAAGTACGTGCTATCTGTGGCGTTGCTGTGTTAAGCCAAAAAAGAACTGACCTGGGGAGGCATGCGCTGCTGTTTATCCAGAAGAAAAATGCTGCACGAGCAAGGCCTCAAAATTAAATCATTGACCAGGATTTAGTATCTCAAAAAAGGTAGCAGGCGCTCCTCTCGAGAAAGAACATGGCATGATAACCTGTTCTGAGATGAGAGTTTGCAGCACACGCTTTTTGCTCACCGTACCTTTCACAGATGGGAAATATCCATTTGCATATCAGTCTTTGTCCCACCCACATGGGCAGGCAATTCCTCTATGAACAAGAGAACCAACAGCAACCCCATACACGTGTTTCAGCCTTGTTGGGCATCATCAGTGAGGTGAAGCTGCGCCTCTCTGAGCACAGTGAGCAGGGAGTCCACGTCTGGTTGCCCCCAGGTGACTTAGGGTGACCAACCCCAGGTTCCTTGCAAATACTTCAAAAAAAGGTACCCGGGGAGACTCTGGCAATTATTGGAGGTCCTTGTATAAGGAAAGAAGCGGCCAGGGATGCTTAGGTATTCTGATTCCGCAGATCGCCGCCACTGCGCAGACCATCTACAGCAACCTAGATCCACAGTGGTTACCCAGCCTTCCTACGCTCTTTCTACCATGACAAAGACTTCGGCCGAAACACGTGCTGGCTCTTCTCACATGCAAATAGCACTGTACGTGCTAGCATAATGGTCACAAGGTGTACTGACCTTCTACAACAATAAACCCTATCCAGGATGTTGACGTAATTCAGTACCTTTACCAACAAGGTTTACCCACCCACTCGTATATACTCTACCATTGGGAACGTCAGAGCTTTTTCCCAAGCAAACCATGTGCCAGGACTCAACTAATCACTCGACCAGATAAAGCAATAGCGCCGGGGTCTGCCGTTCCTCCAAGCTCTCAACCGTCCTACACCTCTTTCGAAAGGGATTACGGTAACTGCCTTTCAAAGAAAATATAAGCATTTAACTGAAGAAAATATGCAATTATAGCAAGGAATAGGATATTTGCTCAAAGGGCGGCTCAGTATAATGATGTTTGAATACCACTGATGTAGTAAAACAATTAAGTTGGTCATTTAGATCAATAAAGACTTTGTAAAAGAGAGGTAATGGTTGGAAAAACATACACGTTCAGTTGTGACTATGTATTTCCAGTAATATCTTTCCTCAGTGTTATTTGCAAGCTTTGGTTAGGGCAAGATTGGCCTTTTTCTAACTTTAATGTGAGTTTTCAATACATACAGGAGTAGCAAGAGTTTTACAGTTTGTACATGAACACAATTTACATCTCTGGAAAACTTACATCAAAGTCAGTTCTGTGAGTTTTTAGATATGTATTAGTGGACTTGTACAAAATATGTCTCCCACACGTAGATGTACAGTTGGAATATAAAATATACATTCATTCTGAGCTTGTATTATATGCCTCCCATAAGTATAAAATAACACATTAAAGTGAGCCGTAACTTGGATGCAAATTTTCAGTACGTCTAAGGGGCTTAAAGAAGTTTTACATTGCTCACATCCACGCAATGTAAATCTATCTAGTTTATAAATGTATGAAAACTGACATCAGAGTGAGTCCTAGTTTTGATGCAAGTTTCCATACGTACAGTAGCGGACATCACAAAAGTCACATCTTCTACACGCATGTGCGTCGTTTATAAAAACGATGCACATTTATTGTGTCCATGTGTCATATATAGATACATCTTAAAATGTTAATATCACAAAATTGGCCAACTTGATTTTCAATTTTTTTCAGTGCACGAATTCATGATAATTCAATTGCCCGGCTTTGAGATATTTTGGCCGACATTCTTTTTCTCTATGAGAAAACCCTATTCAAAACATGAACAAAAAACATTTTTTTAAAAATATGAAGCCCTCCATGTAAAAATTCTGAAATTAACGATACTGTGGTGGCTACCTTAAAGGTTTACTGTGGAATATTTCCAGATTTGTTTTTTATCATGTAAGGGTTCAAGAGGTATTAAGAAAAGTTATTTCCTGAAACACCATAGACAATTTGTCATAACCATAACTATGCTAGCACAATGGCATTATATAAATGGCGTGCTTGTGCATGGCATAGTTAAGGTTAAGACGACGATAACTCCCCTAAGCAACATGACTCGTTGGCTGCAACATTACAGGTAAGTGCTATGCTTCCCTTGTCCATATAGTCACATTCTGAAATCTCTTCTTGCCTGTAGATTTCTATTTTAACACCAGTATGTGTGGCCGTTATTCCAATAATATGCTCGCATAATTTGAAAACAAATTAGTTCGAAAATATGTTGGAATGGCTTGCTGTAGATTTCTATTTTAACACCAGTATGTGTGGCCGTTATTCCAATAATATGCTCGCATAATTTGAAAACAAATTAGTTCGAAAATATGTTGGAATGGCTTGCTCTGAACCGAGCTGTAATAGGCTTAGTTTCAGATTCAACGTATTTTATGGGTTTATAATGAAAGTGCGGCTGCTACTGTTGCAGAACGCGTAAATATGAATTTGTTTTTATATTAGCATTATAATACCGATCAGCATTCACATTGCTGCTGTTTTTAATACCACACCATTGCTTTATGTTTGATTGGGACACTTGTATGCCTAGTATAAGCGCAGTATTGCATGTATGCACTGCTAAGATATCGGCGTACATTGTGTCTCAACAGACATTTTAGTTTTGTGTGTGCGCGGTTGTGCTCCTTGCTTATATGTCACTTTGAGCTGCTGCATCAGTGATTGAACAAGCCATGGGATCATACTAAGCATTATTAAATGGTGATGGTTTATTTTGCATCTACAGTGTAACTAGTTATACAGTTTTCAACCTATAGCAACCCAAAACATACATTTATATATAAATAATCCAATTAGCGTGTGATAGATATGTGAAGACATTGCCATTGTCGTAGTGCTTTAACTTTCCAAGTGTACCATGGACTGTCTTTGGCAACGTGTGAGGGCTTTGTCAAGACTGTCAGAACTGTGCTGGTACAAGCAGCAACAAACATAAATACCACTCTCACATTGCAGCTACAAATGCCACAATATTGGGCATTGTACTCAAAATATGTGGCTATCCAGCTGCAGGTGGTCAATCACATTACCAAGATAAAGACAACAATGATATGACAAGTAGAATTCAGACTCTGGTCACAAACCCATAGGGAACCATCCAGACATACCTAGTACATATTATACCACCTGAGTTAAGGCGACAAGTAAAAACTTGTGTCTGATAAATAAAAAGCGATGCAATCCAAACTTTATGAGCCTTGCTATGAAAAACAGAAAAAGCCTTCAAAAAGTCAGTCGTTTTTTCAGTTGAATGGTGAAAACATTTTCTACATTGCGCATGTCGAGGGGACAGAAGGAGGGAGTGAAGTGGGAGGATGCAGGAGTGGTGAATGAAAGAATATGAAGGTGAGGATTGATTAGTGAATGATAATGAAGAAGGATGTAGGAATGAATGAGTAAAGATGGAGTATGGTTAAGCTGTTGGGGAGATTGATGAAAGAGTTTGAAGATCGTTGAATTTAAGTTTAAGGGCCTACTGTTGACCTATGGCAGTGCTGAGATCTATGGATGGATAATGGATAGTGCTAGATGCAAATGTGAATCAAAACCTATCAGTCTTCGTAATATGTCATTACCTCCTCATTTTGTATGTTTTTTGCATTGTGATTTGATGAAAGTTGAACATTCTCTACATTCCGTAGTTGGAATTTTATGTCACTGCTGTTAACTTAATGGAAAGAGTCCCAAATGTACGTGGCTTGACACAATAGTAATAGATTTTCTGTGTGTTTTGCTTAAAGAGCCTTCTTTTTTTAACTTAAACTACTTAGAACATTTTTCCACAGTTAGCTTGGCTGCCTCCTGGTTCCGCCCATGTACAGAGTGAGGTGCCACAACTTAGTTGTACCAGATGCTCATGACATAGAGGAAATGACGACTCTGCCACAGTGGCATGTCACAGGGAAAAGCTTCCTGGCTTCATCATTTGCCACTTTGGAGTGGTCAAGAAGAATGAGAGGGTTGTGATTTCTTTATATATTTGAATAAAGGTGAGCCCAAAAGACAGACATAGCATAGGAACATCTCATTGTCTGTCCAGCCAATTTGCATTGACGAAACAGACAATTTAATTTCTTAATATTTGTGCTTGTAAGCATGTATTTGATGAGGCCGTCCAAGAGACAAAAAGGGAATTGAGACATAATATAATATGAATTAAGAATATCCCTACTTCTTTGTATATACACTGTCAGAAAGCCTTAAAACTAAAGTAGACACATTGGTTGAGTGCTCACAAAAACGTATTGATACAAAGGGATTCTGAGTCAATGCTATATTGCTTTCTACCAATCACACTTCAACCTTTTGGAACCTTAGAACTAGGGAAGCTGATGCCCAGGCGTACCAGAAATTAAATCCTAACACAGAAGCAGTATGGATTATTTTGAAAAACTATATTCTCCATTGCCAACCTCAAATAATAGCACTAAACATTGTGATGAGACAAATTGTCACCTGGACTTTTCTTATGAAGAGATTTGATCAAAACATATGAATCCTCTCGAGCTCCTGACCCTGATGGTCTTGCTAATCTTACCTTTAAGGGTGACCCACAGTTATGAGCCTATATTTTGGAAATGTATATTCAAATATGGATCCATAAAGGGGCTCAATCTTTATGGAAGATCTCCCATCTGGTGCCAATTTATAAAAAGAGTGACAGATTATATCCTCTGAGCTGTCAACCCATCACACTTCTGGAGGTGGATTTTGGATAGTGGTAGAACCAGTAATCATCAGTCTGGCTTTTGGAAACGTTTCTGCACCTCCCTGAATAGTTGTGCTCTATATTTGCATGACAAAAAGTCCTATAAAAGTCAGCCTATCCTTTTAGCCCCATTTATCTAACAATGACATTCAATCGTGTGAATCGAAGTTTACTCTGGCAAAGGCTCTTACGATGGGGTTGCCCAGATTATTTTGTTAGTAGTTTGAGATATCTGCATTCAAATACTTCAATTCAGGTCAGTGAAACTGACAAGGGCAAACGATCTGGAGGATTGAGAATTTTAGGCAATTGCGAAAGGGCTGGGTCTTGGCAACAGCCCTGTTCAATTCCTTTATTTCTTACCTTAGGAAAGATTCAGAAGTGACCCAGGCGTTTCCGTTTCCCCATCCACCTTGGATCTTTTCCTTTGCAGTGGTTAGCTGACGCTGATGATTTAGTCTTACCCGATTGAACTCTGATCTGTCTTCAGCATAAGCTTTATGCTATAGAGCCCTTTATTCTTAAAAAATTATCGTCGTGGTGGAGAGGAATGTGCCAGTGAGAAAGATGTGCAAGGTGTTAAGTGGAGGCCCTCAGAGACAAAGAAGGTCACTGCAAGTAGTGCACTGAACGGTGATGATGTATCTCGAGACTGTATGCTGGTTTGAAGTTGATTAAACATTTCCTTGATGTCCTGAAATGCTCCAGTGGGATCCTGGGGGACCGCCTGGGTTCGTGTTTCCAGGGAGTCATCCATCGGTCTGTTGTTTCTCGTTTGAGAGGGTTTGTCGAAATGAAGTTTGGACTGCCATTTGCTACCTTTACCGGTTTTAGACATCCCCACAGCACTTGAGATCTGTGTGATATAAGCGCTCTATGCTATATTCAGTGGTCGCTGACTATTTGGTCCTGTCTCAGTTGTCGACTGCGGCTTGTTAATAATGGTAAGGTCCCTGAGAGGATGACTCTCCCCCAAACCAGTTCACCCCAGTTGGTGCCTCTCTTTCTTAGGCTCCCAGATTCTCCTTGCTGATCTAGGGGAGGGCGAGGAGGAGGACCACCAAACCCAACAGGTGGGTGCACCCAAGGGTCCAAGGGTCCCAGCTACCGATCTTCATCTGCCCCGGTGATCCATCCTATGGCCCGCTCAACTTTCAACACTGGTGATGGTCACACTTAGCTCTCTGTCCTGGGGAACTCCCCTTATTGTTCCTTATGAGTGCACTCAAGTTGTCCCCGCGGCCCCTCTGGAGGTCGTTGCTCCTTGTGAATACGATAGTCTGATGATGCTCTATTGCCAAGTATCCGGCTCCTTGTATCACCTCAGCTTTTTCTTTGCAGGCAAATCCCCTGAGCAGATCAGGGTCAGGCCCTCCCCCTCGCTCTTTCCCTGCGTCCGCTGTCATACATTGTCATCAGATTCAAGTTTGAGTGTTGTATTCTGTAATGTCCACATGGGGCCACCTGGATATGTTATTCCCACCCCCCTCAATTTATATTGAACCAACAATGTCTACTGTGTTGTGGCGGAGGATCTCTGCACCAGTGGTACTCCTCACCACCGGTTGGGTGTGAACTCAACTCCGTTGGTAAGGAGGGCTCCTACTTTAACCTCACAGCAGGACGCAGATGTTGCTTCACATGTGGGGGGCGGCAAAAGCACCCTGCGAGCAGTAGGAATCCCTGGCAGCAGATTGATATTGTTCTATTGCCCAATCATGTCTAGCAGCTTGTTTCACACCAGCGTTCTCCAATCAGCCACTGTCCTGGAGCCGGTCGGGATTAGGCGCTCCCCCATGTTTTTCCACCTAAATGTACTATTGTTTATAGTCATTTAATGCAAGGTTGTATACTGTGCACTGTGATGGTCGTGCACGACCGCCGGGGCATGCTCCTGCATCCCCCCTCCAGCTTACTTGTTCCTGCATTATCGGTTGAGCATTGCCGGTGGATCTTTCTGCTGCTGGTTCTGTTGCTTACTGCATAACCTCTCAAGGTGTACGTGGCCTAGGCTCTGTTGGAGGGGGATGTACCCGCGTTTCCCCATGATGGGGAGCCTCAATCACCGGAGCGGCCCAGTGCCGCCTGGGGGCTATATTTTCGATCTCCTGGCCATCAATGGTTGGTGACAGGACATCCTCGCTTCCCGCAGAGTTCTGTGTTCGACCATCTGGGAGTCGTCCCATCCTGTCAATGGTTGCAGATAGGCTCCTCCTCCTCAGAACTGCTCCCTTCTTCAGGAGGTTTATGCTGCTTGCTTTATCAGAGGGTATGAGGTTGCTGCCTTCTCTTGTGGCAGTTTATTTTATCCTTCCAGGATAGTGGCGGTTCTGTTCAGGAGCCGCACGGCTGGTCTTGTGTTCCGGCTTACGTTACACGTCAATGGGCAGGCAGTTGCCAGGCACAGGGGGCACTTCGCACTGACACTCGGAGCCCGTCAGGACGTTCAACCCCGGGTGTGCTTGATTAGGGCAGGATGGGGCTCCTACAGTAGTCAGATTAAGGTCAGCTGCCCAGCTTAGCGCTGCAACGCTCTTTCACAAAAGGACTGGGGCTCTCTGGCTTTCCGCGCTCCAGGATGGCTCCTCTCCCGGCACCAATCACCTGCAAACTTCTCTCCGTTGGGGGTTCGGATGTATTATAGCACTGCACCGCTTCTGAGATGTAATCTCAGTCGGGAAACCAATATTAACCAGATCTGTGGAGGTATTTAGGAGCTCACGGGCTCACGGCCATCTTGGCAGGGCTCACTAAGGCCCCTCTCACAGTACATATATACAGTTCTTACCTGCTCCTCTCAGTGTACTAAATGGTTGTCACCCCATTGGCATTCAGAATCTAGAATCACTTTCACTGCGATCAGTGAATGCGCTTTCTATAAAGCAGGGATCTCCAAGTCCAGGCCTCCGGAGCATACAGAAATCAATCATAAAAATGCATCCTGCTGTAATGGCTTGCAATGCTCAGACATCATAAATCTTGGTCCCGTCAAGTTGTCCCTCAGATTCTGCCATATAATGTCAGTCCCAAAAGCTCAATAAATAATTGTACTTCCTGGACCGTCTTCCCCAATAATGTCAACATAATCACTAAAATGACTTAATAATTTGAACAGCCAATAATCTGCCAAAGCTTTGTGGGACTTTCCAAGTACAGACTCTCTCCCTCCACCCCCCTTGCCTTGTACTCTACCCAGGTTGTTCACAGTACATATTATTTTGCTTTGGCATGCAACAGCTGTGAATCATGCCTTTATACATGGAAGGATCTGGTCCCTGTAGCATTCTTTACAGTTTTGTATGCGGATGTGATTTACTATTGTCTAGTTGTGAAAACGTATGTATTGTCTTTTAAACCCTTCCTCTGCCTTGTCTGCGCTCTACACAACTGAATAGATTCTAAAAGGATTGGGTGTTTTCAACATGGCGACATATTGTTCTAAAACCTGCTACAGTAATTAAAATCCAAGATCAGTGAGGAGGATGCATCTTCGGCAGACTTACTTCGACGATCATCCCAGTTTATTCATAGTTATGGGAAAAAGCTATTTAAAGATCAATCGACTGCAGCAAAATATTGAGTTAAGGAATTACGCCACATTTTACTACATTTCATAAAAAGAAAGCTGAAAGTGTAGCATTTTTGGCCATTTGCGTGCTAGGGCTCTTAGCTACAGCAACAGTTCTCCATTTTTAGATTTTTTGCTGATCACACAGACAATCTCTTACCTGGTCCAGGAACCTTCCACTGACTTTGTGACCTCCTTAGCTCTAATCAGGCACTCTGTCTATTTATACAGGGCTTCCCGTGAACAGGTTTCCCTCTGCCTCTGCTAGCTACACCAAAGTGCCTTTAATACTAGAAGCGGAAGAGCAATGGCTTGGTCACCCACCGAGCAGAGGTCTATAGCCTGTTTTAGATTCCATCTGGAACAAAAGTTAATAATCAGGTGGATTTCACTCCTAGTTTCATGAAACCATCTGCTGTGGGTCCCTGCATTAGTACGTTTCCAGTAATAGGCACCTTTTAATATACTAAAGGAGAGTGGCAGCCAGAAAGGTAACATCTTTTCAAACCCTCAAAGATGCCTTTTATCAAAAATTCAAATCTAGAATTACAAATGGCATTTGAATTTCCATGTACACTGAAAAATGAAGTCTTTAGTTGATGACACCATCTTGATGAAGAATTGAGTTTTAAATCATTTTAGGAGGTTACATAGAACATGGAAATATTCTATGAGGATGTGTGTTTTGTAGCATACAGTTTTCAAAAGAGACATTGCATTGGAGAAACATGAATTCGAGGGGATTGGGTCCTCCGACGTATTCCATATCTATGACAGGTAATGTCCACAGCTGTGCTGTTTCGGAAAATCTTTGGCGTCTGCGTCCTGCATCGATGACGTTGATGCGCCCTCTCCAAGGACCTCCTCCGACGGCTGACGTCACCCGATGTGATAAGTAGGACGCACGACGCCCATAGCCTCAGTTCCGTTTTTTCCGCGAACGCGTTCGCTTCGTGAATCTCGGTACGCCTCGACTCGTTGGAGTTTGCTGTTTTCTATTCTCGGTTCGTTGAACCTGTTCGGTTTGTTGTGAAGACCTGCTCGTGGCGATGTCTTTCTCATCTTCAACCCCGCGTCCGGGCTTCAAGAACTGCGGGGACTGTGGGTCCAAGATGTCGGTCACGGACTTGCACGACGCCTGCCTCTGGTGCCTCGGGGAGGTCCACGATACGGACGACTGTGTCGACTGCCAGTCGCTCACGGCGAAGGCCTTGCGGGAAGGCAAGAAGAAGCTATCGGTAGGCTGGGTGTCTAAGCCCCGGAAGTCAAGGTCTGCGGGGCTTTCGACGGATGACTCGAGGGGCGACTCTCCGTGTCATCGTCAGAAGTCCAGTGGGTCTCCTTCCAGGAGTCGGTCTCGCCACTCCTCCGCCTCTTCGAGGCATTCCCGGAAGCGCCGGCATAGGTCGCCTTCCCCGTCCTCTTCCGAGGACTCCGCCCATCGGCTGGTCGCTTATCCCTCCATGCAAGCGACACCGGAGGAATGGCTTCCTTCGGGAAGCAGATGCTAGCGATTCTTGAATCGCAGGGCACCGGTCCGTCGGCGCCTCAGAGTGGGGTCGGTCGGCACCGGTCGAGAGACACCGCTCGTACGCCTTTGGGCTCGGGTGGTCGGCACGGCTCGCGGGAGAGGTCCCGCTCGGACAAGGGTAGCCGTTCTCGCCATGCCTGTGCCAGGTCCCGGTCCTCGACGCGCTCGAGACCGTGTGATCCTGTGCCGTCTTCGAAGAAGACGTCGACGCCTGTGGCGCCGAGGTCGTCGACGATTTCTCTCGAGGCTCTGCCTCCGAGGGGTCGTCGACGCCGTCGGCGCCTAGGTTGTCGAGAGACACGCTCGGAGCCCCGACTTCGAGGACTGTGTTGACGCTGCTGATGCTGGCGGCGCTGCAGCTGACGTCGACGCCGATTCGCTCGACGTCGACGCCTTTTCTGCCGGCGCCGACTCGTTCGGCGCCCTCAACGCCTTTTCTGTCGACGCCGGCGCCAACTCGTTCGGCGTCCTCGACGCCTTTCGAGGCGGTGGTGTGGGAGGGGCCCCGTGGCACGGGGTTTGCCCCTAGAAAGGCTATGGCTAAGGCCCGGCACTGCTTTGGTCCACAGAGATCTTCCTCTCCCCGCCTGGAGTACATTTCAGAGGGTGATGAAGGCTCTGATGGCGGCCTGGTTCCGGTTACGGTTCCAGATGACCTTATCTCAGGCCATAGTCATGTTTGATGACCTAAGGCAGTCGCTGCATGATGCCAGTGGACTGGACACCTCTCCGGAGGTGGAGTTTTGTCGGCCGCAGCCTGGTGCTCATGCCGATTCTTCATATTGGCACCTTAAGTCTCGGGTTACCGAGTACTTGGGTTGGTCAGCTCCCCCAGGGGAGTTCGTTCAGGATGATCTCACGGACATCCTTGATCTCGGTCCACCCACTGACCCGGTTTTGCCTTTTCATATGGCTCTGCAGAGAAGGGTGGCGGCGGCTTGGACTGCTCCGGAGAGTCTCCCGGCAGTGGGCAAGTCTTTGTCGCAAAAATACCGTCCAGCCAGTAGCGACCCGTGCTACTTGTCTAGGCACCCCACCCCGGAGAGTTTGGTGGTGCAGGCGTCGTATCCTACCATCACTCCGGATAGAGACGACAAACGTTTTGACGGCTGGGCGAAGAAAGTGTTTTCTTCGGGGAGTATGGCGCTTCAGGCGGCCAACTCCATATGTGCCTTATCTTGTTTCACACACACTCTGTGGAACTGTGTTGCATTAGCGGCTGATCATATTCCCGAAGGGGACGAACGGGATGGTTTCCTTGCTATGGTTCAGGATGGCAAGGATGCTATGTGTGAGGCCGTTCAGTCGGGTTTGGACTTGGCGGATTGTGTCAGCCGGTCCATGGCGGCGAGCACCGTAATGCGCAGGTTTGCATGGTGGCGGAAGTCTGGGTTCGCTCCTAATGTGCAGTCCCGGCTCCTCAACATGCCTTTTGACGGTGAACACCTTTTTGGCAGCAAGGCTGACGTGAGCCTTGAGAGGTTGCAGACCTCCAAAGCTGCAGCGAAGTCGTTGGGCGCTGCAGTTCGCCAACCTCCGCCTTTTCATCCTATGGGACAGCAATGGAGGGGAGGTTCCTTTCGCTATTACTCGTCCTTCAGTAAAGCGAGGGGAGCTAGCAGTCAAAGAGGCCATCGTAAGAGTGCCAGAGATGGAAACAAAGGTACTCGAGGTGCCAAGGCCGCTCGGGCAGTTGCCTCTTTGCCCTCAGGCAACGCCGCAGCCGCAACCACTCAGTCATGAGGCCAGGTCCCATGGTTCGCCGGTTGGGGGAAGGCTGGCACAGCATCTTGTAGAGGGGCAAGCCATTACTTCGGATGTGTGGGTTCTGGAGATCATAACCCACGGCTACTGTCTTCCTTTTCGGCAGAGGCCTCACGACAATCCACCAGGGAGCCTCTCTTTGACGAGTCCGGATCCGCTCCTTGTGCAGGAAATTCAAGCCCTGCTGGAGAAAGGCGCCATAGAACTGGTGCCTGTAGCGGAGAGGAACAAGGGATGGTATTCCCCTTATTTTTTGATATCGAAGAAAGACGGGGGATTGAGACCCATCATGGACTTGCACGGTTTGAACAAACTCCTCTGGAAGGACAAGTTCAAGATGGTGACTCTTTCTCAAGTCCTCCAGGCCCTTCAACTTCAGGACTGGTTGGTGTCTCTCGACCTCAAGGATGCTTACTTCCATGTGCCGATCCATCCCAAGCACAAGAAGTACCTGAGGTTTGCGGTTGGCGACTCACACTTTCAGTTTCGGGTCCTGTCGTTTGGATTGACCTCCGCCCGAGGGTTTTCACCAAGCTCATGGTGATGGTGGCAGCGCATCTCAGGAAAGGGGGGATTCACGTCTACCCCTACCTGGACGATTGGTTGATCAGGGGGAGCTCTCCCGAGCAAGTCCTGGATCATCTGTCCGTCACCTGCCACTCCCTTCACAGGCTGGGCTTCTCCCTCAATTTAAAGAAGCCCCATTTGACACCAACACAGCGGCTCCAGTACATCGGAGCAGTGCTCGACACGTCCCTTGGGCAGTGTTTTCCTCCTCAGGTGAGGGCTCTTCACATTCAGCAGATGGTGCACAAATTTCAGTTTTCCCAGAATCTCCCAGCGTCCGAGTTCTTGAGACTGCTCGACCTCATGGCTTCCTGCATTCTTCTGGTGCCAGAGGCCGTCTGCGGATGAGATCTTTGCAGTGGGCACTCAAGCTCCAGTGGTCTCAGTCCTCCGGCAGGCTGTCGGACCCTGTTCAGGTGCCGCCCTCGGTGGCCCGGGACCTTCTGTGGTGGGCCGTCGAGGGCAATCTGATGAAGGGGGCCCCATTTTGGCTGCCTTGGCCGGAGGTGACGATCGTGATGGACGCATCCCTCACGGGATGGGGGAGCTCATGCCAACGAGTTGACAGTCAGCGGTCGTTGGTCTCCGTCGAAGTCCAGACTCCATATCAATCTGTTGGAGCTGAAGGCCGTCAGGCTAGCCCTGAAGGCTTTTCTGCTGACTGTGCGCGGAAAGAGTGTCCTGATTCTAACTGACAACATGGTGGCCATGCACTACCTCAACAAAAAGGGGGGGCAGGGTCACTTCCGCTGTGCAGGGAGGCGAAGCAGCTCGAATTCTGGGCCATCCAGCAGGAAGTTTCGATCTCGGCTGTTCATCTGGCCGGAGACGACAACGAGACGGCGGACGCTCTGAGCAGGCAGAGCTCGATCTCTCACGAGTGGGAGCTGGCTCAGGAGATTCTCCTGGAGATCTTCGCCCTTTGGGGGACCCCTCAAGTGGACCTCTTCGCCTCCAGTGTCAACCGGAAGTGCGAAAGGTTTTGTTCGCAGGAATTTCCTCCAAAAGGAGCCTTAGGAGACACGTTCGTGGTGGAGTGGTCATTCCCACTACTGTACGTGTTTCCTCCAGTCCCTGTCATCCCGCAAGTGCTACGGAGGTTCGGTTCCCGGATGTTCCTCATTGCTCCGGCGTGGGCCCGGAGGACGTGGTACCCGGACCTTCTAGACTTGTCCACCTGCCTTCCACGTCGTCTTCCCTACCGAGACGATTTGCTCTCACGGGAGGGGGGTCAGGTTCTCCATCCAGAGGTCAGATCCCTCAATCTTCACGCTTGGCTTCTGAAAGGTTGAGGTATAAGGATCGGGACCTCCCTGAAGACGTGATGGAGGTGTTGCTCTCGGC
The DNA here is from genome assembly GCF_040938575.1 of Ambystoma mexicanum. Lineage (NCBI taxonomy): Eukaryota > Metazoa > Chordata > Amphibia > Caudata > Ambystomatidae > Ambystoma > Ambystoma mexicanum. The sequence goes on from NC_090927.1 coordinate 414,197,011, forward strand.
CAGGTGGCCGGCAACAAAGTCTCTGTACCGTTGCCGTTGGAGAAAGTTCTGCGACTGATGCAGAGTTGAGAATGTGGATCCTTTTGAATGTGACATTCCCATGGTTCTGTCTTTTTTGCTTTCTTTGGCCCACAGGGGCTTGCAAGTGGGGACCATTAAAGGTTACCTGGCGGTGCTGTCCATCTTTAAGTGCTCGTCTGAAGAGTGTTCCTATTTTAAGATTCCTTTGATTTCGCAGTTTTTGAAAGGGCTCAGTAATTTTCTGGTGCCCGGTTGGGATCTGAACCTTGTTCTTAAGTTTCTTATGGGTGCTCCGTTTGAGCCTTTACATTCTTGCCCTTTGAGGCTGTTGACTCTGAAAACTGTGTTTTTCGTTGCGGTTACTTCCGCTCGCAGAGTGAGTGAGTTACAGGCACTTTCAGTTAAGCCACCCTTCACTGTGTTTCAGAAGGACAGGGTTGTCCTTGGAGTTCGTCCTTCTTTTCTTCCGAAGGTGGTTTCGGACTTTCATTTGAGCCAGAAGGTTGTTCTTCCGGCGTTCTATCCTCCTCCACATCCTGGTAAAGAAGAGGAGAGGCTACATAGGCTTGATCCTAGGAGAGCGCTGAGCTTTGATATTTCGCGCATGTCCCGGGTCAGAGTGGACAATCAACTTTTCATTGGTTACGCTGGAAAGCGTTTGGGACAAGCTGTGACGAAACAGACTTTGCCTCGTTGGATTATTTTAGCTATCTCCGAGTGTTACCGCTTGGTGGGTAAGGACCCTCCAGCTGGCTTGCGGGCCCATTCTACCAGGGGAATGGCTGCGTCTACTGCCTTGCAGAGGGGAGTTCCTATTCGTCACATCTGTGATGCAGTCACCTGGGCTTCAGTACATACTTTTGTACGTCACTACTCCCTCAATTCCATCAGAGGGCAAGATCTGGCCTTTGGCAAGGCAGTTCTCTATTCCGCAATTTGATAGGGCATGCTAAATTTGTATTCTAAATTCTTTCCCACCTCCTTGCTTGGTACTGCTTTGGGAGTCTGTCATAGATATGGAATACGCCGGAGGACCCAATCCCCTTGAAGAACAAGTTACTTTCTTACCTGGTAACGTTCTTTCGATGGGATGGTCCGACGATGTATTCCATATCGCTCCCTCCCTGCCTTCCCCGCTGCAGAATTTCTTTGCGATTGCAGCTTGCGTTCCGCAAGGCCTTGTGTGTCTGACTGGCAGAAAACTGGTAGCACACGTTCTGGGAAAAAACTATAACTGAGGCTATGGGCGTCGTGCGTCCTACTTATCACATCGGGTGACATCAGCCGTCAGAGGAGGTCCTCGTGGACGGCGCATCAACGTCATCGACGCAGGACGCAGACGCCAAAGATTTTCCGAAGCAGCACAGCTGTGGACATTACCTGCCATAGACATGGAATAGGTCGTCGGACCATCCCATCGAAAGAACGTTACCAGGTAAGAAAGTAACTTGTTCTTTTTCTCTATGGCATTTCTAAAGGTTACATGGTGGCAGGCAACAAGAGAGGCTGCCTCATTTTATAGCGCAATTTTACATTTCATTTGCTCTTATGAAAAATAAAAACGCACAGTTACAAATCAAAATAGGTTGGTTACCACAGAACCTCATTCATGTTACCAATGTGACTGATAACCGCCAGCATCATTTTTTATCCATTTCAACTGCATATAAGAACTTGAGCCAAATTACAGTTCTAAGTGCAAGTTAAAATTCAGTGCAGTAAAAGCACCTCAGGGTTCTACCTTGGCAGATACAGTTACTCACACCAATCTAACATCACCAAGACTCTTAAAGAGAGGAGCTCTGTGGCCAGATGATGAATCCCAGATTTTAAATGGTATCTGGATCAGCCTGCACATGATCATTAGAAACAGGAGTGTCTGCTATTCAGAAGTATTCTTCTCATTTGTCTAGAGGGACTGAGATGGCCCTTCTTAAAGTGGGCTTCCTTGAGCACACTGTAATTCAAAAGAAATAGTCTATATTGATCATAGTACCACTTCCTGCCCCAGGAAATCTGGGAACGAATCATGGCTTCCATCACAGATGGCACAGAAAAAACGATGTGTCTCGAGGACGGTTCAGGGGCCTTATTGCTACTTTTGTGGGTCCTTTGACTGTCCCTCTCTCGTCTCCCGTGGGATGTTTCCCTATGCCAGGTGTCCGTTCCCTGGTTAGTGCTAACAAACAGTAACCCCCACTGTCTAATAACTTGTCCTTAGCAAGAAGTGTCTCCCTAAGATGCCAGCCACCTAAACTCCCTCAGGGACTTCCTAACTGTTCCCATTCTAACCAAGTGTTAGTATTCTAATATGGAATTGGGTATAGTGCCTTGCTCTTACTCAGTTAGGATTCAGCTAAATTCACTCATAGCCACTTTACCACTTCCTCCTGCTATTTCTACCTACCTCTCCTCATGCTCCTCCCTCCAGTCCTCTGTCCCTCAGATGTCTCACTCCTCCTACCTTTCACGTTCACCTGTTGATGTTACTTCTCCTACCACATGCTTCACTACTCCTCCTCCCACTTTTACTCTCCTCCTCCCACTGCTACTCGCCTTCTCCCACTGCTCCTCTCCTCCTATTTCTACTACTCCTTTAACCCAGTGCTATTCACTTCACATTCACTCCTTACACTAAGTTCTACTCATTCACCAAACAAACACTCGCACTGCAGGACCATTGTCACTCCTAAACCAATGCCTCACCTTCTCCTGGAAGGAGGTCTCCGCCATAAGCCGCCGCTCCTTACTCCCCCCTGCTGGTCTATTGGTACCCCGCCACCTCCACCACTGACCTTACCCAAATTACCCACACTTCGTGTTTCCTGCTTCAATTTATCTTCAACTGTTATAATTGGAAATCTTTCCCTGGCCAATCCGGACCTGTCTTAAAGGATGGACTAGGAACGAAAAGTGACCCTGGAAATGATTTTGAAAGAGGACCCAGATTACACAGTGCACACAAATGTAAGTAACACGCTCAGCCCCTTTAAGAAGGCTTGGGGGTTTCTCCCAAGAAAATTTGGGCATAAGAGGACCAGCTTCTCTCTGGACTTCCACATGGGAGTGCAGACGTCAGCATTTCCCTTCAGTTCCTAACAGTTCAGTATCTGATCCAGAAGTCACCAGTCACGTCTCTTCTCAGTATGGCAGGGCCAAGCTTCTTCAGCTTTCGGCCTGCTTGCAGGGAGCAGCAATCCATTGTCTTCTTCGATCCTGAGCAGTCTACGCTGTCCGAGTGGGACTTCTGCCTGCCTCTGTCTGAAAGGGGGATGGGCCCTCCTCTGCCTTTTGGTTCTGCAAGCTTGCATGCTGCACTCCAGCTCGTTCTCTGGTTCTCCTTCGTGTCGGTCTCACAGGGACTTTGTATCCTTCTCAGAGAGGAGAAGAAAGACTGCATTTGTTTTGTAATGGCAACAGGACAGGGTATGAAACCAAAACCAGCTAAAACATACAAACAGTGATTTGGCACAACCCTCAAATAATCAATGAAGATATTGGCTTCCGGAGACAAGTAATGATGACTCATATCACTGCTAAGGGATGGCTGTGCCTCTAAGTGGGTTCACCCCCAGTGGGATCCTGCTCCTCCCTGTCGCCTAAGGGGTGTTAGCCATAGCTAGTCCCAAAATGGGTGGCTCACCCCTTTGCGGAAAGTACGAATTCCATGGATTTGTCAGATATCCTTATCATAAAAATGATTTATCCTTTCTCTTCAAGAATCCCAGAGAACATTTAGGGTTCCCATTAGGGTTCCCATCACTCTGACCATTCTCCATTAACCGATCTCCTACTATCCCTAAATCTAAAAGAAATCTTCAACCCACCATTGCCCAGCAAAGTCCATTGGAATCGCAGTGCCCAATAAATGGGTGGATGTCTGCAAAAAGGACCTGCAAAGGAATTGACCAACTCGTGGTTCTACGCCCTTCACAACAAATATGCAGCAGTGGTTTAACGTGGGCTGGACCACCGATTACTTCCTTGTGCCGTACCACAACCTTGCAGGGAAACTGCTTGCTGGTAACTAGCACCTGGCCCATGTTCGCAGAGTAGGAGACCAGCTACAGTCGATACTGGCATCATTTGGGATTTAAGGTGAAGGACCAGAGTCCGCAGCGTGTCTCTAGGAAGTGCAGAACACTCTGAGGCAGCTACTCTGCATGTGTGTTTTGGAAGGGGAAAAGCAGTACTGATATGGAGCAGGGAGGAAAGGCGGGCATGGAGAGGGAGCAGGAGGGACGCAAAGGTAGAGTTAAAGGGAGAAGGATAAAGAGAAGACTGGAAAGAGCGTTCGAGGGGGAAAGAAACCAGAGGAGGTAGAAAGTGAAGAGGGGTGTGGAAAGATCTGGAAATAGGGCTGTAAAGCAGAGAAGGTGGAATGTTGAGAGGTGAGGACAGCGAAAGGATCAACAGAGGGGGCATAATAAGATGAGGAGGCATATGTTAGAAAGATTTGAGAAGGATAGAAGAGGAGGAGGACATGAGAGCAAGAGCAATGAAAGAGAAGTTGCAAAGAAGAGCTAAAGATTGGAGCCTGCTGTGAAGGAACAGATTGGGACACAGGAGATTAGGTGGATGGAGGAAGGAAAACCAGGAAAATTGACACAAGCAAGGAAGGTCGAGTTACATAAGGCCTCAAGAGGAAGCAGTGGAAAGAGAAGTGAGAGAAGAAAAGAAGCTAAGATGGGAGAACCCTATTGTTGTGGGGCTTTGAGGAAAATAGAGGAGAAAAATGAGACAGTAGATGATGCCAGGAGATTGAGAAGGATTCCAGAGCTGGAGACGGCAGCCTTTGCCTCTCCAGATGGTTGGAATACAACCTCCATCAGCCATAGAAATTAAAAGGTGAGGGATCATGGCAGTCGCAGTCCAAAACTTCTGGAGACATGTAGTTTGCATACCCCTTGTCTGGAGGGATGTTATGGAAGTCATTTGACTACCCAATGCTGGCCTTTATTATAGCAGTCGATCGCCAGTATACCAGGGCTCACTCCAGATGTTCCTCGACCACAGTCACTGCACAGTGTGTAAGAATGTCCGACCCCTCGCACCCTTCATTTGGTTGGCACAGCCTATAAACTCAGTATCCTGACCAAGACGACGACAGAGAAAAGCATTAGCCCAGTCAAGAAAGAAGGGCAGGGGACACTGGAAACCCCAGAGATTGCGAGTGAATTTCTTTTGACCGACTGGAGGCAGAGCCCAAGTGAAGTGAGATAAAATGCTGGAATCACTCCCTTTTGATTTCTTTGAAACCCCCTTATTCAGTGATCCAGTGCAGCCCGAGCTCCGCAGTAACTTGTGTTGTAAAATAAACCTTTTTGCACTCTACTTCATACATTTTGAGTTGTCTATTAATCCCTCGGTCGTGGCTACTGCCTGTGTAGTGTGACGTGCGACCATGCTGACATAGGCAAAGCCATTGTAACTATTCAAAACCCCCAATATAAAACGTGCCTTTCAAGGGAGTGCTTGATTAGGAGCTCCTACACCGTTTCAGTCACTTTTTTATATCTCTCTCCGGTCAGTGGTCATTTTTGTTTAAATGAGAAATCAAATAAAAGAATGTGTTACTTTTCCTCAAAAGGTGCATGCAGATTATGTTTAACTAGTTCTACTGTTATACTGGTTATACTGCTTGAATATTAGAATAACATTAATGTATATGGGATTGTATAATCTGGCATACTTGCACACTACCTAGTCATTAATGTGCTCACCTCAGAGAACCTGGTTCCTATCCCTTGATTTCCACTTTGTCAAAGATAATGTGATTCTGGTCTAATCACTGTGTCTCCTTCTGCCTGCTCTGATACATGTGTACTGTTCTATAGATGTGTAAAACATTATCTGTACGGTCTACTATCCCAATTACATGCCCCGCCGTCGATCTCATCCAGAGCAGTGTTATCCATTGCAACACAGGCCCATGTGTCATGTTCCCGATGATCCTGCTGATGTAAGTTATTTGGTGCACTTTGAAAATAGATCTGCGCTATATCTATAGGATATATTAATGAATAATAAGCACGTTTACAACAGTAGAACAGCATCTGACCGACTGGGAACAGGCAGTGTGCTACCGTGCCCTAGTACAGCAGATATGCAGTAAGGTGACAGTATGATCACTGGTATCTTAGACCCTGCTGCATTCTGCCCTGCAGTCTCAAATCTTCCCACTCCTCATGACCACCTACTTTCTTCCCACAAATGGAACTAGTTTATTGTTCTATACCTTACATTGAGCTGTGTCCGTGTCCTTGCATGCTGTCCCTCAACCTGCACTGCCTCGTACATATATTGACTTTGCCAATAGTGCAACCAAATGCCCTTGAACGCGCCAGCTACATTATGTAATAAATGCCCCCCAGCCTCCCCCCAAATAAAATTTAATCCAGCTCAGAAAAATCAGGTGCTTGAAGAAATGTTTTGATTTGCAATAATGTTTCCGCTTTGCTTCCGGGCCCTGTGCCAGAACGTAAACTGCATTACACGAAGGCCATACCAACAGTGGCAGGCATAGGAGTTGGTACGATATGATTTGGTGTCCAAGACTAGGGGGCTTACTTACTCAGTAATGGTAACAACAAAGATGTATTTGTAGTACTGCCAGTTTTCGCATCAAAACCATGGTCCAAGATGTATTTCCCTCATTGGGTATTCTTTTGGAATACGCATGCTGAAAAAACAACCATCTAATTTTGATTTGCAAAACCTGTTTACAGTTTGTTGTAAAAAGGCCACAACATTTTTAAAAGGGCCACAACATTTTTTGTTAACCGTATGTGAAAGCACTTCCCTACACGTAAGAGTACCGGTGATGCAGTGTAGACCCCTTGGAAGGTGTGTAAATGTGTTCATATGCAGTGTAATAAAGAGAAGTCCAAAAATTGCTCTTCTTTGCATTACTGTGTGCGGCACATTAGCAGTATGATCCGCTGCTTTTCTTAATCCATGTCCATCCTTGTATATGAATGACAAAAACAGCAAGCAGAGTGCCTGAAATATTGCATGGGATATTTAAGAGCCTATGCAAGTTTCCTTAGAGTTGACCAACTCTGATTTTATAAACTCATAATTGTACTGGAACCTAAGAGTTCTGCCTGTGGTTATGACTCTTTGTGAAGGAGGGAAGAGATTGCGAGGGAAATAATATGCAACCTCTGCAGACTGACCTTCCTATTCCAAGCACTATTCTGAGACCGAGATGATCCCGAGTTATATGGGATAACTAAGGGAGCCTTTTTAGCAGAGACTGGGTTCTTCTAATCTGTCTGGTTATATCTACACATAAACACATGCAAATTGACTGTCCCTACCCACTAACCCTTCCCAACCGAATTATCTTCACCTTACAAGACCCAGTTACATTACTTCTCACCATTCCACAGTCTTACATCTTCAAAGGTGTTCTCCAAAATAAGGTTACATTCAAATTTGTGATCGATTCAAAACAAATGTCTTGCCAAAGAAAAAACTCTGTGCTATGTGGCATGCTATTCTTTGTTAGGAAATGCAAACATCTGTTCGATGATGTATATTTTAAAAGACCATAAAGGTTGGTAATTGATTGTCATTTTTGTAACATTTTGAATTGACATCCAAGAATCAATAGAGAACGTTTGATTTATTTTGCTCTGCAATTTACAGCAGAGTCTAAAATACCATTGGAATCAAGTTTGTTAAACATTGTTTCTGTTTTGTTTTTACTATGTTAGGTGGACATCATAGACATTGAGAGCGAAGAGAAAAGGTATTTGCTGTTCCAGGAACTGTTAGACACTTGCAACAGTACAGCGCAGTTCCAGCACTTGGCAATGCTCTTGCAAGCTTGGCCTCCTGTGACAAGTCTGAACCTGTGAGTATGTCCTACTTGGAAGGACCCTAATTCAACCTTACATTGCACACTATTGTGGAGTTTAAGAATGCAGCATTTCCCATTGATTCCGCCAGTCACTACAACTAAACAGTCTTTTTGTTTGGAAATCATCTACTACTAGCTTTCTCGAATGAACTATACTTTGAAGGAAAACTGACAATAGGATCATTGATGCGGACTTGTGTGACAGAGTCATGACCCGTCAGCAGAGAACAAGGACCCCTCCCAAAAAAGAGTTTTGGGCCTCCCATGGTGTATGCCAGAGGCAGGCTGAGGGAGTTTCATTTAATACATTTTCTTTATAGCGCGCCTATGACCGTACCTGAGTTTGGTTTCTAAGCACAGATCCGGGATTCAAATCTCTGTTGCTCTGCCTGGTCTTGCTTCAAAGACCAGTGCGTTGACCCTGTGCTATCCTCCGTTACCTGAGGGGGGACGGTAGACACTGGAAGCTCCTCCTGAGTGTGCATTGCATAGGTCTGCTGGTAACACTGTCCCTTCCACAATGCATGTCATCCTCAAAGAGAGCACATGGCCAGGGGACCGCAGAGGAGTCTTTGAAGGCAGAAAGGCTGAGCTATACAAACCCAGCCAGCACAGAGGAGATTGAAAGGTATTTCAGTGCAATCAAGTGGCACAGTGGTGGATCAAGAGACCCGGAAGAAGGCGATTAGTGGAGTGATGAGGATACTGTGGAAAAGAGGGTAGTGGAAGAGAAGGAGAGAAAGGAAAGGGGTTCAGGTAGAGAGAGAGGGAGACATGGAAGTTCATGAAGGGAGGAGAGTGGAGATAGAGGGAATGAGAGAGGGAGTGAGAAGGAGAGGCGCTGGAAGAGAAAACCCTGGTGACATTGTGCAGCGCAATAGACCCTAGGTGTCCCTTAAAAAGTCCCAGAGCAATATGGATAGAGAAGGCCATGTCCTTTACATTTCCATGTTGGGATTAGAAAGACTTAGCTAATAGGGGTTACTTAGCTTTAGCGTACTTCAGAGAGATTATGCGGGCGGAGTTGAGGATGCCTGGGCAAGATTGGAGGGAACCAATGGGGAATTCGAGAGAGCAGTAGGCACCTCCTTAGTTTTAACCATCCCATTCCTCCCAGACCAGTTCTTTAAAACGGTAATAAAACAACTTACATCTACTATTTTTATCTGTGCACTAAGGTCATCTGTGACACTTAGCAGTTTATCAAGCTCTTTATTTTAAGAAAACTCAGGTTCATGGAGGCCATGAGAAATTTGAGAGGTTTGGAAAGATATTTGCAGTCTCAAGAGATGCAACTACTGCAAATATTGTACTAGTCTTGTTTTGCAAGGACAATATCATTTTATGTTATTGTTTGCAATTATTTAACTGAGAGCTCCCAGTCCTTTCTTGAAACATTTATTGCTAATGGTTGTTCTTCACGTTGGAGTCTGGCTCTTAACATTCTTGCAATTGTAGGTTGTGTGATTTAATGGGAGTTGCCGTCTCTCCTTATTTTAAGACAGCAGACACTCAGACTTTTATCTGCCCTTCATCCTGCACTGCCAAGTTATCTTTTTTTACTGTCTGTTCAGCACAGTTTCAACACTCGGCAGAGATGCCCTCTTTCCCCACTGTTGTATGCTCTGGTGATTGAACCGCTGCCGTCCAAGGTGTGGCAGCAAGAGGAAAATCTGTGGCATAAAGGTGGGAGGAGGGCAATACAGACTGGCACACTTTGCATACGACATCCTGATGTATGTTACGGACACGGCCGACTCCATGAAGCACATACTAGAGGAAGTAAGGGTGTACGGACAGTACTCAGGATTTAAGGTCAACTACAACAAATCTATAGCCATGCCACTGGGGGGGTACACCGTCAGAAGTCGTGAAGCTCATCACAGACTAGGGATTTATGTTATGTGATGAATCTGGTGGTGTCTTCACTTCTTTTCTTGAGGAGGCCTCCCGTATATGGCCAAGGGACGGCAGCTGATACCTGATCCTAACCGTGGGGCGGCTATATGAGAGAAGATCATCTGGGGGAGATACACCTAGTGAGAGTAACAGGGCATTGTTGGTGGAAACCACATTACCCCCCTTTTCGTTTCATGAATATTTCCTCTGTTCCCCTTGCCTTAATGGCATATTGACATATCTTCCCCAACCTCCTGATCGATCTTCTGTTATTGTTCCCCAAACTCCCATTTAGGATAGTACATTGACAACTGGGACGAGGAAGAGGCAGGGAGTAGTGAGAATCACTTCCAACGAGGATCAGTATCCACTTCCTCATAGTTTTACAGGAAATGGTCCCAGAACTACTGACACGAGAAAGACTACGATGATTGAGCGACCAAGCATCAGTTTAGTTGTTGGAAGATAATTGAGCAAGCCAGGAAGTTCAAATATGGTCCGGCTACAGCTGACACTCGTTGCCACTCTGAGCAGAAACAAGCCACTGCAGGCGACGTGAAGGCAAATCCAGAGCAGGCAAAGAGAAGCCTGGGTGCAGGCGGTTCACCGCTGAGAGAGAAAGAGCAGCAGGAACCGTACACCTGAAAGGAGACACAGCGAGAGTATAACACTTGACAGGGCGCACACGAAGCCAGTAAGCTGAAGTGGGAGAGAGTGACAGAGCACTGGAGGCAAACGGTAATCTTGGAAAGGAAAGAGGGTTACCAGCATGTATATGTCACTTCGTAGAAGTAACAGAAACTGAAGGGAACTGAAGCGAGGGCAAGCGAGAAACCAACGTTGAACCTAATTGTAAAGACTGGAGGGGCTATCTGTATTTCTGCCCATTATATGGTAGGATAAAGACACAGAACACCCCAGCAAGGCTCTCAATTTGGTAACAGTGGACAAGCGGCCAGGCTTAAGCTTTCAGGAGGTGATGCATGCAGGTTCTTAAGTAGTGTTTCCCCAAAGCCCCCACAAAGGAATGTCCACACACTATGATAACCCAGCTTCTTTATATAAAATAAGCAACCTCTACACATTGTACTTGGAATACCTATTCAAAGAATGGCAAAAATTATATACTCTATGTGGTGTCACACAATACTTAAATTCAGAAAGAAATGCACTAACTGCAGACAGTTTTAAATAGTCATGTGAATTCTTAAGTGCGGTGTATCAGCATAGAATAGGGAAGAAAGGCAGGTTAGTTATGAACAATGGCAGAATGCTTTCTTTAGACTAGACACACACTTCTCTGTGAGGATCCCTCCACCTGGGCAGCCTGTAAGGGAAAGTTTAAGGAGTAATTTACCTTGTCTTTTACAGCCCAGTCCAATAATGTTCAATAACCTTCTGCTTTCTTTTACAAGGTTCTACCACCCCCAAAGTACCTGAGAGCCCACAGGAGAACAGGATCCAGGACGAATCTGGGACCCTTGGACGACTTCTGAGACTCGATGCTCTTCCTCGTCATAGTACCTTTGGTGCCTTGGCAGGCGAAGTGGCAGAGTTTCTCGGTTTCACTCTATGATTTCGTCCGATGATGGACCCCAATTGGCCGAAGGAGCCACTGAGATGTGAGACCAAGAAGAAAAATGGAACCAATATCTTTCTGAAGTGCAGCAGTTTTACTCCTTGCAGTGCTCTCCTTTGGTTGACGATTTCTCCGACTGCAGAAGTCCTGTGAAGATGAAACTTGCTGTAGGCTCCTTAAGGACTTGGCAGATGAGAGTAAGACCCCTAGGACCCTTCAATGACTTCTGGCGGCGACGAGTGCATAGGTCACTTTTGATGTTGGGTTTCGGAATATCGCGGTTTTCCAACTTTCAGTTCTTTGGTGCTGCAGCCGCAACCCAGACATCTGGACGGCATCTGCTGACCTGGACTCGACCACTGGAGTGGACCTCGGACCCTCACCAACTCTGGACCCTTAGGACATCTTTGGACCTTCCTCGGCACTCAGCGACTCTGGACTCTCTCCGGCAAGGAAAAGTGGTCAGTGATGATGGTGAGGATGTCCCTTGAAATGTTCTTAGACAGTTTGGAACTTTCGCACCTCCAGGTGTCCAGCAGCACTATGCCAGGGTACCCACTCTTCTGGGGGGTAGACAGCAACGGCTTCCAGCGGTCATGAAACGCACCTCTGGACCCTGGGTAACACCAATTGAATTCTTCAACTTGAGCTGTCTGGGCACTCCTCTTCAGGACTCATGAAGATCCCTTCTCTGGATGGCAGGCATACAGGACTGGCTTCTAGGGCACTTTGGATGAAGAACATCAGTTTGCATGATTGTCCCTCGTAGCTCGACGAGAGGTCTCCTTCGCAGTTCCTCTCTGGGCCAGTCCTTGGGAGATATAACTTTCGGATTACAGTAAAGAAATGCAGCAGCAAACTTCTCCTCCAGCTGGGCTTCAAGGAACAGCTTCTTCTTGCTTCAGCTTTGACTTCAGCTTCTGAACAATTTGGTTAGTGGGAGGTACCCAAATATACACATATGTTCCCCATGCACTCTGGCTGAGCCAGGCTCAGGCAGCCAATCACACAGAAGAGCATTCATGCAGGCAGGCAGCCAATCAGGTGCACAGGCATTCAGGCCATTCACTCCACCAAGACACCCATAACAAAGAATGTGGATTAGGGCAAGTACCCAGCCTTTCAGCACACTACACTGCATTCATGTCAGTTTCAGTCAGGGCTGTTTCATTAATTGTGTCACACACACAGAAACCAGACACTGACAACACAAAATGTGAGTTGACTCCCAACTCCATTCACACAGGTCCCACCCTAGGGCATACCCACAACACGCAGCCCCAGGGAATGCTCCAGTCATTCTGACAGGAGGCAGCCCCAGAGCTAAATATGGTATTTCCAGGCAACAGCCAGTCATAAGGAAAGGGAACAACAGAGACATATGGTGTTTCCACCCAGCAGCCATTCGGGTGGAAGGGACAGAGTCAGAGCTTCCCAGGACTTTGGGAAACAAGGTAAAAAGCAATAGAAACCAAGAGGCCACAGGGACATCTTGCCTTCTTGTAGGAATCCATTGATTCCTGTGGCACCGTCTGGGTATTCCAAAAATAGAGGACATTCAGAGTGACTGCCAAGTCAGCATGTGGCTGCCACCAGCCCATACCGTGCTCTTTCGGCAACACACAGGTGCTGATACACAGACACAAGAGGTACAAGGGTGTACCCCGACCCATGGGTGACAAAAGGATATCCTGTGGGTGTTGTTCACCAAAAGATAAAATGAAGAGCTGCACTGCCAGAGGTTCAGGCTAGACCTCATTGGCAGAAAACATAGAGAAAATACACTCAAAGAAGTGGTAGGACAAGGACTAGGAGGTCCTGTCCCACCATAAGGCATTTCCAGCACCACACTAATGAAAGGAAGTGGGTAACCAAATGGCCTAAAAAATTAAATTGCTTCTTGAAGACACAACGAGAAGTGAACAGCAAAGCCATTAAAGAGGTGAAAGCAAATGTACAGAAAGCCACTAATCGGTTAGTCAACTCTAACCTTAAAGCAAAGGTAATTTGTATAGTCAAGTCCTGGCAGGCAAGTATACCAGGTGAAGTTGAGCATTTATGTAATACATTTCTGTCAGGGAAGTATACCAGGTGAAGCATAGTGCTTGTTTAACAAGTCCTGGCAGGAGAGTAGACCAGGCGAAGACAACATAGATACTAATTGTAAAGAACTTCAAGGAAGGCCATGCCCTTGAAATCATGAACTGTTTCGAACAAGCCCATAAGAAAAGATAGTCCTTAGGAAGAGATATACCCTTAGGATTTGCTACTATTAAAAGGAAGAGAAAGCCTGGGGAAGGGAGGTGATGCCCTAAGAAAAGTGAATATTCCAAGGGGAGAAAGCAATCCTCTTGGAACTTGATTATTCTTTTTAAACTGATACTGATACAAGGAATCTGGGGAAGGACAGTGTTCGTTGTAACCTCTTTTGACCAATGGTAGAGAGAGTAATCAGTTTGGAAACTGATTATTCTTTTTGAATTGGTGAGATTGATAAAAGTAAAATGGGAAAGGAAGCTGTTCCCTGGAACTGTGAACATTGGTTAAAGGAACCCTTTTTGTTGGATGTGAACTTTAGTTTTGAACCTGAACAATTGAGGACTTGTGAATACTAAGCGACAGTATTCTTTGCACTTTGTAGTTTATTTAGAGTGTGAGGGCCAGAATAGGATTACAGACATAGGACATACTTTTGTTTGGACATCTTGACACTGGACAGACCCATTTGTTTTGGTTGAGGTAGGGAAATTCCTTCTAGAATAGGGAAAGTGAAGTTTTTTCTAACCCCCATTGCTTTTTAAAAATGTTTGTAACCACAAACAACTCCTCAGTGTCCGCGTCTCATTCCTGGCTCCTCACAGTTAGCAGAACAGTACCTCTGGTATTTAGGGATTAATGCCAAGAGGCATTTGGTATCTCTTTGTGGACAATTACTTGGGGTTAGCGGCAGAGGTGAAAGCAGACCTCGAGAAATGGGCCAAGCTAACATTCTCTTGGATGGCTAGAGTAAACATTCCCAAGATGAATGTATTACCTAAATTCCTCTACCTTTTTCAGATGCTACTTGCAGTACTCCCAAAGGAGTTTTTGGTGGGCGCTAAGAAGGAGATGCTGAGGCTCCTGTGAGCTAATACTAAACCTCGGATTAGCTATGCTGCGTTAGTTCTTTCGAAAGACTCAGGAGGCGTAGGGTTCCCAGACTTGGAGGTGTACTTTAGAACAACACAGCTCAGGATCATTATAGATCATTTGGACCCTCAAAATGGAAAAACAATGGGTCCCCTTAGAGAACGCAGTGATTCTACCAGTGGCGCTTGGGTAGTGGCTGTTTTTGTCAGGGTTTGACTGCCCTGTTCCTTTTCGTGTTACAAAACAGTGCTTGGGCGCAGCCCGCATTACCTACTGTTAAGCAAAAAACTGCTCTTGTTTATTGAGTGGCTGTTGGTGCCAGGGGGCAGATTGTCAGCAAGAATTCTGGCGCACCTGGTGATGCAGGTTAGTTGGGAACACTGGAGGGAGAAGGCAGACATGATGTGGCTGTATCTGTCCATCATTACGTAGTTGCACATGGGCTCAAGGGCTGGAAGAACTGATCCAGATATACCCGCTCCCAGTCTTTCAGTATCTTTAGCTCAAAGGGGTAGTGACGATAGAAAGTGGGGGGCGAACCTCAGAAGGGAATTCACCCATTTGAAAACAGCTTACTGTCTTTGAGAGGGGAAAAGGGAATAACCTCAAGGCTGTACAAGGACTTTCTATTGGCAGTACTATGAAACAAACTGAAGTGAGGGGCCAATGGCAGGCCGACCTGGAAATGGAGGTGGATGATAGTTTATGGGGTCGTATGTGCAGGGGGTGGCCAAAACATCCAAAGAAACACAATACTGGCTACTTGCACTCACGGTTTTACACCGTTGGCAATATGGTATGATAGGTTATTTATAACACGCTTAATACCCAAAGGTTTCTAAGCGTGGACCCGGGGATCGAACCTGTGGTGCTCCGTGTTGTCTTGCTTCCAAGGTGAGCATGTTGCTCCTAAGCTATCCTCCCGAGATACTGGCTAGGATAGCGTGGATGTACCCAGAACACAGCCTACTATGTTACAGTGGGTGTGGGCAGGAGGGGATGTACTGGCACATGTAGAGAGCCTCTGGGCGGGTGGGCCTTTACTGGTGGGAGGTGCTATCCTCGATTAGAGAGCTGAATGAAACAGAAATGACTGTAGACCCCTTGATGATTTTGTTTTGGCTGGAAACAGAGATGGGGCATTTGAGACGCCAGGACATATGGTGCACAATATATTGCTGGCGGGAGAGTAAAGATGGCCAAGAAGTGGAAGTGTGAGAAAATGCCCTTTAAAGAGGAGTGGGTGACAGTATTGCAGGAGATTTATACGATGGCAAAGCTCACATGTATGCTTACAGACACTTTGTGACATCTGGAGATGGAGTGGTTTCACTTTGTATCAAAACACATAAGAAGGACAACTGTAAAATTAAGGGGCAGGGTGGGCCAGGCGACTAGGGTGCTAGAGCCCTCAGCAGGTGACGTGCCGGCAGAGGAATGGCAGTCGGAGGGGAAGGTGTTATGTCGGGTGGGGTGCAGGGTTAGGTTCTGAGGCAGGCTGTTAAAGGCTGGTTGTAATGGCTCATTAATCTATGCTGCTGTGGCACACTCAGGGGAGATGCTGGAGGCATAAGGCTGGTGAGGGAGGCAGAGTGAGAGACCCCTGAAAGAATATGTATTTCTAGTGCAAAGGTTCAGAGATGGGTGGAAGGGGCATGACAACTGTTGTGTTGATTTACACATTGTTTTTAACCAATACAACGTGATTTGGAAAAAAAACAGAAAATGGGCTCTCATTGGAGATTGTTTAGTTACTTAAACATATAAGTATAGATTCTAATGGATTGTATCCTTTCACAGATTCCTAATCTTAGATATTTGTTTTCAGTGTCAGCTGTCATTTGAGAACTTTTTGCTGAGCAGGTGAGCACATTGTGGCCCCACGCTGACCTGCCTCCTCTCCAGAAGTGATGGCAGTAGTTCCCTATATTGAGCACATCATGCCCTCATACTTTATTTTGCTCACCTTGTCCCAGTTATCTCATCTGAGAAAATAATATTGCCCCATGCATGGTACCCCTAAACCCTTGCATTTCAAACCATGCAGGCACTGCAATTATAATATGTCAGTTATTGACCTACAAGATGGTTGCCTCTGGTTCTTGGGACTGAAGCACATTGATTTTTTGCGGGGTAGGAGGTCCAGTCAGAACAGGGGGAGACTGGGCTATAAAAGCCCAGCCAGCACAGAGGAGATTGGAAGGTGTTCGGGTGAGATCAGGTGGAGCGGTGGTGTATCAAGAATGAGGGCGGCAAAACTTTCTTTTGTTGACCCCCCATCCAAATACTTCGGAGGCATGTCCTCCAAACTGTAAGTCCTCATAGAACAGTGAATTTCTGCCCCAGTTATTCCAAAAAGCTCTGAGAAAGAGCCTTCTTCCAAGAGGAAACATAGAAAAGATAAGCAAGCGATCAGCCTCTGGGAGTGGGTCTCACCACTCCGCACTGTCCTTCATTACACAAAAAGAACGGTCACTCCAGGAAGGAGAAAAGGGATAATATGCCAAAAAGATCCAATTCCTCACAAGCCTTCCCTTCAGTTAAACAGCGAGAGTTATTCAAACTGACATTTTTAATGTTTTTGCCAAGGATGCCACATCGGCAGTAGCTATCTCAGGGCCAATGGAAAACCAAGGGCCCACCTCACCTTCTAGTGCTAACAGAAACACCTCCAAAAGCAGCAGCCGCACCCTGAGGTCTCGCCCCTTGGTCCCACCGTTCAGTGGACGTTTTTTAATATCAAACCCACCAGCTCTGTCATCCGTCGAGGTCCTGGAGCATCTGAGGTCAGCGCCTCATCAGTGCCTATCCCAGGGGCATATTCTGGCTTTGAGAGGCTAGTTTCTCTATACTATGGAAACAATATATGATGAACAAACTGACCCAGTTCCCTTAACCATCGAGCAAGTGATGGGGGTGGGTGGTGGAATACAAGTTTCATCAAGGAGATTTGATAGAGGACATTGCTATTGCGATTTTGACAGCTGACTTGCGGGATGACCGTGGTCTAGAAATGTCCCCAGAGTTGAACTTTGTGCAGTCAGCTTCTTATAGACACAGTAATGCTGCCTTTGTAAAACTGTGATAAATGTTATCAAGTCGCTTGGGCTTGGACCCCTCCAAGAGCAGGTGCCTAATATGAGCTTAAAGATATTCTGGACAAAGGCCATACCTGATCCATTGATGAGCCTTTCGCCAAATGCAAACTCTGCATCAACAGTAGATAAGGAGCCTGTAAAAAAAGGAAGCCCCTTACTTTCCGACCCAGGTTTGCTTTCAATACATCCTACCCACGGGAATTTGGTGGTGCTGGCATCCAAAGCAGTCCTAACTTAGTCTACCTTTCCTTCCTTACCTTCAGACGGAAACCAAATGTTGTATGCTATATGTTAACATATTTTTGCATCAGGTAGAGTAGCCCTAAATACAATAAATGCTTCATATGACTTGTCCAAACATACACATGTATTGTAATCAGTGGTGTCAGAAGCAGCAGCCTACTCCCGAAGGGGAAATAAGAGAGGGTTCAGTGAATTGGTTGCAGATGTCATAGCGGCCACCTGCCAAGCTTTGCTGATGGCTTTGGCACTGCAAACTGTGTCACATGTTCTATCAGAATGAATTATTTCATTACTTGGTACTCAAGGTTGAGGAAATCATGCTTTGTATCAGATGATCAGGAAAGGTTATTAGACATGCCTTTTGATTGGGACAATCTGTTCAGTACAAATGCAGAAACATCCCTGGAGTGACAAGCATCTAAGGCTACAGCTAAATCATTAGGCTGGGGATGCAGCAGCCTCCTGCAAGGCCCTTCCTCATTGATGCCCCCTTTCAGAGTCCATGGGTTTTACCACTATACTTCCTTCACTCATTTGTGCTGAAACCAGGCATCAACAGCAAAACAGGTAAGAAAGCAGTATTCATGCCCAGGTAGAGGTAGAAGGGGGTAAGGAAAACAAAGAAACTTCAGCTACAGGCCCCTCATCCACTCACACCTCAAAACCTCTTCAAAGGGTTATTTTCACACTAATCGCTGCTGGGAGGTAGAATAACTCTGCATTCCATAGAGTGGCTTTACACTACCCAGGATGCATGGGTGTTCCTGGTGGTATACCATGGATGCCTTCCTTTCATAAGACAACTCCTAGACCATCCACCGTCCCACCCATTGTTGCCTACTCATTCCCTCCTCTTGAAAGAAGTCTCTTGATGAAAGCAGCTCATCAATCTCAGGCCAGCTGCAGAGAGGGAAAAGGGATGGAACTTGTATTATTTTCTGATACCAAACAAGGGGGGGGGGGCTCTATGCCCCATCATGGTCCTATGGCGCTTGAACACGTCCCTCAAGAAAGACACATTTAAGATGGTCATACCTGACCA
Source organism: Ambystoma mexicanum (assembly GCF_040938575.1). Classification (NCBI taxonomy): domain Eukaryota; kingdom Metazoa; phylum Chordata; class Amphibia; order Caudata; family Ambystomatidae; genus Ambystoma; species Ambystoma mexicanum. The sequence goes on from NC_090927.1 coordinate 414,215,889, forward strand.
GATCGTACAGGCCCCAGACCTCCAAGACACTTACTTCTACATGTCCGTTCATCCAAAGCACTGGAAGTACATGAGGTTCTTGATAGGAAGAACCCATTACCAATTTTGGGTTCTACGTTTTGATCTGACCTCCGCTCCAAGTGTTTCACCACGCTGATGTTGATTGTGGCAGCTCCTCTCAGGAGGGAGAGAGTCTGTATATTTCCCTACCTAGAGATTGACTAATCAGAACTCATATTTAAGATTAGGTGTAGTCCCATCTACATCATACCTGCCACCTCCTAACAGCCTGGGCTTCTCCCTAAACATAAGGCAATCTTAAGTGATATATTTTCAATTGTTCCAATTCATCCAAGTAAAACTCTCGGTAAAAGTGTTTCCTCCCAAGCTCAGGAATATCTCTTGGCTGTCCACACCTGCACGACTCGTCAGGCCGTCTAGTACTCCCCTTTGACATCAGTCAAACCACACCAGTCAAGCAAACCCATCAAAAACCCAGCAAACAAGCCTTCGGATCATTCATGAACTTCACATTGGAGGTTCATGCAGAAGATATTGCCAAACTCTGCTTTGCATGAGCTGGTCTACCCCTCACAAACCAAGACTGTCAATCACTTCTCCAAGAACTCAACATCATCCTCACAACCAACATCAACGTCCATGCCCCAGCGAAACAACGCACCCTCAAGCGTAAAGCTTCCGCACACTGGTACACTCAAGAACTCTGTAGAGGAGGAGCCAAGTACCCCTACTCCAACTGCCCGGCCCATATTACCTGTCTGTTGGAAACCAGAGTATGGGACATACACAGAGCAGTTGAACAGACAAACGTCAGAGTATGGACATTAGTACCAGTGAAAGTACTGATACCTAAAGATCTGGGAGGCAAGGTACCCATTGAGAAAACTGGCATATAAGAAAATATAATGGCCATTTGAATGATATTCCTGAAGAAGTAAAGCAGATAAATGGCAAAGATGAATGGTGACGTCACTTAGAATCGAGCTGATGTCTGTAGAAGAGATGCAGAGACCAGATAATGCAGATATTCAATAAGACATCAAGAAAGTATCAAGGATAAGTGACATCTTGGGTTCAAGGTGAAAAAGCTTATGCCACAGAAACAGATGGACATATTAAGCTATTTTATACGTGTACAGATGCGAAAGAAATGCAAGCAAAGTAATCTTGAGGCTAACTTTATAGTAAATAGATTGCGGCAAGCGCCAATATATATATATATATATATATATATATATATATATATATATATATATATATATATACGAGTAAAGGATGGATGTTTCCACTACGCATTATAAGCAGTGCTGCACATTAGCAAGAAGGTCTCATTTCAGTGTGTGTCTGTTAAAATGCAAAATGAATCTCAGCAGAAGGAGTTGGATGAGCCAAAAAAGCCAAGGTCTTATCAAACTGGAGTGAACTGACATTTGCTACAATTCGTGTGAAAGAACAGAAACTCCTGTTCAGAAGGCTTGATCGAAACAGAGGACTATTAGAAAATAGTATTTTAATACACTTAAAGGCTTTATTCCATGGTCTCCAGTCACGTGGAAGAATGAAGTTGGAAGAACGAGTTACCTACGCACCGCACATGGGCAGAGTGTGCCCACACTCCTTAACATTTCTCAGAGCACAGTACAAACTCAAAGCCCTAATTGGACCATTGAGGTGATGATGGATTGATTTGCTAATTGGTGGGAAGCTAGTGTTAAGACGAGCTCACCCGCACCGGGATCTTCAGTCTGCAAGATGCTAGACGTAGGTGGAAAAGTACTGATGGGGGTCAGAAGCCAACCAATTGTAGAGGACAGCGCAATTTAGGGTCCTATAGTTTGTGTAGCCAATGAGACATTGTGTATTTAGTAACGTTCATAGTGGCCGTTTTAAGGGGAGGGCTTAGTTGCCCCACCTGATAAGTACCCTATCACTTTCCTTCACTGTTCTATACTGATATGGAACTTGTACTTAGATACTCACTTAGAGCCTATCACTTCCCTCAATAGGTTTTTGTAGTTTGCCACAGAGGAGGACGTTGGTAATGTCGCAGGTTAACATGCCACTCATGACGATTTCGCTTAATATAACCTCAGTTTTTTGTAAGATTCGTTGAGTAAGAGGATTGAGCGAGTGCTGATGTTCGTTGTACTCCCTGTTTTACATATTTGACATTAAAACAGACTTCCTTTTTGCCAAACTACCTGAGTCGTTTTGATAATTTAGTATGAATAAAAGATGCATCCCCATCCATCTCAAGGGTAATTGCTACTCATCAAAGGGTCTGGGATGTCCAGTTCAACTCCACTTCAGCAAGCAAATCCAACCTCGCCCTGTTCAAGGAACTTTGTGCTGCACGCAGGCCGCTAATCACCACTGCCAGGCCAACCATGAAAGCAGAGCCCTTTTCAAAGCATTCAGACACTGCGCAAACCATCTGGCAGAACCACCCATGCCATCATCCCCATAACTTTGTTCAACCGTAAGGCCATCAAAGAACACATATACATGGAAAACAAACATCTCTTAAATACAATAACATATACTCAAAATGTCTACCGTAGTTCCAACCCCTGGGCACAGCCTGAAATCAAATCGGCGACCCATGAACCAGTTCCACTTAGGTGGTGATGTAGTCAACCACCCCACCCCCATTAGTCGTTCCCTCAAATCCTTTTCCCAATGGGGCTGCAATGGCTCCAGAAAACAGTGGACACTGAAGCTTGGAACCTATGAGGGGAGCATTGTTGTGATAGGGGGATACACTGATTTCATTTGTACTGTTTGGGAGTTGACAAAGTTTCTTTCCAATTTCCAGTATACCCATGGTCATTCCTTGTTGTATTCAAATCGAGTTAAGTGTACTTCCCTCATTAGGGTGTATTCTCCTGATGTTTAAGATGTCCTCTCTATTATGGAGCAACATCCATAAACCGTTTTCAGCCAGTAAGTACATTGGGTAATTAAGGATTCCTTAGATTCCGGTTCATAACCAGGACTTTTGGGAACTGTGTGCAACAATACCACTCCCCCCTCTATGGATCCCTCTCCATGCCCACCTTACATGCTTTCCCAGAATTTTGGAATTCTATGAACATCATTGCTATCAGCAGCTGGAGCCACTCTAGGTTCTGCATTGCTGACCCCACAAACTGGCCTTTCATCCCATAGCATAGTCCTGCCCCAACCGACAACCTCCCCACAGGCAGCCGCCATGGCATTTGTGCAGGTTTATGTTGCGGGAGGATAAGTGTCAGGGCAGATGTCAAGGTCTGCTTGTTTCCGGATCCCCTTTTTAAATGACGCATCAATGTGGCCAGTGATGTTTATGCCAATGCCAGTTCTATTGGACTGGGCTGCAACCCCCAGTAAGGCGATATCATGTTTCTTTGCTGCTGACAGGGGGGCCTTGGAGATGACCTTGGTACTAGATTGGTCTCCCTCCGCCCCCACCCCCCCGGCACCTCCTCCTGGGCCTCCACCTCAGTCTCTGCGGTCACAGGCATTAGCAATTTTTTCAGAGCCGCCAATTCAATAAGAACAAGGGGGCATTTACATCCTGTTGGCAGCATCTCCTCAACATGGTCTGGAGTGGGGGTGACAGGTGTTGTGAGTGGGGCTATTTTGCTAGAATAATTAGCTCACAAGTGGTGCCCATTAACGACAGGCATAGTCCATGGATCGGCTATGTGATGTTCAAAGTCTCTCAATGCTGGCGGGCCACTGGCTCTCAAGCCTCGGGGCTCACTCCCCTTTGTCCCTTTTTAGGTACGGTCCGACGCAGCGTTCAGGAGTCTAGCATCTTTGGTGCCCTCTAGGCTGGATGTTGCAGGCTTTTGCACTGTGTCAGTATCTGGGTAATCTGTGCCGGGCACTAGGGGCCTGTTTTCTTGAGGATTCTTCAGGATCGAGACATGGGGATGGGGGAGAAAACAATTGTAGCTGCAGGTATAGGGCAGAATGCTCTGGGGCCCCTACGTTGCTCTTACCCAGGTCAACCCCCCCCTCGGTTGGGCAAATACATGTGGGGAGGTCCGCAAATGACAGGGCTGGTCGCAATATGATCCGACCCACCATTACCCCCACTGCATACCATCGCCCCAGGGTCACCTCTGTCGCTATTGGGGTGGGTGGCTTATCCTTTGAGGTGCAATCAGTAGTTTTGCATCCCACAATATCCAAAAGGCTTCCCAGAAAGTGGTTTATCTCCTTGATCAAGCTATAGGCATCGCCTGTGATCTTAATAGGGGATGGAGTGATTATAACGAATCACAAAATAACATATCCAATTATAACAAATCAAAAAGAACTAATTCCAAATTAACGAATTTGGAGAAAAAAAACAAAAAAAGGGGGGGTGGGAGTGGGAATAGTGGTTTTGGGGGTGGGGTTAGAGGAACCCCAACAAAAACGCAAGGACAGGTTCAAGATGGTTACTCTAGCCCAGATATTCTACAAACCCTTCATCTATAGGACTGGTTGGTTTCCCTTGACCTTCAAGATGCCTACTTCATATGCCAATTCATCAAAAGCAAAGGAAGTACCCGAGGTTTGTGGTGGGGCCAAAGGTCTGCGGTTTGGGGTTTCTTTGGCTCCAGGGTTTTCAAAGAGCTGCTAGCAGTGGTAACGGCTCATCTGAGGAGGGATGGCATTCATATAGTTCCCTACCTGGATGCCTGGCTCGTCCGAGCTCGCTCCCCAGATGTAGTGTAAGAACACCTACGCAACACCTGCTCTATATTGCACAGGCTGGACTTTTCAGAAAGTCTCTGGTGTTGCCGTTTCAATCTCCGATTTATCGGTGTGGTCTTGGACACCTGCCACGGCACAGCAATCCCACCCGAGGATCAAGTGGCGAAATCTTTAGGATGGTCAATGTCGTCTGATCCTGAGGACAAGTCCCAGCCTCTGCCTTCCTGTGCCTTCTGGGCCTCATGGGCTCCTTCATTCTAGTGGTGCCGGAGGCGAGACTGTGTATGAAATCGCTTCTATGCTTTCTTTTTTGGCAATGGTTGCAGTTTCATGGTCACATGTCAGACCCCTTTGCTGGTCTAGCATCAGCGGACTCAGGATCTTGCATGGTGCGGTATGCAAGGCAATTTATTGAAGGGCACGTTGATTTGCCAACCTTGTCCTTGTGTGACGGTGGTCACAGACACATTTCTGACTGGATGGGACACTTACCTGTCAGACCTCAGGGTGAGCGGTCTGTCGTCGCTCGCAGAGCCGCGGGAACACATCAACTTGCTGGAGATGAGGCAATCAGACTCCCCCAGGAGCTTTCATCCCCTCTACGAAGTGCAAGGCTGTGCTGATCCTGATGGAAAATACAGTAGCCATGCACTACCTCAACAAACGAGATGGCCTGGGGTATTTGCCTCTTTGCAGAGAAACAATGCGACTGGTCCTGTGCTCTGGAGAACATTGTGTCTCTGATGGTGGCTCATCTGGCCAGATGATAGAATGTCACAGGTAATGCCTTGAGCAGACAGACTTCGGCCTCCCATGAGTGGGAGCTCTGTCAGGAAGTTCTGAAGGAGTTCTCTTTTTGAGGAACTCCTCAAGTGGACCTCTTCTCATCCAGTGTGAACAGGAAGTACGAGTTGTTCTGCTCCAGGGAATTTCCTCCTCTGGGAGCTTTGGGGGGTGCACTGACGGTCGAGTGGACTTTCAACCACCTTTATGCATTCCTGCTTATCCCTGTCATTCTGGTTCTCAGGAGATTACGCCTGTTCGGAACCACGATGATCCTGATTGCCCCAGACTGAGCATGGAGAACGTGGTACCCGCTGATGCTGGACATGTCCATCTGATCCCCTCCAACCCCCCCGCTCGCGACGCCTTCCGAGTATAGTCGACTTGCTCTCACATTCGGAGGGGTTGGTCCTCCACCAGAACCTCAGCAGCTTAAACCTTCATGCTTGGCTACTGAAACATTGAAATACAAGGAGGGGCTTGTTGGACAACGTCCTCAATGTGCTGTTTTCAGCTTGGAGGCCTGCTACGAAATCCATTTATGCCTGTACATTTATGATCTGGTGCCGGGAAACGGACCTGGATCTTTTATCCGTGTTGGATTTTCTGCTTTCTTTGGCCCAGGTAGGCCTGCAGATTGGCACTGTAAGGAGTTACCTTTCTGCTATTTGGAACAGACCTGTTTTTTCACAATCCCCACTATTATGCAGTTCTTGCTGGGTTTGTGTAACCAGTTTCCTCCGTGCCAGTTTGTGGTTCCAGCGTGGGATTTGTGTTTAGTTTTAACATTTCTTATGGGCTCTCCATTTGAGCCCCTTCATTCATGTTCTATTAGATTGCTCACCCTTAAGGTGATTTTCCTGGTTGCGTTGCGATCACTTCTGTGATACTGGTGAATGAGCTCCAGGCATTGTCTGTTTCACCTCCTTATTTGTTTTTTTCCAAAGAGAAGGTGACTTTGCGAGTGAGACCATCCTTTCTGCCAAAGGTGATCTTGGATTTCCATCTCTCTCACAAAATCCATCTTCCTGTATTTCTTCCTCCACCTCTCCCTTCCAAAGCAGAGACGATTCCATCGGTTGGACCCTGTGCGGGCTCTTAAATTCTATGTCTCCTGAACTAGAGAGGCTGGAAATGATTACCAGCTTTTCGTTGGTTATGCTGCTGCTCCCACTGGCAGGGCTGTGACCAAACAGACCCTGTCCAGGTGGATCATCCTCTGCAACTCAGAATTCTCCAGTTTGGCTGGGAAGCATGTGCCTGAAGTTCTCAGAGGGGAGTCCCACTACTGGATATTTGCCAGACGGAAACGTGGGCATCCTTGCATATCTTTTCTAAGCGTTACTGCTTGGATCCCCTCGAGGGCTAGGATGCCCGTTTTGGTAGGGCAGTCATCCAGAGTTTTCTGGTGTAGGTGGTGCCCTTGCTTCCTCCCTCCTCCAAAGTTTTCGTACTGATTTGGGAGTCTATCACACATGAGGAATCCATGGGAGGAAAGATTCCATTAGAAGAACAAATTACTTACCTCTCTGAAATGATCTTTTTGATGGAGGTTCCTCACACTGATTCCTCATCGCCCGCATCTACCTGCCCCTCTTGCAGGCAGCTAGTACACCACACCATCGGTTCTACGGTCCCTCAGCTTCAGAGTGCTAGGGACAAAGGGTGGAACTGAGGTCCCCGGTGGTGGGGTGCCGCTATATATACTGGCCCTGACGTCTTATCTGGTGGGGAGTGTGCAGAGGCATCTGACAGAGCAGACGGTGAGCTGTGCTGCACACCCTGCCAGCAGTAAAGAACAGCTGCACTGGGATATGGATAACATAGATGAGGAATGCATGTTGGAGAAGCAGCAGACACTAGGTAACTATCGTAAATGAGAAATCTGTGCAAGGAGACTCATCCAAACGAACATTACCAAACGTAAGTCATTTGTTTGTCGGGAGTGGGCATTCCTCATTTAAAAGGTCTGTGACGAGGGGGGGGGGGGGGGGCTGTTGCGCGCTTGAGTGATGGCTGCCTAATCCATGGATCTCCGATCTGGAACAATCCTGACTTGTGATAATCCTGTTTCAGGGCCACCCACAGTCTGAAATTATAGACATGCCCTTGTCTGAAGGCCCAGGGGACATTACTCGAAACTCCTGGGTGAATTGGCAGGAAAACAGCTGAGATAATTTGTCGGCAAAAAACACTGTGGCTGCAGAGATGCACGGGCCGCCCTTGGGAACCGTGCAATGACTGCTTGAGGCCGCTGGAGAAGTCTGACTACAAACCTCAGGGGGGAGGAGCTGCGGACTAGCAGCAGGCACCAGCTACACTACGCAGCTCACAGCCGGATGGACATTGGCGGCATTGCAGGACTTTAACGGGCGGTATTGGGTGCTAGCAGAAGCCCCTCCATGGACTGGACCATGCTTGAAGGTGGCAGCATTGGGGACTGCATGGGCGAGGCGACTCCTAAATTAACCAGTGGCCCCACGATCGATCCGACTGGCTCCATTGGCTGAACAGCGAAGTATATATTGGTTACAACTTCAGGACTGGGGCCGTGCTGCAGTGCGATGTTGGGAAAGGCCTACGGAAACCAGCTATCCTGCGACCCAGCCAAGCAAAGAGGAGGCACCAGCCACACACGATCTGGAGGCGAGTCCTGGCGTCCTGAAGTTGGGGAGATTGTCTGAGTGCAACGCTGGCTCCTAACACTGGCATACTATAGTGGGCGGCTGTGCCCAGACAATAAAACTGCTGCACCTCGGCTCCCTCTCCCCAGCACCTCTCGCAGCATATGCGCAATCCTTATCCCCAGCCCTGAAGACATTGATCGGGTGAGCAGGCCCACATACCCGGCTGAGTGGAAACCGCCAGTGAGACCTTGGAGCACTTAGACGGCGTTGGTGTATGCCATACAAAGCGGGGCATCGACCGTGCAGGGGAAATACTCCCCACCATTATAACTAGACTATTGAGCCACACACCCGGGACGACTGCAGGGAGGAGCGTCATCCGGAATGGACCAGACCCCCTGCTATACCCGGTGCTGCGACGGCGTGAAGGCTCCACCGGTGCCAAGCTACGGTGGTGATGCGCATCGCCACGGGTCCACTGCACCCTACGAACCTGGATTACATGAGAAGACACAGTCCATCCTCAGACACAATTACAGTACAGGTACATACAGGAAGCACGCTGGACTCAACACACCGCTGACCTCTCCATTAAGGGCGATTGAGGCGACTATGGACGTTCACTGCACATTTGTCCAACGTCGCTGAACCTTGTTGCCTAGACCCCTGGTTGAATCCGAATCCTACACACTGTAGCTTCACTAGCCAGATCACAAATAAGTGGCTCCTACTATATTGGAACACTGACTGAGTCATTGAGTTGGGAGAGATCCGGCCATCCCTCGTTTTGCGGTATAGACCCAGAACAAAGTCTGGAACACTGGAGTTTTAATGGCGGGATGCAGTAAAGCAGAGGAGGGGGACACAAAGAGCACAGTGAAATTGAGACACACTGTCCCCCACAACGGGTGAAGTGTTAAGGTTGGGGAACGCCCCCAAAAAACAATAATCAGGCAGTACTGCGATGTGGGAAGACACATCCTTTGAAACGGATAACAAGGAAGGTGCAACTGCAAATCATGCGAAGCCATACATATTTCCCATTACCACGCCAGAGACGACCAAGGGGGGCCCTGGCTACTCAGCAAGTGTCCATGTGGTGACGCTGAGCCTCGCAACACAGACCACTATATGGTACTACATCCTGTATAATGGTGATTCGAAGATTCTAGCGGACCTTATATCACCGGAAAGACAGTTTGTGCTGTCATATGGTTTTAACTGGATCTCCCCGGCCATATGGTGTACACACGTGTTCAGCCTACGAACATTAATTGGATCCATCCGTTGACTGAGTGGCTGTGTGGAGGCCCAATTGCGTCAAGCTCCTACCACCAGGAGGCTCAGGCGATAGCTGGGGAGGCATACTGTATATTATACGACCAATCATACCAGAACTCCCCCATCTTATTCTATTTTGCAGAGCAAGGCACAAAGAACGCTGCTATGGGGGAGATGACAAAGATAACCCAGACTTCAATCGGGGCTATAATGATGAGAAAGATGACAAAGCAAGCGCAGTCGCAAACACTATCTCAGAATTAGGACTCACCCACCACATCACTCAACCTACGCATAACAAAGACCACACTCTAGATTGGATTGCAGACCTCAACTGCAACACCTCCATCCTATGCAACACACCATGTGCCTGGACTGACCACCACCTCATCACTTTCACCATCAACAAAGATAAACAAACACTGGCACCCCCTCCTAATGCTCCACCCACACTCACAAGAAACAGCAAAAACATCACAGTCGAGAAACTCATCCCTTTACTCCAACCTATCATTGACTTCACACCCACGATCACCAACCCCACAGAATTAGTAGACCTTTACAACACAACCATTCTTAAGGCCATCAACACCGTAGCACCACTCAAATTACGAAAAGCCAAACCACGCGCGCACCTCAACTCCTGGTTCACACCTGAATTAAAAACTCTCTGCAAAAACAAAAGACAAACCAAATCAGCCTGGAAACAGCCCTCTTCCGCTAGTAATAAAACATCCCATTCCTTAGCCTCCAACATCTACAAGTCAGCAATCATCCAAACAAAAAAGAACATGTATAACGAGAGAATTAGCAAAGCCAAATCCAACACCAAAGAGCTTTTCAATATCCTTCGAGACCTCGAGTCCCCATCTCCCATACCAGACACATGCACCAAAGACATCTCTTGGTGTACCAACATACAAGAAGCACTCCTTGGCAAAATTGCTATGCTATGCTTGCTATGCTACATTCCAAAATTGAATCAAAGAAAGAAAGCCTCACCTTCGCTAACAATCCCACCTCACCCACCCACTCCACACAATCAGATAATAATAACCTATTTGAATTTTCCACCATCACTACAAAGGAGGTTGAAGATATAATAAACTCTCTTAAACCCTCCAAATGTCAAGGAGACATCTGCCCAGCCCCAGTTATCAAAGGCGCAGCCAAATATCTTGCCCCCTTCATCACCTCTCTTATAAACTCATCCTTCACATCCAGTATAGTACCCAATAACTTAAAGGATTCTTGGGTTTTACCTCTACTCAAGAAACCCACTCTAGACCCACCAATTACAGACCAATTACTACTGTGCCCTTCCTGCTACAAATCCTTGACTGAGCTGTCTACCTGCAGATTCAGAACCACCTAGAGAAAAATAACTTGCTAGGACTAAGACAATCGGGCATCCGACCCAAACATGGCACAGAGACAGCCTTGATCCATCTCAAGACACAAACTGACAATCTCAAAGACAATGGCAAACTAGCCCTTCTTCTCCTCCTCGACCTTTCAGCCGCTTTTGATTTGGTAAACCACGATATTCTCTAGAAACATCTAACATCAGCAGCTAAATTCTCTGACAAGGCCAATGCCTGGATCCAGTCCTTCCTGAATAATAGATCCATGAGGGTCTTTGCTCCTACGGCAGCCGTTGAACCGGCCCCTGTCACTAGCGGCGTCCCACAGGGATCCTGTGTTTCCCCCACATTATACAATGTGTTTACGAAACCTCTCTTCGACATACTGGACCATTTGGGTGTCATCTACACTAATTACAACACAACCAATCTTAAGGCCATGACACTGAAATACTCATCCCACTAGCAGGAGACTATTCCACTGACAGCACTATACTCAACAACATTTACTCCGCTATCCAAGAATGGATGGCCAAACACGGACTTTGCCTCAATGACAAGACCAAGCTTATTCTTCTAGGCTCCCAATCCAGACAACCTCGACAAACTTTACCAGACATTCACCATTGACGGTAATAATATACCTGTCTCCAACAGTGTTAAAACTCTGGGGATTTACCTTGACTGCTCCCTTACATTGACTAGACAAATCAACGCCATCTCATCCGCCACCGCTTACACATGTAAGATCATCAATGCCAGCAGACCTTACCTCTTGACCTCTAACTGTACTACACTAGCCAGAGCACTAGTACTCTCAAATGTCGACTATTGTAATGCTCTCTATTTGGGCACCAGCCAAAAGAACATCAACAAGCTCCAAGTTATCCAAAATAACGCACTAAGATCAGCTTTGAACATACCCAAACACGAGCACATCTCTAACGCTAGACGCTCCACTCAATTGCTATCCATACTTCAGAGAATCGAATACAAAACACTCTCTCTCACACACAAATGTCTATCTAACCAAGCACCTTGATACCTCTCTGACAACTTCACGTATTACACCCCATCTCACCTAACTAGATCAGCCCAAACACAGTGCTTAAATATCCCCAGATTTAAGCTCCAAAAAGCAGGCGGCACAAGCTTGACTGTGCTCGCTTCAAAACTCTGGATCTCCCTTCCAGCGATCACAGAACCGAACCTTCCTTTCACTGCTTTAGACACAGAGCCAAAACATGGCTACTTGCCAAAGAAGCCTAACACGCCAACTTATTACTAACATCTTAATCACACTAATGTATATATTCAACTTTCTGCAACCGCCTGTATATTTTCTTGATGTCTATACCACGACAAATTGATTGTATAATGTCCTTATTACCTGTAATGCCTGTTGGTACTATTCATGCAACTCTGTAACCTTGCTAAGCGCCTGGATGCCCTAGGGCCAGGAGGCACTATACAAATAATAAACCAAACTAAACAAAGGGAGCAGGCACAAAAAAGAAAGGGCCAATGGATTCATTCACAAGCTCTCAATCGCAGGGCCCCACGTCGGAAACGGCGGCGATAGCCAACACCCAAACTGAGGCACTAGACAACGATAGAGATGACTGCCTAACAGCCATTGTGTAAAATGGATTCCTAGCTGTGAACGTCAAATTAGACGGTATTGTTGCAACTATTGGATCACTTAAAGCGAGGGTGGACAAAGAAAGTGCACATATTACGGAGGCAGAATCAGCTCGAATGAAGACACAATCTCTCAACATGGCCGGGATATTGCTCAACTAAAAGGGGACCTTTCCAAAATGCAAAGCAAGTGTGAGGATCTCGAATTGAGATCTAGGAGAAACCACATCCGGATAGTCAGAATTTCGGAATCCTTTGGCAAAGGTTCAATGGAGGGGCGCGTGGAATCTCTCCTGAAGTCTCTCTTCGACACAGTATCCTTTTCAGTACACTTCCTGGTCGAACGGGCCCACTGCATTCTGGCGCCTGTACTGAAACCCGGAGCACCACCCCGTACGATAATAGCTTGCCTCCTTAATTACAGGGACAGAGACACAATCCTCAGGCTGGCCAGGGAAAAAGGTACGCTGCACTACGAGGAGAATACCATACACATTTACCCAGACTTCGCCACGGGCGTACAAGCAAACAGGAGATCATACGAACCAGTCAAGCGTCTACTCCGAGCACACCAAGTGCCCTACGCTCTGATGTTCCCCGCCAAAATGAGAATCCAACACGGCGGAAGGATGTACTTCTTCAAGACTCCCTCTGCAGCCATGGTCTACATCGAGGCCTCTATTATCCCTCTTCCGTCCAGGGAACGCGGGGCATATCAGAACAGAAGACCTCGACGAGGAGAGGCACGACCCAGCAGACTGATTAATGTTCATATCAATATCCTTTGCATTTGTTGAATGGTTATAATGTGGGTGGCACTATATGTCACCTATTGAATCTGGAACGGGAGCACCTGGTAAGGGCGGTCGTTTAGCTGCAACATGGCCGCCTCAGGAAAGCTCCACAAGTTTGAAGGGGAACATCGTCAAGTTGGGGATGATGATGCGGGAGGGGGGTGCGAAAGGGTGGGGAATGGGTTCCTCCCCAAGACACCCATGTGGGAGTGGAGATGGATATTGAGTTCAGGCCCAGTTGTGGGAGTTAAATGGTTCCAAATATATGGTCATGCCACCACGAGTGGTGCTTCCTTGAAAAATCCACACATGTATCCTGAAACACATGCTGAACGCAAATGGCACATCGGTAACAAATGAGTGAAGAACTGGCGATTAATTTACTGTCTTGGAATGTATGTGGGCTCAATAATCCAACGAAATCTAGAAAAGAGGGGACTTACATCACTAGGCACCACTCCCACATATTAATGTTGCAGGAAACCCAAGCACTGGGGAAAGTGAACACTGATTTCCTTGCAAACTTGGATAAACAGCAATACTACACTGAATATTTCACTCAAACCAGGGTGGTACTCACGTTGATAAACCCGTCATTGGGATTTAAATATACAGGTGATAAAATCAACCCCCAAGGGCGATACGTTGTGATTTGGGGGGATCTAGTGGGACAACTGGTTAACCTAGTCAACACCTATGGTCCCATGTTGACGACCTGAATTTTTACATTACAATCCTAGAGATACTTACCCTGTTGGATGAAGCCTGGATAATATGGGGTGGGGACTTCAACACAGTGCTAGACACTGCTTGTGACAGATCTTCTAACATTCACCGGACACCCACCAAGGCAGCCACCACTTTGCAGCAAATACTGATGCATTTATCGCTGATCGATGCATGGAGAACACTACATCCGTACGAGAGACAATACTCATATTACTCTTCGGTTTACGATTCCGAATCACGCATCGATTACTGGCTTCTCTCTTCCTCTTACTCGAACGCGTTGATGAGCTGTGACATTTACCCCTGCACACTCTCTGACCATTCCCCGTTATTGTGTTGCTACGTGAAACCCCACAACCAGCTAGGAGATGGAGGATGCCTTCGGCTATCCTAAAAGACCCTAATGTAGCGGAGTCCCTCCATACGGAGATTGAAGAATTCTTTTCTAATAATGAGGGGACAGTTGATTGCTATGCAACGCTCTGGGAGACCTTTAAGGTCTGGGTAAGGGGGATCCTTATGTCTAAGATTACGGGGCTTTTGAAATCCGTGCGACTAGAACTGACGAGGGCTGAAGCACAACTGCGTGAGCTGGAACTTAGGTACAGTGATACCCACGATAAAAATATTCTTGCTGACATCAATAAATTATTGAAAGATTTCGATAAGCTGGCTGCTAGGGAAATACAATACATTGCGGCCCCTGTTAGGGCACGTAGATATGGGGAAGTTAACAAGGTGGGGCGGTCCCTGGCCAATTTAATAAAAGCTGAAAGACACCACAACACCATTGCAGGTATTCACGTGACAAACGGCAAGGTGATCACAGGTGAAGAGGGAATTAATCAAGAATTCACAAAATTCTATACAGAACTATACTCCAATCGGGATTGTAAATTAATCTTAGACACACATAACGATCTTGATGTGTTAAAACTCCCAAAACTATCCCGGAAGTCAAATTGACCCTTGAGCAACCAATCACCTGTGATGAGATATTAGAGGCAATTAAGGCCCTAACACCAGGGAAGGCCCTGGGCTCAGACAGTCTGAGTGCCGAGCTTTATAGAGAATACCAGGCAGAGCTAGCCCCGGTCCTGCTAAAAGGTATGACAGGAGGTGATGGAACGGAATATCTTACCGGAATCCATGAGGGAAGCCATAGTAACTGTACTGTTGAAACCCAGAAGCCCGCCCCAGGACATGTCCTCGTACAGACCCCTATCGCTAATTAATTTTGAAGCCAACATTTTTGCGAAAGTCTTAGCTACCAGGCTTCTCTCTAGTATGCCGAGCCTGGTGCACCCAGATCAATGCAGTTTTGTTCCGACTCGATCTACCGCCTTAAAAACCTTCGCAGACTGTTTGGGGTCATGGCGCAAATAGATCCAGAAACGAGAGCTGCTGTGATCTCCCTGGATGCCAAAAAGGCCTTTGATCCCGTATCCTGTGAGTATCTGTTTGCAGTACTAAAGCCCTTACTATATAATAATAAAAATTTCGTATTTATATAGCGCTACAAACCCTCAGGTATCTGAGCGCTGCTTATTATTACCCACGGTGTGTGGTGCTCATTTATCGACCTCGGAAGGATGAAAGGCTGAGTTTGGCCCTGCCGGGACTCAAACCTGCGTTAGCAGGATCTACACTGATGTCAAAGCGAGCGCTTTACTCGCTGTGCCACTTGACAGGCTAGTGTGTTGTACAGCTGTTATACACAGCCCCCAGGGCTAGGGTTCTCATGAACGATGCGATGTCCAAATTATTCCTATTGGGAAGGGGCACCAGGCAGGGCTACCCGTTTTCCCCTATACTTTTTGCTTTAACTATTGAAGCAATGGCGGCGTTTATACGACAAAAACATGGGAACAGAGGCATAAGAATGACAGGCCTAACTCAATCCGTATCACTGTATGCAGATGACACACTTGTGTACGTCCGAGACTCCGAAACAAAATTAAAACCCATTATGTTTGACATACACGAATTTGCTGAGTACTCGGGGTACAGAATTAACAATGCTAAATACAAAATATTCCTGTTGACCCCAGCCACACCGTGCCCAACGGACACTTGTGGACTTAAATGGTCAACTCAACACATTTGTTACTTGGGCTTACTGATATCCAAGGATAGACAAATACTATATGCGGATAACTATGAACAACTCTTGCAGTCACTCAACACTAAATTACAGATATGGGCTAGTCTCCCCATCTCCTTATATGGCTGAATAGCCATTTTGAAAATGGCGGTCCTCCCCAAGCTCCTATATCTCTTCGGTAATATACTCATATGGCCAGGCAGAGCCTTCTTTGTGGGACTCTGGTCCGTGGTCACAACGTTCGCATGGAATGGAAGCATGGCTAGGATGAAATGGGAGAAGATGGCTGAACCATATAACACTGTACCGTGTAGTACCGGTGCCAGTGAATCAGGCAATCCCATCCCATGCTTTCCTATGGGTCTCCATGGAAAGGGAACGTACCGTCGTCTCCGCCGCCCTTAAAATCCCAGTAATTCCTGGTAATATTGGGCGGCGTAGTCGGTAGGGCCAGCTTGCTTCTGACGGGGTACCGGCAAACTCGTAATGAGGGCCATTGTCTCGGATAGGATATTTTTTACGATTTTGCTTTGAGCTGCGCTGTTTTGTGTGCGCCATCAAGTATCCCAAAATTCTGGAGAGGAACTTTGGTGGCCAGAACACGAACTCGCCCCAGCCATTCACAAGTGCACTGCTGTAAAGCAAAGGCATGTAGTATACTAAAACATTTCTATGAATGGTATGCTTGTTTATGTAGAAGAGGAAGACGTGTATTTCAATATACAAAGCACCGTTCCTTTTTCATGGTAGTTTTCCTTTTGAGGCCCTCATTAGAAGTTTCGTCGACATCCGAATGGAAATAACGCTTGGAGAAATTACTGATACTGCATGCGTTATTCCATCTTCCTCATGCGAAAGATCAGCCGGCTGGCAATGACTGATATCTGATGCCTGGTAAACCACAAGCATAATTGTTCACATTTCAGCCATCCAGTTCCACGCTCTTTCTGAGGTAGGTCATTGATTGTGTACAGTTGTGGATGATACCATGTTGTTAATGCACTAAAGAGTGTATCCTGTCCCTCTTGCGCATTGCATGGCCAAAGCAGTGAGAAGGTGGCCATGAGAGATGCCCACTATTCCCTTCCCCTGTTGAGGTGCACAGACCAAAAGTATTTTCTGCATTGAAGAAACGCTCTTGTCCTTCCGTTCACTAACGGAAAGGGGTTTTAGTTTTGAAAATGTGTACCTCCATCTATTGTGGGTAGGTAAGCATTGGAGGTACGTTTTGATGTATGTTAACTCGTAGCACAGCCTTAAGTGGTAATTCCGCCATGCCCCTAATCAAACATGGAAAAACTGGTGGTATTTTCAAATATCGCCTGTCTTTACCGTTGCCACCATTCTCATCAGGGGCGTTGCTAGGGGGGGGCTAAGGGGGCTATAGCCCCTGATCTTTTGGTTGTAGCCCCGGATAGAATCTCAGGAGCTACAGCCAAAAAACTAGCTAGCCCCCAGTCCCAAAAGTTCCGACATCAGCCTAGCCCCGGGTCTTTTCCAGACCTAGCAACTCCCCTGATTCTCATAATAAGTAGTTAACGGGGAGCGAGAAACCGTTTTGAATCCTTTTATGTCTAAGCACAAAGCACTGAACGTGAGTAAAGGATTCAATTAAGCAGTGCGGCTTTAGATGTCCGTTCCATGTTTTCTTTTGCTCAGTGGCCGAGTTTCCAGCATCAATGCTTAATAGTCTCTCGTGTTATGCTCTGTTTAATCGCATTGTTTTCGTGAGAGTTGTTGTTGAGGCTCGGTGCTCTGGTATGGCAGTGGGGAGCAAGAGATGCATCTTTTTTTTAGGGTGAGAAACGGAAAGAAAGATATGTTCTGCTCTTCTGCTGCCTGACACATCTTTCACATTGTTTCTTTCACTTAGTGCCAGACCAGACAAGAATCCTTGGGTGAATCTCGGAGTGGCCATGCTGTCCTGCCGCTCCACTGAGCAAAGGGAAATGGGGGATGAAGTGCTGAAACTTTGCCGCTCCTTGTACAACAGCAAGCACAGGCTGCCTGGAGAGGTGAGTAATGGCTGCCCTCTACATTTCCCAGTGCGCCTGCGCCCATATGCGTGGACGTTACCATCGAAGAGAAAACAACAGCAAAGCTAAGACGCAGGTGGGCGACATTTCAGAACCGCCATAACCAACACTTCAGGCATTACATGTTTCACGTGGTGTCCTTTTTAAAATGTGACGTTTTGTAACGGTGTGTTCACTCTTTCGGGCGAATTCTGAATGAAGCAAAGGGACTCTTTCTTCGCTGTGATAAAGAGGGTTGGAAATTGGCCTAGAAGAGAAGGGGAAACCCACAGCGAAAGAAGATACATGGTAGAATAAAGCTAAGAAAAGTGGAGCAGGTGATGAGTGACGAAGGGTTGGAACAAGAGTGTGGCGAACGAATCCCACACACAGTTTTAAAAAAGCATTTGCCAAAAAGAACATTCGTATAAGAAGAACATTGTCAAATTGCGTGTTTGTTGCTATTCTTCGCAAGAACTAGGTAAGACACAGAGTACTAGTGAGGACAAATGGTGATTTTCATTAAGATATTAAAAAAAACAACAGTTTGGGCTTTTGTGTAGGCACGGGGAAAGCGTTTGGCACAGCTGTAGTAGTATTAGATACCCATTGCTGGTAACAGGTGCAAAATGATGCGAGTACCAGGGCATCTAATAGCAGTGCATGGCAAATGTCGAACACTTGTATACAAGCCAAAACTGTTGGCTTTGCCAATGCTTGCATTTAACAGGACTTCAATGAAGGACACACAGAGTGTTTTGTAAATCGAGAGGCTGAAGCAGACCTGGTTAAACCATTTATATTCCACCAGTTAAGCCCATTAAGCCATTAACTCCTATTAAGCCATTAACTCTCAGAAGACTGCTTTGAAAAAATACAGATAGGAACAGGCACTTTAAGCGCAAAATTTGATGGTAAGGCTTGATTAAAGTGAGCTGAAAGAGTTCCCATGAGGAGGTGGTTGAGGCAGGAACTGAGTGGGAATGGCCATAGAGATTAGCATGGCCTTGGGCAGTCAATGGCCCTCATTACAACACTGGCGCTAAACCATGGCGCTATTAGCATGGTTGGTGCTGGTGTTGTAACGGGTCCGCCATGGTTCAATGGGGAATTACCACCCCATTCCAAGGTTGGCGGGGCAGTAATTCCCCATTGAACCATGGCCCTTCCCCATTTTTGCCCCATAGGGCTCTATGGGAATGGGGAAGGCGGTAAGTACGGTACCGCAAATTGCGGTACCGTACTTAGCACCAAGTTCCCTTTGCGGGTCCCTACTTTAACGGCTGGTCTAGACCAGCCGTTAAGGTCGGGTCCCGCAAAGGGACCTCGTAGTATGATATGATATGATATGGCATTTGTAACGCGCCTATACACAAGTGTTTCAAGGCGCCGTTAAACACTTAGCGCCATGGTCGTAATGAGGCCCAATGGGTAGTTAAATAACCAAACAACACCTACAAGCTGTGTGTCCCTCCTCATATGCCATTTCTCCTTTTCTGTACTCTAATGCTATAGTTTCGGCTTATAGGTGATGCAAGTGACACCTAATAGCCCAAACTAAAAATGGGTCTGTGTGGGACAGCGTTGCTGTTTAACTTTTTTGTATTGTTCTCTACTAAGGATTCTGAGGGTGCACTCCTCATATTTCACTTATAGATATATACAGAACATATAGGGGATGTAGAACAAAGTTCCATAAGGCAAGATCCTCACAAGCATAGAGATGCCACACAGTGTAGGGTGAACAGATGTCAGGATTTTTTCGGGACTATCCCATAATTGCCTCTTTTTGATCCCCGTCCCAGTTTTGTGGAAAGAGTGTGATTTTGATGCACAATATTCTTTGAGCAACAATTTATCATAACAAGTATAATAGCGTCCAATTCTACATTGTTACTCATGCCATATCTCTGCCATCCAGGGCAGGGCTGGTCTTGTAGTCCTAACCTTTACATAACAGGCACATACATCAACAGATTGTGCCACATAGACTGCTTGGGCACTGATCATATTGAATGGCCTGAAATAGAAATCAGAACAAGAGCTCCTTCTTAGTTTGGGCAATTAGGTGGCGCTTTAGCGCTACATATAGGCCGAAACTATTGCAGATAGTACAGATAGAAAGAAACAGCAAATGAGGAGGGACACAAAGCCTGTACGTGTTGTTTGGCTATCGGCCCAACCATTAACTGCTTATGGCCATGCTAATCATTATGGCCATACCCACTCAGTTCCTGCGCCTCCCCGCCCAAAACGCCTCCTCATGGTTGTTCTTCAAGCTCGCTTTATTCAAGCCTTACCATCGAACTGTGCACTCAAAGTGCCTGTCAGTGTTTTTTCAAAGCAGTTTTCCGAGAGATAACAACTTGATTTGAGTTGTAAACACTCTGCTGGTGTAATAAAAATATCTCAACCCGGTCTGCTTTCAGCTACTCTATTCATAAGCACTATGCTTGTCCTTCACTGAAGTCTTGTTAAAAACAAGCATTGGCAAAGCCAACAGTTTAGGCTTGTGGATAAGTAGTAGGCACTGCTATTAGGTACCCAGGTACTCGTACCATTTTGCACTTGCTACCATCAAGGGCCAGTTAATACCACTACGGCTTTGCCTAGCAAGTGCCTTTCCCTTGGCTACACAAAAGCCCAAACAGTTGGCATTGCCAGTGCTTATGATATGATATGATATGATATGATATGATATGGTATTTGTAACGCGCCTATACACAAGTGTTTCAAGGCGCGACGAGGCAGGGAGGGAGGGAAACAAGGGGAAGACAGACAAACGATCCTACTAGGCCAGGTGTCATTCAGATCGCGCAAGTGCAGAGGTAAGGGGAAAAGGAGGAAGTGCAGGGGGAGGAGGTGGGGGGGAAGTGCAGTACAAGGTAAGTTGCGTAAAAAAATAATAATTAATAAATAATGAATAAAAAGGGCCAGCTGGTGGCAAGTGCGAGGTAAGTGCAGAGCAAGTGCTGGGAAGGGGGCTGTAGGGTACAGTGACAGTCCCACAGTGCAGGGGGAGCCAAGGAGGCAGTGCAAGTGGAGAGTGGCTGGGCCCTGGACCGAGGTTGCTGAGAGTGGCCCAGATGCAGGTTTAGTGCTGAATTCAGTGGGGAGTTAAGCAGGTTTAGCAGGGGAGAGGGAGAGAGAAGGCAGAAGCGAAGAGGAAGGTTTTGAGGTGCTTCCGGAACCGGAGATGGTTCTCCTCAAGTTTCAGGGAGGCAGGAAGGCTGTTCCAGAGGGAGGCCCCTGCTGCGGAGAGAGATCTACCCCCAGCTCGTTGCTTCGAGAAGCGGCTGACCATGAGGGAGTTGGAGACGGATGAGCGAAGGGCTCGTGAAGGAAGATATTTAGGAAGAGAGAGTTGAAGGTATTTGGGTCCCAGGCCCCAGAAGGCCTTGTGGACAATGCAGAGGGTTTTGAACTTAATCCTCGCAGCCACTGGGAGCCAGTGAAGGGATTTCAGTCCTGGAGAGATACGGTCCCTGGGCTTGAGGCCAAGGACAAGTCTCGCAGTTCTGTTCTGGATAAGTTGCAGAGGGCGGAGAGTGGAGGCAGGCAGATTAAGATAGAGGCTGTTACAGTAGTCCAGCCTTGAGAGAACCAGGGCTCGGGAGACAGTGAGCTTCTGGGGGAAGGAGAGGAAGGGAAGAATACCTCTGAGGAGGTGCAGCTGGTAGTGTGACTTCTTAGAGACGTCAGATATATGAGGAGAGAAGGAGAGTGTGGAGTCTTGTTTAACATGCTACAGTCACAGCCAAATCACACAGTTGATATCCTGGTGAATATCTGTAATCCACCTCTTTTCCCATCGCCAAACTGTGGTCATGTAGGCACGGTCACATTTAGTCCTACTTTTATATTGTTGGCCTGACCAATTTGTTCATTTAAAAGTATGGCCACCCTGACACACATGCACACACACCAATCACACATTTGTTCTGTCACGCATCTCTCACACGCTCTCACCACCCACATGTGTACCAACTGCTGTGGATCTCGCTTCCTCTGAAATGCTTCCTCAAGGATGACTTTAACAAATGTGGTGGGTACTGAAATGACATAATTCCAGATCTGCCTACAAATCTGTCTTCCACTAGTTCTAATCACTGACGTTCCCCGAGCTGTATCATTTGGCTCCCGTGGGCACCCAAAGAAACACTCTGCAGCTACATCAATGCAGGACGAGTGCTGTATAAATATCAGTTAGTAATAGCGATATTTGATTGAAATGCAGTACAAATCAGTGTGTCTGTTCACTTATTGTTGTTGCGTTTTGCAGTGATTGATTATGAATCTTGTCACATCACCTCAGAACATTCACAGTTCGTCTGCACCATCGGACAATTTGGGTCTCCCGATGGCGCACTGTTAAATTGAAGTCTTAAACAGATGTATTCGTGTAATTTGATATGAAAGTATGATTAAATATGTGTGAACAAGAAACATATGTGTTACCCAGTGATGTTAACGTGTTAAAGAGCTAAACGCAAGTCCTATAGGCTACACATGTAAATAAACTGTGCACGTAAAACGGGGGCAAAGTGAACCAGAAATGCTCTCAAAATAAGCGTCTCTGCCTAGCTTGCTCGCGTGTCTAATAGGCAGTGCCGGCCTTAGGGGGGTGAGCCGGGCGACCGCCTGGTGCGCCTTTTGCCCCTGCCACGCAGCTAGGGGGAGTCTTTCAAGGGCTCCTCCGAGCTGGCGTTGTGGGACAAGGCGCAGCAGGCGACCTTTTACTGTAAAAGGTGCCCGCGGCGGTGGGTGCATTTAAATGCGCCCCTCCGCCGTGGACACTTTTCACAAGAAAAGGCGCCATTAGCCTCCCACCACGCCAGCTCCGGGGAGTCTTTCAAGCGCTCCCCCGAGCTGGCGTGATGGCAGAAGGTGTGGCAGGCGCCTCATTGTCATTGAATGAACCCGCGATGGCGGGCTCATTCAATGACAATGGGGTGCTAACGGCACCTATTTAACATCCTCGCCAGAGCAAGGTTAAAAACAAAAAAAAAAAGTTGCCCATCCTGGCCCGCCCCCTTCTGCCCCGCCCCCTGTTAATCAGGGGGGTGCGGTGGGCGAGGGGGGTGGGGAGCGCCAGTTCGCCCAGGGCGCTGCTGCCCTTAAGGCCGGCCCTGCTAAAAGGCTCCAGTTTTTCACCATTCTCCTACCTCGAATCCCCTCATATTTCACTGTTTCTAAAAACTGGAAGGGGCCTGTATCTTTCTGCTATATCGAGCCAGTACCTCTCTGCTATTTTTGGGCTTAACTGCACAAAAATACCCAGACTCGCTTTAAGCGAAGAAAAAATTCTCATTTTATGGCTAATTTCCCTTACCTATAGAGTCCCCCAGCAGCTTTGCTGAATTTGAAGGGTTTGTTTCTTTTTACCTGCTAAGAGTGAGACTCTTTTTCCCACTCTTAGGTATTTTTGCTATGTGTGTTCTAGGCTATTTTTGTGTTTAATGCCTATGGGATTTTTCTCTCACCCATAGGAACCATCTTTATGCACATGTGTTACACAGCACCCTCCGTGCAGTGACACAAGGGTGTCGTAGTGACCCCCAAACATAGACTCCATACCCTGGGACAGATTACTGTCTCCCAGAGCATGTAAAGTCCCCATTGGCTTTACTAGTCAAATCTTACGAACTTAACCAGTACAACCCATCTTACTATGGAGGTACTGGAAAGGGTTAATAGTTTTTCCCTTGGGTTCATTTTCGAGGGGGTACTTTAAAGTCCTGCTCTTTAAAGTTTCTGGCTGGTGGCAGTGGTTACTACCAAAAATATTCAACCGAAAATATTTTCCTATGGGATTTTCCCATTGTTCGAGGCTAATACTTTTACTGACAGCCTCTAACATACCGCCGGTTTATTTTATTATTAACTTTACTCCGGTAGGTTTTATTTGCCAGAACTTTAATATAACTGCTTTCTCGAGTCTTACTCTAAACTCCTAACCCAGGTCGGGGATCCTTTGTTCGCTCTTTTGGCGGGCTTCTGCCAAGAAGCCCTCCTTTCGGCGCCTCTGGGTGGATCTGTTGTTTGGGAGGGGGAGTAGAACCCCTGGACAGAGTTGCCACAGCAACTCAGGTTGCACTCTAACCTGATAGGCTGGAGGGTCTCCCGCCAAGAAGACCACTCCACTGTGTGAGTGACAGCTAGGCTGTATGAATGGGTCTTTTTCTGCATAAAAGCAGGGTCCTGAGGACTGGAAGAGCAAGACGTCATCACTGGAACTACGGAACCGAAGGGGAGAGAAGCCACAGACATCTTCAGCATCTACACCACCGGTGAAGCCCTGCCGGATCGTCTCACCACTTTTCTTCCACACGACGACAGGAGATCTTCATCGAAAGAGCCTCCTTCCCTTGAGCTGGTGGGAACAACCAGTTCACCCATCGCTTCCCCGGACCTGCCTTGGTCGAATCGATAGTGCCCAGCACTTGGAGACTGGATAGCCAGGCAGCTATCGTCCCGGACCACGATTAAAAGGAGCGTACCATTTAAACTTCGTTTGGCAGCACCACGGCTGGTTTCATCGATGGGTAGTGCAGTGACTAGAAACTTCCTCCACGTCGAGAGCCTCTCTTCCTCTGCTGGACCCCTCGAACTGCAGGAACTACCAGGAACAACCGCCACCGCAGGAGCCACTTCTTCGCATTTAAGGTACATTGTTCCGCCAGGCCTCCCTTTCCCCGTGATAGCCCTAAAGGTGTTTTAAATCCTTTATCTACTTGTTGGGTTGGCCGCCCTCTCTCTTAACATTGTCTTTCACCTCGCATCTACCTTTTTAATATTCGTTTACCAAAGACTTGACTGCAGCTACAAGAATATTTTTGCTCCTAAACTCTTGTTCCTGTACCACTGACTCTGGCTCAGGCCTATTGACTCTGGCTGATTTGTTAGATCTGCTCTCACTAGATTAATTTTCAATAGGAAATGTGTTGATGGACCTAAATCCACTCTAAACCCCTCTTCCTTCCTACTGTTTTAACTTGTGGAGTGCCATTTTTCTCAGTTTTCATTCACTCATCTTTCTGCTAAAGTGTCACTGTGCATTACTTGTTCACAAAACTTCAGGGAAGTGTTGCTAGCTGGTGTCTGAAGATATTTCGGGTTAACTTGTGCTTTCCCTCCCTCTCGTTAAATTGATAGAGTGCCATTTGTAGTTGGTTTTCACTGTGCCGTTTTGCTCAGTTTTCACTCTACCGCAAACTTGTCTACAATTGAATAGGGAGTTGTATATACTTTTCCTTGACTGAACTTACTTTATCAACTGTGATTCATGTGTTGAATTAGATGTGTATAGAATACATATATTCTCTTTTTGATACAAAGCTTTGGTCAGTGTTTCCTTGTTCCATAGTGCTGTGATACCTATTGTGAAAACCCTGAATACTGCTCATCTACCTCTTGAGATAAGTCTGACTGCTCAAACACAGCTACCAACTAAATCTTTGTGGTACAGACTGATACCAAAGGGGATTTATTGCTCTCACCTGTAGTCCTAATCTGGTGTAGTGCTCCTTAAGGGAACTGCACTGGATTCTGCCTAACACTCGCCTTAAGTGGGAAAGGTTGCTTTAATGAGACAGGCCATAGCTTACAAGCGGATGTACGTTAAATGACAGAATCCGAAAAGCTTGAATTACAACATTACAAAGCCCACTTGCTCGCACTTAGTAATTAGAGCTTTTTAGATTTTCTTATATATATACTTCTGAGGGTTGTGGAATCTGCTTAGATCACATGCTGTGCATAGGCCGACATCTAGTGGAAGCTGCAGAGTATTACAGTTTGTTTTTCGAAACTCGAAAATGGGTGTCGACACAGGGCGTGCCAGTAATACTATCCCTAGTGTGACGTCCACTGTACCCATGATCCCTCACGCGTCTAGGACCTTCAGATTGTTTTTTTCTCCATGCTGGTCGGAAGCACTGAGCGGAGTTCCCTGACTTAGTCAGATTTTGCTAATATTGTTATATATTTCCCGTTATTCCACCTATCCGTCGAGTCTCCGAACATCGACACTCGACGCCGGATCGGAGAAAATTCAACCCTCGGACTACAGTGACGGATTTGGGCCTTGCAAGGCCTCTGGCCTTGGCCCGGGCCTCGGAAGTCCTCTGGACTCGGCCCTGCAAGTAGGGAGAGTGGGGGGTGGCACATATCCTACACTCCGATTAATATAGGTACATTACTTATATTCCTACACTCCCAGCCCGCTGCCACAGGGTGCGTATGGAGGGTACCCCTTTTCAATTTTGCCCCAAGTGCAACCGCAAGTATCCTTGGGTTGACAGACACGCCACGTGTAACCTCTGCTTGCCGAGGGACCACCCCGAGGTGAATTGGAGAGCGTGCAGTCGGTTTAAACCGAAGACCCTTAAGGACCGTTCGACAAAGCTTTGAGGCCACCACGCCAGGCGACAAGAGGCCATGGCCACGGAGGGTGCCTTCAGCGATGGCAGCAACGCCGTACTTTCGGACGGCGAGGGCAATGTGGCGTCGATGGACAGCCAAGCGCAAGTCCCCGACCTCGGAAAGTTGTCCGGCAGGGCAGCTATGGGGAAGACCCCCGGCGACACGAGCGCTAACCACACCACTTCCAGCAAACAAAGGTCCAACCGAGACTCGACGCGCACGTCGAGTTCTCGGAAAGAGGCACGTAGAGAATGGTCCACCGAGTCGGTGTCCTCTGGGCGTTCGCTTTCGAGATCGCCTCATGACACCAGGCAACCCTCCACTGTTGCTAAGGGTGCCTCGCTCCCCTTAGTGACTGAGGTTCGGTCGTCGAAGGACGACCCCGACCTCTACCCCCAGGCCGCACTCCAGGAGTCGGCGTATGCAGGCAGCGCGAAGGCTGCTACCGAATCCCTTACACTCTCCAGAGACAGGGACTCTACCCCCGAATTCCGACGCCAGGCATCGAAAAGCTCTGATGGGGCCCAAAAATCGGGGAAACACCCTTCCACCCATGGGGAGGAGGGAAACAACGAAGTAAGCAGTCCCAGCCTACTTCCACGCCTAAACTACATTCTACTCCACCTAAACAGACAGACAAGTCTCAGTCTCTTGTCCCTAAGGCCCCTGTTCAGACCAGTAGTAGTCAGGATAAAACAGGGAAAGCACTCCAGGAAAGAGTTATTCCCAGTTCAAGGGAATGGTCCAGTGATGACATAGACAGAGTAATGTCAAGGATGTCATCATTGGCAGATTTCTATGCCAAAAACCCGCAACACTTTCTCTCTTATACCCCAGAAGGGTCAACTCCCTCAGGCTCTAAGGATCCAATACCCCCAAGTAAGAAGTCCCGGGGTGAAGCACCAACTCAGTCTTCAGACCCCTTCCATATACAGCCCTATTCTGAATATCAGGAAGACCCATCCTTTGGTGAGGATCCAGACGTGGGCATGTTCGAAGAACAAACTGGGACAGGCTATTATGGGGATGATGAGGACCAAGAGGAGGAGGAGGAGGACGACGACGACCCAGATACATACAGGGTATATTCCCCGGTAGAGAAAGAGCCTGCGGTTATCGACTCCCCTGGCGACAACCAGCCTCTCCTGAATGAGGTCCTGTCCAGAGCGGCACAGCACTTCCACATTGACACCCAAGGTGCTCAGGAAGAGAGGGACTTTGCAGAGGAATTGGTGGGAGAAAAGAGACCTGTTGCTCAGGCCATCCCTATCCTTAAGTCAATACAAAGGAGGATAGACCCTTCCCTTGTTAACCCCAATCTCACTAGGGCAGTAAACCCCAGAATTGAAAAGCATTTTAGGGCAGCCCATTCTGACCCACTGTACATAAGGGGACATCTCAAACCGGACACCCTGGTTGTTACAAACACCCGTAAGAGGGCGGGAACACCCTTGTCATCGTCCGAAGCTCCCCCTGACAAGGAGAGCAAGAAGATTTATGGCTTGGGCAGGAAAGTAGCCTCCACTTCCGCATACCAGGCAAGGATTGCCAACTCCACCACCCTGCTGGCTAATTACAACTGCCACCAGTGGGAAGAAGTCGCGGCTCTCATAGACTCCACCCTAGAACCCTTAAAAAGCAAATTGGCATGAGTTTCGGCAGAGGGGAGAGCCGTGTCAGGTTGCATTTTAAAATCAACCATTGTTACCGCGGATAACGCCGGCAGATTAATTTCTGAAAGCACGGTCATCAAGAGACATGCTTGGCTACGGCAGTCTTGTTTCAAGGCCGAGACCCAAGCATCAATAGATAAGCCGGTGGAGCCGGATCTATTGTTTGGAAAGGCGGTCGAGGACGCGCTGAAGAATGCCAAGGACGAGTACGAGACACTCAAGTCCCTAGGGCAACTAACCAAAAAAAACCTAACCAGAGAGGGAATTGCAATTTTCGTCGGCCTCGCGGACAAAACTTCCAAAGAGGCTCAAACTATTCCCAAGGCCAGGGTACTACATGGAACACTAACCAGCAGTCTACCCAGAGTTATGGCCAGGGCAACAAAAGAGGTCGTGGTAGGGGTAGAGGCAGTCCCAATAAAGGAGGGGGCACGCCTCCACCAAAACAGTGACGCTCCGTTCAGGGTCCCTTCTCACGCATCCCCAGTAGGGGGACGCATTTCCATCTTCACCCAAGCTTGGGAAGGGATCACATCAGACAGATGGGTGCTGTCCACAGTGTCCGCAGGATACTGCATAGAACTCTAGAGCGTCCACGAAACCACCCTTCACGACAAAGAATACACTCCTTAGACCACCAGAAGATCCTACTCGAAGAGATCGAAAATCTTCTCGCAAAGGACGCGATAGAACTCGTCCCGGGACACCAGGTAAACAAGGGTATTTATTCAACTTACTTCCTTGTGCCAAAAAAAGATCTGACAATGCGCCCAGTATTGGATTTACGGCCTGCAAACAAGTATGTCAAGCCCCAAAAATTTCACATGACAACTCTCCAAGCGGTAATTCCCCTCCTAAAAAAGGGGGATTACATGGCAACATTGGATATGAAAGATGCCTATTTTCATATTTCCATGTTCCCAGCGCACAAAAAATATCTGTGCTTCAAGGTGGACAGTCAGCACTACCAGTTCAAGGTACTGCCCTTTGGGATAGCCTCGGCTCCAAGGGTATTCACCAAGGTACTGGCGGTGGCGGCGGCACACCTACGCAGGGTGGCAATCCCAGTGTACCCTTATCTGGACGACTGGCTCATCACGGAGGAGACCCCAGTAATTTGCAGGGCAAACACTCAAAGAACTATCGACCTCCTCTTCGAATTGGGCTTCTCCATAAACGAGAAAAAATCAAGTCTGGTGCCCAGTACCTCCAAGCAGTTCCTAGGAGCTGTTCTAAATACTCAAGAGGGGTTGGGTTTTCCTTCAGAGGAAAGTATTCGGAATATACTACTGCAGATTCCGCAATATCAAACCGGTCGCCAGGTAACAGTACGCAAAGCAATGCGTTTGCTGGGCGTCATGTATTTACCTGGTCCCCCACGCGCGCCTGCGCATGCGTCCCATGCAAGAATGGTTGGCGAAACTGTGGTCTCAGGCAAGTGGTCAGTGGACCGATCTAGTGGTCGTTTCGCCAACACTTGTACAAAGCCTCCACTGGTGGACAAGAGACAATCTATCCAAGGGGAAACCCTTTTACGATCCTGAGGTACAGGCAATAGTCACTACAGATGCATGCCTGACGGGGTGGGGAGCTCACCATCTCCACCACACAGCTCAGGGTCTCTGGTCTCACACAGTGGCCAAGAATCACATCAACCTGCTAGAGCTTCTGGCAGTTTTCAGAGCACTTCAAGCGTTCAAACCCCACCTACTGAACCTGTCTGTGCAGATCCGGACGGACAGCACGACAGCCATGTTCTACCTGAACAAGCAAGGAGGGACTCGTTCGCCAAATCTGTCCAGACTTGCCCAGAAAATTTGGATATGGGCACTCAGACCGAACATCTATCTGTCATCTCAACATGTTCCAGGGGATCTCAATTCTCTAGCGGACGCTTTGAGCAGAGATCCCCTTCCGGAGGAACACGAATGGTGTCTAAACAGAGAAATCGTAGAAGATCTCTTCTCTCAGTGGGGTTTCCCCACTATAGACCTATTCGCCACAAGCGAAAACAGACAGTGCCCAGGATTCGCATCCAGGTTTCCCCAACCAGACTCCCTGGGGAACGCCCTGTGGATGAACTGGTCAGGGATGTTTGCGTACGCTTTTCCACCAACTCCTCTCATCAGGAAGGTGGTGAACAAGATGAACAGAGAGTCGATGACGCTCATCCTAGTTGCTCCCATGTGGGCGAGACAACCGTGGTTTCCACACCTACGCAGACGTTCGGTGTGCGATCCCATCAAACTCCCGGCCTGGTACAATCTTTTGTCCCAGCACCAAGGTCAGAAGGTGCATCCTCTACCCAACTCCATGAACCTAGCAGCATGGCTCCTGAGGTCATAGAGTTTGAACATCTCAATTTACCACAGAGATGTATGGACATCCTAAAAGAGTCTAGGAAACCGAACACGAGGCATTGCTACTTCGACAAATGGAATAGATTTGTTATCTGGTGCCAGATTAAACAAATCAACACAGTTGATTGCACTCCTTCCACAATTGTGACATACATGCTCCACCTGCTGGACGCAGGTTTGGTTTTCAACTCACTAAAGGTACACCTGGCAGCACTGTCAGCGTACACCACCTCACATAGCAAGGTGTCGTGGTGGAAGGTACCCGTGGTTAAAGCCTTCATGGAGGGAGTAAAGAGACTTCATCCCCCTATATCTAACCCACCACCAGGATGGGACCTGAACGTTGTGCTATCTAAACTCATAGGCCCCCCATTCGAGCCCATGCATAAGACAAGTCTCAAACACCTGACCTATAAGACTGCCTTCTTAGTAGCCATTACATCCATAAGAAGGGTCAGTGAAATTCGGGCTCTGTCAGTGCAGGATCCTTTCTTCACTATTCATAAGGATAAGCTGGTTTTACGGACACACCCTAGCTTCTCACCTAAGTTTATTTCTAAATTCCATGTAAACCAGTCCATCGAGCTTCCGGCTTTCTTCCAAAACCCACAAAGCTCGGCTGAGGTTAAACTACACACCCTAGATGTGCATAGGGCGGTCCTCTACTATGTAAACAAGACCAGACCGCTTAGGAAAACAGATCAACTGTTTGTCTCTGTAGCCACAGGCAAAGAGGGAGATCGCGTCTCTAAGGGTGCCATCTCCAAGTGGATTGTCAACTGTATCCAGTTGTGTTACTCTCTTTCTGACAAAACTTTGCCTTTTACGCCCAGAGCCCACTCGACAAGAGGCATTGGGGCCACTCTGGCTTTCATTGCAAATGTTCCCCTTGACACCATTTGCAAAGCAGCTACTTGGAGCTCTATTCACACCTTTACTCAGTACTACTGCATTGACACCCATTCCAAGACAGATACTCAAGTGGGACAAGCGGTTCTAAGACATTTATTTGCTCATGACCCTTCTCAAATCCCACCTCCTTCTAACACTGCTCGCTAATCTATGCACAGCATGTGATCTAAGCATATTCCACAAGCCTCAGAAGGGACACATTACTCACCGTAATCGTATTCTGATGCTTGTATCTGCTTAGATTCACATGCGACCCACCCTTCCTCCCCTCTGAGAGAAGACGCATAGAGGCTTGTAGTCTTATCTTTCTATCTATCTGCTTGGATCATCTGTACTCGCGCTACTCCTCATGCTACCTCATGTCAGAAAAATACAATCTGAGGGTCCTAGACGCGTGAGGGATCATGGGTAGAGTGGATGTCTCTCTAGGGATAGTATTACTGGCACGCCCTGTGTCGACGCCCATTTTTGAGTTTCAAAAAACAAACTGTAATACTCTGCAGCTTCCACTAGATGTCGGCCTATGCACAGCATGTGAATCTAAGCAGATACAAGCATCAGAAATACGATTACGATGAGTAATGTATCATATATAATGTTTCCCAAGGGCTGACTGATCGCCAGTCATTGAGGAGCACTCGCCTTCCAAAGATATTCACTCGATTCAGGACACCAGTGTATTTCGCATATCTTCTTTATTGGTTAAAATCATGGCTTCATAGCATACGGCCGCCTTTAATCCCAGCTCTCCCAAATAGTTGACGCGTTTCACGGCACAACTTGCCGCTTGCTCACAACACCTAATCACTACCACCACCTTGTTTAAAATACATGAAGGCATGACAGTAGACATGGAAAGGGGACATGGCAATAGACATAAAGAAAGGACTCGTGTCCTACAATACGGGCGGCCATTTTATAACAGGCTTCATACCTACTATATATTATTATAAAGCAGTCTGTGTATAGTCCCTGATTAAGTAATCATAATGGACTGTCATCATTTCGAATGTTGTCCTACATCGGCTGCTTTAATTATATATATATATATATATATGTACGCTGCACACGTGGTAATTTCTTAATTCAATTCATTGTTCCATGTTTCATTTTGATATATGCAACCAATATTGGGTAATCCCACAATCCTTCCGTTTGTTCTCCGGATACCGTATCTATAAAGTGCAACATGCCTTTACTCAATGCATTAAGTGCATTGTGCAATAACATTCATCATTGAACATTTATCATAGAGTGCATAGTGCTTGTAGCTCATAAAGTGTGAAGTGCTAAGGTGCTAACCATCCTCCAGTCTCCCTTAAAGTGCATAGGGCTTGCAACTTCAAATATTTGATACAGAACTGGTCTCCAGAGAATACCCTGTAATTTCACAATTGGATCACATTCAATATGCCTAACTCATCTTACTGGTCCAATGCCTTCAGATGTGTCAGTCTTAGGGACTTAAAACTCACCCACACCTGTGACTCCAAATGTTCACAAACACACCCGTGCATAAAAAAGTTTTTAACACTCAATTAAAAACAGGCAACAGTCATTAAAAAAAATCGTTAAAAAACAATCATTTAAAAAACATTTTTTCAGTCATTATTTTGAAGTTTGGATCCTTGTTAAATTCTCTGCTAGTGGGTGGCGCTGTTGAGCAGCCTGCAAGATGGCTTCCTAGTGTAAGAACTCCGTGCCTAGCCGCCTCGTATCCGTTGACATCTGCGGTTCTGCTTTGGATCCTGTGTCCCTGCTACGATCCCTGCACTGCGGCCAAAGAGCTCTATCTGCACGTCGAGTTCTGGGAGAAATTGGACTCTCGGAACTGGAGTTTCTTGTCCCGCCGTGCCTCGCCGCCATAGGGCCTTCGCTGGGCCCTGTTCTCATCATGACCTGACTGGGTGCCTCCCGTCAGACTGGCTGCTCTGCCCCTGCCACCCTGGGGCACACACTACATTCGTGGGCCGGCTCGCTCCTGCCCCGGCCCCATCGGACAATCCTTTCCGCTGGGGGCCTAGGCCGCTGATGACCGAGGCGCGCCGGTGGCCCATCTGCGGCCGCGAGGGGCCTGGGCTGGGCTGCCTGGCGCGAGCCGGCAGGGACGGCTGTCGTGCCATCACGGGATCTCTTTCATACCCAACTCACTGGCTGAACCGACTGAGCTTTATCGTGCCTGCGACCCGGTACGCCGCCAGAGCCCGCTCCCTTCATCTTGATACCTCCCCCTCTGGTTCCAGCCATGTCGAGTGGCTCCAAAGGATCTGCTAAAGGGGGTGCTATTGACAAATTTACTAAGACGGTCCCTCGACCGGAGGTGGGCCACACGTCGCCTCCGCAGGAAGAACTTGACAACGACCCTAATCCGGGGGTGGCTGCGCCGGACCTCACTGCCATGATGGAATCAATGGCTAAAAACTTTGCCTCCTTTCATGAGAACCTTGACGATATCAATGTGAATGTCGCCTCGCTCAAGACCCGTGTAGACCAGGCTGGATCTCGAATCACTGAGGCCGAAAACCGGATCTCCACTAATGAAGACGCGATACACGTACTTCAGGACACTGTGGCCACCTTATTGCGCAATATGAAGAGTGTTAAAGCAAAATGCGATGACTTGGAGTCCCACTCCCGCAGAAACAACCTTCGCATCATTGAGGTCCCTGAAACTGCCCTGAAGGGGCGCATGGAAGATGCAGTCGAACAACTAATCAAGGACTTGCTGGGGGAACCAGACCTCTCCCCTTATTTCACGGTGGAGCGGGCTCACCGGGCCCTTGCCCCGCGACCCAGACCTGGCGACAGCCCCAGACCCATTATAGCCAAGATTCTTAATTTTCGTGACAGGGAGCTCATCCTTCGCCTGTCACGGGAGAAAGGGGAGCTGCGACTGGAGTCTCACATCATCAGGATCTTCCCAGACTTTTCGGTGGCGGTGCAGCAGGGGAGACGTCAATTCCTTGGTGTCAAGAAAATGCTCAGGGAACGCAATGTACCATATGCCATCTTATTCCCGGCTCGTCTCAAACTCACTCATAAGGGCAAACTGTACTTTTTCACAGTCCCAGACGAGGCGGTGAAATTCATCGAGATGCAAATACCGCTTCTGGGCTCTGGAGAAGGCTGAGTGGACGCTAATCAACTGTGAATGGCACGGACTGTGGACACTTATTGAACTTGTTTACTTAATCTGCTCTGTGGTACTGGTAAGGCTGCTCTGTTTATTGTAACGTTCTGCGCCGGCGATGACTCACGCCCCTGCAGTCCTTACGAGCTGCCGCGTTTGTGTACACATCCTTACTATGCACTCTACAGAGCTGGTCTCGCATTGTTCTGTTGTCCTACCTCAATTTCTGTCTTCCTATTGTTCAGGTCCTTAATCTCTGTTATATACCCCGCTCCCCGCATATGAGATGCAGGGATGTACGATATTTGTCGAAACTGTTTTGGTTTATTTCGGAACCGTAGGGGCTCGTGTGCTGTCCCCGATTACCCACGCCGAGAATCCGCCACCACTGTTAGTTTTTGCAACTGAGCCATTTGGCTCCAAGCATGCTGGTGCACGGCAACGGCGCACCCCATTGCAATTGCACTGTTCTTTCTCAAATCTTTGGTGTGTGTTGGCCCCAGTTGGGCCTCGGGGCAGATTGGGCCAGGTTGGGGACGGCCCAACTGCGCACTGTTAAGGGTGGGTGATGTTCACACTGCTGATCCATGGTTAGTGGTGAGGGCGGGGGGTGGGAAAGGGGTTATTTTACAAAAAGGCACACAAGGTTTCGTGGCGCGCATGCTGATGGGCCACATGCCCACTTGCTGTTCCAACTCTGGGAGCTCATACCATCACGGGAGCTGGGATGTTCACTGATTTGTGGGTACAGTGTCTGTAGATACCTACCTCTGAAATGACTACTGTCATAATGTCCTGGAACATTCGGGGGTTGAGCAACCACACTAAGGCCCGCAAGATCGTTGCATATGCTAACAGACACAATTGCAAGATATTGCTTCTACAAGAGACACACTCTGATGGCCTCATTCCGAGGGCTGTTGCCCCATCATGGGGTTCTGCCAGGTTCTTTACCTCTTACTCCACACAATCTAGGGGCGTTCTCACAATGATCCACAAATCAATCAAGTTTGTGCTGCATAAAAGCTATGTTGATCCTGAGGGTCGTTTTGTTATAATACACTGCACATGGGTCAATAAAGAGTACTTGCTGGTTAACACTTACTGTCCCAACGTAGATTCTCCGGAATTCTTTGACACTGTAACTACCATACTGCTGGGCTTCGTGGGAGTGCAGATCATATGGGGGGGGGGACCTGAACCTTATACTGGACACTGCCCTGGACAGAACTGCCACGGCACCCAGAGCTCTGTCTGGTGCGGTGCGCAGGCTGCATGGCCACATGCAGTCGCTCAACATTTGTGACGCCTGGAGAACACTTCACCCCCAGCAGCGGGATTACACCTATTACTCTTCTGTACACGATAGTTTCTCCAGGATAGATCTGTTTTTGGTCTCTAGAGAGGACATGGGTAGGGTGGAGGATACACGCATTTTGCCCCGCACATTCTCGGATCACGCTCCAATCACACTGTCCTTAGGGCTGGGAATTCCCATCCCAACACTCTGCATCTGGCGCTTTAAGTCCAAAGCTCTAAAAGTCATTGTGTTTAAATGTGAGATACTAGCTGACATTGAGTCCTTCTTTGAGCTTAACTCTCTTCAAGACACGACCGCCACGGTCAGATGGGAGGCCTTTAAGGCTTACGTTAGGGGTATGTCTATTTCCCGGGAGGCGGGGGTGTTGAAAGCTATTAGAGCCGCTTTTGGGCGATCTGAGGCCAAACTGAAAAGGTTGGAGCAATGTTGCTCCTCCGGGACTGACCCCACCACTCTGGCCCAAATCTCTGACAAGCTCCAGGTGTTTAACACTCTAGCAACCAGCGAAGTTCATTATTTCAGCTGCCCGCAGGCTGCTAGGAAATATGGGGAGGGGGACAGGCCCGGTAAGACACTTGTGACACTTATGAGGGGGGAACTGTGCCGCACGCAGATCACTTCCATAAAAGATCAGAATGGTGACGTTCAATGGGCGGACCATCGAATACTGGATATATTTACCGAGTTCTATAGATCCCTTTATTCCCAGCCCGTAGAGCATACTGAACAACATATGCGAGAACTCCTTGACCAGATCCCCACCACGGAAATTTCCCCACAGACCCGGGACCAGTTAGATGCCCCGTTTACGCTAGACGAGATAGTATCGGCTATCTCAGACTTACCTATAGGCAAGACGTCGGGACCTGACTGCCTCACGGCGGACTTCTATCGAGAGCATGTGGCTATTCTGGCCTCCCGGCTGTTGGAGGTATGGAATGAGGCACTCTGAGCCACTATCCTTCACCCTTCTATGCGGGAAGCGGCCATCACGTTACTGCTCAAACCAGGTAAACCTGAGGACGAGTGCGGGTCCTATAGACCTCTCTCCCTCATGAAGCTAGACACAAAGATCTTTGCTAAGATCATTGCTAACCGCTTTCTGCCCATTATGACGCACTTGGTACAAGAGGATCAAGCAGGCTTTGTCCCCGGCAGGTCCACCTCCCATAACATCAGGATATTATTCAATGTCATGTCCCGTATAGATCAAGACGTCCAGGCCGTAGCGGTTACGCTGGACGCTCAGAAGGCCTTCGACATGGTCTCTTGGAAATATATGTGGCTGGTCCTCGAAACAATGGGCAATGGCCCTAACATGTAAGGGTTCATTAAACTATTATACACTTCCCGCGTTGCGCGGGTACGAGTCAACTCACTAACATCCGAGATGTTCACTCTATTCAGAGGCACCAGACAGGGCTGCCCCTTCTCCCCGATCCTTTTCGCATTGGTGATAGAACCGATGGCAGACTTTATCCGAGCACAGCACTCGCGTAAAGGAGTACGACTGGTTGACGATCCTGAAATAATATCTCTATATGCTGACGATGTCCTACTATACGTCAGAGATCCCACAACCCATCTAGATCCCATACTGAGAGACATCACCCGGATCGGCACCCACTTCGGATTTACGATTAACTATTCCAAATCAGAGATTTTCCCGCTCACTAAGGCTACCCTGCAGCCCACCACCGAGTATCCCCTGCACTGGGCCCCTGAGGGTGTGAGATACCTTGGGGTGCAGATGTCCCTCACTAAGCCCACCTTGCTTGCCGATAACTACTCAGCTGTAGCACGAACAGTTGAGACCAAAATTTCACGATGGCGCACTCTCCCGTTGTCCGTCGTTTGCCGTCTATCCCTTATTAAAATGATCTTGCTCCCCAAGCTCTTATACACATTTTGCAACATTCCTAAATGGCCTGGGAGGGCTTACTTCACTAAATTGCACACGCTCTATGCACAATTTCTTTGGCACTCCGGTGCGGTGCGCAAGAAGTGGACTGACATGGCACTTTCATACAAACGGGATGGTATTGCTGCTCCGGACCTAGAACTATATTGGATCGTGGCCCAGGCCCAGCATGCTACTCATTGGTACCCGGGTTCCCCAATGCGCCCACATAACAAACTGGAACGGCTTGCCTCCGCTGGTATTAACTGGATGTCCCTGATACTACATCGACGCTACACATCTGATTCCCCCGTCGACCCCATTGCTGCGATTCTGTATGCCTGGTCACATCTGCTACACTCAAAGTGGGCCCTCCCCATATTACAAATGGCTTCCCGTGTGGGCCTTTCCGGGCCTGGAGCCCACGCTTGATACCGCTTTGGCCGACACTGGGGTGCACTGGGGTATCGGGCGCTGTCCGACTTCTATCCCGAAGGCAAATTCATAGGCCCCCAAACCTGGAGACCGGGGCACACCAGATCCCCCCTAGAGACTCTTCAATACTACAGGCTCCGCGCCGCGTTCCGCACCATGTGGCCCTCCTTTCCGGATGAGCCCCCAGATAACCCGGCGATAGCCTACATCGCCAACTCGGGCGGTGCATGTGGCGTCGTCTCTTCACTGTATCAAATCCTACAAGACATCATCCCCACTCCGGCTCTTGGGGCGCGCGACGGATGGTCGGCTGAACTGGGTCTAGAAATACCTGATGAATTGTGGGAGGACATGTGCTGCCACACACAAAAAGTTTCCCTCAATTTCCGTTTTCGTGCCATGCAATACAAGCTCCTCAATAGGCTTTACTATACACCACGCAGGACATCGGGGTTTGCTCGCTCTGAGGTGCACCTCTGTCCGCGCTGTAGGGCAGTGGATGCTGATCACTTGCATATGTTCTGGACCTGTAACAAATTGTCCGTTTTCTGGGACAGTGTCCTTCATACGCTAAGTGCAGTAACTGAAACTGTAATTGATCCCGATCCTTTGGCAGTTCTGTTTGGGGTCTGGAGGTCTGAAGAAACTAAGCACTTGAAAAAGTTTTTGAATATAAGCTGCATGATTGCCAAAAAATGTATACTTCAGAACTGGAAGCGCTCCTCCCCACCGGCCTCTCAGAAATGTCTGGGTATGCTCACATGGTCGCGGAACTGTGAGGAGGAATACCTGACAATGCTGCCCGCCCAATCTCGCCCCAGGAACATCTTGAGCAAATTTAATACATATCTCAACAATCAAAGTGAGAACACGCCCAGATCTGGCTTGTCTCCGGTCTCCATCCATGCACTGTGATTTCTGCTGTGTACTTCTGTATTGTTGATGCTCTATAACCACTGTTGGAACTATATTCTGTAACCATTACGATGTTTTATGCTATGCTTGATTTAATTGTTTGTTGCCTTGACGTATTTACCTTGTGAACCACTGCCGACAAAAATAAAAGTTTTTTTAAAAAAATTCTCTGCTAGTATCCTAAAAAAGTATATAGTTCTTCGTCTATATTGTGTCCATTAGGCTATATATATATATTTTTTTTTATTTTTTATTAACATGTTATGGTTTATTACAAACCTTTCATGACTCATTCCCTTTGTTATGTTATGTTATTGGAATTTGTAGAGCGCACGCATGCCAAAAGGCATCATGGCGCTGAAAGAAAAACAGAGAAGTTCAATACGTTAAAAGCAAGGTGCGCTCTAAAATAATAAAATGTTAATTTTCCTCCGGAAGACCAGATGGTCAGCAGAACTCCGTAAATCACGCGGAAGTGTATTCCAAGCCTTCGCCGCAACAACGGAGAAGGCACTACCCCCAAAGCGGGTACGCCTAAAGTGCGGGACCACTAGCAAAAGGGCAGAGTGGGAGCAGAGGGTGCGGGTGGGAACATAGCGCACACATTTTGCTTGCAGATACTTCACTCCAGTCACATAGAAGGCCAGATGTACCAAGAACATGGATTTAAACGTAATCTGATGGGCCACCGGAAGCCAGTGGAGTTGCCTCAAAAGAGGGGGGGGACATATGAGTACCAAACAGAGGGCGAAGAATAGATCTTGCTGCTGCATTTTGGAGAAGTTGAAGCCGATTGAGCACGTATTGTGGCTGTCCTAGATAAAGTGAGTTACAATAATCAACTCCACTGAGAACCAGGGCAGCAACCATCAGCGCCTGAGAGGCCGCAGGAGTAAAAGGAAGGACCTTCCTCAAAACCCGAAGTTTAAAATGGCCGGTCTTGCAGACTGCTGCTACCTGCTCATCCATGGTCAGGGAAGCAGTGATTTTTATCCCCATGTTTCTGACTGATGAGACAGGCGTAGGAAGAGCATCGAGGGAAGAGGGCCAGAAGTCTTTAGTCCAAAACAGAAGAGGGTGGAGATCCCTACAACCAGTACCTCGGTTTTGCTAGCATTAAGCTTGAGCCAGTTTGAGGTCATCCAACCCCAAAGCTCTTCTAAGCACTTCCTCAAACGGGCAGCTGTATCGGACTGAGCTAGGTCCAAACAAACCAAAATCTGGGTGTCATCCGCATAAGAGTAGAAGCGGAACCCTTTAACAAAACAATCCTTCTCCCTCCTTAAAAACCAGTAAAAAAGAATAAAAAGAAAGAAGAAGAGATAGAGGGCAAGAAAAGCAGAAAATAAAGTATTGCAGTCCTCATTTTTCCCTCATTTAGGAGCACATTGAGCACTCAAACGGCATCCAACATCCGCCCATATATGATATTTTATTTAAATAGCGCCTATACACAACGTGTTTCGCTTCAAGGTGGGCAAGGGAGCAAGGGAAAAATATAATTAAATTCTTACAAGGCATTGAGACATTAAGAATGGGCAAATAAAACTATCATACTAGGCCTGACAGCATTTCATTGCAAGAGCATTGAACACAAAATGAGGGGAGAAATGGGGGGAGGGGGGAGAGGAACAAGCAATAGACTAACATACTAGGCCTGATGACATTTCTTATAGTGCAAGAGCATTGAACACAAAATGAGGGTTGATGTGGGGGAGGGAGAAGAACAAGCAATAGACTAACGTACTAGGCCTTACAGCATTTCTGATAGTGCAAGAGCATTGAACACAAAATGAGGGGAGAAATGGAGGGGGGGGAGTGGAGCAAGCAATAGACTCGCCTACTAGGCCTGACGACATTTCTGATAGTGCATGAGCATTGACAACAAAATGAGGGGAGACATGGTGGGGAGGAGGAGGGAGGAGGAGAGGAACAATCAATAGACTAACGTACTAGCGTGTATACTCATCAAAGACATGCGCCAAGTTTTCTTTTTAAAGCTTGTCCATTTAATTAGTAAGTTGTTAAAGTAAAGAACATTTGTGCCCTATGGTTACACGTGTTTCGGGTCAATCGCCTTTTTCAAATCTGGGCATTATTTTCTTTTTCATTTATGCTGCGTTTTTGTCCTATGGTTTGTCTTGTAATAAATGGGATAAATGAATCCCTCATATATATCTGTTCCTTCGTCCTTTTGCGTCGGCTTTCACTTAACGTACTAGGCCTGATGACATTTCTGATAGTGTAAGTGCATTGAACACAAAAAGGGGAGCAGGAGGGAAGGGGAGGAACAAAACAGTGGATTATCATACTAGGCCTGACGACACTTCTGATAGTGTAAGAGCATTGAAGATGGTGGGGGGAGGGGGATAAGAGGAGAGGTAGGCAGGGAAAGAAAAAGGTAGGGGGTAGTCTGAGAAACAGATCGGAATAGTGAGAGGACCAGGAGCATCAAGGAGGATAGAAGAAGGGGAGGATTGGTTGAGAGAAAGTGGGGTAGGGAAGGAAGGGGCTGAGGGGGTGGGTTAGGGAGGGAAAGAGGAGAGGGGGGGAGAGACATGCAGGCAGTGGAGGCGTAGACGGCATACCCGTTGGATTGAGGCATGGGCAGGTGAAAACATGCAACACTGGGCACAACAATATTT
Organism: Ambystoma mexicanum; assembly: GCF_040938575.1. Lineage (NCBI taxonomy): Eukaryota > Metazoa > Chordata > Amphibia > Caudata > Ambystomatidae > Ambystoma > Ambystoma mexicanum. Next base: position 414,257,652 of record NC_090927.1, read on the forward strand.
GAATAGGCATGGGCAGGTGAAAACATGGAACACTGGGCACAAAAAGATTCGAATTAGGCACAGGAAACCTGAAACACTGGGCACAACAAGATTCGAATTAGACATGGGCATGTGAAAACATACAACACTGGGCACAGCAAGATTCGAATTAGGCATGGGCAGATGAAACATGGAACGCTGGGCACAACAAAATTTGCATTCGGCATTGGCAGGTGAAGCCTGAATCACTGAGCACAACAAGATTCAAATTAGGCATGGGCAGGTGAAAACATGCAACACTGGGCACAACAAGGTTCGAATTAGGGATGGGCAGGTGAAACATGTTGCAGCTGGATACAGCCAGTGAGTGGGAGTCCAGAAGGGAGGGGAAAGAGGAGGTGCAGTGCCGGATGAAGGAGAGAAGAGACGGCGAGACAAAGGAGCAGGAAGCTGACCTTCTGCAGTTGTTTGATGCTCCAGGAAGTCAGTATGTCCAGGGTACTGAAGGAACAGTGCAGTCTACGTGCACACGAAAAAGGTGTACAAGGAGGGCCCTCAGACCCGGCCAGGCAATGGACAGGGAACTGACAGGGGCCTTGGAAGGTGGGCCTTGCTGAGGGGTCTGGCATTCACCTGCCGGCTTTGGGATTGGCGAATGTCAGGCTAGCAAAGGCCATTCACACAGCAGCAACAGCTGGTGCAGGACGTCTTAAGTGGGGCATTATTCCGGGCAGCCATCTTGGAAGGTAGAACACAACAAAGGCAAAGAGATGGCTAGGCATGTGCAAATGATGCACGTGTCGCACACTCACCAGATAAAGGTAGAACAGAACATAATGCCCCTCGGGCAGCGAGCTCCAAGTGGTGCATACCTGCATTCAAATGATGGCTGCAGACCCCAGTGTGAGGCACAGCCTCGTGGTGTAGTCGGAGGCTCAGGAGTCCCACAGATGGTGCGCACCATCGGTCCACAGCAGGACAATAGAAAGTATCACCCCATTCCATAGGGGTGTCATTCCCCGCACCACTTTCCATGAGCCTCCCACTACTTTTCATTTGTCGGCTCCCACCTCCCCACTTCAAAATCAGCCAATGTCTCATTTTAGTGCTAAAACATCTATTAAAAATGTTATCACCAATACCACTTATACCTTTTCTCCCAAAAGAGACCATTCCCACCATTTTTCACTCGTTGGTGACCTATACTGAGTGACTATCTCGCTAATAAATTTCCTTCTCATCTCATGTAGAGCCTCACAGTCCAACAGGAGATGCTTTGTTGTTTCTACCGAGTCCTGTACCTTGCAAAATCTACAAGTTGGCGTTAGAGTTTCCCTCTCTCTTCTAGTCCAAAGGACCTCTTTCATGGGGAGAATGTTTAGCCTTAACCTTAGAAAGACATTCCTGTGTCTATTACTGGGGAATTTTGCAAGATAATTTGGCAATTGATTAATAGCCTTCTGCTCACTACTAAGATTGAGAGTTTATTTTTTTTGCCATGGTCTCAATCTAATCGAGTCTTCTTAACTGTACTTTGACTTTGTCTGGATTATTCAGCAGAATATCCTCATTTAGATCCATTGCTTCAAGTAAGTTCCCCTCTGCACTTAATTTTACAAGGATCAACCGTCCCATCCCGTAGGTTCCTGGCTCTGCTCTTGTCGCCCCTCAATATGTCCAGAGTGGGAGGGTTATTCGCCCCTATACTCTTTATGTACAAACACAATTACATCCCATTTGACCATAAATTGAAGGGATTGGAGTCCCAGTTCATAACTAATAAGTGCCACAGGTAAGGAATTAGGCAAATCCAACACTCGCCTCCAGAAGATACCCTCTAATAGGTTCCAAAAAGAAACTGGAAGTTTTAACGCTGTTTCTGCTCCATATAATAAAATCGGAGTAACCTTTTGCTTGTAAAAAATTACAGTGGGCACAAGCGTGAATTTGCCAAATTTATTTAATATCATTTTGGTTTGGGTCGCCAGTCTAATGCATTTGCGCTTAAGCTCATCAGTCTATAGCTTCTCCTTTAGGTTATTGTTAATTAAAACTCCTATGTTACTTTAAGCATTCGATCTTCTGTGTGCCTATATACCACAACACTTTCTGCTTAGTGTTCCTCCTAGCGTTGGTAAATGACAGACTCTTGGTTTTATCTACATGTATTCTCTACTTGTTGGTCTCAAAGTATGTATTCTGTTTTGTAAGCCTCCTCTGTAGGCCTTTTGGTGTTTGGTCTACCACGACCAAGTCATCCGTGTACATGACCCATGGGATGTTCTGCTTATAGAGTTGAGGAGGAAAGGCTATCACCCCTTCTTGACTGGATGCCATATCTGAAAGGAATACATTGAAAATGTTGGATGGCAAAGGGCAATCCTTTTTCAAACCCCTATATGTTGAAATCAAACCTGAGAGTAACCCTTTAGTGGTCATTCTGACCTGTATGGAAGCCCTGAGTAAAGGCTCTTTATGGCTTCCAAAAGACTCGTCGGAAACACACCCATCTTGGCAGCTTGCCCCACAGTATCTCTCTATTATTGCTATCAAAACTTGCACCAGATCTATGAAAGCAATGAATACCTCCTGATTAGTCTGTAATGCTCTTACTTTGAGAACGTTTAATAGAAAGAGATTCAGACTTGTTGCCACCCCGGGACAAATCCTGCTTGTCTTATCTCACTATGTCCCGAGTCCAGCACCCATATATTCAGATGTTTTAATAATATTGAGGCAAACATTTTCCCTAGGGTATCCAGCAGGGCAATGGGCCTATAGTTTCTCAGGTTGTCCCTTTCCCCTTTCTTATAAATTGGAACAACCAGGGCAGTCCTCCATGAGGGTGGATCTTCTCTTACTGCCAATATCTGTGTGAAAAGAATCATACAGAAATCCGTCCATTCTTCCGGATTTTGTTTGAGGATGTTATTATTTAGGCCATATGAACCTGCTTCTCTAGAGAGGTTTAGTTTCTTAATTTGATCTGATATGTCCACCCTGTCAAATACAATTGACCATGGCAAGGGTCTCTTTTGTGTATTTGGCATAATTGCTCGATCCGAGGAAGCAAAGACTTCTTTGATACTGCTACTATCTCGAAGCCAGCTGGAATGTGGCATTATTATTCAGCAGTTTCCTGAGATCTTGTGTATTTATGTTAGCTAAGGCCTTCATCGTGGCTTCAGCGTCTTCTTGTAACTGCTGGGCTTTAGAGGCTAACAACCAATTTCTATACTGTTGTTTCCTTGACTTTTTAAATTTTAGTTCATCTCCGGTTTGCTAACGATCTATATATTGCAGGTCAGATCTTAACAACCTTTCATCTGTTTCACCATCTTACTCGAGAAATGTAACCTCTTAAGTTCTTGTTTTACGCCCGGGTGTGATTTTCGTGTGAAGTACTTGGGTGACGCCTGCAGATCCAGTGGCGTCCCCCTGATGACCTCTTTAAGGTTCTCACTTCGGGATTGACTCGCTTGAATGGACATGTCCCCCAGTTTATTATTACCGCCAAGAAATGTAAACCTCGGCCCTTCAATTGGACTAATGGCAATGCTTCCCCAGTTGTTTCCCCGAAGGACCAGGAGATGAAGTTGCCACGTCATTGAGCGCACTCCATCTTCTCTGATGCAAGCAAATCTGCATCCCTGGCCAATCTAGTCACTAGTGCCATACGCTGTTGCTCTAGCCTCAACATCAAGGTCAAGGATGGGTGTGGAAGTAGTGGTTGCCCCCTCCAAATTTAGTCCCCTTCTCCCAGGTTGATGTTCCCCCACAGCGCTGGGGATTGTGCTTCTTGTACCAGGGCATCGACCATTGACGTTGCGCTCACCCACTCATCCTCCATGCCATGGATTGTCTCCACAACTCTCTCCACTACTCTCCCGGCAGCATTATAGTTTATGGGTAATTTTGGGCTCCCACTGTTAAGGGCCATCACTGTATCCAGTTGCTCTGCTGGGAGAGCTTGCATTTGGTCCGATAAAGCCAATTGCAGGCTTGCCAATTCTTGTTTTGAGTCTCCCAGGTGCCCGACCTTATGAATTTGGCTCGAGTTGTTTATATTCCGGTCATCTTCTATTTCCTGAAGTTTGACCTGTCCTCTCGTACGTGGGTGAGTGTGTAGCATAACAGGTAGAGAGAATTTTCACTGTGTTAGTCTTGACAATTTTAAGGTTTAGCAGTCCTGCTCTTGAGCATGCTCAATATGCTCACATGGGTGGGTGTGTGGGCCACAAACCGTCGTATCAACACAAACCAGGAAGGAGAAGGTGAGAGGTCCTACCTTGAATACGTACAACAGCACAGTTCCGGCTAAGTGTAGGTTCCCACCAAATCCGAATCCATGGATCTCACAGTCCTGCAAGTCGGGGTGACTTTGATTCATCGACGACTGCAGTCCTTTAGTTTATTATAGATCTCTTATCAATTTGCACTTATACTCCACACATCAAGATTTGGTGCATTCCCACTGGAGTCCTTTGATCTTAAAGTTAAATCGTCTCCTTGCGAGTCATCAAGACACTGATGATAGCGGATGGCAGGGGCAGAGCCGTAGCTCCACAATTCCTGTAGCCCACACCAACCACAGGGGCTGCCACTCCTAGAAGCAGTGCACTGCTCCAAGAGCGGCTGCCCTCCTGCTGCAACACACCAAACACAGTGAAACACTCTCGCCTCACTCCGCTTGGAGTTGAGGCCAAGATAATGAAAACACACCTCTCCTCCTGAAGTTCAGCAGCCACTGGAAACAGACTGTTCATTTCACAAGCACCGTGCAGAGTGACAACACAGTGAAACATTCTCGCCTCGCTCTGCTCTTGCTCCGCTCAGAGTTGAGGTTGAGATAATAAAGGCACACTTCCTCTCCTCTCGAAGTTCAGCAGCCACTGGAAACAGACTGCTCGTTTCACAAGTACAGTGATATGATATGATATGATATATGATTGGTTATTTAGAACGCACTTAATACCCAGAGGTTTCGAAGCGCGGACCCAGGGATCGAACCTGTGTTGCTTCGTGTCGTCTCACTTCCAAGGCGAGCACGTTGCCCCTGAGCTATCCTCCCGAGCCTAAGCAGAGTGACAACATGGTGAAACACTCTCACCTCACTCTGCTCTCTCAGAATTTTGTTTTTTGTCCCTCACTGTGCCTTTAGTTTATGCAGGGGACACCCCGCAACCTCTTCAGCCCATAATACTGAACAAGGGAAGCGGGCGACACCCCTGCAACCCTTGGTAACCTAGTTCATCATTTTCGGATTCAACCTTATAAACTATGCCGAATGCACACAAAACGTGATTCGGAATATGACATTTTGGGGCAGTACCCTCACAAACATCGCTAACCTGGCTCCTCAGCCTTAAAGACCAACCAAACCATTAACAAATAACATATTAACACATATAGGTAACCACCCTTCCTTCTCCATTGCCTCCCTTCAAATATTCCTTCTCCCTTTAACTCCCCAACATCTTTTCCAACTTTATTCATTGGCTCTCATCGAGCCAAAGTCCTTCCTTCTTCCCTACCTCTACCCCTTTCTTGTAACCCCCAGATGATCTGTCCGTCCGAACAGCAGTAACCACCCTCTTTTTACACGATAACCCTTTGGCTTCAACCAACCATCATGTAACCGACCGTGTCCCTGGCTTCACCGCCCTAATGTCACTACTTACCAAATATCCTCACCCCCATTTCCCAATACATTTCTCATCCTCCCCCATCACAAATATCCCCCCACCTCAACTCCCCAACATCTTTCCCAACGTTATCCATGTCCTCTCCCAGAAGCCAACATCTGTCCTTGTTACCTACCTCTACCCCTTTCTTGTAACCACTAGTGAACCTGTCCATCCGAACATCACTAACCACCCTCTTTACCGTGATAAACCTTTGGCTTCAACCACCATTTAACTGCCTGTGTCCCTGGCACACAGAAAAAGCCTGCACAGTACTTTCTGCCCCACCCCTCATTTCGTTTTTTAAATGTATCCTGTATCTTCACCATCATCCTACCTCCCATTCACATAGTACTCATGCCCCTTTCAAGTGAGGTGTACCAAATCTTCCTTAAACATGTTAACACACTCATCCCTAATATCGAGATGGCAAACCGCCTGTACCCCCCTACATTACCAAACTTCCATATCCTTATTTTTCCTCCCTAGTCTTTTCACCTGCCCCCCTTTATGGCACTCCCTTGTGGCATCAACTATGATCAGTATAACACCAAAACCTCTGGCCCATCCTCCTTCAAGATCATAACGTACTTCTTATTTCAATGGATTGTATTCTCCCACTGATTCCTCGTCGGATAAATATCCATATTCATTACAGTGTCAGCTGCTCGGAAACGTTTTCGGCAATGGGCATAGTCTGACTCGCCTTGATCCCTCTTGACTCGACCGTGCCACTGGTCGGTTCCGGGCTTGACTTTGGCCGCTATATATAAACTATATTACTATGCCCCTGTACCTCAGTTCCTTTTTTCCGTTCGCTCAGCAAGCTGCTATTTGGAACGATGTTGTGAGAGAAAATGTTTATTTGACAAAACTCCCAAATTCAATAGAATTTTCATCGATAAGTCCGCTACTAAGGTGTCTGGGTTCAAGCGTTGCCAAGACTGCAATTCTAAGATGTCGACCATCGACCCACATGGCATATGCGTGTGGTGTCTCGGTAAAGATCACGATGTTCAGGAGTTCGGTTTGTGCCAACAAATGAATCCCAAATGGTTGAGGGAGCAGTCAACTAAATTAGCGCTCGTGCAACCTCCATGAAAGTCCCGAATTAATTTGACCATCAGGCCATTTTGACAAGAGACCGAGGTTCCCGCCCGAAAAGGAGGTCGGGTGTCATAAAAAGTGAAGAACCATTTGCACTCTTGAAGCCATTATCCTCTTCACCCTCTCATAAGAAAAAACAAAGCCATTGACTCAGGCACGTCTCTGATTCGCTGGAAGATCACTGTAAGGTCTGCCCGATTCCAGTCACATTGAATGCAGAGTGGGAGGCACTCAAGGAGAAAATGCTACAAATGTTTAAGATGACCGCAGCAGGTACGACTCCGGTCTCAATGCTGCAGGTCCTCACAGTGCCAGTTATGCCCAGAGGTTCTGGCGCCAAGGTAGCCAAGTATGACCCTACACCCTTATGGTCGACCACACAATGACTTTGAAATCGGCCATGGCACAGAAAGGGTCCCTAGGTAACGGCGCGGTTAGGCCTAGTGGGACAACGTCATTGATGCTGACGTCGTCACCGACAGCCGATTGTTGCTTAATCCCTGATTCACGGCCAACTTTTTTTGACACAATGTGTTTGATTTTCGATGATTAAGAGGACCAGGTATCCTTCGGCCTAGAGCCTATGGGCGGAAAGTCTGGAGGAGACAACTATTTTACTGACCAGGTAGATTTGATTGCCTTGGCTGAAGGGTAATACAACGCAAGTGGGTTGGATGCGTCTCTTGATCTTGACATGCAGCAAGCCGTTCCTTATGGTCACCCTAATGTGCAGTGCCGAAGTGGATGAGGCCTTGGACCTGCGTGCTCCAGCAAAGCCCCTGTCTGCCTATGACCTCACAGTCATCCTTGTTAAGGGTCCTCAAACAGAGAGGGCATTGCCTTTTTATGCAGCCATTTCAGACCCCATTTCCACAATATGTCTGAGACCTTGCTCCACTCCAGCTGCGCATTCAGACTCTGAGATGGCTAGGGGGGATTTGCACTTCCTCTCTTCCCACCCCATGGCAAAAGGCCTAGTGGCACAAGCCATTATGGTAAGTTCCAGATCAGCCACATCCACTTCTAACCTGCCTACGGATAGGGAATTTAAGGAAACTGATGCCCTAGCTAAGTAGATCTTCGTTTGGGGCAGCATGGTCCTGAAGGCAGTAAATGCATCCTGTACATTCACAAATTACTCCCACTGGCTGTGCAGACTCAATGCGTAGGCAGCAGAGCACATAACAACTGGTGAGATGAGGTATAGGTTCTTACAAATTGTTGATGACAGCAAAGAGGTGGCATACCAAGCACTGCATTTGGGCCTGGACACTGCTGATTGTGTATCCCGAACGATGGGGTGTTGGATGGACTGTGTTAAGGATGTGAGCCTACCTTCACAGTTCGGGTTTCTCGCTGAATGGCCAAGCTAAGCTGTTGGGCATAGCTTTCGATGGTGAGCACCTGTTCGACCCAAAAGCCGATAAATCCCTGGAGAGGTTGAAGGATTCTAAGTTAGCTACCAGGACAGTTGCTGGGCTTAGCTGATCAGCAACCTGTGAAGCAATCTTTCGGCTTCTCCTCTCCTGGAAGAGGTTGCAGTTAGTACATTCTGTTTGGCACAGCTCCTGCAAGTCGGCAGATGAGTTTTTTGCATACTGGACGGGGCAAAGGGGCCTCTAGGACCAGCAGCAGCTGCAGCAGGGGCGCTGGCGCCCGCTAAGCTGCTTTGAGTTCCCCCCACATTTTCCCTTGGTTGAAAGGAGAATTTCCATGCACTTACTTCAGTGGAAGGAGATAGCCTCTGACATCTGGGCATTAAAGCTCATCAAAAGGGGGTACTGTTTACCATTTTTAAGCAAACAGCCAGAGAGACCCCCCCTAGGCCCCCTCCACAACAACTGGAACAGGAGATCCAGGAAGAACTGAGAGCTCTTACCCAAGAAAGGAGAAGAACTCTGTCCCATTTTGGACCTCAGGGCCTTGAACAAGTTCCTGAGGAAAGACAAGTTCAAGATGATGATGTTGAAAGAGAATCTCCAGGCTCTGCAGCTTCAGGACTGTTTGGTGTTGCTGGATATTCAGGACGCTTATTTTCATGTGCCAACCTATCAGAAGCACAGTGGTTTCCTGAGATTCATCATTCGTGCCCAGGGTCTTCACCAAGCTGGTGGTGGTGGTGGTGCACCTCAGGAGATCTGGTGTTCATGTATTCACATACCTAGATGACTGGCTGATCCAAGGAAGTTAATGAGAGCAGGTATTGACACAGTTTTAGGAAATCTGCTCTTTGCTGCACAGGTTGAGCTTCTCCATACATTTCCAGAAGTCTCATGTCACATCAACGCAGAAGCACCAGTTCATCGGAGTAGTCCTGGGCATAAGGGTGGGGAAGGCTTTTCCCCCCAAAGAAAGAGTCAGCAATGACAGGCAAATGGTCACATTTTTCCAAAACCAACACAGTCTTCCTCCCTCCACCTCTTAGGTCCCATGGTTTCTTGCATTTTCCTGGTGCCAGAGGGCAGGCTTTGAATGCAATCTCTGTAGTGGCTGTTGCAGGATCAATGATCCCAGTACTTTGATGCCATGAAGTACATTGTCAAGCTGTTGTGGCCAATGAGCTGTCTTGGTGGTCTGGCAGAGAGAACATGATGATGGGGGAGTCCTTTTGGCCCCCATGGTCCCACCGCAGGTGGTCTTTGATGCATCTTTGAAGGGTTGGAACACTCACTGCAGGGACCTGCAGGTGAGCAGCATTTGGTCACGAATGGAATGCAGTGCCATATCAACAGGCTGGAGTTGTGGGCGATCAGGTTAGCGCTGATGGCCTTTGCCCCTCCCTCAAGAGGAAACGGGTCCTTAATTGGAAGTACAACACAGTGGCCAGGCACTACCTCAACAAACAGGGAGGTGTTCGGTCTCTGATCCTATGCAAGGAAGTTCTGCTACTATGGTTTTGTTTGCTGGTGAACAAGAACTCTGTTTGAGCTGTCCATATGCCAGGAACGAAGAACGGGCTGGCGGACGCTCTGACCAGGCAGAGCACGGTCTCATACAAGTGGGACATGTACCAGGAGATTTGTGAGCATATCTACGCTCAGTGGGGTACCCCGACGGTAGATCTATTTGCCATGAGGTCCAACACAAAGTGCAGAGAGTTTTGCTCGAGGAAATTCCCAGCGAAGGTGCACTGAGGGATGCATTCCCAGGGGAGTGGATCTTCAACCTCCACGGTGCCTTCCCTCTGATACTTGTCATCCCGTGGGTTCTCGGGAGATTGAGGAGATTTTGAGCCACTGTGATCTTGATCGCCTTGGATTGGGTGAGGACTCCTCCTGTACTTGTCCATCTACCCACCTCTCTGGTTTCCTCGACGGCCGGACCTCCTATTCCAGTCGGAAGGTCAGGTACTCCACCCAAATCCAGAATCCCTCTCCCTCCATGCATGGCTCTTGAGAGGATGAGATATGATGACTGGGAGCTCTCAGATGAGGTACTTTAAGGCGCCTGCCCCGTCATGGGAACTCAACATGGTCTTGACAAGACTCATGGGGATGCTTTTCAACGCTATGCATCAAGCCCCACTCAAGTTTCTCTCGTGGAAGACAGCATTCCTTGCGGCCATCACCTCAGCCAGATGTGTGGGTGAGATCCAGACCCTACCCTTCAAGCAGCCGTATCTGACTTTCCACGAATAAGGAGTGGTACTGCGTACGCACCCACTTTCATGCCAAAAGTTCCGTCGCAATTCCACCACAACGAGCCTTTGGTGTTGCCCGTTTTCTTCACGAACATTTCGTCATCGGCGAAGAGGGCCTTGCATTCGCTGGACTTTGCTCATGCCTTAAAGTTCATCTCAATTGTTTGTCAACTTTAAACCTGTGAACCATGGGAAGGCCTTGTCCAAGGCTTTTATCTCAAGATGGCTGTCCGACTGCATCATGCACTGTCATCGGTTGGCGAACCGGTCTCTGCTGGGCCGTCCAAGAGCCCACTCCACCAGAGCGATCGCTGTGACGACGGCGTTCCTTTCTGATGTGCTCCTGCTCGATATCTGCAGGGCTGCAACATGGAGGTCAATGCATACCTTCATGAAGTTCTCTGTTCGCTTGAGGCAAGTCTGTTTTAGGGGTATGTGTTAATAGCTTCTGTTAAGCCTTGCCACCTCCCGTGGCTGTGTAATGTGTACTGCTGTGTATTCGTTATTCATGCGCATGCAAATCCATGCCAGACCCCATGCTGGAGAAGGTTTAAGTTACTTACCTGTAACTATTGTTCTACAGGATCTGTCTGGCATGGATTCACATTCAAACCCTCCCTCTGGCCCCTCTGCAGCTCTTCTTGGTCATACTGCCACTTTACATGCTTACCAAATCTGAAGCTGGCTGCCAGAGGCAGGGTTTAGGGAGAGCACTGCCATTGGATGGGGGCAGTATGACCCGGAGGACAGTGATTGGTTTAGTGTGTAAATACAGTTTTAAAGTGAAAGTGAAACGGTTTCATTTTTTTTTTTTTACTGAGGATTCCCAACCTGACGACTAGGAATATTGATGAACAAAGAGACAAGAACACATAAAGATATGGGTATATACAGGGAAAGTGAAGCAAGCAAAAAAGCAGAAGTAGTAGCAGAAATAATTAATAACCTAACTGATTATCTTTATGCAAATAAATGATTGCTCTGTTTGAAAGCTGCTATTTACCCTATGTATATGTATCACATGATGTGACTGGACCCTAAGGAAAGTAATGTGAGGACAATGTATACAAATATGAGCATATAAAGGGAAAGTACAGTAATAAAAAAAACAACAGAACTATCAGAAAGTGCTGATAACTCTACTGATTATCTTCATGCACAGAAAGGATTGCTGTCTTTCAAGCTTGTGTCTTCCCCTATGTATATGTTTCATATGATGTGACTGGACTGTAAGGGAATTACTGTAAGAACCTACTTGAAGGATACGGCTACAAATAAAATAACATTTTTTGTTTCTGACTGTTACTGAAGAAAACCATGTGGCTTAGATATGTCAGTAAAGGAAAAAAGAGTGAGCCAGACGTGATGTCATCAGTGATGTCATCAATGACATTTGTGATGTCATCTTGATGTCGTGGGTGTTAGTCTTAGCAGTGCACGGTGGTGGCGCGAGTTATGGTTGCTTCGCTTACCATAACTGGCGAATTTCAGGGGTTTTTCGGTTTTACTCGGAACCATAACGACCCTTTAACAAAGTTTTTTCACTGAATTTCATAGATTTTCAGTAGCGCAATTTAACCATAACGTCCCTTTAACAAAGTTTTTTCACTGAATTTCATAGGTTTTTAGTAGCGCAACTTAACCATAACATCTCTTTAACAACGTTTTTTCATTGAATTTCATAGGTTTTCATTAGTGCAACTTAACCATAACGTCCCTGTAATACATGGAGCTACCGATAAACAAAGATGGCGGGCGTCTCTCACAATAGACACACTGCACGCTTCACGGCAGCCAATAGGAAAACAGGTCAGATGTTCGCGGACATCACGCAAGCGCTTACCCAATCCCGTCCTGTCCGCGGAGCGAACAGGGAAGTGTGTCCGCAAAGCGGACACAGATATCACTAATTTTTTTCACTTACATTTTTCTCATTTTTTTAAAAACTCCTGGACGGATTTACACCAAATTAAAAAAAAGCACGCTTTCGGGACCAAGCACCCGCTCCCGCCGCAAATTTGGTGTAAATCCATCTAGCGGTTTGGGCTGTAGGCGTGAGCAAAGTTTTTTCACATTATGTCTATGGGGAAAAAAAGACGTTTTTTAGTCCCCCCTGGACTAAACCTCACCAAACTTTGCAACTTTCAGAGTGGGCCATATACTTTTTTTGCAAAGTTTGGTGAGGATTCGTCCAGGGGGAGCGAAGTTATAAGCCACCCAAAAAGTGCTCTTCCTATGGAAACAGCAAGTTAACCATAACTACATGGCCACTACCGTGGCCATGTAATATGTGTGTATATATATATATATATATATATATATAGTCGAATTTCCCCAACTAGAACCTCTCCCCATGCCCAAGAGAGCAAGCATTTGCAATGCCAACTGTTTGGGCTTTTCTTTAGTCATGGGAAAGGCACTTGCCACGCACAGCTGTAGTGATATTAACTGGCCATTGATGGTAGCAGGTGCAACATGGTACAAGTACCTTGTCATCTAATAGCAGTGCTGGGCAACTGCCTAATACTTCTACACAAGTCAGAACTGTTGGCTTTGCCAATGCTTGTTTTTACCAGGACTTCAGTGAAGGACATGCAGAGTGCTTATAAATCGAGTGGTTGATTACACCAGTAGCGGGTTTACAACTCCAATTAAAGGAGAGTTCCGGGACTTTTTTTTTATTGTCCCTACGGGTCGGCCATGTGTTTGTAAGCATAAATCGGTAGATCGTAGGAAACTTTCCTATGGACCAGGTGTTTTGGGCAAGGAGGTCCAAGAACCGGGTGCGAATGGCCATTGGCAGTGAATGGATGGGCACATAACCAAACAACATCTACAGGCTCTGTGTCCCACCTCACATGCCATTCCTCCCTATCTGTGCTCTAATGCAGTGGTTTCGGCTCATAGGTGTCACAAGCGGCACTTACTAGCCCAAACTAATAATTCATAAACTGTCACTGAGATCTCACGTCATTATTCCATTTATAGCCCACTGGCTAATTATAGTTTAGGCTTTGTTTATGTTCAATAAAAACGTAAAAATAAATCTGTCAGTCTATTTGTATTGTACCCATTACAAATATGCCTAAACCAACAGAGTGACGGTTTGCACTCTAGCGAGAGGACTCTTGGCATATATTCAGAGTAACATTGCACATTTGAGGTGTATATGTATGCTTTTTCTGTCTACTGGAACGGAATAAAAAGTTTGCAGTGACATATTGGCCATAATAAAGTTACTAATGGTTAAAATCAGCACAAACAGTTGTGTGTGAGCCAACATTACACCAAGCCTTCAAACATGGACTAGAGAGAAAAAACTGAAAAAAAGCTGGCCGTACCTCGATTTCTAAGAGCATGAAAAACAAACATGCCATAGAATTCAAGGAGAGAAATGAGTGTATTTGTGAAAATGCTGCAAACCATAATATGAGGTGCACTGACCAGTTACAAGATTAGTGCTGCTGTTGCATGGGGGGGAAGTAGCACACATGAATGTCTGGTCGCTTGCAGGTCCAGGCCTGCTGGTCGTGTCCATGGAAATTCCTGCATCTAGACTAGCTTCCTCTTCCTCGCTGCTCTTCTTGCGGCACACGCTGGTGAAACCACCATCGCTGCTGCCACCGGACACCTCCAGGAACAACGCGGCAGGATCCATCCTACAGCACTGAATGGAGTTGATACAAAAAAGGACAACGGTAAAACTTGTAGTGTCTGTGATAATGTGAGTATGAACGGCTTGCAGAGATTCCGTAAAAAAGACACTAGAACGCAGGAAAAGTATGCAAGCATCAACATATTTTCCAACAAGTAATATATAAATGCTGTAGAAAAAGTAAGACAATTTATTTAAAACAGTCTGTTTTTAATCTAAACATGCAAATTGCAAATGGGTGGGCAAATCCTCGATAAACGTATTTACTTGGTAAAAAAAATGCGGTAATCACCTGAAAATTTACAATTTTATTTGGAAGATGCATGGTATATTTCCCATTCAAAGATAACCACAAGTTTCGACTTGTTTTCTTACAGTCATCCAAGATTGCTGCGGCCATGGAATAGCTCAGAGCTAAAAGAGTTCCCTAGATGGGCAGGATTGGGTGGGATCAATATCCCAAAAACACCAAAGTACACTGTTTGTCCCGGTATTACCCGAATTGTTCGTTTACAATTGTTCGAATGACACATTTGTTCGAATAATAGGGGTCCTAATTGACCTTCTGCACAATTGACCGTATGGTCATTTTAATATATATTATAGGTTGGGTTGGTGTAATAATAATATAAGGGGATTGGGAGGGGGGTTGGGGTGGGGGTTGGATTGGGTGGGGGGCTGCGGGGGTTTCCCCCCGCATATATATCCTAATTGACCGTTTAAATTCTGTCAATTGTGCAGTAGGTCAATTGTTATTCGAACAATTGACATTCGAACTATTCGTATACAACCTTTGTCCCTTCTAAAATGTCATTCGTCTGTGCCCCTTGTTACAAGCCCTTCTCCCTATGCACACATAAATCAGTATTTGAATGCAATAGTTTGGGCTATTTTAGGTGTTGCCAGAAAGAGAGGGGGCGCAATCCGGGCCTGCTCCCTGTACTGGTCAAACCATCAACACTTCCCCTCTGCAACCAAGAACGACAAGAAGACATGCCACCCCCACCACCTGCTGGGAAAAACAGGGCACCGAAACCTGAAGGTGCTAACCAGAACCCTGAACACCTCGGGCGGATCCGCTCACATGATGCCCGTAGGTCACTGGATGACCTGCCTGCCCGACCTGACTTGGGCCTCATCAGAGGAGTCTGCCGGCAGGGCCTCCGTGGACCCATGCGAGGAGCCTACTACTCAACTGGGGACCTCTAACCCACCCCAGGCAAAGTAAGAAAAATATATGATGGGGGTTGCCTGCTCTGAACCAGGGCCCCCAAAAGGAACCAAACAGGCTCTTCCCTGTATGGAACTTGACGCCGGATGGCCCCATCTCCTTGCCCCAGACCGAACTTCGCTACTGCGAAGGAGCACACCACTGCTCCGCTCCTCTATCATTCCTCTGCCTCGCGACCGCAGCTACCACCATGCAGTCTTCCCACAGACCTTCTCACAGACAGCCCAT
This sequence comes from Ambystoma mexicanum, assembly GCF_040938575.1. Lineage (NCBI taxonomy): Eukaryota > Metazoa > Chordata > Amphibia > Caudata > Ambystomatidae > Ambystoma > Ambystoma mexicanum. The sequence goes on from NC_090927.1 coordinate 414,273,176, forward strand.
AGAGGCGAAGGTTCAGCTCAAAAGGTACGGTGTTCAACAGCTACCCCTTGCCGAACCTTCTCTGATACCCTTTTAATAGCCAGGGGCGGTACTCTGCCCCCAGATTGGCTCGCTGGCCACTGTGCGGTGCCCAAATTCACATGGGGAGCAACGCATCCTGCATGTCCCCTAGGATCCCCTTCATACCCTGGTCTAATAAGGCTCTCGTGCAACCACTTACTGTTAGAAGGTGCAGAGCGAAGGCAGCAGACTGGGAAAACCGGGGCTGTGCATTGAGTAGGCCCTAAGAGAGATGGCTTGATTTGAGTTGAAAAATCAAATGCATACTTTGTGTTCTCTATGAAGTGGTTTAATGGCATTTTTAAATAAGGCAAAAGCCCCACGTGTTTCAAAGAAAGGTTCGCTTGAACAGTGTGCTGCAGGGTGGTAGTTGGGGGTGGTGGAACAGGGGTTTCTGAAAGCTGATGTTGTGCACCATTACATCCGTCTTTTCTGAAACGTGCGCCTTTCAGGTACATTCTGTAGTTTAAAAGTGTACATTAATTAGATACATGTTTATGTAGGGTTGGAGGACAGAAACTTGTGCAGCCATCTTGGCTACAACGTATTTCACAAGCGCTACATTTTAACGTGATACTATTTTTGCTGCTGCAAGCTGAAGTTGATGCATTGGCCAGATAGATGTAGGCAGCATTATAGGAAAATAGGATGCCACTCCCTTATTTGCTCTGTATGGAAAACAAAGTTAATGTATTTTTTTATGGTGTATATACTTGTATGTTTTTTTTAATGGAGAACCTTGTGATGGCATTGCAAAATGTAGAAAGCAGTGGTTTCAGTGGTGCACAAGCAATGCATTTACTTGTCATCCTTTCAGTTAAGAAAAAGACAGCGTTAAGGATGCAGGGCGGAGGGCTGGCTGTTACTTCAGAATAAAGAAAATCATCTTGAGCAAACTAGTTTTAAGAGTTTAAAGAGACGTTCGTAATGGTTAACTTTAAAAACTTTACATATTCAGAGTCCATTCCAAGCCTAAAGGCTTTCATGTAAGAGAGGAAGTAATATTATAGGACAATGTAACATATGCATGAAGTACACACAGTATGAATATGGTAAACTCATGGCTTTTTATACAAACGAAGGAAAAATCTACATCAGAAACTGTTAGAATATATAGTAAGTTGTTTGAACACTTGCCACTTCATTATGAGTTGGGCGGTGTGGCTCAAAACGACGGTAATGCAGTGGTAACGTATTTACTGCCGCATTATCGCACTGCCCAACTATGGTTTTGGTGGTGGGGTGGAGGAAAATCCTAAAGCAAAATGCTGGAGGTAATTCCGCCACTTTACTGCCAAAAAAGGGCCATTTTGGCAGAATTGCTACCTCAGAATTACCGCCTGAGGCAATTACACTGAAATCCCCATGGACACCATAAATGGAGACTAACACCGCTTTAATCTGACTGTAATTCCGCCGGACCAAGTGGCAGTAATGCTGAATCAGTCTGGTGGTATCTCGACAGATTTATCGCTGTGATAGGCTCTTAATTGCTCACTGTCATTAGGCCTTCATATCATGTGCTAGCAAAAATCTAACATTTGAGGTGGCAACTAAAGGATACTTAATGATGCATTTCAAACCTAGGTTGAAATGTCATGGTTTAGAATTATTGTATGTTGGTGTTATAGGGATTATAATCCAGTAATAATTATAGTTGCCTTGGATTAAGAAACCCACAACTCATTTGTCTGAACAGCACGATAAGGAACATTGCAGTGGTAACTAATGTCTGGCACGTTCTAGTAATGTGGGCTAGAAGAAGTGGAATAGTTTTATGATGCGTGAACCTTTGAGGGGTGTCTCGAAAGATGGCCAGTTCAAGTTACCTCAATGAATGAAAAATAATCCGAGTTGCAGAAAAAGGGAGTCAGTGTGCACTGACTACAATTGGAGAGAGTTTAATGAGAAATGCATCTGGGAATCTTGTCTGTCTGCTCAGAATTATTTAAATTCATATCCATCTCATAGATATTTACCCAATCAATTATTTCTTTCATGTTTTAGAGAACCTTGTATTCACTTCTTTGTTTAATCCATCATTTAAAATACCACAAGTGTTGTATTTTTTAGTTTGCAACACATCAGAAATGATGTTCCATATTGCTCTATTAGTGCCACCACCATCACACACATAGGGTACTCTGTAATGGCGGTGGCACTACAAGAGCAATATGTGATTGAAACATAGTCATTTCAGTTGATTATATCTCTGTAGTGATTTTCTTCTTTTTCATTTTATAATTTGTTTATTCACTTGGACGAACAGTGGTACAAGCATTTCGTATTTCATTAAAAGGAAAGTAGGAGAAAAACATGAAAGCACTGAACAAGATGTAGCAAGGTCGGAGGACATGCCTAGACAAATGTGCAGTGAACTGGTTGCAACGTCCAATGTTGCAATCATACGTATGTCTCGGTTCCTCTCAATGGTGCCTCTGTTTATACAGAGAACTCCTCTAGGGCTACCTCTGAGCCTTCAAGCTGAGCACTCCAAGTGACATCTGTAGCTGTCAATGGCTCTTTCAGCAAGTAGTGCTTGAAAGGCGTCCAGATGTCCTTGGACTTGGATGGCCTGGGTATCATGCCAACATACAGTTCTTCATTATAATCTGCCCAAGCCACATCCGTGAGCCAATTGTCCACAGTGGGGGCGGACCTTTGGATCCAGTTCTTAAATGTGCATCGTTTTGCTAATAGACGACACACGTTCACAAATCTTTGCGCAATTAAGGGTAGGTTGGTGGCTATGCCAAATAGACATAACTCCGGGATCAGTTCAATCATCTCTTCTGATACTTCTGCAAGTTTGTTGCATACTCCCTCCCAGAAGGCGTGTAGCGCGCGGCAGGCCCAGACCATGTGGACGTAATCTGCTAACTCTATGTTGCACCTGGAGCTCATACGACTATACTCTGCAGTAAAGTGCTTCATTTTGCCTGGCGTGTAGTGCAGTCTGTGTAGTACTTTAAATGAAGTATATGAAATCTTGAGTAAAGGTATACGCTCCCCGCCGATCTACACTTATCATGCCAGTCGTCGAAAGAGACATCACTTCTCACATAGCGTGCCTACGCTTGTTGGTCTAGCCGCTTGGATTAGGTATATAGTGTGGTCGCTATGTGCCGGCAGCCCTGGGAATGTGTGATGTACGTCAGAGCAGGGTCATCAACGGGCCCATTCGGAAAAGTAGGCTATCTCTCTTTGATGACTGTTCTCATTCTGCAGTCTGAACAGAGCCATTGGGGTAACGGTAGCAGCTGCGTCCTGTAGCGATAGAAACGTCTCATTGACTTGAATATCTCCCACCATGTTGGAATCTGCCCCTGCCAGCTGAGTCATAGGCGGAATACTAGGTGATCGCATTGTGGCATATGTTTGCTATATGGCGACGCTGAATTCCTTAGTTTAAACATTTTACGCCATGCCAACCGAGTGGTCCCTAAAGGATCAAATATGTAAGGGTCACCATATTTATCTGCAATAAGTAGGGTTTGTATAACAAAGTCTCCTGCCCATTCAATTTTCACATGGGGTGGGGGGGTTTAGACGGCCAGAGCCGGTAGGAAGCAAAGTGCGCTTGTGCCACTATCCAGTATATGTGCATGTCTGGTGTTTTAAACCCCCACTCCCCTTCATAGTTCTTGATAAAATATTGCCATTTCTTCCGCACGGCTCCGGAGTGCCAGAGAAATTGTGAGAATGTACTATGTTGGTTGCAGAAGTATATTTTCCCTGGCCAGATGGCAATGCTTTGGAACAGATATAAGAGTTTAGGTAGGATAATCCTGTTTATTAGCGCCACGCATCAGCTGCAGACATGGGTATGCGCTGACACCTATTCAGTTGTGTAGTTAGTTGATCAATGTGTATAGTATAGTTATTGCTGAACCGTAACTCTGGTGTCCTGATTATCCATATGCCTAGGTGTTCATTTGCTCTGTGTGTCACCCATTGTAGCTCACGCTAGGAGCGCGTGCATCGTATTATCTGTGAGCGGAATAATTACAGATTTTTATTGGTCCGCAGCCCGGAATATGTGCCGTATTCTATCACATCTGTAAGCACTTCATGCCGATTGATTTGAGCGTCCCTGATATAAAGTAATATGTCGTCAGCGTATAGGTATATTATGTCAAGTATTTCTGCGATTCTCTCGCTTCTACCTCAGTGTTTGAATCCAATCAAATCCGCAAGCGGTTCCATTGCCAGCGGTTCCAAAGAGCAGTGGAAACAAAGGAAAACCCAGTCTCTGGCTTCTGGTTAAATGAATAGGGGTGGATAACTGTCCATTCTTGCATACCCTTGCACTCGGGAGGGTATAGCCGATAAGATAGCTCAGCGGGCTGAGTGTTCACTGCTGCAATTTGTGTGTGATCTGCTGGCCGCAGGATCAAATCCCGGCAAGGCCAACTCAGCCTTTCATCCTTCTGAGATCGATAAATGAGTATTGTATATCTTGATATCTGTGTTAATTAACAAAAGTGGTTGATAAGAGCTGTGGGAGGCTTGTCAGTCTTCAACAGTACTATAATGATGGCATCTCGTGTCGTCGGGTGTAGCTCCTTAACAGTCAATGCTTCTGCCTATAAGGATTGTCAGTGTCTCTAATGGCGCCAAGTATTTTATCTACAGTGATCGGCTGCTTAAGCGTTTCCTTGTCATCACAGATATGTCCGTGATTGGAAGTTTGTCCAGGAAGGCCTCCATCTCTAGGTCAGTTTAGTATCTTGCGCAGTGTACAAGTTGGAGTAAAAGCCATGAAACACTGCATTGATGTCTGCCAGACCATGTATTGGCTTCCCACTGGGATCATGTATAAGAGGTATATTTCCTTGCCTTTGGTATTGAGTAGCTTGGCGAGGTGTTTGCCTGGGCGGTCACCTTCCCCATAGCGCCTGACTGCTGCTGGCCATACCATGTAATTAAATTCTCTATCAGCATGTTCACAAAAGCTTCTAGTGCCCGTTGTATGTCCAGCAATGAGTCTTTTGACAGGTTAGGTGCATGTCACAGTTCTAATCTTTGAAGAAGTACATGTGCGTCAGTTATGTCTTTTCTGATCGTTTTTAGTACCCCCATTTCTGTGGACATGGGGATCCCTTTGATGTACACTTTGAATGCCTGCCAGGTTGTGCTCATCGACTGTACAGATCCCAGGTTTTCTTCAAAGTACAAATGCACATGGTCGCAGGTGGCACATAGTGAACAGGAATACCAGGCCCCGCAGTGCTTGGGGCTTAAACCTCCAATGCCCTGTATGGAGTGTTCATTCAATTCCAATTCCAGACTATAGCCAGTCCCAGGCTTACAATTTCTACCTCAGTTTTCCTTTCTGTGGGCTTGGTTCACTCTCCTGCCAAGCCGTAGTACAAATTTGTGTACTTCTCTGTTTTCTCCAGTTGTGTTAGGGTCATCTTTGATCATGAGTGTAATGGGAAGCTGAAGTCTCACCATAGGTAAAATCAATACTTTCCAATGCTAATTTGTGTGCTATTGAGGTGAAGCGTGCCTAAACACCCATTGTTACCATCAAACAATCTGGCTGCTAAATAATGTCTTGCAAGATTATTCCTGGTGTCAGGTTTTCTCATATAGTTCGGGTCAGCACAAGAGGTTTGCACAATTGTTGCTTTATAGAATTGTCTCTGTTCTCAACATGATATGAGGCATTGATTGGTTTTTTCTGTATTCTATTTTTAGACTTCAGTATTTGCACAACTGGGCCTAATTTAACAAGGACTAACTTGTTCTTCCTCTTTCTAAGTGTTAGTGGTATTAACTGTGTGTCTCTAATTGACCTGCTGGTAGATTGTATTTCTCGCAGTTTATTTGGGTACAATAATTTGTTGACTGTAGCAAGTATTAACATTCCATGTCTCTTTTTCTTCCCCATCTACTGTCTACCTGATTTTTCAAAAATGCTTGATAATTTTGTTGAATGGTTATCACGTAATAATTGTATTTATATTGATTTAGTTTGAAATTGTACAGCCTTGACAAAGACCTGTTGGGTTAAAACACGTGTTGGCTGTCCTTTTGGATTTACATGCATTGGTTGATTGAACCAGCATATTATTGCATCCATTAATAAGTAATTCATTTTCAACACTAATATGTGTGGTGTGGTTAATGCTCCTTATGGAGTCTGGCCCTGGCACTTGAGTGTTGTGGCTTACATTTGCTTGTAAGCATCTTCGCATTCTGGTGGATTATGGCATTTTCTACCGACTTGCCCATGCTCAAGCAGCCCCACCACCCCCACCCTTCTTCCCCAGCCCTTTGGTGTGCTAATTCAGTACTACCACTGGAAGTCGTACATAACACCAATATTGGTAAGAGTGCCATTTGTCTGTATTTCTTATACACCTCTTTTTCATATGCATTGGTAACTCTATGTTTTCAGTCATTTTACAACTGAAAGTATTACTGCGAGGTGTTCAATATTGTTTGCGGTGAGTACATTATCAGTGTGTTCTGAGTTAATCAAATACATTGTCATACATTGCCTTTTAAAGAAACAAATAAAGTACATTTCTCATTTGACTATCATATATTTATCACATAGTTGTTGGGTACACATTTTCCCCCTCGTTAGTTTGGGCTGTAAGGTGGCTCCACTTATAAGCCAAAACTATTGCACTGCCTGCCTGGCAACCCCCGTACTGTATCCCTACAGTCCCACTACTAGCACTTGACACGTGATGTTTTGTTTTTTTTTGGCTCCTTGAGCCTTTACAAAAAGAACGAAATAAAACAACTATGTTACAGTTTTATAAGAAAAAATTAAAACAAGAAAAAGGGAAGTTCAGTATTTTTTTCTCTTTTTTTACCAACCCTGCCAGATTTCCTAGGCAATTGTTCTTTTAAGATTTGATCTTTTCCACATGTTTTTTGTGTGCGCACTGTTAGGATGGGTTTTTTCCTTTTCCTTTGATGTTAGATAACTATTTCACATTTAATTAGCACCTGAGTAGCTGCTGACGTCAACGCAGAATTAGTACCTGATATGATTCTGTCCCACAGGAAGTCTGATATTATATCTTCCTCTCTGTGCACAAAATTTCTGAAATTTTTTAAACTATGTATCCATGAACCTTCACAGTCCATTAATAAATGCCTTACTGTGTGTTTGGCAGGGTTTATGCTGATTGAACACATTTTTTTTGCCATATCCCCTTGGTTTCGTTTTTCCAAGACCGCCCCACAGTGGACGAGGTTTACTCTCATTCTAAGGAAGTTTGAACGCAGCTTTCTATTAGGGAATTTCTTTAGGTAGCATGAAGGACACCAAAGTTCCTTCCCCCCCCCCTCAAAAAAGCACTTTGAATTGGGTCTGCTCTTACTTTCTCTATTATTTCTATCCAATCCAAAAGTTCAAGTTTTCTTTTTATTTTGAGAGGGTTTAGGACCAGAGTTTCCTCATCCAGATCTATTCTCGTAAGGGCCTTCGTTACCCTTTCCCCTAATGAAATCAGAAGAGATGATTTGCCCTGTAGCCTCTGATATCTTAGATCTCCATAAAGTATAGAATCTTTACTTGTTATTATTTCTCGAAACAGAGACATAAGTTTCCATTCTGCCATGCACTTCAACGATTTGAGGCCCAGCTCAAATATTAGGCTTTTTGTGGAAGCACAACTTGGAAGGCCCAAGACTCTTTTCCATGTTCGACCCCCGAAGCTTTCCCAATTTGCAGACCAAAGCCCTGGTTTAGCTTTCAGACCATAAAGTAACACTGGGACCACTTTTGCTAGGTAGTATTTCACAAGCGGAAGGATGGAAAATTTACAGAATTTGTAATTCAGTTTAATCATTTGTGATGTTGCTTGCGTTACTTTGGCCATTACCTCAGATTCTACCTTATATTCTACCTTATATTGTGCTGGATGGGCATGAATATTATATCCCAGGAATTTTATGGTTTCTACGACTCTTATGCTTTCACCCCCCAAATTCCAGCTTTTATATTTGGTTTTTGACAGAGGATGTTTGAAGATTAGAATATTTGACTTAGCAGAGTTGATTGTTAGCTTATTTATCCCAACATACTCATTCCACTTCTCGAGTAGATGTTGTAGACCAATCAGTGTTCTAGCAAGAATTACTATGTCGTCTGCATAGGCCAACCAACAGATCTTTCTCCTGTTTATGGTTGGACTGGCCATTGCAGCCGATTCTAAGAAAGGTCCCATATCTACCAAGAACAAATTGAAAAAGAGAGGCGCTCCTAAGCACCCTTGTCTGACGCCCCTGTTAACCTCAATTAATTTTGATAGATGACCCATTGCATCAAGCCAAACTCTTAAGTTTGTTTCCCTATGCAATTCCACTAGGATGGATAATAGTGTTTCTGGCATTCCCCATTTACGCCGTTTCTCCCAGTGAAGAGCTCGTTCTACTTGATCAAATGCCTTCGTTAGGTCAATCCAGGCTCCATACAAGGGTTGCATTTTTCCCCCTCTTTTCGTTCATTCAGTATATTTAGGATCAGACCATTTCTAGATGTCAAGTGGCCTCTCCGGAATCCCGTTTGAAAGCGAGATGAGATGTCAGAATCTTCTACCCATTTCAAGATGTGATTTAATAGAAGTTTCATAAATATTTTGCTTTCAATGTCCAGCAGCGCTATTGGTCCATAATTCGCTGCAGACCTGCGATCCCCATTTTTGAAAAAGGGTATTACCAGAGCCGTTTTCCAAGACGTTGGAAATGTCTGTTTCTTAAGGATTTCCTCGAATAGAGCAGATAATAGTTTTGTCCATAGTACCGGTTCACTTTTAAGTGTCTGATAGGTCAAACCATTCAACCCCGAGGCTTTGGATGTAGAGGAGCTGATTATGATTTCATAAATTTCCCCTTGTTTGAACTTGAGTTGCCAGGGAGTGTCTGGTTTGATCATGAAGTGACAGGTACTATCACTCTTATAGATCTCTGTCAGATACTTAACCCACCCATCTTCAGACACTAGGTTGCACAGAAAGTTTCCTGCTTGCCCCTCAAAATGGTTCATAGTTTCCCAGAAATGTTTGCTGTTATTTCTCTTAGTATATGTTCCCCGTCTGTTTGCATCCAGATTTCCTTCTGTGAGATTGACCAAGATTTATAGTTTATTTTTTCTCTTTTTATTTTTATTATCATTTGTTCAGCCGGATATCCTATTTTATTGATGTCTCGCAGGGTTTTCTTGTGCTCTCTCTTTCTCCTTTGCGTTGGTTCGTCAAAGGCGTGGCAGTGTTTTTGTTTGACTCTCCCCGCTAAATATCCGGGCGCTTGGGTTGCCCAGAGAAATTTGGTAAACCTGTATGGGTCGCATTGCATTTACCAAATGTGTTCAGGGATCTCCTTTAGTCGTCTGTTAAGTTTAGCTCCCCCATCTTTGTATTTCACGACATGATTTTCCCTTTTTTCCCTCTAGGTTCTGAGTTTCTCTTTCCGTTTTTGTTCCTAGAATATTTTGGAATGATAGCTCAAGTCTGCTATGATCACTTCCTCCTTCCTTTACAATAAGGACGGAAGGTGATGCATCCAGGTCTTTTGAAACAAAAATGAAATCTAGAGCCGAAGATGATTTCCCTCTATGCCATGTTATATATGGTCCTTGATCTCCCTCTTGTGTACTATTGACCATTTGAAGGTCCCATTGTTCCATGAAGTCCTGCCACAATCTTCCCCTGTTTGTTTTCCTGGTATTCAGATGATATACCTCTCTTTTTTGTGGATGTAAACAGTTCGAGTTAAAGTCTCCTGCCACAATGATGTTACTGGAGGCTGAATTCACTTTCACTGCTTCCAGTAATAAACCCAGGTCTTCTAAGAAAGAGTCCAGTTTTGAGCTATCAGGGTTCCAATAAATATTTACGAAAACCCAAATTCGGGGCTTTTCTTGTAGACTTGTTTCTGCTCTACATGCGTGAATACCTAGGGTATTTTTCCATGTTTCTACTACATTTTTAAAGGTTTGATTGTTGAGTGCTATAAGCAAACCTCCTGATGGTCGACCTAATGACTTTTGTAAAGCTGATAAACAAAAAACTGTATACCCTATATTGAAGGGTTCACCAGCCAAGTTTCTTGTAGTAAGACGAAATCTCCATGGTTAAATAAATGTGCCCGTGTTTCTTTTGCTCTTATGGAGCTGGAGCCCCGCGTGTTCCAGCTAAAAACATTTAAATCACTTCTTCTAAAGTTGCTGCGTCCCCAATCCTAGATTCTGCAGTACTTGTGTGAGTATTTCTGCGAGAAGTGTAAGGGTGTTTTCTTTTATGTTTGGATCCTTCTCTATGCTTCCCCTTTTCATCAGATGCGATTCATTTGGGATTTCCTTTCCCTTGTTTTTTGGTGATAAAATGTTCTGATGATTGGTGATAATACTCTTTTCTGTGTCATTACATGAAACCTCCAGCCCATACGATTCTAGCTCTATGGATTCTTGTAGCATAGCATTTTTTGCGTTCGCAGAAGTTAATATCAGTTCTACCATGAATGGGTCGTTGGACATTGGGAATTTTACACTCTCTATATCTTCAGATTCAAAATAGTGAAGATTTTTCACTTTTTTCATAATGCCCAATATTACTGCACGACTCAAAGATTTATGATGCCCTGAGTTAGAACGCAATCTCAACCAAACTCTTTGAATAACATAGTTTTTTAGATTGCTTTGTTTCTGGTATTCACTGGTTTTAGGTGGTATCTGCATTGCAGAATGGGCATCATCTTGAGTTTCTAAACTGTTTAGTTCTACTGATTTCCCTTCACCATTTTGAGCTTTACCTTTGTTTGCTGCGAGTGGTTTTCTTTCTATCATGGTTGTGGTGGAGATTAAGCTTGGAAGTGATGTGCTGGAGTCCGTACCGATCTTCTGTTTCTTAGTTTCGAAGATAGGAGCAATTTTTATATCATCGCAATGAGCTGTAACGACTTTGTTTACGTTATTTTTTTTCTTTTCTGATTGAGGATCTCTAATCAGAAAGACCGGGCCCATTTTAATGTTTTTATTGTGTGATCCTTTTGAGGGGCACAATCTAGTTCATTCCTGGTTTGTGATTTCCCCATTTTTGGTTGTCCTTTCAGAGCATTCTCTACCGTTTTTATCTTTGGACTATTGCTTCCCTCTATCTCCTTCTCGGTTTGTAAACCAATACTTGCTTTTGTAATTGCAACAATTTCTTCCGTTTTATTGCTGTTACCTGTTTTGATCTTTTCAGGATTTTTCTTAGTTAGCTTCTGGTTTCTCTTTTCTTGGCCAGTCTTGCTTTTTTCTGTGAGGTTTTGTGGTTCTTTGATGTTACTTGCTGTGCTGTCCTGTTTCTTGCTACGACCAGAAGTTTTGAGGTTTATCTCGGAGTTTGTTTTTCCTTTTACCTTTCCATTTTTATTATCTTTTAGCCCCTTCTTTCGTTTTTTCTAATTTTAGGATGTACTGATTTTGACCTCTCTCTTCGTGCGAGACGTTTCCTCATTTTCCTCCTGCCTCTTGAGGTCTGATCACAGGGCTGTTGCCAGTCTGGATTTTTCTCCATTTGAGTCCCTTTTCCTTTTTCTGGTTGCGATTTTTGAGTACCCTCTTCGGGTTCCATTTCTTATTCTACTACATTGGCAAGCCTTCGGAATTCTTCCAGTACCGGGTCTGTCAGTGGTGTGTCATCTAATGAGTGTTCTTGGATTTTTTCTGCATTTCACTCTGCTTGGTTTGTATTCAGGTTTCCTTTCAATACAGATAGAACCTCTCCCAGTAGTTTGTTGTTTTGTTTTTTTTTTCGATCTTGTTTTTTTCCTTCAGTGTTTGCTGAATGGAAGATATATCAAGACCTTGTTTTACCATTTCCAGGTTTAAGTCTTGGAGCGGGAGGGTCAGGTTTGTATTAGTTGCAGTCACCAAACCTACTAAAGATGAGTCACAGAGTGCTATTTCTTTGGTCATCTCTAAAAGTGTCCCATTTTGTGCTTGTACCTCCATTTTTAACATTTCAAAGACTGAAACCAATGAGTTAAGAACGAAGTTTAAAGCTTTCCTGCGTTTCTATCTTTGGATCTGTTTTTATTTTATCATCTTCAGGATGAGCTTGAGCTCTTTGTTCATTTGAGGTTTGTTCTATACTTTTAGGTGACTGTGTGTTTTGCAACATTGGTACTACCACCTTGTCCCCCTCATTTGGTATGGTAGTTTCTTTCCCCAAAGTTACTGGTGATATGAGAATATCCGTGCTAGAAGATGGGGTTTGGGGTTGCCTCTGGTTTTCCCAGAAGATAAGTGATTCTCCTTCAACATCACTATAACTTTTATGTCCTTTTCTCCCAAAGTGGTTTTCTATTTATTTTTTGTTGAATTCTTTTCGTTCTTGTGGTGTACTCTAAGCCCTGCTTCCAATAGTTTATTATTGCAACGCTTGAGTTCTTCTTTTTGAAGCTGTCTACCTGGTTGTCAGGTAGTTCTTCTGCATGTCTTAGTGCTTGAATTTGCTGAGGAGTGTTTAGGTTTGGGTTCCCCTGAATGTGTGGTTCCATGGGAATATCTGCTTCATGGCTTCCACTTAGGTATGACCCATCCCCTTCTCCCCCCATGTCTTTTGTGCTGTGAAGTTTCATTGCAGCTTTTTGAGCGTAAGCACTGTTTAAACAATTTTGGGTCTATCACTTCTTGATGTTTTTTTTTTCCTTGAGAATTTTATTGGTCTGCCTCTATACCCTGTGTTAGGCCACAGTCAGGCACTTGGCAGTTAAAGATCTTCTACACCGCTAGCCCGCCAAATCTATCCGCTAAAGGCGAACGGGATCAAAGGAGTTTCACTCCCGCAGTCTCCCGCTCGCTCAGAGTGTTTATTACAGTGTTGACGAGAAAGCGGCTTGCAGTGTGCTCAAAGAGAAGTTCTTACATTTCTTTTACTTGACGGGCCACACACATTTTAATATGCTTGGAGTGTTTCACTTTTGGTTATTTAAAGGCGGCGCCCCGATCACAACAAAATAAACAATTTCCTGCTGTGCTATCACCCTTTCCACGCAACAACAGGTTTTTGGTTTTTTTTGTGTGGGTTTACCGTCCCTTCCTTGTTGATAACTGTTTATTTGCATTAAGGCTGGTACCACCTTATCCCCGCTTTTCCATGAGGCAGCAAGAGTTTTTCAACAGCCTCTCGATCTCCCCTTGCTTTATTTCTTTTGATCTTTTAGCCTGTGAGAGATCCACGTTTCACACTGCCGCTGTTTGCTTGGGCCGTTTCTCTCCTGGCTCTCCTGGCTCCAGGACCAGCGCCCAGCACAGCAGCAAACAGTGAAACAGTCTTTGAAGTCCAGAGCTCGCCCTTGACTAGCTTGGGCTTAACGCCGCAAGGGCGAACACTTCCTCCTTTTACACTCTGCTTCCTGTGGGCGGGGCCTCACGGAGCCTCGCGGTCCAGAGCACTTAAAGGACCAGTGCTTGCTCTCACGGCAAATGCTACTCTGCACACTCGATCTCTGTGAGCATGTGCAGAAGCCCAGTTCTTGTTTCCAAAAGATAACAATGTAGAAATGCTGTACAGATGCTGCAATCCAGGCACGCAGCACAGTGAAACAGTCTTTGCAGTCCAGAGCTCGCCCTTGACTAGCTATGCGCTCACCTTTGCACTTGCCACCTGCTGGCCGTTACTTCTACTTATTGTTATTATTCTATTCACATGTACTGCACTGTCCCTTTCCCCCCTCCCCCTGCACGTTCCCCCTTTCCCCTGCACCCAACCCATCCCATGAACTTGCGTGGTTTAGTAGGATCGTTGTCTGTCCTCCCTTTGTTCCGCCTCCCTTGCCTCATTGCGCCTTTTGAAACACTTGTATATAGGCGTGTTATAAATGCCATATCATATCATTAGAGTACAGATGGGGAGAAAAGGCATATGAGTGACACACAGCTTCTATGTGTTGTTTGGTTATTTGCCCACCCATTGACTAACCCAGGCCTTGCTAATCCCCATGGTCATTCCTTCCTCTACACGCCCAAACGCCTCCTCATGGGAACTTTACCATCAAACTTTGCATTGGAAGTGCCTGCCAGTGTTTTTTCAAAGCAGTCTTGAGAGTTAATGACTTAATTGGAGCGTTAAACTAGAGATTTGTGCAATAAAAAGGCCTTAACTGGGTCTGCCTTCACCCACCCAATTTATAAGCAGTATGAAGTCCTGTTAAAAACAAGCATTGGCAAAGCCAACGTTTTAGTCTTGTGTATACGTATTATGCATTTGCCAGGCACTGCTGTCAGATGCCCAGTACTCGCACCATTTTGCAGCTGCTACCATCAATGGCCAGTTAATACCACTGCAGTAGTGCGTGCCTCTCAAGTAAGTGCCTTTCCGATGCCTACACAAAACCTCAACTCTTGGCATTACCATTGCTTGTTTTTTCAAGTGACTTGCTTTGTTTTACAGCGCACAACCTGGGTTGTGCTTTTGTAAGCTTCCCACATACTATCCCAGAGAATTGAGATACGGTGACTATAGCAATCCGCCCAGGCTTCTGCAGCGCCGCCTTGCATTCTCCTTTCCTCGGAGCAGTAGCCATGGCAATGGAGCCTGCCTTTTGGCATAGCTTGTGCCTGCAGCCTCGGAAGACGCCAACTTTACATTAACGTGCTCTGCTTGTTTGGCTGAATGTAGATAACAAACAGTGGAAACAGTTTTTTTTAAGATAGACTTACTTTAATGATTTCCCTTCAGGCTAGAACATGGGAAGTTTAATAATGCTGGCCGTCCGCCTTCCATGCCATTCAGGACACTGCATGGAGGCATACGGCGCCGAGCACAGCTGATGAGCATACCAGCGTTGGCGCAGCTTAAGGCACTGTCTCTGTTCCTTTAACAAAAGGCCAGGCCTCGATGTCTAGCAAATCTCATTTCACTTTCTTTTCAGGCGCAGCAACCTTTTCACCTGGTGACAATGGATGCATTTTTTGTTCAGCATCAAGCAGTGCAGTGCAATCTCACTTTGTAGTGTTCCCTCTTATTCAAAGGCGATTTTCAAGCTCTGCATATAAGTCTAAAACGATTTTCTCGTTTTTCTTTTTTTCTTCTTGGGGACATTTTCATAATAATGTTTTACTCTGCTCAAAAATACGCACTCTTGCCGTGGATTGATCTATGGATAGGATCACCGAGTTCTAGTTACTCCAAAAGTACAAAACAAATCTTGCTCCTGCACACATTGTGCAGTACACCAGTCGTACTTTAGCAAGCCATTTTCCTCATAAGCAAGGTGCCTTGAGGATCTGTCGCTATGCCATGTTCACTGAAGAACACCCTTTTGTTTTAGCTTCAATTGCTCCAAGAGTTGTGGATCAAAATGAAATTTGCCAGGATAGAAGGGTGAATCAAACCCAGAAAAAGGCCATATGGTGGTAATAATAATAATAACAATTTAGCATTTACATAACGCTACGAACCCTCAGGCATCTGAGCGCTGCTCATTATTACCCATGGTGTGTGGTGCTCATTTATCGACCACGGAAGAATGAAAGGCTGCGTTTGGCCCTGCATCATCAGGCTCTGCACAGATGTCAAAGCGAGCACTCTACTCGCTGTGCTATTGGACCGATATACACGAGGTATAGAGTAAGAGGACCTAATGTTCTTATTGCTGTGCCCAATTCCCTATTCAAATCCACAAAGTGCCAGACTACCGCACCCAGAAAGCGCCCCTTAATACACTCACAGTCTCGGGGTACAGTGTCCCAGGGAACTTTTCAGTTTTGGCTATTAGGTGGCGCTGAAAGTGCTACCTTTAAAGCCGAAATGATTGTCATTAAAATAGGAGCTTTAACAAAAGAGCTTGAAATAGGGGCTTTGAGTGTAGGGTTGTAATGCTTTTCAATGCAGATGACCTACGAGGATGGATTTCTGTGGTTTGGCTATGTGTCCCACCCATTTAACGCCCATCGCTAAGTGAAATCCTTAGGATTTTCCTCCCATTCCCACCCATTTTCCCTCCAGCCACACCTTATTTTGCACTCTTTGGCTGAATTTGTATTGTGTGGTGTAGTAGAAATTACTTACCATAATGGAGTCTATGGATTCTTCTCCTGCAGATTCCTCATCTTGATATGATATGATATATTTTATTTGTATCGTGCTCATACACACGTGTTTCAGAGCTCAACGAGTCAGGAGTGTGGGGACAAGGGAGGACAAAAACAACGATTTTACTAGGTCCAGTGACATGGAGAACGCGCAAGTGCAGGTGAGAAGGAAGGGGGAAACTGCAAGGGAGAGGGTGCAGGTGGAAAGTGCTAAACAAGGGATAAAAAACAACAACACATGGAAGTGCAGCCAGCAGGGTGGCAAGTGCGAGGTTTAAAGCACATACAAGGGGTGTCTGATAAGTGCAGGTAAGAGGACTGTAGGCTTACAGATTCAGTCCTAAGTGCAAAGGTTGCCAGGAGGCAGTGCGGGTATGTGGCTGGGTGGGCAGGGACCGGTGCCTGAAATCAGAGGGTAGCCAGGTGCACGGAGCTGAAGCAGACAAACCATCATGGGAAAGGAAGGTCTTAAGGTGCTTCCAGGACCGGAGATGGTTCTCCTCAAGCTTCACAGTGACAGGGAGGCTGTTCCAGAGGGAGGCACCAGCCAAGGAAAGATCTACCCTCAACTCATTGCTTGGAGAAGCGACTGACCGTGAGGGAATTGGAGGTGGAGGAGCGAAGAGCTTGAGTGGGAAGGTATTTACTGAGGGAGAGTTGAAGGTATTTTGGACCCAGGCCCCAGAAAGCCTTGTGGACAATGGAGAGGGTCTTGAATTTAACCCTTGCAGCTACTGGGAGTCAATGAAGAGATTTCAGGGCCGGAGAGATACGTTCCCAGGGCTTGAGCCCAAAAACAAGTCTTGCAGTCCTGTTCTGGATGAGTTGCAGAGGGTGGAGAGTAGAAGAGGCTGTTGCAGTAGTCTAGCCTAGAGAGAACCAGAGCTCTAGCGACAGTAAGCTTCTGGAGGAAGGAGAGGAAAAGAAGAATAACTGCATTTGATAGTTTGACTTCTTAGAGACGTCAGAGATGTGAGAAGAGAAGGAGAGTGTTGAGGCGATGATGACCCAGAGGTTCTTAGCCTCACAGGTGGGAGCAGGAAGAGGGCCAAGGGAGGCCGGCCAGAGAGTGACAGGAAAGGAGGGTGAAGGTGTGCCGATGAGGAGAATCTCTGTCTTAACTGACATTAAGGCAGAGATTATTGGCGGCACACTAGTCTTGGATGGCAGACAGACAGTCAGAGATGAGGGAGGGAGGGAGAGGAGGTGGTGGAGGGAAGCCTGAAAATGAGCTGAGTGTCATCTGCATAGCACTGAAAGCTGGAGCAGAGATCGGCAATGCAGTGGGTGAGGGGTGTCAGGTATTGATTGAAAAGCCATGAAGAGAGTTTGACCCCTGGGGAGCACCACAAGTAGAGAGTGAGATGGAGGAAAAGAAGGGAAGGTCGATCAGAGAGGAAAGAGGTCAGCCAGGCCAGGGCTTGATCGGTGATATCCAGGTTATCACGGAGACGGTTGAGCAGGATGCATGGTTGACTGTGTCAAAGGCAGAAGAGAGATCGAGTAGGATGAGGACAGAAGGGATGTTAGAATCAAAGTAAGAGAGTAGGTCTTCACGGATGTTCAGGAGGGCAGTTTCTGTGCTTCTGGCAGCTCTGAAGCCAGACTGATGTTCATGAAGACAACCAACAGAGTTTGTGTGAAGATTAAGCTGGGCGGTGGCCAGCTTTTCCAAACGTTTGCCCAGGAAAGGAGTGATAGAAATCGGGCGATAGTTAGCTCGGCAAGAGGGGTCGGTTGTGGGCTTTTTAAGAAGAGGGTGTACAAGAGAGTGCTTCAGAGTGTGGGGGAAGACTCCAGAGGCGAAGGAATGGTTACAGAAGTTGGCCTGAGTCAGAGCAAGGGTGTCAATGTTGTCCTTGATGGTTTTGGACGAACAGGGAAGAACCTGTTTTGATGAGACTTTCATAGATCAGACTTGTCTGGAAATCTCGTTGGGGAGAACGGAGGAGACAGGGGGGGGACGAGAGGGTGGAAAGGATGCCTGATTGTTTTAGATTAAATGAGGCCAGGGCCGTGCAAAGGGTCTGGGAGGCGACAGGAGAGGTGGAGACTGCCCCAGGGTTGGCCAGCTCCTTACAGATTTTAAAGAGCTTGGCCGAGTTGTTAGATGCCGCAGAGATGCAGGCTTGGATATGGGCACTCTTCTTAGTGCGGACAAGGAGCCGGTATTGACTTTGGAGCAGGTGGCAGGCCTGATAGATGTCCTCATCCAGCTCTCCTGCTCAGAAACATTTTCGAGAGGGGGGGTGTAGTGGACCTCGACTCAGCGTCAATCCGTCTTGTTGGGTGCTCGATCGACAGCTCCGAATGTGACATCAGGTGTCGTATATATACCATGTCACTACGCCCCATGCTTCAGATCTCCCCTTTTTTCCCCCATGCCTGAACGCTGCAGAGGAAAACAACAGGAGGGAGGCTAACTAGCCTGAAAAAACGTAACAATGGGATACAACCCAATGGGGAGACCCCGCAGAACTAGTAGATTAGAAAAATAGAAATGTTCTTTAACTTTTTTAATTGATCAGTAAGATAGAAACTATCACCTTGGAGTCATTATCAGTTGTCTTCTCGCTTGGACAGAAGAGTTCAGCCACAAGGATTTTATGAGCGGGGATGGATGGGAGGGCCGATGAGGAATCTGCGGGAGAATAATCCATATAAAGATCATAATGGTAAGTCATTTCTCTTTCAATGGATTGCTTTTCTCATGCAGATTCCTCATCTTGATAGACTCCCCAAGCAGTTAGTATAGTGGAGGAGGGCAGAAAGCGTTAAACAAGCAGATTTTGCAGAACTGCTCTACCAAATCGTGCATCAGCTCCACATACAGCATCTAAAGAATAATGCTTGGCAAATGTATGCAGGGTTGAGCAAGTGGCCGCACGACATATGTCCCTAACAGGAACTCCCCTCTGTAGGGTTCTAGAGGATGAGACCCCCCTGGTGGAATGGGCCCTGATCCCGGGAGGAAGCTCCCTGCCTGCCGACTAGTAACTTTCAGATATACATAAAATAATCCAACGCAACACAAATTGTTTGGTTCGGCAACTAACAACTGGTCGGTCTTCTGAAAAACTAAGATGCACGAGCCACATAAAAACGTAAGGGTTTCTTGGGCTCAAGACGGTGGAACTGCTCTTCCTCTTTTGAGGGATATTGTGGAGGGTAAAAGACAGGCAAATCAATAGATAGAAAGAGATGAAACTCTGAAACTACCCTAGGAAGGAAGCTAGTCCTGACTTTAAGAGAATCTTTCTTCCGATAGAATCGTAAAAACAGAGGTTTGCAGCACAATGCCTACAAATCACTAACCCTCCTGGCTGATGTGATTGCAACCAAGAAAGCTGTTTTACGAGATAATAGCCTTATGGAACAAGAGTGCATGGGCTTGAACGGAGACCACATCAAATAAGTCAAAACCTGATTAAGATCCCAATCTGGGACAATAAAAGGGACTGGCAGAAATCTATTGAGAAGGCCCTTCAGGAATTGGGGCATGATGGGAATAGTGAAGAAAGAACCTTGACCCGGGAACCTTTTGAACACAGACAAGGCCGCCAAATATCCTTTGACTGTGGTAACCTGAAGGCCTGCTGAGGCCAATGACAGAAGGAATTCCATCACTGTAGTGGTGGGACACGAGATGGGGTTAATCTTGCGCTCCCTGCACCATGCCTCATATCTTATCCACCTGCACACGTACAGAGATCTTGTAGAAGATCTGCGTGCAGCCAGCAAAACCTCAAGTACTTCCTCTGAGAGGTCCCAGTCATCTTGCCTCATCCTCTCAAGAGCCACGCATGTAAGTTGAGCGAGTCTGTGGTCTGGTGAAGCACCCACCTTTCTGACTGGGTCAGGAGATCCGGGTACAGAGGCAATCCTTGAGGTGGACAGATGGACAGATCGGAGTACCACGTTCTCCTCACCGAGTCCGGGGCAATCAAGAACATGGTTGCTCGAAATCACTTCAACCTCCTGAGAACCCAAGGAATCATGGGAATCGGAGGGAAGACATAGTGGAGAGGGAAGGTCCAGTCCACCAGAAACACATCCCCCACACGTTCGCCGTTCGCTGTGAATTCCCTGAAGCAAAACTTTGCACTTCCTATTGGACTCTGTGGTGAGCAGATCCACTGTTGGGTTACCCCAGAGAGAGAAGACCTCTTCCAGGACTTCCTGGCACACTTACTACTCGTGTGAGACAGTGCTCTACCTACTCAGAGCATCTGCCAAACTGTTCCCCCGTCCCCACCAGATGAACTGCAGAGACTGAGATCCAGTTCTCTAATAACCAGAACCAAAGGTACATCACCTCTGTGTAAAGGGGACGGGAGTGCACGCCACCTTGCTTGTTCAGGTAGTGCATGGCCACTGTGTTGTTCGTTAGAATCAGGACATGCTTCCCCTTGAGAGACTGGGAAAAGGTCTTCAGGGCTAGCCTGATGGCTCGCAACTCTAGCCTGCTGATGTGCCACCTGGCTTTGGTTTGAGACCAAAGGCCGCTCACCTACAAGTCCTCACAGTGAGCGCCCCAACCCTTCCGAGACGCATCCGTTTCTACTCTGGTCTGAGGCCAAGGAGGCCAGAAGGGATCCTCCGCCAAAAGATTTCTGCAGTTGTCCCACCAGTTGAGGTCGAGGACCACTTGGTTGGACACTCTCAGAGGATCTATGAGCACTCCCAGGTACTGAGACCACTGGTCTGTTAGGAGCCACTGAAGGAATCTCATAGGCAGCCTGGCCTCTGGGACTAGTACAATACAGGAGGCCATGAGACATTGGAGGTGGAGGAAGGAAGCCACTGGTAAAGTGGCATGGTTCCGGAACAAATGTACCATCTGTGCTATGCTGTCGGCTCTTTCTTCGGTAGGGAAAGCTTTCCCTATCTGAATATCTAGGACTGCTCTGATGAACTGGAGCTTTTGGACTGGTGTCAGATGGGACTTCAAGTTGAGGGAGAATCCCAGCCTGTGCAGTAGTAGGGAAGTGTACTCCAGATGAGACAAGACTTGCCCTGCTGACCTTCCCCGGATCAGCCAGTTGTCCAGGTATGGAAATACATGGACCTCCGGATCTCCTGAGGTGAGCTGCGACCACCGCCATGAGCTTGGTGAAGACCCTTGGAGCAGATGTAAACCCAAATGGAAGCACTTTGAACTGATAGTGCTTGTCCCCTATGAGGAACCTTAGGAATGTGGGACGTATTGACCCACTCAACGCATTGACCCACTCAACGTATTGCCCCACATCACTGTGCTGCAGTGGTGCAAGAAACAGCAAAATGGCTGCGCTGACTTCTGTGCATGCCAGGACCTCCAAATTGCGTTTTGACAACAACCAAAAAAAATGACTGTATCACCCTGCACACACATTTCAGGTGGGGTGAAACAAGGGGACACACTGCAGGAGTGTGACAGTGTCCCTCTGAAACATATACAGGGAATTAAGTGAAAATGGGCAACATTGCCTTGCTGAAAACCCCCAAAATTCCCTTTAAAATTACACCTTTTTCAAACTTTAAAAGTGCTGTTTGGCACTAAACTCATCCAGTCCTTATGAAACCACTGTGAAAAAGGCCCTGCAATGCCCAGGATCATCCGTTGTGTCTCAGCAAAACCGAGCCTAATTCCTGAATGACGGACCCTGTCAAAAGTAACTTTGAAAAGTCACTAATAACTCTGCTTTTACTCGCATGGGAAAGCGTGCATATTTCTCCACAATTTATCAAACATTACTATCTGAGCCTGGTCAGTTTCATATACCAGTGTTCAGATAAAACTCATGCATTGAAAGGAAAATGACTACAGCGGCCAAGACACTGGCAATCTGCGGAGCTGCAAACCGAATTAAAGTAAGAAATTAAACAATTTTAAACACATAGGCTGGAGTTGCAAGCTCTCAGAAACCTGTAATTCCAGTTGCCAGCTATAAAACTCCTCCTAGGAAGGGAGATACACCCTAAATCCAGGACACTTAGGTGCAAAGTACCAGCTTGAAAATCTTTGAATGGGATAAGACAATGACAGTTCACATGCTCATCAGACATTCGTCTTTGCTCCAGGCTGGGACAATAGCAGTCCTGGGACACTCACTTGTCAAGTGTGAAGGGCAATAAAACCTTCAATTAAGAGAGAGGCCCCCCCATCCTGCTTGGAAGAAACTGCCAGTTGGTGTTAGCTGGGAAGAAAAAAATGACAGACAATGACTCCCATTTGTCTTAAGACTATCTTATAAAGAACGTATATCTCAGCTGTCAAAATTGGTAAAAATTTGGAATTTTCACAGCGTAAAAGTGGAATTGTGGGCTGTGTTTAAAAACTTGGTAGAATGTCGTGACACACTCTGGACAGAAATGGTGAAATATGTTGTATTACCAGCAAAGCATCCATATTGCAAATGTCAAATTTGTACATACATCCCTGGGGACAATGTGCATCTGTGTATAAAATTGTGGAATGTTAGGCCAAATCTTTAATGTGTAAAATTACCAAAATGTGTCAGAAAGATGAAACAAGGTCGCACAGACTGGAGGTTTGGACTAATCTGTGCTGCACAAAATATGTAACCTGTGTATCTGATTTACTAAGGGGTGGCAACTGCATAAATATCTGTTTTTGGCTAAATAGGATTTTCAGTAAAGGAAATGTGGGAGTTTCTAGATACAGTAAAAATCACCACATAAACATGACATCACTTTTCCGATATCCAACCAATTGTGAGCAAGGCGGAGACTATGCCCAATCCTATTGTTAGGGGCGTGGGTAGTGAATCCTGCCCCTGTCATATACTGTAATGATGTCATCTGGCATTATTAATACGGGCCCCTGACTAGCACTCAGGACACACACTGATTCCTGATTCCTACACCGCTGTCCTGTTCCTGTCTTCATCTTGCATCTATCCATCTAAACTCCAGATCCCAACAACAAGGCCAAGCAATTGCTGATCCTGCTTCAGCTAGGCCTCAATTCTAAAATAATCCCCATAACCAAGGGAAGCGCTGTGGTGTTTTGGGGAAGCATCCTGAATTAATTGGCTTGCTGCCACTCACTGCTATCCTGTTATTCTGATGCCCTATAGGATCCAGTAACCAGAACTGCCAGTCCAGAAGAACGATCCTTTGGTATCCAGTCCCTTCCCAACTGACTCTGTCCCGCTGAGTTTGCCCGGCTGCCCTATGTTAGTCCAGACACGTGAGGCAAAGCTAATGGCTTGCTTGACTGGCTGCACAGCTAGGACCAGCGACTTCACAGCGATTGACTCGTTACATTTTTCTAAAGAGTCGTCAGCTCCTTCAAAGGGCATGTCCAGGAATTGGGGAGAATCCAGAGATTTTCAAGTAGGCCTGTATTCTCATTACCACTGGTAATCTAAATTGACCGGCCAACGTAGTCTGCCACGTCCAGGCCTGTTTGTAACAAATGGTTGGCCACCTCCTTCCCATCCTCAATCGCCTGTATAAAACCATCCCGCATTTCACCTTGCGGGATGTCCTGAGTAGGATATTCGATAGCCTTCCACAGACCAAATCATCAATATTTGGCAAACCTGCATGCCACATTAGTGGACTTTAAGGCCATACTGCCTGAAGTGAAAACTTTATAAGTTTCTTAGCCTCTCTATCTGGAGGTAGATTGGACATGGAGGCTGCAGGCCTGGTGGTGATAGTGGCAGCTTGCACTGCCAACCCTTCTGGTGAAGGGTGCGAGGAGAGGAAAGAAGGATCTCCTCTTGCCGGCCTATATTTTTCCATGCAGAAGAAATGAATACATAAAAAAAATAAATAGTCGGCTTCGAAGGTTTCCCTGTGGATGTCAACGGGATGGTTATCGGCACCGAGGGAATGGCTGTCAGTGCTGAGGAAGGCTTGGACAACAAATGGACGTCATAGGTAGGAGCCTTTAGACAGCCTTTAGATCATCAACTGTAGTTATGCCTTTGTCGGCATCAAGGCTTAGTTGATGTCAATTGAGTCGACAGACCAGCTAGCATGGGGTGGGAGCACCGAGTGCCGCTTTCGTGGCCAAGGCTTGCTAGTCAGGGGGTTGGGGGAAACCGCACTGACAGTAACCTTCTGTTTAACATTTCCAGCATTTCAGTTTTAAAACTCTCCCACTCTTCTCGAGTGGTTGGTCCCTTACCTCATTCCGATGACGAGCTGGATTGCGTTGGTGGTGGCGCCGTTTAATTCTTTCATGAAGAATGGCTTTTAGCGTGGGACCGCTTCTTAGTCTTCTTACAATGCCTATCCTTCCCCTTTTTGGGGGTAGGCTCCTCCGTTTGGGCCTCTGAAGACCGAATGAGCGACCGCGCTGGAGATTTTGTTGATGTTCGGCCCAAAGCCAGTTTCCTGGCTCTCTCACGTAGGTATTTTGGCTGCATTTTCGAGCACGACGCGCAGGCCTCGGTGTTGTGACCCATAGCCAAGCACCACAGACAAACGTCATGGGGGCAGTCACCAACATTTTGGCCACGTAATCAGTGCTCCTTTTGAAGCCCAAAACCCGGTGAGTCGACATCGCAGTCGAGGAATCTGAAGAAAAAATGACGAATGAAACTCCAAGATGTATTCCCGATGCAGCATGCAAGTGCGCGGAAAAAATGAACTGAAGCATGGGGCGTAGTGATGTGGTATATATTCGACGCCTGACGTCGCATCCGGACCTGATGATCGATCGCCCAGCAAGGTATGTCATCCATCGACAGCCGAGTCGATGTCCACTACGACCCTGTCGAAAAGGTTTCGGAGCAGCAGAGCTGGATGAGGATATCTTTCAAGATAAACCTGTGAGAAGAAAAGCAATCCATTGAATTTGTCAGCCATTTTTACTTCCAAAATGGCAGCCTCCATCTGTTGATGTTATTTAAGTTATTTGCGTTGATTGATGCTTTAAAATATATTTACTGCAGCTTTCAAATAATGTTATACATTTCACAGTATTATTAAAAATAAACAAGGTGGTGTAATAGTTACGTTTTGGTCTAAAATGTTTATGAAAATGTACATCTAGTGACTTGTGGGAGATTGGTCAAGTGTTTTGATGTCAGAAGCACCTCATTGGCTGTGCAGTTAGTGATGTGATTGATGTGCAGTGTGTGTTTGTTTATACAAGTAAGCCATTTTGTTTAATGCCGGCAGCTGCTTGGTTTGCCTAATGTTATTAAATTATTAAACCAAGCTGCCGCTGGCACTCCATTTGTTTTCTTCATTTTCATTGTTAAAATCTGTGTGTTGGCGGCTTTAAGCCGCCACCGACATTGATTTTGTTTTACTAACGTTGGAAATATGTGCCGGTAGTGGCTTCCTTAATGTTGCTAAGTCATCGCCTGTACATATTCACAACGTGAGTGAAACGAATTTAATGTCAGACATTGAATTTGTTTTACTAACGTTGAAAATGTGTGCCGTCGGCAGCTTGCTTAATGTTATTAAACCACCGCCAGCACATATTTACTATGTTAGTGAAATTAATGTAATGCCGTAGGCGGCTTCGCTTGCCCGATGCCGACGTTGAATTTGTTTGACTAACGTTGGAAATATGTGTCGGCGCAGCTTGCTTAACGTTACTAAGTCGCTGCCGGCACATATTTGCAACGTTAGTAAAAACAAAGGAACAGTCTTCCTGTGCATTGTGTCTCTTGCTGACCGTCCTTGCCGCACTACTAAGGCAAGGGTCGTTTGATTCCCCCTACCTAATCACGTATTAGCACCTTTGTAAGAAGTGGTAAACCTCACACTGATTAAGAGAAGAGCGCACCCAAGATATGTGTTTGTATGACACTTCACGCCCGTCCATGTTGTCCTCTTCTCGTTCTTCTGTTAGCTTGCATTATCTGGAGCTTACCGTTTGTAATCCGCAAGCTGCAAGCTGCCAGTTGAAAGCCCTCTCCGATCGTCTTTAGCTTGATGTTTTATTACTTTGCTGTCTGTACACAGTGTCTCGTTTTTCTTGAACTTGTTTCAGAATTCGTTCACTTAGTATTGGGTTTTCTTTCTCTGCTCCAGTGTTTAATGCTGTACCCCCTTCACCGATGAGCTTTAAGCACCGAGGGTAACAAAATCTGAAGTTCCCCAGAACCAATGGGCCTCAGGTCTGATGGGGGAAATAATGCACAATTAAAAGACATAAAATGTTTTGATGCGCAAAACACATTTAATCCATTATATGCATGTCCTAAATGCAATTGCTGCATCTCCAGTGCAAATTCCATGGGGATTTTTGCAAAATGGCACAAGTAAACAATGTGGCTTTCTGTTCATGTGCTGGGACTTTGACGCACGCATTGGGAAGTGACGTCAAATTTCATTCAACTTTTCCTTTTCTTTCACCATTGAAGAAAGTGTGTCCACTAAACAAGCATTAGACATGAGAACACACAGTATGTGGACCGTTTAGATTGTATGATCCTTAAAAATATAAAACATTTCAGTGATCAATGATGAGCTATTTGTTTGGTCTTGTGGCTAAGTGTCTCCATCCAAGATTGCATAAAGAACATTATTTTATATATTTATATAGGAGTGGCTTCCACTCATTTAACAATGGGTGGTCCTTCGACTTGTGCCCTGATTGCAGTAAAGACACTCTGAGCTGGAGCCTACTACATTACCAATATCCTTAAAGAATATAGCAGTAGAACATTTCCTAATTTGGGATTGTCTACATTCGGATTAATAGATCCATCTGCAGAGTGCCTTATTTCACGTCAGACCCTGGTCTGCTGGAATGTCTCTCACCCTAAAACGCTTCAGTGCCATGACAGTGACAGTGGCAGTAAGCTGTATACAAATAAGTATCGTGACAAGTCATGGGTAGATTAATGAATCTCAGAAGTAGTGCAGAGATTCACTGGGGATGTGCTACTTGGAAAAAAATGTTTTGGTTGCAATACCATATAACAAACAACTGGGGCCAACCCAAATAAGCCTTGGTACATGTCTAACTGACCCATATTTGATGCTCAACAGTGATCCAAGTAGGTACAGTTTTCAACCTCAAGGGGCATCATCAGTAAGGTATTGGGTCTCTCGAAATGGACTCGCGTTTGGGCATACCAATCCCACTAAAGGTGGATTCAAAACAGTACAGTGATGGAAGGATTGTTCGGAATGAATCATAACCACTGGTTTCACTTAGCTGAGAGCCATGTTTTGAAGCAGCACTTTTACAGAATTATATACGTGACACCCAAGCAGGGCGTGAAAGATTGACAGCAAAGTCAAACACGAGCAGTGTAGTATATTCCCTGCTGCTGCAGTAAATATGCTCCCCATTGCCAAACGCTGCAGCTCACTGTGCATACCATATTAATCATGCAGTTGCACCCTGCCACCCCATCAGCGTGAAGAACACCTTCAGCTATCGCTGAGTGAAAGTCTATGTGCCACTCACAATTCACATTAATATTGCAGTGGCATATAATCCCTGCTTTAAGAGTACGCAATTCGATGTGCAGTGTACATTTATTGTGCCCGCTCATTGTGCAACAGGCGTGCAACACCAATGGGGTAATGTGGCCTTTAGTGGCTCCTCTCTTAAATTCTGGGCTTGAGAAGGGCAGGTCTCTGTGAATAGAACACTGCTGTACAGTCAGCATCTTAAAAAGAGATTAGCAGTTACTTAGCACATCCCTCTGTTAGCAGCATGTTTTCTTATACCTCATCCTTACCTTACCCCCACTCTCTTTACCTCCACCCCCCTCTTTCTTGCCGCACCCACCCCACGCACCCACCCTACCACCACTCTCTCAACCCACCCACGCCCACTCTCTCTATCCCCACCCTAACCCACTCTCTCTACACCCACCCAACCCCCACTCTCTACACCCACTGACCCCATTATCTCTACCCTACTCTACTCCCACTCCCCCCACCCACTCTCGCTACGCCCACTCTCTCTACCCGCACTCGCTCAGCCCCACCCACACAACCCCCATTCTCTCTACTAAACACCCATTCTCTCTACCCCACCCAACCCCCATTCTCTGTACCTAGAACCCACCTTCTGTCTACCCTCACCCACTCTACCCCCACTCGTTCTACTCCCACCAACCAAACCCCAATCTCTCTACCACCACCTGCCCCGCCCCCACTCACCTACCCTACCCCCACTCTCTCTATCTCCACCCATCCAACCCCACTCTCTACCAATACTCCACACACTCCCACCCTACCCAACTATCCCTACTCCACCACCCATCCACCTTATTCAACTCTCTTTGCCACTCTACTTGCTCTGTTCCCCTTCTCATTCTTTTGGGAATTAATACACGAAGCCCTGGCAGGAGAGTACTACAGGAAATTAAAGTGTGTGAAAAGAAGAAGCCCTAGAATATACTCAGCAATTACAAGTGTGTGAATATAGGGGAACAGAGAACCCCTGGGTGGAGAGTATACCACTACACAAAGACTAAAGTTAATTGTGCCTAATTTTGGTATCGATCAAAAGTAAAGATCAGAATTGTTATTTTCAGGAAAATGTGAAGCAGAATCCAGGGGAAGGGAAAAGCCCTCTGAATTAAGGAGCAGCATCATTGAAAGACTTTTTGTTGAAAGTTATGTATTTTGTTTTCCATGTTTGAACATTTTTATAAAATACTGAGGGCCCAAAACAAAGGCCAAACATTGTTGAGAATAATTTTGGTATTAATCCAGAGAAAGTACAAGAACTGTAGTTTGTAGGAAAGCAAAGAGAAGAATTCAGGGGAAAAAGAGACCCCTTTGGATTAAGGAAAATATCTTTAACAAGACTTTTTGTTTGTTATTTATTCCTTTTCCCATTTGATCACTTCTGAAACACTGAATGCTAAAGACATTATCCTTTTCACCTTAAGATTGATTTCCATAGAATGTTAGGGTCAGAATTTGGACACACAGCGGTTTTGTTTTGGACATTCTGACACTGACAGATCCTTAGTATTTATCTTAGGTTGGGAAACGCCTCTAGCGCAGGGACAGCAAGGCATTTTTTAGCCAAAACCATATTTAATATGTCCCTGGGTTTCATTCCTGGCTGTTAACACAGGGTTGTCACAAGAGTGAGAGCTGAACGGGGGGGGGGACGTGCAGGAGATCATCTCATAGACTCTTGTCCAGATTGATCTGTTGCAAACCATCTCAAACAGGACATTTTGCTGCCGGAAGTTTTGGAACGTGAGTTCTTTGGGCAATGCGTTGGATGTCTTACTTGGTGTTCACATTCCCTCCATTCGTTTGGTGCTGAGGAAGATGAAGCAGAGCAAAAACAACCATGATCTTTATTGCACCAGACCGAGTTTGCGGGTCCAGCTGGTACCTAATCATGATGATGTGCCCTCGGGTAAAGATGGCATGGTATCAAGTAGTAGACACAGACACAAGTTTTGAAAACCTTTATTTGGCATTTTGGTTGGATTGGTAGAATTCCTAACTGTCGCTAACTCTAGAATGGGAGTAATCTCTGTTATAAAATGAAACAGCAAACAAGTCCCAGTCAGTTTGGTCAAAACAAAAAGAACTATACTGAAGAAACCTAACCTTGCGCTCCTTCTTAAAATGACAAATGTGTTAAGGCAATACAAAAGGAAAATAGTGCCACAAAAGAAATGTCAGAATGGCTTAAATAACGACTCCCTTCCCCACGTTCAACACCACGGGGTCTAGAGCAATTCCTAAAAAGCATAGGTGGATGGCGATAGGTGGACGGCACAGATCTATCAGTCTTGCACATTTGGGCTTACTTGCACTGTTCACTAGTTCAGGCTTGGGCTTCAAGCTTCTGGTAGTTTGATCACTTCCTTAGGCTTCGTCTGCCTTGTCACAAATGCACAATTCAACCTTTGATCTTCACTTGCTCACAGTTCACTATAGGCTTCCCTCTGCCGGGCT
Organism: Ambystoma mexicanum; assembly: GCF_040938575.1. Taxonomy (NCBI): domain Eukaryota; kingdom Metazoa; phylum Chordata; class Amphibia; order Caudata; family Ambystomatidae; genus Ambystoma; species Ambystoma mexicanum. The sequence continues at coordinate 414,303,153 of NC_090927.1, forward strand.
CGAGCCTGTTTACTCACTTTTTCACTTTATCACACAGTTCTGCACAGGCTTCCCTCTGTCGGGCTTGAGCCTGCCTTCCTCTGCATGGGGTTCCCTTCTCCATGTTTTGTCTTAAATGTCTTTTCACTGTCGAAGACTTTCAAAACAGCAAGGATTTTACGTAGCCCACTGCATGACCACTTCGACTTCTTTCACTTTACACGCTCAAATATAAACCACACATTAAATACAATCCACAATCTTCCTCTTCTTGCAACACCAATGCTTCTTTGTAATTGTAGTTTCTCGTTCTTTTTAGTTTGCCTTATTGGCCTCTCAAAAATCAATGTTTATATGCAACACCAATACATCTTGGTAGTTCCTTCTCTTCACTTTTCCCTTTTGGCTTCTGGGAATTTGTCTTTTTGTTTTGCCCTCTTGTCCTCTTTCAAAGCTCATTCCCTTTGCCCTCTTGGCCTATTCAACTTTCACATATTTTGCTTTTTCACTTTGTTTTAGGATTGCGGTTACTTAGTTGCTTTTTTTAACATTTTTATTTATTAAGTGTCATTTGGTTAAATATAACCTTTAACACTATAAGATGATACAGTAAATACAATGGTTTAAAAATGAAAAGCATCAACATAAGACATATTAATACATTTGACATGACCACAAATGTGTGCATTTGTGCAAAAATGCATTCAAAGCAATACATTCATAATTTCTTCCCACATGTGATATACAGCAAAGTTTAACACAGTATTTCTGCCGTCATATATCGCAGACCAAACTTGATTTTTGATTTCAACCCGCATTGAGTATCCTTTCTCGTGTATCGGGGTTAGACCAGAGAATTCCGTCAACAGGTGTTGTGCAGTCTCCTGTTGTTTCCACATATACTGCATGCTTGTTCCTACCCCTGCAACCCCTATTTGTCAACACAGGAAGCTGATTAACTCTTAGTAGAAGGAAAAACCTCCTTACCTTTGTGTTTTGCAGATTAATAAGGTAGGGGCATGTGGTATCTGGTAGGAATGCTTGCCTAGAATATAACTTATAGCTGGATATCCTAGCTAGATAGGTAGTTTGCTTGTCCCTATCCCACATCATTGCATTTTCTTTAATCTCAATACAATTTGTGGCCAAGTTGTCCTCTGGCATCCATTACACAACCGATTTCATCGAAGAAATGATCAATTTCACTGTGCCATATTTTCAAGGCTGGAAAGAGGCACCTGTTGCCATTTCGATCACTAAAATATGAGTACACGGAATCCATATTGCCAGCATTCAACTTTATTTTAAGATATAGCATATTGCTTCTGATGGTACACATTGAGGGAGACCCAAGGTACTTCTCCAAAGTTTCCCTTCTAAGAGTTTCAGCCAGTCGGTCTCTGACAGAATAGACTTCTAACCCATAGAGTGTACTAGGAACAATACAGTTGTTATATAACTTCAATAGGCCCTCTGTAGAGTTTCCACCAGATTTCGAAATAAAAGTAGCCTTAAACTTTGTAACGGTCTAACAAACTAGATATTTGAATAGGGTCTCCTAATTTAAGTTGTTAGTAATGAGCATTCCAAGATACAAGTAGTTTTCTACTTCTTCTAAGACGTTGTCATTAATTATCCATCTAAATCTCTTTATAGATTTACGGTTTGATTTAATCGTCATAATTTTAGATTTTGACAAATTGATAACCAAGCGGTGTTGTTTGGAGTATGCTGCTAATTTACCCAGCTGTGTTGTAAACCTATCGCAGTCTGATCAAAAAATTACTATGTCAACTGCATAGGAAAGCCAGACAATGGGGGAGACACCTATGCGAGGAGGATGGTTATTGCAATCATTGAAGGCTCTTTTGAGGTCTGAAATATATGTGTTTAAAACAACATCACAGCCAGGGTGCATCCTTGTTTTAAGCCATAATTCACAGGGATTAATTAGTTCACTCACCTCTTGATAGATTATAAACTACCATATTATCAGTATACAGTGATTTGACAAAATATAATATTTGAGAGTGTAATTCACCTTTCTCCATCTTTTCCCAGAGAATCTGGCAGTTAACTGTGTCAAATGCTTTGCTATAATTTATATACCAAATATACAGTGTTTTAATATTTGATTGCAAAGTAGTACGTATGAGATTGATTAAGACCCAGACCTTCCACATGGGACTGTAACCCTTTTGAAATCCAGATTGCTGATTGCTGAGCATCTTATTTTCTAATAACCATGCATTTATATAGTTTAACAGCAGTTTGCTGAAGATTTTTGGCACTGGAATCTATCATTGCCAGGATTCTGTAATTAGACGGACTGTCTCGAGCTCCTTTTTTTATAAATCGGTATTAGCACTGAGCCTTTACAGGAATTCAGTATTTTTCCCGTGCACACAATCACACTGAAAACTATGTTAAAAATGAAGACCCATACCTTTATGTTTTTCTTGTAAAATCAATTCGTTAGTCCATCAGGGCCAGGGGCCCTGGAAGGCTTCATATCCCCAATTATTTTTTCAATTTCAGCTACAGAGAACTTAAAAAATGTGTTATCCTCTATATTCCAGTAATCGCTGCTGATCTCAGTAGTTTGCTCTCGATAGTAGAGAGACAGTATGTAGGTTGTCCAGCAGTCGATAGAAATAGGGATAATCTCTCGGATTCCTGGCATCTCAGAGCTATACTTTTTATAGATGTGCCAGAATCTTTGCATGTTGCAGTCTTTTAATGCTATAAACATTAGTTTCCACTGAGCAGATGATATAGAGCCTTTATGCATCTATACCAATATCTGTGTTGCATTTTCAGTTCCCTTATTCTTATCGTTCTTATCTCAACGTCCTGTATGTTTCTTTTTAGCCAAAGTCTATCGCTATGGAGTTCTTTCTGTCTTTTGGCTACCATTAGGTCATACATATATTCTTATGAGTGCAACTACTAGGGGTCATTTTGTGACAATGGTTCAGAGCCATAGATAATGTGTTCTGAACTGTAGTATAAAAGATCTGATCTCCATATTAGCAAATAAGGGGAGATTATTCTCAGCCACTATCAGTGAATCATTAATGTTACATAGAATGTTTTTGGTCCATTGTATTCGATTAATCCTATTGCTAATACAATAATCTCCTTTCAATCTCTTCTGACCAACCTTGTGTGTTATTTTCAGAGAGAATTCAGTTATAATATGGTCACTAAGTTCATTAGCAATAAGCCTAACATCACTAATAGGTACATACCAAGCTACTTCAAGCAACACAAAAGTCAATCCAGGAAAATTGTCACCCGTTAGACCAAGCATAAAACAAGTCATCATGTCTCACATTTATCAGTTGATATAATTGATATTTACTGGTCAATGAGGTCCAAAGGTTTCGGCTTATTAACCTTTCGTTTTCTTCTGGCCCAATATCCCACACCTCATACTCATTTCTGACGCAAGTGTGGCATTCTAACACCCTCATCCTTTTTTCTGTAAAATGGGGCTGTTGGAAATTCAAGTCTCCTACAACATAATATAAGCCTTTAGGGTGTTTCATCTTACATGAATCTATCAAATATTCTATCTGATATATGATATATTCCGTATTATCATTTCCTGGTGGGTTGTAAATGTTGATCAGTAAAATATCAGCCTTACACTGCACACCTGGAATGTCTATCATAGTGGCTAAAATATGGTCTGATCTGCACTCATATTTCTCTGTAGTTGCCTGTAGATGATTAGATACAGCAACGATAAGACCCCCGTACGGTATACCTGACTTATATTTATGTGCATGGGTTTGGTGGATTGTATAGCCATCAATATAAAGATTTTTCCTAAGCCAAGTCTCTTGCAGTAGAATAATATAAGCTGCAGGGTGCCTTCGGGGTTAGAAATAAAAGAACGAAACCCTTTAGTATTCCACAATCTGATTTTTACATAGTTATAATTAGGAGCCGCAAATCAGTCCACATCATCCCAGTTCTTAGCTTTGGGGAAGTGGTTTGCTTGTCTCATTGATAGATTGACTTTTGAATAGCACTCCTGACGAGCCCTGGTGACTATATAATTCATCATATTATCAGTGAGACATGCACTCGCAAGCTCTACTTTTAATGTATTTCCTATATGCTCCCTATGAGTTGGGACCCTTGCAAATTCATATGCAAGCTCACGGAAAAAAAGGGCTTGTGTCATAATGAACTCAACAATAATGGGTGATACCCAGTGTAGTACAGCCCAATTTGGTCCCCAAGATGACCACGGGATCTCAGCTCTCTTTAACTGAGGAGATGAAATCTTGCTAAAACCCAGGAATTGATGAAGCAGTTTGAGCATGTTAGAACGGTTTAAGAAAGTACTTGCCGAGGTGGCATAAATGTCTGTTACCAAATTTATTTCTGTGCTCATAGAATTTAGAACATCATCAAGGTTCACCATGGAATTTGTTAATGGTAAACTAATCCCCGCTTTATGTGGCGTATGTGCATCTGCTTCCTCCAAACGATTATTTACAGGAATATATTTAGGTTGCTGAGTGTTTGGAACCCATTGTGCAGTGCCACTGGGGCAACCTGTATCGCCATTTCCCATTCTGGTGTTTTGTACTGACTGTAGGAAGTTTTCTTGTATTTGCGACGATCCAGCCATAGACATTTTGTTAAATAAACTGTCAAAAACAAGTTCTAGGCCAGGGATATAACCCAGATCTTTTTTAGATTTTGCCTTCCCTACAATTTTGAATCCCCTTGGGGTTTCTATATAAGTTATACTCTTGGGAAAGACTTCTCAAAGAAGGTAGCAGGCGCTCCTGGGAAAGACTGTAGACAGGTCCTGAGATGCCAACTCGGTATTCGTGTCGTTGGCACTGTGTTTGGACTTTATGGTATGCTTCCTGCCTAAAGCAGGAGCCGTTTTACCACCTTTCCTTATAGAATTCCCCAACTGATGGAGAGTTTTTTGCCCATTATTAACAAGGCAGGGGGACCTTATTAGGCCCTGGATGTCATGTATAGTTATGGTGGGAGCACATATCTTGTCCCCCTCTGGGTTAAACTTCCCTGATATTTGTGCGTTTACAGACAATTCTACAAGTTTTACAAGTTGAGATTTCATAGATGATTGTTCTATATGAATAATTTTACACAAATCAAGCAAGGAGGTCAATATATTTAAAAATTCTGTCTCCATACTAAAAGTCTCTGTTTCAGGAGAGTTTGGGGACAGGAGACTCTCGGTTACCCGTTGATTTTGCATGTGTGTTCTGGGCAATGGCAGTTAAATTTGGAGAACATGTCAAATATGTAATAGAGTGGTTTGTGGTCGTAACTTGATAAGAGCCAGAGGGTATTGATGGGTCCATGTTTGATTTAGCCTCTACACTGATGGCTATGGACATCACCAAATTATCCTGGAGGGAAGTGTTATCTTGATTTGTAAAGGGCTAAGACGTCTGATATCTTCGAGGGAGAGTTGTTTTTTCTATTGGGATTACAAACGGAGTTGGTAATCCCTGCCATAGTAGATTTTACTTGCTTTAGGAGTCTCTTAGTTGTCTGCTTTTTAAAATTACGAGCAGCGTTTAATGTAGCCATGCATACAGCACGATCAACCAGAACGTAATGGGTGGCTCCTAGTAACTGCAGGCATATTAAAACGTGTAAAATATGTGGTAAATAATTATGTTATATCAGAGGGCTCGATGCAGTTCTGTATTCAATTCAGCAGCGTTAAGAGCGCTAACCGTTGTTAAGGGCTCCAAGGTACCCGTACCAGCGGTCGCCCTTTCAAATCAAGCAGCAGTCAGAGTAGCGTGTAAGGCTCCAAGATGAATTTCACCCCAGGGGTCACCTTTTTGAGGCTAATGGGCACCAGGAGTTATGTGCGCTTGATTGAGAGAGACTTCATAGCTTCAAAACAAAGGTAGGTATGGGCGCCAAGATTTAAAAACCTTGCAGATGCCTTTTAAATGTAAGATGAGTGGGGCAGCAGTGCTAATATTCTGAGGTAGAAATATCAAATATGCAAATGTGTAGAGAATGACGAACCAATCTGTGTGGTCAGCTCCTTGCTGTTATGGAGTTCTTTATTATCCTGCGTTCAATCCGCGGACCACCTCAGACCACCTTACACCCACCTTCCGTTACGCGGGAGGTGCCAGTTTTAAAATAAATTGCAGTCCACAAGCCTCACTGGTCTCACAACGGCTAATCCCACATGGGGGATTCACAGCCCTCCTACTTTGTGGGTACTTAACATGATATATACAAAAGGAAGGATATAAACGTGCTTGAACCTAAAATCTCAAATATGGATCTTTACCCACAACTCATTTATTTATTTAAAAATATATATTTTTAATTTTATTATACATATCACACACATAAAACACTAAAATAGATGTAAAAAACAATGTAAAACACACATTCCACAGTAATACATGTATGTATACACCAATAGTCAATAGTGGTGAGCATATCTGTATCTCAATCCAAAATGGTTTACAATCACTTCATTGTGTACATTTGAGAACAATTCTATTGAAAAACATAGCCTGACTTGCACAAGTTTCTGTCCTAGCAGAGAAATTAATAGATGCACATTCATCAGGGGCGTAGAAAACGTCTTCTTTTGTGATTTGTCTGTAGGGCGACGTGTGGAATTAAACTTCCTGGGGCCCTGGACTTCCGATAGATTACTAATGTGATGAAGACACAATTTGAATATACTCAAAAAGTCTTATAATTAGACCTCAAAACAATGCTGCCCCTAGGGAATGAGGTATAGCTCTCAGTGGAATACATACTTGTTAAGTTTGGACTTCATTTTCCAATAACTCGCTGCAACCAATTAGTGTTGCTGAAACTGGCTTCCTTAGTGGGGAATGTCAGTCAATCTTCCACCCGCTAACCTAGGAGAGAAAACAACTGCACTTGTGGATTCTAGTGGTGACTTTAACATACATGTTCAACAAACACCTTAAGGATCTCAAAGCAATCTCTCAAGGAAATGTTCAAGGAAACATTAGGGAGACATTAACCTCCAAATCTTTCCTTCTAATTAATAGCACAGACCTTGTCTTGATAATGATGCTGGACTGGGTACTGTCATGGTCTCGGGTTCCTCAATCTAATGTGGAAGTAGATATATGCACACTAAGCTCACGGGCTTACTCAACAGTTGTTAGGGAGAATTCTCTGTTTAGGCTGAATCTCCTAACCTAGTGAGTCCCCCAGCAGATATGCTGGATTTCTGGAGTTTGTTTTTTTTCTCCTGCCAAGAGTGAGTCTCTTTTCTTCACACTCTGGGACATGATGTGAGGGGTTCCTTTGACTGTTAATGTGTTTTATGCGCTATGGGGTCTTTTACTCCATAGGGTCTCATGTGTTTTTACTGTGTGTGTTACACAGCACCCTCAGTGCAGTGACACAGGGGTGTCATAGTGACACCCCACCATAGACTCCATACCCTGGGACTGACTACTGTCTCCCAGGGCATGTAAAGTCACCATTGGCTTTACTAGTCCCAAATTATGAACAGAGACCAGTACAAACCATCATATTGTGGACGTACTGGTCGGGGCAATTCGATTGCCCCGGTGTCTGTTAGTCGAGGGGGCACGTCTCCGTCCCCCCTGATCGAGATTTGGCTGGTGGCAGTGGATACTACTTTTTATATTCGACCGCGAATATATCTCTATGGGATTTTCGCATTGTTCGAGGCTACCAACTTTAATTATTTAATTCTCATAGCCTCGAACATACCGCCGGTTTATTTATTTAATATTAATTCGCCGGTTGGTATTTTTTGCCAGAACTCGATTCTAAAATGGCGTTTGTGTTCTCTTCTGTGACTCCAACCCAAGTCGAGACCTTTGTTCCACTTTTTGGCGGGCTTCTCCACAGAAGCCTCCAAAAGTGGTGCCGCTCTGTCTGGGTACCACAGGGGATGTGGGCGGGGGTTTAGGCACCCTGGACTGAGTTACCTTGGTAACTAAAGTCGCACTCTTGTATGATTGGCCCAAGTGGTGAGCCGGCCGGCTCACCACTTAGCATGTTTGATTGACATCTAGGAACTTCAGAAGTCGCCACAGGACCTGAGAATCCGACGAGGGAGAAGCTGAGCCGACCTGCTACGACGACACCACCGATGGAGCCCTGCGGAACCGACTCACCACTTCCCGACGACCGAGAAGATCTCCCGGCTGGAGAGTCTTCTTCCCCTGACTGGTGGGCACAACCAGTTTACCTTCTTTTCCTCGCATCCCAGGACGTCTTGTGGTCGAATTGCCCGTGCCAAGCACCCCGGCAACCGGATAGCCACTTACCACTGGACCGCGAATAAAAGGACCGCTCCTTTTAACTGAGAACTCCGCGGCTGGTTTCTTCCCTGGCAGTGCAACAGCAGTGCAACGGACTCCTGTCTTCCTCCCCGACGAGATCCTCTCTTCCCCCGGACAAAGCACCCGCTGCCAGGTACAACTGCCCCCGCTGGAGTATTCTCACCACTTTAAGGTACTGTGTCCACCAGGCCTCCCTTTCTAAAGATTGCTACAAGGTAATAATAATCCCTTAACCTTCTGGACTGGGCTGGCCGCCTTGACCATCTAACTGGTCCCTTTCTTTTGGTCCAACTCTTTCTGAACTGATTTCGAGACTTTTGGGCACTTTGAACCGTGTGACCTTGGACACATTTCGACCGGAGCCTCTTACAGTTGGTCCGGCCTTGTTAACTTTGACTTTACGGTTTTTGACCTGCCTTCTTCTCCTACTGTGTTCTCTGAAAGTGTTGGGATCTGTTTCTATCTTTGCTCTGCCTTTCTCTCCCTTTTAAACCGATTGATTAGAGTGCCATCTTCGTTAAGCGCTCACCGCTGTCTGAAAATAAGTGTTGCTTTACTTAAGACTTTTCTAACTAATAGTTGAAGGGAGTGTATATCTTTTAGTGACTGTGTTTTTGAACTGCTTAATATTAGTGCCTGTGTGTTTTATTATATGTGGTTTTAAATAAATACTTATATCTCTTTTACACCAAGCACTGGTCAGTGCTTGCTTGTTCTACTGTGTTCCTTTGACCTATTGTGAATACTCTGTATACTGCCTAACTCTTCTTGAGGGAAGTCTGACTGCTCAGCCACAGCTACCAAGTGAATCTGTGTGGCGCAGACTGCTACCAAGTGGGTTCACTGCCAAACACCTGTAGTCTTAAATATTTTGCAGTGGTCCCAGAGGGAACTGCACAGGTTTCTGCCTAACAACAGTAATTCAAGATGCTGCATCAACCAATGTTATAGCTGAACTTACTTCTTGAGGATTCCAAAATAATGAGCCACCAGGGCTACCTCAACTGCTGTACTTCATGTGACCCTGTGGGGAGGCCTGGAAATCAATCCCACTAAAAGGAGGGGACACTGGATGGCTAACCACTTCAAAACAGCATGCCAAGTATAACTAGTCTATTGGGCAGTAGCAATGAACAATTCAATAAGGGCAAGCTGCCAGTAATCCAATAGAGCAAGCACTTTACCAGAACAGGGTAGCTCTCTGATGTAGTGTGCCAGTAGTATAATTCACGGAAGCATTCCCACAACAAAATGGCAGCTATTTACATGCCATTGTGCGATGATGTCATTGCACGCATGAGCGCGATGAAGTCATCAATGCAGCCAGGAAATGTCAATAGCAAGGTGCCACACCTCCTCAATAGAGCAGGAGAAAAGACTTCCACCGCTGACTACCTTACACCCACCTTCTGCTCTGCCTTGCTTTGGTTCCTGTAAAGTTCAGATACTTTGCCTTCTTGACATATTCAGCGTTTACATACTTTGCATTTCACTCATTCAATTTTCTCTCGGGATCACAGTTATTTTCTTGCCTTTGTTCCCATTCAACTCAAAACATTTCACAGAGACTTTTGAATGTACGATTTGATCTCGCAGGACCACTCTGTTACTTTGTATCCATTCCTTTTACAATTCAGCATTTGTCCTTTCCATTACATGCTTTATTGGCACACGCACAACCTTCAACATTCGAGTTACAGTAACTTTCGCTTTTAAAACAGACCGGGCTTTTGTTGCCTTAGATAGCTCATTGGTCGTGTTAATTGATCTTCTTTCATCTACACTCTTCATGCAGCATTCAAGGCCGTTGTTAACACCTCTTCTGCTTCTCCCCAACTCTTCCGTTCTCAAGGGAGGGTTGCGGGCCCTTCCCAGCACCTTGAAGTTTTCATTCTTCCGCTCACTCGGCTTCAATATTGTAATGCTTACGGCTTCCTGAAAGTTTGGAAGTCTCTCCGTACCAGCCGATCAGCCCCTTGGCTTGTCAGCTTCCATTGCCTGGTTTGCAGCAGCCCCATAATAATTGTTCCTTCTCGTGCCAGCCTCACTTACTGTGTGCCTGTGCACGCCACCTTTTATCTTCACAGGGAGTCTTAATGAGTGGCAGGTGTGTGTAGTTAAGACTATGTCCCTGATTCTGTGTGCCCTCATACAGGGACAAATTCAATGCAAGTCAGTGGAGGTAAGGTTTCTGGCCTCATTCCTCATCTTCTTCGGCTCAGTAGTGTTGTCAATGTAAAGTGGGGAGGAATTATGGGAGCTGTAGTTTTCCACAAAATAGGCAGGGATAGTAGGGGTTAGGTGTGTTGTAGAAAAAGGGGGATACCATGTCTCACAATTGGGTGGTTCTCCCCCACTCCCTGAGGACTCCCTACCCCGTTGATCCTCCCTCGCTTGTCCACCCTGAGGATCGGGATCCAAAAGCGATGACCCTTTCCTGGCCACCTGAGTATGGGATCCCCGAGGACTAGTTTATGAAACACCATCTGGTTTTTCACAAATATACTTGAAGGATCACTTGGAGGAGATATCTACTGACTGTATCAGGCTGAATCATGCCTCAACCTGATTCCAGGACCTTCATGCGCTGGCTATTGAAAAGTTGCCGTGCAATGATTGGTATCTCTATGAGCAGGCTAGTGTGATCCTCTCTATAAGGTGCCCAAACAACAAGTCTATTTATGCTTTTAGCTGGTGTAAGTTTACTGTTTGATGCCAGGCTAGACAGTTTTACCTGTTGTTCTGCTACCTCCTTACAGTGTTGGGATTTATTTTATCATTGGCCAAGTCAGAACTTAATATTGGCACTATAAGGTCTTTATTCCAGCCCTTGCTATCATTAAAAGGATGCTAAAACTAGGATTCTTTTTTCTTGGTTCCTATTGCATTTCAGTTTTTGAAAGGCTATCCTAACGCATATCCTCCTTAGTCTCTGATTGTCCTACAGTGGGTCCTTAATTTGGTTCTCACGTTTTTGAAGTCGGCTATTCGAGCCCGTTGCATTTATATCAGCATGTACGGTCTCAGAGCTGCAGTCTCCTCCTTTCATTTTCTGCAGGAAAGACAAAGTTTTTCTTTGGGTGAACCCTTCTTTTTTTACCCAAGAACGTATCAGCGTTCCATCTTCAACAAATAATTGATTTGTCAGCATTCTTCCCACCACCTCATCCTTCGAAGGTAGACGAAAGGTTTCACAGATTGGACTACCCTTCCAGCAGGAGCTACATTAGAGTAGATGATCAGCTTTTCATTGGCTTCTCTGGTGCCAACAAGGACGACGCCATTTCTAAATAAAATACAATATCAATGTGGATTGTGCACTGCATCAAGGCCTGCTATGAGCTAGCCCATAAGAATTGCCCATAGGGCTTGGGGGCAGACTGTACAAGGGGAACGGGCTTCTAACAAGCAAGCAGCTACATGTGTCTCACTCTACACCTGTAGACACCACTGTAAAGACTGGAGGGGGGTATCTTTACTCCTGCTCACTATATGGCAGAATAGAGGCACAGAGCACCCCAGCCAAGATTCTCTATTTGGTAACCGTGGACAAGCAGTCAAGGCTTAAGCTCTCGGGAGGTGATGCGGACTGGTTCCTAAGTACAGTGTAGTCCCCAAGCATCCACAAAGGAATGTACACACTGAAAACACAGTTCTTTATATAAATAGGGCTCAAGTTATGTACACAATTACAATAACGCACTTTGTGCTCAAGATAATCTAAAATGGTAGATATATACAGTTTCTATGTGGTACCACAATTACTCTTTGATTCCATTAAAATGCATCAACTGTACTCAGTTCAAATGTCATACAAATCAGTTAATAAAGTGAACCAACAATAGACAAAGCAGGAAAGTAGGTTGGTTAAAACAATAGGCAGAATACTGCCCCCCTACCACTAGACACAGTTCTGTATGAGGACCCCCCCCCCACCTGGGTAGCCTCTAAATACAGGTATAATACAAGCCCAGTCCATATATTGTTCAATATGAGTCTTATTTCCTTCTAAATAGTTCTACCACCCCCTATGAACCTGAAATAGCAGAGTTCAACATCGGGTCGGCAAGGGATCCTTCATGAACGGCTCCCTTTAAGGCAGGAGCCACGGATCATTAAGATCCCTTGAGGAAATGGTGAACAATGGCGTTGAGGCAGCAGCTTCGATAATGGCGGTGCTCGTCGACGATCGGCCGTGGATGTCCTGCGAACAGGAGGCATGCGGTGCCCCTCGACGGTGGTAGTTCATTGCCGCAAAGAGTCACTGAAGAACTTTGGCCCAGCAAGGGCGTCGTTTCGTTGTCTCTACGGTCTTCGGGTGGCGGGAAACCCACCGGCGGACGCTCCTCGGTGCGTCGGCAGCCTAGACTTTCTCCGGTGGGAGAAAGCGGTCAGCGGTGCTGGTGAGAGTGTCCTTGAGTTCAAAGTGTCTTAATCAATGGAGTGTTTCTTCTCCGGTCGTTGGCAGCTCAGCATCAAGCAGTTGCCGCTTCTGGGCAACACGGCTTTGACGGGCCTCCAGCGGTTATAGCAAACCTGTGAACCCTGGTCGACGGCAGTGGACGGGTGTCCGGTGCTTCTCTTCGTTCTCCTCGGTGGTCCCCGTCTCCGGTTGACAGTCTTTCGAAGGCTGGCTTGTAGGGCGCTCCTGCGAAGGTTAGTGGTTCACAATGGTCCCTCGTAGCTCGGGAAGAGGTCTCCTAGCCAGGTCCTCTCTTTGATCAGTTTCCATGGCACGGCGGCTTTCGGATTGCGGTGAAGGTAACAGCAGTCAACCTTCTTTGGGCTCGGCTTTGAGATTAAGCATCAGTTTCGACTTCAGCTTCTGAATGATTTCCATCAGTGAGAGGTCCCCAGATATACTGTTTGGTCTCTCATTCACTCTGCTAGGTCACACTCAGGCCACCAATCATCCAGAAGGGCATTCAGTCAGGCAGGCAGTCAATCAGGCTCACAGTGCATTCAGGCCATTCTTCTCCATCCAGACACTCACAACAAGGAATGTGGATTGGGACAAGTACCCAGCCATTCAGCACTCCACACTGCATTCGGGCAGGGCTGTCTCAGTCTTTTTGTCGCATAGCAGAAACCATACACCCATAACATGGAGTGCATATTGGTCACACACTCCATTCACCCAGGTCCCACCCCAAGGGTGTACCCACAACATAGCCACTGGGAAGGCTTCAGCCAGTCTGGTCTGGATTTCCCCACAATACCATATATGGAACTTCCATCCAACAGCCAGTCAGGGGGAAGGGACGGCGTCAGGGCTTCCCAGGACTTTGGGAAAACAAGGTAACATGCAATAGAAAGCAAGAGGCCACAGGGGCCATCCTGTCTCCTATAAGGAATCAACTGATGAGGATACTCAGAGCACCTGTCAAATTCACCATGGAGCTGCCACCAGCCTATACCCTGCTCTGTGGACCACACACAGGTGCCCAAAACATACACTAGGGGTACATGGTTGTACCCCCACCCATGGGTGCCGTAAGGGTATCGCAAGGGTCTGTTCACCAAACCAAAAAGAGGAAAAGCTGCACTGCCAGGAGTCCCACATGGACTCCTGGGCAGAAAATGACACAGAACACACATGATAAAAGGACTACAGGACAAGGACATGGAGGCCTTGTCCCTCCAATGCTTTTCCAGCATCACAACCACCTCCTAAACTTCTTAGTTGGTGAAGACACAAAGATGAGCCGGTCGATGTAGAAAAATGTCCTATTGTCAATTTGCCACCCCCCTAACCCCCTGACAATTTGGTTAGTGCTCATCTTTGGGATTCTTTCAAATATGAGATATCTGTTGGTGAAATGCATCCATTAGAAGAGCAAATGTGTTTGGAACTTGTGCAATTGCCCCCCCCCCCCACCCCTTTATAGTATTACAATGACTATTCTTTGGTAACCTGATTTAAATAGCCTAGTTTATTCTGGAACGCTCGTATCCTGACTTACCTTCTGCTACACGCCGAATATCCTGGGGCGCCTGCCGGCGTGCACTTACTTCCTGGAGGAGGAGGAGCTCTGCGCCGGTCACGTGTGTGGTCACGTGATATTTATCGGCTTCAAAAACAGCCCCAGACACCCTTGCGGCATTAAGCCCGACTGCGGAGTAAAGGGCACTGCACCATATACATAAAGAGCTGTTTGGCTGCTGTTCGGCTCTGGATGGTGCTGGTACCTGGAGAAGAATAGGCAAGTGTGTGGAGCAGGGTGTCGGGAAGCAGCAGACGGTAAGCCACTTTTTTCTTATCTTCTTGTGGCTTACGTGGATAACCCCTCTTCCCCGTCCCGTCCTCCACTTAGCTTTAAAGCTGTGTACCACCCACTCACGAACTCTCCTAGAGTGGGATGGCTTGTCCACCCCCATGGGAAGACGATATAAGTCGCCGTCTGCAGAGCAGTAAACTGGCACTCGACACTGTTGACCCCCCAGAGTGCCAGGCGCACACCCAGTTAAATAAACATTCTCTGAAAACACAGAGAGCTGTGCCACGAGAGGGGCAACCACAGACTGGGAGTAATTCCACCCCCTTACATCTTCCCTGCTCACACCCCTCATCTCCCGTGCCTCCTACGCAGATGAACTCACCCCTGGATAGGCAGCGGGCCGACGTCAGGCAAAAGGAAACAGGTGGCTCCAAGAGTCCCACTGTGGACCCCACGTACTTGGACGGTCCTTTGCTACCAGTAGCAGATCAAAGTGACAAAAGGGAAGGGGAGACAAAGAACGGTGCAGTGTGGAAGGGGGCCCTTCCCCCCCTATTATCGCACAGAGTCCCCTCAAAACTTTCGACCGCTATGGCGAGTGATCTCCAGCCAGAGACTGTCGGAGGATGGGCGAGGCAGGAATCTATACGCCCTGAGCTATCATCACGAAAATGTTCTCAAGACAGAAGAACCGCGGATCGACTTACAGAGCCAGGAGTGCGCTTTCACGCAGTCGTCCGCAAGTCGAATGCGGAGGGCGCCTCCAACCACCAAGTAATTCCAACTCCCCAAGACTCTACTATCGTCCAAATGCACCAGTCACTGAAAAGTACACATTCACCTATTGGCTGTCCCAACCAGTCAAGTTTACCAAACGCCAATGCAACCCAAATTGAAAGTAGGGTAAACAGCTCAGACCTGGCAGAGAGCACCGACCATGAAGCTGAAAAATCAGCAATGAGCGAGGGTCAATCAGATGACTCAGTATTTGAAGTACCGGAGGAAGAGGCGACTACAGCCCAGGATGACTCGTTTTGTGAAAATCCAGACCAACACACCCCATCTGCAACAGTTGGGGGGGAAAACACAAGAGAAGGTCCCACAGCTCATGCCACAAATACAGGAACTACATAAAAGTGACAGTGGAGGCTCTAGCCACCAGAATTTAGCCCCTCAGTACGAGGTCCCCAAATTGGATGACCCACTTGTAAAATCTCCAGTACCACGCAGAACAGTTCCCCCAAAGCAAAGAAAAACAGCAAAAGCAAGGTTGGAAAAGGTGCCAGGGAAAAATGCCCACATAGCCCCGGCACGAGCACAGGGTAGAATCAAACGCTTAGCAACTCCTCTGATATCGGCATCTCTCAAAGACTATTTTATCCAACAGCACAAAAGGAAACATGAGGTGGAGCCGGAACTTTCAGATGCTGAAATACTTGAGGCTATCACAGAACCCTCTCCAAGACTGAAATCTAGAAAAATAGATGGTATCCCTCAAGGGATCGCAAATAGCACCTCAGTGAACCTTGTCCCACCTATAGACAACGAGGAGAGCAGTGACTTAGAAAATATCTCGTCCCATCAAAGGACAAAGCAAAGTGCTAAAGAAACTTCTGCTCACCTAGCGACTGAGAGAGGTGAAGTGCATGAATCTACCAAAGCATTACAGTGAAAGGAGGCTCTCTCAAAACCCCGGGATGGTGGCTCACCAACCCCTAGTGAAAGAGGAGAGCAGACTTCATCCACCGCGAAGGACCAATATGCATGGATACACCCACACATTCTAGGGAACTCTGGGAGGCCACCAGGGGAAAACCACTCAATCATTCTTGGTGCACCGACACCAACAAAGAAAGGGAAAACAGAAAGACCGGCCCATCACCAAATCGAGAGAGAGACAAAAACCCCCAATGAATCGAGGCGCTCAAGTGAAATTTCAAGCATGACAGAGAAAGACACCCCTTCCAAAAATAAAGCCGACCTACTGTCGATAATGTCGGCGGTGACAATAGCCTTAAACCCCTTTTGCAAATTGTATGAGTCAATTCATGAAGCACTCAAGGACAACTCGTCCATTATAAGCTCAATGAGTGAAAAACTAACCTTCATCGAAGGATATCTAACGGCCGTTGAGCGAAACTCAAATAGGATTGCCACAAACCTTGAGGGGAAAATTGACTTACTGAGAGGCGAGTTAGAAGCAAAAAACAGCCTGACTACTTCCTCTTCTAAGGCTACACAGACAACAGAATGTGGCAACAGCATGGGTACCGCCCCCATTTTCAAAAAGCCAGAAAAAGAAACTGCACTTCACGAACAGGAACAGGTCATAGCCGGTCGGTTTACGACTAATCTAAAGCAAACAAAGGGGAAAAGCTTACTGGAAATGGACAAAAAAGCAAAGAGCACTCAAGGGGAACTACCAGAATCACAGAAAAGGCGAGATGAAGGGATTTTAAAACCTCATCCCAATAACGTTGTGCAGCCAGAGAAACCCCCAACTGTCTTGAGCCCAGTTCTGACTCTTGATGTAAGCAGTGGGAATGAGTCCGATCAGGATCTACTGACCATTTCGCAACACTCTGTCGGTGAAATGGCGAGGCCCTCAACATCGGAAAAGATCAGTTCCCCAACGACAAGCTCACAAAAACCCTCGTCGGGGAAACCGACCCCACCACCGAATGAGGTAACAAACACCAATGGGGGGGGGGGCGAAGGTCTCGTACTCATAGTTCGCCGGCAAATTCTCCAAGCGTCGCCTTGGAGGCTTTAAAAACCCTTAAAGAACAAGAAATACCAAGAACATGCAAACCAGATCGAGACACAAGTTGCGGCCCAAATCAACGGCAGCACCAGGATAAAACTTGATTACAATCCCACAAATCGATGGGTAGGCACCAAAAGTCCAAGGAAAATATACAAGAAAAGCTACACGGCTCAACACTCTTCAAATTAGAGCAAACCTCTGCAAAAGATACCTATCTAGTACTGAACCGAGGTACAGTCCTGAAATTGCTGCGAAAAATAAGCACGCTGCGAAATTTAAGATCAGCCGATTTTATACTTGTGGAACCATACCATCGGGACCACAGAGCCAAAGCCTACCTCCATGTGAATAGTAAGGCAGCTTTCGATCTCTCTAGAGAAGTTGTAAAGGATCTCCACCGTATGGGCTTGAAAATAGAAAAACTTCGAAACCCACTGCCCTTACACCAAATCCACGAGAGAGAGATAAATGGCACGGCCTTACATCATGGCGCAAAATACATTGCAGAAAAGACACCGTATAAACCTAAGTGGTCCTCAAGGACAAACGTAAGGGGAGAACTCAGGACGTCTAACCATTATGAAAACAAAGAACACAGTAATTACAGAAACAGTCGATCCACAGATTCACCGAAAGCTCAAGGGAAAAGTGACGAGAAGCAATATCAGGAAGAACTAGGCAAACTGACGAAAACAGCGTCTAACAAAGAGGGAACTCAATTGAAACCATGGAAGTGGGTTCAAGACCTTATTGCCCGCCCACACAAAGCATAGCAATCACCAGCGTGTTCCAACGCCACTATGGGACGGGAGGAAACGCCGCCCACAAAGCAAAAAGAACTGCCCCTTCATATGGCATCCTGGAACACAAGAGGCCATCGCCATCTAATGACCGAAAGTGAGCCTAATTTAGGAGCCTTCGATCTTATTTGCCTTCAAGAAACCTGGCTCTTGGGAAAACCGGTGTTAGACGGCTATGAAATTGAAGTTTCCCCAGCAACAAGGTCCTTACAGGGACGACCATCGGCTGGCCTGCTGACGGCAACCCGGGTGGGATCAGGAATCTCGAGTATAAAGAAGGTAGCTGAAGATTACGGCATGTTAACAACTCTTGTATCTTGGAATCATCGTTCCCGGAATGTAGCCATAGATGCTACATCAGAAGTAGCAATAATCAACCTATATTGGAACCCGGACAGAGTCTCCACCGAGGGCTTCTGCACGGCGATTGCGAACATCATCGACAAAATTACAATCGACCTAAGGGTCCCCCACGTAATAATATGCGGCGATCTGAACGCAAAATGTGGGACTGGCAAACATAAAGATGATAAGCCTTCCTATTCCGTGGCAGACGATAGAGGAAAAGTGTGGTCAGAATTAATGAAATCACGAAAACTCTACAATGAGGCAGAACTGGTGGAGCATAAATCCCAAATTCCAACATGGGAAAGGTCGGGTGCAGAGGCTACTCTCGATTACATTTTTATCACCGAAGGTCTGATCCCGTATTTGACGGACTTCACAGTACACCGGACATCAAAAAGCGAGCACAATCTGCTGCAGATGTCCTGAGGAGGCCTCATGAAGGAAAGAGCGCACTACCTACCAGTAGTAAGTTCGAATATGCAGCAAAACCGACTTCGCCTCTCATCTAACAACGTGAGAGGGTTGGAAATCGCTCTGAAGCAAAAAGGGGGGGTCCCTCCGGAAAATCTAATAGAGGGAAGACCGGAATATGTATCGGTACTTGTGCCCTACAAAACAAGTTCTGGAGGAAAGGTGGGAAACCCTCCCAACCATGTCCACATGTTCAACCAAGAGGTGGTGACAAAAAGACTGGAGCTGAGAAAGCTAAAAAAGAAAGCGATCAAGGCAGGGAAGGGGGAGGCATGGACTGAATACCATACGGGCGAGAAGATTTACAAGGCATGGCTAAAACACCATCGTCAAGCACTCTACCAGAAGGATGCGGAAGCCATGCTGGTTATTGGGGCTACAAGAAAGACCAAAGATTTTTGGACATTGCTCAGAAATAGAAATTGCCAAAAAGCGCCACCACTCTCGAGTTCAGTATCTGAATAAAACTGGATCTCCCACTAATCAGACTTATACCGTGTACCAGGGGACTCGCCCCAACAGATTCAAAAAGGAGGGGAATACCCATGGATCGACTTAGCGAATCAGGAAAATATCTTAAGAACAATTGCCAAACTAAAAGCTTCAAGGGCACCGGGCCCGGACGGTCTGACAAATGTTGATATCAAAAGTCATCCATTAGCATGGGCAAAGGCAATTTGCGAACTCTTTACCCAATGCCAGACCCAGAGGCAAGTTCCAAAATCCTGGACAGAGGCAATTTTAGTCCCAGTTTTCAAGCAGGGTGACAGAAACCAACCGGCTAACTACAGACCGATTGTACTTCTAGATATAATTGGCAAAATCTTTGCCTCGTTGCTGTTACAACATTTCAAGGATTGGGCCGCCATCTCCCCAGCCATGGATTGTTTCCAGACAGGATTCCAAAAAGGTACAGGAACGGCAATTAATCTTCTGATCCTGAGTATAGTCAAAGCCAACGTAAAGAGGGGATCTACTAAAGTTTACATGGCACTAATAGACCTCTCGCAGGCCTTCGATACAGTAGATCGTACTAAGCTATGGGCCAAACTGACAGCATGGAACTGTCCGAGACCAGTTCTCGACCCCATCCTGGCACTTCACACGGAAACATCGTTAAGGGTCCGTCTAAACCAGCAAGGGGCCCTCTCCGACATGATTTACACCAAACGGGGAGTCAAACAGGGATGCCCCCTGGCCCCGGCCCTGTTTATTGCATTTATCGGGGACTATCAAGAGTCTGAGAAAATGGTGAGAGCATTCCCTCCAAAAGTAGGAGGGGAGAAAGTGTCTAGGCTTTGGTATGCCGATGACCTGGTTTTTTACTGGACCAAACAGCAATCGGCCTTCAGCGCCAGTTGACCAACGTGGCGGCCTACATGAGCACGAACAATTTGCAAATCAACAAAAAGAAAACCAAAATTCTGATTCTCTCAAAATCAACAAAGAGCACTAAATCAACCTTCGGCTGGGCTTTGGGACAAACAAAAATCGAAGTCATAACCGAATATAAATATCTCGGAGTAATGCTCGACAACACGCTCCGTGAAAACTCACTCCAAAACTCGCTTTGGTCCAAAGTGCGAAACTTAACTTCTCAAATGCCGGCAGTCGATGGGAAATTTGGAAAATTCTCTTGGTTCCCCGCCCTGCAATTCTACAAAACGAAAGTAGTTCCAACCATTACTTATGGCATGGCGGCAAACCTCAATCTCCCGGATGAACTATGGCCACGTCTGGAAGGCTTCATCTGGAAATCAGTATTAGGCCTACCTAAGTCAGCTCCCCTTCCAGCAATCCGTCGAGAATTAGGCTTGCTATCTCTCGGAGCGGTGGTGACCATATGTGCAACCCAACTATACAGGAAAATCCTGCTCCAAAGCTCCCCCCCGATTTTCAAAATCGTGGCGGCTGAACTACAAGGACGGAACTGGTAGATTGGGAAAAAAAAATCAAGATCGCCATGGAGGCGGTAGTATGTGATGAAGAAACACTGATTTCAAATCCATGCCGTGTCAAAACAAAGTTAGAGCAGCAAGATTGGATCTGTACAAATGAAAAAGCTCTTTCATACAAATCACTAAAGCACCTACCTCCTTCTCACAATCGCCTAAAGGAACCTTTAAAGTACTGTGATAAGTTCCTGGAAAAAAATCTAAGAAGAACTTTTATGCGGGCACGGCTGAACTTACTGCCTACTAGAGAAATTCTATCTAGTAGAGCGCTGTCCCCATCAGCGGAGTGTCGTCTATGCAGTGTGCCGGACAACCGAGAATCACTCCGACATCTACTAATGATTTGTCCAGCCTTATCCTATGAGAGACAATCCTATCTGACACCACTCTTCAACGAAGCCAAGACGTTGGATGAGGAAACCTCCTGGTCACGGCTGATAGCCGGGGAATCGGCTAAATGGTCCAGGACAGCCGCGAAATTTTTTGACTGTTGCCCTGCAAAGAGCTAATGGGCCTAATTGTTAGAGCCTCCAGGTATCCCCTGAAGAGGCACCCACGTCAAGCCTGCTCTCAAGTCTAGAGAAATGATGAAAGGAGTCCCCAGGAGTGGTGTCCTTGGGAAGTACACAAACTGCGCAACAGGGAATGCGAATTTCGAATACGTTTTGTAAAAACCTATGAGGTTATAAACAAATAAAATAAAAAAAAAAAGAGAATGGTGCCAGCGGCTCCCAGTATGTAGAGTTCTCATATCACTTCCAGAGCGCATTGATGCTTAGGGCCTGTGGATGAGCTGACTGCAGAACTTTGTGGTGCCACATGATGCTGGCTGATGAAAATA
Organism: Ambystoma mexicanum; assembly: GCF_040938575.1. Taxonomy (NCBI): domain Eukaryota; kingdom Metazoa; phylum Chordata; class Amphibia; order Caudata; family Ambystomatidae; genus Ambystoma; species Ambystoma mexicanum. Next base: position 414,324,871 of record NC_090927.1, read on the forward strand.
TTGTTCCGGAGCAGACTGGGTTGGGTTGAACTTCAAAGATGTGGAGTCTATCGGTGTAATAGACTGATCGATCAGAAAGAACATTATCTCAGTTGAGTAATTTGTTTGTTCTACTCCTAGGTAAGCAAACATTTTCTCTTAACATTAAGTGCAATGCAACAACACATTTGTAGTGCAAAAGTAGGTTTCTGGTTTTTAGAGGCACGTAGAAAATAATACATTCAAAGAAATATGTACTGCCTTTTTACAGCTAATATTGGCAGGGACTCCTACTGTGTGCATCCGCCCACATTGCAGTTCTGTTTTTTCTGATGTACAGTAATTTTCACATTTGACCTCTAGCTCCTCGTTTACGTGTAGTTGACTGAAGTGCTACTTTCACTTCCAGCTATTCGCTTCCAGCCATGCTGTAATTGATTATCCTATGAAATGGATTCCTTTAAGCCTTATTCTATATTTTCTCACTGCACTTAGAAACGTTTGAATGCGCTTTGTAGCCTCTAGTCTGTAATTCCCTTCACACAAGGATAAACACTTCCCCTCAAGCTTAACCTGTCAGAGGCAGACATCTTGACCTTCAATTATATCACTCCCTTATCTGGGCCTTTTTCTGCTTCTTGTTGACGTCTGTTTCTCGGGTCAGAGATTCTAAAAGCATCGCTGTTCTTATCGTTCCGAGGTTTTCATTCCGTCTGTGTACATCACATTTCACCCCCTGCTAGGGCCATTGTCCTTCCTTTTATTTTGGCAAAACTGCAAAGCGCATTATCAAGAGCGTTGACTGAACACAGTGATCGGTTTTCTGTTCAAAACCTTGGATTCAAATGGAGGTTTGTTAGTTTAACAATGACTGCAGTATCGAATTGTCTATATAAAGATGACATTTCAAAAAACTATTTTACGATTTGTAGCTATTAAAATATACAAATATATTTTTTCAAAAAAGCCTCCGTCTCGTGTGTTGTATGAAGAGCGATCTGCTCCTGCTTGATTTTTCACGTTTTCTTTATCGTTTTGTGCATGGTTTATCCCGCGTTGTCGCATTTTGCGTGTAATGGACACTAAAGGACTAGCCAGTGTCTGTCGGTGTAAGCGCAGTATGTGAACGCTTGCAGAGGGGAGAGACAAAATGCAGTTGTAAAGTGTGTGAAAAGAATGGGATCAAAAATACTTCTCTGGACGATCATCAACAATGAGAAAAATCGGGGCGTGGCCAACGGGCACGCGATGCGGACGTGATCTATCGGTGCTCCTGAGGCCGCCAGCAATATCCTGCCTAAATCCTGCAAATCGAAACTACTAATTTGCCCAAACTGGCACACGTATGCAGCGGAACCTCCTTGGAACAGTTCGCTGAATTTTGGAACTGAACTGGTATCCAGATCCGGAGATCTACGCAGCAAAAATTCAACAACCGGAGAAGACGCGAACTGCCCAAGATGGCCGGCGCGACCACGAGGCGATCCGAAAAAAGCAGTGAGGTCAGAGACCGCGCTGAGGCAATTATCCAGTGACCTTGCTTCTCATGACAGCGCTGCTGTGGAGGTGCGCTGTGATGTGCTGCGGGGGGCCGACCTGCAGACAGTGTGAGCCTCCAAACACCAACGGACCCATACGCCCCGAGTGCTGATACGCAGCAACCTAGCTGGTGAGACAGACCCCAGCGGAGGCGAACCTCGGCAGGGACACACGATGACGGGCAGCCGAGAAGCAATCTGCCGGAGCCAATATGGTTGTTCAGAGCCGGCAACAACAGATACCGCACGCCTGCAGCTAAGGCCCCTGCGGAATAAGGATACTACGCTCAACCCCGACACCTGGTGCAGCCTGCTCCCCCTAGACCATCGCCTCCCCCGGAACGCGCCAAAAATACTGCCCGAAGCACAGCATGGACCAGCAATCGCACGCGGGCGCCGCGCAGCAGAAACTCACTGGAGAAACTGGCGGATCCCTTTCTCCGCTCCCCCTGCTGCCACCCAGTGAAGGAGAAGGGGATGCCGGAGCAAAGATGGACCACAACCACAGCATCCAGGTGCCTCAGGAGAGAAAGGAGGGGGCACAAACAACAACCTCGCTTGGCAGAGGCGTGACCTGACGACAACACAGCTGGCAAATGAGGCAAACACTTGCTGAACTAGCAGCAGCTTCAGTGATACCACCTAGAAACACACAGAGGTTGCCACAGAGGAGACAAAGCCACACACACACCTAAGCAACAAAGGTGCACAACAGTTGCTACCCCTTCCTCCACACAGGCCCCGCTCACTGGCCTATACCGGAGCAAATAAAACAGCGTCTCCCACAGGCTAAGAGGCATTTCCAATTTACCTGACTCTGGCGCTGATAATGGCGCCCCTAGTCTAGCAGTTTGCGCACGCCGGGGCATTGTAGCCAAAGTCTTGACCCTGCAAAATAATGAACTACCACTGAACTCGTGAATCAAATGCATGCTAGATCTTCCAGAGGATACGGCCAGTGATAGCCACCCTGCAGGCAATAACCACACGATGAACCAACACACAGTGGCTCCCAATAGAGAGGCGCTGATGGAAATAAGCAGACACTGAGTGGCACGGTGAAGTTCTACCAGCCTAGAAGTAGACGAAAGTGACACAGAAACCCGAACAGAGCCACAGAACCTAGACCATTTGGCTGGATCGCCATTCAACTCGCCAAAGTGACACCGCTGACATTGCTGTGCTGGGAGCACAGACACAACCACATAATATTCTGGGCATCAACAGCATCGAACATAAACCCTTGCTGAAGTGTGAGAGAGAAGTGCTGACCCTAATTACTACGGCAGCCGGCCTCCACTTGGGTCTGGCACGTGGTGGATAAAACACACCGGCACTACTACGGCGCCCAACTGAATCCAGACACACACGGTTCCATAAGAAACAGAACGGCTGCTATGTGAGCCAGACAAGCCGGCACTGCACCAATCACAACAAAAAGGGAGAGGGGGAAATACACTGTCGCTTTGAAACTGAAGCGCCAACCACAGAATGTACTAAATGATTATTGGAAAGGCGATATAGTGGCACAAACAGCAACGAATAAAGCTAAGGCAATACCCTGCGCAAACACTGCTAGCCGACACGACACACAGCGCTCATTGCCCACTCGACAGGAAACTCCCCCACCCCCCAAAGAGGCCTTGCGCAACGCTAAGAGCATTAAACTGAGGCAATATCAGCCATGTCATTATGGTGAAAGAAAGGGCAAAGAATGCGAGCACGCAGAACAAAATGGTACAGTACACAACCCCTGCCCAGCCTTCCACACAGGAACAAAGCAACCCTGGAGAGGCAATGGGAAATGCCTAAAGGATGTCATGAATGCTATAGCCAATTCAAGAACCTCGATGGAAAAAAGATGGACGGCATTGGCACGGAGGAATCACTTCTGCGCCATGACTTACAGAAGCTTACAGCCCGCACGGTAGAAGCTGAGGGCCGCATATCTGAAACAGAAGACGGCCTGAGAACTGTGAGTCAGCAAATGACAGGGGCACTAGAGCATCTCAAAACATTGGAGGAACGAGTGGAAGAGGGAGAGGGAAGAGCAAGACGGAACAACATCCGAATTCTCGGACTGCCAGAAAAGTCAGAGGGCCCAAGCATGGAGCCATTTCTTGAGCAGTGGCTCGCTGACCTATTCGCTCCCAAGACCCTATCAACATTTTTCTCAATCGAACGTGCCCACTGTATCCCAGCGTGAAGACAAGTCCTAGGAGCTCCCCCACGCACTGTGATTGCAAAACTTCCCAATTACAGGGATCAGGATGCCATACTCCAAATGGCCAGAACCAAAGGCTCTGTGACATACAATGGATCCAGAATTGTCTTCTTCCCTGACTTTACCAGTGAGGTGAGGAAGGCGAGACAATCCTTCGATCCGCTTAAGAGGAAGCTGCAGACCCTTAATGTAAAATACAGACTCTTGTTCCCAGCACATTTGAAAATCTATCACAATGGAACAACTGTACACTTTACTGACCCCAGGGAAGCATGGAACTGGGCAGATAATCATCTAGAGGGCGGCTGGAGGCCGAACAGACGGCAAGAGAATGGCAGGAACAGACCAAGGCTGCAAAAGGGCACCCCCTGAGCGCCCACAACGAGAACCAGAACCAATCGCGAATGAAGATGACTGACACAACACAATGCAGGGGCAGCAATAGGAAAAGCAATATGAAGTGATATCGAGACACGACCAAGAAATGTCCAGTTAGTTAATGCTGATGAAGAACCTATCGCCAACTACCAGTGGCTCAAACCGCAAGGACCCCGGCTGCTAATGTTTTACAAAGAACTAAGCATTGAAGCGGACTGATCGATGCTTCATAACATCCGAATATTGGAGAGTTCGAACTGCACCTGACTTTAAACAGCTGGCGGCCCCAGACCGCATTTACCCCCGTTAAGAGATACCTTGCGACTTAGATGGGTAACATTTTTCAACTGACTGTTGTATACCTGATTTTGCAGGATCGATGTTGTTGAACGTGTGGAGTTGATTGGTTAATTTATGTTTAATATGTTAGGTCGACAGATGCTTCAGTTTGGGATGGAGAATGGGGAGGGGGGAATTGGGGACTTTTTTAGTAAAGCATGCATGACTCGACTGCTCACACGAAACACAAAATGTATTGGGGTACCTCAGACCAAAAGAACGAAGAACACCTCCTACGAAGGCTGTGGCAGCCTAAATACAGAAGTTCATAAAGCACACAATGACTCTAACTGGGCCTCACACCAAAAAGCTAGGCCTCTTAACGTGGAACATGAACAACCTGATATTAGTATTAAAATAAGGCTGATGACACAGTTTCTAAAACGTCATAATCCAGACATAGTACTGATTACAGAGACCCATCTGGCAGGCACAACATGCCAACTCTTTAAGAGAACTAAATACCGTACAGCAATACATGCAGGATTCTCCATGGGCTCGAGAGGGGTATTAATATTAATTAACAAAAGAACTCCCATTTAGATCACCACAATCCAAGACACAGGGGGAAGGTTCGTTTTCATACATAGTACACTGTGGAATCAGACTTTTGCCATAGTAGCGGTCTACTCACCCCCCCGCGCTCATGACCGCCTTATTGGAAGATATCACACCCATAATAGCTAACAATGTAGCAGACACCCTGATAATAGGGGGGGGACTTCAATGAAGTGATGAACTTCAAGGAAGACCGCACACATATAAGGGGAAGAAACCCAGCAATACCAACTAAACTAGCTACCTTCACAGCAGCACTGGGGCTAAGAGACGTGTGGTGATATCTACAACTGACAGAACGTCAATACTCGTTCCATTCCGGTGCACATGCGTCACTATCCAGGCTGGACTATTTCTTTATTCCTGCAGAAAATGTACATAAGGTGACAGAGGCAACTCTGCTTCCCCGAGGGATATCAGACCACTCTCTGTTAATGATACTACTGGAAACAGGAAAACCCCAGCCCCCACCAACCTGGCGGCTAAACAGCTATTATCTGGGCTTCCTGGACTAAGTGGAGAAAATACAAAAGGCCACATTCTCTTACTTCGAGTTGAATCACGGCTCGATAGATGACAATGGGATATTATGGGAGGCATATAAGGCAACTCTGAGGGGTGAAATCCTGAGCTGGACAGCAGCACACAAAAAAAGCGCCTAGGAAAGATGTGGAGGATGCTGAAACCGAGGTGCAGAGAGCTGAGGCACATTATACAAACACAGGAGCAGCTAGGGAAAATAGAGCCCTAATCCCAGCGCAAAAAATGTAACGCTAAATTGCGCAAAACAAGCGCACAGAACAATCTGAGCTAGGCTATATGAGACCGGGGATAAAGCCAGTAAGATCTTAGCATGTTTGGAAAAGAGGGATGAAGGGAATCACCAAGTTAGAAACATAAATATCGCAAATGCAGGGCGAGCCTCAACTGACCTGGGCTTTGCAGTGTGCTTTGCAACTTATTATGAGGAATTGTACGCTGCCCCAACAGGCCCGATAGATCCTACCGTACTAGACGAAGTTACCCTCCCGTCCCTGGATGAGGCACAAAGAACAAACCTAGAAAGAGAGATCACAGAAGAAGAGCTGATAAAAGCCCTATCCCAGCTCCAAAATGGGAAAACCCCAGGCCCTAATGGGTTCCTAGTTGAAATTTGGAAGAAAATAGTGAGTAGTGAATTGGCACCACACATGCTTAATATGTTTCTGCACTCCAAAGAAAAAGGAATTCTCCCCCCAAATCTGAGGAAGGCCAGCCTAGTGGTGATACATAAGGAAGGCAAACCACCAGACATATGTAGCTCCTACCGGCCAATCTCGCTCATTAACACAGATGCCAAAGTCCTAGTGAAGATCCTTGCTAATAGATTACAAAAGGTTTTAACTTCTCTCATTCACCCATATCAGTGTGGCTTTATGCCCCAAAGATCCACACGAATGACCATCCACAGGCTCCACGTCGCCATTGAGAAGCCACCAGCCCTATAGGAATCACTTGCACTCCTCACCATCGGTTTTGAGAAAGCATTTAACTCAGTCTATTGGGGGGGTCCTATGGATGATAATGAGTAGAATGGGATTTGGCGACCTATTAATTAGCTGGGTTAAGCTCCTATATAACACCCCGACAGCCGAGGTTAGTGTAAATGGGTGGTCCTCACGCAGCATTAGATTGGGCAAGGGAACAAGACAAAGATGCCCCCTATCTGCAATGCTATTTGCACTGATGATTGAACCCCTCGCAATAATACTGAGGGACACGTAATCGTGGAGGGGATTTCACTGGGCTCATGACTGGGAGGATAGAGTTTCCCTGTACGCCAATGATTTGCTGTTTTACCTAAGTAACCCATCGGAATCGTGTCCTGTTGTCACACAAATATTGAAGCGGTATGGGTTATTTAGTGGGTGAGGGTAAATTGAAACAAATCGATACTATTCCCCATTAAAGGGATAAATAACTTGACCCCAAATATCTGCCTGTATCGAGTAGAACCCGAACAATTTCACTACCTCGGCATGCAGGTCATGACCGACCTCACGGAATATGTGCCCAAAAATCTATACCCAATCATTGATAGATTTGAGAATGATGTGAGACACTGGATGGTTCTTCCACTTACTCTACTGGGGAGAGCGGCATTGTTTAAAATGCTGGCCCTCCCGCGGTTCCTATACATTCTGCAGAACGCACCATTACATATACCCAAATCAGAGTTCCGCAAAATAGACAGGATACTCAGGAAATTGTTATGGGAGGCAGACATCCGCGGATTGCCCTAAGCATCTTGCAACGTTCCATCTGGGAAGGCGGTATTGGACTCCCCATGTACAAACATACTACTGGGCCTCCCAGATGGCAGTTATAAACAATATCTTACATAACAATCCCGAACTCCCACACATCCGTGCGGATACACAGGTAGGACAGGGGTTCTCCCCACTGGAGAGCTCTGCGGCCTAAAAACCAAATGGGAAAAAGACATGGGACCATTGCAACAAGAGGACTGGACCACAGCCCTAATGTACCCTAAAGAAACAGCTATATCTGCTAGAATCAGACTGATTCAACTCAAAATACTGCACAGGATATACTACCCAAGAGAGGCGCTATATCAGTGGGGGAAGGTAACGGATCCCAACTGTCTGAGATGCCGCCAAGAGAGGGGAACCTTCTTCCACATCCTATGGGAATGTCCACAAATTCAACTATTTTGGCAGAAGTGCTGCGACAGACTCTCAACGGTCATTGGCCAAGTGGTACCCATGGACCCCAAATTGTTGATACTGGGGTGGATGCGGATATTGAGATGTCCCGCTTTGAAAAACATTTATTCTCAACAACCACAGGACTTGCAAATAGGAACTTGGCACAAGTGTGGGGCTCAAATTCCGCTCCACAATACGAGCAATGGGTTGCAGATGTGGATGCGTGTATTGCAATGGAGATCAAGGTATACGCCACCAGAGGGTGCCCCAGAAAGGCGCATAAGATTTGGCAAAGATGGGAGGAAAATTAGAGACACCAATCTGTAATTCACACGGCTTGATAAACATATGAGACCAACCTGAACTGCATGTATAACACAAGGATACAGGCAGAAATATCTAGAAGTACCCATACAATGCTTAAACGTATGAGCTGTACATTAAGTATGTTTGTATGTTTAGAATGTATTGATTAAGTGTTGTTCTGTAAAGGGAAATCAATAAAATGTGTTATTAAAAAAAACAATGAGAAAATCCTTCGTGTCTCAAGATTTCTGAAACAATTTTTGTCTGAAGTATTCCTATTTCTCATTGAGCTTTGTAGGTTTGTGAATGGATTTGCACCCGCAAAGTGCGACTCAGCTTGCCGCTGATTCAGGAAAAATAAGCAATTTCGGTGCAATGGCATTGAATTTCTACGACAAAGTGCAGGGGAAGTGTTTGTACCTATGTTGACTCGCAATTTGCTCATGCAAAGTGGGTGTATTTGCAGGAATTGTCATTGACATTCAATGCAAACGAGCGACCCATCACTAACACAGGTAGGGCACACTGCTTCACAAAACCAGCATTGTCAATGCCAACAGTTTGGGCTTTTGTGTAGGCATGGGGAAGACAATTGTCAGACACAGCTGTAGTAGTATTAGCTACCCATTGATGGTAGCAGGTGCAAAATGGTGCAAGAACCTAAGCATCTAATCGCAGTGCCTGGCAAATGCCTAATACTTGTAGCCAAGCCAAAACTGATGGCTTGCCAATGTTTTTTTAAAAGATGTATTTTATTGATTTTTCTCAACTAACTATCCAACCATTAACTTCATCTAAACAACGCAACCATGTCACATTCCTTCAATCAACAAATTATAAAAACCTCCCCCCTTGCAGGATCTTGAGAAATCTTTTAGAAGTACAATGGGCGCACGCTTGGAAAACTCAGATTTTCCATCACCCCCCAAGAGTGGCTTTAGTGCATGTAGATTAGGTTCAGTGCTTGTAGTCTAGTTAGGCAGTACAATTCATTGAAGTTTTTTTCATATGCGCCAGGAATGGGGACCACACATTGAGCCAGGTCTTTGTGGAGCTTCTCATGTCCGCTGTTAGCTTCTCCAGTGCTACAGTTGTCCAGGTCTGAGAGTCCGTGCTCTTCCATAGTCTCAGGATGACCAACTTAGCTGCAAGCAGTAATACTGACAGCAGATTGAAGCCTCTACCCCCGCAGCTCTCCACCATGTGACTCCGTAGTCCCAGAATACACACACTAGCGTCATCCTGAATTCATACCCCTAGGATCTGCTTAAGCCTGCACGTACTCTCCAGCTAATATCCCCAGATCTTTAGACATTCCCACAGAATGTCCAGGAGGGCACCGTCTCGCCCACAGTTCCTCCAGCAGGCCTTCGGTAGTCTGGGGTTGCAAGCATGTAGCCTGGCCAGCATCCTATACCACCTAGTCACTATCTTGGCCTGTGTTTCTGCAAGGAGTGGGCGCATTGATTGTGTTACTGCATTATAAGCCTCCTCCCAGTTGTCTATCAGGAATGCATCCCCAGCTCCCGGTCCCAGCCATCATAGTATGATCTGCGTAGGAGTGTGGCGAGATCGTTGATGACATTATAGAATTTGTAAATAATACTGTTCGAGTCTGCTGCTAGCTTGAATATGTTCTCTAGGGCCGTCAGCTTTCTGGTTGCTGCCTTGCTTTTGAGCAGAAGATAACCCAGTGACTGACTTGCATATAGCAAAATCTATTAATTTCCTCCAACCACCATTTTTGCTTGCTCTCCTCAAACATGCAAATCCTCCCTTCTGCAAACATGTCCCCCCATCTTCCTCACTCCCTTTTTCATCCAGATCAGGCAACCCTTCTCTTTAGTCCCCGGTGTAAAGTCACTATTGTGTACTATGGGTGTGAGTATGGGTGTGAGGTTGGCCAAATATTTGGCGGTGTTAGTCCATCGCAAATCTCCAGCAAAACCTTGGTCTGACGGTTCATGTATAGGCTCTACTCCCTCATGCTCTGCGGGAGTCAAATCTGTGGCTGGCCAAAGGTGCCACCCTGCAACTGCCTGCTCCAGTTCCACCCATTTTAGCGCAGCTCTGTAATAGTTCCAAAGCTGAGGGAAGGCCAGACCCCCTGCACCTTTGATGCATAAATGGTGCTCCTGTTGACCCTAGGCATGCCCCCCTCCGACAACAAGAATTGCAGCAGTACCTTCTCCCATGTATTCAGCATCCTTCTGGGATTGGGGATAAAGACCGTCTGAAAGAGGTAGAGTAATCTGGTAGGATATTCATTTTGATTAGGGACATTCTACTGAACCATGAGATGCAGAGCTGGCTCCACCTACTCAAGTCCCTCCTAATTCCTTGGATCATTGAGGTGTAGTTAACCCTAAATAGATCCGATAGCGTGGACGGGATCTGTACTCCCAGGTATTTTACAGATTTAGTAACCCATCTATTTGGATAGATGTGCTCTAATTCCTCTATTCGTCGGGGCAGGATGTTGAAGCCCAGGACCACGGGTTTAGATTCATTAATACTAAAACCAGATACCCGCCCAAAAGAGGTCAGCTCCTTTTCAATAGCAGGTAGAGACGTTCAGGGGTTTGGTATTGATAGAATTATATCATCCACAAACAAGTTTATTTTGTGCTGCAGGCCCAAAAGGTGATGCCTGATATGTCCCCATTAGTTTGAATGCACGCAGCTAGTGACTCCATGATCAGGGTAAATAGGAGTCGGGAAAGGGTGCAGCCCTGCCTTGTACTCTTCCCCAGCTGGATTGCTTCCGTGAGAGCTCTGTTTACCATTAGTCGCGCTGTAGGTGTCTCGTAGTTCGGTAGAATCATTTGCTTCATTCTAGGCCCAAAGTTAAATTTGCCAAGCACTGCCTCCAGAAAAGCCCAGCTCACCCTGTCAAAGTATTTTTCTGCGTCTAAGGCCAGTAACAGAGATTCAGCCAAGTTTCTCCCTGATTTGTCTGCCATATGCAGCACTGCCTTATTTTGTCTGATGTTCCCCACCCCAGATAAACACTGAATGATCTGCGTCAACCAAAAGAGGCATGAACCTCTCCAGTCTCATTGTTAGTATTTTGTAAAAATCTTAGCGTCCAGATTAGAAGTGCAATTGGTCTTTAGGACGAACACAATCTGGGGTCTGTCCTCGGCTTCGGAATAAGGACCACTGCTGATGATCTTTCAGTAAAGATGCAGTTGTTTCCAACTTCTGATGGAGTCTAGTGATTGGAGTCCCAGTTTGTATCGTATTCTCGGCATCCGGAAAGATGGAGCTAGGGAGAGTATTTTGCGCCAAAATAGACCTTCCACCAAGGGCCAGATTTTGAAGGGTATGTTGAGTAGTGTTTCACTCCCGTATAATAATAATGCGCTGACTTTCTGTTTGTAGAAGGCTATGATGGGTTTCATCGTGTATTGGCCGTATTTCCTATGGATAATCTGGCCTTGTCTGGCTAAAGTGAGAGCTCTGTTTCTGAGGTGGTCTTCTGTTCAGCATGGGATGGAGACCAACTTGGGTCTTGTCCATAATTACAATATCGTCCACGTATAGTATGTAGGGGACAGGTGTTGTATTAAGTCGTGGCGGATTGGTTGTTGGAATTGCTACGTTTTCGCCGATGTCGAGGATATAGAAGTGCAAAGGGTGGAGGCTAATGAGCATCCTTCTTTGAGACTATTGGTTGTATTGATCACAGAAGACAGGACTCCATCGTTGGTCAAACGGACTCAGATGGTGGTGTTACTATAGAGTGCTTTGATGGGTTCCAGCAGCTCATTGGCACAGTTCTGTTGCTGGAGCTTTTTCCATGGCTTGTCTCTGTTAATGCTGTCGAATGCCATTTGAAGATCAATGAAAATGGCATGGATGTTAGTCCGAGTTCTGAGGGATTCCTGTTTTAGTGTGTTAAGGATTAGCAAGTTGATGTTAGTGCCGACACACCTGGCAAATCCGGGTCGAGCATCGCCAGTCAGTGGAAGGTTTGAGGCTGGTTTCTTTCGCCTTTCTTGAAAAGGGGAATGATGATCGCCGTTTTCCACATGTTGGGTATACAGTTGTTTACCAAAATAAGTGTGAAGATTTGCACACATAGTTTTGTCCAGGCTTCAAGCTGGCTTTTAATGATGTTGTTGCTTAATCCGTCGAGCCCGCGGGCTTTCAAGGTATTTAGCCGTCTGATGTGTAGAAGGATTTCATCATAATCCCATTGTTTGTAGCAATCTTTATTGTCAGGATTGTCAATGTTGTTGTCAACTGCTTGGTCCGGGATTTTATTGTATAGAGATTGGAAATGGTCTACCCAAGCATCTTCGGACACATCCATGATCAATCGCTGTTGAATTGTTTGGGTAGGGTTGAGTATTGACCACAGATCCCTGATGTTTCTCTTGTTCAGTGCATTTAGCATGGATTCAGCGTCACTTTGAGCAATCGTTGCTTCGATGTTTTTGAGCCAGTTTCTATATTTTTGCTTCATGCTTTGCATTTTTTGCATTTTGTCTATGGAATCCATTTTGCTAACTATTCTTAGGGATTTCCTTAGTTGGTTCTTGGCAATAGCAATTGCTTTGTAGTAGGCATATGTGTGAGTCATCTTGTGTGGACAGCCCTGGAGATATGGTGTTAGTAGCCATTCGTAATTGATTTTCTTCTTATCGCTTCTTGTGGACATTTTAAATTGGTCTTCTAGGCCTTCCATCTTATGTTCGGGTATACGTAATCGATTGAGGGCCGAAATTGATTTCCAGATATTTCATCTTATCCAAGTGTTGTTGTGAAGCATTCCATGTCATTGTTAGTTTAGCATGGTCACTGTGTTTGTTAGGCTTAATTTTGAAATCCAAAAAGCTAGAATGTAAATTAGAAGAGATGTAGATATAGTCAAGATAGCTGCTGGAGTTGTTGCAACGCCAGGTCGGCCTGCCTAGTGTATCTCCTTTGGTTTTCCTGTTGAGGAGTATGAAGTTTCACCTTCGTATAGCGGCTGTCCACAGTTTTGCTTTGAGACTCAAATTGCTGTTGGTAATTTTGGTCCCCCCTTCTTGAAACAGGTGGAAATTGAGGTCCCTGCAGATGATTAGTTGCAGGTGTTTGTAATTTATATAGAGGTCATCAATGTCGGTCAGTATCTCATCTAGGAATCCCTCATCGGATGGGAGAGACGGGCTCTAATAAATATTTAGAATGGCCAAAGAGGACAGGTCTTTAATTTTAGGCGTTTTGGAATTCCTAAAATTATTTTGCTTAAGAATGATTATTTGAAACCAATAATTGGGGGACAGCGTCTCAATTAGTTCGTAATTGGCTTCGATTTTCCAAAGTGAATGGAGGCCAGATTGGGGTTGGTCTTTTGTTCCTGTTTTAGCTGGAGTCATGTGGCTCACATATCTGTCAAATCTTGGGATTTGGAGAGCCAGGTCTCTTGGAGACAGACTATTTCATAGTTTGTGAGGTCACTGCATACGTTTCCAAACCGGTGCGCAGAGCCTCTGGTGTTCCAAGTGGAAAGTCTGACAGTCTGAGTTTGTTCCGTCTGTTGGCATTATAGATAAGTAGTTGTTTTCTTTTCTTCTGGGGTTTTCTATGGATGCATTCTTGAAAGTAGCAAGCGAGTAATCTCTCTGTATATTACTCTGGTTGTGGTGGTCGTGCTGCAGGCTTTTTTGTTCCCATGCAACTTGCTGCGCGGCTTAGCAGGACTCCAGTGGAGGGCACATCGAGTGCTTATAAATGGAGTGGCTGTTTTTTTCGAGCAAATTCAAGCTTGCTTCAGTGTGAATCTCAAAGTAATGTGATCTCAGAGGATTTATGTTGTGATTATTTTAGGGCCATATATAAGCAAATAGGATTAGTGGGTCTGGCAAGTGGACCTAAAAAAGGAATTGGTGGATTTCATTTGAAAATGTTCTTCGAGAGTCCCTAGACCCAATGGTCTTACTAACTGATTTTAAAATCTAATAGTGAGCTATGGGCTTCAACTCTTATGGAACTTTTGAAGACATTTTGAAAACATCTACTATTCCTTCCTTGTGGAAGACTGCAATCATTATTCATATCCACAAGAAGGGCAATAGGGCTGATCCGGGTTAATTATTGCCTGATTGTCCTCTTAGATGTGGATGGGAAAATGTTTGCTGCTGTAGTCTTAAGACATTTCGAGGATTGGATAAAAAAGAGAACATTCTATTACAAACAGGCTTTCGTGAAGGTCTTTCCACGTCCATTAATGGGTTAGTGCTGTCAATTACCTCTCAGGCATCGGTGGAGAAAAAAGGTGCATATTGTATGGAGCCTAGCTCGACCCTTCTCAAGCATTCAATACAATCAATAGGGAAAGCCTTTGGGATAAACTCTTATCGTGGGGCATTCCGAAAGGCCTATTGGCCTTAATAATAGCCTTCCATGAAGATTACCCTCTTAGAGTTTGTTTGAATGCACAGGGCGATTTGTCAAGGGAGGTGCGAACGCAAAGAGATGTGAATAAGTGGTGCATTTTGACCCCCTGACTCTTCAAACCTCTATTTGGCAGACCTGGATAATGCTTTGGTGGGTCAATCTATGGTCAGTCCCAAAATTGGTATAAAGTAAATTTACTGGATTGCATATGATGACAATATTGTCCTATTTGACTACTCACCTATGGGATTGCAGCATCTCTTCACTGATTTTGGCCGATATGCTGAGATGAACGACCTAAAGGTTATTCCTGCCAAATCAAAAATTATTGTCTTTAAGAGACCCAGGAAATGCAAGCCTAGTTTACAATGGTCCCTTCAGAAGCAGGTAAATCCAGTAGTCAGTGAACTGACCTATTTGGGTTTCAAGCTACGATCAGTTCAATCTTGTTGTTTGGAATCAGAGCTGTACCATAAAATAATCCCCCTCATAGCTCAAACGAAGAAGATATATAGTTCCTTTTTGTAAATATTCAATATGCCCCTTAATTAATTACTATAAAGCAAAGATAATTCCATTCCTGCTGTATGGTTTGAAAATGACATCGTACTCGCAGACAGTTAATTGGGCACGTATTGAAGACAAAATCTGGAAACTGGTTTTGCATTTGCCCCAGAGCTGTTCGGTGGCAAGTGTGCATTATGAGTTGGGACTTCAGTCTCTGAAGTCGTGTATGGATTGGAAGATAACAACACTTTGTAGCTCAATAATGACGCCTCCTAAGGAATCTTTATATGAAGATATATTAGTTAAGTTGAATAGAGGTTCAAACTTTGTTTTATTGTCATTACGTGAATATGTTGGCTCACTTTTAGAACTCTGTGATCGTTAAATGCTTGAATTGGTTGAGAATCTGGGTGGTGTTAAGCATGCAATGTCTAGAATGGACTGGATTTTAACAATCACTTAAATACGGGGCTTAAAAGTCCATGGACCTTTGTCAATTGTGGATAAACCGAGGGGCTTATTGGCAAATTATTTGACCTGTTTCCCTAATCAAAGATTAAGAACAGAATGTCTGATACTTTGTCTCAATTTGGTAAAAATGGGGGAGATCCAGTCGATTCGAGACAGACTTGCAATGGGCCCCACGGGGTGTGATCTGTGTGGGGTGGATGTGGTTCAGACGCTATGCCACTCTCTGGGGACCAGAGAAATTTGGGAACAGCGCTTGGGTAACTAAGTGCACAATTTGGACGAGCTCTCAACAAATCCTTCTTTGGAAAGACTAATTGCAGGACATGTGTTACGCTCACCTGATTCCCACGGGGGCGTCGATCTGGACTGGCCCGCTGTTGCTTCCACCAGAGTAACACGTAGAGCCGAGATGACAGACTGGACAGACCCACTTAGCTTCGTTTGTTGGACTAGTACGAATATCTTTCTACAATGGAGAAAGGGAATTAACCTCCCGTAGTCTGAGCGTTAACCCGCCTTCCCACTCCCCTTGTCTGCCCACAGAACACTCCTGAAGTTCCCTCTTAATCTCACCTGAAGATTTGGAAAGATGAGCTCTCCATCCTGCGTCGAGCGCAGGGGCGCGTAGACGACCAGTTACTTCACTGGCGTGGAGGAATTGGTGAGTTCCAGTATTGACTCTAAGTCCAATTGTTCGTAAGAGTTCAAAAGTCTGATCTTCACTCTGCCAGATTCCTTGCAGGTTGCGGATTTAAACCACCAGAAGAGTTCCAAGTGGCAATTGGTAAGATCCTGGTAAGTCTATTGTGGTTCTCCCCTTTGGGGCCGGGGTACAGCAATGATGCAGAATTAACTGCGCCGACCCAAAATGAGGTGAGTACCCCCCTGTGGTAAATCAGGTAAGTCTTTGGGGTTAGGTTGTATTGTCCTTGTTTTTTCCCCTTAGGGGCCGGGGTGCGGCGGTGATGCAGAATTGACTACGCCGACCCGAGATGAGGTGAGTACCCCCCTGTGGTAAATCAGGTAAGTCTTTGGGGGTGGTTTGTATTGCCCTTGCTCACCTATCTGTTCTTGTCTCCCCCAGGTGTTGAAGAATGGCCTGGAGATGCTGGATTCGCGATGGAGTAAAGGAATGCAGCCCCGGTTGGCGAGTTCAGCGCGGCTCTGCGAGGTGCGTGGCAATGCATCTGAGAAGGCTTCTCTCTTCCAGATTGACGATGTGCTGGATCAAGGATTCAGGTAAGGGTTTTCTTCTGACCTCTTCTCCTTCTCCTTTTCTTGTTCCAGGTGTTCCAGGGCTGAAGCGGGCGTGGCTGAATACTGGAGCTGCTGAAGACACGGTGAGCGTTACGCTGCAGCAAGCAGAATAACGCGAAGCACGTGTGGCTGTCCGCGTGTGGCTTAAATAGCCTTGGAAGAAGTCCCAGGTAAGTATTCTTCCACAGCCCCACCCGAGAGGAAAGGAGTCCCTGAGGTAAAGTAGTCCCTTTAAGCCTCATTTGGCTTGTGGCTTCGTGCAGCATGGTCTGCATAAGGTAGGTATGCAGCATGGTCTGCAACAGGTAAGATTTCTGTAATGAGCCTGGCGCCCATGGCGCCAGGACTGACTTTATTCTTATGAGCCTGGCGCCATAGGCGCCAGGACTGTAGCCAAAGAGCCCCTAACTGGGGTTTTTGGGCATGCTTCAAGTGGCATGATGGCTGCTTCCGGGGTTGCTGGGCCTGGTCTGGCTTTCCGGGGGCAGGCATTGTGACAACATGAGAGACGTCTTATAATAGAAGCCCTTAAAGTACTGCGAACCTTGGGTCTCATTTTATTTCAGTGACTCTTGATGAACTGTTTTCATTTGTGTTGATCTCTTATAATGTGTATATCTTTTTAAGCAGAGTTTGTATTTTAGAAGAAACCTTTATGCTGTGAAAAGTCATACATTTTGGCCAAAACACAATAAATTTAAAAAAAAGTCCTGAAAGAAAGTATGTAATCCCGTTTCCATGAGACAGAGAAAAAAATCAAATGGGAGATGGTGTAGATGGCTGCTGAGGGATTGAAATGCATGAACACTGTGACACTGCTGCTATTATCTGCTTTGCATAAATCACCCACCACTCCGGCTAGGACTGAGTCCCATACTTGGATGGAATCTTACTTGCTGACCATAGAGTAGATCAACTTTATCAGCAATCTGTTGTAATTAGTTAGCTATTGCCTGTTCCAATGGCATGTCCACTTAAAGTAGCTAGGGTGGTAATTTCACGAAACTGCAAGGTTGAGCTCCAATTTCTTGAGAAGAGGAACTGTAACCAACGTTTTCAAGTCTCCTGGGACTAGACCAGTGGACAAATAGGTTAATAGGACCTTAAGAATAACAGATTAAATATATTTCAAGAGTTTGACGGCCCGTTGATCTTAATGGGGGGGAGGCTGATCCATTGTTCAGTGAGATAAGCTCATAAATCTGGATACAAGAGTAGGGTGAAAGCAGAAAGGAACCTGGTGGAATTAATGTGGATTGAGCTATGTCAAGGAATGGGTGGCTTAGTACGATGACATTTCAGTATTATGTTGGCTAACGCATGTGGAGCAGAAGTGGACATTGCTGTGTTAAAGCTCCTGGGTGATAGTAAATACCCATTTGTTTTAGTTTATTTTGTTGTTTTATGTTACTTTTTGTGAACCTATTTCGTCAATGTCAGTCGAAATACTGATATTCAAATTTTTTAGGGCAAGTCTAGGATCAGTATAATAGATAATAGTTAATGTGCTAACCTGACAAGTTGCAGCTACAGGTTAGAGGATGACACCAATTCACCTCAAAATGTTTCTGCAGCTGTGAAGTGGCTTCTGTTTCCCATGGCTTAGCTCATTACAGGTTCAAGGAGATATTACAAAAACTGTTACTCCTTACCACGCAGAATTTGATTCCTTAGCACTGAAAGGAAACCATATTAAGCAGCGATGTGGGCGGAGAAGAAGAGTGTAGAATCAAAGGTGACACCAAGGTTCTTGGCCTCGCAGGTGGGGATAGGAGGAGGGCCAAGGGAGGCCGGCCAGAGAGTGAGGGGAAAGGAAGGTGATGGTGTGCTGATGAGGAGGATCTCAGTCTTGTTGGCATTCAGACAGAGATCGTTGGTGGCACACCAATATTGAATAATTTATTTCCTCTTTTTTTGATTAAATGAATCTATTGTGGTTGTCTATTTGTGTATTAATGTAATTATAGAATGATGTAATAATGTAATTCTCGTATTTGTTTTGTTTGTTAAAGGCTATTTTTTAGCCTTATAACATTAAATTAAATGTTTTATTTAATTACGTGCTAAGCAATCTTAAATATACTTTGTTGAATTACTACTGACATGGTAAATGAAACTTGTCTTGTTGAATTGCGTTCAAATTACAAATACAGTGCATAGTACAGCAGCAACAGTACTACAATAATACTTGTCAAGGAAAAGATTGGACAGCGATAAACAATTAATATGGTGGAATATGTCCAGCACTTAGAGAATCCTCCGAAATTGAGTGAATAATTATAAATTGTTATTCCCAAAATGTACTCTAAACATTTATTCCTAACATAACATTTAGTCATAAACAATTGAAGAGCTAAGAGAATTAGTTCATTTTGATGGATTCTAATTTGTTTTCGGAATCCTTAAATATGAGTGATTAGTTATGTACAGGCCTCTGAAAGTGCCTCTCAGATTGAAGCATGAAACACAGATTAGTCCAATGGTTGTTGGTCTAGCATGATACAATGGAATGGCTCCTCTCCCAACACCTAGGTCCACACACCCTCCACTCCTCACCCTACCTGAGACTGGGTGATGTGATCCCTATTGTTTTCTCTCTCTCTCTCTAACTCACTTCCCTGTTCGCAACTCCCGGGACAATCTTCTTCCGAGCTGCCCCTGCTTGCACTCATGTGCGCGTTGGTGGGGATTGGCAGGCTTGCGGGCATTGGCATTTGGTCTTTTTTGCCAGCAATTAATAGATTGCAGGCAAAAAGTCAAATACTAGGTTTTTATGTTATGTCAGGAGTGTCTTGCAAGGACTGTTCAACACTAAAATGCTGTACTGTTAGTCATACCATGAATCAAAGCATGTGTTGCCTGATTTACCAAATTAGTTATTGGAAACTGAAAGCTTTGTATGAAATCAAGCAACATTTTTTATATGAAAAAGTGTCTTAATCAAAAGTGGTCAAATATTGCTTTCAATTGTCTCATAAAATTGGTTGTTTTGAAGATTCTTTCTCTGCGCTCTGTTATTCAGATGTGTTTGGCGATATTAAATTCTATAAATATGAGTTAACATTTGCAAACCTTGACAGCGAACCCTTTGCTTCTTGCAATCCTTTTTAAAGGAGGATTCCTTTACAAGTTCCAGCTACAGCATTGACTGACATGCATTCTAAAGCTATTGTCTCTCACCTTTTGTTTTTCAACTTTTCTTCTAGTGTATAAAGGCAGTTTGTCTACAGCTGCATGACCAGTCTCTGCTTCTGCCCTCAATAAAATTGTTAGTAGAAAGCGAAGATGAAGACCTGCATGCTGTGGCACTGGAGCAAATCACTGCTGTTGCGAAGGTAGGAGTCAAGTTAAAGCTCTTATTAGTGCTTGAGATTAAAAAAAGTGACATTCATTTTCCGTGTGAAGAACCTGATTTTCAGATGTTCTATTATATTTACTTTCTCCAAGTATGCCTGTCTTGTGGGTCTCATACTGTAGCATTGTGCAGGTCAGTTTTATTGTAGCATGAGCAGCCCCAGCATGAGGTGCTTAGTTATAACATTAAGGTCTCTTTCCGATTGTTGCTTATCACCCGCTAAAGGCTGCTCTTGCAAGGTCACTCTTTCACTAACGTATCTTCCCCTTATCCATGTCAGGATGTCCCTCTGCAACCTTATCACCTGCTGCGTGGACCTGCAACCCACTCCCCCTGCTTTCCCCATTCCCTCTACTCACCGCATTCAGCCCCCGCCCCATCTTTTTTCCGGTCTCCAAACTGCTTCTCCGAAGCGCAACATATCGCCATCTTCTGTGCATCTCTCCTGAGGGAAGCGGTCTGGAGACTGCAATCAGAACATTGTGTTGTGCAGGGTCCAGTTGAAGACGAAAAAACAAAACCACAATGTTGTGAAGGAGAGGTCAGAGAAAGGAATGTAAAAGGCAGGAAAATACCATTTGGGCAGTCTTGCATCATACAGATGGCTTGTATATATTTGCATTGCAGAACTCTTATTCAGGATTTTAGGCACACACCAATATATGGATGTTGTGCAGGGAAGGAAAGGTAGGAGCTTGCCACCTGAACATCTTCAGCTGCACCTTTTTTTGACTGCAGAGTTAGTTTAGGATGCAGATGCTGTAGGTGTCACTCATCCAGTGGATGACACTACCCGTCTGGCAGTGAGTAGGTGCATGAACTCAAAGAATGTAATATGTCTGGCTGGGCAGGCCCTTCACCTGCTGTTGTGTGGGTAAGGAAGGGAGCAGCTCACTACCTGAACAGCATCAGCTGCACCTTTTTCTTAGACAGAAGATTTGGGAGGCTGACGGTTCAGGCTGTTGAACTGCTGTTGTCCTTACTGGAGGCCTGCTTGGAGGCTGCCGGACAAGGGTTTTGGAAGAGTGCCCATTTTGGACGAGTGCTGTTTCTGTGCTCCTACTCACCGTCACTGGCTCTCTTTAGGAGAGGAGCGAGGGAACAAGGGTGTGAAGGAGCAAGCAAGGTAGTGAAGTGGGCTGTCTTTGCTGTGCTGTGCGCTGGACGAGGTTGCTATTAGCAACCAACGCTATGTTGGCTTTGATGACTACAACTAGATGCAGATAGCCACCACTTAGTGGAGCAGATCTGAGATCGAGCGGGGGCTGAAGAGGGCTGGAGCCCTATGGTGAGCTTACGCAGCTCTGCAGGCTGCCAAGGGCCCGTGAAGTACTATCCCAGGCTGGTGAAGTCTCAGGAGTAACCAGCGTAGTTCTGGTGTTTGTTGCATCATTCCCTGGACGCAGCCACTGTTTATGCCCCTCTTTTTCTGCCAAAACTCGACTATTTTTTGGCAGTTTTGACTGTTGATGTGCATCATATGTTTGGAACACCCCTAGAGTTAGAGGGCTAAATGGGCTCCTAAGTGAAGTCAAGAAGGGTGAGGGGTGGAATAATTCTCAGACAGCCGAAGCGTGAAACAGATGGCTATGAAGTAAATTTCCCTCCCCGAAATATCAGCCAAACGGCTTTTTTGTTTCATCTCAAAGGAACCTTACAAGGGCTAGCAGGGGAAGAGAAAGCCTCGTAAGACACACAGGCGTTCCCCAAAACTCCCCATGGTCTTTTCTGCTGCTACTAAAGGAATTTTAATGAGGTAGGGAGATGGACTGATGAAAGCCTCCCAAGCCACTCGGGCGGTCCCGAAATTCTTTGATCTTGTACATCTTTGGTGACTCTGCGATGTGTCGGGAGACGGGACGAAGGTGTACATGAGGCTTCGAATGGATTGTGTCCTCCAATGTATTCCACATCTTTGACATACACTAAAACACAGTCAGCAAAGCAAGTACAATAATATCTAATAAAGTAATGATCACACGTTGACACCTAAAGAGGGAGCTAAAAAGTTAAAAGAATTAACAAGATTAAAACAAAACAAGATCTCCTATCTAGCCTATCTAGCTAGTTCCATGCTGGAAAACATGGACCTGGATTTTAATTCCCCATAAATGATACAAGACTCCTGATTGGCTTAGAAGAACAAGTTACTTACCAACTGGTAACGTTCTTTCGACTGGATGTTCCTCCAACGTATTCCACATCTTTCCCATGTAATGTCCACAGCAGTGCTGCTTCGGAATTTGTTTGGCAGAGGGCGTCCTGTGTCGATTGCGTCGGGTCGATGTCCCTCAGAGGCCTCCGTCGAGGGTGATGTCATCGGATGTTATGAGTAGCACGCACGGGCCCATAGCCTCAGTTCCGTTTTTTCCACAAACATTTTTGCTTCTAGAACTCGGCATGCCTCGTGTTATCTACTTCGATAATGTCTTCTTCTTCTACCCTGGCGACCCCGCGGTCTGGCTTCAAAAAATGCCGGGACTGTAAGCCGAAGATGTCCATCATGGACCAGCACCATATCTGCTGGACGAGAGCCACGACACGGACGACTGCTCGAAGTGCCAGTCGTTGACTTCCAAGGCCTTGCTGGAGCATAAGGATTAATTGCAGGTAGGTCGGGTGTCCAAAACACCGTAAATCCAAAAAGACTACTGATCTTTCCACTGACGACTCGAGGGGTGACTCCCCGTCGGAGGGAGTCCAGCGGATCTCGGTCTCGGAATGGTTCCTGCCACTCGTCCTCCTCATCGAGGCACTCCCGGAAGCGGCGTCACCGTTCGTCTTCCCTGTCCTCGTCGGATGATGGCTCAGTGAGGAAAGTGGCTTGTCCCACTAAATCCTCTACTCCGGAGGAATGGGAGGCATTCAGGGAGAAAATGCTATCTCATCGAGGTCCCATTCGGACAAGGCTCCGGTAGATCGCCAGAGACGTGCTAGATCCAGGTCGCGGCCTTCGTCCCCAATGAAACCGTCAAAGTCTGGGATGGTGTCGAGAAGGCATTGACACCGTCAGCGCATTGTCCATCGAGTGTGGCTGTCAGGGCTTTGCCCTTGGTCAGGCCCTCGGAGCCTTCGGCGCCCTTGTCGACGCCGAAGCTGTCTGTGCCCTTCAAGCCATCGGGGCCTAAAGGCCAGAATTTGCCATTGGAGGTCCCTGTGGCTGTGGATCATCTGAGAAAGGCTCTGTCTAAGATGGTGAAGCCTATTCTTGAATCCAGGTCTGCTCCTGTACCTAGGAAGGAGTTCTTTCATTCTCTACAGAACATATATGAGGTTGAGAAGAGGTCTGATGTGGAGTTGGAGCCTTTTGATATTCCTGGTGAAACACCTGAAGCTCCTGACATTGTCTTTTCTGAGGACAGTCCGATGGAGGATCTGCGTCAGTCTTAAAATGATGCTAGTGGCCTTGACACATCTCCTGAAATGGAGTTTGGTAGGCCAGAGCCTGGGGCTCATGCTGAATACTCCTATAGGAGGTTGATGTTGAGGGTTACGGAGTACCTAGTGTGGTCTGGCCCTCCAGTTGAGTTCGATCAGGATGACCTGACTGACATTTTAGATCAGGGTCTGTCCACTGACCCAGTGTTGCCTTTTCACATGGCGTTACAGAAAAGGGTAACTGATATTTGGAAAACCCTGGAGTCTTTTCCGGCTGTCAACAAGTCGTTGACTAAGAAATACTGCCCATCCAGTAGCAACCCCAGCTACCTATCCACACACGCCACTCCTGAGAGTTTGGTGGTTCAAGCGGCCACGGCCACCTCGAGGCAGACAGTGTACCCTACCATCCCTCCTGATAGGGACGACAAGCGTTTCAATGGATGGGCACCAAGGTATTTTCGGCTGGGAGTATGGCACTGAAATTGGCCAACTCCACCTGTGCCTTTGCAAAATTTTCGCACACACTGTTGAAGTGTCTCTCTGTGGCGGCTGAGCATATTCCCAAAGGGGAAGAAAGGGAAGGGTTTCTTGCTATTGTACAGGATGGCAAGGATGCCATGTGTGAATCCTTTCAGTCTGGGTTGGACACGGCTGATAGTGTCAGCCGGTCCATGGCTGCGAGCATCGTGATACGCAGGTTTTGTGTGGTTGCGGAAGTCAGGGTTTGCACCAGATGTGCAGGCCCGTCTTCTCAACATGCCCTTTGATGGTTCTCATTTGTTTGGCAGCAAGGCTGACCAGAGCTTTGAGAGGTTGCAGACCTCCAAAACAGCTGCTAAATTTGAGCGCAGCTGAGTGTCAGCTTTTCGTCCTAGGTGACAGCAGTGGAGGGGTGGTTCCTTTCGTTACTACTCCTCTTTTGGTAGAGCGAGAGGAGCGGCCAATCAAAGGGGCCACCGTAGAGTTCCTTGTGGTGGACGGGGAAGAGGTGGCAAAACAGCTTCCTCTTTGCCTTCAGGTGCTGCCGCAGCCGCTCCAAAACAGCTATGAGGCCAGGTCTCATTGTTCGCCAGTTGGGGGCAGACTGTCTCAGCATCTCGAAGAGTGGCGAGCCATTACTTCAGATGCGTGGGTCCTGGAAACAATAGCCCATGGCTACTGCCTACCCTTTCTAAATCGGTCTCACGCCAGTCCACCGGGGAAGCTGACTTTGAAGATTCCGGATCTGCTCCTTGTGCATGAAATCTTGACCCTGCTGGAGAAAGGTGCTATAGAACTAGTGCCTGTGGCGGAATAGAACAAGGGCCGCTATTCACCATATTTTTTGATTCCCAAGAAAGACGGAAGACTGAGACCCATCTTGGACTTAGGTTGCTTGAACAAGTTCCTCAGGAAGGACAAGTTCAAGATGGTCGCTCTTTCTCAGGTCCTTCAGGCCCTTCGATTTCAGGATTGGTTGGTGTCACTGGATCTACAGGATGCTTATTTTCATGTGCCGATCCATCCAAAGCACAGAAGATACCTGAGGTTTGCGGTTGACAACTTGCACTTTCAGTTTCGGGTCCTGCCATTCGAGTTGACCTCCACCCGAGGGTCTTCACCAAGCTCATGGTGGTGGTGGCAGCGTATCTCAGGAGAGGGGGTTTCACGTCTAAACCTACCTGTACGACTGGCTGATCCGAGCACGTTCTCCCGAACAAGCCTTGGATCATCTCAGCCTCACCTGCCGCTCCCTTCACAAGCTGGGCTTCTCCCTCAATTTCAAGAAGTCACATATGACACCTTACCAACAGCTCCAGTATATCGGGGCTGTATTGGACACATCCTTGAGGAAGGGCTCGCCTCCCCAAGGTGAGGACTCATCACATTGTCCAGATGTTCAACAAATTTCAACATGCCCAGAGTCTCCCGACTTTCGAATTCTTAGGGTTGCTCTGCCTCATGACATCCTGCATTTTTCTGGTGCCAGAGGCCAGACTGAGGATGAGATCCCTTCAATGGGCTCTCAGGGCACAGTGGTCACAGTTCTCAGGCAAAATGTCGGCTCTCCTTCAGATCCCGCTCACCGTCTCACAGGATCTTCTGTGGTGGCCCAGCGAAGGGAATCTGATGAAGGGAGAGCCTTTTTGGCAACCGTGGCCGGAGGTGACTGTAGTGATGGATTCTTCCCTCACAGGATGGGGAGCTCACGCCAACGAGCTGACCACCAGCGGTCGTTGATCTCTGTCGGAGTCCAAACTCCACATAAATCATTTGGAGCTGAGGGTCATCAGGCTATCCCTGAAGGCTTTTCTGCTGTTTGTGCGAGGGAAGAGTGTCCTGATCATGACGGACAACACAGTGGCCATGCATTACCTCAACAAAAAGGGAGGTGTAGGGTCACTCCCACTGTGCAGAGAGGTGATGCAGCTCTGGTTCAAGGTGATACAGCAAGGAATCTCACTCTCAGCAGTTCATCTGGCAGGAGAGGAGAATGCAGTGGCGGACGCTCTGAGCAGGCAGAGCGCAGTCTCCCACGAGTGGGAGTTAGCTCAGGAAGTTCTTCAGGAGATCTTCGCCCTTTGGGGAACCCCTCAAGTGGATCTGTTCGCGACCGGTGCCAACCAAAAGTGCGAGAGATATTGCTCAAGGGAATTTCCTCCAAGAGGAGCTTTAGGGGATGCGTTCCTCGTGGATTGGCCATTCCCACTTCTGTACGCATTTCCTCCAGTCCCCGTCATTCCTCAGGTTCTAAGGAGGTTGCAGAGGTTTGTGTCCCACATGATCCTAATTGCTCTGGATTGGGCCAGGAGAGCGTGGTACCCGAACCTTCTAGAAATGTCCATCTGTCCTCCATTCTGTCTTCCCCACAGAGAGGATCTTCTCTTGTGCGAGGGGGGGCGGGTTCTCCATCCAGAGGTCAAGACTCTCAACCTTCACGCATGGTTTCTGAAAGGTTGAGCTATAAGGATTGGGACCTCCCGAATGACGTGATGGAGGTGTTGCTTTCGGCCAGGCATCCGGCAACCAAATCCCTGTACCATTGTAGTTGGCGTAAGTTTTGCGACTGGTGCAGAGGACACCATGTCGATCCTTTTCAGTGTTCCATTTCTGATGGTTCTTTCTTTCTTGCTTTCTTCAAGTGGCTACCATTAAAAGTTACCTGGCAGCGCTATCTATTTTCAAGCGCTCGTCTGAAGAATGTTCTTATTTTAAGATTCCTTTGATTACCCAGTTTCTAAAAGGGCTCATAAATGTGTTCCCGCCGTCCCCTTTCCAGGTGCCGGTTTGGGATCTGAATTTTGTCTTGAAATTCTTGATGGGTGCTCCATTTGAACCTTTGCACTCTTGTCCTTTGAGACTGTTGACCTTCAAGACGGTTTTCTTGATTGCAGTTACATCTGCTCGCAGAGTGAGTGAGCTACATGCACTTTCATCTAAGCCAACCTTTACTTTGATCCACAAGGATAGGGTTGTACTGAGTGTACGTCCGTCCTTCTTCCCTAAGGTAGTGTCTGAGTTTCATTTGAACCAGAAGGTGGTGCTTCCTGCTTTCTATCCTCCTCCTCATCCTGGTTAGGAAGAGGAGAGACTCCATAGGTTGGACCCTAGGAGAGCTTTGAGATTTTATATTTCTAAGATGTCCAGGGTCAGAATGGATGACCAACTTTTTGTGGGGTACACTGGACACTGATTGGGCCAGGCTGTTACCAAACAGACCTTGTCCAGGTGGATTAGCCTCACTATTGCTGAATGTTACAGATTGACTGGCAAGGACCCCCCTGAGGGTTTTCAAGCTCACTCCACCAGGGGCGTGGCTACATCCACAGCCCTGCAACGGGGTATTCCTGTTCAGAACATTTGTGATGCTGCAATGTGGTCTTCTATCCACACCTTTGTCGAGCATTACTCCCAGGATACTTTCCATGGTCAAGATATGGCCTTTGGTAAAGCAGTGCTTTATTCTGCCATCTGATTGGGTATATCTAAATTCTTTTTTTTTTATTTTTATTGTTGTTTTTGATAATAAATCTTTACAACATCCATTTTTTTTTTCTTTTTTTTTTTCTTCAAACATAAAATTCAAGTTATCTAATATCTAAATTCTTCTCTCTCCTCCAATCACTGATACTTCTTTGGGGGTCTGTTAAAGATGTGGAATAAGTTGGAGGACACACTCCATTCGAAGAACAGGTTACTTACCAACTGGTAACATTCTTTCGACTGGATGTTCCTCCAACATATTCCTCATCGCCCTCCCAGCCTGCCCCTCTGAAGAATTTCTTATGCTATTGCAGCATGCGTTCCCACAAGGCTATGTGCAGTCAAGGAGGCTTTGTGTGCGGTTATGTCACACGTTGTGGAGGGGAAAAAACATGATCTGAGGCCACGGGCGCCGTGCGTGCTACTTATAACATTCAATGACGTCACCCTCGATTAAGCCTTCGAGAGACATCGACCCGACGCCATTGACGCATGACGCCCTCTGCCGAAATCACCAGATAGGTGGAATCAAAATGCAGGCATAACCAGTACAGACTCTAAGATCTCTGCCCAGGCAGACAGTGGGGGAGGTTTTAAAGAATGCTTTGAACGTGAAAACGGGGAGCAGCCCAAGGGACAACATGTTGGAATACTTTCTTAAAAAGGTGGTAGGTTCCTTGGATACCAAATTCCAACTGGCAGAGAAAACAATTAGTCGGAATGGGTGCTCAGAAGCCAATGAAAATGATATTAACGATCTTATTTGCCAAATAGACAGCACACTGTTACCTGGTCCATCTGATAATATTGTGATACAGGATGTAAACTCAATGGCGACCATCCAGGCTTTACATAGCAATGAGGGTGGAAATGGATTGGATGGATCTAAGGGTGGTGGGGGGAGGGCAAAGTGTTTTTATTTGTGTACAAGGAGATGCTTCAGAGGGCGGAGACACAGGTATTTAATGCTAGTATTCTGTCTGAACAAATCCCTGATAGCTAGAAGACTGGAATTATTGTTCCGATATTCAAAAAGGGTAACAAAAGTCTTCCCTCATCATACAGACCTGTTACCCTGCTAGACAGGATATTTAAGCTGTTCTCTGGAATTAACTTAAATCGGCTGGAGGACTGGATAACAGCAAATGGTATATTCTCAGACAGGCAATCAGATTTTCAATCAGGTACTGGCACAGTACATCAGTGCTTACATCTTTATCCTGGTGAAACATGTCTGGGTTTTGGATCATCCTATCTACATGACCTTCATGGACCTTAGTTCGGGCCTTTGACCACGTGGAGAGGTGTTTACTGTGGAAATCCCTGCGTGACATAGGTGTACCTGGCCCCCTAGTACGGATGCTTGAGTCACTTCAGGAGGACTCCAGGGTATGTGTACGCTGCAGCCAGGACGGGGAACTCTGACTGCTTAGGGGTAAAGAAGGGAGTTCGTCAAGGATGCGTCCTTGCCCGCATTGTTATTAATTTATAGGTTAATAGTCTTGCTTCTTATCTAGGATAATTTATTAATATTGATGTTCCCTGATGTGGTGCCAGGAGATTGCCAGTGTTCAGCTATGCTGATGACGCTGTTCTCCTGGCAAAGACTCCCAAATTACTGCAGGCATTAATCAACAAATATGATAAATGAACGATGGGTAAGGGTCCTTGGGTTAACAGCAATAAGTGTTTCACTATGTGTGTTTCTAGGAAGCCCAAACGTTGCCTGCAGATGTTTCTAGAGGGAAAGCTGTTGGAATGCTGTTTCTCTTTTGATTACTAATGGATATCTACACTGCACAAGCTAGGGCGATTGGGGTGTTTGGTTCCAAACTGTGGGGCTTTCAGGAACCAAGTAGCTCCAGACATCTGTAAAACACTTTTTTCATACTCTGCTAGGCTTACCAGTATACTCACCTGGATACAAACTTTATATAGAATTGGGAATTTGCCCAGTATCTGAGTTGTGGGAAAGAGCCCCACTAAAGTTATGGCTATCAACCCATTCACACAATAAGGCCGTTTTAACAAATAATCTACTTGATCACATCACTGCTAGCACAAATAAAACAAGTGACGATAACCTTTGGTTCAATAGGAAGGGCAACTTTGTGGATAGTGCACTAAGGGAGGTCAAGATTTTTTCGGACACCAAACTTTGAATATGATGGGTCTACATCCTTTTTACAAACATCTTTGCATTCGCACGAGCTTTGGGCTGTTACCAGATTTCGTTTAATTTATTACCTCTGAACACTTGGATTGTCTCTTGGAAAACTAATACCACACAAGTTGCAGACTTTGCTACCTTTTATTGGACTAACTGAAAAATCCTTGCAGAGATGGAACCAAACATTAGCTTACGAATTCGGACAAGCCTATTCATCAGATGTTGCAGCAGAGTGAAATGATTTGTAAGGGAGAGTCACGGCACAGATCACTCTCAAAATGGAGGGGAAAAAAAGGAACATTTAATTGGCTGGAGGAACAGAATTTATGGAATGTGGGCCTGAATTGCTTTCTTATTTAAAAGGACATAAACACTCCTGGAAGTAGGGGACACAAGGGATTGAAAGCAGTACACATTCTGAGAGTTGAATGTAACAGAAGAAATGAGAACAAAACTGATTCTTTTCACATGTAACCAGTAAATTGGGTGCAAGCCGTTTTGAAGGTGGGCTCTGCTAGTTTCCTAAAATTACTGATATGGGAAATGGAGTAATTTAGTACTTTAATCACAGAGTCTAAAAAGTGTTTTGCAGATTCGAATTAGCGTCTGGGTGTTTTAGTAATTATGTCAAAAAAGGTAGCAGGCGCTCCTCTCCAGAAAGAACATGGCATGATAACCTGTTCTGAGTGCTACCTTTTTTTGAAATATGTTTCAGTAATTACAATGTAACAGCTAATGCTTCCTGGCTGGTATACAGTTTGGCAATACAAAAATGTGCCCTACGGTTTAACTGGTGCAGTCTTCAATGTTATTTCACTATTCCTGAAGCTTCACAATGGTGTCCTGGTTTGCATACAGTGTGGCGAATGAAAACAAAAAATGTTAACAATTTTTGGATGGTGCTGTTTTGGCTATTATCTTAACTTGTCTCATGCTTGGTAATGGGTGCCAAACATTTGAGTGTAGATGCCCAAGATTTCCGTTGTGGGTGTCCTGTGCCCCTCACACATTAGGTATCCTAAACAGTAGTGTCTGGCAGCTGTTGTTGAGAAAAGGTGCCAGAGGGTAATCTTCTGATTTTGTTGATGTGATTGCACTGATGGACCTTTTGCCATAGTGTGTCATAATTCCAGTGCTAACGTTAAGACTGCGGTCTTTCATTTTACGTATCTTCAGGTACTTGAGCTCCCAAGTCCTTCTGCGTGTGGTATTTGAAAAGCCGCGTTTTAAAACCAACATGAATAGATCCTGCAATGAATGCCTATCCTGTATGAAGTGTTGACCCAATGGTGTTTCTGTTTTGTGGTGTATCTATGTAGGTTCATCCTTTCACGCAGCTCTTTGCAGGTCTCACTGACGTAATCCTTTGAATGCATTTTTTCCATTGGATGAGGTATACAACATTGAATGATCTACAGTTGTCTGACCCTTGTTTCCGTATTGTTAGTTTCTGCTGGGTTGTTATGGCAGATATGGTGCAGAGGTGTTGGCATGCATCTCCTGATGTTGCAAGGGTATGTTCCAGGTCTTGCTTGTTCTTGATCTAGTGGAAATGTACTCCTGATCAAAGACTGTGCAAGGTTTCTGGGTTGATTGTATGCAATTAGAGGAGCTTCTTAGAAGATGTCTCTCAGTTCATCGTCTCTTGCTTAACACCAACATTCTTGCAATATGCATTATCTTTGGAAGAAGATGTTCTTATTGCCAGAATCATCAAGTGCTATGTGGTGCCCATTTCCTCTTTTGTTCAACCTTTATAACAGGGGTCTTTGTTTCAGCTGCCCTTAATTTTGTTTTTTCTGAAGGGCTTGCATGTACGTTTCGTCGGAAATGTGTTCTACGGACCTAATGGAAGTTGACCTAATGTTGCCTTTTTATAGGAACTGTGCATGAACATCTCCATTTCTATTCTTTGAAGCTTTTCTGTTCTTTAAAACATTTGCTCATTAAGCCAGTGTTTGTGGCTCCTGTTACTTCAGCAAGATAGTTTGGTAACGTCTGAGCACTTTCTGTTGATTCTCCTTTTTCTGGAATTCAATCATGAGAGAGTGGCTTTGAATGTGACTCTTTTTCTTTCTCCCGAAGGTGGTGACAGAAGTTTATTTGAGGCAGAAGATTAATATTGATCTTTTCTGCCACATCCTTCTGAAGGGACTGAGAGATTATATAGATTGGACCCTAAAAGGGGTATACACTTCTGTGTTACTTGCTCTTATAAATTAAAAGATGACACAATAATAATAAAAGTGTGGTTTATTGTAGTTCCAGGGAATTGAAAGGGTTGTATAATTTCGAAGCAGGCCATTTCATATTTCATAATGCTGTGCATCATACTATGTGATTAATTGGCTAGAAAGCCAGGAAGAAGACTCC
Source organism: Ambystoma mexicanum (assembly GCF_040938575.1). Taxonomy (NCBI): domain Eukaryota; kingdom Metazoa; phylum Chordata; class Amphibia; order Caudata; family Ambystomatidae; genus Ambystoma; species Ambystoma mexicanum. Next base: position 414,356,768 of record NC_090927.1, read on the forward strand.
ACGTGAGCGCACACTCCATATGGGATAAGGCTGCTTCCTCTTTGTTGATTAGAGGGATGCCTCTTTTGGATATTTGTCATGCAGCTTCCTCGTCTTTGGTCTAGACCTTCACCAGTTACTGGGTGAATGTTAAAGACAGAAGAACATCCCATTTCGGCAGAGTAGCGCCTCTTTGTCTTTGAGTGATGACAGCTCTTCTGCTGATCTGATGAATACTCTTTACCCACATTTCTTAACCATTCCCTCCTGTCTCCTCTCTTGCTCAGGTTGCGTTATATCCACTTCTTATTGGCTGTTAACTTGATGTGAATTGCTCTGTCTTTTTCTTTGTTTCTGTGTGTAGGGAATTAAGGTGGTACTTATGACAGAAGGTTCTGCTGGCATCTGAATGGATCAGTGATGTCACATTTGGAATTAGGTCTATGCAGCCCGCTCCTAAGTCGCAACTGTACCATTTGGGACCCATCTGAGTCATTGTTGAAATGTTTATGGATCGATAGTTATGCCTTGGGACGTTTCTATATCCGCAATCTGTGGAAAGATGGCATATTCATTAGAGCAATTGCTACCAAAAGAAATGTAATTTTTCATCTAAATGGACCATAATTTGTCTGTTTCTTCCCAGAAGAACTATCCTGTGTGTGCCTTTCAGAAGGTAGATGTTGTGCAAACCCAAATTAGCATGTATTCCTACAAATTGTTTGAGATGTTGAAAAATAGTAATACAAGTGATGTATGCCCCATTATAGTGTATGGTATTATTTGTATTAGTGAAAGTCATACGTTTTGTATTTGAATTTTAAAATGAAAAGAAGAAAGCATCTTCCTTATGATTATTAGTTTGTCATAGCCTATCCCTGGATTTATTTGTATTGTTGTTTAAAAGTCTGTTAAATTGAGCTGAGCTATGAGTTTTACATCATGCCCTCTTGTATTGATGACCATTTGAAAGATTAAGTATCATCTGCACATATCTCCCATTCTCTTTGGAAAGAGATTGGAATTGGTTTAAACACATTATCTTCCAGCAGAACAGATCCCACCCTTATAAAGAGCTTCTAAATTGGCATGGAGATCGGTACATCTGTACAGAGACCTTCTTGCACTCTTTGAGCATATGAAACAATTGATTACACTCGCCTGCGCCCAAATATTAGCAAGATTCGGAATCTACAAGGCTCAGTGTGAACATCATAAGTGGCAGTTAATGCAGTGTGTATATCACCTTCTACTGTAGATATTGAACTCTAAGGAAAACCTTCATTTTGAAAATGAGACGACAGACTTCCTGCATTTGACCCACCATCAGATCAACACATGCCCAGATCAATGCCCATCACAAGGAAACAAGAAGTTCTCATGTTTGCCTCCTCAGCACCAAGACAACTTGCCAGAGCAATCACGTTGCATTTGTCAAATATTGACAGCATTGTTCGCTAACCGTACCTCAGCAGTGTCACTAGATATCAAGAGGACCTCCTTCTGCAGCGCAGAAGGTCTATTAATTAAAAATATCTACTGATTCCTCACTGATTCAGTATATGTCTTCTGCTGCTAGCTGTCTCTTACAAGTCAATTTTGTATTACTTATGGTCATAGGTGAATTGGCTTAGATGGAAACATTCACAAATGAATAATGATGGACAACCCGCCTCTCAAATGAGCCACCATAAGTGTGCCCGTAGGCAATGAGACCCAGGAGCGGATTTCCTAACTACCTATTTAACGAGCTAACATATCATGACCTAGGATCTTGCTCTTCCATTTCTCACCTGTAAGGGTAGTCGTTTTGCTTACTGGAACCGTGGATTGGACATTTCAAGTTTCATGCATTCAGAAATCATTTAAGGTCCAGAAAACAAAACACCCTGTTTTAACACTATTGCTCATAATACACTTGATAACCTTCTGCATCTTTCCTTCCCCCATTAGATGTTCTTCATAACTTGATACACGTCATTAGATGGCCCCTGAGAAAGGTGTGATCACCTAGCTATAAAGCAAAAGGGACACGATTTGCATTAAACCTGCCCTACAGGTTAAGCTGAATGTGCTCCCATATATGATAGTCTCTACTTTGAATTATTACTTTCTCCAGCATGGGGTCTGGCATAGATTCACATGCTCATGATTATTCCCCGTCGTCAGGCTGGGAATCCTCAGTAAAAAGAAAAGCAGTTTCCCTTTAGCTTGAACACTGCATTTCCCCTCTAAACCAATCAATGTCCTTTGGTTCATACTTACCCCATCCAATGACAGTCGTCTCCCTAAGCTGCACCCCCGGTGGCCATCTTCAGATTTTTGCCACACGTTTCAGTTTTGGGAGTCCTCTCTTCTTGCTTTTCAAGCCTTTTGATATTTTGAGTATTTTTCGACAAAATATCGGACTGGTACAGCAGGTTAGCAAATGGCTCAAGTTGGGGAAGGCCTCTGACGATACTTCCAGGCATGGTCATGCCTCATCCATTCTGGCCAGTCCCATGAGCGAACTCCCTTGGAGAAGGGGTTGAAGTCCTTTGAGGATGTTCCCTCCCTGGGGGTTCAAAAGAAGGCCAAGCTCCATGCTTTGAATCCCACTGGGTTCACTGCGCCCGCGGGTCCTAGTTCAGGAAGGACACGTTCGCCATCGCCGTCTACATTCATGGTGAGCCTTCCAGTAAGAGGCGCTCCATCAAAGAGGAAGTCCTTAACTACTTTGAAGCTTTGTACAAACCAACGAAGGAGAGATCCTCTGGTGGCCCCTCCCATTCCCCATTGACGACACAATCGGCGACCAAAACAACACCTCCATCGACGGCAGCTTCGTCGTCCAGGATGCCCACTTGGTCAGAGACAACAACCACGTTGACGGTATCCCATCGAGAAAAACTCCAGCATCCACCTCGTCGACTATCCCATCGGTGACCATCACGACTTTGTCAAGAGTGGGCCTGGCAATGACAGTGGTCTCTATGATCACAACCACAGCAACCCTGCAAGTACCCTTGCCACCGTGATGTGTGGCTGCTGCGGCAGCTCCGGCAACAACGTCCACTAGCACCCCCGTAAATGGGGACAGTTCCTATTGGCCCTTGGGAGTTTGGGAGGACAGAGGAACGTCTGAGGGAAATGAGGCCAAAGGACGCATCAAGGGAGTCAGTACATATATGCATGAGCTGCGAGGAAGATAACATGCCCCAGGACTACTACTCGAACCACAAGGGGTGGCGTGAGGCTGTGTCCATGGAGGGATCTCCATAGGGTGAATCCAAATCACCATCTAGCCCAAGGAGGTGCCTTGAACCGGAGCCGTTGACGACTGTTCCCTCGATCCCTTGTCCCGCGCCCAGGGACTTGTCATTGGACATCCTCACGACTCTGCACATGCTGGTAACAGAGATACAGCAGAGGCTGCCTGCTACGTCTACACGGGCTACAGCACACAATCCTGCTAGGCCTCTGAAGAGCCTGTCCAAGCAAAATAGTAAGTCTAAGGACCCGTGTGGCCCGAGGCGTCAACCGGCAACCCCACCGCCTCTGCATAGCGACTCGTGTGGAGTGGGGAGGCATCCACACATGGGCTCAGATAAGGATGTGGACACTACAGCGACTCATTTTGATGGGTCTGAGGACTATATGGCAGCAGATGGAGAGCTACTGCATGCTGACTAGCCCGCCAGAGCTTCACCGCCGGATGAGGTTGGCTCCTTTAACGTCATGCTTTCAAGGGCCTCTACCCTTTTCACTTTGGTGCCGGAGGAGACAAAGAATGAGGGGTTCCTCTTCCAACGTCGGGAGTCCAGGTAGAAAACTGTCATGTCCATGTCTACTGGACAACGTCTGGGATGAAGGTTTGGCCCTACTGAAGACGCTGAGTACCCAAATGGTATAGGCTGGAAAAGAAAACAGGGTCTCTGACTCGGCACCGAGGTGCTTGAGGTCACAGCCTTTCCCTGACTCTGTGGTCTCTATCCCCACCAGGAAGCGCTAGGTGAATCGATTGTCTTCGGCCATGGTGCCTCCGGAACAAGAGGGGAAGAAACTGGATGCGATGGACAAGCGCATGATTTCCACTGCTGCCTCCACCATCAAGCCCGCTAATGCCCTGGCCATCTTATCCCGCTGCAACTGAGAGCTGTGGTACAGGCTCAGCCCTATTTTGGACTTCCTGCCAGAGGAAAAGAAGGACGAGGGCCTGGCACTGCTCCAGGAGGGTGAGGTGGCATCAGACCATGCCATCACGGTGGCTTTGAACATCTCGGATACTGGGTTCTGACAGATGGGCAATGGGGTCTTCCTTCGACGACAGGAGTGGCTGATGGCCAGTAACTTTAGGGCAGATGTCCAGTCCAAGGTGTTAGACATGCCTTTTGATGGGGACATCCTTTTTGGCAAGACTGTGGATGAATCTCTCCAGATGATTAAGACGGAGACAGCACATTTGTGAGGGACATTACAGCAAAGAAGGTTGTTGTCCTTTCGGTCCTCAAGAGGGAAGTCCGACAGGTCCTCTAAGGTGTATAATACCCCGTTTCGTCCCTCCCGTGCCATGGTGCAGGAGGCCTACAGACACCGGTCGCAGGCCTACGGCAGCAGAGGACAGCGTCATTGCCGCCCACAGGCCAGGAAGCAGAGGCCCAAGCAGGCCTCAACTGGCCTTGGATCCAGGCCCCCACTTGCGCACCCTGACTGGTGAATTCTGTCAACGTGTGGAAGACCATCACCACGGACAACTGGGTGCTGGACGTTCTTCGTCAGGGTCACAACTTGGAGTTTCAATGCAGGTGCCCCCATATTCCTCCCGTGGCTCGTCAAGAATTACACATGGCACATCTGCTGCTGGGGATTCAGGTGATGTTAATAAAGGGGGCGATAGAGCCCTTCCCCAAGGCCATCCAGGGCTCCGGAGTATACTCCAGATTATTTCTGGTTCGAAAGAAGTCAGGAGGATGGAGGCTAATGCTAGACTTAAGGCTCCTCAACAAGTTCTTGACATCCCAAAAGTTCAGGATGGTCACGTTGCAGCATGTACTCGGACAGCTGGAGGAAGGGGATTTCCTGGTGACGTTGGACCTGGAAGACGCCTACTTTCATGTCCCCATTCACGCAAAACATTGGATGGTCCTACAGTTCATGGTCCATGGACAACACTATCAGTTCAAGGCCCTACCCTCAGTCCTGAAGTCCGCCCTGAGAGTGTTCACAAAGTGCCTGGCTCTTGTGGAAGCATATCCAGGCCTCAACGGGATCCACGTCTACCCCTGTCTGGACAATTGACTGATCCGTGCCTGCACTTGCGCCCTGGCACACCAGCACACCACAGAGACCATTCTTCTTCTGATGCTCTGTTCTTGGGTGACCACCTCGACATGGTTGCATGCTTGTTGATCCCCTTGGAGTAGAGGGTGAAGGCCATCCTGGGGAAGGTGCAGCGCCTGACGTCAGCGCAGAACACAACAGTGCAAGACATCAAGTCATTGTTAGGCATGATGTCATCCTGGATTCACCTCGTCCCATTTTGCAGGCTCCAGATGATACCTCTTCGAGAGTTCCTAGATGCACGGGGGTTGCAGATCATGGAGGCTTGGACAGACAAGATCGTCCTCAACCAAGAGCTACGGCAAGCTCTACGATTGTGGGGAGTGTGCCCACATTTTACACAAGGAGCTCCTTTTCAGATCCCTCCGTACCAAGGGATGGTCACCACGAATGCCTCCCTGGAGGGGTGGGGGCCCACACCGGGCAGTTACACTCCACAGGCCTATGGCTCCTGGACGAAAAGAACCTTCACATCAATGTCCTGGAGCTCCAGGCAATCTTCTGGGCCCGCAAATCATTCCTGACGTTGCTGAGAGGGAAGGTGGTGAGAATCTTCACAGACGACACCACCACCATGTTCTACATCCGGAAGCAAGTCAGAGGCGCTCGCTGGCGCTCTCACTGGAAGCCCAGACTCTGCAGCGCTGGGCCATTCTTCAGGGCATGTTCTTCGTCCCCTTTCACCTGGCAGGCATCAAGAACACCAGTGCAGACTCGCTCAGCAGGGAGCTGCATGCCTACCACGAATGGAAGCTTCGTCAGGATCAGGTATCTCTTCTCTTGCACAAGTGTGGTCTGTCACAGATCGACCTCTTTGCGACAATGACAATTTCCAAGTGCCAGAGGTTCACCAGCATTTTCCCTCAGCCGAAGAGACTGGGGGATGACTTTTCGTTCCCATGGGAGGGTCTCTTCCTATGCGCTTTTTCCCCAATTCCTCTCCTACGAGTGATCAATGCACTCAAGCAGTGTCGTTGCAGGATGATACTCCTCGCTCCAGCGTGGCCTCGACAGATCTGGTACCCACAACTGCTCCGTCTGTCATTGGCTCTGTCCCTCTGGCTACCTCCACTTCCCGATCTTCTCGCCAGTGAAGTCGGGCGATGCTGAGCTTGACGGCCTGACTCCTGCAGCCCTAGAGTTTGGAAACTATTCCCCGCTGCTGGAATGTAAGAAGATCCTAGCCAAAGTCGGAGCTTCCTCTAAATTGGCTACGCCCATAAATGGAAACTCTTCTCAGTGTGGTGCAGGACTCAGAAGATCATGTCTCTGCGCATCACAGCTCTGCAACTCCTGCCACATCTCCTCCCTTTGGCCAAGGCTGGCCCAGCTTACGCCTCCATTAAGGTGAACCTGGCTGCCATATCCCGTCAGACCAGGATACCTGGTAAGCCATCCCTGTGGACACACAGGCTCGTGAAGGAAATCATCAGAGGCTTCTTCAGGACCTTTCCACCAGTGAAGGCCCCTGTTCCAGCTTGGGAACTCAACCTGGTCTTGATGAAGATCATTTGGGAGCTCAACATGGTCTTGATGAAGATCATGGGGGCCCCCATTTGAATTAATGCATAAGGCCCCACTGAAGTTCCTCTCATGGAAAACGGCTTTCCTCAGACAGGCGGGTTGGGGAAAGCCACCCCTCTCTTGCAACCAGCCATACTTGCCCTGCCACGCTTCAAGGGTGCTGCTGCGAACCCACCCCACCTTTATGCCGAAGGTTCCCTCAGAATTCCACCTCAACGAGCCTTTGGTCCTTCCAGTTTTCTTCCCGAACCCTCAATGCCGTCGGAAAGGTCGCTGCATTCACTGGACGTTGCTCGTGCCTTGTAAGTTTTATGTGGCACGCACAAAGGACTTTTGGAAGACATCACAACTCATCGTGAATTTTTGACCTGAGAGTCACGGGAAGGCCCTGTCTAAGGCTTCCATCTCCAAGTGGCTCTCTGACTGCATCATGCACTGTCATCATCTGGCCAACAGGCCTCTTCTAGGCCAGCCAAGAGCCCATTCCACTAGAGCTATTGCTGCAGTGATAGTGTTTCTCTCGGGGGTTCCGTTTTCAGGGCGGCTACGTGGAGGTCCCCACACACCTTTTCAAGATTATACTGCGTTGAAAGGATTCCAGGGAGGAGTCCCGGGTCAGCCAAGCGGTGCTGCACAACCTGTTTGCTTGAGGTGAGTCTGTTCCAGGGGTGTGTTACATCTGTTGAGCCTTGCCACCTCCCATGGTTGTGTATGTGTACTGCTATGTAATTGTATTCATGAGCATGTGAATCCATGCCAGACCCCATGCTGGAGAAGGAACAAGTTACTTACCGAACTCCTGTTGTCCAGCTTGGGTCTGGTATGGATTCACATGCGAGCCCTCCCTCCTTCCCCTCTGTGGCTCTTCTTGGTTCTTACTGCCACTTTACGTGCTATACCAACTCTGAAGATGGCCACCAGGGGTGGAGCTTAGGGAGATGACTGTTATTGGATGGAGACAGTATGACCCAAAGGACAGTAATTAATTTAGAGGGGAAATGCAGTGTTTGAGCTAAAGCAAAACTGCTTTTCTTTTTACAGAGGATTCCCAGCCTGACGACGGGAAATATTCATGAGCATGTGAATCTATGCCAGACCCATGCTGGAGAACAGGAGTTACAGGTAAGTAACTTGTTCCTTACCAGGATTTGTAGGCACTATTTCGTTCACATCTCTTCTCAGTCTGAAATCCATATATTTACCTCCCCTTATGCCATTTTAATGCTCCAAGTCACAAACTGATTAGATTAGGGCCCTCCCCATTTCAGACTTCTCCCAGTTCCCCTCATACTCAAAGTGCTCTAAGAGAGTCATATCATTAACTTTCAACAATCTTTATTTGTTTTCTTCATACAAAAACACCTGGCACGTGATATTTCAGAGTTCTGTCTGATTTGTACATCAGTGGCTCTAGCTCCTATTCAAAAAGGGTGGGGCACGAGGAGACACCCTTACTGGTGCCCTTATACAATTAAAACAACTTTGGGACTATGCCATTGGTGAAAATTCTATCACATCCACAAAATGTAAAATTGGAGCTCTGGTTAGAACCGTCATCAGACACAAATGTGCCCAATGCTTTTTAAAGTAAGAAACAGGAGAACCTATCAAAGACCTTTTCACAATGGAAAAAATGGAACCAGCAGGGCTTTCACTCGCCCTCCCAGACTAATGAGGCCTCTGAGTCCACAAAGGTTATTGCCATGTCTGACTCCCATCTGTGCAAGGGAAATAAGAGAAGAGAAACTATATTCTATATTATAATCTGGGTGTGTGACATGGTACTCCCCCCCCCCCATTCCATTAGCCAATGTCAGCACCATATGAGCCAGTATGGCTTGCAAAACATGAAAGGCCCGTCAATTGGCCAATGAGAGGGGGAGCCGTGTGACTTCTGCAGTCACGGCCCTGTCAGCATGGCGCTCCCGTGAAAAGCGCAAGTGTCGCGCTAGCAGCCCCTCTGCCAGTTGGGTATAACTGGGGGGGGTAGCCACCGGTTTTGAATTAGAACCTATCTTTAATGTTTTATGTTGTAGTATTCTGGTATAGCTAGATCGGTGTTCAAAGAAATCACCAAAGTCCCAACATGAGAGTGTTCTTTTAGTGCTCACATGCAATGAGATGATGAGGCTAGTTCGGAATAAATCACAATCCAGTTCCTAATCTCGTAGGTATCAAAAAGGTACATGAGTTTAATTACATGTTATAAAGTAAAATGATATTAGAACAGTTAGGGTAATGCATATCATTTTAACTATGCAAATGAAAGACAGTATGGATATACATGAGGACCCACATGAAAGCTGAACGTTGGTCTCAGAATTGTGTGACATAGATTATTTACATAGGAAGGACATTACTTTGCAATTGAAAAAACCATCCATTGAGTTCAAAAAGATCAAAAGGAGGTAATTGCAATACGGCTGTTGAAGTACATTGATGGAACTCAGTAACAGCAATTTTTCAAAAGCAATTAGAAAAAGAGAACAAAGCAGCAAACAAACAATGTAAAAGTCTGGTCATGAACAATTCCCATCTATTAGTAGCTCTAGAGAAAACAAGAGTTCTAAGTACGGGGGATGTTCAAAGTCCAAAGGAACAGTCATCTGGGTTGGTGTCCTGTAAGGTGAATTGTTTTAATGAAAAGAGAAGGAGGGGGGTGTTTCACATTAGTTTGGTAATGACCAATCCTTGGTCTACGTCGGGAAAAAGCTTCCCAGGTTTTAGCAACTGGCAGGCTGGTGATGGGGCCTGCTTCAGGGACGTTTCGGCTTCCAGGTATGGTGCCTTCTTCTGGGCGCTGGATTGTGTCACCCTACACAATGTGAACATAAAGAAGGGCAAAGACTACTTAGTGTAAGTTTTGCCTATGGAATCGTATAGCAAGACATGTTAGTTAAGGAACAGTGAAGAGACATTGACAAAACCAAAAGTTGTTTGTCTTTTTAAAAAAGGTAGTTCCTCTGACCTTATGCTTTTGGATCCGGACTGTTGGAAAAGGGGAAGGACGTGCCTAAATTGCATTTATTCGGGCTCCCCAGCAAAAGTACAACTCGTGTTCTTAATACACAATGCTTCAGATGGTGTCCGAGAGGAGGCTTTGCATAACTAAGCTGCAGTGCAAGCTGGGGATAAGGAAAATTAGTATTGACTATTTCATACTGGGTAGGTGGTAAGTAAGAACTTAAGGATGGTATCGTTCTTACCTCAACCGTTGTCCACGTGGTCATCAGTGGAATGAATGGCGGTGTGCCGAACCGCCGGACCACTTAACAAGTTTGGCCACTGGTATGGCTGTTGGCAAGTGTATTCAGGTGGTTATATCGCAGAGCATGGCCCAGGGTTAAGAAAAAAATCAACTCATGGGCGTAGAGGTCTCCCTTATAGTAATACATTTTTAAAAAAAGAAATTCAAACAAAAAAAGTTGGGCTCTGAGTGTGGCGCTCCCGTGATAAGCAGGAGCTCCGTGCAGACAACCTCACCACCGGGAGGCTCTTTTTCCAGTGCTCCTGTGAAGATAGCATAGGATGAGAGCCCCACCAACCACCCGCACCATTAAGTCTGTCTGGTCTGCACCACGCAACCTTGCTGCACTCGGACCATTACCTCGGTCTTCAGGGCCCATAACTCTGTGTACGGCCCTCCAGCTAGGTCTATAAAGCTTAATTAGAGGAGGGTTTAGCCGGTACTATGACATCTATTTCACTAGTGTAATCAGCCTTTCATTAGCACAGTTTGCAAGGTTCTTACTTCCCTTACGTACTAGGGTGATTAATACCTCCCTTATAGTTCCTTTCATCTATTTATCCACAGTGCACCCATCAAACAGCTCACTTAAAAGCTCCACTAAATCTTTATTTAACTGCTATGAAACTCTGTCTGGAAAACAATCTAGCGTTATAGTCTTACATTTAACCAGCTGATCAACCACTGTTTCAACTTCATTGACCTCAATCTCAATATCCAATCTGTTTGTCTCCTATTGATCTAGAGTAGGCAGCGCAAGAAGAACTTGTCAAGCTCAGAAAAACGAGGGCTCTGATCTACTGAATGAGGCTTCCCACAATTCTCAAGAAAACATCAGATAGAACTAACACTTGAGTACACAGGTCCAAGAACATACTTATTATTCTCCAGCATGGCGTTTGGCATGGATTCACATGCTCATGAATATTCCCCGATATTCCCGTCGTCAGGCCGGGAATCCTCGGTATAGAAAAAAATCAGTATCAGTTTCGTTTCTGATCTGTCTTTCTTAGTAGTAACCAATGACTGGTCTCTGGGTCATACTGCCCCCAGCCAATGACTGCCATCTCCCTAAACCCCGCCTCTGGCAGCCATCCTCAGATTTTTACCGCACGTTCAAGTGTTGGGAGTCCTTGTGCTGTAGCTCTCGAGCTTTTGCTGCGTTTTTGCGCTTTTTCAGGAGATGCTTCTCATTTTTCAGTTAAATAGAGCCTCAAGCTCCACCGTTTCTACATCCGATCAACGGGGATCCGTTTCAGAGTTTTCTACGCCCCTCAAGGGTGAAGATTTCGTCGAGTTACGCTTTTGGAGGATTCCAGAAGTTCCGAGGCCTACCGCGGACATGGCCCAGGAGAAAGGAAGCTCGACGCCCAGGAAGCTGTTCAGGACCTGCCCTGGATGCCAGCTTCAGAATGTTTTCAAGGAGGACGAGCATTTGTTATGCCTCTACTGTCTCCATGAGGACAAGACGCACACGGAGAAGGACTGTGCGTTTTGTGGGAACATGTCAGAGCGGAACATGAAGGATCGCCACCTCCGTCTCGCCAACTGGCTGGAAGGGAAGAGCCCGTCAGGCGAGAAGAAGAAAAAGAAGTCCGAGCGGTCTTCTAAGTCCTGTGAGGGCGCCCCGGCGACGGGGGCCCAACAAAAGGCTAAGCACCGCGTGTCCGCAGGCACCAGGAGCGCCGAACGGTCGGGCTCCTTGGCTGCCAGGCAGGGCGCATCCTCCCCGGCGCCATCAACCACGAGCCAACGCTCTGGCTCGGGTAAGAGGAAGTCCAAGAACCCGGCGAAGCTTCTGGAGAGGCCCCAGTCAATCTCTAAGATTCCGGCAGAGGGGGAGCGAGGCTCGGACCCTCCCCCCAAGGTGAAGGCCCCAGGCGTACAGAAGGTGACGATGGCCTTAATTCACCCTCCTAAGACCTCGATTGAGGAAGTCGCCGCGGCCCTGGCTCTGCCTGTGGAGGCTACACCAGTGGAGGCGACCTCAGGACCCAGAGTCTCCCTGCCACCGCGGAGGGAGTCGTCTTTCAGGCCCATTTAGAATACCCCCACAAAGTCCTCGTTGGAAAAGTTGGGGGAGGGGCTGGTGGTCATCGTGGATACGGACACGACCTCTGAAGAAGAGCTCATCAAAGTCGTGGAAGAGGCCCAGCCCATCGGGAGGGATCCCGACGAGAGCGACGGTGTCGCTGACAAGGCTCCTCAAGAGCCCTCGCGCCCGTCGTTTCTGGCGCCGCAGGACACTTCGGTGGCCATTTTGTCAGCGATTCAGTCCTTATGCTCGGAGATAAGGACAAGGTTGCCCCTCCCCCCGACGGAGGTACCTGAGCCAGACCCGACGGGGGAACCGGAGCCAGGACCTTAAGAAAGTCCATCGCATAAGAGGAGGAGGACGCATCCTACGCCACCTCTCCCACCTCTGCGGCCTGCTCTGCCTTCCCCCTGGTCTACTACCCATGGGGATGATACAGGCACAGACACGGCTACGACAGGTACAGATGACGACGGAGGCGACGACGGGACGTGTCCCCCGTCGCCCCCTGCTCGGGCGTCCCCACCCGACCAGATTGGATCCTTTCATGCCATGATTTCCAGGGTATCCGAGCTCTTCTAGCTCTGGCCAGAAGAGAAGAAGAAGGAAGGGTTTCTTTACCAACGGCGCGAGGCTAAAAGGAAGACGGTCCTCGCCATACCGCTTCTTGATGACATCTGGGATGAGGGGCTCGCCCTCCTCAAGAACCCTGCCTCGGCGCTGGCAAAGAGGGACCGGTACGAGAAGAAGTACTGGGTCCCCGACGCTGCCCCCTTAAGCCTTTGGGCGCAACCTACCCCGGATTCGGTCGTCTCGGCGGCGGCAAAGAAGAAAACTGGGGGGCATCGGCCTCGACATCAACTTCCCCGCCGGACGGCGAGGGCAGGAAGCTGGACACGATGGGACGACGGATCATCTCATCCGCAGCAACGACTATCAAGACGGCCAACGCCCTGGCTATCGTAGCCCGCTACGACAGGGAGTTGTGGTTCAAAATCGCCCCGCTGTTGGACTTCCTTCCGGACGCCAAAAGGGCTGAGGCCCTTGAAATCCTACAGGAAGGTGAGATTGCTTCGGACCACGCCATCACGGTGGCAACGGACATCGCCGACACCGGTTTCCGTCAGTTGGGCAACAACGTTTGCTTGAGACGACGAGGATGGCTCAAGGCCACGGATTTCCGCCAGGACGTACAAACCAATGTTTTGGACATGCCCTTCGACGGGAACAACCTGTTTGGGAAGGCGGTTGATGAGTCTCTTCAGGCCATCAAGACAGACACAGAGACTGCCCGGGCACTGGGAGTGCTCCAACAATGACGGCCGTCCTTTCAGAGCTCCGGAGGCAGAGAAGGTGCCTCCAAGGGATCCGGCAGTGGCTCCTCCACGTACCGCCAAGCGGCAAGATCTTCGTCCCAGGAAGCCTACAGGGGGCGCGGCAAGTCAGGTGGTGCCCGTCGTCGTCGACAGGGAGGTCAAGGAGGCACGGCGGCCTCCAAACAAGATTGAACCGACCGGGGGGTCGGGCCCCCGCCAAAGCACCCCGGTGGGAGGCCAGCTGGCGAGGTTCGTCAGCGTGTGGGAGTCCATCTCCACCGACCGTTGGGTGCTGGACGCCCTGGCCCAAGGGCACGCCCTCGAGTTTCAGAAGAAGTGCCCTCGCGTTCCACCCATGGCCAGGAAGGAAAATCACGTCCCTCAACTACTGTTGGAAGTAAGGGCAATGCTCAAGAAGGGTGCAATCGAGCTTGTCCCAAAGAGGCTTCGGGGCTCCGGAGTTTACTCAAGGTACTTCCTCGTAAAAAAGAAGACAGGAGGATGGCGCCCCATCCTGGACCTGCGATGACTGAACAAGTACATCAAGGCACAGAAGTTCCGTATGGTCAACCTCCAGCACGTGCTGGGACAGCTGGAGGAGGGCGATTTCCTGTCGTCGTTGGACTTGGAGGATGCGTACTTCCACATCCCTATTCTAAAAAGACACCGAAAGTTCCTCAGGTTCGTGGTCCAAGGGCGGCACTACCGGTTCAAGGCCCTCCCGTTCGGATTGAAGTCGGCACCCAGGATGTTCACCAAGTGCCTCGCACCGGTGGTGGCGCGGCTGCACCTACAGGGGATCCACGTCTACCCCTACCTGGACGACTGGCTCATCCGGGCAGGGACAAGGGAGCTCACCGTGGAGCACACTGCGAAGACCGTCCAGCTGCTCACGGACCTGGGATTCTCCATCAACTTTCCAAAATCCCACCTGGTTCCGTCGCAGGTCGCCCTGTTTCTGGGAGCCAAACTCGACACAGTGGCGCGGCTGGCCTCGCCGTCGGAGGAAAGGACCAGGATCATTCTGGGCAAGGTGCAGCGTCTGCTGGCCACGGACATGGCCAGGGTAAGATCTATCAAGTCCCTCCTCGGGATGATGTCCTCCTGCATTTATCTGGTGCGCCTTTGCAGGCTTCGGATGTGCCCCTTACAAGAGTTCCTCGACGCCCGCTGGGTCCAGTCGACGGGCAGCTTCGAGGACAGGATCCCTCTCAACGAGACGTTCCGTCAAGCGATCCGGTGGTGGGGTACCCGCTCCCATCTGTCGGCGGGCACAGACTTTCAGACCCCAGCTCACCAGGTGACGGTGACGACGGACTCCTCCCTGGAAGGTTGGGGAGCGCACTCCGGAGATCTTCACGCGAGATGTCCTCCTGCATTTATCTTGTGCGCCTTTGCAGACTACGGACGCGACCACTGCAGGAGTTCCTCGACGACCGTTGGATGCAAGCGACGGGCAACTTCGAAGACAAGATCTTGCTCAACAAGACCTTTCGATGAGCGATCCGATGGTGGGGCACCCGCGCACATCTGACGGTGGGTATGGATTTCCAGACCCTGGCCCATCAGGAGACGGTGACGACGGATGCCTCCCTGGAAGGATGGGGGCCTCACTCCGGAGATCTCCACGCAAGAGGCCTTTGGCTCCCGGAGGAGAAGTCACTCCACATCAACATCTTGGAGCTCCGTGCAGTGTTCTGGGCCCTCAGGTCCTTTCTTCCGTCCCTCAAGGGCAAGGTGGTGAGGATCTTCACCGACAACACCACCATGATGTTCTACATCCGGAAGCAGGGCGGAACCAGGTCCCCGGCCCTATCCAAGGAAGCCCAGGATCTGTGGCATTGGGCCGTCGCCCAAGAGATGTTTCTGGTGCCTCTTCATCTGACACGATCGCCGACTCACTCAGCAGGGAACTACGCCAGGATCAAGTGGATAGACTCTTCTGATGATGGGGCGAACCCCAAATCGATCTCTTCGCGACGGCGACGAATTCCAAGTGCTAGAGGTTCGCCAGCAGGTTCCCCCAGTCGAGGTGCATGGGCGATGCTTTCTCGTTCCCCTGGGACGGCCTATTTCTTTATGCGTTCCCTCCGCTGCCATTGCTGCTCCGGCTCATCAACCAGCTCAAGAGGTCCCAGTGCAGGATGATCCTCGTCGCACCGGCGTGGCCGAGACAGATCTGGTTCCTGGACCTTCTGGACTTGTCAACGTCCACACCAGTCAAGCTGCCGACGGACGCAGACCTTCTCTCCAGAGAAGGAGGCGCCATTCTTCACCACAACCCGGAGTCGCTGAACTTGCAGACCTGGCTCCTGCAGCACTAGAGTTTGGAGGTTAAAACATCCCGGCCGACTGCAGAGAGGTTCTTGCAAAGGCCAGGGCGTCCTCAACTCTCAAGTGCTACGGACATAAATGGAAGAGGTTCTCTGTCTGGTGCCGTGCACAGAAGATTAACCCTCTGCGGATTACGGCCCCTCAAGTACTGCCGTACCTACTGTCGCTGGCCAAAGCTGGACTGACTCATGCCTCCATCAAAATACATCTGGCTGCAATCTCCCGATATACCAGGACTAAGGGACGGGCGTCCTTGTGGTCTCATCGCCTGGTGAAAGAATTCATGAAGGGACTATTCCGATCATTCCCGCCGGTGAAGGCTCCTGCCCCGGGGTGGGAGCTTAATGTGGTGCTGACCAGGTTCATGGGGGCCCCATTCGAGCATATGCATTTGGCGCCTTTGAGGTTCCTGTCATATAGGACCGCTTTCCTCGTGGCCATCGCCTCCGCACGACGAGTGGGAGAGATCCAGGCCCTATCTTGCAAGCCTCCATACTTGACTTTTCATGACACGAGGGTGGTGCTGAGGACGCACCCCTCCTTTATGCCCAAGGTGCCGTCGGACTTCCACCTCAACGAGCCCTTGGTGTTGCCAGTTTTCTTCCCGTCGCCTTCGTCGCCGGCCGAGAGGACTTTGCACTCGCTGGATGTAGCTAGTGGACCGCACTAAGAGTTTTCGGAAGATGTCAAAGCTGTTTGTGAACTTTGGGACTGTGAATCAAGGGAAGGCTGTCTCGAAGACTTCCATTTCCAGATGGCTCTCCGGCTGCATCATGCACTGTCACCGGTTGGCAAACCGACCGCTGCCTGGCCGTCCGAGAGCCCATTCGACCAGAGCGATCGCTGCTACCACGGCGTTCCTGTCTGGTGTGCCCCTGCTGGACATCTGCAGGGCTGCGACGTGGAGTTCGACGCACACCTTCATAAGATTCTACTGCGTCGATCGGGACTCCAGGGAGGAGTCCAGGGTCGGCCAAGCAGTGCTGCGCAACCTGTTCGCCTAAGGTGAGCCTGGTGAGGAGGTAAGAGATGCTTAATGTTGAGTTGTTGTATTGCTTAATGTTGAGCCGGTTGCCACCTCCCGTGGTTGTGCATGTGTGTACTGCTATGTATTCTCTTATCCATGAGCATGTGAATCCATGCCAGACCCCATGCTGGAGAAGGAACAAGTTACTTACCTGTAACTGTTGTTCTCCAGCATGGGTCTGGCATGGATTCACATGCAAACCCTCCCGCCTACCCCTCTGTGGCTCTTCACTTGGTCATACTGCCACTTTACGTGCTACCAAATCTGAGGATGGCTGCCAGAGGCAGGGCTTAGGGAGAGGCCAGGCATTGGCTGGGGGCAGTATGACCCAGAGACCAGTGATTGGTTACTACTAAGAAAGACAGATCAGAAACGAAACTGATACTGATTTTTTTCTATACCGAGGATTCCCGGCCTGACGACGGGGACTATCGGGGAATATTCATGAGCATGTGAATCCATGCCAGACCCATGCTGGAGAACAACAGTTACAGGTAAGTAACTTGTTCCATAGATAGCATGTTCCTAGATTGCTGCATTGTTTTTTAAATTGACTGGAGAGAGGGCATCAATTCTTTGAATCGTTTTCCTTAAGAAAACAGTTTGAGACTGCTTGTTTAGCTTGCCTGTTCACAAAGAAACATAGCTCAGCTCTAATACTCTACATTTCCCCAGGCCTTTTACACGATTTGGAAACGTGTATTGATTCTCAGCTGTTTTAGAACTACTTTCTAAATACTCAATCATTTACCAGGCTGCAAATGATTGGTCACTTTTATGCAAAAACTCAATTTTAGTCTGTGCAGTCTGAACTTTTCTATAGGAAATAAGAAATTATACTTCAATGGATTGCTTTTCTGCCGCAGATTCCTCATCTGATAGATATCCCATCCAGCTTTGCTGCTTCGGAAATGTTTTTGACAAGGGTCGCAGTGGACCTCGACTCGGCCGTCGATCCGCTTCGCTCGGTACTCGATCCTCGGCTCCGATGTGATGTCAGGCCTTATATATAAACTCTGTCACTATGTCCCATACCTCAGTTCCGTTTTGCTGCGTGCTATTATGCTGCTTGGGAACACGGTTGAGTCTTCCGACTTGTTCAACATTTTCGTAAGAAAACTTTACATTTTTTTCCAATTCCTCAATGCGAGATGTCTGTCGCATGGGTTTCTGGCTTCAAGCAGTGTACAGATTGTCACACCAAAATGTCCATCAGTGACGCACATGAGTTACGTCTCTGGGGCCTCAGCACGGGTCACGGGACCAGAAGGGTGTGTGTCAAAATGCAGCCGAAATCCCTTTGTGGTCGGGCTGCTAAGCTTGTGCTGGGTCGAATGTCCTCAAACTCTGGCGCGGTCGATGGTTTGGTCTTCAGAGGCTGAAACCGAAGGGCACACCCCCGAGAAAGAACATCGGCGAAAGAAGAAACAGTCCCACTCAAGGAGCCATTCTACCTCGTCCCGTAAGAAGAGGGGGCATCACCGCCATCGTCAGGACTCTGATTCATAGACGGAAAAAGGTAAGCCGCCAACGGGGACTACCACTCGCCAGGAATGGGAGGATTTATAGACCTTCATGCTCGAGATGTTGAGGAAGCATGCTGTTGTAGGTGTGGTTGACCCCTTCCCCCACAGAAGGCCTTGGAGGCAAGAGCAGCGTTGAGGGTTCCCAACCCCTCACATGCCCTGGTGCTTACACCATCAGCCCTTGATGCCGGGTCTGTAGCGCACTTTCCAAACTGTGGTGCTTAGACATCATGGCCCTCATTCCAACCCAGGCATTAAGGGTTTAACGGCGCCGTCGGCGCCGTTAACCCTTAACGCCTGATTTTCACCTTAACACCTGCTTTGAGCAGGCGTTAAGTACCAAGGCGCTAAGCGTCCTTGGCACTAATTACGGCACCGTAATTTACGGTGCCGTAATTAGCGCCTTCCCCACTCCCATTATGCCCTATGGGGCAAAAATGGGAATGGGGAAGGGTAAATGGGATTGGGGATTTACCGCCCCACTCACCTTGGAATGGGGCAGTAAATCCGCCATCCACCATGGTGTAAACAGAGTTTACACCATGGTGGTAAAGTAGGGAATTTACCACCTGGGTTGGAATGAGGGCCCATGACCTCGGCCGGCACCCACGGCCATGCTATCAGCGCCGAAGGACAAGCCATCAGCACTGACAAAAATCTTACACCCCGCTCTCCCCGTCTGATTTCTTGGACCGCTGTGCGAGCATTTTGGGCGCCTATGATAAGGGAGACCAAGGGGACGTCAACCCCGCTTTCATGGGCACAGGTGGTGTTGACTACTTTGAAGACCCTAGCCAGCTGCTGGAGCTAGCTCGGGGCAACCATGAAGTCACTGGTTTGGATACCTCACCCGATCTGAATTTCCAGCAAAGCCAGCCCTATACCCATAACTATTCTAAGTTCAGGACTGTAGTTGAAAGGGTCATTGACACCCTAGGGTTGCAATCCCCATCAGTGCCAGTGCAGGGGTACGACCTCACTGATATTTTAGATGAAGGTGCGGTGACAGCGCACTGTGCCCTTAAACCCTACAATTGCTGACCCTCTGACCGCTCTGTGGCAGCACCCTTGTTCTATTCCCCAGGTTAGTTCCAACATATCTGGGATGTATAGGCCAGCTAGAGGGGACCCATCATACCTCTCCTCTCACCCTTCTCCAGAAGCGCTCGTTATGCAAGCTGCTACAGTCTCCTCCAGGCCAGTTTCTTCAACTTCCATTTTACCACCCCACAGGGAAGTGAAGAAGGTTGATGCCTTGGCCAAAAGGCGTTTACTTCGGCAGTATGGTCCTTAAAGCTACTAATGTGGCTAGTGGCTTTGCGAAATATTAATTTTGTCTTTGGACAGCAGTGGAGAATGCTGCGCAAGTACATCCCTGAGGGAGAAATGCGCAGGGACTTCCCAGAAAGAAGTGGCCAGGCATTTGCTGCAAACAGGCCTGGACCACGCCGACTGTGTGGGCTGATTATTTATTTTTACATTTGTAGAGCGCGCTAAGCCCAGAGGCATCCAGGCGCTGTTGCAATTACATATACATGCATGGTAGAGGACACAGACTGATGAATATAGTCTGTAGTCTCTCTGTTGGCCGGAATGGCACTGAATGTTTACAGTTATGTGAACAGCCACATTTTCAGTCTTTTTCTGCGCGCCCAGTATGATTGCTCAGCTCTAATATCAGCTGGGAGAAAGTTCCATTGTTTAGCTGCAAAGTTAGGGAAGCTCACCCCACCTGCATTTGTCTATTTACATTTTGGTTGAAGCAGTCTGTTGGTGTAGGGCGCTCTTGTGGGTCTATGTGAGTGAGCTCTGGGGATTTTTTGTGCTAAGTAGGAGGGCGCTGTGTTGGAGAGGCATCTGTGTGTGATGGACAGGGACTTGAAGATGATGCGTTCACAAATAGTTAGCCTGTGGGCCGCTTTTCTTGCAGCTGTAATATGCTCGCGTTTGAGCATGTTAAGAGCGCCTCTGATGGCGTTAATCTGTATCACCTGCATCTTCTGGATCTTGTGGAGAGAGCTGGAGAAAGGTGCCGGAAATGTGGTCATTACAGTATTCTAGTCTAGATCCGATAGTGGCTCAGGCAATGGTAATGCAGCTGTCCTGAGAGAGGAATAAAAGGTGGAGCATGACAGCACACTACAAGCAAGCCAGACCGCACGACGTGAGAGCTAACTCAAGACGGCAGTTCAAGAGGAGGAGAAAGATGGCACGAGTCGAGAGGATACCATCGGGGAACTGACCTTGCTGTTATCGACAGAGACCCGTGAAACATCAAGAGAAGGAATCGTAAGACCGTGAACAACAGCCAGCGTGTGTTGCAGCAGATGTCAACGGTGCCGGGGCGCCTCCTCCACTAACAGCTAAGCCGGGGAGAGACACATGCCACAATGGTACCGTCCTTGACTCTACAGACAAGTAAAGCAGTTCATCACAGCCGGTGAGTTGAGGGGAGAGCCGATAAAGAAACCGAATTGTGTTGAACAAAAGTAGTAAGCGGCTAATTGAACTTTGAATAAACAAAGAAATGTTGGTAAAAGAATTGAGGAAAGCCAGCATAGCAGAATCAAATACCACGTGGGTGTTCAATCGAGAAACGCTAGGCGATACCCGCTATTGAACTACAGTTACCAGAAGGCCTTGGGAGAAAGAAAAAGAGGGGTCAAAGTGGTCATACGGGGGTCTTGTAAAATCCATCCATGCAAGTCTTTGACTGATGGATGATTGTGAAGCGAAGGGAAATGAATCCCGCATGGTGAAAAGACGTTAAGACTCGAAAGTGTAAGAGTCTTAAGTTCAATGAAAAGTGTGCTGACAGAAGTGAACCCGGTGGAGGGATGTCCACAGTGAACTGTTTTGCAAAAGTTGACAAGAGTGAACCTGGCAGAGGGAAGGCAGCAAAAAGGGGTCCGAACCGGAAAGAGGGAGATCCAGGGGTGGAAAATCACCACCCAAAGTTTGTTGAGAAGGGAACTGTTAAATTGAGTTGTCGAGTACAACTGTGAGACGTCTGCGCCCGGAAGAGGGGGAACCAGGGGTGCGACTGTCACCAGAAGCTATACGTGGAACAGAACGTTGTGTGTTTGTTGAAAATATCAGGCCCTCGAAGGCAAGAGACTTTTTATTGAAAAGAGATGTAACCATCGAAGAACCTGATAGCTGGAATGGAACTGTCGACTCGTGCTGGGAAAGCTTGAGTATGTGCTGTACTCGGGAGACCGTCCTTGTCCTGTGCTGAAAACATGGGGCAGGGAGACCGCTGGCAATCACATCCTGTCTTATTATTCCTGAACACTTTTTTTCGTTTATTGAAATCCCTATCCCACACTCTTTCTATAATTAGTTGTAAGGATTTGGCAATTGATTTTTGTTAGTATAGGCCATTTTTACTATAACAAGACGCCACGAGGACTGCCTTATTTTTCATTTGATGGCCGATGCTTGCTCCCATCTTACATTCAGGCTTAGTTTAGTCTTTTTTTCCAACCTGCATATTATTTAAATAAACACCCTTGAATCATGATCTCTTGTGTCTGTCTTTACTGTTGCCACCACGAGTTCCTTACACTATAACGTCTTGTTTCTGCAGTGAAAAGAAGCTTGTGGGCGTTGGTGGCAGATTTTTTCCATCTAGATCAGTGAGGCTTTTTTTTACACTTCTTGAAGAGCTGTGGGGTAAACCAGCAGTCGTCGGCTGGTCATTTTGGCTTTTCATGGCGTGAGGGGGTGACAGTGTTTACAGATGAGCTTAGTGTCTTCCTGTAGAGATCAGCATGTAGGGTATGGTCCTTGGTGTGGAGGTACTGTGGCTGGAGTGCAAGTAGTAAGGGTTCAATGCTGTCCTTAGTGAGTTTGCAAGCGTGCAGGCGTGAGCAGGCAGCATAGCCCCAGTGATGTGGGTTTGTTTACTTGGAGAGCTGCTTGGTAAAGGACACAATGTGATGGTCAGAACATGGACATGGGTGTTATTGAGAATGGATATGTGGCAGTTAAAGTCTGCAATCCAATTCAGTGTTCGGCCCCTGGAATGTGTGGGATCTTTAATACACTGTTTGAATCCCAGAGAGCTAAGTGGGTGGGCTACCGCAGTGGCATTGTGGTCAGGCATGTCATTCAGGCCCAGAGTCAAGCTGCCTAGTAAAATGGATTTAGATGTAGGTTTAATGTTTGCACCCATAATGCGCATGAGGTCTTCTTCGAACGTGAGGATAGGGCCAGGAGGGCGGTATACAACGTGGATGGTAATAGTGTCATTGTGTGAGAGGGTCAGTTTGACAGAGAGTAGGTTGCAGTTCCCTTCCATGTGTGTGGAGGTGGATCTAATGGATAGGGTTTATTTAGCTGTGATGGCAACACCTCCTCTGGCGGTGGGTCGGTCATTTCTGTATATGGCACAGCCCAAGGGTATAGCAAGGGATAAGGTTGGGACGCAGGCTGCATGGAGCCAGGTTTTCGTGACGGCAAGGAAGTCAAAGTTGTGGGTGGTAATGAGGTTGTTGATGTCTAGCGCATGTGCATGGACGACCTGGCATTGATGAGGGCCCTGTTTAAATGGGTAGGTGTGGTTTTAGACTGACAGAGAATAGGTGGCATTTGAGGGGTGACTACTATGGGGGTGGGAATGCCCGATTATGTAGTTATAGTGACAGGCTGTATGTCTGCTTGAGTGAAAGTGAGTAGTCGTGGGGAGGGGGGTCTGTCATCTTGGGTGTGGAAGTTTACATATAGCAGGGGTATTGAAGCATGCCTTGATATACCCTGGTTTTAGAAGGCCGTAAGGTGGTGGGCAAGCTCAAAGATGTGTGTTTCTGTTGGATCTGGGTAGGCTGCTTATGATGTCGGCAGTAACGCTGAGGAGGTAGATCTACTTAAAGTCTTCAGGCTTTTTGCCTAATGTTTAGGCCAATTTACTTGACATGCCCTTTGAGGGTGATTTCCTGTTCGGTGAAAAGGCTGACGATTCTTTGGAGGAATTTAAGGAATCCAAAACGGCTGCTCAATCTTTAGGCCTGGCTGCCCAGCCGGCCAAACCTGCCTTCAGCTTGGCCTCCATGTCAAGGGCCTACAGGCAATATACGCCTTATGGCAGGAAAACGCAGCTCCCACCAACCAGGCAAGGGCAGAAGTGTTTCTCGTGCTCCGGAAGGGGCAAAGGGCCTTCTAAGGGCCAACAAGCAGCGACAGCGGAGGTAGCAACCCAGCCTCCTAAGCCACTTTGATTTCCCCCCACAACTTACTGGTGGGTGGACGGTTGACAGAGCACTGGCCCCAGTGGCAGGGAATTACTTCCGATGCCTGAGCTCTGCAGCTCATTCGGTGGGGTAATTGTCTGCCCTTCTTAAGAAAATCACCAGACAGACCCCCCATCACCACCGATCCAACCGGGACAGGAGCTCCAGGAAGAACTGCGAGCCCTGTTGTTGAAGGGTGCTGCAGAAGAGGTACCGCCCGAACAGGGAGGATCAAGTTGGTATTCCCAGTATTTCCTGGTACCCAAGAAAGAAGAAGGTCTCTGTCCCATTCTGAACATCAGGGCCTTGAACAAGTTCCTGAGAAAAGACAAATTCAGGATGCTGATGTTGGGAGAAATTCTCCACGCTCTCGAGCTACAGGACTGGCTGGTGTCAATAGATCTACAGGACGCTTATTTCCATGTGCAGATTCATCGAAAGCACAGGAAGTTCCTGAGGTTTATCATAGGGGACAAACACTTTCAGTTCAAGGTGCTCCCTTTTGGTCTGACCTCCGCTCCAAGGGTCTTCACCAAGCTCATGTTGGTAGTCGAAGCTCCCTCCTGGAGATCCGGTGTCCATGTATTCCGGTACCTAGACGACTGGCTGATCCGAGGGAAATCAGCAGGGCAGATTTTGTCCTACTTGCAGGACACTTGTCTGCTACTGCACAGGCTGGGCTTCTCCATGAACTTGAAGAAGTCTGAGGTGACACCAGTCCAGAGTCTTCGGTTCATCGGTGCATTACTAGACACCTGAGTTGAGAAGGCCTTCCCTCCCGGGGAGAGAGTCAACAGTTTGGATAGATGGTCGACTTGTTCCGGAACCATACCACTCTACCAGCGGCTCCCTTCCTCTGCCTCTTAGGTCTTATGGCCTCCTGTATTTTTCTAGTGCCAGAGGCCAGGCTGCGTATGAGAACCCTACAGTGGCTCATAAGGGGTCAGTGGTCTCAGCACCTCAGAGCTCTCTCAGATCCACTCATGGTATTCAGGCAAGTGGTCAACGACCTCATCTGGAGGGCAAATCGCAACAATCTCATGGCGGGGGAACCCTTCATACCTCCGCTTGAGTGATCACAGATGCGTCTCTGAAGGGGTGAGGTGCATACCCTGCAGGTGAACTTCCTTTGGACATTAAAGGAAGCCAGGTGGCACATCAACAGGCTGGAGTTGCGAGCTATCAGGTTAGCCTTGAGAGCGTTCGCTCCATCTTTGGAGGGGAAGCATGTCCTGATTCTGACAGACAACACAGCGGCCATGCACTACCCGAACAAGCAGGGTGGCATGCACTCCCTCCCCCTATTCAGAGTGGCGTTGCAGCTATGATTCTGGCTATTGGCGAACCGGATATCAGCCGCTGCAGTTCATCTGGCGGGGACAGAGAACAGTTTGGCAGATGCTCTGAGCAGGCAGAGCACGGTCTCAGACAAGTGGGAAGTGTGTCAGGAAGTCCTATAGGAGGTCTTCTCCCACAGGATACCCCAACGACTGACCTGTTTACCACAGAGACAAACAAGAAGTGCAGACAGTTTTGCTTAAGGGAATTCCCAGCAAAAGGCACGTTAGGGGACGTGTTTCTGGTGGATTGGAACTTCCCTCTCCAATAAGCCTTCCATCTGATTCCCATCATCCCTTGGGTTCTCAGGAGGCCGAGAGGTTTTGAGCAACCATGATCCTGATCGCCCCTAACTGGGCGAGGACGATGTGGTACCTGGACCTTCTGGATCTGTCCATCTGCCCACCTCTTTGGTTGCCTCGGCAGCCAGATCTGATCTAACCCAGTCGGAAGGCCAGGTGCTTCACGCAAGTCTGAATCCCTCAGTCTACAAGCGTAGTTCTTGACAGGATGAGATATGATGACTGGGACCTCTCTGAGGAGGTGTTTGACATGTCGCCATCTACAAGATCTTTATATGCATGCAGGTGGAGAAGATTTGAGGCATGGTGAAGGGAACACAAGATTGACTCTATCTCTTGCCCCACCACTACAGTGATGGCGTTCCCTCTGTCATTGGCCTCAACAGGCCTCCAGGTCACCTCAGTCAAAGGATCTTTGGCGGCCTTGTCTGTGTTTAAGTGGTCCCCGGATCAAGGTTCATATTTTACGATCCTAGTCATGGCACAATTCCTGAAGGGCCTTGTAAATAGGTTTCCGCCAACTCCTTTTGTTGTCCCAGATTGGGATCCTAATCTGGTATTGACATATCTGATGGCAGCTCCCTTTGAGCCTATGCACGCTCCTTGAGACAATTACATCTGCTAGGCGGGTGAGCGAATTGCAAACCTTAGGCTGCAAACCGCCCTTTCTGTGTTTTTTTCATCAGAAAGTCTCGCTCAGGGTGAGACCTGGATTTCTGCCAAAAGTTGTCTCTGAATTCCAACTATCACATTCCATAGACCCCTTGGTCTTCTGCCCACCACTGCACACTTCTAAGGAAGAGGAGCGTTTCCATCGTCTGGATCCTAGAAGAGCTCTAAGCTTATACATTGCGAGGATGTCTGAGTTCAGAAGAACTGACCAACTCTCTGTGGCCTTCTCATTAGCTCCTAAAGGCCTTGCGATAACAAAATGAAAATTGTCTCGCTGGATCATCTTCTGCATAGCAGAGTGTCACCAGTGTGCAGGCAGGGGATTACTGTCTGGCATCCGGTCACATTCCTCTAGGGGGGGTCTCTGTGTCAACTGCATTACAAAGGGGAGTCCCTGTTAGGGTTATTTGTTGTGCAGCAACGTGGTCCTCTGTTCATACTTTCACTAAACACCACAGTTTAGATGTTATTCGCATAACTGATGCGCGTTTTGGCAGGGTAGTACTACAAAACCTATCAGTCTAACTTTTTGCCCGCCCCCTTCAACTACTCTGTCAGATGAGAAATCTGCGGGAGAAAAGCAATCCATTGAAGGAGAAATGACTTACTGTAATGTTCTTTCTATGGATTCTTCTCCCGCAGATTCCTCATCTCCCCTCCCATCCATCCCCGCTCAGAAAGTCAATGGTTGGAGCTCATCTGCTGTTTTGATGATGACTTGGCAATGGTCCTTATTGACCACTTTGTCTTTTTGCCGCATATTGTTTATAAAAAATAAATGTTTAAAAAAACGTTTCTGACACTACGTATTGTGGTGTTTTACACAAGTTCTTCCTTCCTTTGGAAGCTTTTAGGTATTTAACTTTTTGTGAGCTTATTAGCCTGTTGTAATCTCTCTGTTTTCCTATGCAGCGTGGTGAGCTCGGGAAACAAGGGGGAACTGAGGTATGGGGCGTAGTGACAGAGTTTATATATGACACCTGACATCACGTCCGGAGCCCACGTTCTAGTACCGAGCAAGATGGATCGACGGCCGAATCGAGGTCCACTACACCCCCTCAAGAAAATGTTTCTGAAGCAGCAAAGCTGGATGGGATAGCTATTAGAGGAGGAAACTGCGCAAGAAGAATCTATAGAAAGAACATTACGGTAAGTAATTTCTCCTTTTCGTCATCACCAGACATTCTTCACATAGGTGATCATTGTTTAACAACAAAAGGACAAATCTCTTCCTAGAACCATGCAGCTCCATATCTAGTTACAGAACATCATGGCCCAGCTACATCATTAACTTTGGACTGAAATACAATATAAACAACCATTGGGAATGATGTATGGACAGACTGTTGAATAAAATATATAGTTTACCTGTCCTCCAAACATTATCCTCTCCATGGATCTGTTTTCATTTCTTTAATCCCCCACTTGAATTAGGAACTGTTCAGAGAGTACCCATTACCGTATGAGATTCCCCTCCAATTCTAATACCATCCCTATTCAAATGGCAGATGTCATAAGATGGTTTCTGGAAAATGGACGATTTGTTCTCAATACTAACTTTTCAGCTGAACTGCCTTCAATCCAAGTGGTGTAGCACCCTGAAAATGTAGATCCGGCGCTTTCTTAAACAAGCATTGGCAATGCCAGCAGTTTGGGCTTTTTTGTAGACATGGCAAAAGCATCTGTCGGCACTGCTGTAGTAATATTAACTGGCTATTGATGATAGCAGGTGCAAAATTGTGCGAGTACCTGGGCATCTAATAACTAGGCCTGGCAAATGCCTAATACTTACACACAAGCCAAAACTATTGACTTTCCCAATGCTGGTTTTTAGCAGGACTTCATTGTAGGACACATGTTGCTTATAACCCGAGTGGCTTATGAGAGACCTGGTTAAGACATTGTTATTACACCACTAGTCATTAACTATCAGAAGACTGCTTTGAAAAAACTGTGACAGCCACTTTGAGTGCAAAGTTTAATATTAAGGCTTGATTAAAGTGAGCTCAAAGAGTTCCCATGAGTAGTTGTTTTGGGCATGGCTATGAGCAGTCAATGGGTGGTCAAATAACCAAACAACAGCTAGAACCTTTGTCTCCCTCCTCATATGTTGAGCACCTGGAGACTGCCCCTGGGTGGTAGCGGTGCTTGGTATAAGTCAACATAACATATGCCATTTCTCTCTATCTGTAATCTAATGCAAATGTTGTGGCTTATAGGTGGTGCTTTCCGCCTAATAGTCCAAACTAAAAACTAAGTATTGCCAATCCCAACAGTGTTTGCTTTTGTGTAGGCATGGGAAAAGCATTTGCCAGGCACAGCCACTGCGGTATTAACTGGCCATTGATGGTAGCAACTGAAAAATGGTGCGAGTACTGGGCATATAATAGCAGCAATGCCGGGCAAACGGCTTATACTTATACACAAGCCAAAACTGTTGGCTTTGCCAATGCTTGTTTTAAACAAGACTTCAGTAAAGGACATGCATAGTGCTCTAAATCGAGTGGCTGAAAGGAGACCTGGTTAGGAAATTTGTATTACATCAGTACCATGTTTACAATTCCAATTAAGTCATTAACTCTCAGAAGACTGCTTTGAAAAAACATTGGCATTCACTTCGAGCACAATGTTTGATGGTAAGGCTTGACAAAGCTAGCTGAAACAGAGCCCAGGAGGATGTGTTTTGGGCGGGGAAGTACAGGAAGTGGCTGAGATTGGCCATATGGATTAGCATGGCCATGGGCAGTCAATGAGTGGGTAAATAACCAAACACCCACAAGCTTTGTTTCCCTCCTCATATGCCATTTCTCCCTAGCTGTACTCCAATGCAATATTTTAGGCTTTTAGTTGGCACTTTAGCGCCACTTAAAAGCCTAAGCTAATGACTAACTCCCTTATTTTAGAAGTTTAATTTTCCTCTAATGTGTTCTTTGATGAAACAGAGCATCCGCTTTTCTCTTAAAAGGGTTACTCTACTCTTTACCTTCTCTTAATAACATTTCAAGAAATGAAAGTTACGGACCTAGTCATTTGACTAAAGGAATGTAATACTTGCCTGCAAAGTGGTAGTCACACATAATCTACAACCACGTTCTATATAGATGCTCTCTAAACCGTATACATTCATTCAGCAAATTGTTTCCTTAAAAAGTTTCGCTTGTATGAGAATTGCTTGGCGAAGGGACCAACGTTGTCAACAAAGTTTGCAAAAAAATATACATTATCCTTATTATGGTATCCTGTCCAGACTGCTTATTGCTTCTTAACTTCTCTTTAATTACAATGCATGGCATTGTAATAAAATCAACTATCTTCAATGGGTGTGTTTCGGGTAGTGCATAAGATGGTTCATTAACACAGAACCCTCACACAGAAATAGAGCCCAGAACTAGAAATGTAGGAAGATCTGTCCTTAAGTTAAAATTGCTATCAGAATTCGGGATTCCTCCCCAAATTGAAGAGTGGAGTCTGCTGCATAGCTTTAGAAAGGGGTTAACTCATCCTCGTTTTAATACAGAAGCCGGCAGAAGTGGGCTCACTTCCAAAGACTCTTTACTGTCACTTAATGTGAGAGAGACAGAGACCTTGATGCCACGCATAAGCGAGAGAGAACTGTGAGCCACGCATGCTTAATCTTACCCCTGGCTAAGCAAAGTGGACCCTTCTAGGGGTAGGATTGAATGATAAGGTCTGAGGGAATGCGCTTAGGGCCCTTCATTGTAACTGAAAGAAAGCAGACAACTCATGATTGGACCGGAAATGGCAACTGCTACCATGCTCCTTCGAGTTATTGGTTGAATGATGATTGCACCTGTGACTCATATCTGAGCTACCCAATAAGGGCCAGTGTTGAGTAGGGTGATTTCAAGCAGCTGCCAATGGTGTCATTATCAGAGGGGCACTATCAGCCATGATTTTGATCAACAACATCAAATCTTATCTATAGCGAGAGAGGGGAGGCACCAAAGTGTAACATGCATCCTTGCACCGGCCTCTCGTCCTGCCCCTAGGTACAGCAAGGCCGGCTGTGATGGTTGTCTACCTCGGAGTGAGACATCATCCATGCATCGTTGGCTCCTTAGCAGCGTGAAAGCAAGGTTCCTCCCATTTTAGTATGTCTATCCAGACAATGGGGCATTTCCTCAGACATAAGAGACGGGTGAGTTCTAATAAAACAAAGAAATTAATTTCTGGTTGATCATCCATTATTTAGATAATTTATTTTCCATTATCTTATGCTCAAATTTTTTTAATTAAGCAGGGTAATGTTGTTTTAAATATTGCCTTGTACCTGTCCAGTCCACAGATTTGCTTTTGCTGAGCTCAGTTATGCCCTTCACACACACTGTTCATAAACAACTGTTTTTCCCCCTACAAAATGTGTTGATGGAAACCAGTGCCTGTTTATGTTGAGCCGGAAAGGAGCAAACAGCATCTGGCTCTGTAAAATCATAGCCTATTGATTGCCTGACATTGTGCTGGCTCTGCTCACACCACGGCTATGAGAAAATACTCTGCCGCTTGCTGATAAGATGCATTACTTCGCCATTTGTTATGTGTGGCTGACAGCTTTATGGATGTTTACAGCTCAAAGGGTGATGCCAAACTGCTGATTCCAGGGAGCGCGCAGTCTTCCTATGCTGTATTGGAACGGGTTTCCTCATATTAGAGCATTTTTGAAATTGTGGACTAGTGCTATCCCTGTTTTCCATTTTAGCAATAACACTTTAATGTAAAAGGGCTTTGCTATTGTGTGAATTCAAAGTAGGAATGTTAAAAAGAATTGACACTCAGACGTTATTTAACCACTTGTTATCTATAACCATGCATGCCACTTAAACATGAATGGCACGTTTACCTGATTACCGGACTAATTTATGTTGTATTCTGTTCACATTGTATTTTGTCATGGTCCCCATCGTTAACACGCAATTTAAGCCACAGATCAAAGGAAAAAAAGGTCTCCGTCTCAGAACAGCTCGATGTATCGACTGCTCTGTATATGTGGGCATAATACAACATAAAATGTACAGTAGATGGGCACACCTCATTAGCAGACAATGCTAATCTAACAACAGGTAGGTAAACGTAGGTTGCTTAATAGAACTGGTGAGTGTCAAGTAAATTACAATTGGGGAAGGCACGGAAGGGGAAGAGAGGAGCAAGCAGGAGGTTGGATGTGAGCAGCTGTCAGCTTGCTCTATGCCAGTAGGAAAAGCTAAAGGAGGAGGGGCTTCAGCTGGAGCCCAACTGGCCAGTTCTATGGCAGTCATCTTTGTTGTATGTGGAATTGCTGAGACTACCTTAAGGATCAGACGGACAGAGCCAGCACTGGGGAGAAGGGAGGAACAGGAGGGGCTGCTAGAGCCCGAGATTCAGAAGTCTGTAGAGGGATTATAAAGGTGGTCATAATTGCATTCTGCTCTGCCTCCTTTCTAGGCCTAGGCCCAAGCCATTCCCAGAGCTCTGCTGTGTCCTTATCTACATTACGCGGCCAAGTTACAAGGCCTACAAGCTCAGGGGCAACGCGCTCGCCTTTGGCAGCAAGACAACGCGGAGCAACACAGGTTCGATCCCCGGGTCGACGCTTAGAAACCTCTGTGTGTTAGCGCGTTATAAATAAACAATTACAACTACAACATCTTGACGACAAGGGAAAACGAATACCAAGTGCGACTACCGCTACGGCCTAAAGCACTCTGCTGTTCCAGGACCGTCCCAGCAATCCGCTGCTCCATTGCCTCCATTACCACTCTGCAAACATCGGACCAATGTGCAGCCTCTAATTATAGAGGCTTGCTACAGCCCGTGGTGGCATGAATACTGATATCGAGACCAGGAAGAACTCCATCTCCAATGGCCATCCATAGCACACCGCTGTCCCGGCGCCATCCACAGCGCTCTGCTGTCTCACCCGCTGCATCCCGCTCACTCTGAGGCCTCCTGCTGTAGACAGCACCTCTGCTACATCCTGCTCTCTCCGCAGCCTCCAGCATCTCCAGCACATCTGCCACATAGAAACAGGAGGAGAAGAATAAATGCAGAGAAATTGGAAGAAGAGTGAGTCAGTACAGCATGCAATGGTGGCCAAAGATAAATAAATAAACAAAAGGAAAAGTCTAACACTAAAGTGGTCCGGGACTTTCACTACAAAGGAGAAACAAGAACAAAAAGGCATTTTCTGCTCTCCAGAACAAAAAGGCACTTGCGCCCTCCAGAACAAAAGGCACCTCCGCCATCCAGAACAAAGCACTTGCATCCTGATCATCTCAGAAGTGCCACTCATGCACAAGGAAGTTAGCCTTGGACTCCGAAGACTCACCCCCTACACTTGTGCAGGTTTGGTTCCCCATCAACTCCTCTACCCTCAGCAGTGGGGACAATTCCATCAAAACATTTTAGATGTTTGTGTTCAGGTTTGGGCACATATTTGACAGGAATATTATTCATGGGGAAAGTGAATTGGATGATTTCCCCGATAAACTGTACAGTTAGGACGATGGTCTGGCCAGTCTGGCATCCAGTCTTCAGGACGCTAGTAAATTTGATACCTTGCCTGAACTTGACTTGAGGTTGGCCCCTGCCCATGGGAAACCCAATGTGTCCTTCAAGCGGACAATCACCAACGCATTTGGTTGGAGCATACTGCTCCATTTGTGACTAAGGCACACCTTTACTTATTTCCTGGAGCAGGGTTCTCCTAAGGAAGTGCTTCTGTTCTTCAATGCTGCAATTGCCAACCCCATCATGACATTTTTGTCTTTAGCCTGCCTCAGAAACGGACAAAGATTTGCCCAAGAAACACTACCCACACCCTTATGGACCAGTTTTCCTCTCTTTCCATTTTCACAAAGGCTGAGTGGGGCACGCACATAACTTGCCACAGGATGTTTTATTCCAGTCTTTTATTCGCATAAGACACAGCCAACTAAGGATCCCATGGCTGATGTACTTCGCCTCCACCAGTGTTAAATAGTACTCAAGGTTTGTGTGGGCATGGAATTGGAGCCAGGAAACTCCCCTATCACTCGTTCATTTCCTCATCTGCGTTGCCGTTAGTACCCTGGGTACCTCTGACTTCTAGCCTCTTCATTACTCTGATCTCCCTGCTTGGATCTTGTATCTCCTACCACACCTTTCTCTTGGGTCAAAGCTGCTTCTTAGTGCCTTCCTGTTCTTGTTTTTGCCTTCTGTGCTTCGCACCACCTCTTGCTGTCACCTCCTCATATCTTTCACTGCTTCCTCCTGCTGTTACCTCCTCTGCTTCCAACTTATCATCTCCTCTCAGTGCTGTCACCTCCTCTAATTCTTCACCCTCTCCTGATTTTAGTTTCTTCAAACCTTCTGCCCATCCCCCTGTAACCTCTTCCAACTCTTCACCCTCTGCTGATTCTTCACCTACTCCTCCTGACACCACCTCGTCCACTCCTTATCTCCCTCCTGATGCTACCTCTGCCAAAATATCACCATGTCCTCCTAATACCACCACCTCCAATTATTCAACTCCTAGAAATGGTGGCTCTGCCAAACTCTCACCAGCTCTTCCTGGCTCCTTTTCCTGCTCACCTCCAACAGCCTTTGCTTCTCCAAAACATCCTTCAAAATGAGGCTGAGGTAGCTGGCCTAAATCTATATGTACCCTAGTGGGCATTTTGCTATTCATACTTATAATGGTTGGGACCGGAAGAGCTGCCTGTGTCTGGGACAAGTCTTCTGGGGTTTGCCTGGCAGGTAGGATCAAAGTTAGATGATAGGAGTTTTTGCTATCATCTCATTTTTAATGGATTGCTTCATCCTGCTGATTCCTCATCTTGGATATCTATGTCCCAGTGCAGCGTCTCTTCTGAAACATTTCTGCCACCAGGGGACAAAGCATGGCTCCACCCAACACCCCTAGGCACCCTGCATGGGTTATAAGATCAAGAACGGTATTTATTGAGGGAATCCGTATAATTGATCGAATGAAAAAAAGAAGGGGATATTTTATCGACTTTCGAACGGCTGAAAATTTAGTTTGATCAAGTCTCCCATTCAGTGTCATTACAATGAACAAGGGTAGCATGAGTGAGTGTCCTCCACACGCTTGTTCACTGTAATGGCTTTGGGGGATGCGCGGGTGTCCCCCGCTTCCTGAAAAATAAAGTAAAAGGAAAGAGGACCCTGCTGCGCTGGTTCACAATCACATAAGTGAAGGGAACAGGCGTGGAGACATGGGCACACAGCGAATTGTGCCGCCGAGGGGTAACTAAGGGGGTGGGTGCGGGTTGTTGGAAATGACGGCAGGTTCAAAACCGAAAGTTATTTTCCAATAAATAACATTTGTTTTTTTCTCCCTCAGACATTTCAGAATTGATTAAATCATGGACGTCCTAAATTGAGGTGCCCCGTGACCTCGGTTCCTTGTTTCTGTGCACTCTGCCTTCTTCAGGAATACTGCTTTGTTGGAAGTTTCTGTATTTTTTGCTTCGTGATTCCTAATCCATCAAAGTCTTCCGGTTTTAACCCCTCCGGCGACTGCAGGATTAGATGGCTATCTCTGATACGCATAGAATATGTCTTTATAGCTTAGGAGAAGAATATAACAAAAAGCACTGTGGGGCATGTCAATCAATCCATGCCAAGGCACTTCACAAAAGGGTGGCAAATCTCTTTACCCTCCTCCATAAAGAGAAGGGTGATAACCTGACCCATTTGAGGTCACTGGGCCACTTGTCATACCGAACAATGGTCTCTGCGCTGGAAGGATAAAAAGAAGCATCACCACAAGATGTCTCATTACCTAGTAATACTTTAAAAACCCTGCTCTTCTTATTCTTCTTTGTCTGTGAAGAGGAGTCATTGCTCCAAAGACTCCTCTGTGAAAAAGTCACCACAAAAACCTATTCTTACCCAATCCTCCACTCTGGATAGTCTTCCACATGTGGCCTCTGTCAGGATCCCAGGACAACATCAAAATGCTGGAGTTGAGAGCAATCAGGTTGGCCCTGATCACTTTCCTCCCTTTAGTGCGCAGCAAGACTATACTGGTCCTGATGGAGAGTACAGTTGCCATGAACTACCTCAACAACTGAGGAGGCCTGAGCTCCTTGCCCCTGTGCAGAGAAGCAATGTGACTGTGGTTATGGGCTCTGGACAACAGTGTGTCTTTGACGGTGGCTCATCTGGCCGACAGGGAGACTGCGATTGTGGAGGCTTTGAGCAGACAGACTTTGCCCTCCCACAAGTGGGAGCTCCATCAGGAAGTTCTGAAGGAGGTGTTCTCCCATTGGGGGACTCCTCAGGTAGACCTTTAAGCCTCCAATGTGCACAGGAAGTGCAGGTGGTTCTTCTCAATGGAATTTCCATGGCAAGGAGCTCTGAGGGAAGCCTTGACGGTAAAGTGGGACTTCAACCTGCTCCATGCATTTCTGCCAATCTCTGTCATACCACTGGTTATCAGAAGGCTGCGCCGGTTCCGTTCCACAATGTTCTTGACTGCTCCGGACTGAGCCCAAAGAACGTGTTACCTGGCGTTGTTGGACATGTCCACCTGCCCTCTTTGGTGCCTTCTGCAGAAAGTGGACCTCATCTCGCAATCGCGGGGCGAATCCTACATCAGAACCTCAATGCTTGGTTGCTGAAAGGCTTAGGTATGAAAAGTGGGATTTGTCAGAGGGCTTTCTGGATGTGCTCCTATCTGCTGAGAGGTGTGTGTTTTCAGGTTGTTGCTGGCCGAGGGATCTGGATCCTTTTACCTGTTCCACACTCTGGATTTTCTGCTTTCTTTGGCCCTGGCACGCCTGCAAATTGGCACTGTGAAGGGTTATCGTGCTCCCATTTCGGTTTTCAGGAGGACCCCGTAGCAGGACTTTTCACAATCCCATCCGCTCATGCAAATCCTATGGGGTCTATATTTCATATTTTTCATATGTATTTTATTTATATAGCGCCCTGAACCCTTAGGTATCTGGGTGAATTTCTTATAGTTACAAATGTTGCACATATACATAAAGTTGAGACAATACAGGAATTAAATGAGATACAACACAGATAATTACAGAGAAGAAGATTAATGTAAGATGTACAAGTTATTAATACTCCTGCGAGGTGACCCACATCTTTACGTTTTTTCTGAAGTTGAAGTAGGATGGTTCTGCTCTAAGGGCTACAGGCAAAGTGTTCCACATTTTTGCTGCTAAAACAGGGAAGCTGCTGCCCCCAGCTTTCTGAAGCTTGAGCCTAGGGATCTTAAGGCAGTGTAGTTGCGAGGATCTAGTTGATCGGTCTAAAAGGTTTCGTGAGAATTTGTCACTCAAGTACTTGGTTGCTAGGTTAGAGAGACATTTGTGGGTGAGTGATGAGGTTTTGAATGCAATTCTTTGATTGACTGATAGCCAGTGTACATTGCGTCTCAACTCTGAAATATGTTGGGATCTGGAGAAGTTCATCGCAGATCTAAGCGTGTTATTTTGGAGTATTTGCAATTTATTTAAGTTGCGCTAGTTGGTTCCTAGATAGAGAGCATTGCAATAGTCTAATTTGGATAAGACCTGTGCCCTAGCTATGGCAGTGCAATTGGCTGTGGACGGGAACGGGTAGCAAGCGTTAATTAATTTGCAGGTGTAGGCGGTCATTGAGGCTGTCGCATTGACTTGTCTGGACAGTGTTAATGAGGAGTCAAGGTAAATGCCTAACGTTTTCACTTCTTTAGATACATTTATATTGTTGCCGTTGATATTGAACAAATTGAACTGTTTATCTAATCTATTGAGTCTAGTTTGGGATCCTATGAGGAGTAACTCAGTCTTATCATCGTTAAGACAGAGTCTGTGTTTGCCATCCAAGCTAGATATATATCGTTTAGAAGTTTTGAGTCAATGTTATAGTCTCCAGCGATGGGGATGATAATTTGAGTGTCGAGCTAAATCATCAAAGAGGTTCTTTGTGAAAATATTGTAGAGCGTCGGGGAGACGCAAGAGCCCTGGGGGACTCCACATGAGACTGGTGCTGGCTCTGCCGATGCAGTAGGTGCGAACACTGTTGTAGTTCTGTTATCCAGAAATTACTGGATCCGTGCAGTCGCTTTGTCAGAAAAGTGGGCTGCGGTCAAGAGGTGGTTGCATAAGACTTTATGATCTACTAAATCAAAGGCAGCCGATCAGTCTAGAAGCAGTAGAAGGGCTAGATTGCCTTTGTCTTTTATGTTGTCCATTTGTGTTTTTAAATCTGTCAGAGCAGTTTCTGTGCCGTGTCAGGGTCTAAAACCTGATTGTTGGAGGCACAGGATGTTATTTCTTTCCAGATGTTCCTGGATCTGAAGGTAGGCTGCCCTGTCGAGGATTTTCAGGTGGAACGGCACTGTAATGATCGGTCTGTAATTTGTGGGGATGTTGGGGTCGAGGAAAGGTTTCTTTAATAGGGGAAGGACCCAGGCGTCTTTCAGATTAGTAGGGACTATACTGGTTCCAAATGAGACATTGATTATTGAGGTGATAAAGGGAGCAAGCTCCTTCACTGTCTCTTTAATGATCGTCGCTGGGCAGAAGTCCCCCTGGCATCTAGATGGTTTCAAGTTCATAATTATACCCTAAGAATCCTTAGTGAGAAGAGGTAAGAAGGTCTGGTGAAGGTGCTTAGGGCAGGGGTTGGGATAGGTTGGCGGTAAGGCTATGTTTTTAGAGTATATTTTGGCTTGTAGAAACTCAATTTGTTCTAGTAAAGCTTTCTGTATAATAGTGCACCATGCCTAGTCTTTGGGGCAGGTCTTGGGTGGATGTATAGGAGATTCCAACTCTCTAAGGATACTAAATAATTCTTTAGTACTTGATGTTGCTTTGGTTATTCCATCATTATAGGTGTCACTTTTGGTCTGGTGGATGGCGGTTTTGTAAAAAGAGGATGCTTTTAGGAATTTTTCTTCGTTGGATGCTGTGGGAAGACTTTTCCATAGTGTTTCAGCAATACTTTTATTTTTGCGCAGAGTTCTAAGGTGCAGGGTGAACCATGTCTTTAAATGAGAACGTGGTTTATATAATTGGTTTCCTCCATACCAGTTTGTTGTTCCGGCATGGAACTTACATTTTGTGTCAATGTCTTCATGGGCATCCCATTTGAACCCCTCCATTCTTGTTTATTCCAGGCATTGTCAATTAAGCCTCCCTACTTGGTTTTCTACAAGAAGAAAGTGGCATCGAGAGTGAGGCCATCCTTCTTCCCAAAAGTGGTCTCTGATTGCTATCTTTCTCAAAAGATCCTCTTCTTTTTTTTCCCTCCGCCTCCCCTTCCAAGACTACAGAACTATTCCATCAGCTGGATCTGGTGCGGGCCTTCACCAGCTTTTCGTTAGTTGTGGTGGTGCCTGTGCCAGCAGGGCTCTGACCAAACAGACCCTGCCAAGGTGGATAATTCTCTGTAACTTGGAATACTATGATCTGGCTGGTTAGGTGTGCCTGAGGTTCACAGGGCACATTCCACCAGTGGACTTGCTGCCACCTCGACTCTCCAACGTGGAGACCCTGTTCTGGACCTTTGCGTGTTGTCTACGTGGACTTTTTTGCACACGTTTGCTAAGCATTACTGCTTGAATTCTCCATCTTGTCAGCACGCTTGTTGTGGCAGAGCTGTCCTTCAGAGATTTCTGGTTTAGGTGGTGTCCTGCTCTTCCCCCTCTTCCAGATTTACGTACTGCTGTGGGAGTCTTATCAAAGATGAGGAAACCATTCAAGGAAGGTATCCATTAGAATAACAAAAGATCTACCTGTCAGTAATTCCCTTTCTGATTGATGTTCCTTTCATGGATTCCTCATCGCCCTTCCAACCTACGCTTTTATAGTGAATAACTAGCACACCTTGGTTCTGTGGTTCCACAGCGTCAGAGTGCTGGGGAAAAAGGGTGGAACTAAGGTCACTGGGCACAGCCTCAATATTTACTGGCTCTGACATAATATCCAGCATGTAGGCAGCAAACATTTTTCTGAAGAGCAGCTGCGCTGGGAGATAGTTATCAAAGATGAGTTTTGTGGGAAGAAGATCTACCAGAAATAACATTACTGAGATGTAAGTAGTTTGTTCTTCCCCTCGTGCTGGAATGGATGCTGAATGTTTGTGGTCTGGGTGCCTGGAAGTGTACTGGTCCGCGAACCCTTTCAGGCAAGTCGGCGAATGCAGATTATTCCCCAAGCTTTAAGGCCCCTCAAAGTGTGTCTTCTGTATTCCAGGTTTACAGTATTCCCCCTCGGTCCAGAAAAGGCAGTTCGGTGAAGGGCATGGTTTCAGCTGGCATGCATAGATGATGCGATTTGGAGGGGCTACAGTGACAGACACCTGCTAAGCATCCTGGATGGAAGGCGAGCGCCCTGGGGTTGATCCCTATTCATCTTCCAGGGTTGCTCTCTTGAAACTCTGAAAAGCCAGACTGGTGACTTCATGACTACTTCTTACACATGGTAGTTCAGGCCTTTCCCTCCCGGCAACCTTATAGGGAGAGCAAGAATACAGACACCTTGGGGCATAAGGTTTTCACCTTGGTTAGCCAGTTTTTAATGCCTGCTGATACCTCTAACCACTAGCTAGATACTCACATACCCTGTGGAATATGGTGAAGGAGGCAGCGGACACCCTACCCCCAGAAATGAAAGATGAGTTCACTGATTTGGCAAATGATGGCAAAGATGGTACCAGACGAATCCGTCAGTGTGGCGAGGACAGTGCGGACTCTGTGGCTTGCACAAGGGACTCTGGAAAGACATTGAAGTGGCACTTGTGGTTGCATATGCCTGGGTTTATGCCTAATTGTAAGGTGAAAAGTCATGTGCAATTTCCTTGGGCTTGCTGTTCAGCATCATTCTGCTTCTTTCACAGAGGAATTTTTGTTTCATCCCTTCATCTCATTTGTCCACCAGGGTAGCGGTCAGATGGTCTCGGGCAAAAAACATAGAGAAGGTTTCCACCATGAAGGTAAAGGCAACAGTGCACCGAGGGGATACGTTTTCCACCTCCACTTCTGGTCCAAAGCTTCTTTAATAAGGGCATTGTCTCTTCTGCTTTGATAGTGGGAGGCTGACCCAGTTTAAATTGGAGTATATGAGCACTTCCTTTGGTACGTAGGCCTTGCTGGTCATTTACCTCTCAGCTCCCAAGACAAACACTTCTCTGTGCCCTCCCCTTCCAGATTTGACCTCCGCAATCCATCTTGCTTCCACCTCAGAAAGAGTGAGTGTACATATTCCAGTTACTTTTCTGTTGTGAAGAAGGATCGAGGTTTGCGTTCCATTCTCAGTCTTTGGTTGTTGAAATTGTTCCTGTGCAAGTTTAAGATAGCTACCCTTGGTCTGATCCTGCAGTTTCTGGATCTTCAGGATACTTTCCGGTGCCAACCCAGCTGAAGCACAGAAAGTTCCTAAAGTTAGTGGTTGGCAACATCTACTACCAATTTTTCCAGTCATATTGTTCAGCCTGTCATCTGCCCCTTCCCCACAACCTTCTGGATTTTCCCAGAGTTGTTAACTGTGGAGGATGCACATGTCAGGAATGTCCAAGTTTATGTCTCTACCTGGACAACTAGGTCCTTCCTTTTGTGCAGGACAGGTATGTCTTTTTTCTGGAAGAGAACAGTGG
The DNA here is from genome assembly GCF_040938575.1 of Ambystoma mexicanum. Taxonomy (NCBI): domain Eukaryota; kingdom Metazoa; phylum Chordata; class Amphibia; order Caudata; family Ambystomatidae; genus Ambystoma; species Ambystoma mexicanum. Next base: position 414,397,214 of record NC_090927.1, read on the forward strand.
CCATGCATTACTTCAACAAGACAGATGCTGTGGGGTGACTGCCTCCGTGCTGTGAGCTTATGCAACTTCGGGTCTGGACTCTTGAAAAAAGATGTCTCCCTGTCATCCACATTTCTGGCTGAGAGGGAGTACACTTTTGTGGATGTCTTGAGCAGCCATTTGTCGGTCTCCCTTCAGTCTTGAGACTGAGCTCTTGGGGCGTCACCAGCTCCATATACACCACCCATGAGGTCACATTTGGAGTTTTGGGCTCAAACAGTGCCAAGTCACAATTGCCCCTCAGCTGCAGAAAGAATGCTCCAAGCAACACTGACACTGGAGGATACATTTCTAAGAGGAGGAATCTGTAGGAACAGGGAATAACACATTGGTAGAACAATATCAACGGTAAGCTTTTTTCATTTTATTGTAACCCCTCTAGCAATCTCCAGATTTTGCATTATACATTATATTAAAAACTTGTGGCAATGGTACCAACATAACTGCAATTACTTCTGGGTTGCAAATTCAGCAATGCTTTGTATAAAGCTTATACAAGGACTCTGTTGTGGCTTGCCCCTGTAATTATTTCCCTGTAAACTGCTATCCCCCTTTGACTTCTTTTCACAAAGCCCAATAATGCAACTGGAGATATCACAGTTGTGCTATCTTTGGGAGCCCAAACTACACCTTACACTGCATGGAGCCTTTAATGACCTAATTCTAAAACAGGTTTCCCTGTTTCATACAGCCTATCCCTATCCATTTCTAATGGATTCCTTCCTCTCAGATTCCTCATCTTAGATATATCTTTACCAGCATCAGCTGTCTTTCAGACACTAGGGGACGCAGCACAGCTCTTTGCCAGCTCTGCTCCGTTGAACCCTCCACACACTGGACATGGGCACCAAGGCCAGAATATATCGAGCCAGCCACACCACATGACCTCAATTTGTTTTTCCAACAAACTCAATACGATGCTTGGAATACCAGTAGCTTTTGCATATTTACTGTTTCATACCTCATCCCTTGAAGGTCCAGGGCTTCAAGCCCAGATCAGATTGCAGAACGCAAATACTTTGGGGAGGATCATTACACTGAGGATTGTGGATCCTGTCAGTCCATGCATCTTAATGTCCTCCATGAGCGTGCCACAAAACTCTTTTATCTCCAGAAGGAAGGAAGTGAACATCACATCTGTCATTGGATATTTCATCGAAAAGGCTCTGATCTCTTAGTAATGCTAAGAAGAGATGGATACTTGGGCAAAGAAGAACAAGAAGCATCAGCAGCGCAGGATCAAGTCCGCTCTCACAGTAGATCAAGACATACTCTTCTTTATCCTCCTAAAGGAAGCAAAGCTGTTATACCCATTCCAGGGACGACGATGAGACATGTGCCTTGTCATACTAAGTCTTACTCACTGAGCGAGTGGGAGGATTTTAGGCTCAAGATACTTGACATCTTCTGGCTTAGGTTTTGATGCTAGGTCCAATGATGCTTATTGAAGCTGACAGAGGTACCTCCTCTGAACTCAACTAGACGCCTGCTAGCTCATTTCCAACTCCTTCTCTGAAGACTGATCCACTCCCAAGCCGCTCGGCTCTGCCTTTGGGCAGGGAAGACTCTGCCCCAACTTCGGCATCAGCTATGCCTTCATCACTGGCCGGCGCTTCGCTAGATTACGCTCCAGCATCTAGGAGTAATTTCTTTTTCGATGATGGGTCCGATCTTTGATGAAGAATGGGACCCCATACCTTATGGGTTTGAACCACTGGACTCCGATTAAGGTCAAGATATGGCATCTGGTTTGGGGATGCCAGTGGATTAGACACCTCGCGGGAGGTACATATTTTGCAAGCAACCACAAGCCTTGTGATTCCTTTCAGAGGACCATGGCCAAGGTCATAGAATTCTGGGCCTGGCTGCACCCACTAGACCTACAGTGCAGTTTTCTTTCACTGACGTTATGGGAGAGGGGCCTCCTAGAGAGACCCTGCTTCCATCTAAACCTAGCTGAGGCTGCCCATATTATGGCTGTGTGGCAGAATGTCACATGCCTGGGCCACTGGCTTGTGAAGGACTCGCCTCCGTTGATTGTTTCATTATGGCTTCTCCGCTTCTCTGCGAGTGGTCTAGTTCTTTTCAACATGGCCGCTGCTGGGGGGAGTTTTCTTTTTTTATTTGTTTTTATTTTTACACAACAGTACAACAAAAGGGACCATCGCCTGGTCGCTTACAACAATCCAATAATTCCCTCCCCTCCCTCTCTACCTCCTTCCCTCCCTCCCTCTCAACTTTCAAGACCATAATGTTCTGCACCACAAGTTCCTTACACTGTAATCACTGTGAGTTATTTGTGTCTTCACTTGAGGAGACTTCCGCCTTTGGGCTGAACAGCGTCACTGTGAGCGCCACCCATTGAAGTAGGTCATTAGAAGTGTCCTGTCTTTGTTGGCATTGGGCTGTCTCCCATTCTCCCGTTTCGCCATTCAACCATCTTCTGAGGTCTTCCCACCACAATGATAAGCTTGGGGCGCTTCCATCCCATGGCGATGCGTCTTTTTGCGAGAATGTACATTAAGTCCTTAAGTCTATTAAGCGGTTTATTCTTTTTGTTTCTGGGGTATCTCCCCAGGATGCATGCTGTAGGCGTGTGCACCTCCAGGGTGATGTCGGCCTCAGCCGCCTTGGCTTTGATTTGTGCCCAAAAGGACTGTATTGCAGGGCATCCCCAGAACATATGGGTCATTCCTGCTTGGGGTTCATTACATTTGGGGCATCCCGTGGCCTCGGCCCCGCCGAATCTGGAGATGATGTCTGGGGTGAGATATGCTCTGTTCATAATGTAGAATTGTATAAGCTGAAAACGGGCGTTTCTGGATACTTTGTTCTGGTATCGTGTTATGGCCTCCCACTCTGCGTCTTCGAACTGTAGGCCAAGCTCCAGTTCCCACTTCGCCTTGCACTTGAGGCTGTGCTGGGTAGTGCAGTCCAGCAGTGTTTCATAGATTCTGAGGTCTCATGGCCTCCCTCTGCTGCCCGCAGCAGGCTCTCGATGTTCTCATGGCCGGTGTCTAGGTTTTCCGCTGTGGGCTAGCGGGCTGCTAGTCTTTTCACTACCGCGTTGTGCAGTAGGAACTGTCCCGTATGTATCCCAGAGGCCTCCTGTAGCTTGGCGAAATTTAAGATAACCTGCTCATCTACCAGGTCTCCTAGGGTGGTAACTCCACATGGCTCCCATATATCTCTTATTGTCTTGTGGCTCCCCGGTCTATTTGCCATGATTGCCACGATCGGGATCTGCGGGGAGTAGGGGTCTATTAGTTTAGCAGCCTTGCAGGCTCCTTTCCATATCTGAGTTCCAAGTAGGATCAAGTGTGGGTATTGTTGTTTCGTTCCTTGCACGGTCCACAGCAGATCTCTTAGTACCATTTGGGTAATTCCAGGTTGCAGCAGGCGGGTGTCCGTTGAGGCGTCATCGGCCATCCATTGGATCACGTGTTTCAATTGTCCGGCCAAATAGTAACGTTCGAAATTGGGGACCTTGAGACCTCCTCTGTCATAGGGTCTCTGCATTGTCTCCAGGGCGACTCTACGCCTTCCAGCTTGCCACAGAAATTTCCTGCAGAGCTTGTGTAAGTCATTAAAGAATTGTTGCGGGATATTGTATGGTATGTTGGTGAAAACGGAGAGAAGATGGGTAGTGCTACCATTTTGAGTAGACCCACTCTGCCTGCCACCGAGAGAGATAGTTTGCTCCAAAAATCCATTGATTTCGCCAGGCTTTCTCTCGCCCTGACTGTGTTAAGAGCGTGCTCGGTCTTGGGTTCTCGGTGGATCTTAATGCCCAGATATTTAAAGGATGTGGGTTCCCATTTTAGGATTTACTATGGTTAATCTGGATCCCAGTATACCTATGAAATCCCTCCAAGGTCTCTAATATGTAAGGCAGTATGTGTTCGGGTTTTTTTAGGTAGAGGAGCATGTCGTCCGCGTACATAGAAATTAATTGGGTTACCCCATCTATCTCTATGCCCCCATCTTGTCTAAGGTATGATATGATATGGCATTTATAACGCGCCTATACACAAGTGTGCCGCAACTGGTTCGATAGCAATGTTGTATAACATGGGAGATAGGGGGCGTAACGTTGCCTAGTGCCCTGGGATAGCCTCCATTTGTCGGAGAAGGTATTATAAGTGCGTACTCTGGCAGCGGGGTTAGTGTAAATGAGTGTGACCCATTTGATGAAGCTAGGCCCTATTCCCATCTTGAACAAGGTGGCCAGGAGCCATGTGCAGCGGACCGAGTCAAATGCTTTAGAGGCGTCTAGGGCCGCCACTGCACATTTCTCCTGTCCACCTTCGGTACTGTTAATGACATGATGCAGCTTACGTACGTTTTCGGTGATGGTTCTACCTGGCACATACCTCGTTTGGTCTTGGTGGATTAGAGTCGGGATGGCTTTGCATAACCTCATAGCCAATATTGCCATCAGAATCTTGTTGTCCGCATTTAGTAAAGGCAAGGGTCTATATGAGCCGCATTCTGTGCTATCTTTGTTAGGTTTTAACAGTAGGATGATGACTGCTTCTTTCATGGTATCTGGGAGGTGGCCTGATTCATATGACTCATTTAACACTTGGGACAATAGCAGAGCTAGAATGTCCTCGTAGGTCTTGTAGAACTCTCTTGGGAGTCCGTCCAGTCCCGGTGCTTTCCCAGAGGGCAGTGATGTGATGACGGCCACAACCTCCTCAGGGGTGACAGGGCCTTCTAGGTCCTCTGCTGTTTGTTCATCTAGGTGTGGTAGCCTAATGATGTCCAGTACATCCTCTATTTCTGTGTCGGTTGGTGGTGAGGAGTCGGTATAGAGGGCCTGGTAGTACTTCGCGAATGTGTGGTTTATTCCTGCTTGTGAGTGTGTGTCTAGGCCATCTGCATCGCGGATTAGGCAGATGGGTTTTCTAGGGGCTTCTCGTTTATAAAGCCACGCTAGCAGCTTCCCTGGTTTATCTCCTAGGGCAGGACTTCTTTCAATATATTTCGCGTAGCTAAGTCTCCCCACTGCCTCCCAGTTTTGCAAGCAAGCCTGCTTTAGTTCAACTGTCCTGCGTATGTGGGCAGGGTCTGAAGAGGCTAAGGTTTCTAATTGTTTCAGCTCATCCTCAGCGCGCACTAACTTCGACGTAATGGATTTTTGGGCTCCCCCAGTAGCGGCTATCATTTCCCCTCTAATCACCACTTTATATGCCTCCCATGCCGTGCTGATGTGCTGGACACTGTCTATATTTGTCTGCCAGTAGTTTGTTGTACATTGTCTGATTTGCTCGCAAAACACCTTGTCTAATAGCGCTTCACTTCTGAGTCTCCATGTGGGTATAGGGGGTCTAGGTGCCATTATTGTCCATGAGGATATCAGGGGGGAATGGTCTGATAGCACTCAAGCCAGGTATTGTGCGTCCTCAAATGCATCTAAGTGTTCCTCGCTCACTAGTATGCTGTCAATTCTGGTGTGTACTGCGTGTGGAGGTCAGTAAAAGGAATAAGTTCTGCCTTCCGGGTTTTGAGCCCTCCAGAGATCTTGCAGGGCATATTGTTGTATGAGGGCATTTAATATTTTAGAGGGAGGGGAAGGGCAGGAGTGTTTGCTGTCTGATCTGTCCAAGCGTGGATCTAGAGTGCAGTTTTGGTCACCCCCCTCCCCCATATTAACATGTCATTCCTGCACGGGCTCAACCGGGTGTACAACGAGCGGAAGAAGACTGTGGCGCCGTGGTTGGAGGCGTATGTATTCACCAGGCAAATTTCTCTTCCTTCAATGGTACCTCGTATCAGGACCATTCTACCTTCATTGTCAGTATTAGTGTGGATCAGGTTGATGGGAATGGAAGGGGCGATCCATATCAGTACTCCACGAGCATAGTTGGAATACATGGTGCCTATCATGGTTCCTCTCCAGACTTTGGCCATTGCTGCTAGCTTTTGTGCGTTCAGGTGGGTCTCTTGCGTTTGAGAAAGGTGTGGACTCTGTGTTGCTTAATATAGCTGTTCAAGCCTCTAACATTCCATGCCATGACTTTGACTTTATTATCCATGAATGTGGCGTGGGTATGTGTTCTTGGGTGGGCTACGTGGTGGCTCTGTCTCCTGGACTATCAGTCTGTGGTGCAGTGCGTGGTCTTGGCGTACTCTTCTAACGACTCTCGCTTGGTCTAATAGTGTGTGGTGCTTTGAGTGGTCTTGATTTCCCCAATAAACAACTCCAATCGGGATTTCAACATGCGGGTTCCCTTCCCACTTAACGTTAAACTTTAAGCGTTTCATATAAAACAGTAACTGGGTTCCCACTTGCGATTCCCTTCCTGATAAGCGTAAACCTTTAACTTTTCCCCTAACAAAACACGTCTAGAGAGGTTTCCCCCGTTCTGACTTTCCTGTTTCCGCTCCATTTGACCTGGGTCTCTTGGTGCCCTACGGGCGGGTAAACTACCCAAACGATTCCTGGGGGCAGGAGTAGTTCAACTTTAGGTGGTATAACTATGAAGTGTTTCAGGTCTAGTGTGGTTCCTGTTACATCGCTGTCACCGCATTTCGTAATGTAGCGCTGTTACTCTGGTGAGCGCTGCCTTGGGATGGTGGGGGGGGGGGGTTCTCATGATGCTGGTTGTTGTGGTTTGCGTTGTTTCAGTTCAAGGTCAGGGACCTGCTCCCTGACCATCCATTCGCCGACTTCCGCAGGGGTGTCGAATAAGTAGGCTCTATTGTTATACAGGATTTTCAGTCTGGCTGGGTATCGAAGCATATAACGCAGGCCTGCGTTTTTCAGTCTGGCTTTGGTGTGAGTGAATTGGGTCCTGCTCCTTTGGACTTGTAGGGTATAATCTGGATAGATGGCGACCTTGGCAGAATCTCTTTGTATGGTGCCGCCTAGTCTTGAGAAGGCTAAAATAGTTTATCTATCCTTATAATTAAGCACTTTGGCTATGACGGGTCTAGGCGGGTTCCCCGGGGGTGGCCGCTTGGCGAGGGATAGGTGGGCTCTCTCTATGGTGAAGCCTTGTGATAGTTTCCCGGCTCCGATTTCTTGTATGAGGAGGTCTTCAACATAGTTTGTGGGGTCCTTACCTTCGATACTCTCGGGCAGGCCTATGATTCTGATGTTATTTCTACGGGCCCGCCCTTCTGCCTGGTCAGCTCTATCTTCTAGGTTCTTCACCTTCTGTGCTAGGGCGTCCACTTCTTTCAGGAGTTGGGTTTTTGATTCGGTATAGTCTTGCACTTGGGTCTCTAAAGCGTCTGTTCTGCTGGCAATGCTGGCAATGGAGCGCACATCCTGCCGCAGTAGGTTCAAGTCGATAGCTATAGCGTCTATTTTGTTTTCCATAGTTTTCTGGAGCGTCATGATGGCCTCCAAGAGTTGCGAGTTCGCCGGTTCAGGTGTCTCCGTGCTTGATATCCCTCCGTTGGCGATGCTAGCGTCTGGTCTGAGCGACCCGGAGTCTGCAAAAGTCTCCATTGTGGTCTGTCTGTGTTTGCTTCGTGCAACTTTGTTGGACATAGCATTGAGAGCAGGCTGGCCCGCAGAGTCTTTCATGGGCTTCTTAGCGGCAGTTCGAGCTGCTTGCCCTGTGGTGGTGCAGTTGTAGGGCTGTTTAGGGCCTATCCGGCTGGGCTGCTTCCTCCTATGGCAAGCGTGGTGTGAATTAGTGGGTTCGGTGGAGTGTTTGAGGTGGATGGGGCCCCGCTGGTGTATTTTCCTTGCGGGACGTGGACCTTTAGTCTTAGTTGAGGGGAGGCTCCAGTATTGATCTCATCAGTGCACCAGGAGTGTGGGGGAGGCACACTGTATCAGAATTCTGGCTTTGCTGCAGTCCTGCAAGTTGCTGGCTCTGCTTCCGAGCCGCGAGATATCACTGCACCTCTTTATGCGCGGGGTGCGGTTTACGATCACAGTCCGGAAATGTTAGTAAGCAGGGGCCCCTGCAGGGGTATCACCTCTTGTGCGTTGCGTGGGGCCCCCGGTCGCACCCCACGTCCAGTCGGGATGCAGGCCCTGGGTCCGTGGCCCACAACCTCTGCTTGGTGGGGTGCTTAGGTTGTCTAAGGCTCTCTGTGGTGGCCCCAATGAGCTCCCTGGGCCTTGCGGTTCCGTCGCGTATTGCCTGATGCAGGGCAGAGTGTGCAGTCACTGGGCGCGAGCGTGTTAAGGCCGGGGGTTCCAGGGCGTCAGCGTACTATGGTCATGCACTGTGCCAGTGGTGTCCTCGAGGCCCCCACCTCCCGATTCCTTATCGCTCCTTGCAGGTCCTCTCGGTGCACTCACCCTGAGCCGGGCCTTTCTGAAACTCGCCGTGCCGCGTGTCTGTTCCGATGGCCACGACAGCTCCCCACTGGTCTCATGGAGCGGCTGCGAGCAGCTCCACGTTGGTGCCGCTCGCTGCCTCAGGGTGTGCGCATCCCTCTGCCATGGGCTCCGCGGAGGCAGCGCCGCTTCTGTGTCCTCGGCGGGGTGGCGGCCGCGGGGCGTCTGCGGCTCCTCCTCTCTCCTTCTCTCCGGTTCGCACAGCGGGGCTACTTAGTGCTCCAGATCGGAGCTGCAACCTCTGCGGGGGGTGCCGCGCTGTGCGGTCAAGGCGAGTCAGGACGACTCCGGGCTCCTCTCTTCCCACTTCTTAGGTGTCCAGCCCAGGCCCCTCTCCGCTCTCGCCGCTCATGGTCTGCGGCCGCTTCAGCTGGTTCCCGCTCCGGCTCCTCTCACCAACGCCGGCGCGGGGCACAGGGGGCACAGGTCCGAACCTCCGCCTGGTGGGATTGCTTCCTCCCAGTTCTATTCCACTGCGGTTGAAGGGAACCTCGGGTCTCAGCTGGTTCGCGCCGTCTCTGTTTAGAGAGCAGACTCCAGTGAAGAGACGGGTCCCCCTGCGGCCGCCATTTTCTGGGCACAGAGTTTTCTTTTTCACGGCGCGGTGGCTCAGTGGTGGATCGGAGCCATCAAGGCTGACACGGAGACGGCTCATGCCTTAGGTGTTCTTCAGCAACAACGGCCACCCTTTCGGGGGCTCCGAAAAGCAAGCAAAGTGCCTCCAAGGGATTTGGCGGCAGCTCCTCGACGTACCGGCCGGCGGCTCGCTCCTCATCGCAGGAGGCCTACAGGGGATGCAGCAAGCAAGGAGGATCTTGCCGTCGTCGCCAAGGAGGTCAGGGCGGCAAGGCTGCCGCCAAGCAGGATTGAACCAGCCATCGGGTGAGGCCCCCACCTGAGCACCCCGGTGGGAGGCCGGCTGGCGAACTTCATCGGCGTTTGGGAGTCCTTCTCCACCGACCACTGGGTGCTGGATGCTCTGGCCCGCGGGCACACACTGGAATTTCTAAGAAAGTGTCCCCGTATTCCACCGGTGGCAGAAAGGAAAACCACGTCCCACAACTACTATTGGAGGTATGAGCGATGCTAAAGAAGGGAGCCATCAAACTCGTCCCATAGAGGCTCCGGGGCTCCGGAGTATACTCTCGGTACTTCCTCGTAAGGAAAAAGAACCGGCGGTTGGCAACCCATCCTGGACCTTTTTCATCTAAACAAGTACATCAGGTCCCAGAAGTTCCGGATGGTTACCCTCCAGCACGCGCTGGGACAACTGCAGGAAGGCGACTTCCTATGGTCGCTGGACTTGGAGGACGCTTACTTTCACAACCCCTTCTTGAAAAAACATTAAAAGTTTCTGCGATTTGTAGTCCAAGGACGGCACTTCCAGTTCAAGGCCCTTCCCTTCGGACTGAAGTCGGCACCAAGGGTGTTCACCAAGTGCCTAGCACCAGTGGGGGCGCGGCTGCGCCTGCAAGGGATCCACGTCTCCCCTTATCTGGATGATTGGCTCAAGGGAACTTGCTGTCAAGCACACAAGGAAGACCGTCCAACTGCTCACGGATCTAGGATTTTCGATCGACTTCACAAAATCCCACCTGGTGGCCCACAACCTCTGTTCCTGGGAGCCAAGCTCGATACAGTGGCGCGACTAGCGTCTCCATTGGAGGAGAGGACAAAGGTCATCCTAGGCAAGGTGCAACAGCTGTCGACCATGGACGTGGCCAAGGTGAGGTCCGTCAAGTCCCTGCTCGGCATGATGTCCTCCTGCATTTATCTTGTGCGCCTTTGCAGACTACGGACACGACCACTGCAGGAGTTCCTCGACGACCGTTGGATGCAAGCGACGGGCAACTTCGAAGACAAGATCTCCCTCAACAAGACCTTTCGATGAGCGATCCGATGGTGGGGCACCCGCGCACATCTGACGGCGGGTATGGATTTCCAGACCCTGGCCCATCAGGAGACGGTGACGACAGATGCCTCCCTGGAAGGATGGGGGGCTCACTCCGGAGATCTCCACGCAAGAGGCCTTTGGCTACCGGAGGAGAGGTCACTTCACATCAACGTCCTGGAGCTCCGAGCTGTGTTCTGGGCCCTCAGGTCGTTCCTTCCGTCCCTCTAGGGCAAGGTGGTGAGGCTCTTCACCGACAACACCACGATGATGTTTTACATCCGGAAGCAGGGAGTCACCAGATCCCCAGCCCTATCCAAGGAGGTCCAGGATCTGTGGCATTGGGCCATAGCCCAAGGAATGTTTCTGGTACCCTTCCACCTGGCAGGAATAAAAAACACCATCGCTGACGCACTCAGCAGGGAGGTGTGCTCGTTCCACGAGTGGGAACTGCGGCAGGATCAAGTGGACATCCTCTTCCGATGATGGGGCAATCCCCAGATCGACCTGTTTGCGACGGCGGAAAACACCAAGTGCCAGAGGTTCGCCAGCTGGTTTCCCCAGCCGGGGAGCATGGCCAATGCCTTCTCGTTCCCCTTGGACGGCCTGTTCCTATATGCATTCCCTCCGTTGCCGTTGCGACTCATCAACCAACTCAAACGGTCCCGGTGCAGAATGATCCTCGTCGCACCGGCGTGGCCGAGGCAGGTCTGGTTCCCGGACCTTCTGTACATGTCAGCGTCCCCCCCAGTCAAACTGCCGATGGACGCGGATCTCCTCGTCAGAGGAGGAGGCGCTATCCTCCACCACGATCTGGCATCACTGAACTTGCAGGCCTGGCTGCTGCAGCGCTAAAGTTTGGAGGGTACGATATCCCGGCAGACTGCAAGGTGGTGCTTGCAAAGGCCAGGGCGTCCTCGACTCTCCTCAAGTGTTATGGACACAAATGGAAGAGGTTCTCTGTCTGGTGCCGTGCACAGAAGATTAACCCTCTGCGGATTACGGCCCCTCAGGTGCTGCCGTACCTACTGTCGCTGGCCAAGGCGGGGCTGGCTCACGCCTCCATCAAGATCCATCTAGCGGCGATTTCCCGCTACTCCAGGACCCCGGGGCGATCATCTCTGGTCCCATCGCCTGGTGAAGGAGTTTATGAAGGGACTGTTCTGGTCATTCCTGCCGGTGAAGGCTCCGGCCCGGGCGTGGGAGCTCAACATGGTGCTGTCCAGGCTCATGGGGCCGCCATTCGAGCCACTGCATTCGGCAACGTTGAAGTTCCTGTCGTGGAAGACAGCGTTTCTTGTGGACATCACCTCTGCACGATGAGTGGGAGAGATCCAGGCCCTCTCCTGTAAACCTCCAAATTTTACTTTTCATGATACGAGGGTGGTGCTGAGGACGCACCCCTCCTTCGTGCCCAAGGTGCCGTCGGACTTCATCTCAACGAGCTCTTGGTGTTACCTGTTTTCTTCCCGTCACCTTTGTCGCCGGCTGAGAGGACTTTGCACTCGCTGGATGTAGCTAGAGCACTGAAGTTCTACGTGGACCGCACAGAGACTTTTCGGATGACATCACAGCTGTTTGTGAACCTTGGAACTGTGAACCTAGGGAAGGCCCTCTCGAAGGCTTCCATTTCCAGATGGCTCTCCGGCTGCATCATGCACTGTCACCGGTTGGCAAACCGACCGTTGCCCAGCCCTCCGAGAGCCCATTCGACCAGAGCGATCGCTGCTACCGCGGCATTCCTATCTGGCGTGCCCTTGCTGGACATCTGCAGGGCTGCTACGTGGAGGTCGACGCACACCTTCACGAGATTCTACTGCGTTGACCGGGATTCCAGGGAGGAGTCCAGAGTCGGCCAGGCAGCACTGCGCAACCTGTTCGCCTGAAGGTGGGCCTGGTGAGGAGGTAAGAGATGCTTAATGTTGAGTTGATGAAATGCTTAATGTTGAGCCTTGCAACCTCCCGTGGTTGTCCATGTGTGTACTGCTATGCATTCTTATATTCATGAGCATGTGAATCCATGCCAGACCCCATGCTGGAGAAAGAACAAGTTACTTACCTGTAACTGTTGTTCTCCAGCATGGGTCTGGCATGGATTCACATGTGAACCCTCCCTCCTACCCCTCTGAGGCTTTTCACTTGGTCATACTGCCACTTTACGTGCTACCAAATCTGAAGAAGGCTGCCGGAGGAGGGGCTTAGGTAGAGGGCAGTCATTGGCTGGGGGCAGTATGACCCAGAGACCAGTGATTGGTTATTAGGAGAAAGACAGTTCAGAAACTAAACTGAAACTGATTTTTTCTTTACCGAGGATTCCCAGGGGAATATTCATGAGCATGTGAATCCATGCCAGACCCATGCTGGAGAACAACAGTTACAGGTAGGTAACTTGTTCCTTCTCCTTTCAAAGCTCATGGCTGGCTCTCTCGCTCGTTTTCATCCGCCGCTTGAAGCTGCATCTCTCTTTCTTGCTTCTGCCTTTGGCTGCTTATCCCTTTCGCTCGCTGTGCTTCGGCAGTCAACCTTGCGTCCAGGTCTTACTGCCTTACTTTCTTTACTGGCTCACATTACTGTTCCCTCGTGTGTTTCCTAGGCTGCTGCTGCAGCCGTGCAAACTCTCATCTCATTTCCCTCCAAGGGATTCTGTGCTCTCTCCTTGTTGTGTGGCATGAACTCCCTGCTGTCTTTCCCTTGGTTGTCAGCCCTGGGAACCAATCTGCCTCTGGAATCATCAGTGACTATGGCCTCTCCTTGGACCATCTTGAAACACTTTCTGCTGCCTAAACCTTCAACTGTCATGGTTTTTTTATGCCAGAGAAGGCTTTTTCCCTATTTCGGATATCCAGTAATGCCACAGGCCTGCTAGTTCCATATCAGGTCAATGTGGGTTCCTTTCGAGGTAGACCATACCTCCATAAAACACTGAGTTCCAGCCGTTCAGGTGAGGAGGGAACCTTTGAAGCCGACTTTGACACCCCCGCAGTCGGGCCAAGGTCAGCTACCTTCCCTTCTTTGCCCGAAGATAGGGAGAGCAAGAAGTTGGCTATTTGGCACTTCACAGTTTTTGTTCCAGGCAGCCTGGTCTTGAATGCTATAAATGCCACTTGTAATTTAGCTAAAAACACACAAACCTGATGGGCCGTGCTCTCTATGCTGGCTGATAACCTGTTGATGCAGGAGATGAAAGCTGGGTTTGCCTCCTTGGTGCAGGATGGTAAAGAGGCTGCACGTCAGAAACTCCAATCTGGTCTTCACCTGGTGGACTGTGTTGCCCGAGCTACGTGCACTGGGTTGGTTGTTCAGAGGCATTCCTGGTTGAGGACTCCACTGTTTGCCTTAGATGTCCAAGCTATATGCTTTGACATGACGTTTGACAACAACAAATAGTTTGGGACCAAGGCCAATAGGTCCTTGGGGAGGTTTGAAGCCTTAAAGGCCATGGTTAACTCACTGCTTTAGCAATTTGACAATCCTCTGTCTTCATGTTGTGGGTGCTGTTCCTTTCAACCCTTCCTCTTTGTTGTCCTACGGTGTAGGGGCCAGGCACTCACCGGTAAGCAAGGTCATTGACATTTCCCTCATCCCGGCAGGGGCAGATGTGTCCCAAGAGGTAGATTTGACCTCTCTGTCCCTGGTCCAAAACCTCATTAAGTTGTACCGTGTCCATTCTCTTTCGGTAGGGTGGGGAGGGAATGGAGAGATTGTCCCGGCCTGTCAAAGAATTGAACCTGGCCAATTAATGATGTGTGTGCCTTACAGGCCATAACTCACAGATACTGTGTTCCTTTCATCGCCCACCCAACCACCCTTCATCAAATCTTTCTAGCTGTCCAAGTCCTCTTCTGGAGGCGGTATAGGTTCTTTTGGAAAGGAGCGCCATCAATCTCGTGCCTGCCTAAGAGCAAGGGAGGAGGTAGTACTTTCTGTATATTCTTGTGCCGAAGGATGATGGGACCCTGCATCCCATTATGGATCTGTTCCTTTTGAATTTGTATCTGCTCAAGGGCCATTTCAAGATGGACACATTAGGCCTGATCCTCCAGCATCCCCTAAGCTCCAGGAGTGGCTGGTGTCACTGGATCTTCAGGATGCCTACTTCCCTGTTCCGATCCATCATAAGCATAGGAGGTACCAGAGTTTCATATTAGGGGATTCCCTATGCCAGTTCCAAATCCTACCATTTGGTTTTTCCCCACTGCCAAACTCCTGGCAGTGGTGGCTGCTCATCTCAGGAAGAAGAGGATGCACGTTGTCCTCCATCTCAATAATTGGCTCATTCAGGCCCAGTCTCCAATATTGGTGACAGCACCTCTGTGCCACACCTGCCAGCTTTTGAACAACTTGGGTTTCTCCCTAAACCCCCAGAGGTCCCAGATATCGCCATCCAAAGCACTCACACTCATCCGAGCAGTGTTAAACACTCGCATGGCCAGAGTGTTTCCTCTCACAGATGGTAGATATCTTACATTTTTGGAGCAAGATGCCCGCCTTGGCTTTTCTGCGACTCCTAGGTCACATGGCCTCCTGTTGGTGCTGGAGGCGGAAGCCATCGCTCCAGTGGCTCCTTAAGAGCCAATGGCCTCATTCTCAGGTTGACATGTCAGACCTTTTGTGGCTCTCCAGCAAACTGTCAAAGCATCTACTGTGGTGATGCTTGTTGGCCATTTTATTTCTGCGGGGGGAATCTATGAGACAGCCCTGGCCCCTACAGACCATCATGATGGATGTGTCCCTCAGTAGAAGGGGTGCCCACCTTTGGAGATCTGAAGGTGATCGTCTTTGGTCAGGAACACATCAATCTGCTAGAACTGTGGGCCATCAGGCTGGCCCTGATGATTTCCCTCCCTCAGTCAGACGTATGTGTAGTCCTGATTCTAACAGACAAAACAGTAGCCATGCACTAACTCACAGATGCGATGGTGTAGGGTTGCTACATCTGAAGGGAAATAATGCAGCTATATCTGTGGTTGCTGCAGAACGATGTGTTCCTCTCTGCTTCACATCTTGCAGGAACAGAGAACGTGCTTGTTGATGTTTTGCATAGGCAGACATCCACCTTCCATAAGTGGGAACTTGTCCTGGAAGTTCTGGATAGGATGGACGCCTGTTTGGGGGGCTTTTCAAGCGGACCTCTTCACCTCCACTGTAAACAGGAAGTGTGAAATGTTCTATTTGTGGGAATTTCCTTGGCTCGTAGCTCTAGGGGATGCATTGATTGTTGACTAAAACTTCGATCGCCATGGACTGGTCTTGGAAGATGTTGTACCGAGAACGTCTAGACACTTCCATTTGACCTTCTTGTATCCTTCCAGCAAGATTGAATTTGCTTTCTATTTTGGGGGGTGGAGTCCTCCATTTGAATCTCAGCCGGCTCAAAGTTCATTCCTGGTTGCTGAGAGGTTGAGGTACAAAGATTGGGACCTGTCTGAGAGTGGCCTAGATGTTTTCCTTTCTGACGGGAGGCCCACCACTAAGCCATCTATGCCTGCAGATGCCCTTTGTTTTTCAGTTGGTGCCAGCAGTGGGGTTTGGATCATTTGATCTGTCCCGCCTCCTCTACTGGATTTTCTGCTCTTTGGCCCAGCAGGGTTTACAGATCGGCACTGTATAGGGGTAACTAGCTGCTATTTTGGTATTTATAAGGACCACAAGCAGGGCTTATGCCTAGTAAAAAGCCCAAACCGGTGTACAAACGTGGCCACGTACATCACTTGCCAACTATAGGATTTTAGTCATGCTGGTTGCGCCTGCTAAAATATTTCAGAAAGTCTTGTTGGGTGAACTAAAAGATTGGGCCTATACGCATAACATCACTCTGTACAATTAGACAGGAGTGGACAGTCCAAATTAAACAAACTCATGGCATTGGCACTATGGTAGAACATGGAAAATGCCAGATATAAACAGACTATTTACGCAGCATTTGTGGACTTCTGTTCCAATTTCGACCCTTTTAGTGGGTCTCAGCTGTTGCGCAAGCTTTACCTATGGGGCATATTAACCAGCTTAAAAATTATAATTGGCCTACGCGGGAACACCAAAGTGAGGGTCAGGTATACACAGGATGGAACAATAAGTGAGGAAGAAAATACAACCACTTGTCTGAAACAAGGGTTCATACTTGCCGCCACTCTCTTCAATCTGTACCTGGCTGACTTGAAAGAAGTTTTTAATTGCAGAGATATATATCTAGGCTGGGATTAAAGAGGGCGAAGTAGCTGGTTTATGCAGATGATCTAACACTGCCCAACACCACTTCTGGAGGATACAAAGACAACTGGACCTCCTTGCAACTTATACAGCTAGTCTTTAAATATTCTGACACTCTCCCGAGCAGCTGCTGTGTAGCGGTCTAATGGGATGCCTCTTGTAATCCTTCTGTCATCAATATGGGTTTGCACTAGAAGTTTTTTTCCACGATCTCTGGTTCTACGGGAATCGTTTCCCATTCTTTGCCAGTTTGTTTGCCCAGTTATTCCATATATGCCACATTGTTTAGTTATGCATGGACGGATGCTGAATGGTGTCGATCTTCTTGCCGGCACTGCTTGATGTGTCTTTCTAAAATAGGGACTGTGCTGAGGAAAATGGTTTAAGTGGTAATGCCCTAATTATTCACTTATAGTCACTGAATCTATAAACAATTTGGTACGACCAGGCTTTTACAAACAGGGTGAGATGTTCAAGTGGGAGGACGGGCATTATCAGATCCAGGCCAGAGGCTAAAAATCCTGTTGCAGACCTGAGCTCAGCCCCATAAAATAGGGAATATGACATGAGAGTAGTGCTTGGTGTAGTGATATGTTGTGGTTGATTAAAATGTATTTTTTATTTAATTATTCATATATACAGGAGGAGCCGTGCTCTTTTGATCACAAAAGAACGTGGAATAAGAAATCAGATTTCACAGGAAGCAGTGAGCTTCTTACAATGGGCTGAGCTTGAGGGACATTCGGACCAGGTTGTGGAGGGGAGTAAATGGAACAGTCACTGGGGATAATACATAACTGGAAATTGTAAGGGTGTGGAAGAAGGAGACTGACACACAGGTGGCATGATTGTTGCTAAAGAATATATTTGGGGCAAAAAATAAAGGAAAAGCATTACCTGACCCTATCACTGAGTGGGCTTTCCCTGCCTCCACTCAATACTAACAATGTGTCAGAATGTCCGAAAGCAAAAGTCCACCGTCCTGTGTCAAAACCTATTTCCTTCCCTTGCACTTCTAATTAAACTAAAAGGTTGGTGAGTCTTCCTAATGCAAAATAATGGTTCCCTTCTTCTGTGAAGCAGACTACCATGCCAGTAGTCTAAAGGGACTATTTCTTGACGGAGGGATGCCCTTCCCCGGTTGCATTTCTTTTCTAATGCAGTACACAAAGTTCCAGATTAAAAGAAAGCCTCAATTGAAAAGTAAATCAAAGTTCTGAGGCAAATCCTTGGTAAAACAAAAAGGTGATGGCTGGAAGGTTTTGAATACATCATAAGCACGGGCACAGCTCTGCGAAACCCTCAAGACCATCGTTTTTCAGTCTGCCAAGCCATTACAGAAGGGGAAAAACCATATATAAATCAGGCTTGGTCCTACCCCAAAAGGGGCAGTCCAGCTCGAAGTGCTAGGTCACATCCCTTCTGCACAAGACCACAAGCATCCCCAGATATGTTTCAGCCTTGTTGGGCGTCAAGTCAAGGTCACCCTAAGTTACTAGGGAAATCAGACGTGAACCCCTTGCTCACTATTCTTAGAGAGGCACAGCTCCACCCTACTGATGAGATCCAACCAGACCGAAACACTTGTCTGGGGTTGCTGTTGGTACTCTTGTTCAGAGGAAAATTGCTTAGCATTTCGGTGCTGGACTGCCCCAGTGCAGGACAAAGACTGATATGTTTTGGATATTTCTCCTCTGTGAAAGATAGTGAGATAAAGAATCTGGGTAAGGCTCTCCCAACCAGGACTAATGTCTGGCAGAGGGACTCCCAGGACCCCCCTTGTTAATTCAAATCATTGGTCTTTCTCAGGCTTCTCACATTGTTTACAAATAAAGCAATGTTCCAGCTCAAAAACCTTGAGGCCAAGAGAATGACTCCCTTCCCTTGGTCTTTCCTAGGCTTCTCACAATTCCAAGAGCCTGACTTCCTTCCTTTGGCCTTTATCACAATGACTCACTTACCCTGTAGGCCTTGCACATTCTTAAATATCACACTAGACCTGCAGGGCGAGTTCCTTAGTTTACATACTCAACCTAAGAGAAATGCACTTGCTCCAAGGTGGCTGGTGACAAAATATTTACCAGTGATTTTTGTAAAATGGTGCATGTGGCCATAAGCACACTTCATATTTGGTGCAATGTTGTCAAGCATGCAAGGTCAAACTTGTATTTGCCATTTACTGCAAACAAAGTGTAAACACTTCTATCATACCCAGCAAGGTCGAGTATCTTGCAAATGGTACTCACCGTTCTTAAACACTACTCGCCAATGCTAGTGGGCTAGTTGATTTTGCGATCTCTGCCCTGGTCTTTCGTTAAGATTTTTGCAATGCCAATTGAATGACTGCCTTCCCTTGGCTTTTATCACAATGTTCACAAACACCAGGGGGAATGACTCCCTTCCGCTGGTCTTTCTTAGTCTTCTTGCAATGTTCACAGCCCACATGGTTCACTAGCCTGCCAGGTACTGTGACTATGAAGATGACTTGGATTACTCTTCTTACAAGGGCGTGGATCCCAGACCCATGAGATTCTCCTCTCTTGAAGCTGCAGACCCGGTTCACTATCCTGCCAGGTACTGTGACTATGAAGATGACTTTGGAGGCAGTTTATTTGGTGTTCTTTGCGACCCTTCTGCCCTTTGGGGTTCCCACCAAGCGTCTCAGCTACCCAGACCTACTAAGGTTTCTTATCGGCAACCCTTGGTTGTCTGTGGGCTTCTCCTCGCTCAGCCCCCTCGTGGTCTCTCCCAGGACTACTGCGTCTTCGCAGCGTTTCTCTGCGCCTGGGCTGCATGTTTCCAGTCCTCCAAGTGAAGTGGCTGTCTTGGTCTCTGCCTCCCCTCTTTGGTCCAACCACAGCAGAGCCTCCAGGGATGCCTCTGCCGGCGGGCAAGTGTCTCTGCCTCTGCACTCCCACCGTCTCTGTTCCTTCAGCTCAATTTGAATTTCCTGGTTCCTCCAGGAAGGGTTTGACAACTTGTGAAGTCCTTCTTCCCTTTTTATCATTGACTTGTACTTGCTTGTTCCACATTGTCTAGGCCACTCATGTTGGTTCCGCGGGGCACTCTGCATTGCTCTGCGCCACTTCCCCATCTCAGTATTGATGTTCTCACTGACAACTGGGTTACCTGTGTTCTTCTTCATCCCAGTTTCTGCATATGACTCTCATACTCTTCCTTGTCCCATGACTTTCTAGTGAGGTCAGGTCATCTACCCTAAAGGGGTACAGGGAAGTGTGTGGGATTATGGCACTCTGTGTAGTGTAGGAGGATTAGGGAGAAGGGGATATGCTTTGGGCATACCATGTTCTTCCTGGACAGTCGTCCCTAGTCCCATAGGGGGATGCCTCCCCATGAGATCCACCCGCTGAGTACCACTCCCAGGGGGGCTATTGGGTAGCAGCCTCACCTCCCTGGCCAGGACAACTAACATTGGACATTTTTAAATGCAGGTAGGCGGTACAGCCAGCTGTGCGCGGGATGTGGTTGTGATTAGTGAATTGCTAGAATTGAGGCTGGGGAACTGAGGGACAGAGGCAGGTTAGAGGTGAGGGAAACATGTTAGCTAGCAGGCAGATGAGAGATAGGTTAAAAAGGTACATAAAAGGTGAGGCAGGAGGCTTTTAGTTCGGTTTTGAACAAATCCATGTGGACTGTTTCTAGGATGTTCGGGGGAAGAGAATTCCATGCAAGTGGAGCGGTTCCTCGTAATAAAGTCGCTGCGAAAATGTGCGTTTTTAAATAAATCACGGCAAAAAGGCTGTGGTGTGGCCCCCGCAATCCATACAATGGATGCGGGGGACACCCCTGGAGCACCCGCTCCACTTGTGTGGTATAATGCAAACACTTTTACTGGGTCACACTATGGCTTTTTTGCCGCAACTTTTTGTAAAAACAACAATTTTTCCACAAACATATTACTGGATACCAGTGGAGCAAGTAGAGAGAAAGAGCGGAAATGAGTGGAAGCACAGGGAGAGCGAGAAGCCACAAGGGTAGTCAAGGAGGCAGAGCTGAGATTACAAGAAGACTTGTAGAGTTGGATAGAGCAGGATAGATACAGTGGTGATTAACCATGGATAGATTTGTGAACCAGGAGAAGACATTTAAATCTGGCCCTGTTTTGCATCATTAACCATCCAGCCTGATGACGGTACGAGGAAGTGTAGATGTGAAGTGAGAGAGTTCAAAGAGAGTCCTGGTAGCAGGGGTGTTGCTAGGTCTAGAAAAGATCAGGGGATACGCTAATGTCTGGACTGTCGGGACTCGCTAGCCTTTTGGTTGTAGCCCCTGAGCTTCTATCTGGGGCTACAACCAAAGGACCCAATCTGTAGCAGCCTCCGCCCCCCCTAGCAACGCCTCTGCCTGGTAGCGAAGTTAATGATCTTGTCGAGAGAACAAAAAGCATAGTTGAGACCAAAGATGAGGCTGGCACAGTAATACAGTTTAGAGAAGACAAGAGTAGTTAAGAGATGCTTGGTGGTGTTGAAAGGAAGGAGGTGCCTGGTTTTTCTGGTTTTATTGTGTGGTTGGAATGTGCCTCTAGCACATCACAAATGTCATCTTTTTTACTTTTTCATCTAAGAAGTAAACAGGTAATAATTGCATGCCTCGTCTTACAGATGTACTAGGCTCATAATCACAAAATCTAAAGTACAGTTTTCTAAGGCAGTATCTCCAGATTTCTGTAGCATTCATTTTGTTTTAAGGGAACATTGTTATCTTTTAAGAAGTGTTGCTAAAATGAGACACCTGCTTTTGGAGCACACGTGTATTGTTCACATCCTAATGGTAGTGTAGGGGCTTTAGCTTGTGTTAATGTTCCGGAGTCCCACTTTATCGGTGGGGCCCTAACTCTGGGCTACAGTGTTGTTACCACCCAGTGAAGCCCCCAGAATGGGTGCTTATTGCTATTAGTACCCCAAGGCTAACCTTTGGGGTGCCAACAGCAATACATTTGTGTGAATCAACAGGTCCCGCAAGCAACCCGCTGATTCATACAAATTAATTCTTCTGAGCCCCTCTTCCATTTCCATGGAGGCCAACGGTGGAGTTGGATGAGGTACGGCGTGGTGGGGCTGCAACAGATAAGTGGGGGGTGTAAAGACTGGAGGGGGGTCTGTACTTCCGCTCTCTATTTGGTAGAGGGGAGGCACAGAGGACCCCTGCCAAGATTCTCTATTATTGGTAACGTAGTCGAGCAATCAAGGCCTAACTTCTCAAGAGGTGATGCGAGCTGGTTCTTAAGTACAGTGTAGTCCCCAAGCACCCACAAAGGAATGTCCGCACACTGGCTTGGTTAAAACACAGTCTGTATATAATTAATATTCAAGGTCACGTACACTATCACGATAACTCACTTTGTACTCAGAAATCAACAATGGTAAATATATACAGTTCTAAAGTGGTACCACTAACGTCATCAGATCTCATTAAAGTGCATACGGTCAGAATGACACACAGATCAAAATGAAGAGGAAACCAGCAGTAGAGAGAGGAAGGAAAGCAAGATGGTTGGACAACGGGCAGAATACTGGTCACTACCGTTAAACACAGTTATGTGTGGAGATTCCTCTACCTGGGCAACCTGTCGAAGAAAGATACAAGCCCAGTCCATATATTGTTCACACTAGACTTCCCAATAGTTCTGCAACCCCAAAGTACCTGGCGTTGTAGCGTTCCTCATCAGGGAATCGACGGCCCTTCTTGAGTGCCCTGCCTTTAAGGCACGAGTCACGGGTCGTCGAACGTCCGACGGAGAACAGGGTGAGCTACAACGGTGAAGTGGCAGCTTCGTTCCTAGCGGTGCTCGTTGACGGGGAAGCGTAAAAGTCCTGCAATGAAGAGGCCTGCGGGGCACCTCGATGTTGATAGTTCTGGACCGCAAAGAGTTTGAAGAACTGGGGGCGTGGCCAACCGCCATGTAGAGCGGACGCGACTCCGGCAAGCTCCGCACGATGAGCCATCGATAAGCTGCTTTTTCCTGCATTTTAGCCGGCCTTGGTGCCTACAAACCACCCCGAGAGCTGCCGGCTGCGACGGGAGCCTCCTGGACTCCCCACATGCGAAGGTGGAAGCCCGGGAGCCAAGTTAAGAAGACCGCGTATCCCACGAAGCGGACGGCCAAGATGGCGGCCTCCATTTGCTGAGCCCGGAGAGCCCGGCGTCAGCCCGTCTCCCGGGAGAAGGCCGCCCTACGTCGCCGAGTGGAACGGGTGAGGGTGGTGCCCCTGCTGACCCCTTGGAGGCCACCCCTACGGTAAACTTGGGAGTTCCGGGCTCGAAGACGAGGAGGCGACCAGGGCGGCCGATGGTGCCTGCCGGCCCCGTTGCTGGAATCGTAGGGGATTGAGGACCGGCCGGAACCGGGGCCTGGAGATCGCGCACTACATCGAGTGCGAGCGCTGGCCACCTTGCGCTGCCCCAGTTTGGCGCTACCACGGAGGCTGCGTGCGCCATCCGCCCGAATTACGCCACGGCCCGGGCCCCCTGCGCCCTAGAGGCGGGTCGCTGGGACCGCGACGCTCGGGGCGGGCGGGCTAACGAGAGGAGCCCCCCCCCCACTGAGTACCGAGAGCAGCAGCAACCACAGGCTGGAGAGCGGCCCCTGCCAAGCGGAGTGTGAGGGGGCCCACGACCGCGCCACCATACGGGGCCTATCTCGAACTCATTGCACCTCGCAGAGCCTGGAGGCCCTGGGGGACCGGCGCCGGAGCGCTTGACACCCCGCTGGAGGGCCCAAAGTGCGGACCATAATCCTACGAGTGCCGGAGGAACCGTAAGTGGGCAATTTCTACAGAGGGCACTTCCGAAGTACCCCGGCCCAGGCACCCGGCTGCAGTACTTTATACTTGCTGAGTTGAGAGGATGTCCGGCCTAGACAAGTCTACGGGGAGGGGGGCCAGGTCTAAACAGCGGCAGACCACCCTAGACGCTTACACAGCCCCTGAGCCCCCCAGCCCGGAGTGTCCAACCATGGCGACTGCCGCTAGAGACATGAGCTCTACACCAGTGACGTCTGAACCCACCAACTCACAACTCTTGGAGGCCATCACGCTAATCCAAACAACTATGGTGAACAAAATCGACGCTGTGGCCATAGATCTGGGACTCCTTCGCCAAGACGTCCGCTCCCTGGCCGGCAGAACTGACGCACTCGAGACCCAAGTACGTGAGAACTCCGAAGCGAACACCCAGCTTCTGCATGACATGGAAGGCCTCCAGCAAACGGTCAAGAATCTGGAGGACAAGGTGGAGGAGGCCGAAGGAAGGGCCCGCCGGAATAACATCCGGCTGCTCGGACTACCGGAGGGCATCGAAGGCTCGGACCCCACTAACTACGTGGAAAACCTCCTGCTGCAGGAGATCGGCGCGGAGAAACTATCGCAGGGGTTCTCCATCGAAAGGGCCCATAGGTCGCTTGCCAGGAGGCCCCCGCCGGGAGGCCCTCCCAGGCCTATGATAGCAAAAGTATTAAACTACAGAGACCGCGAGGTCGTCCTGGCGTACTCTCGGTCGGGGGGCCAGATACTGAGAAATTCGGCCAAGATCGCTATTTACCCCGACTACACTTTCCAAGTGCAGATGAACAGAGCTCAGTTCAGCTACACCAAAGCCAGGTTGAAGGTCGCTGGCTTGAAATACATGCTCCTATACCCTGCAAGGCTGAAAGTAATACACAAGAACAGAGCCCACCTATTCGACACACCGGAACAAGCCCGGGACTGGATGGATGAGCAGCAACTATCAGACATCGAAGGCAAGAGGCGCAAACCGCACTGATACACCTACCTGAGACTGCCGTATCGTATCGCACCATAAGATCATAGCAATCTAACCCCAAAAGCAGCTGAAAGGATCCTGTCACGCGGAACACCGAAGTTTTAGCTCCCACAACCCCCCAGGAGCTTGTTTCTTTCTGTTTTTTTCAGGGTACGTTTACCCGCCCGTAGGGCACCCGAAGACCATGCCAGGTCCTAAGGAGCGGAAACGGGACAGTCACGACGAGGAGTACCTTGTCAGACCAGTTATTTGTTGGGGAAGTTTTTTCTTAGGGAAAGGGGAGCCGGAAATCCGCACCCTAGTTGGGAACCCTAAAGTTGAAATACCGAGACCACAGGACTACCTCAATACTACAGCACCTCTAACAAGATCTCGACCAAGACCAGGACAGGAGAGAGAACACCACCATGACTATGGCTGAGAGAGTAAAAGTGATGACATGGAACGTCAGAGGCATGAATAGCTACGTGAAACAACGAAGGATTCAAGCATACCTGCGACGATGCAAGGTAGGGATCGCCATGCTTCAAGAGACACACCTAACAGAGGCAAAACTGACCGCGCTAGCCAAAACCTGGCGGGGGACCTTGGTGGGATCCTCCTACTCCTCATATGCTAGGGGGGTCCTGGTGTGGATTAACCCGACAGTCCCTTTTAAAGTCACGGACACCAAGACAGATAACGAGGGCAGGATGGCATTGGTGCAGGGTACCATGGAGGGAAGAGACCTATGCCTGATTAGCACTTACGCACCTAACCATGACGCCACGGCTTTCTTCCACTCCCTGAGCTCTAGATTATGCCCCTACGTAAATAGCACCATGATATGGGGTGGGGACCACAACTGCACTTTAGACCCTCTCAAAGATAGGTCAGACACCAAACACTCCCGCCCGTCCCCCCCTGCCAAGATACTATCCAAACTGATTTCCCACCTGTCACTTTGCGATCTGTGGAGGGAACTGAGCCCGGAGAGACGGGAGTACTCCTTCTTCTCCCCGCCACATAACGTCCACACTAGGTTGGACTACATGCTGGTCAGCCAGGAGCAGCAAGCCACTTTCAGCGAGGCACAATACTTACCCAGAGTATTATCAGACCACTCACCCCTGTCAGTCACCTGGGAGGTGTACCCGCCCAGACCCCCGGTCCCCACATGGAGACTGCGAGCAGAAGCACTGCTTGACGCGGCCTTCAGGGACCATGTACAAGACAGCACAGACGAATACTGGCTAAACAACCTAGGCAGTGTAGAACGCATCAGCACCGCGTGGGAGGCGTATAAGGTGGTTATGAGAGGGGACATGCTAGCGGCAGTAGGGGGGGCTCAAAGGGTCATTACGAATGCCCTGGCGAAAGCAGAAAGTGTGCTGGGGGAGCTGGAGAACAAGGCAAATCCGACTCCTGAGCAGGTACGGGAAATAATAACGCAGAGACAGGCCTGTCTGTCGCACTGGGAGTCCCTGGGGAAACTAAGCTACGCCAAACACACTGAAAGGACACACGCTCTGGGAGACAAGCCCGGCAAACTCTTGGCCTGGCTGTACAAAAGGGAAACCCCTAGGACCCCCATCTGCCACATCCTCAGACCAGATGGCACTTCGGTGCACACCCAGGCAGAAATTAACATGGTCTTCTCTGAGTACTACCGGGACCTATACTCCCAGGCCCCGCCCTCGCTGGATACCGGGATCGAGGACGCCCTAGACTGCATAGAGTTACCCAAGCTAGACCCGCAGTTGGCCGTAGCCTTGGAAGACCCGATCACCCCAGACGAAGTCAAGGCAACCATTAGATCATTACCCTCTGGGAAGGCTCCAGGCATGGACGGCCTCCCCGGGGAATTCTATAAGACATACGAGGAGACCCTTGCCCCTCTGCTAGCACAAGTATACAATGAGGCTTTTGAACGCGGCTTACTCCCTGACTCCATGAGGGAAGCAATAATCATCCCCTTGCTGAAGCCCGGCAAAGAAGGAACAGATTGCGGTTCATATAGACCTCTCTCTATGCTAAATGTCGACTGCAAAATACTGTCGGCACTCCTCGCCAATAGACTACGCAAGGTGATCCCCCTGCTGATTCACCACGACCAAACTGGTTATGTACCCGGGCGCTCTATCACTGAAAACTTACGCAGGTTACACCACATCATATACTGCACTGAGCAAGACACCCAGAAATACGCGGTGGCATCATTAGACGCCACCAAGGCCTTTGATTCGGTTAATTGGGAATGGTTGTACGCCACCATGGTCAGGATGGGCATTGGACCCGCCTTCCTTAAATGGACCCAATTGCTTTACACCCACCCCGTGGCCAGAGTGCGTACCAATAAGACGTACTCCGACAAATGGCCCCTCCATAGAGGTACACGACAGGGATGTCCCTTATCCCCCATGCTTTACATCATTGCCGCAGAACCAGTGGCCGCGTACATCCGGCAGGAATACGGCGGGGGAGGCATCATACTAGATGGAGTGACACACCTTATCTCCATGTACGCGGACGACACTCTCCTCTACCTAAATAACCCCGAGCACCTCCTGCCCTACATCTTGGAGACACTTGACTGCTTCCAAAAACACACAGGCATCCAGATAAACAAAGACAAGTCGTGTCTCTACCCCCTCGCAGCATTATATAGCAATAAGGGTGGATCCCTGCCCCCACTAGCTCTCCAGTGGCAGGTGACGTCCTTCAAATACTTGGGTATTACCATACACCGTAGCCCGAACACTGAACACATTCTCAACACAGTCAGAACAATGGACGCACTTACTAACTCCATGGCTTTCTGGGGGAAACTCCCTCTCTCTGTGGCAGGGAGGGCAGGTCTCCTCAAAATGGTAGCGCTCCCACGCCTACTGCATTGCTTTACCAACGTCCCCTACAACATCCCCTCAGCCTTTTTCCGAGGCCTGAACAATCTCTGCAGAGGATTCCTATGGCAGGGAGGCAGGCACAGGGTGGGGCTTGACATCCTCCAGAGGCCCTACGAGAGGGGCGGACTGAAAGTCCCTAATTTCGAACTATATTACCTGGCCAGCCAATTGAAACATGTAACGCACTGGATGGCAGATGAAACCACCACTGACACCAGACTTCTCCAGCCGGCTCTTCCGCTACTGCTACTTAGAGACTTGTTATGGGTCGAGAAGGGGGCGCCACAACGTCTCCCATACCTGGCCAAGCTGGGAACTCAGCTCTGGAAGCGGGCCTGCAAGGCTGTAGGACTAAGAGACCCTTACTCCCCACAGATCCCCATCCCTGCAGTCATGGCGACACCCTCTTGGGGGCACACCGAAACTCGCTCGGTGTGGGAGCCTTATGGAGTGGCAACACTGGGCGACCTCATGCAAGAACACGAACTTTTGACATTTCCCGATCTCTGCGAGTCGACAGGCCTGCCCATCGGGCAGTTCTTGCTCCACGGGGCAGTAACACTGGCCTTAAAGAAGAGATGGCCTGAGGTAGACAATCAATTTACCGAGAACGAAACCATCGAAACACTGCTAGACACTGCCGAGGGAGGCCACGAAACCTCCAGAATATACGAGGCCCTATTACTAGCAACGACAACGAAAGAACTAAAATGCAAAAAGAGATGGGAGAGCGAAATGGGCCTTGTATTCGAGGACAACACATGGGAGAGGATTACCCACTACCATAAAAAGACCTCCAGGAACGCTCGCCTCCAATTAATACAGCTATACATCACAAACAGAGCCTACCTTACACCTGACGCCATATCAAAGTTCAAAGGGGCCTCGCCACAGACATGCCCCAAGTGCCATGCGCCGCAAGCAGGAATGACCCACATGTTCTGGAGCTGCCCCGTGGTCCTGAGGTTTTGGACCCGGGTGAAAGATAGGGTGGCGCTGGCTGGGATTGAAGTTGAAATTCATGAACCTGCAGCTTGCATACTGGGGACATACAGGCGAAGCACCAAGAACAAGCCCCTAAATAGACTCCTGGACTTGATTTATATAACAGCAAAAAGGCGCATAGCCATGGGCTGGAAGAGCGCAGGGGGGCCTAGCGAGGCCCTTTGGTGGTACGACCTCAAGAGATGGGTCGCCGCGGAGACGGCGGCTTGGGAAGTGGCTATCCTGGTACAAAAACTAGACTCCAGTGCAGATCTTCTCCGCTGAGTAGAGCTGACGGAGCCGCTCCTCCGTTCAGCAACACCTGACAGCACACCAAACAGTCCTGGCAGTCCCTGCTCGGCATGCAAGCCTATTGAGGACTGAGGCTTAAACTGTGGTCTCGAGGGGAGAGGGGTGGAATGGGTGGGGAGGGAATGTTAAGGTTGATGTTTTGTTATTACACATACTACACCGCTCCGCCAATGCGCTGTTTGCTATATGTTTCGAAAAACCAATAAAGATTTTTCAAAAAAAAGAGTTTGAAGAACTGTGGCCCAGCAATGGCGTCGAGTCATCGGTGTCTCTGTGGTCTTTGGGTGGCAGGAAACCCACTGGTGGGTGCTCCTCGCCGTGTCGACGGTCAGGCCTTCGCCAGCAGGATACAGCAGTGAGGATGCGTACCAGAGCGTCCTTGGATTCGAAATTTCTTAGGCGAACGGGAGCACGGCGGCTCTGGTCGGCGACGGCGGTGGTCGACAGTGGTTGACAACAGTCTGGGCGCTTCTCCTTGGAGGTCCGCAGCAGTCCCTGTGTCGGGTAGGCAGCCTGTTGAAGGTCTGTCTACCAGGGAGCTTTGGCAAAGATCGGCTGGTGCACGATGGTCCTTCGTAGCTCGGGAAGAGGGTGCCTTACCAGGTCCTCTCTGGGTCAGTCCTTGAAGGCACAGCAGCTTTCAGATTATGAAGGAGAGCAACAGCAATTCTTCCCGTCCAGCAGGGCTTCAAGATCAAGCTTCAGTTACCCCAGTTACTCGTCGTAGTGGACTTCAGCTTCTGAACACGATTCCTAGCAGTGATAGGTCCCCAGATATACTGTTGATCTCCCATTCATTCCGCTGGGTCACATTCAAGCATCCAATCACGACTAAGGGCATTCATGCAGGCAGGCAGCCAATCGGGCACAGAGTGCATTCAGGCCATTCACTTCTCTCCAGACACTCACAACAAGTTATGTGTATTGGGACAAGTACCGAGCCATTCAACACTCCATACTGCATTCATACCGGTTTCGTGCAGGGCTGTCTCAGTCATTGTGTCAAACACCAGATACTAGACACCCATAACATAGAATGCGTATTCGTCACACACTCCATTCACCCAGATCCCACCCAGAGGCGTACCCACAACATACGGTTGTTGAGAAGGCTCCAGCTAGTCTGGTCAGCACTTCCCCACACTACTATATATGGAACTTCCACCCAGCAGCCAGTCAGGGGGAAGGGACAGAGGCAGGGCTTCCCGGGACTTCAGGAAGATCAAGGTAACATGTGATGGAAGGTAAGAGGTCATGGGGGCCATCTTGTTTCCAACAGGAATCTACCAATTCCAATGACAGGGCCTGGGCATCCCAAAATGGAGGACGCTCAGGGCACCAGTCATTTCAGTACGGAGCTGCCACCAGCCCGTACCCTGCTCTGTGGGTCACACACAAGTGCCCAAAAACATACACTAGGGGCACAGGGTTGCACCCCTACCCATGGGTGCCATAAGGGTATCCCATTTGTCTGTTCACCAAACCAAAAGACAGAGCTGCACCGCCAGGAGTCCCACATGAACTCCTGTGCGGAAAACCCAATAGAACACACGATAAAAAGCAGTAAAGGACAAGGATACAGAGGCTCTGTCCCTCCGATGCATTTCCAGCATCACAGGGGGGTGGCATGATTAGGGTGGGGGCTAGTGGGGAACGGTGACATGGAGAGCGGGGAGTGGGTGGAAAGATGGCCGGCGGGTGCCTCTACTGCTTGGGTTGCTCAGTACCTGGTCTTCGATCGTTAGATTCAGCCCAGGTTTTGAGCAATCTGATTGGTTGACTGGCCCACCGAGGGTGCTAATATATCTTAATACAATATGTAATCTACCCAAGTAGCTCTCTGTGTAAAGAAGTGTTAATCATTGAATCCAATTAACAAATGTTAGTCATAGTTCTCGGCCCTCTGAATTCTTGAAGAATGTCATTGCAAGAGCCACAAGAGTTAAAGAACATTGTAATACTGACTTGTTAGGATATTAGGTTCAAATTCAACAAAATAATGTTTTCATTTTAATATTTTTCGCTTCTTCCAGGTTGACGACTCAAACTGTGATGCTGAAGTCCTTTCCTTGATTCTGGATGCCAAGTTAGCTGTGAAGTGTGTCTCCACTGCTTTTTATCCCCACCTTATTAACCACATGTTTGCTAATCAAGAAGAGGGGCGTTGGGATGCGGAAGAGATGGCAAAGCAGCTGCATGAGATGGGGTGCAGCGCTGAGGCAGGCTCTCTCATGATGGCCTACAGAGGAACGCATCCAGCGCTGAGAACTTTCAATGCTGCCCTCACTACTATTAAACGTTGGCTTTGAGAAGGAGGACTCTTAATTTTTAGAATTTAGAACTCAAAACAGGTGCCTAAACTATGTATTATATTCCCTGTAAAAGCTGTTTAAATACAAACAGTTGGACATTTTTACAAATATGTTCCTGATGCGATGTAGAATGTTTTGAGTTGACAGGGTTTAACTTGAAATTCCTTGAATATTGTAATACTTTAACATGCATATTACACTACTGAGTAATCGTCATGCTTTCTGTTGCACAACTTTTCAGCACGCACACTCACCTCAAGCCTGTATGTACAAGTGTAATAAGATTAATGTAATAACAAATACATTCTTTTTGAAAAATGTTACCTGCCGGTGTTGAACTTTTCTTTGGGAACCCTTCAAAGTTTTCCCTAAATGAATGTATAATTTAGTTCACTTCTCCTTCAAAACAAATTGCTGTTTGTGTTGAAATGTGTTTTATCTTTACTTTGCTGCCCCTTTAGATGACCCTCTTTAATAGCCAAAGTTTCATACTCTAGGATTTGCATAAGAATCTAAAGATGTTGAGATTTAGCAGGGAACAGTCCTGTTTTTGCATTTTATCTGTAATGTCTTCCCTCCACCCCCAATTTGGACTTTAAGCCTTGCAGAGATTGCCTATCTCTCCTCCACCCGTGTTGTGTATGCTGCCTAGGTAAGGACAATGACATCGAGGACAGTGCCTCCTGAAATGAATGCATCCTTCGGGTGTGAGGGAGGTGGTAACGTTTTTCCAGCCTTGAATAAAATGTTGATTCTGGTGAATACATTTGAAAAATCTTCTTCAGAGAATTCCAAAACCACAAAGTCCACTTCTGAAGTGACCCAAACTCTTTTAGATCTGTTTAAGTCTTATGAGGACGAGCAGGAAATGAGGATGAATCAGAAGAATAAACCCCATCACTCAAGAAGTGAGGTTCAATGGCTTCCCACAGATTGACCATCTGGATAGATATGCTCCAGTTCAGCTGTTCTCGTAAAATCGATGGCTCTGTGTGGCTCGATGACCCCTCTGCTCTCTTGATTCTAGACTTTGACATGATGTCACATCCATACATATAGCGTGCACTATGCCCCCTACCTCCATTTCTTATTTCTGCACACTGTATCGATATGATCTTGGAAGAATTATTTTGTCGGCTCCATTGTGAAGGGCCCCAAACAATTGTGTTTTAAATGCTACTGATACTGCATCTACAAGATTTCCATCACCAACCCACACAATATTTGTGTGTGGTGTCTGGGAACAGACCAAACATGAAGCCATGTGGCTCATGCCAGTCCATGAGCCTGTCGACTTTGAGAGTGCACAGTGAAGTTGGAGCTAGCATGGCCCCTTCAAAGTCGCAAGCCCACTCAATCCCAAAGTCTTCGGAGGCCAACATGGAAGGGCCAACCCCAGAGAAGGATGAGTGAGGGGGTAGCCATCATAAAAAGACAATGAAGAGATCCCACTATCGTAGTGAATCTCATCACTCCTCTTCTTCCTCTTCCCACAAGAAAAAGAAACAAAGGCGTGGGTGGTATGATAGTGGCTCATTGAGTGAGAGACATACCCGTCCAAGTGGGGGGTCTAGAGAGTAGTGGGATTAATTTAAGCAGCAGATGTTTTGCCAAAGCTGCAACCAGTACAGCTTTGGGCTCACTGCTGTGGGCAGCACTGCCAAATACCACACATTAGGGAGCAGGCAAAAAGGTGATAGTCGAGTTACACCCCCTCAGGTTTTTACTCCTACGTCCTGTCCCATTTCCTCCATCCTTGTGGGCATCCCCCAACATGGGTACCGGAACCTTTGGCAGCGAAACATTGACCTTCCCCTTTAAATTTAGTATATTGTGCAGGGGAACGGCTTCCGACGTGGGAACGGCCCACCCTCCGGTGCCTCACCTCAGTCCCCTTTCCTGTACGGACGGTGTCGGACCTGGCAGCCACTGCAGAGACTTTAACTTTCCACGTACTCCCCGTCTTAGTTTTTCAATTTTATTTAACCTCCCTTCGGTGGCTAACCTCCCCCGAAGGTGTCGAGGGCATCCAGCAATACCGGAGCTTGCCCTGAGGTCATGAGTCAGGGCGTTACGACTACCGGCCGTCCAGCCAAGGGCTAAAAGCCTACCATAGTGATCTCTGAGGTCAATGCTTCTGCTTTGGGTGCAAGACGCAAGCTGTATCCTCCCATGTCTGGGGCCTCTCATGGCTCAGGGCCTTCGCACCCTCCTGCTCAGGGCATGGCGCAAGGCTTCAAAATGGCAGAGAGGCATGTTGCAGACTGTCAGACTGGCCGCTATTTTGGATTCAACTCACGGCCTGCCTGTGCTTTCACCCATTGAATGGGCTTTGCAGCAAGATCCCAGTCCCCTTCCCTCTAGAGGCGGCAGCAGTCTTAATGGTACAGGCATCTGGTCTCCTCAGGGATGCATCTATTCTTCGCAGCCTTAGGGCTACAGGCCTCAGGCGATTCGGTGCTTTGACCAGAAGCGACAACCCAGTGCTTCGGAGGGCCGTGCCCCTAAGGATCTGGCGACTAGCGAGGACCGCTTCTTCAAGCGCTTCCTCTTCCTTATGTGTTCCCCTCAGATGATGGGTTCTCCTGAAGGATATAGTAAAGGAGGTGATCCCCCAGGTGGTGCCTCCCCGGCCTCCTCCTCTGGGTCTTCCTTCTGAACTTTCAGCACTTCCGGTTCCAGTGCCGGTCCTTCCCCCGGTCCAGGCTCTACCAGCTGTTCAGACCCATCCACCTACTCCTGTACCCCCAATGCCTCCACCCCAACAGTAGTTGGACCTGTCTTCGGCTCCAGACTTGGAGGGGACCCCGCCAGCACCTGTATCCCAGGGCCCATACCCTCTGCGGTCTGTCAAAAAGAGGGGTGGGGCGTGGATGACGCCCAGGACGATGAAGCCTTGGCATCCGTTAAGGCCTTTCATGACCGCCTTCCGGGCCAGAGGTTGCCCTCCAGAAGGTGGGAGCTCTAGCAGAGGTTTTGGGCAAGTGCACCACAATCCGGTCTGGCATCCGTCTCCAAAAGGATGTCCTGCAGGTGGCGAGAAAGGTCTGTAAGAAGTCCAGGGCCGATGCCCAGATGTACAAGAAGCAGGACAGCAGGTTCAGGCTGACGGACAGGGAGCTAATCCTCCTTGCATCCCACCCGCAGCCACATTCTTCAGTGGTGGCTACGGCCTCACTATAGTCTAAACCATTGTCTTTGTTGTCTTCCTCCACGGAAGCCACCTCCAGTTGTCTTTCCAAGGAGGACAACGTCCTTCAGTCTTTGGGCAAACGCTGTTATGCCATTTCAGGACTGCATCTGCGGCAAGCCAACGCCCTCTTGGGCGTTACTAATGAGAAGCTGTGGTGGGGTGCAGGGAGTTTCTCCCTGACCTCCACCTGGAGAAGCAAGCATCCTACAAGGCAGGTCTATCAGATGCCCAGGCTGTTGCGCAGGACCTCATGGATTTTTCGGTCTCCCACATCGACACAGCTATCAGAGGCTCTGCCTGGGTGTCGAGATGAGAAGGGTGGCATGGATACATGCCACTAAGTTTTCGTCTGATGTGCAAGAGCGGATTCTTGATTTGCCCTTTGAGGGCATTCACCTCTTTCCTTCGTCAAGCAATGACGATTTGACAAAGAAGAACACCTCCACTCAAACTGCCAGGTCCTTGGCCATCCTGACAAAGCCAGGGCAAAAGTTCTTCCTTCAGTCTCAGAGCAGGACTGACTTTAAACCCTGCGCCTTCACCGGCTTCAAGGAGTTTCGATATCGCGGTATGCAGAGGCCTGACTGGTCCCCCAGCGACAACAGAAGGTAGCAGCAGAAGTCTTTGGGCAGGTTTTTTCGGCTCCCCCTTCTCTGCTCCCGCTTCCGATTCCAAGAAACAGTGACTTCAAGGTCGGGGAACACAGCTCCCCAGTAGGGGGCTGACTGACTCTTTTCCAGGACAGCTCAAAGCATCGTTTCAAGAACCCTTGGATCCTATCCTTAGTCTCCACAGGATTCCGTCTTCCTCTTCCTTTTCCTCTACCATCCTCTCCTCCTCTTCATCAGATCGTGCCCCTGGCTCTTTTACGGGAGGTCCTTTAGCTCTTAGAGATGCAGGCGGTAGAACCGGTTCCTCACTCAGACAGGGGCTCCAGTTTCTACTTCAGGACTTTTGCTGGCCTGAGGGTTGTCCTGGGCCTGTCATGTCTTAATATGTCTTTACCGCTAGAACACTTCAAGAATATTATTCCCACACACATAGCAGAGTTTCTGTGTGCAGGGGACTGGATGTGTTCCCTAGACCTCAAGGATGTGTATCTGCATATCCCCATCTATCAGCCGCAACGTATTGAGCTGGGTAAGCCCTGCCTGTCTTTGACTGTAACTGCATTCACATTACTTTTTTTGAATGCCTGGAGCGATCTTCATGGCCACACTGCTCCTGCATAATTATTAAGGCTGCCTGCTGTCTGTGGAGCCGTTTAACATTGTTGGCTGCCACAGTCTGTTTGCTGGTTCCAGGCGGGCCCTTTGCCCCTGCAAATCCCTCGTGACCTGAAAAGATGGCTGCCACGTTTGCCTCGCCGGTGTGAGCCTCCTCACTGCTCCCGGCTTCCTGCCCATTGGCCAGCCCACCCTTTTAAGCCACCAACCACGGGCGCTTGCAGGCGGTAGCCAGCCCACCTCCAAAGGCCCTCTCTAAGGCCCTGGTCTGCCCCCTGTCTTTGCCGGTACGCTGTTTGGGGATTGTTGCACCCCCCTGACTTGAGCATTGAGGATGTCGCTCCCACACTCTTCAGTGGAGCATGAACTACCATGACTTTCTCACCTCCATAACAATGGGTTAGTGCCCACCAACTGGACATACTCTTACACCTCTGACTTTCCCTCCTTCTCTCCATCTCATCCTGTCTCCCACGCTTACAGCCTGTGATTGCACTGTGTTTTCACCTACTGCTACCAATTTGAATTTAGCTGTGCCTTGCAAATGTACTGTGTGCTTTTCCTCTTGATGAAAAGATAGATTAAGGACTCTATAGTTCTTTTCAGCCTTGCGCAACTCCTTGGCGAGCCATTTTTCTTTTAGTAGACTGGGGCTGCACTCTGGTTTCCTTGTCAGAGACTGATCAAACAAATATATCAATTGGTAGTTTTTCTTTGTAAAAAAAGAAAATTTGGAAACCTGTATTTGCGCCCTTTGCTGTTTTTCTTTGTTTTGTGTCAAAATGAAGAGAGGAACTCTGATTTGCTGTTTTGCACAGTATTATTTATTGCTGCTGTTTTTACAAAGTTGATTTTAGTTAAAATTGTCCACAAATTGTTTGGGACCCTCTGTTCGGCTCAGTGACTGCATTGTGCTTCTCTGCCCCGCTGTTCCTATCCTGTTCCCCCCACTGCTTTTCTCTACTTCACCCATGGCACTCTCTGTTTCTCCTATATTCTCTGTTTCTCCATCAACTATCCTTCCCTTCTCACTAAGTCTGTCAGGAAGAAGAATGAAAAGGATATCTTGGTCTCTTACCATTGTCTCCCTATCGCTGACAACTAAACCAGCGCTTCCTCCAGACAGACTCTCAACGACACATCCTCTTTGTCGTTCCCTTGCCAGATCTATGGACTCCTCATATGGTCTCTGTGCTCTCTCCATTTTCCTCTTCTCCCATTAAAGGTGGCCCCCGTTCAAAGGACCTCCTGACCCCCTTCCACTCCTTTAAGGCCATCATTAATGTCTACCTGAATGGCACCGTCTTGGCTCTCCTCTTTGATAGATGCTTCCAACACCTCATCAATTTCCTTCATTCTCCTGCTGTTCCGTCTCTCCCTTCCTCAGCTTCCTTGCTTCCTCCTTCTGCCTCCTCCTTGGCTACCTTGCCCTCTCCCCCTTCCTCTCCTGCCTCCCCCTTGGGCTCTGTCTACACCTCCGTCTACTCCTATGCAGGGCATACCCCTGATCTGTAACCCTCCCCGGAAGTCCTTCAAGGATGGCAACCTTCTCCATATTGCCACTCTCAACTCTCGCTCAGCTGTCAAACACTCCTCTGACATCTGCCACCTCCTGGAACAACTTGACCTCGATGTCCTCAGTCTCACCGAGACATGGTTCACGGCCAGCTCTGTCACAAGCTTTGACACATGCCTCCCTGATGGCAACAAGATCCTCTCTGCACCCAGATCCACTCGGTCCAGAGGGGGTGTAGCCCTAATTTTCCCAGAGTGGATGCCTGTCTCTGTCATTCCTTCGCAGACCTACTCCTCTGACGAATGCCTTGTCTGCAGGCTTTCTCTCTCTCCTAGCCACTCACTTACCATGGCTACTATCTATTGGCCACCTGGTCAAATCACCTCCTTCCTCTCTGAGTGGGTGGACCTCTCCTCCTCCCTTCTGGCCTCAACCACTCAACTCCTAATCCTTGATAGGGATCTGCGATTCTCTCCCTCTTTCTTTTCTCCCATCTGGCCCGACTAACTCTGCTAGGCACACGCTTGATGTTTTAATCTCCTCTTACCTCCCCCTCTCCATCCCTCTGACCACTCCTCTCTCTTGGAGTGACCACTCCCTCCTTTCCTCCCATCTCTCCCTCTCGACCCCTCAGGCCAAGCCTACACCAACACTGCCACCTACCTTCTCGGTCATTCGACCCATGAAGCGTGTGTCAGTTGAGGCTTTCTCCGCCCCCCCCTTCTCTGGTCGACTCGCATCCCAATGTAGCCGTTTCCATGCTCTTCTCTTCTATCTCTGATACTCTTGATGTTCTTGCCCCTGTCATGAGGATCCGCTTGAAGCCCAAAGCCAAGTGCAACTTCCGGTATGATTCCGACCTAGCTACCCTTAAACGGGAGTGTAGGGCTTCTGAGAGGAAATGGCAGGCTTTCTGCACATCCTCTGACAAACTTGCCGCCACCTGCTTCAAAGACAATACCGACTCCTTGTCCGAACTAAAAAGAGAGCCCACATCCAAGCCTGTGTCTCTGTGGCATCCAACAACTCGGCCGAACTCTTTAAAATCTGAAAGGAGCTGGCCAACCCTGCTGCACTTTCTACCTCTCCTATCAGCCTTTGCACGGTCCTTGCCTCTCATTTCCTCTCCTCCTCTTCAACCCTTCTGTACCTGCTACCTCTGGCCCTCCTACAGCCACCACTTCCCTCTTTCCCTTTTTTTCCTCTGTTCTCTCCTGACAAGATTTCCAGACAAGTCCGATCTATGAAAGTCTCATCAAAACAGGTTCTTTCCTGTTCATCCAAAACCATCAAGGACCACATCGTCACCCTTGTGCCTGCTCTGGCCAGCTTTTGCAACCTCTCCTTCACCTCTGGAATCTTCCCCTCCCCTCTGAAGGACTCTCTTGTGCACCCTCTTCTCAAGAAACCCACAGCTGACCCCTCATTCCCAGCTAACTATCGCCCGATCTCCATCACTCCTTTCCTGGGCAAACTCCTGGAAAAGCTGGCCATCTCCCAGCTTAATCTCCACACAGATTCTGTTGGCTGTTTCCATGACCATCAGTCTGGCTTCAGAGCTGCCAGAAGCATGGAAACTGCTCTCCTGAACATCCGAAGTCCTGCTGTCCAACCTCGATTCTAACATCCCTTCTATCCTCATCCTACTTTATCTCTCTTCTGCCTGTCAACCATGCCATCCTGCTCAACCGTCTCCGTGATAACCTGGGTATCACTGATCAGGCCCTGGCCTGGCTGACCACCTTCCTCTCTGATCGACCCTCCCAGGTCCAACTTGGGTCCTTCCTTTCCTCTATCTCACTCTCTACCTGTGGTGTTCCCCAGGGTTCTAACCTCTCTCCCTGGCTTTTCAACCAATAACTGGCACCCCTTGCCCACCGCATTGCCGCTCTCTGCTCCAACTTTCAGTGCTATGCAGATGACACTCATTTTTAGAATTCCCTCTGCCATCTCTTCTCCTTCTCTCATCTCTGACTGACTGTCTGCTATCCAGGAATGCAGTGCCACCAAGGATCTCTGCCTTAATGCCAGTAAGATGGAGATTCTTGTCATCGGCACACCAGCACCCTCCTTTCCTGTCACTCTCTGGCCAGCCTCGCTTGGCCCGCTCCCACCTGTGAGGCTAAGAACCACAGGGTCATCTTGGACACCACACACTCCTTTTCTCCTCACATCTCTGACGTCTCTAAGAAGTCTAATAACTGGACCTCCTCAGAGGTATTCTCCCTTTCCTCTCCTTCCACCAGAAGATGAATGTCTCTCAAGCTCTAGTTCTCTCTAGGCTGGACTACTGCAAAAGCCTCTTTCTAAATCTCCCTGCTTCTACCTCCGCAACTCATCCAGAACAGGACTGCGAGATTCGTCCTTGGCCTCAAGCCCTGGGATCGTATCTCTCCAGCCCTGAAATCTCTTCATTGGTTCCCAGTGGCTGCAAGGATTAAATT
Source organism: Ambystoma mexicanum (assembly GCF_040938575.1). NCBI lineage: Eukaryota > Metazoa > Chordata > Amphibia > Caudata > Ambystomatidae > Ambystoma > Ambystoma mexicanum. The sequence goes on from NC_090927.1 coordinate 414,436,316, forward strand.
CAAGACCCTTTGCATTGTCCACAAGGCTTTCTGGGGCCTTGGTCCACAATACCTTCAACTCTCCCTCTGTAAATACCTTCCTACTCGGGCTCTTCACTTCTCCAACTCCCGGAGGGTCAGTCGCTTCTCCAAGCAACAAGTCGGGGGTAGATTTCTTTCCTCGGCTGGGGCCTCCCTCTGGAACAGCCTCCCTGCCTCTCTGGAACTTGAGGAGAACCATCTTAGGTTCCGGTAGCACCTCAAGACCTTCCTCTTCGCTTCTGCATTCATTCTTCCTCTCCCCTGCTGATCTCTCTGCGTTGGCACTGGGCACCTGTTTACCCTCTGATTTTCAGGCCAAGGTCCCTGCCCACATAGCCTGCACTGCCTCCTGGCAACCCCTGCACTTGGGTCTGTATCTGTAACCCTACAATCCCGTTACCTGCGCTTACCAGACACCCCTCACCCCTTGTCTGCGCTTTAACCTTGCACTTGACAACTTGCTAGCTGCACTACCATTTGTTGTTGTTTTATCCCTTAGTCAGCACTTTCCACTCCTCCCCTCTCCCTTGCACTTCCCCCTTTCCTATCCCCTGCACTTGCGTGTTCCCAATGTCACTGGGCCTAGTAAGATCATTGTTTTGTCCTCCCTTCTTCCCCTCCCTTGCCTTGTCATGCTTTGAAACACTTGTGTATGAGCGCAATATAAATAAAATAGCATATCATCAAATCATATTGGAAGTTTCTGTGGTTTACGATTATGTTGTAGCACTTACAGTACAAGGTGCTAACTGGGACAGCATTCAACAGACCAGGAGACCCTCCACTCGGTCCCAGTATGGACTAGGTTCTGCCATTGTGCTTGTGACAAGAGTCTAGATCCTGTAACCTGTTTGCTGGATTTGCTGGATGAGGTTCTGGCTTTTTCAGCACACCTGGCCCATTCTGAAGTCCAGGTGGATACTTCCCGCACTTATTTGGCCCCCATTGGGGCATACAAGAATTCCCCTGAGCATGTGTTTTTAGCGGTCACCTTGTGGTTAAGGCCCACCTTAAGAGGTTGGCTAGGCTTTTTCCTCCGGTGCTTAGGCTGCACCCGGTCTGGGACCTCAATGTGATTCTTGCAGCTTTAAAGCGCAAACCTTTTGAGCCAATGGCCTCTGTGTACATACGCTTGGTAACACTAAAGACAGTTTTACTGGTAGCTCTCACCTCTGCGTGCCAGCTCAGTGAACTGCAGGCGTTGTCTTCGTGCAAGCCCTTCACCACGTTTCACAACAAGATCATCTTGTGCACTCAGCTGAGCTTCTTGCGCAAGGTGGTCTCTCCATTTCATCTGAATCAAGAGATCTGCCTGCCGGTGTTCTTTCCGAACCCGCAGTACGAGGCATAAAGGGTCCTACATTCCTTGGACCATAAGAGGGTCCTCAAGTTTGACCTCACTCGGATTAAATCCTTCTGGAATGAGGCATTGTTTGTGACTTTAGGGAGTTCCTCCCCCGGTTCTCATGCTTCAAGCCATTCATCGCATGTTAGATGGTTCAGGCCATTTCGGAGCCGTACACTGCCATGGACAAACCAGCTCTGGGGGGAATTTGCGCTCAAGCGGTCAGAGCTAAGGCCACGGCTGTCGCGTTTCAGAGACTTGCTTCTTGGTCATCAGCAAGGCGGCTACCTGGGCCACTCCGTTGGCCTTCTGTAAGAACTATTCCCGGGATACCAGCTCTGGCCGCGATACTGAGTTTGGGCAGGTGGTTCTGAAGAACCTTTTTGCTTCGTCCTAGATTTGAGGCTGGTTGTCACGGCTCCACCCTATGGTCTTGTTCGGTGGAATCACCCACAAGGATGGAGGAAAGGGGACGGACGTATGAGTAATTAAAGTTACTCATTGTAGTGACTAGAGTACTCCTAGTTAAGGCTTCCAGTTTCAAATGTTTACTGATTTTTACACCTAAATACAGATGGAAATCAATCTGCTTTCTGTCTGATTTGTGTTATAAAAATGGAGAAAAAAAAGGTCTTTCTGTCTGGTTCTCTATTATATCAATTGCATTGCAGATTGGCAGCAATGAGAGTGTAAATGTTGTATAAAAAGAGCATTTAAGTTATTTAAATTGCTGACAGCATATATCTCAATGCAGCAGCAGTCACAGGAGAAACCGTTTGTTGTTATGGAAAACATGGAACTAGCATTTCTTTCCTATATGGCTGCATGTGTGCTTTAATAAATGTATTTTGTTATTAGAATAAATGCTGAAAAGTATAATCTTTTTATATGACAAAAGTAAATGTGGATAAATACAGAAAAAAGGCCAAACAATTAATATGGATGGATACAGACGGAAATGGCAGAAAAATAAATACCATAAAACCGGAAGCCTTACTCATAAGTCCATAGTCCCCTTTCCTCCATACATCCCACCCACCTTCCCCCGCTAGTATGCCAAGGGCTAGTATGTAATAAGCGTAGCCTGGTATCTAATCGCCTGATGTGTTCAAAGGGGACTGAGGTGAGGCACCTAAATTTAAAGGGGAAGCTTAATTTTTCACTGCCAAAGGTTCTGTTACCGTCCCCATGTTGGGGGACGCCCACAAGGATGAAGGAAAGGGGACTATGTACTATGTGTTCTCCAGTCACTACGGTGAGTAACTTTAAATTATTAAATATTGTTAGCTCCAGGATGGTAAATATACAGGTGCTAAGAGTTGAGCGAGGAGGGGGGAGGATGCGCAGGGGAAGGAGGTGCTAGCCAGCAGCACTCGGGTTGCTCATAATGCAGGCTTATCCCAGAGAATACAGCCCACTTTCCAAGCATCTTGATTGGCTAGCGCCCCTTCCAGGAATATAATGGAAACAAAGAAAAGCTTACCTTTAGCTTATGCTACACCATGGCACAATCCTCCTGAACTCTTTTCCATATAAATATAAGCATAACACATTTACCAAAACAGCATCAACTTCTAATATACAAATATACGATCTGAATCGATAAACACAGTTCTCGAAGCAATACTCCTACATCTTTTACTTTCGGAAAATAAACTTCACCTTTTTTACCTTGTATACTCTTCATTAGTCATGTTTTATGAATCAAGAACTCATGCAAAATAGTGCAAATGTATCTCTGTGCCCACTGCCTCTTTCACAAAACTAACAACACTACCTCCCTTATACCCGTCACCTCCACCTTTCAAGCAAATAAAACATTAAACAATCCTAAAAGCAACTTTTCAAACCTCTGTACAAATCTCGACTTCGAGAATCGCTCTGAAGGGAACACTGAATTGATTGGCTTACCTTTAGATTTCGTGAAAACCTCATCAAATCAAAACAAAACACAATGTAACTACGGCTTGGCCATGAACTCCTCCTAGTGGCGCACTTTATATTCACTAAACAAAGTTAAATAAATATCGAGCTCAGTACACAAACGCGGAATGTTAAATCACCTTCATACAACGCTTAATACACCATTTAAGTTAATTTAAATGTTAAAGGTATTTGTACTGCACACCGTCACCAATTGGAATTGGTCCCCAGGCGCTCAGGTGGATCTGCAAACAGGAAGGCAGGGTAGGTAAGTCTGGTGAAGAGGGAGTAGGAAAGTGAAAAGGTTGTGTGTTGTTGGCAACTTCAGTTCGGTTTCCACAGTGCGCTGAGTTTTGGTGTGAATATCGGATCAATGCAAGACCTTATGTGTTGTTGGTGCGGTTTATGTGTTTTATGGTTGTTGTTGCAGTGTGGTGAAGTGCGTGTGGTTTGCTGAGCGAGAAGATGGTTGTGTGGATTTTTGTGTGAGTTTAGGTATGCAGAGATTTGAGCTTTGTGTTATTCAATTCTGTCTAGATGTGGCAATGGCTAGTATTCACAGTTCTCTATAGATATGGCACTGGTTAACATTTGCAATCCTGTCTAGAAGTGGTGCAAGCAGACATTCACAAACCTGTCTAGATGTGGCGCGAGCCAATATTCACAATCCTGTCTAGATGCGGCCCTGGCTAACATTTGATAACATCACATTTCTCTCCAATTGTGGCATTGGCTAACATTCCCAATCCTGTCTAGAAATGGCGCGAGCTGATATTCACTGTCCTGTCTAGATGTGGCAGTGGCTAATGTTCATAGTTCTCTCTAAGTATGGCACTGGCTAACATTTACAATCCTGTCTTGAGGCAATGCAAGAAGACAGTCGTGTCTAATATTCACGAGATGTAGCTAAAGTGGCACAGGCACTGGCTAACATTCAAATCCTGTTAGATGTGACAAAGCTAATATTCACAATCCTGTCTAGATCTGACGCAGGCTAACTTCATAATCCTGTCTAGATGTGACGCAGAATGACATTTACAATCCTGTCTAGATGTGACGCAGGCTAACTTCACAATCCTGTCTAGATGTGATGCAGGCTAAAATTCGCAATCCTGTCTAGATGTGACACAGGCACAGGCTAACATTCACAATCCTGTCTAGATGTGACGCAGGCTGACTTCACAATCCTGTATAGATGTGGCCATGGCTAATATTCAAATTTTTCTCTAAGTATGGCGTTGGCTAACATTCCCAATCCTGTCTAGATGTGACTCAGGCTAACATTCACAATCCTGTCTAGATGTGACATAGGCTTACTTCACAATCCTGTCTAGATGTGACGCAGGCTAACATTCACAAGATGTAGCTAAAAGTGGTACTGGCTAACATTCGATCCTGTCTGGATGTGAGGCAAGCTAATATTCATACGATATAACTAAAATGTGGCAATAGCCAACATTCACAATCCTGTCTGGAAGTTAAGCTGGTTGGTATTAACATTCTGGCCTGATATGTTTTGCGGGTGAGTAGAGTGGCAGGGCTTCCAGAGTACAGTGATTGCTGTACTGTCCACCCGGGCCACACCTACCTGGGTAGTCGCTGCTGGTTGAAAGAATTTTTAAAAATATATATTTAAAAAACAAAATGTCCTAAATTAACTTGAAATACTCATCTCCCCTAACTTCAACCACACTGATTACTGCATCTCAGTGCATCATTGTTTTCAAGTATTTGCTATTTTTTTTCTTGTTCACGCTGCTTCTCGATCACAGCAAAACGCACGAGAATAAAAACCTATGCTATCTACATGCCCCAAACCTTCACCAATAATCCATCCTCACCCTGCACACATGCTCTCTGCCCTTAAAGCTCCTGAATTAGCAACCTTTATATCATTTTATAGCACTTTTCAAAGTTGATTCGCAAATTGAGCCTCAAATCGCATAATGGCAGACTTTCAGAACTGAAAAAGCTTGGCAACACAATACATCATAGAAGATATGACAAACATTTTGGCTACAGGGGCACTCCTCTCTGAACCAAACTTTACCCCTTAAGTGCAATTGCTTTTCCCCCTAGTGCCAAAGCCTTTTTGGGGATTTTGGTATGTTGCCATTCAATCCCTTGTAACTTTTTTGTTAAGAGAGATATCTCGGCCACATTTGGTCCCTTTTTTTCCGAAATGTAGGCGGTCGTAACGCCACCAAGGAATCCTAGTTTGCTGTAGGAGGGTGAGAGAAAATAATCAAAAAGGGAGAACGTTTTTTTTTTTCAGAATATACTAATAAAATGATGTACAAAGAAGCCTGTGGTTTTTTCCTTGTAAGAGCTAGGAACAAATGGTTTGCTTTGCTGAATTTGCCATTTTCCAGGCTTTCATGAACAGGTTAAGTGGAAACCAAAAAAACATATTTTGATATGGTTACCAGCCGTTTTGTGAGAGGTAGGTGATTTTGGCATTTTTTTTCCAATAGGACATGCTTGGACGGAATGGAAGAGCAGTTAGGAAAGCTGAATGGGAGAACAGAAAGGCATACATTTCTGAAAAGTAGACAAAATTGCAAGTTTAGGAAGGGGTGGTTTGCGCAGGTCAGGCAACAACTATTTAGGGAAATATTCCATAGTTTGGTGAATAATCGGAAAAATGACAGAAAAAAAGGTATGTGGTGGGCATGGTTGGCCCGGTAAGGCAATGGCTTCTGTGAGTTTTGAGAAAAACAATGCTCTGCTAAATTCCCCCAGCACTTCCAGTTAGGAAATTGCACATTTTTCATAATGTTTCACAAAACAAGCAATACCACAAGCCAAAAAAGCAGCCATGATACATAGGATGATTATGCTTACGGCCTAAACAGACATACTTGGCATGTGTAAATAAGGAAAACAAAGTGGTGAGGAAGGGCAAGCATACATTTTTTGAAAGAGCACAGGCAGACCTTTTGGCACCTACCTGGGCGCAAAGGGAAAAGGTTAAACCACTGGTAACCCCAAGTCTTTCGGCAAAGCAGATTTTTAGGAATTTTTCTCTTGAGGACCACCTACAGATTTGGGCCTGGGGTTTCGCAGCCACCAAGGAAATCTGGAAACCCCATGCATTTCCTAAAAGAGGACACCCTGTGGGAATCCACAGAGGTCTGACTTGTGCGAATCGCCCCAGAATGTATTACCCACAATCCCGGCATAGTCTGAAATTTGGCAAAAAAACCCCACACTTTTCAGAAATTTCCCTCTGCCCACCCAACGAAATACACCGCCAACAACACATGTCCTACCTTCCTGTGTTCCCACAGGTGTCCCGACGAAAATGGTACCTCACATGTGTGGGTGCACCTACGTGGGCGTAAAGGGAAGAGGCTAAACCACTGGTAACCCTAAGTCCTTTGGCAGAGCAGATTTTGTGGGATTTGCTCATGTGGACAACCTACAGATTTGGGCCTAGGGTGTCGAAGCCACCAATGAAAATAGGTAGCCCCATGCATTTCTGTCATGCAGCAGCCATGGCGATTGTGGAACAAGTGGAGAATGGGGCGCCGATCCGCACAGAAACAGCTGATTGGGAAGCACGTCCATGACAACAGAAGGTGCGGTCTAGTCCTCTACCAACATGGCGGCCGACGCATGCAAGTTCCTATAACACAGAACGCTTAGCACTGTGCGTCGTATCATTTTCCTTAAGTACTGTAAAGACGCCGGTGGGGGGTGTCTGTACTTCCGCTCTCTATATAGTAGAGGAGAGGCACAGAGGACCCCCGCCAAGATTCTCTATTATAGGTATAGTGGTCGAGCAATCAAGGCCTAGCTTCTCAGGAGGTGATGCAGGCTGGTCCTTAAGTACAGTGTAGTCCCCAAGCACCCACAAAGGAATGTCCGCACACTGTATCGGTTAAAACACAGTCTTTGTATAATTAATATTCAAGGTATATACAATATCACGATAACGCACTGTGTGCTCGGAAAATCAACAATGGTAAATATATACAGTTCTAAAGTGGTACCACAACGATTATTAGATCTCATTAAAGTGCATCAACTATACAGTAAAATGTCACACAGATCAATAAAGAGGAAACCAGCAGTAGAGAGAGGAAGGAAAGCAAGATGGTTGAACAATTGGCAGAATACTGGTCACTACCGTTAAACACAGCTCTGTGTGGGGATCCCCCAACCTGGGCAACCTGTAGAATAAAGATGCAAGCCCAGTCCATGTATTGTTCACACTAGACTTCCCAATAGTTCTGCAACCCCAAAGAACCTGGAGTTGTAGCGTTCCTTGTCGGGGAATCGACAGCCTTTCTTGAGTGCCCTCCCTTTAAGGCAGGAGTCACGGGTCGTCGAACGTCCGACGGAGAACAGGTCGAGCTACTACATTGAAGTGGCCGCGTCGTTCCTAGCTGTGCTCGTAGATGGAGAAGCGTAAACGTCCTGCAAGGAAGAGGCGTGCGGGGCACCTCAATGTCGATAGTTCTGGACCGCAAAGAGTTGGAAGAACTGTGGCACAGCAAGGGCGTCAAGTCGTCGGCGTGTCTGTGGTCCTTGTGTGGCGGGAAACCCACCGGCGGATGTTCCTCGGCGCGTCGACGGTCAGGCCTTCTCCAGCAGGATACAGTGGCGACGATGCGGATGAGAGCGTCCTTGGATCAATGAAGTTCTTAGGCAAACAGGGGCACGGCGGCTCCAGTCGGCGACGGTGGTCGTCGACAGTGGCGGACAACAGTCCGGGCACTTCTCTTAGGCGTGCCGCAGCAATCCCTGTATCGGGTCGGCAGCCTGTCTGTCTGTCTACCAGGGAGCTTTGGCAAAGATCGGCTGGTGCACGATGGTCCCTCGTAGCTCGGGAAGAGGGCGCCTTACCAGGTCCTCTCTGGGTCAGTCCTTGTAGACACAGCAGCTTTCAGATTGCGAAGGAGAGCAACAGCAATTCTCGTACAGCAGGGCTTCAAGGACAAGCTTCACTCCAGTTACTCGTCGTAGTGGACTTCAGCTTCTGAACACGATTCCTAGCAGTGAGAGGTCCCCAGATATACTGTTGATCTCCCATTCATTCCGCTGGGTCATACTCAAGCATCCAATCACGACTAAGGGCATTCATGCAGGCAGGCAGCCAATCAGGCACACAGTGCATTCAGGCCATTCACTTCTCTCCAGACACTCACAACAAGTAATGTGTGTTGGGATAAGTACCGAGCCATTCAACACTCCACACTGCATTCATACCGATTTCGGGCATGGCTGTCTCAGTCATTGTGTCAACCACTAGATACTAGACACCCACAAAACAGAATGCGTATTCGTCACACACTCCATTCACCCAGGTCCCACCCACAGGCGTACCCACAACATACGGTCGTTGAGAAGGCTCCAGCCAGTCTGGTCAGCACTTCCCCTGTATGGAACTTCCACCCAACAGCCAGTCAGGGGGAAGGGACAGAGGCAGGGCTTTCCGGAACTTCGGGAAGATCAAGGTAACAGGCGGTGGAAGGCAAGAGGCCATGGGGGCCATTTTGTCTCCATCAGGAATCTACCGATTCCAATGACAGGGCCTTGGCATCACAAAATGGAGGACGCTCAGGGCACCAGTCACTTCAGCACAGAGCTGCCACCAGCCCGTACCCTGCTCTGTGGGTCACACTCAGGTGCCCAAAAACATACACTAGGGGCAAAGGGTTACACCCCTACCCATGGGTGCCATAAGAGTATCCCATGGGTCTGTTCACCAAAACCAAAGGAGAGAGCTGCACCGCCAGGAGTCCCCACATGAACTCCTGTGCGGAAAACACGACGAACACACGATAAAAAGCAGTAAAGGACAAGTATATGGAGGCCTTGTCCCTCCGATGCATTTCCAGCATCACAGGTACCCGCTGCTGCAGCCCTCGCAGTCCCTCTACTCTGTGCTTTAGCGTTTTCTCCGCCCTTAGGGGTTATCTGTTCTACTTCTCCATCTCTCTCGTGCTGCCTCTCTTTTTCTAGCTGCTGCTCTACTTTTCACCCGAGTCCTTTCGGCTTGTACCCTTCTCTGTCAGATACGCCTCTTGCTTTCATTTCACCGGCACTGCCGCCTTTTTCTCTTTCTTGTTTTCATTCGGACGGACTCTCGCCGTCTAAACCGACTAGTTGATCCTGTGCCTCTGCACACCCCAAAGACGATCTGGTTTTCTGATTTCTTTATGCTTCACATCTCTACTGCTCGTAGAGCCCAGCCTCGTATAATCTTTTGTCCTGAAGCCGGTGCAACTTACCTGAACCCAGCTACTCGGCCCAGGTGGTCTGCCCTCTTGCAGAGGGTTCCTCCTCTATTAGTATTGGACTTTCTTCCTACCACGGAGCGATTTGGATCTCCTTTTGTTACCTGCTTCCAGTCTCATCGTGAAGCCTGAAAAGGAATACAGCCTTTCAATCCAGAAGTAGGATGGGCAAGGACATCAACAGGGTTTTTTGGTGCTGAGAAGCTTTTTCCCTCTGGCTGAGGCAGGCTCCCTGGTGTTCCTTTTAGCCAGGTATTATAAACCTGTCAACGTGGCCTCCAGGGAAGCCCGTCCTTACTTACACGAGAAGAAATCAAGGGGCAAGAAGAGCCAGGGAAGAACTGAAGAAGAGAATCTTCTGAGACAATGGCCTACTCCTCGATCGAAAAATGTGAGGAGGGGTTACGGGAGGGTTCTCCGGTCAAGGCCAGCTTGGACAATTTCCGAAAAGAAGACACCCGTGGGAATCCACAGAGGTCTGACTTGCGCAAATCGCCCCAGAATGTCTTACCCACAATCCCTGGCAAAGCCTGAAATTTGGTGAAAAAACTTCAATTATTAGACATTTCCCTCTGCCCACCCACTGAAACACGCCGCCAACACCACATGAACTACCTTCCCGTGTTCCCAAAGGTGTCCCCATGAAAACAGTATCTCACATGTGTGGGTGCAACTACCTGGGCGCAAAGGGAAAACGCTAAACCATTGGTAACCTCCAAAAGGGTTTGGGGAGACAACCTACAGATTTGGGCCTAGGGTGTCAAAGCCACCAAGGAAAACAGGAAACCCCATGCATTTCTGAAAAGAAGACACCCGTGGCAATCCACAGAGGTCTGACTAGCGCGAATCGCTCCATAATTTATAACCCACAATTCCCTGGCAAAATCCGAAATTTTGCGACAAAAAAACTCAATTTTCAGACCTTTCCCTCTGCCCTGTTAAGGATTTCAATCAGGCGATTCACACCCGAGTCTCGGCCTAGTATGCAGCGTGCGATTGAAATGCTTATGTTTTTATGTTAGATTCAATATCGAGATGGTACACCACTCATATCACACCCCCTTTTCAAGTACCCCGGGGTCACAATGGACCATGAACCAGGCCGGTTGGTAAAATATCATATTTATTTATTTATTTTAAAATGAAAAGAAATCATACATTTTTTAATATGGGGCAGCAATCACCAATGGGTTGATAAGAACAATAGGAATGTAAGCAGTGCACTAGTTTAACCTTCTCTTGACACATCTACAAAACATCAGGGAATAGGAGCACTTTTTTGATTTTAGGAAAGATAGCACTTGTTAGGATTCCCCCCTGCAAGAATCCCTCAACCCCCAAATAATCAATTCTAAATGAATAAACAGAAACAGGTGGTAATCAGGAATGACAAATCGAAAACAATTGAAATCTGACCTTCCCCCCCAAACAAGCCCTGGCAATGCTAAAAATGACACTCGGAAATGGATGAATTAATGAATGTGTGTAAAAACTTGAAGCAAGTATTATTCCTTATTATAGCAACAATGCAAATATACTAACAATCACAAGTAATCGATAACCAAGAGCAATACAGTCCGAAAATGAGTGTCAGGTTTTAAAACATGTTGCGGCAAATAACACGTTGGGAATTTTGCAAACTTTGCAATTCCCGCCTGAAATTACCAAAACAGTTCTTAATAAAAACGGGTGAAATAGTGTAAATTGCGGTTTTTGTGTTGGGGTGTAGCTATAGATCATAGGTACAACATGGAAGTGAAATTAGGTCTCTCGCTGGTAACTTGAGTGAGTTATGCAAGATATAGAAAGGTGCATTTTGAATAAAATGGAACGGTGAAAAAGGAAAGGAAATTAGTTTTGACAAGAACAGTTTTACTCTACAGTAGAGCATTCAGGCTAGGATACCAAAGAGGGACACAGGGCCTCATTACAAGGTTGGTGGTAAGGCAAAAACGATACCGGTATGGTAATACCGGCATCGTTTACCGCTCTGGTGTTGTCACGCTCACCTGATTCCCACGGAGGCGCAGGTCTGGCTTCGAGTGCTGATGCTTCTTCAATGGTGAAGCGCAGGACTCTGAAGATGGACAGGAAGGGGCACCTCTACTCTGGCTTCTCTGGCTCGCAGGAATATTCCCCTGTGCGTGAAAAGGGAGTATATTACCTACTGACGGAATAATGCTCAAGCCTCCCACTCCCTTCCAACCCTCCACGATACCCTTCCTCGATTCCCCGTGAAGTTTCACCTTAGGGTCTGGAAGGATGAGTTCTCCATCCTGCTTCTGATGCAGGGGCGTGTTGAAACCCAGTTACTTCACTAGATTGAGGTTTGATGGGAGTTCAAAATAAGCTTGACTACTCAGGTAAGGCGCTGTAAGAGTTCTGTTGCAAGTTCAAAAGTTCAAGCTTAATAATAATGTTCATTGTCTTATTGCAGCAAGCGCTAATGCTTATGTCTTTTTCCCCTTAGGGGCCGGGGTTCGGAATGCCGGAGATATGGCGCCGACCCGAAGTGAAACGTGGTGTTCCAGTAAATGACAGGTAAGTTCTGGATGAGCGTTCAGGTAATGTCTTTGCATTCGCTCATTCAATGTCTTTGTCTTTTTTCCCCATAGGGGCCGGGGTCCGGAATGCCCGGAAGCGGCAGGACCCGAAATGAAATGGGAATGACCCAACAGGTAAGTTTTAGAAGGAAACTGAGCTTTTCCTATTCCCTTCCTTCTCTCACCTTGTTTTCTTGTCTTTTTCTCTCTAGGCTCTGGGAAGTGGGTGCGGATCCGGATGATCGCTGCTGAAGATGGAGGCGCCCAGGAAAGGTGAGTGAAATGCAGCGCTGCAGCGATCGAAGCGAAATGCCTTTAAAATGATGTCTTCCCTTTCAGGATCGCCGGTGTGATGTCTCCGTGATGCAGCTTTAGCAGGTAAGGTCTTCTTTCTCGCCAATTCTCTCTTATCTCCCTTTGCAGGTGACCCAGGATGCTGACAGGCGTGGCTGAAGTCCAGATGCAGGAGCTGACACAGTGAGCGTCGAGCTGCGAGGAGCAGAACAACGCGAAGCGTGAGTTGCTGATCGGGCGTGGTTTAAATAGCTTTGGAAGAAGTTCCAGGTATGTATCCTTCCACCGATCAGGTATGTATCCTTCCCCGACCACACCCAGACGGAAAGTAGTCCCACAGGTAAAGTAGTTCCATTCAGGCCTCAAGAGGGCCTGGATGTAGCAGCATGGTCTGCCTCAGGTAAGTGCACATTAAAATACTTGAACACATGTCTTGCTTTATGAGGCTGGCGCCTAAGGCGCCAGGACAGGGGTCCAACATGAGCCTGGCGCCTAAGGCGCCAGGACTGTGTCCAAAGGGCCCCAGCTTGGGCCCGCTGGCACTTCCCTGGGGGGGAATGATGCCTGCCTCTGGGGTTGCTGGGTCGGACCTGGCTCCTTGGAGGTAGGCATCATGACATCATTCTGAGCCGGTATTAGCGGCACCCTAAATAACGGTGCCGCTAATAGCAGCATGGGCACGTACACGCGCCCCTTCGGGGAACAAATACCAGCATGCCCATAATAGGGGGACATCCCAACCCACACGGACATGCAAATACCGGCATCACGAAGCAGGTAATCACGGGCTGCACGATGCCGGCCATACAGGCATCGCGGACCACCCGCAAACAGCAATTGGGATACAAGGCAACTGCCACAGGTGCACACAATCACCACAGGTGGAGTCAATGCAGGCTGGGCCAGTATAAAATGAGCACACCCACACGCCACACCCCTTCCATCACCAAAATGCTACCACTAGCTGTTGCAATCATGGCGCAGGAGGACATGCCCATTCTGCTACAACTACAGCAGCAACAACAGGCAGCACAGAGGAGACGCAGGAGGAGAAGGAGAGTGAGACAGGCCCAGCAATTACCACCAGCGCAGCCAGCAGTGCCTCGTAGGCAACCACCAATCCCTCGCACCAGACCCAGCCCTTTTAACCTAGCCCCTGAGCAGATCCACAGATACAGAACGACATTGCCAGCCTCATAGAAATACACACTGCCACCCCCCCCGCTACTAAAGGTGGTGTCTGTGCTACACTTCCTGGCCACAGGCACCTACCAACACACAGTGGGCCAGCTGCATGGCATTCCACAGCCACTATTTTCATGCATGTTCATGCTAGAGGCCCTCCTGAAGCACGCAAGCAGCCACATATCCCTTCCACGGACAGCCCAGGAGATAGCCGACACCAAAGTAGGCTTCGATGCACTGGCAGGCATGCCCAATTGTGTTGGTGTCCTCGACTGCACCCATGTAGAATTGGTAGTGCCCCCTGCCATAGAGGCGGTGTACTGCAATCGCAAGCAATACCACTCCATCAATGTGCAAATGGTATGTGACTCCAGCAAGATCATCACACATTGCTGCGCCGGATTTCCCAGATCAACACATGATGCCATGGCACTGCGTAACTCCACGCTACCCTGTCACATGGAGCGACATGCTGGACCACGTGCCTGGCTTCTTGGTGAGTTGCACAAGTGTCCCATGGCAGCGCTTTGGGGTACTGATGTGTAGGGATGCATAAGGGGGCGGGGGGCATACTGCACCTGGGTGGGAAAGGGGTGGGGTCATACTGCACCTGGGTGGCAATAGCCGGTGATTGGAGAATGCATGCAGAGCTAAACACTCCTGACCTGAACCGGCCAAACGGAACATGACACATCACTGGGCCACATATCACAAATAATGCATATCGATGACAACAAGTAAGAGGCACAACGAGGCCACCATGGTGATGGCAAGCAATGCATGAATGAACAGGATGGCAACTGTGGCAATGTGGTCAGTGTGACCATGCATAGTGAAGAATGAACAGCATGAATTGGAGGCTAAACATTGTTGCACTACCACAGCACATCTGCCTCAGAATGCATGATTACACCCTGCATCATCTATTGAACGCCATCCAGACTACCACACCTCATATCAGTTGAGAATGCAGGTGACAATTTTGCATATGTAAAGGGACATGTGCATGTCCACACCAAATAGCTGCCGCCATGACTGCTTCCTGAAGGTGCCAGCTCAGAGTGACACACACCTATTTGTATTTTCTTGCAGGTAACAGAGGATATCCCTTGAGGCGGTGGTAACTTACCCCTATGCAGAACACGCAGAACAGCCAAGAAGAGTAGTACATTCGTGTGCACACCTGCACCCATGTTGTGATAGAGCAGACCTTTGGACTGTTGAAGGCGCATTTCGGCTGCCTAAGCAGGTCTGGTGGGGCACTCCTATATAGGCCTGAGAAGGTGGCAAAGATCACCATGGCCTGTGTCATGCTGCACAACATGTGCGTCCGGAGAAATGTACCACTGCCACCTGACATTGACATGCATCCCCCGGGTGAGGATGATGAGGATGTAGACGGAGTTGAAGTAGCCCCCCTGCTAGTACATGATGCATGGGATGGCCATGCAGTACGCCAAGCACAGATTCACAAATACTCCTGACCCACAGGGACTATGAAAGACATGTGTCAGTCAGACACTGGGCCCATGTGGACATGCACACAGGGAATGTTGGGAGTTGGGCACTGAACACCGTAACACATTAAATGGATGCACACGAAAATAACAATGTCCAGCCATGGATTTTTCTTACCACAATGTGTGTATTATTTACAATAGCAAAAATGTGCCCACTCCCCCCTCCCTACGCCCCCAACAAACTCCCAGACCCCCCAACAAACTCCTAGACCCACCCACCCAACTCCAAAACCCCCCCAACCAACACCAATACCCCCAATAGACTCCACAAGATGCACCCCTTCACCCCCGACCTTGTGTCCCACTCCCATTGTCCGCCCACACTACTTCCGGGACTTCTTCCTGTCCGGAGGCGGCATTTCAGCGTGTCTTGCACTCCTACCCGTCTAGCGCACCGGGGGCTGGTGGGGTCAGATGATGCTGGTGTGGAGGTAGTAGGTGAGTCTCTGGCAGGTTCCACACCTCCTGCAAGCCGTGGCCGCTGCATATGGAGCAGCATTGGAGTCAGCACCTGTGTCACCGCCCACAGGCAGTCCCTCATTAGCCGAGCCGATGCATTAACAGCGGCTGTGTTGGCTTCGATGTCCGCTGTGGTCCCCGCAATTGCTGTGGCAATACCTCGCCTGGTTTCTTCCCCGTCCACTATGTACTGGCAGAGTAGGTCTAACATGGCCTCCTGTTGGGCCTCCACCATCGACAATCGTGTCTCCAGGGTTTTGGAGGGGGCTTGAGTGGTGGGTTGTGCAGTCACGTGGACGGCATTTTCGGGACTGTACTCCTCAGAGGTGGGTAGGTCACAGTCACGGAGGCAGGGATCAGCTTCACTGCAGGTGGGTGACTGCAGGTGTTGGGGCGAGGGGGTGGGCACAGGGCTCTGGGTGGCCGGGCATGTCACCTTGGTGTCTCCCTCAGGCTCCACACTGGCATCAAGTTCTTCCCCAGTGGAGGCGGGTGCTTCCAGGGACTCCCCTTGGACAGGTGTGGGTGTGGCCTGCTGGGTCAGTAGTGTGTCAGGCAGGTGTTGCTGGCTGTGTCCCAGCTCGCACACTGGCAGTGGCTGTAGCCTCCTTGCCTCCAGCGGAGGTGGTGGTGGTGGTTGCCCTCTTCTTAGGGTGTGAGGTGGATGCCCTTGCAGTGGTCTCCTGGGTTGCTTCTTCCTCATCGGTGCCTGGGGGGGTAGAAGAGATGCAGGGCATCAGTGATGGTGTGACATGGCAGAGGCATAAGATGGTGCTGTTCACTATTCATTTGATCATGCATTCATGTCTTACAGGTGTGTCATGCAGGGTATTCAGAGGGGGAATGTTAGCATTCACTGCATGGCAGGTGACATGCCGTTGATTTGGGGTTTGTGTGATGTATCACATGGGCAAGGTCCAGGTGTGTTGGCTGTGTGCTGGTTATGGGATTGGGACTCAGCATGCATTTCAGTGTGGTAGCGTTTGGCCCGCCATCTGGACTTGGATATGGTCATGTGGGTGTTGGGACATGAATTGCCTTGCCTAGACTCTCTACCACTTCACTTGTGCTACGTCGTGGTCTCCCCTACAGGGATCTGCAGGGTCACTCACCCCATTCCGCGGTTGATGCCGCACCCATCTCCATCTCGCATAATCCCTCAATGGACTCAGGACTGATGAATCTGCTAGCCGTCTCCTCCCAGGGCATCAATTTGGCAGGGGGTGGGCACCCCCGCCTGTGGACATGGCCTCCCTCCGATTGCTGGCCATGATATTGTGTACCCTCAACCGGAGGTCATCCCACCGCTTCCTGTAGTCCCTCACACTGCGCTGGGTGGTACCTACGGCTGATACCTCGTGGGCTACCTCCTGCCAGATTTGCCTCTTTTGGTGCTGCACCTCCTGCTTCTTGTCGTGGGATTGGATATGTCTGCATGTGCAGCTAGAGTGTCCGCTAACATGGTCAGCTCTGCGTCTGAGTAACGCTGTTTCCGCAGCCGGGGGTGATCTTCCTGGTAGCCTTTGACATTCTCTATAGTTTTCCACTGTGCTCTCCAGTTATCCACTGGTGGTTCTGAAGGATTGCAATGGATTGTGTTTTTAAAGATGGCCGCCAGCCCATTTCCCGTTCCTGCACGATGATGTTATTTCCGGGTCCGGTTTTGCGAACCCGGTATTAGCATGGTGGTATTACCAGGCTGGTATTTAGGGGTTGCTCCTAGGCGGCGCCGGTATCGGCGGGTCCTGTGATGCCACTATCGGGGGGTTGGAGAGCCTTTAGCGGCATGCCAGTATTTCCATTACCAGCATCGGGGTTTGCGCGTGCTCGCACACTCATAATCACCCGCTATTAGCGGGTTCATACGAGCACGGACCTGCTCTTACCGGCATGCCGGTAATGAACCCGTTTTTACCGGGCTACTCGTAATGAGGCCCCCAGTAAGCTCCAGGGTTGATTCCCAAATTCAACCCTAGTTCCCCAGCGCCCGCCCTGGCAAAACCAGTCTGATCACTCGAAATAGGATTAATAGTTTAGGATTTCACAAGACAAAATTACTACAAAAATGGCACTAGCACAAGAAATCAAAGGCAGGGTTTCAAGAATAATTCTGACAATATTACAAGTTAGCAGGATAAGGATAGTATGACTTAGAGAGTGGGATGAGGATAAAGACAAGATAGGCTATGGGTTTAGGTGGGGTGGCAATTGATACTCACAATCCACTTTTTTGTTTTTGGATTCTGGGCAGTCAGCGTTCTGGTCACCACACTGATCTGGTCTAACAAAGGACAGCCAGTCAAAATCAGCGGGACAGGATCAGCTGGGCAGGGACTGGTTACCGGGTAGCTATTCTGGACTGGCAATTCTGGTCACTGGATAAGATAGCGCATCAGGGTAGCAGGATGGCAGCAGCATGCAGTGAGTGGCAGCAAGCCAATCTGGATCAGGGTGCCAATGGTACCACCGTTTCCCCTTATTAATTGAATATTTAGTGGGTTTTCAGAATTTGAGGCATTGCTGGAGCAGGATCAGCAATGCTTGGCCTTGTAGTTGGGATCTGGAGTCTAGATAGATGGAACAGGGACGCAGCGCAGGAAATCAGGAAGAGTGTGTGTGTGTGTGGGGGGGTCTTGTCAGGGACCCTTATTTATATTGCAAAATGACATCATCAAGATAGAGGTTAACTACGCACGCCCCTTAACTACTTGGAGTGGGCAGGGAGTTAATCTCTGCCTTGTCCTCAACTGGTTGGATTTCCAAGGGAATTATGTCAGGTTTATGAGGTGAGGTTTACAATGTCCAGAAACTCCCACATTTACTGAAAATCTTATTTTGCCAAAAACATACATTTCTACAATTTCATTCTCTTGGCAAATTATACACACAGGTTATATATTATGTGCAGCACATATCAGTCCAATCCTAAAGTCTGTGCAATCTTTTCTCGCCTTTCTGATACATTTTGGTAATTTTACACATGAAAGATTTGGGCTAAAATTCCATAACTTTGCACACAAAGGGATGTACGTACAAAATGTGATGTTTGCAACATTAATACTTTCCTTGGAATCTGTCATATTTTATTACTTCTGCTCCCCATGCGGCAACGACTTCTAACAAGTTTTAAAAGAAAGCACCTAAAATTATATTTGAAACTGAAAACTTTTTACGTTTTTACTAATTCTTGCTGCAGAGATAAAAAGTCTTTAAAGTTTCTTTATAAAATAGTCTTTGTAACCAAAAGGCAGTCCATTGTTACTAGACAATTGTTTTTTTTCTTCCTCCAACTGCAAGCAACTGTCATTTCCTTCAAGGCAAGGGGGGTTTCCATTCTTAACTGAAGGTTTTATTGCCTCTTACACTTGACAGGTTAGTGTCCCAAGACTTCTATTGTCCCAGCCTGGAGCACAGACAAATGTCTGACGAGCGCTTGAACTTCCTTTGTCCTAGCCCATTCAAAGTTTATCAAGCTGGCAATTTTCACTTATGTGTCCTGGATTTATGGTGTGTCTCCCTTCCTTGGGGAAGTTTCATGGCTGGCAACTGGAATGACTGGTTTTTCTGAGAGCTTACAAATCCAGCACATGTGTTTTAAACTCTTTAATTTCTAATTTTGGGCCCTGAATTAAAGCAAACCTGTGAAAGAAGAAAGCCTATGTGTGTATTATCACCTCTAACATAACCCCTTTACATTGCTAAGTAAGCAGGCTTTCATTAACAATTTATTTTTAAACAGGCCATTTTTTCTTCAATCAGCAAAGCCCATTTTTCCACAAATGTTAAAACTGCTAGCAGTTTTTTCTTTAAATTCGATTTTGCAGCTCCCTTAGCTACCCACACTGTCTTTCCCTGTCGTCATTTCCTTGAATGCAGGAGTTTTATCTAAAGCATAGATACATTTGACACTGACCTGGCTCAGAGAGTTATAGTCTCTTTGAACTGCTTAGCCTGGGTACATTTGGAAAGAAATAAACGCGTGTCCACACGCAAGTTATAGTGAAGTTGCTTATTGATTTCTCTGAGAGTTGGTTTGACTGGGCCTGTCACTCAGAAATTGGTGAAGCACTGGAAATACCCTGGGCCTGACGGGGCCTTTTTACTCACAGTGGTTTCAGAATGAACAGATGGAATTAGCATCAACGCAGCATTTTTAAAGGGTGAAAATGTTTTATTCTGAAGGGTATTTTTTGTTTTTACAGCAATGCAGTGCTGCCTGTTCACTTGATTCCATATATGTTTCAGAACACACTGGCATATTTTTTTTGTGTGTCCCCTTGTTCCATCTTGCCTGAAGTGTGCTAGGCAGGATGGTGCAGCAATGTTTTTTGTTGCTGCCAAAACGCAGTTTTGTGGTCCTGGTGCGCACAGGAGCCAGTGCAGTGCAGCCAGGTTGCTGTTTCTTGCGCAAATGCAGCTTAGAGATGTGGGGCAATGCAGTTGAGCGGGCCAATATATCCCACAATCCTCCTAATTCTGAAATGGGTGTTGTTCAGAGACTTTCACTTAACGGTATACTGTTGGTATTATTTAGGCACCATTACCTATCCCACCTACAATCATTAAGTGCTGTATCATCTCACTATCAGAAGATGGCAGCCATCTTAAAGTCAGGCAAGTGACAAGTGGTTTAAAAAATGGTACCGCTGATCTTGTTCTCACATCGCCCTAACAATCCCCATGCAAGTGTCCCCCCTCAGCGGAACTTGAGCAATTCATGGGTAAGTTTACCTCAGCTCTGTATGTAGGTGCTATGGGGCACCTGACTCTGGCTGACTAGGTGTGCTCTGTGTGGCCCCTTGTATCTTTGGCAAGATCTCCATCGAAAACCACAATATTACCAATATATTTGGTTTTCTCCTCTCAATCCTCTTGGGCTACTCGTTTGCCTATTTGAGGGTATTTCTCATGATGTTTGGGCATTAAAGCGGGAATTCAAGGCTCACCTTCCTGCATCGGTTGGCTTCTGGCCACCCCCTCATCCCCATCTGAGGCATTTAACTCTGACCTGGTGACAAGCTTAGCCAGGTACACTTCTTAATGCCCAGTATTCTCCAGATCCTGTTTTGCATCAAAGGGTAGAGGTATGGCATGACTTTACTGGACTTTTCCATTTCTTTAAACCTATGCCCAATAGGGTCACCAAAGTTTACTGCTCTGTGACAGAGAATCTAGGGTCCCGTTTCCCTGCCCTTTAATTGGAATGTAGAGAAAGTGTTTACTTAATAATGTTGTTGATCTCAGATATTTGGCGGGCATCCCTTTTCCCAATTGGTGTTCTTAAAGTCAGATTTTTTTCCCTAGATTTTTCAGAAGCCTAGGTCTTTTACAATGGACTTCTTTCCATCCAAGGAGACAAACCTTCTCCTGCTTCTTTTTGCTCCTGGATACAGTACCTCCTCGCTTGAGGTGACTACCATGTAGTTTCCGCAGCCAAAGCATTTGTGACTGGTCTTTTATCCGTTTTAATGTGATTGCATGTCCCTTTTTGTTTTTGGTTAGCTTATTTCCCTCTGTTTTGGCAGATGCTGATGCTCCAGAATGGCTCCTTTCCCTATGTAACCTGTTCTTTCTAGTGGAGAGCCCTATCAAGCCAGCCAGCTCTCTACTCGAGAGGACATCTTGGAATTTGTTTTGCTATGGAGTATGGGCGCACAGATATGTATGGGCTGTGCGAGGTTTTGAGTCATTCACGCGTCTGTTTCTAGGGATCGGGGTGATTTTTGTGTGTCTCGCTCATTGGCGTGGTGAAGGCGCTGGGAACTGACGGGGTGCAAGAGCACTGGGGGTCCGTACTTTTGTGGCGGTCCATGGTTTTGATATCTCTTTTCGGTCGCTTTTAAAATGTTATCAGAGATTGCAGGGGAAGGGCAGTGAGCGTAAATTAGCAGATCTAAACTGGAGAGCAGGTCTCTAGTTTACATGCAGGGGTTTCATTAGTGTGCAGGCCCGGGCCTCTCAGCTCTCACCATTTAGAAGTCACTGAGGTATATGTGTGCGGATCAGGAAACAATTCTAGTCTACGTTGGGCCAGTGGAGGGCCTAGAGTAGAGTACGGAATTCTACAACGCAGTGACTACGATAGGTGCTGCTGTGTATTGCACCTGTTTTTTAAGTGACGGTGACAATTATTCTTAAGTGGAGAATGTCAGTGATAGACTATGGCATTAAGCAGGGGAGCCGACTTATGAATTTCCCGGGGGGGGGGGCCCAAATACAGGAAGTGACATCACGGGCAGTTATAGGACCGCAAATTTGCATGTAGTCACCAACTTTGCACAACGGCACGCAGGGGGGGTGGAGGCATGCGCAGCGCGGAACAGTGGAAACATTGGCCTGCATGTACTGCATACACTAAAGTCAAGTAAGAAGGAGATTTAAGCCTTCGAGTTGCATTCCAGTAGGCCATCACTGCCCCTACTCCACCCCTCTATAATCATCCAGGTTGTAGTAGCCCTCAAAAGGCAAAGCAACACAACTAGGATGGGAGAACGAAATGCTGTCCCATCCTGTGAGTGTGTCAAACATCATAGCAAAGACTGTGCTTGTGCCTCCTACCTTGGAGCACATTCTCACTAATTTGGTGCAAATCTCACAAGTGAGAGCATGGGAATCCCCTGGGTGTGTGTGGGCTGCAGACCCCGGATCACATGCACACTTATTCAGTGTGAAACTCTGGCCAAGGCTCTTTGGACAAGCATTCAGGATGGGTCTCATGTCTATAAACAGTGTGATATAATGAGTGGGCACCACACTCCTTGGAGCATAGTATCAACCGTTGCTGGTAATCTCACAACTGAATGTACAGTTTCACTCTTGGTCATCTCAGTGACCCCGTGTATATTAATGGAGTCAGTCTCCCATCTGGAAGACAATTATATTTCTGTTAAAACACTCTGAATTGTCACTCCAGTTTTCTCGATCTATAGATCCATACCATATTCATTCAATGTGTGTGCAGGGGTGATAACTTGTGTCTGAGAGAGCTCATTCTTTCATTCAGGAGAGTTAAAGGGGTAACAACCCCCTGTATGTGGGATCAGGCTCATTTTGCCCCATGGCCTCCCCAGAAGGAGTGAGCAGGTTTTAAGACCCTGCTGATTGTGCTATCCGACAGGCTCGAGCCTTCTATCCCTTGCCCCATCACGGCTCACAACATCCTGAGCGGCAGCTTATGGACAGCAGGCAGCTCCAGACATGCCTGTTGCCAATTGAATGTAGACAGATCTACTATTTAGACACTGGGAGAGAGCCATGAATCCACATTGGTGGTGAAGAAGCACTCAAAATACAGAACACAATGGTATATAGTGTTGCCGTCCTGCTGAGAAAGGACAATTCTGAGCATGTGAGCAGTAGGCTGGATCAGTGCTGCCCCATAAAAGGTGTAGAAGCCTCTGTGAGAAGTGGCAGTACTGTCCCAACGGTGAGAAGTGTAGTATGTTCACATTAACTATGCTTAAGCACTTTGGGTTATTGCTACATTCTGAGTAATTCCATCCCTTTAAATATATGAGCTCTTGTATAAGCACGACAGTGTTCAGTTATTCTGATGATGACACAACTTGCTCAGTAGTTCTGGTTCTGTATCATTAAATGTACTTCAGATCGTTAGAGTATCGGAAGGATAGCTCAGGGGCAACATGCTTGCCTTGGAAGCAAGACGACACAGAGCAACACAGGTTCGATCCCTCGGTCCGCGCAACACAGGTTCACTCCCTCAGTCCGCGCAACACAGGTTCGCTCCCTCAGTCCGCGCTTAAATACATCTGTTGACAAGTGCTGGGGCCTTGTCAATAAGAGTGTAGCAGCTCAACTGAGAAGTGCTGATGTTGTCCCATCTAAAGTATAGCAGCCCTACTAAGATGAACTAGCATTGCCTCAACAAAAGCATAGTTTTATCGCTGAGAAGATTCAACAATTATAGAAGCCCTGTTACAGCAGTACTATCCCATCAAGAGTATAGCGAGCTAACTGAGGAGTACCAGCATTGCCCCATTTCAAATATGGCAGCTCTACTAGAAAGTGCTGGCTCATATGCCTCCGCTCCCCACCCATAGCATTCACCCTCACCATGTGCACACTCAGAGACATGCAAACAGTCTCATTTGCCCTCTCCCTGACCCCTCCCTCGCTTTGCATCTGTACCTCCATTTCTAAAAATCCTTCTGGGTTGGGTGTACCTCTACATCTGTTCACCCCTCTTGCAAAGAGGGGTGCAGAGATGTACAAATACACCAAACCCAAAACGATTTTTAGAAATTGAGGGACAGACTTGTTTTGCATCTGTGCCTCCATTTCTAAAAATCATTTTGGGTTGGGTGTACCTCTACATCTGTGCACCCCTCTTGGCAACAGAGGTGCACAGATGTACAAATACACCCAACCCAAAACGATTTTTAGAAATTGAGGGACAGACTTGCTTTGCACATGTGCCTCCATTTCTAAAAATCATTCTGGGTTGGTTGTACCTTTACATCTGTTCAACCCCTCTTGCCAAGAGGTGTGCACAAATGTACAAATACACCAAACCCAAAACGATTTTTAGAAATTGAGGGACAGTCTTTTTGCATCTATGCCTCCATTTCTAAAAATCGTTTTCGGTTGGGTGTACCTCTACATCTCTGCACCCCTCTTGGCAATAGGGGTGCACCGATGTACAAATACACCAAACCCAAAACGACTTTTAGAAATTGAGAGACAGACTTGTTTTGCATCTGTGCCTCCATTTCTAAAAATTGTTTTGGGTTGGGTGTACCTCTACATCTGTGCACCCGAGTGCACAGATGTAGAGGTACACCAAACCCAAAACGATTTTTAGAAATTGTGGGACAGATGCAAAGCAAGAGCCTCTTGCTTTGCATCTGTCCCACAATTTCTTAACATCGTTTTTCCCCGGCTTTTACCCGGGCCGCCAGAGAGACACAGTATGGATGGAACAAAGGGCCAGCCATACTGCGTCTCTTCTCTCTGGTCTGAGGGGGGGGGCTCAGCCCCGACTTCATTCTACCGGGGGCGGGCCCCGCAGCCCCCGTACTCTGCGCCCCTGGCATTTGTTACGGAGTGGACCTCCGATATGTGTTTCCCCTTTAAGGGGGTGTGTACCTTGTTACGGTGTTACCCTTTTAAGATGGGCCATGACTATGTCATGGCCCAAGATAATAAAAGGGAGCCTGAAGGCACGTGCGGGCAGAACGGCCGCATGCACCATGACCAACTAACTGGTGTGTGTCTTTTATTGTGGCCTCCAGGCCCGCCATGAAGACACAGGGCCTGCAGGCCACGGTGCCACGAGGTCACCTGCTTAGCATGCAGGGCAGGATCCTATGAAGGGCCACGGTCAGCCGTGCCGATTACTGAGGCTCGGAAGCCTACCCAGTGCTGTCCCAGAGCACTGTCAAGTGGGGCTGGGACGATGTCCAGGGCCATCCCCCACCCTTGCAACCTCCGGGGCCCTGAGCATCCTGATGCTGGTGTCCCATAGCATCTAACGAGGGAGCTGGTACAATGTCCCATGGCCAGCTCCACCCTCCAACATTGGCAACGAAGAGGAAGTCGTCTCTCTCTCAAGATGAGAAAGGAGAGAGAGAAGACCACAGACTCACGAAGTGTAAGCAGTCGCTACATTCCTTCAGCACAGCACCCGACCCTCACTGCAGCCAGGAAGGACCCGCGCTTCACTGCACGTTTTACGGCATTATCCCGGGCCACCCTGCAGTGAGCTGCATCCTGCGGTGCCTGGAAAGAAGGAGGGAAAGTGGTGCGGCCACAGCCGCAAAGAAAGTGGCGGTTCCTGGGGGATAAAGCGATACTTCTTTTCCCCTGTGGCACCCGCCACAACCAGGACAACCCCAGAAGAGGCGTGCGGCCCGCCCCTCTCCACCCCACCGCGGAGCGGAGGAAGCTGTGCGGCAAACGCTGCATGAAAGGAGTGAGGTGCTCTTTTCCCCACCGGCTGAGAAATTGAAGTGGCATCCACCGCAACAAGGAAGTGCTCCGGGAAAGAGGCATCGCTCGCCGGGAAGGAGGTGATCTGGCTGCCCCGCCCACGCTCTTTTCCCCCCACAGATGACGAGGCCTGTCCGGCGGCCTCCGCCGCATGGAGACCTGAGCGGCCCCTCCCTCGCATGCTTGCACCACAGGCTGGGAAGGAGGGAGGAGGGAAAGCGACATGAGCCGCAGTGGGGAAAGCCACAGCTGCACTTCCCCCAACTGCTGTAAAGGCGCCGCATCAAGGAAAAGCCTCGAGGAGGCATTGCTCGCCGGGAGAATGGTGAGCTGCCCGCCCTCCACACCTCAGAGGGGATAAAGCATATCCTGCGGCCGCGGTCGCAACGAAGAGGAGCTGCCCCTCCCCCACTCAACCCAAAGTGGCCACAACTGTGGCATCCGCCACGTGTAGAAAAGAGCTGCCCATCCCCTGCATGCCCGCCACCACCACAGGCCAGGCTAGAAGGAAAGCGACACGAGCCACGGGATGGAGCGCTGCAGCTGCGCTGTGGCCATTCCGCCTGAGAAAAGAAATGCTCCAGAGCGGAGCAAAGAATGAAGGAAGGGGCTGCCCCCTGGCCATCCTCAGACCCGGGCCGCCAGTGATGAGTGCTGCACTGCCCCGTAGGAGCTATAAATAGAGCACAACAAAATGTGCGCTTTATGCTGGCGCTGCCTGCATGTCCCCAGGACCTACCCTCAAATAATCCCCAAGGCCCATTATCCAGGAACGGCAAGCGGGGAGCCCTGACTCTGGTGCCGCCGGGGTGTGGGTGCCCCAGCATTCATCCCCAGGGGGCACAGGGGGTCGGTGAAGAGGAGCCACAGAGCTCTAGTGGCTGCCGAACATCAAGAGGCACGGAGGCAGCACTGACACCACAACTAGAGTAAACTTGCACCTCGGGGACCGGGGGCCGGCAGCATCAAGATCATGCCAATGCGCACAAGCCCCAGGAGACATCACCCCGTGCATCCTGGGCCCATGGGGTGCACTCTAACATAAAAGGAGAAGAAAGGAAAGGAAGGGTTGCAGCTCTTACGAGTGCTTGTGCGCCTTCCTGGGCATGTGTCTCCAACACTGTGCCATAGAAGGAAATAAACATGGCAACGGAGCAGCCTGGATGCCCGGAGGTATGTGGATCGCTGCCCTGCCCATATATAGGGACTATGCCAATGTGGCCCCTGGTACCTACCAGGCGTGGCTTTGCTGGCTGTGAACTGTACTGTCAACAGACCTGCACCCGGGAAGTGACTCCTGAACCGACGCGCATGAAGAAGGAATTGGTCTCTGGCAGTCCCGCCTCAGCGTTAAGAGGACTCAGTAAACTGTGTGATGATGCTGTGAACCAGCATAGTATGTACATGCTTAAAGTGGTCCCAATAGAGGACATCAATGTGAAGCGGTGCTCCGGCATTCTGTAGGAGTGTCCTAAAATGGTGGCAAATCCGCACCCGAGGTTAATAAAGGGTTCTGTAATTTGCGGTACAACGGCCAACCATCCACCAGAGAGGGGCCCACTGCGACGGGCACCTGTGTGGGGGGGGGGTGAGTTGACAGACGGTGACAGTTATGCAGTCAGTGATCTTGTGGTTACAATAGTTAATCGTTATGTTGGAATCGCACATGTGTGTTTCCTATGAAAAAGGAGGGATGTTACGGAGTGGACCTCCGATATGTGTTTCCCCTTTAAGGGGGTGTGTACCTTGTTACGGTGTTTTCCTTTTAAGATCATAAAAGGGAGCCGTGCGGGCAGAATGGCCGCAGGCACCATGACCAACTAACTGGTGTGTGTCTTTTATTGTGGCCTGCAGGCCCACCCTGAAGACACAGGGCTTGCAGGCCACGGTGCCACGAGGTCACCTGCTTAGCATGCAGGGCAGGATCCTATGAAGGGCCACGGTCAGCCGTGCCGATTACTGAGGCTCTGAAGCCTACCCAGTGCTGGTGTCCCAGAGCACTGTCAGGTGGGGCTGGGACGATGTCCAGGACCAGCCACCACCCTTGCAACCTCCAGGGCTCTAAGCCTCCTGATGCTGGTGTCCCATAGCATCTAACGGGGGAGCTGGTACGATGTCCCATGGCCAGCTCCACCCTCCAACAGCATTAAGAGTCAACGGCTTCAGATGGGGGCAATGTTAGTACATGTCCAAACCTCGCAGGCATACTGGGGCACTTTCTGTCCATATTCGACATACTCATGTCCTCAGATCGTTTGACAGTAACCGCCATTTTAAAGTGCAATCGGCTGAGCCTACCTTTTGATAAGGCCGCGGGGTCCCAAGTAGTTGTAAAATGCAATTGCAGAGAGCAATACGATTGACTCTTTAATAGAAGTGACATTGGGATGAACACGTCAAGCTGTATACCTTTTTTTACCAGCAGGCGCTGGTATTGCTTGATAGTTCTGTTCACGGATTTTGCACCACGTGCATTCGGGGGCTTTCATTAGAAGCTCTTAATTCATTGCGTGCTACACGTGATCACATTCACGCTCATCAGATTGCTTTGGATGGTGGAGGGGGTTACATGAGGGAAATTGTGTACGCTACTGAGCCACAGGCAATAGGTTACTATTCAGCGATGGATTGACAATACCTACAATGTAAATGCCTGATGTATAAGTAATCGATGCATTCACTGTCACAGCAATGCAGATGTTCGATTGTAGCCATTTTTCTTCTCATCGGCACGATTGTTGGCAAGCAAACTGATCTTTGTTGGAAATGCGATTGTGGTTTCAGATCAGCCCCTGCAACCTTCATGTAAAGCCATTGTTAATGAAAGCAAAACATTGGCATACAAGGCTGGCACCTGTACCTTGGCAATTCCTCACATCTGCTTTGAGCCAGAGGGCTGGACTACTGTCATTTGGGAGGAAGCTAAACCATGCCTACTCACCCTTGCCAGTAATAGTTGGATTGAAAGGTAAAGTGATTAATTAAATTAGAGATCAGCGTTGGCATGTGGGTAGCTGCCAGCAATTTTCTGTATTTATGTGCAACAAACAGTGAGCTCAATGCTTGTATGTTCTACTCTGTTGCTTTGCTTTCCGTTTCAAGCTCTCCTTTGTGATGCTTTTGCGCAACACTCTGGGGCACACCTACACAATTAAATGTTTTCCTTGACATTCACAATCACTCCTTCACTAATGAAATGCTTCTCTCGGTTTCAAGAGAAGTGAAATAGGCGTGATTATACCTTTTCTCAGTTATACATCTAAATCCTATGTAGAAAGCAATGTAAAGTAAATATTAGGAATAAAGGCTAGCAATTAATTTAGAAACCTTGTAGCAAAGTTATCAAACGTCTGGCGTAGTTTGAAATAATGAGGCCTTTTTAAATGTAATTGTACTAAGGCGACAAACATGTTAGTGAAATACAGTAGAGCCATTTTACATACTGTGTTATGAATAGTACAAAAGGGTAGTGGCCTCCATTTAAGAAGTAGTACCAATTTCGAAAGATGCACTAGCCCAAATTTCAAGTCATCCCCCACAAACAGTCTTATTTATATCCTCTGACTGTAATCCTTACCGTTTTCACAATGAGTTAATCCTATATACAAAACATTAGCACCCAGGATGGAATTTTGGTTTCCTGAGAGCCAGTCCGGATCCAGGGCTTCTGGGCGATAACCTCCGGTGTAGCCAAGGGTTCGGCTGGCCATCAAGATTCCGAGTGCCACGCCGGAGTACTGCCTCGGTCTGTGCTCCCTCCCACTTACCCCAACTTATCTGTGGCAGCCTTGCTCGATCTCTGACATGTGCCACTTGGCCCAATCCTACTCCGAAAACACTGCCAACCATCTCTACGCCGCTCGTTCCACTGCAAGGACACTGAAAAGGGACTACTGCTGCCCGGCTGCCAAGTGTCTGTTGCTCGGCGAGCATGTTAAAGTACCCTTTAACCCCCTATACATATATTTTGGCCACAAACTCGAACACTAGCACTGGACCCAGCAGCCCACCCCTAACATCACACATTATTCAGGCCCATAAGTTGGGCTTCCGGGTTCTTAACAATCAGTATTTCTCTGGGGGCAAGGCATTATTGGTTAATTATATCATTGGAATGTTGCCATGCTATTGTAAAGAATGGGTCAGCAGAGGGCCTTAGTCACTGTATCAAATGCTGATGTTTCCCTACCAACATTAAACATCATTGCTCATTGTTTCCTTTAGCCAACATTCCACCTGGACAATGTGCACTGCAAGGTTGCAAGCACTTGCTCCAACTATTTTCTTTTAGTTTAACTTCTTTTTGTGATTTTGGCATGTGAAAATGACACGACAGCACTGCGTTTCAGGCCTATTACAGGTGTTATCACCCCATACCTTGGTTATGCAACCTTAGCTTCGTCTCTCTGGCTCATAATTCGGATGCGGACAGATAACACCTGTTAAAGCCCTCTCAGCCTGGACTATAATGCCTCATTATAGAGCCACATCTGTGACACTCAAGTAAGGTCCCTCTCAGTGTTCATGCCAAATGGATATAAAATGTCTGGAGTAATGTATGATTAAAACCCTTTTTAAGACACACACATGCACACACACGCACTAACACACACACACGTTCAATATCTGTCAACACTCATGTGCAAAGCACAATATAATTGCTTTATACTCTTTTTGTTACCTTCCAGTTCTAATAGACTTGATCACAACGCGCATACTTTTTTCAGGAGGAGACTGACACACGTGACATGTTTGTTGGCGTACACATTTGTTGTATGAGAAAATAAAGAGAAAACCTAACTTTTCCCAACTCTAAGAGGGATTTTCCTACCTCAACTAAAATACTAAGGATTCAGTCAGGATGTCCATGTAAATCAAGAGTCCATCGTCCTTTGTCAAACCCCTACTTCTGTCCCTTACACTTGTAACTAAACTAAAGAGCTAGTGGATCTTCTTGGTCCAGAAGAATGGCTCCCTTCTTCTGGACAATGGATCACAGTTCTAATTGTAGGTGGGACTTTTACCTGAGGGAATGGCTTCCTTCCTCATGTCTCAATCCCTTTTCAAGATGCACGAAAAAGTTCCAGGCTGTAATGTCAAGCAAGTAGAGCAAAGTTCTCAGTTCAAATCAAAAAGGGTAAAGTTCCAGTTTAAACATCAACATTCTATGACGAATCCAAGGATAATTTCCCAGTTTGCCTTCAGACACATACAGTGCCAATGCTAAAAAAATGACAGAACCAAAAGATTTCTGCGAACTCCCCTATTATCGACACTCATGGGGCTCAAACACTATGTTAGCACAAAAACACGTCAGTAAAAAGTATTTGTAGTGCTGAGACAAAAAAGAATCAGGAAACTCTTATCAGAAACAATAATGATGATACTGGGGTGAGGAGACCCTGGGAGGAAGGAAAAGGAAGACAGGAGAACTAACAATGTGCTGGTTGTGTTCCTACCTGGGAAAATCGTCTGCTAATAAAAAGCGAAGAAGGACAACTACAAAGTTGTTCTAGTAGTCACAGGAGTTGGGGAAGTAGAAGTGGTAGCAGCAGTAGTACAGTTAGGTGTAGCAGTGGAAGTTCAAGGAGGAGATGAGAAATTGTAACACGGAAGAAAGAGAAGGGCTTTGTCGGAGAAGCTGGAAAGGGGTTTGTGGCTATTGATGAGAGAAACTATTTCTGAGGGGACGTTTTTCAACTGGTGTGATCGTCGGCAGCTGGTGGTTCGGGACAGCTGGAACCCAACCCGGCTCATTGTTCCTGCTAACCGGCACTCAAGGAAGCCAAGACATTAGGAGAAGGAGAAATGATTGGCGTGGAGAGCGCAGGACTAGTCTGCGGTCTACGCTCTTCCCGGCTTTCCAAAGCAAATCAGCTAAATACAGAGTGAAGCAGCAGGAATGAATACAGCAGCAGAAGGGGATGAGAAGTTGCGAGTGGGAGTCAGAAGATGCTTCTCCCCAAATCGCAGGGAAGCAGGGATGCTGCCCGCAAGGGTCAGAGAGGAAGCCAGTGAAAAGGGAAGCTGCAAGCACTGCCGTATGAAAACCAGACCAGAGAAGGAGAATGGGCTTTGTCCCGGAAAGTCAGCAGGGACTTCCTAAGGCAGCTCGGAGGCAAGGCGAACCACAATCGCAGCTGGAAACAGTATCGCTTGGGGGAGGGAAAGTGTGTAATAAGATATACCGAATGGATCGTTACAGGTTTGACAAGCAGTGAAATCTGCTTTGCAAATATTGTCATCCCATAGACTGTAGTACCTGCAAAGGAGGAGCCAAAATAAGCCCAGTTTTGTTTTATATAACACTGGCAGAACAATAAACAGACACACACAGGATGCCTTACCTGTGTCTGAAAAGGGAGAGTCACTGTTCTTCATCCCAATGATCCTGGTAAAGTTAATTTTGCAGTGCTTGGTAGGAGAGTAACCTGTGGCTGCCACAGACAAGGAATCACTATTCAGACAACCACCCCAGGGAAAGACCAAGGGATGTGGATTGCCACTCCTGTCATTGTTAGATTTCTTATAAGGGAGGAAAGGCACTTCCCCGTACTGCTGAGTGGACAACAAGTAAGAGAATCTTACTTGGAATTCTGCGACATGTTAATTTTGGAAACCCTTGGGTTGTAACATTTTAATTAGAATGTTCTTTAGTGGAACTGTGTCTGAAACAACAGAAGAAGGGTACAGGAATGCAGCTGGTAGACCTATTTGCCCACTCTAGTAGGTTTTGGTAGTGTTAAGAGTGTGAGGGCCGGATTAGGGGTTT
Source organism: Ambystoma mexicanum (assembly GCF_040938575.1). NCBI lineage: Eukaryota > Metazoa > Chordata > Amphibia > Caudata > Ambystomatidae > Ambystoma > Ambystoma mexicanum. The sequence goes on from NC_090927.1 coordinate 414,468,571, forward strand.
GGACACAGGACAGTGGACCTTATTTTGGACATTCTGACAAGGACTGTCTCATTAGTTAGTTTTGTTGAGACAGGGAAAGCCCTCATAGAGTTAGGGATAGTGAGGCCTTTTTCCCAAAACCCTTTTATTATGTCAATAAAAGCATATTGGCAAAACCGTCACCTGTGTCAGTCTACCTTACTTCTGGTACCCCACAATTCCTTATTGTCCATAGTTGCTTTTCACTATTGGGTTGCTGGAGAATGCGAAGGGACTCGATTTCCAAGAAAATTACTCCCTTATCCAGCTGTCTGGCTCGCTGTATTTTCTTTCGCAGACAGCCAGGAGGAATGACTCTCTTCCCCTGGTCTCTCGTCACTTACGATGTTAGCTATGTTCTCAGACTTTCTTGGATGTTACTATCAGTTTCCAATGCCAGGGGGAATTATTCCCTTCCCCTGGTCTTTCTTAACCTTCATAGTACAATTTAAAACAGCCCGGGGAATGCCTTCCTTCCCCTGGCCCTTCTAAACATTCCTGTTACAGTTCACAACCGTAGGGGGAATGTCTCCCTTCCCCTGTCCTTTCTCAGGCTTCTTATTACAATTCACAACTGCTGGTGGAATGCCTCCCCTCCCCTGGCCCTTCTCAGGCTTTGGCAGACCTAGTTTACTTTCCTGCCAGGTACTGCAACAAAGATGACTTGGGTGGCTCTTCTTGCTTTTTGGGTGTGCGTCCTAGACCCATATTTGGGTTTCTTCCCCAGGGTTTCCCACCTAACCCCAGCTCGGTACTCATTGAGTTATCCAAAGTTCCCTTGTTTCCTTGCCAACCTTCCGAGCAACCCAGATACCTTTTGGGTTCTTGCTGGCTTGCTCCAGCTGGTCTGGGGCTCTCCAGGCTTGAGTCTTCCCCTGTCTTATCTGGCTTTCCAGTGGGCAGCAGTATTCTCACAGCGTGCCCCTTCCTTCCGTGTGCACATTATAGCTTGAACGCACAAACTATGTTCTTCTCATGCCCAGACCGTCTCCTGGTCAGACTTCCATCCTGTTACTCTTCGCTAGAGCGAACAGGGACTTATCGGTTCCCTCGTTCCTGCTGCACATGCTGGCTTCTACCTGGTGCTCTGCCGAACTGCTTCCTCAGTCCCTGTTCCTCCAGAGAGTGCTTCTCATGAAGGTAAATCCTTGTTTGTTTTTTATGTTGGAATTATCAAAACAACTAGAAATGCGTGTATACGTCTCTTGAGGACTTTTAACTGCTCTGCATGTCCTCATCGTCATAGTACTTTCCATGGAGATCATCATAAGGTCAACCCAATTCTCAGCAGGCTCACCTCCCGGGTCTCATGGGAAAGGGCTCCTCCTCAGATAGAAGTAACACCATCCAAGGATGTGTCACAACAGATATCAGTGGAAACCTCCCATTCGAGGGGATTGGGTCCTCCGACGTATTCCATATCTATGTCAGTGATCACCACACCTGTGCTGCTTCGGAAAATCAGCGTCTGCGTCCTTCGTCGATGACGTCGATACGCCGCCCTCAAGGACCTCCGTCGACGGCCGACGTCACCGGATGTTATAAGTAGGACGCATGACGCCCGTAGCCTCAGGTCCGTTTTTTCCACGAACGTGTTCGCTTCGGAGATCTCGGCGCGCCTCGACTCTTTGGAGTTTCTGTTCTTTCTCGGTTCTTCTAACCTGTTCGTATTGCGAAGTATATTCTTCGTGAAGCTGTCTACCTCTTCTTCCACCCCGCGTCCGGGCTTCAAGAAGTGGGGGGACTGCGGGTCCAAGATGTCGGTGACAGACTCGCACAACGCCTGCCTCTGGTGCCTCGGGGAGGCCCACGACACGGATGAGTGTCGACTGCCAGTGGCTTACGTCCAAGGCCTTACGGGAACGTAAGAAGAAGCTGTCGTTCGGTAAGGTGTGCAAGCCCCAGAAGGCGAGGTCCACTGGGCTTTCGACGGACGAATCGAGGGGCGACTCTCCGCATCGTAGTCGTAAGTCTAGGAGTGGGTCCCGCCACTCCTCTGCCTCTTCGAGGCACTCCCGGAAGCGCCGTCATTGGTCACCTTCCCCGTCCTCTTCCGAGGACTCCGCCCATCGGCGTGTTTCTTATCCCACCAAGCGATCCTCTCCGGAGGAGTGGGCTTCCTTCGGGAAGACAATGTTGGCGATTCTTGAATCGCAGGGCTCCGGTCCGTCCGCGCCTCTGAGAGGGGTCGGTCGTGACTGTACTGGAGACACCGCTCGTACGCCTTCGGGCTCAGGTGGTTGGCACGATTCACGGGAGATGTCCCGCTCGGACAAGGGGAATCGTTCCAGTCATGCCCGTTCCAGGTCCCAGTCCTCGACGCGCTCGTCTTCGAAGAAGACGTCGACGCCATCGGCGCCCAGGCTGTTGAAGGACACGCTCGGGGCTCCGCCCTCGAGGCCTGTGTCGAAGCCGTCGATGTTGTCGGCGCCGCTCTCGACGTTGACGCCGATTCACTCGACGTCGACGCCATTTCACTCAATGCCTTTCAAGGCTGTGATGTCACCCTGGAAAGGCTCTGGCCAAGGCAAAACATGTCTTTCTCCCCTATTCAATGCCCACTTTCCAGCCTATGGATTATATTTCCGAGGTGGATGAGGGTTCTGAAGATGGGTTGGTTCCGGACATGGTACCAGATGAGATTCTTCCTGGTCATAGCCAGATTGAGGACTTGCGTCAGTCACTGCATGACGCCAGTGGTCTGGACACCTCTCCGGAGGTGGAGTTCTGTAGGCCTGAGCCTGGCACCCATGCCGAGTCATCGTACCGGCGCCTTATGTCGAGGGTCACCAACTACTTGGGGTGGTCGGCTCCCCATTTGATTTTGTGCAGGATGACCTTACGGATATCCTCGATCAAAGTCCACCCACTGACCTGGTACTCCCATTCCATATGGCTCTGCAAAGAAAGGTGGCAGCGGCTTGGACTGCTCCGGAGAGTCTTCCGGCAGTGGGCAAGTCTTTGCCGCGAAAATACAGCCCAGCCAGTAGTGACCCTTGCTAATTGTCCACGCACCCCACTCCCCACTTGATCACAACGCACATACTTTTTTCAGGAAGAGACTGACTGTTTTCAGGAAGAGACTGACACATGTGGCATGTTTGTTGGCGTACACATTTGTTGTATGAGAAAATAAAGAGAAAACTCCACTCCGGAGAGTTTGGTGGTGCAGGCGGCTACGGCCCCAGCTAAGCAGGCATTGTATCCTACCATCCCTCCTGATGGGACGACAAGCGTTTTGAGGGCTGGGCGAAGAAGGTGTTTTATTCAGGGGGTATGGCGCTTCAGGCAGCCAACTCCATATGTGCCTTGTCTCGTTTCACGCTCACTCTATGGAACTGTATTGCCTTAGCGGCTGAACATATTCCCGAAGGGGACGAACGGGATGGTTTTCTTGCTATGGTCCAGGATGGCAAGGATGCCATGTGTGAGGCAGTTCAGTCGGGTTTGGACATGGCAGATTGCGTCAGCCGGTCCATGGCGGCAAGCACCGTAATACACAGGTTTGCGTGGTTGTGGAAGTCAGGGTTTGCTCCTGATGTGCAAGCCCGGCTCCTCAACATGCCCTTTGATGGTGTCCATCTTTTTGGCAGCAAGGTTGATGAGAGCCTTGAGAGATTGCAGTACTCAAAAGCTGCAGCGCAGTCGCTGGGAACGCTGCAGTTCGGTAACCTCTGCCTTTTTGTCCTAAGGGACAGCAATGGAGGGGAGGTTCCTTTCGTTATTACTCATCCTTTGGTAAAGCAAAGGAGCTGCTAGTCAAAGGGGCCACCGTAGGAGTGCCAGAGGTGGAAAACAAGGTACTCGTGGTGCCAAGGTCACTCGGGCTGTTGCCTCTTTGCCCTCAGGCAATGCCGCAGCCACTTCAGCTCAGTCATGAGGCCATGTCCCATGGTTCGCCGGTTGGGGGCAGGCTGGCGCAGCATCTTGTAGAGTGGCGCGCCATTACTTCAGATGTCTGGGTTCTGGAGATCATAACCCACAGCTACTGTCTTCCTTTCCGGCAGAGGCCTCAAGACAATCCACCAGGGAATCTCTTTTTGAAGAGTCCGGATCCGCTCCTTGCGCAGGAAATTCAATCCCTGCTGGAGAAAGGCGCCATAGAACTGGTGCCTGTAGTGGAGAGGAACAAGGGATGGTATTCCCCTTATTTTTTGATTTCCAAGAAAGACGGGGGATTGAGACCCATCATGGACTTGCGCGGTTTGTACAAACTCCTCAGGAAGGACAGGTTCAAGATGGTTACTCTCTCTCAAGTCCTCCAGGCCCTTCAACTTCAGGACTGGTTGGTGTCTCTCGACCTCAAGGACGCTTATTTTCATGTGCCGATACATCCAAAGCACAAGACGTACCTGAGGTTCGCGGTTGGCGACTCGCACTTTCAGTTTCGGGTCCTGCCGTTCGGATTGACTTCCGGCCCGAGGGTCTTCACCAAGCTCATGGTAGTGGTGGCAGCGCACCTCAGGAAAGGGGGGATTCACGTCTACCCCTACCTGGACGATTGGTTGATCAGGACACGCTCTCCCGAGCAAAACCTGGATCATCTGTCAGTCATCTGCCACTCCCTCCACAAGCTGGGCTTCTCCCTCAACTTAAAGAAGTCCCATTTGACACCAACTCAGAGGCTCCAGTACATCGGAGCTGTGCTCGACACGGCCCTGGAGCAGGGTTTTCCTCCCCAGGTGAGGGCTCATCACATTCAGCAGATGGTGCACAAGTTTCAGCTTGCCCAGAGTCTCCCAGCGTACAAGTTCTTGAGATTGCTCGGCCTCATGGCATCCTGCATTCTTCTGGTACCAGAGGCCAGGTTGCGGATGAGATCTTTGCAATCGGCACTCAAGCTCCAATGGTCTCAGTCCTCCCGCAGGTTGTCGGACCCTGTTCAGGTTCCGTCCTCGGTCGCCCAGGACCCTCTGTGGTGGGCCGTCGAAGAAAATCTGATGAAGGGGGCTCCATTTTGGCTACCCTGGCCCAAGGTGACGATCGTGACGGACGCATCCCTCATGGGATGGGGAGCTCATGCCAATGAGTTGACAGTCAGTGGTCGTTGGTCTCTGTCGAAGTCCAGACTCCATATCAATCTGTCGGAGCTGAGGGCTGTTAGGCTAGCCCTGAAGGCTTTTCTGCCGACTGTGCGAGGGAAGAATGTCCTGTTCCTGACGGACAACACAGTGGCCATGCACTACCTCAACAAAAAGTGGGGGACAGGGTCACTTCCTCTTTGCAGGGAGGCGATGCAGCTCTGGTTCTGGGCAATCCAGCAGGAAGTTTCGATCTCGGCAGTTCATCTGGCCGGAGACGAAAACGAGATAGCGGATGCTCTGAGCAGGCAGAGTGCGATCTCTCACGAGTGGGAGTTGGCTCAGGAGATTCTCCTGGAGATCTTCGCCCTTTGGGGACCCCTCAAGTGGATCTCTTCGCCTCCAGTGTCAACCGGAAGTGCGAGAGCTTCTGCTCGCAGGAATTTCCTCCAAAAGGAGCCTTGGGAGACGCGTTCGTGGTGGAGTGGTCATTCCCACTGCTGTACGCCTTTTCTCCAGTCCCTGTCATCCCGCAAGTACTGCAGAGGTTACGGAGGTTCGGTTCCCGGATGATCCTCATTGCTCCGGCGTGGGCCCGGAGGATGTGGTACCCGGACCTTCTCGACTTGTCCATCTGCCCCTCACGTCGTCTTCCCTACCGAGACGATCTGCTCTCACGGGAGGGGTGTCAGGTTCTCCATCCAGAGGTCAGGTCCCTCAACCTTCACGCTTGGTTTCTGAATGGTTGAGGTATAAGGATTGGGACCTCCCTGAAGACGTGATGGAGGTGTTGCTCTCGGCCAGACGGCCAGCAACAAAGTCCCAGTAACGTTGCCGTTGGCGTACGTTCTGCGACTGGTGCAGGTTTAAGAATGTGGATCCTTTTGCATGCGACATTCCCATGGTTCTTTCTTTTTTGCTTTCTTTGGCCCACAGGGGCTTGCAAGTGGGTACCGTTAAAGGTTACCTGGCGGCGCTGTCCATATTTAAGCGCTCTTCTGAAGAGTGTTCCTATTTTAAAATTCCTTAATTTCTCAGTTTCTGAAAGGGCTCACTAATGTGTTCCCCCCTGTCACCTTTCCTGGTGCCCGGTTGGGATTTGAACTTTGTTCTCAAGTTTCTGATGGGTGCTCCGTTTGAGCCTTTGCATTCATGCTCTTTGAGACTGTTAACTCTTGAAACTGTATTTTTGGTTGCGTCACTTCCGCTCGCAGAGTGAGTGAGTTACAGGCACTTTCAGTTAAGCCATCCTTCACTGTGTTTCAGAAGGACAAGGTTGTCCTTAGGGTTTGTCCTTCCTTTCTTCCGAAGGTGGTGTCGGAATTTCATTTAGGCCAGAAGGTTGTTCTTCCGGCGTTTTATCCTCCTCCACATCCTGGTAAGGAATAGGAGAGGCTCCATTGGCTTGATCCTAGGAGAGCGTTAAGCTGTTATATTTCACGCATGTCCCGGGTCAGAGTGGACAATCAACTCTTTATTGGTTACGCTGGAAAGCGTTTGGGACAAGCTGTGACTAAGCAGACTTTGTCTCGCTGGATTATTCTGGCTATTTCTGAATGTTACCGCTTGGCGGGTAAGGACCCACTGGTCGGCTTGCGGGTCCATTCTACCAGGGATATGGCTGCTTCTACTGCCCTGCAGAGGGGTGTTCCTATTCGTAACATCTGTGATGCAGCCACCTGGGCTTCGGTCCATACTTTTGTACATCACTACTGCCTCGATTGTATCCGTGGGCAGGATCTGGCCTTTGGCAAGGCGGTCCTTTACTCTGCAATTTGATTGGGCATTCTAAATTTCTATCTTCTAAATTCTTTTTCCCACCTCCTTACATTGGTACTGCTTTGGGAGTCTGTCATAGATATGGAATACGTCGGAGGACCCAATCCCCTCAAAGAACAAGTTACTCTCTTACCTGGTAACGTTCTTTCGATGGGATGGTCCGACGACGTATTCCATATCGCTCCCTCCCTGCCTTCCCTGCTACAGAATTTCTTATGTGATTACAGCTTTTGTTTCAGCAAGGCTTTGTGTGGTCAGACTGGCAGAAGACTGGTGCCACACGTTCTGGAAAAAAACTACAACTGAGGCTACGGGCGCTGTGCGTCCTACTTATAATATCCGGTGAAGTCGGCCATCGGAGGAGGTCCTCGAGGTCGGCGTATCGACGTCATCGACGCAGGACGCAGACGCCGAAAGATTTTCCGAAGCAGCACAGCTGTGATAATTACTGTCATAGAAATGGAATACGTCGTCGGACCATCCCATCGAAAGACCGTTACCAGGTAAGAGAGTAACTTGTTCTACCATATCCAATAGATAGGCAAAGCTAAGGGTGGGAATCTTTGATGCAGTGCAATTAGTATGGTCATGTTGGGTGAGACTCACAGAAATACAACTACAATGGGAGCGCAGCTGTAGATCCACCAACTACAATGAATTAAGACTGTAGAACCACCATTGTCTCCCTACATTGCATAGTCTGCCTGTAACCCTCTGTATCCTCGCTCTCCCTCTCCTTGCAAAAGTGTAATAGTCAATCCATCTATCTGTATTCATTTAAACCCTCCTGCTGTGTCCTTTTGTACAGCGCTTCATTGCTTCACAACTAGGTTTTTGTCTAGATAAAATAACAGCACTGCATATATCCTTTGTCTGACATGCATATACTTTCATTTAATTTCTGTTGCATTTTGTTTTCTTTTAATAACTGCTGCAGGCCACACACAATAATCCAATAATTCTATTATGTTGGTGCTGTATGTTCAGTGTTGGTATGAGAATGTCTCTAGCTCTCATTATAACTTTGGAGTTCCACATAGAGTAAATACGGCATGATTATGATGTGAAGCAGCACCTAAAAAATTAACTAGTTTGTATCCAGTTTTCATCTCCACCTAAAAAGTGGAAGTACAAATGCTAACACCCCCACGGTATAAAAAAGATGGTTTCCCTTAAGTAAGAACGTTTTGTGCCAGTGCAGACCTTCAACTTAAGGGACATGAAGCTGCTTGAGGACCCCCAAAAGGGGTAAAAATGTGGACATCTTAGATGCCCACTTTCTCACACCCTTCCCCATATAACTCACAGAAGGATTGTCAGTGTACCTGATTCAGCTCCATCCCACAAACAGGTACGGAAATAGATTATTTAAACTTTGAGACATAAAATGAAGATTTCCAGAAATGCTACATGCCATACTTCAGGAAATCTGCATTCATTGCTGCCGCTAGTGCGGATAACATTGCTGATTTTGGGCTAGCGCATGCATTTACTGATAAAAACAAAATATTCCAAAGTGTTTGGTTTTCTCCAATATCAAAACAAGTACAGTATGAGATAAATGACTTGTCCAACCACCTTTACAAACAAACATCCATTCTCTTTGGCTCCCCTGTATAAGTGTGGGGTTGTGAATGTATTTGCTATGTGCAGGCCATTTAAAGGTAGACAATGGCCAGTATAAATATGAATCGTACAGGTTTGAATTCAGAAAATAATGCTCTCACAATAGTGCACTCTTCTCTGAACAGATGAGTGTGTGTGTTCATTTCACAATATGTTTGTGCAGTTTTCAAAGAACATGTGTAGATAACTTTAAATGTATGTATGTATGTTTGTGTGTTGCTTTAAATACACATGTCTGTGGACTGCTTTCAATCTATTCCTATTGAGTTTTCCTTCAGCTCAACGAGTTTGGGCTGGAGATGTAATCTTCTCCAGTAAAATGGACAATGTTAAAACACCCTTTCTCTGTCACATTGCACATAGGACTGTGCATTCTAAGATAAGGGACTGCAAGGGTTTAATACATTAGATTATTTTCTAAGAATAGGATGAATTCTCTGTGCTTATTTTGGTTTCACAAACACTTCAATTATGACTAGACTCATATTGACTGTTTATCGCGTGATATCGCATGCGATGATTCTGTACTGGTATGAGCCATGGCTCTATTTAGGTGTGATTACATTTACAAAAGCAATCTCGATTTAAGTTGCACCAAAATGCAATCAGTTTTCAATCTCGCCTCAAGGCGGGAGTCAGCTGTGGGAATCAGGGGGCAAGACAGTTCGGCGAGCAAAGCTGGACAAATGGCTGCAGGCTGCACTACACAGCGGCTCAGGTCAGAAATAGTCTCAGTGCTGGTCTGTGGTTCTGAAGCACTGGTTGAGAAATCTCGAAAGTCTTTAGCGACTGCGGCATAACAACAGTCAGCATTGCAGTTGATTGCAGCTCGAGGAACTCGACTGGCTCAAAAATGTCCTTTAAGGCGGTCCGCGGTAGATGCTCGTTAAGGCACTTCTGCCAGCTTCTTCAATGGGCTTGTGTTGCCCTTTATGGCGGACAGCCCGAATCTCAGGAGGGTGTTGCAGGCAGCTGCCTTGTCCTTGGTTTCAGGTTCAGAGCCCTTCTGGCACTTCCCACCCAGGAAACATGTTGCAGAGCCGAGCAGGGCATGCTGCGTGCTGGCTAGGTACCAGTTCTGGAGTGACCGGAGGGTCCCCTGGATTCAGTATCTCCATCTGTTCCCTGGGAGATGTTTTGGGGAGGGATCTGGCTTCCCTCATTGGTGGCCCTGGTGTTCCTTTACTAGCGGAACCTGTAAGGCAGAATGGTTCTTCATCCAGGGTCCAATGATGAGTTCTTCTTCCTACTCCTTGCAAAGTCTTCAGATGATCCGCCAAAAGAAGGGCTATGCCCTCTTTTAAAGCCAAATGGGCCACAGTGTTTGGTGTAGGCAAAGCCTACCTTAATTAACCAATCCTGGGATCCCCACCAACAACCTGTATGGATGAGGTCATAACAAGAGTGTTTTACAACAGAAAAGGTAGAGGTGAAAACTAATACTAAATCCCACCCATCTTCCGGTCTATTGTGGATCAAAGGGTCTCTCTGGTTAAAGGAGCGCTCTGTGGTTCCTGATTAAAGCAGCAGGCCTCCTTTGAAGCTGCAGCAAGACCAGACTCTCTGGCTTCTGCAAACCACTTTCTCATACCTTATGAATGGGGTCCTGCTGCAGGGTGGAATACTGTAAGCATGCAGTCCCATACATGACAGTTCACTGCCATCAATGCTGAGGGCAGGAGGTGGCTTCAGGTTGACACAGTTGTATATGATATGAAAGGTTTGCAAGCTGTGTGTTCTGTGACTGGTCGTGATGTCCCATTCTGCATGTTTACAACACTGTGGACAGAGTTACTTTCTTTCCTACGTCTGTTTTCACTGGCTGCAGTTGGATCTCAGAAGAAGAAGAGTCAGCACTAGACTTAAAAGCACACACATAGCTTGCCCACCGTGTGCGCTCTGTGCTATGTGTGTGCTTTTAAGTCTAGTGCTGACTCTTCTTCTGAGATCCAACTACAGCCAGTGAATACAGACTCAGGCAAGAAAGTAACTGCGTCCACAGCATTGTAAAAATGCAGAAAGGGACCTCATTACCAGTCACGTAACACACAACTTGCGTACGCTATGTGCTATTTGTGGGCTTTTAAGTCTTGTGCAGACCCTTCCTTTCAGATCCAACTGCAGCTAGTGAAAACTGACTCAGGCAAGAAACTAACTCCATTCACAGCATTGCAATAATGCAGAAAGGGACCTCATGACTAGTCATGGAAGACTTAGCTTGCCCACCGTGTGCGCTCTGTGCTAAGTCTTCCAAGACTAGTCATGAGGTCCCTTTCTGCATTATTGCAATAGGTCTCCGTCCTGTGCATTTGATTAAGGTCTCCGTCCTTAATCAAATGCACAGAATAAACTTTAGTTATCTGCAAAGACATAATACAGAATAGGGAATAATTAACCTCTTATTGTAATTTGTGGGGCAATACCTGCACTAGTCACTAACCTGTACTGCATGTGTCTTTTTCTCTCGGTTTGTCTATTTTCTTTGTGGCCTTGGAATCTACGTCAGAACGCTGAGAGAACGATTATTCTACTTTTCATCTCATACGGTTGCGGCTTGTATCTATCTATTCAGGGATGTACAAACAAATGCCTTGTGTAAAGAAATGCATTTCTTGATACAACCTAAAAAGAAACACAAACATTATGTGTTCTTTTAAGTGTGTGAAATATCCTTATGTCATTACATGTAGTGCAGATCTGCACTGCTTACCTCTTAAGTCTTTTTATGCAAATAGTGATGCATCCATCTGGGGCCGTCGCCATGTGTCCGATCGTGTTCCTCACTAAGATTGCGGATCGCAGGGGGCGTGGCTTGGCGGCCATGCATTGAGGAGTGGAACACAGGAGCTCCTATATGATCCCACACATAGATCCGAAAAGCTGGAAGAAAAACGCAATGAAAAGTGCAGAAAAGTGAATGAAAGGTGTCCAAAGTTCTGGGACCCAGCTGAAAACAAACCCGAAGAAAATCGGACCAGGTAGCGGCCAGGGGGAAGATCGGAGCGATCGCTGTGGCAGCCTACAAAATGGCGGGCGCGACCAGATGATCCGGCGGATGAACTCTGCGGAAACAACAAGGGGGGGAGAGGCGCAAGAAAGGCACCATGCGCAAGGCACACATCGCCAGCACACGTGAGGGATGCAAATAACAGGACGCACCTCACGGCAAGCGATTAGGTAGCCCAACAACAGCCGGGGGCTGCCGTGGAAGACCAGGCCCACCACGTGGGGCGAACAGAAGCGGGTGCAGGCAACGCCGCACTGCGCCGAAGTGGAAGAGGCAGAGACCCACCACGGAGGATGCTGGCAGCGAAGGACCGAAAGTGTAGAGGACAATGGGAGGACCTTGCAGCCCCAGTGGGAGAGATTTGCACCAACCCAGAGCAGGCGCGTGGAACGTTTGATTGACGAAGGGCCTATAGCTCTGGTTAATTGATCCACCTGAGCACTCGGTGGGAGAGCTGCACCAGAACGGTTGAGTGCCACCCCCAGCCCTTCCAGCGTGGACTTGGGGAAGAACAGCCCCAACATCCAGCTACAAGGAGCGGCTGACAGAAAGGCAAAGCACCGAAGGGACAGTGGGCAGCAAGTATAACCGGCAGCCACCGCAGAACCGGGGGCCGTGCATGGAAACGCTGATCCGAATTGAACAACAGTAAATACGAGGGAGGACACAGTCCACTGCTTCGAACAATGAGATTTCTGAGGCGAGGAGAGCCCTGCACAGACTCCTAGCGGAGCCCCACGAGCAAAAGGGACAGTCTGGTAGGGTGAGAGCACTGCAACGCCACTACAACACAGTGAGTCTTGTCACCAGTTGGCGCTGGCACACGGCGAGGCCGCAAGAGGATAGGGGGCGCCTGGAACGCTCGAGAACATAGACATTCACAGAAGGGGGCTAGACCTGTGGGCCCACCACATCGGACTGATGGCCATCAGTAGGGCCTCCCACCCAGGACAGAAAGGCGAAGCACCAAAGGGACAGTGGGCAGCAGCCCGGAGTGCGCCGCAAGAGCATTAAGCATAACCAGCAGCCAACACGGGACCGGGGGCCGCGCATGGAAACGCTGATCCAAATTGAACAGTAAATGCGAGGGAGGACACAGTCCACTGCTTCGGACAATAGGATTTCTGAGGCGAAGAGAGCCCCACACAGACTCGTAGCAGACCCCCACGAACAAAGGGGACACTCCGGTGGTGTGAGAGCACCGCAACGCCACTACAACACAGCGAGCCTTGTCACCAGTCGATGCCGGCACACGGCAGAGCTGTAAGAGGATAGGGGGCACCTGAAACGCTCGAGAACATAGACATCCACAGAAGGGGGCAAGACCTGTAGGCCCACCAGATCAAACCGGTTGCCACTGGTAGGGCCTCCCACCCAGTTGGCAAGACTGGGACAGAGTACAAGAAAGGGGCAGTGGATACGCCACGGCGCAGGGGCTCAACTCCACACTGAGGGGCATCACGCAGCAGTGGACCTTCCTGAAGGGCGAAGCACTATAGACCTGCACATGAAGAATACCTGGTACGTGGGAGGGCACAGTCCACTCACTCAAGAGGAACAAGTGTCCACCTCATATAGGGCTCCAGAAGCAAGTTACTGCAGATGAAATGGGACAGCGTAAACCACATAGAGCAGACTGCAGCCCAGGCACACTCAGAATCACCACTAACATTGGCACCAGCCGAGGGACAGTATGCAAGGGAGATCTGCTAGAGTGCTAAGCTAGTGAGTAGCAAGGGGACCCCCCCTGGGGAGATACTTGTGTGTACCACACTTCCTACAGCTGGCGAGGGAGACATCAAAGATATGTCGGCAGTGTGACCGCAGGCGCGGAACCGGAGAGGCGAGACATGGAAAGGTGGAAATAGAGAGAGTGAGCACACAAGGTCAGAAGAAGGCCCATTCGGAGAGAGCACCAGAAGAAGACAGCCACTAGACCACCGAGCTGACTCACCAGAGAACCCCTGAGACACTCTCGAGATGGGGCTGCCCTAGGACAAACTGACACGAGCCACACTGCAACGGCTTAGGACAAGAAGGCGGCATAGTGAACGGAGCGGGAGAAGGAAGATACTCCAACCAACAGCAACAGCACCTGGCTCAAAGGGAAGAAGGTGGGGCCCTGGCACAGATGCAGGATTGGGAGAAGATCCTGATATTCTCGAGAGAGGGGGAGGTGTGATAATGAGGAATGCTGCCAGAATCACCATTTATCCGGGTTACACAGCATTGGTGCAGAAGCAACGAGCACAATTCTGGCCGACCAAAGACCGCCTTTGAGCGGCAGGAGTGCGATTCATGCTACTATACCCGGCAAAACTGAAGGTGTTACACAATGGAAGGTCACACATCATGAGACCACTGCCGATGCTCACAATTGTATGGACCAGCAAGGGATCCCAGAACAGAGAGAAGGGAACGGACAGAACAACAGAAATGCACCTTAATGGAACACAGAGTGTGACAAAGATAAACAGAATAGGTTAAAGAGGTCAGCACCAGCAGACTGCTAAGCGGGAACCCGAACCCTCTGCAGTGGACAGCCGGCCGCCACAAAGAAACCCCATGGAGGAACAGAACTCGAGATGCCAGTTTTGAGGCATTCCACAGCAGCGAGTGCATCCACGGATAGCAGGGAGCCCCATGGAAAGCGGCGTAGCCCGAGCAGGGGGAGGGTGGCTGGGCGTTTGTTAATAGTTATAGTTAGTGTGTGGTTAGGATGGTTGAGAGAAGGCACAAGAGTTGGAGGAAGCACCAAGCAACATGGATATGGACGAAGCGCAAGAGGCTGGCTTGCGAAAACAAATCCTAATGATAGCTGCCAAGGCACTATAATGAGAGGACGCACCCGCAAGTACCTCACACAGACAAGGACAAACAAGGAGGAGAAAGGTCGATACCACCCCAAGAAGAGGAATTTGACAAGGGGCGAAACGAGAGAACTCATAGTAAGGCACAGGACAGCATGCAAGCCCTTTGGAACAGATGGGCCTCGAGATATAGCAACGAAATGGGCCAGGAAGAAGCAGTCATAGTCACCGGCATCGTCCGAGGGTTCAAATGCTTACGTTAAGAGGCTGAGGGTTTATACCTGATTGAATAGGGTGAGAGTCCAAATAGCAATGTTGCCAGAAATGCATTTGACAGCCAAAAAGCAATCAAAGATTTCCAAGAAATGGGGAGGACAAATGTACAGCTCAACTTACTCGAATTATGCCATGGGGGTACTGACGTGGATTGCCCCGCGAGTGCCCTTCCAGCTCATAAGACAAGAAAGAGACTGGGGGGGGGCAGAATGGTAATAGTGCATGGAATGCTCGAGAACAAAGAGATGTGCCTGGTAAACATGTGCTCCCCCAATCATGATGGGACAGAGTTCTTCAGGGCAATTGCACCCCAGCTGGCCCCATGCAGAGGAGCGTCACTCATCTGGGCAGGCGACCTCAACTGCGCATTGAACCTGCAGATAGACAGATCTGTCGCCAAATAAAGAACGCCAGCACTGCCGGCCAGAGCCCTGCAGTAGATTCTAGACCAGATGGACTTGGAAGACGTCTGGAGGAAGGTACATGCCGGCACCAAGGGATACACACACTATAGTGCTCCACACGGCACATACACCCGATTAGATTATTTATTCACAGGCAGGGAGACCCTTGCGGAGCTCACGGGCATACATATCAAGGCATGAACACTATCAGACCATGCCGCGCTGATAGCAACATGGGCATACACATATAGAGGGGCCCCATACCTACATGGCATCTGAGGGCGGAGACACTGACGGACGGGGACTTCCAAGAGCACATTAGAGAGACGATTGATGACTACTTTGACCATAATGCGGGGAGTGTGGACAGCACCGGAACGGTCTGGGAACCATTCAAGGTAGTGGTCAGAGTTGCAGCGATTGGGAAGGCGGGTGGTCTCAGAGGGGGGTATATTAGCAGAGCTGGGGGAAGTGGAGAGGGAGATAGAGCGGGCGGAGACGTGAGCGGGTGCAAATGGAGAGGAACCGGGGGCACTCGCCACGTTAAGGCTGAAGTGCAGCGCCATTTGGGAGAAATTGGGGAGACTGCATCATGGGAAGTACATACAGAGACTGAACGCGGAAGGGGATACGCTCAGTAGACTCCTGGCCTGGCTCACCAGGCAGGAAAGTAGGCGCAACCCCATAAATGGAATTAAGGATGAGCAGGGGGAGGAAGCGAGGACTCAAGAGGTGATTAATAAAATATTCTCCCGATTCTATGAAAGGTTGTACTCCCGGAACCAAGAGGTTGTACTCCCGGAACCAAGAGGCGGAGGAAGAGGACATAATCGATGCCCTGGGGGAGTGTAACCTTCATAAGCTAACGGAAGAGTAAGCACAGACACTGGAGGCACCCCTCACGGTGGATGAGCTAACGGCTGTAATAGCCAATCTTCCAAAAGGCAAGTCCGCGGGACCGGACGGGCTACCCAGGGAATTTTACAAGAAATATAAAGACACCCTGGCCCCACGATTACTGGAGATGTATGAGGAGGCGTAGAGAGGGGACTGCTACCGCAGAGCTTGTCGGACTCCCTCATAATACCCATACTAAAACTGGGGAAGCCACCCCTAGAGTGCAGCTCTTACAGGCCGATCTCCCAGATAAACCAGGACTCCAAAATCCTGACTGCAGCCCTGGTGAATCAGCTCAAGTGCGTCATGCCTGTGCTTGTACACACGGATCAAACGGGATATGTGCCGGGGAGGAACACAACATGAAATCTGCGTAGGCTCCACCATGTAATAGATACCATGAACCAGAGACAAGGGGAATGCACGGTGGCATCGCTCAACGCCATAAAAGCATTTGATTCTGTTCATTGGAACTGGCTCCTTAGCGTGCTCGCTCAATTTGGGATGGGGGAGGGATAGCTCCGGTGGATAAGACTTATCTACAGGGATCCGAGGGCAAGGGTGAAACCGGGTAGACATATTTTGGAGGGATGGACAATAGGCAGGGGTACAAAGCAGGGATGCCCACTCTCCCTGATGCTGCATATATTGGCCCTGGAACCATTCGAGGTGTTTCTCAGAGCAGAGTACAGAGACACTGGCATAGAGATAGACGGGGTGATCCACCAGCTCTCGATATACACAGACAACATAGTTCTCTATATCGAGAACCCGGGGGAATGCTTGCCAGACCTGCTAGAGACCTTCGCCAGACTGTCGGACATCACTATCAACAAGGAGATATCATTGTTGTTCCCCCTGGCGGACTTAAGGAGGGTTCGCCTCGACCAACTGCCTAAGTTGGGACTCTCATGGACGCCGGTAACCTTCCGCTACTTAGGAGTGGACATATATCATAACATCACAATGACACACACAGCTAACACATAGGCGTTCCTACACAAAATAGGAAAGGCAATGAGGTTCTGGAAGATGCTCCCATTGGGGATGATGGGTAGAGCCTCCTTATTAAAATTGACGGTGCTGCCCTGCTTACTATATTACTTCACGAACATCTCACACAACATACCTCGTTCATTCTCTAAACGTCTCCACACAATGGCAAAAGAATTCCTGTGGGGCAGGGGAAGAAACAGAATAGCGCTGAACACCTTACTAAGAGATTATGAATGGGGGGATCAGGGTGCCGAAATTTGAACGTTATTACCTCGCAGGCCAACTCCAATTTGTGGTACGGTGGCTGGGGGATGATACGACCATAGACACACTGCTCTTCCAACTGGCAATACGTCAATCTTACCTGAGGGAACTCTTAGGGATAGATGAAGCCACAACTAAACCGCTCCCCAACATGGTCAAATTGCGCCTGACACTATGGAAAAGGGCGTGGAAAACTCAAGGGATACGGGACCCCTGCTCCAGGCAGGTCCCCCTTGTCGGATTAATCAACACCCGCATGGAGTCCCTAACAACATATCGTGCACAGTGGGAGGACAAGGGAGTGGCCCAGATCGGGCACCTATGGAGAGGTGGAAAATGGGTGGACTTCCAGACCCTAATGGAAGAGCAGAATTTACATAGAGGGCCATTTTTATTGTATAACAGAATGATTTGGAAGATCAATAACAGATGGAAGAAGCTGCCCGAGGGGGAGGAGAACGAGGGGGAACTGGATGCGTGGTACGATATGTCGGAAGGAGGGCACACAGTATCCAGACTCTATGAACAGCTCATACGCAACAACAATGAGAGGAAACTGCAAGCAAGAGCTAGATGGGAGGAAGAACTTCAAAAAACGTTTACAGACGAGGAATGGAGTAGGATACTCAGGTATACAAAGAAGGTCTCTAGGAATGCCAGATTTAAGCAGCTGCAGCTCTTCCTCACACACATAGCATACCTCACGCCCAAGAACATTTCTTTAATGGGAAGGAAGCAAACCCGAAGCTGCCTGCGCTGCGCAGCAGAGAAGGCAGATATGTTACACATGTTCTGGACCTGCCTTGGGATAACCAATTTCTGGGACACTGTTAAAGACAGGGTGGAGATAGGGGGGATGCAAATGCGGGTATGGTCCCCAGAGTCTTATCTGTTGGGGCTGTTCCTGAGGTGCAGCAAGCAAAGGACCCATACTGCAAAAATGAAAGACTTAGGCCCTTATTCACAGAGCGTATTCCAATGAGGTTTTGCCTTTACAAAACGCCTTTGTGAATTAGGCCCTTAATGTGCATACTGGTGAAGCGCTGCATCGCAATGGAATGGAACTCTTGCACAGGGCTGTCAACAGAACTGTGGTGGGCTGATCTGAATAAATGGACGATAGCAGAGACGTCGGTGTGGACCAGACCGATGCAGAGAGGGGAGGGATAAAGTGGGACCAAGATACTTACATGGAACTCCCTTGTACAGGATTTGTTTGAGGGCACTGAAAGGCATGATACAACAGACCCCGGGGAGCCTGAGGAAGACTAAGCTTCCGGAGGCAAGGGGAAGAAGGACTTCCAGCAGGGAGGGAAGCCAGTGGTCATGAGCAGGGGGCACGGGTCCGAACTCTGGGGCCACGGACAATGAGAGGCAGGACATTGTGGGCAGACATGGCAGAGGCCAAGAAGGAATGGAGAAGTAGCGCAGAATCCAACACATAGTGCCATCTGTAGTGTAATGTTTGTTGTTGTTGGTTGTTATGTGCTAAAAATTAGCAAAGAGTTTAAAAAAAGAATGCAGATCGCAAGGTTTGAGACCGCATGGACCGCAGCGTAGTTAAATGAGAAGGGTAGCAGCTCTCCCCTCTCGTGATTTATGGTTAAATGTTAGAGGTCATAGAAAGAGGACTCTCTCCTCTCGTGGTCTGAGGTTAAAAATGGAATGCCATAGAGAGAGGACTAGGTGTGTGAACTTGTGAAACCTTCTGAACTCCAGATGGCTTCACCAACTGATGTAAAAAGCAAAGGGCATATTGCTGCTGTGGACTATAATTTCAGGCCAAATTATTTGTATAGTGCTAACAGTGTATGCGGAACAGTGTGTGAAAAAGGATAGCACTAAAAGGACCCAATGTATCGGCTGTAGGATGCACATTCATACATAGATGAGCCAAATAGAAGTCGAGTAAGATGAAAAGGCTATATCCTTATCAAAAATGAATAAGAAAAAGAAAAACATGATTACCCCACAGCCATTATGAATAGCATTCATCAAATAAATAGGCATACAATGAGATGGTTTTGCAGATAGGGTTCTTTATTAGCCCATATATGAATGATTTTCACATGTCATTTAATAGGCATTGTAGCCATTATTCCTGTTGGTTCCATCCATTAAGGTAACTCTGGGTATGGTAAAGCGACCATTGTTCCCTCTGAGACAATCTAATAGCTGTATTGTGTCCATCATTTCCCCATATTCACTCAATGGCCCACCATTTAAGTTCTTCACATCCATGGTTTTCATCTATGAAATGTGCTACCAGAGGAGATGTCATGTTCTTTGTGCGGATCTTAGATTTGTGTTCAGTGATTCTCTGTTTAATGGCTCTCTAAGGTTTTCCTATGTATGTTTTATTGCATGGACACCTTATTGCATATATTGCATTTTTACTATTGCAAGTGATGTGATTTTCCAGAACCCAGGTTTTGTGATTCATTAAAACTGAAGTACACGTAGAAGTGGAATTACACTGGTAACATCCCCCACATGGAAAATGACCAATAACGGGTTCCAGACCCCATGGGGATGTGATAGTAGGTGGTTTCTTTTCCTATCTATCTGCTCTGGGAATCCAGTCCTTCAATTTATTTTCACATCATACATGTTTGTTGAAGATAATGAAGTTCCTTCCATGAGTAACTTAATTCTTGATGGGGTAAATTGGTTACACCACTTTGTATGGGCTTGGGAAGGACACATCGAGAAGCGGGCCCCCTCAGGAGGTGTAACTTTTAATAAATTGAATTTGATGGCAGTTCCAACGAAAACCACGGGAGAATCTGTAGCGGGGCATACTAAGTTGGGCAAGTCGTGTTCAAGTTCGGTAGAGGAAAATTGGGGTTGTTGGCTAGGAAAGGAACATAAGAAAAATAAAAGCTGACAGGTCTGACTAGAAATAGTATGTGGTTGGCCCCTACAGTCATTAAGGATACCGTGACAGTAAGCCCTAGTATGGAGGGAGCTAATAACCTGTTGGAACATAGTCAAGCATAGAAAAGAACTGGGAAGAGCCTGGCAGAATTAATAGCTAGCCACCCATACGAATCAGAGAGGAAGGAAGGTTCTGAACAAAATGGGGCCATGTGGCTTTGCACACATACGAAAGGTAATCTGGAGTGTAAACCAAACTGGCTGGAAAATAATCTTGGAGGCCATTTTCCTTGACCCAGAATCTAAGTATTTAAATAGAACCATGGCACTGGCGATTTTACATGGTCTTCCGGGTTTAAGGAAGATGAAGTCCAGGGATATTTATCATATTGAGTTCTGTGATTTACTCTTTTGATACATTTGTGAAAAGTTCACATAGAACTAAAACACATTTTAAAAAAAATAGCTAGCATTAGGGAGTGACTTTCTTTTTTTGCCACTACGCTAATTGTGAATATATATCCTGGGGCTGTCTAGATGTTTTTGACAATAGCGCCCATCTATCCTAGCCATCAAGGTCAATGGGTAATAGTCATGGGAATTGTAGTTAAACCATTCTGAGAGATGCAGGTTACAGGCCCCAATGATTATTGTTATAATATGTGTAAACTGTAGAGTCTGTACATCAGGTACAAGGCTTGCATCCCTGGTCTCGGTCCTGGGGATCAATGTTGGGATTCCTAAGCTGCGATCTGCAAAATACTAAGTAATGTACGCAGTATTTCTATACTGCTCTGGGCAAAGAGCATAGCAACATGTCCTGCCTAATGGTATGTACAGCTAGAGAAAACTCCTATGACCTTCCTGCATGGGAAAACTGCAAATAGGTCTCCTCAAGCCAAATCTAGTGTTGTTGTGAATCTTAGAAAACTAAATTCCTGTGTCTATATGTCACAACGTTTGCTGAAGGTGACCGATCTATGAAAGCTGTATGCACGTGCTGGGAGCATGCCTGCCATTCAGGAAATAACGAAACTGTGCAATGCAATGTCTCCCTTCATCTCACTGCACAGAACAGAAAATAACAGATACTATAACAATGGACTGTCACTTCACTCAAGCCCAACCAAGGAAAAGAAGGATTACTACACATGATTTCTTCACTTCAGCCCTCCCATCCCCACTAGTTTGCACCTGACCTGTGGGAGGTACTGCATTTGGCATATGAATGCCTCTGCTCCCTGGACAAAGGCCATACTGTTTTTAAAAACCTAGTAGTAACCATCAACCTTCCCCTTGCCCACCGCTCCTGCTGTTGGTGCCCAACACTAGTGGCAGCCCTTAACCTACCCCCATGTTCCCCACCAACCATTCCTCCCCTTGGCTCTAACACCTTTGACAGCCATCAACCATGATTCCCTGCTGACCCAGACTGTTCCTTTACTGCCCCTCCTTCAATCAGACTCAGCAGAAAACACTGTGCTTTTACTGAACCCTTTACCATACTGTTCTGAAATTGTATTCTTGTTTGCAATAACGGTTTTGACAACAGATGTGTGTGTACATCTTTTTTGCACTGTATGTACTGGGTGACTGGCACAATGTAAAACCTGAGTAGCTGAGCAACATAATGGTATGAGCATTCATAGGGGGGCAGTTACACTGCATTTACACATTGATCACTGCCCCATTGCAGTCCACAGCCATGGGGGTTGGGGGAGACCTTCTTCTTGTGGTTCCTCATTATTGCACTGTTATCTGTAGTTAGGGTTTTCCCCCAGCCTTATGAGATAATCTCCAAGAGTTCTATGTACTTTGTGGCCTTGTGAAGGTGCTTGAGGTACCCCTTAAATAGTTCAAACCCAAGTGACCACCATAAAGGCAGCTGCAGATGAGTGCTTAGGATCATTGTTCTGCAAGATTCATAATTTGCATTTGTCCTCTGGGAACTTCTTGCTCGCTTACAGAAATATTACCTTTATAATTCAGATCCCTTTAAAGAAGGATGTATCCATTAAGCCCTCAAAATAAATCAGGTGTGCTGGGATCTTTTTGGAGATGCTGCTTCCGACTGACTTTGAGTGGATGCTTTGTTTGGGATTGCATGAAAAGTCTTTTTTTTCTCCTGAATGCCATACTGTTGAACCTTTCCAGGGTGACTGTAGTCTTGTCCATGACAAGGACATCTTGAAAGTCTTCCATTGTTTCCATCCAGACCTTCACATGGGCCATCCACATTTCTTTGATGCCACAGATCAAAGATCAGAGCCTTTTGGAGCATGAGCAATGCATGGTTATTCTAAAAGAAATTAGCACCGTCTTGGGTGGGATGAGGTAGAGTGGGATGAGGTAGAGTGAATGAGGTAGAGTGAAAGAGTATGTTGAGGTACAGTGGGTGGGTTAGACTGTGTGGTCAGTTAGAATGTCTGAGGTTGAGTGTTTAAGCAGGGTGGGATAGTGTGGGTAAATGGAGTGGAGTTGTTTTGGGTAATCTAGAGTAGGTCAGTGGCATGAGGTACAGTGGGTGAGTGTAGTGATGTTGAGTTGGCTGAGTGGAATGAGGTAGAGTTGACATTCTGTGTAGCGCAAATCAAGCGTGAATAGAAATGGAGATACACTCCATTTCACCAAACAAAAGTATAAATACATTTATTTAATTTCAGTCCACCAGATAACAATTGATCTCTTTAAATTTATTCGTAAATTGAAATTAAAGAAATATTTTTCGACACAAGTCAAGTACTTCAAAACCAAGCCCACTATACCCATACCTTCAGATATCACATTACAAGCCATGCTCAATACACGTGTGCTTATGTCCCTAGAAGAATGTGAACATAACCCAATGATTAATATCATTGATTTACTGAAAGAACTAAACATTCAACAGCAAAGTCTAAAAATAAAAGTTATCTAACAAATCCAAATTTGTGCCTGTATTTCCTAAAGGTAATATAATTGACACGTTCCATCAAGCATCCATGGAAGACTTTCAATTGACACGTTCCATCAAGCTGTGCTCAACGACATCCACAGACTAGAAGATGTTTCTAAAAAAAAAGGGCAAACGGAGTAATAACTTATCACATAATGAACAAAAAGCATTGCAGAAGTTAGGCTCTATTAATATGCTAATAATAAAGGAGGCTGACAAAGGGAGGAATGTGGTGATTATGGATAAGGACGACTACATTTCAATGGGACTTGAACATCTCAATTCCCCAAGTTGTTATGAGACACTCCCCTCTAATCCTATATCTCATCTACGTACAATAGTAAGTACATTGGTGTCCAAATGGTACTCACGTGGCCTACTTACCAATGTGGAGAAAAAATTCCTAACCGTTGAGTCATGCCCACATCCTATTTTTTGCCGAAAATACATAAGGCTTTCGATAAAATACTGGAGGGGCGACCCATTCTGAGTGGTGGTGGGGGCATAGTGGAACCTCGATTTACATCAATGAATGTTTAGCTCCTATGGTTAGCACTATACCTACTTTTGTCAGAGATACCATGCATATCCTTCAAATATTTGAACAACCTACATTTATTCCAGACTTCTTGTTGGTCAGACTTGATGTAAAAGCTTTGTACACCTCGATAGATAATCAGAAGGCAGTTGCAAGTGTGGATTACATTTTTCGTGAGCACTCTGCTTAATTTTTTGAACACATTGAAATGGTGAAAGATCACTTGTTCTGCACATTATCCAATAATACCTTTTTGTTTAACAATACTTACTACAAACAGCTAATTGGCATAGCTCTGGGGGCAAGCTATGCGCCAGTCCTAGCTAATATTTTCATGCACCAGTATGAGCAGCAGTTTTCATTTGCTAATGGCACTTTTCTACAATATATGTGTGGAAGCGATACATAGATGATGTGATTATGGTATGGAATGGGACAGTGGACTGCCTCAATGAATTCGTGACTTACCTTAACAACAACGACTAGGGAGTACAATTTACACATGCACATAGTAACTCCAGTATTAACTTTCTTGACCTAACAATCAGCATTTCAGAACAGGGTTTTGTAACAAGGACATTTCGCAAGTCAACCTCAGTTAATCCAGTTTTACACACCACTAGCTGTCACAAATAAGCGGTCATTTCTAATATACCCTAAGGCGAATTTATTAGGGCTAGAAGAAACTGTTCGAATAACGAGGATTTTTTACAAGAATGTCACCTGATACGGCAAAGATTTATGGCAGGAGGATACAATACTCGTACTTTCAGCAAGGCTGAACAGGCTGTTAAAAGTATGAAGAGGGGGGATCTGCTTACTCCAAAAATATGTACAAACACAACACATAGTAACAAACTTAAATTCATCATACGCTTCAATGCAGATAGTTATAACTTATATAGTATTGTGAAAAGACATTGGCATTTACTTCACTTAGACAGAGATATCACGACATGGTTGGACCCTACGCCCAATTTCATTTACAATAAAGCGGGAAATCTTAAGAATATACTGTCTCCTTCATTCATGTGCAACCCAAAACCTAAACATACTTGGCTTCACCAGCCCATTAACAACAGCTTCTATAAATGTGGGGGCTGTACAATGTGTGTCCATGCGTTTGAAACTACCAAATTTAATTTGGCCAACTTGGCACATACAATGTTAACTCCTTTATTAATTGCAACACAACATTTTATGTGTACTGTATCTTGTGCATATGTGGACAGTGCTATATTGGCAGCACAATTCGGCTTTAAAGATCAGAATATGTGAACATTTGTCTACTATCTCAAATCAGGAATCTAAATATTCGCTTGCCAATCATTGGCAAAAAGTACATCAAATGGATAACAAAGTACTCATCAGATTTGTGGGTATGGCAAAAGTCTCCCTACCACAACGAGGAGGCAACCTTGTCCTTAACTTTAGGCAATTGGAAGCCCACCTGATTTGCCAATATCGCACTGTGGCACATGGACTCAACACAGATCATGAATTATCTGTATTTCTGTGAAACTATGTAAAGTAGATGTGTTACATATGTGGTGTTTCTAAATGTATTTATGAAAACAAATTAATTGATTTGTAAATGGATCTCATCTATAACTGGTCATTCATGTTGCCCTGATCGGACTTACGGTGGATTGTCCGCAAAAACCAATTGCATATTAACAGTGCCAGCTGTAGCGCGCCATAGTACTTGGAGTGTGATGAGAAGGGTTGACTAATTACGCTAATCAGAGTAAATTGTCACCTTAATCAATTAATTGATCTAGCCAAACGTGCTAAATATTAGCTTTCAATTAACCCTCAGGTTCACCTGCCCCGTCTCTCATCATTGACATTCTTCTATTATGCTTCCCCCACCACTTCTTAATTTATTTTAATTGTTCTCAATAATTCATCTGGGGGCGGTTCGTATCAGCGATTTTCAATGCTATACAAATACAATACATGTTCATAATTCCCAATATCATCATTTCAGATGGTCTCCAAAGTGCAGATTACTCATACATCCAACATGGTTGCTCCTGTGAGGCGCACGCCATGCTTAGATGTACGCTCTAGCGTCGCACGAATGCTTTAACAACAGCAAATCCTTACCGCACGCGCTCCAGCAGCAGCTTTCAAGCGGAAACGCTGGTAAGTGATGGTCTTTCGCGTATACCCGTGAAACAGTCTATCAGGGGCTGTGTTTGCACACATGACCGTCTTACCAATTTCAATTGCTTTAATCCTATAATTAGCGCCTTCTCTTTCCTTCTCTCTCCCTCCGCACTCATGTGTGTCCCAATCAACTTATGATGGGTCTTCTAATCACCTTATGGCGTTAAAAATCATCTACACTCAATAGAGTGCACCAAAGTCTCAACAGCAGAGATATAGGTATGTGCAATTTAATATATAAGGCATTACAAATAATTTTTCATAACGTATGCTTAGCAGTGATTTTCTCGCCATCGGCTAACCAGTAATAGATACTATTTCCGCTTACAGTGGAGCCCAATGAATTGAGAACAATTCATCAGTATAATTTTACAGCAACTATTGCTAAGTGGCATACAGTTTTTTGTCTCAATGTCTCACGCACAACATGCACATGCTCATCATTGACAAATACTATCATTATGTCTCTCCTCAGTGCTTCGCACTGTTCTCAAGGACTTCTAAGGTACAATATTAATTGGGCACATACTTTCATGTGTTCGGTACAAGTGCACATGCATGACCAGTATTGGATTATATGCTAATATAGCAATCTTTCTTGTGTCCTCTTTCTTTTTTCCATTCAATGCACCTACCACATAATGGAAATTCGCCAACTTTGATCGGTCAACTGATATCATTTTTCGATATGTTTTTTGGTGCAATGCCATTTGAATTGCTTTATGGATGACTATCTTTTAATTTGATTGGTTGACTAATGTGCTGTACAAATCATCCGTTGTGCCCTGTTTGTGTTCTGTACTCTGGACATATTGTACAAATTACCACTTATGGTGTATCTCTGTACTGATAATGTATAATTGGCATGCAGCCTCAGAGGAAGAGCCTTACAGCTCGAAACACGTGTGAAGCTGCCCTGTTCCTAATTAAATTGTGCAAAACTTGAATTAATTCTGTTGTCTAAGTGCGCAGAGTGAAAGCAAACAACCTCCCTTTGTTTAGTACACTCCTGTGGGTAACCTGGCAGGCTACCTACAACTTGCTTTTACCTGCAGCCCATCAACACAATATTCTCTTACAGTCTGTGCGCTGGCTCTCAATAGTCCCTTTCTGCCAACCCCTCTTTTTACTAACAATATATATCAACTCATTATCAATAAGGAAGCACATCATCAAGTAAACAAAGCAAATTGCAATCAAATTAAGGAAGAAATACAGAAAATCACAACGAGATTGCAAATGGAACAGTGTTTTAGAATCTCCTTCTGATGAGCTATTCAGAGAAACATGTGTCAAGGAGTATTTATATGAGATAAAACATTCAAATGGATATTTAATGAGATTTGCTAATGAGAAATTTTAGTACGAGATATAATAATCACATGGATATTTGTTGTAATTTAAGGATGATCAATATTACACACAGATATTTGATGAAATGTGTTGATGCACAGTATTTAACATTAATGCATAATGAAACCATAATTAACTGACTTCAACCTATTAACGAAGCAGAATAAAAGCCAAAAGTAAGGATACACTGTTTTAAAAAGTAGAAGAATAATCAAAAACAAGGATTAACTGTTTAAAATACACTCATTGGGACATTTGATGACTGCCATAATTGGGGTTTAATGAAATGGTAAAAGGACTTCAAACACTTTAGTAGACCAAGTCAAAAATAAGAATTACTACAGAAATAAACATTTATGAAAAAACCTGTCTTCGGACATTTCATTATGTATTCACGGAATCAAATAAGGGAAACCTGTGCACGTCAAAACACACGCACATGCACAATTACGTCAGCCACACGAAAGCAGGCGGAAGCGCCCCCGTGCAGCATAAAAGTGCACACAAACAAGCATATACAGCTACGATGAATGTCCCATTCCTCGCAGCAGTGATCACGGGACACAGCAGGAGGAGGAGAATACCCAGGCCCTCCATTTCTTTGCCCAGGACCAGCCTTTTTGGGATGCCTGATGACCAGGTCTATGGCAGGTATAGGTTTACACCTCATATCATCCTAGAGCTGGTCAGGGAGTGGGAGGATGAACTCACATCACCCACTCTGTGCTCCCAAGCATTGGGCCCCTGGAGAAGGTTCTCAATGTACTGCTTTTTTGGCCTCTGGGTCATTTCAGCAGACAACTGCCATAGTGGGGGGGGCATCTAACAGCCCACGCAGTCACGTTGCCTACACCAGGTGTTGGCAATCATCACTGCATGCCCCTCAATCCGCAAGCACATATACATACCCACAAAACCAGCAGAAAGGCAGGCCGTGGTCCTGGACTTCTACAGGGTGGCACACTTCCCCAAAGTGCTCAGTGCCATAGATTGTACCCATGTGGCCCTACGTCCACCTACGGCCACCGAGAATATCCACTGCAACCGCAAGCACTGGTATTCCATCAACGTGCAGGTTGTATACGATGCACAGCAGATCATCACCTCTGTCTATGCTAAATATCCAGGGTCCACCCATGATAGTTTCATATTCAGAATGTCCGCTCTTGAAGCTGTGAAGCATGGCGACACATGGCTCATTGGTGAGAAAAAATGCCTGTGCACATGCATGCCTGTACACACAGACAAATACACAAACCAAACTAATGACAACCATTATTACCTCCCCAGGGGACAGTGCCTACCCCATGAGCATCCACATGATGACACCAATATGGAACCCCACCACCCCACCCCAGGTAAGATTAAACGCAGCCCATATTGCAACCTGGCCCATAGTGGAGCGCACATTTGGAGTGCTCAAGTCACGCTTTTGCTCCCTTGACCGCTCTGGTGGGCAGCTACTCTTTGCATCCCCAGTAGTGTGCAGGATCATTGTGGCAGCATGTGTCCTTCACAGTGTTGCAACACGGCGGGGCGTACCGGTGGACATGGTGGTGTCCCCACATCCCCAACCACACGCACAGGCGCTGCGCATGGGAAGGGAAAGTGCATGTGTAGGCCACCCAACTGAGGAGCCCCTCACCTTTTGTGGCCTCTCAACCATGGCACAGATGTACTAGTACCAATGGGAGGTGCACACAACAATTGTCCTGGGCAACTTGGGTGAGGGGGGCAAGGTACGTGATGCAAACAGCACACCTGTGCTCCTGCAAGGCTGCCTGTGGCCCCTTAGGAAAAATGACGGGTCACGCAACGCTCAGGCATCCCAAAAAAGCAAGAAAAAGAGATACGCGATCCCTGTAGCCCACGTGCATGCAAAAAAACACATGCAGTATGCTGTGGCAGCCAGGAACACAAAAAATGCATACGTGATCAACACATGGGCTAGTATGACCGGAAAAGGGGTTACACGACAAACAGGGACACCCGCAGTGGGAAAAATAGTGTGCACAACTCACTGTCTGCCTTGCGTGTAGCAGAAGAATGTTTAGGCAACACCCCCGCCAAAAGAAGAAGTACGCACTGTAGCCGCTATAAAATAATCGCGTGTGAACCCCAACGTCTGGAAAACACACACACCACTCGCCAGGAAAATCCATGTGGGACCTTTAACCTGTGCCGAGGGAAACGCCCCCGTGCACGTTACGTCACCTACGCACTTACGTGCTAAGGGCCTTTCCTCGGAATTCATGCAAACGTGCTGTTTTTCACATGCCAAATCACTCCGTATCAAGCTGGCCACGCAACAACACACGGAAGACCACACTCCTGCCCAGAAGGCCGAATTACTGCTCCCCAGAGCCCCGAGCTGCCTCCCACGAGCCATCTGCTGCTGCCTGCCTGCCTGCTGTCACCGTGCCCTGCCATTTGGTGCCTGCACATCAGCCATCTGCAGGTGTCCAGTTGCTGTGACCACCCCTGCTGGAACAGAAGATTCCCGACTGGTGTTCCATCACTCCACAGCCCAGCCCCAGGACCCAGCTGCCCACCCACACCTGCCTCGGGGGTTGCCATGTCTGACGCAACATCATCCAGCAGAGAGGCAGAGGGCTACCAGCTTCAGTGAAAAAGAAGTTGGTATCCTGGTGGAGCACCTTGTGGGGCATTATGATGCCCTCTTCACACCATTGCGCGCCAACAAGGAAGGACGGAAGAGGATCTGGAAGGACATAGTGGGTGCCATAATTGCGGCGGGGGTGGCACCCCGTGACATCAAACACGTCCAGAAGTGCTGGGAGGACTACAAGTCTAGGACCCTCAAGAAGGCCCAGTGCCTCTTGGACGCAGCAGAGGCGGTGGGGCGCCGGGTCCAGCTTACCACCCAGCAGATGAGGGTCCTGAGTGCATTCGCCCAGTGCTTCACCACCAGATCCTCATGATGCAGGCCCATCTGGAGTCGAGCGGTAAGTGTCCATGCATTCACGTTTAAAACAGTGCATGTTGCAGTGTGGTGGTAGTTAGCTACTTGGTTGCATGCGTGACATGGGTCATGTATGGATGTGTGTATGCAGGAACATGATAGTGCTGCATGTGAGTCCAGCCAGGTGTGACCCACATGGATGGTGTATGTGTTACAATGCATCATGCGGAATGCACACATGTATGCATGCCTGTGTCTGTACTTGGACATGTTTGGGGTGGGAGAGATGTGTGCTGCTGTCATGGACGTGCATGGTGTACATGTCCGTGTGTCTGAGTAATGTGTGCACCATGGATGCATGACACATGTCCGTGACGATGTGTTCATTCACTGATACAGCCTAGTCATCCTTGTATCCACTGTGTCTGTGGGTATACGGGGCCAGATGCATTACCCTCCGGTGATGTGTGTGCATGTGATCAGCATGTCCCATGATGCATGTGAGTTTCAGCCCACCATTGGATGTTTCTACGGTGCCTTGGACATGGATGAAAATGTTTGTTGCATGTGCCATGCCTGTTCGTGCATGTGTGTTGCCTGCATTGACCCATGTGTTGTGGAGGGACATGATGGAAGTGACGTTTGACAGTGCCACTCATGTGCTATTGCTTTCTGTCTAGGGGACTATTGTACAGTACCCTGATGCTTGGGTTCAATGTCTCCAGCGGCGAGTGAAGAAGAGGGCGTAGACGACGCTGTGGAGGAAAGCGGCAGGGATGCCTCCACCGGCCGGTGACGCAAGGCCCAGTCACCCTCCCTGGAAATTCCATCATCCGGGAGTGAGGGGACTGGTGCCGCGTCCGCCACTATGGCTGCAGCGGAAGGGGCGGGTGAGCCCCCACAGGGGCTTGCAACAGCGGAAGACGGTGCAGAGCCATCCAGGTTGGTGGTGTGTGCGGAGGAGGAGGAGGCAACTACAGAGCCTCACATGGGGCCTGGTGGGGGTGGTACTACTGGTGTAAGTGGTGCAGTCCAGGGCCTGTGCATGTCACTGTCCCTGACACTGTGACTGCATCACCATACACCAGCAGGGAAGCCCTGTCCCAGGCCCGGCCGCAGGTAGGGGGGAGGTCCACGTCATCTGGCACTCCGCTACCTGCGGACGTGGGGACCCGTGACAGGATTGAGTCCGTCCTGATTGGTGTCGCATTGCGCACACGTGACATTCGTGATGACGTGTGTGCTTCCTCGGAGGACCACACACGTCAGCACGAAGAGCTGTGTGGCAACATGGCCCAGTTGGGAGGGACCATGGCCGGGGGTTTCCTCGATGTGTCGCCTAATCTTGCGGCCCTCTCCTCCTCTGTGCACACTATACGCCAGTCGTTCTCCATGCCGTCTTCCGGCCCAGATGCCACCAGGGCCCCCTGCCACAGTCTGGAGTCAGAGGTCCAGCAGGGGTGGCCACCCCACCAACTGGACCCCAGCAGATGGAGGATGTGCCGGCATCATCGGGCAGGGCACGTGCACGACAGCGCCAGGGGATTCCATCAGCCCGGAAGCCGTCGTGGTGGCAGAGGCAATTGCATCGGAGGTAGCAGCAGGCTCAGCGTGGGAGGCATCATGGCTCGGGCCCATCAACACCCCGGGGGCAGGCATCGGCCGAGGGGCAGGAGCACCCCGACTGGAAGTGTCTTCCGTGTGGCAGCGGTTGAGCCGGCAAATAGATGCGCAGATGCGGCGGGCTGAGAGGGCACGGCTCAAGATGGTCAGGTCGGAGAACTCCATGCACTGGGCTTTGAGGCGGTTGGAGGGCCTCGAGGAAATTCGCAGGGAGTTCAGGGATTCCATGACTGCATCCCTGCGAGACCTTGAGGCCAGGGAACAGGCCCGCATCCGGAACATCGACGTGGAGTTCGATGATTCCCTGGCCCGGAACATCACTAAATGAACCATGGGACTGGCCCACCGCCTTTGTAAATAGTTATGTAGGTGTAGGTTTCCTTTCTGTTTTCTGTTCCTTTGGGGCGCATGGACTATGTCCTGCATTTTTGTAAATAGTTATTTATTAGGTAGGTTTTTTGTTAGGTTTCCTTTGGATTGTTGGGCTCGTGGACCCTTGATTTTTAATTTTTATATAGTTATGGACCTTACTGGAATGGTTTGCTTTTTTTTTAACCTTGGATTTTGTTTTATGGACGGACGCTTTGGAGCCATTTTACTTTGGATTTTATTGATTTCAGCATTCATTTTTTCCCTTTATTTTGGACATATTTTGGGCAACCTGCAGCTCATGGTCTGGGGTCATGGGCTGCCTGTGGGGCATGCCCAGGGGTGTAGGGTGGTCCCCTGTGGTGTGGGCTGCCTGCAGGGCATGTGGAGGGGCACACCCAGGAAAACCACACCACCAAATTGCATGAAAAACACTCCGCGCACCTCCGGAATACACGTACCCCGCTCGCGCCAGGCCAATCGTGTGTAAAACTCCACACGCACCCCTGGGATACATGTACCCCGCTCGCGCCAGGCCTATCGCATGGAAAACACCCTGCGCACCCCCAGTATGCATGCAAGCAGACCATCCACCCTCCCTATGCCCTACAGGCAGCCCATCCACCCTGGGCATGCCCCGCAGGCAGCCCATCCGCCCTGACCATGCCCCGCAGGCAGCCCATCACCCCTGGGCATGCCCCGCAGACAGCCCATCCACCCTGACCATGCCCCGCAGGCAGCCCTTCACCCCTGGGCATGCTCCGCAGGCAGCCCACATCACAGGGGGGACTTTTTCCACACGATTTCACTGGCACGAGCGGGGTACGCATATTCCGAGGGGTGCGCAGGGTTTTTTTGCACACGTTTTCGCCGGAGCGAGTGGGGCATGTATATTCCAAGGGGTGCGCGGGGTGTTTTCCACACGATTTTGCTGGCGTGAGCGGGGTACGGGTATTCCGAGGGCTGTGTGTGGAGTTTTACACGCATTTTCGTGGTTGGGGGGCTGTATGCTGGTCCACTGGCCTTTGTGCCATGTACTGGATTTGTGCAATGTTTTTGGCGCACGGGGCAGGGTTGGGGGAATAACTGGCACTGCTGCAGGGTCACTGTGCCACCCTGCGCCACGGCTGATTATGGATGTTAGCATCCATGAATACGCTGTGCGTGAAAATGGGTTTTGGCGCACGCGGCTGGCGCAGACTGCCGCACGCTCCCTCTGTGCTGCAGCCGCATGCGCCATTTGCGCGCTAAATTCTATGAATTACCCCCTACATAAAAATTAGTAATTACATAACCTTCTTCCAAGCTATATCTAACGCACATATCTATTTACATATCCCACTTAACTGCGAGAACACTTAAAATGTATTCAGAAAATGAAAGACAATTGTCAAACAAATGCAATATTGTCAATACATAACTAAAAATAAACAATTCACAACAAATGACAAACAATTATAAAAAAAATACAATAAAGATTACCCCTGCTAATTGCGCAGGGAGTATTCATTCTATTAAAGACTAGGAGACAAGCATTATGCTTCAACTTCATTTATTCTACTCTCCAGCAGTTTCAACAAAACATGTATAATAACATTTGAAAAGTATCCTTTAGCACTTTTCTTCCTTTGAAACTACAAGTTCCAATGTCTCAATAGTTCTATGTAGCTTAGTCCAGCCATGAGACTCTTCCGGTTCC
Source organism: Ambystoma mexicanum (assembly GCF_040938575.1). NCBI lineage: Eukaryota > Metazoa > Chordata > Amphibia > Caudata > Ambystomatidae > Ambystoma > Ambystoma mexicanum. The sequence goes on from NC_090927.1 coordinate 414,502,158, forward strand.
TGGACTCCTCCTCTCTTTTACGGCTCTGAACCGCCTCTTGAACCTTTTTATAAACAACCCCGCCAACAGGGCGAAACAGTTCCAACTTGGCGCCAGCTCAGCGGAGCTGGCTTCCACTCACGCTGACTTTTCTCGTCAAACTTTGATCCCTTGAGGTTCTTTAATCAATTGTTCTTCTGATCTTCCCCTAGGGATCATACAAACAACAATATTAGGGTGGAGTCCGTGTACTGTCGTATCAATACTTTAATCACATACATTTTTGACAATACCTGACGGGTTGGGAATTTAATGCTTGCCTCCTAGTCTTTAATAGAATTAATACTCCCTGCACAATTAGCAGGGGTAATCTTTATTCTATAGCAAAACTGGAGGTGAGCATTATGTTTGTTCAAAGCTTCCCCAATACAGTTGTCGCCACACTTTCAATCGGCTTGAAATAAAATTCTTTAAAAGTATTATCACTCGCCCAATCGGCTGCTAGCATAATCTCCAGCAGAGATGCCCCTGCTGTAAACGCTCTGGACACCATTGCCCCTTTTACTGAGTGCGATCTATATACATTCAGGTCGAATCCTTGCTGCCTCCATTACATCCCTCACCCACCTTGCTATGGTGTCTGTCGCTACTTCCTGGAAGGGCCTTATGTGCGCAATTAGTAGCTGTGTAGTTCCTGCTGCTCTACACTGTACTGTCCTACTCTCGTATTTTTTTATACACTTCGCCACACACCACTTAGGATTAGTCAGAAAATATGGGGCATGCACCGAAGTCATGCCTTTCTTGGTCCTTCTCACTATTGAGAATGTGACTCATTCTGGCCCGAGGACTTCCTGTAAATTTCCAGTGCTCTAACTTCTGCTACTCTATTATAGGATACTAGGCATAGTAACATTGCTAATTTGCCGGACAGCTGCTTCAGAGAGAGGTACCTATCTGATGGCCAGCACTCCAGCAGACGCAACACCACTGTCTCGTCCCAAACTTTAGAATACTTTGCCTCTTGAGGTGCCTTATATTTTGCTCCTCTTATGAGCCTGGCTACCGCTGGATGTTCCCCTGCTGGAACTCCTTCAATTGGCAAGTGACCAGCTGAAATGGCTGATCTGTACATTCCAATGGTCCGAAATGCTTTCCCATCCTGCAACAGGAATGCTAGGAAATTCAATATCGCTACTATAGGGGCCGAAACGGGATGAAAATGTCTCCCTCTACACCAGTTCGACCAACTGGCCCAAGCCGTGTCATAGCTCCTCCTAGTGGATGGTGCCCATGACTCTGCAATGAGCTCTGCAGATTGTGCTGAAATGCTTAGCAGTGCGCAGCGTCTCCTGATATCCTGCACGCTATTAGCGGCAGCGCCTCTCTCACTCTAAGAGGATGAGATGACCCAACTGGGTCCGTGAGGAGCTGTTCTTTGTCTGGGAGAAGCCGAGTTATGTCCGCTGACAGCTCCATCAGCATTGGAAACCATACCTGTGCCTTCCACAATGGTGCTATCGAGATCAATTCTGCTTTCTCCCTCCGACATTTTGCTAAGAGCCTGCTCAGCATCGAGAAAAGGGGGAACACATAGTGCAGGTCCCCTGACCATTGTGGGAGGAAGGCGCCCATGCCCCGCGCGTCCGGATCTAGTCTCCAGCTGAAGTAGCTGGTTGTCCGTGCATTCAGACGCGAACAGGTCCGTGTGAACTGGGCCCCCCAGACGATTTAGAGTCCGAAAAACCTTGTGTCTAATCTCCAGTCACTGGAATCTGTCAGATATTGTGAGTTCCAGTCGGCCACTACCTTCAGTGAACCTGGCAGGTATTCTACAGTCACTGACGTCCCAGTTTGAAGGCAATAATGCCAAAAGTCTTTTGCTAGTTCTGCTGGTAGTTGGGTTCTCGTCCCTCGTAGATGATGTATATACTTGATTGCCGATATGCAGTCCATTTTGAGGAAGACTCATGAATTCACTCTCTTTCTGGTGAATGCTTTGATAGCGAACAAGCCCGCTAGGAGTTCTAAACAGTTTGTGTAAGCGGAGCTCTTCATCACTCCATTTCCCTCAGTCTCTAATCATCTGTCCCGGGAGGATAGCTCAGCGGCAGCGTGCGCGTCTTGGAAGCAAGACAACACGAAGCAACAACAGGTTCGATCCCTGGGTCCACGCTTAGAAACCTCTGGGTGTTTAAGCGCGTTATAAATACGTAACTAACACCAAAAGAAAAAAAAAAAAAAAACCACAATTACGCAACTAAGAAAAAAAAAAAAACAATTCCTGTAACAGCGCCTCGATGCCTGTGGGCTGTGTGAGCGCTTTATAAATGTAAAATAAAAATAAATAAATAAATAAAAATCTGCATCTTGCCCCCCAGCCTATGCGACTGGCATCTGACTCTATGATTAGGTCTGGTCGATCACTGAAAATGGCACGTCCATTCCAGGCATTCATATCCTTCAACCACCACTCTATTTCTATGATGGAGTCCTGATTTAACGGTATTTGCTGATGATACTTCAGTCCTTGTTGGAGATGCTTGATCTTCAGTCTCTGAAGCCCTCGATAATGCAGTCGGCCTGGGAAAATGGCTTGGATCGATGCAGCAAGCATCCCTACTATCCTTGCTAGCACTTTGATCGATACCGACTGCTTGCTTAAGCAGTCCCTGATATCTTTCTTGATATCACTTATTTACCTCGCTGGTAGTTCTAGCGTTGCTTTCTTGGTATTTAGCACAAAGCCCAGGAAATCTATCCTTTTTGCAGGCTTCGTGTCCGACTTCTCTATGTTCACTAGGAATCCTAAAGACGTCAGCATGTCCTGTACCCATTTTGCCTGGTATATTAGCGTCTCTCGCTCTTCTGCTAAGAGGAGGAGGTTGCCTAGATATATAATCATCCTGATGCCCTTCTCCCGAATCGCTGCTGCTACTGGTCTCATCAACTTGATGAAGACACAGGGCGCTGAGGCTAGACCAAATGGCATGGTTCTGAACTGCCACAGCTGGTTGTCCCAGCAAAATGCTAAGAATGTTCTGAATTCCTAATGCACTGGTACTGTTAAGTACACGTCCTTCAGGTCTAACCTTGTTAGCCAGCCACCTTCTCTTAGGGAATCTCTGAGCTGATGTATCCCTTCCATCTTGAATTGGCGGTACACTATCCGGACGTTCATTCCTTTAAGTTTATTACTGGTCGCACCTTCCCTTTTCTGTGGACCAAAATCATGTTGCTTATAAATCTGGGGGTCGCACAGCACTTCTCTGTGGCTCTTTTCTCCTCGAGCTGTCGGAGCTCGTGGTCTAGACTTTCCTGCTCCGATTGCGCTAATCGCGGCTGCGATGGCCAACGTGCCTGTATTGGCTGTTGGATACATTCTAGGTGCAGACCTCTGACGGTTTGCAAAACCCAAATGTTGCTGGAAAGCGCACGCCAGTTCCAGAAAAGCCTTGTTCTGCCCTGCCCCCACACACTGGTGGATATTGCGCTGCTCTGACCTGGTGAAAAGCTCTGCCATCTGCCGGATCCTCTTCCTCTGCGCCCTCTCGGAAATCTTCTTCTGGCGGGGAAGAAGGAGTCCTGCTGTTTATTCTCCCAGTATTGTGCTCTGGGTTTCTTGGATCTTCTTCTCTGCGAGCAACTGGCTGCACGACCCCGGTAGTGGGTGGTCCCGGCAAAATCTCTACCTGGAAAAATCTTCTTTATTGAAGCTTGTGCCTTTTCTAGCGAAGCATAGGTGCTGACTAATCAGCCCATCTCCTTGCCAAATGTTTCCCCGAAAAGCAGGCCTTGTGCTGCCTTGCCGGATTCATACGACGCTATGTCGCTCAGTTTAGGGTCTGTTTTCAGGAGCAAAGAGATGGCACAGTTTGCGTTGCCCAGCAGGCACCCTGCTCTCTGGGCCCAACATGCCAGTGCTTCGGGCTCCCCTTCTTCTCCCGTATCTCTGTCTCCCTCTGCGAGGTCCTTTATTTTCACCAACGGAACTGATAGGTCTAACACTTTCTCTTGGCAGCTTCTCCAGGACCTATCAATATCCTTGCGTGGGTCCTTGCTTGTTTTTGACACAAAGGTCAGCATTTTAGGGTCCAGTTCTGGTGTCTCTGCCACATTTCCCAGGAGGTCTGCCCACGGGTATTCTGCTCGAAGTCGCTGTCTCACTTCTTTGTCTAAGGCCTTCCTCAGCCTGATGCTCATGTACTGTGTCACCCTGGGGGAGGGCCGCCGGTCCGACGATCTAGGGTTCCTGATACTGTCAGGTTCGCACATATCTGCCATCTCTTCTGACTCCTTGACCAGATGTTTCTCTTTGCGGGTCCTCTTGCCCCCGCTGGGTTTCGCCCATTCTTCCTCTGCTCTAACCTACTCCTTGTGAGGGGATAGTTTACCTTCTGCTGGTTCTTCTTCAGAGTGTAGGTCATCTCTGCCCATACTGTCTTCCCCAGGGAAGGGGGTCATGAGGCTTGGCACTGTCTGCCTTTGCATGAAGGATTCCTTCAGCTTCGTAAAGGCTTCGACTGCCTCTGGGGTCTTCTCTTTCACCCCGTAATCTCGACCCGTAATCTCTATCTCTGGTGCTCTCTCGGGCTGGCTCAACATGATTTCCAGGGTCTCCAGACTTTCTTGTAGGGGTCTCACCCCTTCAGCCACTGCATCCGCCAACGAGCTCCCCAGCACTTCCTTAAAACTGGCAGCGAGGTCTAGAGGCTGCTCCTCTTCTCTCCACTCAAATTATGACATGTCTGGGTGTTGTGTGCCTGGTACCTGAGTCAGGTGTCTTTGCACACCCACCGCTGCGTTGCTCCGGATGCTCAACAAACTCTTTTTGCGGGAGATATCACTCCCTCTTCACTAGGGTAATGTTCTCTCAATTTAGTGCTATATATATATATATTATTATTGTATTATATATATTTTTTTCATGTGGCTAGCACCAGTTGTATTCCACCATATGAGGCCTTCTGGCTTCTTGACAGGTTTCCTGGGCCCAATCAGTTGAGAGGGACTGCTCTCTACACCACGGTTGCATATGCTGCTTTCTGCCCTTTCGAGCCGACAGATCAGGTGATCTGCTATCTTGCCGTGTGTTTCCCGCTGTCAGGCTTATCTCGCCCTCTGCAGCGTAGCTTTATAAAACTACTCGTGGCTTTGTGGCATAGGTTTTACAATACAAATAGAGGCCCTGCTCTGTAGACGTAGGGCCGTTCACCACCGGGTTCGTGTTCTCTTCCCTTGAGGCGTGGAAGGATGCGCAGGAAAATTGCCCGCTCGTGTCGCGTTCTGAATCCACCTCCCCAAAGGAGGGGGTCAGAGCGCTGCTTGAGAGCCGGGCCCCTCCTCTGCGAAGGTGGGGGTTGCTTGCTCTGCGGGTCAAAGGCCAGGCAAGCCCCCAGACGTGCCGGTAATGTGGCACGGGGCTCGCCTGCCTTGTTGACGCAACTAAACACTCAATCAGGCACCGCTCCCACCGTGGAACGCGACGCGCCGCGGGGCACTACTGCTGTAATATTCCTATAAACTTCACAAAGATGACGTGTGTCGCCTCTGGCGCAGAACACTGTATATCAAGCAGTATGCTCGGTACATAATTATAAACTCACACTTTCTATGTGTACGTTCCCTCTAATATCTATATCCATTATCTTCTAAACTGTATACATTCTAAGAACCCTTCTAACAAGCTCAAATCACGGCGATGCAAAAGAAAGGTACTTATCTGCTGAAGAGCAGCAAAAGAAGAGGAGGCGTCCAGGAACAGGAAGAGTGTCATGGCTGGACTAGGCTACATAGAACTACTGAGACATTGGGACCTGTGGTTTCAAAGGAAGAAAAGTGCTAAAGGATACTTTCAAATGTTATTATACGTGTTTTGTTGAAACTAGTGGAGAGTAGAATAAATGATGTTGAAGCATAATGCTCACCTCCAGTCTTGCGATAGAATACAGTTTTCATTTGCAAAGGTTGAGGTTTTGTTGAATCCAATATTTCCAAGACCTCATGCACAGGTCAAGCAATCAGTTATCTGGACTGGCCTACGAAATGTCCATAAAGATTGTACAGAACTGAGAACAATGCTGTTAGGCAGAATCCCGTGCAGTGCCCTTTGGGACCACTACACACAATTAAGACTACAGGTGGCAATACAAGTTTTACCTTTGGTACACGCCTGTACTACTAAGTTATAGTGGTAGCAGTAGCAGAGTAGCCAGGCTTATCTCAAGAGTAGATGAGCAGTAGCAGAGATTACACAAAAGGACCACAATTACTGTGACTCAAGCAAACACTGACTCAAGGTTTCAGGTAAAAAATTATAAGTACATTTATTTTTAAACCATCAGTTATAAACACAACAACTCTATTAAACTTTAAACAAAACCACACGTTAAATATACTATAGTTAACCAATTCACTTTGTACAGTAAGTCTCAAGGTAAGTACCCTGTGTTTGAATGAACCGGTGTTATGAACAAAACACGATACCGTGGATACGGTTGCGATCACTTTTTGACAGTTCGGTCTACTAAATAAACGCGTATCCGTGACATGAAATGCTACCGGGGTAAAAACACACTTAGCACCTGGGATACCCAGACGGAGTTGGAGGCAAAAATGACAGGCAATATTTAGGTTAGGCAGACAGTATCGAGAAACACTCAGAAACAGGAGTTCAAAAGTCAAAGGGTCGGAGCCAGGTTTAGATGACACCGGAGGCCTGTGCCGAAGATCACACCGTTAGACAGTTCACGATTCCATATAGCCCAAGAGTACTTGAATATTGTCAATGTTTGGAAGCATAAGTTAAAAGAAGGAGGGAAGACAAGGACGAGCCTTGGAGATGAAGAAAAGGGGTTCACCCAGTTTCCTCGAGTAGAACACAGTACCTTATTTCCACGATGCAGCTGGAGCCCTGGCAGTTGTTCCTGTTGGTTTCCCGCAGACCCACGATTCCTGGAGTTTCGTTGTGAAGGAGGACGTCTGAAGGGGGTCTGCACCACGCAGGGATGAAGCCGGCAGCAGCGACAACGAAAAGGTGTGCTCCATAAAAGCAGGAGAGGCTCAGCAGGTGGCCATCCGGACCACTACAGCAGTGTGCAACGATTTCGACCACGGCGGAGATCTCTGGCTGAAGAAGGTGAGCTGGTTATCCCCACCAAGCTCAAGGGAAGAAGACTCCGGACTGGATCTTCTCTTAGTCGTTGAAGGGTAGATAGCTCAGGACAGCAGCAGGGCTTCACCGGGACGGGGTAGTTCCAGCAGCCGTCGTTCTCTCCGCTACTCTTCGGTTCATTGTAGTTCCAGAGGTGACTCTGACTTCTAGCCCAAGAGACCTGCCTTTTATGCACAAAACCCCCATTCACACAGCCTGGCTGTCAATCACGCAGCAGGGGGGTTTGTCCAGCCGGGACAACCACCTCAGCCAATCATGACAAAGTCCGACTTGGGTTTCCTAGGATACCCTTTGCAGGGGGTGACTACACCCCTCCCTCACATTCAGCCCACCTAAAGACCCAGGCGTCTTGAGGAGGGCTTCTCTGCAGAAGCCCGCCAAAAAGACGGTGAACAAAGAAGGCGAACCTAGTTTGCCGCGCAAAGTAAAACACAAGAAGGACTTTAACAAAAAGAAATGGCGAATAAACCCAACCGGAGTCAAAAGAAAGACGATTTGGTCAAGCGGGTTTATAATAGCCAAGAACAGTACCACGTTTATCTATTATAATCGCGGTAGAAAAGTTAGGGTAGATGCCACTGCCACCAGCCAAGTCTAGATGTTAAAAGAGCAAATCAATGCTCAGGGAGGTACAGACAGAAAAGGGGTACAGATTAGCCCTTTCCAGTACTTCATGTAAGATGGGGTGTACTGGGTCTGTGGTAAAAATGACTATGTAAAGTAAATGGCAACTTTACCTTTCTCTGGGGGACAGTAGTCAGCCCCAGCAAAATGGAGTCCGAGGGAAGTCTAAAAGACAACCCTGGGTTACTACACTAAAGGTGCTGTGTAACCCGTACAAGAACAGGGGCACCTGGAGTGGTGTGCTCCAGTGCCCAAGATCATACAATGAGTAAAACACATAGGCCAAAACACATGTAAGAGTGGAAAAAGATGTACACTCTTACCAGGTGGAAAAACAAACCTCCATAAATCCAACAAAGCTGCTGGGGGACTCACTAGGTGAGGGAAATTAGCCCTAGAAGGAGAATTCTCCCTAACAAATGTACATACCCCTTTTTTACCAGGTGAATCAGCCACATCATCCACAGCTATCAATGCAGGTTTGGCCCCAATATACTTTCAAAGTGGTTGTGCACAGCCTTTCGAGATGCTGTTCATCATTTCTCACTTTCATGAGCTGGTTCTGACATGGACATCCTTTCAAGCGCACAGGCATTCAGACACCTATCTCTCTGTAGCAGTGGTGCCTGAGGTATGACATCCTACCTGCTACACCGCTACACCGATGGTACACTGGTGACCAGGGTTTAAAATGGCATGAGCCTCATGAACTGGGTGGCCCCAAAATGAACTGCGTCCCATGATTCAATCAGCCTCACATTTATTACTTTTAATACGTTGATACGTTGAGTAAATCATACATTGTATATCGTGGCACTTGTTTAATATTTATTATTGTGCTTCCCCTGCTTTTTTCATATACTTTTATTCACTCTAGTCTTTTGGATGAGAAGAAAAAGCAATGGAATTAAGCACCAGCGAATGTGTTCAATGTTGCTTATAAGCTGTTTTATTCTTTTGTATTTATCCCCTCCTGTTTTATAGCCCCTATTGAATGCATGAGGCATACTATATTGGTATGTACTACATACAATACAAAACAAAGAGACAACATCTACATCTCAATGAATCCCTAAATCATCACTTTATTCAAATACATCAAAAGGGTTCTTCCCCTCTCTCCACTCCCCTCCCACATCTGTTGACACCAGACAGAAACAGTATCCCATGTGAAAAGGTGCAGGGTGTTGACACTCTGCAAGAATCCAGGGGCAGTATCGGGCTCTCTGCAGGAGGTTATCTCAGTATAAGTAGTGCATCCTCATCCCATAGCTTAAAAAATGCAAAGGTACTGTTAGAAAGGAAAGAAAAAAGGTGGCCCAAACCAAACACTTCAGTAAAGATGTTACAATAAAGAGGCACCATTTTGATTATTATTATTTTACCCAAAAATCAAAAAATGTTGGTTGTCAATCAATTCTGAACCTGTGCTATTTGATCCCTGAACAGATTATTCTGACCCCTCCTGGGCATTTTGATATATCGAGAAACTATCTTCAGATAGCAAATCAGTGCACAGAACACTTCGCTCAACCAAGCCTCAATGATAAATGCTGCTCTAAGTGCATAATCGTGCATAAAGTACTGTTTGTTGCAACTAGTGTTTTGTTTCTTTTATTGTTTTTATTTTAATTGCTTAAAGACATCAAAACAAAAGCACCAAAAACATTTAGAAGGTCCTATCAAAAGGCATTGGTGGAGTTAAGAGATGAACCCAGCTATACGTGCTTCCTTCCAGCAGAGGTGAATGGTACCACAGCCTATGGAAATGTAGAAAAGCATCAACCTGTCCCTATATGACAGAACTCACTCTACTGTGACAAAGTGACAATTGCACTTTCTGCATCGTACTACCATTGCATGTCTGTGACTCTGCCTGATGCTTCCTGCACTGAGCTGGCATTCCCTGTTTCCTAATGTATGAATGGCAGGTCAAGAAAAGTAAAAAATAACTCTTTCCCTTTGAAAAGCCTCTCTGGGAAAGAAAATTGAAACATGATATCTCTGGCATACAAATCCTTTACTGGGGAACAGTGCTTCAGTGACTTTGTTTTCCCTGGGTCTGTCTTTCTTCATTTGATAAGCTGTGGATTGTAACATGGGGCCTCGTTATGACCCTGCCGGTCCGGAAAGAACAGTGACAGTAAATCCGCTGCCACCATTGTTTCCGTACCGGCTGATTCAAAGTTCTGCAGGCGGGAAGTGTCACTGCCGCCAGGTCTGACCTGGCGGGAGTAACGCCACCCGCCTGCAGGCAGAAATGGAAACACCGGCTCCGTCATAGATGGAACTGGTGTTTCCATTGTCCCAATCCCCATGGGAACGGGGATTTACAGAATTCTGCCTCCGGAATTACCGGGTCACCGGGGTTGTAATGCCCTGTCATTCCGGCAATCACGGAGGCAGAATGGTGTTTCGGGTCCAGCGGCAGCCTGTCGGTTTTTCCGGCACGGCTACCGCCAGACTCGTAATGAGGCCCATTGTATCAGCTAAGTTACCTCATTCATCACGTGTGCTTGTATTCACAGGAAATGTCTTTGCTTTAAATGAACATTGTAACTGTATTAAATCCCTTAGTACCTTTGCTGACGGTCTTTCCTAAAAGTAAAATGTGCATATTTCTACGCTGCAGATTTTGATGGGGATGGGGTTTTCACTGCACGTTTCCCCTGCTTTTGGGTGATAACCCAGTGTCTATGATCGCCCTTAAAGGATAGTTCCGGGACTTTTTTTTTATTGTCCCTACGGGTCGGCCATGTGTTTGTAAGCATAAATCGGTAGATCGTAGGAAACTTTCCTATGGACCTTACCCGACTTTTCGCCCATTATCGCACTCGAAATCAGCCTCCATTTTGTGATAATCCTATCATTCCGCCGCATCGACCTGGCTCACCTGCCTTTGCGGCACTAAATCAAATCCCCCGCCCCTGAAACAGACTTTATCAAAACATTCATATTCCCCGCCTCTATCCGTGACGTGACTGAGCTGCGTAGGCAAACGCGCCCAGGCGTCTTCTACGCGACTCCACACAGACCCCGGAAATCAACACAGATCAGCTCACAATACAGCGCACCACAATTCGGAATATGAAACTGTACTTTGAAATCAAACCGCAAGATTGTAAATGTGGTAAAGTACATTTATTTGACATCAAATGTTTAGAGAATATTCAGCGATTTGCATTTTTATTTGCTCATGTTCCAAAAAGTTCGTATTGAGGAACGCGATGGTCCTTTGCTGTACACAGGGTCTTAGAGCATCTCACAATACAGCACCACAATTCGGAATGTGAAACCGTGGTTTAAAAGCAAACGGCAAGATTGTACATTTGGCAAAGTACGTTTATTGGACATCAAATGTTTAGAGAATATTCAGCGATTTGCATTTTTCTTTGCTCTCGATCCAAATTAGTTCGTCTTGAGGGAAGCGATGTTCGTGTGCAGTACACAGGGTGTTGGTTTACGATAAAAATAAGCTCTTCTGTCGCACTGATAATCGCATGGCTGTTCCAACAACGAGGCACTAGGCCACCACAACGGTAGGTATGTTGCATCTAACCGTTAGTACCGCGTAAGGGCATACTTGTACTTGGCGATCGTCCCATAAAATGGTCAGGGTGGTAACGTTGTTCACGCGGAGAAGCAACTGGCGGCTGTAGAAGCCGTCCTCCGGTGTCTGGTACTCGTGACACAGACAGTAGTGAATGATGTACCTAAAAACATAAAAAATGAAATTAGTCTCACCATCAGATCCTTATTAAAATTATTCATTTCATAGCGAGGACAGCGCTACTGGGTGTACACAAGTGTTTAAAGGCGTGGCGAGGCATGGAGGGGGGGGGGAGTGGAGTACAAGGTAAGTAGCATAAAATAATAAATAAATAGGGCCAGCTGGTGGCAAGTGCAAGGTAAGTGCAGAACAAGTGCTGGGAAGGGGGGGCTGTAGGATACTGAGACAGTCCCCCAGTGCAGGGGTTGACAGGGAGGCAGTGCAGGTGGAGAGTGGAAGGGCCCAGGACCGAGGTCGCAGACAGTGGACCAGTTGTAGCAGGGGAGAGGGAGAGAGAAAGCAGAAGCAAAGAGGAAGGTTTTGAGGTGCTTCAGTAAAAGCAGATGTTTCTCCTCCAGATAGTGCGCGGTAGAAAACACTATGCCACATAGAACGAACAAGTACAACTGAACCCGTCTTTAAAGCCACTGTATAGTAATGAAATTGCGGTATAAACTCATCAAAAGTTACTTACATTATATTTGCATTTTCCATTGTGTCTCTGTGTAGGGCAGACCCGAAACACCACTCCTTCTTTGCCGACGTTACTTCTTCTAATGAACGTGGCTCATCGTTTAGTTTCTGAAATTTTATTCATTATCTTTTCTTAGTCTTTCAGGATGGTCCCGGCCTGTCAAGGTCAAATCACAATAGAACCTTATATTGGGTCGTGGGCCGTTCCGCCACCCGAGCAAAACATCAAAGCAGCTGACCTTCACTTTGAGCGAGCACACATTTCTAGTTAGCTCCAGTTAGTGTAAGGGCATCTTGTCTGCGTGCCTTTTTTTTTATTGTCCCTATGGGTCGGCCATGTGTTTGTAATACGGAAACATTCTATAATTTTTGTAAAAATGATTTATATTACTGTTTGGTTTAATTGCAATGGGCCTGCAACATGAGGAGACTCGAGAGAACAGACAATCGAATTACAATCATTTAAACCGTGATGTGTATTTCTCAATGAGCTCTGCTTTAGGTGGACATGGAACAGAGGCAATGTTGGGTGGCAATGCAGTTGTCCCCTGCATAGGTTCGTTCACCACTCCATGTATGTGCCTATCGAGGACATCTACGATAAGTCTCTCAATAAACTCATATTGCATATCCTCAAACACTGGTTTGATCACCCATTGTTTACTTCTTTTAGTGAAGGCCTTATTGTAGCGAAGCGTCCCTAAAGTTCCGGTCGTCCTACTTTGTTGACGGCCAACATTATGGTTATGTGCCAAGACCGCTAGAAGAGTCCGATTTATCATGCCTTCCATGCCAAAATGCAATCTTTTGGGCCTGTACTTTAGGCACATATTGTGGAACACCTCCAAATCTCCTGTGTGGCAGAATTCCGTGAGTCCCCTCAAATCTCTTGTTATAGTTTTATCAAATACAATCTTTTCAATGGCCTTGTGAGTGGGTGATGAAGGAATCAACCACTTCTTCTTCCGTGCCTCCTCTGTGGACAAATGGCCATGTTCACATTTGTGGAAATGCTCATTTGTCGACCATCGATGTACGTTGCTACAGTGCAACATTACTGACCGCCATTTTTCCAGTAGAATTTCCAACGACCCTTCACATGTTTTTGAGCTCCACCAAAGATGGTTGCTGATTGACTTGGACCACTGTGAAATACCTTGCATATCTTTTTTTTTTCCTGCAGCCGACAATTTTTTATTGATTGATTTTGCAAGATGCCAAACGTCAAATTGGTGATTTATATTTTTGTACTGTTCTCTCATTGTCTTGGCAATTGAAACGTGTCTGTCCGTGGCTATCAGGTCGATCACCATTCCCCGCGATTGTAGTTCTTGCAATGATGCTACAAAGCCAACTTTCTCCATGGCCACTGAGGATGTACTTTGTGACACCTGCACGACCACCGAACTCACAATTTTCTTACTTTCCATGTCCTGAAAGTGGTAGGTGCAGTACTTGGCTGAAAATCCTGGACTGTCGCATTGTCCATCACCGGCTAGCCTGAAGCGTTTGCCCGCGAATGTACTTTCCATTGACATTTTTTCCATTCTCCAAGCTTCGCTGATGGCTGGAAATAGATAATCGGTTTGGTATTTGTAGAACTGACTTTTCGCAATGAAATGGATTCCCACAAACTGAAAGAAATACTGTAACTTTTTAAAACTTGAACCACTAAAAAGTGCGGCCGCTGCACAAAGTAGATTGCCTACTGGCAGTTGCCCCAGCATGGGTTGTGCAGACCATGCGAACGGATGATATTGTGTACAGGTGGCATGTATTTTAAGGTTAGTGCCTCGAATTGCACGAGTCACATTAATCAATGGCTCCCCACATACTTCCCCACCAACCCAATGCCCACATTTCATCATCATAATAATATCCATCAAACAGCTATCGAATACAATGAATTTGGCCTCTTTCCTTATACTGTCACTCTGCATCCCAGCTGGTTCGGCCTGTAACGTTGAGGACATGTCACTCGCATGAAAGGTACAATCTCTGATATCGTCTTCCGCTATGCTGAGTGATATTGATGGTGTTTCATTGTCCTCCACTTCATTCTCTTCCATTGCAACATCTGTTCCTTGTCCGGAGATGGGAGAAAAAAACAATGTCTTCAACTTTCGCGTGCTCTTATTTTTTGCGGGTGTGGATTCTGTGAATTGATCTACGACTGCATCCAAACTACCAGGAGGACATTCACTATCAATGGCTGGTGGTGGTATAGCTCCGTTGTCAATCACTTCATATTCTTCCCATTGGCACGATGCATCTCCAGTCTCAAGTCCCTGCCAAAAGGTTTGACAAGCAACATCTCTCGTTCGCTTCACTGTCTGTGTAGATCTAGTTCTTACACCCATTCGCAACTAGAGGACAGATTAGAAAAGGGATGTTCAGTTTAAACACAACTTACAGTATTGAACTATTGACAGTGAAAGACAACATAATATAGTGAACAGGACACTAACCTTCTTTTGCTTTCTTTTCTTTGAAACTTTCTTTCCTCGAACTTCAACATCTGGACGCTGTTGCTCCGACTCGTGTGTGCATGTCTCCACTTCCTCTCGCGCTGCAACGACTATACTTTCATGATAAGCACATCCATCACTCACTGAGGCTCCATCGACTCGCTGAAACATAGAACTTTCATTAGTATGTATAATAATATTGAAAACACAAAATGTACTTGGGGACCAATACCCATACGTACATCTCAATAGCAAAACACGAATGAACGCATTGTGTAGAACATTCAAACGACAATAGTTCACGCATTGTTGATCTAGTTAGATTGAACTGTCAAGATCCATACCTCGGGCTCCGCATAGACTTCCATTGATGATATTATTGAAGATGACGCTTCAGCAACTCCCTGAAACACAGTAATTGCATTAGTATGGTTTTCTATTTTGTTTAAAAGAACATAAACTTTCTGCAGGCGTCAACGGCTCATCTAAATAGACCTGCACAAATGATCAGTTGTCTAAAATAAATAATGGATATCCAAATATGATTCGATTTGCTCCATCGTTGGAAGTGTCACCACCCAGAGATCTGCATCAACTACTAGGGGTGATGTTCTTGTTGAAGAAGCTCCGTCAGCTCCCTGAAACATAGTACTTGCGTTAATAAAGAAGGAAGTATAGCGGATGTAATCACGTCATTTGATCTCGCATGATTGATCTGTCAGTATCCATACCTCGAAATGCATAAGAACATCAAGGGACGCTGTAACTGCGGTGCACACTTCTGCAAGCTGTTGCGCCGACCCGTAACTGCATGCTCCCCCTTCCTCTTGGACTAATGCTCCATCGACTCCCTGAAACATAGGACTTTCATTAGTAATGAACACAATATTGAAAAAAGAAGACACATAGGAGGGCGACGACAGAAGGACATACCAATGGCTAAAAACGAAAGAAACATTGTGTGTAACAATCACGCTACAAGAATGCAAGATCTGATGATCTCCATCGATGGAACTGTCCGGAAACGTACCTCGAGCATCTGAGTGACATCTACGGTTGTCGTCAATGCGTTGGACTCCTCAGCATCTCCCTGAAAGACAGTACTTGCATTATTTTGGATAACAATAATTATAACTGAAAACAAAGACTAGAGGACGAGTACTGTGGTGTACCATTAGGTAAAATAATTACACGATCAATTAAAACTATTGATTTACATGCCTAAAACAAGTCAGTGTCAGAATAGCTAAGTAAGATTACCCGATAGGCGCTTGAAGTGGCTGATGACTGCAATAACGACACGGATGGAGAATCTTCAGCCTTCATATTGAGTGGATACATAAATGGGGAAATTATTGTTAGCTAATGCTACACACTACCGCAATGCCGAGAGATAAATACGTAAACTTGACTCACCAGTGGAGGGATGTGGACGAATAGAGTGGGAATAGCGGTTGAGAGCAATTTTCGCCTCGCTCGCGGTGTTTTCGTCCTTATTAGCAATGATGTGGAGTACATGTCTGGGCTAAAGTGCCTGCTGCAGATGCGGTATCGATCACCCCTCTTGTCCGCAAAGACTTCTAGGACTCTACTTTCTATCTCAGAGGCTGGATATCCGCAATATCGGACCCATTCTCTTATCTGATCTATTGTCTTAGGGAAAACATGCATTATAGTACCTTCAGATTTGTTATGGGTCTTCGAAGGGCAACCGCCAATGGAACAGGCAGGCATTATGGAAAGTTCTGAAAAGTAAAGATCAACAATTCTCTATGAATACCAATGTGTTAAAACATTAAATGACACATAAAAGGTTCAATGCAAGGTCCGTTTTGGTTCTTGGAACTATACATGTTATTCACATGCGGATAAGTATTTCAATAACTTTCAAAAAATAGAAAAAGTAATTTGACTAAACTCAGAACATGTGACTAGTTCCTTGCATGTACTGTCGTGAACGAAAAGAAAACATGGATGCAATTTGATGACTACTAGCAAATAGATATAAATTAAAAAATTGGACGCAAAATGATTATGGTACATGGACTTACCTTGACGAACAAACAGTTAGATGCAGGGATCAGAGTAGTTTCTTGTCGTAGAACAGGGAGCAGTTCACAGGTTGCAAACTGACGAGTTTGCTCAAAGTGGTCACGGAAGTTCACAGAGACGAAGAGCAGATAACCAGCACCTTCACGGGTTGACTAGCAAAGCGCAAAGAAGTTCTCATTAGAAATATGAAGTGGGTTATAAAGAATTCGAAACAGGGGTGTGTTTGTGAATGAATGACGTGTATATGTCGTGGCATTATGCGGTCTGCAGGGGGCCGTCCAGCGTGAGCGGGGATGCTTGGCAGGAGACACGGGGTCTGGAGGTAGACATGGGAACAACAACCCATGCTCTATAGACCACTTTGAAGTGTACATGGTCTTTGGCACCTCTTGGCCTTTATCGCTCCCTGACAGCTCCACTTGCCAGCACAAGTACCCCGGTGCGAACTGCCTTTGATAGGGCGGGGGGTGGATCGGGGCGGTGGTCGTGCAGACAAGACACAGGAAGACTCGTGAATGGAGACACACTTATGTGGATTGCAGGGGGCCGTCCAGCGTGAGGGGGGATGCTTGGCAGGAGACACGGGGTCTGGAGGTAGACATGGGAACAACAACCCATGCTCTATAGACCACTTTGAAGTGTACATGGTCTTTGGCACCTCTTGGCCTTTATCGCTCCCTGACAGCTCCACTTGCCAGCACAAGTACCCCGGTGCGAACTGCCTTTGATAGGGCGGGGGGTGGATCGGGGCGGTGGTCGTGCAGACAAGACCCGTTTGCCGCAGGGCCTCACCAAGGAGAGGCCATCTAACTGAATGTAAGAGGATGGCTGCAGGATCTACTACATGGAATGCAGGGGGGTGAGTTTATAAATACCTCACCCTCCCAGGAGAATATACACTAGATTCATTTAAAAAATCAAAACAACCATTGTTAAAATATATGTTGGGCTTTATTTTAGATTTTAATTAAACATAAATAATAAACATTACACATTGTAAAGTTGAGGTTGCAGCACATCGAGGGAAAATCCGCGGTATTGTCCACTGTCACTGGGGAAATGTTGTCTAATGGCAAGTACCGCACAGGCAGGTATTACTCTCCGAACGCGGTGTCCGAGCCTCCCGTGAAGCCACCAAGTGAAGCAACGATAGGCCACCAGCCTGTACCACCTGTGAAAAAAAAAGATGCAAACTGTATTAAACTGACCAAACTTTCTTATCAATGTCGATTCAGGTAACACATGTCATTTTTCTTAGAAAAAAATTATATCTAGAAAATGCACTATATGGAACAAATTTACATGCGTTCGAATGATATGTAAATGTAATTTTATATGTGGGAGACAACCATGAAATAGTGGTGGCATCACTGACATCACAAACAGAGTATACTTACTCGTTACTCGGATTACGCGGACGAACAGTGCCGCGAAGTTCGTGCATAAGCACCATCATCATCCTCAACACGGTCCGTGAGAGGCAGGCTTCCCTGAACTCTGGCAGCTCGGTGATGCATTGCGGACTTTGCTCGCCTTCCTGCAGACTTTGCTCGCTTTCCGAAATGTAGGCCAAGCACCCGGAATTTTCACGGCAGCAGCAGTTCTCCTCCTCAGTTGGCATTAGCTCGCACCGATTGCACGTGCACCAGGTGGAGACGCCGTCCATGCGACATGGTCCAGGCTCTTCATCCGTTGACTGGTCCTCCCAACTGCCGTCCGAATCCCCATCGTTTTCGCGTGCTTGACTTTCCAGTAGTTCTTCCTCGGTGTACTCGGGCTCGTACATATACGGCATTATTGTGGCCATTGTGC
This sequence comes from Ambystoma mexicanum, assembly GCF_040938575.1. NCBI lineage: Eukaryota > Metazoa > Chordata > Amphibia > Caudata > Ambystomatidae > Ambystoma > Ambystoma mexicanum. The sequence continues at coordinate 414,520,510 of NC_090927.1, forward strand.
GGTAAAGATAGTAAAATAATTTACAGAGATGGTACAGGTGTTCACACGGGCTACAAGCGGCGAAGGTAGCTGACCAGAGCACTGAAACGAGTCACAGAATACTCAAAGTAACACAGAGAGAGGAATGGAATCGAAAATCTGCTGCTGTGTGTTGTGAAACGGTCTGTTTATACTTATTGGGGAAAGAGGCGTCCTGCCATTTCCATGGCAACACGTCAATAGCTGAGGCGCAGCGATTGTTGACACGAGACGTGCTTGAAATGGGCAGTACGCGTCTGCTGATGTCAGGCTCAGGGGCGGGGGATTTGATTTAGTGCCGCAAAGGCAGGTGAGCCAGGTCGATGCGGCGGAATGATAGGATTATCACAAAATGGAGGCTGATTTCGAGTGCGATAATGGGCGAAAAGTCGGGTAAGGTCCATAGGAAAGTTTCCTACGATCTACCGATTTATGCTTACAAACACATGGCCGACCCGTAGGGACAATAAAAAAAAAGTCCCGGAACTATCCTTTAAACCTTCTGTGGGCCCAGCACTCTGGTTTAGGGTGAGACCGGGACGATTTGACCACCCTCAGGGCAGTTTCAAAAGTTAGACAGGGCACTTTGTAACAGTGCCCACAATACAATACAGAATTCCAACTGCAGAACACTTTAATGATGCTGTACCTACAATATAACTAGAATTTCGGATGAAAAACACCTTCTTTATTCTGCACCCTCAAAATATGCTAGCATTGCCACTGTAAAACACCTTTATGATGCAGTTGCGTATCTTCTCTCCCACGAACATGCCCATGTCACACTAGCGCCAAATACACACACATATATAAATGCACAAACACATATACACATTCATAGACACACACTCAGTCATTACATTTTTTGAGCACATAATCAAATACATACATTACATAATATTTGACATGCACACAGGCAGAAAAACACTTGTCCGCACAGTGATCTGATTCCCTCTTCTCTCTGCACTGGATTCCGGTAGTTGGCAGGTAGTGGAAGGAACACATGGGGGCCATGGATCTGAGTTTGCCCTCACCACAATCGAAGATCTTCTTTCCATCTTTTGTTTTCTTCTCAATAGTGGTCAGTGGGATAATCAATACTACACAACTAGAAACAAGTATTTCTTTAGCATTCTGTTAGTAATCGACTATACTCTTACGTCCTGTCCCCTTTCCTCCATACTGCATGGGCATCCCTTCCTAGGGATGGGAGACTGAACCTTTTTCACCAGAAAAACCTTCTTCCCCTTTAAATTTAGAGGCACGCGGGGTGTTGCCCCGGGAGCATGCGTGCGCTACCCTGACTCTGCCCACCGGCGCCACACCTCAGTCCCCTTTTCCACATTGACGGAAACGGCCCGTTTTCACCAGCGCTCGGGTTTGGCCCTGCCATGTAATACCACATGTTCTTCCCTGGATTATTCTTCTATCTTTTTGTCTTTTATCTGTCATTTAGGTACTTGGTCCTCTGGCGTCACTGTCATGGCCATAGGGCAAGGGCCCCGGCCTCTATCACCCTCAATGGCCACTTGGACCCAATCCTTTGGCACCAGGCTCATGAAAATATGTGCTTGGAACACTCTGTGCCTAAGGCACGTGCGCCGGGACCGGGCATGGCCATAGGACTGCATTGGGAGGCACGCGCAGGAATCCTTGGGCAAGACAAGGTGGAGCCACAGGGCGTGGCTAAAGGGAGGGGCCTGAGCCAGCCTATATAAGGCCAGCTCGATCTCAGGCCCTCGCTTTGCGTTACTCTGCTTTGCAGTGTGACGCTTACCGCTGTAACTCACCTTGATTCCGGCATTCCAGTTCTGAAGTACTCCGCACTTACCTAATTTTCAGCCTCTCCATCGCTGAAGACGCCTACCTGTTTCCAGCCGCTCCATCACTGAAGACGCCTACCTGATTCCAGCCGCTCCATCGCTGAAGACGCCTACCTGATTCCAGCTGCTCCATCGCTGAAGGCGCTTACCTGATTTTTGGCCTCTGCATCGCTGAAGACGCCTACCTAATTCCAGCTGTTCCATCGCTGAAGACGCTTACCAGATTCCAGCCGCCCCATCGCTGAAGGCGCTTACCTGACTCCAGTCTCTACACCGCTGTGCGTGCAACATACTTGCATCCGCTGGAGTCAGGCTCTCCTCTCTTCCGATTTGGACTACCAGCGACTCGGGAGCATCTCACTACTCCTCCGCATCTCTGCGGAATCATCCTCCGGAGCCATCGAACCATCTCCCAGTTTCCGGAATCTGCTCCACGCCATCGGACCACACCTGCAAGGGGAAAGAATACAACAGGTTAGACACCTCATAATAACTAAGTTTGGGCTGCATCTTACCTGAGTCAGAACTTCCATCATACGTGAAGCAACTAGGCCCTCTCTACGCACCCCTGCTGAAGAAAGCAGGACGGAGAGCCCAACATCTCAAAAGAACAGGTGAGCTTGCATGGGAAGACTCTTGCGCACATTGTTCTGGTACAAAAGGGGCGAGGGGGTTCAGGATACCTCCACACTCTCCTCATCACCCATCCTCTCCTCCCAGATGCAACACCAGTATCCAGAACCCGTTCCTTTGAGGCAGCTGGGGGAGACAGCCTACACCAGGGAGCCAAGTCGAGGGAGGGCTCCAACCGTGCCCCGATGCCCCTGCAGGGACCAGGTGAGCGTAACAGAAAACACAGCCTCTCCGGATCTCTGCCTGGGCACAATGGAAACCTCTGAAACAGACCAATTAGCCCAACTCCTGGGGGAACTGCGGGCTGAAGTTCATGCCTCTAGACAAGAGACTAATTCCTTAAGAAGAGATCTTATAGTTGCCCGTGAGCGGACGGACGATCTGGCAAGGCAGATGCTTCAAGCGCACGCAGGACAAACTCTGTTACCCGGAATCACAGTGATCCAGGTGCCCCAACCATCACCTCCAGTACATGTAGTTCTGCCGGGGGCTGTTCCTTTGGCTTCACCCGAACGCTTCTTCGGCGAACCGAACAAATATGCCGTCTTCATGAACCAGTGTCGCCTCCACTTCTTATGTCGACCAGGAGCTTTCCCTAACGACAGCGCAAGGGTGGCGTTTGTACTTTCTTATCTGTGAGGCTGTGCAGCCGACTGGTCCATCCCATTAGTAACCCAGGGTGATTGATCCCATACTTTGGAACTTTGGGGAATTTCAACAGGAATTGGAGAAATTGTTTGCCAGGTACACCTATGGACAAGCCTTAGACCAGTGGTCTTCAAACTTTTTTGGCCAGGGCCCCCCTGAGCAAAATTTGGGCAGGTCGGGACCCCCCAGAAATGCCAAATGGACAGTATATATTGCGCGCCGTCACCTGCTCCCATCAAAGTCGCTGGGCTCCCTCATCCCACTCCTACCCAGTCGCTGGTCTCTCCCCACCCCATCACACACCCAGGGCTCTCCCCACTCTGCTCCCATCACTATCCCATGGTTCCCACCCATTGTGCTCCCACCATAGTCCCTCGGTTCCTCCATCCCGTTCCCAACACAGTCTGAGGGCCAGTGGCGGCTGGTGAATCTTTTTTAAGTGGAGGGGCATTAAGGGGAGGTTCGGGGGGGTTTCCCCCTGTGAATTTTTTTTTAAATAATAGGTTAAAATGTTGCATTGTAGAGCATACTTTTAACAAAAAATGGGTAAATAGCCAAACAGTTTGCAATTGTTGCTGGGAGTCCAGGGGGCAGGCATTGATATTTTATTTCTATCGCGCTCGTACACAAGTGTTTCAGAGCGTGACAAGGCAAGGGAGGGGAACAGAGGAGAATAAAACAGCGATCTTACTAGGCCCAGTGACATTGAGAACGCGCAAGTGTGAGGGGAAAAGTGCATGGAAGGGGGGAGAAGTGGAAAGTGCGAAGCAGAGGAGAAACAGATAAATAACAATAAATAAATAATAAAGGCAACAAACAGTGGTAGTGCAGCCAGCAATTTGCAAGTGCTACGTTTAAGGCAGCAGACAGGGTAGGTCTGATAAGTGCAGGAAGAAAGATGGTTCTCCTCAAGTTTTAGAGTGGCAGGGCGCTGTTCCAGAGGGAGGCCCCAGCCGAAGACGGAGATCTACCCCCAGCTCGTTTCTTTGATAAACGACTGACCCTGAGGGAGTTGGAGGTAGAGGAGTGAAGAGCTCGAGAGGGGAGGTATTTGCGGAGGAATAGCTGAAGGTATTTTGGACCCAGGCCCCAGAAAGCCTTGTGGACAAGGCAGAGGGTTTTGAATGATAGATGTCCGGTAAAAAGATACCATCCCTGTCCCCTGGGCCCCACTGGTCCTAACACAATGAACATGATTATGTGTATATGCAAGGCGCTGCACATTCATACAGCAATCACTCTATCATTCACATGAGCATCCATCACCATACACTCACTCATAACGCATCCATACACATGTTTAAATAAAAACAATGAACATAAACGTACCTTCTGCATTGGCCTGTGTGTGGGTGCTGAAACGGCCTGCTCCAGCTGCTCTGTCCGTATGTGCGAGGAGGCGCAGGAGCTCCCCCTCGGACATACAGACATGCAGTGCCCCAGCCAGCATTTCCAATGAGCTATGCAATGCTGGCGAAGCAAAACGCCCCAGCACTTGCATGGCTCAGTGAGCATGTGCGGCTGGGGAACTAAACTGAACTGTCAAAGGGAAACAGTGTTTCCCTTTGACAGTTCAGCCAGCCCAGGAGCACTCCATTAGCTGGATAAAGCAGCTGAGGGAGTGCTCACTGTTTCACTGGGCTGGCTCCTTAGCTCCTCCATAATGGGTGAGGGGCCACTGGGTGGGCGCCTCTTGCCATTATGGATGAGCCGCCAGGCTCGGACAGGCCTATAGGGCAATGCCTGTACCAAAAATGTAAAATGCTAGTTTGGGCCAATCAAAATGGGCCACCATTTTGGCCAATGTGGACCATTTTGATGAGTTACTTAACTATGCAGTTAGTAATGTTGACCATTGTTGCTGAATAGATCACAATTTACTTACATTTTAACACAAAGCACCCCTTTGGGTACTATTGAAACAGTGGGCTTCATAACTACTCTGGCGGTAGCTGTGCCGGTAAAACCGGCACGGCTGCCACTGGAGTTGCATCCGGGTCTGGCACCCGCGAATGGGCAATTACTAGGTCATGCCGAGTTAGGCGGACATGATAATTGCCCTTTCGAAGGTGCCAGTAGATCCCCATTCCCATTTGAGCCCCATATGGCTCAAATGGGAATGGGGAGCTCGGATGCACCGGCACCGTTAATAACGGTGCTGGTGCATCCGACGAGCTGAGGTCAGACCTGGCGGGGGCTGTCAAGCACCCACGAGCACAACTCTTACTATGGCGGAACGGTAGCAACGGTGCCGGTAGCTTACCAGCACCGTTGTTACTGGTCCGCCATAGTAGTAATGAGGCCCAGTCTGTGACTAAAGGAATGAATATCGATTTACAACTGTGGGCCACTTTTTCATTGTTGCCTGAGACAGTTTCATGCCTCAGCCCGCCCATGTGGGCCACCCCTGCCCATTTCTTCCAATCTAAAAAAAAAATCTTTTTTCATGCTGAGCTCTCAGGGCCCCCCTGGGATGCACCCGCGGACCCCTAGGGGGTCGCGACCCACAGTTTGAATACCACTGCCATAGACAATGAGTTGCTATCTCTTAAACAAGGGAATCATGACCTATTAACTTACATTGCCACCTTCAACTGCCTCATTGCACAAACAAATTGGCCCGAAGAGAAAAGAACTACACTATTTCACCGGGGACTGCAGGGTGAGTTGAAAGATGTGCTGGCTCAAGTGGTCAATCCGCCCGAGACCTGTGCGGAGTATATTAACCTCACTGTACAATTGGACCATCGTCTTCAAGACTGAAGAATGGATTGCACACGGTCAGAAGGGAGGTCAGTTTATTTGCGACCTCAGGACAAGCAAACCAAGGCTCATGAAGCTACCGAACCCATGCAAATCGGGGGGGTACGAGCTCCCATTTCCAAAGCTGAGAGGGACACGAGGAGACAACAGGAAGTCTGTTTATATTGCAGCAAGGCCGGGCATTTCTTGCACAATTGCCCTGTTAAGCCCCCCAAGAAAGTGGTAGAGGTCGTGGACACTAAAACCAAAGTCAAAGAACAAGAGTCGGAAAACTCAGACACCCGGCAAGTGTAGAGGTCCACTTGTCGAGCAGAATCAAGAAAGCGGAACAGACCTCCCACCTAGTCATCCCGGTGCTTCTAACCCACCACTAGCAGCTGTCAAAAGTCCACGCCCTGGAAGCCTACATAGATAGTGGTGCGGTGGGGAACTATATCGATCATGATTTGGCCACACGGATAGGCCTTCCACTTCAGCAGAAACCACATTCGGAAAATGTCACTGCAGTGGATGGCTCGCAGCTGTCTTCGGGCCCAGTGACTCAACACACCGACAAAGTAATGCTGACATGTCTGGACGGTCATCAGGAAAGAATTTCGTTTGACCTTATAGGGGCCCCCCAGTTCAAAATGATCCTCGGGATGCCATGGCTGGAAACCCATAACCCACTGATTGACTGGCATACCAGGAAGATGACATTCCCGCAGGAATGTGCAAGACGCGGTTACCCTAGGCAAGGGGGAAAAGTGCAGCCCCAAAGGAAATCTATTCTGGGAATTGTCGGTTCACTACCTTCGGGATATCAAGACTTTCTGGATGTATTCCAAAAGGAACAAGCCAATACCCTACCACCCCACAGAACGTATGATTGCCGGATTGACCTGGTTCCTGGAGCGCAAGTCCCCTGCAGCAGAATTTAAGCTCTGATGGAGCAAGAAAATCAACACCTGAGGACATATCTAGACCAGTATTTAGCTAATGGGTTCATTCGCCCATCCAAGTCTCTAGCCTCTTCCACGCTCTTCTTCGTGCCAAAGAAGGAAGGGGACCTCAGGACTTGTATAGATTATAGGGCGTTAAACCAAATAACTGTGAAGAATAGGTACCCTCTACTGCTGATTCCCGAACTGCTTGATCAGGTAAAGAATGCACGAATCTATACGAAACTCGGTCTACGGGGAGTTTACCATTTGGTAAGAGTGAAAAAGGGCGACGAATGGAAAACCACATTCAGGACTAAGTATGGGCTTTTTGAGTACCAGCATTTCAGCTCTTTATGAACAATGTTCTCCATGAATTATTGGATATCTGTGTTTTAGTTTACATCAACGACATCCTCATTTACTCAAAAACCAAGGAAGAACACGTGGAACATGTGCGAGCCGCTCTGGAGAAGCTCCGTCAACACCGCCTATTTGCCAAACTGGAAAAATGCTCTTTCCACGTTACGGAAGTAGAGTTCCTGGGCTTCACGCTGACCCCACAAGGGGTGCACATGGACACTCGTAAGGTAAAGGCTGTTCTTCAGTGGCCATCCCCGACATCAGTCAAGGGGGTACAAAGTGTACTCGGGTTTGCCAATTTCTATCGGTGATTTATTCAAGGTTTTTCTCAAATTGTGCACCCTATTACCTCTTTATTAAAAAAGAACAAGAAGTTTCATTGGTCTCCCGAGGCATAATAAAACCTTCCTGGAACTAAAAGCGGCTTTCACCTCTGCACCCATCCTTCGGCATCCTCGACCTGATCTACCCTATGTCGTTGAGACTGATGCCTCCAGTGTTGCCATGGGGGCAGTATTATCACAGAAGGATCCTGACACAGCACAGCTGCATCCCATAGCATTTTGGTCTTGCAAGTTTACAGCGCCGGAAAAGAACTATGCCATAACCGATAAAGAATTACTGGCGATCAAAGGAGCCCTTAAAACTTGGAGACACTATCTTCTAGAGCCAGGCATACTGTCACCATCATTACAGATCACAGTAATCTACAATATTTGAAAACTGCCAAAGCCCAATCTTCCCGCCAGCTTCATTGGGCCATCTTCTTCGCGGAGTACGATTTTGTGATCACATATCGGCCAGGGGTGCGTAATGGAAAGGCTGATGCTCTGTCACGCATGGAAGAAGAAAAGGACGCCTTTATGCCATCAGACCTAGTCCCAATAATTCCGGAAGAACGGATTCAAAACCAATTCGCTGTAACTGCCTGTTTGGAAGAATTAAAGGTGGACCTTCAGTCTCAAATGGATCAAACCGCCCAACAAGAATGGTTACGCCAGGGGATCAGTACTCCATTAAAGACCACTTACCCTATTTCCAAGGGCGGCTATACATTAAGGACAAAGAAACTCAAAACAAGATTATCGCGAGCTACCATGAATCATTTGTGGAAGGGTACCCCGGAATTAAAAAAACCCGGGCCAAGATCAGGAAAGGTTAATGGTGGCCAACCTGGAGAAAGGATGTGGCCCAATTTATCAGCACCTGTGGAGTTTGTGCCCCACAACAATCCCAAAAGCTACTCCCTGCAGGTTAATTGCACCCATTCGCCATACCACCGGCTCTGTGGCACACATTATCCATGGACTTCATTACAGATCTATCTCCCTGCAACGGTTTCAACAGGATCTAAGTAGTGGTAGATTTGTTCTCTAAGATGGCACACTTTATTCCACTTAAAGTACTTCCGACCGCAGGAGCTTTGGCAACTGTATTCCTAGAGCAGATAGTCAAGCTACATGGTTTTCCCTCGGCATTGGTTTCGGATCGAGGAACGCAATTTGTCTCAGCGTTTTAGAGGAGTTGCTGCAAGTTGGCGCAGATTGACCTACGCCTCTCCACTACTCACCATCCCCAGACCGATGGTCAAATGGAAAGGGCTAACCAGACACTAGAACAATACCTGAGGCAAATGCTACAACAAACTGAAAAGCCTTGGAAGGACATTATCTGGTTGACTGAGTTTGTGTATAATAACTCCATCCACACCAGTACCGGACAAAATCCCTTCTATATTATGAATGGTCGGCTTCCCCGGACATCATCCTTTGACCCGCCTGATGAGCTAGAAATGCCAGCAATTACCTCCTTACACAAAACAATTGCTCAAACTCCGAAGGAAGCAACCAAGAATTTAACCAAAGCCAAGGAACAACAGAAGAAATTTGCTGACAGACATTGGATGGAAGCTCCACAATGCCGTATTGGGGATAGAGTGTGGCTGAATGCCAGGAATGTACCTCTAAAAGGGCCTCGAGTCTTTCAGCCTAGATATCTTGGACCCTATCCCATCAAGGCAATTATCAACCCGGCCTCAGTGAAACTGGACCTACCAGCCAATATGCAAATTCATCCTGTATTTCACATTTCACTCCTAAATCCGGTGAAACCAGAATTAAAAAGCCTCCAGAACCAGACATCATCGCAGGGGAACCTGAGTATGAGGTTAAAGACATTCTGGACTCAAAGATGGTGTGAGGGAAGCCGTACTACCTGATCGATTGGGAAGGCTATGGACCTCATGATCGAACTTGGGAACCCGAGGAATTCGTCCATGCACCACGATTAATCAGGCGATTTCCCTGCAACAATCCCGCCAAACTCGGATCAGGGAGGAAGACACCCGTGCGAGGGGCCTTGCGGGGGAGTGCTGTCATGGCCATAGGGCAAGGACGCAGGTCTCTATCACCCTCAAGGACCACTTGGACCCAGTCCTGGCGCCTTTGGTGCCAGGCTCATGAAAATATGTGCTTGGATCACTCTGTGTCTAAGGCATGTGCATCAGGACCGGGCATGGCCATAGGAGTGCATTGGGTGGCACGTGCTGAAATCCTTGGGCAAGGCAAGGTGGAGCCACAGGGCGTGGCTAAAGGGAGGGGCCGGAGCCAGCCTATATAAGGCCAGCTCGAACTCAGGCCCTCGCTTCACGTTACTCTGCTTTGCAGCGTGATGCTTACCGCTGTAACTCACCTTGATTCTGGCATTCCAGTTCCGAAGTACTCCGCACTTATCTGATTTTTGGCCTCTCCATCGCTGAAGACACCTACCTGATTCCAGCCGCTCCATCGCTGAAGACGCCTACTTGATTCCAGCCGCTCCATCGCTGAAGACGCCTACCTGATTCCAACCGCTCCATCGCTGAAGGCGCTTACCTGATTTTCGGCCTCTCCATTGCTGAAGATGCCTACCTAATTCCAGCCGCTCCATCGCTGAAGACGCTTACCAGATTCCAGCCACTCCATCGCTGAAGGCGCTTACCTGACTCCAGTCTCTCCACCCCTGTGGGTGCATCATACTTGCATCCACCGGAGTCGGGCTCTCCTCTCTTCCGATTCGGACTACGAGCGACTCGGGAGCATCTCACTACTCCTCTGCATCTCCGTGGAATCATCCTCCGGAGCCATCGAACCATCTCCCAGTTTCCAGACTCTGCTCCATGCCATCGGACTGCACCTGCAAGGAGAAAAAATACAACAGGTTAGACACCACATAATCACTAACTTTAGGCTGCATCTTACCTGAGTCGGGACTTCCATCATACCGATCAGTTTACCTGTTGTCCTTGAGTGCCCATCTTCTCAGGAGTACCCTAAGAGCTGTTCTACGCTCTCGACCATCACCTTCACACCTATTTGGGACGAGTAGCGTCATAGCAGGAAATCATTACTGCTCATCATTCCTTCAATACTCACTGCTAAAGACATTATTTGAAAACCAAAGACTTACCTTCAAGTGGATCGCTCACAGCTGGTCTGGATCGCCATGTCGCGGGCCAGTGAAGCAACTAGGCCCTCTCTACGCACCCCTGCTGAGGAAAGCAGGACGGAAAGCCCAACATCTCAAAAGAACAGGTGAGCTTGCATGGGAAGACTCTTGTACACATTGTTCTGGTACGAAAGGGGTGAGGGGATTCAGGATACCTCCACACTCTCCTCATTACCTATCCTCTCCCCCCAGGTGCAACACCAGTATCCAGAACCCGTTCCTTCGAGGCAGCTGGGGGATACAGCCGACACCAGGGAGCCAAGTGGAGGGAGGGCTCCAACCGTGCCCCGATGCTCTCGCAGAGACCAGGTGAGTGTAACAGTCACGCTCCTCCCCGACGCATGTCGACTTCAGTGGACTTCAACAGGTGTCCGGCCTGCGAGGGGCTCTTTTCTACGTCTGACCCCCGCGCTCTTTGTCTTCGCTGCCTTAGCCCCAAACATGGCTGGGATGGTTGTACCGCGTGCAACGCATTGACTCCACGCGCACTGAAGAACAAGCTAGCTAGGTGGAGGGAGCTCTTCGAGAGGTCATCTCAAGAGGACTTGAAGAACTACATCAGACAGAGATCAAGGCCCAAAGGAGGGCTGCTATTTTCCATCGTAGCTCATAAGGGTGACTCCTCAAGGAAACGCCAGAGCAGTAGGAAGCTCTCGGGTTCTGGTACCAGCACACACACCGAGGCTAGTCGATCTACCAGCCTCACAGCCAAGGGGTCATCTGATCCTTCCGGACACAGTGCTGAGGGACTGCAAGGTTCTTCTACTGATTGTACACCTGAGGGGCTACGCCCTAGTACCGGCTCAATGTCCGAGGGGGGACCTGCATGCAGCACTATTGGCGACACTGCCGAGGGCAATATGTCCTAGGCCTGAGGTGCAGGGTAGGTCTCTCGCTCCACCACCAACAGTCTTGGAGGATACCAAGCCCAGGGAGCCATGCACCACGACTTTGGCATGTGGCACGCAGCTCAACAAAAAGGCTGCTGTGTCAGACAGCGTGGCCGCTCATCCGATGCCACTCCTAAGAACAGAGCAGGTGGTTGAACGAGTTTCAAGGTGGGACTGGTGTCAACCAGGTATGTGGCCTATAGCTTATCCATTAGCAGCACAGGACAGGTTTCCCCTGCAACCTAGACAGAGTGCGCTCCAGCCCCAGCAGCCCCCAGCCACTCCGTCATTATCACCTACCACCTCTTCTGCCTCCAAAGACAGGTTCTTCGTAAGGTTCCTGGCACTGATGTGAACCCCCCAGATGGGGGCTATCCTGCGGGATGCAGTCAGGGACTTGCTCCCTCCGGTCACTCCACCGGTGCCCATAGTCAATCCTCCCGTGGCTCTGGCGCCACAGGCCCAAGCGCAGCCCCTGCTGCCCCTGCCGGCTCCTTTGATTCCGGCTCCCCTGCCTCCCACAGTACAGGCGGTTCCACGGCAGCCTCTGCAGCAACCTCGGGCTCCGGTCTCCACACTGCAGCCCATGGCACCCAGCACCCCTCCACCCGCTCCGGACCAGCCGAACACTCTGGTGGACACCTACGAGGAGGAGGATCCTGACACGCTGTCGTCAGCAAAGGCCTTCCACAACAGGCTTGCAGGCTTGGCAGAATATTTGGGCCTTCCTCAACCTGAGATAGAGCACCCTGAGGAGGTGATCTTGGCAGAAGTCCTCACCCAAAGACGCCCTACCAAGATGGGTATCCTGATGCAGAAGGATGTCGTGGCTCTGGCCAAGAAAGGGTGGCTTAAGACACCTTTGGCCCAACCTTTCAATCAGCACCTCGATGCCAAGTATAGACAGAGGGAGGGGGATACACTCTTGTTGCCGACGCAACCACAGACCAATTCTTCGGTGATGGCTGCGGCGTGACTCTACTCTAAGCCTCAGTTGTCCTCGGCCACCTCGTCCTCGGCGCTGCTAGGCAAGGAGGAGAAGATCTTGGAGGTGTATAGGAAGAAGCTGTACTCCAATGCCTCCCTGCACCTGCGTCAGGCCAACGCTGATGTTATGCTTGCAGCCACTAACCAGAGGCTTTGCTGGGAAATGGCTTACTTCCTTCTGGAACTTCCGGTGCAGAGCCAGGCGCGCTTCAAGGCGGGTCTAGGAGAAGCCAAGCTGGTAGCGCAGGACATCATGGAGTCCACTGTGGCCAACATTGATACCTCTGGCCGGACCATCTGCATCGCCACGGACATGAAAAGGACGGCCTGGCTTCAGCCTACTAAGTTTAACCCTGACGTCCAGGATCGCATATTGGACCTTCCGTTCAAGGATAGTGACCTCTTTCACTCTAGCACCAACGAGAAATTAGATAAAAAGAAGAACTGCTTGCAAACTGTGAAGTCTTTATCTATCCTGATGAAGGCTGCGCCCTAGGCGTACACCCAGTCGCATCGACGCTCCGACAAGGGGCAGGCGTTTGGTGGGTTCCAGGGATTCCAGGAACGCAGGTGGAGACAACCTGGCCACTTCCCGAGTCAGCACTGATGCAAGCAACAAAAAGGCGAGGAGCAAGGGCTTCTTCCAGTCCCCCTCCTCAGCAACATCCTCAGAAGGAAAAAAGGCATGACGCGTCCCTTCGGGTCCACGTGTCTCCAGTGAGTGGCAGGCTTGCCTCTCACATGCACTTCTGGTGACAGAACTTTGCGAACCCCTGGATCCTCTCTGTTGTATCCACGGGGTACCCCCTACCGATACTACCCTCGCCTAGTGATACCGCCCTCTCCTCCCTCCTCCCCTTAACTGCCACAGGTTGGGACGACAACTCTGTTGGTGGAGACCTGGTTGCTCGTCGAGAGCCAGGCAGTGGAATAAGTAACAGCCTCCCAGAGAGGATTAGGCTTCAATTCCAGGATTTTCGCGATACAAAAGAAGAACCAGGCTTGCCTGAGAATTGTGTTGGACCTATCCACCCTCAACCTCTCCCTCCCACTTCAGAAATTCAAGATGGTTACACCAGTACTCATTGCAGAGACACTAGACAGGGGAGACTGGATGTGCTCCCCGGACCTGAAGGACGCCAACCTGCACGTCCCGATTTGGCAGCCACATTGCTCTTTCCTATGCTTCAGGATCATGGGCTGTCATTTCCAGTACAAGGTGCTACCATTTGGCCTCAACCCAGCCCCCAGGATATTTACCAGACTCATGAATGCAGTGGCAGCCCTCCTCAGGGCCCAGGGTCACAATGTCTACCCGTACCTGGATAAAGCAAAAACAAAGAGTTGATGGCTGGAAGGTTTAGAATGAATCTTAACCACTGGCATTGCTCTGGGCAACCCTCCACACCATTGTTCTTCGCCTGCCAAGCCATTACACAAGGGGAAAGACCATATGCAAATCAGGCTTGGTCCCACCCCAAAAGGGGCAGTCCAGCCTGAACTGCTAGGCCACATCTCTTCTGCACGAGACCACAAGCATCCCCAAACATGTTTCAGCCCTGTTCGGCCTCATCAGTGAGGAGTAGCTTGGGTCTCTAGGCCCAGCAGGCACGGGACCCACGTCTGGGCATACCCGTCCCACTCGGGGTGACAAAGCAAAAACAAAGAGGTGATGGCTTTAAGGTTTAGAATGAATCTTAACCACTGGCATTGCTCTCGGCAACCCTCCAGACCATCGTTCTTTGCCTGCCAAGCCATTACAGAAGGGGAAAGACCATATGCAAATCAAGCTTAGTCCCACCCCAAAAAGGGCAGTCCAGCCCGAACTGCTAGGTCACATCCCTTCTGCACGAGACCACAAGCCTCCCAAACATATTTCAGCCTTGTTGGGCCTTATCAGTGAGGAGTAGGTTGGGTCTCAAAGGCCCAGCAGGAACGGGAACCACGACTGGGCATACCCATCCCACTCAGGGTGACAAAGCAAAAACAAAGAAGTGATGGCTGTAATGTTTAGAATGAATCCTAACCACTGGCATTGCTCTGGGCAACCCTCCAGACCATCGTTCTTCCCCTGCCAAGCCATTACAGAAGGGGAAAGACCATATGCAAATCAAGCTTGGTCCCACCCAAAAAGGGTCAGTCCAGCCCGAACTGCTAGGTCACATCCCTTCTGCACAAGACTACAAGCATCCCCAAACCGGTTTCAGCCTTGTTGGGCCTCATCAGTGAGGAGTAGCTTGGGTCTCTAGGCCGGGCAGGTACAGGACCCACGTCTGGGCATACCCGTCCCACTCGGGGTGGATGACTGGCTTGTCAGGGTGAGATCTCCAGAGGGGGTTACGCACACTTCCTCCGCACTTATGAACACGCTTTACAACCTGGCGGTTTACTGTCAGCCTCCGGAAGTCTCAGCTGCAGCCCACACAGAGCCTCACCTTCCTGGCCCTCATCTGGATACGAGCTCCAAGAAGGTCTTTCCCTCGGAGGACAAGATTACGGCCATCAAGAGGGCCACTACGCACTTCCTTACCAGGGCAGTGACCTCGACCTGGTGGTACCAGCACTTATTGGGTATCATGGCAGTGGTTCTACTGGCTGTGCCGCACACGAGACTCGGGATGAGGAGGTTACAGCTTCACTTCGCAGCCTCATGGAATCCGGAGCAGGGCTCCCAAGCGGAGCTGGTCAGCGTACCTCCTTCTCTCCACTCGGACCTCACATGGTGGTCCAAGGACTGCAACCTGCAGACAGCAAGCCTTTCCGGCAGCCGGCGCCGCAGGTCACCATCACTACGGACTCCTCCCGAGAAGGCTGGGGAGCCACTTTGGACAGTCACAGCGTCCATGGAGTCTGGACCCGGCAGGAGAAGGAGTCACGCATCAACTGGCTGGAACTAAGGGCCATCTGGCTAGCTCTCAGAGCTTTCCTTCCGCTTATTGGTGGCAAGACCATCCTCATCCAGACCAGCAACTCCACCAGCATGTACTATGTCAACAAGCAGGGAGTAACAGGTGCCCTCCGCTGTGCAGTTTAGCAGTCAGCATGTGGGAATGGGCCCTGGAGAACATCATCTACCTCACGGCATCCACCTCCTGGGGGAGGCTAACTTGGAAGCGGACAGGCTCAGCAGACTGGGAGCGGAAAATTACAAATGGCAATTGAATGACCAGGTTCTGCTGGAGGTCTTGAACAGATGGGGGCTCCCACAGGTGGATCTGTTTGCCTTCTGGAAGAACACAAAGTGCCATCAGTTTGCGTCTTGGCAGGGGCAGCGCCCCGGCTCCCTGGGAGATGCATTACATATACGGTGGGATGGCATGATGGCCTTTGCCTTTCCTCCCACACCCCTGGCCCACAGGGTAATCCACAAGATAAAGGAAGCTTGTCACCTCAGCATCATCTCGATAGCTCCTTGGTGGCCGGCGAGACCTCACGGACAGACCACCCATTCACCTTCCCCTTGGTCCAGCACATCTCTTGTCCCAGCAGGGGGGCAGGGTCCTGATCCCCCGCACCTCAAAAGCTAGCCCTTGCAGCGTGGTTCCTGAGCAGATCACCCTCAGGCGCCTGAGCCTATCACGGGCTAACCTGGAGATCATTTAGGGCACAAGGAGCAAGACTACCAGGAACCAATATAAGAGTAAATGCAGCAGGTTCTGTCACTGGGTGGACTCTAAGGAGATCGACCCCCTTACGTGCACTGTGGACGATGTGCTCTCCTTTTTCGGCACACCTCACGCACTCAGGCGTGCAGATGGACACATGCCCTAGGGGCCTACAGAAACTCGGAGGGGGAGGCCTTATCCTCTTCCACTCCGATAGTCAAGAAACATCTTGCAGGCTTGTCCAGGCTTTACCTGCCCATCAAGAGACCACACCCCATGTGGGACTTCAATGTGGTGTTGGGCACCTTGACACACAAACCATTCGGGCCAATGGTGTCCGTGGACATCAGGCTGGTCACCATTAAGACAGCTTTTCTAGTGGGACTCGCCTCCGCTCGGAGAGTCAGCGAGATCCAGGCTCTGGTGGCCTCAGAACCCTATACCACTTTCCACAGGGATAAGGTGGTCCTGCGCACTCACCCAGCGTTCTTACCTAAGGTACCCTCCGCTTTCCATCGAAACGAGGAAATAGTGAAGTGGGAGAATGGGAGAACAAGCTCCCCCCAATTTCATCACGACCATGGCCTAGAGGATCGTGGCCCAGGCACCCCCCACGGGACGAGTTCATCTATCTACCAGATGACAAAATACCCTGGTTCAGGAACATAAGGATATGCCCACCAGCCTGCCCGACTCAAGCGGACACCTGCGGCATCGATGAACTCGACTAAGACAACAGCCACAAGCACCCACATCGTTAGAGATGCCACGACGACCTAGCCAACTGCCAAGAACACACGTGCCACCATGCACACTGGTCACTCACGCACCAGCCTACACGAAGAACATATTCAGTGCTTTGATTTAGGTGACTGACACACCCACTGACGTGCAGTGTTATTATTTTTCACATAGGCCCTTTTATAGTAATGAAGAAACGCAAGACGCTTGAAAAACTCTCGTATACGATTGCTGACGCTTCGCCCACCTCTCGCCATGTGATGAGACCATCATGTAGACCTAACATTGCTTATGACGGCATGTCAAACCGCGACCTCCGTACCATGGATTATGCATCACCACCCATGAACTAGGCCCGAGTAGGCCGCAAGCCAGAGCCTCATCATGAAAACTGTATGAGCAAGAATACAAGTACTGATCACGCAGAACGAGCCCCAGCGAGAGCTCATAGCCAAGGGCACGATGTTGCAACTCGTATGCTACCAGCCGGCACCAAGGTCACACCTGTAAGAAAAGCCAAGCACACAGAAACAAAATACGACTCTAAATGTGCAGAATTACGCTCCAGCTACGGTCTCTCCACACATGACCAAGCCGATCTGACCAGGTGCCAGACCCACGAGACAGAAGTCGCCTGGGTCCCACATCTGGGACACAGGTTGCAACAGCGAAGTGGCAAGATGGACACCTACGGCGATGGGAATGACCTGCTCACAAGCCTATGAGCAGACCCGTACATTGTCTGCACAAACACATAGTTACACATTGTTGCTAGTGACAGGTACACCGCGAGCTGGGAATGACGATGGTCCCAGGCTTGGGGGCTCGTGAGAGGACCAATCAGAACACGGGGGGACTCATCACTGACGCCACTAACATTAGCCAATCATCAGGGGTCTTCTTGTAACGATTTTCAAGTATCTAATAGTAGGGGCAGCCCAAGTATACCACCTGACTCATCCTTAACCACTAATATTCTTCTCTATATGTATCCTATACTAACCCTACCACTCGGGGAACCAATCCAAAGGGGCAATAGGTTTTTTGCTAACTTTCCCAGGTGACGCAAGTAGCGCGTCATACAGCTGTAAAAAGGGCCTGCGAGCCCCACTGAGTTTGAGAGTCTGGACGGACGCGTACGATCCAAGACCCATCCCTGCCGTTGTTATAATAATCAGCAGAACCACCTTGCTCCTTGTGTGTGTCTCATACTCATTCACAGAAGCACGGGAGGAGTTGGGGCCTCCCAGCCAGGTGGTCTGCGGACGGCTCAGCTGACCCCGGGATAATCACCCCGACAAGTTGGAGGCACTGCTGAGATCTCTTTAAGGTCTACCTTTTAAGTTTTGTTTTTCCAAGACCTCTCGTTGCGAGGAGGCCCGGCGGCGCGGCCCCCTCGGCCGCTGCCCCCTTTTGAGGACTTCAGGACCATCGCGGAACTGCGAGAAGACCAGACAGCGCAATCTGGATATTGGCCCTCGGGAGCCGGTTGAGAAGTATCCCACCCGCGGTTGGCAAGTGTCCAGATATGGTCCAGACGAGGGGAGTTGGCAAGCCGCTTGGAGGGGTGCACGCAGTCGAGTGGCCCCGCATCAAGGGAACTTGGTGAGTATGACACACCCAAAAAGCAATGTGAGATTGTGAGGGAGGGGGGAAGAGTTGTAATAAGGGCGGTGGGAGGTGTTATTAAAGTGTATGGCGAAGATTTGATCAATTAGTGTTGATAGACAAGTGAGTGGTAACGGGACAGGCACGAGGGCCGTCCTCTACCACGTCACTGAAGAAAGGTGGGTGGAGCCAGAAGGCACCACGTGCGGTTGCTCGTAGACACTGATTGGTCTAGATCATGGCCACCTGTAGAGGAGGTGTGTGTGGCTTTCCTACGAATTGGCTTTTTCGATCAATATATGAGGATCCCTATTGATCAAGCAGTGAAACTCGATAGATAGATGACATTTTCCTGTAGGAGGTAGCTAGATTGTTGCCAAGTATGGAAGATAATTGGCTGGTTAAGCCCTCCCGGCAAGGGGCGTGTGACACGTGTGGCGACGCAGCGTGCGCAGTCCGATTATAAGAGTGTATTGTTGGTTACCTTGTTCCGGGCGTAACAAGAGGACAGCTGTGGGGTTAACGGGGACAAGCAGTTAAAACTTATTGCACGCTCTCTTGAAGTGTAAAGATCTTACCGGTAGTAGTTGAAAGAGGTTGGTGACGTCACCCGTAGGGCCTTCATAGGACACCTTGACCACATCGCGTTGTTGAAGGGTGGTGGGGGAGTAAACTGAGGACAAGGGCAGTAAAACGGAGGTGGGGGCAGGGGGTGCACACAGAGACCGCCGGCCACCCCAAATACGGGACAGGTGGAGAGGGGGAAGTGGCCGCGCACGGAGAACGCTGGCCACGCCGAGTGAGGTGGAAGAAGGTCTTACGCTCACCTGACTCCCACGGAGGCGCTGGCCTGGTTCGCGCTGCTGTGACCTCTCCTAATGTGATGCGCAGGGTTCGGAAGAGGGACTGGACCAGGCCCCCAAATCTGGCTTCTCTGACTCGCAGAAGTATCCTTCTGTAGGCGAAAATAGGGGATTAACTGTCTGCGGGGTAATGCAATCGGCCTCCCACTTTCCCCTCTCACCCTCCTTGAAACCCTTCTGTTCTGTAATTTCTCGTAGCGTCTCACCTTAGGGTCTGGAAGGACGAGCTCTCCATCCTGCTTCTGATGCAGGGGCGCGTTGGTATCCAGTTACTTCACTGGATTTTCGGATTGGTGAGAACCAAACTTGCTTGGCTTCCGGGTAAGTTTTTTGATAAGAGGTTCCCCTTGTGTCCATGCATTAATGCACTAATGCTAGTGTCTTTTTCCCCATAGGGGCCGGGGTACGGAATGCCGGGGAACAGGCACCGACCCGAGATGAGAGGTCAAATCCTTGTAGAAATCAGGTAAGTCTTTAATGAGCGTTTTTTGGTAATGTCTTTTCATTCGCTCATTAACGCTGATGTCTCTTTTTCCCCTTAGGGGCCGGGGTCCGGAAATGCCAGGATGTGGCGCGGACCCGAAATGAAGAGGGAGTGAATCAACAGGTAAGTCTCAACATGGAGATTTAGCTTTCCTTATTCCCTTCTCTCTCTCACCTTTTGTTCTGGTCTTTTTCTCCCTAGGCGCTGGGGCGTGACTGCGAATCCGGATGATCGCTGCTGAACATGGAGGCGCCCTGTAAAGGTGAGTGGAATGCGGCGCTGCAGCGATCAACGCGATGAGCTTTTAAATTAAAGTCTTCCTTTTCAGGATTGTCGGCGAGATGTCTCCGGGATGCGGATTTAGCAGGTAAGGACTTTTCCTTCTTCTGTTCTCTTCTTCTCTTCCTTTGCAGGTGATCCAGGATGCTGGCAGGCGTGGCAGAAATCAGGATGCAGGAGCAGACACAGCACGTGTGGCTGTTCGGGTGGGGTTTAAATAGCCTTGGAAGAAGTTCCAGGTATGTATCCTTCCTCCAATCAGGTATGTATCCTTCCCTGACCATGCCCGGATGGTAAATAGTCCCACAGGTAAAGTAGTTCCTTTCAGGCCTCAAGGAGGCCGGGATCCTGCAGCATGGTCTGCATCAGGTAAGTGCATGGTCTGCATCAGGTAAGTGCACCCAAGCCTATGGCGCCAGGACTGATGTTTTTTATGAGTCTGGCGCCATAGGCGCCAGGACACTGTCCAAAGGGCCCCTATATGGGGTTGCTGGGTCCTTCCTTGGGGACTGGATGTCCGCTTTCGGGGACGCCGGGCTTGAACCGGCTCCCCGGGAGCGGGCATCATGACAGAAGGAGGGGAGGGGAAAAAGTGGGGCGGCTGTACAAGCACATAACACAGGCAACGCAGCCGCAGGGGGCTTTGTGCGCCATGGCCGCAGGGGGCCGTACCAACGGTATCAAGGAAGAAAACAAACAGAGGAAAAGGACTGTATATTTGTAATTGTTATATTTGGTTGTTTTACTTTTAGCGGACGGTCGAAAGTCCCCAATCTACGGGGCCAGGTAACGACGGCTGTACTGAGGGGAGCTAAAACAAAGTGTAACCATGTCATACGGGTTGGGATCGGGAGGGTGGGGGAACACCCTGACTACCCCCCACCAGCATATTTGTAAAACACTGTCACCCCATAGGGAGAAACTCATCAAATATAGCATAGATTGGACACAAGGAACAGACAACAAAATGACGACACCATGGCCGCCTAACGGCAGTTTTGACCCATATGTCCAGCACTCACTACTGACACACATACACAACACGTACAAAGGGAAGAAGTTGGCACATCACGTGGAGGTGTTTAATTTGTGAAGGATGTTCCAGGGATCCCGACCAGGGCCAACTGGAATGTTCACTGTGGAAGGGACGACAGAAGGGAAGGGGAGCGAGGAAACAAAGGAGGGGAAGGAGATTAAGGGGGAAGAAGGAAACGGGGAAAAGGCGACCGGTAGCGCACAGTGCGCGGGAAGAGACACGAAGGGGGATGAAAGGCCTGGCACTGTACATGAAGTAGAAGTAAAGAAGGAAGGGACAGACGACATGCCCCTAGCGAAGGTAGTGAAGAAGGAGGAAGGTGGGTTATATCCTGTGACGGAGCTACGAGAAGCAGCAAGGCAACAACTGATGGCAGCTGAGGGGTACTCGAACCCCACGTACAGCCCTCCACCATATACAGCTACAGGTAGCTACCGGGGGGGAGGTGACAAGCAAGGTAGGTCCGACTTGCACGCAGGTGCGCACAAAGGGAGGGAAGAACAGCGAAGAGCCCATTTCAAACATAGGACAAGACGAGTGGGTAGCAGCGCAGGTGCTCTTAAAGCTGCGGGGGACATTAACAGGAGAAGAAAAAGAGGTGGTGAGGAGAATGAATAAGGACGACGCGGGTAGCACTGGAATAAGAGGCGAGGAGAACAACATGAGAGACGGAGGGCTGTCACAAGAAGAGAAGGAGATGTTGGAGGAACGATTGGCTGAATTAAGGGATGAGCGGAGTGCACTGATTAAGCAGCTCGAGAAAGAGGCACAAGGAAGAAGGAGGGAAAGGAAGGAAAGTAGGGATGAATTAGAGAAAATGAAGGAGCGAACTGAAGAAAGGAAGAGGGAAGCGGAGAGGATGAAGGCAATAGCAGAAAGTGTATCCCAAGCAGCACAGCGTGACAGGAAAAGAGAGGACGAAGAGAAAGAAAAGGAAATGGAGCTATGGAAGAAGAAAATACTCTCTGAGAGCACCAGGAAATACGAAGAAGGTAAAGTAATAGAAAGCATATTAGAAAGGGAGCGAGAGAAATGGGAAAGGAGGAGAGAGGAAGAAAGGATATTAGAGAAGGTAAGTAGTGAGGTGATGGAGGAATTGAAAAAGAAAAGAGGAAATAGGTGGTGAATTAGTAGAAAAGAAGGAAGAGGAAAGAAAAGAGAGAAGATAGGGGGAGTGGGGTAAGAACATATGTGCGTCGGGATGCAGAAGTAGCTACAACATCAGCGCAAAGGGGAGTAACTGGTAAAGGAGAACAGGAAGGAACGGATTTAATAGACTTAAAAACAGTGACAATCAGGGGGAAAAGGACAGATTGGGGGTTGTCGCTCCTGGATGAATTTTGCAGCGAAGAAGGAGGAGCGGGGTGGGAAGGAAGAAGCGGTGGTAGGGAGAGCTTAGATAAATTGTACATCACACGCACAAACAGGGAATCACCATGGACATGTAAAAAGAAGGAAGAAGTGAAGGAAAGTGAGGAGCAGGGAAGAGAAGTGGCAGGAGGACAAACATGTGCAGTTACACCCACATCATTACGCCCAACACGCACACACACACCCGCTCCTGAACACACCCCATACGCCGGCAGGCTCAGAGACCTCCCAGGATGCAGGCAGGAAGAACGGACACACACACCTGCAGTAAAGAAAGAGAGCAATAGGAGAAGGGGAGAAATGAAGGAGAAGACACAACAAGCAGCGGTAATATGGATATGGGAGAAGTTTTAGTTGACACAGAGGAAGAGGAGTACACGGATTCCACCCCGCAACAACTAGGGGGACAGATGGGGTACAATTTAATGCCACTATTGGAGAGGGGAGGGGTTAGACCACAATACGTCCCTTGGAAGCATGCTGATAAGGAGAATATAAAGTGCAGGCTCCCATCACTAAGCGGAGGAGCGGGGAAATGGATATACAATATGGAAAAACACACCACAGGACAGAAACTAGCAGTGGGAGACGTGAAGGGTCTATTAATATCAATATTGGGGGACGAGGCAGACGACATTTGGAAGAGGGCAGGATTCCCCAGAGTTACAATAACAAACACATCACATGACGGGGCGCCATTTGCAAACGGCAGGCATGCATTATGGCAAGCCCTGAGGGTGCAGTATCCAGACACATCAGATAGGAGCAATTACGTCACGCAAGATGCGTGAGAATGAAGATCGTGTTGATTATATCCAGGAGATTCAGGAGAAGTGGCGCATGGAAACTAGAGAGCAATGGGACAAGAGACCGGCAATTTTTTTACCACATACTAGTACAAGGGCTTCAGGAGGCAGTACAAAGACAACTGAAGAAGATAGTGGGAATGGAAGCTAAGGCCTGGCCGGAAATACAACTAACAATAGTACACCATTGTAGGATGTGGCAGGAAAAGATGAAACAAAAGGAAGAAGATAGGAAAGCAGAGGAGGCAAAATTAGTGCAGAAAAAACTAAGTACACAATGGAAGGAGCACTAATAACTACACCGACAACAATGCACCACACAAGTAGTGGCTGCACAAGATTCCACACAGCTACAAATAGCACCACTACCACAACCACCACAACTTATAACACATCAGATGCCACCACCCCCACCATACACGGCTCCCACAGGAGGAGGGTACATGCTACCGGGAAATGGATATTATAACAACACCAGGGGAAGGGGCGGAATGATGAGAGAGAGGGGATATGGCCAACCTACACAACAGCAAGGGGGAGGATTTCGGAGTTACTACCCCAATGGGCAACAAGGGTACCAAGACAATGCGGGGAGTTTCCCATGGCAGGCCAGGGAACCACCTGTATGTTGGGTTTGTGGAATGTTAGGACACATGTCACGCACGTGTAGAATGAGACCCACCCCACCAGCCTGGGGGGAACAGGGACCACAAGGGCCTATGAGGGAGCAGCACGGTTACCAGCAACTGCAGGGAACACAACAGAGCAACACGCAGCAGCAAGTATCACCACAACAACAGTTGCAGACATACGCACTACCGCAGCAGCAGGTGGCAATAACACAACAACACCAAGTACAACCAGTACAACAGCTCACTCAAATACAGGACCATAAATTGACCCCCATCGATACACCGCTGCAACAAACACAGCTAGGGAGGGTGACTATCCTGGGACACAACTCTTACACAGGAAGCAGTCAGTCACTGTACCCACAATAGGACAGCCCACAGACGTCCCTGGTGTGTCCCATCCTGTCGATAACACCTAATAGTGTGGAGGAACCACGCATTGAGGTAGCGATAGGTGACAAAGAATTCTCCTTCCTTGTTGACACTGGGGCAACCAGGTCTTGCATAAGGGAGGGTAGATTTAAAATGTCAGGCGAGGCCCTGCACACCCAAGGATTTTCTGGGGCTATAGGGTTGGTTCCCTTTACTGATAACATCTCCTTATCTATAGGAGATTATGACATGTCTGTCCCACTCCTGTATTCAAGGGAGTCGCCAGTAAACATACTTGGAAGGGACATAATGAGCAGGTTAAATATGACAATCTCCTTCACGTGCTTACTGCACGACAAATACTGCAAGCGTACTGTGGCCAGACAGTAGCTCGAGCTGAGCCTGTGGATGGCGAGCTGTTCCAATATGGAACAGACGTGGCATTTGCATGGATGCCAGGAATAGAAGGAAAGATTTGGAGGAGGCCAGCAGCATATTTGTTCAGACCTGAGACACCAGCTAGTGAACAAGAGGGGAAGGTGATTTCGGTCAGCATCGAGAGCATTATAGCAACTGCAGATTACATCACAGCACATGCCCAAGACAGGGAAGGGAGAGCATGGAGAGCAGTGATAGCCCTGGCTGAGGGATGCAGGCTCACCCAGGTGTCTGATGAAGAGCTCTTTTCAGAAAACAGGGGAGAAGGAGAGATGGTATTTATGATGAGTGTTGACATCTGGTTAAGAGTAACATACAAGCAAGTAGCACTGAAAATGGCTATGGCACTCGAAGCACCTGCATCTATCTCAGTACCATTTTACGAGGAAGATATGGCTAAGGTTCCAGCATCACTGTGGACCACCAGTCCCTATGACGTGTGCTGCATAAAGAGTATTGGAGGAGTAAAAATAAAGTTGAAAAAGGGTGCAATACTACCTAGAGTGAAGCAATACCCACTATCAAAAGAGGCAGATGAGGGCATATACGAAACAATAACGGCCCTGATAAATAATGGCATATTGGTACCATCAGAGTCAGCATGTAACACGGCTGTGTACCCAGTGCGCAAGGCTAAAGGAGGGTCTTGGCGTTTTATCCAGGACCTTAGGCCCTTGAATTACATTGTAGAGGCAGAATACCCCATAGCAGCAAACCCAGCCACAATACTATGTGGAATACCAGCAGAGGCATCAGGGTTCACTGTGATTGACCTCAAAAATGCCTTTTTCTCAATACCTCTGCACCCAGATTCACAAGATTTGACAAGCTTCACATACAGGAATACAAAATGGAAACATACCAGGTTACCACAAGGGTACTGCGAGTCACCCTCAATCTTCAACAGGGTAATAAAGATGGATTTGGGAAAAATTGAATTGGAAAGTACAGTGCTGCAATATGTCGATGATATAATAATTTGCTGCACAACTGAGGAGAGGTGCATGGAAGTCTCAGTGAAAATTCTGACAGTGTTGGCTGAAAAGGGGTACAGGGTAGACAAGGAAAAGTTACAGTACTGTCAGGAACAGGTACTATACATTGGTCAACTAATATCGCAGCACGGAAGAAAGATTGCACCACAAAGAGCACAAGCCATATCCAACATGCCACAACCACAAACTGTGAGGGAACTGCAGCAGTTCCTGGGCTTATGCAACTACTGTAGAGCATGGGTTTTTGACTACAACTCATACATAGGACCCCTGCTTGAGGCATTGAGAGAAGCACAAAAAGGGGACAAGACGTTGGGGTGGACAAGAGAAATGAAGGAGGCGTTTGATGAGTTGAAACACGCCATATCCACAGCTCCCGTTCTAGCCACCCCAAATTACAAACATCAATTTTTCATCTTTTCACATTGCGACTCAGCAGTAATGAAAGCAGTATTGACTCAGAAAACTAGCATGGGACACACGCCAATAGCATTCGACAGCGGTCACTTGGACCCTGTTATGCTAGGACATTTCTCTTGCGAACAGGGTCTCGCCGCAGCTGCATTTGCGGTGGAGAAATCATCATCGATAACAATGGGGTGCCCCACCACATTATTTGTGGAGCATGCGCTGTTTGCAATTTTGAACAAGCCTAAGTCCACACTGACCACACAGAGGGCGTCAGGTTATGAGATCATCTTATCTAGACCCAAATTGTCAATTGTCAGATGCAGTAACGTAAACCCAGCCAGATTCATAGCGGAAGTTGTTGAGGAAGATGATTATGCTCACGATTGCACACAGACTATTGAAATGTACTCCAGCACAAGGAAAGTGGAGGAGGATGCACTTAAAGGGGGCGAGATTTTGTATATTGATGGTTCGTCAACAATTAACCAAAGCGATGGGATAAGGAGAACTGGGGCAGCAGTAGTGAAAATGACCGAAGATTTTATGTATGTCCCAGTAAAATACATGCAATTACCGCAGCATTATTCGGCTCAGGCAGCGGAATTGGTTGCGCTGATTTTGGCACTAAAGGAAAGTGTTGACAAAAGAGTTACTATATATTCTGACAGCGCATATGTTACATCAACAGTGCACTCCGGGTTGATAAAATGGCAGAGAAGGGGGTTCAGAAGAGCTGATGGCACCCCAGTACAACATGCCCTCTTGGTAGCAGAATTGATTGAAGTAATTAATGACCCCCAAGAGATAGCTTTGGTTAAATGCCCAGCACACACTAATGGAGATGACTAAATCTCGAAAGGGAATGAAACAGCAGACGCACATGCCAAGCATGCGGCATATTTTGGTGAATTATGGACCCCCCCAGAATCAGAGGGAGGGGGAGGGCAATGTCAAGACAGATATAGATGAAGGAAGGGTACACTCATCTCCCTGCAACACAGATAATGGAATTACAGGCAGCCGCACCAATGACAGAAAAGGAACTGTGGGTAAAAAGAGGATGTACGATGTCCCCAACAGACGAACTGTGGTGTCAAAATAATACCGGAAAAGTGGTCATGCCATTGGCACTGTTGAACACCGCCCTGGCACAGCTACACCATCCAGCACATACAGGAAAGGAAGTGATTGCAGCACATATTAGGGAGGATTGGTTCTGCCCCGAGTTAAATTCTCATGTCACTAATTTCATCAGCAACTGCCTCACATGCGAACAGTTTACGGCCGGTCACCCTTCCTACACCTTCATATTGACTATGTTGATATGATCAATGTATGTCAAGGACACAGGTACATGATTGTAGTGGTATATCCATTCTCCAGGTGGATTGAGGCCGGACCCTGCTCCTACATGGGTGCGTTTAGAGCAGCTAAATTTCTAGTGAGAGAGTGTAACGCTCACCTGATTCCCACAGAGGCGCCGGTCTTGACTGGGCGAATGCCGTATCTTCAAAGGTGATGTGTAACACACGGTTGGCTCTTTGGGCTGGACCTCTGTGCACTGTATGTCTGACTCGAAGAGTAAGATGTCTACAGATAGAAAATATGGGATTAATGAACTGGGGTTATTGGGTGCCTCTCTGCTCTTCCCTTTCTCTTCTCCTGTAGAACCCCAAAGGTTAACACCCTCACCTTAGGTAAGTGAACGCCGAGCTCTCCATCTGCCTCGGGGCAGGGTGCCGTAATCAGTTTCTTCACTGGATAAGGGTGCAGGCCTCTTGACCTCAGAGGACTGCTGTCCGTCGTTAACTGCACGAACGGTAAGTTCTGGGCACTTCAAATGTCTTAAAAGTCTTTTGTAATGATATCTCTTGTTTTGCAGGGTTCCGGCGATGGCGGATGGCGGGCTGATGAGAGTTGAGGATCGAACCCGCGTGAGGAATAGAAGCGCCTGGAAGCACGTAAGTAAGCGCTTGTAGCCTGCTTCACGATGTGCACTAACTGTCCCTTTTATCTTGCAGGTACAAGTTCGGAGCTTTAGAGAAGCTGAAGGGTGCTGGAATACCCACTGGATTCAGCGTGGAAAGGAGTAATGGCACGTGAGTAATAAAGTTGCCCAATGTCTTTAAACACACCTTCTTTTGTCTTTCAGATGCGAGATGCAGCGCCGAAGGCCTCCAGAGCGTGCGAAGAGCTGGTAAGCTTTTGTCTTTCAGATGCCGGAATGCAGTGCGAAGACCTCCGGAGCATGCGAAGAGTAGGTAAGCCTTTGTCTTTCAGATGCCGGAATGCAGCGCGAGGCGTTGGTGACAGCCGATGGACCAGGTAAGAGATGCGCTGCCACTGAAGACCGTAGTGCTAACCTGTTCTTTCTTTGTCTTTACAGGTGCTGCTGAAGACTGGATTCCAGGATGGTAAGCCTTTGTTCCCTTAGGCCCAGGATCAGAAGCAGAAGTCACGATGAGCGTTCTGCTGCAGAGAATGCAGAATAACGCAAAGCAAGATTCATCCATCGGGTGTGGTTTAAACAGCCTCCTGTAGTGCTTAGGTGTCTCCTTCCACAGCCACGCCTAGGTAAGAAAAGAGTTCCTGCTTTCCAGAGGAGTTCCAGTGTTCTGAACCTAGGGAGTGGCTCCTGCCCCACCCAACAGGAAAAGTAGTCCCAAACAGAAGAGGATCAGGGGTTCAACTGGCAGATAAGTAAGCAGCATGGTCTGCTGCAGGTAAGTCCACCCAAGCATTATGAGCCCGGCGCTTCCAGCGCTGGGACTGGGCATCTTTATGAGCCTGGTGCCACTGGCGCCAGGACAGGGTCCAAAAGGTCCCAATTGGGAATGGCTGGCACTCGGAACCGGGGTTATGGGTCTGCTTCCAAGGGAGTCGGGCAAGTCCTGATCTTTTGGAAGCAGAGGTCATGACAGCACCCCCCCTCAAGGCCCCTCCCGAACCGGGCTTCTCCGGGGGTTTGGGCTTGTTAGGAAATGTTCGATGAAATCTTTTGATTAGACGAGGCGCATGGACATATTCTGCAGGTTCCCAGGATCTTTCTTGGGGACCGTAGCCTTTCCAGTCAATCAGGTAAAATAGTTTAGATTTGGAGATCTTGGAATCCAGGATGCTTTTGACTTCAAACTCGAGTTCTCCATCAACTAGAATAGGTTTTGGAGATGTTAGTCGGGTTTGAGGTTGCACAGGTTTTAATAGAGAGACGTGGAAGACCGGATGTATCTTCATGTGAGGGGGCAAGTCCAACTTGACCGCTACTGGATTTACTATGGTAGTGATGGAATAGGGACCAAGGTATCTTGGGTTGAATGTGCGTGGTCCTTTTAGAGGTAGATATTTGGTGGATAACCAGACTTGATCTCCTACTTGATATTGGGGGGCTTCCTTCCGATGTTGGTCTGCTCCTTTCTTGTATTGTTCTTTAGCCCTTTGAAGGTGAGAAACGGCTTCCTTAAAGGCTTGGGTGATTGTAGAATGCAGGTGGTCTACTGCTGGTGTTCCAAGATCTTGGAGTGGATCCAACTCCGAGGTTCGAGGGTGACTACCGTATAAAAGAAAAAACGGGGTCTTCCCAGTTCCCGAGTGGACAGAGTTATTGTAGGCATATTCGGCTATCCAAAGGATATCTTTCCAAGTTTTTTCAGTTTGTTGTAGCATGCAGCGCAAATACTGTTCCAGAGTTTGATTGGTCCTCTCGGTTTGTCCGTCGGTTTGAGGGGGGTGGCTGGTCGAAAGTCTCACATCAATTTGAGCCGACCGACAGCAACTTTGCCAAAAATGAGAAATAAATTGACTACCTCGATCCGAAATTAGAACTGAAGGAAAACCGTGCAGTCGGACGATGTTTTCGAGAAATTCCCGGGCCAGAGTTGCTGCTGTTGGTAAGCCTTTGAGTGGAATGAAATGCGCCATCTTGGAGAATAGGTCCACGATTACTAGGATCGTATTGTATCCGGAGCATGGAGGTAGATCGGTGATGAAGTCCATAGAAAGCGTATGCCAAGGGCGAGGCGGGATGTCAATAGGGCGTAAGAGGCCCGCTGGTTTTTCCTTTTGACTCTTGTTTTGGACGCATACTCCACAGGACATTATAAAGTCTCTGATATCTTTTTTCCAAGACGGCCACCAGAAGTAGCGCTTGATCTTTTCCGAGGTCTTGGTCATACCGGGATGTCCTTCCATTAAAGAATCGTGATAACAAGAGATTACCTTTTTCTGTAAATCTGTGCTGGGCAGGTATAAGCGTTCTTGGAAATATAATAGGTTGTCCCTCACCGTAAAGTCCTTTCCCTGCAGATGCCAATTCTGTATGTCTGCTGGAGTTACCAGTAGCCTGGCTTTATCCTTAACTTCCTCTATGGATTGTGTGGCGATTACACCTAGAATTCTTTGTTCGGGAATGATAGGTACAGGTTTAGGATTGATCAAATGTTCTTCCACTCCCATCCGAGAAAGGGCATCAGCTTTACCGTTTTTTGTACCAGGTCGATAGGTAATTATGAAGTCAAACTCGGCAAAGAATAGTGCCCAACGGAGTTGCCTAGAGGATTGAGCTTTTGCGGTTTTCAAATATTGCAGGTTTCGGTGATCTGTAATCACAGTAACAGTGTGTCGGGCCCCCAGAAGATAATGCCGCCAAGCCTCAAAGGCGGACTTGATAGCTAGACGTTCCTTATCAGTAATAGTGTAATTGATTTCAGGAGGCGAGAATTTGCGGGACCAAAATGCCACGGGATGCAACTGATTGGTTACTGGGTCCTTTTGTGATAGAACTGCCCCCATGGCAAGGCTCGAAGCATCAGTTTCAACGATGTAGGGGAGTTCTGGGCGAGGATGTTTTAAGATCGGTGCAGAGATAAATCTAGTCTTCAAATTCTGGAAAGCTTGTTCCGCCTCGGTAGACCATTCAAAACGTTTGTTTTTCTTTAACAAGGCGGTGATGGGCTGGACTATTCGAGAGAATTCGGGGATAAACCTGCGGTAAAAGTTAGCGAAGCCTAACATGCTTTGAACACCTTTTACGGAGGATGGCGATGGCCATTTGAGAATTGCATCGACCTTCTTTGAATCCATACGCACTCCGCTAGGTGATAATATGAATCCCAAGAATTCAACTTCAGCCACGTTGAAAACACATTTTTCCAACTTAGCGAAAAGTTTGTGTTGACGCAATCTCTCGAGGACCATTTTCACGTGTTTCCGATGTTCAGTTTCCAATGAAGAATAAACGAGGATGTCGTCAATGTAAACAACAACACACACATCTATGAGCTCTCTGAGGACATCGTTCATAAAATATTGAAAGGCGGCCGGGGCATTGCAAAGTCCGAAGGGCATGACCTGATATTCAAATAGCCCATACTTGGTGCGGAAGGCCGTCTTCCATTCATCGCCCTCTTTTACTCGTACCAAGTGGTAGGCTCCTCTAAGATCCAGCTTTGTATATATGCATGCTTTTCTGACTTGGTCCAGGAGTTCAGGGATCAAAGGTAACGGATATCTATTCTTAACGGTGATCTGGTTCAGGGCGCAATAATCTATACAAGTTCTAAGGTCCCCTTCTTTTTTTGGAATGAAGAACAAAGCTGAGGAAGCAGGGGACTTGGAAGGACGAATAAACCCATTCGCTAGGTATTGATCCAGGTATTGTCGGAGGTGAAGATTCTCAGGCTCAGTGAGGGCATAAATTCTACTACAAGGAGGAGTAGATCCAGGTATCAGGTATATCTGGCAGTCATAAGACCTATGAGGAGGTAGAGAGTTAGCCTGATCCTTCCGGAAAACATCTTGGAATTCTAGGTATTCAGGAGGTAACTGAGGCGCCTCCGAGGAAATTGCTGCCAGTGCAACACCAGGTCGAGGGTGACAAGTAGAGACACATTCTGGAAACTGAACCGTTCTTGCTCGCCAATCGATCTGAAGATTGTGCTTCTCTAACCAAGGAATTCCTAGAATAATCTGAAACTGAGGGGCCTTGATCACATCGAACACGATCTTCTCATGGTGTCCATCTTGACTTACTAGCGTCACTTCTTGGGTGGTATGCGTTACTGGTCCGGAGGCTATCTCCGTACCATCCACCGTAGTAATGACGTCCTTTACAGCCTTTGGACAAAGAGTCAGATTCATCCTCAAAACCATTTCATGATCCACATAATTGCCGATGGCACCGCTGTCGACATAAGCTTCAATCGCATGTAATCGATCTGGATGTTCAGGGCTAATGAGGACCATAGGTAT
This sequence comes from Ambystoma mexicanum, assembly GCF_040938575.1. Classification (NCBI taxonomy): domain Eukaryota; kingdom Metazoa; phylum Chordata; class Amphibia; order Caudata; family Ambystomatidae; genus Ambystoma; species Ambystoma mexicanum. The sequence continues at coordinate 414,552,928 of NC_090927.1, forward strand.
CACGAAATGCGAGGTCACGGAACTGGTTTTAACGCTCAGCAAGAGGACCTCTATTCTTGTCGGGCGAGGTCGTTTCCCTGCTCAGAGTTTGTGACCCTGGTAACTGCAGCTCCTACTGCCTTCTTGGCTGGTTTCACCGGACAGTCTCGAAGAAAGTGCCCCGAGTTTCCGCAATAGAGGCATAATTGCAGCTGTTTTCTCCTTTCCCGCTCCTTTTGTGTTAGTGGTCCTTTCAGGCCCCCTATTTGCATGGGTTCCCCGGAGTCTACTCCTTTGGTAGGAGTTGGTGGTTTGGAAAATACTCGAGCATCAAACTTGGAACGATCGGCCTTCCTGTTCTGCAGTCTGTGGTCAATTTGAACGACTAAGTCAATATAGTCCGAACAATCTTGCGGGGGATTCACTACTTGGGCTAACACATCTTTGAGCTCTCCACGTAGACCTCTAAAAAACAGCGTAATCCTTTTGTCCTCAGGCCATCGAGTTTCCACTATCAGTCTGTTGAAAGACGCAATATAAGCCAAAAGGTCTTGATTACCCTGTCGCAATGAAAGGAGCTCATTGTCCAAGGCCTGCCCCTGTGAATGTCTTGCAAACAGTTTTTCCATACTGAGATGAAAAGCTTGAAAATCATGGAGAACCGGATCATCTTGATTAACTAGAGGGATCGACCAGTCTGCCGCATTGCCACTAAGGTACGAAAGCACGAAAGCTACCTTAGCTTGATCAGTTGGAAAGGCTGCTGGCCGGCATAAGAAGTGCAACCGGCACTGATTAATAAATACTGCAAACCTCTTTGGGTCACCAGAAAATCATTCGGGCGGAGCCAGAGGTACATTCCCAGGTAGGTTGATCTGCACTGGGTTCGTAGAGGATGTTGAAGGAAGATTTGCCCCTGATGCGGGTAACGGAGTTTGTCCGGCTTGTGACTGTAGCAATTGTCTAGCGAGATCGTCTGTTCGCTCCTTGGAAATAATCAGTTCCCTTCTTAGAGCATTCGTTTCCTGACGGGCTGCATGCACTTCTGCTCTTAGTTCCCCAAGTAACTGGGCTAGCTGGTCGGTATCCGAGGTTTCCATAGCGCCTGGGTGGGAGTTTTGCGATAGGCTTTGCGTTCTGTAACGCTCACCTGATTCCCGCAGAGGCGCCGGTCTTGACTGGGTGAATGCCGTATCTTCAAAGGCGATGTGTAACACACGGTTGGCTCTTTGGGCTGGACCTCTGTGCACTGTATGTCTGACTCGAAGAGTAAGATGTCTGCAGATAGAAAATATGGGATTAATGAACTGGGGTTATTGGGTGCCTCTCTCCTCTTCCCTTTCTCTTCTCCTGTAGAACCCCAAAGGTTAACACCCTCACCTTAGGTAAGTGAACGCCGAGCTCTCCATCTGCCTCGGGGCAGGGTGCCGTAACCAGTTTCTTCACTGGATAAGGGTGCAGGCCTCTTGACCTCAGAGGACTGCTGTCCGTCGTTAACTGCACGAACGGTAAGTTCTGGGCACTTCAAATGTCTTAAGTCTTTTGTAATGATATCTCTTGTTTTGCAGGGTTCCGGCGATGGCGGATGGCGGGCTGATGAGAGTTGAGGATCGAACCCGCGTGAGGAATAGAAGCGCCTGGAAGCACATAAGTAAGCGCTTGTAGCCTGCTTCACGATGCGCACTAACTGTCCCTTTTATCTTGCAGGTACAAGTTCGGAGCTTTAGAGAAGCTGAAGGGTGCTGGAATACCCACTGGATTCGGCGTGGGAAGGAGTAATGGCACGTGAGTAATAAAGTTGCCCAATGTCTTTAAACGCACCTTCTTTTGTCTTTCAGATGCGAGATGCAGCGCCGAAGGCCTCCGGAGCGTGCGAAGAGCTGGTAAGCTTTTGTCTTTCAGATGCCGGAATGCAGTGCGAAGACCTCCGGAGCATGCGAAGAGTAGGTAAGCCTTTGTCTTTCAGATGCCGGAATGCAGCGCAAGGCGTTGGTGACAGCCGATGGACCAGGTAAGAGATGCGCTGCCACTGAAGACCGTAGTGCTAACCTGTTCTTTCTTTGTCTTTACAGGTGCTGCTGAAGACTGGATTCCAGGATGGTAAGCCTTCGTTCCCTTAGGCCCAGGATCAGAAGCAGAAGACACGATGAGCGTTCTGCTGCAGAGAATGCAGAATAACGCAAAGCAAGATTCATCCATCGGGTGTGGTTTAAATAGCCTCCTGTAGTGCTTAGGTGTCTCCTTCCACAGCCACGCCTAGGTAAGAAAAGAGTTCCTGCTTTCCAGAAGAGTTCCAGTGTTCTGAACCTAGGGAGTGGCTCCTGCCCCACCCAACAGGAAAAGTAGTCCCAAACAGAAGAGGATCAGGGGTTCAACTGGCAGGTAAGTAAGCACCATGGTCTGCTGCAGGTAAGTCCACCCAAGCATTATGAGCCCGGCGCTTCCAGCGCTGGGACTGGGCATCTTTATGAGCCTGGTGCCACTGGCGCCAGGACAGGGTCCAAAAGGTCCCAATTGGGAATGGCTGGCACTCGGAACCGGGGTTATGGGTCTGCTTTCAAGGGAGTCGGGCAAGTCCTGATCTTTTGGAAGCAGAGATCATGACAGAGAGGTCTTCCCCAGGTGGGGTGTTTGCGAAGTGCTGCAGTCGGACAACGGCCCACACTTTGCTAATCAAATGTTTCAACACATCACATCCTTGCTGGGTATTAAACATAAATTTGCATGTGCATACCACCCGCAGGCGAACGGTATCTGTGAACGCCTGAATGGCCTATTGAAAGAGGAGATCGCAAAAATTCAGCAGACAACTAAAAAGAGCTGGTTGTACTGCCTTCCGCTGGCTCTATTTGAGCTGAGGAACAGGCCAGGGTCTGATCACCACTTGACTCCCTACGAGGTGGTGACAGGACGTCAAATGCACCTTCCTTTATCGCCAACATTAAGGGCATTTACATGAAAACACTGCAACTGTTCTTGGTGACGAAATGTACCAATATGTGTCTTCTTTGATTACTAGTGTCGCCTTTGTATCTCAACAGCTTGAGCGCACGCGGGGTGGGTCGAAGAGTTCTCAACAAGAAGACAACAACAAGGAACAGGAAAAAGAAGGACTATGCACTATTGCGGAAGGCGACCAAGTGCTTCTCCGCAACTTCAATAGAAAGTGGAACAGCCCACGCTTTACCGGACCACACTTGGAAGAGGAAGTGGCTCCTAGAGCAGTGAAACTGCACGATAAGCACGCCTGGAATCATCTACACGACGTAAAGCCCTACAAATTTCAGACCCGCCCTAGCGTTGACGACAGGGCCATTGCAAGACCAACAACATCAACAGCGTCGGCTACAGGGGAGGATACATCAACCACCGCTGAGGACAATTGTGTCACTACACTTGACCACCCCCAGATTCCCCAGACACAACCACTGCCATTGACGTTGGATGCTTGCCCATAGCCCACCCCATGGTCATGAGATCACAAAGTAAAAAAAACTTCTGCCCAATCCAGCCCCAGTCCCCCCTCCAAGGTCACCACCTATTGAAGGCCATTGTATAACAAACTTGGATGTTACACACACGCATAAAACACTTGTATGTTCTTCTCTATTTTTCTCTCGCACATGCAGGTACCGCATATAATTGTATTTTTTAGAAAGTAAAGTAACTAACAGTGTGCTCTGCCCAGCAGTAGATGCTGCCTGCGGATGATAACACCCCTGAAGCCCTATCACACCAATTTGTATATCATATAAGAAGGCCGAAGTACCTAAAAAGAAGAAGGGTACGCGTATATTACACCGCATTTGTCTTGGCCATAGAACAATCATTTCCCCACCTTCACGAGCACTTACTGGCTCTAAGAGATAGGTCACTAAGACTAGCGTGGGAACAGCTCTTCGCCTGGTTACTGAACGATTACTTGATAGGGAGAGCTCAATTAACAAATCTAACAATAATAACCAGCACATTGAGGATTTTCAGGCGGGCACCTTTAATTTCGCAAGAATAAGCTGCTGGACTGCAGCAAGGTAAGAGCAAAATGCCGGTGAGACTATCTCTTGTAATAAAACTGATAGGGGTGTTGGTCATCACTGGTCTGTTGGCTGCATCTGTATGGCAAAAAAGTTATGCTATCAATTTTTCGCGCCTTGAAACACGTGTATAGGCGCATTACAAATGCCATATCATATCATATCACCCAAAACTAACATGCCCCATCCCACGGCCGCAACAGGTATGATATCAGGTGGTACCAGCAACCCTAAGGGTAAGGGAGGTAGAGTTAAACGCAGCACATATACTGACCATAAAGGTATCGATAATTACATAACAGATTCAGCACACTTCTCAAACAACATGTGGTACCAGCACATGACCCAAATTGGTAAGCAGACAACGGAGGATAGCTGCTATGTGTGCTCATTGATCCCATATGCCATGAGCGCATCAAGGACATTCGTTGCCACAGAAATACAGGAAAAGACAGAGCAATGTATAGTATATCTGGCACTATTCCAAACAAGGGGACGATTCCAAGGAACGGTGGTGAGAATGCAGTGGGAAACAAGGGACACATACCCATACGAAAACAACTTCCTCAAGTCATATTTGAGCTACCATAAGAGCAGCTTACACGCTGAAGCATTCAGATACATGACAAGTGGCCCCGATAAAGGAGAAAGGAAGAAAGTAACACTAGAATACCTGCCATGTGATTGGTACGCCACTGAAGTTCCTGGTGTGCAGGGATGTTGGGAAAGGCCACTAATAACAATAACACGGAAGATATACATGAACAATGAATGGGAAATAGGAGTGGTTGGGAGCAACATGGTAAAAAGAGAAAATGTTACCACCATACAGGAACACAACGACAGATGCTGGACGACATGGGGTAAATATGTACCCATGCTAACATGGATGGAGAAGGATGAAGACCCAATAAGCATACTACCGCTGACCGCACCCAAGCTATGCTACCAACACAAAGGAGATGTGGAGGTGGGATACAACACCAACTGCGTAAGCGTGTTAGAACTACCAGAGGGGGGTGCTGGAATGGCAGTAATAATGGACCACTATTGGGCCTGCGGAGATAAGGCATACCACACCTTGCCTCTGTTGTGGAATGGAATATGCACCATAGTTCACATCAATGTACCATCACTAGTAGTGCCCCAAAAACATGTCAACATGGCCAATTTCCCCAAGATGGACGAAGGGAACAAGAGGAAGAGAAGGTATGTACAATCACAAGAAGGAAAGAACAACAACAATAATAACATCCTCCCGAGAATGAAAAGACAAGGAGAACCCCTGACAGGAAACTACCTGTGGGGAAGATTGGAAACAGCACTCACCTCCATCCCACCAGAACACAGATTATTCAGCAGGGCTGCAATGTTCTTCTCGTCAATAATACACCCAGGACTACAAGCATATGCAAACGCAAAATAGCTTCAGATCACCCGATGGGAAGTAATGATGACGATTAATTCAACAGTAAACTGATTCAATGCCATAAAAGAGGAGCTGCGAGCGGTAAGAATGCTAGCACTACAAAACAGATATGTACTGGATCTTCTCTCGGCTATGGAAGGAGGAGTTTGTGCGAAAATAGGACAATCATGTTGCATATTTAACCCTGCTAACGATGCAGATAATGGGACACTCACTGAAGCAGTATCACAACTGGGCCAGATGCACTCCAAAATGATGGGAGAAAGAAAAGGAGTGAAGAAGGTTACTAGTTGGTTTTCATCGTTATGGTCATGGATGCCAACATGGCTGTCAGATGGACTGAAGGTGATAGTTGGATGCATAATATTAGCTGCAGCAGTATTGATTATAATAAGGTTCTGGAAAGCCAGGAAAGCAGGCACTACAGACTAAATGATCGAAATGGTTGGCATGCACCCCTTGATCCCAACTGATGATGACCAGCACACTGACGTGATAATAAAGGAAAGAGAGAGACTGCGTAAACAGATCATTACCAACCACTTGGATCCGCCATCTGTAAAATTGGAGAACCCAAGGAACCCAAGGAGCTTTGTTGGAAGATGGGTATACTGCACACCAGGAGGGAGCTGTGTTTATATGTACTGGTCATTCGAAGACCATGTCAACCACAATGGACACTTGGGTGGAATAACTAAATTATGGAGAGTAAGAGGAGATAAAGAAAAGGATATGTTTGTGGTCGACAAGTCGACCAGAGGGGGGACTGAAGTGGGAGAATGGGAGAACAAGCTCCCCCCAATTTCATCACGACCATGGCCTAGAGGATCGCGGCCCAGGCACCCCCCACGGGACGAGTTTGTCTATCTACCAGATGACAAAATACCCTGGTTCAGGAACATAAGGATATGTCCACCAGCTTGCCCGACTCAAGCCAGCACCTGCGGCATGGATGAACTCGACTAACACAACAGCCACAAGCACCCACATCGTTAGAGATGCCACCACGACCTAGGCAACTGCCAAGAACACACGTGCCGCCATGCACACTGGTCACTCACGCACCAGCCTACACGAAGAACATATTCAGTGCTATGACGTAGGTGACTGACACACCCACTGACGTGCATCGTTCTTATTTTTCACATAGGCCCTTTTATAGTAATGCAGAAACGCAAGACGCTTGAAGAACTCGCGTATACGCTTGCTGACGCTTCTCTCACCTCTCGCCATGTGATGAGACCATCATGTAGACCTAACATTGCTTATGACGCCATGTCAAACCGCAACCTCCGTACCATGGATTATGCATCACCACCCATGAACTAGGCCCGAGTAGGCCGCAAGCAAGAGCCTCATCATGAAAACTGTATGAGCAAGAATACGAGTGCTGATCACGCAGAACGAGCCCCAGCGAGAGCCCATAGCCAAGGGCACGATGTTGCAACTCGTATGCTACCAGCCGGCGCCAAGGTCACACCTGTAAGAAAAGCCAAGCACACAGAAACGAAATACGACTCTAAATGTGCAGAATTCCGCTCCAGCTACGGTCTCTCCACACGTGACCAAGCCGATTTGACAAGGTGCCAGACCCACGAGACAGAAGTCGCCTGGGTCCCACGTCTGGGATACAGGTTGCAACAGCGAAGTGGCAAGATGGACACCTACGGCGATGGGAATGACCTGCTCACAAGCCTATGAGCAGACCCGTACATTGTCTGCACAAACACATAGTTACACATTGTTGCTAGTGACAGGTACACCGTGAGCTGGGAAAGACGATGGTCTCAGGCTTGGGGGCTCGCAAGAGGACCAATCAGAACACGGGGGGACTCATCACTGACGCCACTAACATTAGCCAATCATCAGGGGTCTTCTTGTAACGATTTCCAAGTATCTAATAGTAGGGACAGCCCAAGTATACCACCTGACCCATCCTTAACCACTAATATTCTTCTCTATATGTATCCTATACTAACAGTACCCTCGGGGAACCAATCCGAAGGGGCAATAGGTTTTTTGCTAACTTTCCCAGGTGACGCAAGTAGCACGTCATACAGCTGTAAAAATGCCTGCGAGCCCCACTAAGTTTGAGAGTCTGGATGGACGCGTACGATCCAAGACCCATCCCTGCCATTGTTATAATAAACAGCAGAACCACCCTGCTCCTTGTGTGTGTGTCATACTCATTCACAGAAGCACAGGAGGAGTTGGGGCCTCCCAGCCCGGTGGTCCGCGGACGGCTCAGCCGACCCCGGGATAATCACCCCGACAATAGTCTTACTCAGTGGCGTAACACAAAATGTGGGGGGCCTCCTGCGAGCCATGCTGAGGGGGGCCCCCCCAACTCGGCAAAAAATCATGGGTCGTGCCACACTTTGGGCCGGCCTAGATTATCACGCTTGCACAATACGCATGAAAGTGCTGCTGAAGATATAAATGTGTTTTAATGCAATATACAGCACACTTCTGAGAAAAATTGGCTAAAAAGTCAGAGTGTTTGCCATTGTTTTGTAGGGTAAAACCAATCCAATACATGCAAATCATGCGTTGCTATTAAAAATGCCATGCCACATTGAAAACATGTCCCACTGGCTGCACAATGTAGACCAGTGTAGACACATTATAACATTACCGTAAAGCATGCCAGGCCACATTTAGACATACCTAGACTGGTTGCGCAAAAATGCCAGTCGAAGCAATAACCCCCATCAAGAAGAGAGACCACATTGAAGCCTGGGTCTCTGCTGCCTCTAACAACATGGCCAAACTCTTTAAAATCTGCATGCAACTGGTCAATCCTGTTGCGGTCTCCACCTCTCCTGTTCCCTCCCAGACCCTTTGTATGGCTCTGGCCTCTCACGTCTCTGCTAAAACTCAGGACATCCTGTCCACTATCTCCTCTTCCTCTCCCTCTCTTGGCCCCCCTTTGGCCATCTCTACCTCTCCTCGTCCTTTCTCCTATTCCTCTCTGACAACACCTGACATGTTTTCTAGACAAGTCTGATCCATGAAAGTGCTGTCCAAACGGTGCTCCCATGCTCCTCCAGAACCATCAAGGACCATATTGACACCCTTGCTGCACCTTGGCCAATTTCTGTAATCACTCTTTCACCACTGGAACATTCCCTCTGCCCTTAAGCACTCCCTTGTGCACCCACTCCTCAACACGCCGTCTGTCGATCCTACCTGTCAGGCAAACTATCGCCCAATCTCCATCACCCCATTCCTGGGCAAACTCTTGGAAAAAAGCTGTCCATCTCCCAGCTTACTCTCCACATTGAATCTGTTGGTTGTCTCCATGACCATCAGTCTGGCTTCAGAGCTGCCATAGGCACCAAAACCTCTCTCCTGAACACCTGTGAAGATCTGCTCTCTACCCTTGATTCCAGCATTCCTTCTGTCCTAATCCTCCTTGATCTTTCCTCTACTTTCAACACAGTCAACCATGCCATCGTGATAAATCGACTACGTGAGAACCTGGGCATCACGGATCAGGCCCTGGAGTGGCTGACCTTCTTCCTCTTGGACTGCCCCTCCCAGGTCCAACTTGGTCCCTTTCTCTCTGCCACCTCTCTACCTGTGGCATTCCCCAGGGCTCTATCCTCTCACCCTTGTTTTTCAACCTCTACTTGGCCTCTTTGGCCTACCTTCTCCTCTAACTTTCAGTGTTATGGGGATGGCTCTCAGCTTTCCTTCAGGCTCCTCTCATCTCTTACTCATTCCTGACTGTCTATCTGTGATTCAGGATTGGTGCACCGCCAATGATATCTACCTTAGTGCCATTAAGATGGAGATCCTTCTCATTGGGACCCCCACCCCTGCTTTCCCTCTATCACCCTGGCCACCCACCCAGGGCCCTCTTCCTTCACCTTCCTGCGAGGCAAAAAACCTTTTGTGGCATCTTTGACTCCACTCTCTCTTTCTCTCCTCGCATCTCGGATGTTGCCAAGAAGACCCACTACCTACCAGCTGCTCCTCCTCAAAGGGACTCTTCCCTTTCTCACTTTCCCCCAGAAGCTCACTGTCTCCAGAGCCCTGTTTCTCTCTAGGCTGGACTACTGCAACAGCCTCTTTCTCAAGCTGCCTTCCTCTCTCCGCCCTCTGCAACTGATCCAGAACAGGACAGCAAGACTTATACTTGGCCACAAGCCCAGGGATCATATCTCTACAGCCCTGAAATCTCTCCACTGGCTCCCGGTGGTTGCAATAATCAAGTTCAAGACCCTTTGCATTGTCCACAAGGCTTTCTGGGGTCGGACTCACACTACATCCAATGCTGTCTTCCAAAATACCTTTTTTCTCGAGCTCTTCCCCCGGCTACCTCCAACTCTCTAAGGGCTAGACGCTTCTTCAGGCAGAGAGTGAGGGGTAGATCTCTTTCCTCTGCAGATGCCTCCCTGCGCCTCCCAAACTTAAGCGGACCACCTGATGTTCCGGAAGCAGCTCAAAACTTTCCTCTTCTCCTCTGCTTTCGCTCTCTCCCTCCCCTGCTGACCTATCTGACCTCCCCTTCTGACCTACCTGACCTACCTGTCTGCTGTACCGACTGGTTGTCTCACTGAGTGCGGGCTCTTTCTTGATCAGTCACCCTTGCACTGCCTCCGGCCTACCACACACTTAGGGACTGTAACTGTAACCCTACAGTCCCTTGTCCTCGTTGCACTACCTAGAGCCTCACTGTCCTGGTTGCACTTACTTACTCAGAGCATTACAGCCCTGTTTTCCCCTCCCTTTTTCCTTGCACTTCGACCTCCCTTTCCCCTTGCATTTCTCATTCTCGCACTTGCACGATTTGAATGACACAAGGCCTAGTAAGATCATTTGTCTTGTCCACCCTCCATCTTCACACCATTGCTTGTCGCACCAAGAAACACTTGTGTATAGGCATGTTATAATAGACTTATATCATATCATTTTATCACAGATGCTCAAAAAAATATACAATGCTGCAGTAAGAAATGGCTAGACTGGCAGCACCCAAATGACAATCTAGCCAGGTAATTACACTTAGCAGGACTTCTTTATCAGAAAAGTGCAGTTAAAAAAAGGTCATAATAAACTGAGGAATAACTAGACTGGGTGCACCAAAATGCCTCTCTAGCCACTAATACCACAGATCATGCTTGCTTAGCCTGGATATGGACAACCATTATGATTTATCGCACAATCCCACCGCCCACACATCCCCTCTCCCTCCCATGCCCTACACCAACCGCCAAAATCAGCTCCTTGGCCCAGAATTACCTTCACATCCCTCTTCCTTGTCCCAGAGCTTACGTTTGAGGATCCTTGCCTCATAGGTAAGTACTGGCATGAGGAAGAGTGGGATTAGGAGTAATGAATATACAGGTAGCTAAGTCAGGCATTACCTCCATGTACCTCTACCTCATCCCGGTGCTTGTGTATGAGGCATGGTGCCTCAAACCCAAGTACTGCCTCATACACAAGTACAGGGACAAGGAAGAATAGGGCTAGGACTAATGACGATTACCAATAAGTAATTAAGGCATCAAACACAAGTAGGGGCTTAACAATATTCAGTTGACTGGGCTGCAGCACTCACCCCCAGAAAATGTGGGCTATGTTGACTCAACCTGGCTGACCTTCAGAGCAGTTACGGACAGAACAGGACACAGATGTTAAATGGCACCTGGTTTTCGCTGTTAACAAGGGCCCAGCCGTTACTAACGTAAAGCATTTCACTGTTAGTACCTGCATCCAAATGCCACATTTTTTAGGCAATTAAAATTTGATGTGGGTGTAGTACTTTCATGCCAGGGAAGTGATTGGAAGGGTAGAAAGGGAACAGGAGACTGTTCATTCTCACAACAGTTCATAAGTGGGTGCTTTTACACTTAAAGGAGAGAGTTAACTGCTTGTAACATTGAAGCTGCACTAGAATAGTCTCATTAAAATGCGTAAAGAAGTTAGATGCCCACACACAAATAAGTTTGCTTCTCCCACCACCCGTGAAGTTAGCGCCTCTTCCAACATTTGAAGAATCAGTCCCCCGAAATGTAGGTTTTGTTGTGCCCCTGAACACAAGCACAAACACCATTGACCATATACATGCATGCACGCCCAGCCATCCTTACATTTAAGTGTGCACTCTTTCACCATACAGGCACACCCAGGCAGCCATTCATACATTTAAGTGTGCACCCTTTCACCATACACGCACACACACACACCCAGTCACCCATATATTTGTGTGCACCCTTTCACCATACACTCACACAGGGAGCCACCTCCACATTTACATGTACACCCTTTCACAATACACTCACACACCTCATTGGTTTGAGGGTCGCCCTATTTCTAAAAAAGAAATTGGGCCTCGGTATAAATTTGCTGGTCTGGTAACAACGGTACCGGTAAGCTTGCCGGTACTGTTGTTACCAGACCGGCAAACTACGAGTTCTGCTCCCGGGTGCCTTCCCGCCCGCCAGGTCTGACCTGGCGGGCGTACCGCCACCCGCGAGCAGAGCATGTCGGATGCACTGGCACCATTCTGAATGGTGCTGGTGCATCCGAGCTCCCCATTCCCTTTGAACCCTATGAGGATCAAATGAGAATGGGGAGCATTTTTTTCCGGCCCCCGCGAATGGCCAATTACCGATAATTGCCCATTTGCAGGTTCCAGAATAAAGTGCAAGTTTGGCGGCAGCCTACCGGTTTTACCGGCAAGGCTACCGCCAAACTTGTAATGAGGCTGATTGTCTCTTTTTGAAATCACTCTTACTTCATAAAGAAGTTATTTCTGTTAAGGACCGAACCATAACGGAAATCATTTCTTTATGAAGGCAGAGTGACTTAAAAAATAAACTATTTCTTTTTTAATTCAGAGGACTCCCCCAACCCATGACATGGAGGCCTACAGCCTGGGGTCTTCCATGTCATGGGGTAGGGGGAGCCCTCTGACTTCAAAAAGGTTTCTTTTTGTAGTCACTCTGTCTTCATAAAGACATTTCTGTTACAGAAATAATTTCTTTATGAAGGCAAAGTGATTTCAAAAAGAAATGTCAAAAAAAATATTTTGAGAAAATTATTTTTTTTCATTATTTTTTTCCAAGTGGGGCCCCCTCCCAGGCATGTGGTAGCGGGGCCTCCCGTTACGCCAGTGGTCTTACCTACGTTCTTCTCTGACCCCAAGGACGAGCCTCAGAGAGTCTTCCACTGTCTGTCTGGATGTCAGACGGGCTCTGAAATTCTATCTGGACAGGACCAAGGGCTTCCGCAAGTCAGACACACTTTTTGTCACCTTTGGGGGCTCCAGAGGCGTTTATCAAGCATCCAAGGCTTCTATTGCACAGTGGATTGTTGCGGCCATCAAAGAGGCCTATGAGAGGCAACACAAGCCGCTTCCAGCCAACATGCACATTCACGCGGTCAGAGCCGAGGCCACGGCCATCGCGCTCCAGCAGCAGGTTCCGTGGTAAGTCATAAGCAGGGCGGCCACCTGGGCCACCCCTTTGGCTTTCTGTAAGCATTACTGTTTGGATGCCGGCTCTGAGTCAGACACGGATTTCGGACAGGCAGTTCTAAGGAACTTGTTTGCTTAAGGATGGTCTCCTCTCCACTCTGGGGCTACATTCAGTTCTAATCGCCCATGCAGTATGAAGGAAAGGACAAGGGACGTATTATAAGTTACTCACCCTAGTGACTAACATACTCTTAGTCCTTAGTCCCCTTTCCTCCATACGTCCCACCGTCCCCTTTCCTCCATACGTCCCACCATCCTCCCCCCTAATTATACTGGTGTCATTAGGCAATGTTAAATATTTTCGCCGTGTCAAATGGGACTGAGGTGTGGCGTCGGTGGGCGGACTCAGGGTAGCGCATGCTCCCAGGGCCGCACCTCTGCACGCCTCTAAATTTAAAGGGGAAGAAGGATTTTATGGTGAAAAAGGTTCTGTCTCCTGTCCCTAGGAAGGGACGCCAATGCAGTATGGAGGAAAGGGGACTAAGAGTATGTTAGTCACTACGGTGAGTAACTTATAATGTATTCTGCATGCTGAATAGTATTCACATAGTATTCTGCTCTGAAAGAATACTATGGAGTATTAAAAAAGACAAGATAAATACTAAATGTATTGTTTGACTTTGGTACGGGTGGTTGCCAAGCAACCTATGGGCCGTGTGCCACCACTTAGCTCATCTCTTCAGTGATTTAGGGGAACGGCCACCCCATGACCTCTCCCAGCTTCACCACTGGTCTGCACACAAAGAGGAGACCTGTGTGTGCAAAGCTTGAAGATAAGTGACAAATAAAGTGTGTACAGTGCATCCGTCCGGTAAACGATTAAAATGTTTTCTGAATAAAATGAAACATGGATGCATTATATCCTGATGCTTTTCTTCGGGATGAGGGACAGCGGCTTCCCGTCCCCTCACAATGAGAGAGATATAACAAGGCAAGGGCGTCCTTTGGAGTCCATTCTAAGCTACGCCAAGCATAGGTGCTAGAATGAGAATGGAAACATGGACGGACGGTCAGTGCGGTTTGAGGTGGCTGCATCCGGTCATGTAGCTGATTAATAGCAGATGGCCTAGCAGCTGAGATTTCCAATGGCCAAAAGCAATCATATATCCCCCAACTGGGTATGGAAGCATGAATGACATGCGTACTGCCCCAGCATGCTTAGTACACGTGTGCGCACGTGCGATTAGGTATCACGGATTATTATGTGTATATTTACGTCGCCGATACGCTATTTTGAATTGTTTGTCTCGCTTTGCTTTACTTGGAAATACAGACCGACAGAAGAATTGCAAACAGATAAAAATCAATGGCGGCTTAAAGGCTCCTTCGCAGCGTGGGTCGCCGCAGGCTTAGCCCATGCAGTCAGGGCTGCCGAGGTTCCGAGGCTCTGATGTTGCCTCGCTGTGTATCCCTCCTGCCTGTGAGAGCAATGCACTGTAAGAACATCACCGGAATTCAACTGGACACCTCGAACACAAAGGGCTTAAATCTTTGTACGGATGAAACTGCGGGGCATATTTTGTATATTAAATAGAATGTGTTGGTAGCTGCATGGCAGTTTACAGAGTGCACATCTCTAGAGAGAAAATTAGGCAGGGCTCCATTGCTGCACATGAATTGGGTAAGAAAAATACCCTTATCTATAGATCCTGTGCATTTTCCTTTGGGACGCACTTTGTATTATAAAATGCGTGTTTTCGGTTTTTTTAAACGTTGCCTTTACACACTTCCCTCGTTGGCTTTTTAATTCGGACTTTTTCTTTTCCCTTTAGTCTTTGTTAGGCTTTCTGCAGCAGCAATTATTCAGGTCCTTTCTGCAGAATACTCTTTCTTTTCCAGCAAAAACATTAGTTGTCCTTCCTCATGGCGAGGCCCGTTTGCTTTGTAACTCTGCACGAGGAAGCCTTTGTAGCGTTGAAGCACCGGAGAGAGTTTGCAGATTCCTTGCATGAAGGATGTTAATGTTTGCTCACTACCTTCTATCCATTGGTGGCTCACCGTGCGTGGCGCCGCTGTTGGCATGGCTTCGGAAACAGGACACACAGGGCCTCATTACGACTTTGGTGGTAGCCATGGCGCTATTTGTGCCATGGCTGCCTCCAAAATCGGTTCCAGGTTCCCTGAATGGGGAATTACTGGGCCATTCCGAGTTTGGAGGGCCCAGTAATTCCTCCTTCAGGGAACCCGGGCCTGGACCTTCCCCATTCCCATTTGAGCCCCCATAGGGCTCAAATGGTAATGGGTGCGGGAACTAACAACTGGCCGATTATGACCAGCCCATTGTTCGCTCCTTGGTCCCCTTGCGGGACCCGCTCTGGACATCTGGTAAAACCAGATGTCCACATCGGGTCCCGAGAGGGAACCTCGTAAAATTGCGGAATGGGTTTAACGGCGCCGCCACCATTAGGGGCACCTGTTAACCCATTCCACAATTGTTGTAATGAGGCCCACTGTTCTTACATGATTTTACTTAAAAATCAAACTACTGGCCTCATTATAAGTATGCCAGTCTGAAAATAACGGTGCCGGTAGCACTGTACCGGCACCGTTTACTGGATCGCCATATTCTGAGTCACAAGTGCGGAAACACTGTCACCGCAAAGTGACAACCACCACGGTGCTACAGCACCCCGTAGCACTGTGACCATAAACAGCAGAAAGAGTTGCTCGACGTCCCTGAGTTACTGGCACACCGGTAGTACGGGCACATTTAGAGTTCCAGCATCAACACGCTATTGGAAGCATTATAAAGGTTAAGAAGCTCATCTCTAATCTAAGGAGAAAAAATTGTTTTTCTGAAAAAACAAATGGGATTAGATCTCTTAGTCCGGTCAGCAAGGTTACATGTAATCTGCTGGACTTCATTCAATTATTTAGTTAGAATACTTAAACAGAAGAAAGGTCATACATTGGCCCTGAAGAAGACGTGTGTTCTGTAACGTTGAAATAGGTGTTGGCAGGAGTATATTAATCACCAATTGAAACTGAATTTGAACGTGAAGAATCTGTTGAAAACTAATTTGCGAAAACTGGAAAGAATACTGATACCTATTGATAAAACGGTATATTAAGGAAAGGATTTATCAATGGTCTATGCGCAGTGGTTGAACCAATACCTTGTCTGTTGACATTAAGAGTTCGCCCTACACAGAAACACTGCCATAAAAATGGCAGTAGCACAGTAACCACCACGCCTGTAATACCGGCACTGCGGACCTGGCGTTAAACAGTGCCCGGTGATCACGAACAGGCCCCAGGTGTACCAAACAGCAGAGCTGCACACCATTGACCACTGTGAATGCAGAAAAGGACCACACCCACACCCAACACCCCTCCCAACACAATCCTGCTGGCAAACAGGCCACAGGTGTACCAAATTAGCCCACATGTACCCAATTGATCACTGGGAATGTACAAAAGGAGCACACCCACACCCAACCCACCTCCCAACACAACCATGCTGGCAGTTGCTGTAACAGCAATTGGGCTGGGGAACCTGCAAGGAGCTATTGATGATGAAGCAGCTGAGAGGCAGAGGAGGTGGCGTAGGTGCAAGAGGCGAATGAGGAACCAGTTGGCCATGTCTGACATCAGTGCCCAGCAGGTAGCACCCCGCAGGCAGCGAGCAATACACTGCATCAGGGCCTTGTCCTGGAATCGGACCCCAAGCTAAATCCACACCTTGTACCGGCTTGACAGAGAGACCATAATATAAATAGTCACCCTCATTAATGATGACATCAGCAGCATGATAAACATACGGACTACAATCCCCCCATTGCTGAAGGCAGTGTCGGTACTGCACTTCCTTGTAACCAGCACATACCAGCAAACCGTGAGTGATATGCATGGGCTGTCACAACCCTGTTTTTCCAGGGTCTTGTTCCAGGTACTGGATACACTGCTGCGCCATGTGGAAGACCACATCACCCTACCCCGAACCCCTGCCCAGGTTAATGGCACCAAAGTGGCCTTCTGTGCTTTTGCAGGCAGTGTATAGCAACCACAAACAATTCCACTCCCTCAACGTGCAAATAGTCTGTGATGCAGAACACCTCATCACCCATTGCTGTGCACGGTTTCCGGAATCCACACATGACTCAATGGTCTTGCAGAACTCCAAGTTGTTAGTGTACATGGCACGTCACATCGGAGAGCGCACCTGGCTGTTGGGTGAGGAGAATGAACAATGCATGACCTCTGTGTAGTGGGGCAGGGGGTAAATAGGCACACACCAGCGTGCACCTGAATGGTGGGTGAGTAGTATGACCAATGTATGCCCTCTGTGTAGTGGGTGAGGGTAAATAGGCACTCACCAGAGTGCTCATGGCTGTTGGGTGAGTAGAATGACCAATGCATGACCTCTGTGTAGTGAGGGGGCGGTAAATAGGGACACACCAGAGTGCACCTGGCTGGTTGCTGAGTAGAATGACAAATGCATGACCTCTGTGTAGTGGGGGTGGGTGGGTAGAAGCACAATCAGCAGCACATGTGGCAAATGCATCCCTTATTAAAAAATCATGGAAAGCATGTACCAAACGGGCATATGGATCACACCCAATACCTATCAATGATAAGCTAAATGAGGCAACACAAAACTACCACATGTACCTGAATGCATCAGAGAATCCATACATGCGCCTGTTAAAAGAATGTGCATATCCCCCACTGCCTGCTTCACAGACAAGTCAAAATCATGCAAACCTACATCCCACCATCATTGAACCCCACAACAGGTATCCAGTACCCATGCCTAAACAAGTGGTCAGCAGCCACCAAGTATTAATTCCAGGCTATACACCCATTTCAATATGACCTATGAGCACTCCGAAGATGTTGAGTAGTATGTTGAAGCAGGCAAAACACACAACATGAACGAACAATTCAATGGGATAGTGCATCAATATGTTGGAGACATCAAAGCCAACGTGCACATGGCCCACATTTGTAGGCCTGTGTGAAGCATGAGCTATCCCCTGGTGGGGTTGTGCCGGACACCACACACCTTACATGCACCTGGCTTACCGCTGCCTGAAGCAAATGACAGGTTGCTGTGTTAGAGGAATCCAGGCGCTGGTAAATTGCAAGTGGCCCTAACCATGGAGTGCCACAGTATTGATATTTTATTTATATTGTGCTTGTAAACATGTGTTTCAGAGCGCCATGAGGCTCTGATAAATGCACGCATCCCGGGAGTTCAGCGCTCGTCGGCAGGTATTAGCACTAGAATTACCAGAGTTATCCAAGTAACAGATGGAGCGATCAAAGGAACCATGACTGATTTAATGAGCCATTCGCAGTTTCACTGTACTTGGTGTGAGCACTCACACATAAATTGCAAGTCCCCCTAACCAAGGAATGCCACAGTATTGATATTGATATCAATTTGTATCAGTATGCAATGGTCATATGTACATGGGAGTATTGTCTCGCTCCCCTGTGCACACTGCCTACTGGGTGTTACGCTCACCTGGTTCCCACAGGGGCGTCGATCGGACCCGGACAGCTGCGGTCTCCACCAACGTGAAGCGTAGTGCAGAGATGACAGTCTGGAGTGGCCCGCCTAATCTCGTCTGCTAGACCCGTAGAAGTATTCTCCTGCAGGTGGAGAAAGGGATTTAGCCCCGTGGATTTTAGTGATGGTCCCTCCCCACTGTTCTCGTTCTCCCCACTAGTCACCTCTGATATTCTCAATTAGTATCCTCACCTTATGTTTTTAAATGATGAGCTCTCCATCCTGCGTGGCATGCAGGGGCGCCTACATACCAGTTACTTTACTGGTTTGGGGTACTGGAAGAGTTCCGGAGGAATATTGACTCCGGGGTTTATAAAGTTCAAAGAGTTCAATATGTCCGATGCTCACTCTTGCATCCCCTTGTGGAATTGCAGCTAAAAAATATTGTCTGGAGGCTGCTGATGGCGTTCAGGTAAGAGTCTGCATTACCCAACAATGCCCGGTAAAAGTTGCGTGAGTTTAACTTGTTGTTTTCTCTCCCTTAATAAATGCGGCATAAGAAGATGTGGCGTATTGAAGGGTGATGCCTCCGGTGGTAAATCAGGTAAGCCTGGTGGTAAAAGTGATTGTATTTGTCGGCTCTCTAGGCTCACCTTGTTATTCCTTTGTTTTCCCCCAGGTATTGGAGTTCGCCGAAGAAAATGATGGAGGCAGCACCGAGTCGAAAGATGCTGTGGACTGGTGAGTATGGCGCGGCGCTGCAGCTGGAGATGCGAAGCGTGCTGAAGTAATGTCCTTTCCGGCTTGGAGTCGTGCAAGATCCAGAATCAGGTAAGGAATTAAAATAATGTCCGTGATCTAACCTTCTCTCCTTCTTTCCCCTTTTTCTAGGAGCTCCGGATTCGAGGCGGGCGTGGCAGAAGACTGGATGCTGGCTTGCAGACACGGTGAGCGTTACGCTGCAGAATGCAGAATAACGGGATGCGTGTGTTGCTGGTCGGGCGTGGTTTAAATAGCCACAAAAGTAGTCCCAGGTAAGAAGTCCCTAGAACCACACCTGAGTAAAAAATAGTCCCTGTAGTAAAATAGTCTCCTCCAGGCTTCATGTTGGCCTGGATTCATTTGCAGCATGGTCTGCCTGAGGTAAGTAATGACTATGAGCCTGGCGCCTTAGGCGCCAGGACTGATTTCTATTATGAGCCTGGCGCCTAAGGCGCCAGGACTGAACCCAGATAGCCCCTAGCCGGGGCTGCTGAGGTTTTAATACATGTCTGGATGCCTGCTTCCAGGGCTGATGGGCTTGGTTCAGATGCCCGGGGGTAGGCATCACGACACTGGGCCCGCTGTGCACTGTAGTGTCTGGCCTCATGGGTGTTGCAGGTGCGGAAGGCAGATTGTTAGCACCATACAAGATAGGAGCAGAATACAGACCTGTTATATGCCGGTCCGTAAACAACGGTGCTGGTAAGCTTACCGGCACCATTGTAATGAGGCCCAGGTAGTAGCATCGAATGGCATATCATGACTGCAGACAGCAGGCCAAACAGTCTCAGGTCAAATGAGTGACATAACATTTGAATATGGTAATGTCATTACATGTAATATTATAAAATTCAATAGGGCCATGTGTGGCACGAACTATGTTGTGTGCTAATTAAATCTTGGAAATATGTACATGCACACATCACTGACATGAGATTGACACCACAAACATTGAATCACCATTTTGTCACTCCCATGCAGGTGATCCCGAATACCCCCTCACACTATGACTGTTGACACCCATTAGACGGCCACGGAACATGCATGAGGAGACCTACAACCAGGACATTTCGACCAAGGGGCACCATAGAACGGACATTTGTACTGCTCAAGCAAGGTTCCGCTGCCTCCGCTGATCCGGTGGGGCACTAATGTATAGCGCCATCAAGGGTGGCAAGATTGTCCTGGCATGTGCTATGTTGCACAATATATATATTCGACGCAACATTGCCTTGCCCCTATACATGGACCTTGCAGATGAGGGGGATGAGGATGACGATGACGATGCGATGGCAGTGCGACCCCAGCAGAATGCCATGGAAGGTCAACATGCACAGGATGCACTGATTCACAATTTTCTTTGAACAATCCTCCCAAGAACAAGGTGCACAATTTCTGGTACGTAATTTCTAACACTTCTATTAATAAATGAATACTCACGCAGAAAACAAATGTGCAGTCATGATTGATATGCACAACCCAGTGTATTATAATGAAGACAATCAAAGACAGGTGCAACAGCAATACCCGCCCAAATGTACCCTCCCACCTCTGAGGCCCCAACTATCTATCCCAACTATGGACTCCCCTCACACTCCCAAACGTACCCTCCCACGCCCCCCAGACCCCAACTATTTATCCCAACTATGGACCCACTCACACTCCCAAATGTACCCTCCCACCTCCCAGGCCCCAATTATCTATCCCAACTATGGGCCACCCTCACGCTCCCAAATGTACCCTACCACCTCCCAGGCCCCAACAATTCACATGTGGATCAAGTGTCCATGTTTCAGCACTACTTTAGCCACGCTTGGCGGCATGTGTCCTTTTGAGAGGAGACAGACAGGGACATGGATCTCCCCCTGGGGCTGGCTGCCTGGGAGCTTGCAGGCGTGGAACTGGTGGAGGACACTGGTGTGTTTTCACATGGTAATCGGGACATAAAAGCCTGTAGGGCCAGTGCCATTGTCTCTGCAATGTTTGACTGCTCACTATTGCCCTCACAAACCCTCCAAGACAAAAGGACAGTGGCACAAGCTGACCGCCCAATGGCACGGGCAAACCACCATCCGATTGCCTGATTGCTCTCACTCATCAGGCGTGACTCTTCTAAGTGCTGCTGGACCAGGGCTGTTAGTGTGTCCTGTCTCTCCTCCATGCGTTGGAGACGCGCATTCATCTCCCGTAGTGAGGGGTAGGGTGAGCGCACAGGACTCCTCAGGCGCATGGGGCTTAATGTGCCCAAAACATCTCTGGTGTGGTCTGTGTCCTCGCCGGTGTTAAGGCCTGCCTCGACAGCTCCATTGCCATCACTGCTGTCTGTGGCATATGGTTCGGGGTGCTGGGGTGGTGGTGGTGTACATCCCTGTGGAATTCTACTTGGGTCTGCCTCTGTGACTGGGGCAGCAGGTGTAGTAAGCAGAGGAGCTGCCTGTGTGATGGGGCAGCAGGTGTAGCAAGCAGATGGGCTGCCTGTGTGGCAGGGGCAGCAGGTGTAGCAAGCAGAGGGGTTGCCTGTGTGACAGGGGCAGCAGGTGGAGCAAGCAGAGGGGCTGCCTGTGTGATGGGGCAGCAGGTGTAGCAAGTTGATGGGCTGCCTGTGTGATGGGGCAGCAGGTGTAGCAAGCACAGGGGCTGCCTGTGTGACGGGGTAGCAGGTGGAGCAAGCACAGGGGCTGCCTCTGTGATGGGGGCAGTTGTCACGCCCACGATGGCAGATGTTCTTGCACCAGAGATTGATGGACGGTGTGATTTGCCCCTTGCACGTCCGCTATCCCTTGATGTATGTGGTTGCCCGCCGTCTGTGTTAGATGAAGTTCTAGTGGGTGAATGAAAGGCATGATGTTAGGGAACTACCAGGCTGACTATTGTACATTTACATGCAACATTGGGGGGGATGCATTGCCGCAATGAATGCCTGACTCATGCATGTGTTGCGTAGACTCAGCTGCAGGCAAGTGCAGATGGCACATGTGATACAGCTCTGCTGGGTATGCTGACATGTACACCCATGTTGGACTGTGGCTATTGCCATGCGTGTCAGCCCGTGTGCAGATATTTGGGATGTGTTGCAGGTTTTTTTTGGGGGGTGCGTGCCTCGAGTCGATGTGTGACCTGGTTGCCTGGCCAGGATGTGTGTGGGGTTTTCATGGTTGTGCTGGCAGGGTCAAGTAAGGGACATGCACTCCCCAATTGGTGGATACCCATGTGTACATGCAGGTAGTTGCAGCACGGCAGACACACATGCAGTACCCGTGACTAGGATGCACAGTGTCGCCTTTGTGGATTATGTTTTTGTTTATTGTCAGTTGAGTCTGGCTATGAGTTGTTCATCAGTGTTCTCATGTGCGGATTAGGGGGGGCTATGGGTGCGTGGCCTACGGCGTAGCCATGCTGTACATGCAGCTGTGTATGGGTGTCCATGCATGGTTGTGTGTGCTGCAGTGTGCAGGTGAAACTGTGCCTCATTATGGATCCAGTGTTAACCATGACAGTGCTACCTGCGGCTTGCTGCCAGAGCCATTAACTATGTCCATGGGGCCAGGAAGTCAGGCGGCAGGATGTAATTGATACACATTCCCATTGAATCCCATACGGACTCATGGGAGTGGGTAGGCAGGAGCAGTGGCAAGACCGCAGCACCTGCCCTGGACAGGCCTGTTGGGCGCTGCAGCCCTGGCAGCCACTGTAATGGGGCATCATCATGTGTTTGTTGGTCCTGTCACATATGTGGTGGTCTACTTACTGGCACCCTTGTTTCAGTTTACATGCAGTCATGTGTGGTGCATTCTCATGTGTATGGGGCATGCATGGGGTCAAGGCATGTGACATGCTTAGCGCAAAATTCATCGGAGTGCTGGGTCTGGTCGGAGTGATGTGGCCAAGCTATGGACATTTATGTGCATTGATGGTACGGGGGGGCGGATGTGCATGTGTGAGCTTTATATTTTTGCAGTTTGTCTACTCACCAGTCTTGACAGGTGTCCCAGCACCCACCTCTGCTGCTCAGATTCCCTCTATGGCCTCCAAATGCAGCTCACTGCTGCACTTATCCTCCAAGGGCAGCAGCTTGAGGGGTGAGGGTGGTCCGCCACCTGTAGCTGTGTATTGTCGGCAGTCTGTAGCCAGAAGGTTGCACACCCACAGCCGGAGGTCATCCCACCGTTTGTGGCAGTTATTCACACTCTGTACTGTCACCCCCACAGCAGTCACCTACCGGGTTGCTTCTGCCCAGATTGCCTTCGGCTGGAGCTGCATGCTGCGGCGCTGGTCTGCTGAGAATAGCTCCACAGCATTGTCCACTATGTGGTCAACCAGAATGGTCAGCTGTTCCTCACTGAAGCGTGGCTTTCACTGGCGGGTTTGGGGGATCCTGGAGGACATGTCCCTGAATGTGTTCTGGCAGTCAGTAAGGCTGGATGGCTTCAGGCACAGGGCGACTGCAGTGGATTGTGATTTTTGTAATTGCCGCCGGGCTCTTTCCGGTTCCGGCGATCATGTTATCTCTGGTTCCGGTGTTTCCGGCACCATGGCCACAGTGCTGCTATGTCCGGCATGCACGCTGTGGAGGCGGATGCACCACCAATATCGGTGGCGGTACTTCTGTCTACACCGATGTTACCGTGATGGTGGTGTCACCGGTTCCACAGATAATGAATGCGAGTAGCCGACAAGCCATAATCCTACCTTGTTTACAGCACCCCGCAGTGCTGGAACCGGTAGGACTGCCATCATGGTAACACCAGATTTTTACCGCCAGACTCATAATGAGGCCCTACTTCTTTTTTGTACTTGATCCACTCAATTCCACCATTTCCCTCAGGCTCTGAGAAAAAACAGTCCCAGGCACCTCTCCCTCAAAACATAGTCCAGTGCATCCCTTGTGGGTGTGTTGTGACGTAGAACGTCAAAAGTGTCAGGTGACGTCCTACGTCCCTTGTTGAATAAAAGGTGACCCGGCCCAGGCATGGGCCGAAAATCACTGTGGGAGATGAGATCGAACCCTACCAGCAGGCCAAATGGTACAACTTCAGAAGAGATGACTGGGGCCACTACAAGGACGATCTGAACAGCAAGGTCACACCTAACCGCCTGAGCACCAAGGAAGAAATCGACACGGCTGTGGAAGAATTCACAATAGCAGTACAGCAGGCAGTTGAGAGCAGCGGTCCGATGCAGAAGACAAACTGATGTTCCATCTACATACCGAGAGGCATCCAGCAGTCATTCGCTAACAAGAACAGGGCCCAACGCCAGTGGCAGAAGTTCCACACACCTGATCTCCTGCAGAAGTACAACACGCTCACAAGGCTCCTGCAGGAGCAAATTAGACAGCACTGAGGAGAGAAGTGGGAGGCCACAACAGCCAAGCTGAAGGGGGCGGACAACCCAGTGTGGAGAATGATTTGTCGCCTGACTGGGAAGAAGGAGCCAAGCCCACCAATCCAGGGATGCACCCACCTGCATGCAGCAACAAGGACAAGGCAGAGTTTTGTTCATCCTGAACAAGGCAAGCAGACTTTCAGACAGAGTGGAGGAAGAAGATGAGCAGCATCTCGCAGAAGACCTAACCGGGATGGGAGTAGAAGATATCAAGGAGTGCACAAGCTCTGAGGTAGCAGGACTTGCAGAGAAGCTGGCGAACAGCAAGCACCAGGGAGCGACGGAATAGCCAACCTGCCAGTCAAGGAACTCCAGCCGGAATCAATGGAACACCTCACAGAGATCTTCAATGCATGCATGAGACTTCAGTACTTCCCAAGATGCTGGAAGGAAGCAAGGGTCATCGTATTCTCAAAGGCTGGCAAACCAGTGAGGGATCCTGCAAACAACCGCCCCATAAGCTTGCTCTGTGGTCTATCGAAGCTCCTAGAATAGGTCCTCATAGCCCACCTCAGCGACCTTGCCTATGAAAGAAATCTACTAGCAAAGGAACATTGGAGATTTTGAAAGGAGCATGTACTGTTAGGCAGAATTACATGCAGTACCTTAAAACGGAGAGGAAGCTGTAGCTGAGGCAGACGTTCCTGGTAGTTCCTGCAGGCTCACGGTTCCTGAAGCGACTGTCGTACTGACAAGAAGTAGGAAGACTGGAGGGTCCTGCGCTACCCAGGGAAGAAACCAGCCACAAAGCAAAACAACGAATAAAAGGTGCGCTCCTTAAAACCTAAGCAGGGTTCGACCTTCCTGGCTATCCGGCCCACTGTAGCTCTGTACAGTGAATTCGACCAGGGGAGGGGCCCTGGCTTGAAGTTTGAGCAAACTGGTTGGTCCAACCAGCTCAAGGGAAGAAGTTTCCTGGAGGATCTTCTCTGTCGTCGGATTCTGAGGATTCAGACCTGCAGCAGGGCTTCACTGGGCGGTTCAGTTGTTGTAGGGATCCTCTTCCATCAGCTCCTCGTAGGTTCTTTTGTTCCAGTGGCGACTATGCCTTTCCAGTCCCAGAGGCCTGCTTATTATGCAGTTTTCCCCCATTAATACAGCCTGGCTGTCAATCACACAGCAGGGTGGCTGTCCTGGCAAGGACAGTCCCCTCAGCCAATCAAACAGGAGTGCGACTTGGGTTACCAAGGGAACACATGGCAGGGGTCTGAAGATCCCTCCCTCATATCCTACCTACAAAGACTTTCCAGCACCTTAAGGAGGGCTTCTGTGCAGAAGCCCGCGAATAGACAGCAGACAAAGGAATCAGCCCCGGTTTGGCGCGCACAGAAAAACACGAGAAAGACTTTAACAAAAAGAAATGGTGAATAAACCCAACGGAGCAAAAATAAAATGTATTTGGTCAAGCGGGTTTATGTTCGAGGCTAATATAATAGCCTGAACCAATACCATGGTTATATAAGATAACCGCAGTAGAAAAGTTAGGGTAGTTACCACTGCCACCAGCCAAGTCTTAATGTAAAGGGAGCGAAACAATGCTCCAAGAGACACAGACAAAAAGGGATAAGAGTTAACCCTTTCCAATACTCCATGTAAGATGCGGTGTACTGGGTCTGTGGTTTAAAGTGACTGAAATAAAGTTAATGGCAACTTTACCTTTTCTGGGGGACAGTAGTCAGTCTCAGAAAATGGAGTCAGTGAGAAGTCTCAAAAGACAACCCTGTATCACTGCACTGAAGGTGCTGTGTAACACACATACAAAATATGAGGCCATGGAGTAGGTGAGGCTCCAGGGCTCAAGATCACACAAAAAGTGGAAACACACACAGCAAAACACATGTAAGAGTGGGAAAACAGGCTCACACTCTTACCAAGTGGAAAAAAATAATCCTAGAAATCCAGCAAAGCTGCTGAGGGACTCATTAGGTAAGGGAAATCAGCCATTTATGAGAATTCTCCCTAACATGCACCAACCCATCAGCTGCTGAGGGTGGTGGACACCAGTAGCCATGGATTCAACATTAACAAGTCCACAGGAATCGTCTTATTAGATGTTGCCAAATCATTCGACCGAGTCTGGTACAAGGGACTGCTACACAAGATGATCAGCCTGGTAGCTTTGAACTTGTGCCCCTGCCTCAGCCCCATCACTTGATTGGTTGCTTGGTGTCTGGGGGCTGTGGGCAGTGAGAGGGAGCAATGAAAGTGTGACTTGACTTTTTTAAAAAATAATGTGCACCTGCAGGCTTCGGCCCACTGGCTCGGCTGAATCTTCGTTCCAGGCTGGCCCACCGCACTCCACAAAAAACTGTTTTTGTAAGTGCAAATGTGACATTGACAAATAAAAAAAAATATTTTCTTGAAAAATAAGCTATGTTTTCTGCCCTAGCCAGCCAGCTTCCCACTCCAGGCTGGGCCACTGACTACACCACCTCAAGTTCTAGTTCTCCCCACTCACCCTCTCCATGTTGGGCAGCAGGTGGGGTCCCCTCCCAGGATAGGAAGGATGAAGGACTGGTGCACGTGCCCCGTTTGCCATCTCTGGTTGGACTGATCTCACCCACAGCTCTGAGGTTTGATACATCAAGAGCCCTCCTATCAACATGAGTTTTTGGTGCTTTGGTAAGGATCCACTTCCCATATCTTCACTTGCATTAAACCCCGGGGGAGGGGGAGCAGCAACCTATCAAGTTCCATGAAATGCAGGCTGAAACCGCTAATCTCAGGCCACGTTCCATGGAACCCGCAGACTGCCTCTACAACTCCCCACACCCTCCCCTTTTTTTTTTACTTTTCCCAACTTCCCGCCCCTGTCCCACTTACCTGATTGGTGAGGCGGTGGCACCCAGCCGCTGCAACAGCTTCCTTCCTTGCTTCTCCCTTGCTTCTCTGGCCGCCATGGTAATACAACCATGGTGACCAATTTGGATAAGTATTTTCATTTGTTGAAGGGAACGGGTGCAGCGTTCCCGTTCAATGAATGAAAAGACTTTGTTTTTTTATCGCCCAGGTTACCCCTTTGCTCGGGCTGTTAGCTCGGGCTGTTAACTCGGGCTCCCAGATTGCTACCCCCCGTTCCAGCCCTTGGAACGGGGTGCTAACGCCACAGTATAACTATACACTGTATATAGGTATACATTGTTCTCTTTCAGTCTATCTTTACTATTTCAAGATTATAGTGAGACATAGTGAGACTGTGTGATATAAAAATTGACTGAATGAGATTCAATGCTCGGAAACTGAAACAGGCCACTTTAGTTTGTAAAACTAATGCTTATTATAATTCTCTGAAAAACAAATGTGTCTGTAGATGTAGAAAATTCAAAATATTCAAAATATTCAAATATGTGTGTTGCTAATACGCTCTGTGACAAAGTTCCCTACCTGAACTGACTGGTGGATGGTGGTCGGTCCCTAATGGGGCAGAGCTTGCCACAAATCACATGGTGCTGTTCCGAGGGGTGATTTGGGAGGATCCCCTGTCTACCCCCACCATAAATAGACCATAAACCTGCCACAAATAGAAGGTTCCTGCTACCTGGAGGACCCCATCTGCCTCCAGACCTTTCTACAGCGCCACCCTTCTCCCTTCCTGCTTGCTCTTGTGTTTTTCTCGTTTCTTTCTTCTCCGACCCACCATCAGCCTTCTAGGTGACTCAACCCCTCACCTGCCACCATTATCAGTGCCTTCTCTGTCTTGGCTCATTAGCAACCGATCACTTGACCTCTGCTTTTTTGTTTTCCTCTCTCTTACTGTTTTTTTCTAGCATTTTTCTCTCTGTTTTCTCCCCCAACCCACCTCCAACTCCTTTTTGCAGTTCCTCCACTTTCCCATCTGCACTTCACCCTTTCTTCACAGAATGTCTTTAGCCTGGGCTTCTGAGGCAGCATCTCACGTTTATCCCTGTCCAAGCCTGGAGGATGTAGGATCCCTAGACCAGACACCTAGGGAAGTCACAAACCATGTGTCTCATCTCCCTTTTTTCAGAGCTGATCTCTACTACTGCCATCAGACAATGCAAATGACACACTACTTTGTCATCATCATGGACTCCACATCACAACAACCTCATCCACATTTTCCTCAATCAAACACACACAGCACCACCAACCAACCCACAGAAGCTGAAGCTAATTATCATCAACTTCCATTCATCTATCTCACATGTAGTTGACATTTCGAATACCATTACCACCCATGACTTGTACAAACTCTTCATCACTGAAACCTGGCTCACCCTCACCCACTCCTTGACCCACTTCTTAGATGTCCTTCTTTCTAATGATGCTAGAATTTAACTCAAGGACAGGCTAAGTAATACTGTGGCAATAAGACCCAAGGCGGCTGGTCAGTACTGCCCCAGATAATGCCCTCAGGGCCGTAGTTAACAAAGCCCTGGGGGCATTACCATGGTCAGTATTGGCCCGCCGCCGAGGGTCTTTTAGCCATTAGTACCCCGGCCTGTTAGACTGGGCTAATAATGGATTTTTTTTGTTTCGAAACGCTGCCAAAAAAGGGAGAAAAAAAATGGCCACCGGGAAAGGGAAAACGTAGTCCGTTTTCCCTTTCCATGGCGGTCATCGGGAGTGGACGCGCTGGGAACAGGAGTGTTTCCAGCGCGTTGGCTCACAAGAAAAGAAGAAAAAAAAAGGTTAGTGGGGTTGGGAGGGAGGGGAGGGGATAGTTTTTGTGGGGAGGTGGAGGAAAAAAAAAACTTTCCTGAGTCCCCGGCAGGGGACGAGGGCAGCCTCCAGCCATGGGGAGGCTCGGAGTGGGGATTGCCCATTTCGAGCCTCCTCATTGGCTAAAGGGCTGCCATGCCCCTCGGGAGCAGAGTACCCAGCATGTGCGGGACGCACTAACGTACACTGGAATACCGTGGGGTATGCCTCGGAAAAGAGCCAATCCACACATAGTATTCCCGGTGTACAGCGCGTGCCGGGTACTAATGGCAGATAATTCCCCATCATTGACAAATCTTTCAGGCCCAGCACCAGGCTAGAAGTAGTCACTTTTAGCACATTGAAATCAATCTCCTACCAGTTTCCCTTTTCATTGACTGAAATATTCACATTCAACCTCCTCTAAAGGTCACCTAAACCGAATACCTCCTTCATTTATGACTTTGCTGACCTAGTCAGCCCCATGTCCCTCAAACGCCCAAATTACATCTTCCTCGTTTCCTCGTGAATTTCAATCTCACAGGAAGCATGGCTGCCAAGGCTAGTAAGGAAACACTGCCCAGCATATTAGACACATTGAACCTCACCCAACACAAATGTTGCCACCCACAACCGAGGCAATATCTTTGTTGGGAAGGAAATGAGCCTTTGCCAACCCCATAGGCGCTTTAGAGTGAGGCGAGTCCCATAGATAGACGCACAATGTACCAGGGGAGAGAGGGCCATGCTAAGAAACACGTCACAAATACAATATTGCAGGAATTATAGATACATAGGGCCTCATTAGACGGTAGGCGGTAAGGGTTTACCGGTACCAGTATTTTACCGGTACCGGTAAATCCTTACCGCCTTACTACGAGGTCCCTTTGCGGGTTGGGGAATTTAACACCTGCTTTTTGCAGGCGTTAAAAACCAACCCACAAAGGGACCCAGGGAGCTAATTACGGTACCACAATTTGCGGTGCCGTAATTAGCGCCTTCCCCATTCCCATTATGCCCTATGTTGCAAAAATGGGAATGGGGAAGGGCAATGGTGGAAGGGGGAATTACCGCCCCACCAACCTTGGAATGGGACGGTAATTCCCCTTTCCACCAAGGCGGTGCCGGTATTTTACCGGCATGAAGCATGGCGCTAATAGCGCCATGGTTCTCCGCCTACCGTGTAATGAGGCCCATAGACTTACTGCGCGCATATAAAGAGACGCCATTTTATAGTTATGGTAGACACATTCAGTCCCACATAACTGTGCGGTAAATGTAGGCTTGTTGAATTACTTATCGCAGAGAAAGAATGTGCACTTCAAGGCCTTCAGTCAGCGCCAGGCGACTCACGGTGCACATTCATCACAGCCAGACCAACAGCAGGCCTCCAAACCCCATCCTGCCCACCAGGGGTAATGGCAACCACCACTGACCCAGTGCATTCCACGATAGTGAGCGACCTCCGACCACCAACAATAAAACTAATGGCCTCAAAAGATATAAAAGAACATGACCATTCCACCTTATCCCATAAATACACCCTTTGTGGTATGAAGTACAGGGAGGAATAACTCATAGCTCAAAACGAGGGTGGAAGCCTTGGGTGCGTAGAGTGCTATATGAACCAAGCATAGAATGTGTGGGTCAGAATGACCTTGTTCCTCCCCCTGTGCCAGTCCACAAATTTCCCAGGTGTGTGCCATAATAATGTAGTAGTATTATCATACAATAGTAGCCATGAAACAGCAACATGTGAAAAGTCTGACTTTCAGTCCCTGGAGGGATGAGCCCAACTGACCCCACGTGAAAGGAGAGAAGAGGACGAGACTGGAGCCAATCATAGCCTGGGATCCCCTATGGAGCAGGCCCATGCAGAGGGTCTGACCAACCAGCTGTGTGACTTTTGACCATATAGAATGATGTCACTGATGATGATTTGTACCCTTATAATGTGTTGTTCATGCAGACTCTGGCAGAACGTTCCAAAGCAGCAGAGTCCTTTGCTTGCACCTTTACCTTTTGTACAATTAAAATGTGTTATCTTTGCAAGCAATCTCCTGGCCTTTTTTCCCTAGTGGGTTGTATTTTTTCTGGTGTGCAGGGACATGTCTTCACCTTAGACCCCATAATTAGTGTCTTGCCTACTTTCCATTACAACACACCTATACTCCTTGGCTGTTTTGATCTCTTCACCATCAACAATGTGGTCCTAACCAAAATTACACAACATAAGCCTATCAAGCAGACATTCCTCTCCTTCAAAGACTTGTCTATAGAACCACCCATGAAAACGTCACCAAACACACCCCTGTCTATCAGGATCCCAGTACAAGAAATTCAAAAACGTACTCGAAGAAGCACCCAACATCAACATACTTGTGACAGAAGGAAGAGTCAGATATCAATCATCATCCCATGGTACAAACCGTAACTTAATATAGCAAAAGAATGATACAACAACAAAAGAAAACCGGGCGTAATTGTACCACCTTATTTTATCTGACACAGCTTAAAGAACTCCAGACTGCCCTCTGACATTTGAAAACCACAGCGAAAGATGCCTACTACCAGTAGATTATATCTGAAGCCAAAGTTGAAAGCAAAGCTCTCTTCAAGGCATTCAGACAGTGCAGCAATCCTCTCACGACCATACAATCCCTCACCCCATCATGGAATCCACTTCCACCAGCAACGTTTTCATTGAAAAAATGCAACAATACATCCACGCCAAACACCTTACAGAGACACGGCCTCACTCATCTTACTGCCTTAAACGATGACATGGACTTCAAAACTCTATCCATGTAGGACCTCATCAACACTGTTGGGAGCTGAGAATTGGTTCATAGCCATAAATAGTATGCTAGCACTGAAGTGGGAATACATGTTGGTGCGATTTAACTGTATGTTACACATGTTTGTATCACAAATGCTTAGTTTGTGTTGTTATGTCTTTAGAAAGGTAACTGTTTTAGAAAAAAGGTACCAGCAACATGAGAAAAATGAGAACAATTGCCTATGAGAAATGCAAGAAAATATTTTTACCAATTGAATAGTACATGATAAACACTAATAAAAGTAGTTCGACCAATTTAGAAAAGACCTTACTGCTTGTTAATTTGGTGTAATTAAGACACCCAAATTTGGATAACGGGTCTCCAGCGTTGTTGCAGGGTGATCGGTGGGCTGACTAATTCCAGCCACGGTTATGAAGAACCATTACATACATGAGCTACAGTATGTCTAACTTAGAAAGTGGCAGGACTCCTCCCCTTTTTTCTTAGCCATGCTTAACCCTCAGTCCTCCCACTTAGGGGCATCCCTTTAGTTTCCTATTCACTAACACTGTAGCATCCCTCAAAGGTACCTCCTATTCTCATGATACCCTGCCAGTTAAGACAACCCCAATAGAATCACCTCATCCATTTCTGACTATTGTCAATGCATCCCTCACCCAAGTAGCCTTTCTCACTACCCTGAAAACCTGACAAAAACTTGCGCTCTTAAAAACAAAACTGCATCTCAATGACGTCAGCAACTATCTGCCCATTACACATCATCAAGATCCTAGAAAGAGATAGAGGGGCCTCATTACATGGCTGGCAGTAGCTGTGCCTGTAGTACAGGCACGGCTGCCGCCGGTATCCATTTTTTTCCGGCACCTGCGAATGGCCAATTACTGGGTCATGCCAAGTTTGGCAGACCCCGTAATTGCCCATTTGAGGGTGCCGGTAATGAGGGACTCCCCATCCGCATTCAGCCCCATAGGGCTGAATGGGAGTGGGACTTCGGATGCACCAGCACTATTCAGAGTGGTGCCGGTGCATCCGACGCGGTGTGCTTGCGGGTGCAACTCTGCCCGCCAGGTCAGACCTGGTAGGCTGATAGGCGCCCGCGCGCACAGCTCGTAGTATGGCGGTCCGGGAACTACGGTACCGACATGCTTACCGGTACAGTAGTTCCCAGACCGTCATGCTTGTAATGAGGCCCATAGCCTCTCAACATGAAGCCCACATCGACAGCAACAACCTCCTAGAGCCCTACCAATCTGGCCTCAGACCCAGATACAGCTGGGAGACTGCCACCATCCAAGTGGCAGACAGTGCCTTCTGCACACTCAAAGATAGCAAGCCCTTTCTCCTGGTACTCCTTGATCTCCCTGCTTCATTCAACATAGTAAATCACCAATCTCCAAGCACCAATCACCATGCACCCAGCTGTAGTATATTTCATTGTAATATTATAAAACAGCATGCAAATTGGGGAGACTGTCCTCCAGTGGTTCATCTCATACCTAGAAACCACCATCAGTTTGTCCAGATGGGTACTTCCAGACACCCCCCCCCCACCTATCACTTGTGGACTTGTGGAGGCCCACAAGGGTCCTTCCTCTCATCCTTGTTCTTCAACCTCTACATGGTGCCTCTGGGATCCTTTTTGCCAATCCACACCCACCAACATGCATACGATACCCAAGTCTACCAGAAAATCTCTTTCTACAAACACATCCACCAGCTCAAGGCCTGCCTCATCCTAATACAAACCTGGATGTCTAGCACATCCCTCAAACTCAACTCCACAAAAACCAAATTCCTGTTCCTCTCCAATAACACCAAGCACACCTATATCGAGACCTGGCTGTCCACCATGAATTTAGCCTGCTGTGGACACCAGGCATTTAGATGAATTTTGAGAGTAGGCTCTATATTGAGTTCAGCTGAAATTTCGGGGTAGCCACAGGATTAAATTTAGGTGAATTATGAGGTTAGCCTCTCTACCGAAGTTAGCTGAACTTTCAGGACATTTTGAGGGTAGCCACTGTATTGAATGTAACTGTACATTGGAGTGTAGCCACTATATTGAATTTATGTCGTCCCTCTGGACACAATAACCCCACTGCTCACAATCAAAGCACGCTCAGAAAGCCAACACGCACAGAAGACAGTTTCTCCTGGTTCTGCGTGCACCAACAGAAAAGCACAGCCTTTATCCTACCCCTCTTCCCTGACCAACATAGCCCCCATCCGCTTTCTTACAGAGCCATGTGGGCTCCTTGAGACCAACCCAATGGTAGAGATGCATGGTCTAAATCAACTTAACATAACTGACATGCACCAGGTTCCTGGGTTTCCACATTGACTGGCATCTCTCCTTCAAAATGCACATAGCAAAGAAAAGCAAGTGAACTTGGTACCAACTCACCCTTTTATAGAAAATTAAGCCCTTCCTACCAGACTATGGGGCTCATTATGAGTGTGCCAGTCTGGTAAAAATGCTGTTAATACTGGCTCAGGCATTTTTGACAGACGGGCACACTCTGAGTTTGCCGGTAGGGGCTCTGATCCACCGATAGGCCTTACCTGCCGGTAGTTCAGGCCCCTACTGGCAAATAATTGCTGTAATTGTGATTGCGGCAAACTCATTCCATGGAGTCCTGGAGTGGGAACTTACCGCTGTTGCTGGCACCCGTAATATCCCAGTAAACTGGGTTTGCTAGTATTACAGGTGGGTTACTGGAAAACCCGTAAATGAGCCTCCATGACTTCTGATCCACAGTACAGGTCCTCATTCATTCTTACCTGCAGTGTGGAAATACCCTACTCACTGGCCTACCCACCTCCACCCTTGCACCACTGAAAAGCATCCTCCACATCATAGCTTGTCTCTTCAAAGGCTTCCACAATGTTGATCACATTAAGTCTTCACTTGTCAACTTAGATTGGTTGGCCGTGTAAGCATGCATCACCTTCAGCACCAGCTGCACAATTTACCATCACTTTGCATACTCCCTCCTAATTAGTTGACAAAGCTCCATAAGAAGCCAAGACCTGACCACATTAAAGCTACAAAATTGCAAAAAATAAAAAAGCAAGAAAAAGGCAAACTTGATCTATGCTCAGGGTCGGCAGATCCTCTTACCCACCAACATTAGACTCGCACCCACCCTCACGCTACTAGGTCTGGAGACTTTGGGCCTCATTACAACCTTGCCGGACCGGACTAAACAGTGCCGGTAGCACCGTACTGACATCGTTTTCCGGACTGGCACATTCCGACCCACAAATGTGGAAACACTGTGACCGCAAAGTGACCCCCACGGTGCTACCGCACCTGGTAGCACTGTGACCGCAAACAGTGGGACGAGTCGCCAGACGGCCCTGAATTACTGGCACAGTGGTAGTACAGGCACATTCGGCAGTGCCACCGGGACAACCACACCTGAAATACTGGCACCGCGGCCAAGCATTAAACAGTAGCAGGTGAGCAGCCACAGGCCCCAGGTGTAGCAAATTAGCCCAGCTGCACACTATTCATCCCTGGAAATGTACAAAAGAACCACACCCACACCCAACCCACCTCCCAACACAACCATGATGGCAGTCGGTGTAGCTGAAATTGGGCTGGGGAAACTGCCAGTAGCTGTTGAAGTTGAAGCTGCACTGAGACCGAGGAGGAGGCGTAGGCGCAGGAGGAGAATGAGGAACCAGTTGGCCATTCCTAACATCAATGTGCAGCATGTAGCACCCCGGAGGAAGCCACCAATACCCCGCATCAGGGCCTTGTCCTGGAATCTGACCCCATGCCAATTCCTTACCTTATACCAGCTTGACAGGGAGACCATTATATTTTCTAGTCCCCCTCATCAATGATGACATCTGCAGCATTATAAACATATGACTGCAATTCCACCCTTGCTAATGGTAGTGTCGATACTGCACTTCCTTGCAACTGCACATACCAGCACACCATTGGGGAGCTGCACAGGCTGTCACAACCCTGTTTTTGCAGGATATTGTTCTAGTTACTGTATGCACTGCTGCACCATGTGGCAGACCACATCGGCCTACCCCGAACCCCTGCCCAGATCAATGCCACCAAAGCGGCCTTCCATGCCCTTGCAGGCATGCACAATTGCATTGATGCGTTAGACTACACCCATCTAGAGTTGGTTGCCAGACATGCCATTGAGGCAGTGTATAGAAATCGCAAACAATTTCACTCCCTCAACATGCAGATGGCATGTGATACTGAACACCTCCTCACCCATTGCTGTGCAGGTATTTCGGGATCTACACACGACTAAATGGTTTTGCGGAACTCCTTGTTGCCAGGGTACATAGCACGTCACATCGGAGAGTGCACCTCGCTGTTGGGTGAGTAGAATGACCAATGTATGACCCCTGTGTAGTGGGAGGAGGGTGTAAATAGGCACTCAACAGTGTGCACCCAGGTTACAGCTGCATTAGACCTATGACAGTTTGCCATGTCACGGGAATCCATGTACTGGCTAATGGAAATAGACCCTAACAATGGAGTGGCACACTATGCAATGGTGACATGTAAAATGGGTGTATTGACACCGGTGAGAAAGTAGCAGCTGCTCCCATGTGCACAATGCCAATTTTCCCAGATGTCTTCACTCTTGTGCACTGCGGGTGCATGACGCTGATTGTCAGCACCATACAAGACATGAGGCTCCTAGTAGGCAGAAACACACAATTGTGTACATTGAAAGGAATAAGACATGTAGTAGCCTTGAAGGCCATATCATGACTGCAGACATCGAGCAGGCAAAACAGTTTCAGTAGGAATGAGTGAGCAAAGTTTACAATTTAGAAAGGTTATGGCAATCAAATATTGCAAAATGCATTGTGTCATCTGTGGCATCTACTATGTTGGGTGATAACAAAGTACTCAGGATTTGTACATGCCATCATCACCGACAGGAAATTTGCACCATTAACATCCAATCACCTCTCTATCACTCCCATAATGGTGATGTGGGATACCCCCTAATGCGATGGCTGATGACACCAGTTAGACAACCGCAGAACAGGCATGAAGAGGCCTACAACCGGGCACACATCCGTACATGGGGCATCATAGAACAGACTTTTGGACTGCTGAAGGCCAGGATCCGCTGCCTCAGCAGATTTGGTGGTGCATTAATGTATAGCCCCATAAAGGTTGGCAAAATTGTCCTGGCATGTGCCATGCTGCACACTTTGTGTATTCGCCGGAACATTGCACTGCCCCGGACATGAACCCAGAAGATGAGGATGGGGATGATGATGATGATGGGATGGGAGTGCGACCACGGTGGGATACAATGGATGGTCAACATGCATGGGCAGCACTTATTCACAATTATTTCAGAACAATCCTCTCAAGCACAAGGAGCACATTTTCACACACATAATTTGTAACACTTACATTCAATAATTGATACACACACATAAGAAGATTGTCCACTCCTTATTCAGATAAACAACCCAGTTTATGGACATAAAGACAAAAGATAACAGGTGCAATGACAATACCCACCCAAATGTACCCTCCCACCTCCCAGGACCCAACTACCTATCCCAACTATGGACCCACCCTCGCCCTCTCAAATGTTCCCACCCAGGGCCCAACTACCTATCCCAACTATGGATCCATCCTCCCCCTACCAAACGTACCCTCCCACCTCCCAAGCACCAACTACCTATCCCAACTTTAGACAGACCCTCCCCCTCCCAAGCGTACCCTACCACCTCCCAGGCCCCAACTACCTATACCAACTATAGACCCACCCTCTCCCTCCCAAACATACCCTCACACCTCCCAAAAATAGCAAGTTGTAGAAGAAGTGTCACTTAATCATCACTGCTTCCTGCCATGCTGGGCAGCATGTTTGTCCCTCTGAGATGACCCAGACAGGTGCATGGACCTTCTTCTATGGCTGCCTGCCTGGGAGCTAGTAGGCGTGGTGCTGGTGGAGGGCATTGGGGTGTTATGAGGTGGTAGACGCATCATGATTGCCTGTAGGGCCAGCGCCATTGTTTTGGCAATGTTCGATTGGACAGTATTGCTCTCACTGACCCTCCGTGACATCAGGACGTTGGCAGAGGCAGAACGCCCAATGGCACGTGCAACTGGCCACCCAATAGCCTGGTCACTTTCACTCTATAGCTGTGACTCCTCAAGTTGCTGCTCCGTTCTCCGGCCTTAGTGGGACCCGCTAAGGGACCTCGGAATGCGGCGGTAAGGGGTTAATGGCACTGGCATCTTTACTGGCGCCGTTAACCCCTTACCGCCGCACTCGTAATGAGGCCCACAGTCTTTTTCAAGACCCCATCTATGACAGGAGCCATAGGGTATAAAACCACAATATTGATAGGCAGAATAGAGGAAATTGCTC
This sequence comes from Ambystoma mexicanum, assembly GCF_040938575.1. Taxonomy (NCBI): domain Eukaryota; kingdom Metazoa; phylum Chordata; class Amphibia; order Caudata; family Ambystomatidae; genus Ambystoma; species Ambystoma mexicanum. Next base: position 414,591,307 of record NC_090927.1, read on the forward strand.
GCAGAACTCAACTGTTAAAATCCTACTTTTAAAGAATAACTCACCAGAGCACTTGAGGAAAGGCCTATATTTCTTTAAAACATATAGGATAATATTATTCATCCCTTCTAATGCCCTCCTCTTTCTTTTGCAATGATTAATGCATGTATGCATGATATGTTTTCTCATGTTTGTATTTCAGACTAAGAAGGATCTATTGTTCCATTCTTTGGGCCTCATTACGACCCTGGCGGTACGGAGTGAACGGCACCGTAAAAGGTGTCAGTGCCGTTCACTCTGTACCGCCACATTACGAGTTCCCCTCGCCTGGTTTTCCCCGGCGTGCTTACCGTGTCCCGCAAGGGGAAGAGGGAACAAACAACAGGCCGTTGTTTGCTCCCTCTCCCATTCCCATTCAGCCCTATGGGGGCTGAAATGGGAATTGGGAAGGACCGTGTCCGGGTCCTTGGAGGGAGGAATTACCGGGCCTTCCGAACTCGGAATGGCCCAGTAAGTCCTCATTCCGAGGACCCGGATCCTGACGTGATTTCGGCGGCAGCCATGCCGCCAATAGCGGCATGGTTACCGCCAAACTCGTAATGAGGGCCTTTGACTCAATATTAGTCGACTGCCTGTGCAACAACAAGTATGGTCCAAGGACAATAGTCCTACAAACATGGACCTGATTCTCAAAGATTTGCATTGGAGCAAATCAGAGATGCCTATGAGCATTTCGGATTCGCACTTGATACATTATGCCTGATTCAGAAAAGCAGAAACTGCAGCAATTCCCGAGATGCCCGAAGAACCTTTGAAATGCTGATGAGCAAATGTAATTGGGGGTCATTCAGAGTTTGGAGGCAGCCATGGTGCTATTAACCGCCATTAATATCGAGGCACATGTTGACTTCTTTTCCTATAATATGCTATTAGCACCATGGCTGCCTCCAAACTCGGGTCCGGGTCCGCGTCCGCTTAGTCAGAATGGGGACTTACTAGGACATTCCGACCTATGCTGACCCGGTAAGTCCCCATTTCGAAAATCATTCCCCATTCCCATTTGAGCCCCCATAGGGCTCAATGGGAATGGGGAAGGAGCTAATAACAGGCCCGCAAATAGCGGGCCTGTTATTAGCTCCATGGTCCCTTAACGGGTCCCGCTAAGGGACCTCGGAATGTGGCGGTAGGGCTTTAATGGCACTGGCATCCTTACCGGTGCTGTTAACCCCCTACCGCCATAATGACCCCCATTGTCTTTTCATTTTTTATTAATTTGCATATGATTAACAAGCAATCTTTGAAAAAAGACCAAAAACAATACATACACAATTTAAATTACAATGGGGGTCATTATGACCCAGGCGGTAACCATGACGCTAGTTGCCGGTATTTTACTGATTCCGCCAATGGTAAACGGGGAATTACAGCCCCATTCCAAGGTTGGCGGGGCGGTAATTCCCCATTTACAAGTGGCCCTTCCCCATTCCCATTTTTGCCCCATGGGGCTCAATGGGGAAGGTGGCAATTACGGTACCGCAAATTGCGGTACTGTAATTACCTTCAAGGTCCTTTTGCGGGTCCCTACCTTAACGGCTGGTACAGACCAGCCGTTAAGGTCGGGACCCGCAAAGGGACCTCGTAGTTAGGCGTTAAGGGATAAACGGCACCGCAACCTTTTATGGCGCTGTTAACCCCTTAACGCCTGGGCCATAATGACCCCCAATATTTCATAAAATTCAAATTTATACGTTACATTCAAGCAAACAGCAATAAACATCATCAGTTACTATGAAATCCTCAGCCTAAAAATCCTTACCCAAAACCATTCGGTATTCAGGAGGAGCTACCGGCGGGTTGCCGCTGGACCCGTAAAGATTTACCCGCACCTGACTTCCCGGTGCCACCGGTTCATTACGAGTCTGGCGGCCAGGATGTCAGGCACCGGTAAATTTGTAAATCCCCATTCCCATAGAGTTCCTTAGGACTCTGTGGGAGTGAGGACACGGAAAACACCGGCACCATTGCTAATGGTACCCGTGTTTCTGTGACGGGTTTGCCTAGCGTGACCACTGCTCCTGGCAACGTCAGACCTGCTGGGCACTTCGGCTTTGGCAGGCAAACACAAGTTTGCTGGTCCAGAAACAAGGGTGCCGGTGAGTTTACCGGCACCCTTGTTTCCGAACCGGCAAACTTGTCAGGAGGCCCAATGTCTACAATTTTGCAAGTTGCATTGGATTCCTTGTCGTGCTCTTGCAACCTTCTTAGTGGGAAACAAATTCAATTTGAATCAGAGCATTTTGCATCAATGTTTCATCAACGGGTGTTGCATAAGGTAACCAGGTAAGATATTAAATGCCCTTATTTCGTGTGCTAAGTGGTAAAACAGATGGTAATTCATGGCCAATTCTCTGTTTCTAATCCAATTGAGCTCAAACAGGGACATTTTCTTGTCAATCCAAGGAGCAAACATGTTTTCAAGATACAAATCATACTCACTCAAAAGGTTTAAACTCGATTGGAATCCCTCAATCAAAGCTCTAGAGGTATTATGAAACAGTACAAAATGTAGTTAGGAACAGCACATAGTCATCTGGGGGAAGTAATAGAGTTCTCAAAAGTTTCAGGCACCTCCAATCCACCCATGCCTGCAGTGAGACCAAAATAAAATACAGACACTAGGGGTACCCCAGAGGCTAATGTGGATTTAGGGGTAGAGAATACTAATTAACAAGCAAAAAGAAAATCCACATTTGGAACAATTTTCATTTAATTGTTGGTTATTTAGAAAAAAGTGATATAATTGACGAGAACGGCTTAGATTAGTGCTCGAAAAGTCACTAAAGAAACAAAGTGAGAGTAAACTCTAATGAAGTCGAAATGTAATCTTAAGGCACATGAATTAAGAAAAAAGACACCTAAAAACAACCAAAATCATATAACACACTTCAAAATCATACAATATTTGTTGAGGGTATATATAGACAAAAAATACATATATATTCACACTGATTCAGAACATAACAAAGAAAGATGGAACCAGTAAATGAATTAACACATTCAAAGACTAAATTCATTGGACAAACAAATCTCAGGTGAAGAAAACAGATAAGTTGAAATAATCATAGCAATCCTCTAACAAAGTTAACTGATTTGCAAAAAGTGGAACAATTCCTGCTATGATTAACAAAAAGTCAGGGTATTGTTTCGTATTAATCCTAATAAGATGTGGTAATTTATTCTAGACTGAAGACTTGTTCGATTTTTGGACAAGTCTCATAATTTGTCAACTGCCAACGTGTGAAGATTATAAATCTTTTAGAAACAATTGCGAGTGCTGGTGTAGAGGGTACTGTAGAGACATAGGGCCTCATTACGAGGTTGGAGGTAAGGGGTTACCGGCACCGGTAAGGATGCCGGTGCCGGTAACCCCTTAACCTCTGTATTCCGAGGTCCCTTAGCGGGTACAACTAAGGCCGGCTGGTTTTACCAGCCGCCCTTAGCGGGAGCCGCTAAGGGCTATTTGCGGGCCCGTTATTAGCTCCTTCCCCATTCCCATTGAGCCCTATGGAATGGTTTTCAGAATGGGGATTTACCGGGTCCTCCAAGGTTGGAATGACCCGGTAAATCCCTATTCCGACAACCCGGACTCGGAATGCGGTAAGGGGGTTGCCATGGTGCTAATAGCACCATGGCTACCTCCAACCTCGTAATGATGCCCAAAGTCCAGTGCTGGACTGATGAGCACTGAAAACATGTTTCGGCTATGCCACAGTTGGTGGCATCTATGTACAGCCTTCCTCAGGGCGAAAAGGGTTTCTAGCCATATTGGAAAGGGAGGCAGAAAGGAGATACATGTGTGTATCAATATTGTGAAAAGAATACCGACATTTTATTGTTAAAAACCCTGAACCAATTAGAATGCTGGAGTTTAAAAACTCAAAAGAAAGTCCACAGAGTACTTACCCTGTAGATTAGGCAGGGATAAGTAGGGTGTGTGACTTCTTGTGCGTGTGGTACTCAGACCTGGAGCCAAACCCGACATCCACTTCTGCATTGCAGGACAAACAGGTAGCTGGAGTGGAATTGATTGGTAATAAACAGTGTAAGTAGTGCTGTTGGTGATAGATACAACCACACATAGCTGGTTTTACTGGCCTCAAATGGCTGGATGTAGATAGTTTTTCGAGGCTATTTTAAAAAGTGGTAGCCTCGACAATGTGAAAATCCCATAGACATATATTCGCAGTCGAATATAAAAAGTAGTATCCACTGCCACCAGCCAAAACTCGGTCGGGGGGGACTGGACAGTGCCCCCTCGAACAACAGACCCCGGGGCAATCGAATTGCCCCGACCAGTACGTCCACAATATGATGGTTTGTACTGGTCTGGTTCACAATTTAGAACTAGTAAAGCCAATGTTGACTTTACATGCTCTGGGAGACAGTAGTCATTCCCAGGGTACAGAGTCTATGTTTGGGGGTCACTATGACACCCCTGGGTTATGGCACGGAGGGTGCTGTGTAACCCACATACCACAAACACATGAAGCCCTATGGGGTAAAATACCCCATAGCCCATAAAACACATACAAAGTCAAAGGAACACCTCAAATCATGTCTAAGAGTGGGAGTAAAAGAGTCTCACTCTTAGCAGGAGAAAACAATAAACCCCAAAATCCAGCAAAGCTGCTGGGGGACTCACTAGGTTTGGGAAATTAGCCTTTACAGAGAATTCTCCCTAACACTCGCCACCCCTCCGCCCCCCCCACCAAACTAAGGCACTGGAGGATTTAATCCACTCCTGGATGAATCTCATACCTCTAGTCGATGGCATACATCCTAGAGAGACCATCAGCATTTTGGTGGTGACACCCTGACCTGTGCTCAATGGTGAAATCAAACCCTTGCAAGCAGATTGACCATCTCAATAGTTTTGGGTTTTCCCCCTTCATTTGCATTAACCATCTCAAGGGTTGGTGGTCAGTCTGAATGACAAAAGTAGAACCATACAAGTATGGCCTAAACTTCTTCAGTGCCCACACAATAGCAAAACATTCTCTTTCAATAGTTGCCCACCTTGTCTCAGGATCCTTCAGCTTTCTGCTGATGAAGCAAATGGGGTGCTACCTACCTTTCTCAGCCAGTTGGCTAAGGACTGCACCTATACCTACATTTGAAGCATCTGTCTGCACAATGAAAGTTTGGTGATAGTAAGGAGCTCTCAATACTGGTGCTTGGCATAGAGCTTTCTTCAGGTCTTCAAAGGCCTGATTGCACTCCTCATTCCATTTGACCTTCTTAGGAAATTTTGGAGAGGAGATTACATTCAGTGGAGAAGCTATGGTCCCATAGTTCTCTATGAAATTCCTGTAGTACCCAGTGAGGCCTAGGAAGGCTCTCACCTGGGTTTGAGTAGTAGGTGTGGTCCAGTTTTGCATAGCTTCAATCCTACTGAGCAAAGGCCTTATTTCTCCACCTCCTACCTCATGCCCCAGGGAGACCACCTTACTCTGACCAATTTGGCATTTACTTGCCTTTATGGTCAGATTGGCCTGTCCAAGAGCCTGCAAAACATGTCCTAGGTGGTTAACATGCTCTTCTCAGGATTGGCTGAATACTGCAATGTCATCCAAGTATGCCATGCAGAAGTCCCCCATCCCAGTCAGAACCTGATTTACCATCCTTTGGAATGTAGCAGGTGCATTTTTCAATCCAAAAGGCATAACCTTAAATTGGTATAAGCCAACCTGGGTAGAAAATGCAGTTTTCTCCTTGGCATGGTCTGTCAGGGCTGTTTGCCAATAGCCTGATGTAAGGTCAAATGTGCTGAGGAACCTGGCTGAACCAAGTCTATCCACCAACTCATCTGTCCTTGGCAAAGGGTGGGCATCAGTCTTAGTGACTGCATTAAGAGCTCTATAGTCCACACAGAATCTCAATTCTTTGGATCCTGCCTTTGATACTAACACAACTGGGCTAGACCATGGACTAGTAGAGGGCTCTATTACCCTGAGATCAAGCATCTTCTTGACCTCCCCTTTGATGTGGGTCCTTACATGTTCTGACATTCTATATCCTCTGCTTTTGACTGGCAGTCACCAGTGAGTATATCATGCTGTCCCCAAGGGGTCAAGCCTGGTGAAAGTGAGAACAGAGAGGCAAACTGATTTAACATAGCTTTGCACTCTTCTTGTTGCTCAGGTGTCAGATTTGAAGAGAGATTTACTCCTTCAATCTTTTCATCCAAGGGTAAGCCTCTGAGGAGATCAGGGAGAGCTTCACTCTCTTCTTCCTCTTCTGTTGAAGCTAGAAGCAAGGCTCCTACTTCAGGCCTGGAGACATACGCCTTTAGTCGGTTGGTGTGGAAGACTCTGGGAGCCTCCTTGGGATTGCCCAAGTCCACCAGATAGTTTACCTCTCCAAGTTTACCCACAACCTTGAAGGGTCCCATCCATTTATCTTGCAAGGCCCTCTTCCTTGTTGGGATCATAACTAGAACTAGCTGGTCTTGAATGAACTCAACCATGTTAGCCTTTTGGTCATGCCAATGTTTGACCAAAGCTTGTCCAGCTTTCAGGTTATCACTTGCTTCTGCCATCATCTGTGTCATTCTCCTCCGGAGACCTATCACATAGTCAGTCACTCTGACTGGCTTGGGGGAAGGAGCACTCTCCAACCCCTCCTTAATCAGGGCCAATGGACCTCTGACGGGATGACCATAGAGAAGCTCAAAGGGAGAATAACCTACTCCCTCCTGAGGGACTTCTCTATAAGCAAATAGAAGGCATGGCAGTAGATGGTCCCACTTTCTTTTAAGGGGATCTTCTAAAGCACCTATCATGCTCTTCATGGTTCGGTTGAACCGTTCTACCAACCCGTTTTTCTGAGGATGGTAGGCGGTGGAGAACTTGTAAGTAACTCCACAGGTTTTCCACATGGCTTTCATGTAGTGGGACATAAAATTTGACCGCCTGTCAGAGATTACTTCCTTAGGAAACCCAACCCTGGTAAAAATACCAGGGAGGGCCTTAATCAGAGCCTGAGCTGTAACAGTCCTCATAGGAATTGCCTCAGGGTACCTAGTAGCATGGTCTACTACAACAAGGATACACCTGTTGCCTGAGGAGGTTGGGGGATCAAGGGGACCAACAATGTCAATCCCTACCCTCTCAAATTGGGACTCCCACAACTGGGTGAGGCACTAAAGGTGCCACATTCTTGGAACCAACCTTACCAGAAGTCTGGCAGGTGTGGCTGCTCTTGCAAAACTTATCTACCCCAGCCCCCATCTTTGGCCAATAAAAGTAGAGTGAGAGCCTTTCCTTGGTCTTCTTGAAACTTAAGTGACCAGCCAAAGGAATCTCATGGGCCAGTTGCAAGAACTGGTGTCTGTTTTCTTGAGGTACTACAAGCCACTTGTAGTCTCCAGGTACAGACTCAGTTCGTTCACTGTAGAAGAGGCCATCTTCCCAGTGCAACCTATACTTCTCAGGCTCTTGCCCATCAGCCTGAGAAGCTGCCTCTTGGCGAAGACCTTCCAGAGTTGGACATTATCTCTGTCCCTTACTGAAGTCTGCCCTGTTCGGTCCACCTTCTGCCAGTAAAGACTGCAGCTCAAGCTGGTCAACAGGATCCAGATCTCCAATGAGTTCTTGGCCTTCCACTAGCTCTTCTTCAGAGTTTATCTCAACCATACAGGGTTGTACCTCCCTCTCAGCCTCAGCTGGAGGTGGAGTTACAGGTGTAACTTTGGACAACCTAGGGGAAGTCCTTGTTGGAAGCTCTGGAGTGTTTGCTGTTGGCTGTTTCCTAGAAGTCTTGGGTTTCCCCTTTGCTTCTTTTTTCAGTGATGGCAAGTTGTAACTCCAGTGGAGTAGGAGTGATATCTTTCTTCATCATCTCCTGGGGAGTACCTCTCATGGTTCTCTCCCTTGCAGGTCTGGTGTGCTCCTGTAACCTTTTACTAGGAGGTCTGGGGGTATGTGACACAACTCCAAGAGTTTTCAGGTCATTACCCAACAGAACCCTTCCTGGTACCTCACTTTGTATGCTGACAGGTATCTTCACAGTCATGTCATTACACTGGATGAGAACTGGTATTTGGGGAAGCATCTGCATAGGCCCTCCAGCTAACTTTGAGGCGTTTGGGTGCCTTAGCAACAGAGTAACTGGGATAGAGTTATAGACATCTAAATTTTGTTGTTCCCACAGACCCAGAGACACTAATGAAACACTGGCTGAGACTCCAATGGGTTCATCAACCAGCAGTAGAAAGTTTCCACTTGCCATTTGTACTTCCTCCTCTGGAGCGAAGGCTAAGGAGACAAGCTGGACCCCTGAAGGTTTACCCTTACATCTGGGATCTCCTTTCACATGGTCAGGCAAGCTACAAACATAGCATTTACCAAATGCTTTCTGGAATGGTGGCTTGCTCTAACCTCCTTCTGGTTTTCCACCAGAGGGTACCCTACACTGATTTGGTTTCTCTTGTGGCTTACCCTTATTGTTTTGTTTGGGGCCATCTTTGGGATTGGAATTATTAGAATTCTCTTTGGAGTCCTTTTTTGGCTGTTTCCACTCATCCTTTTTCTGAGTTACCCCAGAGTCCTTGTGAGTAGCCCTGTTGGCAACCCACAAGTCAGCAGCCTCAGCTAGTTTCCTGTAATCTAATTACTTTGAATTAGCCAAGTGCTGTCTGAGCTCAGGAGAGCAGGCATCATAAATTGACTCCAACATCACAAGATTCGTCATTCCCTCATAAGTATTCACTTTGTAACCCTTAATCCATCTCTCTAAGTTCTTCAAACTTTCACTCACCCAGGTAGACCAAGGGGTACCATCATGCTTTTTGAGGGTCCTAAACCTATTAAGGTACTGGGAAGGGGTCTTCCCAAATCTAGCTAGTAAAGGTAGTTTCACACATTCATAATCCTTCTTATCCTCCTCCCCTAACTCCATTACCACATCAGTTGCAACAGGGGGAAGCCTAGAGAACAACCAGGAAAGTAACTCATTTTCTGTAATGTTCTGGAGCCCATGATTATATTCAAACAAACTCAACCAATCCAACACATCCAACTTAGGCTCATACATACCCACCAACTCCTTAGGCATCCGGGGTCTTTTGGGAATGGAACTCCTAGAGGATTCGGTGAGAGAAGCACTTTCCACAGACATTTTTTTCATTTCTAGCTCATGGTTGAGCTCCATTTCTCTGAGCCTTAGTTCTTGGTGCCGTTGTTCTGTTTGAGCACTAATTCTTTTGAATTCTAATTCAAGCTTCATTTTCTCTAGTTCCATATATTGGGGATTAACTGTGGGACCTGGTAAAGGTCCAGTAGGTACAGCTGGCAGGGCAGGTAGAGGCCCAGCGGAGACAACTCTATCATCTTCCCCCTCCTCTTCTGCTTCTGACTCAAAGTTATCAATACTAACACTCATATCAATATCATTGCTGTTATCTACAGTTGCTGGAGTGGTAGGGTCCTCTGAACCACCATCCAGACTTTGGTTTGCTAACAACCTTTCTATTAGCTCCATTTTCTTGCCTTTAGTCAGGAGATTCTTATGCTTACAGAGAACTCTTAAACAATCAGCAGTTTTTGTAGCAAGGGACTCTTGACTATAACTTTCCATAGTTGACAGGTTTAGAAAATAACTTCTTTAGTGCTAAGCTTTATGGTTAGTTGCACTAAGGTATCTAGAAGCACGCTCAAATGTATACTCAATACAAATCCCACCGCTGTACACCAGTGTTAGGCAGAAACCTGTGCAGTTCCCTTAGGGAGCACTGCAAACGTTTTAGGACTACAGGTGGTTGGCAGTAAACCCAATTGGTAGCAGTCTGTACCATCCAGATTTACCTGTTAGCTGTGGCTGAGCTGTCAGACTTCTCTCAAGGTGAGTTAGGCAGTATATAGAGTATACACAATAGGTACAGAGACACAGTAGCACAAGCAAACACTGACCAGAGCTTTGGTGTAAACGTATATCATTATTTATTTAAAGACACACTTGTAAATTACACTAGCACAAAAAGAGGTAAGTAAGTTCAACACACAGTTATTATTATAGATATACAACCCTGATTACTTATTAGACAAGTCTTAGTGAGAAACACCACTTATTTTCATACAGAGGTGAGCGCTTAACCTAAAATGGCACTCTAATAAGTTTTATAAAAAGGGAGGGAAAAAGGCAGAATTATGAAAGCACACAATCTCAATACTTTTTAAAGAACCACAATGAGGCAGGTTAGGGAAAGTCTACTGGAGAGCAAGGAAGTTCAAATGCCAGGCCCACTTTTAGAGAGAGCAAGCGAAATGTGTCCAGGATCACACAGTGGGGTTATGCCCAAAGAGTCTTTGTAGATAGTTCACAAAAGATGAGATCAAGTCAGGAAAAGTTAGTTAACAGGTCCCAGGCTAACCCAGGTTAGAAAGTCGAGGATTTACTGTCACCCCGAACGAACGCAAGGGAAGCCAGCCGGGACACAGTACCTGAAATGGGAAGAACCCTCCAGCAGGGGCAGTTGTTCCTGGCAGCGGGTGCAAGTTGGTGTTACGTCCAGAGGAAGAGGAGGTCTCATCGTGGAGGAAAGATGAAGGTCGTTGCACTGCCTGGGAAGAAACCAGCCGCGGAGTTCTCCGGTTACAGGATACTACCCTTTTCTTCATGGTAGTGGTAAACCGTGGTATTCCGGTTGCCGGGGTGCTTGGCACAGGCAAGGCGGCCACAAGATGGTCCAGGAAGGCGAAAAGAAGGGCAAACTGGTTATCCCCACCAGTCAAAGGAAGAAGACTCTCGGTGCTGGAGATCTCCTCTGTCGTCGGGAAAAGTGGTGAGACGGTTCAGCAGAGCTCCACCGGTGGTGTCGTCATTGCAGGTCGGCTCGGCTTCTCCCTCCTCAGAATCTTTAGGTCCTGTGGCGACTTCTGAAGTTCCAGTCCCAAAAGCCCTGCTTTTATGCAGAAAACCCCCATTCATTCAGCCTAGTTGTCACTCAAACATGCTAAGTGGTGAGCCGGGCGGCACACCACTTGGGCCAATCACAAGAGTGCGACTTGAGTTGCCGAGGCAACTCAGTCCAGGGTGCCTAAACCCCCTCCTACACCCCCTGTGGTACCCAGACAGAGTGGCACCACTTTTGGAGGCTTCTGTGGAGAAGCCCACCAAAAAGTGGAACAAAGGGCTCGACTTGGGTTGGAGTCACAGAAGCGAACACAAACGCCATTTTGGAACCAAGTTTCGGCAAAAAATACCAACCGGTGAATTTATATTAAATTAATAAACCAGCGGTATGTTCGAGGCTATTTTAAAAAATGGTAGCCTCGACAATGGGACAATCCCATAGACATATATTCGCGGTCGAATATAAAAAGTAGTATCCACTGCCACCAGCCAAAACTCGGTTGGGGGGCACTGGACAGTGCCCCCTCGAACAACAGACCCCGGGGCAATTGAATTGCCCCGACCAGTACGTCCACAATATGATGGCTTGTACTGGTTCTGTTCACAATTAAGGACTAGTAAAGCCAATGGTGACTTTACATGCCCTGGGAGACAGTAGTCATTCCCAGGGTACGGAGTCTCTGTTTGGGGGTCACTATGACACCCCTGGGTTACGGCACGGAGGGTGCTGTGTAACCCACATACCAAACACACATGAAGCCCTATGGGGTAAAAGACCCCATAGCCCATTAAACACATACAAAGTCAAAGGAACACCTCAAATCATGTCTAAGAGTGGGAGTAAAAGAGTCTCACTCTTAGCAGGAGAAAAAAATAAACCCCAAAAATCCAGCAAAGCTGCTGGGGGACTCACTAGGTTTGGGAAATTAGCCTTTACAGAGAATTCTCCCTAAAAAGGTGGAAAGGTTCGAAGATGTTTAAATATTTTTCCATAATCACTTATGTACATACTAAATAAAAATTGCACCAGCACACATCCTTGGTGTAGCCCACAGCAATTGTGAATCCACCTGGTATAGTTTCCCTTCTGATCTAGGCAGACTCTTACCTTAGTGTCCACATACATTGAAATTAGAACGTCTACCAGTATGGGGGGCGGTATTACATTGCAGTAAGTTTTTCCCATAGGTGTTTGTGATTTACACGATCAAACCCCTGGGAAATGTCCAAGAACGCACAGTATAGAACCTTTTGTTTCTTGTTCTTGAATAACTTGGTTTTGTAGGAGGTTAAGCACAAAACAGTTGTGCGCAGTATTTAGACCTCCTCAGAAACCTGATTGAAATGTGTCAATAGTCCCAGACACGTCTGCCCACTCCTGCAAATTCTCGAAGATTATAGCCCCAAAGATCTTACTTGAGGCATCTAAGAGGGATATATTACGATAGTTAGAGAGGTTTTGCCTGTCACCCTTTCCATAAATTACCACAATGTTAGCTCCTTTCCATTAGACAGGTCGTTTTCTTTCCATAATATGTTCTTCAAATAGCACATAATGAATTGCCGGCCAGAGGTTCAAATTCAACTTTAATGTGGCAGTTGCCAATCCATCCGGGCCCAGGGCGTTTGAGGGTTTAGACTTCTTAAACAATCCCTTAATTGTCCCTAACTCGATCTTCACCTCGTTGCCCCAACTGTTATTACCTAAGCAACAACCATTGATCCCCTCCTTTTCTAAAGTGAGGAGAAGTGCTCCTCCCACACCTCTTTAACGATATGTTGGCATTGCAGATGGCATTGAACTAAGGGCTCCTTCGAACAATCGAACCAAGCATTGCTTCTGCATCGTTTATGAACAGTAAAAAGCAATGGCCTCTGACCCAGTTTTTATAGCCCTCTTTCAATGCTTTTATTATTACACTGTGATCAGATGGCGACTTTCTCAGCTGTCTTACACTTTTGTGTAGTTCCCTCTTTTTGTCTCAAAGTGCGGTGTCACACTTGTGCCTGTCTGAGCTGTTTGACCTTCTCGTACCAGTGCATCCTGAGGTTGAGTAATGTAAAGTCCTCAAAGCCCTTTGATTTGCTTTGTCGTACATACTAGGGTTCGAGATCTGATTTTCCTCATTGCAGCCCATCAAGAAGATACAATTATTGAATGATGCTGAAATAGCCGGTCTCCAAACCAATCCCTGGTTCCTAGGGTAACATCCACTAACGGCGGATGAATTTCAGTTTCTTCATGTGCGCATTCCTGTTTAATGATCAGAACTAACATATGATGATCGCTCGACTGCATCGGTATCACATTCAAAGTCTTGCATTTGTAAAATAATAATTTAGTTACAAATACATAGTCGAGCATTGATTTAGGGCACTGCTAGCCCACGTAAATGCTGCTGGCCTATTGTTTTCGAGGTTAGCATTAGCCAGGATAAAGTCCCAGTTGCTTAATTCCAATTTGACCAAGTTCCCTCTTTTCCTTGCTAAATTTGAAACCCCACTTCTATTATTTTCTTTGTACCCGTTTTGGTCCAAACATTCTGTTATGTAGTGACTGTCTGTGTCATGCTGTCATGCTGTGAGTCTGTGATGTCACATGGAGTGTTGCTGTGTGAATGTTGGAATGTTCCATACTGAGGCAGGCAGTTAGAGCTCCCCTGCCTGGGTGATGGGGCCAGTGCTGATTTAGTCCATACTCTCATGTATTTATCCTTATTTAACTGTGTATTAAATTCCTGTAATAAACCTAAAATGTAACCAAGAAAGCCTGGAAGTCACTTCACAATATTGGCAACAAGTTGGTCTCAAGATAATAATTTGCGCACAAGAAGAAGTTGAAGTCTGAAGGAGCATGCTGCGGGTGGGGGGAGAGGGTGCGGGAGAGAGGAGGACAAAGTAGAGGACAGCACTGCCCCCACATTACAAGTCAGACCCATCACCCGGGACTAAGGAGGGCAGGAGTAAGAAAGCCCCAGTTCTTTCGGGATCAGCGGCCCACAGGCAGCAGGGAAAGGTGGACCCAAGGGGTTGAAGAAAGAAGAAGGACCCAGTACGGAAGCTCAGGAAGGGAGCAAGGTCCTTAAGGTAAAGAAGCCCGCTGGCTGAGAGAAAAGTCAAGCCTGTTAAAGTGGGAAAGAAGAGCTCGGTATATGTTCCATAGCTGCAGTAGATCCCCTTAAGGAGTTAAAAAGGGAAGCTGCCTTCATTGAAGGAGAAGCGACTAAGCACAGGGGTCTGGTGAAGAAAAAGGGGCAAGTAGAGGGACTAGCGGTGTATTGGACTATCCCAGCAAGCACCTTGAAAGCAAGTAGTCAGTGCCAGCCCAGAAGGGCCGCCCGATTCCAGGAGTGGGAAGAAGCAGAGGGAAGCCCACAACACGAGAAGTGTAAAGTTTGGGATATCATAGGCGGAGAAAATGGGAGGCCCGCAGCGAGTTAGTAGAGATCCCTACACACAGGGATCTATTATGGACTGTTTGCTGCATATTGCGCACTGTGCACATACCGTGCAGTTGGCTTGTGTGAAGAGTAACGGTTCCTCAGTCTCTCACCGTTTGAGTGTGGCGGTTGAGACCATGGAGCTCTGATAGATGTGCTGCCGGTCGGCGTATTGGTGACATCACTGCTGGCCTAGGAGAGTCGGCGATGCTGTTGAACGTGATGTTTAAGCAGTCTGTTCATATAAGAACGCAGAGGCCGTTTAAGCAGAGGGAGCTGTGATGCGCGACGCAACGCTGTCAACAGTAGAAGAGAGGACCCCTGGTGACGTTGCAACGTGATGAGGAAGTAGATCTGAGGGAGGAGGAAGAGAGTCCAAAGATGTGTCTTTGCATGCGGCTGGGGTTTACGGTGGTTAAGGAAGTGTAATGAGTTGAGATGCAGGCAGCCTTTTTATGTAAAGGTCCCGGAAATAATACTACAAGCGGAAGAAGGTAAAAGGCTTGTAAGTCAAATAGGCACAACTGTAAAGGCATCGTAGACTTGGCGGTGTACATGTTCATTAAGCAGCGTAGTGAAGGAGCATTGAACTGTTTCGTCAAGCACAGGGAAGGGATTAAGAGTTACAATTCGAAGCTGCATGACGGAGCTTTGGTGTGTATTGTCAAGCACAGCAGAGGAATTAAGGAGTACAATTTGAAGTTGAGGACGCATGAGAAGTAAAGATGCTCTGTATCATTTTAATGAAGTGAAGTATTGTGTAAGATGCTGTAAGGTAGATGTGACTCATGGAGGAGATGCATATTAAGGGTGCGGATCACCCATGGACTTTTAAGAAAATAGTGTTATTTTAACATGCAGGTTAAAGTATGCCTTGATAAGAGTAAGAAGTGTAGTGATTGATGTTTGCCTGTGTTCTTATGAAGGAAGTGCTAACGGAAGAATGGGCTAGCATAACATTTTGAGGATTTTCAGGCATGTTAGTTGCTTTAAAGCAACATGGACTTTTAAAGGATAGTTCCGGGACTTTTTTTTTATTGTCCCTACGGGTCGGCCATGTGTTTGTAAGCATAAATCGGTAGATCGTAGGAAACTTTCCTATGGACCTTACCCGACTTTTCGCCCATTATCGCACTCGAAATCAGCCTCCATTTTGTGATAATCCTATCATTCCGCCGCATCGACCTGGCTCACCTGCCTTTGCGGCACTAAATCAAATCCCCCGCCCCTGAGCCTGACATCAGCAGACGCGTACTGCCCATTTCAAGCACGTCTCGTGTCAACAATCGCTGCGCCTCAGCTATTGACGTGTTGCCATGGAAATGGCAGGACGCCTCTTTCCCCAATAAGTATAAACAGACCGTTTCACAACACACAGCAGCAGATTTTCGATTCCATTCCTCTCTCTGTGTTACTTTGAGTATTCTGTGACTCGTTTCAGTGCTCTGGTCAGCTACCTTCGCCGCTTGTAGCCCGTGTGAACACCTGTACCATCTCTGTAAATTATTTTACTATCTTTACCGCACAATGGCCACAATAATGCCGTATATGTACGAGCCCGAGTACACCGAGGAAGAACTACTGGAAAGTCAAGCACGCGAAAACGATGGGGATTCGGACGGCAGTTGGGAGGACCAGTCAACGGATGAAGAGCCTGGACCATGTCGCATGGACGGCGTCTCCACCTGGTGCACGTGCAATCGGTGCGAGCTAATGCCAACTGAGGAGGAGAACTGCTGCTGCCGTGAAAATTCCGGGTGCTTGGCCTACATTTCGGAAAGCGAGCAAAGTCTGCAGGAAGGCGAGCAAAGTCCGCAATGCATCACCGAGCTGCCAGAGTTCAGGGAAGCCTGCCTCTCACGGACCGTGTTGAGGATGATGATGGTGCTTATGCACGAACTTCGCGGCACTGTTCGTCCGCGTAATCCGAGTAACGAGTAAGTATACTCTGTTTGTGATGTCAGTGATGCCACCACTATTTCATGGTCGTCTCCCACATATAAAATTACATTTACATATCATTCGAACGCATGTAAATTTGTTCCATATAGTGCATTTTCTAGATATAATTTTTTTCTAAGAAAAATGACATGTGTTACCTGAATCGACATTGATAAGAAAGTTTGGTCAGTTTAATACAGTTTGCATCTTTTTTTTTCACAGGTGGTACAGGCTGGTGGCCTATCGTTGCTTCACTTGGTGGCTTCACGGGAGGCTCGGACACCGCGTTCGGAGAGTAATACCTGCCTGTGCGGTACTTGCCATTAGACAACATTTCCCCAGTGACAGTGGACAATACCGCGGATTTTCCCTCGATGTGCTGCAACCTCAACTTTACAATGTGTAATGTTTATTATTTATGTTTAATTAAAATCTAAAATAAAGCCCAACATATATTTTAACAATGGTTGTTTTGATTTTTTAAATGAATCTAGTGTATATTCTCCTGGGAGGGTGAGGTATTTATAAACTCACCCCCCTGCATTCCATGTAGTAGATCCTGCAGCCATCCTCTTACATTCAGTTAGATGGCCTCTCCTTGGTGAGGCCCTGCGGCAAACTGGTCTTGTCTGCACGACCACCGCCCCGATCCACCCCCCGCCCTATCAAAGGCAGTTCGCACCGGGGTACTTGTGCTGGCAAGTGGAGCTGTCAGGGAGCGATAAAGGCCAAGAGGTGCCAAAGACCATGTACACTTCAAAGTGGTCTATAGAGCATGGGTTGTTGTTCCCATGTCTACCTACAGACCCCGTGTCTCCTGCCAAGCATCCCCCCTCACGCTGGACGGCCCCCTGCAATCCACATAAGTGTGTCTCCATTCACGAGTCTTCCTGTGTCTTGTCTGCACGAACACCGCCCCGATCCACCCCCCGCCCTATCAAAGGCAGTTCGCACCGGGGTACTTGTGCTGGCAAGTGGAGCTGTCAGGGAGCGATAAAGGCCAAGAGGTGCCAAAGACCATGTACACTTCAAAGTGGTCTATAGAGCATGGGTTGTTGTTCCCATGTCTACCTACAGACCCCGTGTCTCCTGCCAAGCATCCCCCCTCACGCTGGACGGCCCCCTGCAGACCGCATAATGCCACGACATATACACGTCATTCATTCACAAACACACCCCTGTTTCGAATTCTTTATAACCCACTTCATATTTCTAATGAGAACTTCTTTGCGCTTTGCTAGTCAACCCGTGAAGGTGCTGGTTATCTGCTCTTCGTCTCTGTGAACTTCCGTGACCACTTTGAGCAAACTCGTCAGTTTGCAACCTGTGAACTGCTCCCTGTTCTACGACAAGAAACTACTCTGATCCCTGCATCTAACTGTTTGTTCGTCAAGGTAAGTCCATGTACCATAATCATTTTGCGTCCAATTTTTTAATTTATATCTATTTGCTAGTAGTCATCAAATTGCATCCATGTTTTCTTTTCGTTCACGACAGTACATGCAAGGAACTAGTCACATGTTCTGAGTTTAGTCAAATTACTTTTTCTATTTTTTGAAAGTTATTGAAATACTTATCCGCATGTGAATAACGTGTATAGTTCCAAGAACCAAAACGGACCTTGCATTGAACCTTTTATGTGTCATTTAATGTTTTAACACATTGGTATTCATAGAGAATTGTTGATCTTTACTTTTCAGAACTTTCCATAATGCCTGCCTGTTCCATTGGCGGTTGCCCTTCGAAGACCCATAACAAATCTGAAGGTACTATAATGCATGTTTTCCCTAAGACAATAGATCAGATAAGAGAATGGGTCCGATATTGCGGATATCCAGCCTCTGAGATAGAAAGTAGAGTCCTAGAAGTCTTTGCGGACAAGAGGGGTGATCGATACCGCATCTGCAGCAGGCACTTTAGCCCAGACATGTACTCCACATCATTGCTAATAAGGACGAAAACACCGCGAGCGAGGCGAAAATTGCTCTCAACCGCTATTCCCACTCTATTCGTCCACATCCCTCCACTGGTGAGTCAAGTTTACGTATTTATCTCTCGGCATTGCGGTAGTGTGTAGCATTAGCTAACAATAATTTCCCCATTTATGTATCCACTCAATATGAAGGCTGAAGATTCTCCATCCGTGTCGTTATTGCAGTCATCAGCCACTTCAAGCGCCTATCGGGTAATCTTACTTAGCTATTCTGACACTGACTTGTTTTAGGCATGTAAATCAATAGTTTTAATTGATCGTGTAATTATTTTACCTAATGGTACACCACAGTACTCGTCCTCTAGTCTTTGTTTTCAGTTATAATTATTGTTATCCAAAATAATGCAAGTACTGTCTTTCAGGGAGATGCTGAGGAGTCCAACGCATTGACGACAACCGTAGATGTCACTCAGATGCTCGAGGTACGTTTCCGGACAGTTCCATCGATGGAGATCATCAGATCTTGCATTCTTGTAGCGTGATTGTTACACACAATGTTTCTTTCGTTTTTAGCCATTGGTATGTCCTTCTGTCGTCGCCCTCCTATGTGTCTTCTTTTTTCAATATTGTGTTCATTACTAATGAAAGTCCTATGTTTCAGGGAGTCGATGGAGCATTAGTCCAAGAGGAAGGGGGAGCATGCAGTTACGGGTCGGCGCAACAGCTTGCAGAAGTGTGCACCGCAGTTACAGCGTCCCTTGATGTTCTTATGCATTTCGAGGTATGGATACTGACAGATCAATCATGCGAGATCAAATGACGTGATTACATCCGCTATACTTCCTTCTTTATTAACGCAAGTACTATGTTTCAGGGAGCTGACGGAGCTTCTTCAACAAGAACATCACCCCTAGTAGTTGATGCAGATCTCTGGGTGGTGACACTTCCAACGATGGAGCAAATCGAATCATATTTAGATATCCATTATTTATTTTAGACAACTGATCATTTGTGCAGGTCTATTTAGATGAGCCGTTGACGCCTGCAGAAAGTTTATGTTCTTTTAAACAAAATACAAAACCATACTAATGCAATTACTGTGTTTCAGGGAGTTGCTGAAGCCTCATCTTCAATAATATCATCAATGGAAGTCTATGCGGAGCCCGAGGTATGGATCTTGACAGTTCAATCTAACTAGATCAACAATGCGTGAACTATTGTCGTTTGAATGTTCTACACAATGCGTTCATTCGTGTTTTGCTATTGAGATGTACGTATGGGTATTGGTCCCCAAGTACATTTTGTGTTTTCAATATTATTATACATACTAATGAAAGTTCTATGTTTCAGCGAGTCGATGGAGCCTCAGTGAGTGATGGATGTGCTTATCATGAAAGTATAGTCGTTGCAGCGCGAGAGGAAGTGGAGACATGCACACACGAGTCGGAGCAACAGCGTCCAGATGTTGAAGTTCGAGGAAAGAAAGTTTCAAAGAAAAGAAAGCAAAAGAAGGTTAGTGTCCTGTTCACTATATTATGTTGTCTTTCACTGTCAATAGTTCAATACTGTAAGTTGTGTTTAAACTGAACATCCCTTTTCTAATCTGTCCTCTAGTTGCGAGTGGGTGTAAGAACTAGATCTACACAGACAGTGAAGCGAACGAGAGATGTTGCTTGTCAAACCTTTTGGCAGGGACTTGAGACTGGAGATGCATCGTGCCAATGGGAAGAATATGAAGTGATTGACAACGGAGCTATACCACCACCAGCCATTGATAGTGAATGTCCTCCTGGTAGTTTGGATGCAGTCGTAGATCAATTCACAGAATCCACACCCGCAAAAAATAAGAGCACGCGAAAGTTGAAGACATTGTTTTTTTCTCCCATCTCCGGACAAGGAACAGATGTTGCAATGGAAGAGAATGAAGTGGACGACAATGAAACACCATCAATATCACTCAGCATAGCGGAAGACGATATCAGAGATTGTACCTTTCATGCGAGTGACATGTCCTCAACGTTACAGGCCGAACCAGCTGGGATGCAGAGTGACAGTATAAGGAAAGAGGCCAAATTCATTGTATTCGATAGCTGTTTGATGGATATTATTATGATGATGAAATGTGGGCATTGGGTTGGTGGGGAAGTATGTGGGGAGCCATTGATTAATGTGACTCGTGCAATTCGAGGCACTAACCTTAAAATACATGCCACCTGTACACAATATCATCCGTTCGCATGGTCTGCACAACCCATGCTGGGGCAACTGCCAGCAGGCAATCTACTTTGTGCAGCGGCCGCACTTTTTAGTGGTTCAAGTTTTAAAAAGTTACAGTATTTCTTTCAGTTTGTGGGAATCCATTTCATTGCGAAAAGTCAGTTCTACAAATACCAAACCGATTATCTATTTCCAGCCATCAGCGAAGCTTGGAGAATGGAAAAAATGTCAATGGAAAGTACATTCGCGGGCAAACGCTTCAGGCTAGCCGGTGATGGACAATGCGACAGTCCAGGATTTTCAGCCAAGTACTGCACCTACCACTTTCAGGACATGGAAAGTAAGAAAATTGTGAGTTCGGTGGTCGTGCAGGTGTCACAAAGTACATCCTCAGTGGCCATGGAGAAAGTTGGCTTTGTAGCATCATTGCAAGAACTACAATCGCGGGGAATGGTGATCGACCTGATAGCCACGGACAGACACGTTTCAATTGCCAAGACAATGAGAGAACAGTACAAAAATATAAATCACCAATTTGACGTTTGGCATCTTGCAAAATCAATCAATAAAAAATTGTCGGCTGCAGGAAAAAAAAAAGATATGCAAGGTATTTCACAGTGGTCCAAGTCAATCAGCAACCATCTTTGGTGGAGCTCAAAAACATGTGAAGGGTCGTTGGAAATTCTACTGGAAAAATGGCGGTCAGTAATGTTGCACTGTAGCAACGTACATCGATGGTCGACAAATGAGCATTTCCACAAATGTGAACATGGCCATTTGTCCACAGAGGAGGCACGGAAGAAGAAGTGGTTGATTCCTTCATCACCCACTCACAAGGCCATTGAAAAGATTGTATTTGATAAAACTATAACAAGAGATTTGAGGGGACTCACGGAATTCTGGCACACAGGAGATTTGGAGGTGTTCCACAATATGTGCCTAAAGTACAGGCCCAAAAGATTGCATTTTGGCATGGAAGGCATGATAAATCGGACTCTTCTAGCGGTCTTGGCACATAACCATAATGTTGGCCGTCAACAAAGTAGGACGACCGGAACTTTAGGGACGCTTCGCTACAATAAGGCCTTCACTAAAAGAAGTAAACAATGGGTGATCAAACCAGTGTTTGAGGATATGCAATATGAGTTTATTGAGAGACTTATCGTAGATGTCCTCGATAGGCACATACATGGAGTGGTGAACGAACCTATGCAGGGGACAACTGCATTGCCACCCAACATTGCCTCTGTTCCATGTCCACCTAAAGCAGAGCTCATTGAGAAATACACATCACGGTTTAAATGATTGTAATTCGATTGTCTGTTCTCTCGAGTCTCCTCATGTTGCAGGCCCATTGCAATTAAACCAAACAGTAATATAAATCATTTTTACAAAAATTATAGAATGTTTCCGTATTACAAACACATGGCCGACCCATAGGGACAATAAAAAAAAAGGCACGCAGACAAGATGCCCTTACACTAACTGGAGCTAACTAGAAATGTGTGCTCGCTCAAAGTGAAGGTCAGCTGCTTTGATGTTTTGCTCGGGTGGCGGAACGGCCCACGACCCAATATAAGGTTCTATTGTGATTTGACCTTGACAGGCCGGGACCATCCTGAAAGACTAAGAAAAGATAATGAATAAAATTTCAGAAACGAAACGATGAGCCACGTTCATTAGAAGAAGTAACGTCGGCAAAGAAGGAGTGGTGTTTCGGGTCTGCCCTACACAGAGACACAATGGAAAATGCAAATATAATGTAAGTAACTTTTGATGAGTTTATACCGCAATTTCATTACTATACAGTGGCTTTAAAGACGGGTTCAGTTGTACTTGTTCGTTCTATGTGGCATAGTGTTTTCTACCGCGCACTATCTGGAGGAGAAACATCTGCTTTTACTGAAGCACCTCAAAACCTTCCTCTTTGCTTCTGCTTTCTCTCTCCCTCTCCCCTGCTACAACTGGTCCACTGTCTGCGACCTCGGTCCTGGGCCCTTCCACTCTCCACCTGCACTGCCTCCCTGTCAACCCCTGCACTGGGGGACTGTCTCAGTATCCTACAGCCCCCCCTTCCCAGCACTTGTTCTGCACTTACCTTGCACTTGCCACCAGCTGGCCCTATTTATTTATTATTTTATGCTACTTACCTTGTACTCCACTCCCCCCCCCTCCATGCCTCGCCACGCCTTTAAACACTTGTGTACACCCAGTAGCGCTGTCCTCGCTATGAAATGAATAATTTTAATAAGGATCTGATGGTGAGACTAATTTCATTTTTTATGTTTTTAGGTACATCATTCACTACTGTCTGTGTCACGAGTACCAGACACCGGCGGACGGCTTCTACAGCCGCCAGTTGCTTCTCCGCGTGAACAACGTTACCACCCTGACCATTTTATGGGACGATCGCCAAGTACAAGTATGCCCTTACGCGGTACTAACGGTTAGATGCAACATACCTACCGTTGTGGTGGCCTAGTGCCTCGTTGTTGGAACAGCCATGCGATTATCAGTGCGACAGAAGAGCTTATTTTTATCGTAAACCAACACCCTGTGTACTGCACACGAACATCGCTTCCCTCAAGACGAACTAATTTGGATCGAGAGCAAAGAAAAATGCAAATCGCTGAATATTCTCTAAACATTTGATGTCCAATAAACGTACTTTGCCAAATGTACAATCTTGCCGTTTGCTTTTAAACCACGGTTTCACATTCCGAATTGTGGTGCTGTATTGTGAGATGCTCTAAGACCCTGTGTACAGCAAAGGACCATCGCGTTCCTCAATACGAACTTTTTGGAACATGAGCAAATAAAAATGCAAATCGCTGAATATTCTCTAAACATTTGATGTCAAATAAATGTACTTTACCACATTTACAATCTTGCGGTTTGATTTCAAAGTACAGTTTCATATTCCGAATTGTGGTGCGCTGTATTGTGAGCTGATCTGTGTTGATTTCCGGGGTCTGTGTGGAGTCGCGTAGAAGACGCCTGGGCGCGTTTGCCTACGCAGCTCAGTCACGTCACGGATAGAGGCGGGGAATATGAATGTTTTGATAAAGTCTGTTTCAGGGGCGGGGGATTTGATTTAGTGCCGCAAAGGCAGGTGAGCCAGGTCGATGCGGCGGAATGATAGGATTATCACAAAATGGAGGCTGATTTCGAGTGCGATAATGGGCGAAAAGTCGGGTAAGGTCCATAGGAAAGTTTCCTACGATCTACCGATTTATGCTTACAAACACATGGCCGACCCGTAGGGACAATAAAAAAAAAGTCCCGGAACTATCCTTTAAGTATGTTGTGGTCCTGTTTAGGGTCATAAGATGGACGTGGACTTGTAGGACAAAGGTGATAAAACTTATGTTCTACAGTTTTAAGTTGCATTTAAATTATACTACAGTTATAACATTGCCTTTAGAATCTGTATAATGCTAAATGTTTTGTGCCTGACTCAGTTAAGGTTGGCTGTGAAATGTATGCACAAGGAAGGGAATGACGGTGGTATGAGTCAGGCTGTCACTGCAGAGGTAGCGCCTTTGGTGTGAGTGATGCTGTGGTTGTAATGACAGGTAGCACCTCTGGTGTGTGTGTCACGATTGGTATTAGCAAGAGGTAGCACCTCTGATATGAGTGACACTGTGGTAGTATTGAGAGGTAGTGCCTTTGGTGTGTGTTTCACGATTGAGAGAGGTAGCACCTCTGATGACGCAAGGGTATTTGAGGGAGGTAGCACCTCCGGTTTGAGTGACACAATTGGTACTTGAGAGAGGTAGCGCCTCTGATGTGCGTGTCACTAGGGTATTTGAGGGAGGTAGCGCCTCCGGTTTATGCAAAGAATTGTATTGGAGAGAGGTAGCGCCTCTGGTGCACATGGACGCACATGTATGTGAGGGAGGTAGTGCCTCCAGTTTGTGGAATACTGTGATGTGTGTGAGGTAGCGCCTCTGCCAGTATGAAGTACGGCAGGTATCTGAGTGGGTGTGTGAATGCCACGTCGGATTGGTGCTATGATTGTTTAGAGGAGGACGTGCCTTCGTAAGTGAGATTTTCTTATATGTTGTTGTGCTAAAGAATGTGCCTTCTCCAGAGTGTGCTCTAATAACCTTATTCTGTAGAGGCCTATCGGAAGATCTGCCATTGGGTCGTCAGTGGTCAAGTGCCGGGTACGCAGATGATTTGAGATGTCTGGCCAGTGCCTCTGAGTCATCTGCAGTATTTGAATGTATTGGCTCAGTTGGTTGCACCCAATAGGCTGAGTCTATTTGGTGTTTGAGTGGGTGAGTAGTGTTTGTCTTTGTCTTCGGTTTTGGAATGAGATGCGTGGTTTTGAGACGAGTCCGGCAAAGTGTCATGTTGTGACTGTTTCTGTGTATGTGTATGGGTCTGGTAAAGGAAGGAGATGTGTTATGTTGTGACCTTCTGTGTGTGTGTTTTGGGTTTGGTAAAGGAAGGAGATGTGTTATGTAGTGACTGTGTCATGCTGTCATGCTGTGAGTCTGTGATTTTACATGGAGTGTTGCTGTGTGAATGATGGAATGTTGATCTGAGGGTTCCATATTGAGGCAGGCAGTTAGAGCTCCCCTGCCTGGTTGATGGGGCCAGTGCTGATTTAGTCTATACTCTGATGTATTTATCCTTATGTAACTGTGTCTTAAGTTCCTGTAATAAACCTAAGATGTAACCAAGAGAGCCTGGAAGTCACTTCACAACACATTGGGCCTCATTACGACCCTGGCGGATGGACCATGGTGCTAACAGCACCATGGTCCGTGCCGGTAACCTTCCGACTCCGCCATGGCGGAATGGGAAATTACCACCCCATTCCGAGGTTGGCGGAATGGTAATTCCCCCTTCCGCCATGGCCCTTCCCCATTCCCATTTTTACCCCATAGGGCATAATGGGAATGGGGAAGGCGCTAAGTACGGTGCCGCAAATTGCGGCACTGTACTTAGCGCCAAGGTCCCTTTGCGGCATGGTTTTTAACGCCTGCAAAAAGCAGGCGTTAAAATCACCATCCCGCAGAGGGACCTTGTAATCAGGCGTTAAGGGTTGCGCCGTTTACAGCGCCGTAAAACCCTTAACGCCTGACTCGTAATGAGGCCCATTCACTATTAAAGTCACCCTGTACTATTATCTCTGCATCGTCGCTCTCCAACAGGTCAGAGATAAGAGCTGAGAGTGCATTCAAAACTATTTCCATGGTGCCAGATTTGTGGTTAAAGTAAACACTGCACACATTGCAATAGGTTTCGCCTTTAGATTGATCATACCTTTCCACAATTGTTGTCATCTGGATGTCCTTCCTATGGGTGGCTATGCTAAAAATCCTGAAACCCATACCATTCTTGAGGACACAAGAAGGCTCCCCCTTGCGGCCGACATGGGGCTCCTTGCGTTGCTTCTACTACATGTACACTATAGCCATCTATTATGTGGGTGGAAGTTAACCATGTTTCTTGTAGACATATCAAGGACTACTTAGCCAAAGCTTGAAAGTCGGAGTCCAAGAACCTATGACCTCTGCAGTTCCAAGACACTAATAGGAAACATTACAAACATTTTTGTCTATTCTGCACCCCCCCCCCTTCAAGTAGGGCTAATATAATCCAGTCATACATTACCTTCGATTTATCGAGGTTCTCATCAGTAACTGTTCGCTGACCTGCATCTCTAGTATTTATATTGATTGAAAATGGTAGACAAGCTGTCGATTCATACACCCCCTTCCGATCAATGGTAGTTTTAGCATGTACTATCCAGTAGTTGGTTTCGAATCATCCAGGGTTTGTAAATCATCGTAACCCATAGATGGGTGGGATTCAAACTCTGATAAAACCAATGCCTTTACCATAGGTGAACAGAGCTATAGTTTTACCAAATTCCATCTTCCTTTGATGGAATTTGCATCAAAGGGAAGGTCACTGGATGATAATAATCGTAGACTCACAATTTCTAAAAATAGAAGCAAAATGAGTCCCCTATTAAGGGACGCGAATCTCGATTAGGAAACACCTCAACCTAAACTTAAGGTATCAAAAGTAATTGTCTATGAAACGAAATGGCCCTTATTCAATGATTTCCTACACACTTACCTGTTGATGCTCAGAACAAGCTCCCACGTTTTTATACCTATACTCAAAATGCTTGCTTTGTTCCTAATGGCAAATGAAGAACATCGAGTATCATTTTTGTAGTGCTTTTCTCTGTGTCTATAATCAATTGGCATGCATACTCCAGAGACTTTATTGAGTAGGATCAGCCTATTGTATTCATCCATATGATTCTGACACAGTCGGGAATGACAGGTTGAGCCACCTTGGAGAATTAACACTGACGATTGACTGAAGCAGGTTTTCTTTCTTGCTCTCCTGATAGTCAGAGTGACCTATCCATGTAGACGGCAATAACACGTTCCACTGGAAATTAAGTAATATGCTTTTAATACCTTTGCCTCATTCTGATGATACAGTTCTATTCGATTCAACAACCATCAGCCAATAGTATCACTTAAAACCCTTCAATTTAATTATACAAAAACTAAAATAATGATTTTTAGGAAAGGTAATTTCCGATTTTAATGGGAACTATGTGTAAATGACACGGAGAAAATGCAAAATAAATGTGTACCTCGTGATACACTTTAACTGGGAATGAAATTGGAATCTGCATATTAAGAGCACCCACAAGGGCTCCAATGCGTGGCCTGCAGCACTTCGACATTATGGCGGATGTATATTAAAACTAATGATCGTAACTTCCACACCAAAAGGTATCCATGTTATGTTGTATGGCGCAGAATTTTGTTTTCGACATGGAGGATGCTGGCGGATGAAACAGGATGGAGGGGGCATCTTGAGAACTGCACCAGGATTGTGAAATCCTACCTTTCTGAACTGTGATAATACGCAGAAACCATCATTTGAGTACACTTTGATCTAGTGTGCCCGTGAGGGTTGATTAACTACATGTTCACAAATAGGACAAGTTATGTATTTTTTTATCAATGAAAAATGCATTTAATTCAAATCATGAACGACAGCATTTACTTTCATGAAGGGAAATCCCTCTGTGTAATACCATGCGTTCATTAACCACACCTGTTCGAAACATGCATGCCGCTGCTGCCACAATATGAAGGGTTCCCAAGACAACACTGAGCCCTTCTCAGCTATTCTTGCTCCCTGTATCCTGTATCTGCCACATTTCCTCTCAGAGGGTGGTTTCAGCTTTCCATAGGCAATCACCAGGGAAAGAACGGATTCCACGTCTAGAGAGATGCATGTTATTGGTTATTAGCCTCTCCAAGAGCCAACCGACCCTAATAACAACATGCTCCACTTGTCTCAGGAGATGTTCTCTTGGCTGCACAGACCTAAGCCCCTTTGTTGCCAATGGCGTGCAATCCCTTGTTCAATGTAACCAGATTTTTTAGTATATAGTATTTACAAACCTTTGAATCCTACATGTAAGGAAAGAAACATGTGCATGGATACCAAACAAACAAATTGTAACCAAACTTAAAAACCATAAAAACAATCCGCTCATTTTTATTCCCACATATCTAGAAGCACTATGGGTTCAACTTGTGGACAACAAATTGGCGTACCCATTGTGACGGATTGCCATCTACAATGGTGTGAAAGCCCTACATTTTTGATTTGTATTCACATAAAATGATGCAGCTAATGCTGTTTCTGAAAGGGTGGCCTGCAAATCAGATCCCCTTTCATAAGCCAACACTTTAGTGTACACATGCACCTTTGCTGTAACCAATCCACTGACATCTACAGCCCCAGCTCTACAGTGGCACAACGCAGGTTCTAAGTTTGAAAGTGCATCCCTGATGGCTGCTGGGACACAACGTTCCTGCAGGCAGTGGTGGAAGGTCAAACTCCAACACCCATGATGAACACAGGGAGCGGGGTGTGCCTAAATCCCTGAAAGGTTCTCATCATGTGGCTTGCACGCTTAGGGATCAACAATGCAATATCTTGCAGGTAGGCATCAGTGAGGAAAGAAATATATGTTCTCTTTCACAAAAATGCTGAAGGAAGACTTTTTCATTATGACTTTCATGTTTGCAAACCGTGGATGTCCTGCAGACATTAAATTATGCTTCCACAATAGGGACTAATTTGTGTGGACCAAGTGAGGAAGAAAATAAACAAACCCAATTCTACTGGTTCCACTAGTCTCTGTTGCAAACTCCCTGTGACAAAGGTATTATAAATGCAACAGCTTACCAGATAATTTTCTGACACCATACTTACACACTGAGAGGACAGAGTGCCAGGCTTAAAGCAAGCAATGGCAGTAGGGCTACCCGAGAAAGGAACAAAGGTGTAATACATCAATGGCCTTTCTGAACTACAATAAGTCGGCAGGCAAGTCATCCACCCTTCCAAACACATGACCAATCACAGAGTATCACATGCCACAATGCACAGGTGTCATACATTTTCTTAAGCCCCACATCAGGGGAGTAGAGGCTATGCTATGAAAAAAACACTCAGTTCAGTCTGGTAGGGTAGGATTTGGAGGAAGGATTTTGGCAGAGAGGGAGACAGTATTGAGGAGGTTGACTGAAGTCTGGTAACAAGCTTGAGGAGAGAGTTGGAGGTTGGATGGAGAATGTCGTGGAGGTTGAGGAAAGATTGGGTAATACCCGGAGATAGGAATTGGAAAATTAGTGAAGAGAAGTCATCCCAGCGAAGACGAGTAGGATGGCAAGGAGGTTAAGTTATTACCATCTGTGGAGAGAGAGAGAGAGAAAAGCTGGAGGTCTGGTGCAGATACTATACCTGAGGAGGCAGAAGGAGAATGGACACCCCTACTAAAGAGAGAAATACTAGGGAGGATCTGGCAGACCAGTTCCGTCCAGGGCAGAATCTAGAGGGAGATGGTAAAAGATGAAACCATTTTAAAGGGGTCCAGAGGGAGTATTATAGGGATGGTCAGAAAGGTGATGAGGGTCAAGGAACCTTGAGCAGGACAGTGGTCAGCAGGCAGAGAGCACGTCAAGCCCAACCATGAGAACCTGGAAGAGTGAATTTACTTAATGCCTCAACCGGTTTGAGGAGAGGTTCATTCTTTTTCAAGACCAGAACATGGTGACATGGACGGTTAGGACCCCTGCTTCCAAAAAAGAGGGTTCAGGAAACCTGAAAACCTGCAACCCGATGACAAAGACAAGGTTAATTTAGTGGACAGGTGTGTTGGGAGGGACTAACCTACTTCCTGGAACTTTTAAAGAATATATTTATTTATTACACTTTGGGCTACTTTAGCCTTTCGTTCAAACTTTGAAAGAGTAATTTTCCTACAATTATGACATGTAAGTGGAGAATCATCCTACTGTTTCTTTATTGTCGTGAGACTAAAACCATAGTCCTATTAAAATCATATCCTTCTCCCACCCGGCTATCCAATGACAACCATAGCATCGCCAGAGGATATAGGGATTTTCTTAAATAGAACAAAAGAAACTGTCAGAAAATAAGGATCTCTTTCACCAGACAGTATCTATTTCATGTTTTCATTGCATTCGGCCAATGGGTCATCACAAAGGCGAAAAAGAAGCAGGGATGGCAGACCAACCTGACTTGTTCATCTCTGCATTATTCAACTGCCTGATAAAACCCAATTGACCACTACCTTCACAACAGGTGCCATTTAAATGGCTTTAATCCAGTCTGAATACCCATCCTAATTCCAAATCACTTTCATGCTTCAAATAGTTTGTGTCAATCCACACTATTTGCCATCAAGAGACAGCGAGAAACTCCTCAGGTTGGCCATCTATTAATCATTTGTTTTGGAGATATATGTCCATATGTTGTACATCTGAGGCTTACTTGCATGGATATTCCAAAGCCTACAATAACTTTTGTGACAAAGTTACCTTCTTGACCCTTGGGACCAAGAGTTGGGGGCTCAAAGGGGCTGGTGGGTGCTTGATCTTATGGATGCAGGACCCAGAGGACATTTACTGGGGATCCCCAGGCAACTCCAGCTGAGCCCCTGCACTAAAACAGGGTCCAGTAACAGGAGCCTAACCATCTTTTCCAACCCTACAGACACCCATGACTACCTCCAGCACAGGCATATAAGAGTATGTATGCTTTCCAACTTTACTGACACCTAGGACCAACTAGAAACTGTTATAACATCACCATCCTTACCGCCGACAATGGTCACCTGTGAGATACTCATAAGAGCTGTCACATAACCACCACACATACTGACATGGATCTCCAAGGGGATAGTTTCCTGGGTACTCACCGCGTTATCACTTGTGGAAATTAAATTCACAGACCAAAGGGAGTAGTCACACGGGCATTCCCACATCGACTGCTCCTACTAATATGTAATATGCAGTACAACAAAGGATGTGGTCACTGGTGCCCTGACACAACCACCAACCGACCAGAGACTGCGACAGGGAGAGGAGACTTTCCTTATCTCTTAGAGAGATTCCTTTACATAAGGTGGACCCATCCAAGCATTTTAGCCAGACCCAAACATTTAGTGTAGGAAAGGCAGCCTCTGCTTTAAGGGCACAGAGTAAGCCATTCAAAATCCGTTCAGAGCAAGGAACTACGTTTTCTCCTCTGCTACTGATGCTGAAAGTATCATTTAGGATTGTCACTCATACCCACTTTACCTGCGGGGGACCTGCTGTTAAAAGTTATGTTTGACAATGAGGAAGTAATTTGCCCATAATGCGCAAGTAAAAAAAAAAACATTCTCCCAGCATCACAAGGATTTCAAACTTGTCACGTTTCCACAGAAAAGGGAGCTTAAATATAACAAACAATGCTCACCAGAAGATTTCGAACTCGACGGTAGGAAAGCAGAGACCCATGGTAAAGCAACATATGACAGGGTGTGGAAGTGAGGCTCCATACATGTCCATGGCCCTTTTGAAAGCCAAAATGGTTGCATGCCTGCATTTAACCTCATCAGAGACAGGAGGGTTGTTGGGGAGTGGAGGAGGAGGACCATCAGACAGAGAGAGAGAATTGTGAAGATGTTGGAAGAGGATGCTTACATCAAGGAGGAGGGAAATTATCATCGGTGGAGAAGAACTGGGAGGAGTTTGAAGGAAAGCTGATATCATCAACGGAAATATAGTGTGGGTGGTTTGGAGGAGAAGACATTTCTGGAGAACAACAAGGGAGAAAATAATTAGTGGGGATCTCTACTGTCCCTGAGGAGGTGGGAGAAGGACAGGTAACCATAGAGAGAAACATTAGGTAGATTACAGGGGACCATGTGGATCAAGGGCAGAATTTAGAGGTAGAGTGGATATAAGAGATGATATAATTTCATCTCTGGTCTGTGTGTAAACTATAGGGGGGGCAGGACCATGGTTATCCTGGGGACAAGTGTCTCAGTGAACAGAGCTGGTCAGTGGATAGGGACCTCTCCTCACCCAAATCTGAGTCCTGAGGAAAACAAACCAGAGCTGAAGAGATACCATCACCTTAACCTCCAGGAGGAGTTCTACAGGTTTCCCCCAAAGCCAGGCCGTGTTGGCCACGGCAGTTCTGATCATCTGACAGGGGTTCGGTAAAAGAGGGAAACCCGCAACCCCAAGGCAAGGAACAGGGTAACCAATTGGCCTGACCCTGGAATTTGTAGGAGATTGTTCTTTACTTTGAGTGTAGTTGAGAGACTATAAATGAAGGAGCAAGATTATCAATTTAATTTTGTCTATGTATCGCCAATGAAAACCATTTTCTTCACCTCCCCCCTTTTTCTCCCAGTTCCTTTTGCATGTATAGCCAAGGGTGTAAGGTCTGAAGAAAACAGAATTTAAGTTCCTATATTGACCCTTGCCCTCTCACATTATGTTATCCATGTTATTTTCCCTGTATTACCAATAAAAGCCTTGAGTCAATACTGACACAGGTCTTATCGTATACCCCCCATTCCACGCACTCTGCGACAAGCAGTGTCAGATGTGGGATTCACCACAGCTACCTCACTAGCTGGACCCACAATCCACAGAGGCAAGTCTAGTAGAGCACAACCATCCAAATGTTAGCCCTGGGCATGTGTCCTATGTTAGGTCCCAGGTCTGGGGGGGGGGTGGGCTTCCTATCTATCCTAAAACGAACAGTGAGACATTTGAATACAGCATTGTGGATGAACTACAGTGACTTGGCTGGCCAGACAATAAAGCATGTACATGCAAGGATTCCAGGGGAGAGAGACTATAAGAATGTTTATCAGAGAAAGCAAGCAAATGGGATGAGGTTGGAGAAAGAGAGTTGTCATAAAGGGGAGAAGAATTGTTTGGGAGTGGCAGGGAAGGACCATCAGAAAGAGAACGAGAATTGTGAATAGGTTAGAGGAAGGGGGTTAAGGAGGTTGGTAGAATCGTACATCGACGAGAAGGGAAATTATCATCACAGGGTGAAAAGCTGCATGATTGTTGGAGGAGATTTGATGCCAACAAGAGAAATGGAGTGTGGATCGGTTGGGAGTGAAACACCTTCAGAAGAACAACAACAAAGGAGAGGCAAAGAGGTGAAAGCCCAAAACATCAGTGGCAGAGAGAGAAGGGCACTATGGTGGATACCGCTTCTCTACTTGAGGAGGTTGGAGGAAGACAGATACCCCAAGAGAGAAATGTCAGGGAGATTCAGGTGGGACAGGTTTGTCCAAGGCAGAATCTAAAGTCCTGGGAAGGAGGCAAAAGATGTTCAATCTCAAAGGTGAGGGAGGTACCATTGGCGTACTTTAGAGTATCCCAGGCATCAGGGTCCTAGTTCAGGAAGTTGATCAAAGGACAGGACCTCCTTAGTGCCTGATTCTGGGTCCTGAGAAACTGAACCAGAGCAGAAGAGACACCACCACCTCAAATCCCCTGGAGTAGGTCTTCAGGCTGGGAGGAGGTCTTCAGGCTGGGAGGATTTAACCACAGAGTCACTGATACCCATACTCACCCGTAGACAAAGACCATGCCATTCCAAAGCCAGACCCTGGCCCTTTTTAAAAGATTATGGGCCTCAACACGAGTTGGGCGGTATCCTGGCGGTATTACCGCAGGGATACCACCCGCGCTAATAGCATTACCGCCGCCCAGTCCAGCACTATTAGGCCGGATCAAGGGTTGGGCGGTAATGGGTATTCCCCATTCCCCATTGGGTCCATTGGACCCAATGGGGCATTTTCGGTGCAAATTAGCGCACGCTAATAGCGTCTGAAAATTGGCATTTTTCCAGCGCATTTACCCCCATCTTGGAGCAGTGGGTATATGCTGCCAGACTCATTTTTAGGCGGCCCTTAAATGCGGCAGTAATAGTGTTACTGCCCCATTTAAGGGCTACCGCTCCCTACTCGTGATGAGACCCTATTTCTTTTTTTTTACTTTCACTGAGATATCATGACTGGAGAAGCAAGTATATCAGCTTCCTTTTCTCTATATACCCCTCTGGAACCATTCTCTTTAACCCTGCTTCCCCACTTTTCTTCACTTCTGATTTTCCACAACCAGAAGACCACAACTGTAAGGCTTGAGCACAATATAAGGATTCAGAAGACGGTTTCCGCTGAAGCAAACTGATGTTTTGTTCCTTTATGTACCCATGGCCTTCCACTTTAAGTTATCGCCTACACTTTTCTGGTTTGAACTATGTTATTTTCCCTGTAAAAACAAGAAAAACCTTGAGTCGATATTGACACTGGTCTTGTCTTGTGTCCCCCACTAAGCGTACTCTCTGGTACTGTGCAGGTCTATAACTCCGGAAGGTTTATGTTGCTATTTGCTCAGGCAGAAATATCTGCAGGGTTGTTTACATAAAACTGCCTCTACAATCAGCTTGTACATGACCTTTCTTAACAGGATGGCAACAGGCTGCACATGCACGCTGTGGCCACAAACGTGGAGCCTGTGGCGTTGCCCCGTGAGGGTATGCGCACGCGGCGGCGTGACGTTGCACGTCGCCGCGTGTGGCTTAAATAAATGGGGTGTTCCCAGCCGCGACAGAGCGACCGGGGAGCCCGAAACACACGGACGTGTCCTCCGTGAGGTCTGTAGGTGGAGGGGCTCACGGGCACGCATGGGGGCATCCTGAGACCCCCAACAGTGGCGACGAGTGATACTGGACGCCCGGGCCCGGCGGTGAGAGTCATCCAGGATAATTTTTCCATACGTCGGAACATCCGCGGATGTTTCGTCTCACGCCGTGGTCGCGGACCATACACGCGGCTGGCGGCCATTTTGCACACATGGTTGCGGAACTTCCAGGAGCTCCGGTTTGGAGTCGGAAGGTGATCCTAGCCAAATTTTTGGATATGCTGACTGCGGGCAGCCTAACCTGCAGGCCCATGCCTGGGTTTTGATGTTTTGACCAATTTTGGGTCTCTGACGTCGTGTAGTAGCTGGTAGACGGACTGAGGTGGCTGGGCCTTCTCAGCCCACTCCATTTTTCAAGCTCAATTTTTGGAACCTCCGGTTCAAGAAAGCTTCTTTAAGCCCTTCATCATCATGAGGGTGGTGGCAGTGTGGGGAGAGGTCCAAGTTGCGGCCCTCAGGACTGGAACGAGGGTGCCTGTGCGCTTGGGCCTATGAGTGATATCGGCGCCCTGGAGGGTGCGGCTGCCACGACCTCGGAGGATTCACAGGACGAAGGCTTGGCAGATCTATTTCGGCAGAATCCCCCACAGCCACCCCCACAACTTGTGACGTCTGGACTGCCAGGACCCGCGGTAGGTGCCGCTGCTCCCCCGAATCAGCCAGGGCCTGGGGTCTTACAGGGCGCTCAACCACCCCCTCTGGCCATGGCCCAGGCCAGGGCGCAAGCGGCCCTGCAGCCCATTCCAGAATTTGACACTGCGGGTCCCCCGTCCAGCCTGGGCCCCCGGTGGAGAAGATGGATCGGACTCCTGGACATGTACTTCCGGGCCGCCCAGGTGACGGACAATGATAGTATGGTGGCTACTATGTTGTATTCAGCCGGAGTCGCCGTCCAAGAGATATTTGAATCACTGACTCCGGTGGACAACTCCTACGACCAAGCCAAAGCCGCTCTCCTCGCACACTTCATTCCCCTTGCCAACGTGGATTACGAGAGATTCGTCATGCTGTCGGCCAGGCAAAAGGAGGATGAGACTCTCGACACCTTCTATGCGCCGCCTCTCCCAAGGGTGTGCGTGGGGGGATGCGGAGGACATGATGCGGACCATGCTAATCCAGGCTTGTTCATCAGGCAAACTGAGGCGGCAGGTCCTGAGAGAGCCCGGCCTTACCCTACCCCGCATTCTGGAGCTGGGGCGGTGTCATGAGGTGGCCGAGGCCCGTGCCAACAAAATGGAAGCCGGATCCCGCGCTGCGTGGCCTGAAGAGGTGTGCACCATCTGGCGGGGCGGCAGAGGGGTGCGAAGGCCCGGTGGAGCTCCCAGAGACAGAGCAGGAAAACCCGTGGAGTCATGCCAAAAGTGCGGCTATGACCTCCCCCACTCATCTGAGTGCATGGCAATAGGGAAGATCTGTGGACGCTGCGGGATACCCGACCATTTCTCAAGGGTGTGTAGGGCGACCCTACCCGTACTGATTCCGAGAGGACAGCCTCGACTGTGGACTCCTCGCCAGAATCGCCCGCCCAATGTATCTCAGGTGGAGCAGGCGGAAGAGGATGCGCCGGCGGAGGAAGCTGAGGAGGAGGACGAGGAAAACATTTTCTTCGTCTCCAGCATGGAAGTCCTCAAAGGGAGGAGCAGGAGACAGCCGAGATGCGTCGTGGAAGTGAACTGCTCGCCTGTCCCGGTGCTGGTCGACACTGGGGCATCAGTCAATGTAATGGCGAGAGGACATTATGCGGCGCTCAAACCACCACCGAGTCTGGCGACGCAGAGAGCCCGCATCTTTGCATTTGGGGGGCGGGAGCCCTTGCCACTGGACGGTGCGTTCGTTGCAAAGGTGGAGCATGACGGGTCCATGATCAAGGCCCGCTTCTACGTGACTCCAGTGAGCAGCAACACCCTGTTGAGTTGTGCGGCAGCGGAGGCTCTTGGCATCGTGAGTTTCGCATACTCAGTCTACCTAGAGGACATAAACGACCTGCTGGACAAGTATGCTGCCATCTTTAAGGGGATTGGGAGAATGAATGGTGACCCGGTGAGGCTCCACATTGATGAGTCGGTGCAGCCGGTGGCTCTGAAACATAGGAGGATCCCTTTTCATCTGAGGGACCAGGTTGACAAGGAACTAGACAACCTGGTGAACCTGGACATAATCGAGAAGGTGGAGGGCCCAACACCCTGGGTGTCCCCCATCGTAGTGGCGAGGAAACCGAAACAGCCGGACTCTGTCCGGATCTGTGTGGACATGAGGTTGCCCAACAAGGCCATCAGGAGAGAACGGCACTTGACCCTGACCATCGATGACATAATTGCAGAAGTGCAGGGGGCCAGGTTCTTCTCCAAGTTGGACCTACGAGCCGGATACCATCAAGTTGTCCTCCACCCAGAGTCCCGCTACATCACGACCTTCACTACTCACAGGGGGCTCTATCGATACAAGCGGCTGAGCTTCGGAGTATCATCAGCAGCCGAAGTGTTTCAAAACATAATTCGAGGCGCCCTCGCAGATCTGGAGGGCGTCCTCTACATTAGTGACGATATTCTGGTCTTCGCCAAGACTGAGCTGGACCATCTGAAACGTCTTGCCAAGACCCTCGAGAGGTTGCAGTCGCTGCGGCTCACCCTCCACAAGGGCAAGTGCGAATTCCTCCGCCCGACCATTGAGTTCTTTGGGTTCATATTCAAGGAGGGCGGTGTATCGCCGGACCCGAAGAAGGTCCGTGACATCAAGACGGCGCGACCGCCTGAGTCGGCATCGGACGTGCGAAGCTTCCTGGGTATGGTGACATACTGCGGGCGCTTCATCCGGAACCTGGCCTCGAGGTCGGAGCCACTCAGGGCCCTGACAAAGAAGGATACAGCCTGGCAGTGGGGCCCGTTGGAGCAGTCGGCGTTCGAGGACATCAAGGGCGCCCTGACAGCAGATGATACCGTGGCCTTCTTTGACCCAGCCCTTGAGTCTGAAATTGTGGTGGACGTGAGCCCGTTCGGTCTGGGAGCTGTGCTCACTCAAGTGGGCCGAGATGGAGGGATCAGACCAGTGGCCTACGCCAGCAAAGCCCTCTCCGAAACCGAACAGAGATACTCCCAGGTAGAACGCGAAGCCCTGGCCGTCCTGTGGGGCTGTCGGCACTTTCGGCTGTATGTGCTGGGAAGACCTGTGACGGTGGTCACGGACCATAAGCCGCTGCTCCCGATAATGGCTGGATCATCATCGAAGCCACCGGCCAGAATCGAGAGGTGGATGCTTGCCCTCTTGGAATATGGCATCACCCTGATCTACCGGCCGGGTGCCAACAACGCGGCTGACTACCTGTCCCGACACCCGGAAGGTAGTGGAGGATCAGTGCGAGACTCCTGCGCCGAAGAAGCCGATGACCACATCAGAATGGTGGTAGAGGGTGCCACTCCCAACGCAATGCCGCTACCCGAACTGGAGGCTGCCGCGGCCAACGATGAGTGCTTCCGCATATTGAGGAGCTCAATGGGGTCGGGATCCTGGAAGTCCGTGCTGGAGCTGGTGGCGGGGCGCACTCAAGAGGCCAAAGTGACCCTCGAG
The DNA here is from genome assembly GCF_040938575.1 of Ambystoma mexicanum. Lineage (NCBI taxonomy): Eukaryota > Metazoa > Chordata > Amphibia > Caudata > Ambystomatidae > Ambystoma > Ambystoma mexicanum. The sequence continues at coordinate 414,629,385 of NC_090927.1, forward strand.
CAACTCTGGAAAGTGAAGGACGAGCTGTCCTTCTCGGAGTCAGGCCTTCTGCTGCGGGGCGATCGCCTGGTGGTGCAGGGCTCCAAAGTCAATGAGGTCATCAATCTGGCACACCAGGGACACCAAGGAGCCGCCAAGACGAAGGCAAGACTGAGGCTGAAGGTGTGGTTTCCCGAGCTAGAAAGGAAGGTGGACGACTTCGTGGCTGCCTGCGTGTGGTGCCAGGCGGCCTCCCCGGTCCAGCGGGAACCTGAGATCGAGGTAATGCCACGAGGGACCCGGCCATGGGAGATCGTACATGCGGACTTTGGATCCACAGCTGTGGGCACCCACTTCCTGGCCATTGTGGATGAATACTCCCGATACCCCGAGGTAGAGTTCATCGAGTCAGTGGCGTTTGAGCACGTGGTGGGAGCAGTGGAGAAGATCTTTGCCACCCATGGGTTTCCAGTAACCCTATGCTCGGACAATGGGTCCCCTTTCCAGAGCGCACGGTTCTCGGAGTTCCTGGAGAGCTGCGGAGTGACACACAGGAAGGTATCCCCGCTGTGGCCTCGTGCGAACGGGGACGCAGAGCGGCTGATGAGAACACTGAATAAAACATTCCGAATAGCCCAAGGGCAGGGGCAGCCCCTCCAGCGGGCACTATACCAATTCCTGAGGGTATACCGCACCACCCCACACGCCTCAACGGGGGTTGCCCCGGCGGAAGTTTTATTCCGACGATTCCCCCGAGGCCTCCTGCCGGAGGTACGAGAAAAGGAGCCTGGCGTGATAGACGATCAACGGGTGGATGCGGAGCGACAGACAAGGACACTCCAAGAAAATATCAGGCGGGGTCTCCGTCCACAGCGGCTGGAACCGGGTGACGAAGAACTGATCCGGAACCGGCATCCTCATGGCAAGCTCTCGCTCCCGTATGAACCGGAGCCACTGGATGTGGTTGCAGTAAAAGGGTCAATGGTGACGGTCTCGGATGGGAAATCGGCCGTCACTCGGAATGTGAGTTTCTTTAAGAAGCTGGGTGACTCTCGAGCCGAACTCCCGCCGGACCCGGATGAGACGGACCTCCCGGATGAAGACACCCCCCGGGGGGAACTCTTGGGGTCGCCAGATCGAGGGACTGGAACAATGGGAAGTCCTGCGGTGGAGGTAGGCGGGAGGTACCCCCAGAGGGCTGGGCGAGGGAAACCTGCCTACCTCGGTGACTATGTGCTAGGACCGATTGATTGTGTTCCGGAGTGAGGGGACTCGGGTGGCTGACATTAAAGGGGCATGGGCTCTGAGTTTTCAATTGTTGTTTTGTGTGCAGTGCAATATCTAGAAGTGTGTGCTATTGTTGTTCCTCCCGGAAAAAGGAGGAGTGTGGCGTTGCCCCATGAGGGTATGCGCACGCGGCGGCGTGACGTTGCACGTCGCCGCGTGCGGCTTAAATAAACGGGGCGTTCCCGGCCGCGACAGAGCGACCGGGGAGCCCGAAACACACGGACGTGTCCTGCGTGAGGTCTGTAGGTGGAGGGGCTCACGGGCACGCATGGGGGGCATCCTGAGACCCCCAACAGAGCCCTCACTGGTTCAGACACAAACAGGTAGAAGATGCCCTACCAACAAATAGAATGTACTAGAGGAAATCCACTCTCTATGACTACACAACAACAAAAAGGCCAATCACGCAGCCTCTTGCTGGGATATAAACGAGAATTGAGACCAGCATTGAACACACACGCAATAGGTGAGGGACGAAAAAACCTCATATGGGGAAGTCAATTTTCTGGCCCCAATGTGCTCTGCGGGGTGTGTGGAGAAGGAGGAAGGCACCAACGCTTTCACGTGGCACTTCACGCAAATGACCTGCAGCTTCTTGAAGCATGATGGGAAACGTGAGCAGCACACACTGCCTTCTCATTTTGGTCCTAAAAAGACATCTGCCCTTGAGAACAGAGTCAGTCCATTATGTGACCTCACATAAAATAGAGATAGTCACCAAGGGAAGGATCAGTGACAGAATCTGAGGTTACAGTAACTTGGGGAAATGTTACCTTGGGAAAGCTATTTATTTATTTACTTTATTAACAGAAATCCCCGGGAAAGCAATGCATTTTTTGCACAAAAACACCTACAGAATTTAGGATTTATAACAGATCAGAGGATATGGGTCCTTTACAATGGGATCAGGGAATGTGACTTGAAGACCAAATGTTGCAGGGGAAGGTGGAAAAATAAACCAAGGACGAGGACAGGACAGAATGACATAGGAGTGGGATAATGGAGAAAGTGCTGAATTAAGGAGGGGGGGGTGATGGAAAAGTGCTTTAGGGTTGTCCATGTAGGGTATGGGGAGAGGAAAACAGGGTGATGCAGTAGCATAGAGTGCTAGCAAACAGGTATTTCAGAAAGAACGAGAGCTTTGAGGTTGGATTTAAATAGTGGTAGAGTTGTAGTAGTACAGAGAGGGAGAGGAAGAGCATTCCAGAGTAGGAAAGTGAGGAGCGAGAGAGGGAGCGGAAACGAGAGGGAACACAGGGGATCTGAATGATGCTAAGGTCTTGAGCTAAGGATGATCTTACAAGCAAGGAGGAGAGTGTGGAGTGCGATGAGCAGATTGGTAGGGTCGGGCAGGTCCATGGATAGCTTTGAAGATGATGAGAATACGTTTATGCTTAACACTTGTTGCATAGATATCCTGCCAATCTTGCTACAGCCAGAGGAGGTAACGGTAAAGCATGAAAGGATGAAAAGTGTTTGGATCGCAAAGTTGACGACTTTGCCCAGCAACCAATGAACTTTGGCACATAAGAAGGATTAAAAGATGCTCCGGAGTCAGAATAGCCCTCAGAATTCTAAACTTGGCAACGTAACTGTGGCAAGCCTTTTTGTCCGGTCACACTGACCTAACAGACACACATCCTGGGAATTTAGAGAAAGGAGTTGTAGTTACAGGGCATTTTGGATTCACCGAAATTGCCTTACAGCTGGACATTTTGTACTCATAGAAAACAATCACATGCGGCAAGCGTAGGGCCATTGTCACACCAGAATAGTTGTAGTCTATGCCGAGCAAGGGGCCTACATTCCACAACTTGTGTGGTGAGAAAATGTAGAACATATCCACTCCTACTGAATCCTGGGGAATCTACCACCCTTTGGGATCTTATTCCAAATATATGTCTGGGCTGCAGAATGTGCAACACAGAGAAATAACTAATAGGTGGCAGCCATACCATACAGTCTGGGTTCAGGAGGACTCTACATATTCTGTAACCTTCCAACCTGTCCTCTGAGGAGGATGAACAGCAAGAGAGGCAGTCGGGGCACATCTTTGCTAGTTCCTGACTCTGTTTAACCTTTCCTCTACTGAAGGCAAAGCTTTCAATACAAAAACCATCCCAATGCTGTGGAGAGGCTCAGAGAGGTAGTCTGGGCAAGCTTGGTGAGATGGTCCCCCATACCCGCGAATGAGTAGCTGCATCCAGTGGAAGTTTCGCTGCTGACTACTCTGAGGATTCTGACTGGCGGAACGGGGAGCCAGAGAAAGCGGGGGAGAAATCTAGCACGATTGCTGCTGCATGTCTGCTCCCTTTCGAAATCAGGAGTAAGGTTGCGTATGCGACTAGACAATGAAGACGGGAGAAACTGCTTTTTAGTGCATGGCCGCTCCTACTATACTTCTACTTTACCTTTTACCTGTGAGTAAGACTTCCTTACTACAGAATACAACATAGGTCTCCATGTTTGGATCCTACTACTAGGCTCAAGTCACTTCCGTCTTGTACGCAAACAGCAGCAGCAATGCCAAGCATATGAATACTGATCCTGCTAACCATCAATCTGGTTAAATAGTTAAGAACAGCTGCTTTTGATAAAAGGCGAAATCTGGCTCATTAGTACCTTGGAAGTGCTTTTAAAATCTTACCCGCCAAATTTCACTCCAACCTGGTGACTGCGGGCTTAGTGACTTTCAGCCAGTTGGTAGCTTAGATCTGACTTCAACGTGATATGATATGATATGATATGGCATTTATAACGCTCCTATACACAACGCTTTTGAGCCGGTTGGTAGTTTAGATCTGTCTCCAATGCGGTGACTGCGGGCCTAGCGCCTTTGAGCCGGTTGGTAATACAGACTATACTCCTACCTGGTGACTGCGTGCTAAGCGCCTTTGAGCCAGTGGGAAGGACACAGGGAGGGAGAAACTGAGAAAATTCAGCACAACCTGAGTGAAGATTGACAGGGTCTTACCCGTCCCAAGGAGCTAGTGTCACGAGCTCATCTCCTCATTGAGATCGACTTTTGACAGAAAAACTGCTTCCTCGACATCAGTGACTGCGGGCCTATGGAGCCTTGAGCCGATTAGTATGATATATAAGCAGATAAGATACTGACTATTGAAGGTCAAAACTCTCTGGATATAGCGCACCTGAGCTATAACTCCTTTTCTCTGTAGAGAATGAAGCAATGTCGCACATGTACTATTTGTGGAGTGGGCTACTAAACGACGACCTAAGAGCCCCTGAACTTGATGGTCTTGTGGTGACATGTAAATTAGATGACAAAAGGCCCATCTCAAGGGACAAAATGGCCCGCTCTTCACAAATGGGTATTTTAGGTGAACAATCGCGTCCTACGACATCGGAGGGAACGAGTGAGATCACCCAAGAGAAAGTCTGGGACTCTGCATCAAATACTTTGAGCCTAAAATTACCACAAATGAAGGGTCTAGAATTCACCCTAATTGGTAGCAACATGAAAAGAATGATCAAAAATACCTTTCCCAGAAGGAAATGTCCAAGTGTGGGAGATGCTGAACTATGCGAGGTGGTTGACCTTACCGGTAATTCTGATTTGATTGGACACACTTGTAGAGGAGGTCCCTGCACGACCCGCACTCCAGCCATCCATTTTGAAGTACCAGGAACGTTCACGCAGAAATATGTGACGTATGATGAGCAAATAAACCAGCAGAGAGCCGCAGTGGGGCTCTGTCCAGTACCTAGCAGAAGAACAGCACCTGTTGAAGTACCGCCACCTAGGAAAACATGGACAGTAAGGTACCCATTGAGAAAACCATAACGACAAATGAAACAGAATGAATATTGTCAGAACGCAGTCCCTGAAGAAGCTAAAAAGATACTGAAGGAAGACAAATGGTGACATCACAAGAACCCAGACTGACTCACATATAGAAGATATGACCACCTGCGAATGATGAAAAGAGACGAAACACCATGTATAAGTGACTTCATGAACCTAAAGTGGAATAATCAATGTCAAAGATGTCAGAAAAAATGCAACATGCGCGATGAAGTTATTCAGTTAGTAGAAACGTGTACTTACGCAAGGAACCGCAAGAAGCAAAGAATCTTGAGGCTTTCTTATGCTTAGTAGTAAAATAGATTGCGGCAAGTGCCACCTATACATATCTACCTCAAGAGAAGCACTTTATGCAAGCATACTTTCACTATGTACAAGAGCAGAATCAACCAAAGGTTACTAAAGGTCTCAAGAGAAGAGCTCAGCAGCAACCCAAACCGAGAATTAAAGACAGAAAGAAACTCAGATGAGGGCAAATCATGCCAAGAAGCCAAGGTTGTATCGGCTGAAATAGACCAACAGTGGATACAATTTATGAAAGAAGAATCGGGTATCCTGTTCATAAACGTCAAGATAAGCCACAGGAGGCAGATGGTTGGCAGAATTAAATCAAATACTCAAATTGCATGAAGAATAAGATGGTTTCACGGTGTCAGACTCACGTGACCAGCCAAGCGAGACGGGATGAAATTTTCACGCCCACGCATGGCCTTGTGCCATGCACAAATATCTTAATTTTTCCAGGCCAAGAAGCAGTCTCGAGGCCAACCACAAAGAAATAATTGACACATGACCACTGAGGTGATGATGGAGGAAAGCTGGGGGTGCAGACAAACTCCCTGCACCTGGCTGGTTATTCTGCGCGCTGCTTAGCAAGTGGAAAAGTATGAGTGGGGTTGTTGCCAACCCAATCATAGTGGACCAAGTAATCAAGGGTCCTATAGTGAGTAGAACCAATGAGACGTCGTACTTTTAGTGACGTTTACAGTAGCCATTTTGAAGGAAGGGCTCAGATACCCCACCTGACACTGTTTATCCAATCACCTCACTCCGTTACCATATACAGATATAGTGCCTATATTAAAGTTACCTTCCAAGAACCAGTAGAATTGCATGCAACATTTTAAGCATTGCATGTCAGCGATGATGAGTTTTTAGTATAAATGATGTGTTTTTTATGAAGTTCGTTGGAGTTGTTGAAGCGAGAGGGAAGATCGAACGATTGCTGATATTCATGAACTCCCCGTTTTTTGTACTTGTCATTAAACGGACTACCTTTGCCAAACCATTGAGTTGTCATTATTGATTTGATGCTTAAGTATTAATCTGCATCCCCATCCATCTCACGGGTGCCGCTGCCTTATCTTAAAGTGCTATTGGGAAACCCTGAGCTCTATGGGCCGGTTGAGTACCTAGCGCACACACTAGTGATAATAATAGCAGCTCCCCAAAGATAGGGCATAGAAAGCCAAATCATCATACAACCACATACATCCCTTTAGCATCAGGCCAAGCCTTTAGCCCAATACAGATGCCAGGGGGGGCGTTGGGCTGTAGTAAGGCTCCTGACAATGAGAATAGTAGGCAACCAGGAGGGCAGAAGATTCATGAAAGTTCCCAAAGAAGGGTAAATGAGGCCACGCTACCAGCCTTGAATTTCGTTCTAAATTTCTTAGCAAATGTTTTCGAGCTCTTAAGAGGGGAGGTGCAAACACACTCAGGGCTGTTGTTGGAAGTAACTAGGGAAGTAGGAGGTGTGAAAGTTCAATGGTGGGACTAAAATCAGCTATCAATGCAAACCGATTCACTCCGCTGGCAGAATTAAACCTAGACATTAAGCAACAGTAAAAAGGGAATAGAGGAGCTCCTGGGGAAATGGTTGAACACACAAGATGATAGTGGCAAACTGTCTGCCACTGTAATTTCAGTGATGGAAGAAGGCCAAAGAAGGCTGAGCTTGGAACCAAGGCCAGAGACGAATAAGCAAGAGGGGGTACTTTCTGATTTCAATGTCATGCCACTTTCAGAGTCAATTGTGGAGGAATGTATTCACATGGCACAATCCTGTGAACTTCAAGGGGGCACAGAAGAGGCCAATCCATCTACCTTAGATCTAACAAAAGAAGTTAACAGCGAGCAGACACCAAAGCCTAATAAGATCAATGAGAAAACTAGTAGGAAGAAAAAGAAAAGAATTTCTGAGGGGATCTTTATGAGCCTCCGAACTTACCTCAGAAACAAAAAACAAAAAATAAGAAAAACCCTAAGAAATAAGAAATCTGACACCGTGCAATTTGTACATTACATTACTATTCCTAATAATCCAACTAGGACCAAGAAGCCCCCAACTAGTGCTAAAACAACTAAAAGCAGCATTCCATCAAATAACGGTTGCATCTGCTTAGATGAGTCAGATGGGTTGTCCACTAGGAGTAAGGATAGAAGACCGAGAGAAGACACACAGAGGTCAGGGAAGGGCTCTTCTAAAACAACTGTAGGTGTGCAAACTATGACGATGTTAACACCATTAAAGATAGCCCCAATAGTCCTTGGTAGAAATGGCGATAATAAGAACTCTAGGACACATGCATCCCTTGATCTATTGGAGGCAGAGGATCACCAGGTTGTCGAATGCAGAAATAACATAGGGAAAAATCCAAAGGCTTTTGAAACAAAAATTACTGAGGCCAGTAGTGATGGCCGTAACAAGCCACTGGGAACTGGAGAGAGTGCCGCAAATGAATTATCCCCCAAGAAGGGGTGCAATGTCGAAGAGGAACTCGACCTGGCCTCAAATCCATTTGCTATTTCTAAAATCTGGATCAAACAAATAGATGCCATGAAAAATTCCAAATCCTTAAACAGGAGTGAAATTCTGTCTATTTTTTGCCAGGCCAATTAACTTTTCCTCTTTTCATCACACGACATTGAATATTTAAAATTCCCAGTTTTAAGAAACAATAATATCACAGAATTGGGGCTGACTTCCAGACTAGGAGCCAAAGCAATATTAGCCACAGCCCTAGTTTTAAGGAATCTCGGCATAGAAGCCTCAGCAGAAACCTTTAGTGAGCAGGATTGTGCAGTAAGCCACAGAAGTGAGATCCATGACCCCAAGGAAACTAGAAAAGGCCCAGAATCTAACAATAAAATAACTAATAATATGAAAGAGACTCAGATTATAGAACATTCTTCTCAATTACTATCAAAGACTCAAAACCCTTGGTCTCTGGTACCTGAGATAATCTCAATAGTCTTTCACAAGCTGGGCCTGGCTGAAGCATCACTTTAGTTCTGAGGGAGAAACAGTGGCTGGGCTGGAATACGAAGGGCTCCAGCTCGTTTAAAAACAAGGGCAGTAGAAAGGAAATCTTTGGAAAGTATGACATAATAGCTCTACAGGAAACCTAAAGCAACCACTAAAGTTAGATGGGTTCACCATAATAGAACAGCTAGCCATGCATCAAGGGAAGGATAGACCAGTGGGTGTTTTGCTAATCGCACTGCAGAATTCGATCTTCTCAGACACAATGTCAACAAGTAACGAAATTCCAGGAATCCTTGCAATGAAAACGGCATTTAGGGACCCCAAAATAGCTATGGTGCGCTGGGTGATTAATATCTACTGGACCCCTAATATCTCACCTCTTATCACCTTCCTGAGACATTTGGTGCAAGTCCTAACCCAGTTAAGAATCAAACATGGAACAGGTAGTATCAGTCTGATAGGAGATCTAAATTCCCAGGGCACTAGATCTCAAATAAATCTAGTCAGTGGCTGTCATTTTTAAATGAATGGAACCTCCTCATGGCCAATGGCAACATCAAGTGGGATGTTCCCCCTGCAGCCACTTAGTCGAGGGGTAAGCAGGGTAACACCATTGAGGATACTTTCTTAACAAAAGATCTTTTTGACTTATGTAATGAATTCAAAATAGAAAAGACGGGCTGGAGTGACCACAGTAAGATGACAGGATCATTCGGTATAGCCACAGAGAAGTGTGAAGGGCGGTTTCTTCCGGCTCTGGTGGTTAATACTGGTGGTAATCGACTTGAAAGGGGTGGATTGAATCTGAATCGGGAATTAGCAATAAGATGCCAGAGTATGTCAAAATAGGAACTTAACTTCTTCTACAACTCAGCAACATTCGTAGAATCCTTGTGGGATGCACAAATGCCTACATTTGTAGGCATTTGTGCATCCCACAAGGATTCTACGAATGTTCTGAGGGAGAAACATTTGTAGGGGAATTGCATTGGCGTAATCATCTTCATTCCTTCAATGAGGAAACACTTGTAAAAAAACAGGGAGTTAAGGAATGAACTACACATGCTAAATAATCAAGATCTTAATAATGAGGATTTATACTCAGAGAGAAGAAAACACGCCAAACATATAATCGTTGGTCAAAGTCTCATAGACATATTCACCTCCAAAACGATGGAGAACAGATGCTAAGATCCCTGGGGAACCATAACTCTAGGGCCATTGTGAACACGAGAGAACAAAGACAAGTGACCACTCAAAGTAATGCTATACAGGAGTCAGTATGGGTGAAGCACTTCTCCGCCCTATATGGTCTGCTGGGTGATACTGCAGATCTTGCTCTGGCTAATGGTAGGTGGGCCTTGACTCTTAGTGTGGATGTAGTAAAGGAAGCCATTAAGAAATCCTCTAGATCGAGGGCCTCTGGACCGAATGGACTAAGTAATCAGATTCTAAATTCAGATGCCAATTTATGGTCAAACATCCTCTTCAATATTTTTCAGGCGATAGTCAGCTCTAGATCTTTACCAGACTCGTGGAGGGAAGCCATAGTGATACCCATATATAAGAAGGGAGGCCGGGCAGATCCCATGAATTATCGCCCTATCTCCCTTTTAGACGGGGACAGTAAAATATTTGCAGGACTGGTCTTGAGGGATCTCGAAAGGTTGATTGAAACAAACAGAATCCTGTTGAAGAACCAAATTGGGTACAGGTCAGGCCTGTAAACCACACTAAATGGCCTGATCCTGAGTAGAACAGCTAGCAAAAGCTTTGTGAAGGGTGGCCCGACTCTGTTTAGGCCTGGGTAGATCTGTCCCTGGCTTTCGATACTGTAAACAGAGACCAGTTATCGCGGGAATTAAGACAGTGGGGACTCCCTGAATCACTCCTATCAATAATCATAGAGCTTCACATTAAGTATTATCTGAGGATAAGGCTGGAGGCTCGAAACAATCCATCTCTTGCTTTCAGACCCATAAGGGAGTTAGACAGGGATTTATGGTGGCTCTGTGTCTCTTCAATCTATACCTGGCAGAACTGACTAATAGTCTCCGGGGGAAGGGCCTCTCAAGTCCTATAGTGGGGAAAGAGAGGTTAAACTGGATAGCATATGCAGACGACATTATACTGCTGGACTTTACACCTATAGGATTGCAGAGGCTACTGGATGCCCTGGGAGAGTTTGCAAGGGTTAAGAATGGTAGGATAAATCCCACCAAAACCAATATAATTGCTTTCAGACAACCTCTGACAAGGGAATTTACCTTCACCTGGAAATTGTCAGGCCAACTAATATTGACAGGTAAAGAGGTATTGTACTTGGGATTCAATATTCGCTCATATCCATCTAAGGTATACATAGAGGGTATTATGGGACCCAAATGAAGAAATGAAGTTCCAACTACTGTAAATTCTCTATAATGCCCTTGATAAAATATTATGTCAGCAAAGTAATTCCCATTTTGACCTATGGAATGGACGTTATCCCTGCAATTGCAACTATAAACTGGGAGAGGCTAGAGGGTTCACTATGGAAAAATGTTCTCTCCCTCCCCCAGCCCCTTCCGATTTCATCATTGAGATATGAACTTGGTCTCCCTCTCTCCGTTCCCATATAGAGTGGAGAATACTGTCAGCCTATAGATTAGTTTGGGCTCCCCAAGTAGACACCCTTTATGAAGATGTAAAAATAGAGTTAATGAAGAAGGATAATCCTTTCCTGTCTATATATGCGCAGGATATTTTGAGAATACGTCTTAATACGTCTTAACCTTCTGCACTACACATGGTCCGGCCAAGCCTGCGATCGTCTGTTGTGCAGGCTTCAGAATCCTCTCACGACATCTATCTGGCTCCTGCCCTTCCTGTGTCCGGGCAGTCTCTGGACAGCTATGTGTGTTCACTCTGCAGCTTCAATGCACTCCGTTCATCCACCAGCCTGCTTCTCCACTCCACGGGGTCCTGGTGAGCCTGCGGCCACTCACGGAGCCAGAGTCGGACCCTCCTGGAGCCTCCATTTGTCTCCCCCCCCATACCCAGGCGGACACGGGGCAGCATTGAGAGTCCCTTCTGCAGCTCTGAAGTCTTCCGCTTTCTTGTTGGCCCCCTCCTTCATTACGCCAATCCTGGTAAGCCTGCGGCAGTGCCTGGATCAGTCATCGGATCCCCTGGGACCTCCACCTTCCATGTCCGGCCGAGACAGGGCAGCACTGGGAGTCCCCTCTGTTGTTCTGAGGTGCCCTGCCTCCTCAACGGCCCCCTTCTCCACTACGCGGAGCCCTGGTGAGCATCCAACCACACCTGGAACCAGCTTCAGGACCTCTTCAGTGGCCACCTTGCCAACGAACGAACTTATTGCCCCTGCGCTGTGGTAGCTTCTTCATTCTACCCTGATACACCCACAGTGGTCCCCTGGTCTCCCCCAGCCATCACTTTGAGTACCTACTCCCTATGACTCTCTGGGCTCCTGCTGGTCATCTCTCTGCACTGGTCCCGTGACCTCCTTGTATCCCGTTTGCTCACACCCAGGTGCAGCGGCCAGAATCTGCTACTCCCTTTCTCGCCTCAGGCACCAGTTCTCCTCCAACCACTACCCCGAGTGCCTACTCCCTCTGTCCCTATTGATTCCAGCCGGTCATTCTTCAGCCCTGGACCCATGACCACCTTGCTACAATTCGGAATTACCACCTCATTTTCCTGCCTCAAGCACCTGGACTTCTCCAGCCGCAGTCTCGAGATCCTACACCCTCTGACTCTTTTGGCTCCTTCCGGCTGTCTCCCACCACTGACTCGAGTCCACCTTTGATGCCATCCGCACTTGGACTCCCCAACTTGAATCCCCACTACCTGCTCCCCCTGACCCTATGTGATCCGCCATATCTCCCTTCCACCTCACCCTCCCCCTCTCCTATCCCTTCCCCCTCCTCCTCCTCTCCCTTCTACTCTCCTCTTTCCTCCTTATGCCTAGTCCTCTTCACTATCCTCTCCCCCACTCCCCCAGACACCCTCCTTCCCTTTCTCACCGCCCTTACCTTCTCTACCCCCCCACTGCCAGCCACGCTGCCCTTATGAACACTGCTCTCTGGAACGCTAGATCCATCTGTGACAAAACCGCTGCCACCCTTGATCTACTCTTTCGTCTTAACCTTCATTTCCTCTGCCTAACTGAAACCTGGATTCCCCCTCATAACACCTCTGTCCGCGCTTCCTTAACAACCTCTTCTTCCTCTTTCCTCCATACCCCCCGCCCCTTTGGCCATGGTGGAGGTGTCGGTCTCCTGTACCACCCCAAATACATCTCCTCCTCTTCATCTCCAACTCCCCCCTCTTTACCTTCCTTTGAATTCCTCTACAAGTCTTTCTCCTCTCCCCACCCTATTTCCTTCCTGATCATCTATCGTCCCCCTGGCCCTCTCTCCTCCTTCTTTGAAGACCTGGATCACCTCCTCTCACTTATTTCCCCCTCCCCCTCTCCTCTAACTGTACTTTGCGACTTTAATATCCATCTTCCTTCCCCCCAATCTTCTCCCCTCCTCTCCATCCTTGATTCCGACCTCCTCTCCCCCCTTCCTTCATCCTCTACTCACTCCTCTGTTCCACTCGTGACCTCATCTTCAACTCCTCCTATCCCTCCTCACCTGTCCCTTCTCTTCCTGTTTATCTCTCTGACCATGACATACTCTCGTTCTCCCTTTCTCCTCTCTCACCCTCCACTATTACTAATCCTTGCCCTCCAATCTACTCACGTTGTGACCTGTGTGATTTTGACTCTACCCTCTTCTCCTACACTTGCTCTTCTTCTCTTCCATCTCACCAAGACTTTGCACTACTCTCTGCTGATGATGCTCTCTCTTCCCTTTCATCTTCTATCTCCACTGCCTAGACCAACTCTACCCCCTTTCTCTCTTCCGCCCCCTACTCAGAAACCTTCTCAACCCTGGCTTACTTCCTATCTCCGCTCTATGCAGCGCTTCCTCAGGCGTTTAGAGAGACTCTGGCTCAAAACTCCCTCGCTTTCTAATGAAACCGCTTACTTCTCTTACCACGCACTTTACAAGTCTTCTCCTGCAACGGCCAAATCCTCCTACTACTCTAACCTTCTTCAGTCTCAAACCTCCCAACCTCGTCGGATTTTTCAAACCCTTTCCCGCCTTCTCTCTCCTCCCACTCCTGATCCATCATCCAGCTCCACACATTCTTCCTCTGACTTTGCTAACTACTTTTCCTCCAAAATCATCACACTCAGGCAAAAAATTAACTCCCTCCCTGACTCCCTCTCTCCTCCTCCCCCCTCTCCTCCCTCTTCCATCATGTCTGTATTCTCATCGGTTTCCCTTCTGACGTCTCCTCCCTTCTATCCAAAGCCCACCCCACGTCCGCCCCCTCTGACCCTCTCCCCTCCGTTCTCATCCCTAAGATCTACCCTCTTCTTATCCCTTACCTTACCACTTTCTTCAACTCCTGCCTCTCGTCATCTCACCTCTATTCTTAACTCGCTCCTCTCTGCTCGTCATGCTAAGCAATCCTCTAAACTTATTCTCCTTGATCTTTCTGCAGCTTTTGACACTGTCGATCACCCACTCCTGCTCCACACTCTCTCCTTTTTCGGGTTCAAAGGCCCTGTTCTAAAATGGCTATCCTCTTACCTTTCCACCCGTTCCTTTGTTGTTTCCTGGAGAGGCCAGACCTCTCCTTCCTTCCCTCTTATTTACGGTGTTCCTGAAGTCTCTGTACTTGGTCCTTTCCTCTTCTCTCTCTACACCTCCCTCATTGCCCCTGTTATCTCCTCCTTTGGCATCTCCCATCATTTCTATGCAGACGATACTGAACTCTTTCTCTCTTTCTCCTCCTTCACACCTGACCTCCACCTTAAACTCTCCTCTTGTCTCACAGCCATCAGGAACTGGATGTCCTCCCGCTTTCTCTCTCTTAACACTGATAAAACCGAAGTCCTTTTCTTCCCCTCTAATACTCTTCCCCCTCCCTCTCCTCCCACTTTCATCCACTTTCCTCCCTCCAATCTCCCTATCTCCACCCATGCTCGCAATCTAGGCGTTCTATTTGACTCCTCTCTCACCTTCTCGCAACACATTTCACTCACCTCCCGCTCCTGCCGATACCACCTCTACAATGTTCGCAAAATCCATCTCTCCCTCACATTCCACGCTACCAAACTCCTAATCTCCTCTCTCATTTCTTCCCACCTCTTCTACTGCTCCTCTCTAATCTTCGGACTTCCCGCATCTCAGCTTGCCCCTCTTAAATCCATATACCACTGTGCTATTCGTACCCTTTGTCTCCTTACCTCCCGCGACTCCATCTCCTCCTCGCTCACTCACCTTTGCTGGCTTCCTTTCCACCTACAACTAAAATTCCACTTTCTCTGCCTTGTTTTCAAATCCCTCCATGGTCATGCTCCTCCTTATCTCTCCTCCCTTCTCTCCTTCTACTCCCCCTCTCGCTCCCTTCGTTCCGCTGACCACTTCCTTCTCACTGTACCTCCTTCCCCCTGCGCCTCCTCCCGGTTCCGCTCTTTCCAACTCCTTGCTCCTCTGCACTGGAACTCTCTCCCCCTCTCAATCCGCTCTTCCACTACCCTCACCTCATTTCGCACTTCCCTTAAATCCCTCCTCCTCCATTCCCCACCTTGAAGCCCCCCTGGCCCTCTCTACTCCCCCCCCGGTTTTTCCCCCTCTTTTAATTCCTCTCTCCCTTCTCCCATTACACGCTCTCTCCCTTCCTTTCACACTCATTCAATCCTTCTCCTGCCCCCCTCACCACTCCTATTCCCACTTCCTTTTCACTCATTCAATCCTTCTCCTGTCCCCCATCAACACTCCTATTCCCACTCCACTTCCCCTCCTCTCAGTTAATTGCTCTTTGCACTGTTTTGTTGAATGATTCAATTTGTGATTTTTGCTCACAATGTTATTTGTTGTTATTCTCTGTATTTTGTTGTTCCATTGTACAGCGCCTTGGTGTAAAGCGCTCTATAAATAAATCAATCAATCAATCAACATAATACCAACGAGGGAAATTCTCACCACAAGGCATAAGGATTTATACAGCGAGAGTACATGCCAATGTTGTAACGATGCAAATATAGAGACATTGAGACATGTCTTGATTGAATGCTCTGGAACACATGGTCAAAGGATGTAAAGGTTTGCAAGGTTTGTGGACAACGAATGGTGGTTGGGCATCCAACCTTTTTGGGACCGGCTATGCTCTTGTTGTGAACGTTTTTTGACCTGGGCAGTCATAACATTTCAAGGAGAACTGAGTTTCCTAAAGTGAGCCTTTAAATGAAGAATCATGTTTCTAAAATGTGCCTTTCTTTTGTTCAAATTTTTGTCTCTTCTTATCGTGATATATGTAATTTTAAATTAATTGTTATTTTAAATTTTGTACATTTGTGAAAAGTCAAATGTTTCTTTTTATTTGGAATAAAACACAATACATTAAAAAGAAATATGAAACAGCTATAGCCAAACACAAATACCATTTGAGGGACAAGGAAAAAATGGTGTTAAGAAGGTCACATTTCTTTCAGAGAAAGCACCGGAAGGGTGACACCGTGCACAACTATGTTGCTGCTGTCAGAAATCTCATTTCCATGTGCCAATTTTACAGGCACAGCCGACAAATATTTAAGGGAGGAATTAATGATCAACATATCTGATCACAGTACTCAACAGACGTTATGCAGGGCAAAGAACCTTACTTTGACTGATTCTATTAACATTGCCAGATTGGTGCAGATGGGCTCTGAGTGTATAATGAGAATTGATGGCAGAAATCAGAGACACTCTGAACTACGTGTTGTGCATGCAGAGGCTGATGAAGGATTGCCTGTTCAGCGCTTTATCGAAAGTGCTTTATATATGTATACATATATATCAATAGATACAAACGAGGAATCTGTTCATCCACTTGAAAAATCCATTTAGGGAGGAATGATGCCAGATGGTGTGGCAGTGGCCAATATTGTGGTCTCTCAGAAACTCCTGCATTCCTACTGATTAGAATTGAATTCTTTTCTCTATTATAAGCTTATCAGATACCCCTGGTGCTTGCCATGTATGCAGTTTTTCTCTTCTGGACACAGGGTGTTTCTTGTTCATCGGATCTACTTGAAGACTGAACAACTTTGGGATAGACCACTTTGGCCGTCCTCAATGAAGGCTCATATGTCTATGATTTACATGCAATACCTGTGCATGCCCAACATTACAATGTATATGTGTTGGAGTGAGAAAGTGGATGTTGGCTCACGCAGAGGTGGTGAATTATCTGTGTGGTATTTAACATTAAATTGGTTCTTACTTGACTTGACCCTGACCCTTCATAACAACTTTACTTCCCAAACAAAATGCCTGTTCACCATGTATCAATTTGGTTAGTTACTTATCGACTTGCTTCTCTGGCACTTCTACTAGCATTTTCAGGTCTGCATAATGGAGGGAAATTGGATGAACAAATAATAGATCTTTGCATTCTTCAATTGTATATGAGTCATAGGGCCTCATTATGAGTCAGGCGTTAAGGGGTTAACGGCGCCGTAAACGGCGCCGACCCTTAACGCCTGATTACAAGGTCCCTTAGCGCCATGGTGATTTTAACGGCTGCTTTTTGCAGGCGTTAAAATCCATGGCGCTAATGGACCATGGTGCTAATTACGCCACCGTAATTTACGGTGGCGTAATTAGCGCCTTCCCCACTCCCATTATGCCCTATGGGGCAAAAATGGGAATGGGGAAGGGTAAAATGGGAAATGGGGATTTACCGCCCCACTCACCTTGGAATGGGGCGGTAAATCCGCCATCCACCATGGTGTAAACCTAGTTTACACCATGGTGGTAAGGGTACGACCCAGGCGGTAACTTACCGCCTGGGTCGTAATGAGGCCCATAGACATTTGAGCCTCCACCAAGGAAGGCCAAGGTGGTCTATTCTGTAGAACACCTTTAAAGACGTCTGTCCGCTTGTCAGCCAACAAAGTACAATGTTATTTTAAAAAGCCTTCTCTATAACAATTATTTCTGGGGCCTTTAACTGCAGTCATGGCCTAATTTCACATGTTAACCTTTGGGAACTCGAAATTCTCTGATTCAGCAAGTGAGGGAATCTAGAGAAATGTTGACTTCTGGTTGTGCCTTAACTATTAGATATCGCCGTGCTTATTTGACTCATAGATCACATTATAGTTACCTTGAATACACTTTGCTATCTCCATTTTATCCATGTGTAATTCTCCCGCTGTATTGTATAGCTTGATGTCCTCTGTACTCAACTATTTTACCCTGATTCTATAAGTTAGGAGGTGACCCACTTTAATCACATTATCCATTTTCTCTGTGTATTAGTGTGTATTAATCTGAACCCCTAGCTTCGCTCTGTCCAGAACAAGGCCTTTAAAGTTGCCCCTCTGGCTATCCATTATAGCCTCAGCTGCTTAGATCTTTCGTAAGCCAGTGTTTTTCAGATTCTTAATTGTTTTCATAGCTGCCTCATGGAGAGTAAGCCATCTCTATGTGTTGCATGCTCATCTCCCCACAGCGTTATCTTGGGCACCCGCCTCATTCTCATTGTTATCAGAGAAGGCTTAAGCTCTCCCCCTATCAATCCCTAACATCTGTATACTTTAGGGGCAATCAGTTGCCTATCAGCATTCTCTTTATGGTCCTATTCTGGCACCAGTCCAATGATACTCTCAAAAGGTTACAAGCTGAACTTGTGGATTGTGACAAAAGGACTTCGGCCCCAGAGGAGTTCAAGAATGAGTAGTGACTAAACCACCTGCTCAGCCCTCACACTTCCACAAAACAAGTGTGATCCCAATCATTAAGGTGAAACGGGCACAGTTAAGAGATATACCTTTTTTACCTTTTGTGGTAACATGGGCTAAGGAAAGACTACACTCTCAAAAGGGGTGTGAATGTGAAACAGTAGCAACCCAAACAGCACTCTACAGCACTCTATATATAAATTTGTCGATATGTGCGTGTGTCTGTTCGAAATGTTCAGCATGCTTCCAAACAAGCTACAAACCTGACATTTAGCATATGGGTAGGTTCCATGGTGTAGACAATGTAAAACGTCATAAATATACATTTTTCTAATTTTCGCAGTCTGCAACGCTTGGCTATGTATGTGTGTGTTCAAAATGTTTAGCATACTTCCCAACCTGCTACAAATCTGAAACTTGGCTTGTGGGTAGGTTCCATGGTGTAGTCAATGTGAAATGTATAAAATATAAATTCTTCTAATTTCATTTTAAGTGGTTTGCAATGCCATATGGCTCTTCGCACCATAGATCTGACTTAGCTCTATGTTCATTGTTCCTAAAGTTCAGCAGTTCATGGAAACATCAGGTATTCATTGTTCCTAAACTTTCCACACTATCAGCATTCTAGCTGACATTAGCGGCACTCACATTTGAAGTCATGCAGGGGACACAATACAGTGCTTTTGTAGTAATGCGGGTGACAGGAAACGATGTATGTCTCTTTAATAGTGTGGCAATGACATTGGGCCTCATTACGACTCCGGTGGTAGCCGTGCCGGAAAAACCGCCATGCTGCCGCCGGACCCGAAATACCATTCTGCCTCTGTGATTGCCAGAATCACTGGGGCATTACAACCCCGGTGACCCGGTAATTCTGGAGGCGGAATTCCGTAAATCCCATAGGACTCCTTGGGGATGGGGACAATGGAAACACTGGTTCCGTCTATGACGGAGCCGGTGTTTCCATTTCTGCCTGCAGGCGGGTGGTGTTACTCCCGCCAGGTTACACCTGGAGGGAGTGACACCTCCCATCTGCATAACTCGGAATCAGCCGGTCCGGAAACAACAGTGGCGGTGGATTTACCGCCACCATTGTTTCCGGACCGGCAGGGTCAAAATGAGGCCCATTGTCTGTCACATCATGGCAAATCTCTCATGATAATTACATAAACTTAATTTCACATAGAAGTTCATGAATGTATGCCATATCAACAGTAGGAAGCTTACATGCTTCAGCCATACACATACAGGTACAGCACTTCAAACTTACATGCTTCAGCCCTACCAGTATGGCACTTATGTTGAGGATGCTGCTACCTCGACTGTAGATTGGGTCACCAATAATGTTGCTGCACAATCTCAATGCTCCAACTCAAAGTAGCAGAACCGATTTACGGGATTCATGCTTTTCACATGGTCAGCTTTATGTGGCTTGCTCCAGAGTTGGAAAAAAAGACAATCTGTTCACACTAGCTCCTAGTGGAAAGACTAGCAATATTGTCTACAAAGAAGCATTGATTCAGTTAATTGAATTATCTTCAAACTAGGACTGAAGTAGGAATTACTGTGCGAAGCATGGGTACACCTGCTAGTCTTAAATAAAGGAATGCTCAATCAAGGTTCTATACACATAGATATACTTTAATTAAACACACCATATGCAAACATAACTATCTAGAAAACACCACGCAAAACCCACCCATGTCAAAAGAACACAGGGCCTCATTACGGGTTTGGCAGAATATCAGCAGTAAATCCCCTGAAATACCAATTACTGTTACAGTCATTTGGTCCCATGGATTTACCATGGAATTCCAAGTGGTGGGTGGGTGGCTGGTGTAAATTGCTCTGGAGTTATATGGACTCCAAAGTTACACTGAAGCTGTAATTCTGTTGACTTTTGGAGGAGAAATCGAGGATTTTGTAGATAGGCGGCCAAACCTAACCCTCAGGCCCCCAACACTACCCTCAGCACAAAGGCAGAGAAACTACAGATGTGCCTCACTTCTAGGCCCATCACCACGAACTTCAATGTACTACAGGTGTCAGAAGTGTTATTCGCTCAGACAGCCGTTCAGACCACACCCAATCGATGACTTGGATGATATGGAAATGACATCGATCGAGCAAATCGACTGACTGCAAAGCCAGAAACCAACAACGTCATCACTGTCATCACAACGTAGCCACATTATACATGAAGTACATATTCACCCATTCATGAAGTTACACGCACATGCACTAGTTTATTGCACATAGGCACGAAACGCATGCTTATGACTCACATAGGTAGAGGAAAGACCCACATATATATATCTTTGTATGCATATCCTTCACCAAAGCTAAAACCGCGAGATGCAAAGAGTTCATATATTTAGCTTGCGCATGCTTGACTGCTATTAAGATGGGGAAGCCATAGGGAATGTTTTAGAAGCCATAGGTCTCTGAAATGGATGGCAAAGACAGACTTTGAATACATGGAAATACTGACATGTTAGCTGCAGCCAAAGCCAAGCAGAAATGAGGCACTCAGCAAAGGACAATTGGAGACGGAAAAGTTCCAGTTACCAAGACAGTGAGCCACCTGCAGACAATCAGGCTAAAATCCTCATAATTGCAAGCAGGACAGCTTCATTTTGTGGTCTCCACACACATGATCCAGCCAAACAGGACAATGTCCATTCAGCCAAGGTAGACGAAGAGGACTGTTCCCGTGGAACCAGGAGGGCAAAGAGCTAAAAGTGTTGCCCACAAGCTGCCCATTGACTGCACTCTCCCAGGCTTAGGTGATCAGAGATTGCAACATTAGGGAACACTCCTCACCTCCATGTTCATGCCCATTGCCTTGAAAAGGTACACTCTGTCGGGTAACTGTCCAGGGTCCCAGGGATGGAAGGACACATTCTGACCAATCCAGATTCACCTTTCACGTAGAGCTAATCTGTTGCAAAGGCCAATGGTCTCTTTAAGACCCTGCGTTGTAGATTAATACTAGTAGAGGTGGTGCTAGGAGGTGCCCCTAGACATGGGTATCCAATCGTAGAACCAATCCATATAGTTCCCATAAGTATCCTACCTAAACTGACCAATCTAAATGTGTAAATATGTTTCTGGGATGGAACCTGGATTTGTGACATCACATCGGGATAAAACTGGGTGACACATGCTTAGAAGATGAGCGCTCTGGAGGATACTTGTTTTTCTGGTGTGATCCTTGTCATTCTGCTTGCTAATAAAAGACACTGGGCCTCATGACCCTGCTGGTCTGGAAAGGACGGTGGTGGTCAAACGGCTACCACGGTTCTTTCTGGACTGGCTGATTAAGAGTCCTGCAGGCGGGAGGTGTCACTCCTGCCAGGTCTGACCTGGCGGGTTTAACACCACCAGCCTGCAGGCGGACATGGAAACACCGGCTCTGTCATAGACGGAACCAGTGTTTCCATTGTCCCCATCCCCATGGAGTCTTATGGGGCTCCATATGAATGGGGACTTACACAATTCCGCTTACGGAATTCCCGGGTCACTGGGGCCATAATGCCCCGGTGATTCCAGGAATCATGGAGGCGGAATGGAAATACAGGTCCGGCGGTAACCTGCTGGTTTTTCTGGCTCGGTTACCGCTGAACTCGTAATGAGGCCCACTAACTTTGCCCCATGGCTGAGTCTTCCGTTCTTGTGGCGGGGAGTCTTTGATGGGCCCGAGTGTTGCCTGCTGATAATTGGGGTGACTGTTAGAGCGCCTCGCCCACCTTTACAAAGTGGTAGCAGAGGAGGGTCACTAGGATTTTTCGGCAAGAAATCTTGTCCTGCCGCATGGCTGAGGTGCTGTGTAGTGACCCGCAGATGTCAATCCCTAAAACCACACATGTGTAAAGGAGAGGTAGACAGGAGCTGCACTGGGAGGAAAATTCCTGCTCGCTTCCCGTGGGACGCCTATCAGACTGGACGGTAGGGTGGCAGGTTGTGGGAGTATCGGTGTCCTAACGATCTCAGCGGATCACAGAGTGTAAGTATATACTCAGCTGTATGGCAAATGTGGGAGGGAAACATCCATTTGGTATTGTTGTTGTAGTTTTTGTTTGATGGAAGGATATCTGTTTGTTAGGCGATCAGTTTAGGGGGTCAGCTTAGACAGTCAGATTAGCTTGTGGATAAAAAACAAAACTTCGAAAAAAAGAAAAAATATATAATGGTTTCCCTGTGAGTTAGGCAAATTAGCTTGGTTAATTTAATGGTTAACCTGGGTATATTGTTTTGCGGAAGAAGCTACCTTATATCGCAGAAGGTTGTTTACTGTTTTACCTTGCAGAGGTACATTTCTATAAGGCGACTGCTAGAGAAAAGGGACCACAAGATTTATTGGATTTCCCTGTTAGGAGACGGGAAGGAGGCCGTATATATATATGTCATGTTGTGTTTGTCGTTTTGTTTGGGGCAGGTCATAAGCAGACACATCTATTGAAAAATCGAATATCGAAACTTCATCCTCTACGGTGAGGTTTTTCAATAGGACTTGAAGTGTACGGAACGCAGTAGAACTTGATAGGTAGTTTGCTGATTGTGATTGAAAATCAGTATTGCGTCATTTGGGTGGAGCTTGAGAAGCTTACAAGTGGAGTTGTGCTTTGAGCCTTCAGGGAGGGGCCAGCCGCAAGAGGAACAATGGAGGGAGCACACCTGCATTTTTGTCAGTGAGCCGGAGAGGCTAGAGAAAAGATGTGTTCTATACAAATCAGACTGACAACAGAGGGAGTTCTATTCACTCCCATTCACACCTTTAGAGGGTTGAAGCAGAGATGTATCCTTGCTTCAGCCCTTTTTAAATTTCTCATTCACAACATGAATAATGCATTTGAGTGCATAATTGCTGACTCTCCTAAACTAAACAGCAAACTAATCTCTACTCTATTGTATGCCGATGACTTGGTTCTTCTCTCCAAAACACCAAAGGGCCTTCAGAAACTTCTTGATTCTCTATCACAGTATATTGAAGACAATCAATTAACAATACACCTCCAGAAAACTGGTTTCTTCCCATAAGCAAACCTCCCATAGCACATTCCAGTGGAACATGAAAAACGTAAGGTTGGAGGTAGTACATCAGCACACGTACCTAGGGATGATTATTGATAGTGAATCTCACAACAAAGCTCATCTTTTGAATTTGGAGCAGAGATTATACACACCCATATCACAAACAAAGATCATTCTAAGTCAGTGTCAAATTCTCGTTAAATCCTGCCATGACTTATTACAATCAGAAAGTCACCCCTGTAGTATTCTATGGCATGGACACGAGAGAAATTTTGCCTGAAGCATTCTTTCGCAGAATCGAAGGAAAATACTCTAGACAAGTCTTTCAATTACCACAGTGCACACCAGTTGCTTGGTTGAGGTACAATTTAGGACTGATATCCTTGAATGCATTGTACCAGTGGCGCCTCTGTGCACTACTGAGAAAATGCCTTATATCAACTGATTTAGACATTTTGCTGAAATTATTCTCTAAGCACATATTTTTTTTTTTATTTCTTATTTTTTAAAAATTTGGTTTAACCCCTTGGGACACCACTTTTGTCAGACGGACAGAATCCGTGTCAGGATTACAAACACTCCTACTCCGTGTTTGCCGGAAGCCTGCTTGCGTCAGGAGAATTCGCTCTTTTGAGTGCAACGTCCAAGAATTTGGCTGTCATCCTGGACCATCTGGGCGAATCTCCTGCAATTAGCCGGAACCAGCAAGTTTCTTCAACAAGGGTGGTGGTGTCTGAGGTAAGAGGTGCCAAGTATGCTTGCCTTTCCACTGCTAAGGCTGGACATGACATGAGAAGGTGGCGGATCGTTTCTACTTGGTCTGAGACTTCGCATAGACGACAGATGGAAACCGGCACACGAGCTCGAGAGGCCAGATTTTCCCTTGTGTTAAATAAGTTTAGTCAAGCTCTCATAAAGGTTTTTCTTAGTTCCTTCTCTGGAAATCTTTCACAGTATTTCAATAGGGCCTCTAGTTGATTGTGATTCGGTGGTAGATGTTTTAGAGATTTGTACTGCAGGATCCTTTCGGTGGTATTGATCCAGTCTTGATTTTCCAGTTTCCTTTTCAGCTGACCGCACCTTTGTAAAAAAGTGGAAACTGGGCATTTATCAAGTTTTATCACCATCGAAGTACCTATCACCGATTCAGATAGAGCCAAAATGAAAATATATCTAGCAGACTGGATAGAGACAAGGAGGCTTTGCCTTCAGTATAAACACTTCACAGAAAACCCATTTGATGAAAAGAAGTTCAGAGTGATGGAACCATACTTATGTAAGCACCCTTCACCATCATATAGATCAGCGATTCTGCGACTCTGATTAAACTTATGGCCCACCAGGGTCTTATTGGCCTAGTGCAAAATGATAAGCGAAGAAATTAACAACTGTCGCTTTTGCTGTAAATTCGATTATAAGGAAACATTGCGTCACCTAATAACGCGGTGCCCAGAACTTTCGTCAGCACGACAGAAGTTCTTCTCCAAATATTATGATTATCTTGGCGAGCTCGACCCTAACCTTAGGTGGCAACTTATTCTATCCACTCCTCGCATCAGCATCAGAATCGCCACTGTAAATTTTCTAAGCTCATTAGCACTGAATAATAGAACAGAATTGATTTATTTATTTTAAAATGTGTTTATTGGCATTTTGTTATATTTGCAAACACTTCACCTCTTTCTGGTGCCAACTTCAGTATCAATAAACAAGTCTGCATACTTATATAGCAACATGTCAAACAATAATTTCAAACAACAATGAACAGTAACTGTCTCCAGTGTCAATACAAATCCAGTTTCACTGGTGACCGATAGGGTGGTTGCTCTTGTTGTGGGAAGGGGAGGGGACATGGACCAGACCAGGGGGTCATTGTGTCTCACAATGGACCTATTGAAGCTGGCGCCTTTTTTCCGCAGTGGTCGGGTGTGCTTCCTGCGGGTTATTCAAGGAGGTTTATCATCAGGGGAGTGGAACAGTTTTGTCATGGTATTTTTCCATGCAACCAGCGCCATACACGAGTCTTCAGTAGACCTGGTTACGCTTTCTTGCCAAGCCTTTCTTTCAGCGTTCGCCCATTTCTCTAGTTCTTTACGCCACACTGTGAAAATCGGACCTGCGGGTTTTTTCCATGACATAGCCATAGTCCTTTTCGCCATTATGCATGCCAAATCCATTAGTTTGACTGAATGTTTGAGTTTAGCTAACCTAGGATAGGTGCCCAGGAGACACTCATGTGGGGTCCATTCGTACCTAGTGTGACCCGCCTCCTCGCACATTTGTTTTATTTTGGACCAGAAAGTCTGGGTCTTGGGGCAGGTCCATAGCATGTGGATTAAGTCCGCGTTATCAGCTCCGCACCAAGTGCAGTTTGGCGGTACATTGTTGTTGGATTTGGTCAATCTATTTGGGGTCAGATAGGTGCGGTATAACACGTTGATCTGGATCAGTCGAAATCAGTGATTTCTAGAGACCTCTCCAGGGAATGACAGTGCCCTGTCCCATTCGCTATCTGCTAGTTCCCGCCCTATATCAGTTTCCCATGTGGTCCGTAGTTCCACGCTTCAGGGGTTAGGTGTATCACTTAGATGGCCATATATTTCGGAAACCACTCTTCCAGCCTCTCCCAAACTATAAAGCAGCGTTATAAAGGGGTTCACGTCTGGTTCCTCTGGCCAATTTTCCCAATTCGTTCGGGCAAACAGTCTAATCTTCCAATACCATAGGTATTGACTGGAGGGAATATCATACTCCGCCTGTAACTCAGAGAACTCCCGAAAGGTCCCCCCTTCATACAGGTCTCCCCACGTGTAGACTCCTTTTCCCTCCCAGAGCCTGACACTATTTAGATCAGTATCAGTCTTATTCAACCCCGAGAGCAGTGGCATTTCCGGGGAATATGTTTGCTTTAGTTTCATAATAACTGAGGTCCTGTACCATATTTTCCTACCCATGGTCACCAGGAAGGGTGGGTTGCTTATCAGGGTCTGAGGGCCCCAGATCAATTCCTTCAAGCGTAACGGGGAGATCATGGATTGCAACAGAGAGGTCTCGGAAGTGACCTCGTCTGCTAACCATTTTGATACAAAGCCCAACTGGGCGGCCAGGTAATATTTCTCTAAATTAGGCAGTTGGATCCCACCCGATTTGTATGGTAAGACCAATGTGGACAGAGCCACCCAGTGCCTACACCTCCCCCATAGGAAATCCCGGATTATTGTATCCAGCAAACGGAAGAAAGGTTTAGTAATATAGAAGTGCACATTTTGGAACACATACAGGAACCTGGGGAGGACAATCATTTTGACTATGGAGGCTCTGCCCATCATGGATTAGGCAGCTTAGACTAGAACCCCATGGATTTACGTAGCGCTGGGATCTTCGCCCTAGTGTTATAATCGTGCATTAGTTCTGGGGTGTGTAGAATCTGAATCCCAAGGTATCGGAATGAAGTGGTCTGCCAGGTTATGCCCACCAGAGGAAGTTCCGTAACGGCCTTTCCCTTCAGTCCCGCGATCGGGAACAAGCAGGACTTGGCTCTGCTGAATTTTATGCCCGAGACCTTGGCGTAATTGTCTAAAACGTCCAGCATTGTTGGTACATTGAGAAGGGGATTATTGACATATATCAGCACGTCATCAGCATATAAGGAGATGATGTGGTCTACCCCTCCAACCTGAATGCCTGCATCGAAGAATTGCTGCCAAAAAAAGAGAGCGATGGGCTCCAGGCCCAGTATATACAACATGGGTGAGAGTGGGCACCCTGTCTGGTACCTCTGCGGATGTCCCACGACCCTGACACATATCTCCCAGATTTTACTCGTGCCCTCGGTCCATTGTACAGTATTTTAATCCATCTGATGAACCCCTGACCGAAACCAAACAGCTCCAGGACCGCCACTAGCCACTCCCAATATATTGAATCAAATGCTTTAATAGCATCTAAGGACAGTAGTGCATAGCATTCTTTGCTTGTTTCGGTATGGGTTATTATATGCTGGAGCCTACGCAGGTTCATGGTCGTATTATGACCGGGTACAAAGCCGTTTTGATCCTCATGTACTAATTCTTCAATTACTCTGGCTAGTCGGTTGGCTAGGATTGTCGTAAGTATTTTTACATCATAATTTATCATCGCAATCGGACGGTAAGAGTCACACCTATCTGTGGGTTTGTCGGGTTTAAGTATGGGGACCACCAAAGTTTCTCTCATGCTAACGGGGAGGGTCCCACATTCATAGGATTCTAGGAAGACTTCACGCAATATTGGCGTCAAGGAGGGTTTGAATGCCTTGTAGAACTCCGGGGGCAACCTATCACTGCCCGGGGTCTTACACGTCGTCAGGGATCTAATTGCTTCCGTAATGTCATCGGGTGTAATGCCTCCATCCAAAGCCTCAGATTGTGCTGGGGTTAATTTGGGTAAGCATATCTCATCTAGAGTGTCCTGTATTTGATCTCGGGGGATCTGGTCCACATGGGAATATAATTGTTCGTAGAAATTCTTAAAGGTGTCATTGACACCCTGTTGAGTGTTGTGAGTTTCATCAAGTTCGTCTTTCAATACAGTGGTTATATGTCTGGCGTGTACTTTTTTGCAAAGCCAAGCTAATAGTCGGCTAGGTTTGTCTGCCTCGGCGTGTGCCCTATTGATTCTAGTAATAAAATTGAATGTTTCATGCATCGGTGCAGTTCTTCCTCAAAGTTCGAAGATCTTCTTCTCTCTTTGGGGTGTCTATCGGGGCCGCCTCCAATGCTGTGATTTTCAATTCTCCCTTGTCTAGCTCGTTGCGCAGAAGTTTCCTAATACCGCCCGCTTTAGCAATGACTTCCCCCCGCACCACTACCTTCAGGGCGTCTCATAGCGTGCTGACGTGTTCTACACTCCCAGTGTTTTCGGTTAGGAAATTGTCTATGGACTCGTGTAGCTCTTCCTTAAACGCCTGGTCCCCCAAGGCCTCCGCAGGCATCCTCCACATGGGGATGGGTGGTCTCGGGCCGGTGTGATTCCATTCGATTAATAGTGGCGAATGATCTGAAATAGTTCTTCCCAGATATTGCGCACTCCCCATCTGAGGTAAGTGTTCCCTGCCCACAAAGAGGTAATCTAGCCGTGTATGGAGGGCATGTGGAGATGAGTAAAACGAGTAACCTCTCTCACCTGGATGCAGCTCCCGCCAGACGTCTGCCAGGTCCAATTCATTGGTCGTGGTTTTCAGGGATGTGGTGGCCGTTGAAGGGCCCTTCATTGTGGGGCTGGACCTTGTTGGGTGTCCTGACCCACGTTTGAGCAATCATGCTGCAACATGTGGTGCTGTGGGCTTAGAAAATCCAAGATGGCCAAAAAGCCCACATGTGCGCCAGAATCCAGGAGAACCACGCAGTTTGTGCGCACACCAAGATGGTCACCCAAGGTGCCACCCATTTTTGCCTATGTTGTGAGCACAGAAGGGCACAGAGCCTAAAACCATTGTAAAAGGGGCAATGCTGATTGCCAAGAGCAACCCATAACTGTTGGGAATTCGTTTTCTTCAGGTCAAACATGGCTAATTTATGGGCACAAAATTATTTTACTGCAGAACTACACCAATGCCATTTGTGGAACCTGGACAATATACTTCCATGTAATATCTCTTGTTTGAAATGCTTGAATTCAAGACTGATCCAAAAAAATGCATGCAGTACCCGCTTTTGACTGAGGGCGGCGCTAGCGGTCTAAACTCTGACAGGGAAACTGCATGTCAGGAGTTGCAGGAGAGGCCTTTACATCAAAGGCTGGGAGTTAATTAAAATCTTAACCACATGCTGTTCCCAGAAGACAATCTGATTTAATTAACAGGCCAAAGGCTGGGAAACCTCTCACCTCCAGAGATTCACACCAGGAGTCAGAATCTCACATGACCTCTTGATTGATAGAAGGCAGACTGGCTGGCAGCCTCCTGGAGACCACACAATAGGCTCTTGCACTTGAATAGAATATGTTGATGTTGACTGTTGACTGTACACAAAGAGTTCTCAGCAGAAGACACATGTGATCACTGACCCACCCAAGTCTTGGAGGCGGACTCCAACACTCTGAGAACTGAATTGAAAGCAAAATATATATTTTACAGAAACACTGATAACTCTTTGTAATCAAATGACAGGAATGTATAAATTTGAGAGCCTTAATTTTAAAAATGTACCTTCGATTCAAGCCCAAACTCCAATTTGTGTAATGTTCTGGGGCAAAACCCCGCTATTTATTGACACCACATACTCTGTGTTTAAGCTAGAGATATGGGAATTTACTGGAGTATGTATGGACAGGCCGTGTTTATGTGTATCATTTTTAATGAAAAACCAATGTTGCAAAACCAGTTAAAAAACGCAAAATGTTGCCGTTTCTGAATGCAAGCTCTTAGAAACATCAGAGTTTGAACAGAGTATACCTCATGTGATATGTGATGGGTGCATGCAATTTTAAACAAATTTGTACCTGTGCAAATATGTATTTGGGTCAAATATAGATTTGTGTGCAATTTGACAGGGGAGTATCCTTTCTGCAGACCATAAAACAGCATCACCATGATACACATTTCCTTCCCCCAATCAAAGCAGTGCGGAAAGCTTGACCAATGGGCAGTTGAAAGAGGGTCTGGCTAGTGATGCTAGGCACACACCCATTTTCAAAACACATAAAAAGAGACTGCTGGGACAGGTAGAGACATTCAATTCCATTTGCTGCGGAGCATGCTGACCGACGACTTCACATCCAGAGATCCTACACTTAGACTTCCAAGCTAACAGAGACTACAGAACTTTGAACCAAGAAGGCCCACTGCAAGCAAAAGTATTTGTCAGCAGGCCCAAAAATCATTTGCAGACTATTCACAGCCGGACCGAGGTGTTGATTCTGGCCTGAAACCATCTGCCAGAAAGATCCAGAAGCAGTGTTGTACCCAGAGAAAGCAGAGTAGTATCCAGAATCCAGAGAGGCTAGACCAGCAGAGCAGAGCTGACCCAGACCGCTGTTCGCAGAACCAGAGAGCTGACCCAGATCACTGTGAAGTGCCGAGACCAGAACCGGAGTCCAGTCCAAAACCTGACCAGATCCGTGGCGAGGCCTATTTCAAAAATATATTGTGAGTACCTAGCAGAACTGTGCAGAACCAATCTCTTAGTTAAAACTATCTAATCCAAACTATTTTAATCTAACCAGAACTGCCTCCTAGAAGTTGTCACTTGTTATTTTTCAAAATTTCAAATCCGAAAAACAACCTTCACAAAATCGTTCATAACTCCGTAACCGTTTGGGCTAGGAACTTGGTTTAACTTTCCTCTGAAAGCTTAGAATCTTACCTTTCCAACAACCGACTTCCTACTCCTTATACTTTCTCCGCAATCACGATTCACGCATTCGCGAATTTTCCCGCGATTTGCGATTTGGCCCGATTTTTTTACTGTAAAAATCAGCAGCTTTTGCCTGAACTGCTCAAATTTCGTTTGCCTCTTAAGAACCATCCCTAGATCATTGCTAAAGTTAGCCTGAACTCATCCCAAGTATATTTCACTCACCCTGAACCTCCTAAAGGGAATTAAAACCATTTTCAGCACATTCCTCAATTCATTGCCAGCACATATAAAAGCATTTTGGGCCTGTGTTTCAAACTTCTGTAGTCTAAGCTTGCTGGGGTGAACTGAATTACATTTGATTGCATTTCTAAGAACTGTGTGCTCTCCTCTTCATTTCCTTACATTGCATAAGGGGGGGAGTGGATTGCCAGAGAAAAGTGATTACATTGTTTTGTTGAAATCATATTGAGTATTTTCTGTATTGCATTTTCATTCAACATTGCATCCATCTGAAACTAGATAAAGCATTCTCTACCACCTTATTCTTCTGTTCCTATTCCCAAGCGTGCTACCTCATCCTTTATACTACTCCTGGGTAATCAAATCAGTTTATTAGTAGAACATTACCCATTTTTGTTAACTGCTCATGTTCTGAAGTGTGATATTAATTATTAATTTATTATAAAGTGTGATATATATATATATTGTTTACATTCTCAAATAAACCGTTTAAACTTGCAAAACAGAACTACTTCTTGGCTCAGTGGGGTCAGGGGGGTTCAAAGAGAGGGGTGTTATATAGGGGTAGTCATCCAGAACTCATGAACTGGACATAAAGATATATCAATAAGGGTTTCCATTCAGTATCCCAGACTAGGCATTGACTTAGCTGTAGTGCTGGATTGAATCCTCTTACAAAGTGGGGGCTCGAGCCGGACGTCTGGGTTAGATTTATCACTTGTGCAGATTAATACAGTGTGCTAACTGACAGGAGACATACATCCGGTCGGATCACAACGCTGTGTTACGCTGTAAAGCACTCCTCAAAGGAAAGCTCTAAGGAAACTGTCTGTTTTGCAAAAATAAAATACAAACTTCTGTAAGTCAGGAAGGAACTCAAATTCCAGAATGACGACACTGGTAGACATCAAAATAGCCAGAGAGCACTTCTTACATAAGCTATTTGTGAGAGGTGAGTGGACTCATCAGGACCAAACGGTCTGGTTGCAGGCAATCGCGCAACAGGTCACTGAAACAGGGTCAGATATATGGGGAGATCAGGGTCCCCTACATGTGGCCCTGAGTGAACTATACATGGCCCCTAAGGCCAAGGATGAGCACAACAAGATTGCCAGGGTAGCGACATATTTATATTTACATATGGGAGCCATGCAGGACAAATGTGCTGAAGGCCAAGATCTGGCGAGTAGGCAACTGCTGGCATTACAGAAGGCCCAATCTGATCTGGACTCTTCTGAGCAGAGGCTGCTCAGGAGCCAGGAGTCAGAAAATGACAGCAGACGGTACATCACTAAAATAAAGGAGGATATGGATGTGCTGCAACAGGAAAAGGCGGACCAGGATACCAGATTTCTGGCCTTCCAGAAGGAGTACCAAGAAGGTTTGGACTCCCTACTGCAGAGCCAGAAAAAGCTGGAGCAACAGTTAGACTTCAATAGGGCATGTGCTGAGCAGGTAGTCACCCTGCAAAGCCACCTAGATAGGGAGAAGGCAGAGAGCAATAAACTGATTTTGAAAGACCTGGATACCCAGGCAGAGTTTGACCAGGAGCGCCAGAAAACTGGTGCCTTCCAAAGGCAAAGGGACGACCTGGTGGCACAGATGCAGGCTCTTAGTCAGGAAAGGGATACCTTAGGCCAGGAAGTCTGCCACTTAAAAAGGAAAATGGAAGAAAATCACCTGGCCCTCAAGGGACTGGGTGACCTCCAAAAAGAACACCAGAACTTGTTAGAGCACACCAGGAGGGTGGAGGATGCTCTGGCAAGAAAGGAGCAGGCCAATAGGGACACAGCTCAGGAGGTAACCCTCCTGCAGCAGAGACTGGCCCAGTACTCCAGGACCAATCAGGAGGCACAGAGAGAAAATGAGGCTCTCTGTCAGCACAATGATAGGCTCCAACAACAGGTAGAGATGCAGGAGCGACTGATAGAGTCTAGTAAGGCCTTAACTGAGGAACTGAAAGCGCAGGCTCTTGCATTGCAACAGGGAGCAGGGGCGGATAGAGACCAGGTTCGCTGGGAAAGGGAAACTCCTGAGCATAACCTCAGGAGCCCTAGTACCAGAGGCCTTTATCTCTCTCAGTCCCTGGACTCTGCCACCCCCATGTCCCCTGGCGCACATGAGCACCGGGCCACAGGGATGGCAGATTACTATCCAGCCAGGAGCATGGGGCTCATAGGCCAGTACCTCCCAGGAATGGATGGGCGGGCATCCGGGTATGGGCACCCAAGCACAGTGCAATTTAGTGGGGAACCCCAGGAGAATAGGCCCATTAAGGGCATCCTGAAAACTTCTGCCCAGTTAGGTCAGTGTGGGGGTTACCCATCAAATCCTGGCAGCAAGGAGGAATCTGAAGACTCCTCTGAATGGCGCAGGACACAGGAGACCAGGTCCCCACATTCTGCCAGCCATTCCCAGGCTCGCAGAATCCGGGAAAACCTGGAAGATCAAACAGGAACCTCTGGGAGCAGTGCCTCTGAGTCAGAGGATGAATGGACCAGGGTTACCCGAACCAAAAGGGCCAATAAGGCAAAAAGGGCCTTGCTTAAGGACCCAATGAAACAGATTAAGGCAATCAGGAGTGTCATCACGCCTTATCATAAGAACGCCAAGTACTCTGTTTGGGAACACTTGGAGCTCTATGAGCAAATGATGGAGACTTTTCATTTGAAGGACAGCCAAAGCTGTATCCAATATGTAAAGTGGACATTCTCCCCAGAGTACTCCAGTTTCTTTGCGGGGCTGGAGGACCAAAATCATTCAAGGTGGTCCACCTATAGGGCGGCCATATTAAAACATTTTTCTGTTCACAGAAATCCCCAAGAGGCTCGCAAGGCAGCCTACAATTTTCAGTGTGGGGAGGATCAGGCCCCACAAGAGTTTGTGCAAGAATTAAAGCGTGCTTTTGCGCAGACCACCAGAAGGGTGCGCACAGACAGCAGAGAATTTATCAATACTTTTTTCCATGCCTTGCCCAAATACATCATGACCCAGCTCGTGAGAGATTTTCACGAGAAAAGATATTTAGACTGGGTCATTGAACAGGCTACCCGGATCTATGAGGTGCAGAAGCCTATCGAAAATAAAAATAACGCGCCGAAAAACCCCAAAACCAACAGGACCCCTGCTGCTGCCAAGGTGGCAGAGGTAAAGGTTGCCCCCATTTTAGATTTGGAGATGGGGGGCCTAAAAACCTGCCTGCACCAAATAATTCACAGCCCAGAAGGCCCTCGGGCCAGTCACAGACAGGGAGTCGAGGAGGTAGTCCCACAAATGGGGTCCCCCGCTCCCCTGACTATGTAAGTCCCCGCTACAAGGGAAACCGACCAATCCTGGGTTATGTGTGGACTCCTCCAGCCCAAGGGGGGGGTCCAGCCAAGCACCTGACCCGGGGAACTTCCCTCCTAACTTCCCCCAGGAGGGCAGAAATTCTCCAAATCCTGGGCAGAACTTTTTCCCCAGGTATCCGCCCAATTTCCAGCCCCAAAATCATCCATCCTTCTTTCCCCAATTCCCTGAGCCCAGACAACCTAATCCGGGAGAGGGGAGGCCAAGGGTGGATGGGTACCCAAATCTTCCCAACCAAGGGTACTACCAGAGAAGGGATAGCTACCCTTCCCGGGATCAGCCCAGGGGAGAAAATAGAGCCCCGTATCAGCCTGAGCGGGTTTCACAACTTGAGCGCCAGGTCCAAAATATGGCACGGGATCTGGGTCACATACTGAGGGCTCAACAGAACCCTCAGATGAGCATGCAACCGCAGAATGCCCCAAACTCTGGACCTGGTGCTCCAGAACAATGACGGGGCAGCACCCCGATAACACACCGGTTCCCAGGGAGGAGGCACAAGGGGAAGGGGGGTGTAAAGCCTTGGAGGAAGCTTCCTTCCCAACTTGTAAACAGCCCCTGGAAAACCAGGAACCGGAAACAAAATCTCCTGCCCCTGAAAGCCCGCCTCCCAAGGAGCAGAGGGGGGGTAGGAGAAACAAAGAACCCAAACAGACTCACTTTGTGGAGGAGGTACAGGTCTTCCAATTTGAGGGAGAGGGATCTTCAGAAGATCCTGGGAAAAGGTTCTTCTCCTTCAGAGATGGGGGAACTCCTCCCAAGGAAAAATGGGTCCCAAGGGATGTCAATTCAGACTGGGGAGATATGGAGACTGAGCTACCGCCGCCCATCATCTCATCCCAGAACCCACAATACCGAAATCCCCTGGTTCAAACCCATCCTGGTGACTGCCTCCAAGAAGGGGGGGGCGGCCCAGAACCGGAACCAGGGGAACCCACAATGGCTCTGATCTCCAGTTGCCAACTTTTTCTTTCAGATTCCCAAGACTCTCCACAGAATTCTGCCCAAATCTCTTCGCTAGCAATGTCCAAAACCAGAAAGTTAGCCCACCAGTTGTCTAAAAATGTGCATTATCTGTGCCCCCTTGAGGAGAAGGAGGGAAGATACTATGCCCCGGTACAAGTACAGGGGCAGGGTACAATTTTGGCACTGGTGGACACTGGATCCCAAGCTACCCTTCTGTCCAAAAGGGCCTTTGATGAACTAAATGCAGGAAGGGGGGAGAATTACCGTATTCCTCTCACCTCTCTTCCTGGACAACTGCAGAACTTTGACGGGAAGGAAATTCCCGTTGAGGGGACTGCAGACTTGGACATTAAAATTGGGCGACACAAGGTGAAACACCCGGTCATAGTAGTGACTCCAGAGGGCACCCCTTGTTTACTAGGGAATGACCTCCTGAGAAGGTTGTCACCCCTAATAGATTGTGTAAACAAGGTCCTCTGGACCCAGACTAGCCGACCAATAAAATTAAAACAGAGTGTTAACCATGTTAGTTTAAACGGCACCTGCCACATGGTTGAACAAAAATCTGACCAAGTAGAATTTCACTTCCGGAACAACCAAACTCCAGACGTGACAGTAATAGCAGTAGGACAACAGACTGGTGATGGGGGGTCCTCCCTATCTCTGAAAATCAACCTTCCTTCCAGTTTAAGGTGGTATTCCACACTGGACGGAAACACCCTGAAATTCTTTACTAATCCACAATCAGAAACTCCCACTCCTATAGTCCAGAAAGATGTGAAATCAGCTCAGAGCCTGGCTGATATTCAGCAAATTGGAGAGCAGTTGTTCATCCCTGTCCAGTTAAATGATGGGAAGGACTCTGTTCTCGCTCGAGTGTGTGTGAACAGCGGTAAGAGCTTCATCAGCGAAGCCATGTTCCGCCAACTCCCAAAAGATCCAGCCATTCCCACATTCAAACTGATAGACAAATGGGAAACGGACCTGGAAGCACCTAATTCCAAACAGCTCCTGCCAAGCAGGTGTATGCTCAAAATCTCCATTGGCAACAAGAGCATAGTCCATAATTCTTGGGTCGTGCGAGACGTCACTGCCGCCTTTTACTTAGGCAGTGACATTCTCAATCGCTTTGCCATTAGTTTGGACCTAATAAACTTCAAAGCTTAGTCCCGATTAGCGGATAATCCCATGGGCTTTGATTATCCAGAAAAAGCATTTAGGTCAGCTCAATTGCTACCTTATGCAGTTGAAATTCAGATCAAAGAGGAAGTCACCATCCCAGAAAGGACCCGACAATTCTCCCTGGAAGTGAAAGTTAAAAGAGGACAACATTTGAAAAACCCTGATGCTTACATACATCTAAACGCTTCTCTCCAACAGCAAGGGTTGGGGGTAAACCCAACTCCATTAATCAACATAGAACACAACACCATTCTAATAGAGGTGGATAACAGCGACTTAAAGAGTATTACTCTAGCCGCAGGCACCATTATTGGAATGGCGGTTGATGACCGACATTTTTCCATTGATTTAGGAAATTAACTGTTAGGACCAATCCCCAAGGACTGTTTTGACGGTGACAGTGATGACAACACAACACCAAACAGGATTTTCACCCGGCATGGGGGGAACTTCCTGGTGTACACTTCTTGCCCTTATGGTAAGGAAGATGTGACTTGTGACTTCAGGAGGGATGAGGTGATTTTCCAGGTCCATGAGGGTTGCCTTTCCCACCTGAGGCCTCCAGTCCAAATCAGCACTCTGACCAGGGACTTCTCCACCCAGCTGGAGGAGGCCGCTGAGATAGCCAAACCAGAAGTCTTTCCAGGCTTCAGGCAGATGGTGGAAGAGAGGGTCAACCTAGCTGATGCCTGTGTGACTGACTCTGGAACAGAAGCAAAAGTTGAAACAAGTTTTCTTGGATTTCCAAGATCTCTTTGCGGTAGACTCATATGACTGTGGCCGCACCGACATCCACACCACCACAATTCCCACGGACCCTGGAATGACTCTAGTGTTTGTGAAGCAATATCGTTTGCCTCTTGCATCCATGGAGTCCCTTACTGAAATAATTAAGAACCTGGAATCCCGGGGAATAATCCGTCCAGTTCACAGCACCTTCAATAACCCGGTGCTGGGAATATTGAAGCCAAACGGCCAGTGGAGACTCTGCGCTGACCTCAGGGAGCTCAACAAACAGGTCCATACTTCCCGATGGCCTCTGCCCTACATTGACCAAGGGCTGGCCCAGATCCAGGGGTCACAGGTATTCACTGCAATAGACCTGACCAATGGATACTGGACCGTGCCTGTCAGTAGGGAGGACCAATACAAACTGGCTTTTACCTTTGGGGGCCAGCAGTACACATGGACCCGGACTGCCTTCGGATACCTCAACTCCGGCAATGAATTCAACATTTTCCTACATAAGGCCATGCCCGACCTGGGTGTGAGGGATAACCTGGCTTATGTAGATGATGTCCTCATCAAAAGTTCATCTGTGGAGGAACACATAGCGGAGATCCGTTATGTTCTGACCCAGTTGAGGGCCGCCGGAGCAAAACTTTCCTTTCAGAAAGCACAGTGGTGTAGAACCCGTGTTAATTTTTTGGGGCATGAGATTACTCCTCAGGGTCTCTGTCCCCAGGAAAAGAAAGTGGAAGCACATCAGAAACTGAAAGACCCCACAACTCTGCGGGAACTAAGGAGCCTCCTTGGACTGACTTATTACAGCAGAAAGTTCATTGAGGGCTACGCAGAGATCACCAGACCCCTGATTCATCTCCTGAAGGGGGGGGTCAAGTGGGAATGGGGTCCAGAACAAGCCGAGGCAGTAAGACAACTCAAAAGAAGCCTCTCACAAGCGCCTTGCCTAGCTTACCCTGTCAGAAACAAGGAGTTCTTCCTGGAGACAGGGTTCTCTAATACGTGCTTGACGGCAGTATTATACCAAAAGCATGACAAAGTCAATAAAGTAATCTCCTATGCGAGCATAACTTTATCCTCTGTGGAGGAAAAATTCAACGATTGTGAGAAGGCACTCCTGGCAACGGTGTGGGCATTGAAGAATTACCGCCCGTTTATCCAGGGGGAACACATCATAGTGGAGACTCCACACCAGCCTCTGCAATATCTCCAAAGTGACAGAATCCGGGCCGGAAATGTGAGTAATTCCCGAATTACTTCCTGGATTCTGTCAATGCAAGGCTTTCCTGTGGAGGTCAGATATGGCCAAAACAAGAAGAGTCCCCTCGCGCAAGGTCTGGCTGACTTGCATGATTGTGCCAGAGAAAACTGTCTCGAGGACGAAAGTCTACAAATCAAGGACAACATGGAGGCATACCTTAATTCCCCACACAAAGTCTTTGAAGAAGACAAGTGTGAGGGAATGCCCACTGTCTATGTGGATGGATGCTCTTACCATATTGACAACGACGGGGAGAAAGAACTGGTGGCTGGTGTAGGGAATGCATGGGTGAAGGAGTTCCCAGAACCCTCCGCTGGATACAAAATTGGTCCCCAAAGTAGTCAGGTGGCAGAATTGATGGCTGTGCATCAAGCCATCCTCACTGCTGTCCAACATCAACTCCACGAACTGGTCATAATCACAGATTCTGATTATGTACGGAACGGGTTCATGGAGCACCTGGTTAATTGGAAAACCAGAGGCATGTTATGTGCTAACAACAAACCCTTGAAACATGGGAAGTTAATTCAAAACATTGATGATCTGGTCACCTCGAATGGGATGACCATCTACTGGAAGAAGATCAAGGGTCATTCCAAAGTAGAGGGACCAGACAAAACTGGAAATGACTTAGCTGATCAGCTGGCCAAAACCGGGGCCATCCAAGGGGATCTAATTGAGATTGAGTCCCTGTTGGGGGATAGGTTACTGCTATCACTAGGTCCCAGACAAATGCTCACAATGATCTTTCAACTGCCCAATGGAGCAAGGAGACCCCTGATGCTGATTTGATTACAGCTCAGAAGGGGGATCCACTTATTGGTAAGTTTTACCAACACCTTGAGGACCCTGAGAACTTACCCCTGACGGATACCCATTACATTGGGAAAGAGGACCTAAGAGTGTTGATGAAATGTCCAAAAATGTTCTGAATCCAAGACGGTTTGCTGGTAAGGAAATCCAAAGCTGGCCACGATCAGTGGGTGGTTCCTACCTCATTCCGAAGCCTGATGTTAAGTCACGCCCATGATGCGGCCACCGCCGGTCATAGGGGGTTTCACACAACACTGGAAATCTTAAGAGAGGTTGCATTCTGGCCACACATGGGGCAGGACCTTGACCAATACTTGAAGGGGTGTCTTGTGTGTGCACAATTTCAGCCACCATCCCTCACGCACCGTGCACCCCTCCAAAAGAGGGGGATGACACTGCGATGGTCAGATTTGCAAATCGACTTTGTAGGCCCTGTAATCCGATCGTCTAGGGGGAATAAGTACATGTTGACTGTGACATGCTTGTTTACCAAGTGGGTGGAATGTCTCCCAGCCCCAAACTGCAAGGCAGAAACGGCAGCTGCCTTGATGATTAACCACATCTTTTCCTGTTTTGGTCTACCTCAAAGGATTGAGTCAGACAGGGGTAGCCACTTCACCAGTGAAGTAATGACAAAGATGTGGGAGATACTGGGGTTCAAAAGGAAGTTACATATTGCTTACCGGCCAGCTTCTTCTGGGGCAGTAGAGAGATATAACCGAACCATTGTGAGCATATTAAAGAAGTTTGTGGCAGATTCTGGGCCAAGTTGGGATATCCGATTACCTCTGGTCCTAATGGCCATCAGATCTACCCCTTCATCTGCAACCAAAATGTCACCATTCGAGTTGATGACTGGACGCAAGATGGTGCTTCCGCAGCATTTGCTCTACAGGACCCAAGAGCAGACACTAATAAATGCCTCCACAACTCATCAGTATGTGGAGAATTTAAGGAAACACCTTCAACATGCTTTTGCCTATGCTCAGCGGAATCTAGAAAGATCAGCTGAGAGTATGAAGACCCACTATGACCTGAAAACTTCCAGGAAGGAATATCAGGTGGGGGACCGGGTCTATTTATACAATTTCCAAAGGAACCAGGCCAAACAGCGAAAGTTTTTGCATACATGGAAGGGACTGTTTGAAATTATAGACAAGATCTCCCCTGTGGCCTACAAGATCTGCATCCCCAAAGGCGGTTTGGCAGAGGGGGAAGACAAGTGGGTCCACATAAACCAGTTGAAGTGTTGCCATCCCAGGCACACTTTGCAGCAACTGGAGGAGTCCTCTGCAATCCCAGAGGGTACCGCTCCACAGTAATTCAATTCCAACCCTAAAATATCCTACATATAACCTATC
This sequence comes from Ambystoma mexicanum, assembly GCF_040938575.1. NCBI lineage: Eukaryota > Metazoa > Chordata > Amphibia > Caudata > Ambystomatidae > Ambystoma > Ambystoma mexicanum. Next base: position 414,669,821 of record NC_090927.1, read on the forward strand.
AAATTCTGTGTTTCTCAAGTTTATGTGTTCCTGTCGCTTAATTTTAAAAAATGTGCATGTTCATATCTGTTGAGTCTAAAATATATATGCCACCCCACTATATCAATGGTGGGGGAGAAATGTCCATGAATAGGTATTGCTGCTCTTCCTTTGTCGTCCTAGGAGAAAGAAAACCTGGAGACTGTCCAAGGAGGACGATCCGGAGACCGGGAGCAGAGACGCAAGGGGTCCGGGGTACCGCCCATTATTCCCATCAGGACCGGCGAGGAGAACCGATCGATCAGTACCGGATGGAGGAAAAGATGCTGAACTGTGCCATTTGCAGAATTGGGAGAAGATTATGCGGACATACCAGTACATGGGTCAAAACACTCTTTGCACCCGACTCCGCATTGACTCAGATTTAAAGTACAGTCGGGTGGGGGGGCTTTGTTGGGTGTCCTGACCCACGTTTGAGCTATCATGCTGCAACATGTGGTGCTGTGGGCTTAGAAAATCCAAGACGGCCAAAAAGCCCACATGTGCGCCAGAATCCAGGAGAACCACGCAGTTTGTGCGCACACCAAGATGGTCACCCAAGGTGCCACCCATTTTTGCCTATGTTGTGAGCACAGAAGGGCACAGAGCCTAAAAGCATTGTAAAAGGGGCAATGCTGATTGCCAAAAGCAACCCATAACTGTTGGGAATTCATTTTCTTCAGGTCAAACATGGCTAATTTATGGGCACAAAATTATTTTACTGCAGAACTACACCAATGCCATTTGTTGAACCTGGACAATATACTTCCATGTAATATCTCTTGTTTGAAATGCTTGAATTCAAGACTGATCCAAAAAAATGCATGCAGTACCCGCTTTTGACTGAGGGCGGCGCTAGCGGTCTAAACTCTGACAGGGAAACTGCATGTCAGGAGTTGCAGGAGAGGCCTTTACATCAAAGGCTGGGAGTTAATTAAAATCTTAACCACATGCTGTTCCCAGAAGACAATCTGATTTAATTAACAGGCCAAAGGCTGGGAAACCTCTCACCTCCAGAGATTCACACCAGGAGTCAGAATCTCACATGACCTCTTGATTGATAGAAGGCAGACTGGCTGGCAGCCTCCTGGAGACCACACAATAGGCTCTTGCACTTGAATAGAATATGCTGATGTTGACTGTTGACTGTACACAAAGAGCTCCCAGCAGAAGACACATGTGATCACTGACCCACCCAAGTCTTGGAGGCGGACTCCAACACTCTGAGAACTGAATTGAAAGCAAAATATATATTTTACAGAAACACTGATAACTCTTTGTAATCAAATGAAAGGAATGTATAACTTTGAGAGCCTTAATTTTAAAAATGTACCTTCGATTCAAGCCCAAACTCCAATTTGTGTGATGTTCTGGGGCAAAACCCCGCTATTTATTGACACCACATACTCTGTGTTTAAGCTAGAGATATGGGAATTTACTGGAGTATGTATGGACAGGCCGTGTATATGTGTATAATTTTTAATGACAAACCAATATTGCAAAACAAGTTAAAAAACGCAAAATGTTGCCGTTTCTGAATGCAAGCTCTTAGAAACATCAGAGTTTGAACAGAGTATACCTCATGTGATATGTAATCGGTGCATGCAATTTTAAACAAATTTGTACCTGTGCAAATATGTATTTGGGTCAAATATAGATTTGTGTGCAATTTGACAGGGGAGTATCCTTTCTGCAGACCATAAAACAGCATCACCATGACACACATTTCCTTCCCCCAATCAAAGCAGTGCGGAAAGCTTGACCAATGGGCAGTTGAAAGAGGGGCTGGCTAGTGATGCCAGGCACACACCCATTTTCAAAACACATAAAAAGAGACTGCTGGGACAGGTAGAGACATTCAATTCCATTTGCTGCGGAGCATGCTGACCGACGACTTCACATCCAGAGATCCTACACTTAGACTTCCAAGCTAACAGAGACTACAGAACTTTGAACCAAGAAGGCCCACTGCAAGCAAAAGTATTTGTCAGCAGGCCCAAAAATCATTTGCAGACTATTCACAGCCGGACCCAGGTGTTGATTCTGGCCTGAAACCCTGTGCCAGAAAGATCCAGAAGCAGTGTTGTACCCAGAGAAAGCAGAGCAGTATCCAGAATCCAGAGAGGCTAGACCAGCAGAGCAGAGCTGACCCAGACCGCTGTTCGCAGAACCAGAGAGCTGACCCAGATCACTGTGAAGTGCCGCGACCAGAACCGGAGTCCAGTCCAAAACCTGACCAGATCCGTGGCGAGGCCTATTTCAAAAATATATTGTGAGTACCTAGCAGAACTGTGCAGAACCAATCTCTTAGTTAAAATAATCTAATCCAAACTATTTTAATCTAACCAGAACTGCCTCCTAGAAGTTCAAAATTTCAAAATCCGAAAAACAACCTTCACAAAATCGTTCATAACTCCGTAACCATTTGGGCTAGGAACTTGGTTTAACTTTCCTCTGAAAGCTTAGAATCTTACCAACAAGCTTAGAAGCGAATTCCTACTCCTTATACTTTCTCCGCAATCACGATTCACACATTGGCGAATTTTCCCGCTATTTGCGATTTGGCCCGATTTCTTTACTGTAAAAATCAGCAGCTTTTGCCTGAACTGCTCAAATCTCGTTTGCCTCTTAAGAACCATCCCTAGATCATTGCTAAAGTGAGCCTGAACTCATCCCAAGTATATTTCACTCACCCTGAACCTCCTAAAGGGAATTAAAACCATTTTCAGCATATTCCTCACTTCATTGCAAGCACATATATAAGCATTTTGGGCCTGTGTTTCAAACTTCTGTAGTCTAAGCTTGCTGGGGTGAATTGAATTACATTTGATTGCATTTCTAAGAACTGTGCGCTCTCCTCTTCATTTCCTTAAATTGCATAAGGGGGGGGAGTGGATTGCCAGAGAAAAGTGATTACATTGTTTTGTTGAAATCATATTGAGTATTTTCTGTATTGCATTTTCATTCAACATTGCATCCATCTGAAACTAGATAAAGCATTCTCTACCACCTTATTCTTCTGTTCCTATTCCCAAGCGTGCTACCTCATCCTTTATACTACTCCTGGGTAATCAAATCAGTTTATTAGTAGAACATTACCCATTGTTGTTAACTGCTCATGTTCTGAAGTGTGATATTAATTATTAATTTATTATAAAGTGTGATATATATATATATATTGTTTACATTCTCAAATAAACCGTTTAAACTTGCAAAACAGAACTACTTCTTGGCTCAGTGGGGTGTTATATAGGGGTAGTCATCCAGAACTCATGAACTGGACATAAAGATATATCAATAAGGGTTTCCATTCAGTATCCCAGACTAGGCATTGACTTAGCTGTAGTGCTGGATTGAATCCTCTTACAACCTGTCTAGCATTGGATCATGGACGCAGTTAAACTCCCCTCCCCATAAAAAGAAGGCATTTCTGTACTGTAGCATTTTGGAGCTCAGATCTTTTAGGTGTAGTGGGATATTGTTATTGGGGAAGTATGAGTTCACTATACACACTTCCCTTTGTTCAAGTGTCCCCCAAAGTACCACATATCTGCCTTCAGGGTCCTTATCCATCTTAGTGAGTTGAAAAGGTACGTGGGGGTTGATCCAGGTGTAGACTCCTCTTGCAAATCTGGAATAGGAGGCCCCAAAACCCTGTTCCACCCAGTGTTCGTTGAGCGTCGCCTCCAACTCGGCAGAGCAATGTGTCTCTTGTAGTAGAGCAATGTCCACCTTCTTCCGCTGCAGGTAGGACTTGATTCTATTTCTGCGGAGATATGTGCCCAGGTCCCGCACATTCCACGTCATTATCTTAATTTGTACAACCATGCTGGTCTCTTAGGGGGTTTGGGAGCAATCCCGCTCCTGCAAGGGCTGTATGCTGATGCGGCTGTGTCCCCATCTCTTCCCGTTTGTAGTAGGCTTAGGTCCAATATCTTCAGTGTTTCCGTCCTCCCGTCCCTTGTCGTAGATTTAACCATCAGAGACTTACCAACCTTCACATCCTCCAACGTGGAGGATGCATTAACCGAAAAACAAAACAAGTAACTGCCCCCAGAAGTCGTTTTGAACTCGCAACGCTCAGGGGCTCCCGAGCCTCGGGGGCCTTTCCAGGCCTTTTGATACAGGTGGTGTGTAGGCATTTGGCCTGCACTGTTCTAGGCGGGGTGGGTCGTTGACGGTCTCGCACTTGGGCCTTCGTGCTCCTGCCCAACCAAGACATCAGCTTGTTGCAGCGTTAAGTGGTGTTTCGCTGACCTTATCTCCGGCTTGTTGGTGCGGTCTCTTCCATGTGTAGATTCAGTCATTCCTTAGTCATATGGACCCCTTCTCAGGTTCTTCGGTGTCATCGGCCAGGTTATTATGCTCAAGCCACATATTAGCGGCAGCTGGGGTTTCTAGGAAGACTGCCTTCCTTTTATATAGTATCTTAAGTCTCGCCGGATACAACAACATGTATTTCAGGTTGAGTTTCCGTAACCTGGCCTTTATAGGTATGAAGGAATTCCACGATCGTTGCACCGTGGGGGTGTAGTCTGGGTATATAACTATCACGGAGTCATTCCTCTTTATCACCCCTCCCTCTCTTGAGAACCGCAATATCACCTCCCTGTCACGGAAATTCAGAATTTTTGCAATCATCGGGCGTGGGTATGAGCCCGGCGGCAGTCTTTTCTGGAAGGATCTGTGGGCCCGCTCCACTGAGAACCCCTGGGTAAGTGAGCCTGCTCCAATTTCTTGAAGCAGCAGTGTTTCGATGAATTTGGTGGGGTTTGGGCCTTCCATGACCTTCGGGACCCCGCGGATACGGACATTGCTGCGGCGGGCCCGTCCTTCTGCGTCCTCTGAGCGGGATTCTAGTCTTGCCACTGTCAGTTCCAGTTCTTGGACTTTCGCCTTTAACTCCCATGTGTCTTCGCCGGTTTCTTGCAGGGACGTTTCAGTTCTAGTTACCCTTTCCGTCAGGTTGCAGGCATCTTGTCTCATCAGTTGTATATGTGACCTGATTTCTCCGATCATGCCTTCCATAGATGTGCGTAACGCTGCAATTGCCTGCAAAATTTGAGCGTCTCGGGGGTCCAACGCCGAGGGTGGCGGGTCCACCGCAGGGATTGCTTCCTGCGGTAGTTGCTGCCTCAGGAATGCAGTTGTGAAAGCGTACATCGTGGTGGCCTTTGATTTGCTCTTAGGAGGCGACATGGCCCCGTTGGAGAGTTCCAGATGGACAGGGCGGGCTGCAGGCCTTAGCTCTGTAATCCTAATCCCAGTTCCGCTGTCTGCCCTCCAGGTGCGAGGTAAGGGCCCAGTTGTATGTGATAGGGAACCATGTGCTGTGTCAAGCCGTTCAGGACTGCTCGTGTACCTGCCCGCCGGGTATGCGGCGCCCGTCTCCGCTCCTCAGCCGTCAGCAATCCTGGCGCCCCAGTCGACTGACTCCGCTCACCTCGATCGTCTTCGCCTCACAGTGCCGAAGGGGTAGGTTTTTTCTTCCGTCCGTCTCATCTTCACTCCAACTCCTCGGCAGGCTTCCAGGCTTCCCTCGATGTTGTCTGCCGGTGGGGGTCGCTCTCCCCTCTAGACGTTGGGTCTCAGCCCAGGACTCCGCGGTTCTGCCATGCTTCTCGATCCAGAGGGTAAACGTTCACAATCTCATCTGCTTCCGCTCAGTCCGGCCCTCACAGTCCTCCGCCAGCATCCGCGCTGGGAGCCGCCATCTTGGGTGCCATAGGGGAGCTTTTTCAAACGCTCTGTTATCCTCTTTGCCAGCTCCGATTTCCACTGGGATGTCAGCCGCATGGAGCAATAAGGTTCCGCTACGTGCCTCTTAATTTTTTATAGCTGGTATTTCGATTCTGCCGCCGTAGTGTCGGCAGCTTCAGGATCTTGGGCAGGAGCACGGCGGATTTGCGGCTTCACACCATGTGTGCAGACCACGCCCCCTGGAACAGAATTGATAACCGATCAATTGTGATCACTCCTTATAGACCTTCTCAGAAAATGTATTTGTATCACACTCTTATTGTTTAATGCAAGGTGGAATAGTTCGATCACATCATTTGTCTTGTGAACTTACATGCTGTTTTTTAACTTCCTTAACAAGCATGTAACCAAGCTTTGTACATGGAAAATAGAAATACTGTTTGAAATGCCATATTGCTTATTAACTGAAATGATCACCAAAAGATTCACAAGGAAAAGCATCTGCATAAGAAAACTGCTGTATAGACCAAATATAGATTTTGAATGAACACACCTATTAGCCATTATTATTGAGGAGGTATTTATGCATCAATTGTTTTAAGTTTGTTGCTCTAATGGACTCTAATTTCTTGTCATAGCCATGTAATTGAGTGTAACATCTAAATATAACAGTTAGACTAGATCAACTGTTTTAAGCGTGTTGTTGTGATGGACTTTGATCTCTTGTCATAGCCATGAAATTAAGTTTAAGATCCAAACCTTACAGTTAGAATAGATCGACAATTAAGTGCCTGATATGATTAATATCACCTACAAGCATCTTTGTATAATATTGTTTGGTCATGTAACTAGGGGTTGCACTTAGACTTAAATAGCTATTCGCTGGTCCACATCAAGTAATAGTGTTTTTTTACATCGATTTAACATTTATAGTGTAAAGACCACGATTGTATTATGAATTTTATTATGTTTTATCATCTTATAAATGTATACATTTGTATAGAAAAGTTGATTAATTCAGCTGAATCAATAAAAAATATATATATTGTATTGATTAAAATTGGATGTGTTCAAATCCCGATTTGAGGTCAGATAAGTATTGATAAAGTGTTATATAAAGGTAACAAAATGAGGGATACCCCTCTTCAACATATGTGCAAGTCCCTCCCGCGGTATCAAGACAAAATACGCAAGTACAGCGCAGAATGGACCTGCGACACAGAGGGCAAGTTGACAAAACCACGGCCCAAGAACTGAAGTTTTTCCAAATGTGTTCAGCAACAAATTTTCACTTATTTGCAGGCAGCTTGTAAGGGAAATAAACTGAGCAAGCGATTAGCCATATTAGAGTTATGGAGAATGTTTCTGGACGGGCAAGGGAACTCGGTTTGGCGGCATTGGATCCTGAGCCAACGGGACACAGCCAACAAACAGCCCTCAGCTTCACCTCCTCCTCCTCAAACAGTGGACACAGACACACTGGCAGAAAGCAAGCAATTTTATCCCACGATGGAATTAAAAGCAGCAGCGGGAAACACCAATACCACTTTTGCACCTCCAGCATATAGTGGCGAAAGCGCACCTCATGGCGTAAAGCAAATGAGCAAAACAGTGTGAGACAGTAGCAGTGAACGTATGGAGCACAGCGAGATGCAAGCAAAGCTAAAGAAGAATGACTTGGGGAAAACAGGGCTTAGTGAAGGCCAAGAATCGGTAGTCAAATGAATGGATAGGCAGACAGATATTGCTTTAACTGGATGGGAAACTAGCCAGCGAGACTGGGCACACAGGGAAGGAATTGCTGAGTAGCAAAGATGCAAAGGAAGAAGCTAAAGAATGGGCAGAGATAATGGAGGAAGTACACAGAAGGGAAAGGGAAGAGAAGGGAGAAAGTGAAAGACTGCAAAAAGAAAGTAACAAATGGAAGCATGAGAGAGAGGGAGGAAAGGGAGAAAAGAAAACAGAGAGAGCTAGAAGATATAGCAAGGAGAAAAGCAGAAGAAGAGCAGGAAAGGCAACTGCAAATAAAGAAGGATAAAAGGAGGTTACAAGTCCATAGGCTCATTAAAGAAGGCTGATGCAGGGAAAGAGAGCAGCGCAGAAGCAAGCAAGATACAGACAAGAGCAGAGAAAGACGCTCTTTGAAAGCGGTAGAAATGAGGAGAAGCAGCACGGTTGCCCCACGGGCAGACAGAAGTGCTGGACACTCAGTGAGGAGGGAGCATCAAGATATAGATCGAACAAGGGGAAAACAGTGGGATGACACAACGTTAAGGAGAATTAGCTTTGATGAAGACAGATAAGCGGACAGTAGCATTCGGACCATGGGTTAGATGAGGAGTCACAGGGGAGCGAAGAGGAGAGAAGACCCTCTCAACGCTCTAGGGAAGTAAGCCCAGGCAGAGACACAATATGGGGAGGCAAAGAGAATATAGGTAGGGGAGAGGAGGGCATTGCACGGCAACTACCACATTCCGAGAGTGGGTCACAGAGCGCAGCCAATATCACTCTGTACGCGCAGAGGCTCAGGGCCTGGCCAGGACGGACAAGGACAGAGATGGCCACGGCATTCACCACCACATGGGGAGACATGACAGAGGGATGATACTGACACAGTTCCCATTACTGGAAAAGCATGGAGGGCGACATCAGTATATACCATGGCAGCAGATGTAAACTGCCTTCGTTAACTGCGGGTGCTGGCAAGTGGATTTACAAGATCGAAACTAACAGCAGGAATGACATTAGCAGAAGTGGACATGACGGGTCTACTCTCAACCATTCTTGGGGAGGTAGCTGACGATGTATGGAGGAGATCAGGATATCCCGGAGTGACAGCACAAAACACGGCACACAATGGTGCCCCATTCAATAGCTGCTAAGCGACCATATGGCAAGCTCTAAGGGTGCAATACCCAGGCACGTCAGACATAGGCGCGATCAGTGCACGCAAAATGCGTGAGGATTAAGACCCACTTCAATATATTGAAGAAATTCAAGAGAAATGGCGTCTCAAGACGAGAGAGCCCTGGGACAATATAGTGGGGTTATTTTACCATATATAATGTCAGGGTTTACCCAAGCAAGTGCAAAAGCTGCTTAAGAAACTAGTGGGAATGGAAGCTAAGCCGTGGACAGAAATCCAGCTAACCATAGTGCACTATTGCAGGCTAATGCAAGAGAATGCGAGAAAGATGCAAGAGGAGTGGAAATAAGAATACGTGAAGTTAGTGTAGAAGAAATGATCTAAGTATACAATGGAAGGCGCGATGATGAAGAGCAGAGAAGGAGTAGTTTCTCAGCAAGCACAGAACCATCCACAGATGACAGGGGTGGTTGCAGGGGGAAGGAATATGAATCAGTGGCAGAGAGGACAAAAAGGAATACCTTGGGGAGGAGGGTTTGGACATGCAGTGCAGAAAAATACAGGAGGTTTTCCTGGGGGACAGCAAAGCCTGATGGGGGTCCTGCACAATGCCTGGTGTGCGGACAAATTGGCCACATCTCGCAAGTATGTACATACAGGAGCAGGATGGATCAGAATGGGGGTATGCAGCAGCAGCACACATACCAGACAGAGAAGACTGACTATTATGCCCGAGATTACACGCAAGCACATATGTATGTACCACAACAGGCGCATACCCGGAGCACATAAACGCAGCAATATCAGTTCATGCTGCATGCATTACAGATGCAGGGACACATGCAGCAATCAGCAGGCACCAGTTCAACAGAACATTATAAACACGACACATGCAGGTTCACGATGTTGGCTGTCATGCGAAAACTAGGAGAGGTGACTGTTGTAGGGGGCAATCTATTTACAGGGCCAGGAATGTCATTAGATCGACAATAGGAAAGCCCAAAGACAGACCTGATGTGTTCAATCCTATCTGTTACACTCAATCCGGCTGAGGAGCCACATATAGAGTTGAATATAGGTAACAAGTCTTTTTCCTTTTTCATGGATATGGGGGCTACCAGGTCTTGTTTAAGGAAGGTGAGATACCCAATGTCAGGCATTGCCATGAATGTGCATGATTTACCACTTTATCTGGGAGAACACGACCTGACCATGCCACTATTATATTCCCAAAAGACACCTGTGAATATAATGGGTAGAGACATGATGAGCCGACTTAACATGACAATTTCATTTAAAGGCCAAGGGATAGTGTGCTCAATGGCAGGGAGTAATTACATGAATGTGAGGGAACTTATCCACGCTTATTGTGGCCTAATGGTACAAGGGGGGTGCCAGTAGACATCAAACAGTTTTCACATAGAGTAGAAGTGTTAATCGTGTGGCTCCCAGGGATACAGGGTAGACTGTTACACATACCTAATTAATTCCTATTCACACCAGAGGCTCCCTTAAATGAGAAAAAAGGAAAAGTGATCCCAACTGTCATGATGCCTACCCCCGGGGACCCAGACCAAGTCCAGCAACCCCGGAATCAGGCATCAAGTTACCCCAAGCAAGCCCAACAACTCCTGCTAGGGGCTATTTGGGTGCAGTCCTGGCGCCTATGGTGCCAGGCTCATATGGAGAGTCAGTTCTGGCGCCATAGGCACCAGGCTCATAGATTAAAACTTACCTGATGCGGACCATGCTGCAAACTTACCTGATGCAGACCATGCTGCAAGAGCTCCAAGCCAAAAGACGCTTGGAAGGGACTATTTTACCTAGGGACTATTTTCTTACTCGGGTGGGGTTGGGGAGGAATACTTACCTGGGACTACCTTGGAGGCTATTTAAACCACGCCCGAAGAGCAGCACACGCTTCGTGTTATTCTGCATCCAGCAGCGTAACGCTCACCGTGCCTGCAAGCCTGCATCCAGTCCTCTGCCACGCCCGCCTCGAGTTTGGAGCTCCTAGAAAAAGGGAGAAAGAAGGAGAAAAGGTTAGAACAAGAGCAATACCTTTGATCCTTGCCTGGATTACCGATCCATCGCGCCTTCGAGCTGGAAGAAAGAAGTTATTTTATGCGCGTCGCCTCGCCTGCTGCAGCGCCGCGCTGAACTCACCGGCCTTCACAGCATCTTCACATTCCACCGCATCCTTCTGCATGTTCCCGCCGCACTCCGGCACCTAAGGAGAAGACAAGAACAGCAAGGTGAGCCAAGGGAATACACAGAGGAATAGCCCCCATAGACTTACCTGATTTTACCACAGGGGGTACTATTCCTCTTCAAGGGTCGGCGCAGCTCCCACTGCATCCTAGCCGAACCCCGGCCCCTAAGGGGAAACAAAAGGACTGCAGGGTGAAACAAAGGGATTAACAAGGGGAACCCTCCTCACCACAAAAGACTTACCTGATTTTACCGCCAGAGGCATTATTCCCCGAGACTTCATACTTTCTCTCAGCGCCTGAATAAGGGAGAAAGCAACAGGTTACATATGGACATTATTTTATCGAACTGTTGGATAATACAAATCCTTACCAGCATATTACTGGTTGCCACGAGGAACTCTTCAGTAGGGTGAAGCTGCAACCTGCAAGGAATCAGACAAGAGTGAAAGTCAGGCATTTGAACTCTTAAGAACTATATACTTAAGGCGTCTTGCCGGGAATATCGGAGTCAATATTGTTCTGGAACTCACCAATTCCTTCGAGCCAGTGAAGCAACTGGTTATCTACGCGCCCCTGCGCTCAATGCAGGATGGAGAGCTCATCTTTTCAAACCATCAGGTGAGACTATAAGAGGGGACATAAAAGGTGATCAGTGGTTAGAACAGCGGGGTGGCGGGATTTACGCTCAGCTCCACGGGTGCAGAAGAATATTCCTATGGGCCAAGCAAATGAAGCTAGGTGGGCCAGTCCAGTCCGTCATCTCGGCCCTATGCGTCACATTGGTGGAGACCGCAGCTGTCCAGTCCAGATCGACGCCTCTGTGGGAGCCAGGTGAGCTTCACAGAACTCAAAGCCTACCTACAAATTCCCACTCGGGCATTATGGATACCTCAGAGACTGACCAATTGGCCCAATTACTAGGGGAACTGAGGGCTGAAGTGCATTCCGCCCGTCAAGAAACCAATGCTCTTAGGAGAGAACTGATTTTGTCAAAGGAGTGAACTGATGACCTTGGTAGGCAACTATTGCCAAGCCAGGCTGGACAAGCACCCCTACCTGGTTCCGGGGGAAATCCAGCTCCTGTGTTATCGAGTAACCCTGTGCACATAAACCTACCTGGAAATATTCCATTAGCTCCACCCGAACGCTTTGCTGGAGATCCCAAAAGGTTTGCCGTGTATATGAATCAATGCAGCTTGCACTTTTTATGCAGACCTGGAGCCTTCCCAAACGATCAAGCCAAGGTAGCCTTTGTATTGTCATATCTCAGCGGCAGTGCAGCTGATTGGTCAATTCCACTAGTTACTCAGGATGACCCAATTCTTTGGGATTTTCAGGGCTTTCAAACGAGCATGGAAAGACTATTTGCCCGGCACTCCCAAGGACAGGCCCTGGATAACAAACCTTTGTCCCTAGGACAGGGTAACTGTCATGATGCCTACCCCCGGGCATCCGGATCGAGTCCATCAGCCCCGGGAGCAGGCACCCAGATACTTATTAAAACCCCAACAGCCTCAGCTGGGGGCTGTTTGAATTCAGTCCTGGCGACTTAGGCGCTAGGCTCATCATAGAAATCAGTCCTGGCGCCATAAGCACCAGGCTCATAGACTTTACTTACCTTATGCAGACCATGTTGCAAATGAGTCCAAGCCAACATGATGGGACTATTGTATTACAGGGACTATTTTTCACTCGGGTGTGGTTCTGGGGAACTTCTTACCTGTGACTACTTTGCAGGCTATTTAAACCACGCCGAACAGCAGCCCATGCTTCGTGTTATTCTACATCCAGCAGCGTAACGCTCACCTTGTCTGCAAGTCAGCATCCAGTCTTCTGCCACGCCCGCCTTAAATCCGGAGCCCCTAGACAAAAGGAAAAGAAAGGAGAAGAGGTTAGATCACTGACATTATTTGATTCCTTACCTGATTCCGGACCCAGCACATCTCCGAGCCTGGAAAGGACATTATTTCAGCACGCATCGCTTCGCCAGCAGCAACGCCACGTTATACTCACCAGTCCACCGCATCTTTCGACTCGGCGCTGCCTCCATCATTTTCTTCGTCGAAACCCAGCTCCTGGGGGGAAAACAAAAGGAATAACAAGGTGAGCCGAGAAAGACAATCTCTTGCCACCATAGGCTTACCTGCTTTACCACCGGAGGTATTATCCTTTAATTCGCCGCATCTTCCTATGCCGCACCTATAAAGGGAGAGAAAACAGCAAGTTAAACTCATGCAACTTTTACCGGACAGTGTTTGGTAATACAGACTCTTACCTGAATGCCATCAGCTGCCTCCAGGCAATATTCTTTTGGACCCAGCTGCAGTCTAACGAGGGAATGGAACAAGAGTGAACATCAGACATATTGAACTCTTTGAACTTTATAGACACTGGAGTCAATATTCCTCCGGAACTCCTCCAGTACCTTCAAACCAGTGAAGTAACTGGTATCTACGCGCCCCTGCATGCCATACAGGACGGAGAGCTCATCATTTAAAAACATAAGGTGAGGTTACCAAGAGGGGATATCAGAGGTGATTAGTTGGGAGAACGAGAACAGTTTGGGGGCCATCACTAAAGTCCACAGGTGGCTAAATCCCTTTCTCCACTTGCAGGAGAATACTTCTACGAGTCCAGCAGACAAGATTAGGCGGGCCAGTCCAGACTGTCATCTCTGCACTACGCATCACGTTGGTGGAGACCGCAGCTGTCCGGGTCCGATCAACGCCCATGTGGGAACCAGGTGAGCGTAACAGAAAACAAAGCCTATCTACAAATCCCCACCCGGGCGTAATGGAGACCTCACAAACCGGCCAACTAGCCCCATTGTTAGGGGAACTTAGGGCAGAAGTGCACCCGCGCGCCAAGACACCAACGCCCTCAGGAGAGAATTGATTGTGTCAAAGGAGCGCACTGATGATCTTGCCAGACAACTGCTGCAAAACCAAGCCGGGCAAACACCACTACCTGGACTTGGGGGGAATTCAACCACCGTTTCATCGAGCAGCCCTGTGCAAGTGGTTCTACTAGGGAGCATTCCTTTAGCTCCACCCGAACGCTTTGCTGGGGACCCGAAAAGGTTTGCCATGTTCATGAACCAATGCTGCTTGCACTTTTTATGCAGACCAGGAGCTTTTCCAAACGACCAAGCCAAAGTAGCCTTTGTACTGTCATACCTTAGTGGCAGCCCAGCGGATTGGTCAATTCCATTAGTCAACCAGGATGACCCTCTTCTTCGGGATTTTCGGGGTTTTCAATTGAGCATGGAAAGACTATTCGCCAGACATTCACAGGGACAGGCCCTGGATAACAAACTTCTATCCCTACGACAAGGTCAGGACCTGCTAACTTATATCGCAACCTTCAATAGGTTGGTGGTGGAAACCGGATGGCCAGAGGTAAAGCGAATTACATTTTTTCATCGTGGACTTCGGGGTGAACTCAAAGATGTTTTGGCCCAAGTTGTGAACCCACCTCAGGATTGCGCAGAATATATAGACTTAGTGGTCCAGCTAGACCAACCACTTCAGAATAGAAAAGCTGATCGAGCTAAGTTCGAGAATCGGGTATTGGTTAAACCCAATGTTACTCCCAAAGGAACAGATGCATCAGAACCAATGCAGATCGGGGGGGTTAAGGGACCCTTAACTCAAAAAGAAAGAGATAGGAGACGACAGATGCAGTTGTGTCTGTACTGTGGGGCCTCAGGACATTTTCTACAGGATTGCCCTATAAAACCATCCAAGAAAGTAGTCGGAGTTTCTGATAGAAATCAAACAGGGCCTGATTCGGGAAAGGACCACGCCCGACAAGCGTAGAGGTCCGCTTGCCGAGCTCCAAGAAGGACACTCAGACCTCGCACCTAATCATACCAATGGTCCTTATTGATCCAAGGCAGCCATCAAGTATGCACGCAGTAGGCAAACATTGATAGCGGGCCGTAGGAAACTATGTGGACCACGAATTGGCTTCTAGGATGAATCTACCTCTCTGCAAAAAGACCACTTTGGATGTTATCACCACAGTCGATGGAACTGAAGTTGCCTCTGGGCCTGTAACTCATTCCACCAGAGAGATGACACTGTTGGGTCAAGATGGGCATCGAGAGACTATTGTGTTTGACTTAATCAAAGCCCCGCAGTTCCAAATAATACTGGGGATACCTTGGTTGGAAACACATAATCCTTGTATTGATTGGCGAGAGAAGAGAGTAACCTTCCCGGAGTGTGAACACACCTGTTACCCGGAAAAAACCTTGAACAAAAGCCTGGCCACATTCGCTAATCCAGTCATGCAGCTACCTCAGGAATATCAAGAATTCCAGGATGTTTTCCAAAAGCAGACAACTGCTGCAAAACCAAGCCGGGCAAACACCACTACCTGGACTTGGGGGGGAATTCAACCCCCGTTTCATCGAGCAGCCCTTTGCAAGTGGTTCTACCAGGGAGCATTCCTTTAGCTCCACCCGAACGCTTTTCTGGGGACCCGAAAAGGTTTGCCGTGTTCATGAACCAATGCCGCTTGCACTTTTTATGCAGACCAGGAGCTTTTCCAAATGACCAGCCAAAGTAGCCTTTGTACTGTCACACCTTAGTGGCAGCCCAGCGGATTGGTCAATTCCATTAGTCAACCAGGATGACCCTCTTCTTCGGGATTTTCAGGGTTTTCAATTGAGCATGAAAAGACTATTCGCCAGACATTCACAGGGACAGGCCCTGGATAACGAACTTCTATCCCTACGACAAGGAAACCAGGACCTGCTAACTTATATCGCAACCTTCAATAGGTTGGTGGTGGATACCGGATGGCCAGAGGTAAAGCGAATTACATTTTTTCATCGTGGACTTCGGGCTAAACTCAAAGATGTTTTGGCCCAAGTTGTGAACCCACCTCAGGCTTGCGCAGAATATATAGACTTAGTGGTCCAGCTAGACCACCGACTTCAGAATAGAAAAGCCGATCGAGCTAAGTTCGAGAATCGGTATTGGTTAAACCCAATGTTACTCCCAAAGGAACAGATGCATCAGAACCAATGCAGATCGGGGGGGTTAAGGGACCCTTAACTCAAAAAAAAGAGATAGGAGACGACAGATGCAGTTGTGTCTGTACTGTGGGGCCTCAGGACATTTTCTACGGGATTGCCCTATAAAACCATCCAAGAAAGTAGTCGGAGTTGCTGATAGAAATCAAACAGGGCCTGATTCGGGAAACGACCACGCTGAACAAGCGTAGAGGTCCACTTGCCGAGCTCAAAGAAGGACACTCAGACCTCGCACCTAATCATACCAATGGTCCTTATTGATCCAAGGCAGCCATCACGTATGCACGCAGTTAGGGCATACATTGATAGCGGGGCCGTAGGAAACTATGTGGACCACGAATTGGCTTCTAGGATGAATCTACCTCTCTGCAAAAAGACCACTTTGGATGTTATCACCACAGTCGATGGAACTGAAATTGCCTCTGGGCCTGTAACTCATTCCACCACAGAGATGACACTGTTGGGTCAAGATGGGCATCGAGAGACTATTGTGTTTGACTTAATCAAAGCCCCTTAGTTCCAAATAATACTGGGGATACCTTGGTTGGAAACACATAATCCTTGTATTTATTGGCGAGAGAAGAGAGTAACCTTCCCGGAGTGTGCACACACCTGTTACCCGGAAAAAACCTTAAACAAAAGCCTGGCCACAGTCGCTAATCCAGTCATGCAGTTACCTCAGGAATATCAAGAATTCCAGGATGTTTTCCAAAAAGAACAGGCAAACACCTTACCACCTCATAGGTCATACGATCGTCAAATCGACCTCATACCCGGTACACAACCTCCATGCAGTAGGATCTACGCCCTTACGGAACCCGAAAGCCATCACCTACGACAATACTTGGACCAATACCTTGCTAATGGCTTAATTCGTCCATTTAAGTCCCCCGCATCTTCAGCTTCATTCTTCGTGCCCAAAAAGGAAGGTGACCTCAGAACGTGCATAGACTACCGCGCATTAAACCAGATCACGGTGAAGAACCGATATCCATTGCCTCTGATCCCCGAACTACTAGACCAAGTAAAGGATGCTTGCATCTACACTAAATTAGATCTCCGAGGGGCATATCATCTGGTACGTGTAAAGAAGGGTGACGAATGGAAGACCTCTTTTCGCACCAAGTACGGATTATTTGAATATCAGGTGATGCCCTTCGGGTTGTGCAATGCACCAGCAGCCTTCCAGTATTTTATGAACGATGTCCTTCGTGAACTCATTGACGTCTATGTTGTCGTATACATAGACGAAATTCTAGTGTACTCCTCCTCAGAATCAGACCATGTTAAGCATGTTTGTGCAGTCCTTGAGAAACTACGCCAGCACAAGTTATATGCAAAATTGGAAAAATGTGTTTTTCATGCTACAGAAGTTGAATTCCTTGGATTTATCCTGACTCCAAAAGGAGTCCGAATGGACTCTCGAAAGGTGGACGCAATTCTCAAGCGGCCATCACCCAGTTCAGTTAAAGGGGTGCAAAGCATGCTTGGATTTGCTAATTTCTACCTCAGATTTATTCCTGAATTCTCATATGTTGTACACCCCATCACAGCACTTTTGCGAAAAAACAAACGCTTCTTGTGGACCGAAGAGGCTGAAAAAGCCTTCCAAGAACTGAAATTGAAATTCACGTCGGCACCTGTCTTAAAGCATCCACGCCCGAGCTCCCATACATAGTTGAAACCGATGCATCCAGTTTAGCCATGGGGTCTGTCCTGTCCCAGAAGGATCCGGAAACCGGTCAACTTCATCCAGTAGCATTTTGGTCCAGAAAAGTCTCGGCCCCCGAATTAAACTATGCGGTTACCGATAAAGAGATGTTAGCCATCAAATCCGCCTTCAAGGCTTGGCGGCATTATCTTCTCGGTGCCAGGCATACCATTACTGTAATCACCGATCACAGAAACTTCCAGTATTTAAAAACAGCCAAGGCCCAAACATCACGTCAACTTCGATGGGCCTTATTCCTTGCCGAATTCGATTTCGTGATCACTTATCGACCAGGTTGTAAGAATGGTAAGGCAGACGCTTTATCCCGAATTGGGATGGGAGAAGCATATTCGAACCCGGAACCGGTGCCTATAATTCCTGAACAAAGAATTCTTGGGATAACTACTCTACAGACCTTAGAAGATATTCATTTAAAGATCCAACAACTTTTCGATTCAGCAGCCCTGCAGGAATGGGTTAAAAAGGGTCAAGATTATTCTGTTGTCAATGACCTACCTTACTATCAAGGGCGTCTATTTCTACCACACAAGGAACTACAAGAACAAGTCATCTCCAATTACCATGAAGCTCTGATGGAAGGGCACCCAGATATTGCAAAAACTGAAGCTAAAATTAAAAGACAATTCTGGTGGCCCACCTGGCGAAAAGATGTAAAGTCATTTGTACTGTCTTGTGGCATCTGCGCCAGAACAAAAGTCAAAAGAAGAAACCAGCTGGTCTTTTACAACCTTTAGATATTCCACCCACACCATGGCACACTTTGTCTTTAGACTTTATTACAGATCTACTGCCATGTAATGGATTCAACACCATTCTAGTTATTGTGGATCTTTTTTGCAAGATGGCCCACTTTATTCCTCTAAAAGGATTACCTTCTGCTTTAATCTTGGCAAGGAATTTCTCGAAAATATTGTTCGAATACATGGATTTCCTTCCGTATTGATCTCTGACCGAGGTAGTCAGTTCATTTCGCAATTTTGGCAGAAGTGTTGTCAATTGGCACAAATCGACGTAAGGTTATCAACCAGTCACCGTCCCCAAACCGATGGTCAGACGGAGAGAACCAACCAGACTCTTGAACAATACCTACGTTGTAAGCTCCACCAAACTGAAAGTAATTGGAAGGACATTTTATGGATTTCTGAATACGCATACAATAACTCTGTACATTCAGGAACCGGACAAAGCGCCTTTTATACCATATATGGACATCATCCTCGAACCTCAGAACACGATTCGCCCCAGCATTTAGAAATGCCGGCAGTAACTCATCGGCATTCTACTATTACACAAGCTTTTAAAGAGGCAACAAAACATTTGAAACAAGCAAAAGATAAATACAAGAAAAATGCTGATCAACATAGAAGTGAGACCCCACCATATCGAATCGGAGACCAAGTATGGCTGGCTACAAGACATATACCTCTGAAAGGAACTCGGACTTTTAATCCTAGATATTTGGGACCTTACACCATTAAGGCCATTATCAACCCGGTGGCCGTCAAATTAGAATTACCATCTAATATGCGGATTCATCCTGTCTTTCATGTTTCACTTCTAAAACCAGTTCAACCCGGGACAAGATTAACCAAACCACCTGACCCCATCCTAATAGATGGAGAACCTGAATTCGAGGTAAAAAACATCTTGGACTCTAAAATGGTTAAATCAAGACTTTTTTATTTAATGGACTGGAAGGGTTATAGACCACAAGAAAGGTCATGGGAACCTAGTGACCACCATGTTCATGCTCCTCGATTGGTGAAAAAATTCCATCGGGACTTCTCAGACAAGCCAGGGCCAAGGGGAAGAACAACTTTAGGAGGGGCCTTGAGAGGGAGTGCTGTCATGATGCCTACCCCCGTTCATCCGGATCGAGTCCATCAGCCCCGGGAGCAGGCATCCAGATACTTATTAAAACCCCAACAGCCCCGGCTGGGGGCTGTTTGGATTCAGTCCTGGTGCCTTAGGCGCCAGGCTCATCATAGAAATCAGTCCTGGCGCCACAGGCGCCAGGCTCATAGACTTTACTTACCTTATGCAGACCATGCTGCAAATGAGTCCAAGCCAACATGATGGCACTATTTTATTACAGGAACTATTTTTCACTCGGGTGTGGTTCTGGGGAACTTCTTACCTGGGACTACTTTGCAGGCTATTTAAACCACGCCTGAACAGCAGCCCATGCTTCGTGTGTCTGCAAGTCAGCATCCAGTCTTCTGCCACGCCCGCCTCAAATCCGGAGCTCCTAGACAAAAGGAAAAGAAAGGAGAAGAGGTTAGATCACGGACATTATTTATTCCTTACCTAATTCCGGACCCAGCACAGCTCCGAGCCTGGAAAGGACGTTATTTCAGCACGCGTCGCTTCGCCAGCAGCAACGCCACGTTATACTCACCAGTCCACCGCATCTTTCGACTCGGCGCTGCCTCCATCATTTTCTTCGGGGGGTAAACAAAAGGAATAACAAGGTGAGCCGAGAAAACCGACAAAGACAATCTCTTGCCACCATAGGCTTACCTGCTTTACCACCGAAAGGTATTATCCTTTAATTCGCTGATTCTTCCTATGCCGCACCTATAAAGGGAGAACAAACAGCAAGTTAAACTCATGCAACTTTTACCGGACAGTGTTTGGTAAAACAGACTCTTACCTGAACGCCAACAGCTGCCTCCAGGCAATATTCCTTTGGACCCAGCTGCAACCTAACGAGGGAATGGAACAAGAGTGAACATCGGACATATTGAACTCTTTGAACTTTATAGACACTGGAGTCAATATTCCTCCGGAACTCCTCCAGTACCTTCAAACCAGCGAAGTAACTGGTATCTACGCGCCCCTGCATGCCATGCAGGATGGAGAGCTCATCATTTAAAAACATAAGGTGAGGTTACCAAGAGGGGATATCGGAGGTGATTAGTGGGGAGAACGAGAACAGTTGGGGGGCCATCAATTCCAGGAGAATACTTCTACGAGTCCAGCAGACAAGATTAGGCGGGCCAGTCCAGACTGTCATCTCTGCACTACGCATCACGTTGGTGGAGACCGCAGCTGTCCGGGTCCGATCGACGCCCCTGTGGGAACCAGGGGAGTGTAACAGTAACCAGGACCTTCAATCTTACATCGCAACCTTTAATAGGTTGATAGTGGAAACTGGATGGCCTGAGGTAAAACGAATCACGTTATTTCATCCAGGGCTTCGAGGAGAACTCAAGGATGTCTTGGCTCAAGTAGCGAACCCACCTCAAGACTGTGCTGCATATGTAGACTTAGTGTTCCAGTTAGATCACAGACTTCAGAACAGAAAGGCTGATCGAGCCAAGTTTGAGAACAGGGTGTTGGTCAAAACCCACGCTAACCCCAAAGGAGCAGGTGCTTCAGAACCCATGCAAATAGGAGGGGTTAAAGGACCCTTAACCCAGTAGGAAAGAGAAAGGAGATGGCAAATGCAATTGTGTCTATATTGTGGAACTTCTGGGCATTTTCTACGGGATTGCCCTGTAAAACCACCCAAGAAGGTGGTAGGAGCTGCTGATAAAAGCCATATGGAGTCAGACTCGGGAAACTACCACGCCCGACAAGCGTAGAGGTCCACTTGCCGAGCTTGAAGAAGGATACTCAGACCTTGCATTTCATCATACCAATGGTCCTCGTAGATCCAGGTCAGCCATCGCGTATGCACGCAGTAAGGGCATACATTGATAGCGGGGCCATAGGAAACTATGTGGACTGCGAATTGGCTTCCAGGATGAATCTGCCGAAAAACCACCTCAGATGTCATCACCACAATCGATGACACTGAAATTGCCTCTGGGCCTGTAACTCATAATAATGCCACCGCAGAGATGCCACCGCAGAGATTACATTATTGGGTCCGGATGGGCATCGAGAAACTATTGTGTTTGATCTAATTAAGGCCCGCAGTTCCAAATAATACTGGGGATACCTTGGTTGGAAGCACATAATCCTTGTATTGATTGGAGAGAGAAGAGAATAACCTTCCCGGATTGTGCGCAAACCTGTTAACCAAAGAAAAATCTGAGCTCAGGCCTGGCCACAGTAACCTACCCACATCAAAGGGAGAACTCTGGACTGGCTAGCTGTGCA
Source organism: Ambystoma mexicanum (assembly GCF_040938575.1). Taxonomy (NCBI): domain Eukaryota; kingdom Metazoa; phylum Chordata; class Amphibia; order Caudata; family Ambystomatidae; genus Ambystoma; species Ambystoma mexicanum. The sequence continues at coordinate 414,691,498 of NC_090927.1, forward strand.
CAACTGCCCAGTTCTGGTCTCTGCCATACTCCCACAGCCTTGGACAGACCACTATCTGATCTCGTTTACCCTAAAGACAACCCTAGTACAAGCCAGTACTATAGCTCCACCCATCCAATCCCGTAACAAAAAAAACATCACCTTGGAAAACTTGATCCCACTTATCACACCTACCTTGAATGCCATACCGGACCACACTGATCCATTCACGATGGTGGATATCTATAATAAAATCATGCTCTCATCCCTCGACGATATAGCCCCTTTGAAGCTAAAAAAGAGCAAGCCCCGGAAACACATTAACTCCTGGTTCTCACCTCATCTCAAAGCCCTCAGACAAGAAAAGCGACGATGTGAGAAAATCTGGCGAGCTTCCCCCTCTGAAAAAAACAAAAAAAACCTGAGTAGCCTAGCCTCCCAATATAAAAAAGAAATTATACTGGCTAAACAATCGTCATTCAGCACGCGGATCTCACAAGCCAAATCTAACACTAGAGAGCTTTTCACAATACTTAAAGAGATCGAATCCCCGATTCAAATACCTGACCTGTGTATTAAAGATAAAAATTGGTGCACAGGCATTCAAAATGCCCTAGCGAACAAAATCTCATCCCTTAAGACTAAAATAAGCACTAAAAAAGAATCTCTACTCTCCTCCACCAAACAGAGTACCGCCTCCCACAAAAAGGTCTACCCGTCTCAATCCCCCCCCCTAGCGATTAACCCATCCTTCTACTTCCACAAAGTATCCACCAAAGAAGTAGAGAATACTATTCTCACCCTCAAACCCTCAAATTGCCATGGAGACTTATGCCCCGCTCAACTGATTAAGGATGCTGCCCGTGATCTCGCACCTTTTATCACCAAGCTAATAAATGCGTCCTTCACATCAGGTACCGTACCTAATAACTTAAAACAGTCTTGGGTCCTCCCTCTGCTTAAAAAACCGAATCTGGACCCATCCACCCCCACCAATTACCGCCCCATTACCACAGTACCTTTCCTCCTCAAAATCATCGATAAAATAGCATACCAACAGATCCAACACCACCTTGAGCATTTCCAACTCCTAGGCGTCCGTCAATCAGGCTTCAGGCCACAACACGGAACAGAGACCGCACTCATAGATCTCAAGGCACAGATAGATGGGCTGAGAGACCAGGGGAAGACAGCACTATTGCTTCTCCTTGATCTCTCTGCGGCCTTCGATCTGGTCGACCATGAAATCCTGTGCAACCACCTACAAATAGCTGCCCACTTTTCTCAAGATGCTACTAACTGGATCCAATCTTTCCTCAATAACCGCACAATGAGAGTCTTCTCATTAACAGCATCAGCTGACCCTATCCCGATCACATGCGGTGTACCGCAAGGATCATGCGTCTCCCCTACACTTTACAACATTTTCACGAAGCCCCTTTTCGATGATCTAGACGATCTGGGTATCACCTACACTAACTACGCCGATGATACCCAGATCCTCATCCCGTTGTCGGGGGATTATGACAAGGATTTGGCCTTCGTTAATAAAGTGTACCTCATCATCCAGGCATGGATGGCCGCACACGGACTATGCCTGAATGATGACAAGACGGAACTTCTCATTTTAGGCTCCACACACCTCCTTAACAAATTGGGCCACAAATACTCCTCATTCATAATTGACAACAACAAAATCATGGTAGCTAAGGAGGTTAAAACCCTCGGATTCTATCTAGATTCCACCCTTACCCTCAACAAACAAGTGAACGCAATGGCCTCCTCCACCTCTTACACTTGCAAACTTATCAGGGCAGCCAAACCCTTTCTCTCCCCCACCAACTGCACTACCTTGGCCAGGGCACTGATCCTGTCCAAGTTGGACTATTGCAATGCCCTATATGTAGGCTGTAATAAATACATCTCCAACAAAATTCAAATACTCCAGAACAATGCCCTCAGAGCGGCCCTTAGCATCCCGAAGAAAGCCCACATCTCAGATTTCAGAAGAACTGCTAATTGGCTATCCACTATGGACAAGATATTTCTTAAATCAGTGTCTTTGATTCACAAATGCCTCCACCAAGCAGCCCCCCAATACCTCATCGCTAGATTTACCAGACCCACCCTTTCCCGCCCCACGAGAACGGCCAACTCCAACCTTCTTCTGGTGCCCAGGTTTAAACGTACTTCATCTGGGGGTAACAGCTTTCCAGTAAAAGCAGCACAATACTGGAACTCCCTCCCTCCGTCGTGCAGGGAAGACCTACCTTACCACCAGTTCAGAGCTAGAACCATCAACTGGCTCAAATCCCTCGACTTACAATGACTCCTAGAGACCCAGATGTGCCTCTACTATGTGGCGCATCACTGAATATAAATTTGTTTATAGTACTGCCCTAATGCACATGTTATGTTCGTCACTTACGCTTTAATTGTAAATATGTTTATAGTATTGCCTTTAATGTACATGCTCTACCCTCCTACTTGGCGTGATATTTCCGGCAATGTAACCCTAGCTGGACCTCGCCACACGTATGTAACGAAGCTTTGCAACCCTCTTGATGCCTCTGCGCCTGGCTACCTTCGGGTTTGGTGCGCATTACAAATAAATAAAATACAAATACAAAATACAAATACAGCAGTCATGCAACTACCTCCTGAATACCAAGAATTCCAGGATGTCTTCCAAAAAGAACAGGCAAACACCTTACCTCCTCACAGATCGTACGATTGCCAAATCGATCTCATACCCGGTGCACAACCCCCTTGTAGCAGGATCTATGCCCTCACAGAACCTGAGAACCTTCACCTACGACAATACTTACACCAGTACCTTGCCAATGGCTTTATTCGCCCATCTAAGTCCTCTGCATCTTCAGCTTTGTTCTTCGTGCCTAAAAAGTAAGGTGACTTCAGAACATGCACAGACTACCGCGCATTGAACCAGATAACTGTTAAGAACCGATACCCATTGCCTCTGATCCGTGAACTACTAGACCAAGTGAAGGACGCTTGCATATACACTAAATTAGATCTCCAGGGGGCATACCATCTGGTACCTGTAAAAGAGGGCGACGAATGGAAGACTGCTTTCCGCACTAAGTATGGGTTATTCGAATACCAGGTGATGCCTTTCGGGTTGTGCAATGCACCTGCAGCCTTCCAATACTTCATGAACGATGTCCTTCGTGAACTCATTGACGTTTGTCGATGATATTCTAGTATACTCCTCTTCAGAATCTGACCATGTGAAGCACGTCCGAGCAGTCCTTGAGAAATTGCACCAGCAGAAACTATATGTAAAACTGTAAAAATGCATTTTTCATGCCACAGACGTTGAATTCCTTGGGTTTATCCTGACTCCAAAGGGAGTCCGAATGGACTCACGAAAGGTGGACGCAATCCTTAAGTGGCCATCACCAAGTTCAGTTAAAGGAGTACAAAGTATGCTCGGCTTTGCCAATTTCTACCGCAGATGCATCCCGGACTTTTCACATGTTGTACGTCCCATCACAGCACTCTTACGAAAAAATAAATGCTTTATGTTGACTGAAGAAGCTGAAAATGCCTTCCGAGAGCTGAAAGCGAAATTCACGTCTGCACCTGTATTAAAGCCCCCGCGCCCTGAACTTCCATACATAGTGGAAACTGATGCATCCAGTCTAGCCATGGGAGCTGTCCTGTCTCAAAAGGACCCTGAAACTGGCCAGCTTCACCCAGTAGCAATTTGGTCCAGAAAGTTCTCGGCACCCGAGTTAAACTATGTGGTTACTGATAAGGAGTTATTAGCCATTAAATCCGCCTTCAAGGCTTGGTAGCACTATCTTCTCGGTGCCAGGCATACCATTACTGTGATCACCGATCACCGGAACTTACAGTATTTAAAGACAGCCAAGTCCCAATCGTCACGTCAACTCCGATGGGCATTGTTCTTTGCCGAGTTCAATTTAGTGATAACCTATCGACCTGGTTGTAAGAATGGTAAAGCAGATGCCTTATCTCGAATAGGGATGGGAGAGGCAGAAGTGAACCCAGAACCAGTACCTATAATTCCGGAACAAAGGATTCTTGGCATGACTACTCTACGGACACTGGAGGACATTCAGGTAAAGATCCAGCAACTCTTTGATCCTACAGCTTTGCAGGACTGGGTAAAGAAAGGCCCAGACTACTCTGTCACCAATGATCTGCTTTATTACCAAGGGTGGCTATTTCTGACACACAAGGAACTACAAGAGCTAGTCATTTCCCGTTATCATGATACTCTAATGGAGGGGCACCCAGGTATTGCAAAAACTGAAGCTAAAATTAAAAGACAATTCTGGTGGCCCAACTGGTGAAAGGATATTAAATCATTTGTGATGTCTTGTGGCATTTGCGCCCAAAACAAAAGTCAAAAGAAAAAACCAGCTGGACTCTTACAACCTTTGGACATTCTGCCTACACCATGGCACACCTTATTGTTAGACTTTATTACTGATCTACCCCCATGCAATGGATTTAACACCATTCTAGTTATTGTGGATCTTTTTTCCAAGATGGCCCACTTAATTCCTTTAAAGGGATTACCTTCTACATCAATCCTGGCCAAGGAGTTCCTCGACAACATTGTTCGCATACACGGATTTCCGTCCGTATTGGTCTCTGACCAGGGCAGTCAATTCATTTCACATTTTTGCAAAAAATGCTGTCAATTGGCGCAAATCGATGTGAGGTTATCGACCAGTCACCACCCCCAGACCGATGGTCAAACAGAGAGGACCAACCAAACTCTCGAACAATAACTGAGTTGTATGTTACATCAGACAGAGAGTAACTGGAAAGACATTCTTTGGATCGCCGAATATGCATACAATAATTCAGTACACTTTGGAAATGGACAAAGCCCCTTTTATACCTTATATGGGCACCATCCTCGAACCTCAGACCTTGACTCACCCCAACAGAAATGCCTGTGGTGGACCATTTGCACGCTACGATTACACAAGCCTTTAAGGAAGCAACTACACATTTAAAACAGGCGAAAGAAAAATACAAGAAAGATGCTGATCGGCATAGAAGTGATTCTCCACAATACAAAATAGGGGACCAAGTATGGTTAGCCACAAAACATATACCTCTAAAGGGAACACAGACCTTTAACCCCAGATATTTGGGACCTTACTCTATTAAGGCAATTATCAACCCGGTGGCTGTCAAGTTGGATTTACCTGCTAATATGCAAATTCATCCCGTCTTTCATGTGTCACTTTTGAAGCCAGTACAACCAGGGACAGGAGTAACCAAGCCACCAGACCCCATCCTTGTAGATGGAGAACCCGAATTTGAAGTTAAGAACATCCTGGACTCCAAGCTGATAAAGTCAAAATGTTTTTATTTAATCGACTGGAAAGGTTATGGACCACAGGAAAGGTCATGGGAACCTAGTGACCATGTTCATGCACCCCGATTGGTGAAAAAATTCCACCGAAATTTCCCAGACAAACCGAAACCACAGGGAAGAATGACTTTAGGAGGGGCCCTTGGGGGGAGTGCTGTCATGATGCCTACCCCCAGGGACCCAGATCAAGTCCAGCAACCCCGGAAGCAGGCATCAAGTTACCCCAAGCAAGCCCAACAACCCCTGCTAGGGGCTATTTGGCACCAGGCTCATATGGATAGTCAGTCCTGGCGCCATAGGCGCCAGGCTCATAGATTAAAACTTACCTGATGCAGACCATGCTGCAAACTTACCTGATGCAGACCATGCTGCAAGAGCTCCAAGCCAAAAGAGGCTTGGAAGGGACTATTTTACCTAGGGACTATTTTTTACTCGGGTGGGGCTGGGGAGGAATACTTACCTGGGACTACTTTAGCGGCTATTTAAACCACGCCCGAAAAGCAGCACACGCTTCGCGTTATTCTGCATCTAGCAGCGTAACGCTCACCGTGCCTGCAAGCCTGCATCCAGTCTTCTGCCACGCCCGACTCGAGTTTGGAGCTCCTAGAAAAAGGGAGAAAGAAGGAGAAAAGGTTAGAACAAGAGCAATACCTTTGATCCTTGCCTGGATTACCGATCCATCGCGCCTTCGAGCTGGAAGAAAGAAGTTATTTTATGTGCGTCGCCTCGCCTGCTGCAGCGCCGCGCTGAATTTACCGGCCTTCGCAGCATCTTCCCATTCCACCGCATCCTTCTGCATGTTCCCGCCGCACTCCGGCACCTATGGAGAAGACAAGAACAGCAAGGTGAGCCAAGGGAATACACAGAGGAATACCCCCCATAGACTTACCTGATTTTACCACAGGGGGTACTATTCCTCTTCAAGGGTCGGCGCAGCTCCCACTGCATCCTAGCCGAACCCCGGCCCCTAAGGGGAAACAAAAGGACTGCAAAGTGAAACAACGGGATTAACAAGGAGAAACCTCCTCACCACAAAAGACTTACCTGATTTTACCGCCGGAGGCATTATTCCCTGAGACTTCATACTTTCTCTCAGCGCCTGAATAAGGGAGAAAGCAAAAGGTTACATATGGACATTATTTTATCGAACTGTGTTGGATAATACAAATCCTTACCAGAATATTACCGGTTGCCACAAGGAACTCTTCAGTAGGGTCAAGCTGCAACCTTCAAGGAATCGGACAAGAGTGAAAGTCAGGCATTTGAACTCTTACGAACTACATACATATGGCGTCTTGCCGGGAATATCGGAGTCAATATTGTTCTGGAACTCACCAATTCCTTCGAGCCAGTGAAGCAACTGGTATCTACGCCCCCCGGCGCTCAATGCAGGATGGAGGGCTCATCTTTTCAAACCATCAGGTGAGACTATAAGAGGGGACATCAAAGGTGATCAGTGGGGAGAACAGCGGGGTGGGGGATTTATGCTCAACTCCACGGGTGGTTAATTCCCTTTCTCCATTTGCAGAAGAATATTCCTACGGGCCAAGCAAACAAAGCTAGGTAGGCCAGTCCAGTCCGTCATCTCGGCCCTAGGCGTCACATTGGTGGAGACCGCAGCTGTCCAGTCCAGATCGACGCCTCTGTGGGAGCCATGTGAGCGTAACATCAACAGAACTTGAGGCAATTATAGTAAGAGATGAAAACATAGTACTTCATGGGACTAACGATGCAGGACGATCATGGAGAACTGTAATTTCAGTAGGGAAAGGATACAGGTTAACAGACGTGACAGATGAGGAGTTGTTCCAAGACGTTCGATCAGATAACGAGGTGGTGTTTGACATAAGCATCACACATTGGGTGGAAATACGTTACAAGTAAGTACCACAGAGAATAGCTGTGTTGCGAAAAACCGCCACCCCCATTCCTCGAGGAAGACTTAGGGCAGGTACCCAGTGTCTTATGGACCAATAGTCCCTATGACAGGGGTCTGCTAAAAGGGATAGGAGTGGCCAAGATAAAGCTTACACCAGGGGCTATTTTACCAAGGGCAAGGCAGTATCCTCTATCAAGGGTGTCAGATGAGGGTATTTACGAGATGAACTCTGGAAGGCCTTCTAGTACCCTCAGAATTGCAGTGCAACACCGCAGTGTATCCATTGAAAACGACGACAGGGGATCATGGCGTTTTATTCCTGATTTGCACCCATTGAACCAAATTGTTGAAGCAGAATTCTATTTAGTTCCGAACCCAGAAATAATTTTGTGCAGCATTCCAACTGACGCTTCGCACTTCACGGTAATAGATTTGAAGAAAGCCTTCTTTTCAATACCACTCCATGAAAAGTCACAGGACTTAATTTCCTTTGTATATAGACACTGGAGGTGGAAACACATGAGACTCCCACAAGGGTACTGTGAGTTATCTTCCATCTTAAATAGGGTCCTTCTGATGGATCTGGGCAAAATACAGATAAAGGGCACAGTCATACAATACGTGGACAACAATTTAATTTGTAGCAAATCAGAGGAACAGTTTCAAAATGACTCAGTATATTTGCTGACAGCATCGACAGAAAAGGGTTATAAGGTGGACAAGGCAATATTACAATATTGCAAATGGGAAGTGCTATACATAGGGCAGCTGATATCACAAGAAGGATGAAAAGTGACTCCAGAAAGGGCTGAGGCGATCAGTACAACACTGATGCCAAAGAAAGTGAGTGAAATGCAGCAGTTTCTGGGCCTTTGCAATTATTGCAGAGCCTGGATTTGTATTTGTTTATTTGTATAGCACTCCCAGCCCAACGGCATCTATAGTACATACACAAGACCCTTGTTGAGCAGACTTAGGGAGGCACAGAGAAGGAATAGTAAGTTAGTATGGACATATGAAATGACTGAAGTATTCGAAGAGCTGAAGAAAGCAATATGCACAGTTCCAGTACTGGGGATTCGAGACTATCACGTCAAATTTGATTTCTTCTCACACGCCAATGGAGTGGTGATGACTGTGGTACTCGCACAGAAGACTACCATAGGGCACAAGCCATTAACTTATAGCGGGTGTTTAGACCCAGTGATGAGCAGACATTACCCTTTTGAGTAAGCTCTGACTACATTGGAGACGTTAAGCCCTGCTGAGATGAGACCTCTTCCGATCTAGGAGAAGACGATTTGATGCAAGGAGAAGACAAAGACAAAGAAGAAGAACATCAACCGAGGATAACACAGTCCAGAGCAAGAGAGTTAGGGAAGGACAATATGCACACCCAGAATAGGCACACTAACTTTTTCTTACAATAGGCATTTGTCGAGAAAGTAAGGACAGTTCAAGCTATATGGTGCTTAGTAGATGTAACCAATTTCAGGAATGCTTCATCCGCTTTGTTATACGGATGTAAATTGAACAAATGATTCTTTCACAGTTGTTTTTTCATGCTTTTCTGTTATATTTTGCCCACATCTACCCACCATTGACCTGTGGAAACCCATCTATCATTACTCTGCTTGGTGATTTGAGACTCCGTATAGTGTGGGAGCGATTGTTCTTTGCAGCACTCACCCAATACTGTAGGCATAGAGCTTAGTCTAACATACACTAACACGACAGTAACTCATTTCTCAGGCTTTTCAGGTGAGTTGCATACACTCTTGGATCAACGCAAAGAAACAATCAAGAATAACAACATGAGATATATAATTTGTAATATTGTGATAATGTCTGTGTCTTCTGCTGTCTACCTCTTTACACTCCTTGCTTTACAAAGGTTAATGTCTCCCCAAGCACAAGCTTTGATCTTTCCTACCGTGATCCCGATCCATGCTGTTACGAAAGCCATATCTAGGCCGGCAACAAAAGAGAGCTGTTATGTTTGCTCTCTCATCCCCTGTGCCATGAGTGCATCCAGAACATTTGTGGTAACTGAAATTCCAGCGACAAGAGCACAATGCATTTATCGCTATGCACCACAAAAGGACAATTTCAAGGGAAGCGTGCCACACTAATGTGGATGTCCAAGAACATGTTCCCGTATGAAGATAACTACATAAAGACTCAATAAATGTTGGACGATTACTGGAATACAGATAAAAGTATAGAGTACATTGCAGAGGGCCCACGCAAAGGGGAAGTACAGACAGAGTAACAATGTTCCAAGAAAGGACCCATAGAAATAGGAGGAATGGCAGGATGCTGGGAAAGACCACAGATGCTGGTGCATGGACAAGTATACACAACAGACGGATGGAAAGAAGGAGTTGTTGGGAGCAAAGCACATGCTCTCCTAATGGTTCCAGTTGAAGCAGTATAGCAAGAAAATGACAAGTGATTCAAGGAATGGGAAGCAAGTGCCAAACTGCTCACATGTGTAGAAAATGAAGCAGGGCCCATGCCCATCATACTGCTTAAGGGAGCAGCTTTATGTTTCCAGAATGATGGTGAAGTAGAGGTTGTAGAAAATGAAGGCTGCAAGCAGTTTTCGAGGATACCAGGCATGAAGGTTGGCCTGTGGGTTGATGGCATACCCGCAGCTGCCTCCCAATTGGCGAGGGATACGTTCACGTGTACATCTAAAAACCGCAGCATTAGTTGTGCCTCAGAATGACACACAAATGGAAGCGCTACCTAAAATGGATACCAACAAAAGGAAGCAGAGTTCTGTAGGGCTGACCAGCATAAAAAGGGGAACTATGATTCATCAGACATGGAAAAGGCATTGGATGAAATACCACCAGAGCACATGCTGTTCAGCAGAACTGAGCTGTTCTTTGCATCTATCGTTCGAGCAGTACAGACAAACACAAATGCCAAATGGCTCCCGATTACACAGTGGGGGCTGATGCAGACAATAAACTCAACCATCAAGGGGTTCAACGCCATCAAGGAACAGCTGAGAGCAGTTAGACTAATGGCCCTCCAGAACTGATACGTTCTAAATCTCCTCAGAGTCATAGAGGGAGGCACTTGCACCAAGATTGGGTCTTCTTGTTGTACATTCATTTCTGACGACGAAAGCAACGGGACACTAATAGAGGCCATAACCTGACTCTCAGAGTTGCACACGAAGATGGAGACAGAAACTAAAACTGTCGGAAAAGACAAGGGGTGGCTGTCTTACATATTCTCATGGATACCAACATGGATGGCCAATGGACTGAAAGTACTGGCAGCAACTCTGATATTAGTGTTGCTGACATTTTGTGTCATCAGGATATGGTATGATATGATATGTTAAGTCATTTATAACGCGCCTGTACACAAGTGTTTCTATGCCCGACAAGACAAGGAAGGGGAAGACAAAGGGGAACAAAAACAAATGATCTTACTAGGCCTTGTGTCATTCAGATCTTGAAAGAGCAAGGGGAAGGGAGAGGAGAAGTGCCAGGGGGAGGGAAAGGGAGAGTGCAGTAGCAAAGCTCAAGTAAGTGCCTCCGGGGTGGCCGGGTACTGTAGGATTGGAGATACAGTCCCTAGTGCACAGTAGACCTGGAGGCAGTGCATGGGGCTACTGGTTGTGAAGGAGCCTGTTCCCCATAAGGTTAAGAGGGAGGCCAGGTAACCAGTTAGTGCAGCAGACAAGAACTTCAGCAGGGGAGGGAGAGAGAGAACGCAGACAATAAAAGGAAGGCCTTGAGTTGCTTCTGCAATCTGAGGTGGTCCTGCTCAAGTTCAAGAGAGGCAGGAAGGCTGTTTCAGAGGGAGGCCCCAGCCGAGGAGAGAGATCTACCCCCACTATCAGCCTGGAGATGCGTCTGACCCTCAGAGAGTTGGAGGTGGATGAGCAGAGGGCTTGAGAAGGAAAGTGCATAGGAAGAGAGAGTTTGCTGAAGTATGGTCCCTGACCCCAGAAAGCCTTGTGGACAATGCAGAGGGTCCTGAACTTGATCCTTGCAGCCACCGGGAGCCAGTGGAGCGATATCAGGGCTGGAGAGATACGATCACTGGGCTTAAGGCCAAGGACTAGTCTTGCAGTACTGTTCTGGATTCGTTGCAGAGGGCAAAGAGTAGAGGCAGGCAGATTTAGAAAGAGGCTGTTGCAGTAGTCCAGCCTAGAGAGAACCAGGGCTATGGAGACAGTGGCTTCTGAGGGAAAGGGAAAAAAGGAAGAACACGCTGAGGAGGTGCAGCTGGTAGTGGGACTACTTAGAGACGCCTGTGATGTGAGGAGAGAAGGAGAAGGTGGAGTCAAAGATGAAACCAAGGTTTTTTGCCTTGATGGAAGGCACCCGTAGAGGGCCCAAGGAGGGTGGCCAGAGTGAAAGAGGGAAAGTGGGAGCAGGGGTCCCAATGAGAAGAATCTCAGTCTTACTGGCATTCAGGCAGCAAGAGAGGAGATGAGGCTGATGGGAGCCTGAAGGAGAGCTGAGTGTCATCCGCACAACACTGAAAGTTAGGAGAGAAGGTAGAGATGAGATGGGTCAGAGGTGCCAAGTAAAGGTTGAAGAGTCAGGGTGAGAGGTTAGAGCCCTGGGGAACACCTTGTGGAGAGAGAGGTGGTGGAGAGAAAGGGCCCAAGTTGGACCTGGGAGGGTCGATCAGAAAGGAAGGAGGCCAACCAGGCTAGGGCCTGATCCTTGATGCCCAGGTTGTCACAGAGACACAGAGATGATTGATTAGGATGGCGTGGTTGACCGCGTTGAAAGCAGAGGAAATATAAAGAAGTATGAGTACAGAAGGAAGTCTAGAGTCGAGATTTGAGAGCAGGTCTTTATGGGTGTTCAGGAGAGCAGTTTCCATGCTTCTAGCTGCTCTAAACCAAAACAAAATGTGATGGCTATAAGGTTTTGAATAAAGCATAACCAGGGGCACAGTTCTGGGCAACCCTCCAGCCATTGTTTTTCAGCCTGCCAAGCCATTACAGAAGGGGAAAAACCATATGCAAATCAGGCTTGGTCCTACCCCAATTAAAAATCACAAGTTTGGCGGTATCCTGCCGGTTTTACAGGCAAGGGTACCGCCAAACTTGTAATGAGGCCCACTCTCTTTTGTAGGCAAAGGTTCACAGGTGATTGGACTAAAGCAAGCCTGCTTTAAGGCATCTAATACTTGTACCTGTTTGTGTGACAGATGGTCTTTGCCTACTTGTGTCATACCCAAATTAATGTGTGCTAAAGGAAGTGAAGAAGACAGGCAGGAAAGTTCTCTGTGCCTACACTAACCCCATCCCATTCTCATATCTATAGTATCAATATCCCTTTAGCACGCAAAACCACTGGTGTGATGCTAGTCCTTTTGTGTAGAGTGTGCCCTTTGATTCTTGTTCATCAGGAACACCCCTGCAGAGTGCTCCCTGGGCTGGAGACATGTGTTACCCAAACTCACAAAGGATCAAACGAGTGGTACAGCCATTCAGTTTCTTGTCCTGATGCCTGGCAGGGACAGGCTGTCTGAATAGACTACACATGGCCCTTCCACATCTGAGCTGGGTTCACAGTGCTGACACATTTATGATATAATCAGATGTGGCTTTGAATAATTATGTTAGCCCCCATACCACATTAGGTATGGTTTATATTTAAAGATTACCCTGACACTAAGTGATTAATCATAACCATATGGAATTTAGAACAGAGATGTAAACTTAAATACAACCTCTGTACTGCAGTGACTTGGCTGTCATAGCAGCTGTAAAACAGGGCATCTGTGACCTCCGAACCTACTCTGTGCCACAGGAGAGCAGGTGCCACAGATCAGGAGACTGATGCAACAGGGCACAGGTGTATTTTATGTTTTTAGAATGGAATTTATGAAGCAGGCCTGACTAGCAGGCCACCCTTTTTGAGATGGAACTATTAGCTAATTTTATTTTTTAAATAACTTTATTTATTAAACAAAGGCATACAAAGATAATGCAATGGTACATGTACATTACCCATTGACGGGTCCTTATTGTCTGGTAGAGTATTGCGCATCACCTGATTTCTTGCTCTTCAGGGTGACGTTTGTCCGCTAGCCTTCGAGTGTTTTCTGTTTTACCCCCCTTCCCCTCTCTCCTCCCTCCACTATACCCTCTATTCCTTCAACGTTTAAACTCAAACTTTTGGGTTGTAGAGAACAAACTGAGTGACTTTTTTGGTAGGCAAATGAGTCTTGGTTGTTACAAAGTAGAGGTTCATATAACGTGCATGTCCCTGAGTAGTCGACGCTTGAAGTAATGGGCTTCTCTGTCTTTCACTAGGTCATGGAAGGGCAACCATACAGTTAGGAACCTTAGGTACTTTTCGGAGTTGAGGGCGCATATCTTCTCCATGGCCATTACATTCCAGATCTTAACCCACCACCAGGCTGTCTGTGGACCTGACTCGTTCTTCCAATTCTGTGCCAGGGACATTCTTGCCGCCGATAGCAGATGAGTGATTAAGGTGGCTCTGGGCCCTGACATTGCGTATATCCCCTCTATGGGCGCTCCCAGCAGTGTAGCTTTTGGGGACATTGGCAGTTCCACCCCTGCAATGTCTTTGATGTGGCCTAATATTTCTTTCCAAAACGTGTTTGCTTTGGGGTATGTCCACCACATGTGGTAAAGGTTGCCTTTTGCTCTGCATTTCCTCCAACAATTGGGTGAATAGGACTTGTTAGTTTTGTGTATGCGGTGGGTGGTCAGGTACCATTTGAGGCATAATTTATATGCCGATTCCTTGATCATGGTGCATCTGGAGGTACTGTGTGCTCTTGCCCAGATTTGGTTACATTTTTGCTCTGTTACGGGTTTGTCTAAGTCTTTGTCCCAGCTCTCTTGATACAGGAGCACGTCTTCTGCTTGAGCCTTGGAGAGTAGTCTGTAAAGTCTGGTTACTCCCTTCGATGTCTGACCCTCCTGTAGGGTCAGTTTCAGGCCTGTTGGTGCCCTTGTGCCCACCTGCTTCACTGTTGGGTGAGTAATCCAGTGCCTAATCTGTGTATATCTATATCGTTCTTTTTCTTCTAGGCCGAATTTCTGCTTGCATTCTTTGAAAAGCAGTGGGGTGCCATTAATGTATAGGTCTTGCAGGGTCAGTTTGTCGGCTCCTGCCCATCCTTCCCAGAACTTCTTTTGGAGGCCCGGCGAGAAGTCCGGATTGTGCATTAATGGAGTGTTGGGGCCTAGTCCTCGTGGGATTCCCTTCCTTTTCCGGGCTTTGTCCCAGTTGAGCAGGGACCATTTGGTCGCCTCCAGTAGAAGGCCCCCTTTCTCTCGGTCCCTTGTTTTCAGGTTTATTAAGGCTTTTAGGGGGGTTGTCGTGGCCGCTTGCTCCATTTGACACCAACCTTTATGATTATCGGGGTTTGCCCACCGTAACATAGGGGCTAGCTGAGCTGCCAGTATGTAACCATTCACATCTGGTACTCCTAGGCCTCCGAGTAGAGGTGGGTGCAACATGATGCGTTTCTGGATCCTTGGCTTCTACCCCTGCCAGATGAACTTGAATATCGCATTTTGCAGCTTTTTGATCTTGGCCGGGGTAATGGTCATCGGGATTGCTCCCACCACGTAGAGGAGTCGGGGGAGGATAGTCATTTTTACTGCTGTGATTATGGCGAACCACGAAAATTCTTGGGTTTCCCATCTGATCATATCTTCCTGCAACTGTTTTCATAGGGGGGATATGTTCATTTTGTATAGTTTGTTTGGGTTGCACGTTAGACGGATCCCTAGGTACTCCAGTGAGTCTTTCACCCACAGCACTGGGTAGTTCTTCTCTAGATTCTCAATCACTTCTCTCTTCTCCGTGATATTCATTGCTTTGGATTTGGAGAAGTTAATGGTGAATCCGGAAATCTCTCGAAATTCCTGTAGTTGTGACATTGCTCGGGGCATCATTACTTCTAGGTCTCTCATGAAGAGCATAATGTCATCGGCATATAACGCAATTTTATGGGTTGTCTGACCAAATTTCAGTCCCCTGATTTCCGCGTCATGCCTAAACCACATGGCACAAGGCTCCATTGCCATCGCGAATATCAGTGGGGAGAGTGGGCATCCTTGTCGCGGACCTCTGCGAATTTTGATGTATTTTGTTTTTTGTCCATTGATTGTGAAGCTAGTTGCCGGGATTTGGTAGTTTGCTAGCACCATATTTGTGAATTCTGGTCCGCATCCGAAGCCCTCAATCACCGTTCCAGATAACGCCAATCCATACTGTCGAATGCTCGTCTTGCGTCCAGGGTGGCCACTGCGATTACTTGTTGAGTTCGTCTCCCTGCATCGATTACATCTATTGCTCTTCTTACATTGTCCTGAGTGTGTTGGCCTGAGATAAAGCCTGCCTGATCGTCGTGGATTATGCTCGGGAGGATCCTCATCAGTCTTGATGCTAAGATTTTTGTGTATATTTTCGCATCTGTGTTTAGTAATGCGATTGGCCGATAGCTGGAGCACTTGCGGGGGTCTTTCCCTGGTTTGAGTAGCAGTATGGTCGTGGATCGCCCCATGTCTGGCGTCACCCGTCCCTCTTCCCTGATTGTGTTAGAGCTTGGTCAGCGGGGCCAGAAGTTGCGTACAAAATGTTTTATAGTAGCCGTTGCTGAAGCCGCCTGGGCCAGGAGCTTTCCTCGTCGGTAGTGCTGAAATTGCGTTGCTGATCTCCTGTGCTGTGATCGGGCTTCCTAGGTTACTCCTTTCTTGTTCCGTGATCCGTGGCAGGGTGGTTGAGCAAATATAGGAAAGTTGTTGCTCCCGGTCCAGGTTCTCTCCACACAGGCGGTGTTCATGGAATTTTAACATTATTTCCATCTTTTTGGGTTCGGCTGTGTGGGGGTTGCCGTGCTTGCCGTGTAGTTGCGTGATGTAGTTTTGGGCCTTCCGTTTTCTTAGTTTAGCGGCTAAGAATCTATTTGCCTTGCCCCTGTGTGTGTAGTAGGACTGTTTTGCATTTAATAGTGTCTGGGCCACTCGCTCTGCCATGTGGTTCTCGAGCTGAGCTCGGATCTTCCTGAGTTTGCGTAGTGACTTCCTTGTTTGCTGGGCCTTATGTTGGGTTTCAGCATTCTTCACCTCTTTTTCTAGTTGTTGTGTTATGAGGGTTCTGTTCCTGTATTATGTGAACTCCCCTCTAATCACTGCCCTCCCTACATACCATATTCCCCCCAGCTCACTTCCCCATTATCGTTTTCTTTGAAATAATTATTGATGGTGCTTTCCATATGGGCCCTTAAAGCTATGTCTTTCAGGAGGAGTTCATTTAGTTTCCAGGGTGGCTTTTGTTTCCGCACTCCCACTCCCCAGTCCACCCCCACCATAACTGGGGCACAGTCCGAACGGTATTCCACCCCTATTTCTACTAACGTTATCTGGGGGATTAGCGTACCTGACACTAGGATCATATCTATCCTGGAATAGCCTAGGTGAACCGCCGAGTAATGGGTGTACTCTCTGATTCCCTCATGAAAGAATCGCCATGTCTCTATGACCCTCATCTCTCTAAAGAGGGGTCCTAGCGCCTGCCTATTCCTTTGGTCCGCTGCTGTGGGGGGAAGAGTTTTATCTAACGCCGGGTCCATGACGCAGTTAAAGTCCCCGCCTATTATCAGTTGGCATTTGCACCAGCTGCCCAGCTGGTTTAGTTGGTCCGAGAGGAATACATCCTGCCATTCGTTGGGGGCATAAATGGCTAGGATTGTGTGCATACAGCCCTTTATTCTCCCTTTAACCCCGAGGTATCTTCCCCCACTGTCCCTTCGGAGTTGTAGTTTTTTAGGTCTCGTCCTATCGGGATTGCCACTCCCCTCTTTTTCCCCCCACTGGAAGGATAGATTTGGGGTGGGAAAGCTCGGTTGGACATCCTCCTCTCATCTTTCGGGAGGAGGTGGGTCTCCTGTAGGATCCCGATAGATGCCTCATAGCCCTTACCCTTTCCAGTATGGCTCTCCGCTTAGTCGGAGAATTCAGCCCCTGTGCGTTCAGGGAAATTACATTAGATTCCGCCATCCTTCATCTGTGGAGGGTTGCCCCCCCTTGTGGTCCACGCTTGGTTTACCTCAATGTCACCCACCCCTGCTCTGTGCCGTTTTATTCTACTCTGTTTCTTACGGCCGCTGTTTGTTCTGTGTTTCACTTCTCTACTCCCCGTGTACCCTTCCCTTCCCCACCTCCCTCCCCCTTCTTTGTGGCCCTTGTGACCGGGATTTCCCATAATCCCCCCTCTTGTAAACTGGGGCTTAGGGTCACTGTATATGGCTTTACTTCCGAGAGGTCTCAGAGATCCCTGACTCGGTTTGGATTCCAAGAATCGGTACCTCCCTGCTCCACCTCTGCAGGCCTGTAGATTTGTGTGTTTTCATATTAGGATGTTGTTATACGCATCTTCAGCCGGAGTCTCGAGAGTGTCCTGAGTAATCAACGTTGAGCTTCATGTCGTGGTGAGGTATTAGTTGGACCTCCAAGGTGTGGTTCTCGCCTGGGTCTACTCCTACGTGTTGTAGACCATTTGCATGGCTTGGCCCCAGTGGGCTGTTTGTTTTGGACCCAACCATTTTCTTCTCGGTTTTGGTTCTCCTCCACTCCCAAAAGCGCGAGGCCCTCGTCACAGGTGCAGATTTTCTTCTGTCTTCCATCCCAACTGAATGTAAGGCCAAACGGGTATGACCAGCTGTAGGGGATTTGCTTGTCCCGCAGAATTCTCGTCGCTGGGCGCATCAGGCGCCGCTTGTGTAGGGTAGAGAGCGCCAGATCCTGGAGCAGCTGGATCGGGCTCCCATTGGTTGTCAGATCGGTGGTGGATCTGGCTGTTTTCAGAATCTTTTCCTTTGTGGCATAGGATGTTAGTGCCACTAGCACGTCCCTGGGGCGAGCCCCTGGTTCCAGTCTGCAGGGCCCGACTCGGTGGATCCTGTCAAACCCTATTGTTTCCGGCATGGTGTCTAGTAGCAGGTGGCTGAAGGTCTGCTGCATTGTGTCACGTAGGTCTCCGCCTGGGACCGACTCGGGTAGACCCTTAACGCAAATGTTGGATTGGCGTGATCTATTTTCAAGATCCTCTGCTTGGAGTTCGAGGTTATTCGTGGCTACTGCTAATTGGTCCTGCAACCGGCTGGTTTGTTTAGCTTCTTCTGATAAGTTGGAGAGGCCACTCTCCGTTGTGTCCACTCTCTCTCCCAACTCATTGATCTCCTTCCCGACTTCTTGTAGTGAGGTTTTTAGGTCAACCCGTAGCTGACCAATTTGGGTCTAGAATGCATGTGTCATTCTAATCTCCATGCCTTTCAAGCAAGTCAGCAGGTCCTCCTTGTCTGAGTCTGTGGCACTTGGGGGTGTATCCGGCATTGTCTCTGTAGAGTGTTGCAACGCCAGCAGTTTGTTTATGTCTTCTTGTTGTTGTCGACTCCAGCACCTGGCCAATTGGTTTTCTTGGTTTTTGGGGGACCCTTTCACTTTTGGGGGTGCGCTTTTCATCCTGGCGCAAGGCATCCAGGCTAATCACTGGTATCTCTGCTATCTTGTGCTCTCCGCCAGGTCTGTGCTGTTGCTGTGACTGCTGGGGTGGGTATTGGCTGGCTGTTAGCACGGGGGCGACCGCTCTCCTTCGAGGATCCAGCAGTACTTTCCCTTTGGTGGGGTTGGGGCGAGGTGCGGGTGTCCTGGTCACCTGTGTTCAGCTGTGGTCTCTCCCCCACTTTTATTATTTGGGGTTGCTGCTTTGGTATGTTGCCACCTGGAGGGGTTGTCCCCAGGGCCCAACTAGCTCTGATGGAGTGTCTGCTGAGCCTCTGCCCCACTCCTCCTCACCTTCGCTGGGGCAGTTCCAGTTGAGAGCCTGGTGTGGTGCCCCCCTCACTGGTTGTGTATTTTGTGAGGAGGTATGGGCGAGTCTCCTACCTTACTCTCCTTGTGTCCGTTGCTGGTTCCGCCCACCCCGATTGGGCCAGAGTTTATTGCTTCATATGTGGTCATCCCGCTCCCTCTCTTGTGTTGCAGTGGGGCTTCTCCAGCTCCCGGTGTGAAGAGTCCCTGATGTGATGCGCCTTCCGTCGGTATATTTTCCTTTCCTCCACCCGTGAGTGGGGGTTCGCTTGGTCTGAGTTGGCCACCCGGGCTGGTACCCTCCGGAGCCTGGGTAGCCCCGCCGGGTCTCCCCGCTTATCAGGCGGATGCACTGCAGGGATCACCGCCTGTCTTCGGCACCCTCTCCCACCTCTGCATGGCCGCTTCAGGTCCGCACTGGCAGGGGAGTTCTTTCACTGCTTCTCAGCCTCGATTGTCCCCCTGTTCCCTGCTACTAACTTGATTAGACGTTGTGTAGCACCCCTGCTCCTGTTCTTCTTCTTGTTGCGTGTGGGTGGCCTTCTGGACGCTTTTCTCCAAGATGGTGGGGGGGCCTGGGGCTCCTTCAATATGCGCGGGCTGCGCGGTTCCTCCTCCGTTGGGATCAGGGCTCCTTTCCTCGGGACCTCCGCTTATCCAGCAGGAGGTCCGTCAGGTCCGCCGACAGTCCCCGGCTTCCCACACAGCTCCGGCGGTGGTCCCTTCAGGCTTACTCCGACAGAGGGGGTTCTTCTGCCTCTCTTCCACGACGGCTCCTTCTGTAAGGCGGAGTCTTCACCCCGGGCCTCTACCCTCTGCACCAGGCACCGCACCAGCCTCCTGGCCGCTGCAGCCACAAGTTCCTCCACTGATCCGCTCCTCTGGGGAGGCCCTCCAGCAGCCCCAGGATCGCCGGGGTGATTTCAGGGCGGGGGGAGGTTATTCATACCTCGGATGTCCGGGGGGGTCTCACTCTCTCTTCTCTGGGGAGGCTTCCGCGCCGGGGCACTTCACTCACCATCCCCCTCCAGGCCTTCCACTTCGGGGCTCCCGCCTGATTTGCACCTTTGGGGAATAGCGGTCTATCGATCCGCAGCCTCAGTCACTATTAATGCGTTTACTCCTTGCGCTTTCAGCATTTTTGCGCTTGCTTTAGACTCCTTTTGAATCCTGCTGATGCGGAGCTCGGAGACGTGCGTCTTCACCTGTGGGCAGCCATCTTGGAATCCTCACTACTAG
Organism: Ambystoma mexicanum; assembly: GCF_040938575.1. Taxonomy (NCBI): domain Eukaryota; kingdom Metazoa; phylum Chordata; class Amphibia; order Caudata; family Ambystomatidae; genus Ambystoma; species Ambystoma mexicanum. The sequence goes on from NC_090927.1 coordinate 414,711,823, forward strand.
CTAATTTTATTAGTTAATAAAAATAAAAAAAGTCAGAGCTTCTATACTTTTGCCAGATGGCAATACCTCACGTGAATATTACCTTCATTTTTGTTAGTGAGAGCATTACCATTGACCAAAGGGAGTCAATTGGAGAAAAGGAACCACAAGATGCTGCAAGGGATGTATATATTCTTTTGTAATGATTCATTGTGCCCCCAAATTTAGTATCAATTACTGTAACTCTTCATAATATCTTTCACTCCCATTCTTTGCTGTGTTCTGTTCTTAATGTCCCCCAACTGAGCCAATCTGGATCGCGTTCCTTTACTATGTAGAATTCCCTATAATTTAAGATGTTTATCTATTCAAAATCTTCATATTTTGTAGCAAATCTAGAATAAATACCAATTGAACTTGATTGTGGAGCAGTCTGTGAAAGTAGCATGTTTCTTACCATACTTGTGAGAAATATGTATATTTCCTTAGGATGTCCTTTTATTGCATTAATCTTACAATCTGCGCTCAGCCTAATCAAGTTGTTCATCTTCAATTTCTAGTTTCCCTAGTGTTGACGACAGATGGTTTGGCCAAACTATATTTCATAAGGAATTCACAATGTAGTGCCCATAAACTCATGGACCCTGAGAGATTATTTCTAGCAGGAGTCCCACAGACATGCCACAGATGGATGTTACGAGATTACAAAGTGAAACAAGATCAGTCATCAGATTAGCCTATGAACCCCAGCAATACAGAAAGAAGTGCTCATTCAAGTGGTCGACAAACCACTTGTAACCAGTGCTGATGCTAAATTACTTGTAGCATATAGTGAGCTGGATGTGGTTCCCAGAGACCACACATGCGGCATTCATAACACATGAACAGGGGGTATAACACCCATAATCTACGGGGTTGCGAGAGATACCATTTCCACATATGGGAATTTTGGTTCTACAAAGTCATGTGAGGCATATTATTGATTGGAACTGTCTGCTCTTGCCCCCAGTCAAGACTAAACAGTTTTTCATTATGGGAAACCATGGAGAGGAACATGACTCCATATAGCTCTTTATTAAACAATGTGTAATTGCCTGGCCTGTGGAAGATGGCTACCCAGTGAGCTGCACAGCAGCATGTTCTTGTCTTTCTCTAGACAGTTGTCATGGCTCCTGCCACTCCAAAACCTTAAACCACAGAACTTTCCTGGGGCACCGGGGGAGTGCTTGTGACTAATGTCACTGCCAGTTATATCCTAATCAAAAAATTCTAAAAATAACTCTATATAACAATCTACGTGAAAAAACTATTTAATTAGCATAGTCCAAATCCATGTGTTTCCTAAGAGGACAGGGAAATGCTTCTTATGCATTTAAGATCTAGGATCCTCTATCAATGAAATATCTGTCCTTGGGTGCGTAACAACAATGGTCTTTGTGTTTAGATTAACAAAGTTTGTCCTTGAATTCTTAACATGATTTTGTGTGGTTGTTCCAGCATCAAAAACAGTCATTTGTTGGCATCTAAAAGTGTTAAGAACATTCAAGATACTTAAGGTGAGAAAAAACATGGAAACAGCAGAGGATAAAGGGAGGGTACGAGGTGGCTCTCATCCCCTTTAAACTAGCCTCACAGTAAGAGGAAGAGGAGCCTGAAAGGGCCTCAGCCCAGCTTTCCTATTGAGACACCAGCAGAGGTTCAGAGCCAAGAGACTGACGGTACTCAGCAATATGTCCACCATGAGCAAAAAGAAATTCGCAGTGAGTGGCAGACTTGCTGTTTTTCAGCTTCTTCAGTGAAAGGGGGGACCAATAAGGGTGAACCTTCTGAGGTGGAGTCTGTATTTCCTTCTGTTAACTACTTCAGTAAAATGAATGAGGAATCTGTGGGAGATGTGGGATATATTGACCAACTCAACGACATTCACCACATCACCAAGCTTTATTTGCGCAAGAAACAGCAACCTGGCTGCGCTGGCTCCTGTGCACACCAGGACCTCAAAACTGCATTTTGGCAGCAACAAAAAGATGGCTGCACCATCTTGCCTAGCATACTTCTTGCAAAATGGAACAAGGGGACACACTGAAAAAGTATGCCAGTGTGTTCTGAAACCTATTAATGGAATCAAGTAAAAAAGCAGCATTGATGTGCTGCAAAAGCCAAAATCCCCTTCAAAATGAAACATTTTCACCCTTTAAAAATGTTGTTTTGATGCCAATTCCATCTGTTCATTCTGAAACCAATGTGGTTAAAAAGGCCCTGCCATGCCCAGGATATTTCACTGTGCTTCACCAAAATCAGGCATAATTCCTGAGTGACAGGCCCAGTAAACCAACTCTGAGAGAAATCAATAAGCAACTTCACTTTTACTCTCACGGGAACACGCGTTAATTTCTTTCCAAATGTATCTAGGCTCAGCAGTTCAAAGAGACTTAACTCTCTGAGCCAGGTCAAGCATAAATGTATCTATGCTTTAGATAAAACTCCTGCATTCAAGGAAATGACCACAGCTGCAAAGACAGTATGGGCATCTAGTGGAGCTGCAAACCGAATTTAAAGAAAGAAATGCTAGCAGTTTTTTTACAAATGTGGAAAAATGGGCTTTGCTGACTGAAGAAGAAATGGGCCTGTTTAAAAATAAATTGTGAATGAAAGCCTGCTTACTTAGCAATGTAAAGGGATTATGTTAGTGGTGATAATACACACACAGGCTATCTTCTCTTACAGGTTTGTTTTAATTCAGGACCCAAAATAAGGAATTAAAGAGTTTAAAACAAATGGGCTGGATTTGCAAGCTCTCAGAAAAACCAGTCATTCCAGTTGCCAGCCATGAAACTTCCCCAAGGAAGGGAGGTACACCATAAATCCAGGACACGTAAGTGATAATTGCCAGCTTGAAAAACCTTGAATGGGCCAGGACAATGAAAGTTCACATGCTCGTCAGACATTCGTCTCTGCTCCAGGCTTGGACAATAGAAGTCCTGGGACACTAACCTGTCAAGTGAAGGGGCAATAAAACCTTCAATTAAACTGGGAACCCCCAGTCCACACAGGAATGAAATGACAGTTGGTTGCAGTTGGAGGAAGGAAAATAAAATGATCTAGTGACAATGGACGGCCTTTTGGTTCCAAAGACTATTTTAGAAATCAACTTTAAAGACGTTTTATCTCTCCAGCAAGAATTAGTAATAATTTTAAAAGTTTGCAGTTTCAAGTAACATTTTATGTGCTTTCTTTTAAAACTTGGTAGAACTCATTGCTGCATGGGGAACAGAAATTACAAAATATGACAGATTCCAAGGAAAGTATTAATGTTGCAAACATAACATTTGTACATACATCCCTGGGGATAATTTGCATTTGTGTATAAAATGGTGGAATTTTAGGCCAAATCTTTCATGTGTTAAATTACCAAAATGTACCAGAAAGGCGAATCAAGGTCGCACAGACTGGGGGATTGGACTGATATGTGCTGCACATAATATGTAACCTGTGTGTATAATTTGCCAAGAGATTGCAATTGTAGAAATGTATGTTTTTGGCAAAATTGGATTTTCAGTAAAGTAAATGTGGGAGTTGTTGGACATTGTAAAACTCACCTCATAAACCTGACATCATTCACTTGGAAATCCAACCACTAGAGAGCAAGGCGGAGACTAGTTAACCCTGCCCAACCCAAGTAGTTTAGGGGCATGCGTAGTTAACCCTGCCCAGCCTATACTTTGATGATGTTATTTTGCACTATAAATAAGGGTCCCTGACAAGACTCCAGACGCACACTCTTCCAGATTTCATGCGCTGCGTTCCAGTACTCGTCATCTTCCAGATCCAGACCCCAACTACAAGGCCAAGCATTGCTGATCCTACCCCAGGGACCACTGCAAAACCTAAGCATTGCTGATCCTGCTCCAGCAAGGCCCCAAATTCTGAAAACCACGGAAATTTCCCATTAACAAGCGGAAACTGTGGTACCATTGGCATCCTGAGCCAGCTTGGCTTGCCGCCACTCACTGCATGCTGCTGCCATCCTGCTCCCCTGATGACCTATATTATCCAGTGACCATAATTGCCAGTCCAGAAGTGTTACCCAGTAACCAGTCCATGCCCAGCTGATCCTGTCCCACTGATTTGGTCCAGCTGTCCTTTGTTAGACCAGATCAATGAGGTGACCAGAATGCTAACTGCCCAAAATCCTAAACTAAAGTGGACTGTGAGTATAAATTGCCACCCCACCTAAACCCATAACCTATCTTGCTTTGTCCTCATACCACTCTCCAACTCACCCTATCCTTATCCTGATACCTGGTTCAAACTGTCACAATAATTCTTGCCACCCTGCCATTGATTTCTCTTGCTAGCGCAAGCTCTCTTAGTAATTTTGTCTTGTGAAATCCTAAGCCATTGATCCTATTTCGAGTGATCGGACTGGTTCCATCAGGGCGGGCGCTGGGGAGTTAGGGTTGAATTCACGAATCAACCCTGGAGTTTACTGTGTCCCTCTTTGGTTGTCTAACCTGAATGCTCTAGTGTAGAATAAAACTGTTCTTGTCAAAACTGATTTCCTTTCCTTTTTCACCGCTTCCTTTTACTCAAAACGCTCCTCATTTTATCTTGCATAACTCAATCAATTTACCAGCTAGAGACCTAATTTCACTTCCATATTGTACCTATGATCTATTGCGATTTACAATATTTCACCTTTTTTTTATTAAAAACCGTTTGGGTTATTTCAGGCAGGAATCGCAACATTTTGCAAAATTTCCAATGTGTCATTTGCTGCAACATGTTTTAAAACCCTGCCGCTCATTTTCGAACTCTATGCTCTTGGTTATCCATTGCTTGTGATTGTTTACACCTTTACATTGTTGCTTTAGTTAAGAATAATATTTGATCAAGGTTTTTGCACACATTCATTCATTTATTTATCAATTTTTAGCATTGCCAGGGTTTAAAATCCGTTTTTCTCTCTTTTTTGGGGAGGGAAGGTCGGATTTCAATTCTGTTTTCCATTCATCATTCCTGATTACCTGCTGCTTCTGTTTATCCACGTACATTTGATTGTTTGTGGGTTGAGGGCACCTTACAGGGGGAAATTCTAACTTAGGTGCTATCTTACCTAAAATCAAGACGTGCTCCTATTCCCTGGTGTTTTGTAGATGTGTCAATAGAAGGTTAAACTAAGTGCATTGCTTCCATTCCTATTGTTATTGTCACCCCATTGGTGATTGCTGCCCCATATTAAAAATTGTATGATTTTTTAAACATTTTTAAATAAATAAATTAATATTATGTTTTACCAACCAGCCTGGTTCATGGTCCATTGCGACCCAGGATATTTGAAAAGGGTGTGTGATATGAGCATATAAAAAACATAAGCATTTCAATCGCGTGCTGCAGACTAGCCCGAGACCAAGGCGTGTGTCGCCTGATTGAAATCCTTAACAGAGTTGTCGATATGGTGATGGACATTACTCAAGAGGTCTGCTCCTATGATCATCCATGCAAAACGAGAAAGGAAGAACCCCTGTACTGTCTTCATAGGGCTAAACCTGCGACACAAGAAACGGAACAAGAAGTTGTAATACAAGAAATAATGCATTCACAAGAAGAAGTGGCTTGTCTGGGGGAGAGTGGATATTTGTTGATTCTTCCACAAGAGAATGTGATGAAGTTCCCGGTCTGGTGCTATGGGTAAGGGCGGGGGCTGGGTACCAACTCCTGCTAAGTGATGTAGGTCTCTGTGGTAGTGTGGGGTATATCCCCTTGTCTACACCACTCTACATTGGTTGCGCAAAACAGACTTATTACCTGGATCCATAAACAAGCTATGTACTTTTAAAGGACTCTCAGATGTGCAGACAAACTCTTTGTTGCTGCCTTCAAAGTCTGCTGTCTTCAGATTAGCTGCCACGGAGCGATAGGCCTCACAGGGAGAAACCATACAGGCAATTGCTTACCAGGCCAGTGTGCTTGAGGCCCGCACAACAGGAAAACATGATATCATACCAAAACATCGGATCCCATTACTGTGAATCAGATACCAACAAATTATTTAAAATGCATTTTAACACATTTCATTGGGTATTAATTAAGGTGGGGGGCCTGCGGGTGGTCTACCCTTGAATTTTTGTTCTGATGAATTGTGTTAAAAGTTGTGATTTGTTTTTAATCTTATGGGATATGCAGTGATTTGTGGACACCTGAATTTACAAACTCAGGAAACTAATGAAGGGCATAGTTGTCCTTAGTTGAGCTGAAAACTCACACGCAGGAACACCAAACCAAAATGGTGCCAACCCCAAACTTCACCTCAGGACAAGGAAGGGAGCTGGCAAGACAGTGTGGGAGTCTGGCGGAAGTGGATATGTGTAGAAGGGGTGTTTTGAAGAATTGAGTGGAAGAAGGTGAAGGAGAGACGAGATCACTTGAAAGAAAGGATGCAAGTTGACTTGGATTAAATGAGAAGAGGTGACTTAGAAAGAGGAGGATTTGGAAAACAGCAGGAGGAGGAGGAAGTAGAGGCAGAGAGCTATCATTAAGAGGTGGAAATACATCAGGAGGAGATGATGATACAGCCAGAGAAACAGCAGGAGAAGGAGAAGGGCTATCAGGAGGAGGTAGAGGGACAGCCAGAGGGACTTCATGAAGAGGTGGCAAGACAGCAAGAAAGACCTACGGATGAGTAGGAGAAACATCACATGGAGGTGAAAAGAGAGCCAGAGTAGATCAAATATCAATGATAGGAAGAGGTAGTGAGTCATCTAAGGGTGATTCTGACAGACCAAGAGGTGGTAGAAACATTTGCTGAGTGATGGGAGATTGAGGGAAGGGGGTCTATCCCAGGTAAGCTAATTGCTTGGGTGACCAATGTGGTTGATGGGAGGCGATATGAGCACATGGGTAAGTGACGAAGAGGTATCAGGAGTTCAGAGTGATGAAGAGTACAGTACTGGAGGAGATAGAGTAACAGGGGAAGCTCCTCAAGGAACCCTACTATTGTGTAGGAGCGAGGGGAGCAGGCAGAAAGTAGAGTTGCTTGTCATTAAAGCATTCCCTAAACCAAAGCTAGAGGTCTAGGGAATGTCAAGTAGCCAGAGACCCGTGAGAGACCTTGAGGCCTAAACTTGTTGACTCCTTCCTCTTCCCAATGGTTGCCCAGGTCTGGATATCAGCAGTGTGTGACCCCTGAATCGAGATTCTGCCAGGAAAATAGAATAGGGGAAGACAAAGGGCCTCATTACGAGGAAGGCGGCCGCGGAATGAATGGTGCCGGTAAGGGACCGGCACCATTCATTCTGGGCTGCCACATTACGGGTCCTGCAACGGGTCCCGCTCTGGACGCCTGGCCAGACCAGACGTGCAGAGCGGGACCCGCTATCTGTCCAGGATGCTAACAACGGGCCCGTCATTAACGGGCCTGTTGTTAGCATCCTCCCCATTCCCATTGAGCCCTATGGGGGCTCAAGTGGGAATGGGGATGTACCGGGTCCAGGTCCCGAGAATGGGAATTACTGGGCACCCAGTTTGGGGGTAGCCATGCCGCTAAAAACGGCATGGCCACCTCCAAACTCCTAATGAGGCCCATTGACCATCGGACACTTGAAAAGAATTGCAGGGTCTGGTTAACCATAATGCATATGTTTTAAAAACATTTTATGTGTTGTAACATTTCTTGATGACCTTTGTTTTTTGATGCCTGCGTGGTACTTATCATGTGATAATGATTGGTTATTCATGATTGACATTTATGTTCTTAAACGTATACAGATATGTGTCTCAGCCTCAGAGGAAGAGCCAAGTCTCGAAACATGTGTCAGGCTGATCGTACTCAAAAATGAAAACATGTACAATTGTGCTTAAAAATTCCAGTGTTTGGCGCAGTTTGATTGGTTAATCCCATCTAATGTCATATGTGTCCTCCGTATCATTGGCCTACATCACATTCTGCATCCATGTGTCCACCGACAGGGATCGGCTCTGTGTCCAGTTCATCAGGATCCAGTGCTTAGCCCTAAAATCAGAAATCTTCGCTTCTCTTCTGCCATTTTATCAATAACGCCTAATGCGCACACCTTGGGAGGTAGGCAAACATCCTGTCTATTTGTGTCCTTCAGCACTGTGCATATCCCCGCCCAGTATGCGGACAGACGCAGTCTGGTACAAAACATGTGGAATAAGACAGCATTGTCCCCGGGACACATGGGGCACCTGCCCATACAGTCACCACCGAACAGCCGGGTCTTCACCAGGGATTAATGCAGCCTATTGACAATCAGGGACTGAATGAGGCGAAATCTTGAATTGTAGGAGACTCTTGATTAGCTTGCAAATGTCAGACCAGGACTTATCAGTGAATGTAATATCGAGCTCCCATTCCCACTTTGCCTTATTGTTTGGGCCTTTGTGTATATTCTCCCCCAACAACCGGTTGTATAATACAGATACCCATTTTGCTCCACCCCCAGTGTAGCCTCATGTATGAAGGACTCCCCTTGGCTGATGGCCAGCTCTTCGAGGAAGCATGGCCACTTTGCCTTGAATGCAGCTCTCATTCACCAATAATAGTGCTTCTGCAATGCCGAGTCACCCACGTATACCTGGAATACCTCCCATTATATGAATTTCCCTTGGTCATAAATCGAACCAAGGGTTTTCACACCTGCCAAACTCCAGCTCTTTTCTATTGAAGGGTCCAGCGTGAGGGCCAGGTCAGTATGCCCCCATAGTGGAGCCCATCTGTCATAGGGGGCTGACACCTGGCGCAGCCTGCAAAGTCTAGCCCTGACCTGCTCAGATAAATGCCTTCTAAAGACAGGAGGACAAGCTATTAAAAACTGTGTGTAAGTCATGCTAGAAGGGATCAGGTAGGACCTTGAGCATCAAAACTGAAAAATCAGGGCAGGATGTTCTGATACATTTAGGTTTAAGCCTTACCCTTCATGAAGGCAATGGATTTAGACAACCAGTGCTAGTTGGCCTAGTGAATTGGGAGTTACCTCCATTGAGCCTCAGAGTGGCTCTGAGGACCAGGGTTTCTCACCAATTCAGTTAGGAGTCCCTGTAGGTGGTAAACAGGGGATTCCACAGAGCTCCTCTTATGCCCTTCATTGACCTTTAAAATACACCAGACCCTGACAGAAGTCAACCCTAGTTCCCGTAATGTTCATATAGTAAGGACACAACCTGGGACCTAGGGTGGATCTGGAACATAGTCCCACATGTATAAGAGAGACTTGGGAGCGAATAGATTATATTTCTTACCTGCAGTGCGCCAACCAATCAGGGCATATAAGGTGTTAGGGCATTTTCCCAGCCAATTGTGTTATGGGAAGGCACTTCTCGACCGCATTCGTCCAGTCTGTGACCTGCTCAGAGAAAGGTTATGCAGTACAGCCAGACTGTACAACCTAGTGGTAGGAAAAATATGCCATCACCTGAATGGCACAAATCACCACGGGAACAGAGGCTGTACCACCTTGGTACAAGTAAAGGATATCCTGCAGTAAGGGAACGTCATCCACCTGATCACTGTGAGAAACCTGAAGGTGTATCCCTGACTAGTTCCCGGGGATCCTTCATCCAGGTGTCCAGGACACGGCCATCCCTATGGTATCCAGTCCTGGGGGTGGACCAGTGAGGGAGGATCACCTGGATGGGGTTCCTCGGGAAGTGGAAATGGGACACCAACGGGTGAGACCCTTCCAACACCTTTACCCCATTTTACCTCCTAGGATACTCAGAAGCTCTACCCCCCTCTTTTCCGACACAAACACTTTTGCACACCACGATCAACAACGGACTAACACCAGAGCCGTTTACCTGATGTGTCCCAACAATAGGGTCAGGCAAAAGTCAGGGAATTGACCAGAATCACACACACCTGACAACCCTCTGCCTTCCCTACAGGGATAAAAGTTGGAGCACATGAGCACACTAGGAGGAAGGCCGACTGCACAACGAGACAGATATTGCAGTACGGCAATTCAAAAGGAGGAGATAGGCAGTGAGAACCAAAGGGGCGACAAGGAGAGTAGCGACCTTGCCCTTTCCAACCCAGACCTGCGAAGCCTCAGTGAAAGGAATCGTAAGACTGCAAACAATAGCCAGCGTGTGTTGCAGCAGATGTCAATGGCACACAAAGCCCTCCTACACTGATAACCATGACAGGGACAGACGCTTGATACCCTGGTACAGTCCTTGACTCGAGAGACAAGAAAAGCCAAGCTGTTCATCACAGCCAGTGAGACGAGGGGAGAACTGATAAGAAACCGAACTGTGTTGAACGAATGTTGCTAATGGCAAGTTAAGGGAAAATTACAGAACTGTTAACTCCTAAGGGGAAAACCAGCTGCAGAGGGTCCAGCACCACGTGGGTGCTCACTCGAGAGACTCCATTGTTGAAACCACTGATATCAGAAGGCCTTGAGAAAACTGCAAGAAAAAGGTCAAAGTGGTCATACTGGGGTCTAGCAAAATCCCCTGTACAGTCGAAAGTCTTTGACCAACAAACCATTGGAAAACCAAGGAAAGTGAATTCCGCATAGTAAGAAAGTAGAAGAAACTTAGCGGCTGTCAAACATGAACCTGATGGAGAGATGCCTGCAGAATGGGCGAAGCATGATGCCCCGAGGATCATTGTGTTGACAAGAGTGAACCCGACAGAGGGATGTCCACAGTGGATTGACTAACAGGACACTAAGACTTGTGAATGCAACAGGTGAGTGTTTTGAGATAAGCCCTAGTGAACCTGAGGCAAGAGACTTTTTGTAGAAAAGAGACTTAACCACCGAAGGTCCTGATAGCTGAGAACGGAACTGTCGTATCATGCTGGGAAAGCTCAAGAGAGTGTTGTGTGTGCTCAGGAGTCCCGCCTTGTCCCGTGCTCAAGATGTGGGAAAGGGAGAGCCCCAGCTACAACATCCTGACTTATCATTTGTGAACACGTCTTTCTTTCTTGTGAATCCTATACCACACTATTTTTGTATTTAGTTGTAAGGATTGGCAATAGTTTTCTATTTTTTAGTAAAGGCCCTTTTATTTGACAAGACGCCACTAGGACTGCCTTATTATTATTTAATGGTTGTAGCTTGCTCCCATCTTAGATTTAGGTTTAGATTGGGCGTTTTCCAACCTGCACATACAGTTTAATAAACACCCTTGAACTGTGATTACTTGTGTCTGTCTTTACTGTTGCCACCATGAGTTCTTTAAATCACCCAGGACCATTTTGTCATTCAGTCTATTGAAATCTCTAGTATAGCCCTGGGTCTGGAGATCTTCCACCAGACCCAGGAAAGGAATGAAACTCTCACAATAGATAAGCGGAAAACTAGAGCCATACTACTTAGACAGAACTATATGTTCACTCGGGCAGATAAGGAAAAGACACTCACAGTAGGAGGGAGTAGTTGGAAGCACTCATGAAGGCAGACACGAACTATGTACTCGAAAGCCACTTCTGCCTGCTTTCTCAGACAAAATATTAGTTATGGCATCCCAGGGAAGATCATTAGTCCCATAGGTAAGCTTATCGGTATCCTATATTGTTTCTACCATGCTTCCTCTATATTAAATAGGAGTCAACCCCTTGCATCATGTTGTACTAATAAAGTGTTGAACTTTACTGACAACCCCTGTGTGCTCTTTTGATCCTTGGTCACAAAAGGGATGAGGAAGAAGGGGAGACAGAGTCAATCCCACAATTAGCTAAGACAAATATATCAGCATGGCAATATGGGGTTCCTCATGTGTTGGACACTGTGGGGGCTGCTGTGATGCTTGGAAGGTGATAGGGAGGGAAGGCTTTCAGCGACAGAGAGATGATGGACTCAGGTGACTAAGGCGCTCTACAGAGAAAGAAGTGCTACATGTTTAATATGTTTCCACTTTTTTGATTAAAGGTAGCTTATGGAAATATTTCTGATAAAATGGAGTTCATGAGCTGGGATGTGAATGGGCTTCTAAATAATTGGTAACAGGTTTGTATTATCACTTACCTGAGACTGAACAATGTATACATTTCAATGCTGAAAGAGACATACCTATTGCCTGAGAATAATTTAAAACCTTACAGAATATAACATATTTGTACAAGCATTTGCACATCTCACACTAATAGCACAGTTATCATTATTAAAACAGTAATGATGCCAATTACTGTTGGCCATATAAAGACAAGGGGAGTAGGGGACATGCATAGTGGCACGATTAGAGCAAAGACATAGAAACAGGTTCACTTTTATGCGTTTTTATGGCCCTAATGAAGAGGATTGAAACTAGACCAGGAAGTGCTCCAACACGTTATTAAAGTTATATGTATTATGAGGGCCTCCTGCAGTAGAGATCCTGGCAACTGCCTGAAGCTCCATGGGCTCAGTCCATTATCTCCTTAGATAGAACTCTGGGCCAGGGTGCCATCGCCCAAGCAACCACGATAACATTCCAGGCTGCCTAGGCAACAAGATACGCATCTTACCATGACCTGGATCAGGCAGCCTGTTCAAAGGATGCTGTGCTTAGAGGATGCTGCACTTAACTAAATACAGAAGTTGAAACTTTTGTACAATTTACACTAACGTGAAAACACACCTAACACACCTCGCTTCTTTAATAAAACTTCGCTGTATAATGCCAAATGTTCTGTGCCACTCTCCGTATTGTCTGACAATCCATCAGGCAATCATGCTCTTAATTCACACCTTGCCATCATTCAGCTGAATCGCGCCCCTCACTTCCAACGACCACTCAAATGTACTCTCTCCTTTCAACACGCCACATGGCCTATGAACTCATAATCTTTCGCCTTCTTCCACCCTGGTTAGGCGTGCTTTCTTTTCAGGATCATACCTCTCCTTCATGTTTTCATTTTTACCAACCACCTGCTCTCTTAAAACCTGTTCATCCCATGTAAGAGATGTCATCCATCCTAGCCACTGGGGACACACACAGGTAGCTGCCTTTCTCGTTCTCAACACTTCAAAGGGTAGTAACCCTGTTTTGAAATGTGGTGACATCCTGTCCTCCTTATGCTATCCTCCCAATCACACCCCCTTGCACAGCCCTTCTGATTCTCTGCATTGATCTCCTGTTAAGCCTCTCAACTACCCCTTTTGTGGATGGGTGGAACAAGTAAGTTCTGTGATGCTCAACACCAATGTTTTTTTTAGAAATTCCTTCATTATTCTTGATGTAAACTGAACACCTTTGTCCGTCTATATTTTACTTGGAAACAACTAACGCCGAAACACTTCATCCAATAACTCAACATTAGCCCTTGAATCTGCTATTTGCACTGTATTGACCTCAACCCACTATGAATATAAGTCCACCAGAACAAATATGTAATTCTTAACACCTTTCCTTGACACAGGACCTAATATGTCCAATGCCACAAACTCCCACGATTAAGTGGGAATCTCCAGCGGCCCCAGAGGCTGCACTTGCATCTTGAGCACTTCGTCTGAGCCCATGCATTCACTACAGTGTTTAACCAGACTCTCTACCTCACAATCCAAACTGGGCGACCAGTAGTCTGATCCGAGCCATCCCTTGGTTTTTACAATACCTTAGTGTCCACCACACGCTTAATCGAACAATCTCTTCCTCACACCTGAGGGTGGGACAATCCGTTCTGCACGTAGTAAAAATTCAATTCACCTTCTACACTTAACATCTTGTTTACATGATAAACCACCTCTAAACCAACCTCTATTCCAGTCTGCCCATTTAGATTCACTTTCTGTAACTCTTCATCCGCTCTATACGCTGTTTCCCATTCCTCTCTAGTTATAGCTCCTTCACACACCACACAAACTTCAAGGGAAGACTGTGCCTTCTCTGTACCTGCCACCGTGGTGTTCACACTGCTTCCGGGCAAATAATCTGCAATAATATTCTCCCTGCCTGGTACATACCGCACCTCAAATTCATGGCCTTGCAAGGAAGTAACCCATTTTGCTATTCTTCTGGATATGCCATCCAGCCCCTAAGAACTGAATACTGAAACCAGTGGTTTGTGATCAGTTAAGACCACACATTTTCTGCCCTACGTGAAAGCTTTTGGTTTGTACATCGCCCAGAGCACACTTAATGCAACTTTCTCAATAAATGAACAGTGAAGTTCTGCACCTTTCAACACCCTTTACGCAAAGGCCACAATCCTGTCAATACCTCTATCTCTCTGTAACAATACAGCATCCAGCCCTGTGGCATCTGTCATAATGCACACATCCTTGCCAGTGTCAAAACATGCCAGTGTGGATGCCTTTGAAATCACCACTTTGATGTACTTGAACTCCTTTTCACAAGTCTTTTCACAAGTCTCAGTCCACTCAAATGACACATCCTTTTTGCATAGCGATCTGATGTTACCACACCAATCTGAGACATTCTGTATAAACTCTGCATAATACTCCACAACTCCAAAGAAGGAAATGTGAGGGGTCAGAAATGTGAAATGAACATAAGGGTATAGTTTTCCTAACGTTTGTCATTTTACTCAAATAAAAGGGGTGAGATAAATGCCTATCTTTCCTTATCCTAACTCGAATAGCTCTACCTAGAAAACTAAACTAAAGAAAGATGACATTGGGCTGCCTTCAGACCCTGCCGATCCGGAAACAAGGGTGCCGGTAAGCTTACTGGCACAGTTGTATCCAGACCGGCATATTACAGGTCTGCCTACCGGGGCCACTGTGCCTGGCTGGGTCAGACCTGTCGGGCACAGTGGCCCCCGTAGGCAGACCCGACACAGAAGCACCAGCACCGTTAAATGGTGCTGGTCCTCCCGTGTCCCCATTCCCATGGAGTCCTATTGGACTCTATGGGAATGGGGAACAACATTTTGCTGACGCCTGACTTTCCGGGCCGCCGGGGTTGTAATCCCCCAGAGGCATCGGGAAGTCAAGCGCCGGGTAAATATTAATGGGCCCGGCAGCCAGACCCGTACTGAGCCCTATAGTGTCCAATAATTTATGACCCTAACACTAACACATAAAACAGAAATGTACAAGGAATATTTGGCTGATTTCAGTTCAACAAAACATTGCAAAAGTTCCAACTGATAATTTTTAGAAAGTACTCCTTGTGATCAAGGTTGAACTCCCTTCCCCTAGATCAATTCAGGAACACCCCTGAGCTCATTCTGATTCAACAAAGATCTGTTCAGTTCAACACAAAATGTCTTTTCCATCCACTGCGTGTTTTCTACATAGTAAAGAAAATGTTTTTTTCCACAAGCACACAAACCAAAGCAATAGTTCTCTTTAGCAATATCCTTCTTAGGAAGGCAAATGCATCTTCCACAAACACTAGGCAATTGTTTTCTTCCACAATGTCTTTCTCAAGTTTCAAAATGATTCTTAACACATCACAATGATTCTTCCAATGACTTCTTTTGTCAGGATAGCACAAATACTACCTGCAACAGATGGTCAAAATGATACATTGATCAATGTCTCTTCACACCATCTTTTTACCACAACCAAACTTCTTGCTATCAACTTTTCTTTCCTGATTTACTCACCTGCCCGGACTTGCTCAAAATGGTCCCTTTCCTGGTTCACTCTCCTGCCAGGAAGAAAAACGTCTATCACTACCGTCGGTCTCTTTAGTGGCAATATGGTGTTTTATTTGGGGTTTGGCTCTGGGTGCAGCTACTTATGACCGCGACCTTAGTATGCCTCCGGTTGGTCTGGTGTCGCCTTAGTGTGTTGGTTTAGGTAAGGACCAGTCCCCTCCTTTCCTTGGTTCAACACTATGGCAGATTGGTACACACTAAGACTGCGCCACCTCTGTATTAAAATGAAGTTTGAGTCAAACATGATTTGGTATTATCAGAGCAATTTATTATTTATTGAACCCTATTGCCCGTTAGTTGTTGACACGTGTTTCAGCCTCTCAAGGGCCTTTTTTCACAACAATAACTGTGTCTCTTCCAAAGGCCTGACCACCATCTCCTCCCATGTGATACTCCTCCCTCATGATACCACCCCAAGGGTTAGGATCAGGTAGCACCTGCCTTCCCAGGCCACATGGGAGGAGGTTTTAGGCTGGGGTTTAGTGATGGCTCCATAGGATTTATCGCAGAAAGCACTCCTTATCCTTAAGTGCTTCTACCTCTTGAATCCCCTTGACCAAGCTATTGACTCTATGGGGGTGGGGACCCAGAAGCACTGGCACTATTGCTAACGTGCCGGTTCTTCCGTGAACATTCTCCCTACCGTGGCAGCTGCGCCTGGCAGGGTCAGACCTTTTGGGCACAGTGGCCACAGCAGGCAGACTCAGAGTTTGCCAATCCAGAAAAAAGGGTGCCGGTGAGTTTACCGGCACCCTTGTTTCCGGAACTGCAAATTTGTAATAAAGCCCTATACTTCTTGCAGGGACCACCTCACTCACTGGCCTGCAATTTCCCGCTCTTCTTCTGAGTGATCATTCAACCACCGCACACTCTCCCAGATCAGAAATTTCTCTAAAACTTCTCTGTTGAAAGTTATGACAGTACTTAGAAAGATGTCCTCTTCTGTCACATTTCCCACACATTACCTTATGTCCCGGAAATTCGAAACAATTGGCAAAATGGGAAGTACTCCCACACTGATAGCATTTCTTAACATTAGAAGTGGGAAGATTGTGTGTGCAGTTTGCCAGTTGATGATAGAATTGGGCACATAGTTATCTTCCAAAGTTGTAGGTGGGGACTATATATAATCTCGATTTTGATCACAGATTAACCAAAAATGCTATTCCAAACTGAAAATGTAACATGCCTTAAAAGATATCCTTAAAAAGATTGGTCTGGTCGATTTATGGTGAGCTCAACAACTGCAGGATCAGGATATTGTTGTCTTTTTTGATAGGCATAACTCCTATTGCAGGGTAGCCCTTATTTGCGCTCATTGAATGGTTCATAAATAGACAAAAGGACTTGCACATAGTCCTTATTCTAGACATGCTGCAGTCTATTTAGAACATATCAAGTATGAGACAGATAAGAAGATAGGCAACTGTAATCTTCCTCTTAATAAAATGTATTAAGGGTATGTAAGCAGCTGCTTAAGGAGACCAATTTTGTTTTGTCATTGAAAGAAAAAACAATGATTCTGTTTAATAATACAATTTATGGATCACCGATATTATTCGGCAATCTATTCATATAGTTGTATAATTGCAAAAGAGAAAAAAAGAAATTCTTGAATAAAATTAGCACCTTCAGCGGGTGCGTGAGCCAGTCAGGTTGCTCCAAACCTGAGCTGAATCTACTGATGCAACCCAGGGTTCAGACTTACCTGGGGGCTCTGCGCACCCGCCCTCCACCAGCATTACTGTTTTCTCCCGTCCCCTGCCCCCTCTCCCAAATCCAGCTCGTCAACCCCCCCCACCCCAACCAACTTAACTTAAATGGGCTCCTGCGTCTGGTTCCTCAGCCCACTCTGCTCCGTCAGCTTGGTTTCCTAGCAAGCCATGGAAGTGGAAGAGGGGCTCTGAGCAGAGCCTTGCCTTGAATTTCCATGGCAATCCTGACTCTCCCCGGCTGCTGCTGCAAACGAAGCAGCGCAACCAGGTTTTTTTTGGTTATCAGCACAGCACCCTGGGTCACTGGATTGGCAGCCCGGGGTGCTAATAGCAATAATCACCCACTCGACTTGCTGGAATTGGTGGTAATGGCACTGGGGACCCTCATATTAACTCAGGCCCCAGGCCGTTACTACCCATTCCAGCCTGTAGAACTGGTAATTATTGCTTAATTAGCTAACATTTTGCTTAATTATCTAACTGTAGACAAATGGAGCATAGCTTACATATTATACAAGGGACAATATGCCTTACTGATAAACTATGGAGGAAGCATAGAACAAATATCTCGAAAAATTGTGATAGTATGGGAAAAACGAAGCATTAGTATTCAAGTAAAAAAAGAACCATAATAATTTGTATGGATATCAAACAGTTCATAAGATCCCTGTTAAAACTAACACACAATTGGGATACATTTGTTGAATTGTATGCATTGCTATATTACGAATTGATACACTTATGTGATAGGGAAAGAGAAACATAGGGGTATGTGTCAAACCAAAGATTTCTTTAGATTGCAGTGAAGTTTTAGGAATTGATACAACAGTTGAGGAAATTAGAGTAACAGTTAGACATTTCAAAAATGAGAAAGGAACTGTCCAGCTCCCCTACCTACTGAATCTTTTGAAATGTGTTGGCCTTTAATCAGTGCACCATTGCTTAAACTGTATCAAGATATTTTGATATATTTTCAAACTCCTGATTCTTAGAGTTATGCACTGATATTAATTTTTAATGAAGAAGGGAAGAAATAGTGATAATAAATAGGGGCTAAGATACTATCCAATCATTTTGCAAGTACAGTTCCTGATTCAATTGGTGTAGGGCATGGGTGCACAACATACGGCCCGCGGGCCAAGTGCGGCCCGTGATGCTGCTGGATGCGGCCCGGCAGGGTTGAAGACTTTCCTAATGGAAGGTGGCCCGCAAGCAGCAAAGGTCGCCCTCCATTAAGAAAGTCTTTGTTTTCCTTGCCGGGCCGTGAGTCACGCAGTGTGTGTGTGTATGCTGCCAGGGAAGCTGGGGCTCAGTGACCTAATCTGCCCTGGCAGGGGTGCAGAGTAGGGGGGGCTGCGGGGCCCTCCTCCCCCCCCACCCCCGGCAGAATGAAGTCGGGGCTGAGCAATCCCCACCCCCCCACGGGCCGCACAGAAGAGGGGCAGTATGGATGGCCCTTTGTTCCATCCATACTGTCTCTCTCTGGCGGCCCGGGTAAAAGCCGGAGAAATTTTTTTTTTAAAAATGGAGGGACGATGCAAAGCAAGAGGCTCTTGTTTTGCATCTGTCCCTCCATTTCTAAAAATCGTTTTGGGTTGGGTATACTTCTACATCTGTGCACCGGGGTGCACAGATGTAGAGGTACACAGAACCCAAAACGATTTGGGCAGTGCCAGAAGCCTCGCCAGCGTTCCAGGGCGTCTGGGTAAGTACATGGTGGGGGGGCTGTATGTTTGTGTGTGTGTCTGTCTCGGCTCCGTCCTGTGTTTTTTGTTTTTGTATGTATGTTGAGATGCGGAGGTGGGGGTGTGTGTCGGGTGTGTATGGGTGTGTTTGTATTTGTATGTCTGCATTGTATGTTGAGATGCAGAGGTGGGGGGTGTCGGGTGTCTATGGGTGTGTTTGTATTTGTATGTCTGCAGTGTATGTTGAGATGCGGGGGGTGGGGTGTGTGTCGGGTCTGCTTGAATGTGTTTGTGTGCAAGTGCAGTGTATGTTGAGATGCAGGGTGGGGTGTGTCGGGTCTGCCTGAATGTGTTTGTGTGCAAGTGCAGTGTATGTTGAGATGCGGGGGTGTGGTGTGTGTCGGGTCTGACTGAATGTGTTTGTGTGCAAGTGCAGTGTATGTTGAGATGCGGAGAGGGGGTGTGTGTCGGGTCTGCCTGAATGTGTTTGTGTGCAAGTGCAGTGTATGTTGAGATGCGGAGAGGGGGTGTGTGTCGGGTCTGCCTGAATGTGTTTGTGTGCAAGTGCAGTGTATGTTGAGATGCGGAGAGGGGGTGTGTGTCGGGTCTGCCTGAATGTGTTTGTGTGCAAGTGCAGTGTGTGTTGAGAAGCGGAGAGGGGGTGTGTGTCGGGTCTGACTGAATGTGTTTGTGTGCAAGTGCAGTGTGTGTTGAGATGCGGAGAGGGGGTGTGTGTCGGGTCTGCCTGAATGTGTTTGTGTGCAAGTGCAGTGTATGTTGAGATGCGGAGAGGGGGTGTGTGTCGGGTCTGCCTGAATGTGTTTGTGTGCAAGTGCAGTGTGTGTTGAGATGCGGACGGGGGGTGTGTGTCGGGTCTGCCTGAATGTTTGTTGTTGTGTGAAAGTGCATGTTGAGATGCGGGTGTGGGGTGTGTGTCGGGTCTGCCTGAATGTGTTTGTGGGCAAGTGCAGTGTATGTTGAGATGTGGGGGGGGTGGTGGGGTCGGGTCTGCCTGAATGTGTTTGTGTGCAAGTGCAGTGTATGTTGAGATGCTGGGAGGGTGGGGCTGGGGGGGGTGGGGTCGGGTCTGCCTGAATGTTTGTTGTTGTTTTGTGCACGTTCAGTGTATGTTGAGATGACGGGGGTCCGAGTCTGTATGCGTGCATGCTTGAGAGTTTGTGTGCTGAGTTGGGGGGGCTCGAGTTTGTATGGGTGCATGGTGTATGCTTGTGGGTTTGTGTGCTGAGTTGGGGGTGGGGGGTTCGGGTCTGTATGGGTGCATGGTGTATGCTTGTGGGTTTGTGTGCTGAGTTGGGGGGTGGGGGTTCGGGTCTGTATGGGTGCATGGTGTATACTTGTTAGTTTGTATGCAGGGGTGGGGGGGTTGGGGTCTGTATGAGTATGGGGCATAGTGTTTGCATGAGGGGTGGGTGTCATGGGGCATAGTGTTTGGTTGAGGGGTGGGTGTCTTGGGGCATAGTGTTTGCATGAGGGGTCGGGGCCATGGGGTATAGTGTTTGGTTGAGGGGTGGGTGTCTTGGGGCATAGTGTTTGCATGATGGGTCGGGGCCATGGGGCATAGTGTTTGCTTGAGCGGTGGGTGTCTTGTGGCATTATGTTTGCATGAGGGGTGGGTGTCTTGGGGCATAGTGTTTGCATGATGGGTGGGGGCCATGGGGCATAGTGTTTGCATGAGGGGTGTGTGTCATGGGGCATAGTGTTTGGTTGAGGGGTGGGAGCCATGGGGCATAGTGTTTGCTTGAGGGGTGGGTGTCTTGGGGCATAGTGTTTGCATGAGGGGTGTGGGCCATGGGGCATAGTGTTTGCATGAGGGGTGGGTGTCATGGGGCATAGTGTTTGGGGGTGGGAGCCATGGGGCATAGTGTTTGCTAGAGGGTGGGGGCTATGGGGCATAGTGTTTAATAAAAATAGGGGGTTGAAAAAGCCTCCTGCCACACCACGCCCCACCGCGCCTACCGCCCCACCCACATTTACTTTTTGGCCCACTATAGCCATCATGTAAGGTACTTTCGGCCCTCTGTCAAAATCAGATGTGCACCCCTGGTGTAGGGGAAACATGATTTCATTCAGGGCAGTGATCTGATGGAACAGACCCCTGCTATAGTAGCTGTCAATGCTTTTTCCAATCAAATTGGCAATCCCTTATATGTTTCTGGTGTAGATACTGTTAAGGTTTTTTGGCAGTGTAAGCTCGTACTGTCTGGCTGACCGACCATGTTATAAAATTAGACTTTATGCAGATGGTGTTTTATTATGGTAAAAGCATATGAGCGTAGGATGATCAATTTGGATGGAAATGTATTTGGATAAAATATTAATTTAAACAGAAAAGCATGGAATTTTCAAAGTTATATTTGCGAGGGGTCAGCCTTTAGGGAGCTGAGTTTAGGATTTATATCAGTGGCATGAGAGTCAATTCTCCACAAATGGAAAAATTAATTTGGTAAAAAGACTAGTGCTTGCGAATGCTATCCTCCACTGTCAGGTTATACCACTATTTATTCCAAATACTTTCTGAAAGTAATTCAGGGGAATATAACCAATTTTATCTGGGGAGAAGGAAGAGCCTAAAAATGTTTTGGTATAACTTGAACCTAAGGTGAGAAAGGATACGCGGTACGTAAATTTCGATTGTGTAGAAAAGACTGATCTAAGCTACATGATAGAGTTCAGTTTACTTGGACCATATAGGCCAAGGGTAGAGTATAATGCTGAATTAAAATAAATAAACAAGTCAATATCTTAATTAGGCTAACATAGTAATTTATTTGCAACCAATATTTTCATATGTATCAGAAAAGGCGTGTTTATTGAAAAAGTCAACACATTTATTTCATGCAATGTTCTTTTCATTATATTTTGTACAGCAAACATTTAATAATCATATAAAAAAGAAAAGAATGGACACAGCCCATGTTGAGGTCTGCACAGCAAGGGACAAAGCAGAAGTCAGAAAAAGGAGATTACAGTCTCAGACAGGACACCAGACGCAAATGTGTAATTCAAGACAAATCATAGGAATATATTACTTCCTGGGGTGACCATTCACCCAGGCCTGGGTGCTAACCAAATCATCATGTTCAATGCTTGAGCGGTCAGAATCTCCACCCTAATTGCCACATGATTGTATGGGACATACCACTCTAGACATATCACATCTGTACTCTTTAGTTCTATGAGTGATGCCTGCTTGAAATGTTCAAAATCTACTGGCTTGGTCATTTCAGACTATTAAACATATCATATGATAATTTGGGTTACTCAACCTCGTTTCGACCATAATTGCTGAGTCAAAACTGTTTTTTAGCCATTTAGGAGATACACATCATTTTGCCCGGCAGATAGTAAGGCCTTCATCAGGACAAATTCATTATGCATCAAATAATGATTCCCATGTATTAGTTTATTGCATAGTGATTCCTTAATATGAAGAAGCCATATTGTTTAATCACATGAATTACCATTCATCACGGCTCATTAGCTTGAATCCTTAAAGGCGAAAACCTTTTATGAACATGCAAGCAACAATTCAATACATCCTGCATTTGTCTACTGCAAATCGCACACTCACTGAGCAGCACCTACTCTTAAGCCAGTAAGGAGTGCAAATGTGTAATGATTAGTGTGATATGCCCCATTTCATTAGATTGATTTAAGGTATTTGTATGATTAATCATTTTGTAATAAAACATGGTTTTACTATGGTTATATGAATGCACTTTCATGTTTTCAGTTACCTTTTCACTTTGAAGAATTTGTGTCTAGAATAGATTGAGTCAATGAGAAAATAGACTATTTCCCAGGTCACTGAATGTAGAGCCACACATTTTGTTGAATGAAGTTGTGTTTTCCATTGTTTGCTGTTTTCGTTTTGACATTTGCAGTGGCCCCTGGGGGTCAGGACTGAGTACCAAGAACCTCAGATGAAAGGTATCAATCCTACAAGCTAAGTAAGTACCTTTTATATTAACCCTAATGGGTTTAGGTCTTGAAGAAGTTGGTATATGAGCATAGTAAGTGGCCTCTGTCTTGCATTTTACAGCATAAAGAGATGTTCCATAGCCCGGGTAAATTTACATGGTGGGGGACTGTTCATCCAGCTCTTGAGACTGTGAGGATCCTGAGGGCGTCCTCATTTCTATCCCCCCTGGATCCTCCTCTTAGTTGGCCAGGGAACACCATCGCTTTTGGATCCTGACTCTGGGGTGGATATGCGAAGGAGGATCGCCAGGGTGGAGGGAACTTCGGGATTGGGGAGAGGACGTCCTTAGGTGAGACATGGAAACCCCCTTTCCCTTTTCACAATGAACCCTATATCCCTCAAGCCTTTGTAGGCTACTGTCAGCCCTTTTCCTTTTCTTCCCTCCCAACTGTCCCCCAGATACACCATTAATACTGGGACAAGGTAGAGGCCAACTAGGGAGACACATCCCCATTTGATTGATAAAAACAAATATCAGAGACAACACATAAATACATACTTCTTTTATTCAATCAAACATCCCTAAACACCACTCTGGTACTGAGACGAAGAAGAGGGTCATACAGGTGGAAAAACCAGGCACGTACATCCTAATGGGTTTTGCAATAGTCAGACAATTGGACTTAATGACCCACACCTGGGTTCACTTAACACTCATGGAAGAAGGACGAACAGGCTAGAGAGAAGGGAGCTGGAGACCCTGGTGACGGGAGCCGTGTCAGGCAGAAGAGATAGATGCTGAGGTCGGCCGGGAGAGGGTCTGTAAGTCCTGCTACCCTCCTTATCGGTTATGCGCAGCAAGAACTGTGGCACTCCCACGAACCCCAGCTGCTGCAGGAAACCAGGAGAGCAAGCGGTGCTCTTTGTGGCTTCCGCAAGGGAAAGGCAAAGCTTGGGGAAGTCGGAAAGCAGAACGAGGAATGTTGAGAGGCCCGCCGCTAAGGACAACAAGGAGAAGGGAGCTGTCATGTGCAACCGGTGAGCGGAAACCAGGGAAACACTTATAACGGGCACACCGGGAACTTGTACCAAAGTCCTTTTGAATACTGAACGATCTGAAAGTTATTGCAAGTACTTTCAAATGCCGAAAACAAGTACTTTTGAATACGTAATGACCTGAAAGTCATGGCAGGTATTTTTGAATGCCGAAACAAGTACTTTTGAATACCAAACAAACTGAATATTGTAAGCACTTTTTGGAATCCTGCATGGAGTTAAAAGAAAGTTGAGGACTCATGAATGGAGTGAATGAAAGGTGGTGCATGTAGCAGATACCACAGAATGTATTGTATGAAATACAAAGATTGGTAAAGTAAAAAGAATACCAAGAAGGGTGTGAAATGAGAAACCAAGTATTGGCCCAAAGCAAAAAGGGTTCCAGGAATTGCAGGTTAAGAGGAAACCAGGTTTGGCAAGAGCCAAGGGGATACAGGAAAGTGTGACAAAGTGCATGCTGACCAACCAAGCCACGGTACAGTGTCAGAAGGGTGTGACACATTGGAATCAACTAAACATCACTGTCAGATGGAAGCAGTGGATCTTTGTTGATGGAAGCAGTCACATTCTATGTTTATTTAAGTAAAACAAACCATACCATAAAAACAACAAAAAATAAGCAAACAACAATGTTACAAACAAAAATTGAAACAATAGGCATCAAGCATGTCCCTCATAATAGAACCCTTAAAAACATAACCACAAAGGTCAAAATTCACTAAGCCTTAATCAAAATGCTCTCAAAGACAAAGCAGGCTTAAAATAATCAACACAGCCCAACCCACCTGTACAAATTTCACCCATAACAGATAATGCATTGCTGGCTCATAACATCGAAACCCTAGACCCTGCAGAACAGGTTTCAGAGTGTGCTCCCTCATCGCTGAAAAAACAGGTCAGAGAAAAAAGAAATGTGCCAGGTCTTCTTTAAGCGCCCCACAGAGCACACATAATTTATTCACGTTCCCCTTTGACAAAGCTGCAACCACATCTCTTAAATGAATGAATTAAAACATGCCCTAGAAACAGGTATTCACTGAGACGACTGCTGAGCCCAGCTCAGATACTTCTGCTGGGTTCCTAGTGATCCCATTGACAGCCAAACCATTGACAACCATACCATTGATATAAAATGCATCGAAAAAAACATCAAATGCATTTCTTTTTATGGGGGGTTTCCCCCAAACCCCTTTTTGTAACCTTAAAAACCCATTTTTACTAAACTAAACCCTTTACCATTTAAAAAAATGCATTTGATGTTTTTTTTCCGATGCATTTTTTTCAACGGTATGGTCTGTCGATGCTTTGGATTCGATGGAATGACCGGATACCCTTCTGCAGACATGGGGACTGATGATCGAAGGTTTTCTATTGGCTGGTTTCACAAGCTTGAGGGGCTCTCTCTTATCCTGAATAAACTGTAGTACATTTGTCTTTGCAGTTTCTACGTCCGTGGAAGCAGTAAAGGAGGGGTATCGGTTGTGTGACCTGTAATGGGTGGAACGTGTGGTCCGACAACTGCACCTAGACCGAGTCCCCCCTGTGTGGAAAATTCAATGAATATATCCATGAAGAAGCTTGTGTTTTGTAACAACCTTGTATGTGATTTTGAAGCCAAGAAACAGAACTGCCTGTGTGAACTGGTGAAAAGTACTGATATCAAAAGAGCTGGGAAGTCTCCCATGGAAACTGTTTTGTTTTTTTGAAAGCTGGAAGATTTCAACTCTTGGGGAAGAGAACCCCGATATCTTGTGAATTGTTTTTAACATGGGGAAGGGGACGCCGATCATAAGGTAAGAGCTGGAAGAAGCTCTGAACTTTCTTTTGAACACTGTTCATTTTGATGCGGACATCCCTGCACATTGCATACAGTTAGTTGTGAGGGCAAGTATAGGTTTTGGACACAGACAGACATTTGATTTGGACTTCCTGACATAGACTATCCTTAGTTTTCTTGAGGTAGGGGAACCTCACCTTAGCATAGGGTACATTAGGCCTTACTCCATCCTGCCTTTTAAGTTAATAAATATTTTGAGAACCAATTTTAAATCTGTTGTCTGTGTCTACTTCATGATGCCTTCACAAGACACATTGGCGGGCTAGCCAGATGTCTAGCCAGGATTGTCTAACAAGTGGGGCCTGAAGCTAATGTAGTTGGGCCCACCGCTGTGACATTAATGTCTGTAAATGCCCACACAGCACTGCTGAGTGGGTATTTACAAATTTAAGGTGGACTTTGCCTGCTGATGCCCTATCCCTGTCTAGGCCTCTGGGGTTAGCAGAACAACCAAGACAGATAACCACTTGGTTTTCTTGGAGAGATGAATTAAGTTTCCTAATAACATCAGTAAGGGTGTTGGTGTGGGAGAACACAACATATTACTCAGAGTTATAAATGTCTCCTGCCAACCAAGGGCTACTGAAGGGCATATGAAGTCAGCAGTCCCCTTCCCCCAGCGACCACAAAGTGTGTGCACATATGTGTTTCCTCTCAATTGAATATTTGACATGTTCATCCCTACAGTTATATCCCACCTGGACCTCACTACATCAGTCAACCCATTCCATGTGTTCTCCAGTCCTGAATATATTCTGGCTATAAATTCCCATCTGCCTACGCTGTAATGGTGTTTGTCAAAATGGCAACACGTTTACTGTAGACACCCCCCAACCTCCATAAACTGTTGAGTGGAGATGAAAACACCACCCGGGAAGATCGAGCACAGCCATGATATGATGCTGTTGTAGCTGTTGAAAGAGGTAACAGAGAAGAAAACATACAAGGAATATCAAATAGCTTGAGTGTGCCTTGGCAAGCTAGGCAAGTAGATCAGACCACATTTTTCTGCATACAGAGCTGGTAAACCTCCAAGAATACGGCCTGCAGAGCAGTTGGAGCTGCCACCCTTGCCACTCCACTATGCTCCGGATCAGAGTTCAACTAGAACTAGTACGAGAGGATGTGCGCTTTAATCACATAGTTTTAAGACACCAAAAAGGGTTTTGTGAGAGGGTATGGCCACCCTTTTAAGCAAAGAGATTTGGGTAATCAGAGACAGAGGCAGCTTGATCCATCTATTAAACCGTATTCCAAATTAAGGCAAATCAGTTGTTCTACAATGTGACAAATGATAAAGCCCAGGTATTTAATACTCTCTTGTCACAAGGTATAGGCATGTATATGCTCCCATGCCAAAGTGACATCGATCAATGGAAATATCTCAGACTTATCACCATTCATTTTGTGATCAGACTTTTCCACAAATTCAAGAATCTCCTGAAACACTGTGGAAAGGTTATGTGCTAGATGTTTAAGAAGCAACCTTATATTGTCTTGATGTAGGGAAATAGTCAATATATGCGGATGGAATTGGAGTTTGGTATCTGTGTTAAAATCCCTAAGAACTTCTTCAAGTCACTCTACTGTAATAGCAAAAAGAAGAGGATACAGAGGGAACCACTGATGTGTACTCAGCTCCAAGGGTAACAATGAGGGTATTCTACCATTGGTGCACACCCCTGCAGTGGGACCTTTATAGAAAAGCCAGACGAAAGATTGGAACTGCGACCCGAACCAAGGATTACAAACCATGACACCCCCCTTTTTTTTTTTGTTTTTAGCAAAGGAGGCTTGATTAGTGAGTGCAAGGTGGGAATCCTGTACAAAGTCAGCACCCACCCTGTTTCTTTGTCCCTAGGAAAGCACAGGTCAGGTCTTAACTGAGTAGTTCAAGCCCCGCACATTACATGAATAACTCTTAAATCTGCAACCGGTACAATGATATCCAGAGTGTCTGTGATTTGTATCCCAATTACCCAGGCACTTTGTGTAGGGCTGTTGTCTCCTATAAGCAACATTGAACACATTTCAACAATTCGAGGCAGCAGTGGTAACACATCTCTGAATTTACCATTCCTCCCACCATCCTCACCAGCAACAACTGTCCAGTGCTTCTGATACCCGTAGTCCCCATTTCCATTGACCAAAACCTTGAGAACTGGGTGGAATAAACTAGGAGAACTAGGCACACAGAAAGCATGCCAGTAACGAATCGAAAAAGATGAACAGCTGCTTTAGAGCAAAATAAAAGAGGAGCATATTCTAAAAGAATACACACAGCTGATGGTGTGCACCATCATCCTGCTAAGAGAAAGAAACATTTGCTGCATCGAGAAGTGGAAGTGCCAACATCATCTTCTGTAACTAAGAGTGTGCCCAGAGGTGGAGTAAGAACAATCAGCGAGAACAGCCCCCCCCCCCTGGGGTTGGGGGCGTTCCCTCCACAGTAATTGGGAGCTTTGTTCGCAATGGGACATCTGTTCAAACCATGGAGGATCTCCTCCACCTGCCTCAGAGATTAAAAAAAATGTATCTTGCCAACATGAATCTCTCTGAATTTAGATGGGTAGATCATTATTTGTGTGTTTTGTGCAGTGCAAACCTATCTTGACAGTGCTGTACGTGTGTGGTAATCTAGGACTGGCAGATCCTACATAAGACCTAGGAATTCGCTAAAAAGCAGGGGTTTAAGTTATTTTCTGGTATTGAGATTGTATTCTAGTATGAATATCAGCAGGACTGTTTTCTGGTCTTCTGACGGTGTACCAGTTTTATTTCAAGCCTTACGATGGTCTGGCTTCTGGAGGAGCATGTGCCACCAGAGGTGGTAAGTTAGGCAGCAAAGTAGGTGGTCATTGAGGCCATGGTTGCCCTCTATGTGATATTGGCAATTTTGAAGAAAACCTTGGAGGGGATAGGTAGCACATGTAAGTCACACAAAATGGGGACAGCGGGATGAACCACCTTGAGAGGGGCCTGTACCATGTCCTGTCACAGTCCAGTGAGGGGAGGAAGACCTCAATCTTGCGGCTCAGTGTGAAATGATACCAAGCCGTCTGAGACCTTTATGTTAATATGCTGCTGGAAGGAGAGGTTACTGTCTATGATGAAACAGAGGGATTTGGCAGTTTGTAAGCGTTGAGGGGTGAACCCATCCAAATACATACCATTCAGTCATCCGTACATGATTTCCCATTCAGATTACTGATTGAGGAGAACACATTTAGTTTGTAGTTAGATTGAGCTTTAGGTATGCCTTTGTTATCCACCTTTGAATGGTAGAAAGGTATTTCCATAGGCATTTTATGCCATGGGAGCCATTCACCCAAAGGTAAAGCTGCATATCATTCACATATTGATGTAGATAGATGTTTGGATCATTGAGGAGTGAACCTATAGGTTCCATTAGCATTGCATTTTTAATTTGCTTGTCCCTGCGCCGTTTCTTAATATCAAAGAATTATGTATGTGCTGCTTGGAAGGAAGATGTGAGGTCTGGCTGTATCAGCACCACCATGTGCTCGTGGCATATGTCACCCCTCTCGTTCGCCAGCTGCAGAGTGGTGTCACATTTACGGAACTTCAGGAGTATAGCTATTATCGATCTTGGTGGATACCCAAGGATCATCATCGACACCATGATTGGTGGGCTCATTTCACAGTAAGCATAGGTGGGAATGCATCTTGTCCAAAAAGAGTTTTTATGACCTCTTCACTGAAGCATTCCATGTTGCTGGAGTTAGCAAGCTCAAATTCCCAGCATTCGGATGCTATTCCTGCATACCCTGCTTTACAAGTGTTAATTTTTAGTAGCTGTTAATTTGAGGCGTGCCTTCATTTCCATGAACTCATTGTTCGTAGCTACAGACCTATCCTACGGCGCTGCTATTCTCTGTTCAGCCTCATTGATTCGTTCACACTTGGTGTTGAGATGGGCCTTATTGTGGTCCAATTTATAGGTGAGGGAGTCTAGTTTGGTGTCATAGCTGATATACTGGCCTTAGTTCCACCAGCATGATCTCGAGCTCTAGAACATGGTCAAAGCCTTCCTAGGGCCTTCAGCGCCTCACACTGTTTCACGTGTGGTTGAAGAAGTGGGTACTCCCACTCTCTTGCCAGATGCCCCAAAGGAAAGCTTCTGCTGGTTCCTGTCAAACTTCCACAATTCACTTCAAGGAGGTTAGGTGGTGAATGTGTGGAATAGTTACTGTGGATATCACAGGTTCCTCTCACCATGCCAGTCTTGCCACCCTCTGGCTTGCTCAATATGAGAGGTTTAATGAAAGTGTTTCAATGTCTGAAACCATCATTTTCCAACTGGTACCACACTTTAAACCAGAGTTTTGTAGGTAGACCAGCTATATAGCTATTGTAGCATCAAATAGACTTGACCCCAGATCTTCCTGAAATGTCCCTCACCAGAGGGGACCCTCCTGTGTGGAAATGAATCCATGACCAAAGGAGAGAAGAAAAAGGGTGCTGCCACCTGACCTCCAGATGAGCCCCTATGTCGAGGCCACAGGTCTCCGATCACTCCTGTTACAATACCAGCACTGCCCTGGCTTTAATTCTACCGAGACAACAGCTGAGGCTCAGGGGGAACATAAAAGGACCCCAAGCAACATCCAATTCCAAACTGAGCTCCCGGACTCTGGGCCTGCCACAAAGATGAGATCCAGACCAGTTCTTCCCAGTCGGCGGAAGGAATCCAGCCAGGTCAATGGGCCTTCCCATTCACTATGTGCCTGCACCATGGAACACCAGGCATCCACTGTAGGCCAGATTCAGAAGCCACACTTGTGCTCTGTAGCCAGTGCCTCCCTCCAGGTATTCAGCTGGGAGCACTGCTGTGCCTGTGGCCAATTCCCTGCCTGCATCTGCGTCTGGTAGCCCAACGCCCCCACTTCAACTCAGTCCTCGCTCCCAACCATCGAGCGTTATTGTGATGGGGAGCCTCACTGACAAACCGTGCGGAATTATGGCCTCAAGCTCACTGCTTGCTTTTGTCATCAGTGGGCCTGTGTGTCCCCTGTTGACTCCCCACTTGCCATGTGAATGGACATTTGATGAATCAGTGGACTTCCACAGTCTCAACCTGGCACCATCCAGGTACCTGGGCTTTGCTGATGTAGGCACAGGCCTAAAGTGGATGCAAACAAGGAGATATTGCAGGTTGCTAAAGGATTATATCAGTGGATCTACAGATTACTACATGAAAGCAAGTCTCTCTAGTGCCCCTCAAAAAAAGTCAAAAGGTAGACATTTTAATTATGCTAATGAAGCCACTTTTTCCATGTTTTATGAGCTTTTGATCACTTCTTCAGGAACTAATGTCCCTGTCTGTTTTTCTGGTTTGTTGTAACAGAGAGACATGCACTTCAATGGCTAACTCCCGCCCATTTCAGGAGGAAAGGTTTATATGGGGCACTGTGAAGTATGCAGGGACAAAGTAATTCCTTTCCTAATGGATAGACCATTTTTCTACTTATCTCTAGGTGAAGGTAATTGTAAACTGTTGAAGCCCGAGTCATACATAGGTTCATCATGTTTGGATCAGGCAAGAGGAAAATGGTAGCATTATTGGTTCATTTGAAAGTGGCCCCTCTCTCTGGCCGGCCTGCATGGAAGGGAAGCTGCAGTTCGCAATCTACGACCAACATGAGTGCATGATTTTGGTGGCTGCCATAGCTTTCTTTCTGGATCCTGGACTGCTATCCAGGTTAGGGGTTTGTCCTTTGGGAATAACCCACACTGGAACCTGCTCTGTGCCTTGCTCCATGCACCATATTCACACCAGATATGCGGGTTGCTTGGCAGGTTGAACAACTTCTCGGAGACACAGTCCGTGTTGTGTGGACCAAGGACTATCGTTCACCGCCCAGCCTGGTGAGGGCGGGGCAGCCTTCATTCACTTTGCTCTCTTCATCTCCCAGGACGCTGTCGCAAATGCGGCATGGGAGGGCTTATCTTCTGGCTCTGGCCCGTCTGCCCCAGGGGACGGCCGACAGGCTGAATGGCTGCATTGCCTGGTCTGGGCCATCCCACACATGCGATCCAAATTGGATGGGCCAGCTCTTCACCCTGTGCCGGCCTGCACTGGTCTGGCCCTTTGGTGGACCGGCACCTCACCAGGCTCCATGGATGATTGGGCCACAGTCATTTTTTTTTCATCAAAGCAAAAAAGATAAATTTAGAAATAAAGGTCTATCTAAATCAATTTGTCATGCACCTGCCATACATGAGTATGTGCAGGTGCTTAGAGGCTCTGCCGGGTGAGGGAAGTTGTGGGAGTGAGAGGTAAGTGTTTTGTTTTTGTGTGTGTTTATGCGTGTGTGTGTGTGTGAGCGTGAGGTTAGTGAGTGAGTGTGTGGAAGATGAGGGGGAATGTTTGTGGTGGGGAATTGAGGGAGCTGGGGTGCGGGGATATGTCAGTATGTTTTCGTGTCTGTGTCAGTGGTGAGGATGGAGGGGTAATCCATTGTGCAGGGAAAGGAGGCGGTGGGGTGGAAAGGCAAGGCTCAGGGGTGAAACCCCTCCAATTTCTAAGAAATACCACCAGCGCAAGAGAGGGAGGGAGGGTTGAGGTCACCTTCCTGGGTGGTTGAAAGGGTGAAATCCCCCCAAGAATGTGATATTTCGGCATTTATGTGCTGCCAAGATGGATCATTCACCTGTCTCTCTGGAAACATGACGTTTTTCCACTCAAGCGAGATTGAAGAAGGGTCCAGTAACTAATACACACCATAACCCTTCCCCCCTCAGCCTCGCCAGAGTATAGTATCGGGAGTTCTCTCAGCATTGGCGCAAATCTTCTCGTCACCTACCTAATGAGAAGGAGATAATCTGGTATTAGACCAGTCAAGTATACCAGTCAACGTATCCCCCTCACTGTCATGTATATCCTTACGAATAACAAATTACTTTAAGTACACCAAATTTAATTAACATAGCAATGCCTCTGATGACTACTTTGAAGGCATGCCACATGGTCTCTGTCTCTTTCACCATGCCCTTGTTGATGTCGAAATCTTAATATTATCAATGATATTAGAGGTGAATACAGCAGAATGTAATGCTAAGGATTTTAAACTCTGGGAGTTATAGTGGTTGCTTCTCTGGGTCAGCACTAAGTTTACAAGGATTGGTGCATGATCTGAATAGGTTCTGGGCCACATCCTGATCAAGGTGACTGTACTCATAAGTGCTGGGGAAAGGAGCCACAAGTCTATCCCAGAGGATGAGTCATGGACCATAGAATAATATGTGCATTCATGTCTATCTGGATGCTGCGCACACCATGCATTAATGAGAACCAAGGACTTCATGCCCTCTAACATAAATCGGGCTACACATATCAAGCTTCTCGGCTTCGCCCCAGTTTGGTTATGTGCAACGTCCAATATCATGCTACAATCCACACCCCACATTATGGGCACTTGCAGAAAAGAGTGGCACACATCAATTATGTCTGTGTGTAACTGAGGGTCATCATTAATGGGGCCATAGTATTGAGAAACAAAATTTCCTTACTCTCGATTCTACCGTACACAACCACATAATAGCCTTAGGGGTGTTCTAGGGACTTATTATGTCTAAACATGAGGCGCGAATGTATTAACATCTATGCCCCCCTTGGTTGAATAGAGGAAGTTGTGAAGTATTTGTCCCTCCCCCATCCCCCAAGTACAGGTGAATTGCGAGTTGATTCTATCTGTAGCATGTGTTTCCTGCAGACACAGATTCCTAACTTTATGACGCTTAATATGTGCCAGTAACCTCTGCATCTTTATAGGTAGGATTACCAATACC
Organism: Ambystoma mexicanum; assembly: GCF_040938575.1. NCBI lineage: Eukaryota > Metazoa > Chordata > Amphibia > Caudata > Ambystomatidae > Ambystoma > Ambystoma mexicanum. The sequence goes on from NC_090927.1 coordinate 414,745,427, forward strand.
ACGAATAGTCCAGCTCATGCATACTAATTCATCCACCATGTGTTATCATCTCTTCAATGACGTAAGACTCAGATCTCGCCTGCTTCCTCCCACTCCCCCACATCCTGGCTGCACATTGCATATGACTTTACTTGTCTGCAGACACTGCACATAACTTTTATCCCCAGCAACTCAAACCATTCACCCCCCCCACCGCCCCATGTTCCCAAGCAGTGTAAATTCCCACCCTCATGCCCATAAACAACAAGCAACTTAAGCACGAGTTAGTTGTAACAGGCAGTTGCGCCGCCACCTGAACCCCAACTAAGAAAAATATGAAATGCAAGTATGGAATCTGAAGCACCCAACAATCTTGAATGCTATTATTTTGTGTTCAAACCTTGACCTCATTTCAGCAGAGATCTATCTCTGGTTCCAGGACAAGGAATATTATTCTCAATGAAGTTAGTCATTTCCTCTAGCAGTGTAAAAAAATAAGATTTGTTTAGGAACACATACCCCAATTTTGCCGGATAGAACATTGAGTAAGGAATGGTTCTATCTCGTAAATGTTTCTGCACTACTAAAAATATCTTGAGTTCTTGTTGGATTGCGAGAGAAAAGTCTGGATAGAGAAAAATCCTGTTGGAGTCTAACTGTATCTCGCCTTTCTCTCTAGCCACCCTCAGGATAGCATATTTGCCTCGGTAATTCAGTATCTTAGCAAGCATGGGCCGAGGAGCAGCGCCAGGCTTGGGTGGAGCATCAGGTGACCTGTGTGCAGGACAAGAAAGTGAGGCGGTAACTGGGGCTGGTCAAGAATGTTCACTAGTGTAATCTCAACAAACAGTTCTGTACAGGGCCCACCGCAACCCCCAAAATGCAGATATTGTTACATATTTTTTTTCTGTGTGGTCTTAACCAGTGTAGTGAGGGCCTTAAGTGCAATTTCCACTGAAGCAACGTCATCTTCAATAAGTCCCACTCTAGTTTCGGATTTCTCCAATTTAGTGTTGAGTGTGTTGATATCAACCATGATGTCATCTAGTTCAGAGTTAGCTGAGGTCATACTGGATAGGATTTTCTGCAGCTCAGAGGGTTCATCAGTGATTGTGAGGTCGTCAGTGTCCGCTGTAGAACCAGGGCTTGGACCCCTCGTCAATGCCTTTGCATAAGTACCCATGCTCCTCTGCTTTTTTGTGACCCTTTTGTTATTTACTCTCCTCCACACATGTAAAGAGGCCAAGTAGTGTTGCCCCTAGCACAGGTAGGGACGCAACAGGAGGCGGGGAGGGAGGTTATCACTTCTGAAGTCATCTGGTTACCACTATGTGCTGACAGGAGCCATCATGGGACCCCGAGGAGAGCGCAAGGGCCAGGAACTCACCTTCCCTTCCGCTCGACCGCCGACCAGACCTAAGAGAGGCACAGTACCTCCGTTGTGAGCAATTACAGGAGATCAGTGCAGTAAACAGCTTATCTCACATGCAGCGAGCCCAGTATTTGTCATCCACCTCGCCCCCACCCTCACAATGTTAATGCGCAAATGCTGTGGAAGCGTAGCGTGGCCACAGTGTATGCAGCTCGCTGTAATGCAATGGGCTGATCAGTTCTCATAGGATAGAGCTCCACACAGAGCAGCGCTCAGTCACACTCCCTCACCGCCATCCCACAAAGCCGCCAATCGCAGTGGCCCGTATTCATGTGCAGCAGGTTGAGCCAAGCAGGATCTAGGGGAGCTACTCTCTGCAGTCACCAATCACAGGTCCAGTAGACCCACAGGATGCATACAATGCACTTGGCTATGTCCTTTCACAACCAAGTGGGTCCCGCCCCGGGCAATCCCCAGGGATGCATAAATCTTGTCGAGCGACAGCCACTAGCTGCGAGGATGCTCCGTGGAGAGGAAGCAGCCTGCAATTTGGTCAGCTGATGGATTTCAGGCCCTGTCGGGTGTTTGGATGCCATCCGATCACTAAGTCCTCAGCTCCAGAGGTCTGCGCTAACTAAGTGATATATTTACCACCTCGGGAGGGAGAAGACTCGGGTGCTGACAGAGCTCAGGCAGCAAGAAGGAGTAGAGCTTCAGGTGGAAGCAGCCATACTGCAAGCTGAGTAACATGCCCACAAATGAAATCTTTTAATGTTGGACCATGCAAAGATGTTTAGGTACCAAGGTGCATTAGATGGGTGGAACGCTATGAGGTTTTGGGTATTGTTGTCCTTTGAACGTTCCAACCAGTTGAAATTTTAGATTTGACTATTTTCCTTCTGTCTGGCTGTTGCACCATGTAGTTAAGACCCCTGACTACCTGAGTCACCACATATGAATAATGCCAATGAGCTAATAACTTGCTGTGTTGCTAGCGATAGTGCACTTACATAGCTGGGACAAAAAAACAACTTTGAAGGTGTCTAAAACAGCCTACTTGATGGACTCATAACAACATTATAACATACAAATGCTGCTTTGATTTTTACCCAACCAGGGGTTACAAACAATGAATTTATTGACTACACAATTAAAATGTGTTAATAAAGTAATATACATGACAAGACATATGTTAAACAGTACATGACACAAAACATAATTTCAACAAAGTGTCCAAAATTTGTATAATAATACACATTCATTGTGCTTGTCATGAATTGTATGACAGCTAACCTTCCTGACTGACAATAGATGCAGGTAGGTGTTTTTTTGAAGTTGTTCATTGATATATGCATTTAAAGTGTGTTTGTGATTTTGACACGTGACCTAGGAGTTAATTGTTGTGACTTGGTTTTGTTTTTTGTAGTTTGGTGAATGGAGAGACTCTGTTGGTAGTGTCCATGCACTAGATGAAGATTGTAGTTCCATTTGTATGAGGATTCACAGAAAAGTGATGCTACCTTGAAGATGAATTTGTACACTATATGACACCTGAAGAATGTTAAGCAGTCAAGAGATATGCAACAGAAACATGTTGGGTCTTTATGTATAATCCATGTATACATAAACATTTGGGTTGATGTCACAACTTTGCATTTCCTCTGTGGTTTTTTGTTTTGTGAATAACAAGTTTGGACACTTCGTTGTTTAAATGATGGTTTGTGTCATGTATATTACTTTATAAACACATTTTAATTGTGTATTCAATACATTCATTGTTTGTAACCCTTGGATGGGTAAAGATTAAGGCATCCTCTGCATGTTATAATGCTAGTGATAGTACTATGATTTGGTCTCCTACTTGAAACTTCTTGGGATCGTATAGGTGTTTATTTTTTTTTTGGGCTTTCTGTAAATGCTCATGTACAATGTCCTGAAATACAGATATCCTATCTTTATCCCATTGATAATATTTTCTCCATTCCTTCACTGGTATCCCATTTATTTCCCATATTTCCGAGGCCTCTTGAATGCCTCTATCGATAACTGTACCAGAGCCTTTCTACAAAATGCATGTATTGAGCAAGTGCTCACAGGGGCCGGTATGTCAGGTCCAGTAGACCCACAGGGCACTTGGCTATGTGCTTTCACAACCAAGTGGGTCCCATCCCGGGCAATCCCCAGGGATGCATAAATCTTGTCGAGCGCCAGCCACCAGTTGCAAGGATGCTGCGTGGAGAGGAAGCAGCCTGCAATTTGGTCCACCGAAGGATTTCAGGCCCTGTCGGGTGTTTGGATGCCATCCGATCACTAAGCCCTCAGCTCCAGAGGTCTGCGCTAACTAAGTGATATATTTCCCACCTCGGGAGGGAGAAGACTCGGGTGCTGACAGAGCTCAGGCAGCAAGAAGGAGTACAGCTTCAGGTGGAAGCAGCCATACTGCAAGCTGAGTAAAAGTGCCCACAAATGAAATCTTTTAATGTTGGACCATGCAAAGATGTTTAGGTACCAAGGTGCATTAGATGGGTGGAACGCTATAAGGTTTTGGGTATTGTTGTCCTTTGAACGTTCCAACCAGTTGAAATTTTAGATTTGAGTATTTTGCTTCTGTCTGGCTGTTGCACCATGTAGTTAAGACCCCTGACTACCTGCGCCACCACATATGAATAATTCCAATGAGCTAATAACTTGTTGTGTTGCTAGCGATAGTGCACTTACATAGCTGGGACAAAAAAACGACTTTGAAGGTGTCTAAAACAGCCTACTTGATGGACTCATAACAACATTACAACATACAAATGCTGCTTTGATTTGTACCCAACCAGGGTTTACAAACAATGCATTTATTGACTACACAATAAAAATGTGTTCATAAAGTAATATACATGACAAGACATACGTTCAACAGTACATGACACAAAACATAATTTCACCAAAGACGTGTCCAAATGTGTTATAATAATACACATTAACTGTTTTCGCTCTTTCTTCATTTGCCTCCATAAGACCATTTCTCGTCTTTCTACCCTCAGCATTTTCAAATGCAGCTAGTGTTTACCTTCTGTTTCTGTTGTCTCCAGTGCTGCTAACCTTGCCCCATAGCCTTCTCCCATGATTGCACTGCTTGAACGGTCAGCCAATACTGGCTCCAAGATTTCCTCTGATGACCAGCACTTAGGCTGCCCTCATGCTCAGCATGAACAAAGCGGATAATGTTTTGATTGCCATCATGGAATTGGTAAGGACCCATGCCCATCTCCTGGCCACTTGCAGTATTTGGCATGTGGATTATGCATTTTAAATATTGCAAGCTGGATTAACCTCAATGCTTGCCTCGATTCGACATACTTGGAGATTCAATCATGTTTGCGTCCAGAGCTTTTGGCCACCCCATGGAATTGCTTCAGGCATCTCCCCCAGCACTTTGGGCTCTGGTTGCCCGAGGATCACAGTCACATTTATACATGTTCAACAATCCTCTGGTGGGACCCTCTCACACCAGGGGGTCTGATTTCTCACTTCAAGGCTGGTGTGTTGGGACTAGGGTCTTGCGCTTTCTATGTATTCCAAGGTCATTTAGGATTCTAGTTTTTTTTTTCCTATCTCACTTTTTTCTGTTCACCCTGTGGCCGTCCACGAGAGAGTGGGCGGGACCGACATCTAGACAGGTCACCGTATACCAGTCCATTATATTGTCATGCCAAATTTGCTTTTCTATTCTACACATGTTTCTCATTCAGTTCCTGGTTTATTCATTTATTGTGCATTTGCAAGGCGCTCATACAACAAGTAAATTATGTTTCAAAGCGCCCACAGGGCAGCAGTGAGGGAACATGGGAATGAAAGTCAAATATAACAATGAAAGATAGAGGCCGACCTACTAGGCCTTGTGAGCTTCCAGAATGCGCAAGTGCAGAGAGCAAGAAGGAACACGGTGTTGGGTGGGGATAAGTGCAAGGTGTACCAGGAGGGAAGTGCTAGGGGGTGAGCAGAGCTGGAAGTGCCTAGGTTAGTGGTCAGCTGCCATTAAATAAGACTGTCTTGCCTATAGCATGCAACGGGAACAGGTGGTTCGAGGTGAGGGTGCTGGCCCATCTTGCCCATGTCCCCAGGTGTACACCTAAAGCCATTAACTACAATAAGGACTTGTTACGGAAATGAGTGTTTCACTCAGAATCTGCCGGTCATCTGTCACCAGCAAAGCAAGGAATGCAATCTTGGAAAATGTACCAGGGAAAGGTGCAGCGCGATTTCGATTTGGCTTGAACAGGGAAACATATATAACACTGAAAATCACAATATACATTGAAACTTGCCTGTGGAATTGACTCGGGAGGATAGCTCAGGGCCAAGGTACCTGCCTTGGAAGCAAGACGATGCAGAGTAACACAAGTTCGATACCGAGTCCGCACTTAGAAACCTCTGTGTTATAAATATCATAACATATCTCAAAGAGCTTTACTCTGCCCGAACGCGAGTAACTCGATTTAAGTGTAGACCCTGATTTGAAAAGGTAAATCTGAGCGGGAAGAATATTCCGGATTCTACATGCCTCGGCGAGGCACGTGCGCTGCATGGATGTCTGTGTGAGGCCTGCAGTCACAGGTGGGAGAGTGGAACCAGCCCTTTATCCTTCTGAATTAATTATGTGTGCCGTTACATTTGATGCATTAATACCTGTTATTACAATACCTGTTATTACAGCACTTAAAAGCAGGACGAATCCAGCATGACGCGCTTTATGAAGACATGCTATTATTAGTGTTATTAAGTGGGTGCTTCCGATGACTTTGTGAGACAGCACTTGATCCTTCTGCGAAGTTCCTATTGTGTTGGCCTGTGTGGTTTCTATAAACCTTTAAAGACTTATAAGGACATTTGAATTTGAGCAAAATCTGTATTTACATCTATAATACTGAGATCAAGGCTGGTAGAGTTTCTACTACAGCTCACCCGAGCATCGCAAGAGCACTAACAAGCAGACCGAGTGGGAACTGGAGAAAAAGAACTCCCGGAGATTAGGAGCAGTGCCCTCCACGACCACGTACCTCGTTTAGTCACCCAGCGGACTCGTGAACATAAATACCGTATTTCAGTTATTATGACCTTGATTTCGTACTACACATCAGCCCCAAAAAGTCTCTTTGCATTATTTACCGCTCCAGTGCACATCTTCCTACCCTTAGCTATCCCCATTCATTCTGCTTAGGGCGAACCGGACCTTAACATTACCAACAATACAACCCCCCCCGGAAATCCCCACCCAGGCCCCACCCACCATTACAACAGAGCAATCACTTGACAAATGCACCTGCGCCAGCTCTGACACAACATTTCTAACACTGACTATTACTCAGCTCTCTGCAAACACACAAGCCTCACCTGCTAACCTCAGTCCTAAAAGACAATGGGCCTCATTACACGTTAGGCAGTAAGGGTTTACCGGTACCGGTAAGGGCACCTGTACCGGTAAACCCTTACCGCCTTACTACGAGTTCCCTTTGCGGGACCCGACCTTACCAGCCGTTAAAGTAGGGTGCCGCAAAGGGACCTTGGAGCTAACTACGGCACCGCAATTTGCGGTACCGTAATTAGCGCCTTCCCCATTCCCATTATGCCCTATGGGGGCAAAAATGGGAATGGGGAAGTGCCTTGGTGAATGGGGAATTACCGCCCCTGCTCACCTTGGAGTAGGGCGGTAATTCCGCCATCCACCAAGGCGGACACGGTAAAATACCGGCGGCTGTGTAATGAGGCCCGACTGTTTTAGCGGAAATAGGCCGTTGCACGTAGCAAAACAAGTTTTATGGAATGTATGATGTATGTTTTCATGGAACGTCTTACCTAAAACAACCAGGCCAAACCATGACCCCTCTAAGAAAAGCCATGCCTAACAAACATTGGCGAGGCCAACGGTTTGGGCTTTTGTTATTAGCCATGGCAAATACATTTGCAAGGGACTGCTGTAGTTGTAAGTGCCCATCAATGGTAGTAGCTGCAAAATGGTTTAAGTGGCTGGGCATATAATAGCAGTGCCTGGCACTTGCCTAATACTTCTACACAAGCCCAAACCATTGGCTTTGCCAATGCTTGTTTTCAACAGGACTTCAGTGAAGTACACGCATAGTGCTTATAAATCAAGTGGCTGAAGGTGGACCTGGTTAAGACATTTCTTATTACACCGGTAGAGCATTTACAGCTCCAATCAAGTAATTAACTCTCAGAATATTGCTTTGAAAAAAACTGGCAGGCACTTTGAGCATACACATTGATGGTAAGGCTTGATAAAGCTAGCTCAATGAGATCCCAAGAGGATGTGTTCAGGGCGGAGATGGGTAGGAAGTGGATGGGATTGGTTGTAAGGATTAGCATGGGTATGTGCAGTCAATGGGTAGGTAAATACCAAAACAACACCTACAAGCTAAGTGTCCCTCCTCACATGCCAGTTCACCCTACATGTACTAGAATGCAATCGTTTTGGCTTATAGGTCGTGCCTTGGCGCCAGTTAAAAGTGAAAGCTAAAAAGGATGGTCTGGAGAGTTGGGCAGAGTTTTAACAGATTTCTTTTTTATTCAGTAAACAACGTTCAGTCATCAGTCTTCAGTCATGCACTGGATTATGAAAGACATGCCAGACTTCACTCTGTGTGTAATGCAGACAGCTCAAATATTCCTGAACGCCAAGTCTCCCTGTTTGTCTTAAAACCTCCCTGATCCAGACATCATACACACATTGCTCTGACTCTAACAGCACCCAAACCACCTGGATAATTCAGCAATTGGTAAGGAGCTGCTGATGTTCTGTTATTCAGCCATTCTGATTTCATGAGGCAACTATTTCGCAACTCGGTTCATGGGCAGCCCGAACTAGTGAGCTCTCTGGAACCCTCCGCAGAACTAGTGAGCTCTCGCACCCTCCGCAGAACTAGTGAGCTCTCTGGCACCCTCCGCAGAACTAGTGAGCTCTCTGGCACCCTCTGCAGAATTCGGTCCCAGGAGCTGGGAACGGTGGATAGAGTAGGGCGTCCAACTGATGCGTTGCTAGCTTTGTATATTCACGCTCTAATCTATACGACAAAAGGGGGCGCAGAACCCCCTAGTCTACTAGTAAATGTAATGGTTCTGGGCAATGCAGCAGTGCCTCACAAAGTGAGGCAGGGTAACTGCTGTTACCATCAGCAGGTCTGGAGAGGGGCAGCACGTCCTCTCCCCCTCTCTGCTCCTCTCCTCCCCCTCCTAGTCATAGAGATACACAGTCTGTCCTGCACAAAGCTGAGGAAGGGTGAGGTGTGAGCAATCACCTCACCCTTCCTTCATGCAACTAGGTGCTAAGCACCGAAGGACACCAACAGGCAGGCAGGGATCAGGTTCAAAGACCTGCCCCCTGCCGGGGGGCCAAATAGTCGGCTATCCGGCCCGGGGCTGACCCTTAACAGGCCCCACTACTATACACATCAAAGACCCAGGGCTCCCCTGGGTCTTATAAATACAGAGCGGCATGCTCTGAGAAAAACACAATCAGTTTGTGGACCCTGAACCGGGACCTAAACACTCAGGAGGTGCACTGTTTACTCAGTGCCTTCCAAACCTTTGCTTCTTTTACCACAAAACCCTCCCACCCAACACATAAGGAAGAAGAACAAAGGAAAAGAAGTACAGGGCACTGTACGGTGCCCACAACAAGTCGTGGGACATAACAAGGCGGGCACGGGCCAGAGGGGGTAACCCCAAGACCCGGTGCCCAAAAGTAGTTTTTATTATCTTATGATATGTGATTATTGTTATTGGCATAACCATATCAGTACAATAAAAACCTACGGCCTTTTATTGCCAACACTTGACAATGTGTGAATGGTATGGTTTCGGCAAAGTATAATGATGCATGCATATGGGTTCAGCAGTTACGATAATGCACTTCTTACCACTTCACATCCACCGTTCTATTCTGTCAAGTACATGGCAGCCACAGCTTCTAAAACTACCAGATCATGGCCCCATCGTTTAATTGTCCATGAAGAGTTAATAGCAGGCCAATTGTTTCAGTTGTGTATTAACATAATCCGTGTAAAACCCGCAAGCCATTTTGAACATTTGACAGACTTCGTTCTGCGCGAGCGTCTTAGATGCACGCCAGTGTTTTAATTGCTGCGGGTATGCGGCATCTTTGCAGCTGAGGTGTAGGGAAAAGCACTGTAAGATTCACATTCTGTTACTTTAAGTCTAGACTGGTAACCCAAGTGACACCAGTGGGCCGCGGATTTGAATCAAGGCAAAGCAAATTGCACTTCTCGCCGGTGGAACAGCAAAGATGTGATAGCAAGCGATTTAACCAGTAGGAACGAAACATTGTGTGCTTTTTAGGGTTCAGGCGACCCACTCCCCCTCGAAATTTAACATGTCTGAGGCACCAGTGATCTCCATCCAGTGCGCTCTCAATTTCTTAAACTCTTCACGTAGTGTTCCCACTGCTCGCTCTCAAACTCGCATGGACCCACAAGGCCCGGACTGGGGGCTGAGTATGAGGAGGGTGTGGAGCTCCGAGGGGGCAGAGCGGGCAGTTGAACTCTGCTCGAAGCAAATGTGTCAAAATATTAGTTTTAAAATGGAGCAATTTCTTTCATGCTGTTTCTTTCTAAACTCCACACTGTACATTAATTCCACTTTAAATCACTTCTATGGCAGCCATGCAACCACACTACTGTTGGTAATGCAGCTATTTTAGTACATTAAGGCAGGGCCTTAAGTGGCCTGGGGCCTAGCCCGACAGTTTCCCAAAACCTCAATAGAGCCGGGGCTCTGCCGGGGCTCTGCCGGGGCTCAGACTACACCAGACAACCCACGACAACCACTTTTTGTTTCTGTGCTCATTCGAACCCACATACTGGCAACGACTAGCCAGTGTCACATTGCACTGTACTGTTACTTAGTGGATTTTATTTGTTTCATTCATAGACTGGTTGACACATGAAGCCGGTAAGGGGCTTTACATGTCAAGCATCTCTTGTATAAAACAAACGAAATTGTGCACCTATGAAACAGAACAGTGAGCGCTCAACACTGGCTTGTTAGCGCTCACGCCAGTGTCACATCACACTGTGCTATTTCGTAGATGCTGAAATCAAATGGGTTAATGAAACACAATTAATTGAGCACCAATAAAATAGCACAGTGCAATTCCACACTGACTCGGCTCGGGTTAATCCCCATTGCAAAACAATTAAAAAATAAGTAACTCGATAACTTTTATTTTTTATTGTCATGTGCTGGGGACACTTCAGGCCACACCCATCATTTAGGCCACACACCCTCGTTGCAGCTTCCCCCCCTTGATTTCTCTCCCGACTTAAGGCACTGCATTAAGGGATCCATAGACACGCTCTACAGTAGAAGGCTATCAGGGTAGCTTAGCAGGTTGAAAGACCGTTGCTGAGACGTTATATATTAAAAACTGGTTGTTAATCATATGACTTTTTGTTATCTTTTTAAGTAGCAAGTGCTATAAAATCGGTTTGGCCAGGGCATGGGTTGGGCTGGTCGCTTGCCTATATTCAGGGCAGAAGGGGGGTATTTCTGCTCCTGTAATGAAAATCAAAAGGTGACACCCATGAACCCAGTTTAATTTCCTAATAACTGCTGTCAGAACAACAGAAGAATTTACTTGTGATTAAGCAGTTTGGCAAGCATATAACATCTTTATAATATTATAATTAATGTAAGGGGCACAAAAATTACAGTCTAATTGTGTGGTAGACAAAAAAGAAACACATTTCAAAGAAAACTAGTGAATGCACGTTTAAGCAGCATTTTTGAGCTTGGAAATAACATTGAGTACGCTAGTGAGTGTGCTGTTAAGCTGTGACTGCTGTGAAGCGCTGCAGGCTGGAAGTCAGAGGGATCTAAAACACGTTTAAATCACACTGTTGAAAGCAAATCATAAATTAAACAAGCAAGTTCCAGTGTGAGGCCACGCCCACAAGGAGGCGTATAACATTGTGGGTGTGTACGCATTAGCGTGCACGCATCTAGTACGCTGTTAAGCTGTGACTGCTGTGAAGCGCTGCAGGCTGGACGTCAGAAGGATCTAAAACATGTTTAAATCACACTGTTGAACGCAAATCATAAATTAAGCAAGTTGCAGTCTGAGGCCACGCCCAGAAGGAGGCGTATAAAATTGTGGTTGCGCATGCATTAGCACGCGCGCATCGAGTACGCTGTTGAGTATGCTGTTAAGCTGTTCACTGGGCGGGGGGCAAAGGCCAATGAGTGTACATTTATCGCTCAGTATCTTTAGAAGTTGTGTATCTGCAAAGTGCTGATATTTGTAGAATGTGTTACCTTCATTTTGTCCAGCACACGGGAAGGTAGGAGTGGTTGAGCTTTAAAGCGGATAGTATGGTAAAGGTTACAGTTACGATTGGAGCGTATGTTACCGTATAAGCTTGTTGAATTTGTATAAGCTTGGTGAAATTGTAAAGAGCGGACAGAGAGCAGCTAGTGCCGAATGTATGCGTAGGGTTACGCCCACAAGGTTAAGCTCCACTAGCATTCAATGGTATAAATGCACGGAAACTGTAAAGAGCAGACAGTGACTTGTAGTGGCCTGCTCGGCTGGTACGGGGCAGGAGTGGGCTGGAGTGGGTCAACTGCTAAGCTGAAAGTAACTGGAAGGTCAGGGTTTTTATGTACTTAATAGGATTATTCAGCTGAATCGGATATTGACATATTGAGATCTGAGGTTGGGGAGTCAGCTGAACAAGGGGAGGGGCGGGCAACATCATGGCGGGAGGGAAGGAAATTACAATGGCCAGGATGCACTAAATTGTATAAGTCTGTTGTAAAGCTGAAGGGATTTAATGTTGCAAACTTGACGAAACTGACATTGAAAGGCCAATTTTGAGATCGGGTGGGGGCTGACCTGCTGGGCAGGGGTTAGGCACAGAAAATTGCACTATTGAAAAGAATGAAAAGAGTATGGTTCTAATTTCACCACATATGAAGGGGTGTTTAAAATGAAAGGCATCTCTTGAGAGATGGAAATTGCAAGGATTGTATTAAGACGTGTGGTATAGAAGGGGGACAAGATACTAGGAGGGTAAAAGCTATGAAGAAGAAAACTATCATCACACGGAAGGATACAGTGTTGGCTCCCCTGGTCTTTACAACCAGGAGGAGCCCGTTGGCAAGAGCATTAGCTCTGCCACTCCCTCAATCTCCTGGTTTTGAATCTGAGTCAGATTAATTAGATGGGCAGGGCACTGATGCTCTAATGGTTGAAGCACTGTTGGACACGGAATGTGGGGTGGCAGTATGTGATGGAGGTGTACCGGGCCACTCTCAATCATTGTATGAAGATGAGGGGGAGCAGGCTGAGGAGGGTATGAATGATAATGAAGAACAGAGGGAAGGTGGGGAGCGGAGGGGCAACAGGATACATCTCGATTGTATACTCCCATTTTCTCAAAAGGGATAATAACTCAACTGGCAAGGAAAGGTAAAACCTATTGAGTTGGGGGAGGGAGATGACGTAGATAAGGAAGATGAAGTACAGAAACTTAGCAACGGTAATTCTGATAGAAAGTTGATGTTATTGATGTTATTGGAAATGCATTCATGGGTAAAGAAGGAATTAAAGGAACAATTTAGCTGCCTAAAGAATATTATAGAGAGACTAGCTATAATAGATCAGATGGTACACCAAAGAAGTACGGCAAAAGAGGAGAGTAAGAGATAGGATATTGGGAGGAAAAATGTAAAAGAAAGAGGCACCGACATAGAAATTGAAAGAGGAGTGGGAGGAGATGGTGATGTGATTGTGGTGCCGGATGAGGGATTGGCTGAGAGAATGAAGGAAATGGAAGAGGAGAAACCTTTAAGAATTGTAATCTTGAAAAATTCAAAAAAAAGAGAAAGAAAATAATACAAGAGTGCTGAAGGAGGCAGAACTGAAGAATTCAAAGGCCTCCTCTCGTATGTTTTTGCAACTTACTGGAAAGGGTCTAAATGTTGAGAAGGCAATATTGAAGGAAGAGGGATGTTTAGGAGAAAGTAAAGAGGGAGAGTTAAATGAAAGTGACCCACCCGAGAATAATAAAAAGGGGAAACCTAAAAAAAATGAATACTCGAAGGCTGAGATGAGACTTGTAGAGGTATTAAAACATAAAAAAACAGAGACCCACAGGGAAAGGAATAAAACAAGCAGATGAAGGGAAACAACTCTTTGGAATATTTAATCAGCCTTTACATCTTCAGCCTGGACTGCAAAGACCTCATTGCTTGAGTCAACACATGAGTCATGAAAGCATTTGAGATGTGGAAAAAGGCCAAGAAGGAGGGGTGCAAAATACAAGTATGAAGGAATTAAAGAGAGTTATAACAGAACAGGGGGAGCATGAGGTAGGAAAGGGAAATGTACCTGAGACAAAGGTGGCCCCTGTACAAGGAGGTGACAGTATAAAGAAAGGTCTCATCTTGTCTGAATCTGAGGTTAGAAATCTTGTGAGATATACTGAAGGAAAAAAAGATTGGGAATCAACAGGGGAAAAAAGGAGGTGGGTTGCGAGCTGGAAAGGGGAGTTGATTAAGGAAGTGATAATGAGTGTCTGTATCAGGCAGAAAATCCTTGCTTGTCAGAAGTGGGACTGTCTAAAGAGAGGGGGAAACAACTGTCTAAGGTTGGAGAGGAGGAGGTTAGTGAACTAATACTCAAACTACGCTCTCCTAAACAACCGGATGCCCCCAGTTTAATCTTGAATTACCTTTTGATGAGGGTGGGCCTAGTTCCTTGCACAGGATGGGTATCCTGGCACTATTCAATGAGATCCCTGCGTTAAGACTGATTACCTCAGCAGGCATCCAACTGGTATCCATCTGCAACGTTATTATTATGTGAGACTAACCATCCAATCTCCCTTGGTAAGGAACATAATACTAAATGAATCACTTAGTTTGCAAAAATACAGCTATGACATTTCAGTTTATAACAACGAGAGAGACAAGCAAGAGGAAAGTAGGGAGAGGGATGACTTAGAGTATGAAGAGAGGGGTAGAGTAAAAGAAGATGATTGGAGACAAAGGCGCCAACTGGTGAAGCTCCTAATTGGCGGTGGCTGCCACTCACACTAAAAGAATCGATAGCACAATTGAAATCTTTGAGTCAGGCGCTTTAAAAATAATAGTACCCTGAAGTTGCTTATTTGGAATACCAGGGGGCATAGGCAATTACTTACAAATGGAAAGGTCTGTAGGGAAATAAAAGAAAATGATGTAATATTTCTTCAAGAAACCTGGGTAATGTCTAAACTACGTTGGGATGGATTTAACATGATAAGTATATGTGCTGTGCAGGGGGCGAAGGGAAGGCCAAAGGGCGGGGTAACAACAGCACTCAAAAGGGGCATGAAATAAAAAGAACTGTAGAATGGAGGATAATGGATAACATTCTGGGAACGGGGGTCCGCCATTTTATTAAAAAATGTGTACTGGGCTCCTAATCTCAATTTGGAAACAGTTATTGGCAAGCTGAATCAAAGAATGGAAGACTGGTATAACTTACATGAGGGAGGAGATGTGATCCTGTGGAAACTTGGGGGTTGGTTCTCTTGCAGAAAGACACCCCCACATGGGCGGCAAGGGGCCTCTCCTCAGAGATAGATTATATATTGGTGTCAATTAATATATTCTCTAAGGTACTGAACTATGAAATCAAGCCAATTGAATTGAGTGATCATGCACAATTATGTCTTCAGTTAACTGGGTTCCAAATATAGCATTCTCAGATATTAATTTGAGGGAATCAATGGTCAATAAGAGTGGAAACTGATTGAGATGGACCTTTAAGAAATTGAGTCAATTTAATACAACTATGATGTGGGAATTCGATTCTAGCCCATTGGAAGAGAAATTGATACCATATTCACTACAGGCGTCTTCCAGAATATCTAGAGACAAATGGGCCTCATTACACAGTAGGCGGAGAACCATGGCGATATTAGCGCTATGGTTCATGCCGGTAAAATACCGGCACCGCCTTGGTGGAAAGGGGAATTACCGCCCCATTCCAAGGTTGGCGGGGCAGTAATTCCCCCTTCCACCATTGCCCTTCCCCATTCCCATTTTTGCCCCATAGAGCTCTATGGGAATGGGGAAGGCGCTAATTACGGTACCGCAAATTGCGGTACCGTAATTAGCTCCACTGGTCCCTTTGCAGGTTGGTTTTTAATGCCTGCAAAAAGCAGGCGTTAAATTCCCCAACCCGCAAAGGGACCTCGTAGTAAGGCGGTAAGGATTTACCGGTACCGGTAAACCCTTACCGCCTACCGTGTAATGAGGCCCAATTTTTGGTGAAATGAATCCCGAAAGGTGACAAATGACTACAACCAATATAAAATGAAGGCATGTGTTCAATATAGAGGTTAAGGCAAGGAAAAATGCTTTGCATAGAGAGATTCGAAAAAAGCCTAAGGACGAAGGGGAATAAAGGAGAGAACATCTGTTAAAACAGAGGTATAAAACTGGTTAAAGTTTGAATGAGCAAGATTATATTAAATAGATGGAGAAAGAATGTTAGACAGTGTTAAAGGTAAAACCTCAAGAGCCTTTAGGGACCTAATAAATAAAACAGAAGAAAATCACTAGCTACTTGTAAGTAATCCCATTCCTGAGGAGACTTGGGTTCAATACTTCGAGGACATTCATAAATCTAATCTCTCAGAAAGCAATGTTAGTTCAAAACAGGACCGAAGGTGGTTAATAGATATTTCGGTGAATAACATCGAAGCGAAAATTAAGAAATCCAATCCATCAAGAGCGACAGGGCCTAATAAATTAACCAACATCATCTTAAAACAGAATTTGGGGTTGTGGGCCAAGATTCTTCAGATAGAGTTTAAAAATATGACTGACACGCACATAATTCTGGTTTGTGGAAAATGTTTTATATGGTCCCAATTTTCAAGAAGGGCTCGAGACTATTGTACTAGGGAGACCCCCGGCCGGCCCATAGAGTCAGGGTTTGCTCCGAAGTACTTTAAGACGAGATAGCTGCACCCTGAGATGGATAGGGGTGCAGATGTATTACTCCAACACCAATCAATAAGGACAACTCAATGGTTTGGCAAAGGGAGTCCATTTAACGATAAGAACAGAAAATGGGGAGTCATGGCAATCAGCAGTGATGCGATAGTCTGTCTCGCTTCAACTCCAAGGAACTTCATAAAAGTTGTAACATTTATACACAAAACTCGTCATAATTGACGTGTAACACTCAAAAGTTAACATGCAATTCTATTGGTTACGAAAAGGTAACTTTAATATAGGTACTATATCTGTATATGGTAACAGAGTGAGGGGATTGGGTAAAACACTGTCAGGTGGACACCTACGCCCTTCCTACATAATGACTACTGTAGACGTCACTAAAAGTACGACGTCCCATTGGTTCTACTAACTATAGGACCCTAGATTATTTGGTCCTTTGTGATTGGGTTGGCATCAACCCCATGCATAAATGTCCACTTTGCTTAGCAGCACGCAGAATGGTCAGCCAGGTGCAAGGTGTTCCCCAGTTCACCCAGCCTTCCTTCATTCAATCATTACTTTAGTGGCTATGTGTCAATTAGTTCACTGTGGTTGGCCTCGAAACTGTATCTTCTATCTGGAAAAGTTCTGATATCTCTGCTTGGGTGGATGCAAAGCGTAGGTGTGAACCCGTGCCTCTTCTCGCTCAGCTGGTCACGTGCTGGCCGCACCGTGAATTTGTCTAGTTTCCCTCAATTTCTGTATTTGATTCTTGTTCAGCTTGCCACCTGCTTACGCCTTCTTATCTCAACCTTTCAAACACAGGATATACTGTTCTTAAGTTTCAATTATGTGAGGCTACTGTTCGTTCCTTCTATTGGTCTGACCTTGGCTCTACTGACACGAGTTGCATCTGCCGAGTTTCGTTTCAGCCATCTCTTCTTGTTTTGCGAGAATATGAATCTTGTCTTGTTTGGCCTCTAGTAACCTGTGTTGATTCTGCTTCTCGTGCAAAGTGGACTTGCACTTATAATACTGTGTTTTGTTTTGAGGTAGATTATGTATAATGGCACTTTCCGCGCTATTCTTCTACTTAGCATAGCAAGCCTTACTGTTTTCTTAGCGTTCTTGTGGTTTCAAGCATATGTACAGGCGTTAGCTGGTTGAGTATTGCCATTCTGCTTGCAGCTTAATCTTCTTTGTATTTCAACATCGTTCTGTTCTTCTAGGTCCACAATATCCTCATTCATGGCATTTTGTCTCTTTGTGTCATCCTTGGGTCGTCATATCTTCTATTTGCACATTAGTCCAGGCTCTCGTGACGTCACCATTCGTCTTCCATTAAAGCCTTTTTGGTTTCTTCCAGGACGGTACTTAGGCAATCTTCATTTCGTCTCATTTGCTGGTAAGGTTTTTTTAATGGATACCTTACTGTCCATGGTTTCCTGGGTATTGGGACTTCAATAGGTGTTGTTCTTCTGATGGGTACTGGGCAGAGCCCTACTGCGGCTCTCTGCTGGTTTATTTGCTCATCATACGTCACATATCTTGGTGTGAACGTTCCTGGTACTTCAAAACGGACGATTGGAGTGAAGGTTTTATTTGTGACTCCTCTACACTATCACCAATGAATTATAGAACCATCAAAATAATGGATGTGGATTCCAAAATGTTCGCTTCAATTGTGCTGGAACACATAGAGCAATGGAGCTCAAGTAACAACATACTTGATTATAGACAGATGGGCTTCTGAAAAAATATTGGCACGGATTGTGGGAGGTTCTTGGTGAGTTTTCTCCAGAGATTGGCCTGGCCTTCATCAAATTCTGCAATATTTATGGCCTCAATGGACCTAAGCAAGGCGTTCAATATGGTAAATAGAAATTTACTTTGGAAGAAACTAGACAAATTCGTAATGCCAAAGGGATTATTGAGCATTGTGATGCACCTGCATAGAGACTCGAAAATAAAGATCAGATTAAACTTTGAGGGGTTACTATCGAAGGAGTGTAAAACTGTTCGAGGGATACGACAATGGTGCATCCTGGGACCCACGTTATCTAACCTATACGTGTCGGATGTAGGTGAGGTTTTAGATAAGAAAACGCTGACCACGCCTAAAATTGGAGCATTAAAATTAAATTGGGTGGCCTATGCCGACGATTTCTTATTGATAGACTCCATGCCAGTAGGATTGCAAAGACTCATTGCAGCGTTTGGAAAAAATATTTTATCAATAGAACTAAAAAATAAACTCTGCAAAAACAGTGGTTATGAGAATGGCCAAAGGGAAGGAGAATAGGTCAAGGAATTGAAGTGAACCTGGGAAATCAGTGTGTTGGGAATAAAGTATCATTTGCAGTTCCTAGGTTACCCAATTGTGGCAAGATACAAAGAACATTCTATAAAAACTATTTAAAATCAAAGATAACAGGAATGATAAATCAAATGAGGCAATTTGATCGGAAATTTGGCAAATTCTCGTTCACACCATAGGGAATTTTATAGAAGTAAAATTCTAGCAAGTATCTGTTATGTCCTAGAGTTTTGGCCAAAGGAACTGGAGTCTGAATTTAAAGTAATAAAAAGTGTGACTTGGCGATCTGTCCTTCATTATGTGCCTAAATGTGTTCCATTGCAGGTAATACATTATGAGAATGGTTTGCAGCCATTGTCAGCATAGTCTCATGGAGAAAACTATGCCGGCTAAGAAAGTGTGAAATGTCGCATGATTGGACACTACATGCACTGTTGGGAATAAATGATATGGTAGGCTATATGAAGGATCTTAGGGAAGAGTGTGGTAACATTCTTGAGAATCTGGGTCTCTCTTTGGACATATTAAGAACCAACCCGACAAAGGTAAAACATATTTATAAGAGCTTGGATTGGGAGAGGAATAGGTTGGAGATACTTGACTCTTGTATGTATGCCCAAGTGGTATCCCCACAAAAAATCCCTGGCTCAATGGAGACCTATTTTAGCAAATACCCCAGCAGAAAGGTGCACATTGGGATTATGAGGTCAGATTTAATGTCATGTCAACAAATGAAATACATTTCAATCATAATCCAATGGAAGGGACAAAGGGTATATGTAGACAATGTAAAAACCCACTGAAAACTGAATGTATTATTACTGTGTCCGGAACTGTTGTCCACAAGGATAAAGTATTTTAAAGGTTTTGTAAATATGGAATGGATTCAGCGACATCAGTTTTGGTTAACTTTGTTACATGGTGACTCAATATCAATAAAGTTAAGAGTTTTATCATATCATTAAAGTCAGACAATATAATGTGTACATGGTATTATGGAATGGCTTAGAATGTGTAAAATATGGATAGTGGTGTATACCTGTTAGACTTGTATAATATGTAGGAAATTAGTACTGTACTTTGTTTGTTATTTGATGAAATTGGATTGATTTATTTATATATTTTTGATATTGTACTATTTTATAGATGTTTTAAAAGATGCTGTAAAGGTTTATATAAACCATATACAAATACAATTAAAAAAAACACTTTTTCTTTTCTATGAAAGTGTAAGATGCACATTTGGAAAACAATAATGTGGCCAGCTTGTAGAAAGCCTGCTTTTAACAGTGACGGCCTCCAACCCAGTGATATTCATGGCCCATTGATTCCCGTGGTGTCCCTTTCAGGCAGGAAGAAATAAAACAGACTTAGCAAATTAGACCTACAAACGTGCAAAAGACGACTGGAGAAAGGAGCACCAAGCAGATTAGACCACCGAACCCCTAGCTTGCCTCAGGGAATCTGGGGGCTCGGTAAAGCTTTGTCAGGGCTGAGGCAGGGCAGGTCCGAGATCCTGGGAGACATTGGTTAACCATTGGTGGAAAATAGTTGGACAGCGCCCTTCCTGCATCTCGGTATGATCAATTCCCAGGGGGCAGCATTCTGTATAACTAATGAATGTCACTCCCAGCATAAAACAGCTGAAGCATTTTCTTATTGGCGTCATCTGCCACTTCGGCTGCTTCAAAAACATATCTAGCCTTTCTAGTCAATGTGCCCAACTTGCGCCTAGAACCGCCGGGTTCCCTTTTACATCGAACTCGTGCACCGGGTTACTGTGGAAGAAAGTACCTTGTGGCTGCGCTGCATTACTCATCCCTGGGCTGGATGCCTGATAGTTGTGCGGCCCAGGTGTTACAATTGGTGAACCTCTGGCATGTGCACCTCCCCCATAACCACTGAATCGGGGGTCCTGTTACATGATGCCCGCTGCTGTTCTGGAGGTGTACACCTCCTACCCCTTTGACAACAGGGAGCCCCCAGTGTCCCTGATGTCCTAGCTGCACAAGCACCCTTTTTTCCAGGGCCGCAGCAGAAGAGGCCCAGTGTGGCGGCAGCCCTTAGGGTCCTGCCCTTTTGTCCCTGAAGATGGAAGTTACTATGTCCTTACTGGCTGCGCTCCTCTCAGCTAATCTCCCCCGGGCAGGACCTCTACCCTGATGGCTGCAGCGGACGGGCCCACGGACTGGAGGGTAGTTGGTGTCCCTATGCTGTACCACCTTCTTCTGTAGCCTTGCGCTGCACATTGAGGTGCTCCCCAGGGAACAGGTGCCACCACTGAGAGCCTTGACACAGTACTGTGGCAATGTTGGCAAGTGTTGTGGACAAAAGGCATCATAAACATGTTGTGCAAGAAAACTGGTTACTGTTGGTGACCTGGAATTCATCTTTTGGTTTATGATGTCAAATGTACCTTCACAACCTATTATTTAAACAAACAAAAAATTGTCCACGGGTAGAATAGGCACACTGAAACCACTTGCATTGATCTATGGTCCCTAGCAATTCCCACACCGATTTGGGGAAGATATTCATAGTTTTCCACAAATACTGCCTCTACCACTGGCCATTAACTAACAAGTACATCATTGTGTACCTATGCACATTGCAGCCTCAAACACTTTGCACAGGACACATTCATCCAAACATGATATGATATGATATGGCACTTATAACGTGCCTATACACAAGTGTTTCAAGGCGCGACGAGGCAAGGGAGGGGGAACAGAGAGAAGACAGAGACAGGGATCTTACTAGGCCAGGTGATATTGAGATCGCGCAAGTGCAGGGGAGGGGGTATGGGAGAAGTGCGGGGGTATAGGGGTAGGGGGCAGTGCAGTACATAAGATAACCGTAAAACATAAAGAAAATAAATAAGACAATAAATAAACGTGCGGCCAGCTGGTGGCAAGTGCGGCCAGCTGGTGGCAAGTGCGGCCAGCTGGTGGCAATTGCTAAGGTAAGGGCAGACATCAAGTGTCAAGTGCTGGTAGGGGGCTGTAGGGATACAGAAACAGTCACTGAGTGCCGGGTTGCCAGGGGGGCAGTGCAGGTGTGCAACTGGTGGGGATGGGACCTGGGCCCGAGATCAGAGGATAGCCCGGTAATCAGTGCAGTTTTAGCCAGGAGATCAGCAAGGGAGCAGAGGAGAGAAAGTAGAAGCAAAGAGGAAGGTCTTGAGGTGCTTTCGGAACCGGAGATGGTTCTTCTCAAATTTCAGAGAGACAGGGAGGCTGTTCCAGAGTGAGGCCCCAGCAGAGTAAAGAGATCTACCACCAACTCGTTGCTTGGAGAAGTGGCTGACTCTGAGGGAGTTGGAGGCGGATGAGCCAAGAGCCCGAGTAGGAAGATATTTCGAACGAGAGAGTTGAAGGTATTGAGGCCCAGGCCCCAGAATGCCTTGTGGACAATGCAGAGGGTTTTGAACTTAATCCTCGCAACCAATGGGAGCCAGTGCAGAGATGTCCATCCTGGAGAGATACGATCCCTGGGCTTGAGGCCAAGGACAAGTCTCACAGTCAAGACTCCATTCTAGACTCCAAGAAGATACAGATCCCACTAAATACAATTTGAGAGCTAGCACACAGTAAAGGCATGCACCCAAAATCACTAGACCTTTCAGTACTACTACACAGTAAGATGCATCCATTCACACAGCACACTCACTCAGTTTGCGGTGAGTCTTTGTGTCTCCAAAACGGACTACCTTTGCACAGTTGATAAGGAACATTATACTGTCCAAGCCTATCTAAAACCAAGAAGGTACCCCACAACAACCCAAATTTCATTTTACACTAATTAATACAACGCTACGCATGAACAATGCTACCCATGTGCATTACAAAGGCACAGTCACCCCTGTCAACATTCAGCACATGCTCCCATAAACTAAAAGAACTCTTATAGCCCATACATAAGGAAGGCAGCAAGCTGGTACAAACTGAGGACTCCCCAAAACTACCAGACAATAAACTGCCACATAGTTCAAATCTAGCCTACTTACACACCACACTGCCTTAAATACTGTACAACACATGTTATAGCTCACTGATACCTCTTAGGCATATGCACACCCACAACATGCCACAAAGACACTTAGCAGGAGGGGAAAGCATTCAAGCAAGGCAGAAAGCTGGGACAAACTGAGGACTCCCCACAACTACCAGACTTGATTCTGTAAACAGAATCCGGGTATGCAAACTATGACACATGTGACTGAGTTCACTTCACGAGGTGCTGGTGCAGGATTTATTGCAAGCAATTGCAAGCAATCCAACTACTGCACACAAGGACAGTGGAGGCCAACCACATTCTCTTCTTCCAGACGCCCTCCAGCACACACGATCCTGAAGATGAAGAACACTACTCATGTGCCTACCCACTCAAGGGGGTTAGGGAATGTCATGACACACAATTCCTCGTTAGGATTCTCATTGCAGGTTCGAGTCTGCATCCTTCCAAGTTTGACACATTAAGTACTATTATTATGGGTCCTAGTAACACTTATTACAGCGCTTAGATGCAGCAGGAATTTGGCATGCAGCTTTATATAAATCCTGCTATTATTACTTATTGCAAAAAGAGGTATGTCTGTGGGTTTATCCAAAATCTAATTCTAATTCCTATGATCCTTTTTTTTTTTTACATCGAGTTGAAGCTCAATGGAAGTGCATTTCATACTGAAGGCTCATTTTCACAGACAGTTTAATAACTAAAAGAAAAATAGAGAGGAGAAATTAAAATGTTCACCCCTGGCAACATTTCTCCTCCTTTCCAGAAGAATGGCTATTCAATGACTATTGCCTCTAGCCTTCCTGCAGTTAATTTGATTGCGAACACGGATGGCTTCGTTTATGCAAACTGTGCTGGGGTGTACTTCCATACAAAACCCCAGAGGCTTGGATTTATATATATATATATATATATATATATATATATATATATATATATATATATATATATATATATATATATATATATATATTCAGTGAAAGAACTTTGTTAAAGGGACGTTATGGTTCCAAGTAAAACCGAAAAACCCTTGAAATTCGCCCGTTATGGTAAGCTAAGCAACCATAACTCGCGCCACCACCGTGCACTGCTAAGACTAACACCCAGGACATCAAAGATGACATCACAAATGTCATTGATGACATCACTGATGACATCACATGTGTATGTACTTCTCATGAAATATGTGTAGAAGGGATTCTTATTATGTTGCAAAAAAAGTGTCAAGAATCATTGCAAGAAATATACCCTAATAAGTGCGTTGAACGATGCATTGATATAAATAGCATCCTATTATGGGGTTCTATCTAGTATACTAAGCTACTCATACTGAAACATAACATTGTGTGCAGCGTACAAGATGAAGGTATGATATTTGTAATGTTAATATGTTGAATAATGAAATGATAATTGTTTTCTTAATAGATTTTTGTGTACTGTGAAATATGTAATAAGTAGCTAATAAAACCCATGTATTACATAATTGCATTACTATATACAAAACACAAAGACACAAGAACACATACCAATATGGGTATATACAGGGAAAGTGAAGTTAGCAAAAAAGCACAAGTAGTAGCAGAAACAATTCATAACTTAACTGATTAGTTTCATGCAAATAAATGATTGCTCTGTTTCAAAGCTGCTATTTACCCTATGTATATGTATCACTTGATGTGATTGGACCCTAAGGAAAGTAGTGTGAGTACAATGTATACAAATATGACCATATACAGGGAAAGTACAGCCATAAAAAACAACAGAACTATCAGAAAGTGCTCATAAGTCTAGTGATTATCTTTATGCACAAAAAGGATTGCTGTCTTTCAAGCTTGTGTTTTCCCATATATATATGTTTCATATGAAGTGACTGTACTCTAAGGGAATTAGTGTCAGAACCTAGTAGAAGGATATGTCTACAAATAAAATAAAATTCTTAGTTTCTGACTGTTACTGAAGAAAACCATGTGGCCTAGATATGTCAGCAAAAGAAAAAATAGTGAGCCAGACATGTGATGTCATCAGTGATGTCATCAATGACATTTGTGATGTCATCTTTGATGTCCTGGGTGTTAGTCTTAGCAGTGCACGGTGGTGGCGCGAGTTATGGTTGCTTAGCTTACCATAACTGGCGAATTTCAAGGGTTTTTCGGTTTTACTTGGAACCATAACGTCCCTTTAACAAAGTTTTTTCACTGAATTTCATAGGTTTTTAGTAGCGCAACTTAACCATAACGTCCCTTTAACAAAGTTTTTTTCACTGAATTTCATAGGTTTTTAGTAGCGCAACTTAACCATAACGTCCCTTTAACAAAGTTCTTTCACTGAATTTCATAGTTTTTTAGTAGCACAACTTAACAATAATGACTTTGACTTTATACACATGTCATATGGAACTGACTAGATCTCTTCTTATGAACTTGATGTCCGCAAACGTATTTAATGTTCGCGGACATGTTCGGAGAACAGTACCACTACCTAAAAACTGTGGGGGGGGTGGTGGGGTATGTTTGATTGTTATATCATAACATAGGAACATTTAACAAATTCAAAAAGCAGCACACAAACACATTATATATAGTAATACATAAGAAATGTAACCCATATATGTAACACACTAACCATTCATTTAAATACAATATGTTCTGAAATGGAATATACCACAAGAAGATAAATTAGCTGCCAACATAATTACCTCACAGACACAACAGAACTGAGAACAAGACCAGACCCACTGAATACATAGGACCTATCTTACCAGAAATAGTAAGTGTACTTCATTTTACTCATATATTTATACATTTTCTGTATTAGATTAAAAAATATATTATCTTTTTTTTTTCTCACAGAAATGTCTAGTACTCTGGAATGGCTAGAGGACAATTTCCCACATGAAGAAATGTCACAAGATAGTGAAACTAATGGTAAACACTTTATAATATAAACCATTTATTTATTATTTTTTTATATACATTTAACATATATATTATATTTTTGTACAGAGCATACCAAAATAGAAAAAACTTCAGTAAACCCTGTTATGGATAACAGTCTTCACAATATAGAAGAAAAAATTGATGTATTGTTGGCTAATTTTAATAATTTAAAAACTTTTGTAGAAAATCATTTCAAGCCAAAAACCTCGTAACACTGCCCCACATGTACTTGTCCCTCCTCACCATATCCCAGTCAATTATCCCCAAACCCTCTCCATAATCCAAAAAGTTTTGATGAGGTTTCCATCCCTTCTTCACCTAATACCAATCATGTTGAAACCCCAAATTCTCCTGTTTTTGTTTCTGTTTCTGCCTCACCTTCTCTGTCATAAATTATTAATATATGTTAAATAAAGTTTAATTTTTATATTGTATTGTGAATAGTTTCTGTTTTTTTTTAAAAAAACAATAAAAGTGTCCGCGGACAGTGCGAGTGTTCTGAAATGTTCGTACATAAACGAAAATGGAGGTGTCCTGAAGAACACCACACCTGTTCGTACTGTTCGCTAGCAAGTTGAAACTGTTCTAAGAACACACGTGGTGTCCTGAAATGTTTGTAAAGAAACAAAAATTAAAGTGTTCTAAAGAACACTATATCTGTCCGTAATGTTCGCTATCAACTTAAAACTGTGCTAAGAACACAATTGGTGTCCTGAAATGTTCGTAAATAAACGAAAATGATGTGTCCTGAACAACAGTACAACTGTTCGTAGTGTTCGCTAGCAACATGAAACTGTACTAAGAACACACGAGGTGTCCTGAATTGTTCGTAAACAAACAAAAATTAAAGTGTCCTAAAGAACACTATACCTGTCTGGTACTGTTCGCTAGCAAGTTCAAACTGTTCTAAGAACGCTATTGGTGTCCTGAAATGCTCGTACGTAAACGAAAATGGAGGTGTCCTGAAGAACACTATACCTGTTCGTAGTGTTCGCTACCCAATTGAAACTGTTCTAAGAACACAATTGGTGTCCTTAAATGTTCATACATAAACTAAATTACACGTGTCCTGAAGAACACTATATCTGTCCTTACTGTTCGCTACCAAGTTTAAACTGTTCTAAGAACACACGCAGTGTCCTGAAATGTTCGTTTCACATGTGACGCACTTTTAATTACTTCAGAACCCGAACAGTGTCCGTAGGACATCAATGCGCATGCACTAACCAATCTCCGTGCACTTGGTGTCCTGCGGACAGGTGCTTCCTTCGCGGACTAGTTCGCGAATGGATCATATGACCGCGCCCACGCTCATCGTGTGTCCTGAAATGCGGACACTGTTCGTGTCTCCGAACAATTTAAAAGTACATTTTCAGTTAATCCATAATATTTTTCAATAAAATCTCACCATGGCACAAGTCCCACATAGCAATCTTGAGTTTCTATATACCTTTTGAAACTTTCCGATCCTTTTTTTGTGTTCGATCTGTCCGCGGACAGTGCGCATGTCCGCGAACCGCGCACAAGCACCCCTATAAAAGACCACGCCCAAGAGCTTATTCCCATTGTGTTTCTGGCTATTCTTCAGAACACAGTGATTTTTGCTGCCACCTGCAGACTACACCATCATCGAGATGGCATCCTTGGCTGCTGAACTGCAACTTGGTAGTGCACCTGCTTCAGCACCACCCCCGCCCCCTCCACCACCACCACCTCCCCAAGGGCCTGAAGAGGGGAACAGGAGTGAGGATGCGGAGGAGGAAGAAGAGGATGATGAGAATGAGGTAGAGGAAAACCCTACTACCCGCACTAGGCGTGAGTCTTGGGTGTGGCGGTTATTTACCATTCATGGTAATGTTCCTAAGGCTCGTGCGAACCGTGTTACCTGCAATGAGTGCAAAATGATACTCAGTCACGGGAAGCACGGTAAGTACAGCTTTGGGACCACTACTATGAAGCGACACCTGAGGTCATTTCACTCTGGGGCTATTCGCAGGGTTGTACCTTGCGAAGTACGTAGCAGGTTGATTTCCTCTACTTCATCCTCTGTTTCTGATCCTGTCACCACAAGGACCACCTCTGTGGGACAGCGTCTTCCTCAAGCTGCCTCACAGGCCGTACAGAATGCTGATGACCCTTACCTTTCGAGGATCACAGTTGTATGTATGTACTGTGACACAGTACTCTGCAGGGGGGAGCGACTTCGGAGTGCTTTTGAGACTATTGTCTCAGAGCACGAGAAGACCTGCTCACTACCCAAATAAAACCCACTCTACATCTTCCTCTCTCAGCTCGCCCTTTCTTATCCCTGTGGTTGGTGTCCCCCCCCTTTACCCTCCTTTACCCTCCTCTCCTAGTGTGTCGTGTCTGAAAAACCAAAAAAAATACAAAATTACAAAAATCAAAAAAAAATAAGGCTCTTTTCAGAGCCGCCTTTCCCAGTTAAAAAATAGAAGTGAAAAAAAAATGAAGCAGGGCTCTTTGTATTTTTTAGAAGTCCGTGGACAGTTCGCGAACATTAAAAAAAATTGGGTTGCTACTCCATCACAAACATTGTAATTTTCTCTGGAAAGAAGTGGTGGCTCTGAAAAGAGCCTTTGGGTGGTGTTTGTAAGTCAAAAATTGTAAATGCTTAACATCTACTTCAAAATCGTTGTTGTAATTCCAAAAAATGTCGCAATGGATTTTGTACATTTCTCAGAAAAATCTGATTGCCAGCATAAGTAAGATGGACTCCATCTCTGCGAAAAATGTATGTACTACAAAACATAATATTTTCATTGTGAAAAGAAGACAAGCCAAAATCTCTTAGAAAGGCACAAACAGCCTTATTAACATTGCGCCTTGCTTTTTCCATTTGTGGACCAAATGAAGAAGAACGAAACCACATTTGTCTCTGCGCAATCCGTGAAAATATCACTTGAGAATTAGGAAACATGTCGATAACCTTCCTAAGTCCTTCTTTCATAGCAAATTGCAAAAAAATTCCAGTCACATGTCCTAAACTGTTCCCTCCACAATGAATTACAATTATGTCTGGATGTCGCTCTGTCTCCAAAGTAGCACA
This sequence comes from Ambystoma mexicanum, assembly GCF_040938575.1. Lineage (NCBI taxonomy): Eukaryota > Metazoa > Chordata > Amphibia > Caudata > Ambystomatidae > Ambystoma > Ambystoma mexicanum. Next base: position 414,774,127 of record NC_090927.1, read on the forward strand.
GAGAGGTAGCAAGTCCAACCACTTCATTCCACGCACTCCATGCCAGTGTACTTCCACATGTGGGAATCCAAGATCTACAGCTACTCCACAGCTTTTTGCATGCACCTTCAACCAATGTATCCACGAATCTCCTAAAATCCAAACAATCTGTTTTCTGAAACACACAGCCATAGCTATCTTTTGTTCTCTCAGCAAAAAGAGTATCTGGGAAAATCTCTCCTGGCACAACACACCCACCAAACTTTCCTGACCAATCCCTTTCAGTGCTTATTCTCATTTGCATGACTTCTGAACCCAAAAATCCCCGGATGTAACTCCCGATGTCCGCGAACTACAGTCATGTCCGCGGACATATCGTAACATGAACAGCCCTTCTACCATTTCCACTACACTCTCTCTGCCATTCCCTCATTGGATGTACCTCTAAAATCACATGACCATGCACCAATCACATTCAAGACCTCTACATCTAACTGCATCATCATAGATCAGCACTGCAAATGTACTCTGAATCTCTCTGAGTACAAGTGTCATATCATTGGCAAGCAGCATCTACCAGAAATACTGTACAAGTCTTCAAGATTTCTACTTGCAGCTCCATGCATATCCATATGCATGAACACAAACTTCAGGTATGCACATTTTCTGTATAGTAGATGAACACATTTTCAAACAGACTTTTACCTTGTAAAATCTGTAAAATGAATTTACTGTACTTTTTTCAATTTCCTAAAATCAACTATCACTTGTAAACCTTTATACTATTTAATTTCTTTATACACACACACTCAAATCATGTTAAACTAACATTTTTTAAATGAAATATATAGACTACATATATTCAAACAAAATTGCATGCAAACACAATCTATGTTTACACCTTTATAAAAATACTTATACAATTTCATATTTTTTGTTTTTATTTATTTATTTACTTAATTACTTTAAATTAGACATGACATTGAGGCGCTATTACCTAGAACAGTTTACTTACAGAAATAGTGGTATTCACTAATATAGTATAAATTTCACAAGACATAGTAAAGATATTTTTTTATTTGCTACAGTAAGTCATTCAATACAATTTGTTCATTAAGAACATATCATATGTACTGAACTGATGCAATGTATCTTATGTAAATAAATTAGTTTAATGGTTTTACAGAAGGCACTGAGGATTTCAATTAAAAAAAATCAATATCTAAATTAAAAACAGTGCTATATACAAACAATGTTACTAATTTGAAGCTTTTACAATTGCAGTGAAGACCAGCTTCCTGAAAAGAAGCAGCCGAATTCGAAGAAGAAAGAAAAACTAAGAAGTTACCTTTTAATTTAAAAAAAAAGTAAGTAAAATATCACCATAATATTTGTATTATTAATCAAATATACTATAACATTAATACGAGCTATTTCTGTTTCTAAAAATAGAGATTTTGTACCATTTTGTCCAAAAATTTCCATGTCTTAAACAGCGATTTACAGCCAGAATGGCCCACAAATTTCTATTTTTGGACACACAAATTAGCCAACTGAACCACTACAAATTTCATATTATAGAACAAACAACTGTTTTAATTGTATACATTAGATTTACTATTTGTACTTTTCCACACCACTAGCTTACTTTTTTTGTCATCTGAACCCCAGTTTAGTAACACATAAATTCAAGAATACCTATCCCTACTAGTTTTAGTTCCCAATGCACAATCACACACCATTACGTACATCTTTATCATCTTACTCAAACACTCATGCACACAGCACACATACATTCCAGAACACCACAACCCATATCTTCTTTATTTTTTTCAACAGACCCTAAAGAATGCCTACCATAAGTCAAGTCCGTAGAAAGCAACGCAAAAGTAGAGCAAATGAAAATAAAGGTGTCCAACATAAGCATCCATCTCTAGCAGAATTTGTAAAAAAAGTTGAAACAAAACAGCTAATACAATCATTTAGTGAAACACAAGAAGTTTCAAGTACAACAACTTCGCTTCCTCTATCAAAATGTAAAACAAACCAAAAAACAATTAACAGAAAATCAGCTATCAGTACAGATAAAACTACTTCTTCAAATTTTAATATAGTGCAAAGTAAGCATACCAAGAAAAGTATTTTAGCCAAAATATACCGTCACAAAGTCCTTCAAAATCTTATAAAAACAGGAGAGAAATCAGGTTCAAAGCTTAAAACCTATCGTAGGAAATTAATCTTAGAAGCATTGATGGACAGTGCAATTCTTCTCAAAAGAAATGTATTTATTTTACTGTTAAACAAAATGAAACCACTAACAAAACTAATAACTAAATTACAAAAAAGACTTCTCAATAAGCAAAATGTCAACAGAAAGAACTTCTTAAGTATCTGCGGAGGTGAATGGAATCACACTACGAGCACAGAACCATATTTTAATGAAGAAGCATACAAACAAAAGCAAACGAATACAATTGCCATAAATAGCAGTGGTCGAGGTTATGAAAAAGTGAATAATACCATAATGGAACAAGAAGTACTCCTTACAAAAATATGCCCTGAAAACTTAGAATTACCCCTCCATTCAACTGAATCAGAACGTCTAGTGTACAAATGGCCATGCACGTCAATGTGTAACATTCCCAAACAATGTTTCAAATCTTTACACCAATTCCTCAATAAATATGTAAAAAGCAAAGACAAAATCAAAATTAAATTACTGCAAAATATAGATACCTGTCCAGTGCGCAAGTACACAGGACTACAAGGACATTCATTGGCCTGCATTACAGGACCTACTTGTAAAACCACTTTCCATGATATCAAAAGGACATCAACACATCATTCAACTATAAGAAATCTAGTCTGTAAACTGTACTATGCTAAAAGTCCTGCTTTAGCACTAGCAAAGTTAAATAACATCCTTCTACATGGTACAGCAAAAGACCTACTTGAAGAAATTCACTATATCTAGAAAAAATATTTTGGAAGTGAAAGCCATTTACAGAATGCAATAGCTTTAAACCAATTAAGCAACAATTCTACACATGGCAACCTTTTGCTAAACACATACAAAAAAGAAATACTAAAATTTAAAAGTACATCAGCTGAAGTACCAAACCATGTATGTGTATGTTGCCGTAGAATTTTTTATAAAAGTAACACAAAAACTGTGGACCTATCATACAAAATAGAAGACAATGAAGATTCTAAATGGTTTGAATTAGCTCTCTACCTTGTAGCAGAAAACAAATATGAAATAACTGAGCCCTTAATACTTTGCAGTCATTGCACTACAAAACTTGACAACAACCAAACTCCTTCACGTTCTATCACAAATAATTTGGAATTATACCCAGTACCAAAACCTCTACAACAACTTAATTTATATGAGAGCATCATAATTCAAACAGTACACCCATTTCAAGCAATAATACGCCTTCAACCAAAAACAGCAAAATTACCTCCCTCTGAATTGGTAAAAGGCATTCGTGGAAAAGTAGTTTATTTACTATTAAATCTAAAATAAAATGTGCATACTCTAGGAGTGCAACGTCCAATGCAGCAATCTTTAATTATATTAGTAAATGGAGTACCTACAAAAGACAAAAAAATATGGCAACAGCTGGTAGATTTATATAAAGTTAGACAAGCCTTCCAATATCTTAAAGAGAATAATGAATATTACAAAGAAATTAATATTGAAGAAAACTTGAAAGATACAACTGAAATAATTCAAGAAACCCAAGAAGCTGGTCAATTTGAGCTACTAGATCCTGCTACAATATCAAATACTTTAGACCATTATACAATTCATCCTTTGCACTGTAATGACGCCGTACAAGATGTACTGGAAACTTACCAAATGCGTCAAACAAAAGGATCGCCAATCAGTATATGGGAAAAAAGTATAGAAGCACGTGCTTTTCCTCTACTCTTTCCTACTGGCAAAGGAGGAAGGTATGATGATAGACCTATTCAAATATCAGCTTCAGAATACTGCTCATTACGGATGTATTCTGAAGATCCCAGATTTAGACAAAATGTGGAATACATATTCCACCTACTCTTTGAAAGTGAACTAGCAACTTTATGTTACGGAGTTGCACACATATTAAAATCTGGATCACACTTTCAAAATATGACAGCTACACAATTATTAGAGAAAGTGCAACAAAAGGATGAGGTTTTACAATCAAATATTACAAATCTATTAGCAAATATGCGTGGTACTAAAGAGTACTGGTTTCGACGTCATGGAGATGTACGTTGTATGATCAGAAACCTTGGCCCACCCACTTGGTTTGTTACATTTAGTTGTGCAGAATATGCATGGGAAGATTTACATGATTTCCTACGCATATCAAATAAAAACAAAACAAACATAGATATTCTAACACCTGGAGAACTTTGTTCTTTGGATCCTGTTAATGTTTCAAGATATTTTCACCATCGCTTTGTTGCTATGCTACATTTTATTTGTAATAAAACTGTTCCTCCCCTTGGAGAAGTGCAACACTTCTTTTGGAGAAAAGAATACCAAGCCAGAGGAGCACCACATATCCACATGCTTTTATGGATTAAAGATGCTCCTAAATTTGGTCAAGACAGTGATGCAACTGTTTTACAGTTTATTGAAAAATATGTCACTTGTGAAATTCCATCAGAAGCCACAAATAGTGATCTTCATGCACAAATTTTACAATTTCAAAGACACAAATGTGGAAAATATTGTCGTCGCAAATACAAAAACAAAGGCAAATACTATACCAAATGCCGATTTGGTTTCCCTAGACCAGTTACAAATACAGGTCAAGTAAACAACCTCATGTCTTCAGTTAGACATAGTGTTAAAGGTAAGTCACCTAAAAATACATATTACATAAAAAGAAAAGAAGAAGAAAAATATATCAATGATTATAATGCAATCATTGCCCACTTATGGAATGCAAACATAGATGTGCAGTACATTGCAGACAATTCTACTGCAGTTGCACGATATGTCACAGCATACTTAACTAAAGCAGAAAAGACAGAGCTCCAAGACCTCTGAAATGACCTGTCATCAGATAAAACAGTATCTCAGAAATTATACAGCTTGGGCATAAAAATGCTCACCCATAGAGAATGTGGATCTTATGAAGCAGCTGATCGTTTAACTGGTACTTCATTGTATGGTAAATCTGAAAATATAGTATGGCTAAGTCTTGGTCCAGTTAAATCTAGAAAAAGAGTTCTAAAATCATATGAAGATATAGAAACAATAGCCAAACATGATCCCAACAGCCAAGACATTTTAAAAAACAATTTATTGGACACATACTACCCAAACAGAAGTAATACTTTGGAAAACATGTGTCTATACCAAATAGCCCAAAACTACACATACAAAAATAATATCAAACCTGATGAAAAAAAAGGTAAATATAGAGTGACAGACTGTGAAGGCAGCTTAGTTAAACTCACTAAACCAAATTTAATTAATCATATCAAATTGTCATTGAAGACTCGTGAACATAAATGAGGTATATTACATGTCCCTGCTACAACTCTTCAAACCATGGAGAAAAGAAGAACAATTACTAGATAACTATGACTCATATGAGGATGCTTTCAAAGCAAATGAAAGCACTATAACGGATGTAAACTTTACACAGTACAAAACAATGTTGCACAATGAACAGCAACATGAAGAAGAACTCCAAGCCCAACTAGATAAGGATACTCCTGACAGTAGTCAACCTTCTGTAACAGGAAGCCAAGAACCGCTGGGAGAACCACTAATAACAAATGTGGCAGAATTAGCTATGATAGAAGTAGAAAACACCATGTGTCAGTATGAAGATAAGGAAGACTTAACTATACTACAATCAAAACTAAACAATGAGCAAAGTAGCATTTTTCAAGAAGTAACAAAACAAATTGCACATGGTGTAAAACATGAAAATAAAGAATGTTCCTGCCATAATTATAAACCTATACTACTGTACGTCAGTGGTGAAGCTGGTTCTGGCAAAACATTCCTAATCAAAATCATTAGTAAGTTCCTTCAACAATTGACAAACAACAAACTGTCAGCTGTTGTCACTGCCCCCACAGGTCTAGCTGCCTACAACATAGGTGGTGTTACATTACACAGATTACTTCTATTACCAGTAGAACACCAGAACAAATTAGACTATTACAAACTTTCTGCAGAAGCTGCAATGGAATTACGCAGAGTATTGAAACAAATGAAAATGCTACTAATAGATGAAGTGAGCATGGTCTCCAACCTGATGTTAGCTTTGATTCACCTCAGATTACAAGAAGTACTCAAAACAGACTATGAAGAGCTCTTTGCAGGAAAACACATTATTGTTTTTGGAGATCTGCTTCAATTAACACCAGTAAAAGGTGAACCTATTTTTAGAACATTAGGGCACAAACTCTGCCGTAAAACTGTTGGCAGCATTGGAAATGTCAACCTTTGGCAACATTTCCAATACAGAGAATTAACAGAAAACATGCGCCAATCTGCAGATTTAACTTATGCCAACATTTTAAAAAGTTTGAGAGTTGGTATACTTTCTAAAGAAGCAGAAGCAACATTGAAAACCCGGCACATTAATGCACTTTATGGCGATAATGCATGTGCTACAGATGTTATGGAACAATTAGCCCACAAAAATGTCAATTGTATGGCCTTAATGCCAACTCTTGCAAGCTGTCGCAAATTCAATGAAATAATGTTAAGTAAAGAAATGCAACCAATAATGGAAATTAGCGCCACAGACAAACTAGATGTACATGGTATGACACTACCCATGTGTGACCAAGCCACAACAAGACTAAATAATTTAGAAAAATCAATCTTAAACACAGCAGGCTTAGAAAAGATGTTAAAATTATCCTTAAATTGCAGAGTAATGCTTAAAAGTAACCTTGACGTGGACCAAGGACTAGTTAATGGAGCACTGGGTACAGTTGTTGGCTTTCAAACATACCCACGTGACAACAAAATTCGGTTTGTCAATATACTCTTTGACAAACTTTCAGAAGTAAAACGGATAGGATGCTCAACAGCTAGATTCCTTCTCTACAAAGATATGTATGTACGCAGAGAACAATTTTCTCTAACTCTTGCATACGCAGTCACGATTCATAAATCACAAGGTCTTACCCTAGACAAAGCAATGATAGATATTGGTAACACAGTCTTTAAAGAAGGCATGAGCTACGTAGCACTATCACGCTTACGTACACTTGACGGTCTATTTCGAATCAACTTTGAGGCAAGTAAAGTAAACGCTGATATTCCTTGCATTTTAGAATATAATAGACTTCGGTCACTATACACTCCCCATCTAAACACATATTCTGTTCCACAAAAACTAAAACGTTGTAAAAGAAAACTAAATCAAACAGAAATGCAACAGGACGTCACTGCAAATCCTCCAAAGAGAGTAAAAGAAACTAATACTTCATCAAGTACCACAAACAAAAAAAGAATCAATTAGAGAAAGTAAACCAGGTACTTCTTTAAAGAAGGAAGACAAACTCCAAAAAAAGCAGTTAGATACAGAACTACCTGGACCATTTAAATTCTCAAATATAGTTGGTGTAAGTTGCTATGCAAATGTAGCAATGAATATTCTATTTCAATTACCACCAATTGTTGACAACATTTACTTACACAGTACAGACCCATTGTGTTTGCAAATGTTAGTACTTCACAGAAATGCAGCAAACAATCCTGACAACACATATAGTGTTTTTGGAATAAGACGACAATTGGACTACTGTGCTGGAATGGTGAAATTCACTATAAACTCACAGGAAGATCCACAAGAATTTCTAATGTACTTACTACAAGTACTGGAAAACAAAAACATACCTATAAATGAAATCTTTTAGATTTCATACATGTGGAAACATACATGCACTCTCTGCAACAATGTGACACATGAAGAAATCCCCAATGAACGCTTCATATATATATCAATACCAAATTGTGAATCCATTCCATTTCAGCAGCTTGTACAAAATGCAAACCATGGTAGATTATGCTCTACCTGCAATTCAGATAATCGCTCCACGTTAGTAATACAAACACATAGTAAATACGTAATACTAATGCTTCTACGTTACAATGCAGATGGTACCAAAAACAACTGCAAGCTGACTGGATTCACACATGGTCAAATATCACTTGGTAAGAAAACCTTCACAACAATAGGTATAATCTACCACGCAGGAGCCACAACCAATTCAGGGCACTACACTGCATATATAAAAAAGAAATGTGGATGGTTTGAATGTAATGATAGTACCATTACTCTAAAGCAGAGATTACCAGCAAATCTTACAAACGCTTATTTGATGTTCTTAAAACCAAAATTTGATAAATAAACTGTATTTAAACCTTTAAGTAAATTTCCGTTAAAAAAATATAAACTGTTAGAATACTCCAAAAGCTATCTAACTGCTCAAAGATTCTACAACAACTAATCAGATAAATGAATACCACTAAATTAGACCAAAAAATACACAGTTAGAATACACCAATTGGTATCTAACTGTCCCAAAATTATAAATTTGTGTTAAAATAATATAAACTGTTAGAATACTCCAAAAGCTATCTAACAGCTCAAAGATTCTACAACAACTAATCAGATAAATGAATACCACTAAATTAGGCCAAAAAATACACAGTTAGAATACGCCAATTGGTATCTAACTGTCCCAAAATTTAACAATATCCAAATAGATAAATCAAAACCACTAAAATATATTAAAAAAATAGAGAGTTAGAATACGCCAATTGGTACCTAACTGCTCCAAAATTTTATAATATCAAAACAAATGAAGAATCTGTTACTGCTCCAAAAAAAATACAACAAAGCAAAGTATAAAGCATTAGCCAGAAACAAAAAGTGAACATTGAAAACAAACAAACAAATAAACTGTAGCATAACAGAAAAAGGTTTTTTTTTAATCCAACATGGATTTTTTTTTTCTCCCACAGACCCAATCATTTTAGCAACAAATACAGAAACTGAGCAAATTGCACAGTACTCTGATTTGTACTCTACTAAATATGAGGGTCGAAAGAAAATAAAAGTATATTGCTTATACAATGTAATATGTCATTACAAAATACTAATACTAACATGCTATTTTCTTTTATCACACAAATGAAGAAGAAAAACATGGACTCCCATTACTAGACCAAACAGTAAGTATACAATAATAAGGACAACCATAGCAGCATATCACATCCATAGTATCTAATACCTTTCTTCCTTATACATTTGTTTTTCACCCAAAGTTATAAGCAAATATGAATGTGATATACTGCGGTGGTTGTTGCCAGGGCATAGAGTCTTGGGTGCATGGCCAAATGGCCATGCACCCAAGACTCTATGCCCTGGCAACAACCACCGCAGCATATCACATCCATAGAGTCAAATATTTCAACTATGATCTATGGGAAACTTTTAATGTCCGCGAACAATGTGTTCGTAGGGGGTGTCCTGAGGACGATGTCCGTATTGTTCTCTGTCAAGTTGAATGTGTCCTAAGAACACTCGCGGTGTCCTGAAATGTTCGCAAATAAACAAGATGGTGGTGTTCTGAAGACGCTTCTAAGAACACTCCCGGTGTCCTGGAATGATCGTAGGGGGTGTCCTGAGGATGCTGTCCGTATTATTCTCTGTCAAGTTGAATGTGTCCTAAGAACACTCGCGGTGTCCTGAAATGTTCGCAAATAAACAAGATGGTGGTGTTCTGAAGACGCTTCTAAGAACACTCCCGGTGTCCTGGAATGTTCGTAGGGGGTGTCCTGAGGATGCTGTCCGTATTGTTCTCTGTCAAGTTGAATGTGTTCTAAGAACACCCGTGGTGTCCTGAAATGTTCGCAAATAAACAAAATGGGGGTGTTCTGAAGACGCTTCTAGGAACACTCGCGGTGTCCGGGGAGTGTTCGTAGGGGGTGTCCTGAGGACGCTGTCCGTATTGTTCTCTGTCAAGTTGAATGTGTCCTAAGAACACCCGCGGTGTCCTGAAATGTTCGCAAATAAACAAGATGGTGGTGTTCTGAAGAAGCTTCTAAGAACACTCCCGGTGTCCTGGAATGTTCATAGGGGGAGGACGCTGTCTGTATTGTTCTCTGTCAAGTTGAATGTGTCCTAAGAACACTCGCGGTGTCCTGAAATGTTCGCAAATAAACAAGATGGTGGTGTTCTGAAGACACTTCTAGGAACACTCGCGGTGTCTGGGGAGTGTTTGTAGGGGGTGTCCTGAGGACGCTGTCCGTATTGTTCTCTGTCAAGTTGAATGTGTTCTAAAAACACCCGCGGTGTCCTGAAATGTTCTCAAATAAACAAAATGGGGGTGTTCTGAAGACTTTTTTGAGAACACTCCAGGTGTCCTGGAATGTTCGTGGGGAGTGTCCTTAGGACGCTGTCCGTATTGTTCGTTGTTAAGTTGAAAGTGTTCTAAGAACACTCGCGTTGTTCTGAAATGTTCGTAGGGGGTGTCCTGAAAACGGTGTCCGTATTGTTCGCTGGCAAATTCAAAGTGTTCTAAGAACACTCACATTGTTCGCGGACATTAAAAGTTTCCCATAGATCATAGTTGAAATGTTTGACTCTATGGATGTGATATGCTGCGGTGGTTGTTGCCAGGGCATAGAGTCTTGGGTGCATGGCCATTTGGCCATGCACCCAAGACTCTATGCCCTGGCAACAACCACCGCAGCATATCACATTCATATTTGCTTATAACTTTGGGTGAAAAACAAATGTATGGTTCTCTGTCAAGTTGAATATGTCCTAAGAACACTCGCGGTGTCCTGAAATGTTCGCAAATAAACAAGATGGTGGTGTTCTAAAGACGCTTCTAAGAACACTCGCGGTGTCCGGGGAGTGTTCGTAGGGGGTGTCCTGAGGACGCTGTCCGTATTGTTCTCTGTCAAGTTGAATGTGTCCTACTAACACTCGCGGTGTCCTGAAATGTTCGCAAATAAACAAGATGGTGGTGTTCTGAAGAAGCTTCTAAGAACACTCCCGGTGTCCTGGAATGTTCGTAGGGGGTGTCCTGAGGACGCTGTCCGTATTGTTCTCTGTCAAGTTGAATGTGTCCTAAGAACACTCGCGGTGTCCTGAAATGTTCGCAAATAAACAAGATGGTGGTGTTTTGAAGACGCTTCTAAGAACACTTGCGGTGTCCGGGGAGTGTTCGTAGGGGGTGTCCTGAGGACGCTGTCCGTATTGTTCTCTGTCAAGTTGAATGTGTTCTAAGAACACCCGCGGTGTCCTGAAATGTTCGCAAATAAACAAAATGGGGGTGTTTTTAAATTATTAAAATTAGCCAACAATACATCCATTTTTTCTTCTATATTGTGAAGACTGTCATCCATAACAGGGTTTTCTGAAGTTTTTTCTATTTTGGTATGCTCTGCTCTGTACAAAAAAATAATATATATGTTAAATGTATATAAAAAAAATAATAAATAAATGGTTTATATTATAAAGTGTTTACCATTAGTTTCACTATCTTGTGACATTTCTTCATGTGGGAAATTGTCCTCTAGCCATTCCAGAGTACTAGACATTTCTGTGAGAAAAAAAAAAAAGATCATATATTTTTTAATCTAATACAGAAAGTTTATAAATATATGAGTAAAATGAAGTACACTTACTATTTCTGGTAAGATAAGTCCTATTTATTCAGTGGGTCTGGTCTTGTTCTCAGTTCTGTTGTGTCTGTGAGGTAATTATGTTGGAAGCCAATTTATCTTCTTGTGGTATATTCCATTTCAGAACATATTGTATTTAAATGAATGGTTAGTGTGTTACATATATGGGTTACATTTCTTATGTATTACTATATATACAGGGTAATTCATAGAATTTCGCAGAAAAGTGTCGCAAGCGGCTGGCGCAGAGTGTCCGCGTGCGATTGTCTGCGCCAGGCACGTGCGCTAAAACCGATTTCCGCGCACAGCATATTCATGGATTTTAGGCTCCCAAACCAGCCGTGGCGAGTATCGCAGCGACCCTGCAGCAGCGCCAGTAACGCCCCCAAGAACGCCCTCGCGCAAGGAAAAGCCATCAAAATCGCTAAATCATCGCAAAGGGCTGCGCTAACCCTGGACCAGTTTACAGGGCTGCCAAACAAGGAACGCAAAGCGGGTAACGTGCATATCAGGGGTACGCGTGAAGTTATACACGCGATTAGCCAGGGTGCCAGGGTACGTGTATTTCAGGGGTGCGTGGGAAGTTCAACACGCGATAGTCCAGGGAACGTGTATTACAGGGGTACGCGGGAAGTTCAACACGCGATAGTCCAGGGAACGTGAATTACAGGGGTACGCGGGAAGTTCAACACGCGATTGTCCAGGGAACGTGTATTACAGGGGTACGCGGGAAGTTCAACACGCGATAGTCCAGGGAACGTGAATTACAGGGGTACGCGGGAAGTTCAACACGCGATTGTCCAGGGAACGTGTATTACAGGGGTACGCGGGAAGTTCAACACGCGATTGTCCAGGGAACGTGTATTACAGGGGTACGCGGGAAGTCTTACATGCGATTAGCCAGGGCACGTGTAATACAGGGGTACGCGGGAATTATCACACGCGATTTGGCAGGGTACGTGAATTACAGGGGTGCGTGGGAATTATCACACGCCAATTTGCTGGGTACGTGTATTACAGGGGTGCGTGGGAATTATCACACACGATTAGGCTGGGTGGGTCCTCACAGGTGTTCCCTGTACACCCTCCACGGCCCCTGCAGGCAGCCCACAAAACAGGGGACTACCCTGCACACCTGCTCATGTCCCCCTGCACCCCCACCCCCCAGCCACCAGGGGCACCCACCACCAGACCCCCACCCATGTCTCCTACCACCCCCACCCCCCAGCAGTGCAGGGGCAGCCTCCACCAGGCCCCCACTCATGCCCGACTCATGTCTCCCACCACCCCCACCCCCCAGCACTGTGGGGCACCTGCCAGCAGGCCCCAACCCATGTCACCCACCACCCCCACCCCCCAGCAGTGCAGGGGCATCCTCCACCAGGCCCCCACTCATGCCCGACTCATGTCTCCCACCACCCCCACCCCCCAGCACTGTGGGGCACCTGCCAGCAGGCCCCAACCCATGTCTCCCACCATCCCCACCCCCCCAGTCACCAGGGGCAGCCTCCACCAGGCCCCCACTCATGTCTCCCACCACCCCCACCCCCCCAGTCACCAGGGGCAGCCCCCACCAGGCCCCCACTCATGTCCCCTATCACCCCCACCCCCCCAGTCACCAGGGGCAGCCTCCACCAGGCCCCCACCCATGTCTCCCACCACCCCCACCCCCCAGCAGTGCAGGGGCAGCCCCCACCAGGCCCCCACTCATGTCCCCTATCACCCCCACCCCCCCAGTCACCAGGGGCAGCCCCCACCAGGCCCCCACTCATGTCCCCTATCACCCCCACCCCCGCAGTCACCAGGGGCAGCCCCCACCAGGCCCCCACTCATGTCTCCCACCACCCCCACCCCCCAGCCACCAGGGGCACCCACCACCAGGCCCGCACCCATGTCTCCCACCACCCCACCCCCCAGCAGTGCAGGGGCAGCCTCCACCAGGCCCCCACCTATGTCTCCCACCACCCCCACCCCCCAGCAGTGCAGGGGCATCCTCCACCAGGCCCCCACTCATGCCCGACTCATGTCTCCCACCACCCCCACCCCCCAGCACTGTGGGGCACCTGCCAGCAGGCCCCAACCCATGTCACCCACCACCCCCACCCCCCAGCAGTGCAGGGGCATCCTCCACCAGGCCCCCACTCATGCCCGACTCATGTCTCCCACCACCCCCACCCCCCAGCACTGTGGGGCACCTGCCAGCAGGCCCCAACCCATGTCACCCACCACCCCCACCCCCCAGCAGTACAGGGGCATCCTCCACCAGGCCCCCACTCATGTCTCCCACCACCCCCACCCCCCCAGGTCACCAGGGGCAGCCCCCACCAGGCCCCCACTCATGTCTCCCACCACCCCCACCCCCCAGCAGTGCAGGGGCACCCACCACCAGCCAGGCCCCCACTCATGTCCCCTATCACCCCCACCCCCCAGCAGTGCAGGGGCAGCCTCCACCAGGCCCCCACTCATGTCCCCTATCACCCCCACCCCCCAGCCACCAGGGGCACCCACCACCAGGCCCGCACCCATGTCTCCCACCACCCCACCCCCCAGCAGTGCAGGGGCAGCCTCCACCAGGCCCCCACCCATGTCTCCCACCACCCCCACCCCCCAGCCACCAGGGGCACCCACCACCAGGCCCCCACTCATGTCTCCCACCACCCCCACCCCCCAGCAGTGCAGGGGCACCCACCACCATACACCCCACCAACCTGGATGACTCCGTGCCATCTTCCCTCGTTGGGCCCTGTGGGGTCCCAGCTGCCTCTTCTGCTGCTGAGGAGTCCAACTCCGACCTCCGCCTCTTGGACCTCCCCTTGCCAGCTGCGGCCTGGGACGCGGCACCAGACTCCTCACTCCCCGACGAGATCACAACTTGGGAGGGGATCTGGCCCTTGCGTCTCCGGCTGGTGGTGCGACCCCTGCCGCTGTGCTCCACAGCACCTGCTCCGTCCTCTTCATCAGTTGACGGTGCAGACAGGGAGAAAGAAAACACAGGCATCAGGGCACTGTAAAATGGACTCATACACACATGACAGTTATACATGAGTGGCATAGGTAAACCTCAGACATGGCATCACAATCCCCAACACACATGTCATTTCAACTTGCACACATGTGCCATACCACAGCCATGATGCAACAGCCAGCACCATCCATTCACATACAACAGCATGTGCAGCCAAAGGTCATCCAAACATCACATGCAACATAGGGAGTACACTACACATGCACACACAACACCAAACCTGCATGCATGTGTACACCTCCGCCAACTGTCGCAGTGTCTCCATCGACATCCATGTCACACCTGACAATCATTCCTCCACATCCTGTGCCATGCAAGCCCACACACACAAGCACCATCCATGTGTCACACATGAGACCCCTCGCATGTGTCACCCTCACAGCCCTGTACACCCCCCCTACTTGGCCACATAAAAATACATGTTCAACCTGCACACTCCTGGCACACCACCACACGCACAACTTACTATCAGTATGCATGTACACTTACCGCTCGACTCCAGACGGGTCTGCTTCTCAAGGACATGGATGTGGAGCGCAGGGGATATGCGTTCCAGGACCCTCATCTGATCTTCCGACAAGTGGCCCCGCCCGCCCCTTAGCATCTGCTGCCATCATGAGGCGCCGGGCCTTGTTGAGGGTGCTGGACCTGAAGTCCTCCCAGCGCTTCCTGACACATTAGTAGTCGTGGACTGCCACCTCCTCCGCGTTGATGGCAGTCACGACGTCCATCGGCGCGCAACCTTCCGAAGAGGGCATCATACTGCCCCACGACATGCTCCACCAGGACAACAACTTCCCTGGCACTGAAGCTGGTGCCCCTCTGCCTCCTTGGCCGGGGGTTGCCACTGGTGCCAGATGTCGTAGTGCCCGACATGGCAACCCCAGAGGCAGGAGTGGGTGGGCAACTGGGTCCTGGTGCTGGCCTGTGGGGTGACAGTCGGGAGCCTTTGGTTCCAGCAGGGGTGGTCACAGCAACAGCACCCCTGGCTGATGTGCAGGCAGCAAATGGCAGGGCACGTGGCCAGCAGGCAGTCAGGCAGCAGCAGATGGCAGGTGGGAGCGTGCTCAGGGCTCTGGGGGGACGTAGAGCCACATGGGTGCAGTCGATGGCACCTAGCACTTTGGGGAATCGTGCCACACCGTAAAAATCCTGGCCCGCAGCATGCCTTTCTGCAGGTGTTCTGGGCAGGTATATGTGCCTGCGGACTGATGGGCGTGCAGTGATGATGTCCAAGACCTGGTGTAGGCAGCGTGACTGGGTGGCCTGTGACACCCCACCCACTATGGCACTTGTCCGCTGAAATGATCCAGTGGCTAAGAAGTGCAGTACATTGAGGACCTTCTCCAGGGGGCTGAGTGCTTGGGAGCACAGGGTGGGTGATGTGAGGTCATCCTCCCACTCACTCACCAGGTCCAGTATTATGTGTGGTGGAAACCTGTACCTTCCATACACCTGGTCATCAGGCATCCCGAACAGGCTGGTTCTGGGTGTGAATATTCTGGCCCTGACTCTCCTCCTCCTCCTCCTTTGGAAGCCCACTGCCACTGCTGCTAGGAACGGTATGTTCATCCTGGCATCTGGCTTGTCATTTGATAAGTGCGCAAATTAATGCTTTGCGCGTGACCCGCGCACCCCTGGAATCTAGTTCCCAGTCCAATAGCGTGTGGAAATTCCCACGCACCACGGGATACAGGTGCGCTGACGTACTTGCGTGTGTAAGTGCCCGCGCACCCCTGAAATACACGTACATAGGCCAATCGCGTGTAAGCGCACTTTTGTCCAATTACACGCGATGACACTC
The DNA here is from genome assembly GCF_040938575.1 of Ambystoma mexicanum. Taxonomy (NCBI): domain Eukaryota; kingdom Metazoa; phylum Chordata; class Amphibia; order Caudata; family Ambystomatidae; genus Ambystoma; species Ambystoma mexicanum. The sequence continues at coordinate 414,790,615 of NC_090927.1, forward strand.
GGACGTGCAGTATTTTCACGTGTGCTCCGTCATCACGTGCTGAGTGGGGAACACCCGTGCGGGTCACGTCACAGACGTGCTTACGCGCTGAGGGACTCTGGTCCAATAGAATCGCGCATGCGTGCTGACGCGCTTACGCGCTAAGGGCCTTTCCTCGGATTTCACGCTGACGTGCAGGATTTTCACGTGCCAAATCACTCCGTATCAAGCTGGCCACCCGAAAACACACGGAAGACCACGCTCCTGCCCAGAAGGCCGAGTTACTGCCCCCCAGTGCCCCGAGCAGCCTCCCACGTGCCATCTGCTGCTGCCTGCCTGCTGCCTGCCTGCTGCCACCGTGCCCTGCCATTTGGTGCCTGCACATCAGCCATCTGCAGGGGTCCAGTTGCTGTGTCCACCCCTGCTGGAACTGAAGACTCCCAACTGGGATTACATCACTCCACAGCCCAGCCCCAGGACCCAGTTGCCCACCCACACCTGCCTCTGGGGTTGCCATGTCGGGCACTTCCACATCTGGCACCAGTGGCAACCCCAGGCCAGAGGGGCAGAGGGGCACCAGCTTCACTGCCACCGAAGTTGGTGTCCTGGTGGAGCATGTCCTGGGGCAGTATGATGCCCTCTTTGGATCGTCCCGCGCCAGCAAGGAAGGACGGGAGAGGATCTGGGCCGACTGTGTGGTTGCCATCAACGCGGAGGGGGTGGCAACCCGCAACGTCCAGAAGATCAAGAAGCGCTGGGAGGACTTGAGGTCCAGGACCCTTGTGAAGGCCCGGCGCCTCGTGGAGGGGGGCCGGGGCCACATGAGTTCCATCCAGAAGAGGGTCCTGGAACGCGTACGCCCAGCGCTCCACGCCCAGATCCTTGAGAGGGAGGCCCGTCTGGAGTTGAGCGGTAAGTGTCCAAGCATTACTGTGTGAGACAGGGCATGTTGCGGTGTGCTGGTTCTATGATACTTGCCTGTATGTGTGCCATAGGCCATGTATGCATGTATGTGTGCAGGGACATCATGGTAATGCATGTGCGACCAGTGATGTGTGACCCACGTGGTTGTTGCATGTGTCCAAATGCGGCATGGGGAGCCCTATGCAGATTTTGAACATGAGAGCATGCCAGTCTCTGTACCTGGACATGGGTGGGGGTGAGGGATGGGTGCTGATGCCAGGTACATATATGGTAGCCATGTCTGTGTGCCTGACCTGCGTGTCTGTGACTTGTGCATGCCATGGATGCATGACACATGTGTGTGACAATGCACAGATTCAGTGAAGCAGCCAACTTACCCTTGTTTTGGCTGTGTTTGGTGTGTTTGGGGCCAGATGGATGTGACTGAGGTGAAGTGTGTGCATGTGATATGCATGAGCCATGATGCATGTGAGTTGCATATCATTGAATGTTTCAAGAGTCCATTGGACATGCATGGAAATATCCATGGCATGCAGCATGCCTGTTACTGTGTGTGTTTTGCCTGGACTGACCCATGTGTTGTGGAGGGACATGATGGAAGTGTACTTTGACAGTGGTGCTCATCTGCTATTGCTTCCTGTCTAGGGGACCATTGTGCAGTACCCTGATGCTTGTGTTCTTTGTCTCCCTCTACCCAGCGGCTAGTGAAGAAGAGGGCGGAGATGGCGCTGTGGAGCAAGGCGGCGGGGATGCACCCACGGCTGCAGCGGAAGGGGTGGGTGAGCCCCCACAGGGGCCTGCTACGGCGGGAGACGGTGAGGAGCCATCCAGGTTGGTGGTTTGCACAGAGGAGGAGGAGGCCGCCACTGGGGCACACATGGGGCCTGGTGGGGGCATCCCTGCTGGTGCAAGTGGTGCAGTCCAGGGCCAGGGGCAGGAGGCAACACAGGTCACCGTGGAGGGGCCTGTGCATGTCGTTGTCCCTGACCCTGTGAGTGCACCACCATGCACCAGCAGGGATGCCCCATCCCAGGCCCGTCCGCAGGTAGTGGGGATGTCCATGTCACCTGACTCCCCTCCACCTGCGGACGTGGGAACCCCTGGCCGTGTGGAGAAGGTCCTGATTGGGGTCGCGATGCGCACGGCTGTGATTCGTGATGCCGTGCGTGCTTCCCGGGAGGAGCACGCACGTCATCACGAAGTGCACCGTGCCGACGTGGCCCAATTGGGATCGGCCATGTTCGGGGGTTTCCTGCATGTGTTGGCCAATGTGGCGGCCCTCTCCTCCTCTGTGCAGGCTATCCACCAGTCGTTCTCCTTGCCGTCTTCCGGGCCAGATGCCACCAGGGCCCCCTGTGGACCTGCCCCGACCAATGCAGCCAGCTCGGTGGGGATCCCATCCCTGCCACAGTTGGGAGTCGGAGGTCCAGCAGGGGTGGACAACACTGCAACTGGACCCCAGCAGATGGAAGATGTGACAGCATCATCAGGCAGGGCACGTGCACGACGGCGTCGGTGGTTTCCATCAGCCTGGATGCCGTCGTGCTGGCAGAGGCAGTGGCGTCGGAGGCAGCAGCGGGCTCGACGTGGGAGGCATAATGGCTCGGGCCATCAAGATCAGAGGGGCAGCCATCGGCCGGAGGGCAGGGCAACCCTGGGATGGTGGTGTCTTCCGTGTGGGAGGAGTTGGTCCAGCGGATAGGTGCGAAGCGGCAGCGGGCGGAAGAGGAGCGGCTCGCCATGGTCAGGGCGGAGTTCTCCATGCGTCGGGGATTGAGGCGGGCTGAGTGCCTCGAGGAAGCTCGCAGGGAGTTTGAGCTGAACATGGGGTTATCCCTGCGAGACCTCGGGGCCAGGACAGAGTCCCGCCTCCAGGACATCGACATGGAGTTCGATGATGCCCTGGCCAGCAACATCAACAAGTGAGCCGCAGGACTTGCCCGCTGCCTTTGTATATAGTTATTTAGTTAGTTAGTGTTAGGTTTCCTTTATTTTGTTTTATTATTTTGGACCGCTCGGACAATGGCCACTTTTTTGTATATATTTTTTAGATTAGGTAGTAGTAGGTTTCATTTATGGTGTTGGGCTCATGGACCCTGGAACATTCCTGTATATAGTTTGCTTTTTGTAGATACTTCTTTTTCATTTCTTATTGTGTTCACCATGAGGAAATGGTTTTTCCTTTTTTTTCATACTACATGATATTGCTTTGGACGACATTTTTTTTTTTATTCCTTTGTTTTTTTGATTATGACTTTTGTTCTCGGACATGGACCATTAATTTGCTTATCCACATAGTTGTATGTTTGATTTGTTTACTTATTTTGAATCTATAATACATTTTTTATTTTTACTTTCACTTGTGTTATTTTCTCATTGGTTTCATACATGTCATGATATGTGTTTTGACATTCACTTGCACCCATTGTGTATGTGTGTGTGTCGGGCATGTGTCCATTTACATTGTTGCCATTGGGGTTGTATCATGTAATTGCATTCACTATGTGGGTGGATGCTATCCTTGCCTGGGTGTTTGTGCTGGGTATGCTGCCCATTACTGCCATGATTGTGTATCGTCAGGACCTGGGGCCAGGGGGACATGTGTGGGTGCCTGGTGGAGGTTGCCCCTGCACTGCTGGGGGGTGGGGGTGGTGGGAGACATGAGTGGGGGCCTGGTGGAGGTTGCCTCTGGATGGTGGGGGGTGGGGGTGATAGGGGACATGAGTGGGGGCCTGGTGGAGGTTGCCCCTGCACTGCTGGGGGGTGGGGGTGGTGGGAGACATGAGTGGGGGCCTGGTGGAGGTTGCCCGTGGATGGTGGGGGGTGGGGGTGATAGGGGACATGAGTGGGGGCCTGGTGGAGGTTGCCCCTGGATGGTGGGGGGTGGGGGTGATAGGGGACATGAGTGGGGGCCTGGTGGAGGGTGACCCTGGTGGCTGGGGGGTGGGGGTGGTGGGAGACATGAGTGGGGGCCTGGTGGAGGGTGCCCCTGCACTGCTGGGGTGTGGGGGTGGTGGGAGACATGAGTGGGGCCCTGGTGGAGGGTGACCCTGGTGGCTGGGGGGTGGGGGTGGTGGGTGACATGAGTGGGGGCCTGGTGGAGGGTGCCCCTGGTGGCTGGGGGTGTGGGGGTGGTGGTAGACATGAGTGGGGGCCTGGTGGAGGGTGCCCCTGGTGGCTGGGGGTGTGGGGGTGGTGGTAGACATGAGTGGGGCCTGGTGGAGGGTGCCCCTGCACTGCTGGGGTGTGGGGGTGGTGGGAGACATGAGTGGGGGCCTGGTGGAGGCTGCCCCTGCACTGCTGGGGGGTGGGGGTGGTGGGAGACATGAGTGGGGGCCTGGTGGAGGGTGCCCCTGCACTGCTGGGGTGTGGGGGTGGTGGGAGACATGAGTGGGGCCCTGGTGGAGGGTGACCCTGGTGGCTGGGGGGTGGGGGTGGTGGGTGACATGAGTGGGGGCCTGGTGGAGGGTGCCCCTGGTGGCTGGGGGGTGGGGGTGATAGGGGACATGAGTGGGGGCCTGGTGGAGGGTGACCCTGGTGGCTGGGGGGTGGGGGTGGTGGGAGACATGAGTGGGGGCCTGGTGGAGGGTGCCCCTGCACTGCTGGGGTGTGGGGGTGGTGGGAGACATGAGTGGGGCCCTGGTGGAGGGTGACCCTGGTGGCTGGGGGGTGGGGGTGGTGGGTGACATGAGTGGGGGCCTGGTGGAGGGTGCCCCTGGTGGCTGGGGGGTGGGGGTGATAGGGGACATGGGTGGGGGCCTGGTGGAGGGTGACCCTGGTGGCTGGGGGGTGGGGGTGGTGGGAGACATGAGTTGGACATGGGTGGGGGCCTACTGGCAGGTGCCCCACAGTGCTGGGGGGTGGGGGTGGTGGGGGACATGAGTTGGACATGGGTGGGGGCCTGCTGGCAGGTGCCCCACAGTGCTGGGGGGTGGGGGTGCAAGGGGACATGTGTTGGTGTTCATTAGTTCAAGGAGACATGTGCCTTTGCTGGGGGGCATGCCCATGTTGGGTGGGCTGCCTGCGGGACATGACCAGGGATGCAGGGTAGTCCCCTGTGGTGTGGGCTGCCTGCAGGGGCCATGGAGGGTGTACTGGGTACACCTGGGAGGACCCACACTGTCAAATCACATGTGGGACTCCCCGGCACCCCTGAAATACACGTACCGTGCAGAAATCGCGTGTAAAACTTCCCGCGCACCCCTGAAATACACGCGCCCAGGCTATTCGCGTGTAAAACTTCCCGCGCACCCCTGAAATACACGCGCCCAGGCTATTCGCGTGTGGAACTTCCCGCGCACCCCTGAAATACACGCGCCCAGGCTATTCGCGTGTAAAACTTCCCGCGCACCCCTGAAATACACGCGCCCAGGCTATTCGCGTGTGGAACTTCCCGCGCACCCCTGAAATACACGCGCCCAGGCTATTCACGTGTGGAACTTCCCGCGCACCCCTGAAATACACGCACCCAGGCTATTCGCGTGTGGAACTCCCCGCGCACCCCTGAAATACACGCGCCCAGGCTATTCGCGTGTGGAACTTCCCGCGCACCCCTGAAATACACGCGCCCAGGCTATTCGCGTGTGGAACTTCCCGCGCACCCCTCAAATTCACGGGCCCAGGCTATTCGCGTGTGGAACTTCCCGCGCACCCCTGAAATACACGCGCCCAGGCTATTCGCGTGTGGAACTTCCCGCGCACCCCTGAAATACACGCGCCCAGGCTATTCGCGTGTGGAACTTCCCGCGCACCCCTCAAATTCACGCGCCCAGGCTATTCGCGTGTGGAACTTCCCGCGAACCCCTGTAATACACGTAGCCCGCTCCCCCAGGCCCGATCGCGTGTGAAACTTCACGCGAACCCCTGAAATACATGTAGCCCGCTCCCCCAGGCCCGATCGCGTGAGGAACTTCACGCGAACCCCTGTAATACACGTAGCCCGCTCCCCCAGGCCCGATCGCGTGAGGAACTTCACGCGAACCCCTGTAATACACGTAGCCCGCTCCCCCAGGCCCGATCGCGTGAGGAACTTCACGCGAACCCCTGAAATACACGTAGCCCGCTCCCCCAGGCCCGATCGCGTGAGGAACTTCACGCAAACCCCTGTAACACACGTAGCCCGCTCCCCCAGGCCCGATCGCGTGAGGAACTTCACGCAAACCCCTGTAATACACGTAGCCCGCTCCCCCAGGCCCGATCGCGTGAGGAACTTCACGCGAACCCCTGAAATACACGTAGCCCGCTCCCCCAGGCCCGATCGCGTGAGGAACTTCACGCGAACCCCTGTAATACACGTAGCCCGCTCCCCCAGGCCCGATCGCGTGTGACACTTCCCGCGCACCCCGGTATACATGCACACGTATTTTTTGTCAGCGGGTGTCCGTGTTTGTGGGTACCCCTTTGCACGTCATTTTTCCTGGAGGGCCACAGTATGGGACATTCATCATGGCAGTATATAGGTGCTATTTGTTGGCGCACCTTTTGGCGCACATTTCTTACAGCCGCAGAGACGCTACCGCCTCCTTTCTTGTGGCGGTCGTGTTTGTGCCTGTGCGCTGGTTTGAGCGTGCGCTTTTTTCCCCTATTCTATTCCATGAATACGTGTTGTAGGCGAGCGTGTGGGCGCTCCGCGCACTTGTGCCCTGTACTTCCCCCGTGACGCCCACGTTTTGGCAAGTTGTTCCCCATTCCGAGTGTTACGCCCGTGTTCCGCCTACTTTTATTGCGTGCGCTGCGCTATGTGCGAATTTCGCTGTGGCCTGTGCGATTTTCGCTGTGACCTGGCGCACGCTGTTAGATGGCCTGTGCGCCAACGTGCGCCAACGTGCGCCGCGCACTTTTTTATCGCACATCCGCTGGTTTTCTCGCGCACGGCCTTCCATGAATCGACGTGCGCTGCTTTTCGTGCGATTTTCGCACTTGCACTGCGATTTTCGCTATTCCACTGCGATTCGCACGTTTTTGCCCACTTGCGCCGCGCTAATTATTCCATGAATCGGCCTCATAATGTGTTTGTGTGCTGCTTTTTGAATTTGTTAAATGTTCCTATATTAAGATATAACAATCAAACATACCCCACCACCCTGCCCCCACACAGTTTTTAGGTAGTGGTACTGTTCTCCGAACATGTCCGCGAACATTAAATAAGTTCGCGGACATCAGGTTCATAAGAAGAGATCTAGTCAGTTCCATATGACATGTATATAAAGTCAAAGTCATTATTGTTAAGTTGTGCTACTAAAAAACTATGAAATTCAGTGAAAAAACTTTGTTAAAGGGACGTTATGGTTAAGTTGCGCTACTAAAAACCTATGAAATTCAGTGAAAAAAACTTTGTTAAAGGGACGTTATGGTTAAGTTGCGCTACTAAAAACCTATGAAATTCAGTGAAAAAACTTTGTTAAAGGGACGTTATGGTTCCAAGTAAAACCGAAAAACCCTTGAAATACGCCACTTATGGTAAGCTAAGCAACCATAACTCGCGCCACCACCGTGCACTGCTAAGACTAACACCCAGGACATCAAAGATGACATCACAAATGTCATTGATGACATCACGGATGACATCACATGTGTATGTACTTCTCATGAAATATGTGTAGAAGGGATTCTTATTATGTTGCGAAAAAAGTGTCAAGAATCATTGAAAGAAATATACCCTAATAAGTGCATTGAACGATGCATTGATATAAATACCATCCTATTATGGGGTTCTATCTAGTATACTAAGCTACTCATACAGAAACATAACATTGTGTGCAGCGTACAAGATGAAGGTATTATATTCGTAATGTTAATATGTTGAATAATGAAATGATAATTGTTTTCTTAATACATTTTTGTGTACTGTGAAATATGTAATAAAAGCTAATAAAACCCATGTATTACATAATTGCATTACTATATACAAAACACAAAGACACAAGAACACATACCAATATGGGTATATACAGGGAAAGTGAAGTTAGCAAAAAATCACAAGTAGTAGCAGAAACAATTCATAACTTAACTGATTAGTTTCATGCAAATAAATGATTGCTCTGTTTCAAAGCTGCTATTTACCCTATGTATATGTATCACTTGATGTGATTGGACCCTAAGGAAAGTAGTGTGAGTACAATGTATACAAATATGACCATATACAGGGAAAGTACAGCCATAAAAAAAACAACAGAACTATCAGAAACTATCAGAAAGTGCTCATAAGTCTAGTGATTATCTTTATGCACAAAAAGGATTGCTGTCTTTCAAGCTTGTGTTTTCCCATATGTATATGTTTCATATGATGTGACTGTACTCTAAGGGAATTACTGTAAGAACCTACTAGAAGGATATGTCTACAAATAAAATAAAATTCTTAGTTTCTGACTGTTACTGAAGAAAACCATGTGGCCTAGATATGTCAGCAAAAGAAAAAATAGTGAGCCAGACATGTGATGCCATCATCTTTGATGTCCTGGGTGTTAGTCTTAGCAGTGCACGGTGGTGGCGCGAGTTATGGTTGCTTAGCTTACCATAACTGGCGTATTTCAAGGGTTTTTTGGTTTTACTTGGAACCATAACGTCCCTTTAACAAAGTTTTTTCACTGAATATATATATATATATATATATATATATATATATATTACACAGCACACGGTAGTTGCCGTGTAGTTATGGTTAAGTTGCTAATCCCATAGGAAGAGCACTTTCTGGGTGGCTTATAACTTCACTCTCCCAGGACGAATCCTCACCAAACTTTGCAAAAAAAGTATATGGCCCACTCCGAATTTTTTTGCAAAGTGTCGTGAGGTTTGGTCCAGGTGGGGGAAAGTTATAGGGGGGGTGCCAAAATTTCTTTTTTCCCAAAGACTGAATGGCGAGAAGACTTTGCTCACGCCTACAGCCCAAACCGCTTGATGGATTTTCACAAAATTTGCGGCAGGAGCAGCCGCTTGGTCTGAAAGCGTGCTTTTGTAAATATGGTGAAAATCTGTCTAGTAGTTTTTTTTAAACTGACCAAAAAGTAGGTCTAAAAAAATTAGTGATATCTATGTCCGCTCTGCGGACATGACACCGATTGGTTAATCGGCTTGCGTCATGTCCGCGGACATGCGACGTGTTCGCTGATTGGATGGTGAAGAGCGTGAAGTGCGTCAGATTTTTGGAAACGCCCGTCATCTTGGATTCGCGGACATCTGCCGGTGTCTGCGAACATCGCGGTAAAAACATATTAAAAAACACAACATTGCACTCGACAAACTTATCAAATAATCTCTGGGGAGATGAGGCGTGATGAGGATGGGATGGGATATGGCTGCAAGAAGCAAAAAAACGGGTGTTTTTGCCGCGAAAGTCCACGATCAGTTTGTATGTTCACGAACAGTCTTCGAATGTTCGCGGACACTTCAGCATTACAGGGTTGGTGAAATGCAGTTCTTGAATGGCTTATAACTTTGGCGCCACTTAATAGAATGGCTTGACATTGTGTATGTATATTTCTGACCTGATTCCGAATGAGTTTACAAAGTTTGGTGGGATTCTATCACGATGGGGCAAAATTAGAGGGGGGTCCTAAAATAATGTAATGGCTTATAAATGAGGTACCATTTGACGAATCTACCCTTAATTTGGCAAACTGATAATAGATCGAGATATAAATGTTTTGGCAAAGTTTGGTGGGATTTTGTCAAGAGGGGGCAAAATTAGAGGGAAGTGCCAAAATAATGTAAAGGCTTATAAATGAGGTGCCATTTGACGAATCTACACTTCATTTGGCAAACTGATAATAGATCTAGATATAAATGTTTTTGCGAAGTTTGGTGGGATTCTGTCAAGAGGGAGCAAAATTAGAGCTGGGGTCCCAAAATATTGTAAAGGCTTATAAATGTGGTGCCATTTGACAAATCTACGCAAAGGTTTGCAAAAATATTATAGATCTAGATATAAATGTTTTGTAAAGTCTGAATGGATTTTGTTAAGTGGGGGCTAGGTTATATGACGATTGTATGTGCATACATTTGACATTTTTGAAAAAATAAAACATGGGTGGATTTCCAGCAAACTTGTGCAAGGAGTATTGGCAAGGACCTACAAGCATGGTTTTGGAAATGTGCCAATGTTTATTTTTTGACAAGTGTCATAATGTAGCTACAAAAAATAGCAGTATACCTTTAGTGACTGAGGGGTAGCCTGTGGCCATGGGCAGTGGCAGATTGTCTGGGTCATGGAATAAGGTCATGAGCCGGACATCTGGCTACTGGCCATGACCACAAGGGACACAACATAGGATTAAAGTGGCCATGTCCACCTGGGACTGGCTTTGTGGTAAGGTTATTCGAAATTAGGATTTGAAAGGGAAGAAAAATATGTTCATGGTAATATGGTCATAGGGTTCTCTTTTTGCCTTCTGCAGGCTGCCATGGAAAGCGAAGAGGGGCCCTGTAGGGAACCCCCGCCTTCCCTTTCCATGGTGGCCACCTTGTAAAAGGATTTTCTTTCCTACACCGGGACTCCGGAGGCGTCACGGTGTAGGAAGAAAATTCCTCTTGTTTAGCACCCCGGGTTCCCGCTTTGGGAACCTAGACTGCTAATGGCCTTCATCCCCCATTTCCGGGGCTGGAATGGGGGGATAATGGTCCAGAGACCTCGTTATCGACCCTCGCTTTGCTTGGGCTGATAACTTGGGCTGCTGGGCCGGTATCCACCGTTCCAGTCCCTGGAACGGAGGATAAACGCCACAATATTTCCATTAGCATAACACAAAATGCAAATGGAATGTTGGAAAATCTTATTGAGCCTATGTACTTTACTGAGAAATATAAAGTACATGGAGTCTATATGTTTTTTTAGTTCTATTTTTTAACTGTGAAAGGTGATTCCTAAAGGAACATTTCTTTTGTTGTTTATGGATGTATTTTTTTGGCAGAAAAGCTAAGAACGAAAGGTGGGGAGGGAAATGAGGGAAGAGGAAGCAAACACTAATATGGAGGGGTAGGTGGACAAGGAAAAATGTTGCGCATGTGTTATTTCTATGGTATGGGGCTATGAAGTCAGATGTTCATAGACGTGTACGGATGCAAAACTAGTTGAAATAGTTGCAAAAAGTGTATAGAAGTGTTAAAAATGATTCCAGAAGGTGGGAAATGGCAGAGTTTTAAGGTGACACTTTGTAAATGGGACACAAATATTGCTATATTGTGTAAGTATGATATGAGTAAGTTGTAGGAAAATAGCATGCGCTGGTAAAAACCCATTAAATTCACTGAAAAAAATTGATTAAAGAGGTGTTATGGTTAAGTTGCACTACTAAAAACCTATGAAATTAAATGAAAAAATGTTCTTAAAGGGACGTTATGGTTAAGTTGCACTAATAAAAACCTATGAAATTCAATGAAAAAACTTTGTTAAAGGGACGTTATGGTTTCAAGTAAAACCGAAAACCCCAGAAATTCACCAGCAGAGATCTTATCATGAAGTGCAGACGGATTCTCTGACATGTCATCATTCCGCGCGCCAGCGTATGGTCATGTGACACTGTTTGGAAGGTCCGCTATGAAGTAAGGATGTTTGTAGATGTCTACAGATGCAAAACTAGTTGAAATTGTTGCAAAAAGTTTATAGAAGTGTTAAAAATTATTCCAGAAGGTGGGAAATGGCAGCGTTTTAAGGTGACACTTTGTAAATTGGACACAAATATTGCTACATAGGGTAAGTATGATATTAGTAAATTGTAGGAAAATAGCATGCACTGGTAAAAACCCATGAAAATCACTGAAATTGTTTTTTAAAAGGGCATTATGGTTAAGTTGGACTAATACAAACCTATGAAATTCAATGAAAAAACTTTGTTAAAGGGACGTTATGGTTGACTTTAATGTTTTTGAATTAATTTCACAAAATGTCGATCCTATTCATTTATGAAGTAGAAAGCACCTTTACTACTGGTTCCTATTACCGCTTACTGACCTCACTACACTGGCCACTATCTTCATTCACTCCCTCTAATTTAAGATGGAACATACTTTAAGCTTCTCGGAGGAACAAATCCAGGAGATCATTCAAGGCCCAACCCTGTTCAACATGGAAGGCGCACAACATCACCTGGCCTCAACGGCTACCAGCGACAACCTTCTCAACCTAAAGAAAAAATGTTTGCGAACAGAGGTACATGGCCATTTCCTTAGAGAGTATCTAAGGGCAAACGTCGTCCCTTTGGGTTTAATTGTTCGCAATGAACCTGCATTATTCCTTGATGATAAAATATATTTGCAAGGGTTCAGCAGGATAGCAACAAAATGTAGTAGAGACCTGATGGTGCTCACCATCACACAGCCCAAAGAATTCACCAACAGATCTCCATAGAACTCAAAACTGAAGAAGCCAAATTCCTGAATGATGAAACAATAGAAAATGCCCGTGAAAAACTAAAAGAAAATGATAAAACTCTGGACACATTCATATCCAGCACCCTGGAGAAGAAGCATAAAAAGGTAGCCAAAGACATTAAAAACTTTAAACTAGAAGTAGTTTATCCTTAGTTGGCTGATGACTACAAAGAGAACAAAGAAAAAGAAAGATTGCAGATCCAATCAGGCTCATCCAGGAATAGACGAAAAACCTTGTCCTTCTGGGACACTTCCAGTTCAAACTCCTCAGGAGATGATCAAGCCACAACAGGGGGCGGCTATCCCATTCGGGGACGATCTCAACAACAACCACCAATGATGCCTTTTTTAGGGCAAAGGGGTCGCAGAGGAGGCTTCTGGGGCCCACCACCATTTCAACAAATGCCTTACTACAACTTCCCTCAATGGAGGGCTCCCAATCGCGGCAGGAGACGGAGGAGAACCTGAAAGAAATTCCAATCTTCAACCTGTCTGGTATTCCCCTTACCCAGACAGAAAATAGCCTCCTTGCTAAAGGGCTTTCTTTTGTACCAACTAACCGTACAGACTGGTTCAAACTAGACCAAGAACTAGCCAATTTCTACAGGACTATCTGTAGAAAAATGTATTTCCAACATCTTGACATACCAACACAGCAAGAGGATTCAGGCCTCAGGGTCAAATCAGATTTTAACCCAAAAGACAGTGAAATGCCACCAACAGTTCTAGAATTTGCAAAATGCATTAAAGAGGAGAGAAAAAAGAGCAAATGACCTCCACATCCAAAAGACAAAACTTGACCCTTAGTGAGCAGAAAGCTCTTGAAAGCTTGGCTGACAGCAAATCCATCGTGATCAAGTCTGCCGATAAGTGAGGAGGGATTGTAGTCCAGAACAAAGAACAATATAAAGAAATGGTTATGACCCTCCTGAATGATAAAAATAACTATAAAAAACTTAACGGTGGTGGAATGCATTAGAATGCATTTAACCCATCACATGAAACAAAGGAGAGTGCCCACTAATTTCGTAGTGGAATTGCTGGAATTAGCTCTCACACACAACTTTTTTGAATTTGACGGAGTATTTTACATGCAGATTTGTGGCACCACCATGGGGGCAGCATTTGCACCCAGCATGGCCATCTTTTTCATGGCCGAATATGAAAACAACTTTGTTTTGAATGTTGCCAACCCCTTCCTGGACAGCATCGAACTATGGCACAGGTACATAGATGATGTTATTTTCATCTGGAAAGGGGAAAATGAAAATCTGGCTGAGTTCTTTAATTGGATCAATAACTGCACTGAAGAAATTAAATTCACCATGCTTCACAACAATACTGCAATTAACTTTCTGGACCTCACCATCAGACACCAGAACAACAAATTGGAGTGTACTCTTTTCAGAAAAGAAACCGATCGCAACACCATCTTACATTAACAAAGTCATCACCCACAAAATCTCCGTGACAATCTACCTTACGGACAGTTTCTGCGCATTTGTAGAAATTGCACGGACATTAATGAATTTAAGACACATGCCTCATTTCTGAACAGCAAACTATCCGCCAGGGGATACCACAAAAAACGTCTGTTGAAGACTCAAAAAAGAGCCAGATACACTCCAGGAGAATCCCTTCTTACCATCAAAGAGATAGACCACCCTGGAGAAGACAACATCACCTGTGTGACAACATTCTGTCCCAACACAACCAAATTGAAAAGTGCCATAAAGAAATTCTGGCCACTCATTCAACTCAGCTTACCAGGCGAACAATCACCTAGAATGCTTCTCAAGAGATCCAAGAACCTTAAGGATATATTGACTCATGCCAGAGTAACTAAACCCAGCACCAGATCCGCCCTATGGAACCTTAGAGATATAGTAAGGCACCATCGATGTTGGAGCTGCACGGCATGTAAATTCACTCGCAAAATAACCTCATTCTCCATAAGGAATAAGGACTGGCAGTTGCGCCACTTTTCCAATTGCAAATCATCAAATGTTATCTATGTAAGTGAATGCCCATGTGGCCTGAGATATGTGGGCCAAACTTCCAGGCCAGTGCACAAAAGGATCAGTGAACATAGATCCAGAATACGGTGCAAGAATATGTCTGCACCATTGGTCCCACATTTTTCAGAACTCCACCATGGCCCTGACGACCTCCTCTGGTGGATAGTGGACAAAGTACCACACATAAACAATCCAGCCAACTCACTCAACTATAAAGAAGCTTAGTGGATGTTCAAGCTAAAATCCATAACATTGGGACTTAATGAGGCAGAACCATTAGGCCCTACAACATGAAATAATATCCAGATCATTAATTGCATGACAGCATTTTGTAATACACCTGACACATGTCATTACATGGAGCTCTTGGATTAGCCGCCATGCACATTGTACTACACTCCTTGTGCCCCAACTTCTAGCCCCTGGAGATTCCACCCCTGTGCCACACAGGCACATATCTTGGAGCACACTGGTGCCTGACAGACACACATCTTGCAGCACCCTGGCCACCTTTTTACTTCAACATGGCCGCTGCGCTCCTCTCCAGTACCTTGCCCACTGCTTTAACAGACCTCTCCAAGGCACTGGCTTACAGCGATCCCCACATTGCATTTGATCTATATAGAGGGTTGACACTTGTGCACTGGCAATCTAGTACAGGGCCTCCATGCACTGTTCCCTTATTCCTCTACAGCTGCCCCTGAGGGCACCCGTACTTGGCCTGCTGTACAGGCTTACTTCGGATCGTCTGTATATCTTATTTTATTTTTATTTACATTACTATGTATTATTTCCTTCTGCTTACATACCTGAGGACATTCACAGTACAGGGCACACCGGTACCCACTATGTTTTACAGGCAATCGGTCTGTTTCCTATCGTATATGAGAGACTCTCTCTTTTCATTCTAAGTCTCCCTCTCCGCGCATGCGCACGGGAGTAGTATCCCGATTCTGACGCATGCGTGCACCCACACGCCTATACAGCTCCACCGGGAATCGCACACTGCACACTGCAGTTACATTCCGAAGGAGCATCTACATGCCGAATTGACGTGGACAGACATCCTGGTATGCCGCATCTCGTGGCAGTAAATCCTTTACCACCTGCCTCCTATCCTCCCACCTTAGGTTTATTTACCCCTGCAGCATTACTTTAAAACAGCCCTCACAGGGTCCGGTCTCTCTTCTTCTTGTTCACTCTCCCTCTCTTAGATTCCCAAGCAGCATGGCTCAACCTGCGTGCTACGAATCCACCATTGGGGACTAAGAAGAGTTCATCACTCCACATGACTTATTGTTTTAGTCTGTGTACATATTGCTGTAATACTCATGTAGTTAGTCACACACAATAATTCAATTTAATGCATCAGTCCCTTACGGGCCTCTCTGCTTTTTGCAGGGGACAATACGCCTTGGCTCCAGAAGAAGGCTTTTTTACATCATATGCCGAAACGTCCATGAACCTTAGCGCAACCTTGCAGGTGCCCTTGGGTTTCACCCCATCCGGGGTTTGTTTCAATTTCCAGACGTCGACTCTTTACAAGGTCACCCTCTAGCCTGGCTGAAAATAGACTTTTGGTGAAAAATAGATCTCTTCAAGCTCGTACCTCCTAGATGGAACACATTGAATAGATTCCCATCTAAGGAAGGCACAAAAACACCTCTGTACATTTGGAGCTTCTGAATGACAAATCCGCATGAAGTAATGCATTTAGTTATGTTTGGAAACTCCCTGTTCACATGTGAAAGTAATTAACACTGTTGTGACGACATTGACATTTGTACGTTTCTCAAATTATGAGATAAGCTGCAAAGGCATGAAGTAATGCCTTTGTTCAGTTTTGATATTAGGATTAGCATGAAGTAAATGCCTGATGTGTGTTAGTTTTACCCTGTTTGGTCTACACGATTTGTAAAATGTCTCGAATCATGAGATAATATGTACTGCACTCTGTGAACTTTAAGTTGTGTCCTTTCCTACGTGTTGCACAGTGCATGTTTTTTACATGAATATGTTTTTTTTTAAAAGTGGGTCAGCTACCAGTAATAAACTGACTGTCACCAACTAACTTCATTGAGTTATTTACTGCACTTTCTGTACGCATCTAGGCAGCACTTGACAGTAAATTATATGCTGCCAGGCAGCCTCACATGAAAGAATAACTGCATTTGAATAATGTGCAAAGGAATAGTAATTGCATAGGCAGGACCCCCCTCTTTGTTTACAACGTTATGGTCAAGTTGCACTAATAAAAACCTTTGAAATTTCTCTGAAAAAACTGTGTTAAAGGGACGTTATGGTTAAGTTGGACTAATAAAAACCTATGAAATTCTAAGAAAAACTGTTGTTAAAGGGACGTTATGGTTTCAAGTAAAACCGAAAAACCCCAGAAATAAGCCAGTTATGGTAAGCTAAACAACCATAACTCGCGCCACCACCGTGCACAGCTAAGACTAACAACCAGAACTTCAAAGATGACATCACAAATGTCATTGATGACATCACATATCTGGGCAACTTGTTTCTGTTCATTGACATATATAGGCCAGGTGGTTTGTTCACTGGCAGTCAGAATAATAATATTGAAAAAGGTGCTATACATCTAGACGTTAACCTTGTCATATGTTCTTTTAGTACTTTCCTTAGGGTTTGGTCTCAGCTCATGGTGCACATACATGGGGAAATGAGCAGGCCTCAAGCCCACAATTAATGTGTATACATGAAGATAAACTGTAATGTCATACACATTTTCTGATGATGCAGTTTCTTTCTTCCTTACTTTAGTCTGTATGTGCCTCTGATTAGTATGCATTGTGTTTCTTCATTTGTATTGATTGTACCAGCACAAGTGTTGTAAGTCTTGACTTGTTAGCTAGTTATTATATGTTTAACATTACTCAAAACACTGATAAGGTAGCATTCATTATTGTACTATCCAAAATTACAAGATTATTAATAGTGTACTTCTATGGTGCAAGCTGCAGTCATTGCCTATGTTTATATATGATTAGGTTTCTGTATTAACAACAACACTCCAATACAATGATATTTATTAGATGAGTACATTCTTTAATAGATTAAGTAGTTCACTCATTCTGTGGGATGCCTCTTCTTTACCCCTCTTCAGTGTGGCGACTCTCACTGCCCCTTTCACCAGAGGGGTATTTTTTGCTCTGGGATAGTAGTGCGTGCACTTCCCCCACTTGCATCCCCTTCATGGCCACCTCCATGTAGGTTGATTGTGCCCCTGTAAGCTCATGGTCTTGTCCTAGCTATAGGATCCACACAACAGAATTTCTGGCTCGTTCAGGATCTGGGTGTGCAGTTTGCTGGAACAGCACTTTTGAATTATTTGGCCATGCATTTCCCACTCTTCATTGACAAACATGCACGTTGCTGCTAATTGGCGCAGCCTGGTACACAATGCGTCAATGGGCTCATCAGCCCCTCGGCGGGCTGCCAGATTTTAAAACATTGGTGCAAAATAGTTTGACAGCGCCCTTCCTGCATCCTGGTATGATCCATTCTCTGGGGGCAGCACTCTGTATAATTTATGAATGTCACTCCCAGCATACAACAGATGGAACATTTTCTTATTGGCATCATCTGCCACTTCAGCTGCTTCAAAAAACATATCGAACCTTTCTAGTCAGTGTGCACAACTTGCGCCTAGAACCGCCGGGTTCCCATTTAAATCGAACTCGTGCACCGGGTTACTGTGGAAGAAAGTACCTTGTGGCTGCGCTGCATTACTCATTCCTGGGCTGGATGCCTGATAGTTGTGCGGCCCAGGTGTTACAAGTGGTGAACCTGTGGCATGCGCACCTCCTCCATAACCACTGAATCGGGGGTCCTGTTACATGATGCCCGCTGCTGTTCTGGAGGTGTACACCTCCTTCCCCTTTGACAACGGGGAGCCCCCAGTGTCCCTGATGTCCTTGCTGCACAAGCACCCTTTTTTACAGGGCCGCAGCAGAAGAGGCCCAGTGTGGCGGCAGCCCTTAGGGTCCTGCGCCTTTTGTCCCTGAGGTTGGAAGTTCCCAGCTCCTTGCTGGCTGCGCTCCTCTCAGCTAAGCTCCCCTGGGCAGGACCTCTACCCTGATGGCTGCAGCGGACGGGCCCACGGACTGGAGGGTAGTTGGTTTCCCTATGCTGTACCACCTTCTTCTGCAGCCTTGCGGTGCACATCGAGGTGCTCCTCCAGGTGGGGAACCAGGTGCCACCAGTGAGAGCCTTGCTGCAGTACTGGTGCACCGTGCCATGGGCACGATCAGGAAGTCGACAGTCTTTTCTGTTCCCTCAGTACACGCTGCACTGCCTGAGCACTCCTCCCGCTGGGAGTGCAGGAGGTCTCAGTGTGAGCCACGAGACCCATTTGAACGACCCATCGCCACGTCCTGCAGGTGCGCTTCATGACCGGCAGATCGTGGAGTTTTTTTTCTTTAACGTGCCTGGGGAGCCCCATGCTGTGGGCGGATGGCCCTGTACTTTAAATCAATAGTTTCTTCTTACTCAGCTGTGCTCCAGCAATGAGGCCTACAGCACGCACCCCTCCTGTATTCTCGCCGGTAGAAACCCATTGGTGCGCGCACCAGCCAGGGAGCCTGATGGCTTTGAGAGCAGCACTGCTCTCGTGTGGCACCTCCACCAGGAAACGCCACTCGGAGGCCGGCCATGTTTCAGGATTCCTCCTGTGTCGGGAGTTCTGAGAAGGGAGCCAGACAATGCATGGACTGGGGAGACTGCTGCGCATCCCGTGTTACCTAAGACACTCGTCGCCGGTTGTTGTGGGCTCCGGGGAGGCCGGGCCGAACTCTGCTGCAATGCACACAATGAAGCATCATAGCCGGTTAATGGGTGAAATAACTGGAGAGCAGGAAGCCGCCCAGTGCTTCATTTGTGGGGGTGGTTGCCGATGCCGAACTCCAGCACTCTTTTTTGGGCACCGGAACTAATCATGGGGGGCCAGCGCACGTGCAATTGTTTTATTTGTTCTTCCACTTCACTTTGCTTCATTATAAATCATTGGGTTTGTTTGTCATTGTGATCCCTTGTGCTTGCAGGTGCAGGCCATGGCTGGCTGGGCCTAGGAGGGGCCAGCAATAGCAATGAACAACAAGTTACAAACAACAGCCAATGAAAACTGCTATTATGTTGTTACTATCCAGTATTTGATACATTCTGTATAGTAACACAGAATGCGCATTTTTCATTGGCTGTTCTTCTGGGCCAGTGAAATTACATAGTGATGTGTTGTTGTTACAGGAGGCAGTGCGGCGCCACCTTCATTTCACGAGTTGCTGTGAAGTGAAGGTGTCTCGGCGTAGGGTGTGAGAGAGAGAGCCTGCCCTGCTGCACTGCGTGGTGCGGCCTAGTTCCTTCCTGGGGCCCCCCTCTGCCTGCTTTTTCATTCGTGCGTGCCAGTATGCGCCTCCCCACCGCCCACCCTGAGGCCCCGACAGGAGAGAAGACCAAGTCCCGGTCGGCAAAGCAGGTAAGTCTGGACCGAAAACAGCAGCCTGTCCTGAGCCTGTCACAGTGATCAGGCAAGGAAGGGCCTGGTCGGGGTGACCTGTGTGCTGCTGACCGGAGTGCCACACCCAGGCCATTTCTGTGACCACCAGGCAGGGCTGCTGGGCCCATACTGAGTTGGATGACTCTGCCGCGGCGCGGGTCGTGGATTTATTTGTGCCCAAATTAGTACGTTTTTAACTTTTTTCTTCTAAAATCTGACCTTCCGTGGGCCAGTGGCCGGGGCCCCACCCCACGGAAGCTAGGTTTTAAAAGGTTTTAAAAGAAATAAATATTTTTGGGTGGTGGCTGGGACCCATCACTTTAAAAGTGATGGGCCCCAGCCACCCAAATATACGTTTTTTCTTTCAAAATCTTACCTTCCATGGAGCCGCTGCCGCTGCGCACCTATTTTTGTCATCAGCATGGCCGCGGTGGCTGTGGCGGGCAGCCCCACGGAAGGTAGCCTAAAGTGGTTGAGGCAGCTCAGCTCAGGCAGCAAGGCCCAGGACCGAGCGGGGCACGGGCGGCAGCGTGGTCTTCGTCGCTGGTGGATTCCTGCTGGGTCTGAGCGGTGAGTGCACTGTGGCTGTGGCTGCCCCTTTGGGTTAGCATGTGGTGAGTGCGGTCATACAAAGCACCTGGTGGGCGGAGGGGGGGACCTTGTTGATGGTGGCAGTTTACCGGTTTTTATCGGTTTGTTATCTGCCACCTGCCTCCCGCTCATACACTACTCTTTCTAATATCGAATAGAAAGGCTGTCCCCTTGCGCTGGTACACTGGGTACTGACTAGTATCATTCTGTGTTTTACTTAACACGTTTAATGAGGGTGGCAGTGGTGACCATTGGGTTTATGCTCTTGGAACCACTTTTGGGGGAGTGAACAGACTGTTGTTGGGATTGGTTGTGTGGGTGTAAAGATGTCTACCTTTCTTCTTGTTAGTGAGGCCCGGCTTGGACTTGGGTTGTAATTCCTTTCTTGCCCTTCACTCCCTGTCTTCCGAGAGCTTCATCCACCAGTATTTTACCTCTGGAAAACAGCAAGTTTGCCTCATACTCATCACAGATATTGTTATTTTTGTGGCAGTTGGAATCATGAAATTTGTGTGACAGCATACATAAGGTCTTCGATGTGGACCTGTAAATACGGGTAAGCGTGCTCGGAGCCCAGGTAGGCACCCTGATGGGTCAAAAGACGCACCATGTCTGAAAAAAAAGGTAAAAGGGACACATTTGGAAACCTTGATACAACCAGCGAACGGCAGCCTAAAATCACTTGCTTTTTGACAAAAGCTATGCCCCCTCCTTCGGCAACCGTATTGGTGCCAGAGAAACCTCCCACTATGGAACCACCTATACATTCTGACTCAAACGATCTATGTTACTCACCCACGATTGATAATAATGCCTCCTTACTAGACTTATGTTTAAATTTAAAATGTAATTCCTTGGAGCTGAGCTGTCAAACTATGCCAACATTACTGTGACCCTTTTGTGTTAGAGTCCGACTGGGGTGGCCGTGGCCGGGTGGCCCTCGTTTGTCAGGGAAGTTGTGAGCATTGAACATGGGATGGGTGCATTTTATTCATTTACACATATGTAGATGGGTGCATTCTATTCTATTTATACACATATGTGGATGGGTGCATTTTGGAATCTGCTCTTTATGCAAGTGTCCCAGCTGTTAAGCCTTTTCTGTCCCCGGGGGAGGGGGGGAAATCGGCTGATTTTTACAACCCATTGAAGTGTGTGGGCGGCGGCCGGCGGGTGAGTAAACTGATTAATTTACAAAGTGACACCCCCCAAGGCGTGTGAGTTTGAGTTGAGAGGCGTCACGTGTGAGTAAAGAGAGGCATGGGCAGGTCTTACCGGTGGTCCTGGTTGTCAAAATTAAAGATTCGGGCAATATGAAAACAAGAGCCTTTCTCTCCTCTGCAACAGCCCCCTGGCCCCCACCAGGTTTGCAGAAAACTGCCCCCCCCGCCCCAAAGCTCTCATCACCCTGTGCTTGCCATGCCCGCCTGAACCCTCAGGCCCCTGCAACACCCCCCTAACTGCCCAGTAACCAATAGATTCTCACTGGGCACTGGGAAGGCTTTCACCACTTCCTCCGAGGGGGAGCCCAGCATAGCACTGAGGCTGTTGCTGTTCCCTTCAGCAGCTCGCATCCCATTCCTGGGGGACCCCCCTGGCGCCGCAGCCCTACACAGCAAGTGGGAGTTCCTCGGAGAAGCAGTCATGCAGGACTTACCCTCGGGCCTAAACACATCACCCCAGGACCCTGCATGCAAAGCCCCCCAGGACACTACGTGCACAGCCCCCAGGTCACCATGAGTGCAGCCCTGGGACACTGTGAGCACAGCCCTCCCACCCCCTCTGGACTCCATGAGCACAGCCACAGACCCCTGAAACAATGTGAGCACAGCCCACCAGAACACTACGTGCACAGGCAGCCAAGAGGATCACTAATGCACAGCCCCCCAGGACACTGCATGCACAGCCCCCCAGTGCCCCAGGTCACCATGTGCACAGCCCCCCAGGGCCCCAGGTCACTGCATGCACAGCCCCCCAGGACACAGAGTACACAGCCCCTCAGGACATTGGGTGCTCTCAGCCTCCAGGACTACGGGTGCACAGCCCTTCAGGACAGCATGGGCACAGACAGCCCTCCAGGACACTTTGTGCACAGCACAGCCCCTCAGGACTGCACAGCACATGCAGCTTCGTTTGTGTCAGTTAGCAATCCAGCCCCACATCACCTGAGCGGAGCCGCAATATCTTGGGTGGAGGGCGGGTGGGGTCCCAAAATCCTTGGCCCAAGTGACGTGCGTTTAGCCTCCCTTCACAACGCAGTACACGGTACACCACATGGCCATGTGCAGGTTTTTTTTACACTCGCATATTTGGGATTTTTCCATAATTTCGATCCTTCGGGCCCCGTCCGCCCGTTTGACACCATTTCTATTGCAGGCAGGAGCAGCCGTGGTCTTGTCACCTATGACTCTCTACACTGCACTAACATACTGCACTGCTTCCTTCACCCCAAAACGCACACCCGGCAGAGTACCGGAAAGGATTCGGGCAATGCAGGGGCTGAGTGTTTCATTTTCATTAAAAAGATAGCGCCGGCTCAGACTGGCCTATAGGACAAAGATAGCATTCGGCTCAGACTGGCCTATAGGGCAATGCACGAACAAACACACAAAATGCTACTGTGGGCCAGTTTTTTTGGTCCATGTGGGCCACTTTTTTGTCCCATGTGGGCCAGTTTGACGAGTTACTTCACCATTCGGCTAGTAGTTTGGGCCAGCGTCACTGAAAAATACTCTTTAAAATGCACAATTTGTCTCACATTTTATCAAAAAGCCTCCCCCGTGGGTACTACTCAGGACAGCAAGTATGGTCCAGACGTGTAACAAGTGTGGTCTAGAACTTAGAAGTGTTTTCAAATGCACTCTTTTGCCTCTGGGGTTGCCGGAATGTTGGATCCACTACACCTACCATAACAAGTGTTTTCCAACTTTAAAGCATAATACTTTCTCAACCCATGTGTGCCCTTCCCCATCCACCCCACTACTAGCCTGTGCCAGCAGTTGCTGCAGCACCAAACATGTGACATGGAGCAGCAGCAGAGTGATGGGCGATCTAGGTCTAGCACTGAACTGGCGCAGGCCGCACACCATCACTGCGGGCAGAACCGCGCGCCCGCACTGCGAGCAGCTCCGCACGCTACATTATGGGGCCAATATTTTTTGGGCACTGGCACTTATTATTTTACAAATTAAGCACTGAAGCCGCCCACCCCTTTTGTTCGAGCCACACATATGGGCTTAACACATGACGGCATGCGCACCCTGAGGTGATGAGCTGTCGTCACAACAGAGCGGTTCAGTATGTATTTATTTAAAAGTATAAAGGGCAAACTAAGGCCTAGAGGCGAGACCTCTATGCCCAGCTCAATTCACATTTGCCATGGCACCGCAACTAGTATTTCTGCTGCAAATGATGCTGGACCCACCTTCTATAGCGCAAAAACCATGTCTTGAGTACATAGCAGTGGCCCATTTCAAAGGTCTCTCTGGGGACCCCTCTAGGGTGGCCAACTTTACAAAATCACCTCGCGGTAAATTCACTTCGGCTCATTGTGCCCTTTTTTCATTAACTTCCACATTTGGGATCATATAAAACCAGGTAATATTTAAACACGTGAAATAGAAGCAGGTTTTCAAAACAAATATAACTCCCTTCTAACAAAAAGAAAGCGCCAAAGTTGGCTGTACCAGCTGAAAAAAGGAGCATTGGCATGTCGCTTAAATCAAGATTTCATCTACATTCTCTGAAGCTGTTGAGCTAAATTCTCTAATTTCCCTCTTAAACACAAATTCCCTGATAAGAACAATGTGGCTACATCACAGAGTGAAAAATGCAGAAAAAAGTAATGAAAAACAATGTTACCAGGGAAAGCCAGTGGCGAGGAGGGTGGGTTCTCTCAAGCAGGAGGGGAACACTCAACGGAGAGAACAAACAGGCTTATACCACAACATGTGCAGTGGGGCACACTAACAGTCTGGGGCAGTGAGCGCCAACACAGCCTAACTCTGGTAGACAGAATTCAGTCCAGGAATTCGTGCCGGCAGCCATAGTAAAAGGAACTTTCAAGCCGCAAAGCTTCAGTCACTTGTCTCTGTCAGACACTCTGAGAACAGGGGGGGGGGGCACCACTTTAGTAAAGAAGCAGGAAGGCGGGGGCTAACGACCAGCAGTGTAAGCACACAACAATGAGCTAAGGAGGAATGAGGTGGAAAGGCAGAGTCCATCAAGGCTGGACGAACCTGGATCATCAGCAGGATGTAAATGCTAATACATTGGCAATTCAGCGAGGTGTGGAAAGACAATGTGGTGTTGATTATAGTGCGCTGCGCTTTGGGTACTAGGAGGCGGAATGAACGAAGCCGGGATTGGCCGCACTGGAAAAAACTATTGGATGTACAGCGTTAAGGGAATTGTAGTATAATTCTTTCAATGAAGACAGGAGCCTCGGATCTGGTGACGATGTATTTAATTACTAAACCAGATTTATGCAATATACAAACAACGTGTGTGCACTAATGATAAAGGCCAACGGGCCCTAGGTGGCAGAGAGAAAGCTTCTCTTGGTAACAGTCCAAGTCTTGTAAGGAGCGGGCCCCCGTAGCAGGAGGGCTGTGCAGGACGCGTCCTCTCGCGTCCTCTGCTCGTCCCATAATGCGCACGAAGCGCGCGGGGGCGGAGCTTGAAGGTGCCGCGAGATCTCGCAAGAGCGCGGGCTCTCGCGATGTCTCTACAGGAATGCTATTTATAATACAGCACGAGCAGTGGCTGGGAGCATCCTTGAGGCTCCAGGCCCAATTCAACAGAAAAGGTTGAAAAGCCCTGACGCGATGCCTGACTCAATAGGAGCTTTTGTCGGACACATATTGACCACATCTCAGTTGATCCCCTAAAGGACGGAGCACTGAGGTACGAGTGAAACCAATTCACAAGCACGTGACAGTTACACTATACATTAAAAAGTAATGTGAACTAAAGTTCTGCTTTATTCATGCAGATGCCTGGAAAACTCTTGACTAAGATGGCTGCTCTCTCCACTCAGACGGCTTCATACAAGCTCTTGTCCTCAAATATCCTGGACTTGCTAACGAAGCAGTGAAGCCTTGTGCAGGAAGCAAAGACAGTGTTGCCCGGTAGGAAGCAGACGATATTAGCATAATTGACCTAAACATATTTGACCTCAAATAATTTATGGAATTTCTTTGATCTTTTTTACAGTCAAATTTAATGAAGTGGGGGGGAGGAGTTTGTGGGGGGTTTCTCCCGTTTTAGACCAAAAAAGGTCAAATAAATCCGATCAAATGTAATTAGGTCAAATGTTTTAGGTCAAATAGACCCAAACCGAGAACAAACATGCCAAATTCCCCTTCGAAATAAGTCAAAAATACATCACCTAGAAAGAGCAGTTGAAAGAGTTGCCATTGAGAGCACTTTTGGGTGGGATTAGCACATGGCTAGGGGCCGGGAATGGGTGGGCTCATAACCAAACAACACCTAATACACTGTATGTCCCTCCTCAAATGTTATTTCGCCTGTGCCCCTCGTCAGATGCCGTTCCTCGCTATGTGTACATGAAACAGGATTTGAATGCAATAGTTTGGGCTTCACAGTGTGGCTTGCCACACCTAATAACCCAAACTAAAAATGACATTCACCAAAGTGCGCAGAATACAACAAAGTTTAAAATGTCAGCATTTTGCAAAAACGTGTAAGTTCGTTAAACACCGCCAAAAAAATTGAAGTTGCATAAAAAATGATCAATGTGAATAAAGGGCGGCTGTCTGAAGAATCTGCGGCATACAGGAAGCGGGCAGGAAGGGCACGCAAGGACCAACACTTCATGCTTCTCCTCCACCTTATTTCCAAGTGTACCACAGAATACCGAACATTTGCAATAGGACGGCGGGAACAGGAAGGGGTGGGGCTTGAGGGGGTGAAGGGGGGGGATTGGCGGGTCTCCACTGGGTAAAGAAAGAGAAAGAATAGAGACAGGACTACAGGGGTAAAACATGGTAAGCACAGTTCATATGTTTTCGAACATCATTTCCTGCTCCCTTGAGAAAATAGAAAATTATAATTTATGGCATCCAAACAATTTGTTGATGTCTATTTTTCATTAAAAAAAACAGTGGCTGTATTTTATTGTAAATTCAGCTTCCTTGCCTTGTTCCTTTCAATACAAAATATTAGCAGTGACATTTCCTTTAATAGATATAATCACCAAGAACACACAGAACCATCTGCCCACACTTTCATTGACATGGGGATAAGTCACAAACACCAATGCCATGCAGAGGCTTGCTGGTGACAGTTGCGGAGCCAGCGGAGGGATCAGGGGAGAGGTCTTAGGCCCTGCCACCACATCCTGATGGATCTTCCCATCCCCCTACTTGGCCGAGGGGCAAGCAAGCGGGTCTGCCGGTAAAATACATGATGCACTTGCGCTGTGGTATATGAGCTGAGTAGCGGTTCTTGTAACATTGTTTGGCAGCAAAACCCTCTGATCCTGCACACATCTGTCTGCCTGCATTGCTTCCTGAAGCTCCAGAGGGAAGACTGAAGACGTAATCATTGTGTGGATGTGTTTTCCTTTTTTAAAGCCGCGTGTATGTTTGCAGGTGTGTGGATTTAAATGTTATGCATTGTTTATGCTTAAAAATGTTTGAATTAGTTTGTGCACATGGGAGCAAGTTTGTGTTTGTGAATGCATGTGAGGGATTGAGTGTTCGTGTGTGCGAGTGAGATGCTCACATGTGTGTGCTTTTGGTGGAGGCACCAGGAGCATGAATATTGTTACTATTTGCATACATTGTGGACTGACAAATTATGAATATGTGATTTAGAATGTGTGTGCAGTGAGATACCTTGTGCACCATATTAAAATAAAAGCCTTTTGCCGTGGCAATAATGGAATATTTATGGATGGGCACCTTTACAACATGTTTTACAGTGCCATGCTTCCAAATATACTGCAGGACCATAAGCATCTGCTTTACAGTGGCAGTACTGGAATATAATGCAGATACCATTATGAACGTTATATTGACGTGGCCCTAATGGCTGAATGAACACGTGTTTTACAGCTCCATGCTGATGTATATTGTGGACTGTGCCATCATTTTGAATATGTCCTTGGCAGTGCTGGTATAAACTGTTGGCAGCATCAGAAAAGTGTTTACAGTGGTAGAACTGACATATATTTGAACACATGCAGCATGAAGGAGTGTTTTACACTGTTGTGCTGCCATGTATTGTTGGCTGAGTCATCATGGCTACATCATTTACATTGACATTACAGGCATATAGTTGGCAAAAGGCTGTTAGAAAAGGTGGTTTACAGAGCCATGCTAGCGTATATTGTGGACATCATGCACATGTACTTTACAGTGGCAATGTTGGCAAGTGTTGTGGACAAAAGGCATCATAAACATGTTGTGCAAGAAAACTGGTTACTGTTGGTGACCTGGAATTCATCCTTTGGTTTATGATGTCAAATGTACCTTCACAACCTGTTATTTAAACAAAACAAAACATGTCTATGGGTGAAACAGTCACACTTAAACCACTTAAACCACTTGCATTGATTTATGGTCCCTAGCAACGCTCACACTGATTTGGGGCAGATATTCTACATTTCCCACAAATACTGCCTCTACCACTGGCCATCAACTAACAAGTACATCATTGTGTACCTACGCACATTCCAAGCATCAAACACATTCTAGACTCCGAGAAGATACAGCTCCCATAAATGCAATCTGAGAGCTAGCACACAGTAAAGGCATGCACCCAAAATCACTAGACTTTTCAGTCCTACTACACACCAAGATGCATCCATTGACACAGCACACTCAGTTCTCGGTGAGTCTATGTGTCCCCAAAACTGACTACTTTTGCACAGTTGACAAGGAACATTACACTGTCCGAGCCTAAAACCAAGAAGAAACCCCACAACAACCAGAATCACATTTTACACCAAGTAATACAACCCTACGCATGAACAATGCTACCCATGTGCATTACACAAGCACAGTCACCCCTGTCAACATTCAGCGCATGCTCCCATGAACTAAAATAACTCTTATAGCACATACATAAGGAAGGCAGCAAGCTGGAACAAACTGAGGACTCCCCAAAACTACCAGACAATAAACTGCCACATAGTTCAACTCTAGCCTACTCACACACCACACTGCCTTAAATACTGTACAACACATGGTATAGCTCACTGATACCTCTTAGCTATATGCACACTCACAACATGCCACAAAGACACTTAGCAGGCAAGGAAGGCACTCAAGCAAGGCAGCAAGCTGGGACAAACTGAGGACTTCCCAAAACTACCAGACCGTAAACTTCAACATGTGACTCAGTTCACTCCACGAGGTGCTGGTGCAGGATTTCTTACAGGCAATCAAACTACTGCACACAAGGACATTGGAGGCCAACCACATTCTCCTCTTCTTCCAGACGCCCTCCAGCACACACGATGCTGAAGATGAGGAACACTACTTGTGTTCCTACCCACTCAAGGGGGTTAAGGAATGTCACAACACGCAATTTCTCTTTGGTACTGCCATTGCAGGTTCGAGTCTGCATCCTTCCAAGTTTGACACATTGGACCTCATTACGGGTCCGGCGGTAACCCTGCCGGTGCTACCGGCGGGTTGTCGCCGGACCAGTAAAGAATTACCGGTGCCTGACTTCCCGGTGCCACCGGGCTATTCCAAGTCTGGTGGCTGGGAAGTCTGGCGCCGGTAATTCTGTTAGTCTCCTTTCCCATGGAGTCCCAGAGGACTCCACGGTAATGGGGTCACGGGAACACTGGCACCGTTAGCAACAGTGCCAGTGCTCCCGTGAGAACTCTGCGAGCGGGTGCTGTCCTGCCCGGCAGGTCTGACCCTGGTGGGCGGGACAGCACCCGCATGCAGAGTTGTAGTGTGCTGGTTCAGAACCAACTGTGCTGGTAGACTTACCCACACTGTTGTTTCCTGTCCGGCACTATTGTAACGAGGCCCAATGAGTACTATTATTTTGGGTCCTAGTAACACCTATTACAGCGCTTAAATGCAGCAGGAATCTGGCATGTAGCTCTACATAAACCCTACTATTACTACTTATTGCCAAAAGAGGTATGTCTGTGGGGTTATCCAAAATCTAATTCTAATTCCTATGGTCCTTTTTTTTTTTTTACATCGAGTTGAAGCTCAATGGAAGTGCATTTCATACTGAAGGCTCATTTTAACAGACAGTTTAATAACTAAAAGAAAAATAGAGAGGAGAAATGAAAATGTTCACCCCTGGCAACATTTCTCCTCCTTTCCAGAAGAATGGCTATTCAATGACTATTGCCTCTGGCCTTCCTGCATTAAATTTGATTGCGAACACGGATGGCTTAGTTTATGCAAACTGTGCTGGGTTGTACTTCCACACAAAAACCCAGAGGCTTGGATATATATATATATTCTAATCGGCACACTTACTCATCAGTTGCTTTAAAAAAATAATAGGGCCTTACTTAAATCCCACAATGGTCTGAACACATACGAATTATTGCTTGCCATCTGTTCCCATGATTGGAAATGAGAGTCTCAAGATGATCTGAAAAGGTTCATTTTGTGACTTTTCGACATCAATTTCTTTTACAGTGGATACATAAAATCAACCTGCATACGACCCCGGCATCGTTTCCCCAGCTCATTTTCCTCTTACACATGCACAGCCATGCCACAGATTGCTTATTTGACTTGCATGAATGCGGCGCCCATGGCCTCGGATGAACAAATACTCCAATAAAACAAATGGGAAATTCAGATATGGTCTAAAATGAATGTCTGGTACTGTCTGAGACTTAGGGAACAGAGATCTTGCAAGGCAGAAAGGACACTGGTCATACACCGTTATTACCTGGAACGATTAAACTGATCACAAGAACAAGAAACTATAAAGGGAATTGATTATAGTGAATACATATGGATGGAGGAATCGATTTCACATTGTTTTAGGGATATTTAACACATCATTTCACTAGGATCTAGCAAGATGTGTTTGCCGATTCACTGTGAAATGTCCATAAACAAATCATTAGATTCTCACATGTTAAATGAGTATTTACCTTTTGTAATTTTGATTTGTTCTAAAAGAAATATGTATGACACAGTTTTAGACATCCCAAAGGTTCTTAAACAAGGCAGTAAATGTACTCTATATTGGACATTCACATAGTGCATTCTTAAAGGTGACCTGGCAGAAACATTGGCCCTTATCATGAGTTTGGCAGTAAAGGTAAAATGTGGCGGTAATGGCATAATATTCACTTTTCCCACTCCACTTAAGTGATTTTGGAAAATGGGCGGTACTTTCTCTGGTGCAAATTCTGCTGGAAGAATTAGTCCTTAAGGAATTACCGACAACAACTGGTGGTAATTCCCCTGGAGGAATTAGCACTGATAAATGAAATGAAATTCCACAATATTACAAGTTAAAATATTGCCAAAAACAGGAGCTTCTTCAGCCAAAAACAGAGAGCAGTTACCTCCACCCAAAACGTGTAAGTGTGACACATTGACTTCTGCTCTGCATGAGTACAAGGATGAGCAGGGGCTAAAACACCCACTCAACCCTCATACTTCTACAAACCAAGAGCCAATACAATCATAAAGGTAAACAGGCACAGTTAAGAGATACCTCCTTTGCCTTTTATGGTAACGTGGGCCAAAGAAAGGCTATACTCTCAAGAGGGGGGTGAATGTGGTTCAGTAGCAACCCAAACAGTGAAGTATAACAGTCCAAAATAAAGGAATGTCCAATCAAGATTTTATAAAAATATATAAATTAATCAAACACACCATGTACAATAATAACTAACTAGGAAACTCTGTAAAACCCCACCTCTGTAGAAAGAAACACAGAATGTGCAAAGAAAGAAAAGATGCAGCACTCTGGGTAATGAGGCAGAGGGATTAAAGGCAAGTAAAAGACCACAATGTTCAAAAAGGATATTTCTTGAAGTTGCAAAAGGAATTAAAATGACATAGCCAGTCTCTAGGGTCCAAAGACGAACCAAGGCGGCAGTTAGCAGTCAACAGTACCTTTGTGCAGCTCTTGGTGGTCCAGCAGCGCCAAACCAGACTTCTTTCCACTGTGCGAAGACCCTGAGAGTGCAAAAGACAGCAATGGAGGGTCCTGGTGATTGGAATGTGTACAGCGGTTCTTCAAAGACGGTTCTAAGCAGTTCAACAGAAAAAAACACTAGGATCCTGGCTGTCTTGGCTCCCAGGGTGCTGTGAGTCTCAATCTGAGGGCCGAGGGACACAATGAGCCCTTTTCTTGTGCTCCCAAACATGGGGGGAGGCTGGCACACAACGCCTGGTGTTCTTAAACACAGTGAAGTCAAGTGTACTGATGAAGCTGGCAGAGAGGCAAGTCTTGTTTGACAGCAGCAGGTTCACCCCCAATGGTCCCTGGGGATGGTTCGGTAGCAGTGGCTGCTCCTGCCTTGGAACACCTGCCATCACCTCATAACTGGTGGACTCTGGAAAGAACTTCTCTACCAGCAGGGTCCAACAGAGTCTTCTTTCAGTTTTGGAGTCCAAAGGATGATTCAAAGAAGTGGTGTGAGACCCCTTGTTTTAAAGGTAAAAGTCCACAGGTGATTGGACTAAAGATAGTCTGCTTCAGGGGTTCAATCCCTGCTCTTAAAATGAGTGGACTTTGCCCTTCTGACATCACAGCCAAAGTGCTCCTTGCTACAGAAAGTGGAAGTTACCGGAAAGAGAAAGAGAGGCAGAGCGAAACAAGATGGCAGATGTTTTCAAAACTTGTACAGAGCTCACTCTAGCTATACTAACCCTGCCCCCTTCCCTTCTCAATAGAATCAACAGCCTTTTGAAATGCAGCACATAGGTGTGAAGTGTAGTCCTTTGTGAATGGGTGTGTCCCTTGATTCCTGTTCCCAGGCTAGCCTCCTGTGGAGTGGCTGTCCTTGGAGAAGGGGTGTTATCTGCTCTTCCAAATGAACAAAGATAGGCAATCCCAAAGTCTAATGTTCTGCCAGTGGGCAGAGAGAGCCTTGTGTGGAATACACATAACCCCCCAAACAGCTGAACTGGGCTCAAAGGACTGATACGTGTGATATCAAATTGAATGTGGCTGCAATGATTATAAATAGTGTCATGCACCATGTCTTAACTCAGGCATAGCTTTATTTTAGAGTTAATCCCGCCACTATCATGGGTTACTTATTATCATCATAGTTTTAGTACAGGGGTGCATTTATTAAATGCAGAGCCTGAACTGCAGAGACTTGGCTGTCACTGCAGCTGTCAAGTGGGCAGCAGTAAACTCTGAACCTGCTCTCTACCACTGGCACAGCAGGTGCTGAAATTCAGGATACTGATGTAGCAGGCCACTGATACACACTATGCTTTTGGCATGGAGCTTTTGAAAGGGGAACCTGATCAGCAGATTACCCTTTCAGAGATGGAATTACCAGCATCATTTTATTATTTAATACACATTTTAAAAAAACAGGTCTTTCACACCCTTGCCAGATGCCAATTCCTCACAGTAGGTATATTCATCCTGGAGATGGAGATGAAGCCACAGGTGTACCCAATTGCCTTTGAAAGAGTTTGTAGGGTCAACCCCTGCCCAAAAACACTTACTAACAGCATGCAGCCACTAGCAGTAACAAACGTCAAGCTCCAGAACCTTGTGCTCTACATTGAACTGCAGAGGCATGTGTAACAGCAGCATCGCAGAATACAACCTGCACAAAGGCAAAGGAGTGAGCCCATTCTCTGGGTCAGGCTTGTAACCAAGTCACTAACTGATGGGCAGCTAATCACACTGTACCACCGTAACAGGGAGACTATAGCTGAGCTACTCACCCTAATACAGGCAGATCTACAGAGCAGAATCCACATAAGAACATCCATCCCACCACTTCTGAGGCTTGTGTTGATGCTGCACTTTTTCATCACAGGCGTTTTCCAGCACACTCTGGTCATTCTACATGGCATGTCTCAGCTCACGTTTTCAAACAACAAAGCTTGCTCCCTGCCCACAATCCCACAATCGCAGCAGAGGTAAGTGTGACAAAGGGATGATTCTATGCATCTGGACACTTTGCTAGCACCATTGCAGCTCTGGGATGTATGCTTGTCACATTGGTGTCCCTCTAGGCATTGGAAGAGGTGTACGAGGACATGGAATAGCAGCATTCCCCTGTTAGTACAGGTGACCAGTAATGCAGACCTCACTGTGTCCCACTGCTATGCCGCTTTCCCAGGTTTAGGGCATGTTGCAATGGTCCTGCCCAACAGTACACTTCCGGCATACATGGAGCCCCATAGAGGGGAATGGAAAGTGTAAGAATGACTGCAGGAGGGTTCACATATGTAATGCCAATGTAATACATGCCCTGCCACAAGCCTCTGCATGAAGGACCTCCTCTCTGACACAACACACCAGAAGTACTACCTCACATGGCAAGGCCCTGCATGACATTGCCAGTGCATGACAGAAATTCATAATCCCAAATGTGCAATGACTGAACTACATGAATCACAATGAATAGGGGAGCCATACCAAGACAGGACAAGGCACAGTTTTGTTTTGCATGATGACAGTGCAACAAAGAGAAGTGGCTATGTTATGAAAGCTGCACCCCATGAACTGCATTTCTAAAGTGCATGATCACTATCACAAAGTTCACAAAAAAGCACATCACAGCACATGCATGTGTGTCCAATACTGAAGATCCAGAGATTAAATGACTAAATAATTCACTTACAGCATATGTTTCCTACCTCTAGTGGGTCAGTGATATTGGAAATGGGGATTCCCCTAGTGACATTAAGCATTTCACCCTTCATGACATGAGGCATGACAAAGTTCAGGGCCAATCAATTCTGCCACATGTACATAAACTGACATTCAGACCATCATACCATGACCACTGGGTATACTTGCTAATTGGTCCGCAACCAACACCTATCCCCATTGCCTTTGCAGGCAAATCCGGCTATGCCCAGCTTCTGTGGCTGATGGGACCTATCTGGACCACACAGGCAGCAAAAGAAGTGGCATTTAATGAGACACAGATTAGAGATTAGGACTAGGTTTTGTATTGAGATTACCTTCCACTTGCTGAAGGGATATTTCTGGTGTTTCCATCAGACAGGAGGCACCCTAATGTACAGGTCAAACAAGCTGGGGACATTATTTCTGGTGTGGGCCATGCTGCACAACCTGTGCATCAGGCAACATGCCCCCATGCCCCTGTATGTTGACATGTCTCCCTCACAGGAGGATGTTGACACAAATGTCATGGACCACTTGCCGCTACACACACTGAACGTGGGGAAGGCACGGACGGACGCCTCATGTGGCAAGAACTGATTGAGAATGTCTTTTAAGGACAATGGATGACACGTGAATGAATATTGTCACATATGAAATCTTTCACATCCACTCAAAGATGACTGCGCTCTCCCTGTTTCATCTTCAATGTGACTTTATTTTCAGACAATACCGCATCGTTGCTTTCCCTCCTCCTTTATCTGCAACACCCTTGCCCTCCCACCTCCCTTATCCCCAGCACCCTTGCCCTCCCACCTCCCTCATCCCCAGCACCCTGGCCCTCCCACCTCCCTTATCCCCAGCACCCTTGCCCTCCCACCTCCCTCATCCCCAGCACCCTGGCCCTCCCATCTCCCTTATCCCCAGCACCCTTGCCCTCCCATCTCCCTTATCCCCAGCACCCTTGCCCTCCCACCTCCCTTATCCCCAGCACCCTTGCCCTCCCACCTCCCTCATACCCAGCACCCTTGCCGTCCCACCTCCCTAATCCCCAGCACCCTTGACCTCCCACTTCCCTTATCCCCAAAACCCTTGCACTCCCACCTCCCTTATCCCCAGCACCCTTGCCCTCCCACCTCCCTTATCCCAAGCACCCTTGCCCTCCCACCTCCTTCATCCCCAGCACCCTGGCCCTCCCACCTCCCTTATCCCCAGCACCCTTGCCCTCCCACCTCCTTCATCACCAGCTCCCTGGCCCTCCCACCTCCCTTATCCCCAACACTCTTGCCCTCCCACCTCCCTTATCTCCAGCACCCTTGCCCTCCCACCTCCCTTATCCCCAACACTCTTGCCCTCCCACCTCCCTTATCTCCAGCAACCTTGCCCTCCCACCTCCCTTATCCCCAGCACCCTTGCCCTCCCACCTCCCTCATCCCCAGCACCCTGGCCCTCCCATCTCTCTTATCCCCAGCACCCTTGCCCTCCCACCTCCCTTATCCCCAGCACCCTTGCCCTCCCACCTCCCTCATCCCCAGCACCCTGGCCCTCCCATCTCTCTTATCCCCAGCACCCTTGCCCTCCCACCTCCCTTATCCCCAGCACCCTTGCCCTCCCACCTCTCTCATCCCCAGCACCCTGGCCCTCCCACCTCCCTTATCCCCAGCACCCTTGCCCTCCCTCTTCACCAGCTCCCTGGCCCTCCCACCTCCCTTATCCCCAACACTCTTGCCCTCCCACCTCCCTTATCTCCAGCACCCTTGCCCTTCCACCTCCCTTATCCCCAGCACCCTTGCCCTCCCACCTCCCTTATCTCTTGCATGAGCGGATCATGTACTGCACTCTTATTTACGTGACTGTTTCACCATGCCAGATTGCTCTGCTTGTGTGCATGCAGAAGTGTGTTAGGACCAGTGACAGGGAGTCTGGGAGTGGGCACGACAGGAGTGGAACTTCTGACTCCTGCTCTCAGATGTGCTGCATGTCAGGAGCATTGTCCTCTCCATGGCCCCATTGCCTGAGGATAAAGCCTCCTCGACTCTTTTATCCTCTGGCCCACCACTGTATCGGATGCTGTTACTATTGTGAGGTGTCAATTTCCCTAGCAATCCATCAGGTTTGAGCCCTTAACAGCATCCCTAATGGCCTGCTGGTGTTGCAGCTGCTGCTCAGCTCTGTTTTCAAGGCAGCCACGGCGCTGCACAATGTTGTTCAGCCTGCGCCATCCACAGGTCCAATGTTGGTACCATCATTTGTGCCAGTGTCCTGAGGCTGTTGGCACTGAATCAGTGAAGCAGGTGAGGCGGGGGCAAAAGGGGCCTGCAGACTAGTTGGCAGTGTAACTCTGTGGGTGGATATTGGAATGTCCAACAGGTAACTGGGTAGTGGTGATGCCCTTAGAAACAACTGCTGGGGTGGAGGCAGTGTGGCTAGTGGAGGCAGCCACTGTGCAAGTGCAAAGGTGTTGTTGGCAGGGTTTTCCGCTAGGGAGGGTGGCCAAGGTTGTGGCAGTTGGTGCCGGAACATCACTCGTCTCAATAGCAGGCTATGTTGACCCTGAATTACTGGACCCATCTTCCTCTCCCTGGGTGACCTGTGAACCTGTGTATGCCCTCAAGTAGAAACTGAAGTATTTAAGCTAATGATTATAACTATTAATTATTGGTGTCAACACTTGACGTCACACGATGGACTCTATATTTGATTGTTTTTATTGTTCCCAGAGGCTTCAATTTTACTTTAATTAACTTTAGTGTTCCAAACAAATGTGGAATTTTCGTTTATTGCCGCAGGAGTTATATTGTTTTCATACCAAAACTACTGTGTTTGTTGTTTTCTCTTTTTGATGTACTCATTGTATTATTTTGAGTGGATCATCATGAGATTTATATTCATGTTTATTTGCTTGACCGTTCAAAACAGTTACATTTTTATTGAATTTATATGAATTATATATGTATGAATTTTGATGGGTGGGTTTTGTCATGGAGAGATGTCTTTTGCATTTATGTGCATCATAAGTCTGAGAATAAGACAATAACGCATAGTTTTTAACTTCAGCTTTCTGGTGAGTCTACTTTGTAATGTGGAACACTTCCCCTGGCGCTAGGGATATACCATTTAAATGTCTCAGCTGGTAGTTTTGCCAAGCATCTGGGGCAAGGTCTAGGGATACCAATGCCTATCACCCCTTTGTTAGGGGGCAGGCAGGCCCAGCAATGACACTTAGCCTTCGCTTTAGGCTAGGGCTGATGGGTTGTTATTGGGCCCGTCCATTTCTGAATGAAGGGGGGATAGCTATAATAATGTTGGGAACGGTACCACAGGACGATGAACGGGTTAGGAACATGCCTTCTGAAGGCCTGGTCAAAGAGATCCTGCAAACTAAAAAAGAGAGTCTGAGACAAAGAAGGCAGCAAGCGTGAGTGGTTTTTAGAATGTACATGAATTGCTTTTTGTGGATTTGTATGACTGTACTGATTTAAAATAGACAATTTATAAATAACTGTTTTGATTATTAATAGGCTCTGGATAGAATGAGTAGAGTTAAATGTATTCATTGACTCCTATCTAGGGTCTAGAGCATTAATAGGAACTATAGAACAATGCGTGCACCTGCTGCTAATCATTGACATGTATTTTGAGACAAAAAGTGTTCTTTGTTTTTGGCCTTTATGGGTTTGTCTAGGTCATTTGAAAGGGTAAATTGTGACCTCCTGTGGAATATTCCAAGAGACAACGGAATTCAAGAAAACCTGTCAAGCTTTTTATTCTGCAATATTCAAATACTACACCCGTTGCACATTGTGTAAGGGAAGGGGATTGGACTGATTCCTTTAAAGATTACATGGTGTTCGAGAGGGATGTTCTTTCTCCCTTATTGTTTAATCTATATATATGTAGTATGGGTCATTTTTTGATCAGGGTGCCTTTGCTCATTCCTATTTTTTGCAGTCAATAAATTCCTATTGCATATGCAGATGAGGTGGTATTGTTTGGCCGTACACCAATCGCTCTTAAGTGGCTTATCAATCAATTTGATCAATTCATGACCGATCACTTCATGTCTGTGAATATAGGAAAAAACAAGATATTGGTTCTTCATAATGGGAAAAAGAAGAAAGCCACCTTTTGTTTAAAGGGTGAGAATATAAAATTGGGTGCCCTTCTTCTTTTGTAAACGCGGGTCAACTTTTCAGGGAATAATGGGTGAAATGCCTGGTTGACTAGGTTGAAGTGCAGATGAATCAATTAAATAAAAGCATAATGACATTTGCCTTTAAATTTGAGGGGGAGTGCTCCTCCCCACTTTAAGAGTGTATGTATCAAAAACCCATGAGGAAGTAGTTGATGAAATCTGTTTTAGGGGTCCAGGAATCAGCCCCAACTGAAGTATTATATCTGGCACTAGATGCTAAATCATTCAAATTGACAGGGTAATTCATAGAATTTCGCACAAAAGTGGCGCATGCGGCTGGCGCACAGTGTCCCCGTGCGATACACTCCGCCAGCCGCGTGCGATAAAATCCATTTCATCGCACAGCGTATTCATGGATTTTAGCCTCCAAATCCAGCCGTGGCGCAGAGTGGCGCAGCGACCCTGCAGCAGCGCCAGTTACGCCCCCAAGAACGCCCTCGCGCAAGGAAAAGCCATAAAAATTCCCAATTCATCGCAAAGGGCTGCGCTAACCCTGGACCAGTTCACAGGGCTGCCAAACAGCAAACGCCAAGCGGGGAACGTGTGTTTCAGTGGTTCGCGGGAAGTTTCACACGCGATTGTCCTGGGTACGTGTACATCAGGGGTGTGCATGAAGTAACACACGCGATTCCATCAGGGCATGTGTATTCCAGGGGTGCGCAGGAAGTATCATACGCAAAATCAGCAGGGTACGTGTTTTTCAGGGGTGCGCGGGAAGTATCACATGCGATTCCATCAGGGCACGTGTATTTCAGGGGTGCGCGGGGAGCACTACACATGAATTGGCCATGTGGGTCCTCCCAGGTGTTCCCTCTACACCCTCCACCGCCCCTGCAGTCAGCCCACACCACAGGGGACTACCCTGCACCCCTGCTCATGTCCCGCAGGCAGCCCATCCACCATGGCCATGGCCCCCAGCCAAGCCACATGTCACCTTGCACTACTGATCAACAACGCATGTCTCCCAGCACCCTCACCCCCCAGCACTGTGGGGCACCTGCCAGCAGGCCCCCACACATGTCCAACTCATGTCCCCCTGCACCCCCACCCCCGTGCACTGTGGGGCACCCGCAACCAGGCCCACACTCATGTCTCCCAGCACCCCCACCCCCCAGCATCCAGGGGCACCCTCCACCAGGCCCCCACTCCTTTCTACCACCCCCCCACCCCCCAGTAGTGCGATTCGCCTGTGTACG
Organism: Ambystoma mexicanum; assembly: GCF_040938575.1. Lineage (NCBI taxonomy): Eukaryota > Metazoa > Chordata > Amphibia > Caudata > Ambystomatidae > Ambystoma > Ambystoma mexicanum. The sequence goes on from NC_090927.1 coordinate 414,830,203, forward strand.
TGTATATCAGGGTTGTGTGTGTAGTCTGACACGCGAATTCATCAGGGTACGTGGGAAGTTCCACACGCAATTGCCCTGGGCACGTGTATTTCGGGGTGCGCAGGAAGTTCCACACGCGATTTCAGCAAGGTAAGTGTATTCCAAGGTGCGTGGGAAGTTCCACATGTGATTTACCTGGGCACGTGTATTTCGGGGTGCGCGGGAAGTTCCACACGCGATTGTCCGTGGTGTGTGTATTTCAGGTTGCGTGTGAAGTTTCACACGCAATTTCAGCAAGGTACATGTATTCCAAGGTGCGAGGGAAATTCTACACGCAAATCTAGCAGCCTACGTGTATTCCGAGGGTGCCGGGCAGTCCTACACGTGAATCGGCCGCGTGGGTCCTCCCAGCTGTTCACTTGACACCCTCCATGGCCCCTGCAGGCGGCCCACACCACAGGGGACTACCCTGCACATGTCCCGCAGGCAGCCCATCCACCATGCCCATGCCCCCCAGCCAACCCACATGTCACCTTGCACTACTGCCCACCAACACATGTCCCCCTGCACCCCAACCCCCCAGCATCCAGGGGCACCCTCCACCAGGCCCCCACTCATGTCCCCCTGCACCCCCACCCCCCAGCACTGTGGGCCACCCTCCACCAGGCCCCCACTCATGTCCCCCTGCACCCCCACCCCGCAGCACTGTGGGTCACCCTCCACCAGGCCCCCACTCATGTCCAACTCATGTCTCCCAGCACCCCCAACCCCCACCAGTCAGGGGCACCTGCCAGCAGGCCCCCACTCATGTCCAACTCATGTCCCCCTGCACACCCACCCCCCTGCATCCAGGGGCCCCCTCCACCAGGCCCCCACTCATGTCTACCACCCCACCCACCCCCTCCAGCAGTGCGATTCGTCTGTGTACGTGTATTTCAGGGTTGCGCGTGTAGTCTGACACGCAAATTCATCAGGGTACGTGTATTATGGGGTTCGCAGGAAGTTCCACACGCGATTGTCCGTGGTGCGTGTATTTCGGGTTGCGCGTGAAGTTTGACACGCGATTTCAGCAGGGTACGTGTATTCCAAGGTGCGCGGGAAATTCCACACACGAATCCAGCAGCCTACGTGTATTCCGGGGGTGCCGGGCAGTCCTACACGTGATTCGGCAGTGTGGGTCCTCCCAGCTGTTCACTCGACACCCTCCACGGCCCCTGCAGGCGGCCCACACCACAGGGGACTACCCTGCACATGTCCCGCAGGCAGCCCATACACCATGCCCATGCCCCCTAGCCAACCCACATGTCACCTTGCACTACTGCCCACCAACGCATGTCCCCCTGCACACCCACCCCCCAGCATCCAGGGGCACCCTGCACCAGGCCCCCACTCATGTCCCCCTGCAACCCCACCCCGCAGCACTGTGGGCCACCCTCCACCAGGCCCCCACTCATGTCCCCCTGCACCCCCACCCCCCCAAAGTGCAGGGCACCCTCCACCAGGCCCCCACACATGTCTCCCAGCACCCCCACCCCCCAGCACTGTGGGGCACCCTCCACCAGGCCCCCACTCATGTCCAACTCATGTCCCCCTGCACCCCCACCCCCCAGCATCCAGGGGCACCCTCCACCAGGCCCACACTCATGTCCCCCTCATGTCTAATAACACTACCTAATAAAAAACTATATACAAAAATGGGGCCCATTGTCCAAAAGGTCCAAAAAAACTGCAAAACCAAAGGAAACCTAACACTAACTACAGAACTATTTACAAGGGCAGCGGGCCAGTCCGACGGCTCACTTCGGGATGTTCCGGGCCAGGGCATCATCGAACTCCTGCTCAATGTCCCGGAGGCGGTCCTTCTCCATGGCCCCGAGGGTCCGCAGGGCCATCGACATGTTCACCTCCAACTCCCTGCGGATTGCCTCGAGGCACTCGGCCCGCCTCAGGGCCCTCCACATGGAGTTCTCCGCCCTGACCATCGTGAGCCGTGCCTCTTCCGCCCACTGCCGCTCCGCATCTATGGCGTGGCCCAACCGCTGCCACACGGAAGACACTTCCCGTCCTGGGTCCTCCTGCCCTCCGGCCGATGCCTGCCCCTCCGATGTCGAAGGCCCCGAGCCATCATGGCTCCCACCTCGTTGCTGCTGCTGCTGTGCCTGTGCCCGTGCCCTGGCTCCTGCTGCCTGCACATCCTCCACCGGCTGGGGTGCAGTCGTTGATGTGGCCACCCCTGCTGGACGTCCGACTCCCGACTGTGGCAGGGCTGCCTCCTCCACCAGCCTGGCCGCACCATCAGAGGCAGCTCCACAGGGCACCCAGGTGACTAATGGGTGGGAAGATGGCACAGAGGATGACTGGCGCATAGGGGGTTCAGTTGAGGAGGGGGTCGGAGCAAGCCCCATCAAACGGAGGAATCCGGCCTTGGTGACCTGTCCCAGTAGGCCGACGCGGTCAACGAGCCATTCGAGATGATGTGCAGTCTCCTCATGAAAAGACTGCAGGTCACCTTGCATGGCCCGTTGACGCAACGCCACACCAGTCAGGACAGGCTCAACCCTGACCTGGATAGCCACGTCCGCAGGCAGAGGAAGGCCAGTTGTTGTGAGCTCATCCCCTGCCTGAAAATGGGTCTGGACGTAGGCATCCCTGCTGGTGCAAGATGATGCAGTGACAGGATCAGGGACAGGATTGCACACAGGCACCTCCGCGGCGGCCTGTGCTGCCTCCTGTCCCTGGTCCTGCACTGCACCACTAGCACCAGTGGAATCCCCACCTCCAGACCCCCGTCTCTGTTGCTTGCACGGCCTCCTCCTCCACCAAACCCCCCACCAACCTGGATGTCTCCGTGCCATCTTCCCCTGTTGGGACCTGTGGGGTCCCAGCTGCCCCTTCTGCTGCCGAGGAGTCCAACTCTGACCTCCGCCTCTTGGACCTCCCCCCGGCAGCTGCGGCCTGGGACACGGCACCGGACTCCTCACTCCCCGACGAGATCACAACCTGGGAGGGGAGCCGGGCCTTGCGTTTCCGGCTGGTGGTGCAATCCCCGTCAATGTGCCCCACAGCAACTTCTCCGCCCTCTTCATCAGTTGACGCTGCAGACAGGGAGAAATAAAACACAGGCATCAGGGCACTGTACAATGGACACATACACACATGACAGTTGTACATGAGTGGCATTGGCAAACCTCAGACATGGCATCACAATCGCCAACACACATGTCATTTCAACTCGCACACATGAGCCATACCACAGCCATATCGCAACAGCCAGCACCATCCATACACATACAACAGCATGAGCAGGAAAAGGTGAGCCAGACATCACATGCACCACAGGGAGTGCACTACACATGCACACACACCACCACACTTGCATGCATGTGTACACTGCCAACTGTCGCAGTGTTCAGATCGGCATCCATGTCACATCTGCCAATCAGGCTTCCACGTCCCGCTGTCACATGCATCCATGTTGCATCACTGTTGCACCCTTGTCAAATACACACACATGTACATGTACACAGTGCTGACACATGCAGCTGAAAACAACATCCATGTGTGACATCACGAACATGCCTACTTACATACACATTCATCCAAACATGTGTGCCCACACAACTGCATTTGGCATGCAAGCCTACACACACAAGCACCATCCATGTCTCACACATGAGAGCCCTTGCATGTGTTAGCCTCACGGCCCTGTACACCCCCACCCATACTTGGCCCCATAAAAACACATGTGCAACCTGCACACTACTGGCACATCACCACACGCACAGCTTACAATCATGATGCATGTACACTTACCGCTCGACTCCAGATGGGTCTGCCTCTCAAGGACCTGGACGTGGAGCACTGGGGCTATGCATTCCAGGACCCTCATCTGATCGTCCGACAAGTGGCGCCCCTTAGCATCCGCTGCCTTCAAGAGACGCCGGGCCTTGTTGAGGGTCCTGGACCTGAAGTCCTCCCAGCGCTTCTTGACATGATAGAATAGTCAGACTGCCACCCCCTCCGCGTTGATGGCAGTCACGATGTCCATCCAGATCTGAGTCCGTCCTTCCTTGTCGGCGCGCAAACTTCCGAAGAGGGCATCATACTGCCCCAGGACTTGCTCCACCAGGACACCAACTTCGGTGGCAGTGAAGCTGGTGCCCCTCTGCCTCTCTGGCCGGGGGTTGTCAGTGGTGCCAGATGTTGCAGTGCCCGACATGACAACCCCAGAGGCAGGAGTGGGCGGGCAACTAGGTCCTGGGGCTGGGCTGTGGAGCGATGGAATCCCAGTCGGGAGTCTTCGGTTCCAGCAGGGGTGGTCACAGCAACAGCACCCCTGGCTGATGTGCAGGCAGCAAATGGCAGGGCACGTGGGCAGCAGGCAATCAGGCAGCAGCAGATGGCAGGTGGGAGCATGTTCGGGGCTCTGGGGGGCAGTAATTCGGCCTTCTGGGCATGAGCGTGGTCTTCCGTGTGCTTACGCGTGGCCAGCTTGATACGGAGTGATTTGGCACGTGAAAATCCAGCACGTCTGCGTGTAATTTGAGGAAAGGGCCTTAGCGCGTAAGCGCGTCAGCACACGTACGCAAATTCATTGGCCCAAAGGCCACCAGCACGTATGCGCGTCTGTGACATGCGTGCGCGGGCGTTTCCCTGTACACTGGTGCATGTTACACATCCAATGGCTGCACGTCAGAGTGTCAGCTTGTGTAATTGGAGGATGGGGCCTAAGCGCGTACACGCGGAAGTGACGCTGGATGTGTGGGCATGTTTAAAAGGTACGTGTAGAACGCCATTTCCTTGTACGTGCTTTTCGTGGAGAGCGAGTGGGTGAAATCTGTACTTCTTGTCGGTTCACACGCGATTTACTTCACGGCGTTCCAAGTTCGTACTCCCTGTTACCTCTGACAGCTTTTTGTCTTCTTGTCTTTTTCCTGGGCCTGTTTCCTCAAACAGCGTTCACTTCTCCTGTTGTCCTGTCTCCTCAGACAGCGTACAATTCTTCTTTTGGTGGGGGTGTTGCCAACGCGCACACGCGCTTATTTTTCACACGATTTTTCCTGGCAGACGGTGAGTCGCACACGTATTTGACATCTGTGCTTGCCCCGTGTGTTGCCTACCCCTTCCGAGGTCAGTCTAGGCTGCGTGTGACACGCATACATTCGTTTTTGTGTTTCTGGGTGCCACAGCGTAGTGCAGGTTTTTTTTTCCATGCACGTGGTCTAGGAGAGGTTGCGTGCAAATTATCTCCCTTTTTCGGGGTGCCTGTGCGTTGCGTGACCCGTCATCTTCCCCAGGGGTCACATGCAGCCATGCTAGAGCACTAGGGTATGAATTCCATCTAGTATCCTACCCCTTTGACCCCCCAATTGCCCAGGACAATAGTTTACTTCAACTCCCATACGCACAACAACATCAGTGCCATGGTTGTGAGGCGAGCACGCGGTAAGGGTGGCAAAGGTGGGCGAGCCACAAGAGGTGGCCGTGGTGGATACAGTAGGGGACGTGGCCAGGACTTGCAGGGTGCCCCTAGCCCCCCATGTGTGGGTGACCAGTCAGGGACACCCATGCCCCCCCCCCTGGTTGAGGGTAACGTGGCTGACACCATCCCTGCTCAGCCCTTGTTGGACCAGCCCATTGTGGCACCAGACCTGGCACAGGGTGACTCCATGGCTGACTTCCAGGTCAGCAGGTCTAGGCCACGTGTGGTGGTGCACGTTTGTGTCACCAGCCCACGTGGATCAGGGGCAGCTATGTCATCTGCTGCCCCGAGTAGGCAGGGTGGGGAGGCTGCAGGGGCAGCTGCGGCTCCATCCACCCCAGCTCTGAGTCTCCCAGCCAGGACAGTGTCGGTCCTAGTCCATCCTGCTGACGTTCCCCCTGACTACATCACACTTCAGCTAATGCCTGCCCCAAGTCCCATGGTGAGTGTTCATTCCCACACTCCTACTCCACAGTCCACTGGGGCTCCTGCCCCTAGTGTCCAGAGCGTCGTAGGACACTCAGTATCACCACCACCTTCCAAGCGGAAGAGGAAGAGTGCTCATCCAGTACAGGCTGATGCCCCAGACACGGCTACACAGTCCGGCCCACCAAGGAAGCCCAGCTTCAATCAGGCCGAACTTGATGCACTTGTGGAGTATGTGTCCGCGCATGACAGCGAAATGGTGATTACTGCAGGATGCAAGACCACACCTGCACAACGTCAGGCACACTGGCAGACCATTGCGGAACTCATAAGTGCCCTTGGATTCGTGAGGCGCACAGCTAATGATTGCTACAAGCGCTGGAATGACCTTAAGCGCAGGGCCAAGAAAAAGCTGGCCTCAAGTCATGCCGCAACTCTAGTGACTGGAGGTACGTCATGGAGGAGCAGATCCAAGGCGTGGGAGACCTGCCAGATTACGAGGCATTGTCCGGTGAGTGCACATGCATGTCTGTGTTATCCATGTGCATGGTGTGTGTGAGTGCTTCTGATTGAGTGCCAGGTGAGGGGGTGTGTGCCTGAGTGGTTTGGGTCACCCATGTGCTTCATCCAATACATTCTGCACACCAGGATTTGGGTGTTGCAGTATCCCTTCTGGCAACAGTAGACATTCAGCCCAACCTCACGCCAGTTGCCCTTGAAGTGTCATCTTGCCACAACATAGTTACATGTTATTCTGTGTTCATTCAGGCTGATTGTCTGCATTCCACCACTTTCACTAGGCATTTCTCAGTCCTATTGTTACATTTGTGACATGGCTAGGGTACATGCCATCTGTGTGATGGCATGTGTCATGCATGTGTATTGGACATGCCAATCACAGTACAATGTGTGATGGCACTGCTAGGCAGCATGCAGCAAATTTGTTGGTCTTCCATCTTGGTGTCATCAATGTGTGCCATGTGCCTCCCCTTCATACGCAGTGACAGTGCATGCATGGGAGAGTTATAGTCATGTGGTACATGTGTCAATGAAGTACTGTTTCTGTTGCTTCTCAGCCCTAATTGTGTTCCATGGTGCTAATGCCTGTTCCCATTTCTTTTCTTTCATGTCTTTGCAGGTGATGACGCACTTGATACTGCTGGGGTTGTGGAGATGGTGCTTACCAAGGAGGGGTCTCAGGCCCGACCGGGCACCAGTGAGGGACGTGGTGTGGTGGTGGGTGAGAATCCACACTTGCTGCAGACCGTCATCTCAAGGGGTGTCTCTGGGTGCACCTCCCCCGAGCTCTATTCAGGTGTCGATTTGGATGATGCGACCTATGTGCCGTCGCAGGTAAGTGTTTCTGAGAGGGATTCTGTACTGTCCAACCCACCTGCACCAGGGGTAGAACCCTCAATGGGGATGTCAGTGTTGGTAGGTCCGCCTTTGGTGGTTACGGATGCAGGGTCACACTCCGCTACATCTGATCCTGTTCCTGGGCCAGCAGATCAGAGGGGGAATGCAGTCCTGCAGCCTCAGGCAGTGCTGACACAGCAAGGCGCAGTTCACCTTGCCCCAGACAGGTGTGGTGCCCGCTGACGCGGTGGCTGTACGCCACCTGGCAATACCGCATGGGAGCAATCCATATACAGTATGGCAAACCAACAGGCAGCATCAACTGAGATGATGGCTCAGGCCATGGATAGAGTGGCCACTTCCATTGTCCCCTAAGAAAGGCTAATTGAACAACTACAGCAGGCAGCAGACTCCATTAGCCAGTCACACAGGGAGGACATGTTGGCATCCAACAGGGACAGGCGGGCGGCACTGGAGACTCTGCGGGAAGCCATTTCTATTGAGTCCCAGGGCCACAGGGAAGCCCTGAGGGTGGAACTCCGTCAGCTCAGGGCAACTCTGGTTGAGCTTGAGGCTTCAGCTAACACGAGGACAGAACAGCAGCTGGAGCGGCTCACACGTACGCTCTCAGCTGAGATGCAGGCAACTAGGGAGGAGGTCCGGGCATCCCGTGAGTTGTTGCATGGGGACCTCCGCACAATTATCCTCCAGAACCAGACCTTCCACACCCGCATGCTTGCTGCCATGGAGGACCAGACTAGGGCTTTGCGTGGGCTGCCTCCCATAGTGCCACCAACTCCTGATGCAGCTGCAGAGGGTGAGGAGAGCGACAGCAGCGATTCTCCCACAATAGGGTAGCCGTGCAGGCCATGAGCCCATGGAGGTGTTTTTTTTTCCGCAAGATCCACACAGGTGGGTTTTGGTGTGCACCCTGTCCTCGGACCTCCTGGGTGGCCTCCCCCACCCGCCCGGGCCCATTCATGGCCATTTTTGATTTTTTTTTTTTTGATTTTTGATTCTTGATTCTTGATTTTTTGGACAGTGTGTTGCCTTGTGTGGCTCCCGTGGGCATACGCTGTATTGTGGCTGAGCACATGCAGGCATGCCCTGAATTTGGGTCAGATGCTTGGGTTTGTGTGACACACACCCCTCCTGCTTCCCGTTTCCATGGGCTTGCAAAGGGTGTGCCCAAGTGACATTGACTTACACGGTGACGTTGGACTCCCATTTGATGTCTGGGCAGTCTGTAGTCAATACTGTGTATACATTCATAGTGCATATTGTTGTTGTATTGTACACTGCATGGCGTATTGATATGTGCCTCTGCATCCATCTCATCCTCCTAATTTGCAGGTCCATTTCTCATGTCTTCACAAGGTGGTCTACTTTGGAAATGGAGTCCATGTTGTAAGCAGTGCACCTACACTTTTGCGTGGCGCTAACACTGTATTGTTGGAAGTGTTTGAATTGCTGGCATTATCAGGTAGTGAGGCTACCAATTTTTTCAGTCCGTACTGTCATGTTTATGGTAGGTTGGAGGTTGTGTAGGTGATTGGTATTACTGGTAAGTATTTGGTAATGTGTGTTGTTGGTCCTGCATTACTGTGAGCATTTCATGTGTGGCCAGTTTCCATTAGGGACACTGTAGTTGGTGACACTTGGGTCATGTTGTGGGGATTAATTTGTTTGCTCTCACATTGCATGACATGCCATGGTGTGTTGTGTGGCCGTGCCGGGGAGGGGTTGGGTGACATGGCACTGTTCTCATGTTGTATTTTGCAAGTGGGTATTCATTTTTGCTGCATGGAAGTGTGTCTTTTGATGACACTGCATTGGTGGTGTTTGTGTAGGTAGGGATGCACACATTGTGACACTTCCAGATGAACAATCTCAGGCTGCTATGGTTCTGACAGTTGACTGTCCCTTAATTCATCAGAATTGTCAGATTGAGTCATCATTGATTGTCAGATGGTATGTGCCAGGGCTGTGTGCACTCCACAGGGGTGTGCTTTCTATGTGAAGTAATTAGCCACCAGCTGCGTACGGGCTGCCTCACCCCGTGCCCTTTCCCCTCCCATGGGATGTGCATGTGGTTGGGGATGTGGGGGCACCACTATGTCCACAGCCAGGCCCCGGCGTGTTGCAACATTGTGCAGGGCACATGCTGCTACTATGATCCTGCACACTACTGGGGGCGCGTATAACAGCTGCCCACCAGAACGGTCAAGGGAGCGAAAGCGTGACTTGAGCACTCCGAATGTGCGCTCCACTATGCCCCGTGTTGCAATATGGGCTGTGTTGTATCTTACCTCGGGAGGCGTGATGGGGTTCCGAATTGGCATCATCATGTGTGTGCTCAGAGGGTAGGCACTGTCCCCTGGGTAGGTGGTGATGGGGATCATTAGTGGGGTATTGGCATTACTCTGTATCTGTCATGCATGCGTGTGCTGTGGCATTTCTAGTCACTAAGCAGCCATGCATCGCCATGCCGCCCAGCTTCCATGTCCCGGTTTAGGGTTGACATCCTGTAAATGAAGCTGTCGTGGGTGGACCCTGGATAGTTGGCATATACTGAGGTGATGATTCCCTTGGCATCACATACTACCTGGACGTTGATGGAATGCCAGTGCTTGCAGTTTCTATAGATGTGCTCAGATGCCCTGGGGGGACGTAGAGCCACATAGGTGCAATCAATGGCACCTAGCACTTTGGGGAATTGTGCCACCCTGTAGAAATCCTGGCTGACAGCCTGCCTTTCTGCAGGTGTTCTGGGCAGGTATATGTGCCTGCGGACTGATGTGGGTGTAGTGATGATGGGCAACACCTGGTGTAGGCACCGTGACTGCGTGGCCTGTGACACTCGCCCCCGCCCCCACTATGGCACTTGTCCGCTGAAATGATCCGGTAGCCAAGAAGTGCAGTACATTGAGGACCTTCTCCAGGGGGCTGAGTGCTTGGGAGCACAGGGTGGGTGATGTGAGGACATCCTCCCACTCACTGACCAGGTCGAGTATTATGTGTGGTGGAAACCTGTACCTCCCATACACCTGGTCATCAGGCATACCAAATAGGCTGGTTCTGGGTGTGAAGATTCTGGCCCTGACTATCCTTCTCCTCCTCCTGCGGTATCCGACGGCCACTGCTGCTAGGAACGGTATATTCATCCTGGCGTCTGAGCTTGTTTGTTGTTTGCGCACTCTTTTATGTTGCGCGGGACGTGCGCCTGCTTCATGCTGGCGTACGTGTTTCAGGATTGGACCTTTTATTTTTTGGCGCGTTGTAGGTGACCGTGTAAATCTTCCCGCCCACCCCAGGAATACATGTAACACGCTCTCCCAGGCCCAGTCGCGAGTAAATATTCCCGCCCACCCCTGGAATACACTTACCCCACTCTCACAGGCTCAGTCGCGTGTGGAACTTCACGCGCACACCGAAATACACGTACCCTGCAAATTCGTGTGTGAAACTTCCCGCGCACCCCGAAATACATGTACCCAGGGCAATCGCGTGTGAAACTTCCCGCGAACCCCGTAATACACGTACCCTGCTGGTATCGCATGTGGAAGTTCACGCAGACCCATAATACACGTACCCTGATGGAATCGCGTGTGAGACTACCCGCGCACCCCTGGAATAGACATACCCAGGCAAATCACATGGCTGGGGGGTGGGGGTGCTGGGAGACAGGAGTGGGGGCCTGGTGGAGGGTGCCCTACAGTGCTGGGGGGTGGGGGTGCAGGGAGACAGGAGTGGGGGCGTGGTGGAGGGTGCCCCTGGATGCAGGGGGGTGGGGGTGCAGGGGGACATGAGTGGGGGCCTGGTGGAGGGTGCCCCTGGATGCAGGGGGGTGGGGGTGCAGGGGGACATGAGTGGGGGCCTGGTGGAGGGTGCCCTACAGTGCTGGGGGGTGGGGGTGCTGGGAGACAGGAGTGGGGGTCTGGTGGAGGGTGCCCTACAGTGCTGGGGGGTGGGGGTGCAGGGAGACAGGAGTAGGGGCCTGGTGGAGGGTGCCCCTGGATGCAGGGGGTGGGGGTGCAGGGGGACAGGAGTGGGGGCCTGGTGGAGGGTGCCCCTGGATGCAGGGGGGTGGGGGTGCTGGGAGACAGGAGTGGGGGCCTGGTGGAGGGTGCCCTACAGTGCTGGGGGGTGGGGGTGCTGGGAGACATGAGTGGGGGCCTGGTGGAGGGTGCCCCTGGATGCAGGGGGGTGGGGGTGCAGGGAGACAGGAGTGGGGGCCTGGTGGAGGGTGCCCTACAGTGCTGGGGGGTGGGGGTGCAGGAGGACAGGAGTGGGGGCCTGGTGGAGAGTGCCCCTGGATGCAGGGGGGTGGGGGTGCTGGGAGCCAGGAGTGGGGGCCTGGTGGAGGGTGCCCTACAGTGCTGAGGGGTGAGAGTGCAGGGAGACAGGAGTGGCGGCCTGGTGGAGGGTGCCCTACAGTGCTGGGGGGTGGGGGTGCTGGGAGACATGAGTGGGGGCCTGGTGGAGGGTGCCCCTGGATGCAGGGGGGTGGGGGTGCAGGGAAACAGGAGTGGGGGCCTGGTGGAGGGTGCCCTACAGTGCTGGGGGGTGGGGGTGCAGGGGGACATGAGTGGGGGCTGGAGGGTGCCCTTGGATGCAGGGGGGTGGGGGTGCAGGGGGACATGAGTGGGGGCCTGGTGGAGGGTGCACCTGGATGCAGGGGGGTGGGGGTGCAGGGAGACAGGAGTGGGGGCCTGGTGGAGGGTGCCCCTGGATGCAGGGGGTGAGGGTGCAGGGGGACAGGAGTGGGGGCCTGGTGGAGGGTGCCCTACAGTGCTGGGGGTGGGGGTGCTGGGAGACATGATTGGGGGCCTGGTGGAGGGTGCCCCTGGATGCAGGGGGGTGGGGATGCAGGGGGACATGAATGGGGGCCTGGTGGAGGGTGCCCCTGGATGCAGGGGGACAGGAGTGGGGGCCTGGTGGAGGGTGCCCTACAGTGCTGGGGGGTGGGAGTGCAGGGGGCCAGGAGTGGGGGCCTGGTGGAGGGTGCCCTACAGTGCTGGGGGGTGGGAGTGCTGGGAGACATGAGTGGGGCCTGGTGGAGGGTGCCCCTGGATGCAGGGGGGTGGGGGTGCAGGGGGACAGGAGTGGGGGCCTGGTGGAGAGTGCCCCTGGATGCAGGGGGGTGGGGGTGCAGGGGGACCTGAGTGGGGGCCTGGTGGAGGGTGCCCCTGGATGCAGGGTGGTGAGGGTGCTAGGAGACATGAGTGGAGGCCTGGTGGAGGGTGCCCTACAGTGCTGGGGTGTGGGGGTGCAGGGAGACAGGAGTGGGGGCCTGGTGGAGGGTGCCCCTGGATGCAGGGGGTGGAGGTGCAGGGGGACAGGAGTGGGGGCCTGGTGGAGGGTGCCCCTGGATGCAGGGGGGTGGGGGTGCAGGGGGACAGGAGTGGGGGACTGGTGGAGGGTGCCCTACAGTGGTGGGGGGTGGGGGTGCTGGGAGACAGGAGTGGGGGCCTGGTGGAGGGTGCCCCTGGATGCAGGGGGTGGAGGTGCAGGGGGACAGGAGTGGGGGCCTGGTGGAGGGTGCCCCTGGATGCTGGGGGGTGGGGGTGCTGGGAGACATGCGTTGGTGGGCAGTAGTGCAAGGTGACGTGGGTTGGCTGGGGGGCATGGCCATGGTGGATGGGCTGCCTGCGGGACATGTGCAGGGTAGTCCCCTGTGGTGTGGGCCGCCTGCAGGGGCCGTGGAGGGTGTAGAGGGAACAGCTGGGAGTACCCACACGGCCAATTCACGCGTGGGACTCCCCGGCACCCCTGAAATACACATAGGCTGCTGGAATTGCGTGTGGAACTTCACGCGCACACCGAAATACATGTACCCTGCTAATTTGCGTGTGGAACTTACCGCGAACCCCGTAATACACGCACACGCTATTTTTCACACAGCGGGTGTCCGTGTTTGTCGGTACCCCTTTGCACCTTATTTGTCCGAGAGGGCCACTGTATGGATCATTCATCATAGCTGTATATGGGTGCTTTTTGTTAGCGCACATCTTGGCGCACATTTGTTTCAGGCGCAGGGACGCTACCGTCTGCTTTCTTGTGGCGTACTTGTTTGGCCCTGTGCGCGTCTTTGACCGTGCGCTGGTTTTCCCTATTCGATTCCATGAATACGAGTTGTAGGTGAGCGTGTGGGCGTTCCGCGCACTTGCCTCCTGTACTTCCCCCATGACGCCCATATTTTCACGTGTTGTTCCCCATTCCGAGTGTTACGCCCCGTGTTCCGCCTACTTTTGTAATGTGCGCCGCGCTATGTGCGATTTTGCAGCGGCCGTGGCGCACGCCGTTGGATGACCTGTGCGCCGGCGTGCGCCGCGCACTTTTTCAGTGCACATCCAATATTTTTCTCTCGAACGTACTTCCATGAATCGATGTGCGCTGGTTTCCCTGCCATTTTCGCAGTTGCACTGCGATTTTCGCACTTTTACTGCGATTCGCACATTTTGGCACGTCTGCGCCGGAATTTTCGGCGCACATAAATTCCATGAATCGGCCTGTGAGTATTTAACTAGCACTTATTTTTTATGGTTTGGGGACATGGTAAGGTGGTTTTAACAAGGATTTTTGAAAGTCAAGAAATTTGTTTTATTGCAGCTGACTGCCGAATGTGAAAACATGGTTATACAATGCTGGGACATTCTACGCGTTTGACAATTATCTTAATTTACAGAGAAATGCTAAATCAGTAATCTTAGAAGTTGCTTTTGACAGGTACCGTAATTCATTACTGACCGCTGTGGAGAAATATTGACTTTACAAGTTTATTGACCTTTCTTGTATGGGAGCTAGGGCATGGAATTCCAGCTTGTGAACCTATTACAAAGCTTAGATTGTATCATTACCATTCCCAGCCAATAGGAAGTCTCGGGGAAGCTGGAGCTGCTCTAAATGTGATATTCTCTCAAGAGAAACCTATATGCACTTCCTCTTTTTTGGTCAGTATTATCATGTAACACGATGGAAATATTTAATATCACTGTTAAAATGATTGGGTTAATGTCAGGCTGCTTATAAGTATCTCCTGATGGCTGATGATGTTTGAGTTTGCTGCGGCTATAAATATTCGTGATAGCTGCCATGAGGATTAGGAAGGAAAAGTGCAAAAGTAGTATCTTGATGTTGTTTTAAACTAACCTAATGTGTATGGTAAATTAAATCAATATTATATAATGTGTGTGATTTATATGATTGTTATTTTTGCTATATTGGTATTGTAGAGATTTAAGGATTTTATCTGAAATAAACATATGTATGTATGTATAATTATGATGATGATGAATAGCGGCTTTCTAGGCAAGCAGAATGGACATGTTTGTGTCTTTTTTAATGTGCAAACATGCTATGTCTTTGGCAGGCAAATTGTCTGGTCCAGTGACATAAACTTGTGAAAAGAAATAGTGCTAATTTATATCACATTAAAGCAAACAATATTGGGAAGAACCAATAGTGATCTGAAAGCATGTCCATGAAGTGGACTTTTGTAACCCAAAAAGCTAAAACAATTGTTTGAAATTGAATTCCCTCAATTGTTGGACACATTTGATAGTGAAAATTAAATCTGTTGTCATTTTCAAAGTTTTCTAGCACTTTTTCATTATATATAAAATATCTAGAAAATCCATGTTTGTTGTGAAATATCTAATCTACAGTGCATATTGGGTCAAGAACAAGCATATGTTAATGTATCTGATCTAAAAGTACCAATTCTCTGTAAAGTTTCCCTGTTAGGTAATGTACAATTAAAAGGCATAGTCTAGAAATTACAAACAATAGTGAGTCGGCCAAGCACTCTACCACCTATTTGCTATGAGTCATTTAATTTCACACTAACAATTTCAAACCACACCTGACACAAATCCGTATGCCTTACCCACAGATGTTGCATCACAGAGTACACCCCAATGTTGCAAAGGGGAACCTGCTTATAGAATATTGCTAAATTGACTGCCAGTTCATTTCCCAATTTCTAGGCCCATCTACTGTCTACCAGAAACCCAAGTTTGATGCAGCAATGCACTACCGAGCAACATACATTATTATGAGGCCTTACCTGGGATTGCTGCATTCTACAAAAGTCCAGGTAATACAATAAAACAGGGCCACTTTGAATCCGGTCGGCTGAGGAAATGGAGGCATTAAAAAAAGGCGTATTGCATTTATCATTCCATTTTCCGCTCTAGTCATTTTTGTGCTCACACAATGCAAAGAAGGGACACTGGGCAGATGTAATCTCTGTGCCATACTATTCCTCCTCATTCTTATTTGAGCACTTATGTTTAATGCCTACATGAAATGTTCATGCAAACATAGAACAAATGGATTTTTATGCAATCCACCTTGAATTGGCACCTGCTAAAGAGCCGGTAGATGCCATATGAATCCATTAGTAAACACCTATATACATGCACACCCACACACACAAACGTATACTGTTGCAACTTCTTGGATAATATATGTGCAGTATAGCCAGAATATATTGATTGTGTATCGCTAGTCTCTCGGTTAAAACCGATTCAATATTGGGTTGTTATTTTATGAAATGCAGTCATCTTATAATATGTTTAGTCATATTATGCTGTACTGTGTGGTTTTTGTAGTTACTGTATGGTATTCTTGTTATGCTAAGCTATGATATTCTATAATACATCTTGTTATACAATGGCATGTTGCAATATGCATTTATGTTTTGTAACATGTTTGTTAGCTATATTATGATATGATGTTTTATGTGAAATTTGTAATATTAAGGTATGTTATGTTGCAATACCTATTTCTAGTGTAGGGATCTCCATAACCTGTAGACACTGGGGCAACAGTCAATAGACAAAATAAGGGTATCAAATGGGATAAATATAATTAATTGATTGACAAGTGACCTCCCTATAGTATGGATGCCTTTGCTGAAGTATTACAACTAAAATGTATGTATTATTTTAATAGTATATTTAATAACAATTATTATTTGTGAACATTTGCCCTATTTGTCTCATTCACTAATAAATAAAGAAAAACTGATAAATTCAATGAAAAATGCAAAGAAAAAAGTTGACTGATTACTGATGAAATGCAACCTATATATAACTATATCAGTGAAAACATTTCAGTAAAGGCACTAATAAAAACCTATGAAACCTATGAAAAAAACGCCGTTAAAGGTATGTTATGGGTACAAGTAAAACTGAAAAACCCTTGAAATGTGCTATTTATGCTAAACTAAGCAACCATAACTAGTGCAACCGCCATGCACAGCTAAAACTAACACCCAGGACAACAAAGATGACACAAATGTATTTTTCCAACTGTTATACAAATTTAAAACTTTCATTTTCATGAAAGTTACAAAAATAGCATATGTGCATTAATAGCAGCACACTGTATGTAACTTGTTTCTAAAAGAAAGGAAAAGCAGACAATATGTGTACAACATTTTTAAATGGCACTTGGTGCATTGAAGTTTAATATGTTGTCTGTACATGCATACTAGCCAACATGACCCATTCCAATTAATAGGTGCTTATCAAGTCTTGATTTATTCTCTGCATTCTATAACTTGTAATACCACTTGTCCCATTAACAACTCAGACTACAAGGTCTAGAATGCAAATTAAAAAAACAAGACTTGACTGGAAGATTCAAAAGTGTGACATTTATATGGATTCAAAAATGGAAAATGCTGTGCGTTTAAAAATATTTCTTTTTAGGAGCATTTTTATTAAATTTAAGAAATGCATATATGCATTTATAGCAGCACTGTGTGTAACTTCTTTATAAAACAAAAATAATGCAGATACAAATCGTTTGTACAACATTTGTAAGTGCACTTGGTGTGTGTGTATGTTTAATATCTTGGCAGTACATGCATACTTGTTAACATGACCCATTCCAATCTGTAGGTGCTTATCCAGTCCTAATTTGTATGCCATCTGGAATGTGTAGTCCATGTTTTGTAATGCAAAAAGTGCATCTACAGCTTCCACAATGCAAAAATAAATGACTTAATATGCACCTACATATTGGAATGGATCATGTTGGCAAGTATGCATTTACTGCCAGCATATTGAACTTTCACACAAGAAGTGCCACTTAAAAATGTTCTAAAAATCATTTCCATCTGCTTTTTTTCCTTTTACAATAATGTTTCACACAGTGCTGCTATAAATGCACATATGTATTTTTTTACTTTCGTGAACATGCTCCAAAAAAATATTTTTAAATGGTCAGCATTTTCCACCTGCTCACAAATATCTGTATATTGCCAATATATATATATGCAACACTTCACCTTACATATAAACTACTCTTCTTTCCCAACCTCTACTATAAGACACCAAACACTGCTGCAACAACAATCCGCTATTTTATTTCCAGTAAGCCACACTTTCCCTATTCTTTAAAAACACTGCAACACATTACAAATACATTACACCACAAACACAGCACTTCTTTCTTTAAAATAAGCAGCACAAAAATAACCTACATATGCACCTTTTTGTCACACCCATTTTTCCCTGTTTCTCCTGATGTGCCAAACAGCACTACTCATACCCCAATTGTTCTAACACCATACTTAACACACTTTAGTACACCACCCATAACACAACTTCATTAACTTTTTTTTCCAACAACTCCTCCTACCTTCATAAATAACAACCTCCCTTACTAAAAGTACATCATTATTACCACATATATCCACTAACATTCTTTTACAATTACAGGAAAGAAGAAGATTGCCTAAGACAACTATATAAAAAAAGAACACTTTTCCCACCCTACAAAGTAACAACATTAACATAGCAAGTATACCTCTCTAATTATAACAATGTACTTTCACTATATATTATTCTAGAGTATTATTTTCGAATCAACATTTATTTCACTCTTACTCATTATGTTACAACATTCAGACTCTTTCTACTCCGATCCAAACACCACCATTATAACACCCACAGTTTTCCTGAGAACATCCTAATGTCCCTAAGTATTCAATCACAACACTGCTCTCTTACTCACTAACTTAAGCCCATCACACCTCTCCAAACTCCTACTCTTACAACCTTCACAACCACACCTATATCCCAAAACACAACCACACAACACTCTATTCATCCCTACAATCACACTCACACACCCATGCACAATACATGCAGCTACATTCCAAACTTTTGAAATCCAAATATTCTTTCTTCCCAGCAGACAGAACACAATGCCTACTAAAAAGCAACTCCATAGAAAACAAAGATGAAATAGAGCAGATAAGAATAAAAGCAAGCCACATATTCATTCACCTCTAAAGAAATGTATAGAAAACATTGAACATGAACAGCTAATAACCTTACTGAACAAAATGAAACCAGCCACTACTAAAAGAAGTAAGGGCCCTCTTGCAAAAATTTAAAGTAAAAAAGCATGTACAAACAAAAGCAGACCTACTAATGAACCTAAGACTGTATTTACCAATGTTAACATTTCAGCATTTCAGAAAATTAATTTGACAAAAAATGTTTCACTGTAGAGTTCTTCACAATTTTAAAAAGACAGCTAAAAAGTCACAATCTGCCCTTAAAAACTACTACAGAAGACTAATCCTCAAAGCTCTAATTAATAGCGCATTTCAACTAAAGAGAACGTTGTTTATATAGATTTTAAATAGATTGAAACCACTAACTAAATTAATCAATACATTACAAAAAGTACTTCTAAAGATGCACATTGTCAATATAGATAAGTTTTCAAACTTCTGTGAAGGTGAATGGATTCACACAATCAGCACAGAGCCATATTTCAATGAAGAGGCTTATAAACAAGAACAGAAAAAAACAATTACCATAGACAGTAATGGGTTTAGGGTATGAAATGGTAGGAGACACCATTATGGCAAAAGAACCCCTTGTAGAGAAATCTTCCCCAACAGACTTTGAACCAAATGTTCCTTTTGCCCAAACAAATTGCCCAATGTACAAATGGACATGCAGCTCAACTTGCAACGTACACCACCAATCCTTCAAATCTTTATGACAATTCCTCAGTCACTATGTGAAACTAAAAGACAGAAGCAAAATGAAAACATTACAAACCATAGATTGCGAGGACATTCATCAGGAATTGCATATTGCACCATTCTGCTATATGAAATTATGTGCATATACTACTATGAAAAAAGTCATGCTCTAGAACTCCAAAATTTAAATAACATTCTGGATGGAACAGCCAAATAACTCCTTTGAGAAATACAGCACATCCAAAGTAAATATTTTTGGAACGAAGATGACTTAGAAAATTCTGTAAATTCAGTAAATATTAGCGGAAGCCTCACAAACACCAACCTCCTTTCAAACATGTACAAATAAGAAATAGCTAAGTTTAGAAACACATCTGCTGAAATACCTGACCAAGTATGTGTCTGTTATCACAGAACCTTTCATAAAAAGAGCCCAAAAATAGTAGATATGGCCTACAAAATAGAACACAATAAGGAATCCCAATGGTTCCAATTATCTTGATATCTAACAGAAAATAAATACCTAAAATAACTGACCCCTCAAAAGTGCAATACAAAGCTTGACAATAACCAAATGTCATCACGTGCTATTACGAACAATTTAGAAATCTTCCGACTTCCAAAATTTATTTATTTATTTATTCAGATTTATAGAGCGCACGTCAGCCCGGAGGCATCGTGGCGCTTGTTAAAGACAATATCTTAGTTACATAGGATACAGTAATTACATAAAATACAGAATTTACAGTGGATATGTATACATTAGCAATGCAGTATATTTACATGGATTCCTGAGAGTTTCACAGATATTTCGCAAGGAATGAGGTTTTCAGTTTCCTGCGAAAATTGGGGAGTGCGTTTTCCGCTCTAATGTCAGCAGGGAGAGCGTTCCAGGTCTTGGCTGCAATGTAGGGGAAACTTAGACCTCCGGCTTTGGCTCTTTTGATGCGTGGGATGCAGATTAGGTTGGAGTATTGCGTCCTGGTGGGACGGGAGGAGGAGGGTTTGAGGATGGTTTCTGATAGATAGGACGGGGCGGAGAGAGAGAGGCATTTGTGAGTGAGGGTGAGGATTTTGAGAGTGATCCGTTCTTTGACCGGGAGCCATTGGGCTGAGTGCCTGGCCTGGGTGATATGCTCTCTTCTTGGGATACTAAGAGCGGCCCGGAGAGCATTGTTCTGGGTGATTTGTAGTCTGTTTATGTTTTTGGCTGATGTGCCTGCTAGGAGTGCATTGCAGTAGTCCAGTTTGGCTCCAATGGTTGCCCTTGCTATAGAGAGGCAATTTGGTTTAGAGAGGTAGGGCTTGATGGCGTTTATGAGTTTGGTGGTGTGTGCGGATGCGGATGTGATTGCGCTGACTTGTCTAGTCATGGATAGTGAGGAGTCAAGGTATACTCCCAGAGTCTTTACGGCTGTGGAAACAGGGATGATGGAGTTGTCAATGGAGAAGTTGGCGTACAGTTTGTCAAGTTTGTCTAGGGTGTTCTGTTGACCTAATATCATGATTTCCGTTTTGTCACCATTGAGGCAGAGGCCATTGACAGCCATCCAGGCCTTGATGACGGAGTAGATTGTGTGGAGTGCCTTGGCGTCTTTGTTGTATGATCCTGAAAGGGGTAGAAGTACTTGTGTGTCGTCCGCGTAGTTTGTGTATGTGATGCCGTATGAGTCAAGTTTGTCAAAGAGGGGCTTGGTGAACAAGTTGTAGAGTGTGGGTGCAGTGCAAGATCCTTGAGGGACCCCGCAGTGGATTGTCGTGGGAGTGGCGTTGGCGATGTCTGAGAAGACTTTCATGGCTCTTCCCTCGAGGAAGGAAGTGATCCAGAGGGCTGCTTCTTTGGAGAAGTTGGCTGAGTGTGTGAGGTGTGAAGTGAGAGTCTTGTGATCAACCAGATCAAACGCGGCTGAGAGATCTAAAAGGAGCAAAAGAGCAGGCTTGCCTTTGTCCATGATTTGGGTGATCTGATTCTTCAGATCTACCAGGGCTGTTTCCGTGCCATGTCCTTTCCGGAAGCCTGATTGCCTAGTCCCGAGGATGGAATGGGTTTCCAGAAAGTGTTGGATTTGGCAGTGTGCAGCTTTGTCCAGTAGTTTCAGCAGAAATGGCACCGTGGTTATGGGTCTGTAGTTGTTTGGTTGTAAGGGGTCGAGAGTGGGTTTTTTTAAAAGAGGCCGGACCCAGGCCTCTTTGAGGTTGGCTGGGATGATGCCTGTTTTAAAAGACGTGTTGATGAATGCCGTGAAGAGCGGCGCAAAGCAGTCTGCGCAGTCTTTGACGAGTTTTGGTGGGCAAATGTCTCCTTTACAGGGGGAGGGTTTGAGATTTTTTAGTAGGTTAATAACTTCTGATTCAGTGACGTCTCTGAAGGAGAAGACGGGTATGGTGGGCTTGGGCGAGGTGGGTGTGGTGCTGGTGGGTTTAGTTTCAGTCTGTTGGGGAAGTGCTTTGCAGTGGTCTTTGATTTTTTTTTGGAGAAGGTCAATTTTGTGTAGCATGGCAGTTTGAATGCTGGTACACCAAGCTTCGTCTTTGATTATTTCGTCCGGTGTATTAGGGGGGGAGATAAGCTCATTAAAGATGGCGAAGATCTCTTTGGAGTGTGATTTGGCATTGGAGATACGCGTGTTGAAAGCGTTGGCTTTGGCATCGGTGATAGCTATCTTGTATTGGTGGGAGATTGAATTGAATTTGTTCTTAGTATTGGTGCAGGGGTCCGATTGCCAGTTTTTTAGTGCTGCTCTTTTGTGGGATCGCATTGAGTGCAGTTCTTCAGTAAACCATGAGTTGGTGTGTAGGGATTTCTTCTCTTTTTTCCATACAAGTGGTGCTATTTCATTGATAGCTTTGGTGATGACATCTTTGTAGATGTCTGCTAGGATATTGGGGTCATTAGCGAATGGGGGAGCTAACTCAGGGGTATTGAGGTATGGGCGCAGGTTCTCCTCTATGAGTTTTTTAGAGCTTCTGACTTGTGCAGCGCTGGCTGGGGTCAGAATTTTGTGGTTTTTGGTGATGGGAAAAGAGAACTCGATGCAGTTGTGGTCAGTCCAGGGCAGTGAGGAGTTAGAGGTGACAGTGGTGAGGCAGTTATGGTCTGCAATCCAGTCAAGAATGCGGCCTTTGATGTGAGTAGGACTTTCAACTTTTTGGGTGAAGCCCAAGTCATTGAGTTCCTTGGTGAGAGTGGCTGCAGGTTTGTCCTTTGGATCGTTGAATCCAAGATTGATGTCTCCTAATAGTAGGGTTTTGGTGGAGCTTTTAATATTATTGCTGAGGATGTGAATGATGTTTTCCTGGGAGTCTGTGGTGATACCTGGGGGACGGTATAGTAGGTGAATGTTGATGGTGCTGTTGGGTGATAGTGTGAGTTTGGCCGATAGGCGGTCAGAGTTGTTCGTCGAGGCTTGACTGACAGGTCGGAGCTGAAGGTTCTCCTTGTAGATGAGGGCTACTCCTCCTCCTATTCGATCTGGCCTATCTTGTCTGAGTATGGTGAAGCCAGGTGGTAGTGCAAGTGCAACGGCGGGGCCTGATGCTTCATGTAACCATGTTTCAGTGATAGCTAATAGGTCAATGTTATTGTTGGTTATGAGGTCATGGATATCAGGTGCATGAGCTGGGAGAGATCTGACATTGAGGAGGGCACACTTGATGTGAGGTGTGAGAGGTTTGTTTGTGGAGGTGCGAGTGGTGGTCGTGACCGAAGTGTTATGTGAGGTGGTATTGTGAGGTGTGGCGAGGTTAGTGGGTGGTGGACTGTGGGGGAGTGGGTATCCCGTGCGGGGGCAGCATTTGGAAGTGGTGCGAGAACTCAGTCTATAGTTTCTGTATTCTGTGGGAAGGGGTAGTGTGCTAAGTTCTGTGGTCTGTGTGCGAGCCCTAAGTCTTTCTAGTCTGTGCATAGTTACGACACCTGGTGTGTGATGTGGCATGGTTCGTGTGGTATCTGGGGTAGCGAGATGCTTGTGGTAGGGGAGTGGGCTTGGTGAGAGCATTATAAACCAAACAGTACACCCATTTCAAGCTATAATATACCTTCAACCGAAAATTGCCAAATTGCCTCCATCTGAGTTACTAAAAGGCATTCATGGCATAGATATATCTGTCATTAGATCTTAAAGAAAATGTAGAATCTCTAGGAGTACGACGACCAATAGATCAAACATTGGTTGCACTAGTTAATGGTGTATCCATAAATGACAAACAAAATTGGCAACAACTAGCTGACTTAAACAAAGTTAGACAAGCCCTACAATATCTCGAAGAAAACAATCAATACTATAAATATATAAACATAGAGGAAAACCTAAGAGAAACCACTCAAATAATTACAGATTCACCACCAAATGGCCAATATGAATGTGTAGATCCTGTTACTGCAGACACCATTTTAGACCAGTACACAATTAACCCACTACACTCCAAATACACCATATAAAATGCATTAGAAACATATGAAATGCGTGAACTCAAAGGGTCTCCAATGAGCATATTAGAGAAAGGTGTAAAAGCCTTTTCCTCCACTCCTGCCTACAGGAAAAGGAGGAAGCTAAGATCCATACACATTACTGCATCAGAATATCCCTCTTTCCGAATGTATTCTGAAGACCCCACGTTCAGACCAAATGTAGAATACATTTTCCACCTCCTGTTCGAAAGTGAACTAGGAACTCTATGTTATGGAGTTGCACACACATTAAAAACAGGCTCTTATTTTTTTAAACATGTCCGTTATGCAACTGCTTCAAAAGATAAAAGACAAAGATGAAGTTTTGCAGTCAAGTATCACAAATCTCTTGACAAACATGCGTGGCTCAAAAGAATACTGGTTCTGACATCATGCTGATATACTTCGTATGCTAAGGAACCTAGGCCCTCCCACATGGTTTGTTACTTTAAGTTTTGCAGAATGCGCATAGGATGACTTGCACAACTTTATATGCACTGCAAACCAAAATAAAGAGGGTATAGATATAAAAACACCAGGAGAACTATGTTCTCTGGACCCTGTCAAGGTATCAAGGTACTTTCACCATTGCTTCATTGCCATGCTGCACTTTACCTGCAATAAAATGACCCCTCCACTTGGAGAAGTGGGACACTTCTTTTGGAGAATAGAATATCAATCCAGAGGAGTAACACACATCCACATACTTTTGTGGATAAACAATGCTTCCAAATTTGGCCATGACAGTGATGCCACTGTTTTACAGTTTATTGAAAAATACATTACGTTCGACATCGCTTCAGAAACCACACATAGTAACCTACTAACACAGATCCTATGCTTACAAAAACAATTATAGCAAATCCTGCTGACGTAGATATCAAAACAAAGGTAAAAACTGCACCAAATGTTGCTTTGGCTTCCCTAGATCAGTTTGCAAAAAAAGACAAGTTAATAGCTTGATGTATTCTGTTAAACACAGTGTAAATGGCAAATCCCCTAAAAATACATGGACCATTAAAAGGGACGAAGCATCCAAGTACATCAATGATTACAATGCAATCATTGCCTTCTTGTGGAATGCAAATATAGGCATACAATACATTGCAGACAATTCCACTGCAGTTGTCACAGAAAAGATGAGGAAACAGAGCTAAAGGACCTCTGGGATGACATATCATTTGGTAAAGCACTGCCACAAAAAATGTACAGCTTCAGTATAAAAATGCTCTCTGATAGAGAATGCAGGTGTTATGAAGTGAAAGACTATTTAACAGGTACAGCCTTATATGGCAAATATGAACACACTGTCTGGCTAAATCTGGGCCCAGCTTCATCCTAAAAAAAGTACTACAATCCTACCAATAAATAGAAACAATAGCCACAAATGATCCAACAGCTAGGACATTTAAAACAATGTTTAATTGATACATACTACCCAAACAGAAGTACTGCATTGGAAAACATGTGCCTGTACGACATAGCCCAAGACTACTCCTACAAAAACAATGTTACACCAGATGAGACAACTGGCAAGTATTCAGTCTGAATTTGTGAAGGAAGCCTAGTGAAACCTACCAAACATTAATCATATAAAGTTATCATTTAAATATCCGCAACATAGAAAACTTTATTGCCCTAATGCAACTGTTCAAAACGGTGAAAAGAGGAAGAATTATTGGGAGACCATGACTTATTTGAAGTTGCATTCAAAACAGATGAAAGCAGTAAAACAAATGGCAATTTCAAACAATACAAAGAAATGTTGGACAATGACCGACAACTAGAGGAAGAAATTTAAGCTCTACTAGATACAGACAGTCCGTAGGGCAGTCAACCTTCCCTTACAGGAGCCCAAGAACCACTTGGAGAACCACACATTTTAAATTAAGCAGAAATATCCATGACTGAGGGAGAAAATGCCATGTATCAATCTAAACAATCTGAAGATGATTTATCAGTGGTCAAATCACAGCTAAATGATGAACAAATTACCATTTGCATAGACGTTTACTGAAGAAATTGAACATGGTTTTAAACATGAAACAAAAATGTGTAGCTGTAAACATTCTAAACCTCTGCATCTATATGTAAATGATGAAGCTGGTTCTGGTAATACATTCTTAATTAAAACAATCAGCATATTTCTCCAAGACCTAACAAACAACAACCTTTCATCTGTTGTAACAAACCCCACAGGTTTCGCTGCCTACAACATAGGAGGTGTAACTTTACACTGACTACTGCTCCTCCTAGTAGAGCACTAACACAAATTAGAATACTACAAATTATCAGCAGAAGCTGCTAGTGAAGTATGCAGAATTTTGAAATAAATGAAAGTACTCCTGATAGAAGAAGCAGCATGGATTACAACCTCATCTTGGCTTTAATTAACCTCAGAATGCAAACAGACCTAAAAGGTGACTGCAAAGAAATGTTTGGAGGAAAACATGTTATTGTTTTGGGAGACATCCTACAGTTAACACCAGTAAAAGGTCAACCTATTTTCAAAACATTAGGACACAAACAATGCCGTAACACCTATGCTAACATTTTAAAAATCATTAGAACTGGTCTGCTTGCTGAACATCCATTTTGAATACTAAACTAATCCATGAGCTATGTGGGCAAAACACATCTGCTCCTGATGCCATGGAACAATTAACTCAACAAAATATAAAATGCATGTCCTTAATGCCAACCCTTGCAAGCTGTTGTCAATTCAACCATACAATTTTGAAAAAAGACATGCAACCCACACTGCTTAGCAGCTCCAACACAGCTGTATTAGAAAAAAAGTATTAACTCTGTGTCCAAACTGCAGCATCATTCTAAAATGTAACCTTGATGTAGAACAATGTTTGGCCAATGGAGCAATTGGTACAGTTGTTGGCTTCCAAACATATCCATATGACAACAACATTCAGTTTGTCAACATCCACTTTCAAAAACTTGCAGTAGTTAAATAAATAGGCTGCACAATAGCACATTACCTTCTTTTCAAGGACATGTATGTACACAGAGAGCAATTCTCTCTATCTCTTATATATGCTGTCACTATTCACAAATTGCAAGGTCTAACCCTAGATCACTCACTGATTGACATTGGCAGCACAGTCTTTACAGAAGGTATGAGGTACGTAGAAATTTTGCATCTGCGTACACTCAATAGTCTATTCCTAGTTAACATTGATGCAAACAAAGTCAACGCTGACATTCCTTACATCTTAGAATACAGCAGGCTATGTGTACTGTACACCCCATCTAGATATTTACCCTGTACCTAGAAAGAAAACGTTAAAAAGAAAACTAATAGAAACAGAACACATAACAGATCTCCCAACAATACCACTAAATAAACAAAGAACAACTGCTGATCCATCAAATAATAGAACTACAAAACTATCCAGTCCAAAATCAACTGCATGTCCATCAGAACACAAAGAGACACATGTCTCTTCTGAAAACCCAACTGCAGGCCCATCAAAGAAAACAGAGGCACAACTCTCTGGTCCATTTAAATTCAGAAACACAACTGGAGTAAATTGCTATGCAAATGTAGCAATCAAGCTTCTCTTCCAGTCACCACCAATAGTTCACAACATTTACTTAAACGGCTCAGACCAGTTGTCTTTGCAAATGTTTCTCCTTCAAAGAAATGCCACAATAATCCAGACAGCATTTACAGTGTCTCAGGTATAACACAAGAATTAAAGTGCTGTGCAGGAATGGTTACATTCACCTTAAACACAAAGGATGATCCACACAAATGTCTAATGTACTTACTACAAGTACTGGAAACCAAAAACATCCCTATAAATGAAATCTTCTAGATTTCATACATGTGGAATCATACATGCACTCTCTGCAAACAAGTTTCACAAGAGCACATCCCTAATGAACGATTTGTGTATGTATCCATACTAAATTCTCAATCCATTCAATTTCACCAGCTTCCGCAGAATGCAAATCATAGCATATTATGCACTTTTTGTAATTCAATCGTTCCAACATACAAATAAACTCAAATGCATGACCAAAACGAATGCTTCTAAGGTACAATGCAGATGGTACCAAAAACAACTGTAAGCTTACTAGCTTCATACACGGCCAAATATCTCTTGGCAAGAAAGCCTTCACAACAGTGGGCATAATCTAACACATTGGTGTTACAACCACTTCAGCCCACTATACTGCATATGTCAAAAAGAAGTGGTTGGCTTGAATGCAACAACACCCCTGTTACTCCAAAACATAAGTTACCAGCAAATCTTACAAATGCCTACTTAACGTTCCTTCAACCCAAATGCAGTCACAAAACTGTAGCACAATAAACAGTTAGAATATGCCAACGGGTATATAACTACATCCATAATATTACAATAGTACTTTTAAAACCCAAGATAGTTAAAATAAGCCAACAGGTATCTAACTATTTCTAAAATATCCTTCATTGGAATAAACCTCAAATGTGCCATCACCGTTCTTGTTACTGCAATACTTCTTGTAAAGTCCAATATGGTTAGAATATGCCAACAGCTATATAACTAATTTAAGCATTCCCTTAATTACAACACACTTCAAACAAACACACTATCACACTTGCAAACACACAATTCTAATAGTTTTTTAATTCCTCTATGGATTTATTTTCTTTCTCAATTATTATTTCATGTCAAATACAACACCAATGTAGAACACACTAATGTTGTACCATACATAGTAGATAGAAACTACTGTTTATGAGGGTCAAAAACATATATGCATATGTAAAATTGTATGCAATTAAAGCTTTTAAACTATCTTGCTTAACAAATTATACTGTATTTCTTCACAGAAAAAGAACCAGAGATTCCAGCTGTATTACCGTATGCAACTAAGCAACCATACCAAGTATTATCCTATTTGTTATCTTCACAAAGAAAAAAATACATATTCCATAAGTACTATCCTCAAATGTACTATTATCATAAATACATTATACACTTCAATCATATTATTCCACCGTATTACAAATACTGTATACTCCTCCTACATTACCTATAATTACTATACACATATTACTAAACTATGTGTTGCCAATGGCCAGATTGCCCCAAGAATCTGGCCTCTGGCCACAACCAGCACAATAGAATTAAATCATATAACAAGTACTTACAATGCACCTTCAAATAACAAGACTCATCGTGAACCCCCTGCAATCCAAAGGATGTCTGTGTGTAAGTCTAGAAACTATCCTAAGTATAGAAGGTACATTATGTTGGCCGAAAACCAATCGAATCATATGCCCTACATCGCTGTCAGAGAATCGTCAGTATAACCATAGGGCGTCCATTTTATGTAACATCCACCATTTGCTTTCTCTTCCCTTCTGTTAACCGCTTTGCAAAATGTATTTTATTCTGGAAGCTCATACACGGAGCGAGGCCACAGTTTACATGTTGAGAGATCGGCCCAGACAGAAATGCCAAACAGTACAGAAATACATTGTTTTTCTCCCTTACAAGTCCTTGAAGGCGAGCAGAGAGGCATTTAATCAGCGGCCCAGGTGCCGGCCGGTCTAGCTAAAACTGAAGAAACAGGCCGTTAAACATGAATTATACTTTTCCAGCGGCCCCCCATTCGGGGCTCTTCTTAGAGCAGGCTGATCCCTAGTTCACGAATAGAAACCAGTAGATAAAACGCTTTGGAATGTGTCTCTGCCCCAAACACAGTATCCTTGCCGAACGAGTGCCTTATGTTCTTCATAACAAAGAACTATGTCTGCAAGCTGCAAATTGCAACTGTTGCTAAAACAAGTATAATAGATTGAGTAAAAAACGTGTCATAATGTGTCATATTTGTCATAATTGTCAATTACCGAACCTTAGCTCGAGAAGATATATTATGGGCGGTTTTGATGTGTCACTAAAAGATTGTATGATTGCATGTTTATATATATGATACTGTTGTAGAATGTTCGCTCTCTTGCGTCTCACAAGGTTTGAGTGACACATGTTGTGGCCGACCGAGAATATATTTGCTTTGCAATAAACCCTATTACTTGGAAATCGAACCTTGTGTCTGTCGTATCACTAGTATATGGTGATTGTGCCTTGTTTCTATATGTGAAGGATCTTCAGGGCCTAGCAAAAAATGGCGCCCGAATAGAGACCCTCCCCCTTTTGCTCCATCGTGTACGTTGAATTTTAAGAAGGCGAAAACGAATTGAGGGCAAGGCCGTCGAGCCGGGATCGAAAGGTGTTCAGGGCACCCCTGTGAAAGTGATGAGAGACTCTGTAGTGATGTTGTATTTAGAATGTTAGGTGGCTGTAGGGTCTTCTGAAAATACTTTGGGAAATTCTTGTTCCCATCTATCCTTCACCTCAGCAACAGAGATGGGATAATCAGCGTTGGCCTGTATTCTTATTCCTAGTTTCCTTTGTTCTGCCCACCCTAATAGGGAGGACCCTTCTTGTGTTAGATACACATCTGCATCGCAACTGCGACCTTTGTACTTTATGGATGCTTGGAATTTCCTCAACACCTTGATTTTTACGTTTCCATAGGCATATGGTTCAATCATGTGTTCATCCAGCTGTTCCACCTTTCCTTGTACACATCCTTCAAATGTCTTTCTTGATATGAGAGTCTACGGTGAACAGCTGTCAACCTTCATGGTCATGACTCTGCCTTCAATCAAGAAAACGTCTGTTGGTCCTTTCCCTTTGGGGTACAACTCAGCAACTTCCAATACATGTTTACCTTGGAAAGGAAATGCATGACTCTCTTCTTGTTCGGGAACTCCGACTTCCACATTGTTCACCTGCCCAGCCTCTTTGCAGACTCTCGCGAAATGTGCCCTTTTCTTACACTTCAGCAATTGATATTCCTTGCTGGGCAAAACATACTCGAGGCAATATGGCGATTGCTGCTGCACTTGAAGCACTTAATTTCCTTGACTGCTGCAACTTCACCTCCTGATTTTTCTGCTCTCATATTCAATATATATTTACTTGTTTGTTCCATGCTTCATGCCATTTCCACTGCCGCCTCCAGCGGAAGATCATTGGACAACAACCTTTCTTGAATTTTGACACTATTTGTGCAACAAACTAATTGGTCTCGTATGAGTGAGTCAGTGAGCAGACCAGAATCACAGGAATGACTCAAGGTCCTCAACGCAGCAATGAAGTTTTCAACTGCTTCTTGGGGTTCCTGGACTCTTTTGAAGAATTTGTGCTTCTCAAACGTGGTATTCTTTTTAGGCTCAAAATGAATTGTAATTTCCTTTCAGCTATACTATATGAATCAGTTTCACCTTGACCTTCTTGTGGTGGCTCAGGCAACCCATCATATACGCTGCGGCCCTCAGTGCCCAGATTGTGCAAAAGAATGGCTTCCTTGCTACCAGGGGCAAACTCTTCCCCTCCTATTGCAATAGTATATGTGTCAAACTGTTTTTTCCACCTATCCCACCTAATGATAGGTGTGCCAGCTTCCGGTAAAAATGGTGGGGGTGCTGCCATGCTTGCTGCAGCCGTGTTGAGAACTCTGTGTGAGGACTTCACTCAAAATATACTTGGCTGAAATGTTCTTTAGAACTGTAACGCCCTTCTTGTTTTGCCAAGAGTCTTGTAATCTGTGCAGGCTTCGGGGGTTCTTAGCCTTTCAAAGGAAATATAGAGTTCTTAGCTTTTCAAAGGGGATATATAGTTAATAAAGAAAAGGTCTGTATATGTGCACTCTATCTACTAGTGCTGCAAGCCTTGCAGATCGTTTCTCTGTAGACAGCTCTGTTTATTGGTGACCCTACTCAGTATGCTACTGGTTAGTGAGCTTTCCAAGGGCTTAATAATCACAGAGCTGGAGCTCTGGACAGTCTTTGGCATGCCGTTTTCGTCAGTTTCACTCTTCCCTCTCCAAGAGCTTAATAATCACAGAGCCAGAGCTCTGGACAGTCTGCGGCACGCTGCTTGAGTCAGTTTTACTCTTCCCTCTGCCTCCCCCCGCCTCCTAACCTCTGGTTGGTGCGCTGAGAAGGGGGGTGGGGCAGGATGCTGGTGCCCTTCACACCGGGCGATTCATCCCCGTGATCCTTTGCAGGGGGAGGCCGCCGTCCAGCCCGGGTTTTGTATTTCAGCCGACGCCAGTGATTTTGGATGCAGGGATCACAGCTGACGAGTGCCCGTCCCCGCAAACACGTTTCCAGCGAGCCTGGCAGGGGCTCGCACAGTGTCTTCTTCTCCGGTAGGCCTGTGGTCATGCACTATATCCCATCCTCGTTGCCATTGCAAAAACGAGGCATGAGAGAGGAGTAAGTGCAAATTTACATTTATTAAACAGGCCGGTTTGGAGAGCTCAGCCAACGCCACCGGCCAACCGCCTCTTCTCTGCCTCACGTCCCAGTCGCTATAACTGTAAACACGCAAGGCAGAAGACCCTACAGCCACCTAACATTCTAAATACAACATCACTACATATCCCCCCAAAGAAAACAGAACAAAACAGAGTTATGAAAACAATTCCTATAGAACTAAAAACCCTAATAAAAACTATACACTCAACTCAACCTGCAATAAAACAAAGACTCAACGCACATAATCTCCCAGCCATACTGGTTCTTTGGTTACTCTTCCTTTTGTAGTAACACTCATGTTACTCGTACCAGCCTCTTCATTTACACCAGCACGTTTACGATTTAGATTTATCATCCACTGGTTGGTCGTCCATGCAAACTCCTTGTGTCTCAGTAGCTTTTCGCCAACCTACCCTTTGACCACACCTCACCTCCTTCAAGAACAACTACTACATTCCTGACAGCAGAAATCTTCTTTGGTCCAAGAAATTTGCTCTCTGTACATTTCTCCACAAATGTGGGATTCTTTATATACACTTTCTCACCTATGTTCCAGCCAACGCCACCGGCCAACCGCCTCTCCTCTGCCTTGCGTCCCAGTCGTCATAAATGTAAACACGAACGCGAGGCAGACGCGTGGCAGAAGTCCCTACAGCCACCTAACATTCTAAATACAACATCACTACAGACTCCTTTACAAATCTGTACACAGCCGATACCTGATCGATGAGCAGCGGCCAGAGAGCATCGAGGCGAGTGTCCCGAAATGAGGCAGATTGAGCCAGATATGCAGTCACGACGATTCTTGGTTACGTCTGTATACGGACGAATTGCGTCTTGAGTGACAAACTGATTGATCAGGTGAGTCGTGCCCCGATTCTTAACAGCCCTGA
Organism: Ambystoma mexicanum; assembly: GCF_040938575.1. NCBI lineage: Eukaryota > Metazoa > Chordata > Amphibia > Caudata > Ambystomatidae > Ambystoma > Ambystoma mexicanum. Next base: position 414,863,143 of record NC_090927.1, read on the forward strand.
TATTGATTGAGTGTTGCTTTTGCAAGATCAAACGCCCAGGGTAAGGTACAAATAAGATCAGTATGCCTGGGAAATTGTCTTCCTGTCTAGTGGGATTTTTCCACTGCGGTAGACAATCATTGGAAACTGGCCAGGTTGCGCCACCCGTAGGGTCGCCAGCATTTGATATGTATGTGAAATATGGAATAGGAGCAATAATGTGTAATGTAATTTGGCATAGGCAGACCAGACATGTAGCAGATTTGCAGTGGCCTTAAGATGGGACTTTTGAATTGCCACGTATAGAACACTTAGAATCAGTACTGCTGCACAAGAAAGCACGCCCCCTGACATTTGATGTCATAAGAGACTGGAGTAAGGAAGCTAATCTCTGTTTAAAAAGTAGGGAGAAAAATGCACGGAGACACAAATCAAACACAGAAAAAACGCTAGAACTAGATGAGCTCAAAGTGACAGAGGATAACAGAAGAGGGGATATGAGTTTCCAATTAGGCATACAAAAAATATATCCACAACAAGAGTTGCATGCATCAGATGAACTAATATATAAAATTCTGAACGAACAGAGACAAGAACGTCCTCAAAGTAATGTTGACACTATTGCACCAATACACATTGCTCCACCTCAGTTGCCACCCTCCATTCCTGTTGTTCCATCTGCTCCATCTCCCCCTGTGCACGTGACACCATTTCCCCCACCACCGACAGAGCATGAATTAGCAGCTGCCACAGGAGGCAGTTCTACGGAGACTGGCCTGCGCAAAGAGAGGGCACTAGAGTAATTCGTAGTACGGTTAGCAGGGAGAGAAAAGAACAGTTGAAAGAGTGGGCAGAAACGTACATTGAAGGCAATGATGAGGGATCCGTGGAGAGTTCAATGTATGACTATAAGAAGCTTGGTGAACAACAGGTATTGTTAGAATGCATGGGGGAGTATCTTATAGATAGATGGAAGAAATCGACTGGTATGTTAGGACCGCCAAAGTTGCGGGATCTAAATGTTTGTTCGCGTATGAGGGAAAGTGCGGCAGAAGTAAAAGAACATGTAGGCCGGCTATTTGAGTTTAAAAGTGAGCTTGATCAATTGCATGAAGAGATGAAAAGAGGGAAACAACAAGTAGTACCATATGTCCAGCAGTGTTTTTTCCCGCTGTTAAAACCTGTTAGTGAAGAGATAAAAATGTGTACGCGAGAGGCGCTTAGATGGATTACGGATGCTACCATTACTCCAATGGAGGTGCATGATACGTTTGATCAGTATACACTAGAGATGCAAAGGAAGGTATTGCAGGTGATGGTTGAATATTTGCAAGATGAGTGTTTTTGAAAATCATTTTTGTTGCCCCCCCGATTTAATGATGATATACAAAAGGGCATTTTTACCTGAAACGGGAAGGTCTGCCCTTTCCCTCGATTTAGCATTATTGCGTAGTAAACAAACTAATAAGGAAATGCCTAGTTTGCAATTGCCCGTGAGAGAAGTCCCTCCCACATTTGTACCGAAAGTAGAGATTGCTGCCGCCGATGAACAACCACTGAGTGTAATAGAAGCCCATTATACAGCACAGTTCGTGCATGTCCCTTTTTCTAGACAGGAGGTAAATAATATCAAATAAACAATCCCTGATTTAAGGAAGAATCTGGCGGGATTTTCTAAGGAGATTGAGTCCTATTTGAAATCATCTATTTTCACAATGAGTGATATTGATCTATTATTTCCTGTGATTCTCCCAATAGATATATGGAAGCAAATTAGAAATGTAGATGATGTTGATATTTTGGGTGGGACATGGAAACTTTTGATTAAAGAGGATGCAGACAGAAAAGCTGGAGAGAAGCCGCCGCTGGTTCTGTTAGCATTACCAGCGTGAATAGTACTGAAATTAAAAAATGTTATACCCGAAAAAAGAATTGTCGTGGACAAATTAACGGCATGTGTGCAAGGTAAAGATGAACTGGCTACTGACTATTTCAATAGATTCGAAGAAGTATTTGCAGATTTTAGTGGCCAAGATTTGAGTACTGAACCCGGGAAGAGATTATTTGTTGACAAGCATGAGAGGTTTGCTACCGAAAATTCAAAATTTAATAATTACATCTGAAAGTGCGTGGCAAGCAAAGTCACAGAGTGAAGTATTACACATTGCACAATACTCTGAGAATAGAGTAAATGCAGAGAAAGAGAAAGAAACAAGGGAAAGAGTTAATCTAAAAACGAGAGTGTTAATGCAGCAGGTAGCGAATAATAACAGGAGCGAGGAAATGCACAAACGAGGGGGAACTTTTCCAACATGCATGGAGGTCCAATTGGACTGAATCAATGTGAATATTGTAGAGAAGAAGGTCATTGGCCAGTACAATGCCCACATTTACAGAATTGGAATGGAAATGCCCCGAGAAGGCAGAATAGAGGTTGCCCGGGAACACAGGACAAAATAGAAACTCAAGGATGCCACAAAGTCAGAATAACCAGGGGTATCACAACCAGACTCAGAACCAAAACCAACATCAGCCGAATAGTGCAGGAGAAGGAAACGTTTTTGATACTCAGTCCAATTCATACTACTCTGGCGACTTTACATCTGATGGTGTATTGTTCACTAGGACAGCCCAAAACAGGGGTTGGAACAAGTATCTATTCCCATTGATCAGAAAGGGCCCTACATAGAGATGAAAGTTGGGAATAGAGAGCACACTTTTCTAGTGGACACAGGTGCACAGAAGTGCTCAATTGACCATCACTTGGTTCCAGAAATACCACTGTCAGGGCAAAACAACGTTTCAGTAGGGTTTGCAGTCACAGTCAGTACCTATAACATTAGGTCCATTCACTGAGTCTTGCCCATTTCTTTTGACACAAAATTGCTGCGAAAATGTATTGGGTTTAAATTTGTTGAAAAAATGGAGTGCGGTTATATCACCACAAAAGACACCAGTGTCACAATTTTTGTCTAAACCATTACCAACTGAATTAAGTAGTGTACCAATTTGTATATGGGCGCTGAATGATAATGATGTTGGTTGTTTGAAAATAGAGCCGTTAAAAATTGTTTTGAAGGAGGGAATAACATTGGCACGCATTCCACAGTATAACATTTCGGTAGAAGGTGAAAAAGCATTGAAATGCATTGTTTCTGATTTGATTAAGCGAAACGTAATTGAAGAAATTACTGGTAGCACTTGCAATAGTCCAATTCTTCCAGTTTACAAGAAAGAAGAACATGAAATACCATTTCATAATTGATTTGCACGGATTGAATAAAGTAGTTGATCCACAATTTCCATTGGTCCCAGATGTCACTACCATTTTAACTATGATTCCAGCATCTGCAACGCATTTTAGTGTTGTAGATCTGAAGAATGCATTTTTTAGCATTCCGGTACATCCGGTACATCCGGATAGCAAATATTTATTTGCTTTTACATTAGGAGGACATTCTTTCACATTCACACAAATTCCACTGAGTGCCAGAGTATTTATAGCAAAGCATTAAAAGAACAACTAGACATGCTAGAGTTACCAACGGGTTGTGTACTATTGCATGGAATGTCAGGATGCATTTGATCTGCTCAAAATTGCATCGTGCTCAGCTCCAGTTTTGGGCACAAATTATGAAAAGGATTTCAAGTTATTTGTGCATGAGAGTAATGGTTGTGCTTTGGCTGTTTTGATTCAGGAACAAGGAGGGAAAAACAGACCATGTGGTTATTTTTCTTCCGCGCTGGATCCTGTTTCATGCGCTTTGCCATGCTGTTTGCGAGCTGTTGCTGCGGCCGCCGCGTCAGTAAAACAAACCGAGGGAATCGTTTTGGGTCATGCCTTAACCTTAATAGTGCCTCACACAGTAGACGTTCTTTTAAATAGAACACAGATGCAACATCTTACATCAGCTAGACTGGCGAGATATGAAATTGTCCTATTTGCACCGCATATTCAAATTTTTAGATGTTGCGCTTTGAATCCTGAATTGCCCCCTCCCAATGAAAGAACGGGTGAAAAGGAACCGTCACCCCATGATTGTATAATGATTACTGAACAAGAAACAAAAGGAAGAATTGACCTAACAGATACCCCACAGAAAGAGCCAGATGGAGAACTGTTTTGTGACGGTTCATGTTTCAAATTACCCGATGGTACATCAACTGCTGCATATGCCATCATGACACTAAAGAGTATTGTAGAGAGCAAAAGGATCCCATATAATTCAGCACAGGCTGCAGAGATAATAGCGGTAACCAGAGCATGTGAAATGTCTGAAAACCTGAATGTAAACACATATCCTGACAGTCAGTATGCATTTGGGGTGGTATACAATTTTGGTCGTCTCTGGGGTGAGAGGGTTTTTTTAACATCACATGGAACCAAGATTCAACATGGTTCATTGATAGCAAGATTGTTGTCTGCACTTGCGCGTCCTAAACGATTAGCAATAATAAAATACGAAGCGCATAAGAAAGTAACATGTAACGTTGGAAAAGGAAATGCATTTGCAGACAAAATTGCGAAACAAACTGCCACTGATCTACACACGAAGTAGTTTATTGAGAGGTAAGAAGAAGTACCCTGCGTGATAGAAAATGGGATTGCCACAGTTAAGGAGATGCAAACAGAAGCAACTGCAGATGAAATAAAAGCTTGGTCTGCAGAATTAGACATAGAGGGTTGCTGGGTAGACAAAGAGAGTAAGAAATGGATGCTGCCCAACTCCTATGTAACAGCGATGGTCATTATGGCCCAGAGCCCCACACACATATGTGCTAGGAAAATGATTCAGCATTTAGACACAGTATGGCAAAATCCGCACATTAGAAAAACTGCTTTAAGACTGGTCCAGAACTGTATGACATGTTTGCAACAGAACATTGGAAAATGAACACCTACTCCAGTAGGTAGTTTTGGCCTCCCTCTATGCCCTTTGAAGTCATCCATTTTGATTTCATAGAAATGGAAAGGTGTCAGAACCTCAAGTATGTCCTTGTAGTGGTCTGTGCATTTAGCAAGTGGGTGGAGGCATAGCCGCTTAAAAATTGCACAGCGATAAGCACAGCGAAGGTGATGTTGAAGGAATACTTCTCCCGTTTTGGCCTGCCACGAGTCATATTGACAGACAACGGCCCGCATTTTGTTGCCGCAGTAATACTACAGATTTGTGCAGGTCTTTAGATTGACAAGCGATTCCACTCGGCCAGACACCCGATGGGTGCCGGTCTTGTGGAACGGCAAAACGACATTCTGGAGAACAAAATTAGTAAAATATGTTCTGGGAGTCAGTTGAAGTGGCCTGATGCGCTTCCATTAGCTTTGCTGTGCATGCGAACATCTGTACAGGCAAGGACTGGGCTCTCCCCATACGAAATTGTGATGGGGAGAGCCGCAAATGTTTGGAGAACCCTGCAGCCTAGACATTTGAATGAAATTGAATACCCTTTGCTCAGCACTTATTGTAACGTGTTAACTCAAAAACTGCGTTTGATTCATTAGCAGGTGCAGGAGGCTCTTCCTATCAAATACACTGGCCCAGGGCAATGTCTGGAGCCAGGAGAATGGGTTCTGGTGACGAATTTTGAAAGGAAGTCTTTGCTTGCACCTCGTTGGAAGGGCCCCTACCAGATCCTCCTGGCAACACAAACTGCAGTCCGAGTGGATGGTCAAAAGGCATGGATCCATGCCACTCAAACAAAAAGAATTCTATTCCCCTTGAAAGAGCTGCCTGATCCAGATGTCGAAAAAGAAAAAGCTGCACTTGATCAGAAAGACACTATCGCCAGTTCTCTGCCAAAAGTGCTGCCTAAACACGAGAAAGGGCCTGGGGAAATTGCAACGAGGGAAAGAGGGCTGGAGGTGCCTCCTCAACCTTGCCCAGCTGTGGCTGCATCATCACTCATTGCATCACAGGCTGACACTGAGCCTGCATCCGGAAGTGAAACTGCATTATTCATGGATCACACAGTACCTGGAGCGATAAGGTACAACCTACGTTCTCAAAATCGGAAGTGATGTGATCTACATGTTTGTTTTGCCTCTATTCCCGACATGGATGAATTGGGAATCGGAAGCCTAGGGAAGTGGAGCGTGGGAGCTGTATCAATCTGCATCAAATTGAAAGCTCTGAAACGCGGCTTCCCGGTGCTACCTTTGGAAAGTGAAGGACCAATGTGATCACCCCGTCCGAACAAGCGGGGCGCATATGGTCCCGACACAACTGATGCTTGCTCCAACGTCTCGGAGCACTGTGCAGAGCCACAGTAAGCTTGCTATTCCTTTATCAAGTAGGCTAATGAGAACTGGCCTAGACACTTTGCTGATTTCTTTGGACGCTTTTCTGCTTAAACGGGTGCTGCTGTGAAGAAATTATTCGCGACGAACATTGCAGAGAGAAGAATTGCAGACAATGCCTATACTTATTCTGTTCCCTCCGGCACCAACGCTGATGATGTGATAGATATAGAGACTAAAAAATTGTCTAGAAGAATTTGCTGTAGGAAATTTATGCTAATGATTATAAGACTACTTTGCATTCTGGGTACACTGATACCAGTATTATGGTATCTGGAGAGTGTGCATCCATTAAGTTCTCTTTTGCCTGCTACCAATGCTCCTGCCATGGACAGTCCAGTCCATGTACTCTCTTATACTTTCCCTCCACCAGAAGAAAGACACAGAAGAGGGTACGACAATAGCACATTGCTTTTGATCATTTATATGACTCACACTATTCTGAATAGAACATATTGTTGGGTCTACTCCCATTTACCCCAGCATGGTGGGAAAGGAATGGATTGGTATGTAGAGCCCCTTAATACGGCATGTTATGCATCATTGAGTGCACTATTATATGGGAAATGGAACAAAAGTGATACAGGTCAATTAGATGGAACAAACATAGATGAGTTTGAAAGAGTGATAATGGAACCGGTGGGTTGTTCCATATTTAACAGAGCAAGGGTAATCAAACTGGTGGTGAGACCTCTAGATAGACTTTATGTGCCTTATAAATCCCCTGTAATCACTTTTTACATGAATCCTGTAGGGAACAAGGATGTTGTGCCCCCCTCCTACACCATTAATTATAACCCGCGCTCTGTCCCCTTTTGCTTACGAAAGAAGGGTTCCTATTCAGTAGGGACATTCACTAGATGCATGAATATTGCAGTACTTGAGAAAGAAGAAGAACCAATATATGTAGGTGATCCCGTTTATTCATATGTGGAGAACAAGCTTATCCATGGTTGCCTAGAAATTGGGGAGGGATCTGTTACTTAGGGATCCTTTTCCCTGGTGTATTCCTTTCCAAAATGGCAGACATAGCCAAATGATCCAGATCTAGGCCATGGCGGGATGACACAGGATTAATTGCAGAGGACATAGAAAAATCATTTATCCCATTCTGGGGCAAGCCATAAACTCTTGGAATATAAGAAGACCGTCCAGGGTATTAGAAAAAACAATAAATGGAACAACCGATATATTATATAATATTACATTAGAAGAAAAGGCAGTTAGATTAATGACACTTCAAAATAGAATGGCTCTTGATATAATCTTGGCTGATCGTGGAGGTGTGTGTAAAATCGTGGGGTCAGTGTGCTGAATATTTGTGAGTGACTCCTCCCCTACGATTTTTGAGGCAATCAAGAAATTGCACATTCTGAGTTCGGACATTCATACCCCTACAGGCAGTTGGGAGCTGAATATAAGTTCATGGTTTTGGGGGTTACTGCGCTCATGGGGATGGAAACTAATTGCAATTCTAGTAACATTACTTGGAATCATCATGACATGTTGTTGTTGCATACACTGTCTGCCAATCCTTTGCTCTGAAATAACAAATGAATGTGTACATATGGTAACAGAAAAAAGAACTCCCAAGTTGAATATGAATGCAAACAGCGAAATGGAAACAATGAAAGAATGAATGTCAATTAATATTGATGATGACGATTACAGTAGCATGCATAGTTCAGAACTAGATACATGGTCAGATGAAGATGCGATGTATGGATGGTGCTCTTGGTTTACAGCCAAAAAGAGAGTTTGTAAGTCTAGAAACCACCCTTACTAAGTATAGAAGCTACATTATGTTGGCGAAAACCAATCGCATCATATGTCCTACATCGCTGACAGAGAATCATCAGCATAACAATAGAGCGTCCATTTTGTGTAACATCCGCCATTTGCTTTCTCTTCCCTTCTGTTAAACGCTTTTCAAAATGTATTTTATTCTGGGAGCTCATACACGGAGCAAGGCCGCAGTTTACATGTTGAGAGATCGGCGCAGACAGAAATGCCAAACAGTACAGAAATACATTGTTTTCCTCCCTCACAAGTCCTTGAAGGCGAGCAGAGAGGCATTTAATCAGCGGCCCAGGTGCCGGCCGGTCTCGCTAAAACTGAAGAAACAGGCTGTTAAACATGAATTATACTTTTCCAGTGGCCCTCCCTTCGGGGCTCTTCTTAGAGCAGGTTTACCCCTAGTTCACGAATAGAAAGTAGTAGAAAACACGCTTTGGAATGTGTCTCTCCCACAAACACAGTATCCTTGCCGAACAAGTGCCTTATGTTCTTCATAACAAAGAACTATGTCTGCAAGCTGCAAATTGCAACTGTTGCTAAAACGAGTATAATAGATTGAGTAAGAAACGTGCCATAATGTGTCATATTTGTCATAATTGTCAATTACCGAACCCTAGCTCGAGAAGATACATTATGGGCAGTTTTGATGTGTCACAAAAAGATTGTATGATTGCATGTTTATATATATGATACTGTTGTAGAATGTTCGCTATCTTGTGTCTCACGAGGTCTGGGTGACACACGCTGCGAGACATTAGACCCCAGTCGGCCGACTGAGAATATATTTGCTTTGCAATAAACCCTAGTACTTGGAAATCGAACCTTTTGTCTGTCCTATCACTAGTATATGGTGATTGTGCCTTGTTTCCATATGCGAAGAGTCTTCAGGGCCCTGCATGTGGACACTGTAATCGACCGCGGACTGGGCTGCACCTGCATACCTTTTTTCTCCTATAAATACAGCTCCATGTCAACTTTATTCCACTCCCCCATCCTTTCCAGATCCTCTTTCGGCCTCCAAATAACCCAAAATGTAGTTTCCCAAAAAACACTTTTCACTGCGCTGTTCGTGGTCAGCAGCAATATCTAAGGATCCAACATGGCGACCGTTCCCAAAAATATGACGCAGCTCACGTTTTTCACCATCCAATCAGCAGGCACGTACAATGTCTGCGGACATCACGCCAGACCCTGACTGGTCCAGAGGTGTCTGTGGACCCTGAATCAGGAAATTCGTAAACAGACTGGACCAGGTATCACTCATTTTTGTTGATGTACCTTTTGGCAATTTTTTTAAACACTACTGGACGGATTTACTCCAGATTTACAAAAGCATGCTTTCGGGACCAAGCCGCCGCTCCTAGCACAAATTTGGTACAAATCTGTCCGGCAGTTTGGGCTGTAGGCGCAAGCATATTTTTTTTTCCTTTGTGTCTATGAGGATTTCCACAAATTTTAGAGCCACCCGAATAACTTTTACAAAATCGTTCTGGGTGGGCCATATACTGTTTTAGTTATTTATTTCATGTTTAACATTAGTCAAAACTGTGGTAAGGTAGCATTCATTATTTTACTATCCGAAATTACCTGATAAATAATATTGTACTTCTATATTTCATGCTGCAGCCATTGCCTATGTGTATGTATGATTAGGTTCCTGTATTAACAAAAAACACTCTAATATCAGGTTTTGTTTAGATGAGTACATTCTTTAATACATTAAGTAGTTCATGATAGGTCTCCCAATCACCACTGACATTTTGTTACCAACATTATAAACACACCCCCTTGTAGGGTCTGTTTATCCAAATTATTTTTATCTGTGATGTCATCTTTGAGTTAGTCTTAGCAGTGCACAGTGGTGCTGTGAGTTATGGTTGCTTAGCTTACCATAACTAGTTAATTTCTGGGCTTTTTCGGTTTTACTTGTAACCATAATGTCCCCTTAAAAATGTTTTTTCACTGAATTTCATAGGTTTTTATCAGTGCACCCTTCATTTGCTGCAAATTAAATATATTATACTCACCTCCAATGTAGCAGCTCTGGAGTCTGTGGATATTGGATAGACCGCGGACAGAAGGCAGCATTCTAAAATCCCAAAAGCACAGGGGAGAACACAACATGATCTACCCATCAACCAACAAACAGATATGCATACAGCAACATTACTTATATTTACCACACCCAAACATACCTTTTTGTAGAAATAATGACTTCAAAATGTAGAAATCATTTTTTCTTTTAGCCTCATTATAAGCTTGCCCGTTCGGTAACACCGGTACCGGTAAGCTTGCCGGTCCCGTTGTTAGCAGACCGGCAAACTATGAGGTCTGCTTGTGGGTGCCTTTTCACCTGCTAGGGCGGACCGGCCTCCACGAGCAGACCGTGTCGGATGCACCGGCACCATTCATGGTGCTATAATGCCCCGGTAATTGCCAATTCCCGGGCGCCGGAAAATAAATGACTCCAGCAGCAGCCGTGCCGGTTTTACTGGCACAGCTACCGCCGGAGTCATAATGAGGAATGCACCAAGGATAAACCATAACTGTACACCCCATATTATCACTTAAGTACAACTGTTCATCGAGACTCACCTGCACCAAGCGCCTATTTCAAAACAATCTCTCACCAAACAGTAAGTACACTGTATTTATTTATGTATTATTACCATTCATTATGTAAACATTTCTTATAAGCAAATACTACTATTTTTTATTTTAACAGAAATGGCAAATACACTTGATTGGTTGGAAGAAAACGTTCCAAAAGAACAAATGAGTGATGATTACATCACTAATGGCAAACAATACATCATTTTATATAAACAAAGAAAGTAATTTCGACAGACATCAGTGAAATTATAATTTCTTCTCTTCTTATAGTACCTAGTTTACATGAAGAAACAACACCCCAATTTAATTATGGAGAATCCAAAGAATTACAAAGACAATGGGCCTCATTACACGGAAGGCGGTAATGGTTAACGGCCACCGTTAATGGTAACGGTGGCCGTTAACCATTACCACCTTACTACTAGGTCCCTTAGCGGGTTGGTGTTTTAACGCCTGCTTTTTGCAGGCATTAAAAACCAACCCGCTAAGGGACCTCGGAGCTAATTACGGCACCGCAAAATTGCGGTGCCGTAATTAGCGCCTTCCCCATTCCCATAGAGCCCTATGGGGCAGAAATGGGAATGGGGAAGGGCAATGGCGGAAGGGGGATTTACCGCCCCACCAACCTTGGAATGGGGCGGTAAATCCCCTTTCCGCCAAGGCGGTGCCGGTAATTTACCGGCATGGTCCAGGGTGCTAATAGCACCCTGGACCACCGCCTTCCGTGTAATGAGGCCCAATGTCTATACCCAACTGAACATTATGAAATCATGATGCTGTCTGCAAAATTGGATACAATTAGTAATGACTTTAAGGAACTTTTAAATTATTTTAAAAACCATGTTATAAAAAATGTTGATTATCACTGTTCTTCTTGCACCTGCCCCCCTTGTCCACAACAATCGTACCTGTCAAATTCCCAAAATATAAATGAAAGAGGCTTTGATGAAACTTCACTCTCTTCCTCCCCTGATCATTACTGTGCAGAAATTCCAAATTCTCCCATTTATATTTTCCATTCCGTTCATAAATCAATGTATTTTTTATACTATAAATATCTTGTGTATTGTTCTGTCATCATTCTTTTTTTAAAACCCCAATAGTCTGCGAGCTATACAACGGTCCGGGGGGTGTCCGCTCTCAAAATGGAGGTATCTGCATACAGCACGCAGTGTCAGCCCATGTCAATTTTTGCATGACATACTAGTAATTAGGCTGCAGATATCGTGCCAGTTCTAGGGACAGTTATGCGCACGCTCCCTGCATCTCCCGCCTGATGTGTGTCCATAGAGATCCGTCAGGGCTGCGGACGTCCACAGACATCATCATTAGACCACAGCCATGTGGCATGATGGCCTATCCGCGATCAGTGTCTGTGACTGCAGACAGTTTAAACTGTGTTTTCGGCCAATCTTGGGTGTTTCAAGTTGGATGTTTACCCTTCTAGATCTCTGAGACCGAATCTTTGTTGATCTGGCAACTTTCCAAGGCCTATTTTTGACTCTGTAGTTCACAGACAGTCGCGATGTCCGTGGATGGTTCCTCTGAAGGGACCCACCCATTACTTGTAGTCAATCCCAATCTGGTAGTCCAGGAGAGAGCGCATGCTTTGGAGAGCTATTTAAGAGACCTTCTTGGAGACCTAATCTGGCATCAATGGCATCTGTTATGGCCATCCCTCCTCTCCAGCCACCACCACCACAACAATCTGGAGAGGGGAACAAGCCCAGAGATACAGATGAAGATCAATAGGAAGATGAGGTATAGGAATTCCCTATCTCCAGCACCCAGAGTGAGTCCTGGGTATGGTGGTTTTTCACAACCATTGGGAGTGTACCAAAGGATTGGGCAGCCAAGGTGCCATGTCATACTGAGTCACAGAAAACCTGGGCTTTACTCCTGTGGGACTACACCGCCACACCAAATGCAACCATCGGGGTGTTCTAAGAAAAGCAATACCTTTCCCGAGAAAAAGAAGGCTGATGGCCTCTAGCCCATCTTCCTCAACCGTTGCTGTCACCATAAAGAATATTCTTTTGGGGCAGAGGATCATAGTGGCTGCTCAGGCCATACAGAACGCTGTTGATCCTTACCTTTTGAGGGTCACAGTGCTATGTTTGTACTGTAAAGCACCAATCTGTAGTGGGAGCAGTTTCATAGTGCTTTTGAGGCCGCGGTCAAGGAGCATGAAACACACTACCTCTAGCTTAAATTGAAGGTCCCTCCAACATCTTCCCCTGTCCACCTGCCACTCCGTCTCTGTGGTTGGTGACCCTTCCCCCCACCTTACCTTGCCTCTCCTGAAAAAAACAAATAAAGCCAAAAAAACACAAAAGAAAAAACAAAAACGGTTCTTTAGGAGACACCTTTCACAGTTAAAAAATAGAACTGAAAAAAGAATACAAAAGACCCTTTGCAGCCTGCATAGTATGCGGACAGTGCAATAGACCGTGGACATCTGGAAAATTCCAGGCGTGGGAGAATTAAAACCATTTAAATGGTTTTTCGTTCAAATATTGTGGCTCTTAAAATAACCTTTTTTTCTCTTTTTGGCTTTATATATTTTGTTTAATTCTTTGGTTTCATGTACTCAACTAACCATTATTCTACTGAACTTATTATTTGTTTCAAATTTTCACAAAAAGTGCTTTTATTATTTATTTTCTGTTTATCCTTTTTCTTTACTTCAACTACTAATGAATACTTCAATCCATAATCTGTATGTTTACAGAAACTGCTTCAATACATTTTGTAAGTTTTAAAGAAAAATCTGATTGTCCACCTCAGTGAGATGCATTCCATTGCTTCGAAAAAATGTTGACAATATAACACTTAATATTTTCATTATGGAAAGATGTCATCCCAACATCCTGCAAAAAAATTCATACAACTTTATTCACACTTTGCCTTGCTTTCTCAATTTGTGGACAAAATAAATTCAAATGCATCCACGTTTGTCTCTGAGCTATCAGTGAAAAAATTATTTTTGAATGTGGAAATAGTTCCCCATCAGCTTTCCAAATGTTTCCTTCATAGCAAATTGTAATGAAATTCCGGTAACATAGCCGAAACTGTTGCCTTTACAGTGCACCACAATGATGTCCCGATGCTTTAAGTTAACCATATTCTCACAAAACCGGAGGAATTCCGCCCACTTCATTCCTCGAACTTTGTACCATGAAACTGGAAATTCATCAAATCAAGATTGTCGGGAAATCCACAGTGCCCAGAATACACCTTCAGCTTCAGCCAATGTATCTAAGAGTCTCCCACAATCCAAACAGTCTGCATCCTCAAAGCCATAGCCAGTCTTCCTGCACACCACACACAGGAAACCTGATTGGCTGATCCCCCCCGATGTCTGTGGACATCCATGACCGGCAGTGGTCCCCTAGGTCCCCATTCCATGCCAGGCATCCTCAAAAGACCCAGATGTGGCACATGCCATCTGTAGACTACTGCAGTGTCTGTGAACAGAACATCCAATTGAAGGGGGTGGTTAGGCTTACACTCAATGTAAACAATTTATTGTACAGTGATGGCTCTTAATAGATATTTTTTTTCAGTTTAGATTTTTTTGTGCTTTTCTGATTTGTATTTCCTACAACTACTTACACATGTTTTCATATTCATTCCGAAAACTGTTTGCAGCATGCAACTTGATGTTTTTATTTTCAAAAGATTCCATGCCTACACCATTCATAAAAGCACATACACCTTTATATACATGGTATCTATACCTTCTTATAGTTGTGCACAAAACACATCTCGGCATATCCATACTTCCTTTCGATGTATTTGTGAAAAATTCATCTTTCCACATGGAAATAGCTCCATTAAGCCTTGCAACATATCCTTTAATGCAACCTGCAAAGATAGCGGAGTAACGTAGCCCAAACTATTTCTTCCACAATGGACAACAATAATATCTGGCGATTGAAAGTGAGCCATAGTCTTCCAAAATGATAGTAAACTCATCTAGTTTAGCCCAGACACTGTATACTACCAAACCTCCACTCTGTCCTATCCAATAGTACCAGAGATGCCACACAATTCAGTGTGCCTTTTCAAATTATTCATCCAACAACTTCCCACCATCTACACATTCATCTTCTTCCTAGCAATAGTCACATCCATCTTCCCTGCACATAACAAACAAAACACCTGCTGACCTGTCTTCCTGTAAACCACAAGCAAAACACCTCATTGGCTAATCCCCAAAGTTACATTTCCATGCCAGGCATCCTTAAAAGAGCCAGATGTTGCATGTGCCATCCATGGACCTCCACTGTGTCCATGGATGTCACAACACAGGGCAGCCCTTTTACCCTTTTTACTTTTATGTTTATAACACTTCCTCATTGGCTGCTTTCAAACAGTCACACATCCATCCACCAATCACATCCACAACTTGTCATGTAACCCTGCCATCTCAGTTCAACACTTCAGATGTACTTCTGAAATCTCAGAGTATATGGGCCTCATTACACAGAATGCAGTAAGGGTTTACCGTTACCGGTAAGTGTACCAGTACCAGTAAACCCTTACCGCCTTACTACGAGGTCCCTTTGCGGGACCCGACCTCAACGGCTGGTTTTTCCAGCCGTTAAGGAACCAGCCCGCAATGGGACCTTGGAGGCAATTAGGGTACCACAATTTGCGGTACCGTAATTGCCGCCTTCCCCATTCACATTGAGCCTTATGGGGGCTCAAATGGGAATGGGGAAGTGCCATGGGGAATGGGGAATTACCGCCCCCACACACCTTGGAATGTGGCGGTAATTCCGCCATTCACCATGGTGGACTCGGTACCGTACCGGCCGCAACCATGGCGCTAATAGCATAGGGGCACCTACCATGTAATGAGGCCCTATGTCTCCTGTTACTCACAGCCACCTACATCATAATTACTGTTAAACTCTCCAAGATTTCTATTTGCACATTCAACATCTGCATCTAACAAGACATAGTACAGGTATGCTTACAGTTTTAAAGTATATTTGTCAACTCTTTTTACAAATGTATGTATGCAGGGTCCCTGCCACTTACCCCGCAATAAGCTTCTCAATAAGCATATTCTCTTTCAAAAACACTCTAACAAATGCCATGTACTGCAGCATTTAGCTCCTGCTCACATCAAGTGGCGGTCACTTACAATGCTGTACATTTAAAAATACTTCCTTTTAGAAGCATTTTCATAAAAGTAAAAAAATGCAGGTGTGCATTTATAGCAGCACTGTGTGTAACTTTTTTTTCTGAAAGGAAAGAAAAAGCAGATACAAAAGATGTGTATAACATTTTTAAGTGGCACTTGGTGTGTGCAAGTTTAATATGTTGGCAGTACATGCATACTTGCCAACATAACTCATTCCAAACTATAGCTGCTTATCATGTCTTGGTTTCTTTTTTTTCATTCTGTGACTTCTAATACCACTTTTCCCATTATACAGCTCACACCACAAGTCCCAGAATGCAAAAATAAAAAAAACAAACCAGGCCTTCACTGACACATATCACATTTAAATTAAATGAAAAGAGGAAAAAACTGAGTGTTTAAAAGAAATTCCTTTAGGAACATTATCACTACAGTTAGGAAATGCACATATACATTTACAGCAGCACTGTGTGTGACTTCTTTCTAAAACAAACAAAAAGCAGATGCAACATCTTTCTCCAACATTTGTAAGGGCCACTTAGTGTGTGGAAGTTCATTATCCTCACAGTACATACATACTTGCTACCATCACCCAATCCAATCTGTAGGTGCTTATACTGTCCTAGTCTCTTCTATGCATTCTGGGGCTTGCACTCTAAGTTTTCCAATGGAAAAGGTGCAAGTACAACTCTCAAAATGCAAAGAAAAACACCAAGACTATATAAGCACCTACATATTGCAATGGGTCATGTTGGCAAGTATGTATGTACTGCCAGCATATTAAAATCCTCCTGAAAATGCTCCTAAAAAGAAACATTTGATCATTTTCCATTCCATATAAATGTCACACTTTCCAACCTCACTTATTACATCCCTTACACTTCCACCATTCTCCACATGCTTGCACATATGTGTATACCACCAAAGTATCTATATACAATACTTCACCTTACATATACAGTACTCTTCTTTCCCATCCTCTAGTATAAGACACCAAACCCTACTACAACAACAATCCGCCATTCCCTTACCACTATTGCACAGTTTTCTTATTTTTTTAAAACACTGTAACACATTACAAATACCTAATACCACAAACACAGCACTGCTTGTATTCAAATTAGCAGCACAAAAATAACCATTTTCTCACACCCATTTTTTCTGTTACTTCTAATATGCCAAACAGCAGTAATCATACTGCAATTGTTCTAATAAAATAGTTAACACACTTTAGTACACCACCCTTAACACAACTTAATTACCTTTTTTTCCCAACAACTCCTCCTACCTTAATATATAAGAACCTTCCTTACTAAAAGTACTTCACCATTACCACATATACCCACTCACATTCTTTTACAATTACTGGAAAGAGGAAGATTGGCAAAGGCAGCTACCAAAAAAAGAACACTATTCACATCCTACGAAATAAGTACATTAATATACAATGCATACCACTATTAGTCTACAGTATTCTTCTTGAATCGACAACAATTTTTTTCATTCTTGCTAATTATTTTGCAAAATTTACATTTCTATTCCCATATAAACAACACCATTACAACACCCACTGTTTTCCTGAACACATCATCATGTCCCAACATATTCAACCACACCACCACTCCCTTAATCACTAACCCAAGCAATCACACCTGCACATCTATCATCCCACCACACAATCACGCATCACTCTTTTCATCTCTACAATCACACCCACACACCCATCCAAAATACATACATGTTCATTCCACAACTTTCAAACTCAAACTTTCATTTTTCCAAGAGAATGACTACTAAAAAGCAACTCTGTATAAAACAAAGAAATAATAGAGCATATAAGAATAAAAGCAAGCCATGTAGTCATCCACCTCTCAAACAATTTATAGAAAGCAGCTTGTAACCTCACTCAACAAAACTAAACCAGCGACCAATAAAAAGTAAGGCCCCTCTTACAAAAACTAAAAGTAAAAAATGATGTTTAAACAAAAACAAACCTACTAATGAACTTAACTCTATATCTACCAATGTTAATGTAGCCACAGTGAAACATTCCAAAAGATACATTTTACTAAGAAATTTCCACTTTGGAGTTCTTCACAATCTTATAAAGACAGCTGAAAAGTCACGCTCTACCCTTAAAAACTACCACTGAAGACTAATCCTTGAAGCTCTAATTGACAGCGGATTTCTACTATAGAGAAAGTTGTTTATATTGATTTTAAACAGAATGAAACCACTAACTAAATTAAACAATATATTACAAAAAGTACTTCTAAAAATGCACAATGTCAATATAGATACTGTTTCAAACTTCTGTGAAGGTGAATGGATTCACACAAGCAGCAGAGAACCATATTTCAATGAAGAGGCTTATAAACAAGAACAACAAAAAAACAATTGCCACAGACAGTAATGGATGAGGGTATGAATGGCGGAGACACCTCTATGGCAAAAGAAACCCTTATAGCAAAAACATCCTCAACAAACTTTCAACCAAATGTTCATTTCTCCCAAAGAAACCATCCAGTGTACAAATGGACATACAGCTCAATGTGTAACGTACGGCAACAATGCTTCAAATCTTTACAACAATTCCTCAATCACTATGTCAAACTAAAAGGCAAAAGTAGAATAAACACTTTACAAACTATGGACTCCTGTCCAGTGCACATCCATACTGGACTGCAAGGACATTCATTAGCCTGCATTTCAGGAACTGCTTGCAAAATCACCTTCCACCACATCAAAATGTTAGCAACATACCATTACGCTGTACAGAATCTCGTGCATAGATTATACTATATATATATATATATATATATACATATATATATATATATATATATATAAATGTAAATAACATTCTCCTACATGGAACAGCCAAAGAACTCCTTCGAAAAATAGAGCACATCCAAAGTAAATATTTTGGAACTGAAGTTGACTTAGAAAATTCAGTAACTTCGGAAAACATTAGCGAAAGCCTCACAAACAACAACCTCCTAACAAGAACATACAAAAAAAGGAATACCTAAGTTTGAAAACACATCTACTGAAATATCAGACCAAATAGGTCTGCAGTTGTCACAGAACCTTTTATAAGAAAACCACACAAAGAGTAGCTATGGCCTACAAAATAGAGGACAATGAGTAATCCCATTTGATCCAATTAGCTTTATATCTAGCAGCAGAAAATAAATACCTAAAATAACTGACCCCTCAATAGTTTCCATGTGCTTCAATAAAAAGCTTGACAATAACCAAATGCCCTCACGTGCTATTACGAACAACTTAGAAATCTTCCCACTTCCAAAATCTCTCTAACAACTTAACTTGCATGAGAGCATTATAATCCAAACAGTATATATAATATAATACGCCTTCAACCGAAAATAGTCAAATTGCCTCCACCTGATTTACTAAAACACTTGTGTATAGGCGCCTTATAAATGCCATATCATATCAGATCATATCCGTGGCAAAATAGTATATTTGCCATTAGATCTTTTTTTTTTTCGTTGAAAACTCTCTTTATTGAATTTTACAACATTGTGAAAACATTCCCCCAACGAACCCCCCCTGAGGCATCGGTCATTCATTTCACAATACTCAGTCTTTCCAGGCCCACCCTCCCTGTTTACTGTATATCTAACAATCTCAGGCGCTGCGGGCACCACATCACCCTGAAGTCATCCTTGAGAAAAGTCATTATTTCCCCCCACTCTATGGCACAGTTATACACCTTATTGTCCATGGCATATGTTGCCCGTTCCAAGGCCACTATTTCCCAGATCTTTCGTAGCCAGTCTTGGATCATGGGGGTGTCCGGGTATTTCAGTCTTTGGGCTATTAACATCATAGCTGCCAACGTTAGTATCACTTTTGCTTTCTCCCTCGTCCTGGGTCTCCCACCCAAGTGGTGCCCCTGCGCCTAAGTGGATCTGCGTCGATGTTCTTCCATCTCCCGGACCAAAGGCCTGCTCCTGTGCCTTCTGCACCCCTCTCCAGAATGGTTCGATTTTGGGGCAGTCCCACCAGATATGTTCCGTTGTGCCTATCAGCCCACAACCCCTCCAGCACTTCCCTGAGGTTCCCGGATACATCCTCTGGAGGCGGGCCGGTGTATAATGCCACCCAACCAATATCTTGTACCATGCTTCTTGCAGTTGGGAGGCTTTGGCCAACTTGGGTATTTTCCTCCACAACCTCTCCCATTCCGCCCTATTAAATTCCCTCCCCAGGATCCGGTCCCATTTTTGCATATACGCCCATTGATGTTCTGCACTCATACCATCCAAGGTCTTATATAGATTGGATATTAAACCCTTTGTTCCGTCATTAGTCAGGAGGAAGCTTTCAAGCTTTCAAAGTTTGCCATAAAGAAAATGCACAAACTCTCGGAGTACAACAGCCAATAGCTCAATCTTTGATTGTACTCATTAATGGTGTACCAACAAAAGACAACTAAATGTGGCAACAACTAGTTGACATAAACACAGTTAGACAAGCCCTACAATATCTGAAAGAAAACAATGAATACTACAAAGATATAAACATAGAGGAAAACCTAAGAAAAACTACCCAAATAGTTAAAGATTCACGAGCAATTGACCAATTTGAACGTGTAGATCCTGTTAATGCAGCCAACTTTTTAGACCAGTATACAATTCACCCACTACACTCCAAAGACACCATTGAAGATGCACTAGAAAAATATCAAATGGATCAAGCCAAAGGAGCATATGGGAAAAAAGTTGAGAAGCATGTTCTTTCCTCTACTCTTTTCTACTGGAAAGGAGGGAGATAAAATGAAAGGTCCACACAAATTAGTGCATCAGAATATCGCTCTTTACGAATGTATTCTAAAGACCCCAGATTCAGACAAAATGTAAAATACATTTTCCACCTGCTGTTCGAAAGTGAACTAGCAGCTCTATGTTATGGAGTTGCACACACATTAAAAACAGCCTCTAATCTTTTAAACATGTCTGCTACCCAACTGCTTAAATAATAAAAGAGAAAGGTGAGGTTTTGCAGTCAAGTATTATACATCTCTTGGAAAACATGCATGGTGCAAAAGAATACTGTTTCTGACATCATGCTGATGTAGGTTGTATGCTAAGGAACCTAGGCCCACCCACAGGGTTTGTTACTTTAAGTTGTGCAGAGTACGCATGGGATGACTTGCACATTTTCTTACGCACTGCAAACCAAAATAAAGATGGAATAGATATAAAACACTGGGAGAACTTTGTTCTCTTGACCCTGTCAATGTATCAGGGTACTTTCATCATCGCTTCATTGCCATGCTGCACTTCATCTGTAATAAAACTACCCCTCTACACTGAGAAGTGCAACACTTCTTTTGGAGAAGAGAAAACCAATCCAGAGGAGCACCACACATCCACATGCTTTTGTGGATAAAGATTCTCCCAAATGTGGCCATAGCAGTGATGCCACTGTTTTACAGTCTATTCAAACAAACTTTAGCTGCGACATCCCTTCAGAAACCACACATAGCGATTTACACACACAAATTGTATGCTTCCAAAAACATAAGTGTGGCAAATACTGCCGACATACATATAAAAACAAAGGCAAATACCATACAAAATGTTGCTTTGGCTTCCCTGGACGAATTTGCAAAAAAGGACAAGTAAATAGCTTGATGCCTTCTGTTAGACACAGTGTAAAAGGCAAATCCCCTAAAAACACATACAACATAAAAAAGGGACGAAGCATCCACGTACATCAATGATTACAATGCAAGCATTGCCCTCTTCTGGAATGCAAACATAGACATACAATACATTGCATACAATTCCACTGCAGTCACCAAAGCTGAGAAAACAGAGCTAAAAGACCTTGCGGATGACATATCATCTGACAAAACACTGTCACAAAAATTGTACAGCTTTGGTATATATATGCAATAGAATGCGGATGCTACGAAACTATTAAGCTGTAGACCACTTAACAGGTGCAGCCCTATATGGCAAATCTGAACACATAGTCTGGTTAAACCTTGGTCCAGTTTCATGTCGAAAAAGAGTACTACCATCCTACCAAGAGATAGAAACAATAGCTGCAAATTATCCCAACAGCCAGGACATTTTAAAAAACTATGTAATTGACACATATTACCCAAAAAGAAGTACTGCTTTGGAAAACATGTGCTTGTATAACATAGTCCAAAGCAATGACTCTCATTACAAGTCTGCCGGTCCAGAATTAAGGGTTCTGGTAGCAATGTACCGGCACCTATTCTGGACTGGCAGACTACAACTGTGTAGGGGTCTGACCTGCCGGCCCCGGTAGGCACAGTTGTCACAGAAGCTCCGGCACTGTTAGCAACAGTGCTGGTGCTTCTGTCTCCCCACTCCCATAGTGTCCTATGGGAATGGGGACTTACGATTTCCACCGTCTATTATCCCTGGCTGCTGGGACCTTTACTGCCCCAGTGGCACCAGGATCTCAGGTGGCGGAAATTGTGTTACAGGGTTGGCAGCAACCCGCCTGTGGCACCGGCAGATTACAGCCAACCTCGTAATGATGCCCCTATGTCACCAGATGAGACAACTAGCCAATATTCAGTCTCAACTTGTGAAGGAAGCCCAGTGAACCTTACCAACCCCAGCTTAATTAATCATATATAGTTATCATTTCAATATTCGCAACATAGTAAACTTTATTATATGCTCCTACTGCAACCTTTTAAACCTTGCAGAAAAGAAGCATTATTAAGTGACTGTGACTCATTTGAAGCTGCATTCAAAGCAAATGAAAACAGTAAAACAAATATCAATTTCAAACAATACAAATAAATGTTCGACAATGAACACCAACAAGAGGAAGACATTGAAGCTGAACTAGATAAAGACACTCCAAAGGGCAGTCATCCTTCCCTTACAGGAAGCCAAGAAACACTTGAGAACCACTCATTCTAATGGAAGCAGAAATAGCCATGACTGAGGTAGAAAATACTGTGCATCAATCTAAACAATCTGGAGAAGACTTGTTAGTGCTAAAATCACAGCTAAATGATGAACAACTCACCATTTATCTACAAGTCACTGAAGAAATTGAACATGTTTTAAACATAAAACTAAAACTTGTAGCTGTAAAAATTATAAACCTCTGCTCCTGTATCTAAGCGGTGAACCTGGTTCTGGTAAAATGTTCTTAATTAAAATAATAAGCAAATGTCTACAAAACTTAACAAACAACAAACATTTTGCTGTTGTAATAGCCCCCACAGGTTCAGCTGCCAACAAAATAGAAGGTGTCACTTTACACCATCTACTGTGCCTTCTAGTAGAACACCAAAATTACAAATTATCAGCAGAAGCTGCTATGAAGTATGCAGAATTTTGAAACAAATCAAAGTGCAAATAGATGAAGTAAGCATGGTTTCCAACCTCATGTTGGCTTTAATTCACCTCAGAATGCAAGAAGTCCTGAAAATCGACTACGAAGAACTGTTTGGAGGAAAACATGTTATTGTTTTCAGATACCTTCTACAGTCAGCACCAGTAAAAGTTCAGCCTATTTTCCAAACATTAGGACATAAACAATGCTGCATCACACTTGGCAGCATTGGAAATGTAAATCTCTGGCAACATTTTCACTACGGAGAACTAACTAAAAACATGTGTCTGTCTGCAGACCACACCTATGCTAACATTTTAAAAAGCATTAGAACTGGTCTGCTCACTAAAGATGCAAACTCCATCTTACATAGTAGACTAATGCATTAGCTACATGGGTAAAACACTTTTGCTCCTGTTGTTATGGAACAATTAACTCTACAAAATATAAAATGCATGCCTTTAATGTCAACCCTTGCAAGCTGTAGTGAACAATGTTAAAAAAAAGAAATGCAACCCATACTGCATTTCAGCTCCACAGACAAACTAGAAGTGAATGGCATAACACTCCCTACGTGTCAACAAGCAACAGCATGACTAGGTAGCTTAGAAAAATGTATCTCCAACACATAGGGATTCGAAATAATATTAAATCTGTGTCTAAACTGCAGAGTAACTCTACAAAATAACCTTGATGTAGAACAAGGTTTAGTCAATGGAGCAATTAGTACAGTTGTTGGCTTCTAAACACATCCACATGACAATAACATTTAGTTTGTCAACATCCACTTTGATAAACTTGCAGAAGTTAAAGAAATTGGCCGCACAATAGCATGTTTCCTTCTTTTTAAAGACATGTACGAACACAGAGAACAATTCCCTCTATCTCTTGCATATGCTGTCACTGTTCACAAATCGCAAGGTCTAACTCTAAATCATGCATTTATTGACATTTGCAGCACAGTCTTTAAATAAGGTATGAGTTACATAGTACTTTCACGTCTCCTTACACTCAATGGTCTATTCTTAGTTAACTTTGATGCAAACAAAGTCAATGCTGACATTCCTCACATTGTAGAATACAACAGGCTACGTGTACTGTACACAACCATCTAGATATGTACCCTGTACCTCAAAAAAATAAAACCTTTAAAATGAAAACTAATACAAGCAGAACCTATAACAGATCTCCGAACAATACCTCTAAGGAAACAATGACCAACTGCTTCTCCATCAAATAATACAACGACAAAACTGTCTACTACAAACTCAACTGCATGTCCATCAGAAGACAAACCAATAAATATCTCTTCTCAAAAAAGATCTTAAAGCTCATTGAACAATGCAGAGGCACAACTCTCTGGTCCATTTAAATTCAGCAACACAACTGGAGTAAATTGCTATGCAAATGTAACAATAAATCTTATTTTGCCACCAATTGTTCACAACATTTACTCAAACAGCGTTGACCAGTTGTGTTTGCAAATGCTCATCCTTCATATAAATGCCACAAGTAATCCTGGCAACACTGACAGTGTCTCAGGTATAAGGCAAGAATTGTACTACTGTACAGAAATGGTAAAATGTATAATAAACACAAAGGAAGATCCACAAGAATTCCTAATGTACTGGAAACCCAAAACATTCCCATCAATGAAATATTCCAGATTTCATACATGTGGAAACAGGTGTCCAGTCAAAGTTTCGAATACATAGTTTCGAAATGCAAAACTTTTGAAACAAAAGGATCAACAAAAAAATGTGAATGCTTTTTTTAATGTATTTTTAATTTTTGGGTTCTGTATAGGAAAAATTTGTGGTTTTCCCCCAAAAAACAGGGGTTTGTGGGGGACCGCTCCCAACCCCCCAAAAAAATAAACATGCATTTGAATTTTTTTTCTCGATCCTCTTGTTCAGAAAGTATTGCATTTCGAAACTATGTATTCAAAACTTTGACTATAAATCGTGGAAACATACATGCACCCTCTGCAACCATGTTTTACAAGAGCATGATGTGTGTATTTATCATACCAATTGTGAATCGATTCTGCAGAATGAAAATCATGGCATATTATGCCCATTTTGCAATTCAGACAATCATTCCACCATACAAATAAACTCACATAGCCAATATGCCATACTAATGCTGCTAAGGTACAATGTATATGGTACCAAAAATAACTGTAAGGTCACTAGCTTTACACACAGCCAAGTATCTCTTGCCAAGAAAACCTTCACAACAGTAGGCATATTGTACCACACTGGTGCCCCAACCACTTCAGGTCACAATACTGCATATGTCAATAAAAGAAGTGGTTGGATTGAATGTAATGACACCTCCGTTACTCCAAAACATAGGTTACCAGCAAATCTAACAAATGCCTACTTAATATTCCTTCAACCCAAATTTACTCACTATACTGCAGTACAATAGACAGTTAGTATATGCCAACAGGTATCTAACTACTTCAAAAATACTGTTAATTGCAATACACTTCCAATACGCCATCACAGTTCTTATTACTACAAAATGTCTTCTAACGTCCAACACAGTTAGAATACACCAACAGGTATCAAACTATTCCCTTAATTACAACACACTTCCTAACAAACATACTATCGCACTTAACAGTTTTTTTGTAATCCTCTATGGAGTTTTTTCCCAATGACACAATGATTATTTAATGTCATTACAACAACAGTGTAGCACATAATAATGTTATACCAACATAGTACATAGACTGTGCTGTTTCTGAGGGTCAACAAAAGTCAATGTGTATGTAAAACTGTATGTGATTAAAGCTTTTAAACTATGCTGCTAACAAATTCTAGCGTTTTGTTTTCAGAGAAAAAGAACCAGAGATTCAAACTTTATTACTGCATGCAGCTAAGTAACCATACCAAGTATAAACAGATACATATCCCATAAGCACTATCCTCAATTGTACTACAATCATAGATACCATATACATTTCAATGATATCATTCCACCATATTACAAATACTGTATACTCCCCCTACAGTACCTATAATTACTCTACACATATTACTATAGGGTGTGTGGCCAGTGGCCAGATGCTTGGGGGCATGGCCTCTGGAAATGCCGCCAAGCATCTAGTCACTGGCCACATCCACAATATAATTAAACCATATAACAAGTATGTACAATACACCTTCAAATAACAAAACTCACCCTGCAATTGAAATAATGTCTGCGGACACTAAAATTAACTGCGGACTCTGCAGCATCTGCAAACCCTTTTTCACCTATAGAAACAGCTCCATATCATCTCTATTACACTCCCGTATCCCCTCCACACCCTTTTTCAGCCATCAAATAACCCCAAATTTGTTTTCCAAACTGTTCGTTCTCAGCACTGTCCGCAGACTACTGCAGTGTCCGCGGACTACCGCAGCACCTGCACGGCCTCTTTTCATCTATATAAACAACCCCATATTGTCTTTATTCAACCCCTCTCCACCATTTCCAGCCCCTCTTTCGACCACCAAATAACCCCAAATGTGTTTTCCAGACGTTTTCTCCACCGCAATACCTGCGTCAACAGCGGTAGCCTGCGGTTGCAACATTGTGACTGCTCCGAAAAATATGATGCACCTCACGCTTTCCACCATGCAATCAGAAGGCACGTCCCAAGTCCATGCACATCACGCCAGACCCTGATTGGTCCAGGGCGGGTGTCTGCAGTCCGAATAGGGAAGTGATTCTGCAGACGGGACACAGATAGCACTATTTTTTTTACCCACTTTTTGGCCATTAAAAAAAAAAAACTACTGCACAGATTTGCACCAAATTTACAAAAGCACACTTTTGGGATCAATCCACCGCTCCTGGCACAAATTTGATGAAAATTGTCCAGTGTTTTGGGTTTTAGGCGTGAGCACATTGGTTTTTCCATTTCGTCTTTGAGGCTTTCCACACATTTTGGTACCCCCCTATAAGTTTTCCCCCCTTACCGAAACCACACCAAACGTCACAGAATCATTCCGACAGGGCCGAATACTTATTTTGCAAGTTTGGTGAGGTTCGTCCATGGGGGTGAAGTTATAAGCTGCCCAAAAAGTGCTCTTCCTATGGGTGGAACAACTTAACCAAAACTACAGGGCCACTATTGCAGGCCCTGTAAAATATATATATATATATATATATAAAAAAGGTTAACATGCAAGCTGGATTTGCAATTCTCCATGCATTAGCAGCTCCTTACCCAGAGATAGCATGGCAGCCCACAGGCAGGCAGCCCACACCAAAGGTGACTCCCCCAACATCCCTGACCATGCACCGCAGGCAGCCCATCACCCCTGACCATGACCCGGAGGCATTCCATCACCCCTGACCATGACCCGCAGGCAGCCCAAACCACAAGAGAACCAACCGTCACCCATGACCATGCCCCACAGGCAGTCCACACCACATGGGAACACCCAACACCCCAGAAAATGCCCTGCAGGCAGCCCATCACCCCTGACCATGACCCGCAAGCAGCCCACATGGCACCAGGCACCTGCGAGCCCCGACGCATGTCCCCCCTCCAGTGACAGGCACCTGCCAGCCCGCCCCGACTCATGTCCCCCCACCAGTGATGGCACCTGCCAGCAGGCCCTGACTCATGTCTCCCCACCAGTGATGGGCACCTGCCAGCAGGTCCCGACTCATGTCCACCCAACCAACACATTGTCACAACATACATACATGTACCGAATGTCCACCCAAATGCCACCCCACGCTGCCCCCCCCACAGTGCAACTCCACAAACATCCATTATCCCCACTTCCCAGTACAGGCCCCATGGCATGTCATTCACAGAAGCATACATGCATGCACCCAAAGACATGCCCAACATGGCCACACACCACTGACACATGACTGAGGCTATGACGACTGACACATGCAACAAACTAATGAGAGCAGACAACACAAATATATGAACAGATGAAAATGTATTAAAAAAACAGAAATCTCACAAACGAAAACCAACCATGGCAAGGAAAAATGTGATAAAAAAATAAGAAAAACTTCCAAGTGGTCCATGTCCATAAAATAGAAAATCAGACTCCAAAGGGTAAATAAAAAAAAACATTCCATCATGGGTGTGAAAAAATAAAAGAATAAAGTCCAGAACTACTTACAATGAACGTTCTCAGGGTCCATGATCCCAAAACCAAATGAAACCTAGAAAAAATCCTACACAAATACAACTATGTACAAAAAGTGGAGCAATGTCCATCGACTCCAAAATAAAAATAAAACTAAAGGAAACCTAAGCCTAATAAACTATATATAATGGCGGTGGACTAGTCCTACGGCTCACCTCCCTCCCCAAGAGTCTTGTCCAGGGCATCATTGAACTCCGACTCTATGGCCCGGAGGTGGGACTGCACCCTGTCCTCGAGGGCTCACAGGGACACCGCCATGCTCTCCTACAGCTGCCTGCGAGTCTCCAAGCGGAGATCTGCCCGCCTCAAGGCTCGCCGCATGGAGATCTATGCCCTGACCATGGTGAGCCGTGCCCTCACTGCCCGCCGCCGCTCTGCACCTATCCGCTGGTCCAACTGCTGCCACACGGAAGACACACTTTGTCCAGGGTCCTCCTGCCCAGCGGCCGATGCCTGCCCCCGTGATGTTGTCAGCCCCGAGGCCTGACACCTCTCATTTCGAGCCTGCTGCCTCCTTGATGCCAACTGCCTCTGCCACCACGACTGCCTCCGGGAAGATGGCAGCACCCGGGCCGTGGTGCACGTGCCCTGCTTGATGGTGCCTGCACAGCCTCTGTTGCCAGGGTCCAGTTGCTTGGGTGACCACCTCTGCTGGACCTCTGGCTCCCGACTGTGGCAGGGATGGGATCTCCACTAGTGTGGCCGTGGTGGCTTGGGCAGGTCCACAGGGGGCCCTGGTGGCATGTGGGCTGGAAGACTGCATGAGGTACGATTGGCGCATAGTGTGTAGAGAGGAGGAGAGGGTCGCAAGAGCACCCTGTACATGGAGGAAACTCCCGACCATGAGCCCTCCCAGCCGGTTCACGTTGGCACACACCTGTTCGTGATGACGTGCGTGGTCCCCCCATGAAGCATGCACATCATCACGAATGTTGCATGTGCGCAACGTGATACCGATTAGGACGGGCTCAACCATGTCACGGATCGGCACGTCCGTAGGTAGAGGAGTGCCAGTTGACGTGGGCCGCCCCCCTACCTGCGGACAGGCCTGGGACTGGGAATCCCTGCTGGTGCATGGTGATGCAGTCTCAGTATCAGGGACAGGATTAGGCACAGGCCCCTCCGTGGTGACCTGTGCTGCCTCCTGCCCCTGCCCCTGGACTGCACCACTTGCACCAGTGGAACCACCCCCACCAGGCCTCGTGTGGGTCTGATGTGGCCTCCTCCTCCGCCTCACTCACCACCAACCTGGATGCCTCTGCACCGTCTTCCGCGGTGGACAGCCCCTGGGTGGGCTCACTCGCCCCTACCGCAACCTCAGCCTCTTGGGCATCTCCTCGGCAGGCCTGGCCTTGGACGTGGCACCAGCCCCCTTGCTCCCGGAAGATGACATGTCCTGGGAGGGTGACCGGGCCTTGGTCCCCGCCTGGTGGAGGCACCCCCCACTCTGCTCAACAGCGCCGTCTCCGCCCTCTTCCTCAGTTGCCGCTGTAGATAGGGAGAGATTGAACACAAGCATCAGGGTACTGAACAATAGTCTGCTAGACACAAATCAATTGTACATGAGAGGCACTGTGAAACGTCACTTCCATCATCACCCTCCACAACACATGGATCAGTGCAAGCAAGACACATGCAGAAACAGGCATGGTACGTGCAACAGACATTTGCATCCATGTCCAAGGCACCATTGGCACATTCGATGTGGTGCTGAACGTCACATGGATCATGGGACATGCTGATCACATGCACACACACCACCGGACAGTCATGCATCTGGACATGTCTACCTCCCGACACAGTGGATTCATGCACAACTAGGCACCATCAGTGAATTCACACATCATGATGGTCATGTGTCTTTCATCCATGACTTTTCCCAGTCACACACACACACTACTCAGACACACGTACATGTACACCATGCATGACCACGATGGTGACATCAACATCCATGTCTCACACCCCAAACATCGCCAAGTCCAGACACAGGCATGCAAACATTTCTGCATCGTCACATGCTGGTGCACATCATGCATTGCAACACAGACACCATTGACGTGGAACAGGCTTCAGTGGACCCACATGCAGCACTGTCATGGCCCTGCACACAGACATACATATATGGGGCATGCTAGACATGAGGCCAAGGTGCACACTCCTACCATACCTCAACATGCATTACGCTGGACAAGAACACATGGACACTTACCACTCGACTCCAGAAGGGTCTGCAGCTCGAGGACCTGGTGGTGAAGCGTGTGCACTCCAGGACCTGCATTTGGATGTCAGACAACTGGTCCTGGTGCCCCACTTCTCTACGAGCTTCTATGAGGCGCCGGGGCTTGCTGTGGGTCCTGGACCTGAAGTCCTCCCAGCGCTTCAAGATGCGATGGTAGTCGCGGGATGCCACCCCCTCTGCGTTGATGGCATCCACAATGTCCGACCAGATCCTCCTCCGTCCATCCTTGTTGAGGCGCGATGTTGGTGAGAAGAGGGCATCATAACGCCCCAGGACTTCCTTGACCAGGATGCCAACTTCATTGCTGTGAAGCTGACAGCCCTCTGCCTGTCTGCCGGGGGTTGCCACTGGCCCAGGATGTGTTTGGTCCGACATGGCAACCCCCGAGGCAGGTGTGGGTGGGCAACTGGCTCCTGGTGCTGGGCTGTGGAGCAATGGTACACCAGTCGGGAGTCTTCTGGGTCAGCAGAAGTGGTCTCAGGAACAGGATCCCTGGCAATTGCTTCTGTGCAGGCACCATATAGCAGGGCATGTTGGCAGCAGGCAGGCTGGCAGCAGCAGATTGGTCATACGAGGCTGCTCGGTTCTGGGGGGCAGGTAAATGGCCTTCTGGGCAGGAGCGTGGTCTTCCGTGTGTTGTCGCGTGGCCAGCTTGATGCAGAGTGAGTCTGCACATGAAAGAACAGCACATGAGCGGGTAATTTGAGGAAAGGCCCTTAGCGTGTAAGCGCATAAATGACATGACGCGAATAGGCATTGCTTTCTGCACGGGTTAAAGGTGCGCTTAGTATGCCATTTTTGCTGTACGTGCTTATTGTGGAGAGCGAGCATATGATTCTTCTACTTCTTGTGAGTTTACACGCGACTACTTCACAACGGTTGCAGTGCGTACTTCTTGTTTACTGCGGCAGAGCTTACTTCTTGTTTTGGCGGGGGAGATGCGTGTTTTTTTCATACTTTTTCGCACCCATATTTTTCCCACTGTGGTTGCCCTTGTGTGTCACGTACCCCATTCACGAGGTCATAGTAGCCTGTGTGTTCCACCGTACATATTTTTTGTGTTTCTGGGTGCCACAGCATACTGCGGAAACTTATTTCCACACATGTGGGGTAGCGAGGGGTCGCATGCACGTTAGTTTTTGTTTTTGTAGTGCCTGAACGTTGCGTGATGTGTAATTTCTCCTCAGGGGTCACAGACAGTCTTGCAGGAGCACAGGGGTACCTGTTCCATCTAGTACCCTGCCCCCTTCACTCCAATTGCCAAGGACAATTTTTTTCTGCACCTCCCATTCGCACAAGTACATCAGTGCCATGGTTGGGAGGCCACCAAGTGGTAAGGGAGGCAAAGCTGTGCAACCTCCCAGAGGTGTCTGTGGTAGGGGATGTGGCCATAATGACCAGGGTGGCCAAGGTGGCAGTGGTAATTCACCCAGCCGGGAGAGTGTTGGTCCTGGCCACTCACACCGAGGCAGTTGTGGTGCTTGGTCCTGGCAACAGCACCCAGCAGTCAATGCTTGCAGTGAGACCTTTGGTCATCATGCCAGTGCCTGCTTCCAGTGGCCAGTCCACCTGTGCTTCAGCCCCTACAGACCGGAGCGGTATAAGCCACTCGGGGTCCGCACCACCTCTCAAGAGCAAGAAACGTGCTCTTGCGGAACAGGCTGGAACCCCAGACACGGCTCGGCCCTCTGGAACGTCAAGGAAGCAGAGTTTCAATTCAATAATGTGGAACTGGACGCACTTGTGGGATACGTGTCAGAACACGGCCGCAACATTCTGGTGACAGCAGGGTGCAAAACTACGCCTGCTCAGCGTAGGGCCCACTGGCAGTGCATTGTGGACCACATTAGTTCCTTGGGATTTGTGAAGCGCACAGCGATGATTGCTCGAAGTATTGGAATGACCTCAAATGCCGAGCTAAAAACAAGCTGGCTTCTATTTATGCCTCTACTTTGCTGGCTGTCAGTAGGTCACCACCAGAGGAGGATGAACTCACAGAACATGAGGCAATCGCTGGAGGGTTCGCTGGAGGGTTCATCGCAGAGGATCAGATCCAAGGCGTGGGAGACCTCACAGATATTGAGACAATGTCTGGTGAGTGTCCATGCATGTGTGTCCAGACCGTGGGGGTCATTCCGTCATTCCGAGATCACTGAATGGGGTCATTACTGAATGGGGACCCGGTAAGTCCCCATTCAGTAAACCATTCCCCATTCCCATTTGAGCCCCCATAGGGCTCAATGGGAATTGGGAAGGCGCTTATTACGGGCCTGCAAATAGCTGGCCCGTAATTAGCGCCCTGGTCCCTTAGCAGGACCCGCTAAAGACGTGTGGTCTGACCACACGTCCTTTGCGGTTCCCGCTAAGGGACCTCGGAATTGGGTGGTGAGGATTTACCGGTACCGGCATCCTTACTGGTGCCCGTTAACCCGTACCGCCCACCTCAGAATGACCCCATGTGTATGTTGCTTGGGTGATGTGTTGTGATCGAGTGCCAGGTCAGGCTATGTAGTCATAACTGCCATATGTGATCCATGTACTGCCTCCAAGCCATCCCCCGCCCTTGGATTTGGGGTTCACTGTATCCCTACTTACCACTGTAAACACTTTGCACATGATGACTGCACTTGCCCTTAAACTGCCATCATGACACCACATTGTAATTACGTTTTCTTTATCTTTATTGACTGCTGAGTTCCTACACATGTACTGCACCTGCTCACTTCTGCGACCTGTTTCAACCTTCAACATGCCAATTGACTTGTGTCATGTCAAAGTGACCTACCATTGATGCATCCATGTGCCTCCCATCACTGTTTTTCTATAAACTGGCGTTGTTGCAGCGTGTGACACATTTGTGTTTTCTCCCACTCTTTTGCATGTTCTTTTTGATTAAATACATTTTACATGGATGGGGGGCAGTAGTGCTTCACTCCCATCTTGGAGTCCTTGTCAGTTCTGCCATGGCTATGCTACGTGCCATCTGTGTGCTGGCATCTGTCATGTTTGTGGATGGTCCATGCCACTCACAGGCTTATGTGTGATGCAGGTGCTATGAACCATGCAGCGCATGTGATGCTTATCCATTTTAGAGTGATCAATGTCTGCTTACAGGGTCCCCTTCCACTTCATTGCCACTGCATGCATGGCTGAGATTGTGTCATATGACATGTCTGATTAATGTATTGGATGTCAACATTGTGATGCCTATGTGTGTGGGCTATGGGTTCACGTGTGTGTTCATTACTTCTTTTTCATTTTGTGCAGGTGATGAGGCACTGTTAGCTGTGGAGGAGGAGGAGATGGCGCAGGAGTATTCAGAGCCCCAACCAACCACCAGTGGAGGACGTGGGGTGGTGCTGCATGAGAATCCATTGCTCCTACAGACCGTCCTATCCACTGGTGTTTCTGGGTACACCTCTGAGGATCTCCATGGCTCAGGTGCTGAATCAGACATTGACACACATGTCCCGTCGCAGGTGAGTGTTTCTGGCAGGGATGCTGTTCTGTTCAACGCACCTGCACGGGGGTAGACTCCTCAATGGCCCATTCAGTGTTGGATTGTCCGCCTGTGGCGATTACGGATGCAGGGTCACACTCCACATTATTTGCTCCTGTTCCTGGGGCAGCAGATCAAAGGAGGAATGCAGCCCTGCAGCCACAGGCAGCGCCAGCACAGACAGGTGTCATGTCCGGCAATGCGGTGGCCGTGCGCAATCGGGCAATACTGTGTGGGAGAATTCCATTTATGCAATTGCACAACAACAGGGGGCATCATGTGATATGAGGGCTCAGGCTGTGGCGCGGTCCACGTGCTGCTCACACAGGCAGGACATGTTGGCTGCCAACAGGGACCAACGGGAGGAAGTGGGGGCTCTGCGCCCAGCCATATCTGCAGAGGCACAGGCCCCCAGGGATGTCCTGAGGGAAGATAACACCTCCCTCAGAGCTACTCTGGGTGCACTTGAGATGGCCCGGAGTAGACGGTCAGAACAGCAGCTGGAGCAGCTAGCACGCAACATCTCAGCTGAGCTCCAGGCAACCCATGAGGAGGTCTGTGCATCACGTGAGGCCTTGCAGGCAGAATTCATGCTACACATGAGGTGCTGCATGGAGATCTCCGGACCATCATCCTGCAGAACCAAACCTTTCATACCTGCATGCTTGATGCCATGGAGGAGCATGCCAGGGCTTTGCATGGTCTGCCTCCCGTACCACTCACACCTTCTCATATTCCACCAGAGGGTGATGACAGCGACAGCAGTTCTCCCACGATTGGCTAGCCGTGCAGGCCATGAGCCCATGGAGGGTTTTTTTTTCTCAACATCCACGCACACCTTAACATCCATGCACACACTCCAAAGCACACCTTAACAAGTGGTTCACTCCACAACTAAAGGACTTGCGACTACTGAAAAGAAAGTGTGAAACCGCCTGGCGGCTTTGCCCTTCTAGCGAGAATAAAAAGAAGCTACCTTCTACTGCATTACACTATAAAAACGAAATCTGTCTGGCAAAACGTAACTCATACAACGAACGCATTGCCGACTCCAACTCTAGCATGAAAGAACTATTCACAATACTGAGAGAATTGGAGTCCCCTATCTCTGCACCTGATACCCACCGAGTAAAAAAACCATAGATCAAAACAACAGATTCCACTTTACCAAAACCTCCATCTTAGAAGTGGAAAAAACGATCCTATCACTCAAACCTTCTAACTGTAAAGGAGATGTCTGCCCAGCTCACATCATAAAAGATACCGCAAGAGACCTCTCTCCATTTATTTCCAAGCTGATTAACATCTCTTTTGCCTCCGGCACAGTCCCAGCTAACCTTAAACAATCCTGGGTTCCCCCACTTCTGAAGAAGCAAACATTAGACACACTCATCGCCACAAACTACCGCCCCATCAGGACGGTACCGTTTTTACTTAAGATTTTGGATAAAGTCGCCTATTCGCAGATCCAAAAATACCTTGAGCTACACAAAGTCCTAGGGGTCAGACAATCAGGATTCCGACTGTTACATGGAAAGGAAACTGCATAGATAGATCTGCAAACACAAATTGATGAGTTGAGAGACAATGAGAAGACAGCATTACTGCTTCTACTTAAGCTCTCAGCTATATTCGATTTGGTGGATCACAAGGTCCTCTGCAGGCACCTTGATTCAGCAGCCCACTTCTCCACAGATGCTGTCAAGCTGATTGAATCATTCCTGAGTGACAGAACTATCAGAGTGTTCACCCCCTCGGCGGCAGCTGATCCTACCCCAATCATGTGAGAGGTCCCTCAGGGCTCATGCATACCTCCAACCCATGTACAATGTATTCACCAAACCTTTGTTCGATGATTTGGACCTTCTGGGTATCACCTATACTAACTATGCAGATGATACACAGATTCTCCTCACGCTTTCTGGGGATCATGGCAAGGACTTGGCTTTGGTGAATAGGATCGACCTCATCATTCAGACATGGATGGCCACACATGGCCTATGCCTGAATGATGACAAGACAGAGCTAATAATTCTTGGTACCCCCTCCAACATCTCCAAACTAGGTCATGAATATGCCTCTTTTATCATTGATGGCAATAATACTATAGTCTCAAAGGAGGTAAAAACACTAGGTTTCTACCTGGACGCCACTATGTCTTTCAATAAACAATTGAAATCCCTGGCCTCCACGACAGCCTACACGTGTAAGATTATCAGAGCAGGAAAGCCCTTCCTCTCTAACGACAGTTGCATTATACTGGCCAGAGCATTCATTCTCTCCAGATTAGACTACTGTAATTCTCTCTACAGTAGTGCCAACAAAGCCAGCATCCAAAAACTACAAACACTAAAAAATAACGCTCTTAGAGCCGCCCTAGGCATTAACAAAAGAGTGCACATGACCGCCATCATACGCCAATACAAATGGCTATCCACCCACAATAAAATACAACTAAAAATTTCCTCCCTCACACGCAAAGTATTACACAATGCTGCCCCAAGCTACATAATTGACAAATTGGCAAGCAGAACCTCCAGCAAGCCTACCAGAGTTGTCAACACAAATCGCCTGGTGGTACCAAGATTCAAACCCTCTAAGATTGGTGGCAGCAGCTTCCCTGTGAAGGCCGCCAAACTTTGGAACGCCTTGCCACACGAGCTGAGAGCTGATCAACCCTACCCTCATTTTAGAAAAAACCTCATCACCCATCTCAATCTGACTGAAGACTAACCTAGCTACCACACACTAGCACACCTCTCCACCCTTTATTGTAAAATACTGCATACTACTGTACATTATGATGTAAATAACTTTTCTTTGAAATTTACTATTGGTATATATTTTGTAAATGTATATTCTGAGCCCGTTCTATATTGTATGTCACTTGTCAATTTATAAACCGATCTTTCCCAAAATGTTCAGTCTGGGGGTCCTCTGCGTCCAAAATATATATACATGCTATGAAATCCCAGAACCACATCTCCACATTGGGAGGAACTGATTTCAAATGTACTTCACATTAACAATGTTTTTCGATGCAACCTCTCTATGATACCTATGCTTGTTATTGATATTTGAGAAAATAAATTGCTTATTAGAATTTTGATTTATTAATATAAAGTTAGTTTGTGTGTATATGTTGTGCAAAATATTTAAACACGCTAGCCGATAAACTGCGATTTAAGGGTTGAACTAGACTCTGTTGCTTAGAGGTTACATTATATTGCTTAGCATTAGAAGTTCAGAAATATAAGGATTATCTCTGGAATGAGTGCCTGCATGTTGTATCCGAGTGAAATCTCCACAGGCAGGAAAACATTTCTTTCTGTAAACCAGTTTACTGTGTGTTTATAACATACTGTGGTGACTTCCCCAGCATAAAGTTACGTGATCAGCATTGAATTGATTTTTATTTTAATAAAATTAAACAGTGATTTCCTAATACATGCTATTTCACGTCTCAGAATTGTTGGGTGGGATTGTATTCCACGGGTGTCAAATTTGATTCCATGGGTGTTAATATCCTTACACTTTACAATCCCTGGTACTTTCACCAGAGGCGTTGCTAGGGGGTGGCTAACGGGGCTATAGCCCCTGATCTTTTGGTTGTAGCCACAGATAGAATCTCAGGAGCTACAGCCAAAAGGCTAGCTAGCCCCCAGTCCCGACAGTTCTGGAATCAGCGTAGCCGCGGGTCTTTTCCAGACCTAGCAACACCCCTGACTTTCACAGTGCTTCTGCCACCACAACTGCCACTATGGAGGCTGGTCCTACCATGTAGTAGGCAGAGGGACAATTGCATGCAGGGAGCAGCATGGTTACTCTCCAAGGAGGGCATCTATGGTCACTGTTGAAAGTGTGTAGAACAAAGTTCAAGGTGTCATTAGCATATTTTAGGGTGTGCGGAACACTGTTGAGGATGTGGAGAGCATGGTTGAGTGTGTGCAGACCGTGGCAGACGATTTGCACACACCATCAGGAATGAGTGATGCATACAGGAGTCATTTATCTTTCAGTATCAATTCTTATGATGCTTTTGTCTTTAAGGTCACTTGACATCACTTCCTGTGATATAATCAGGTCAAAAGGTCAGTGATGACGCTTACAGCTACCGTATAATTTTGGCAAATCAAAGCCACTTTACCAAAAACTGCGATAGAACATGCGTTTAGATTAAACTCTGAATCAGCCGCCTACTTCTTTGCACTGGTGGCAGAGTTTTTGGTCATCCTTTCATCAAATTATTCAATCATAACCCCTTTTCACTCCTGGATTTGTTGTCTATTTCTCTGGTGAAGGGCTTTTTTCCTAATCACATCCATGATCCACGGCTTCATGAACATAGAGGAAATTCATGATTCTGAAATCCTTGACGGGAATGAATAATGGCACATGAAGAGAGCTGGCATTGCATCATAGGTAAATAACCATGTCTTACAATGTTGGCTTACACATAAATCACTCTTCCTGTTTCATGTGCTTCCTGCACTGAATTTCCAAATGTTTAAAGTGCACTTTAAATTTAAGTGAATTCTGATAAACCTAGCAGTTGGCGAACAGTAGGAGTTTTTAATATATTATGATTACACCTAATTCTCTGAAAAGTAGAAAAAATGCATGGCGTGCTGTGTTCATGAAGCTAAAAATAAGTCCACTTACCTGAAGAAAATTGCTTCAAGAGCAGAGAGGAATTTCTGATTGGTTCTGTGATTTACTTCTGAAATATGAATACTGCATAAGCTATCCGATCGAAATGTCCCTTTGGAGAGCTATATGGCTTAATATTGATTGTTATGTGCAGAATGCAGGCCTTGGGAGGTGAGGGCAATGTTAACGTTGCATGAATTCACATAGGCCTTGGCCTCAAATAACACCTCCAACAATGTCATGCTTGAGGAGGCTCATATTATACGAAGATATTAACTGCAATCCTAAACAATTAGGTACACATCTTGCAGATGAAGTAAACGCCTGTGTTAAAATAAATACTAACCCTTCGCTGTTGCTTGTATATATAGGTGTAAGCATTCAGTTAGCTACTGTATTAATAGCTCTCTTTTTCCTTAGGATTCTGTATTTGAAGGTGGGTACTTCATTCACCCTGTGGCACAGAGTTCAAGTATTGTCTCTTTCGTTTATAGTTTCTTCAGTGGCACTTACCACCTGTTAAGGTATTGTCAGCAGTTACCATCCTAATGTTATGTTCATCAATTGTCTTAAATTGTGTGCTTTTGGGGATAGGGCCACTTTCTATTTCTAGGGAAAGGGGTTGCTTATTTGTGTGTAAGTCCAGGGGCATGTATCAGAGAGGCAGACTGCTACCCTCCTTCTCCTCATCACCCTTGTCCTGTTCTTTTATTCTCAGCTGGCTTAGTTTGAGGGACATAATGGGATACCTTATTTGTTTGTCCCAGTTAGACCACGGTACCTAGTACACTCCCTCCTTCTTTATCCTCTCTATTCTATTTGTTCAATGTTTTGGTGGGACGTTTGAGCTGGGAAAAACCATGTGGAAGGGGAAGCCCCCTAGGAGATTTCCCCCCTTAGTTTTCCTGTCATGTTGCCTGTCCCGGGCGAAAGGGATATTTTGTATTGCAACATAGGCGCTTCTACATTAAACAAATCCACTTTCCTCCTATGTTATGTTAAGTTATCCAGCTTTTATTTTAAGCACAACTATCACAATGTTCATAGCACATTGGCACTCTAGATAATGGGGTAAAAACTTCCTTAACAAATTTGTATTTTGTATTTATTACATTTTTATATAGCGCTTTACGCCAAAGCGCTTTACAAGAGGACAATAGTAAATACAATTAGCATTGAAAACCTCTGAATAAAGTAACAGAAAGCAATACGTGCAAAAATGTACAACAGATTACTTGAACTCTGTGGTGTAACATGAGTGTTGTAAGGCTATAGTAAGAGAAGGAACAAGAAGGAGTAAGGATGGGTGGTAGGGCCGAGATGCGAGAGGTAGCAGAAGATATCAGGGTGGGGAATGGAGGAGATAGGATTTTAGAGAGGTGCGGAAAGAAGGATAGGAGGAGATAGAATGGATAGGGAGAGGGAGACGGTTCCAGTGGAAAGGGGCAAGAAGTTGGAAAGAACAAAAGCGGGATGGGGCACAGGTTGAAGGAGGAGACGTGAGTAGGAAATATTTGCAGAGCGGAGAGGGCGATATTGAAATGGGCAGCTTGTTGACATTTTGTAATGATCTCCCATTATTCTAGTGTGGAGGCTGCTGGTCGGTGACATCGTGTCACAAACATTATTGGGGGCATGAACAGTCCTGACCACTTGTGCATTTGAAACACCAGTTGCCAAATATGTAGGCAGAGGATAGCTCAGCGGCAACGTGCTCTCCTTGGAAGGAAGACGACACAGAGCAACACAGGTTCGATCCGCGGGTCCACGCTTAGAAAACTCTGTGTATTAAGCGCATTACAAATAACCTATCATATCATATCTATGGGCTGCTACTTTTTAAAGACCTGTTCTCCAGTGAAAGAGCCGCTTCGGAGCTGCTTGTGGTTGTAATGAAATGGCTCTGGCAGCAGCCTAACTGCTGTAGTGTCTGGCCATTCCGATCTGTCTGAAGGCACAGTGGAGACAGATGTGTGATTCATTGCGTGCATGCAATAAATCTGTTTTACACATGCCCATACCAGATATCTGCAATTCTCTGCTCGTCTCGCCTCATGTAATCTTAATTATTGGACATGGTATTTGCTTGCTCAGAAAACCTGGACATAATAAATACATCCACAGAGATTCCATTTGTTTCAGGCCCGCTCAAAGGTTGGCTCAAAGTTGCATCTGCTCTTCATAGTAAAGTAAGGCTAGCATGTTTTGAGGTATTGGTGAACATTATTTTCAAAACAGAAATAATGACCATATCCAAAAACGGTAAATCCCATGGCTGACGGAACTGGGAACAGCACCAACTCCTTCAACGACGGTAAGGAACTTGGGAGTCTTAATGGACAACAAACTAACAATGGAGCCATAAGTAAACGCTATAATCAAGAAATGTTTTTCCTCCTACATGCAGTAAAATGGTTCTTACCATTCCTCTCTTTCACCCACAAAACACTCACCATCATCGTACTCATTGTGTCTAGAATAGGCTACGGCAAAACAGCCTACACTTAGGAATGCCAGAAAGACTATTAAAAAAACTTCAGCGCATCCAAAACGCTGTGGCCGGACTGCGGCTCAAACTACCGTGAAGAGAACACATTACCCCAGTACTGAAACTGCTACACTGGCTAACAATAAAACAGTGAACAATGTTCAAAACGATGTGCAGCACAAAGAAGGTAATCCACGCCAAGTAGCAGAGTTCCTAAAGGAGAAAGCACCCATCTTCCATCTGACAAAACCACTCAGATCAAGCAACGACATTAGCTTAGAACCAAAACCATACAATGAAAGAAAATTTGGAGATCATCTTTCTCTCACCTCACCTCACAGCAAAATCCTGAAATCACCTACCAAAAAACATTTGCAACACAAAGGATAACCTGGAATTCAGAAAACGACTCAAACCCTGGCTCTTTGCTACGAAAACAGGAGAAAACGACTAGGAAACATAGCCCCATCGGAGAACAAGATTCCCAGGGAGAAAACCATAACTCCTAATTCAATTCCTTATAGAAGCATAAGGCGCAGGGGACGCCCCGACCACCCAGGCCCCATAACGCTAACCCACAGAAGAAACCTACGTAGCTCAGATCCCCACATGGGACGGGCAGGTTAGAGACCAGAGCTGTCTAAACTAAACATCACCGACCCATGATGAGGGAACGAAGAAAAGCATAGAGAAAGAGGTACCAGACAGAAAAATAAAATTCAATATATAAAAAATTAAAAACCTGCTAACCCAACTCTCAACTTTCCTCAAATAACTCTCATACAGAAAACCAGACAACCACCTCTCTGCACAGCAATCCACATGCACTTCACCACTTTGTGACAACAGACTAACAATACATAATTCAGCACAACAGCACATGGGAGTTTGCACAGACCCGTGAACCACGCTTAAGCTCAGCGAATGGTGCAAACAGAACTGACGCTGCCAACACGACATCACAAATCTCACTTTCCTATTCCCAAATACACCCTACTAACCCTTCACCAAACCCCCTTTTTTCAACACTCTTCTTTTCAGATCCGCCAGAGTGCCTGGGGACCACTTCGGTGGTGATGGTGCACGGTACAGATACCTTTAACATTAACATCTCTTAGGTAAAAGCCAATGCTATAGAGCTCATTGCTAAGGATTCTACCTTGCATATCCATAATAGTAATTATTATTATTATTATTGACATGGAACCATTATCCAGTCCATACAACTGTGCTGCAGTTTAAGCCCTGTTCTTCCCTTAAATCGTACTGCTCATGTGCACTGCTGTGTGTTATGGGATTGGAATGTCTGGTAAAGACAGAGACATGGCATTTGATACCAAAAGCAAAAACAGCCCGGAAATAGTATCCATCGTTTTAGCGAGAACCTTTTATCTTTTCTTCTTAGTACAGGCACAGGATACCAAAAGAACACTTCTCTGTGTTGTACTGGAAGTTATATTTCTTGGAAATATCTGTGACTGAGCCAGCATCATGCAAATGAAGGCGTGGTAAATGTTGTGAAATGTATCGTGTGTGCAGCCTGCCCATGTTCACCCTACCTGGCCAAGAGGGTTAGAGCATGTTTATACTGCATAGTAATTACATCTTGGCCCTTTATGCTGAGACTTAAAACTAGTACCAGTATTAACTTTGAAACATTTGTAAACCAGTTCTCCTAAGAAGGTCTGTTATCATAAATATATGACAGCCATGCTGAGGAAGCACGGAATCTAAATCAGCCATTCTGAGAAGTGCTGCTTTTCTCTCTGTAGTAGAAAACCGCCACACAATGTCCTGCTGAAACATGCTGTACTACCATATAGAGGTGGGTGGAACACCTCAGTACAGTGCAGCATTGTATAATGGGGACTCTCTTCCAGCTCCAGGTGGAGTCCCACCAACAGAAAATGCATGAGAGCCCATGTGTTCAGCCAACTTGATTGGTCGAAACATTCTGCAAATGATCGATCAATCTGATTGGCCAAAACAGCCATTGCCAGGTGGAAGCAAAAGCAGAAATTGATGCATATATTTTTTTGTTGAGGGAAGTGATAGCCTAATAGCATGTGCTGTACAAACCTACTGTAATATTAAAAGCACAGCAACCCTGCTGTTAAGTGTCAGTACAGTACGTTTAAAACTACAGACATCATGAGAAGTGTCTTAAATGTCTTTTAAAGGGAGAATACTAGTGGGCACAGAGAAGATGGCTGCATGAAAGGCAAGCTCCCCCCCATCATGGTGCTGTCATTTGAATTCCTTTGCACCCCTGACCACCAGAATTGGATTGCTTTTGATGGCGGCAGATTCCTGATTGCCCTGGTCGCCACTGTGAGTGCTTGCTTTTGGATCGGCTTTACAGGAGCACTGAAAGGTGGACGTTAGATTACCATGGCGCACGTGGCGGGTCTGGAACAGCCTTGGGAGAAGGCCTGCGGTCAGTAGGACCTAGGGCCTGGTACCCAGGCACTGAACTGCAGTGGTAGCTTTGAGAGTGACTGGGGTGAGAAGGGGCGAGGAGTAGAACGAGCCCCAGTAACGTGGAGCAGACTATGGACTTGGCAGAGAAGTGCAAATGGTGAGGCTTGGAAGGACGGGTGTTGCTGAAAATTAGGAGCATCCTCTTCCTAGTCATCTGGGGAGGGAGTTCCATAACTTCGCTGCTTTGACTGGGAAGCTGCTCCCTCCTGCTTTGGTCAATTTGAACCTAGGTACAACTAAGCAGTTTGTGTTCGCAGTCCTGGTGGGTCGACTGGAAGTTTTTCTATTGATTCTCTCCCTATGGTAGTGATGTGCAGCGTTGTTAAGGCACTTATGTGTTAACAAAGCCGTTTTAAGCAGAATTTTGTCACGGTTGGACAGCCATTTATTCTGTCTCCTTAACTCAGATGTGTGTTCTTTTCTAGATATCCCCTGTGTCGCTCTGAGGGCATTATTCTGGAGAGTATGAATCTTGTTGATAATGTACTCACTGGCACCCAGGCATAGGGAGTTACATTAGTCCAATTTGGACAAAATTAGAGCACAAGCCAGAATGGTGCAACTGTTGTTAGGAACGGTTTGCCGGCTCTGATCAGTTTTCAGGTATAAGCAGAGGCAGAGGCCATGGAGTTTACCTGTTTGACGAAAGAGAGTGTGGAGTCTAAATAAAAACCTAGTGTTTTTACCTCCTTCGCAACTTTGATACTGTTGAAATCAATGTTAAAAGAGGTGTATTTATGGCCAGGTTTATTAAGGTTGAACGTAGTTCCCAGAATAATGAGCTCAGTTTTGTCATCATTCAGGCATAGACCATGGCGAGCCATCCATGCTTGGATGATGAGATATATTTTATTTACCAAGGCCAAATCTTTGTCATAATCCCAGGTAAGCGGTATGAGAATCTGGGTATCATCTGCATAGTTAGTGTAGGTGACACCAAGATAGTCCAGATTATCGAAAAGGGGCTTAGTGAATATATTGTACATTGTGGGTGAGACACAGGAACCCTGTGGCACTCCACATGTAATTGGAAAGGGGTCTGCTGCTGCTGATGGCGAGAAGACTCTCATAGTCCTGTTGCTCAGAAATGATTGGATCCAAACTATGGCCTCTTGGGAAAAGTGAGCTGCT
The DNA here is from genome assembly GCF_040938575.1 of Ambystoma mexicanum. Classification (NCBI taxonomy): domain Eukaryota; kingdom Metazoa; phylum Chordata; class Amphibia; order Caudata; family Ambystomatidae; genus Ambystoma; species Ambystoma mexicanum. Next base: position 414,908,015 of record NC_090927.1, read on the forward strand.
GAATTGAGGTGATTACATAGGACCTTGTGGTCAGCAAACTCGAAGGCCACCGAGAGATCTAGTAGGAGTAGTAGAGCCGAATTCCCCCTGTCCTTAATCTGGTCGATCTGGACCTTAAGACCAATCAATGCGATTTCAGTGTCGTTGTGGCCTAAAGCCTGATTGGCGGACTCCTAGGAGCTGGTTGAGTTCCAGATATTCCTGTATCTGGAGATAGGCCACCCTGTCTAAGATTTTAAGGAGGAATGGCACTGTTGTGATAGGCCTATAGTTGGTGGGTATGGATAGATCTAGCAATTGCTTTTTGAGGAGGTGGAGGACCCAGGACTCCTTTAGGTTGCTCGGGATAATGTCAGATGAGAAAGAGGCATTGATAAGCTTAATTATGAAAGGTTTGAGGTCTCTTGTGGCATCTTTAATAATTTGAGCTGGGCATTTATCTCCCTGACAATTTGATGGTTTGAGGGAGAGGATGATTTTTTCAACCTCAAGAATTGAGACTCTAGCAAAGCTAAAGCATTGTGGTAGTTTATGTGAGATCGTAGGAATACTAGTTGGTGTGTTGATATTAGGTACATTTGCTTTTTTCTCAGCAATCTTAGCTGGAAGAGTAGTGACTTTGTTGGTTAGGGCCTTCTGTATAGTAGAGCACCAGCGTTTATCCTTTATGCAGTTTTCTGCCACAGGCAGTGGGGATTCGAGCTCTTTCAAGAATACAAAAAGTTCCTTTGTGCTTGAATTAGCTTGAAGAATCCTGTTGCTGTAGGTATCCTGCTTGGTAAGAAGTATTTCGTTCTTATAAAGGGAGGAGATATTGGTATGGATAGATCTATTTTCATCAGAGGGTAAATGCCTCCAAGTAGCTTCGCATTTTCTCTTTTCCGCTCTCAAGGTTTTGAGGTGAAGGGTGAACCAAGAGTTCAAGTGTGCTCTGGCTTTGCTTATCCTCATTTGTAGGGAGGCAATGGTATCTAAGGCTTTAGTCATAGTTTTATTATGTTAATCTACTAAAGTAGTTTGATCATTAGTGTCTGGCAGTCGATTGAGGGCCGGTAATATAAGTGGTAAGAGCTTACTGCCGTGATGTTCTTTTTATTTCTAGTTATGGTGGGAGGAGCTAGTAGGTTATTTTTAGATGTGGCTGTTTTATCTGCTAATGTAAATGATATAAGGAGGTGGTCTATCCACAGCTGTGGTGTTATGGCAGAAATAGAGGCATTGCAGTTAAAATCTGCCACCCATTTGAGTGTTCTCTCTTTGTCATGTGTAGGTAGGGTCCCTCTTTGGGTGAGGACAAGTTCAGTGAGTACATTGGCAATTGCTGTGGCTTGCTGGTCGTTGGGGTAATTGAATCCCAAATTGAGATCCCCTAGCAGAAGTACTGGAGAAGTAGTTTTTAGATTGTCAGATAGGATAGTGGAGATATCCCCCTGTAAATAAGGTGGATGGTGAGAGCTTGGGAGTCAGATAAGGGTCATTTAGCCGTAAGGGATTCGCAGGATTTGATGTCAGGTGAAGGGGCTATTCTCATGGCTGGGTTAGATTTAGCCATGAGAGCTATACCTCTCCCTCGTGTGTCAACCCTGTCTGCTCTGAGAATGGTATAATTATCAGGTATTGCAAGCAAGAGGGCCGGGCCTACTGCTGCATGTAGCCATGATTCAGTTATAGCTAGAAAATCATAGTTTTCCATCTGAATTAGGTCAACTATCTCAATGGCGTTAGCCACTAGGGATCTAGCATTTATTAGGGCACCCTTAAGGTCTTGGACAAGGTTGCCTGGCGATGGGTTTGTTGAGGTGCAATTGCTTACTTTTTCGTGAGGTATCGCAGTAGGGAGCTTACTCTGCTGTTTTTTGTAGATACAATCATCAAACTTAGTAGTGGGGTGAGCAGTGGTATAATATTTATGGATTTGGTGTTTTGTTTGATGGGTGGCCAATTTTCCCTAAGGCCTGTATTAGTTTTAGAGTTGGCAGGTGGTTCGTAGAGTTTGGTCAGCCTGAAGCGGAGTCTGGTATGGAGGCTCTCCAGTCAGACATTCATAGCATTCTAACTGAGATTAAAGTCCCCTAGGCGTAGGTACAGTCGTCCATGGCGGTGCTCAGGGAAAGGTTGGAAAAAGTGGAAGATAGGGTTGAGGCCCTGGAAAGTACCAGTTTTCCATGGAAGTCCTAGCGACCCAGATGGGAGCTCGAATTAGGGAGTTGGCGCTCAGAAAAAGAGAGGTTTGGCACAAGATGGACATTATCGAGAACAGAGCATGAAGAATAATATAAGATTCTGGGGCCTTCCTCAAGCAGCTGGTGAAATGTCGGTAGACCAGGAATAGAGGGTAAGTGCCATGTTACAGTCAGTGCTGGGTACCGATGACACAAGGACTTTTGTGTTTGGCAAAATACATCGAGGTGCTGGTGCTGGAGAAGGGCTTAGAGCGGTTGTAATCAAATTACATTATTTCGAGAATATGGGGAAGTGCTATGTAAGGAGAGAGAACTGAACCCCTTCAAGTGGGAGGGTGCCTCTGTTCGTTTATACCATGATTTTTCGGTATCCGGTAATATTATCCCCATATATATGGTCACCATACATAATGTCGCCGGGAAAAGGTCATGCCGACATTACATATGGTAACCATGTATATGGGGTCAAGGGGAGCAGGGTTGCAGGGGTGCCTCCCCCTCTCCTTGAAAAATAAAAAGGTTTTGGGGGTTGCAGTGGTGTCCCTGCATGTTCAATGTGATAATGTCCCTGCTAAAAACTGCTATGTTTTGACAACTTTTTTGCCAGGCGACATTTTTATAGGGACATTATCACATGGAACCGATTTTACTACATGCACCTTGTTTCAAAGACGCAAATGCAGGCCGTTGACATCTTGATTGCAGTTTGAGGGGATTAGATATTGAGTGAGGTATCCTTTTGCTCTATCTTTTGACTTTGGTGGGGACAATATGATATAAGAGACGGGGACCTGGTGGATCAGCTGCTAAAGGAGTTGCGGGGGTCCAATCAGGGGTCCAACTCTGAAGGACAGTTGTGGGTGAGGGAAATGTTCAAACAGGCCTTTGCATAGCCGGTTGGATGGAAAAATGTGACTGGGGCCAGAAAATTCCTGAAAGTGAACCTCCCTTCGTCGAATAAAGTGTGGTGACTTCCAATGAGGAGATGAAGGAGGTGCAGCCCTGGGGTTAATTTGACATTGATCCATGTGTGGCGTGCTTTTTGTTTCTTTTGTTAGTGTATAGGAGGTTGCAATGGATCTATTGGGAGGTTTTTCTGGTGAGAAGCATGCATTGAGGGATGTCTTGCAACTCCCAGTGGCCCGATCATGACTGGGCATCTTATTGGTTGGGGGTTCTTGGGCACACTGTCTTGCAGTTGTATATATGTGGTGTATGCAAAACAGGTACCAAGATGGGAGTTGGGGTTTGGAGATGGAGTTTGGGGGTTTCTTTCTCTAGGTTTGCTAGGCCGGCTGGTTGGTATGCAATTGAAGATATGTGCAAAGTACATTAGGTATGACTTGATTATTCTGACGAGATCTGTATTTCTACTTTGAATGTAAAAAGACTGACTTCACCACATAAGTGCTCCATTTCATTTAGACAATTGAAGAGACAATGACTTTCTGGGCTGTTTCTACAGGAGATGTACTTTAGACGAGGGGATGAATCTCGATTTATTGGGAAAACCATTGGAAGCACTTTCTGGATCTCAGAGGGGGTCAGGTAGAAGGGAAGCATGGGCAACCTCCTTGCCAACTCCTTTGTGTTTTGTGAGGTACAAGTCGGAAGGAACTAGAGGGTCGACTGTTGTTGATTAAGGGTGTAATAATGGAATGTTGCATCGCCATGGCAACTCTATGCTCTAAATCAGGGTCAGCTGCCCTTTCTTGAATCAGGCATGGTGATGGTAGAGCAGTGGTTGGTAGGCCTTTCGATACAGGGGGATATTTTAATATGATTGAAGCTCCTGTCCTGGACTGGGAAGATTGGGGTCCAGAAGGCTCGGACAAGGGATAGGGAGACCCTCAGTGACATTCTTGAGGACCACTCTTCGGTGGTCATGTGGAAGAACAAGCATCTCAGTCCGGGAGGATATGCATTCTATTCACCCCCATGCAATGCCTATACCAGGATAGATATGCTTCTGATCACTAGGGAACATATTGGCTTGGTGTCCACTATTCAGGTGGAAACCATTGCATAGTCAGACCACAAAATGGTACTTGCCACAATTGCTCTGGGTGAAATTGGGAAGGGGCATTTAGGGTGGTGCTGCAGTGACTCTCTCCTCACGAATGCGGTTTTTAAGGATTTTATGGAACGGGAGATTGAGTGTTTTTTCCAGTGAATGATAGGGAGAGGTCCAACAGAGGTATATCTGTGAGGCCTCTAAGGCCACATTTAGGAGACTAATTATTGCACAAGGTACGATAAAGAAGCGAGAAAGGTATGTGATGGAAAGCAAGCTGAAGGAGGATATTAACAGTCTTAGAGACAGATTGCTAAAGGCTGGGGGGGAGGTGGTGCCAGCAAGGTCTTTCTTTCCATAAGAGAGAAGAGACAGGAACTACATTCCTTAGCACTGGGGGAGATACATAGGAGTATGAAATTCACCAAGCAGAGATACAACGAGAGGGATGTTAAGGTTGGTACCATGTTGGCAAATCGAGCACGAATGGTGAGAAATGACAGGCGAGTGGAAAAGATTGTTGTGGGGAAGGTGGGGTATGAAGTTCTTCTGATGGGATTCTCAATTGTTTTGGAGAATTTCATGAGACCCTACATGATCGGGGTGACAGGGTGGCTGAAATTGAGATTGATGGTTATTTAGCAGGGTTGAATCTCCCTACTCTGAGCACTGTTGAACGGGAAGCCCTGAAGGTTGACATTTTAGCTGGGAGGTTAAGAAAGCTATCCCCCACATGTAGTCTGGTAAAGCGCCTGGTGACGACGGCTTCACTTTGGCCTTTTATATGTCATATATTGATCTTCTTGCCCTGGTCTGGACTGCGGTTTTTATTGAAAGGGAGGCGATGTTTCTCCCATGATCTTGTATGCTCTCATTACAGTGATTCCCAAGGAAGGGAAGGACTTGAAACAGTGTTAGGGATATAAACCCATTTCACATTTAATTATGGATACCAGTATTTTTGCACCAGTCCTTGCATCCAGATTTGAGGTTGTGCTCCTGCAGTTGGGTCACCCAAACCAAGCTGGTTTTGTGAGGACCAGGCAGGGTTCTGATAATCTATGAAAGACTTTGGATCTAATGGTGTCCCGGTAGGTGATCCAGGAAGGGGCCCTGGTGCTCTCCCTTGATGCCAAAAAGTGTTGGGCCCGGTTGATTGGTCATTTATGCAAGCAGTTTTGAGGAAAGTAGGTCTGGGCAGTAGGTGGATGGGGTTGGTAGAAGGTTTTACTAGTCCCCCACTTCAAGGGTGTTGCTTAATGGTGAGGAATCGAGAGCCTTTCCTCTACACAGAGGCACTAGGCAGGGATGCCCTTTGTCATTACTGATGTATTCTCTGGTGATGGAACCATGGGTGGCTAGTGTAAGGGGTGATGAGTCGTCGGAGTGATGGTGATTCAGGTGAAGCCTTATAAATTCAGTCTGTTTTCAGACGATGCACTGTTGTATGTAACTGCACCAAGGGTCTTACTCATGCCTCTCCTTCAGGGCTAGAGGACCTATGGGAAGCTGTCAGGGTTCAAGTTAAACTTGGATTAATCAGTGGCTTTCCCGGTAGGAGCAATACCAGTAGCTGAATTGGAATAAATTGGCCAAAAAAGTCCCCCACTTTGACCCAAAAAAATGGCCCACACCACCATTTTGTGTTTTTGGTTCGGCCATGGGCCTATTGCCCTACAGGCCGGTCCGAGCCTGATGGCTTCAGATTATCCATAGAGGAGGTTAGTAAGGCAATTGGAGCCATGAACAGTGGGAAAGCCCCTGGACCAGACTGCATTAGTGTAGAATTATATAAAGAAGAGCCAACACTATGGGGCCCAGTATTATCTACAATGTTTAACGGCGTCATTGAATTGGGCACAGTACCAGCAACTTCGCAGGAGGCTGTCATAGTACCCATATACAAAAAAGGGGGGAGAGAGGAGTCTGGGAATTATCGACCTATCCCCCTCCTGGATGGGGAAGGGAAAATCATTGTCAAAGTAAGGGGTAAGAGAGTCCTCCCCAAGTGTCATCTTGGTCATTGAAGAGGGGATGTGAGGAGTAGAAGGTGGAAGGACTGAGATGTTAAGTGAACTATGGAGTGATCAGAGGGAGAGGGTCAATGGAGAGATCAGCAGAGGAGAGTGAACTAGCGAGAAAGACAAGGTCAAGGGAGTTCCCACCAGAGTGAGTAGGCTGGTCATGAAGGAGTGGAGGGAATGGTGAGATAGGAGAGAGTTAAGTTCAAGGCACAGGTGGCAGAAGAGGGCTGTCAGAGTTTGGTTAAGGTCCACTAGCATGACAATGGGGATGTTGGTAGGAAGTAACTCAAGAAGGTTCAGATCAGGGAAGAAAGAGTTGAGCGAAACAAGAGTTCGATAGAGAGCCAGAAAAGTGAGAGGAGTATGAGGGAGGAGTTGAATAGTGCCATATTCAAAAGAGGAAGAATTTATGTCAGAAAAGGGGTAAAGGGGCAATGTTGAGGGCCTTATTGATAAGGAACACCACACCACTGCCCTTCCCAACAGGTCGGGGAGAATGGGAGAAGGTGACAGAGTCAGTGTGGAGAGCTGTTGGTGTAGCATACAGTTCCATTCAAAGTATAGCAGCCCCACTGAGAAGTGTGGGCTTTGCTACATTAGAGGTGTAGTAGTTCTCTTGATAAATGGAAGCACAGGTCAACTGAGCTTAGATCCAAACCCAGGATCTGTTTTCTGAACACATATTTCTGAAGCAGGCCTATTAACCCATCAAGCTATCCTTACAAGCTGGGGACCTGCAGGTGAAACATGGATCTCTGCAGCAGATGCATTAACCGATGTTTGATTTCACACCTGGATGGTACCCCTGCAATGCCTGTAGGGATTGGCCGGTGTTAGAGACCTGTACCACTTGGCTAACATATGTATATGTCTGCTCACTGCTATTGTCAAATGAAAGGTCTGCCATACATGCAAATCAGGAGATTTAAATGAAGGCCAGTGCCTTCCAAAGGATAGCAGGTCCAGGGATGTGTCAGTCACATGTCCATCATGTGGAAAGGAACATGAAATGTAGCGGATTGAGAGCACTATACCAAAACGTTGCCCACAAAAAACAAGCATCTCTCACTACCCACCAGTGTTATTCACACTTTCTCATGAAGAGGGAGGAAGCAGTTCAAACATTGTTCCAATTCTGTTCTTCAGCTTTCTGCTGAAACTGCCAACACATTTTAATATGGTGCCATTACAACTATAGCACGTTACAAATAGACAAACAAACAAACAAAAATAAGGAAAATGCAAATCAGTGCTCCTGGAAAATGCTGGCAGTCTGCCATTAAGTATAGAATTCTTTCTGAAACATGCTGTTACTGACTTTTATTTAGCAACCCTGCTAACAAGTAACACCTCTGTATTATTAGAAATATGCTAGCTGTACTAGAAAACACTGCCACTCTGCCATTAGCAGTATAGCTTCCCTGGAAGTGTTGGAAGAGGCTCACAATGCCTCTGAAAGATCAATATACTGTATGCCCAGACAATCCTTGCCCTCTCTGATGAAAATACCCGCAGTAGCAACACACATACACAATCTTTGTCATTATTAAACATGCCAGAAACAACTACTTGCTAGCAGTCCCTTGTCAAACTGTCAATTACTGCTAATCTGTTGGTGCCTTCTTGTCTTGCACCCTCTTTTTCCCTACTTAAGCAGCCCTCCAGCCTCTTTTCCTTTGTAGACGGTGAGCAAGTGCAAGTGGATCTAGGTCACATGACCTAAGACACACCCACCTTCTTAACCCTGACTCTTCCTTTCTGTTCGTAACTCTTAGATCAAGGGCATCCCTAACCCAGCCGACCAAAGTGAAGGGCAGCCGAAGAAAAGGGCAATTCCTGTTTGGACCTGTTGGGACTGGGAGGACCTAGTACCAGAAGCCCTGCCCCTCTTAACATCGGGTATGCTCCCTTGAAAATGTGTTTTACCCTTCACTCCCAACAGCCCATCCCATCCCTACCATCACTACTCATTCTGAACCATGCCGCTCACCAGCACCATCATGGACACAGCATCACAGCAACCTCCCCCACATCACCATACACTCTATCATCACTCCAGCATCCATCACTACACGTAGAATGATGCTTGTCAATGTCCACTGAGCAATCAACCATGCAGCAGACATTGCCAACCTCATTACCACACATGACTTGCTAGCCCTCTTCATTAGTGAGATCTGGATGACATCCACCTCCACCCACATCCTCGATGTTCTCACCCCCAACGGCTTAAGAATTCTTCAGCAAGACTGCCCAAACAAGATTGGTGGAGATCTTGCCAACATTCAAAAGGCATCATGGCCATGCAACCAACTGCATGTTGCCACAGCCCATCTCTGTCATCACCACTCATCGCGAACCACGCCACTCACCAGCAATATCATGGACACTGCATTGCAGCAACTTCATCCTTGTTACCATACACCCCATCACCACTCCAGGATCCACCACTACACGAAAACCGATGCTCGTCAATGTCTGCCATTCATATCACCACACATGACTTGCTAGCCCTCTCTATTAGTGAGATCTGGATGACATCCACCTCCACCCACATCCTAAATGTCCTCACCCTCAACGGCTACAGTATTCAACAACAAGACCAAACACGATTGGCAGAGCCCTCTCTTCATTCACAAAGCATCATTGCCATGCACCCAAGTGGATGTTGCCACCATTTGCTCTTTCCAAAAACTATCCTGCCGTTGCCCGCTCACCCCAATGGACACTTTTCACCTCATCTACAGACAATCCAAGCCCAACACCTCCTTCATTGAACACTTTACGGACTTGGTCACTGCCATGTCTCTCATGCATGCCAACATCATCTTCCTCTGTGACTTCAAGTTCCCTGGCAACCTGGCAACCAAATCATGCTTGTCTGACACACTGAAGCTCACACAGCACATGAAAGACCCAATTCACAGGAAAGGTAATATCCTCAACCTCATCATGACCGCCCTGCACACCCTCGGTCACAGCTCCCCTGTTCCACTCGACTGGTTGAATCATTTGGCAATCCCCTTTAAGATCAGTTACACCACACCCCTCAAGCAAATCCATCGGAAACCAAGCAAATGGGCCTTCAGATCCTTTAAGAACTTCCCAGTAGAGTCTCTCATGGAAGACCTCCTCAAAATCCATCTCACATAAGGATAATCTACCTCTGATGAACCAGTACTGCAACTCGCTTCTCCAAGAACTTAACACTACCCTCAGAAATACCATGAACCACCATGCACCAATGAAATGGCACACCATTAAGCCTAAACCTTCTGCATCCTGGTACAATCAAGAAATCAACCTCAACAAACAAACCATCAGAAAACAAGAAAATAATTGGTGATAATCCTGCAGTGCATTCGACCTCGCCCTGCTCAAGGAACTCTGTGCTACACACAGATGACTGATCAACACTGCTAAGGCCAACTACAACCAAAACACCATAACCAAGGCTAATAATGAAAGCAGAGCCCTCTTCATAGCCATCAAGCACTGTATCATCCCTCTGCCTGATTCACTCATAGCACACACCATCAGAAAATCTTCTGCTATGAACTCTTTCTTCGTCAACAAGATCAGCATTATCCGCCACCACATAGACACCAACACCACAGGTTACAGCACACTACACATGCTATTTCACAAAACCACAACTACCTGGAGAACTATCAACACACTAATTATGGAAGAACTCACTGCCACCTTAGTAACCCTCAAGGCCACATTGTATGCAGATGACGTCCTCCCTGCCTTGGTACTTAAAACCCTTCTGACTGAAGCACTCCTCCCTTACCTGACAATCATCAACAGCTCCCTAACACAGGGCACCTTCCCCTTGACCCTCAAGAACAGACAAATCCTCCTGCTTCTTAAGACACCAAGACTGGACCGTGACGATCTCAGGAACTATCTCCCCATCACCCATCTTCCCTTCCTAGGTAAGATCTTTAAGAAATCAATAGCCACACAACTCCTCCAACATATCGAAGCCAATAACCTCCTTGAGTCCTACCAATCTGGCTTCCAACCCAGATGCAACACAGAAACGGCTTCCATTAGGGGGATCGACAATGCCTTTAAAATCCTCGATGCTGGCCAACCTTGCCTCCTAATTCTCCTTGACCTCTCAGATGCATTTAACACAGTAGACCACCAGCCACTTATTGACAGTCTACATCACCTTATGAAGATCAACGAGATTGTCCTCTGCCGATTCAAATCCTATCTTGCTAATCGCCAACAGTTGTACAAATGGATTCTTCCATATCATCAACTCGACCCATCACCTGTGTAGTCCTGCAAGGATCCATCATGTCCCCTGTAATCTTCAATCTTTACATAGAACCGCTATGAATCCTCCTCGCCCAACACAACATCCACATCTGCAATACGCAGATGACACGCAGATCTACCTCAAGATATCCTTCATCGAAGACATCCACAGGCTCAAGGCCTGCCTCACATGAATCCAGTCCTGGATGTCTAGTGCTTACCTGAACCTCAAGCCCTCCAAAACTGAATTCATACTGCTGACCAACAACACCGAACTCTCTGACATCCAGACTTACGGCTCTGCTATGAACCTCGAGGGCTTCACACCCCAGCTGGCCACCTGTACCAGGTACCTTTGGTTCCACATCGATAGAGACCTTATGTTCAAACATAACATAGCAAGGAGACGCCTACTTATTTGTACCAACTTTCTCTCCTGTGGAAAATCAAACCCTTCATACCAGAAAACATCAGATACACTGTCCAAGCCTTGGCCCTCTCCTACCTGGATGGTGGCAAGGTCCTTTTGGAAGACCTTCCAGCGACTACCGTGCCACCCCTCAGATGCACCCTGCATGCTACAGCAAGACTCATCAAAAGATCCATAAATTCGACCACATCACTCCGGCCCTCATTGAATTGATCTGGCTCCCACTGTAAGCCTGCATCATCTTCAAATTCTCTTACATCATCTACAAGACTGTCACCCTGTAATTCCCAAGATACCTCACTGAGAAACACAGCATCTCCAGAGGCCTGTGATCCACCAGACGTAAGGAAATGTGCAGACTTGAACGCCGACTGTGCAGGAAGGAAAGAACCAGAAGACAGGCCTTCTCTGTCTATGCTCCAAGACTCTGGAACATCCTCCACGTCAACATCAGACTTGCCCCATCACATCTACATTTCAGGAAAGAGCTCAAGACCTTCCTGTACAAGGAATGGCTCTTCCCAAACACCTTGGTCCACAATCCCTGCACTCCCTAGCCAACCTGAGACTCAGTGATCTCCTCCCAACTGTCTCCTCCACTGGCTGCTTGTAAATCCCTTGCTGCCAATTGGCCACCCTTGCCCTCCCCCGTTATCTCCCTGATCCCCTTTTCTCTGCTTTTCTCACAGTTTTCTTCCCACTATGATCGTAAAGTTCTCCGCTGCTTCCCGAAGCTAGGCCCATGCTCAATAAATACACTCATAATAATAATAAAAATTATTTAAAAAAACATACACACATCCAAAACCTGAAGCCATCAAATGAGGCTCAGAAACAAGGTAAAAATACAATATGATGAAATTCCTATACAAAGGCATGTATCAAAGATGCCCAATACAAAATGTAATGCCGCAGTAAGAATAATACCACAGATCATGCTTCCTTCATCAAAGATGCCCAATACAAAATGCCATATCACAATAAGAAATTGCTAGACTGGTTCCATGAAAATGCCAGTCTAGCTTCGTAATACCACTTATCATGCTTGCTTTATCAAAGATGCCCAATACAAAATGTCATGCCACAGTAAGAAATGGCCAGAATGGTTGCATAAAAATTCCAGTCTAGCTTGATAATAACACTTATCATGCTTGCTTTATCATCCATGCCCAATACAAAAATGCCATGCCTGCCCCCTGGTGCACCAGCGCCTCCCATCCAGACATAATCACATTCAATATGAATGTGATTATGTCTGAGTGCGAGGCAGATATGTGTGAGGCGCTGGGGTCCCAGGCTACAGTTATGGCATGTTTTACTGGGCATAAGTGCCCAGTAGAAAACTGCCATGCCTGTCCACTGGGGTCCCCAGCACCTTGCAGACACCCAATCAATTGTGTTTGTGCAATGTGCTTGGAGGCCAAGGTATGGCATTTGTTACTGGGCATCTATCATAGATGCTCATTAATACATTAATAAATGGCATTCCTTCCACCAGGTCCTCGAGTGCCTCACATGCACAGATAATCAATTATGTGTGCATGTAAGGCACTCAGGGTTAGGGATCAGGCATGACATTGCATGTGAGGCACTAGGAATCCCAGGTGACTGGGCTGGCATTCTTTGCTGGGCATACTCAGTAAAAAATTGCCATGCCTCCCCCCTGGGCCCCAATGCCTCACATGCACACAATGAATGTGATTGTGTGTATGCAAGGCACTAGGGGGGACAGGGGTCCAGCATGGTATTTTTTACTGGACATCTTTCATAGATACCCAATACAAAAATGACATGCCTGACTCCTAGGTCCTGTCAGAAACCTACAGGTACTCTCAGATCTACTTCCCAATGGATTTTCTGTTCAGGTGACCAGTGAAGGGCCATCACTTTTGGATCCCAGCCCTGGGGGTGGACAAGTGAGGGAGGATCACCTGAGTGGAGGTTCCTTGTGGACTGGAGAGAGCATGCCCGAAGGCAAGAAATGGTATCCCCCTTTCCTGATATTGACCTACCCTCACCGCCCTTAGCCTTTATGGGTGATTGCCAATCTCATCTCATCCTCCCCTGTAGTTTTCCTTTAGGTACTGAGAAGAAGAAGAAACAACTAAGGGTAGTGAAGAGTTCCCATTATAAACACCACTCTGGTACTGGGATGAAGAAGAGTGGTGTGGAGGCATTTAGTAGTAAATTTCAGGCATTCCACACTAATAGGCTTAAGCAGGGTCAGGCAATTGAGTATACTTTGTTTCATCTGCAGCCTGTTAGTAGCATAGAACAGTATAAAAGGTGGAAATCAGAAGCACATGAGAGTTGCAATCACAGAAGGAACTGAGAACCGAGGAGTTGCTGTGCTGAGAAGCAAGAAGCCAAAATGCTGAGACGCCGATGGAGATCCTGACAGTCTTGCCGAGGTGACTGTGCAGGACTGGGAACCCTGGTGAGGTAAGGCATACAGCAGGTGCTGCCAGGGAGAAGTGGGGGAGCCAAGCACAAAAGCTGGCGTGTGTGGAGTTGAGCACCTGACGAACTGGCACATTGGTTCTCCCACTTGGGGAGAACCTCTTGAACGGAGCAGCAGAGGCCCGGTAAGTGTTGGGAGACACTAGGAATTCCAGAGCGCTCCAAGGGACCCTGGAAATGGTAACGGTACACGGAAGAAATAGCACTTATTGAATACCGAACAAAATGAAAAGGTTTTATTTAACACACACACAATTCAGAACTGCATTTACTGAAAACCAAACTGTATAAAAGGTACTGTTCAAGTCTGCACAACTTAAAACAGCATTTATTGAAAACTGAATCGAATGAAAGATGTTATCCTTACAAATAAATAGCAACATTACATTTACTGAATAATATTGGGCAGCAGGAAAAGTCGTGGGTTGAGTGAAACTAAGTGAATGCTGCAATTATCAAGAATTGAATTAAAAGAAAGCTGTTACTTGATCAGAATATATATTATGGGGCAATCAAGTGTATCAAATAACACACTGCCAGAAAAACACCGTAAGAGTAATGTGCAAGACATATAAGGAAATTGAAGAGTTGCCTTGAATATTACTGAGCAATGGCCTTTGGGGAAACCTATGGTTGCGTGACCTGTGATGGGTGGATTGGGTGGTCTGACAACTGCACCTAGACCAGGAAGTTTCCTAAACAATGACATTGCAAATATCAAGAGTCAAATTACAGACAAGGCATGTGGTTGCTGATTGCGTGGTCTGTAGTGGATGGATTGTGTGATCTAACAACAGCGCTTAGACCAGAAACCACTAAATATTGGAAAAGCAGCAAATAAGTGTGTGTTCTTGGTGAAACTAACCAAAGGACGGGTCAAGTGGTCTGTGTATTCTCTTGTAAACTTGTTAACCTGTGAACAGAGCAAACAAGTCAACTGCTCAGTATAAGTCTTAGGGAATGGAACACTGAGAACCAAAGAACTGTAGAGAGTTTATTTTGGGGAAGGGAGTCCCAAGATCACAGTGTTTTATGGACCTGGTTATATTTGAACTAGGGGAAGGGAAACCCAAGACCTTATTTTGATGCAAACTGTGATACCTGTGAATCTACAGAAGGCAACTTCAGAACATGACTCCTTGAAGCAAAGTTACATTGGCACTGTATTGAACTTGAACACTTATATTTGGTTGAGAACATTTCCTCACTAGATTGTGTTGTAGCTGTGAGGATAAGCATAGGTTTTGACACAGACAGACTTTTGATTTGAATTTATAGACACAGACTTTACTTAGATTCCTTTAGACAAGGAAAATCCCACCATAGCATAGGGTTAGTTAGAAGTTAATCTTGATCATTAATAAAGTTTTGTTTAGAAATATATATCTGTGTCATCTCTCTTGATACCATGCCTGTCTCACAGTCCCCAGTGCTGGAGGTCCATGCAGCAGGCACTGTATTTTCTACTGGACATGTTCAGTAAAAACATACCATGCCTGTCCCCTGGGCCCCCCAGCACCTCAAACACACACACAATCAATGTGAATATGTGTGTATGCCAGGCGCAGGGGGCGTCTGGGGCAGGCATGGCATTCTTTTACTGAACACCCATTATAGATGTTCAGTAAAAAAATACCACCCCTGTCCCCTGGCCCTTGCTCAGTGCCATAGAAAGGGAGCTGATTTTGGCCAGTGGGGAGGGGGGTTATGCAACAATGGCATTTTTAAAATGTTGTACAACCTTCCTCCACCCCACTCGCCAAAATCTGCTCCTTGGCCCAGCAAAAACACACATTTCATTGGCTCATTGAGCATGCATGGCTGGGGAACAGAACTGTCAAACGGAAACTGCGTTTTCCTTTGACGGCTCCTCCATAATGAGCGAGGGGGCCGGTGGTTTGATGCCGCTCGCCCATTATGGACTTGCTGTCCCTCGGTGCTGCAGCACTTCCAGCACCCCTATTTCCAGCGCCACTGAGAGTAGAGTGACAGTGATTTCCAAGGGACAGATGTTTGAATTGGAAAAGTGCATCTGTCCACCATTCATTTTTTTAAACTTGGTGCATGATGTCAACCCTGCATTAAGTAAACAAAAACAAATGGTGCATGGATAAAGTGCACTAATTTACTGCACTTCTCTTGGTTGCATAATAGTGGCCTAGCAGGGTATTTTATATAATTCAGTGCTCTATATGCACGGACATAGCAACTTTACCATGCCACTAAAGACATTGCAACTACCATTATAGTTGATGTCAGGAAGTGGCCTTCTTCATCCTGTGTATTAGATCGGGCTTGCACAGGCCGTGGACTACCACTTTTAAAAATAAAACACATGTAATGCATCTTTGCATTTTTTCAAAAGGTATATTGATGCCATAGTGATAATTAAGCAAGGCACACAAATAGAATTTGAAGAGTTTCAGATGTGAATTATTTCATTAGATGCCAATCTGATATTTACAAGTGAAATTAATAATCAGCCGATTTTCTTCCTTGATCTACTCATTAAGGAGAAGAATGCTTATCTTGAAGTCTTCCTAAATCATAAACCAACTGAGACAAGTTGTACTTTGAGATTTGAGAGTCAACATCCCAAGGCTTTATTGGGAATCTGCCTTATTGAGTGTGGTAGTACATTTTGATGAAGTAATATTTATAATTTATCTCTTTAATAATACTGTATTTTACCATGAGGTAGGACAAGCAATTCTTAAGGCCCACACCAGGGCTGCAGGCTTTCCCAGGGAGTGGAGCCTCATAGCCAATCCCCATCCCAGCTGAGACACCTGAGTATCCTTTCACGAGCGAGAGGCTGGGAGGTGCGGCTAAAGGCCTACATCAATCCAAGGGTTCAGAATGAGATAAGAAGTGGATGGACACTGGAGGCAGAGGACAGGTGCTGTTTTGGAAAGGTCTTAAGGGGAGTACGGAGGTGTCTGAAGTGGGAGCAGAGACCAGGATGCTGGACGAGGGGGCCGCAAGACTGGGCCCCACAGGAGCCTTGGAGCTAGAGAAGAGACACCAGAGACCAAACTGAGAAGCCATCAGAATTGGAGCTGCTGGTAAGGTGTGAGGCGGTGGTGGCCAAAGATAGTAAAATTGACCTGGGGCACAGCTGTGTCCAAAGGGGTCGCAGCAAAATGGAGTTAGGATGGGACAGTGGTCACAGGCCTGCCCAAAAGGGTAAATCAGGTGATAATGGGAGAGATCTGGTGAGTAGGGAAAGTCATGCCCAAAGGGATGAAGGAAGGGCTAGAGAGAAATATCTAGAAAGTGGAGAAAGTAATGCACGAAGGGCTGAAAAAGGTGATAGGAGAGATCCGGATTTGGCGTTAGTGGGGAAGATTGTTCCCAGTAAAGTAAATAAGCTTAGGTCCCCAGTAGGAAGTCCAATAGGACCCATTGGGGAATGGTGGAGTTACCTTTAGAGCTATTTCCTTTTGATGTAAATATCTCCTATTGTTGGTGGTAAGAACTCCAGACATCATGGGTTTGCAATTCATAATCAGCAGGACTGAAACAAATGGAATTAATTTTGCTGCTTCCAGTTTTCGGAGTTACCTCCAGACTTGTAATGAGGCCCATTGTCTAAATCTGAAGCTCTTGCTTACTCTTTGGTGGGAGTTTGGGGACTAGCTGCTGGGGCTATAAATCCTAAATTAAGTTAGCATGCTTAGTAGTGAAAGGGTTGAAACATAGTTCTCAGGCCTTAGAAGAATTGCTTTTAGATAGCAAAGTTATGAGAAAAGCAGCTTTGCAGAATAGAGCTGCTATCGATTACTTATTATTGAAACACAATTTAGGGTTCAATGCTTTTTAAGGATTGTGTTGCTTTAACCTGAGTGGCCATTCCCAGTCTGTGCAAAACCACATCAACAAATTAAAGGATTTAACACAGTAGATTACATCTTACAATTCTGGGAACTTGTGGGATTGGCTGTTTTTATGGATCCCAAATATTGGTGAAAATCTACCTTATGCCTTTGCTTGCATCTTTATTATTTTGATGATTTAGATTTTATTTTATTGTTGTTTGCAATGTATTTCTAGTTTAGCTATAATGATCATAGATTTCAAAAGCCAAATTTAGTGCCACTGGGCTATGGTAGTCAAGTGTCCAAGGGTGGAATGTAATGTATTTAAAAATTTAATATCTTTGACTCAAATATGGAGCCTGTATGAAATGCATTCTGGATGAAGCAGTGAACATTTGACTCCAAGTCTCAGTGAAATTTTCAGTTCTGAACATTGTCTGCATGTTTGGAAACAGTATAAAAACATCTTGTTTTTGTTCAGGCCAGTCAAGGTTTGTTTTGCATTCCGCAAGGAGCTGAAAGTAGTCTTTTCTGCTCCCATGAGAAACAGGGGGTGTTTACTTGTCCTGACATTCCACAGCTACACCATCTGGGTATCTGTGAAATGCTATTGGCAGTTGACCTCTCAGGAAAAGTACTAGGCTGTAGTTTTGTATGTTAGAGTGGGGAGCATCAGAAAAGGCTGGCAAAAAAGAGTCACTTGGCTTCAGCTCGGCTAAGAGAAAGTAGATGTATTTTCTGCAGTCTGTTTCCATGGTGAGTGTCTCTTTGCCAACCTGGTTTGGAAAGCTGTCCAGTGAAGCTCGTGGCAGAGATGAAGAGGTGTGAAACAATGGCAATGGTGATGTAACCTGTTCTTTATTTCTTCATTTTTATTTTGTAACATGTAACACTGAGTTAATAAAATGGCCAGATAAGCACTAGTTTTATAACCTAATTGAGACTGTGAATGAGTTCTTGCATTCCAAGAAGCAGTCTGCCTTCCTAAAAGTGCATTGGGGAAAAAATAATAAGCATGTGTTTTGGGAGAGCAGAACAACAATGTAAAGAGGTCAGTCTTCAAATTGGATATACCTATCTGATGGCTCCATCTTAGACCATCCCTAAGTTGATAAAGGTAAAAAAGGCATCATCTCAGCAATACGTAATTGGCTATTGCATCATGCACTTGGCGGCATCACATTGAGCATAACCAGCCTGTCTTACCAACCTTGAACATTTGTCAGGCCATCAGCATATGAGCAAAAACATGGGTAGGGAGGGAGAAATCCAGGAACTAATTCTTCTAATTAAATAAGACACCATCCCTTATTTTGTAGATCTTGAGTCAGGGCATCTAGTTTTGTACTTCACCTTGTCAGGAGCCTCTGTTCTGGGAACTTGTGGGAAAATGAGGTAGGTGCATATCTGTGTCTAGTGCAAATGAATAAGACAGTGTCTTCCAATTATACGCCATGTGTGAGAAGAACATGGTTGAATTAGTATGAATTAGTTAACTCGGCTTTTACTGTGATATTAGCTCAAATTAATATGAATGTTGTTTTCCTCTCTGGTCACTGGAGTCTTAGCTGATCTGTTCCTCGTACAGTATTTCAACTTTTAATTAATAGTCACCTGGAATTCAAAGGCTGTTTGCTCTCTACTTAATCTAAAAGAAATATGTCTTATACTTGGGAATTATTATCTCCTGTTCTTTTCAGAGCCATCCAAACCTTCCTTATTTCACAAAAACCTTGGAGAGAGGCCACACAGCCACTGCCTGTCCTCCACAGGTCTGTATTTCGGTGGATTTTAGCAAGTCAAATCTCCCTGCAGCCCCACGGCTTCCCATTCATGTTAATGCGGCCCCACCGTCCATTTTATACAAGATGGCCACTACTCATTACTCTTGCATTTCTATGTTTAGCAAGCAAAATGTGTATATTGTTTGTATTGTATTTCAGCGTATACCTTCGTTATGTTATATTCTTCGTGTCTGTATAGTGCAATCAATAATCTTCTTCATGGTTAGTGCATATCTGCTTCATGTCTATTGGACTCGTCTGTGTCAGTTGGCAGTGAGTTCACTCATTCTTGCCATCTTTAGTTACATCAGGTTAATTTCTTCTTGTATTTGTCTGGGACAAGGCTGATATGCTAGCCATAAAGCAAAACGCATTTCACCTGTGCGATATAGGGGTGGGGAGGGGCAGTCACCATGAATGAAGTATTCCTCTGTCTCTTGACATTCCCCCTCTGATCGAGTCCTCAACCACATGGTCCCTTCTGTCCTCCTACGATTAAGCTACTTTGACTATCAATATCTTGGTCACCCCCTCAGGTTACCTGAATTTTTTATATGTTCATCTACATTCTAGGTCATATTGCAGCACTCCTCATCTGGCTTGTAGAATACACAGCATACTACGTAATTGCGAGTGTCTCAGGGAAAACAACATTTTGAACCTGGAGGGACGATAGCACTTTCTCTTATGTGGATATGAGGAAGGTTATCAGTTTGTGCATATTCGTGTACTTTAGTATCCACGTTTATCACTATTTTCATTCCTACTGCCTTTTTGGCAGGCTTCTTATATTGGCTTATGGCTATTCTAATGGTGCAGAATCCCAGTAGTACTAATACCAGTATGGCTATTAGTATTTTGAATGCATTGCCCAGCCAGGAGGGGATCCAGGAGAAAAGATAAGATAGCCAGTCAGCATCTAGGATATCTTCCACCTCCTCTGTCATGTTGGTGTGTAGATCTGCCCATTTTCGCACATACGCCCATCCTCAATGGCCATTTTCATTTCGAGGACGTAACTGTTCTGAAGGCTCATCAGTCATGTCATTAAGCCCTTAACTATTTCCTTATGGTGTTAAATCCCTTCACTCTTTTGTTGATTGTTTTTAAAAACTCCCATCTTGTTATTTGGAGCCATTTTGCATTGGAAGTGACCTGTAATCCAAAGAGGAAAATAGCAGAGGAAATCACAGCTGTTTTGCTAAACAATGTGTGCTCATCTGGTATGCCGTTGTAGGCATCCTCTGATTTTGCTGATAAATATGTTTCCCTTTTCTTAAAAAAAAAAACACCAACATTTTATGCACTAATTAAAATGCATAAGAACCCAGTAACTCCACCAGAAAGACCAATAGTATCGGGCTGCGGTTCCATACTCGAACCACTGTGTAAGTTCATTGATATCTTCTTACAACTGATCAGCACTAAGACAGCAACATATTTGAGAGATACAATGGCTACTATTAAGTTCTTTGAAAACTTATCATATGATAGCAATGAAGATATCCTGGTTTCAATGGACATACAGTCATTGTATACAAATATTCCACAAGAGGAATCCATAGACAGAATAAGAGAAGCACTCACACATGCAGCAAGCCAACACAGAGTTCCTCAAAAAAGGTAGCAGGCACTCCTCTCCAGAAAGAACATGGCATGATAACCTGTTCTGAGATGAGAGTTTGCAGCACACGCTTTTTGCTCACTGTACCTTTCACAGATGGGAAATAGCCATTTGCATATCAGTCTTTGTCCCGCCCACATGGGCAGTCCAGCACCGAAATGCTATGGCGATTCCTCTCTGAACAAGAGTACCAACAGCAACCGCATACATGTGTTTCAGCCTTGTTGGGCCTCATCAGTGAGGTGAAGCTGTGCCTCACTGAGCACAGTGAGCAGGGATTCCACGTCTGGTTGCCCCCAGGAACACAGAGTTCCAACTGAATTTATTGTTGACCTAATGACTGTTGCCCTAACAAAGAACTTCTTTACCTATGGCAATCAGTTTTACTTACAGACCCAAGGCACGGCAATGGGGGCAGCATTTGCACCGAGCCTCGCAATACTTTATATGGCAGCCTTTGAAGATGAAGATGTGCTAAATGAGAGGAATCCATTTAGAAAACATATTACCCATCTACACAGGTATATAGATGACATAAGTTTAATTTGGAAAGGAACCAGGGAGCTAGTAAATAACTATCTGATTTGGCTCAATGACCATCATCCAACTATCAAATTTACCATGGAGACAGATACAACACAAATACATTTTTTGGATTTAACCATCAAAGAGACAGATGGAATACTGCAGTGTTCTCTGTATAAGAAAACCACAGACAGGAACACAACACTTCATTATACCAGTTTCCATCCAATGTCTCTTAAGGACAATTTGCCATTTATCCAGTTTTTAAGTCTGAGACGAAACTGTTCCACGATAGAGGATTACTATACACATGCCATGAAGTTGGGATTGAATCTCAGAGAAAGAGGATATCCAAAAAAGCTGGTTTCACATGCACTCAAAAGAGCAGGCTTTGTTCCCAGGGAGACACTATTGGAACCACAAAAAGACCAACAAGGAAGAAAGGATGACATGTGTCACTACCTATAACACCAATTCATCTGAAATTAAGAAAATGACCAGCAAACACTGGCCACAGATGTGCACATGCTTGCACACTACTGCTCTGCCCTTATTTGCTCTAAAAACTTGAGAGATAAACGTGTACATTTGAGAACACAGAAGATTAGAGCCAACTTGACATCTTGGGACCTACGACCGCTGAAGGGACATTTCCCCTGTGGGAAATGACAAGCATGCAAATTTACCAACAAAACCATATCCTTCATGGTACAGGGAAAAGAATGGGAGATCAGATTCCTTTCAAATTGCAAGACGACTAATGTTGTCTATTGCATACAATGTCCATGTGGCCTTAAGTATGTGCGCCAGACGTCCAAGGCAATACACCTGAGAATAAATGAACACAGGTCCAGAGTCAGGTGTAAGAATATGACAGCACCTCTAGTTTCACACTACCTGGAGAACCAACACAGAACAGAAGAAATGAAATGGTGGGTACTGGACATAGTAAAAAATGTAACAAATCCACAAAGGTTCCTATTAAACAAAGAAGCCCGATAGATTCATAGATTCAATAGTTTAGAGGAGGGACTAAACGAGGAAATGCCAACCTTTCGGTAAATATTATAAAAGAGAGAGATGATTTAAGCACAGCATGGGACCAATTTAGAGTTTATATCTATATGTTCTCAACACAATCATATCATTGGTAGTCAGACTATGGATTAATACATTGGGAAAGATCATTATTTACAGTCATATGTAATACTGTGATGACTACCTGCCTAGTTTAGTTCATCAATATACTCTTCATTTGCCTGCAGAACTTGGACATATGATTATGGATATGTCCATTAAGAATTTTGTTACATCTAGCAAATGCGTATAAACATAGTGACTCCAGTTGAAAATTATTATTCCTGAGAGCTGAGAAACATACTGAGAGGACTTTTAATACCCTTTATTATTCTAATATTTATTATATGTAGTGAAGTTATCAAAATAAGGGGGATAGAGTGGATCCTGAAGTGCTCATATGAACGAGGGGACAGTATTACGTTCGACACTTGAAACACAGTGTTAAGATTGCCGACATGTAAACACAGAATGGGCGAACAGCTATTGAACACAAATGACGGACTGGACCCTCGGATGGTTTGTAGAATGCTTCATTAGAAAGAAGGCTCACAGACGCGGCTAGTAAAAAAATAAATTGATATCTGAAGTCCTCATACTTGGAGCACAGCGAGGAGAGAATAGGAAGAATCATACTAACTCGCAGGTAGTTAACAAATGGGAATCGCGAACCTATTGTCAAAATACATCACTGGACGTTTGTTTGAACGGTCACGTTAACCCCCGCTCAATTACTGTTGTAGAAGGAAAGGGTGCAGAGAATATGAACGTGGGAAGGAAACAACCAATTCTGGCAGGCAGCCGTAATCCGGAGATGTCAGCATAACGGATAGCAATGTTTAGGTAAGCGCCCATGGAGCAGTGAAGAAGGGGATGGCACGGAGTGACTAACAGTGATAAGGACAGAATTGTTTTGAAGTTACCTCATCAAGCATAGGGATTCATTCTGAACTATTATGTTTCATCTGTCTCATCACAAGCTCACTGAACACACGTACAAGCCCAAGATTGGACTGACTGTGTCGACCGTCAAGGACAATATGAACTTGATGACTTCAATGTGCTATTAGGGGGTCAGTCTTAAACCAATATGGTTTAGTTATGGGAATCCAACATGCCTTAGAGATTAGAAGAATATAACTTTGTCCATTTAATATATTTGGATACAAGCCATGATAAACTGCTAACAAACACCTGGCGAGGCATGGAATAGAAAAATCCATCTGATTACAACTTGTTCGCCTGCTTGATACATAGAATTTCATCATGATGACACTTGATTAAGAGAGATAAAGAGCCTTTAAAAGTCAAGGTACTTATTCATCTTTTGTTTATTCATATGCAACTTAAATGGTCAGTGTACCAATATTTTGGGATTGAAGAGGGGCAGGATTTCCCGGTAGTGCCCAGGGGATGGCATCCTCGCTGTCCCTGTTGTTGTTGCTCTCAGTCGCTCTATTGTTGAACTTGAATGCACGTTTGAAATGAAGCTAAGACTTATGTCATAGACTTTGTTAGGGGAAGTGACATTATACTCCGACACTATACTCCCACACTAATGGATCAGACAATATCTTTGTCTCATCTATTGTTTTCTATTGGCCAATTCCCACATGATCTTTATTGGAGACATTATGTTCTGAATAGAATAGAGCTATGCATACTGGCTTAGAATTTTGGATTTTCTGTTTTATTAATTTTAATCTTTCTTCTCTCTGAAGCTCTAACAACACTAGGAATTATGCCCAGATCTTTAGGGATGAGTGTAATACCATTTTTGGACATAGAGTAATATGCCCAACCTATATGTGATGGTGGTGGTATTATATTTTTTCATGGTCTTTTCCTTACTATACTGCTGGTGAAGGGGAGTTTAAAACTTACAGATAGGGTTTTGAAGGTATGTATTGGGTGAATAGACAAATGTAAATATATTTCATATTCTCTCCCCAGGGGTTACCTGTGAGCTTTTGGTCCTGAGGAAGGCGGCACTACCCAGGTTTCTTCCGCTAAAAGTATTCAACCTTTAGAGACAACTTACTAAGTGTTCTTATTATGGTTGTAGGTCATTTATATTCACAATCTGGGACCAACGTAGACCTCTGAGTCCACACATTTGTTTGGTGGCCATGACTTATTGTTGAATTTCTCATTACAAATGAATGATGATTAGCTAGACAGAGAGGCATCTGTATTTTATATTGTGAATTTGGTCTATTTTAGATTGTTACATCTTATGCTGATCCTTTTAAGTTTGAATTCATGTATGTAAACGGATTACTGATTGATTAATTTATTAACTGTATGTGTTTTTTGTCAGAGTCATTATTAAATATTACTTTTTATAAAAGGAAAAAAAGAAAACTAAAAACACTGTGGTCTAGACAATGTAGGAAATTAGATCATAATGAGTAAATTAATAAAAAACTTAGAATATCACACTGCCACAAAAAGAAAATAGATTTAATCCTTGAGATAAAGCAATTGCTGTTTGGGACAACCTTGTGTATGTAATTCACAATGAAATGAGACTGAAAAAAATAAAAGGCAATTAATTATAGAATTAAAACATCAATCCATAGCTGAAAACCAATACATTCTAATTCATCAATCGAAATAATAATAAAAGCAGCATATTAAATATTACAATGAAATAAAACACTGCACATCTTAGTCTTGGAGTTAGAAGTCCCAACCCTCACCTAAATCACATGCACCCTGCATCATCACTTTGGATATTTTGTAATAACTTTACCAAAGCCACAATTAGAGCTAAATCAGATGTTGACATCAGTCTTTCCCTCACATAGGGCCTCATTACGACCCAGGCGGTAAATAATGGACATTACCGGCATGGCGCAACTAACGTGTCCGTGCTGTCCAGAAACCGTTAAAAGCGGTACATTACGACCTCTCGGGCACGAGCATTGCGCCATGCCGGTAATGTAATCTGCGCCATGCCGGTAACGTCCCAAAAACGGCACCTACCGGCATCGTATGCCGTGCAAGGTGCACTACCGCCACCCTACCCACCGATATTAGCGATCACCGCAAATAGAGGTGACCGCTATTAGCGGTGACCGTAAAGAAGTGGATCCGGAAGTTGCGCCATCGCACCGGAATGGGAAAGAGCACGGCGGCCATCTTTAAAAACACAATCCATTGCCATCCTCCACAACCATTGCACATCTGACCCCGAGACCTGCCACAAACCTTCACCCACATCCACCCATTGTCAGAATGCCGAAAGTTGTTAAAAAAAGTTGTGATCGGCTGCAGCAGGAGCGCTTCACTAGGGAAGAGCTCACCATGTTGGCGGAAACCCTACAGGAAAACGCGGACGTTGTATTCTCAACTGAAATGACCAGACCGGCAATAGGAAGAAGGCCATATGGGACCTAGTCGCACAGCGGGTCAGTGCAGTTGGAACAACACCCCGCACCACAAGACAGTGCCGGAAAAGGTGGGACGACCTCCGGCTCCGTGTAAGGAGTATACTGTCTGCCAACAGAAACCTGGGCATGGCAACTGATGGAGGAGCAGACTCACCGATAAAATTGCAGCCGTGGGAGGAGATATGTGCCACAACCATTGGCATCAAGAGCATCGAGGGGGTCGGAGAAATGGAGAGAGGAGCCCCCACATCAGGTGACGCAGGTAGGTGCCTCAAATCAAGCCATGCAAAACTCTCTGAAGTCCAGTTTCATGGGAAGCACAATGTGGCCTAATAGGGTTAACGCGACACATCAGCAGAAGACTGCCTACAGGCATTATTGACCTACACCCTGTACACATGCAGAATGCACACTCTCACTGTAGGCACCCACATTCCTGCATGCTTCTCCCACCCAAAAGGGAGACAACCTGTATGCCATTGCCTCCAATGTGCACCATCTAGTTATCAAAATGATGGCAGTCATCACAATGCCTGCTTGTCCGCAGACCCATCAATAACACTTTCCCTCCTTTGCTCCACCACAGGCTCCCATTCGGACCTTGGCGAGGAAGATACTGGCACCACACCTGCCAAGAAGGCCCGGCCCGAAGTGACACCACACCAACCCTGCACCTCTGCTGGACCAAACAAACCCCCACAGCAGCCAAAATCGACGGCCACAACACAGGCCAGGGCACCGATAAGCACCAAGGCAAGCAGCACTGTACCACCAGCAACAGACATCCAACAACTGGTGGCCACTGAAGGGACTGTGTCTGCAGGAAGCAGCATGATTGGGGAGACTGCTGCCATTGCAGCTTGCTCGGATAGTGATGTGGGGAATGATGATGATGCCGTAGAATGTCCCCCCACTGCCCACCTTCATTCCCCCTACCTGTCCCCATGTAGCCTGCATGATGATGGCACACAGGGGCAATACCCTGATGACTCCTGGCCAGCCACTCCATGCCCAGTGGAAGGTGTGGAGGAGGAGAGCAGCCTAATCAACACGCCACTGGCATTATCCAATGCCCAAAAAAACCAAGAGTCGCTGGACCAAATCTTAACACGCCAACACCAACTGCCCTCACTCCTGACTCAGCATGTGGCCGAATGTGGAGGTGCAAGTGCGGAAATGCTAAAATGTGCCGAGACTGTGAAGGCAGCGATACAATCCTCCACCAAGGATATCTGTGCCGAACTTGCCGCGGTGCGGCACATGCTCTCGGAGCTTGTACAGAAAATGAGGGACATGCGTCCTAGTGAGCAGCCGAGTACCTCCTCTGCTGCCAGTTCTGCCCCAAGCAGCCCCGTCCGCAGGTCGGCCAGGAACCTGCGGAGTACAGGCAGGGGTGCCCCGGGGGCTGCCAGAGGGGGCTGCCAATAGAGGCCGCTCAGTGGAACAATCCCACATTAGGCACTTCATCACAGGCATCCACGCACTTTTGCGGGGAGTTGAGGGGGGAGGGAGGAGTGGGTGTGTTGGGAGGTTGAGGGGGGAGGGGGGAGTGGGTGTGTTGGGGGGTTGAGGGGGCAGGGGGGAGTGGGTGTGTTGGGGGGCGGAGGGGGAGGGGGGAGTGGGTGTGTTGGGGGGTGGAGGGGGAGGGGGGAGTGGGTGTGTTGGGGGGTGGATGGGGAGGGGGGAGTGGGTGTGTTGGGGGGTTAAGGGGGCGGAGGGAGTGGGTGTGTTAATTGAATTCACATTTACAATACAATTTTTGCTTGAGCACAAATCACATGTGTGGACATTGCTCATTGCGTATGTGTGCTTTCATTGGTGAACAGTCCACAGTGTGCATATCCCAGACACACACAGTGCCCCAATTGCCATCTCCATGTGACACCCCCATCCGTGTGTGCTAGAAACATTGGTTGATCAGAGTCCGACGCATGTCACGTCCCTCCTGTGCATCGCTGCCTCCCTGAGGTGCTGCTCCATCCCCACCTTCCTCATCCTCATCGTCAGGTGGTTGCAGTTCAGTGCCAGGGGGCGGGGGCACATTCCGTCTGATGCACATATTGTGTAGCATGACACATGCCATGACAATCTTTGCCACCTTCTCATGGCGGTACAGGAGTGCCCCACCAGACCTGCTGAGGCAGCGAAACCGTGCCTTCAATAGGCCAAATGTCTGCTCAATAACCACACGGGTTCGTGTATGTGCACGATTGAAGTCCTCCTCGTGCTGGGTCTGTGGGTTCCGGACTGGGGTAAGGAGCCACCTCTTCAGGGGATAGCCTGCATCACCTGTATGTGGGCAACAATGTATGTGTCAGTCACATAAAATCTCAAATCATGACGTGCCACCATGGCATGCATTCATCTCTTACTTTGTACTACATTTACATGCACAAATGGAGTCACACTGTGTGACCGGTATATGTGTATTCCTCTCATGGACTGTTTTGCATGCCATCAACCAGTGTATGCCGGGGGGACCAGTGCCTTGTGAGTGCCCATCCACTGTGTTAGTCCATGGTGTTTGCCAGGTGTCTAGTGATATCAATGCTCTCATCATGGCAACATTGCTGTCAGCCTCAGGATGACCCCACTGAGCCCTACTAATGTTGCTAGGCAATATTTTTGGGGCCTCAGTGTCTGTGTAGTGGTGTATTGATGTTTTTGTCTGTCATGTGCCTCCTTTGTGCGCAGTTATGGGGGACTGGCCTTTCAGTTGATGGTGTTTGGTGCCGTGTATTGGCTGAAGTCATTGCATGTAGCTGCCTTTCGTTGAGGTCGATGTGGTCCGATTCGGTACAGTGCACTTGCAGATGGTTGTGTCATGGTTGGGACACACCTTCATTCACATGGTAGGGCTGCTTACATTGGGCATTATGTGTTCAGGTGTCAGTTGACGTTTGGGCTGCTTTAGGGTATGAACAGGCTCCATTGCCTCTGGTACTCGCAGCCAGGTAAGGTATGCATCACCCCCCCTTTCAGCCAGGTAAAGTATGCATCTCTCCCCCCCTTTCAGCCAGGTAAGGTATGCATCACTCCCCCCTTTCAGCCAGGTAAAGTATGCATCTCTCCCCCCCTTTCAGCCAGGTAAAGTATGCATCTCCCCCCACCCCCTTTCAGCCAAGTAAGGTATGCATCACCCCCCCCTTTCATCCAGGTAAAGTATGCATCTCCCCCCCCTTCAGCCAGGTAAAGTATGCATCTCTCCCCCCCCTTTCAGCCAGGTAAAGTATGCATCTCTACCCCCCCTTTCAGCCATGTAAAGTATGCATCCCCCCTTTCAGCCATGTAAAGTATGCATTGATACGTCAATCACCTACCCACTTCACATTTCCATGGCCATGACATGAGACTCACCGAGTAGCCAGGATCTTGGCCCTGCATGTCGCTCCATGTAGCGTGGTATTGTGGAGTTACGCAGGACCATTGAATCATGGGTTGATCCGGGGAATCGGGCACAACAATGTGTGATGATCCTGCTGGAGTCACATACCATTTGCACGTTGATTGAGTGGAATAGTTTACGGTTGCGGTACGCTACCTCATTGGCATGTGGGACAACCAATTCCACATGGGTGCAATCGATGGAACCAATGCAACCAGGTATGCCGGCTAGTGCATGGAAACCCACGTTGGTGTTTACAATCTCCTGGGCAGACGTAGTAAGGAAATGTGGTCATCTGTGTGCTTGAGGAGGGCATCGAGCACTTGGATCAGCGTATGTGAGAATAATGGTTGTGAAATGCCATGCAAGTGCCCCATTGTGTGCTGTTAGGTGCCTGTGGCCAGGAAGTGGAGCACGGACACTACCTTCAGTGGGGGGGGGGGGTGGCGGTGGGTGTTTCAATCATGCTGACGATGTTGTTGTGTATCATGTCCACGATGGTGGTAATGGTGTCCCGGTCCAAACGGTACAAGGTGTGGATCTGCTCAGCGGTGAGGTTGAATGGACTGGCTCTGATGCGTGGGATTGGGGGCTGCCTGCGTGGTGGCATTGGCTGTGCTGGTGGGGCTTGCTGGCCCTGCCTTGCCCTCCTTCTCCTCCTGCGTCTCCTCTGTGCTGCCTGTTGTTGTTCTTGTTGTTGTTGTTGTTTTTGTTGTTGTAGCACTTGCATTGCAATCAGGTCCTCCAGCCCCAACATGGCTAGTCCTATTGGAATCATTGTGGAGTGTGACTGGGTGTGGGAAGGGGTGGGGTGTGCTCTTTTTGTACTTGGTGAGTCTGTATTGCCTCCACCTGTGCTGATTGTGTGCACCTGTGGCAGCTGGCCATTTACGGTTGGTCCGCGATGGCGGTATTTGCACCATGGTGGTAAGGTACTTTATGGCCTTCGCAAGGGCATTAAGGGCATGTCCGCTTGACTCGTGATGTTCCCCAATTTGCGCCATGCCGCTATTTCTGGCATGGGGGGTCGCGTGCCCGCACCCTTGGTGCTGTTAGCGGCACCGTTAACTACGGTGCCGCTAATTGCACTTACTCAGATCGTAATTGGACCTAGCGGTAAGCGATGCCGGTAATCCTTTACCAGCATCGTTTTCCACTTACCGCCAGGGTTGTAATGAGGCCCATTGTCTGTAAGTACCTGGGCAACAGAATGCACAAAACGTCCCAGCATTACAATCCTAACATGTCCAAATGAAGCACATTCCATTACTAAGTGGAATAATGACTCAAAATCCTGGACACCCTCAACATCCTAGGAAGACCCACCTTCGCTCCAATAACCTGCTGAGTCGTAAAACAATTTAATCGAAACCTAAGATACCACCTGTGGAAAACCTGAGAGAGAAATGTGTTTATATACAGCACAGGCATATAGAAGTTTTCCTGTCTCCTATACAAGGACAGACTCCCGAGATCCTCAATGTCTCTAATTTTATCCCATCTTTGTATTTTATTCTTTATTGTGTAATCAGAATCATCAACCTGGATGTCAATCATCTTCAGACATAGTTCACACTTACTCTTGATAGTTCTCAGATATATATGTGTGCCTTTTTTCAACATGTGTCTTATGTAACACCCCAGACTACTGGGGAGAAATCTCCCCAGCTTTTTCCATAAGGAAAGGGATGGACTAACATATTGTGCCCACAAAGAGGTCAGCCCCAACTCCAGCTTCACAACACTGATAGGGACAGAAGAAGGAATACTTAACACTTGTTTTAGAATCTTAGCATCAAACATTTCCAGAGATATCCTATTCCTGAAGTTGGCTAACTCACACCCATTGTCATTGACAGACAGGAACAAATGCTTTCCTCCAACCTAACTTTCTATTTTCCAAAATGGTTTTTAGGTACAATAAGGAGCCATAGTTTACACAAGGAATCTACTCTAGTAATTCTCTTATTACTTAATTTCAAGGAGAATTCTAATAATATTCTACCTCTTGCTACATATTATAGCATAAGATTTAGATGTGTTGATCACCAAATGATTTAGTTGAAGGTAGTGCTCAACTCCATTTAAGAGTCTCTGCAGACGCGCTGGATTGTAATCCAGAAGGATTAGGTCGTACGGGTACGCTTTACAAAATACTGATAAACCCGACCATTTGGAAAGGAAGCATCCCCAGAACTCCCCCTCATCCCATAAATCTGCAAGATAAAGATTAAACCAAGTCGGGGCAAGGACGCAGCCCTGGAAAACTCCCCTCTCAAGACGAAAACCCCTGGACAAGTCTCCAAGGGTATTGAGTCAGATGCTTGTAGAATTACCCATCTGGAACATGTTAAAAAAAACAGGATCAATCACCAAGGTGGTTAATTTCCTCCAAAGTAATGTTATATTCACAGTGTCGAAAGCAGACACCAAGTCAATCGCTGCAACATACAGCAATCCACCAAACCTACCCCCAATATCAAACATACTCATAGAGATAGCAAAACCACTCAAGAGTGTTCCCACCCCGTTCATGAACACTGTTTGTAGGAGATTAAATGGGTCTCCTGCGCCCAGCTAGTAAGCTCTCTCAATACCAGATTAGCAAAGATTTCTGATAAACCATCAATCAGAGCAATAGGGCCATAGCTCCTGGGGTCCTTTCTCTTCCCTTTTTTTTAAATAGCCACAAGGACCACCTCAGAGCAGGATTTGGGGCAGGAAACATCCACTGCCACTTGTGAAAATAATCTGTAGGCAATATCTGCCAACAACAGGGGACTATTCTTAAAGATATCATTTACCACAACATCAGGTCCACGCGCTCACAAGTTCTTCAACCTAATAAAGACCTCAATGATATCAGACCTATCAAACTTTACAACCCGAGGGACCACATTGTTAGTGTGTGTATCAGATCCCATTGGTGCCTGAGTGTTATTTTCTAATTTTTTGGCAACAAAATCCACCCACACTTTTTACGACACACAGCAGGCTTGAGATTTCCCTTGAGACCCGCTTTTATTGTTTAAGATCCAACAAATCGACCGTGGATCTTTTCTTATTATTATCTCGACTAAGTCCTAACTCATGGTAATGTATTTCTGAAGCCTGTGATTCTTTTCCCAATTATTAAGCTTCTGCGTTAAAGTCTTCTTAAATTTCCTTTTTCCATCATAAGCTTCCATCACAAGCTAAGCCTATTTTCTTGATCAATTGTCTAAGCAACGTTCGTAATTCACACTTCCTACCAATCAGCTCCTTTTCACAATTGTTTTTACCCTATTGAACACATGGTCTGGGGCTAACATAGAGTTTCTCCTCTTGAAAGCTGCCCAATCTGCCTAAAGGCTCTGGAAATGGCAACAGCGAAGTGATCCTGATAATGCTAATCCTTTTGTTTCCAAGTAAATGCACCAAGAACGGTTTTCCTACTGTTGGAGTCATCAGCTTCATAGTCACTCACATTACACCCACAATTCAAATCCCCACCCAGAATTATAACACCCTTTTTATATTCTGCTTGAAATCCAACCAATAGATCCTCCAACTCATTCAGCACCCTGTCTAAATTATGCCGAGAGGGATTAAAGTAAGTATCAAGTAATAAGGTGTGCACAGAATGACTTTCCCTAGGATCTTCAATTTTAGTGTGGCACACTTCTTCTTGATTTTCACTGCTGTTACAATCCCGCCTATAGGTCTACCATGCAAGCCTTTCTCAGCCTGCTTACAAAATACCACATACCGATCAGTGGTCAGGGATTCGCTTAACCAAGTTTCCTGCAGGAAAACAAAATCACAAGTGTCAAAATTCTCCTTCCTTTTCAAGTTAAGGAAAGAGTTAAAACCACAAGTATTCCAACTAGTGATGATGATTTGTTTCTTGGCAAATCCAGGTCTGGTTCTTGTTGAGATCAGAAGGGCAGCAGCAAGCAACCCGCAGCTCAATGACAACGATTCTTGAGAAACTTGCCTGCGATCTTCCTTATCAAAATACACCCACAACCACAGCAGAGTGTAAGGCCTCCAGAGTAATCAGCAAGTTATGGCTACCTCTGCAGAGTCAATGAGTCAATGCGCATCACAGGAGTCATACAGGGCAGCACTATAACTTTGGTGAATGAAATACGGGGGGCAAATCAAAGATTACTTCTCCCACCAAGGTTGCTGACGAACACCTCTCCAGCCCTTATCGTCTTTGCTTGTAGTCGCCGCCGTCCTTGCCGTCTGCCGTCGGACGATTGCTGACTGCCGACTCAAAACTTTGTAGTACACTTTGTGGTCCACTTCGCAGGGGACTAAATGATTTAAAGGTAATGAGTCAGAGCATCAGCCAGACTTCCACACTCCTCCATTGCCGCAGCTGTGCACTCAGAGGCACTGCAGAATGCTTCTCACTGCCTACTTCGACCCTTTGCAGCACACTTCACACATAATCAATCTGAAAATGCCTAAATGGTCCAGTAGGACTGGGTATTGCTCCTTTCACCATTTTCAGCATGTGCCCTGCAGTGAACTGCTAATAAAACAAATAATTACTAATGAAGGTGGCAATGTGCTCGGCCCGGGTGGGCACTAACCACTATTCCGATATCAGAGCTGTAAGACTCTCTTGTGTTGTATGTGCTGGGTAATGTGGTTGGTCTAATGCTACATTAAGTAATGCAAGGGGCATAACTGGATTTATGGTGCTGTCATGTCACCACATTGCATCTATGGGGGACAATGAGCATCCACTACGCTTCCATAACTCTTGCTCTTCTGGTGGGGCTCGTCCCTGTAATTCAATGATTTGGGCTATGAGCAATGTATTAAAGCGTCTGTCATTACCATACTTTGTGCATATGTGTATTTGTTGGGGGCTGTGTCAAATTTGTATACTTTGGGAAAATATGCTGCTTTTTTGGCTTCTCGGTCAGAGGCTTTGTTGCGGCAGGAAATTAAATCTGCCCCTTTGGTGTAGGCTGCGCACTTCTCTACTGCGGTGACCGATGGGAGTTGTATTGTGTTTGTGAGCCTGTCCAATAATGGTGCATTTTGCACTGGCATGCCGTCTACACATAGAGCACCCTGTCTCTTCCAGTGTGACAGTCCTGCATGTATTGCTGATACCACATAGGAAGAGTCAGAATACACTGTTACTTCCTCATCCTCAATGCTTTCAAGTGTCAAAAAAAGCACTCCCAATTTTGCTGCTTATGCTGAAAAATGTAAAGGCAATCTCAACCTCACCACTGTCTCAAAGTTGCCATTCAGATTTGCATTTACCACTGTGGTCACCGTGTGTCTTTCACCCATGCTCTGGTTGATCGTCAAGGAACCATCAATGAAGAGGACTTCCCCCAATCCTAGGTAATTTTCCTTGACATGGGGTATATCATCATGGTACTCTGCATACTTGGTGTAATCGTTCACGTAGTCACTATCTTCTACTGGCGATGCTATATATGTTGCGGAATTCTCTACTCTGCACCTGATAATTTTGATCACTGGATTTGAGATGATCAAACCCAGATGCTCTCTGTGTGGTTAATGTGCTTTTAGGTTTTTCAAGAATGGCGAACAGGGCATGCTCCACATGTAAAGCTGCTGTACAACCAAAGGTTGCTGCCACCAATGATTGTTCACAGGGATAATGCCCTCTCATCACTGGATCTAGGATCCTGCTGTAATATGCCAGTGGTCTGGGTCCTAGTGTAGTTTTTTGTGTGAGGACTGCTGTCATTATTACTCCATTTGAATGGGAGAATAAGAAGAATTCTGCACTGTAATCAGGGATCCCTAGCATAAGTGCTATGCATATTGCCATTTTTAACTCAAGGGCATTTGTCAATTCTCCTCTCCAGCTATGTTGCTGTCATCCTTCTGAGCTTCCTTGAGTCCCTTTAGGAGGGGTCTGGTGTATGTACTATAATCAAAGACCCATGCCCTGCAGTAATTGCACGGGCCAAGAAATTGTTTACATCTCCCTCACTGTCTTTGGCTTAGCTGTTTTCATGATGGCTTCTGCTCTCTCAGGGGTCACTTTTCTTCCATCTTGAGATACCAGTAGTCCTATGTACAAAACCTCTTCCTGGCAATATCGTAATTTCTCATTGTCTACTTTGTACCCCTTCTCTGCCAAGACTGTGATCAACTGTATTGAGTATTTTCTGCATTGTTCATCTGTCTCGGTGCATACCAAAATGTCATCTATGTATTGTATCACTACGCTGTCAAAGTGTAGGTTTCCTAGGTCCATCTGCAGGACTCAATTTAACATTGAAGGTGACTCTTCGTGTATGTTTCTGATTTTTTCCTCTATAGGAAAACAAAGTCAAGGCTTGTGACTCCTCATGAAGGGGGATTGACAAGAAGGCATTCTTTAAATAAATCACTATAAAATATTTGGCTTTGGATGGAACATTGCAAAATATGGTGGCTCGATTTGGGAACAATGGGAATTCTGCTTCAACAATATTGTTTAGGGGTCGTACTCCTGAATAAATCTCCATGACCCCCCATTGATTTTTTCACTGGTTACACCGCTGTACTACATGGGGACTCTGATGGCCCTAATATTCCTTGTTGCACTAGACCAGAAATGGTATCATAACTGCCTTCATCTGCTTCCCTTGACATTGGATATTGTCGTACTCATGGCAGAGTTGCCCCTGGCTTCAATTTGATTTTGACTGCACCTACTCCTCTTAGTAGGCCAACAACATATGGACTACTGGTCCAAAATATGCTTGGTACCTGTGGCAAATCTTCTCTAAAAAATGATATTTTTTTATCAACGACATTCTCTCTGGCACTTCTCTTCTTTCCATTTTCAACCAACCAGTAAGGCTTATGAAAAACACTTCTTCGTTATCTGAGTCATCATCTGTGAACAATTCCTCATCTATCAGTTTGTTCAGTCTGTGACCTTCATCAAGATCTATCACTGTTCCCCTTACTTTTCCCTCATTATATGTCCTGTGAATAATCACTCTGTCTTCTCTCAATATAACTGATTCTAGTTCTATTGAAATCACTGCCCTTCCTCTTCATTAATAGGTACTTCTGGTCTGAACAGATCATCTGCAAGTAGCCTAATGTTTTACCCTTTCCTCCGGGAAGCTATGCTAACACTATGTGTACTCCATAAAGGAATACATCTGGGTTTAACGCCACGCCGGCTTGGCTTTCTGGCCGTAGAATGCTGATATAAACCCTTGTGCATTTACATAGTGAATCCCTGGAGTGGAACATACTATCCCCTGGTCAATGAAAAATATTGTCATGTTTAAACAAGTTAATGTGGCTGCGTGAATTGTGGTAGCCTTCACATGATTTTTAATTGTATTTGCTGCTGTCTGTGATTTAGTGTACCTGAATACCCTTTTCCAAAAATGTCCTCAGTGTTCCCTGGTGTTTATTTAATTTATTGCACTCCAGTACTTCTGTGACTTTTACTTACCCATCTCTTGGTTTTGTCGGACAGGAGTAATTTTTTTTCTGTCCACTCCTCTCGTGGCCTCGTTTCTCTAGGCCACCTGACTTCCTCACCCGGCATAAATGTGCCGTGAATGAAGACCATGAGCAGCGGGCGGGCCTGATGTGTGTCAAAGGTGCCAGAAATGCAAGCCCATCTGTGCTCGTCCGGGCTGCGGATGGCAGAGAGAGAGAGTTTAGTAGAATCTGCAAAAGTAGTTGTTACTAGGCTTATTTTTACATGTGAGATGCTTCTTGACCTAGTCCCTTTTTCCACACCGTACCTAATGGGCTTTCCTGGTGACACTTCATCTCCGGTCCCTGTTCCCCCAATTCAACATCAGGAACCAGTTTTCGGGAAGCATCCTACCACTCAGTTATAACATTAAAATGGAAGCACTGCTCTCTCACTTTACGCTTTTCCCCTCATTGATAGTGCTCATTCTGGTGGTCTACTGGCCTCCTGCAATGACTCTTCTTTTATCAAAGCTTTTGTTTAATTGTCAGTAGAGCTACAACTCCGCTATTCCAACTTCTGGATAGTGGGTTATTTTAACTTTAAAATAAACAATTCATCTGATACTGCAGCTATGAGAGTGATTGAGGTTATGGATGATCTTGCTGTTCCCCAACTGATGATGTGCCCTACTCATCAGATGAGTAATACTCTTGACCTAATTTTTGCCTGCTGCTTGAAAATTGTAGTCCATTCTGCTCTTCCAATTTGTTGGTCTGACCACTTTCTCATCTCATTTTCTTGGAACGTGGCCACAACAACACTGCTCACGGGCTTAGCGATTGGTCTGGTTGTATTTGGTGATCTGTTCCATAGGAATTTATTTGTAGCCAATTGCAATCTTTATGTGCAGACTCATCCAACTGGACCTTACTATGATTGATCAGGCTTTTACTACTATTGTTGCTTGTGTTGTCCCACTTAAGGTATTGAAAACCAGGGGTGCATCTAAAACCTGGTCTATTGGCCATCTTCACACTCTCTGCTTTCAGGGGCAACAAGCAGAGTTCACATGGTGCATCAACTACTGCCCTGTAGCTAAGCAAACTCTTCAGTGCATTACTGGACAGTATCATAAGGCAAGATGTGCTTTCGTTTCCAAACAGGTGGAAACATCTGTGAATCAGCCTCAGGAGTTATTTAAATTGGTCAGTTCTTTGTGAGCTGTCCCCCCTGAGGCGGTTCCTGTGTCGCAAGCCATTTGTGATTCTCTTTCCTTGTATTTTGTGAATAAGATTGCAAAAATTCAAGAGAATATCCAAGTCTCCAACTTGTGGTCTCCCCATTCCCAGCCAAAAGTGGCAGCTGCTCTCACAATTTCTGTCAGGGATGTTTTCCTGGTGTTCACCTCAGATGAAACTGTAACGGCCTCCGTTAGGCTAAGATCAGCCTCTCCAACAGATGCCATCCCCTTGTTTGTAATAAAGGAAGTGATAACACAGTTTGCCCCGATAGTTTCACAAGCAGTAAATTATTCATTAATGACAGGTGTAATTCGAGCATCTCTTAAACACGCCCTGTTGATTCCTCTACTAAAAAAAACACACTTGATTCTTCAGTTCTCGCTACTTTTCGGCCTATCTCTTTGCTTCCTTGTTTGATGAAATGGCTTGAATCTTTGGTCTATCCTCTTCTTTCCTCCTTTTTGAAGAAATCCTAATTATTTAATACATCTCAATCAGGGTTTCGGCAGGACACTGAACGGAGTGGGTACTGGTGTTAGTTGTAGATTACCTCACTCGCCTGCACGATTAAGGCGGTGCAGGGGCACTGATACTGCTTGACCTGTGGTGTCCGTGAAGGCTCTGCCATTACTCCTATTATGCTCAACATTTACGTTCAGCCAATTACTAAGTTCATTGCATCCCACCGCTTCTCCTGCTATGCATATGCTGATGAAACGCAGGTTATGGTTCACCTGGATCTGTCATTACCAGAGACTGCTGTCAGGTTGCGGGTGTGCCTTGAAGCCGTAGGACAGTGGATTTTTACCAACTGGCTGATACTGAAATGAGGAAAGATGGAGGTACTGGTGGTGGGTTCTTTGGAGGCTGCTGATGTTTGGTCACCTTCTTTCTGGCCTTCCTCTTTGGGTCTTTGTTCTACCCCTGTGTCAATGGTGAAAGATCTTAGCGTAAAAACCACATCATTCCTATCAATGGCTGCTCATATCAGTGTGATCTTTCAAGCAGGGCATCTCATACTAAGGTTGCTGCGCAAGGTTCTGCCATTTCTGCATGCTCAACTTCGGCCACATGTGGTTTCCTGTCTGGTGTTATCTTCTTTAAACTACTGTAAATCACTGTTTCTTTCACAGCTATCTTACCTTATTTACCGCCTGCAGCTTTTACAGAATTCAGTGGCCACTTTGGGATGTATTGACTCACTT
Organism: Ambystoma mexicanum; assembly: GCF_040938575.1. Classification (NCBI taxonomy): domain Eukaryota; kingdom Metazoa; phylum Chordata; class Amphibia; order Caudata; family Ambystomatidae; genus Ambystoma; species Ambystoma mexicanum. The sequence goes on from NC_090927.1 coordinate 414,946,875, forward strand.
TTGCTCTGTTATGCTGCATCCCTCTGTCAAGATGGTGTCAGAAATAGCAAAATGGCCACAAAACCCTTGTGCACGCCAAAACCCCTGAAAATCGAGCTTTTCAACGCACAAAAAGATGGCTGCTCAATCTGCCACTCATGTTGTCCATGGTGGAACAGAGCTCTCACCACTGGAATGTGTCACTGGGCTCCAAAACAATTGAAAGTGGAGTGCAGAAGGAAAAAGAAGTGCTTTTCCAAATGAAACTCCAAATCTTGCTTGAAATCACCTTTTCTTTGTTGCTGAAACTTCAGAATGCCGGTACAGAACACCTTAAAATATTCAAAATTCTTGGTGGGTGCTACAAATCAATTAGTTTAAGAAATCATTGTGAATTCACAATGTCCTGAAAGGCTGAGAGCATAAAGAGATTTCCACAGCAAAAGTGGCCTGCCTGTGGATCTGCCAAAAACCTCTGTGCAGCTGACGGCTGCTGTGATGACAGCTGTCAGTGGCCTGCCTGATTAAACTTTAACTGAAACTGAAAATCAAAAGTTCGCAATCTAAGAGGCCTGTTACTGATAGTAACCCATATTGTAATTGTTTTGATCCCATCATTTAAAATCTTGAATGAGAATTATAGCTGTTATTTTATAACAAGTTTGTTTTGTGCTAAGGAAAATGTCACAGAATTTAACAATTAATTTAAAGCTGGCTGAAGCTGCAGAACTTGAATAACAGGTTTTTCTCACAGAAGGAAGTCACGGAAGGAAGTCACGGAGAGGCGTTAATTACAGGGTAGGAAAGAATCTGGTCTACAGAAGCAAAAGGAACAATGACAAGCTCCAGCTCAGGAAATTCGAAGTGTGAAGACAGTCGTTAATGGCCTCTGCAATGAACAAACATGGGGGATGGCTCCTGGGCTTCCAGGGAGAGACCAAGGGGAGAAGCAAAACAAACATTTGTTTTCTTAAGAAGGACACAGAACACATTTTAAAAAGATTGATAACTTACTAGTCAAAATTGTGAAAAATATAAAAATAACAGAGTTGGTAATGTAATTCCTGGCTGCACAGGTGAAGAGGCGCCAGAACTGTGTGACATGTTTTGGACAGCAATGACAAGAAATGTGATGTTACGCAAAATGTATTTCCGCTAGAATTGTGAAACTTTATACCCTTATTCCCATGTTAAACATGCACACTTGTAGAAATTTGCTTAAAAATTGGACATTGTGTTCCTAGTGAAAATGGCAAAATTCTGTGAAAAGCAGAGACAAGATCCCACAGCTATGGGGTTTTGAGGAATAGCTGCTATGTAAAATATGTAATCTGTATATGTGATTCTTATAGAGGGTGCACATGTGGAAATATGTATTTTGCCAAAAGGTGATTTTGTGTTCCAGGGGCTAGGGGTGGATTCTGAGCCTCATAAAATTGCACCATAAAGATGACTCTCTGTTTCTCTCCTCCTATCAAGGCAGAGAGTAGACTCTGACCCAATCACCTTTCAAAGGGGCAAGCTTGGCTAAACTGTCCCACACTCCCTTTATGATGTCATTTCATACCATAAATAGAGACAGCACACCACACATAAAACAGACAGATTCATTGACTATCCTGATGCTGGCGGAGCACCCTGCCGCTGAACTCTACATCTTCCTTGCTCCAGACTCCAGAAACTTGGCAAAGAAAAAGGCCTATTGCATAGCTGAAGCATTCTCAGCTAAGCCTCAAATACCAGAACAGAACCCCACAAGCTTAAGGGGAAGCATGTGATAATTCAAAATCATTACATGTACTCAGACTCAAATACAGGTAAACAAAACTCCTACCTCTCTCTTCTTTGGGATCGATGGTTCGGTAACCTTCTGGAGTAGTGGGAAAATACCTAGAAACCCCTCCACCATCCGACTTCAGAGAGTCCGACAGTGGTGGAGCCTCCAGGGAAAAACCCCTTACGGGGAAAAAAACCCTGTGAAGGGCTGCTAGAGAGCGTAGTTTCCTGAAGACTGCTCCCTGAAGGTGTTTCTGGTGGAGAATAATCAGCTCCTTCGGTTGAACTTCCCAATCTCCTCCAAGCTCTATAAGTGCTAGGAACACCTAAATCAGGCCCGGAGGACCGGAGGGTTAAGTTCCTGGATGGCAGTTTTGGAGAAAACCGGGGGAATAGTTGCAAAGCTTCCCGAATGAGAGACTGACCCCCTGCTAGTACTGGGAAGAAGTAGACAGCGTAATGGCCCATGTAAGGAGACGAAGGAATCCAAGACCTGCGTTCTAGAATCCTTGGAGGAAGGATCGTCTTGTAAAGACAGGGACTCCTCGGATTCCACAGAAAGCAGAGAGAGAGGCGGAGGATCTAAACTGCGATCAGATGATTGCATCTGCGAAGCGCGGCTTGACTCTGGAAAGAGAGTAGCAACGCGCCGATGTGCAGGTGCTGGATACTGAAGTACTGTTCGCCAGTCTGGGGGCTTGGCTACAGCCTCTTCCTCATGTGGCCCATAGGCTATACCGTAACTTGCCGCAATGGGATTCTCCATGTTGGATGAGTAAAATGGACGCCGTAGATCTCGTCCGTTGTCCCAAGGTTTGTGTATTCCACGAACCACCACAGTATGCCCCCTTTTAGGGGTGTTCCCCCCTGGTTTGTCTGGATGTTTCAGATAGAACTGTTTTACCAGTTTGGGAGCATATACTGCAGCCTCGGATTCCCAAGTCCGGTCGGCGGGAGGGTAACCCTTCCAATCTACTAAGTATTGTAACTTTCCGTGATGGTAACGAGAGTCACAGATAACGGAGACTTCATATTCCGGACCGGTAGATGATGAAATCGGATCTGGACCAGCGGAAATATGGGGATGGAAAGAACTCCGTTGGCCCGGCTTCAATTGGGATATATGAAAAACTGGATGGATGCGAGACCAGGTCTTGGGTAATCGAAAGTTTGAAGGCAGCTGCTCCAATCGTGCCCAAAACTCGAAAGGGACCCATGTATCTGGGAGAGAGTTTCGATGGTCGTAAATGACGAGGCAGAAAGCGAGAAGACAGCCATACCCAGTCTCCCGGGTTCAGGATTGGAGCTGGGTTTTGATGCCGATCTGCAAACTTTTTCACCCTCAGCTGAGAGTCTTTGAGGGCCTTTTCCGCAGATTGATGTCCCTGACAAATCTGTTGCATTAAATGGTTCACATCTGGGAATTTGCTATCTGTTAGTCCAGTCTTGGGAAAGGACGTAGGATGAAAATCATAAGTACAAAAAAATGGTGAGGCGTTGATTGTAGAGTGATGGGAGTTATTATATGCAAATTCTGCCATAGGTAATAACTCCAACCAGTTGTCTTGGGCCGCAGAAATATAACTCCGCAGATATCCTTCAAGGGTTTGATTTAGTCTTTCCGTTTAGCCATTAGTTTGAGGGTGAAACCCAGAACTCAATGCTCGTGTTATCCCCAAGATCTTACAGATTTGTTTCCAGTACCGAGAAGTGTACTGAGAGCCTCTGTCTGAAATTATAGTTTCTGGAAGCCCATGGAGCGTAAATATTCAGGTGATAAAAGTCCGAGCCATTTGAGCGGCCGTGGGAAGACTCCGGAAAGGCTCAAAATGTGCCAATTTTGTGAAGGTGTCAATGGTTCCAATTATCGTGGTGTGACCTCCAGATGGAGGGAGAGCTACCACAAAGTCTGTAGAAATAATCTGCCAGGGTCTTGACGGTATCGGCATCTGTACTAAACTCCCATAAGGAAAGTGTTTAGGTCTTTTTGTCTGAAGACAAATGAGGCAGGATTGGATGTATTGTCATATGTCTTCTCTCCAGTATGGCCACCAAAAATGACGAGAAATTAATTCTCGTGTGGTTGAGACACCTCGATGTCCTGCTGTCTTTACATCATGACTCATCCTCAATACCTCCTTTTGTAGACTCTTAGTAGGTATGTATATCTGCTGATCATGGAAATAGATTCCATCCTTCTTTGTCAAGGACTTTTGTTGGGACTTTGAAATTTTGTCTAGTCTGACTCTTCCTGATTGAAGTTTCAGGTGCTCCAGAAAATCTGATGGTTTCGTCAATTACGCTGCTAGATACGGAAAAATGGGTTCAGATCTAAAAGGTTCAGGAGGAGAGTGATCCTTCCGGGATAATGCATCTGCCTGCAAGTTGTATTTCTCCAGAATAAAGGAAAAGGTAATCTGAAAAGGGGAAAAAAAATGAGCCCACCTTGCTTGTCTGCTATTGCAAGTTTGAGCATATTGGAGAATTCTGAGGTTATGGTGATCGGTTCTAACTTCCACAGGGTACCGTGCTCCCAGCAGCAGGGTTCTCTATTCCTCAAATGCCCGTTTTATCACCAACAATTCTTTTTCCAGCACTGTATAATTCAGCTCAGCAGGTGCAAGGGTCTTGGATAGATAGGCGATAGGACGTTCCTGACTCTGATCATCTTTTTGTAGTAATACCGCTCCCAAGGCAAATTGGGATGCATCTGTCTCCAAGAGGAAAGGACGTGATTGGTCTGGATTCATCAATATAGGTGCAGTGGTAAATCGGGTTTTTAATTCATCAAAGGCTTTTTGAGTCTGTTCGGTCCACAAGAATGTCACTCCCTTCTTGAGCAAGTTAGTTAAAGGTTGTGTCAGGGTGGAAAAATTAGAAATAAACCTTCGGTAGAAGTTTGACAACCCCACAAATCTTTGTATATCTTTGCATGACACCGGAGTAGGCCAATCTTTCACGGCCGAAACCTTTTTAGGGTCCATAGCAATTCCTTGGGCTGATAGAATGTACCCTAAATAAGTCACCATGGGTTGGTGAAATGAACACTTCTCCAGATTGCAGAAAAGATGGTTATGGCTAAGCCTCTTGAGTACTTCTCTTACCTGGGATTCATGCTCGATGACAGTTTTGGAGAATACCAGAATATCGTCAAGGTAGACAATGATGGAATGTAAAAGTAGGTCTGCAAACATATGGTCCATGAATCTCTGGAATACGGCGGGGGCATTGGATAGCCCAAAAGGCATAACCTGATATTGAAAATGCCCGAATGGGGTCCTAAAAGCCGTCTTCCATTCGTCTCCTTGTCTTATTCTAATCACATGATAAGCGCCTTTTAGATCCAATTTTGTGTACACTGTGGCTCCTTTGACTGCCTCAAGAATATCCGGAATTAATGGCATGGGATATTTATCAAGAATGGCTATCTTGTTCAATCCCCTGTAATCGATACAGGGCATAAGCTCGTGGGTATTCTTCTTAGGAATAAAAAATAGCGATGCCGCTGCTGGGGACGTGGACTCGGTAATCAATCCATTCTTTAAGTTAGTGTGTAAATATTCCCGCAAAACCTTTTTCTCGAGAGCGGAAAGAATGTACATTCTCCCGAATGGCAGTGGTTGTTGGGGTACTAACTCAATGGCGCAGTCCACTCTTCTGTGAGGCGGTAATTGAGAATATTCCGAAGTGGAAAAGACCTCTGAAAATTGATTGTATATGGTGGGAAGTCCAGATATGCAATTAAGGATAGTTGTTGTTTTAGGATCTTTCAGAGTAGTACAAGATTTGGTCGGGGGGAGTCCCTTCTCCTTAATGCAATGAGCCAGACAAAACTCGGAGCCTAGGAAGAAAGACCCGGCAGACCAATTGATGAAAGGGTTATGCCTACGTAACCAAGGTAACCCTTAAATGACCAGATAGTGAGCGGCTCTGAAGATGTCCATCGAAATAATTTCGTGATGGTTTGCTATGTACATGATCAGTGACCCGGTTTGACTGATTATGGGGCCTGAAATAAGAGGACTCCCATCCACACTTTCGACCGGTATGGCTTCTAGTTTATTAGATCGTGGAAGATTATTCTGGGTGGCACATAGATCATCAATAAAATTGCCCGCAGCTCCACAATCAATCAGAGCGGAAACTTCAAGGTCATTCTGATTCCCGAAACTTAGAGTGACTTGAAGAACAATCATGCATGAATGAGAAGTCCCTGTACACATGGAATTCTGGATTTTGTTTGAGGAACCATTTGAGGTAGTGGGTTCCCGAACCGTGGTTCCTCCTACGGTCAGGCGTTGGCGTTTGCCGACCTTCTTGGAGGAGTGATGGGGCATTCCTGAACTGAATGGGTATTCGCCCCACAATACATACACAGACCCAGGGCTCTCCTTCTCGACCTTTCGTCTGAAGATAATGGACCCCTAGCAGTGGTACCCAATTGCATGGGCTCTTCTGAGGTGCTGGCTTTATTGGATGAGGATGCGGGAGTAAAGGGGCGTTGGGTCCTTCCCTTTCTTCGCTCATTGATCCGTTCTTTGAGACGGTAATCAATCTGCATCACCAATGCAATAAATTCAGGCAATGATGTGGGTCTGGGTATCCGTGATACTTCATCTTTCAATTCTTCGGACAGTCCTCTTCAAAACAGTGTGACCTGTGCATCGTCCGACCAGGTAGTTTCACTAGCCATCTGCTTGAATTTGGTGATGTATGCTAAAATGTCTAGATTTCCTTGTCTCGGATCTAATAGATGTTCATGGGACGCGACCCGTATCTCTTGTCGCCCGAACATCGTTCTTATGCTATTACAAAAGGCTGCGTGTGAATCCAAGATCGGATTATTAGAGGTGACCAATGGGGTTGCCCAAGCCAATGCAGGACCGGTCATCTGGGAAATCATGTAACCAACGCGGTCTCTATCTGTGTGAAAATAGGCACCCTTGAATGCAAATTGTATGGTACAGGCGTCTAAGAACTCCTTAACTTTATGTGGATTTCCGTCAAACTGACCACCTGACAGAGGCCCAGGAGGCACCTCCGAACAGTGGGGAGATTGGTTTGTTATGGCTTGTTGGGCGGCTGCTAGCTGAGCTGTCTGCTGTTGGTTTTGCTGTGCAGCCTGCTGTTGGTTCTGTAGTAACGTGCCATTTTCCTGTTTAAGAGTTTGAACCTCGGATGTAAGTGACTGAACTGCCGCTATCAATTGCTGCATTTGTTGATCCATTTTAGAATCAATGAGTTTTCTGAAACCGTACTCGAGTTTGAGTACTGTTCTCGTTCCTATCTTTTTTGGGCGTTGCTAACTGTGATTATTCAAAATCATTACATGTACTCAGACTGAAATACAGGTAAACAAAACTCCTACCTCTCTCTTCTTTGGGATCGATGGTTCGGTAACCTTCTGGAGTAGTGGGAAAATACCTAGAAACCCCTCCACCATCCGACTTCAGAGAGTCCGACAGTGGTGGAGCCTCCAGGGAAAAACCCCTTACGGGGAAAAAACCCTGTGAAGGGCTGCTAGAGAGCATAGTTTCCTGAAGACTGCTCCCTGAAGGTGTTTCTGGTGGAGAATAATCAGCTCCTTCGGTTGAACTTCCCAATCTCCTCCAAGCTCTATAAGTGCTAGGAACACCTAAATCAGGCCCAGAGGACATGAGGGTTAAATTCTTGGATGGCAGTTTTGGAGAAAACCGGGGGAATAGTTGCAAAGCCTCCTGAATGAGAGACTGACCCCCTGCTAGGAAAGGGAAGAAGTAGACAGCGTAATGGCCTGTGTAAAGAGATGAAGGAATCCAAGACCTGCGTTCTACAATCCTTGGAAGAAGGATCGTCTTGTAAAGACAGGGACTCCTTGGATTCCACAGAAAGCAGAGAGAAAGGCGGAGGATCTAAGCCGCGATCAGATGATTGCGTCTGCGAAGCGCGGCTTGACTCTGGAAAGAGAGTAGCAACTCGCCGATGTGCAGGTGCTGGATACTGGAGTACTGTTTGCCAGTCTGGGGGCGTGGCTACAGCCTCTTCCTCATGTGGCCCATAGGCTATACCGTAACTTGCCGCAATGGGATTCTCCATGTTGGATGAGTAAAATGGACGCCGTAGATCTCGTCCATTGTCCCAAGCTTTGTGTATTCCACGAACCATCACAAAGCATCCTAATACAGCCGGACTGTGCTATTCCTGCTTGCCTGCTGAAAATAAATATCCTCAGAACCAAGAAGGGAGGATCCGATCAAGTCCTGTGCCATGCTGTGACCAGAGTGCCTTGCTGATCCTGTCCAGTCCTGTGCCATGCTGTGACCAGAGCGCCTTGCAGATCCGATCCAGTCCGATATGCCCAGCCGTCTTTCCTAAACCAGATCCAATTCCCTGACCAGAACTGACGGTCCCATTTAAAATTTTATCCAGTGAGTATATATAGGAAGAATTGTGTCACTAGCATATGTGCTTTGCATAGTCTTATCCCTATCTTAAACCCATCATATCTGGTATTCAGAACCTGTATTGTTAGGAGTATCTTTGCATTGTCTTAAACCTCTCTCCAACCATCCTATCTTTCCTATAGAATTAGTATTGTTAAAACTATCTCTGTGCTGATCCTTTCTCATCTGAAGAAGGCGAGTTTCCTTAGCAGCCAGTCACACTGATCAAGTGACTGTGTTCCTGTGTGGTATTCGTTTTGTTCATAGTTATCCTCTAGTGTAAGCAACCCATTTGTCATTTTTAAAAGCGCATTCCCGTTTTCCATTCTTGCGCCTATCTCGAAAAACGACCTCTACTTAAATGTCTTTAACTCTAAACCAATGCAATTCTCCCGTTATTGCGAATATCACGCAATGAAAAATTTGCGGCAAATTTCATTTTGGGAAAAACAGCTTTTAATTGCTTCCGACTTGAATTTTAAGATTTCAAATGTTTTCTTGGGATTACTTTAAAAGCCATTTTGACAGCTTGACAGTCAATTCCGTTTCTCTTGTGTTTGAAAAGGGGTAAGTGGGATTGATATTCTGTTTGAGTTCTGCCATTCCTGAATACCTGCTCTCTCCCCCTATCTCTTTACATTGCCTATTGTGCGTTGAGAGATGTGCAGGAGGAACCTTTAACCACAGTGCTATCTGATCTGAACCCACACAAAAGTATTTTCTGTGCTGAATTGTCTTGCTCACTACTTACTCCTTGTGTATTAAAGAGATTATACAGTGTTACCTCATCCCATTTGTGATTGTTGTATAAGTAGTAAAACATATTGTGATTACATTTTAAATACTAGATAAATATTTACCTTTGTAACCCAGCCTGATTCCTGGTTCAGTGTGACAGGGGGGGTTCCAGGAGAAGGGCATGATATGAGTGGAATATCGTTCAGAATAAAGAACTTTTGGACAAAAATAAATAAGGATTTCAGTTGTGCACTACATGCTAGGCGTTGACTTGGGTATTTGCCGGATTGAAATCACTTACAGCTTGGGGGCTCATCACGAGAGCCGGAATTAGGCATACCACTTGTGACAGTCTAACACAGAGTACTAACTGACAGGGTACATACACCTTGTTGGGATACCATACAGTGATACACTGTAAAAACACCCTTCAATAGAAATACTCAAATGAGTTAGACCTGTGTTGCAAAAGTAAAGTAACCCTGAGATAAGTCTGAAGGAAATTAGAAAATTAATATTTCCGGAATGGCGACCCCAGTGGAAATCAATATGGCAAGGGAACACCCACTGCACACATTGTTTGTCAGGGGTGAATGGTTAGAGCAGGATGAGGAAGACTGGCTGCAGGAAATCAAACAACAAGTCACTGCCACAGAATTTGATATATGGCAGGACCAGGGTCCATTACACCAGGCACTTAGTGAATTCTATATGGCCCCAAAAGTAAAAGAAGAGCAATGTAAAATTGCCAAAATAGCAGTTTACCGGTACCCCCACATTGGAGTAATACAGGAAAAATATGCCGAAAGCCTAGATCTGGCAAAGAGGCAAGTACAATTCCTAGAGAAAACCCAAAGTGATCTGGACTCTGCAGAGCAAAGGCTACAAAAGAGCCAAGAATCAGAAAGAGAAACCAGACAGTACCTGACAAAATGAAAGGAAGATCTGGATCTCCTGCAGCAAGAGAAGGCACAACAAGATACCAAAATACTGACACTGCAAAAAGAGTGTCAAGAAAGGTTGGATTCTCTACAACAGAGCCAACAAAAGCTGAAGCAGCAATTAAATTATAATAGAGCTTCCGCAGGGCAGATAATTGCCATGGAAAGTCAGATTGATGAACTAAAGGAGGAAAATAATAACTTAATGGTGAAGGATCTCCACACTCAAACAGATTTTGATGAGGAGCACCAGAAATTGTATGTCATTAGAAAACAAAGGGATAACCTGGCTGAGCAGAGGGGAACGCTATGTCAAGAGAGGGACGCCCTAGGCCAGGAAGTCAGCCAATTAAAAACCAAGCTAGAAGAAAATCACCTGGCCCTTCAGGGACTGGGTGAACTCAAAAGGGACTATGAAAAGCTGTTAGAGCATACCAGGAGGGTGGAAGATGCTCTGGCAAAGAATAATCAGGCCCGTAAGGACCAAACTCAGGAGGTGAGTCTCCTGCAGCAAATATTGGCCCAATACTCCCAATGTAGGCAGGAAGCACAGAGAGACAATGAGGCTCTCTGTGAAAAAAATGACAGGCTCCATAGACAGATAGCCATGCAGGATCAACTCATAGAGACCAGTAAGGCCTTAATAGAAGAACAAAAGGGTCAGATTGTTGCATGTCATCAGGGAGTTAGGGCTGAAAGAGATGAGGTCAGATGGGAGAGGGAACCCCCTGAGCATAACCTCAGGAACCTTGGCATCAGGGACGTTAATCCCTTCAATTCCATGGACTCTGCCACCCCGATGTCCACTGGCTCATATGAGCCAAGGGCCACAGGGATGGTAGACTTCAACCCAATGGGAAATATGGGGCTAAGAGGTCAGCGCCTTCCAGAAATGGATGGGCGGGCATCTATGTACAGGTTCCCAAATACTAGGGCCATCTTCTCTGATCAGGGAGACTCCAGTGAGGGGAGAATCAGAGAAATGGATCTTCAGAAATATCACATACCTAGGGATCAGTCAGTGAAATTTGGTGGGGAATTCCATGAGACTAGGCCCACTAAGAGCATACTAAAAACCTCTTCCCAGCTAGGACAGTGGGGGGGGTACTCAACCAATCCTGGGAGCAAGGAAGAGTCAGAAGACTCTTCTGAGCGCCACAGGTCCCAAGAGACTAGGCCCCCACATTCTGCCAGCCATTCCCAACCTCGCAGAATCAGGGAGAGTCTAGAAGATCAGACAGCCACCTTTGGTAGCAGTGCCTCTGAGTCAGAGGATGAGTGGACCAGGGTGGCAAGAACTAAAAAGGCTAACAAAGTCAAAAGAGCTTTACTCAAGGATCCCCTGAAACAAATAAAAGCTATTAGGAGAGTCATCATGCCGTACCACAAAAATGCCAAATATTTGGTTTGGGAGCACCTTGAATTGTTTGAGCAGATAATGGAGACTTTCCACCTGAAGGACAGCCAAAGCTGTATTCAGTATGTAAAGTGGACATTTTCACCTGAGTACTCCAGCTGCTTTGCGGGGCTGGAGGATTAGAACCTTTCCAGATGGTCCATCTATATGGCGGCCATCCTGAAACATGTTTCTATTCATCGAAACCCTCAAGAGGCCCGTAAGGTGGCCCACAACCTACAACGTGGGGAAGACCGGGCCCCACAATAATTTGTGCAGGAATTGAAACGCGCCTTTGCACAGACCACTAGAAGGTTGCACACTGACAGTAAGTATTTTGTGAACACTTTCTTTCATGCTCTCCCTAAATACATTATGACCCAGCTAGTGAGGGACTTTCATGAGAAAAGATCACTAGACTGGGTCATTGAATGAGCAACGCACATCTATGAGGTGCAGAAGCCACTAGAAAATAAAAATATTAGCAAAAGCCCTAAACCAACCAACACCCCTGCTGCTGCTAAGGTGGCGGAGGTGAAGGCTGCCCCCATTTTAGATCTGGAGATGGGGGGCCTAAAAACCTTCCTGTGCAGAATCTGACCAACCCCAGACCCAGAAGGCCCTTGGGCCAATCCCAAACAGGGAGTCAGGGAGGTAACGTCACAAATGGGACCCCTAACTCCCCTGACTACATCAGCCCACGCTACAAGGGCAAAAGGCCAATACTGGGCTATGTGTGGACTCCCCCAGCCCAAGGGGGAGGTCCAACCAGACAGCTAGAAACCCAGAAAACTTCCCTCCTCACTTTCCCCAGGAGGGCAGTAATCCCCCAAATGCCGGACTAAATTTCTTTCCCCGGTACCTGCCAAACTTCAACCCCCAAACCAACCCATCTTTCTTTCCCCACTTTCCTGAGCCCAGACAGCCCAATCTGGGAGAGGGGAGGCCAAGGGTGGAGGGGTACCCAAACTATCCTAACCAGGAGTATTATGCGAGAAGGGATAGTTACCCTTCCCGGGATCAACCCAGGGTAGACCAGAGGACCCCGTACCAGCCAGAGCGGGTGTCCCAAAGGGAGCGCCAGGTTCAGAACATGGCACAGGATCTGGGTTGCATGCTCAGGGCTCAACAGAACCCTCAGATGACCATGGTGGCTCAGAACTCCTCAAATCCAGGGTTTTGTGCTCCAGAACAATGACGGGGAAGAACCCCGACAACTCACCGGTTCCCAGGGAGGAAGCACAAGGGGAAGGGATTGTAAAGCCTTAGAGGAAGCTTCCTTCCCCACTTGTGAAAAGTCCCTGGAATCCGAGGAATCGGAACCAAAATCTCCTGCCCCCGAAAGTCTGCAGCCAAAGGAACAGAGGGGGGTAGGAGAAATAAAGAGCCTAAAAAGGCCCATTTTGTGGAGGAGGTGCAAATCTTCCAGTTTGAAGGAGAAGGGTCCTCAGAGGATTCTGGGAAAAGGATCTTCTCCTTCAGGGATGGGGGAACTCCTCCCAAAGAAAAACTGGTCCCAAAAGATCCCAATCCAGACTGGGTAGATGTGGGGACCCAGTTAAAACCGCCCATCATCAAACCCCAGAATGACCAGCACGAGAATCCCCTTGTTCAAACCCATTCAGGTGACTGTCTCCAAAAAGGGGAGACACTGGATCCCAAGCCACCCTTCTGTCAAAAAGGGCCTTTGATCAGCTGAATTCGGGAAGGGGGGAGAAATACCAAATTGTCTCCCCTCATAGATTGTGTAAACAAGGTCCTCTGGACCCAGACTAACCGACCAATAAAATTGAAATAAAGTATCAACCATGTTAGTTTAAATGGCACATGCCACATGGTTGAACAAAAACCTAACCAAATTGAATTTCATTTCCAGAATAACCAAATCACAGACGTGACAGTAAATGCAGTAGGACAACAAACTGGTGATGGGGAGTCCTCTCTATTTCTGAAAATCAACCTTCCTTCCAGGCTAAGGTGGCATTCCACACTGGAAGGAAACACTCTGAAATTCTATACAAAATCACAATCAGAAAATCCCATTCCTATAGTCCAAAAAGATGAGAAATCAGATCAAAGCTTGGCTGATATTCAGAAAATTGGAGAGCATTTGTTCATCCCTATTCAGTTAAATGAGGGGAAGGACTCTGTTCTTGGCCGAGTATGTGTGAACAATGGTAAGAGCTTCATCAACGAGGCCATGTTCTGCAAACTCCCAAAAGATCCAGCCATTCCCACATTTAAACTGTTAGACAAATGGGAACGGGACCTGGAAACACCCAATTCCAAACATCTCCTGCCTATCAGGTGTATGCTCAAAATGTCCATAGGCAACAAGAGCATAGTCCATAATTGTTGGGTCGTGTGAGATGTCCCTGCTGCATTTTATTTAGGCAGTGACATTCTCAATCGCTTTGCCATTAGTTTGGACCTAATAAACTTCAAAGCCTGGTCCCGATTAGTGGGTAATCCCATGGACTTTGATGACCCAGAGAAAGCATTTCGGTCAGCTCAACTGCTGCCATATGCAGTTGAAATTCAGATTGGAGAGGAAGTCAACATCGGACGCAGAACAGACTCGACAATTCTCAATGGAAGTAAAAATTAAAAGAGGACAGAAACTGAATAAACGCCTATGTCCATCTCAATGCTCATTTCCAACAGCAAGGGTTGACGGTAAACCCAACTTCACTAGTCAACATAGAACACAACACCATTCCAATAGAGGTGGATAACAGCGATCTAAAGAGTATTAATCTGGGCGCAGGCACCATTATTGGAATGGCGGTTGATGACCGACATTTTTCCATAGATTTGGGTAACAAACTGTTAGGACAAATCCCCAAGGACTGTTTTGACAGTGATAGCGACGATGACACAACCCCAGACAGGATCTTCACCTGGCATGGGGGGAATTTCCTGGTGTACTCTTCCTGCCCTTATGGTAAGGAAGATGTGACCTGTGACTTCAAGAGGGATGAGGTGATCTTTCAAGTCCACAAGGACTGCCTTCCCCACCTGAAGCCATTAGTCCAAGTCAATACACTGAGCAGGGACTTCTCCACCCAGCTGGAGGAGGCCGCTGAGTCAAACCAGGAGTCTTTCCAGGCTTCAGGCAGATAGTTGAAGAGAGAGTCAACCTAGTGGATGCCTGTGAGACTCTGGAGCAAAAGCAAAAATTAAAACAAGTTTTCCTAGATTTTCACGATCTCTTTGCGGTGGACTCATATGACTGTGGTCGCACTGACATCCACATAACAAAAATTCCCACAGACCCTGGCATGACTCCAGTGTTTGTGAAGCAATATCGCTTGCCTCTCACATCAATGGAGTCCCTTACTGAAATAATTAAGAACCTTGAGTCCTGTGGGATAATTCGTCCAGTCCACAGCACCTTCAATAATCTGGTTTTGGGGATTTTGAAACCAAACGGCCAGTGGAAACTCCGTGCTGACCTAAGGGAGCTCAACAAACGGGTCCATACTTCCTGATGGCCTCATCCCTACATTGACCAACAGCTGGCCCAGATCCAGGGGTCAAAGGTATTCAATACAATTGACCTGACCAATGGATGCTGGACTGTATCTGTCAATAGGGAGGACCAATACAATCTGGCTTTACCTTTGGGGAGCAGCAGTACACTTGGACTGGGATTCCCTTTGGATACATCAACTCCGGCAATGAATTTAACATCTTTCTGCATAAGGCCATCCCAGACCTGCGTGAAAGGGGTAACCTGGCCTATGCAGATGATGTTCTAGTCAAAAGCTCAACTGTGGAAGAACACATAGCAGAGATCCGTTATGTTCTGACACAGTTGAGGGCTGCCGGAGCAAAACTCTCTTTCCAAAAGGCACAGTGGTGCAGAACCCGTGTCAATTTCTTGGGGCATGAGATAACTCCTGCGGGTATCTGTCCCCAGGAAAAGAAAGTCGAAGCCCTCCAGAAAATAAAAGACCCCACTACTCTGCGGGAACTAAGGAGCCTCTATGGACTAACTAATTACAGCAAAAAGTTCATTGAGGGTTACGCAGAGATCACAAGACCCCTGATCCATCTTTTGAAGGGGGGGTAAAGTGGTAGTGGGGTCCAGAACAAGCCGAGGCAGTGAGACAACTCAAAAGAAGCCTCTCACAAGCGCCTTGCCTAGCTTACCCTGTCAAAAACAAAGAGTTATTTTTAGAGACAGGGTTCTCAAATACATGCTTGACTGCAGTATTATAAAAAAGGTCAAATAAGTAAACTCCTATGCGAGTAAGACTTTATCCTCTGTGGAGGAAAAATTCAACGATTGTGAGAAGGTACTCCTGGCAATGGTGTGGGCATTGAAGAATTACCGCCCATTTATCCAGGGGGAACACATCATAGTGGAGACTCTACACCAACCTTTGCAATATCTTCAAAGTGACAGAATCCGGGCCGGAAATGTGAGTAATTCCTGAATTACTTCCTGGATTCTGTCAATGCAAGGCTTTCCTTGGAAATATGTGGCCAAAACAAGAAGAGTTCCCTCGCGCAAGGTCTGGCTGACTTGCATGATTTTGACAGCGAAAACTGTCTCGAGGACGAAAGTATTAAAATCAAGGACATCATGGAGGCATACCTTAATTCCCCACACAAAGTCTATGAAGAAGACCAGTGTGAGGGAATTCCCACTGTCTATGTGGATGGGTGCTCCTAGCATATTGACAACAACGGGGAAAAGGAACTTGTGGCCAGCATAGGGAATGCATGGGTGAATGATGCCCCAGAACCCTCCGCTGGGTACAAAACCGGTCCCCGAAGAGGTCAAGTGGCAGAGCTGATGGCTGTGCATCAAGCCATCCTCACTGCTGTCCAACACCAACTCCACGAACTGGTCATAATCACAAACTCAGATTATGTACGGAACGGGTTCGTGGAGCACCTGCTCAACTGGAAAACCAGAGGCATGCTATGTGCTAATAACAACCTTTAAAACATGGGAAATTAATAAAAAATATTGATGATCTGGTCACCTTGAATGGGATGACCATCTACTGGATAAAGATTGAGGGTCATTCGAAAGTAGAGGGACCAAACAAAACTGGAAATGACCTAGATGATCAGCTGACCAAAACCAGAGCCATCCAAGGGGATCTACTTGAGATCGAGTCCCTGTTGCAGGAAATCCAGGTCACTGCTATCACTAGGTCCCAGACAAATGCTCACAATGAACTCTCAACTGCACAATGGAGTAAGGAGACCCCAGATGCTGATTTAATTACAGCTCAAAAAGGGGATCCAATAATTGATCATTTTTATCAACACATTGAGAACCTGAGAACTTTACCCTGATGGTTACTGATTACATTGGGAAAGAGGACCTCAGAGTGTTGATGAAATGTCCAAAAATGTTCTGAATCCAAGATGGTTTGTTGGTGAGGAGATCCATAGCTGGCCATGACCAGTGGGTAGTCCCTACCTCATTCCGAAGCCTGATGCTAAGTCACGCCCATGATGCAGCCACAGCCGGTCATCGGGGGATTCTTACGACACTAGAAATCTTGCGAGAGGTTGCATACTGGCCACACATGGGGCAGGACCTTGACCAATCCTTGAAGGGGTGTCTTGTGTGTGCACAATTTCAGCCAACATCACTCACACACCATGCTCCCTGTTACGCTCACCTGGTATCCATGGGGATGACTCTCAGCCCGGTTTGGTTGCAGGTATCTTTTCCCCAATTTCCCAGATGCAGTCTATGGAGGATGTTCAGCCTGAAAATACAGGAGGGCTGGGTTCAAGACCGGCCAACTGAGGTAAAGATCCTCCCACCACCCTGTGTGACTTCAGCCCTCTCTGGTCCTCTCCTCACCTTATTGTGGGATTAGGCGTGCTCTCCATCCTGCCTTCTTAGCAGGGGTGCTTAGTCTTCTGTGGGCGTGTGCGGCCAAGTTACTTCACTGGCGCGTGCCCGTTTAAATGTCTCTCAGGTAGGTCTTATTGCAGCAGTTCTGTATAGTAAATGATGGCGCGTGATGTGCGTTACAATGCGGTAAGTAAGTGATATGCGCAGCGCGGCCTTGTCTTACCTTTGCTAACCTGTTTTCTTCCTTCCTTACAGGTCGCAGTGCTTCTCCAGCGTGTACGGAAGTCCGGAGCGGTGCCGGCCGGGAGGCGACCAGCCTGGTAAGATTCTTGTGCTATTTGTGGTTTAGCACTGTCAGAATGTGTCTTCTCTAATATTGTCCTCTCCTTCCCTCTTTCAGGTCTTTCGGTCCGGAAGGTATGCAGAATCCAGAAGAAGCTGTTCACTGGAGCTGAGAGCGGATAACAGGATGGAGATTCCAGGTAAGATGCTGCTAACGATGTCCCTTTTGTCTTTTCTGTAGGTTCTTCTCCGAGGCTCATGGGGATCAAAGGACACGATGAGCATCACGTTGCAGTCTGCAAAGTAGAGTGAAGCATGCTTTCATGTTCGGGTGTGGTTTAAATAGCCTCAACAAAGTAGTCCAGGAAAAGTAGTCCCTAGGCCACCACACCCAAAACACTATACCACATAGCTTAGTTACTAGGAACCAAGCTATGTGGGTGCCTCCATGTTGGCTGCGGGCCCAAAAAAAAAAAGTAGTCCCCCTTTACACAAGTGCTTAAGGTGTATGAGCCTGGCGCCATAGGCGCCAGGACTGGCCCCAAGAGAGTCTTGGGAGTGGGTACCAGGCCTTCAAGGCCTTGATGGAGCCCGGAGCCCTGATCCTACCTGGCAAGTGGACTTGGGGTCTGGGGTAAGGGTTGTGACAGCACTCCCCCCTAAGGCCCCTCCCATGGTGGTCCTTCTGTTCGGCCCAGATTTAGTTGGAAAGTTCTAATGAAACTTCTTGATCAGACGTGATGCATGGATGTTCTCGCTGGGCTCCCAGAATCTATCTTGAGGTCCATACCCCTTTCAATCGATGAGATTAGGGTCCAATTGGTCCCTTATATTCAGCTTTATGCAATTCCTTGGCAAGCCTTATTTTTCCAATAATCAATGATTTGATTTTAGCTTAATTGGTCGCTGGGCAGCACTTTCGCTTTGCTTTTGGCCTGAAGCTAATCAGACTGTAGACTCAATGCAGCAAATTTGTCTTTTTATGAAAAAAAGACAGAAACCACATGTCTTGCACCCTCAGCGTAATTTATTTTTCAAATTTATAAATCAATAGTTTTAATCCAGTGCCCTCTACACGTGTTTCACTGTCTTAAATTTCCAGACAGATCTTCAGGAGGGAATAACTAAATAGTTAAGTCCATTTCAATCCATTCTTAGCATGTTTAATCTTATAGCTATACAACTGTTTGTCTAAAAGAATAAAGAAATAAAGAAAGCAAGAAACACATTTTACCTCTTATCTTTTTCAATGGGTTGCAAACACTTCTAATTTAATTAATTTCCACTTGATTTGCTTTTTAGCTGAGTAGATTGGCATTGAATGTAAATAGCACGGTATACATGTGATACATGCATTTAAGTATACTCACTTACAATTTTCTTTTGCCCAGAATTACTAAAACTGTTTTATGATTGTCTTGGGCAGTATTATCCCTTTTGGCTCTGTCCCAATTTTAAATTTAAATGCAGGGATGGGGAGACAGGGACACCAGAGTTACCTGATATTTGGTAGTGTACTACTAATTGTATAAAACTTTTTGGCTAGATCCAAAGAGTGTGCCTGTTTGCTAAGTATTGTCTATTATTTTGCTTACCTTTAATCCATATTTGTAGTGGCGTTTTCTCTTTTCTGAACTTGATCCTTCGCTCGGCCTGATAACCTGATGTACTTGCCAGCTTCGCATCCGCTTTTATAGTTAGTTGGAGTTGCGGTCATTTGACTAAGTCGATCACATGATCGCTGGTTCTCCATTTTAATCTGGGATTGATGCGACGCTTATTACTGCTGATTCAATCTTTATTTTGGATGCAATGATTTTGATTAGTATTCTTGTCCCCCGTTTTTCTTTTAGCTTCTGGTGCTTACTTATGTATGAATACGGGATCACGTGGTATGATATGTCAAGTGATCGCGTATGTGCGCCATTTTGATTCGGGAAAAGTACTGTTTTTCACTCGGTTTGCTAACTATTGCATTTCTGACTATTACTGCTACATATGTCAGTAATCCTGCTTGGTAACGCGGTGACCTTCTTTTGCTATTGACATTCTTTATTATGCATGGGGATATTTGCTTGATTACAAATTTCACAAATTCAATCCTTTACTTACCTTTGGTTCGAATAAGTAAATATTAACATATTGCTTGGGGATGGCTTAGGTTGTTGTACTTGCCTAAAGCTAGTAGTTTATACTTAGGGCCTCATTACACGGACGGCGGTAAGGGTTAACGGTCACCGTTAATGGCAACGGTGACCGTTAACCCTTACCGCCGTACTACGAGGTCCCTTAGCGGGTTGGAGTTTTAATGCCTGCTTTTTGCAGTCGTTAAATACCAACCCGCTAAGGGACCTCGGAGCTAATTACGGCACTGCAAAATTGCGGTGCCGTAATTAGCGCCTTCCCCAGTCCCATAGAGCCCTATGGGGCAGAAATGGGAATGGGGAAGGGCAATGGCGGAAAGGGGATTTACCGCCCCTCCAACCTTGGAATGGGGCGGTAAATCCCCTTTCCGCCAAGGCGGTGCCGGTATTTTACCGGCATGGTCCAGGGTGCTAATAGCACCCTGGACCACCGCCTTCCGTGTAATGAGGCCCTTAGTGTTTGCAACCACAAGAAAATGCTTACTGTTAATTAGCTAAACTTTGGGCTAGAAACATAAGCATTAACAGTTTTCAATTAGCATGTGTAGATTAAAGGCTGAACAAAAAATCATTTTACAATAAATGGATTAATTCATTGTCCGAATTCAGGCCTGTATGGCAACTGTCCAAATTGCAGATCCAAAATGCTTCTCTTGTCCTTAACATTTTTTCCAAATTTCCTCCTCTTTGTGGTTTGATAATTTTTTCAATTCCAAAGAACTTTATGTCATTGATAGAATCATTTGGATGTTCTGTTAGGTGATGGTAACTCAATGGGTATCTCACGTCTTTATTGATGATTGCGCTCATATGTTCTTGGATTCTAATCTTGAGTTTTCTCATTGTACTTCTCACATATACTTTTTTACAAGAACATATGATTACATGTATGTGATTCGGAACGGCACAAATCACCTATCAGGCACCGGCTCTGGTGAAACTAGCTGGAGTATGATAAACAGTGCAACAAGGGGTTAAGAAATCCATGTCAACCCGAGTGGGTGGAGTGACAGCTTTTGTGACCAGTCACAGACAAAGCTCAAGTGTTGTGTTTTCTCTTCCTTTTTTTCTGGTTGCTACGAGACGGGGAAGGAGAACTGGAAAGTGACGGTTATGAACGGGCGTATTAAGAGGCCTGGCTGTGACATAACGAAAAACAAGGTTATTTTATTAGATTTAAGTATTGAAGAAGGCAAAGCGCCGTTGCGCTTTATTATCGTTATTGGTGGCGAAGCATTGTGAGACTGTCATCCCTGTGAGAGCGAGGACAGGAGACACCGATCCGAGAAGAGGAGAACAACATCCGACGAAGGTACAGAGGCAGCTGAAATGCCTATGTAAATTCCCAAGTCCCGGGGATCGGCCGGCAGGGAAGCCTCAACGCGAACCAGTTCCGGCGTCGTCAGGTGAAGAAATCAGCTGAGAAGAGGGGGCGAAGAGACTATACTCAAAACCGTCTCGGCATCGCTGGGTGAAGAAGTCAGCTGAGGAGAGGGGGCGGAGAGTCTCAACGGTCATCCGAAAAGAGACAGAGGCAGAGAGATTTCGAAGACGGAAGCAAATCACAGGTAGCAGCTGTGTAAAGGTATGAAAAGACTTTCATACGAAAGGGGGTAAAGGGGAAAAGAACTGTATGTGGACAAGAGGCACTGAATGTGCTGTAATCTAACCGGCGGAGCAGAGTAATACTAGCAAGGGACTTGTTTATTTTCCCCAGAACATTGACATTTGCATAAGTGGCGTATGAAACTCCTAGGAAAGTGAAAGGATACACATTAAAGAGGTGAGCCAAGTGAATAAAAGCCTGAGAAGGTGAAGGAGAAGTAAAATTAGACATCACAAAGAGGAGAAGTGATTCAAGATAGAAATAAGAAAGTACTGATATTGAGTGGGAAGTCATATGCACTGAAAAAAAGAACAACAGAGACATAGATATAGAAAATGCTGAGGGAAACCAGCTGAGAACCCAAAGACAGTAAAGAGAAGAAGTTAGAAGAGGGGCAGTCCTGAGGAGTCCAATTATAAGAAGTCTTGAGATAGTTTGGACTATGAGAAAAGAACTTTAGTATTAAAGAGAGTAATACCTGAGAGACTTACCTGAAGTTACTTCTTGTCAAGGCAGCCGAGTAAAAATTCAAGACATATCCTTTTTCCTATAAAAAGAGAAAAGTTAACGTTTAAAGTTAATAAAAGACACTGGTTTTAATTGAAACAGAATACCCTACTTACAGTCTCCGAGTAATCTTTTCAATAGTCAGAGAACACAAGTTTACAATATACTACTCTTTTTGTGTTACAGTTGATAACGTTTTTGATTCTGTATTCTGTTCCATTTGGCAAAGTTACACTCTTTTTCCCATTATCTGAGTATTGGCAACTTATGCAAGTCCCGCATTTATAGTTGTCCACCAGTGTTTTTTGGTCCATAATTGGGTTAATCCTTCTTCTTGTCTGTTTGCAATGAAGTATGAATGCCTTAATATATCTTTTAAACTTTTCGCTCTTTTAAAGGTTGTATGCACATCATCTTCTATGTATCTTGATATGTCCTGATCCATTTTTAATAAATGCCAATTTTTCTTTAGAATATTTTGAATCTGTTAATACTGTATTGCATAATAAATCTTACTTTTTGTTCTTTTGCTGCTTTTTGGATCTGTGTATCTTTAAACAATTCTGTTCTTAGTTTTGTTTTTGTTCTTTCATACAATTTCTCCAAATGTTTTTTATTGTAACCTCTTTCCTGGAATATTTCCATCACTTGTTTCGTATGTTTTTCAAATTCTTGTGTTTCTGTACAATTTCTTTTGATTCTCAATATCTCTCCATATGGTATGTTTCGAATGATATGTTGGGGATGATGGCTTTTAGCATGTAAAATTGTATCTCCAGCAGTTGGTTTCACATAGAGTGTAGTCAAGATCCTTTAATTTTTTATATATATTTCTAGATCTAAAAATTGAATCCGGTTTGCACTTTGGTTGGTAGTGAATTTCAGATTGTATTGGTTTGAATTTAGGTATGTGACATAGTTGTTCAGAGTTTCTGTATTTCCATTCCATATCAGAAGGATATCATCAATAAAGCGGCCCAAATATATGATGTTGTTGGATTTTGTGAAGGCGTCATGAGTCCAAGCATGTTCTATTTTGAAGTGTCCTCCATATAGGTTTGCATAGGGTGGTGCAAATTTGGCTCCCATTGCCATTCCCTGTTTCTGTCTGTAGATCTTGTTATTAAACATGAAAATCTTGTTATTTAATGTAAAGTTGAGCATTTCCAGCAGCATTGCATTTTGATTGTAAAAAGAGACTGATCTGGTTTTCAGAAAATAGTTGGTAGTTTCTAATCCTTTTCCATGAGGTATACTTGTGTGTAGTGATGAAACGTCCAATGTAACCAGCAGATAACTTTGTTCCCAATTTATTTCTTCAATTTGTTGTATTACATGCTTGGTGTCTCTAATAAATGAAGTGAGACTAAGTACAAGGGGCTGTAGATGAGTATCAATGTATTTTGATATTGGCTCTGTGATTGAGACTATGCTGCTAATTATGGGTCTGAAGCAAGGAAAATTGATATAAGACTTGTGTATCTTTGGTATGAAATATATAGTACCCATTATTGGGAAAGAATTGATCAAAGAATCTTTCTCCATATCTGTTAGCAGATTTTGCTCTGTCCAATTTTTTACCTTTAGGGTCCATTCTGATGTCAATTCTGCTAATGGATTTGTCTTTAATTTTTCATAGCACTGTTCTTGATTAAGTTGCTCTTTAGCTGCTGTTATGTAGTCTTTTGTATCCATTACTACGATATTTCCGCCTTTGTCTGCTTTTTTAATTGTTACTTCCGAATTTTTCTATAGCTGATCAATTGATGCTTTTTCTTTTGACCAATTTTGGGTTTTCTTCCTTTTGTTTAGTCTTCCTTCAAAATATTGTGATCTTAGTCCACTTATGGTAGCTTTGTAGAACAGAACAATAACATTTTCTTGTGCCAATGCTGGTAACAATGATGATGGTGGCCTCAAAGTGGTTTCTTCACTTAGATCAATGTCTATGTTAATTTCTTCCGTTATTTTTTCCACCGAGTATAGATCTTCCTCTTCTGCTAGGTTCAGAAGATTAGCTGTATTTTCCATATGATGAACTGTTAGTTCTGATGGAGTTTCTATATATTGGCTTTTCTTTTTTGATGTCTGAATTTGTGAGAAATATTTCTTGAGCTTTAGTCTTCTACAGAATTTGAATAAATCTGCATTTAATGAAAAATAGTCTGAAATTGACGGTGGGCAGAAGGTGAGGCCTTTATTGAGTGTCATTTTTAGATCTGTTGATAATTCCATTTTCGATAAATTAACCACTATATTTTCTTGTATGGTTTTTGATGATTTGACCTTGTTATTACTCCTTCTCCTATTGAAGCTGTTATTTGTATTGGTGCCCCTGCCCCTCCTGCCCCTCCTCGTCCTTGTCCTGATTGTATCAAAGTACCTTGGTTTTGTTGATTTCTGGGGTACTGTTGTGTAGTCTTCGTATTTTTGTACTTTATGTATTCCTCTAAAAAAGCTGATGATGTTCTTCCTATGCTTTCTTCAATCGGTGGTTGTGAAATACTTGGTTGTTCTATTTCTAAATCACTTGAAGATTTTATTTCTGAAGATGGTGGGGTGGTTGGTGTTTGTGGTGATAATCTGGGTTTGAAGCTTTGTTTGGGTGTAAATTTCCTTTGTCCTGCGGATTTTTGAAAAGTATATATTCTTTTAAATTTATAGTCCATTCCATCTCTTTTGAATTTGTTTTTTAATTTTTAGTTCCTTGCTGTACCACTGTAAAAGTCGTCCTATATTTGGTAGTTTTTAAATGTTGCCTCTGGTACATTTAGTTGTTCTATTTCTTTTTTGGTTGCATCTACTTCTTTCGTCAATTTGTTGTGATCTTTTTTGGCATTATTTATTAGCCTCATCATCATTTCTCTCGATGTTTGAATAAGTAGTTCCTCCCATTCTTGGAATCCTTCAATATCTTCTTCATCAAACGATGGGAAGATACAGATTCTTAAGCCCCTCAGTATTCTGTTAACTTTAAGGTATTGTTCCATTGTTTTTACCTCGCACCATCCTGAGAGTTCTTTCTTTTGTAATGTTTCTAGTTTATTGAACAGCGATCTAAGTCATTGTGGATTTTTATCTTCATTTTCCTGATTAGGATTCTGTTGTTCTGAGAATAATTGTTCAGCCTCCAGTTCTCTTTGTTCATACATTGATGTCATTTTTTTGTTATGAAGGTTTGCCTTTAAACTTTTGCAGTGATATTTGTGTTTGGTTGGTTCTGCCTGAATTGCTTGGAGTTAACTATATAAAGTTAGGGTCCAGTTGGTCCCTTATATTCAGCTTTACGCAATTCATTGGCGAGCCTTATTTTTCCAATAATTAATGATTTGATTTTAGCTTAATTGGTCACTGGGCAGCACTTTTGGTTTGCTTTTAGCCTGAAGCTGATCAGACTGTAGACTCAATGCAGCGAATTTGTTTTTTATGAAAAAAAGACAGAAACCCGATGTCTTGCGCCCTCAGCGTAATGTATTTTTCAAATTTATAAATCAATAGTTTCGATCCAGTGCTCTCTACGTGTGTTTCACTGTCTTAAATTTCCAGACAGATCTTCAGGAGGGAATAACTAAATAGTTCAGTCCATTTCAATCCATTCTTAGCATGTTTAATCTTATAGCTATACAATTGTTTGTCTAAAAGAATAAAGAAATAAAGAAAGCAAGAAACACTTTTTACTTAGTATCTTTTTCAATGGGTTGCAAATGCTTCTAACTTAATTAATTTCCACTTGATCGTATAATTTGTACTTAGAGTACTTAGAGTCCAGGATTTTCTTGACTTCGAATTCTGGTTCTCCGTCAACAAGTATGTGTTTTGGTGGTCTCATAACCCGTGTCCCGGGTTGCACCAGTTTCAAGAGTGAGACATGGAATACAGGGTGGACTTGTAGATTAGGGGGTAATTCCAGTTTGACGGCTGCTGGGTTGATAATTTCCTTGATGGTATAGGGTCCCAAATATCAAGGATGAAAGGTCCTGGTTCCCTTGATGGTTACAAATCTAACAGCTAACCAAACCTTGTCTCCTACTTGATAGTCAGGAGCTCTTCTTCGATGTTGATCGGCGAATTTCTTTTGCCTGTCCTTGGCATGAGTGAGATGTTCTTTCGCCTTTTTAAAAGCCTGAGAGATGGTTGTGTGAAGAGTCTTCACTGCTGGAATTTCCAAGCTGTCTGGAAGGTCTAGTTCGGAAGTACGTGGGTGTCTACCATAAAGGGTGTAGAAAGGCGTTTGTCCGGTGCTAGAATGCAAGGAATTGTTATAAACATATTCTGCTATCCATAGTAAGTCCTTCCAATTCCTTTCCTCGTGGTGCAGCATGCACCGTAAGTATTGCTCAAGAGTTTGATTGGTCCTCTATGTTTGGCCGTCCGTTTGGGGATGGTGACTGGTGGATAGTCGGACGTCGATTTGCACCATTGCACAACACTTCCTCCAGAAGTTGGACACAAATGGCTGCCTCGATCAGAGACCAGAACCGATGGAAAGCCATGTAGTTTAACAATGTCTTCCAGGAACACTTTTGCTAACCTGGATGCATTTGGGAGACTCTTGAGAGGAATGAAGTGTGCCATCTTCGAGAACAAGTCAACGACTACTAGGATGGTGTTGAACCCTTGACTGGGAGGCAGGTCACTGATGAAGTCAAGGGAAAGGGCGTGCCATGGAGCAGGAGGAATGTCCAATGGTTGTAGGAGATCAGCTGGTTTCTGTTTTTGTGATTTATTTTGCGCATATACTGCAGGACTGAATATACTGGATGATGTCCTTACGCCAGTTAGGCCCCCTAAAGTTCTTTTTCACCTTGGCTAGGGTTTTGGTGATTCCAGGGTGACCTTCAGTCAGTGAATCATGATAACGTGAAATAATTTGTTGTTGTAGTTCCTTCTTGGGTATGTATAGATGGTCCCTAAAAAAGGGCAATTGGTCTTTAATGGAATATTGTTCTCGCTGAGTGTGCCATGCGAGTAAGGTGTCGGGATTCATTGCTCATTGAATTTCGTTTCGGAGTTCTATTTGCAACAAGGCTGACGTGAGACCCAAGAGTTTGTCTTCAGGAATAATGGGTACAGGATCTGGAGTTGTATACACCATTTCATCAATGCCCATACGGGATAAGGCATCAGCCTTCCCATTCCGGACTCCTGGTCAAAACGTGATTACATAATCATATTTGGTGAAGAAAAGGGCCACCGTAGTTGGCGTGAGGACTGGGCCTTTGCTGTTTTTAGATATTGCAGGTTTTGGTGGTCCGTGATTACTGTAATAGTGTGTCTGGCCCCCAGGAGGTAGTGTCGTCAGGCTTTAACAGCAGATTTAATAACCAGGAGTTCTTTGTCAGTGATGGCATAATTGATCTCTGGAGGTGAGAACCTTTTCGACCAGAAGGCCAGGGTGTAGCTTGCCAGTTTCAGGGTCCCTCTGTGAAAGGACAGCCCCCATTGCCATACTGGAAGCGTCAGTTTCTACGACATAAGGGAGGTCTGGAAGAGGGTGTCGCAGGATTGGAGCGGAAGTAAACCTTTGTTTGAGTTCTTGAAAAGCTTTTTCCGCTTCTTCGGTCCAAACAAACATTTTGTTGTTTTTTCGTAATAGTACTGTGATCAGGTGTATAATCTGAGAGAAGTCTGGGATGAACCGGCGGTAGAAGTTTGCAAAGCCCAGCATGCTTTGAACCCCTTTTAGAGACGTCAGTGATGGACATTTCACTCGACGGCATGCATTCTAGAGGACCGTTGGTGGTTAATTAAGATCACTGGTATTGCAAAGTGTGAGGTCCGTGGCTCTTTCTTCTCACTCCACAAACTGATCTCTACGTTTGCCGAGTTTGGTAGTTTTTCCGACTCCTTAACCTCATCCTTCTCTGTGGCCTCGACTGTTCTCCTTGGGGGTTTCACTGGGCAGTCCTTAAGGAAATGTCCTGGTTTTCCACAATACAAACAAAGTTGTTGTCTTCTTTTATCCCACTCTTTTTTTTTTAATCACAGACAAAGCTCAAGTGTTGTGTTTTTCTCTTCATTTTTTTCTGGTTGCTACGAGACGGGGAAGGAGAATTGGAAAGTGACGGTTATGAATGGGCGTATTAAGAAGCCTGGCTGTGACATAACAAAAAACAAGGTTATTTTATTAGATTTAAGTATTGAAGAAGGCAAAGCGCTGTTGCGCTTTATTATCGTTATTGGTCGCGAAGCATTGTGAAACTGTCATCCATGTGAGAGCGAGGACAGGAGACACCGATCCGAGAAGAGGAGAACAACATCCGACGAAGGTACAGAGGCAGCTGAAATGCCTATGTAAATTCCCAAGTCCCGGGGATCGGCCGGCAGGGAAGCCTCAACGCGAACCAGTCCCGGCGTCGTCAGGTGAAGAAATCAGCTGAGAAGAGGGGGCGAAGAGACTCGATGCAAACCCGTCTCGGCATCGCTGGGTGAAGAAGTCAGCTGAGGAGAGGGGGCGGAGAGTCTCAACGGTCATCCGAAAAGAGACGGAGGCAGAGAGATTTCGACGACAGAAGCAAATCACAGGGAGCAGCTGTGTAAAGGTATGAAAAGACTTTCATACGAAAGGGGGTAAAGGGGAAAAGAACTGTATGTGGACAAGAGGCACTGAATGTGCTGTAATCTAACCGGCGGAGCAGAGTAATACTAGCAAGGGACTTGTTTATTTTCCCCAGAACATTGACATTTGCATAAGGGGTGTATGAAACTCCTAGGAAAGTGAAACGATATACATTAAAGAAGTGAGCCAAGTAAATAAAAGCCTGAGAAGGTGAAGGAGAAGTCAAATTAGACATCACAAAGAGGAGAAGTGATTCAAGATAGAAATAAGAAAGTACTGATATTGAGTGGGAAGTCATATGCACTGAAAAAAAGAACAACAGAGACAAAGATATGGAAAATGCTGAGGGAAACCAGCTGAGAAACCAAAGACAGTAAAGAGAAGAAGTTAGAAGAGGGGCAGTCCTGAGGAGTCCAATTATAAGAAGTCTTGAGATAGTTTGGACTATGAGAAAAGAACTTTAGTATTAAAGAGAGTAATACCTGAGAGACTTACCTGAAGTTACTTCTTGTCAAGGCAGCCGAGTAAAAATTCAAGACATATCCTTTTTCCTATAAAAAGAGAAAAGTTAACATTTAAAGTTAATAAAAGACACTGGTTTTACTTGAAACAGAATACCCTACTTACAGTCTCCGAGTAGTCTTTTCAATAGTCAGAGAACACAAGTTTACAATATACTACTCTTTTTGTGTTGCAGTTGATAACGTTTTTGATTCTGTATTCTGTTCCATTTGGCAAAGTTACACTCTTTTTCCCATTATCTGAGTATTGGCAACTTATGCAAGTCCCGCATTTATAGTTGTCCACCAGTGTTTTTTGGTCCATAATTGGGTTAATCCTTCTTCTTGTCTCTTTGCAATGAAGTATGAATGCTTTAATATATCTTTTAAACTTTTCGCTCTTTTAAAGGTTATATGCACATCATCTTCTATGTATCTTGATATGTCCTGATCCATTTTTAATAAATGCCAATTTTTCTTTAGAATATTTTGAATCTGTTAATACTGTATTTCATAATAAATCTTACTTTTTGTTCTTTTGCTGCTTTTTGGATCTGTGTATCTTTCAACAATTCTGTTCTTAGTTTTGTTTTTGTTCTTTCATACACTTTCTCCAAATGTTTTTTATTGTAACCTCTTTCCTGGAATTTTTCCATCACTTGTTTCGCATGTTTTTCAAATTCTTGTGTTTCTGTACAATTTCTTTTGATTCTCAATATCTCTCCATATGGTATGTTTCGATTGATATGTTGGGGATGGTGGCTTTTAGCATGTAAAATTGTATCTCCAGCAGTTGGTTTCACATAGAGTGTAGTCAAGATCCTTTAATTTTTTATATATATTTCTAGATCTAAAAATTGAATCCGGTTTGCACTTTGGTTGGTCGTGAATTTCAGATTGTATTGGTTTGAATTTAGGTATGTGACATAGTTGTTCAGAGTTTCTGTATTTCCATTCCATATCAGAAGGATATCATCAATAAAGCGGCCCAAATATATGATGTTGTTGGATTTTGTGAAGGCGTCATGAGTCCAAGCATGTTCTATTTCGAAGTGTCCTCCATATAGGTTTGCATAGGGTGGTGCAAATTTGGCTCCCATTGCCATTCCCTGTTTCTGTCTGTAGATCTTGTTATTAAACATGAAAATCTTGTTATTTAATGTAAAGGTGAGCATTTCCAGCAGCATTGCATTTTGATTGTAAAAAGAGACTGATCTGGTTTTCAGAAAATAGTTGGTAGTTTCTAATCCTTTTCCATGAGGTATACTTGTGTGTAGTGATGAAACGTCCAATGTAACCAGCAGATAACTTTGTTCCCAATTTATTTCTTCAATTTGTTGTATTACATGCTTGGTGTCTCTAATAAATGAAGTGAGACTAAGTACAAGGGGCTGTAGATGAGTATCAATGTATTTTGATATTGGCTCTGTGATTGAGACTATGCTGTTAATTATGGAAGCAAGGAAAATTGATATAAGACTTGTGTATCTTTGGTATGAAATATATATGGTACCCATTATTGGGAAAGAATTGATCAAAAAATCTTTCTCCATATCTGTTAGCAGATTTTGCTCTGTCCAATTTTTTACCATTAGGGTCCATTCTGATGTCAATTCTGCTAATGGATTTGTCTTTAATTTTTCATAGCACTGTTCTTGATTAAGTTGCTCTTTAGCTGCTGTTATGTAGTCTTTTGTATCCATTACTACGATATTTCCGCCTTTGTCTGCTTTTTTAATTGTTACTTCCGAATTTTTCTATAGCTGATCAATTGATGCTTTTTCTTTTGACCAATTTTGGGTTTTCTTCCTTTTGTTTAGTCTTCCTTCAAAATATTGTGATCTTAGTTCACTTATGGTAGCTTTGTAGAACAGAACAATAACATGTTCTTGTGCCAATGCTGGTAACAATGATGATGGTGGCCTCAAAGTGGTTTCTTCACATAGATCAATGTCTATGTTAATTTCTTCCGTTATTTTTTCCACCGAGTATAGATCTTCCTCTTCTGCTAGGTTTAGAAGATTAGCTGTATTTTCCATATGACAAACTGTTAGTTCTGATGGAGTTTCTATATATTGGCTTTTCTTTTTTGATGTCTGAATTTGTGAGAAATATTTCTTGAGCTTTAGTCTTCTACAGAATTTGAATAAATCTGCATTTAATGAAAAATAGACTGAAATTGACGATGGGCAGAAGGTGAGGCCTTTATTGAGTGTCATTTTTAGATCTGTTGATAATTCCATTTTCGATAAATTAACCACTATATTTTCTTGTATGGTTTTTGATGATTTGATCTTGTTTTTACTCCTTCTCCTATTGAAGCTGTTATTTGTATTGGTGCCCCTGCCCCTCCTGCCCCTCCTCGTCCTTGTCCTGATTGTATCAAAGTACCTTGGTTTTGTTGATTTCTGGGGTACTGTTGTGTAGTCTTCGTATTTTTGTACTTTATGTATTCCTCTAAAAAAGCTGATGATGTTCTTCCTATGCTTTCTTCAATCGGTGGTTGTGAAATACTTGGTTGTTCTATTTCTAAATCACTTGAAGATTTTATTTCTGAAGATGGTGGGGTGGTTGGTGTTTGTGGTGATAATTTGGGTTTGAAGCTTTGTTTGGGTGTAATTTCCTTTGTCCTGCGGATTTTTGAAAAGTATATATTCTTTTAAATTTATAGTCCATTCCATCTCTTTTGAATTTGTTTTGTTTTTTAATTTTTAGTTCCTTGCTGTACCACTGTATATAGTCATCCAATATTTGGTAGTTTTTAAATGTTGCCTCTGGTACGTTTAGTTGCTCTATTTCTTTTTTGGTTGCATCTATTTCTTTCGTCAATTTGTTGTGATCTTTTTTGGCATTATTTATTAGCCTCATCATCATTTCTCTCGATGTTTGAATAAGTAGTTCCTCCCATTCTTGAAATCCTTCAATATCTTCTTCATCAAACGATGGGAAGATACAGATTCTTAAGCCTCTCAGTATTCTGTTAACTTTAAGGTATTGTTCCATTGTTTTTACCTTGCACCATCTTGAGAGTTCTTTCTTTTGTAATGTTTCTAGTTTATTGAACAGCGATCTAAGTCATTGTGGATTTTTATCTTCATTTTCCTGATTAGGATTCTGTTGTTCTGAGAATAATTGTTCAGCCTCCAGTTCTCTTTGTTCATACATTGATGTCATTTTTTTGTTATGAAGGTTTGCCTTTAAACTTTTGCAGTGATATTTGTGTTTGGTTGGTTCTGCCTGAATTGCTTGGAGTTAACTATATAAAGTTAGGGTCCAGTTGGTCCCTTATATTCAGCTTTACGCAATTCCTTGGCGAGCCTTATTTTTCCAATAATTAATGATTTGATTTTAGCTTAATTGGTCACTGGGCAGCACTTTTGGTTTGCTTTTAGCCTGAAGCTGATCAGACTGTAGACTCAATGCAGCGAATTTGTCTTTTTATGAAAAAAAGACAGAAACCCGATGTCTTGCGCCCTCAGCGTAATTTATTTTTCAAATTTATAAATCAATAGTTTCGATCCAGTGCCCTCTACGTGTGTTTCACTGTCTTAAATTTCCAGACAGATCTTCAGGAGGGAATAACTAAATAGTTCAGTCCATTTCAATCCATTCTTAGCATGTTTAATCTTATAGCTATACAATTGTTTGTCTAAAAGAATAAAGAAATAAAGAAAGCAAGAAACACTTTTTACTTAGTATCTTTTTCAATGGGTTGCAAATGCTTCTAACTTAATTAATTTCCACTTGATCGTATAATTTGGACTTAGAGTACTTAGAGTCCAGGATTTCCTTGACTTCGAATTCTGGTTCTCCGTCAACAAGTATGTGTTTTGGTGGTGTCATAACCCGTGTCCCGGGTTGCACCAGTTT
This sequence comes from Ambystoma mexicanum, assembly GCF_040938575.1. Lineage (NCBI taxonomy): Eukaryota > Metazoa > Chordata > Amphibia > Caudata > Ambystomatidae > Ambystoma > Ambystoma mexicanum. Next base: position 414,979,425 of record NC_090927.1, read on the forward strand.
CAAGAGTGAGACATGGAATACCGGGTGGATTTGTAGATTAGGGGGTAATTCCAGTTTGACGGCTGCGGGGTTGATAATTTCCTTGATGGTATAGGGTCCCAAATATCAAGGATGAAAGGTCCTGGTTCCCTTGATGGGTACAAATCTAACAGCTAACCAAACCTTGTCTCCTACTTGATAGTCAGGAGCTCTTCTTCGATGTTGATCGGCGAATTTCTTTTGCCTGTCCTTGGCATGAGTGAGATGTTCTTTCGTCTTTTTAAAAGCCTGAGAGATGGTTGTGTGAAGACTCTTCACTGCTGGAATTTCCAAGCTGTCTGGAAGGTCTAGTTCGGAAGTACGTGGGTGTCTGCCATAAAGGGTGTAGAAAGGCGTTTGTCCGGTGCTAGAATGCAAGGAATTGTTATAAGCATATTCTGCTATCCATAGTAAATCCTTCCAATTCCTTTCCTCGTGGTGCAGCATGCATCGTAAGTATTGCTCAAGAGTTTGAATGGTCCTCTCTGTTTGGCCGTCCATTTGGGGATGGTGACTGGTGGATAGTCGGACGTCGATTTGCACCATTGCACAACACTTCCTCCAGAAGTTGGACACAAATGGCTGCCTCGATCAGAGACCAGAACCGATGGAAAGCCATGTAGTTTAACAATGCCTTCCAGGAACACTTTTGCTAACCTGGATGCATTTGGGAGACTCTTGAGAGGAATGAAGTGTGCCATCTTCGAGAACAAGTCAACGGCTACTAGGATGGTGTTGAACCCTGGACTGGGAGGCAGGTCACTGATGAAGTCAAGGGAAAGGGCATGCCATGGAGCAGGAGGAATGTCCAATGGTTGTAGGAGATCAGCTGGTTTCTGTTTTTGTGATTTATTTTGCGCGCATATACCGCAGGACTGAATATACTGGATGATGTCCTTACGCCAGTTAGGCCCCCTAAAGTTCTGTTTCACCTTGGCTAGGGTTTTGGCGATTCCAGGGTGACCTTCAATCAGTGAATCATGATAACGTGAAATAATTTTTTGTTGTAGTTCCTTCTTGGGTACGTACAGATGGTCCCTAAAAAAGGGCAATTGGTCTTTAATGGAATATTGTTCTTGCTGAGTGTGCCATGCGAGTAAGGTGTCGGGATTCATTGCTCATTGAATTTCGTTTCGGAGTTCTATTTGCAACAAGGCTGACGTGAGACCCAAGAGTTTGTCTTCAGGAATAATGGGTACAGGATCTGGAGTTGTATACACCATTTCATCAATGCCCATACGGGATAAGGCATCAGCCTTCCCATTCCGGACTCCTGGTCATAACGTGATTACATAATCATATTTGGTGAAGAAAAGGGCCACCGTAGCCTTTGCTGTTTTTAGATATTGCAGGTTTTGGTGGTCCGTGATTACTGTAATAGTGTGTCTGGCCCCCAGGAGGTAGTGTCGTCAGGCTTTAAAAGCAGATTTAATAGCCAGGAGTTCTTTGTCAGTGATGGCATAATTGATCTCTGGAGGTGAGAACCTTTTCGACCAGAAGGCCAGGGTGTAGCTTGCCATTTTCAGGGTCCCTCTGAGAAAGGACAGCCCCTATTGCCATACTGGAAGTGTCAGTTTCTACGACATAAGGGAGGTCTGGACGAGGGTGTAACAGGATTGGAGCGGAAGTAAACCTTTGTTTGAGTTCTTGAAAAGCTTTTTCCGCTTCTTCGGTCCAAACATTTTGTTGTTTTTTCGTAATAGTACTGTGATCGGGTGTATAATCTGAGAGAAGTCTGGGATGAACCGGCGGTAGAAGTTTGCAAAGCCCAGCATGCTTTGAACCCCTTTTAGAGACGTCGGTGATGGCCATTTCACTCGACGGCATGCATTCTAGAGGACCGTTGGTGGTTAATTAAGATCACTGGTATTGCAAAGTGTGAGGTCAGTGGCTCTTTCTTCTCACTCCACAAACTGACCTCTACGTTTGCCGAGCTTGGTAGTTTTTTCCGACTCCTTAATCTCATCCTTCTCTGTGGCCTCGACTGTTCTCCTTGGGGGTTTCACTGGGCAGTCCTTAAGGAAATGTCCTGTTTTTCCACAATACAAACAAAGTTGTTGTCTTCTTTTATCCCACTCTTGTTTTTTTAATGGAGGTCGTACCCTCCGATTTGCTTGGGTTCTACTGTGTTTTCTGGCATACGTGCTACATTGTCCCTTGGTCGAACATACACAGCCCGAGTGTCCATCCTAGACCGATCTGCTTTTCGATCCTGAAACCGGTGGTCTAGCTGCACGACCAAATTAATTAATTCGGTACAGTCTCTGGGTGGGACAACCACCTGGGCTAGAACGTCCTTTAATTCGCCTCGTAGGCCCCAGTGAAATAACATGGTTCTTTTGTTTTCAGGCCACCTAGCTTCAGCAACCAGTCTATTGAACGTGGCAATGTATGTTAACAAGTCTTGATTCCCCTGTCGGAGTGATAAGAGTTTGTTGTCTACTGCTTGTTCTTGGGTATGGCGAGCAAAAAGTTTTTCCATTTCTCTCTGGAATCCCCCAAAGTCATGTAACAAAGGATCATCATGGGTTACCAGTGGCACTGACAAGTCTGCTGCGCTACCACTCAGGTAAGACAAAACAAAAGCTACCCGAGCTTGGTCGTTTGGAAATTCTCCAGGCCTACAAAGAAAGTGAAGGCGACACAGATTGATGAATGCTGTATACTTCCTTGGGTCACCTGAGAACCACTCTGGTGGTGCTAGGAGAACAGTTCCGGGTAGAGTAATTTGTACTGGAGTGGGGAAATGGATGATAAGGTGGGGTCTTGTGCCGATGGATTGTTTTCCGGCAGAGGAGTCTGTCCTGCCTGTGATTGCAAGAACTGCCTACCGATCGCTTCAGTGAGATCCTTGGTTAATACTAAGTCCCTCCGGAGAGCATTAATCTCTTGCCTGGCAGAATGAACTTCGGCACGTAATTGTCCTAACAATTGAGCCAATTGGTCGATTTCCGATGTCTGTATGCCGCCCAGGTGGATTAGTTATGGTAGGCTTTGCGTTCTGTTACGCTCACCTGGTTTCCACGGGGACGCCACTCAGCCCGGTATGGTTGCAGGTATCTTCTCCACAATTTCCCAGATGTTGTCTATGGAGGATGTTCAGCCTGAAAATACAGGAGGGCTGGGTTCAAGACTGGCCAACTGAGGTAAAGATCCTCCCACCACCCCGTGTGACTTCAGCCCCCTCTTGGCCCTCTCCTCAACTTGTTGTGGGATTAGGCGTGCTCTCCATCCTGCCTTTTTAACAGGGGCACGTTGTCTTCTGTGGGCGTGTGCGGCCAAGTTACTTCACTGGCGCGTGCCCGTTTAAATGTCTCTCAGGTAGGTCTTATTGCAGCAGTTGTGTATAGCGTTGTTATTCGTGCAGGCCTTTCTTTGTCTAATAATGTATTTTCCTCCCCTAGGTGTGCGGAGCTTCAGCGTGGCGAACTGGTTGAGTTGGGCCTCGCCGGTAAATGATGGCGTGTGATATGTACTACAATGCGGTAAGTAAGCGCTATGCACAGCGCTGCCTTGTCTTGCCTTTGCTAACCTGTTTTCTTCCTTCCTTACAGGTCGTGGTGCTTCTCCAGCGTGTGCGGAACTCCGGAACGACCAGCCTGGTAAGCTTCTTGTGCTATTTGTGGTTTAGCACTGTCAGAATGTGCCTTCTCTAATATTGTCCTCTCCTTCCCTCTTTCAGGTCTTTCAATCCAGAAGGTATGCGGAATCCAGAAGAAGCTGCTCACTGGAGCTGAGAGCGGATAACAGGATGGAGATTGCAGGTAAGATGCTGCTAATGATGTCCCTTTTGTCTCTTCTGCAGGTTCTTCTTCTCCGAGGCTCGTGGGGATCACAGGACACAGTGAGCATCACGTTGCAGTCTGCAAAATAACAGGACGCGTGCTTTCTTGTTCAGATGTGGTTTAAATAGCCTCAACAAAGTAGTCCAGGTAAAGTAGTCCCTAGGCCACCACACCCAAAACACTATACCGCATAACTTAGTTCCTAGGAACCAAGCTATGTGGGTGCCTCCATGTTGGCTGCAGGCCCAAATGAAAAAAGTCGTCCTCCTTTACACAAGTTCTTCAAGGTTTATGAGCCTGGCGCCATAGGCGCCAGGACTGGCCCCAAGAGAGTCTTGGGAGTGGGTGACAGGCCTTCAAGGCCTGGATGGAGCCCCGAGCCCTGATCCTTCCTGGCAAGTGGACTTGCCAGTGGGTGTCTGGTTAAGGGTCGTGACAGCCCCCTCCAAAACAGGGGGATGACACTGTCTTGGTCAGATTTGCTTGTCGATTTTATCGGGCCCGTGATTCGCTACTGTAGGGGGAACAACTACATGTTGACTGTAACATGCTTGTTCACTAAATGGGTGGAATGTCTCCCAGCCCCAAATTGCAAGGTAGAAACAGCAGCTGCCCTGATGATCAATCACATCTTCTCGCGTTTGGACTACCCCAAAGGATTGCGTCAGACCGAGGTAGTCACTTCACTAGCAAAGTGATGACAAAGATGTGGGAGATACTTGGGGTCAAAATGAAACTATACATTGCCTTCCAGCTATCCTCTAGTTGTGGAATTGAAAGATACAACAAAACTATTGTGAGCATATTAAAAAAGCTTGTGGCAGATTCTGGGCCAAGTTGGGACATTCGACTACCCCTTGTCCTGATGGCCATCAGATCTACCCGGTCTTCTGCAACAAAAATGTCTCAGTTTGAGCTGATGACGGGACGAAGGATGCTGCTGCCCCAGCATGTGCTCTACAGAACCCAAGAGCAGACCTTGATAAATACCTCCACAACTCATGAGTATGTTGAGAATCTGAGAAAACACATTCAACATGCTTTTGCCTATGCTCAGCAGAATCTAAAAAGATCTGCAGACAGTATGAAGACCCACTATGAGCTTAGGACAACTAGATAGGAATATCAAGCATGAGACCGGGTCTCCTTCTACAATTTCCAAAGGAACCAAGCCAAAGAGCGCAAATTCCTCCCAAGTTGGCGGGTTCCTTTTGAAATTGTGGACAGAATCTCACCAGTCACCTATAGAATCTGCATCCCCAAGGACAGTTTAGCAGAAGGGGAAGATAAGTGGGTCCACATAAATCAGCTGAAGAGTTTCCATCCCAGGCATACTTTGTGGCAAATAGAGGAGCCAACCATAAACCCAGAGGGGATAATTCCGGCAACCTAGAAGCTTCCACCTGTTAAAACCATTAGTAATTGTAGGTGGGGAATATGGTAAATTGTATTCAATGTATGCATCTACCCCACTACAACCTCGGGGAGTAGTAGTGGGGAAATGTCCATAACCATGCTGTGTTCTGTCTCCTAGCATTGCAACTAAGAAATTCTAATTACCAAGGAGGACCACTCGGGGATCAAGAAGAAAGACCCAAGGAGCCCGGAGTATCGCTCCATAATCCCAACCAGAACCGGCGAGGAGAGCGTGTCTATCCAGCACTGATGGAGAAGCAGCTGACTGTCTCCACCTGGACCAAAGGTAAAAAAAAGAACAGCTCAATCTCCCGACTTCTCCTTGATGGGCGGTCAAACTCAAGTCGTGAGGGGGGCTCTGTGGATGTATTGACCCACTTTTGCTCTGCTATGCTGCATCACTCTGTTAAGATGGTGCCAGAAATAGCAAAATGTCCGCAAAACCCTTGTGCACACCAAAACCCCTGAAAATCGTGCTTTTCAACGCACAAAAAGATGGCTGCCCAATCTGCCAAGCATGTTGTCCATGGTGGAACAGAGCTCGCACTACTGGAATGTATCACTGGGCTCCACAATTGAAAGTGGAGTGCAGAAGGAAAAAGCAGTGCTTTGCTAAATGAAACTCCAAATCTTGCTTGAAATCACCTTTTCTTTGTTGCTGAAACTTCAGAATGCCGGTACAGAACACCATCAAATATTCAAAATGATTGCTATGTACTAAAAATCACTTAGTTTAAGAAATCATTGTGAACTTACACTGTCCTGAAAGGCTGAGAGCATAAAGAGATTTCCACAGCAAAAGTGTCCTGCCTGTGGATCTGTCAAAAATGTCTGTAAAGCAGAGGGCTTCTGTGATGACAGCTGTCAGTGGACTGCCTCGTTAAACTTTAACATGTATAAACTGAAAATGAAATTTTCGCAATCTAAGAGGCCTGTTACTGATAGTAACCCTTATTGTAATTATTTTGATCCCATGGTTTAAAATCTTGAATGAAAACTCTAGCTGTTATTTGATAACACATTTGTTTTGTGTTAAGCAAAAGGCCACAGAATTTAACAATTAATTTAAACCTGGCTGAAGCTGCAGAACTTGAATAAAAGGTTTTTCTCACAGAAGGAAGTTCTTTCCCCCCAACAGGAAATCACAGAGAGGCGTTAATTACAGGGTAGGAAAGAATCTGGTCTGCAGAGGCAAAAGGAACAATGACAAGCTCCAGCTCAGGAAATTCGAAGTGTGAAGACAGTCGTAAATGGTCTCAGCAAGGAACAAACATGGTGGATGGCTCCTGGGCTTCCAGGGAGAGACCAAGGGGAGGAGCAAAACAACCATTTGTTGCTTAAGAAGGACAAATAACACATTTTAAAAAGACTGATAACTTACTAGTCAAAATTGTGAAACATATAAAAATAACAGAGTTGTTAATGTAATTCCTGGCTGCATGGGTGAAGAGGTGCCAGAACTGTGTGACATGTTCTGGACAGCAATGACAAGAAATGTGATGTATCGCAAAATGTATTTCCGCTAGAATTGTGAACTTTTATACACTTATTCCCATGTTAAACACGCACACTTGTAGACATTTGCTTAAAAATTGGACATTGTGTTCCTAGTGAAAAGGGCAAAATTCTGTGAAAAGCAGAGACAAGATCCCACAGCTATGGGGTTTTGAGGAATAGCTGCTATGTAAAATATGTAATCTGTATATGTGATTCTTATAGAGGGTGGACATGTGGAAATATGTATTTTGCCAAAAGTAGATTTTGTGTTCTAGGGGCTAGGGGCGGATTCTCAGCCTCATAAAATTGCACCATAAAGATGACACTCTGATTCCTCCTATCAAGGCAGAGAGTAGACTCTGACCCAATCACCTTTCAAAGGGGTAAGCTTGGCTAAACCGGCCCACACACCCCCTTTATGATGTCATTTCATAGCATACCATAAGACAGACAGATTCACTCACTATCCTGATGCTGGCGGAGCACCCTGCTGCTAACCTCTACATCTTCCTTGCTCCAGACTCCAGAAACCTGGCAAAGAAAAAGGCCTATTGCATAGCTAAACCATTCTCAGCTAGACCTCAAATTCGGGAACAGAACCCCAAAAGCCTAAGGGGAAGCATCATAATACAGCCGGGCTCTGCTGTTACTGCTTGCCTGCTGAAAATACATATCCTCAGAACCAAGAAGGGCAGATCCGATCCAGTCCTGTGCCGTGCTGTGCCCAGAGCACCTTGCTGATCCTGTCCAGTCCGATATGCCCAGCCATCTTTCCTAAACCAGATCCAATTTCCTGACCAGAACTGATGGTCCCATTTAAAATTTTATCCAGTGAGTATAAATAGGAAGAATTGTGTTGCTAGCATATGTACTTTGCATAGTCTTATCCCTATCTTAGACCCATCGTATTTGGTATTTCTGTATTGTTAGGAGTATCTTTACATTGTCTGAAACCTCTCTGCAACCATCCTATCTTTCTTCTAGAAGTAGTATTGTTAAAACTATCTCTGCGCTGATCCTTTCTCATCTGAAGAAGGCGAGTTTCCTTAGCAGGCAGTCACCCTGATCAAGTGACTATGTTCCTGTGTGGTATTCGTTTTGTTCATAGTCATCCTCTAGTGTAAGCAACCCATTTGTCATTTTTAAAAGCGCATTCCTGTTTTCCATTCTTGCGCCTATCTCGAAAAACAACCTCTACTAAAACGTCTGTAACTCCCTCAGGTTTTGTGATAGAAACAGAATTTCAACTCCTGCTTGTAGCTAACATTCATATCTATCCACTTAATTCCAAATCAATGTGATTCTCCTGTAATTGTGAATATCGCGCAGTGAAAAGTGTGCTGAAAATTTCGTTTTGGGAAATTTTTACATGTGTAAAACAGCTTTTAATTGATTCCGACTACAATTTTAAGATTTCAAATGTTTTCTTGGGATTAAATCATTGCTTGTGTTTATGTGCAACTACCTACCCAAAGCGGCTCCCATAAGAATTTATAACAATTTCAGTAATTTTGACCATATTTGGTGTTTTTGCCCTGTCCATTCTAAAGATATCTTTAAAAGCCATTTTGACAGCTTGACAGTCAATTCTGTTTTCTCTTATGTTTGTAAAGGGGAAAGTGGGATTGATATTCTGTTTGAATTCTGCCATTCCTGAATACCTGCTCTCTCCTCCTATCTCTTTACATTGCCTATTGGGGTTTGAGGGGTTTGCAGGGGGAACCTTTAACCACAGTGTCTGAACCCACACAAAAGTATTATTTTCTGTGCTGAATTGTTTTGCTCACTACTTACTCCTTGTGTATTAAAGAGATTATACAGTGTTACCTCACCCCATTGGTGATTGTTGTGTAACTAGTAAAATATAGTGTGATAACATTTTAAATACATAAATAAATACTTACCTTTGCAAACCAGCCTGATTCTTGGTTCAGTGTGACCGGGGGGTTCCAGGAGAAGAGCGTGATATGAGTGGTATATCGTTCAGAATAAAGACTTTTAGACAAAAATAAATAAGGATTTCAGTTGTGCACTACAAGCTAGGCGTTGACTTGTATGTGTGCCGGATCAAAATCACTTACACCACATTTCTCCAGTTCTACGCAGCTACATTGGTGAGGTTTAGGTTATTTGTGCCTCTTTGGCCTTTGCTATCTGCTTAGGCCTGTTTGGTTGAGGTTCCAGGCTTCATGTTGACCCCGGTTGGTGGCCGGTCTTTCTCTGTGGCTGCCGCCTCTCTGTGGAAAGCTCTCTCTCATGCCCTTCGAAGGGTAGATGACTATTTGTTGCTCAGGCAATTCCTGAAGACTTTTCTAAATCTCTTTTCATTTACTTGCTGAAGTTAGTGCCAAGATGCCCTAGGGGGATGTTGTGCTTTATAGGATAAGATAAGATACGTTTGCTTATCAAGTCTCTCCCCAATATGTTAACTGGTGTCCTGTGGGAATACAATAGTGGCATGGAAAGATTACGTTCTATAGTGATAGGTAAGTCATCAGTAAAAGGAATCATAATTGTAGCCCCAGAAAAACCCTGTGCATTCATGGCCCCTGTATCAACAAGGAAGGAAAATGTCTTGTCACCTATGGTCACCCCAACCCTTGGTTTCTTTTGTGGGTCTGGCGTAAATGATAGAATTAAACACATCAAATCTCTCTGTGGGCTGTCCTATTGTGGGTAAAAATGCATTCTTGTACCAGTAAAATGGGTTCCTTCTACCCCAGTCACACTTCCTATTCTGGGTGTAGGTGTCTGAGACCCTGCACTTGCGTTCCATGTTGCCATGGTATTCTGTTGTATGGGTGCTTGTGGTTGCATCTTTATTTGCTGTGTATGCATGGGGAATTGCTGTGTTTGCATCAGTGCATGTTGCACTTGCATTGGTGCCTGTTGCATTTTCACTGGCCTTCACTGCTGTGCAGGTTGCATTTGCACCTGGAGACTGCCCCTGGTTCTGCATCCATTTTGTCCTACAATGGGTACAGCATCAGTCATGATATTGTAACGCTTACCTGGTATCCACGGGGACGTCACTCAGCCTGTTCTGACCTCTTATGACCTCGAACCCTTCCCTGGAGGCTATTCGACTGGAGACTGGGCCTGAAACACAGGATTGGTAGAGTTTAACTCCCTATTGTCTCTGTGTGCTGGAACCCCTTCTTCCCCGGGGTCCAACCCTTCCCTTTGATCCACAACTCACCTTGTGTTCTTGGATAGTGTGCTCTCCATCCTGCCTTCAACGCAGGGGCGCGTTGATTGATGCAGGCTCGTTGCTGCCTAGTTACTTCACTGGCAAGAATCCGACAGGTAAGTATAATGAGTCTTTTGAACAGTTCTCTAACTTTGTTCCTTTCCTTCCTTAAATGATGGCCGGCGTCCGGGGATGGCGGCGTGCTGCTGAGATGAGTAGCGCTGAAGGTGAATGAGTCCGCGAGACGCAATAGACCCCTTTCGTATTTGCATTGAACTGAGTTCTTTTTCTGTGTCTTTTAGGTGCCACAACGTTTTCAGCGTGGATGCCGGTTATGAAGAACAAATGCGGTAAGGTAAGCGTTTGAAGCTCGTACAGTATTTAAAAATAAGCGAAGATTTGCTGCATGCTTACTAATGCCTTTTTTATGTTCTTTTCCCTTTTCCTTAGGAAGCGGCGTGCCGGAATGAGAATGACACCGCTGTGATGCCCGCAGAACAGAAGGAGCGATGACTGATGGGCAGAAGCGCCGCAAGGTAAGGCTGTTCCTAACGGTGTTCTTGTTCTTGCAGGAGCTGAGCGCAGAAGAAAGATGCAGGCCTACTGCTGCTGGAGACCGATCCGAACACAGTGAGTGTCACGCTGCAGGTGCAGAAAACGCAAAGCATGTTTCTCAGCCTGGGTGTGGCTTAAATAGTCTCTGGGTATCCCAGGTGCCTCTGGGCTGAACCACACCCAAAAGACTAGACCGCACATGCAGTTCTGGGAACCGAAATATGTGGGGGCATCCATCTTGTCCCCATCAATGCACCACAAGTCCAATCCCCAATGTTATACTATGGGAGTGAGTGAGTCTGGTGCCACAAGCGCCAGGTCTGACTCCAAGTGGGTCTTTGGAGGGATGGAGAGGCCCTTGAGGGCCATGTAGGTGATCGTGGCCTAGCTCCAGCCTGACATCTTGGAGGGCTGGGGACATGAGGGGCAGTAATCATGACAGCTATCTCTGCTGGATGAATTAGCTTTCCTCCAGGACTGCAGAGGGGCCGGAGTGCTAATTCTCCTGGACCTAGCTGCACATTCGATACTGTGGATCATGCCATCCTACTGACCCGTATGGAGCAAGCTGGTGTTGCCAGGCCCCTTGTGCCATGGTTCGAGTCATTTCTTGAAGGGTGTTCCCAGAGTATTTGTTTTCAAACCTGCAACTCTTTTATTTCTAGTTTGACTTGTTGGTTCCACAAGGGTCAGCCTAGTCTCCTCTTCTTTTTTATTTATATGTACGTTTATTGGCTGATCTAATTTCTGACTCAGGAGTCCTTTTATGTACCTATGCTGATGGCATACAGTTAGTGTTTTGGCTGGGCTCCCCCCTAAACAGAACCCCCGGAAAACTCTGTGACTGTTTGGATAAAATAGGTAACTGGATGTCGGCAAATTGGTTAAAGCTGAATAGAAATAAAACAGAGGTTCTGGTGTTCAGGCCCCAAACGGCAGACAACCTCTGGAATTCTCAATATTGGCCTCACTCAGTTGGCCCATGCCCTGCTGCCTGTGCATCTTTGAAAAGCCTTGGGGTGAGGCGTCTGCCCAATGGCTCGTGAGAGGCACAGATCTCTGCAATTTGTATTGCAGGGTTTTGTGGAAAATTCTACCTCTTTTACCCACAGTCAGTCGAACAACGTTGGTAACGTCTACTATAATACTATAATGGGATCACTGAACTACTGGAACAGAATATATCTGGGACAACACAAATATCAGATTTAGCATATGCAGGTGCTCCAGAACTGAACTCAGCAGCAAGACTGGCACTTATGGCCTCTTGTCTGACCCCTTCTACAGCCCTTCTGCATTGTCATCAATGGCTCCCAGTGGTGGCACGGATTGAGTTTGAGATACTCTGTGTCATCCATCGGGCTGTGCACAATGTTGGCCCAGGGTATCTGAAGAATAAGATAGTACTTACTGTCCAGCCAGACAGCTCCCTCTTCCTTGCAGTGACTCCTTAAAATACTGAGGTATCAGCAGGAATGGCTGGGAAGCCGTTCATTCTCACTTATGTCCCACAGGTTGTGGAACTCACTTCTGCAATCACTAAGAGTCATGGGTGAGTACCTCTCCTTTCGTACAGCACTTAAAACTCATTTGTTCTAATTCAGTAACTGTGCAATTGAAAGCAGGAGACATTCTCACACTACCCCCGACACCCGCGCCTAGGTGTCCTTGGGCCTTAGTTGCGCTTTATACATTTTCAAATAAATGAATAGTGGTGCATGGTATAAATCAACATAACATGTGCAGCACAAATGTCTGATACTGTGTGTGATTCTGGGCATGATATTCTGGTGGCTCTGCACTGTACGGTGGAGGATATACTGTCCCCCCTCTTGGATCCTGCCAATTTTGCTGCATCCCTCCCCTGCTTCTAAGTGCTTGGGAGATGTGCCCCATTTTTCCACAAATTCAGCACTGTTGAGGCTGTCCGCCAAAAGTAGGCTGTCCACCATTGGACTCTCCTCCCTGTGGAGCCTACCTGTGGGTGAACCCCCTCTTCTTTGTGGCCAATAATTGTATTCTCCTCTTGCTGCAAAGTTCCCTCCAGCCGTTGGCCGTTGCTGCTGTGTGTCTTGTGTAACCAGTCCCTCTCCGCTTGTTAACACTGCTCCTTCCACTGAAAACATTGATAACCTTTTCTGACCTAACTTCGCTTCTTCTAGCTTTCTTTCCTCAGGTTTCTTTCTCGCTTTCTCTTGTGTTAGCCGACAATGGTGAACTATAGTCAACTGAAACTCTGCCCATGTTTTCTTTTCCATCCCCATTATTTTCTTCAATTTTCTCTGCACTGGCTTGGGTAATCCCTGACACAATATATAATCAAATATAGCTATAGTTTTATCTCATGGCTCTCTTGTTTTAAGAGGCCACTTATCTTGAATCTCCTGAATGTAAGCAACTGGATCTTTGTCATTACGCATTTTGCGCATCATGATTGCACTCATGCCTGAAAAATTGCGATATTGCACTCTGATTGCCCTCCAAACATCTGGCCAACATTTACTAAATAGTGGTCCGTTCTGAGCAGTATTCTGAGCTGTTACTCCGGCATACCCCACCCGCTTCCAAATATCATCAGCTCTCTCCCTAATAATGGCAGCAAGCAAGCTTTTTATGTCACCCAATGCTAGCATCATTCCTGCTGTCATTCTTTCCAACTCATAGATCCACTTTTACGCTCCCACTGTCAAAGTTGGTAACTTACACACCAAACTATTTGTATCCATTTGTGGCCACGGTATATATTGCAGCTGTCCTCTAACAATGGGAATTGTGTGATCTCCATTTTTTGTTTAACCAGGTTAACTTTCTTTTGCCCTGGTAATTCCCCAACCTATTCACATAAGGGGCTCTTTCTTATAAACCTTTTGATCACATTTATGTAGCCACAGAGCTGTTAGGAGGGTGTGGCATTCTTTCTGCTTCTTCCAAGTCCAACCACATTCTCTCTTCCCCTGTTGTTAAGCCTGTCGAAGGGGCTTGGGCGCTTTCTTCCTCTTCTTAATTTTTACTTTCATCTCTTTCCTCATCCGAAAACATTGTGTCCCAACTTCCATTGCTTCCTTCATCTTCTCTATTCTCAAAATCTAATCTTTTCAGGAAACTCATCCCATACAATCCTCTCATTGCTTTTTCCAATAAACTCTCTTCCCCTCTCTGAGGAGACCCTACTATACTCTTTTTTACACTGCAGACACCACCGTCCCTCCTGCTTCTGTACAAATTACCAATCCTTTTTCATCTGGCTTTTCCCTCATCTTCATCTGGGAGGGTACAGTTTCTGAGTATCTCCTCCACTTCTGTATTACGCCTTTATACACTCCTCTCTCTTTCCTGCTCCTGTTCTTTATTCCGCTCCTTTTCTTGGAGCATGAATCCCTTGACAATCTCATCAACTTTTTTTCATTGTTTTTCTCAGCTTATTTCCATCTCTTGTTCTAGCTCCATGTCCCTTTTTTTCCTCCATTTTCTTCACTCTCTCTCTACTTCCATGTGCCTTTCTCTTTCTTCTCTTTGTATTCTCGCCCTCTCCTTTTCCTTTTATTTTGTCGCTTTTTTCCCTTTCTTCTTTCTTTCTCTTTCTTTTCCTCTAATTTCATTCTCTTCTTTTCGCTTCCTCACCTTCTCTCTACCGCACGTTTTCTTTCCCTTTCCTTTCCTTCCCCAATGATTATGTCTCATTCTCTTTCTTCCTTCTCCTGCTCCCTTCTCTGTCAAGTCTCTTGTTCTTGTCTTTTCTCCTCTTCTTTCTCTTACTTCCCTTTCTCTCTCTTTATAGTCGTACACGTTTATTCCGGCTAATTTAAGCATTATTTCTCCTCCCACCCATGTTGTTGGGGGTAATTGCGGTCTCTTCCTTGTTATCCTGCCCGCTTTTCTGTCTCTGGATCCCTTTCTCAGCCTCTTTCAGCTTTACCTGCAGCTCGCAACGTATATTCATCGCGCGTGGACACTGGCTTTTGTTTATTTTAGCTCTGTTTAGAGCATCTTCAATACTGTAAGTGGGGGGCTCATACGCTAGGTTAGTGTATCCTGTTGGTGCTTTTAGTTCTTTCAATGACTGCAATCCCTGTACTTCTGCAGACAGATCGATGCTCTGAGGAGGAAGAGCTGAGGACGCTGTGCCCTTCCCTTAATGTTGATTAAGCATCCACTCTCTCACGGGTGGCTCTTACGTCTACTCCTCACACATCTTCCACAATTGTAGAATGCCTAATCATGTTTGCAATTTATGCCCTTTCTATGTGGCATGCAAATATTTTGTCATGTGTTGCAGCCCTGATCTCAAAAGCATTCTCTCCTGGGAGAAGGGCATGAACATTTTCCCTGCTGTGCCCTTAACCCGTTGCAATTGGCATTTGTGAATCTTATCTTTATACCTAGGCAACGGTGTCCAGTTAAAGTATCCAATACAAAATGATCAAATGCAAAAGGTGAGAGTGCATTTTTTCGAAATGCAAGAGGGTCGAATAGTCAATTGTTAGAAATATTTTCGAAACTATTTCACATTTTTTTTACATTAAAATAATGAGCAACACACTTTATTGTTTGCATGTTATGCATTTATTTTGATATATATAGTGTTATAATGTTTCATATGTGTAATATTGTTTAGTTAATACAAAACTTATTTTTCATATATATCTAGTCATTCCAACATTTTTCATTCACTTTTAAGTATATATATAACATGTAATGTATTTGAACATTTTTTAAATAATTAAATATATCTAACATTTGGTAACATTGAAAGAAACGTATTATTTTTTCTCTAGTAGGTGGTGCTGTTGGTTTACTTTTAGTACATTGAAGTTTTGTATTTGTTTTCATTTGTGTCCAACGTGTGACGTCTTACGTTGCGTATGGTAACGTAGTCACCATTTTTGGAGTTCTTCGTTACGGGTCCGGTTGCTTTTTGTAAGCGCTCCTCGGTTTTAATAGATTTTTTTTTTCCAACGGAATGCTTTTTATGGGTTTTATTTTGTACTTGGACTATTTTTCCTGTGGATTGAAGCTTTTTCTGCATGGATTTTATGCTCGTATGCATTTTTTTTTCATCTGGATTTATGGATTCTTTTACTACGGATTTCGAAACTGGATTACTTTTTTTCTTATGGTTTTTTTCCATGGATTATTGGATTTATTTGTACTTTTTTATGGCTTGGATGTGTTTTTTCACTGTTTCCTGCAGTTGGTGACCTTATACGGTGTACAGAACTGGCGGTTTTCGGTGAGTGTATTTTAAGTTTTATTAGCATTTTAAGTTATATGCAATTGCTTCCAGGTATTGTATTGGTTCAATCATTTCAAAACTGTTCACAATGCTGTTTATGCGTTTCTCATAGTCTCTGTATTTTTTTTTGCTTTTAGGGTTGTTTTCCATTGAGATTGTTTGTGCTAGTTTTATTTCCTGTGCAGTTTGTTCTGATTTTAGGTGGTTGATAAAGTGCCACAAGTTTGGATTGTTTGTATTTAACTCTTTATTGATTTTACTATGCCATCCCTCTTGTATATTATTGGTTCTAGGCCAGTTTTCTTTAACTGCTTTGTGGTAATTCCATATTTTTATTTCGTATTTTGCCTTTCTCCTTGTGCCTTGTCGCGTTAGTTGGCCAACCCATGTACTTTCTATATAGTCCATTAAATTACATAATTCCTCTTCATGATCGGTAAAGAACTGTGACGAAATCAATGTATCATAATATGTTACTACCATGTCCTCTAACACAAATGCCAATGCATATAATCTCTTGATTTGGTGTGGGATTCACTGTCCTCTACGTATTTTGTCCTCAGTCCTATTTTCTGTATTTCTTTCCACAATGATTGTCCGCAATGAAAAAAAACAGCCTTGAATATGAGTGTCTGGATATATTTTTTCAAATGCTCTCATTTGTCCTTGTTCGAAATCCATGATTATTATTTTTTTTGGTGTTTTTTCTGGCATTGATTCTTTGATTAATGTATATATATATATATCTGTACAGTTCCTCTGATTTTCCTGGCATTAATATATAAACTAACGGTATAACTGTTCCATTGATTGTTCCATGAATACTGTAAAATTGATGAAAAGATGATGGGCATGATTTAAAAGTTGTACCCCGTGCCATATAGTTGATTCCCCCCGATAAATTAGATAAAGCAGGAAAAATTAAAAAATGTTCATGTTTAACATCCAATGTTTTCCACAAAAACGGTTCACCCTTGTCCGTTTTCTGTCAAATTTCTGGTACATTTATACTTAAATATGTCTGTGGTGCCATCGGCAAATTTTGATTGTGTTGTTTTTGTCTGTTTACACTTCGTTTCATCCGTTTGGTGTTTGGCATCTGTGCGGCAATATGTAATGGCAATTGTTCGTAGGCTCTGTTTACAAGCGAGCTGGTCGCTTTATTTTTATTTTCATCCACATTTCTTTTAATCTCACTTATTGTTTTTTTTTTTATTAAGATCGTTGTAGTGTCTGGCATATGATTATGCTCCCCTGTTAATCGTATATTTTCATTCTCTGTTATAGCTCTTCCCGTACACTGCAATTTCTTATACTCCGTGCATTTCCAATAACTTGTTTCCTTTCGTGTAGATTCTCTACTGTAAATATAGCCTTCACATACCAACTGTGAACTTCCCATTTGTGATTTAATGTATTCCATATCTTCGCTAAATGGTATCTGAAACAGTCAATTTTATAGAATAATATTGGCATTTGCCTGTAACGTACTAACGATTTCATTATTTCATTTTTTTACTTGTTTCACTTACTAATTTATTTTAGTCAGAAAAACGCTATTGTCTCGGTCGTTTGTGCCAGCTGTTCTCTCCTTTTCACTTTCCATCACGCACTGACAGTTTGTTTCAAACCATCACCTGTGCATATGCTTTCTATACAAGGTTCTTTACTCTTCGTTTAGATGCCGTCTTTTAACCCTTTCTCGAGTTCATTTTCATTCATTATGGTTTTCAATGTTCGATCCTTTTGTTTCGAGCCAATGGCCTTTTTACATTATGTGTACATGATGTCGATCCTTTTACTTTTGATCCTTTTGTTTCGACCCTTTTGTCTTTCGGTCCTTTGTTTCCGGTACTTTAACCTATAACCCTAGGCAACGCTTTACATAAATACATAAAAGGAATGTCTCCCATGATGGCACGTCACGCTCTTGACTGCCAATATTTACCGGACCTTAAAATACCTTCAAATGCATTCCCTCTCCACTACTCCTTCACAATCTCCTTCCAACAATAGTTCCCTCCATTTCTTTCACTTCTACGTCTCTTCCCAACCCCTTCTCCGCTAAAACAACTTTTTGGGCAAACACCACAAACAACCTCCACTCCCAGGACTGCACCTTTTGGGTCCAAACCACAGTTCCATGTGCTCTCTAATCCATACCAATATCCAAACCATTTTTCACCCTACTGCTGGTGCCAGAAATCACTAGACTTATAGGTGCACCTCCAATATAATACAACACAACACAGCTGTCTTACTGTTGTCTGGCAAGGTGTCTTTATCTCGTAATCATACCCTGGAAAGGGGTTTGTGACGCACTCTTCCGTGACCGTGTCTTGGGCAAACTCCTTATCATTAATAGCTTAATACCTCATCACAAGGTTGAAAGATGTGTCACCTTCCGTAACCTTGATAAGGGTATCCTTTCATAAATCAATCCTTTATCATCTACAGATTCCCCAATATACAAACAATTCCCTCCCCCTTTCTGTTTTGCCAAGTCGATGCTATACTTACATCTGTGGATCAGCCGAGGCCTTTGGTATCGATCTTCCCTGATTGGTCACTTGCGCCCTGTGGGGCACCTACGGGGAACGGGCAGAATTTTTCCCAAGGGGGCTCCTGTCAACCATCTCAGTTCACGCCTGATTAATCGGTCTCCACAGGTCACTCCGCAGTCCTCAGGCTTATGGCAGGGAATCTTGACAATCGGAGTGCACTGGCCAAAACCGTTGAAACTGCTACCATATGTACAGGTCCACTGGGAAGCCCCAGCGCAAGCGTAAGAGAAAGGCCTGGAAATCCTGCATGCAAATATGGAAGTAAATGTCTATGCCCGTTTTTATTAACAATCCACATAAAGCGGGGACAGCAGTAATCACACAAGTCTCAAAAGCTCTCAAAGGCTTCAATACAGAACAATTAATTATAAAAAAAAAAAACAGGTCATAGTTGACGTAATACCACAATCTTAGTTTAAAAAAGCTACGGGTCAGGGGAATGATTAAGGGAATTGTCTACAGATACAATATATGGGGGTTAGTCTTTTCATTGGATATACCTATCTGATGGTCTCACCTTAGACCATCCCTGAGTTGATAAATGTAAAAGGACAATCTCAGCAATAAGTAATTGGCTACTGCAACATGTACTAGGCAGCATCACATTGAGAGTTTTGATTTGTTGGCGTCCTTATCAACCTTGAACACTTGGCAAGTCATCAGCACATAAACAAAAATAGGGGTAGGGGAGAGAAATCCCGGAACTGCTACTTCTAATTAAATAAAGGAAAATGTGTAGGTGTTGTTAAGTAACACAGCGCCAACCCTAATACATGTAGTTATTATTCAACTTCTATATATGAGTGTCTATAGGAGCAAAACTGTCTGCAACAGCAGGGGAGAGGACTTGCAATTGTAATATTTCATTTCCTTTTAGTTAAGATGTGCGCAAATATATTTCAAATCTGACTGTCTGGTTCTGTATTATGTACCAATGCCAGATTCTAAACTATGCGTTCACCTTTTTGTATAATTCCGCAAGGCTTGTTTCAAGACAGCAGAGGTATTCTGCGTGTATTTGCTCCCATCCAAATAACGGAAATAGTCAAAGTAAATGGCAAAGCCTACTTTATTAACAATTCACATAAACCAGGGTCAGCAGTAGGCACACAAGGCTCAAGAGCTCTCAAAGGCTCTCAAAGGCTCTCAAAGGCTTCAGCATAAAGGTAAAAAAGAGATCATCTCAGCAGTAAGTAATTGGATACTGCAACATGTACTGGACAGCATCACATTGGTTGGCATCTGTCATACCTATCTTGAGCACTTGGCAGTTAATCAGCACATCAGCAAAATTAGGGGTAGGAGGAGAGAATTCCAAAAACTGCTTCTTCTAATTAAAGAAGTGCCAGCAAATGCTGTTTTGCTGGATATGCTCGATGCTTGATGGTCCTGTTGTGAGGTTTCCAGCCAACGCTGAGTCAGCAAGCAGAATGACTCTGTTCCTCATTGTGTCATAACTCGTCTGGAGTTACTGTTGCATTGCAGGCTGAACATTTGAAGTTACACGTCAGTCTCCGCCTCCGTCTCCGCCTCCGCCCCCTGACCCAGACTGCACAGCATTTAACGGCATGGGTACACACACCCGCGCGCGCACCCCGGAAGTGCCAGCAAGTGCTGTTTTGCTGTTTGGGAGGGAGGGTGTGGAGTTGTGGCGAAACAAAACCTAGACCGGATAAGTAGTGAGTCTGAAATCTTTCTATTTTCTGCACTCTGTGATATTTCTATGTTGTACTATTCACGACCCTATTGACAATACTTGTTACTTTTGGCTATACATTTTTGATAACCTTTGGGTATAGTATGTAGTCCTTGACAGGATGTCTGCTGGGTTGTATAGTGGCAAGCTCTGCCAAAGTACTATACCAACGCGCAATGTTGAACCTGTACCTCTTTCAAATACTGTGGTGCCTTGAAGCAATAGCTTGACGTCCTCATTAATGCGAATGTTCGGTCTCAGGTCTAGCCGCTCCCTGGTGCCTTGGACACAGGCAATGTGAGCCAGAGTGGTGGGAGCTTGCTTTCATCAGGGTTGCCCTTGACTACTTCTGCTCCCCACTTGCTGCCTATTTTTGTCCACTCTTTTCCCTTAAAAGACATGCTGGATGGTAATTACTCCATTCAGCATAGTTTTCTGGGTATGCATGAATCTGATGTAGATGTAAAAGTACTTCTAGAAACTGCAACTCTTGCTGGAGTAGATGCACTAGACTTTACTATGATGGCCCCGGTTGTGTTAGGTGAGCTTGGTAAGCGCACTAGGCTCTTACTTGGCCCCTCCTCCCCGGCCTCTGGGATGGCTGGGGGAATTGACTAAGTACATCTGCATCATACTAAGAGTCAATTTTAAAAAAGGCACTTGGGGGAGGATGTTTTGGCTGCTACCCAGCATTCTGGGGTTATGGCCTCTCGCCAACTAGTTGATGTCATGTCTGCTACCTGCAATTATGAGCCTGTACATATGCCTAATGTTTGCTCTAGTCCAAAGGATCAAGCTCTGCCCCCATCTGGTTTTCAAGAGGCTTCCCATATTAACTCTATGGGTGCCTCCTCTGTTGTCCAAGAGCTTGAATATAATGAACAACAATTCCCTGTAATGACCAGAATATTGAATCTTCTGGATAAAGGTCACGATTTGACACATGCTGAACTAAGAGCTCAGCAACACATAAATACTGAAATATTATCACAGCTTAGTAAAATGGAGGGTCTTCTTGTGGTGAGTCTTGTGAACAAAAAGTTGAAGACAAATGTGTTGAAGAGGTTAAAACTGTACATAGAACGACTAATGTCCATGCACAAATGACGGTACCGATATGTATGGTAAAAAGTGCTTACACTTATCAGGAAACATATCTATAATAGGACGGTGTTCTTATGCTCAATTGCTTCTTCCCCCAGGCTCATCTGAACTGTTAGCCCATGAGGAAGACTCAGTGGTTCCTCACATAACCTCCTGTGAGATGGGCAACGGCTTGGGGAAACTTGAGGTTATGTTGGCCCATCTTTCCTCTGTCGTTACCCGGCTGGCCTCTCATATTGGACTAAAACTTGAAGGAGCCGAGAATGTCTCCCTGATTGAGATGCCACATACCCCGACTGCCCTTACTAATATTATTGAAGATCAAGAGGCTCTAATGAATGTTGACACATGCTGAACTTAGAGCTCAGCAGCACATAAATACTGAAATATTATCACAGCTTAGTAAAATGGAGGGTCTTCTTGTGGTGAGTCTTGTGAACAAAAAGTTGAAGACAAATGTGTTGAAGAGGTTAAAACTGTACCTAGAACGACTAATGTCCATGCACAAACGACGGTACCGATATGTATGGTAAAAAGTGCTCAAACACACTTATCAGGAAACATATCTATAATAGGACGGTGTTCTTATGCTCAATTGCTTCTTCCCCCAGGCTCATCTAAGCTGTTAGCCCATGAGGAAGACTCAGTGGTTCCTCACGTAACCTCCTGTGAGATGGGCAATAGCTTGGGGAAACTTGAGGTTATGTTGGCCCATCTTTCCTCTGTCGTTGCCCGGCTGGCCTCTCATATTGGACTAAAACTTGAAGGAGCCGAGAATGTCTCCCTGATTGAGATGCCACATACCCTGACTGCCCTTACTAATATTATTGAAGATCAAGAGGCTCTAATGAAACTAGACTCTGGGCCCCTGTCCCAAAATTCCAGTTTGAATCTGTAAAGTCGCCCTGAAGGGTCTACAGCTGGTGGCTTTCTCTCATGTAAGCAACGGTGCTTGCACAACAGAGGAATGGATAAATTTGCCAAAAAGAAGTCTTCTGCTAAACAAACTGAACAAAAAAAAAGATCTTTGGATTCTGTTATTGAAATTTCTGGCTTGGTAGTTTCTACTGATTGTACCTGTAAAACAGCTGTAGAGGATCCTACTCTTGATCTGGCTGAATTAAATGCAGTAAGTAAACAAGCACTACAATTATCAGATACTTATGTTGAAGATGCAAATGAGCTCCCTTCTAACGGGATTTTGCTCAAAATTAAACCCAAAGTATAGGAATGTAAAAAAGCTATGCTAGCAGGGAAGAAGGTCCCCCCGCCGCATGCAAACTCTAAGGTCATCCACAACTAGTTGGCGGGTTCTACGGCATTGGCCGGTGTTTCTGATGATGCTAGGGTTTGCAAGCAGTCACAGTTGTCCTCGTACTATCCACTAATCCATGGTAAGGCAGAACCTGTTAAGACTGTTTCCAAGCCTGACTTGATGGTGAATAAACACTTTCCTAAGAAGGATTGCAAGTAAAAATTGGATCAGACAATCTTGCCTAAGGAAGGTGACATTGTGGAAGACGCGAAAGGACAGTCTGTCGAGTCGACATCAATGGGTCTTCCTAAGGTGGTATCAGAGGAATAAACAGGCCGGCTCCACAAAACATTGATGTTGGGGGAATATACATACCCATATTCGGCTGGATTAGTAATCCTGAGCTAAACGGAAAGGGACACCTTAATCGTTGCTTTCTATTTAAAACATTTGATCGGATTCCAATGCTGAGAAGCTTGCACACTGATGATATAGAGTGGGTAAAACTCGCCAATGAAAACAACCTAAGAATGATTGCCCAGTCAAATTCTCTAATTGTGCTAAGACAAATCTGGGACTTTAGAGCATAACTTGAGATTTTAGGTATTCAAATGATCATATTTGAAAATGAAGACCAACCAAGCATACACATTTTTTGAGTATCAAATCCCCTTACCAATAAGTATTCCCTCTAAGGCGCCTGACAGCACATCAGGTGAGTCTAGTCCCCCTGAGATGGTTGTGCAGCTGTCAGCTATCGCAGCTAATATCAAGGACTGTTCATGGATTGGTACTCTATTGAAATCTATATTGGTGATGCAAGCCCCAAAATCACAGTCGTAACTTAAACGGTCCGAGCATTCATAGCTGGTATGTATGTGTTTATAAGAACTTTGAGGCAGCTTTATCGTCATTGGCAGTTTTCGATGTTCCTTCTATTATCCTATTGCAGGAAACAATGTTGGCTAGTGCATTGTTTGTTGATGGATATACAGTGTATTATGCCTTGTCTACTCTGGGTTCTGGCCGCCCGAGTGGTGGCTTGGCTATTTTGATAAACAAGGAATTTGCTAGTCATACTAATAAACGCATTCCTAGATTGAGATATATTCTCTGCTTTCCCTGTGATAAGATCTGCGATTTATACATGAGGTTTAGAATGAATCAGTTTCACATGCTAGAACATACTCAACAATGGTTTAAAAGACCCTCGGCCTCTTGTAGCTTCTGTGTAACTGTGCAGCAGCTTGAAACATTAAAACATTTGGTAATATACTGTCCTTTCGTTGAAGATTGTAGGATAGCTCATTTGGGTGCTATTAATGTTGGCCTTACCTCCTTGGCCAGGGAATCCTTGAGGGTGATCTTTATGCTAAATAGATTGATATGTTACTTGACTCTTTCCAAGGAGACAAACATCTATGTGACTTTACCTGTCTGCAGCCAGATCTTGGATATGTTACATGATTCTGGCTAAGGAGTCACACATCTTCTAACTTGCCTAAATCGCAGCTAGATCATTGACTGAAATGTGATGTGACAGGGAAACTTTCATGTATTTTGTCTCCTTTTCTTTTTGTAATGAAATGATTGTTGTATGATTTTGTTGTAAATTGTACAATCTTTTTTTTAATCTTATGATTAAAATGATTTTCTTTTTCCCTTTATTTTAAAACTATTTTGTAACAGGATTGAAAATGAAATCAATGTGTAAAAAGTTTTTTTAAACTAAATTGCACAATTTTAATTAAAAAAAATAAAAAATTAAGAAGACATTGGGCCTCATTCTGAGTGGGGCAGTCTGCAAACAAGGGTGCCGGTAAGATCACAAGCACCCTTATTTCCTTCTCGCCACACAATGAGTCTGCCTGCAGGGGCCATAGCACCCGGCAGGTCTGACCCTGTCTGACGGTACTGGTGCTTCCGTCTCCCCACTCCAATTGAGTCCTATGGGACTCCACAGGAAAGGGGATTTACCGAATCTGCCGGCTGACTTCCCACTCCAGGGGGACTTGTAAAGTCCCAGTGGCACCGGGAAGTCAGTTGGCTGATTCAGTGTTTCCGGGTCAGCAGCAACCTTGGAATGAGGCCGATCATCCCTTATTTCCTAGGCCACAAGCCAGGGCATCTAGCTTTGTACTTGGCCTTGCCGGGTGCTTCTGTTCTGGGAACTTGTCGAGGCAGGTGCATATCTGTGTCTGCAGCTAATGAATAGACAGTGTCTTCCAATTACAGGTCACGTGTGAGAAGATCATGGTTTGAATTAGTTTTACTCTGCTTTTACCGTGATTTTAGCTCATATTAATACAAATGTTGTTACCCTCTCTGGATACTGTAGACTTAGCAGATCTGTTCCTCGTACAGTAATTAAAACTTTTAATTAATAGGCACCTGACATTCAAAGGCTGTTTTTTCTCTATTTAATCTAAAAGAAATATGTCTTATGCTTGGGAATTATTATCGCCTGTTCTCTTCAGAGCCATCCAAACCTCTCTTATTTCACAGTAACCTTGGAGAGGGGCCGCGCAACCACTGTCTTTCCGGGACAAGTCTGTGTTTCGGTGGATTTTAGCAAGTCGAATCTCCCTGCAACCCAAAGGCTTGCCATTCCCTGTAATGCAGCTCAGAGTTCCATTTTATACAAGATTGACACTCATTACTATTGCGTTTCTACGTTTAGAAAGCTACATGTGTATATCATTTGTATTGTATTTCAGCGTATACATTGGTTATGTTATATTCTTAATATATATATGGTGCAAGCAATAGTCTTCCTGTCTAAGTGGACGTTTGAAATTGTGTTCGTGTTTCGTCATGGTGAATGCATATCTGCTTCATTTCTATTGTGTTTGTGGGTGTCAGTTGGGTGTCAGTTGGTAGTGAGTTCACTCGATCACGCCATCTTTAGTTACATCAGGTTCATTTCTTTTTGTATTTTTCTGGGATAAGGCCGATATGGTCGTCATAAAGCAAAACACCTTTCACCTGCATGATATGCGGGCGGGGCAGGGGAAATCGCTATGAATGTCGCATTCATCTGTCTCTCCACACCATCTCCCTGTGAGGCTCTACCAAACTGGATGAAGATTATTCGAACTCTAAATGGGAAGAACCCAGTGCGAGGCCCCAACCTAATCTTAGAAAAGGAGAAATTAGTGCAACTGCTAACATGCATACTACTGTAACTGACAAGCCGATTGTATTGTACCCACAGCCTTCACATGTTTCTGATTTCATATATTACTGTCACTCTGTTCTTTTCACTATGAGGAGAAAAAAATGATTTTTAAAATCAACTATTGTTATAAAGAATGGACAGGAACCATGGTGGTGACAGCACGAAGAGAACTTGGTGGTAATGGAAGCGTAGTTCCTAACTTGGCAAATTTGCCCAAGTCTATGCACAGAGTAATAGGTTATTGAAGGTGTGTTTGAATTCTACTGATGCCCAGTGTCATTTTATCAGACAGCCTAGAAAAAAGAACGTGTACTTTGATTTAGTATTTGCAGTCCCAAGAAATGGAGATAGCAGAGTTTATGAATTATACTCAAGTGAATAATCAACGGTTATCGAATGACACTGTGTCGAATCCTAGTAGAGCCGGATACAGATATATGGTATTAAATGCAACAATAGCAATGTTTTGTTTATTGTTCCTTTGCCCACTTTCCAGGTGACTACCCTTTACCATAACTGCACCAGGGGGGCTGACATTTGATTGCCTCAACAGCAAGAGGGAATGTTGGAAGGATGACAGAAAAGGGAATTCTTAGATAAATAGTGCCAAAACTGCACTTGCAATCTGGGGTATATATAAAGGCACACATTTAGATGGTCGACTTGACCGACTTGAGAAAGCCACCAGGCTCATATATGGGGCAGAGCTGACCGGTAGTGATGCACCGATTGGTGAGGTTCATGTAATAGACTCCTTTAGTCAACTTACTGAAGGGGACCTGCAGAAGCTGATGGACGGCATGCTGGAAGCAGGAAGAAACTTGGAGTGGGATGTGACGTGTGAAGAGGTGCAAGATTATTTGAACACCAGACGGCATGCTGGAAGCAGGAACAAACTTGGAGTGGGATGTGGCGTGTGAAGAGGTCCAAGATTATTTGAACACCAGATGGCATGCTGGAAGCAGGAACAAACTTGGAGTGGGATGTGGCGTGTGAAGATTATTTGAACACCCAATTGATATTGATCAGGGAGGATGGGGGACACAATAGCTGCCAACGGTTGTTGAAGAATGACTCCAGGATACCTCAATGCATATGGAAATGGAGAAACCTCTGGAAGTACAGTGGGTGGTAATGCGAAGATAAAGAGTGTTCTTTTACAGCCCATGGGCCAATCAAAGGACTGTAGGCGCTGGCCAGCAGAACACTACCTGGACAATGGCCAGTATATAACTCGGAGTGGGTGATGCACCATGAAGTGTAGGAAACCCAATTACCTAGCAATGCCTCCCAATACCTGAACTCTGCCTCAGGGATGACCCCTGATAAGTGGTTTAGTCTTGGTTCAAATTGGGAGTTATGGCCTTTACAGACCCCAACGTTGCAATGTTTGAGTAAATTAAGTGAGAGCAAGATGTTGTTGGTCAGAAACATAGTGTGCTGGGAAGGTGAGAGAGCTGGATACTGCTTGGTAGGGAGAAGGTTGTTTTGAGGGAAGGATTGATGTGTAGAATTAATAACTCTGCCAGAGTCTGATGTGCTTTTCACCATTCATACAAGTAATATGCAGTTTACTGTTTTCTGGCTGGTTACAGAGAGGAGGATGGTAAAGGTATATGTTGAATTCCTGAAGGGGTGGCCGAATAGACACATAGACTTCATGATTTGGAGCAGGTAGACTATACAGTGAGGCATGTGACAGATGCGACAAACAGTTTGCAGGTGATGGAGACAGTGTTTAACAAAGAGAAACAAGCATTTGAAGTTGCCCATCACACAGCCACGATATGTGTAGCAGGGGATGTTTTGTGTGCAGTAAATCAGGAAGTGTTTGATCAGCCTTACATTACCACCATCATATATCTTGCAGTATTTTCTCTTTTTTTGGCTGTGGTAATCCGGTGTTGTACGAGGTGCTGTCGCCATTCAGGAGGCATGGTAATACAAAACAGACCCTCCAGCTCACCTTCTCTTCTGTCTGCCACTGACCTCAGCCCCTCCATTGCCATTCTAGAGATACAGCAGGAAACTGTGATGTTGCAGATGGAGTTGGGGAAATTGTTGCAAACACATGAAGACGATTGTATGTACTGAAAAAAAGTAATAGGTCAAAGTATCGACTCAAAAGGGTCGAATGACAAAAGGGTCGAGTCAATTCGACCAGAAAAAAAGGATCAAATTTTCTTTTTGTTTTGGGCCCCTGTTTTTGGTGTAAAAATACCATTTTGTAGCTAAACTATAGCAAAAAATATATATATATACATTAAAAAAAAATGTGATCATTGTGTTTTCGGTCGAATGTACTCTCGCCTTTGGCATTCGATCCTTTTGATTTAGGTACTTTAACTGGACACCCTGAAAAATGTAATGTGGTAGTGGTAGATGGTTTACTTGCACAAATAAAAAGCATGATTGGACCATAAAACAAGGATTAGAACAGAATTCTCTGTATAAACAAAAACAGGTGAATTGAGAATTAGTGCAGGGGTTTAAGAGGTTTAGCTAGATTAGTTGTGCACTAAGCACAAAAGAGGCGGGGGGTCTGTTAACACTAATGACCCCCCGGGGGAGGAATAACATGATTCATGCTGTGATGACGCCATGAAGGTATAAGAAGATAGTGAACGCATATGACGGTAAACATCGATATGGGTGGAGTCTGCCACTGGTTCTGCCAGGGACATGAGAGATGATATCAGTTTCACCTGGGCTGGTAAACAACTTGTAGTAGGCCTCGAGTAGTGGTTTTTGGCGTAGTAATTGGACTGCCCATTCCACCCACTATAGGTCACGCCAGCTCTGTGCATTCTCTCCTCCTTTACTAGGCCGACTGCTGACCAAATGAAGAGGTGCTTTCCGGCCGTCTCACTGATGATAAAAGGCTGACGGACCAGTGCTAACTGCTGTTCTGTTTCGGTCTCAACTGTATACTTGTTTATGGCCACCAAGCTTTGTTCACATAACGTTTGCCGTTCTGCCTCAGTGCTGAACACCAAGTACGGTTTCTGCTCCTGGGTCGTGCTTCTCAAATCCTTGTGCATTCTCTTGCACCACACCCTCTATGCCGGATTTCTTTCTTTAATGGAACACTGGACTTGCCTTCCAAGTCTCTTCTTCGCTGCGTCAGTTCCATTAGCCAATTTCTCAGGCTGCGCCACAATTGCACAGTAACTAGCCAGTACAAAGCACACACAGGGGAGCTAGAACAGAGAATTAGAGCAAGGGGATACCCCAAAAAACTGGTGAGAAATGCCAACAAAAGAGCACTGTATACCCCACGGGACTCACTACTTACTCCAAAAACCAGGACCACGGATAATGACAGAATAACATGTGTTACTACATTTGGGCCCAACAACACCAGAATACAACAGATCATCAAACAATTCTGGCCTCTAATACAACTCAGTCTGCCCTACGAATTACCACCAAGAATGGCACTCAAACCTGCCAGAAACCTCAAGGAACACCTTACTCATGCATGCCTAAAGAAAACATCCCGCACGACACTCTGGAACTTGAGGGAACTTTCAGGCCACCACCCATGTGGCCAATGAGTTGCAAGGAAACTGACTAAGAAAATAAAAACCTTCAAGATTGGCAACAAGGACTGGGTGCTGAAACACTTCTCGAATTGCAAGACTTGTAATGTGATTTCTTTAGTTGCATGCCCTTGCGGCCTTAGATACATCGGACAGACCCAAATACCTGTCAACAAGAGGATCAGCGAGCACCGCTCCCGAATCCGCTGTAAGACACACAATGCCCCAATGGTATCACACTTCTTGGAACTTTGACATGGCCCAGATGACTTCATTTGGTGGGTTATTGATAAGGTGGAGAGCAATGCCAATATCAGGAATGCATTGAAATAAAAAGAAGCTTAGTGGATTTTTAAACTCCAGACAATAACACACAGCCTGAATGAAGCCAAGGTCACATGGGAGTAAATGCGCATTAGTATTATCGACTAATGCTCACTACTGACTATACCTTCAGCCTCTCACCATGACCTGCACAATAGCTGGCAACCCTTTACCATCAACTCAGGGATCTCCCGCCTCAGACCACACATCTCACCACGGTGAGTCGGTTAGCCCGCCAGCAACATTATAATTATGCACTTTTTCCATATGCTGAGTCCTCCGCAGCATACCTGATTACTTCGTACAGTACTCTCTCTAAACCTTTTCTCTTACGAAATTGCATTTTTTCTCCCCATAGCGCGTATGCCACCATCACTGAGATTTATTGATTTTTCATCCCCGTGGTTCTCTGAGATGAGGTACCACCATATTTGCCACCCCAACCAACTATCTAACTCTGCCCGGGCCCGCAGCCACCAGTTAGACCATGCACTGTGCCACCAGCACTAACTGCAGAGCACCTGATTCCATGTGTACACCCTGCCATGGCACCAGCATCCGTTTACATTGCCAGCGTCAAGTAACACTTCCATACTGACTCGCCTGTCTCCAACTTTACAAATGCGTTAGTCCGTTGTTTCTAGCCCTTCGTGCAGCATTGTTAGGCTGCCCCGAACCGTGAGCAACTGGAGCGGTCCCACCCGCGTTGCCACAGCAACCTGCTAGACGTCCTTGCTGTGTGCATGCATGGAAGTGCTACAACTAGTTCCCCACGCATGCGCCCAGCAGAGAATGCGGCACAGCTCCATTATGGAAATCTCAGGGCACCACGTCCCCGCCAACTCTGCATGACCCAGCCTCGTGCGTCATGCTCGCTGAATAGGGCTCGAACTGGACTGAGGTAAGCAGCAAGCGTCAGCACATCTGCCCTCTTTGCAAGTTTTGTGTCCAGATATGCTCAATTTTGACCACACACTTGAGATCTAAGATTCCTCTCTTTTTATCTACCAATTCCACCTCTCCCCACCCTCCCTCTTTTTCTACCAGCTACGAGTCTGACTACCGTGGCTCTACGTCCCCGAGACTACTCCTAGAGGACGATTTTGGTTCCAGCTTTCCATACCGCTGCCAGGCTTGACTCTTGCTACCTGCAGTGCAGGTATGAACCTGCACTTTACCACCCCTTTATACTACACATGCTAGCCCTTTGTCTGCACAACCACTCACTATGAGCATATCTGTCTCTTTTCAGCCCTAGGGAACGGCTTAGAGCTCTTTTCTAAGCTCTTAGATACACTCCAACCCTATAGCATCTATATAGAAGCAGCCCCCTCTTGTGTCACAATACCTGAAGGACGTGACACCAGGACACCTCCCTTACCCCAGCTGTGCCCTCCGGGTCCCACCCTACAGGTCAGCCTCTGTCCAGCTCCACACAAAGAAATCAGACTACAGCTGATTTTGTATTTTAATCTCGTTAAGATGCAAGTATCCTCTGCCATGTCCTTGCGCCAGGCAGAAGTTTTTATTGTATTTAGCATTTGTTTTTTAACAAAAGGTTTTTGAGACTAATTATAGCTCTCACCTATTTTTTCCTCTCTTTTTTGTCTTTCCTTTTGTTACCCCTCTCTACCTGACCCTTCCAGAGAGACAATATCCAGAGGCCCAGACGAAGGCTCAACAACAAACAGCCAAAACTCCCTTGGACAGAGCCCCGAGTTTGCTTCACTATCCATACCAACTCCTAAGGGGGCTCCTCCTCCTGGCGTAGACCAATGGTTTTTGGTCCTCTGTGGAATTTATTTCACCCTTCCCCTTTTTCTCTGGTCCTTCTAGTACATTAAAGCAACTAATTCAGTTTTATAAACTATTGGACTAACACACTTGGGGGCCGATTCATGGAACAAACGTGAGCCGAAAATCTTCGCGCAAGCATGCGCAAGCATGCGCAAGCGGAAAAAAACAGGCGCACGCGCACGCGTGCGATTCATGGAAGTCCCTGCGCGTGTTCACCACGGGATGTGCGCCAAACCCGTGCATGGCGCACAAGTCACTGCAACATCGCGAAAGGCGTGCGCGACGCGCCCAGTGAAAGCGCACAACCTCAGCGCACACACCAGAAAGTGGGCGGGACATGGGGCGTAACGCGCGGAATGGGGAACAACACGCGAAAATAAGGGCGTAACTGGGGATGTACTGCAGGGAAGCAGACGGAACGCCCACACGCACTCGAACCACACGTATTCATGTAATCGAATAGGGCAAAGCCACGCACAGCCAAAGACACGCACAAGCTGAAACACGGCCGCCACACGAAGGCAGGCAGTAGAGTCCCAGCGCATCAAAAAAGTGGCGCGCGGGAAGTTAAATACGCGATTGAGCGGGGTACGTGGATTTCAGGGGTGCGCGAGAAATTCTACACGCGATTGGCCTGGGTACGTGTATTACAGGGGTGCGTGAGAAAATCTACACGCGATTGGCCTGGGTACGTGGATTTCAGGGGTGCGCGAGAAATGCTACACGCGATTGGCCTGGGTACGTGTATTACAGGGGTGCGCGAGAAAATCTACACGCGATTGGCCTGGGTAAGTGGATTTCAGGGGTGCGCGAGAAAATCTACACGCGATTGGCTGGGTGGCTGTGTACGTGGATTTCAGGGGTGCGTGAGAAATGCTACACGCGATTGGCCTGGGTACGTGTATTCCGGGGGTGCGCGAGAAATTCTACACGCGATTGGCCTGGGTACGTGTATTACAGGGGTGCGCGAAAAATCCTACACGCGATTGGGCCTGTGCGAGTGGGGCAGTGTATTACGTGGGTGTGCGGGAAGTTGAAGAGGTGAATTGCCAGTGTGGGTCCTCCCAGGTCTCCCCTCTACCCCCGTCCACGACCTCTGCAGGCAGCCCACACCACAGGGGACTACCCTGCACCCCTGGTCATGTCCCGCAGGCAGCCCATCCACCATGGGCATGCCCCCCAGCCAAGCCACATGTCCCCTTGCACCCCCACCCCCCAGCACCGTGGGGCACCTGCCAGCAGGCCCCCAACCATGTCCCACTCATGTCCCCTTGCACCCCCGCCCCCCAGCACTGTGGGGCACCTGCCAGCAGGCCCCCAACCATGTCCCCTTGCACCCCCACCCCCAGCAGCCCCCCACTCATGTCCCCATGCACCCCCACCCCCCAGCACTGTGGGGCACCTGCCAGCAGGCCCCCAACCATGTCCCCTTGCACCCCCACCCCCCAGCAGGCCCCCACTCATGTCCCCCTGCACCCCCACCCCCCAGCACTGTGGGGCACCTGCCAGCAGGCCCCCAACCATGTCTCCCACCACCCCCACCCCTCCAGTCACCAGGGGCAGCCTCCACAAGGCCCCCACCCATGTATCCCACCACCCCCACCCCCCAGTCACCAGGGGCAGCCTCCACAAGGCCCCCACCCACGTCTCCCACCACCCCCACCCCCCAGTCACCAGGGGCAGCCTCCACAAGGCCCCCACCCATGTCTCCCACCACCCCCATCCCCCAGTCACCAGGGGCAGCCTCCACAAGGCCCCCACCCATGTCTCCCACCACCCCCACCCCTCCAGTCACCAGGGGCAGCCTCCACCAGGCCCCCAACCATGTCTCCCACCACCCCCACCCCCCAGCAGGCCCCCACTCATGTCCCCTTGCACCCCCACCCCCCAGCACTGTGGGGCACCTGCCAGCAGGCCCCCAACCATGTCCCCTTGCACCCCCACCCCCCAGCAGGCCCCCACTCATGTCCCCCTGCACCCCCACCCCCCAGCACTGTGGGGCACCTGCCAGCAGGCCCCCAACCATGTCCCACTCATGTCCCCTTGCACCCCCACCCCCCAGCAGGCCCCCACTCATGTCCCCTTGCACCCCCACCCCCCAGCAGGCCCCCACTCATGTCCCCCTGCACCCCCACCCCCCAGCACTGTGGGGCACCTGCCAGCAGGCCCCCAACCATGTCCCACTCATGTCCCCTTGCACCCCCACCCCCCAGCAGGCCCCCAACCATGTCCCCTTGCACCCCCACCCCCAGCAGGCCCCCACTCATGTCCCCCTGCACCCCCACCCCCAGCACTGTGGGGCACCTGCCAGCAGGCCCCCAACCATGTCCCCTTGCACCCCCACCCCCCAGCAGGCCCCCACTCATGTCCCCCTGCACCCCCACCCCCCAGCACTGTGGGGCACCTGCCAGCAGGCCCCCAACCATGTCCCACTCATGTCCCCTTGCACCCCAACCCCCCAGCAGGCCCCCACTCATGTCCCCTTGCACCCCCACCCCCCTGCAGGCCCCAACTCATGTCCCCCTGCCCCCAGGTCCTGACGAAACGCAATCATGGCAGTAATGGGCAGCATACCCAGCACAAACACCCAGCCAAGGATTGCATCCACCCACATAGTAGATGCAATTACATGATACAACCCCAATGGCAAGTATGTAAATGAACACATGTCCGTCACACACACATACACAATGGGTGCAAGTGAATGGCAAAACCCATATCATGACATGCATGAAACCAATGAGAAAATACCACAAATGTAAGTAATAAATATATGTATTAAAGATGAAAATGAAGTAAAGAAATAAAACACACAACAATGGGGATGACAAAACAAATGGTCCATGTCCGAGAACTAATAGAAAAAATCAAAAAACAAAGGAATCCAAAAACGAATGTAGTCCAAAGCAAAATAATGGGGGAAAAAATAAGGAAAAACCATTGCCTCATGGTGAACACAAATATAAATCCAACAAATGTTTTCCAAACATCAAACTATGTACAAGAATATCCCAGGGTCCATGAGCCCAACACCATAAATTAAACCTACTACTACTAACTAATAATAAAAATATATACAGAAAAGTGGCCATTGTCCGAGCGGTCCAAAAAAAACTTAAAAAATAAAGGAAACCTAACACTAACTAACTAAAGAACTATATACAATGGCAGCGGGCAAGTCCTGCGGCTCACTCTGTGATGTTGCCGGCCAGGGCATCATCGAACTCCATGTCGATGTCCCGGAGGCGGGACTCTGTCCTGGCCCCGAGGTCTCGCAGGGACAACCCCGTGTCCACCTCAAACTCCCTGCGAGCTTCCTCGAGGCACTCAGCCCGCCTCAATGCCCGACGCATGGAGAACTCCGCCCTGACCATGGTGAGCCGCTCCTCTTCCGCCCGCTGCCGCTCCGCACCTATCCGCTGGACCAACTGCTCCCACACGGAAGACACTGCCATCCCAGGGTTCTCCTGCCCTCCGGCCGATGCCTGCCCCTCTGATCTTGATGGCCCCGAGCCATGATGCCTCCCACGTCGAGCCTGCTGCTGCCTCCGACGCCACTGCCTCTGCCAGCACGACGGCATCCAGGCTGATGGAATCCACCGATGCCGTCGTGCACGTGCCCTGCCAGATGATGCCGGCACATCCTCCATCTGCAGGGGGACAGTTGCTGGTGTGTCCACCCCTGCTGGACCTTCGACTCCCGACTGTGGCAGGGATGGGGTCCCCACCGAGCTGGCTGCGTTGGTCGGGGCAGGGCCACAGGGGGCCCTGGTGGCATCTGGGCCGGAAGACGGCATGGAGCACGACTGGCGCATAGCCTCCACAGAGGAGGAGAGGGTCGCCAGAAGGCCACACACATGTAGGAAACCCCCGACCATGGCGGCTCCCAAATGGTTCACGTACGCACGGTGCTCTTCGTGATGATGTGCATGCTCCTCCCGGGAAGCATGCACCTCATCACGAATGCCAGCCGTGCGCAACGTGACACCAATCAGGACCCTCTCCACACGGCCAGGGGTCCCCTCGTCCGCAGGTAGAGGAGTGTCAGATGACATGGACATCTCCCCTACCTGCGGACGGGCCTGGGATGGGGCATCCCTGCTGGTGCATGGTGGTGCAGTCACAGTGTCAGGGACAGTGACATGCACAGGCACCTCCACGGCGACCTGTGCTGCCTCCTGCCCCTGGCCCTGGACTGCACCACTTGCACCAGCGGGGATGCCCCCACCAGGCCCCATGTGTGGCTCAGTAGCGGCCTCCTCCCCCTCTGTGGAAACCACCAACCTGGATGTCTCCACGCCGTCTTCCGCCGGTGCAAGCCCCTGTCGGGGCTCACCCACCCCTTCCGCTGCAGCCGTGGTGGCATCCCTGCCGCTCTGCTCCACAGCGCCTTCTCCGCCCTCTTCTTCACTTGCCACTGTGTAGAGGGAGACATAGAACACAAGCATCAGGGTACTGTACAATGGTCCCCTAGACAGGAAGCAACAGCAGATGAGTGGCACTGTCATACATCACTTCCATCATGTCCCTCCACAACACATGGGTCAGTGCAGGCAAAACACATACAGTAACAGGCATGGCGCATGCCATGGACATTGGCATACATGACCAAGGGACTCATGATTCATACAATGTTGGTTTTAAACTCACATGCATCATGGGTCTTGCCATCACATGCACACACCTCACCGTAGTTCCATCCATCTGGCCTCGTACACCACAGACGCAGTGGATACAAGGATGACTAGGCTGCATCAGTGAATCTGAACATTGTCACAGACATGTGTCATGCATCCATGGCAGTTACAAGTCACAGACACGCAGGTCAGACACACACACATGGACACCATACGTGTACATGGGACCAGCACCCATCCCTCACCCCCACCCATGTCCAGGAACAGAGACTGCCATGCTTCCATGTGTCCATTCCGCACAGAGCCCCACATGTTGCAATAGAACACATGCACCAACCATGTGGTTCACACATCACTGTACTCACATGCCTGACCATGATGTCCCTGCACACACACATACGTACATGGCCTATGTCACACATACAGGCAGGTATCAGACAACCAGCACACTGCAACATGCCCTGTCTCACACAGTAATGCTTGGCCACTTACCGGCCAACTCCAGATGGGTCTGCCTCCGAAGGATCTGGGCGTGGATCGCTGGGTCTACGCGTTCCAGGACCCTCATCTGGATGTCACTCAGGCGTGCCCGGCCCCCCTCCGCGAGGCGCCGGGCCTTATTGAGGGTCCTGGACCTCAAGTCCTCCCAGCGCTTCTTGATGTGCTTGATGTCGCGGGTTGCCACCCCCTCCGCGTTGATGGCAACCACTACATCGTCCCAGATCCTCTCCCGTCCTTCCTTGTTGGCGCGTGGTCTTCCGAAGAGGGCATCATAATGCCCCAGGACATGCTCCAACAGGACACCAACTTCCTTCTCACTGAAGCTGGTGGCCCTCTGCCTCTCTGGCTGGGGGTCGCCACTGGTCTCAGATGGTGCTTGCCCCGACATGGCGACCCCCAAGACAGGCGTGGGTGGGCAACTGGGTCCTGGGGCTGGGCTGTGGAGCGATGGTATCCCAGTCGGGAGTCTACTGTTCCAGCAGGGGTGGACACAGCAACTGGACCCCTGCAGATGGCTGATGTGCAGGCACCAAATGGCAGGGCACGGTGGCAGCAGGCAGGCAGGCAGCAGCAGATGGCACGTGGGAGGCTGCTCGGGGCACTGGGGGGTGGGGGTGGTGGGAGACATGGGTGGGGGCCTTGTGGAGGCTGCCCCTGGTGACTGGGGGGTGGGGGTGCAGGGGGACATGAGTGGGGGCCTGCAGGGGGGTGGGGGTGCAAGGGGACATGAGTGGGGGCCTGCTGGGGGGTGGGGGTGCAAGGGGACATGAGTGGGACATGGTTGGGGGCCTGCTGGCAGGTGCCCCACAGTGCTGGGGGGAGGGGGTGCAAGGGGACATGAGTGGGGGCCTGCTGGGGGGTGGGGGTGCAAGGGGACATGAGTGGGACATGGTTGGGGGCCTGCTGGCAGGTGCCCCACAGTGCTGGGGGGTGGGGGTTCAAGGGGACATGAGTGGGGGCCTGCTGGGGGGTGGGGGTGCAAGGGGACATGAGTGGGACATGGTTGGGGGCCTGCTGGCAGGTGCCCCACAGTGCTGGGGGGGGGTGGGGGTGCAGGGGGACATGAGTGGGGGCCTGCTGGGGGGTGGGGGTGCAAGGGTACATGGTTGGGGGCCTGCTGGCAGGTGCCCCACAGTGCTGGGGGGTGGGGGTGCAAGGGGACATGAGTGGGGGCCTGCTGGGGGGTGGGGGTGGTGGGAGACATGGTTGGGGGCCTGGTGGAGGCTGCCCCTGGTGACTGGGGGGTGGGGGTGGTGGGAGACATGGGTGGGGGCCTTGTGGAGGCTGCCCCTGGTGACTGGGGGGTGGGGGTGGTGGGAGACATGGGTGGGGGCCTTGTGGAGGCTGCCCCTGGTGACTGGGGTGTGGGGGTGGTGTGAGACATGGGTGGGGGCCTTGTGGAGGCTGCCCCTGGTGACTGGGGGGTGGGGGTGGTGTGAGACATGGGTGGGGGCCTTGTGGAGGCTGCCCCTGGTGACTGGGGGGTGGGGGTGCAGGGGGACATGAGTGGGGGCCTGCTGGGGGGTGGGGGTGCAAGGGGACATGAGTGGGACATGGTTGGGGGCCTGCTGGCAGGTGCCCCACAGTGCTGGGGGGTGGGGGTGCAAGGGGACATGAGTGGGGGCCTGCTGGGGGGTGGGGGTGCAAGGGGACATGAGTGGGACATGGTTGGGGGCCTGCTGGCAGGTGCCCCACAGTGCTGGGGGGTGGGGGTGCAGGGGGACATGAGTGGGACATGGTTGGGGGCCTGCTGGCAGGTGCCCCACAGTGCTGGGGGGTGGGGGTGCAAGGGGACATGAGTGGGACATGGTTGGGGGCCTGCTGGCAGGTGCCCCACAGTGCTGGGGGGAGGGGGTGCAAGGGGACATGAGTGGGGGCCTGCTGGGGGGTGGGGGTGCAAGGGGACATGAGTGGGACATGGTTGGGGGCCTGCTGGCAGGTGCCCCACAGTGCTGGGGGGTGGGGGTGCAAGGGGACATGAGTGGGACATGGTTGGGGGCCTGCTGGCAGGTGCCCCACAGTGCTGGGGGGTGGGGGTGCAAGGGGACATGAGTGGGGGCCTGCTGGGGGGTGGGGGTGCAAGGGGACATGAGTGGGACATGGTTGGGGGCCTGCTGGCAGGTGCCCCACAGTGCTGGGGGGTGGGGGTGCAGGGGGACATGAGTGGGACATGGTTGGGGTCCTGCTGGCAGGTGCCCCACAGTGCTGGGGGGTGGGGGTGCAAGGGGACATGAGTGGGACATGGTTGGGGGCCTGCTGGCAGGTGCCCCACAGTGCTGGGGGGAGGGGGTGCAAGGGGACATGAGTGGGGGCCTGCTGGGGGGTGAGGGTGCAAGGGGACATGAGTGGGACATGGTTGGGGTCCTGCTGGCAGGTGCCCCACAGTGCTGGGGGGTGGGGGTGCAAGGGGACATGAGTGGGACATGGTTGGGGGCCTGCTGGCAGGTGCCCCACAGTGATGGGGGGTGGGGGTGCAAGGGGACATGAGTGGGGGCCTGCTGGGGGGTGGGGGTGCAAGGGGACATGAGTGGGGGCCTGCTGGGGGGTGGGGGTGCAAGGGGACATGAGTGGGACATGGTTGGGGGCCTGCTGGCAGGTGCCCCACAGTGCTGGGGGGTGGGGGTGCAAGGGGACATGAGTGGGACATGGTTGGGGGCCTGCTGGCAGGTGCCCCACGGTGCTGGGGGGTGGGGGTGCAAGGGGACATGTGGCTTGGCTGGGGGGCATGCCCATGGTGGATGGGCTGCCTGCGGGACATGACCAGGGGTGCAGGGTAGTCCCCTGTGGTGTGGGCTGCCTGCAGAGGTCGTGGAGGGGGTAGAGGGGAGACCTGGGAGGACCCACACTGGCAATTCACCTCTTCAACTTCCCGCACACCTACGTAATACACTGCCCCACTCGCACAGGCCCAATCGCGTGTAGGATTTCTCGCGCACCCCTGTAATACACGTACCCAGCCCAATCGCGTGTAGATTTTCTCGCGCACCCCTGAAATCCACGTACCCAGGCCAATCGCGTGTAGAATTTCTCGCGCACCCCTGAAATCCACGTACCCAGGCCAATCGCGTGTAGATTTTCTCGCGCACCCCTGTAATACACGTACCCAGGCCTATCGCGTGTGGGGACACCCGCACACCCCTGAAATACACGCTCCCCGCTCTGCGTTTGCTGCTGCCCTTTGTGCTGGATTGGGGATTTTGATGGCTTTTCCCAGCGCGAGGGGCGTTCTTGGGGGCGTAACTGACGCTGCTGCAGGGTCGCTGCGCCACTCTGTGCCACGGCTGGTTGTGGATGTTGGAATCCATGAATACGCTGTGCGCCTGAATGTGTTTCGGCGCACGCGGCTGGCGCAGACTACCGCACGCGCACACTGTGCGCAAGCCGCGTGCGCCACTTGTGCGCCGAATTCTATGAATTGGCCCCTTGGTATTTCAGCCTTCAAAAAACTTCGAGGTGCCTTCTCTTTCTTTGAAAAATACGAGGAAACAAGCACCAAACAAAACATGATTTGGGTTTATTGCTTGACTTTGCCAAGCAAATGGTGGTTTTTTGGTTGTTGAAATCCATTTGTATACAACAAATATTTCTAAATTTAGTTTTTCTTGCATGTTATGATGTGACTTTGTAGCACATGGACAGTACTAACCCACCAATGATCTTTGAAATTGGTTGGTATGATCTTTTGTACTGCATTTATTTTTGTATGATTACTGTTGTAGTTTATGACTTGCATTAAGAAAAATAAAAACATTTAATAAAATAACTGCTAATACAATAAAGCAGTAATTTAAGACACCGGATTTATTCTGTAGTAAAATTTCTCCTCTACAAGGGTACTTGGTTTACTATTTGAAGCATTTTATTGAAACTGAATTAACAAAACAATATAGGCATCCTAACAGAAATGTAATGCCAACAATTGTATATGTGGTTGGAGCCCCCCACTTTTTGTTCTCCATTGTAGAATAGCCCTTCATCCTTCCACATTAAGGGCCATCCCTTTCGTTACTCAGTTCGATAAGCCACAGCTGGATGAGCAGCTTTCTCGTTTTGTTGTTTTATTTTCAAGTTCTTTCTCATCTCAGTCTTTGTCATTTTAAGAGTATTGTAGTTTGTACAATAGCGCAAAGTTTTGGATGTAACTCCAAATAATGGAGATCTATCCATTGCTATTAGTCTATGGGTTGGGAATTAAAGCAGGTGCATCTCCAACTAGCATCCCTCTCCCTACCACGCGGACCAATGGAGAGATATAAGGCGAATGTAAATTGGAGTCGGGTTGGGTTAGTTTTGGGTAGTGGATTAATAGGGTGCTGTCTGTTTATGTAGTTTTCAAACCAGTAATAAATGGAGCCTTGCCATGTCCATTTCCAATATGACTCCTGAGTCCTATTTTGTGTTGATTCACTTTGATACGCCCAACTCGTAATGAGCAAATTAGTCTTCCCTTAGCTCAAACTACCTTAAGAGACAAAAGAGGTATATAATTCAATTGGGAGCCATTTTTACCGTTATGACTGATCACTGTTGTGCTAGTAGTTGTGTTGGGTGGGGAATAAGGTTTAGAAACCACCACTGTCTCCTTGACTATTGCTAGTCACTAGTACTTTCGTCACATTTTAAGACACAATTCTTTTTACCACTCACTGTAGATAATCTTTATTAGGCACACCACCATCTAGTACTCATCCATTTCAAAGAAATGTAACCATGATTATGGTGGTTTTATGACCAAATATGATAAAGAAAAGTATACATTTGAGTATAATTAAAAATCACTTTTATCAGAGTAATAAAATGGATAGTGGCTCCAGAGGAAAAATGAGAGCAGAATGTCCACAATCATACATGTAAGGCAAGCAACACATGGAGCATGGGTTGGAACCCAAGTTGGCTGTCTTGTTTTCCTGGTAGGGAAAGGGTGTGTGGAAGGATGTGAATCAGGCCTGCTCTAACTGCGAGGAAAGACTTTTGAACACGAGTGGCCAAATTATGAAGATTCTGGATCTTGTTGAAGCTGAACAGGTCACGGATGAGCCTATGGACACCGGAGGTGCTCTCTGGGTGTTCCCAGAGACCACTGCGCAAAATACAGAACCTCTGTGCCATGTCTTAGAATCCACATTAAGGTGGCGCCCCACCCCCGTCACCTTACAGCACATCCTGCCCACCCCTCCTGGGGCATTGACAGATGCCTCATTCTGGGATTTGACTGTGTGAACCTAAGTGCGTTTTCTCCGTTATAGGACTCCGGTGAAGGAAAGTTAGTGGAGAGTCCTGCATACAATTAAGGGAGGAGTAGGGAATCTTAAAAATATCCACTGGGTGCTAAAGAATCTCATTTGAGGTGATGAGGGTGGGTAGCTGATGTAATCGGAATGACCTCATGTGGAATTATACACTATCAGAGATCAATTACTCTGCTCTAATCAAACATGATTTATGAAGCCAGGCTTGATCATGTTGCTATTTGTACAGAATCAATGATGCACAAATCCACTGTATGAGTTGATGATCCCATAGTCAGACAGTCACACATGGTATTCATTTACACAAAGATATCACTAATTGCTACCAGGAGGGCACTGCAGGTAAATGCATACTTATTTCGCAACGCTAATCAAACAGCAAATCCGAGATCTTGAGCTCTTTGCAAAACAAAACAAAAAATCAAACATGTTTTTACATATTATAAATTACAATTAAAGAATGTTTAAAAAAAAAACGTGCAATGTGCAATAGAAGTCGAGCGGGCCTGTCGTGCAACAGGCTGATGTGCAAAGCCTTTCAGCACTCAGATGTCAACTGTTATTTCCAGTGGACCTGGAAGCAGCCCTCTCGCTGCAGTCTATATAGGGCAACCGACACGATGGCTTGGCGTCAGAGTGTCTGTCTCCTGGGTAACACGATAAGGATGCAAGCTACAAAAAAAGCACAAGGAATGAAGCTACCCTCGCTGCTTCTGCGCCGCAAACAGGGTTGTAAACCTGAAGGCATCTAACATTACATGCACGTATATTGTAATTAGGTTTGACAGATAACGTCGCGCACAATGACACAATTACTGCACCGTCCATATGACAGCTGCCCCTTGCCAGCGCCAGGCAGCCTGGCCCGAATTCCACATTGAGCACCTGACAGTCTCCGAAGGCACCTGCCAGCTCCTTGTGTGTGATAGCATTGTTTCTAGTGTAGAAACTAGACAGTGTTGTGAGTGGGTTATTTATGCGCCTTTTGTAGTGTGATGCCTAAAGCAGACTGCCATGTTAGCGCACGCACCCCACTGAGCAACACAGCAGCTGTTTTAAGCTTGTTGGGAAGGAAATATACTGGTCCATGCTGACCCATTCCAATCCCTTTTCTGAGCTATGCTTCTACAGGTTGCAGCAAATCAAAATCGAATTTGAGTTACTGAGTATAGATTGAGCTTTCTTAAATATTAATTGAGAACACATTTCTGGGGACACACACCCCACTAGAGGCAATTTTGCATTTTCTATAAAATACTAGGTTGCCCAGATACACTGGTGAAGGGGGTCAGGAGCTGCAACCTTCCACCTGGTACATGTACCAGGCGTCTAAGCTTTTTCATTATAGCATTTAGTCACATGACCAATGGTCTATATATGGCACAGAGGAAATAATTAGCTATATTTTTGACCCAAGTTATTGGCAGCACCTCTTGTCTTCGGGTTCACCCACCATGGGACTGGAGCAGTACAAGTCCTGGGGACAACGATCAGTCCTCTCTTATTTACAAAGAAGCAAAGCCATGTGCCCCCTCCATTAGCAACACACATCACGTGGCTACCCAAGTAGCACGCAGTGGGAGCAGACTGGGGCAGCCTCTTATCTAACCCACTCTTGACTCTGCCTGAAGCTAACTTGTTTGAACTAAAGTTGCACACTAGCTCTGTCATTGACGCATCAATATGTCACAGCTGGAGTCGGGCAGGAACGGCTTAGGAACATATGCAATAGAATACATGGATCCTTGTTTTATTGAAGTGGCAGTGTGCAGTTGAGTCTCTGCCCTCTCTAAGACATCTTA
The DNA here is from genome assembly GCF_040938575.1 of Ambystoma mexicanum. Taxonomy (NCBI): domain Eukaryota; kingdom Metazoa; phylum Chordata; class Amphibia; order Caudata; family Ambystomatidae; genus Ambystoma; species Ambystoma mexicanum. Next base: position 415,022,768 of record NC_090927.1, read on the forward strand.
GCTCTCACGACTCAGCAGGTCAGGAGGAGGGGAGACTACTTACTTTCAGATAAACTGCCAATGGGCGAACCACCAAACCTAGTTCATATAGGGCTGTAAGTGGGTCGCGTGAAATAATCCTAGGAAATCTCTGGGTGTCTGCAAGTAACCAGATAGTTGAACATACTGTCTTATTGCTGGTTGTGTGAGGGTGTATCTGCTCTATCTCAAGAGTTCTGAGCTTCAAATGTGTGTTTCTGTACTGACTTCGAGTGCCCTGTGTACCAGAGCTTCAACAACTCTTGATTTTCCTAAAGATTTATTGTATACCTTTTAAGTGCAAACCCATCTTACGTCAGACCCAAAACCTAATCCAATATGATGTAGGTCGTGGTAATGGGACTTCCTTCCACACTAGTGCTGCATTTCATCACTTTCAACCTCTGGGCCTTTGGCAAGGCGCCCATTGATCAATTTGAGGGCGTGTAGGAACCCTTTCTTTGGCACGTTTCTGTACGCCAATTGCAGGATTGGCAGGAACACATTCTACTTCCTCTTAAAGGGGTTTTGGCTTAAAGGTGAGGCTCTCGACCATCCTATTTGTCCCATAGGGCAAAGAGACCACAAACATAGAGTACGTTACATTCATCTCACTTGACTTTCATGTTTGCAGACATCAGGTCTGTTGCGTTGCCTTTTCACAGACAACTTCCTTAGGGGACTCAATTGTGTGAACCTTCACATTTGGAGCTTTTTTGAGTAATGTGACACTGCAGATTGTGCCTGCAATTAAATTATTTCAATAGGCTTTACCCAATATCTTTGCACATTGTACTGTGTATATATTGTGTTTATTATTCTCAGCATTCAAGTTTTGAGGGTCCACTAATACATTTTACTGAAGCAGAATGTCCTATGGAACGAAAGCCAATGCATTACTTTGGCTGTTCTCGTATAAGCAACATATTCAGTGTAACTAAACCCAGCACTTGCTTCACACAGGTGGACTTTCTCGAGGTTTTAAACATGTTTATAAAACAAATAGCACATTTCCTGGTCTATATGTCATATCTCAAACGTGATGTGAAGTTTCGGTGACATTCCTTAAGACAAGGCGTAAATGCAGGGCGAGAAATGAGATGAGTTTTTAAATTGGCTATAATTCGCTAGTGCTCATTTGAGGAGTACCTTACTGCCTGTGCTGTATACGCACTTAGATCCCTGATACCCCGACATTCGGTTGTGGACAATTGCAGTCCTGCTTCTTGGTATTTTACAGCGCCATGCCGCCAATGCTAAATCTTCCCAATTGTTCAGTAATTTCACTGCTAAATTGTTCAGTCTCTGCAGTCTGGATGGAGAGCTGTTACTTTGACTTCAACCAATTACTCCTTCGCAGACTAAGAAATGTTTTTCTATGGGATCTCTGAGAAAGTAAGTCTATATGGCGACTGTGGCACAAAAAGGGTGGGGAGGCAGCCCCTCTTTGAGACGGCGGGTATCATATTGGGCCTCCAAGAGCCCTCATGGGGAACCCAGAAAACACACAAGGCAGGGAACACCTTTCTAAACCACGCCAATAGGCTCGAGAGAGCTGGAAGATTCCTCTAGCCACACTCAGCTCCGTCACAGTGGAATTAAATGTATTTACTTTAAGCGCATGAAAGTGAAACCAAGTAACACTCTGGACAATAGGATTGTTACCTTGCTTTCTGCAATGATGCATCCAATGAAAGTGAAGCTAAGCGTTAATACAACTCCTACTCAGGGCTGTCAGAAGATGTGGTGAGGCCTGGGGCAAAACGTTTGGTGAGGCCACCTTACAATTTTTTGCACTCGGCCAGCGGCAGCACATCCGCAAACAGGAGCCTCGAGAAATCTACCCTTGAGTTTGTGTGCAGGATCCCAAATATGGTTTATTACTACAACTCCAAATCAACTACAGCAAAGTTAGATTTCTCTACTGAAGAAAGGTTCATGCCAGACTAACTTTTTTATCATATAAATAAATATATATAAAATGGCATGAGCTCTCAACGGTGCCACCTCCAATTCTCTGAGGGTCAGTCACTTTTCCAAGCAAAGAGTTGAGGGCAGATCTCTTTCTTCGGCTGGGGCCTCCCTATAGAAACAGCCTCCCTGCCTCGCTGAAACTTGAGGAGAACCATCTCCGGTTCCGGAAGCACCTCAAGACCTGTCTCTTTGGTTCTGCCTTCTCTCTTCCTATCCCTTGTTGATCACCTGCCTGATCCATGCACTGGTCACCTGGTCAAGCTCTGAATTCGGGCCCAGGTCCCTGCCTGTCCTGATGCAAACCCGCACTGCCTCTTGGCTCCCCTGCACTTGTGGTCTGTATCTGTAACACTACAGTCCCCGCTCTTGCTCTTATTCTCCACCCGTTGGCTGCACTTATGAGTACCCACATTTGCCACCCGTTGGCTGCACTCTTGTTTCTCCTTTGTTACTGCACTTCTGCATCCTACCCCACCCTCAGCACTTCTCCCCTCCCCCCTTCCCTGATTTTGCACGATCTGAGTGACACAAGGCCTAATAAGATCTGTGTTTTGTCCTACTCTTTTGTTTCTCCCTCCTTGCCTTGTCGCGCCTAGAAACACTTGTGTACAGGCACGTTATAAATGCCATATCATATCATTAAGGAGCACCATGCCCCTGTGTGCGCATTAAAACACACATCATACACAGTGTCATGATTCCTGCCCCTCATGTCCCCAGCCCTCCAAGATGTCAGGCTGGAGCCAGGCCACGATCACCTACATGGCCCTCAAGGGCCTCTCCATCCCTCCAAAGACCCACTTGGAGTCAGACTTGGCGCTTGTGGCACCAGACTCACTCACTCCCATAGGATAACATTGGGGATTGGACTTGTAGTGCATTGATGGGGACAAGATGGATGCCCCCACATATTTTGGTTCCCAGAACCGCATGTGCGGTCTAGTCTTTTGGGTGTGGTTCAGCCCAGAGACACCTGGGATATCCAGAGACTATTTAAGCCACAAAAAGGCTGAGAAACATGTTTTGCGTTTTCTGCACCTGCAGCGTGACACTCACCGTGTTCGGATCGGTCTCCAGTAGGCCTGCATCTTTCTTCTGCGCTCAGCTCCTGCAAGAACAAGAACACTTTTAGGAACAGCCTTACCTTGCGGCGCTTCTGCCCATCATTCATTGCTCCTTCTGTTCTGCGGGCATCTTCGGCGGTGTCATTCCCATCCCGGCATGCCGCTTCCGAAGGAAAAGGGAAAAGAACAGAAAAAAGGAATTAGTAAGCATTCTGCAAATCTTTGCTTATTTTTAAATACTGTATGAACTTCAAACGCTTACCTGAATCCCAGCCGCTCTGGGGGAACTCTGTCTCCGGAACTTCTCATCCATCTGAATGAGGGAAAAGACACTCAAGGTAGCGTGGAAACATCTAGAGGCGCCGCATACCGCGCTTACCCACCACATTTGTTCTTCATAACCGGCATCCACGCTGAAAACGTTGCGGCACCTAAAAGACACAGAAAAAGAACTCAGTTCAATGCAAATACGAAAGGTGTGCATCGTGCATCGCGCTCTAACTCACCTTCAGCGCTGCTCATCTCAGCAGCACGCCGCCATCCTCGGACGCCGGACATCATCCAAGGAAGGAAAGGAACGAAGTTAGAGAACTGTTCAAAAGACTCATTATACTTACCTGTCGGACTCTTGCCAGTGAAGTAACTAGGCATCAACGAGCCCATATCAATCAACGCGCCCCTGCGCTGAAAGCAGAATGGAGAGCACACTATCCAAGAAAACAAGGTGAGCTGTGGATCAAAGGGAAGGGTTGGACCCCGGGGAAGAAGGGGTTCAAGCACACAGATACAATAGGGAGTTAAACTCTACCAATCCTGTGTTTCAGGCCCAGTCCCCAGTCGAAAAGCCTCCAGGGAAGGGTTTGAGGTCGCAAGAGGTCAGAACAGGCTGAGTGACGTCCCCGTGGATACCAGGTGAGCGTTACACACAGTGACAAATGATGTACAGTGGAGGCTGGTACATTTCTGAACTTAAGAGGCTTAAATGTTTGTGCCAATTAGGCAGGATCAACAGAGCACAGCGAGGGAGCCGAAACCAAACAAGGGTTGCTTGACGGGGGTTCTCACTCCCAAGAAAATGTTTGAAACATTGGGTTAAAAGTATGCATTTTACAGCACTTTCTTTGCAAAATTGGGTAGAAATCCATACAGTTTGAAATTGGTTTTGTATGGCAGCACATGGAAATTCCCAATAGTTGCAAATCACAAATTGTGCATAGAAACATTTTCCAATACATTTCATGCCGCCTTTCCATGTGGGATATGCTAGTATAAAAATATATTCATGCTGGTTGTTCTCATTATGTCGATGCAGGCTGCATCAATATATGCCATTATTACCATGTACGGACTCACAGCCAGTAAAAATGCCATGCCACAGAAAGTATATCCAGGCTGACTGTGTACCATAAGTGTTATTACTTGCTAGATTGGCCTACATTCAATGTGTGCCAATTTAGCCAAGTAGTATGTTTGCTTTAAGCTTGATGTATAGTCCTGTGCATCAAGGGTAAAGCAAAAAGAGCACTGGCAATGCTAACAGTTTGGGCATTCGTAGGCATGGGAAAGGCACTTCTGTATTGGTATTAGCTGGCCATTGATAGTGCCAGTGCAAAATGGTTTGAGTACCTGAGCAGCTAATAGCAGTGCCTGGTAAATGCCTAATACTTATACACAAACCAAAACTGTTGGCTTTGCCAATGCTTATTTTTAAAAGAACTTCAGTGAAAAACATGCAGGGTGTTTTTAATTGAGTGGCCAAAGGCAGACATGATTAAGGCATTTTTACTACACCAGTTACGTGGTTACATCTCCAATGAAGTTATGAGTTCTCAGAAGACTCCTTTGAGGAAACACTGGCAGGCACATTGAGGGCAACCTTTGATGGCAAGGCATGTTTAAAGCTAGCTGAAAGAGTTCCAGTGAGGAGGTGTTTTGGGTGGGAAGGGCAGGCACTGGGTGAGAATTGCCATAGGAATTAGCATGGCCATGAGAAGTCATTTCACTGTTAGCACCTGCATTCATATCCATAAATGTTTAGGTAATTGAAATTGTGATGTGGGGTTAGCACTTGCATGCTAGGGGAGTGATTAGAAGGGAAGTGGTGACATGAGATATCTCATTCTCACAGCAGTCCTTAAGTGTGACGTTTCAGAAATGAAGGCAACAGGTAGCTGCTTGTAACATTGAAGCTTCACCAGAATAGTCTCATTCGAAATGTGGAAAGATGTGGAAAGATGTTAGGTGCCCCACACAAGGAAGTCTGCCCCTTCCTCACAGCCTCTGACGTTAGTTAGTGTCTCTCCCAACATTTTAAGTGTTAGTCCCCTTTCCCCCCTGACATTTTAGCCTAGGTGCACCTCTGATGCTATGAATCCACCCCTTAATGAAGTGGCCCCCAGGATGGCTACATTTACGGGTGGTGCTAAACACACACTCACAAAAAACACTTTCACCCAGGCATTCATCCACCAGTTACACAATTCCATACATGCATGTATACATAAATCCAAACACATCATTGACACAAACACCAACATGCACACATGTATTCATACATACACATATAAATACTAATTCAATTTAAATACACATATACACTTTTAATTTAAAATACAAAAAAACACTTACCTGACCTCCATGCACCCTTAAAAAGCATCCACACAGCCGACACGTAGACATGCTGCCTGACAAGAGAGAACTTCCCTCCAATCAGTCAGTGTGATCACGCTGACAACATGAACACACTGACTGACAGGAGAGGAGTCCTCTCCTGTCAGTCAGCGTGGTAATGCTGAGCAACGTGAACACACTGACTGACAAGAGAGAACTCCTCTCCCATCAGTCACTGACTGAACTTCTCTCCTGTCAGTCAGCGTGGTCATGCTGGGCAATGTCAACACACTGACTGAGAAAAGAGAACTCCTCTCCCATCAGTCAGTGTGATCATGCTGACAACATGAACACACTGACTGACAGGAGAGGAGCCCTCTCCTGTCAGTCAGCGTGGTCATGCTGAGCAACGTGAACACACTGACTGACAAGAGAGAACTCCTCTCCCATCAGTCAGCATGGTCACGCTGAGCAGCGTGAACACACTGACAAGAGAGAACTCCTCTCCCATCAGTTAGCTTGATCACACTGACAACATGAACATACTGACTGATAAGAGAGAACTCCTCTCACATCAGTCAGTGTGGTCACGCTGAGTAACGTGAACTCACTGACTGACAAGAGAGAACTCCTCTCCCATCAGTCAGCGTGATCACGCTGACAACGTGAACACACTGACTGACAGGAGAGGAGCCCTCTCCTGTCAGTCAGTGTGGTCATGCTGAGCAACGTGAACACACTGACTGACAAGAGAGAACTCCTCTCCCATCAGTCAGCGTGGTCATGCTGAGCAACGTGAACACACTGGCTGACAGGAGAGGATCCCTCTCCTGTCAGTCAGCGTGGTCATGCTGAGCAACGTGAACACACTGACTGACAAGAGAGAACACCTCTCCCATCAGTCAGCGTTGTCACGCTGAGCAACGTGAACACACTGACAAGAGAGAACTCCTCTCCCATCAGTTAGCGTGATCACACTGACAACATGAACACACTGACTGATAAGAGAGAACTCCTCTCCCATCAGTCAGCGTGGTCACGTTGACAACATGAACACACTGACTGACAGACGAGGAGTCCTCTCCTGTCAGTCAGCGTGGTCATGCTGAGCAATGTGAACACACTGACTGACAAGAGAGAACTCCTCTCCCATCAGTCAGCGTGGTCACGCTGAGCAGCGTGAACACACGGACAAGAGAGAACTCCTCTCCCATCAGTTAGCTTGATCACACTGACAACATGAACATACTGACTGATAAGAGAGAACTCCTCTCCCATCAGTCAGTGTGGTCACGCTGAGTAACGTGAACTCACTGACTGACAAGAGAGAACTCCTCTTCCATCAGTCAGCGTGATCACGCTGACAACGTGAACACACTGACTGACAGGAGAGAATCCCTCTCCTGTCAGTCAGCGTGGTCATGCTGAGCAACGTGAACACACTGACTGACAAGAGAGAACTCCTCTCCCATCAGTCAGCGTGGTCATGCTGAGCAACGTGAACACACTGGCTGACAGGAGAGGATCCCTCTCTTGTCAGTCAGCGTGGTCACGCTGAGCAATGTGAACACACTGACAAGAGAGAACTCCTCTCCCATCAGTTAGCGTGATCACACTGACAACATGAACACACTGACTGATAAGAGAGAACTCCTCTCCCATCAGTCAGCGTGGTCACGTTGACAACATGAACACACTGACTGACAGGCGAGGAGTCCTCTCCTATCAGTCAGCGTGGTCATGCTGAGCAATGTGAACACACTGACTGACAAGAGAGAATTCCTCTCCCATCAGTCAGCGTGGTCACGCTGAACAACATGAACACATGACTGACAAGAGGGAACTCCTCTACTATCAGTCAGCTTGATCACGCTGACAACATGAACACACTGACTGACAGGAGAGGAGTCCTCTCCTGTCAAGTCAGCGTGGTCATGCTGAGCAACGTGAACACACTGACTGACAAGAGAGAACTCCTCTCCAATCAGGTCAGCGTGGACACGCTGAGCAACGTGAACACACTGACTGACAAGAGAGAACTCCTCTCCTGTCAGTCAGCGTGCTCATGCTGAGCAGCATGAACACACTGACTGACGAGAGAACTCCTCTCCCATCAGTCAGCATGGTCACGCTGAGCAACGTGAACACACTGACTGACAAGAGAGAACTCCTCACCCATCATTCAGCGTGATTGCGCTGACAACATGAACACACTGACTGAAAGGAGAGGAGTCTTCTCCTGTCAGTTAGCGTGGTCATGCTGAGCAACGTGAGCACACTGACCGACAAGAGAGAACTCCTCTCCCATCAGTCACTGACAAGAGAGAACTCCACTCCCATCAGTCAGTGTGGTTACGCTGAGCAACGTGAACACACTGACTGACAAGAGAGAACTCCTCTCCCATCAGTCAGCGTGATCACGCTGGCAACATGAGCACACTGACTGACAAGAGAGAACTCCTCTCCATTCAGTCAGTGTGGTTACGCTGACAACATGAACACACTGACTGACAGGAGAGGAGTTCTCTCCTGTCAGTCAGCGTGGTCATGCTGAGCAACGTGAACACACTGGCTGACAAGATAGAACTCCTCTCCCATCAGTCAGTGTGGCCACGCTGAGCAACGCGAACACACTGACTGACAAGAGAGAACTCCTCTCCAATCAGTCAGCGTGATGTCATTCAGCATGTCCACGTTGTCAGCTGAATGACGGGAGGCAGCAGAGCCCACATCTGAGCCCTGCTGTCTCCCATTATTTTGCTGTTTGTTGCAGAGCCAAATGGCTTCACAAGAAACAGCAAAATCATTGCAGGGGCAGCACAGTCCCCCATGTGAATAAAGGAAACGAGAGACTGTGCTGCCTTCCACTTAGGAGAGGGGGCCGTGAGGCCCCCAGCAAGCGCGAGGCCCGGGGCAGTTTGCCCCCCCTGTACCCCCCCTCGTGATGGCCCTGCTCCTACTACAGAGATTTCCTCCAGTGCAAGGTTTAAAAGTATCAATAATAGTTCTACTGATCTGACCCCATTTGTGGAAGAACAAATGTTGTCATTTAATGTTTCCAACAATCAGAACATAGATTAAATTTTGCAAACACTTTCCCAAGCTTGCCAGAGGGCTTCATTATAAGAACAACACACCTGACACACCCTGGACTTAAAGAGGGATACATAGAGGAGCAGGCATCCTCAGGAGATACCCCGGAGGAAGGGTATGAGAGCACACCAATAGGCCAGGCCTGTTAAAAATCAAACACAGTGGCTGAGCCTTACATTACTTTAGGTCAGACCACTGAGTGACCACCAGACCAGACACACATGGCCCAATCAGGGGAAACCACAACCCACTTCCCAAAGGTGCAGGCTATCATCTTGAAGTCCATCAGAGAGGAGGAGCAACAACCTTTTAAAACTCAACCTACGCCCCAACCAGAGTGTGTCAGTCCTTGGGAGATCTTCCAATGTGAAGGTTGGGGTTCTGGAGAGACTGTAAGCAGGGACGCTTGGTAAACACAATATGTCAGTCTTGGGATGAGTGGGTAGGAAAGCAGATCCTGAAGAAAATAAACAAGTGAGGAGACTTCAAAGTTAAAGGACAGGCCTGGGGAGAGCTAGTCAGGGGGGAGAAGCAGACCCTGGGGAGCTGGTACAAGGGAGAGTCCCAAAAAAGAAAGTGCAACAATGAAGTGGTACAGTGAGGATGACCTGGGGAGAGGTGGCTTGGGAGAAGCATGGAATATATTAGACATAGTGGAATTGTTAGAAGAATGGTTAGTGAGTTAGAAGGGTATCAGCTTGGTGAGGGAAACATGTGATACTACCTGGGAAGTAAGGGGCAAAAGACGGAAGAGAATCAGAAGTGATTCAAGAGAGAGGAAGAGCTTGTTTGGGAAGTGAGAGCTAGAAGTACCAGCATGGTGAGGCTTGGTGTGAATAACAAGTAGCAGCACATGGAAGGAGAAGGCAATGTGGGACAGAAGCAAACTTTTAAAGAGCTTTGTAGAGAGAAAATGTTTGTCTGTGAAGGGAGAGAGGAGGGCACCACTGTGCAGAAGGAAAAAAGTTGTGCCAACTGGGAAGTAAGAGGAGGAGACTGTGAAGAGGGTAAGATTACTATAACATACAAAACAGAAATCGGAAAGGAAGCTTCTCTTGAGCCAATTTCTTTATTGCGCCATCAATGCAAGCCCTAACATTCTCCTTAAACAGGACACACTATCCTAACCCTTCACCCTAGAAAGCGCTGTTGCACCGACAAATTGAAGGAGATACATGAGAGCAACACTCACCCTGTTCCTACATGCAATGAGGTAATTTTCAGACAAAATATTCACAATGATTGCATTTGACACAGTCTTAATCTTAACACAAAACAATTAAAAGTTTGCAGTTGCGGGAAGCTGTACCCCCCGACTGCACACTTTTGTCAAACAGACAGTTCATGTGGGACTGGACGTCGCAGATTCAGACAATTAATTTGCAGTCCGTGAAGTGTGTCTGGTTGGCCCAAGTGTTATGTACTAAAACATTTAATAATATAAATATCAGTCTCTCAGCAAGTTGTAATACTTCCACTATTTGTCTGGAGTACAGACAAGATTACATTTTGCCAGAGCACATAGTTTACACATAAAACCAATTACAATATCCACAACATTAATTCAAATTTCCAATCTGCACAAGTCCCTTATGTGTCACTCTTGGTCAGGTGACAACTACAATTTTGGTCGACCGGTTTCAATGATTTTCTTTCGTGTATCATATTCCTCAGAACCAATTACTTCTTTCTTAGACCCAACCTGTACGCCCCTCAGAGCAGTGGATTCAGCATATTCTGTGGGGCAAACAGAGAGAAAGTCAAGTTGACTTCTCCCATGTGAAAGCTAGAGTGTATGGCACTTATAATATTTTTCATGTATAGAATAATTCATCTTTAACGAGGATATTTCTAACTACAAGTCCTTTAGGTGACATTAAAAATAGGCTATTTTACCTCACCCCACCACCATTCGGTGTATGACATTATTTCCTGTGATTACAGGTGCTGGTGGTCATACCTGTTCGTCTGTTGCATGTGCAATGGTAAAGCACATATAACATGAAGGTTTTGGGGCAGTTCCTGCTGGTCAGATCAGGGCACCTATGTCGATGCTTGGTCTGTAACACAAGGTAATCATCCATTTCATTTCCCATTGGTATAATGCATTTATGGCTATTCATGACTTGGCGTCTCGCGCAGGGTGTATGCTGTCCTCGCGAAGTTCGAATTCTAATCGTAAACGCGCAAGCTGTGCGTATGACAATGAATACTACGCAAGGCGTCCCGACGGCCAATTGGTATACTTTGTCATGTGACAAGGCGGCCATCTTGGAATGGGCATACTTGTCCTCTATCCGTCCCCATAATGATATGGGCGGAGAGGATAGATAGCAACAAGCTTTTTTTATTGTGACAGTCTTTGGACCTCCCTGCATTCCTTCTTTTAGCCACCAGGTATTTAACACATTAGTTGTTCGTTTCAACCCCGGAACCCTGGCCAAATGGGATACAGTGCCGTGTCATGTGACACGGCGTCCATCTTGGAATGGGCATACTTATCCTCTTTCCGTCCCCATAGTGATATGGGCGGAGAGGATAGAGAGCCACGTGCTTTTATTATTATAACGGTCTTTGGACCTCCCTGTATTCCTTCTTTTAGCCACCAGGTATTTAACACATTAGTTGTTCATTTCAACCCCAAAACCTACAGGGGCCCGAATGCAGATTCATGCGTGCCAAATGCTCTACTCTCGAGATAATATAAAATAAATTGTTTTACTCTCGGGATAGTGTAAAAAGGGTTCAAATTCTCCCGTGCCCGGTGTTTGATATGTGAAACACCCCACTTATTGTGCCTTTATTATATCCTAAAAAGGATAGGGGACTAAATGTGAACCAGGCACAGATAGTTTTATTCTATAGATAATGTTTGTTTGTTGTTTGTTTGTTTGTTTGTTTGTTTATTCATTTGTTAAGCGCACCAGACTCGTAAGTAAAAGGGCGCAGCAGTATGGAAATGCAAAGCTTACAAAGTTACGACATGAGCACAGGATAGAGTATTTACATGCTTACAAGATATACACACAATACAAAAATAGTGGCAGCGAATAAACATGGATTAAATAATTAACGAAATGCACACTAAACACTGAAATATATATTACATGAGTAAGGCCCTTCATGTATCACATAGTCTCAGAAGTAGACTAGATAGCACATAGGGCGACTAGAAAGCACATTGTCTTTGAGGGTGGCTCCGTAATACACTATTAGTGCAAGGTCTCTTCAGGAAAGGCCGGTTCACAACCGGTGCAGGGAGCTCGGGGTCAGTGTCGATGATGTATTTTATAAAAAAAATTCTGAAATGTAGGTAAGGTTGGTCACCTCTCAGATCTTGAGGCAATGAGTTCCAGAGTTTAGCGGCCTTTACTGTAAAGCTGTTACCACCAATGGTAGTAAGCTTGTATTTTGGTATGGTCAGACAATTAGCATTCCCACATCTGGTAGGTCTGAGAGAGGTTCTTCTCTGGAGTTTATCAATAAGGTAGCTTGGGGCTGCGTTACTGAGGGCTTTGTAGGTCAAGGAGAGGGTTTTTAATTGTATTTTGTTAGATGTAGATAACCATTTATGCTGACGTCTTACAGACAGAGGAGAAGTGAGTTTTTTTGTTTATGCCTAGGGCTGCTCTTAGGGCATTGTTCTATAATGTTTGGAGCTTTAGGGTAATAGATTTATAGGCACCACTGTATAGGGCATTACAGTAGTCGATTCTTGAGAGTATTAGGGCTCTGGCCAGGATCAAGCAACTATTGTCGGATAGGAAAGGCTTACCAGCTCTGAGTAGCTTGCAGGTGTAAGCAGTGGAGGAGGTAAGGGATTTAATCTGTTTATCAAAGGATAATGTGGAATCCAAGTAGAATACAAGGGTTTTTCCATCCTTCGAGACTTTAATGGTGTTCCCATCAATATTAAAAGACGAAAATTCTTGGCCTAGTTTCTTAATGTTAGCCTGTGAACCCAAAATTATTAGCTCAGTCTTATCATCGTTCAAGCACAGGCCATGAGTAGCCATCCATGCTTGGATGATAAGGTAAACTTTGTTCACTAAACCAGTGTCTGTAATATAATCCCCAGAAAGCGGGAGGAGAATCTGAGTATCATCTGCGTAATTAGTGTAGATGACACCCAGATGATCCAGATCGTCAAACAGTGGCTTAGTGAAGATATTGTAAAGGGTTGGCGAGACGCAGGAGCCTTGAGGGACACCACATAGGATAGGTGTTGGGTCAGCGTCTTCCGACGGGGAGAAGACTCTCATGGTTCTCTCACTCAAAAAGGACTCAATCCATTTGATGGCTCCATCGGAGAAGTGGGCCGCAGAGTCAAGGTGACGACATAGGACCTTATTATTGACCAGATCAAATGCGGCAGAGAGATCAAGTAGGAGCAAGAGTACTGTCCTCCCTTTGTCTCTCTGCTCGTCTATTTGGGACTTTAGGTCAATCAAGGCTGTCTCTGTACCGTGTAGTGGCCGGAAACCAGATTGTCTATTACCTAGGAGTTTATGCAGTTCAAGGTGTTTTTGAATTTGGACATAAGCAGCTTTATCCAATATTTTGAGTAGAAATGGGACCGTAGTGATAGGCCGGTAATTAGTAGGGATAAGAGGATCTAAAGACTGTTTCTTGATGAGGTGGAGCACCCATGATTGTTTAAGGTTTGCAGGGATAGTGCCTGTGGCGAATGAGGCATTTATCAGTTTTGTAATGAATGGTGATAGTTCTCTGGCAGCATCTTTTATTAATTGTGCTGGGCAGATATCGCCTTTGCAGTTTGAAGGCTTCAATGACAGGATGATTTTTTCTACCTCCAAGGTGGACATTTTAGAGAAATGGAAAGTTGTATTAGGTGCCAGTAGTGAGACATTAGGCAGACGGGTGTTGGGTAAGTCCTGTAAGTTCAGTGTTCCATTTTTTGTTGAATTTTATTTTGGAGTGTGTTAATTTTATTGGCTAGGGCATGTTGGATATCTGTACACCAGGATTTGTCCTTGGTGCAGACATCAAGTATAGCAATTGGGGACTCTAGTTCCTTGAGTATGGAAAAGAGTTCATGCTAGAATTAAAATTGGCAATGCGCTCATCGTAGGAATTACGCTTCGCCTGACAAATTTCCTTCTTATAATGTGAGGAAAGTGTGGTTAATTTGGCTTTGTTCTTGCTAGTGAGGCATAGTCTCCAATTGGTTTCACTTTTATTCTTTAAGATACAGAGGTCTTTAAGTTGAGGTGTGAACAATTTGTTTAAGTGGGCTAATGGTTTACTAGGTCTGAGTTTGACAGGAGCTATTTTGTCCAATGTGGTAAGCATAATGTTATTAAATTCCTGAACAAGGATACTAGGATCAAGATTTTCTGGCAGTGCATTGAGGGTGGACAGGATGGCAGGGATAACTTTCTCTGCAGTGATCCTTTTTTTACTTCTAGTTAGGCATGGTGGCGCTAAAGGCTGAGCCATTGAAATGGGTCTTATAATAGTTAGGTGGAATGGTACTCGAAAGTTGTCTGTCCATGATAACGGTAGGATGGCGGAGATGGTAGCAGAGGAGTTAAAGTCTACTACCCAGTTCAATATTCTTCCCTTTAGGTGGGTAGGTTTGTTGCCTTTTTGGGAGAGGCCTAGTGCATTAATAGTGTTAACTATGTCTGTTGCACTTTTATCCGTTGGGTCGTTAAAGCCTAAATTAAAGTCTCCTAAAAGGATTAGTTGCGAGGTAGGTTTAAGGTTGTTCGAGATTATGCTATGCAGATCTTCCTCGAAGGAACCAAGAGGGCCAAGCGGTTTATATATTAGGTGAATCGTGAGTGTTTGTAAGTTATTTATCTGCAATTTGGCAGTAAGAATTTCACATGATTGGGACAGATGGGTAGGTGCTAGTCTAAGTCCCAAGGTAGTTTTAGAAATAATGGCAATACCGTCACCTCGGGCGTTGTCTCGGTCTTGTCTGACTATAGTATAGCCATCAGGGATAGCTAGCATAAGTGACGGTCCTGCTGCATCATGGAGCCATCTTTCTGTAATTGCGAGGAAGTCCAAATTGCCTTCAGAGATTAGGTCAGCAATATCGGTAGCATGGGCAGCAAGCGATCTTGCATTGAGAAGTGCTCCTTTGAGGGGAAGGGTCTCAGATGCTTTTTTTGGCTGGGATGGGTTTGTCAGAATTATTATTGCTTGACTTAGGTTTATAGTTATTAAGCTGATGGGTATTCAGATTCAGAATAGCCGAAGGAGGAGACAACTTCAGGTGGCTGGGTGTCAAGCTAGGCTTACTATTGGTTTTGGGATTAGTGGCCGGTAATGATCTTCTTAAAGGTTCGTATAATTTAGTTAATCTGGCACGAAGTCTGTCATTTCTATTAGATGTGGCACATGGTAGAGAAGCGTAGGATACTTCTCTAAGAATCTGTCGTGTATGGATAGGTGTGTGGGCACAGTATTTGTAGGAGTTGGCAAGCTAGGGTCTAGGAGAGGTAATAGCGTCTGGGCGATGTGTTCATAGCATTTAGGGTTCGCATGCATGATAACAGCCATAATGCAGAGCAGTATTATTTGGTTTAACATCCTAACAATTCCAAAATCAGGAAAGGTATAGCACATGTGTGACTCAATTATGGCTAGCTGACACAAATTGGTAAATGCGACTAGAGAGTGCCTGCCGTGGATCGGTCAACAGCATTGATTAGGCGGCGCATGAAGCAGGCTGATGTCAGGGCAGTGACAGGCGATATGGAAATTAGCAATGTCAAAATTATCAGCACTAGCAGAACAGGTATGGAGGTTTTTGTGGTCCCAGCAAAAACACAACACAGATTAACGTGGCTGATGATAGGTGTTACACAATATCTGATTCATCATGAAACTGCATGTGTACACGTCTGCAATGATATCAGTGGCTATAGATCTTTGTAAAGAGCTAAACATGTGATATGGCCAAGTCAAAGTATGGCGGATAAAAGCATGTTAGCAATCAATGAGGACCTATACATAGTCGATATACAATGCAAATAGTCAAGCTCACGCACGGATTACATTAGCAGGCAACGTTTATAAAGTGTCATATCTGGAAGTCGCAGGCGAGTGGAAACAAATCAGATAACAGGGTACGCTAATGGTGAGGTCATGTTGTTGTGGAAATAGACCCACGAGTGCCCCAAGGTCGTGGGAAGGCAAATGTTCTGAGGTTCACACATGTGATACTGGTAAAGCTGGCAAGAAGTTTGAATAGTGCCGGCATACAGTTAGGTACGGTAAGGGTGAGTAAGCATGGATGGCAGGCAGTGAGAAAGCATCTCCAATGGAGAGGAGACTTACCAGTCAGTAGGCGCAGAAGGTGCACAATGGTAGGTTCATTATTAACTCAACCCTATCTACAAGTTATTTGATGAGTGCCAATGAATTCCACACGGGGGAGGACTTCAAATGGACCATTCTTGAGAAGGTGTGGCCACCCCGGAGGGGAGGTAATTTCCATGACATGCTCCTTAAAAAAGAACAACAATGGATTTTTCAGCAGAACACAGTCAGACATGGCTTAAATGAAGAAATCCAATGGAATTCATCGACACTAATCAAATAAATTGTAGATAGGGTTGAGTTCATAACGAAAACCATTATCTATAGGATAAAACCATCTGTGCCTGGTTCACATTTAGTCCCCTATCCTTTTTAGGATATAATAAAGGCACAATAAGTGGGGTGTTTCGCATATCAAACACCTGGCACGAGGGAATTTGAACCATTTTTACACTATCCTGAGAGTAAAACAATTTATTTTATATTATCTCGAGAATAGAGCATTTTGCACGCATGAATCTGCATTCGGGCCCCTGTAGGTTTTGGGGTTGAAATGAACAACTAATGTGTTAAATACCTGGTGGCTAAAAGAAGGAATACAGGGAGGATGATAGATATTGAGAGAGGAGGAAATCAAAATACAGGAGCAGAGTATGCCCATTTGGTTCCAAGAGACAAAGGATGTGAAAATACCAGAAATACCAAGATGGATAAGGAGGATCCTGAGGACCCCAGAGGTTTCAGAGAGGGTAAACAAGCAGCAAGAGACCTGAGGCAGCGACTTTATGCTGCTAGGGTGCCAGAAACAGATAATAAGAGGAGCTGGGAAAGTATAAAGGGAGGAAGTGGGCGCCTATGGGCAGGGCCATGCTTCTCCATCAAACTCCACCAGAGCTAGCAAGAATTCCCAACAAGCACAATAAAGAGCGAACGACTGAGAACAGACACAGGAGGCAACTGTCTGGAAGTCCACCAAATTACGAGTCTAGAGCTCTGTGGGTTGGGCGACAGCATAGGTCTACCAGTGAGACAAAGAGAGCAAAAGAAGTATGACAAGAGAAGAAGAGATGGCCTCCCTGAGGGGGGTAATGTGTCTATTAAACACTTTGTTTTGGACGCCTTTGAATCTTGGTTGAACCTTTGGGGTTTTGTGTTGCTAGACATTTTTAAAACTTCTGTAGAATATTTAGAACACTGGACCTTTGGGCAAGAATAGCTTTTGATGATAGATCGAAAATACCAATTGTTAAGTTTTTTTCAGAGGAAACCCCATTAGTGTCATTCTAACGTTAGAGATGGCCACAGTTTCAGTAATATCTTCCTGCACTGTACTTTTGGCTGCGATTATTATGATGACTCTTCTAGTACCCTTTGAACAACATCCTGACACCATATGTTCCGTTACAACTAAACCACTTGAAACATATGTTCTTTGCACATGTGTTCCTGATAGCACCAGAGGGTGGGGTGCGAGATCACATGGCAAATCACGCCGCAGAGTTAAACATATTTAAAAAAAAAATAATTATTGTCATTTTATAGTTTGATTTACAAACTTATTAAAACAATATTTCTTTCGTCACAGTTTCTAATGTTTTAATTTCTCAGAAGCCAGATTCGGTGGCATCCGTCAGGATTGCATCTAAGTAGTCAATTATTCAGCAAGTCAACAACACGTTTTTCCCTCCGTGAATTTGGAACCACCAGTCTTCCATGCTCCAATTTGCTGGGGCATATTTCCCTAGGTGAAATGTTCTTTGGCTCTTTAGTTCCACACATTCAATTATAAGATGTTTGCTCGATTCTACTTCGCCCTTGCAGAATCTGCATAAATTGTCGACCGTGTCTTTGGGGTGTGTCCTGTATAGCAGGTCTTTTGTCCTCAATGCATTTAGACGCAGTTTCATGAATCTGTCACGATGATGTCTTGATGGAAATTCTTTTAGATACGAGGGGAGCAAATCAAGACTACTTGCAACTGGGCCCAAATACAACGCGGAAGCCAAGTTGTTGTATCCTTCTAAATTTAGGATCCATTGCCATTGTTTATTTTCTTTTTTGCAGTTTGCGGATGATTTATTAACATCTCCATTGTAATGTCTGCATGGGACAATGTAGCTATGAGTTTTCCAGTCGTTTAACAGGGAGTTCGTATGATCTTTATCATAATTTCCAAAAATTTCGTACGCCGGTTCCGGGGTACATAGATTCATTTTCCTTAGAAGTAACATTGATTTCCATAAAACAGTTCCTTGGAGAGAGTCTAGTGCGAGTTCGTTTCGAATCTTGATAACTGATATGTGTTTAGGTAGCCTTAGGACCTTTCTCCAAAATTGACCTTCTAAATAAGGCCATATTCTATGATGTAAGTTCCAAGCAGCTTCAACGCCATAGGTTAGTGCTGGTGTTACCTTCAATTGATAGAATTCGCGTACAGGTTTCATCGTAAATTTGCCATAAAGTCTGTGCAGTTTTGCGGCTTGTAGTGCAAATGTCATTGTCTGTTGAATTAGGTCCTTTGACCACCCCCATTCTCTTATGGAAGTATTGAAAAGGATACCCAAGTATCGTATTTCGTTTATTTTTTCTATCTTTTCTGCTGCAATTGACCACGTGAAGTTTTTGTTCCTTTTTCCTGGTGCCGACCCAATTGACATGACTTTGGTCTTTGCTGCGTTGATAAGCAATTTATTTTTGATCATGTACTTGTCTAGAGCTGTTAGAAGCCTTTGAAGGCCGATCCAAGTTTGGTCTCATCTTGGTCTGGTTTGGATGATCTCATATGTGACTCCTCTTATTTGATGACCGTTGACTTTTGGTGGAAAACAGTTGACTTCACTTAATGTGATTGGGATGTCGGCAATAAACAGCTTGAATAGCAGCGCAGCTAAAGGACACCCTTGTTTTACGCCTGTATTTGTCTCAATGGGGATTGTTAAGTCTCCTTGCTGGTTCAACCGTATCCTGATCAAGGTATTTACGTGGAAGGCGATTATGGGCTGTAGGATTTCTTCTGGACAAGCCCAGCTACTTAATTTCTTCCATAGTAGTTCTCGATTTATTGAATCGAAAGCTTGACGCATATCTACAAATGCTAGATGTAAATTTCTTTTTTGTTTTAGCGCTTCAAGCTTTAGTAAGTTCAGGATTACCAGATTTACTTCAGTCCCCACACCTTTGGTGAATCTGGTTTGTCGTTGATCCAGGCAGTTTGATTTTGCAGCCCAGCTTGCTAGTTTCTGCTGTAAGAAAGTTGCCATTATCTTGCCAATCGTATCTAACAGAGCGATTGGTCGGTAGTTGTTTGGGTCTTCACGAAGTCCTTTTTTATAAATAAGCACTTTTATTGCCATGGTCCATGATTGTGGGAATTTCTTTTCCTTTTTGATGTGCTTGAATAGGATCTCAATGAAACAAGACAATTCTGTTCTGTTCTTTTTTAGCATTATATTACTAATGCCGTCCGGGCCTGCTGCTCTGGAATTTTTTAGTTTTGAAATGTTGGTGTTTATGTCATCGAATGATTCAATCGTGTCCCACTCAACTTGTGCAACATGGTTTTCCTTTAGGGTACTTTCATCTTTGATAAAGAATAACTTGGCGAAGTGATTAAACCAAATCGCCTCGGCTACCCATTTGATAGCATTGCATTCTGAGAGGGTACCTCATTGTTCAGTATTGACCAAATTTCTCTTGAATTTTGGGTCACAATTCATTTTAACATCAGTGCTCCTCGTTCTTGATCTCTCATTGAGGCAAAGGTTTTTTCCAGTTCGGTATTTTTGTTTTCTTTTTTTTATCAAAAGGATGTTGTAGCACCAGAATTTTTCTTCAGTTTCCTTATATCTTTCCATAATTTATTTTTTTCTGTGCAAATCGTTGTGCTCCACATATGTTTATGTTGTGCATTGTTGCTTGTTTGCCCACCTTGGGGAAATCGGAATTGCATCAACAAGGGAGTGTAATTTACCTGTGGGTCCACCTCAGCATCTTTGGCTCGTATTAAGTTGGTCATGTTTATGATCTGTTTTCTGTTTATTCTCAGGCGATTTCCAGCTTGATTTGTTTCTAGTTTTCCTTAAGACATCATTTCAGCATTATTTTGTTCAGTTAACCAGTGAAGCACTAAGGCGTCATGGTCACTTCTTGTCATAGTGTTTATTGTTAGTTCCAAGACTTGGTCCCAGATATTCAAAGACACCCAAATGTAGTCCAGTGTTTTGTGTGAGCCCATGTTGTGCCACGTGGAATGAGGTGGGGAGTCACCAAATACGTTTCCATTCGTCATGACACAATTTCGCACTTCCATTGCTTGGATCCAGCTTTTACATCTAGTCGAGGGAGTTTGGCTCATGGCAGAGCTTACATTTAGTTGAAGTGATGTGTCAATTAGAACTGCAAGATTTAAGTCACCACATATTATGAGCTTTAGATCAGTATATTCTAATTGCCCTTGATCAATTATGGATGTTATTGAATTGATGAAATGTTTGGTAGAGATCTTTGCTGGGTTCCAGTATGCGTTGATGACCAGCATATATTTCGGTTTTCCTGCTGCATGGGACTTTAGTTGTAACAGTGTGCCTTGTACAAAGGGGTTTGGATTCGTTGATTGGATCACCTCCCAGCCTTTTCCTTGTTTGACCATTGTAATTAGCCCTGACGAGGGTCTCCCCAAGCTGTTTTTGATTGCGTGGTTTGCAAGAATGAGGTATCCGTCTCTCGTGGGGGTCTCACGCAGCCATGTTTCTTGTAAACATATTATCAGGTTCATGTCCAGGTCTATATAAAACTCGTTGAAAAGGTGCACAAGACCCCTTGTATTCCAGGATATCACTGTTGAGCAGTCCTTGTTGGTCGCGGTTCATTGCTAAGCTTGATGTCTTTGAGATCTTTGAGCAGGGATACTCACTTTTCTTGTCGCATCAGCTTTGCCACTGGGGTTGATGGAATTCGTGGAGAGTTTCATCGTTTCACTGAGCTTCAATCTAGCAAGGTCTTTGGCCTTTCGTTTGGTGAGGATGAATGATTGTCGTTTATGGGACTTTTTGATGAGGACACTTCCAATTTTACCTCAAAACCAAAGAACAACAATTCCTCAGAGGCCGCAAGTATGGCCTGACGTACCGCATGGGATTTAATATCCAGCAGCACTGTGTCGGTGCTGTCTCAGACGCATATTCAACAATCTTTATATCGTCTGTGGTTATTGTCCGGAGAGACGGAACACTCTGGAGTAAATTCAGGATGTTCCTACGGTTTAGGTTCATTGAGTCATTGTCTGCGAGCACGTTCTCTACTCTCAGTTTGCCCAAGGAATCGTGAACCACCTTGATTGATTCTGAGGTCCCGATTTTGTTTATTTTAGATCTTTGGGCTGCTGTGTATTTGGGATTTGGATTTGAGGCATTTTGTGCTATCGTTGCAGCTCCACCAGCCGAAGATTTTTGGTTCTTTCGTTGGCGTGTGACATCTTTGTGGTCGAGTCTTGGTGACTTTGTCAGGTTGTTGTGCCTTTGACGGTCAAGTGCTGTCGAGTTGGAAGCCAGGTTTGAGTTTAAAATCTCGTCTTGTTTTCTTTTCCGATTCAATCTTGGTTGTGGGTCAGTTCGGTCGGGCATAGCAGCCGGTTGTTCACTCCTGTTTTGGTCAATGCTGGACGACGTTGTTTGGTTAAGTTCGTCAGCCGAACTGACTGAATATGTTGACAGGTCTGCAAGATCGATTGATGAAGCTATGGAATGGGTAGAGCTGCATCCAGATTCTCGAGGAGCACGTTTTTTTTTCGGATTTCCTTTATCAGGTACAGGGGACTCATTTGTGTCATTTGATGTTTTTTGCTTTTTCTTTGCCTGAGCCATGGGATTTGAATGCTCACGGTCAAACAGCCTGGGCCTGGTGGGCGTTGTTAAGTTTCTTATAAATTTCCTGGTGCTGGTGGTTTGCTTCTTTACTTCAGCCTTTTTGTTGTTTGTTCTCTTCTTTCCTGTCTTTGCCTCTTTTTCTTGTATTCCTTTGATCGACGTGAGTTGAGTCGTGTTTGCCGGACCTTTGAACATATCAAACGTCAGGAAGGCATTTTTGCCGGCCAGATCATTCGTGCCAGTGTGCAAATCCACTGAAGCAAGATTTGATGGATTTTGTTGAATCGATGTCGACGATTTCTGTGTTACTGGAAGTGGAGCATTATTCTCCTGCGCTTGCTGAGGGTCGTGCGTGTTGGGCTCCTCTGCAGCTGTTGTGACACTTTTGTCGCTAGCGCCTGTCACGCCACCACTCAACTCAGATGGCGTTCCGATTTCAGTTAATGTTTGAGTGTGTGCGTTTGCGAGCATTTTTTACGGGAGCCGCTGGTTGATGACGAAGACACAGGGGAGGTCGTGGCTTCGGCTGACTTTGTTCCTTCAGTGACTTGATTCTCACGCTTTTCCGTGTGACGCAGCCATTTCATGCATTACATCACGGCCTCCATCAAAATGTCCTCCTTCTCATGATTGTCTCACATTGCGAGATCACATAGCCTTGATTGCCATACGGCTGTTTGTTCTGCTTCCTTTTCCAAGTGTGTTAGTAGTTGAATGTTTAGGATTTCCATTTTGTTTAGTTTTTCATTTACATTGGTTAGAATAGAACCCTGTGTCATGATGCCGTCGCTGAGCGTTTCATACAGCTTGGTAAAGGGAATGAGAGCCAAAGAGGTGGCAGCTAGAACGTTGTTGTGAATTTGTATCGCTGCTGCCGTTGATATGTTTGGTTTAGAGGCATATTTTGTTTTTTCCTCATGTGGGGTTGCACCACTTTGATCATTCTGCTTTTTTTCGAATGTGGTGGCGTCAGGAGTCTTCTCCAAGGTACTTGTATTTAGGTTTATTTTTGGAATGGTATTTGTATCGTACAATGGCTCTCTCCTTTTTTTGAGGATATTGAAGGTGAACTTCGTCGGGCTGAGTATGTAAAGGCACTATGTACGGGGGTATGTAACTCTCAGTCATCGAGGCTGACACGTCTTTCCTTTTTTTTCTATTTCAGGTGCGCTTCTGTTAGTTTTCTCTTCATAAGTTCAAAATCTTCTTTTAGCCTCTTCATTAGGCGCGATCCCCACGCAGCTGCTTCGTGAATGGATTCATTACCACTTTCTAGTGTGGTTGTATGACCTAGTTTTGGTGTGCGGGAGCCCAAGTTCTCCACTTGCAAGGGACTCAGGTTTTTTGGTGTCATGACTGAGAATTCCTGGTCCGTTTTATCAGTTGGATCAATGACATTGCTGTGTTTTGTGTTTGCCGGTGAGGCAAGCTTGCTTTCGTAGTCTAATTTCCATTTTGATTTTGCCAATGTCATCTTGGCAAGCCGTTCAGTCGTGCTTGTATGTGGTGTTATTTTTGTCAATATCGTTATGGTGTTTCGTGGAACAGTAGTGTCTCCGTTTACTGGTTTTGAGGAATCAAATTTTTCCATGTGATCTTTGTATTTATCAGGACAGTTTTGTCCTGATTTGGGGGTCGCTCTCCGAAGCAACGTGGTCAGCTGTTTTTTCCGCCGCCGTGTTGCTTCCATTAACAGGTCTCGAGGGAGACAAGGCAGCTGATGCTTCGAGCAAGTCTCTGTCTGATTCATCTAACAGAGGGAGCCGTGAAGGAACACTTTTGTCAAGTTCAGGCTTTTCTTGATTTGTTGGCATTTCAGCTTGCGAGGCACCGCAGTAAGTATCTTTAATTTTCTCCAGTGCTGTATGCGTGAGTGACGCCAGCAGTAGCTGTGATGGCGATCGATTTCTATCGCAGGTTGTGTGTATGTGTCTAAGAGGGCTTGGGTCTTTAGGCTCATTATGCTCGGACGCTAATTTTATGAGAGCCCAATTATTCAGACTTGCGATCACTAATGTCGAGAGTCACTGAATCGTGTCGTCATCGTTTGGCCCATTTTGCCCTCCCCTCCCCACTTGCACCCCCAGTGGCACTGCTAGCTGTACAGCATCACTGCTCTCAGATTTCTCAGCAAAAGCTTGGCAAAAGGCTTGGCTAAAAGTACAAGTGGTACGTGAGTCAGAGGGAGAATTGCCATTTGTAGTTTCAAGTAAGCCAGGTGTTTGTATTTCCATTTGCAATGGTTGAGAATCATTATAGTTGGCTTGGGAGATTAAGGGGGCCACTGTCATGTCTGAGGAAGATATCTCCAGGGTTTTACCCCGATTGTTTTTTGCTTTTAGGCGAGTTTGTGGACCAGAGGCTTGCATATCAACTCACCTCTCCTCGCCTGCAGACTGCAGACTGAACTCTGCCGAACTCTGCGCACGCTCTGCGCTCTTCTGGAGTTTTAAAGGTGCTTGGGCTTGTTTTCCTTAAAGCCACAGCAACACCGTTCTGAATGCAGGAACAAACACAGTAGCTGCGGCTCCTCTCTCCCCAACAGTGTACTGCAGACTGAACTCTGCCGAACTCCGCTGAAACTATGTGGAGGGGGCAGGATTGTTTGATTTCCGAATGCAGATCTCGTTTTTTTCTCATTTTTTCCCATTTTATTTGGATATTTGCAAAGTTTCATGTTCATTTGAAAAGCAGCAGAGCACTGTATCTAACACATGGCAAGTGTAGAATATTCTAAAAAACATGTCAGTGCAGGTAGACGGCTCCAGAGTGTTTACATGGGTTGCACGAGGGCAAAGGAAGATGAAAGGGTTTGTTTCGATGGAACGAATCCAACAGGTTGGTGCACACAGATTCTCCAATGTCTGCGTCCGGGGTTTCATTTAAGAAAATGTGCATTTCTTGATTGTGGGGCAAGTAGATGGCACCTTAATATTTTCCATTTGTGCAGTCTGAGCCCTGGTGTATTGCGCAACCCATATATTTTCTTGCCAAGGCAAACATATGAATAGTAGGCACTTTCCCATTTCGTGCCACAGGGGTGTTAAACTTGCATACATCTAATAATAGAAGCCAAATCGAATCTTTGACAATGACAGGGATTGGGATCCGAAGTAGAATGTTCATCTCCAAGCAGCCAATAGTACCTGCTGTTGTTGGGAGCTTCACTGATCCTGATGGCTGCTTGGGAATCTGGTTTTGAGCAGTGGTAGAAGTGTACCAAAAAAGTGGCAGACTGTGACCCGGGTGGGGAGCAACTTGCAATACATTTTTCAAGGGTTTCAGCCCGGCTGCTTCGCAGGTAAATGAAGTTGAAACGGATTTCTGTTTAGCTGTAAGTGTTATTGGGTGGTAAAGTGGAGAAATGTGCTTTAACTTCACAAAGAACAGTTTGGCAATGGTGACAATGGTTGAAAAAATTAGTGGAACTGTTAACAGTAAAAAACAAAAGTAGTGGCTCCCGACCGTTCCCGCTCACTTCGACCACTGGTTTTGAGGTAAGAACGTTCCATTTCAGCCTGACCTCTTGCCCTCCTCTCTTGCTGAGTGGAAGGATCCCATGTGATGCTGCATCTCTACCATATGCCACGCATCTTGCCTGTAAGAGCATGGGTATCTTCCACCTTGTACATTGATCTATACAGCTTCCCATCACTGCTGCCCCTGCACGACATTCAGTCCCATTGGCCTTTCCCATGGACAGCCATCACTGTTCTTCGAACCTGCTTCCTTTTTTGGGGACACCCTGCGCTTCTGTCATGCCTCCCAAATCTACAAGCTCCTTGTCTGGCATGTGTCTGCTCAAGGCTGATAAGCCAGACTTCGGGGTTCATAACTCCTGGTATTGCCTGCAGCAGCCCATTTTTGTTAGCGACTTTAGCGCGCACTACCATCCATGGGTATCTTAGCACTGACAGATAGACCCAGGAATCACACATAACTAAACCAGATAGCAAATATAGGGAGAAAAAAGTAACATTAAAAAAAACGATATGGGAAAATGAAAGGTCTTAAGAACTTTCCGGAACTTGGCATAATCATCTAGCAATCTAATGTGCAGAGCGAGAGAATTCCAGAGGGATGGGGCTACACCAGAGAAAGCTCTGCCACCAACAGTTGCTTTCATGAGCCACGGAACTTGAAGAAGATTGGGATTGGCTGGACTACTTATTTAGATGGACCTAATCCATCCACTGAATGGCGAAGTCACTGCTGAGGCCTTCGGTACAATATCTGGCATGTACATTCATTCACCTATCATGCTGAGTTGGAATGCGTGCCCAGGCTTCCAGTAGGAGATCCTGTAGAGTGTTCAGTCAGAGGCGGTACAGACTACAATATGCAGACTTTTAGGGTTTGTGAATCGTTAATATTTGCTCTATTTGGATTAATACCATTAATACTGGCAGTTACAATTACAGTAGGGATACGAATTCAAGGGACAGTTACTGAGGTATCACGTAGTTGTTAGAGTGTCAATTACGATATGGGTATGCACCACATAGCGCGCGTGTGGTTGTAGTCAAATGATGGGGGGCCGTAATGACAGGGTCACCGGCAGAGGCCGAGTGATTGAGTGCGTGGGACTGAGCTGAGCACGCACGGCGTTCAGAATGTCTCCAGAAAAGCAAGAGGCATGTTCCCTCTATGCAATTTCTCGGTGTCCCACTTGTGGAGGTTAGTATGCAAGAATGGGCAATCGGACGTGTGCCATTATAAACTGATTAGCTTGTTACAAAAAAGCGATTCCTTGTTAGACCTGTTTTGTCATCATCTCTTTGCATGATTGATCCCAGTTCACAAAGAAATGTCATGGCATGAAGCAAAAACAGCACTTTGCCCCTCTGTCCTGGCACGTCTCTGCTTACACGTCCCCGATACACAACATGGGCGTGCAAGGAGTCGGGTGACCCCGCAGGCCCCCGTGCATGGCGCACTGCAAGGTGACACCGTGACACTCGAGCTTTAATTCAGGCGGTGCTAGAGAGCACCTTTGAAGCATGGCTCAAGTCGGGGGTACACGCAGGTGGATGCATCCCACCCACTTTTTCAGAGAAATGAGAAACATTGAATGCACTCTTTGAATTAAAGACGACCTCAAGGATGGAACCACAGTCGTCAGGTTTGCAGGCGGGACACTTCACTACTGCGCTATATAACCTGATGAACAATAACAAACGACTAAGGTCAAAAGTCCCATTTCGGTACTGCAAGTCCCAGGCAAAACGCTTGTATTGGTTTGGAGTTGAAAACGTGCACACCTTTTAACGTTTTCATAAACACTATTAGAACAAAATATCCTCTCTTGGTTTTGTGTGTGTGTTGATCTTATGAAAGGCAAATGCCATTCGTCCTGTGCACTTTGTGTGGTTGTGCAAAGCCAATGTAATGAAATGTGCATATTTCGCCTTAATATGCTAATTTATGGGACCTCACACCCCATTGCGTTTATTAATGAGTCCCCCCACTTACATTTTTAGAACTTGACCCCTGATTTGAAGTAACAAGCCATAAAGGGCTGGCTAGAGAAACATTGCTTTTCACATTTCTTTCTCTATTTGGGAGGTGGTACTGAAAAAAACGGCTCATGGCATGCACCAGCATTTGTATGTGGGCCTCTGCTTTCTCTAGCACCTCTTTACCGAAAAGGGGTGGACCAGGCAGAGACAAAAGGACTGCAGAGAAGGCACGGATCAAAGTGCATCACTTTCGGGCTCACTGATGAACTTTGACCTGCGCCAATCTCCCCAGCATCGTTTAGTAGACTTCATACGGGGTGAACCTGCCCACCCAGTGAATGCAGACGTTTTGTCACTTGGATGTACCACGCTCACACACAAGTTGAGACCATATTGACCTATTCTTTTCACTGGGCATACAGCCAGATTTCGAACAGAGCTCGGTTATTATTTTAAAATGACACGTTATACAAGCAAACCGTCATGACATGCCAGTGTCCGCGCACTGATGCTGTCACTCAGTCACGCTTCAGTGGGTCATCCAGTCTTGTAGTTGTCCAACGATTGTTACAGTCAGCACTCACCTTTGATGTGTGGCCAGTCTGCAGTTTGCCTGGATACAAGCAGAGCCGACTCAGCCTTTTAGCCTTCCTAGGCTGATGCATGCCGCCAAAGACACTGCAGTGTCGCTTCGCACAACCGTGCCACCCTGTTCCAGATACACATGGTAAGGGAGTGCTACATCCACGGGAACGGGGGAATACAGCAATTGAGCCTCTTTTCGCCACAAGGACAGGGATGTGACGATTATGAAAAGCTGGCGCATTCCCTACGCAGCTAGAAGAAAAACTGGAATTTTACCTCCGTCTCTTATCAGCCCAAGTGCATGAAGCCCCGCCAAGCGCCTGTTTTTTTCTGTCCCTGGAAAGCCCACTTGTGCGCGCTGACACAGGGATGGTGCCAGCGTGAGAAAGTGGGACTAACCCAAGTGGCGCAGTTGTGGAGCAACGCCACTATGCCCCATCCCACCCTGGATGGGTGAGCTGATGGGAACTGGGGCAAGGGGACAAGGAGTACACAGCAGGTTATGGAGGCACTGTTGCCGCCCTGCCACAGCGCACAGCCTAAAGGTCACGATGTTGCAGATCAAGCACCATTCTGTTCTTTGGTTTCCTTGGTGGGTCGGTGGCACACTTGCAGACCACCCATAGGGCAGCCTAACCATCAGCTGCTATTTGTGCTTCAAGTTACTGAAACAATTCCTCATGTGTTTCTGTGTCCCAACAGCAATTTATTAGCACAGTACATAAAAAAGACTAGCAAGTGGCTTCATCACTAAGGCAACGTGATTAGCAAAACAACATCAATACGAGGCGTGTGCACGTGATGTTCAGACAACATGGATGCGAAATGCTAAATATAACAGAAAAAACGTTGTGACTGGCGGTTAGGAGGATGGTGATATCTCTACTCTTTTGTCAGGACACTGTTGGTGACAATGATGTCTTTTCTATTCTGAAGAGCACAGAACAAGTGAAGTGTTCTTATTCCGATTGTCGACACGTGTTTCGGCTCTCGGTCTGTGTTACTGTGCACTCGCGTGTACACAGTTAGTGACTGAGGAGCTCCATATGTAGGGTCCTGCGGGAGATAAACATCCTTGGACGGTGTTCACTTATTTGCTTGTTTCGAATTGATCACTGAGCTTTCTGCTCGCTGGCTTCAGCCGGCCATATCGATGCTGGCTGGTCATCTTTTAGCAGCATGTAAGCCAGCGAGCAGAAAGCTCAGTGATCAATCGTCCAGTAGATATGTAAGATACTCTATGGCATATCTATCCCTCACTCTTTGAAGCCACTCTCTTTCTGATGCTATCCGCACCATCTTCTCGACTACTGTGCCACACAGCTCCTGGCTGGAATGAGCAGAGTATGAGACATATGATTCTTACATATCTCCTCCTCCCCTTCTTCGCATATCCACAACAATATCAGTAAGGGAGTAAAAGTCCTCTGAATCCCATCCAGTTCTCATATGCACTGGATAACCTAGGTCCGAAAAGCCTGCATTTGCCCACACTCACACCACATGTGCCAGAAATCAGCCCCTGTATGGTTACATTTCCAACAGTTAGGGTTCACCCTGGGATACTTCCTTGCCAACCTATTTGGGGAGGTGCCACCTATGTAAAAGTTTAGACACCTGCCATGTATATTGCATGGAAACAGGACCATGGGGGACCCTCCTACGCATTTGAGACCATAGCGAGTCCCCCCTATGTCCCTTCCCGATCCTTCTCACCAAGGCATTTTTTAATTGCACAATAGAACTTGAGACAGGCTATGCAACCACCTTGTCAGTGGGTTAACTGCATAAGCTCTGTCAACTCAGGGGAGACCCCTGTGGCATTAAGGTGAAGAAAGCTGAACTGCTGGAAAGTCTTCACGCTTCTGAGGAAGATTCATTCGCTGGAGGCCAGAAGCAGTACTGAGCCTTGAGCTCATGCTCCCATTCCTCTCTGGACAATGGAAGTGGGGAGGTGAGAGTGATAGCTCGTACCACCTTTCTGCCCAGAGAGCAGGGAGTGTAGTCTCTCAGAGGTCCCAATGGTCCCAGGCCTGGGTCAGGTGCCACGCTTCAGTAAGGTCAAGGTTTTCTGGTAGGCCCTGAGTGAACCAACCTAGGGTAGACCTAACTGATAGGCAGCTCCTCCTTGAAGAAAGGAGAATGGCTTTAAAGGAACAGAAGCAGAGGGGCGCTACCACCCTAGAAAAATAGAAGCAGAGGGTCTTGGTGCTACTATGCAAAATGGAGGATGAGAGACTTAAAGGGAAGCTGTGAGGACTTCCAGTGGCAAGGGTAGTTCCGCTAGTGGTGGTAACTAAGGGAAGCGTAGGCGACACATCCCCATGGACTTCCTACCAACGGCTGGATGTAATTATTCAGTTGGCTCCTGAGGAGAGGCCATTTAACAGAAAATCCAGGCCGCCATCCTCATGAAGTTCTACAAGCCCCCAGAACAGTATCCCATGAGCTTTAGAGAGCTCACAAAGAATGAAGGTCAAACATTTGAGGCGTTTGTGCAAAATAGACAAACTTGAGGGCAAGTTCAGTCTGATGCCATGTGAGAATATCCTTGAGAATTGTGAAATGGAGGTACACTAGCATCTACTGGACAAAGAGTATCACAGACCCAAGGAAGCTTGCACATGCTGTTGACAGGTGTGTGAGCACTTGAGTCCAGTTGACGGCTCAGACAACTACATCTAATCCAGATTAGAAGGTAATTAATCAAAATAAACATAAGGAGGGTAAGAGCACAGGCTCTCACACTCCTGTCAGGAAAGGGCCCCAAAAGCATAAAGGGAAATGCATGACATCTAGTTTATCAGCAGCCACAGAAAGAAGGAGCAAGTGCACTTCTAACACTGGGGCACCCGCCTCCACAGGCACAAAAGGATGCTTTTTATGTGGGGACATAACACATAGGAGAGGAGATCCAGCTTACAAGGGTAGACTCAAGCAGGTCATAGTTAGTGCTCCTCTAATGGAGGAGTAGGCAATAGTCAGTGTGAACATCATAGATGATGAATTCTGAGCAGGCCAGAGAAATTCGAATGCACCCTAATATCGCTATGTGGGAAAGGCACAGGGGCTCCAACAGAGGCCCGCGCTCCCCACCAATACAGAAATATATTCAGACTTTGTGTTCATAAATGGGGACAGAGCCCCAGCACTTCATGATACTGCTGTGAGTATCACCAGTGTCTGACGAAAGTGGGTGCCCAAGGACCTGATCCTTCCTGGTCTTCCCAAGTTAGTCAGAGGCTTTGATGGCCTCGTCAGATGGCAACAGGCTGTCATAGAGTTTAGCTGTAGGGGTGAAATCTCTCAGCTATGCGGCACGGTCAAGGAAGCAATTCCAGTGGACTGTCTGTTAGGAAATGACGCGGCCGATGCTGAAATAATTCCAGTATTCACAATTCACATTCAGAGACATAGTGGGTAGAGTCCCCCATGCTCATTATTGTTGTTAAGCTTTTAGATGGCAGCCGAGTAAAGGCACATTCACGATATGTTGTTATGGGTCCTGTTGCAACATAGATGACATGCATTTGCTTCATGGTGGACCTGTGTTTTCAGGTGCGCATGATAGGTGTGTGCTGGCGGGTCCTTATGAAGACAGCTCAAGTGCCCCTTTATGGCAGACGATCAGGCAATGTCTTGTGGGCCACAGTGAGCTCAATCTCTTCATAAAACAGCACAAGGCATAAGGTCTTAAGCGGAGGAGCAGTGCCAGGCGCTAATATGAAAGCAGAATGATACCAATACAGTCCTATCCCAGCATTCCAACAGGAGTTCTGGGCAGAGTAAAGATAAGAAGAATGAATTATACTTGATAAACATTAAGTGGTAACAGCTGGGAAGAAGGTATTGAACACTGCCTTGCAGGGACAACTGAGTGTCTACTGGTGACTCAGGGCAAGGCCTGGATAGGAGCCTGCAAAAAGGTTTGCCTCCTACATGACGTGCATCCTTTTTAATGTGGCTACCCTTTTTATGGGCATTGTGTCATGATCTGGTTCTGTGCTGCCTTGGGCCCTGTACTTTGAGGTCATGTGGAGCTTCAAAGCTTCATGGAAAGTTGGCTGGGCCAGGTTCTGGGATTCTGGGGTTGTCAGTTAGAGGGTTGCTGTTGCCCTGGATGGATGTGGATGTCCCAGTATTTTCCTCTACTACTGTAATACTTCAATAAACCCACACTATAACTCACATTGCCCAACACATTGCCTTTTATTAGTTAATTGGCCGGTTAATTTCACGTACTCAACAAACAGCTTGTAATTTTCTATCAAAAGATAAGTGGCAATTGGCATTCTGGAAGCGTCCCCATGAGATTCGCCTCTCCTGGTATAGCTGTCATAGCTGAATAGGTATACATTTATTGTTCATTAAGTACAAATATCTAGACTATTACTAGACTAGCATTGGACACCTGTGCCAAAGGGGAATGCACTCATAATATTACTCACACGTTAAAGTGAGTGTAAATCAAAGGCGGGAAACAACTCATGTACAAAATGCAGTTTGCAAAGCTTCACACATCATGGGAGCAGGGAATCGCTGCCCATGGAGTTGTTGGCACTGTGGGTGAAGTGGATTATCATATCAGCTGGACGTGGTGGATATTTTATTCCTCCTACAGTTCCTGCTGACCTACCATCTGGCCTCCTCCAACCTCTTTGTGTTTGTGCCTTTATCTCTGATTTCAAAACTGTGTACCGACCTACCACTGCCGGCATCACCATCTTGCCTAACGTGACATGCCGGTAACACGATGTGCAACTAGGCCACTGGATTAGGGAGTGTGAAAAGATGGGGCATGCAGAGGCAAAGGGACAAAAAGCTACCATGCAGGGAAGGAGAACATGCCCACATGGAATGTGAGGATGGGGAATGCATGGAGGGGAAGTAAAGGGGGAAATTTCAGATTTAGCACACGGTTATGTGGTAGCCTCTCTTGTGTAGTGGCAGTGTGCACGCGATAGATTGCACTTTTATTCAGTGCACAGCTTTTTATTGTGATGCAATCTACCGTAGTCTCGGATAGCGCAACCTTTGAGTTTTTGGCAGCTTCTTGGCTCTATGTTAAAGTCATGCTAAAGAGGCTCGATGCTAAACCACCCACTGATCACTCCACTCAACGCTAGGGCTCCCTCTGTCTCCCCTGCTACCCCCATCCCTCCCCGCTCCTCTGCTATCCCCACACCCTTACTTGTAACCCCCTGAGAGTGCTCTTTTTGCATAACTCGCTGTTGCTTCCCAGCTAGCTTTGCACTTTATATATCCTATAGATATACATGCAAACGCGCAGTAGAACATTCAGATGTTCCGTGTATGGACGTTATTCTTCATGCCATGGTTCCTTCCTAGTGCATTACTATTCTTAAACCTGTAAATCAAGTAGTTCTGTCTTTCTGGGGTAACCTACATGATTTTAAAGGACACAGTACAAAAGCTTTGCAGTTCAACTAATGGCACGAATGGCAATCTCAAAGTTGTTTCCAATCCTTTACATCTTTTAATTAGATATTATAATGTTGTATTGCTTAGTCATGTGTTGCCTTTTAAATGTAAGGCATTCCCTTCTAATGAATACTTGTTCGCATGTTTGACATGGCTCCGGAAAGTTGCAGTCACTTTGCCATTAGCTGAATTCCTGGAACCCACCATCTCTTTGCTAATTTATTCTGCGCTTTTTACAATGTTCAAAGGTTTACATTGCTTAGTTTAATTTGTAAAATAAACATCAATTAAATGTCAATCTAATTAGCATAATGCAGTGCTACCAGCCAAACAGCAGGTTGAGAAATCCAACTGCCGTCTTGATTACCAGAAACAGTGAGTCTTGTTCAAAAATGTTTTAAACAGTATCAAATCTATGATGCATTTAATTGAACAAATTTATTATGTGAGATCTCTCAATTTGTGGTGTGTTTGCCTTATCAGAATTCAAACACAGGAATAGGGGTAATTTGACTAATCAGTTTGATATACACACAGCCTTAACATTTAATTGTCTGCAAGTGCAGCATTTCAAACGTTTCCCTGCAGTGATGTGACTTCAGGCTAAATGTCAATTTGTTTTTATTTTGTATCCATTTGAAACAACAGCACCTTAGCTCTTTCTCAAGTGACATGAAGGCTTTTCATTTTAAAGTTTAATTCAGACAATTGGCAAACCAGGGGCTTAATGAGGGGGGAAACAGACTGAATTGGTCTTATCTTCAAATTCGTGAGTTTATAAAATCAGTTGTGGATACCTTCCATACCCACTCAGAATGATACTCTTTCAAATGTTGGGATGCAGATAATGTTGAAAGAATTTTGAACAGTTTATACAATGCATTGCCGATTAAGTAGGGTGACCAGATTTTGAAAATAAAAAACCGGAACAGTTCACTGACATAGAAATAGGACTACAGCATCAGCAGTGATAAACACAAAGGAAGGACTACAAAACAAAGAGGACTCAAATTAAACTGTAGTTCTACTTCTATGTCGGCGGCCTCTAATGTGCCATGTTGGAGGCACAGAACGCTGATTGGATGATGAAGGACCAGGGGGAAGATGGAAGGTATATAGGACGGGATGAATAGCAAGTGGGTAGAGCGGTAGCTGAGCAGCTATCATGATTTTTCAATCGGTTTGGCCAAAAATCAGGATGCTTTCCACCGATCCCCTAATCCCGGAATGGGGTTTTTAAACTTAAAAAAGTCTCTGGGCGCCGCGACAGAGGTGCAAATACCCAGACAGTCCTGGGCAAAACCATGGCGCCTGGTCACCTTACAATTAAGGGGACTACATCACAATCATTCCCTCATACCCATACATCCGATAAATAAGTTATGCACACTAACTGTACACAAAGTGCAAATACTAGATGTTTATCAAAGGGCAAGGGCATAGCTAGAATTCAATTCCTAGAGGGCAAACATAGATTATTACAGCATTATAAAAAATTTATTAAAACACACAAATATTCAATGGCATAAAGAGTGGCCAAATAATGCTAACAGTATTAAGCTCTACAAAATCATGTTTCTTCTAACACACTACCCATTTCATCTAAGTAAACCCCATATCGGAGGATATCTGGTATGGTTATTATGCAAAAATGATTTTTGATTAATTCCTTCCGGACGATATGTCTTCTTGGGATGGTGACTTCTCAAGTTTAGATGTTGAACAAATGATAATTAAGCAAAACATTTCAGAACTGTGGGTCGTATGGGATGCCCAATCTGATCCTGAAGGAGAAACCCTCATTATGGGCCGACATTCTTCATTCCCTTTTTCGGGATATAATAAGTGAGAACAAAATACCGGCATCATGGCACATCTCATTTGTTATACCTCTTTATAAGAAGGCAGATAAGCTTGATCGTAGGAATTATGGTCCGATCGCTCTATTGGACGTTTCTAGCAAGATTTTAGCTTCCCTGTTCCTAAAAGATCTGTACAAATGGGATAAAGAAACAAGGAGAATAAAGAAGCATCAAACTGATGTTAGGCCTGGGTTGGACACTAGCCTAAATGATATGTTGTTATCATTAATTCACATGAGAGTAAAATGGAAAGGGAATTCTCTAGTATACGTAGCTTGTTTGGACCTCAATGCCGCTTTTGACACCATAGGAAGACTGCTTTTAGGGCAGAAGCTCAAAAACAGAGGAAGTCCAGAGGGCATTTTAAAAATGATAATGATGCTGCATGATGCTACAGCTATGAATAAGAGATTGAACAGGATGGGAGCTTTGTCAAGGGAAATCACGACCATTCTTGGCCACCATTGGGATTGTGTCTTGTCCCCCACTCTTCGCCCGTAAACTTTTAGATCTAGGTGAAATGATAGACCAATGTAACACATTCCCCATAAAACTTGCCCACACCCGATTATCATGGCTCATGTATGCTGATGATGATATCCTCCCTCATGCCACTCAAACAGGACTTCAAAGGAAATGAGTGGCTTTGCAGCAATATTCCACTATGAATAACCTGATAATAAATTCAACACACCAAAAATGTTATCGTTTTCCAATAATAGGAAGTCTAATAAATGTACTTGTTCATTGTGGTGCCTTCATTTGGAACAAGTGACATCTTTTACTTATTTGGAATTTTTTGTAAGAGAAAATAACAATGACAAGCAATTCCAGGACTCCACGAGAAGCACAATGAAACCTCTAAGTGCTATAAGTTTTGAGTAAAAAAAGTTGTACATTCACTTAAATTCCCCTGATCGTCCTGACCGTACTATATGGTTTGGAATTAGCCCCCCCTAAGTTGTGGCATGGCTTAATCAGACCTAAGGTAACTTTATGGAAAACAATTTTGGCTTTATCCAACTAGCAACCAATGCCTCAAGTCTTTTGTCTTGTGGGAAAAACGAGTTATTTAGAAAAATGTTGGTACACCCCCGATAACTCTCTATTCAAGGGTATTAAACAAGCTTATATTGAACATTCAATAATGGAGGTTGTGAAATGTGTGCATGAAGGGCTCACTTTGTTGAGTGAGATTGGCTGAAATGAAAGTGAATTCCTGGAGAATCCCACGCAGAAAAAAAAGAACTATTTAATTATGTTTGGGCAATAAATACAAAATTAACAGACTCATATACACCTTTAAAGATTTCACATTGTTGCATAAAAAAAGAGAGGCATTACCAGCCTTTATCATTACATTTCCATCTATCAAGCAAAGTATGGTTGTTCTCTGATTTCACATTAATATGACACCAACACTTGAGTTGATGGGGCTGAAAGGCTGATAGCTCAAAAACCATTGCATAAAAACAATCCAAATGACCAAAATAATCACTGCAACTCTTTGCAAGGGAAAACAATGTTCAATAAATGCAAAAAAGGACTCAACGGTTCCGTAGAACCAACTGACATGGAGCTCATCTCAAGACATTGGGCCTCATCACGAGTTGGGCGGTAACGCCGGCGCTATTAGCGCCGCCGCTAATAGCCCTACCGCCAAACCCCCCGGTGCTATTAGCGCCGGATCACGGGTTTGGTGGAAGGGTTATTGACCATTCCCCATTGGGCCCATTCGGGAATTCCTCATTCCCCATTGGGCCCAATGGGGAAAATTTGCCCATTGGGCCCAATGGGGAATACAGGATTTCCCGCCGGTGGTAATTGCGCCGAAAATCAGCAAATTTGCCATGGATTTCCCCCCAGCTGGGGGGAAATCCGTAAAAGCCATGATCTGGCAGACCCTTAAATGTGGCGGTAATAGCGTTTTTGACGAGTGATCAGTTATCTTCAAACGTATTCCGCATAGCCGCTTTAGACATATCATTACTGTTGCAAAAAGAAAATAGTAAATATATTGAACTTTTCAATGATTTTTTTAAAGAAATAATATTAGGAATGTTATTCAATTGATCATAAGTAGATATATGTAATGTTTGTTTTTACTAGGCGTTTTATTACATGTGATTGTTGAAGTATTAATCAAATGTAAAAAAAAAATCTCATACATGCTAAACATTTTTCATTAGTTTGACTCCTAATTATTTAGGATGGAGACTTCTTCCCAGCTCACTGGCACCCAGGACTCCTTGAAAGACCTCTCCTCTGTGGAAATGTGTAATGAGCAACCCCCACCCATATGGACCCGGACGCTTATAGTCAGACAGTGGAGTGGGCTGAGAAAACCCTCAAATAGGTTAAGCCATAGGTCCTAGATAGTCTTTTAATCAGATCTTACCCTATATTGTCTGAAACTCCTTTGCATTGACTGACTGGCAGGGATGATAGGTGGAAGAGAGACCTCTTCCAAGGCATAATTACCCACCTATTGCAGAACTGAGCAGCAACCCATTTTACCCCTAAACTACAAACCAATAGATTGAGACACAAATGCAAAATATCCAGTTACGAGGTATGAGACTCAGTACCAAACTGGAAAAGGTCATTAAACCCCGTTAAAGCCAGATTTACTTTATTTGCAGACTCTCTTCATCAACTTTGCATCACTAGACTATGGGCCTCATCACGAGTTTGGCGGTAACCCTTAAATCCGGCTGTCGCGCTATTACCGCCGGATTTAAGGGTCCGCCAAATCAGGGCTTCAGCAGATTTCTCCCCAGCTCTGAGCTGGGGGGGAATCCGCCGAAAATTTGCACTATTACCGCTGGTGGGAAATCCCCTGGCGGTAAGAGCGCGAAAATTCCCCATTGAGCGCAATGGGGAATGGGGCATTCCCGAATGGGCTCAGTGGGGAATGGGGAATTCCATTACCGCCAAACCCGTGATCCGGCGCTAATAGCGCTGGGGGTTTGGCGGTAGGGCTAATACCACCCAACTGGTGATGAGGCCCTATGTCT
The DNA here is from genome assembly GCF_040938575.1 of Ambystoma mexicanum. Lineage (NCBI taxonomy): Eukaryota > Metazoa > Chordata > Amphibia > Caudata > Ambystomatidae > Ambystoma > Ambystoma mexicanum. The sequence goes on from NC_090927.1 coordinate 415,061,052, forward strand.
CTGCGAGTGTACACTAGGGAATGTTCTTGCTCACACTGGTCGGTTACAGGATAGCTGACTATGATGTTCTTTAGAAACACCTATGTTATTTAGAAATCACAAAATGGCTATAGTCCAGATATAACTCCTCGCTCCACTTTTTTTGTGTTGGTCTTTGAACCCGTACTCATGGGCACTTAAACCACCTCATTGGTTACTCAATTCCTAAAGTCAAAAGAATCATGTGTACGTGGAGTGTACATTGCTGATGGGCAGGTTTTTATAAATGCGTTTTCCACTTACATGATTTACATCCTGCTTCATCCATCTTGCCGCATATTCTCAGGGCACAAGTCCTAAAAAAATGTGAAGGGACTAATAAACAAATGTAATGGAATGTGACATCACATGAAGTAAACAGATGTTGAGGTCAAATTTGAAAATTCATTTTAATCGGTCTTTCTCTATCGAAGAAAGTGCAAAGGGCAAATATGCATTTGCCTCATAGAAGACTAATCAGTAGCACCCAATAAAATGTAAAAACAGGATTGTTTCCTATAATGTTGCAGGCAAAGTTTAAAAGCCCTGCACCTATGAGACCTAAAACTGTATTGAACTATTCCCTGCAGAGTAAAAACCTAATGAGATATTTCCCTAGTATCAGAAGCAGACTTTGGTGAGGTGTTGCTGGTAAGTGTCTGGACCCTAATGTTGATCTTGGTTTGAATTGCAGCTTCAGCACCATTTGTAACACGCCAAACCCATCAAACCATGTGAAGGGTGTAAACAATTTTTGAAATTCCTCCAACACCCAGAGGTGACGGCGTTCACCCTCTGAAAAAAGTGGATGGATGCGTTCCACTCATTTGTTTCCTCAGCTTTAGACGTGCATTGTTGTGTATAAATATTCCTGAGATTGAACAGTTTACAATCCAAGGAAAGCTATACATGCCTGGAACCTATGTGCATTAATGCCTACTAACTTTGACAAGTTTTATCAAACACATAGGCCCTGATCACGAGTTGGGTGTTATTCCTTAAATGCGGCTGTAACGTTGTCACTGCTACATTTAAGGGCTGGCCCTATCACAGAGCTGGGGGTAAACACGCTTAACTACCGCTGGTGGTATTACCGCAGATTAATTGCACCGAAAATTCCTCATTGGGTCCAATAGATCCAATGGGGAATGGGGACTTACAGTTAGCGCCCAACCCGTGATCCGGCGCTAATAAAGTTGGGCGGTATCCCAGCCGGGATCAGGCCCATAGTGAGATGCATATTCATATTTGTGATTTCAGACCTATTGAGTTTGACATGTTTTACTTGCAAGCCCAGGCAACACAAACACACCATTTTCAACCCTTTCAATTGCATTTGATGCCAGTGAAGTAAACCTTTTTTTTACCGATTTTTTCAACATATATTTTCCTGTTCCATGGTTACACCAGAAGAGGCACCATGATGTATTTTTGATAGGTTAGCCTTTCAACTATTCATGTCCTGATGAAACACTGCACCATGATACCGAGTTTCGGCACAGCGCAAGATACATGCCTGTGCTGCCCCCTATATTTCTTGGGCGGCATTAGTGGGTCCACCAAAGTACCAAGAGCAGAAGAGAGCAATCCTTGCTGTGGGAGATTAAAATGCTTTACCTGTAATTTTTGAACCCATCACTTTAGGTTACTTTAGGTTGTTCTTAATTAAAAGCCCTTAGGAGACATGGATTTTTGACAATTTTTAACTCTATTCCAATTAATGGGTTTTACTGGGGTTGGTATGTATTAGCCACCTGTTCCCTGGCTTCCAAATCCTGAAACACCCTATTCTGAATATGATTTTAAGTTGTACTGTGCCTCAATAGCTGCACAGACTGTGTTGATTGGTTGGAGGTTGCTTGAACATTTGTATAGTGTTGACTGTCCTATTTTTAATGCTCCTATGTCATCTCTACCAGAGAATAAATATACACAAATGCTAAACAGGAGAGTGAGAGCATTCTTAATGTGGTTCTTTGTATGAGTATACAAAGGAATTATATTGCAAGTCTAAATACTTGTTGGTTTAGTAATAAATCTGTGCTGGTTCCTAGATACTCTAGAGCATGGGTGCACAATTTACGGCCTGCGGGCCAGTTGCCGCCTGCCATGTCTGGCCAGCCAGCAACAAAGAAATTCCTAATGGAATGCGGCCCGCAAGCAGCATCGGCCGCCCTTCATTAGGAAAGTCTTTGTTGTCTTCTGGGCCGGACATAGCACTGACCCTCATTGATTCAGTGCACACGCACCACGTCGCTCCTACGAGCCACGTAGTGCGTGTGTACTGCACCAATGGGGTGCCAGCACTACGGCTGGCGTGGTCAGTAAGGTTTGATGCCAGAAGGCATTTCAGACTTGCCACGCCAGCCGTAGTGCCAGAAGCCTCGCCAGCGTTCCAGCACGTCTGGTAAGTACATATGGGGGGAGAGGAGGGGCTGTATATTTGTGTGTGTGTCTCGGGTCTGTCCTGACTGTGTTTTTTGTTTTTGTGTGTATGTTGAGATGATGGGGGGGGTGTTGGGTCTGTATGGGGGTGTCGGGTCTGTATGGGTGTTTGTATTTGTATGCATGTGCAGTGTATGTTGAGATGGGGGTGGGGGAGTGTCGGGTCTGTATGGGTGTTTGTATTTGTATGTCTGTCGAGTGTATGTTGAGATGAGGGGGTGGGGGGTATCAGGTCTATATGGGTGTTTGTATTTGTATGTCTGCGCAGTGTATGTTGAGATGGGGGTGGGGGGTGTTTCAGGTCTGTATGGGTGTTTGTATTTGTATGTCTGCGCAGTGTATGTTGAGATGGGGGTGTGTCAGGTCTATATGGGTGTTTGTATTTGTATGTCTGCGCAGTGTCTGTTGAGATGGGGGTGGGGGCGTGTCAGGTCTGTATGGGTGTTTGTATTTGTATGTCTGAGTAGTGTATGTTGAGATGCGGGGCTGGGGGGTGTGTCGGGTCTGTATGGGTGTTTGTATATGTATGTCTGTTCAGTGCATGTTGAGATGGGGTGTGGAATGTGTATCGGGTCTGTATGGATGTTTGTATTTGTATGTCTCGCAGTGTATGTTGAGATGCGGGGCTGGGGGTGTGTCGGACCTGTATGGGTGTTTGTATTTGTATGTCTGTGCAGTGTATGTTGAGATGGGGGTGGGGGGTGTCGGGTGGTGTATGGGTGTTTGTATTTGTATGTCTGTACAGTGTATGTTGAGGTGGGGGTGTTGGGTCTCTATGGGTGTTTGCATTTGTATGTCTGTGCAGTGTATGTGGAGATGGGGGGTGATGGGGTGTCGGGTCTCTAAGGGTGATTGTACTTGTATGTCTGTGCAGTGTATGTTGAGATGGGGGTGGGGAGTGTCGGGCCTGTATGGGTGTTTGTATTTGCATGCCTGTGCAGTGTATGTTGAGGTGAGGGGTGGGGGTGTCGGTCTGTCAGTGTGTTTTTTGTGTGTGTATGGGCAGTGCATGCTGAGATGTGGGTGGGAGGGGTTTGGATCTGTATGGTGTTATTGTATGTATGTGCAGTGTATGTTGAGATGTGGGGGTCGGGGGTGTCGGTCTGTCAGTGTTGTGTTTGTGTGTATGGGCAGTGTATGCTGAGATGGGGTGGGAGGGGTTCAGGTCTGTATGGTGTTATTGTATGTGTGTGCAGTGTATGATGAGATGTGGGGGTGGGAGGTGTCGGTCTGTCAGTGTGTTGTTTTTGTGTGTATGGGCAGTGTATGCTGAGATTAGGTGGGAGGGGTTCGGGTCTGTATGGGTGCATAGTGTATTGGTGTATGCTTGTGAGTGTGTGTGCTGAGTTGAGGGTGGGGGTTCGGGTCTGTATGAGTACATGGTGTATGCTTGTTAGTCTGTATGCAGGGGTGGGGGTGGAGGGGCTGGGGTCTGTATGGGTATGTATGCAAGGTGCATGCTTGGTGGCATGGGGCATAGTGTTTGGTCGGGGGGGTTTGGGCCATGGGGTCTAGTGGTTGATTGAGGGTGGGGCCATGGGGCCTAGTGTTTGGTTGAGAGGTGGGGCCATGGGGCCCTGTGTTTGGTTGAGGGGTGGGGCCATGGGGCCCTGTGTTTGGTTGAGGGGTGGGGCCATGGGGCACTGTGTTGGTTGAGGGGTGGTGGCCATGGGACATATTGTTTGGTTGGGGATGGGAGCCATGGGGCATAGTGTTTGCATGAGGGGTGGGTGTCATGGGGCATAGTGTTTGCTTGAGGGGTGGGGGCCATGGGGCATAGGCCCTCATTAGGACCCTGGCGTTAACCAATGGCGCTATTAGCGCCATGGTTAATGCCGGTAACTTACCGACTCCGCCATGGTTAAATGGGGAATTACCACTCCATTCCAAGGTTGGCGGGCGGTAATTCCCCATTTACCATTGGCCCTTCCCCATTCCCATTTTTGCCCCATAGGGCTCAGTGGGAATGGGGAAGGCGGTAATTACGGTACCACAAATTGCGGTACCATAATTACCTTCAAAGTCCCTTTGCGGGTCCCTACTTTAACGGCTGGTCGGGGGCCGCAAAGGGACCTCGTAGTAAGGCGTTAAGGGGTTAACAGCGCTGCAACCTTTTACGGCGCCGTTAACCCCTTAACGCCAGGGTCCTAATGAGGGCCATAGTGTTTGGTTTGGGGGTGGGGGACATGGGGCATAGTGTTCGGTTGGGGTGGGAGACATGGGGCATAGTGTTTGGTTGGCGGGTTGGAGCCATGGGGCATAGTGTTTGGTTGGGGGTGGAAGCCATGGGGCATAGTGTTTGGTTGGGGGGTGGGGAACATGGGACATAGTGTTTGGTTGGGGGGTGGGAGCCATGGGGCATAGTGTTTGGTTGGGGGTGGGGGACATGGGGCATAGTGTTTGGTTGGGGGTGGGAGCCATGGGGCATAGTGTTTGGTAGAGGGGTGGGAGCCATGGGGCATAGTGTTTGGTTGAGGGTAGGAGCCATGTGGCATAGTGTTTGGTTGGGAGGTGGGAGCCATGGGGCATAGTGTTTGGTTGGGGGTGGGGGACATGGGGCATAGTGTTTGATTGGGGCATGGGAGCCATAGGGCTTAATGTTTGGTTGAGTTGTGGGGGCATAGTGTTTGGTTGAACAGTGGGGGCTATAGGGCATAGTGTTGCAGTCCACAAGAGTGAACCGAATAGTAAAGCTAAAGCAGGCAGTTAGGAGATGTACATCCTTTGCTTTTTGAGGAAACCTGACTCAATGAAGGCCATACTCCTCTTGGGCAACCCAAACAGCAAAGTATAGCAGTCCAAAATAACGGAATGTCCAATCAAGGGGCAATAAAATATATATATAATTTAATTAAGCAGACGATATGCAATAACTAAATAGAAATAAATTATAACAATGGAAAATGTGTAGTAAAAAATATAAGTTTGAAATACAAATAAAAATCGTTATACCTCAAAAACGTATTCTTTTTCCATGTCTTTAATACAAATTGGGGGTTGATAAAGCCTCCTTCCAAGCCACGCCGCGCCGTGCTTACCGCCCCACCCACATTTACTTTTCGGCCCACTATAGCCATCATGCAAGGTACTTTCGGCCCTCTGTCAAAATCAGTTGTGCACCCCTGCCCTAGAGGTAGATCCACAATAACATAATAGTAAGTTTGTCAGGTGCTCAGGGGTAGTTTTGATAACATCAAAATAGAGCATGTATAACTCTTTCTCTAACAAAGCCTCTTTTTAAAGATGTCTTATGTCTCTCTATTAGCTTAATTGCCTTTTCAAAAATGGTTTATCTGCCAGTGATGGCACCATGTATCACAAGGTGACAGATGTCCCTCTTGTGCACAGTTGTTCACACAGTGACCGAGAAGGAAATCCTGTATTCTCTGCACATCATTTAGTCTCTATCCATGCTACTATCGCTCAAGCCAAATGTACCTTCCCAAAAGAGGACTCTTTCGTTTAAGCCCACAGTCCAATGGAAGTATTAATGAATTTGCTAGAGACAGGAAAGGATGAATGTCCCCGATTTTATTTTGGGGGTTTTCATATAATGTTAATTCTCAGGCTGACATGTTGGTGAACGTGAACAATGATGAATGTGATCTCTATCGCTTGGATCCCAGATAAACAAGCTTAGTCCACATCCATTGTCCAGCTCATCCATGGGATTAAGGAAGGTATTTGTGCAAGGGTTGAACACATGAAACTGTTACCATGACTACAAAGCCGCCTTTCCCTGAAGACCGATCTCCACCAACAACACCATGTAATCTTTCAGAGTGACTTGCAATCCCCATTCAGCAAGATCTACTAGCGCTGCACCCGTCTACCATCCTTGGCCATCCCATGACTTTGGCCTTTAGCAGTAATTATACAGGTGTGTGCTCTACAAAAACAATGACAAAATAAATACATAAAGAGTAACCCTCAATCTCACATTCTCTAATGCTTTTGTAGCTATCTTGCATGTGTGTTTTGATAGCTATATTAGTTATTGTATGTATGGGGTAGATATAAAGGCGTTATATAACAGCTCAAGATGTATTATTCCTTTATGCTGGAGCTCTTGTGTAGTATGTGGCTCGGATCATTTGAGTACTGATTCTGTAATCTGTGGTTTCTGTGTACAGAGGCCTCTTGGCTCAACAGCATTTAGTAATTTACAGCTGTATTCCATGAATTGTGTTTGGATCTGTGTGGACCTGTAAGAATTCAGAAGCACAGTTTTGTAATTGCAGATCTTATTTTATCACCTTTCACAAAGTCTTGCCTATTTTTTGGCCAGTGTTTTGCCTTTAGCTGGAAATCCATTCAAGGGATTTTGATGAGGATCCTGTCATTGTTTATCATTAATTGTTTTTCAGGAATTTGCCTTTTAATTTTGGAGCTGTATTTTATTGTAACATTTCTTCTCAAGAACTGTTCCAATTTAAATTCCCTATACTCTTTGTTTGGGAAATAATTAGGTTTACATTGAACTCATTTCAACTAAGTTTCTGCAGATTTTCCCCTCTTTGAAGTCCTTATGTAGCAGGTGCTTTATTGCTGTGTGTCTGTGAGGAAAACCTCATCTCGAGATTCGTACTAATGGTAAAACTATGTGGTGTTTTCAAATACCACCTAATTTTCTTTTTTTAAACTTTATTTATTAGGTACTTGATTTGCGACAGGTGCAGGAAACCAACAATGCTATACAAAGCAGTGTTTGGTCAACAGTGACCATATGGATAAACATTGCTACATTTTGATGAGGATTTACAGATCCTGGGCGGGACGAAACATGTATAATTGTGGAGAGCATACAATTGAATTCAGGTGATGACAGGGGGGTTTGTTTCTCCATGTTCAATGTCAACAAATGTTTGCAGACAAGCCCGGAATGGGGGGCCAAATGTCCTGAGGTTTACCACAGGCCAGCTTCAAAGAGGTCCAGCGTTCCTCAAGGTTAGATGCTCAAGTGACATCCCAAAGCCATTGTTCTACTGTGGGGGAAACAGGTCTAAGCCAAAACAGTAAAATACAGCACACTGCAAGAATCATGCAGAGACCAGCAAGTTTACGGTGATTGCGCTGAAGCAACAACAACTCATGAAACAGGCAGTTCATTTGGCAGGGCTCTATAATATGGTCCCACATTTCAGAAACAGCAGCACAGACACCAGCCCAATACACAGAGATTTTGGGGCAGGACCAAATCAATTGCAAATAGTGTGCATCATCTGAGTGGCATCTAGGGCAAAGGGGGGGAGTGATCCCGGACATGAGGTGCAGCGTAGCGAGAGTCTAGTGAAATCTGTGCAATACCTTAAATTGAATTAGCCGGAATCTAGCACTGAGGGAAACCAAGCATGTCTGTATTCACATATCTTCCAAGCTCTCGTTAGTGATTTCTAAACCCAGATCTCTACCCCAAACCTTTCAGAGCACCGCTAGTGGTTTGCAAACCCGAACATGCAACATCCTGTACAACTTAGATAATATCCCAGTGGTCAAAGCACCTTCCATAACTAGTGTAAGAAGCAGCTCATCTGGGGGCAGCGTGGGGACCTCCTTCCATATACTCTTGAACATGCAGCAAAAGCCTGCGTACTGGAGCCATGGAGAGGCTCACCTACCAGGGGACACGGGCAGGTTGGGCCACGCGACGAAGCAATACATAACAAACATATCACCCAGGGTGGAGTAGCCGCCTTCTGCCCATTTGTGTACAGCAGATGTGCCAATTTTAGGAAACCCAGGGTTGAGGTTCCAAAGTGGCAAATCCCTATGGAATGGGAGCGGGTTGTCAGTGAGCTGACGTATTTTATCCCATTCAAAAGCAGCGTTGGCCGGCGGAATGGCCACCCCCGGGTCTTTCCATAGTGGAGCCAATACCAAGGATTGGACGCCCTGAGGCTCGGTGGCAAGTCACTCACTGGAAGTGGAGTGCACTCAGCAAACCTCAGCAAACCAGTAGGCTGCGCATTGTGCCTGGGCCGCTAGCCAATACTTCTTGGAGTCTGAGGCAGTTAGTTAGTCCTCCCTTTTTGTATGTTCTTGTGAGCGTAGCCCATTTGAGTCTCACTGCTCCGCAATGCCACAGGAAGCCATTTACGGCGACCTTAATTGCTGCAAACAGTGCTGCTCACTGCCTTATCGCGACATTCAGAAAATGGTACAGTAGTTGTGGTAATGCAATCATCTTGGAGGAGTGACACACGGCCTGCTAGAGTTATAGGCAATTTAGATCAGGCGTGCAGTTTTACCGAGAGTTGTTGCAGATAGGACCCACAATTTCCGTCATACAGTGAGGTTTGGTGCCTCGTGACTGTAACCTTGAGGTATTTAATCTCATTGGGAGACCAGGCAAACCCCATGAGGTCACATGGAGCAGCAGAAATGTCTTTTAACGGAAAAAGTTCAGACTTAGCACAGTTAACTTGGAGTCCAGATAGGGCCCGAAGCAGAGAACATCACGCATGATGGGGGCAAGGTTCTCGTCAGGGTTCGTGGCGTACAATAGTGCATCATCTGCATGCAACAATATCATTTCGGGAGAGCCCGAGAGCCTGACGCCCCTGTGCGCATGCTTCTGTTGCATTAAGTCAGCCAGAGGCTCCATGAGCACCACAAAGATTAGTGGTTCCCCTGCAGATGTCAAATGGGGATCAAAGCCTACCATTGGTACAAACCCTGGCAACTGGCTGTGTATAAAGTAACAGTATCCACGAGACAAATCAGGGGCCAAAATTGCACTTCTGGTGCACAGTCCAGAGGAACCGCCAGGAAACAGAATCAAAGGCTTTCAGAATGTCTAGTGTTGCTGCTACCGCCGCCACCCCTGGGTCCACACGGGCTAGGATGTTAAATAGGTGCCTCAAATTGAGGGCAGTAGAGCGGCCCGGCACGAATCCTGACAGGTCTGGGTGCACCAGATAAGGCACATGAGGGCAGAGACAAAGGTCCAACACCTTTGCAAATATTTTAACATTGCTGTTGATGAGTGACAAGGGACTGTATGAGCCACAGTGTGTAGCAGGTTTACCGGGCTTTAGGAGCACCGTTATCACAGCTTCTCTGAGTGTCGGGGGTAACTTCCTGCTTCCGTAGGATTCATCCCATAGAGTAGACAAGTAGGGCTTGAGGAGGTACTTATAGCATTTATAGACATCCATGGTGACACCATCTGGACGGGTGGGCCTTACCAGCAGGCAGAGCCTTGATGGCCAGTGTGATCTCCTCGACACTCATCGGGCTGTTGAGAGCGTCTCTGGCCTGATCAGATAGTACAGAGAGTGGAAGGGCATTTAAAATGCATCTATTTCAGAACCAGGTGCCACATCGTTGTTGTCATAAAGTGGTGCATAAAAGGATAAACACCTCATTTACGTCGGGAATCGTGTGGAGGAGTACGCCAGTAGTGTCCTCGATAAGTGGGATGTGGCGGTCGCCCTCCTCCTGCCACACTACTCTGGCTAGTACTCTGCCCGGACGCTCCACCTTACCATATTGCCTTGCTGCATTTCGGCTATCAAGGAACTTCCATTCCCATGTCACAGCACCACTCTGTCTTGGCCTGGATGATCGGCCCCATTGCAGGATCAGATTCTTGGGAAACTCTCAATTCCTTACAGGTTATCTGGGGTAGCTCAGAAGGGAGTCTGCCAAACCCACTGGACTGTCAATGTCCCAGAACTTGTCATGATCCCTCTTGCTGGTCATCTAGCAGATAGCTTTGACTCCAGCTTCAGAAACGTCCTCCCACCCAGATTAGTTTACGACTAAGGATAAGGTCATTGGGACAAGGTGTTAGCATTGGCGTTCATGCAGCCAGTCCGGTATCAGACTTGAAACTGGTACACAGAGAGGGCTGCTAGACAGTGGTGGCTGGTGGTATCCCCTCAGGTGGACCTGAGCACATGTGTGAATGGGGTATTCTCCATCAGTACCTTGAACCAAGCTTCATACAGGCTGTCATGCAACGTCTTGGTTACTGCTCACTTAAGTGCTAGAAACTCCAGCTTATGGACCAGATGATTTTGCTCAGACTGCTGAAGTCCTCAGCTTTCATAGACAACTTGCCTTAATTCACCATGCTCCTCTTTGTAGATAGCTTTAAGGCCAGTTCTGGTGCATCAGTTAGAGTCTTGAACAGTGGTCTCCAATGGAGTTTCTTACCTGGTGGATAGGTTCCATGGTCAGTGGGGTCTGTTGGGATTTCGTCTATGTGGAGGGGTACACCTTGGTCAGCTCTCCCACTGGCATTTGTTGAGTGAGATATTTAGGCTATGCACCCTCACCCGGTCCAGGACTATCAAAGGTCATTGAGTGGTCTCCTTGAGGGTGTGACTGAAGATGATGATGTTATCCAGGTATACGACACCTCAAGGAGGTTCATGTCTGCAACAGTCTTTTCCATCAGTCTCTGCAAGTTGGCTGGGGCTCTTGCGATGTCCTGTGGCATCCAGACAAACTCATAGAATCCCAGTGGGTGAGTAAGGAAGCCGTCGCCTGGTCATTGAGGTGCATCTGTAGTTGATAGTAACTGCTGCGAAGAGCCAATACACTGATTGGTCGGATATTATCCAGCTGTTTATTTTTCTGTAGTCAATGTGTATTCTGATATTATTTTTCTTTTCACTCTCCACCATGATCACGGAGGTATAGGGACTCCTGCCTAATCCCTGCTTTTAACAGTTACTCAAGGTGAGAGATCTGACATCTTCAATGTCGTCGAGCCTCCATCAGTGCCTGAAGGCCGTGGGGGAGTGGGTGAACCACAACTGGCTGAAATTGAATGGAGACAAGGCGTAGGTGCTGGTGGTAGGTTCCCCCCAAATCCATCACTCTGGATGTCCTCCTTCTGGCCCTCCTCTCTTGGTCCCCTTCCCGTTCCAGCGGCTAAGGTGAAAAATCTAGGAGTGGTTTTGTTGGCTTCTCTATCTATGGATGCCCAAGTATCAGCGGTATGCCAAACTGGCTATTTCCATCTGAAAATATTGAAATAGGTGCTTCCCATGTTACCGGCTCCCCTTCGTCTGCCTTTGGTTGCGGCCATGGTATTAAGCCGATTGGACTACTGCAATTCCCTTAATCTGGCTCAGCCTAATGGTGTAGTCCAATGGCTCCAACGCTTACAAAATCTTGTAGCACAGGTCATAACGGGGTCACCATATGGGGCCCACATCTCGCCTGTTCTGAGTCCTTTGCACTGGCTACCGGTGGCTCAGTGCATTGGGTTTAAGGCACTCTGCATTGTTCATTGGGCACTGCATGACCAGTGGGCAGACTATATCTGCACCAAATTCACCTGTTACCTTCTCAAGCGCTCCTTGCGATTAGCCTCGGCAGGCCTACTATGTGTGCCTCCCTTTCGCTGTTCCCGTATTGGTGGCCGGGCCTTTCTCGGTTGCTGCGGCGCAACTCTGGAATGATCTTGCACTGGTAGTAAAACAACTGCCTAATTACTTAGCTTTCAGACATGCTTTCAAAACATACCTGTTCTAGATAACTGCTGTTGTTGGGCCTATTGCTCACTGTCCTTCCTTTCTAGTGCCATGATACCCCCATGTGACCGTGCACTATACACTTTTCTATAACATAACATTCCAATGTCCCCGATTACCAGTCAGAGTGACTGTTCCTGAAGGGATGTATTATTCATTACCTGGGATTGGTGCTGTACCCCAGGGGCCTTTCCAAGATCCCGATTGCAGGTTGAAAACGTACCACCTTTCTGGGCTTTATGGGCCAACTGTTTCCACATCCGGTCCTTTTCATGGTTGGTCAGAGATCAGTGAGCCTCACCGCTTTTGTTGGTTGACCGCTGAGATATCTCACTGGGTGGTGCTATCCTAAGCTGTGGTAGACATCTGAAAGAAATGGGCTATGACTGAACCCAGGAATGCTGATAGTCTTGACTGTGATGTTGGTGACATGTATCCTTAAGTTGTTCATATCCATGTCTGATTCTGAGAGGATGGTATGGTGTTTCCTTGGATGCAGCTTTCTCAAGGGCTTCCATCACCTGCCTGTGGAACTCGAGAATGAAGATCAGCCGAACAGTCCGGGTACCATAACAGTGGTGCCGGTGGGCACAGTCGTCTGTCCATGGTGTGGGGTGAGTACATCCCCCACTGGGCCACCATGGGGAGATGTTGATTGCAGTTCTTCATGGATGGATGCCTCCTTACACAATGGGTACATGGGCAGGTGGCTTGTGTAGTGCAGACTGGCCTAACAGTGCTACAGGATGGCCAGGAATCTAAATATGGAGGAATTTGTGCCTTGACCACCAGTGGGTCTGGGCCGTGGCTACGATGTTTTCAGACTAGGGCCAGCATCTTCAGGGTCGTCTCCACACCGCTAATGTCTTGTAGCAGTCTAATTTGGATAGGATGTACTCGTAGTACTGGCCATCACAGTCTCTCAGACCAACCACGGTTCCGGCCTGATACTGGCCATAGTGAGGCAGGTGTTTCAGATGATGCTTATTTGAGACCCAATGCCAAGCAGAGCTCTGGTTATGTTACCATCCAGGATCACAGTCACAGTGGATACATTAAATTGTATAAATCACTTTACATATATGTTTCTTTAGACTACTAAGCTGCACATCCCCTTCTCATCATTGAGATGCAACTTTAACATAGTTAAATAGATATTAGCTGTTGCATTATTAACCTACTTTGGTCTCCACACATTGTCCTCAATTACCTAGTTCAACTCTTTCATACATCATGTAGGGGGAATTGGATATCGTTTCAAATGCTTTATTCAGTTTAGATCTTCATCACAATTCAACAGAATAATTTCTTAGAAAAACTTTCAAAAATAGTTATATACACAATGAAAAGTTAAAACACATGTACCAGTTAAACAAATCATTCTTTCCGGACCGGCAAACTACAAGTCTGCCTGCTGGCGCCGCTGTGCCCATCAGATCTGACCCTGTCGGGTGCAGCGGCCACGGTAGGCAGGCTTGTCACGGGAGCGCCGGCTCTGTTGCTAATGGTGCCGGTGCTCCTGTGTCCCCACTCCCCTGGAATCCGATAGGAGTCTATGGGAATGGGGATTAACAAATGTACCGGCACCTGACCTCCCGGCCACCGGACTTGTAATAGCCCGGTGGCACCGGGAAGTCAGACACCAGCAAATTACTATGGGTCTGGTGGCAACCCACTGCTAGCACCGGCAGGGTTACCGCCAGACCCGTAATGAGGTCCATTGTCTTAAAGTCTAATGAGACCCCCTATGAGAAGAGCAAGCTCGCAGCCTCAAAGTACTTTCCAGATATTGAGTTAAACATTACCGATCAGCTGCCTTCTTAGTAACCAGGTATGGTGCGCATATCTTGCAGAGCCAAACACCACTTTATGCTCAACCATACAAGTTAAAAACTGCATAGCTTCTTGTGTATTACTTATCCTAAAATCATGAGACTGGGCAAATTAACATAAAATGCATCAGCGTTTCATTTGCTAATCTACAGAGAGGGCAGTCACCAGATCTCGAAGTTGACTGCACGCGAGTGTACCATGCTGTGTGCAAAATACCTAACCTAAAGTGGATATATAATGAACATTCATAAGGTGGATTGATTTCATCTAAAATAATTTTACATTGTCCCATTATGTTACAGGGCAGAAATGAAGGCGCATTCTTTAGTAAGGAACTCCAGCTTTGCCATAGCTTTTGTCTTTGCAGTCACTTTAAGTTCCACTTTCGAGGTTCTTACTCACTCAAGGAGGTTGTCCCAAAGGGATTTAGCATTCAACCTACATAACATTTATTTCAAATGAATTACCCAACTGCAACTTTTAGCACCCTCCAATTGTAGAAATTTCCTCAGGGCATCTCTATTGGGGACTAAGCTCAAGGAAGACCAGAGTCTTACATAGTATATTGCAGGTTTAAGGGTAATCTAGCCGTCTAGGTCCATTAGGATCAGTGAATGCGGGCCTTTTATTGGTAGCAACAATGGCTTATTTAAAAAGATGTTGGTATAGCCCCAAATCTCAGATCCATAATGAGCTTCTGGTAAAGCATGTTTTTTAAACAGCTATAAGGCAGGTAAGATTGCCCCGCTACCATGACTCGAGAAAAAGGAATAGATACCCCCACTAAATTTACCTAGGTTAATTTCAGCCTTGAGAAGTTGATCTAACCATCCACCTGTTTCATTAAACCCAATCCCCAAGTAATCAAAATATTTAACCTGCTCAAAAAAGGGCAGCGCTTAGCAAAGGGGAGTTTAAAAATCATAACTTTGGTTTTATTAGCGTTCAACTCTAGCCCAAGCTCCTTACTCTTTCCCATAAATATATCGAAAGATGTTTTCAAGCCCTTTGGTGTTGTGGCAAGAATCATTGCATCATCTGCCAAAAAGAGGGTTGGCCACCACTTGGATGCAATTCTGTGGGCGTCCAGGGCACTGTTGGGGAGAGAAGGTCTTTCTGCACCCCTCGACATTCCCGAGTGAAATGGATCTTGTGCTTACCAAATGCTGGGAGACGTCCCCACGTTTGTTTATCCATTTGTTTGATTCGGACCAAGCACCAACCACAATTAAGTCAAAAACCAAAACCCTTTGGTGATGCATACAGACTCCATTTTATGCCACTCTAAACGCCATCTTTTACTAGGCCACACAATGACCTCTAAAAAGTAATCTCCCCCTCTGCCTGGGGCCTTACATAGTCAGCCCGACTCCCCCCTCCGCCTCCCGCCAGCTACGTGCAAACCCAGTTCTCACGGAAGCACAGCCATGTATTATTGCAAACGTTCAGTATCTATCCACCGGCGGATGAGCTCATTGCCCTGTGTGTGACCAGAGCAGGCCCCAATTCAAGTGCATATCCGTCTCCACTAACCTGCCTAAACACCCTTGACCCCCACCCTGCCAAGCCACAACTCACCAAGCTCATACCTCTCTTCCCTTGATGCAGAAATACATCTATCCCTTTGCAGTGACCAAGCAGAGCACGCATCTGTAAAGGATTCAAACCGGGCGTCACACACCAGATCACGACTCTTGCCCTTAGCCTAGGATGTAGCACTCAATTAGAATACTTTCTCTTTATTTTCTGCAAATTCAAATTCAGCCGATACCCAACCCGTTTCACACCACCTTTTACAAATACCCTGGATCACAATGGACCATGAACCAGGCCGGTGGGTGGTAACACAATATTTATTTATTTTAAATTCAAAGAAAATACCACAATTTTTATATTGGGCAGCAATCACCCCTGGGGTGATATTTACAATAAAAACCATTGAAATACACCTGGGTAACCTTCTACAAGAACATATCCAAAGCACAAATGAGTAGGAACACTTTTTCAATTAGGATAGATAGCACCTGAGTTAAGGTTTCCCCCTGCAATGTTCCCTCAAACCCCAATTAACAGAATCAAAATCTGACCTTCCCTCACAAAATAAGAGGCAAAAACCCAATGCCTAAAATGACACTCAGATTTGACAAATAATTAATTATATATATATGTGTGTTTAAATAATGACGTACATATGTTTGATCACAGTCTCAGGGATGTTATATCACTTGCAATTATAAGGTAAGGTATCACAAAAGGCATACAGTTTAAAAAGCAACTTGAAATGAAAACATAGTGCAGTCAAATTCACACGTTGAAACGGGTGAAAAACACAGAATCGGAATGCGGTTTGTAGGCTGGGTGACAGATGCACATCACAAGGACAATATAGAAGTGAAAGAGTGACTATAGCTGGATAATTGGATGAGATTTTCAAGTTGAAAGGAGGTTTCATTTGGGTAAAATAAAGCAATTAAGGATAGAAAATTGGTTTTAATGAAAAGACAAATTTCACTTATACTAGAACTAGATTTAATGGCTAGAAAAGGGGAACACCACTCGTGAATATAAAAGTTACACTGCAGTTGAAACCCTTCATGCAGTGTACCCCTTTTCTTTATGGAAAATTAATTTATTTAATCAAAATATTGCTAAGGACTTATGATCTATGCAAGACACAAATGAAGAGAAAAGTGGCGCCAACGCTTGGAGATCAAGGACAAGGTGCACAGATACTTATAACAGTTTTAAACCAGTTATCAGGGTATGGATAGAATTACTTAGAGAGTAGGATGAAAAAGGGGTCAAGATGGGATAGGCTATGTGTTGCTATGGGATGGGGAAATACTCACAATCCGCACTTGAGTTGGGATTTGGGACAGTCAACCGGGTTCTGGGCTCAAAAACTCTGGTTCACAACACGGCAGGCATCCCTCACAGCAAACAGCTGGGCAAGTCTGGTCACTGGATGGCACGGGTACAGCGGGCATGCAGGTAGTGGGCAAAAAGCCGGTCTGGCCACAGGATGCTCTCGAAAGGGTACCTCATTGCTTTTACCCTTTGTTATTATGATTTTAGTTGGATTTCTGAATTAATGGCCTTGCTGGGATAGGGTCAGCAATGCTTTGGCCTGGTATTAGGGTCTGGAATCTTGCAAAGGTGTATCTGGAATGTCTGGATACGCAGGCGCTGGAAATTCAGGAGAGAGTCCCTGTGAGCTCCTACCCTTTACATAATAGCGGGTGACATCACTGGGTTTATTAATGAGCAGAACTGAACTAGACCTACCCCTAAGAACTGGATAGGTCAGCCAATGTTGGTTGCCTCCTCTAGGAGGGGACTCTGTTTATGGGGTTGTGTTTTTATGAGGTGCAAAGCATTCCCACAGTACTTTTTGACAAAAATCAATCGTAACATAAATTACACATTTGTACAGGTACGTTTGTAAATTACATAGGCATATTACATATTTTCTACAAAGCATGGTGTTCCAACTCTCCAGTTTGTAGGACTTTATTTCATCTGTCTAATAATTTTTCATCCATTTCAGTGAGAAATGTCATACCTAAAATTCTATAACTTTATACATGTGTACATATTATCAGTCTCTGGCATTTCTGTCCCTTATATGCCAGTGAAGGCTACCACGTCTTAATTTAAAAGCCACCAAAATTGCCTCTAGATTGTGAAACTTTCGCATTTCTGCGTTGTCCAACTGCGGAGATAAAAGTCTCAAAGTTTTATTAATAAACTAGTCTTTAGAGCCAAAATGGGCGGGCCTTGTTCCCTCAACTGGGACCATTTTTTTCTTCAGGCTGCCACCAAATGTCAGTTTAGCCCAGGACTGCCCTGGAGTTTCTGAATCTTGAGTGACTGGTGGTTGTCACTTCCAAAAGTCGCACATAGGTGTCGCAGATCTATTGTCTCAAGCTGAAGCCCAGACAGAAGTCTGATGAGCGTGTGATATTTCTTTCTCTTGCTCCATTCAAAGTTTTCAACGGTGGCAGTTAGCATGTAGGTGTTTGAGAAATCCCTTGTGGCTCCTGGTGGGGAAAGCCCCCAGCCCCAACTGTCCCTTGAGCCATAGTAGAACCCTGTTTGGCTAATTTTTCAGTATAGCCAATGCCTTTATTTCTTTATTTTATTTTATTTTGTTCTGGATCAGCAGCAAGACTGTTGAAATAAAACATCCCATATATGTTTCCCAGCAAACCCCCTTTACATTGCCAAGACAGGGCCTTCTTTAAACATTACACTTTTAAAACAGGCATTTTTTCTTATTTGCAAAAGCTCATTTTAACACATGGTTAAGTCTGCTGGGCTGACCATTTCAAAAGGTTTTCCCTCCCTTCTGACTTCCCAACATTGTTTTGCAGCCCTAGTCAGTTTCACTTATACAGCAATCTGTTTAAGGCACAGGTCCACTGAACGACATTTGCCCTTAGAGCTAGGGTTTCTTTTGAAGCAGTGATTTTTGACATTTTGTAGCCCAAAAGTCAAGTGTTTTCCCATGCGGCTGAAAGTAAAGCTTCTGTTGATTTCCCAGACTTGGTCTGACACAGCCTGCCATTCAGGCATGATGCTCTTTTCTCCTGGAGCACAATCTGAATATGGATGGCACATGGCAGGGCCTCACTGATAAAAGCAGTGTGATGTTGAACAGATGAAAAGAGCGTCAGGGCAGCATCCTTTTTAATGTAAAATATTCCCTTTTCAATGGGACTTTTCAGCAAGCAGCAGAGCAGCGCTGTTTTTCAATTCGCTTCTTTAGTGCGCAGAAGAAAATACACTGGTAACCATTTTCAGGGTTCTCCCTGTTCCAACTTGCCCAATGGTACTTGGCAAAACAGTGCAGCCATCATTTTGTACCTGCAAAACACAGTTTTGATGCGGGGCAATGGTGCTCCAAGGAGCAAGCGCAGCCATTTTGCTGTTCACTGCTGAAGTTCAGCTTGGAAATGAATGCGAATTCTGCTGAGCGGGTCAATGTATCCCACACACCACAGTCTTGAATCCCATCACACCATATATCCACTGTACAAACAACACATATCGATTCATATTATGAGGCATCAGGTAGATCAAAAGCTCTGAAGGTGGGCACCTGGGTCAGGGCACAGTGCTTTATTAGTCCTCGGGTGTAAAGGGTAAACCAACCATATGCTTGTCAAAGGAACTTTACAGCACCCCCGTTAATGTCAGCTTTTTATGATGGTCATTTGCTAGTGATGTTGCATCTTGTACGTCTGACCTTCAACCTGCGGAGATGAGCCCAGCTGACCCACGTGCTGCCCGTTGAACATCCAAGATACCAACCAATCCTGTGTGGCCGGCTCATATACTCCCATAATGCATCTATATGTTGTGCCAATCATGTTGTAGCATTATGCACCTATAGCGGATCATCATTAGTGATGTTTTCAGAACTTACAATGTGCTGCCCAGATTATGTTTAGCAGAGCGCTCTCCGGGCAGCAGAGTTCTCTGTGTGCAAAATTTATCTGACATAAACCTTTGTTCAAATTGCAAACTATCTCCTGGTCTCATTCCCTAACACGGTGTGTCCATTATTTGCCTGATTTCGGGGTATTTTGTGGGAATAAGTGCCTTCAGAACCCACCTCCAATGTGTCCACTATTCCTTGAATGTATAATGAAAAAAGGAGTGGTGCCAAGACACATATTTGGTGGACCCCTTTCCTTGCAGAGGAGGGTTTAGATTGTTACCCGCCTAGCCCATAACTGACCAAAGCCTGTGTCTCCACATGCAATAGTTTAATAGCATCTACTATTGGTACCAGTGCTTTCCTTTAGTCCAGAACCTGCCACAGAACTTCTCTTGGTACTAAGTCGAAAGCAGTTTTGAGATCATAAAGTTTTATTTTGAGCAATTTAGTATATTTCTGTATTAGTAAAAAAAAACAGGAAACAGTGGCCCACAGTACCTCTACTTGCACAGAACCCAGCTTGGGCATCATTAATAATCCCTGAATCATCTGCTAATTTTTGTAATTAAGTTCAGAGAACTTTCCCAAATGTCTTCCCGACACAATCAAGTAATGAAATCGAACGATAGTTTTTGGGGCCGTCTCTTCCTGTTTTTTTATAGACTAGGACTCTTGTTGCCCCCCTCCATGTTCTGGGGGGACTTCCCCTCAGTGAATAACAGTGTTAAAAACTCTACTCAAAATCGGGACCCAAATGCCCATTTCATCTCTGTAGCAGTCCAAGGGTATCAAGTCAGGTCTTGCTGCATGCCCTAGCAGGAAGACTCTTCCATTTCTTCTCTAGAGATAAACGATACATCTCCAGGAGGGGGCCTAACCGAATTATTCATTGTAACATGCCCCAGTGATCTTTCTGGGGCAGCATATAAGCTAGCTAAGTGTCTCCTCCAGGCAATTTAAAGCACACAGCATTGCAGGGTCTGATCCTCATCCAGCTCTCTCTGGGTTACCAATCCTCTCATGCAGAGCCGAATATAGAGCTTCCCAGGAGACTTTTACATATTTCCCTTTTTTCTTAGTTAATAGCACCTTATATTTGGCACATAGATGGCATAATATGCTTTTATCTAGAGTTCTGTCAGATATTACACACAATACTATATTCCTCTTTGCCCTGGAGCATTCCTCATTATATCATAGAATAGGAATATGGACCAAAGGATGGAGGATGGCGGATCACATTCATTTATCATTTCACATATATCGATAAACATTTTTTCAAAACAAATTTCATTTTATTATGAATAAATATTCAATGTTTAAAAACAACAACAAATTACGTAAACCATTTTCTAAACAAATTTAACACAGCCAATCTTAGGCTCACATATCTTTCCCCACCTTACACTCACTCTCATTCAAATTTCACATACTTTCTTCATTCCATACATAGATGACCATCTACAATAGGTCACTCCCAACAATTCTATTCAAACATTTTCAGTTCCCCATTTCCATTTTCAGGTGACTAAATCTGTCTGTAAATATCTCTGCAGTTTCTTGGTCGACACGTGTTTCAATTGTCAAAATTGGACAGTAAAACTAATGTCTATTCGATCATGCAACCTTCATCAGGACAAGAACAGGAACATACATCAATCCTGTTACACACTGTAAGGTGAGCCACACCACTTATAAAAACAAATACAACCAATTAACCACTCAGTTTTTCCATCATCCTCATCCATCAAGTGACTTCTCAAAATAGTCACTTATCCATCATCCCTCCATCTCTTATTTATGGAAAGACATCTAGATGCAATGGATCAGTCCTCATTCCACCTCCACACTTAGCCACATAATTAAGGTCAAGTCAGGGAGAAGAAATGGCGAAGACTCAGTGATATATAGTCTCCTAATTCTCAAAGAGCAACTTAATCTCAATCATAATATTAATTATATAAGCCTCCATAAAATAATTTCTTCTAACGAAGACCATACACCACTATTTATACCTTACTCTCACATGTATACCCAATACCTCTTCTACAAGACATGGGCAAACCCTCTCCTAGGAATCCTCAAAAGTAGGGTTGCATGGGTTCTATTAACCATAGTCTTCCATCTATAAAACTACACATCATTGCTGGACATTAAAAGAGCCCAACCGAGGTACTCACTTTAGTTTGGAGGATGCACAAGTTCTTATCGTCGCATCATTGTTGTCTATTCAGTCGAAAATGTCCTTTTCAAGGTATTAAATCTATAAGCCTTATAGACCTGTAATGTATATCCATATTCAGTAATGTAGGCCATTATTAAAATTCATCTCCAGGCCAAAATTGGTATGTACACACACTTACTCGTATGTTCACTGGCAATCAAAGCACTTAAATGCCTATCGATCCTGTATTAGATACTCCACTACTCATAAACCGGCACATGAACTTCCTATTTAGTTGGGCCCGTCACTTGAGTTCCACAAAGATATAATAGGAAAGATTTTTATAACAACAACCCATCCGGGTTCTTGCCCCTATTCTAATTTTACACTCAAGTGTCACAACCGGTCATAATGCATACTTACGTCTGCTTATATCTATTCTCACACTCGGATTATCCAGATCTCCACATCCGACATGCGCCTTCGCGTTGTTTTACTATGTCCTGTATGGTTTCTAGTGTAAACAGGTTCGTGTTATTGGGAAGCAATCACTACTCACTCTCCGTTTGCAACAAATTTAAAAATTATGCACAATATCTCTGCATCAAAATTTGTTTCCCAGCATACTGATAAGCTGCCACTCGTCGTTTCTATGTATAAATGATACATGTCTTATGACCTGATCCCTCAAATTAACATGGTATCATCCGTTACTTTATGCATACTTGTTATACTGACTTCACCTCATGGTCATATTACAACGCACTAAAGGTGACAGGATAGTCTCTTTCCAATACCCAACTAACCCTTCTCAGGTTAATCATGCATTTGCCGTTTTAATCTCCCGGTCTGTAGAGTTACAAAACTTGACCGATTCAAGCCCCTAAATGTTGTTCATGCTGGTCGGTCACCTCCAATCTACCATTGCTTGCGCTAAGGTTTAGGTTGGCAGTGATACAGGCTGATTCCACTGCCACTTTTTGAATTATTTTTGGAGGAATGACCAGCAGTGATGCGATGGACCAAGCAATGTCCTAGTCATCCCAAAGATGGCTTCCAGTGGTTCCGCCTGCAAATTCATGTCTTCTGCCTCAAGGGTATGTTGGCTTTGTGAGATCAGTGGGGCATTTGAATTAATCAGTTCCTGCAGCTTCAATAAAACCTCTAGACCCGTGGTAACATTGGTGGCCTCAGTTTATCCTCAGCAGGTGCCTTCCTCTGGATTATCCTCAGCAGGTGCCTCCCTCTGGAATAGCCTCCCAGCTACCATCTGTCTTGAGCTGGATCTCCTTAAATTCCAGAAACTCCTCACGACTTTCCTCTTCTCCTCTTGCTTCTCTCTCCCTATACGCTGCTAACCCAATTCTGTTTTCCCTCTCTCCCTCCTCTTCCTTACCGCACGCTGCCTGGCTGTCAGGTGTACCTCAGAGTCTCACTGGACCCTGGCACCCTGCCAGTCCTCTTTCGCACTTGCCTCAGGGCCCTACACCGCACTGTGGGATATATTGACCCACTCAACGGCATTGCCTTACATCACTTAGCTGCCTGTGCACAAGAAACAGTAACCTGGCTGCGCTGGCTCCTGTGCGCACCAGGACCTCAAAACAGTTTTTGGCAGCAACAACAGAAAAATGGCTGCACCATTTTGCCTCACACACTTTGGGAAAAATGGAACAAGGGGACACACTGAAACATATGCCAGTGTGTTCTGAAACATATATGGAATCAAGTGAAAAGGGAAGCCTGCCATTTCCGCAAAAGCCACAATCCCCTCCAAAAGTAAACTGTTTTTGCCCTTTCAAAATGCTGCTTTGATGGTAATTTCATCTGTCATTCTGAAACCACTGTGAGTAAAAAGGCCCAGTTAAAACCAACTCTCAGAGAAATCAAAAGCAACTTCATTTTCACTTGCACGGGAAACACACGTTTATTTCTTGACAAAATGTATCCAGGCGTAGCAATTCAAAGAGACTTTTAACCCTCTGAGCCAGGTCAAGTATCTATACTTTAGATAAGAGTCCTGCTGCAAGAAAAATGACTAGAGCTGCCAAGACAGTGGAAATCTGAGGAGCTGTAAACCAAATTAAAGAAAGAAATGATAGCAGTTTTTGAGACATGTGGAAAAATGGGCTGTGCTGAATTAAGAGAAAAAAAGACCTGTTTAAAACTCAATTGTTAATTAAAGCCTGCTTACTTAGCAATGTAAAGGTGTTATGTTAGTGGTGACAATACACATCCTCTGTTATAGGGTAGTTTAATTCAAGACAAAGGAAGAAATGAAACAGTCTAAAACACATAGGCTGGAGTTGCAAGCCCTCAGAAACCTGTGATTCCAGTTGCCAGCTATGAAACTCCTCCTAGGAAGGGAGATACACCCAAATCCAGGACACTGAGGTGCAAAGTACCAGCTTGAAAAACTTTGAATGGGATAGGACAATGACAGTTCACATGCTCAGACATTCATCTTTGCTCCAGGCTGGGACAATAGCAGTCCTGGGACACTCACCTGTCAAGTGTGAAGGGCAATAAAACCTTCAATTAATAGAGAGGTCCCCCATCCTGCTTGGAAGAAATTGCCAGTTGGTGTTAGCTGGGAAGAAAAAAATGACAGACAATGACTCCCATTTCTCTTAAGACTATTTTATAAAGAACTTTAAAAAGACATATCTCAGCTGTCAAAATTGGTAAAAATTTGGAATTTTTACAGCGTAAAAGTGGAATTGTGGGCTGTGTTTGAAAACTTGGTAGAATGTCGTGACACACTCTGGACAGAAACAGTAATATATGTTGTATTACCAGAAAAGCATCCATGTTGGAAATGTCAAATTTCGTACATACATCCCTGGGGACAATTCGCATCTGTGTATAAAATTGGGGAATAGTGGGCCAAATCTTTCATGTAAAATTACCAAAATTTGTCAAAAAGACAAATTAAGGTTGCACAGACCGGAGGTTTGGACTAATCTGTGCTGCACAAAATATGTAACTGGTGTATCTGATTTACTAAGAGGTGGCAACTGCATAAATATCTGTTTTTGGCAAAGTTGGATTTTCAGTAAAGGAAACGTGGGAGTTTCTAGATACAGTAAAAATCACCTCATAAACATGACACTTTTCTGATATCCAACCAATTGTGAGCAAGGCGGAGACTATGCCCTTGCCCAATTCTTCTGTTTGGGGTCATGGCTAGTCAATCCTGCCCTGTAATACTGTAATGATGTCATCTGGCATTATATATAAGGACCCCAGACTAGCTTTCAGAACACACTGACACACACTGATTCCTCATTCCTACGCCGACGACCTGTTCCTGTCTGTTCCTGTCTTCATCTTGCATCTATCCATCTAAACTCCAGATCCCAACCACAAGGCCAAGCAATTGCTGATCCTGCTTCAGCTAGGCCTCAATTCTAAAATAATCCCCTTAACCAAGGGAAGCGCTGTGGTGTTTTGGGGAAACATCCTGAATTTACCCGGCTTGTTGCCACTCACTGCATTCTGCTACTATCCTGCTATCCTGATGCTCTATATTATTCAGTAACCAGAACTGCCAGTCCAGAAGAACTATCCTTTGGTAACCAGTCCCTGCTCAGCTGACTCTGCCCCTCTGAGTTTGTCCAGCTGCCCTGTGTTAGACCAGATCCGTGTGGTGATCCAGAGCCACTGACTGTCCAAAATCCAAACTAAAAGTGGACTGTGAGGATCAATAGGAACCATAGAAACATACTAAACCTTGCCTTGCTTTGTTCCATCCCAATCCCTAAGTCATCCAATCCTTATCCTGATAACTGTAATATTGTCACAATCATTTTTGAAACCCTGCCTTTGATTCCTTGTGCTAGCGTCAATATCTTTATAATTTTGTCTTGTGAAATCCTAAGCCCTTAGTGGTCCCTCGGGTGATGGGACTGGGTTCGCCAGGGCGGGTGCGGAAGTGCTAGGGTTGATTCCGCGGATCAACTCCAGAGCTTACTGTGTCTCAAGCTGGTAGCCTAGCCTGAATACCCTAGCGTAAAGTAAAACTGTCCTTGTCAAAATTGATTTCTGTTCCTTTTTCGTGCCTTTATTTTTCCAAAAACACTCCTCATTTTATCTGGCATAACTCACCTAATTTAACAGCTAGAGGCCTCATTTCACTTTCATATTGTACCTACAATCCATAGCTACGCCCAACCCAAAAACCGCATCCAGATTCACAATATTTCACCCATTTTTTATTATAAACCGTTTTGGCAAATTCAGGTGGGATTTGCAAAAGTTTGTCATTTTACAACATGTCATTTTGGTTATAAACGGTTTTCAATCTTCCATTCAATTTTGAATTGTATGCTTTTGCTCAATACATTGCTTGTGATTGCTAGTATCTTTCCAGTGTTGCTTCAGTAAATAATTGTTTTTGTTTCAACAATTTTAGACATATTCATTGTTTATCCATCCATTTCCGAGTGTCATTTTAGCATTGCCAGGGTTTAAATCCGTTTTTCTCTCTTGTTTGGGGAAGTCAGATTTCTATTCTGTTACTTATTTTTCATTCCTGATTACCTGCTGATTCTGTTTATCCACTTAAAATTGATTATTTGTGGGTAGAGGGAACGTTGCAGGGGGAATTTCTAACTCCAGTGCTATCTTACCTAAAATCAAAAGTGCTCCTTTTCCCTGGGGTTTTGTAGTTGTGTCAATAGAAGGTTAAACTAAGTGCATTGCTTACCTTCATAGTGTTCTTATCAACCCATTGGTGATTCCTGCCCCATATATTAAAAAGTGTGTGATTTTCTTGAATTTCTAAATAAATAAATAAATACATAAATGCATTTTACCTGTTCCTACCAGCCTGGTTCCGGGTCCATTGTGACCCGTAGTATTTGAGAAAGGGGTGTGATATGAGTGGTGTATCTCTCAAATATTGAACCTATATTTAACAAAATAAGCATTTCAGTTGTGCGCTGTATATTAGGCTGCGACCAGGGTGTGTCGCCTGATTGAAATCCTTAACATCACTCACACTCAATGCACTTGAGACATTTACCCTAGAGAGTGGCTCTCTCTGCACATCCTCCAGGCTCAACCGACTGGGTGCACTTGATCCTCCAGCCCCTACCCGTGACCCTCTGTGCACTTGTTCGATCCATACGCACCATGCCTGAAAATCGCATGTCTGTTCTCCCTTGTCTTCACCCCTTAATTGCACTGTTAAAACTACAGAATCGCTACCAGGCCTATTTGCTATCTCCCAAACTGTTAAATGTATTTTTTACTCACTTGCTCTGCCTGTGCAGACTATCATTGCCTCAGAATTTTAAGGGCTCTGAGTGACTGTTTGTTTTTTCCCCTTTTTCCCACCATCCTTGAGCGCTTTGAAACACTTTCCTGTATATAGGCGCTATATAAATAAACCATACCATGCCATACCATACCAACACCATTATATAAATTGAATAGCAGGAACCGTTCATCCATTTTTGCTGACACAAACAGTTATTGGAGATCTGGCGAATCAGTTTCAATGGGGACCACCTCCCAATCCAAGTTTATATCATACCATATATGCAAGCCTCCAACCGGTCTTCCTCTACACCCTTTGGTAGCAGGTAACGAGTGATTTACATAACCTTGGAAATCAATAGGAACAAGTGCCCAGTTTCCTGGCAAAGTAGGACCTGGTGCAGTCTAGCAAAACAGCACCAGGCCTGATTCAAAATTACTCTTTTTAGACCTGCTATTTTCCAGTTCATCACTCTTATCTCCTCTCAGCCATTCCACTTGCTCCAAATCATCAGGGAACATCCTCACACCACCTTCTACTACACAAGGTTCTCTATCCCTCACTATCCCATCATTCCTATTTAATCCCACATAGGCCATCTCCGCCACTTCTGGTGATTTTGCCTAAAATTAAGATAACAATATTGGTGGGATTGTACTAAGATCTTAACACCCTTAGATAGAATTATACGCAAATCAGTGTTTAAAATGCCGGCCACCAGATCTCAGGATCTTAAAAGGACCTCGATGTAATCAGTACAGGAGTTTTGGAAGTGGGCCCTGACTCACTTTATAAAGTCGCGTCCAATGACCGACAAGCACCCCCTGGTTACCCTAAACCAGTGTAAACACTTATTCTTTAGGGCATATGTGTCTTCATAGACACCTTTGGCTAACCGCAGGTCATTGGTCAAGTAGACCAAAGGGATCCTATTACCTCCAACCTCATGAGGCACATGGCTAATTCTACCACCCACGGGGAGTAAATTCAATCTAGAGAAAGGAGGAGGATAAGCATGTTGCTGCCTATGGGTGAACCCATCAGCCATATGTAAATTACTGTTTAATTGGTTCTGCCCAGGATTAGCATGGAGCCATGATCGCCTGACACTGCTGCTATTAGGGGAAAGCACCCAGTGGCTAAAGCTACCAGGCTTATCCAGTTGATGGCTTACCGGGTTTCCATTTGTCCTCCTCAAACTACTCACCCCCAACTCTCCAATTGTTCTCCTAATGTGAGTGCTCTCTGCTGGTTTCCCCATTTGAGGGCTAGAACTATGATATTGTAAAGTATTCCCCATCTCTTTCCCAATGGCAGCAGTTCCAACAACCTCTCTTTGTTCCTTTCTGCTACTAGGGATTTCAACCATATCTCTAATAACTACTATTTTCTCCCAAATCCTAGTCATCAGGGCAAGCATGTTGCTTTTCTCTGAGATGCCTACTGAGATAAGGGGAACTGGCTTGACCACACTAAGTAGATTTGACTCTTTATTATTGGTTGGTAGGTTTATTACCTGGGCATCAGTCTTGCCACCCGCACCACTGCAGTCAGCACTACAATTGCCGAATTTCTTCATGATACAGGTGGTCCTATTTTTCCCCTTTTTCACAGGTGGTTTCCATGGTTAACCTCATCATTAACTTTGGTGCTATTGTATTGTTTTGAGGGTTTATTATTTCAAGTCGTAAGGGTCTTTGCGCCCTCATTTAGCTCAGGGCCCACCTTAAACATCTCTTCAACCAATCTACCCTCCCCTGTTGCCAAAAGAGAAAAGCTATATGAGAGAGGAATTGCGGGACAACTGATTAGCTCAAATGGTACCCCATCCACCTTCAACTGCAACCTCCTTGCTACCCAACAACAACTGCTCCAGACTGAGTGAGTTATCATGCTGCGGCTTAGCCCCCCGGCTCAGTCTCATTACAACTATTATATATTTCCACAATGCCCCCTGTCACAAGGGCATTCAAATATTTAGTAATACCAGGGTTGCCCACTGGAAACACATAATCCACCCTCCCCCATTGCTGGTCAGACCTTAAATCCACTTCAAATGCAATCAAGGGGTCCAGTTTCTTTTGGCTCTTTACTTATAGTTTCCTTTTGTGTTCACAACGGCCAATTCCATCCTTGAAAGTTTCCAAAACAGCACAATTGGAACTTTTAGATTTGGTTGATTTAATTGAGTTGAGCACTTAATTACTAGCACACTCCGACAATCTAAGGCCTTCCTTTGGTGTTACTTTAGCTAATAAGCCCCTTGGCGGCATTTCTATCGCTTTAATGTCCGATAATAACTCCTCGATCTCGGTGATTAACAAATTCAAATCAGCAATAGGCTGACTTACTTTCTGTAGCATATTACTTCTACCTTTACAGATAATCAAGGAGTCTGCTTTACGTTTAGCCATAACTCACGACCACAATCCCACTCTGACAATCTAAGGCCTTCCTTTGGTGTTACTTTAGCTAATAAGCCCCTTGGCGGCATTTCTATCGCTTCAATGTCCGATAATAACTCCTCGATCTCGGTGATTAACAAATTCAAATCAGCAATAGGCTGACTTACTTTCTGTAGCATATTACTTCTACCTTTACAGATAATCAAGGAGTCTGCTTTACGTTTAGCCATAACTCACGACCACAATCCCTTGCTATGAGGGTCAGCTGCGATCACACTGCGATTACTCTGTCCTCACACTGGTGTTTGCACATATTGAGGATCAACAAGAGTATACTTCTAATACCTGCTAATTTGCCAAGCAACTCCTACTCTAACACCTTGGGCCGGGCAGGGCACACTCAATTGCTTGAGAGGCTGCCTTAGTCCACCTCCACCCCCTTGCCTACACCCTGGTCGGTAGCATATAGTTCACACAATATCCAGTGCCCTCTGTAGCAAGGTCAAGCAGAACTTAATAATTGAACAGATACTTAGTACCGGGTCGGGTGCTTAAACTTCCCGACTTCCTTGAAACTCAATCTAAATGAGAGTGTGTGCAATTCCTCCAAGCGTTACCTCTATTAGCTCATTTGAGAATCGCAATTTCAGTGGCCCTCGTCCCTTAGAATATTTCGCATCTGGCACTCTCAGCACTTCCTCCACAATCGTAACAACAGCTGTACTCTGAGACCCCAGGCCGGCCCATAGAGCCGAGGTTTGCTCAGAAGTATTTTAAGACGAGATAGCTGCACCTTTGAGATGGATGGGGTTGCAGATTCATTACTCCAACACCAATCAATAAGGACAACTCAATAGTTTGGCAAAGGGAGTCTGTTTAATGACAAGTACAGAAAACGAGGAGTTATGGATATCAGCAGTGATGCGATCGTCCTTCTCGCTTCAACTCCAACGAGCTTCATACATGTTGTAACATTTATACTCAAAAATTGTCATCATTGACATGTAACACTCAAAAGTTAACATGCAATTCTATTGGTTAGGAAAAGGTAACTTTACTATAGGTACTATATCTGTATATGGTAACAGAGTGAGGGGCTTGGGTAAACACTGTCAGGTGGGCTTCTAAGCCCTTCCTTCAAAAATGACTACTGTAGACGTCACTAAATGTACGACGTCCCATTGGCTCTACTAACTATAGGACCCTAGATTATTGGTCCATTGTGATTGGGTTGGCACCAACCCCGTGCATACTTTTCCACTTCGCTTAGCAGCACGTAAAATAGTCGGCCAGGTAACTAAGGCCCCTTAGTTACCCGGCCTTCCTCCGATTATGGTTACAATCAATAATCACTTTAGTAGCTATGTGTCAATTAGTTCACTGTGGTTGGCCTCGAGACTGCATCTTCTGTCTTGAAAAGTTCTGATATCGCCGCCTGGTCAGGTGCCAAGTGTAGGTGTGAACCCTTGCTTCTTCTTGCTCGGCTTGTCACATGATTCCTATACCGTGAATGTGTCTCTTTTCTCTCAATTTGTGTATTTGATTCTCATTTAGCCCACCACCTGCCTTCATCTTCTCATCTCGACCTTTCAGAGGCAGGATATTCTGTTCTCAGTTACAATTAGATGTAGCTACTGTTTGCCTCTTTTATTAGTATGACCTTGGCTTTCCTGGCACAAGTTGCCTCTGCTGAGTTTCGTTTCAGCCGTCTCTTCTCGTTTTGCTAAATATGAATCTTTCTCATTTGGCCTTTAGTAACCTGGGTTGATTCTGCTTCTTGAGCAAAGTACAAATACACTTATAGTACTGTGCTTCGTTTTGAGGTAGATTATGTATCATGGCGCTTGTCGCACTATTCTTCTACTAAGCATAGCAAGCCACAATGTTTTCTTAGCTTTCTTGCGGTTCCAAGCATATTTACAGGTGTAAACTGGTTTAATGTCTTCATCTTGATTACAGCTTTAAACTTCTTTGCATTTCAACTTCGTCCTTTCACTTTAGGTTCATGATATCCTTATTCATGGTGTTTTGTCTATTTGCATCATTCTCGGGTCGTCAATTCTTCTATCTGCAAGTCAGTCCGGGTCCTTGTGACGTCACCATTCATCTTCCATTAAGACCTTTTTGGTTTCATCCGGGACTGTACTTAGGTAATCTTCATTTCGTTTCATTTGTTGGTAGGGTTTACTTAATGGATACCTTACTGTCCGTGGTTTTCTTGGTATTGGTACTTCAATAGGTGCTGTTATTCTGAAAGGCACTGGGCAGAGCCCTACTGCGGCTCTCTGCTGGTTTATTTGCTCATCATACGTCACATATTTTGGTGTGAACATTCCTGGTACTTCAAAATGGACCATTGGAGTGCAGGCTTTATTTGGTACCTCCTCTACACTCCCCCCTCTGGGTGATTCATCGACCACTTTCACTTCAGTCTTTGAATTCATCTTACTCGGTTCTTCTGTATTCATCTTCACTCCATCACCTGGGTTCATTCCGTCTTCATCTTCTGGATCTATACATGATGGTTTGAAGAAGTGTCTCTTTGGATTCCATATCTTTATTACTCCTTTCAGGCTTCCTGCGGTCCTTGCATGTTTGTCTTTATTCCGTGACATTAGTTGACATTGTCCATTTGGGCTGCAGTAACACCATCTTCCCACATAGTTTTGATGTTTCCTGCGGTAGAGGAACTTTGTTCCCTCTGGTGCGTGAATGCTGGCCTTCACAAAGTCTCTTATTTCTTTATCAGTCAGGTCTTCAGGCTTCCATCCTGGCTTGACATCAATCATGATCTTCATGCCTATGGATTTTTTCACAGTCTTCTTGCATTGAGAGATTATTATCTTGATAACACAAAAGCCTAGGAATTTGAATGCATCTGGCATCCACTGTGGGACCCATGAAAATAGTGATCCAAACCAGCTGTCATCATCCACTTTGTCAGTTTCATTGATCATCTGGTTCTGCAGTTTTGTCAGCATACTGAAAGTGAGCATCCGCAAATAAGGCAGTTAACCCCCTTCAATGAGAGGCAATAATGGACACACCCCAGCAGGGAATGAGACCAAGACCAAGTGCGGGTGAGATATAGAAGGTTTTATCTAAATTGATATAGGGCATGCAAAGGACTCTGCAAACTCCGAGAGCGCTCTGTCTGACAATAGCAAAGACAGTCATATTTATTACAAAAACACATCATACGCGAGATAAGCGATAGGGCGCACATAGTTGTGGGGATTGGATGGCGATGACTAGCTACTATGTATAATGTAGGTGCGGTGCTCCATGATTTGCGGAGATCCACATGATTTGCTGCAGTGCTAACAATTCGCCTTTGTGGCCATTCATACACATTCATTACAAACTTCTATGTCAAGTTACCATATAAATCCTACAACACTTCAATCTAATACCAGGGGGAAAACACAGGAAAACATTATGTAATATGAGGCCCCCTCAATACATCACCATAAAGTTGCCATTAGCAGAGAACCCAGTCTCGTGAGTCCAGGTGTCTTATCAGGGGGCACCGGTTAGGCAACCTTTATTATTCTAATTCTGTTACATGTAGTGAGTGATAGTGTTACGGTATGTTAGTACAGGGGTGAATAACTGTCTCCATGGCCCGTTAAACTTAGGGTGAACTGAAAAACTATTGAGTCAGTAGGGGCACATAGCTGGCACCTCAAAAGGCGTCGGGATTCGGGTGGCTCATAATTCTTCTTGGCCTGGTCATGGCGGTACACAGTGATTTTATGATGGCATCTGGTGTCGGAGATATGGTGGAAGGTAAATACTTGGTGCGGGCCCAGCAGGAATGCGGGGAGGTGTAGCTGTAACATTCCAGCAACAGAAAACTAGGGACCTTCAAGCCCGGTCGAGCCTTGGGGGGAGGAGGGGAGTTGGATGTGCAGCTCTCTAGAAGGAGGGGGAGATGGCCTTGTAACTTTTTGCGAGTCCCTGTTTACTGACCAGCATGAACACTATTATAGAGACGGTTGCTTAGACTTGGGGCATTATGTAAATTGCATATCACTACGATTCGCGTGTGCTCATGTTTACAAGATGAATAGAGAGGAAGTTATCATTTACATCGTACAACGTTTTTCATTCTGTTGCTTGGAGCCCATGAGGAAAATGAACATAAAACGTGAGGTAAAACCAGGTTGGTGGGTGCATCGATCTCAGTGACAGGTTACAACATTATGCTTCTGATCAGATAACGAGTTCAACTAACATTCCAATCAACAGCAGGTGTGGCTCAATACTTTAAATGGTTCACATGTGTCACTTACAATCATATCATACACAGGCATTTTATACATTGCTTTTTTAACCATTCTACGATAGCAGCAACCATGGGTCAGTAAATGGCAGATTCGAGTGTTCATATGTTTGACACCTTTACACGGAGATGTCTTGGGGTGGCCAAGAGTCATACCATTTTAATATGGGCAATCGGCAGTATGGGTTTTAAACCTTTTCACAAATGGGTTAGCAACATAGATAAGACTGGGAGGCACAGGGATTTAACGTTCAGGTTTAACATTTTCAGCCGGGGAACAGGGTTGGGGGGTCATGAACACCATATATCATGAATGTGGGGGTCTGTGGGGCATCAAGGTATCTTTCATAGTGCCAACTTTGTTCTTTCCCAGATCCCAACTAAAGTCAGGTCACCGCCAGGGCAATGATGTACTGCGGAAGGTAAATGATACAGTGGGCTTCATTACAACCCTGGCGTTGGACCATGGTGCTATTAGCACCATGGTCCATGCCGGATTCCGCCATGGCGGATGCCGGATTTACTGCCCCATTCCAAGGTTGGCGGGGCGGTAAATCCCCATTCACCATGACCCCTTCCCCATTCCCATTTTTGGCCCATAAGGCTCAATGGGAATGGGGAAGGCGCTAATTACGGCACCGTAAATTACGGTGCCGTAATTAGCACCAAGGTCCCTTAGCGGGTTGGACTTTAACGCCTGCAAAAAGCAGGCATTAAAGTGTGAATCGGGCTTTAAGGGTTTAACGGCGCCGCAGCCTTTTATGGCCCGTTAACCCCTTAACGCCAGGGTTGTAGTGAGGCCCAGTGTTTGTTCTCTTACTTGTTTGCATCTAGTTGCTCGTGGGAACGGGCCTTCAGTGGAGCAGCCATGGGGAAGAGGCTGTGGGGAAGTGCAGGCTGGCTGTGCACGATCAAGCAGGGGTGAGCTGCACTTTCTGCAGGGGGCCTGTTCCACAGAGGCCTGGGCTTAGTATACTTAAAATGGAGTCTAAGTGCATCGCAAAATGGAGTCTATGTTATGCTACAAGGTAAGCCGTGCAGCCTCATGTGTCGATCCGCAGCCATCCTGCATCCCGGGCCCAGGCGCATAGGTGGCTGCCGATGAGTCATAAGCCTCACGTAGGAGATGGATGTGAGGGTGGGGGGTCCCAAAGACCAGTCCTTTGATACATTTCCCCCTTTTCGTTACTTAAGTAACAAATATTGTAACTCACCCAATCTCTGGCGTTCCTTTTCATCAGCTACTGCTTCATCCCATGCTAGTGTCCCCTTAATTGGCATCCATGCTCTACATACCCCCCGGAGACTCTCTCCTGCCCTTGCATACTCATCAGGGGTGCAGGTCATGTATATGCATCCCCCATCCCCCTCCAGATCTACCCATATTTCCTTATACCACTTTCGGTCCAGGGGCTCCTTTATTGTCGTGTGATACAGTCTATCCACTATATCCCCATCATAGTACAAAGCCACCATTCTATATTTAGGTTCAGGATCCTTACCTGTTTGTACTTGTGCCTCCTGCATAATTTTCGCTGTTCCTCTCGTGCTGCCCATTGTCACCATCATCATTGTTCCATTAGGAACTGCGTTCGTGCAGCACCGAAGACCCAGCTGGCACACACAAAAATTCAAAAGCAAAAATACAATGATGGGTATCAGCATTTTGACAGTCATTCTGAGCCAGGATGGTACCCATGAAAAAATGTTGTCGAACCAAGAGCTCGGGTCCACTCCACCTTCCTTCTTCATCCGCTCTCCTAAATTGTGCACTGCCGCGATAACGTGTGACAGCGTTCCATTGTCCTCATTTGCCGAAGACACAAACGTGCAACATGTGCTCCCGATTTTTCATCAAACGTCTCCATCCATCGCCGTTAACAGGTCTAGGACATACCTGTTCTGCATTGTCATTACCCGAAGGGCCCTTAGCTCCACCTTGATTACGTTGAATCCTTCTTCAGTGTTGTTGGCCAGTTGGATCAGATCCCAGCGTGTTATTTGCAGGCACTTTGCGTTGGCCTGCGCTTGGATACTGGGGACGAGGGAGGCAAAGAATGTTTCAGCGGAGTTGAATAGCCGGAACCTGTCAGGGTCTTGTGCCAAAAATTCTGTGGAGGCTTTGGATATGTAGTTGGATGACCTCCGTTTTCTTGACATCAGGCTTTGGATTTTGTCCGCGGATAGGGCATCCATTGGCATTTCTTCCGTTGGTTGCATGTGTTCTGGAACTTGGACAGCTTGCAGTCCCTTTCCTTCTTCGATATGACTCTCCGGAACCACCATCAGGGCGGAGTGCAGCATTGCCAAAGAACATGTGCCCCTCCAAGATTGTGGGAGGTGCAAGTATGCCTGTTTTTCGCAGACCCATTAAGTGTCCATAAGGGCTGCTGTCCCTTTCTTCATATCTGGGATGATGAGTGTGTTGTTACAGTTCTTGTTTGTGCCCATGCTATTTTTCCCTTCTCAGAGGAAGCATAGTTCATATGTAATTTCTTTTTGCAGTTTGAAGGGTTTTTCCAGGGCTGTGACCCAGGTAAGCTTTGTGATGTGCTCGGCCCATACTGGTGTGCATGTTTTCTCGATCCATTGCAGTTTTTCTGCCGCCAACCCTCCTAGTGCTTCTGCTTTGCATGTCACTTGATATTCCTTCCATTTGTGTTCTGAAAACAGTGTTCCTTTAATTACCAAAAAAGGTTCTTTCAAGCATATCACTCCTTTAGGTCTTGAGTAGCACGTCTTTTCGTTCTGCAGCATTTCAAAAGAGACTGTGTATGCCTGGAAGGTGTTCTTTATTCTACATAAGGTGAGATGAAGGAGACACTGAGTGTCAGCAAGAGGCATTTCTTGGGGCAGGAGCACCTTAGGGGTACCTGAGGCATGGGGTACCAGAGAGGATACGTAACAGCTCTCGTTGGTTGTTTGTTTGGCAGTGGAACTCGTGTCTGCATACCATTTATTTGATTGGTGGGGGTGCCTGGGGTCTTCTATTGTGTCTAGCCCCAGCCCGGTGTGTTCGTAATATTTTCTCCTCCCAACCTCCCTCCTTTTCCTGTTGCTTTTGAGGTATATTCTCTCATGCTTTAATGCCTGTTGTGTTGTACTCTGTTCACCCGCCCCCACTTTTCCCACTCGTCATATAGGGCTAGAAACCTTTCAGTCATTTCTGCATTATCTTCCTTTATACTTGCCGGGGATTCATATTTTATGGTCGGATGGCCTGTTGGCGTGACAGTGATAGAGGTGGTATCATATAACCATGATAAAACAGAGGGATGTCGATCATTTACTTCATAAACACTGAATTCAGAGGCGTTGGTTGCATCAATTGGGCGTGGGGTTACTGACTTATCGTTAGTATTACTCAACTGGTGTGCGCTATCATGGTGGGCGTCATACCCCCATATGAGCTGGAAGCCATCCCATATGAGATAGGTCACTTGTTTGATCATGCTTGTTCCATTGATCATGTTTGTTCTATTCCCTCCCCCCTCATTTATATCAATAGATATAAATGTAACCACCCAGTATAAAACCAGGCCAAACATTAGTGTAAAAGATATAACAGGGCATCCAAATAGGCCACACTCATACAAATATCTACGTAAGTCAAAATTTACATTCCCGCTTCTGTCTGCCCTAACCCTAGTCGTAGAAGGGGGGGCCATGCGTTGCCATGGTTTCTCCTAAATAGTAAAACATAAAAGCGTATTAAGCTGTCATGATGCCTACCCCCGGGGACCCAGACTAGGTCCAGCAACCCCAGAAGCAGGCATCAAGTTACCCCAAGCAAGCCCAACAACCCCCGCTAGGGGCTATTTGGGTGCAGTCCTGGCGCCTATGGCGCCAGGCTCATAGATTAAAACTTACGTGATGCAGACCATGCTGCAAACTTACCTGATGCAGACCATGCTGCAAACTTACCTGATGCAGACCATGCTGCAAGAGCTCCAAGCCAAACAAGGCTTGGAAGGGACTATTTTACCTAGGGACTATTTTTTACTCGGGTGGGGTTGGGGAGGAATACTTACCTGGGACTTCTTTGGAGGCTATTTAAACCACGCCCAAAGAGCAGCACACGCTTCGCCTTATTCTGCATCCAGCAGCTTAACGCTCACCGTGCTTGCAAGTCTGCATCCAGTCTTCTGCCACGCCCGCCTCGAGTTTGGAGCTCCTAGAAAAAGGGAGAAAGAAGGAGAAAAGGTTAGAACAAGAGCAATACCTTTGATCCTTACCTGAATTCCCGATCCATCGTGCCGTCGAGCTGGAAGAAAGAAGTTATTTTATGTGCGTCGCCTCAGCTGCTGCAGCGCCGCGCTGAACTCACCGGCCTTGCCGCATCTTCACATTTCACCGCATCCTCCTGCATGTTCCCGCCGCACTCCGGAACCTAAGGAGAAGACAAGAACAGCAAGGTGAGCCAAGGGAATACACAGAGGGATACCCCCCATAGACTTACCTGATTTTACCACCGGGGTACTATTCTTCTTCACGGATCGGCGCAGCCTCCACTGCATCCTAGCCGAACCCCGGCCCCTAAGGGGAAACAAAAGGACAGCAAGATGAAACAAGGGACTAACAAGGGGAACCCTCCTCACCACAAAAGACTTACCTGATTTTACCCCCGGAGGCATTATTCCCCGAGACTTCATACTTTCTCTCAGCGCCTGAATAAGGGAGAAAGCAACAGGTTACATATGGACATTATTTTTCCGAACTGTGTTGGATAATACTAATCCTTACCAGAACATTACCGGTTGCCACGAGGAACTCTTCAGTAGGGTCAAGCTGCAACCTGCAAGGAATCGGACAAGAGTTAAAGTCAGGCATTTGAACTCTTACGAACTACATACTTACGGCGTCTTGCCGGGAATATCAGAGTCAATATTGTCCTGGAACTCACCAATTCCTTCGAGCCAGTGAAGCAACTGGTTATCTACACGCTCTGTGCTCAATGCAGGATGGAGAGCTCATCTTTTCAAATCATCAGGTGAGGGGACATCCAAGGTGATCAGTGGGGAGAACAGCGGGGTGGGGGAATTTACGCTCAACTCCACGGGTGGTTAATTCCCTTTCTCCATTTGCAGAAGAATATTCCTATGGGCCAAGCTAACGAAGCTAGGTGGGCCAGTCCAGTCCGTCATCTCGGCCCTACGCGTCACATTGGTGGAGGCCGCAGCAGTCCAGTCCCGATCGACGCCTCTGTGGGAGCCAGGTGAGTGTAACAGAACGAGAAGCCTACCTACAAATTCCCACCCGGGCGTTATGGATACCTCAGAGACTGGGCAATTGGGCCAATTACTAGGGGAACTGAGGGCCGAAGTGCATTCCACCCGTCAAGAAACCAATGCCCTTAGGAGGGAACTGATTTTGTCAAAGGAGCAAACTGATGACCTTGCTAGGCAACTATTGCAAAGCCAGGCTGGACAAGCACCCCTACCTGGTTCCGGGGGAAATCCAGCTCCTGTGTTATCGAGTAACCCTGTGCAAATAAACCTACCTGGAAATATTCCATTAGCTCCACCCGAACGCTTTGCTGGAGATCCCAAAAGGTTTGCAGTGTGTGCTGTTATCGGAGCGAATCATGTCACAAATCCTCCAGCACAGGAATACTTCCCGCACTAAGAATTTTGCAGCACATTTGGCATTCGGGTGGGCACACGGTCCTGCCTCAACCCATCTTGAAAATGGACACACTACTACTATCATGTAGCGTGACCCATTGCACCTTTCTCCCATGTCTGCATAATCAATATGCAGTTCTCTGAAGGGGCCTGATGGTTTAGGTAATGTTCCCCGCAGTGTCCTCAATGTCATTCCTGAATTGTATATTTGGCAGGTTGTACATTCCATTGCAAGTCTGGAAAGTTGTTCCTGCAACCCTGTGATAAACCAATTCTCTTGTATCTCTGTGGCAATGTGCTGTTTTGCATTGTGGGCTGGAAAGTGAAGTTGTTGGAATGCTATTTCTAGTAGCTTGCAGGGCATCACCACCTTACCTGTGTTGTTCTGGTGCCATAGGAGGTCTGTGGGCGACTGGCTACACCACTCTTACCCACATCTCTTTTTCCTCATTTGTTGCCACATCTTGTAGTTCTAATATTTGTGATACGGGCATTGTGTTATACCCATCTGGGAGATCTTCTTCCACGTTTTTCTGTATCAAGTACTCACCTGTCCTTTCTTTTGTTAAGTAAGATGCCTCCTTGGCGGCAGCATTCGCTGCCACGTTCCCCAAAGCGATAAAGTCAGTTTTGTTTGTATTGGCCTGGCATTTCACTATAGCTACAATTGTAGGGTCTTGTAAGGCTTCTATCAATTCCTTGAGTAGTTCTGCATGTTGCAAGGGTGACCCATCTGCCCTGTGAAATCCCCTTCCCCCCATCTGGCCAATCCATGTGTACTGTAGTAGTCATGTAGGCTGAGTCTGTGTAAATTGTGACAGCACATCCCTTGGCAGCATTTAAGGCTTCAATGAGTGCTACCAGTTCGGCAGCTTGTGCTGAGAAATGGGCTGGTAATCGCTGCTGTACTAGCACTTCATATTCATCTTCCTCTAGTCTCACAACAGCTATTCCCACGTGTTTTTCTCCTGTCTCTGAGTTTATTGATGCTGACCCGTCTATGAAGTATATTTCGCCTTCAGCCAGCACGTTTTCACTTACTGTGGGGGTATCCCCCTCCTCTCCTCTGTACGTTGCACAATCATGTGCTTGCATGTCTTCCACTGTGCATGCCTCTGTGATGAATTTTGCAGGATTGACTGTTTTGCATCTCACTATGTGTATGTTAGCGCTGGACAGAATAATTTCGTATGCTGTGGCTCTCTGAGTGGTTGGTGTGCTTTTTGATCTTTCCAATATGGCAAATAGGGAATGTTCCACGAACAGTGTCATGGAACATCCCATCACGATTGTTGCACTTTTTTGAATTGCGAAGGCTGCAGCTGGGAGATATTGTTCGCAGGCAAAGTGTCCTTGCATTACTGCATCCAGTGTTCCACTGTAATAAGCCAATGGTTTGTGCCCCAAAGATGTTTTTTGTGTCAGTACTGCTGTCATGAGGGTCCCGCTGCGATGTGAAAATAAATAAAACTTGCGCTTATAGTCTGGGTTCGCGAGTACTGGTGCCGTTGAAATTAGTTCCTTAAGTATTGTGAAGGCCTCATCAATCTCTGCTGTCCATTGTATTTCTGTGTTTTCTCTTTGCGCTTCCTTGAGTCCCTGTAGTAATGGCTTTGTGTGTGCTGCATACTCTAATATCCAGGCTCAGCAGTAGTTACACATGCCGAGGAATTTCTGCATTTCCTTCACTGTTTTTGGCATGCTTACTGCTTTGATGGCAGCCACCCTGTCTGGTATGATTCGTTTACCATCTTTTGAAATCAGTTGTCCCAGATACAACACTTCTTGCTGACAGTATTGTAATTTTCCTTTATTTACTTTGTAACCTTTGTGGGCCAACAATGTCAAAAGTGTAATAGAATGTTTCCTGCACTCATCCTCATTTTTCCCACAAATCAGTTAATCATCCACGTACTAGATAATTGTGCCATCTGTGACTAGATTTCCTAGATCTTAGTGTAAAATCCTGTTGAATATACTTGGGCTTTCACAGTACCCCTGGGGCAGCCTACAATGCTCGTATCTCTTTCCTCCCAATGTAAATGCTGTTAGGTATCGGGACTCCTCAGCTAGTGGTACTGAGAAGAATGCATTCTGCAAGTCCACTACAGTGAAACAAGATGCATCCTTTGGTATACTGCACAGAATTGATGCAGGATTGGGGACCAATGGGAATTCCTTTTGTATGACGTCATTGAGTGGGCGTAAATCTTGGATCATCCTCCAGGCCCCACCTTTTGCTTTCTTAATGGGGTAAATACAGGTGTTGCATGGTGAATTTGATGGTACAATTATTCCTTGG
The DNA here is from genome assembly GCF_040938575.1 of Ambystoma mexicanum. NCBI lineage: Eukaryota > Metazoa > Chordata > Amphibia > Caudata > Ambystomatidae > Ambystoma > Ambystoma mexicanum. Next base: position 415,102,322 of record NC_090927.1, read on the forward strand.
GCTAATAATGCAGGGATTGTTTCTTTTATCCCTTACTCTGCTTCCAGGGACAGGGGGTATTGTTTCACTCTGGGCAGTAAGGCTCCTTGTTTGAGATTTATCTTAACAGGTGTTACCTCATGCAACAGTCCCACATCATGTGGGCCGGTGGTCCACAAGTCACTCGGTACTGATTGCATGTCACTGTCAAAAAATGACAGTGGCGCTCCTACCACTGCCATCAGCTGCACTGGCACCTGTCTTGTCTGTATCATAATATCACAAGGGATTGCTATTTCCATTATTATTTCCCTGTCACCGTCTGAATCAGTGAAGAGGTCTTCGTCTGATAAATCTCACAGCGCGATGTCGGCATTGATGCACAACACGGTGCACCACTGGCAGTCATGTATGTCCATTCCAATTACTGCTATTCTCTGTGCTGAAACCTGTACTGCATGCAAATCTAATGGCATCACTGTCCCTGGCACTATCTCTGGGCGTGCTATGGGACAGAAAACACATTCTGCAGGCACCCTCCAGTCCTGGCACTTCAATTCTGGGACCACTCATGCCAGTGTTTTCAACCCCTGAATAAACATGTCTGGGTCCATGTAACGCTCACCTGACTCCCACGGGGGCACTGGCCTGGTTCGCGCTGCTGTGACCTCGTCTAAGGTGATGCGCAGGGTTCGGAAGACGGACAGGACCGGGCCCCAGATCTGGCTTGTCTGACGCGCAGAAGTATCCTTCTGTAGGTGAGAATAGGGGGTTAACTGTCTGCGGGGTAATGCAATCGGCCTCCCACTTACCCCTCTCACCCTCCTCAAAACCCTTCTGTGCTTCCCCGTAGCGTCTCACCTTAGGGTCTGGAAGGACGAGCTCTCCATCCTGCTTCTGATGCAGGGGCGCGTTGGTATCCAGTTATGTCACCGGATTTTCGGATGGGTGAGAACCAAACTTGCTTGGCTTCCAGGTAAGTTTTTCTATAAGTGGTTCCCCTTGTGTCCATGCATTAATGTTCTAATGCTAGTGTCTTTTTCCCCATATGGGCCGGGGTACGGAATGCCGGGGAACAGGCACCGACCCGAGGTGAGCGGTGAAATCCTTGTGGAAATCAGGTAAGTCTTTAATGAGTGTTTTGGTAATGTCTTTTCATTCACTCATTAACGCTGATGTCTTTTTCCCCTTAGGGGCCGGGGTCCGAAAATGCCTGGATGCGGCGCGGACCCGAAATGAAAAGGGAATGACCCAACAGGTAAGTCTTGACATGGAGTATTAGCTTCCCTTTTCCCTTCTTTCTCTCACCTTTGTTCTTGTCTTTTTCTCCCTAGGCGCGGGGGCGCGACTGCAAATCCAGATGGTCGCTGCTGAACATGGAGGCGCCCTGTAAAGGTGAGTAGAATGCGGCGCTGCAGCGATCGATGCGATGTGATTTTAAAAATAAATGTCTTCCTTTTCAGGATTGTCGGCGAAATGTCTCTGGGATGCAGATTTAGCAGGTGAGGCCTTTTCCTTCTTCTGTTCTCTTGTTCCCTTCCTTTGCAGGTGATTCAGGCTGCTGGCAGGTGTGGCAGAAGTCAAGATACAGGAGCAGACACGGTGAGCGTCCAGCTGCTAGATGCAGAACAACGCGAAGCACGTGTGGCTGATCGGGTGTGGTTTAAATAGCCTTGCAAGAAGTTCCTAGAATGTGTCCTTCCTCCAATCAGGTATGTATCCTTCCCCGACCACGCCCGGGTGGTAAATGAGTCCCACAGGTAAAGTAGTTCCTTTCAGGCCTCAAGGAGGCCGGGGTTCTGCAGCATGGTCTGCATCAGGTAAGTGCACCCAAACACGTTCATAACGAGCCTGGCGCCTATGGCGCCAGGACTGACGTTTTCTATGAGCCTGGCGCCATAGGCGCCAGGACGCTGTCCAAAGGGCCCCTATAAGGGGTTGCTGGGACCTTCCCCGGGGACTTGATGTCCGCTTTCGGGGACGCAGGGCCTGAGCCGGCTCCCCGGGAGCGGGCATCGTGACAGTCCACTGGTATGTCATGTACTTCTGGCGCTGTTGCTCGTGTGTATACTACCAACATCACTCATAATGGGCAGATCCCGGGTGTCGAGCAAACTATCCCCCTTTTGGTAAAAGAAATAGTCATGTTGAGCTTGCTGAGGAGATCCCTCCCCAGCAAGTTGATCGGAGATTGTTCATAATACAACAGGGGAGCTCGTACTGTTTTACCCCCCACAGTTACATCCAAATATTCTGTATAAGGAACTTCCACCACTGCCCCAGAGACCCCCTGCGTCTCCAATTTACGATTAGATAGCAGAAACCTGCCTTCACGTAGGCATGATTTTTCAGCTCCCAAATTTACCATAAAAATGAATTGTTTGTTCCCTATCTCAGCCCCTATCAATGGTTCCTCTGATGCATCGAGGGTCGTCAATAGTACTGGACATGTAAGTGCTCTCTTTGGGCTGTCCTATGTCGGGTTTCTCGTGGTACCCCCTTAGCTGAAAACATTTCCTGATACCATGGCCACCCCTCCAAAGGGTGCAGGTGCACCATTTGCGCTTGTGGCGAAAGGGTTGCCTTGGGTGTATGGCATGTTCTTGTGCCATTGTGGGTGTTGCTGGACATTATGTGTTTGCTCCGTACGTTCTACTGGATACCTTTGATCTTGCTGTTCTCTTCCCTCTCCACCACCCATCGGTAGCCCGTATGGGCTCGCCGGGTGGGGGTGGCCATATTGCTGTTTGTTTTGGTAATCATTCATTGGCCTGCTTCTACACTCTCGTGAGAAATGCCCCCACCTCCCACAATTCCAACAATTTCCTTGTCCTCCCCTGGGTCCTGGTCCCCCATACCCACCATTCCCTCCGTATCCCGGACCACCCCCTCTGTTCCCTCTGTACCCACCTCTTCCTCCCCAGGCGCTCCGCACTTGCCACTGCGGTCCTCCGTACTGTTCTTGTCCATTCCACTGTGACTGCCCATTGCCTGCACAATTTGCTGCCATTCTATCCTGTCTTGCTACTGACCCACCTCCTCCTCCTCTGCGTCTTTATCTGGAGGGAGTGCAGCTACAGCTGCTGCGACCTTCACCAGTTTCGTTTGTATTAATCTGCCTCATCTGCCAACCTTCTCTGTGCTATCTCCTTCTCCCTCTCCTTGATCGTCTTGCAGTGGTGTACTATTATACTTTGTATTTCAGGCCAGCCTTTCGCTTCAATCACTGCTTTTTGTCAAGCGCTTTCTGAACCTCTTTTGGAAGCCCTCTCTTTATTATAAAGTAAAACAAAGATGTTGATTGATCCCAGGCCATCCCCATTTCTGCTCTCCACATCTCCTGCACCCATAAAATGAAATCCATAGCATCTTCCCCGTCATACATTGTACATTGCATTACTGATTGTAAATCTGGTGTGTCTGAGAAGGTGTGTCTCAAAGCATCCCAGATCCTTGCTCGTACTGTATTAAAAGAGGCACCATCATGGAGGTCACAATCTAATGTTATCCCTGGGAATCCAGCCTTTTCCCAAACCCTGTCAGCTTAGTCACCCACTGCAGATACCAACAAACTTTTAACATCACCAACAGCTAGTGGAACCCTTGCTGTGTGCTTCTCGAATGCATATATCCATTTACTTGCTCCCCCCGACAGCGGGGGCAATAATTTCAATAATTTGGCCTTATCCATCTGGGCCCAGGGAATGTAGTTTGGCCTCCCTCCTTCTCTATATATCAGGGGCAGCTGTAACCTACTTTTTGTTCCTTTCCCAATACTCACCTGTGCCCCTTTCTTTCCCAATGCTGCCATTCTTCCCACTCTACTCCTCAATCTCCCAGTCCATTCTTTTTCCATGGCCATCTCCAGAGGTGTTTCGTCTAGCCTCAGTGGCATCCCTCCTGTTGCCAATCCCAATCTATTCCCTTCTAACTCATCTTCCTCTATGTCACACCACAACTCCTCCATCCCTCCTGTGGTCATTCTCTCTTCCCCTGGGTTCTATTCGGGCGTGTGTTGTTCTAACTCTATTATTCTGGCTGCCTCTTCTTGTATTCGGAATAGTATCTCCTCTTTTTCCACGCTTCCTCTAGGGACTTGTCCGGCGTCTGCACCCTCTGTGTTTGCTCTGTCCTGGACGTGGCTGCTCCACTTTGCTCACATATATCGTGTATCCTAGACAGTTCAAGTCGGGCCATTGAGAGTCGGAAATCTAAGTCTTGTGTTAATTTTTCAATATCTATTGTGGGAGTACTTACCTGTCCACTTGTTCTGGGACACTCATATGGTGGGGGTGCAGTCGACTGTGAGGCAACTGCGGGAGTAGGTGCAGACACATACACAGGATCACTATATTCCTCAGCCGGCACTGGCTTATTTAGGAGGGGATACAACCGTGTTACCTCTATTGATCCTTCCTTCCCTTTGCCCTCTCTTTCAGTTTCTTCTATTGCCAGGGGAGAGCTAATTTGTTCTTGCGCTATTTCCTTTCTTTTGATTGGGGGCACATCTTCGAACAGCCTCCACAAGTCTAAAATCTCTCTTCTGTTGTGGAATTGTTTATTTTATGAACAAGCATGTGGCTACCATGTCCAGCACGCTTTTATCAAATGAGGGTAGCCCTTCCCCCTTTAGTTCTGTGACCCATTAGTCATGGTACTTGGTTATGCGTTCCGCATAGCCTGGTACATTTTTACAAATATGTGCTAGGGGTGTTTCAGCCCCCATGCTGTTCCCTTGCCTTCCACCCACTTGTGTCACCTTACGTTAATCGGGATACCTTGTGTGCACACTTATAATGATAGCAGCTCTTGGATACTTATATATCTCTGTCACACCCGGCGTACTTAATTTCAAAAGGTCACACTTACCATGACCACTTTTCACCAAATCCTGATACAATCAATTTATCACTTTGTCATCACATTTGTAGTAAAAAGGGAGCATAACATATTCAATACCTGACATCACTTTGACAAACGTTTTACTTACAACACGTAACATACACCTCCCTTTATTTCCTTCACAGTTTTTTTACTCAAAGGATCCTCTTTCCTCAGACCCGTTACACCATCTGCCCCCTGAAGTGTCGGAATTTCCCCTTATAGGTTAGAAAAGAGGAGAAAGAAAAAGCGTTTTCTAACTTTTACACGAGTCTTCTACTCCTCTGAGACTCTTACTTATATTTTCCATTGTTTCACTTATTCCCAGTACTAGTCAAGATAGCACTATACGGCGCCACCTTCTACCCCCTTGCAGAGCTAGAATCCCGTCTTCCTTTTGTTTCCTTTTTACTTGTACTCTTCTTAACTTATCCTAATGGCCATATGCAACAGAATGAGAAAAGTATGAAACCACCAGTTAATTTTACCCCTAAGAGAAACCCCCTTTGGCTTAGCTTAACCTCGTACACTTCTATCTATATCCGACTCCTTTTAATGTCACTCGCACTTAATACTCATGTTCCCGTCTTGATCCGAGACTCTCCGGACTCGGTCCGTCCAGGCGGCGCTGTCCCGGGCTCCGGCGAGCGGTACTAAGGTTTTTTTGAAGTGGGACTCGTACCCTCTCGCCCTACTGCGTGTGCATGTGTAAGCGTACCAGTTGCCGTAGGCGGGCAGCTCTCTTGAGGGGGCGCACTGTGCATCTATGCTGTGGCCAGGGATGTCTTGTGCCAAAAGGGACAAAAAGACAAATCACTTCTAAGGGGTCACCACTTGAAAGTGAGCGTCCTCCAATCAGGCAGTTAACCCCCTTCAATGAGAGGCAATAATGGACACACCCCAGCAGGGAATGAGACCAAGACCAAGTGCGGGTGAGATATAGCAGGTTTTATAGGGCATGCAAAGGACTCTGCAAACTCTGAAAGTGCTCTGTCTGACAATAGCAAAAACATTCATATTTATTACAAAAACATGTCATGCGTGAGATAAGCTATAGGGGGCACATAGTCGTGGGGATTGGATGGCGATGACTAGCTACTATGTATAATGTAGGTGCGGTGCTCCATGATTGGAGGAGATCCACATGGTGACATCACGGAGTGCTTGGGTCAGGTGGGCTCATCAGGGTGGAGAGTCAGGGTGTGAGCTGTCCATGTGGATACATTGCTGCAGTGGTAACAATTCGCCTTTGTGGCCATTCATACACATTCATTACAAACTTCTATGTCAAGTTACCATATACATCCTACAACACATCAATCTAATACCAGGGGGAAAACACAGAAAAACAGTATGTAATACAAGGCCTCCTCAATAAATCACCATAATGTTGCCATTAGCAGAGAACCCAGTCTCGTGAGTCCAAGTGTCTTATCAGGGGGCACGGGTTAGGCTACCTTTATTATTCTAATTCTGTTAGATGTAATGAGTGATAGTTTTACGGTATGCTAGTACAGGGGTGAATAACTGTCTCCATGGCCCGTTAACCTTAGGGTGGACTGAAATACTATTGGGTCAGTAGGGGCACATAGCTGGCACCTGAAAAGGTGGCGGGATTCGGGACCGGGTGGCTCATAATTCTCTTCGCCCTGGTCATGGCGGTACACAGTGATTTTATGATGGCATTTGATGTCGGAGGCATGGTGAAAGGTAAATACTTGGTGCGGGCCCAGCAGGAATGCGAGGAAGTTGCTGGAACGTTGCGAGGAGGTGTAACGTTCCAGCAACAGAAAACTAGGGACCTCAAGCCCGGCCGAGCCTTGGGGGGAGGAAGGGAGTTGGATTTGCAGCTCTCTAGAAGGAGGGGGAGATGGCCTTGCAACTTTTCTCGGGTCCCTGTTTACTGACCAGCATGAACACTATTATAGAGACGGGTTGCTTAGACTTGGGGCATTATGTAAATTGCATATCACAACGATTCGCGTGTGCTCATGTTTACAAGATGAATAGAGAGGAAGTTATTATTTACTTCGTACAACATTTTTCATTCTGTTGCTTGGAGCCCATGAGGAAAATGAACATAAAACGTGAGGTAGAACCAGGTTGGTGGGTGCATCGATCTCAGTGACAGGTTACAACATTATGCTTCTGATCAGATAACAAGTTCAACTAACATTCCAATCAACAGCAGGTGTGGCTCAATACTTTAAATGGTTCACATGTATCACTTACAATCATTTCATACATACATGCATTTTATACATTGTTTTTTTAACCATTCTACGATAGCAGCAACCATGGGTCAGTAAATGGCAGATTCGAGTGTACATACGTTTGACACCTTTACACTGAGATGTCTTGGGGTGGGCAAGAGTCATACCATTTTAATATGGGCAATCGGCAGTATGGGTTTTAAACAGTTTCACAAATGGCTTAGCAACATAGATAAAACTGGGAGGCACAGGGATTTAATGTTCAGGTTTAACATTTTCTGCCAGGGGAACAGGGTTGGGGGGTCATGAACACCATATATCATGAACGTTGGGGTATATGGGGGGTCAAGGTATCTTTCATAGGGCGAACTTTGTTCTTTCCCAGAACCCAACTAAAAGTCAGGTCACCGCCAGGGCAATGATTTACTGCGGAAGGTAAATGATACAGTGTTTGTTCTGTTACTTGCTCGCATCTAGTTGCTCATGGCAACGGGCCTTCAGCGGAGTTGACATGGGGAGGAGGCTGGGGGGAAGTGCAGGCTTGCTGTGCACGATCAAGCGAGGGTGAGCTGCAGCTTCTCCAGGCGGCCTATTCCACAGAGGCCTGGGCTTAGTATACTCAAAATGGAGTCTAAGTGCATCACAAAATGGAGTCTATGTTGAGCCGTGCAGCCTCACGTGTCGATCCACAGCCATCCCGCATCCTGGGCCCAGGTGCATAGGTGGCTGCCAACGAGTCATAAGCCTCACATAGGAGAGGGATATGAGGGAGGGGGGTCCTAAAGACCAGTCCTCCCATACAATACCTATGGCTTCTGTTAAAGTTGCATTTTCCTCATCGTGAGAAGGTATAAAGGTGCAACATGATTCTCTGATTTTTGCAGAAACTCCTCTATCCATAGCTGTGATAATGTGAAGCACATATCTGTTATGGAGAGTCATCAGTCGGATGGCTCTTAACTCTTCCTTAATCGCATTAAATCCTTTTATTGTTGTGTTGATGGTCTGCAGTAACTCCCATCTGGTTATCTGCAGCCATTTAGTATTTGCTCCAACTTGGAATCTTGGCATGAAAATAGTTGTGAACACTGATGAGGTGAGGCTGAACAGCCTATGTTCATATGGGATTGGATAAAAGGCTTCTTCTGATTTGGCAGAGAAGTAATTCTCTCTCTTCAGACGAGTTAGCAGTTCCACAGATCTCCTTTTCCTCAGGTGAGCATCTGCTTTCAGGAAACTGTCAATGTTCAGGTCACTTTTCGTGATCACCAATGCTGGAACGTGGACGTCACTATTGTGCATATACCTCCCCAGTTTTTCGGCAGTCTGATGTATGCTTTGGATTCACATGCCCAATAATGATTGATAATTACTGCAGTTGTGTGCACCATTCCTGGAGCATCAAAAACTCATCCACAGTTCTGGTTCTCTCCCATTTTTCTTGTGCCATTATTCCTGAAGCAGAATTTTGGGTTTTCTAGTGGCACTATCTGCAAGGGCCCTCCTTTATTTTTGACCCATGTCAATAGTTTTGCAAGCTTTGGCCATAATGGCTTGCATCCATTCTGTATGATGTCAATGGTGCCTTGGTAACTACCAGTGACCATCCAGGCTCTACATATTACTACTCCTTTCGCTGATCCGTCTGGTGAAAGCACTGTTCCCCAAATCTGCATTTGGCTTCTGCTTTTCCAACTTTTAGCCTCTTCTGGAGTTTTTCCTTGGACATTTAGCTTCAGGTTCACTTCCCATCTGATTTCTGCTCCTTTAACTCCAGGCTTCTTGTACCGGATTACATGGTTCCTAGTATGAGCTCTGTTTCTTGTCTTAATGTCTTGAACATAATCATCGTCATCGGGATAGGCTGTTTCAGTTGCCCATATTAGGGAAGCATCCCTGCCCATGAACTGGCCTCTAGTTTTGTACATGGCTACGTGTGAAAGACAGTGTGCTGTTTGGACATCAATTTCTACAGCTATGAAGATCTTGGACTTCCCCATGCTGTATGGTAGGAGCGCACAAACAAAGCATTCCCCTTCTGAATTTCGTCTTCCAACTTCTTTCATGTGCTGGTACCAAATGTTGTTTCCCAAATGTGCTGTGCGGTCCAGGTAATCGTTAAGTTTGTTGTCATCTCCGTGCATACTCCTCTTGATTCTTAAGGTTTTCATGTAGTTTGCTATTGCTACATCCCTGAATGCATCTGCATGGCTCTTTCTTGCTGGAGGATTCTCAGGTATCCCGGTCCATGGTGCAGGCCTTGTCATCTGTGCCATTTTAGTGGAGGAAAGTCTGGCAATTCTTTCTATTTCCTCTTGCCTTTTCCTGGCTCTGGCTAATGATGGCCAGGTGGATTCTGCTATCATCTGTGCTCATGAGATTTTCTTTGAGCTTGTCTTCGTCTCCATCAGTGTTGTCTCAAGGGTGTTTATTACTGTCATTTCTGTTGGTTTCTTCTCCAACTCTTCTTGTCTTTCCACAATGTCTGTTGTGGAGATTCTCATAGTATGTAGTCTTTTCTTCTCTGATGTTTTGGATTGTGATTCTGCAGTCATTGACACTAGGCCTGCTGCGTGTGCATTCCGTGTTTGCATGCGTGTGGTTGTCTGTAATCTTGTCACATTCATATTCATGCTTTGCCGACCCTGTCTCCTTCTTTCCTTTTTGTTTGTTACCACAAGTGTGTGTGTGTCATTGCTAATCACATCCATTTCAAGTTCATTCATGCCACCATCAGATCTTCTAGGGTCGGGAATGACTATGTACGGTCTGGGTGGCTTTGTAGGCTTCATGCGTGCATCATTAGGTGAGTGCACTGGAATTGGATGTAACGCTCACCTGATTCCCACGGAGGCGCAGGTCTGGCTTTGCTGATGCTTCTTCAATGGTGAAGCGCCGGACTCTGAAGATGGACAGGAAGGGCCCCTCTATTCTGGCTTCTCTGGCTTGCAGGAATATACCCCTGTGCGTGAAAAGGGAGTATTACCTACTGACAGAGTAATGCTCAAGCCTCCCACTCTCTGCCAACACTCCACGATACGACTTCCTCGATTCCCTGTGAAGTCTCACCTTAGGGTCTGGAAGGATGAGTTCTCCATCCTGCTTCTGATGCAGGGGCGCGTTGAAACCCAGTTACTTCACTGGATTGAGGTTAGATGGGAGTTCAAATAAGCTTGACTATTCAGGTAAGGCGCTGTAAAAGTTCTGTTACAAGTTCAAAAGTTTAAGCTTAATTATAATGTTCATTGACTTATTGCAGCAAGCGCTAATGCTTTTGTCTTTTTCCCCTTAGGGGTCGGAGTTCGGAATGCCGGAGATATGGCGCCGACCCGAAGTGAAACGTGCAGTTCCAGTAAATGACCGTAAGTTCTGGATGAGCGCTCGGGTAATGTCTTTGCATTCGCTCATTCAATGTCTTTGTCTTTTTTCCCCATAGGGGCTGGGGTCCGGAGAATGCCTGGAAGCGGCAAGACCCGAAATGAAATGGGAATGACCCAACAGGTAAGTCTTATTCCCGTCCTTCTCTCACCTTTTGTTCTTGTCTTTATCTCTCTAGGCTCTGGGAAGTGGCTGTGTATCCGGATGATCGCTGCTGAAGATGGAGGCGCCCAGGAAAGGTGAGTGAAATGCAGCGCTGCAGCGATCGTAGCGAAATGCTTTTAAAAATAATGTCTTCCTTTTCAGGATCGTTGGTGTGATGTCTCCGTGGTGCAGAATTAGCAGGTAAGGTCTCTTGTCTCCCTTTGCACGTGACCCAGGATGCTGACAGGCGTGGCTGAAGTCCAGATGCAGGAGCTGACACGGTGAGCGTCCAGCTGCGAGGAGCAGAACAACGCGAAGCATGAGTTGCTGATCGGGCGTGGTTTAAATAGCTTTGGAAGAAGTTCCAAGTATGTATCCTTCCACCGATCAGGTATGTATCCTTCCCCAACCACACCCGGGTGGAAAGTAGTCCCACAGGTAAAGTAGTTCCATTGAGGCCTCAAGAGGGCCTGGATGTAGCAGCATGGTCTGCATCAGGTAAGTGCACATTAAAACACTAGAACATATGTCTAGCTTTATGAGCCTGGCGCCTAAGGCGCCAGGACAGGGGTCCAACATGAGCCTGGCGCCTAAGGCGCCAGGACTGCGTCCAAAGGGCCCCAGCTTGGGCCCGCTGGCACTCCCCTGGGGGAAATGATGCCTGCCTCTGGGGTTGCTGGGTCGGACCTGGCTCCTTGGAGGTAGGCATCATGACAGTACCCCCCCTCAAGGCCCCTCCCAAGGTTGTTCCCTCCGGGGGTTTTGGCTTGTTCGGAAATCTTCGGTGGAACCTTTGTATTAATCGAGGTGCGTGAACATGGTTACTAGGCTCCCACGATCTCTCCTGAGGTCCATATCCCTTCCAGTCAACAAGATAGAAGAGTTTCGACCTTACCATCTTGGAGTCTAAAATGTCTTTAACTTCGAATTCCAATTCCCCTTCAATTTGAACTGGGTCTGGAGGCTTGGACAGTCGGGTCCCTGGTTGTACTGGCTTCAAAAGTGATGCATGAAAAACTGGATGAATACGCATGTTGGACGGTAAATCCAGTTTAAAGGCCACGGGATTGATTATAGCCTTGATGGGATAAGGTCCTATGTATCTGGGATTGAATGTTCGTGGGCCCTTCAGGGGCAAATGTTTGTTGCTAGCCATACCTGGTCTCCTACTTGGTAAGGAGGAGTTTTACTTCGGTGCAAATCAGCGTTTTCTTTATACTTTTTCTTGGCTTGCTGTAAATGAGTTGCAGCTTCTTTGAAGGCTCGGGTTATTGTGGAATGCAGATGATTTACTGCGGGCATTTCCAGGGTCAGAGGTGGATCTAGGTCAGAGGTCCGAGGATGGTGACCATACAAAGTATAAAAAGGAGTTTGTCCGGTTCCAGAATGCACTGAATTGTTGTATGCATACTCTGCGATCCAAAGGATGTCTTTCCAATTTAACTCGGATTGGTGTAACATGCACTGAAAATATTGCTCGAGAGTCTGATTGGTTCTCTCGGTTTGTCCGTCGGTCTGGGGGTGGTGGCTGGTGGATAACCGCACATCTATTTGTGCTAGTTGGCAACACTTCTTCCAGAAATGGGAGATAAATTGACTTCCACGATCCGAGACTAATATGGACGGGAAACCATGTATGCGAACTATATTCTCCAGAAATTCCTTGGCCAAGGTGGAAGCTGAAGGCAAACCTTTTAAAGGGATAAAGTGGGCCATTTTGGAGAATAGATCCACAATTACAAGGATAGTGTTGTAACCAGCACAAGGAGGCAGGTCAGTTATAAAGTCCATTGAGAAGGTGTGCCATGGTGCCGGTGGAATATCCAAGGGTTGCAGTAGGCCGGCTGGCCTTTTCTTTTGACCCTTGTTCTGGGCGCAAACTCCGCAAGACAAAACAAAAGACTTTATGTCTTTTCTCCAAGAAGGCCACCAGAAGTGGCGTTTGATTTTTTCCTATGTTTTAGTGATACCAGGATGTCCTTCCATTAATGATTCATGATGATGGGTAATAACAAGTTCTTGCAATTCTTTACTTGGCAGAAACAATCGCTCCTGGAAGTAGGGTAAATCATCCTTAATGGTGTAATGAGGACCCTTTTGACTCCATTCCAGTAAGGCTGAAGAGTCTAGAAGTTGTTTTACTTGCGTTTGGATGTCCTCAATAGATTGCAATGAAGTTAGGCCTAAGATTCTTTGTTCAGGAATGATTGGCACAGGTTCTAAACTCGAATTGGGTTCTTCCATACCAATCCGGGATAAGGCGTCCGCTTTACCATTCTTGCAGCCAGGGCGATAGGTAATTACAAAATCAAATTCCGCAAAGAATAGAGCCCATCAGAGTTGTCGTGAAGATTGAGCTTTGGCCGTCTTTAAATATTGTAAATTTCTGTGGTCCGTAATTACGGTGATGGTGTGTCTTGCCCCGAGAAGGTAGTGACGCCAAGCCTTGAAAGCAGATTTAATAGCCAGTAACTCTTTGTCGGTAATTGCGTAGTTGATTTCAGGAGGAGAAAATTTCCTGGACCAAAAGGCCACAGGGTGTAGTTGGTTAGTTTCTGGGTCTCTTTGCGACAGGACAGCTCCCATGGCCGAACTGGATGCGTCGGTTTCCACAATGTAAGGGAGATCTGGGTGTGGGTGCTTCAATACAGGTGCAGAGGTGAATTTGGTTTTCAGGTCCTGAAAGGCTTGTTCTGCCTCAAGAGTCCATTCAAAGCGTTTGTTTTTCTTTAAGAGAGCTGTGATGGGTTGGACTGTTCGGGAAAATTCCGGGATGAATCGTCGATAGAAATTGGCGAAGCCGAGCATGCTCTGAACTCCCTTCACCGAGCTAGGAGATGGCCATTTGAGGATGGCGTCCACCTTTCGCGAGTCCATTCGGACTCCTTGAGGTGTTAGGATGAATCCGAGAAACTCAATTTCTGTGGTATGAAAAACGCATTTTTCGAGTTTTGCAAATAGTCTGTGCTGGCGCAATTTCTCAAGTACTGCCCTAACATGTTTTCTGTGATCGGATTCTGAAGAAGAGTACACCAGGATGTCATCAATATACACAATGACACAGACATCGATAAGTTCCCGAAGAACATCATTCATAAAGTACTGAAAGGCGGCAGGTGCATTGCACAACCCGAAGGGCATCACCTGATATTCGAAGAGCCCAAATTTGGTGCGCAACGCAGTCTTCCATTCATCGCCTTCTTTTATACGCACCAGGTGATAAGCTCCTCGGAGATCTAACTTGGTGTACACACAAGCGTCCTTCACCTGGTCGATAAGCTCAGGGATCAGGGGCAGAGGATAAAGATTCTTAATCGTTATTTGATTTAGGGCGCGATAGTCTATACATGTTCTCAGGTCGCCCTCTTTTTTCGGCACGAAGAACAGAGCTGAGGAGACAGGAGACTTGGACGGGTGAATAAAACCATTGGCTAGGTACTGATCTAAATACTGACGCAAATGCAGGTTCTCAGGTTCCGTAAGAGCATAAATCCTACTACAAGGTAGTTGAGCATTGGATACCAGATCGATTTGGCAATCATAAGACCGAATGGGAGGTAACGTGTTAGCCTGTTCCTTCTGAAAAACGTCTTGGAATTCTTGGTATTCTGACGGTAGCTGTACAGGGGTGGAAGTTACTGAGGCTAGACCCATAGCTGGATTTCTTGGATAACAAGTTGATTCACAATCAGGAAAACTTATCTTCTTTGCTCGCCAGTCAATTCTGGGATTATGTGTTTCTAACCAAGGAATTCCAAGAATTACTTGAAATTGTGGGGCCTTGATCACATCAAACACGATTGCTTCCCGATGTCCATCCTGACCCACCAGTGTCATTTCAACAGTGGAATGCGTTACAGGCCCTGAGGCTATTTCGGTTCCATCTACTGTAGTAATGACATCTTGGGTTACTTTCGGGTGGAGAGGGAGCTTAATCCTGGAAGCCAATTCACGGTCTATGTAATTTCCAATAGCTCCACTGTCGATGTATGCTTTTATAGCATGCAACTGCTGAGGCTGTTTTGGGTCCACAAGCACCATTGGCATGACAAAATGCGAGGTCAAAGAGTTTGTTTTCAAGCTCGGCAAGCAGACCCCTACGCTTGTCGGGCTAGGTCGTTTCCCGAATCAGGTGTCAATAAATCGTTATCAGTGGCTCCAACCACCTTCTTAGGTGGTTTAATCGGGCAATTTCGAAGAAAGTGACCGGAAGTCCCGCAATACAGACAAAGTTGCATTTGCCGCCTTCTCTCTCGTTCCTTCTGCATTAATGGTCCTTTAACACCGCTGATTTGCATAGGTTCGGATACGTTGGTACTCTTGGAGTTAGCGTGGGTTTTTATCGGTACTCGGGTTTCGTACTTGAACCGATCTGCTTTTCTATTTTGAAGTCTGTGATCAAGTTGAACCACCAAGTCTATGTAGTCTGCGCAGACCTGCGGTGGATCTACTATCTGAGCTAGAACATCCTTAAGCTCTCCGCGCAGGCCTCGATGAAACAATGTGATCCTTTTGTTTTCTGGCCATCCAGTTTCCACAACCAGTCTATTAAAGATGGCAACGTAGGACAGGAGATCCTGATTACCTTGTCGTAAGGATAGCAGTTCGTTATCAAGGGCCTGTCCTTGAGAGTGTCGAGCAAACAATCTTTCCATGCTGGCCTGGAAACCCTGAAAATTCTGAAGAATGGGATCATCCTGATTTACCAATGGAATAGACCAATCGGCAGCACTGCCACTGAGGTACGATAGTATAAAGGCTACCTTGGTCTGGTCATTAGGAAAGGCCCCGGGTCTGCATAGAAAGTGTAAACGACATTGGTTCATAAAAACGGCATATTTCTTGGGATCCCCCGCAAAACGTTCAGGCGGGGCCAAAGGCATGTGTCCAGGTAGATTGATTTTTACCGGGCTATTCAAACCCATTGATGTGGAAGTACCTCCAGAATTAGGTAAAGGAGTGTGTCCTGCCTGGGCCTGCAATAACCTTTTGGCCAAGTCATCTGTCCTTTCCTTGGATAGGATCAGTTCTCTTTTGAGAGCGTTAGTCTCCTGACGGGCTGAGTGCACCTCTGCCCGTAATTCCCCCAAAAGCTGGGCCAGCTGGTCTGTCTCGGAAGTCTCCATAGCGCCCGGGTGGGAAATTGTGGGTAGGCTTCGCGTTCTGTAACGCTCACCTGACTCCCACAGAGGCGCAGGTCTGTCTTTGCTGATGCTTCTTCAATGGTGAAGCGCCGGACTCTGAAGATGGACAGGAAGGGCCCCTCTATTCTGGCTTCTCTGGCTTGCAGGAATATACCCCTGTGCGTGAAAAGGGAGTATTACCTACTGACAGAGTAATGCTCAAGCCTCCCACTCTCTGCCAACCCTCCACGATACCCTTCCTCGATTCCCTGTGAAGTCTCACCTTAGGGTCTGGAAGGATGAGTTCTCCATCCTGCTTCTGATGCAGGGGCGTTGAAACCCAGTTACTTCACTGGATTGAGGTTAGATGGGAGTTCAAATAAGCTTGACTATTCAGGTAAGGCGCTGTAAAAGTTCTGTTGCAAGTTCAAAAGTTCAAGCTTGTCTTTTTCCCCTTAGGGGCCGGGGTTCGGAATGCCGGAGATATGGCGCCGACCCGAAGTGAAACGTGCAGTTCCAGTAAATGACAGGTAAGTTCTGGATGAGCGCTCGGGTAATGTCTTTGCATTCGCTCATTCAATGTCTTTGTCTTTTTTCCCCATAGGGGCCGGGGTCCGGAGAATGCCTGGAAGCGGCAAGACCCGAAATGAAATGGGAATGACCCAACAGGTGACCCAGGATGCTGACAGGCGTGGCTGAAGTCCAGATGCAGGAGCTGACACGGTGAGCGTCCAGCTGCGAGGAGCAGAACAACGCGAATGTTGCTGATCGGGTGTGGTTTAAATAGCTTTGGAAGAAGTTCCAAGTATGTATCCTTCCACCGATCAGGTATGTATCCTTCCCCAACCACACCCGGGTGGAAAGTAGTTCCACAGGTAAAGTAGTTCCATTCAGGCCTCAAGAGGGCCTGGATGTAGCAGCATGGTCTGCATCAGGTAAGTGCACATTAAAACACTAGAACATATGTCTAGCTTTATGAGCCTGGCGCCTAAGGCGCCAGGACAGGGGGCCAACATGAGCCTGGCGCCTAAGGCGCCAGGACTGCGTCCAAAGGACCCCAGCTTGGGCCCGCTGGCACTCCCCTGGGGGAAATGATGCCTGCCTCTGGGGTTGCTGGGTCGGACCTGGCTCCTTGGAGGTAGGCATCATGACATTGGAACGCTTTGCGCACTAATTAAAAATGCAGTTCTGATCGTTAATGACAGTAAAACAATGATGAATATAACACACAAATACATTATGCCCCTGTATGTCAGGCGGCAGCATTTACTTCCAGAGAAATAGGGAAGTCGTTCCTCCTGCGGGAGGACAAGGTTGCTGCTCTGGATCCCTATCTCGATCAATCGCCAAAATGTTCATTCTTACGATACTCCTTTAAACAATATTGTCTTTCGGATTCTTTATTGTGAGTTTCAGGTGTTACACAGTTGTCCCCCCCTCTTGTGAAAAAGAAATTGTCTATTATCTCAGGATACAGTTCTTTTACTAAAATATGGGAAGTGTCAAAATTAAGTGATAATTCAGCAAGTCTCTTTGCTGTGCATGTTCAAAGTATGTCAGCTCCCAATCCGTGCCCCTGATCTGCTTTAGTCCCAAAGACATGTTGCTTTTGTTAATGGAAAATAAGAAAAGAAATCTCTGGCAATGCTCGATCTGTCCTTCGGCGGAAAGCTTTTAGAATCTTCTCAGATAGTTCTGATGATGGTTAGAGAGTTCCACTTGCAGTACTATTCCTTGCAAGAGCATGTCTATTTGTGCAATATTGGCTGGGTCTCTGATGAATGTGAGGACGTCAACATTGATCAGTCTCCCCACTAGCTCTGGAAAATCAGTGACTAAATGAAAGAGAACCTTGTGGGCCAATCTCCTGTCTTCTGGTGACAGGGACATCTGTCCTGTTTTGCTGATGTTCAGGACTGTATGCTTTCTCTTCAATGTAAACAACGTCTGCATTCCCTGTTTGCGTGGAGTGCAACTAAGATCACAATGTTATTTAGGAGTGTGCTCAGACATTCCTCACTGGATCTCGGAGGAACGTGACTGTATCTGTCGTTCTTCCGACAAGATTTGGACAGTCTTCATTTATTCGAATGAACAATGTATTGACACGCTCATTTACTTCCTTCTCTGCTTGGGACATTTGGCTTCTCCTCACTGTATTCAGGAAGTAGGAGAAATTGTTCGGCAATTACAGTAAGCAATCTTCTTATTGTCTTTTCGCTTTCAGGATCTTGAAAAAAGTCAGTGACACTGGTGAATCTCCCCACCAATGATGGGTATGATCTTAGCACTAGATTAAAATATGTTACCACATCTTTAGTGATGTCACTACTGTGGGACACCATAAGTGATTCTGAATATGGTCTTAGTGTGGAATGAGTCTGGACACTGTATTTTCCTCCAATTTATGTGTCCTCGATCAAAATTCGGCATGTTATTTCCTCATCACAGTTTTAATGTGTCTTGATCCAAAGTTCAAATTCAACAGACTATGTTGTGGCTTATACGTGCAATTCTCTTCTTCACCCTGCAACTACGATGCACAGAGTGTCCTTTCTTTATGTCCTTATCCCCGTTTTTGCTCAGAGGAAGTGTCCAATTTTAAGCCACAATTTGCAAAAACTTCTTTGTCTTTGTCTGGCTGGTCATGCATCCTTTTTCTTCATCATGGATCTCGTCTGCATGCGTTGTGGTTCTTCCCCATTGC
The DNA here is from genome assembly GCF_040938575.1 of Ambystoma mexicanum. Lineage (NCBI taxonomy): Eukaryota > Metazoa > Chordata > Amphibia > Caudata > Ambystomatidae > Ambystoma > Ambystoma mexicanum. The sequence continues at coordinate 415,120,747 of NC_090927.1, forward strand.
TTATAGTCTCCTCGCGTTGGGGTGCAGGCAGGGGGCCTTCTCCGATGTAGGGTTTGATATCGCCCGGAAAAATTCAAGCTCTCCTGCCTTGTAGTTTCGCTGCGGAAGGAGTGCAGTCCTCCACGGTAAAGGGACCGTTAAATCATGGCTTATCCCACCTTTTCCTCATATGATTCTTTACAAGGACAGTATCACCAGGGAAAACGGATGGTACACAAAGTCCTTGAGCAGTGCCTGTAGTAGTATCTCCCTCTGTGTTCCGTGCTGCCCTGCACCCTTTTCGTCGTCGCTGCAGCTGGTCTGAAATTACAGTAAGGCAAGATGTCATGCAATTCAGGTAATTTTGCATTTCAGACCTGAAGATTTCTCCTGTGGACTGGGCATCACATCTAACTCTATCTCAGGTGTCAGGGGAGTACGCATTCTTCTTCCTGTGGCTATCTCGTGTGGCATAAGATAATGGTCAGAACCAGGTTGGTTCCGGAGTGCATACAATGCCAAAGGAAGGCAGTGCAACCATCCCCTTCTTAAAGTAAGCTTCAACTTGGCTATCCTTTCCTTTAATAAGCCGTTGAGCTTCTCACAGATTCCGTTACCTTGTGGATGATACGCCGACAAAAATGTGTGCTTTATACCAAGCAGCAAGCTATTCTGTTCGAATGTCTCATTTACAAAGTGAACTCCATTATCTGATCTCATGACTTCACACACCCCCCACCTGGGGAACACTTGTCTCACTAAAAATGTGGCCGCACAGGTAGAGTCTGGGTGTGTACATGGACCTGCCTCTATCCATCTAGAGAATGGACAAACTACAACAATTAAGTATCTGTACCCGTTACATATTTGAATCATGTCGACGTAATCGACGTCCAAGTGCTGAAACGGCCCATTTGGCCTGGGGATGACTCCTTACTTTTAATGTGTGCCCAGCTGTGAATTTTTGGCAGATTATACAGTTCACTATAAAAAATGCAACGTGCTCGGTTAAATTCAGTATGAACCAGTCTTCTGCGAGCGTTGCCGCAAGATTCTCTTTTGTCATGTGTGCTGGATAGTGTAGCTGCTCCACCGCTAATTTTAACAGGGCTATAGGCATAACCGGTTTACCAGTGCTGTCTTGTTGCCACAAACTGTCAGAGGGGTTTAAAGAACACCCTCGCCGTTTCCATAGATTTCTCTCTTCCTGTGGTGCCTTCACTTGGAGTGCCATCAACTGTGTTTGTCCTAGACTGTTATAGCTTTCAGGTGTAGTTCATGCAACCATCATTCTCTCATTGGTATGGGTGACTTCCACTGCCATGATCGTATTATTCTTGGATGCCATACGTTTGGCTTCCGTGTGTACTGCTTGGTTTCCGCGTGAGATAAAATCTGTCCCTTTCATGTGGGCGGTGCATTTCACGACTGCTATGCCCACTGGGAGCTGTAGTGCCTTGATCAGCCTGTCCAATAAGGCTGCGTGCTGCACTGGCATGCCGTCTGCTCGGAGGTAGCCCCTTCTTTTCCAGCGCGCTAAGCATGCGTGCACTGTTGACATCACATAAGCAGAGTCACTGTACACCTTTACTTCCTGGTCTACGTGATTCTCAATGGCGAGTATCAACGCCAATAATTCTGCAGCCTGTGCTGAATAGTGAGATGGTATTTGTGCACTAAGGAGTACTCAAAATTCTCCATTTGAAGTGTGTTTCATTACAGCGACGCCTGTATGTCTTTGCCCATCATTTTGATCGTTTCTTGAAGAACCGTCAATAAAGACACTTTCTCCTTCTGCCAAAGCATTTTCTTTCACCCTGGGAATTTCATCATAGAATTCTTCATAGTTCACACAGTCATGTATTGGCTCTCCTTCAGTGACTGGCTCTGCTATAAACATAGCTGGGTTCACTATCTTACATCAGACTACTTTAATCAATGGATTTGATATGATTACCTCATAGAAGCTCTGTGGGATGTCAAAGTGTCCTTTGGTTTCTCTAGAATAGCAAATAGTGAGTGCTCGACATCAATGTCATTGAGCAACGCATCACAATGGTTGTGGCCTTCTCTATGGCGAATGCTGCAGCAGCTAAACTTTGTTGGCACAGGAAATGGCCTCTTATTACTGGGTCCAAATTTCCACTATAGTATGCCAGGGGCTTGTACTCCAATGTGGTTCTCTGTGTGAGCACTGCCGTCATAACGCTGCCATTCGTGTGTGAAAATAGGTAAAATTCCTCTGCATAATTGGGAATCCCTAAAACTGGTGCTGTGCAAATAGCTTTTTTGAGTTCAGAAATTCCTTCCTCCATGGTCTCAGACCATTCAATTTTTTCTTTCGTCACTTGGACCTTCTTTAGGGCCTGAAGTAAAGGCTTAGTGTAAGAGCTATAGTCAAAGACCCATGCCCTGCCATAGTTGCAAAGGCCTAAAACGCTCTGCATCTGTTTTATAGTGTGTGGCTTAGCCGTGTTCAGTATGGCTTCAGCCCTTTCTGGGGTCACTCTTTTTCCCTCCTGTGAGATCAACTGGCCTATGTACAGCACTTCTTGTTGACAATATTGTAGCTTTTCCTTGTCAACCTTATATCCTTTCTCAGCCAGTATAGTCAATAGCTGAACAGAATCGTGCTTGCATTGCTCCTCTGTCTTTCTGCAGATTAAGATGTCATCTACATATTGCAGGACAACACTTTCCAATGCAATATTGCTTAGGTCCATCTGTAGGACTCTGTTAAATATAGGAAACTCACAGTACGCCTGGGGAAGCCTTGTGCTTTTCAGACGTATCGGTCTGAACGTGAATGACGTCAGATCTTGTGAGTCACGGTGCAACGGGATTGAGAAAAATGCATTTTTCGAATCAATCACCGTGAAATATTTTGCCTCAACAGGTATATTGCATAGAATTGTTCGGGCCTAGAGGAAACTCGGCCTCAACAATATAATTTATTGGGTGTAAATCCTGAAGTAGCCTCCAAGGCCCTCCCTTTGATTTCTTGATCGTATAAACCGGAGTATTGCATGATGACTCTGACGTCACTAAGATGCCATGCTCCATCATAGCCTAAATTATCTTAAAAATCCCTTCATTTGCCTCTCTGGACATGGGATATTGTCGGGCTCTTGATAGAATTGCCCCTGGTTTCAGTTTGATTTTCACTTCTCCAACCCCTTTCAATAGGCCTACATCATAGGGTCCTGTGGTCCACACTGAGACAGGCACCTGGGCCATGTCGTCATCAAAATATTCAGGACGGTTTCATGCCATCATCATTCTCTGAGGCACTTCTCTTTTGACCATTCTCACCCAAAAGGTGAGACTCACTTCCACCATTGTCTCTCCCATATCTGCTTGCTCTTCAAACAGATAGTCATCAGTGACGTCAGTCAATCGATATCCTTCTTCAATGGCGATTACTGCGCACCATTGTCGGCCTTCGTCGTCATAACCATCAATCAAAGCCATTCTCCCTTGTACTGCAGCTGTGTGTATCATCAAGGGAAATACTTGTCCCTTCTCCTCGTGCATTGGTATTCTTCGTCTAAATAGAAAATCATCTGGGGTTCTCATGATTCTGTCGGCAAGGCCTAGCAGCCCTGCCATTAGCACACATATTCCATACGTGAATATTTCTGGCTCTACGGGTATAGCCCTCATGGCTGTGTGTCCTGCATATGCTCTAATCATTTCGCATACGTTTCAATGGTGCATTCCTGGAGTTGAACATACTGTGCCCTCCTCCGTGAATGAAATTGTCATATTTAATTTTGTCATTAATTATGATATGATATGATATGATATGACATTTGTAACGCGCCTATACACAAGTGTTTCAAGGCGCGACGAGGCGGGGGGGGGGCAAGGGGAGACAGGCAACGATCCTACTAGGCCAGGTGTTATTCAGATTCTGCAAGTGCAAGGGTAGAGGGGACTGGGAAAAAGTGCAAGAGGAAGGGAGAGGGGGAAAGTGCTGTACATGGTTAGTAGAATACAAGATAAATAATAGGGCCAGCTGGTGGCAAGTGCAAGGAAAAGTGCAGGACATGGTTAGTAGAATACAAGATAAATAATAGGGCCAGCTGGTGGCAAGTGCAAGGTAAGTGCCAGGAGAAGGGGTTGTAGGATACAGAGACAGTCCCGTAGTGCAGGTAGGCAGTTGAGGGAAGAGTGGCTGGGCCAAGGACAGAGATCAGAGAGTGGCCCGGCAGCAGATTCAGTCCAGGTTCAGTGTTTTTAGCAGGGGAGAGAGGGAGAGACAGCGGAGGCAAAGAGGAAGGTTTGAGGTACTTCCTGAACCGGAGATGGTTCTCCTCAAGTTTCAGGGAGGCAGGAAGGCTGTTCCAGAGGGAGGCACCTGCTGCGGAGAGAGATCTACCCCCAGCTCGTTGCTTGGAGAAGCGGCTGACCCTGAGGTAGTTGGAGGTGGATGAGCGAAGAGCTCGAGAAGGAAGATATTTCGGAAGAGAGAGTTGAAGGTATTTTGGCCCAAGGCCCCAGAAGGCCTTGTGGACAATGCAGAGGGTTTTGAGCTTAATCCTCGCAGCCACTGGGAGCCAGTGAGTGATTTCAGTCCTGGAGAGATACGGTCCTTGGGCTTGAGGCCAAGGACAAGTCTCGCAGTCCTGTTCTGGATAAATTGCAAAGGGCGTAGAGTAGAGGCAGGAAGATTTAGATAGAGGCTGTTACAGTATTCCAGCCTCGTGAGAACCAGGGCTCTGGAGACAGTGAGCTTCTGGGGGAAGGAGAGGAAGGGAAGGATACCTCTGAGGAGGTGTAGCTGGTAGTGTGACTTCTTAGAGACGTCAGATATGTGAGGAGAGAAACAGAGTGTGGAGTCGAAGATGACTCCAAGGTTTTTGCTTTGCAGGTAGGCGCAGGAAGAGGGCCAAGGCAGGTCGGCCAGAGAGCTCGACCCAAAATGTTTACTGGGGTCTGTCGTGAATATAATAAAGGCACATTCATTTCACATTCTCCTATAGAGACTGGAAGTATGTTTGTGAAGGGAACACGACTTGTAGCTCCTGTGAAACTCTGAGTATTTATGGCCTCGCCGGACAAGGAACACTTGCCTTCACGTATACACGAGAGTGTTGCACCCGTGTCAACTAAGAAGGACTATTCTTTATCCCTTATTTTGACATCCACCCTAGGTTCCCGGTGAGGGTCTGGCGTCACTGATAGGATAGAACACATCAGGGTTCCCAGTGAGCTGTCCTAATCCATATATAGCTTGTTTCCACCGTGTGCTGATGGATTTCCCCCATTGGCAGTGTTATGTCCCATTCCAGGGTTCATGGTCTGCCCTGAGCTCATCGTTTGTGACAATTGCAGCAGTGACTGTTGGGACTGCCCTTGTGGAAAACTCACTATATTCTGAGGTTGCAAACCTTGTTGCGCTCCTAGCACTTGTTGTTGCACCGTGTGATTTTGTGCAACACCCGGCTGTATAAATGCAGGTGGATTTGCAGTGCCTGCTCCTGCCCTTGGTCGTTCTGCACCATGCCTTGGTTTCTGCATGTGCGCACTAAATGCCCTGTCATCCCACACAACCAACATCCTGGCACTGGTCGGATCATTTGCCCATTTGACATATCTTGATTACAATGTTGCATATTTTGAAAACCTCCTTGATTATTTTTAAAACCTCCCTGATTGCTCTGCCATCCTCTTCATCTAAATCCTCTTCCCCTTCGGTGAAACCCTGTATTGCCCTGATTATTCTGTTGTGGATGATTGACCTGCTGCATGCTCGATTCAGCTGTGCTAGTTATCATGGCTCCCTAAAGAGTATATTTTGACAATTTCTTCTGCACCAATTTCGCTTCCTCACCCTTTCGTGCAGCTTCCTTTTTGCGATTCTTTTCTTGTAGTAGCCTGCAATAGTGTGCGATGGTCAGCTGTATTTCTGACTACGGCTTAGCCTTGATTCCTACCAATTTCTTGAGCTGTTTCTGTACCGGCTCTGGCAGCCCTTAACACAATATATGGTAGAACACAGGTATAGATTTCCCCCCAAGATTCATGAGTTTTGAGTACCAACGCGTCTTGAAAATTCTGTATATAAATTAACAGATCCTCAGACTCATTTTACGTGTCATTATAGCTCCCATATCAGAACTGTCTGGGTAAAGCACTCGTAGTGCCTTCCATACTGCGGCTCCTCAATTGTTAAATGGAGCTCCATCATGCATGGTATTAATTGTGGTCACACCGGGTAACCTGCCCTTGTCCACACATCGCCTGCTCTCTCACCAAGCATAGCGATTAGGAGACCCTTGATATCCCCTATAGCTAACATGTTCCCTCCTGTAATTTTTTCTAACTTGTGTATCCATTTTCCAGCTCCCGATGTCAGCATTGGAATGTAACGCTCACCTGATTCTCGCAGAGGCGCCGGTCTTGACTGGGCGACTACCGTATCTTCAAAGGTGATGTGCAGCACCCGATTGGCTCTTTGGGCTGGACCTCTGTGCCCTGTATGCCTGACGTGCAGAGTAAGATGTCTGCAGATAGAAAATACGGGGTTAATGAACTGGGGTTATTGGGGTGTCCCTATCTCTTTCCTCTTCTCCTCTCCTGTAGACCCCCACAGGTTAACGCTCTCACCTTAGGTAAGTGAATGCCGAGCTCTCCATCTGCCTCGGGGCAGGGTGCTGTAGCCAGTTTCTTCACTGGATAGGTAGCGCAGGCCTCTTGACTTCAGAGGACTGCTGTCCGTCGTTTACTGCACGAATGGTAAGTTTCGAGTAACTCAAATGTCTTTAAAGTCTTTAATAATGATGTCTCTTGTTTTGCAGGGTTCCGGCGATGGCAGATGACGGGCTGAAGTGAGTTGAAGATGGAGCCCGTGTGATGAATAGAAGCGCCTGGAAGCACGTAAGTAAGCGCTTGTTGCCAGCTTCACAAAGCGCTCTAACTGTCTTTTTATTTTGCAGGTACAAGTTCGGAGCGGCTGCAGGGTGCCGGGATACCCACTGGGTTAGATGTGGAAAGGAGTAATGGCACGTGAGTATTAAAGTTCCCCAATGTCTTTAAACGCACCTTGTTTTGCCTTTCAGATGCGAGATGCAGCGCCGACGGCCTCCGGAGCGTGCGAAGAGTTGGTAAGCTTTTGTCTTTCAGATGCCGGAATGCAGTGTGAAGACCTCCGGAGCGCACGAAGAGTAGGTAAGCCTTTGCCTTTCAGATGCCGGAATGCTAACCTGTTCTTTCTTGTCTTTATAGGTGTTGCTGAAGACTGGATTCAGGATGGTAAGCCTTTTTCCTTAGGCCCAGGACCGGATGCAGAAGACACGATGAGCGTTCTGCTGCAGAGGGTGCAGAATAACGCAAAGCAAGATTCATCCACCGGGTGTGGTTTAAATAGCCTCCTGTAGTGCTTAGGTGTCTCCTTCCACAGCCACGCCTAAGTAAGAAAAGAGTTCCTGGTAAAAAAAGAGTTCCTGCCTTCCAGAAGAGTTCCAGTGTTCTGAATCTAGGGAGTGGCTCCAGCCCCACCCAACAGGAAAAGTAGTTCCAAACAGAAGAGGATCAGAGGCTCAACTGGCAGGCAAGTAAGCAGCATGGTCTGCTGCAGGTAAGTCCACCCAAGCATTATGAGCCCGGCGCTTGCAGCGCTGGGACTGGGCATATTTATGAGCCTGGTGCCACTGGCGCCAGGACTGGGTCCAAAAGGTCCCAATTGGGACTGGTTGGCACTCGGAACCTGGGTTATGGATCTGCTTCCAAGGGAGTTGGGAAAACCCTGACCTTTTGGAAGCAGAGATCATGACATGGAAGCTTGTTTTTCAAATTTTCTCGATCCATGTATGGCCATTGAATATATTCTGGTCTCGCCCCCCCTTTCTCGAGTAACGGAAATTGGGATGAATTGCTCTCTCTCTCTCTTTTCTCATTGTTCTCCTATCTATTGCAGTCGTAATATTCACACTTCCCGCCTGCCTGGCAATGACCTAAGCCTGTTCATATAGGGCGGTGGTGACACCCCTCTCTGACCGTGAGATACTTCTTTGTGTCGGTCTGACTGTGTCGCTGACTCCCATGCCCACGGTCCAGGCTCGCTAGTGTACAACCACCTTATGCCTTTTCCCTTTGGAGTCTTTCGCTCCTTCTCTCTTCCTCCTTTTCCTCGCGCTCCTCCCTTTCTGAGTTGGACATTGTCTGTGCCCAACTCGTGCCACTTCTTGTGTTTTCTTTGTTCCTGCTTATTTCTAGTCTATCCAGGGATAGTTCTCTATTCCCACTACTTCGTGAAACATCCTCAGTGTCGTACAGCTGGGTGCTCTCCAGGCGCAGGTCTTCTCCCTCCCCTTGGGGTATTTGTTCTAACCCCATTTCATCATATATTCTATCGACCGTGTCTCTGATACTTCTGGTGTCAAAGTCATCCTCGATATTCACCCTTGACGTGCCTGGTATCGAATTGTATGCAGGGAAGAATGTTTCTATATCTTCCCAATCCAATACTGGCTCAGGTTTTTTAACCTCTCTCCCCAGATATTCAAGATCGCGTGCTCTCTGTCTTCGCTTACGTTCTACATCTTCATCGAATTCTCTGCGCTTACTCGCCTCTTCTCTGACCCTATCTTCTTCCTTTTTCTTTTCATTTCTGCGTTCCTCTGCCCTCCAGATTTCCTCATCCCTTTGTCTCTTTTATTCTCTTCTCTCGTATTCTTTGCTCTTCCTCTGTCTTGATCATTGGCTTCTCTCTGTTTGCGATCGAGCTGTCTTTCTTGCTCTTCGCGATATAGCTGTTCTCGCCTTTGTCTATCTTTCATTCTTATTCTTTCATCTCTTACTTCTTTCTCTTTCTCTTTTATCTGTACATCATCTAGCCTCTCACTTTGCTTCGCATCATAAATGCCTTTGCCATCAAGTTTCAATAGTATATGCCCTCCAATCCATTCGTTTTTTGCAAATGCTATCTCATTAGTTCTATCTTCATTTCCTTTCAATTTTTTGCCTTCTCTCTCCTTATCGAGAGATGCACTTGTCTGTGTCTGGTCCCTTCTTTCATCATCGCATCTCTCCCTGTCCCTTGGGACTGTGGAGGTGATATCTTTTTCTTTTCCTTGATTTTCATCACTACTTTGCATAGGTGACTCATATGGCGGGTTGCTATACCCTGTAGCTGCTTTAAGTTCTCTCAGAGGGTGTAACCCCTTGTCTTTATTTTCTTCAATCTTCGTTTCGGCTGGGGCGGGTGGAGCAGTAGGCGTCTCACCCCCCTCTGAACATACATTAAGTATCCAATCTATTGGCGGCTCCTCTTCCTTTCCCTGTTCATACATTTTCCAAAACTCTAGAACAGCTAGGCGTTTGTCTAACATTTTGCACGTGTATGTGGTGTGCAAGTATGTCATCTTGTGTTGCAAAACAGCTTTAGATAAGGACCCGCACTGTGGCCATGGCATAAACGTTTTATGGGCGTCCCCTTAAATGACTCTGTACTGTATTTTTTCAACTTAGGTGCATGTTTCAGCAATTGTTTGCATAGGTGTGCCAATGGAGTTATGTCTGTTCCCTTTCTCATTATATAACACTTGTCAAAGCTTCACATGACTTAAACAGTTCCAACAATATGAGCGAGCACCAAACACTGCAAGCTCCAATCCTGATTTTTTTACAAAATTTTATATCTTCTATTTTACTCAAAAAACATCAATCCGTATAGTACATTATCTCAGCTATTGTCATGATGCCTACCCCCGGCATCCGGATCGAGTCCATCAGCCCCGGGAGCAGGCATCCAGATACTCATTAAAACCCCAACAGCCACGGCTGGGGGCTGTTTGGATTCAGACCTGGTGCGTTAGGTGCCGGCTCATCATAGAAGTCAGTCCTGGCGCCATAGGCGCCAGGCTCATAGACATTACTTACCTTATGCAGACAATGCTGCAAATGAGTCCAAGCCAACGTGAGGCCTGGATGGAACTATTTTATTACAGGGACTATTTTTTACTCGGGTGTGGTTCTGGGGAACTTCTTACCTGGGACTACTTTGCAGGCTATTTAAACCACGCCCGAACAGCAGCTCATGCTTCGTGTTATTCTGCATCCAGCAGCGTAACGCTCACAGTGTCTGCAAGTCAGCATCCAGTCTTCTGCCATGCCCGCCTCGAATCCGGAACTCCTAGACAAAAGGAAAAGAAAGGAAAAGAGGTTAGATCACGGACATAATTTGATTCCTTACCTGATTCCGGACCCACCACATCTCCGAGCCTGGAAAGGACATTATTTCAGCACACGTCGCTTCGCCAGCAGTAGCGCCGCGTTATTCTCACCAGTCCACCGCATCTTTCAACTCGGCGCTGTGTCCATCATTTTCTTCATCGATACCCAGCACCTGGGGGGAAAACAAAAGGAATAACAAGGTGAGCCGAGAATACCGACAAAGACAATCTCTTTGCCACCATAGGCTTACCTGCTTTACCACCGGAGGTATTATCCTTTAATTCGCTGCATCTTTCTATGCCGCACCTATAAAGGGAGAGAAAAGAGCAAGTTAAACTCATGCAACTTTTACCGGACAGTATTTGGTAATACAGACTCTTACCTGAACGCCATCAGCTGCCTCCAGGCAATATTCTTTTGGACCCAGCTGCAACCTAACGAGGGAATGGAACAAGAGTGAACATCAGACATATTGAACTCTTTGAACTTTATAGACACTGGAGCCAATATTCTTCCGGAACTCCTCCAGTACCTTCAAACCAGTGAAGTAACTGGTATCTACGCGCCCCTGCATGCCATGCAGGATGGAGAGCTCATCATTTCAAAAAATAAGGTGAGGTTACCAAGAGGGGATGTCGGAGGTGATTAGTGGGGAGAAAGAGAACAGTTGGGGGGGCCATCACTAAAGTCCACGGGTGGCTAAATCCCTTTCTCCACTTGCAGGAGAATACGTCTACGAGTCCAGCAGACAAGATTAGGCGGGCCAGTCCAGACTGTCATCACTTCACTATGCATCACGTTGGTGGAGACCGCAGCTGTCCGGGTCCGATCGACGCCCCTGTGGGAACCAGGTGAGCATAACAGAACACGAAGACCATCTACAAATCCCCACCCGGGCGTAATGGAGACCTCACAAACCGACCAACTAGCCCAATTGTTAGGAGAATTTAGGGCAGAAGTGCACTCCGCACGACAAGAAACTAATGCACTCAGGAGAGAACTGATTGTGTCAAAGGAGCGCACTGATGATCTTGCCAGGCAACTGCTGCAAAACCAAGCCGGGCAAACACCACTACCTGGACTTGGGGGGAATTCAACCGCCGTTTCATCGAGCAGCCCTGTGCAAGTGGTTCTACCAGGGAGCATTCCTTTAGCTCCACCCGAACGCTTTGCTGGGGACCCGAAAAGGTTTGCCGTGTTCATGAACCAATGCCGCTTGCACTTTTTATGCAGACCAGGAGCTTTTCCAAACAACAAAGCCAAAGTATCCTTTGTACTGTCATACCTTAGTGGCAGCGCAGCGAATTGGTCAATTCCATTAGTCAACCAGGAAGACCCTCTTCTTCGGGATTTTCAGGGTTTTCAATTGGTCATGGAAAGACTATTCGCCAGCCATTCACAGGGACAGGCCTTGGATAACAAACTTCTATCCCTACGACAAGGAAACCAGGACCTGCTAACTTATATCGCAACCTTCAATAGGTTGGTGGTGGAAACCGGATGGCCAGAGGTAAAGCGAATTACATTATTTCATCGTGGACTTCGGGGTGAACTCAAAGATGTTTTGGCCCAGGTTGTGAACCCACCTCAGGATTGCGCAGAATATATAGACTTAGTGGTCCAGCTAGACTACCGACTTCAGAATAGAAAAGCTGATCGAGCTAAGTTCGAGAATCGGGTATTGGTTAAACCCAATGTTACTCCCAAAGGAAAAGATGCATAAAAACCAATGCAGATCGGGGGGGTTAAGGGACCCTTAACTCAAAAAGAAAGAGAAAGGAGACGACAGATGCAGTTGTGTCTGTACTGTGGGGCCTCAGGACATTTTCTACGGGATTGCCCTATAAAACGATCCAAGAAAGTAGTCGGAGTTGCTGATAGAAATCAAACAGAGCCTGATTCGGGAAACGACCACGCCCAACAAGCGTATAGGTCCGCTTGCTGAGCTTAAAGAAGGACACTCAGACCTCACACCTAATCATACCAATGGTCCTTACTGATCCAAGGCAGCCATCACGTATGCACGCAGTTAGGGCATACATTGATAGCGGGCCGTAGGAAACTATGTGGACCACGAATTGGCTTCTAGGATGAATCTACCTCTCTGTAAAAAGACCACTTTGGATGTTATCACCACAGTCGATGGAACTGAAATTGCCTCTGGGCCTGTAACTCATTCCACACAGAGATGGCACTGTTGGGTCAAGATGGGAATCGAGAGACTATTGTGTTTGACTTAATCAAAGCCCCGCAGTTCCAAAAAATACTGGGGATACCTTGGTTGGAAACACATAATCCTTGTATTGATTGGCGAGAGAAGAGAGTAACTTTCCCGGAGTGTGCACACACCTGTTACCCGGAAAAAACCTTGAAAAAAAGCCTACCCACAGTCGCTAATCCAGTCATGCAGTTACCTCAGGAATATCAAGAATTCCAGGATGTTTTCCAAAAAGAACAGGCAAACACCTTACCACCTCATAGATCATACGATTGTCAAAGTGACCTCATACCCGGTGCACAACCTCCATGCAGTAGGATCTACGCCCTTCCGGAACCCGAAAACTGTCACCTACGACAATACTTGGACCAATACCTTGCTAATGGCTTCATTCGTCCATCTAAGTCCCCCGCATCTTCAGCTTTATTCTTCGTGCCCAAAAAGGAAGGTGACCTCAGAACGTTCATATACTACCACGCATTAAACCAGATCACGGTGAAGAACCGATATCCATTGCCTCTGATCCCCGAACTACTAGACCAAGTAAAGGATGCTTGCATCTACACTAAATTAGATCTCCGAGGGGCATATCATCTGGTACGTGTAAAGAAGGGTGACGAATGGAAGACCGCTTTTCGCCCCAAGTACGGATTACTCGAATATCAGGTGATGCCCTTCGGGTTGTGCAATGCACCAGCAGCCTTCCAGCATTTTAAGAACGATGTCCTTTGTGAACTCATTGACGTCTGTGTTGTCGTATACATAGACGATATTCTAGTGTACTCCTCCACAGAATCAGACCATGTTAAGCACGTTCGTGCAGTCCTTAAGAAACTACGCCAGCACAAGTTATATGCAAAATTGGAAAAATGTGTTTTTCATGCTACAGAAGTTGAATTCCTTTGATTTATCCTGACTCCAAAAGGAGTCCCAATGGACTCTCGAAAGGTGGACGCAATTCTGAAGTGGCCATCACCCAGTTCAGTTAAAGGGGTGCAAAGCATGCTTGGATTTGCTCATTTCTACCGCAGATTTATTCCTGACTTCTCATATGTTGTACACCCCATCACAGCACTTTTGCGAAAAAACAAACGCTTCTGGTGGACCGAAGAGGCTGAAAAAGCCTTCCAAGAACTGAAATTGAAATTCATGTCAGCACCTGTCTTAAAGCATCCACGCCCCAAGGTCCCATACATAGTTGAAACCGATGCATCCAGTTTAGCCATGGGGCTGTCCTGTCCCAGAAGGATCCGGAAACCGGTCAACTTCATCCAGTAGCATTTTGGTCCAGAAAATTCTCGGCCCCCGAATTAAACTATGCAGTTACCGATAAATAGTTGTTAGCCGTCAAATCCGCCTTCAAGTTTTGGCGGCATTATCGTCTCGCTGCCAGGCATACCATTACTGTAATCACCGATCACAGGAACTTGCAGCATTTAAAAACAGCCAAGGCCCAATCATCGCGTCAACTTTGATGGGCCTTATTCCTTGCCTAATTCGATTTCGTGATCACTTATTGACCAGGTTGTAAGAATGGTAAGGCAGGCGCTTTATCCCGAATTGGGATGGGAGAAGCATATTCGAACCCGGAACCGGTGCCTATAATTCCTGAACAATGAATTCTTGGGATAATTACTCTACAGACCTTAGAAGATATTAATTTAAAGATCCAACAACTTTTCGATTCAGCAGCCCTGCAGGTCTGGGTTAAAAAGGGCCCAGATTATTCTGTTGTCAATGACCTACCTTACTATCAAGGGCGTCTATTTCTACCACACAAGGAACTACAAGAACAAGTCATCTCCAATTACCATGAAGCTCTGATGGAAGGGCACCCAGGTATTGCAAAAACTGAAGCTAAAATTAAAAGACAATTCCGGTGGCCCACCTGCGAAAAGATGTAAAGTCATTTGTACTGTCTTGTGGCATCTGCGCCCAGAACAAAAGTCAAAAGAAGAAACCAGCTGGTCTTTTACAACCTTTAGATATTCCACCCACACCATGGTACACTTTGTCTTTAGACTTTATTACAGATCTACCACCATGTAATGGATTCAACACCATTCTAGTTATTGTGGATCTTTTTTCCAAGATGGCCCACTTTATTCCTTTAAAAGGATTACCTTCTGCTTCAATCTTGGCCAAGGAATTTCTCCAAAATATTGTCCGAATACATGGATTTCCTTCCGTATTGATCTCTGACCGAGGTAGTCAGTTCATTTCGCAATTTTGGCAGAAGTGTTGTCAATTGGCACAAATCGATGTAAGGTTATCAACCAGTCACCATCCCCAAACCGATGGTCAGACGGAGAGAACCAACTAGACTCTTGAACAATACCTACGTTGTATGCTCCACCAAACCGAAAGTAATTGGAAGGACATTTTATGGATTTCTGAATACGCATACAATAACTCTGTACATTGAGGAACCGGACAAAGCCCCTTTTATACCATATATGGACATCATCCTCGAACCTCAGAACTCGATTCGCCCCAGCATTTAGAAAAGCCGGCAGTAACTCATCTGCATTCTACTATCACACAAGCTTTTAAAAAGGCAACAAAACATTTGAAACAAGCAAAAGAGAAATACAAGAAAAATGCTGATCAACATAGAAGTGAGACCTCACCATATCGAATTGGAGACCAAGTTTGGCTGGCTACATAACATATACCTCTGAAAGGAACTCAGACTTTTAATCCTAGATATTTGGGACCTTACACTATTAAGGCCATTATCAAACCGGTGACCGTCAAATTAGAATTACCTTCTAATATGCAGATTCATCCTGTCTTTCATGTTTCACTTCTAAAACCAGTTCAACGCGGGACAAGATTAACCAAACCACCTGATCCCATCCTAATAGATCGAGAACCTGAATTCGAGGTAAAAAACATCCTGGACTCTAAAATGGTTAAATCAAGACTTTTTTATTTAATCGACTGGAAGGGTTACGGACCACAAGAAAGGTCATGGGAACCTAGTGACCACGTTCATGCTCGTCGATTGGTGAAAAAATTCCATCGGGACTTCCCAGACAAGCCAGGGCCAAGGGGAAGAACAACTTTAGGAGGGGCCTTGGGGGAGAGTGCTGTCATGATGCATTCCACCAGGCATCCGGATCGAGTCCATCAGCCCCGGGAGCAGGCATCCAGATACTCATTAAAACCCCAACAGCCCCGGCTGGGGGCTGTTTGGATTCAGTCCTGGCGCCTTAGGCACCAGGCTCATCATAGAAATCAGTCCTGGCGCCATAGGCGCCAGGCTCATAGACTTTACTTACCTTATGCAGACCATGCTGCAAATGAGTCCAAGCCAACGTGAGGCCTGGATGGGACTATTTTATTACAGGGACTATTTTTTACTCGGGTGTGGTTCTGGAGAACTTCTTACCTGGGATTACTTTGCAGGCTATTTAAACCACGCCCGAACAGCAGCTCATGCTTCGTGTTATTCTGCATCCAGCAGCGTAATGCTCACCATGTGTCTGCAAGTCAGCATCCAGTCTTCTGCCACGCCCGCCTCGAATCCGGAACTCCTAGACAAAAGAAAAAGAAAGGAGAAGAGGTTAGATCACGGACATTATTTGATTCCTTACCCGATTCCGGACCCACCACATCTCCGAGCCTGGAAAGGACTTTATTTCAGCATGCTTCGCTTCGCCAGCAGTAGCGCCGCGTTATACTCACCAGTCCACCGCATCTTTCAACTCGGCGCTGCCTCCATCATTTTCTTCGTCGAAACCCAGCACCTGGCGGGAAAACAAAAGGAATAACAAGGTGAGCCGAGAAAACTGACAAAGACAATCTCTTTGGCACCATAGGCTAACCTGCTTTACCACCGGAGGTATTATCCTTTAATTCGCTGCATCTTTCTATGCCGCACCTATAAAGGGAGAGAAAAGAGCAAGTTAAGCTCATGCAACTTTTACCAGACAGTATTTGATAATACAGACTCTTACCTGAACGCCATCAGCTGCCTCCAGGCAATATTCTTTTGGCCCCAGATGCAACCTAACGAGGGAATGAAACAAGGGTGAACATCGGACATATTGAACTCTTTGAACTTTATAGACACTGGAGTCAATATTCTTCCGGAACTCCTCCAGTACCTTCAAACCAGTGAAGTAACTGGTATCTACGCGCCCCTGCATGCCATGCAGGATGGAGAGCTCATCATTTAAAAACATAAGGTAAGGTTACCAAGAGGGGATATCAGAGGTGATTAGTGGGGAGAATGAGAACAGTTGAGGTGGCCATCACTAAAGTCCACGGGTGGCTAAATCCCTTTCTCAACTTGCAGGAGAATACTTCTACGAGTCCAGCAGACAAGATTAGGCGGGCCAGTCCAGACTGTCATCTCTTCACTACGCATCACGTTGGTGGAGACCGCAGCTGTCCGGTTCCGATCGACGCCCCTGTGGGAACCAGGTGAGCGTAACAGCTATTCAGTCGCGTAAAATTTAAGTCAATTTGTTAAAGAAAATGTTCAACTTATGACGTCACAACAAACAACATGTAAAACAGACGTTTAACAGACAAGACGAACACCAGCTGGTCACATATATCTCTGCCTCTAAATTTTACCCCGCCATGGAGTGTAAACGTATCCCTTTTGCGGCGTCTTTAATCGCAGTGCTAGTCTATTTGTTCCCCTTTATTTGGGACTCTGGATACATGTTTCTTCTAGCTGCTATACTAGCGTAGGAATAAGGCGAATCCTCTCACTTCTTGGGTGTCCTCCCCAGTAACCTCTCTCTTCTCGGGTGTCCTCCCCGGTATCTTTCCTTTAGTTACTTCTCAGTTACTTTTGAGTCATTATTCCCTTCCCCTTAGATATATGCATTCTTCTCTACTTGTAGCTATGATTTGTTTTCCCTCCTCCCTACATTACCTTTTCCTTTTTCTTATTCTAAAGCATGCACTGTTGCCAAAACACTCAGTCTTTTTCACTCACCCTTCACATGTTTCCTCTCTATACCCTCGGGATCACCGCCTTCGTTACTGCCTTCATCGGCTTTTCTCTCGCTCAGCTGGCCGTAGGAATGGGAAGGATTTACGTGGGGAAACACAGGTCCCTTCAGACCTTGTCCTGCAGGTTTTGTTTTCTTACACTACCACTGTCTACGGGGAGCTTCACGTCTACTCGGCCGAATGGCAAAGGAATTGTGATATTGCCGAAGATCTAGAATTACTTTACGTCGACGGTCAATGGGTGTCTTATTCTAATTGATAATCGATAACCATCAATCTCTGCTACCAAGTGTACTCCGAGACCCCGGCCGGCACATAGAGCCGAGGTTTGCTCAGAAGTACTTTAAGACGAGATAGCTGCACCCTTGGAGATGGATGGGGGCGCAGATTCATTACTCCAACACCAATCAATAAGGACAACTCAATGGTTTGGCAAAGGGAGTCAGTTTAATGACAAGTACAGACAATGGGGAGTTATGGATATCAGCAGTGATGAGATTGTCCTTCTCACTTCAACTCCAACGAACTTCATACAAGTTGTAACATATATACTCAAAAATTGTCATCATTGACGTGTAACACTCAAAAGTAAACATGCAATTCTATTGGTTAGGAAAAGGTAACTTTACTACAGGTACTATATTGGTATATGGTAACAGAATGAGGGGATTGAGTAAACACTGTCAGGTGGGCGTATAAGCCCTTCCTTCAAAAATGACTACTGTAGATGTCACTAAAAGTACAATGTCCCATTGGTGCTACTAACTATAGGACCCTAGATTATTTAGTCCATTGTGATTGGGTTGGCACCTACCCCATGCATACTTTTCCACTTCGCTTAGCAGCACGCAGAATGGTCGGCCAGGTGCGGGGTGCCCCTTAGTTACCCGGCTTTCCTCCGATTATGGTTACAATCAATCATCACCTTAGTAGCCATGTGTCAATTAGTTCAGTGTAGTTGGCCTCAAGAATGCATCTTCTGTCCGGAAAAGTTCTGATATCTCCGCCTGGTCAGGTGCCAAGCATAGGTGTGAACCCTCGCTTCTTCTTGCTTGGCTGGTCAAATGATTCCTACGCAGTGAATTTGTCTCTTTTCTCTCAATTTGTGTATCTGATTCTCATTTAGCCCACCACCTGCCTTTGTCTTCTTATCTCAACCTTTCAGAGGCAGGATATTCTGTTCTCAGTTTCAATTAGATGTAGCTACTGTTTGCCTCTTTTATTAGTATGACCTTGGCTTTCCTGGCACGAGTTGCCTCTGCCGAGTTTCATTTCAGCCGTCTCTTCTCGTTTTGCTAAATATAAATCTTTCTCATTTGGCCGTTAGTAACCTGGGTTGATTCTGCGTCTTGTGCAAAGTACAAATACACTTATAATACTGTGCTTCATTTTGAGATAGATTATGTATAATGGCGCTTGCTGCACTATTCTTCTACTGAGCATAGCAAGCTGCATTGTTTTCTTAGCTTTCTTGCGGTTTCAAGCATATTTACAGGTGTAAACTGGTCGAATGTCTTCACCTTGCTTGCAGCTTTAAATATCTTTGCATTTCGACATCGTCCTTTCACTTTGGGTTCACAATATCCTTATTCATGGCATTTCGTCTCTTTGCATCATTCTCGGGCCATCAGTTCTTCTATCTACAAGTCAGTCTGGTTCTTTTTGACGTCACCATTCGTCTTCCATTAAGATCCTTTTGGTTTCTTCCAGGACTGTACTGAGGCAATCTTCATTTTGTTTCATTTGTTGGTAGGGTTTTCTTAATGGATACCTTACTGTCCATGGTTTTCTTGGTATTAGTACTTCAATAGGTGCTGTTCTTCTGATAGGCACTGGGCAGAGCCCTACTGCGGCTCTCTGCTGGTTTATTTGCTCATCATACATCACATATTTTGGTGTGAACATTCCTGGTACTTCAAAATGGATGAGTGGAGCGCAGGCTTTATTTGAGACCTCCTCTACACAGCGACTTCACCCCCGCACTCCGGCCTCCATTTCTTGCAGACACCAAGGTGTTGCACACACTGCTCTTTCCAACACTGGGCTTCATCACTCCGGGCGATGGAACTTCCTCTTAAGGGAAGTGGTGGCTGTGTAATCAGGCAGGTGGCATGTGGGAGTGAGCCCAACAGAGACACCAAAGTGTTGCAGACAACGCCCTTCCCAACACCAGGCTTCACCACTCTGGGTGATGGAACTTCATCTTAAGGGAGGTGGCAGCTGTGTAATCAGGCAGGCGGCATGTGGGAGTGAGCATGCCATAGACACCTAGGCTTTGCAGACACCACCCTTCCCAACACCGGGCTTCATCACTCTGGGCGCTGGAACTTCCTCTTAAGGGAGGTGGTGGCTGTGTAATCAGGCAGGCGACATGTTAGAGTGAGCATGCCAGAGACACCAAGGTATTGCAGACACCACCCTTACCAACACCGGTCTTCACCACTCCGGGCAATGGAACTTCCTCTTAAGAGTGGTGGTGGTGGTGTAATCAGGCAGGCGGCATGTGGGATTGAGTATGCCAGAGTCACCAAAGCGTTGCAGACACCGCCCTTCCCAACACCGGCTGCACCACTCCAGGTGATGGAACTTCCGCTTAAGGGAGATGGCGGCTGTGTAATCAGGCAGGCGTCATGTGCAAGTGAGCACCCAGAGACACCAAGGCATTGCAGACACTGCCCTTTCTAACACCAGGCTTTGGATATACTGTATAGCACTTACTGACTCCTAGGGAGGAAATTGTAGGAAAATCAAAAATGGCAGCTAAGCTTTCCTGAAAAAATTAAAGGAGGGATACTTTTGAACTGGTTTTGTTTAATACAAACAGGCTCACTAACCCAATCAAAAGAAAGATAACCCTTGCTTTCCTAAAAATAAAGAGGTTTACCATATATTGTTTTTCTAGCAAACCCATCTAACAAGCTTTTTTTAAAAATGCATTGTTTATTGGTTAAAAACGTATTCAATCACAACAATACAATCAATAAGAACAAATACATAAACAATTCATGAATATCATCTGTGAGAAACCTGACAGTGTCTCCCTGACTAGTCCCTGGGGAGCTATCATACAGGAGGCCAGGACACATCCATCTCTATTGGATGCAGTTCCTGAGGGTGGACCAGTGAGGGAGGATCACCTAGATGGGGGTCCTCAGGGAGTGGAAGCGGGACACCGATGGGTGAGACACAGTATGTTTGTAATACATTTTCCCCATCTTCAAACACTTTACCCCCCTTTCCAACTCTAACACTTTCGCACATCATGAAAGACGATGGACAAACACCAGAGCAGTTTACTTGATGTGTCCCAACACAAGGGTCAGGCAAAGACAGGCAATTGACCAGAATCACACACACCTGACAGCCCTTTCCCTTCACCACAGGGATAAAAGGTGGAGCACAAGAGCACCATACGAGCAAGGCAGACCCCATGACGAGACAGCTATCCAGGCATGTCAGTTCAAGAGGAGGAGAAAGACGGTGTAAACCGAGAGGGTGACAAGGAGAGAAGCAACCTTGCCCTTTCCGACCAATGCCCATGAATACTCTGTGGAAGGAATTGAAAGATTGAAAGAAGTGTGTTGCAGCAGATGTAAACGGTACACAGAGCTTGGGTACGCTGATAAGCAGGACAGAGGGAGATGTCTCCTACCGTGGCACTGGCCTTAACTCCCGATACAAAGAAAACCAATCGGTTCATCACAGCCATTGAGTCAAGGTGAGAACCGATAAAGAAACCGAACTGTGTTGAACAAATGTAGAAAATGGCTGATTGCAGAATGTTCAAAGAACTGTTGATGTAAAAGGGGAAAGCCAGCTGCAGGAGAGCCAGGGACCACATGGGTGCTCACTCGAGAAACTCTGGATGATTACCCAATTGTTGAAACTACTATTACCAGAAGATTTTGGGAAAGGCGAGAAGAGAGTCAAAGTGGTCACACGGGGTCTGGTAAAATCCTCTGTACAGTCAAAATTCTTTGACTGGCAGATGATCGTGAATAAGGAAAGTGAATCCCACATTGTAAGAAAGTAGAAGGAACTGTGAGATTGGCAAGAGTGAACCCAAAATAAGGATGCTGATGAAAAGGGGCACAGTCTAAAATCCCAAAGAACATTGTGTTGACAAGAGTGAACCCGGCAGAGGGTTGTCCACCTTGAACTGTTTAAAAAGACATTCATATTTGTAAATACCACAGAGCGGGATCCAAGGGTGAAAAAGCATCACCCAACGTACAAGCAGAAAGGAACTTTTGTTGTTGTTTTGAATGTATCATGCTCTCGAAGGCAAGAGACCTTTTACAGAGCAAGAGACCTGGCCATTGAAGATCCTGATAGTTGAAAATGGAACTGTTGTCTCGTGCTGGGAAAGCTTGAGTGTGTGCTGTGCTCCAGAGTCCCGCCTTGTCCTCTGCTCAAAACGTGGGCAAGGGAGACCACGACTACCGCATTCTGACTTATTATTTGTAAACACTTCTTCATTTCTTGTGAGCCCTATCCCATACATACTCTTTTTTTAATTTAGTTTGAGCATTGGCAACAGGTTTTTCTTAGTATAGGCCTTTTTATTTGACAAGACGGCATGAGGACTGCCTTATTTTGATTCGATGATCGTAGCTTGATCCCATCCTAGACTTAGGTTTATATTAGGTGTTTTGCCATGCTACACCTTTGAACTGTGATCACTTGTGTCTGTCTATTCTTGATACAATGCCTTCTTTACACATCACACAGATAAAAGCAACATACATTTCCTTTAAAGCATTTTCTTTTTTTACCAGCAATTCGTAACATTTAAAATTCCCCAATCAGTCGTACAATATACTTCTAAATCCTTAATCATTTAATTTTAAACTGTTAAAAAAATTCACCACTGATATAACAATCTGTGGGATGTATTAACCCACTTTTGTTCTGCCATGCGGCATCACTGTGTTCTGAGGGTGCCAGAAATATCAAAATCTGCTGCTAACAAACGAAATTTTACACATCAGAGGTTTAAGTCCAACTAACATATGTAGATTATGTAAAGACGAAGGGGCTGTGGAATCAGTCCGGCACCTACTCACTTCATGTCCAACATTACAAGGCATTAGACAATCCTATATGACAACTGTTCTGAAACACTCATTATTATGCGAGGAAGATTTTTGGTGGCCAAGCCTGATAAGTGGAGAAAAAGTGACATGGTCAATTGCCACTGGAAAAATTTTGCAACACGTTCATCGAGGGAAAAGAAAAAGAACAAATCAGCTAAAAGATCAACTGAAGGGACAAGCTCTGGTCTATGCCTTGTTTATGTTCACGTTCACGTTTATGTCTAGATAACAAGATAAAGCTACCGACGTTCTGTTTTTGTTAAAATCCAATATTTTTGATAAATACAATAAAAGAAAAAAAAAGGCTGCAAAACCCTTGTGCGCGGAAAATCGCGCTTTGCATCACGAAAAGATGGCTGTCCAATCTGCCATGCATGTTGTCAGTGGTGGAATGGAGATCTCACTCCTGAAACATGCCACTGGGCTTCACAACAAGCAAAAATGGAGCACAGAGGAACAAGCAGTGCTTTGCTGAAAGAAATCCAAAATCTTGCTTTTAAATCCTTTTTTCTTGGTTGATGAAACTGCAGAATGCCGGTACAAAACACCTCACATATCCAATATTCTTGCTGGGTGCTACAATTCACTTAGTTCAAGAAATCATTGTGAACTTACAATGTCCTGGAAACCTGAATTTGTCATAAAAACATCGACAGCAAGAGTTGCCTGCCTGTGGAATCTGTCAAAATCTGGGCGCAGTACCCTTGGCCACCTGAATGACAGCTGTTAGAAGCCTGCATGAGAAACTGTAAACTTGTACAAACTGAAATCAAATGTTTGAAAACTAAGTGTCCTGTTACTGAGAGTAATTTATGTTGTAATTATGTAAATCCCATGGTTTAGAATCTGGAATAAGTGTTCTAGCTGCTTGTTTGAAATTACAAGTTGTTTTAAGCAAAGGAAAAATGCAACAGAATAACTTTTGAATTTGAGCCTGACTAAAAGCAACCAAACCAGTATGACAGCTTGCCCCACGGAGGTAGGGCCTCTCCCTTCTGCTTCCCTCCACCAGGAGATCACACCTACGTGATGATTATGGTGGGAGGAGAATTTGGGCTGCAGTGGGAAGCAGACAATGGACATCCTCCAGCGACAGGAACTGCCAAGTGTGAAGGGTCGTAAAATGGCCTGGGCCCAGGAGGAACTGGGAGGAGACTGCTTCTGAACTGCAGAGATATAGAAGGAGGTGGAGACAAACAACCATTTGTTGCTTAACAAGTACCAAAGACACATTTTAAAAAGCCTGATAACTTACTGTGTAAAATTGTCAAAAACACAAAAATAACAGCATTGTCAATGTAAATATTGGCTGTACATTTTAAAAGGCGCCAGAATTCTGTGGCATGTTCTAGGAAGAAATGGTGGAAAATGTGATATTACACAAAATGTATTTTTGATAGAAGCATGAAACTTCATACACTTATGCCCATATTCAATACACACATTTGTAGAAATTTGCTACAAAATTGGACATTGGGCCTCATTACGACCCTGGCGCTAAGGGGTCTGCGCCAGCGTTAGCTGCGCGGACCCCTTACCGCCAACTACGAGTTCCTGGAGCGCCATGGTCAATTTTCCGCCCGCTTTTTGCGGGCGGAAAAATCCATGGCGCTCTGGGACCTTGGTGTTAATTACGCCACCGTATTTTACGGTGGCGTAATTAACTCCTTCCCCACTCCCATTGAGCCCTATGGGGCCGAAATGGGAATGGGGAAGGGTAAATGGGTCAATGGGGACTTACCGCCCCGCCGACCTCGGAATGGGGCGGTAAGTCCGCCATCCGCCATGGCGTAAAGGGACTTTGCGCCATGGCCGGAAAGTCCGTCGCTGGCGGAAAAAATCCGCCAGGGTCGTAATGAGGGCCATTGTGTTCCAGATAAAAAGGGCAAAATTCTGTAAAAAGCAGGCACGAGATCTTACAGCGACGGGGTTTGGAGGAGTATCTACGACACAAAATATGTAATCTGTATATGTGATTGTTATAGAGGTTGCACACATGGAAATATGTATTGTACCAAAAGTAGATTTTGTGTTCATGAGCCTAGGGGTGGACGCTAGGCCTCATAAACACACATCATAAAGATGAAACACTGTTTTTCTCCTCCTATCAAGGAAGAGAGGAGACCCTGACCAATCCCTGTCCAAGGGGCGCACTTAGGATAAACCAGCACACACACCCCTTTATCTTAAGCATAAATAGAGACAGCTCAGCACTTAGAAAAACACACAGATTCACCCACTATCCCGATGCTGGCGAAGCACCCTGTGTCACGCTCACCTGATTCCCACGGAGGCACAGGTCTGGCTTCGAGTGCTGATGCTTCTTCAATGGTGAAGCGCAGGACTCTGATGGTGGACAGGAAGGGCCCCTCTACTCTGGCTTTTCTGGCTTGCAGGAATATTTCCCTGTGCGTGAAAAGGGAGTATTACCTACTGACGGAATAATGCTCAAGCCTCCCACTCCCTTCCAACCCTCCTCGATACCCTTCCACAATTCCCCGTGAAGTCTCACCTTAGGGTCTGGAAGGATGAGTTCTCCATCCTGCTTCTGATGCAGGGGCGCGTTGAAACCCAGTTACTTCACTGGATTGAGGTTTGATGGGAGTTCAAAATAAGCTTGACTATTCAGGTGAGGCGCTGTAAGAGTTCTGTTGCAAGTTCAAAAGTTCAAGCTTAATAATAATGTTCATTGTCTTATTGCAGCAAGCGCTAATGCTTATGTCTTTTTCCCCTTAGGGGCCGGGGTTCGGAATGCCGGAGATATGGCGCCGACCCGAAGTGTAAGTTCTGGATGAGCGTTCAGGTAATGTCTTTGCATTCGCTCATTCAATGTCTTTGTCTTTTTTCCCCATTGGGGCTGGGGTCCGGAATGCCAGGAAGCGGCAGGACCCGAAATGAAATGGGAATGACCCAACAGGTAAGTCTTAGAAGGAAACTGAGCTTTTCCTATTTCCCTTCCTTCTCTCACCTTGTTTTCTTGTCTTTTCTCTCTAGGCTCTGGGAAGTGGGTGCGGATCCGGATGATCGCTGCTGAAGATGGAGGCGCCCAGGAAAGGTGAGTGAAATTCAGCGCTGCAGCGATCGAAGCGAAATGCTTTTAAAATGATGTCTTCCCTTTCAGGATCGTCGGTGTGATGTCCCCGTGATGCAGCTTTAGCAGGTAAGGTCTTCTTTCGCCCCAATTCTCTCTTATCTCCCTTTGCAGGCAACCCAGGATGCTGACAGGCGTGGCTGAAGTCCAGATGCAGGAGCTGACACGGTGAGCGTCCAGCTGCGAGGAGCAGAACAACGCGAAGCGTGAGTTGCTGATCGGGCATGGTTTAAATAGCTTTGGAAGAATTTCCAGGCATGTATCCTTCCACCGATCAGGTATGTATCCTTCCCCGACCACACCCAGGTGGAAAGTAGTCCCACAGGTAAAGTAGTTCCATTCATGCCTCAAGAGGGCCTGGATGTAGCAGCATGGTCTGCATCAGGTAAGTGCACATTAAAACACTTGAACACATGTCTAGCTTTATGAGCCTGGCGCCTAAGGTGCCAGGACAGGGGTCCAACATGAGCCTGGCGCCTAGGGCGCCAGGACTGTGTTCCAAAGGGCCCCAGCTTGGGCCCGCTGGCACTTCCCTGGGGGGAATGATGCCTGCCTCTGGGGTTGCTGGGTCGGACCTGGCTCTTTGGAGGTAGGCATCATGACAGTACCCCCCTCAAGGCCCCTCCCAAGGTTGTTCCCTCCGTGGGTTTTGGCTTGTTCGGAAATCTCCGGTGGAACCTTTGTATTAATCGAGGTACGTGAACATGGTTACTAGGTTCCCACAATCTCTCCTGAGGTCCATATTCCTTCCAGTCAACAAGATAGAAGAGTTTTGACTTTAACACCTTGGAGTCTAAAATGTCTTTAACTTCGAATTCTAATTCCCCTTCAATTTGAACTGGGTCTGGAGGCTTGGACAGTCGGGTCTCTGGTTGTACTGGCTTCAAAAGTGATGCATGAAAAACTGGATGAATACGCATGTTAGACGGTAAATCCAGTTTAAAGGCCACGGGATTTATTATAGCCTTGATGGGATAAGGTCCTATGAATCTGGGATTGAAGGTTCGCGGGCCCTTGAGGGGTAAATGTTTCGTTGCTAGCCATACCTGGTCTCCTACTTGGTAAGGAGGAGTTTTACTTCGGTGCAAATCAGCATTTTCTTTATACTTTTTCATGGCTTGCTGTAAATGAGTTGCAGCTTCTTTGAAGGCTCGGGTTATTGTGGAATGCAGATGATTTACTGCGGGCATTTCCAGGGTCAGAGGTGAATCTAGGTCAGAGGTCCGAGGATGGTGACCATACAAAGTATAAAAAGGAGTTTGTCCGGTTCCAGAATGCACTGAATTGTTGTATGCATATTCTGCGATCCAAAGGATGTCTTTCCAATTTAACTCGGATTGGTGTAACATGCACCGAAGATATTGCTCGAGAGTCTGATTGGTTCTCTCGGTTTGTCCGTCGGTCTGGGGGTGGTGGCTGGTGGATAACCGCACATCTGTTTGTGCTAGTTGGCAACATTTCTTCCAAAAATGGGTGATAAATTGACTTCCACGATCCGAGACTAATATGGAAGGAAAACCATGTATGCGAACTATATTCTCCAGAAATTCCTTGGCCAAGGTGGAAGCTGAAGGCAAACCTTTTAAAGGGATAAAGTGGGCCATTTTGGAGAATAGATCCACAATTACAAGGATAGTGTTGTAACCAGCACAAGGAGGCAGGTCAGTTATAAAGTCCATTGACAAGGTGTGCCATGGTGCCGGTGGAATATCCAAGGGTTGAAGTAGGCCGGCTGGCCTTTTCTTTTGACCCTTGTTTTGGGCACAAATTCCACAAGACAATACAAAAGACTTTACGTCTTTTCTCCAAGAAGGCCACCAGAAGTGGCGTTTGATTTTTTCCTCCGTTTTAGTGATACCAGGGTGTCCGTCCATTAATGATTCATGATGATGGGCAATAACAAGTTCTTGCAATTCTTTACTTGGCAGAAACAACCGCTCCTGGAAATAGGGTAAATCATCCTTAACGGTGTAATGAGGACCCTTTTGACTCCATTCCAGTAAGGCTGAAGAGTCTAGAAGTTGTTTTACTTGCGTCTGGATGTCCTCAATAGTTTGCAATGAAGTTAGGCCTAAGATTCTTTGTTCAGGTATGATTGGCACAGGTTCTAAACTCGAATTGGGGTCTTCCATGCCAATCCGGGATAAGGCGTCCGCTTTACCATTCTTGCAGCCAGGGTGATAGGTAATTACGAAATCAAATTCCGCAAAGAATAGAGCCCATCGGAGTTGTCGTGAAGATTGAGCTTTGGCCGTCTTTAAATATTGTAAATTTCTGTGGTCCGTAATTACGGTGATGGTGTGTCTTGCCCAGAGAAGGTAGTGATGCCAAGCCTTGAAAGCAGATTTAATAGCCAGTAACTCCTTGTCGGTAATTGCGTAGTTGATTTCAGGAGGAGAACATTTCCTGGACCAAAAGGCCACAGGGTGTAGTTGGTTAGTTTCTGGGTCTCTTTGCGACAGGACAGCTCCCATGGCCGAACTGGATGCGTCGGTTTCCACAATGTAAGGGAGATCTGGGTGCGGGTGCTTCAATACAGGTGCAGAGGTGAATTTGGTTTTCAGGTCCTGAAAGGCTTGTTCGGCCTCAAGAGTCCATTCAAAGAGTTTGTTTTTCTTTAGGAGAGCTGTGATGGGTTGGACTGTTCGGGAAAATTCCGGAATGAATCTTCGATAGAAATTGGCGAAGCCGAGCATGCTCTGAACTCCCTTCACCGATCTAGGAGATGGCCATTTGAGGATGGCGTCCACCTCTCGCGAGTCCATTCGGACTCCTTGAGGTGTCAGGATGAATCCGAGAAACTCAACTTCTGTGGTATGAAAAACGCATTTTTCGAGCTTTGCAAATAGTCTGTGCTGGCGCAATTTCTCAAGAACTGCCTTAACATGTTTTCTGTGATCGGATTCTGAAGAAGAGTACACCAGGATGTCGTCAATATAAACTATGACACAGACATCGATAAGTTCCCGAAGAACATCATTCATAAAGTACTGAAAGGCGGCAGGTGCATTGCAGACCCCGAAGGGCATCACCTGATATTCGAAGAGCCCAAATTTGGTGCGGAATGCAGTCTTCCATTCGTCGCCTTCTTTTATACGCACAAGGTGATAAGCTCCTCGGAGATCTAACTTGGTGTACACACAAGCGTCTTTCACCTGGTCGATAAGCTCAGGGATCAGGGGCAGAGGATAAAGATTCTTAATCGTTATTTGATTTAGGGCGCGATAGTCTATACATGTTCTAATGTCGCCCTCTTTTTTTGGCACGAAGAACAGAGCTGAGGAGACAGGAGACTTGGATGGGCGAATAAAACCATTGGCTAGGTACTGATCTAAATACTGACGCAAATGCAGGTTCTCAGGTTCCTTAAGAGCATAAATCCTACTACAAGGTAGTTGAGCATTGGGTACCAGATCGATTTGACAATCATAAGACCGATGGGGAGGTAACGTGTTAGCCTGTTCCTTCTGAAAAACGTCTTGGAATTCTTGGTATTCTGACGGTAGTTGTACAGGGGTGGAAGTTGCTGAGGCTAGACCCATAACTGGATTTCTTTGATAACAAGTTGATTCACAATCAGGAAAACTTATCTTCTTTGCTCACCAGTCGATTCTGGGATTATGTGTTTCTAACCAAGGAATTCCAAGAATTACTTGAAATTGTGGGGCCCTGATCACATCAAACACGATTGCTTCCCGATGTCCATCTTGACCCACCAGTGTCATTTCAACAGTGGAATGCGTTAAAGGCCCTGAGGCTATTTCGGTTCCATCTACTGTAGTAATGACATCTTGGGTTACTTTCGGGCGGAGAGGGAGCTTAATTCTGGAAGCCATTTCACGGTCTATGTAGTTTACAATAGCTCCACTGTCGATGTATGCTTTTACAGCATGCAACTGCTGAGGCTGTTTTGGGTCCACGAGCACCATTGGCATGACAAAATGCGAGGTCAAAGAGTTTGTTTTCAAGCTCGGCAAGCGGACCCCTACGCTTGTCGGGCTAGGCCGTTTCCCAAATCAGGTGTCAATAAATCGTTATCAGTGGCTCCAACCACCTTCTTAGGTGGTTTAACTGGACAATTTCGAAGAAAGTGACCGGAAGTCCCGCAATACAGACAAAGTTGCATTTGCAGCCTTCTCTCTCGTTCCTTCTGCGTTAATGGTCCTTTAACACCGCCGATATGCATAGGTTCGGATACGTCGGTACTCTTGGAGTTAGCGTGGGTTTTGATCGGTACTCGGGTTTCGTACTTGAACCGATCTGCTTTTCTATTTTGAAGTCTGTGATCAAGTTGAACCACCAAGTCTATGTAGTCTGCGCAGACCTGGGGTGGATCTACTATCTGAGCTAGAACATCCTTAAGCTCTCCGCGCAGGCCTCGATGAAACAATGTGATCCTTTTGTTTTCTGGCCATCCGGTTTCCACAACCAGTCTATTAAAGGTGGCAACGTAGGACAGGAGATCCTGATTACCTTGTCGTAAGGATAGAAGTTCGTTATCAAGGGCCTGTCCTTGAGAGTGTCGAGCAAACAATCTTTCCATGCTGGCCTGGAAGCCCTGAAAATCCTGGAGAATGGGATCATCCTGATTTACCAATGGAATAGACCAATCGGCAGCACTGCCACTGAGGTAAGATAGTATAAAGGCTACCTTGGTCTGGTCGTTAGGGAAGGCCCCGGGTCTGCATAGAAAGTGTAAACGACATTGGTTCATAAAGACGGCATATTTCTTGGGATCCCCCGCAAAACGTTCAGGCGGGGCCAAAGGCATGTGTCCAGGTAGATTGATTTGTACCGGGTTATTCAAACCCATTGATGTGGAAGTACCTCCGGAATTAGGTAAAGGAGTGTGCCCTGCCTGGGCCTGCAATAACCTTTTGGCCAGGTCATCAGTTCTTTCCTTGGATAGGATCAGTTCTCTTTTGAGAGCGTTGGTCTCCTGGCGGGCTGAGTGCACTTCTGCCCGTAATTCCCCCAAAAGCTGGGCCAGCTGATCTGTCTCGGAAGTCTCCATAGCGCCCGGGTGGGAAATTGTGGGTAGGCTTCGCGTTCTGTCACGCTCACCTGATTCCCAGGGAGGCGCAGGTCTGGCTTCGAGTGCTGATGCTTCTTCAATGGTGAAGTGCAGGACTCTGATGATGGACAGGAAGGGCCCCTCTACTCTGGCTTTTCTGGCTCGCAGGAATATTCCCCTGTGCGTGAAAAGGGAGTATTACCTACTGACGGAATAATGCTCAAGCCTCCCACTCCCTTCCAACCCTCCTCGATACCCTTCCAAGATTCCCTGTGAAGTCTCACCTTTGTGTCTGGAAGGATGAGTTCTCCATCCTGCTTCTGATGCAGGGGCGCGTTGAAACCCAGTTACTTCACTGGATTGAGGTTTGATGGGAGTTCAAAATAAGCTTGACTATTCAGGTGAGGCGCTGTAAGAGTTCTGTTGCAAGTTCAAAAGTTCAAGCTTAATAATAATGTTCATTGGGCCTCATTACACGGACGGCGGTAAGGGTTAACGGTCACCGTTAATGGCAACGGTGACCGTTAACTCTTACCGCCGTACTACGAGGTCCCTTTGCGGGTTGGAGGATTTAACGCCTGCTTCTTGCAGGCGCTAAAATCCAACCCGCTAAGGGACCTCGGAGCTAATTACGGCACCGCAAAATTGCGGTGGCGTAATTAGCGCCTTCCCCATTTCCATAGAGCCCTATGGGGCAGAAATGGGAATGGGGAAGGGCAATGGCGGAAAGGGGATTTACCGCCCCTCCAACCTTGGAATGGGGCGGTAAATCCCCTTTCCGCCAAGGCGGTGCCGGTATTTTACCGGCATGAGCCATGGCGCTAATAGCACCATGGCTCACCGCCTACCGTGTAATGAGGCCCATTGTCTTATTGCAGCAAGCGCTAATGTTTATGTCTTTTTCCCCTTAGGGGCCGGGGTTCGGAATGCCGGAGATATGGCGCCGACCCGAAGTGTAAGTTCTGGATGAACGTTCAGGTAATGTCTTTGCATTCGCTCATTCAATGTCTTTGTCTTTTTTCCCCATTGGGGCCAGGGTCCGGAATGCCAGGAAGCGGCAGGACCCGAAATGAAATGGGAATGACCCAACAGGTAAGTCTTAGAAGGAAACTGAGCTTTTCCTATTTCCCTTCCTTCTCTCACCTTGTTTTCTTGTCTTTTCTCTCTAGGCTCTGGGAAGTGGGTGCGGATACGGATGATCGCTGCTGAAGATGGAGGCGCCCAGGAAAGGTGAGTGAAATGCAGCGCTGCAGCGATCGAAGCGAAATGCTTTTAAAATGATGTCTACCCTTTCAGGATCGTCGATGTGATGTCCCCGTGATGCAGCTTTAGCAGGTAAGGTCTTCTTTCTCTCCAATTCTCTCTTATCTCCCTTTGCAGGCAACCCAGGATGCTGACAGGCGTGGCTGAAGTCCAGATGCAGGAGCTGACACGGTGAGCGTCCAGCTGCGAGGAGCAGAACAACGCGAAGCGTGAGTTGCTGATCGGGCGTGGTTTAAATAGCTTTGGAAGAAGTTCCAGGCATGTATCCTTCCACCGATCAGGTATGTATCCTTCCCCGACCACACCCAGGTGGAAAGTAGTCTCACAGGTAAAGTAGTTCCATTCAGGCCTCAAGAGGGCCTGGATGTAGCAGCATGGTCTGCATCAGGTAAGTGCACATTAAAACACTTGAACACATGTCTAGCTTTATGAGCCTGGCGCCTAAGGCGCCAGGACAGGGGTCCAACATGAGCCTGGCGCCTAAGGCGCCAGGACTGTGTCCAAAGGGCCCCAGCTTGGGCCCGCTGGCACTTCCCTGGCGGGAATGATGCCTGCCTCTGGGGTTGCTGGGTCGGACCTGGCTCCTTGGAGGTAGGCATCATGACACCCTGCAGCAGAACTATCCATCTTACTTGTTCCAGACTCCAGAAACTTGGCAAAGCAGAAAGGCCCATTTTATAGCTGAAATATTCTCAGCTAGGCCTTAAAATTCCAGAACCAGAATCCCACCACCTAAGGGGAAGCTTCAAAATATATACAGCCGGGCTGTGCTGTACTGCTTGCCCGCTGAAACAATTATCATCAGAACCTAAAAGGGCAGATCCAGTCCATCCCGTGCCGTCCTGTGACCAGAGTGCATTGCAGATCTGGTCCAGTATTGCCGTGCGGTGACCAGAGCACCTTAATGATTGCAGATCCAGTCCAGTCCGGTGTGCCCAGCAGTCTGTCCTGACCAGAATCCCTGACCAGAATCCCTGAGCAGAATCCTGATGTTTCCATGTAAAAACATATCTAGTGAGTATCTATAGATAGAACTGTGTCACTAGCATATGTATTGTCCATAGCCAATTCCTATCTTAAATCCATCCTATTTTCCTCCTGTGCTAGTATTGTTAAAACTATCTTTGCGCTGATATTTTTCATCTGAATAGGCGAGCTCCACTGCAGGCAGTCGCCCTGATCCAGTAGCTGTGTTCCTGTGTGGTATTCGTTTATTCATATTCATCCTCTAGTGTAAGAAATCCTTTTTGTCATTTTAAAAGCACATTCCCGTTTTCCCATTCTTGCACCTATCTCGAAAAAAAGACCTCCACTAAAACGTCCATAACTTCTTCAATTTTCATGCTAGTGTCATGATGCCTACCTCCAAGGAGCCAGGTCCAACTCAGCATCCCCAGAGGCAGGCATCATTTCCCCCAGGGGAGTGCCAGCGGGCCCAAGCTGGGGCCCTTTGGACGCAGTCCTGGCGCCTTAGGCGCCAGGCTCATGTTGGACCTCTGTCCTGGCGCCTTAGGCGCCAGGCTCATAAAGCTAGACATATGTTCAAGTGTTTTACTGTGCACTTACCTGATGCAGACCATGCTGCCACATCCAGGCCCTCTTGAGGCCTGAATGGAACTACTTTACCTGTGGGACTACTTTCCACCCGGGTGTGGTCGGGGAAGGATACATACCTGATCGGAGGAAGGATACACACTTGGAACTTCTTCCAAAGCTATTTAAACCACACCCGATCAGCAACTCACGCTTCGCGTTGTTCTGCTCCTCGCAGCTGGACGCTCACCGTGTCAGCTCCTGCATCTGGACTTCAGCCACGCCTGTCAGCATCCTGGGTCACGTGCAAAGGGAGACAAGAGACCTTACCTGCTAATTCTGCACCACGGAGACATCACACCGACGATCCTGAAAAGGAAGACATCATTTTTAAAAGCATTTCGTTACGATCGCTGCAGCGCTGCATTTCACTCACCTTTCCTGGGTGCCTCCATCTTCAGCAGCGATCATCCGGATACACAGCCACTTCCCAGAGCCTAGAGAAAAAGACAAGAATAAGAGGTGAGAGAAGGAAGGGAATAAGACTTACCTGTTGGGTCATTCCCATTTCATTTCGGGTCTTGCCACTTCCAGGCATTTTCCAGACCCCGGCCCCTATGGGGAAAAAAGATAAAGACATTGAATGAGCGTATGCAAAGACAGTTCCCGAGCGCTCATCCAGAACTAACCTGCCATTTACTGGAACTGGAACTGCACGTTTCACTTCGGGTCGGCGCCATATCTCCGGCATTCCGAACCCCGGCCCCTAAGGGGAAAAAAGACATAAGCATTAGCGCTTGCTGCAAAAAGACAATGAAAATTATTATTAAGCTTGGACTTTTGAACTTGCAACAGAACTATTACAGAGCCTTACCTGAATAGTCAAGTTTACCTGAACTCCCATCAATCCTCAATCCAGCGAAGTAACTGGGTTTCAACGCGCCCCTGCATCAGAAGCAGGATGGAGAGCTCATCCTTCCTGACCCTAAGGTGAGACTTCACAGGGAATCGTGGAAGGGTATCGTTGAGGGTTGGAAGAGAGTGGGAGGCTTGAGCATAACTCAGTCAGTAGGTAATACTCCCTTTTCACGCACAGGGGAATATTCCTGCGAGCCGGAGAAGCCAGAGTAGAGGGCCCTTCCTGTCCATCTACAGGGTCCTGCGCTTCATCATTGAAGAAGCATCAGCACTCAAAGCCAGACCTGCGCCTCCGTGGGAATCAGGTGAGCGTTACAGAACGCGAAGCCTACCCACAATTTCCCACCCGGGCGCTATGGAGACTTCCGAGACTGACCAGCTGGCCCAGCTTTTGGGGGAATTACGGGCAGAGGTGCACTCAGCCCGCCAGGAGACTAACGCTCTCAAAAGAGAACTGATCTTATCCAAGGAAAGAACAGATGACCTAGCCAAAAGGTTATTACAGGCCCAGGCAGGGCACACTCCTTTACCTAATTCCGGAGACATTTCCACATCAATGGGTTTGAGTAACCCGGTACAAATTAATCTACCTGGACACATGCCTTTGGCCCCGCCTGAACGTTTTGCGGGGGATCCCAAGAAATATGCCGTCTTTATGAACCAATGTCGTTTACACTTTCTATGCAGACCCGGAGCCTTCCCTAACGACCAGACCAAGGTAGCCTTTATACTATCTTACCTCAGTGGCAGTGCTGCCGATTGGTCTATTCCATTGGTAAATCAGGATGATCCCATTCTCCAGGATTTTCAGGGCTTCCAGGCCAGCATGGAAAGATTGTTTGCTCGGCACTCTCAAGGACAGGCCCTTGATAACGAACTGCTATCCTTACGACAAGGTAATCAGGATCTTCTGTCCTACATAGACACCTTTAACAGACTGGTTGTGCAAACTGGATGGCCAGAAAGCAAAAGGATCACATTGTTTCATCGAGGCCTGCGCGGAGAGCTTAAGGATGTTCTAACTCAGATAGTAAACCCACCCCAGGTCTGCGCAGACTACATTGACTTGGTGGTTCAACTTGATCACAGACTTCAAAATAGAAAAGCAGATCGGTTCAAGTATGAAAACCGAGCACCGATCAAAACCCACGCTAACTCCAAGAGTACCGACGAATCTGAACCTATGCAAATCGGTGGTGTTAAAGGACCATTAACACGGAAAGAACGAGAGAGAAGGCGCCAAATGCAACTTTGTCTGTATTGCGGGACTTCCGGTCACTTTCTTCGAAATTGTCCAGTTAAACCACTTAAGAAGGGTGGTTGGAGCTACTGATAACGAATTAGTGACACCTGATTCGGGAAACGACCTAGCCCGGCAAGCGTAGGGGTCCGCTTGCCGAGCTTGAAAACGAACTCTTTGACCTCGCATTTTGTCATGCCAATGGTGCTCGTGGACCCAAAACAGCCTCATCAGTTGCATGCTATAAAAGCATACATCGACAGTGGAGCTATGGGAAATTACATAGACCGTGAATTGGCTTCCAGGATTAAGCTTCCTCTCCGCCCGAAAGTAACCCATGATGTCATTACTACAGTAGATGGAACCGAAATAGCCTCAGGGCCTGTAACGCATTCCACTGTTGAAGTGACACTGGTGGGTTAGGATGGACATCTGGAAGCAATCGTGTTTGATGTGATCAAGGCCCCACAATTTCAAGTAATTCTTGGAATTCCTTGGTTAGAAACACATAATCCCAGAATTGACTGGCGAGCAAAGAAGATAGGTTTTCCTGATTGTGAACCAACTTGTTATCCAAGAAATCCAGCTATGGGTCTAGCCTCAGCAACTTCCACCCCTGTACAACTACCGTCAGAATACCAAGAATTCCAAGACGTTTTTCAGAAAGAACAGGCTAACACGTTACCTCCCCATCGGTCTTATGATTGCTAAATCGATCTGGTACCCAATGCTCAACTACCTTGTAGTAGGATTTATGCTCTTACGGAACCTGAGAACCTGCATTTGCGTCAGTATTTAGATCAGTACCTAGCCAATGGTTTTATTCGCCCGTCCAAGTCTCCTGTCTCTTCAGCTCTGTTCTTCGTGCCAAAAAAAGAAGGCGACCTTAGAACGTGTATAGACTATCGTGCCCTAAATCAAATAATGATTAAGAATCATTATCCTCTGCCCTTGATCCCCGAGCTTATCGACCAGGTGAAAGACGCTTGTGTGTACACCATGTTAGATCTCCGAGGAGCTTATCACCTGGTGCGCATAAAAGAAGGCGACGAATGGAAGACTGCATTCCGCACCAAATTTGGGCTCTTCGAATATCAGGTGATGCCCTTCGGTTTGTGCAATGCACCTGCCGCCTTTCAGTTCTTTATGAATGATGTTCTTCGGGAACTTATCGATGTCTGTGTCATTGTTTACATTGACGACATCCTGGTGTACTCTTCTTCAGAATCTGATCACAGAAAACATGTTAGGGCAGTTCTTGAGAAACTGCGCCAGCACAGACTATTTGCAAAACTCAAAAAATGCGTTTTTCATACCACAGAAGTTGAGTTTCTCGGATTCATCCTGACACCTCAAGGAGTCCGAATGGACTCGCGAAAGGTGGACGCCATCCTCAAATGGCCATCTCCAAGCTCGGTGAAGGGAGTTCAGAGCATGCTCGGCTTTGCCAATTTCTATCGAAGATTCATCCCGGAATTTTCCCGAACAGTCCAACCCATCACCGTTCTCCTAAAGAAAAACAAACGCTTCAAATGGACTCTTGAGGCCGAACAAGCCTTCCAGGACCTGAAAACCAAATTCACCTCTGCACCTGTATTGAAGCACCCGCACCCAGATCTCCCGTACATAGTGGAAACCGATGCATCCAGTTCGGCCATGGGAGCTGTCCTGTCGCAAAGAGACCCAAAAACTAACCAACTACACCCAGTGGCCTTTTGGTCCAGAAAATGTTCTCCTCCTGAAATCAACTACGCAATTACCGATAAAGAGTTACTGGCCATCAAATCTGCTTTCAAGGCTTGGCGTCACTACCTTCTCGGGGCAAGACACACCATCACCGTAATTACGGACCACAGAAACTTACAGTATTTAAAGACGGCCAAAGCTCAATCTTCACGACAACTCCGATGGGCTCTATTCTTCGCGGAATTTGATTTTGTAATTACCTATCGCCCTGGCTGCAAGAATGGAAAAGCGGACGCCTTATCCCGGATTGGCATGCAAGAACCTAATTCGAGCTTAGAACCTGTGCCCATCATACCTGAGCAAAGAATCTTAGGCTTAACTTCATTGCAAACTATTGAGGATATCCAAACCCAAGTAAAACAACTTCTAGACTCTTCAACCTTACTGGAATGGAGTCAAAAGGGTCCTCATTGCACCGTTAAGGATGACTTACCCTACTTCCAGGAGCGGTTGTTTCTGCCAAGTAAAGAATTGCAAGAACTTGTTATTGCCCATCATCATGAATCTTTAATGGAAGGACACCCTGGTATCGCTAAAACGGAGGAAAAAATCAAACGCCACTTCTGGTGGCCTTCTTGGAGAAAAGACATAAAGTCTTTTGTACTGTCTTGTGGAATTTGCGCCCAAAACAAGGCTCAAAAGAAAAGGCCAGCCGGCCTACTTCAACCCTTGGATATTCCACCGGCACCATGGCACACCCTGTCAATCGACTTTATAACAGATCTGCCTCCTTGTGCTAGTTACAACACAATCCTTGTAATTGTGGACCTATTCTCCAAAATGGCCCACTTTATCCCTTTAAAGGGTTTGCCTTCAGCTTCCACCTTGGCCAAGGAATTCCTGGAGAATATAGTTCGTATACATGGTTTCCCTTCCATATTAGTCTCGGATCGTGGAAGTCAATTTATCTCACATTTTTGGAAGAAGTGTTGCCACCTAGCACAAATAGATGTGCGGTTATCCACCAGCCACCATCCCCAGACCGACGGACAAACCGAGAGAACCAATCAGACTCTCGAGCAATATCTTCGGTGCATGTTACACCAATCCGAGTTAAATTGGAAAGACATCCTTTGGATCGCAGAATATGCATACAACAATTCAGTGCATTCTGGAACCGGACAAACCCCCTTTTATACTTTGTATGGTCACCATCCTCGGACCTCTGACCTAGATCCACCTCTGACCCTGGAAATGCCCGCAGTAAATCATCTGCATTCCACAATAACCCGAGCCTTCAAAGAAGCTGCAACTCATTTACAGCAAGCCAAGAAAAGGTATAAAGAAAACGCTGATTTGCACCGAAGTAAAACTCCTCCTTACCAAGTAGGAGACCAGGTATGGCTAGCAACTAAACATTTACCCCTCAAGGGCCCGCAAACCTTCAATCCCAGATTCATAGGACCTTATCCCATCAAAGCTATAATCAACCCAGTGGCCTTTAAACTGGGTCTACCGTCCAACATGCGTATTCATCCAGTTTTTCATGCTTTACTTTTGAAGCCAGTACAACCAGGAACCCAATTGTCCAAGCCTCCAGATCCAGTTCAAATTGAAGGGGAATTAGAATTCGAAGTTAAAGACATTTTAGATTCCAAGGTGGTAAAGTCGAAACTCTTCTATCTTGTTGACTGGAAGGGATATGGACCTCAAGAGAGATCGTGGGAGCCTAGTAACCATGTCCACGCACCTCGATTAGTACAAAGGTTTCACCGGAGATTTCCGAACAAGCCCAAACCCCCGGAGGGAAGAACCTTGGGAGGGGCTTTGAGGGGGGTACTGTCATGATGCCTACCTCCAAGGAGCCAGGTCCAACCCAGCACCCCCAGAGGCAGGCATCATTTCCCCCAGGGGAGTGCCAGCGGGCCCAAGCTGGGGCCCTTTGGACGCAGTCCTGGCGCCTTAGGCACCAGGCTCATGTTGGACCTCTGTCCTGGCGCCTTAGGCGCCAGGCTCATAAAGCTAGACATATGTTCAAGTGTTTTACTGTGCACTTACCTGATGCAGACCATGCTGCCACATCCAGGCCCTCTTGAGGCCTGAATGGAACTACTTTACCTGTGGGACTACTTTCCACCCGGGTGTGGTCGGGAAAGGATCCATACCTTATCGGAGGAAGGATACACACTTGGAACTTCTTCCAAAGCTATTTAAACCACACCCGATCAGCAACTCACGCTTCGCGTTGTTCTGCTCCTCGAAGCTGGACGCTCACCGTGTCAGCTCCTGCATCTGGACTTCAGCCACGCCTGTCAGCATCCTGGGTCACCTGCAAAGGGAGACAAGAGACCTTACCAGCTAAATCTGCACCA
This sequence comes from Ambystoma mexicanum, assembly GCF_040938575.1. NCBI lineage: Eukaryota > Metazoa > Chordata > Amphibia > Caudata > Ambystomatidae > Ambystoma > Ambystoma mexicanum. The sequence goes on from NC_090927.1 coordinate 415,160,310, forward strand.
CGGAGACATCACACCGACGATCCTGAAAAGGAAGACATCATTTTTAAAAGCATTTCGTTATGATCGCTGCAGCGCTGCATTTCACTCACCTTTCCTGGGTGCCTCCATCTTCAGCAGCGATCATCCGGATACACAGCCACTTCCCAGAGCCTAGAGAAAAAGACAAGAATAAGAGGTGAGAGAAGGAAGGGAATAAGACTTACCTGTTGGGTCATTCCCATTTCATTTCGGGTCTTGCCACTTCCAGGCATTTTCCGGACCCCGGCCCCTATGGGGAAAAAAGACAAAGACATTGAATGAGCGTATGCAAAGACAGTTCCCGAGCGCTCATCCAGAACTAACCTGCCATTTACTGGAACTGGAACTGCACGTTTCACTTCGGGTCGGTGCCATATCTCCGGCATTCCGAACCCCGGCCCCTAAGGGGAAAAAAGACATAAGCATTAACGCTTGCTGCAAAAAGACAATGAACATTATTATTAAGCTTGGACTTTTGAACTTGCAACAGAACTATTACAGAGCCTTACCTGAATAGTCAAGCTTACCTGAACTCCCATCAATCCTCAATCCAGTGAAGTAACTGGGTTTCAACGCGCCCCTGCATCAGAAGCAGGATGGAGAGCTCATCCTTCCTGACCCTAAGGTGAGACTTCACGGGGAATCGTGGAAGGGTATCGTGGAGGGTTGGAAGAGAGTGGGAGACTTGAGCATAACTCAGTCAGTAGGTAATACTCCCTTTTCACGCACAGGGGAATATTCCTGCGAGCCGGAGAAGCCAGAGTAGAGGACCCTTCCTGTCCATCTACAGGGTCCTGCGCTTCACCATTGAAGAAGCATCAGCACTCGAAGCCAGACTTGCGCCTCCGTGGGAATCAGGTGAGCGTTACAGCTAGAAACAAAATTTCAACTTCTACTTGTAACATTCACAGCTTTAATTCATATCTAAAACCGCATCCCAAATACATATAGTTCTCTCGCAATTGTGATTATCGCACACAGAAAAGTTTGCCGTGAATTTTCGTTTAGGGAATTTCTGTCACGTGTAAAACAGCTTTTGATTGCTTCCGACCTCAGTTTTAAGATTTCACATTGCTTCTTAGTATTGCATCATTGCTAGTGTTTGTCTGTAACTATCTACAGCGGCTCCCATAAGAATTTAAACAATTTCAGCAATTTAAAGCATATTTAGTGTTTTCACCCAATCCATTTTCAAGATAACTTTAAAACCATTCTGACTGCTTGCCAATCAATTCTGTTTTTCTCTTGTGTTGCTGGGGGGAAATTGGGATTGATATTTTGTTTGAATTCTGCAATTCCTGAATACCTGCTCTATCTCCTCTTATATCTTTTCATTGCCTGTTGGGCAGTTGAGGGGTGTGCTGGGGGAAATAGTAACCACACTGCTATCTGTTCTGAACACACAAAAGTATTATTTCTGTGCTGAATTGTTTCGATCACTATTGCTCCTTGTGCATTAAAGAGATTGCTTAGTGTTACATCACCCCATTGGTGATTATTGTATACTCATTAAACATAGTGTGATTAATTTGTAACTACATATATAAATATTTTAACTTTGCAAACCAGCCTGATTCCTGGTGCAGTGTGACCGGGGGTGGGAGGGGAGTTTCCAAGAGAGGGGTGTGATTAGAGTGGTACATCGTTCCGAATAAAAGAACTTTTAGACACAAATAAATAAGGATTTCAGTTGTGCATTACACGCTAGACGTTGACTTAGGTGAAGTGCCAGATTGAAATCACTTACAAATCGATGCTTGATGACCGAGTGTACATATTTCCCAAGATGACTCACAATCAATACTAATACAAATATCAAAAAACATCTTAAAGTGCAAATGTCTCTGTATCCTCAAAATCGGCAACCAGTAGATGCTTAAGTTTTTTGAGCGTTTTACTTTGCTTACAAAATTTACATTCCTCCCCAATCTCCTGTGCAAGTTTGCATCTTAATAACACTTCCAACGAAAGTGGAGAAAATTCTTCCTAGTCCGAGCACAAGGAAAGATTTTTAAGTAATGGGCAATAATACCCCTCTGCTTGGTAAACTGGTAAGCTGACAAATTAAAGAATAAATCATGATTTGTGTGTGGGTCTTGAATCTTATTGCTTCTTCCCCTTCAAGGGCAGCAGGGTTTCCTCACTCTTGCTTAATCACAAGCATGAAAGAAGTGTATGTTATGTTATGTTAATGGGATTTATACAGCGCAGCGCTCGATTTGCATAGTCTCCAGGGACTAAGGTGGATCTGAAAAAATGAGCAATGGGTGGATTTGTTAGTGGGAGGAGAGTGAGAACGCATTAGTGCTTTTGCTGTTCTGTTGTTAGTTTCACCTAAAAGAAATGGTGACTGTGTAGTTTTGCTTCTGGGTGTTATCTGTCGGTGGGCATTGTGGAGCTTCAGTCCGTATGCAAGGCCTTGTGTGACTGTGGTATAATGTGCATTGACTGTGTTGCGATTGTTGGAGTTATGATATTATATGGCATTAATAACATGCCTATTTAAAAGTGTTTCAAGGCGCGACAAGGCAATGGAGGGGAACAGAGGGACGACAGAGACAACAATCTTTCTAGGCCAGGTGACATTGAGATTGCGCAAGTGCAGGGGAGGGGAAGGGGAAAAGTGTGAGGGGAAAGGGGGAGGGGGCAGTGCAGTACATAGGATAAACAGTAAAATAAATAAAAACAGTAAAATAAATAAAAATCAATAAATATGAAGTGCGGGTAGCTGATGGCAAGTGCAAGGGTAAGTGCAGACATCAGGTGTCTGGTAGGGGGCTGTAGGGATACAGAAGCAGCCCCTGATTGCAAGGTTTGCCAGGGGGGCAGTGCATCTGTACAACTGGCGGGGAGGGGACCTGGGCCTGAGATCAGAGGATAGCCAGGTGACCTGTGCAATTTCAGCTAGGAGTTCAGCAAGGGAGAGGAGGAGAGAAAGCAGAAGCAAAGTGGAAGGTCTTGAGGTGCTTCCGGAACAGGAAATGGTTCTCCTCAAGTTTCAGAGAAGCAGGGAGGCTGTTCCAGAGGGAGGCTTCAGCCGAAGAAAGAGATTGACCACCAACTCGTTGTCTGGAGAAGCGACTGACCATGAGTTGCAGGAGGTGTGGAGTCTTGCTGTTTGATATTAGTGTGAGTATTGTTTGTTGTGGTTGCTGTATGAAGGTGGCATAGTTGGTCAGTGAGGTGTGTTTGCAGGAGTATGGAGAGTTTTAGTAGGGTCAGTGGGGCAGAGGGTGCTGGTCCCCATACCAGAGTATAGGTTTTAAAAGCTGTTGCATTGGTTGCTTGTTGAGTACACTGAAACCCATTGTGTGCTGGTTAATGATGTTGGGTATCCCTTTCAATGGTAGGCCAATCTACTTGGGTCTCGTGACCTGGGAATCCAGAGCCTTCATGGTGTACCTCTTTGTATTAAGGCTTCTCTTTCACCATGGGCCATGGTTTGATGGTTTAGGACAGTAAATCAAAAATCCAACTTTCAGTGCTTTACTGAAAGCCAGGTGTTCCTCTTTTGTGTGTAGTCTGTTTGGGAGGGAGTTCCAGAATTTCATTGAGTTGTTTGAAATTACGATCCATCATATTTCATTTTAGAATATTGTCTGGGTTCAAGAAATATGTCATTGATAGACATCACTGTTCTTTTTGGTCTGTAGATGGAGATTATTTCTTGCTGGAATTTTGCTATTTGAACAATGCAACGCATTTTGAAAAAGATCCTTTTCTTAACTGGTATCCAGTGTAGGGTTCTTAGTGCTGGTGTGATCTGTTCTGTCTTGCTGAGTCTTCGAAAGAGTCTTGATGTTGTGTAACAGATCCATTGCAGTTTTTTGATGAGGTAGTCAGGCATCCCAAGGGTGGTACTGTTGGTAGAATCTATTCTTGGATTAAGACAAGAGATGATGCTAAGTGTTCTGTGTGGGAAGGTGAGAAACAGTAGCATGAGAGAAGAGAAGCTGATAGATATAAGTCATTCATCCAAGACATTGCAAAATGTGGACATTTACCTCCAAAATCAAAACTACAGGAAAGTATTAATACAGCCAGCAGAAGTATTGTTACCCTTGAGTTAGTCATTGGTGGGATTTCAACATAGCTCATACCACTTACAGATAAAGACACAAAGGCTTCAATGTGTTATCACACGCATATGTACATTCTGACAAATGTCAAAAATAACGTGTGTCTTTGTGAAATATAGAGATTATACAATCCTCTGGGTGGCAAGAGACAATCCTTTCAGTCGAGTGACTGTACACTAAAACCAACTTCCCTCTGGTTGAAAAAACAACCACCCCAAATGGAATTTAATGCCAGACTGGTAGCAAAAAGTTACGTGACCTTGCCCCAATTCCATTAACATTTACCACGGATGCAACAAAACGTGTCTGATAATTATAGAGATGCCAGCCTTTTACGCTCAAAGTTGAAGGAGTGAAAACTAAACTCCATATAAACCTAATGTAGACAGTGTGTAAGATATAGCTCAACAGGGTATGAGGAAGTCTAAAGGTCTACATACTTGGTTTTAAAATTCCACAATGGGCAATGTGCTAATAAAAAAGAAAACAAGACTTGGGGTGTTGGCAAGGTTAACTAGAAGCAGTAGAACAAGATGCCATTAACAACAAAATCCCAACTAAGTTGTTGTGGAAGGAAATGGAACAACTCTGATGTAAAATTAATAACCATTTCACAAAAAGGCAAATGAAGCCTTATTTCTCATTAAGCATAGGTATTCGGAGGAGATTCTAGAAATGTCAGCACCAGGAATGGCTGCTTGAAGGCTGTGCTCCTGTGCCCTGAAACTTAAGCCTTTTCTCTATTACAATTTCTGATCCATGTACAGCTGAAACATTTCAACTAGCAAAGAGGAGAAGATGTTGAAGAGAGAGATGACAAATCATTGGACCTCCTAACCAAGGTGTCTTTGGACATAGTAAAAATCAAGGAGACATTGGGCCTCATTACGACCCTGGTGGTGACGGTATGAACGGTGCCGGTAAGGCACCCGCACTGTTCATACCATCCCACCACATTACAAGTTCTGCTTGTGGGTTCCTGACAGCCCACCAGGTCTTACATGGCGAGCTGTGCGGCACCTGTGAGCAGAACTGGTGATTGCACGGGACCATTATCAATGGTGCCGGTGCAACCATGCTGCCCACCCCCATTTTGCCCTATAGGGGCAAAATGGGGTTCAGGAGCCCAGCAATACCGCCACCCTCGAATGGGCAATTACCGGCCCATTCAACTCGTAATGGGCCGGTTATTGCCCAATCGTGGGTGGCGGGGCCGGTAGCAAGCATGGCGGTAGCCATGCCTGCCATGCAGGCACGGCTACCGCCATGCTCGTAATGAGGCGCATTGTTTAATGCTGAAAAGAGATACGTGGAGTTAACCTCAAAGGTGGATTCAGTTGAGGTACATCTTACTTCAGTGGATGAAAAAACTCTCAGGATGGCAGACCAAATAAGAGACATGCAGATCCAGAATGAGAAATAGGCTCTAAAATTATCTGAGCTGGAAAATCTCTCCAGAAGAAACAACATTAGAGTGGCCGGATTTCCAGAGAATGTTGAGAGGGGTAATCCCAAGGACTGCTTGGGGAAAACTCTGATCTCCATGCTTGGCTTGGATCCAAAAATGCCCCTAGAGATGGAAAGGGTTCACAGATCCTTGGGCCAGAATCCTGCACTTGGCCAGAGACCTAGGCCCTTCCTTGTGTAGTATTAATCTTTCTCATTAAGGAGATGATTTTAAAGAAAGCCCAGTGAAATTTTTGATCTCTCTTGGGGGGGGGGCATAAGAACATGATTTTAGGGGATCTTAGTAGAGATGTCCTAGAATAAAGAAAGGCTTCTGGTGTGGCAAAATAAAAAGCAAGAAGCAAGAAGCTGCAATACTACATGGTCTACCCAGCTATATTTCATGTCATATTGGAGGGTCAACAGCACTCCTTTATTGACTATAGGAGTGCAGAAGCTTTTTTGACTGACTTGGATCATGATCCAATGGAGGATACTGCATCTATATCTCAAAGAAGTTCCCAACACAAAAAAGAGATGAATTTATGGGAAGCCATGGTACTGTTATCTGTGTTTCTTCACTTTAAAAAAGTTCTTTAGGTTTTTTTTTTAATATCTAAATTACTATTTATTAATAATATTTTAACTCGTTTTCGTAAAGATTATTATTTGAATTGCACCTTTACTATTGTGGCAGTTTGCCGTGTATTTACTTACAATTCCGGGATTCGGAGCGTGAGGCATTGAGTGCTTGAATAAAGCCCCTTACAGCGTGGTAAGGCGATCATGTGATTGACACTCATCAAGTGCTGTTGGTGCTCGGAAGGCGGATGTAAATCTTATGGATGTCAGCGAGTAAAGGAGGATCTGCTTTGGATGGCTTGTTCAATGAAAAGGACTTCATAATTGTAAGTGTTGGAGCGGGATGAGCGCCGAGATGCTCGGAGATCTATGCATATGGAGCCCTGCGCACCAAGGGTGAGGGAGTGGCATGACACGATTGGGAGGGTGGTTCGAATGGGCTAATTCAGGATGTTTATTTGGCTTTGATGCGCACAATGCAATCAACTTGAAGGCTTAATGTTCTGTGAACAGATATGATTGAAATGTAAAGAAGTATTGTCGTTTGCCCTTCACCCTAAGCATTCTTGTACTGATCCTCACCCCTGGAACGAAATTGAGACAAAACGTTGTTTTCAGTGTTTTTCTTTCTTTTCTGCATCAGCATGAGAGAGCGGGTGTAATAAGGAAATACACTGGCTTTGATGTTTTGATCTAGGCTGCCAGGCAGACTACTGTGCAAGCTTATATCAAATAATGGGGTGTATTGATAGACATTGTGTATACTGTTATCTGTATCCCTGAAAGGAAATGGCTGCCTGCTCATGCATATGACACATGCAATGGGTAGCGGCTTTAATAAATGTATTTATTCTTTGCATGTAAGGGTAGACAGGCTGTATAAATTTAGATGTGAAGCAAAGTACTATTGTGGAATGATACGTCAGAGTAAAATAGCCACTATCTGGGGTCATAGTGTTTACAAAGTTTGAAGGTTGGTTTTTAATAGATTATTATACTATGCCAAAGAACTTGAAAGGTAAGATTGGTAGAAAGTAGAGTTAATAATATACAAGAGGTTTTAGATTTTTGTATTTTACATAGATTTGTTTACTTCTTTATTGTGGCCTTGTTGGTGCAGAAGAAATTATTAATTATACATTGACTGTATGTTGATAAAATATTTTGTAGCCTTGTTTTTTTGAGATACTATGGATTTGGGACTGTCAGTTGGATGGTGGGTTGGCAAATTGATACATGTAGATTCTGAGGGAGGGGGGAGTTGAACATTTAGATTGAAGCACTTACTAAAAAGGGCATGGGGTTCTGGGGGTATGTTTCAGAACAGCGTGCAGGTTGTACATATTTATATCTTCCGTCAGTCTGTTGTATTCAAGACTGCTTTTGAAAAGAATAGTTTTTTGTTTGTGTGGTTTTGTGTCTGTTGTTCGTCTGTGGTGTGGCTTGAGTACAATGCTAGGTGTATGAATGTTTGTTTTGTTTTCTCTCCCACTTGGTTTGTGGGAGAGAAGCACATCAAACTTACATGGTTTCAATCTTTATGGTTAATGATTCTATTTCTTGTAGACTTTGAATTTGACTTTCATGTCTACAGGTGCTGTAGACTGCGAATGTTACAAAGACTTGAGATTCATACAAAGGAGTTCCTATGTATAGAACGTTTCTATGGTAACTTGAGGTGATCTATGAAATTGCAATGAAACCAAATTCTCTGCGTGATCCCACAACAGGAAGATACTATAATTGTATCAGTACACAACTATTTGTCAAGACAGTGTCATGGCTGAATTATACATTTAGAAAACACTAGAACTGTTTGATAAAATGTTATTAGGAAATGTATTATTTTTTCCTGTGAAAAATGTGAAAGGTGCGTATCTCAATGAGCCTAGTACCAGTCTCCACGTGGAACACTAAGGTGTTGAATTGCCAGCAGAGAAAGAGGACAATTTTGTCTAGGATATGGAGGGCCAGGGCCGATATTATTTTCTTGCAAGAGACAGATTTGATAGAGAGCGCTAATATCTCTTGAATAATTCAAAATACACCAAAGTGATCTTGAATTGTTACACTTCAAAATCTAGAGGGGTGGGAACTTTTTTCCAAAGAGACTTGGGGGAATAGGGTCTGTTTATGGTCTGTGTTCTGCAGGGGTGCCTTCTTTGTGGGCATGGCATCCTTTTTGAGAGACATGCATGGAGAGTACATCCTTTTGGGTGGTGATTTCAATTGTGCACTTGACCACAAAGTAGTCCAGTCAGCATTGTGCAGATACACTGGCTTGGATGTGAGTAGGGAGTTTCAGAATTTCCTTCAAGGGTTTGATTTGGTTGACACCTGTAGGGTTTTGCACCCCAGTAAAAAGGAATATTAATTTTATTCTCCAGTACATGATTATTTTTCGAGGAATGATTATTTTTTAATAACTGTTAATGTAAACATGAGGGAACATGGACTATGATTGATTTGAGGTTGGATTTGGAAAACATGAAATATATTTATTTTAGGTGGTGCCTAAAACTGTTCATATTGAATGATTCTGAGATTTTGAAGAATTCGGAGAACCTCATTACATTTTTCTTTGAAGAAAATAGAGGGTCTAAGGATGTTTTAATAATTTGGGACAGTTTTAAGGCTGCCATTCACAGAGAATTGATGAATTGGACATCACATTCTATGAAGTCAGGGTTGGAAGACTTGAAGAGATTGGAAGGCAAATTAGGTAGTTTGCAGCAATGATATGACCTGACGAGGAGCATAGAGGACAAATTGAAGATGGACAGGGCGGAGGAGGCCTTGAAATGAGAGATGGATCTGCAGGCAGAGAGGGGAATGTTATTTATGAAACAGAAAATCTGGGAGAAAGGAGATCGGGGTGGACAAATTATGAAACAGAAATACTGGGAGCAAGGAGATTGGGGTGGCCAAAATTTAGTAAATAAGCAAAAAGGCTTGGTACAGAGGTTGTATATTCAAAAAGTTGAGAACGAGTAGGGTGAGTTAGTAGTGAACAAATCAGACATTTGTGAAAGTTTTCGGTCCTTTTATGCTTCTTTGTGCTCATAGGAATCATCTCCATCATGGACTGCTCTAAACGGTTTCTTTGAGAAGATTGTGATTTCAAGTTTGTCTGAGGAGGGAACAGCTGCTTTGGATGCTCGGATTAATATAGCTGAAGTTTTAACGGCAATAAACCAGCTTAACATTCGTAAATATCTGGTACTGGATGGGTTCCTGGTTGAATGTTATAGATCTTTTAGCACCGTCAATGTGTGATCTGCATAATTGCTTTCATTTAGATGGGATACTTTGCCCATCCATGAGGGAGGCGATTGTTACCCTGATTTCAAAGCCTGGTAGAGATCATAGAGCAGTAATTACCGACTTAACGTTGATGTAAAATTGTTTACTAGGATCCTAACTAACAGATTTGATAAATATATCTGAGGTTTAATTGACCAATCACAGGTTCGTTTTGTGAGACAGTGATATGGTTATGATAACATTAGGACAATTATAGATATTTTGGCGTTCCCAGACTCTGAAGTAGAAAACCTGTTGCTAATTTGTATGTACGCAGAAAAAAATTTTGATCGCATCAACTGGGCGTTTTTAGATTTCACTTTATTTAAGATGGGTTTTGGGCCTGCATTTTTAGGAGCGGTTGGCGCTTTACATTCAGCTATTAACACAAGAATTTGGGTGAATGGAGAACTCTCAGCCTCCTTCCCTTTATTTAGGGGTACCAGGCAGGGCTGTCCGTTGTCACCTTCTGTTTTCAATTTGACTTTCGAGCCTTTAGCCGCACATATTAGGCAAGAACCGGGTGTTCCGGTTCTATGGTTAGCAGACAAAGAAATTAAAGTTCTATCCTAAGTGGAGGACATGACTTTGATTCTGGCCAATCCAAATGAGGGGGTTGTATTATTGAAAATCATGTTTGAAGGAGTAGGCCACCTGTCAGGCCATAACATCAAATTGGAGAAATCAGTAGTTTTTCCACTTAAATCTTCTTTCTCACAGGATGGTTTGACTTCATGGAACTGTCAGTGGGCAGATTTGAGTGTAAAATAATTGGGGGTCCATGTTTTTCTGATTTGAAGAAGATTGTTCAATTCAATGTAAATAAAATGATATAGGCACTCCAGTCGGATAAATGTAAATGTGACAGACTGAATCTGAATATTTGGGTGAGAGTTAATGCCATTAAGATGGTTCTTCTGCCTAAAGTTCTCTACATCATCCAATCTATCCCATTTTAATTTCCGAAAACGTTACTTAGACGTGTTGATATGGGTTACTTAGGTGTGTTCTATGGGGTGAAGAGAAGAGACCATGAATACCACAATACATTATGGAGGCTTTGTTTGCCCTATACTTGAGAATTATCATAGAGGATTCCTACTAAAGAAATCTGCTTTTTATTTTGCAGAAAGGGGAGCGTCTGAGCCACTATGGACGTCAATTGAGAGAGATAGGTTTTCACTGTATTGTTTGAATGGTTTATATTCCATTGGAAAGATGCCCGATTTATCTACCAAGTTACCATCTTTTGAGGCTACCAGGAGTGCACTTACATCATGGATCATTGGTAACAGCCAGAATGTATGAATACACTATGGGGCTTTTATCTGGCATAATCCTGGTTTGCAAATTGGGAATAAGACATAGTATTGGCAAAGTTGGATCACAAAGGGGATTTTGAAGGTTGGTGATGTTTGGCGTGATGGTAAGATGTTATCCTTTGCTTCTCTGAGGCATAACTTCAGCCTAGGCAAAAGGGAATTTTGGAGATATACTGATTTGGAGACTCTATTATCAGAAAGACAGGGGATGCTGGATCAACCAATGAGAACTAAATCAGTGGTTTGTGATTTATTTGTTGCTCCACAACGTATGGTTGCAACATTTCTCAAAATTATGCCTTTGGAGGATTTGTATGTGGCTCCATGGGGAGAATTGAGGGAGGCATGGATTGAGGAGTTAGGAAGGAATATTTCTGCCAATTAATGGGAGGGATTATTGAGGATGGGTGCAAGGTCAAAGATGGATTTGAATTTGTGTTATACTCATCAAAGAATATTATATCGCTTGTACTGGACTCCAGTTCGGATGCATAGGTTAGGCATGCAAGATGGCGAGGCATGTTGGGAGAGGCACTTTGTTACACATGTTGTGGGACTGCCCGAGAGTTATTGATTTTTGGAAGGAAGTATTGGACAAGTTGGACACAGTTTTAGGTGTGACGTTCCCGAGGTCACCTTCCTTTCGACACAGGGGAGATGTTATGTGGCCCATAGTTTCGGATGTTGGATTGATAAAGCACTAATGGTGGTGACAAAGCAAATCATGAGATTATGGAAAACAAGGAAAAAATGATGGTAGAGGGTTGTCTGTTGGATTTACAGATCTTATCCCGATACGAGAAGTGCATGATGCAGAAACAGGAGCGAGAAGTATCCTATTTGGAAATGTGGGGACCATCTAAGGAGCTTTATGGCTGAGGGTGGGTTTTTGAACAAACCGTGGTGAAGGAACAAATGTGCAAATGGTTGAGTTACCAGTATCGGTGTGGAGAGTTATGTGTGTGGTAGGTAGTGTGTCTTGTTGTCTTTCTATGTTTGTATGTGGTTTCACTGTTTTATTACTCATTGTACATGGGGAAAATTGTATATAGGTGTCTCACGATAAAATTTCTTATGAACAGGAATTTTGTAAAAATTAATTCTGAGATAGTTCGTACATTTCTAAATGTATGTATCCTTGTGTTTGTAAATTGATTGTTTTTATTGGAAAAAGCAAATAAAGAGTTTTTAAAAAAAGCATAGGCATTCGGAAAAAAGGCAAGAAGGCCTAAATGCGACCACAACCACACTGTTATTGGCATAAAGCATATAATTTACAATAATTACTTCTAGTAGGGATATCACCAATGCACTAAGAGGGCTTTTGGGCCCTCACAACCCTCCTTCCACAGTCTAACATGGAGTGCCTTCTGTGTGGAATCCCTCTCCAAAGCTTAACTCAAAATCAGCAGAGAGAACACAAATGACCACTGGGAAAAAAATCACAGCCCCTAAAAAACACTTGTTAAATCACTGGTCCCAGTTGGATTATCGGTTTGGTACTGATTTGAGCTCACTGCTGAGTTGCCAATTCAGGTAACCCCACTCCACCCTACACTTCAGGAAGGAGCTAAAGACCTCTCTCTTCAAAAAAAGTGCTCCCCTCCACTCTATTTCTCCCCAGCCAGAGTTCTCCACCTCCATTGGTCCCTGTGCCCATCCCAGCTCTTCCCTATTCATCATCCCACTTTTAACTCCCCAAGTGCCCTGTTGCACTGCGCTCCAATGCTTCCTAACTAGGTTTGTGCTTTGAAAATGACATATAAGCATACATAAATACTGAAGTGAATCTTTAACAATAATGTTCTTTTAGACTACTTTCAAATGATACATTAAAACTACTCACGTGACTCACAGACAAAGAAGGTAGTAAGACACTTGAATTTAGTAGCTATTTCCTGACATCGCTACTGAACAGTAATACAAAAATATGGACTACATTAATAACAATTAACACCTTGGCTTGGGAGCCAGCCAATCAGGTGGCTAGGAATGCAGGCTTGGACCGCTGGTGAAAGCCTGTGTTACATCCCACCTGACGGCCAGCTTCCCCTGCCACCATATTCGCCCCACCCTCTGACCCATTATTTTTTTTGGTCCCTTTCCCCATCCCCACCCTTTGACCCATTATTTTTTTTGGTCCCTTTTCCCATCCCAAGCTTACCTTATTTTTGTGCTGACGTCACTCCTAGCTGCTTTCTCTCTGCGCCTGCAGGCCGCCATGGAAACGGAAGAGGGACATAGCCCCGCTTCCCTTTCCATGGTGGCCATCTTGGAAAATACTTTTTGTTTTAGCACCTCGCGTTACCGCTTTGGCAGCTCTGGGTGCTTATGGCTTTGCTTGGGCCATTAACGTGGGCTGCTGGGTCATTACCCCCCATTCCAGCCCATTCCGGCACTTGGAACAGGGGTTTAACGCCACAATAAAGAACAGCCTCCCTGCCACTCTGAAGATTGTGATTGAACCAATCTTTAAAGACTAAGTGGATTTTATGAAAAACAGGTATGATTGGTGGAGGTATTAGCTCCTCAAATCCAATAGGGGAAAGACACTAAGAAAAGCTCTTAAAAACGCTGCAGCTGAAGAGCCACTTAATCTGGTACAATGGGAATAAGCCTCTGTAGCGTTAAATGAACAGTAACTTCAGCAATCTCTTTTCAGGGTTCTTGCAGCACTCTACAATGTCTCGACTTCATGTCTATGTTTGTATGTGTCTATGTGTTACTGTCACATTGGAGAGGATATCTATGTGTAGAGGTACCAAACATCTCTGCCTTCTTTCACTTCTTATCTTAATCATTGCTTTCAAGCCCTTTGCTGTTGCTTACTGAACATACCTATAAATAAACGGAATCAGAGCAGTGGCAACATGTCATGGGCTTATGACTGGGAGATTCTATTCCAACGTGTTTTGATTAAGCTGACAAATGTGGCTTCTTAACAAAATATGAAATAAATTCGAGTAAACCAAATCTTTCCCATGACTACCTTCGACTTAAATTCCTTCATAGCGGCCGACTTCTTGCAGACTTTACATTAAATCTCTCATAATTGTGAGACAATGTGAAAACCCGAATCTCTTGGGAGGAACTAAAACAATTAAAGTGAAAGTACCTCCTAAATGCATCTTGCTAAATCTTCCGATCTCCTGTCTAATCTCTAATCTTAATGGAGTCTGTTTATGGTCGAAGGGAAATAAACCTGCTCTATCACTTACAGACACCAACAAAGGCACGTTTGAGCATCTTACAGAACTAACACAAAGCCTATATCCCTTACCAGTCCTGAAGCTGGCCCTGTGCTACCACTCCCCACTCTCCAAACTGTTTTGTGGTGGAGATATATGGGATGGGTGTGTTACCATTCAGGGTGGCATAGTTGTCCAACTCTTGTTCTTGAGGATCTAAAACCAATCCTTATTGCTGGAGATGTGATGCACCTCATTCTGTCTATCCCCAGATGCCCAACTTCTCATTTTGGCAAAAAGATATATTATGAAGAATTCTGTCAACATCAGGCTGTCCTACTGTATTGAAGACAAACCTGCGTATGGTGATCCTTCACAATACGTCTTCTAATAAGAAAAATGGATGCTCAAAATATATATTGATTACAAGATGCTTGAAGCTGGTGGATTGACCCTGAACTGATACAGTGTTTTTTCAGTACACATCACTGTGAGGAGGAGTTGTTCTTTAAAACCTCTGAGACTTTGCGGAGCGAACGCGGAGTGAGGCGTGAGTGTTGTAATGTGTTCTACCGGGCTCGGCGGGGCAAGGAGCCCATCATACAGCTGACCTTTAGAACGAGTTAAGCTGAAAGCCCAAAAGCACTTGCACATATATAGCTAATACAGCTAAGTGATTGTTCCTTCAGCTTGCTCCTTGATTACTTAACACTAGCAGGAGATAGCAGTGGTAGAGACTGAATAGCCCCACTCCCGTACAAATCCAACATGCCTGGAAAAGGTAGACTTAATACCAATAACTATAATCTGAGAAAGAACCCTCCAGCAAAAAAGGTGCAGGCTTGCAGCAGCACGCAGCCATGCATGTGACCAATTCCCCTTGTAAATTGCGGTAGGATGTGGGTACGAGACCAATTAGAGGGCATTTCTTGAAAAGCACAGCAAGGCAGCCAGAGGGAAGCCCTCATATGAACAATTCAAACCCGACTCAGAAGGAGGGGGTTGGGAATATAAATGTCAATAACCAAACCGACCCCTCCTTCTAAGCTATGGACAATAATAACTCATTGTTAGACATATGCTATACAATAAGAGCCACTTTGACAGCCAGAAACTTACCCAATTGTGACACTAATAACGAGGAAAGAACAATGGAACAACTTGTGCCCAATCTGACACTGACAGAGCCACTAGTAACTGCAGGGGAAATGGAATTGACCACACAGAGACTCTCCATTACACCTAATCTCTGCTTGGTGACATCATCTGTACCTGATTCGGTGGGCACCATAACTAAAACAAATGTGTCAGAAACAGCAGAAGCCACATTTGCAAACATACAGGCCCAATTGTCAGTACTACAATTTGCAATTAAAAATCTGCTGCGTATGAATGGCAAAATCTTGGAGGAAGTGGTACGAGAAGCTAAGAACAAAAGCCTACTCCCTGAAAATTGTGATGAAGACCTGGACGACCTAATCTCTGTGATGGAACAAGAACAAGCCACTATTGCTGCGCAACAAGCAATAGTGTCAGCCCAATGAGACGGTAACAATGAAGTAGGAAACATAACAATCGAGGAGCTTGATAACTACAAGCGAAATATCGATTATCCATCAAACAAGCACGCAACACAGACAACAAAAGAGCACTAAGTTGCGGGCAGCCAAAAAAGTACCAGTAAAAAAAAAAAAGATCAAAGAAAACATTGCTTCTCAACATATTGACACCCAGGCAAATAAAAGGAAATGGAAAGTGAACAAAAGGCAAAAGCGTAAAGATGCACTAAAAGGTACTTTGACTAGTTGGCTAGTGAACGACCAAAGCAAAAATTGTTATGTGGAAAATGAGACTATTAATAGCTGTTCCTTTTCTGCACAAGATCTCACAATTGTGGATACACATGCAGTAATGCCAGAGGGACCTAACAATGGATTAAGAAGTGATATGATGCTTCGTCACCAGCAAGATAGAATAGATCCTGGAGACCCATTTGTGGTGGGTAAAGAGCTCAGAAAATAGCAGACGTTCATCATAAAGTGCATCGAGCATGCAGATCTGAAACCAAACACGTACATGAATAGATCAGTGTTCCTAATTATGACACGCAAAATCGAGCGCTGGGTTCTTGGAACATCTGTGGTATCACACACATGCTGTCAAAAAATGGCTCATACGACCTGCTGGTGAAACATGACGTATTACAGTTGCAGGTATTTTGGATGTTATCCAAACTGCAGACTGATGGTTACCAAATATTTAAATCTCAAATCAGAGAAAAAACAAAGAGGTTGACATTATGTGGGACTTGTCATAGGAGTAAGAAACTTGATTCAAGCTACATGTTTAACATCATAGAAATGCTCCCCCTATGTGCTAGCAGTAAGAGTCTGTATCCCCAACGCAAGTGCATTTTTACGACTGTTATAGATGTTCATGACCCCCTGCTCAATCGCCTCCTTACTCTCCAACCGACCCTCCCAGGTCCAATTTGGGTCCTTCCTTTCCTCTATCTCACTTTCTACTTGTGGTGCCCCCCAGGGGTCTAACTTCTCTCCCTGGCTCTTCAACCAATACCTGGCACCGCTCGCCCACTGTATTGCTGCTCTCTGCTCAAACTTTCAATGCTATGCGGATGACACCCAACTTGTTTTCAGGCTCCCTTTTGCCACCTCTTCTCCCTCTCTCATCTCTGACTGTCTGTCTGCAATCCATGAGTGGACAGCCGCCAAGAACCTCTCCCTTAATGTCAGTAAGACAGAGATCCTCCTAATCGGCACTCCTGCAACCTCCTTTCCTATCACTCTCTGGCTGACCGCCCTTGGCCCTCTCCCTGCTCCCACTTACGAAGCTAAGAACCTCAGGGTAATCTTTGACTCCACGCTTTCCTTTTCTCCTCACATCTCTGACATCTCAAAAAAGTCTAACTACCAACTGCACCTCCTCAGAGGTATTCTTCCTTTCCTTTCCTTCCCCCAGAAGCTCACTGTCTCCAGAGCTCTGGTTCTCTCTAGGCTGGACTATTGCAACAGCCTCCTTCCAAATCTGCCTGCAACCACTGTCCGTCCTCTGCAGCTCATCCAGAACAGGACTGCAAGACTTGTCCTTGGCCTCAAGCCCTGGGATCGTATCTCTCCAGCCATGAAATCTCTTCATTGGCTCCCAGTGGCTGCAAGGATTAAATCAAGACCCTCTGCATTGTCCAGAAGTCTTTCTGGGGCCTGGGTGCAAAATACCTTCAACTCTCCCTCCGTAAATTCCTTCCCTCTTGAGCTCTTTGCTCCTCCACCTCCAACTCGCTCAGGGTCAGTCGCTTCTCAAAGAAACAAGAAGGGTAGAGTCCTCGGCTCGGTCCTCCCACTGGAACAGCCTCCCTGCCACTCTGAAACTTTAGAAGAACCCTCTCCGGTTCTGGAAGCACCTCAAGACCTTACTCTTTGCTTCTGCCTTCTCTCCTCCTCTCCCCTACTGATCTGCTCTGCTTGGTATCACGTACCTTTTTACCCTCTGATTTCAGGCCCACGTACATGCCCACCCCACCACGCACCTGCACTGCCTCCTGGCAACCCTTGCACTTGGGTATGTATCTGTAACCCTACAGTCCCCCCTTTTACTGCACTAATCAACCCCATGTCTGTGCCTTAAACCTAGCCCTTGTCACCTGCTGGCTGCACTACCATTTGTTGTTGTGTTTTTACCCTTTTCTCAGCACTTTCCACTTCTCCCTTCCCCCTGCACTTTCACCCTTTCCCTCTCCCCTGCACTTGTGTGTTCTCAATGTCACTGGGCCTAGTAATATCATTGTATTCCCTTGTTCCCCTCCCTTGCTCGTCGTGCACTGAAACACTTGTGTATGAGCGCGACACAAATAAAATATATCATATATGGATTATATTCACAACAATGTATTGGCACGTTCTAATATATGTACATTA
Source organism: Ambystoma mexicanum (assembly GCF_040938575.1). Classification (NCBI taxonomy): domain Eukaryota; kingdom Metazoa; phylum Chordata; class Amphibia; order Caudata; family Ambystomatidae; genus Ambystoma; species Ambystoma mexicanum. Next base: position 415,178,183 of record NC_090927.1, read on the forward strand.
TCTTGAAATAATATAATATAATATAATAACTGTCTATTATGTAGAAAAACAGTGACATTCTTTAGCTTTGTACAATCCGATGAAAATTTAAGAAACTACGGAAAGATTTTTACCAAGTTCAGCTTTGAAAAGGACTAAGGTCGAAACACGAGTCAGCTACAAAAGGCAAATGATTATTTTTGTGATTAATAGTATTACTGATCCGGCAAGAAAAAGCATGAGATTTTGTGACTAACAGGATTAATGATCCAATGACATTGTGACCAATACAACTTATATTTGTAGTGCATAGTAGTGATTAAATATATTTACACACACAACTATGGTGAGCGCAATCAATAGGATTAACGGTTATGTAAAAGTTGGTCAACAGTAGAGAAATCATTTTAGGACCCAAAAGCCTTCCCACAAAAAAGTCTCTGTTGGCCTGCATTACCAGTACCAAGTAAACATAGCCTGGCCTGGTGTTCCCCAAGGCAGGAGATTGTCTTGATAAAATAAAATCACCCAATGCCCTCTTGCTTAGTACACTCTGCACTGAATGGAGAAGAGCCAAGATTCCATAAATAGTGTTCTCTTAGGCTGTCTGTGCATTGGGAACTGCTCATTAGCTTAGCCATCCTTACACTGAAATGGCTACAATTCTGTGCAGGAAAATGAAAAGAAAAAGTTTCTTCACACTAGTTCTTGGGCTACAAAGGAGTGACTGTTATCGCAGCCATTCTATCCACAAATCCAAGTCTCGGGGCTGTCTGAATCAGTATATATGGTTCAATGTTACAAACATTTTAAGGTTAGGGTGTATTGTGAAAAATTAAATGAGTACCAAGCCCTGTGTGTATTATGTACTTAGTGATTCAAGCAGTGATTCAAGCAAACAACCCTGGCATCACATCGATATTTGTGAAATATAAAGATATGTTGTCTTTATTTCTTATGCCACCAAAAGCCCTTTTTAATTTCTTTTTTATTATAGTGATATTTATTGAGCGTCGACCTAGCTTCAACAAGCAACGGATTGGTTTACAGAGGTATAGAACAATACAGATACATCACAGAGCGCTATACAGAGGTATACAACAGTACAGATGTATAATGGAGCGTTTTCCAGAAGTAACAACAGAACTGATATGCAGCGGGGGGACAGAGGGACCCAGAGGAGAGGTACAGCTGTACCGGGTGGCCGGGAGAAGAGTGGCAGATGGCGTGTAGCGAGTCAGGTGGTGAGAGGGGCGATGTGATGGCTTAGGTGTTGAGGCAGAGAGATTCCCTGAAGAGGTCGGTCTTGAGTTATTTTCTGAATTGTAGGAGCGTGGGGGCGAGTCTGATGCTGACAGGGAGGAGGTTCCATAGTGTTAGAACGAAGGCAGAGAAAGCTTGTTTTCTGGTCCTTTCCTCTTTACAGCGGTGGTTTTCAAGTCTGCATGTGTCCTGGCTTCTGGTGGTGCACTGTCTGCCGGAGTTTCTCCTTAAGGTAGCTGGGTGACTTAAGGGCGACTGCCTTATAGATGATGCAGCAAGACCTGAAGGTGATTGCATGCAGTGTGAGTCAGTGAAGGTCGGTGAGGGCCAGGGTGATGTTGTTGCATCTGCGTAGACCCTTGATGAGGTATGAAGCCGCGTGTAGGTCACTTCTCAGGGGCACAAGGGAGGACGACGGGAGGTCTTCGAGGAGTGCATTGCCTTTTGCTTGAATGCAAAGCAGCCAGGAGAACAGCAACTTGAAATGCAGCAGGTATCTAACACTGGGAACCAGAGTGTGCGCCTCACCCACCCTCTGTTTTTCTACAAAATTGGTCAGAAGTCCCGGGCTTTAGAGGCAGCAGTTAGAAGCAGTGGCACCGGGGTCACCATGCACTACCTAGGAGAGCCACATCATTGGTTTTCCCCCTCCCCACACCAGGAAAAAATAGTGCTTTTGGAGGGGAGTTGGTTCCTGGTTACCTTAAACGGACTACAGCTACCACAATTCCTTGAGACCTATTGAGACAAATGTGTAACACCTGAAAAGACAGCCTCCCTGATGATCGTTAGCGACATGGAAGCGCTTGGAGGAGAACAGCAACTTGAAATGCAGCAGGTATCTAACACTGGGAACCAGAGTGCGCGCCTCACCCACCCTCTGTTTTTCTACAAAATTGGTCAGAAGTCCCGGGCTTTAGAGGCAGCGGTTAGAAGCAGCGGCACCGGGGTCACCATGCCCTACCTAGGAGACCCACATCATTGGTTTTCCCCCCTCCCCACACCAGGAAAGAATTGTGCTTTTGGAGGGGAGTTGGTTCCTGGTTACCTTAAACAGACTACAGCTACCACAATTCCTTGAGACCTATTGAGACAAATGTGTAACGCCTGAAAAGACATCCTCCCTGATGATTGTTAGAGACATGAAAGCGCTTGGAGGAGAACAGCAACTTGAAATGCAGCAGGTAGCTAACACTGGGAACCAGAGTGCGCGCCTCTCCCACCCTCGGTTTTTCTACAAAATTGGTCAGAAGTCCCGGGCTTTAGAGGCAGCGGTTAGAAGCAGCGGCACCTGGGTCACCATGCCCTACCTAGGAGAGCCACATCATTGGTTTTCCCCCCTCCTCACACCAGGAAAAAATTGTGCTTTTGGAGGGGAGTTGGTTCCTGGTTACCTTAAACAGACTAGAGCTACCACAATTCCTTGAGACCTATTGAGACAAATTTGTAACATCTGAAAAGACAGTCTCCCTGATGATTGTTAGAGACATGAAAGCGCTTGGAGGAGAACAGCAACTTGAAATGCAGCAGGTATCTAACACTGGGAACCAGAATGCGCGCCTCACCCACCCTCTGTTTTTCTACAAAAGCAGCCAGGAACCCTTCAGGGTATTTTGTATCCCCTTTCCTTTCTCACAGAGGTATTTTGAAAGATTAAAAAAGGAGTGTACCAGACCACCGATCTTGGAATGATAACCTTGTATCAGAAAATAATTTATATGGCTATTCTAAGTTTTGTTAATGTGCTTGGCTCAGTGTGACAAGTGTAATGTTCTTATTATGACTAACATATATACGGGAAGTGATCATTAGAAATGAGCAATATGACTTTTTTTTAAGAAGACAGTTTATGATGTTAGTACCACACGAGAAGCCTCAAGAGCCTCTCAAGTGATACCCTATAGGGAGAATAAATACCTTGTGGCATCGTAGTGGCAAAGAGCAGGTAAACACCAGTGAACATGAAACCAGGACAGGGCAAGCGGATAGCTGAAAGCGGACCCGTAAAGCCGGGAGTATGGAGCAGCCCAGACCAAAGAGAGAGGGACCCATGCATACTGTGGCTGGATGAGGAAAGCCTCGGCAACATCTAGAACACAGAGTGCATTCTCAGAGGGATATTGAGGCTGCTTACTGGGATCACAAAGGTAGGTGCCAAGGAGCCTTGGCAGAATATTAGGTTATAGTGAGGAATCAGAGAATAGCAAAAGATTTTTCTGATTGGCTAACACTGAATCTCTTAGGAACTGTCTTCCAAATGAGTTTTTTTTGTTGAAGGTGTAAAAATAGCCACCTGGTATGAGGGAGCATAATGGGCCTCATTAGGACCCAGGCGGTAAGGGGTTTACGGCGGCGTAAACAGAGCCGACCCTTACCGCCTGATTCCGAGGTCCCTTAGCGCCATGGAGGTTTTAACACCTGCTTTTAGCAGGTGTTAAAATCCATGGCGCTAAGGGACCTTGTTGTTAATTACGCCACCGTAATTTACGGTGGCGTAATTAACGCCTTCCCCACTCCCATTATGCCCTATGGGGCAAACATGGGAATGGGGAAGGGTAAATGGGTTAATGGGGACTTACCGCCCCACTCACCTCGGAATGGGGCGGTAAGTCCGCCAACCACCATGGCGTAAACGTAGTTTACGCCATGGTGGTAAAGGTACGACCCAGGCGGTAACTTACCGCCTGGGTCGTAATGAGGCCCAATGACTCTTTATTGAATAATGTGTGTCATACCAAGGGATGTCATGCGAATATTCAAGAGGACATTACTGCTGTTATTAGATTTACTAATGTGGCCCTTTAGTTCCTTCTTGATCTGTTATGCAACTGCCCTAGAAGGGCCACTTCTAGCCTTTCTGATATTTCTGCTCCAAATGCCACAGATTTGAGAAACTGCCATTGACTGAAGGTGAATAGAACTAATAGCCCCACCAACAACAAACGCTATGACAGGAGGACATTAATGATTGTCTCCCCCATTTGGTCATCTCTCTGTGGCTACAGAAATGCCCATCTGTCTGTCTCAGAATTTTTCAGTAGTTTCATGGAATATCACCAGCCTTTTCTCAAGGATACAGGACCAAGATTGGCATTCCTTTATTGATGTCCAACACTTAGTATGTTTTCAGGAGACATCGGCCATAGATTTGGTAACTAAACCTGTCTACCAAACGTTCCATGACCCTGCAATTAAGGGTTAGAAGGGAAACCAAGTGGGAGTTTAACTGTGCAGGCTCAACTTGGAATTGGCTTTCCTATTTAGCCTCTGGGACACCTTGTCTCGACATTGGGCCTCATTACAAGTTTGCTGGTATGCTTGCAGTAAATCCACCATGATACTGGCAAACTGTATTACCGTTATCGGCACTTGGTCGGGTGGAATGTCCACCGGATTACGTGTGCAGTGACGGTGGTAAATCCCCATTTCATTGTATCCCACTGGACTCCATGGGGGGATTTTCCGTTATTACTGCCACTGGTAATACTGGTGTCGGCAATACCAGCAATTTTTGCTTGAGGTAATTCCTCCACCCCACTGGCAAACTTGTACTATGCGTACGGTATGCATACAGTGATATGCGTATGATAATATCGGCATGTTAATTCGGCCCGGCAAAGTTGTAATGAGGCCCAATTTTGTTATTAATGGGTCTGTGGTAGTGACCCTGCAGTTATGGTTAAGTTGCTTAACCCATCGGAAGAGCAGTTTTTGTGTGGCTCATAACTTTGGCGCAGTTTGAGGAATCCTTGCAAAACTTTGAAAAAAAAAGTATACAGCCACCTGTGAGTTATTTTCCCAAAGTATCGTGCAATTTCATCAAGAGGGGAGGTTATAGAGGTGTCCCAAAACCTTTGAAATTTGGATAGGCATAACGGAAACAGATTTTGCTACAGCCCAAACTGCTGGATGGTTTCGCACCAAACTTGCGTGAGCAGTGGTGGCCTGGTCTTGAAAGTGTGCTTTTACAAATTTGGTGTTAATCCAACCAGTCGATTTTTTTTTAAATGGCCAAAAAGTAGCTCCAATAAAATTAGTGATATCGCCGTGCTGTCTGTGGACTCACTTTCTGTTCTGTGTCCACAGACCCTTCTGGGACAACCAGGGAGCTCCGTAACATTCACGGACATCATCTGTTGCCACTGATTGGTTAATAAAAATGTGAAGTGTGTCTAAACTTTTGAAATGAACACCATGTTGGAATTCGAACTGTGCTCGTAGTCCGTGAACTTTGCAGTAAAACACAACATTACACTTGTCAAACAAATGAAACAGTCTATGCTGAGGTGAGGGGTGATGAGGATGTGATTGCATATGTCCAGAAAAAGCCAAAAATCAGGTGTTTTTTTCTTTTCCAATGTCCGCAAGAATCTCAGATGTTTGGGGCTACTGCTGTGATGTTCGCAAACATGAAACACTTTCAAGGACATCCATGCTTATGTGTGCATTACAGTGTTGGTGAAGGACACTGAATATATGGCTTATAACTTCAGCGCTGTTCAACAAAAGTGCTTGAACTTCTGCAATTCAAATATAGACCTGATATTAAATGTTGTTGCAAGGTTTGGTTCTGTTCCATCAAGAGGGGGTAAAATTAGAGAGGGGGCCACAACATCCCAAAATCTTTGGATGGCTTATAACTTTGGTGCCATTTGATGAATCTGCACAAAGGTTTTCAAAAGAGTACAGACCCTACTTTGAATGTTTGTACAAAGTTTGGCAGGATTTTGTCAAGAAGGGGCAAAATTGTACAGGGGGTTCCCATCATTTTCGAAATCAGGATATTGGAAAATAAATTCTGCTTGCGGCTACTGCCCAAAGTGCTGTAGAGATTTGCACAAAATCTGTGTGAGGACCATTGGCAAGGACCTGGGAACATACTTTTGAAACTCTGTCCTGTGTTTTATTTTTTTGAAAAGTGTCAAAACGTAGGTACAAAAATAGTGATATAACTTTGGTGCCTGAGGAAAAGAATGTGGCCGTGGCCAGAGAACAGATTGTAACCCATGGCCGCTTCGGCCCGGCTATGGGGTTAAAGCGGGCATGGCAATCAGGGACCAGCTATGTGGTTAAAGTGGGCAGTGGCTCTGTGCCCCGGCAAAAAGACAAAAAGACAGGTGCATAAAATAGTGATAGAACTTTGTAAAAGGGGCATTATGATTAAGTTGCACTGATAAAAACCTATGGAATTAATTGAAAAAAAACTTAAAGTTAAAGAAACGTTATGGTTGCAAGGTAAAATTGAAAAACCAAAGTAATTCACCAGTTTATTTATTCATTTATTTATTTATTTATTTATTTAATGCATTTGGTTATACCCCCAAACCCGAGTGGTGTCACGGCGTTCGTTACAAGATTACAGTGAGGCTTTCTGATTACAGGGAGAAAATTGTCAGGTGATAACAGGACATTGGCATGGTAAAGCATATATAGGTTGAACAACAGTGCAAGCTTACAGTTACTTCGGCACAACATGTGCTTATGAGGCAGGCAGGTTAGTATTTATTGAAAAGCCAGGTTTTTAGACGTTTCTTGAAGTGAGCATGGGAAGGCTCATTGCTTATGTTCGAGGTGAGTGAGCTCCAGATTCTGTGAACTTCTACAGGGAAACTGGAACCTCCTGTTCTTGGGTTCATGAAGTGGGGGATGAGTAAGTGAGTGCTAGAGTTGGATCTGAGTGATCTGGTTGCCGTTTTGGGAGTGAAACATTGATTTAGGTAGCTTGGGGCATTTTGGGTGATACATTTATGAGTGGTGGTGTTTTCTGTAGTATTCTGGCTTTTATGGGTAACCAATGTACCTCTCTCCTAGTCTGTGATATGTGGTCCCTTTTTTGATTCCAAGAGCTGCTCTTAGTGCTTTATTTTGCAATAATTGCTGTTTGCCTAGATTTTTCTTGGTGGTGCCTAGTAAGAGTATGTTGCAGTAATTTAACTTAGACATAAGAAGGTCTCTTGCTAGTGTGATGCAGTTCTGAGGAATGAGATATTGTCCACTAAGGGCAATGAGTTTAGCAGTATAGGCGGTGGAAGAGGCGAGTGAGTTGATATGTTTACTCATAGTGAGACTTGAATCTAGGGGACCCCCTAGAGTTTTTACATGGTTTGAAATAGTAATGGGGGTACCATCTATAACAATAGATGAATAATCCTGGTGGAGCCTTTTCAGTCGGGCTGGTTTGCCAACCCTGAGGATCCCGGTCTTTTCGCCATTGAGGCACAGACTGTTTGTTGCCATCCAGTTTTGGATGAGAGAGTAGATTTTATTTATGCGACTAGTCTCTTGATCATGATTGCCATTGATTGGGAGGAGTATCTGTGTATCATCTGCAAAATCAGTACATATTACTCCCATGGCATCTAATGCTGCAAAGAGAAGTTTTGTGTAAGCGTTATTAAGGGTGGGGGAGAGGCATGATCCTTGTGCAATGCCTATAGGTACTGATATGGGATCTGCTGCCTCCTCACCTATGGCTACTCTGGACATGTGTTCTGATAAGAATGATTTGATCCATGCGGTTGTGTTGTTTGAGAAGTGGAAGTCTTTTGCTAGACATAATTTGTCATGGTCCACTAGATCAAACGCAGCGGTCAGATCGAGTAATAGTAGGATGCATACGTTTCCTGAGTCTCTGATGGCGTCCATCTGTTTTTTTAGGTCAAAAAGTGCTGTCTCTGTACTATGTTTAGGTCGAAAGCCTGATTGTCTATTGTCTTACAAGTGATTGTTATCTAAATGTGTTTGTACTTGGGTGTATGCCATTTATATCAATTATTTAGAGTGGGAACGGGACTGTGCTAATGGGTCTGTAGGTCGTGGAAATAGTGGGATCCAGAGTGGTTTTTGTTCAATAGAGTCATGACCCAGGCTTCCTTGATGTCTGCTGGGATGGAATTGGTACTGAAGGATGCGTTCATGAATTTGGTGATAACAGGTACTAGGGTGGGTGCGTAGGTCTTGACTAGTTTAGTGGGAAAGCTGTCTCCTTTGCAATTTGATGGTTTGAGGGAGGTGATGGCCAAAAGTACTAGTTGGTTTTGCATGATGAGGTTGTGTGTGTCGATGGCATGTGCACCTTGGGACCGCACATTGAGAAGTCCACCCTTCAGTTGTGTGATGGGAGACAAATTATGTATACTGGGTGTCGAGGGGGGATCTGTGTGGGAAATATTATCAGGCTGGTCTTTGGAGTGTGAATACTGGAATTTGGGTTAAAGGAGTGTGGTACCTAAAGTGGTTAACTTGTGGATGGGGGATTTGGGTATCCTGTGCGGGTTATTGTTGGTAGAGCGGGGATGACAGAATGGTGGGCTGCTCTGTTTCCTATTTGCTGGAGGACGCTGGTGAGTGCGAGCTGAGAGTCTAAATCTCCTGGTGGCCCTCAGTATGGGATTTGTGATTGCGGTGGTGTGAGCTTGGATTCTTCAGCTAAGGCGTGTCCGCCTTGTGGATGCTAGGCATGGAGTGGTAGATTAGTAGTGGAAGGGTTGGCAGAGCTTTCAAATGTGGGGTGGCGGGATGCAAAGGTGAATTCTGTGACTACTGTGCCTATGGGGAGATTTTTTATGGTGGTGGTAGTTTTGTTAACTATGGAGGGGAAGGCTGCTGTTTTGGGCAGCAATGGCATGGGGCAGGGGAGCGGGTGATGTCTAGGGCAACAGATATGGTACAGGCCTATGTCTTGATGGACGTAAGCAGCTTTAGAGCAGATTATGGTGCAGGTTCAACTACTGTCCTATGGGGGGGACATGGCAGGCTGGATTGGCGGGGTAAAGGTGAGGTTTATGTAGGTACTAGTATGTGGGGCTGTGTGGTATAGTAGGCAGATAAAGGTAATATAAACTAACATTACAGTGATGGTAAGGTGGGTTAGTACAGCAAATGTTTGGGTCATTCGTAGAGGCTATCGTGCAAGTAGAAAATAATCAGGAATTCAAGTGGAAAGACAATAACGTAATCAGTAGTACTAATGCGAGAAGGAGAATAAGTTGTGATCTAGTATCGCAGTAATGGCTAGATGGGTCAAATAGCGAATATGGAGGGCATACGTGGGAGCCCTCATGCGAGACAAAATGAATCAGCAAATCATGTAAGATGGCAGTACATACTAATGCGTTCAGGGTAATATAGTATGATCCAGGATTGCAGTAATGGCTAGCGAGTCAAAATTAGACTGTAATTAGAGTAGAAAGACAGTTAGGTAAGCAGTACATTCTAATGCGAGCAAGACAATAAAAAGTGATCTAGAATTATAGTAAGGGCTAGGTAGGTCAAAATTGTGAATGTGCAGTACATACGTAGAAGCCACCATGCAAGAACAATGGGAGTCGCAGCTCAAAGGTGTAACAATTACGTAAGGAACAGGGGTGGCTGTGTATGCAATACTGTACGTAATACTACTGATGATCGCAGCTGTAGGCCTGGTTGTGAGCAATTAGGTGTACATTGATCCTGGGTGTATGGTTAAGCTTTATAGTTTAGGCAAATAGAGAAGTCAGAAGTGGTCATGGGCCCCTTGGAGGAGCTTAAATCAGGTAGTTCTCAGTGAGCCACGAGAGGTCAGGTTCGGCATGGTGTGAGATAGGTTTTATACATTAATAAGATAGTGTATAGCTTTGGAGAGCTTAGAAAGTTTCCGGCTTTGATTGAACAAGTTAGTGGGTGTAAGCGTTAATCGCTGTGGTGATAGTAGATGCAGGCAACGGTGATGGCAGTGGTACCCTGATAGTGGGTCGCTGGAAGTTTGCTGAGGGCAAAATATAGGCGCTTTCCCGCTTAGTTGTTCAGAACGGAGTGCACCATGGACGGGGGAGGGTACAGGACAGGGCTGCAGCTGCTCCGGGATCCGACAGGCTCAGGACAGGACCCTTTTTTGTTGTGCCTTTGTTGGGGGGCTGGCTTACGCCTGCCAGTCTTCCCGATTGGTTTAAGGTGATTCTAGCAACCAATCCGGATGTGGGCTCGGCAAGAGAGAGGTCCTGGTCACTATCTGGTTGTGAAGCGGATTCAGGTGGCCATCTTGAGCTACCAATATGCACGTGTATTACAGATACACTTGAATAAGGTCTTCCGTGAAATTGCAGGAACCGTACTGCACGTGTATTTCAAATTGTGGCAGTAGAGCAAGATATGAATGATCTGAGTTGGAAAATGACTCTGCCCAATTTTTGGCTGCCTTGTGCTCTGCGGAGCTCGGCAGAGTGTGATGTTGCTCGGAAAGATTTACCTCATGGAGGATGGCTGGGGGTGGCGTGGGGCGCTGCTCCTGCAGCGCTCCTCATGTGGAAGCCTTCCTAGGCTGTTGAAGCAGTAGTGTGGTCAGGCCCGGGACAGGAGCCTTTTTAGTTGTGCCTTTGTTGGGGGGCCGGCGTACGCCTGCCGGTCCTCCCAATTCATTTAAGATGATTCTAGCAAACAATGCGGACGTGGGCTCGGCAAGAGAGTGTTCCTGGTCACTCTATGGTCATGAAGCAGATTTAGGAGGTGGCCATCTTGAGCTACCAAGTTGCACGTGTATTACAGATACACCCGAATAAGGTCTTCCACGAAATTGCAGGAACCTTACTGCACATGTATTTCAAATTGTGGCAGTAGAGCAAGATATGAATTATCTGAGTCGGAAAAAGACTATGGGCAATTTTCAGCCACCTGGTGCTCTGCGGAGATCTGTGGAGTGTGATGTCGCTCGGACATATTTACCTCATGGAGGGTGGCTGGGAGCGGCGTGGGGCGCTGCGCTCCTCGTGTGGGAGCCTTCCTAGGCTGTAGCAAACCATAACCTAAGCTATACAACCATAACTCACGCCAACGCCATGCACTGCTAAGACCCAGGACATCAAAGGTGACTTCACAACCTATGGCAGTGATGTGCCGTGCACCGCAAAGGAAAGCAAGCACACATGGGGAATAATTCCATTACAGAAACTGGGCACTGAGACAAGGAGCACGGGTCTCATGATTAATATTCAAGCCCTTCAAGTTTGTTTGAAGCATACCAGCAGCCAATGGTGTAGGTCCTGGACCCACATCTGTAGCGACTAGTTTATACCCTTTTGAATGGTCTATTGAAACCAACAATTTTCACATAGACAAGCAGATGTGTTTCAGAACTTCCTCTAGTGCCATTAATAAGATTCGCCCTGAGGAAAGCTGGGCACAGAAACTGGTGAAGCCCGGATAGCTGAAACTCGAGTTGGCTGATGATGAGGTTGATGTATGCTTTGATTAATGGCAACATTTAGGATATTTTCCGGAATAGAGACACATTACATACCCTGCTGTGTTACATGAATGTATACACATGTGTTAGTTCTTCCTAAGTGTCTCCTTTACATTTATTTGTAAACCATCTGTGTGATTTTGCAAAATGTATTTTCTTTTGTGCGTTTTTGATGTTCTACTACTTTATATTATATGTCTTGTGTTATATGTCACAGGAGAGATTAACGCACATTTTTACACATTAAAATGTGTGCATGATTGTATCTTTTGTATGAATTCACTATTTTGTACTTCTTTTTGAAATGATTAAATAATGTCAACCTTGACCAGACAAATGTTTCAAAATGAATCCTAAATTCCATGTTTTTTGAAAGATAGACATTGCATAATTTAATTTTAAGTGCTAAGAAGCTAAGTTCTTATGTCCTATATTTGTGTGTGTGTTTTTGAACCCCCTATGATCCTATGTACGCTTTTGGCATACTGCTCTACAGAATGGCAAACATGCATGCAAAGATCATCCTGTCCAGGTTTGAAGAACATCTCCTATGCACATTTATTTGTCAATATTTCCAATATTTCTAAAACATTGATTATGGCTTGCCACAATGAGATCATTAAAAGCTGTTAAGATTTGTTGGTGATAATTTTCAACAGGTAGCCTCTATTGACCAATGTTTGCCAGTCTGACTCGTTTGACTATTTCAGAATTAAGACAGAGGGTAATGGTAGTCGGTCTGTTCACATTTATTGTCGAAGATCTTCATTATCTCAAAAATCAAGTGTCATTTGATCTTTCGCAGGTAGATTTGGGGCTAAGTCAATTTTGCCAATATTGGATGTTTACAAATTTCGGGCCCGTTCTGTGGTCCTTTACACAGTGACCTCATAAATACTGTCCTAGAGAGTGAAGACCAGTTTGAATCCAGTTTAAATGGAGCTGGGTTCTTTCACACTTTTCTATGGAGCCGGATAACAGCCTGCACTGTTAGGCCTGCAAAAAAATATACTGCTGAAGTTCTGAAATTATGCAAGTATATTATCTGGGACTTAGAGTCCAGACAGGGGTGGACTGGCCTAAATGGAACTCTGGAGATTTCCCTGTAGGCCTCTGCAACCTGGGCCTCTTGTGTGGGATTTCTGAATTTCCCCATAGGAAAGGTGATGGGCTTGTTAGAAATGTGTAATATGGGGCCACTTAGAAAATTATTTCCAGAGCCTCTTTTGGTTCCCAGTCCACCACTGCTTCCAGACTTGCCAAAAGCGTTAAGTGGTAAGCGTTAAATCATGTTAAGACAATGCTATTTAACACGGGTCATGAGAACCGATGGCATTTAAATGTAAAACCCAGTACAAACAATGTTAACGCTGTGAAACCCACATTCGAAGAGTGGGCAGCGTCAGCAGGAAGTACTTATGACACTATTGTTTATGAACCTGAACCTTAAAACAACTCGGAGAATTGCAATGCACCTCAATTGGATATCAAATCCCACTAAACATCTATTGCTTTTAAAATATTGCTTTAATCGTGTTCTTTTGGCCTGCAGAGCATCAAAGTGTCAAGCAAGCAGCTCTGAACGCGGTACATGACCGAGTCCGTAGTTTATTAAATCGATCTTTCCGATTCCAAAGAACGAAGGTATTAGACATACATTTCCTGATTCATGGAATTATTTGTGTGCAAAACAGAGATTTGGGGCCATTCTTCCTGCAATTCCCTCTTTGAGGAACGGGGATTTGCAGGCAGATAAGCACGCAAATCCCCGTTTCACACGCACAATCATATCTACAAACGTTTCAAAACATTAAAATACTCCTTATCTGCCCTGAGCTGTTGCTAATTGTTTAGACTGTATGTGCTCCCTATGTTGAGGATATATTACACCAATTGTTATTTAAGTTATCCACTCAAGTGTTATGATGTAATTTGTGTGTTATTCATACAGACATATTTTATTATTATCTGCAGATTGCATATATTTTATTTTGCACATAGTTATTATGTACTTTATGGAAATGTGCAATTTCTGAATAAAGGATTGATTGATACTTTCGTATACTGTCACAGCAGGAACAAAACTGGCATGAAGAATTGACATGGGAAGAACACAGGATACCACTTTGCAATTGTGCGCTTATAAAGACGTGTGTAACATGCTACCTACTACACGGATGCCTCTGATAGGCTGATCAGCATCATATCACGATTCCCACCATAAGCCACAGAAAGCATGCAAGCCTCCTAGATAACTGTCATTCAACTGGGGGAGCAGCGAAAATATGTACTATGTATAGCCCTCAACCCCAATTAAGCCACATTAGTTCAGTTTAATTCCCTTTTGCTCTGATTCATCAAACACTCTCATAAGCTCAGGTTCAGTCGCATATGTCCAGAAACTGGACAGGCACTGCCTTATTCTCCCCACAAGATATCTCATTCTCCCACTGACAAATCCGTACCTGTGGGAGCTCAACTTCCATCAGGCCCTCTTGTCCTGTTTGGGGTGCTACTTCTCAATACCTGAATAGTAATAAGACTTTCCAAGCGCTGGCCATAGGAAACCTTCGGAGATATGAGGGCTCTCAATTGAGGGGCTCCACTGCACCATTAAAAGCAAAACCTGCTTTTCATCCCCCGACGCTGTTAGAGCTGCTACGAGCATTCGCTCTTCCATTAGTAGAAGTGGAACTCTTTCAGCAGTATAAGAGGTTCCACATGAAGCTACTTAGGTCTGGTGTTCCCATTGTTCAGGCATCCCTACTTCTACCAAGGCCTTTGCACATTTTCTGGGTAGGGGGAATCCTTGGGTGACGGATCAGTTTGTGTTATGACAGTGTGCATTTTCCCTATTTCTTATAAAAAGGGCAGATACCAGTTCGAAACCTTGTTTCCCCCATTGATTCCACTTCAGAATCTTGCCAACAGATGACTCATAGTATTTACCAAAATAAAATTGCAACTGGAGGAGTGCCCTCAACCATTGTTTTCTCTTTGCAACCCTAGACCACCCAAGCAGCCCCTTCCAATGTCTTCCTGTGTCCACATCCCATTTAGCACATTTAGAAAGGTGTACCTCCTCTGTTAGGCCTACTAATCCCATTGCAGATCCCATCCCTTCCTCAGTCATTTGATCTTTTCTTCATCTTTTCACCTGCACTCAGTTTTATCAACTCTTTCTCCTTCTCAGAACGGTATCTTTCCCCATAGCACAAAGCATTCTCTGATATGCCAACTGCTGAAAAAGCCATCCCTAGAGCCTCCCATCACTTGCAATGACAAACATATGACCATTTTCCCCCAGGTCTTTAAAGCTTCAATCTGCTAGAAAGTATTGCCACTACCCAATTGTAAGAATTCATTGCCAAAATAGTGTCCTTAATGTTTTCCAATCTGGCTTCCGCCCCAGACATGCGCACAAATCGTTTCTCATGTCCATACGCAACAATGGTCTTCAATGCATCAGATTCAGGTGGGGCCGCTTAAATCTGCACGCTGGGCTCTCAACTGCTTTCAATATAGTTTATCATTGCATTCTACTCTACTGTATAGATAAGCAAGGCCATTGGTTCCCACATGGCTTGGCAAACACTTCACTGCTTTCTTACAGAAATGACTCATCTAGTAGTATCAGGCCACAACTACCATTACAAGTGGAGTCCCCTGGGTTCTCCTCTGCCCCCTTTACTATTGAACTTTTACAGCCACCCACATCCTGGAGTTATCAGCAGCTTAATCTCTTGTGCCATTTTTATGCAGATGATGCTCAACTCTACATAAATCTCTCTAACCCTCCTCACTTAGGTGATTTGTTTAACATCAACCAAAATGGATTGCTAATAGATGGCTAAAATCTAACCAAACCATTAATGTTTATTCTATGTCTCAAAAGTAATACTACCAACCCCTCCTTACCCAGTTCCTCACCTCTCCCCTCCTTTATTTCCACTATCTCCCCTAGCACAATACTGATGGGTAATTTGGATCTACTGGTGGACTACCCCCTGTCTCTCACATCTCACACGGCCAATATCAATATGTGTTGTTTCTTTCAGTTTAAACAATTCAGACACATCCTGTTTTTTTTAAGTAGAGCTCAGGCCCATTCGTGCGCGGGGCAGGGGTGATTGTAAACTACTGCCTCAACTATTGAAAATCGCCGCCTGTCTCCCCTTCAGGTGGCCCAAAAGGAAGCTGGCAGGTTTATTTATGGGCTTCTCAGACATGATTGTTTCTCAGCTGGTTGGTGATCTCTACATTGGCTGGTCATCACTCAGACAATCTGTAACAAAGTCCTATACCATGCCGACATATCTCTTTAGAGCACAGCTCACCCTATTCATCCTCGTCTCATGATGCCCTACCCACGGAGGCTGCCACTTCTTATTCCATAGGCCCTAGATAATGTAATTCTCTTCCTCAAATCTCAGACAGAACCCTAACCAAATGAGATTTCGTTCCCTGCTCAAAACCACTTCTTTTCTTGCTTCCACTGAGGTGGAGCCCAGAGCCAAGAGGCGATGGACACCCAGTGTGCGCTTTGGAGATGACCGTACCCAGTCACTCACTCAAATAAGAAGTGCAGTTTTATGTGTTTTTCAAATTACGTGTAGGTGATTCATATACAAACATGTATAAAGGGTTGGGGTCTTCAAAAAGTATTTCTTTTGCATATGGCAATTGTGTGTAGGCTCCATGCTGTAGACGCAGGAAGGACGTGATGTTATTTTATTGAAAAGATGCACCTGGATTATATGAATATATGAGGAAAGAACCATTCCGCTACATAATACATTGTCTAGCAAAGAATGCCAAAACTGATACTCGTACATCACTTGTATTCTATACTTAATTTAGTCAGATCGTTCTGGCTTCATATATTTGAATGTTATCCTGTTAAAAGTACTCCATGATTTGATTGTTATGTAATCAATGCACAAAATCCACATGCTAAATTTACCTCTTATGTCATACTATAAGTAAATCATTATTTATTTTCATAACACTTGTTGAAGCAGTGTCACAAACAGAGACGATTAATAAGAATTAATGGAATGATACAATTAATCAGTGTATTTTTATTTTATTGAATTTATAGTGCACTTTCGCCAAAGGACTGAACAGAAAATTAAACAACGGTACAACATTCATCAGATATTTATGACTTTGTAAAATCTATGGATACATATTTAGGAAGAGAGAAAATTAGTTTTGAGATGAGAACAAAAGACATAAAGAGAAGGGCACCACCTAACAGATAGAGGAAGAGAGTTCCAGTGCATGGGCGTGAGAAGTGAAAAACAGCAAAAGCAAGACTGGGCATGTGGAGACTTAGGGACAGCCAGAAGAAACTGAGACTGAGAGCGCAGATATGTGAATGTATATAAATATAAACATGAGAAGAAAGATCAGGTGGAGCAAAACCACAAAGACATTTGAAGACAATGCAAAGTAAGTGAAAAAGAAGAAAAACAATCAAATGAAAGCAACGAAAGGGAGTAAAGAGAAGAAGTAATAGGAAGGAAAGACCTAAAAGGAATCAGATAGCAGAGAAAGATGAGAAAGAACCAGAGAGGTGATAAGTAATTTGCAAGCACAGAAAGTAAGAAAAGAGCAAGATTTACAGATATTACTGAGATGAAACAACAGGAACAACCAGTGTTAGAGATATAAAGCAAGAAGGAGATTGTGGGGTCAAAAGTGACACACACATTACAGACAGACAAGGAGAAAAAGAAGGTATGATGGAAAAGAAAGCAGGAGGAGGTATAGTAGGGGGGTAGATGAAGCAGAACAAAATAGAACCTGAGATTTGGATGAAATAAGATGGAGAAAGTGCAAGCTCATCCAGGACTGAATGGTAAAATGACAGGCAGAGAGATATGTCTGGAGGGTTTCAGAGAAAGAAAAGAAGGAACATCATTTCTGAAACTCATTGGTATAGAAGTGACCTGAAAATCAGAATGAAGAAATCATAGATGAGGGAGGACTAGTATAAAGAGGAAAGAGGACCAATAGCATGGCCTTGAAGTACTTCATATTGTAGCAATTTACCAGCCCATGAAATAGCATATGTCCAATCAGTTACAGAAGAGCAAAACCACTATAAAACTGAAATAAAAGCCCAACGAAGGGAGAGAGGAAAGAAGAATGAAGTGGCGATCAGTCTAAAACGTGGCAGTAAGAGCAAGAAGAATAATAATGGAAGACTGTTTGGAGTGATGAGCAGACAAAAGAGGATTAGTGAAACAGAGAGCAGATTCTGTAAAATGAGAAGCATGATACCCAGATTTATGGCGAGAGAGAAGATAGTGGTGATGCAAGTAAGTTGCATCTTGAACATAGACAACTCGCTCTAATACTTTAGAAAGAAAGGGAAGGAGAGACATGGGGTGAAAGTTGGCAGGAAGAGACTAGTCTTTGGAGGCTTTTCATAGGATAGGAATGATAATTGCATGCTTAAATTTGAAAGGAAAGATAGGGGTAGATGGAGAAATGTTGTAAAGATACGTCAAAAAGGCAAGAAGCAGATGTCAGATGTGGAAAAGAGGAAGTGATGGTGAAGGAACAGTGGAAGAAAAACAAGTGGAGGAGTGGAAATAGAGCAGTTTGGAGACCTTAGTGGTAAAAGAGAAAAATCAGTAGTGGTAGTGAAAATTAAGAAGGATAATGAGGAGGAGACAGAAAACAATTTAGGATTTTAAATAAACAATGATCATCAAGAGAAAGAAATAGATGTCAGAAAAGTTGTGTTTTTTGGTGCAAAGTAAATATGTGTCACATTGACAGGGTAATGCATAGAATTTCGCACAAAAGTGGCGCACGCGGCTGGCACACAGTGTGCGCGTGCGAATGTCTGCGCCAGCCGCGTGCGCTAAAATCGATTTCCGCGCACAGCGTATTCATGGATTTTCGCCTCCAAAACCAGCCATGCGCAGAGTGGCGCAGCGACCCTGCAGCAGCGCCAGTTACGCCCCCAAGAACGCCCCTAGCGCAAGGAAAAGCCATCAAAATCCTCAATCCAGCGCAAAGGGCTGCGCTAAATCTTGACCAGTTTACAGGGCTGCCAAACAGCAAATGCCAAGCGGGGAACGTGTATTACTGGGGTTTGTGTGAAGTTTCACACGCGAAAGGGCCTGTGCGAGTGGGATACGTGTATAACTGGGGTTCGCGGGAAGTTTCACACGCAATAGTGCCTGTGCGAGTGGGGTACGTGTATAACTGGGGTTCGCGGGAAGTTTCACACGCAATTTCAGCAGGGTACGTGTATTTCGGGGGTTCGCGTGAAGTTTCACACGCGAAAGGGCCTGTGCGAGTGGGGTACGTGTATAACTGGGGTTCGCGGGAAGTTTCACACGCGAAAGGGCCTGTGCGAGTGGGGTACATGTATAACTGGGGTTCGCGGGAAGTTTCACACGCGATTGGAGCAGGGTACGTGTATTACGGGGGTTCGCGGGAAGTTTCACAAGCGAAAGGGCCTGTGCGAGTGGGGTACGTGTATAACTGGGGTTCGCGGGAAGTTTCACACGCGAAAGGGCCTGTGCGAGTGGGGTACGTGTATAACTAGGGTTCGCGGGAAGTTCCACACGCGATTGGAGCAGGGTAAGTGTATTATGGGGGTTCGCGGAAAGTTTCACACGCGAAAGGGCTTGTGCGAGTGGGGTACGTGTATAACTGGGGTTCGCGGGAAGTTCCACACACGAAAGGTCCTGTGCGAGTGGGGTACGTGTATAACTGGGGTTCGCAGGAAGTTTCACACGCAATTTCAGCAGGGTACATGTATTTCTGGGGTTCGCAGGAGGTTTCACACGCGATTTTGCTGTCAGAGCGGGGTACGTGAATTTCAGGGGTGCGCGGTGAGTCCTAAATGTGAATTGGCAGTGTGGGTCCTCCCAGGTGTTCCCTCTATACCCCCCACGGCGCCTGCAGGCAGCCCAAACCACAGGGGACTACCCCTCACCCCTGGTCATGTCCCCGCAGGCAGCCCATCCACCATGGGCATGCCCCCAGCCAAGCCACATGTTAGCTTGCACCCCCATCCCCCAGCAGTCAGGGGCACCTGCCAGCAGGCCCCCACTCATGTCCCACACATGTCCCCCTGGACCCCCACCCCCCAGCAGTCAGAGGCACCTGCCAGCAGGCCCCCACTCATGTCCCCCTGCACCCCTACCCCCCAGCAGTCTGGGGCACCTGCCAGCAGGCCCCCACTCATGTCCCACACATGTTCCCCTGCACCCCCACCCCCCAGTAGTCAGGGGCACCTGCCAGCGGGAACCCCCCAACACATGTCCCTCTGTACCCCCACCCCCAGAAGTCAGGGGCACCTCCCAGCAGGCCCCCACTCATGTCCCACACATGTCCCCCTGCACCCCCACCCCCCAGCAGTCAGGGGCACCTGCCAGAAGGCCCCCACTCATGTCCCACACATGTCCCCCTGCACCCCCACCCCCCAGCAGTCAGGGGCACCTGCCAGCAGGCCCCCACACATGTCCCCCTGCACCCCCACCCCCCAGAAGTCAGGGGCACCTGCCAGCAGGCCCCCACTCATGTCCCACACATGTCCCCTTGCACCCCCACCCCCCAGCAGTCAGAGGCACCTGCCAGCAGGCCCCCACTCATGTCCCACACATGTCCCCTTGCACCCCCACCCCCCAGCAGTGAGGGGCACCTGCCAGCAGGCACCCACTCATGTCCCACACATGTCTCCTTGCACCCCCACCACCCAGCAGTGAGGGGCACCTGCCAGCAGGCCCCCACTCATGTCCCACACATGTCCCCCTGCACCCCCACCCCCAACAGTCAGGGGCACCTGCCAGCAGGCCCCCACTCCTGTCCCACACATGTCCCTCTGCACCCCCACCCCCCAACAGTCAGGGGCACCTGCCAGCAGGCTCCCACTCATGTCCCACACATGTCCCCCTGCACCCCCACCCCTCAGCAGTCAGGGGCAGCTGCCAGCAGGCCCCCACTCATGTCCCACACATGTCCCCCTGCACCCCCACACCCCAGCAGTCAGGGGCACCTGCAGGCAGGCCCCCACTCATGTCCCACACATGTCCCCCTGCACCCCCACCCCCCAGGAGTCAGGGACACCTGCCAGCAGGCCCCCCACACATGTGCCCCCCGACAGGTCATCACATTCCAGACCCATGCCCCTCATGGCCACCCAAATCCCAGCCGAGTCCAAACACCCCACATTGAATTCCCAAAGTCATGATAGAAAATACATAACCAGCATGGCCATGAATCAATGTCCCTCAGACCCACGCAATGTTGACACATGACTGTGAAAAGATCAACATTGTGACATGCACAAAACAAATGATATGAGACCACATCAGTAAAGTATATAATAAATGTGTATTCAATAATTAACCAAATTAATAAAACTAAAATCACACAATAATGGAAATAATGAAGAATAATCTGCATGTCCAAAATATTCAAAAAAAATGTGTGAAAGCAGAATCCAAATCAATCCAAAAGCAAATGGGTCCAAAGAGTTTGTCCGTCCAACCAAATCCAAAGTGTAAAAATAAGACACATCCATTGATCCATGGTAAAAAAGAAACTTAAATGAAGTGAAATCCAGTGTTGAACTATATACAAATAAGTACAAATCCGGGGTCCATGAGCCCAACCATTGAAAGGAAACCTACAAAAACCCTACCTAATGAACAACTACATACAAAAAGGTGGGGCATTGTCCAAGCGCACCAAATTAAATGAAAACCAAAAGGAAACCTAACACTAATTAACTATATACAATGGCAGCGGGCTAGTCCGACTGCTCACTTCCTGATTTCCCGGGCCAGGGCATCATCGAACTCCCGCTCGATGTCCCGGAGGCGGTCCTTTTCCATGGCCCCGAGGGTTCGCAGGGACGATGACATCCGGACCTCCAGGTCCCTGCGAATTGCCTCGAGGCACTCGGCCCGCCTCAGAGCCCTTTGCATGGAGTTCTCCGCCCTGACCTGGTGAGCAGTGCCTCTTCCACCTGCTGCCGCTCCGCATCTATAGCATGGCCTAACCGCTGCCAACGGAAGACACTTCCCATCCTGGGTCCTCCTGCCCTCCGGCCGATGCCTGCCCCTCCGATGTCGAAGGCCCCGAGCCATCATGGCTCCCACCTTGTTGCTGCTGCTGCTGTGCCTGTGCCCGTACCCTGGCTCCTGCTGCCTGCACATCCTCCTCCGGCTAGGGTGCAGTTGTTGAGGTGGCCACCCCTGCTGGACGTCCAACTCCCGACTGTGGCAGGGATGTGTCCTCCACCAACCTGGCCGCACGGTCAGAGGCAGCTCCACAGGGTATACAGGTGATACATGGGTGGGAAGATGGCACGGAGGACGACTGGCGCTAAGGGGTTCAGGTGAGGAGGGGGTTGAAGCAAGGTTCAGCAAACGGAGGAATCCGGCCTGGGTGACCTGTCCCAGTAGGCTGACGTGGTCAACGAGCCATTCAAGATGACATGCAGTCTCCCCATGAAAAGACTGCAGATCACCTTGCATGGCCCGTTGACGCAACGCCACCCCACCCAGGACAGGCTCAACCCGGTCCCGGATAGCCACGTCCGCAGGGAGAGGAAGGCCAGTTGTTGTAAGCGGATCCCCTCCCTGAAAACGGGTCTGGACGTAGGCATCCATGCTGGTGCGGGATGATGCAGTCACAGGATCAGGGACAGGATTACACACAGGCACCTCCGCGGCGGCCTGTGCTGCCTCCTGTCCCTGCCCCTGCACTGCACCACTGGTACCAGTGGAATCCCCACCTCCAGACCCCGTCTCTGTCCCTTGCGCGGCCTCCTCCTCCACCAAACCCCCCACCAACCTGGATGACTCCGTGCCATCTTCCTTCGTCGGACCCTGTGGGGTCTCAGCTGCCCCTTCTGCTGCCGAGGAGTCCAACTCCGACCTCCGCCTCTTGGACCTACCCTCGGCAGCTGCAGCCTGGGACGCGGCACCGGATTCCTCACTCCCTGACAAGATCACAACCTGGGAGGGGAGCCGGACTTGCGTCTCCGGCTGGTGGTGTGATCCCCGCCGCTGTGCTCCACAGCACCCTCTCTGCCCTCTTCATCAGTTGACGCTGCAGACAGGGAGAGATAGGAGACAGGCATCAGGACACTGTACAATGGACTGATACACACATGCCAGTTGCACATGAGTGGCAGTGTCAAACTTCAGATATGGCATCACAATCCCCAACAGACATGGCATGTCAACTCACACACATGAGCAATTCCACAGCCATATGGCAACAGCCAGCACCATCCATACACATACAACAGCATGAGCAGCCAAAGGTGAGCCAGACATCACATGAAACACAGGGAGTGCACTAGGCATGCACACACGCCACCACACTTACATGCATGTGTACACCTCCACCAACTGTCGCAGTGATGAGATCGGCATCCATGTCACATATGGCAATCAGTCTTCTACATATCAGTGTCCCAAGCATCCATGTTGCATCACTGGTGCACCCTTGTGAAATACACTCACATGCACATGTACACGGTGCAGATACATGCAGCTGGAACCGACATCCATGTGTGACACCACAACCATGCCAACTTACATACACAGTCATTCAAACATGTGTGCTCACACATCTGCATTTGGCATGCAAGCTTACACACACATGCACCATCCATGTGTCTCACACATGGGAGGACTCGCATCTGTTAGCCTCACGGCCCTGTACATACACATCCATACATGGCCCTACAAAACCACATGTACAACCTGCACACTACTGGCACACCACCACACGTACAGATTACAATCAGTATGCATGTACACTTACCGCTCGACTCCAGACGGGTCTGCCTCTCAAGGACCTGGATGTGGCACGCTGGGGATATGCGTTCCAGGACCCTCATTTGATGTTCCGATAGGTGGCCCCGGCGCCCCATAGCATCCGCTGCTTTCAAGAGGCGCCGGGCCTTGTTGAGGGTCCTGGACCTGAAGTCCTCCCAGCGCTTCTTGACATGTTTGAATTTGCGGACTGCCACCCCTCCACGTTGATGGCAGTCACGATGTCCGTCCAGATCCTGGTCCGTCCTTCCTTGTCGGTGCGCAAACTTCCGAAGAGGGCATCATACTGCCCCAGCACTTGCTCCACCAGGACACCAACTTCGGTCGCAGTGAAGCTGGTGGCCCTCTGCCTCTCTGGCTGGGGGTTGCCAGTGGTGCCAGATGGTGGTGTGCCCGACATGGCAACCCCAGAGGCAGGTGTGGGTGGGCAACTGGGTCCTGGGGCTGGGCTGTGGAGTGATGGTATCCCAGTCAGGAGTCTTCAGTTCCAGCACGAGTGGTCACAGCAACTGCACCACTGGCTGATGTGCAGGCGGCAAATAGCAGGGCACGTGGGCAGCAGGCAGGCAGGCAGCAGCAGGTGGGAGTGTGCTCGGGGCTCTTGGGGGCAGGAAAATGGCCTTCAGAGCAGGAGCGTGGTCTTCCGTGTGTTTTCGTGTGGCCAGCTTGATACGGAGTGATTTGGCACGTGAAAAAATTGCACGTCAGCGTGTAATTCGAGGAAAGGCCCTTAGCGCGTGAGAGCGTCAGCACACGCACGCGATTCCATTGGACCAAAGGCCCTTAGCGCGTGAGCGCGTCAGCACACGCATGCAATTCCATTGGACCAAAGGCCCTTAGCGCGTAAGTGCATCTGTGACGTATCGCGAATGGGCGTTGCCCTGGCAGGGCTTGAAGATCCCACGTGGATTTCCATTGCTCTGTAAGTGCTTTTCGTGGGGTGCGGTGCGTGTGTTTTCCAGGCATTGGGGTTCACACGCTATTACTTCACACCGGGTGGGTGTTGGCTATGCGTTCTTCTACACGCAAGGCAGACGGTGAGTGCTAGCCCGCTCGCCCAGGCCCAATCGCGCACCCCAGAAATACACGTACCCCGCTCGCCCAAGGCCTATGGCATGTGAACCGACAAGAAGTACAGATTTCACCCACTCTCTCTCCACGAAAAGCACGTACAAGAAAATGGCGTCCTACACGTACCTTTTAAACCATCCAACACGTACACTTCACTTACACGTGTACACGCCCTTTCATCCAATTACACACGATGCCACTCGGACGTGCAGTTTTTCCACGTGTGCTCTGTCATCACGTGCTATGAGGGAAACGCCTGCGCACGTTATGTAACTTACGCGCTTACGCGCTAAGGGCCTTTGGTCCAATGGAATCGCGTGCGTGTGCTGATGCACTTACGCGCTAAGGCCCTTTCCTCGAATTACACGCTGATGTGCAAGATTTTCACGTGCCAAAACAATCTGTATCAAGCTGGCCGCGCGAAAACACACGGAAGACCACGCTCCTGCCCTGAAGGCCATTTTCCTGCCCCCCAGAGCCCCGAGCACGCTCCCACCTGCCATCTGCTGCTGCCTGACTGTCTACTGCCCATGTGCCCTGCTATTTGGTGCCTGCACATCAGCCATCTGCAGGGGTCCAGCTGCTGTGTCCACCCCTGCTGGAACAGAAGACTCCCGACTGGGATACCATCGCTCCACAGCCCAGCCCCAGGACCCAGTTGCCCACCCACGCCTGCCTCTGGGGTTGCCATGTCGGGCACATCTCCATCTGGCACCACTGGCAACCCCCAGCCAGAGAGGCAGAGGGCCACCAGCTTCACTGCCACCGAAGTTGGTGTCCTGGTGGAGCATGTCCTGGGGCATTGTGATGCCCTCTTCGGAACATCACGCGCCAACAAGGAAGGACGGGAGAGGATCTGGGACGACGTAGTGGTTGCCATCAACGCGGAGGGGGTGGCAACCCGCAACATCAAGCACGTCAAGAAGCGCTGGGACGACTTCAGGTCCAGGAACATCCACAAGGCCCGGCGCCTCGCGAAGGGGGGCCGGGCACGCATGAGTAACATCCAGATGAGGGTCAGGAATGCGTAGGCCCAGTGCTCCACGCCCAGATTCTTCGGAGGAAGACCCGTCCAGAGTTGTGCGGTAAGTGGCCAAGCATTGCTGTGTGGGACAGGGCATTTTGCAGCGTGCTGCTAGTCTGATGCTTGCCTGTATGTGTGACATAGGCCATGTATGGATGTGTGTGTGCAGGGACATCATGGTCATGCATGTGAGACCGGTTATGTGTGAACCACATGGTTGGTGCATGTGTTTTAATGCAACATGGAGAGCTCTATGCGGAATGCACACATGAAAGCATGGCTGTCTCTGTTCCTGGACATGAAGGGGGGGTAAGGAATGGGTGCTGATGTCATGTACTTGTATGGTGCACGTGTGTGTGTGTGCCAGAGAAGTGTGTGTGTGACTTTGAAACGCCATGGCTGCATGTGACTTTGAAGGCAACATCTTGGTTTACAGGGGCCCGTCTACATGGATGTTGATGTTGATTGCAGGCGCCGGGACTGTTTCTGCATGTGTGTTGTCTGCATTGACCCATGGGTTGTGGAATGACAGGATGGAAGTGACATTTGACAGTGCCACTCATGTGTTATTGCTTCCTGTCTAGGGTATTTTGGACTGTACCCTGATGCTTGTGTTCTATGTCTCCCTCTACGCAGCGTCAAGTGATGAAGAGGGTGGAGATGGCGCTGTGGAGCCAAGCGGCGGGGATGCCTCCACTGGGCGGTGACGCAAGGCCCAGCCACCCTCCCAGGAATTACCATCATCCGGGACCGAGGGGGCTGGTGCTGCGTCTGCCACAACGGCTGTGGCGGAAGGGCCGGGTGAGCCCCCACAGGGGCTTCCAATGGCGGAAGACGGTGTGGAGACATCCAGGTTGGTGGTCTCCACAGAGGAGGAGGAGCCCGCTACTGAGCCGCACATGGGGCCTGGTGGGGGTAGTACCACTGTTGAAAGTGGTGCAGTCCTGGGCCAGGGGCAGGAGGCAGCACAGGTCCCCACGAAGGGGCCTGTGCATGTCGCTGTCCCTGACCCTGTGACTGCACCACCATGCACCAGCAGGGAGGCCCCGTCCCAGGCCCGTCCGCAGGTATGGGAGAGTGCCATGTCATCTGCCTCTCCACTACCTGCGGACGAAGGGTCCCACGAACGTATGGTCTCCGACCTGGCTGGTGGGTCCCTACATGTGTTGCACACTCTGGCGGACCTCTCCTCCTCTGTGGAGACTATGCGCCAGCTGTTCTCCACACCGTCTTCCGGCCCAGATTCCACCAGGGCCGCCTGTGGACCTGGCCCGACAAACACAGCCAGCTTGGTGGAGCTCACATCCCTGCCACAGTCGGGAGTCGTTGGCCCAGCAGGGATGGACACCAGAACTGGAGACCAGCTGATGGAGGATGTGCAGGCACCATCAGACTAGGCACATGGACAGCAGCAGCAGGAGCAGGCTCTAGGTGGGAGCAATGATGGCTCGGGGCATTCAACATCGGAGGGGCAGGCATCGGCCAGAGGGCAGGAGGACCCAGGACTGGAAGTGTCTTCCCTGTGGCAGCAGTTAGGCCATGCTATAGATGCGGAGCGGCAGCGGGCAGAAGAGGCATGGCTCACGATGGTCAGGGCGGAGAACTCCATGCGGAGGGCCCTGAGGCGGGCCAAGTGCCTCGAGGCAATTCGCAGATAGTTGGAGGAGAACATGTCATCGTCCCTGCAAACCATCGGGGCCATGGAAGATGACCGCCTCCAGAACATTGAGCAAGAGTTCGATGATGCCCTGGCCCGTGACATCCAAAAGTGAGCCGTCGGACTAGCCCGCTGCCCTTGTAAATAGTTTCTAGAGTTAGGCTTCCTTTATGTTTTCCTTTTATTTGTGGTCAATGGACAATGCCACCCAAATTTGTATATAGTAATATTTGTAGGTAGGTAGGTAGGTTTCATTTGTTTGGTTGGGATCATAGACCCTTTACATCCTTGGACAATGGATTGTAAATAGTTTGACAATGGATTGATTTTTCTCTTTTTTTTGGTTATGAACATGAAGCAATGGATTTCTTTATTTTCTTTTACATTTCCTTTGGATTTGTGTTGTTGGAGGCTGACTATGGACTGTTTTTCGTTCAAATTCTTATGGATTGGTTGTCATTTTCATTCAATCATCATTTTCACATGCTTTTCATTTCATGTTTCATATTTTGGTATGCTTTCATTTCATTTTGGATTTCATGTACATAATACATTTTCATTTTTTAGTTCCATGTGTGGGATTCGCTCATTGGCTTGATGCATGTGAAAATGTGGGTTTACACAAGCAATGCCAATCAGTGTATGTGTGTGACGGACATGTGTTGATGTACATAGTTTTGACTTTTGGTTTGTATCATGAGATCAGCATTTCACTGCTGGGAGGTGGGGGTGCAAGGGGACATGAGTGGGACATGAGTGGGGGCCTGCTGGCAGGTGCCCTGCACTGCTGGGGGTGGGGGTGCAAGGGGACCTGAGTGGGGGCCTGCTGGCAGGTGCCCCTGACTGCTGGGGGGTGGGGGTGCAAGGGGACATGAGTGGAACATGAGTGGGGGCCTGCTGGCAGGTGCCCCTGACTGCTGTGGGGTGGGGGTGCAAGGGGACATGAGTGGGACATGAGTAGGGGCCTGCGGGCAGGTGCCCCTCACTGCTGGGGGGTGGGGGTGCTGGGGGACATGTGTCAGGGCCTGCTGGCAGGTGCCTGTCAATGATGGGGGTGTGGGGGGCTGGGGGGCATGAGTTGGTATTCATATTGCAACGTGACATGTGGCTTGGCTGGGGGGCATTCCCATGGTGGATGGGCTGCCTGTGGGACATGACCAGCGGTGCAGGGTAGTCCCCTGTGGTGTGGGCTGCCTGCAGGGTCCGTGGATGGGGTAGAGGGAACACCTGGGAGGACCCACACTGCCAAATCACGTGTAGGACTCCCCTGCACCCCCGAAATACACGTACCCTGCTGAAATCGCGTGTGAGACGGGTCTGCCTCAGAAGGATCTGGGCATGGAGCGCTGGGCGTACGCGTTCCAGGACCATCATCTGGATGGTACTCATGCTGCCTCGGCCCCCCTCCACGAGGCGCCGGGCCTTTACGAGGGTCCTGGACCTCAAGTCCTCCCAGCGCTTCTTGACTTGCTTGATGTTGCGGGTTGCCACCCCCTCCGCATTGATGGCAACCACAAAGTCGTCCTAGATCCTCTCCCTTCCTTCCTTGTTGGCGCGTGATGTTCCGAAGAGGGCATCATAATGCCCCAGGACATGCTCCACCAGGACACCAACTTCCTTCTGACTGAAGCTGGTGGCCCTCTGCCCCTCTGGCTGGGGGTCCATTGGACCAAAGGCTCTTAGCGCGTAGGCCCGTAAGTTGTATTACGCGCGCAGGTGTTTCCCTCATAGCACGTGATTACAGAGCACACGTGGAAAAACTGCATGTCCGAGTGTCATCGCGTCTAATTGGATGAAAGCGCCCGCGTACACGCGTCTCTGACGTGTACGTCTGGGCCGGTTTAAAAGCAGCGTGTAGGACGCCATTTCCTTGTATGTGCTTTTCGTGGAGAGCGAGTGGGTGAAATCTGTACTTCTTGTTGGTTCACACGCGATTACTTCACAGCGTTTCTAGTTCGTACTCCCTGTTACCTCTGACAGCTCTTTTCTGATTTTTTGTTGGGCCTGTTTTCTCAAACAGAGTTCACTTCTCCTTTTGTCCTGTCTCCTCAGACAGCGTACAATTCTTCTTTTGGCAGTGGTGTTGCCAACGCGCACACGCGCGTATTTTTCACGTTCTTTTTCCAGGCAGACGGTGAGTTCTGCACGTACTTAGCAACTGTGCTTGCCCCGTGTGTCGCGTTCCTCTTCAGAGGTCATTGTAGGCTGCGTGTTTACACGTACACTTATTTTTGTGTTTCTGGGTGCCACAGCATAGTGCAGGTTCATTTTTTCACGCACGTGGTCTACGAGGGGTTGCGTGCACGTTTATTTTTGATTTTGGGTGTCCTGTGCATTGCGTGACCCGTCATCTTCCCCCAGGGGTCACAGACAGCCTTGTTAGAGCACTAGGGTACGAATTCCATCTGGTATCCTACCCCTTTGACTCCCAATTGCCCAGGACAATAGTTTACTGCAACTCCCATACGCACAACAACATCAGTGCCATGGCTGGGAGGCGACTAAGCGGTAAGGGAGGCAAAGGTGGCCGACCCTCAAAAGGTGGGTGTGGTGGGCACGGTAGGGGATGTGGCCGGGATTTGCAGGGTGTCCCTATGCCCCTATGTGTGGAGGAACAATCAGGGACCCCATGCCCCCCCCAAGGTTGCGGGAAACATGGCTGACACCATCCAAGCTCAGCCCCTGTTGGACCATCCTATTGTGGCACCTGACCTGGCACAGGATGACTCCCTGGCTGACTTCCAGGTCAGCAAGTCTAGGCCACGTGTGGCGGTGCAAGTTGTCACCAATCCACGTGGATCTGGAGCAGCTATGTCATCTGCTGCCCCAAGTATGCAGGGTGGGGAGGCTGCAGGGGAAGCTGCAGCTCCATGCGCCCCAGCTCTGACTCTCCCAGCCAGGACAGTGTCAGTGTCAGTCCATCAAACTGACGTTCCCCCTGCCAACATTACCCTGCAACCAATGCCTGCATCAAGACCTATGGTCATTGTGCATTCCCACACTCCTACTACCAAGTCCACCTGTGATTCTGCCCCTACTGACCAGAGCGGCGTAAGCCACTCTGGCTCTGCTCCACCTTTCAAGAAGAGGAAGAAGGGTGCTCTGACACGACAGGCTGAGACCCCAGACACGGCTACACACTCTGGTACCTCAAGGAAGCCTTGCTTCAATGATCCGAAGCTTGATGCACTTGTGCGCTATGTGTCGTCACATAGCCACGAAATGTTGGTGACTGCAGGGTGCAAGACCACACCTGGTCAACGTAAGGCACACTGGCAGACCATCGCCGACCACATAAGTGCCCTTGAATTTGTGAGGCGCTCAGCTGATGATTGCTACAAGCGGTGGAATGACCTGAAACGCAGAGCAAAGAACAAGCTGGTCTCAAATCATGCCGCTACTCTGGTGACTGGCGGTGGGTCTCCACAAGAGGACAACTAACTCACTGAACATGAGTCTGTTGCTGGGGCCTTCATCACAGAGGAACAGATCCAAGGTGTGGGAGGACTACCTTATTATGAAGGATTATCCGGTGAGTGCCCATGCATATGTGTGTAATGCCTGTGTATGTTGTTTGGGTGACGGGTTCTGATTGAGTGCCAGGTCAGGGTGTGTGTGCCTGAGTGGTATGGGTCACCCATGTGCTTCATCAAAAACATTCAGCGGCCTTGGATTTGGGTGTGACAGTATCCCTTCTGCCCACATTAGTAATTTGGCTCAACATTACGGCAGTTGCCCTTGAAGTGGCATCTTGCAACAACATTGTTTGTATTTTTCAGTGTTCGTTCAGGCTGATTGTTTCAATTCTCCCGCTTTTGCTACGCATTCCTCAGCCCTATTGTCACATATGTGACATGCTTCTGTCATTGATGAACCCCACATTGGACCACATGTGTTACCTTGTTAGATGAATGATTTGACCATTCAGGCTAATTGAGTATTGGCCTGATCAGAGGAATTTTTGGGGCCTGTTTGAATGTGGAACATGATAGTTGTTTCCTGTCATGTTGAAGTGACAAACCATTGATGTGTACATCGGCCTGCAATCACTGTATTTTTGTACACTGGATGTGTTGCAGTGTGTGGCACATGCCTATTTTGTCACATTATGTAGCATTTCTCATCTCATCATGTCCATCTCACATGGATGGCTGACAGTATTCATTCACTGACATATGGATGTACTTGTGGAATGTACCATGGCTATGGTACATGCCATCTGTGTGATGGCATGTGTCATGTATGTGTATTGGACATGCCACTCACAGCCCAATGTGTGATGGCAGTGCTACCCAGCATGCAGCAAAAGTGTTGCTCTTCCATGTAGGTGTCATCAGTGTCTGCCTTTTGGGTCCCCTTCAAACTCAGTGACAGTGCATGCATGGGAGGGTTATAGTCATGTGGGACATGTGTAAATCATGTACTGGTTATGTAGCTTGTCAGGCCTATATGTGTGCTATGGTGCTAATGCCTGTTTCCATTTTTTGTCTTTCATGTTTTTGCAGGGGATGGCGCACTTGATGCTGTTGAGGTTGAGGAGATGGTGCAGACCCAGGAGGAATCTCAGGCATGACAGGGCACCAGTGAGGGACGTGGTGTGGTGGTGGGTGAGAACCCAATCTTACTGTAGAACATTCTGTCGAGGGGTGCCTCTGGGTGCACCTCCCCAGACCTCTATTCAGGTGCTGATTCGGATGATGAGACCTATGTGGCGTCGCAGGTAAGTGTTTTTGGCAGGGGTTCTGTTCTGTCCAATCCACCTGTACCAGGGGTAGAACCCTCTATGGGGATGTCAGTGTTGGTAAGTCCACATTTGGCGGTTACGGAAGCAGGGTCACACTCCACAACATCTGATCCTGTTCCTGGGCCAGCAGATCAGAGGGGGAATGCAGTCCTGCAGCCTCAGGCAGATCGCCTTGCCCCAAACAGGTGTGGTGCCCGCCGACACAGTGGCCGTACGCCACCAGGCAATACCGCATGGGAACAATCCATTTACAGTATGGAAACCCAACAGGCAGCATCAGTTGAGATGATGGCTCAAGCAATGGAGAGGGTGGCCACTTCCACTGTCCCCCCTGAAAGGCAGATGGAGCTACTACAGCAGGCAACAAACTCCATTTGCCAATCACACAGGGAGGACATGTTGGTGTCCAACAGGGACAGACGGGTGGCACTGGAGACTCTATGCCAATCGATATCAATAGAGTCCCAGGGCCACAGGGAAGCCCTGAGGGTAGAACTCCAACACCTCAGGGAGACTCTTGTTGACCTTGAGGCTCCACTAACTTGAGGACAGATCAGCAGCTGGAGCGGCTCACACGTTTGCTCTCAGCTGAGATGCAGGCAACTCGGGAGGAGATCCGTGCATCGCGTCAGGTGCTGCATGGGGATCTCCGCACTATAATCCTCCAAAACGAGACCTTCCACACCCGTATGCTTGCTGCCATGGAGGACCATACCAGGGCCTTGCGTGGGCTGCCTCCCATAGCACCACCTCCTGTGGCAGCACCACCTCCTGTGGCAGCAGCAGAGGGTGATGATAGCGACAGCAGCAGTTCTCTCACATTGGCATAGCCGTGCAGGTCATGAGCCCATGGAAGTGTTTTTTTTTCCCAACATCCACACAGGTGGGTGTTGGTGCGCACCCTGTCCTCAGACCTCCTGGGTGGCCTCCCCCCCTGGCCCTCACAGGTGGGGGGAGGCCTTGTGCTGCCTTGTGTAGCTCCCGTGGGCATCCACTGTATTGGGCACATGAAGGCTTGTCCTGAGTTTGGGTTAGATGCAAAGGGTGTGCCCAAGTGACATTGACTTACACGGTGACGTAGGACTCCCATGAGCTGTGTGGGCAGTCTGTAGTCAATACTGTGTATACATTCCTAGTGGATATTGTTGTTGAATTGTACACTGCATGGTGTATTGCGATGTGCTTGTGCATCCATGTCTTTCGCCTAATTTGCAGGTTAATTCCTCATGTCTTCACAAGGCCGTCTACTTTGGAGATGGAGTTCATGTTGTAAGCAGTGCACTTGGACATTTGCGTGGTAGCAGCACTGTACAGTTGGAAGTGGCCGATGTGCTGGCATGATCAGGTTGTAAGATTACCACTACTTTAACTTAGTACTGTCATGTTTATGCTGTGTTTGAGGTTGTGTAGCTGCATTGTATTGTTGGTAAGTATTTGGTCATGTGTGTTGTTGGTTCTAGATTACTGGGAGCATATTGTGTGTGGGCACTTTCCATTAAGGACACTGTACTTTGACACTTGTGTCATGTTTTGGGGATTGCTTTGTTTGCTCTCATATAGCATGACATGTCATGGTGTGTTGGGTGGCGGTGCTGGGGAGGGGTTGGGTGACATGGCACTGTTGTCATGTTGTATTTTGCAAGGGGGTAATGATTTTTGCAGCATAGAGTTGTGTCTTTTGATGACATAGCATTGGTGGTGTTTGTGTAGGTAGGGATGCACACAATGTAACACTTCCAGGTGACCAATCTCAGGCTGGTATGGTTGTGACAGTTGACTGTCCCTTATGTCATCATCATTGATTGTCAGCTGGTATGTGCCAGGGCTGTGTGCACTCCACAGGGGTGTGATTTTAGGTGAAGTAATTAGCCACCAGCTGCGTAGGGGCTGCCTCACCCCGTGCCCTTTCCCCTCCCATGCGCAGCGGGCGTGCATGTGGTTGGGAATGTGGGGGCACCACCATGTCCACGGGCAGGCCCCAGCGTGTTGCAACCTTGTGCAGGACACATGCTGCCACTATGATCCTGCACACTACTGGGGGAGCGTATAACAGCTGCCCGCCAGAACGGTCAAGGGAGCGAAAGTGTGACTTGAGCACTCCGAATGTGCGCTCCACTATGCCCCGGGTTGCAATGTGGGCTGTGTTGTATCTTACCTCGGGTGGCGTGGTGGGGTTCCGAATTGGCGTCATCATGTGGGTGCTCAGAGGGTAGGCACTGTCCCCTGGCGAGGTGGTGATGGGTATCATTAGTGGGGTTGTGACATTGCTCAGTATCTGACATGCATGCATGTGCTATGGCATTTATACTCACCGAGCAGCCATGTATCGCCGTGCCGCCCAGCTTCTAGGTCCCGGTTTAGGGTTGACATTCTGTAAATGAAACTGTCATGGGTGGACCCTGGAGAGTTGGCATATACTGAGGTGATGATTCCCTTGGCATCACATACTACCTGTACGTTGATGAAATGCCAGTGCTTGCGGTTTCTATAGATGTGCTCTGATGCCCTGGGTGGACGTAGAGCCACATGGGTGCAGTACATGGCACCTAGCACTTTGGGGAAGTGTGCCACCCCGTAAAAATCCTGGACGACAGCCTGCCTTTCTGCAGGTGTTCTGGGCAGGTATATGTGCCTGCGGACTGATGGGCGTGCAGTGATGATGACCAAGACCTGGTGTAGGCAGCGTGACTGCGTGGCCTGTGACACCCCCCCCCCCCACTATAGCAGTTGTCCATTGAAATGATCCAGTGGCCAAGAAGTGCAGTACATTGAGGACCTTATGCAGAGGGCTGAGTGCTTGGGAGCACAGGGTGGGTGATGTGAGGTCATCCTCCCACTCACTGACCAGGTCGAGTATTATGTGAGGTGGAAAACTGTACCTCCCATACACCTGGTCATCAGGCATCCCAAAAAGGCTGGTTCTGGGTGTAAAAATTCTGGGCCTGACTATCCTCCTCCTCCTCCTGCGGTATCCCACCACCACTGCTGCTAGGAACGGTATATTCATCCTGGTGTCTGTGCTTGTTTGTTGTTTGCGCGCACTTTTATGATGCGCGGGTCCACGTACGCCTGCTTCTTGCTGGCGTACGTGTTTCCTGATTAGCGTGTCTTTTTTGGCGCACGCCTTAGCCCCGTTCGATTCCATGAATACGTGTTTTGAACGTGCGTGTGGGCGTTCCGTGGACTTGCCTCCTATACTTCCCCTGTGACACCCACATTTTCACGAGTTGTTCCCCATTCCGCGTGTCACGCCCCCTGTTCCTCCTACTTTTGTTGTGTGCGCCACGCTATGTGCGATTTCGCTGTGCGCTTAGCGCATGCTGTTTGAAGACGTGTGCGCCAGCGTGCGCCACGCAGAAATTTGGCGCACATCCTGGGATTTCTATGCGCACGGACTTCCATGAATCGCTGTGCACGGGTTTCGCTGCGATTTTCGCACTGGCACTGCGATTTGCACGCTTTCGCTGAAAATTTCAGCGCACATTAATTCCATGAATCGGCTTCTGAATGTGCCTGGAAGAATGATAGCAAAGGTGAACGGGCTCATCCCCCAACATAGATCCCAAATTTGGAATAAATGGACACACCCTAGTAGGGAATGAGACCAAGACCTAGATTGCAAGTTGAACAAAGTTTTATATCAGATGAAAGATGCACGCAGAGAACTCTGCTGCCCTGAGAGCGCTCTGTCAAACATTACACGGGCAGCACATTATAAGATTGAAACGCGTCGCTGCTTAGGCTTCGATATAGGTACATAATACTTGAATGTCATAGGTTTGATGTGCAGATACATTATAGATACATAGGAGACAGTTGCACCAGATTGGCTCAAGGCTTGGGTGTTCGTCGAGCAGCACGTGGGTCAGCTGTGCTCATCTCAATGAGGTGAAGGTCAGGCACACACGATGAAACATAGCTAACTAATCTATCTTAGCAAAACAAGGAACTGAAGGCACGCAACAAATAACAATTGAAAAAGAGTGGACTTTCATGGGGATGCTGTGGAGTTCATTCTGTCAGATATTTGGTTGATTTTGCCCTTTGAACCTTAGGGACTGTAAACCTTGATGCCCGAATTCAGGCGCCCACCTTGGGAGTTTTGATCTGCTTGAAGCCTCATGATATAAACCGTCATGTGTTAAGTTTACCAATGAAACACAACGGTAGGCGATTAGCTCTGAGGTGGGTGGTTAACCTGTTCATAAAATGGGGGTCATATGTGTAACTGCATCAAGAGGGCTTGAGGGACTGTGGCTTCTCAAGGTGGGGGTCTGTTGACCATAGACAGGTTTGTGGAGACGGATGGGCACGCGGGCGGTGGTTCTGCTCTGGTCACACACAGGGCAGTGAGCTCAGAGGAAGAGAAAGAATACTGTATCTGTTTGCAACCATCTGCGCCTGGGCTTCCGTGAGAAAAGAGCTTGTACGATGTAGGCAGAGGAGGAGGTGGTGGGGGCGGCTGGGCTGACTGTGCGCAGCACTGGACAGTAAGAGAGATGGTTTTTGGAAATCATTGTGCAGCCCAGTAAAAAATATGGAGTTTGGGGTAGTATGAAATGGAGTCCCTATGTGACATCCAATTGCTTCTGTCCTCTGTCTTCACGGGACAGAATGTGGGTACGTCTCCCGTGATTGGATGAGCATAAGATTCATTCCATACAGAATGTACAGGGGGGTCAAAAGGACCCTTCCTCCCTTACAAAGGTTATCAGGGGAATTTGTTTTTTCCAGTGGCATTCAGCATGGTGGTTTGAAGCATGAAGCGAAAGAAGCAAAAGGGATAGCCAAGTAAAGAGGGGTAGTGTAGATCAAGAGTGGAATTAATTCTATAATTTTTAGAGGATGGAGCAGAATCAGCAGAGAGTAGGGACAATCAGAGATTGATGAAAGGATTGCTAATACTAACAATGAGAAAGCAGGGCTATCAAAGGTCCCAAGTAGAGGTAAAAGGGGAGGGATGTATGCAGAGAGATAGTGAAAGAAAACAAAAACAGAGAGTGATCTGAAGAATTAATTGGGTGAGCAGAAAGGCATGCATCAGAAGGAAAAGAAAACAAAATTAGGACACGATCAAGAGAAGAACGAGAGACATGGGAGGGACGGGAAGGGAACTGAAAGTGATTATATGATTGAAGCAAAGAAAAGAAAGGGCTGAAAGAGTGAGTAACAAGGAGCCATCAAATCGGTTTCAAACACATTCTAATCTGACGACAAACAGATCTTTTTTTCCCACTTTTTCTGATTCTCTTCTTTCATGTTTATCAATTTTTTGATGGTGATTAAATCATGGCTAGCTGCTCACTTTTTACATTTAAATCCAACAGCTGCAGTTATTCCTTATTTGATTTCTTGTCTTTAGTTGCAAGTATCTACTATTAATCTAGGCTTTGTGTTTGATTCTTCTTTTTCCTGTGTAGATCAAATTCCTGACCCAGGTGGTTCCTAACTAATTCCTGACCCAGGTGGCTCCTAACTCTTGACTTAATTTGTTGCTTACATTTTCAGCTATTACATTGTAGGTACAATTACTCATACATTACTGTTCTACTCTTTACGTTGGTTTTCCTAAATATGCTTTTCTTTCATTCCAGTCTATTTTACATACAGCTGTTTAGATTTTCTTTGGTTTGGCCTTTTTTCTCACATTTCTCTAGACTTGGCTGACCTTCGGAAACTTCCTGTTGCTTTAAGGTTTGCTTTTCATTACTTATGTATAATTTATAAATGTGTCTAATGTCTTGCACTTTCATAGCTACCTGAATCTATTAGGCTGTAGCAACCATTGAGGGGGCAACGTTCTGTGAAAAAGTTCCTTGTCTGGTTCTTGGGGCTGCAGGAAGAGTCACTCAGGGGGCTGGGTACCTCTCCGAGCAAGGGGATGACAGGGCTAGGGTGAATTTGGGAGACTCCCAGCGTCACTCTCCTGTCATCACTGTTGTCTGAGAGGGTCCACTCACCATGAACATATCAGACCCCTCCCCAAGCTGGGGATCCCAGGAAGTGCTTCCATACCCATTCTGAATTCTAGAAGCTGCTAGGTGGGGGCAGGAAGCTGCAAATCCACTTTTGGGGGTGGCGCAAGATTTATGGACTGGTCCACATTCACAGACCTGTCATTAGGATCTATGGACCTCTTGTGAGTGCTGGGAACCCAATATGGCACTAAACTAACAAAACATCAAGGATTAAAATGGGAATCACACCAACCCCTCCCAAACTCTACTTACCTGCACAGAAGCAGCAGTACATATGGTTGTACCAGGCATAGGCAGTTTACCGGAAACAAAAACCATAAAAGTTTCACCATGGGAAATCTCTGCAGGAAACTTCAGATTATTTTATGGGACATCACTAAACTACTCAAGTAATTTACTACAAAAAGAATGTTTGATTTGTTCACATACTGATATGTATGTTATTGGGCATTTGTATAGCACCATTGTACCATTGGTATGATCTCAAAGTGCAGCTTTTATTATTGCGAAATGCTTTGTTACATAAAATCACTAAAACATCCTACTTACCTCAAGAAGTTACAGAAAGTTCATCGATCTTTATTTAGATTGAAATGAACGAATTCCACTATAAGAAAAAAGGCTTCAGAGCTTTCCTTCTTCAATCTAACCAATCCAATAGCAATTCTACCAGACAACAGTTCTATAAAATTTATAATTAACAACTTGTGGCTGATTTAGACAATTTGTATGTGCTGTTAATGTGACATTGTTCTCGTATATAATGTTTATTTGCCCTCTTACACTATACAAGTTTCAGTGCACTGACCATAATTAACATTGAACCTTCGTCAGGAGTTACCCACTCTTTAAACAAAAATTGATATAACACCAGAAAAAGTGAGGTACTCTCCTTCAGATAGCTAAAAATACGTTATGAAACATAAAACATTGCTCTAGAAATAATCCATTTTTCTTTTCTTTTATAAACAAATGGTAGCCCACCTCGTCTCAAAAGATTCTTACTCATTAATACTCAATTATTATTTTTCTGCCAGTGTGCCTCTCCTTTGTATGAGAGAAGGGGCACACCAATCTGTTTTGTTTTTTAGTTAAGTAGGATGTTTTAGTGATTTTTAGTAACAAAATATGTTGTGATAAAAAATATATAATTATATTAAAAAAATTGAAAAATCTTTTTGTAGTAAATGGGTGAGTAGTTTAGTAATGTCCCTCAAAATAATAATGTCCAGGTAAATATACCATAGGGTAAAAAATCTCGGAATCCTCTGGATGTTACTTATGAGTTCCCCTGAAACACCATAAAGATACATACAGTCAAGATGGCTTCCAGCATTGCAATTGATTTAGGTCCACCCCTTTAGCATCAACTGTGCCAGTTGAGGCTGGGAGAAAAAGCTAATCCCTGTCCTCCAACAATTGGGAATTACCAGCGCAGACCTTCACCCATAGTCCAAACCAGGGGTGGTGGGATTTCTCTATATAAAATAAGGAACTCAGTCTAGCAGTGTATGTTGTAGCAGCAGGAGACTTGGCTTTGGAAAAATATGGGGAGTAGAGAGCAGACGAAGAAGAGGAGACATGAGAAGTGATGGAGGCAGGGAGGTGGTGGCAGTGGAGAGCAAGAGGAGGTTATGAGAGGGAGAGGGAATGGGAGGTGGAAAGATCAAGAGGGAAGAGTGAACAGAGAAGATGATCCTTTCAAAGGTGGTGGTAACATTGGAAGGGAAAAGTGACCAGAAGGACGTGGTGGTAGCAAAGGATGTGATATCAAGAGGCAACAGGAAGTAGAAGCAGGTTGTGGTAGTAAAAGAGGCCAGGAAGGAGATGCAAATATTGGGAAGGGAGAGTGAATGGAAGTAGGTGGTTTTTGTAAAGGAAGTGGTAACATCAAGAGGTGATAGTGGACAGAAAGAAGTGGTGGTACTAAAGGAGTTGCAACATCTAAAGCCAAGAGCTGCCAGGAGGAGGTACCAGGGAGGAAGAAGTTGAAGGAGGATTTGGGAACAATGAGGAAGGAGATAAGCTCAGAGAAGGGTATGAGTTCAGAAGCAGGACGCATCCAGGAAGCAGAGGTAGAATCCTAGGGTGAGGAAGAGCAGCACACATCAGTAGACTGGAGTAACATAGAAGCAGTCACAACAAAAGAAGAGAAGAGAGAGGTATGAGGAGATGGGAGGAAAGCAGAGAAATGAAGGCGTAAAGGAGAGGATTAGATTAGTGCCTAGTCAGCCATAATTGGAAGGTTTCGGTGGACCAGGTCGGCTCTCGGCAGGAGAAGAAGTCAATTCAGTGTGCACTCAGCCTTCCCAAAGGATGCCTCTCTAGATGTCCCTGAAGGCTATGACCAATGACCAGTCCACCCACAAGAACAGCTATCAGTCAGTTGAGGAGTACAGGGCCCCAGAAACAATGCACCTAGATTAGACAAAAGAAGACTTTTCAGAAACTCCACAAAATCCGCAACAACAGAGAGTGGGAAGTGTGGGATGTAGAGACTGAGTCCTTGGCTCCAGAGGACAAACTAATTGACAACTCATATCTGGCGCAAGAGTGCTAATTATGATTTTTGTTTGTTTATTATTTCTTGTAGGGAGTTTCAGAGTTTTCATATTTCCTTTGAGCTGCACTTGTTTGTGATCCCCAAATAAAGATAGAAAGCCAAAATCATTCAGTCTTTGTGTCCTTCTTAATGTCAGGTGTCGTGTAGCAGTTCACATTCACCACTATTGGCCCCAACTGAACAATCGGTTTGTGCCCGCTACAGTTTTTTATTTTATTGTTGGCTCCTAAGTTGTCGAATAATGTAGCCTTTCAGAATTTTTAATGAACTATTTCTAGTTTTTTTGTTTGTACTTATTCAGTTTAGAAGCAAAGACTTGAAATATGTATTGCTAAACATTGGAATGTTGTACAACAGGATCCAGAAACTGATACTTTATTTGGTCAACCCCCTATTTTTGCCTTTATACAATTGAAGAACGTATTCGGAAATGTCATAGTGTTACAAGCCAAGAGGAAATACTACCCAATACCCAGAGAAAACAGAATTTATCCAGGAAACTGATAACAAAGAGAAATGTTTTGGATACAATATTTAGATTCTTTATCCCGAAGGGGTACTTATGAAGAGCTTGATTAAGTCTTTTTTTCGTTGAATGTCTATAGGACCCCTCTTTGAGTGAATGCTATGGAGATCACAGGAACTTGAATATTGTTACCAGCTATTTCTGGTCCTTTTTAACTATAGAGTTTGTTCTTTAACTTTAAAGTTATGTTTTCTTGTTTTTTGCTGTTACACTTCTTTTACTGTGGGGTACTGTTGAGGGTATAGGTATGTACGTATCGTGAAGTATTGTTTAAGTGTCATTTTTATTTTTACGATTAGATGTTTATTGGGGTCCCTTTGAGTAGGTTGTACATTTACGTTTTGCTTGCTTTTTGGTGAGGGCTGTTTAGATTGTTCAATGAACATTTGATGATTCCCGGTCCAAGACGGCACCTGTGCATTGTAAGACAGTATACTCTGTGGTTAGTTAGTGCTATTTGGTCTTAACATAAGTTCGTAATGTTGAACTAAATGCTTAAAGCGTTATTTGTGTGTAATTGGAGAGGATTGATGTGTTGTTTTGTGAATAAAGGAGATACTATATGAATGGATGTTGTAGTGTTTATTGCGAGAGCCTATTTTAATGGCATTTGTTGATAAGGATGTGCTCATTGGCGCCATGCACATATTGTGTTGATTACCAGTGGTGAGTTGGGATGACCTTTGCATTATTAATAATAATTCACATGTATATAGCAGTACGAACCCTCAGGGATCTGAGCTCTGCTTATTATTACCCACGGTGCGGTACTCATTTATCAAACTCAGAAGGATCAAAGGCTTAGTTTGACCCTGCCAGGATTCAAACCTGGGTCAGCAGGCTCTGCAAGGATGTCAACGCAAGCGTTCTACTTGCTGTGCTATCTGACCGGCTTAATGTTGAGAATTCTTTTGCGTGTTAAGTTTTATATTTCATTAGGATGTGGTAGGATTGGGTTGGTGTCATTTTCGAGACTGATTAATGCTATGGTTTAACTTCTAGGTGTGTTTGAAGGGATGACAACTAGATGATCCATGAATTGGACGGTCGGCTAGTTACACTGTAATTACATTTTTAATATTATGATTTGTCAAGGGGAGTAATCTCTAACTCATTAATAGAGATTTGCTTAACATTAGTCAATATAATTGCATTAATTGATTTACACAACATGCAAGGTGAATAGTGATTTCAACAAATTATGTTTTTAATAATATACTAGTGGTGAGGTTTCCCTCCACTATTCTAATGGTCTGGATTAACATCAATATTGGGTTCAGTGTTGATTTGGGGTTCTTGAACCCATATTGTGA
Source organism: Ambystoma mexicanum (assembly GCF_040938575.1). Taxonomy (NCBI): domain Eukaryota; kingdom Metazoa; phylum Chordata; class Amphibia; order Caudata; family Ambystomatidae; genus Ambystoma; species Ambystoma mexicanum. The sequence goes on from NC_090927.1 coordinate 415,220,342, forward strand.
GTAATGTACTTGAACATTATAATGAAATTAATAATTTCTAAATAATATTGGAACACTTTTTGATGTGCACAACTTCATTTGAATTGTACTGCTAAAGTATTTGGCAAGTGACCTCTGAATAGGGCTAGTTCTGCACATTTCAAAGTGCACCCCAAATTCATATATGGGAAATGCTTTAAAATACTCTGAAAATAGAAACATACCTATGCACTCAGTTCTGCAGCTAGAGTTTCACTACAGGGTGATATGAAAAAGTCGTGGGCCTGAACATTAGGGTATTGGCGGTGGGGGTAGTCATGAGGAGCAGTTGCCACCATTCACAACTGTACCTGCTCAGGGTGATGCTGTACCCTGAGAATGTGCAATGAGGATCCCTTAGACCACCCCACCATGCCCTGGATGTTTGTCAAGGGATTGTCACCTGAGACCAGAATCAGTGGCTTTCTTTTTAAGGGGCTTCTGAATCGTAACATCAACACTGAACATGACAGCACAATCATGGTGCGTGTTTCTTGATAGTCAGGAAACTGTTTCTCTGTTTATTGATAGAAATTATCTGTTAGGTGAGGTTGGTTCCTTGATGAACCCAAAAATGACTATTGTAACTGATTATATTTAGGTATTACTGATCACCAACTTCACTGACTTCAAGTGCAGAATGCTGCAGTGTGTCTGATGTTTCAAACCACCTGCATGAGTCTATCGCCCGTCTCCACAGATCTCTACATTGGTTTCTGGTAAAGTGCAAAATTAAGTTTAAGATTCTTTGTGTTCTCTTCAAATGTTTCCACGGGTTGGCTCCTTTTAGTATCTTCAAAACAAAATCAATGTGTATAGTCTAACGAGAGCCCTACATTCTGAAGGCAAGACTCTATTTGCTATTCGGGCATCAAAGTTTATCCACAGAGTTGATCAGTAGTTTTCAGTAGCAGCCCCAAGACTATGGAACTCCATTCCACAGACTATTCGGGATGGGCTTCTCTGGAACTGTCCTAAAAGGGTTTGCATCCTACTTATCTGGTAGCTCCCATGTTATACAGATGTGATCATTCAGGTCCAACCAGCTCCTGTCATGTGTGGGGTCCCCCAAGGTTCCATTCACTTCACAGTCATCTTCAATCTATACATGGAACCCTTAGGAACTCTCCTTAATGACCCCAACATAGCCATCCATCAATACGCTGATGACACTCAGCTGTACCTTAAGGTCAGTGGCCCGCAGGAAATTGTTCGCCTCCACGAATGCCTGACTACTATCCAAACATGGATCTCAAATGCTTACCTTAAACTGAACCCAACCAAGAATGAATTTGGTCTCATCAGTCCCCCCACCAAACAGCAACTTGTGCAACAATGTATGGATGACATGGGACTGGAAGAATTCACTCTTCAGCTGTCAAACTTAGCCAAATTCCTAGCTTCATTATTTACAGTAGCCTTTTCTTCCAAAAGCATCTAGCCAAAAAGGCACAAACTGCATGACAACAGATCCACACACTCTGCAAAAGCAAACACTTTGTTCCTCGGAACAAATTCTGTACGGTGGTCCAAGCTCTCATTATTTCACACATCACTAGGGGAAATGCCCACCTTACTTGGCTTTCAGATGCACACCTGATCCTACTCAAAGCAGAGAATCACACTGCAGTCCGGCTCATTAAAAGTGCCCACAAATTTGAATGTATCTTTCCAACACTGCGCATACTTCACTGGCTCCCCATCCCACCAGGATCATATTCAAAACTGCATGTATCACCTACAAAGAAGTCTCAAACAGAGCATCAACATACGTGATGGGTAAAATACCCACCTCTGGAGGCTCTTGCACCTGAAGTAGCAAAACTATCAAAAGGTTGGAGTCAAATCTAGCCCAGAAAGAGAAGACTCACAAGCAGTCCTTCTCCTGCCATGCCCCGACCATCTGGAACTCAATTCCAATAGAGGCTCGAAATGCCTCTACCATCCTCTAATTCTGTAAAACAGTAAAAACATGTCTCTTTCAACAATACTTGCTGGACGAATAAAAATCCTTCTCTTCCTCCATTAACAGTACTGCGTCAATGTGTTAAATGCCAGGTCCACTTCTGGGGCAATCCTGTTGTAAAGTGCTCTTGGTCAAGGTTTGTGCAATAAGCAATAAAATAAAATACAAAATCAAATAAATGTGGCATCCTCTTGCAGTTCCTTAAAGCTAACAAGGCCTGGCTTTTTAGTTAACTTGCTTTTATTTATTTATGTGTAACAACAGTAGGCAGCTTGTCGTGCCTTGATGCAGTAATATCTGTCGGTGGTGCGTTAGAAATCTTAAACTACATCAAATCTTACTGTGGTTTGGAGCTGATTGAGGAGAGAGTTTAGAATGCAAATGAGGGAGAGTGTTGAAAGGCAGTGGGAGGAAGAGGGAAAGTGAAGAGAAAAGAAGGATTAAAGAGGTGGGAGGGGGTAATGTCAGAGCGGAAGTCAGAAGGAGAGAGACTTTTGGGGACTGGCGGGTGGAGAAGAAGAAAGATGGAGATGATAAGAAACAACATGGGGACTACAGGAAACATTATGTGGAATGATTATAAGGAGGAAGTGATAAAACAAAAACAGCAAGAAGAAGTAGTAAGAGATAGTAGGTTAAAGGATAGTCCAAAGAAGATTAAAGAAGAGTTACAAGAGAGCAGTAAGGAGCAGGTGGGAGAATATATTAAGGGAGAGGTAGACATGAGTAACAAGGAGTGGGTTTTAGTAATAGAAAGGATGCAGGTGCAGACAATATTGAGAAGGACAATATGAGGAAGGTCAGAAGCAAGACTGGGGAAGGATGATTTGAGTGGGTGCTGAGGAGGAGGAGAGCCATGGAGAGAGAGCAGGCAACCACATAGCCTCTGGAAAGTGAGTTAAGGAGGGAGGAGATACCAGCATATGGGAAGGGATCAAAGGGGTCCAGAAGGGGGAAGAGGAGGGACCTACTGATCGGATAGTGCAGAACTGGAGGGGCCAGAGAGATGCCCATAGGCATAAGGTGGCAAGACTGTCCAACCTCAGTGGTAGAAGTGGGGGCGCTCCTCTTCTTTTTTTTAAAGCTTTACTGTTCCTACACTTTTATTTTAAAAATAAACCATTCCGGAATGGTTTAGTTTAAAAATAAAAGTGTAGGAAGACCTTGAAACATGCACTTCAGTGCAGTGCGCTAAACATTCCCTTAAACAGCAGGTGTGTTTGTTTGGGCATTTGGATTGAGCGTGTGAGGGGCCGTGGCAATGGGATTTGTGGAGGGTGGGGCATGCCAGTAGGGAACATAATTCCAATACTTATTTTTGTACACTTCGACCACTGGACAACCTACACCTACAGAATGCATAGGTTTGCCAGCCTCTTGCCAGACACTCTGGAACTTATCCACCACATACAACTGTAGGACTCCCTCTGTCATGGATTAGTGTTCAGACACAGGAGGAGCTCATGACCTAGTACTAAGGTCTTCCTAGGGACGAGAAACAGAAGATCTGAAGTTACAATGCAGCGGGACAAGATAAAAGTGCAAGGGGGCACTTTAAAACCCAAGGACTAAGGAATAGCGTCATGCTGTTGAAAGCGAAGTGAAAGATTTTGCTAACAATGGAAGAAGCTGTTCTTTTGTATTTGTCCCTAGGAAAAGTAAATCTGGTGATTTTTAAGTGTTTTATAAAGTTTCCATTATTTAAGCCAAACAATGGAACTAACCCTACTAAAGGCTTATTGAATATAATTATGTATTTATCCGGTGTTGACCCATCTCAGCTGCTTCATGAGCGTGGACTTGCACTGTATACGTAGGGACCTAGTGGGGGGAACACTTAAACTAAGAAACATCTTTTTCATTGAACTGTTTATATTTAGCAAGCATCTGAGACCAGGCTGAAGTTTGAGCTTTTACAATCTACATTATTTTATTGTGTAATATAACAGATGTTTCTCTTCCCAACTAATTTCTTTAATAGACATGTTATTGTTATATTTAAAATGATCTACAATGCCTCAAAACAGCACCAGAGAAAGTAATTCCCCAGATAATGGTATGGATAGACACAATATGACAAGATTCAAACAGTTAAAATTGTGAAGACAATCCCCATCTTTATAATTACATGAAATGTTCCTTATTTTCTCTCCACAATCCACCCAGATATGTATAAAAAAAAAAATCAATGAATGTTTAATTTTTTATTTATGGGGATTTTCTTTTGGGTACTTCCGTACATAGAATATAGCTAATTCTAGTGTTGTCTCAGTTTTTTAATCCTGTTTTTGTGAGCACTTGCCAATAGAAATTCTGTCCATAAATTTCCCTCATCTCTTTTTTCCATCCCTCAAATCGAGTGGTATGTATCCAGCATTGCGCAATTAGCCTCTTGTACAAAACCAACTCTAAATTATTCACTCTCTTAAATCTACTATTTTTTTCAGCATTTGGTAGTAGCCCCAGGATACAGGTCCTGGTGTATACCAATTATGACAATTTTTATTTTCTGAGATAGAAGTGATTACTCTCTCTCATTCCTTGGTGAAGACAGTGAATGTCAGTGAATGTCCATACCATAAGGACAAAAGTCGCTGTCCAGATCCACATTTGGTACCCATAGCAGGGTGCTTATGTAGAAATGTGTGGATCACATGAGAGGCAAGGGTTTTCCTATGTAGTATCTTAAACTTGATCAATTTAAACCATGCATTAGAGGAGATCTACATAGGAGCAAATTCTGTCCCATTCATTATCTGACCTGACAAGTCCTATCCTATATCTTGCTCTCATTTAAATGTCAGGTCTACACAGTTAGTAATCAGTGAGGTCAGGGTTTTGAACAGGGTTGGGATTTTTCCATTCTTGAATGTAACTAGTGCTTGTAGAAGTAAATATATCTGGGGTTCCGTGGGAAGTTCAGTCTTTGTTTTTGTATTTCTGCTCCATATTGATTTACTTCCATTTCTATCGATAGAGACAAATCTTGATTTGCTCACATCCATTCACATTGTGAGAGTACCTCTAATTGGGTTCTTGAGCACTAGGATTATCTAGAGAAAATATATTATTTATCAACCCATGACTTCTATTTTTAACCGGGAGAATTTATTCTCCAGGAATGGTTTTCAGGAATGCAATTATACATAAAGCTGTAAATATTTTAGGAATTTAACATTTGGGCAATATGGAATGGAATATGTTGGGACATAATGGAGATCTTGCATTATTTTTTGTCATAAACAAAGTTTTGAATATCAAAGTATTTTGCTCAGTGGTTAATCCATTAGAGATACAGTATTCAATGTGATTATTTTTACTATTTGAGTAAAAACACTAAAATTGTGATCAAGAGCATCGACACAATCTTGTCTTCATGCATCCTGTACCAGAATGGATGATGGCTTGTTTAAAAGACCAGTTTAGTCACATTGACTGTTTTCACAGGCAGGCTGTGTACACCATGTTCAATTGAGTCTTAATTTCTGTAAGTTTGAATACCTTTTATGTCATTTGCTGCCACGGAAGATAAGATTCACAATAGATACTTTATGTGACTCGTTAAGTGGGGTTATGAGTGATATTATTTTCCTTGTTCTTTTGCAGGATATTGAGTCCTCAATTCTAATGGCTTCCGCATAATAGAGGTAGGATTTGACACTGTGAAGTAGCCATATTTGCTAGGTTTGTTATAAATCAATAAAATTGCATTTTACAGCCATTAGGAATCATAGTAGGAACGATTTTGTCTCAGTAGAGATATTATTCTAGCATTTTGACTGACTTTTATCAATTGTTGACAATTGTCACCAGTGGAATGGAGGTTACATTTTATTAAAACCACATTATTTGACTTTCTTATAGTTTCCTGATAGCGAATAAGTCTATATCATTTATAGATATGAAAATGTATGGGTTTTTACAACAATATGAGCACGACCGGGACCATGAGCTTCTTTTATATATATACATCTTTAAATATGTTCCAATTCATATTAGTTCTAGTCAGGAATTTATTTTTATTAATTACTTTAGAGTATTTAAGAAAAGCAGTGTCTCCATTCCTGATTAAGCGTGTTCCATAAATGTGTTGATATACAGCATCCACATGTATTATAGGGCATGTATATACAACTCTCACTGTACTTGTATTATAATCTGCTAATGGTATTCTCTCTGTATATTGCTGTATATTTGTGTAAATTCATTGTGTATTCACTGTTTATTGTAACCTGTTCTCAAGAGTATGCACCCGGTTGCTCCTGGGCCTGGTTTTTTGCGCTTTATAAATAAACTAAACTTCAAACTTCAAACTATTGCAATACACCAATTGTGAACAAATATCATATTTATGTTTAATATCTTAAGAAGAATTTTTTCAAATGTTTTCCAATTTCGATATTAGATTGTATTTAATGTTCAGGGAATTGCTTTCTGTACAGTTGAAATCTATAGGAATTACTCTGAGTATAGTGAAGTGAACTTGTTTTCCTTTACAAATGAATAATTTGATGTCATTTATGTTCATATATAAATTAAGGGGGTAATTCATAGAATATCGCGCACAAGTGGCGCACGTGGCTGGCGCACAGTGTGCGTGTGCGAATCTCTGCTCCAGCGGCATGCGTTAAAATCCATTTCCGCGCACAGCGTATTCATGGATTTTAGCTACCAAAACCAGCCGTGGCGCACAGTGGCGCAGCGACCCTGCAGCAGCGCCAGTTACGCCCCCAAGAATGGCCCTAGTGCAAGGAAAAGCAATCAAAATCCCCAATCCAGCGCAAAGGGCTGCGCTAACCCTGGACCAGTTTACAGGGCTGCCAAACAGATAATGCCAAGCGTGGAACGTGTATTACTGGGGTTCACGTGAATTTTCACACGCAATAGGCCCTGTGCGAGCAGGGTATGTGTATTACTGGGGTTCACGTGAAGTCTGACACGCGATTGGATCCAGGTACGTGTATTTTGGGGCTGTGCGGGAAGTTTCACACGCGATTGGCCCAGTGCGAGTGGGGTACGTGTATAACTGGGGTTTGCGTGAAGTCTCACACGTGATTTGAGCATGGTACGTGTATTTCGGGGGTGCGCAGGAAGTTTCACATGCAAATGGCCCTGTGCGAGTGGGGTATGTGTATAACTGGGGTTCGCGGGAAGTCTCACACGCGATTGTCCCTGTGCGAGTGGGGTACGTGTATAACTGGGGTTCGCGGGAAGTTTCACACACGATTGGCCCTGTGCGATTGGGGTACGTGTATAACTGGGGTTTGCGTGAAGTCTCACCCGCGATTTGAGCATGGTATGTGTATTTCGGGGGTGCGCGGGAAGTTTCACACGCGAATGGCCCTGTGCGAGTGGGGTACATGTATAACTGTGGTTCGTGGGAAGTTTCACACGTGATTGTCCCTGTGCGAGTGGGGTACGTGTATAACTGGGGTTCGCAGGAAGTTTCACATGCGATTGGCCCTGTGCGAGTGGGGTACGTGTATAACTGGGGTTCGCGTGAAGTCTCACACGCGATTAGAGCATGGTACGTGTATTTCGGGGGTGCGCGGGAAGTTTCACAAGCGAATGGCCCTGTGCGAGTGGGGTATGTGTATAACTGGGGTTTGCGGGAAGTTTCACATGCGATTGTCAATGTGCAAGTGGTGTACGTGTATAACTGGGGTTTGCGTGAAGTCTCACACGCGATTTGAGCATGGTACGTGTATTTCGGGGGTGCACGGGAAGTTTCACACGTGAATGGCCCTGTGCGAGTGGGGTACGTGTATAACTGGGGTTTGCGTGAAGTCTCACACGCGATTTGAGCATGGTACGTGTATTTCGGGGGTGCGTGGGAAGTTTCACATGCGAATGGCCCTGTGCGAGCGGGATACGTGTATAACGGGTTCGCGTGAAGTCTCACACGCGACTTGAGCAGGGTACGTGTATTTCTGCGGTGCATGGGGAGTCCTACACGTGAATTGGCAGCGTGGGTCCTCCCAGGTGTTCCCTCTACACCCTCCATGGCCCCTGCAGGCAGCCCACACCACAGGGGACTACCCTGCACCCCTGGTCATGTCCCGCAGGCAGCCCATCCACCATGGGCATGCCCCCAGCCAAGCCACATGTCAGCTTGCAGTAGTGTGCGATTAGGTGAATTTACGGGTCCTAAATATGGATTCCGATAAGTGTTTAGCCTACGATGATGAATATGTCCGAAAACTGATAGAATCTTTACACATAGTGGTCCTTAACAAAGATCTTGAAGCTTTTAACAAAGATGATCAATGGGATGAATTAGTTCAGATGAGGAAAAGACTCATACGCACAGAACTTCATGCCATTATCATGTTAGAGTACGTCAAAAACCAAGCTCTTCCTCAGGGACTTACTGTGAGAAATGAACCCAGACTGTTCCTGGACAACCCAGAATTCAAATTGAAATGGAGTTATATCTCCTACAAATGTGGTCGTGATTGGTTGATTCTGATTATAGAAACAGCTCAAGAAACAGCTAAAATGATTGAGATTGATCTAAAAAATCTAGAAGAAAAAATGTAAAGTAAATTTGATGTTGAAGCTTTTAAAAAAGGCCTTGACAAACATTTAAAAGAAATGCAGGAATTTAAAAATGAAACTGTCTCTGAACGAGTGAAGAGAATGAAGAAAGATATACATGATTTCTCTCATGAAAAGGCTTTCCGTTACACAAACAAGGATTACAAATTCGGGGAACCTAGACCTAATATCAAACAGAACCGAAGAGTTTGCTTCCGGAATACCTCCTACAGCTCGAGTGATGGGGGTTCCTCTGAATACGAAGATTCCCGTGAAACTTCAAGCAATAGGGGAGATACCCGCTCTTTTAGAGGTAGAGGTACAAGAAATAATGGTCAGAGAGGTAATAACCAAAGACAACCTTTTTTAGGAAGAGGAGGAGATCAGAGGCAGTGGGAACCCGAACGGATGCAGACACGCAGCTACAGGGGCTGGTAGTGAATCTCTCTAATGTTCAGATTACAAAAAAAGAAGAAGACGTTCTAAATAAGGGACTGAATTTCGTATTCACGAAATTTCATAATCCATTTGAGTTTAGGATTGAATTCAACAAATTCATGCAGAAGGTACATCTAAGAGAATTTTTCATGGAGAATACTTTTGATAAGGGTGATAATTGCAGTGGTTTGAGAAATCCCTCTGTATTCTGTGCTCCACCCAGTTCACACTCTGCCGAATAAAGGTCTTTGAAAGGAAAGTGCTAGAAGAGATTACTAAACTGGAAGCCGGAGGTATACCCCACCATTCTAATTTGAGTAAAATGGAACTTAGTATCTTGAAGAAATTGGGAGCTAATGATATGATCGTCATCCGCCAAGCGGACAAAGGCGGTGCTATTGTTATACTTAACAGGACCGATTACATCAAAGAATGCAATAATCTATTAGCAGATGAGAATCACTATCGGAAAATAGACAGAGACCCCAGCAATGACCTCCTGAGTGTGATAAAAGATAAAGTCCAAAGAGCTGTGGAAGAACATTTGATCAGTAAACAAGAAGGAGATTTCCTGATTAGAGAGAATGGTAGAATTCCTATTTTTTACATACTCCCCAAAATTCACAAAAGCTTAGAAAACCCCCCGGGGAGACCCATAATTTCAGGTGTGAATTCACTATTGGAACCTCTATCCAAGTATGTGGATTTTTATTTAAGACCTTTCATTCCAACTATGAAGAGTTACATAAAGGACACCACTGACGCCATCAATAGAATAGAGGGGAATGCATTCAACCCTAGCGAGAATTTACTGCTATGTTTAGATATTCAAGCGCTTTACACCAATATACCACAATTGGCGACCCTAGAGATAGTTGAGGAAACTCTATTGAGAAGAAATGATGAGAATCCAGTGCCAAATTCTTTCATCAAATGGTGTACAGAGATGGCACTGACAGAAAACTTTTTTCAATTTATGGGACAGTTTTACAAGCAGATTGAGGGGACAGCAATGGGGTCAGCGATGGCACCTAATGTAGGCAATTTGTATGTAAATATGTTTGAGGAAACTATTGTCTACAATGATCGTAATCCTTTTCAGAATAATATTCTGTGTTGGCTCCGTTACATAGACGATGTGTTTGTTATATGGAAAGGGAATGAAGAAGAGGCTGGTCACTTTATACAGTGGCTTAACCAACAAAATCGATACCTCAAATTCACTAGTAACAGTAGCAACAAGGAAATCAATTATTTGGACATTTGTGTATATCATCAAAATGGTCGATTATTGGTACGGCCTTATACAAAAGCCACAGACAAAAATGCTCTGTTACATTTTAAGAGCCATCATGCTCAACATGTAAAAAACAATCTCCCCTTTGGTCAATTTTTACGACTAAAAAAGAACAGTAGCACAAACGAATCGTATGAGAACGGAGCCAACAATTTGATTGATAAACTGGTACATCGGGGGTATCCCGCCCCGTTGGTTAAGAAAGCAGCCAAGAGGGCCTTTAATAATAATAGGGAATCTCTACTTGATCAACAAATACAGAGAGAGAAACGTACCAAAGAAACCTTGGTATTTGTGAACACGTCCAGCAATTTGTCTTACAAGATTAAGGGTATTATCCTCAAAAATTGGAATAAAATCATGACAAAGGAAGTAGGTAGACCAATTGTGGCCTTTAAAAAGAGCACCACTGTTCGAAACCTAGTCATGAGAAATGATGTCAGTACCAAGAAGAAACCTTTACAACAGACCAATCTATGGGATCTACCGCCTTTTTACAGGCCATTATCCGTGTGGGAATTGTACCATGTGCATCCAAACAAAGAAGATAACTGATGTAGACCCGGGCATGGGAAGAATGTGGAACATTAATGAACACACAAATTGTAACACCAATAATATGATTTATTTGATAAAATGTCCGTGTAAACGTATATATAATGGCAAAACAAATAGGAAATGCAAAACAAGAATGATTGAACACAGGAGCTGCATCAGGAACAAGGTGGAGCAAGCACCTATGGTTAAACATTTTGTAGAAATGAAACACACATGTAATGATTTTGAATGGTGTATTCTGAAACAAATCAAGGGGTGATCACAGATGGTGATTAATAAGAAATTGCTACATTTGGAACAGAAACTTATTTTTTTATCACAAAGCCATATTAAAGGTCTAAATGAGGGTGTGGAATGGCATAACACCTAACACTTAACAACTAGAATATAATGCCCTATTTGTACTATACCTTATTTATTTCTTCACTTCGTAAGGTAGTGCAGGTGCCCTGGATTTGTTTTTGATTTGTTTTTGGTTAATCTACACCAAAATTCATTTGTTTTTGGTTAATCTACACCAAAATTCATTTAATCACCCTGTTAGTCAGTACATTTGCTGTTTTGGAAATTCTAGACCGTTATTTCCGATTGGAATTGTCAAATATATACATATTACATATGAACATTCTAGGTATTGAATAAGCAGTGTATTTTCCTAGAATGGTGACTGCCAGGACTCAACCTGTTTTTAAAATAATGGGACTCCTGTTGGCCCTTTTCCCAGGATTTCTCCAATTTTCACGTTGTCCTTATGGTTCCCCACACGCCTTGTGCAAGTAATATCTCCATGTAGGTGTTCGTCCAGCATGTAATGCATTGGCCGGGTGCTTTTCCGCCCTACAAATCCCATAAACCCATGGGGTGGATGATGTGAGTCAACAGGTGGACTTTTTCGCAAGGATGTGGTCGCCTGCGCCGTGAGGTCATTGCGTAGACGCCCGCGCCGGCGCGGTGACGTCACGACGGTACGTGATTATGTAGTGTCACGTAAAACGCGGTTTCTCTTAGTGTTTTTACCGTGCTCATACTCACGGCAGGTAGCTGACCAATGCAGCATCCTCAATCGTATGGGATACTATGAAGCGTATTTGAAATTCAAGTAAGTGAGACTATGTTTATATAGTTTGGCCACTTTAGAACAACATTTGTGCTTCTTAGCAAGCCAATGTCTATAATGTAGCCTTGTTTTTTCTTATACAACTGAATAAGAAAAAGAACCTGAGGCTCATAATATCTGATGAGATAGAAGCCTAGTGTGGTGGAACCTTTAAAGTAATGAGTGAAGTAAGTTTCTACTTACTATTTTATAAAGTCCAACTATATATTATTTAACTAATAATAAGGCTGCCCAGTACTGAGATAACACTCTGTTTTACAGGGTGATACTCACTAAGCAGGAAACAGGAAGCAAATTGTATAAAGAGATATTAGAAGGAGACGGGAGCATCCTATTTGGGGTAAGCTCTATCTCTGTTTTGACATATATGAAGATAAGAATACAGTGCATCACATTTGACAACCTATGGTAACGTGCACTTTTTGTTACACTAGATTAGATTAAAGAGGAGGATGAGCAAGAATTCCAATAGAAATTTGCGAATCTTCAGCGAGAACCAGTAAAGGTCCAAGAATCAATACAAGGAAATGGAGGTATGGAATAATGAACATACTGTTATAGCCCTTTTTAGGGATAAGGGTTTGATCAAATGAAAATAGAAATTAAGATTAAAGACTCAATACTAATAGGGTATCCTTTTTGACCAACAGGGTTTTCTCCCCAACTAAAGAAGATTTTAAAGTTCCACACAAGACACATTCCCCTGAAGAATGTCCTACATTGGTGTCTAAAAAGGACAGGAACTTGTGCAAGTCGGGGTTTAGATATAGAAATAGGAAATAAGCTGAAAGCAGGAAGGCAATGGAATCAAAGTGTCAGTTGGTTACACATGTTTCATCCTTTGAAGAGGTTTTGTACTACGACTCACTTATGGTGGTTCTACTTGTGTTGTTTTAACACTCTGTATGTGTTTTATGTATTATGATCATTTTTATGATTGCGTTTTTAGGAAAATATATGTGATTTGATGATTAATAAAATGTGTGATAAATCTTGGGAATGTTCCATGTGATGTGGGAAGAGTAAACAGGTGACACCTATATAACGAATAGGATTTCTTTTTGTATATTGAATAAATATGAGCTTGCACTACTGATCACCAACTCATGTTCTCCTGCACCCCCACCCCCCAGCAGTGCGGGGCACCTGCCAGCAGACCCCCACTCATGTCCCACTCATGTACCCCTGCACCCCCACCCCCCAGCAGTGCAGGGCACCTGCCAGCAGGCCCCCACTCATGTCCCCCTGCACCCCCACCGCCCAGCAGTGTGGGGCACCTGCCAGCAGGCCCCCACTCATGTCCCCCTGCACCCCCACCCCCCAGCAGTGTGGGACACCTGCCAGCAGGCCCCCACTCATGTCCCCCTTGCACCCCCACCTCCAGCAGTCAGGGGCACCTGCCAGCAGGCCCCCACTCATGTCCCCCTGCACCCCCACCCCCCAGCAGTGCGGGGCACCTGCCAGCAGACCCCCACTCATGTCCCACTCATGTCCCCCTGCACCCCCACCCTCCAGCAGTGCAGGGCACCTGCCAGCAGGCCCTCACTCATGTCCCCCTGCACCCCCACCGCCCAGCAGTGTGGGGCACCTGCCAGCAGGCCCCCACTCATGTCCCCCTGCACCCCCACCCCCCAGCAGTGTGGGTCACCTGCCAGCAGGCCCCCACTCATGTCCCCCTGCACCCCCACCTCCAGCAGTCAGGGGCACCTGCCAGCAGGCCCCCACTCATGTCCCACTCATGTCCCCCTGCACCCCCACCCCCCCAGCAGTGTGGAGCACATGCCAGCTGGCCCCCACTCATGTCCCCCTGCACCCCCACCCCCAAGCAGTGCGGGGCACCTGCCAGCAGGCCTCCACTCATGTCCCCCTCATGTCCCCCAGCACCCCCACCCCCCAGCAATGCGGGGCACCTGCCAGCAGGCCCCCACTCATGTCCCACTCATGTCCCCCAGCACCCCTACCCCCCAGCAGTGCGGGGCACCTGCCAGCAGGCCCCCACTCATGTCCCACTCATGTCCCCCTGCACCCCCACCCCCCAGCAGTGCAGGGCACCTGCCAGCAGGCCCCCACTCATGTCCCACTCATGTACCCCGGCACCCCCACCCCCAGCAGTGCGGGGCACCTGCCAGCAGGCCCCCACTCATGTTCCACTCATCTCCCCTCCTACACGAAATAAAGATGCACAATCCTGGCCCACTTCTACACCAAAAAACCATATGCCGCCACCCCATTCTTGAGACGCAATGTGTTAGGGAGAATTCTCTGTTTAGGCTGAATTTCCTAACCTAGTGAGTCCCCCAGCAGCGATGCTGGATTTCTGGAGTTTGTTTTTTTTCCATCCTGCCAAGAGTGAGACTCTTTTTCTCCCACTCTTGGACATGAATGTGTGTAATTCCTTTGAATGTCAATGTGTTCCATGGACTATGGGGTCTTTTACTCCATAGGGTCTCATATGTTTTGCTATGTGTGTTACAACGCACCCTCCGTGCCGTAGCACTGGAGCGTCCTAGCAGACCTCCACCATAGACTCCATACGTGGGGGCTGACTACTTTCTCCCCGGGCATGTAAAGTCACCATTGGCTTTACTAGACCTAAATTTACTAACAGAACTAGTACAAACCATCCTATTGTGGACGTGCTAGTAGGGGTAATTCGATTACTCCTAGGTCTGTTATTCGAGGGGGCACTGTCCCGTCCCCCCTCGTCGAGTATTGGCTGGTGGCAGTGGAAACTACTCGTTATGTTCGACCCCGAATATAACTCTATGGGATTCTTCCCATTGTTGGAGGTTAATACTTTTCCTCGTTAATCTCTAACATACCGCCAGTTTACTTATCTTAAATAAGTCTATCGGATGGTATTTTCTGCCAGAACTCGGTTTTTAAAATGGCGTCTGTGTTCGCCTCTGTGACTCCTAAACCAAAGGTTGAGCCCTTTGTTCCACTTTTGGCGGGCTTCTGTACAGAGACCCTCCAAGTGGTGCCATTCTGTCTGGGTTACCACAGGGGGTGTGGGAGGGGGTTTAGGCACCCTGGACTGAGTTGCCTTGCCAACTCCGGTCGCACTCTGGTGTGATTGGCCCAAGTGGTGAGCCACCCCGCTCACAACTTAGCGTGTTTTGATTGACAGCTAGGCTGAATGAATGGGGGTTTTCTGCATAAAAGCAGGGCTTTTGGGACTGGATCTTTAGAAGTCGCCACAAGACCTAAGAATCTGACGAGGGTAAAGCTGAGCCGACCTGCAACGACGACACCTCTGGTGGAGCCCTGCTGAACCGACTCACCACTTCCCGACGACAGAGGCGATCTCCCTGCCGGAGAGTCTCTTCCCCTGACTGGTGGGAACAACCAGTCCCCTTGGCTTTTTCTTCGCTTCAGGACGCAGTGGTCAAATTGCCCTTG
The DNA here is from genome assembly GCF_040938575.1 of Ambystoma mexicanum. Taxonomy (NCBI): domain Eukaryota; kingdom Metazoa; phylum Chordata; class Amphibia; order Caudata; family Ambystomatidae; genus Ambystoma; species Ambystoma mexicanum. The sequence continues at coordinate 415,235,675 of NC_090927.1, forward strand.
CAGAGCACCTCGGCAACCGGATAGCCACTACCCCTGTACCGTGACCAAAAGGTGGTGCCTTGTGACGGAGCACTCCGCGGTTGGTCTCTTCCCTGGTGGTGCACCAGACTTCACTTTTCTTCGACAACGAGATCATCTCTACTCTTGGCAAAGACCCGACCTGCATCCACCACCAGTAACAACTGCCCCCGCCAGAGCTGTCTCTCCACAAACATGGTACCTTGTCCGGCTGGCTTCCCTTTCTGCCGGATAGAGTGAGGTGTCTTAATCCTCGCCTTTCCATTGGGTCGCCTCCAAGCTTTCTTTAACTTGTTGTTCTGAACTGGTCCAATCTTTCCATCACAATTTGCGATAAAGACTCGAAGTGCATTTCCACTGAGACACTTTTTGGGACTTATCGCCTTGCATCTCTCCGAGTGGGCCTGGCCTCTGAACTTTGTGATCTGCCGTAGACCCTGCCTTACTTGCCTTGCATTTGTCCGTAAAGTATTGGTACCGAGTTGATTTCATAACCTGCCTTATTTTTCTCTCCCGACCTAACGAATACTAGAGTGCCATCTAGGTTAAAGCATACACCTCTGTCTGCAAATAAGTGATGCCGTTGAACCTAGACTTGTCAACTATTGTTAGGGGGATTGATCTTTTTCTTATAGTAATTGTGATTGAAGTGTTTGCTGTTTTAGTGCCAGAGTGTTTTCTATAGATGTGTTGTTATAAATAAATACCTTTATATCTTTACATCGAAGCCTTGTTCCGTGTTTGCTTGTTCTACTGTGTGGATTGCCCTATTTTGTATACTCCACATACTACCTAACTCTTCTTGAGGGAAGTCTGACTGATCAGCCACAGCTACCAAGTGAATCTGTGTGGTACAGACTGCTACCAAGTGGGTTTACTGCCAAACACCTGTAGTCCTAAATCTTTTGCAGTGGTCCCAGAGGGAACTGCACAGGTTTCCGCCTAACACTGGTGTACAGCGGTGGGATTTGTATGGAGTATACACTTTAGAGTGCTTTTCGACACTTTAGGATAACTAACCACAAAGCTTAGCACTAAAAAGCAACTTTCAAAAACATGTCTACTATGGAAGCTTACAGTCAAGAATCCTTGTCAGGTGAAAATACTGAGAGTTTACGAGCTCTCTGTAGGCAAGAGAATCTTTCTGTAAGAGGCAAGAAGTTAGAACTGATAGCGAGATTGCTGGAAAACCAAAGTCTGGGTACTGGTTCAGAGGAACCAACTTCTCCAGCAGATGTAGATAACAGTGATGGTGTTGATCTAAATCGTAATTCTGACGATAGTGATGAAGAGGCTGAAGAGGAAGGAGAGGCTAACGAAACGGTCCCCCCTGCTCCTCTACCTGCTTTACCAGCTGTACCTACGGGGCCCATACCAGGTCCCACATGTAACCCTGCTTATTTTGAACTTGAAAAAATGAAGCTCGAATTAGAATACAAACGGTTCTTGGCTCAATCTGAAAGAAACCAAAAGCTCGAGTTCAGACGGATGAATGCCCAGGCTGAGAAGAAGCAAGCTGAGTTAAGGCTCAGGGAAATGGAACTTAATCAAGAATTAGAGATGAAAAAGTTGTCTGTGGAAAATGCTTCTCTCTCCTCTGGTTCCTCTAGGAGCTCCAGTCCCAAAAGACCCCGGATGCCGAAGGAATTAGTGGGTATGTATGAACGAGATTGGATGTGTTGGATTGGTTAAAGCTGTTTGAGTACAATCATGGGCTCCAGGACATCACCGGGAATGATTTACTTCCCTGGTTGTTCTCTAGGCTCCCCCCTGTTGCGACTGATGTGGTAATGGAGTTGGGGGAGGTGGATAAGACGGATTACGAAAGTGTGAAACTAGCTTTGATAGCTAGATTTGGGAAGAGCCCTTCCCAGTATCTTAAGAGGTTTAGAACCCTCAAAAAGCATGATGGTACCCCTTGGGCTACCTGGGTGAGTGAAGGGTTGAAAAACATAGAGGGATGGATTAAGGGTTACAAAGTGAACACTTATGAGGGTATGAAGAATCTTTTTATGTTGGAGTTGATTTATGATGCCTGTTCTCCTGAGCTCAGACAGCACTTGGCTGACTCGAAGGAATTGGATTCCCGGAAGCTGGCTAAGGCTGCTGACTTATGGGTTGCCAACAGGGATACTCATAAGGATTCTGGGGCAACTCAGAAGAAGGATGAGGAAAAACAGCCTAAGAAAGACTCAAAAGAGAATTTGAATAACTCAAATTCCAAAGAGGGCCCCAAACAAAACCAGAGGGGTAAGCCACAAGGAAAACCGCAGCAGAATAGTGTGTCTTCTGGTGCCAAACCGGAAGGTGGCCAGAACAAGCCACCATTCCAAAAAGCATTTGGTAAATGCTTTGTTTGTGGCTCGACTGACCACATGAAAGGAGATCCCAGATGTAAGGGTAAACCTTCAGGGGTTCAGCTTGTCTCCTTAGCCTTCGCTCCAGAGGAGGAAGTCCAAATGGCAAGTGGAAACTTTCTACTGCTAGCTTGTGAACCCATTGGAGTCTCAGCCAGCGTTTCTTTAGTATCTCTGGGGTTGTGAGAACAACAGAATTTAGACGTCTATAAGTCTATCCCCGATAATACTAAAGAGTATTATAAGGACAGTGTCCAGGTGAATGGTCAGGAGACTCCTGCCATTAGGGACACAGGGGCCAGCATAACTGTGGTGGATAAATCTATTTTCAGGCTGAGGATGTTGCTAAGGCACCCAAACGCCTCACCAAGTTAGCTGGAGGGCCTCTGCAGATGCTTCCCCAATTACCAGTTCTCATCCAGTGTAACAACATGACTGTGAAGATCCCTGTCAGCATACAGAGTGAGGTACCAGGACGCGTGCTGTTGGGTAACGATTTGAAAACTCTCAGAGTTGTATCGCATACTCCCAGACCTCCTAGTAAACGGTTACAGGAGCTAACCAGACCTGCAAGAGAGAGGACCATGCACGGTACTCTCCAGGAGATGATGAAGAAAGAAATGGTGTCCAGTCATTTGGTCGAATTAAAACTGGTCGAATGACATTTGGTCGACGCAATTTGGTCGAAAACCAAATGGTCGAATTTTTTTTTTTATTATATATTTATTTTTCGGGTTTTCGTTTTAAAAAAAAAGGGTTTTTTAGATAAAAAGGGGGTTGGGGGGGGACCCCCCCCCCAAAAAAAAAAAAGGAGTGAAAATAAAAAAAAAAAAAAATTCGACCATTTGGTTTTCGACCAAATTGGTTCGACCATTTGTCTGGTCGACCAATTTTTTTCGACCAAATGTCTGGTAACCGAAAGAAATCACTCCTGCTCCACTGGAATTGTCGGCCGCTGTCTCGAAGAAACCAGAAGCGAAAGGGAAACCTAAGACTTCTACCCCGAAACCAGCAGCCAGCATTTCAGTACAGCCAACAAGGACTTCCCCGCAGTTGTCCAAAGTTACACCCGTAACTCCACCTCCAGCTGAGGCCGAGAGGGAGGTACAACCCTCTGTGGTAGAATTAGACTCTGAAGATGAGCTAATGGAAGGCCAGGAACTCATTGGAGATCTGGATCCTGTTGACCATCCTGAGCGGCAGTCTTTACTGGCAGAAGGTGGACCCAGCAGGGCAGACTTCAGTAAGGGACAGAGAGAATGTCCAACTCTGGAAGGTCTTCGCCACCAGGCAGAGGCTCAGGCTGAAGGGCAAGAGCCTGGCAAATACCGGTTGCACTGGGAAGATGGCCTCTTCTACAGTGAACGGACCGAGTCTGCACCTGGAGACTACAAACGACTTGTAGTACCCCAAGAGAACAGACCACAGTTCTTGCAGTTAGCCCACGAGATTCCTTTGGCTGGTCACTTGAGTTTCAAGAAGACTAAGGAAAGGCTCTCTCTCTACTTTTATTGGCCAAAGATGGGGGCCGAAGTAGAAAAACACTGCAGGGGCTGCCACACCTGCCAGACCTCTGGTAAGGTTGGCTCCAAGAATGTGGCACCTTTAGTGCCTTTCCCAGTTGTGGGAGTCCCATTTGAGAGAGTAGGGATTGACATTGTTGGTCCCCTTGATTCTCCAACCTCCTCAGGCAACAGGTTTATACTTGTTGTAGTAGACCATGCTACTAGGTATCCTGAGGCAATTCCTATGAGGACTGTTACAGCTCCGGCTGTGGTTAAGGCCCTCCTTGGTATTTTTACTAGGGTTGGGTTTCCTAAGGAAGTAATCTCTGACAGGGGGTCAAACTTTATGTCCCACTACATGAAAGCCATGTGGCAAACCTGTGGAGTTACTTACAAGTTCTCAACAGCTTATCACCCACAAACAAATGGGTTGGTAGAACGGTTCAACCGAACCATGAAGAGCATGATAGGTACTTTAGAAGAACCCCTTAAGCGTAAGTGGGACCTTCTACTGCCATGCCTTCTATTTGCTTATAGAGAAGTCCCTCAGGAGGGAGTAGGTTATTCTCCCTTCGAGCTTCTCTGTGGTCATCCCGTCAGAGGTCCATTGGCCCCGATTAAGGAGGGGTTGGAGAGTGCTCCTTCCCCCAAGCCAGTCAGAGTGACTGACTACGTGATAGGTCTCCGGAGGAGAATGTCGCACATGATGACAGAAGCAAGCAATAACTTGAAAGCTGGACAAGCATTGGTCAAGCACTGGCATGATCAAAAGGCTAACATGGTTGAGTTCGCTCAAGACCAGCTCGTTCTCGTTATGATCCCGACAAGGCAGAGGGCCTTGCAAGACAAATGGATGGGACCCTTCAGAGTTGTGGGTAAACTCGGAGAGGTCAACTATCTGGTGGACTTGGGCAATCCCAAAGAGGCTCCGACAGTCTTCCACACCAACCGACTCAAAGCGTATGTCTCAAGACCTGATGTAGGAGTGTTGCTTCTAGCATCATCCGAGGAAGAAGAAGAGAGTGAAGCTCTTCTGGATCTCCTCAGAGGCTTACCTTTAGACAAAAAAATTGAAGGAGTAAATCTCTCTTCAAATCTGACACCCGAGCAACAAGAAGAGTGCAAATCTATGTTGAATCAGTTTGCCTCCCTGTTCTCGCTTTCGCCAGGCTTGACCCCTTGGGGCCAGCATGACATACTCACTGGTGACTGTCTGCCAGTCAAAAGCAGAGGATACCGAATGTCAGAAAATGTACGAACCCACATCAAAGGTGAGGTCAGCAAGATGCTCGATCTCGGGGTAATAGAGCCCTCTACTAGTCCATGGTCTAGCCCAGTTGTGTTAGTACCAAAGGACGGATCTAAAGAGCTTAGATTCTGCGTGGATTATAGAGCTCTTAATGCAGTCTCAAAGACTGATGCCTACCCTTTGCCAAGAACAGATGAGTTGGTGGATAAACTTGGCGCCGCCAAGTTCCTCAGCACATTTGACTTGACGTCAGGCTATTGGCAAATAGCCCTGACAGACCATGCCAAGGAGAAAACTGCATTTTCTACCCCCGTTGGCTTATACCAGTTTAAGGTAATGCCTTTCGGATTGAAGAATGCACCTGCTACGTTTCAACAGATGGTAGACCAGGTTCTGACTGGGATGGAGGACTTCTGCATGGCATACTTGGATGACATCGCAGTGTTCAGCAATTCCTGGGAAGAACATGTAACCCACCTGAGAGATGTTTTGCAGGCTCTTGGATGAGCCAATCTGACCATAAAGGCGAGTAAATGCCAAATTGGACAGAGTCACGTAGTCTATCTTGGACATGAGGTAGGAGGTGGAGAAATAAGGCCTTTGCTCAGTAAGATTGAAGCTGTGCAAAATTGGACAACACCTACTACTCAAACCCAAGTGAGAGCCTTCCTAGGCCTCACTGGGTATTACAGGAATTTCAAAGAGAACTATGGGACTATAGCTTCTCCACTGAATGTCATCTCCTCGCCCAAATATCCTAAAAAGGTTAGATGGAACGAGGAGTGCAATCCGGCTTTTGAAAACCTGAAACAGGCTCTTTGCCAAGCCCCAGTACTCAGAGCTCCTGATTACCGCCAACACTTCATTGTGCAGACAGATGCTTCAAATGTAGGAATAGGTGCCGTACTCAGTCAACTGGATGGGAAAGGTAGGGGGCACCCCGTTTGCTTCATCAGCCGCAAGCTGAAGGATCCTGAAACAAGGTGGGCAACAATCGAAAGAGAGTGCTTTGCTATTGTGTGGGCTCTGAAGAAGTTTAGGCCGTACTTGTATGGTTCTACTTTTGTCATTCAGACTGACCACCAACCCTTGAGATGGTTAATGCAAATGAAAGGGGAAAACCCAAAACTATTGAGATGGGCGATGTGCCTGCAAGGGATTGATTTCACCATTGAGCACAGGTCAGGGTGTCACCACCAAAATGCTGATGGTCTCTCTAGGATGTATGTCATCGACTAGAGGTATGAGATTCATCCAGCAGTGGATTAAATCCTCCTGTCCCTTAGTCTGGGGGGCGAGTGTTAGGGAGAATTCTCTGTTTAGACTGAATTTCCTAACCTAGTGAGTCCCCCAGCAGCTTTGCTGGATTTCTGGAGTTTGTTTTTTCCATCCTGCCAAGAGTGAGACTCTTTTCCTCCCACTCTTGGACGTGAATGTGTGTAATTCCTTTGAATGTCAATGTGTTCCATGGACTATGGGGTCTTTTACTCCATAGGGTCTCATATGTTTTGCTATGTGTGTTACAACGCACCCTCCGTGCCTTAGCACTGGAGCGTCCTAGCGGACCTCCACAATAGACTCCATACCCGGGGACTGACTATTGTCTCCCCGGGCATGTAAAGTCACCATTGGCTTTAATAGACCTAAATTTACTAACAGAACTAGTACAAACCATCCTATTGTGGACGTGCTAGTAGGGGTAATTCGATTACTCCTAGGTCTGTTATTCGAGGGGGGCACTGTCCCATCCCCCCTCATCGAGTTTTGGCTGGTGGCAGTGGAAACTACTCGTTATATTCGACCCCGAATATAACTCTATGGGATTCTTCCCATTGTTGGAGGTTAATACTTTTCCTCGTTAATCTCTAACATACCACCAGTTTACTTATCTTAAATAAGTCTATCGGATGGTATTTTCTGCCAGAACTCGGTTTTTAAAATGGCGTCTGTGTTCACCTCTGTGACTCCTAAACCAAAGGTTGAGCCCTTTGTTCCACTTTTGGCTGGCTTCTGTACAGAGACCCTCCAAGTGGTGCCATTCTGTCTGGGTTACCACAGGGGGTGTGGGAGGGGGTTTAGGCACCCTGGACTGAGTTGCCTTGCCAACTCCGGTCGCACTCTGGTGTGATTGGCCCAAGTGGTGAGCCACCCCGCTCACCACTTAGCGTGTTTTGATTGACAGCTAGGCTGAATGAATGGGGGTTTTCTGCATAAAAGCAGGGCTTTTGGGACTGGATCTTCAGAAGTCGCCACAGGACCTAAGAATCCGACGAGGGTAAAGCTGAGCCGACCTGCAACGACAACACCTCCGGTGGAGCCCTGCTGAACCGACTCACCACTTCCCGACGACAGAGGAGATCACCCTGCCGGAGAGTCTCTTCCCCTGACTGGTGGGAACAACCAGTCCCCTTTGCTTTTTCTTCGCTCCAGGACACAGTGGTCGAATTGCCCATGCAGAGCACCTCGGCAACCGGATAGCCACTACCCCTGTACCGCGACCAAAAGGTGGTGCCTTGTGACGGAGCACTCCGCGGCTGGTCCCTTCCCTGGTGGTGCACCGGACTTCACTTTTCTTCGACAACGAGATCATCTCTACTCTTGGCAAAGACCCGACGTGCATCCACCACCAGGAACAACTGCCCCCGCTGGAGCTGTCTCTCCACAAACAAGGTACCGTGTCCGCTTGGCTTCCCTTTCTGCCGGATAGAGTGAGGTGTCTTAATCCTCGCCTTTCCATTGGGTCGCCTCCAAGCTTTCTTTAACTTGTTGTTCTGAACTGGTCCAATCTTTCCATCACAATTTGTGATAAAGACTCGAAGCGCATTTCCACTGAGACACTTTTTGGGACATATCGCCTTGCCTCTCTCCGAGTGGGCCTGGCCTCTGAACTTTGTGATCTGCAGTAGACCCTGCCTTACTTGCCTTGCATTTGTCCGTAAAGTATTGGTACCGAGTTGATTTCATAACCTGCCTTATTTTTCTCTCCCGACCTAACGAATACTAGAGTGCCATCTAGGTTAAAGCATACACCTCTGTCTGCAAATAAGTGATGCCGTTGAACCTAGACTTGTCGAACTATTGTTAGGGGGATTGATCTTTTTCTTATAGTAATTGTGATTGAAGTGTTTGCCGTTTTAGTGCCAGAGTGTTTTCTATAAATGTGTTGTTATAAATAAATACTTTTATATCTTTACACCGAAGCCTTGTTCCGTGTTTGCTTGTTCTACTGTGTGGATTGCCCTATTTTGTATCCTCCACATACTGCCTAACTCTTCTTGAGAGAATTCTGACTGCTCAGCCACAGCTACCAAGTGAATCTGTGTGGTACAGACTGCTACCAAGTGGGTTTACTGCCAAACACCTGTAGTCCTAAATCTTCTGCAGTGGTCCCAGAGGGAACTCCACAGGTTTCCGCCTAACACAATGATTTCCCAATCCACCCCACACTGACGTGCCCATCTCAAGACACAAACCAAAACTCAACTATGTACATCAATACATGTCCATCACACACATACACTGGGTGGCATTGCTTGTGTAAACCCACATTTTCACATGCATCAACCCAATGAGCGAATCCCACACATGGAACTAACATATGAAAATGTATTATGTACATAAATAAATAAATGAAATGAAAGCATGCCAAAATATCAAACATGAAATGAAAAGCATGTGAAAAAGATGAGTGAATGAAAATGATAACCAATCCAAATAAATTTGAAAGAAAAACAGTCATAACTCTCCCTCCACCAACACAAATCCAAAGGAAAGGTAAAAAAATGATATCCATTGTTTCATGTTCATAATGAAAACTAAAAAAGATAAATCAATCCATAGTCCAACTATTTACAATACATTGTCCGGGAAAAAAAAATCCATTTCTCCATGTCCATAATGAAAAAAAAAAATCCAAATTAATCCATGATCAAACTATATACAATCCATGGTCCAAAATAAAAATCCATTGATCCATGTGCAAAATTTCAAAAAAGATATCAAATGAATCCATTGTCCAACGAAGGGTCCATGAGCCCAACCAAACAAATGAAACCTACCTAAGAAACTACCTAAAAATAAAACTATATACAATTGTGTGTGGCATTGTCCATTGACCACAAATAAAAGGAAAAGGAAACCTAACTCTAAAAACTATTTACAATGGCAGTGGGCTAGTCCGACGGCTCACTTTTGGATGTCCCAGGCCAGAGCATCATCGAACTCCCGCTCAATGTCCTGGAGGCGGTCCTCTTCCATGGCCCCGAGGGTTCGCAGGGACGACGACATGTTCTCCTCCAACTCCCTGCGAATTGCCTCGAGGCACTCGGCCCGCCTCAGGGCTCTCCGCATGGAGTTCTCCGCCCTGACCATTGTGAGCCGTGCCTCTTCCGCCCGCTGCCGCTCTGCATCTATGGCGTGGCCCAACTGCTGCCACACGGAAGCCACTTGAAATCCAGGGTCCTCCTGCCCTTTGGCCGATGCCTGCCCCTCCGATGTTGAAGGCCCCGAGCCATCATGGCTTCCACCTTGTTGCTGCTGCTGCTGTGCCTCTGCCTGTGCCCTGGCTCTTGCTGCCTGCACATCCTCCTCCAGCTGGGGTGCAGTTGTTGAGGTGGCCACCCCTGCTGGACGTCCGACTCCCGACTGTGGCAGGGATGTGTCCTCCACCAGCCTGGCCGCAGGGTCAGAGGCAGCTCCACAGGGTACCCAGGTGATACATGGGTGGGAAGATGGCATGGAGGACGACTGGCACATAGGGGGTTCAGGTGAGGAAGGGTCGAACAAGGTCCAGCAAACGGAGGAATCCGGCCCTGGTGAGCTGTCCCAGTAGGTCAACGCGGTCAACGAGCCATTTGAGATGACATGCAGTCTCCACATGAAAAGACTGCAGGTCACCTCGCATGCCCGTTGACGTAACACCACCCCACCCAGGACAGGCTCAACCCTGTCCCGGATAGCCACGTCTGCAGGGAGAGGAAGGCCAGTTGTTGTGCGCTCATCCCCTCCCTGAAAACAGGTCTGGACGTAGGCATCCCTGCTGGAGCCAGATGATGCAGTGACAGGATCAGGGACAGGATTGCACACAGGCACCTCAGCGGCGGCCTGTGCTGCCTCCTGTCCCTGGTCCTGCACTGCACCACTAGCACCAGTGGAATCCACTCCTCCAGACCCCGTGTGTGTCCCTTCCATGGCCTCCTCCTCCACCAAACCCCCCACCAACCTGGATGACTCCATTCCATCTTCCTCCGTCGGACCCTGTGGGGTCTCAGCTGCCACTTCGGCTGCCGAGGAGTCCACCTCCAACCTCGGCCTCTTGGACCTACCCTCAGCAGCTGCGACCTGGGACGCGGCACCAGACTCCTCACTCCCCGATGAGATGACAATCTGGGAGGGGAGCCGGGCCTTGCGTCTCCGGCTGGTGGTGCGATCCCTGCCGCTGTGCTCCACAGCACCCTCTCCGCCCTCTTCATCAGTCGACGCTGCAGACAGGGAGAGATAAAACACAGGCATCAGGGCACAGTACATTGGACTGATACACACATGACAGTTGTACATGAGTGACATAGTCAAAATTCAGACACAGCATCACACTCCACAACACACGTCATTTTAACTCACACACATGAGCATTTCCACAGCAATATTGCACCAGGCAGCAGCATCCATACACATTCAACAGCATGTACAGCCAAAGGTGAGCCAGACATCACATGAAACAATGGGAGTGCTCTAGACATGCACACACGCCACCACACTTACATGCATGTGTACATATCCAACTGTCGCATTGATGAGATCGCCATACATTTCACATCTGACATTCAGCCTTCTACATATCAGTGTGACGTGCATCCATGTTGCATCACAGTTGCACACTTGTCAAATACACATACATGCACATGTACACAGTGCAGATACATGTATAATGAACCAACATCCATGCCACAACCATGCCAATGTACATACAAAGAAATTCAAACATGTGTGCTCCCACACCTGCATTTGCCCAGCATGCTTACCAACACATACACCATCGATGTGTCTCACACCTGAGAGGACTCACATACGCCCATGTTCATACACATCCCTACAAAAACACATGTGCAACCTGCACACTACAGGCACACCACGACATGCACATCGTCCAATCACCATGCATGTACACTTACTGCTCGACTCCAGACGGGCCTGCCTCTCAAGGATCTGGACGTAGATCGCTGGGCATATGCGTTCCAGGACTCTCATTTGGTGGTCCGACAGCTGGACCCGGCGCCCCTTGGCATCCGCTGCCTTAGCTAGGCACCGGGCCTTGTTGAGGGTCAGCACGCGTACGTGGTTTCATTGGACCAAAGGCCCTTAGCGCGTAAGCGCTTCTGTGACGTGACCCGCACGGGCGTTTCCCTCGTGACGTTGCATCGCGTGTGGAAAAACTGCATGTCCACGTGTGGATGCGTGTATTCCGAGGAAAGGGCCTACGCGTGTAAGTGAGGTGATGCGAGCGGGCGTTTCCATCAACACGGGTGCATGTTCATCGTACACGTCCAAACAATGCACGTCCGAGTGTCAGCTCATGTAATTGGAGGAAAGGGCCTTAGTGCGTACACGCGTATGTGACGTGTACGTGTGGGCCAGTTTAAAAGCTAAGTGTCGGGCGCCATTTCCTTGTACGTGCTTTTCGTGGAGAGCGAGTGGGTGAATTCTGTACTTGTCGGTTCACACGCAATTACTTCACAGCGTTTCAAGTTCGTACTCCCTGTTACCTCTGACAGCTTTTTTCTGATTTTTTGTTGGGCCTGTTTCCTCAAACAGCGTTCACTTCTTCTTTTGTCCTGTCTCCTCAGACAGCGTACAATTCTTTTTTTGGCGGGGGTGTTTTTCACGTTCTTTTTCCAGGCAGACGGTGAGTCGCGCACGTATTTACCAACTGTGCTTGCCCCGTGTGTCGCATACCCCTTCAGTAGTCATTGTAGGCTGCGTGTATTACGCGTACGCTTATTTTTGTGTTTCTGGGTGCCACAGCCTAGTGCGGGTAAATTTTTTCATGCACGTGGTCTACGAGGGGTTGCGTGCACGTTATTTTTTTATTTTGGCTGCCTGTGCATTGCGTGACCCGTCATCTTCCTCCAGGGGTCACAGACAGCCTTGTTAGAGCACTAGGGTCCGAATTCCATCTAGTACCCTACCCCTTTGACCCCCAATTGCCCAGGACAATTGTTTACTGCAACTCCCATACACACAACAACATCAGTGCCATGGGTGGGAGGCGACCAAGCGGTAAGGGAGGCAAAGGTGGCCGACCTTCAAAAGGTGGCCGTGGTGGGCGCGGTAGGGGACGTGGCCAGGATTTGCAGGGTGCCCTATGCCCCCATGTGTGGAGGACCAATCAGGGTCACCCATGCCCCCCGCCCCATGGTTGAGGGAAACGTGGCTGACACCATCCCAGCTCAGCCCTTGTTGGACCAGACCATTGTGGCACCTGACCTGGCACAGGAAGACCCCCAGGCTGACTTCCAGGTCAGCAAGTCTAGGCCACGTGTGGCGGTGCAAGTTGTTGTCACCAAGCCACGTGGATCTGGGGCAGCTATGTCATCTGGTGCCCAGAGTAGGCAGGGTGGGGAGGCTGCAGGGGCAGCTGCAGCTCCATCCGCCCCAGCTCTGACTCTCCCAGCCAGGATAGTGTCGGTCCAGGTCCATCAAACTGACCTTGCCCCTGCCAACATTACCCTGCAACCAATGCCTGCAACAAGACCTATGGTCATTGTACATTCCCACACTCCTACTACCCAGTCCACCGGTGCTTCTGCACCTACTGACCAGCGCGGCGTAAGCCACTCTGGCTCCGCTCCATCTTTAAAGAAGAGGAAGAAGGGTACTCTGGCACGACAGGCTGAGACCCCAGACATGGCTACACACTCCGGCACGTCAAGGAAGCCTTGCTTTAATGACCCGGAACTTGATGGACTTGTGTCCTATGTGTCGGCATATAGCCACGAAATGCTGGTGACTGCAGGGTCCAAGACCACAACTGGTCAACGTAAGGCACACTGGCAGATCATCGCCGACCGCATAAGTGCCCTTGGATTTGTGAGGCGCACAGCTGATGATTGCTACAAGCGGTGGAATGACCTGAAACACAGAGCAAAGAACAAGCTGGCCTCAAATCATGCCCATACTCTGGTGAATGGCGGTGGGTCTCCACCAGAGGACAACAAACTCACTGAACATGAGTCTGTTGCTGGGGCCTTCGTCACAGAGGAACAGATCCAAGGCGTGGGAGAACTACCTGATTACGATGCATTGTCCGGTGAGTGCCCATGCGTGTGTGTGTAATCCATGTGTATGTTGTTTGGGTGACGGGTTCAGATTCAGTGCCAGGTGAGGGTGTGTGCACCTGAGTGGTATGGGTCACCCATGTGGTTCCTCCCATACATTCACGTGCCTTGGATTTGGGTATGACTGTATCCCTTCTGGCCACAGTTGCCTATTAAGCCCACAATTGTGCGCTTTACCTTGATCTGTTGTCTTGCAACTACATTGGTCTGATTTAGTAAGTCTTCATTCATGCTGAGTGTTTGCACTCTCCCCTTTTTGCTAGACAATTTTATGCCCTTTTGCGACATATGTGATATGCTTCGGTCATTGTTTACAGGCCACACTGGGGCACTATTATTACCTGGTTATGTTAATGATTACACCATTCAGGCTGATGGAGTATTGGCCTGCATAAAAAATATTATAAGGGACTGTTTGCATGTGGAACATGACAGATGTTTCCTGTGATGTCAAAGTGACCAACCTTTGATCAGCCCACAATGACAGTATTTTTGGACACTGGATGTGTTTCAGTGTGTGGCACACGCATATTTTGAAACACTATTCAGCATTAATCTTCTCATCATGTCGATGCCACATGTATGTATGACAGTACTCAATCACTGACATATTGCTGTAGTTTTGTACTTTACCGTGGATATGCTACATGACATCTGTGTGGTGGCATGTGTCATGTATTTGTATTGGACATGCCACTCGCAGCCTGATGTGTGATGCCTGTGCTACCCAACATGCTACAAATGTGTTGCTTTTCCATCTTGCTCTCCCCAGTGTCTGCCTTTTTGACTCCACTTCCAACTCTTTGACAGTGCATGCGTGGCAGGGTTATAGTCATGTGGGACATGTGTTCATCATGTACTGGATCTGTGGCTTGTCACAGCCTATGTGTGTGCTATGGTGCTCATGCCTGTTTCCATTTGTTGTCTTTCATGTTTTTACAGGTGATGACGCACTTGATGCTGTTGATGTTGAGGAGATGGTGCAGACCCAGGAGGAATCTCTGGCACGACTGGGCACCAGTGGGGGACGTGGTGTGGTGGTGGGTGAGAACCCAATGTTACTGTAGGCCATACTCTCCCGGGGTGTCTCTGGGTGCACCTCGCCAGACCTCTATTCGGGTGCTGAATCGGATGGTAAGACTTATGTGCCGTCGCAGGTAAGTGTTTCTGGCAGGGATTCTGTTCTGTCCAACCTAACTGCACCAGGGGCAGAACCCTCTATGGGGATGTGAGTGTTGGTAGGTCCGCCTTTGGTGGTTACGGATGCAGGGTCACACTCCACAGCATCTGATCCTGTACCTGGTAGCATCAGTAGAAATGATGGCTCAGGCAATGGAGAGGGTGGCCACTTCCATTATCCCCCCAGAAAGGCAGATGGAGCAACAACAGCAGGCAACAGACTCCATTTGCCAATCACACAGGGAAGACATGTTGGCATCCAACAGGGACCGACGGGCGGCACTGGAGACTCTGCACCAATCGATATCAATAGAGTCCCAGGCCCACAGGGAAGCCCTGAGGGAATAACTACATACCCTCAGGCAGACTCTGGTTGACCTTGGGGCTTCCACTAATCTTAGGGCGGAACAGCAGCTGGAGCAGCACACACGTTCGCTCTGAGCTGAGATGCAGGCAACACGTGAGGAGATCCGGGCATCATGCGAGGCCATGCGTGCAGAAATGCAGGCAACCCGTGAGGTGCTGCATGGGGATCTCCACACATTAATCCTCCAGAATCAGACCTTCCAGACCCACATGCTTGCTGCCATGGAGGACCATACCCGGGCTTTGCATGGGCTGCCTCCCATAGTGCCACCACCTCCTGATGCAGCAGCAGAGGGTGAGGAGAGCGACAGCAGTTCTCCCACAATGGCATAGCCGTGCAGGCCATGAGCCCAAGGAGGTATTTTTTTCCGCAACATCCACGCAGGTGGGTGTTGGTGTGCACCCTGTCCTCGAACCTCCTGGGTGGCCTCCCCCACCCCCCTGGCCCCCACATGGCCATTTTTGATTTTTATTATTTTATTTTTTTACAGTGTGTTGCCTTGTGCGGCTCCCATGGGCATCCACTGTATTCCGGCTGGGCACATGCAGGCTTGTCCTGAGTTTGGATTAGATGCTTGGGTTCGTGAGACACACACTTCTCCTGCTTCCCGTTACCATGGGCTTGCAAAGGGTGTGACCAAGTGACAGTGAATTACACAGTGACGTTGGGCTCCCATGAGCTGTGTGGGCAGTCTGTAGTCAATACTATGTAGACATTCCTAGTGGATATTGTTTTTGTTTTCTACACTGCATGGTGTATTGATATGTGCTTGTGCATCATTTTCTTCCTCCTAATTTGCAGGTTCCTTCCTCATGTCTTCACAAGGCCGTCTACTTTGCAGATGGAGTTCATGTTGTACACTGAGACGTTTGCGTGGCAGTAACACTGTACAGATGGAAGGGGTTGATGTGCTGGCGTATTCAGGTTGTAAGACTTGCACTACTTTGAATTTGTACTGTCATATTTTGCCACTGTTTCATCCTGTGTTTCTGTATTGTGTTGCTGGTAAGTATTTGTTCATGTGTGCTGTTTCTTATTGATTACTGGGAGCATATTGTCTGTGGCCTGTTTCCATTTCGGACAGTGCACTTTGTGACACTTGTGTCATGTGTTGTGCATTCATTTGGTTGTTTTCACATTGCGTGACATGCCATGGTGTGTTGGGTTCCTGAGATGGGGAGGGGTTGGGTGACATGGCAATGTTGTATTTTGCAAGGGGGTAGTCATTCATGCAGCATGAATGTGTGTCTTTTTATCACACATCATTGGTTGTGTTTAAGTAGGTAGGGATGCACACAATGTAGCACTTCCAGGTGACCAATCTCAGGCTGGTATGGTAGTGACACTTGACTGTCCCTTATGTCATCATCATTGATTGTCAGCTGGTATGTGCCAGGGCTGTGTGCACTCCGTAGGGGTGCGATTTTAGGTGAAGTAATTGGCCACCAGCTGCGTACGGGCTGCCTCACCACGTGCCCTTTCCCCTCCCATGCGCAGCAGGCGTGCATGTGGTTGGGGATGTGGGGGCACCACCATGTCCACCGGCAGGTCCCGGCGGGTTGCAATGTTGTGCAGGACACATGCTGCCACTATGATCCTGCACACTACTGGGGGAGCGTATAGTAGCTGCCCACCAGAACGGTCAAGGGAGCGAAAGCGTGACTTGAGCACTCCGAATGTGCGCTCCACTATGCCCCGGGTTGCAATATGGGCTGTGTTGTATCTTACCTCAGGTGGCGTGGTGGGGATCCGAATTGGCGTCATCATGTGGGTGCTCAGAGGGTAGGCACTGTCCCCTGGGGAGGTGATGATGGGTGTCATTAGTGGGGTTGTGACATTACTCAGTATCTGACATGCAGGCATGTGCAGAGGCATTTATACTCACCGAGCAGCCATGTATCGCCATGCCGCCCAACTTCTAGGTCCCGGTTTAGGGTTGACATTCTGTAAATGAAACTGATGTGGGTGGACCCTGGATAGTTGGCATATACTGCGGTGATGATTCCATGGCATCACATACTACCTGGACGCTGATGGAATGCCAGTGCTTGCGGTTTCTATAGATGTGCTCTGATGCCCTGGGGGGACGTAGAGCCACATGGGAGCAATCAATGGCTCCTAGCACTTTGGGGAATTGTGCCACCCCGTAAAACTCCTGGACGTCAGACTACCTTTCTGCAGGTGTTCTGGGCAGGTATATGTGCCTGATGGGCGTGCAGTCATGATGGCCAACACCTGGTGTAGGCAGCGTGACTGCATGGCCTGTGACACCCCCCACACTATAGTAGTTGTCCGCTGAAATGATCCAGTGGCCAAGAAGTGCAGTACATTGAGGACCTTCTCCAGGGGGCTGAGTGCTTGGTAGCACAGGGTGGGTGATGTGAGGTCATCCTCCCACTCACTGACCAGGTCGAGTATTATGTTAGGTGGAAACCTGTACCTCCCATACACCTTGTCATCAGGCATCCGAAAAAGGCTGGTTCTGGGTGTAAAAATTCTGGGCCTGACTATCCTCCTCCTCCTCCTGCGGTATCCCACGACCACTGCTGCTAGGAATGGTATATTCATCCTGGCGTCTGAGCTTGTTTGTTGTTTGTGCGCACTTTTATGCTGCGCGGGTCCAAGTATGCCTGCTTCCTGCTGGCGTACGTGTTCCCGGATTAGCGCGTATTTTTTGGCGCACGCGTTAGCCCCGTTCGATTCCATGAATATGTGTTTTGAACGTGCGTGTGGGCGTTCTGCACATTTGCCTCCTTTACTTCCCCCGTGACGCCCACATTTTCACACGTTGTTCCCCATTCCGCGTGTCACGCCCCCTGTTCCGCCTACTTTTGTTGTGTGCGCCGTGCTATGTGCGATTTTGCTGTGCGCGTAGCTGTTAGGAGACGTGTGCGGCAGCGTGCGCCACGCAGAATTTTGGCGCACATCCTGGGATTTACATGCGCACAGACTTCCATGAATCGCTGTGCGTGGGTTTCGCTCCAATTTTCGCACTTGCGCTGAGATTCGCACGCTTTCGCATGCTTGCGCCGAAAATTTCAGCGCACATTAATTCCATGAATCGGCCTGATAAGGACATGATTGTATCAAAGCATTTACTATTCATTCAAATTTTCTGTTGAGAAGCGTTATTGATCAATAAATGCATAATGCTTACTTTTATTTTTTCAAAATCTGTGTATTGTTTTTATAACATCTTTGATAGCAAAAGAAAAAAAACACAATAAGGCAAAGACAGGAGCAAATGCATTAACAACAAAGAAACCGAGTCCATTTGAATCACACGAGTGGGCCACATAATATAATACCCCAACGATTAAACACAGAGATTAGCATGGAGCTTGTGGCACAGACACATCTACTACCTCGCCTTTGCCGTCCAGTCCTCCACATGACACAATCCCATCCAAATTCTTGGTCCCCAGCGACCGCAGTGCCTTAGCATGAGAAAAATCAGACCGGTCAAGGCAAACCAATTCTCCTCATTAACAATAGTCCAACCCTTCTTCAGTTTCAGTTTAAGTTGCTTTATTCGACATATGTCTTACTGTAAAGCATGCAATTAAATAAAGAATGCAAAACACACAATTCATGCACCAAGAGGAATAAAATACATAAAGTGCAAATAACTTAAAGATATAATTGAAATTTAAAAATGTTGCGAGATCCAAATGTCAGCAATAAAAAGTAAAATATGCATACAATTGATACCGTAGTAACAATAATCTAAAATCAAATGTATTTAGACCAGTAAGAAAGAATCAGCATAAAAACAAAAATAACCCTCCAGGACAGACTACTTGCAAATGCCAGCTTAAACGTTAACCGTGGATTTCCTTTTGGCCCATGCCCTAGCAACATCTGAAGATGTAGATTTACACAATGCTATTGTGATATGATATGATATGATTTGGTATTTATAACGAGCCTTTACACAAGTGTTTCTAGGCACTTGTTAGTCGCACTTGTCCCTCTCTTAGCATAGGTAATATATAATAACTTCTCAAATTACTATGTTCAGGGCAGAAGAAAAGATAATGAATCAGGGTTTCTCTGCAGAAATTACAGAACGGACATGGATATTCAAAGCCATTGTTCCATCTAGCAGCTTCACCGGCAATAGAGAGAATACCAAAGAGGAATTTCAAGTATAACGCTCTATTGTGTGAATTAGTTATCAAATCAATATATCTTTGTGTCCCAAATACAATCTGGGTCTTGATGTCCTTCTCTGGTGTTGATATACGTGCCAGGAAATTTGATGAAAATACTCATCAATGTAATGAGTATCTTGGAAGTTGTTGACAATTCATGTCAATGGTATCAGTTCCTGGGCTTTTAATAGCAGTATCTAGCAACAGCATGTATACATGGGCCTGTGATGGAAATCCCTGGTGATGATGCAAATACTAGACAAATGAGGCCATTGCTGCCAAATGGCGTGAGTACATGGGCATATGATGGTAGTATCTGACAAATGATGATACAGTATTTATACAAAGGCCAATGCTTGTTTAATATATTGGGAGGTTAACTATCACTTATGTAAAAAAAGGACCCATACATTGATATGTTGAGTCATAGAACAGATCAGGCCTAGTCGTCGCGATGCATTTGACTATCCTTTGCATTCTTTAAGCAGACCAGAAATCCACTGTGGTGTATAAGGTTGGACAATGTGCTCCTATGATATGCCCAAGCCCTGAACATCAAAGTATTGGCAAAAGCACTGTTTCTGGATTTTCCAGAGAAATCAGCAGTTATGGTCATTGGTACACCTCCAACATCCTTTTCCCCTCACTCCTTGGACGGCCTCCCTTGGCCCTCCTCCTGCCCCTACCTGCGACGCTAAGAACCTCTGGGTCATCTTTGACTCCACACTTTCCTTCTCCTCCCACATCTCTGACGTCTCTAAAAAGTCAAACTTCCTACTGCACCTCCTTAGAGGTACTCTGCCTTTCCTCTCCTTTCCTCAGAAGCTTACTGTCTCCCAAGCTCTGGTTC
Source organism: Ambystoma mexicanum (assembly GCF_040938575.1). NCBI lineage: Eukaryota > Metazoa > Chordata > Amphibia > Caudata > Ambystomatidae > Ambystoma > Ambystoma mexicanum. The sequence goes on from NC_090927.1 coordinate 415,255,687, forward strand.
TCTCTAGGTTCGACTACTGTACCAGCCTCTTTCTAAATCTACCTGCGTCCTCTCTCTGCCCATAACAACTAATCCAGAACATAACTGCAAGACTTGTCCTTGCCCTCAAGCCCTGGGATCGTATCTCTCCAGCTTTGAAATCCCTTCATTGGCTCCCAGTGGATGCAAGGATAACATTTAAAACCCTTGGCATTGTCCACAGGGCTTTCTGGGGCCTGGGTCCAAAATATCTCCAACTATCCCTCCATAAATACCTCCCCTCTCAAGCCCTTCGCTCCTCTACTTCTAACTCCCTCAAAGTCGGTCGTTTTTCAAAGAAACAAGCTGGGGGCAGATCTCTGTCTTTGGCTGGGGCCTCCCTTTGGAACAACCTCCCAACCACTTTGAAACTTGAGGAGAACCATCTCTGGTTCCGGAAACACCTCAAGACCTTCCTCTATACTTCTGCCTTTAGCTCTCTTCTCCCCTGTTGATCTGCTTCTCTCTCGCGGCACCGTGCACCTTGCCACCCTCTATCCCTCTGGCCCAGGTACCTGCTCACCCTGCCTCCCTCCCACCTGCACTGCCTCTAGGCCACCCATGGCACTGGGTTCTGTATCTGTACCTATACAGTCACCCACTCTTCTTCTGCACTTATCAGATATACCCTATCTGACTAATCATGCACTTGCTAGTTGCTGGCGGCACTACCCTTTTCACTACATTAATTTATTTATTTCACTTCCTATTTATTCATTTCTCTCCTCTGTCCGCACTATCCACTCCCCCCCTTCCATGCACTTTCCCCCTTTCCCTTATTCAAGTCTTAGGACAAACCTGAAATCCTAAATAGGTGAATTCACTGACAGCCTCCAGCCTAGCAGTACCCAGTTCCGAATAAAAGGAAGAAAACTTCTGAGTGATGGGGATTGCAAGGGTTTTAGTTTTAGATGTATTAATGACTAAATCATTAATGTTACAATACTCCTCAAGTATGTTACTAGATCTTTGAAGGACGATAGGAGTTCTGTCAAGTAGTACTACATAGTCCACATAAGCCAACAGTAAAAAAGGGATGGTGCCAAATTTAGGTGGAAATAAATTGTCTTTGAGTAAGTACGAATTCACATCGAAGAAACAAAGATTAAATAACGTGTGTGCCAATAGGCACCCCTGGCGTGCACCATAAAAGGTAGGTATTTTTTCTGACATCTAACCGGGCATGTCCAACCTAACTTTCAGGGAAGAGTTGGCATGCAGATTGATCACAATATCCAAAACAGAGTCACCTAAGAGCAAGTTTTGTTCCCACTTTACCAAATTTTAGTTCTGTTAACATTATCAAATGTATTTGATAAGTCTACAAATGCCATGTGCAGCGGAGTTCGCTTAGAAGAGGATTGCTGGATCAACAAAGCCATCAATAAACCTTGCAGCCCAGTTCCCTCATCTTTAGGACATCTTGAAAGTGCACATATAACAGGTGCACCCGCCAGATTCTCGATAAAAGGGCCCCTATGGTCAGATATGCCTAAAATGTCTCATCAGATGGATCAAAAACAGGTGTATCGCTTCAGATGCATCAAAAAAGAGTGCAACTCAACCAAACAACACCCCAAAACTAGGAAGCCGCCTCAAAACAGCAGTAGAGCATTGTGAAGGCCTGGGAAGCTATCTGCAAACCTCCAGTGTATGGCAAAGCATCCAGCCAAATAGATGGAAGGAAAGGCACCAAAAAGGACTGTCATGCTAGGAACATTACACAGGAAGAGCTGGGTGTCATGGTACAAGTAATGGCGGAACATGCAGACACACTCTGCAGTCGGCATGGACAGAGACCCAGCCTTGCTGTCAACGATGCCCTGTGTCAAGTTCTCACAGTTACTGTCAAGGCCCTTTAAGTAGCAGTACACACTTTCAAGGTAGTGAAGAAGGGGTGGGTTAACATGAAGAGGCGTACAAAGGATAAAGGTGGCAGACCATAGTGCCCATGCCTGTGTCACAGAGGGAGGGCCATCGGGCAACGTCACTCTCACACCTGTGGAGTAGCAAGAAGCACGAGTGCTGGGGACCATTCAGTGAAGGGCATTGATGAACCAGATGTTGCAGCTCTGACATTGGGCGAGAGACACAAAATCAGGAGAATTCCACATTTATTGCATATATGCCCTATAGACAGGAAGGGTGCAGAAGATTGGGACGGTAACCTTGCCAGGCTAGTATTTGGCATTTGATCGAAATCTCCATTAGGTTCATGTGTTGCTCCTAGACCCCAAAGGTGTAAATACATAGCCATCTGTGAAGATATGTGTACATATCCATCATGCTGCCACTGTGAAACTCCAGACACATTACATACCACATGGACAACATTCCCAATAAAGCATATGTAAGGTATGTGCGATAGGGCACCATTAGTACATGATGTGTCAAACAAGAATACCCACTGATCAAATCATTAAATCCCACTCAATCAGAGTACACATATGCATCTAGCGTATGGTTGCAAGATTTCCACACTTTCTCATTTCAGGATGCAGACAGTGACATGGACCCAGGCATGTCACCCCTGGAAGTAGTTGAGGAGCCAGTGCTCGTGGTGGAGACCCAGGGTAATTTGGATGTGCAGATCTATGCAGCAAGATGAGCCTTGACCCTGCCAAAAGATGAAGAGTTGAGCGCTACCACACCGACTGACCAGCCACAATAAGGGAAAACACCCAGACAACACCAAGATGCCTATGGAGGGGTGCACACACAAATAGGCCAAGTACATCCCCATACACCACCTGGAAGGAGGAAATGCGGCAGCACCAAGTCACAATGTGCACCCAGCTCACTTCCATCAGCAGCACTCTGTGTGAGGTCCTACAGGGAGTCTTGAGAGACATTGTGGGTTGCAGGCAGACCACGGACACATGATTTCAGGAGACCCAACAGGCGCCAATGGCTAGGCAGGACGAGTTGACAGCAATCTGGGAGGAGCTGAGGGCAACCCTGGATGAATTGCCTGGAATGAGAAACAACACATAGTGCATGATGCAGAGACAGGTACGACTCCAGATGTGCCCAACATTCTGGGAGCATAGTAGCCGCCTTGAGGGATATGTGGCTGTGATTGTCACTGGTTCCAATCGGAGCTCTTCTCCATGTGTGGGATCAGAGGACCAGCATCTACCAAGTAATGCTACAGTGTCCAATATGCCACCTGCTCCATCAGCAAGAGGGGAAGGACTAGGAAGGCCTGCCGCATATTGGAGGAGATGTAAACGCTAGGCACACACATTAACGTATGTGGAAGTCAGTGTGTACAATGTTTCTGTTCATGTTTGTGATGTCATATTGACCATTTTCTTTTTTTAATAGTTACTGTTCGTTGTTTCATGACAATGTCTGCTTTGAAGACCAATGCATTTGATTTTGAGCATCAATGTTGTCTGTCTCTTCCATGATGTGTTCTGTTATGCCAATGGAAGGGTCAAAACTCTTAATGTAAAAGGGGAGGCAATCGTACATTTGTGCAGTGGGTATACTGCATGGTGCATCACCTGGTTCATATACCCATAGGGAATTTGTAGGTGTCTGATAGGGATCTGGAAATATCATGCATTCTGCATTCTGACATTACCAGTGTCCATGCTGGTTCCAGTTGTTTGACAGTTGTCTGGCAACAGAACGGGACAGGGATGGTGAATGACATGCTGTACGGGTGACATGCCTGTGAGGCCATTTGCATGTCAGTACAAATCACTGATCTAGTGCTAGGTTAGTCAATCATCATCCATTCACAGCTATCACAGTGCATGCCCCTCTCTGCCATACACTGCACCTCATTTGAAGAATCTTGCAACCATATCATCCCATATGGCAGCACCCATTTGCCTCTACTCAATGACTGCATCATGTAGGACAGGTGGTTGTATTCTCTAATCTGCATGTATCTCTATTTGCAGGTTGCGTCTGAGGGCAATGTTGTTCAGCAGGCAAAGACAACTACGATGTTGCATACAGTCAGCGGGTCATGCAATAATACTTCCCCCGACTGGTCCAGGCACCAGAAGTGTGACTTGAAAATCACAAAGGTACACTCAATGGGATTCCAAACGGATGTGTGTGCTGCATTCTATCACTGCTCGAATCTAATCACAGGGTTTCAGTAGGGAGTTAGGAAATGCCTTCTCAGAGGATAGCCACTGTCACCTGTAGATGGAAGAGGCATCATGTGGTGTCATGGTGCATTGTGTGTGGCGTTTGGTGTGTTTGGAGGTACCCAGCAACCAGGTCTGTTTGTATTCTCCAGCCTCAAATTGTCATGTAATGGAAAAATTTGGGTAGATGTAGATGTCATGTGTAGACCAAGGATAGTTGCCATTCACAATCACGATGATGTTTGCAGAATCGCACACATACGTTAACGGAATGCCATTTTCGCTGATTCCTGCATAGGTGTTCGGAATCTACCAGGGGTATGATGGCCACATGTGTATAGTGATTGGCTCTGCACAACCCTGGGAAACCCGCTATATGTCTTTGAAAGTCCTCACTATGGCAGCACCTGTGATGTGTTGCATGGCTGATTTAAGGATCACCTGCAGGACCTGGTGTATTGCCATTGACTGCAAAGACTGGGAGATCCCTGAGACGATGCCACTGGTCCTCTGGAAAGAGCCCGTGGTGAAGAAATGTAAGGCTGACAGTTTCTTCACTAGTGAAGGTATGGCATGGCATCCCATTGTAGTTCTGGTAAGGGCCCCTCTCCCACTGACTCACCATTTTCAGTATAAGGTGGGGTGGGAAGTGGTACCTCTGGGTGACCTCATGATCAGCCAATGGGAATAGAGTTATCCTCCTCCTGCAGATCCTTTCCTTCTCATTCTCCTCATAGGTCAGAGCAGCAGGATTATACATACTGGATTGGCCATTTTGGGGATGTGTACCTGTATCTCTGTGCTGGGCCTTTATACTGTGTTGTTCGTTTTAATTTGAGTGACCTGTGTCCTTCTTTGGTTGGACAAGTCAGTTGCACTCTTTTCTGGGTCACCTGCTCCACTTTTGAAACAGCCAAATGTTGATGGGCATTTTTGGATCAAATTCTGTGCTCTGGTTTTGTGAATCAGGATTAAGGTGTATATTTGCTCAATTTATGTTGTCACTCCCCCTTTGCATGTTTAATTTGGTGTATTTGCATGCTTTCCTCCCACTTTGCCCATCTTGTTTGCACATTTTACGCTCCTTTTCCAAAGTGGTGCATCTCTTAGATGCACACTTCTGTGAATGTGGTGCATCTATTTCTGGCACATTTTGGCCTCATTTGTGGAGCATCCCGGATTTGCGCAATTTCTTTTTTTATCTGGCCCATTGTCTGCACTCTCACTTAGCTGGAGAAGGAACCACCTGTATGGTTAATTTGCCCTTCCTCTGAAGTAAGCATTTGCATCAAAACCCAAGCAATTACAACACAAACTGCAGTATTACATAGCTGCAAAAATATAATGTAGTTAAAGCACACAAAATGTTCTTACATTGTGCTTTAACACTGATGCCAATTTCTCATTCCCCCCTTTAGTGTGTTTTTCTACAGTCCCAGTATTTCTTCTTCATTGTCACAGTGGATGGGACTACCAAACCCTCACAATTAGCTACGTGATTCAATACCTGAATCTGAACATCAAAATAGGTTCATTTCCACTCCAAGCAATCAATGTTAGGAAATTGGGTCTTTTTCCTTGTGAAATCAAAAGAAAGTTATACATTCTCATTTGCTTTAACACATAATTTACTATGGGGGTTGAGGGGAGAGCAAAATGAAAGTGTATAAGCACCTTTACGCTTTCATTTTGCTCTCATTTTAAGGTGTTTCCTAGGTGTGGGAGGCAGCGTTTGCATCATCACTTTCCTTTCCTTCTCCATCTTGGAAGAGCGCATGGTTTTTGCCTGCATGCGATTTTCCTGCAGCAGTAAAACCAACACATGAAATCCGTCCGCATTTACATCTGGTAAAAAAACAGGCAGATTCCATTGCACTCCATATGAAACACTCCCAGAAAAGCCTAAATTGATGGCATGTTTTATTTCTCTCAACTTGGAGAGTAAAAATTAGGAGATTTTCTCTTCACAATTACTCTCCGCTTTTGGAGTGTTTAACATTTGCATGTAGAGGGAACCAGCAGCACGTATGTGCAAGCCATGCTGGTCGCATGTCTGCAATTAGCATTTTTTGGAAAAATACCAACTCTAGGGCACATTTTGCTCCCTTTTGTAATTTGGTGGCAGGAGCTGTTACGTGTAGAGATACACGTAGACAGTTCCCTGCTGCCAAATTATGGTCATTTGCACTCTGCAGTGAAAATGATTAAATGCTGCCTGCCATGCTTGCATAGCAGGCAGCGTTTACCATTACAATTAAACTCTGCCTGCCATGTGCGCATGGTAGGCAGCCTTTAATTGTACACGCTGCCCGGCATGCTCACATGGCATGCAGCATGTACAAATTATCCCTTTGGAGTCTGCCTGCTTTATGCAGGTGCATAAAGCCGGTGCACTCCATAGGGATCCCTGGCATTTGCACCGGAATAAAAATACCTGCCAGCGCAAATGCTGGGTCATTTGTAGAGTAGAGAGGAAGGGAAGTGGCGGAAATGCAAGTTGCATTCCGCTCCTCCTCTCCACCATATACATGGGTAAAAATGTGGCGTCACCTGAATGAACGGTGTAAAATACTTTTACGCCTTTTTCATTCACGTTACGCCACTGAAGAAAATTAGCTTCTGTGTTTTGTGTGCTTTAGCCACAGTAAACACTTTTTTGCAACTTTAGAAAAGTGCAGTTCGAGATTTTGATGTGTGATTGTGATACAGAATGTCGGTCTGAGCTCTTAACTCTAAGTAGGGATTTGTGCTACAGGAAAGGAAAGGAAGCAAGAGAGAATGCTTTACTCAAAGGGAACAGTGGTGATCCAAGCCAAAGGGCGTCAGGACAGTACAGAGCAATTACCTAGCTAAAAATGGGCTCGATGAATATAGTGCCTGCAAACGGGGTCAAGTCAGAGGGAAGAACCGAGGGAAGCCTTTGGGAAATAAGATATTAGCACGGGTCCTGGAAAACATGGCCGCTGGCTTGAAAATGCACCAGACGTTCCGATTCCTGATTCTATGTTTTTATTAAGCATTTGGCACTGCCTGCCTTTTATTACACACTTTTTTTTTTTTTAAAGTGGATGGAAGAAGTTTCAAATTATTATCCTCTAAGTCCGTAGTGTTTCAGGGGTTTGTGCGGCCCCACTTGTTCACAACTGTTTGCGGGAATTAGAGATATTCAGGGGCACAACAGAAAATGAATTGGAGACCTTTTCAGGGTGGATTCATAATAATTGTTGATTGGATTATGTTCCTTAAAAGACTTTTCCAGAGATGAGGGTCAAATTATTTTCATATGTATGGAGCAGAGACTTACTCCTTTTCATGTGAAATTAAACTGCTTAACTTCATATGAATTTCAATGCTTTCTCTGTAGACGGTCCCTCTGCTGGCTCAACCCAACCATGGGCTACACCGATTGTGGGGTTTATGACCTGGAGGGCATTGTGAATGTGTTAATATGGAGATATCTGAGTTGGGTGTTTCACGAAAACATGGAGATCAGTCTGGTTTGAATGTAGCTGGAAGTGCTGCCTTAACACACAGTGATTAGTGGTCTGTACTAGCCAGTTTCCAACAATATGGAGGGGGGCACCAGGACAAAGAGCTAGAAGGTAATTCCTGGATAACAATGGTACCGCCCGTATTCAACAGACCTTGTGTGTGAATGTGTTGCCATTAGTTAGGTGTGTTCGAAATGTTGTGCATAACATTTACCAGTATTTAGCACGGCCATTTGTGCAATTGTGTACATATGGTTGTCGGTGTCTATGTGGTATAGTCTGTTCTATGTACTGTTGTTGCCTTAATTGTTGCATTAGTTGCTCTGCAGAATAGTTTAACCACACATTTAAGTGGGGCTCATTGTTGAAAGTACTGGTCCCTTTATGTATTGCACTGTATACTTACCTATATGTGTGGCGCACGTTTTTAGTATATTGTTGAAAAGGTCAATACATTAAGAATATTTTTGTACAGAAGAATGATAATTGTATGTGTTATCCTTGCCACGGTTTTGCTATCTGTTGCATCATAATGATCCATACAAACGTATAGGCTCAAGGGATGCTGTACTTCCCAGGTCACAATGGGCCTGACTCACAAAGACTTGCAATAATTGGAGCAAATCAGAGATGCGAGGGAGAATTTATGATTTGCTCCTGCTACCTTACACCTGGCTTGCAAAGCATAAAACTGGAGCAAATCTGGAGATGCCGGGAGAACCTTTGTGAATTGCATTTGCACCCAAGCATCTCAGTGATGCTCTGGGCATTTGCAGATTTGCTCCAGTTCTAGGCTTTGTTATGAATCAGAAGTACAGTAAAGCAAATAATTGATGCTCAGGGGCATTTCTGATTTGCTCCAGTGCAAATCTTTGTGATCAGGACCAATGATTCTAGAAAGAAAACGGGTCTCTGTTAACGTTGTACTGGGTCTTCAGAAGCCAAGGAGATTGGATCCTACACAGCCAATGATGATGCGTTCTGAGATATCGGGCCCAATTACGACCCTGGCGGAATGGGTTAACGGGCTCCGCAAAAGGAGGCGGACCCGTTAAACCCGTTCCGCCACATTACGAGGTCACCTCGCAGGACCCGGTAAGGATGCCTGGTAAAACCAGGCGTCGTTACCAGGTCCCGCGAGGGGAAGAGGGAGCAAACAAGGGGCCACTCATAATCGGCCATTGTTTGCTCCCTCTCCCATTCCCATTCAGCCCTGTAGGGGCTGAAATGGGAATGGGGAAGGTCCGGGCGCGGGTTCCTGGAGGGAGGAATTACCGGGCCCTCCAAACTCGGAATGGCCTGGTAATTCCCCATTCTGGAAAACCGGACCCGGACGCGATTTCGGCGGCAGCCATGCCGGTAATAGCTGCATGGCTACCGCCAAGGTCGTAATGAGGCCCATCAACTCTTCTCCTCACCAGTTTCAGTTCCTCTTGCCTTACACAGCCATGGTCAATTTATGGCTGAAGCCATGCAATGCATTTATTTTGTGTGGCCTCCCACGCGTTTTCTTTTGGAATGTTGGTGATGATTACGTTTCTCCGATTATCATACAAGTCTGAGATGCTCTGATTTTTGACAGGAGGCATGAGGGTTTTTGGTTGTCAGGATACCTCCTTTGGCTTTGACTTTGGTGGGATGACTTGACTGGCAACTGCCTAGTGTTGAGGTTCTCTTTCCACCTGAATTAGAAGTAAACCGGCTTGAGAATGTGAAATGGTACCCCACAAGAAGCTTTCTATTTGGGCTAGCATATTGGTTTGCCTAGATGCAAAATGTCTTGTTTGTACTGATGCAGTGCTAAGTACAGAAGGATCAAGTGGTATTTCGGTTGTTGAGTCAACCAGGGAAAGCAGTTGGCACTCCACATGGGTTGATTGATCTATCATTTGTGCATCCTTAGCATTACAACCGCTGTCTTGTGATGCCATCATTTCCAATGCTTGCTCTACAATGCCATTCTCATCAATGGACTCTCCTTCCATACACATGATAGGTTTAGTTATGTTTGTATTGCAGTTGCATCAACTGACCACATTGCAGTTCAGCCAACACAGTGAGATTAACTATGGATACATTTTAAGATTCCTAACGCTTTTCATTTAAATTACTTTCAAGCTATGCAATTTCTCAGGGTCACGGCCCAAGTGCATACAGATGCTGGCCTAGTCTGAGGGAGATACACCTGAACAGGACACAACAGATTCAGTTCTGAAACACTTCTTGTGCAGTTGATTTATCCTCTCTTTAGGAGGATAGTGATGGTCCAAGCCTTCCCCATGGTTAACTCACTCCATTCCTCTTCCATCACCAGTCTGTATTTGCGTACGGCCTGCTTCAGCTTAAAGACTCCCATAAATCACAAGTTCACTGGTGTGTGTTTGGGGGGATATTGTCTAGTTAAGAGTTCACCATAAAGATTTGGTACTGGAGGTTTATTGGTTTGGTGGTACTTTTCGTTTATGATATTGTGTATATGTTTTCGCTTCTAGTTGTCCTGAAGCCCTCTGGAGTGCTTTGCGATAAGATGAACGTCTCTCAAGAGGGTTCCCTGAGCTCTTCTCTGGTTCACTGGCCTTAGTAGCCTGTTTCTTCACCTCCATCTTTCTTCTTGAGCACCCCTCAAGGACCACTTGTAAGTGATTCGTTTTGACTGGATTCATAGATGAGTGCAGCTGGTTCTCCTTTTGTTATGGAGATTTTCCCGGATGTGTAGCTTGATTGCTCTACAGATCTTATGGATGAGGGCTGAGATTGTAGTTTTTTTCTTTATTACAATTATGTTTATGCGCAGCTTTTTACCAATAGATACTATAATGAGAATTGGGGTGCTCCTGTACTCTTTATTGACAAAATGGGCCTGGGGAGGTGCTCCTCTTGCAATTGAATCTACGTGGGCTCTTGTATGTGTCATTTCTTTTTGCGTCTCTTCTGCATCTCTTACTTCTCATCTGTACTCACTGAATGTCAGGATCCTGAGGGGTTAAGCTCCTAACGTGAAGGCAACATGCTCATTGTTCAAAGATACCTAAAACACTTCTTATATACTCACTAGTCATGCCAGTGGGGTAGTGCAGCTATGTAGTGTGGCAGGTGGGGCATCTCAACGGCTTAGTGTGTTTCGAATTGTTTTTATGGAGTTGACAACAGATTAGGCCTCATGTCAAAGGAGCTAAGCTTCTCAATTGGCACAACCCTTTATTCTGCCATTAGTAGACTCTTCTCCCGTGGAGCCACCTCACTGATTTTATGGCCACTATAACCCTCTGTGGTGTACAAACTGCTTTGTCTGCTGGGGGGTGGGGGTGGTGGTGCTGCCAGCAAAGCAATGTCTGTCTATTGCTCATGTCCCCCTGGGTGGCTTCTCGTCAATTTCCTACCACTTCTCAGATGAGTGATGGGCAGAGGGAAATAGTGGTGAACAGGGCAAGAGAGACTCTGGGGTCCTGGGAAAGCTGCTGGCTCTGCGATGCTGACCCCAGAGTAAATATATGAAGGGCCTCTCATCCACCCCTAACCTCCTCAAACAGTCCAACTAGATCAACACAGACATAGTCAACATGATAGAATGAGGTCCTGCAATGATAAGAAATAATTGCTGTCCATGAATTTGGACCGCAATCATAACACAGGACGCTGGTTGGAAAGATGGCAAGTGAGTGTGGCCTGTGAGTCACACCACGTTAGCGTTCACAATCTTACTGGATATTATGCCACATATGGGCAATCAGAGAAGCCATGAACAGATGGGGGAAGTGGTGGCAGAAAAGCAGGGAGTCAGAATAACCTCATACAAACCCAGGGAAACCATGACAGAATCAGGTGGCTGACGTGATGAGGACTACTTGAAAGATTGGTGTACCGCTATCTGTTGTGTCACCACATGGGAGCCACAGGTCTGCATGAAAAAATCCACACATGATTAGCCACACATGGGAAGAAGGAGGGCTCGAGGGTCACCATCGCATCCAGTGTTTTGTCATCAATGGGGCCCAGGCATCTCCTGTCACACCCCCATTGTCCCAAATCCACCATGATCATATATATAAAATGGGGCATGGGCAGGACTGTAGAAAAGGAGTTTGGAATGAGGTTGAAGTAGAGGTGTATGCAGTGACTCGGAGAGAAGAAGAGAAAGAGAGAGCAAGAGAGAGGAGGACAGAGTTGGAGAATAGTGAGATGGAGGGGGTGGTAGGAAGGAGAGTGTGGGAGAGGACTGTGTTGGACGAGGGATAAAGGAGGAGAAAAGGAGTGGAGTTGGAACAGGAGGTGAATTAAAGATAGACGTGGATAAATAAGGATAACATCATGGGGTAAGGAAAGGTCAGAGATGGAGGAGGATCAGAGAAAAGGATCTTATTTTTAGATCTTCGCTTACCATTTTGGAAATTAAAGGCCAAATTTTGTATGGTACTGAATCCGTGTATATCAAATTAGGAATCAACAGAGAGTCAACCATTAATGTCTTATTGGTTTATAGGCCTCCGTCACTGTCAGAGGATTTCGTGCTAGCCCTAACTTCCTTTTTTCCATTACTTACACCTAATATCAGCTTCCTTTTATTGGGAGATTGAAACTTTTGGCTAGGACATGAGGATGATAATATAGCCACCGACCTTCAGTTGGCCCTGTCTGGTCTTGGCTTTGAACAAAAGATTCATGCACCGACTTGGTCTGATCACTTTTTTGTGCAGTTCATTGTGAAGGCTGGATTTCCCATTAAAGTGAAAAAAGGAGACACGCATGGTTTATTAGGCAGGAATCCTAAGAACCTCATGTTAGAATGGATTGAACCCCTTTTGAGCCCTATGAATGCCCTTTTGGACCCTAAATCCTCTGATGGGCTATTAAGCTATCTCTCCTCTGATCTGGAGTATATAACTAACACACTAGCCCCTTTAATGAGAAAGCATAAGGAAGTGAAAACCAATAATTTATGGTTCTCACCTGAATTGAAAATACTTAAATCCTCCACACTCAAACATTTTTATAAGCCTATAAAGGAGCCGCCAAAGCCTATAGATTAGCGATAGTTGAAGCCAAAAAATATTTTTTTAATACCAGAATACAGAATTTAGATTCAGATGTTAGGGAGTTTTTTTATGATTTTAAAAGAACAAGAAAACGCTCTCTCTCCCAATTCGGGACTGCTATCATGGATGCTGCTTGGTGTACAACAATTCAAGATGCCAGGTAGGGCAAGATAAACGGTATTAGGGCAGATATTGCCAAAAGAAAAGAGAGCCTATCTATAGTAGCAGTAGAAGAGACTAGCAGGGTTCCTGTTAGTTGCCCACTATTCCTCAAGTTAGCTTCTCTGCCATAACGATAGCCGATTTGGCTATTATAGTGGAACAGTTGAAGACCACAAAATGTAAAAGTGACCCTTGTTCGGCCATTATTATTAAGACTTGCCCTCCCACTCTGTTAGAAGCCATTTGCAAGTTTGTTAACCTATCCTTTGCGGAGGGATCGGTGCCTAAGGACTTAGAAAAAACATGGATATCCCCAATTCTCAAAAAAAAGGATTATCCGTAGAGAACCCGACTAATTATAGGCCCACACCAACACCTCATTTCTGTTAAAAATTCTTGATTGGGTGGCATATTTGCAAATAGCAGAGCATCTGAATACATTTCCTATTCTCAACCACCAATCAGGATTCAGGCAGGGGTTCGGAACATAGACAGCGCTGATTGAATTGGAGCACAGGCTCCTGGATCGCATGGATAAGAATAAAGTATCCATGATGGTGCTGTTGGATTTTGCTGGCAGCCTTTGACCTGGTGGACCATTCCATCTTGGTCACCAGGTTGAGGGATGTCGCAAATTTCACACCGGCTTCAGCTCAGTGGATTGCATCATTCCTCTGTAACCGAGATAGCTGAATATACTTCAGTGAGGCTGCAGCGATGCCTTTAACTATAAAATGGGGTGTGCCACAGGGATTATGTATTTCGCCATGTCTTCACAATATTTTCACAGCACCTTTCTTTGCTCTTCTGGTACAAGAAGGGGTGGTGTTCACAAACTATGCCGATGACACGCAGTGTGTAATCGCAATGTCTGGGATTCACGATATTGATGAAGCACTGCTGAATAAGATTTATTCTCTAATAGAGAATTGGATAGTTTGTAATAGCTTAGCTCTGAAAAGAGACAAAATCGAGCTTTTGATAGATGGATCTCCCCATCTGATACAAAAACCTGGGCCGTCCTATGAGAGCTTTCTCTAAAATAGTCCTTCTAAATGAGGTTAAAACTTTGGGAGTGGAACACCTAAACATGAAAGCGCATGTAGGGAGCTTGGTGTCAGCCTGAGCATATTACATTAAACTCTTGGCCCATCTTAAGCCTTTGATTATCCCGGCAAATTCGGAGACCATTGCTAAAGCAATCGTTGGGGCCAAGATCGACCGAACCAGAGCTAGGAGGGCTCATTGAAAGTCTGTGCCTGGAGGGTTCATTAAAAAAGTGAAAAAGGAGGGCTCATTATAGAGCCATGAGTGCACATTTATATGTTGAATACTTTGGTGGGCTGTTGAACAACCAAAGCTGGTAGCTGGCTTAAAATTGGCCACATAAACTTTGACTGGTGGACATACACTAATGGCTGCAGCCTGCAAATCCACCTGAGGCAGACAGGGAAGAAATCAACTGTAATCTGTATGAAAAGCGATCACAGCCTGGGGACGTCAACATTCACCAGCAACCAATATGGAAAGGGCCCGAGCACTGGGCACCTGAAGGAACTGTGAATAACTTTGTATGATTTCTTCAGGGTGACCTAACTCTAACTAACAACTGTTTTCCACTAAGCCACTTGGAACAGGAACCAGGGTCCCACTAAAGATTAGGGTTTTCTTTGAATGGTCTCGCCTGTTTTATTTTCTTTCAACCTCACACTATTATATGGAGATGCATCCTTGTTTTGTTTCAATCTATATCCTTTCTTCATCCTCTAAACTTTAAAACACATTAATCAGTTTGTTTGAAACCTATTTGGGTCTTGATCCATCAGCCTGTGACAGTCAGTGGCGATTGTGGGAAAGTGACCTGATGCCCGTGCAGAGCAAGCAGGGCGAGAGGACAAAGGAACCATGGGATGGTGAGCACGGGACAGAGTACAGAGTAATTATCACTACCAACAGCCTTAGTAGACCATTGCAATACGGTTGTCAGTGTCATTGCTGCTGTCAGTGTCATGTCGTGAAGCACTTATCTGTGGGAGCAGTCATTTACAGGTAATGTTATTTCTTACACACTGGGATATATGTGCTTTCTTCTAGCCATGCTTGGTTACATAGACTGCCCTATGGTTATCCAGGTAATCCAATCACGTTTATCCAACACCACTACAAGTTATTATCCCCCATCATTACAAATATGATCATGAGCTATTGCAGTAGAAATGATGAACAGTTGCTGGTACCGGGGCTACCGCCGCTTGCGAAACCAGGTGAGACGCCTTGATTGTTGGCGGATTCCAGATGAGTTCAGCACAGGATGTTTTTTCACAAACAGGCGATTGATTTTTCTTCCCTTCCAAAAGAAGTGCTACTTATTATACAGAACAAAGCCCTCGAGACCTGCGCTCGACAGCAAAGGTGGTGTCTGAATTCCTTGCCTGAAACCTCGCCTCTGACACTTACAAGACTAGCGCAAATTTGATATTCTCTAGTAGACGCCAGCAGGTTTTTCGTGATTACAAAAGGCAGGCGAGTGTTTTGTTTCATTATATATTGTTAAAACATTGATAGCATTGTAGTCACAACATTTTTCCACAAAGTGTACACCAAGTTTTATAGCATGTGTCTGCAAAATATCACTCGCTTTTTAACACAAAAATCTTTGTTGTCTTTGATCGCAACCAATACTGATTAATTATTGTATTAAACGTAATGTACAGATTTTTCCTGGCTTAAATTTTGTTGCTATTATTAAAGCAAGTGTATTAACCTAATTTTGTAAAAATGAGGTTATCTACATATTCACAATGTTTCAGATCTGCCTGTGTTGTGTGAAGCACAAGAAGATTTTCTCGGAAGTCGGGACGCTATGCTACCTCCTACCCAGGGACGTCATTTCACCAAAATGCCAGGGGTCGCGGAAGTGATGTCACATGACCCTTGACCCCTGATGACATCACAGGAAGTGGCCATTTGACCCCACCCCCATGTGACACCACATGAAGTGATGTCACACGACCTTTCACCCCTTGACAAAACATGAAGTGGCATCGCATAGCATTGTTCCTCAGTACACTAAGAACAATATAGTTACGATATTACAGTATTATGATATAAATTTCATACAAGAATGTATTCCCATATCTAGCATTAATATCGGTGTGTATATGACCGAATTGCTGTGAATGTAACCTCTAAGGCCAAATGATGCCATGGAATGTAAAGAAAATACATGTGGCTGTTGCATGCAATAAAAGAAGGTGCATTAACAAATTCAATCCTTAGACACTGAGCCAGAACCTAGCAGATCTACAGGCATCCCCTGTCGGGATATGCAACAACAAAAAAGTATTAATTCTGTTTACTCATCAAGTGATCTTGAGATATACTTTGCTACTTATTCCCTATAATAGTGCTATATATATATTTTGACCCTGCATGGAGTTGTCACATCGCTTCCTATTCGTGCTGGAAGCTACTTGAGTTAGTGTGAATGGTACTCGCACAAGTTCCACAGAAAAGACACGAAAGCTGGTAGTGAGCCCTTCTGTGAACTGAAAGGGTGGAAGAATGTCGGGTGTAGCACCCGACGATACAGAGAAACCCCATCTTTGACTTGAACGAGGTGTATTCTTTATTCATTATTATTATTTGGCTGCGGTTTTTGTAAAGGGCTGCGTGCAATTGTCAGTCACATCAGAGCACTTAACACATTTAAGAACTTTGGAAATGTAGAGATATTGTACGAATATGTTGGTGACCTACCCCCCCCCCCAGTCACCCAGTAGTGAAGAGTCGACCCCCTCGGGTGGAATACGAGCCCCCGGAGCGCTGTTTAGTAAGAATCCCGGTGTCTTTACTCCACGGATAACCTGAGATCCGAGGCTGCGAGCTGGGAGGCGGAGCTCCTGCGGCACCCTGCCAGCGCGGATATGCACCAGGTCCAACAACAGAGCCCCGAGGTGAGGTGGAGGCCAGCCCATACTGCGACATTGACATCCCTTTGGACCCCCTGGGTGGATCCTGTCATCGGGGGATGGAGGAGGCAAACCCCCCCCCTCCATAGAGCTTGAGGACCCGCTAGGGCATGGGACCGGCTGCCCAATCTGTTCCACCGCCCCTCACCGAGCCTACACTGGGCTGTGAGATACTTTCGGAGGAGCCTGTGCGGAGGGGTGGATTGAGGGTGCCTGAGCATGTGAGGAGGCTGAGACATGAGCACCCCCCGCCTGCCCATCTCCGCCCACGAGTCATCGACCATTGCTTCCACCCTCCTGGTGGTGATACGAAGAGCGAGGCTGGAGGAGGAAGCTGCGTAAGCACAACCCGTGCTCCGAAGCTGCGGCCAGTCACCCGCACCTCCGACCACCTCGGTGAATGCGACGGGGGGTGCAGGGGACGCGGGTGCCACACATGACTGAGTTCCTCCTGCAATACATTTTTTGGGCTGGGGGAACCCCCCCAGCCAAAATGGATGTGGCCCCTGCTTCCCTGGGCCCTGATCGGTTGCTCCTCCTCAGCCTGCACCCGCACACCCACTGCCAACCATTGACAACCAGCCCTGCATGGTGCGCCCGGGACCTGAGACACTGTGAGCTCGTGCCAGTCAGCGTGGTCACCCATCATACCCTCATTGAGGCCCACATTCCCCACAGCTAAGCCCGAGGACACACAAGGGCCCACCTGTTCTCCAGGGCTGGCGCCTGCAATTCTTATCTGTCCAGCCGGCGATCTTCCTTCCAGGCAGGTGTCTTGTTAGGAGGTCCAGGGGGCTCCAGTGTGCTGCAGACCTGACCGGATGCATACACAATACATACACAATCCAAAATGTACGTGCTTTACCTTGACTCAGGTCAACACGGCAGCAGCGCCTACCCTACTCCAGCCAAAATAAGACAGTTTCATTGCATCAGCAAGTTTGTACAGTGTGTGTCATTTTTCAAATAAAATGGACACACACGTACAGATGTATACAAATGTAGCATGCCCACAATCACCAGACACTCACCCACATGCTTGTTGCAGCCCGCCGCACGGCCGCAGACATCAATCAGCCCTTTGGTCGGGGCCAGCACCTGCCCTCTGAACAGGTGGAAGGGGCGAGAGAGGGTGACGGTGTCGGTCTCATCTGGTTGTGCTCATGCCCAGCCTCTGCGCAGAGACACACCAAGTCCAGGCTAGCTGGAATTGGGGAATTGGATGCTGGGGGCACCCTAGGAATCAAATTAGGATTAATTCTCACCCCCCAACCCCCACAGGTGCGCAGCGCTCAATTTTTTTTTTTCATCTCAGCGTCAGGCCCTGGGCGCAATCGTAGCTCTGTTAACCTAATGGTTGCTAAGCAACCCTTGCAAGGCTTGACTCGAGGAGACACATTGGCGCCTGTGCTCGCTCGCCCGCCGCCCACGCAGGCATTGGAGCTTGCGATTTGCTTCAGGACTGCTGCTTCCTAGTATTCATTGGCACATCCCCCACAGCCGGCCTGGGTGTCAGGAGCTCGAGAACGTCCAGTGCAGACCTAGTCTGCAGACACAGTGGCACCCACCGCCGAGCTTGAACGTTGTGCTTTTTTAAACTAGCAGTTTTGATGTTTTCAACAGGGGTCTGACTGACCCTGTTGAAAACAACAAACAGTTCTTAAAAAGAAAACAGCTAAACCGATGCGCTCAAAAAAAGAAAATACCAGCGCTCTTAAAAAAAAGAAAATAGCGCACTTAAAAAAAGAAAATACCAGCGAAACCCAGAGGTCGCAGGAGGTCGGCAGAGGTCGCAAGTTGTGACCACAGAGGTCGCACTTGCGACCTCTGGAGACCCCCAAATGACGTCCCTGCTCCTACCCCAATCAACAAGCCCCAAAGGTTAAAATATTACCTACGTGGCCGATGGAGTAAGGCAGGAGTGCTACTTGACACACCCCCTTCAAACTGTTAATGGATCAGGAGCTGCAGTGGAAACACGAAGAAATATTTAGAAAACGCTAACTAACAATTGAATCAAATTTTATATAATGAAAACCATTTAGACATAAGCTTATCCAATGGTGGATGACTCCTAGCTTGGAACTCTAGTGAATGATCCAGCCTAAGCTAATTACTTAAACCTAAACACCTGGTAACTTGGAGCAACTGGATGCACTGGTTCTGGCTGTGGTCTACTACCATTGCACGTAAAAAGCATAAAGGAAATGACTGCGCTTTTTCGGCGAGCTAGTTGCATATTAGAGGAAAGGATCCCGGTGCGGGTCACAAGTCAGCTGGCTAGTGACGCTACTCGCTTTTGCAAGTAGTGACAGATAGGAGGCCTGGCCTTAGGAATGCCTACTGGAGTTCCCCAACCGCCATGGGAGACGATAATGCTGCAATGCGGTTCCCGGTCTCCCGTGGCTCTGACGGGGTGATCGCGTCATGTGCGGACTGTTCTGAGCGCCCTGACTGCACCGGAAAGAGCAGGTGAGTATGGGTTCACCCAGAATCTTAACACAATGTTTAGAAGGGCTGTCCATCAGCAAAATGAGGCATTTGTGCCCACTTATCTTCCACATTTGACAGGTTTGAATGTTTAGTGTGACTCAGCGTTGTATCTTTCCTACTTTGCTAAAATGAGTGCCATTGAACTGTATACAACTACAACTTATTATTCAAGCACCTGGAGCCAACCCACCTTCTGATAGTCATTATTATTAGTACGTTGTGATGTTAGCTATACACAGTCATAATTCTTACCAGCGTGTCTGAGGGCTGTTCTAGCAGATCTGGATGTGAGCACCCTTTGCTGTGGTTAACAGATTACCAAACATGCAGTCAAAATGAACATTTTAAATCATTACCAGTACTCATCAAAGGCAACTCAATGTTTTTTAAGCACCTGCTGTTTAACGAAAACAGTGTGTTGACCTCTTAATGGTTCAAACACAATATTCTGCAGTAGTCATTGCAAAATAGAAACACTGGTAATATTTCGGCGTGGGCTAATTAATCCAGATAGGTCTGATCATCTCAAGTGCATGGGACAAGCAGGGCCAGCAAGAGTTAGTTGTATAGTTGCTCGAGCAGATGCTGGATTAGGTATTGAGAAGCGTTTCGTGTGTACGAAGGTATAGGTGTAGATGATGGTGGGAGAGCAGACATTAGGGGTGCATACAGGTTGTGTAGGGCAGCCTAGAAATTGACTATTATGTCGGAAGTCAGATGGTTAGGCTACAAGTAGCAAATGTTATAGGCAAAATGTATTTGTAAACCCGCAAGTAATTAGGACATTACAATTCGTATCCTAGATTAATGGATCACTAGTTGCCAGCTCCCATTGTTGTTTGAGGGATTTTCAAATAAAATACAACATAAGAAATGCTCTTTCTTTTTTTGTTGATGTAAATATTCTTTGGATCAAAACAAATTCTATTAGGTTTAGATAAAAGGACAGGAATTGGCACGTTTGCGGATTCAGATTTCACTGTATTTTCTTTGAGCAGTGTCTAGTCTATTCTGTTAAGTACATGCAGCAATCCTATGATTTTAAATTCTATTTAATATAAAAATAGAAATTCGACCTACGATAAAACGAGCTCCACCTTTCTTTTTAATAAATCATATTTTACACTGGCAAGCATTGTTCTTCCCACGTTTGTAATGGCTTGGCAAGCTAAGAACGATGGTCTGGAGGGTTGCCCAGAGCAATGGCAGAGGTTAAAATGAATTCTAAACCTTCCACCCATCCCCTCTTTGGTTTTGCTATACGCATTTTTCTTTAAGCATGATAGCTGCGGCTTGAACCGATTCTGTTACACTTGAATTTCTATGCTCCAAGCAGGGATAGTCGAGATGTGAGAGCTCAGGAACAACCAGATGCTTACTGCCCATAAGCAGTTCCGACTGGAAATTTGTCAGCATGCGGACAACATCGCTGCAGCAACCCACTGGCATTTTCCCTGACGGGATATATTGCGGCAGCAAACACCACCTCCAGAAGGAGCTCTAGCCCCTCTCGAGTGTCTTTGGATGCACATGGACACCGGCATCCTACCATGCTTGGCACAACATCTGAGCTTATCCCACTGTCTTGGAACATCCAGTAATACATGTGAGGGGGAAAGGTGACTCAAGTGACCAGATCATTTTCCCGTTCAAGTTGACTGAGCCTCCTCCTAGTCCCATTTGCCCTCACACTTCCACTAATGAGCGTATGCTGCAGCTTGTTGCCTACTGCATAAGACTTTGTAGAATATTATGGCACAATCGTTGTAATGACCTTACTTACTGCATCTTGTGCTTTGCTATGATGGGCAGCATCACTTATTTAGGTGGGCAATGTATTAGCTCACTCTTTGAGTGCAACTGCTCCTGTTTGCATCAATCCATTCAACACATTTCACATGTCCTCTGTAGGGGAGCAATGGCCGCAAGGCCCTCCTCACCTACAGCTTCCTCCCCAGGCGGGGACTATGACTCGGTGGGCGCCCCCTCATGCCACCCGGGCCCAGGTGGAGGAGGGTTCACCCGCCGACGACATTGCCCACACGCACCCTGTCTTTGCATTTACCAAAAATTAAGTTAGGCCTAGACGCCATCTTGCACAGTAAACATGGTGTGAGTTCAGCACACTGTAACGAGGCCCCCACCTTTGGAGGGCCTTTCATGCATCTCTGCCGCCTCAGCAGCCCTGGCAGATCCGCTGCGAGAGCGTTCCCATGAGAAAGTCGGAGATGAGCTAAACCCGAGATGCCAACACGGCAACATTATATTAGTAACAATGTGATATTGCACCCCGTATGACCCGGACCGCAAGGCCGGGGCAACGGGGAAAAAAGCTGAAGCATCACTATCTGAAGAAGGTAGAAAATAATTCAAGTATTGATATTAATGAACTACCTCTGTTTAAAATGTGAATGAACCATAAAAATGTAACGTTATATGATATCCCTCCAGGTCTGGACTAATGCTGCTATAACCACGGAGAAAGATGTTGACCAAACGTGTAACCTCTATTTGTAAAAATGTTTTTCAATAGTATGTAGAAACTTGAACTCATATATGTTTCGTATAACCCAAAAGCGGCGAGCATCAATCTCTGTAGGCCATAACCTAGATATCTCTCGTATAACGTCTAATGTACATACAATACGCACACAATGTAGTGAATATAATGTTAGGTAATGAAAAGATACTGGAACCGACTGTATTAAAGAAATGTGTAACGAAATTGAAGTATATATATATGTGTCTAAATAACGTCAAAATAAGGCAGAACAGTATAGAACTTCTGCATTTACTGATCAGCAACGCATGAGGAAAATACCTTTGTGGATATATGCAAGGCCATTCCCTCTCCCACCCCACCAAGCCTGCCAGATAAAAAAGCTAAGACTTGTGCCGCGCTCCCTCACCTCCCCCAACCAAGCTGGCGTTACTTCAGAGAGTCAGAGGCCCCGGCGCCGCAACCAAGGCCACAGCCCGCTACCTGTGTTATTTACAGCACGGTAATAAACCCATGGATGAACCCACTGATCTACTAGCACCCTCTCATAAATCCCACGAACCCCCCAAGAATCCTGACCCCGTGTAAGGACGACCCCCATCATTGGGACAAAACACAGAGACCCATCTATATAATAACTTCTAACGCAGCAGACAGACATGTATCATTCGGCCCAGGCCCCAGAGCCCCGTCCCGCGACCTAAAATACCGGTCAATAGGACACAGGTAAATCTCACCCCAACCGACAACCACCAGACCTCTCACGAGGTGCATTCCTCATGTGTTGTGTTTATGTTATAAGATAAGCTGTTGAAGCGATTTATTAACGAACCTAAATGTCATTTTCTAAATAACTGCAGTGTGCATGGCCTAGGGCAAATGAGACAGGAAAGGTATTCGTCATTGTCACAGGCTGCCCCAGCACATCAACACCGCACGGATGACCTCAAGCCGGCCTGCCAGGCCCAACCCAACCCACGAGGCTGACCAGTGACGTCGTCCCGCCAAGACCAACCCCGCTGCAGCAACACCTATAGTTAGTCGACGCCACCCAATCTCAATTGACTTGTGCCCCCTATAGTGTTTAGGTGTTGATGACGTTTTTTGTATTAGAAATACGCCTGTCTTTGCTATTGTCAGGCAGAGCGCTCTCGTAGGTTGCAGAGTTCTTTGCATGCCTTATTCTTGGATAAACTCCCACTTACGCTCACCCGCACTCTGTCTTGGCCTTATTCCCACTACGGGAGAGTCCCTTACTGTCTCTCATTGCGGGGAGGATCGTGCTGAATTGGGGGCGCTTCCATTCAGTGGTGACCCCGATAGCGTGATATCTCCAAACTATTTTTCCTAACTCCTTCTTAACGACCCCCTTGTGGCACGAGAATCTCCGGTCGAGAAGGGATACGCACGGTGAGCCGTCTCCGGGAGGCCGCCCGCCAACGGCGACCGGCACAATAAGAAGTGCGCACTCAATGAGAAAGGGTACGGGATCCCGATTGGAAAAAAATCCCCTTTGAGTGCCGCTCGCCGGAGCCAGGGGCTGACCGTTGAGTTACCGGTAACGCCGCCTGGACGGACCCAGTTTCGGAGAGTATCGGTTCAAGACGGGCACGTGAGTACCGAGTGCGAGTGATCGTCAAGGGGAAAAGAAGGGGAATTGGGAATAAAAGAACGGGGAAAGGTAGAGGGGGAGAATTGCGGAGGTCTACTAAAGACGGGTCTTGAAACTTTCTTTATTCTTTCTTTGCATATGGCCATTAGGAGTAAGAAATAAGTGACGTGGTAGAAGTAACGGAAACCTAGCTCCGAGAGGGGGTGGAAGGCGGCGCCGCATAGTGCTATCTAGACTAGTACTGGGAATATATGAAGAAGTGAGAAATAAGTTATTGGTGTCTAGCAAAAGGAGACACCGGGAATATTTTTTAGTGATTGTGCTCTCTCTCTCTATTTCTTCTTTTTCCATTTCCACGGGGTAGGGGGCGAAAATGAGAAGGGTATAAAGAAGTTAGAACATCTTAAAAAGTGGGGACTCAGTAGTGGCACGTACGGACGTGAACATAGTAACCTTAGCAGGAAAACAGGGACAGCTGGCTAGGGAGGAAAGGGAGGAGAAAGACAAAAGTGTGAGTGGAAAGCATTGTGAAGGGTGCGCGCACCGTACGAGTGTTAGAGACGAACGGGTGGCCGCGAGGTGGTGTCAGAGAGTGTGGCCATAACCAGTACTTGATCAATTACAAGTGAGATCACATAAGAGTGCCTGGGAATGGGAAGGAAATGAGATATGGTGAGTGAGAAGAGATTTGTGCAGTGAATGACAGTGGGTGATAATTTTGAGAGGTCCGCTCTTGTCTGTGCCATAAAGGTATACATACGCATATTTACAGCTAATAAAAAGTAACGAAGGCGAACGCGGTAGCGCTAGCGATTTAAAGGATGGGGGCTGAAACTGCCTTGTCACACATCTGTAAGAGCTTGCCGGGATATGCTGAACGCATAAATAAATATCATGATCAATGGTTAACTGAATTGAAAGGGGAGGGGTTGCCCCAGATTTGGCCAGAAGGAGGGTCTTTTGACAAAAGCGTTCTTGATATGGTATGTACATGCATTCGCCTCAAGTATAAGGGAAAACAATGGCAGAATAGGAAGGAGATATTAGATCTTTGGAGATTGTTTGAGGAAGTACCCCCACCCAAAGCTCCAGCTCCAAATATTGATTTACCTTCCACCACAGACAATCCACTAATGATCCCGCGAGAGGAAAAGGAACAGTTAAGTACAGAACAACCTGCGGAAGTGGTTATGTTGTACCCAATATTACCTAAACCAGCCCCTGCAGCAGGATATAGCGACCCGATTTATGTGCCTCCCCCTTCGACCAGCACGCCACAAAGACCAACTGCACCCCCACCATACGAAAACACCAGAGAGCGCGCTCAGGGAGGCACACAGAGGGTGGATATAGAGAAGTTAACGAGTGACTTAGAGTCGAGGCTTACAGTGGCAAGAGATGAACTCTCAAGAATAAAAGACATATGTGAACGCACAGCATGCGCCCCCACACAATCTGGACGCATGTCTAGAGCGTCGAGCGAAAATAGACAAATTGAGGAGGGATGGAAAAAGGGGGAAATACTGTTCAGAATTGAGGAAGAACCGACCAGAATAATAGAAGTGGGGACAGCAGAAGGAAGCATTAGTGACGTCTCGCGAGAGAGAGGGATCAGAGAGGATTTGTTATGTGATGTCAGAGGAGGGGGGGATGAGAGTGATAGATTGAGCATGGCAGTAGGAGGAGAAGGAGAGGAGCTAGATGGTGCATGTTCACTGGGGACTATAGAAGATGAATGGATGGGACGACTAAGAAATAGGGTGGGGAAGATGGCGTCATTAGAGTCAGCAGTGACTAAGGAAAAGGAAGCTGCAACGGCAAAAGGGAAATTACAACTCCCATTACTCCACCGGGGGGGTGGGAGGCCAAACTATATACCGTGGGCTCAGATGGACAAGGCTAATTTAATGAAATTACTACCACAGCTGTCAGGAGGGGCAAGCAAGTGGATATATGCATTTGAGAAACATACCGCTGGTATACCGCTGGCAGTAGGCGATGTGAAAAGCCTACTAGTGTCCGCAGTAGGGGATCAGGCGGACAGAGTGTGGGCTAAAGCGGGTTTTCCAGCTGTAACCTTAGAGTGTGATCGCCATGATGGGGCTTCTTTTAACACCGTGCGAGCAAGGGTGTGGGACGCACTGCGGGAAACCTTCCCAGATACCCCTGATTTGCAGTCAGTAATGCAATGTACTATGAATGACGGGGAGGACGCTATGGATTACATTCTCCGGGTGCAGGAGATGTGGAGAGCGGAAACGGGTACGCCCTGGCACCAATCCACGTCTCTATTTTACTTCATCATTAAGAGAGGGCTCCCAAAGGAAGTGCAAAAGGCACTAGATAAAATAGCAGGTGTTGAGGCAAAAGGCTGGCCGGAGATCCAAAGCATAATAGTACACCATTGTAAACGGATCAAAGAAAGAGAGAGGGAAGTAGCACAGAAAAGGTTGGCGGATGAGGCGAAGTTGGTGCAATCAAAATTGGTGAAGGTCGCAGCAGCGGTAGCGGGACTCCCACTCATACGGGAGGGAGAGGAAGGAGAGGAGGGGCAAATAGCAATACAAGGAAGAATAGCAGCGAATTGGGCAGGACAAGGGCAACGACAGTGGACAGAGCAGGAGCAGAACGGAGGTCCAACGTGGCAAGAGTGGGCCCCAAGAGGAGGAAGAGGTGGGTACAGGGGTCGAAGAGGAGGACAAGGGTACGGAGGAATGGGAGGAAATGGGTGGCAGGGTCCCAGAGGCCCACAGGGGAGCTGTTGGAATTGTGGGAGATGGGGGCATTACTCAAGAGAATGTAGGAGCAGACAAAACAACGGTTTCCAAGAGATAGAACAGTACGGACACCCCCATCCAGGAAGCCCCTACGGCCTCCCCATGGGACAATACCAGCAACCAGACAATGTAGTACAAAGGAGTAACGCACAACTACACGGACATCAGTACCGAACACAGACCAGCCCACAAAATAATGACAATGTGCACTACACGCCTGGTAACACTTTCGCCACAGTAGCTAATGGGGCACCCGCCCCCGCACCTTACAGTGGAGTGTCAGTGGTTTCGGGGAACATTTTCGATCAAGGGGGGGCAATGAGACACCCCGCATAGGACAGCCCACAGAGAGCACTTGCGTGTCCAGTACTGTCTACGACCCACAATGCATCAGAGGAACCATTGATAGGAGCGCAGATAGGAGACAAGCAATTCATATTCATGGTGGATTCGGGAGCGGAGAAATCATGTATTAGAGAGGGCCGGTTCCCGTTATCTAATAGAACGTTAGAGACGCAGGGGTTCTCTGGGGCTGTAATTGAAGTTCCTTACACAGAGGTATTGGATGTGACAGTGGGGGGTAAAACAGTGAAAGCACCCTTACTGTACTATGAAAACTCTCCCATCAACTTACTAGGGAGAGATCTCTTGAGCAAACTAAACATGACAATATCATTCACAGGGAGCGGTATCGTATGTTCAACGCCAGGCATATGCCCCCTCCGTATATTAGCAGTAATACACGGCCACACAATCATGAAAGAGATCAGAGGGGTACCAAGAAATGAGGAGATGTTTGTTGAAGGTATGAGAACATTGGCTCTCATAGTACCAGAACTAAAAAGGGTGGAGTGGAGGATCCCAGCAGAATTCCTTTTTCGTCCCATAGCAAGCCCTGACACTGCTCTGGGGACAGTACTATCGTTGGATTTGCATGCAATACATGTATCAGCAAACAGAATATGTGTGATTGGTATTGACATGGAAGGGTGTGAGTGGCGGACAGTATTGTGTACAAATGCAAATATTCCACTGAGAGAGCTCTCGGACGAGGAGCTATTTTCTGACACTGAGGGAGATGGTGAAGTAGTGATGGAACTGGCAATGCCCTGTGACATTGTAGTTACAGCCAGGCAAACTAAGGTTGAACTAATGGCGGTAGTAGGAGCACCGCACGCATTTTTTGATGAAGACATGAGTTCAGTACCCACTAACTTATGGACTAATGGCCCCCACGATGTAGGGTTGCTGCACGAAGTTCAGCCTGTGGTGATAAAAGTAAAACAGGGAGCAATACTACCCCGGGTGAAACAATATCCACTGTCGCGAGAAGCAGAAGAAGGGATCAGAGAGACAATAGATGCACTGCTAGCACAGGGTATAATAGTGCCCTCAAACTCCCCATGCAACACATGCATTTACCCAATCAAAAAGGCGAAGGGGGGTTCATGGAGGATGATACAAGATTTACGCCCACTGAACGATGTGGTAATGAAGGAGTTCCCTTTAGTCCCGAACCCGGCGACAATACTGTGCAACATTCCAAAAATAGCATCACACTTCACAGTAATTGACTTAAAAAATGCATTTTTCTCGATTCCCTTAGCAGAAGAGAGCAGGTACTTGACAGCATTTACATTGGGAGGAAGGAGGTTCGAACACTGCAGACTACCACAAGGATATTGCGAGAGCCCAAGCATATTTAACAGGGTACTACATGAAGATCTGGGGAATTTGTCTGTAGAAAGCACAGTGATTCAGTACGTTGATGATTTATTGGTTTGTGCACAGACTGAGGAAGAGTGCAGACAGGACTCGATAACACTGTTGACATTATTGGCCAATAAAGGGTACAAGGTGGACAAGGGGAAGTTACAATACTGTCTGACAGAGGTCCTATACTTGGGTCAGCTGATATCAAAGGATGGCAAGCGAATTATACCAGACAGGGCACAGGCGATTAGAGCAATTGGGGAGCCCAAAACAGTAAAAGAGATGCAGAAATTTCTGGGTATGTGTAACTATTGCCGAGCATGGATATTGGACTATGCGGCGTACACAAGGCCCTTGCTACAGGCACTGAAAGAAGCACAACAAGAACACAAACACATAGAATGGACAGAGGTGATGAACACAGCATTTAACTCACTAAAAGAGCTGATATCAAGCGCTCCAGTACTAGCAAATCCAGATTATGAGCGCGAATTCTTTTTATTTTCACACTGCAAAGGAACACTGATGACAGCGGTACTGACACAGAAAACATCTTTAGGGCACAAACCACTTGCTTACTATAGCGGCACCCTAGACGCAGTAATGCAAGGTCATTTCGCGTGCGAGCAATGCCTAGCTACAGCCGCATTCGCAATTGAAAAAAGTGCCACGATAGTGATGGGCTGCCCGGTGACACTGTTTGTGGAACACTCACTTTTTGCAATATTAGAGTGAACAAAGAGCACATTGACAACACAACGCGCCACAGCATATGAGATAATACTGTCCAGCGCTAACATCCATATAGTAAGATGTAAAACAGTGAACCCAGCCACATTCATCACAGAGGCATGCACCGTAGAGGACATGGAAAACCACAACTGCGCCACGTACACAGGTGACGAAAGTAAGGATCAAGTGATTTTTGAAAATACCCTGACCGAGGGTGAGGTGTATTTTGTGGACGGGTCAGCATCAATTGACATGGAGACAGGAGAAAAGCATGTGGGTATGGCAGTGGTACGATTAGAGGAAGATGAATATGAGATACTAGTACAACACCGCCTCCCATCACACTATTCAGCGCAAGCAGCAGAACTAATAGCGCTAATAGAAGCATTGCATGCCGCCAAGGGGTGCGCAGTGACCATATATACAGACTCAGCATACATGACAACAACAGTTCACGGCGGGTTGGCCCGGTGGGGGCGGAGAGGGTTTCGGCGAGCAGACGGAACGCCAGTCCAGCATGCAGAATTATTGAAAGAACTGATTGAGGCCCTGCAAGACCCCACGGCAGTGGCCATCGTAAAATGTCAAGCTCATACCGCAAATACAGATTTTATATCTTTGGGGAACGCGGCAGCAGACGCCGCTGCCAAAGCAGCTTCATATCTACAAAAAGGTGAAATAGGAGAGTACATGTTGCACCACACAGCAAGCCAAGAGGTCCCCACAGGATACAACATGATGCCCACACAGGAGATAATAGAGCTGCAAGAGGGAGCTAGTGCAGAGGAAAAATTGCTGTGGAGTAAGAGAGGATGCAGCAAATCACCGACTGATTTATTGTGGCGACAAGACAGTTCAGGAAAAGTGGTAATGCCAATTACGCTGTTAGAAATAGCATTTCAACAACTACACTTTCCTGCACACAACACAAGGAAACACATAATGGCAGAGATACAAGAAGATTGGTTTGCACCTTGCCTCCAGGAACACATCACAAGGTTAGCCCTAGAATGCACGACATGTCAAATTTACAACTCAGGTATGACATTGCGTACACTAAGGGGTACGATACCCAAACCAAGTGGCCCATTCAGAGAGCTCCACATTGATTATGTAGACATGGGAGAAAGATGTAACGGGGCTCGATACATGATTGTGGTTGTATGTCCATTTTCGAGGTGGGTGGAGGCAGGTCCATGTGCCCGCCCTGACGCGAAGGGCGCCGCGAAGTTCCTAGTGCGGGAAGTGTTTCCGCGCTGGGGAATTTGCGACGTTATTCGCTCAGATAACGGGACACATTTTGTTAATGAATTATTTAAAGAAGTGACTACATTATTGGGAATAAAGCACAAATTATGTTCGATTTATCATCCTCAAAGTAATGGCGTCGTGGAAAAAATAAATGGCCTGTTAAAAAGCAGATTATCAAAACTTTGTTTTTCCCTTAAAAAGACTTGGATGTACTGCCTGCCTTTGGCCTTGTTTGAACTACGAAACCAGCCAAGTAAGGATCACCATTTGTCCCCGCACGAGATCGTCACGGGAAGAAGAATGCATACAGCGCATTCGCCTCTCCGTGAGCGTTCTGATGCACACAGAAGCGCAGCTATATTGGGGGAGGAGTTCACAGAATATCTGCGAAAACTGACACGGGCAGCGCGCGTAATTGCAAAGCAACTAGCCCCCCCCTCGACAAGAGAGGAGGGAAACGCGACTGAACCAAACAGGTTGCCTGAAAAACCACTACAGCTAATGCCTGGTGACCTTATATATGTTAGAAGTTTTGTGCGGAGGTGGAACGCACCACGTTTCCATGGCCCCTATGAGGTAGTGTTTTGCACGCCTACAGCAGTAAAGGTTAAGGGCCTGCGATATTGGGTGCATTTGACAGATGTACGTAAAGCTTACAGCGCTGCGGAGAGTGAGGTGCAGGACGAGGCACAGGCAACAGCGGACGATGAAGTTGTGCGGAGTGAATGATTGGAATATTGTGTGCATTATGAGATGAACAGCGAACACAATTAGCGCACAACAAATGTCCTGGACTAAAACATGTACATATGTATATGGAAATTTTCTTTTTATTACAATTTTTGAAAAGTTTTGCGTGGGGTTCTTTTTTTTTCCTCTCCTGTGCTCTTTAAGAAGTTTTTTATTATTGTTGTTTTTAAACTATCATGTTTTTTATTATTTATATATATATATATAGTAATGTACGAATAATGATGATTGAAAGGCTACCTTGTCTGTCAACACACCCCCTCCCTCACCCAACCCTATATTTTATCACCGAAACGTTACAACGTGGAAATGTTTACATGTTTGTATTTAATAAACTCTTGTGTCTCAAACAGGATTTATCATGGCATCGAATGGGCAGCCTGCAACTAATAGATATGTTAGATTTAGAGAAATGTTAGTGGCTAGATTAACATATTCATTTGAATGTGGTTTATCAATGTGTGCTATCGTGTTCTTCATCTCAATGTTTTGTCTGGTACTACACTGGGTTATAGCGTTCATCTCTACCGAGATGAACGAGGGGGGAGGGGGGAACAACACCACCCTTGCCCCTGGAACGAAAACAATTCCGACTGTAGGTATCAAAGAAGGTGATTTCTTGATCTGGGATGGATCACACTTTGTGTGGGGTTACTATACTACACCACCCACTGCTGTCCTGTCACAATCAAGAACCAAAAATTTAAACAATGACACAATGTCCCAACCTGGAACATACAACAACCGCACGATCCCTCCCGCCCCAATTTCAAACAACGATCTCTTGTTTATTAAGGAGGATGGAAAAGTGATTATGATGACAGAACACAAGTCCCTATATGAAGAATTAGAAAATGGGGGTGGGAGGGAGGAGGGGGGGCCTGGTTCTTCACCTACTATAACGAGAAGGTACAGAAGAAGGGAGAAAAATAGGCGGAGAAGAGAGACTGGTGGAAGAGGGTATGATGAGTATTATGGGCTAGGGTTAGACAAAATGGAAGACCCACGACACCCTCACCAAGCAAATAAATGGTATGCAGATATGAGCATAACAGCCAAACAGACAACCAATGAGAGCTGTTATGTCTGCTCACTTATCCCCCATGCATCAGGCACACCTAAAGTATTGTTGCCACGAGAATTGCCCATTGTGGATGCCCAATGTCTCCTTCATCTCACGCTGTGTAGAATAAAGAACACTTTCCAAGCACACGATGTCTCTTTCAGAATGCTACAGAACAACAAAACGTGCTATTCGCAAGCGTCTGGAGTGATCTGCCTTAAAGAACCTTTCTTTGCAATACAAGGGACACTGTTTTCCGAAAACAAATGGAAAGACGAAGAAGTGCTGTGCAAGGCAGAAGCACTGAAAGGTGTCCAACCGGACAAGTTGCGGTGGATGGAAAGAACGTGCTTGCCAATATGGAAAGAACACATCCCTAAACTAACATGGGTAACAGCGATGGAGAAACCCTTCAAGCTACAAAGTGAAATACAAAACGAACTATGTTTCAAGGGAGAAGGAAAAATGGCAATGGGAACGAACAAGAACTGTAACAAAACTCTCACCATCCCAGATATGAAAAAAGGGACAGCAGCATTAATGGACACCTACTGGGTATGCGGAAACAAGGCGTACCTGCATCTTCCCCAATCATGGAGTGGTAGCTGCTCAATGGCCACTTTGCACTCAACACTAATGGTGATTCCAGAAAGCCATATTGACAGAAGTAACATGATGAAAGAAGGCTTGAACCATAATGCAGCTTCTCCAACTACACAAGCGCACCTTTATGTCCTGTCCTCCGGAGGGAGGGGAGAAGAGCTCTCAAGGAACAAGCGAGCCTCGAACTACATATCACAAGCATCATCTGATTTATTGGCACAGATCCCAGACAGGTATCGCCTGTTCAGCTCCGTGGAAACATTCTTTGCTTCGCTAGTATCAAGTGTCCAAGCAAGAGCAAATGCAAAATGGCTCCAGATCACACGGTGGGAACTGATCCAGTTGGCCAATGACACTGAAGAAGGGTTTAACATAATAAAGGTGGAACTACGAGCCCTGCGACTAATGACCATGCAGAACAGGTATGTTCTAGACCTGTTAACAGCAATCGATGGAGGTGTTTGCCGAAAAATAGGAAGTGCGTGCTGCACGTTCGTACCTTCCGAAGATGCAGAAAATGGGTCCCTGTCCCACGTTATTGAAGCAGTACATAACCTGGGCGAGAAGATGAAAATGGAAGGCGGAGCTGAGGATAGCTCGTGGTTCGACAATATCTTTTCTTGGGTTCCCTCATGGCTTGGAGTGACAATGAAGTTCCTGATACCAATAGTAGTGATCATTCTCGTAATGTTCTGCCTGTGCCAGGTGGGCCTCCGATGTTGTGCTAATGCAGTTCCTAACGGCGCAATGATGATGGTGACAATGGGCAACTCCGGTGGCACAATTAAAGCAACACAAGAAGTACATGTGCAGACAGGAGCAGACAACACCCCCAGGTATCAGTTAGTGCCTATGTGCCGTGATAAGTACATAGTAGATAAACTATGGCACACCACTATCAAAGAACCACGAGACGTAGAATTGGAATGGTATGAGGAGGTCTGGGTAGATCTGGAAGAAACTGGCGACTGTATATATTTAACATGTACACCAGACGAGTATGCTAGGAGAGGTGAGAGCTTAAGGGGGGTGTGCAGAGCATGGATGCCTATAAAAGGAACCCCTGCATGGGATGGTGCAGTGTTAGAGGAACAAGAATGTAGAAGATTGGAAGAGCTAAAGAAATTCGTTACTTTAAGTAACGAAAGGGGGGAAATGTAGGGGAGCAATGGCCGCAAGGCCCTCCTCACCTACAGCTTCCTCCCCAGGCGGGGACTATGACTCGGTGGGCGCCCCCTCATGCCACCCGGGCCCAGGTGGAGGAGGGTTCACCCGCCGACGACATTGCCCACACGCACCCTGTCTTTGCATTTACCAAAAATTAAGTTAGGCCTAGACGCCATCTTGCACAGTAAACATGGTGTGAGTTCAGCACACTGTAACGAGGCCCCCACCTTTGGAGGGCCTTTCATGCATCTCTGCCGCCTCAGCAGCCCTGGCAGATCCGCTGCGAGAGCGTTCCCATGAGAAAGTCGGAGATGAGCTAAACCCGAGATGCCAACACGGCAACATTATATTAGTAACAATGTGATATTGCACCCCGTATGACCCGGACCGCAAGGCCGGGGCAACGGGGAAAAAAGCTGAAGCATCACTATCTGAAGAAGGTAGAAAATAATTCAAGTATTGATATTAATGAACTACCTCTGTTTAAAATGTGAATGAACCATAAAAATGTAACGTTATATGATATCCCTCCAGGTCTGGACTAATGCTGCTATAACCACGGAGAAAGATGTTGACCAAACGTGTAACCTCTATTTGTAAAAATGTTTTTCAATAGTATGTAGAAACTTGAACTCATATATGTTTCGTATAACCCAAAAGCGGCGAGCATCAATCTCTGTAGGCCATAACCTAGATATCTCTCGTATAACGTCTAATGTACATACAATACGCACACAATGTAGTGAATATAATGTTAGGTAATGAAAAGATACTGGAACCGACTGTATTAAAGAAATGTGTAACGAAATTGAAGTATATATATATGTGTCTAAATAACGTCAAAATAAGGCAGAACAGTATAGAACTTCTGCATTTACTGATCAGCAACGCATGAGGAAAATACCTTTGTGGATATATGCAAGGCCATTCCCTCTCCCACCCCACCAAGCCTGCCAGATAAAAAAGCTAAGACTTGTGCCGCGCTCCCTCACCTCCCCCAACCAAGCTGGCGTTACTTCAGAGAGTCAGAGGCCCCGGCGCCGCAACCAAGGCCACAGCCCGCTACCTGTGTTATTTACAGCACGGTAATAAACCCATGGATGAACCCACTGATCTACTAGCACCCTCTCATAAATCCCACGAACCCCCCAAGAATCCTGACCCCGTGTAAGGACGACCCCCATCATTGGGACAAAACACAGAGACCCATCTATATAATAACTTCTAACGCAGCAGACAGACATGTATCATTCGGCCCAGGCCCCAGAGCCCCGTCCCGCGACCTAAAATACCGGTCAATAGGACACAGGTAAATCTCACCCCAACCGACAACCACCAGACCTCTCACGAGGTGCATTCCTCATGTGTTGTGTTTATGTTATAAGATAAGCTGTTGAAGCGATTTATTAACGAACCTAAATGTCATTTTCTAAATAACTGCAGTGTGCATGGCCTAGGGCAAATGAGACAGGAAAGGTATTCGTCATTGTCACAGGCTGCCCCAGCACATCAACACCGCACGGATGACCTCAAGCCGGCCTGCCAGGCCCAACCCAACCCACGAGGCTGACCAGTGACGTCGTCCCGCCAAGACCAACCCCGCTGCAGCAACACCTATAGTTAGTCGACGCCACCCAATCTCAATTGACTTGTGCCCCCTATAGTGTTTAGGTGTTGATGACGTTTTTTGTATTAGAAATACGCCTGTCTTTGCTATTGTCAGGCAGAGCGCTCTCGTAGGTTGCAGAGTTCTTTGCATGCCTTATTCTTGGATAAACTCCCACTTACGCTCACCCGCACTCTGTCTTGGCCTTATTCCCACTACGGGAGAGTCCCTTACTGTCTCTCATTGCGGGGAGGATCGTGCTGAATTGGGGGCGCTTCCATTCACCTCCTAGTCTTTGGCAAGACGTCCTTCTACGATATCACATACATTTATACACTGGCTATTGATCACTGGTTTCAACATTCACAACACATGTAGCAGCCATCTTGGAGTGACAGCAAGCACACTTTCTTTAAATAAAAACTTTTTTTATGTTTTCCTATACAAAAGTTTATTTACACAAAAAGAACACGAAAATAATAGCAATCTATCATAGAAATTACATAGAAAATACAGCACCCAACACAGTAAAAAATCCCAAAATGCAGGCTTAATAACATCTACATGTTTAAACATTTTAAAACAGGCAAGCTTCTCTCAGTTCCAAAATCGGAAATATTCTGAAATCCAGAAAGTTAATCACTGAATGATTCAAAGTAAATCTTCCAGTTCAAAATAAAAGATACATTAACACCATCTTGTGATGTCAATGTCTATAAACAGCAGTTCAACTGTCAATTCGTATTTGTATATCAAAGTGTAATGCTTACACAAATAAGGATTGTCATCTAAAATCAGGTCCATATCTGCACTCATACGTTTTTTTCCTTATTATTACAAACCGATGTATTTAGTTTCTCCCTCATTGATACAGACATGCTATTTTCCTCTGTTAGGCCAATCATTGCATTCCTGAGTATCCAAAACACACAAGTAATGCAGTCTCTTGATCAGAAACACGTACATATAGCAACAGAAAACCTTGTATCCAACTAAGGGTGTCTTAAGAAGAAATTTCTATTAAAAAACAAAATAGCAAAAAAGGGTGGAGGAGAAAGGGGACAAGAAAAAAGTAAAAGGAGAAAACAAACAAGATGGCCCATAAATACAGATGTATTTCAGAAATAAATAAACGCCCATCATGGCTATTATAGCCTAACAGATCGACATTGTTAATTCTAATAATCATTTCCGTCTCCCTTTGTCTGAGTTCTAACCCGCAAATTATTTCATTCATATATGTTTTCTTAGCCATTGGTTAACCGGTGAAGATTGGGATGGTATTGTTCCTGGAAATGGACAGCCATTGTATTTTGTAAATCAGATGTACAGATGACCTTGACACACTGCTGTACTCTTGTTTCCAACAATAAAATACTACTTCTCCCATACATCATCCTCCAAGGGCACACCCTGATATCAACATGCAAAGTGCTGTTTCAATCAATAAATAGATTGAGTATCCATTTACAATTGCATTGCAACTCAGTGTATCCGTTTAACATATAGATACAAAACTGACATGTATTGCATGTCTTGCAGGTACAGAAACCGATCAGGGGGTTGCTTAACTAAGGATTCTCTTTTCCTCATAATCAAGACATTGTCTATGTGGGTAGGCATCTAACAGCAAAAGAAGGTGCATCTGATACAATCCCAGCATCTATTTTCAGAACATTCCAATGTTTCCTAATGATGCTTAAATTTGTTGTGCCTGATCACTGAAAGCAGTGATGAATCTGATCTTACTCCGCAATGGCGATCCAAAATGTTTATCTTTCTCTATCCAATAAGTTCTACCTCCAGTCCCTCCTGCAAGGGGCCGTAACGGTGGATGCAGAGGTGATATGGAATAGGCTAATATCAGGAGAGTCTACAAGATGGACACTGGCTATGGTGAAACTAATAGAACTAGCCTTCAAGAAGATCAGCCTGCCGACAACAGAGGTGGTGGACAACTAAGGGGGCCCAGAGAGGGGATACACAACCGAATCCTGATGGGCTCCCCAGGTATGAACAAACCCCAATGACTTTTAACAAACTTCAAGATAGTCAGAGTCCGATTTTGATTCTCATTCACAAAGAGCACAAAAACAATTAAAGTCGATGACTCTTGTAATAATCAAAAGATTCTTTTTGATTAAAATTCAAGTAAATAAAAAATACATTAAAAAAACTAAGTTCTTTTATATTGAACGTACTCATCCTGTTCTGGGCCTTACCTAAACACGATTCTTGGATGTTAACTTACTTTGAGGGTACCTGTAAATAAGTTCTTCATTATTTTGATAATCTGTATCGTGGCTACAATTCCTGTTCTCAGCTCTTAGTAGCTCCCTCTAGGGGGTATTCCATTTTATTTTCAGGCGGTGGACTTTTTTTAAATGTAAAATGACACTGAAAACGTTGGTGATCTGCAATAATGCATACTCAATTTCTTCAATTATAAACAATTTACTGACTCATTACTAGTGAAACATGTAACATATTTTAATTGATTCTTCTTAAATACAACACATATTCCTTCCAAAGAGGTAAAGGTAAAGTAAAAATTAAAAAGGCATTGAAAAGTAAAAAGACATCATCAACGTAGCAGAGCCACAAGGCCACATGGCACATCAACTATGCCATATTTTCACTGCTGGCCCAAGTTTGCTCTCTCCATTTTACAAACATAATTAGCGAATGAGGAGAATTGCTGGTCCTTTTTTCTAGCTGTAGAATTGCCAATCATAGGTGTAGAAGTTGTTTTTCAGAGAGGGGACAATCATCTTCATGATCAGAATATTAAGGTTAATTGAACTCTTAGACCTTGGGCTGTATTACAGAAATGTTGCACCTTTGCATGTGTAATTAGCACTAGGGAACACATTGACCAGAAGTGATTACCATATTCATCCAATGAACATTTGCACCAGGGAGAATTTTTCACTAGTGCTAGAACTAGGGAAAATCATAAAATGCTTTGAAAGCATGTGTTTTTTGCATTAGGACAAATGTGTCCTAGTGCTAATTGTACTTGCACTGTTTCAAAGTTTCTGTAATGCTGCCGATAATGTGTAGAAAATAACGAACAGCCCAAAATCTACCCCGTTTTTATATAGCTATATAACGATCTTACACTCCCTAGTTGCCACAATATATTACTCATCCAATGGTGTTTAAGTATTACAGAACAGGACAGGACACATGCAGACGTTGCTTCTACCTATGGAGCAAAAAAACTATTTAGTTTGGTGTACATTCTCTCACACAGAAATTGCACAGAGAAAACAACGGGATGACCTGGAGGATTAACAGCCGACCAATGAATCTTGGGAGTTTGTAAATTAGCAATTACTGAACATTTGACAGACAAGTAATCTCGCCCATCCAATGACACCATCCTCTCCTCATACCACTGTTGAATCTGAATAACTCATCATATTTTATGATACTTTCTGTAGTGACCAGTATATAACAGGTTACAACATCATCTACTTGTCATGTTCTTGTCTTCCCCATAACACAAGGCTTTTAATTGCATTTTTAATTACCTATTTATTAAACTGCAATAACTTTTCAGTCTTCCTTTGTTTTCTTGTCATATGTCTTTTGTGTACAACTAGACCTTCCTGTTTGTTCAGTTTCATCAAATCCCTAATTCCCACTCATTGAAAGGTCTGTAATGGGTATGTTTCATATTTATTAATGGCTGAAAAGAAGCGTCATCTATTATGGAGTATATTACCAATAGCTACAGCTGGATGAATACGCCAAGGCCTAGCATGGAGATGCCAATGACCTTCTTTCCATATGAGTATCCTCAGTGTCATAGACAATGCTCCCCATGCTGTCCTGTTCAGCTGAGTCTACAGCCATCAAAGGACAGATTTCTACATTCTCTTCTTTTTCCTGCTACGTACACAATCACTAGAAATGTGCTTTTATGCTGGATCGTCCATATACATTTCAATAAATCCAAATATGGATCAATGAAATCTAAGGTTTCTAGTGGTGAAAAACAAGTCCTGATGAAACTACCTCTAGTTCTCCACTAGCCTGTGTATAATCAGAAATCTTGACTACTATTTTTTGCTGTTGATAGGGTTGTTTTTATTGCCCTCATTCCCTTTTTTGAACACTGGAGAGCTCATTTTGTAATTTGGCAGTGGAGAGCTGTTACATGTAGACACGTAGGTGGCTCTGTGCTGCCACATTTGGTCATTTGCACAGCCTCTATGCCACCTTTTGCCCTGCACATTTGCACTCCACTGTGCAAATTAATAAACACTGCCTGACTGGTGCAGAAAGCTGGCAGGCTCCATAGGGCTCCATCGGGACCTGCAGCATTTGCAGTGACATGAAAATTCATGGCGGCAGAAAAGCCGGGGCATTTGTATGGCAGAGAAAAAAGGACAGCAGAAACGCAAGTTGCGTTTTGCCCCTCCTCTATGTCTTATAAATGAATATAAATGCAATGTGACGTGAATGGAACGCGTAAACGCCTTATGTTTCCCCGTTTGAGGGGTCATACCCTTATTTCCCCTTGTTTTTTGTATTTCTGGATTTGACCATCTGTCCTCTCCTTGAACCTCTCCATTGTTTCTTCATCCCAATTTGCTGTCCGGGTGGCCCCATCTGTAGATGCAGCAAATCGTCTAAAAAAAAAAAAGAATCCTTTGAACCGGTAATAATTTCCTTATCAGAGGACATTGTTATAGGTGTTTGGGCTGTCATTCTCCCTATAGGTTGCTTACTTACAGCTATATACTGGAAATATTCTTCTGCTACTACTTCCTCTCCCTATGCAAGAAATCCGATTTCTGGGCAAACGTGTATATTCACCTATTACTTGTAGGCCTGTTTATCCTCACTCAATTACCTAGCTTTAGGTTTTTTTATTCTCATCTTAACATCTTATGAGGGTAGATTCTGAAAAGGTATTTCCAAATGTACTTCTGAAAATGTAATGTTTAGTTAATCCATTTACTGCAGTGAGTCGTCCTCAAATTTTAAATGGTCCCTTCCAGGATATTTAATTAGCACCTTCAGAATACACAATCATTTGGGATTGGTATGATATGATGTGGCAATTATACCGTGCCTGTACACAAGTGTTTCTAGCTGCAACAAGAAAAGGAGGGGGAAACTAAGGGAGGACAAAATAACCATCTTACAAGGCTGTGTGTCATTCAGATTGCACAAGTGCTGTGAAGAGGGAAGGGGAGAAGTGCCAGGCGGGAGGGGAAGGTGGAAGTGCAGTTAACTCACAAGTGCAGCCAGCGGGTGGCACATAAGTGAAGAGAGAAGGGACTGTAGGGTTGCAGATACAGACCCTTAAGTGCTGGGGAGCCCAGAGGCAGAGCGAGGGCAACTGGACATGCAGAAGCCTGGGCCTGAGTTCAAAGGATGACCAGGTGACCAGTGCGCTGTGCAGTCAGGTGCATCAGCAGGGGAGAGCAAGAGAGAAAGCAGAAGTGAAAAGGAAGGTCTTGAGTTGCTTCCGGTACCAGAGGTGATTCTGCTCAAGTTTGAGGGAGGCAAGTGGGCTGTTCCAGAGCGAGGCCCTAGCCGAGAAGATAGATGTGCCCTCAACTCTCTGCTTGGAGAAGCG
Source organism: Ambystoma mexicanum (assembly GCF_040938575.1). NCBI lineage: Eukaryota > Metazoa > Chordata > Amphibia > Caudata > Ambystomatidae > Ambystoma > Ambystoma mexicanum. The sequence continues at coordinate 415,296,334 of NC_090927.1, forward strand.
TCTGACCCTCAGAGAGTTGGAGGTGGATGAGCAGAGAGCTCGATAAGGAACATGTTTTAGAAGAGACAGTTGGAGGTAGAACAGTCCCAGGTCACAGACAGCCTTGTGGACGATGCAGAGGTTCTTCAGCTTGATCCTTGAAGCCACAGGAAGCCAGTGAAGAGATTTCAGAGCTGGAGAGATACGATCCCTGGGCTTGAGGCCAAGGACAAGTGTTGGAGTCCTGTTCTATATTAGTTGTAACGGTCGAAGAGTAGCGGCAGGAAGATTTAGAAATAGGCTGTTGCAATAGTCCAGCCTAGAGAAGACCAGAGCTCTGGAGATAGTGAGATTCTGGGGGACAGTGAGAAAAGGAAGAATACCTCGGAGGAGGTGCAGCTGATATTTTGACATCTTAGAGATGTCAGAGATGTCAGGAGAGAAGGAGAGGGTGGAATTGAAGCTGACTCCAAGGTTCTTAGCCTCACAGGACGGAGAAGGAAGAGGGCCCGGAGTGGGTGGCCAGAGAGAGAGAGGAAAGGAGGGGGCGGGTGTTCCAATGAGGAGGATCTCAGTCTTACTGCCATTAAGGCAGAGATCATTGGCAGCACACCATTCCTGAATTGCGGCCAAACAGTCTGGTATGAGAGAAGCAGCGGTGGCTGAGGGGAGACTGAACGAGAGCTGAGTGTAATCTGCATAACATGGAAAATTGGAGCAAAAGGTAGCGATGGGTGGGCAAAAGGTGCCAGGAAGTAGTTGAAAAGTCAGGGAGAGAGGTTAGACCCCTGGGGAACACCACAAGTAGAGAGAGAGAGATAGAAGAGAGCAAATACCCCAGTTGGACCTGAGAGGGTCCGTCGGTGAGAAAGAAGGTTGGCCGGGGCCAGATCAGTAATACCAACATTGTCGCAGAGGCGATTGAGCAGGATGGCATGGTTGACCGTGTCAAAAGCAGAGGATAGATCGAGGAGAATGACGACAGAAGGGAGATTAGAGTCAAGATTGGAGAGCAAGTCTTCACAGGTGTTCAGGAGAGCAGTTCCTGTGCTTCTGGCAGCTCTGAAGCCAGACTGGTGGTCATGGAGGCAACCAACAGATTCGGTATGTAGATTAATCTGGGTGATGGCCAGCTTTTCTAAGAGTTTGCCCAGGAAAGGAGTGATGGAGATCGGGCGATAGTAAGCCAGAGAGGGAGGATTGCCCGAGGGCGTCTTTAGAAGGGGGTGCACAAGAGAGTGCTCAAGGGGAGGGGAAAGTTCCAGTGGCTACGGAGTGATTGCAGAAATCAGCCAAGGCTGGAGTAAGGGTCCAGCCTTGGGCATTTCTTTCCACTATTCACACCCATAATATATGCTTATCGCTCCTTTTGGGAAAGAGCCACAAGGAATGCCAAGAGCTATGTAGCGAACAAACCTGGATACCTGCTGTGCTCCTGGTTTCATGCAGAAAACAGGGAATATAGAATGGTACTAAACCTCCCTACAGGGACGTCTGATGAACAGTAAACTGAAGGAGCAATAGTGGGCTAAAGATTTTTCTAACCTATCATTTAAAAAAATGATTTGATGGGTTATTGAGTTTAAAAGCAGGTATCAATCCATTGGGCAGACATCCTTTTACATCGCAGTCAGGGGGCCCTACTGCCATCAAATGATCTAATAAATTTCACACATCCTAGCGAGCTTTGTCAACAATGGCCCTTCTAATATTTTACATACATGCACAGCAATACTGTTTATCAACTTTCTCAACATTAAACAATGTGTCAGCCATATTGGAATATTAAAAAAACATAGCTGACACATGTATAAAATACATTAAAATGGTCCCAGCACCTTCAATTTCAAAATTAGAAATGATGCAAAATCCAGAAATTTAATCTCAGGATGATTTCAAAGAAAATCTTCCAAACGTAATAATATATTTCACATCTAAATAATGTTTTGCATTGCCAGAACCTTCATGCAAATGAATTGCCTAGAAACAACAGTTACACTGTAAATGTATGCGAAACATGTATCACTCTGCAGCATTGGCCATTAGAGTAGCATAGTAACAAGTCTACTGTTTCTTTAGTGGAAATGCTGAATGTCAGCAGGGACACTAGAATGAGGGGTAAATACAAGTGTATGGACAGATACATTCTTAATCTTACAGTGAGCGCAAGAGAAATACAAAGTACTAGACAGGCTTTGTTTTAATGTAACGTGTCTCAGACTGTACACCTTTGCCACTTTCATGCATAAAGGACAGGATTACGAAACATTTACTCCATTCTAACTGCCCCTAATGAAATTTAGCAAATGTATCCTAGTTCCGCCCCAAAGGGCTGATTCTCAACAGAAAAAGTGGCCATATCCGAAACGAACAAGAAATGGTCAATAAGGGCATACAAATGAATATGTCTGATTGTCAAAAGTATACAACCTGAGATGCGATATTGCACAAAATGGGCAAGATTCTGAAAACATTTTTTGGGTCCAATGATGAGGTTGCACATCCAGATGCCCTTTGCCAACTCTTTGGTGCATTTATGCAAATAATGGTGCATTTCTGTTCATTTCAATGTGTATCCCAAAATCGCATATGGCATCTGTTGTATAATACTTCGTGGAACATTAAGGTAGCATCAACCAGGCTGTGTAGGATGTTTAGAGCAGAATCCTAGAATGGTGGCGGGATCTAGAAGTTCACTGGTTAGTTGATGAAAGCACCTGAGGATGAAAGGTGTGACTGCAGTCTCTATGCTGTTATGTCTTATACCAAAAAAGACATTTACCTCACTTGAGAGTTATCCCACTTGATTATAGTGGCGACGAGCTTCTGCTCCGTGACTGCACTGGAGGGTAGCATAAACACAAACTTGTGGTGCTCGAGTGGTCTGCCTCTGGCACTGCCCTGGGGCGAGTGCAGACCTGCATCAGGACAGTGAGGACAGTTGAGGGAGATTCCGGCATCCAGGTTGGGCAATGCACAGTTTGGTAGAGGCATGGAGGTTGGAGTCTGAGACCCCTGGGGGCTAGACCCTCTGCCGTCATGCTACAATTGTGGTGTTTGGAGGCGGTGGAGCAATGCAGGCGTGCACATGCTTCTTGCTTTGAAGGGCCCACGTTTTTGAGTGCACAGCAGAAGGCCGGAGAGCGATCTGTGGTGTGGGCACGTGCTCCTGGCTCTGGAAGTGTGTGGTATGTGCAAGAGAGAGAAAAACAGCACATTTGAGCGTTATGAAACGTGGTAGCCATTTTGGTTGCCGGGGTAACCTCAGTAAAAACTTACATGTAGCAAAATTAGAGGAAAGGACATATTGCAGTGCAGGGATGTGGAGGCCATTCTGGTCTCTGGCATCTGGCATACATGTGTGCCGCCTTCTTCATCACAGTGGATTAATAGGATTGTGAATACAGCATTTTTTTCGTCACAGTGGATTATAGTTACATGCAGATGTGGTTCAGTTGGTAGTGTGTGCGCCCTCTGAGAAGTGTTTACTCTTCAGGGGCATACATACCTGCTGTAATAAGGAAGGTTACCAAGACCTCATGGCGAACATTCTGGGTCCCATTCTGTTCTTGCCCCAGGGCGATGGTAAGCCAATTATAAGGTGGAAAGATTGGAAAGATTTGAAACATTGGAGGGAAGACTTTTTAAAATGTGTGCTTGCTGTCTAATGTCCAAACTACTCAGTGGAGTACAAATATGCTGTGCTCTACCATTGCTTGGGGTATGGGGGCCAGGAAATATTGAAAAGACTTCCTGATCCCACAACTGAAGGTGGAGTGTCTTAGAACGCCTTTGAGACGACCCTGGTAAAGCTAGACAGACACTTTGAAGTTAAATACAATCAAATTCTTTTCTGGTATCGATTTGCTACTATGGAGCAGAAGAAGTGTGAGAGTATCAAAGAGCTTATTATGACGGTCCTGAGGGTTTTGCCAGTTAAATGCCAATTTTAACCCATGTTGCCAGGAGGAACACTTGTGAGGTCAGTTGATGATTAAGTGTTCTGATGACGAAGTGCGATTGGAAGTCTGGAGGGAGAGAGGTCACAATCTTCATGGGCCATGGAGATAGCCAAACAAATTGTACATACCACCACATGTATCAAAGAATCCTGCAGACAAAGTGCAAAGGGTGCAGAGGAATCCCCATAGACCAATTTGGTTCACAGGGATAGGTCATCTGTTAAGACTTCAGTCAGGAAGGATGGTGTTGAAGACGAGACCCTGAAGGGAGAACCATTATAAGGGAAGAGGAGGAAACACCTTCTCCCGCAAGGAAGGAACGGGCAATTGCCAAATTAATCACCAATTTAGGCATTGTTATAGGTGTGGTAGTACCCAGCACATGTGAATGGACAAGGAGTGCATTGCTTTTCATGTGGAGTACAGGCTTTGTGGTAGAAATGGTCACTTGGCGAAGTGCTGCAAGTTGAAAGGTGGTCACTCGGGTGTGGTATGTGAAAATGCTGGTGATAATGATGGCCATGAGGTTTATGATGGGCTGGATGTTGTACTAGTGGTGAATGCAATTTGTGAGGTGACAATTAAGAATCTCAAAACAATGATTAATGGTGTTGGCGTACAAATGCTGATTATACATTGATTTGCAAGAAGTTGTGGTAAAATGAGCTATCCAAATGCATGTTTAAGGAAGCCAATGTCAAGGCACATGCATATGTTGAGAACCCAATTGTGATTATTGATAAGTTGAAGGCCAAGTTGGTGTTCAGAGGTAAGAGTACAGCCAGCTGAGTGTTTGTAATGAATGTGGGTGGCAACCTTCTGTGTGCGAGTTTCCAAGATGGTTGAGCAAAAAACTGGATCCCACTGCCCCAGAGCAGGCATACAATGGGTGTAGTAACGAGATTTCAGAGGTTGAAACTCTGATTAAATGTGATGTGTCCAAATGGGCTCCCAAGGTATTTTGAGATAGCGTGGGCTGTCTCAAGGGTTTCATCCATAAGATTAAACTCAAGAAGGGTACTTCTTCTTGGCTTGGCTTCTATGGCCAAACTCAGGTTGGTTCCCATGTCTTTCAGGATGGATGTTGAGTTAGAACTTGAAAGGATGGTACTAGATGGAGTTTTTGAGTGTGCTAAAGCTTCAGAATGTGTCAGTCCCATTGTGGTGGCCAATGGGGCCCTCAGACGTTGTATAGATCTGAGAGAGGTCAATATAAATATAGTCACAGAGAGATTTCCCTTGTCCAAGATTAACAAATTGATCACTGATTTGACTTGCTCAAAGGTGTACTCCCTGCTTGACCTCAGGTTGGCATACCATCGGACTCGCATGCATACAGCCTCATATGATTGTTTCACAGTTGCTACACATGTTGGTTTGTTCAGGGGCATCAGAATGCCGTTTCCGTCAGTCTTAACAGCTAGTATGTTTCAGAGGGTGATGTACAGCATTTTGAAAGATGTGGTAGGAGGTCAATTCTTTCAGGATGATATTTTTGATTGGGGTAGAGAGAGGGTAGAACATGACTACATGTTAAAGGAAGATTTGAAGGGGCTGGATGAGGCAGGCCTGATGTTAATCTTGGAGAAATGCAAGTTTGGTAAATCCACAGTGGATTATTTGGGCTATATCCTGTCTGAGGATGGTGTGCGTCCTAAATTCAGTACGGTCAAAGCCATTACTGAGATGCCATCACCCAAGAATAAAGTTGATGTGGCCTTGTTCTTGGGTATCATCAAAATGTAGGGGCGAGCCTCCAATCACCTTAACTCAGAGTAGGCCTACCTCTTAGGAAGCGAGTGCATGTTCTGTACGTAAAGCAAGTTTATTGTACAAATGGCTGGGAGGGGCTAGATGACCCTATGGAGTCAAACTAACCCAAGTCTCACTAAACCACACAAGTTGGCACATTATATACATTTTTACAACAGTTAACACACTCTGATATATTTTATTACAATAAACCCCCACACATGATTGGTTAAAAACTATACAAAGAAATCCCATCTTTCTCCAACCCCCCCATTCTCATTGGTAGCCATTATCTTAACTACCATCTTCATGTGTAGAACACACCTCTTTTTAGGATTCATCTGTGGTAGGTCATGACATCATCATACAGTTATATATTCACATACAACGATAATACATTACAAGTCCCAGCTAGTCTGCAACCTCTTAATCCTAAATGTTATTTGCACATGGTTTGCACGGATACCTCAAATGACATGAGAGAGAGAGCAGAAAAAACAGGTTCCCTTTGAACTGTCGATAACCATCTCACCCACCCTTGCCTACTGGTGTCATTGGAAAATTCTAATCTAACAACCACCAATTCAGCATGCATGGCACATCCTGAAAACAATCAAAACACAGGGAGTATCGATAAACCCTGGCTTCAGGCGTCCTTCACTCCACGTTTATTTTTAGTCAAAAGCAAATGTTCAGAGCCCTCTGCAAGCCCCCATGCACTTATAAAAAAGATTACATCTGCCTTTGCGATACTACCAGGCCCTAAAAACCTGGGCCAGTTTGTTAGCTGAGCTAACCATCTGGTAAGGTCGTAGTTACTCATTTACCCATCCTCTGGTCTCTGAAACTCTGCAAAACCAGTTTCTCCAAGTCACTTAAAATTCATCTTGCAAACCCTGAATGCCGGTTTTAAGCCATTTATTTTAAAAAAGCCCACCACATGTAGCTATATAATTCCCTGTTTATGTATATCAGTGTGCAAGCATGTTTTAATAACTGTCATGTTTTCTTCACAGTGAGATCTCTATGACCAGTCCCCTTCCTTCCGTGTGCATTATGAAACTCCTTGTTGCCCAGCTTCTAGACACTTTATAGCACACCATATCTGGATCGGGTTTATATTTAATTTGATGGTTTTGGCATTTATCTTTCTACGCACCTGCAAATCTAATATGTATTAACTTGAACACAAAGTAACACTAAAGTAACATACCCCATTCACATTTAACTACACTGGATACATATGAAATTGTAACATCGCAGCCATTTCGTCGCACCCCCAAATATGGCGTGTTCAAAATGAACCCCTCTTCATCATTGGGACCTTTCCAGACCACCCCAAGAAATATGACTCCAAATTTGTTAAGAGGTTAGCGAACAACACAGTGGCAATGAGGAAACTCACCATGAAGGGAGTCAGATTTTAATGGTCTAAGGTCTATGAGGATGAATTTGTGCGCGTGAAGCATGATATCACGCATGCTCCAGTGTTGCAAGGCTTCAGAGATTGAGCCAATGCCATACTTTACACTCATGCATCCAAGTTGGTCTAGGGGGCATTCCTCACACAAGAGGACAATTTAGGGATACACACCATCGCGTTTGCTTCCGCGGCACTCAAGGAATTTGAGAGTTGCTATTCTGTCATTGCACTGGAGGCTTTGGCAGTTATGTGGGCCATCATAAAGTGTGGAGTATTTCTCTATGCAAGGGCATTTGTGGTTCAGTCAGACCATAAACCCCTGTTAGCAATCTTCAACAAAAAAGGCCTGGATGGTGTTTTGAGAAGAATCTTGAAGTGAATAACTAGCCTCCGGGGCTTGGAATATGAAGTTTAAAATGTACATGGCAAGGACAATGTTGTTGCTGATGCCCTTTTAGGGCTTCCTGTGGTTGAGGAAGACGATGCAGACGTGCTAGTGGAGAATGATGTCACGGACATACTTTCAGTAGAAGAGAGTCTCTATGTGAGAGAATGGGTGGCAGCATGCCAAGAAGATGAGGTTTACCAAGAGGTTAGGCGATTGGTTGAGGTTATTGATATTGATATTGATATTTTATTTCTATTGCGCTCGTACACAAGTGTTTTAGAGCACGACAAGGCAAGGGAGGGGAACAGTTGAGAACAAACAGTGATCTTACTAGGCCCAGTGACATTGAGAATGCGCAAGTGCATGGGAGAGGGGGAGGGGAAAAGTGCATGGAAGGGGAAGAAGTGGAAAGTGCGAAGCAGAGGAGAAACAGATAAATAACAATAAATAAGTATAAATGGAGGACAAGTAATCAGGTGTTAAGTGAAAGTGTGAGTGAGAAGAAAAGGCGCAAGGAGGAGTTGAACATGGAGGGAGAGTTAATTTGCAGGTCTAAGGGCATCATTACACGGTAGGAGGTAACCATGCTGCTATTTGCGGCATTGCTACCCCCTTACTGGGTACCGGGTCCGGGTTCCTTGAATGAGGAATTACTGGACCATTACGACCTTGCAGGGCCTGGTAATTCCTCATCCAAGAAACCTAGACCCTGAACATCCCCATTCCCATTCGAGCCCCCATAGGGCTCAATGGGAATGGGGAGCTTGCTAATAACGGGCCTGTTATTAGCTGGCCCTTTATTATCATACAATGGGGTGGTAAGGGGCTAACGGCTCCGGCACCTTTACTGGTGCCGTTAACCCCTTACCGCCCTCCTCGTAATGAGGCCCCAAGTCTTTAATTCGGTTGGATTTTTGATGGTCACATATGGATGAATCAAACGGGATGCATGTTATAGACTGTGAGAATGTCACGACAGCGACAGAGTTCTGGGAATCAGAGTCCACCCCCAATGGTCGTGTCATGATTACCCAAGTTACCATGGGGACCATAGCGATAAATTTACTTAGACCATTGAATTTTTCTGGTTCCAAGTGTTTGTGATGGACTTACTATCTAAGTGATATGATATAATATGGTCTTTATAGCACGCCTATACACAAGTGTTTCATGAGGTAGAGGTCCTCAGGTATATCACCTCCAGGAATGTGATAATATTTTTGGAGAATGTGTTTGTAGGAAGGGCTGTCACAAATTATCAGTGATAATTGGCCACAGTTTTGGTTGTGGTTGAGTGAGAACGGTGTGGCACATAAAGGAACAGCTTTTTATCATCCCCAAAGTAATCAGTGTGTCAACATTTCTACCGGACTGTCATGGATGGTGTTAGACTGTCGGTTCAAAACAATGGGAATTGGCAGAGAAACATGATTTGGAGGTTGTTTCAGTACAGGGTGACTACTCTCCCTACCACTGGTGTCTCCCAATTCGAAGTTATGAGAGGTTGTACATTGAAAACGCCTTTTACTGCAAGCTGGTTGACTCAATCCAAGATGGTTGGTGTAAAGACCAGAGGGGGGTCTCTGTACTTCTTCTCTCTATATGGCAGAGGAGAGGCACAGAGGACCCCAGCCAAGATTCTCTATCATTGGTACGTGGTAGAGCAGTCAAGGCCTAACTTCTCTGGAAGTGATGCAGGCTGGTTCTTAAGTACAGTGTATCCCCCAAGCACCCACAAAGGAATGTCCCCACACTGTATCGGTTAAAACACAGTCTTTATATAATTAATATTCAAGGTTATGTTCACTATCACAATAACTCACTTTGTGTTCAGAAAATCAACAATGGTAAATATATACAGTTCTACAGTGGTACCACAAAGATTATCAGATATCATTAAAGTGCATCACCTATACTGTCAAAATGTCACACAGATCAATAAAGAGGAAACCAGCAGTAGAGAGAGGAAGGAAAGCAAGACGGTTGAACAATTGGCAGAATACTGGTCGTTACCGTTAAACACAACTCTGTTTGGAGATCCCCCCACCTGGGCAACCTGTAGAATAAAGATACAAGCCCAGTCCATCCATATACTGTTCACAATAGACTTCCCAATAGTTCTGCAACCCCAAAGTACCTGGTGTTGTAGCGTTACTCGGTGGGGAATCGACAGCCCTTCTTGAGTGCCCTCCCTTTAAGGCAGGAGTCACGGGTCGTCGAACGTCTGACGGAGAACAGGGTGAGCTACGACGGTCAGGTGGCAGTTTCGTTCCTGGCAGTGCTCGTTGACAGGGAAGCGCAAACGTCCTGCAAGGAAGAGGTGTGCGGGGCACCTCGGTGTCGATAGTTCTGGACAGCAAAGAGTTTGAAGAAGTGTGGCCCAGCAAGGGCGTCGAGTCGTCGGCGTCTCTGTGGTCTTTGGGTGGCGGGAAACCCACCTGCGGATGCTCATCGGCACGTCGACGGGCAAGCCTTCTCAAGCAGGATGTAGCGGCAACGATGCAGACGAGAGCGTCCTTGGATCAAATGAAGTTCTTAGGCAAACGGGAGCACGGCGGTCGTTGACAGTGGTGGACAACAGTCCGGGCACTTCTCCTTGGGATTCCACAGGCAGTCCCCGTCTCGGGTTGGCAGCCTGTCGTGGGTCTGTCTACCAGTGAGCTTGGCAAAGATCAGCTGGTGCACGATGGTCCCTCGTAGCTCGGGAAGAGGGCACCTTACCAGGTCCTCTATGGGTCAGTTCTTGGAGACACAGCAGCTTTAAGATTGTGAAGGAGAGCAACAGCAATTCTTCTCTTCCAGCAGGGCTTCAAGGTTAAGCTTTAGTTTCACTCCAGTTACTCTTCAGCTTCTGAACACGAATTCTAGCAGTGAGAGGCCCCCAGATATACTAGTTGATCTCCCATTCATTCTGCTGGGTCACACTCAGGCAACCAATCGGTCAGAAGGGCATTCATGCAGGCAGGCAGCCAATCAGGTGCATAGTGCATTCAGGCCATTCACTCCTCTCCAGACACTCACAACAAGTTATGTGTATTGGGACAAGTACCCAGCCATTCAACACTCCACACTGCATTCATACCAGTTTTGGGCAGTGCTGTCTCAGTCATTGTGCAAACACCAGATACTGGACACCCACAACACAGAATGCGTATTCGTCACACACTCCATTCACCCAGGTCCCACCCACAGGGTTTACCCACAACATACAGTCACTGGGAAGGCTCCAGTCAGTCTAGCCTGGACTTCACAACAATACCGGGGGCTTCATTCCGAGATTGGAGGCAGCCATGGCGCTAATAGCGCCATGGCTGCCTCTAATAATGCTACCGAGTCCGCCCTCTTTCAATGGGGATTTACTGGTCTAGTTGGACCTTTGCAGGACCAGTAAGTCCCCATTGAAAATACCATTCCCCATTCCCATTTGAGCCCCCATAGGGCTCAATGGGAATGGGGAAGGTGCAAATAATGGTACCGCAATTTGCGGTACCGTTATTTGCTCCCTGGACCCTTTGCGGCTCCAGCTAAGGCCCCCGCCTGGTAAAACCAGGCGGCCTTAGCGGGACCCGCAAAGGGACCTCAGAATAGGGCGCAAAGGGATTACCGGCACCGGTGTCCTTACCGTTGCCGGTAATCCCTTTGAACCCGCCTCGGAATGAGGCCCCATATATCGAACTTCCACCCAACAGCCAGTCAGGGGGAAGGGACAGAGTCAGGGCTTCCCAGGACTCTGGGAAAACAAGGTAATAGGCAATAGAAAGCAAGAGGCCACAGGGGCCATCTTGTTTCCTATCAGGAATCAACTGATTCCAATGGCAGGGCCTGGGTATCCCAAAACGGAGGATACGCAGGACACCTGTCAAATTCAGCTTGGAGCTGCCACCAGACCATACCCTGCTCTGTGGGCCACATACAGGTGCCCAAAAACATACACTAGGGGCAGAGGGTTGTACCCCCACTCATGGGTGCCATAAGGGTATCACATGGGTCTGTACACCAAACCAAAAGAGAGAGCTGCACCGCCACATGAACTCCTGCACGGAAAACACGACAGAACACATGATAAAAAGCAGTAAAGGACAAGGATACGGAGGCCCTGTCCCTCTGATGCATTTCCGGCATCACAGTCGCCCCCCCCCAGACTGAGGTTAGGGTGCCTAATCTCCCACGAGATAGACACCCTCATCCAGATGGTCAAAATACCTTCTGGAAAGGCCATTTGCATTATCGTGACTCTTCCCTGGTCTGTGCTCTATGGTGAAGTCTAGCCCTTGCAGGCTAATGGACCACTTGAGCAGTTTCGGGTTTTCACCCTTCATCTGCATAAGCCACTTCAGGGGCTTATGATCTGTTTGGACCTTGAAGGTAGACCCTGTAAGGTATGGCCTAAAACGCCTAAGGCTCCAAACTATGCTACAACATTTCTTTTCAACAGTAGCCCACCTAAGTTCTCTACCGTTGAGTTGTCTACTGCTGAATATGATAGGATGTTCCCTTCCTTTGTCATCTAACTGGGACAAGACAGCTCCAATTCCGGTGTCGCAGGCATCCGTCTGGACGATAAAGGGTCGGCTGTAGTCAGGCGCACACAACACAGGTGCCCTACACAGACTTTCATTCAAGCCATCAAATGCCCTCTGACAGTCTTCAGTCCAATTAACCTTCCTAGGTTGTTTGGGTGAAGTCAGAGCTGTCAGGGGTGCAGTTATGGTTCCATAGTCTGCCATGAAATTGCGATAGTACCCAGTGAGGCCCAAAAGGACTCTCACCTGGGTTTGAGTAGTGGGAGTCTTCCAGTCATGTACATCCTGTACCTTACTGGGGAGAGGTTGGATTTGACCCCCTCCTACCTCATGACCAAGATACGTGACTTTTCCCTGAGCTATCTGGCACTCAGTGGTCTTCATAGTGAGGTTAGCCCTTTTCAAGGCCTGCAACACCTTATCCAGGTGTGTAAAATGCGCTTCCCAGGTAGATCTGTAGATGGCAATGTCGTCTAGTTAGGCCACACAAAAGGCCTCCAGCCCACTGAGCGCATGATTGACCAATCTCTGGAAGGTGGCAGGGGCATTCTTCAACCCAAAAGGCATGACCCTAAACTGGTAGAGTCCCTCTGGTGTTGAGAACGCCGTCTTTTCCTTGGCATGGTCCGTCAGAGCTATTTTCCAATAGCTTGAGGTAAGGTCAAAGGTGCTCACAAATTTGGCAGCACCTATCGTGTCCACGAGCTCATCAGCCCTGGGCAAAGGGTGCGCGTCAGTTTTGGTGACGGCATTGACTCCTCGGTAGTCCACACAGAACCTCCAATCCTTGGTACTTGCCTGGGAACTTGCCTTGGGGACAAGGACCACTGGACTGGACCAGGAACTGGTTGAGGGTTCAATAACACCCAGATACAACATCTTGGCGACCTCAACCTGGATGTGGTTCTTAACTGTATTTGACATACGGTAGCACCTGCTTTTGACAGGCACACTGTCACCAGTGTAAATTTCATGCCTACACCACGGTGTAAGGCCTGGTGTCAGGGAAAACAGAGAGGCATACTGCTGGAGCAAAAGCCCTCCAGGCCCTCTGCTGCTCTGTCGTCAGATCTGGAGAGAGATGTACTCCCTCCACTGAGCCATCCTGAGGGTTGCTATGCAGCAAATCAGGAAGGGGCTCACTCTCATCCCCTTCTTGCTCTGAAGCTAGCAAGAGACATGAGACTTCTGTTCGCCTGTGGAAAGGCTTGAGCCTGTTCACATGAAATACCTGAGGGGCTACCCCTGGGATTCCCATGTCAACCAGATAATTGACTTCGCCCATCTTGGAGATGATCCTGAAGGGTCTAGTCCACTTGTCTGCCAAAGTTCTAGGCTTGGTAGGCTCCATCACAAGGATTTCCTGTCCCGGAGTCCAATCTACTTGCGAGGCTTTAAGGTCATGCCAGTACTTATTTAATTCCTGGCTGGCCTTGACATTTGCTGTTGCTTGACCCATCATCTGTGTCATCCTCCATCTCAGGCCTAACACATGGGGCCTCATTACAACCTGGCAGCTTCGGATCGCGGTGATTTTGTGACGGCGGTAATAAAGTTTCTGTGTCCGCAAGGTTGCAGAAAGACCGTCCGATTCGGTGCTATCGGTCGCGCACACCACACGGACGCGGAAACGTTGTTACCGCCATCACGGAAAAAGCCACGGAAATGGACATAGCGCTGCCACAAGTAGCGCAAAACCCGTGTCCACCTCCGTCGCCACGGAAACGGAACCGGAAATACCATGATCGCCGAAAACCGGAAACAGAGAGGCGGCCATCATATAAAGCACAATCTATTGCCATCCAGAGTCAGCACAAGCACAATCCATACTGTGAGAAGGCAAAAGGGACCACCAGCATGTCTGCCAGGATTCCAGCGCAGAGGCAGCGCAAACAGCGCTTCAGTGAGGCGGAGCTAACTGTGCTCGTGGAGCACATAGTGGAGCATGCATAGATGCTGTTCAGTGCCGATCAACGGCGTGCCACACAGCAGCAGAGGAAGGAAGTGTGGGCGGAAGCAGCACGCAAGTGCACCGCTGTGGGCGTGACAGTGAGGAGCGTCAAGACTGCCACAAGCGGTGGGACGACCTCAGGCTGAGGGTTCGTAACCTCATCTCCACACACCGCCAATGCAGCAGTGGGACAGGTGGAGGACCCCCTTCCCCACTGAGGCTGCAAGCATGGGAGGAGCGTTGCAGCAGTGTCCTCCACCTTGAGGGCATTCATGGGATCGGGGAGGCTGAGGCAGGAGTGAGCCCACCTGCAGATGCTGGTAAATGGTCAAACATGAATGCCATATGAGAATATGTTGATGTCATTACAGTGCCAAAGGACCCATTAACAACCCCCCACCGCCCCAGGCAGTGGATGACTGGCCCAAAGGACCCATTAACAACCCCCCCCAGGCAGTGCATGACTGGCCCAAAGGACCCATTAACAACCCCCCCAGGCAGTGCATGACTGGCCCAAAGGGCCCATTAACAACCCCCCCCCAAAGGCAGTGCATGACTGGCCCAAAGGACCCATTAACAACCCCCCCCCAGGCAGTGCATGACTGGCCCAAAGGACCCATTAACAACCCCCCCAAGGCAGTGCATGACTGGCCCAAAGGACCCATCAAGATCTGTATGGCACCCAATATTACAACAATGCATACCCCCAGCAATCAGATGCATGTAACGAACACTATACAATGACCAACCTGTATGATGCATGTGATGCACCCATCAGCCACCACCACAACACTAATTGCATGTCCTCTCTGTCCCCACAGCCGTATCCAGTGACAGTGACACTGCACAACAGGCCAGGCAATCAGCACCGGCACGTGCCCAAGCCACCGCCCCTACACAAGAGGATACTGCCAGCAGTTCGGCATCTCTGCCCCCACTACCAACTGCAACAGATGTGCCGACCACCACCAACATCCCCACCGTCTCCACCCTGCCTGAGGCAAGACAGGTGCCACGGGAACCCACCATGCCCACCCAAACCAACACAGAAGGCAGCTGCACTGCAGAGGAGGCGGCCTGTAGTGACAACAGTGCCCCGGTAGAGCACTCTGATACTGGGCCACAGGGGGAGACACCCACATTTGATGACCTGGGTTCCTTCCATCAGCTTGAGTTTAGCCCCACTTCACTCAGAAGTCCCATGAGGTCACCCACCCCATCCATGGCAGAGCTGAATTCCCGCATGCAGCGGATGGAGGAGCAGCAGGCAACCCTCACCCAGCTGGTGGAGAGGCAGCTTGAAGAATCTACGCTGCAGAGGGAGTGCTATAGCACGTCAGTGCGTCGCCTCTCAAGGTCTATTGGACGCTTTGCCAGCACAATAGTCACCCTGGCACGCCATGTGCCGGAGGGTAAAGACAACACCTCCAGGCTCATTGAGGCCATGTTGATTGGGCAACAGGCAAATCTTGCACGTATGCCATCCATACCTGATTCTGTGCCATCAAATACCACCACCCCATCAAGCTCCACTACTGCCAGTCCAAGGAGGTGCTCAAGTCGGCTAACGGGGCTCTCAGGCAAGGATGCACAGGCACAGAAGCGCACACGGAAGTGATGATATGTGTGTGGGGCACTGCAGGACACATGTGGACTCGAAGGGTGTGAGGTGTGGGTACGTTTGGGTGGTGGGGGAGGTTGTTTTGGGTGTTTGAACATTGGGGCCTGGGTGGGGGTAGGTACGTTTGGGTAGTGGGGGAGGTTGTTTTGGGTGTTTGAACATTGGGGTCTGGGTGGGGGTGGGTAAGTTTGGGTGGTGGGTGGGCTCGGGTGTACAGCTTCCCTAACCATTTCACCTCCTTCCCTGTTGTGAATTCATCAATATATCATCATTTGAAAGCAAAACATACATGTGTGGACCTCTATCATTTCATTTGCAGTACAACAAATCATTTATTGTCATCACTCTATGCATTGCTGTGAATGTGCTGTGTCTCAAAAGTAAATGCGAATCAGCTCATCCCGTGCTCTTTGGCCATCAAGTGGACCCCCAGGGGGAGGTGGTGCCATCCCATCCCCATCCCCATCCCCATCCCCATCCCCATCTCCATCTCCATCCCCATCCCCATCCCCATCTCCATCCCCATCTTCTTCATCTGCGTCTGGGGGCATTGGGATGTTCCTGCGCAGGCACAGATTGTGCAGCATGGAACATACGAGCGTGATTTTACCCGTCTTCACTGGGCTGTACAGCAGTGATCCCCCGGATCTGGTCAGACAGCGGAAACGGGCCTTCAGCAGTCCGAATGTCCTCTCAATCATTCCACGTGTGCAGACATGTGCCCTATTGTATGCCTCTTCATGCCTGTTCCTTGGCCTCCGTACAGGTGTCATCATCCATGGCGTGAGTGCATATCCAGCATCACCTAGATGGGATGAGGATGGGGGGACATGTCAGTGCTAGTGGTATCATGTCTTAATCTGATGCTGTGCTATATTGTATCATTGTTCATTCATTCATATGTGCCATGCAGTGGTTGGAAGTGTTCATTGGGCATCACAGTGGATGTCCCCAACTGGATATTGGCCTAAACATTTACGTGTATGTGTGCTGTGCCCTGCGGGTGACATTGGATTGTGAGTATGTCATAGTGCAGTGATGTGCACACATGGCAGAGTGACTCCACTGTACTGAAGTAGTCAATGCATGACGTCTCATTTACAGGCATCTCGTGCATTGGGAGGGCAGTGTTCCATTTGTGGGTGGGTGTCTGCAGTGGCACAAGGTGTATGGGACAGTGACAGGATGGGCTGTGGCAGGGTGTGTACAGGCACACTGTGGTGACCTGTCATGTCTTCCTTTGTGATGTTTGGTATCCGCTGTCTATTTGGTAGATGGGAGGGGGGGGTGATGCATGTGCGGTCCAGCGGCACACTCACATTGCTCATTGGCCTGGACACATACATAACGCTTCAACAAGGTCAGAGCATTGTCAGCTGTACTCACCCAATAGCCATGTGCTTTGTCCGGCATAGCGTTCCATGTACCGTGGCAACGTGGAATTCCGCAGTACCATTGAGTCATGGGTTGAGCCTGGGAAACGTGCACAGCAGTGTGTAATCAGTAGCGTGGCATCACATACCACCTGTACATTCAGTGAGTGATACTGTTTCCTATTGCGGAACACCATCTCAATTGCACGTGGTACTGTCAGCTCAATGTGGGTGCAGTCAAGTGCACCTATGCAATTTGGCATGCCTGCTATGGCATGGAAGGCCAACTTTGTGGCAATGACCTCGAGGAGGGTACGGGGTAGGGCTATGTGTTCCGACACATGGCGCAAAGGGGCATCCAGTACCTGTACATGGATTTTTGAGAAACAGGTTTGTGATATGCCGTGCAGCTCACCGACCGTGTGTTGATAGGTGCCAGTGCCAAGGAAATGCAGCACAGAGACAACCTTCAGGAGGGGGGGGGGTGGCAGTGGGGGTGTCTATGTGGCTGCTGATGTCGTCCTCAATAATGCCAGTGATGTACAGGATTGTTGGGCGGTACAGTCGGTATAGTGTGTGGATCTGTCCTGGGGTAAGGTTCCAGGGTGAGGCCCTGATGCGTGGTATTGCAGGCTGCCTGCGGGGTTGTGGCGGCTGCACAATGGGGTTTGCCATAGGTGCAGGGTTGGCTGGTTGGTGCCTGCGCCTCCTCCGCCTCAGCCTCCTCCTCTGCACCATTACTGCCATCATGTGCATTGCTGCCTGTTGGTTGAGTAGGCCCAGTCCAAGTGCTACTAGAGCTGCTGCCTGCATGGTTCTGTGTTGTGTTGGGCTGGGTGTGGCCCTTTTGTGGGCTCCCAGTGTGCTGCTGGGTCCAGCTAGGCTGATTTGGTGCACCTGTGCCCTGATTCTGTTCAGCAGGCACTGTTTAACGTCATGTTCGCGGTGGCGGCGATCACGGTTTTAACGACATTTTTCTGGCGGTGTTTCCATGTCCGTGCTAGTTGTGATGCTCGCAGTGTTTCATGTTGCCGGTAATGGAGGGGTTTCCGTGCAGGTGGACTTTACAGGACCCTTAACTCCGTGGTGGCGGTTTGAGGAGGTGCTATTTCCGGGGCCGCGGGTCATGATTGGGCGGACGTGGAAACGGTGCTGGTATGGTTTTACCGGCGGTGTTAGCTCCGGACCGGTGTACTTGTAATGAGGCCCATAGTCTCCCACTTGCTTGGCGGAACCTGGAGGAGTGGCCTCCAAAACTTCTCTGATTAAGGCAAGGGGCCCCCTCATGGGATGTCCAAAGAGTAACTCAAAGGGGCTGAAACCAACACCCTCTTGAGGTACCTCTCTGTAAGCAAACAGCAGGCATGGCAGGAGGAGATCCCATTTCCTCCTTAGGGGCTCTTCCAAAGCGCATAGCATGCCTTTGAGAGTTTTATTAAATCTCTCAACCAGACCATTGGTCTGGGGATGGTGAGAGGTGGAGAACTTATAGGTTACCCCTCACTCTTTCCACATGGTTTTCATGTAACTAGACATGAAGTTGTATCCTCTGTCAGAGACAACCTCCTTAGGGAATCCAACATGGGTGAAAATGCCCAGGAAAGCTCTGGCAACCACCTTGGCAGTAACAGTCCGAAGGGGTATAGCCTCAGGGTACCTGGTGGCATGATGAACCAAGACCAGGATGAACCGATGTCCACCTGAAGTGGGAGGGTCAAGGGGACCGACAATGTCGATGCCCACCCTCTCAAACGGTGTCAACCACTGGCAATGGCTGCAGTGGGGCAATGACACTGCCTCCAGTCTTGCCAGACAACTGACAAGTTGGGCAGGTCCTGCAGTGGGACTCCACTTCCACTCCCATCCGAGGCCAGTAGAAATGGGAAGAGAGCCTCTGCTTAGTCTTCTTGGTACCAATATGACCAGCTAAGGATACCTC
The DNA here is from genome assembly GCF_040938575.1 of Ambystoma mexicanum. Classification (NCBI taxonomy): domain Eukaryota; kingdom Metazoa; phylum Chordata; class Amphibia; order Caudata; family Ambystomatidae; genus Ambystoma; species Ambystoma mexicanum. The sequence continues at coordinate 415,315,245 of NC_090927.1, forward strand.
ATGCTCCAACTGCAGCAGGAAGGGCCTGTAAACCTGGGGTACCACCAACCTCTTGAGGGCACCAGGTTCAGGCTTAGTGGGCTCACTAACAAGGAGCTCAACCTCCCAATAGATCCGGAACGTCCTAGGCACTTCTCCTTGTGCCTGAGACAGGGCCTGTTTCCTCAGACCCTCGAGAGAGTGGCATTCTCTCTGTCCCTTACAGAAGTCTGCCCGGGAGGATCCCCTTTCAGCTAACAAGCATTGAAGGTCGGGATGATCCTCAGGGTTGAGAACCTCTCCCACAGGAGAGTCTTCTGTCTCTTCTCCCTCAAGAGTTGAGTTTGGGTTTTCCACTGGACCCAGCCCATCCGAAGCATGCATCCCAATGGGTGCTGTAGGAACAGCAGGAAGAGAAGGAGCCCCCTGCACAGTGGTGGACTTCTTGTTCTTCCTTCTTCTTGCCTTAGTCCTTGCCTTTTGTTCGGGTACCTGACTCAAAGCCAGGCCCTATGTCACCTTTGACCTAGTGACTGCAGCAGCAGTCAGGGGAAGATCATTCGAGATCAACCCCAAATCTACTAGATCATTGTCTAACAGAATGTTAGCAGGGACATTGTCCTGAACCAGGACAGGAAGCTTTGCTGTCTTGTCTCCAATCATGAGTGTGGCTAAGGCTACAGGCGATAATTTGGGAGGCCCACCAGCTAACCTGGTGGTTCTCAGAGGAACACCTACATAGTCCTCTGGCTTAAGCAGGGTCCTGTCCACCACTGTCATGCTTGCCCCAGTGTCTCTCAAACCAGTAGAAGGCTGGCCATTCAAGAGGACACTTCTCAAAAACCTATGAGTGTTCTGTGGGATAGTCGCCAGTACTTCTGCATGCTGGTCCCAGGCCCCAAGGGACACTAAGGAAATCTCTACGGGAGGCCTGAAGGTGATCCCAGTAGAGGAGGGGAGGACCGTGGCCTCCACCTCAGGTACAGAGTAGGGGTAGGTCAGGCTGACAGCCTGGACTCCAAATGCCTTACCCTTACACTTGGGGTCACCCCTTCAGTGATTCAGAGTCCCACAATCCCAACATGTGCCAGGAGTGCGGGGTACGGTACTGGAGCCTCTGGGACCCTGCTTTGCAGCAGGCGGACCACTACTTACTCCCACCCACAACATACTTATCCCCACTAGGCTTTTGGGTTTTAGGAGAGGAAGGTTTTGGTATACCCAACTGTGACTGCTTTTGGGACTCCTCAGCTTTCTGAGAGGTCCCCTTTTCTTTGTCCTTGTACTTCCCACTGGAGTCCTTAGGGGACACCCGTTGGGAGACCCTCTTGTCAGCCAACCTAGCCAGCTTAAAGGGATCCAAAATGTTCTGGTCAGCAACATACTGACGCAGCTCTGGTGAACAGGCTTCAGAAAAATGCTCAAAAAACAAAAGGTGAGACAATTCAACAAACATTTTCACTTTGTAACCATCAATCCACCCCATCATGTTCATGCGCGCAGCACTCACCTAGTCAACCCAAGACACGTTCTCTCATTTCTTAAAATCCCTGACCGTTTTAAGGTATTGGGTAGGTGTCTTGCCAAACTTGGCAATCAAAGCAGACTTAATGCACTCATACTGACCCCTTTCTTCCACACTCAGTTTCAGAATCCAGTCATATCCACTCTGAGTTACTCTGCTTAACAAACACTTAGCCCAATCTCTCTTATCAACATCATGAATTGCACAAGCCATTTCAAATGCTTCAATCCATTGGGGGATATCAGAACCCTCCACAAACACAACAACCAAATCTTTCATAAACTTGGTGGCTGGGGACCTGACACTCTCAACTGGTTTCGCTGAAGTCTCCACTCTAGCTTTCTCGAGCTGGATTCTCTGACATTCAGTGTCCTTGTCTTTGAGTTCAAGATCCCTATTCTTGAGTTCCACTTGCTGTGCCTTTCTTAAGCTCAGAATCTATTTCCAACTTGCGGTATTCAAATGCCAATGTCATCCTTAATAACTCAAGCTCCAAGGAATTGCTGGGGTTTGGAACAGAGGCAGCAGGAATGGTGGCATTCCCAGAAACAGACTCAGCAAAAACCCCAGGGGCAGAGTCCTCATTGGTTGCATCCCCCCCACCTTCAAGAGTTTCACAATCAGCCTGGTAGTCCACCAGGGCAGCTATCAGCTCAGCCCTAGACGTATCCACAAAGTCTAACTCCCTGGCTTCACAAGCCCTCTGGAGAGCCTCTAAGCTCATCCGAGTCAATTTACCATTTGCAATAGATTCCATTGCTTGTAATGCAGTTATCTTGTACACAACTAAACCTCAATTTAACAAAGTGCAGATATTTTGTAAGTGGCACGGTTATACACTGATTCTTAAAACCATAAGCATCCCACCGCTGCCACCAGTGTAAAGACTGGAGGGGGTTGTCTGTACTTCTGCTCTCTATATGGCAGAGGAGAAGCACAGAGGACCCCAGCCAAGATTCTATATTATTGGCACGTGGTCGAGCAATCAAGGCCTAGCTTCTCAGGAGGTGATGCAGGCTGGTTCTTAAGTACAGTGTACAAGCACCCACAAAGGAATGTCCGCACACTGTATCGGGTAAAACACAGTCTTTATATAATTAATATTCAAGGTTATGTACATTATCACAATAACTTACTCTGTGCTCAGAAAATCAACAATGGTAAATATATACAGTTCTACAGTGGTACCACAAAGATGATCAGATCTCATTAAAATGCATCAACTATACTGTCAAAATGTCACACAGATCAATAAAGAGGAAACCAGCAGTAGAGAGAGGAAGGAAAGCAAGACTGTTGAACAATTGGCAGAATACTGGTCGCTACCGTTAAACACAGCTCTGTGTGGAGATCCCCCCACATGGGCAACCTGTAGAATAAAGATACAAGGCCAGTCCATATATTGTTCACAATAGACTTCCCAATAGTTCTTCAACCCCAAAGTACCTGGCGTTGTTGCGTTTCTCGGCGGGGAATCGACAGCCCTTCTTAAGTGCCCTCCCTTTAAGGCAGGAGTCAAGGGTCGTCGAACGTCTGATGGAGAACAGGGTGAGCTACGATGATGAGGTGGCAGCTTCGTTCCTGGCGGTGCTCGTTGATGGGGAAGCGTAAATGTCCTGCAAGGAAGAGGCGTGCGGGGCACCTCAGTGTCAATAGTTCTGGACCGCAAAGAGTTTGAAGAAGTGTGGCCCAGCAAGGGCGTCGAGTAGTCGGCGTCTCTGTGGTCTTTGGGTTGCGGGAAACCCACCGGTGGATGCTCCTCGGCGCGTCGACGGGCAGGCCTGCTCCAGCAGGATACAGTGGTGACGATGCGGACAAGAGCGTCCTTGGATCAAATGAAGTTCTTAGGCAAATGGGAGCGCGGCGGCTCTGGTCGGCGATGGCGGTCATCGGCAGTGGCGGACAACAGTCCGGGCGCTTCTCCTTGGGATTCCGCAGCAGTCCCCATCTCGGGTCGGCAGCCTGTCGTCGGTCTGTCTACCAGGGAGCTTTGGCAAAGATCAGCTGGTGCACGATGGTCCCTCGTAGCTCGGAAAGAGGGCGCCTCAACTGGTCCTCTCTGGATCAGTTCTTGGAGACACAGCAGCTTTCAGATTGTGAAGGAGAGCAACAGCAATTCTTCTCTTCCAGCAGGGCTTCAAGGTTAAGCTTCAGCTTCACTCCAGTTACTCTTCAGCTTCTGAACACGAATTCTAGCAGTGAGAGGCCCCCAGATATACTAGTTGATCTCCCATTCATTCTGCTGGGTCACACTCAGGCAACCAATCGGTCAGAAGGGCATTCATGCAGGCAGGCAGCCAATCAGGTGCATAGTGCATTCAGGCCATTCACTCCTCTCCAGACACTCACAACAAGTTATGTGTATTGGGACAAGTACCCTGCCATTCAACACTCCACACTGCATTCATACCAGTTTTGGGCAGGGCTGTCTCAGTCATTGTGTCAAACACCAGATACTAGAAACCCACACACTCCATTCACCCAGGTCCCACCCACAGGGTGTACCAACAACGTACAGTCACTGGGAAGGCTCCAGCCAGTCTGGCCTGGACTTCACAACAACACCATATATGGAACTTCCACCCAACAGCCGGTCAGGGGGAAGGGACAGAGTCAGGGCTTCCCATGACTTTGGGAAAACAAGGTAATAGGCAATAGAAAGCAAGAGGCCACAGGGGCCATCTTGTTTCCTATCAGGAATAAACTGATTCCAATGGCAGGGCCTGATTATCCCAAATGGAGGATACTCAGGGCACCTGTCAAATTCAGCATGGAGCTGCCACCATCCCATACCCTACTCTGTGGGCCACACACAGGTGCCCAAAAACATACCCTAGGGGCACAGGGTTGTACCCCCACACATGGGTGCCATAAGGGTATCCCATGGGTCTGTACACCAAACCAAAAGAGAGAGCTGCACCGCCAGGAGTCCCACGTGAACTCCTGCACTGAAAACACAACAGAACACATGATAAAAAGCAGTAAAGGACAAGGATACAGAGGCCCTGTCCCTCCGATGCGTTTCCAGCATCACAGTTGGCACTGATACTAGATGGGTAGGAGACAGGACGAGAGAGTGTGGTGAGACATTCAAGTCCTGGTATGATGCTAAGCATGGATATAAGTCCAGAGAGATGACTATTGGTTATCAAGTGAAGATTAAGCTCCCCAGGAAGTGCAGTTCAGGTTTTCTGTATCCAGGACTGTTGTGAAGGATTATGGGAGTGCTGTGCGCCTGGCAGGAGGTGAGGTGTGGAACAAGAGGAGAGTGGTGAAGGTTGGCTCGGTGAGTGTTGGTTACTTTGTTTTGTTCCAGTGCTGCTGCCTCTTTCATTATTGGTGTATAATAATCTTTTGTGTTAATATTCATTTATTTTGTTTCTTCTTCCTCACTCCTCCCCTTACCCTTCTTCCTTCCTTATCAAGACTCAAGCACATTGTTGGTACAAAGGAAAGGAGGTGTGTTGTATTGTGTGATACTTAATGGAACATTGAGGCAGCATCACCAAGGCTGTGAAGAATGTTTAGAGTTGAATTCAGGAATGCTGGGGGGGGGCGATCTAGAAGGGCACTGGTCAGTTGATGGAAGCACCTGAGGATGAAAGGTGTTACTGCAGTCTTTATGCTGTATGTCTTATACTAATAAAGACATTTCCATCACTGGAGAGTTATCCCGCTTTATTATAGGATGCACTTGCAAATGAGCAGAAATGGGGCTGTCCAACGTGCCTGTTAGGAACAGGTGAAGGGGTGCGTAGAGTATGACAGGGTCAATCCTGACCCTGTCATGCATTTTTCCTTAAGTGTGACAACAGCGGTATGAATAGCTGCTGTCACACTTGCATTTCAACCCTTGACAAAGGGATATAAATACTTTTATTTGTTTATTTACATTTCACAATGGCTGGCCCTTTTTAGGTCCATCACTGTGAAATGCACCTCCAGCACTCATGTGGAAAATGGGAGCCTGTCATACATTACTGTCAGGGAGCACAACCCTAACACTAATGTATGCAGGGGAGTCGGCCTGCACACTTTGCACTGCAGGCCACTTTTGCGGATAAGTTGACCTGCGTATTTCTTAAAGTGGCGCAAGTAAACAAAGCACTTTCTCTGCCCTTTTTTATGTGCACCACTTTATCAGCAGCTGCCCGAATGAATGCAGAAGATGCACAAAGTGGATGGAAAGCATGCAAAAAACCAAATTAGGCATGCAAGAGGGGTGTTTTCACCAAAAGTGTCCAAAAATGCATCAGAGCAGCTAATTCTGAAACGTTGGGCACCTGATTGGCACCAAAAAGCACATTTTGCTATTTCCACCTAAACCAACAGAACAAAGTATGCCCAAAAATTAAGCACATGCTTTGAATAATTACTGACACTAGCTCTCTAAGCAAAGCACACACCACACAGTACTTCAGGCGAGCACCTTGATTCTGCACCAATATTCTACCATGACTGAGCCTGTGGGCATCATGCTGCAGCATAGTCTCATGAGTAAGAGCATGGGGCAATAGAGAATGCGAGGGGGGCCAATGGGCAGATAACCTGCCCACCTTGAGTCATCATTCCCAACCAAACTTAGACCTGGAGGTGCTCAGACAGTGGGAGAAGGGGGCCTTCATCGCCTCCAATGTGACACCCTCCATGCCACCACCACCTGTAGAACGATGTATCACATAACTTACAGTGTGGATGTGCCAAATTACCACGTCAATGGTGCCGTTGTGGTGTCAGCAATTAATTTCTGACGGTACAAGATATCAAATAGGCAAATATCCACAGAGATGACCTTCCAGAACCTGCTACTAATATGCTTCCCTCCCCTGCCATTGAACTGAGCGCCAGCGATATTTGAGTGGCATCTGTCCAGAAAAGGAAATGGTCGCACATCCGGGATAACAATACGGTACATTTCATTCTGGTCCACGGTCATCCGTCCTAGTGCTTTGAAAATGTCTCTCTGGTTGTTTTGGCCATGTAATTTTAATGCAAATTGCGGATGTGTATGCCACATCTGACACGGTGCACACTCTTTTGTGAAACGTCATGCATCAGGCATAATTTGACAAAAATATAGGCTAATCTGATTGATGTATCAAAAACGTTCACGGCGTCGGATGCGCCTTTATTTGTGATTTTTTGTGCTAACGCTTGCGTTATATTTGCGCAGATATTTTGTGAATTGTTTTGTTTTTTTTGCACTTATATAGCGCTACAAACCCTCAGGCATCTGAGCACTGCTTACCCACGGCATGTGGTTCTCATTTTTCGCTGAGTTTGGCCCTGCCGGGATTTGAACCTGCGTCGCTCTGCGCGGATGTCAAAGCGAGCGCTCTACTATCTGACCAGCTATTGTGGGGTGCAATGAGATGTGCAATGGTTCAACAGCATCTTTGCCCAATTACACATTCCATTGGGTTGCGCCGTTTCTGAGAATCTGCATTCACATTCATGATTATGCTGCATGCATCACACACCACCTGTACATGCACGGAATGGCGGCGCCTCCTGTTCCCGCGCAAGTGTTCTATGACTGCAGGGGATTTGTGTGCTACAAGGGTGCAGTCAATGGCACCAAACAGCCATGTAGCTCAGCTACTACATGAAATGCCTTCACCCTTCCTGCCCCTGTAGAAGTGTTATGAGACATGCATACATATACCCTGACAGATCCAAGGATCACATTGGGGATCTGGTGCATGGACCATGACTGTGGGGATTGACTTACTATGCTGTGAATCCACTCGTCCTCTGAAAGGAGCACATGGCAAAAACCTGGCTTCCCACGGGAAGGTACAGCATCAGTGGTTGAAGTGGGCGGGAGCGATTGGGAGTGGTGCTCCTCTACTTTTAAAACATTTTTTTTTACTGTTCCTATCCTTTAATTTTTCTAAGAAACCATTCCGGAATGGTTTCGTTTAAGAACAAAAGTGTAGGAAGAAGTTGAAACTTGCTCTTCTGTGCACTGCACTGAACATTCCCTTCTATAGCAGGTGTGTGTGTTTGGGGGGCGTGGTGATGGGGTTTGCGGGGAGTGGGGGAAGGCCAGCAGGGAACATAGTTCCACTTCTTCGTTTCCCACACTTCGACCACTGTACAGCATGTGTTTACATTGTAGGAGAAGTGAGGCCCCCCTCTCTGACTCAGCATGTCCAGTATTATCCAAGGTGAATAGGGCACCCGGAAGTGACCTCTCTATCTGCCCATTCCATTAGGGAAACTATCCTCCTATACATTCTTTCCCTGCTCATGGTCCTCGTGAGTCGATGGGGCAGTATGATGCCCACTGGTTTTCCCACCTTAGAAAGATGTACCTGCTGTGATGTGATGGCTTTCACACTGTGTTGTGTATTTTGATTGCAGTGTGATGTATCACTTATATTGGTGCACTTTTTTGGGCCTCCGCCTCCACTTTTGCTTGGAGCACATGGTGTAGGACATTTTATGAAGCAAATCATGTAACTTTTGTCAATTGATGTTTGGGGCATTGCTGCCCACTTTTGCTGGTCACTTTTTCATGCATTATTAGGCTCATGTACATGCTTTGGGCCACGCTCATGGATTTTTCTGCACGGTTCAGTGTGACTTTGCACTGCTGAAAAGTGACTTTGCACTGCCGACACAAACCCTGATTCATGGAACTGCGCAAGGTGTATTTTTGCAGTGCAAAGTCGTTGCATAGAGCAAACATGACTTTGTACTGACTTTGCACTGCAAAAATACACCTTGCACAGTTCCTCGAATCAGGGTTTGTTGTCGGCAGTGCAAAGTCCCTTTTCAGCAGTGCAAAGTCACTCTGAACCGTGCAAAAAATTCCATGAATCGTGCCCTCTGTGTCCACTTTTGCCCTCATTTTGCACATGCTATTTGCAGCAGCGCATCTCTGAGATGCACACTTCTGAGGATTTGGTGCATCTATTTGTTGCGCATTTCAGATTTGTTTAAAAAAAAAATCTTGATAATTTGCCACATCCCTTAATTTGCAAAGCCAAAAATTCCGTACAAAAAAACACGCAGTTGTGTTTGTGCATTCCTGACACCTCTGGTCGTATGCAAGCGCTAATGATGGGATGGGAGCTGGTGCAGGTCACACGCCTTCCGAGAGATCACCAACAAGGCTTAGTGAAACAATACAATATTGCATCAGTGCAATCTGTTGTGCAGTCCATGCTTTGAAAGTATACATCCCATTGCCTCTTTTTCCCGTTCTGCTCCGAGAACCGTTACCTACTGTGCGTTCCTGCTTACGTGGCTTGCTCGGATGCTGGTATACTAACCCCTTGTGAGATTCAGAATCCGCGTAGAATGCTCTGATCGGCCCCGCTTCGCTCATGAAACGCGAACATCCAGCGCGCACTGCCTTCCATCGCTGCCACAGACCTTAATGGGTTCATCCGAGTTGAGCCATTCGTCACATTCCGCGGCCAGCGTGAGCCTGGCGGGTGCGCCACAGCGCAGAGGACATCCAGAGTGGCGTGTGTAGCAATGCTGAAATTGGGCCAGCCTCTCAGCAAGAGCTCTCTGCCGAAGCCTCCAGTCATCACCATTCATCCCCGCCTGCTGAAACCGCAACAGGCTATAATGTGTTATTCTGAGGTTAGCAAGCAAAACTCCAACTTAATACAATGGACAGGGGGGGGGCGGGTTTCGCGGGGAGACGAGGGGCGGGCGCAGGCCTGAACAGATTGCCCACCAATTACAGCCTAGACGTGTCCATGCGGAGCAGAGCTGCTTCCTAAATTTCACCGTATTCTTAGGCTCCGTTTCCTTGCAGACAGCACTTTCTGTAAGACATCCCCAGCTGCTGGCTGCACTGTTAAACCAGTGTAGGAGTCAAGCTAGCTGCGAACACCTGATCTCATTGGACTGTTTGCGCCAATGACCCGAAAGGGCAGCAGCTGTACTATTTATTTTCCATGGGTCCAATGATGTTTTTTTGACACAACACGGAAAGGCCGCCGTTGTGCAACATTGAACGAGCGTAGACATTATTGGGCCTCATTCCAAGTTTGGCGGTAGCCTTGCCGGCGCCCGCGAATGGGCAATTACCGGGTCATTACGGCCCCGCCGGACCCAGTAATTGCCCGTTCGCGGGCGCTGGAATAAAATGCTCCCCATTCCCATTGAGCCCCGTGGGAACACTCTCAGTCAGCAAGCAGACTTTTATAGTCTAGGCTCCCCACCCTCTGAGTGGTGTTTAGGGAGATGGATTGCACCTGTGTAAAGTAGGCTGGCCTGGAAGGGGCAGCACTGAGTTCGTATTATGGGCTCCACCATCTTGGTTTTTAAACCTCATTCTTCTGGGCTCTCTTGGCATTGGTTGCTTTGAACCGGGCCCCTCGTTCTACACTCAGAGACACCTTTGGTAAGGAAAGAGAGTTGTTTGGTGTTGAATAAAGCTTTTGTGATATTGGGAGAGTGATGGTTGTTGATTTTATTACTTGGGGGTCATTCCGAGTTGGGCGGTAAGGGAAAAACGATGCCGGTAAAGGATTACCGGCATCGTTTACTTTTACGGGCCATTCTGACCCTCTAGACCGTTATTTACGGCGTCGTAAAGTACGAGGCCGTAAATAGCGGTCTCGTGGCGCGCGCACGACACCCCATGCCGAAATTAGCGGCTTGGCGTAAACCGGAGCTGATCCCAAGTCATGCGGACATGCAAAAAACGGCCTCTACAAGGCCGCAAAGTACCTTACCGGCATGGAGTAAATACCGGCATCGCCGAGAAGGTGTTAAGAACCCTGAGCAGTGTTTCCAAGAGGCACAGGTGCACTCAACCAGCACAGGTGGAGGCAATGGAGTCTGGCACAGCACAAAAGGAGCACACCCACTCACCACACCCCCTCCTACACCCAGATGATACCAATTGTAGCAGGATTACTGGAGCTGGAGACCCTGCTTGCAAGGCAGCAATGACAACAACAGCAACAACAACAACCACAGGCCCCACCACAGAGGATACACAGGAGGAGAAGGAGGGTGAGACAGGCCCAGCATGCCCTACCGGTGCAGCCACCATTACCACACCGGCAGCCCCCAATCCCTCGCATCAGAGCCTCCCCCTTCAACCTCACACCAGAGCAGATCCACACCCTGTACCGCCTTGACCGGGACACCATCACCACCATAGTGGACCTGACACATGACGACATAGTGAGCCTCATAGAAATCCACACTGCAATCCCCCCCTCTACTCAGGGTAGTGTCTGTTCTCCACTTCCTTGCCACAGGCACGTAGCAGCATACAGTGGGGCACATGCATGGCATACCACAGGCCATATTTTCACATATACTCAACCAAGTGCTGGATGCCCTCATCAAACACACAAGGGACTACATATCCCTACCCCGGACACCCCAGGAGATATTGGATACATAAGTTGCCTACCATGCACTGGCAGGCATGCCAAATTGCATAGGTGCCCTCAACTGCACCCACGTGGAATTGGTCTTTCCACATGCAATGGAGGTGGCGTATCGCAACCGCAAGCAATACCACTCCATTGACGTCCAGATGGTATGAAATGCCAGTAAAGCCATCACACATTGCTGTGCCCGATACCCCCGATCAACACATGACCCCCTGGTCCTGCGGAACTCCATGCTACCACGCTATATGGAGCAACATGCTGGACAACGTGCCTGGCTGCTTGGTGAGTCACCTGATTGGGCCATGGCAGCGCATTGGGGCCATGAGTAGGGTGGATGCATACCCCAACTTGGTGGGAAAGGGGGGGTGCATACTACACCTGTGTGGGAATGTTGACGCCGGTGCACAATGTGCACCCCACAGAACACAGTGCCCCAAGGCAATCGATATGGCACATGACTGCCTAACCTCACAGCGATGCTAGAATGTAGAAAATACAACACTACTCGTCCGACAGGTAACCTGGCCCAATACCACAACACAAGCACCACTCATCGGAGGACCTCACACACCGTAAGGGCATCTTGCACCATGCACTGCATATGCACTATCTCGCAGCCTCCTGCATCCCACCACACAAGACAGACGTCCCTGGGAGTGCATAGAAGTGAGCCCAACAGGGATACAGCAGCGTGTCACTGGTTCCGCACACCCATAGTAGTGGTGCAAGTCAACATGGTACTGATCAGTGCAGTAAGACAAGTATGCTACTGACTACAGTCAACACCCCCTGCCACCAAATCTCACAGAACCCAACACATCAATGAATTCAGGCCAACACTGCTGCACTCATATACGGTGCACGTGCAACAAGATGTGAGTGCACACCATAAGCCATCTTGAAGAAGCTACCCCTCCATCATTCCATGGCACAGGACACATAGCCGGGCCAGTAATGGGGTTGATGCAACCAGGGACATGTGTGTATGGCCAGGAATCACCAGCTGCCATGCAAGACTGCTACAGTTCGCCACCATCAATGTACAAACACTTACCTTCATTCCCCTTCCATGCAGGTGATGGTGGCTAGCCTTTGAAGCCGTGGCTCATGGCCCCTATCCGTAACCCACAGAACAGGCATGAGGAGGACTACAATCGAGCCCATACCCGTACACGGGTGGCCATAGAGCAGACATTTGGCCTGTTGAAGGCACCATTTTGTTGCCACAGCCGTTCGGGTGGAGCACTCATCAACAGCTACGAGAAGGTGGCCAGGATCACCATGGCATGTGTAAGGCTGCACAATATGTGCATCCGTCGGAACGTGCCACTGCCCCCTGACCTGGGACTGCTACCACCAGATGATGATGAGGGGGTGGATGAAGAATTGGCAGGACAGCATCACAGTGCAGATGCACAGGAGGGATGTGCCGTGTGGCAATCATTGATTGGACAATATTTCTGACACTCAAGTCAGCTGAGGGTGTCAGGATGACAGGGCATCGGGCACTGGTTGTGGGGATACATGTACACAATGCACTGTCAGTCATTAAAAGACACATGCACATTGATCAATGTCCACTCTGATATTTTTTATGCACAACCGGTGTATTGGATTAGTAGGTTCACACGTGTACAACAAAACCTCCACCCTCACCCCCCTCCCCCCAACTCCCATACACACCCTCACCCCCCTCCCCCCAACTCCCATACACACTCTCACCCCCCTCCCCCCAACTCCCATACACACCCTCCCCCCCTCACCCCCAACTCCGCAACAGTAGTCCCGTGTGGCACATTGAGGCCACATGTGGCAGCATTGTCTATTGATCCATGCTCCCGGTGCCCGGGGGGGTATGTTCCTGCGCCGCTGAGAACGTAGCAAGCGGCGCGCTGGGCTTGCCGGGGTGGGGGGACTAGTTGTGGGGGTGTCCTCCTGCTGAGTCGCAGGAATGGGACATGCTGCCACAAGGGCGTCTGCAATGCGTCCAAGTGCCTCACAAACACAGTTGGTGCTTTCCGTGAACACCTGACGCATTTGTCTGAGCTCCTCAAGTAACTCCAACCTGCCCTGGCGGTTTTCCTCATTGAAGTCAGTGATGAGGGCAGTGAGTTGTCCTGCACGTAGTGCTTCCTGGGATGGTGTATCATCCCGGCTGGGGATTGGGTCGACATGCCCTGACAGGGCCTCGAATGGGGTACTGGGCACGGGATCTGCGTCTCCCAGTGCATCACCACGTGCACTTCGGACTGGTGTGTCACCCTCCCCAGAGTCCATGCACGACACCTGGGGGACATTGCATGGCTCGGGGGTGTATAGAGTGGGGTAGGAGTCCTCCTCTGACGCCCCACAGATGGACGAGGGGCTGTCCAGGATTTGCAGAGGGGCCGTGGCTGCCACCTCCCCAGAGATGCTGGACTCCTCTGACCTTGGTGTGGTGATTGTTGCAGGCGCTGATGCAGTGAGGGATGGGGGTGGTGCAACCTCAATAGGCCTTGGAGGAGCTGTGGTGGTTTTGTCCTTCCTGGCCGGTACGCGGTTGTCCCTGCCTTTGGCACTGGATGTGGTGGGACGGCTTCTCTCAGGCTCATCGCCCTCATGCTCACTGCCTGTGGGTGTAGAACAAAGGTACAACATGAGTGGTTGTGTGAGACGGTAATGTCATTAATGGCAGCATTCACATTTCAGTCATTTTGGATTGGTGGCATTTTGGCCGTTACTACATCACTGGTTTCTACGGATGTGTCGGATATGTACGCAGGTGTGGGAGTCACTAATCCTGGCCTGGTCATGTGCAGTCTGACTCGCACACTGCCAAGCCTGCTGCACAGTGTGCTTATTGGGATGTGCTAGTTACTGCACTGTGGTTGGTGGGCATTATGTGGTAGCACTTGTCCCTTGGTGGCAGTTGTCTTGCCATTATCAGAATGGGTGGAGGGCAGTATGACAAGGTGCATTGGACGGGGCTTGGAAGTGTATTCAACATGTATTTGCCATTGGCGGTCTTGACTTTGGACACTCACCTCCATCAGCAGACGACGGAGCCCCACACTCAATTTCACCGACGCCCTTGGTTGATTCTGTGCCAATCAATGCAGCGCAGGTCTCCTCCCATGGCGCTAGTTTCATTGGTGAACTTGGTCCACCTCCAGTCAGCAGTGCCTGGCTGCGGTTGGCTGCGAGGATGCTCCGCACCCTCAACCGCAAGTCGTCCCACCGCTTGCGGCAGTCCCTGGAGGTGCGGGGGGTGGTGCCCACTGTGCTCACCCTTTCAGCAAGTTCTGCCCATATGTTTTTCTTCTGGACCACTGCCTCTCTGCGCATGTCGCTGCTGAACACTACGTCTGCGTGCTCCTCCAGGTGGCCCACCATGGCCTGCAGCTCCTCGGGGCTGAAGCGCTGCTTGCTGAGGCGGTCCGCTGACTTTTTCGGGGCTTTGGGCATAGCTGGCGGTTGTGTAGGCCTTTTCCGAGGTTCAGGTTCGTCCCAAGGGTGCTGCCTGGAGAGGATGGCAATGTATTGTGTTTTTAAAGATGGCCGCCGCGCTCCTTCCCGTTCCTGTGCGATGACGTAATTTCCGCATCCGTTAATTAGCGGTGACCGTAATTTACGGTATCCGTAAAGTACGGTCACCGCTAATTACGGACGGCGAAGCTTCGATGGCGATGTTGTAAAGAACGTCTCGCTTCATGCCGCTAAGGGGTTTAACGGGCCCTCTAGCGGTATGCCGCTAGGGGATTTACCGGTATGGCGGAAAGCTTGTTCCTGCAAGGTCGGAATAGCCTGTAAATAGCGGCGTGGTACCAGATCGGACTCGCTCTTTCCGCCATGCCGGTAAAAACCAATACTTACCGCCAACCTCGGAATGACCCCCCTTGTGTAGGTAACTGTTAGGCAGAATCCAGTGCAATTCCCTTAGGGAGCACTACACCAGATTAGGACTACAGGTGAGAGCAATAAATCCCCTTTGGTATCGGTCTGTACCACAAAGATTTAGTTGCCAGCTGTGGCTGAGCAGTCAGACTTATCTCAAGAGGGAGATGAGCAGTATTCAGGGTTTACACAATAGGTAGTACAGTACTATGGAGCAAGGAAACACTGACCAAAGCTTTGTATCAAAAAGGGAATATATATTTATTTTATATACTTCTAAGTCAACACATAATCACAATTGGTAAAGTAAGTAAAAAGTCAGTCAAAGAAAAGTAAATACAACTCCCTATTCAATTGTAGACAAGTTTGTGGTAGGGTGAAAACTGAGCAAAACGCACAGTGAAAACCAACTGAAAATGGCACTCTAGCAATTCAACAAAAGGGATCGAAAGCACAAGTGAAACCGAAATATCTTCAGACACCCCCTAGCAACACTTCCCTGAAGTTTTGTGAACAAGTAATGCACAGTAACACTTTAGCCAAAAGATAAGTGAATGAAAACTGAGCAAAATGGCACTCCACAAGTTAAAACAGTAGGAAGGAAGAGGGTTTTAGAAGATTTAGGTGCATCAACACATTTCTCATTGAAAACCAATCTAGTGTGAGCAGATCTAACAAATCAGCCAGAGTCAATAGGCCTGAGCCAGAGTAAGTGGTACAGGACCAAGAGCTTTGGAGCAAAAATGTTCTTGTAGCTGCAGTCAAGTCTTTAGTAGAAAAATATTGAAGAGGTAGATGCGAGGTGAAAGACAATGTTAAAGAGAGGGCGGCCGACCCCCACAAGTAGTTAAAGGATTTAAAACACCTTTAGGACTACTACGGAGAAAGGGCGGCCTGGCGGAACAATGTACTTTAAACGCGAAGAAGTGACTCCTGCGGTGGCAGTTGTTCCTGGTAGTTCCTGCAGGTCGAGGGGTTCATCAGAGGAAGAGAGGCTCTCGTTGTGGAGGAAGGTTCGAGTCGCTGCACTACCCAGGGATGAAACCAGCTGCCAAACGAAGTTTAAAAGGTACGCTCCTTTTAATCGTGGTCCGGGTCGATAGCTGCCTGGCTATCCAGTCTCCAAGTACTGGGCACTGTCGATTCGACCAAGGCAGGTCCGAGGGAGCGATAGGTGAACTGGTTGACCCCACCAGCTCAAGGGAAGGAGGCTCTTTCGCTGAAGATCTCCTCTCGTCGTGTGGAAGAAAAGTGGTGAGACGATCCGGCAGGGCTTCACCGGTGGTGTAGATGCTGAAGATGTCTGTGGCTTCTCTCCCCTTCGGGTCCGTAGTTCCAGTGGCGACGTCTTGCTTTTCCAGCCCTCATGACCCTGCTTTTATGCAGAAAGAGGCTCATTCATACAGCCTAGCTGTGACTCACACAGTGGAGTGGTCTTCTTGGCGGGAGACCCTCCAGCCTACCAGGTTAGAGAGCGACCTGAGTTGCTGCGGCAACTCTGGGGTTCTACTCCCCCCTCCCAAACAATAGAACAATAGACCCATTCATTCAGCCTAGCTGTCACTCACACAGTGGAGTGGTGTTCTTGGCGGGAGACCCTCCAGCCTATCAGGTTACAGTGCAACCTGAGTTGCTGCGGCAACCCTGTCCTGGTTCTACTGGTAGAGTGGTTCTACTCCCCTTCCCAAACAACAGACCCACCTCAGACTCAGAGGCGCTGAAAGGAGGGCTTCTTGGCAGAAGCCTGCCAAAAGAGCGAACAAAGGATCCCTGACCTGGGTTAGGAGTTTAGAGTAAAACACGAGAAAGGAATTATATCAAAGTTCTGGAAAATAAAACCTACCGGAGTAAAGTTAATAATAAAATAAACCGGTGGTATGTTAGAAGCTGTCAGTAAAAGTTTTAGCCTCGAACAATGGGAAAATCCCATAGGAAAATATTTGCTGTCCAATATAAAAGGTAGTAACCACTGCCATCAGCCAGAAACTTTGTAGAGGGGGACTTTAAGGTACCCTCTCGAAAATGAACATAGGGGAAAAACTATTACCCCTTCCAGTACTTCCATATTAAGATGGGTTGTACTGGTTTAGTTCATAGAGATTGACTAGTAAAGTCAGTGGGGACTTTACATGCCCTGGGAGACAGTAGTCAGTCCCAGGGTATGGAGTCTATGTTTGGGGGTCGCTACGACACCCCTGTGTCACTGCACAGAGGGTGCTGTGCAACACATGTGCATAAAGATGGTTCCTATGGGTGAGAGAAAAAGATCCCATAGGCATTAAACACGAAAATAGCCTAGAACACACATAGCAAAGATGCCTAAGAGTGGGAAAAAGAGTCTCACTCTTAGCAGGTAAAAATAAATAAACCCTTCAGATCCAGCAAAGCTGCTGGGGGACTCTATAGGTAAGGGAAATTAGCCATAAGTGAGAATTCTTCCTAACAGTAACTCTCATATGTTTTATTTGTCGTTGCTTGTTTTCCATGTGCAACATTGTATCTTTGGGACTCCTGCATCCTTTGCTAGTCTGACTCATTATCCCAAATGCTTCCTTTGGCTGCTGCAATTGAATAAAGAAATGTATCTAAATGCTCGCTGGGGAGTTCAAAATGTTGTGGCTTCATTCCCTTAAAGGGAGAGGCATCTATTTCCAAGCCCTGCTTAGGTGGCTGGAATAGCTCTCTAGATGTGTCAGCCCTATGATTCTAGTCATTATCAAGTGTTTTGTACCTCTTGCCCTCAGCATGGGTGTCATTGGGGTTTGTGGATATGTAGGTGCTCCTGAAACTACACCCTGCTTTTTTTATGAGGACCCAGACAGAGTGGGCAGGGGATATTCTGTATACTACCTGCAGGTCAAGCATATGGTGACTGGTATCAGGTAATATTATCCCCACCAATAATATTGCCATAAATATGGTTGTGGGGTAAGGCCATAGGCGATATTATTAGTGGGGATAATTTATGGGGTTAATGGGACCGGGGGTTGCAGGGGTGTCCCCCGCTCCATTAAAAAGATTATGGGGGTTGCGGGGGTGTCCCACGCAGGTTCCATGGCTTAATATCGCTGCAAAAATATGGCGATATTCTTGTATGGTGATATTTTTGCTGGGATATTAGTACATGGAACCCAGTGACTCAGGATGCCCAAGTACCATGGACCACCCCTGTTAGCCTCCTTATTTAGGGAGGGGACTTTGTCGCACTATCCATATCTTATCTAACAATCTAACATTCTGTCAATCTCTCAAATTCAAACTCTTCACAGAGACCTTTCAATCAGCAATTACTCTCTAATGGTTTCGTGCCAGCAGACCCTAACTGGCAGAGTGTTCTAGAAAATCGAAATCAAATTAAACTAAACTAACCTTAGTCAAGGGCAGATCCCACTTAGCTGTGCCTTGCTGTTTGCCCGCTACCACTGTAATTATTAAGGTGCCTATTCTTACATTTATTCGAACTATTTAATTTTACTGTTTGAAGAATGGTTCTAGCTCGAGAGCAGGAGAGCTCTGTACAGGGTGTGAGTAGTCAATGTTTGGATTGGCATCTTGTGAGTTGCAGTCTGTGCATCAGTCTGTGCATCCATCAGGATTAGTCCTTGGTCAGGTATTGGTGAAAAAGTCATGTTTTGAGAGCTTTGCAGAATTGGAGAATTGTGGGGCCATTATGAGCTGATACCGGGATCAAGCTCCATAGGGTGGATGTGTGACAAGAAAATAATTGTTTGTGGGTCCCCTCTTTGCTGACGAGTTGTCAGCTGAGCTGGTTGGTCAATTTTCTGTGTGAGGAGTGTAGGCCACCAGATATATACAGCCTAGACATCAGATACCCTGGTTTGCTACCCGTGACTATTTTGCAGATGATACATGAAGTCTTGAACAGTATTCTGGCCTACAGAAGAAGCCATTGTAGTTCACATAGGATGGGGTGATTTGCTCAAATTTAATTTCCCCTGCATTAAGGATTGCAGCTGCGTGGTTGAGCCACTGGGAGCCCTGCCAAGAGGGTGTTTCCCCTTTCGCTGTGTGAGGGCCTTCACTGACATCCGGATGTCCTGCGGTGGGATGAAAGGTTTGATTTTGCAAAGACTGTAGATTTGAAGTCAGGCCATTTGGACCTTCCTGACTATGAGTTTCTTGAATGGGAGGCTGCTGTCAACAGTGAAGCAGAAGGATTTTGGTGTAACCGAGAGATGTGGATAAATCTTTCTAGGTGCATATTATTGCTACATTGTTGGATGAGTTGTTTAGCAGGAGGAACAATGAGAATTAATCCAGTCTAGGAGGGATTAGGTTTGAGGTAGGCAGACGACATCCAGGACTGGATGATGGCTATGTAGTCCCAGAGGCGACTGATGTCCTGCAGGCTTTTTATTCCTGTGTACAACTTAGTATCATCAGGGGATTGGTGGATGTCGATATTGGGATCTTTGAGGAGGGTGACTAGATGCTCCATTTAAAGGTTTATGAGGATCAGTGAGAGGATGGAGCCTCAGGGACAGGAGACTGGGGGTCAGTTAAAATGCAGTGTGTTAATATGGACAGGCAGGTGTTTGCCCGAGAGGATTGAGGTTAATCCCATCCTGTTGGCAAGGAGGAAAGGCGGATGATGCAGTGATTGATGAGTTGAATGCAGCAGAAAGGACAAGGAGGACGAGGGGGCATGCGTCAACACTATCGATGATTTGGAGGTCATCGTCCACCACGTGGAGGGAGGCTTTCTTGATGATACACGTGGGGTGGAACCACAACTAATAGTCATGTAGGAGGTGTATTTGTTTGATTCTGATGAGAGGTTGTGTAGCGACTACCTTTCCCAAAATGTTGCTGATAAAGGCAGGGTCTGTAATGAGCCAGCAGTTGACCAGGTTTTCTGGGTCTAGGGTTGTCTTTTTTTACAAAAGAGACCATATGATACCAGTCTTGAGAATTTCTGGGAATTGCCATTCTGTGAGGGACCATTAATGATGCTGAGGAGTGTGTTGAGCTTTGGGCTACAAGGCAGCTGTTTAATGATGGAGGCAGGAATGATTTTATAAGAGTAGGAGATATGTTTGAGGAAGGCCAGGGAAGGGGGAGAAGAGAATTAATTACAGAGAAGCAGTGTGTGTATTGAGGTGAAGGGGTGCTAACACTAGGAGAAGTTGATCTGACACATTTCATCTATTTCTTTTAATTAAAAAAGTTGTTGATTCTATAGCATATTTCCTGAGTTGTTGGTACGCTGGGGTTGAGTGAGGGATTTATGCAATGCTTTAGTTTTCTTGAAAGGGCTTGCTCCTGTTAGAGGTAGCCACAATGGTGGTGGAGTAGTAAGCACCTCTGTGATCGGAAATCTATGTTTGGGTTGGAGAGATTTGAATTTGGTGAGTTCTCCGGGATTATGTTTTTTGTGCCACCATTTTTCTAGTGCTCTGGCTCTGATTGAGAGTTTGTTTGAGGAAAGCTTGAGGGTGTACCAATGGGTAGTTTATTTGGACTTAGCATGGCTGGTAATTGGGGGAATGCGTGTCCACCAGTTTCATTGCTGAGTTGTTGAATAATTCTGCAAGGACCAAGGCATTCCCAGTAGTGTGGAAGTCTTTGGAGCTTGCTTCTAGCTCACTAACTAGAACGTTTTTCAATGAGAATTGAGTGACGGGCGCTTTTAGCCTGACATTTGTGGACTGTGGCTGAGTGGGTGATAAACAGTGGGATGGTAGCATGGTCAGAATAGTCATGTGAGATAGAGTCTGCCCAACTGATGATTGGGTATGATGTAAACAATATCTAAGGTGTTGCTTTTTTTGTACGTGGGGAAAATCACAATTTGCTTAAGGTCCTTGAGTACAGTCAGAGTGACTAGAACACTTCAAGTGTGGTTGTCGGTGTGAGAAACACATTGACAGAGGAGAGTACGTTGGATATGTTGTCAATAAAAGTGTCACCCTTGTGAGGTGGCCTGTAGATGTTATGTGAGGGAAATTTGTAGAGCACACTTTCACCCAAAGGCCACTTGGTCCTAAATATACCCAGGACATATACAACAACATAGCAAAGCCTTCCTAGAACAGATGCGTTTTTAGCAGTTCACAAAATTGGAGATGATCCTCTGTCACACAACGAGAGGGAGTCATCTGATTCCATAAGGTCGCTGCAGTGACAGAGAATGCACAGCCGCCCAGTCTTGACCGACATTACAGTGGAACCAGAAAGAGAAGTACATCTTGAGAACGCAGAGTATGGGGAGGGAAGGGAGGGAAGGACAGAATTTGGATTGAAGATATTCTTGACCAGAGTGATAAAAGGCGATGGGCCAAGCAAATAGACTTAAACTGAGTCCCGCTCCGTACAGGCAGTCAGTGGAGCTGACATAAAAGAGGTGAAACATGATACTGGTATGATCATTGAGTCACAGCTTTAGCTGCCAGGTTCTGAAGAATCTGAAGGCGCTTGATCAAATATGCAGTCAGTGCAAGATAGAGAGAATTGGAGTAGTCAAAAGTACTGAACATCAGCAAGGGGACCACAGCAAACTACGTTTATTCCATTAGAAAAGGAAGAACCTTATGAAGGATTTTCAGTTTACAGTGACCAGATTGGCAAATTGCATTAATCTGAGGTTTCACTGACAAGGATGCTGAAATCTTAAAACTGAGATCTTTGACAACAGGAAGGGGCTTGGGAAGAGTCCCTAACAGAGGGGCCAGAAGGAGGAGGACCAGTGAGATGCGCCTGAGGGACGGCCCACTATGAGCATCTGCGTCTTATCCCCATTACGCCAATTATTGCTCATCCATCTGCCAACAGATTCCATGCACGTTCTAAGTTGAAGCGATACGTCCTGCTGAGAAAATTCCAGCCTGCCGATGATCTGAGTGAAATCAGCGTAGGAATAGTACTGGAAGCCGTCTGACTGGATTAGCTTGGCAAGCGGTTGAACATAAACATTCAACATAATTGGGGAAAGAGCATAACTTTGAGGGACACCACAGGTCACTGGGACTGCAGATGATCGATAGGAAGCCAAAGAGACACTCTGGACCTGGCCCGACAAAAAGGACTAGAACCAGGATAGCAATGAGCCAGAAATACCTGCCTGCACCAGACTGTCACAGAGGATGGAATGCTCAATCTTATCAAAGGCAGCAGACAGGTCAAGTAGAGTCAGTGTGTCAAGCCAGCCCTGATCACAAAGGGGGGTGAGATCATCAACTGCAGATACCACCATTGTTTTGGTGCACAGACCTGGGCGAAAACCCAACTGAAAGGGATTTAAAAAGTTCGAATTCTCAAGAAAGACTGCTAAGGAGGGGAGTAACCAAGGACTCTAACAGTAGATAAGAAACAGTAGTAGGGAGATGAGGCACAAATTTAAAGGGAGGTCAGAGGTTTTTTAAAAAAAGAGGAATGACCAGGGCATGTTTCAAAGAGGCAGGAATGTACTCAGAACCACAGGAGGGATTAATCACTTGGGTGATTAAAGGTGCAATAGAAGGTATGACTTGTTTAAGAATTGCACATAGTATGGGGTCCAGAGGAGAAACTAACTTCAAATGATCTGAAGCAGTGATAAAATCCATAGATGTAAAAGAACGAAAGCTAGACCAGCTGAAATTAGGGCCAATAGCCTCAGAAGACACTGAGATTAGGCGACCTAAGGCCCAACATAGTGAACATTTCACAAATAGTGGAGATTTTCTCACAGAAATACCTAGATAGAGAGTCACAAGGTGAAGTGGAAGGTCATGGATTCCTTGTGAGATAAAGGGTACTAGCAGATGAGTGATTTGAATTAGCTTGTTCTGGGATAGGGGATAATGTAGCATGGCCAATCACTCCTGTGGATGATTGTCACTCCATTTTATGCCCTTCTTGGCAGGTCGGCATGTTGGATACAGTAGCCGGGGTAAGGCGGTCATCAAAAACATGGGGAAAGGGTGAGGTAAACCATGTTTTGGTTATGAAGAGGGCATCAAGGTTGTTGTATGAGATGAGGGTGTCTATCCTGGCGGCATGTGCGACTGCTAAGTGAGCACTGATCAGCATGAGGGGGAGTGTGCATGTGGTCGGTCGGTATATTTTCATTGTCTTGATGTGGTGGCTGAAATGCACTGCCCAACATGGTTTTTAATGCTTTCACCCTTTCATTTTACCTTTGCCAGAGGTACCTGTTTACTCCTTTCCCTCCAATCCTGTGAGTGAGTTTGGTCTTCTGCCTCTCCCTTCTTATCCTCTCCCCCAAAACCTCACATTTCTTTTCCCGTCTCCCCTTTCATTCGTTGCACTCTAAAGTATCCTGTACAACCGTAGCACCTTATAAAATAGTCTAAACTTGTAGGGAGACACCAGGAAAAATTGTTGTCGGGGTTGTACCTAGAAATATAAACTATGCAAAATAACATGAACCCGAACAACTCTGCACTGTCAATGTGACTTATATCTTATTCAGACCAACAGGGAATTGCTTAATACTACACCTGCCTATATTCATTGTCAAACTCTACTAAATTGAATACCCCTACTCCAGAGAACACAACCATTTATAGAAAATATGCTATTAACATTCAGTTGTCATAAAAACACGTGTATAAAAAAAATATTTATTAAATGTAGAAAAGAATTACGCCGCAAAGTGACTTGTGCACCCAGTGTAGGTGACTTGTGCAATACTCTTCCATACATACATTTGTTTAAAAAAAAAAAGAGAACCATAGCTCACAGCTATCTACTACCCAAAACACAGAGTTAGGTTCAGGACACATACTGATTAAATATTGTGCCACCCTATTCAGATTTTACAATACCAGTGCTACAAATATGTAGCTCACAAAAACATTTTCAGCCCGATTCATGGAATTAATGTGCGCCGAAAATCGCAGCGCAAGCGTGCGAAAGCCACGCACATCGATTCATGGAAGTCTGTGCGCGTGTAAATCCTGGGATGTGCGCTAAAATCGTGCGTGGCGCACGCGGGCGCACACGTCATCAAACGCCGTGCGCTACGCGCACAGCGAAAGCACACATAGCGTGGCTTACACAACAAAAGTGGGCATAACACGGGACGTAACACGCGGAATGGGGAACAATGTGTGAAAATGTGGGCGTTACGGGGGAAGTACAGGAGGCAAATGCGCAGAACGCCCACATGTGCGCCTACAACACGTATTCATGGAATCGAACAGGGGAAACACGTGCGCCAAAAAAGACGCGCTAATCCGGAAACACGTACGCCAGCAGGAAGCAGGCGTACGCGGCCCCGCGCAGCATAAAAGTGCGCACAAAGAACAAACAAGCTCAGACGCTACGATGAATATACCCGTCCTCGCAGCAGTGGTCGTGGGACACCGCAGGAGGAGGAGGATAGCCAGGCCCCGCATTTTTACACTCAGGACCAGCCTTTTTGGGATGCCTGAAGACCAGGTGTATGGGAGGTACAGGTTTCCACCACACATAATACTCGACCGGGTGAGTGAGTGGGAGGATGACCTCACATCACCCATCCTGTGCTCCCAAGCACTGAGCCCCTTGGAAAAGGTGCTCAATGTACTGCACTTCTTGGCCACTGGTTCATTTCAGCGGACAAGTGCCATAGTGGGGGGGGTCTCACAGGCAACTCAGTCATGCTGCTTACACCAGGTGTTGGCCATCATGACTGCACGCCCCTCAGTCCGCAGGCACATATACATGCCCAGAACACCTGCAGAAAGGCAGGCTGTCGTCCAGGACTTTTACGGGGTGGCACACTTCCCCAAAGTGCTAGGTGCCATTGATTGCACCCATGTGGCTCTACGTCCACCCAGGGCAACTGAGCACATCTATAGAAACCGCAAGCACTGGCATTCCATCAACGTGCAGGTAGTATGTGATGCCAAGGCAATCATCACCTCAGTATATGCCAACTATCCAGGCTCCACCCATGATAGTTTCATTTTCAGAATGTCTCCCCTAAACCGGGACCTAGAAGCTGGGCAGCATGGCGATACATGGCTGCTTGGTGAGTATGATTGCCTCTGCACATTCATGCATGTCAGATACTGAGTAATGTCACAATCCCACTAATGATACCCATCATCACCTCCCCAGGGGACAGTGCCTACCCTCTGAGCACCCACATGATGACGCCATTTCGGAACCCCACCACAGCACCTGAGGTAAGATACAACACAGCCCATATTGCAACCGGGGGCATAGTGGAGCGCACATTCGGAGTGCTCAAGTCACGCTTTCGCTCCCTTGACCGCTCTGGTGGGCAGCTGCTATACGCGCCCCCAGTAGTGTGCAGGATATAGTGGCAGCAGGTGTCCTGCACAACGTTGCAACCCGCCGGGGCCTGCGGGTGGACATGGTGGTGCCCCCACATCCCCAACCACTTGCACGGCTGCTGGAGGTGAAAGGGCACGTGGTGAGGCAGCCCGTACACAGCTGGTGGCTAATTACTTCACCTAAAATACTACCCCTGTGGAGTGCACACAGCCCTGGAACATACCAGCTGACAATCAATGATGATGACATAAGGGACAGTCACCTGTCACAACCATACCAACCTGAGATTGGTCAACTGGCAGTGTTACATTGGGTGCATCCCTACCTACTTAAATACAACCAATGCCGTGTGAAAAAAAGACACATTCATGCTGCATGAATTACTACCCCCTTGAAAAATACACCATGAAAATAGTGCCATGTCAACCAACCCCTCCCCATCTCAGCTACCCAACACACCATGGCATGTCATGCAATGTGAAAGCTACAAAATGAATGCACAACACATGACACAAGTGTCACAAAGTGCACTGTTCCAAATATAAACAGGCCACAGACAATATGTTCCCAGTAATCAATAAGAAACAGCAAACATGAGCAAATACTTACCAGCAACACAGGATGAAACAGTGTCAAAATACGACAGTACAAAATCAAAGTAGTGCAAGTCTCACAACCTGACTAAGCCAGCACATCGACCCCTTCCAACTGCAGAGTGTTGCTGTCAGGCAAATGTGTCAGTGTACTGCATACAACATGAACTGCATCTGCAAAGGAGACGGCCTTGTAAAGACATGAAGCAGGTACATGTGAATAAGGAGAAAGACACGGATGCACAGGCACATATCAATACACCATGCAGTGTTCAATCCAACAACAATCCCCACTAGGGATGTACACACAGTGTTGGCTACAGAGTGCCCACCCAGCTCATGGGAGCCCAATGTCACTGTGTAAGTTACCGTCACTTGGTCACACCCTTTGCAAGTCCATGGAAAGGGGAAGCAGGAGGGGTGTGTGTGTCAGGAACCCAAGCATCTAACCCAAAGACAGGACAAGCCTGCATGTGCCCAGCTGGAATACACAGTGGATGCCCACGGAAGCCACACAAGCAACACACTGTAAAAAAAAAAAGTACAAAAATCAAAAATGGCCATGTGTGGACCGGGGGGGGGGGGGGCCACCCAGGAGGTTCGAGGACAGTTTGAGGTGGTTCGAGGTGCACCCCAACACCCACCTGCGTGGATGTTGCAAACAAAATATACCTCCATGGGCTCATGGTATGCACGGCTACGCTAATGTGGGAGAACTGCTGTCGCTCTCTTCACCCTCTGCTGCTACATCAGGAGGTGCCGGTGCTATGGGAGGCAGCCCACGCAGAGCCCTGGTATGGTCCTCCATGGCAGCAAGCATGCGGGTGTGGAAGGTCTGGTTCTGGAGGATGATAGTACGGAGATCCCCATGCAGCACCTCACGGGTTGCCTGCATTTCTGCATGCATGGCCTCGTGTGATGCCCGGATCTCCTCACGTGTTGCCTGGAGCTCAGCTGAGAGCGAACGTGTGAGCTGCTCCAGCTGCTGTTCTGCCCTAAAATTTCAGGAAGCCTCAAGTTCAACCAGATTCTCCCTGAGGAAATGGAGTTCTAACCTCAGGGCTTCCCTGTGGCCCTGGGACTCTACAGATATGGTTTCGCTCAGAGTCTCCAGTGCCGCCCGTCGGTCCCTGTTGGACGCCAACATGTCCTCCCTGAGTGATTGGCAAATAGACTCTGTTGCCCGCTTTTGAGCTCCATCTGCCTTTCAGGGGGGAGAATGGAAGTGGCCACACTATCCATTGCCTGAGCCATCATTTCAACCGATGCTCCCTGTTGTGCTGCTATACTGTACATGGAGTTTTCCCATACAGTATTGCCTGGTGGCACACGGCCACCGCGTCGCCGGGCACCACACCTGTTTGGGGCAAGGCGATCTGCATGTTGCTGTGCTGGCACTGCCTGAGGCTGCAGGACTGCATTCCCCCTCTGATCTGCTGGCCCAGGAACAGGATCAGATGTTGTGGAGTGCGACCCTGCATCCGTAACCGCCAAAGGCAGAGTTACCAACACTGACATCCCCATAGAGGGGTCTACCCCCCGGTGCAGGTGGGTTGGACAGAACAGCATCCCTGCCAGAAACACTCACCTGCGACAGCACATAAGTCTCTTCATCCGATTAAGCACCTGAATCATAGAGGTCTGGGGAGGTGCACCCAGAGACACCCCTGGACAGTATGGTCTGCAGGAGGATTGGGTTTTCACCCACCACCACCCCACGTCCTCCACTGGTGCCCGGTCGTGGCTGAGATTCCTCCTGGGTCTGCACCATCTCCTCCACCTCAACAGCATCAAGTGCGTCATCACCTGCAAAAACATGAACGACAACAAATGGAAACAGGCATGAGCACCATAGCACACACATAGGCCTGACAAGCCAGAGTTCCAGTACATGAATTACACATGTCCCACATGACTATAACCCTGGCATGCATGCACTGTCAATGAGTTGGAAGGGGAGGCAAAAAGCAGACACTGAGAACTCCAAGATGGAAAAGCTCCACATACATGACACATGCCAGCACACAGAGGCCACGTAGCATAGCCATGGTACATTTGACAAGTACAGCCATATGTTACTGAATGAGTACTGTCACCCAGCCATGTGAGATGGACATGAGATGAAAAAAGCAAAATTGTGTGACAAAATACGCATGTGCCACACACTGCAACACATCCAGTGTACAATTATACAGTGATGGCAGGCAGATACATCAATGGCTGGTCACTTCAACATGACAGGAAACGACAATCATGTTCCACATTCAAACAGGCCCCAAAAATCAATGTGAGCAGGCCCTTACTCAATCAGCCTGAATGGTCAAATCATTCCCATAACAAGGTAATAAATGTCTCCCATTGTGGGGTGTAATATATGACAGAAGCATGTCACATATGTGGCATTAGGGCTGAAGAATGCTTTGCAAAAATGGGAGGATTGAAACAATCAGGCTGAAGGAACACTGAAAATTCTGAACAATGTTGTTGCAAGATGACAGTTCAAGGGCAACTGCAGTAATGTGGTGCTAATTGCCTACTGTGGTCAGAATGGATACTGTCATACCCAAATCCAAGGGCAGTGAATGGTTTGGAGGAAGCACATGGGTGACCCATATCACTCAGGACTACACACCCTCACCAGGCACTCAATTAGAACACATCACCCAAGCAACATACACATAGATTACACACACATGCATGGGCACTCACCGGACAATGCTTAGTAATCTGGTAGGTCTCCCACGCCTTGGATCTGTTCCTCTGTGAC
The DNA here is from genome assembly GCF_040938575.1 of Ambystoma mexicanum. Taxonomy (NCBI): domain Eukaryota; kingdom Metazoa; phylum Chordata; class Amphibia; order Caudata; family Ambystomatidae; genus Ambystoma; species Ambystoma mexicanum. Next base: position 415,343,607 of record NC_090927.1, read on the forward strand.
GAAGGTGCCAGCAACAGACTCATGTTCAGTGAGTTGGTCGTCCTCTGGTGGAGACCCACCGCCAGTCACCAGAGTAGAGGCATGATTTGAAGCCAGCTTGTTCTTTACTCTGCGTTTCAGGTCATTCCACTACTTGTAGCAATCATCAGCTGTGCGCCTCACAAATCCAAGGGCACTAATGTGGTTTGCGATGGTTTGCCAGTGGGCCCTACGTTGACCAGGCGTAGTCTTGCACCCTGCAGTCACCACCATTTTGCGGCTATGTGCCGACACATTGGCCACAAGTGCATCAGGTTCGGCGTCATTAAAGCTAGGCTTCCTTGACGTGCCGGAGTGTGTAGCCGTGTCTTGGGTCTCAGCCTGTAGTGCTAGAGAACCCTTCTTCTTCTTCTTGGAAGGTGGTGCGGATCCTGAGTGGCTTACGCCACTCTGGACAGTAGGGGCAGAAGCGGAGGTGGACTGGGTACTTGAAGCCTGTAAAGGCACAATGACCAAAGGTCTTGGTGCAGGCATTGGCTGCAGGGTGATGTTGGCAGGGCCAACGTCGGTGTGATGGACCTGGACCGACACTGTCCCGGCTGGGAGACTCTGAGCTGGGGTGGATTGTGCTGCAGCTGCCCCTGCAGCCTCCCCACCCTGGCTACTTGGGGCAGCAGATGGCTTGCTGCCCCAGATCCACGTGGCCTGGTGACAGCCACTTTCACCGCCACACATGGCTTAGACTTGGTGACCTGGAAGTCAGCCTGGGAGTCATCCTGTGCGGGTTCAGTTGACGAAATGGGCCCGTCCAACAAGGGCTGAGCTGGGATGGTGTCAGCTACGTTTCCCACAACCATTGTGGGGGGGCATAGGTGGCCCCGATTGGTCCTCCACACACGGGGCTCTAGGAGCACCCTGCAAATCCTGGCCACATCCCCTACTGCGCCCACCACGCCCACCTCTTTGAGATCGGCCACCTTTACCTCTCTTACTGCTTTGTCGCCTCCCAACCATGGAACTGATGTTGTTGTGCGTATGGGAGTTGCAGTAAACAATTGCCCTGGGCAATTGGGATGAAAGGGGTAGAGTACTAGATGGAATTTGTACCCTAGTGCTCTAGCAAGGCTGTCTGTGACCCCTGGGGGAAGATGACGGGTCACGCAACGCACAGGCACTCCAAAAACAAAAGTACACATGCACGCAACCCCTGGTAGACCACGTGCGTGGAAAAATGAACCCGTACTACGCTGTGGCACCCAGAAACACAAATATAAGCGTACACGTGTTACACGCAGCCTACATGACCTCTGAAGGGGTACGCGACACACAGGGGCAACCACAATTGGAAAATACGTGCGCGACTCACCGTCTGCCTTGAAAAAGAACGTGAAAAAGACACAGGTGTGCGCGTTGGCAACACCCCCGCCAAAAGAAGAAAAGAACGCAGTTTGAGGAAACAGGCAGTATGAACTGGAAACGTTGTGAAGTAATTGCGTGTGAACCGACAAGAAGTACAAGAATCACCCGCTCGCTATCCACAAAAATCATGTACAAGAAAATAGCGTGATACTTGTACCTTTTAAGCCAGCCCACACGTGCAACGTCACTTACGCGCTTACGCGCTGAGGCCCTTTCCTCCAATAGCACGGTGATATGCAGTTTTCTCACGTGCTGATTCACTATGCTCCCGTGTAGTGGGGAACGCCCGCACACGTAACGTCACTTACGTGCTTACGCGCTAAGGGCCTTTCCTCGGATTTCACGCTGACGTGCTATTTATTCACATGCCAAATCACTCCGTATCAAGCTGGCCACGCAACAACACACGGAAGACCACGCTCCTGCCCAGAAGGCCGAATTACTGCCCCCCAGAGCCCCGAGCACACTCCCACCTGCTATCTGCTGCTGCCTGCCTGCTGCCCACGTGCCCTGCTATTTGCTGCCTGCACGTCAGCCAGGGGTGCAGTTGCTATGACCACCCCTGCTGGAACAGAAGACTCCCGACTGGGATACCATCGCTCCACAGTCCAGCCACAGGACCCAGTTGCCCACCCACACCATCTGGCACCACTGGCAACCCCCAGCCAGAGAGGACGAGGGCCACCAGCTTCAGTGCCAGGGAAGTTGGTGTCCTGGTGGAGGAGGTCCTGGGGCAGTATGATGCCCTCTTTGGAAGTTCGCACGCCGACAATGAAGGACGGACGAGGATCTGGATGGACATCGTAACTGCCATCAACGAGGAGGGGGTGGCAGTCCGCGACATCAAACATGTCCGGAAGCGCTGGGAGGACTTCAGGTCCAGGACTCTCGACAAGGCCCGGCACCTCTTGAAGGCAGCGGAAGCCAAGGGGTGCCGGGGCCACCTGTCCGACCACCAAATGAGAGTCCTGGAACGCATACACCCAGCGCTCCACGTCCAGGTCCTTGAGAGGCACACCCGTCTGGAGTCGAGTGGTAAATGTACATGCCTACTGATTGGACGCTGTGCATGCTGTGGTGTGCCAGGAGTGTGCAGGTTCAACATATGTCTTTGTAGGGCCATGTATGGATGCGTATGTACAGGGACGTGAACCAGCCACATGTGATTCCTCTCATGTGTGAGACACATCAATGGTGGATGTATTGGCAAGCATGCTGGCGAAATGCATGTGCGGGTGTGCACATGTGAAAATGATGTGTATGTACTGTGGCATGGTTGTGGTGTCACACATGGATAGGGGTTCCTGCTGCATGTATCTGCACTGTGTACATGTGCATGTGTGTGTATGTGACAAGTGTGCAACTGTGATGCAACATGGATGCATGTGACACTGACATGTAGGAGGCTGATTGGCAGATGTCACATGGATGGTGACATTATCACTGCAGTGGTGGAGATGTACAGATGCATGTCAGTCTGGTGGCATGTGTGCATGTGTTGTGCACTCCCTGTGTTTCATGTGACGTCAGGCTAACCTTCGGCTGCTCGTGCTGTTGTTTGAGTATGGACGCTGCTGCCTGGTGCAAGATTCCTGTTGATTAGCTCATGTGTGTGAGTTGAAATGACATGTGTGTTGGGGAGTGTGATGCCATGTCTGTAGTTTTACACTGCCACTCATGTGCAACTGTCATGTGTGTATCAGTCCATTGTACAGTGCCCTGATGCCTCTGTTCTATCTCTCCCTGTCTGCAGCATCAACTGATGAAGAGGGCGGAGAGGGTGCTGTGGAGCAAAGCGGCAGGGATCGCACCACCAGCCGGAGACGCAAGGCCCGGCTCCCCTCCCAGGTTGTCATCCCGTCGGGGAGTGAGGAGTTTGGTGCCGTGTCCCAGGCCGCCGCTGCCGAGGGTATGTCCAAGAGGCGGAGGTCGGAGGTGGACTCCTCGGCAGCAGAAGGGGCAGCTGAGACCCCACAGGGTCCGACGGAGGAAGATGGCATGGAGTCATCCAGGTTGGTGGGGGTTTGGTGGAGGAGGAGGCCGTGGAAGTGACACACATGGGGTATGGGGGTGGGGATTCCACTGGTGCTAGTGGTGCAGTGCAGGGGCAGGGACAGGAGGCAGCACTGGCTGCCGCGGATGTGCCTGTGTGTAATCCTGTCACCGATCCTGTGACTGCATCATCCTGCACCAGCAGGGATGCCTTCCTCCAGACCCATTTTAAGGGAGGGGAAGAGTGCACAAAAACTGGCCTTCCTCTCCGTGCGGACGTGGCAATCCGGGACCGGGTTGAGCCTGTCCTGCCTGGGATGGCGTTGCGTCAACGGGGCATGCGAGGTGACCTGCAGTGTTTTCGTGAAGACACTGCATGTCATCTCGGATGCCTCGTTGACCGCGTTGACCTACTGGGACGGGTCACCAGGGCTGGATTCCTCCGTATGCTGGACCTTATTCCAACCCCCTCCTCACCTGAACCCCCTATGCGCCAGTCGTCCTCCATGCCATCTTCCCACCCATGTATCACCTGGTACCCTGTGGAGCTGCCTCTGACCCTGCGGCCAGGCTGGTGGAGAACACATCTCTGCCACAGTCGGGAGTTGAACGTCCAGCAGGGGTGGCCACCTCAACAACTGCACCCCAGCCGGAGGAGGACGTGCAGGCAGCAAGAGCCAGGGCACAGGCACAGGCACAGCAGCAGCAGCAACAAGATGGGAGCCATGATGGCTCGGGGCCTTCAACATCCGAGGGGCAGGCATCGGCCAGAGGGCAGGAGGACCCAGGATTGGAAGTGTCTTCCGTGTGGCAATGGTTGGGCCAGGCCATAGATGCGGAGCGGCGGTGGGCGGAAGAGGCACGGCTCACAATGGTCCGGGCGGAGAACTCCATGCGGAGGGCACTGAGGCGGGCCGAGTGCCTCGAGGCAATTCGCAGGGAGTTGGAAGACAACATGGCATCGTCCTGCGAACCCTCGGGGCCATGGAAGAGGACCGCCTCCAGGACATTGAGCAGGAGTTCGATGATGCCCTGGCCCGCGAAATCGAAAGTGAGCAGTCGGACTAGCCCGCCGCCATTGTATATAGTTTGTTCGTTTTCCTTTATTTTGGGGTGTTTGGACTTTGCCCCACACATTTGTATATAGTTTTTTTATTAGGTAGTTTTTTTCATAGGTTTCTGTTCTTTCGTTGGGCTCATGGACCCTTGACAATTGATTGTACATAGTTGGACAATGGATTTATTGGAACATTTTCTTTGGATTTCACTATGGATTAATGGATTTTACTTTTTACGTTTCCTTTGGATTTGCTTTGGTGGAGGGAGAGTTTGGACTATTTTTCTTTTGGATTTCTTTGGATTGGTTATACTTTTCATGTACTCATCTTTTGGACATGCTTTTCATTTCATGTTTGCAATTTTTTTATGCTTTCATTTCATTGCTTTATTTTTCTCCATAATACATTTTGATATTTTACTTCCATGTGTGTAATTCCCTCATTGAGTTCATGCATGTGAAAATGTGGGTTTACACAATCAATGCCAACTAGTGTGTGTGTGTGACGGACATGTGTTGATGTACATAGTTGACATTTGGTTTGTGTCTTGAGATAGGCATGTCAGTGTGGGGTGGATTGGGAAATCATTGCGTCTCAAGACTGGGGTGGCGTGCTGTGGTATTTTGGTGGAGATGTGGGTCATGATTGTGCATCTTTATGTCATGTAGGGGGGACATGAGTCGGGGCCTGCTGGCAGGTGCCCGTCAATGCTGGGTGGGTGGGGGTGCTGGGGGACATGAGTCAGGGCCTGAGGCTCAAAGCCGGGTGGGTTTGGGGTGCTGGGGGACATGAGTCGGGGCCTGCTGGCAGGTGCCCGTCAATGCTGGGTGGGTGGGGGTGCTGGGGGACACGAGTCAGGACCTGAGGCTCACTGCTGGGTGGGTGGGGGTTCTGGGGGACATGATTTGGGGCCTGCTGGCAGGTGCCCGTCAATGCTGGGTGGGTGGGGGTGCTGGGGGACATGAGTCGGGGCCTGCTGGCAGGTGCCCGTCAATGCTGGGTGGGTGGGAGTGCCGGGCGACATGAGTCAGGGCCTGAGGCTCACTGTCGGGTGAGTGGGGGTGCTGGGGGACATGAGTCGGGGCCTGCTGGCAGGTGCCCATCAAAGCTGGGTGGGTGGGGGTGCTGGGGGACATGAGTCTGGGCCTGCGGGCAGGTGCCCGTCAATGGTGGGTGGGTGGGGGTGCTGGGGGACATGAGTCGGGGCCTGCTGGCAGGTGCCCGTCAATGCTGGGTGGGTGGGGGTGCTGGGGGACATGAGTCGGGGCCTGCTGGCAGGTGCCCGTCAATGCTGGGTGGGTGGGGGTACTGGGGGACATGAGTTGGTGATCACTAGTGCAAGGTGACATGTGGGCTGGCTGGGGGGCATGCCCATGGTGGATGGGCTGCCTGCGGGACATGACCAGGGGTGCTGGGTAGTCCCCTGTGGTGTGGGCAGCTGCAGGGGCCATGGAGGGGGTAGAGGGCACACCTGGGAGGACCCACACTGCCAATTCATGTGTGGGACTCCCCGCACACCCCACTGGATACACGTACCCCGCTCTGACAGCGAAATCGCGTGTTAAACTGCCTGCGAACCACAGTAATGCACGTACCCCACTTGCACAGAGCCAATCGCGTGTGGAACTTCCCGCACACCCCCGAAATACACGTACCACGCTCACACAGGGCCAATCGCGTGTGAAACTCCCCGCGAACCCCAGTTATACACGTACCCTGCTCACACAGGGCCAATCGCGTGTGAAACTTCCTGCGCACCCCCGAAATACACGTACCCCGCTCTGACAGCGAAATTGCGTGTGAAACTGCCCGCGAACCCCAGTAATACACGTACCCTGCTCGCACAGAGCCAATCGCGTGTGGAACTTCCCGCGCACCCCCAAAATAGACATACCCCGGTCGCACAGGGCCAATCGTGTGTGAAACTTCCCGTGAACACCCGAAATACATGTACCCCGCTCGCACAGGGCCAATCGCGGGTGAAACTCCCCGCGAACCCCAGTAATACACGTACCCCGCTCGCACAGAGCCAATCGCGTGTGAAACTACCTGCGCACCCCCGAAATACACGTACCCCGCTCTGACAGCGAAATTGCGTGTGAAACTGCCCGCGAACCCCAGTAATACACGTACCCTGCTCGCACAGAGCCAATCGCGTGTGGAACTTCCCGCGCACCCCCGAAATACACGTACCCCGCACACACAGAGCCAATCGCATGTGAAACTCCCCGCAAACCCCAGTTATACACGTACCCTGCTCGCACAGGGCCAATCGCGTGTGAAACTTCCCACGCACCCCCAAAATAGACGTACCCCGCTCGCACAGGGCCAATCGCGTGTGAAATTCCCCGCGAACCCCCGAAATACACGTACCCCGCTCGCACAGGGCCAATCGCGTGTGAAACTCCCCGCGAACCCCCGAAATACATGTACACTGCTCGCACAGGGCCAATCGCAGGTGAAACTCCCCGCGAACCCCAGTAATACACGCACCCCGCTCGCACAGAGCCAATCGCGTGTGCAACTTCCGGCGCACCCCCGAAATACACGTACCCCGCTCTGACAGCGAAATCGCATGTGAAACTGCCCACGAACCCCAGTAATACACGTACCCCGCTCGCACAGGGCCAATTGCGTGTGAAACTCCCCGCGAACCCCCGAAATACACGTACCCCGCTCGCACAGGGCCAATCGCGTGTGAAACTCCCTGCGAACCCCCGAAATACATGTACACTGCTCGCACAGGGCCAATCACAGGTGAAACTCCCCGCGAATCCCAGTAATACACGCACCCCGCTCGCACAGAGCCAATCGCGTGTGAAACTTCCTGCGCACCTCCGAAATACACGTACCCCGCTCTGACAACGAAATCGCATGTGAAACTTCCCACGAACCCCAGTAATACATGTACCCCGCTCGCACAGGGCCAATCGCGTGTGAAACTCCCCGTGAACCCCCGAAATACACGTACCCCGCACGCACAGGGCCAATCACGTGTGATTCTCCCTGTGCAGCGGAGTACGTGTATTCGGAGGGTTGCGCAGGGAGTTTTACAGGCGTTTTCGTGGTTGGGGGCCTGTATGCTGTTCCACTGGCCTGTGCGCCATGTACGGGATTTGTGCACTGTACATGGCGCACGGGGAGGGGTTGGGGGCGTAACTGGCGCTGCTGCAGGGTCGCTGCGCCACTCTGAGCCACGGCTGGTAATGGATGTTAAAATCTATGAATCCCCTGTGCCCGGAAATGGATTTTGGCGCACGCGGCTGGCGCAGACTGTCGCACACGCACACTGTGCGCCAGCCACGTGCACCACTTGTGTGCTGAACTCTATGAATTAGCTCCTTAATGTATAGTTGAGACAACTGCTTGACAATGCAGTTCATATTAGCCCAACATGTTTCGTTCTTCCTTGTGTAATTGCACTAATGGCAGAAACTCTTCAGGGGACAGATCTTCTTAGCAATAGGATAGCCTTCTAACATCTCTTGGATTGGCATACTCTTGATTACAAACAACCAATATCAATTCTTTAGTACTGTAGTGTCAGGTGACCTAAGGAACAATGCAGCAACAGCTTTAATTATTGCTGTTGTCTAAAACTATTAAAATGGCTCAAGAAATCAATAGATTGAGAGGTGCTTACCACTGATTTTCTGAATGTTCAATAACAGTGGGTCAAGCATCTTACAAATATACAAATGCCTGTAAATACAAACAAAGAACACTAACAGGTGCGTGATAACAGTTTCCGGCACACACACACAGCATCTAGCTGTCATAAAATACACTTACTGGGACAAAGACATGATGGTTTAAATTCTTCATGATATGCCTAAATTAATTTACTTTTTCCTATGCGGTATTCCCTCACGGACAAAACTCTCTGCAATGAGATAAACACAACAAAGGAAGGGCAGACACCACGCAATTAACATTTAATACGAGTGTCGAACAAGATGTAGAATCACTACAATTCTCTGATATTTTAATACCTCACAATTACTAGTGGAGTAGCTGATAATCCCCAAAAAATTAAATAAAGAAATCAGCGAAAAATGCTTCTTTCCGTGTCACAGGCATCAACGTACTAGTGCTGTCTCTGCCAAATGATAAATAAGTAGAATACATGATCAATGACAGATATTCTGTGTATGCCTTGAAGCAACAAGTATTGCGGGTATAACTCGCAAAAAGCATCCTCTGCGTCATAACAAATAACAAAATCTTACTTTTAGGACAAAAGGCTTCCACTCGCCTTCTCTGCGGTTAACCCTCCGTATCTCGTTAGACCTAACACGGATCAGAGCAACAGTTCCGTGGTATCAGCTGACATACATTATGTCGGTCACATGTGGACAGCGCGTAGCCGTTGCGGCCTAGCAGTATAACAATCCACTAGCCGATCGGCTATTTTAAAGCTTATAATACCGCACTGGTTCTTCAATGCGGCATAGGTAAAAAAAGATTGTCTGTTTTACAATGGATGAGCACTACAGGACTCAATAAGTGCTGGCACCAATGTTGTGTCTCTTTATAAGGGGCACTAAACGAGAAATCTATTCGTTAGAGTCAGCTGCCTACACATAGCAACATACACTCTTAATAGCATGTTAACATGAATATACAGGGAACCACTCTCCCGGTACCCATTTTGGACTGGGAAGTTTACTAATATGTACCAGACGAGACAGGAAGATAATAAACTTGCTGATGAGACGTACATAGCATGTAACACAATATTGATCATGTTAAATATTTCATATATTGGAGTACAGGTAATTCTTTAAACTCCATACCAATCAATATTCTCATTAAGGCCTGCCTCCACACTGTTAGTCAGAAATATGAGGCGTTGTTCTCTCTCATATAATTTCTCAATATAGTCCATCTTAAAATGTCACTTGTGTGACCCATCACAAGAAAATGTCCCACCAGGGGAGCATTCAGCCCTGTTTTCCTGATCTAACAATTATGGTCCGAGATGTGTACTTTTCTTTTTCTTTATGTCTTCCCTATCTCAATGTTACAGTACGGACACCATACGGCATACACAACCATAGTGTAATTATAATTAATGAACAATCTCAGGGTCGTCTTTTTTTTCTGAACCGCTGTGCTATTTGCCTTATGTTATATATTATAATTCAGTTTTTAGTTACGGGTGCATCCAATCTCCAAACTCCATTTGGCAGATGATTGCTAGAAAGTGGTGTTAGATTCTGACTAGGCGGAAATCAAAATATGTTTATTTTATTATTCATGCTGTATTATTTGGGACATAAAGTGTTCTGACATGCTTTGTGAAAATCAATGTGCTTCTGCAGGTCTATTTCTTCTTAAAAACAGATTATCTAAACAGATTTTTTAAAAGAGGAGAAAGAATGAGAGTAGCGCAAAGAAAAAAAAAGAATGCCAATAACTACATTCTGGATGGCAAATTTACTTTTAGAATGTAAATGTTCCAGTAACAGAATATGTATGTTTTTCAATTGTATAATGTGGCACCATTTAAAAAGGTAGATACCAAAAGAGGAATGAGCCTAATAATTAGAGTTGAGGTCAAATAATAGAAAATCATAAGAGTCTAGAGACACAAAAACACCTAAAAACCATTAGTATATGGAGGAGGATGTCCAATAATTGAGGGATGATAACATTTTCTTTTGTGCCCTAGTGATTAATACTAAACAAAGTGTTGTCGACAATGACTTCTTATTTTAGACACCACTGAAATTATCTCAATTTAATACTCTGAAAAACCATGATGTACAGCCTATGAATATACAGTGAATTGTGATACAATCATCTGAGACAGACATACGTTTATGAAACAGTTCAAAAGTGATAAGCAGTGTTTTATCAAAATTACTAAAACATATTGACATTTAAACAAAAAAACATTGACAAATGATGATACACAGCCCAACATGTTTCAATCAACCACATTTTTGCAGGAGATTCTTCAGGGTCAACCGAATTTAGGAGAGCTGAAACACAATTAAATACACCTTGTTAAGTGTTTCTCATTTTATATTGGTGTCAAAGTATAGAACATCACACGGGTAATTCTGCAAAGCCCAATTCATTCTGAACTTGAAAGGTGTTTAGGTGTTGAATGTAATGGTTGTAAAATGAACACCCTCACCGACTATGTATACAATCACTATGCATGCTTCCAGCATATGTAACACAAACAGTCATTTTTTAATTTCATTATGTTTCTTTTCAGACCCACATGAATTCTGATAATTTGACGTGGTGAACCATTACATTCAGCACCTTACAAGTTTCAAGTTTAGAATTGAGCTCTGAAGAATTGAGCACTGTGTGGTGCTCTATGCATTGACACCAATAACAAATGGGAAACCTTTAAACAAAGTGTATTTAAGTGTGTTTCATCTGTTCTAATTTGGGTTGCGCCTGAAGATAATCCTGCAACAATTTGGAGGATTGATACATGTTGGGCTGTGTATCATCGTTTTTCAGCATTTTTGTTTAAATGTCAATATGTTTTAGTAATTGTGATAAAGGTAGTCACTTTTAAACTGTTTCATATAACGTGTGTCTGTCTCAAGTGATTGTATCACAATTCACTGTTTTGATTGAAATTATTTTTTAATTTCAGAAGTGTCTAATTAGTCTTCTGTAATAGATTACAGCCTTTATTTTATTAAAATAAGACGGAATTGTCAACTACAGTTTGAGTAGTAATCATTAGGGATACAATAAACTGTATTGCCCCTGAATTTCTGGACATCAGTTCCATATACTAATGGTTTTGAGGTCTTTTTGTGTCTCAAGACCATTTAAAAAAGAACAATTCTTCTCTAGGCAAATTAGTGCAATGCTGCATTAAAATGGAAAGTTAAGGTGAAGATGACACCTAACTGACTTTGACCAAAGGTTTGGTGAATTTCTTTTGGTTGGTAGTAGCAGTTTGGTAATATGCGAAAGAAGATTCTAAAGAAAGACACAGAAACCACTATATGGTTGTGAAGTATACCACTGTAAAAGTGTATTACTAATGACTTTGCTGGCTAGAGTGTGGTGTGTTTCTGGAATCTGAATAAAGTACAGCTTGTTTCTCAAATTGCTAACCTTGGCAATGAAACAGAAAACAGAGTTCTATATATTAATTTGTAGACAATGTAAAAGGAACAGTTGACTCATAATGAATTGTGATGATATGTGGTCCATGTAGGGAAATAATAGATAAAGGAAGAGAATAGGTATGCGAAGTGTTGTAAGCAAGATCGAAAGATTGACACAGAACAGGTTTTACAATGAGCAAGATATATGGATATCAGTAATAAGGTTACAGTTATTTCTTTGCTATTGTTATGTATTCTCACATTCCATTTTCTGTGTTTTTATTTTAGTATATCATATTAACATTTAATGCAGGAGATTGCCACAGTTATGGTAACATAGTCGGATGACTGTGAGGAAAGAGTACACCTCAATGACGATGAGTGGAATTGAGTATTTCCATATATGCAGAACATTATTTTTCAAGCACTGTATTTCGGATGGCTTTATTATGATGGTACTGCTGGAGTTTACAGAATTACATTAATATAGAGAAAAGATGCTGTAGAAATGCTCTTTGTCATCTATGTACACTGAACAATCTTTTGTTTCCACCTTTGCCTATACCCATTATTGTTTATTACATAGTCACTGTAGACATCTCAGTGTAATAAAGTGGTTCCTGTAGTTTGCTTAAAAAAAGAATCAGTAGTTCTTGGTGTAACAAAATAGTAAAATACATCACATTCAATGACAAAGGTATATACATCATAAAAGTTACTATTATTATTACTTCCAAAACAATGCTACTTAAGTAGAGAAATAAATTTGTTTACGCAGACATTTAACCATTGCATTTACCAATAGAACAATCATATAAATACAAATTGCATAAAATACAAAACCAAAAAAAAATCCTTCTTCACTCCTTCAAACACTAGATGAGCTAAAACAAACACTTCATTTTACTTTTTGAATATTGAGTGTACAATCCAATCATATAATTGTACCGTTCCTATCACATTTCCCCAAGCAAACCAGATGCATGACACTCATGACCGAATCTTCCCACTCAAGAAACCACACCTCCAAACAAAAATTTAAATCCAATTCAACATACACTAAGACAATAATGACAAGGAAGTCATTGTATCGAGTTTCAGCTATCTTAATATACAACTATTAATTCATCTTCTAATACAAATTTTCAAGGGTACCTGACACACATTCTTAATGGTCATACCCAACACAAAGAGTAGTAGAAAATAAATATTAAAGAAAGGTTAGATACCTATATTTACTCTACAAAAAACACACCACAATGCTACAAAACCACAATGCTACAACCCGTAAGCCTAGCTTAGAAGATTCATCTAAGCAGTATTGCCAACATTCCTCCTCAGTTATAAGACCCAGCATAGTGTATCCCACATTAAATATTAAATCTTTTAATTCTGTCATTGACACACATGAAGTTGTCAAATGCTTCAATTATTTAATTCCTCCCACCAGCCTACACAATCAACAAATTCCGTCAGATGCAGAGATGCCATCCCAAGCACCCAGAACTTTGACGACGTGAAACTGATGAAATCAAAACTTTAAAAACAAAAGTCTCCTCTAAAGACAGGGTAAATTCAGCAAGATGGGTTGGACAAGAGGTGTTACAGGGACTGTTAGGGAAGATTTCTCTTTACTGCACCTTTCCTTCCATCTTTATGGAACCCCCGAACTTCTTGCTTCAATTTTGAATCTGTCCAGTAGTTTTTACAGTGCAATGAAGCCTTAAGCTTCACTATACTGGCTTTGCACACATGTTATGGGTAAACTGACATGTTCTTCAGGCTGTCAGTACTTCAACACCTTGTTTCCATTAGCCGTGTTACTGTGTTACTACTTTTGGTTACTTTTGTATCACTTGTAGTAATTGTTTATCATTGTACAATGCAGCTTACCCTGCAGTACAATGTAGTACATTTTTGATTTGCCCTAGACTACCATTCAGAGGATTTTTTGGTTACTCTAGGTGTGCTAAAAGGATAAGCTGGTGGCAGCAGTAATTTTTTCTGCTTTTGGGTACTTTATGTTTTAGCTTTACAGCGTTTACCTCATTTGGCTACTAACTGATGCTACTGGTCAAACATGGCCACGCCATGAGATTGTTCGCTTGTCCTTTTGCCATCTTGTTCTTTAGCCTTCTTTCTGGCCTGACAGGCAAGGAAAATCCTTATAAGGACTTCCCTTGCCCGGGAAAGCAGAAGCTTTTGGCGGGCTACTGGAGGGCTGTGTTTGTTTCCTGGCAGGATGTGGGCTGGGACTGTCTGGTCCCAATACACAAACTGGTTTCAGTGTTTCTGAGTGGTATGCATGGATGTTTCCACCAGTGGTCCTGAACAGACCACTGCTGGGGTGTGTCTGTGGGCTAGTCCTGTCATTGATTAGTGAGGGCAGCTGCTCTTATCTGGCTTTTAGGATAAGAAGAGGACCCCTGCACCAATTCCCCAAACATCCTGGAGAAACCTGAAGGAGCCAAGAATCCTATGCAGCTGTGAGATATGCGAAGAAACCAGAGACCCAACTGAAGGAGGGCTGGCAATCAACCTCTGCTGCTGTCCTGGAGCAGGCCTATCTTGTTGAAGATCTTTAGCAGTTTTACGAAGGGGCTGCAACCATTGGAGTGGAGGGACCATCCATTCCTGATGTCTGCTCGGTACCTTGCAACAAAGAGCCTTCAAAAGTGTCCTGTCCTGTGGCTGACCACCTCTGAATTTGGGCTACCGTGCTGCTGGCATCACTGTTCTGAGTTTCGGCCTCAAACTTGGGGGATCCTCAGCTGGCACTACGAGGATCACCTCTGTGAAATTCCAGCATTTTAGCACCAACGCGACCCAAGGTAGGAGGGAAGTTTGACGGCAGCAGTTGAGTCCCCTTGTGCTGCCGTGCTTCGGGGACCACCATCCGAAATCACTTACCTGACCCGAGTCCAGTCCTGAGAGGGGACCTGCATCGAGCTAGAACCTGCAACCCCTGCAAATCAAGAACTGCAACTTTCAGCATGAAAAGCAACCTCAGACCCTCTTTGTTTGTCCTGTCAAGTCTGGGGAAGAATTGGAGTACGGTGGTAGGTTACCAAGCTTTTTACCTACCCCTATACTCCCATTATAAGTCAATGGGCTTGTAATAAACCTTTATTTTAACACTTTTGGCTTTGCCAATACTTGCTTGTGCAAGACCTCTGAAATTTTGGGCTATTTGTTTTAGCTAGTTTAACTGGTACTCTAACCCTAAGAACCCTGCACTGGACCCCAGAGACCCTACCTGCATTTTTCATGCTTCAAAGATTTGGTGGATCTTTTACCTGAACCATTGGGAAAAAGGCCCCAGACAATTTAGGGGTGGCCAACTCAAGTTAGGGATCATTCTCTGTGGAACTTCAGTGCATAATACTAATCTTACCTTTCCTTTGCAGGAGTTTGTGATATGTATTATGCCCTATAAGAAGTGATTGCATATATGTATCTATTTTATTCAGTGTTGTGTGATAACTCTACTTGCTAGTAGTCATTTTCTATAGTGTGGTTTGGCCAATAAATAATAACTATATTTTTATACATCCTGTATAAGTGTAATTTGTGAATCCCATTGTTTGACCTCATTGTGGACACTTTACAAACTTACCACTCTGAAGAACTTAGCCTAGACTACCTGTCACTGCTACCTGAACTGGTTTGGCTACAGATCACAATATAGGTCGGCATTGTATATATCTGTCCACCAGACCAGAGTATAGAAAATCAGTCCTAACAGGGACCAACGGCACTTTCTAATACTATACAGTCATCCATATAATCTTCACAATATTGACTCTTAAAAGCTGCAAAGGTTGGGAACATTTCAAAACTAAAGCCACATCTTTCGAGTAGTTTCATGCAATGAGAACCCTGACAATTTGTATATTCGGGTTCTGGTAATGAAGGAAATGTGACCTTCCCAATGGCCTTAAAAGACTGGCAGTCTCAGAAAACCAGAACATCTCACAGTAAAGCAAGATGCACCCAATTCCCAGACATTCCGGGATGGTATGCCCCTCATATCAATTTTAGGTAAGTCCCACGGCGAAGGCAAAGGCATTTTTGCCACAACAAACCCTTCAGCTTCCTTAGCCAATTACTATCCCCGATTGTCCTTATTTAAGCTCTAAATAAAGAAGTAGGTTTCACCTTACTCCTGTATTGAGCCTTCAATGTTTGCAATACGTATCCACCATATTGGTAATCATACCTTGCTAAGGAGGCTCCTGAGGCCTGATTTGTGGCCTACTTCCTTTGTTTTGTGCCAAATAAATCTGTTTTCGAGGAAAATAACAAAATATTTAAAAATGTTCTTAACTGCCAATGGGCTACTGGATTACTCGGAATAAACCAACAGACTGCAGTTCGCAAAACATAAAGAAAATTGAATTGTTTCATGGATAGCCACACAAAAAATTCTGAGATGAATTCCTTATTTTCTCTATTACATACAGAACATTTTTAAAGTATGCTTTGAGATTTTCTGTTATGGTCATGTCCATAGTGTCTTAGAAATGTTCCCAAATTATTGTATGGTCAATTCCATGTATTTCTGTTTGTCTATATACTCGTTCTGTTTGATTCTGTACTTCATGTGACTGTCTGCAAGGGATTCGATATGGTTTAGTCAAGCCTGGAATGCCTTTAATACATGCAACCAATAATATTTTCCGTTTAATGTAGAAGGAATCTATTTTCATTATGGGTCATCCAAAAATGATTATAAACTTATAAAGTTGTATTTCTTAATTGCGTATGACAGATACAAGGCATGAATATTGAGTTCCCATTGAATCAATGTGTTACAGTGAAAGTGAAGGATCTTAAGCGGCTGTGAGCCTCAATTGTGTAAATTGTAAAATTTGAAATGTTGTTATGTTCAACGAGCATCTCACCAATATTTGATTGCTCCACTCAACACTATTACTCCCTTTCTGGAGTCCCCAATTCCCATCTCCCTCTACCCATCCCAGTCCCTCTGCTACACTTGTGCCCTACTTGTAACCCCACTCCCCACTGCATCCATCTCCTTTGTACAGCACTCTGTTGCTTCCCAGCTAAGTTTGCACTATATAAATCACATCCATGCATCCAGGCTTAGATGAATGTAGTGGAGCTCATGTTCATCGGCGGTGCAATGTGAATGAAAGGCGCAAAAGCCTGGAGTCAGGCTTTAACGTCTTTCATTCAAGTCACGCCCCAGTTTCACACATTTGTGTGGCAGAGAGGAGGGGTGGAACGCAACTTGCCATCATAAAAATGCTCCAGCATCTGCGCAGGCATGGATTTTCATGCTGTTGCAAATACTGGAGATACCTATGGGGTCTGCCTGCTTTACGCATCAGCATAAACCAGGCGGACCCGTAGGGATCCATTCTACATGCTCCCTGCCATGCAAGCATGAAATGGAGCATGTACAATTACAATTAAACGCTCCCTGACAGACTTGCATGTCAGAGAGGGTTTACTTTCAATTGAGGGCGGCACCTGCCATGCGAACATGGCATGCGGTACTCTCAATGAAAAGTAATTGCTGCCTGGAATGCCAGCGTTTACTCACTTTGGGCTGCGGAGTGCAAATGTGAAGGGCAAAAGGAGGTGTACATGCTTGTACATCCCTTTTTGCCTTTACATTTGCACCCGCAGAGCAAATGACGAAACTGTGGCAACAGGGAGCCGTTGATGTTACAGTGTAAATGAAACCGCTTCCCGCCATCAAATTACGCATTTGAAGAAAATGTGCCCCATTGTGTGTTTGCATTTTCATCTCTGTGCGCTCTGTTCTAGTGTGGATTAATGATCCAATAATATTTGCAATTCTGTTTCCATAATGATGCCAGGCTGCATTTGAAGGATCAAAAATGCTTCTCTCTGTCATAAGTGTAAGGTTGAGATACTAGGGTTTCTCAATTATGTGCAAAAGGTCAGTCAATGCATGGGAAGGGAACCATTGATGCCCAATTTGCAGATTGCTCAAAAGTGCTCCAATATTATTTTCTTTAGTTGCCCAATAGTGCTGAAAATTAGCTTCTTGTTACAGATGCATTACTGTTGAGTTTGTTTGTTATGGTGAGTTTTAAAATATTGTATTGAAATACCGTAGTATTGTCCATGGACTGTAGAGAAGTTATTCAAGTCACATATTTGAAAACACCTTAAGGAAACTCGACCTAGCCTAGTGGTAGGCAATTGCAAAGCTCTGTTCAGAGCTATGGTTCACTTCATTTTGTATAGTGGATGCTTTATTAATTGTAATCCATGGAGTTGCACATACGCTCCACACAATCATTTTCATGTCTTATAATGGGTTAATTTTGAAATCTCATGCAGTATTCTGAAGGTTATGTTATAGTAGTCATAACAGTGTGATACATCAGCTGATTGTCCATTGTGGTGATGATCGTTTTCAATAGTGAGTCTCTAGATAAAGCTTGTTTTTTCTAGATCTTTGTTTAAAGTAATTCTGCTAGAACCACTTTTCTTTAAGTCTTGTAATGATTTTAGCAGCTTCCACGTAATAGATATTTTCTTGGCTCCAATTATGCATTATTCGTTTTAATACATTATTTTTATTAGTTTACAACAGGTAAGGGATGGGCATACCCATCACATCAACTTGTATTACAGCAGAATGGTATTCACAGTCAGAATTAAGCAAAACCAAGGGAGCAAATTACAGTCAACAACCGGACCCAGATGGCCAGGTTGCAGTGCAGTTCATGTGAGTGTGACATTCCAAGCGGGAAAAGGCAGGGCACCATATCAACAAGAGATAAGGTCCACAACGACAGCCCCCAGTCCGGAACCCATAGTTGCCTCTGCATCATACAACACCAGTCCATTTACCGTACACTTTCAGGAACTTCCCCGGACATCTCCTGGCAGTCTGTATCCGCTTCTCGAGGGACACACACCTGTCCATTTCATTGGTCCATCTACTTAGGGCCGGACCTTCTGGGGCCCCCCACGTGGTGGCCACAAGCTTCTTCATTAGGCCCAGCACAACAGCGAGGGCCGATCCCCAGGAGTGCCATTTTGGGTTCCGGCAACACCAGGGAGTCTAGGACCTTGTGGATTTCATCAATGCACCTGCACCAAAATGTGCGCACAACCTCGCATTCCCACAGCATATGGTAAAAGGATCCCACCACCCTATAACATTTCAAACAATCGGCATTGTCCACCTGCCCCCATTTAACCATCATGGCCCGGGACTGGTAAGCCTGGTGAAGTATTTTGTATTGTATGAGCCAGTGTTTGGCGTCTATGCCTGTTTCACATGGGAACATGAGTGCCTCCACCCACTCCTCCGACTCCAAGGGGCCCGCCAGACTCTCCCACTTTCGCTGCAGGCCGGCCAGCTCCCGGGCCCCAAATGCTGTGATCACTTGGTAAAATGTCGACGTGGGCTATACCAGAATCCGTGCCTGAAGAACGTCAACCTCGAGGGGGGAGCATTCTGGAATGTCTGAAAGGACATAGAACGGGGCACGAAGGGCGTGCTTAAGTTGTATATATCTATATATGTCTCCAGGAGGGAGATGAAACTCCTCCCGCATTGCCTCGAACAGCTTCATATGCCCGTCTTGTACCACTTCTTTCAGGGTTTGTATCCCCATGGCCTCCCATCTCAGGAAGTGGCCCATTATCAGGACCGCAGGGATATACCAGTTAACCCACAAGGGTTGTCCCATTGTCGGCCTCCCATCCCACCCAATGTGTTGGAGTTTCTCCACCCACACCGTGCAAATCTGCCGTATCATCTCTGGCAGGTCAGCCACTGTGATTTCTGGTCCATATAGGACCTGGAGGGGGGTTCTTCCGGTCATGCAACCAATCTCATTCCCAATATGTGGCAGAGCAGGGTCTGCGTGGAGCCAATCATTCAAGACCCCGAGCTGTGCCGCCCAGACCGACCGCTGTAGCATGGTCAGCGCGATGTGGGGTTGCTTCCTGCCCCAGAGGAGATTCCAGAGGGCAGATTCTATAGTGAGGAAGATCATACAAGGGGCATGGGAGGGGGTGTTCTGCAGGATGTAGAGGAATCTTGGGAGGGAGAACCTTTTGAAGAGGGAACCCCTTACCAGAAAACCTACCGGGTGTGATTGCCAGTGGGCAACATACGCCTCAAATCTGCTTACCACGGGTTGGAGGTTAAGCCTAAGGAAGTCATCAGATTTGGGGGTCACCCGGATACCCAAGTAGACACAGCTTTGGATGGAGACTGAGTAGGGGCCTTCTGACAGGATAGCTTCAGCTCCTCCCCAGAGAGGAAAGTAGACAAACATGTGTTTGTTAAGTTTAAGCACACAAAACTGCTGGTTTTCCGTGAGGATTCTGGTGACTTTGGAACAAGACATCACAGGGATGCTCATATAGATAAGCAAATCATCTGAATATAATGAAACCCAGTCCTCTGTCCCCCATGGCCACGTGAACCCCGACCACCTACGGGAAGTCCGTAGCCGAATGGCGAGAGGCTCTGTAGCCAGTATGAATAGGAGCGGGGAGAAGGGGCACCCCTGCTTGGTTACCCTGCCTAATGGAAAGGGTCTGGAGGAAATCCCATTCACTCGGACGACCGCTTCTGGGGCGGTGTACAGTATCTTGACCCACGACATGAAGTTGGGTCCGAATCCAATACGGTCCATGATATTCCACAGGGCGGCCACCCCACCGAATCGAAGGCTTTCTCGAAGTCCACTGCGAGTAGAGCAAGTGGCTCCTTGGTCACCCCAGCCTGACTGATTGCAAAGTGGAACCTGCGCAGATTCATCCTTGTGGGTTTTCCAGGCATGAACCCGCATTGGTCCGGATGGACTAAAGTTTGGATGACCCCAAGCATTCTGTTGGCCAGAACCAGGGCTAGGATCTTGGCCTCCCCATTAATGAGTGAGATGGGCCGATATGAGGCGCAGAGGTCTGGGAGCTTACCAGGTTTGGGAATTACCACTATGGTGGCTTGTCTGAGGTCATGTGCGAGTGTACCCTCTGTCTGAGAGTGCAGTAGCATGCGGTGCATGTGTCCCACCACCACGTCTCCGATTCGGCGCCAGGTTTTCACCGGGAATCCGTTAGGTACCAGAGTTTTACCGGATTGAAGCTGGGACAGAGCCGTGGCTACCTCCTCCTCCGTGACCTCGGCCTCTAACTTCTCCATCTGGGCCCCAGAGATCCTGGGGAGTTTGACGGAGTCCAGGTAATGCGGGTTCACCCCCTTGGTTGTGGCCTCTCTGGAGGCATGGAGAGTTTCAGAGAAGGTGGCAAAGGCGTTTGCTATATCAGCATCCTCTAGGAGCAAATCCCCTTTGACACCTTGAAAGGCTCTGACATGTCCCTGGCCATTCCTCCTTCTCTCCAACCAAGCCAGGGCCTTGCCGGCTTTATCCCCGTGGCATAGATCTGGCTGCGCATAGTGCAGTGAGCAGTCTTGACATTATCCAGAGCCAGGTTCTTAAACATTTCTTGGACTGTTAACATCACCTCCCTTGACTCCGGTGTCCCGGAGGTGAGCTACTCCTCCTTGGCCCTTGTTGCCACCTCCTCTTTTTCATTGATGTCTCTGACTTGTTGCTGGCGATGTGCCATGACCAGAGAGAGGGCCTCCCCACAGAGCACCGCCTTGTACCCCTCCCAGAGTGTGATAGGGCTGGCTACTGAGCCTTCATTGAAAGAAAAGTATCTGTTTTCTTCTGCACAAGGACCTTGTTTACCTCGGGGATCCCCAGATAGTACCCATTGAGTCTCCAGGAGGGCCAGGGCTTGGCTCGGGCCAGATTTAAAGTGAGCAGAAGGGGGAGTGGTCTGAGATACCCCTGGCTACATATGTGGCGGATTTGAGCATGTGTGACATATCCCTGGGGACAAAGAAGTAATCTATACGGGACATGGATATGTGGGCGCTAGAAAAGAAGGAGTATATGGAGTCTGTGGGGTGAAGAGCGTGCCACGCATCCACCTACCCAAGTGCAGATGCAAAGGAGTAGGGTTTGTGTGTGTTCCAGGGTTCCTACTACCCATATGGGATCTATCCCTGATCACTGCCATCACCTCATTTTAGTCTCACCCCAGTGCCCAATTATCTGTCCGTTTTCCAAGTATTACCTCCTGGAGGTCATTGAGCTCAAGGGTAAGCAGAGGGAGGCATACACAGCTACAATCCCCCAGGAGACCCTCCCACTGTCGTCAGTGACCAACACAAAGCATCCCCTCCGGTCCGTATGGAGCCCTGTCATTTGAAATGGGACCCGTTTATGTATCAGGATCATAACAGGAACTGATTGCATGAACGGAAGCTTGACAGTCAGCATTCTCATGGCTCTCACTAGCACGGCTGCGGCTGCGGCTACGCCCTTTTGTTATTTGTTTGGACCTAATACTGTGTCCTGCCTATTCATGTTGTAACCTATTTAATTTGTAACTGAACTGTATAATCTTGTTTAATTTTGTGTAACTGCACTGCCTTAAGAGCTGTAAGAGCTGTAAGATATGCGCCCAGCTGCCCCAGGGCCAGGAGCGCTTTACAAATGAATAAAATACAAAATACACAAAAATGGTACCCCCGGACCCACTAGAGAACCCTTCATGGAAGGTGGTTGCGTGATTGGATCTCTTGAAGAACTTACAATCCATGCCCATGAGTTGCGTCTCAGACAGGAGGGCGATATCTGTCAAGTACCTATTCAGTTGCTGAAGGACTAGCCGCAGCTTCACCCCAGAGCCAAATACATTAACGTTCCACGTGAGTAGAGTTAGTTGACTATCTTTTGCCATTGGGATAAGTAAGGTAGTAGCGTACCATGAAGGGAAAGAATCCCCTCTCCGGTTCAGTCTGGGGCCCTTGCAGCCCGAGGGTACTGTTTCCCCCACTTTGACCCTGTTCCATACCTCACTGTGACCTGGTATAGCTGCCCGAAGGCCAAATGACGGGAGAAGGTGCTTTAATGACTGCCATGAAAAAGTTTTCCCCAACCCCCGACCCCGTAGTTCCACCAACCAGAAGCACCTGTAACCCGAACCAAGTGCCAACAGGGTGCATAACTTTAACGTAAACCATTATGGGGCGTAGACCTGACTGTAGTAACGAAATTTACCTCATGCGGGCGGCGGCCACCCATGGTAACCCCCGACAGTTAGAGTTCTATTGTTGCATTCGGGCCATGGTGTGGGAGCGTTCACCCGTTATCTGTAGTTTCTTCCCGAGGATGTGGCGCAGCCCCCTGCTCTGGGTCTGTCGGTGTTATGGGTGGTGGAGACCGCTCTGTACTTGGCCTCCGCCCAGTCGAACCTAGCGTAGATTGTTGTGGCCCAGTGTTCTTAAGGATTCGAGTCTCCACCCACTCACACGCTTCTTTTGGTGTAGAGAACCAGTGTGTCGTCACGTCATGGTGGACTTTCAACAGCGCCGGTAAGAAAAGCGTGTATTTAATCGAAAGCGAGTGCAGCTTCTTTTTAACAGAGTCAAAGGATTGTCAGGCCTTCTGTACTTCTTTGGTGTAATCTGGGAAAAGCAGATGCAATAACTGTTATCAGTAATGGGGCCAGTGGCACGGGCCATCTGGAGGATGGCATCTCTGTCCCGGTATTTTAAGAGCCTTGCAATGATCGTCCATGGTGGGGCCCAAGGGATAGGGCTTCTGGCGGGGACCCTGTGTGCTCGTTCTATCGAAAGGAACTTAGGATGCTTTTTGGGAGCAAAGAGGTGGGCGAGCCAGTCCTCGAGAAAAAGCTCCACACTGGGGCCTTCTTCCTTCTCCAGAATTGTAAGGATCCTTAGGTTATTCCGTTGCGGCCTTCCCTCACTGTCTTCTGTGCAGTATTCAAGTTGGTCGACCTTTGAGATTGCGGCCAGTTTCTTCTCCATTTGTTGGAGCGTATCCTCCGTGTTCGAGATCCGTTGTTCTGATTCTCTGACCCTTGATGCAAGGTTATGGAGGTTGTGGCGGAGGAAGATAGCCCCCTGTCTTTAGTTCCAGCGATGTTCTTGAGTCCCCGATCGCCCTCATAACATCCGTGAGTGAGATGGCAGGATCTTGGGTCCCCTCACTTGGCTTTCCGCATTCTGGGTTTTGTGTTGCAGCTCTAGGGGAAGCACGGAGCATGAAGAGGGCGATTTTACTCTGTACGGCCTGCCTTTTTGCCTTGTCCTTGCCCATCGTGCTAGTTACTTGGTCCGGAAGCGAGAACAGAGTAACAGGACCATGGCCCTGTCAGGTCCTCGGTGGGTTGACTTCCCGGTGCGGGGGGGGGGGTAACTAGATACCACAGCTGGGTTGATTGCTCTGGAGTCCAGGCACTTTGTGGACGCTTGTTAGTGCCTCTTTCCACAGAGGTGCAGGGGGGTGATCCGCCTGTCTGGGATGAACAGGGACCTGTTATTGTACCCCACCAGTGGAACATGGGCGTTCTGGTGCTTCTAGTGATTTCCGTCAGGTTGGGCGGATACCAAGGGTGCCTAGAGTCAGCGTGGGAGGAAGGCCGGTACCCCAGAGGTCAGGAGTGCTGGGCAAATGTCCCACGGTGTGGGCTGTGGAGGCCCGCCTATAACCACCGTCTTGTAGTAGGAGATGGGTCGGAGGGTCCTCAGTGGTGTAGCTGTGCCTCAGGGGGGACGGCTCACCCCCACAGCTGCTCAGGCCTGGCGGAGCCACATGCAGCAGGATCCAAGCAGGCCTGAGGGGAGATCAGGGCTGAGGGAAGAGAGAGGGAGCCCCGGGCAGAGCCTCGGATCCGGCTACTGCCGGGATGGGCCCCAGTATGTCAGCGGGCATTCAGGGTAGGGGCAGCCCCAGACACCCTACAACTCACGTGTCCAGGCACTGGACTGCTGCAAATCCTTGGCCACTCGCGGGCGGCCTGCTGTATTTGAGGGTTGCAGTCAGTGGTCAGTGGGGAAGCTGGCGGTGATCTCCAGTTCCACTGGTTCCCCTCCTACATATGGCCCATCATAGGGGATCTGATCTCCGGGCCTGTTCCGCAGTCGTCCGGACCCCGTTCCGTACCTCACTGTGACCTGGTATAGCTGCCCGAAGGCCAGGCCCACCCCGGTTCCCGAATGACGAAAGAAGGTGCTGTAATGACTGCCATGAAAAACGTTTTCCCCAACCCCCCACCTTGTACTTCTCCCAACCAGAAACACCTGTAACCCGAACCAAGCGCCAACAGGGCACATAACTTTAACGTAAACCATTATGGGATGTAGCCCCGACTGTAGTAACGAAGTTCACCTCATTCGGGCGGCGACTGCCCATGGTCACCCCGACAGTCAGAGTTCTATTGTGGCATTCGGGCCATGGTGTGGGAGCGTTCATCCGTTATCTGTAGTTTCTTCCCCAGGATGTGGCACTGCCCCCTGCTCTGGGTCCGTCAGTGTTATGGGTGTTGGGGGCAGTACTGCACTTGGCCTCCGCCCGGTCAAACCTAGCAGAGATCGTCGTGGCTCAGTGCCATTAAGGATTCGAATCTCCAGCCACTCCCATCCTTCTTTGGGTGTATAGAAGAGGTGTGTGGTCCCGTCATGGTGACTTTTCAACAGTGCCGGGAAGAAAAGCACGTATTTAATCGAATACGAGTGCATCTTCTTTTTAACAGAGTCAAAGGATTGTTGGGCCTTCTGTTTTCTTTTGGTGTAATCCGAGAAAAAGCAGATGCGATAACCATCATAGGTAACGGAGCCAGTGACGCGGGCCATCTGGGGAATGGCGCCCCTGTCCCAGGAGTTTAAGAGCCTTGTGATGATCGTTCGTGGAGAGGCCCCAGGGATAGGGCATTCAGCGGGGACCCTGTGTGCTCGCTCTATTGAAAAGAACTTAGAACGCTTTTTGGGGGCAAAGAGGTGTGTTAGGGAGAATTCTCCAGAATGGCTAATTTCCCTTACCTACTGAGTCCCTCAGCAGATTTTCTGGATTTCTAGGATTAATTTTTTTCACCTGGGAAGAGTGTGAGCCTTTTTTTCCCACTCTTACATGTGTTTTGCTGTGTGTGTTTAACATTTTCTTGTGTTCATAGACTGTGGAGCCTCACCTACTCCATAGGCATCATCTTTTTACTGTATGTTACAGAGCACCTTCAGTGCAGTGACACGGGGTTGTCTTTTAGACTTCCCAACTCAGACTCCATTTTCTGGGACTGACTACTGTCTCCCAGAACATGTAAAGTTGCCATTGACTTTATTAGTCTATTTAAAATCCACAGACTCAGTACAAACTATCTTACATAGAGTACTGGAAAGGGTGAATACTTATGCCTTTTTGTCTGTTTCTCTTGGAGCATTGTTTCACTCCCTTTTCATCAACACTTTTCTGGTGGCAGTGGTAACTACCCTATTGTCCTACCGCGGTTATCTTAAATACCCTTGGTATTGTTTTAGGCTATCTTGGTAGCCTCGAACTTAAACCCGCTAGACCATATACATTTTTATACGGTTCCGGCTGGGTTTATTCGCCATTTCTTTTTGAAAATGTCTTTCTCGTGTTTTACTCTGTGTGCCAAATCAGGTTTGGTCCCTTTGTTCGCCGTCCTTTCGCAGGCTTCTATGCAGAAGCCCTCCTTAGGCGCCTGAAAGTCTGGGTAGGCAGGATGTGAGGGAGGGGTTTTAGGACCCCTGCCATGGGTTCCCTTGGTAACCCACGTCACACTCCTGTTTGATTGGCTAGGTGTCTGACACTTCAGGACAGGCAGCCTGCTGTGTGATTTTCAGCCAGGCTGTGTGAATGGGGGAACACTGCATAAAAAGTAGGTCTTTGGGTCTGGAAAGGCAGAGCCGCCACTGGAAAGAAAGAACCGACGAGGAGCTGACAGAAGAGGACCCCTACAACGACTGAACCACTCGGTGAAGCCCTGCTGCTGGTCCGAATCTTCAGACTCCAACAACAGAGGTGATCTACCAGGAATTTACTTCCTCTGAGCTGGTGGGACCAACCAGTTCACCCAAACTGCAAGCCAGGACTCCCTCCTCTGGTCGAATTTACTGTACAGAGCTGCAGTGAACCAGATAGCCCGGAAGGTTGGACCCTGCTTGGGTTTTAAGGAGCGCACCTTTTATTTCGTTGCTTTGCTCTGCTGCTGGTTTCTTCCCTGGGCAGTGCAGGACCCTCCGGTCTTCCTACTTCATGTCAGTCCGACAGTCGCTTCAGGAACCGTGAGCATGCAGGACCTGCCAGGAACGTCCTCCTCAGCTACAGCTTCTTCTCCATTTAAAGGTACTGTGCAAATCCGGTTGTTCATTTCGTCCAGCCGCGGCTAAGGTGTGTGACACTTTTCGCCAATCCGAAGGCTTGTCCTTCTCTACTCTTTAAACTAACTTTTCTACTGACCAACTTTATCCGGAACTCTTGGCAAAGATTTAACTACGAACTACCCTGAACTGTGTGATCTTGAGCTAAAGACTTTTGTCCTATTGACTTTGGCCCTAAGCCTTTTTGATTTGATTTTATCACTGTAGATCCTCTTCCCATCTCCCTCTACCCATCCCAGTCCCTCTGCTACACTTGTGCCCTACTTGTAACCCCACTCCCCACTGCATCCATCTCCTTTGTACAGCACTCTGTTGCTTCCCAGCTAAGTTTGCACTATATAAATCACATCCATGCATCCAGGCTTAGATGAATGTAGTGGAGCTCATGTTCATCGGCGGTGCAATGTGAATGAAAGGCGCAAAAGCCTGGAGTCAGGCTTTAACGCCTTTCATTCAAGTCACGCCCCAGTTTCACACATTTGTGTGGCAGAGAGGAGGGGTGGAACGCAACTTGCCATCATAAAAATGCTCCAGCATCTGCGCAGGCATGGATTTTCATGCTGTTGCAAATACTGGAGATACCTATGGGGTCTGCCTGCTTTACGCATCAGCATAAACCAGGCGGACCCGTAGGGATCCATTCTACATGCTCCCTGCCATGCAAGCATGAAATGGAGCATGTACAATTACAATTAAACGCTCCCTGACAGACTTGCATGTCAGAGAGGGTTTACTTTCAATTGAGGGCGGCACCTGCCATGCGAACATGGCATGCGGTACTCTCAATGAAAAGTAATTGCTGCCTGGAATGCCAGCGTTTACTCACTTTGGGCTGCGGAGTGCAAATGTGAAGGGCAAAAGGAGGTGTACATGCTTGTACAACCCTTTTTGCCTTTACATTTGCACCCGCAGAGCAAATGACGAAACTGTGGCAACAGGGAGCCGTTGATGTTACAGTGTAAATGAAACCGCTTCCCGCCATCAAATTACGCATTTGAAGAAAATGTGCCCCATTGTGTGTTTGCATTTTCATCTCTGTGCGCTCTGTTCTAGTGTGGATTAATGATCCAATAATATTTGCAATTCTGTTTCCATAATGATGCCAGGCTGCATTTGAAGGATCAAAAATGCTTCTCTCTGTCATAAGTGTAAGGTTGAGATACTAGGGTTTCTCAATTATGTGCAAAAGGTCAGTCAATGCATGGGAAGGGAACCATTGATGCCCAATTTGCAGATTGCTCAAAAGTGCTCCAATATTATTTTCTTTAGTTGCCCAATAGTGCTGAAAATTAGCTTCTTGTTACAGATGCATTACTGTTGAGTGAGTTTGTTATGGTGAGTTTTAAAATATTGTATTGAAATACCGTAGTATTGTCCATGGACTGTAGAGAAGTTATTCAAGTCACATATTTGAAAACACCTTAAGGGAACTCCACCTAGCCTAGTGGTAGGCAATTGCAAAGCTCTGTTCAGAGCTATGGTTCACTTCATTTTGTATAGTGGATGCTTTATTAATTGTAATCCATGGAGTTGCACATACGCTCCACACAATCATTTTCATGTCTTATAATGGGTTAATTTTGAAATCTCATGCAGTATTCTGAAGGTTATGTTATAGTAGTCATAACAGTGTGATACATCAGCTGATTGTCCATTGTGGTGATGATCGTTTTCAATAGTGAGTCTCTAGATAAAGCTTGTTTTTTCTAGATCTTTGTTTAAAGTAATTCTGCTAGAACCACTTTTCTTTAAGTCTTGTAATGATTTTAGCAGCTTCCACGTAATAGATATTTTCTTGGCTCCAATTATGCATTATTCGTTTTAATACATTATTTTTATTAGTTTACAACAGGTAAGGGATGGGCATACCCATCACATCAACTTGTATTACAGCAGAATGGTATTCACAGTCAGAATTAAGCAAAACCAAGGGAGCAAATTACAGTCAACAACCGGACCCAGATGGCCAGGTTGCAGTGCAGTTCATGTGAGTGTGACATTCCAAGCGGGAAAAGGCAGGGCACCATATCAACAAGAGATAAGGTCCACAACGACAGCCCCCAGTCCGGAACCCATAGTTGCCTCTGCATCATACAACACCAGTCCATTTACCGTACACTTTCAGGAACTTCCCCGGACATCTCCTGGCAGTCTGTATCCGCTTCTCGAGGGACACACACCTGTCCATTTCATTGGTCCATCTACTTAGGGCCGGACCTTCTGGGGCCCCCCACGTGGTGGCCACAAGCTTCTTCATTAGGCCCAGCACAACAGCGAGGGCCGATCCCCAGGAGTGCCATTTTGGGTTCCGGCAACACCAGGGAGTCTAGGACCTTGTGGATTTCATCAATGCACCTGCACCAAAATGTGCGCACAACCTCGCATTCCCACAGCATATGGTAAAAGGATCCCACCACCCTATAACATTTCAAACAATCGGCATTGTCCACCTGCCCCCATTTAACCATCATGGCCCAGGACTGGTAAGCCTGGTGAAGTATTTTGTATTGTATGAGCCAGTGTTTGGCGTCTATGCCTGTTTCACATGGGAACATGAGTGCCTCCACCCACTCCTCCGACTCCAAGGGGCCCGCCAGACTCTCCCACTTTCGCTGCAGGCCGGCCAGCTCCCGGGCCCCAAATGCTGTGATCACTTGGTAAAATGTCGACGTGGGCTATACCAGAATCCGTGCCTGAAGAACGTCAACCTCGAGGGGGGAGCATTCTGGAATGTCTGAAAGGACATAGAACGGGGCACGAAGGGCGTGCTTAAGTTGTATATATCTATATATGTCTCCAGGAGGGAGATGAAACTCCTCCCGCATTGCCTCGAACAGCTTCATATGCCCGTCTTGTACCACTTCTTTCAGGGTTCGTATCCCCATGGCCTCCCATCTCAGGAAGTGGCCCATTATCAGGACCGCAGGGATATACCAGTTATCCCACAAGGGTTGTCCCATTGTCGGCCTCCCATCCCACCCAATGTGTTGGAGTTTCTCCACCCACACCGTGCAAATCTGCCGTATCATCTCTGGCAGGTCAGCCACTGTGATTTCTGGTCCATATAGGACCTGGAGGGGGGTTCTTCCGCCCATGCAACCAATCTCATTCCCAATATGTGGCAGAGCAGGGTCTGCGTGGAGCCAATCATTCAAGACCCCGAGCTGTGCCGCCCAGTAATAATCCCTCAAACAGGAGATGCCCAAACCTCCTTCCCAGACCGACCGCTGTAGCATGGTCAGCGCGATGTGGGGTTGCTTCCTGCCCCAGAGGAGATTCCAGAGGGCAGATTCTATAGTGAGGAAGATCATACAAGGGGCATGGGAGGGGGTGTTCTGCAGGATGTAGAGGAATCTTGGGAGGGAGAACCTTTTGAAGAGGGAACCCCTTACCAGAAAACCTACCGGGTGTGATTGCCAGTGGGCAACATACGCCTCAAATCTGCTTACCACGGGTTGGAGGTTAAGCCTAAGGAAGTCATCAGATTTGGGGGTCACCCGGATACCCAAGTAGACACAGCTTTGGATGGAGACTGAGTAGGGGCCTTCTGACAGGATAGCTTCAGCTCCTCCCCAGAGAGGAAAGTAGACAAACATGTGTTTGTTAAGTTTAAGCACACAAAACTGCTGGTTTTCCGTGAGGATTCTGGTGACTTTGGAACAAGACATCACAGGGATGCTCATATAGATAAGCAAATCATCTGAATATAATGAAACCCAGTCCTCTGTCCCCCATGGCCACGTGAACCCCGACCACCTACGGGAAGTCCGTAGCCGAATGGCGAGAGGCTCTGTAGCCAGAGTGAATAGGAGCGGGGAGAAGGGGCACCCCTGCTTGGTTACCCTGCCTAATGGAAAGGGTCTGGAGGAAATCCCATTCACTCGGACGACCGCTTCTGGGGCGGTGTACAGTATCTTGACCCACGACATGAAGTTGGGTCCGAATCCAATACGGTCCATGATATTCCACAGGGCGACCACCCCACCGAATCGAAGGCTTTCTCGAAGTCCACTGCGAGTAGAGCAAGTGGCTCCTTGGTCACCCCAGCCTGACTGATTGCAAAGTGGAACCTGCGCAGATTCATCCTTGTGGGTTTTCCAGGCATGAACCCGCATTGGTCCGGATGGACTAAAGTTTGGATGACCCCAAGCATTCTGTTGGCCAGAACCAGGGCTAGGATCTTGGCCTCCCCATTAATGAGTGAGATGGGCCGATATGAGGCGCAGAGGTCTGGGAGCTTACCAGGTTTGGGAATTACCACTATGGTGGCTTGTCTGAGGTCATGTGCGAGTGTACCCTCTGTCTGAGAGTGCAGTAGCATGCGGTGCATGTGTCCCACCACCACGTCTCCGATTCGGCGCCAGGTTTTCACCGGGAATCCGTTAGGTCCCAGAGTTTTACCGGATTGAAGCTGGGACAGAGCCGTGGCTACCTCCTCCTCCGTGACCTCGGCCTCTAACTTCTCCATCTGGGCCCCAGAGATCCTGGGGAGTTTGACGGAGTCCAGGTAATGCGGGTTCACCCCCTTGGTTGTGGCCTCTCTGGAGGCATGGAGAGTTTCAGAGAAGGTGGCAAAGGCGTTTGCTATATCAGCATTCTCTAGGAGCAAATCCCCTTTGACACCTTGAAAGGCTCTGACATGTCCCTGGCCATTCCTCCTTCTCTCCAACCAAGCCAGGGCCTTGCCGGCTTTATCCCCGTGGCATAGATCTGGCTGCGCATAGTGCAGTGAGCAGTCTTGACATTATCCAGAGCCAGGTTCTTAAACATTTCTTGGACTGTTAACATCACCTCCCTTGACTCCGGTGTCCCGGAGGTGAGCTACTCCTCCTTGGCCCTTGTTGCCACCTCCTCTTTTTCATTGATGTCTCTGACTTGTTGCTGGCGATGTGCCATGACCAGAGAGAGGGCCTCCCCACAGAGCACCGCCTTGTATCCCTCCCAGAGTGTGATAGGGCTGGCTACTGAGCCTTCATTGAAAGAAAAGTATCTGTTTTCTTCTGCACAAGGACCTTGTTTACCTCGGGGATCCCCAGATAGTACCCATTGAGTCTCCAGGAGGGCCAGGGCTTGGCTCGGGCCAGATTTAAAGTGAGCAGAAGGGGGAGTGGTCTGAGATACCCCTGGCTACATATGTGGCGGATTTGAGCATGTGTGACATATCCCTGGGGACAAAGAAGTAATCTATACGGGACATGGATATGTGGGCGCTAGAAAAGAAGGAGTATATGGAGTCTGTGGGGTGAAGAGCGTGCCACGCATCCACCTACCCAAGTGCAGATGCAAAGGAGTAGGGTTTGTGTGTGTTCCAGGGTTCCTACTACCCATATGGGACCTATCCCTGATCACTGCCATCACCTCATTTTAGTCTCACCCCAGTGCCCAATTATCTGTCCGTTTTCCAAGTATTACCTCCTGGAGGTCATTGAGCTCAAGGGTAAGCAGAGGGAGGCATACACAGCTACAATCCCCCAGGAGACCCTCCCACTGTCGTCAGTGACCAACACAAAGCATCCCCTCCGGTCCGTATGGAGCCCTGTCATTTGAAATGGGACCCGTTTATGTATCAGGATCATAACAGGAACTGATTGCATGAACGGAAGCTTGACAGTCAGCATTCTCATGGCTCTCACTAGCACGGCTGCGGCTGCGGCTACGCCCTTTTGTTATTTGTTTGGACCTAATACTGTGTCCTGCCTATTCATGTTGTAACCTATTTAATTTGTAACTGAACTGTATAATCTTGTTTAATTTTGTGTAACTGCACTGCCTTAAGAGCTGTAAGAGCTGTAAGATATGCGCCCAGCTGCCCCAGGGCCAGGAGCGCTTTACAAATAAATAAAATACAAAATACACAAAAATGGTACCCCGGGACCCACTAGAGAACCCTTCATGGAAGGTGGTTGCGTGATTGGATCTCTTGAAGAACTTACAATCCATGCCCATGAGTTGCGTCTCAGACAGGAGGGCGATATCTGTCAAGTACCTATTCAGTTGCTGAAGGACTAGCCGCAGCTTCACCCCAGAGCCAAATACATTAACGTTCCACGTGAGTAGAGTTAGTTGACTATCTTTTGCCATTGGGATAAGTAAGGTAGTAGCGTACCATGAAGGGAAAGAATCCCCTCTCCGGTTCAGTCTGGGGCCCTTGCAGCCCGAGGGTACTGTTTCCCCCACTTTGACCCTGTTCCATACCTCACTGTGACCTGGTATAGCTGCCCGAAGGCCAAATGACGGGAGAAGGTGCTTTAATGACTGCCATGAAAAAGTTTTCCCCAACCCCCGACCCCGTAGTTCCACCAACCAGAAGCACCTGTAACCAGAACCAAGTGCCAACAGGGTGCATAACTTTAACGTAAACCATTATGGGGCGTAGACCTGACTGTAGTAACGAAATTTACCTCATGCGGGCGGCGGCCACCCATGGTAACCCCCGACAGTTAGAGTTCTATTGTTGCATTCGGGCCATGGTGTGGGAGCGTTCACCCGTTATCTGTAGTTTCTTCCCGAGGATGTGGCGCAGCCCCCTGCTCTGGGTCTGTCGGTGTTATGGGTGGTGGAGACCGCTCTGTACTTGGCCTCCGCCCAGTCGAACCTAGCGGAGATTGTTGCGGCCCAGTGTTCTTAAGGATTCGAGTCTCCACCCACTCACACGCTTCTTTCGGTGTAGAGAACCAGTGTGTCGTCACGTCATGGTGGACTTTCAACAGCGCCGGTAAGAAAAGCGTGTATTTAATCGAAAGCGAGTGCAGCTTCTTTTTAACAGAGTCAAAGGATTGTCAGGCCTTCTGTACTTCTTTGGTGTAATCTGGGAAAAGCAGATGCAATAACTGTTATCAGTAATGGGGCCAGTGGCACGGGCCATCTGGAGGATGGCATCTCTGTCCCGGTATTTTAAGAGCCTTGCAATGATCGTCCATGGTGGGGCCCAAGGGATAGGGCTTCTGGCGGGGACCCTGTGTGCTCGTACTATCGAAAGGAACTTAGGATGCTTTTTGGGAGCAAAGAGGTGGGCGAGCCAGTCCTCGAGAAAAAGCTCCACACTGGGGCCTTCTTCCTTCTCCAGAATCGTAAGGATCCTTAGGTTATTCCGTTGCGGCCTTCCCTCACTGTCTTCTGTGCAGTATTCAAGTTGGTCGACCTTTGAGATTGCGGCCAGTTTCTTCTCCATTTGTTGGAGCGTATCCTCCGTGTTCGAGATCCGTTGTTCTGATTCTCTGACCCTTGATGCAAGGTTATGGAGGTTGTGGCGGAGGAAGATAGCCCCCTGTCTTTAGTTCCAGTGATGTTCTTGAGTCCCCGATCGCCCTCATAACATCCGTGAGTGAGATGGCAGGATCTTGGGTCCCCTCACTTGGCTTTCCGCATTCTGGGTTTTGTGTTGCAGCTCTAGGGGAAGCACGGAGCATGAAGAGGGCGATTTTACTCTGTACGGCCTGCCTTTTTGCCTTGTCCTTGCCCATCGTGCTAGTTACTTGGTCCGGAAGCGAGAACAGAGTAACAGGACCATGGCCCTGTCAGGTCCTCGGTGGGTTGACTTCCCGGTGCAGGGGGGGGTAACTAGATACCACAGCTGGGTTGATTGCTCTGGAGTCCAGGCACTTTGTGGACGCTTGTTAGTGCCTCTTTCCACAGAGGTGCAGGGGGGTGATCCGCCTGTCTGGGATGAACAGGGACCTGTTATTGTACCCCACCAGTGGAACATGGGCGTTCTGGTGCTTCTAGTGATTTCCGTCAGGTTGGGCGGATACCAAGGGTGCCTAGAGTCAGCGTGGGAGGAAGGCCGGTACCCCAGAGGTCAGGAGTGCTGGGCAAATGTCCCACGGTGTGGGCTGTGGAGGCCCGCCTATAACCACCGTCTTGTAGTAGGAGATGGGTCGGAGGGTCCTCAGTGGTGTAGCTGTGCCTCAGGGGGGACGGCTCACCCCCACAGCTGCTCAGGCCTGGCGGAGCCACATGCAGCAGGATCCAAGCAGGCCTGAGGGGAGATCAGGGCTGAGGGAAGAGAGAGGGAGCCCCGGGCAGAGCCTCGGATCCGGCTACTGCCGGGATGGGCCCCAGTATGTCAGCGGGCATTCAGGGTAGGGGCAGCCCCAGACACCCTACAACTCACGTGTCCAGGCACTGGACTGCTGCAAATCCTTGGCCACTCGCGGGCGGCCTGCTGTATTTGAGGGTTGCAGTCAGTGGTCAGTGGGGAAGCTGGCGGTGATCTCCAGTTCCACTGGTTCCCCTCCTACATATGGCCCATCATAGGGGATCTGATCTCCGGGCCTGTTCCGCAGTCGTCCGGACCCCGTTCCGTACCTCACTGTGACCTGGTATAGCTGCCCGAAGGCCAGGCCCACCCCGGTTCCCGAATGACGAAAGAAGGTGCTGTAATGACTGCCATGAAAAACGTTTTCCCCAATCCCCCACCTTGTACTTCTCCCAACCAGAAACACCTGTAACCCGAACCAAGCGCCAACAGGGCACATAACTTTAACGTAAACCATTATGGGATGTAGCCCCGACTGTAGTAACGAAGTTCACCTCATTCGGGCGGCGACTGCCCATGGTCACCCCGACAGTCAGAGTTCTATTGTGGCATTCGGGCCATGGTGTGGGAGCGTTCATCCGTTATCTGTAGTTTCTTCCCCAGGATGTGGCACTGCCCCCTGCTCTGGGTCCGTCAGTGTTATGGGTGTTGGGGGCAGTACTGCACTTGGCCTCCGCCCGGTCAAACCTAGCAGAGATCGTCGTGGCTCAGTGCCATTAAGGATTCGAATCTCCAGCCACTCCCATCCTTCTTTGGGTGTATAGAAGAGGTGTGTGGTCCCGTCATGGTGACTTTTCAACAGTGCCGGGAAGAAAAGCACGTATTTAATCGAATACGAGTGCATCTTCTTTTTAACAGAGTCAAAGGATTGTTGGGCCTTCTGTTTTTTTTTTGGTGTAATCCGAGAAAAAGCAGATGCGATAACCATCATAGGTAACGGAGCCAGTGACGCGGGCCATCTGGGGAATGGCGCCCCTGTCCCAGGAGTTTAAGAGCCTTGTGATGATCGTTCGTGAAGAGGCCCCAGGGATAGGGCATTCAGCGGGGACCCTGTGTGCTCGCTCTATTGAAAAGAACTTAGAACGCTTTTTGGGGGCAAAGAGGTGTGTTAGGGAGAATTCTCCAGAATGGCTAATTTCCCTTACCTACTGAGTCCCTCAGCAGATTTTCTGGATTTCTAGGATTAATTTTTTTCACCTGGGAAGAGTGTGAGCCTTTTTTTCCCACTCTTACATGTGTTTTGCTGTGTGTGTTTAACATTTTCTTGTGTTCATAGACTGTGGAGCCTCACCTACTCCATAGGCATCATCTTTTTACTGTATGTTACAGAGCACCTTCAGTGCAGTGACACGGGGTTGTCTTTTAGACTTCCCAACTCAGACTCCATTTTCTGGGACTGACTACTGTCTCCCAGAACATGTAAAGTTGCCATTGACTTTATTAGTCTATTTAAAATCCACAGACTCAGTACAAACTATCTTACATAGAGTACTGGAAAGGGTGAATACTTATGCCTTTTTGTCTGTTTCTCTTGGAGCATTGTTTCGCTCCCTTTTCATCAACACTTTTCTGGTGGCAGTGGTAACTACCCTATTGTCCTACCGCGGTTATCTTAAATACCCTTGGTATTGTTTTAGGCTATCTTGGTAGCCTCGAACTTAAACCCGCTAGACCATATACATTTTTATACGGTTCCGGCTGGGTTTATTCGCCATTTCTTTTTGAAAATGTCTTTCTCGTGTTTTACTCTGTGTGCCAAATCAGGTTTGGTCCCTTTGTTCGCCGTCCTTTCGCAGGCTTCTACGCAGAAGCCCTCCTTAGGCGCCTGAAAGTCTGGGTAGGCAGGATGTGAGGGAGGGGTTTTAGGACCCCTGCCATGGGTTCCCTTGGTAACCCACGTCACACTCCTGTTTGATTGGCTAGGTGTCTGACACTTCAGGACAGGCAGCCTGCTGTGTGATTTTCAGCCAGGCTGTGTGAATGGGGGAACACTGCATAAAAAGTAGGTCTTTGGGTCTGGAAAGGCAGAGCCGCCACTGGAAAGAAAGAACCGACGAGGAGCTGACAGAAGAGGACCCCTACAACGACTGAACCACTCGGTGAAACCCTGCTGCTGGTCCGAATCTTCAGACTCCAACCACAGAGGTGATCTACCAGGAATTTACTTCCCCTGAGCTGGTGGGACCAACCAGTTCACCCAAACTGCAAGCCAGGACTCCCTCCTCTGGTCGAATTTACTGTACAGAGCTGCAGTGAACCAGATAGCCCGGAAGGTTGGACCCTGCTTGGGTTTTAAGGAGCGCACCTTTTATTTCGTTGCTTTGCTCTGCTGCTGGTTTCTTCCCTGGGCAGTGCAGGACCCTCCGGTCTTCCTACTTCATGTCAGTCCGACAGTCGCTTCAGGAACCGTGAGCATGCAGGACCTGCCAGGAACGTCCTCCTCAGCTACAGCTTCTTCTCCATTTAAAGGTACTGTGCAAATCCGGTTGTTCATTTCGTCCAGCCGCGGCTAAGGTGTGTGACACTTTTCGCCAATCCGAAGGCTTGTCCTTCTCTACTCTTTAAACTAACTTTTCTACTGACCAACTTTATCCGGAACTCTTGGCAATGATTTAACTACGAACTACCCTGAACTGTGTGATCTTGAGCTAAAGACTTTTGTCCTATTGACTTTGGCCCTAAGCCTTTTTGATTTGATTTTATCACTGTAGATCCTCTTTCTAGATTGCCCTGCTTACTTACCTGTTGATGCTGCTCAATTTTAGTCAAACCTTGTCTTTCCGTCCCTTTTTAATTGCTGGAGTGCCATTTTGCTCACACTTCATTTTGAGCTAACTTGTCCAGAATTTATTGAGAATGGTGTGGTGCATTAAGAGTGTGATTTTTCGACTGCTTTACTTTAGTTAAATGTTTTACAACTGACGTGTAAATAAATGTATATTCTTTTTTTTTTTTTTATTTATTTGCATTTAGTTCATTTACAAGAATAGTTTCGAGTAGAACCTTTGCAAAAGAACAAGTTAAAATCCACATAAAAAGAAAGAAAAATTTAAACATTTGAAATTACATTATTTTACATTAACACAAAAATGTATATTCTTTTACTCAGAAACCTTGAGTCAGTGTTTGTTTGAATAATAGTAATTGCTGTCCTTTGTGTAACTATTGATACAGCTCTTGAGATAAGTCTGGCTACTCTGCCATCGCTACCACTTCACTGTGTAGTACAGGCTTGTACCAAAGGTAAATTTGTACTGTCACTTGTAGTCTTAATTTTGTGTGGTGTTCCCAAAGGGTACTGCATATAATTCTGCCTAACACTGGTGTACAGCCGTGAGGATCAAGTATAGTAATTACACTTAGAGTGGTGCTATTACCTTGGATCAACTAACCACAAGGCTAAACATCACTAAAAAGCAATATTAATCATGTCTGATATGGAAAGTTACAGTCAGGAGACCCTCCTTAGTTACACTGTGGATTATCTGAAAAATCTGTGTAGAGAAAGGAATTTCTCTGCCAAAGGCAAAAAGTCTGAATTGATGAAAAGGTTGTTAGAGAAACAAAGCCTGGAGGGTAGGTTTGAAATACCTGACCCCTCAGCAAATGTGGAAAATAATGAGGATGATGATGTGTCTATTATTGATGAGTTAGAGGAAGTAGATGTGTCTCATAATGTAAGCCTCACTGCTCACTTACCTGCTCAACAACCTCAACCTTTGTCCACTGGGACCCACTATGTCCTACACTCAGTCCTGAATTCATTGCTATAGAAAAGGTGAGGCTTGAATTGGAATTCAAATGTTTAAATGCTCAAACTGAACAAAAGCACCAAGAACTTAAGCTCAGAGAAATGGAGTTGAATCATGAACTAGAAATCAAAATGTTATCTCTTGAAAATGCTTCTCTCCCAGAGTCTTCTAGGTCTTCCAGTCCTAAGAGACCCTGTATGCCTAACGAAATTGTGGGTATTTATGAGGTTAAGCTTGATATTTTGTATTGTTTGGCAGTGTTTGAATATAACCATGGGATTGAAGGTCTTACAGGGAATCAGTTGCTTCCCTGGCTCTTCTCTAGGCTACCCACTGATGCATCTGATGTTGTGATGGAGTTTGTGGAGGTGGATAGGATGGATTATGAGTGTGTGAAGCTAGCTTTAATTGCTAGATTTGGGAAGACCCCTTCCCAGTACCTTAAGAGGTTTAGGACCTCCAAAAAGCATGATGGCACCCCTTTGGCTTCCTGGGTATGTGACTGTTTGAAAAACTTAGATGGTTGGATTAAGGGTTACAGAGTGAACACTTATGAAGGTATGAGAAGTCTTGTTATGTTGGAGTCAATGTATGATGCCTGCTCTCCTGGGTTCAGACAGCACTTAGCTGATTCGAAGGAGATAGAGCCCAAGAAGTTAGCTAAGGTTGCTGACTTCTGGGTTACCTACAGGGCTAGTCACAAGGATTCTGGGGCAACTCAGAAGAAGGATGAGGTAAAGCAGCCAAAGAAAGATAACAAAGAGACTTCTAATACCTCCAATCCAGAAGAGGCCCCCAGACATAACTAGGGTAAGTCCCATGGGAAACCAAATAGGGCTAGTGAATCCTCTGGTGTCCAACCAGAGGGAGGTCAGCAGAAGCCCCCATTCCAGACAGCATTTGGTAAATGCTATGTTTGTGGGTCAACTGACCGTATCAAAGGAGATCCCAGATGTAAGGGTAAACCTGCAGGGATCAGCACTGCCTCCTTAAACTTCTCTCCAACGGAAGACGTACAAATGGCTAGTGCCCACTTTGAACTATTTGCTGAAGCACCCTTGCGTCTTCAGGCAACTGTATCCTTAGAGTCCATGGATCTGGGTAAGAAACAGAATATGGATGTGTATAACTCCATTCCGGAAAACTCTAGAGGGTATTATATGGACAGTGTTCTTGTCAATGGCCAGGATACTCCTGCCAGGAGAGACATTGGGGCCAGCAGAATAGTAGTGGATGAAAGCTTTTTCAAGCCTGAGGTTGTTGCTAAAGCACCCAAAGGTCCCACAAAATCTTCTGGAGGCCCTGTCCAGTTGGTTCCAATTCTGCCAGCTCTCATTCAGTGCAATAATATGACAGTGAGGATCCCTGTCAGTGTCCAGAATGAGGTGCCTGGGAGAGTCCTGTTGGGGAATGATTTAAAAGCTCTAGGAGTAGTATCCAGTACCCCCAGGCCTCTCAGTAGGAGAAAACAGAACCAAACCAAATTGGCTAGAGAGGCAACCGTAAGAGACCACCCTGAGCCTGTGGGAACCTCTACAGAGAATCCCACTGCAAGCCCTGGTGTCAGTAAGTTGACCTCTAACCTAGGCAGATCTGAGGCTAGTATAGTAGGGAAATGGGAGCCCCAACCAAGCTCGATCATTACCCATCCAACTGTAAAGTCTTGGACTCCCCCTACTTCTGAGAAAGAGGTGGATAGACAAGTTGAACCCCTCGCTAGGCCTGTGAGAACTGGTAATTCTCATAGATGGTGGAATACCAGGAAAAATAGGTAGCAGGCTAAAATCCTTAAGACTGTTGGATCTTGTACTGGATACTCCAATATAAATCCTAATGTTAGGAGGGAAACTTCTACAATAGGTAAGGTCAGATCTCAGAGGAAGTGGCAGCATGTACCTTGCTTGACCACATCCCCTCCAACACAGATACCCGAGACCCAACCTGCTCTTGTGAGAGAGGTGGTGAGGAACCATGGATGCCCCTCTAGATCTAAGGGATTCCTTCCTAAGGACCCCTTGAAAAAGCCTATCATAGGTTCAGGAGTTGTTACAACTTCTGAGAGGCTGGTAGATCAGATCCCCTATACATTAAAAAAGAGTGATGTAATTCAACAGGTTTGTAGGTCATATAGTCTGCAAAAAAAGAATGTCACCACCAAAATGCTGATGGTCTCTCTAGGATGTTTGTAACAGACTAGAGGTAGAGATTCATCCAGGAGTGGATTAAATCCTCCTGTCTGGAGGGGGGCGAGTGTTATGGAGAATTCTCCAGAATGGCTAATTTCCCTTACCTAATGAGTCCCTCAGCAGATTTGCTGGATTTCTAGGATTTATTTTTTTCACATGGTAATAATGTGAGCCTTTATTCCCACTCTTATATGTGTTTTGCTGTGTGTGTTTAACATGTTCCTGTGTTCATAGACTGTGGAGCCTCACCTACTCCATAGGCATCATCTTTTTACTGTGTGTTACACAGCACCTTCAGTGCAGTGACACAGGGTTGTCTTTTAGACTTCCCAACTCAGACTCCATTTTCTGGGACTGACTACTGTCTCCCAGAACATGTAAAGTTGCCATTGACTTTATTAGTCTTGTTAAAAATCCACAGACCCAGTACAACCTATCTTACATAGAGTACTGGAAAGGGTTAATAGTTATGCCTTTTTGTCTGTTTCTCTTGGAGCATTATTTCGCTCCCTTTTCATCAAGACTTAGTAGGTGGCAGTGGTAACTACCCTATTTTTCGTACTGCGGTTATCTTAAATAACCTTGGTATTATTTTAGGCTATCTTGGTAGCCTCAAACTTAAATCCGCTAGACCATATACATATTTATACGGTTCCAGCTGTGTTTATTCACAATTTGTTTTTGAAAATGTCTTTCTTGTGTTTAACTCTGCGCGCCAAACCAGGTTTGGTCCCTTTGTTCGCTGTCCTTTCGCAGGCTTCTACGCAGAATCCCTCCTTAGGCGCCTGAAAGTCTGGGTAGACAGGATGTGAGGGAGGGGTTTTAGGACCCCTGCCATGGGTTCCCTTGGTAACCCACGTCACATTCCTGTTT
Organism: Ambystoma mexicanum; assembly: GCF_040938575.1. Classification (NCBI taxonomy): domain Eukaryota; kingdom Metazoa; phylum Chordata; class Amphibia; order Caudata; family Ambystomatidae; genus Ambystoma; species Ambystoma mexicanum. Next base: position 415,385,239 of record NC_090927.1, read on the forward strand.
GATTGGCTAGGTGACTGTCCCGTCAAGACAGCCACCCTGCTGTGTGATTGACAGCCAGGCTGTGTGAATGGGGGAAAACTGCATAAAACGCAGGACTCTGGGTCTGGAAAGGCAGAGCCGCCGCTGGAAGGAAAGCACCAACAAGGAGCTGACAGAATAGGACCCCTACAATGACTGAACCGCCCGGTGAAGCCCTGCTGCAGGTCAGAATCTTCAGACTCCTACAGAGGAGATCTACCAGGAATCTTCTTCCCGTGAGCTGGTGGGACCAACCAGTTCACCCAAACTGCAAGCCAAGACTCCACCCTCTCGTCCAGAATGAGGTGCCCGGGAGAGTCCTGTTGGGGAATGATCTAAAAGCTTTAGGAGTAATATCCCGTACCCCCTGGCCTCCCAGTGAGAGAAAACAGAACCAAACCAAATTGGCTAGAGAGGCAACCTTAAGAGACCACCCTGAGCCTGTGGGAACCTCTGCAGAGAAACCCACTGGAAGCCCTCGTGTTAGTAAGTTGACCTCTAACCCAGGCAAATCTGAGTCTAGTGTATTAGGGGAATGGGAGCCCCAACCAAGCTCCATCATTGCCCATCCAACTGTAAAGTCTTGGACTCCCCCTACTTCTGAGGAAGAGGTGGATAGACAAGTTGAACCCCTCGCTAGGTCTGTGAGAACTGGTAATTCTCAAAGCTGGTGGAAAACCAGGAAGAATAGGTCCCAGGCTAAAAACCTTAAGACTGTTGGATGTTCTACTGGAGACTCCAATATAAATCCTAATGTTAGGATTGAAACTTCTACAATAGGTAAGGTCAGATCTCTGGGTCTGGAAAGACAGAGTCGCCACTGGAAGGAAAGATCCGACGAGGAGCTGACAGAAGAGGACCCCTACAACGACTGAACCACCCGGTGAAGCCCTGCTTCAGGTCCGAATCTTCAGACTCCAACGACAGAGGCGATCTACCAGGAATCTTCCTCCCCTGAGCTGGTGGGACCAACCAGTTCACCCAAACTGCAAGCCAGGACTCCCTCCTCTGGTCGAATTTACTGTACAGAGCTACAGTGAACCGGATAGCCAGGAAGGTCTGACCCTGCTTAGGTTTTAAGGAGCGCACCTTTTATTTCGTTGCTTTGCTCTGCTGCTGGTTTCTTCCCTGGGCAGTGCAGGACCCTCCAGTCTTCCTACATCATGTCAGCCCGACAGTCGCTTCAGGAACCGTTAGCCTGCAGGATCTGCCAGGAACGTACCCCTCAGCTACAGCTTCTTCTCCATTTAAAGGTACTGTGCAAATCGTCCAGCCGTGGTGAAGGTGTGTGAAACCTTTTGCCAATACGAGGGCTTGTCCTTCTCTAGTCTTTAAACTAACTTTTCTACCGACCAACATCGCCCGGAACTCTTGGCAAAGACTTAACCGTGAACTACCCTGATCTGTGTGATCTTGAGCAAAATACTTTTTTCCTATTGACTTTGGCCCTAAGCCTTTTTTGATTTCATTCCATCACTATAGTTCCTCTTTCTAGATTGCCCTACTTACTTACCTGTTGGTGCTGCTCATTTTTAGTCTAACCTTGTCTTTTCCTCCCTTTTTAATTGCTGGAGTACCATTTTGCTCACACTTCATTTTGAGCTTAAGTTGTTCAGAATTCAGTGATTTTTCAGCTGCTTTACTTTAGTGAAATGTTGTACAACTGATGTGTAAATAAATGTATATTCTTTTACTCAGAAATCTTGAGTCAGTGTTTGTTTTAATCATAGTAATTGCTGTCCTTTGTGTAACCATTGATACTGCTCACTTGCTCTTGAGTTAACCCTGGCTGCTCAACCATCGCTACCACTTAGTAGTACAGGCTTGTACCAAAGGTGAATTTGTAGTCACTTGTCTTATTTGTGTGTGGTGTTCCCAAAGGGTACTGCATATAATTCTGCCTGACAAGGTGGGAGAGCCGGTCCTTGAGAAAAAGCTGCACACTGGGGCCCTCTTGCTTCTCCAGAATCGTGAGGATCCATAGGTTATTCCGTTGCGCCCTTTCCTCACTGTCTTCCATTTATTATTCAAGTTGGTCGACCTTCTTTGAGATTGCGGCCAGTTTCTTCTCCATTTGTTGGAGCGTATCCTCTGTTTTCGTGATCCGCTGTTTTGATTCTCCGACCCTTGATGCAAGGTTATGGAGGTTGTGGCGGAGAAAGAATACTTCCATAAATAAGCCCCCTATCTTTAGTTCCAGCAATTTTCTCGAGTCCCTGATCGCCCTCATAACGTCCGCGGGAGAGATGGCAGGATCTTGGGTCCCCTCACTTGGCTCTCTGCATTCTGGGTTTTGTGTTGAAGTTCAAGGGGAAGCACGGAGCGTGAAGAGGGCGATTTTACTCTGTACGGCCTGCCTTTTTTCCTTGTCCTTGCCCATCGTGCTAGTTACTTGGTTCGGAAGTGAGAACAGAGTTACAGGACCATGGCCCTGTCAGTCCCTCGGTGGGTTGACTTCCCGGTGCGGGGGTGGAGGGGTACCTAGATACCACAGCTGGGCCAATTGCTCCAAAAACCGGGCACTTTGTGGGCCCTTGTTAGTGCCTCTTTCCACAGAGGCGCGGGGGGGTGATCCCTCTGTCCGGGGATGAACAGGGACCTCTGATTGTACACCACCAATGGAACACAGGTGTTCTGGTGCTTTTAGCGCTTACCGTGAGTTTGGGTGGATACCAAGGGCGCTTAGCATCAGCGTGGGAGGAATGCCGGTACCCCGGAGGTCAAGAGTTCTGGGCAAAGGTCCAGCTGTGTGGGCTCTGGAGGCCCGCCTATAACCGTCATCTTGTAGAAGGAGATGGGTTGGAGGGTCCTCAGTAGCGTTAGCTGTGCCTCGGGGGGGAGGGCTTACCCCCCACAGCTGCTCAGGCCTGGGGGAACTGCGTGCGGCAGGATCCATGCAGGCCTGAGGGGCGATCATGGCTGCGGGAAGAGAGGGTGCCCCAGGCAGAGCCTCGGATCCGGCTGCCGCCGGGATGGGTCCCAGTATGTCAGTGGGCATTCAGGGTAGGGGCAGCCCCAGACACCCTACAACTCATGTGTCCAGGCATTTGACTGCTTTGGTTCCTTGGCCGCTCGCAGGATGGCCTGCTGTATTTGATGGTTGCAGTCAATGGTCAGTGGGGGGGCTGGCGGTGAGGCGGTGATCTCCAGTTCCAGTGGTTCCCCTCCTCCAAGTGGCCCACCGCAGCTGATCTGATCTCCGGGCCTATTCCGCAGCCATCCGGGCCCAGAGATCCTGGTGGGGAAGCACCAAGTGTTCGTTACCGCGGGAGTGGCCATGTTCCTGTAGATGGCAATGCCACAGACTTCAGCGTCTCTGCGGGCTCACAGTCCCAGTTCTCCAGTGTGGGCGGGGAGGAGCGGGGTCTGTGTGCTCGAGTCCCTCGTCTTTCGGCGCTCAGGCTAGCACCTTGCAGGCTCTGCGCTGCATCTCCGGGGCTTGGGGCACCTAATAGGCACCGACAATGGTTGGGCAGCAAGGAAGCCCACAGCTCCTATCTAGTCCCCAAGATGGCGCTGCCAGCTCTCAGAAGGCCACAGGTCCGATGGACTTTGTGCCCGCCTCCCACCCCCGATTTCGGTTGGTGTTTTAGCAGATTGTTGCCAGGACATCCAGAAGTGAGGGCCGTTGGTACCCTCCACAAAATGTGCTCAGGAGGTCAAGATAATGTAGGAGATTGTCAGCGGCCGCCAGGAGCAGTTCTTCTTATGTCTCCATACGGTGCTCATGCATGCGTAGTCAGTGCTGCATTATTCTTAAATGTCCACCATAGAGACTAAAGTGTGTGAATTTCCTGGTGTTGTTATTGGTAGCATTAATAATTGAGTTTGTGTCTGCTTCTTACTTAATGTTTTTGTATGTATTCTATTATATTTGATATTACCCTCAATATTTCATTATCAAGGAAGCAGATATGTCCAATGTGTTATAATATTTATACTAGATATTGTGATTGTTTTTGTTCATAAAAGTATGCATATTTTTCAAAGGAGATCTCATTTCTTTAAGGTGATTTATTTATTTATTTCTTTGTTTAACCGCAGACCTAACTCGAGAGGAGCAGAGCGCTGTGCAGAGTGTGGGTAGCCTGTGTTTGGGCTGACATGATTTAACAGTAGCGCAATATGATGAGTTGAGGTCTGTGCATCGTTATGTGCATCCATTGGCATTAGTGCTTGGTCAGATGTTGTTGAAAAAGCAAGGTTTTGAGAGATTTGCGAAATTGAATGTGGTCTAAATGCAAAATCCTTCCCTTCCAGAGGATCCCGATCAACACCTCACTGTCTCTAAAACAAAGCTTCCCTGCAACACCAAGGACCCTGTCTGCATCCTGCCAAGTAAGGCTAGAAGCCACCTTGAGCCGTCTGATTGGCTACCACAGGGTCACGTGATCCCTCCATGTGACTCATTTTAAAGCACATTTTCATCAGATCCTGGCAATCCAGAGCACCCTGATCAAACTCCGACATTCCTGCCTCTAACACGAATCACCTCTGGGTTTGGAAAGCAGATTACTCTGCCTTAATCCTGCCAGGGAAGGCCTGAGGCCATTTGAGCATTCTGATTGGCACTCAAATAATCATGTAACATGCTGCCTGCCTTGTCTTCCCCTCGGAATCTAGCATAGGCATCCACAATTACAAGCTTAAAGCAGCAAATGGCAACTCCCTGTTTGGTCCAGTTAGGGCTGGCAAGGCCCTAGGGCAAGATGCTCTGCTCAGCCCGGACCAACATTCCGTACGAATAAAACACTTTGACTATTTATCGAGCTCACCTTCTACCAGGCACCTGTTTCCACACATATAGAACCTTTAACCGACTGAGTCTCCATTCACCACTGAGCTGTTAGTACCTTGATCAACCAAGGGACATCCCTGTTTTTGGCCTGCTAACAGCTGCCTGGGTGTTCTGTTTTTGGTTGCATATAGCCGGTTTATGGTCATTGCATCAAAAAAGATGCATCGAAATGACAATGCATCGAAAAAGATGCCTCGAAAATAAAAACATCGACATTCTGTTTTACATTAAAAGTACATATCCATCGAAACTTTTCCATCGAATGGATATGTACTTTTAAATGTAAAAGATAGCATTTCGATGCGTTTATTTTCTACATTAAAAGGTTACATGGAGCTGTCCAGTGCTGAAATATCGGCACTGGCCAGGTCTTCTTGTAACATTTTAATATTTTTTTGTATATTGGGGGGTCCCCCCCAGGTCCCCCAACCCCCAACACCACACCCCCTTAACCCTAACCCTAATCTAACCCTTAATCTAACCCTTAATCTAACCCTAAATCTAACCCTAGCCCCAACCCTAACCCCTAACCCTAACCCTAACCCTAACCCTTACTCTAACCCTTAATCTAACCCTAAATCTAACTCTAGCCCAAACCCTAACCCCTAACCCTAACCCTATCCATCGAAATTAACAATCGAAAAGTATTCAATTAATATGCTTTTCGATAGAAAGGCAATTCAATGAATAGTTTTCGATGGAAAGGTATTCGAAGGAAAGGTGTTAGATGGAAAGACCAGATACCCTATCGCCCTTCTAGCTCAACTCAGAACCTTTACCAACTCCTTCCAATCCAACCTTTCACCCTGCCACACCCTTCCTTGATGCTTAACCTCCTACCATCCCCCTCTCTAGCGGCACCCTTCCTTCACTGTCATCACTTGCCAACTTCTTTTGCTCTCCATTATGCACCTTTACTTCACTCCCTACGTCCTAAATCTCACTCTTCTCATTGTATTCTCTTGTAGCCTTCAGCCATAACTTGGTTTAACTTCTACCTTACTCTCCTCCCTCCCATTTCTCCCCTGCACCTGCACACTTCATAGCCGGCACTTCCATTTGCTTACAATCTCCATCCTCATCTTCTCTTCCCCTGGCCTACAGTACAACGCCCTCACCTCTTATCACTCTTTCACTTGGCCTCTGGAACTCTGGAAAGCATAATCCCTCAGCAACAAGCCCCGCCCGTCACATCACTAACCCTTTTGGCTCTTATCACCGCCAATGTTCACTTCTTGATATCCCAGAAACCTGCATCTCCCGTCATGACACTGCTACACTAGCAGCTCTCCACACTGACTCTACTACCTCCTCCCACTCTCCCGGCATGTTGGGAAGGACGGTGGAGTGGGGTTCCTTATCAATAAGGCTCTCAACATTCCTCCTACCCCTCTCTGGCATCAACTCCTACCACTATCCTGTGGCCCTCTCACTTCCTTCCAATCTCATCTAGCAATTCTCCTTGAGTCACTTCTCATTGACATGCCCATTTCCTTGTTGGGGGGCTCTAACTTTCCCAAGCACTTTGTAGCCACTTGCCTTGACCTTAACTCCCTCCTAGCTGAGCATTCCCTCCTCTCTCCCCACGACCAGGCTACCCACTCTGGTGGGGACTCTGTTGACCTTGTCTTTTTGTCTACTTTGCTCTCTGTCTCTAACCTCTTCATTAACCACACTTCCTCTGATCACTCTAATGTTCACTTTAACATCTTGGTCCCTCCACCCTCAACTCCTCATTGCCCAACTTCAATTACCAAAACAAAGCTCTCTTGGCCCTTACGTGAAGCTCTGAAGACCTTTCGCCTGTGTCCCTCTATTCATGCCTCTTCCCTTGGCTGTTCTTTTTATGACTTTCACTATGCACTTATGATTCCCTTTAAACAATGCTATCCTGCATGCCCATTCACATATTCCCAATTACATGCTCAGCCCTAAATCCCCTCTACGATCCAGACAATCAACAAATAAGCAGTATGGCCTGCAACATTGGCAGACATCCCGGACACCACCCCACTCCTTCCAAATCCTCCTCTTCTCAGATCTATCCTCCTCCATTCTAAATCATACCTGCAAACTTCCATCTACCTTCCAAACTTTACTTAAACTTCCAAAGCCAGAATGTATTGCCTCCTTTCTTTTTACTAATGACTTTGCTCACTACTTTTCCTCGAAAATCTGTACAAAACTGTAAAATTCATGACACTCTCATAGCCCTCCTCTCGTTTACCCCTACCCTTCTTCTGTCAACCACCTCTCCGCTTCCTCCTTTGAAAGTTGACTACTTCTCTCATACCTGCCCTGCTGAAATAGCACCCACCCTTTGCAGAGCTATCACATCTTTTGCTCTGCTTGATCTGCCCCCATCTCTCTTACTTCTTAAGCCTTTCTCTCTCTCTCCCTATTGGACACATTCCTTCCTCCTTAAAATCTGCAACTGTCCTATCCCTTTTGAAGTAGCCCTCTGCTGATACAAACATCCTAGTGAATGATCTCCTAGTTTCTCTGACCCCATTACTCAAAGACTCTTGGGTGGATGTCTTCAACCAGATCACTGCGTACCTTGAGGATAGTGACCTTGGAGATCCACTCTGATTTGGTTTCCATTTAAAGAACTCTACTGAGATTGCCTTCCTGCATGTCTCCAACTTTCATTGATCCTCGCTGTTCAAAACTGTCAGCTACTCTCAACATTTTGTCCCATCTGCCAATTTCAACACTTTGATCACTCTGCTCTTCTTGTCACTATCCAAAGCCTTACATTTAACAAATCTGCATTGACCTGGATTGCCTCCTAGTTGGAAGACCGCTCCTTTAAAAACTCCTGGGACTTGCAAACCTCTGACTGCACACATTCCCCTGTTGGCAGCCCTGCTCTCCACCCTATATACCTTTGACTAGAAATACGTATCTTTTCATGTGACTTTCACTACTTCCTCTTTGCTGACAACACTCCAATTATGTTCCCTTTTCCTTTCTTGACCAAGCCATCTCAGAACAGATGAGCAGATGTCTCACTTCAATATGTCACTGGCAGACTCCTCTGTCTCATGATGGTCTCTTCCAAAATGGAAGCCATCTTTTTCCTGGTTTCCAATGCCATACCTACACACACCTTTCCTATCTCCTTTCTGCCTAATCTTCTTGCTGCATCACCCATGGCTTACAACAATGTGGTCCTCTTTGATAGTGATTTCCAACTTTAACAGTTCATCACTACCACCCCCTCTGCTGCTTGTGTTAAGCTTTCCAATATTTTGAAAATGTGTCAATTTCTTACTCACCAGTATACGAAAACTCTAATCTCCAAGCTTGTGCTCAGAAAAGTTGAGTCCATTTCTTACTCAACACTCTAGAAAAACTGTAATCTTTACCATTCGTTCTGCAAACGTGACTACTCCTCGAGCCTTCTCCCGGATGTTGCTCTCTACTCCTTACTCCCTCTTGACAAAGTACTCATCTTTTCTACCTACACTTTCTAAAACCTGCCTAGATCCTCCTGCACCTTTACTGTCTCTCTGTCTACTCACCATCGCTGCCCATCAGCTCCTCCTCTATAGCCGACCTCATTGGCCATGCACCCACTGTGCCTCCTCACTTCTGCTCCTTCTCCCTGCACTCCACACTTCATTGGAACCCACTGACCACCCCATTCAAAGCCACCCTGACTGTGGATCAATTGAAAGCTCAGCTTAAAGTTCACTTACTGGCCAACAGGGGAGCACCCCTGCCCTACCCCTATCCTCCCTATCTGTCCCCATTACTCCCTCCAAAAGTGCGTAACAATGTAATTTTGTATATTTGTACAGTCCTCTGCATTTGTTTCCAGCACATACCTCTCTAGGTTAACATTACCTGTGTCCGTTAGCTATGTTTTTGTTTTGTCCCTGGTCTATGTCCTGCTTTGTTAACACCCTCATAAACTGCATCACCACTTGTTTTCATCTTTGTGCTATTGTACAGGTACCTTGCTTTTGAATTAGCTTGCCATCTATGAATGTGCTACTGCAAGGGAGGTCTGATCGAAATCGACATCCTTCACTTTCAAATAAATACGAAAAAAAACATAAATTTAACAGCTATCTGGTAGATGTATATTTTCTGTTAAGCAGCATCCTTTATGTTGACAGGCCTGCTGTGGTTCATGTGTAAGTTAACATGTAAGGGATGAATTTCGCGCATCACTTTACCCTTTTTCTGCCTGTTGTGGGTGCTGGTAAATAGAGTTTACAGTGTAAAGCGAATTGAAGACATTTAAAAACTATTTGGTAGCCCCCTCAAGTCCTGACACCACCCACCAGCCCCGCTCACCTCTGTCAATACCCTAGACAGCCCCCTCAAGTCCTGACACTACCCACCAGCCCCCCCACCTCCGACACAATCCCCAGGCAGCCCCCTAATGCCCTGACACAACCCACTATCCCCCTCGCCTCCCCCAATATGCCAGGCAGACCCCTGACAGTCTGCCATCCTACCAGCCTAATGTGTAACTGTAACTTACCTCAACCTCTGTAGTCTGCCACCATCATGATGCAGATCTACCACATGTTGACCACCAAAATGATCAACTGGTAGCACTGGTGTTGAATCCAGGACCGTAGCATCTCCTGTCACAAATCACACTGTATATAACTGTATATTATTATCCTATGTCTATCCATAATTCCTGCACCTTGTAATTTTTGCTTCTCGACCTAGATCCTGCCTTGTACATACCTGCCTATTGTAACATGTCTGATGTCTCTGTACTTTCCTACTTACCATGTACCTGTAACTAAGTTGATCATATTCCTGTCTTTTGCGCCCTGATGCCCCAGGGTCTGGTGCGCGCTATAAATAATAAACTAAAACTAAAACTAAACTCCCTGGCAGACCTCAATCTGCAGCACCTCAACTGGACAGAACACTATTGCACCACCTACACTGTGGCCACCCCATGTACATGTGACATGTGAATTCACTGCAAAGTGGCATGCGCATATTGGCCATGTGTCATTGCAAAGGCTTCAAAGCACAGCAAGTAAGTGCCTGTTGAGGACAGAAGCACACAGAATCATAGATTAGGCATATCCACGAAGAATGACTGGGTGCATTAGAGCCCGTGCATAAGTGGCCTGGGAGGTAGGGGTGACAAAGTCCCTGTGAGGGATGAAAACATGACAGGCTGTGCATTAATTGAGAGAGAAAACGTGTGCAGCCACACAGAAACAGCAAATATGGGACACAACTGCATTCCAGTGGCAGAGGTGGTGCATGACATGAGAGCAGGCAGTGTGTGACTTCAGATGCCGGTGGATGTGTGACCATGACATGGGAGTGACACAGAAATGAAATATCAAATGCACAAGTAATGTGTGCAGGCCACTGATCCACCACAGCACCCACAATGCTAAATACACATTACAGTCAATAGAGTGTGGGCACATACACAATCCCAAGCATTTGCAAAGGGGACACATGAACAACAGTGGACCTGAAATGAAAACAATGCAAAAAAACACCACCTCCAGTAGCAAATGTGCACAGGCAATACAGATGAAACCAGGTACTACACACAACGTGAACATGTAGAATGCATGCAAATACACATGAACAGGTTGCAATCCATCCCCAATGAGAGTCAACAAAAGCAATCATAAGACATTCACACATCACCACAACCATACCCATATGCACATCACCACACACTCACATCTGAAGCATCCACGCCAACCACACTGACACTCTGATACCAAACACGCAGTGACTCTGCACACAGAATGGAATATGAAAATCATCCAATGCACCATCAAACCATCTGATGGCCTCACCCCCACATGTCAGGCAAATGGCACCCCTCTACCTGCAAACGTCACAGCATCAACATGACACACAGAATCTGGCCTCAATACACATGACCTGTAAAGAACAGATGCACTGGGAGAATTTAAAAATATCAAATGTGTAGACAGACAAATGAACTGTACAAAGCCTGGAATGATGTAATGGAAAATCTGTATTGAACATAACTATATACATGAAAAACAGGGAAGGAATGTCTTTGAAGTCTGGTCAAAAAGAAAAAAACTGAAAAAAAACCTATACCTAAATAACTATATACAAAAGTAGCGGGCTAGTCCTCTCCAATCTCTGACAACAGCAATGAAGTTGCTGATTCAGTGACAGACAGTGGGGTGCACCTACCAACTGCGGGCATAAGGGGGGGGTGGGTCAGGATAGCCCCAATGGGGAAACAACAGAGCCTCTGGGTGCGCTTGCAGTCCCAGGGACCTGGCATGTAGTGGAACAAGGGGCAGCCACTCTGTATATAAGACAATATGGACACAATGGAACTTGGCACATAATTGTGAGGGAGGCAAAACCACAGGTAAAGCACACTCCATGGGGCGCCGAGGTAGGCCTCACCCCATAGGCCAGCTCTGAACACATGGTCCGTGCACCGTGACTGAGGGAGGAAGCTGAATTCAGGCTGCTCATCTCCAGCAGACCGCAGTCGCTGGGAACAGCACCGGGCGATACAATCAAGGCCGGCGAGCCAGCCCCACAGAAATTTGTGGGAGCTGGGGAAATTGAACTAATGCAGAGATGCACTCTCATGGCACCAAGGCGGTCTCAAATTGCCCCCTTGGACAGCAGGCATGGGAACAAGGATGTGGAATGAAGGGGCGTTCCAAGAAGAGCCAATCAGATGGTAGGTTTCGGTGTCCCTGGAACGTAAGAAACTTACCGTGTCCACAATAGTGTTTGTGAAGGTTAACGTCAGGCAGGTGCTGTGTGAATGCCTCCCTTCCCACTAGTTCAGTGTGTCTCGTCTTCCTCCGTTTCTGGTGCTGGCCAATAACAGACAAATAAAGATCCAGAGGTCAGCACAATTATGTCATTACTAATTGCAAACTGTTTGCGGGGGTGAGCGGGAAGTAATGTGACACCACACCGGGAGGGGATGAGCTGGGAGAGGGCAGGTCTGTTTGCTCCAATCATGTCTAACTAACGTATGTCTAGCTATAGGGGCATGACGTAGTCTAACCAGTCAGCTTCATGAGAACCTAGAAGACATGAAGGTTAAATTGCCACTGTTACTAACCGTATACACAAAGTAGTATTGGTATAAAAGTGTTGTTCGCTGTGAACCAGGTTGTCAGCTCTCATCAGTCAGTTCTGTTCAATCGTGCTGTTTGATTTGTGCTCACTAGCTGTATTAAACAGTGTTACTTCTTGCCTTGTGTGTGCTCCTTTTGGCCTACTATTGGTAACATATCTATTACGAGCCCTAGTGGTCCCCTAATACACAACCCTTCCACTAGGGCTGAGTCACAGGCCACATCCTCCCTCAGGCGGCCCTCTGTTGTTGCCTGGAGGGCTTGCAAGGTGGCCACCATCTGTTGTGCGGCCTCCTCTGCCGACCTGCAAGTTGCCTCCAGAATGGCAGCCCACTGCATCGGCCATTGCAATGCCACCTCAAATCTGGCCACCAACACTTGTGCCTCCCGTGCCCGCTGTCTCTGCTTCCAGCTGTCTCTGGTATCGCCAGAACACAGAACACAAAGTCTGCAAGGCCCCTTTATTTTCCTCGTGCCACATAAGTGCCCCCTGCCTCCTTGGGGTGGTATCAGAGTCTGCCTCCTCACAGTTGCCATCTGCTGTTTCTGTGCTGAGTGCATGGTGTGTAGGTACGCCCTCTGACATGATGACAATTGACATCTTGGTCTAGTGGCTTGGCCACCGCGTCCACGCTCCACAGTACGTCTTCTGCCCACACACATACACATATGCAATTCCCATGAAAACAGACACACCAATCCAGGGTCAATGATGAGAACAGTCACGACACATTCACATGTAAACCCAGCACAAAGACAGCATTCCACAGACACATACCAAGAAATATGACATGGCACAATGGCAATGCCAAGTTGACCCAACTGCAACCGGCTGTGCTGCTATGGGTGTCATGGCACAGGGGCACAGGGGTGGACAGAGAATCAACTGGTAGTTTGGCCAAACACTGAATACATGTCATGTTATGTTATGAAAATGTATAAAGCGCACGGTCACCCAAGGGTATCATGGCACTGGAGAGGAAGGTAAATGATCTACATGCCCATCTAAAACTAAAAGTCATCTAAAACAAATATGTTTTTAAAGCCTTTCTAAATGCCAGATGATTTGACAGGTTTTCAATGCCAATGGGAGGTCATTCTATAATTGAGCTGCTGCCACTGATAAAGCACAGCCTCCAGTACGAGAGCGGCAGAAGGATGGTACACACAGCAGACCTGCTGAAGCTGATTGTAATGACCTATTAGGGAGATAACGGGTGAATTTAGCCTGTAGATATTCTTCCCCTTGATTGTTCAATGCACAATGGACAAGGCAGAAGGCCTTAAACCCAATGCGCTGAGCCACAGGCAGCCAATGCAAAGAGCACAGAACTGGTGAGATATGAGCCCCATAAGGGGATCCTGTTACCACCCGAGCTGCCAGATTTTGCCGGCACTACACCCACTGGAATATGCCCTTTGCTGGGCCAGGTATAATATGTTACAGTAGTCCAAGCGACTCAGAACCATGGCCGCTACCACCGGCGGCCACAGGTTCGAGGGTACAAAGGGAAGCATCCATAATAAGAGTAGCAGAAATGACCACTCTTAAATTTGTTACTTTAACAACCGGGACAGGAAGAGGACCAAGAGAATATGGCCAGAAAGAAGACACCCAAAGTGAAGGATCAGGGGGAGAGCCCACCACCAGCACCTCTGTCTTGTTAACATTTAGTTTCAGCCAATTGTGGTTCATCCAGTCTCCTACGGCAGATAGGCACTGATGCAAGCACAATGACATCTCAGCCTGATGAAGATCTAGGCGGATCAGGATCTGAGTGTCATTGGTATATGAATAGCACCTGATGCCGAAGCAGCAGATGAGACACACTAATGGCCAAATATAGATGTTAACAAGAATGGGAGACAAGGTGGAGCCCTGTGACACCCCACAACCAAGGGAGGAAGAACCAGAGAGAAAAGCAGGGAGTGAAAGGATTTGAATTCTGTCTGCCAGGAAAGAAGTAAAACAGGCTAACACCTGACCTGAAATTCCAGCCTTAGCCAGGCGAGTCAGCAGGGTAGGATGGTCCACGGTATCAAAAGATGCCGAGAGGTCAAGTAAAATCAAGGTGCCAACCCCCCCTGCATCAACCAGCCTGGCCATATCGTCCTGGACTGAAACCAAAACACTTTCTGTACCCCGGCCGGGCCTAAAGCCTGACTGAGCGGGGTCAAAAAGTTCTGAGGACTCCATGAAAGAGGACAAGATTGGGGAAATCAAAGACTCCAACAGCTTCATGAAAAAAGGTAAGAGTGAAATGGGGCAGAAATTAGACGAAAGTGTAGAATCCAACAATAGCTTTTTTGAAAGGGGAATCACAGTTGCAACCTTAAGCTCCGGTGGGATGCAACTCGACTGGCTGGAGGCATTAATAGCTGTAGTGATCTCCCTCAGTAACTCACAAGAAATATCCTTCATTACTGGTTTGGGACCACGTTAGACGGCCCCTGAACTTACAGGGTAATTCATAGAAATTTGCACAAAAGTGGCACACGCGGCTGGCGCACAGCGTGCCCGTGCGAAGGTCTGCGCCAGCCGCGTGCGCTAAAATCGATTTCCGCGCACAGCGTATTCATGGATTTTCGCATCCAAAACCAGCCATGGCGCAGCGTGGCGCAGCGACCCTGCAGCAGCGCCAGTTACGCCCCCAAGAACGACCCCGCGCAAGGAAAAGCCTTCAAAATCCCCAAATAATCGCAAAGGGCTGCGCTAACCCTGGACCAGTTCACAGGGCTGGCAAACAGCAAACGCCAAGCGGGGAACGTGTATTTCAGTGGTTCGCGGGAAGTTCCACGCGCGATTGTCCTGTGTACGTGTGCATCAGGGGTGCGTGGGAAGTAACACACGCAAAAGCAGCAGGGTACGTGTATTTCAGGGGTGCGCGGGAAGTATCACACGCAAAAGCAGCAGGGTATGTGTATCTCAGGGGTGCGCTGGAAGTATCACATGCGATTCCATCAGGGTACGTGTATTCCAGGGGTGAGCGGGAAGGATCACACGCAAAAACAGCAGGGTATGTGTATTTCAGGGGTGCGCGGGAAGTATCACACGCAAAAGCAGCAGGGTACGTGTATCTCAGGGGTGCGCGGGAAGTATCACACGCAATTCCATCAGGGTACGTGTATTCCAGGGGTGCGTGGGAAGTATCACACGCAAAAACAGCAGGGTATGTGCATTTCAGGGGTGCGCGGGAAGTATCACACGCAAAAGCAGCAGGGTACGTGTATCTCAGGGGTGCGCGGGAAGTATCACACGCGATTCCATCGGGGTACGTGTATTCCAGGGGTGCGCGGGAAGTATCACACGAAAAAACAGCAGGATACGTGTATTTCAGGGTGCGCGGGAAGTATCACACGCAAAAGCAGCAGGGTACATGTATCTCAGGGGTGCGCGGGAAGTATCACACGTGATTCCATCGGGGTACGTGTATTCCAGGGGTGCGCGGGAAGTATCACACGCAAAAACAGCAGGGTACGTGTATTCCAGGGGTGTGCGGGAAGTATCACACGCAAAAGCAGCAAGGTAAGTGTATTTTAGGGGTGCGCAGGAAGTATCACACGCAAAAGCCATCAGGGTACGTGTATTCCAGGGAGTGCGCGGGAAGTATCACACGCAAAAACATCAGGGTACGTGTATTTCAGGGGTGCGCGGGACGTATCACACGCAAAAGCAGCAGGGTACATGTATCTCAGGGGAGCGCGGGAAGTATCACACGCAATTCCATCAGGGTACGTGTATTCCAGGGGTGCGCGGGAAGTATCACACGCAAAAACAGCAGGGTACATGTATCTCAGGGGAGCGCAGGAAGTATCACACGCAATTCCATCAGGGTACGTGTATTTCAGGGGTGCGCGGGAAGTATCACACGCAAAAGCAGCAGGGTACGTGTATCTCAGGGGTGCGCGGGAAGTATCACACGCGATTCCATCAGGGTACGTGTATTCCAGGGGTGCGCGGGAAGTATCACACGCAAAAACAGCAGGGTACGAGTATTCCAGGGGTGCACGGGAAGTATCACACGCAAAAGCAGCAGGCTATGTATATTTCAGGGGTGCGCGGGAAGTATCACACGCAAAATCAGCAGGGTACGTGTATTTCAGGGGTGCGCGGGAAGTATCACATGCGATTCCATCAGGGTACGTGTATTACAGGGGTGCGCGGGGAGCACCACACGTGAATTGCATGTCTGGGTCCTCCCAGGTGTTCCCTCTACACCCTCCACGGCCCCTGCAGGTGGTCCACACCACAGGGGCCTACCCTGCACATGTCCTGCAGGCACCCCATCCACCATGGCCATGCCCCCAGCCAACCGACATGTCTCCTTGCACTACTGCCCACCAACGCATGTCCCCCTGCACCCCCAGCCACCAGGGGCAGCCTCCACCAGGCCCCCACCCATGTCTCCCATCACCCCCACCCCCCAGCAGTGCAGGGGCAGCCTCCACCAGGCCCCCACTCATGTCTCCCTGCACCCCCACCCCCCAGCCACCAGGGGCAGCCTCCACCAGGCCCCCACCCATGTCTACCACCACCCCCATCCCCCAGCCGTGCAGGGACAGCCTCCACCAAGCCCCCACTCATGTCTCCCACCACCCCCACCCCCCAGCCACGAGGGGCAGCCTCCACCAGGCCCCCACTCATGTCTCCCACCACCCCCACACCCCAGCCACCAGGGGCAGCCTCCACCAGGCCCCCACTCATGTCCCCTATCACCCCACCCCCCAGCCACCAGGGGCAGCCTCCACCAGGCCCCCACCCATGTCTACCACCACCCCCACCCCCCAGCAGTGCAGGGGCAGCCTCCACCAGGCCCCCACTCATGTCTCCCACCACCCCCACCCCACAGCAGTGCAGGGCCAGCCTCCACCAGGCCCCCACTCATGTCTCCCTGCACCCCCACCCCCCAGCCACCAGGGGCAGCCTCCACCAGGCCCCCACCCATGTCTACCACCACCCCCACCCCCCAGCAGTGCAGGGGCAGCCTCCACCAGGCCCCCACTCATGTCCCCTATCACCCCCACCCCCAGCCACCAGGGGCAGCCTCCACCAGGCCCCCACCCATGTCTACCACCACCCCCACCCCCCAGCCACCAGGGGCAGCCTCCACCAGGCCCCCACCCATGTCTACCACCACCTCCACCCCCCAGCAGTGCAGGAGCAGCCTCCACCAGGCCCCCACTCATGTCTACCACCATCCCCACCCCCCAGCAGTGCAGGGGCAGCCTCCGCCAGGCCCCCACGCATGTCTCCCACCACCCCCACCCCCCAGCAGTGCAGGGGCAGCCTCCACCAGGCCCCCACTCATGTCACCCTGCAGCCCCACCCACCAGCCACCAGGGGCAGCCACCACCAGGCCCCCACCCATGTCTACCACCACCTCCACCCCCCAGCAGTGCAGGGGCAGCCTCCACCAGGCCCCCACTCATGTCCCCTATCACCCCCACCCCTCAGCCACCAGGGGCAGCCTCCACGAGGCCCCCACTCATGTCCCCTATCATCCCCACCCCCCAGCCACCAGGGGCAGCCTCCACCAGGCTCCCACCCATGTCTACCACCACCCCCACCACTCAGCAGTGCAGGGTCAGCCTCCACCAGGCCCCCACTCATGTCTACCACCACCCCCACCCCCCAGCCACCAGGGGCAGCCTCCACCAGGCCCCCACTCATGTCTCCCTGCACCCACACCCCCCAGCCACCAGGGGCAGCCTCCACCAGGCCCCCACTCATGCTCTCCCACCACCCCCACCCCCAGCCACCAGGGGCAGCCTCCACCAGGCCCCCACTCATGTCCCCTATCACCCCCCCCAGCCACCAGGGGCAGCCTCCACCAGGCCCCCACCCATGTCTACCACCACCCCCACCCCCCAGCAGTGCAGGGGCAGCCTCCGCCAGGCCCCCACTCATGTCTCCCACCACCCCCACCCCCCAGCCACCAGGTGCAGCCTCCGCCAGGCACCCACCCATGTCTACCACCACCCCCACCCCCCAGCAGTGCAGGGGCAGCCTCCACCAGGCCCCCACTCATGTCCCCTATCACCCCCACCCTCCAGCCACCAGGGGCAGCCTCCGCCAGGTACCCACCCATGTCTACCACCACCCCCACCCCCCAGCAGTGCAGGGGCAGCCTCCACCAGGCCCCCACTCATGTCCCCTATCACCCCCACCCTCCAGCCTCCAGGGGCAGCCTCCACCAGGCCCCCACTCATGTCTACCACCACCCCCACCCTCCAGCCACCAGGGGCAGCCTCCACCAGGCCCCCACCCATGTCTACCACCACCCCACCCCCCAGCAGTGCACGGGCAGCCTCCACCAGACCCCCACTCATGTCTCCCACCACCCCCACCCCCCAGCAGTGCAGGGGCAGCCTCCACCAGGCCCCCACTCATGTCTCCCACCACCCCCACCCCCCAGCTGTGCAGGGGCAGCCTCCACCAAGCCCCAACTCATGTCTCCCTGCACCCCCACCCCCCAGCCACCAGGGGCATCCACCACCAGGCCCCCACCCATGTCTACCACTACTCCCACCCCCCAGCAGTGCAGGGGCAGCCTCCACCAGGCCCCCACTCATGTCCCCTATCACCCCCACCGACCCAGCCACCAGGGGCAGCCTCCACCAGGCCCCCACTCATGTCCCCTATCACGCCCACCCCCCAGCCACCAGGGGCAGCCTCCACTAGGCCCCCACCCATGTCTACCACCACCCCACCCCCCAGAAGTCAAGGGGCAGCCTCCACCAGGCCCCCACTCATGTCTACCACCACCCCCAGCCACCAGGGGCAGCCTCCAACAGGCCCCCACTCATGTCCCCCTTCAGCCCCACCCCCCCAGCCACCAGGGGCAGCCTCCACCAATCCCCCACTCATGTCTCCCACCACCCCCACCCCCAGCCACCAGGTGCAGCCGCCACCAGGCCCCCACTCATGTCCCCTATCACCCCCACCCCCCAGCCACCAGGGGCAGCCTCCACCAGGCCCCCACCCATGTCTTCCACCACCCCCACCCCCCAGCAGTGCAGGGGCAGCCTCCACCAGGCCCCCACTCATGTCTCCCACCACCCCCACCCCCCAGCAGTGCAGGGGCAGCCTCCACCAGGACCCCACTCATGTCTCCCTGCACCCCTACCCCCCAGCCACCAGGGGCAGCCTCCACCAGGCCCCCACCCATGTCTACCACCACCCCCACCCCCCAGCAGTGCTGGGGCAGCCTCCACCAGGCCCCCACTCATGCCCCCTATCACCCCCACCCCCCAGCCACCAGGGGCAGCCTCCACCAGGCCCCCACCCATGTCTACTGTTAGGTCGAAACCTGTGCAGTTCCCTCTGGGACCACTGCAAAAGATTTAGGACTACAGGTGTTTAGCAGTAAACCCACTTGGTAGCAGTCTGTACCACACAGATTCACTTGGTAGCTGTGGCTGAGCAGTCAGACTTCCCTCAAGAAGAGTTAAGCAGTATGTGGAGTATAAAATATAGGGCAATTCTTCACAGTAAGACAAGCAAAACACGCAACGAGGCTCAGTGTAAAGATATTAAGGTATTTATTTATAACGGAACATCTATGGAAAACACTAAGGCACTTATCACGGCAAACACTGCAATCGCAATTACTCTACGAAGAAGAAACGATCAATCCCCCTAACAATATTTCGACAAGTCTAGGTTCTACCGACATCACTTATTTACAGACAGAGGTGTATGCCTCAACCTAGATGGCACTCTAATATCAGTTAGGACGGGAGAGAAAAATAAGCAGGTTACGAAATCAACACAGTTCAATACTTCACGGGAAAAATGCAAGGCAAGAAGACAAGAACCACAATAGATCTCGGAGAGAGGCAAGGCGATGTGTCCCAAAAAGTCTCTTTGTGGAAATGCGTTCGAGTCTGTGTAGCAAATTGTTATTGGAAGATTGAACCAGTTCAGAACAATACGCTAGAGAAAGCTTGGAAGCGACCCAACGGAAAGGAGAGGATTAAGACACTGTTAGGGAGAATTCTCTGTTTAGGCTGAATTTCCTAACCTAGTGAGTCCCCCAGCAGCTTTGCTGGATTTCGGGAGTTTGTTTTTTCCATCCTGCCAAGAGTGAGACTCTTTTCCTCCCACTCTTGGACATGTATGTGTGTAATTCCTTTGAATGTCAATGTGTTCTATGGGCTATGGGGTCTTTTACTCCATAGGGTCTCATAGGTTTTTCTATGTGTGTTACACCGCACCCTATGTGCCGTAGCACTGGGGCATCCTAGCGGACCCCCCCATAGGCTCCATACCCGGGGACTGACTACTGTCTCCCCGGGCATGTAAAGTCACCATTGGCTTTACTAGACCTAAATTTACTAACAGGACTAGTACAAACCATCTTATTGTGGACGTACTAGTAGGGGTCATTCGATTACTCCTGGATCTGTTACTCGAGGGGGCACTGTCCCGTCCCCCCTCGTCGAGTTTGGCTGGTGGCAGTGGAAACTACTTGTTATGTTCGACCCCGGACATAACCCTATGGGATTCGTCCCATTGTTGGAGATTGATACTTTTTCTCGTTAATCTCCAACGTACCACCGATCTACTTATCTTAAATAGGTTTATCGGATGGTATTTTCTGCCAGAACTCGGTTTGTAAAATGGCGTCTGTGTTCGTCTCTGTGACACCTAAACCAAAGGTTGAGCCCTTTGTTCCACTTTTGGCGGGCTCTGTACAGAGACCCTCCAAAGTGGTGCCATTCTGTCTGGGTTACCACAGGGGTGTGGGAGGGGGTTTAGACACCCTGGACCGACTTGCCTTGCCAACTCCGGTCGCACTCTGGAGTGATTGGCCCAAGTGGTGAGCCTTCCCGCTCAACACTTAGCATGTGTTGATTGACAGCTAGGCTGAATGAATGGGGGTTTTCTGCATAAAAGCAGGGCTTTTGGGACTGGATCTTCAGAAGTCGCCACAGGACCTAAGAATCCGACGATGGTAACGCTGAGCCGACCTGCAATGACGACACCTCCGGTGGAGCCCTGCTGAGCCGACTCACCACTTCCCCGACAACAGAGGAGATCTCCCTGCTGGAGAGTCTCTTCCCCTGACTGGTGGGAACAACCAGTCCCCTTTGCTTTTTATTCGCCTCAGGACGCAGTGGTCGAATTGCCCGTGCAGCGCACCTCGGCAACCGGATAGCCACTACCCCTGTACCGCGACCAAAAGGTGGTGCCTTGTGACGGAGCACTCCGCGGCTGGTCTCTTCCCTGGTGGTGCACCGGACTTCACTTTTCTTCGACGACGAGAACCTCTCTACTCTTGGCAAAGACCCGACGTGCATCCACCACCAGGAACAACTGCCCCCGCCGGAGCTGCCCTCCACAACAAGGTACCGTGTCCGCCTGGCTTCCCTTTCGATCGGTTCGAGTGAGGTGTCTTAATCCTCTCCTTTCCGTTGGGTCGCCTCCAAGCTTTTCTCATTTATTGTTCTGAACTGGTTCAATCTGCCGATAACAATTTGCTACAAAGACTTGAATGCATCTCCAACTAGAGACTTTTTGGGACATCGCGGCTTGCCTCTCTCCGAGTGGGCCTGGCCTCTGAACTTTATGATCTATTGTGGTTCTTGCCTTCTTACCGTACATTTTGCCCGTGAAGTATTGAACTGTGTTGATTTCGTAACCTGCCTATCTTTTTCTCTCCCGTCCTAACTAATATTCGAGTGCCATCTAGGTTGAGGTATACACCTCTGTCTGTAAATAAGTGGTGCCGGTAGAACCTAGACTTGTCGAACTATTGCTAGGGGGATTGATTGTTTCTTCTTCGTAGAGTAATTGTGTTTGATTTGTTTGCCGTGAAAGTGTCATAGGTTTTTCATAGATGTTTCGTTATAAATAAATACCTTACTATCTTTACACTAAGCCTCGTTGCGTGTTTGCTTGTCTTGCTGTGAAGGATTGTCCTATTTTGTATACTCCACATACTGCTCAACTCTTCTTGAGGGAAGTCTGACTGCTCAGCCACAGCTACCAAGTGAATCTGTGTGGTACAGACTGCTACCAAGTGGGTTCACCGCCAAACACCTGTAGTCCTAAATCTTTTGCAGTGGTCCCAGAGGGAACTGCACAGGTTTCCGCCTAACAGACACCTCACTCGATCCGGCAACAAGGGGAGCCAGGTGGACACAGTACCTTGATTGTGGAGAGACAGCTCCGGCGGGGGCAGTTGTTCCTGGTGGTGGATGCACGTCGGGTCTTTGCCAAGAGTAGAGATGAGCTCGTCGTCGAAGAAAAGGGAAGTCCGGTGCACCACCAGGGAAGAGACCAGCCGCGGAGTGCTCCGTCACAAGGCACCACCTTTTTGTCGCGGTACAGGGGTAGTGGCTATCCGGTTGCCGAGGTGCTCTGCACGGGCAATTCGACCACTGCGTCCTGAGGCGAAGAAAAAGCAAAGGGGACTGGTTGTACCCACCAGTCAGGGGAAAAGACTCTCCGGCAGGGAGATCTCATCTGTCGTCGGGAAGTGGTGAGTCGGTTCCGCAGGGCTCCACCGGAGGTGTCGTCGTGCAGGTCGGCTCAGCGTTACCCTCGTCGGATTCTTAAGTCCTGTGGCGACTTCTGAAGATCCAGTCCCAAAAGCCCTGGCAGAAAATACCATCCGATAAACTTATTTAAGATAGGTAAACCGGTGGTACGTTAGAGATTAACGAGGAAAAGTATCAATCTCTAACAATGGGACTAATCCCATAGGGTTATGTTCGGGGTCGAACATAACAAGTAGTTTCCACTGCCACCAACCAAAACTCGACGAGGGGGGACGGGACAGTGCCCTCTCGAATAACAGATCCGGGAGTAATCGAATTACCCCTACTAGTATGTCCACAATAAGATGGTTTGTACTAGTTCTGTTAGTAAATTTAGGTCTAGTAAAGCCAATGGTGACTTTACACGCCCGGGGAGACAGTAGCCAGTACCCGGGTATGGAGTCTATGGTGGAGGTCCGCTAGGACGCCCCAAGGTTATGGAACGTAGGGTGCAGTGTAACACACATAGAAAAACATATGAGACCCTATGGAGTAAAAGACCCCATAGCCCATGGAACACATTGACATTCAAAGGAATTACACACATTCATGTCCAAGAGTGGGAGGAAAAGAGTCTCACTCTTGGCAGGATGGGAAAAAACAAACTCCAGAAATCCAGCAAAGCTGCTGGGGGACTCACTAGGTTAGGAAATTCAGCCTAAACAGAGAATTCTCCCTAACACTTACCACCACCCCCACCCCCCAGCAGTGCAGGGGCAGCCTCCACCAGGCCTCCACTCATGTCTCCCACCACCCCCACCCCCCAGCAGTGCGGGGGCGGCCTCCACCAGGCCCCCACTCATGTCTCCCTGCACCCCCACCCCCAGCCACCAGGGGCAGCCTACATCAGGCCCCCACCCATGTCTACCACCCCGCACCCCCCAGGAGTGCAGGGGCAGCCTCCACCAGGCCCCCACTCATGTCTCCCACCACCCCCACCCCCCAGCCACCAGGGGCAGCCTCCACCAGGCCCCCACTCATGTCTCCCTGCACCCCCACCCCCCAGCAGTGCAGGGGCAGCCTCCACCAGGCCCCCACCCATGTCTACTACCACCCCCATCCCCCAGCAGTGCAGGGGCAGCCTCCACCAGGCCCCCACTCATGTCTCCCACCACCCCCACCCCCCAGCCACCAGGAGCAGCCTCCACCAGGCCCCCACTCATGTCTCCCTGCACCCCCACCCCCCAGCCACCAGGGCCAGCCTCCACCAGGCCCCCACCCATGTCTACCACCACCCCCACCCACCAGCAGTGCAGGGACAGCCTCCACCAGGCCCCCACTCATGTCTCCCATCACCCCCACCCCCCAGCAGTGCAGGGGCAGCCTCCACCAGGCCCCCACTCATGTCTCCCACCACCCCCACCCCCAGCCACCAGGGGCAGCCTCCACCAGGCCCCCACTCATGTCTCCCTGCACCCCCACACCCCAGCAGTGCAGGGGCAGCCTCCACCAGGCCCCCACTCATGTCTCCCACCACCCCCACCCCCAGCAGTGCAGGGGCAGCCTCCACCAGGCCCCCACTCATGTCTCCCACCACCGCCACCCCCCAGCCACCAGGGGCAGCCTCCACCAGGCCCCCACCCATGTCTCCCACCACCCCCACCCCCCAGCAGTGCAGGGGCAGCCTCCACCAGGCCCCCACTCATGTCTCCCACCCCCCCACACCCCAGCAGTGCAGGGGCAGCCTCCACCAGGCCCCCACTCATGTCTCCAACCACCCCCACCCCCCAGCCACCAGCGGCAGCCTCCACCAGGCCCCCACTCATGTCCCCTGTCACCCCCACCCCCCAGCAGTGCAGGGGCAGCCTCCACCAGGCTCCCATTCATGTCTCCCACCCACCAGGGGCAGCCTCCAATAGGCCCCCACTCATGTCGCCTATCACCCCCACCCCCCAGCAGTGCAGGGGCAGCCTCCACCAGGCCCCCACTCATGTCTCCCACCACCCCCACCCCCCAGCCACCAGGGGCAGCCTCCACCAGGCCCCCACTCATGTCCCCCAGCCAACATGTCACCACAATGTAGATCCCTGGCCCTTATGGTCAGCCTCCAAATGCCAAACACCCACCCGAGTATTGCATCCACCCACTTAGAAATGGCAAAAACATGATAGAAGCCCAATTGCAAGTTTGGAAATGAACACATGTCCCTCACATACACCCAATGGGTGTCAGTGAATGTCAAAACCCATATCATGAAATGCATGAAACCAATGAGATGATACTACACATTGAACTTTGAATAAAAAATATGTATTAAAAGCAACATAAATTGAACCAAAAATAAACAAACAATAATAGTAATTTAAAAGAAAAACCAGCAGGTCCGTGAAATAATGCAAAACCACAAATCATAATGCAAAGGAAAGGTGTCCAAAGTCAGAGTCCACAAAAGTAAATCCAATGGAAAATTAAAATCGAAAAACATTGCTCCATGGCAAAATCATAATAAAAATTGAAAATCCAAAAGTCAACTATGTACAGATAAACAATCCAGGGTCCATGATCCCAACCGAAGAAATTAAACCTATCTAATAACACTACCTACAAAAAAAATAACTATATACAAAAATGTGGCCCATTGTCCAAAAGGTCCAAAAAAAATGCTAAACCAAAGGAAACCTAACACTAACTATAGAACTATTTACAAGGGCAGCGGCCTAGTCCGACGGCTCACTTCGGGATGCTCCGGGCCAGGGCATCATCGAACTCCTGCTCAATGTCCCGGAGGCGCTCCTCCTCCATGGCCCCGAGGGTCCGCAGGGCCTTCCACATGTTCCCCCCAAACTCCCTGCAGATTGCCTCGAGGCACTCGGCACGCCTCAGGGCCCTCTGCATGGAGTTCTCCGCCCTGACCATCGTGACCCGTGCCTCTTCCGCCCGCTGCCGCTCCGCATCTATGGCGTGGCCCAACCGCTGCCACACGGAAGACACTTCCCGTCCTGGGTCCTCCTGCCCTTCCGGCCGATGCCTGCCCCTCCGATGTGGAAGGCCCCAAGCCATCATGGCTTCCACCACGTTGCTGCTGCTGCTGCTGCGTCTCTGCCCGTGCACTGCCTCCTGGTGCCTGCACATCCTCCGCTGGCTGGGGTGCAGTCGTTGATGTGGCCACCCCTGCTGGACGCCCGACTCCCGACTATGGCAGGGATGCCTCCTCCACCAGCCTGGCCACACCGTCAGAGACAGCTCCACAGGGCACCCAGGTGACTGATGGGTGGGAAGATGGCACGGAGGACGACTGGCGCATAGGGGGTTCAGTTGAGGAGGGGGTTGTAGCAAGCCCCATCAAACGGAGGAATCCGGCCTGGGTGACCTGTCCCAGTAGGCCGACGCGGTGAACGAGCCATTCGAGATGACGTGCAGTCTCCTCATGAAAATACTGCAGGTCACCTCACATGGCCCGTTGACGCAACGCCACACCAGTCAGGACAGGCTCAACCCGAACCCGGATAGCCACGTCCGCAGGCAGAGGAAGGCCAGTTGTCGTGAGCTCATCGCCTGCATGAAAACGGGTCTGGACGTAGGCATCCCTGCTGGTGCAAGATGATGCAGTGACAGGATCAGGGACAGGATTGCACACAGGCACCTCCGCGGCGACCTGTGCTGCCTCCTGTTCCTGGTCCTGCACTGCACCACTAGCACCAGTGGAATCCCCACCTCCAGACCCCGTCTCTGTTGCTTGCACGGCCTCCTCCTCCACCAAACCCCCCACCAACCTGGATGACTCTGTGCCATCTTCCCCCGTTGGGCCTTGTGGGGTCCCAGCTGCCCCTTTTGCTGCCGAGGAGTCCAACTCCGACCTCCGCCTCTTGGACCTCCCCCCGGCAGCTGCAGCCTGGGACGCGGCACCGGACTCCTCACTCCCCGATGAGATCACAACCTGGGAGGGGAGCCGGGCCTTGAGTCTCCGGCTGGCGGTGCGATCCCCGCCATTGTGCTCCACAGCATCTTCTCCACCCTCTTCATCAGTTGACGCTGCAGACAGGGAGAAATAAAACACAGGCATCAGGGCACTGTACAATGGACACATACACACATGACAGTTGCACATGAGTTGCATTGGCAAACCTCAGACATGGCATCACAATCGGCAACACACATGTCATTTCAACTTGCACACATGAGCCATACCACAGCCACATCGCAACTGCCAGCACCATCCATACACATACAACAGCATGAGCAGGCAAAGGTGAGCCAGACATCACATGCAACACAGGGAGTGCACTACACATGCACGCACACCACCACACTTGCATGCATGTGTACACCTCAGCCAACTGTCGCAGTGTTCCGATGGGCATCCATGTCACATCTGCCAATCAGGCTTCCACATCCCGCTGTCACATGCATCCATGTTGCATCACTGTTGCACCCTTGTCAAATACACACACATGCACATGTACACAGTGCTGATACATGCAGCTGAAAACAACATACATGCGTGACATCACGAACATGCCCACTTACATACACATTCATCCAAACATGTGTGCCCACACAACTGCATTTGGCATGCAAGCCTACACACACAAGCACCATCCATGTCTCACACATGACAGCCCTTGCATGTGTTAGCCTCACGGTCCTGTACACCCCCACCCATACTCGGCCCCATACAAACAGATGTGCAACCGGCACACTACTGGCACATCACCACACGCACAGCTTACAATCATGATGCATGTACACTTACTGCTCGACTCCAGACGGGTCTGTCTCTCAAGGACCTGGACGTGGAGCGCTGGGGATATGCGTTCCAGGACCCTCATCTGATCTTCCGACAAGTGGCCCCGGCGCCCCTTAGCATCTGCTGCCTTCAAGAGGCGCTGGGCCTTGTTCAGGGTCCTGGACCTGAAGCCCTCCCAGCGCTTCTTGACATGTTGGAAGTCGCGGACTGCCACCCCCTCCGCGTTGATGGCAGTCACGATGTCCGTCCAGATCCGAGTCAGTCCTTCCTTGTCGGCGCGCACACTTCCGTAGAGGGCATCATACTGCCCCAGGACTTGCTCCACCAGGACACCAACTTCCCTGGCACTGAAGCTGGTGCCCCTCTGCGTCTCTGGCCGGGGGTCGTCAGTGGTGCCAGATGTTGCAGTGCCCGACATGACAACCCCAGAGGCAGGAGTGGGTGGGTAACTGGGTCCTGGGGCTGGGCTGTGGAGCGATGGAATCCCAGTCGGGAGTCTTCGGTTCCAGCAGGGGTGGTCACAGCAACAGCACCCCTGGCTGATGTGGAGGCAGCAAATGGCAGGGCACGTGGGCAGCAGGCAGTCAGGCAGCAGCAGATGGCAGGTGGGAGCGTGCTCAGGGCTCTGGGGGGCAGTAATTCGGCCTTGTGGGCAGGAGCGTGGTCTTCCCTGTGCTTACGCGTGGCCAGCTTGATACAGAGTGATTTGGCACGTGAAAATCCTGCACTTCTGCATGTAAATCGAGGAAAGGCCCTCAGCGCGTATGCACGTCAGCACGCATATGCAATTTCATTGGACCAAAGGCCCTTAGCGCGTAAGCGCGTCTGTGATGTGACGCGCGCAGGTGTTTCCCCCATTACATGTGATGACAGAGCACACGTGGATTTCCACCAATCGCGTGTGAAACTTCCTGCGCACCCCAGAAATACACGTACCCAGGCCAGTCGCGTGTACGCTCACTTCCCTCCGATTACACGCGATGACACTCGGACGTGCAGTTTTACCACGTGTGCTCGCATATGCGATTTCATTGGCCCAAAGGCCACCATGCGCAGCTGTGACGTCACGCGCATGGCTGTAGAGAATGGCGCGTGTAAAAAAAAAGAGATACACGTCCGAGTGTCAAAGCATGTAATTGGTGGAAATGGCCTCATCGCGTATGCGCGTCTGTGACGTGTGTATAAAAGGTACGTGTAGAACGCCATTTCCTTGTACGTGCTTTTCGTGGAGAGCGAGTGGGTGAAATCTGTACTTCTTGTTGGTTCACACGCGATTTACTTCACGGCGTTTCCAGTTCGTACTCCCTGTTACCTCTGACAGCTTTTTCTCTTTTCCTCTTTTTCTTGGGCCTGTTTCCTCAAACAGCGTTCCCTTCTACTGTTGTCCTGTCTCCTCAGACAGCGTACAATTCTTCTTTTGGCGGGGGTGTTGCCAACGCGCACACGCGCATATTTTTCACGCTTTTGTTCCTGGCAGACGGTGAGTCGCGCACATATTTAACATCTGTGCTTGCCCCATGTGTCACGTACCCCTTCAGAGGTCATTCTAGGCTGCGTGTGACACGCATACATTCATTCTTGTGTTTCTGGGTGCCACAGCGTAGTGCAGGTTTATTTTTCCACGCACGTGGTCTAGGAGGGGTTGCGTGCACCTTACTTCCCTTTTTTGGGGTGCCTGTGCGTTGCGTGACCCATCATCTTTCCCCAGGGGTGACATACAGCCTTGCTAGAGCACTAGGGTACGATTACCATCTGGTACCCAACCCCTTTGACCCCCAATTGCTCAGGACAATAGTTCACATCGACTCCCATACGCACAATAACATCAGTGCCATGGCTGGGAGGCAACCAAGCCATAAGGGTGGCAAAGGTGGCCGAGCCCCAAGTGGTGGCCGTGGTGGATCCGGTAGGGGACGTGGCCGTGACTTGAGGGGTGCCCCTAGTCCCCCATGTGTGGAGGAGCAGTCAGGGACACCGATGCCCCCCCCCTGGTTGAGGTT
Source organism: Ambystoma mexicanum (assembly GCF_040938575.1). NCBI lineage: Eukaryota > Metazoa > Chordata > Amphibia > Caudata > Ambystomatidae > Ambystoma > Ambystoma mexicanum. The sequence continues at coordinate 415,414,384 of NC_090927.1, forward strand.
AACGTGGCTGACACCATTCATGCTCAGCCCTTGTTGGACCAGCCCACTGTGGAACCAGACCTGGCACAGGGTGACTCCATGGCTGACTTCCAGGTCAGCAGGTCTAGGCCACGTGCGCTGGTGAACGTTGGTGTCATCAGGCCACGTGGATCAGGGGCAGCTAGGTCATCTGCTGCCCCGCGTAGGCAGGCTGGGGAGGCTGCAGGGGCAGCTGCGGCTCCATCCACCCCACCTCTCACACACCCAGCCAGGACAGTGTCGGTCCAAGTCCATCATGCTGGACCCCCACTCATGTCTCCCACCACCCCCACCCCCCAGTAGTGCAGGGCAGCCTCCACCAGGCCCCCACTCATGTCTCCCACCACCCCCACCCCCCCAGCTGTGCAGGAGCAGCCTCCACCAAGCCCCAACTCATGTCTCCCTGCACCCCCACCCCCCAGCCACCAGGGGCAGCCACCACCAGGCCCCCACCCATGTCTACCACTACTCCCACCCCCCAGCAGTGCAGGGGCAGCCTCCACCAGGCCCCCACTCATGTCCCCTATCACCCCCACCGCCCAGCCACCAGGGGCAGCCTCCACCAGGCCCCCACTCATGTCTACTACCACCCCCATCCCCCAGCAGTGCAGGGGCAGCCTCCACCAGGCCCCCACTCATGTCTCCCACCACCCCCACCCCCCAGCCACCAGGAGCAGCCTCCACCAGGCCCCCACCCATGTCTCCCTGCACCCCCACCCCCCAGCCACCAGGGCCAGCCTCCACCAGGCCCCCACCCATGTCTACCACCACCCCCACCCGCCAGCAGTGCAGGGACAGCCTCAACCAGGCCCCCACTCATGTCTCCCATCACCCCCACCCCCCAGCAGTGCAGGGGCAGCCTCCACCAGGCCCCCACTCATGTCTCCCACCACCCCCACCCCCAGCCACCAGGGGCAGCCTCCACCAGGCCCCCACTCATGTCTCCCTGCACCCCCACACCCCAGCAGTGCAGGGGCAGCCTCCACCAGGCCCCCACTCATGTCTCCCACCACCCCCACCCCCCAGCAGTGCAGGGGCAGCCTCCACCAGGCCCCCACTCATGTCTCCCACCACCGCCACCCCCCAGCCACCAGGGGCAGCCTCCACCAGGCCCCCACCCATGTCTCCCACCACCCCCACCCCCCAGCAGTGCAGGGGCAGCCTCCACCAGGCCCCCACTCATGTCTCCCACCCCCCCACACCCCAGCAGTGCAGGGGCAGCCTCCACCAGGCCCCCACTCATGTCTCCAACCACCCCCACCCCCCAGCCACCCGCGGCAGCCTCCACCAGGCCCCCACTCATGTCCCCTGTCACCCCCACCCCCCAGCAGTGCAGGGGCAGCCTCCACCAGGCTCCCATTCATGTCTCCCACCCACCAGGGGCAGCCTCCAATAGGCCCCCACTCATGTCGCCTATCACCCCCACCCCCCAGCAGTGCAGGGGCAGCCTCCACCAGGCCCCCACTCATGTCTCCCACCACCCCCACCCCCCAGCCACCAGGGGCAGCCTCCACCAGGCCCCCACTCATGTCCCCCAGCCAACATGTCACCACAATGTAGATCCCTGGCCCTTATGGTCAGCCTCCAAATGCCAAACACCCACCCGAGTATTGCATCCACCCACTTAGAAATGGCAAAAACATGATAGAAGCCCAATTGCAAGTTTGGAAATGAACACATGTCCCTCACATACACCCAATGGGTGTCAGTGAATGTCAAAACCCATATCATGAAATGCATGAAACCAATGAGATGATACTACACATTGAACTTTGAATAAAAAATATGTATTAAAAGCAACATAAATTGAACCAAAAATAAACAAACAATAATAGTAATTTAAAAGAAAAACCAGCAGGTCCGTGAAATAATGCAAAACCACAAATCATAATGCAAAGGAAAGGTGTCCAAAGTCAGAGTCCACAAAAGTAAATCCAATGGAAAATTAAAATCGAAAAACATTGCTCCATGGCAAAATCATAATAAAAATTGAAAATCCAAAAGTCAACTATGTACAGATAAACAATCCAGGGTCCATGATCCCAACCGAAGAAATTTAACCTATCTAATAACACTACCTAAAAAAAAATAACTATATACAAAAATGTGGCCCATTGTCCAAAAGGTCCAAAAAAAATGCTAAACCAAAGGAAACCTAACACTAACTATAGAACTATTTACAAGGGCAGCGGCCTAGTCCGACGGCTCACTTCGGGATGTTCCGGGCCAGGGCATCATCGAACTCCTGCTCAATGTCCCGGAGGCGCTCCTCCTCCATGGCCCCGAGGGTCCGCAGGGCCGTCCACATGTTCCCCCCAAACTCCCTGCAGATTGCCTCGAGGCACTCGGCACGCCTCAGGGCCCTCCGCATGGAGTTCTCCGCCCTGACCATCGTGACCCGTGCCTCTTCCGCCCGCTGCCGCTCTGCATCTATGGCGTGGCCCAACCGCTGCCACACGGAAGACACTTCCCGTCCTGGGTCCTCCTGCCCTTCCGGCCGATGCCTTCCCCTCCGATGTGGAAGGCCCCAAGCCATCATGGCTTCCACCACGTTGCTGCTGCTGCGTCTCTGCCCGTGCACTGCCTCCTGCTGCCTGCACATCCTCCACTGGCTGGGGTGCAGTCGTTGATGTGGCCACCCCTGCTGGACGTCCGACTCCCGACTATGGCAGGGATGCCTCCTCCACCAGCCTGGCCACACCGTCAGAGACAGCTCCACAGGGCACCCAGGTGACTGATGGGTGGGAAGATGGCACGGAGGACGACTGGCGCATAGGGGGTTCAGTTGAGGAGGGGGTCGTAGCAAGCCCCATCAAACGGAGGAATCCGGCCTGGGTGACCTGTCCCAGTAGGCCGACGCGGTGAACGAGCCATTCGAGATGACGTGCAGTCTCCTCATGAAAATACTGCAGGTCACCTCACATGGCCCGTTGACGCAACGCCACACCAGTCAGGACAGGCTCAACCCGAACCCGGATAGCCACGTACGCAGGCAGAGGAAGGCCAGTTGTCGTGAGCTCATCCCCTGCCTGAAAACGGGTCTGGACGTAGGCATCCCTGCTGGTGCAAGATGATGCAGTGACAGGATCAGGGACAGGATTGCACACAGGCACCTCCGCGGCGACCTGTGCTGCCTCCTGTTCCTGGTCCTGCACTGCACCACTAGCACCAGTGGAATCCCCACCTCCAGACCCCGTCTCTGTTGCTTGCACGGCCTCCTCCTCCACCAAACCCCCCACCAACCTGGATGACTCTGTGCCATCTTCCCCCGTTGGGCCTTGTGGGGTCCCAGCTGCCCCTTTTGCTGCCGAGGAGTCCAACTCCGACCTCCGCCTCTTGGACCTCCCCCCGGCAGCTGCAGCCTGGGACGCGGCACCGGACTCCTCACTCCCCGATGAGATCACAACCTGGGAGGGGAGCCGGGCCTTGAGTCTCCGGCTGGCGGTGCGATCCCCGCCATTGTGCTCCACAGCATCTTCTCCACCCTCTTCATCAGTTGACGCTGCAGACAGGGAGAAATAAAACACAGGCATCAGGGCACTGTACAATGGACACATACACACATGACAGTTGCACATGAGTTGCATTGGCAAACCTCAGACATGGCATCACAATCGGCAACACACATGTCATTTCAACTTGCACACATGAGCCATACCACAGCCACATCGCAACTGCCAGCACCATCCATACACATACAACAGCATGAGCAGGCAAAGGTGAGCCAGACATCACATGCAACACAGGGAGTGCACTACACATGCACGCACACCACCACACTTGCATGCATGTGTACACCTCAGCCAACTGTCGCAGTGTTCCGATGGGCATCCATGTCACATCTGCCAATCAGGCTTCCACATCCCGCTGTCACATGCATCCATGTTGCATCACTGTTGCACCCTTGTCAAATACACACACATGCACATGTACACAGTGCTGATACATGCAGCTGAAAACAACATACATGCGTGACATCACGAACATGCCCACTTACATACACATTCATCCAAACATGTGTGCCCACACAACTGCATTTGGCATGCAAGCCTACACACACAAGCACCATCCATGTCTCACACATGACAGCCCTTGCATGTGTTAGCCTCACGGTCCTGTACACCCCCACCCATACTCGGCCCCATACAAACAGATGTGCAACCGGCACACTACTGGCACATCACCACACGCACAGCTTACAATCATGATGCATGTACACTTACTGCTCGACTCCAGACGGGTCTGCCTCTCAAGGACCTGGACGTGGAGCGCTGGGGATATGCGTTCCAGGACCCTCATCTGATCTTCCGACAAGTGGCCCCGGCGACCCTTAGCATCTGCTGCCTTCAAGAGGCGCTGGGCCTTGTTCAGGGTCCTGGACCTGAAGCCCTCCCAGCGCTTCTTGACATGTTGGAAGTCGCGGACTGCCACCCCCTCCGCGTTGATGGCAGTCACGATGTCCGTCCAGATCCGAGTCAGTCCTTCCTTGTCGGCGCGCACACTTCCGTAGAGGGCATCATACTGCCCCAGGACTTGCTCCACCAGGACACCAACTTCCCTGGCACTGAAGCTGGTGCCCCTCTGCCTCTCTGGCCGGGGGTTGTCAGTGGTGCCAGATGTTGCAGTGCCCGACATGACAACCCCAGAGGCAGGAGTGGGTGGGTAACTGGGTCCTGGGGCTGGGCTGTAGAGCGATGGAATCCCAGTCGGGAGTTTTCGGTTCCAGCAGGGGTGGTCACAGCAACAGCACCCCTGGCTGATGTGGAGGCAGCAAATGGCAGGGCACGTGGGCAGCAGGCAGTCAGGCAGCAGCAGATGGCAGGTGGGAGCGTGCTCAGGGCTCTGGGGGGCAGTAATTCGGCCTTGTGGGCAGGAGCGTGGTCTTCCCTGTGCTTACGCGTGGCCAGCTTGATACAGAGTGATTTGGCACGTGAAAATCCTGCACGTCTGCATGTAAATCGAGGAAAGGCCCTCAGCGCGTATGCACGTCAGCACGCATATGCAATTTCATTGGACCAAAGGCCCTTAGCGCGTAAGCGCGTCTGTGATGTGACGCGCGCAGGTGTTTCCCCCATTACACGTGATGACAGAGCACACGTGGATTTCCACCAATCGCGTGTGAAACTTCCTGCGCACCCCAGAAATACACCTACCCAGGCCAGTCGCGTGTACGCTCACTTCCCTCCGATTACACGTGATGACACCCGGACGTGCAGTTTTACCACGTGTGCTCGCATATGCGATTTCATTGGCCTAAAGGCCACCATGCGCAGCTGTGACGTCATGCGCATGGCTGTAGAGAATGGCGCGTGTAAAAAAAAAGAGATACACGTCCGAGTGTCAAAGCATGTAATTGGTGGAAATGGCCTCATCGCGTATGCGCGTCTGTGACGTGTGTATAAAAGGTACGTGTAGAACGCCATTTCCTTGTACGTGCTTTTCGTGGAGAGCGAGTGGGTTAAATCTGTACTTCTTGTTGGTTCACACGCGATTTACTTCACAGCGTTTCCAGTTCGTACTCCCTGTTACCTCTGACAGCTTTTTCTCTTTTCCTCTTTTTCTTGGGCCTGTTTCCTCAAACAGCGTTCCCTTCTACTGTTGTCCTGTCTCCTCAGACAGCGTACAATTCTTCTTTTGGCGGGGGTGTTGCCAACGCGCACACGCGCATATTTTTCACGCTTTTGTTCCTGGCAGACGGTGAGTCGCGCACATATTTAACATCTGTGCTTGCCCCATGTGTCACGTACCCCTTCATAGGTCATTCTAGGCTGCGTGTGACACGCATACATTCATTCTTGTGTTTCTGGGTGCCACAGCGTAGTGCAGGTTTATTTTTCCACGCACGTGGTCTAGGAGGGGTTGCGTGCACCTTACTTCCCTTTTTTGGGGTGCCTGTGCGTTGCGTGACCCATCATCTTTCCCCAGGGGTGACATACAGCCTTGCTAGAGCACTAGGGTACGATTACCATCTGGTACCCAACCCCTTTGACCCCCAATTGCTCAGGACAATAGTTCACATCGACTCCCATACGCACAATAACATCAGTGCCATGGCTGGGAGGCAACCAAGCCATAAGGGTGGCAAAGGTGGCCGAGCCCCAAGTGGTGGCCGTGGTGGATCCGGTAGGGGACGTGGCCGTGACTTGAGGGGTGCCCCTAGCCCCCCATGTGTGGAGGAGCAGTCAGGGACACCCATGCCCCCCCCTGGTTGAGGTTAACGTGGCTGACACCATTCATGCTCAGCCCTTGTTGGACCAGCCCACTGTGGAACCAGACCTGGCACAGGGTGACTCCATGGCTGACTTCCAGGTCAGCAGGTCTAGGCCACGTGCGCCGGTGAACGTTGGTGTCATCAGGCCACGTGGATCAGGGGCAGCTAGGTCATCTGCTGCCCCGCGTAGGCAGGCTGGGGAGGCTGCAGGGGCAGCTGCGGCTCCATCCACCCCACCTCTCACACACCCAGCCAGGACAGTGTCGGTCCAAGTCCATCATGCTGACATTCCCCCTGACACCATCACACTTGAGCTAATGCCTGCACCAACCCCCATGCTGAGTATGAAATCCCACGCTCCTGCCCCTAGTGTCCAGAGCGGCGTAGGACACTCAGGATCCCCACCACCTTCCAAGCGGAAGAGGAAGCGTGCTCGTCCAGTAGAGGCTGATGCCCCAGGCACGGCTACACAGTCCGGCCCGTCAAGGAAGCCCAGCTTCAATGAGGCCGAACTGAATGCACTTGTAGAGTATGTGTCCGCACATGACCGCGAAATGGTGATTGTTGTAGGATCCAAGACCACACCTGCACAACGTCAGGCACACTGGCAGACCATTGCGGACATCATAAGTGCCCTTGGAATCGTGAGGCGCACAGCTAATGAACGCTACAAGTGCTGGAATGACCTGAAGCGCAGGGCAAAGAATAAGCTGGCCTCAAGTCATGCCGCAACTCTAGTGACTGGAGGTGGGTCTCCAGTAGACAACATAGAACTCACTCCACATGAGCAGGTTGCTGGGACCTACGTCACGGAGGAACAGATCCAAGGCATGGGAGAACTGGCAGATTACGAGGCATTGTCCGGTGAGTGCACATGCATGTGTGTGTCATCCATGTGCATGGTGTGTGTGGGAGGGCTTCTGTTTGGGTGCCAGGTGAGGGTGTGTGTGCCTGAGTGGTTTGGGTCACCCATGTGCCTCTTCCTATACATTCTTGGCACCAGCATTTGGGTATAGCAGCATCCCTTCTGCCAACATTAGACATCCAGCCCAACACCACGCAGTTGCCCTTGGAGTGTCATCTTGCCACAACATTGTTGCTTATTTACCTCTGTTTATTCAGGCAGATTGTTTGCATACCACCACTTTTACTCGGGATTTCTCAGTCGTATTGTCACATGTCTGACATGGCTATGGTACAGTGGACTGGCTTAGTTTCCTGGACATGATTAGTTTAGACATGTCCCTGTGCTATTGGACCATTTTGGACTGGCAGCTGCAGGTTAAACATTTGAACCATTTTAATGAAAAAATCTATTACATGAGCAAACTGGACTGAATGAACAATTGGTGACCTCCTCTCCCTCTTCACTTCATGGCTAGGGTACATGCCATCTGTGTATTGGCATGTGTATTTGACCTGCCAATCACTGGCCAATGTGTGATGCCACTGATAGGCAGCATGCAGCAAATGTGTTCATCTTCCATCTTGGTGTCATCAATGTGTGCCATCTGCCTCCCCTTCACACGCAGTGACGGTGCATGCATGGGAGGGTTTTAGTCATGTGGGACATGTGTCAATCAAGTACTGTTTCTGTAGCCTCTCAGCCCTAATTGTGTGCCATAGTGCTAATGCCTGTTTCCATTTGTTTTCTTTTATGTCTTTGCAGGGGATGACGCACTTGATACTGCTGGGGTTGTGGAGATGGTGCAGACCCAGGAGGTGGTGCAGACCCAGGAGGGGTCTGAGGGCCGACCGAACACCAGTGAGGGATGTGGTGTGGTGGTGGGTGAGAACCCACAACTGCTGCAGGTCGTGCTCTCAAGGGGTGTCTCTGGCTGCACCTCCCCCGAGCTGTATTCAGGTGTCGATTCGGATGATGAGACCTATGTGCCGTCGCAGGTGAGTGTTCCTGGGAGGGATTCTGTTCTGTCCAACCCACCTGCACCAGGGTTAGAACCCTCAATGGGGATGTCAGTGTTGGCAGGTACGCCTTTGGTGGTTACGGATGCAGGGTCACACTCCGCGACATCTGATCCTGTTCCTGGGCCAGCAGATCAGAGGGGGAATGCAGTCCTGCAGCCTCAGGCAGTGCCGGCACAGCAAGGCGCAGTTTGCCTTGCCCCAGACAAGTGTGGTGCCCGCCGACGTGTTGGCCGTACGCCACCTGGCAATACCACATGGGAGCAATCCATATACAGTATGGCAACCCAACAGGCAGCATCATCAGAGATGATGGCTCAGGCCATGGATAGGGTGGCCACTTCCATTGTCCCCCCGAAAGGCTGATGGAGCGACTACAGCAGGCAACCGACTCCATCTCCCAGTCACACAGGCAGGACATGTTGGCGTCCGACAGGGACAGGCGGGCGGCACTGGCGACTCTGCAGGAAGCAATTTCCATAGAGTCCCAGGGCCACAGGGAAGCCCTGAGGGTGGAACTCCTTCACCTCAGGACGACTCTTGTTGAGCTTGAGGCTTCAACAAACAGAAGGACAGAACAGCAGCGGGAGTGTCTCACACATACGCTCTCAGCTGAGATGCAGGCAACTAGGGCGGAGGTCCGGGCATCCCGTGAGTTGTTGCATGGGGACCTCCGCACACTTATCCTCCAGAACGAGACCTACCACACCTGCATGCTTGCAGCCATGGAGGAACAGACTAGGGCTTTGCGTGGGCTGCCTCCCATAGTGCCACCACCTCCTGATGCAGCTGCAGAGGGTGAGGAGAGCGACAGCAGTGATACTCCCACAATAGGGTAGCCGTGTAGGCCATGAGCCCATGGAGGTGTTTTTTTTTCGCAAGATCCACACAGGTGGGTTTTGGTGTGCACCCTGTCCTCGGACCTCCTGGGTGGCCTCCCCCACCCCCTCGGGCCCATTGATGGCCATTTTTGATTATTATTTTTTTTAAATGTTTTTTTTTTTGGGACAGTGTTTTGCCTTGTGTGGCTCCCGTGGGCATACGCTGCATTGTGGCTGGGCACATGCAGGCTTGTCATGAATTTGGTTCAGATGCTTGGGTTTTTGTGTCACACACCCCTCCTGCTTCCCGTTTCCATGGGCTTGCAAAGGGTGTGCCCAAGTGACATTGACGTACATGGTGACATTGGACTCCCATGAGCTGTGTGGGCAGTCTGTAGTCAATACTGTGTATACATTCATAGTGCATATTGTTGTTGTATTGTACACGGCATGGTGTATTGATATGTGCCTCTGCATCCATCTCATCCTCCTAATTTGCAGGTCCATTCCTCATGTCTTCACAATTCGGTCCACCTTGGAACTGGAGTCCATGTTGTAAGCAGTGCACCTACACTCTTGCGTGGCGCTAACACTGTATACTTGGAAGTGTTCGGAGGGCTGGCGTCATCAGGTAGTGAGGCTACCAAATTTTTAAGTCTGTAATGTCATGTTTGAGGTAGGTTGGAGGTTGTATAGGTGATTGGTATTCTTGGTAAGTATTTGGTAATGTGTGTTGTAGGTCCTGCATTACTGTGAGCATTTCATGTGTGGACATGTTTCCATTAGGGACACTGTAGCTGGTGACACTTGGGGCATGTTGTGGGGATTAATTTCTTTCCTCTCACATTGCATGACATGCCATGGTGTGTTGTGTGGCCGTGCCGGGGAGTGGTTGGGTGACATGGCACTGTTTTCATGTAGTATTTTGCGAGTGGGTATTCATTTCTGCAGCATGGAAGTGTCTTTTGATGACACTGCATTGGTGGTGTTTGTGTAGGTAGGGATGCACACATTGTGACACTTCCACATGAACAATCTCAGGCTGCTATGGTTCTGACAGTTGACTGTCCCTTTGTTCGCCTTAATTGTCAGGTCGAGTCATCATTGCTTATCAGATGGTATGTGCCAGGGCTGTGTGCACTCCACTGGGGTGTGATTTCTATGTGAAGTAATTAGCCACTAGCTGCGTACGGGCTGCCTCACACCGTGCCCTCTCCCCTCCCATGCGCAGCGGGCGTGCATGTGGTTGGGGATGTGGGGGCACAACCATGTCCACAGCCAGGCCCCGGCGTGTTGCAACATTGTGCAGGACACATGCTGCCACTATGATCCTGCACATTACTGGGGGCGCATATAACAGCTGCCCACCAGAACGGTCAAGGGAGCGAAAGCGTGACTTGAGCACTCCGAATGTGCGCTCCATTATGCCCCGGGTTGCAATATGGGCTGTGTTGTATCTTACCTCTGGAGGCGTGATGGGGTTCCGAATTGGCATCATCATGTGGGTGCTCAGAGGGTAGGCACTGTCCCCTGGTGAGGAGGTGATGGGTATCATTAGTGGGGTAGTGACATAACTCTGCATCTGACATGCATGCATATGCAGTGGCATTCATACTCACCAAGCAGCCATGTATCGCCATGCCGCCCAGCTTCTAGGTCCCGGCTTAGGGTAGACATTCGGTAAATGAAGCTGTCGTGGGTGGACCCTGGATAGTTGGCATATACTGATATACTGAGGTGATGATTCCCTTAGCATTACATACTACCTGCACGTTGATGGAATGCCAGTGCTTGCGGTTCCTATAGATGTGCTCAGATGCCCTGGGGGGACGTAGTGCCACATGGGTGCAGTCAATGGCACCTAGCACTTTTGGGAATTGTGCCACACCGTAGAAATCGAGGGTGCCAGCCTGCCTTTCTGCAGGTGTTCTGGGCAGGTATATGTGCCTACGGACTGATGGGCGTGCAGTGATGATGTTCAAGACCTGGTGTAGGCAGCGTGACTACGTGGCCTGTGACACCCCACCCACTATGGCACTTGTCCACTGAAATGATCCTGTGGCCAAGAAGTGCAGTACATTGAGGACCTTCTCCAAGGGGCTGAGTGCTTGGGAGCACAGGGTGGGTGATGTGAGGCCATCCTCCCACTCACTGACCAGGTCCAGTATTATGTGTGGTGGAAACCTGTACCTCCCATACACCTGGTCATCAGGCATCCCAAAAAGGCTGGTTCTGGGAGTGAAAATTCTGGCCCTCACTATCCTCCTCCTCCTTTGGTAACCCACGGCCACTGCTGCTAGAAACGGTATATTCATCCTGGCGTATGAGCTTGTTTGTTGTTTGCGCGCACTTTTATGCTGCGCGGGTCGACGTACGCCTGCTTCATGCTGGCGTACGTGTTTCAGGATTGGACCATTTATTTTTTGGCACGTCGTAGGCGAACGTGTGAATCTTCCCGCCCACCCCAGGAATACATGTAGCACGCTCTCCCAGGCCCAGTCGCGAGTAAATATTCCCACCCACCCCTGGAATACACGTACCCCACTCTCACAGGCCCAGTCGCGTGTGGAAGTTCACGCGCACCCGGAAGTACACGTACCCAGGCCAATCGCGTGTGGAACTTCCCGCGCACCCCGAAGTACACGTACCCAGGCAAATCGCGTGTGGAACCTCCCGCGCACTCCGTAGTACACGTACTCAGGCCAATCGCGTGTGGAACTTCCCGCGCACCCCGAAGTACACGTACCCAGGCCAATCGCGTGTGGAACCTCCCGCGCACCCAGTAGTACACGTACCCAGGCCAATCGCGTGTGGAACTTCCCGCGCACCCCGAAGTACATGTACCCAGGCCAATCGCGTGTGGAACTTCCCGCGCACCCCGTAGTACACGTACCCAGGCCAATCGCGTGTGGAAATTCCCGCGCACCCCGAAGTACACGTACTCAGGCAAATCGCTCGGCTGGGGGGTGGGGTGGGGGTGGTGGTAGACATGGGTGGGAGCCTGTCGGAGGCTGCACCTGCACTGCTGGGGGGTGGGGGTGATGGGAGACATGAGTTGGACATGAGTGGGGGCCTGGTGGAGGCTGCCCCTCCACTGCTGGGGGGTGGGGGTGATAGGAGACATGAGTGGGGGCCTGGTGGAGCCTGCCCCTGCACTGCTGGGGGGTGGGGGTGATGGGAGACATGGGTGGGGGCCTGGTGGAGGCTGCCGCTGGTGGCTGGGGGGTGGGGGTGGTGGTAGACATGGGTGGGGGCCTGGTGGAGGCTGCCCCTGCACTGCATGGGGGTGGGGTGCAGGGAGACATGAGCGGGGGCCTGGTGGAGGCTGCCCCTGCACCGCTGGGGGGTGGGGGTGATGGGAGACATGAGTGGGGCCTGGTGGAGGCTGCCCCTGGTGGCTGGGGGGTGGGGGTGGTGGTAGACATGGGTGAGGGCCTGGTGGAGGCTGCCCCTGGTGGCTGGGGGGTGGGGTGGTGGTAGACATGGGTGGGGGCCTGGTGGAGGCTTCCCCTGGTGGCTGGGGGGTGGGGGTGGTGGTGGACCTGAGTGGGGGCCTGGTGGAGGCTGTCCCTGCACTGCTGGGGGGTGGGGGTAATGGGAGACATGAGTGGGGGCCTGGTGGAGGCTGCCCCTGGTGGCTGGGGGGTGGGGGTGCAGGGGGACATGTGTGGGAGCCTGGTGGAGGCTGCCCCTGCACTGCTGGGGGGTGGGGGTGATGGGAGACATGAGTGGGGGCCTGGTGGAGGCTGCCCCTGCACTGCTGGGGGGTGGGGGTGCAGGGGGACATGGGTGGGAGCCTGGTGGAGGCTGCCCCTGCACTGCTGGGGGGTGGGGTGATGGGAGACATGAGTTGGACATGAGTGGGGGCCTGGTGGAGGCTGCCCCTGCACTGCTGGGGGGTGGAGGTGCAGGGAGACATGAGTGGGGGCCTGGTGGAGGCTGCCCTTGCACTGCTGGGGGGTGGGGGTGATGGGAGACATGAGTGGGGGCCTGGTGGAGGCTGCCCCTGCACTGCTGGGGTGTGGGGGTGGTGGTAGACATGGGTGGGGGCCCGGCGGAGGCTGCCCCTGCACTGCTGGGGGGTGGGGGTGATGGGAGACATGAGTGGGGGCCTGGTGGAGGCTGCCCCTGGTGGCTGGGGGGTGGGGGTGGTGGTAGACATGGGTGGGAGCCTGGTGGAGGCTGCCCCTGCACTGCTGGGGGGTCGGGGTGATGGGAGACATGAGTGGGGGCCTGGTGGAGGCTGCCCCTGGTGGCTGGGGGGTGGGGGTGAGGGGAGACATGAGTGGGGGCCTGGTGGAGGCTGCCCCTGCACTGCTGGGGGGTGTGGGTGATGGGAGATATGAGTGGGGGCCTGGTGGAGGCTGCCCCTTGTGGCTGGGGGGTGGGGGTGCAGGGGGACATGTGTGGGAGCCTGGTGGAGGCTGCCCCTGTACTGCTGGGGGGTGGGGGTGATGGGAGACATGAGTGGGGGCCTGGTGGAGGCTGCCCCTGCACTGCTGGGGGGTGGGGGTGATGGGAGACCTGAGTGGGGGCCTGGTGGAGGCTGCCCCTGGTGGCTGGGGGGTGGGGGTGCAGGGAGACATGAGTGGGGGCCTGGTGGAGGCGGCCCCTGCACTGCTGGGGGGTGGGGGTGATGGGAGACATGAGTGGGGGCCTGGTGGAGGCTGCCCCTGCACTGCTGGGGGGTGGGGGTGGTGGTAGACATGGGTGGGGGCCTGGTGGAGGCTGCCCCTGCACTGCTGGGGGGTGGGGGTGATGGGAGACATGAGTGGGGGCCTGGTGGAGGCTGCCCCTGGTGCCTGGGGAGTGGGGGTGGTGGTAGACATGGGTGGGAGCCTGGTGGAGGCTGCCCCTGCACTGCTGGGGGGTGGGGGTGATGGGAGACATGAGTGGGGGCCTGTTGGAGGCTGCCCCTGGTGGCTGGGGGTTGGGGGTGATGGGAGACATGAGTGGGGGCCTGGTGGAGGCTGACCCTGGAGGCTGGGGGGTGGGGGTGGTGGTAGACATGGGTGGGGGCCTGGTGGAGGCTGCCCCTGGTGGCTGGGGGGTCGGGGTGGTGGTAGACATGGGTGGGGGCCTGGTGGAGGTTGCCCCTGCACTGCTGGGGGGTGGGGGTGATGGGAGACATGAGTGGGGGCCTGGTGGAGGCTGCCCCTGGTGGCTGGGGGGTGGAGGTGGTGGTAGACATGGGTGGGAGCCTGGTGGAGGCTGCCCCTGCACTGCTGGGGTGTGGGGGTGATGGGAGACATGAGTGGGGGCCTGGTGGAGGCTGCCCCTGGTGGCTGGGGGGTGGGGGTGATGGGAGACATGAGTGGGGGCCTGGTGGAGGCTGCCCCTGGTGGCTGGGGGTTGGGGGTGGTGGTAGACATGGGTGGGGGCCTGGTGGAGCTGCCCCTGGTGGCTGGGGGGTGGGGGTGGTGGTAGACATGGGTGGGGGCCTGGTGGAGGCTGCCCCTGCACTGCTGGGGGGTGGAGGTGATGGGAGACATGAGTGGGGGCCTGGTGGAGGCTGCTCCTGGTGGCTGGGGTGTGGGGGTGGTGGTAGACATGGGTGGGGGCCTGGTGGAGGCTGCCCCTGCACTGCTGGGGGGTGGGGGTGATGGGAGACATGAGTGGGGGCCTGGTGGAGGCTGCCCCTGCACTGCTGGGGGGTGGGGGTGATGGGAGACATGAGTGGGGGCCTGGTGGAGGCTGCCCCTGGTGGCTGGGGGGTGGGATGCAGGGGGACATGTTTGGGGGCCTGGTGGAGGCTGCCCCTGCACTGCTGGGGTGTGGGGGTGATGGGAGACATGAGTGGGGGCCTGGTGGAGGCTGCCCCTGGTGGCTTGGGGGTGGGGGTGATGGGAGACATGAGTGGGGGCCTGGTGGAGCTGTCCCTGGTGGCTGGGGGGTGGGGGTGGCGGTAGACATGGGTGGGGGCCTGGTGGAGGCTGCCCCTGCACTGCTGGGGGTGGAGGTGATGGGAGACATGAGTGGGGACCTGGTGGAGGCTGCTCCGGGTTGCTGGGGGGTGGGGGTGGTGGTAGAAATGGGTGGGGGCCTGGTGGAGGCTGCCCCTGCACTGCTGGGGGGTGGGGGTGATGGGAGACATGAGTGGGGGCCTGGTGGAGGCTGCCCCTGCACTGCTGTGGGGTGGGGGTGATGGGAGACATGGGTGGGGGCCTGGTGGAGGCTGCCCCTGGTGGCTGGGGGGTGGGGGTGGTGGTAGACATGGGTGGGGGCCTGGTGGAGGCTGCCCCTGGTGGCTGGGGGGTGGGGGTGGTGGTAGACATGGGTGGGGGCCTGGTGGAGGCTGCCTCTGCACTGCTGGGGGGTGGGGGTGATGGGAGACATGAGTGGGGGCCTGGTGGAGGCTGCCCCTGGTGGCTGGGGGGTGGGGGTGGTGGTAGACATGGGTGGGGGCCCGGTGGAGGCTGCCCCTGCACTGCTGGGGGGTGGGGGTGCAGGGGGACATGTGTGGGAGCCTGGTGGAGGCTGCCCCTGCACTGTTGGGGGGTGGGGGTGATGGGAGACATGAGTGGGGGCCTGGTGGAGGCTGCTCCTGGTGGCTGGGGGTGTTGGTAGACATGGGTGGGGGCCTGGTGGAGGCTGCCCCTGCACTGCTGGGGGGTGGAGGTGATGGGAGACATGAGTGGGGGCCTGGTGGAGGCTGCCCCTGGTGGCTGGGGGGTGGGGGTGGTGGTAGACATGGGTGGGGGCCTGGTGGAGGCTGCCCCTGCACTGCTGGGGGGTGGGGGTGATGGGAGACATGAGTGGGGGCCTGGTGGAGGCTGCCCCTGGTGGCTGGGGGTGGGGGTGCAGGGGGACATGTGTGGGAGCCTGGTGGAGGCTGCCCCTGCACTGCTGGGGGGCTGGGGGTGATGGGAGACATGTGTGGGGTCCTGGTGGAGGATGCTCCTTGTGGCTGGGGGGTGGAGGTAGTGGTAGATATGGGTGGGGGCCTGGTGGAGGCTGCCCCTGGTGTATGGGGGGTGGGGGTGGTGGTAGACATGGTTGGGGGCCTGGTGGAGGCTGCCCCTGCACTGCTGGGGGGTGGGGGTGATGGGAGACATGAGTGGCGGCCTGGTGGAGGTTTCCCCTGGTGGCTGTGGTGGGGGCCTGGTGGAGGCTGCCCCTGGTGGCTGGGGGGTGGGGGTGATGGGAGACATGAGTGGGGGCCTGGTGGAGGCTGCCCCTGCATTGCTGGGGGGTGGGGGTGGTGGGAGACATGAGTGGGGGCCTGGTGGAGGCTGCCCCTGGTGGCTGGGGGGTGGGCGTGCAAGGGGACATGTGTGGGAGCCTGGTGGAGGCTGCCCCTACACTGCTGGGGGGTGGGGGTGATGTGAGACATGAGTGGGGGCCTGGTGGAGGCTGCCCCTGGTGGCTGGGGTGTGGGGGTGGTGGTAGACATGGGTGGGGGCCTGGTGGAGGCTGCCTCTGGTGGCTGGGGGGTGGGGGTGGTGGTAGACATGGGTGGGAGCCTGGTGGAGGCTGCCCCTGCACTGCTTGGGGGTGGGGGTGATGGGAGACATGAGTTGGAAATGAGTGGGGGCCTGGTGGAGGCTGCCCCTGCACTGCTGGGGTGTGGGGGTGATGGGAGACATGGGTGGGGGCCTGGTGGAGGCTGCCCCTGCACTGCTGGGGGGTGGGGGTGATGGGAGACAAGGGTGGGGGTCTGGTGGAGGCTGCCCCTGGTGGCTAGGGGGTGGGGCTGGTGGTAGACATGGATGGGGGCCTGGTGGAGGCTGCCCCTGCACTGCTGGGGGGTGGGGGTGCAGGGAGACATGAGTGAGGGCCTGGTGGAGGCTGCCCCTGCAATGCTGGGGGGTGGGGGTGATGGGAGACATGAGTGGGGGCCTGGTGGAGGCTGCCCCTGGTGGCTGGGGGGTGGAGGTGCAGGGGGACATGTGTGGGAGCCTGGTGGAGGCTGCCCCTGCACTGCTGGGGGGTGGGGGTGATGGGAGACATGAGAGGGGGCCTGGTGGAGGCTGCCCCTGCACTGCTGGGGGGTGGGGGTGCAGGGGGACATGGGTGGGAGCCTGGTGGAGGCTGCCCCTGCACTGCTGGGGGGTGGGGGTGAATGGAGACATGAGTTGGACATGAGTGGAGGCCTGGTGGAGGCTGCCCCTGCACTGCTGGGGGGTGGGGGTGCTGGGAGACATGAGTGGGGGCCTGGTGGAGGCTGCCCCTGCACTGCTGGGGGGTGGGGGTGATGGGAGACATGAGTGGGGGCCTGGTGGAGGCTGCCCCTGCACTGCTGGGGGTGGGGGTGGTGGTAGACATGGGTGGGGGCCTGGTGGAGGCTGCCCCTGCACTGCTGGGGGGTGGGGGTGATGGGAGGCATGAGTGGGGGCCTGGTGGAGGCTGCCCCTGGTGGCTGGGGGTGGTGGTAGACATCGGTGGGAGCCTGGTGGAGGCTGCCCCTGCACTGCTGGGGGGTGGGGGTGATGGGAGACATGAGTGAGGGCCTGGTGGAGGCTGCCTCTGGTGGCTGGGGGGTGGGGGTGATGGGAGACATGAGTGGGGGCCTGGTGGAGGCTGCCCCTGGTGGCTGGGGGGTGGTGATAGATATGGGTGGGGGCCTGGTGGAGGCTGCCCCTGGTGGCTGGGGGTGGTGGTAGACATGGGTCGGGGCCTGGTGGAGGCTGCCCCTGGTGGCTGGGGGGTGGGGGTGGTGGTAGACATGGGTGGGGGCCTGGTGGAGGCTGCCCCTGCACTGCTGGGGGGTGGGGGTGATGGGAGACATGAGTGGGGGCCTGGTGGAGGCTGCTCCTGGTGGCTGGGGGGTGGGGTGGTGATAGACATGGGTGGGGGCCTGGTGGAGGCTGCCCCTGCACTGCTGGGGGGTGGGGGTGATGGGAGACATGAGTGGGGGCCTGGTGGAGGCTGCCCCTGCACTGCTGGGGGGTGGGGATGATGGGAAAAATGAGTGGGGGCCTGGTGGAGGCTGCCCCTGGTGGCTGGGGAGTGGGGGTGCAGGGGGACATGTGAGGGAGCCTGGTGGAGACTGCCCCTGCACTTCTGGGGGGTGGGGGTGATGGGAGACATGAGTGGGGGCCTGGTGGAGGCTGCCCCTGCACTGCTGGGGGGTGGGGGTGATGGGAGACATGGGTGGGGGCCTAGTGGAGGCTGCCCCTGGTGGCTGGGGGGTGGGGGTGGTGGTAGACATGGGTGGGGGCCTGGTGGAGGCTGCCCCTGGTGGCTGGGGGGTGGGGGTGGTGGTAGACATGGGTGGGGGCCTGGTGGAGTCTGCCCCTGCACTGCTGGGGGGTGGGGGTGATGGGAGACATGAGTGGGGGCCTGGTGGAGGCTGCCCCTGGTGGCTGGGGGTGGGGGTGCAGAGGGACATGTGTGGGAGCCTGGTGGAGGCTGCCCCTGCACTGCTGGGGGGGCTGGGGGTGATGGGAGACATGTGTGGGGGCCTGGTGGAGGATGCTCCTTGTGGCTGGGGGGTGGGGGTAGTGGTAGATATGGGTGGGGG